>NC_135615.1:51893519-56991019 GCF_053574225.1 Canis aureus
ATTAGATAGTTTTCTCAAAATACAAGAAGTCTGGTTGAATTCTTGCCACCCTTTCTCAACATCCTACTTTTCCATTGCTGAAACCTATAGCAATTACATAAGTAATTTAAAATACTTTCAATGAGCATTCTTTTCTATAATGTTTCATTACTTGTCTTTGGCTTATAGCTACATTAAAGCCAGACGTGCTATTTAAATACATCATAAATCCTCAATCTTTTATTTTACATGAAAGTTAATTTCTTGTTTGCACAAAGGCACAGGGAGAAATAAAAGTGGTCGCTAATTTGATCCCCATAGGGGTTACGGGAGAAAAAAAAAGGGCGCTAAAGCCTAGCAAAAGAAAAAAGGAAAAAGTTATCCTAATAGCTGTTCAAAATAGATAGTATACCAGTATAATGAGGGGGCAAAACCATATTCTACACACTGTAAAGAATACTAGAAAATCTTCCAACAGTCTAGTGATTTAATGGGGGCACGTCTCAGAAACTCAAATATTCTTCACTGTGATAAATCTGCAGATATCATCACATCACTTAACATCCATCCTACTAAATGACACAAGTTATAAAACCGCAATACACTTTAACTGAAAGCTATACTTGATATATTTACCAGGGCTGTTGCTTTGTCCTAGGAAGATTAGGGAACACTGTATTTTAGAGATGCCATGAGTTGTGGCAGAGTTGACTTGCTAAGTTTCTTAAAGCTAAGCCCTAAGATCTTAAAAACAAAGGATCTTCATCCATGAAATAGATTTTCCCTAACTGAGCAAATAAGAATTCAATATATTGAAAAAGATAAGTTAAACCTACCCTGACTTGTTGTCTGGGGAAAAGGGAATGGAGGATACTAACATATTAATCAATTGGACATGGAAAGATAGCTGATTTTTAGTTTGTCAAATAACATTTCTGAATGGAAGCACTTCTTCTGGCTCTCATTATAAAGCATTTTGTAGCTTCCCCCCCCACTTCATTTTTAGTAGCTACATTATCAAACAAGAATTAGCTGTGAAATAAAATTACTCCAAAGCACATAAATCTTAAAAGGTATATACATATTTTACTTCTCTTTCACAATCGCCCATATAAGGCACAAGCCATTCATCTTAGGAGGAATTAAAAGGAATTACCCAAGAGGCCAACAACAATAAAAAATAATCTGGGAAGCCTGAGAGTAAGTCAGTTAGAATCTTCATCTCAATAAAAGATACAGGGAGATAAACCCTCCCCTCAGGTATGTAAGTCCATATAAGAATAAGGCTTATAATGCATATGTTGACATTGACTAACTTGTGAGTCCATGAGGTAATGGTGCTCTCACACACACATTATTCATCTGCTGTATGTTACTTGTCCTAATCTTTCAATTTAATTGAATCTAACAGAACCTATTAAATTCAGTGTGGTTGCATAAGATTATGACAGTCATTAATGAGCCAGGTTTTTAAGTGCATAGAAGATAAACTGACTGGTTAAGAGGGCTCTACTCTTGTTCTCTTGCTGTTTTCTGCAATGAAAACTAGAATACCAAAATTTTTAGGCCTTCTTGAAAAGTGCAGTACTGACTTTCCCTCATGTATGAATCAAGTTAGGTTTAAACTTGTAGGTTACTTGCCTTTATACATAAATCAACACTAATGTGGTAAAATTTAAGTTGCAATCTTCAAAATAATGCAACAGACTGACTCCATTTCAATCTCCACTTTGGAAAAAAACAAAAACAAAAACAAAAAAAACAAGCTGACCTACAGATTTATCTCAGGAATGACCAATGAGGCAAGTGTATAACAAACATTCATTTTTATTTGTTCTTTTTTCCCCATCTATTTCTCTACCAAAAAGCAGACTGTAAAACTTAAATCATACAAATGTCAGGAGTTCCTGCAAATAGGCTGCTTGTTTTAGTTTAAAATGTTTGACTACACTTTGAAAGTTTTCAAATTTCTCTCCTTCCACATGAGCAAGCCTTTACATTTACTGCTGCCTGTTGCTTGAAAGTAAGAAAGTAAGGATTTTACTGCTATGTGTGTGTATGTGCAGGGATAGCCATAGGATAGTTTTTGGCACTGATTTATTTAAAGCAAATAGTAAAAACTTCAGATCCTTCTAAAAAGTGATGAGAATGATATCTGCTATTCTTTGTAACATAATTTTTTATTTTTTAAAAATTTCAATGACATATTACACCTGAAAACACAAGTTACATAGCACTGATTGCACAAACTTTATGTCTGGAAAAGGTATGCTCACAGCTATATGAAGAGTGAAAACTCAAAGTAGATTTTATGGTAGTAGTGTCAATGATGATTTTTAAATTTATAGGTAATGTCACTTGAGGAAAAGAAAGATCATTTAAACAATGTAACTTAGAGGAGCTGGGTGATGAGCAGACCATGCTAAAGGTAAATTATTTCAATTTTGTATAACAAAACTTCAGTGTGGTGCATTCACCACTCTAAAAATATGGGTCATTGAATCAGAAAGATTATTTAACAAGTCTCCAGTTCTTAAGATGATTTATCCCAATACCCCCAAATGATAACATTCTCTACTGAAATCAGACAAAAAGGCAGTAAAATATGTTTGAGCACAGGCGTTCCACACAGTAGTTATGAGTTGCTCAAAAGAGTGGAGTTCTAAAATTTATTTTGATTTTCTTAAACTCACTCACTTGTGACCAATCTCATGTGCAATGGTAAAAGCTGAACCCAGGCCAATGTCTTCATTAATGCTGCAGCTCCTTTCAGGCTCACACATTCCAGCCACAGAGGCCAAGCCTGAATAAACAGAAGGAGACACAAAGGGTCAAGCCAAGGTGTTTCAGTCTTAAAAAGCCCATACTTATAAATGCCTGGATTCTTTTTAATAACCTCCATGCACAGAAGGAGCAGTTGGCAAAAGGTTAACTTTCTAGTCATTTGCAAAATCACTGGGGGGAGTTTCACTTTGCCGGCTAGACATTAATATTTTTTGAACTGCAGTCAGTGCTGGAAAATGTCTAGACTAGGGGTTAGATTTATAAATTTTACTTCTGGTAACTTGGGACCACCTAGTAACTTGAGCCAGAAGAGGGAATTCAAGAAAGCATTTCTATTTTAACATTCTTCAGGCTGTAGAAAGCAAAATATATCCACATTATTTTTCTAAAGAGATCTGTTTAAGTTTAGTGGGTTCATAAAAATATACAAGCAACTTTTTAGTTACCAAAAAAAGGGAATCCCAAATGGTTTTTTTAATGACATTTTTTATAAGAGCAAAAATGAATGATTCAAAAGAGAAAAAGGAGAACTGTTAAAAATAGGTTTTGCATTTTTTTAATCTTCTGAAATTAGTCCTAATAGTAATACAACAATTTCTTTAGGTATTTTAATAGAAAGAAAGACATTTGCAGATTCAGTGGTTATCCCCACCCCCATCCCTCTTCAATACATTAGTTTTACTAATAAAGCAAAAGCTACAGTGTTAATTCACTGATTCTAGTGAAATGTTATGTTCTCAAGGTATTCCTCCCTTGGGAATGTTAGCTTGTAAAAGCTTTCATATTTACTTCCAAATGAATATCACGCCCTGTGAATTAGTACATAACTTTAAAAGAGTACTTAGAAAAATGAATTTTTGTGTGAAAAATGTCATGTATAACTTATAAGGGAACAGATGCCAAATCATACTTAACACATATAGGAACGAACGTTATTTAAAAGAAATTGAAGGAAAAGTAGGAAAAACATTTTATATGTTAGTAGTCTACTATCATTACCCTAGTAATAATTATCTAACCACAAAAAGTGATTTGAAGCCAATTCAATGAATATTTATTGACTGCAATAAGCAATGTTCCATGCTAGGTACAATTTCCCAGTTACACTAATTTGAAACAGTAAAAGCTATTCAATTAATATTTTGACTGACAAAAAAGCTCTCGAAATTGTTTTTCTGTACCTTCAAATATAAAATATTAACATAATAGCCACACTGGAACAGAGTTGAGGTCAATACTAGATTTGCTAATAGATTGTTTGCTTTTCCTACTGTTTTATGTGGAAGGAGCAGAAGCTGGGGAAGGGGTTGATTTCTGTCTCTCTGAGTTATTATAAATACTAGTGTTATTCTTATAGTTCCCTTCCATCTACTTAGAAGTCTTGGGACTTGAAGAAGAGGAAGTATAAAGAGGGACTAGTTGGGGCAAGGTGACTTAACTTTTTTGGTTAATCAAAAGTATTTAATAAATGTTAGTTCCAAATTCTACTGAGAGAAAAAGAGACAGGGAGAGAAAGAGAGATAGGGAGTGAAAGAATACCAAAAAAGTTTGCAGTAGATTATCCAGCTAATCTATTGAGTTCAGTATCATCCATGATAAGGGAAGAACAAAGCTACACTGTTTGAATACTGTTTCTGTTTTGAGCTTTATGAAATTTGGTTTAAAAGCAATTACCAAGAAAAATTATTGTTAAATTAACATTTCTCATATTTCCTGAAATGTATTATTACATAGGTTAATTTTTGTGTGTTGTTATTGTGACTGCTTGCTGCATACCATGTAGCAGTATTTTTAACTGAGAATTTTCAATGACTCCCCAAGGTATATTTGCAAACATAGATTTACCTTTATATCTGATATAAAATTAACTTAGTTGTTTTACTAAAAGGACAACTTCAGAAAGAAAATATTTGGGAAATTACTATTAGTTAAAAATACAGAACTAAATCTTAACTGAAATAAAATAGTTTAGATGCTAATCTATTTTCACAACCTCTACAACTTTGTGTACACCAATAAAATTTAGGCTGTCAAAGTTCTTACGTGTGATTGTGTTAATAGGGGTTTGATTACTATTTGGGTCAGTTAGATTTCCTCAGTTTGATTGCCACAGTTTGCACCCTCAAATCTACTTAGCCTTGTTACAGTTGGTCATCAAAGGTACTAAGCAAGAGAATATGCAAGTGTTAGCATAAAAACCAACATGAAAGTTGCCGAAACGACCACCCAAAAGGAAAAAACCTGACTGATTCTGTACTGATAATATATTTTTCACATATGAAACTCAACACATGTATATGTATGCATTCATTTTTCACCATGAGATAGTATAAAAGATAATTTATAATGGTTTATAACTTGAAAAATAATTTATGTTGAGCTTAAAAATGCACTGACATGTACTAATGTATTAATGTATTGATTTTGGAAATTAATAAGCTATAAAAATTGGAATACATAGAAAAAAGAGATGTTGGGTAGAAGAATCTACTTTGGCAAAAATAACAATGTAAGTACAGGCAATGTTGTTACTAATGTCCTAATGAAGAACATACCACAGTGTAAACAAGCTACCTTCAAAATGCAACAGCATGTGTATAGATATATATGTATGTATTTCCACCATATATACATATACACTAGAAAAATACAATCTCTATCTCATACCTCCTTTGAATCTTAGTGTCTATTGTATCTAAACTTGATCAAGCATTTAGTAATTGCTTACAGAATTTGAACAATAATAGAGAGGTTAAGTTAAACAGCAAAATCTCTACAATAAATAATATCAGTGCATTTTTATAGTACTTCTTTATTAAGCATCATTGTATTTTTTTCTTTAAGTGCTTTTTACAATATCCCTATCACACAAGGGCAGCTATTGCTCCTACCTACATAGATAAGAATTGAGGAACAAAGACCTAAATAAAAAGGAAAAGGTAATGCACTGAAACTGTCAAAGCCAGTTGTTAGTTTACAGTTTCCACTTTAGGGTCCTTTCCAATGGATTATGATGCTCTTGTAAAAACCTTAATCTTTTCATGTGAGATCTCTCAGCAAAGAGAGCTTTTTCTATGCTTTTTAACTAGCAAACTTCGCTACCCTAAATACTCATCATTGGCTAATTGGGATTTCTTATTCAGCCTTAAGGAAAATGGGATAGGAGAAGACTGGAAAAGGAGGGAAAAAAAATAAATTTTAATCTCTGAAGAGAGAACTTTCTGAATTCTCCAGGAAAGTGAGTGACAACTTTTCTCCCACCTGTTCTTAAATCTGATCTTCCCCAAATTCTTATGAAGGGCATAGGAATAGACTTCATAATTGTTGCTTTACAGACAAGAAAATTGAGACTTGTCACAGAGAAACTAGAATATTCACCTTCACCTGCTTAAACTTTTCTATCTGTAAAAAAGTCTCTATGACATAAAAAAAATTATCAAGAAAAAAACTCCTGTTCTTAAAAATAACTCTAGTTGCTTAAAAATTTAGTTTACTTGAAAGCTATCATTTCCCCCATTTGTATTTTCAGTTAACTTTTAACCAGAATGAAGTTAAGCTCTGCAATAAAATGTAATTTTTTAAATTCTAGAATACTACAGAAATGCCCTTAAAAAAAACAAATATTCAGGAAGACAAGAAAGATAATCCTGTCCTCTCTCTCTACTGCTGGCTGTAATATTTTACAAAATTTTTTTTTTTATTGGGATACCTGGGTGGCTCAGTGGTTGAACATCTACCTTCAGCTCAGGTCATGATCCCAGGTCCTGGGATCGAGTCCCATATCAGGCTCCCCACAGGGAGCCTGCTTCTCCCTCTGCCTATGTCTCTGCCTCTTTCTCTGTGTCTCTCATGAATAAATAAATAAAATATTTTTAAAAAATTTTATTGTTGCTCAAGTACTGGAAATTTCCGATATCTTAATTTATAGGGCTATATTTGCTCCACAAAATTGCACCAAACAAAATACATTAAGAGCACAATGTCTCCCCTTTAAGTATTGCCCCAATTTCCCCCCCCTTTCCTTTCCTAGTTGATGAAGATGCTGCATGCTTTCATTTGCTTCTCAAATTCCTTAGTATTTTTGGAAAATACATTACAGACTGGTAACTTATGATTCATCATGATTGTTTAAAGATTTAGAATCATCTTCTAAGGTGTTTTTAATCATCATTCTACTCATTTCCTAGTAAGTGACATACCCACATGGGTCAGGTTTAACAATTTATAGGAGTGATTTCAGATGTGCCAGAAAGGAAAATGATCAAATAAATGATAAAGAATAAAGCCACTGGACCAAAAAAGACAATCTGAACTATCCTCCCTTTATAAAAAACTTACCCAATGTTCCACAGGGCTTATTTTTATAAGTGCAGATATCATATCTATAGAGGAGAAAAAAGAGAGATGAAATTTGTAATCTGATCAAATTTGTAAAATATTTTTGTATATTCATCACATTTCTTTCTTAGAGCTCTGGGTTGTCAGACCACAATCAGTGCAATTATGAGCAGCCAGCTGGAGTGTGGGCATTTTCAGCACTCTGGGGGACACACCGGCTGCACTACACTCACAGCCCCTGGCTGCAAGCCAATGGGACACCTGCCAGTAAGAAAGAAAGGTTAAAGTGAATTTCTGTAATTGTGAGTTCCATAAAACCATCTACCATACTGTTCTGAAGCTAGAATAGCTTGTCTGCAGATTGCTACTGCTTCTACAAAAAAGCAAATGAGTGGCTTTTTATTCCCAATCACTTTGAACCTGCTGGAATATTTTTTTATTATAGCCACAGATTGTGTTTTATACTTCTGATCTATAAGCAGTATCTGGAGTTCCTTCAACTCTAACACAGGTTCTTATTTTTAAAAAATATTAGCACAATACAGCAATGGGAATAAAATTGGTATCACATAGTTTTCCTACTTGTATATAAGAAATTTAACATAGTTAAAATACAAATATTTTTATGTGAATTTGCAAACAGCTAAACAAATAGCTCAAGAGAAGCTTACCTAATGTGGGCTGCACTTACTCTAATGCTATATTGCATTACAACTCAACACAAAAGATGAAGTTCATAAGTAATATTGCATATTTTAAAATATATTACAGTTAGAATGCTAAATCTATATTGATGTGAACACTTATTTTAAGCATTTTTAATAATATTCTTATAAACTAATCTTTAAAACCAAACATATTCAATTTCTAAAGTTAAAATAAAAAATAAACTTAAAAAGACTGACCATTTTTATTTGCCTGTGTTTTATGCTAGAAATGAAAAGCTTTTCAGGTAAAATATAAAATTTTATAAACTACAGGAAAATCCAAGTTGTAAAAGTCTTTTTACTGTATATAAATAATGGCTAGTCCACATTACTAGGGGAAGGGATTAATAATTAATCCCATTCTTGTTCACCAGATCAAAATGTATTTTCAAAAAATAAATATCACATCCAGCATACCACTGTACTGTTGAACTCGTTAAAATCCCTGGAGATTCCCTTTGCTTATTTTTAGAGTTTCAAACCTTTCATCTTGTACACTTTATATTTGGGGAAAGGGATTTCTCCTCTTACATAGCTTTCTCTTCTGATCATTCATATATACTCATCTTCTTCTTGTCTTGTAATTGGTAAACCACGGAGTTGCAATAACTGGTACATTTTTGAGTGTAAGTGATAGAGACAGTACTTGGTATATTTACCAAAGCACCAGAAAGTATATTTTCAGTGTCACAATCAATTTATCTTGTGACCATACCTGTATAATGTCTATAATGTTATGTAGGCACAACCCATATCAGGAGTCTTCAAGAAAATGTAAATAGAGACTTTTCATGGGTAATTGCAGAAATAAATGTCTACACAAAATCTATATTCAAATCTTCAACTTTGATATATGCCCCTTCCTAAAACTGATCTGCCTATGAATACAAGCACCTGCAAGCCACCAATTTTCCTTTCCTCTCTCGCCCTTCACAATCAACCTGTTTCTACTTTACAAAAAAGAAACCAAACTTCTCACCCATCCCTAACATTGTTAGGGTACATTGCTCCCTGGATGTAAAAGTCTCCAGAATGTATGCAAAGAAATAATTCAAGAATGTGTTGATCCTGGGGTCAATCCTTTATGAACACAGCAGGAAAAATTAAAGAGGATGACGCTTATTTTGTCCTCGTAAGACTCTGTCTTTCTGCCAGTCTTTCTGACTGCTTACAAATCAATCTATATAGCTATCTCACAATTAGAATTCAGAAGTGAGATGATTTTCATAGAGTGCATTAACATGTTTATCTGATCTAAAAAATGAAGTCAGTTTTGTTATTGATCGGTAAGTCTGACATGGCTAAGTAGTTTGGCAATGAGAGCTGATTTAGCCCATTAGATTAAATGGTGAACATTCTTCATGATTCAGTGAAATAGATAACTCTAAAGTTCTGAGAAATGGATCTAAAACATACATACAATGTATTATATGTTTTCAACTACAGTGTCTGTAGCCACTTAAACTCATAATAAAAATTATTTTTGATAGCAACTTAAAATGTGCAAAATGGTGTGTTAATTTTCCAAACTATTTCAGAGGTAAATTAAGCAAAAGTTTTGAAGGTCACAGACAAATACAACTTATATTTCCACCTCATAGCCATCCTTTCTAATCTCCTCCCAATGCTCTCATTTTGCATAAACCTTTTATGCTGCACTCATGATGAATATCATTTAATTCTGTCATGACTACCCAAAATACCTACATAAAGTCTGAAGTCGTCAACAAATAATGCAAGCTAAAGCATCATAGACTACGATCATGTATTTGCATTCTCTTTAACTTTTCCCAACCCACTAAAATACCTGTAGAATTCTCTGTAAGATATTATATAGGAAAAAGACATGCTACTTCCTGTGGCTTTTGCATTCAATTCACACTGTATCCTTTTCTATTCTATATTCACCAAGAGTAATTATGATTTATGTGTTTCCTTTAGTGCCAAGTATTGAAAACCAACGTTTTCACTTTCATTCTTTCATACATGGATTTGCTAAGCACCTATTATGTGTCCATGTAAAGTGCCATATACTAGAATCTAAAGTTGGGTAAGTTAACTGTGGTCTATGTGGGAAAAGACACATAAGCAGATAACTTACTATATGATGTGGAAAGATGATGAAATAAAATAAGTGTAAAAGAAAGTCAAACTTACATATTTGATAGCTATTATAATGATGGCTTTTGCCATAATCAAGTTATATACAAATTACTATGAAAATACAGAAGAAGGAGGAAATACACAATAGAAACCTAAAAAACAGATTCACAATAGGGCATAACATCTGAAACAGATTTTAAATATTTAGCCAGAAAAAATAGAAAAGTAAAGGCATTATAGTCAGAGAACAGAATAATCAAAGGAACAGAATCTGGAAAGAGTATGGCATATGCAGGGAACTATGAGAAGTCCAGAGAGGCTGAAACATTGAATACAGAGGATAAAACATCGAGAAATGAGTTTAGAGAGTTCCTTTTGGGGGGACAGCTCATTAAGTGCCTTGGATAATTGAATACCAAACCAGATTGTTCCTCTGTAGGAAAAAAAAAAAAAAACAACTTAAAACATAGTTTGCATAGTAGGAAAAGTCTTTTTTTTAATGTTTATATAAGTGTGTATACAGATTGATTTTTGCATACAGATAAAAATCTGGGAGGATAACAGTGGGTATCGAAAGAAAAGATGAGAGAATAGAGAGATTATAATGATTTTTACTCTGCTAGTTTCACCCAGGTGGTTCAGTCAGCTAAGCATACAACTCTTGATTTCAGCTCAGGTCGTGATTTCAGGGAACTGGAATCGAGTCCTGAATCAGGCTCCTCCTCACTCAGCGAGGAGTCTGCTTGAGATTCCCTCTTTCCTTCTTCCTCTGCCCCTCCTATCACTCTCTCTCTCTCTCTCTCAAATGAACAAATAAATCTTTAAAAAAAAGAATGATTTTTATTTTATTATATACATTTTTGTACAACATTTAATCAGAAGGTGTTTCAGCTATGCCTGTCTCTAATGATCAGTGCAAAAGATAACTGAAAATAAGCTTCATGAATATTAAATAAATGTTGATAAAGATATTTTTCAATGAAGAAAAAAATTAGTGATGTTTCAAATCTGTAGATTGGTCAAAATGGTTCAGAAACAGTCCCCCAGTCTGCATGAACACATACAGAGAATGCAGCAAACTTTGTAGGTTGTACACTTAGTAAAGCATCTGAGATTTGTGCTGCATGTTCACTCATTGTTTTGAAGGATTATAGTGCCAAATGACAAATATAATGGTAGTAGAAGTCTGTCCCTAAAATATGTTTATATTTTATATATGAGTGCACTTTTCATGCAAAGTGCTATCAAGGCATCCTAAATAACAGAGCTGAAATGTAATCCAAGCTTATAAAATAGGAGTATGAACTATTTTGTAACCTCTTGTTTGTTTAATAAGTATTTGTATGTGGCATTTGATCTAAAACTTCCCTTCATTATAACTGATTACAACACTCAGTCACCAAACCCTAAGGTTTTGCCTGACCACATTAGCTCCGGTCAAGTTTGAAACGATAAAAACCCATGATTGATGGAGGGAAGAGGTGATATGGGAATAAGAAAAATAATCTATATGTGGCTACATCCACCATGATACATACTTTTAGAAGATTTCTCTCCTTTAGGCTATTATTATAATGATGAACAGAAGGAAGACTTCAGCCATGGATTAAAAATAGTACACAGTTTCAGCCATGAATTATATAATATAGAATCAAGTTATATTTATATCAAAATTGGGGATGATAAATCTAAAGGACCTAAGTTTCTGGGTGCACATGGGTGGCACCCAGACTCTCCTGAATTTTTCATTTTTACCTTGCATCACATTAACCCTATATCCTATCAACTCTTCTCTGACATGCTATGGTTTTGCCTTATTTTCCTCCAAACTTCAGTCACTTCAGGAAAAACTATGAAGAAAAACAAGAGTTTGCTTTATCACAAAGGTGTAACCGGTGTGCTTTTTAAGACACTTTGCAGCTGTACAAAGTGATGAAATGAGGGGCTGAGGAAAAGAAAAGGAGTTCCTGATGGCCTATGCTCAGCACCCTTTAAACAAATCAATCTTTACTAAATCTTGACCAACAAACGATACAGCAGGAGCCCCTTAACTTAGGCCTGTGGTCTAAACTACAGGTAAGGCTAAGAATTATGGTGAAGTTCTAAAAAGGGACAGATAAGCCAAAATATGACTAGAGAACACTCTATGGATTCTCAATTTGGATAGATAACCATCTAATCATTGGGTACTTGTTTTATTTCCTTTTCATGAAAGAATAATAAAGGCCTCAGAGCAGATGAAAAAGAACTAAGAAACATGATCTTAGGGGGTCTTTATAAAGCCAGGTACCTAAAAGAAAGCAAGGTTCTACTTTTGGATGAGTAGTTGAATGCATACGTTGTCATTACTCTACCCTATGTTCCTAAAGGAGGACTGATTGAGCAAGACTGACACTAGAGAGGTTGGCTGAGTATCTGTTACTGTAACACTGGTACACTTTTCTGCTGTGGATAGTTTCAGTTCTTTGACTTCCTAATA
Organism: Canis aureus; assembly: GCF_053574225.1. Lineage (NCBI taxonomy): Eukaryota > Metazoa > Chordata > Mammalia > Carnivora > Canidae > Canis > Canis aureus. The sequence continues at coordinate 51,905,910 of NC_135615.1, forward strand.
ACTTTTGGCCAAGCATGGCTATCAAAAGAAATTGACCAAAACATATGGTTAAGTTCCATTCTAAGGTCTGCAAAATATAGCGCTACCTTATAATGATGAAATACCTGGATGGGTTCTTAAAACCTTTTCCAAAAACTACATTCCATTCTTATGTAAGAGAAACACTCATTGCAAAGAAGCATTCATTTCAATGATTTAGGTTTGAAAATGGAATGAATCAAAACCTAAACTCTGAGACTCATTTGTTTAACACTAAGTCACAGAATTATTTCCAAACAAAATGTCCTATGTCCTGTGCTGTTTCATTTAGTTCTCTTAGAAATAGTAACAAAGGCCGAGTGATAGTGACACATCACTTCTCTGCTTTCCTTACATGCACTGACTACTTTTGGATGACTGCAGTTATAACATTATAACATTGACTGCAGTTATAAAGACAACTGTAATAAAATAGTGGAGAGAAAACATGATTTTAAACCAATACATGCAAGAATGTATAACATTCTTCATGATAAATGAAAAAGATTGTAAGACCATTTGTCTTAGTTTGGGCTGCTATTACAGAATACCGTAGACTAGATGGTTTAAATGACAGACATTTATTTCTCATAGTTCTGAAGGCTGGGAAAAATCAAGGTGCCAGCCCTTTTGATGTTCAGTGAGATCCGGTTTCCTAGCTTGTAAACAGTGACTCTCTCCTTGGTGCTCACATGGCCTTTCATTGGTGCTTACTTATGAAGAGAGAAAAAGCTCCAGTGCCTCTTCTTATAATGGCACTAATTCCATCATGAGGGGCCCACCCTCATAACCTCATCTCAACCCAATTGCCTCTGAAAGGTCCCATCTCCACATACCAACATATTGGGAGTTAAGACATTAACACTAGAATTTGGTGAGAGGGAAAACATTCAGTTCATAACACCTCATCCTTACCACACCCTCCAAATTCATGTCTTTCTTCCATTAAAAAAACAAAAACAAAAACAAAAAAGAAACAAACAAACAAAAACATTCATTTCATCTCAACAGGCCCAGAGTCTTAACTAATCCCAACATTTACTCTAAAGTCCAAAGTCTCATCTAAATATCCTCTAAATCAGATATGGGTGAGATTCTAGACACAATTCATTTTGAGGCAAAACTCCTTTTCAGCTATGAACCTGTGAAATTGGAAAAGCTATGTGTTGCCAAAACATAACGGTAGGATAGTCATAGGATAGATGCTTCCATTCCAAAAGGGAGAAATCAGAAGAAAGAAAGAGGTGATTGGTCCCAAGTAAGATTCCAAGTAAAGTCCCAAAACCTACCTTGGCAAATACCATGAAACTTAAAACTTGAGAATAATTAAGGCTTGAGCTCTACTCTATGGACCCACGGGGATGGCAGCAGCTTCCCTGGTTTCACATCCACGGCTCCATCCCTTCATCTTAGTCGAGTGCTCTCACAAGGCTCTCTGTAAGGGTCCTACCCACTCTACTCTCTAGAATGGCCTTCCTATGCATCTCTGCAGGGCAGTGCTCCACTTTTGAACCATGATGGAGGCAGTCTTGCCACCTGGGCTATGCATTCTGGGCCTATGGTATGAGTATCAGCCCAGGTGATCTCTGAATTGTCTTTGGGGTCCTTTTTCTCTTTTTTTTTTTTTTTTTTTTTGAAGGATAATACATGTTCCCAGCCTTCCTTTGTTCCTTCCAGTGTTTTTCCTGGTATAATCTCATCTTTATTGCCAGCTCTGTTGAGATGGATGATTACTCTGTAGTTCACAGTTACACTAACCTCCTTATCAAATTGTTCAGAAGAAACAAACCTTCTTCAAACCTCCATTGTTCAGAAGAAACACCTTAGTGTTTTCTTCTGAACATGCTTCCTCAATTTTTGCATTATAGTCCAGCTGAGAATTTTCCAAATCTTTAGGTTCCAGTTTCTTTTTGCTTAGCAATTCCTTCTTCAATTCACTTCTCTTTTAGCATTTTACTATAAGCATTTAGGAGGAACAAATCTACTCCTTCAATACTCTGCTTAAAAATCTCCTCAGCTAAATAGCCAAATTCATTGTCCACAAGTTCCACCTTCCACAAAACACTAGAACATAAGCATAATTCAAATAAGTTATTTGCTGCTAGATATCAAGGATCACTTTTTTACCATCATCCAATAATATATACCTCATTTCTGACCCAGAAATCTCTGATAAGGCCTTTGTTATCCACATTTCTACCAATAGTCTGCTCATTATTATTTGTGTATTCTAGAAGGTGGAAACTTCCTTTATAACCCTCTTCACCTCTTCCTTCCAACTCACCAGAATTGCCTTTAAAAGTCCCTTCATGGCAATCTTGGCTCCTTTTAGCGCATGCCCTAAAATTCTTTCAGCCTCTACTCATTACCTAATTGAAGCTTACATATTTTTAGGTATTTGTTACAGCAATCCCACTTCTCAGTACCAATTGCTGGATTAGTGACCTTGCGCTGCTATAACAAAACACCATAGACTGGGTATCTTAAACAACAAACATTTACTTCTCATAGTTCCAGATGTGGGGAGGTCCAAGATCAAGATGCTGGCAGATGTGGTACCTGGTGAGAACCCTCTTCCTAACTTGCAGACAACCACCTTCTTGCTATATCCTCACCTGCTGGAGAAAGAAAGGTCTCTGGTCTTGTCCTCTTCGTATAAGCACCCTAATCTCACCATGTGGACTCTACTCTCATGACCTCATCTAAATCTAATTAGCTCCTAAAGGCCCACCTCCTAATAACATCACATTGAGGATAAAGGTTTCAACACATGAGTTTTAGGGGAACACAAACATTCAGCCCATAATATCACTTTAATTTTTTTTAAGTATGCTCTACACCCAAAGTGGGGCTTGAACTTACAACACCATGGTAAAGAGTTGCATTCTCTACAGACCAAGTCAGCCAGGCACCCCCATAACATCACTTTAAATAAATACATAATTTGGGTATCTGGGTGGCTTAGTTGGTTAAGCATTTTCAGCTTGAGTCATGATTCCACTTTGGGCTCCCTACTCCAAGGGGAGCCTACTTCCCCCTCTCTCTGTCTGCCACTCCCCCTACTTGTGAGCTCTCTCTCTTTCTCTCTCTCTAACAAAGAAGTAAAATCTTTATTAACTAACTAGATAGATAGATAGATAGATAGATAGATAGATAGATAGATAGATAACTGGTTTATGTACCTCATTTCACAGGTTATATCTTTGATAATATACACCTCTTTGTTTAATGACATGAATTATCTCAAGAAAGTTACTGCTAATATTTCTGAATGCCTAAAACCTAAAATCAACAATATGTATACTAATTGATGAAGTGACATATTTATTGTTATTATTATTATGTGAAAATCTTACACAATAGCTCTCAAAGATGTGCTGGGGTTATCTGCCTAATGAATAGATAATTTTAGCTACTAATTCCTATCATAAGTCAGAGGCTGCCACTGTGGCTATTTACAGCATAATATGAATTTTCCATTCATTCTAGTAGGGAGCTTCTAATAGGAAACACAGAGATAATTAGCTACGAATGCCTTTTACTCTTGCAAAATTGTCCCCAAACCATTGCAAAATATTGAGCTAGCTAACAAGATTGAGATTTTCATATCTAAATTATAAAAACCTATCAAGACAGGATTTTTACTCCTTTGTCATCATTCAACAGATTATCATATTTGTCCTCTGGGCCTTTTCTCGTTACTATCTCAATTCTATTCCATTGTTGATTAATTAACTTTCTCCCTTTGACAGTCTTGTCACTAAATCATGATATATTTATTTACAATGAATAAATTATTACACATATATATTTTTGCACATTCACAAAAGTGGTATATTACATTTTTGGAATCTTGCCTATGAACATCATTCTAGATATAGTAAAGAATGAAAAAGAAAAAAAAAAAGAATGAAAAAGTTACTTGCATTAGCTGGTCTTATATTGTAAATAATATAGAATGGATATGAATTATAGATAAATCAATAAGTTCCAGAGTAAACTAAATTTACCTAATTAATATATACTACCCTGAAAGATAACTGTCTTCTTTAAAGAATAAATAACAAGAATCCCAACATTCCTTTGTAGCCGCGTGAAGAAACACACCATATATTTTTAATACTAAAATATCTACAACCACTACAGCATCTAGACAAAATGGATAAAATTTTTGAGTAAAAATAGTTGGTTCCCTAAAAAGTAAAATAAGTTGTTCTTTGTTTAGAAGATAAACTATCTCCCTAAAAAAATATAACTTCATCTAGTACTGGGAAAAAAATATATATATGACATGAACATAAAAAAATACAACTTCTTCTAGTATTAAGAAAAAATCAGGGGCGCCTGGATGGCTCAGTCAGTTAAGCGTCTGCCTTCAGCTCAGGTAATGATCTCAGGGTTCTTGTGATCAAGACCCACATCAGGCTCTCCACTCAATGGCAAGTCTGCTTCTCCCTTCTCACTCTGTGATCTCTCTTGCTCCCACTCTTAAATAAATAAAATAAAATCTTAAAAAAATATTTGACATCAACATATAATGGAAATGCTTTATAGACACTGAAAAACTGACCAGTCCATTGTATATTATTTACAATGCAAGGCCAGTTTATACATATAACGTTACACACTTTACTACATCTAAAAACTTTTTCTAAATTTTTTACTACATCGTCTTTTTAGTTTTACAGAACATGGTAGACCACAACAGCAACTTGCCTCAAAATAAAGTACACAGCTTATTTTGTCTTCTTCCTCAGAAACCTCAAAACCAAAGAAGCTATTTAAAGCAAAAAAGGAAAAGCATAATACACATGCAAAACATTGCTCAATAGGAAGAAAAATGTTTCTATTGTGAATATATGTGTCTTTTAATCTAGCCACAAGCAACCAATAGTCTAGTTCTCTTAGACAGTACTTTGGTAGTCAACTTGCAAAGATAAATAATTTTTATTTATGGTCAGGCAAACTATTTAACAGTATAGACTGCATTTTAAAAATGCATATGAAAGGGTTATTCCTAGAAAAAAACATCATCATAGTACTTTATCATTTGTACATATGTAGATAAAAGTCAAAATCTAAAATAAAATTATACTTAAAACTTTGGGACTTTGTAGGTCTTTGGGTTGAGTGTCTGCCTTGGCTCAGGTCGTGATCCGGGAGTCCCTGCATAGAGCCTGCTTCTCCCTATGCCTATATCTCTGCCTCTTTCTCTCTCTGTGTCTCTCAGAAATAAATAAAATCTTAAAAAAAATTATACTTAAAATTTCAACATGCTCATTCCTCCTTTTCATTGATATTTACAGCCAGTGAATAAGCAACAACTGTCATCTATCTTCTAATGCCTGGTGTAGGTAACAAGACAGTAGGGAAAGAGATCATACTGATTATCTTTCTGATTTAATGAAACCCCAGACTACACTGTCTTATTAAAAGAACTGAATATAATTCAAATTACATTAGGTCTGTCAAGTCAACTAGACACATTTGCCATAAGTGTTGATCATAAAGTAAGAATTTTTCCTTCAACTGTTGATTTTCCTCAGTCAGGAAAAAAAAAAAAAAAAGAAGAAGAAGAAGAAAAAATGCAAGTTTACCTAATGAGTTATTTAGATCAATAAATACTTCAAATGCCCTGTGAGCAGTTTGATGTTGTCAGTAAGGATCCATAGTGTCACAAAAAAATATCACATGTCCCACAGTCACTTATTCTAACTTTCTAAATGTAAAATTCAGCTCATATTTAATCCAAATCCTTCATGCTGCAGGTTAAATTGATTTCTTTTTGTTTGACCTTCAGTGAGGATTGAGAACATCTGGTCTCCATCCTTATGCATAAGTTAAATACCTCTAAATCTTCTCTTCTCTGGAATAATAATAATCCCTGCTACTTAAAAATTTTTCTTTTAGGTTTCTCTTTCAACCCTTTAATCATCTTTGTGGTCCTCCTCTGAACTTTCTCCAAGTTCTCCACGTCCTTCCTTAGTGGTAGAGCCCAGAACTAGAAACAATGCTCTCATAAGGGCCTGACCAGTGGCAAGTACTACGGGAAAATAACTTCCAAGTTCCTGCATTCTTAATTCTTATTTATGTGATCTTGTATTGTGTTTGTTTTCACCACAACACTATATTGTTAAGTCATACAAATCCTATTATTCCTTTACTACTAAGCAGGTTTCCAACTTTACTTAAACACAGTTATCCATCCTTCTGGATTTTACGCTATTTTTCCTCTCCAACTATAATGCTTTATATTTATCCCCATTATATTTCATTATTCTAGTTTCTATTCAATATTGCAATTTGCTAAGTTTAGTCTAACACTGCTATCTTCAAAGATATAAGGCATTGATGCCTCTTACCCCATTTTTCTCTAATTGCAATTGTCAATAATTTATTAAGAATATTATAACATCTAAACATTACGTGTCTACAAGAGGGGTTTAAGTGTCCAAAAAACTTGAGTGCCAGAATTCATCAACTTCTAAAACAACTGTGCTTGTGTAGACCTTGTTACATTTGTCCCCTCACCCTCAGCTTCCAGCCTAACACTAACTGCCTTAGAGACCAGAGGGTATAAGGTGTTTAAAAAAAAATGCCTTCATAACTTCATAAAATCTCAGATAATTCAAAAAAAATTTTTTTAAGATTTTATTTATTTCTTAGAGAGAGAGAGAGACAGAGAGCATGGGCAGAGGGAGGGGCAGCAGGAGAGGGACCAGCAGACTCCTTACGAAGCAGGGAGCCTGACGCCAGGCTTGGTCCTAGGACCCTGAGATCACATTTGAAGCAGAAGGCAAGATGCTTAACAACTGAGCCACCAGGTGCCCTGAGATTTTAAAATTTAAAACTTTAAATATATTGATAAGTTTCTTTGATAGAAAACTATGAAAAGCTTGGAGGATCAAAACATAATAGAACTACTTGTGTTAACTTGCTATGTAGTCATTAACTGAACAAGAGTTATTTGAATACGTTTATTGATAAATATTTTTTAAAAGGCACTTTTGTAATGATCTTATTGCATGTGGAGCTACACCAGATAAAACAAAATAAAATAAATTTACCTGGTTTCTACTGCATAGGAGCTAGAAATCTTAAAACCTTACTAACATGGAAGCATAGATAGTCAGGTAAAATCCATCATGTCATCTTTTGCTATCACACAGACATGAATTACATGAATTATTTAGAGAAAATTCAAGAGCTGCAAGAGAAAATGCACTTAAGACATAGAAGACAAGGATCACTACCTAATTGCCATGAAGAAGAAAAGTAACCATGGTATTCTACGTTCCGTCTTGAACAAAGCTATTCCAAACTTGTAAAAATATCTGGTGAGCTTTAACACTGTCCCCTACAACGTATGGAAGTAAAAGGCATTTATAAGTGATAAAAGAAGAAACAAAGTTTTATTGTTTAAAATTAAAATGGTGGGATCCCTGGGTGGCTCACCAGTTTAACGCATGCCGTTGGCCCGGGGCGTGATCCTGGAGTCCCGGGATCAAGTCCCACATCAGGCTCCCTGCGTGGAGCCTGCTTCTCCCTTTGCTTCTCCCTCTGACTGTGTCTCTGCCTCTCTCTCTGTGTGTTTCTCATGAATAAATAAATAAATAAATCTTTAAAAATTTTTAAATTAAATTAAAATGGTAAACAATAGAGGGTTAAAAATGATTAAATGTATTAGGAAGATGGGTGTACAGTCAGTGCTTTAAATCGCTAAAGTATTATCCATAAGAGAAACAAATATAAGAGAATGTCTAAAATTGACAAATCAAAAGTTGTAATAAAATCGTATTATTTAGAGACACAGCACTAACTCCCAGAAGTAATAGCTGGGAAGGGGTGGGTTGAAAGACTGTTGCTTATTACCATAATTAATCTGTTATTTTAGTGTTAGAAAAATTAACCAAAAAATCCTGTTCTATATACTTAGCATGGTGAGCACCATGTATAGAATTGTTGAATCACTATATCATATACCCGAAATTAATGTAACACGGTATGTTAACTATACTGGAATTTAAAAACAATTTTAAAAAGTCCTTTTCTATTCAAGGTTGATTAAAACACAATCCATGGACAACAGAAATTTAGATTAGATGAGAAAAATACAAATAAATTTTAACATGACAGAGTATTCAATAATCATAGGGAGCCATTAATGGTTTTTTTTAGCCTAAAAAATACATGAGAAGCCTCCTGGCATATATATAATTGCCATTCTCTTACAGTCCCCTTATATATATGAAACTTAAGATCTCTTGACTCTTCTCCTAGTTAAAAAAGTAGAGTAACATTGTCATCTTCAACTGAAGAATACTGTATTTCAAATAAGTATAATGAGGATATTGTACTCACAAAAATCCATACTCATCATAGCCTATGTGCCTCCAAATGATTGATCCTTGCCTCTCAGTACTACATTCCTCTCATTCACTATGAATTGCACACACCAACCTACATACTTCCCCAAACATGCAAGTCTTATTTCTATGATAGGATTCTTTCCTATATCTTCATATGACTGAATGAAACTTACCTTCTAAGTATATCCCTGTATTCCATAATCAGTTTTATAATAATAGGTAGCTTAATATTATGTTGTGAACTACAAGGTATGTTGTTAGCCTGAAACACTGTTAGTAGTAAAGAAATGACTCGAAATACATGTTATTTGTGCAAAGTGTTAATAGTTCTCATAGGAATTTTCTCTTTACACTTCACAACAACCTTCACAGTGTAGAAAGTGAAAAGGTATTATTTTCATTCAATGATTGAGCAAACTCAGATTTACAGAAGTCAAATAATCTACCAAAGACCATATGGCTAGTAAGCTGTGACACAGGGTGAGATTTTAACTCACCAATTTTGAAAAACAGTCCAGTGCCCATATCATTTGTTACAAGTGACACACTGAAAACTTTTACTTTTGAAAGGCAGAAAATCCGAAGATTCTTTTCTCCAGTACTGAATCACTATGGAGCATTGGGTAAACATGAACTCTCACTATTCTTTAATTTCTAAATAAAAAATGACTGTGATATTCCAATGGTTTCCAAAGATTCACAACTGAAGATACTTAAATATCCACAAATTAAAAACCGTGATGTTACAAATTCTTCATATTTGTGTATTCATTCATTTATTCAACAGATAATTAATGAGAACCTCCCCTGTGCTACGCACTGAACTAGGTTCTGTAAATATCACAATGAATAAGCCAAACAAGGTTTCTATTTCTTTGGAAAATAGAAGAGAATTACTGTCCCTACAACAAATTTGGGTAATGTGAATTTTAGAGACTAGTGTTACTACAGCACAAATGTGTGCCAAAAAACCAAAACCTCTCCATAGAAGAATATGCAAACCTTTTCTTTCCATAGATTATTAAACTCTAAAAGTAATAAGTAACTAAATAATGTTAATTTACTTCCCTGTGTGAAAAACCTAATAGAAAAAATTTAGCCACTGAATATTTATTCAATTAATGCACTTAAAAGTTAAGATTTCTTATGTATGTTAGACATTCTACCAAAATTCTTCATAGCATGTGCAATATACTAGAAACTAAAGATTCTAAACTTTGTTGAAAATATTTTATTCCTATTTGTGAGACTGTATGCCACTATGACTAAGGAATACAAACTCTGCATGCCATTTATGACTAAGGAATACAAACTCAATGTTCTTTTTGGACTGGTCTCAAATGCAATGTTTATGGCTTCTTCCATACATATTCTAATTTACTTTCCCCTTATCTACCATCTTTCTACACACATAAGATATAACCGAGATTCACCTTATCCAGGAAGCATTTTCTGCTGACTCTTCTGTTGATTTCTCGTTTTGAGCTCCACCTATACATAAATTATTAACTATATATTGCTTCATATTTTTATATGTATATCTACTTGTATAACTTGTTTCCTTATCTATAAAATGGGGAAAAATAATAACTATAGCTCCTAGTTGCTTTATGGATAAACTTTGGTATTCCATATATACTATGTATATTAGCACAATAAGTGCTTAATAAATGTTATTGCTATTTCAATTATTGTTGCCTTTGTTAATAGGAATAAGTAGGTATAAACTAATTGATGAGGTTAGTCTCTTTCACTAGTTAATGGAAACTGGTCTTTTGCAATTATGTTTGATAACACTAGTAATTTCTTTTTCTTTCATCTCTTTATTATAACAATCACAAATTCCAAATTTTACATCAATAAACTACATAATTTAGAAATGACAGTAACTCTTTAAAGATCATAAAGTAATTAATTATATCCTACTTTGAATAGATTCTCAATATAATTCACAAAAAAGATGCTGAAAGATATTTGTAGTACTATAATGTAGCTAACAGCAAACTAGGAACTACCTTGCAATTTATTCTAAATCTTCAACAAGGTTTCCTTGGAGATTGCCAACCTAAAAACTCACTAGCCCTAATGTAGTTAAGATAAATGAAGCGTCAGGAAAGATTTTGTGGCAAGCATGAAGGCCTATTTGGCTGGTAAATTTTCTCCATCTGCCAATTTATGGAATCCTCAACCTCTCTTCCAAAAAAGCACCATTCTTTTTGTTTCCTGAACACTAGTTATAAATCAAATTTGAAATCCCCAAAGTGCTCTTGCTGTTTGTTAGCCAAATCTAGTATATCTCCTAACTTATTCATCTTGTTCCTTGCCACTGACATTACTTCCAAAACTAAAAAACTTTTTGAAAAAAGTCCTGATGGCCCCTCTTGTGGATTTATTGCAATACAGAGGTCTGCAGCAATGTGATGTGGGGATGTTTTGTTAAAAAAAATCATCATAATGATGTGAATATCAATATGAATATACTATGAAATGAACCACTGCATGAATAGTTAAAAGACATGATGCTAAAAATGTACAAAGACAAGGAAATAATCCAAGGTAGAGGCTTTTTTTAGACACAAAGAGCAAGAATGTCAGATTCAAAATGACCCTCCAAATAACAAAATAGTTAAAATTTTGCCTTAACCCAGGGTTTCAAATTCCATTATCAACTTATTCAGTTCCTATGGTACATAGGATATGATTCTCCTCTCACCGGGGGCATCATTACAGCAAAGGGAATTTGAACTGTGACACCCACATTTGGCATTATCGAACCAAGAAAAAAACCTTGACTATGTAAAAATAGCCTTTCCCACTCAAATTAAATACCTTCCCTAAATCCACCTTAGCCTGTCATGGCACTTAGCCACTTAGATTTCAAAATCATGACCACTTAAGAGATAAGACACAAAGCCACCTTGGACAAATAGAATTAGATTTACTCTGCTAATGGGAACTAGTAAAATAAAGAAAGAGTAAACAAGGGAATTCAAACACCTTCTCTAAACATGGACAACATACTGTTTTCATTATGTATGTATTTTTAATTAAATTTTTGGAGCTTCTGTCAATATTATAACAGGACTAGGAATGTGTATAATAAAACTAATAATACACACTCTCAGGAGATAATTTCAGAAAATATGGCTAGAACCTATAATTGCTGTCATAAACTTGGGTTATATATTTTAATTCTGTTTATTTTAGAAAGTGCTTCCTTCATCTCCTAATTTCATGTGTCCATTCCTAGCTTGTAGCTCAAACACAAACACACATATCTACATAATAACGTGAAGCTAGGAAATCATCCAGGTTAAGAGGAGTTTTTTCTTTTTACCATGGCTCCTACTTTTAATAGACCTATTTTTAGCTTAATTTTAAATGAGTAAAAATTCGCCCAATTTTGTGCCCACTTCAGCAGCACATATACTGTAAAAAATCACACTTCAAAGTTTTGTCAATTTATGTCATACCTCCAATTCATTAAAATGATAATTATTTTTGCAAGCTTCACTACCAGGAAAATATAAGGAATTACACAAACCGACATACAAATGGAGAGCAAGACACACATTTCTAATAATAATCCACTGAAATATTCTCTGTTGCACATATTTTCCCTTCCCCCCTCTCTGTTCCAAATATTCTATCCTGAAAATAAAAGATCTCTGTTGACCTCTTGCTAACTAGCTATCCTCAAAAGAGCACTGATCTCAGCAAATAGAATTGCATTCTGTTCTTGGTTGTGATGTGTCATTGAACCTCTCTCTACAAATTATGTCAAATGAGGACTGCTATTCTTTCCCCCTTGTTTGTTTGGAAAGCATATTCCGTAAGAATGGTCGGCATGCAGTATGAAAACAACCAAACAATAGGACCTCACCTCCCAGACCCAGAGAGCAGCAGCTGCTTAGCCCTAAAGACCCATGCTTTTCAGTTCCTCTCCTAGGGACAATATTTTGCACCTTTCATGTTTAGCATTTAAAATCTTTTGTTTATATGCAATTTTATCACTTCCAAGGATCCTCTCTTCAAATTAATTCAAGGCAATAACAACATAATAATATTTATCACTTGCTCAACCTCTATCTTGCTGGGAAGTTGGAATTTATTAGGGATTCTAAGTTCCAACCAAATATTGATGCAGCTGCTCCCTGAAGTTTTAGAGTACGTTAAAATTGTGTGCTTTGGAGAATGAACATTGAAGGTGTTCAGCTTTCTATATCTGCTTTCCTTCCATGTCTGAACTCACTTTCATTTAGCTTTATACTTTTTTTAAGTAAGCTTTTTTTTTTTTTTTATGATAGTCGCACAGAGAGAGAGAGAGAGAGAGAGAGAGGCAGAGACACAGGCAGAGGGAGAAGCAGGCTCCATGCACCGGGAGCCCGATGTGGGATTCGATCCCTGGTCTCCAGGATCGCGCCCTGGGCCAAAGGCAGGCGCTAAACCGCTGCGTCACCCAGGGATCCCCTTAAGTAAGCTTTTCACCCAACATGAGGCTTGAACTTACAAATCCAAGATCAAGAGTCATATGCTCTACTGGCTGAGCCTGCCACGCGTCACAATTTAACTTTATATTTTATTTTGTTATTTTTATTTTTTTAAGCTTTTATTGATTTATTTGAGACAGAGAACATGAGATAGGAGAGGGGCAGAGAGAGAAGGAGAAGCAGACTGCCCTGTTGATCAGGGAACCTAACTTGGAGCTCAATCCCAGGACCCTGAGATCATGACCTGAGCTAAATGAAGGCAAATATTTAAGGCAGACACTTAACAGACTGAGCTACCCAAGGGCCCTTCACTTTATATTGTAAATGAAGATATCACATACTTTTTAAGAGTGCTAAAGATTATTAATGAAAGAGCCCCCTACTGCAGATTAGGATTCACTAACTAGATTTGGCATAGAGTTAGCTATGGGGTGTGGTAGGGGTGAAGGTAAAGGAAGAGAGTGTTAAATAAATAATGAAAGCATAATTAATTGAATTTACTGCATTCACAACTATGTACAAAACTACTCCATGTGTCACAATTACTTGAGCAGAAATTAGACAAGATGGCTTTGTAAAAAAAGTAATGAAACTGCAGATTTTAAGGCAATATTATATTTGTAATTCAGAACCAGTTTCCTTATTCACACACTGAGAGTGTTTACCATTTCAAAGCGCTGTGATCTAGTCCTTTATTCCAGAGACCTAAGAAAGATAGTGAACGTAATTAAAGAGTTCAAAGCAGGAAGAGAATATGATCTTGAAACAATTCCAAATTTACCTATTTCATATATAAAAGTTGCAAAAAAAATACCCTTAATGCTATATCTCTTTTATAAGACATTTCATATTTTTAATTGTTTACTTATGCTGATCTAATGCCCCTCTAAAGTGAACTTTTGAAAAAAAAAAAAAAAAGTGAACTTTTGCTTTGTCATAAACTTGGGTTATATATTTTAATTCATAGTGTCATCATGTCATCTTTTTACCATGAAATTCTTCTACCATTCTTTCTTCTAAGAACTTAGGGAATCCTGTGGATCCTCAGTGATAATTTGCAGATAAAGATTATAATGTATTCAACCAAACAGAGAGGCATCAACCTCTTTGGGACCATCTCAAAGTGATTCAATTAGAAACAAAGACTACAGGCTAGAGAAAAAAAAATTAGTAAGAACAAGATGGCTTAAAATAGTTTATACAAACATGAAATGAGTTTTGTTTGGATTCTAAATTTCCAGTGAATTTAGAACCCATTCTACTCCAAAATTCCTCTTTATAAGATGTACAATTATGCTGAATGTCTCAGTATTCCAAAGACACTCAAATAGCTACTACCATCCACCTTAAAAAAGTTGTTTTAAATATATACATAAGTTTGGTACTCAAAGTTCAGTACCAATACCACTTCATAGAACCAGGCACCTCAGTTTCAACCTACAACTCCCAAATTGTTTCCGTTTCTACACCACTGCAACTAACAATCCTGCCAGACTGCACAAAACCATTCAGTGGTTTTGTCTGATGTGGAAAAAAGTCCATGAGGGACTAGGAGGTGCCACCAAATTCATGCCAGGATAAAGATCTAAGTCAGTTGGGCCAGAAATCAGTGCCTTAACCCAATGCATCACCTTATTTCCATTCTCTATCTTTTTTGAGTAAAAATTATTTTTACCACAGTAATTTTGTATTTATCATTCAAACAAGAAACTGCTTTGTATGAAGGAATGCTCATGTACCTGAAGGAACCATTCTGGTGGGTTTTTGGAAGAGTTCATTTTTCCAACGTTAAAACTTAGGCTGCATAGTCATCAACAGGGGACAGTGGTTGGCTGAAGAGAACATGAATTTAGCCTCTCAGGACGTCTGAGATCTAGTTCTGCTGCCATCAGTAACTAATTATAATCTCGTTAGCAAGTCAGCTCACTGTGCCATAATTTTCCCACACTGGCTCTCAACTTAACAGCATTGCCAGGAGAGCCAGATGAAATATTCCAAATGAACAGAAAAGTACTTAATGAACTTAATAAAAATTAACCAATCACAATTAATAAAACAACTTAATTTTGTTGTTTTTTTTTTAACCCGGAGAGAATTCTATCAATAAATATTATTTGTCATCCAAAAGAATTATCCAAGGCTAAGTACTATTTTGAGACCGTTTCTTTAAAAAACAAATTAAATCTAGAAAAGTAAATACAGCTCAAAATCATATTCTATAAATACTTATTATATTAATTCAACGATGAAAAATAGAGCTTGAAGAGTATTCCCTATGTTTCAGATGACAGTTGCCATAACAGCAGGAATTACTAGGCTCAATGCTTCCAATCACAATTTCTCTTCTCTCCTGGTAACCTTTTATTGACTTCAGAAGAGAGTTTTGCCTTCAGTGGGGAGAGAGACAAATAGAAAGTCTACAATTTTCACTCCAGGAGAGAAGTGACTTATGAATGTGATTTTAAAACCAAATAAAGCTATCCTATTTCAGTAGAGAAGTTTTTTAAAAAGGAAGCTTTTAAACATCACTGAATAAAAATAATTTTTCTCTGTAAATTTAGCATCAAAGAATTTAGAAGGAATATATAATAAACTCCAGTTTGACCAAAATTCAAAAGGTAAAATTAAAACAACCAGCATCTTTCCATGGTATTGTATAATCTGGATTTCATAAAGACGAACCCAAGTCAAAGCAGGAGCCTGCCAGAATTTCTGATTCATCATATATTAAATTATATTCAAAGTAATTTTCATATTAGGCACTAATTGTAGTCTAGTTCTACGAATGCATATGAAACCGCAGATAAAAATATTATAATTCTCATGTAAATGAAATACCTAATTCTCTATCTTTTTTGGAGAAAAAATAGAGAATACTATAGTGTGTTACTAATATAAACATAAGCTACTTCAAATGCTGGTATGCATATTTTTCTACATTTAAGTCAATATAAGATACTAAAATGATTTAATTTATGGCCAACAAGTTGTAACAAGTCTCCAAACTCTTTAAGTTTTTAATTTACGTCCAGTATAGTTAGCATACAATGTTATATTAGTTTCAGTTGTATAATATGGTGATTCAACAATTCTATATACTCCTCAGTGCTCATCATGACAAATTCTATCATGCTTAGAAAATTACATAGCCCTATGCCTAGACTGCAAATAATGCTATTTGGCAAATTTTAAAGCTAGCATTAGCAAAGTAAAAGAAAATTTTAGCACTAATATGAATATTTAAAATCCTCATCTTTCTCCCCCAAAATGATACTTTCTTGTATAAAATGTAAGGTTTATTCTTATTTCATTTCAGACCAACACTTACTCTTCTCTTTGGCAATGAATGTTTCAACATCTTGAAAATGCATTTGAGCTTATTTTAATATTATTGACTGCTTTCATCAAATCTAAAAGGGGGTTAAACATAATCCACAAAATGCAAATAATTTTTGGAAGCATTTCTTAGTAGACTTCTATGCTGTAACATATTCAATTAAGGATAAGAGACTTTTAAGTAATCTTTAGGGAAAGTCACTTGCCAAACAATACAATGTTCATGGTAAGAAAATTATCTTTGGGATTTGTAATTTCAAATCAAAATAAATCATCAACTTCAAAAAGAATGATTTTCTGTGTCAAATAGAAATGTTAACATTGTGAAAAGCTCGTACCTATGAATCATTTAAAAATCATCCCAGGATATTTCAACTTGATCTAAGCCATAACTGGAAATTTTCAGAGCCAACTGTGAGCTACCTTTAGTCTATTTTGAATTTAGAAAAACTGAAGTGCAAAAATCACATAAAGACATGATAAGCAGTCTGGTGTTCCGGACTCCTGTCACCTTGCCAAACACAGTTCACCTAAGAAGCCAACCTCTCTGTCTTTGTTAAGGGGTACAGATAGCCTCCATTTGACTGCAGGATACGGTTCCTGCTCTTCAAATATTGATGTGAAAGGCTTTTGGCTAAGTCTAAGGACAATTTTTCCCTGGAGAAACTGCAGCTGTGAGAGTTGACCTCAGCCTTTTAAGACCAAAAGATTCTGTCTGGGAAAATGAGTTACTGATTATCACAGTTAGCCAGAATAAAAGGCCTCAGTCTTCAGAGATACTTCACTGAGTAACTGCTCTCTTTTAGTATTCTTAATATATCTTAAAGTACTGCCATACTGCACAACTCCAGAGGATAACATTCACAGAGAATATAATGAGGGTATGCTCCCTGCAGTTTTGAAGTTTAGCCTTGGTATTGCCATCATCAGTAAAGCTTCCTTGCTTCCTTGTTAGGTTCCTGCTTATGAAATCTGGACTAATTTTGATATAGTCTACCTACTGTAGATATGCTGCTCAGATCAGATCACCTGACCAATTTACTGTTCTTGCCAGCCTGATAAAGATCTCATATCTCTTATATCTAACCTACAATGCCAATTCCTGCCTATTGACAAGGGATTTTTCCTTGCTCAACGCAGAGACAGAGAAAAATTCTAAACTTCTACTGAAACCAAAAAAAACTGATCATCCATGTTAAATGCTATACTATAGTAGAAAGACCACTCACAGGAGTGAGGAAATCTACCATTTGCTACTTATATGTCTCAGATCACTTGTCTGTAGATTAGGGACAATAATATAACTGTTTTAACCATTTCATAGGATTTTTATGATCATTACCAGAAAATATGCCAAACTGCTCTATAAGCTGAAACCCAGTATGTAAATATTATTTTGCAAATAGGTAAATTTTTGATGGAAAAGTCTCAATATTAACTAAACACAATGTTAAATAAATTATTTGGAAAAAAAATAAATTATTTGGAACAGAATTTCTAAGGGTTCATTTGTTTGTTTAAAGGACCATTTTTATTTAGGGTGTCTTTTCTCAGATGGATCTTTTTTTAATATAAAATTAGCTCAGGGATGCCTGGCTGGCTCAGTTGGTTAAGCGTCTAGCTTCCGCTCAGATCATGATCTTAGAGTCCTGGGATTGAGCCCCACATTGGGCTCCCTGCTCAGCAGGAAATCACTCCCTGACCCCCTACCATGTCCAGTAGTAGAGCTGCTCTATTCTATAAATGCTGTTGTTTCTGATAACTTTGAGGGGAAAGAAAATAAATTATAAAAGTCTATTCAAAAAGCATGGAAAACAATCAAAACAGATTCTCTCCTTTCTAAGTTTCCATTCCAAAAAAAAGAAGTGGTAGTGAGAGGAGATTCTTTTAATATAGGCCAATTAACGGGGCACCTGGCTGGCTCAGTCAGAGGAAGGTGTGACTCTTGATCTCAGGGTTTTGAGTTCAAGCCCCATGTTGGGTGTAGAGATTACTCTAAATACATACATACATATCTACATACATAAATACATAAAAAAAGATCAATTAATAAATGAGTTGGGACAAGGGAGTGGATAATGATGTGTGACATCAGAGTCCTTCAAAATATTATAAAGATAATCATGGAAGTGAGACATTAGTTCTAACAAATGAATTCAGGTGTCCCTGGGTGGTTCAGTCAGTTAAGTGTTTGCCTTCGGCTCAGGTCATGATCCCAGGGTCTTGGGATCGAGCCCCATATTAAGCTCCCTGCTCAGTGAGGAGTCTGCTTCTCCTTCTGCCTCCCCCTCATCTTTCTCTCTCAAATAAATAAATAAAATCTCTAATAAATGAATTCAGTAAAGTTGCAGGATAAAAGATACACAGAAATTGGGTGCTTTTCTACATAGTAATAATGAAGTAGCAGAGAGAGAAATTAAGAAAATAATCCCATTTACAACTACACCAAAAAAAGAAAAAAGAAAAAGAAAATACCTAGGAACAAATTTTACCAAGGAGTTAAAAGACCTATACTCTGAAAACTCTAAGACAATGATGAAAGAAACTGAAGAAACAGAAACAAATGGAAAGATATTACCATGCTCTTAGATAGGAGTAATTAATATTGTTAAAATGTCCATACTACACAAAGCCATCTACAGATTCAATGCAATTCTTATCAAAACACCAATAGTATTTTTCGCAGAACCAGAATAAATAATACTAGTTTGTATGGAACCACAAAACACCATGAATAGCCAAAGCAATCTTGTAAAAAGAACAAAGCTGGAAGTATCACAGTCTGAGATTTCAAGATATATGACAAAGTTACAGTAATCAAAACATTATGGAACTGGCACCAATGAAAACAGGAGAGAGCGCCCTGAAAGAAACTCACATTTATAGGATCAATTAACCAATGACAGACGAGGCAAGAATATGCAACAGGAAAAAAAAAAACAATCTCTTCAATAAATGGTATTGGAAAAACTGGACAGCTATATGCAAAAGAATGAAACTAGACCACTGTCTTACACCAAACACAAAAATAAACTCGAAAGAGATTCAAGAATCAAATGTGAGACCTCAAACCATAAAACTCCTAAAAGAAAACATAGTAATCTCTCAGACATCATCCTTACCAACATATTTATGGATAGGACTCCTCAGGCAAGGGAAACAAAAGCAAAAAATAAACTATGAGGACTACATCCAACTGAAAAGATGTATGCACAGCAAAAGAAACCAATGACAAAACAAAATAGCAACCTACTGAATAGGAAAAGATATTTGCAAACAAAATATGCAATAAGAGGTTAATATCCAAAATATATAAACAACTTATACAATTCAATACCCAAACAACAAATAATCTGATTTAAAAATGGGCAGATGACCTGAATAGACCTTTTTCCAAAGAGGACATACAGATGGCCAACAGACCTGTAAGAGATGTCTTCCACGGCTAATCACAGGGAAATGCAAATCAAAACCACAATAAATTACCACTTCACACCAATCAAAATGGCTAGTAGCAAAAAGATAAATAACAAGGGTTGGCAAGGATGTAGAGAAAAGGTAACCATCAGGAACATCTGATAGGAATGTAAATTGGTGCAACGATTGTGAAAAACACTACTGAGGTTCCTTAAATTAAAAATAAACATACCATATGATCCAGTAATTCCACTACTGGGCATTTACTCAAAACAAACACTAATTCAAAAAGGTATATAGGCCCCTATGTTTTTTGCAGCATTATTTATAATAGCCACAATATGGGAGCCACCAACAGATGAATGGATAAAGAAGATATGGCATATATATGCAATGAAATATTAATAATAAAAAAAGAATAGGACTTTGCCATTTTGAACAACATGGATGGACCTACAGGGTACGATGTTAACTGAAATAAGTTAGAAACAGAAAGATAAATACCATATGACTCACTTATATGTGGAATCTAAAAAAAAAAAAAAAAAGAACAACAAAAACAAAGATAGACAGGGTCACATGTAGAGAGAACAAACTGATGGTTGCCAGAGGAGAAGGGATTGGGAGTATGTGTGAAATAGGTAAAAGAAATAAACAGGTGCAAATATCCAGTTATAAAATAAATAAATCACAGGAATGAAAAGTACAGCATAGGGAATAAAAATAATAATACCATAATAATGTTGTATGGGGACTGTAACAACACTTATCTTGAATTGGAATTAAGTCACCTTTAATAGTCCAACTCCAGTTCCTTAAATGAGAAAATTTATCAGTAGGTATTGCACTTACTGTAGCTAATATTTCTAAAAACTGTAAGGTAAAACTAAAATTTAGAAGTTAAATCTGATTTTTTTCACAGTCACAACAGTGAATGAAGGTCTGAAGAATTAATTCCCCAAGTGCTGTCAGTCCTCTCCAACAATTACTCTGTTGTATAGATCAATTTGCCCAAGATCACACCCCCTCCTGGGGATAGCTGGCATCAAATGACTGGTGGAAGAAAGAATACAAAGACCTACCTCCTTACTGTACCTGGAACAGCTCAAATAGCCTCCCTATGGAATTGGCTGAGGCTTTTGTTCTGACTGCATCAAAGCCCTATTTTTCCTTTGCCCCAATCCTGATTCCTTCTGTTCCACCACAGGTATAATAAATTCCACAAGTTCTCACTAGCAAATATCCTACATATTAATTCTGCTTCCTGGAGCACCAACCCATCAACCTACCAACCTGCAACTGTTGTAAATAAATCAAACAGGATTACATATATTAATCAAACAAAACTCAATATAAAACCTGTCACATAAAATTCTATTTAAGATGATACTATATCATATGCTACTGCACAAAATTCTCTTTCTCAATTCAGGATTTCTATTTAAAAAAACAACCAGGGCACCTGGGTGGCTCAGTTAATTGAGTGTCCAACTCTTGGTTTCGGCTCAGGTCATGGTCATGAGATGAGGCAGGCTCCTAGCTCAGTCTGCTGGAGAATCTTTCTCTCCCTTTGCCTTTCCCTTACATGTGCATTAGTGCTCTCTGTCAATCAATCAATCTTAAAAACTTAAATATAATTTTTTTAAAATGAAAAAATAATAATCAAAAGATGAACACCTATCTTCATTAAGGTCATGAAATTCAGAATGTCTAGAGGGCTATTTTGAAAGGAATCATTTTTAAAGATTTATTTATTTATCTCAGAGGCAGAGAGAGAGAGAGAGACAGGGCACGTGAGCAGGAGTGGCAGAGGAAGAAGGAGAGAGAATCTCAAGCAGACTCTTCTCTGAGGGCAGAGCCAACATGAGGCTCAATCTCATGACAACAAGATCATAATCTCACTGGAAACCAAGAGTCGGATGTTCAACTGACTGAGCCATCCAGGTGCCCAGAAAGGAAATATTTAATAAAGACTTAAAGTCATTAACTTTTTAGAGTTGGTTCTAATACGCCTGTTTGCCTCCTTCTTCTAATTTCACATTTGTATAGAAAATATGGTTATCAGAAAATATGGTTATCAGTTTGTTTCTCTATGTTTAAAAGGAGAAACTCCTTTTTCTTTTTTACCTTATCATTTCACCAGTCACTTGATTTCTTTTGTTTTTTGTTTGATCTGTACTTTCTTTTTTTTTTTTTTTAAAGATTTTATTTTTTTATTTATTCATGAAAGGCACACAGAGAGAAAGAGAGGCAGAGACACAAGCAGAGGGAGAAGCAGGCTCCATGCAGGGAGCCCGACGTGGGACTCGATCCCGGGTCTCCAGGATCACACCCTGGGCTGAAGGAGGCACTAAACTGCTGAGCCACCAGGGCTGCCCTGATCTGTACTTTCTTTTTATTTTCTTGTATACACTCTTTTTCCTCTCTTTTTTTTTAATGTAAATTTTAGGAAATTAACATACAGTGTTGTATTGATTGTTTCTGGAGTAGAACTCAGTGATTCATCATTTCCATACAACACCCAGAAATCATCATAACAAGTGTCCTCCTTAATACTCATCACCCACCTAAGCTCATTGTCTACCCACCTTCCTCCATCAACCTTCCAGTTTGTTCTCTAACATTAAGAGTCTCTTATTGCTTGTTTCCCTCTCTCCTTTTTTTCCTTTCTCCCTTTCCATATATTCATCTGCTTCCATTTTAATATTCCACATAAAAGTGAGATCATATGGTAATTGTCTTTCTCTGACTGACTTATTTTGCTTAGCATAATACACTCTAGCTCCATCCATGTCATTGCAGATGTCAGGATTTCATTCTTTTTGATGACTGAGTAATATTCCATCCAGTTTGCGTGTACATTCCACATCTTCTTTATCCATTCATCAGTTGATGGACATTTGGGCTCTCTCCAAAGTCCGGTTATTGTTAATGCTGCTATAAACCTCAGGGTGCATGTATCCCTTTGAATCAGTATTTTTGTATCCTTTAGGTAAAGAATACAAAAGGAAGTACAATTGTTGTTCTATTTTTAACATTTTGAGGAGCCTCCATACTGTTCTCGAGTGGCTGCCCCAGTTTGCATTCCCACCAACAGTGCAAGAGGACTCCTCTTTCTCCACATCCTCGCCAACACCTTTTGTTTCTTGTGCTTTTAATTTTAGTCATTTTGACAGGTGTGAGATGATATCTCATTGTACTTTTGATTTGTACATTTCCCTGATGATGAGTGATGTTGAGCATCTTTTCACATGTCTATTAGCCACCTGAATGTCTTTTTTTGGAAAAGTGTCCATTTCTTAACTGGGTTATTTGGTTTTTTGGGTGTTGAGTTTGATAAGGTCTTTGTAGATTTTGGATACTTAATCCTTTATCAGAAATGTTATTTGCAAATATCTTCTCCTGGATTTCTTTTGGATCCTGATGTCATTCAAAGGACAACTGGTTTCATAATGTAAAGGTCAAGTCAATTGGTCTAGAATTTATTAGTCTTGAATGATTTATCATTTGTTGTTTCAATGTTATTCAATATCTACTTCAATGCCTCTTACACTTGCCTTCCTCTACTATAGTAACTAGAAAACTAAAATATTGAGGCATGCAATACAATTCTAGACAATGAGACATAGCAAGTTCTTTGTGAACTTCCGTTTTATAGGGAGCAGGAGGAAACCAAAAAAAAAAAAAAAATGAGTTTTTTTTATTCTTCTTCCTGCCTGGAGAGTAAACGTAATGCCTGGATTCTAGTAGCCACATTGGGTCTGAAGTAACAAGAAAGAGAAGGAGAGCATTATGATAAGCATAGTACAGTAGAAATATAGAAGCCACTACACCTGTCCTTGGACTGTCTACCTCCAAACTTTCCACTAAATAAGAAAAATAATGACTTAAACCAGTAAAGAAGTTATTTATTTTTAGTTTTCCATTTTACTTATTATTTGGTTGCAGTAAGCATGTCTGTGTGCTAAGAGAAACAAATTTCTTCTAGCATTAAATTATGTACAGAATTTATCATCAAGTTTTTACATAGGGACTCTGAGTAACATTTTCTTTGCATGTCTCCCTGTATTAGACTATGTTAAGAAAGGTCAGGGACTAAATCATTTTCACCAACTCTTAGTAAAATAATAAATGAAAGGAAGGAAGAAAAGCATTGGAGGAAGGAAAGAAAATTGAGCTGGGGATAGAATGAAAGGAAACACACAGCTATAAACTGGGTCTTTGAAAGCAGTATTACTTTGGAGACAAGTTGACATGGCTTGGAGAAGTCAAACTGCTACTAAATGGTAGTGCCCACTGCTGGTACTATTTGTTTTTTTTTTTCCTTAAAGTCATAAAGATCTTTTTATTTTATTTCAAAGATTTATTTATTTATTCATGAGAGACACAGAGAGAGAGAGGCAAGACAAAGGCAGAGGGAGAAGCAGGCTCTATGCAGGGAGCCCAATGCAGGACTTGATCCCAGGACCTCAGGACCATGCCCTGACCCAAAGGCAGAAGCTCAACTGCTGAGCCACCCAGGGGTCCCTACTGGTCCTATTTGATGTTGGAGTCTGATGATGTCCCAAGTTAGCTAATACAGGTCCAACTGGTAGGGAAGATGAGTGTGGCTCTGACTTACACAACTGAGCAGGTTCTGAAGGTCAGTCTGGGTAGGTAGGCATTATGTTGATCACAGGTTCCTAGAGACTAGACTGATATATTGTATCTACAAACTTAATAGTACTTTAGCGATCTGCAGCAACATAAATGCGTTGTTTAACTCATTCTACCATGATATTTGGTTGTGTCTTTGACAGTTAAATTTTTTTTTCCTCTGTTCATCTTTGCAGTTTTGAAGTTTGTCATCAAAAAGCTTTAAATGTTCTATCAATGGGCAGCCTGGGTGGCTCAGCGGTTTAGCGCCGCCTTTGGCCCAGGGCGTGATCCTGGAGACCCAGGATCGAGTCCCGCGTTGGGCTCCCTGCATGGAGCCTGCTTCTCCCTCTGCCTGTGTCTCTGCCTCTCTCTCTCTCTCTCTCTCTCTGTGTGTCTCTCATGAATAAATAAGATCTTTAAAAAAAAATGTTCTATCAAGATTTGTAGGTAAGCCTAAGTCCCTATAATTTTCTTATCAAAGTCTTGGATGCTAGGAACAAATTCTGAATCCAAACCCCAAGGGCAGCAGAAAGGAGGCAAGGAGAGAGCAACATTCATGCCCATACCCCAGTCCAGCCAAGGAAGGCAGCAAGGATCCCAAGGACACACGAGTGGGGGCTTACCCTTTTCCAGACCCTTGGAATCTACTCACTCTGCAAGTGCCAGCAAGAAAGTCATTTGCCAAGTCTCCACCACCCTGTCAGCCACTCTGTGCCTCCAAGGGAGGGAACAAGGTGCCGCTTCCAAGCACCCCCCTTTTTTCTCCCACGTGCCAAATCCCTCACATTGCAGTGAAGTTGGTAAAGCCAAGTTTTGCTGGTCTCCATGGACCCTAATCTAATTAGATATAAAATAAAATAAAAACTATCCTAAAAGAATGAATGGTTAACATATCTTTTCTGATAGCCCATTCTAAAAGTCCAAGAGAAGTATTGCTAAGACATGCCATTTGTGCAGGTTACCTGTGTTGCAGCCAAAACAAAAATTTCTATTATAAATTTTAGGAAAAGTTGATGTTTTGTTATGAAAATTCAAGTCTGATGTAGCCTTATCTAGTTGAAAAACCCCCACTTATGCAATGATAAACTGCAAAAGTTCTTGTTTTTTAATAAGAGAGTTTAGCAAGATTGTGTAATTTTTTATTTTATTTATTTATTTGAGAGAGAGAGAGAGCACGCAAGGGGAGGGGCAGAAGGAGAGGGAACAGCTCACTCCCAGGACCTGCAGATCATTACCTGAGCTAAAGGCAGATGCTTAACTGACTGAGCCACCCAGGCACTCCAAACTGTACAAGTCCCTAGAGGAAAAGCCAGAGGTCCCCCTTAAAAAGCAGTTTTGTATCTGTTCAAATAAAGTTAATTCAAAATCGTATTTCCAGAATGTTGTTTTATTTTAATAGTCTAATTCCATAATGAAGCTAATAACACTTTGATTTTCTATCCTTGTTTTGTTTCTCATAACTAAAGAAATATCTTCTTAAGGAGTAAGAGGTGAATTTTTTTTTTGCAAGTTTATATATTTATGTAATCTCTACATCCAGTGTGGGGCTTGATCTCATGACCCTGAGATCAAATTGTATGCTCCTCAGACTGAGCTAGCCAGGTACCTCAAGGTGACTTTTATACATACAGAATACTACTGTCATCAGCTATGGTACAGTCATTTCATAATCTGAATTGGCCTTAAGCTATAAGATAATGAAAGCACTGGATTTAAAAATAAGCTACCTTGGGACACCTGGGTGGCGTAGTCAGTTAAGCGTCCCACTCTTGGTTTCAGCTTAGGTCGTGTTCTCATGGTCATGAGACTGAGCCCCATGTTAGGCTCTACGCCGAGCCTAGTTAAAAATTAAAAAAAATTAGGGTGCCTGGTTGGCTCAGTTAAGCACCTGCCTTACATCAGGTCATCATCCTGTGGTCCTGGGATGGAGCCCTGAGTCATGGGTTCCCTGCTGGGGATGGCGATAGGGAGTCTGCTTCTCTCTTTCCCTCTGCTCCTCCCCTATTTGTGCTCTCTCTCTCAAATAAATAAATAAAATCTTTAAAAAAAATAAAATTTAAAAATAAATTAATTAAATTAAAAATTAAAAAAAAAAAAACTTTCAGCCAACATCTGGTTGGCTCAGTTGATGGAGCCTGTGACCCTTGATCTAGTGTTTCTGAGTTTCAGCCCCACATGGGTATAGAGATTACTTAAAATTAAAATATTTGGGGAAAAAGGAGCTACCTTTCAAATCTGCAAATTCATTATAATTATACCAAAAGATGTTATTTTATAACCCATATGTCTTGTAAGATGTCTTACATAGAGGTGGCTCGGGCAGGGTAGACCATAGACTCTATTATTCTAAACTGAGTACTAGGTTAAAAACTATAGGAAATTGTCTATTTAACCTACACAAATGATAATTTCATATGGTCCAATCTATGAAATACAGATATTCAGAAAGAAAAACTTTTTTTCACTAAGCAAAACCTTCCTTAAGTTCTTAACCAGCTAAACCATTAATCACTTTTTTGCTTCATTTTTTAAAAAATAAAATAAACACTAGAATCTAAATAAGGCAAATGTGAACTGGGATTACAGCCAACTGAGATTTTATAAAAAAATGACTAATACATCAGAATTTTAAGCATCCACTTAAATAGCCTTATGACATCTTATTAACAGTGAATATTAAAATATTTGGGCATTTTGGTCAAATTAGTAACTGATTAAGGATATTAAGTACTATAAATTAGGTATATTAAAAAAATTAGGTATATTATTAGCAAGCGACACAAATTTGAGCTCTCTTGCTCCTTTTTGGCCTGAACCTGTCCACATTGGCACATTTTCTTTTGCTGTGATTAATTCTGCCACAGGATAGCAATTCTAGAAATCCTCTGAACCAGCAGAAGTATAGAGTCACTCAAATTTCACAGCTAATAATAGAACTAAATTTTTAGGGAAATAAGGACTGCTCTTTATCTTTATCAACATGTTCAAGGGAGAACATGTTCTGCATGGGAACCAAATGGACAGTGTACACACTTGTTCAACATGTTCTGCATGGAACCAAATGGACAGTGTACACACTTTTGGGAAAAGGAACTTTTTTTTTTTTTAAGATTTTATTTATTAGAGACAGAAAGATAGAGAGAGATAGACACAGGCAGAGGGAGGGAGGCTCCATGCAGGGAGCCCAACGTGGGACTTGATCCGGTGTCTCCAGGATCATGCCCTGGGCTGAAGGCAGTGCCAAACCGCTGAGCCACCGGGAGTGCCCGAAAAAGAACTTCTGTTCAAAGGTCAGTGAACCGCAAAGTCTATATTTCACTCAGAAAGAATAAGAAGTTGGGCTTGGGGAGTACAAGTGCCAAAAATCATATGTTCACAAGCATTTAAGTCAGTTTTACTTTCCAAATTGTATCAAATATTTGGTAGCCTAATTGATCCCCAAAACTTATAAGGCAAAAAAAAAAAAAAAAAAAGAAATTAAATTAGAAATTAAAAAAGAAAAGGTATTTCCCCACAAAAAAAAACTTACATATATAAATACACCAGAAAGCAAGCCAGAAAAGCAGATTAAGTTGAAAGGGGACAGCGTCTAAAATGAGATACAACCTTGATGTCATTTCAATAATTAAAAATACTGAATTTGTCATCTGAAACGAAAGCATTAATACAAGTTCTTATACAGCATCTCTATGGAGCAAGTGACAGAGACAAACATTTACCACTCTCCCTCTTTTTAATTTCCTCTTATTATAGCAGGTCTTCAAGGCATTTGAGCATATGCTCTGTTATCCATGCTTGCTTTGCTTACTTTGAGGTCTCAGTATTATCCCTAATTCATATGGCTGAGTTGCCGCTTCATTCTGACATCTGATATTCTTCAAAAGGCAGGCAATGGAATTTCAGATTGCCAGATAAACTGAAAAATCATATCAATATCTTTAATTCCCTAAAAGTGTATGCAGAGTACACATTCCAGTGAGCTAACACTGCACAATCTAAAGAGATTATTTGGCCTGTATGAAAATATCATTTCAGAATGATGATAATAAGAGAATAAAAAACACTAATAAATACACAGATATGAAAAAAATGTAATGAAATACTCTTTCCACTTTTGACTCCTTATACCTATTTTCATCTCATTTTTATAAATATTTCCAAAGGTGAAGGTTGAGGGACGGGGATAGTTAAAAAAAAAAAAATTCAAAGAACGGTATCAGCATTTCTATTAGGTTCTTGTGGCTGTCATAACAAAGTACCACAAACTTGGTGGCTTAATGCAATAGAAATTTATTGCCTCACATTTCTGGAGGGTAGAACTTTGAAATTACCATCATATTGGATTAAGGGCCTACAGTACTAGTACTCCATAATGACCTCATCTTAACTACATTTGCACTGCCACCATTTCTAAATTAGGTCACACTCTGAGGTGCTGGGGATTAGGACTTCTTTGGGGGATTCAATCCAAACTATACAGCTTCTGACAAATGGACATCTCAAATTAGATGTAGAACTATCATATCAAATATGAAATGCATTAATTTCTTTCACAAATTTTTCTGCACTATCATTATACTCCCAGACCTCTAGGACAATCTTTAACTCATTCTTCTCTACCTTTTCCTGATATTCATTTTTTTTCCTTTTTTTTTTCCTGATATTCAGAATCATCAGTTCTATCAATTCTTCAATCTTTTCTTTCAGGATAGCACTTATTCAATTTAGTGCCTCAAGTCTGATTGCCTCTGAATTGGCTGCCTCTGAATTGGCCTCCCTACTTCCAAGGTCTCTCCACTTAAGCAGCCCATTCTGTATTTACCGTTTTCTGGCCTTCTCCCTGGTATGAGAATCCCCTTAAGCAACTCCAAGTTCATTCTCACCTCTAACATTTGCAATGTTACAGGCTTATGGTTACACTCATCTGAGGGGATTTTCATTTACTTAAAAAAGCAAACTTGAACGCTTATCCCAAAGCTACCTCTTCCAAATAACTTTTCTTAAACTGATTTACTTTTCCTCTTAACTATCAGAGCATGGGGCACATGGGTGGCTCAGATGGTTAAGTGTCTGCCTTTGGCTCAGGTCATAATCCTGGAGTCCTGGGATCAAGCTCCATGTGGGGCTCCCTACTGGGCAGGGGAGCCTGCTTCTCCCTCTCCTCCTCACACCACTTGTGCTCACTCACTCTTGCATGCTCTCTCTCTCTCTCTCAAATAAGTCTTAAAAAAAAAAAAAAAAAACCTATCACAGCATCATATTATACACTGTAGTCCTCAGTTATGTACCATTTGCTTCTATCATTCATGCTATTCCATATAAATTCAGCTTATCTAAGTATATTACAAGCTCTTTGAAAACAAGGTTATTTTCCTTCTTTGTTTATTCTCCAGAACAAGAAGGAAGCACATAGCGATGAATTTGTGCATATAATGATTAACAATAAAACAACTAGAGATTTTAAAAAGGGATCTCAAAAGAATAAAAAGCTTCTGCACAGCAAAGAAAACCATAACAAAACCGAAAGGCAACCTTCAAAATAGGAGAAGATATTTGCAAATGACATTCTGATAAAGGATTAGTATCTAAAATATATAAAGAACTTATCAAACCCAACACCCAAAAATCAAATAATCCAGTTAAGAAATGGGCAGAAGACACGAATAGACACTTTTCCAAAGAAGACATCCAGATGGCTAACAGACACATGAAAGGATTTTCAATAGCTCATTGTCAGGGAAATACAAATTAAAAGTACAATGAGATATCACCTCACACCAGTCAGAATGGCTAAAATGAACAACTCAGGAAACAACAGATGTTGGTGAGAATGTTGAGGAAGGGGAACCCTCTTACACTGATGGTGGGAATGCAAACTGGGGCAGCCACTTTGGAAAACAGTATGAAGTCTCCTCAAATAGTTAAAAATAGAGCTACCCTAAGGCCCAGCAATTGCACTACTAGGTATTTACCCAAAGGATACAAAAATACTGATTCGAAGGGACATATGCACCCCGATGTTTATAGCAGCATCATCAACAATAGCCAAATTATGGAGAGAGCTCAAATGTCCATTGACTGATGAATGGATAGAGAAGATGCGGTACACACACACACACACCCACACACACACACGCTGGAATATATTACTCAGCCATAAAAAGGAATGAAATCTTGCCATTTGCAATAAAATGCATGGAGCTAGAGGGTACTATCAAGCGAAGTAAGTCAGAGAAAGACAAATACTGTATGATTTCACTCAATGTGGAATTTAAGAAACAAAACAAATGAAGGGGGAGAGGCAAACCAAAAAAAGACTCTTAACTACAAAGAACAAACAGGGTTGCTGGAGGGGAGGTAGATGGGGTGATGGGTAAAATGGGTGATGGGCATTAAGGAAGGCACTTGTGATGAGCACTAGGTATTATATGTAAGTGATGAATCACTAAATTCTACACCTGAAACCAATATTGCATTGTATGTTAACTGGAATTTAAACTAAAAAATGAAACTAAAAAAAAAATCAAAGGAATACAATAATACGATCTTACTTTACAGTAAGTCAAGTCCCCAATATCTGTTTTTCAAACATTTTCCCCTGATTATAAGATATATGTGTTTATTAGGAATATTTAGAAAATACAGGTAAAAA
The DNA here is from genome assembly GCF_053574225.1 of Canis aureus. Taxonomy (NCBI): domain Eukaryota; kingdom Metazoa; phylum Chordata; class Mammalia; order Carnivora; family Canidae; genus Canis; species Canis aureus. The sequence goes on from NC_135615.1 coordinate 51,936,830, forward strand.
TTAAAAAAAAAACAATTCACCAAATAAACACTATAGATATCCCTTTTAGTTTTCATTTCAACCTGCATAAGGGTAAATAAAAATTATCTTCCTCACTTATCAAAGGCTAAGTGACTATATTCTCCTCCCTATTTGATAGAGTATTTCCTTTAAAACACAGTGAATCTAAACCTTATTCTAACCTTTAGGATACAGATAAATCTCTCTAGGGATTGTCTTTACCCTCATTTTTACAGCAGTGAAATATATGCCTGGTTGCAGGCCAAATAACCTCTAGGTATGTAACTATGTACTACCAGAATCAGCTCATGGCTCGTATGAGATGTACAGAGACCATCTCTAGGTGATTAGAGACATTACTGTTCTTTCCTCCTCTTTGCTATCTAAATTGTGTGAAATTTTGTCCTACTATGTAGCCTCTAGCAGGTTAGCTATATGCATATACTGTACTATGTTTACCTAATAACAAACTAGTTTTATTTCTTCTCTAAATTCTTGTGGAAAGGACTCTTTTTGTTAATAAAACTTTCATTTTCCAGATACCTGATGAATCATAGTGCCTTTCCCCTCCCCCTTCTCTCTCCCTACAATTACTCCCCATACACATACAGTTACGTGTGTTTATCTTTAAAATAAAAATGGGGGGATCCCTGGGTGGCGCAGCGGTTTAGTGCCTGCCTTTGGCCCAGGGCGCGATCCTGGCAGACCTGGGATCGAATCCCACATCGGGCCCTCGGTGCATGGAGCCTGCTTCTCGTCTGCCTATGTCTCTGCCTCTCTCTCTCTGTGTGTGACTATCCTAAATAAAAAAAATAAAAAATAAAATAAATAAAATAAAATAAAAATGGGATCACACATAAGTGTATTTATCCATAAGCCTGTTTATATACATAATTATACATAATTATGACATGTGTACAATAAATCTATAAATCATACAATACTTGTCTTTTCACTTAACATCATGAGGATTTTTCATATTTACTCTTTTGATTTCCTAATATACGCATTATGCTATTCTGCAGTGTGCTGGAATCAGTTCTGAGTGGTTCATGAGAACCAATAATATATATTTCTTCCCAATGCCAGGTTCAGTGACTGCATGTTGGTAGCTTGAAATAAGTCACTGGAGGAGTATTTACACCATGAAATCTAAAACTGCTATGAATCAGAGCCTTTTTTTTCTACAGAGTTGTCTCATCAGTATACAACTGACCATAGTACACAGTATGCATAGTATTTGCTTCATTTTTTAAAATCTTTTAAAGAGGGCAGCCCGGGTGGCTCAGCGGTTTAGCGCCGCCTTCAGTCCAGGTCATGATCCTGGAGGCCTGGGATCGAGTCCCATGTGGGGCTCCCTGCATGGAGCCTGCTTTTCCCTCTGCCTCTGTCTCTACCTCTTGCTCTCTGTGTGTCTCTCATGAATAAATAAATAGAATCTTTTTTAAAAAATGAAATAAATAAAATTTTATTTATTCATGAGGGATACAGGGAAAGAGAGAGATATAGGTAGAGAGAGAAGCAGGCTCCTCAAGGGGAGCGCGATGCGAGACTCGATCCCACGACTCCAGGATCACACCCTGAGCCACCTAGGAGTCCCAGTATTTGCTTTATTTCTGTATTCTTTTTTAAAAAAACTTCTAGTGAGATGGAATATTTTTCATAAATTTCCAAATGGTCAAAAAAAAAGAAGCAAATAAGCTAGCCCTATTTGGAGGTTTAGAAAGGCAAATATTAATGTATTCCAGACTAAATTTGTAAGCTTCCAAGTAGTCAAAGCAAAATAGTTATAAAGGATTCTATCATTTTTGTTGCTGATAAAAGATAGCATTTGAATCCTTTGAAAGATATAAATTTTTCTAACAGAAACTCCTCATTTTGAAAAGTTTTTTTAAAAAAATTACAAGAAACTTCCTTGGGTAACAGATGATAATAATAATGTATAATTTTATAGATGCAGAATAAAGGCTCACTAAATGAAGGCTGTTCTGGGAGGACTTACAGTCATTTTCAAATTAACTAACATTTATTGAATGTCTACAATGAATCAGATTAACATGACTCAGATATGGTAATATATCACATTCCTAAGAATACATTTTGTATACCAAGAAGAGTAGGTAACTAGCAGCTCCCTTAGACTACATCCCTTACAAATCACTTATGTCAGCTTGACTTTCTGTCTTTCGATACACACAGTTTAAGGTTGGAGTCTTTGGAAAGATCCAGGAGCACAGATATTCCATGTTTCTAACTGCAGGAAAAATCCATACTTCTGGATTTTCTAATACTATAAAGAGCCATAACAATACTTTCACCTACATGGTAAGCCAGAGTTCTGCAGGCAGAGTTTAAGTTTTTTTTTCTCAAGAAGCAGCTTTGGCTCCACTGTTTAAGACTTCTTAAAAAATGCTTATGGAAAAGTGTTAATTGTTACCTGCCTTGGCCGTATAAAAAAGTCTTAATATCACTCCTATGAAAAAAAAAAAAAATATCACTCCTATGGTATTGATTTGAGCCACATACTCTCCTAACCAAGTTGAACCCTGATTGTACTCATTTGAAACTGGACACTTATATTTTGGGTCATAACTATCACAATGAATTTTAATTTCTATATATTGATTTTAGACATCAGGTTGCATCCTTGCATAAAACACTTTAAGGACATCCCATTATATTCATCACAATACCAAGTTTCCTTCCTGTAATCCACAAATGGGACTCACTATACAATTTGCAGGATCTAGTGCAAAATGAAAACACTGGGTTCCTTGTTCAAGCACCACATTCTTCTAAGAGAGGGGCCCTGATGCTTGCTTCACCTCCAACCACATTTCATACCTTTATATAAAATTCCCCCCTACCACGTGTCATTTGACTTCAGATCTACCAGTGTTCCTCCTGCCTCAGGGCATGGCTATTGCTAGGATTGAATAATTCCTCGCCTTTGCCCTTCACAAGTGACTTCTCATCCTTCAGGGTATCTGCTTCAATGTCATTCCTTACAGAAACCTTTCTATACGACCTAAGTATGTCCCCTGCTGTTCTCTTTCATTGTATCTAGTTCTTTCCAGGAATGCATGACAATTAGCTAATCTGCATTTGTTTACCTGCTTATTGCCTGTCTTTTCTTGCCTTCTTAGAATTCAAGATCTGAGGAGTACAGAATGCACAGATACATTATTTGTAAATGATTCTAAAACTTATTTTAAAATTTTGACCCAGTGCCTACCAATAAGTAGTGGGGGTGGCAATGATTTCAGGCTGAAGGCAGAAGAGCCAAACTTGAATCTCAGCTCTGCCATCTTCTGCTTGGATAACTTTTGGTAAGTCTCCCCATGTCTTGATTTCCTCAACAGTCATGTGAGGATAATAACAGTATGCTACAAAAATGCCAAAAGGTTTAAATGAGTCAATATGTATAAAGTTCCTAGCAGAGAACAGGTTCATAGAATTACTAAGTCAAAAATTAACTATTATTATCATTTTCTTATTATATTTACTGTTATTTACATTTTTATTCTATCTTATATTGTTATTTATACTTTATGAGTCATCCTTTCTTTATTAAGATTGACAGTTTCTCAAAACTAATTGATTCCTTGTAAATTTTTTAAAATGTATTTATTAATGAGAGATAGAGAGAGAGAGAGGCAGAGACACAGGGACAGGGCTCCATGCAGGGAGCCCGACGTGGGACTAGATCCCGGGTCTCCAGGATCATACCCTGGACTGAAGGTGGCGTTAAACCGCTGAGCCACCCGGGCTGCCCTCCTTAAAAATTTTAAAAGCATCAGGACACAAAGATGCTTTTTCTTCCTATTTGCTAGGTCATGATGCTGTATCAGATCACTGAGCGTTTTACACTGAATGAGGCAAATACAGCCAATTTTGTAACACCTGAGAAGTGATTATAGAAACTTCAAGATTACCAAATGGAATAATGTAGTATGTGAAATACCTCAGTGCATAAACTGCTCAAATGTAAGGTTCAATATGGCCATTACGATTTACCATTACTTGTTTGGGCCAAACATGGAGGAAATGCAAAGAATTATAGGGCAGTGATGAACTCTATGGCCAGAGGAAAGAGATGCTGTTTATGGTAACCATTTTAGTTCATTTTATCAGAACTTCTCCAGCCTAATATTTGAACATTTTTAAGATACAAGTTCTGTAATTTACTAATTAAGCTATAATTCTACCAGTGTAATGAGTGCTCTGAAAGGAATTATACCAACGGTTTTTCAGCTACATCTTTAGATGTTGTTTTTCTAGTTGAATTTCAATGCACATATTATTACATCATTCCAGACACTGAAAATGTCTACTTTTTTTCAAAAGGTTTCTTGTTAAAGTTGAGTAATGAGTACATCTACTCTATTCCATATGTATTTCAAAATTTTAAATTAAACATCCTCCTTTACTGGATTTTTAAATCCAATTTCCCTCTATTATAGATAATACAGCAACAAATGCCCTCATATACAAATCTTTAATGATATACCTGTTATGTCCTTAAAAGGCATTTTTGAAATACAGTTGATGGATCAAAATGTATATGTATATAAATGTTTAATTGACTAAATGCTGTTCAGTAATGTTATTATAAATTTATATTATCAAACACAAGGGTTATGAGGACCTGTAACACAATACCTAAATAATCACTATTAGCTTCTTTAATCAACATCTTAGCAAACATCAACTGTTAATTTTTTTCTCCTGAGTACAAAATGGTCACTGGGAAACAATTATTTTATTGGATTTGTTGTAGAAGGAACGACAATATGCAAGCCTGGTTATATTTTAGTTATTTGGAAATTGTACAATTTCAAAGTTATCTCATGTTGACCTTCCATGGTACTTGAAATTCCATCAGTATCATCATTCTTTGGTTCAAAACACAAGGCGGTATGTTTGATAATCGACATTTCTTGATCTCAGCATAGGTGCTCTATTTATTTTAATAAAAATAGTGCTAAAAAACAAAACCTACACCATTAGTGTGAAAGCTAGAAAACTATTCATAATTCAAAATATTCATATTCGCTTCATTTAAAGTATATTCAAAATAAGAGCTAAAATGTACCTCATAAGGGATGCCTGGGTGGCTCCGTGGTTGAGCCTCTACCTTTGGCTCAGGACGTGATCCCAAGGCTCTGGTATCAAGTCCCGCATCAAGATCCCCGCAGGGAGCCTGCATCTCCCTCTGCCTATGTCTCTGCCTCTCTCTGTGTCTCTCATGAATAAATAAAAATAAAACTTTAAAAATAAATAAATAAAAATAAAATGTGCCTCATAAATTACCTAATTCTGTGACTCCTCAGTCATTAACTACTTTAACTAAGGGATCAATAACACATTTAAAAATTTTTCTTATTCTCCATCCAGCAAAGGAACAGAAGTCCATACTTTATAAATGGTTACAGTGTGCTTTTTAAATCAAGGGTTTAAAACATCCAACTGGTTAACAGAATGATCACAGTAAGCCTCAGATTTATGGTTAGGTCAAGACAACCTGATATTCAAATGATGAAACAGGGCACTGGACTGCATGAAAAGTTTCCTACTCTTCAAACAGATAATCATCAGCAGTTTTACAGTAGTAACATTTATGTTCTCAGAGGTAATGAAGGAAGAAAGCATTGACAACTGAGTGGATATACACTTCATACAGATTATACTCATGGACTACCACAGTAAAGTCTGTTGGTTAATCTTTTATCCAAAAACCAACCAAACAAATAAAAACAAGCAAAAAACAAGTACGTATTACCATATGATGCCATATACAGAAAACTATTCAGTGAATTGGAACAGTGAACTTAAATGACATAACATTCTCCTGCCTTAGGAAACCTATCTAAAGTCTGAGAACAAAGAAAAAAATAAGTGACAGAATTTGTACAAGTTTAAGACTGTAACACTAAATATAACATGCAACACAACTCTTATCACTTCTCCAACTACCACCCTTCTGTTACCTGCCGCATCTAAAAGTTCACCTCAGTCTACTTTCTTACCATGTGATTTATGGCAATTTATTTGATTTCTCTGAACCTCAGTCTCCTTATCTGTAAGATGGTGAAAATAATATCAATCTACTAAGGTTGTTATAAGGATTAAATCTGATAAGGCAGTGTCTCTCATCCTAGGAGTCCATATACTCCCTCCTGGTCAAGGGTTTACAGATAACTTTTTTAGTTTCAGATCTTCACTTTGATGACAATCTTTTTTTTTAAATGAGGAACATAGGTGATGCTCAGGTGGCTCAGGGGCTGAGCGCCTGCCTTCAGCCCAGGACATGATTCTCGAGTCCCACATCGGGCTCTCTACATGGAGCTTGCTTCTCTCTCTGCCTCTCTCTTTGTGTTTCTCATGAATAAATAAATAAATAAAATCTTTAAAATAAATAAATAAATAAAAATAACTAAAATGAGGAACATAAGTATGGAAAAGTAAACATCTAAAGTGAGTAAACAAACAACTTAAACTAATGCTATATAATATCAGTGCCTGCCTTGGCATTTGTGTTCTGGATTATACTGTCCCCAAATAGTACCACTTTAATTGTCATAACCTAATAAGAAACAACAGAAGAATACTTATATAAAATATGGTTTTGTGCCAAGTCAGGGCCAAATGAGCTATATAAATAAAGGTTTCTAGCAGTCTGACTAGAGAAAAATGATAGAAGTCACCACTGGGTAGTAGAGATGTGCTGAACTCAGAGAAAACTATATCATTCACTTTGAAAAAGCAATTTAGTTTGTTTTTTAATAAATTTTTATTTATTTATGATAGTCACACAGAGAGAGAGAGAGAGAGAGAGGAAGAGACACAGGCAGAGGGAGAAGCAGGCTCCATGCACCGGGAGCCCGACATGGGATTCGATCCTGGGTCTCCAGGATCACGCCCTGGGCCAAAGGCAGGCGCCAAACTGCTGCGCCACCCAGGGATCCTGCAACTTAGTTTTAATAATGGTTTTTGCCTTCATACTAATGGTGGTGTAACTTTCAATGGTTTTGTACTTTTCTTGTTATTAAATTTATAATTTATTTTGGCTTTATGAAGCTGTTGGGTCTATAAACTTAAGGAATTTATACTTTATATTTGTACATATTTAAATAACAATGATAATAAAAATAATTTAATATTGGATGGTCTGAGACAATTTTTTTTTAATTTTTTAAATTTTTAAAAAATATTTTATTTGTTTGGGAGAGAAAGAGAACATGAGGGGTGGGGGGCAGAAGGAGAAGGAAAAGCAGACACCCTGCTGAGAGCCCCACATGGGGGGGCTCGATCCCAGGATCCTGAGATCATGACCTGAGTCAAAGGCAGAAGCTTAACCAACTGAGCCATCCAGGCATCCCTAATATTTTTTTCTTTAAAAGGAGATGGCACATTTCTCTTTTTGAAACTGAGATACTGTATACCCAAAGCTTAGCCCAAAAAAGCTCTTAGTAAAATTTAGTACCTATCACTTAACATTTATTATCACGTAGATATCTGGCATTTGACTAGATTGGTTTGTTTATTCCAGTCCATGGTAATAGTCTGGGGGTGAGGCAGTGATAGTCTGATGGTAATGACTGCTTTCACTTTACATGCTTTATTCAGCAGAAATTAATAAATGGATATGGACTGGCAGATTTGGCAATTATTTTTTGTCATTTGAGTGAAAAAAGTCACTTTTAATGGTCATTTTTGGAATTTTATCACTAGAAATATATTCCTTTGATAGTGAAGAAATAGGATTTAAGGTGTTCAAGAGAACTCTCAACGCTTGGAATCCTAAAGTTTCTTAGAAGAAAAAGTAATTAGAGCCTAATAGATTACAAAGGATTTCTAGCCTAGAGCTCTCCAAGAATTGTGAAAGTAGAAATAGGAATTCATTGAACATAGTTTTATTCATTTACTTATAACCTGTCTCTTTCCATAAAGAATCTGATACAAGCATATTAATATAAACAAAATCACAGAAAGACGACAGGTTTCATCATAAAGCAGGTCTACTCCAGAGAGAGAACACATGGTGCTGTGACTTGCTTAGTCAAGCATTTTTATTTGTATTCATTTATTTTTTCCGTTTTCACAATTCTTTCTCTTTTTTTAGAATTTTAAAATTTGAGAATAGTTGACATACAATGTTACACTAGTTTCAAGTATACAACATAGTGATTCTACATCTCTATACATTATGCTATACTCACCACAAGTGTAGCTACCATCTGTCACCATAAAACGCTTTTACAATATCATTGACTATATTCTCTATGCTGTACCTTTTATTCCCACAAACATTTTTAAACTGTCTGAATTGGTCAGGATTCCTCCGAAGTAGTTCATAAGAGGAGCAATCACTGGGTCAAAGACAAGAGGAGAAAATAAATAAGGAAGGCATTGATAGAGTAGGCTGCGAGAGACTTCAGTAAGCTGACAAAAACTAGGGTAGATTTAAAGGATTAATGAATCTAATTACAGGGCTGCAGGACAGAAGCAAAGGGAGCTTTCAAAGCAAGACATAAACAAAGGAATGGAATGGTTAATGTACTACCAGAGGTCAGGCAGCTGTGTCATGAGTTACAGTACAAATTCATAATCACACAAGTCACTGAAAATATGTATGCTGTTTCTTCTCTAATTCTAAATACTGTGAAACTAAGAATAATAGTTTGAGTCCTTTTTATTTAGACACCTGAATATCCCTAAAAAATAGAAACAGTAAGTTAGGACATTATCAACAAACTCATCGCTACTTTTGTTCTGTCTTTACTGCAACAACTTTTCCTTATAGCTGTGGTTAGACCAATTGCCAAAAATCACAGAGCAAAAGAATCACAGACATGAGAGATAATTATACCATGTTATTTATTCGCTTTGTTGCCTTCCTCAAATAATCTCCTTCATGTCTTTAAAGGACTCATCAATTATTTTATGGACTCATCAATTACTAGTTTTTCACAGTAGTCTATCTCCTACTAGTTTATTAAATACTGAAATTATGTCTTGGGAAGTTTTGGTTTTGCTGTATTTTACAATTATAACATTAAATGTTAGAATTAAAGGTGTCTTCAGTTCCCTTTAAATAAAAAAAAAAAAATCTGGGGCAGCCCAGGTGGCTCAGTGGTTTTGCGCCGCCTTCAGCTCAGGGCCTGATCCTGGAGACAAGGGATTGAGTCCCATATCAGGCTCCTTGTACGGAGCCTGCTTCTAACCTCTGCCTGTGTCTCTGTCTCTGTCTCTGTCTCTGTCTCTTTTTTTTTTTTTTTTAAATTTTATTTATTTATGATAGTCACAGAGAGAGAAAGAGAGAGAGGCAGAGACAGGCAGAGGGAGAAGCAGGCTCCATGCACCGGGAGCCCGATGTGGGATTCGATCCCGGGTCTCCAGGATCGCGCCCTGGGCCAAAGGCAGGCGCCAAACCGCTGCGCCACCCAGGGATCCCTCTGTCTCTGTCTCTCTCTCTCTCTCTCTCTCTCTGTGTCTTTCATGAATAAATAAATAAAATCTTTTAAATAAATAAATAAAAATTCTGAGGCACCTAGGTGGCTCAATGGTTGAGTGTATGCCTTTGGCTCAGGGCATGATCCTGGGGTTATGGAGTTGAATCCCACATCAGGCTTCCCACAAGAAGCCTGCTTCTCCCTCTGCCTATATCTCTGCCTCTCTCTGTGTCTCTCATGAATAAAAAATAAAACCTTTTTAAAAATAAATAAATATTTTAAACATTCTTATTCGAAATTTTCAAACTTAAAGCTGAAAAAACAAAAATAGCACAAAGACCTCTTTAATACTTTTCATCTAAATTCACCTATTATTAACATTTTACCCTAATTGTTTATTATTTGCACCCGTGCTCTCTACACACAGATTTTTTTTTATGAATCATTTGACAATAAGTTACATACACTATACGCAATTTCATTGTGCAGTTTCTTTCTTTTTATTTTTTAAAGATTTTATTTATTTATTCACAATAGACATAGAAAGAGAGAGAGAGGCAGAGATACAGGCAGAGGGAGAAGCAGGCTCCATGCCAGAAGGCTGACGCGGGACTCGATCCCGGGACTCCAGGATCGCACCCTGGGGCCAAAGGCAGGCGCCAAACCGCTGAGCCACCCAGGGATCCCCTAGTGTGCAGTTTCTAAGAAATCCACTCAGGGATATTCTCTTACATAACCACAGAGAGTATCATTAGATGGATACAATAATATTTTTATCTAATCTACTCTCTCCATATTCTAATTTTGTCAACTGAACTAATAATGTCATTTATAAGATATATATTTTTCTCCTCTAGGAAAGAGTCTAGGGTCAGGTCTATCTAGTTGTCATGCCGCTTCAGTATTTTTTAATGTGAATATTTCCACAGCCTTTCTTCATCTTTTATGACATTGACATTTTTAGAGGACACAGTCCTCCCTCCTTTCTCTTAATAAAAAATTCCTCATTTAGCACTCACCTGATGTGGTTAGGATGCACTCAGGTATTCATGACCAGAATATCACATCTGGAGACATGCTAGGTCTGTCTGTCTTTCATTCTATAAAACTTTTATTACCTCGTCAAGCTGTTACCCGGTTTCTCCACTGCATAATTTTGGGATTGTTTCCTCTCTTGCAACTTGGTAAGTAGCCTGACACTTGAAGTCAATCAAATATGCTGCCCCCATCAAAACTGCCCACTAGATTTAGTAGCCAACATGATATTTGCCTGATTTAATCTTCATCATGATGATTTTCCAACTGTAGATCTCCCCTATATTTACCAATTAGCCCTTAGAGCTTTCCACTATAAACAAGGGCCTCTTTCCTTCCACTTATGGACTCATCAATTACTATTTTTTTCAATTATTTAAAATTTATTACTGTACTTATTTTGGTACTCAGTTGGTCCCAGTGGCTGGTGTGAACCCATTCAATCAGATTCTTGGGTCCTTGTTACATGATATCATCAATTTTTTGAGCACTGGCCCTAACCTACTCTTGAAATCAGCCATTTCACTGAGAAGGCTCTAGGTTCTCCTTTTCTTTGCAAAGTCAGAGTATCTTTAATTCTTAGAATTTAAAGATCCCTCTTAGCAGGTTCTAACATATCAGAGAAGCTAACATTATAAAACTGCTTGGTTATTTAAATTTTTTAAAAACGTTCCAAATCCTTATAAGTCTTTTTTTTTTTAAGATTTTATTTTTTATTTATTCATAGAGAGAGAGAGAGAGAGAGAGAGAGAGAGGCAGAGTCACAGGCAGAGGGAGAAGCAGGCTCCATGCAGGGAGCCTGACGTGGGACTCGATCCCGGGTCTCCAGGATCACACCCCAGGCTGCAGGCGGTGCTAAACCACTGTGCCACCGAGGCTGCCCTAGAAGTTTAAATATCTTAATTAGCAGGTAATTTTGAGCTATCCAAGATATGGCCATCATGAAATTTTAAAATATTACATATTTCTTCATAACTTACCCAGAATCTCAAGATGTGAGTAGTGTACTCTAAATATCCCCTACCAAATTTTTCAACCATTACAAACTGGCTATGTTTTTCTTTTTTCTGCTTAAAACAGAAAGTTTTTTCCTGATTTTCAAAATGTATTGCTATAGTCATTCATTTAAAGCCAATCCTGAAAATTAATTCAAACATTAAGGCCAAAAGAGTATTTAACAAATTATTCCTTCTCAGAGCACAAATAGGTAGTGAGATAAAAAGAATGTCTTCTTTATTACTGTTTTGTCTGAAAATATTACATTCACTAAACAAAATGGATAATAGATACTTCGCAAGATTGCTTAAAGAAGTTTACAGGAGGGTACCTGGGTGGCTCAGTGGTTGAGCGTCTGCCTTGGGCTCAGGTTATGATTGCAGAGTCCCAGGATAGAGTCCCACATTGAGCTCCCCATGGGGAGCCTGCCTCTGCCTATGTCTCTGCCTCTCTCTCTCTATGGTCTCCCTGTGTCTCTCATGAATAAATAAATAAAATCTTAAAAAAAAAAAAAACTTTATAGGAAAAATGTAATTTCAAATTCTTACTATCCCTGATAAATATAGATGCAAACACTCTCAACAAAATGTTAGCAAACAACAGCAAAACCCTCCAGCAAATAAAAAGGATCATGTAACAGATCAGGTAGGATTTATCTCTGGGATGCAAGGATGGTTCAACATACATAAATTACTAAATGTGATAAGTCATATTAATAGAATGAAAGATAAAAATCACATGACCATCTCAGTAGATGAAGAAAAAACTATTGATAAAATTTTATTGTGAAATCTCTCAACAAACTAGTTATAAAAGAAACAAACCTAACATGATTAAGACCCGTGTGACTAATATGATATGGCCATGATTATATTCAACAGTGAAAAGCTGAAACTTTTCCTCTAAGATCAGGAAAGAGAAAAGGGTGCCCTCTACACTCTCACCATTCCTACTCAACTTAGCACTATAAGCTCTAGCCAGACCAATCAGGCAAGGAAAGAAATAAGAGGCATCCAAACCAAAATGGAAAAAGTAAAATTATCTCTGTTTACAGATGACATAATTTGTATATAGAAAATCCAAAGGACATCACCAAAAAATGGTTAGAAATAATATAAACAAACTCGAAGTGCAGGATACAAAGTCAAAACTTAAAAATCAGTTTCATTTCAATAGACAATGAGCTTTTTGAAATGGTAATTAAAAAGCAATCTCATTTGTAACAGTATCAAAAATAATAAAATACATAGAAATAAATTTAGTCAATGCGGTGAAAAATCAATAGTCTGAAAATTCCAAGACATTTATAAAAGAAATTCAGGAAGACAGAAATAAATGGAAAGATAGCCCATGTTCATGAATCAGCTAAATTTGTTAAAATAACCCACATGTATACCATCAACTAACATTTGACAAGGGAACCTTGAAACTCAAGGTGGAAAGTAGAGTCTCTTCAATAAATGGTTTGGGAAACCTTGATATTCTCATATCAATTGCAAAAGAATGCAATTAAACCCTCATCTTATACCACTCACAATAGTTAACTTTAAATGGAATAAAGATGTAAATAAATCCTGAAACCATAAAACTTCTAGAAGAAAACAAAAGGGAGAAGATCCTTGATATTGGTCTTAACATTATTTTTTTCTTGTATATGTCACCAAAAGCATGAGCAGCAAAAGCATGAGCAGCAAAAGCCAAATAAACAGTGGGAGTACATCAAACTTAGTTTTCCACAAAGCAAAGGAAAAATCAACAAAATGAAAAAGCACACAGAATGGGAAAAATATTTGCAAACAATTTATCTAATAAGAGGTAGTATCTAAAATATATAAGGAAATCACACAACCCAAAAGCCAAAAAAAATAATTTTTTAAGTGGGCAGAAGAACTAAATAGATATTTTTCCAAAGAGGACATCCAAATGGCCAACAGGCATACAAAAATATGCCCGTCACTAATCATCAGGGAAATGAAAATCAAACCCACAATGATATATCACTTCACACCTATCAGAATGACTATTATCAAAAAGACAAGAGATAACTAATGCTGGCAAAGATGTAGAAAAGGGAATTCTCTCTCTCTTTTTTTTTTAAGATTTTACTTATTTATTCATGAGAGACACAGAGAGAGAGAGAGAGAGAGAGAGAGAGAGGCAGAGACACAGGCAGAGGGAGAAGCAGGCTCCATGCAGGGAGCCCGAAGTGGGACTTGATCCCCCCTCTCCAGGATCACACCCTGGGCTGAAGGCGGTGCTAAACCACCGGAGCCACCCGGGCTGCCCAAGTAAAGGGAATTCTTATGCATTGCTGGTTGAAATTCAAATTGGTGCAGCCATTGTGGAAAATAGTATGGAGGTTCTTCAAAACAGCAAAAATAGGACTACCATATGAGGGCAGCCCCCGTGGCTCAGTGGTTTAGCGCTGCCTGCAGCCCAGGGTGTGATCCTGGAGACCCAGGATCGATTCCCACATCAGGCTCCTTGCATGGAGCCAGCTTCTCCCTCTGCCTGTGTCTCTGCCTCTCTCTCTCTCTTTCTCTCTCTCTCTCTGTGTCTCTCATGAATAAATAAATAAAATCTTAAAAAAAAAAAAAAGAACTACCATATGATTCAGTAATCCTACTTCTAAAGTATGTAACTGAAGGAAATGAAATCGTAATATCAAAGAGTTATCTGCACTCTATGCTTATTAAAGCATTACTTACAATAGCTAAGACATGGAAACAACCTAAGTGTCCAATGACTAATGAATAGATAAAGAAAATATCATATATGTGTCCATATGCACAATGGAATATTATTTAAGAAGAAGGCAATCTTGCCATTTTCAACAGCAAGGATGAAATTTGAAGACATTATGTAAGTGAAATAAGTCACACAGAGAAAGATAAAATATTACATGATTTCACTTACATGTGAAGCCTAAAAAAAAAATCCAAACGCATAGAAACAGAGAGTAGATTGGTGATTGCCAGCAGTGAGGGTGGAAAATTCAGGAAGGGAAATGAAAGTTGTCAAAGAGTACAAATTTCCAGGTGTAAGACGAAAAAGTTCTGGGATCTAATGTAGAGCATGATGACTATAGTTAACAACACTGTATTGTAAACTCAAAAGTTGCTAAGAAAATAGATCTTAAAAATTCTCTCTAACCCACCACCACCAAAAAAAGTAACAAAGCGAGATGATGGATGTGTTAACTAGCCTTACTTGATAACATTTTATATATCAAACTGCCACACGGTACACCCTAAACTTACACAATGTTATATGTCAATTACATCTCATTTAATCTGGGAGTAAAAAAGAAAAAAAGAAATAAAGGAATGAGCCCCATTTAGTAGTGGTAAGTTAATTAATTAAACTGTAAATTATTGGGAGGGGTTTCAAAACCAAAAATGTACCAATAACTAATGCTCTTTAATACTGAATAACTATCATTACATATGGGTACTAGTAACTGGCCATAAAGTAAGAGTGACATATCTGGATGCCCATCTCCATTCCAGAAGCCAGTTCTGTCAATTGCCCAAACATATAGAGTATTTTCTCAAAGAATAATGGACATCAAGGGCTCTGTATAATCACTAAACAAATATTTACCAAGCATCCATGGTAGTGATGAATCAGCAATAAATCTACCCAAAAAAAGAAGGACAATGTTTTAGGAAGATTACATGCATATAACCATAATATAGAGTAAATGTGATAAATTTGATAAGGGAAGTGTACAAAAAAGTGCCATAAGAAGTAAGACTAGGGATCCCTGGGTGGCGCAGCGGTTTGGCGCCTGCCTTTGGCCCAGGGCGCGATCCTGGAGACCCGGGATCGAATCCCACGTCGGGCTCCCGGTGCATGGAGCCTGCTTCTCCCTCTGCCTGTGTCTCTGCCTCTCTCTCTCTCTCTCTCTCTCTGTGACTATCATGAATAAATAAATAAAATCTTTAAAAAAAAAAAAAAAAAGAAGTAAGACTAAACATGCTCACCATATGTCAGAACAGAAATTGTTCTCCAAACAAGAGTTTCTGGAGTTTAACGCAAGTCAGTGGCAATGCATTCTTTTAATATGTGCTTTCCAAACCAATAGTTAGTAACACATCAACACATCTTTTGGTAAGTATGATTCCAAGGAAAACAGGTTTTTTTTTTTTTTTCCTTATGTGTGTTGAATAATCTTTCCAAAATGAGGCTGACTTTATATTTAAGAAGGCATAAAAAGAGTAGTCCTAATTAATTTCAGTTAGCTGTATTTCTTCCTTGTTCATATGTAGCAGTTATATATAGTTCTTATGTAGTTACAAAAGAAAAAAGGAGAATAAATCAAGCCTTACTGTGGCACTAGAGAAGTAAGGTCAACAGGCAGGGCGAGCTATATATTAAATGACAGAATTAATCATCATTCACATGGCAGACTATATTTTTTCCCCCAAAGAGGATCCTAATAACATCTCCCATCCACCTGTAATTTTGACATTCTTCTCATCAAGATGTGGGATCTAAGTTTTTCCCTCTTGAATCTTAGCAAGCTTATGATCCGAGAGGCAAGGTCATAAAAGGCATTACACCTTCTCTTTCTTTCTCTCAAGATGCTGGCTTTGGAACTTCCATGTGAGCAGGCTGGCTGCCCTAAGGCTAGCATGCTGTAAGAAAGCCCAAAAACTAAACCACATGCAGAAACCACATAAAGAGAGAAAGATGCCCAATCAGTCCCCTTTATCAGCTCTGGCCACAGTCTAGCTGCAACCACAATAGAGACCAAGCCAGCACTATTCAGCTGAGCCTCGCCCAAATTCTTGACCCAGAGAGTCTGTGACAATACAAATGATTGTTGTTAAAAAAAAAAAAAAAAATGATTGTTGTTTTAAGTCACTAAGTTTTGGGGTGATTTGTTATGCAGCAACTGATAACTGAAACATACCAGCATTTCAGACAGTGAGTACTGAATAATCAACTGGGCTGAAAAGGAAAGTCAGGTAAGGAACTAAAAAGTGTGAAAGTCATGCTGAGCGCTTACTGTATTCTCACTCAAGTTTCCACAGGGCGCTCGCCATTTTCTCCAAGTTTCATTCAGTAACATCGATTTAACATGAAATCCAAAGCAAAAAGTATCATGAAGCACCTGTGGCAAAGCTAACTTTGGTCTGCTGAAACAAGACAGCAGCAGTATTGATAGAGCTAGGATTCTGATAACTGAGCTTGTCTACAAAGTTCCAGAGTCCTAGCTTCTGATTTACCTTTCTAATAAGATTATATCTACTAAGTAGATCACAATTTACAAAGTGCTTTCATGTACATGATATCATCTGATCTTATAAATAATAATAGGACATAGCCGAGAAAATTGAAACTCAAAAAAATTACACGAATTGCCTGGGATTGAAGAGCTTGTGGGGCAGGGAAGGGGGCACTTAATCCAAGCAGCAGAAGACTAGGTTTACCGCCCCAGCCTGGGAGCCAAGACCCAAGATGTGCATGAAATACACATGATATATTAGACTCCAATTGTCACTGACCATATGCTGTGTGCTATGAAGTGTGCCACGCTTCAAGGAATGAAGACTCAGGTGTATATTAAATACTAACTCTTAAAGCGTTACACTCTTTTGCTTTTAAAATACCTTTCTCTGAAAAACTTGCATTTTTTATTATTCTCTGGATAATCACTAAAGGCTATTCCCTGGACTAGTCTCAGGAGCCCTGTAATTTTTTTAAATGTTAAACAAAGTAGGTGCTATTTCAAAGTCCGAAGGTTTGATTTAATGAATGCCAAGCATCTCAAATCCACAGGAAATTTTTTTAACACAACATTGCTGGATATTCTCTAAAGAGGAAAGTTAATATATGGACCAAACAAAATTCTCACTGAGCTCCAAATACTGATCAGGACAGACGAGGTTTGTTATTGTTGTTGTGCAGTGTACCCAAACACTGAATATTTATAGGAAAACAAGTTTTTTAAATTCTTTGCCCTGTTTTTTTTGCCACTAGCCACCCCTCCCCAATCATTGGAATAGTTCCATCTCCTTTTAACAACTTCCCATTAAACCTCATGAACCATATCCTGTACTTAATGGGCTGTTAATATTTTAAAGCTTCTGTAGTTCTACTGTAAATCCCTGATCCTTTTGCAACATTGAAAAGATATACCAAAAATTCTTCCAAACTGATGATACCAAAAAACCCCACACAACTTAGTTTTTAATAGTTAAGCAATTACTTGTACTATTACGATAGATACAATCCTAACAGTATACCAGGCACAATAACTATAACAACTGTATAGCTGAAAACAACTAAGTATGTTGGGAACAGAGAGGTATTTTACTGGCTTCAAGCCACATACTTGTCACATTAGCCTACCATACGGCACAATGCACTTGCTTAATCACTAGAATGGCACTTCACTGCTTATAAAATAAATAAATACAATTAAGGTAATATGCCAAGAGAGTTTAAGCTGATTATTTATTTCCCTTTGGAAAATGAATAGAGACAAAAAATAATAAAAGTAAACTAGTCATCTCAAGAAACCAAACTAGAACTTTAAAAACATTTTGCCCTTCCCCCTTCTCTTTTTCAAAAATGATTAAACAGTCCAGATGGTGTCATCTCTAGTTTCTATTACCCTGTTTTTACGTATATATACAAATTTTTAAATAAAAATTCTTACCAAGAATTGGAATGAGGTAACAGTCTTTATCTATGTAATACATCTAAGTTCAGGAAAAGAAACATTATAATAAAACTTACAGGGCTTAAAATGTCTTGGTTGATCATGAAATAAAAAAGAAAGCTATACTGTCTCATTGGAACAGACATTTCCTATCTACAGCCACCCAGTTTATGCCTTGGTCCCTCCTCTCCTCACCTGTCTCATCTGTGCTACCAACCTCTTCCTCTCCTGCCCTTTCTAGCTCTCCAATCTCCTCTAAGATAGAGATTTCATAGCGAAACATTGTGTAATTTATATTGTTATTATGTATATTTATTTATAAATTGTAAAATTTTTAAATAAGTATCAGCCTACCTTCAATCCACACTGGTGTGAATTTGTTTGTAATGCTCCATAATCATTCTTAACATTTAACTTCAGTTTTCTTTTCTTTTTGCTTTCATTTTATTGTTTAATCCCTGACAGCTTTTCTTCTACTTATTTTTCTTCTTTCTAGGTCCACCCAAGATTTATACTATTTTCTTCTTGAATATTAAATTCATATTCATATATGAATTATATATTAAATATATATGCATAGGTTATGCTATCCATGCTGCCACACTTTTCAAGAGGGTTCAGTATTTTCTTATATACTTGATGAGTATACTACCCAGTAATTACATAATTCATCTCTGGGATATTATTAGGATGATTTCTTTTTCAGAAGCTCCTTGTAAGAGTTCAAAAGACTACTTTGGTTCTGCAACGTCATACATACTTTTTAATTTCATGATATCTAAATACTTCCATTAGATTTGACTCCCTTGGGGGATACTTAGGTGGCTCAGTGGTTTGGTGCCTACCTTCGCCCCAGGGCGTGATCCTGGAGTCCCAGGATAGAGTCCCACATTAGGCTTCCTGCCTGGAGCCTGCTTCTCCCTCTGCCAGTGTCTCTGCCCTCCCCTCCCCCCATGAATAAATAAATAAAATCTTAAAAAAAAAAATTGGACTCCCTTGAATTAACACCTGAATAAAATAGTTCCTAGTTCCTCGGCAATAAAATGACAAACTGGGCAAAGCAATTTATTTTTCTTTCTTTCTTTTTTTTTTTTTTGTTTTTTTTAAGATGTATTTATCTATTTTACAGCAGGGGGAATGCACAAAGGGAGAGAATCCTCAAGCAGACTCTATGACAAGCACGGAGGCCCATGCAGGGCTCCATTCCACAATCCATGATATAACCTGAGTCAAAACCAATAGTTGGACACTCAACCTACTGAGCCACCCTGGTGCCCCATAATTTCTAACAGCCTTTCTAATATTAAACTCTTATAAAGAGATGCCTTAAATAATGAATGTAGTACTTCCAAAGAAAGACCGAGGCAGATGAATGTCTTATTCTTTCAAAGTCCAAGCTTCATCATGGATCAAGTTTCTACAAGCTTTGCCCTTTGGGTTAATTGCAAGTTGAAGAGGGGCTGCTAAAAATATTGAACTGCAATACTATGAACCTAGGACCACTCACCTAATATAATCCCATAATTTATAAGAACTCTTTTTTGCTCCCCACGTGATCTTCCTAAAAGTGATCTCCACTCATTAAAAAAATACCAAATTCATTTTGAAGATGTTTCCAACACATCAAATTTTTAATTTCTTTCCACCATAAGCCCTAGCCCTGGCCTCTCATTATACAGCATCTTTATTTTTAGTAGTCTTGCTCTCACTCTGCCTCTGCCAGAGTGATAACCAAGACCTTGTTATTTCTATTTTCAAGCATTCTACTCTCTGACCATATTTCATCTTCTCAGTTTCTTACCACTTTTCACTGTTCCTAATCATCTTCATATAATTACTCCCCTTTTACCAGGCTTAATTAAATACCATGGTCAAGCATTATCAACCTTTCCATGTATATACCTTTTATGTCCTTTTCCCTTTTCTCCCTCCAGGACACTCACTTGCAGTAACTCAAATTTTAAGGAAATCTCCACCTATCCCACACCTGTACCCAACCAGGTGAATGTGACTGAAGAAAAAAACCTTAGTATGTTCACTGATTTTCACTTTAAATACAAAAAGTAACCTCAAGTAAGCTCTTAGCAATTCCCAAAAATGCCATTACCTTTCACTAGTCACTGTCTTACTTTCCTCAATGATTAGTTCACAGTTCTCTCTTCTCAAATCTCAAATCTCTCATCTCCTCCTTCTTGTTTACTTTCATTTGATTGTTTCCTATTTCACGGAGGAAATAAAAGCCACCAGAAGAAAACTTCTAGATGCACCCACACTAAATATGCCAAACTATATTTTGATGTATATACATACTCTCCTTTCCCTATTACGATGAGTAAATTCTCCATGATCCTTCCTATCCAAGGACAGTTTCATATTTAGTTTTGGATTCCATCTTTTGAAGTCTTCTCAAGGACATTATACTGTAGATTTCCACACTCTTTCCCATACTATCAATTTTTACCTTTGATTATCCTATCATGCAATGTTTACATATTAGAACATTTCTATATTCTAGAAAGCAAAACAAAAACAAAACCTCCATGGTCTCCATGACCCTTCTAGCTAATACCTGACTTCTCTCATTTGATTATAGCAAAACTCACTGAAAAAAAAAACTTTTAGGGATCCCTGGGTGGCGCAGCGGTTTGGCGCCTGCCTTTGGCCCAGGGCGCGATCCTGGAGACCCCGGATCGAATCCCACGTCGGGCTCCCGGTGCATGGAGCCTGCTTCTCCCTCTGCCTATGTCTCTCTGCCTCTCTCTCTTTCTCTCTCTGTGACTATCATAAATAAATAAAAAATTAAAAAAAAAAAAAAACTTTTATATAACCTCCGTCTCCACTTCTTTTCCTTTCTTTCCTTTTTTTCATAAACTCATTCCAGTCAGACTTTCATCACACCCTTCCTTGAAGCCACTTTTTTCAAGATTACCAATAGGCTCATTCTAATCTATCAGGAGCATCTGATACAGGCGACGATTGCTCTCCTCCTTGAAACATTTTCTTCACTTATCTTCCTGAATACCATACTCTCTTGGTTCTTCTATCTTACTGGTTGCTTTTTCTCAGTCTCCTTTTTGATTTTTCCTCTGTTTCTTGACCTCTAAACAATAAATTAATCCACATTCAATCTTTGGTCTACCAAGTCATTGAAGACCATATTTTAGTTCAAACTAACACTGGTAAAGTGTTTTTCTGAAAGTGTTTGTACCTGAAAATATTTAATATTAATTTATAAGTCCCAAATCATGTGTATCTCCATAATCTCTACTGCACTGCTTAATTTTATGAGCATCTAGTGTTAACAAATCTTTATAAATTGCTTAGCAGTTTGCTAATAAATGACCCTAACTCACACCTCAAATATCAAAGTTCATGAAACTGTCTTTACTTTTCTGTAACAACAAAGAAAGAACTTGACTTTTTGCTCAATTTGTAGCCTCTCAAACTGACCTTGTAAGACCTAGCAACAGGCCTCCATATCTTCTTAAAAGAATCACTGGCTACAACTATAGGCAGGCTCAGTGTGACATCCTCTCACACAACAATGCTTTCTCTAAAGGAACTCTGTGGTAAGCCTATATTTTTCTAAGTCTCTTTCCACTTTCAAGAAAAGTGAATAAATGAAAACTTGGCGTGATACCTGTGCAAGATTGCAAACCTTAACATAAACTGTCAGTCACAGTTTTCCCAGGCAATTTTCTTCAGTAGGGCAATGTATTACTCAGGTTTTCCAGAAACATTTCCAATAACAAGCACTGCAGGGATTTTTTAAGTAAACCTTTTTTTTTTTCACTATCATCTATAAACATCCATTTGTAAAAGAAAGATTGCTATTTAAAATAAGACTTAAAATATAAGCAATTTTATTAATCATTCTTAATTGGTCAGTTAAGTTTTATAATGCAGTATTCTTTATCCTCAAAGAATGTTTTCATCTAATGTCTTCCAGTTCTAAACCCACATTTGTAACTTGATGCCATAAGGTAAAAGTCTTTTTACAATAAAACATCTACTTTCCTTAAACATTTCAATAATAAAATTAATAAAGGACCAACAAAAATACATATTCTACAAGTTCAGTAGTCATTGAAGATGGCTATCCTACTGGTATTTTAGGTTAATCTTATTCCTTCTCTAAACAATTGTAATTTCATTTTGCCTCCACTATACTAGGAGTCTATTATCATAATTCAACAGATAAATACTAAATGCTATACTATGGAATTCATTAAACTATGAACTTGCCCTTAGGGAGGAAGTGCCAATACATTTACATGTATAACTATAACACTAGAGGGAAAGTGACAAAGGTGCTGTGAGAAGGATATAGATAAAGCCATATGGAAGATAAGATCATTGCCGGTTTGGGGGGGCGGTGGGGTAGGATAAAAGACAGAAGTTTTAAAAGGATTTCTGGGCAATTCATCTAGACAATAAAGGACAGAATTTGGGGATAATTCAGAATAGGGAAAGACTAGCACAAGTACAGGAAGACTTCCGCTTTTTTTTTTTTTTTTTTTAGATTTAATTATTTATTTGAGAGGCGGGTGGGTAGGGGCAGAGGGAGGAAGAGAATCCCAAGCAAACTCCCCAGTGAACATGGAGCTTGAGGCAGGGCTCAATCCCACAACCCCAAGATCAGGACCTGA
This sequence comes from Canis aureus, assembly GCF_053574225.1. NCBI lineage: Eukaryota > Metazoa > Chordata > Mammalia > Carnivora > Canidae > Canis > Canis aureus. The sequence continues at coordinate 51,959,638 of NC_135615.1, forward strand.
GCAGAAATCAAGAGTCAGATGCTTAACCAACTGAGCCACCCAGGTGCCTGAGGAACTTTCAATTAAAAGCATAAACTGTAAAAATGCATTTTCTAGACAGGAATGACAAGAGGTATCCTTTGTGGGGTGCCTGGCTGGCTCAGTTGGTGGAACATGTGACATTTAAGCTCAGGGATGTGGACTGGGGCTCCACATTGGTATAGAGATTACTTAAAAATAAAATTAAAAAAAAAAAAGAAGTATCCTTTGTTCTTACATCATATACAAAAATTAACCCAAAATAGATTAAAAACCTAAATGTAAGAACTAAAGCTATAAAAATTTTTGAAGGAAACATGGGATCAGATTTCTGTGATTTTGTATTAAAAAATGGTTTCTTAGATATGAAACCAAAAACACAAGCAACCAAAAACAAAAATTGGAATTCATTAAATTTTTAAACTTTGGGGTTCAAAAAACATTTACCAAGAATGTGAAAATCCAAAGAATGATGAAAAAATACATGCAATTCATATATATATATATTTTTTTTTTTTCTAAATTTATTTATGATAGTCACAGAGAGAGAGAGAGAGAGGCAGAGACACAGGCAGAGGGAGAAGCAGGCTCCATGCACTGGGAGCCCGACGTGGGATTCGATCCTGGGTCTCCAGGATCACGCCCTGGGCCAAAGGCAGGCGCCAAGCCGCTGTGCCACCCAGGGATCCCCATGCAATTCATATATTTGTTAAAAGTCTTATATACAGAATATATAAAGAATATAAACCAACAGTGAAAAATTTTACCATCTGATTCTAGTTTACCTTCTAACTTTAACCCCCATGTTGCCTTCAAAGGTAACTTCTTTAAAAAAAAATAAAATAAAAACATTGAAAATACTGATATACAATAAAATTCACCTTTTGGAAGTGTACAATTTAGTTGTTTTAGTATATTTACAAAGTGGTGCCACAATCACCACTATCTAATTACAGAATACTTTCATCATCTCAAACAAAAACCTTGTAAACATCAGGAGTCACTCCCTAGGTGTCCCCAGTCATAGGCAACCACTAATCCACATTGTTTCTATGGTTTTGCTTATTCTAAATATTTCACACAAATGGAACCAGATAGTGTATAGCCTTCTGTGTTTGGCTTTTTCACACAGCATAAAGTTTTCATATTCATCCACACTATAGCATGAATCAGCATTTCATTCTTTTCTGAATTGAATAGTATTACACTGAATGGATATATCACATTTTAGTTTCATCACAATGGACTTTGGGTTGTTTCTCCTTTCTGGCTATTATAAGTGATACTGTTATTAATATTACTGTACAAGTTTTCATGTGGACATATGTTTTCACTTCTTTTGGGTATATACCAAAAAAAGGAATTGCTCAATCATATGGTAATTTTGCACCTAACTCTTAGAAAATGCCAAATGGTTTTCCAAAATGGTTGTGCCATTTTACACTCATATCAACAATGTATGAGAGTTCCAACCTCTCTCCATTTTTAGCAACACTTGTAATTTTCTGTCATTTTGATTATAGCCATTTGGGTGGGTGTAGAGTGTATCTCATTTAGTTTGATTTCCTTCTCCCTAATGACTAATAATGCTGACCATCTTTTCATATGTTTATTGGCTACTTGTATAACTTCTCTGAAGAAATGGCTATTCAATCTTTTACCTGAAATGAATTCGAGTCTAAAGTTTGAATATTGTTTAAACAGCAAAAAGAATGCTACTAAAGATAGTAGTAATAAGTATAATTACAGAAAGAAAAAAGCAATGGGTTATTATAATTAAAAAAAAAACAAACACCTCCCTCTAAGTAAGAATCAAATAAATTGGGTGACCTAATAGGTAAAAATAAAATTATCTTTAGGTTCTCCAATCTTCATTAAGAGTATTAAAGTAAAACTTGCATAAAATCCAACTACAGTATAGTACTTGGTAACATGTTCTTTATTTTCTAGTAAAAATAATGATCCTATTTTGTCTTAATACATGCATTTTATATTTTAAAAAAATTTTAAATAGGCTTTGTGACCAGCATAGAGCCCAGTGTGGAGCCCAATACAGGGCTTGAACTCATGACCTTGAGATCAAGAGTTGGAAGCCTAACCAACTGAGCCACCCAGCCACCCAATCTAAATTTGGCATTTTAGATTTAACCTCATTTGACCTATCTTTTCTCTTCAGCCAATATACAAAGAATGTTTTAACCAAAGTTAAAATCATCAACTCAAAAGATACCTGTTACTATTGCTGATGATGATTAAGAAATATCTAGTGTTGGGGTGCCTGGCTGGCTCAGTCAGTAGAGCATAGAACTCTTGATCTTGAGGTTGTGAGTTTGAGTCCCACGTTCGGTGTAGAGATTATGTAAAGAAAGAAAAGAAAAGAAAAGAAAAAAGAAAAAAGAAAAGAAAAGAAAAGAAAAAAGAAAAGAGAAAAGAAAGAAGGAAGGAAGGAAAAAAGGAAGGAAGGAAGGAAGGAAGGAAGGAAGGAAGGAAGGAAGGAGAGAAAGAAAGAGAGATCTAGTGTTAAATCTGGGAAAAGTATTTCTTTTGTATTTTAATATCAGATATTGGACAGTGGTCAGCAGTTTATTTTACATAAAATGAATGTATTTTAGAAATTCATTACCAGTTTCTTCTCATTACCAATTTTTTTCCAAAGTAATCTCATCCTTTCTGGTCCCCCTACCATAATATCATCTCCCAGATCCCTCCCATTCATCTAAGTCAGCCTTACCACTCCTCTTATAAAATTCTTAGACATACATTTCTCAGGGTCTCTTTCTTGCCTCCCTCGATGAATTCCTTATTCCCCAAAAACTTTAAACTTTGATAAGGTGATACTTCCAGGAACTCTTGGCATAAAAATGTTCCAGGATCCCCCTTCTCCTCATTTCTATCTCAAATGTCCTTTGTCTTTCTTAGCCTCTAAATCTGATATCCACTACATATCTTATTTTCTGAGCCCCTTTTGTCAATAATTTTTGAAGCTCTACCAAAACCATACGTCAAAGTTATTTATTACATTTTATTTTATTGATTCTTTATTAGAAAATCATCGATTTTTAAAAATGTGGATTTGTTGGCTAACAGACACATGGAAAAATGTTCAACATCACTCGGCATCAGGGAAATACAAATCAAAACCGCAAGATACCACCTCACATGGGTCAGAATGGCTAAGATTAACAACTCAGGAAACAAAAAATGTTAGGGAGGATGCAGGGAAAGGGAAACCTTCTACTGTTGGTGGGAATACAAACTGGTGTGGCTGCCCTGGAAAACAGTATGAAGGTTCTTCAAGAAGTTAAAAAGAGAACTACCCTACAACTCAGCAATTGCACTAAGTATTTACTAAAAGGATACAAAAATTCTGATTTGAAGGGGCACATGCACCTTGATGATTATAGCAGCATTACCAACAATAGGCAAATTATGGAAAGAGCACAAATGTCCATTGACTGATGAATGGAAAAAGAAGATATAGACAGATATGTGATACATATATAGATATATAGATATCTGGAAAATTATTCATTAAAAAGAATGAAATCTTGCCATTTACAATAACGTGGAAGGAGCCAGAGTGCATTATGCTAAGAGAAGTAAGTCCTCAGAGAAAGAAAAATACCTTATGATTTCTCTCATATGTGTAATTTCAGAAACAAAAAAGATGAACATAGGGAAAGGGGGAAAAAAGAGAGGGAGCAAACCATAAAAGACTTTTAACTATAGTGAACAAACTGAAGGTTGATGGACATAGATGGGTGGGGGATAAGGTAAATGGATGATGGGTATTAAGGAGGGCAGTTATGATAAGTATTGGGTGTTGGATGTAACTGACAAATCATTAAATTCTACTCTTAAAGCCAAGATTACCCTATATGTTAACTAACTAGAATTTAAATAAAAACTTGAAGCAAAAAAAAAGAAAACATAAAATAAAAATGTAAAATCTACCAAAATTAAAATTCTTAGACAAATTTATGTTCTCAATTCAGAGTCATGTGTTAAAGAAGAGCTAGCTACATGTAGGAAACATTGAAGATTTTAGCAAGATAATTAGACCATATTATCTTTAATCATAATTGTAATGAATATCCCAACAGTAACCTTTCACTTTTCACTCCCTAAACATCTCTCTAAATTTTGGGGAGGTAATGCTGACATAATGGAAAGGAAAAATATTTCCTTCATTTGTCATCACTAAATTTCAAAGATAATTTTGTAAAGGGAGGGGACACCTGGGGGGCTCAGTGGTTAAGCATCTGCCTTCGGATCAGGGCATGATCCTGGAGTCCTGGGACTGAGTCCCACATGGGGCTCCCTGCGTGGAGCTTGCTTCTCCCTCTGCCTGTGTCTCTGCCTCTCTCTCTGTGTTCTCATGAATAAATAAATAAAATCTTTTAAAAAAAATTGTAAAGGCAATCCTTTGGTTAAATGCAAATTATTATCAATATTACACACTTGTGAGCACTAATAATAATTGATATTACAATTGTGAATGCAATGATGACTATAAACTTACCATTCTATGATGTCAATATGAATGTCCCAGCATATAAATTTTTATATTTCACTCCTCAATATTGGCTTGGACAGCAGTGCCTAAATTTATCCCTCACTTTTAAAAAACTTCATATCACTTGAGTATGATTTTCATAGGAGAGCTATGAATCACTTGCTATTCATGTTATCTTTCCAGAAATAATCAGTGGCAGCTTACAATTATGTGAGCATGTATAAATGAAAAGAAGTAGAAAATAAAAGCTATGAAAAAGATCATATAATAATTACAGGTTGCTTTTTATAGGTTAGTCAATTCTACATAACAATGAAACCATTTTATAATGATTTCTGAGAAATCAGAGCAAATTGCAAGAAATACACAGTAGGTTGCAAAATTTGCTACAGTACCAACACAGGAAACATAATGAGCCTCATTTATATATCATACTTCTCTCCAATGAATAGAAAAAGCTACTATAAAAATGAAATAAACAGCATCAGTGTAAGATACATAAAAATCACTACATTTAAAACACCTTCTAGATTGTTTTTGTTTCTTCCCAAAATAATTTCCTCCTGGCACACACAAAACAATAAAATATTACAGAAATATAAGATAAGTGGCAATTCCTTATAATTTTACCCCAATACCACCTCTGGATTAGTTTGAAAGACTGTAAATTTTTTGCACACAAAAAAATCAAAAGATTCTACGCATTTCTATTGGAATAATAGCTAAATTTGAAAAAATATTCTGTATTAACAGAATATATAAATATGATCCCTATATGCATATTTCACACCCATATTAAATGATCAACTAATCAGATCAAGGTAAAGACAAATCAAACTGTTTTCTGTAAAGGGAAAGCATTCTAAACCCAACTTTCAGGGTCTCTTACTTAAAAAGAGGGAAAGAATTTTAAAGATTTATTCATTTACTTATGAGAAGGAGAGAGCTCAAGAGAGGGAAGGGCAAAGAGAGAGAGAGAGGGAAAGAGAGAGAGAGAGGAAGAGAATCTCAAGCAGACTCCCTAATGAGCATGGAGCCCAAGGCAGGACTCAATCTCAGGACGCTGAGATCATGAACTGAGCAGAAACCAAGAGTCGAAAGCTCAAACAAATGAGCCATCTGGGTGCCCCAAGGGAGAGGATTTCACAAGTTATACCTCATTGTAGTTTTCATTTTCAGCAGTTGAGAACATAATATTTTTATTTCTAGGGCAAGACTTTAATACTGCTGTTTTAAAATCAAACAAAAGTTAAAAGGTAAGGCCCTCTTCCTAAATTTAAGGTTATACTGTTCAGCAGATAATCAACAGCAAGCAAAAACAAAAGCCTATATAAAATCTATTGTAAATAGATAAAATATTTTCTTCTTGAGTTTTTGTTGTTGTTGTTCTAGTAAAACTAATCTCGAATTCCTACTAGGATCTAAATTATCAAAGAATAAAAAATAAGACACAGCGTATTTGAAATTATGTCTTTTTGGATTCCTGCCCAATTTTAATTACAAAATACAGAATGTGAAACTATGAATACCATTTTACCTAGTATTTATTTTAAACTTCAATAGTTGTCACTTAAAAAAAAATAAAAGCCTTATTCAGAACCCTTCCACATTTTACATCTAAAAAGCAATACCAACAATGAACAAATCTACCTAACTCATCAAACATGTATTGACTCTGCATTTTAATTTGTTCTTTCCTAAATACCAAGATAGCAACACAAGAGCAGCATTTGTAATAAGTAGTTCACCAGGAATTACCTCATCACAGGGTTTAGCTGAAACAATATAAAACTAAAGAGGCAAATTTGTTTTCCAGGCTGTGATTCCTTTTTCTTTTCTTTTCTTTCTAAAGCATAGCTTACTTTGATTTTCCCCCTGCATGTCCACCCCTTCCCGTAAGTGTAATCAAGCAAGGAAAATTCCACTTTGAAGTAGAGATCATGAAAAAAGAGTAAATCAAAGCTTTTCTGAAACCCTCTTTTCTCCAAAAGATCTACTACAGAACTCATGAAGTAGACAATTAAATGGGAAGTTTGGTTGGAAAAACAAATTTATATATAAAGAATAAGTGTGCTTAATGTTATTCACTTAAGTAAATTGCTGTTTTTAAATTAAGAATTTATAAACTAGTTTATCATATTTTCAATGGATGCTTGGAATACGGGCGTATAAAGTAAACAAGTCTTTGATCTCACTGTATCAAAACTCTTAGAATAATGTGTAAATGATTATACATTTACCAGGGCTAAATGAGCATAGCTAGAAAAGGGGGCATTTCCATTAGAGTTGCATTTCAGATTAAAGCTCTCAGGATCACAAATGATCTATGACAGTATATTTTGAAACATGGTAATGGATCAAATAAACATTAATACTACACCCATGAGGCACAAAATGGCCTATTTTTAAAATTTTAAATATACTGTATTTAAATTGTTATGTCCAAATTATTATCACTTCAACATGCAAACCAATGTAAAAAATTAGTAATGAGATATCCTACCTTATTTATTTGTAGTAATTATTTGAAATCCAGATTGCTTTTTACACTTAAATTACAACCCTATTTAGGTGAGCCAATTTTCAAATACTCAGTAACCACATGTGGTCATTAGCTACCATATTGACACCATAAGTATATATAGTCCTAGAAATGGAAATGCTTAGAAGGGCATATGCTTAAATTTCTTTGGTTGTTGCCAATTGTCATTTTGGAAAAAAAAAAGACACTTAAACATTTTTATTTTAATAATTACCATATACTAAAATTAACTTTTGGTGTACAGTTCTATGAACTTTAACACATGTATAAATGTGTAACCCCCACTACAATCAAATAGTCCCATCACTCCAAAAACAAAACCTCCCTCTTGCTATTCCTTTATACTCACACTATGCCCCTAACCATAACCCCTGGCAACTACTGATCTACATATTATATTTTAATCTTTTCAAAAATGTCATATAAATGTAATCATACATTACATTAATCTTTGAGACTAGCATAATGTCTTTTAGACTCATCCAAATTGCTCCATGAGTCAATAGCTTCTTCCTTTGGATTGCTGAATAACATTCACCTGTTGAAGAATATTCAGGTTGTTTCCACTTCGGAGTGATTATAACTTCTATAAACATTCATGTACAGGTTTTTGTATGAACACAAATTTCATTTCCCTAGGATAAACACCCAAGAGCATGACTGAGTCACTGGTAAGTTTCCTTTTAACTTTATAAGAAACTGCCAAACTATTTTATAGAGTGGCCATATCATTTTCAACTATCATCAACATATGAGAGTTCCAGTGACTTCCAAGCACTTGGTGTTGTCAGTTGTTTGTCTTTAATTTCAGCCATTCTAATGAATATATATAGGTATCTCATCATGATCTTAATTTGTATTTCCCTAAATTTAGTTACATTGAACATCTTTTTTGTGTTTATTTGAAATCGGTCTATTTAGGAACAAAAAGTTCATGTAGACCTGAAAATCTCAAGTCAATGCTATGGGAAAAGAAGGTAAAACTTATATTGTGATGAATTTATTAATTGTTTCATTGTTTTGATTTAACCTGACTTCTTAACTATACAATTTATCTTGTTCAATGGGCTCTACATCTATTTCTAGGACCTAATTTGAATTATAACTGAGTCTCAATCCCTTTTAAATTTGGGCAGTTTATGTATGATGTATATCATACCTAAATGAGAAGGTATGATATACATCTAAAGAGACCCAGGAGAGAACAGAAAGAGTTGAAGAGAACATACATTTGCAAATCTGAGAAACTTTCAGCACTGATGAAAGATATGAATCCACAAGATACAAAAGGCACATTGTATACTAAGAAGGTTAAATAACAGAAAAGATACAGAGAAGAATGGGAAAACAGCTATAGAGATAGATCACACATACAATGATAATCACACTGACCTCACACATTAACAGCAACAATGGAAACCAAAAGGGAATAAAATATTATTTTCAAAATGTTAAGAGAAAGTAACTATCAATATACTATTATGAATCCAGTAAAACTATCTTTGAAAAACTAGGGCAAAATAAAAATATTTCTAGATCAACAATATAACTTACTATCAATAGCCATTCTCCAAAGAAACTTCTAAGAATTTTACTTGCGGGAAACTAATTGTCGTTCTGTGCTATAGTCTGGGTAATTTTTTCATATCTACAAGTTTCTGATTCTCTCTTCATCTTTGATTAATCTGCCATTTAACTCATTCACTGAGTTTAACTCATTCACTGAGTAACTCATTCACTGTTTAAAAATCAGTTTTTCTTTTTTCAGAAAAGAAAAAATTTTTTCTCAAGTCTGCATGACCATTTTTGACATTCTCTTTTTTCTTACTTTTAAAATATTTCAATCCATTTTTGGTTTTTAACATTTAAGATTCCTTTTTTTCATCTGTTCAATTGCCCTATTAAAACTAAAAGTAGGGCAGCCCAGGTGGCTCAGTGGTTTAGTGCCGCCTTCAGCCCAGAGTGTGATCCTGGACACCAGGGATCGAGTCCCATGTCAGGCTCCCTGCATGGAGCTTGCTTCTCCCTCTGCCTGTGTCTCTGCCTCTCCCTCTCTCTCTCTCTCTCTCTCTCTCTCTGTCTCTCATGAATAAATAAATAAAATCTTTAACAAAAAAAAATAATAAAAAATAAAACTAAAAGTAGATTAATGTTAAATCTCTAATTGAACTCAATTGTAAATTTGCCTTTACTTTTTCATATATTTATTTTTTACTTTAGAATAAGATAATGATATTTTAGGAAGATATAAATGATAATGGCTAAATTGGACTAGATATAGAGAGACCAGTTAGGATGCATCTACATGGCATAAATATACTGCAGAATTAGATAGTGGGAAACAGAGACATCAATATCAAGTTTCACCTTTCAGAATGAGCAGGATTTTTGCATTTGCAGGTATGGGAAAAGTGTGGAAAAAGGTATGGGAAAAATGAGAAAGTTCTTAGCTTTAGAATGTGAGAATGATGGTAGGACATTAGGGTTGAAAGATCCATTAGGTGAAAGGAAATGCAGGTTTAGCATTCAGAAAGTATAAATGTGCACATCATCAGGAGAAAGATAGCAAAAAAAAAAAAAAAAAAAGAGCAAACAATTTAATTGATACATTGTGGCACTGGTTACACAACTCCCTGAATATACTAAAAAACACTAAATTTCTACTTTAAATGGATGAATGGGATAGTCTGTGGATTGTATCTAAGTAAAATTGTCACCAAAAAAAACCAATACAAAGGAAAGAAGACAAGAGTGTTTTGGTTTCCTCTATAAATGCACTGATACCTCAAACAGGGACAGATTATAATAAGTGGCAAACATAACAGGCATACAAAAAGCATAAAAATAACAGTGGCAGGCAGAAGTTGGCAGATGTGCAAATATATATTTGGTATGCAAACAAACTCAAAGTTTAGAATAAGAGTAGATAGACAACCAAATTCAGTTGAATGCAGATAAAACTCAAAATCAGTATGACTCAGAAAAATATTTGAAAAAAATTGTTCTTTAATTTAAAACTATACTTCTAGGGTTGCCTGGGTGGCTCAGCAGTTGAATGTGTCTGCCTTTGACTCAGGGTGTGATCCCGGATCCACACTGGGCTCCGGGCAGGGAGGCTGCTTCTTCTTCTGCCTGTGTCTCTGCTTCTCTCTCTCTGTCTCTCTCATGAATAAATAAATAAATAAAATCTTTAAATAAATAAATAAATAAAACGATACTTCCAGAAAAAGGGATATGTTTTGAAAATAAAAGATAACTAATCAAAATTCTAATCACAATTAAAATAATAAAGAAATTATTTATGAAAAAGGAGAATATAATATATATATATAATATAATATAATATAATATAATATAATATAATATAATATAATATAATAGGTTTACTTCAAAACCATAATTTGAGGGGCACCTGGGTGGCTCAGTCAGAAGAACATGGGACTCTTGATCTCAGGCTCATGAGTTCAAGCCCCAGATTTGGTGTAGAGATTACCTAAATAAATAAAACTAAAAGAAAAACAAAAACATGATTTGAAATTAGTTTTGCTTCCTCTCTACTAGTAAGGTTCACTAAGTACACACTGAGAAAATATTATTTTTAGTCACCTTTCACTTATAAACATTTAGACCCATAAATATAATCATTATTCTTCTATAACTCTCTGGAAAGCAGAATTACTTACATACCAAAGGAGGAAAGCCAGAGTACATTAAAAGGGCTTTAAGGAGTACTTGCCTGCTAAGCACCAAAAATAATTCCTTAATTTATATGCTGCAGTCAAGTTGGGTAGGTAATATGCTTATTTTTTTTTCTGAAAACTATTAAACAACTTATTTTAATTTTCCTGAGGACTCTGATATGCAATAAAGTATTTTGTAATCCTGATGTGTTCCTATGGCGTTTACCTGTGAGAAGTTCAAAGGGCATGCTCAATCTCTACTGAACTGTGCATCTACAGAAAGTAGGAAATCAAAGCTTTCCTAGCTAGCCTAAGGATCATAGCTAGAGGAATAAAGAAAAAAAAAAAAAAAACAGGATGTGAGGAACTGCCATTGGAAGAAATAAGGGCAATGGGGAAAAAAGAAAAAGAAAGTGAACATAGATTAAAAATGAATTGGGAGCCCAGGTGGCTCAGCGGTTTACCACCGCCTTCAGCCCAGGGTGTGATCCTGGAGACCGGGGATTGAGTCCCGCGTCAGGCTTCCTGCTTGGAGCCTGTTTCTCCCTCTGCCTGTGTCTCTGCCTCTCTCTCTCTCTCTTTCTCTCTCTCTCTGTGTGTGTCTCTCATGAACAAATAAATAAAATCTTTTAAAAAAATGAATCTACTATATACATAATATTATTTACCATCATAATACTGAATGATTAATAAGAATGAACCAACCCTAAGTAATAGGACAAAATTAAAATTAAATCATTAAACTGGAAACATTTTTAAAAGTCAATAATAATATACTAGTCAAAACTAGTATAAACACTTGACAGGAAAAAAAGACACAATAATTCTATTTGAAATATCAAGAGCTTATAAACAAAATAAGAAACTATTACACTCTGTGTACTCCAATCATGTCTGATTTTATAGGTAGTATTTTAAACAAGTAGGTATTCTAACAACAGTCACTCAACATTTAAGGCATTACCTTGGGACTTCCCATGAAGTCACAGAATTACACTTACTAGTTTGTCTTAAACTTAACAAAGTTTTGTCTAGTCCACAAAATTCTCAAAATCAGTTGATAATTTCAACTATCACTACAAAAGCTAACTTCAGTAATGGTTATCAACATTATTTCTACATTTCTGAATGAAGACAAAGTTAATTTAAATAAATTAAAATTATCTTAGCTCAAAGAAAATGGAAAATTAAGAACTAACCATCTTTGAAAGAAGTGAGACATGAGGCTGAAAACAGTTTGGTTCAAAGTGCGTAAACAAAAAATTAGGTGCTCCTGTGAACCTGGAAAAGGCCCTCCCCTACACATCTGAAGAAATGAACCTAGAGATGCTCAGTTTTGAGCGTATGAAACCCAGTGGAAGGCAAAAGTAAAGCCTAATAGTTTAAACAATGACAGTATGTTTCCTTGGAATCTGTTCACCTCCTTCCCTATTTTGCTTTCAGAACACTTGAAATTAGGCAAGAAACTAACTACTGGGTTATTTTCTGGAAAAACTGAATGGTCTCATAGAAAAGACCTGCAGACGCTGACAATTTTGATTTCCCAGGAAAAAAGTCAGTCAAAACTCAATCTCCTTAAGGGAAATTCTCCATCAATAAGTCGAATCCAATATAAATAAGGATCTCAATTAGTATTTTTTAAAAACCATCCCCAGGGGGGTTAAAAACAAAAGACAAGGCAAAAATAAACGAGAGAAAAAAGATTACATGTGTATGCGCTTGCAGCAAATATTCTCATACAATCCAAATTCTTTCTCATCTTACTTACTTACTAGGGTTTATTTGTTATTGGCATAAACTCATGCCATTGTCATTCTCTCCCTCTACTATGACTGACACCTCATTCTTCAGAACTTTTGAAAGTTCTAATGTCGTTGCTGTTGTCTTTTTTCCATAGGTAATCTCTATGACCAATGTGGGGCTTGAACTCATAATCCCAAGATCAAGAGAAGCATACTCTACCCAATGAGCCAGGCAGATGCCCTGAAAGTTCTAAAGTCTTAAGTTATTTTATCATAAAGATTTTTCTCCCACCTTATGTTGTCTCTTTGTCTCTATCCTAATACATACTACACATTAAAATTATGTATTTCTTTGTCTACTTATTCATAATCTATTTTACTCTAGAGTGAAAGCCTAAAGCTTAGACATTTATCTATCTTACTGTTACATGATCTCAATAACTTATACAGAGTAAATGCTCAATAAATGCTTTTTGAATGTCTCAGTGAATGTATAAATGCAAGCTTTATGGTATTTTTTGAAGAAGACAGTAATTTTTATACCCCTCAAAACTATTTTTAATAGTTTTCCTATTCCATTTCCCAGCCTTTCCACTGCAAGTCCTATTAAACCCTACATGAATATCTTAGTCTATGCTTTCTCAATATCATTTAGCATCAGTAAAATGGAGAAACAATTTATTTTTTGAAAGAACATTTGATAAGTTACTGTACCATTTTAATTATATCTTTCAGGCCCCCAAACCCATTTTGAAAGTTAAACCCAGAACTCCAGAGAAATGGAATGATATGAACGATCCCATAAATACTTCGCCTACCTTTGCAAGAACTATAATTCAACTTCTTCTCTTTTTTTTTTTTAACTTCTTCTCTTTTAATACTGTTTTTAAGTATGTGTTTTGCTAATTTAGCTCATGGCATATATAAACTAACGAGATAGGGCCGAAGGTGTGGGAGATCAGCAAATAAAAAATAACAATGTAAAAATGAGGAGACAGGGGAGATGCTTGAAAATTTGGGGAGAGCTGAACTTAGTATATATTAATTTCCCACTGTCAAGTTACTAATTTCTTGATATTAGCTTCCTAACTAGTACCTTTTTTGCTCTTTGTATAAGGGGAAAACATTTTAATATTTTAATATTTGCCATGTAGGGAAAACTTGAAATAAAAAAAGCTAAAGAAAGAATAGGTTTAAATGAAAGATTGGGAATTTAGTTTTAGATATTTTACGTTTGAGGTGCATGCACATGTCAATTAGGCACAAATACAGAGTTTAGGGGAGGGGTCAGGGCTGGAAATGCTTTTTTGCATATAAATGGTACTTAAAGCTAAATAGATGTACTTAACTGCATAGATGGCACTTAAAATCATGAAAATGAATGAGATTACTAAAAATAAATGTAAGTTGAGAAAAGATTGTGAGGAAAGTGGGCAAAATACTCAAATGTCACCTTTCCTTATTCTAGAATGCTTTTTCAGAATTATTTCCGTCAACATTTCCTTAATATTGGCCAATTATTAAGGTTCTCAGAATTCATGAAATGAGAAAGCTATCATTTGTAGGGATGCAAGTCTTTGATGAATTTGGAGGGAGCAGGGATAGGAAGGATATAGCCAATTTTGTAAATATTCTCCCAAAATAATCCAGTGTGAAAATGTAACCAAAAAAGAGGAGTAACTTCTAATAAGTGTCTCTCAATGAGTCTTTCCCTTCTTTATTTCTCAAACCTCTTTTCTTTTCCTTTATCCTTTTACCTCACTCATCAAGGACACCTCATCTTCCAACTTCAGGGCTCAGATTTTTGTCTGGCATCCAGTTCTTTGGGATAAGTTAAAAAGGAAAGTGAAATGCTAATTCAAATAGTTCTAAGAAGCCTTTCTGAACTGGACAGAAAAGAGGCATTGAATTTTTCCACCCATTTTCCACTGCTTTGCATATATTAGCACTTACACACACACACACACACACACACACACACACAATCCATCCTCTACACCTCTGCCAGGGACATTTTTCAAATCTGATCATGTCACTTTTCCACTTGAATTTTTCCAATGTCATCCTTTATGTAAAGAAAACAAAAGTTAATTTTCCTTTTTTTTTTTTTACTAATCTTGTTGATTTTTTAAACACAAAAGAAGTAACAGTTTATGCATTATTCTGTAATTTTGTTTGCCCAATTTACTTTATTTCTCAATGAACTTCCCATGTCCATATATTCTTGATTAGCATTACATGATATGGACATACTTTACCTGTGTACAAGGAGGATTCCATTGTTTTTACTAACTAAAAAACAAACAAAAGAAATCTATTTAAATACTCACGAATAGGGGAAATGGTTATTTCTATACCATGTTACTAAATAAGTGGTACCATGGTACAGAATAAGCATGCACACAGAATGGTCTGGCCCCTGCAACTTCTCTAATATTACTTTGATCATTATATTTCCCTTCTTTTCCTCAAACCTGACCAACTCATTCTTTAATTTATTCACCACTGAATAACTAGCAGCTAGCAGCACAAAAACATTTTTTTTCTTTACAGTGATATATTTTTATAAATTCAAAAACAGAGGTTGAATGAAGCCATTTTCTCAATCATATTTTCCATATCACTGCACATGCAGTGTCTCTTTCTTGAACAAGCACCCAACATTCATCCAAATTCCTACAGAACTTCAAATCCCTAAATAAAGTTATACTTAGACTCTCCTCCATGTAAAATCAGTGCTGCTTCTATGATTCCACCATACTTTGCCTTCTCAAAACCTGATACGTGCTTAACATTTGGTTAATAACCGTTCCAAATAATTATTATGCTTCCCTACCTGGTGCCTAGCACTGTACCCAGTACCCACACACATTATGTCATTAACAGCACACCATTCCACAAGTTCAAAGAGCTTTGGTATTCAGCCCTAGCTCACCAACGAACAGATGCAATGTCAGGGGTGGATTCAAGGTCTGTGTGATTCCAAAGCCCACTTTCCATTATGCAACAATATCTATTCAAGAAGTACTTGAATAATGAATGACTACCTGACAGAATGACAGAATGACTACCTGATTTTGCATAAAGTTAAATGTTCATCTTTACTTTCTATATAAATGCAATCAAGAAATGCAATCAAGCCCAAAAAAAGTACATTATATGTTTCTTCAAAAGAGATAGACACAGCTAATAAGCACATGAAATGGTGCTCAACATAGCCTTCAAGAAAATCCAGGTCAAAATCACAAAAATACTGTCACCGCACTCACTAGAAATACTGTGACCAAAAAGACAATAAAAAAATGTTGGCTAGGGTATGGAGAAATTTGAACACTTATATAGTGCTGGTGGGAATATAAATAGTGCAGCCACTTTGGAAAATAGTCTGACAGTTCCTCAAGATTAATACAGACTTACCATATGATCCAGCAATTCCACCTGAGGTATATACTCAGGAGAAAACTAAAACACATATCCATGTATAAACTGGTACACAAATGTTCACCAGCATTATTCGTAACAGCCAAAAAAGAGGAAACAACCCAAATGCCCATTAGGATGAAATGATAAATAAAATGTGGTATATCCATAAAATAAAACACTATTTGGCAATAAAGGGGAACGAAGTACTGATACATGTTAAAACACTGATGAACCCTGAGGACATTCTGAGTCAAAGAAGCCACTTACAATTTGACTCCATTTATTTTTTTAAAAGACTTTATTTATTTATTTATTTATTTATTTATTTATTTATTTATGAGAAAGAATGAGAGAGAGATCATCAGTGGGGGCAGGAGGGTAGGAAGGGCAGAGGGAGAAGCAGACTCCCTATTGAGCAGGGAGCCTGATGTAAGACTCAATCCCAGAACCCTGAGGTCATGACCTGAGCCGAAGGCAAACGCTTAACTGACTGAGCCACTCAGGCACCAGCCTTTGATTCCATTTTATATGAAATATGCAAAACAGGTAAATCTATACAGCAAGTAGGTTAGAGGTTTCCTAGGACTAGGGGAAGTGGAAGGTGACTTCTAATCACAACAGATTTCATTTTGGGATGACAGAAGTATGCTAAGATAGTGGTGATAGTTGTATAACTGTGTAAATATACTAACAACAATGAATTCTTCAGAAAAAATGAATTCTTCATATTAAGTGGGTGAACCCTATGGTATGTAACTTATATGTCAGTAAACATGTTACAGGGGAGGGGCAATATATGATTATTACATATAAGATCTTATTTTTCTTGTTGCTTAATATAATTCATTAAGCCGTTACTCCTTATTTTTATGTTAAGTAAGTACTCTTGGAGGTTTTACTTGTCCAATTTTTACTAACAGCTTATCTTAAATAATTCGCTTAGTCTCTTTCTCTTATAGTTAAAACATGTGCTTTAATACTAAACTCAAAAATACATCTGTTATTAAAATAAGGCTTCATTGCAAATCTAGTTATCAAGGCCTTTTATAGTTGGCATAAAACATTCTACTTAATATACTACTCTAGTTAATTAGCTGCAGTCACCTGCTAGATGACATTTACCATGTAAAATACAGCCCTTGAGTCTCATATTTTTACTTACGTATTGGTTTATGTGAACTCTTTCAATTCCTAGACTCTACCTGATGTCTTCTAACTACAAAAAAATTCATTATTGCTTGATTCTAATTCAAACATTTCTGAAAATAAGCCTGGCCAATTAAGAAAACATTATAGAAGTAAGAGAGGTAAGATACATGAAATCACTAAACATTTAATTAACACTAATTTAAGTTTAATAGATTTTTACAGAATTAATAAAACTTAAAAAACTTTGAGTTTATTCTCTGTGTGTTTGTTGCTCTTGTTTTAACAGGTTAGACCTTATGGGAGACTCTCTAGTACATGCATTATTAAAATTCTTATAGTCACTTCATCAGTAATTTTAAAAATTTACAAGTACATTTGGATGTGGGAATATATCAATCAATTATGGAAAGGGTGACGAAAACAGAAAGTAGAAAGTTGCATTCTTACTGGCTGGAGGAAAGAACAGAATGCTGTAGACAGATGGAAGTGTTGCTTAAAAAACAGAGTGAAATCCTCAAAAACGGAAAGCCACAGAAAGGAAACGATAGATAGATAGATAGATAGATAGATAGATAGATAGATAGATAGATAGAGACAGAGTATATGAGTCTCTATTTGCAGGGGAAAAAAGGCAGAGAGAATGAAAGAAAAAATTTCCTCCTTAAATGGAAGGCCTATTAACAAATTTAGAAGCAATGAGAGTTAGAACATCATCAATGGATGACAAAACTAGAGGGTAAATGTTTCATAAGAGACAGGATATTTAGAAGGCCTCAAAGTAAGTCTTCAAAATTTGCATATTAATTATAAAAGGGAAAAATATAGATGTGCCTGGCTGGCTCAGCTGTAGAGCATGTGACTCTTGGTTTTGGGGTCATGAGTTGAACCTCACATAGGGTGAAGAGCTTACTTAAAAATGATAAAAAGAGAAAAATACAAAGGAGGGGCACCTGGCTGATTCAGTCAGTAAAGCATACAACCCCTGGCCTCAGGGTTGTGAGTCTGAACTCCAGGTTGGTGAAGAGATTTATTTATTAAGTAAATAAATTTTAAAAAGAAAAATACAAAGAAGAAACATAACAGACATCAACTTAACCAAACGATCAAAATTAACATCTCCAATACTTGAAAAAATCAGTTTCATGTGTATCCTGATATGCTATATCTTAAAAAAAAATCAAAACTTCAGTGTCATTCCTGAAAACTATGCACAAATTGAATTTAATTCTGAGGAAATATCAGAAAAATCCAAATTAAGATACATTTCATGAAAAACTCGTGTACTCTTTAAAGATGCCAAAGTCAAGATAAAAGAAATTGAGAACTATTTCATATTAAAAGAGACTCTTAAAAAAGACAAGAGAAATAAGTACAATGTATGATTCTAGACTAGATACTGGCCTGAGGGGGAACATACTTACAAAGAATATGAGGACAATTGAAAATATTTGAATATGAAATGCAGGTTGTTAAATAACAGTACTGTATCAATGTTAAATGCCTTGATTTTGACAACTGTACTATGGTTATGTAATACCTTAGTTCTTAGAATATATAAACTGAAGTATTTAAGGGGAATGGAAAGGAATATCTCCAGATACTTTCAAAGGGTACACAGTTTTAAAATGTTTGCCTGGGACTTCCACTTCCAGTCAAGATGGAGTAATAGGGATCAAATTTACCCTCTTGCCTGAAACCATTTTAAAAATGAACTAAATAAATAAATAAAAATAAATAAATAAATAAATAAATAAATAAATAAATAAATATGAAATGTCATTTTGCAATATATTAGACATCAGAAATGAAGGACAGTGATCCCCGAAAAACAGCAATCAAAGTAAGCCCTAACATTACCCCTCCTTACCACCTTGAAAATTTCTAGGCCCCAGTCCAGGAAAGCCCAATGGACTCAGTGTTGAAGACAGTACAGAAAATATGGGAGACCATACTAGCAAGAATTTATAGGACCAACTACAGGAGAAAATAAAGTTATACAAAGACCAGATTTTGGAAATTTGCAGAAGGAAATTCTTGACAATTCTAATCAGCACATAGGTATGAGGGAAAGACCCAAAGCCCTAGAAAAAATTACCCTGAAGGATTAGAGATGACATAACCCATCACTCATTTAACATGGGATAAAGAAACTATTCCTATCCAGCCAACTAGAAAACCCTAAGATTCACAAGGCCTTGTAAGCAGTGTTCATAAGGGACTTACCACAATATTGGGGAATAATTAGCCCAACACTAAGCATTGCTCCTGTTGTGCATAACAAATCTTAAAAGCAAGACACAAAAGAATCAGGTTCCAAGGAACCTAACGGGCATTCCAGAAATTAGGATATTTATTACAAATAAATCCAGTACCCAAAAGGTAAAATAACATGATGTCTGATGTCTAATCAAAAATTACCAGGTATGCAAAGAACCAGGAAAATAAAACATAATAAAGAGATATATTAGTTAACTGAAACTGATTCAGAACTGACATAGATGCTAAAATTAGCAGACAAGATCTTTAAAATAGATTTTATACTTTCCAAAGCTTTGTATTTTCCCAAGTTTTTATATCTCCAAAGAGATATAGAAGATCAAAAAAAATTAAACTACTAGAGACGAAAAAATTTATACCGTGTGAGATGAAAATATAAACATATAAAATATTAGACATTGAGGAAAAAAGATTAACAAGCTTGAAGACATGGCAATAGAAGCTAACCCAAATGAAAAACACAGAGAAGAGAGATTTAAAATAATAAACACAACATCAATAAGCTGTGGAACAATTTCAAGCAGGCAAATAGAAGGGCAAGTAAAGTCACCAAGAAAGGAAGTGAGTAAAACCAAAAATATATTTGAGGAAATAATGGCTAAAAATGTCAAAACTGATAAAATCAGAAATAATTAGCTCAGTAATCTAAACATGATGAAAACTATTTCAAAACACATAACCAAATTGTTTATATCAGTTAGGATATAAAAGAGTTGTAAACTATGAACCCCCAAATTAATCTATGTGATATTTTTAGGATATTCCACCCAATAATAGTGAATACATATTCTTTTCACCTGAAGTACACTTGAAACATATATCAAGAAAGACCATATTCTGGGCCACAAAACAATTCTCAGTAAGTTGAAAAGCATTTGAGTAATACAAAATATATTTTCTGACTGAAATTTAGAAATAAAAGAATGATCTCAGGGGACGCCTGAGTGGCTCAGTGGTTGAGTGTCTGCCTTCAACTCAGGTTGTGATCCCAGGGTCCTGGGATAGAGTCCCACATGGGGCTCCCCTCAGGGAGCCTGCTTCTCCCTCTGCCTATGTCTCTGCCTCTCTCTGTGTGTCTCCCATGAATTTAAAAAAGAATGATCTCGGGGAGGGGGGCAAATATTTGGAACTAAATAACACAATTCTAAATAGTACATGGGGAAAAAAGAAATGAAGGGGAACTATAAAGTATTTTGAGCTGAATAGAACTGAAAATACAAAATAAACAAATTTGTGGGATGTGATAAAACTGCATTTAGAAGGAAATTTTATAATACCAAATAGTTATATCAGAAAAAGCAGAAAGGTCATGAATCAATGACCACAGTTTCCACTTTAAGAAACAACAAAAAGAAGGGCAAAATTAAACTCAAAGGACTGGAGACAGTCAAAATCATGGCAGAAATTAAAGAAATAGGGCGGCTGGGGTGGCTCAGAGGTTTAGCGCCACCTTTGGCCCAGGGCCTGATCCTGGAGACTCGGGATCGAGTCCCACGTCAGGCTCCTTTCATGGAGCCTGCTTCTCCCTCTGCCTGTGTCTCTGCCTCTCTCTCTCTCTCTCTCTCTCTGTGTCTCTCATGAATAAATAAATAAAATCTTTAAAAAAAAAAGAAATTAAAGAAATAGAAAAGAGAAAAACAATAGAGAAAACCACTAAATCCAAATTTGAGAACAACTTAGATGAAATAAATTTCTTGTAAAAGTCAAAATATCAAAGCACACTGAATAAAATAACTTTATAGCCCTTTATCTCTTAATCTATTTGAATTGGTAGTTAAAAATTGTCCAACAAAGAAAACGCCAGGTCCAGATGGCTTCACTTGGTTCACCACCTAAAACATTTGCAAAGAAATAAAACTAATTCTATATGAACTTTTCCAGGATATTGAAAAGGAAGAAATGTTTTCTGATTCATTCTGGAGGTCGGCATTACTCTAATATCAAAACCAGATCAAGACATTATAAGAAAACTACAGAACAGGGGCCCCTGGGTGGCTCAGTGGTTGAGCATCTGCCTTTGGCTCAAGTCTTGATCCTGGGGTCCTAGAATCGAGTCCTGCATCAGGCAGAGAGCCTGCTTCTCCCTCTGCCTAAGTCTCTGCCTCTTTGTGCCTCTCATGAATAAAAAACTAAAAACTTAAAAAAAAAAACAACCTACAGAACAATAACTCTCATAAGAAATAGATGCAAAAAGGGGCGCCCTGGGTGGCTCGGTCAGTTAAGCATCCGACTTTAGCTCAAGTCATGATATCAGGGCCCGGGGATCGAGCCCCACATCAGGCTTCCAGTGAGCAGTCTGCTTGGTCCTCTCCACTGCCTTCTCCCCACTCATGCTCTCTCTGACTCTCTCTAAAGAAATAAATAAAATTAGAAAAAATAAAAGGATACAAAAAAATAAAATTTTGGCAAATCATATTTAATATACATCAAAAGGATAATACATCATGGCCAATCTCAGGAATGCAAGATTGGTATGACATTCTAAACCAATCAGTGCAGGGGTACCTGGCTGGCTCAGTCAGTTGAGCATGTGCCTTACGCTGGGGTTATAATCCCATGGTCCTGGGGTCGAGGCCCATGTTGTGTGGGGGGTGGGGAGATCCCTGCTCAACTGGGAGTCTGCTTCTCCCTCTGTCCCTCCCCACTGCTTATGCACTCTCTCTCTAATAAACAAATAAAATCTGAAAAAAAAATAAGTAAACCAATCAATGCAATTCACTGTATTAATACACTAAAAAAAAAAAAGATAAACCATGTGATCATCTCAATAAATTCAGAAAAAGCATGTGACAAATGCAATATCCATTCCTGATAAAAACTCTGAGCAAACTAGGAATAGAGTAAAACTGTGTCAGCCTGATAAAGGGCATCTATGAAAAACCTACAGCAAGCATCACGCTTAATGGGAAAGATGGTATTCTTTCCCACCAAGATCAGGAACAAGACAAGGATGTCTGCTATCCCCACTTTTATTCTACATTGTGTTAGGGGTTCGAGCCAGTAAAATATGGCAAGAAAAAGAATTACAAGTCATTCAGGATGAAACAAGAAGTAAAACTCTCTTTAATCTCAAAAACATCGGGGATCCCTGGGTGGCTCAGTGGTTGAGCGCCTGCCTTCAGCCTGGGGTGTGATCCTGGAGACCCAGGATCGAATCCTACATCAGGCTCCTTGCATGGAGCCTCTGCCTGTGTCTCTGCCTCTCTCTCTCTCTCTCTCTCTCTCTCTGTCTCTCATGAATAAATAAATAAAATCTTTAAAAAAAGATCTCAAAAACATGATTAACTTTGCAATCCATTGTACAAACCCATTGTAATCTTTTAAAAAGCTACTAAGACTAATAAATGAACTTAGCAAAAGTGCAGGATAAAAACTTAGCAAAAGTGCAGGATAAAAATAAACTCTTTTTATATACTAGTGATGAATGACTATAAAATGAAATTTTAAAAATACCATTTACAATAACAACAAAAAAGTAAAGTGTGAATATCACAAAACATTGCTGAGGAAAATTAAAGAAATACACCGTTTTGTAGGTAGGCAGAATCCAAGTCGCAAACATATCAATTCACTAGGTCTAGCACAAACTCAATAGGAGCAGATTACACAAAAAATCATGAACAGCAGCAGGCAAAGATCATGGGGGGCCATTAAAGAGGTCTGCCTGTCACACACACCAACATTATTAAAGTATCTCCACATTATTTTTTATCGAACACCCTTATAATTCCTCTAAAAGGACTCTGCAGTTGGATTATCTGGTATAAATCTTGGGTCCTTTAATGTGTTATTTCACTTCCCTCATCTATAAAATAGAGATAATAACAGAACTTCTCTCACGCCGCTATTATGATGTTTAAAAGATTAAACATCGGGGCACCTGGGTGGCTCAGCAGTTGGGCATCTGCCTTTGGCTCAGAGCATGATCCCAGGGCCAGGCAGGGATCAAGTTCCACATCGGGCTCCCTGCAGGGAGCCTGCTTCTCCCTCTGCCTATGTCTCTGCCTTTCTCTCTCTGTGTCTCTCATGAATAAATAAAGTCTTAAAAAAAAAAAAGATTAAACATCTGCAAAGCACTTAAGAATTTGGTATTTAATAAACAATTGCAAAAATACATCCATAAAACCAATATAAATACTAAACTTACTATTCCCTAAAGATAAGTGTTTATTAGAATAGATCCTTCTTTAACTATTTAATGATGTCTATTACAAATAAACCTGTTTTAGTCAAGGTGTGTACAAAGATAGTTCATTAAAATGCATGTATTTAGTCAACCTTAGGCAGTGAGAGAAGAGTATCTTCTTATTTCCATTTTTAATTAAAATTTAAGAAGCAAAAATAGGTAATGCCTGGGATGACCATGATCTGATTTACCTGATTCTATTTTGTGCCTATTGTCTAGGCATACCTGCCAGTGGTACCCTCTCTCAATATTAAAAATGTCCCAGATTGCACAGAGTATAAAGGTTGCATAAGTCTGTCATAAGCCTTGATTGGAATGGAAACTGAATCTAGATAAACACACTTGAGTAAGGAATCAATAAATTAGGGATGAAGTGAACAGAAACTGGAAAAGAAAAAAGGGTATAGGTGGTTTGGTTAACTAAGAATGAAAGAGCCAGAGTAGTAAGAGAATATTAAATGTTTCAAAATGTTCATATACCAAAATCAATTCATCTGCAAACTGAATTCAAGATTCCTCTGCGGCTGATAAACTTGCATATTCTTAAAAGCTTAGTGATAGTTCATAAAAAATTTATCTGGCCTTTCCTTGAGGATTAAAAGAAACCCATAAATGAATATCAAATAAATGTTAATGTACCACATTTAATTTCCTTTTTCTATCTGTTTAATATATAATCATGAAGGTAATATAGAATTCCAACAGATACATCCTATAAAAATTAAGAAAACTTCTTTCAATCCACATACTATAGGCCAAGTTTTTAATCATGAAGGTAATATAGAATTCCAACAGATACTTCCTATAAAAATTAAGAAAACTTCTTTCAATTCACATACTATAGGCCAAGTTTTAGCAAGAGACTATTTTTTATAGCTATTTTCAATCTCCCAACTGAAAATATTAGTTGACTTTGGAAATTCTAATCCCTTTAAAATCCAGCAGCAACAAAGCAAATAGTCATGATCCCTTAAGAGGATAAATATGTTCATTTTAATTAAAGACTAAAATATGTGTCTTGGTGTGCAATTTTTGCGTCTGTATTATGAGATGTATTTATATGTCCTATGCATTTAATTACTGACAAACTGAAAAGGAAGTATGATTATTAAAGAATAGCCTGTTAATAGAGGCATTCTTAAAAGATCTGGATCTTGAATTTTCAAGAGTTTAGTCAAATAAGAGAACAAAGTCCTGGTATGTTCCACAATGTAGCTGAACCTTGAAAACACTATGCAAAGTAAAAGCCAGTCACAAAAGACTACATACTTTATGAATCCATTCGTACAAAAGGTCTTGAATAGGCTAAGCCATAGAGACTAAAAGTAGATTAGTAGTTGTTTCAGTCTAGGGCTGAGATGGGAAGAAGGATAAGGGAATAAAGGATAACTTCTTATAGGAATGATGAAAATTAAAAAAAAAAAAAAAAGGAATGATGAAAATGTCCTAAAATTAATTATGATGATGGTTGCACAACCCAGCAAATATACTAAAAGTCACTGAGTTGTACATTTAAATGGGCAAACAGTATGGTCTATGAATTATATCTCAATAAATCTGTTACCAAAAAGATTTTAGGTTATAATTCTTATCTGAAATACATATTTTTAAACATGATGTTGATAGGAGAGAAATTCAGGAAATTTATACATTAGTCTGTTCATGTTAATGCCCAAAACTGATGCAAGTATACTCCATGTCACCGAATTCCTATAGACTTTAAAAAGATTTCTTGAATGCTTTTGCCAAAAAATAAATTTAGAAATTGTCTTGATTTTAAATGTGGTGGATATTTTCTGACTTCATATGGGAATATAAATAATTTTTAAATCTGTCAAATTGTAGATATGTATTCCTAAGTACCCATTAGTTCACAGTTTCTTGATACTAAGTTTAATAAGAATAATATGACAGTTTTGTAACATATGTAACTTTTTAAGTGTATACATACAGTCCAAATTTAACTTCTTAAATTGTTTGTCGAGTTTCAAGTTCAAAACAGTAATCATTTCTTGACCTAGTTATATAGTGCCATATTCCATTATTTTTTAAAAGTTACCAAATGTCCCTACACATCAGACATCAGTGCTACCAACACTAATGTGGGTACTTGCAAGCTGGACAAGCTCCAAGAGAAACCCCCTCCATTATGACATCCTCCATGAAAGAAAAAGAGATCAGATAGTTCCCAGCAGCCTTTATTGCTGCTGTAGACAAATGCAGTCTCAAACATTAAAGAACTCCAAAATCTTCACTAAGGCTAACCTCAGCTGACAAAGGTGAATAGAGACTACATTGCTGGAACTTATCCAGAGCTAGAAAAATCATACTCAACCCAGCCAGCATCATTATGCCCACCCACAGAAGATTTTTCTCTACCAAAACCATTCCATAAAATATGGAAGGGGTGACATCAAATGCACAGACATCAACACAAAGCTATAGAAAGATGAAAAATCAAGGAAACATGACACCATCAAAAGAATACAATGTTTTTCTAGTAAACGACTGCAAAGGAATGGAAATCTACAAATTAACAGACAAATAATTCAAAATACTTGTTCTTAAAAAGTTCAGAAAGCTACAAAGAACACACATCCACAACTCAATGATATCAGGAAAAGAATATATGAATAAAATAATAAATTCAAAAGATATATCAAAGTTACATAAAAGAACCTAACAAATTATGAAGCTAAAGAATGAAATGAAAGAAATTTAAAAATGCAATAGAAAGCAACAACAGCAGATATATCAAGCACAAGAAAGAAACCATGAACTTGGAAACAAGTCATTTGATATTACCTACTAAAAGAAAAAAGACAAAACAAAACAAAATAAAAAACAGTGAAGAAAGATGACCTGAATTATGGGACATCATCAAATGAAATGATATTAGCATCATGGGAATCCAAGAAGGAGAAGAGAGATAGGGCAAAAAGCTTATTTAAGGAAATAATAGCTGAGATTTCTATCTGGAGAGATGTATGAACATCCAGGCACATTAAGTTATCACATTGTACGCTTAAAGTATATACAACTTTGTCAGGTATACTTCAGTTTTTTCAAAAAGATTAGATAAAGTTAACTGGTATATAACAGATGTTCATTATGTATATATATGTATACATATACACACACACACACGTAAACATACTTATAAAAATAAAGGTATAGAAAAATTAAAATATGTGTATATATAAATAGTTTTTAATATACTCTTTGGTCTTAATACAGTATTTTTGATACCAGATAAAACAACAGAATTTTAAAACTTTTTAAATTATTATTATTATTTTTTAGAAAGAGGGAAAGTGTGAGTCGGGCAGGGCAGAGGGAAGACAGAGAATCTTAAGCAGGCTCCTTGTTCAGCAGGGAGCCCCACAGTCTCACAACCCTGAGATCATGACCTGAGCTGAAATCAAGAGTCAGGTACAAAACCAACTGAGCCAGTGAGGCGCCCCTAAAATTTTAAATTTTTTATTTTGCTTATTTATTTCTGACTAGTCTCAGTGATCTGATAGTTTTGTAGAGCATCATTTGCTTTAAATGTATGCCAATATAAAAAATATATATATATTATTTACTAAGAGAAGATAGTATTTTGAGCTTTTATACTTATTTTTTTGAAAAGCAACTATTACTACCTAGTACAACTATTACTACCTAAGTACAGTTCCTCACTGGCTCAGTTGGTTTTCTGCTTAAAACATTTAAATCCCTGAGATAAAATTTGGCCTAGCAGAGATAAACATATCCATCAATTTCTCTCTGGAATTCTCAGTAAACACATTATACATTCTCCCTAGTGAGCTGACATTTCAAGCAAACATAAATCATGGTCTTACCTATAAATGGTGAAATCATAACCCTGGATATATTAATAAGTGAGTTACATGAAGTAATGAAAAATGCTAATATAAAAGCATCTATAAAATTCTTAGAATTTTTACAAAAAATAGCAGTTTTACTTAAAGATATATTCAATTTCACAAATCAAAAATATATAAGGAAGAATCAAACATGGTCAACCATCCAACAAAAACCCTTCAATATTAGAGATGATATTCATTACATTTAGATGAATAATAACAATTTAAAAGGTTTAAAAAATTCTATTGTTTTATCTGGTATCAAAAATACTGTATTAAGACCAAAGAGTATATTAAAAACTATTTATATATATGCATATTTTAATTTTTCTATACCTTTATTTTTATAATAAGTATGTTCACTCCATGGCCTTAATAATTCAAAGATAAGTAGACTTTTAAATAAACTAAAAGTTACTTTGAGACTATAAGAATTCAGAACAGCACTCTATATGCTGCCACAAAGAGATACTTTTCTAACCTCCACTACATAACCAATCTAAAATGGTATGAGATGTGAACTCTTCAAAGTACTGTCCTATTAAATTCTGAGATCATTTATAGTGCTAGTCTAACCGTTAGGAGATACATCTAAAAATAAAATTTTACATTCAAACCTCAGGCATCAAAAAGGCACACAAACAAGGGAGAACTGTGCAGAAGATCAGAAAAATATGTAGGCCAATTCAGAGGAACACGTAAGACAGTTGAATATCGTAGTCAGTGCTGAGAAAAGATGGCTAACTGCCCAGATATATTTCACTATGCAAATACTTATAAATGTGCACTCTTGGTATAGCTACTGTCATTTGATGTAAAAGCTAAAAATTGAATGCGCATACAATAACAAAAATATAAAGCACCAGGAGCCCACTGGGCATTGCCTTTTTGGGGAGAGTTGGACTTTATAAATACAAACACAGAAGCCAATGTAAATTATCTGTGATCATTTTGCTAACCATATATAACAGATATTTTCCTGTAGTAATTTCATTGACACTAATCATATCCATATATATTTTTATACAAAGGTTTCTATATTTGCACAATCCTTAGTATATTTTTAACTCCTCAAATATATTTGGGAATCATTCCAGACCACAAGACTCTGAGGAATTGCAGAATTTATCAGACTGACATGTCAACACATATGAATACAGAACCCATACAATGTTGTTTTTATTCAGCAAGCATGTCATAAACAAAATTTTCTAGTTTACAATGCCAGGTAGATGAAGTCAATTAAAGTAATTATAACTTTAAAAAAAAAATTCAGAAGCTTTAACCCTACAGCTTAGTTAACAGCGATGTTTTTTAAAAAGCTAAATTCACATTATCTTCCAGGATCTCAAGATTCTGATGTCATATAATTTTATACTCCCTTCATACAGTTTAATGTAGAGTAGATGGGCATACCATAGGTGAAATACATGTTAAACACTATCTTGCAAATTAAAAGAAATAACCAAGATACCAAAGTCTATTCCATTTCATCAAGATAGAATAATGCTTCCATTTTCATTATTGGGTTTTTTTTTTCATTTTTAAATACTGATAAGAGGTCACAAGACAAGTTCATCTTAAAATGATTTAAGTAAGCATGCTTCTAACCAGTTATAATTACTGACAGCAAAAAAAAACCAAGACAGCAAGCAGAGTACAGTCACAGAATACAGGATCACCAGGGTTTGAGCCTTGCATTTTCACTTGCTTGAGATTTTTAAGTATTTTAAACTAGTTTCCTCATTCTTTACATGGGAAAAATAATAATGGTATCAGCTTCACAGAGTTCTTGTTGGAGAGTAAGGATGAAATGGATCTGAATATAGTTATGCAAAACTGGAAAGAATTATATAAATTCATTGCAGTATCATCAAGTAATAATTTTGCTCTGAGAAGCAAGCTATTCAATTTATAATGTAATAAATGTGCTTCTTTTTATTTATACCTTAATCAAAATATTTTTAATTAAATAAACATTCGTCTAAGTAAACTGTGTAACTATTGATATCCTTACTTTTAACAATTTGGAGGTAAGAATAATTAATATATTTTATAACCAAGAGGGGTGACTCACTTTTGTTTTTAAAATATAATCTTCTCATACTTTTTAATCTTTGTTTTATTATATATTTTTTCAATTAACAAAACATATATGTGCTTCCAATTAAACCTTATGAATAGACATCAGTAGGAGGAAAGATGTTCATTAAATTTCTAAGTCAATTCCATATCTGTTCTTTTTTCTTATTTGGTTCATTTGATGCAAATACAATAATAGTGTAATATATTCTTTCTCAGTGGTGATTAACAAATTACCATTTTGCTTTCAATATACTCATTACCTGAATGAGGCCTTAGATAGAACCAAATATAGTTAAAATATCAAACACAACAATCAAAGGTAAAATATTTGCAACAAACCATACCTAGTAATAAGAACAGCATTATCGTGGTGGGCAATCCCATTTTCTGGAATGGTGTTTCCATCACTTTGGTGAGAGAGAATGGATTTCTGCCATTTACAGAAGCTATCGAGGGACTTGTCTGCATGGTGGTTTATCTCCAAGTTTGGCTGCAATACAACATGCATACCAGAAATGTTCCAAACAAATTACTAAGGTCAGTTGTTAAAACTTTTGAAGACTAAAGTGGGACTATAATTAGAAACAGTGGTTTCTAGGAATAATCTCTTGCCAATTTTTATCTCTGTAATATCTGACCTAGAGTTAATTTAGTGTACTATTGAACATTCTTTCCAGTTCCAGCTTTAATGATAATGTGAATATATGTGATTCTCAGCAACCAAAACCACTATTATTAGATCTGCCATGCAAATGCTCATCTTTACTCTGAAACATATAGCTAATATACATATATAGCTTTAACATGACATACGTGGTATATTCTTACATACTATTTAAAATTTGCTTAAAATATTAAATGCTTAGTAGTGAAAATCCTATTCAACCAGAACTTCCTAAGAGGAGCAATAATAAAATATTTTATTTTATAATACATAATTCTATAGTCTGTCTGCTAAGGGTTTTAGATTTCTAAACTAACTCATTCTTACCTGATCTTCTGTAAGAACAATTAAGCGGGCCACTATAATATTCACAACGTTTCCTAGGCTGGAATCACGGTAAAGTTTGGCAACCTGACCTCCAGAAAATAAGAAAAGACACAAAGTCAGACAAAAATCATAGGGTGATTGTTTAATATTTTTTTAAAGAATGATAAAACAATTTTTCATAAATCAAACTGCTTTGTATATAAAAAGCTATTATTTTATCTCATACCACTTAGAATTCTACCCTCAAGATGCCTCCATAAAAGATTTTTATACAAATTTCCCTCAAGAAGTATTTTCTCCTAAAACTGAACTACAACATAGTAATTAAGAGGGTGAGCTGATATTTCAAGTTAAAGAAAACCTCTTAAACAAGATTTAATACAACCCATTATCTGAAAATGAAGAGTAAAGTCACCTTTAAATTAATTTTCTATGGAACTGAAGCATTAATATATCAATTATTTCTCATTTTAGATGAGCAAATTCTTAAAACCATAATTCACATTAAAAATCCATGACCTTAGTCAAAACCACAAATTATTAAATTAAAATATTATATAGAGGCATCAAACTTACAATATTCATCACACTCAAAATGTAATGTTCAATGTCTTTGCGGCCATGGTAGCCCACCATCATTTTGTCTGCCACTACCAGTGTCTCCACAAACCGCTCAATGCTTACTGATCTCTTCTGTCTGTGGCGGATATGCGAGCCATTAATTGGTAGTGAAGAAGGAAAAGCAGATGTTTCATTCAGCCACGAAGGTTTCCCACTTCTTATGAGGTCTACAATAAAAATAATTAACTAGGTTCAGGTAGGTTCACCAATTAAACTTACTTGCTTCTCATAAGTTGTCTAAGATACTAAGATTTTCAAAATGAGGAGAGAGGATGAGGAAATGCAGTAGTGAGAAAATTAAATTCTTTAAAGTTTTCAAAAAAGTCATTATCTGAAACAAATTAAACATTAATAGCATACAGCTGTTCATAAAAACCAAAAATAAGTCTAATGAATTATGTAATCAAAATATTTTTAAGTAATCATTTCATATTATTCCAGTGAGAAATTGTCATAATATTTTAAAATATAGAATATGTACAAAGTTTTTTTTAAAAACAACTAGAGCGTTCACTTTCTAAACACCCTAGACAGTTCTGATGAAGAACATCAGTACTGCAAAAATCTATTCCTTTTTTAAATTAAGCTATATTGCCCAATATGGGGCTTGAACTCACCATCCACAAATTCTATTCCTAAGACACCTCTGAGCATTACTTTAAAGTAAGATCCTTTATTAAACTATCTTAATTAAAGCAATTCTACTAGTCTAGAAATTTCAATTCTAAAAGGCTGTGAATTAAGTTTTTCATTTAGTTTTGCAGTACGCAACTATTTATACTAAGAGTACCCAAAGTATTCTTCTAAAATCTAGAGGTAAATGACATTACGAGAGTTGAAAAATTATGATAGAGCATGACTTCCTTTAAACCACATTTTACTGTGGATTGCAGTTTAATCTTTTGTTTTCTAGCCAATTGGTCTTTCAGTTCAAAGTAAATCTTTTAATACTATGGCATTTGTAAACACTTGTCTCATTTATATTCATCTTTATTTAATAAACTTGAACAGATATAGGTCCTTTCACACCTCACTTTCATATCTGTATGTTGGAACAAGAAATCTTTTTTTTTTAAAGATTTTATTTATTTATTCATGAGAGACACAGGGAGAGAGAGAGAGGCAGAGACAGAGGCAAAGGGAGAAGCAGGCTCCACACAAGGAACCTGATGTGGGACTCAATCCCGGGACTCCAGGATCACACCCTGGGCTGAAGATGGTACTAAACCACTGAGCCACCCGGGCTGCCCTGTATGTTGAACAAGAAATCTAACATCTACTTACTAAAAAATTTATTGAGGAAGAATCAGATTAATTTATATAATATAATTAACAGAAACTGGCAGTATTTTCCATTATTTTTCTAATTACTTTAGTTTCTACCTTTTGAAAATTACTTTGGTAAAAGTTATAAATTTTAAGAAAGAAGAGATAGAAATGACTACAACAAATACCAATAAAATATTTTTTGTTTTTTTGTTTTTTAAAGATTTTATTTATTTATTCATGAGAGACATAGAGAGGGAGAGAGGCAGAGACACAGGCAGAGGCAGAAGCAGGCTCCATGCAGGGAGCCCAATGTGAGACTCAATCCAGTACTCCAAGATCAAGCCCTGAGCCAAAGGCAGGTGCTCAACCACTAAGCCATCCAGGCATCCCTTATTTTTGAAATTTATATACATTAAATGAGTATTTTTATTACTAAAGGTTGAGAGGGGCAGAGACCCATTACTTCTTATTTCAATAGTATAAATTTTTAGACAGCCAGTAAGTATTCCCCTATTCCAGACAGACTCTTAAAGTGGCCCCCATGACCTCCTAATGTTTACACTTTGTGTGACTGCCTCCCCTTTAGTGTGGGTGGGATCTGTATCTTGCTTCTAATCAAGAGAATATAGCTAAGATAAAGGGATGTACATGATTATATATATATATATATATATATATATATATATATAGTACATAATTATGTTACATAATATTATAGTAGCTTTTCTTACTAGAGTTTTCCCTTTGCTAGCTTTAAGAAAGCAAGCAACCAAGTTGATGAACTGTACATGGAAAGGAACTGCAGATGGCCTCTGGCAGACAACTAACTCCAAACTAAAGCTTTAGTCTTAAAACACCAAGGAACTAAATGCAGCCAACAACCACAGGAATAGGAAGGTAGATTCTTCCCCAGTCAAGGCTTCAGATGAGAACTCAGTCCTGGCTGAGGCTAAGTCAATTAACTCATTCATGTATAACTTCTGGTCCACAGAAACTGTGAGGTAATAAAAGTATATTGCTTAAGCCACTGAGTTTGTGGTAATATTGTTATGAAACAGTCAAAATCCTTTCTGCATTAACATAATGCCATTTTTTTTTTGCTCAGTCTTCCAAAATCATAAAATCATTCATGTATTCAAATCATGCCTAGTTTTTCCCCTTCGTCTGGATGGACAGCCTAAAAGTCTAAATATAGGATTTAATTTCCATTATTTTGGGACGCCTGGGTAGCTCAATGGTTGAGCATCTGCTTTTGGCTCAGGGTGTGACTCCCGATCCAGAATTGAGTCCCATGTTGGGCTCCCTGTGAGGAGCCTGCTTCTCTCTCTACCTGTGTCTCTGCCTCTCTCTGTGTGTCTCTCATGAATAAATAAATAAAATCTTTAAAAAAAAAGGTTTAAAAAAATAATTTCCATTATTTTTATCATTTTCACTTCTCTGATCTATTCATCAGTTTCCTCTTATATTTATTTAAAGTATCTGTAAAAAGACATGATTGGACAAAATAAACACAGCAATGGTGTTTCTCAATAGATAGCACGCTATATAAGGTAACTGCTGTTCTCATCATTTTCATAAATTTCAGACTTTTAGCTTTTTAAATTGTTAGTTTGCTTGGTTATTACTCCATCAGATAAATATATATAATGTCTTTTATGGGCATTCATAAATGGCAAGAGGCTTATACGCAAAGAATTTGTAGTCTGAGGTATATACATATATACATAGATATATATGTAAAAAATACACAATAAACATAATAAAGATATCTGATTTCATTTTAAAAACTAAATAAATCCAGCATGATTAGATCATTACAAAACAGTATCTATGTTCTAGAATTGTCAATTGACTGCTTAATGTTATGCCTAATGATCTGTAACTAATATCTTTTTTTAGTCTAAAATAGAATACACAATTGATTTGTTTTGTTTCAAAACAAAGATTAGTAGTTATTCAAATGATAATCATTACATATGCTCAATTTAATTTTGGATAGAGTGTAGAATATTAAAGAAAACATTCCTCCAAAAACAAACAATAAAGAACTTTTCCCCAAAAGCAAATAAATACACAGATCTCTTTGCCATGTGAAATAAGATCTTAATTTTTTTACCAATCTCAAAATATTTTTTAATATATACAGTCATTCAAAATTACTGCACTGATGTGCTTTATTTTTCACTAATAGCACTTATTACTTCTTGATAGTTGGCCATGTATTTATTTGTTTGCTTGATTGGATTTTTTAATTAACTCTCTTCACTAAAATATAAGCTTCATGGGAGCAGATACTTTTCTTGTTTTATTTATTGCTCTATTCCCAACGCTTAGAATAAGCCTGACACATACATGCTAAATGAATATTTATTTAATAAATACATAAGTAAGCAATTCAGGTATAGAGACATAATGATATTTACATCAATGGACAATGAGAACATTCAATTATCCCTGGGTAGTCGTAAAAAGAGCAACTTTCACTTCCTTTTTTTTTCTTTTTATCCCATGTTATCTAAATTTTTTTACAAAACTTTTTTGAAATTGATAACAATCTAATTAAGATGCAAAAATTTATGTCTGAATAGGAGATAAATATGCTTACTCTCAAAAGGGTTTTTCTTATATTTTTATGTAAAGTTGAGTTCTAAATAACAGATTAAGTGGCAATTAATACCTATAAATGCATGTGTCACTTGAATTTGCTGTCAAAATAGTATCATAATTAAGATCAGAAGTTCTTAACCAGACATTTCCCAAACTTATTAAACACAAAATACTTTTCTAGTGATATTCCTATGGAACCTAGGGAACTACTGCTGATTTTCCACTGTTGGGAAGCCAGTGAAGCATTTGAAGGTGTATAATACAGCCAGATGTAGGAGACAGCCCACTTAAGACAGAAAAACAAACCTGAAGACAGGAAGACTCCAGTTAGAAAGTCATTACAGTGGTGCAGGCAAGAGATAACAAGGTCTGAACTAAATGGACTGGTGTTAAAAGTAACAGAAATGGCTAGTGAATAGATTAAAGGTGAGGAAATAGGGATCCCTGGGTGGCGCAGCGGTTTGGCGCCTGCCTTTGGCCCAGGGCGCGATCCTGGAGACCCGGGATCGAATCCCACGTCGGGCTCCCAGTGCATGGAGCCTGCTTCTCTCTCTGCCTATGTCTCTGCCTCTCTCTCTCTCTCTCTGTGACTATCATAAATAAATAAATAAATAAAAATTTAAAAAAAAAAAATAAATAAATAAAAGAACATGTAAAAAAAAAAATAAAAAAATAAAGGTGAGGAAATAGTCACAGGAATCCACTCAAGATTTTTCAACCATTCAAGAATGTCTCACTGATCTGCCTTATTTTTTGCTAATGGCACAGTAATCCAACAGACTTTGTAGAAGAAAATCTTCCCCAACAAGAACAGAATTTTATACTGGCAGTAAGAGTAGATTTGCTGAACTATTTGATTCATGCCTCAGCCTTTGCAAAAGAACAATCTGCCTCAGTAAGACCAGTGAATAATAAGATAGGTACTTCAAAAGAGGATAATTTGAATATCTAAGGGTTAAGAGATATCTTACAGAATACAGTGCAATCTTTAAGTATTTTTGGAAAAAGTGAGCTTTACAAGCATAGAGTGAAGGATGTCACGTTATGATAAAAATGTCATGTTTATCATATGATAAAAATGATTTTATCATATTAGCAAAATTGATATTGCAATAAACAACTAAATGTTTAAAACCTACTTTTTCAAGAATATATATATATAAGTTGTACTTATAAAGTTTGCTAAACATAAGATAAACTAACCTATTTCCCATGTTTAGTTTCATTACTCAATGCAAAAACCCATCAAAATTTTTTCATTGTTTCCTATGAAATTTTATTTCATGTGTTAAGCCAATTCACTTTAAGTGGCTTTTTTCTAGTACCAATTACTCTTCATCAACAAGGACATCCCAGAGATTACTCAAGGGAGTATGTAGAATAAGAAGTCAGTTGAAGAAAGAACTCCAAAGAACACTTATACTTGAAGCAGAAGAAAAGGATATAATCAAAACAGTGTTGCATTCATAATTTATAAAATAACCCGTCCTATTTTTTACACATCTACTTTGAACCCATCCCATTTTGTTCCTAAAATTACTTGTAGGGGGGGATCCCTGGATGGCTCAGCGGTTTAGTGTCTGCCTTCGGCCCAGGACGTGGTCCTGGAGACCTGGGATCGAGTCCCACATCGGGATCCCTCCATGGAGCTTACTTCTCCCTCTGCCTATGTCTCTCTCTGCCTGTCTCTCTGCGTCTGTCATGAATAAATAAATAAAACCTTTAAAAAAATAAAATAAAATAAAAATAAAAAATAAAACTACTTGGTGAACTTTTTTTTTTCTATTAAGCTGAAATCTGCTGAAATACTGAAATAAACTTCCCCTGGCTCCACCTATGAGAATTATACAGAACAAATCTAATATTTAAAATTTTTTAAAGATTTTATTTTGATTTATTTATTATGATTTTTTTTTTTTTTTTTTGGAGAGAAAGCAGGGGAGGGGCAAAGGGAGAAGGAGAGAGAGAACTTAAGCAGACTCCCCACTGAGTGCCTAGTCCAAATGGGGGACTCTATATCACAACCCTGAGACCACAACCTGAGTCAAAATCAAGAAGCAGATGCTTACCCAACTGAACCACTCAGGTGTCCCTTTAAAGATTTTACTTTTGAGTAATCTCTATATCAAATGTGGGGCTCAAATCCACAATCCCAAGATCAAGAGTTGTACGCTCTGCTGATTGAGCCAGCCAGGTGCCCCTAATCTTTTTGTTTGTTTTTAAAATAGCTCTTTAAATACCAGAAACAGACATCTCAATAATAATGATAGCTACAGTTTGACTAAGCAACTAATGTGTGTTGAGAAAAGTACTCAGAGAGGTCGGTTCATTTGTCCAAAGATACAGAAAAGGCCATATTCTTTCTACTATGCCAAGCTATATCCTCTATTCGGTAAGTTTTCTCATCTTTACACTAAATTATCTCCTAACCCCTTCCCTCTAGTCTTGCTCTCCTCTCAGTCTCCATAGGGCTGCCGGAGTAATACTTCTAACACCCAGATCTGATCAGGTGATTCCTGCTTAAAGCCTTTCAATGGGTTCCCAGCACACTTAGGATAATCAAACTCCTTAACGTGATTTACAAATCCTTTGTGTCTTGGCCTTCCTTGTCACTTCATTTTCATCTCTGTCACTCCTCACCTACCATGAAATCCATCCCATCCCTCCAGCCCACATTCTAACATCTCATTATAGGAACTGGCAATGACTGCAATGTGACAATCTCTCTTTTGGTTCAGAATTTTTATAAATGCTGTTTCCTCTATATAGAACACTCTACCAACTGTTCCCTCTACTTCTGCACAGCTCCCTTCTCTTTCTCCCTCAGGCCTCAACTTAGAAGTCACTCTTCCATGAAGCCTTCTTTGACTGCTAATGTCTAGGTTTCCTGTCCCTGTTATGTATTTCTATAGTACCCGACTATCACTGTCTTTGAATACTACCTTAAGATTACTGAAATCTTATTTAAGTGTCTGAAGTTTTTCAATTAGCATAAAAATATCAGGCTAACCAAACAGCATAAAGTACTATGCAACACTTGTGCATGAAAATTATAATATGGAACACTTGTGTTTGAAAATTATAACTATTACCTGGATAAAATAGGGTGGGTTTTCCCCCTTTTCAAAGAAAAAATAATTTTATGTAGACTTATATTTTAAGGACTTCTCAAAGAACTTCCAAAATTGACTTCAAAATATTGATAAGTGATATCTTTTTTTTTCTACTGAAAAGGTAGGTAGTTTTTTTTCTTTTTTTTTTAAATTGAAGTATAATTAACATATATCATTTTCAGATGTACAACATAATGATTCAAAAATTCTATACATTATCCAGTGTTCATCAAGGCAAGTGTGCTCTTAATCCCCTTTACCTATTTTACCCAGCCCCACACCTACCTCCCCTCTGGCAACTACCAGTTTGTTCCCTGTATTTAAAAGCCTGGTCTTTTGTTCATGTCTTTTTTTCCCCTTTTTTTCCTTATATGGTTTTTAAATTCCAAATATGAGTGAAATCATAAGGCATTGGATAAGTGACACTCTGGGTATTATCATTCTAATTACTCAAATTCCTAATGATGTTTATTATTAACCTTTCCATAGGTGTCAGAAGAAAGAGAATGGCAACATAATATAATACACTTTGTAAAAGCCACACACTCACTCACCTGAAACCCCACAATGAGAGTGATCGTACAGATGCCGTTGCTGGAGGGTAGACTTTTTGTAAATAACATGAGGATGGCCATTTTCATAACTAAAATGTTTGGAATCCTCTGTGGTATTCTTTAATGGTTCAATAAAATATTCTTCATCTTCTGTAGCAATAACACCATGCTAAAAGAAGAAGAAACAAAGAATTTACCAAGAAGAATCATTTTAAATATCAATTATCATTACCGAGAATCAAAACCAAGTTGATACCTCGCCAAAAAGAGCTTAAAACATATGTTAATAGAAATTTAGTGGATTATCTATACTCAACAAAACATTATATAAATTTACCTCTACTTTAAAAAGGATGTTTAAATTCTTCTACATGCCATACATGCCTTATACTAAGCATGACACATACATTATTTCTCCCAATCTTCCCCCAGACTCTCTGAGGTAGCAGAGACCTCCATTTGTTCACTAAGACTTTTTTCCTTTCCAAATTGTGCACACAGCTTAACTTCATCCTCTGTGTTTAGGCATAGCTCTGTAATTAAGCTTTGGCCAATAGGAAATGAGCAGAATACTATATACCACTTTTAAGCTCAACCCCTTGAAAACCTCCAGGAAAATTTTCTACTCTCTCAGAAAAACTACCGAGGGGAGGCAGAAGCTGAAAAAGAAGTAATCTGGGACCCTGAGTGACTTTATATTGCTGTCCAGCATAGACACCAACAAAAAGGAGAAATAAATTTCTACTGTGATAAACAATTGACATAAGGTTTATTACTATTACCTTAATTGATAGACATCCTATGTACCTCTATTCTGCAGTTGAAGTAACAGACCCAGAGGTTAAAAACTTCCCCAACATTATGTAGAGATAAATGAAAGAGCTGCAATTCACACAAAGCTCTGCTCTTATTCATATGATATATTCTTTACACTTATTTACATAGCCAAGTGTTACTCAGCTCAAACACAATTCCTTTTTAAAGTTTTCTTTAGCCCAAATGGAGGAGCTTCGCCCTCTTCTGATATCCAAAAGAGCTTATTACTGGTACCATTTATTTTTAATTAATTTCACACTTCTTTGCTACACCTCAAGTCTGGAAGTTATATTTTCATTTGGTTTAACTTTTCAACTGCATGTTTTATCTTCCCAACTATATATTATTAGCTTTTTTAAGGCAAAAGGTTATGTCTCATAAACCTTTGTATCAGTTATAACCATAGAAAGTGTCTCATATGTAGTATGAATACCAAATAAAAGTTGGTTGATTAAAAGAAATAAGACAGTAAAAGTTATCTGCCTTAGAAATAAGAACTTCCATACTGGTCTATTAGTGTTTTCTTAAGTAACACACATGTGAGGACTGCTCTTAATCCAACTAATTTATCCCGTAACACTGGATAAAACACAAACTCTCTGAGTGTATTTCCTCAGCTGGAAAAATGAAAGGGTTGGTGTAAATTAGTGGTTTTAAAACAGCACTCTGGGGAGCCCTAAGGGTTCCAAGGAAGTGCCCTTAGGGGATTGCCCCAGACAACAAAGGGAGACCTATAAGGCTTAGATTCCTGGACTCAACAATCAGCTGTGCTTTTATTAATCTGTATAGTATGTTTCCACATAACATTTCATTTGAGAAAAGGGTTTTCCTGATTTAAAAAGAAAAAAGCTGAAAATCTCTGGCCCGGATAACCTCTAAGGTCCGTTTGAATCTAAATCTCTATGATTCTGTTTAGGGAAATTCATGTTAAGTACCACATGCTTGGAAAGAAAGATAAGGCATAATCAGAGCTGCTCTAACTAATAGATGAAGTTGGCAGGCACTTATGTGAAATGAGCAGCTAAAGAATGCAAAAAACAAACCAAGAAAAAGCATGATTTAGTCACTTTGCATTATTTTCACCATTATCTGCTTTACTTTAAGGATATTAGTCCCTAAACTAAAGGCAAATACTCACAGGAATAACATAATATACCATTATCAAAACCTAATACCTGAGCATGAATTACCCTATCAGGAAGATTAACAATATGATAGCAAACTGAGCATGGTCCTGCAGAAAAGAGGGCATGCATAAAAAGTTTTGATAAGAGGGAACTGGAAGAAGTGGGGTCAGGAGTACTGCCCAGAAAGGGTAGAGGACTAAAGTCATATCAAGCTGAACTGTGGGCAGAAGGATGTTGAAAGGTCCCAGACAAGAAGTTCAGGTTGCTGGGAAAAACAGAGTCAGTAGCCTGGTAAATAAACAAAAATCTCTAATTCCAAGTATGGAAGGACTCGGGGGAAAAAAAAAATCCAGAGACTTTATGTGTTCGGTACTCTGTAAGATGTTTATACACAGTATCTCATTTAATCTTAATAGCTCTCTGAAGTAACTACTACTATCAGCTCCACTTTGCAGATGAGAAACACAGACTGAGCCAAGTTAAGTAACCAACTCGTTCCATCGACTTTGGAGCTTGGGTTATTAGCACTATATTTTAATCCCCTTACCTTTTGAGGGTTGTTTCTGACTTATTCTTTCACCAAGAATGTTCTGAGTGCCTATCACACAGCAAGTACTGTTCTAGGTGATAGAGATACAGTAGTGAGAAAACCAAACTTCTAGCTCTATGATGGAGCTTATATTCTAGTGGAAGGAGCTAGATAAAAGAGACTCATTCATTAGATAAATGATAACCAGGTAGTGTCCAATGTTAAGGGGAAAAAAAAGGCAATGCAAGAGGACAGAGAACAATCAGAAGTGAGAGAATTATATAAACTGCTAAGAATGGTCAGGGACATCCTCTCTAGCAAAGTGGTATTTGTACAGAAACCTGAACAAAGTGAAGGAGTAAGTCAAACAGATTATCTTGGAAAAGAGCAGATTAGATAGTGGGAATGGCAACAAAGGCATGGGGGTATGAGCACACACACAGTATTTGAGAAACAGCAGGGAGCTTCTGGAGCTAGAGGGAAGAAAGGGGAAAATGACTACGAAATTGTTAGAAAGGTGCTAGAGGCCAGTTAAGTCGATGTCCTAGAAATGTGCACATGCTAGCAAGAGCCCTGATCTCACTTCCTTCAGCATCCCCACACATCTCTACATGGTCTGCCTCAGGCCATCAGAATGAACATCATCACACTCCCTCTCCCTGACATGCCATTCCCTACAAGAAGCCTAAGATCCCATCCCCCGGATTCTATTCCCCATATGGTTGTACATATCATGTTTTCTTATC
The DNA here is from genome assembly GCF_053574225.1 of Canis aureus. Classification (NCBI taxonomy): domain Eukaryota; kingdom Metazoa; phylum Chordata; class Mammalia; order Carnivora; family Canidae; genus Canis; species Canis aureus. The sequence continues at coordinate 52,001,501 of NC_135615.1, forward strand.
CCATCTCCTACTTCTCCCCTCTTGCCATTTAAAACACTTCCATTGTCCCTTCTCAAACTCATGCTCAGCCTCATTTGCGAATGTTCACTTCCTCTTACTCAAATACCTGAGTCTCTCTAAATGACACTCTTTCTTCCATGCAACCCTCTGGAATCGTGGATCCTCTGCTTTCTCTCTGATATGCCTCCTATTGGACCAGGAGGTAGGGTAAATGTCCTTGTGATTCACTACCATTTCTGAACAACTCTCACTCACTCCCTCCTCTAAAACAAAACAAAACACAAAAGCTCTGCCATTATGCCGTCACTGGCTCCCTTTGCTATTGCAGTTACCTACTGATCCACAGGCACTTTCCTTATTCTTTGAAGACTTTAGCTTCTGGATCACTGTCACCCTCTGCAATACTGTTTCTGAAATAATTGTTGATTTCAATATCTTAAGTCACCGGTTCTTAAAATCTGTGTGTGCCTTGGATCCCTTTAGAAATCTAGTGGAGATGGGACGCTTGGGTTGCTCAGTGGTTGAGCATCTGCCTTTGACACAGGGCGTGATCCCGGAGTCCAGGATCGAGTCCCATGTCAGGCTCCCTACATGGAGCCTGCTTCTCCCTCTGTCTATGTCTCTGCCTCAATCCCTCTCTCTCTCTCTCTCTCATGAATAAATAAATAAATCTTTAAAAATATATATATTTTAAAAAAGAAATCTAGTGGGGATGAAACCAGGGGATTACTTCTCAGAATAATTATTTTAAGTACAGAAAAATATATAGGATTATAAAGAAAACCAGTTGTAGTGAAATGCCATTATCGAAGTATTTTTTAAATGTAATATAAGGAATGCAGATAGATGGCTTTTTCTAATATTTTAAATGAGAAGATCGGCTGTGGATCTAATAATTATCACAATTTCATAATAGTGATTAACATAAATAATATTTTGAAGAACATGCAGGACTGTAACAAAATACAAAAATATCTATAATTTCTATTGAGGTCAGTTATTACTGTATTGGTTTGTCTATATTCATAATTGAAGGAAATGTTAAATTTCGGTTAAGAATTAGTAAATATTGGGAAGCCTGGGTGGCTCAGCAGGCTGGACATCTCCTTCAGCTCAGGTCATGATCACAGGGTCCTAGGATCAGGCCCTGCTCCTTCTCCCTTAGCCCCTCCCCCTGCTATGGTACTCTCACTTTTTTTCTCCCTTTCTGTCTCAAATAAATGAAATCTTAAAAAAAAAAAAAAAGGAAGTAATTAGTAAAGATAAAGATGTCATTTTCCCCCTTCCAGTTGACAAACCCTCTGAATTCCATTCATGGACTGTTGATGTAGTACTAGTTAAGGCTAAGGACTACTGACATACATGGGTTCTTCAGCCCCTGCCCTCTCAATCCTTGGACCTGCTCTCCATCAAGTATCTCATCGTTCACTTTATCTTAGGCATTCATACCCATGGTCAAACCCTAGAGTTCAGTATTTTCAATACTTACAACCCTGCCAAAATCTCAATTTCAAGTATCCCAACCTTTTATTCTTCCAGGACGGTTCCTCTAGTATCCCAGCTCCAGGAATAGTTCTTTTATACCCACCAAGACCCAGTGATTCTACTACCTCTTCATTATCCTCTACCCACTTCACGGCCTTACTCTTACTTCCCTCCTAATCCATCTTCAGTTCCACCTTCAATTCCCTTGCCCTTTTCTCCCTTCACAGAATTTATTTGGCTAAACCAAAACTCTGATCAAGTCAGTTTTGCTCCTCTGAGCTTGCAACCTTGCAGCTTCATTTAGCCAGAGAAAAATACATTGCAATGCTGACTAGTCTCACTTTAAACGTATGACGACCATGATCTCAACAGTGCCCTGAATGCTTCACAGCAATTACACTATGTTTCTCTAATACTTTCAGTATCCTGCTCTTTTGCATAAATATTCCATTCTTTCTCGTCTCCTCTTAATCCCTTAATAAATCAGTTTGCCATCTTCCATTCCAATAAACATCGTACAACCTCCTGCAAACTCCTACAACACAAATATCTGCCTACCTGCATCTCATGTCCATATAATCTATTTTACTTCCTTCTTCTTATGGATGAACTGGAGAAATTTTCCTTCTCTCTATATGATCATTCCCATCTTTATCAAACAAAACAAAACCTCCTCTGACCCCACTCTGCCTGTAGCAACTGACCATTTACTTTTTCAAAAGTCTTTAAAATAATTAACTACATACTCTTTTCTCCCATTCCTTTTCAAACCCACTTCAATCAGGTTTTTGCTATTTTCTATATTCCACCATGACTTCAGCAGTGCTTTTGTCAAGGTCACCAAACAACCTCCTCATTGATAAATCCAATGGTCAGTTCTCAGTGCTCTTTTTTTTTTTTTATTCAGCAGCATTTTTCTCTTGAAATAAATACTTCCTCCTCTTAGCTTCTAGGATCTTCGCCTGGTTTTCCTTCAACTTTCTTTCCCTACTATTCTTTGCTGTCTCCTCCACATCTTTCTGACTTCCCTAACCTCCTGGAGTGCCCAAAGGCTCAGTTCCTTAAATCTCTCTCTCTCTCTTTTTTAAAACCTCTTCTTTATCCTATCTCTATTCCCCCACACTGAGCAATTCCATATAATCTCCTGGCTTTAAATGTCATCTATATATTGATGACTTCCAAATTTATAATTCCTTAATTCATCTCTCTCTCCTGAATTTCAGGCTTGCATACCCAGTATCTTATACAACAGTCAAATTTAATATGCCCAACTGAACCTAAGATACATACCTCCCACAAATGGTCCTCCTCCAGCTTTCCATCTCAGTTAATACCTGAATCTTTTTCATCTCAACTCATGGCTGCTTTCTTCTTCTAGTTGCTCAGGCCTCAAGCTTGGAGTCATCATTTATTTAATCCTGCATCCTCTAAAATCTACCATCCAGCCCCCAGTTCTCTAACCTCATCTTCTATCACACTTCCTCTCTTTCACTGAGTTCCAGCCAGGGCAGTCTTTTTGCTGTCCCCCAAACACTCTTAGATCACATCTTTATGGGATGCATGGGTGGGTGGCTCAGTGGTTGAGCATCTGCCTTTGATCCTGTGGTCCTAGGATCGAGTCCCACACATCGAGTCCCACATTGGGCTCCCTGCATGGATCCTGCTTCTCCTCTGCCTGCGTCTCTGCCTCTCTCTGTGTGTCTGTCATGAATAAATAAATAAAATCTTTAAAAAAAAAAGATCACATCTTTATACTTGAAGATTTCCACGTGGAAATCCTATCCTTCAGATGCAAGCTTCCCTTCCTCATTTTCCTTATGTCTTTACTCAATATTTTTTCACCTTAGAACTTATAATTATCCAACATACTGTGATATTTATTTATCTTTTTTTTTTTTTAATGTGAGGCCAAGACAGTCCTGAGGGCAAGGCTCCCATCTCAAGAACCTCTCCCATAGCAGGGGGAAGCAGACCTCTATGCTCTAGGCTGGGCTGAGGAGAGGTGGGGCACGCTGAGCCCACACCCCAGGAAACCAAGCCAGTGATTTTTATTTATTTATTTGTGTATTCCCTCCGTGAGAATGAAAGCTTTATGATGACAGGGATTTCACTTTTGTTCACTATTGTACTCCTAGCACCTATATCGGTGCCTATTCTATATATAATAGGTACTTATAAGTATTTGGTGACTGGATGAATGAATAAGGGAAAATGTAAAAGGCAACTGTGGAAATAACTGTGGAGGGATCCCTGGGTGGCGCAGCGGTTTGGCGCCCGCCTTTGGCCCAGGGCGCGATCCTGGAGACCGGGATCGAATCCCACGTCAGGCTCCCGGTGCATGGAGCCTGCTTCTCCCTCTGCCTGTGTCTCTGCCTCTCTCTCTCTCTCTCTATCATAAATAAATAAAAAATTTTTAAAAAAAGGAAATAACTGTGGATATAAGAAATAAGAACAAAATGTAAAGAAAGGAACAATCAAAAAGGAAAATCTCTTGAAAATTAGAAGTATGACTAATTTTTAAACCAAGAAGGAAAATAAAGCAAAATTGGAGAAATCTCATAGAACTTAGAACAAAAAAAGGAAAAAAGAAAGAAAAGAGAAGAATCAATTACAAAAAGGCAGAGACTGGGGAACAAGAAGAGAAAATTATTAAGGAATTTTTTTTTTTTATTTCTCTAAGCTGAAGGAGTGTCTTTAAATTGAAAGCATCCATTTAAAACCAAGTAAGGATAAGGAAAGAAGATCTACAGCTTATCACATTATTATAAAATTCTTAAAATAGGAAGGATAAAGAGAAGATCATATCATTTTCACTGAGGAAAAATCTTAGGAAAGAAAAAGAACAAGAAGCACACTTCTATCTGCTACCCAAAATGAATGAATCAATGCTAATTTTTTTAAAGATCTTTAAATCTTTCCCTAAGATATAAAATCATACTCATGAATTTGATACCCTGTATCTCCCTTTCCCAATTCCACCAACCATGGTTCTGAAGAAAAATGATTTTTGAAACCAAATGCCACATCCAGCTAAATTATTAACCAAACATGAGGGCAACATAAAGTACTTCAAATAGGTAAGGACTCAGAAATTTTACTTCTCAGACATATTTTCTGAGGTAATTACTTGAAGATGCTCTCCAATAAAAATAGGATGTAAACTCAGAAAGAAGATATAGAACTAGTTTGGAAAAAAGAATCCTTAGATAAGAGATTTACAATTGCTCAAGAAATTAACCAGTAGATTCCAAGAAAAAATACGCTTCCAAAGAAGAATGGAATATATTCCAAGCAATAGATATAAAACAAAAGAAATGGTTAATACTGATCATTTGTTTTTTTAAAAAATTCATTTTTTCTCACAATAAGACAAAATAACAATAGTTAGAAACTCCAAAAATACAAAACCTGGGTAAGAAAGCCATGGTCCAAATAGAAACCAAACTAAAATGTGACATTATTTTCAACAACTAACTTCGACACTAATGTTAGGAAGTCTTTTCCTTTGAATGGGGCAAGGAGGGATCCCTGGGTGGCGCAGCGGTTTAGCGCGCCTGCCTTTGGCCCAGGGCACAATCCTGGAGACCCGGGATCGAATCCCACATCGGGCTCCCGGTGCATGGAGCCTGCTTCTCCCTCTGCCTATGTCTCTGCCTCTTTCTCTCTCTCTCTCTGTCTGTGACTATCATAAAATAAAAATAAAAAAAAAATGAATGGGGCAAGGATTGTAGTATTGAAATAGGTGAGAAAATATGATTAGAAAACACTAATTATCTCTACATTGAAATTATTTTTATATACAACAATTAAAAAGAGAATTGATTAAAAGGGCCTTTGAGGGGCACCTGGCTGGCCCAATTGGTAGAGCATATGACTCGATCTCAGGTCGAGAGTTCAAGCCCCACATTGGGTGTGAAGCCTACTTAAAAACTATCTGGGGGGTGGGGAGGTGAAAAGTGAGTTTTTGTTTTTGTTTTTTTTTTTTTTCAAAAAAACATGTTTACATATTACATTTGATTAAAATGAAACATATAACAAAATAAGAATGAAGGCAGGAGTTACTAAGTCTGGTGGGCAAAAGTGTGATGTGAGGAACAGAATTTACAGTCTCCTAGTATCTGCTCACAAATTCCTTATTAGTTGCCAAGGAGAAAACAGTAACTTTGGTGGACAAATCTGGCGGACCACATCTTAAGTAATCAAAGTTAGTCAACATGGACCATGCAGTTTCAATAGGAAGCAAAGTAAAACAGAAAGGTATTAACAAATAGAGGGAAAGAGAGCAAGAAACAGAGTCTTAATAAAGGATGAAGAATAGATGGGTGACACTCTGCTATCCCCTTACAAGAGTCTCCATTTTCAACCTTATCCTCTTTAGACTCATCAAACATCTTTCACAATTTCATGGTCACTTGATGACTCTCAAATTACCTGCTTCCAGAACTAAATTCTTTTCTAAATTTCAGAGCTATATTTCCCAAATGTCACCTAAACATATGTAACCGGGCAGCCCCGGTGGTGCAGCGGTTTGGTGCCGCTTGCAGCCTGGGGTGTGATCCTGGGGACCGAATCGAGTCCTACATCGGGCTCCCTGCATGGAGCCTGCTTCTCCCTCTGCCTGTGTCTCTGCCTCTTTCTCTCTGTGTCTATGAATAAATAAATAAAATCTTTAAAAAAATAAATAAATAAACATATGTAACCTTATTTCTTTAGATTCCTCACATTTACTATATCATATTTGTCTCCAAACCAGCATTCCAGTGGCATCCCCTTTCTTACCTAGTCAAATCCATATACCTGTCATTCAAAAGAGAAACCTCAGCCATCTTCAATTACTTCCTCTCCATGTACCCACACCCAGTTCAATTCTATCTCAATTTTTAAACATACTATTAAACACCTACTATGTACTATGTGTCTTTTTAGATACCGGGTAAGAAAAAATTAGGAAGACACAAACCCTCTAAATTTTCTCAGCAAAATGTGGTTTAAATTCATTCTTTGCTGCACATTGCCAGTGCCACAAAACTTGCACAGGCCTTCATTATCTTTTACATGTCCTAACTCACCTTCAAATCCCCATCACTCTCTGCCCTCATGTCTCACAACAGAATTAATTCGGGTTTTTTTTTTTCCTTTTTTCCCCCTCATCTCATGGTTCATTTCACCATGCTGTTAAAACTATCAATGGTATAATTAGTGTTAATGCCAAATGTAGACAGCAGTGCTGATGACTAGGAATAGTATTTTTCTATCATATTTAATAGCAAGTGTCATTTTAACATATGAGAAGATTCAAAACAGATTTATCTTGGATAATTAATTCTTATTCAAAAAAATCTGTTTTATATATAAAGCCTAACAAAGAAACTAGCAATAAATGTACTCAATTTATTCTACAAATAATATAGGGTCATGAAAATTGTTCTTTACAAAGTCAACGCAAACATTACCAAAGGACCATCAACAACAAAGGCTGCAAGAATAACAAAAAAATTTAGACTGTTAGCTTCCTTAACCCACCTCTCTATTATTAATGTTAGGAAAGACATTTACATTATGAACTTAATTCCCCATCAGAAACTAAAAATTATAACATCTACTTACCAACCCAATACAGTTGCTTAAAGCCACTTTAGTTGTACTACGTTGATCTTGCAAGTATCCTGTGTAATGACAGTTGTCTAAAAAATCATGTTTCCACTGGGGTCCATCTTTCCCCCAGTATTCTACTGTAAAATGTTTGGACACAAAATCTGTGTTGAGAGTCAAGTTTAGGTGAAAGTGCTTGCCATAGGCTGAAAGTTTAAAAAATAACTTAGATACTGCCTGCTGTGGATCGATAGGGTCCATACTCCGTCTTCTCCTGGAGTGTTTATCATTTTTCACAGTAAAGCTGAGAAAAGCTCCATTTTGATCAACCCTTATTGGAATAGTTAGCTGGTAGTGTTCTAGATAAGTCAGGAATTCCTCTTTGTAATCACAAGGCAGAGAATCCAGAAAAAACACATGGAAGAAAAGAAAATTTAACAGAACAAAGAAGTAGCAGCATAAACAACAATAACTATATCAGCATCATTATATGTGAGGTATGAAAAAAAAGAAGTTTAAAATCTAATGAATTAAATTCCAATTATTCCTCAAAATTGCATTTAAATTTAAAATTAGTTTGAAAACTATTTTTCTTTTTTTATATTTATTTCTTAATTGAGTCTAAAAGCTAAGTTCTTATAGGAATTATGAATATTTTATATTGAAATAAAAAGCAGTGAAAATTACACATATTTAAAATAATAGAATTTACCTCAGATAAAATACGTTTGAGAAAGTTAGCCAAAAGAGTTAATGTCAAATTTCTACAGCCTTGTAGAAATTTTTTTAAATCATCAGTTGGAATGGAAAATGCAGGAGCCAGTTTGGAAAACAGTCTGGCAGTTGCTCAGAAGGTTGAACAAAGAACTACCATCTGACCCAGCAATTCCACTCCTAGGTATTTACCTGACAGAAATGAAAACACATATCCACACAAAAACTTGCACATGACCGTTCATAGCAGCATTATTCATAGTAGCCAAAATGGAGAAATAACCTGAATGTTCATCAGCTGATGAATGAATAAACATAATGTGGTATATTCACACAATGGAGTTTTATTCCATACAATACTGACACTGGTATGACATGAATGAAACTTCATAATAACTGCCTTCATTATTAAAGTTCACTACCTAATACTCTAAAAGCATTATACTAAGTGAAAGGAATCAGTCCCCAAAGACCACATATTATATGATTCCTTTTGTAGGAAATAATCCAGAATAGGAAAATCTCTAGAGACAGAAGTAAATTAGTTGCTTAGGGCTGGGGTGGAGAGTGGTTTGAAGAGAATTTGGGAGTGACTTTTAATGGGCACGGGATTTCTTTTGGGGTGTTGAAATGTTCTAAAATTGTGGCGATGGTTGCATAACTCTGTGAATATACTATAAACCACTGAATTGTGCACTTTAAATAGGTAAATTATATTGTATGTTTATTGTATCTCAATAAAGCTGTTAGAAAAACATTAGACTAAAAAAAAAGAAAAACATTAGACTGACAAAAAATTTAGACGATTATTACACATATTTTCCTCATTTAGGTATACTTAATATTTCCAATCTACCTTCTTAACCACATCTTCCTTTAGCGAGGTTTACCACTAAGGGAAACCAAATGTCTGTCTATTGCCTCACTGTCTATACATGGAATTCACCCACAAATATAAACTCCCATGAGAGTACAACCAAATAGAAATAAATTCAAAGACAGTGAAATAAATACTAAATAAGAGTACATACTAAATGCTATGGCTTTATTAATATACTTTGAGAGCCACACTACATACATATCGACTTCTAGACATATATATCAATGTATAAAAACCCTAAAAATCTGGTTCATCCACACCAAAAAATTATTGGTTACTATACATTCATGGGAGGGGAGTCAAAAAGTTATTTTAATAAATCTATAAGGATTAGACATGTCCATGGAAAACAAAATGTCATTTACTCCAGGGCCCTCTGTTAAGACCTTTTTATGATATAATGTTCAATTTTATGGATTCAGATTAGGGAACTCATGGATGAGAGTTTGAAAAGTCCAATTTTCTACCACTCTTACTCTTTTACTCAGATTCTAGTTTTTATATCAGAATTCTTAAGTTTAGAAAGCATTTTTTCACTAAGGATCCATATTAGAAGGATCTTGTACCAGAATATGTCTAGCTTCTTCTTGCTCTTTTATAGCATAAACCTTTGGGTTCCTTTTGAACATGACCTTGCCTGTAACCCTTAGCAACAGATGAGCTTATTAAAGTTTAAGATTCAAAAGACGAGGCCTAGGTATATCAACTTCTAAGAAAGACCAGTCACCTTTAAAATATACTATATGTTAAATAATAGTATAACAAGATAGACTACTTAGAGCACTTAGGATTTATGAAACTAGCACTGAATGATGTAGCAGGTCTCCATTCCTATCACTACATATCCCATAGAAAATGTTCACCCGACTTAAATAGTCAGAATCTTTTCCTGTCAAATTAATAGCAATATTTTTTGTCACTTTCAAAAGCAGGACTCCTACCTTGAGAACTGTATGAAAGCCTGTGGTCACTATAAAATTCCGATGAAGCCATGATGAGGCTCAAAATCCAGGTCAACGTCTTCCACAAAATTTCCATAATTTAGAAAACTGGATGATTTTTTTGGAGGGCTACCTATGTGCTAGAGAGTCAATACCATACCAAAATCGAAGCATAACAATTTTATGTCTTTAAAATTTCTTGCAAATTAATTATTAGATGTTCCACTGTTTAACAGGTACTTTTGTCCAACATCTCGTACTTTCTTCTATATCTGGATTCATTTTCTCAATCCAAAAGGAAATAAAGAATGATGGTAAAATTTTCATTAGCAAAACATTTGGCTGGTTAGTTACTAAAGTATGGCCACTTTTTAACCTAGAAAAACAAAACAAAAAAAATTATGTTAAATGAAAATATCTTGTAGGTACAGAATTGTATTGCTGAATGTTTGCCAAAAGACAAAGACTACAAAGTAATTTAATATAAATTAGACTGTTGTTTTTCTTTATAATCTAAATAAACATTCACAAGACTAAACAATTAGAAGCCTAAATGGTAAGTAGGATAATGCCAGTGCTATTTAATAATCAAAGTAGCAATATGAAGTGGAATCATAAAAAAATTTTTTTTTTAACTTTGAAGAAAACAATGTATGGGTATGGTGACTAACCTCCTTTCAATAAAATAAAAGGTAGAGGGACTTCACAATCAAAATTCATTTTATGTAAGGGATAAACAGCATATGATCCCATTCCTTAACATGCTTTTTAGAACAGTCATATTCAAGATTAATTTGTTTCTTTATGAGGCACTTATCATTTTTTCTTAGAGTAGATCTACAAATATACAGTGACATTTAGCAGTTGTCTGTGAACACTCAGACACCAGCACAAACAAAACTTGTAAAAATTTGAACCATATTTACTGTAGCCCCTTGATTTTATCTCTGAGTCTTACATGACTTAAAAAGCAACACATATGAGACAACTTCAACTATTTAGAATGTAACTGAATAGAAAAGAAATTCATTTTTCTGAAAAGAAAAGCATTTTTAAAATTCATTTCAGGTATCACGACAGATTTCCTGTCCTATCTCATGTGATTTCCTCTCGAGTCACAACCTCACACATAGTCCATGAATTTACATTTCATACAGAATGCTAGGGTATGTGACTACCCGGTTTCCCAGCACACGGTACACTTTAGAAGAAGAAAATAGCAAAGGTACCAAGAAACTACATCACTACCAGGACAAAAGTGAAAAAAAGGAAAGAAAAACTAAAAATTAGTTGTAGAACCCCAAAGTAACACAGTTTGGGGTAGAGGCAAATGGTCCTTAAGTAGTTTCAGACAATGTCTACTGTGTATGTGACTGTGTTACAGCTCAATATCTGATATTCAAAATACTGCCTGAGTCAGGAATAAAAGATTAAGTCACTTTTAATAAGATAACTTACTACTAATACAGAGAAATACACAATAAGCACTAGAAAGATTTTCATTCCACATTCCTAATGTATGGGATTATATGATAAATATTTACATATTTGTTGGTCAAAAAAATGAGTAAATGAGTAAATAAATAGCGACTAAAAGAAAATCATTTTAGGCATATAAAAGGATATTTGCAGTTAATTGGAAAATTAATTTATGTGGAATACTTCATTCCTTATGATGCTAGAAATATTGGTTAGTGCAACATATAAAACAACCACCATCATTTAAAACTCCTTCCATCCAGGGCACCTGGGTGGCTCAGTGGTTGAGCGTCTGCCTTTGGCTCAGATTATGATTCTGGCGTCCTGGGATCGAGTCCCACACTGGGCTCCCCACAGGGAGTCTGCTTCTCCCTCTGCCTATGTGTCTGCTTCTCTGTGTCTTTCATAAATAGATAAATAAAATCTTAAAAAAAAAAACCCTCCTTCCATCCAAAAACTAATTCATTAATCAACAAATATGCCTTACTATGTTCTTAAAATGATGTTATAACAATATGAGGATACAGAAAATATTAACATAATCCTTGCCCTTTGGGAGTTCACGATCTAAGCAACAAAGAAAAAAATTCAAGGCAGACTGACATTTGACATAATAACGTTACGAAAGGCATTGAGGAGATCAGATGAGGGAAAGGATTTCTGAGTCAGAGAAGAATAAGTCAAGAAAAGCTAATTTAAAAAGTGGCAGTTGAGGGGATCCCTGGGTGGCGCAGCGGTTTGGTGCCTGCCTTTGGCCCAGGGCGCGATCCTGGAGACCCGGGATCGAATCCCACGTCGGGCTCCCGGTGCATGGAGCCTGCTTCTCCCTCTGCCTGTGTCTCTGCCTCCCTCTCTCTCTCTCTGTGACTATCATAAATAAATAAAAATTAAAAAAAAAAAAAAAAGTGGCAGTTGAGATAGGCCCTGGAAGATGAATACAATTTCACAAGTCAAATTGATGGGGGTAATCTTAGCAAATTAAATAAATAGATACTACAAAGTCTAAATGGCAAGAAAAAAAAAAGGAAAGTCATTTTAAGGGGTGCTAATTAACTGGTTAATTGTCTGCCTTTGGCTCAGATTGTGATCCCAGGGTCCCTGGTGCAAGCCCTGCATCAGGCTCTTTGTTCAGTGGGGAGTTTGCTTCTCTCTCTCACTCCTGCACTCTCAATAAATAAATAAATAAATAAATACATAAATAAAATCTTTGGGCACCCTGGGTGGCTCAGCGGTCAGTGGTTTAGCACCGCCTTCAGCCCAGGGTGTGGTCCTGGAGACCAGGGATCCAGTCCCACGTCAGGCTCCCTGCATGGAGCCTGCTTCTCCCTCTGCCTGTGTCTGTGCCTCTCTCTCTCTCTATCTCAATCTCTCTCTCTCTGTGTCTCTCGTGATAAATAAATAAAATCTTTTCTAAAAAAATCATTTTAGTAATAATAGTAAGTTTGAGTCCTATGGAGAAGACTCACGGGTCATATCTAGAAAGGTAGTTTACGGTGAGACCAAAAATGAAGAGAACTTTAAATATATGTTACTTCTTTTAGTATTCATAACAAAGTAGGTATCATTGCCCCTCTACAAGACCGCCTCTAACATGGCCCCAATGAGCCTCCTCCTAATAGCCACACCTTTGTGTAATCCCCTTCCCTTGAGTAACTGGAGAAATGTTACCAAAAAAAAAAAAAAAATGTTGAGAAAAATGTTACCTGGATGATTTGATTATAAAAGATTCTGGCTTTTATCTTACTAGTAGACTCTCTCCCTTGTTAGCTTTGATGAAGCAAGCTGTCATACGGAAGGGCTCACATGGCAAGCAACTGAGAGCAGCCTCCAGACAACCACTAGCAAGGAACTAAGGCCCTTAATGGCCTGTGAGAAACCGGTCCCTGCCCACTAATACATGAAGGAAGCAAATCCCTCTCCAGTTGAGCATTCTTTGGTGACCTGAGTCCTTGCCAGCATCTTGGTTGCAGCCTCATGAAAGATCCTGAAGCACAGGACAAAGCCAAGCCATGTCCAGTTTCCTGAATCACACAACTTTGATGTAATAAATGTGAGTTGTTTTAAGCCACTACGTCCATGATGATTTTTTTTTTTTTGCAAGAATTGATAACAATACAGCTCCCAATTTATAGATAAGGAAGTTGAATCTCGTGGCCAGAGAGCTGGAAAATAGCCGAGCCAAGAGTCCAGAGGGCTACCTGGGTCTAAAGTCTAAATTCTTTCTACCATATCATACTTCCAATTTAAGGTACTCTAACTTAAATATTTAATAGCAGTCCCATATAACCACTGTCAAATAATACATCCATAATAAAGGGTATAAAATAATTAATGTGGGGTGCCTGGGTGGCTCAGTGGTTGAGCATCTGCCTTTGACTCAAGTCGTAATCCCCGGATCCGGAATCGAGTCCCACATAGGGCTCCCTTTAGGGAGCCTGCTTCTCCCTCTGCCTTTGTCTTTGCCTCTCTCTGTGTTTCTCAGGAATAAATAAGTAAAATATTTTTAAAAAATAAAATTAAAAAAATAATTAACGTGCATAGTTTAAGCAACTTTATATGGAGTAATTGTTTCATCTCAAAACTATTTCTGCAATGATTTAGGAAGAAGTTGCTTACTCAGGCAAAAATCTATAAAGAGATGAAGTCACACCATTAGTCAATAACAGTGAAAAGAATCCAGTTATCTTGATTCCTAGCCTACTTAGTCTCCACACTTACACAGTCTTCCCCATCCTCCCATGAGATATTAAGGTGCAACTGTCACTTCATAAACAAGATTCACTCTTCAGACACTTGACTGTTTTGCAATATAATGTCTGACATTAAATGGTCCTTCATATACCTTAATCCTCCTCTAAAGAAGAACAGATAATGAACACATTTGAGTTCATTTTCTATTAGTGGTGATAGATTTGCATGAAACCTTCATCCTTTTTTCCTATTTTCCTGGGCTCTCAAACTAATGACAAACTTAAAGGTGTCTGGGTTTAGGGAACAAGTATTTTCCCCTTAAGAAATTTCCTGCTTCAGTTTTGTAACCTCCACTCTTACAATTATTACCACTGTCCAGTAAACGCCCAAGTTAAGTAAGCCAGTAGCATTGAGAGAAAAAGTAATATGTAACTACTTGGCTAGAAGTAGACTAACATTTGATTTAAGGACTTGTAGTAAAAAGTGCATTGGTGCATAATAGAAAGAGCAGGAGCTTTAAAGTTAAACCAAAGCTACAGTCTTGTTTCCACCACTCGCTACAGTATCTGGCACATGGGCACTCATTAATTTGAGTTTCTCTTTTCTCACACCCTTCCTCACTCCCTACTTTTTTCTCAATCCTCTGGTGCCAGAGAAGGAACTTAAATAGTAAGCAAATGAGTTGGCTCAGCTCAACTAAAACCAACAACAACTAATATATCAACCTCTCTTAGTTACCTATACAATAAAAGTAGTTTTTTGCTATTTACAATGGTTTATCTACTTTCAGACACCTGCTGGAGAGGTTAATCTGGATACTATAAACAAATGTGCATGAACACTGACTTTTTCAAATGTAGTTTCCATAATTCAAACTAACATTAAAATATTACATAATTGTCCATAAATCATAATATATTAAGTCTTAACATTGCATAGGCGAAGTATTATTATGTTGTGGAAAGGACAAAGGCTTTGAGTTCTGGCTTGACTCCAAGTTACTTAACCTCTCTGGAGGTGTTTTCTCATCAATAAAACCAGAATAATAGTATCTACCTTACAAAGACTTGTCGAGAGATTAAATTAGATTACAGATCATGTAAAGTGTCAGCACACTTCACTTTAATGACTAAAGAAATATTGGCCCCTTCTCCTCTTTATCTTACTCATCACTTTTCAAAGGCCCTCCTTCAAAAATAGTTCCATGTTCCTCCTTCCCCCGCAAATGTGTAATAGTTAAATACAATGATAGGAATCAATCAGTAACATTGTATTGTCTTTTAGAGCAAATAATAAAGAATTTAGGTCATGATAACTGGGCTAACAAATATTTTAAATTTGAAAACTTCCATTTTACTTTGATTTCACATATGCTTTTTTTCCTAATACACATGTACCGGCCAGTAAAGTTAAGGGATCATTTACCTGCTTCCTTGGATCAAAGCTACCCTAGTCAAGTGGAAATAAGATCAGACAACTTGCTCCACAGTTACTGCCTCAGTAGTCTCCCTAGTTGAAGGGTACTTACTTTTCTTTTTCCTTTATCATCTTTACTTCCTACTCAAGTGATCTGGTTGTAGCCAAAGTAATAATTTCCTCTCATGAACTCTTATTAGAGAGCTAAAGAACATGTATAATATCCTACTCAACTTCTTTCATTCATCTTAACTCAGGTTGGTTATTTTAAGGCTGATGTGGTCTTCACAGAGGAAGAAACAATACTATGCTCTCTTCACATATTTAACTTTTATATGTGAAAATTAACTTCAAATTTCATTTGCCATTTACTCTCTCGACTAACATTTAGCAGCATCACCTACTATGTGCCAAGGACACACTATTAAGCTATAAGCACAAAGGTTTCCAGATCATTTATAAACTTTGTGAGATCAGTTTCCAAAGGTGTATTTAAACACACTCAAAACTTACCTATCAAGAAGAGCAAATAAGCCAAAAGCAAAAAATGTAAAAAACACCATTCTACAAAAATCAAGCCCCAAACTGCATATAGTCCCAAACCGTTTTTTTCCAGATGGCAACTATAATATAATATATAACTTCTTTTTTTTTTTTTTTTGGTATTATAACTTCTTTCCTGAGAAGCAGAAGCACCTTTTTTCTTCTGAAGCCATTACAAAATGTTGATAATCTCAACTGTCTTTGGGTAGAACCAAGAGAATTTTCCATCTCTTCTGCCATTTCTTCTTCCCTCAAGAAGGTGCTATTAACTTTCTTAAATATGTTAACTCTCTTTATTTTCTCATAAAAGTCACACACGGGGTAGGATTTGGCATAGAGGTCCATCCTAAACCACTAGTAGCTACTAGTGGTTGCTAAGGAAATGAAGAGGAAGTGGTAAGAGTAGACAAGAGTAGAAATTAATCTTACACATATTGGCCTAGACATGAAAAGTATTAAAATATTTCAGGTCTTGAGGTTAGAGGTTTTTCCCCTTGAGCATCACAAAAATATTAGTAACACAAGATAGATTTCATTTGCTGCCATTTGTGGCAGATGAATGAATTTGATTTATTTGAAATCAAGTTATTTGCCTCTATATGCTATTCTACAAAAATCAAAAACACCAATGATCACATTTAAGCACGAAATTAATATAAACCAGAACTGTAGTTACTACTTTGGTGAAACACAGGAAAACAATTATTTCCAAAATTAATTTTCCCAATTTCTTTCAACTACACCAGTTTATGTTACATTTCTTTCCCTGTCGTTAATTTAAAAAACTGTCATTCCTATATTTTGGGCTAATCAACAGAAGTTAAAAAAGGAAAGAAAGAAAAGAAAATTAGTCTAAGAAATTTGAATATAAAAGAATATGTTAAAAATCACACTTCAGTGTCTTTTTTAAAAGTTCCAAGCAATGGTTCAGTTTCCCCTTTCCTCCTCCATTCTGCAACCCCCCTACCCCCCCACCAATCCTACTTCACCCAGACAGAGGGTAACAGTCTGAGCTGCCCTGGTTGAGTTGATCCTAAAGTTAACATTCAGCAGCCCATTTCCAGACAGCAGCGCTAAATCTATTTGGATAAAACGCGTGTGACCCAGACAGTTGGCATTTGGCCCAAACGCGTTGCACCGGCAGCTCAAATAAAAACAAGAGTAAGAAACTCACTCTCTTGTTCCCTCTCAGTGCGCTTTTTCACTCTCTTTGCCTCTAGTACAACAAGGAAAGAAATTACCAAAGACAGGAATTGTAGTACACATTATCAGAAGGCAGCTTTCCAAAACCCCCTCCAGCACTCCAACTGCCCCCCCCCCTCGGTCCCTGAACTTTGATCCCATATACCATATATACAGACATACCCAGATATTTAAGGCTCCGGAGGGTTATGAGTCTAGCACGTCGTCCCAAGTGGCCAAAAGTAAATCAAAAACACACGCTTCCATCTCTTTGATTAGCCTATTAAAAGCTTAACATATCCTAGAGCATCGGGGCTATAGCTAGCACATTAATTCTGCCCTCTGAGCCCAGGCATAAAATATGCACTTGTCTGACTACTTCAGACACTGACATGAAACTATAAAATGCAGGTTTTTCTTTAAGAAAACTAGAAATCAGTTTAAAATACACATCGTTATTGCTTTCTCAATTACTATTTGGTGATTAGTTAAAAGACCACAATAATCATAATCAAGTCATATTTCACAAAACATGTCTATTCGTATCATATAAACATGTATTTTTTGCATCATAAAATACTTGCAAGACCCAGATTTCTCCAACCCCCGACTAGTCTGGAGTTAAAAAGATTTCTATCTGTAAAATGAGTTCAGTCAAGCTCACTCATTGCCATTAAAAACACACACACACACGCACACGCACACACATACACACACACACAGAGAAAAAGTTTTCTACGCGTTATTCGGAAGACAAGCAAAGCACAAGTTTTAATTAAAAAAAAAAAAAAACGGTTTCATTGAATATTGTTAAGTCTTCCTTACCGTTTTCATCTTCAAATTCTGATAAAAAGTAAGTTTCAAACAATAGAGATTGCACTGGACGACTCACGTACTCTCTCTCCTCTCTCTCTCTCTCTCTTTTTTTTTTTCTGCCCCCCTTTGCAAAGCCACAGCAGTCAGTTACTTATTCTGCAGCCAGAATAAAACCCTATAGTCTGGCTAAACCGGGCTTTAGAGAACGGACTTTCCGATTTGGCAATAAAAGAGATGCCATCAACACATCCAGGCTATCATCCTGAGATGCTGCCTTTGCAAACACCCTTTCTCTCTCTCTCTCTCTCTCTCTCAACACCCCCCTCCAAAAAAAAAAAAAAAAAAAAAAGGAAAGGAAAAAAAGAAAGGAAGGAAGGGAAGGTGGGGGGGGGAGAAAAAGAAAAAGAAGGCTTATTGGGGGTGGAAGTGGTGCCCTCTCTTCCTGGACAGCTTAGTGCCTTTGCTATGCAAATAACATGTGAAGAGCATCAAAAGGTATCAAGAGAAAAGAAGACAAGAGGAGCAGGAAGGGCAGCAAAGTTTTGTTGAAGTAGCCCTAGATCTCACTACCGGCCCCCAGCCAACTTGAATTGCAGCAGGAGAAAATTTTGGCAGCTTTTCCTCGGAGGCAGAGCACACTGACGTCAGTGTGCAGATGTGCCGGGCTGCGTCGGGTGCGCATGTGTCCTGGGTCGTCACGTGGAGGGGGAGGGGAGGGAGAGGTACAATCAGGGTAACCGACTCCCAGCCATTCAGAAGGGCTTAGACAATGTCAACTTTTCCACCCTGTGAATGAGAGAAACTCTGGCCCTTCTCAACTCCATCCCCTACCCCACTCCGCCTTTTTTCTTCTTCTTCCTCCTCCTCTTCCTCCTCCTCGTCGTCCTCGTCCTCCTCCTCCTCCTCCTCCTCCTCCTCCTCCTCCTCTGCTTTTTAGAAATTCTAGCCTTGGTTTGTGATTAGTTGTTTCTTGGGGGGAAAAAAGAAAAAGGAAAAAAAAAAAAAAAGGAAGGGGGAGGGAGAGGATGAATGACTTGAGATGAATTCGTGTCACTGTTAAGATGCCCCGGTGTCCTAAGGGTTTTTGTTTTTGAAGTCCACACAACAGAAATATTAAAAGTGGCACATGAAGTGTCTTTGGGGAAACTCAGAGCAAACTGAGGTCGGTGGCGGGTTGCAAGACTCAGTAGCTATATGTGCATAAAACAGCCTGTTTTTCACTGTACCTCAACAACGAAAATTGCCACCAACAGGGAGAGTAGACTAAAAGTAAACTAAGACCAGCACATTTTCCATCTGATTACCGACTTCAGGTTATGTGGGGCTTTAAAAGGAGGGGGGAAAAAAGGTGGGGGAGGCGGGAGCGGGGGAAGAGAGAAGCTTGCATTATTTCCAGATGAGGGTGAGACTGGATGGTGTGTTAAAATGCAACCGGGGAAAGCTGCAAGTGGAGTGTATTTTTTTTTTTAAGTCAGTACATTGAATGAAACCTCAATGACTGTCCAAATGAAAATAAATCCAAAGTCAGACATCCCCCCCCCAAAAAAAGGAGGGAAAAAACACAACAGGAACCCTGCTGTGATCTCAAGATAAACAAAAACCTCAAAACTGGTTCTTCAGGCTTCCCCATCCCACCCCCCCCCCACCCCCCACCCCCCACACCTCCGGACACTCCAGCTGCCAGTCCATACTTTGAAGGATAAAACACCACTACAGCGTAGCACTTTCGCTTTCATTTGCTGGGAGAAAGCCACTGGCATTTAAAGTGTGGGGGAAATGCCCAAATATGTTTTCCATGTCCTAAGCAAGCAAACAAAGTCTGGCACACAAATCGGAAACAGGAAAAAAAAAAAAAAAAGTGAAAATAGCCCAGGACAAATGTTGCCTTTCAACGGTGTAATCTGCTGCATCATTTATCTGTCTCTATGGTTGAGTGTAGGGAAGGGAGAGGTTTAAGAGTTTCCGAGGCTGGGCTGGGGGTGCAGGGGGCGGTGGTATTGACGCCTAGAAATTCCAGTCGGTAGTTAACGCCAAGTCAATTTCCGATGGCCAGAACCAGAAAGGGGAATTGGACCGGAGGGAAGGGGGTGGGGAGGAGGACCTTTCTTGAATACCGGCTCTTAAGTTTCAAGCTTCTGCTAACATTATTGCTCATTTGACTTTTTTTTCCCCCCTTCCTACACCGGAGGTAGTAGGTGTAATTCTTCTGGTGAATACATGAATAGTTGGCTAAAAGAAGGCATGAATCAGACTGAGAACGTCCAAAAATACAGTTATTTCCATTCTTTTTCTGACCGTTGAAGGGGAAAGCTTTTGTCCATAGTCCTCATCTTGACCTTAATCAGTAGTGTTTGGCTCAACGCCATTTAAAATGTTAGAAATACGTCCTGGGGTTGGCACTGACAGTTTTAAGGAAGAAGGATTCATATGGAGAGAGATAGATGATTAGATGACTGAGAGATAGATGATAGATAAATAGATAAAATAGATGATAGATAGATAGATAGATAGATAGATAGATAGATAGATTTGCATTAAAATACATGGATGACCAATCTCCTAGCAATAATTGCAAACACAAAAAAATTAGTAAAAAAGTGGGCACAGAGCAAAGCTGTTTTTGTGTGGAAACCACCCTTTAAATAGTTGTGCATTAATTAAAAAAAAAAAAAAAAAAAAAAACTGGTGTAAGATAGATACAGCCAGCACAGGAAACTAAAGTTAAGGTGTGAGTAGTATCATCTCTACAAGTTATCTCAAAAGTTTTCACTCTCAACTAAGACAAATTGCCCTAAGAAGTATCCACATTGTAGAGGAAAGGAGCTTATTCAATGAGAAGTGGACTGCGGCTAATTACTTATTCAAACAGTGCCATCCTGCGTCTAAAAAGAGTAATGAAAATTTCCAACAGATATCCTTTTCTCCTCCAAATGACTGAGTGTAGAAAAAGTGGTATGAGTAAGGGAGAAACATTATTAGCATGAGAAATGAAGTGTGAATGTAGCTTTTTATGTGTATGCATGTGTGTGCATATTTAACTGCATTACAGAAAATTCAGATACATAAGTAGAGAAATAGTTATAATGAACCCCCAAATTATATATAATCCAGTTTTAACAAGTGTCAGTACATGACCAATTTTTTCCCATTATTTACTCCACCCCACTGGATTATCTTGAAACTAACCTCAGATAATATTTAATTGCATCCATTAAATATTTGCCTGTATTTGTAAACTATGAGGAAAAAAATAACCACTACTATACCGCTATTACTCTTAAAACATTAATAATTCCTTAATTTTGGCAAATAGCAGATGTCCTCAAATGCAAATAAAAGCCTGAAAAACTCTTTTTATTGGATTCAGGGTCCATATATATGTCTCTCTTTTTGACAATTCTTATTGCAGTAGAATATTCATATGGAAAAATACATACATATATAAATTGATGAAAAATGTTCAGTCTAACAAATTTTCATAAAGTGAACTTGTCTATGTAACTAACCTATCATTTCTCCCTTATTTCTCCTTTATCTTGCAACATAAATGCCATATTAATATCTTGTAATCTTACTATAGATAGCACTTCTGTTAGTATGGAAATGTATTAATGAATACCCATGCATAATTCTTAATTGAATTATTTGAAAATTTTTTATTTTATTATTTTTTAAAAGATTTTATTTATTTATTCATGAGAGAGAGAGAAAGAGAAAGGCAGAGACACAGGCGGAGGGAGAAGCAAGCTCCATGCAGGGAGCCCGACGTGGGACTCGATCCCGGGCCTCCAGGATCAGGCCCTGGGCTGAAGGCAGCGCTAAACCTCTGAGCCACCTGGGCTGCCCTTGAAACAAATTTAAATTAATCCCTGACTGAATTTAAGTTGCAGTAGAATTCTTTAAAAGTTTTATAATGACCAATCTTTACTATTTAAAAACTTTCCTCTCCAGCTTTCCATTTCTTTCTCTAAGAAATGAAGATCACAGGCAGAGTAGAGTTGATAGCAAATCCCCTACTTATACCTAAGAAAAAGCATTGCTAGCAGTTTTTAGAAGCCTTAATAAATCAAAGTACACAGAGCCCTTTCAGGAAATCAAAGATGGAATAAACGGAAAATTGGGAGAGGAAGGAATTTGGACGTATGTATGCACACATGTATGTATGTATTTCAGAGACTGAAAAAAAAAAATAGAGGCAAAGGCATAAGAGTTTGAAAGTCCAAGAATAAGAACTGAGGAACTTCTAGAGGTAAGAATTGACTTCTAACTTGTCATTTTTAATGTGTTAGCATGTAAATTAGATTTAATTATTTTATTTTTATTTTTAAATTAAATTTTAGGCAGTTAACATACAGTGCAATATTGGTTTCTGGAGTAGAATCCAGTGATTCATCACTTACATACAACACCCAAAGTTCATAATAAGAGCCCTACTTTATACCATTCACCCATCTAGCCCATCCCACATCCACTGCCCTCCATCAACCCTCAATTTGTTCTCTATAGTTAAGAGTCTCTTATAGCTTGTTTCCCTCTCGTTTTTCTTTTCCCCTTTGCCCCATGTTCATCTGTTTTCTTTCTTAAATTGCAAATGAGTGAGATCAATATGGTATTTGTCTTTCAATGACTGATTTATTTCATTTAGCATAATATATTATAGCTCTGTCCATGTCATTGCAAGTGGCAAGATTTCATTCTTTTTTTTAAGATTTCATTCTTTTTTATGACTAATATTCATATATATTCATATATATATGCCACTTCTTTATCCATTCATCCGTACATGGATATAGATTTAATTTTTTTAGTTAAAAACCAAGAGATTAAAAAAAAACAGTTCTTGGGCAGCCCCGGTGGTGCAGCGGTTTAGCGCTGCCTGCAGCCCAGGGTGTGATCCTGGAGACCCGGGATCGAGTCCCACATCAGGCTCCCTGCATGGAGCCTGCTTCTCCCTCTGCCTGTGTCTCTGCCTCTCTCTCTCTAGCTGTGTCTCTATGAATAAATAAATAAAATCTTTAAAAAATAAAAAAATAAAAAAAAATAAAAAAATAAAAAAATAAAAAAAAACAGTTCTTAAAATTAGACTGCTTGTATTTTCAGAAAAAAATGAGATGAATTCTGATTTCATGCTTGCTTGTAATTACTAAATTGGACTAAGTCTACAAATGTACAAATGTCAACATGAATAAATTATGTAACATTAAGTTGAAATACTGCAATAGAGTATGTTGTTCAAACTGAGATAGGATGTACATAATATGCTACAATTTATATATACTTAATAACACAGCAAATAATATTATCTCAAACTTACAAGAGCATTCACAGGAAGAACCTACAGTTTCTTGAAGATCATGGTTACCTGGGGTGAAAGAAAAGAACAGGATTAAGGAGGAGTACAAAGTAGTATCAACTAAATCCATAAATTTTTGAAAAACAAAACAACTGTAATTATCATAAAATCTTACTATCTGCTAATTCAAGGTATAGACTGTACATGAATATCTATTATTTTAATCTGTATTATGGGAATAAGTTACAGTTTTATAAAAAGAAAGAAAGATTACTTTTTTAAAAAAGATTTTATTTATTTATTTGAGAGAGAGAGAACACAAATAGTGGAGGGGGGTGGGCAGAGGGAGAGGGAGAAGCAGACTCTGAGCCTGACATGGAGCTTGATCCCAGGACTCTGAGATCATGATCTGAGAAGAAGGAGACGCTTAACTGACTAAGCCACCCATGTACTGCAAGAAAGGTTACGGTTATTTGTTATTACAATGAATCTGGCAATTTCAGAAACTTCACAATGGCAAAACAGTTTTAACTACTTATCCCTTTACTTCTTTACTTTTATTCTTTAATTTTTTATTAGGGTATGAGATTAATAGCAGAAAGAAAAAAACATATTGAAAAGGATGAGTATAATCAAGGGTTAAAACCATTCTATACAAAGAATATCTAACAGTCAAAAAGGTCGAAAAGATGAAGTCAAAGCATATCGCTAAGATAAAGCAAAAATACCAATATGCTAATAACAATTGTCTACTCTTTAGCATTAAGCAAAGAGCTAAGAAGTATAAAAATAGGGGGTTCCTTTTCTCAATAAATTCACAAATTGGAAAACAAGATTAAAGTGTGATAAGGGAAAATGCAGTAAGTTACATAATTTATCGATCTATATTGTCAGCGCTGTCTGTTCCAACTGAGAGAGAACTCCTAGTGAAGTTTAAATAAGGATTTTTCTGACATCCATGTTGCCAGTCTGGTGATCAATTTTGTGGTTCTTCCTTGAACTCCCGGCAACATTCAATCTAATTCACCACTCACTTTTGGAAATTTCTTTTCCCACAGTTTCTGTGACACTGTACTCTTCTAGTTTTCCTACTACCCCAATGGTCCTACCTCCTTCTCTGCTCAGTTACAAATGTTAAAATGCCCAGGATTCAGTCAGCCCTGATGCCCATTCTATTCTTTATCAACTGATTTTTCCTTTGATTAATGTATATTTTCCAATTACTTTAAAGACCATTTATTTGCCAATAACTTTTTTTAAAGATCTATTTATTTATTTTAGACGGAGAGAGCATGACGGAAGGATGGTTAGAGGAAGAGAAGCAGACTCCCTGCTGAGTGCAGAGCCCAACTCAGGGCTTAATCTCAGGACTCTGAGGTCATGACCTGAGCCAAAATCAACAATCAGATGCCAGCTGAGCCACCCAGGCGCCCCTATATGCCAATGACTCATATCTAAATGTCTACTTGGGTGAGTCTAACAGGCAGTATGAACTTCATGTAACATAAACAGAATTCAACGTTTGTCTGTCTTTTCTGTGTAGTAAATGAACTTCAATTCACCAAGTCTCTGGCCAGTATGGCTTTTTCAGTCCACTTTTCAGTTTTCTTAACATGTGCTCTACATTTAATGTGCAAAGTTCTACATATAATGTGCAGTTTTGGTGGGAGAAATATTGAGAAGTGTGTCTATTTCATCTTAGAAACCAGAATTCCTCTCTGCTATGATCTGAATGTTTGTGTCCCTCTCAAAATTCATATGTTGAAATCCTAATGCCCAATATCATGGTATTAGGAGGTAGAACATTTGGGAGACGGTTAGGTCAGGAGGATACAACCCTCATATATGGAATTAGTGTTCTTATAAAAGAGACCTTATAGAGATCGCTCAGCCTTTTCACCTTGTCAGGACATAGTGAAAAGACACTGGCTATGAAGCACAAAAAATACCCTCACCTGACCATGCTGGTACCCAGATATCAAATTTCCAGCCTCCAGAACTATGACTAAAAAAATTCTGTTGTTTATAAGTACCCAGTTTGTGGTATTTTTGTTAGAACAGCCCGAATGGACCAAGATTCTCTCTCCTTTATTGTTAAAATAGTCTAAAAATATTTACTCTCTATTGTGAAGTGACTCTTAAGTCTTTTTACCAATATAATTTTTAACTGGGATAAATGTCATCTATTCATTTGGGGATTACTCTCTATATATTTCAGATTTGAGTTCTTACCCCCATTCTATGGAATGCCTTCTAACTCTTTAAAGGAACGTATGCTTTTTGTAGACAGAAATTCCTAATTCTAATATAGCCCATTTTAACTTTTTTTTTCTCTTTTATGTTTAGGGCTCTTTGTAAATTTTCTTTATTACATACAACTGTCCTCAAGCAAAAACAATCCTTTGCCTTGTTGCCATTAGATAATAAGAATACATATCATGCTCCAGTCAAAACGAACTTTATACCCTAATAAGCCAACTGAGCTTACTTACAAAAGTTAAGAGGGAAATCCAACTCTGTCTTCAAAAAACCCTTAAGTATTTCCCATAAATTAATTTCCTACCAGAAGATTATTCCAAACTTCTGATGCCTAAAGGTACATCACAACTTATGTGCATATAGTATACAGTAATGGTGTGGGAAAATTGTTATTTTTTCCTACCAAGAACATACAAACTTGGAAACCTTGTAGGGATTTTTCTTTTAAACACAGGTTATATATCTTTATTTGAATAGCCAGATGTTCCAAAGTAGGTATCCTTGTAACATCTTCTCTAGAAACATTTTCTTCTTATATGTTTTCCTTTCATAATTAATGTTAAAATTTGTGTGCTTCTTTTATCTCCCATCCTTCTCCAAAGTTAGCTTCTCTTCTTGTTGAAGTATGTCCACTAGCAGTTCTTTTAGGGACAGTATACAGTAAAAAAGGCTTTTAGTTTTTATGTCAGAAAATTTGTTTTGTCCTCATTCTTGAATAAGTTTAGCTGGTTATGGAAGTCTAGGCTGATGGCTTTTTCCCCCCTCAGCAACAATATCTATTGTTAATAAAAAATAAGATTGTTTTAAAAAATTAAATAATTAAATAAATAAAATAAAGATTGTTATTCCTATCTTCATAACCTGTCTTTTCCTTTTACTATCTTTGAAAACTATTTCTCCTTGGTATCTTGCTGTTTCACTAAACGATTTCATGGTGTGTGGTTTTACCTCTATTTATCTTGCACAGTACTCCATGAACATGTTTTTCTGAGCATTTATATCGTTCTACATACTGAAAAATTATCACCCATTATCGATTCAAATATTACTTAACATTCTCCACAAATTCTTTAAGAATTTCTATGTTGGTGGAATTCCTCAATTTGTCCTCTATACTTCTTATTTGTTCTTCATAATTTTGATCTTTTTTATCTTTCTGGATGAATTGTTCAAATTCTCTTTATTGATTTATTAAATCAATCTCTGACTTGATTCAGTTTATCTCCTTTGTAGAAATGTACTTAAATTATCATATTTAATCAGATATGGGACTTGTAATGAATTCCTTCTCATAAGCAAATGTTTTCATTTGTTCCTATTTTTGTGTTACAATTTCTAGCCCTTTTTAGATGAAATAATTTCTTCAAATAACCTCAAAATATACATTTAAAAGTCTTCATCAGGTAATCCATAAAATTAATTTCATTGAGAGTGAATGTTCCATTTGTTGGATGTTGCTACCAGCTAGGAAACCTTCAGTTTCAAGTAACATAAAAAATCTGTCTCAATTTACTTAAACTAGGAGGAGAATTTATTATCTTATATATCATGTTCCCTAGCAAAGCACCTCTAGGGTCAACTAATTCACTGGCTCAATAACATTATCAGAATTTGTTCTTTCTCTTTTGTGACTCTGCCATACTAAATATGCCAGATTTGTCCATGGCAGCTCTCCTTATGGTTACAAAATGGCTAAACAGTTCCAGATGTTCCATACAGACCCAGTAACATCTACCAGAAGAGAAGAAGTCATCTCCTCCTGTATATTTTTTTAATCAGAAAAAAGAAATCTATCCCAAAAGTTTCTCAGAAGACATATATATTAAGTCAATATTGCACCAAATGTATTCCCAAATAAATCACTAAGAAGGGGATTAAGACAACCATGTTCGGTTTAGCTAAATACATGGCTGTGTAGACAAGAGTGGATTACTCAAATAAAATTTAGCTCCCTTAGAAAGTAGGAAGAACAGCGGCAAAAAACAAAATATGCTGCCTTGGCTATCTTTGTGTTAAATTCCTTCACTGGTTTAACATTTGCTTTTCATGGTCATTTTACCAGGAAATCTTGTATGTTTATGGTTTGCCATTTTTATTCATTTCCTCCCCTTCCATTTGACCCCTTTTACCTGGTGTTTCAAAATTGCCTTAGCCTCTCCCAGCCCCAAGTCCACAACCAGTTATTATGGTGTTTAAACATTCCGTGATAAAATTATTACTATATAATAAAATAATCCAAAAGTTAATGGCTTAAAACAATAAACATTTATTTTCTCACCATTTCAGTGTTTCAGAAATTCAGAAACAATTTAGCTGAATAATTCTCCCTCAGGATCTCTCATGAAGTGGCAGTCAAGGTTATGGCCAAGGGTTAGTTCAGATAACTGAAGGCTGAAAGTGGTTCACTTACACAGCTAACAGAGTCGTGCTTTGTTGGCAGGAGACCTTCGTTTCTGCTCCTGTGAGCCTCAACACAAACTGAGCATTCTCTTATCATGGAGTCAAGCTCCTTCCAGAGTTTAGCAATCCAAATGAATTCAAGATAGAAGATGCAGGAACGCCTGGATGGCACAGTCAGTAAGTGTCTGACTCTTGGTTTCAGGTCATAATCTCAGAGATCTCGTGAGATTGAGCCAGAATCGGGCTCTGTGCTCAACATGAAATCTGCTTGGGAGTCTCTCTCCCTTTGCCCCTCCTGCTTGCATACTATCTCTCTCACAAGTTATAAATAAATCTTTAAAATAAAAGAGGTATACTGTCTCTTTGTCATATTCTATTGGTCACTAACACTGACACATGTGGAGGTGAATACCAGCAGAGGAGGATCACTGATCTTGGAGACTAGCTATTACAGTCATCCAAGCAACAATGGGTATTTAACATATCCCCATTTACTTCCTGGTCTAAAAGCTCTATCTTTGCCTCTTTCACCTTGCTGGGTTCATAGCTTGTTATAAGCCTCAGTGATTTTGTTTTAGATCTCCTTTCACAAAATTTTGGCTGTGAAGAAACTCACAAGCCCTCAGCTTCAGAGACCTTGATTCTAGTCCTCCTTCTCATATAGAGAAATTTTAATATTCATTTCCAAGGAAAGAACCAAATTCTCATACGAAGTGCTTCTAAACCCAGAGGAAAATACGACTATGGCATCATTTCCACTCACAACTCCTTTTCTTCTAATTTCTGATCCACTAATGTTTATTGTTAAGTCTTTCTACATATTTTTCCTTGTTTTCTCTTTTAAATGTTATCAAATGCCACATGTTAAAAGAAAGAGTATGCTAATGTAGGAACTCTTATCACTTTTAAGTTTTATTATTTTTTTTAGCTTTTTAATGTTAAATTTGCAGGAGTAGTACAGAGTTCCCATATATCTCTCACCTGGCTTCCCTAATGTTAACAACTTATATAACTATATTAAAATTATTGAGCCCAGTAAACTATCAATGGTACAATACTATTAACTAAATTGTAGACCCTACTCAAATTTCACCAGCCTACCATTGCTGTTTTCCCTATCCAAGAGCCTGCCTAGGACTTGTAAATCATAGATCTGATAAAGGATTTATTTCCAGAATACACAAAAACTCTCAAAATGCAGTAAGAGGACAGACAACTCAATTTCAAAATGGACCAAAAACTCCTATATGCTATATAGACATTTTTGATCCCTTTATGCTTAGCCTTTTTTTAAAAAAAAAAAAAGATTTTATTTATCTATTTATTTAAGACATAGAGAGCACAAGCAGGGGGAGGGGCAGAGGGAGAGAAGCAAGGAGCCCAATGCTCAATCTTAGGACCATGAGATCATGACCTGAGCCAAAGGCAGACGCTTAATTGACAGAGCCACCCAAATGCCCCAGTGCTTAGCCTTTCTGAATTATTTTATGTATGTCTCCTATATACTACAGTTAAATTTTGCTTTTTAAGGAGATTCTGATTGTCATGATAAATATGTTTGCTCTCTTATCTGTATTAGAAGGGGCAGTCCTTAGGACATGATCGGTTCCCTGCACGCTCTTGCTGACTGCAAAACTACAGGGTTACTCATCGTTTGATATTGAACACTTTCTGGAACTGGTCACATGGAAACTAAGTATGTTGAGGCAACTCACAACGTGGCTGAGTAATATTCTGTCATATGAATGTACTGCATTTTGTTTATACATTTGTTTTTTGAAGAACATCTGGATTGCTTCCAATTTTTGGCATTATGAAAAAGTGCTTTGCTATAACATTTCTGTGAAAGTTTTTGTGTAGACAACTCATTGGGGTAAATATTGCATAATTGGTTGGTAGTATAGTAAATTCGTAAGAAATGCCAAACTGTTTTCCAATTGGTTGTATAATTTTGCATTTCCACCAGCACTGAATGAGAGTTCCTCTTGTTCCACATCTTCACCAGCATTTGGGGTTGTCAGTGTTTCAGATTTGGGCCATTCTAGTAAATTTGTAGTGGTATCTTATTGCTGTCTAATTTACGTTTTCCTCATGACATATGTGGAGATCTTTTCATCTGATTTGCTATCTCTAGATCTTCTATTGTGAGGTAACTGTTTTGACCTTTTGTCCTCTTTTTAATTGAGGTATCTGTTGTCTATTGTTGAGTTTTAAGAGTTGTTTGTGTATTTTCTGTTATCTTTAACAGATTATGTATGTTGCAAATATTTTCTCTCAGTCTGTGGCTTATCTTTTCATTCTAACAGTGTCTTCAACAAAGCAGAAATTTTGAGTTTTAATAAAAATCAATTTATTAGTTTTTTCTTTCATGGATTACAATTTTGGTATTGTATCTTAAAAGTCATCACAAGGGGCACCTGGGTGGTACAGTTGGGTAAGTTTCACTCTTGGTTTCAGCTTGGGTCCAAATCTCAGGGTGGTGAGATACAGCCATGTGTTAGGCTCCTCACTCAGCAGAGTCTGCTTATGTTTCCCTCTCCTTCTCTCTCTGCCCCTCCCCACAGCCACACACTCTCTAAAAATAAAAAAAGGCATCACAAAACCCAAGTTCAGACTAGATTATCTTTTATGTTCTAGAAGTTTTATAGCTGTGCATTTTACATTTAATTTTTGTTAAAGGTATGTCAGGGTCCATGTTCTCGCACGATTTGTTGAAAAAGACTCAGCTTTACCAGATTATCTTTATTCCTTTGTCAAACAAAGACCAGCTGACCCTATCCATGCCGGTCTTATTCCTGAGCTCTTCATTCTGTTACATTGACTTGTCTGCCTTTCACCAACATCATAGTGTCTTGGTTACTGGAGCTTTACAATAAATTTTAAAGTTGGTATCAGTCATCCCAACTTTGTTCTTCAATATTTTGGTAGCTAAGCTGATCATTTGCCTTTCTGTATAAACTTTAGAATCAGTTTCTATTCCTAGCTTGCTTAGTTTTTATCATGAATGGGAGTTGGAAAATGGCTTTTTTGTAATCTATTGGTATGATCATATGGTTTTTCTGCTTTAGTCTAATGATGTCATGAATTAATGTAATTAATTATGTAATGTAATGTGATTATGTAATGTAATTAATGAATGTAATCACAATTAAATTATGTGATGTAATTATGTAATGTAATTAATGTAATTGATGAATGAATTACATTAATTCATGACATCTGAATGTTGAAGCAGTCTTACATACCTAGAAAAAATGCTACTTGGCAGTGGTGGATAGATCTTTGTTCTACAATGTTGAATTTGATTGTTTCATATTTCACCTATGTTCATGACACGTATCTGTCTGTAGCTTTCCTTTCTTGTAATGTCTCTGTCTGGTTTTGGTGTTACAGTAATGCTGGCCTCACAGAATGAGTTAGGAACTATTCCCTCCGCTTCAATTTTCTGGGATGGATTATACAGAACTGACATCATTTCCTTTTTGTATGTTTGGTAGAATTCACCAATGAAACCATCCAGGTCTTATACTTTCTATTTTGAAAGTTTATTATTGATTCCATTTCCTTAACAAATATAACCTTATGCAGTTTAGCTAGTTCTCCTTGTGTGAATTTTGGTAGATTACATTTTCACAGAATTGGTCCATTTCATCTAAGCTATAAAATTTGTGGGTAAGAGGTTGTTCATAATATACCTTTACTTATTTTTTTTTTTTAAGATTTTATTTATTTATTATGAAAGACAGAGAGAGAGAGAGGCACAGACACAGGCAGAAGCAGGCTCCATGAAGGGAACCCAATGTGGGAATCAATCCCGGGTCTCCAGGATCACACCCTGGGCCAAAGGCGGTGCTAAACCACTGAGCCAGCCGGGCTGCCCTATTTATCTTATTAATATTCCTGGGATGGGTACTGATGGCTTTCTTTTTTTTTTTTTTAAGATTTTACTTATTCATGAGAGACACAGAGAGAAGCACACATAGGCAGAAGGAGAAGCAAACTCCCTTTGGGGAGCCTGATGTGGGACTCCATCCCAGGACCCCAGGGTCACGACCTGAGCCAAAGGCAGACACTCAAACTCTAAGCCACCCAGGTGTCCCTCTTTTCATTTCTGATACTCATCTCTCCTCCTTTCTTGGTTAGCTTGGCTAGAGATTTATCAGTTTTATTGATATTTTCAAATAGCCAGCTTTTGGTTTCATTGATTTTCTGTATTGATTTCTTGTTCTCATTTCCCTTTACTTCTATTCTGATTTTTATCATTTTTTTTCTTCTTTGGATTTATTTACTTATTAAGTTATCTGTATACCCAACATGGAGCTCCAACTCACAACCTCGAGATCACGAATCCCATTCTTTACACAAGTGAGCCAGCCAGGCACACCTAATTTGGACTTAATTTGCTGTTCCTTTTCTAGTTTCCTAAGGTGAACTCTTCAGATTATTGATTTTAGATCTTTCATCTTTTCTAATATATTTAATGCTATAAATTTCTTTAAACTCTGCTTTTGTTGCATCTCACAAATTTTGAGGAGTTATATTTTCAATTAGTACAAAATATTTAAGTGTTTCTCTTGAGATATCTTCAATGCATGTGTTTACATGTTGTTTAATCTCTAAATATTTTGGGATTTTTCCATGTATTTTCCTATTTTTGACTTAAATTTCATTGTAGTTTGAAAGCATAATTTGTAGTCTAATTTTAAAATTTTATTGGTAACCCAGAACATGGTCTTAGTAAATGTTCCACCTGAACATGAAAAGAATGCGTGTTTTGCTATAGCAGGATTAGAATTCTATAAATGTCATAGATCCAGTTGATTGATGATGCTGTTCAGTTAAACTATATCCTTGCTGGTTTTCTACCTGCTGGATCTCTCAATTATTGATAAAAGAATGTTGAAGTCTACAACAGTAACTGTGAATTCATCTATTTCTTCTTGCATTTCTATCAGTTTTTGCCTTATGTACTGTGACAAAGTTAAGTGCATACATATTAAAGATTATTGCGTCTTTTTGGAGATTTGGCAGCTTTTATCAATATGTGATATTCCTTGTAATCCCTGGGCATTTTCCTTGCTCTGAAGTCTGCTTTGTGTAAAATTAAGATAGCTAACTCAAGGTATCTTTTGATTAATGTTAACATGATATATCTTTCTCTGTCCCTTTACTTTTGATCTGAGTCTATATTTCAGATAGGTTTCTTGCAGAAAACACATAGTCTGAGTCTTTTTTTCTTTTTTTAACCACTTTGACAGTCTTGCCTGGATTGGTGTATTTAGTCCATTCACATTTAAAATAATTTTTAAATGATTATTATCTGGATTAATATCTACCATATTTGTTACTATATTCTATTCATTGCCTTTGTTCTCTGTCTTCCATTTTTGTCTTCTCTAGTTTTTCTTTTATTTTTTTTAAGATTTATTTATTTATTCATGAGAGACACAGAGAGAGGCAGAGGGATAATCAGTCTCCATGCAGGGAGCCTGATGTGGGATTTGATCCCAGCACTCCAGGATCATCCCCTGGGCTGAAGGTGGTGCTAAACCACTGAGCCACCTGGCTGCCCTCAACCTCACTTTCAAATAAAAGATGTTTTACAGAATTGAAAAATAGAATTCTTGGTAAAAGCAACAAGGAGCAAACTAATGAAATCACTAACTCAAAGATATATGCGACCTC
This sequence comes from Canis aureus, assembly GCF_053574225.1. Taxonomy (NCBI): domain Eukaryota; kingdom Metazoa; phylum Chordata; class Mammalia; order Carnivora; family Canidae; genus Canis; species Canis aureus. The sequence continues at coordinate 52,034,877 of NC_135615.1, forward strand.
ATGTTCACTGCAGCATTATTGACAATAGCCCAGTTGTGGAATCAATGTAAGTGTCCATCAATGGATGAATGGATAAAGGTGGTATATAAATACAATGGAATATTATTCATCTATAAAAATGAATGGAATTTGCCCTTTGTGACAAGGATGGACCTTGAGGGCATTATGTTAAGTGAAAAAGTCAGAGAAAAAGTCATAGGTCATATGATGTGACCTACATGTGTAACCCAAAAGCAACAAGAAAACAAGCTCATAGACACAAAGCAACAGATTGGTGATTACCAGAGGCAGGGAGGGGGTGGAGAGTGGGCAAAATGAGTAAAGAGAGGGTCAAAAGGTACAAACTTACAGTCATAAAATAAAGAATTCCTGGGGATATAATGTACAGCATGGTGACTAGAGTTAATACTGTATTGCATATCTGAAATTTGCAAAGAGAATAGATTTAAAAGTTCTCATCACAAGTAATAAAAAAAATTTTTTTAAAGACCACTTATTTTAATAAATGTCTATTTCAACTTTTTTTACAGTAGAATAAATGTCTTGATGACTGTAGATACGTAAGGCTGTTTGGTAGCATCCAGATCCACCACAACAATGGTGGTCTTCCTGACGGGTGTGTAGTCTTCAGGAATTATAAGGGATTACTTGTTTGAAACTGCTGTTAAACCAGCAGGACTGCATTTATGCATCCATCATTTTCAGGATTGTTGATAACCTGGGCATATTTTCCCAAATAACTTTGCCTCCTTGTGTCACAAGGCCCAACTCACTCATATTCACTTCAATGACAGTACGTTTGGTAATAACACCCAAAGTTGTATATAGTGGAGATGAGGGATTCTTTTTTACACTGAGTATTGGCAGGCAAAAAGTGGCTTTCAATTCAGGATGTGTTACATGGGCCTTTTTGAAACGTAAGCCCATTGGCCTAATGAATCTTTGGTATTTAGGTGGTTTTCTAGTAAAGCCGTCTCCAAAAAAGCAGACTTTAGTGACCATCCTCTTCCATGCTTTTTTCTCTTTCCTGTTCGAATGACTTTTAATACTTCTGTTTCTCCCTAGGAACGAACTTTGGGTAAAGGAACTTTCCACTTTCCCACTTTCTCTTTTCGCTTTTGTTTAATCATATTGGAAAGTACTTTAGCTTGGGACTGCCCCTCCCTGTCCAGTAGATATGCAGGTACTGCTCCCTGTGGAGTCTTTTCATCATTCTTTTGTTTGGTGTTTCTCTTTTCATGCATCTTGATAGTCTTTTTCATTTGTATTTTTTCAGCATGGCGCTGCTTATGGTAGAGCTTAGCTTTCAGACCAATCATTTTTGCTTTTTCTGAACGTTCATGAGCCTCTCGACCTTCTTTCTTTCTCTTTTTCTCATGGTAATCCAAACGATAGCCATAGCACTTCCAGTGTAACTCAATATATTCATTTTGTGGCATGGTGACAGCCGCTGGGCACCAAGAGGCTCTCTAGCTTCGGGCTCCCGGCCCGCGAGCTCGCTCTGTGCCAGCCACGACCAGTAATAAAAGTTTTTAACTATGGTGAAAGATGTATGGTGATCATTTCACAATATATATAAACATCAAATCAATATGTTATACACCTGAAATAATAAAATGTTCTATGTCGGTTACACCTCAATTTAAAAAATCATAGTGAGGGATGCCCGGGTGGCTCAGTGGTTAAGGGTCTGCCTTTGGCTCAGAGCATTATCCCAGGGACCTGGGATGCAGTCTCGCACCAGGCTCCCTGCATGGAGCCTGCTCCTCCCTCTGCCTATGTCTCTGCCTCTCTCTGACTCTCATGAATAAATGAAATCTTAAAAAAAAAAGTCAGTAAAATAAAAACAATCCTAAATCTTAACAGATTTCAATGGCTATCTTAAAGCAGTGAAAAGTGAAAATACATAAAGTTCCTCAGAAGTTGAAACATTTGCTCCAACATTCTTAAAACCACAGAAAGCTTACAAAAGCTGTAAGCTTAGGTGGAGTAAAAATCAAGACTAATTCTAGTATACCTTACTTTGTTCATAACTGAGATCAAAAGTGGGCAAATTGGGATGCCTGGGTGGCTCAGTGGTTGCGCATACCTGCCTTTGGCCCAGGAGATGATCCTGGAGACCTGGGATCAAGTCCCAAATCGGGGTCCCTACATGGAGCCTGCTTCTCTCTCTGCCTCTCTCTGTGTTTGCCATGAATAAATAAATAAAATCTTAAAAAAAAAAAAAAAAAGTAGGCAAATAATCTTGCTATGTGAGAAGCCTGGAAGAAGTAGGATGTAATAATCATCAAAGTTTTCTTTAATGCCTTATACAAGATATCAAAAGATCCTAACCAGTAAAATGTGAAATGAAGATTTGTCCAGTTAAGCAAGATGTCTACTACTGAATGTATTTCTGTAATTTGCAATACAAAGAAGTTCATGGACAACAACACTACCTACTTTGTAAAATAACTCTCAGGGTTATACTGAATGAACCATTTCTCCCATCTCCAGTAACTTCAAGAACTTAAAACATGCTCATTGCTGTGACTCCCAACTGGAGTATTCTAAGCAAGGTACTTTATATGTCATCTTTCCATAAAAGAACTTACATTCTCTGAAATGTAATAGTGTTTGTATTTTATCTAAAAGGGACAGGATATACTTGGAATAGTATTTGTTTACTTTAAGAAAGTTGAAGTATTTAAGGTATGCAAGAAATACGGATAAACATTAGAAAGCATTTTCAAATATAAAAGTACACACCAAATCCTCTTAGAAAACTAATGATACAGGGATGCCTGGGTGGCTCAGCAGTTGAGCATCTGCCTTTGGCTCAGGGCATGATCCTGGGGTCAGGGATTAAGTCCCTCATCAGGCTCCTTGTGGGGAGCCTGCTTCTCCCTCTGCCTCTGTCTCTGCCTCTCTCTCTCTCTGTGTCTCTCATGAATAAATAAAATCTTAAAAAAAAAAAAAAAGAAAAGAAAAGAAAACTAATGATACTAAAAGGAATTGGTATTCTTTAGTTTGGCTTGTATGTAACCTTGAATGAGTCTTATAATACCCTCATTTTTCTGCCTATGAAAAAATCTATTTATTAAAATATCACACCACATCACCAAAAAAGCTAGAGATTTTTAGATAAGAGAATTTTATTTAGAGAATTAACAAAATGTTATGAACAGAATTTTGTTAGCAATAATTAACAGAACCAAGAACAGTTCAATATATATCATTTATATAATACATACTAAAATATAGTTTTCATGCTACCTTTATCCATTAGTTTTGTTTCAACTTTTTTAAAAATCTAGAAATAAGGCATATACATGGAACAGATTTACTACATACATTCAAATTATGATTCTTTCTATGCCAAAAACTGCCAATTTAAAAACCACCTGCAAATTAAATGGCCTTTCCAATATAATTCCTAAATTTAAAGATATAAGCACCAAACACAACTTAAAATGCATAAAATAAACTCACAAATTTCAAAAGGAAAAAAATTATATTAGCAATATCATAAATTAACAAAGAACTTTCCAAAGAATACTGCAAAAGGTAAATCAAATTTTACAATGATTAAGTCTAGAATATTTTTTACTTGCATTCTTTTCCATCCAGTTGAAAACACCAGAGAGCACTGACTGAATTGAAAGGGCCATTTATAAACGAATAGTAGATGACATGTGTCATTTTATGGATAAAAGGAAGAGGGACTATGTACTTTGATTTGCAAATAATGTTCTTTATCCAAGTAAATCCTCAGTGTTTCCATTATTCTCGAATGACAAGATTCATTAAGTACCATGTGGAAAAAAAAAAAAAAAAAAGACCATCCTTTTACTGATGGAAGGCTTCTAATCTTATTTGTGTTGGATCTTCTGGATGTCTCAAGGCAATTCCATTACGAAGGAGCAGCTCAATATAAGGTGGCCAAAATGAATCTCTAATTTTGATATATGGATCATGTGGAACATCAAATAATCTATTTATAAGAATCTAGGAAAAAATATCATTCAAAATATACCATACTTAGTAAAAAAAAAAAAATACATCTATAATAAAACATTAAAAATTTGTTTGCCAAAGAATGTCTATCTCTTTTCTCTTTGAATAACTGCTTAATCATAATTTCTATGTATTAATTTAAATAACTGATTTTCTCCATTTAAAAAAACTACAGATATTAATAAATGGAAACCTCTTTAAAACTGGGTACAAGTTTCTGCAACTTTGTGGAATCCTTAAACTCACATATGTAGTTCAGATAGAATAGAGATGGCAACTAAAGATTCCATCCATGTAAAAGTACAGGGTTTCAACTGTGTAAATATTAAATAACACCAGAAACATTTTTTTAAAATAATAATCTTGGGAATATGATTAAGTGCTAGTCTCCAAATTTATGTTCTTTTAACAAATGACAATACTCTTTCTAGTAAGGTATAGAAAACAGACACTAGTCTTATACTAAAGACAAACTAATATAAATATATTTAATAAAAGTTGATATATTTAAGAACTAATGCAATTATTTTGTTTTGAGCCTGTGTATAATTGTTTAGAAATCACTAATTAAAAGAAATCTTGAAGACAAAACTACACAAAACACTTACCTCTAATATTTCATGCAGTGTTATCAGCTGTGCAGTTGATTCTTTAATGTTTTTCTTTGACAAAAATGTGAATAAAAAAGAATTAATCTTTCAATTCTGCCAATGGCAGATTAGACTATATTTATAACAAAATTTTCAAAAGTTAGCATTTCTTACTGCAATGGTACAAGGTATACCAAAACAAAATATTTATAATTAGGTGATTTTAAAAGCATTCTAAAAGTAAACAATCTGCTTGTACTAAACAGGTTCATAAAAACAAAGTTCAAACAACCCCTAAGTAATATCTTGTGCAATTACAAGAAGATATAATTCAGATTATCTAAAAATTCATAATGGGTAAATTATACATATTATATATATACTTATGTAACTGAAAGTCTATTGTTTGAACTCTCTAATCAAAATATTTCAAACAAATGGCATTCCCAACTGTATTTATATAGCTTTAGGATAGGAAATTTACTTCCCAAGGAGCCTTGTTCAGCTTTCTAAAGTTCTTGACAGTTCCTAATGTTAACTCAACTCACTGCTTCTTTTTCCCTTGGAATGTCAGAGAATAAATCCTATTCCAATTCGATCCAAGAATTCCTCAAATATTTGAAGAGAGGTATTAGGAGCCCCAAGTCTTCACCATACTCATCACCATATTAATTAGTTCCTTATTTTTCACAAGCCATAGCCTTGCAGCCCCTCAATATCATGGTTGCTGTCTAGATGTGCTTTAATTTATCTTGTTTTTTCTTTTTCAATCCAGTCTCCACATGATACATGTGTGACTTAAATTACAAAGATGAAAAGGAAGATTCACACTTCCATACTTATAGATGCTGGAATTTTATTCAAGTTTATTCATCAGCTTTTGGACATCTATTTTGCCCTGCTCACCTCCCTCGGAGCATACTATCATCTAAAATGCCTAAACCTCCTTCTTGCATCTAGCTAAGATAGGTCTCCTTCATTCTTTAATGTTTTAAACTCAAGAAAGGTATTCTATGTGCCTCCACTAAACATTATCCTTACTTTATTTGGGCTAGTTCTACCCAACTGAAAAATATAGTCCTAATTCTGTCATCCAATATATTTACTATCTAGCTCTCTTAGTTTCTTATCATTTGCAAGTTTTCATGACTATGCCTGGTACCATTTATCTAAACTCCTATTAAAAATATTCCATAGACCATCTCTTCGTGCCCATAGGTCCTGTCCCTATGCTTTAATAAAAACACTTTTTGCACCAAACCAAACCAAACGAAAAAACCACCAATCAAAGGGACAAGAATCTAAAGGGGATCTGCTAGAAATCTCCTACTAATCTTAATCAACAGTTTTTGAGCTCAGGTATTTAATTAATTACAAAGTCACCTACTGTAGTGAAAGCTAGTACCTTTCTGATAACCATCAAAGATTACCAGGGAAGTCACTATAAAGTCTTATGTAGCAGCACCTGGGTGGCTCAGTAGGTTAAGTGTCTGCTTTGGCTCACGTCATGATCCAGGATTACAGGGATAGGACCCCATGTTGGGCTCCCTGCTCAGTGGGGAGTCTGTTTCTCCCTCTCCCTCTCGCCCCACTCATTCTCTCTCTCTCTCTCTCAAATAAATTAAAAACTTTTGACCAAAAAAAATTTAAGGTCTTCTGTAAGTACAAATATGTTAAAGAAAGAGTAAAAATAAATTGATTCCTCAGTAAAGATAGTAAAGCTGGATATCAAAAACTCCTGGTCTCTAATACCTTCTCTTTAAAAAGAAAAAAGATTTTATTTATTTACTCATGAGAGACACAGAGAGGCAGCGACACAGGCAGAGGGAGAAGCACGCTCCTCACAGGGAGCCTGATGTAGCATTCAATCCCAGGACCCTGGGATCACACCCTGAGCTGAAGGCAGATGCTCAACCACTGAGCCACCCAGGCGTCCCTCTAATACCTTCTCAAATTAAAGAGAAATTTAAAAAAGCAGCATTGAGTAGTGATGAAAGCAAAGAGAATTAAAGAACTGATACAGAAATAAGCAGCAACAAAGCAAGATTAAAATATAAATATTTGAAACAATCAAAGAAGAGCAGAGGAAAAATATGAGAACCAAGAAAAAAAATATTTCAAGATAAGGATATGAAAAACAATATGACACAATAAAATAAAATTTCCATGAAATGAAATGTGATCTAAATCTGACCCAAAAACAATGCCATCTTCAAAGCGAACTGATATTGAATGATCAACATTGTTATGTATCTTTGTGAAATTACTGAAGTCTAGGGATAAAGAACTCTTCAAGCATGTACTCAAGATATCTAGAAGCTGACCTCAGATCACCACAGCATATTCTATTTCAGAAGAATGGAAAAAAAAAAAAAAAAAAATGGAAAGAAGAATGGAATAATCTCTACCAGATCTTGAGATTTGTTTTTTTATGTGCTAAAAATATCCTTTTACTATAAAAGCAAACAAAGCATTTTCATCATTCAAGAACCTAAAAATAAAATGCCCAGGAATTCTGCTTGAATAAATAACTTATCAAAAAAAATCCATCAAATCAAATAATTAAAAACTCAAAATAAATGATAAAAGATGAGAAGCATCGAATCCAATACAATATAAAGACTAAACACATACATGAATATTGGTATGAGAACAGAATAAAAATGCTATATATATAAACCGGCCAAAATTAAAATAACAGAAATTGTAATGAGTGTATAGGAGAAAGAATGTTAATTTCCTTATCCTTCATAGTAGGGAGTCAATGAATGTTGTCTAAAAATTAAAGATGAAAATTTATTTTTTTAAAGATTTTCTTTATTTATTCATGAGACATAAAGAGAGAGGCAGAGACATAGGCAGAGGGAGAAGCAGGCTCCCCATGGGGAACCTGATTTGGGACTTGATCCCAAAACTCCGGGATCACACCCTGAGCCAAAGGCAGACCTCAACTGCTGAGCCACTCAGGTGTCCCTAAAGATGAAATTTTAAAAAGTATTATGTTTTATAACGTTTTTCATAATTAGCTTTCTCTATATCGGGGATCTCTCCAGAATTAAAATCACTTGAAGCCAAGAAATATTTATCTGAGTTAAATAAATTAACCTCACTCATTGTTCCTCTATGAATTTAAGTAGAATTACATGTAATACTTAGTTTATATTGGCCTATACAAAACTACATTGATCTGAGGGTGCCTAGGTAGCTCATTCAGTTAAATGTCTGCCTTCAGCTCAGGTCATGATCCTGGGGTCCTAGGATCAAGCCGTGGATAGGGCTCCTTGCTTGCTGGGTAGTCTGCTTTGCTCTCTCTTTCTCTCTTAGATAGATAGATAGATAGATAGATAGATAGATAGATAGATAGATAGATAGATGATAAATAGATAAATAGATAAATAAATAAAATCTTTATTTAAAAAAATACTCCACTGATCTGCACATCCATCAATTCATTTATGCTTCTATATATGTATATGTTTAGGGAGAGGTCTCAAATTATGTTCACCTAATGTTAATGATACAGTGGAGGGACTTGAGTTTTTTTCTTTTTTTAACATATCTTTGAATGATAAAGCTCGTGTTATGGACTGAACCATGCCTCTCAAAACTTCTATGTTCAGTCTCACCCCATGGTGACTATATTTGGAGACGAAGCTCTAAAAGAGGTAATTAAAGTTAAGTGTGACCATAGCAGTGGTACCCTAATCCAGCTATATATAATATATATGCCAGAGAGTAGACTTACAAAGATGAAATTAACACATTAAGGAGCTGAGAGTGCATGGTGCGTGAACAGAGACACAGACATAAATCATTACTACAAAATCCTGTGACAAATGCTAATAAAATGGCACGTAAACTTCACTTAACACCCACACACAGAGATGCCTGAGTGGCACAGTCAGTTAAGCATCCAACTCTTAGTTTCAGCTCAGGTTGTGATCTCAGAGTTGTGAGATTAAGTCCCATGTCAGGCTCCACGCTCTGCACAGAGATTGCTTACATTTCTCTCTCCCTCTCCCCCTCCTTCTGCCACACTCGAACTGTCTCTCTCATATGAATAAATCTTAAAAAAAAAAAATACTTCATAGAAAAGATGTTGTTTAAGTCTTAAGTAAAAATTTGCTATCCTGGGATCCCTGGGTGGCGCAGCGGTTTGGCGCCTGCCTTTGGCCCAGGGTGCGATCCTGGAGACCCGGGATCGAATCCCACGTCGGGCTCCCTGCATGGAGCCTGATTCTCCCTCTGCCTGTGTTGCTGCCTCTCTCTCTCTCTCTCTCTCTCTCTATCATGAATAAATAAATAAATAAAATCTTTAAAAAAAAATTTGCTATCCTTATCAGATATGAAGTGTTCTGTAAGCAGAGAAAATAAAACCTTTAAGTCACAAAAAGTGACAAGTCATTGCATAGTTGCTGGAACTAGAGTGGTATAGTTGAATGGATTCATGTAAGAGATGAATAAAGCATGGTTAGACAGGAGGTTCAGAAGATAGACAAAGTCCAAATATAAATCTATTACTCTTTGCGTTTATCGGCTTCATCCAATAGGGAGCCATTAGTTTCATGTTGAAAAACGCTTAAAGTATATATTTTTAGAAAAATCATTCTGATGCCAGTTTCAATACCTACAAGCTCTACTTATATGTAGATAATTACACAATGCTTTCACAAGCTCTATTTATTTATACTATATACTGTTTTTTTTTTTTTTTTTTTTCAAAATTTATTTATGATAGTCATACAGATAGAGAGGGAGAGAGAGGCAGAGACATAGGCAGAGGGAGAAGCAGGCTCCATGCACCGGGAGCCCGACATGGGATTCGATCCTGGGTCTCCAGGATCGCACCCTGGGCCAAAGGCAGGCGCCAAACCGCTGTGCCACCCAGGGATCCCTATACTGTTTTTTAAAAAGGAATTAAAGTAGTTGTTCTCAATCTTTTGTCACCAAATAAAATATTTGCTTTTGTGAAAAAGGTTTATTACATCATACCTAACTAGTAAAATAGTCAAGAACTTACATTAACTAACAGCTATCTTCTGATTTTAAAAATTACACATGCTCAACATGGGAAATTTGGAAAACCGTAAAAACAAAAACAAATCTCACCTAAAATCCTAGCCGCTAGGCATAGGCACTATTACATTTTTGTTATAAATCAGACATAAAATTTAAGTGGCTGTGTTTTAACCATTTAACAATATATTGTAAGCATTTTAGTAATTCTTTTGGTAGTGTTCAATATATTTTAAAAGGTGTATTTTTTCCCCTATTATATGGATAAATATTTTATTTATTTATTTATTTATTTATTTATTTATTTATTTATTTGATAAATATTTTAAAAATGCATTTAGTCCGGTTTTATTGAATTGAGTTGCTTCTAATTTTTCAATCAATATTAAATGTGATGATGGAATATTTCTTTTTTTTTTAAAGATTTATTTATTCATGATAGACATGGAGAAAGAGAGAGAGCGAGCAAGAATAGCAGAGACACAGGCAGAGGGAGAAGCAGGCTCCATGCAGAGAGCCTGATGCGGTACTCGATCCCAGGTCTCCAGGATCACGCCCTGGGCCAAAGGCGGGTGCTAAACCATTGAGCCACCCAGGGATCCCCTGATGGAATATTTCTGTACATGTATCTCTGTGTATCTTCAAAATGTATAAAAAACTTACAATCTCATATACAAATATCTACATGAATATGTTCTCTAAAACTTACCTTTTTCTTTTTAACATTTCCATCAGGCAGAGGAAAATGATCTTCCAGAAACTCACCCAAGGTAATCAAGAGTTTCTCCTTATATTCTTTTATGTCATGCATTTTAGTGTTCAGCTCATCAAAGACTCTAATAGAGATTTTAAAAATTAAAAGAAATATTTTACTGATAAAATACACAAAATATAAGTATATGTAAATGCTAACTCATAAAGTTGATCAAATATTTTGTTTAAACTTCATTTGTTCAAAACAAATAACTAGCTTTATGAAGCAGAATTCTTTAACTTGTAGGGAAACTATATATCAAATCAAAAGTAAAATATAACTAAGAATTGGCAAAAGTTAAATACAGTAAAACTCATAATTTCTAATAAAACTTCCCTTCTTTTCATGTATTTCATGCAACATAAAAAAATAACTTTTTCCTATTTCAGAAACCTAGAATACAAATACCTTGATTCAGAAAATGTCACAACCTGCTGTTTCAATTTATTGTGTAGTACATTAAGAGATTCCAATATCTGTTGTTGTTCATCCAGCCACTGTTGCTCCCTTTAAACATGGAAAAACACCAACAATAGCCAAATAAAACATTAATGCCACTTCAATAAACAGCAGTGATTAAAGATAATTATAATATAATTATACCTTTCCAAGTCTTCCTTTAACTTTTCATTCTTTGACTGAACAGTAGAGAGTACCAATTCAAGATCAACTCTCAATTTTTGGAACTAGGACAAAATAATTCAAATTAATTCTTAGTCTGTAATCTTATAAAGTTATATTTATGAATGAGAGTGAAATTGACATTTGTTTACTTAGATAGATACTCAGAAATCAAGAGCAAGAAAGCCTACCAGAAAGTCTGAAAGGAAATATACAGCAGGTACTAGGTTCTTTGTAATATTTCATTTGTTAAATTCAAAAATATAAGAAACAGTTTGAGCAATACGTTTTAATTTCATATTGAAAAACAAACAGTGAGTTTTAAGTAATCAAGTAGATTAGGTCTCTTTTCTAAGGAGTATACAAAAACAGACACAAATGATTATCATTCATTCAACAAATATTTATTGATCTACCAGGCATTGTTGAAGGAGTCAGGAATTCAAAGATGAACAAAGAGGAGAATCCAAACAAAAAAATAAGTAACTCCAGTGAGTGATCAGTATCACGAAGAAAAAATATGTCAAAATAGGAGCACAGACACGTAGAGCAGGAATAGCTCTTTTAGGTAGTAGTATGATATGCAAAGACTTTTCTGATCGGGTAAACAGTATAGCAGCAGATTAAGAAGACATGATAAAACATGATAAAATCTGCAAAAAAAAGTCCCATGAAGAGAAAACTGTAGGTACAAAGGCACTGAGGCAAGAATATGTGTGATTTGAGGAACATCAAAGAAGATTGTGTGGATACACCAAATTAAAATAACATTTGGACTTTTTTCTAGTATCTTTTTGTTTCTAGAACATATTAGCTAAGTATTCCACTCTTCTGATGTCAAGAGTTTCCATTAGCTTTTTATGCATCTAAATTCATGATAATTTAAAGATGTATAATAACCATGAAAAAGGGGGCGTGAAATAATCAGTAAACAATTAGTATAAATAAAGTAGGTTTATTTTTAAAAAATACATAAGTCAAGAAATTGGAAGGAGAGGAAAACAGAAACAGAGAAAAGGTAATACAAAGAGGAAAGAAAAATCAAGTACAAAGATTTCAAAGCAACCAGTGTTATTAAATATGAACAAAAGAATTAAAGATGAATAATAGAAAGGTAACTGGAAAAATCTGCAAATATTTAAATATTAAAAACACATTTCCAAATAACCCATGAGTCAAAGAAGAATCTATAAGAAAAAAGAAATTTTTATGAATTATTTGAAAGTAAAAACAAAATAAAAATTTCTGGGGTGAAGCAAAAGCAGTACTCAGATGAGAATTTACAGCAGTAAAAGCTTATATTAAAAAAAAAAAAAGCTCCAGGGTTGCCTGGGTGACTCCATCCTTTAAGCATCCAACTTCGGCTCAGGTTATGATTTCAGGATCCTAGGATCAAGCCCTAAGTCCAATTCCCTGCTCAGCAGGGAGTCTGCTTCTCCCTCTGCCCTTCCCCCTGCTCATGCTCTAACTCTCTTTCAAATAAATAAAACTAAAAAAAAGAAAGAAAGAAAGAAAGAAAGAAAGAAAGAAAGAAAGACAGACAAAAGCTCTCAAATTAAGGACAGCTTCTACCATAAGAAAGAAGAACAGATAAAATCAAAAGTAAACTAAATAAAAAATGATTTTAAAAAAACTGACAGAAAAATAAGAAACCTGGAGGGAGGGTTTTTTTTTTTGGGCGGGGGGGAATCAATGAAACCCAAAGCTGACTCTGAGAAGGTCACCGTGATTGGCCATACTAATTACAAGAGAAAAAAAGAATAAAAATTACTAACATCAGGAACGATAGAGATGACTTTGCTATGAACATTAAAATGATGAGGGAATGCTATGAACAAATTTAATAAATCTGACAAATTAGATGAGATGGATAAACTATAAGACACAAACTGCCACTTCTTCAGAGAAAAATAGAAAAACTGACTAGCTATAGAAAAACAGTTTGTGACCAGACACTTTCCCACAAAGAAAAGTCTAGCCCCAGATGGCTTTACCTGTGCATTCTAGCAAACATTTAAGGAATACATACGGATTCTATACAAACTCTTTTAAAGAGAGAATATTTCTCAACTCATTCTGTTAGGCTTGATACCAAAGCCTGACCAAGATGTCAGAAGAAAACCACAAACTAGTATCTCCCATTAACACAGATGCAAAAACCTTAATAAAATTTTAATAAATTAAATCCATCAATAAATAAAAAATATTAACACATTATAGCAAAAAGGGTTTATCTAAGGAATACATCTGGTTAAACAGATAATATAAAATTTTTAAAGAATCAATGTACTAATAAGTCAATGAATTCAAGTATAGTCAGAGGATATAAAATTAATATGCAGCAATCTATTGCATTTCTGTAACTAAAAATGAAGCAGTAGAAAGAGAAATTAAGAAAACAATCTCATTTATAACCACACAAAAAAAAACAATAAAATACCTAGGAATAAACTTAACCAAGGAGATGAAAGATCTATACTCCAAAAACTATAAAACACTGATGAAAGAAACTGAAAATGACACAAACATAAAGATACTTCATGCTCATGGACAGGAAAAAACAATATTTTTTATTATTTTTTAAGATTTTATTTATTTATTTATTATTTATTTATTTATTTTATTTATTTATTCAGATTCCAGAACTCCGGGATCACGCCCTGAGCTAAAGGCAGAGGCTCAACCACTGAGCCACCCAGGCGTCCCCAAACCAATTATTTTTTAAATGTCTATACTACCCAGAGCAATCTGCAGATTTAACACAATCCCTACCAAAATACCAATAGTAGTTTTCACAGAACTAGGACAAATAATTCTAAAATTTGTATGGAACCCCAAAAGACCCCATATAGCCAAAGCCATCTTGAAAAAGAACAAAAGCTGGTGGCTTCAGAATCCCAGATTTCAAGATGTACTACAAAGCTGCAGTAATCAAAACAGTATGGTACTGGCACAAAAACAGATACATTGATCAATGGAACAGAAGAGAGTCCAGAAGGAAATCCATTCTGTTATGGTCAATTAATCTATGACAAAGTTGGCATATATATAATGGGGAAAAGATGTTTTTTTCAACAAATGGTGATGGGACAACAGGACAGCTAAATGAAAAAAAGAAAGAAAGAAAGAAAGAAATTGGGCCACTTTCTTATACCATACACAAAATAAATTCAAAATGGATTAAAGGCCTTAATGTGAGGGGTACCTGGGTGGCTCACTGGTTGAGCATCTGCCTTTGGCTCAGGTCGTGATCCTGGGGTCCTGGGATCGAGTCCCACATCGGGCTCCCCAAAGAGAGCCTACTTCTCCCTCTGCCTATGTCTCTGCCTTTCTCTGTGTCTTTCATGAATAAATAAAAATCTTAAAAAAAAAAAAGACCTTGATGTGAGACCTAAAATCATAGAATTTCTGAAAGAAGATACAGGCAGTAATTTCTGTGACATTAGCTACAGAAATATTTTTCTAGCTAAGTCTCCTCTGATAAGGAAGACAAAAGCAAAATGAAACTATTGAGACTACACCAAAATAAAAAAGAAACTATAAACAAAACTTACCGAAAGGGAGAAGATACTTGCAAATGATGTATCTGATACAGGGCTCATATCTGACTATATAAAGAACTTACACAACTCAGTACCAGCAAAAAACAAATAACCCAATTACTATTCAGGGCAGAGGACCTGAATAGTACTTTTTCCAAAGAGAATAACCAGGGGTACCTGGATACCTGGATGGCTCAATTGGTTAAGCATCTCCTTTGGCTCAGATCATGATCCTGGGGTCCAGGGATCGAGCCCCACATTGGGCTCCCCATTCAGTGAGGAGAATGCTTGTCCCTCTCCCTCTGCCCCTCCCCCCTGCTGGTACTCACTCTCTCTCTCTCAAATAATAAAAACTTTAAAAAAGAGGACATAAAGATGGTCAACAAACATGAAAAGATTCTCAACATCACTAATCATCAGGGAAATGCATTATTAAAGCCACAGTGAGATATCACTATACGTCTGTCAGAATGGCTAAAATCAAAAAGAAAGAAATAACAAGTGTTGGCAAGGAAGTGAAGAAAAAGGAATCCTATGCACTGTTGGTAAGAATGAGATTGATGCAGCCATTGTGGAAAACAGTATGGAGGTTCCTCAAAAAATTAAAAATAGAATTACCATGTGATCCAGTAATTCCACTAACTAGGTATTTACCCAAAGAAAACAAAAACATTAATTTGAAAAGATATGTGCACCCTTATGTTAAATGAAGCATCATTTACAATACCAAAGATAACAAAAGTAACCCAAGTGCCCTTCAATAGATGAATGGATAAAGATATGGTTGTATATGTACTATGGAATATTATTCAGCCATAACAAAGAATGACATCTTGCCATTTGCAACAACACTGGATGTATCTAGAGGGCATAATGCTAAGTGAAATAAGTCAGAAAGAGAAATACTACAGCCGTATGATTTCACCTACACATGGAATTTAAGAAACAAAAGAACAAAGAAAAAAAGACACACAAAAGAAGTCTTAAATGTGGAGAATAAAATGGGTTGCCAGAGAGGAGGTGTATAGAGGGATAGGGAAAATAGATAAAGGGGATTAAAAGTACTCTTATTTTAATAAGCACTGAGAAACATATAGGATTGTTGAATCATTATATTGTATACCTGAAACTAATGCTCCATGCTTTAAAAAGTCAATGTAATTTATTATATCAACAGAGTAAAATAGAAAAAAAATTATCTTCTTAATGAATTCAGAAAGAATAAATGACAAATTTCAATAAAAATTCCTAATTTTAGAAAAGGTCTTCATAAATTGTAATGGGAAGTAATTTCGGGGCAGCCCCAGTGGCGCAGCGGTTTGGCGCCGCCTGCAGCCTGCGGTGTGATCCTGGAGACCCAGGATCGAGTCCCACATCAGGCTCCCTGCACGGAGCCTGCTTCTCCCTCTGCCTGTGTCTCTGCCTCTCTCTCTTTCTGTGTCTATGAATAAATAAATAAAATCTTTAAAAAAAATTAAGTAATTTCGACTTAATTTCACTTATGAAAAACCTACTGCTAACATCATACTTGATGAAAAGAGCAAATGCTATCCACTTAGATCAGAAACAAGGCAAAAATATCTATTCTCACCACTTTTATTATATAGATTACTAAATGTTCCAGGGGCATCTCAGTGGCTCTCTTAGTTAAGGGAATGACTCAATTTCAGCTCAGGTCACTATCTCAGAGTGGTTAGACTCCACTCAGCAAGGAGTCGACTTGGGATTCTCTCCCTGTCTGCTAGGGCATGCTCTCTCTCACTCACAAATAAATCTTTTAAAAAACGTAAGTGTTTTAGAACAGTACAATAAGCCAAGGAAAACCTATGAAAGGCATCCAGGGGCACCTGGCTGGCACAGTTAATTGCCTGGCTCTTGGTTTCAGCTCAGATTGCAATCTCAGGATTGTGAGATCAAGCCCTCGTGTGCAGCTCCTTGCTCATCATGGAGTCTGTCTGCTGGAGATTCTCTCTCCCTCTCCTGCTGCTCTTCTCAATTGTACTCTTACTCTCTCGCTCTCTCATAAATAAATAAATAAATAAATAAATAAATAAATAAGTAAGTAAGTAAGTAAGTAAGTAAGTAAATCACATAAAAGCCATCCAAATGCAAAAGAATAAATATGTGCCCCTGATCTCAAGTGACATGACTAGCTATTTATAAAATCCTACAGCATCCACAAAGCCACTAGAATAAGAGGTTAATCATACTAATACATCAATGTACAAATATTAATTGTATTTATACGTAGCAGCAATAATTGACAACTAAAAAATACCACTGTCATAGGATTAAAAATATGAAATACCAAAGGGATGAATTTGACAAAAATGTAGAAGACCTGCATACTTCTATTACAACTTTGCTAAGTCAAATAATCATGAAATGGAATGTCTGGCTCACTCAATCAGTAGAGCATGAGATTCTTACTCTTTTCTTTTTTTTTTTTTTTAAGATTCTTAATCTTTAAGTCATGAGTTTGAGCCCCATGTTTGGGGTAGTTTGCTTAAATAAACATTTTTTTAAAAAACCAAGAATATTGAATTTTGTCACTTATTCTTTCTGAATTCACTAAGATGATCAAATGTCTTTTTTTCTTTTCTAATCTTTGATATAATGAATTATAAAACACTGATGAGATAAGTCTTAAAAAATTGTAAATAAGCAGAGACCTACATAAACACAGAGATCATACAGGGCTCATGGGTCTGAACTGAGACTCAGTCTGTTAAAGATGTCAATTCGCCTCAAATTAAACTACAGAATCTGGGCAATCTCAGTCAAAATTTAGTAAGTTTTTTATAGGACTGAATGATCAGCCAACTCTATATGAAAATATAAAACAATATTGAGAAAAAACAAAAAAGAGAATTCATACTATTTTATTTCAAAATTCTAAAACTTCAGTAAATAAAACAATGTGGAATTGACATAAAGACAGAAAGACAGAAAAAAGTAAGAGAAATAACCAAAATGAAAAACAAATGGAGTCGAAATGGATCCACACATATATGGTCAGTCAATTAATTTTCAATAAACATGCAAAGGAAATTCAAAAGAAAAAAAATAATTTTTTCAACAATTTGTGAACACCCACAATTAGTATTTATATGAAAGGAAAGTTTATCAATAACTCATTCCATATAAAAACATTAATTCAAAATAAATCATAAATGTAAAACTTTGAAATTTTTAAAGAAAACATTCAAGAAATCTTTGTGACCTTAAGTTGGGCAAATATTCCTATATTTGAGCACAAACCTTAAAAAATACTTGATAAAACACAATTAATCAAACTGGAAACTTATGTTTTTTAAAAGACACTGTTAAGAGAATAAAAAGATAAGTGTGCAGGAGTTACCTGAGCAAGGCAAGGTGGCACAAAATGCACATTACCAAGAAAGGCCTGTCTTTAGGTCAGGTTCCTTGTGGACTCCTGAAGGATGAGCTCTGAGGCCCTGGAATATATGTCTGATAAGAATGTTTATGTAGGGGTGCCAGGATGGTTCAGTGACTTCAAGCCCCACTTGGGTGTGGAGGCTATTTAAAAAAAAAAAAAAAGTGTTTATGTATGCCTGGAGCCTTACATACTTGGTACCAGTTTGATTAGAGAGTTTATTCTAACTATGTGATTTTTGGTAAATGCAATTTTGCTCTGGAGGGCTGGAGTGTGAATAGGTGAGTTCAGTCAAGGAGGCCCCTGATGCATGGTGACTGACTACTGATAAAAACTCTAGACAAGAAGTCTGGGGTGAGGTTCCTTATCTAACAAACGAACAAACAAAAAGTTCCTTTTTGACAATACTTTGCACATGTGACACTCAGCTGCAAGGAGAACTAAATCCATCAACTCCACTGGGAAAGGACTCCTACAAGCTTAGCCTATGTGTGTTTTCCCTTGCTCATTTTAATCTGTGTCTTCTCACTGTAAAAAACTGTAATTATGAGTATAGCTTTTTTTTTTTTTTTAAGATTGATTTATTCATGAGAGACACAGAGAGGGAGGCAGAGGCACAGGCAGAGGGAGAAGCAGGTTCCCTGTGGGGAGCCCGATGCGGAACTTGATCCCAAACTCGATCTCAAGACCTCAGGATCATGACCTGAGCCAAAGGCAGATGTTCAACCATTGAGTAAATCAGGTGCCCGAGTATAGCTTTTCCGAGTCATAGCCCATCAACAAAATGAGTGGACTTGGGGAAAACCCTGACAACAGCTGGCATCAGAAGTGGGATTTTGCTATAATGACCCTGGCTCGCCAAAACACAATGAAAGCACTCTGTGGGAAAAAGAAGGATAATGGGGCAGAGAATGATGAATTTGGCACCTAATGTTTAACCAGTCAACAAAGATACAAGACAACAGCCACACCATGATCAATAATTACAGGTAGATACATAGTCAAAGGAATTTAGAAGTGACAGAAAAAAATTCTCAAGACAGTTGCCTAACTGGATACATAAGGAAATACGAAATAATGAGAAAGAGAAATAAGCTAAATGTTCAATTTCTGTTATTTTTATCAGTAATAATTAAAATGAAAGCCGAATGTTAAGACCAATGTTGGAACTGCATCAAGTTTGGATTTCAGCCAGTTCAAATCAGTGCTGATAGTCTAAGGGCTGCTACCAAAGGGAAACTTACAGTGGATCATTAAGTCATGTATCATTTATAATTCATATTGAAAATTTGATGGCTCTTTTCAACATAAAAAAGAATACGAATCTTTCATTCTGGGAAAATGTTCATATATTATTTATTGTTCTATTATTTTAATTTTCCTTTTCTTTGCCATCTGTACTCTGTAGGAAATTTCCATTACTATAATTACCTACATTTTTGTGTTTATTTCAGGTATCATGTTTTCAATGAGAAAGGCTCTTATTCTCTGATTGGTCCTTTTTAAAATAACACCTTCGTTGAGATATAATTCACAAACCATACAGGTTACCACTTAAAGTGCATAATTCACTAATTTTTAGTGTACTTGTATAGTTGTCCAAACATCACCACCATCTATTTTAGGATATTTTCATCATCCCAAAAGGAAACCTGTTAGCAGTATCCATTAGCAGTCATTCATCACTTCCTCTCCAATCAGCAACAACCTACTTTTTCTGTCTCCATGAATTTGCCTATTATGGACTTTTTATATAAATGGAATACGATATGCAATCCTTTGTGACTGGCTTCTTTCATTTAGCATACTGTTTTCAAGATACACCTGTATTATGGTATATCAGTACTTCATTTTCTTAGACAATAATATGTCATTGGATAGATACTATTTATTTATCCATTCATCCACTGATGACATTTGGGTTGTTTATTCTTTTTGGCCATTATAAAAAATGCTGCTATGAACACTCATGTGTAAGTTTTTGTGTGGATACACACTTATTTTCACTTCTCTTGGGTATATAGCTGGGAGTGAAAATACTGGTTCAAATGGTAACTCTGTTATCTTCTGAGGTACTACCAGACTGTTTTCCAAAGTGGCTGCACCATTTTATACTCCCAGGAGTAGTTTATCAATGTTCTAATTTTTCCACATCTCCACCAGTACTTGTCATTGTCTGTCTTTTGATTATATAGCCATACTAGGAGTATGAAGTCGTACTTCTTTTAAGTTGGCATTCTGTTATGTTATAAATATTTTTTTTCAAAGATTTACTCATTTATTTGAGAGAAAAAGAGAGCACAAGCAAGGGGAGGGACAGAGGGAGGAGAGAATCTCAAGCAGACTCTCCACGGAGTGTGGAGTCCAACAAGGGGATAGATTTCATGATCCTGTGACCAGGAGGAGAGCCAAAATCAAGAGTTAGATATTTTTATTAAATTCTTTGTTCCCTGAATTGTCTCTATTTCCTTAAAGTTCATCTTAGTCAGTTGTTTTGAGTTTCTGCCTTTCCATTTGGAGGCATTCACAACAAATGCTCATGACAACTAGCTGCCCACTTATGTTTAAAACTCAAAAATAGGGATCCCTGGGTGGCTCAGCGGTTTGGCGCCTGCCTTTGGCCCAGGGCGCGATCCTGGAGACCCAGGATCGAATCCCACGTCAGGCTCCCGGTGCATGGAGCCTGCTTCTCCCTCTGCCTGTGTCTCTGCCTCTCTCTCTCTCTCTCTCTCTCTCTGTGTGTGACTATCATAAATAAATAAAAATTAAAAAAAAAAACTCAAAAATACTTAAAACCTTGTTTATGAATGGCATTTTTTGATGTACACCAACCTTGCTTTTTCAATGGGAATCCTGTATATTAACATTTATAGATCTTTTTTTCTTAAGCCATTTAGATTTTCCAGAGAAGATTCTTTTATCTCCAGTCTGAGACTATTTTATACTAGATTACAAGACTTCCAGAGAAAGAACAGGGGAAGGAGCTGGTACTCCTACCACATAGTATAAACATATTAACTTGATCTTTCTGACTTTTGACTTGCACACCAATCCTACTAAACACCCAATCTGGTATTCTTGCGTCCAGAACCTCAATAGTTTAATGTCTCCATATCCTATACCACCAGTTTCCCAAGTGCTTGATTAGAAAAAGGTCTAACAGTCTATTCTTTTGCTGTAAAAGAAATCTTGTTTTTAGCTCCAGACTTGAACCTTGAATATTATAGTACCAGATTCCTTCAAATCCCAAGACTTCTTTCAACTCTGTAGAGCAGATAATCTCTTTTCAGTCCTGTCTCTTGACACACAGATACTTATTTCCTTCCATGCATTTTACATTCTTGTTTACAAATTTGTTTGACCTAATGGATTTACACCTTTTTTTTTTTTTTAAGATTTTATTTATTTATTCCTGAGAGACACAGAGAGAGAGGCAGAGACACAGGCTGAGGGAGAAGCAGGCTCCCTGTGGAAAGCCCGATGTGAGACTTGATCAGGATCATGACCTGAGCCAAATGCAGACGCTCAACCACTGAGTCATCCAGGCATCCTTGGACTTACACTTTTAAAAAATGTGTTTATTGACATGTAAGTTAAATTCTGAGAACAGGTGAATATTATGATCATTTAACTATGTTTAATGCTTTTGCTTTTATTATGAAAAGTTTAATCAAATGAAAATTAAATTTAAGAATAAAGTTTACATACTAAACGCTAACAAGAGTTCTGATATACAAATTGGTGAGATGAAATTCAAACCATTTAAAATATTCCATTCAATAAAACACAAAATCAAAATAAAAAATTTATATGGCTTTTAAGTGGTTTCATCCTATTTATGTCACGAATCCCAAACACTTCTAGTTATAAGCTAATAAGGGTTACTACAGATTCATTAAGTGACTTACCTCCTCTTTTCCTAATGTTACTAGAACTTCTTCATTCAGTGAAATTACTGCAGAAACAAAACAAACCGAAATTATATATATATATATATATATATATATGCTTTCTTAACTCTCAAAAATAAAGAATTTGATTTTTTGATTTCTAAGATACCTCTATATTTTCTTCTTTAACATCTTATACATATATAACCAACTTTAATTTTAGACAAACATGACATTTATGCATTTTTTAGTTTTATGCCTTTTGTCTTTTTAATCCCTCAAAAACAAAATTAAGAATCTATACTGTGTCCTTTAAATATTTCTCTCTGTAATTATATGATCCTATGCATATACATGTAGATGTACAGATAACGTACATCTTGATTACAGCCATGCTAGGCGGTATGAATAATACATTGTACCTGTACATTACCTGTTTCATATATGCAAGGGTTATTCATTTTGGTATTGCTGGTTTTAAAGAATGGGATATCATACACATTATTCTTATTTTCACTAAACAAAATCTCCAAGGAAATCCTTTCTATTCATCTTATGTAAGTCTAATTCATAATTTTAAATCACTTCAAAATATTCTACAGAATAAACATACCATATTGTAGTGATATTAATACTGACTGAACCTAACTTTTAGCCACAAAAAAACAATAATGGTGTAAGCAATTTTTTAACATATGTCTTTACGTGCTAGTGCTTCTATTTCTTTGGGATAAATTTTCAGAAACAGAATTTCCTAGAAGGAAATACATATTTTTAATTTTAAAATAGAATGCCAGATTCTTTTCTAAAAAAATTCTATTAGCAATTAAGAAACACCAAAAAATATAAACTCTTCTAAAATTTTTGCCAATTTATGAGTATAAACTAATGTTTCAGTTTAATTTTGTATAGCAAAATTACTATTATTTTTTAAGATTTTATTTATTTATTCATGACACAGAGAGAGAGAGACACACAGAGAGAGAGAGAGAGAAGCAGGCTCCATGCAGGGAGCGTGACATGGGACTCGATCCCGGGTATCCAGGATCACGCCCTAGGCTGAAGGCAGTGCTAAACTGACGAGCCACTGGGACTGCCCAGTATAGCAAAATTAAATCCTTATACTTAGAAAAGTTCAATCTTTGTACTTTGTTTACTTTTCCTAATAAAGTACTATTTAAAATTTCTCAAATAATATGCTACTGAAAACTTTCTAATTTATCTGCTATTCTAGAGGGACAAGACAACTGACCGGAAAGAGCTTCCCACATGTGCTTCATAGGCCCTGTATCAGAACTGATTATTGGCAGCTCCAGGATGGCTACCAAATCATTTCAACAAAAATGAAAAGGATTCTAAGAACATAAAGTTATAATCTCCCTCTTGGCCAGTGTGGCCATGAGTAGTATTTCCTATTGATTCACACAATCATTTCAACTCATACAATATAGCAGCTTCTAAGAATATAAATATATTTTAAGTCCTTTCAGTGTGGCAGTCTATGGGACTGGCAACCCCAAGCAAAAGGTGTATTTGGCTTACGGATCAGCCTGTGTGCTTGGTGTTATCAGTACAAAACATGTATATAAGGGATGATGATAATAAGAAAAATAAAAATTGAAAATTTCCTGATACATAGCATCAAAACAAATAAAATACTTAGAAATAAATTTAACCTAGGAGGCAAAAGACTTGTATGCCAGAAACTATAAAATGTGGCTGAAAAAAATTAAAGATACCAACCAACATAAAAATATCCCATGTTCAAGGATTAGAAGACTTAATATCGTTAAACATCAATATTACCCAAACTGACCAACAGCTTCAATGTAATTTCCATCAAAATCCCAGTATTTTTGTAGAAAATAGAAAAAAATCCACCCTAAAATTCACATGGAATATCAAAGGAACCCAAATAGCCAAATAAGTCTCACATTTCCTAATTTCAAAATTTACTACAAGGCTACAGTAGTCAAAAAAGTGTGCTGCTGGCATAGAAATAGACATATAGACCAATAGAAGAGAATAAAGAATCCAGAAATAAATCTTCACTATATGGTCAAATGATTTTTGACGAGGGTGCCAAGACAACTCAATGGGGGAAAGAACAGTTTTCTCAACAAATAATAATGGGAAAGCTAGATAATACACATGTAAAGGAATGAAGTTAGACCTTTAAAAAATAAAAAATAAATTAAAAAAAATTTAGAATAGCATGTAGAGTAGGAAGCAAAAATTGCTGAGCACAGTCCTCTAGAGAACAGCAAATTTTTTTTTTAAAGATTTTATTTATTTATTCACGAGAGACACAGAGAGAGAGAGAGAGAAGCAGAGACACAGGCAGAGAGAGAAGCAGGCTTCATGCAGGGAGCCGATGTGGGACTTGATCCCGTGTCTCCAGGATCACACCCTGGGCTGCAGGCGGCGCTAAACCGCTGCGCCACTGGGACTGCCCAGAACAGCAAATTTTAACAGCACAGTACGAGGCCTTTGAGATGCTCAATGTAATCCTGAGGAGGCAACAGGATATACAGTTTAATGCAAATTAAAGACACAACTGTGTACACACAGCTATCAGAAATGCCAAAATGTGGTAGTAAAAATGTGGAACAGTGGTAGATACAGATAGATTCGATATACATATATATATATGTGTATATATATATGTCTATATGTATATATAGACATACATATCTATCTAATTGAACTGTATATATTATATAAAAAGTATGTATATATTTAAAATATAAAAAGTAGTTAAAATCAAGACTGTAGATGAAATTGTCTAGAAAGAAAATGAAAAGAAGAATCTCAACAACTGGGATTAGAGAGCGATAATCCTACACAGAAAACTAAAATGGGAATTGGGGGGAGTTAAAGGAGGCAAATGGGCAGGAGAAAGAAGTGAGATGCTAAAAGAAAGAGGCACAGTCGATATAAAAAACCAAATACATACATATATTTGACACAGAAAAAGTAAGCTTTCATAATAGAAAAGTATTTCCTAGCTGGGTATTTTAACTATAGATTTTTAAGCCATTTTCTATTTCTTGACAAAAGGCAAATATATAGCTGGCCCCTGCTGGACAAGTCAAGAGGCAACATACAATCTATGTGGTCCGTATGTAATTAAGTATCGAAAATAACTTTTCTCTTCTACCAGTTAAGTTTCATTCATTAAGATACGATTTACAGTTTCTACTGAGCAGGTAAGATAGTGTCTGTAAGGATCAAATGATGGTTATAATAAGGTCTCCATAACTTATGATTATTATAATGCCACAAATATATATTTACCTATAATAATAAAATAAGCACAAAATTATGTATATAAATGAAAGAAAAACTTAGGCAATTGCAACCAAGCTAAATGGATCTTGTAATACTTGTAATCATTACATTAAATTGCCACTAAAAAATAAAAATAAAAAAAAATTGCCACTAATAGGTTTACAGAAATATAAACCTAAAAATAAGAACCTTACTTTCAGGACTTTCTTTCTGCCATTGACTGAGTTCAGCAGTCAAACATTTAGCTTGCATAATTAATAATGACAGCTATATAAAAAAAAAAAAAAGAGTATAAAACAGTTATTTCTTACAGAATATTCACACATGCTCATAGATTAAAGTATAGACATTTTTAATATTTTAACACAAGTTCCTAACATAAATAGCTAACATAATAGGCATCCAAACTATAAAAATTTATCACTCTAAACAAAATTCTGCTTTAAACCATACTAATTATAGCTTATAAATTGCCTGTTATACAAATGATATAATCTTTAAAAATGATTAATTCTACTTTACCACTCAACCTAAAATAAAAGGATATAAGCATATTTCTTTTATTTCCTAAATTAATATTACTTTAAAAATATAGGAGTGTCTAGCTGGTTCAGTCAGTAGAGCATGGGCCTCTTGACCCTGAGGCTGTGAGTTCGAGCCCCACATTGGGTGTACAGATTAGTTAAAAATAAAATCTTCAGGGGCACCCGGGTGGCTCAGTGGTTGAGCATCTGTCTTTGGCTCAGGTCCTGGGATTGAGTCCTGCATCGGGCTCCACACAGGGTGCCTGCTTCTCCCTCCATGTCTCTGCTTCTCTCTGTGTGTCTCTCATGAATAAATAAATAAAATCTTTTTAAAAAATTTATTATTACTTATTTATTAGAGAGAGAGAGAACAAGCAGGGGAGGGGGGAGAAGGAGAAACAGACTCCCTGCTGAGCAGAAAGTCCAACTCAGGGCTCAGTCCCAGGACCCTGGGATCATGACCTGAGCCAAAGGCAGACACTCAGGCATTCCCCCCAAAATTTTAAAAAATACATATATAGAGACAATTATAAAATGAGATTGGTTCTACAGGTTATTTATAAAAATCAATTTTGCTACACAACAGTTTAAGATGGTATGTTCCTGATATTAACTGTAATTCATACAATCTAATCATTGTAATTTTGATAATTAACAAATCTATGTGATAAATCTCTGCCTGATTAGATTATTAGATTGAAGTCTAGGGACGCCTGGGTGGCTCAGTGGTTGTGTGTCTGTCTTGGGCTCCGGGTGTGATCCTGGAGTCCTGGGATCCAGTCCCACATCAGGCTCCCTGCAGTGAGCCTGCTTCTCCCTCTGCCTCTGTCTCTGTGTCTCTCATGAATAAATAAAATTTAAAATAATAATAATAATAAATAAATAAATTGAAGTCTATGTATATTTAAAGTTAAATTTCAGTACATTTTTTATCACCTCTATATACTTATTGGTAGCCAGATAAAAAACGCAATGGGTATTAATATTTACACTAAAAGAACAAGTACTGTCTTTCTAAGTAATATTTTTAATGATTTTATTTATTTATCTATTTGAGTAAGAGAAAGCACACAGCGGGGAGGAGCAGAGGGACAGTTGAGCATGAGCTCAACTCAGGGCTTGATCTCATGACCCTGAGATCATGACCTGAGCCAAAATCAAGAGTCGGATGCTTAATTGAGGGAGCTACCCAGGTGCTTCTTAACCAATTTTTATGATACAGAGAGCAGGTGGTTCAAAGACCTTGCTCCGTATCACATCATTGACTGTTAAATAGAGGGAAAAACATCTAGTGTATTTCAAAGTTTTATATAATTACATAAAAATGCATTTACAGGTATTTAAAATTTTTACCAAAGGAGAATTTAACATCATTTTCTTATAGATATTAAATATGAATTTAAAAAGTCTGTTGTGAACTATAAAGAGATTTCATAAATGCTAATTATAACTAAGAAGAAATAACAAATTCTTAAAAAGTAGTATCCAAACTAGGCAAAACTATCATCACAATAAGTTGGTAACACTTTTTGTGAACATACTAAATTGAAATGCATAAAATAAATATTAATTTTTTAACCTTTTAAAAGAAAGCAATTTCATACGGTTCAACCTCATACTATGCTGATGACATACAGCTCTTACCTTCCCAAAGCCCATCTAAGGCAAACACCCAAATTATTTCTGACCTGCCAAATAATTAAACAATACTTTCTAAAAAATAACAGCAGTATTTCTAAAGTGACTTCTGTGAAATTTGAGAATTCTTTCCATTTTCTAATTTAAAATATCTAACTTCTTGCTTTAAAAATGGATTGAGTTTTAATACTGAAATTTTAAAGCTAATAGGTATGCAAAAAAGAGTAACTAAAGCAACCTTGAGATTATTTAAAAGGTCTGCTTACAAAGCTGGCTGGCCCTTGGCTGGTATCTGGGAACTTGTATTTTGAGATGGTTCCCACCAACTTATTAAGAGTGACTCATTGTGTCTGTACTGTTTTCACAAAGAATAGAACTTAAGCTGAGCACCTGCTTTCCTTCTGGAAGTCTGGTATTTTGGCAGAGGGTGCCTATGTGACTGGCCCCCACAAAACACCTTGGTCACTGAATCTCTAATGGGGTTCCCTGGTAAAAAAAAAAAAAAATTCACACTGTCACAACCCTTTGGGGGCAACTAAGCACATCTTGTGTGAAACTCTGATAAGACAGAACTCCTGAAAGCTTGTGTCTGATATCCTCTGGACTTTACCCCATGGTCCTTTGCCCTTTGATGATTACTCTGTATCCTTTTAATATAATATATCTCAGCCATGAATCTAACTGTACTGAGTCTTAGGAGTCCTCCTGTGAGTTACTGTGAGACTTGTGAACTACTCCTGGGAGTAATCTTTGGGATTCCTTAGATAATCTGATTATTGACTATCTAAGGATACTGATTCTTTACAGCTATATAAGCACTTCCAGCAAAGCCAGTTGTTTGTTTGGATCATTGCATGAAAATCATTCAAGAAATGTATAGGCCCAGAGCCCAGTGATTCTGATTCAGTAGGTCTTAGTTTCTCTAATATAAGAACCACATTTCCCAAAAAAACTAGATGACAGTTTATTTACTATATAATCCTATTTCAAATACAATATTCAGTTTTACCCAGTACAAGAGAACTTTATTTTATTGATAGATGCAAAATGTTTTTTTAAAAGATAGCTTCATCCTTCATCACTAATTTCTAAAGACCTGATATAATAGGTACTTTCAAAAATGACAAATTAGTTTTTTCCCCTTCTTTTTCTCTCTCATTCTCATTCAGTATTATTATGCTCATAGATTCTCATTTTCTCATATTGTTATAATCAATCAAGGCCATTATTCCTTTTCTTGTTCAAATGATGTTAAATTTGTGTTTTTCTGGAACAGTGCCTAAATCTTTATTTTTCATAACTTATTTTTCAAATTAGACACATTTACACTGAGTAGCACTAAAAGGAAATTTAAATTTCTAATAGCTACATGTAAGCTTGATTCCAGTCTTAATGAAAAGGAGTGGAAGAAATACAAAAGCCCTCAAAAAAGCTTCTGCATTACACCCCACTCCACGAACTGATGGCTTCTTCTCTGCTTCTGAGTTCACTTGTCTGCTGCTCTCTGTGTAATACACCATGAAGAACACGAACCCCCAACTGCAGCTTGCTGGCAGCAGACACAAGCATACACCTTCCTCACTTGCTGCCCTTATAACAAATTGAACCAATTTTTAAATGTAAACTGTGGGATTTGGAACTCAAGAGTACCTTCAATTGGTTCTTACGTCGTCTGACATTCTACTACCAGTTTTAAGAATTTTCTTTAGAATTATTTGTGTATTTGACTTTGTTCTTAAAATTAACACTAAAACATTTTAAATTCTTCATATGGTCAAATATATGTTGTCTTTTATAATATCTAGTTATCTACTATTAGCTAAGAAGTTTGCCCTGTCCCTAGACTGCACAAAGTCTCCTGACTTTTAAGATTTTTATGACAATCCATCTAGAATATATGTATATATAATGAAAGACAGAGGTCTTGGGCAGCCCGGGTAGCTCAGCGGTTTGGCGCCGCCTTCAGCCCAGGGCCTGATCCTGGAGACCCAGGATCGAGTCCCGCATCGGGCTCCCTGCATGGAGCCTGCTTCTCCCTCTGCCTGTGTCTCAGCCTCTCTCTGTATCTCTCATGAATAAATAAATAAATTCTAAAAAAAAAAAAAAAAAAAAAAAAAAAAAAAAAAAAAAAAAAAAAACAAAACAGACAGAGGTCTAATTTGGTTTTCTCCCAAATGGATAACTAATTGTACCACTATCATTTATTAACTAATTCATCCTTTTCCCACAAACTGGAACTACCATCTTTGCCATATTTAAACTTTTTAATCTGTTGCAATGATCCATTGGTATATTCTTAAACCAATTCCACAGATCTTTGTTTATTAAAATGGATATCTTAATCCTTTATTTCAGCATACAGTAAAATCAATTAAGGGTCCACATACAGTAAAAAACTGGCTACTAATCTTAACACAAAGTAGGACAGTATGTGTTCAAATTTTTAACAAGGTGTTATCTGATTTACATTTACTGACTAAACAGTTAAACATGTGTAACTGTTAAAAGATAATGAAAATATTCTTATTTATTTATAATAGTTTATTCAAAAAGTATTTAGAATACTTCCCTAAGTCAGAAAATAGAGAATTTTCCAAGTGATTAAGCATACAGGTATCAACAAAGCTATCATATGTGGGTTTAATATGGATGAATAATATTACCCAAACCAAAATGAGTTAAACTTACCTATTTTTAGGAAGAAAAAAAGGATTCATACCTGAGCATTTGAATCAGTGAGTGTCTCAGTTCCAACAAGTGATAATTTTTTCTGACACTTGATTTAAAAAGTAAATAAAACAAGTTACACACTTGAAGCTTTTATATATAACAGATAATTCCCTTTCCCTTTTTTATACAAGTCAATTTAATATTTATTTAAAATAATAAATACAAATAACTGATACACGAGAAGAGTTTATGTTCCTCACTTTCTAAGCAAGTGGATTAGGAGGGTTACCAAACAGGTCCCGAGATGAACATATCAAAAGTAGACGTAGATACTAGATTCTATATAGAACAAAAAAATGATCATAAGAAATAAGGAAAAAGAAAATATAAAATAGGTATGGTGAATTAGAAACTAGATAATGGAAAAATAGGAAATAAGAGAATAAGAAGAAAAGTACTATAGAAAAATAATGGAAGAGGTAGCAATATAGTTAAGATCATAAGAAAACAAAGCCTTCAGGAGACACTGTTTCTATGCCACCTTTAAAAACTCACAACTATTAATAGTGATTATACATGATTGAAAATATGGATAATTTAAATTTTACTTGTGTGCTTATTTCTAGTATGCTATCATTTTACAAAAAAAAAAAATTTTTTTTTTTTTTTTAATTTACGTATAGGTGTCTAAGGTAGGTGGCTCAATCGGTTAAGCTTCTGCCTTCAGCTCAGGTCACAATCCCAGGACCCTGAGATCAAGTCCCACATCAGGCTCCCTGCTCAGATCCTTTACCCCTTCCCCTGCTTGTGATCTTTCTCTCTCTCACACTCCCTCTCTCTCAAATTAAAAAAAAAAAATTAAAAATTAAAAAAAAATAAACAAAAAAATAAAGATGTATTTATTTGAGAGAGTGTGAGGGCTGGGGCAGAGGGAGAGGGGAGAGAGAATCCCAGCAGACTCCAAGCTGAGTTCAAAGCTCAACATGAGTTGGATGCTTAATCAACTATGCCACCCAGGCACCCCCTAAAATTTGTTGTGTTGTTTTTTTTTTTAATTTTTATTTACTTATGATAGTCACACACACACAGAGAGAGAGAGAGAGACAGAGACATAGGCAGAGGGAGAAGCAGACTCCATGCCCCGGGAGCCTGACGTGGGATTCGATCCCGGGTCTCCAGGATCGTGCCCTGGGCCAAAGGCAGGCGCCAAACCGCTGCACCACCCAGGGATCCCTAAAATTTGTCATTTTTAAATTCCAATTCCTATACTGAAAAAATACTAAAAAAAAAAAAACCAATTATACACATTATGTTGAAAATACACAAATATAGAATATCAAGGATTTATATTAAAAAATAATTTTAAAAAAGGAAAAAAAGAAAATCAATAACCTGCCTGATCTAAAATTTTACTGTGAAGAATGGGATGCGGGGACACCTGGGTGCCTCAGTGGTTGAGCATCTGCTTTTGGCTCAGAGTGTGATCCTGGAGTCCTGGAATCGAGTCCCACATTGGGCTCCCTACATGGAGCCTGTTTCTCCCCCTGCCTTTCTCTCTGTCTTTCAAAAATAAATATATAAAATCTTAAAAAAGAAAAAAGAGTGGGATGCAAAGTCTATGGCCTGTATCATATATTACGCTATTTTAAGTAGAAAAAACTTTTATCAACATACTATATTTTATCAGAAATGATTATATCTCACTAATTCAGAAAATGTACATATATTTCAAAGACATTTTCTAACTTAACTCATATTTTCACTCAAACTCCATAATTACATGTTCTCTCCACTTCTCTATTCTCTATCTTAGGGAATGAACCTTACCAACCTCGTAGTGGCCCAAATGAGAAACCTGAAAGTATCCATAATTTTCCACCATATCACAATTAAATGTCAAGTTCTTTAGGTTCTACCTCCTTAGTGTCTCTTGAATCCTGCTATTTGCTAGGATAGGATTTAGCCCTTTGGTACTGCTTATCAAAACTAGTACTAGGGCCTCTTAAGTGCTCTTTCTACCTGTAGTCTAAGTCTCCTATATTCCATTTTCTTCAAAACCACCAAGTAATTTTCCCAAACTATGCATCTCATGCAACCTCTTTCTCTAAATATCCTCATGTCTCACTTCCTTATCTCTTTCATGGTTTTTGCTCAGTTGTCAACTTATCAATGACCTTAAATAACCCCATTATGTAAAATTACATTATCCCTGCCCAAGCACTTCCTAGTTTCTTCCCTGTCTTGCTTTCCTCCATAAAATTATTATTTCTGCTCGTATTGGGGCACCTGGATAGCTCACTTGGTTAAGCATCTCACTCTTGGTTTCAGCTCATCTCATGATCTCAGAGTGCTGGGATCAAGCCAAGCCACACTCAGGCTCCTCTCTCAATGGGGAGTCTGCTTGAGGATTCTCTGTCTTCCTTTCCCTCCCCCCTTCCTCTATTAGTCCTCTATCAAATAAATAAATAAATCTTTTTAGAAAATTATTATTTCCACTTATAAATTATCATTTAATATAATATAACGGCTACTGCATCTATTAAATGATAATCTCCTTGAGCGCTGGGACTGTCATAATTTCTCCTCTTTCTATAGCTCATCTGGCATAAAGTTTATTGAATAAATGCTTACAGGTCTAAAAGCTATATAAATATTTATCATATAATATAATGGCTTTTAGGAACCAACATAATTATTTTTCTTGAGTCTACTATTGAAATAGATTTTAAATCTTACAGTAATTAAAAAAATAAATCTTACAGTAATTAATACATATATCACTTTTATTTCTTGGTACTTACTCCTTCCATATCTTTCCACAGTACTTCACATTCTTTAATAAGTTTTTCTTCAGCATCTGTAATGTCTTCCATATCTGTAGTGCTGTCTGGATCTAGATCTTGCTGATTCACTGACATGCCTAATAATTCTTAGCCTTGTAAGAAAAACAAGTAAAAAATATTTATTTATTTAACAATACGTGTTGAACACCTATTACTTGCCAGATACTCACCTAGGAACTATACATGTAACAGTGAACAAAATCGGCAAAAATCCCTCCATACCATGGAATTTTATTTTTATTAAAGATGTCTATCCCACAACACTGAATGCAAATCAGAATAATCCACTCCACCAAAATATTTATAATCATGTGGAACTTAAGTTTTATACCGTTTAATCAGACTTACCAACAGAGAGGTTTTAGATAACTTAGAGGAGATATGTCATGTCCACAGACTGAAGAACTCAATACTGTAAAGATGTTAATTCCCTCAAGTTGATCTATTAAATCTTAATCAAAACTCTAAAACCTTTTGTTTGCTTTTGTGGCATGTGACAAGCTAATTCTAAAGTTTATTATGGAAAGGTAAGGGGCCAAAACAGCCAAGACTCTCATGAAGAAGATGAGAAGACTTGCTTTACCACCAGATGTTAAACTTATTATAAAACTATACTAATTCTTATAGCGTGGAATTAGCACATGGATAGGCAAACTGAACAATGGAACACAAAAAGAAAGCCTTTCAGACTCACACATTTATGGACCTATGATAAAACACAGGTGGCAATGCAATTTTTTTTTTTTAACTTTAGTTATTTCAGAAAGAGAGAAAAAGATAGTGAGAGAAAGCACCAGCCAGGGTGGTGGGAGACAGGGAAAGGGAGAAGAAGACTCGCTATTCAGCTCCAATCCCAGAACCCCAGGATCATGACCTGAGCCGAAGGCAGACACTCAACCAACTGAGCCACCCAGGCGTCCTGGAGGCAAGTCAAATTAAAGGGATATAAGAACAATCCAAATCAGGATATTTCATGTACCAAATTGTCTTTTATTTTTTCCATGTATAATTTGGTCTTCTATAAGAACTTACTCATTCCTTTTAATTAACTGCATAGTATTCAGGGACAGAGGATAGGGGGTAAGTCTAGATATATACCTCAATCTTAACACTACCCCAGCATTCCTCAAAAAATCCAAAAACAGAAATGATAAAACAGAACATGAGGAAAACATGGAGACATTTTTTTTTTGCTTGGACTGGAAAAATATTTCTTTTTTTTTTTAAGATTTTATTTATTTACTCATGAGACACAGAGAGAGAGGCAGAGACACAGGCAGAGGGAGAAGCAGGCTCCATGCACGGAGCCTAATGTGGGACTCGATTCTGGGACTCCAGGATCACACCCTGGGCCAAAGGCACACTAAACCACTGAGCCACCAGGGCTGCCCTGGAAAAATATTTCTGACAAAACTAAATAAAATCTCTACAAAAATTCTTAAACTTCTGCATGGACAAGGATATCATTTAAAACTTAAAATTAAAAAAAATAATAAAAAATAAAAGTCAAAATTTAATCTAACACCTCTTTACTAAAACACCACTGTGGGAATAATAAAGCCAACTTGCTCAATCCAAAAGAAGAAAAAAGGGAAAAAAAAAAAAGCTAAACTAAAAAAAGTTATCACCATAAGAGTCAGGACATCTCTTACCTTTGGAGGGAGGGAGAGAGAGAAGGCAGGGGAGAGAACTATGACTATTTTGTGCCAAATGAGAGACTTGTGAGTGAATATCAAAGTTTTATTTCTTGATCTGCATGGTGATAAAGGCATTTACCTCATAATAATTTATAAAATTTATATTTAAGTAGGTTTTTTAATCTGTATGTTACTTTGCAATAAAAAAGCTAAACAACAAAAACATTCCAATAGAAATGGGCAAAGGACATAGGAGGGGAATTAAAAAAATGAGAAATATCTTTTCAATATAGAAAAACACATTTCTTAACCTTACTTATAAGCCATTAACAATGCAAACAGGGCGTGGGTGGCAAAGTCAGTCAAGCAGCACTCTCTTAGTTTCCACCTCGGTCCTGATCTCAGGGTCAGGAGATTGACTCCACATCAGGCTCCACACTGAGTGCAGAATCTGCTAAAGTTTCTATCTCTCTCCCTCTGCCCCCCACCTCCCACCTCACATACACACTCTCTCTCTCTCTCAAATATATCTTAATATATATATATATATATACTAAAAAATCACAAAATAAACAAGAGTTATTTTTCATCCAGACTAGCAATAATGAAAACTTTCATAAGAAACAATAACGATGGGATGCCTGAATGGCTCCGCAGTTGGGCGTCTGCCTTTGGCTCAGGGTGTGATCCTGGTCGGAAGATCGAGTCCCATATTGGGCTCCCTGCAAGGAGCCTGCTTCTCCCTCTGCCTGTGTCTCTGACTCTCTTTCTGTGTCTCTCATGAAAAAAATAAATAAAATCTTAAAAAAAAAAAGAAAATAATATTGATAAGAGTGTTGAACAAGAGGCATGCACTGTTGGTAAACCAGTCACTTTGTAGGTTAATAAGCAATACCCATCAAAATTTTATTTATTTTTATTTTTTTCCCATCAAAATTTTAAATACAATTATCTTCTGACCCTGAAATTCTATTCCTAGGAATAATCCTATGCATAGATACACTTGCTTTGGTCTATTTAGGTATGCTTATTACAGCATTACCCAAAAAACTTTTTTTTTTTTTTTTAATTTTTATTTATTTATGATAGTCACAGAGAGAGAGAGAGGCACAGAGACACAGGCAGAGGAAGAAGCAGGCTCCATGCACCGGGAGCCCGATGTGGGATTCGATCCCGGGTCTCCAGGATCGCGCCCTGGGCCAAAGGCAGGCGCCAAACCGCTGCGCCACCCAGGGATCCCCAAAAAACTTTTTGTGAACTCTAAATCAGACCATCTAGGTTTAAATCCTGGCTTCAATACTTACAAGCTGTGTGACCTGGAGCAAGTCAAACTGTGCCTCAGTTTCCTTATCTGTAAAATAAAGATGATAATATTACCCCATAAAGTTGTTATGACAATTAAATGAGTTAATATGTATAAAGCTCTTAGAACTATACCTAGCACATAAAGAGCTATGTCATTACTATTAACATTACTATTAAGTATCTGAAGTTGCCTAGTAAAACTAAATAACTTATGCCATATTAAAACATGTTTGCACTAAATATCTTCTTTGCTATACATAAAAGATATAGTTAAGTTCACAAAGCCATAATCATTAACAATTTTAGAATATTTTTAAGCAAAAAAGGTCAAACATTATATACGTATTTGTTTTAAATATACCTTAACTTAAAAATTAAGAGCAAATTGACCTTTCCACACTTTGTAGAATACTAATTGGCAAAATACATTATGAGTATGCAAAAGAAATTTTGAAATTTCTTTGTGTGTGCAAGTGTATGGCTAGATGTTCAACAAACTAGCTGAAATGGCAACTCAATGTAGCATTAGAATACAAATAAATAGAAACATGTAAGAGTTCAACTTTCTCTCTTTCCTGCATTTTGTATCCTTAAATGTACCTTTCTGAAAAGAGAGAGCAAGTCAACCTTTTAAACATCTCAGTATTTTAATTCCCATTTATTGAAGAATATTGCTATATTTAGGATACTATGCTATGCAAACTTAAAATACCTAATACCAAATTAAACTCATGCTATTATTGGAAAAAGACTAATATACATGACATAAACTAATAGAAAGTATCCATATAATTCTAAGATCAATGGAATCGAGTAGAGAGCCCAGAAATAAACCCCACACATACAGATGGTCAATCTACAACAAAGGGAGCCAGTAATATACAATCGGGAAAGAACAGTGTCTTTAATAAATGGTGTTGGGAAAACTGGATAGCCATATGCAAAAGAACCAAACAGGACCACTATCTGACACCTTACATAAATATTAATTCAGGATGTAGTAAAGACTTGAATATAAGACCTGAAACCACAAGACTCCTAAAAGAATAGGCAGTGATTCTTTGGGAATATTTTTGGGGGAGGGATTTGACACTGAAAGCTAAGGCAACAAAAGAAAAAAATAAACAAGTGTGAATTCAGCAAACTAAAAAGTTATGTTGGCAAAATGGGACGCCTGGGTGGCTCAGCAGGTGAGCGTCTGCCTTTGGGTCAGGGCATGACCCCGGAGTCCCAGGATCCAGTCCTGCCCTGGGCTCCCCGTAGGGAGCCTGCTTCTCCCTCTGCCTGTGTCTCTGCCTCTCTCTCTCTCTGTCTCTCATGAATAAATAAATATAATCGGGATCCCTGGAGGGCGCAGCGGTTTGGCGCCTGCCTTTGGCCCAGGGCGCGATCCTGGAGACTCGGGATCGAATCCCACGTCGGGCTCCCGGTGCATGGAGCCTGCTTCTCCCTCTGCCTATGTCTCTGACTCTCTCTCTCTCTCTCTGTGTGACTATCATAAATAAATAAAAATTAAAAAAAATAAATATAATCTTTAAAAAATACATAAATAAATATATATGTATATATAAAAAGTTTCTGCACAGCAAAGGAAACCATCAACAAAATGAAAATAGAATGGAAGAAAATATTTGAAAATCATATATCTAATAAAGGGTTAATATTTAAAATATATTAGAACTCGGGCAGCCCAGAGGGCTTAGCGGTTTGGCACCTGCCTTCAGCCCAGGATGTGATCCTGGAGACCTGGGATTGAGTCCCACGTCGGGCTCCCTGCATGGAGCCTGCTTCTCTCTCTCCCTGTGTCTCTGCCCCTCTCTCTCTCTCTCTGTGTCTCTCATGAATGAATAAATAAAATCTTTAAAATATATATATATACACATAAACTTATACCACTCAAAAGAAAAAAAAAAAAGTTCAAGTAAAAATTGGGTGGAGGCTCTGAATAGCTATTTTCCCAAAGAAGAAAGATAGCCAATGCGTACAAGCAAAGATACTCAACATCACTAATCATCAGGTAAATGCAAATCAAAACCACAATGAGCATCTCCTACCTGTTAGAACAGCTATATTCAAAAAGACAAGAAATAATAAATCTTGATGAAGATATGGAGAAAAGGGCACCACTATGGATGATTGGTGAGAATGTAAATTTGAGCTGTCACTATGGAAAGTATTTTGGAGGTTCCTCAAAAACTTAAAAAAGAACCACCATATGATCCAGGAA
The DNA here is from genome assembly GCF_053574225.1 of Canis aureus. NCBI lineage: Eukaryota > Metazoa > Chordata > Mammalia > Carnivora > Canidae > Canis > Canis aureus. The sequence goes on from NC_135615.1 coordinate 52,072,818, forward strand.
CCCCTCCTCCAGGTATTTATTTGAAGAAAACGAAAACACTAATTCAGAGATATATGCACCCATCATGTTCAAACTGCAGCATTATTTTGCAAGAGCCAAGATACATAAACAACCTCAGGGCAGGCTGGGTGCCTCAGCGGTTTAGCGCCTGCCTTTACCCCAGGGTGTGATCCTGCGGTTCTGGGATCGAGTCCCGCGACGGGCTCCCTGCATGGGGCCTGCTTCTCCCTCTGCCTGTGTCTCTGCCTCTCTCTCTCTCTGTGTGTCTCTCATGAATAAATAAAAATATTAAAAAGAAAATGTTGAAGAATTAAAATTTATTTTAAAAAAAGGAAACAACCTTAGTATTCATAGACAAATGAATGGATAAAGGAAACACGGCACGTATGAACACACATACACACACAGAAATATTATCCAACCATAACAACGAATGAACTCTTGCCATTCACAGTAACACGGTTAGCCCTCAATGGCATTATACTAAATGAAATAAGTCACACAGAGGAAGATAATTACCGTATCATCTCGCTTATATGTGTAATCTTGATGGGGGAAAACATAAAAAACAAAGAGAACCAGGCTCGTAGATACAGAAAACAGATCGGTAGCTACCAGAGGCAGAGTGGGGAGAGGGCAAAATGGGTGAAGGAGGCCAGAAAGCACAAATTCACAGTTAGTGACACAGTAAGTCACGACAACCTGACGTGCAGCAGAGTGACTATGGTTAATACTGCGTTTGAAAGTTTCTAAGACAGGAGACCTCAAAAGCTCTCCTCGCAGGGGAAAGAAAAAAAAAATTCTCTCTCATGGTGACTGCTGTTCACTATTCCCTAGACTTGCTGTGGCCATCATTTTGAAATCTTTTTGAAGATTTTTTTTGAATCTTTTGAAATCTTTTGAATTTTTCTTTTTTTTTACACAACAAAAGTTTACTTCTAGGTGCGGGGCATGGTTTCAAAAGTATGGTTTTGCATTTTTACAAAAACATGGATCTTCCAGAGCAAGAAAAATGCGGTAGCAGGCACACACCTAACCTAATTGATTTAAACACTCCTTACCACTAATTTCTACAACCTTGCGACTTAGGTTGAATGCCATGTCTTGCTAACCCCTCACTACTAGAGCTCTTTTTGAAAATACATGTACTCTGAGCTCTCCACCATGGTAAAGAATCAAGTTCCACCTTGAGTTCCTTTCTCGTCCTCCAAAAGAAAATATTGATACAGACCAGGGAAGCGAAGTTAAGTAATACGAAAAAATGGGGATTTTGAAAAGTAGAGACAAAATAAATAAATAAATAAATAGCCAATCATCACGTTGTCCACCTGAAACGAACACGGCTGACACCTGAACCACACAATACTGAACTAACTGCACAGGTCCACTTACACAAAGATCTTTTCTCTCCCCAATATATACACATAAATGTAGATTTCTTCTTTAGGATTTTAATGATTTTGTCTCCAGCTTGACATTATGGAGGAGAAAATAAGAGTATACAATACGCACACACAAAAAATATGTGTTAACAGATTATGTTATGGGTAAGGTTTTGGACCAACAGTATTGGTAAAGCTTTTTTTTTGGGGGGGGGGGTGTCAAAACTATAGGCAGATTTCCCACTGGGCGGGGACGGGGGGTGGGGTTCTGCGCCCCTAACCACTCTGCCCATCCATCCCTCGCTCAAAGGTCAACCTCAGGGCAGTCCCGGGGTGGCGCAGCGGTTTAGCGCCGCCTGCAGCCCAGGGCGTGACCCCGGAGTCCCAGCATCGAGTCCCGCGTCGGGCTCCCTGCGTGGAGCCTGCTTCTCCCTCTGCCTGTGTCTCTGCCTCTCTCTGTGTGTCTCTCATGAATAAATAAATAAAATCTTAAAAAAACAACCAAAAGTCAACTGCATTATGTCATGCATCAATTAGACCTCAATTTTAAGGGGGCATAAAAAAACGGTACATGTTATCACGTTACGTGTCTTTCACGATTTTTTTTCTTCCTTTCTCCCTTCCTTCCTTTTTGTTTACTTTTTTTTTTTTTTTTTTTAAAGAAGTCCGGAAGGCCACGAAGGCCAGGCTGATGGCGGAAGGGTGAAGGGTCCCAGCAGGGGCACCTGGGTTCCTTGGCCCGGCTGCCCCGTTCTCCCTCCCTCTGTCTCTCTCTCCCGGGAAACCAGTAAGAAGCGCTCACCACCTCTTCGCCGTGTGGGACAATCGAGCAGCTCAGACAACACAGCTCGGGAGCTCGAAGGCAGGCCCGCAAGCTAACCGGCTGCCTCAATTCCCGGCTCCCCGGGCATCTTCCCCTGACCCGGGCTGGAGGGCGGGGCTGCTCCTAGGGCTGGACGCCGGGTAGACAACTCCCGCCGAGGTAAGGGTCCCAGCAGCGGGGCCCCAGCGGCCACCTGCGAGGCCCGGCGGAGGTTTCTAAGCGTCCAGGTGCTCTCTGCCCGCGCCCCGCTCTTACCCCAGCGCAGCCTCCGCGTCTCCCGGTCCGCTCGGCCCCGCGCCCCTTGCGCGCGCTGCTCGCTGATTGGACCCGCGCTTACCCACCTCAGCCAATCCCGGGGCTCGCTCGGCCGGTGACGCGCGAGCTGCGCCGCCGTGACGATTGGCAGGAGGGCTGTGCGTCGCGTTGTCGCGCCTTTTCTGACGTTCCGGCCACTATGGCGTCGGAAGGTGGTGGCGATTCGCAGCTGCGGAGGCGAAGGCGCCGGGAGCCGGAGGAACCGGAGAAAACGGAACGCAGCGAGAGAGAGCTGACAGTGGTAGTGGCGGTGGCCCAGGAGAACGAAGAGGAAGATGAGGAGCGCTGGGTCGGGCCTTTACCTGTAGAGGCGACGCTGGCCAAGAAGAGGAAAGGTAGCTGGAGACATAGGCCCAGGGCGAGCTGGAATCGGCGGGCCCCCGACCCGGAGCTGGCGGGGCCGCCCGCAGCCGCAGATGCTGTTTGGTTGCGGGGCGTTGCACCCTCAGAACCGAGGGTCGTCTTCTGATGTCTGGCCTCCCTGTACTCGCACGACTTGGGCTGAGCGCAACGTCTCTCTGTTAACCGCGGACGGCGCTCCTCAGGGTGCGTTGGGAGAACGTGTTGCGGCGGATGCTAAGGCTCACGCAGGCCGCTCCTCGGCCACGAGCCGGGCGGTGTCGTGGCGTCCCAGACGGCGGGCAGCCCAGGCCGGAATCTGTGCCCGGCTTTCCGGAAGGCCGTGTAGCTCAGGGATGCTGTGTGTTGGGGCGCGGGGGGCGGGGCGGGGGGCGGAGGTCTGTGCCTCTCGAGAGTGGATTGTGGCGGGAAGGTCCGCAGGATTTTGATCCTGACCCTGCCAGGGCCGGGTCTTCGGACCCCTGAGAGTCACCGGAGTTCCCCGGATCGCAGATTTTTTTTCACCTAAAACCAGCGGTCTGTGGTTTTCGAGCCCTAGGATTCCCCAAGGCCCGAAGGGTTTTCCTCCTTGCTCGGAGCAGTGACCCAAGTTTTCGTCGAACCAAAAGAGCGGGGAGGGACAGAGGTTGAATGTTTATTTCCAGCGTTGTTGTAATAAAACGGATTGTCGTAAGCATGTTAGGGCCATTAAAACACGATGTCCCTGAAGGGTCCGATCTTCCTTTATCGCTCTCTCGGCTTAGCGCCCTGGACTGATTCCTCGTTATCTTCAAAACAAGGTCCGAACTCCCTACCGTGACTTGCGTCGTGATAGGATCTCTCCTGACCTCGCCCGCGCGTTTCCGCTGCTTCTCTGTCCTGACTTTGTGTGTGTCTGACTTACTCTCTACTCCAGCCGTATTAAAACACTTGAGAATGGGGGCATGCTCTTTTTTTTTTTTTTTTAATCTTATTTGGCAGCCTACCAGGATATGATGGTGTGTACCCGAAATAATTTTCACTCGGCTAACTTGCTCAACTTTAGCATCCATCTTTCGCAATCAACCCCTCTGGGAAGCCTGTGACTTCTCCAGGCCAGGCTGGGTTTCTAAAAAAAATTAAAAAATAAAATAAAAATTTCTTAAAAAGAAAACAAAACATTGATCATAACTGCCGGTAATATTTAATAGCTGAATTTACAGGCAGCCTTCAAAGGTCATGCATCCAAATTTTGAAGACGCAACCTTTTTGAACATTGTACATTGATTGACACCTTTAAAGCAAATTATCTTTTTTATTTTTTACAATGTATTTTATTTATCCATGAGACACAGAGAGGCAGAGACACAGGCAGAGGGAGAAGCAGGCTCCCTGCAGGGAGCCCAATGCGGCCTCCGATCTCGTGACCCCGCGGTCACGGCCTGAGCCGAAGGCAGGTGCTCAACCACTGAGCGACCCAGGCGTTCCATATTATCTTTTTTTTTTTTTTTAACTGTTAGGTCTTTTTTTTTTTAATTTTTATTTATTTATGATAGTCACAGAGAGAGAGAGAGGCAGAGACATAGAGGGAGAAGCAGGCTCCATGCACCGGGAGCCGGATGTGGGACTCGATTCCGGGTCTCCAGGATCGCGCCCTGGGCCAAAGGCAGGCGCTAAACCGCTGCGCCACCCAGGGTTCCCTAGGTCTTTCTCTTAAAAATTTCCATAGTAACTTCCTACATTTTACCATTATTCACATGGTTGAAATGTTTTTCTCCACTGTCAAAACAAAGTCCATTCCTACTTTGCTTCAGTGCCTGCCACAGTGCTTTGCATGTAGCAAGTGTTCAATTAGTATCTATTAAATGAACGAATATGACAAAGTTAATGCTCTTATTGTTGCATTAAAATATTTCTGTATGTTTTTTCTCATGGAAAAAGAAAAAAAAGTGCTGGTACTAGTATTGAGACACAGATCTTACAAGACTTAATTTAGTTTGAGACAGAGAAAAATAATTAGGTGTGAAAATGTTTGCCCTTAAGATGCTCATTGTATTTAACCCAATCAATAGTGTTGAGTTTGAAGAAAAAAATGAAATTTAAAAACATGTATGAAATATTAGATGCCTGGGGAGCTCAGTGGTTTAGCGCCTGCCTTCAGCTCAAGGTGTGATCCTAGGTCCTGGGATCTAGTCACCCATCGGGCTCCCTGCATGGAGCCTGCTTCTCCCTCTGCCTGTATCTCTGCCTCTCTCTCTGTCTCTCATGAATGAACAAAATCTTAAAAAAAAAAAGAAACGTTAGAAAAATATCTTTGAAGATTTTATCTAAAAAGACAGGAGTGGGGCACCTGGCTGACTCAATTGGTAGAACATGTGACTCTTGATCTCAAGATTGTAAATTCAAGCCCCATGTTGGGTGTAGAGATTACTTAAAATCTTTAAAAAAAATTAAATGACAGGTGTTCTATAATGTATTTCTAGAATTAGAACCATCCTGTTTAACATGTTCTTTGGACACTGGATTTTTGTATTCATTTATATGCAGACATTATAAATTATTATATGACACAACCTTTAATTAAATGAATGGTTTCTCAAAGACGGAATTATATGTTCTTCATGCCCATGTGCCTTGTAACCTATTTTGTTTTGAGTAAATACCTATTAAATAGATTCGTTGTTGAATATTCATTGTTGAATAGCTTTTCAACAAGTAAACAACAAAACAATCTATCTGTGTATCAGATAGGATTATATTAGCTACATATTACATAAAGACCCAAAATGTCAATGATATTAAAAAAGAGGTGTGCTGCTTTCATGTGTAAAAAGAGTCCCAAAGTAAACAGTCTAGGATTGGTATAGAGGCTCCAAAGGGACCTAGGCTCTTTCCAGCTCTCTGCCCTAAACATCAGTAGGATATGGCCCTCATCTTTGTCCTGAGTGGTTATTAAAGTAATAGTGCTGTTATCCCAGTTCTAAGTTGTAGGACTGAGGAAGAGAAGAACACCTTTTGAAGGACACTCCTTCGCGGGCACATCTCATTGACACATGGTCACACCTAACTCCGGAGATGAGAAATGTCCTCTTACAGCTGGGTGTCAAGATCCCCATATAAAAATGGAAGTTTCCGTTACTAAAAATGAAGGAAAAAGCAGTTCTTTGTGCATAACTTTGAGTCTGCTATACATTAGTTATGAAAAACTAGGAAACATCCCATAGTTAATGTAGCAACTTTTTACAGTCCTGTTTGGCTGTCATTGGACTATTTTATTAGATACACATATAATGTCCATTTTTGCTTGTAAAATTGTTCATAGCTCTTGTAATCAGTATTTCCTCGGATTAACAGTTACAAGTGTTTTACCCCTGGAAAAAAATTGAGAACTCCATGATTTTCTCAGCTCTAAAAATCTATTTAGTGTTTTATCATGTTTACCTGCTCTAATTCCAGTATCAGTGACTTCAAAGAGGATTAGTGCCTTACAGATAAACAGATATAAGTGGCCACTGGCCTCTTGTTACTTATTTAAATTAGAAGTAATAATTGGCTCTACATGGTTAGAAAAATGGTTGTAATACTTTCCATGAAACTTAAGATTTTTGTTTTTAATGGAACCTTCATATGAAGCTAGAATCAATCACTCAGTTCTTAAGTGCTGGGGACAGTTTTTTAAGCTTCTATATAATACCTGAGAACCTGTCATGACTAAATAACGGTGCTATCACCTTACAAGGGATATAATAGGCACTGAATTTTTTTTTCTGCTACATATGACTTGAGAGAAATTTAAGAAAATCTAGAAGAAAATACATAATAGAATGGAGAAAATCTTAAAATTCAAAATAGTATATAGTTCCAGTTAAAAAGACATTTTTCTTTTTTCTTCTCAGTTCTAGAGTTTGAAAGAGTCTATCTTGAAAATCTCCCCAGTGCATCTATGTATGAACGCAGTTACATGCATAGAGATGTTATCACCCATGTGGTATGCACCAAGTAAGTCTATCACGTCTTTTTAATTTTTTTCTGAAAAATTTGTTTTATAAAAATGCTTCAGTATTAAGCAGGATTTGTGGCAGTAACTAGGATACTGTGGATTTCTGCTTAACGTCACAGGTTCTGTAATAGTTTGAGTTCAATAAAGACCTATATATTCTTTCATACAACAAATGCATTCAAGAGAATATGTGTGAAGTACCTGATGTATTCTAGGTTTCAATAAATGGTTTCTATTTTTATATACCTTACAAGGGAGACTATTCTGTATAAAATCTTTTCGATACAAAATAAACATACGTTGAGGGATCCCTGGGTGGCACAGCGGTTTGGCGCCTGCCTTTGGCCCAGGGCACGATCCTGGAGACCCGGGATCGAGTCCCACGTCGGGCTCCCGGTGCATGGAGCCTGCTTCTCCCTCTGCCTATGTCTCTGCCTCTCTCTCTCTGTGTGACTATCATAAATAAATAAAAATTTAAAAAAATAAAGAAAGAATTTATTAAAAAAAAATACGTTAAACTTTGCATATACAGAAATGATACATTGAGATTTAATGTTTTATCAACTTCTGAAAACTAGTGCATTTTCCTTGTGAAAACACTGCCTATAGGGTGATTTTAGCATTAAAGAGCCCTCATGGTCTAGTGATTTCTGGTGAAATTTCTTTTCTTTTTTTTAATGCCCAGTGCTAGTTCATTTCTGATTTCAGTTCTTGGGATTAAAATTAGTAACACAGCAACTATTAATGATATTCACAACAAAACTACAAAATTTGCAATAGTGGTCTTCATAAAGGAAGATATCTTTTAAAAGTCCTATTTTGAAAGAGAGTCTCAAGAATGATTGCTTTGAGAGTACTAAGTAATTCATAAATCTGTTTTACAAGTTAACTTTTATAATTTTATATATGCAGGACAGACTTTATTATTACTGCCAGTCATGATGGACACGTTAAGTTCTGGAAGAAAATAGAAGAGGGAATTGAATTTGTTAAACATTTTCGTAGTCACCTGGGTAAGAATTTCACTTTGTGTTTGTGTTTGTGTGCCTCTCTTAAATTGTATTGGTTAAAGTTTCTTTTAAAATGCTTTTTTTTTTCTTTGAATTATGTATATTTGTTTCATTGGTATTTACTAGAGTATTTTAATTTGATTTATTTAAATAGGAGTTATTGAGAGTATTGCAGTTAGCTCTGAGGGAGCATTGTTCTGTTCTGTGGGTGATGATAAAGCAATGAAGGTGTTTGATGTAGTGAACTTTGACATGATCAATATGCTGAAGCTTGGGTGAGTCTTTTAAAGTATATATTTTTTTAACTTAGTGAAATTTTTAAACGTCATTTTGTAGATATTTCTAAACAGAATATATTGCCATTCTATTAAAAATGTGCCTTTGAATATTGCTTGGGAAAATAATACATGAATCCTTGTTATGTTCTATTTTGAGGCTTCCTCTGTGGTTTTGTCATTTTAATCATTGTCAATCATTCTGTTGTGGTTTTGTCATTAATTTTTAAACAGCATCATAACAAGAATTAATTATATCCATTTAATGTTACTTAATGAATTAACAAGGATCCATCATGTCTGATATACTGGTATTTAGAATTAACTTCCTTGCTGTGTTTATTGCAGTTATATGTATTGTGCCCTATAAGGCTTATGTACATTTTGGAATTGAGGTGATTTGTTGGTGATTTTAAATTATATCGATACCCAAACTATGTGGTTAGATTGTACAGGAATGAGAGGAATATTTTAAGCATGTCTTTCCTAGATACCATACTAATTTATATACATCTAAGTGAATGTCAACCTGAAAGTCGTAGCATCGTCAAAAAGTTTTGGGACTTGTCTTAGGTCAGACTGCCATTACAAAAGACTGTAAGCTAAGAGGCTTAAACAGTAGAAATTTATTTTCTGAGTCTGGCGGCTGGAAAGTGCAAGATCAAGGTTCCAGTGGGGTTTAATTTGTGGTGAGGACTCTTGGGGTCAGGATGTAGTGAGGAATGGTATCTTGCTCTTTCCCTTCTCAGAAGGCCACAGGCCTATGGAATTAGGGCCCCACATTTATGATGTCATTCAACTTTAATTCCCTCCTAATTATCTCCAGATAGGATCACCTTGGGTAACTGCAACATATGAATGGTGGAGGGAGAAGAACAACAGTTCATTACATAACAGGATTTCTTTTGGAATTTGCTTCAAAACCAGTTTATGAGCCACTAACGGAAATCAGTCTCATTACTTATGGTCAGAACTTATTTTTGACTAGAAATGGAAGTATCTTTTGGTTATTTGTCCTATTTCTGCTTTGTTTACCTACACTTTAGCTGTTTTTAAAAATTAAATCTATTCATAAATGTTGAACCTTTGCCACCTTTGAGGATATAGAAAGAATGTTTTGGGTTTTTTCTAAAGTTCTGCTAGAAATTCTAAAAGAGAAGTCCCGAAAAAGTTTTGAGCATCAACACCAACATTGGAATACCTGTTTAACTTCTCAAACTGCCTAGAAAGAGACAACACTCATTTGAGCGTGTAAGTTTGGTGTATTGATTAAATCTGTCCAATTTTTTTACACTTTGTTCATCAGGTGGCATGTTCCAACTTTATAGTTTTAAGATCAAGTTACTAATGAGAATGTGATATCAAAATGTTTTTCTTTTGATCACAGTCATAGCTAAAATATTTTGATTTTAAACATTTCAAGAACGGATTTATCAAGTACACTATTACATGCTAACCTGTTTTTAAAAGTAAGTTATATATAGACTAAGATATAGACAGAGGTCCAAAAGACAATGTCTTGGAATATTTTAAGGCTCAGATTTGTTTAGGTTTTCTTGTCTACCCAAGAGAAGTAAATGATCTGTTAACATGCACTTCTCTTTGTGGTCTGATAAATCCTCAGAAGTTATTACCATTACATTAATGAGATCAGAAAGAGAAAAATTGATAGCTTTTCTTAGCTGTTCCTCTCCATTTTCTATCTCTGCTACTTTTGAGCACGGAATCCAAAACTAGCTAAATCATTGGCCAGGATTTTTTTTTTTTTTTTTTTAATTTCATGACAGATACAGAGAAAGAGGCAAAGACACAGGCAGAGAGAGAAGCAGGCTCTTTGCAGGGAGCTCGACGTGGGACTTGATCCCGGGACTCCAGGACCATGCCTTGGGCCGATGGCAGGTGCCAAGCTGCCAAGCTACCCAGGCATCCCTTGGCCAGGATTTTTTTTTGATGGTGAGGGCGGATAAGGATGCTTACTTGTATCTAACTCTTTTTCTCCCTTGATTCTTAAATATTTTAGCTATTTTCCTGGACAGTGTGAGTGGATCTATTGCCCAGGGGATGCCATATCTTCAGTTGCTGCTTCTGAGAAGAGCACAGGAAAAATTTTTATTTATGATGGTCGAGGAGACAACCAGCCACTTCATATTTTTGACAAACTCCATACGTCACCTCTTACTCAGATACGGCTGAATGCAGTTTACAAAGCAGTAGTGTCTTCTGATAAATCTGGAATGATTGAATACTGGACTGGGCCTCCTCATGAATATAAATTCCCCAAAAATGTGAACTGGGAATATAAAACTGACACAGATTTATATGAATTTGCCAAGTGCAAGGCTTATCCAACCAGCATATGTTTTTCACCTGATGGGAAGAAAATAGCTACTATTGGTTCTGATAGAAAAGTTAGAATTTTCAGATTTTTGACTGGAAAACTCATGAGAGTCTTCGATGAATCACTAAGTGTAAGTGCAATATAAATTTAATGAATATTTTTTTCTAAATGTCTTTATTTTGTCCTATTTCTTAAAAGATATTTTTTCAGGATGTAGATATTTACATTGATGATTGTTTTCTTTTAGCACATTGAAGATGTTATCCAGCTGTCTGCTTTCAGTGTTATTCCTTAGGTTTATGATATGATATCTTTTGAGCCAATTATTCATGTATTCATAGTGACTGTGTTTCTAGTTTAGTTTTGTTTCTAAGTTCATCTTCTGAATCTTCTCAAAACTCACCCTAGGCACCCTTCTCTTAACCCTGTTCACTCGTGCCTGTTCTATGACTATTCCCAAATTGATTTTTCCAGCTTTCTATTACGAGCAGAGCTGGTGCTATCATCTTTTTTGTTTTGTTGTTGTCATTTTGTTTTGTTTTGTTTTGCTGTCTACATGAATGGCACCAAATCCATTTTTTTGCACAAACCAGAAACCTGAAGTCATCCTTATCTTCATAACTTTCCTTACCCCTCTTTTTAATTCATCACGAATCCTGTCAATTTGACTTTCTCAATATGCTTTAAATTTATCCATTTCCTTTTAGCACAGCTGTCACTACCATAGCTCATGATCTTTTGCCTGGACTACCTCATGCCTACTGCCTATGTTCTGGCTTCTTCCTAATCTGTTTTCCTTGCTGTACTCAGAGAAGTTTCTTTAAAGTGTGTGTCTGATCATGTCATTTTTGAACCTTTTAGTGACTTGTTGTTCCTAGGATCAAGGCCAAATTCATGGCCTGCCTCATTGTGGCCTTTGCCTACCACTTTAGCCTACTGTAAATCACCTTCCTCCCTACCTCTTACTCTAGCCATTTAGGCCTTCTTTCAGTTTCTTGAACATGCTCCCACCAAAGAGCCTTTTCATATGCTTTACCTGCTACCTGGAGTCACCCCTCCCCGATTCCATTACCTGTTGAACTCATGCTTCAAATCATATTGAAAGGGTCACTCCCTGTAGAAATTCACTGTTTATCTAATATAGGACTTTTTTTTTTTTTTTAAGATTTATTTATTTTAGAGAGAGTGAGCTGGAGGGGGTAGGGACAGAGGGAGAAAATCTTCAAGAAGACGCTACCCTTGCTCAGCATGGAGCCTGATTCGGGGGCTCTCACCACCCATGAGGTCACAACCTAAGCCAAAACCAAGAGTTGGCTGCTTAACTGAGCCCTTAGGACAGCTTTTTTAATGTGACTCAATACTGCTCTGTTTATTTTCTCTTAGAGCATTTGGTATGGTCTTACTTTTGACTAGTACATATCCAACCCCTCATAGATTAAACTTACGTGATCTCTGATCCCTTATCTGTTTCAGTTCATGTTTGTATCTCCAGCATTCTACTTGACACATAATTAGTTACCGAGAACTCGTTAAAGCGTGTGGTTGTAGAATAAGAGTTTCTATCCATGCAAAGTTAACTTTTTTGTGGAAATGTGGGTCTCATCACCGGTTTTCCTCAAGTGTTCTCTAACTACTAATGGTATGTTGAGTCCTCTAAGAGTCTGTGGGTTGAACCTTTATAGCAGTAACATTTATTGTATGACAGTGTCAATTCTATAGTCTTAGTAGGGACCAATTTGTATTACATTCCCTACATTAAGGTCTCAAATTCTATTATTCTTATTAGTGGCACTCTTGTTGGTTGGCAAGGGGCAATAAGTTGGGTGGATTATCTGCCTGAAGTAGTATGAATCCAGACAAATGTGAAGATCTGCTTGCTGGTCAAGTCTTCCTCATGACTCATTTTCTTGGTGGAAGAGAATAGCTTTCCAGTATACTTTTAAGGAAAGGAGAAAACTTTTTTGTGATGGGTTCTTTTTTAATGGTGGCCAGTAACTACATACTAGTTTAAATATAACTTAAAGGCTCTCTACCAGCTTGCAGCTCCTCGGAGATTCCTTAGAAAAAGAAATATTTAAAAACACAGTCTCTGGATATAAATCTCTTAACACAAATACTCTCAGCTGTTCAGTCCACTCTTATTTCTTCATTGTTGTCTTCAACATTTGTCAAAGTCAAAGGGCTCAGATGATAAGAGTAGTCAGTAGTAAAGCTTATTGACAGAGGTTGAGATTCAGAATTTGAGAGATTACAAAAAAAAAAAAAAAAAGCCAAGTACATTAGTTAGAATGCTAGTGAGTAGTAAATGTATGGAATCTCACAGTTAATAAGATATGCATGAGCTGCATATAGCTGAATTGTGTATCACAGAGGCTCTGGTATTAAGGCTAGAATATGTAAAAAGATACCAATGTACTTATCAGGTTGGATTAACACTTATGAAACACTCATATACAGGCAGAGGGCTATTTACAAATCTTTTAAGTCCTGAAAATGAATCTTCTCAGGAAACTCGGGTGGCTCAATCGGTTAGGTATCTGCCTTCAGTTGAGTTCATGATCTTGGGATTGAGGCCCGTATTGGGCTCCCTGCTCAGGGGCCAGTGTGCTTCTCCATCTTCCTCTCCCTCTGTGATCTCTCTCACTTTCACTCTCTCTCAAATAAAAAAAACAGAAAGAAAGAAAGAAAGAAAGAAAGAAAGAAAGAAAGAAAGAAAGAAAGAAAGAAAGAAAGAAAGAAAGAAAGAAAGAAAGAAAGAAAAGAAAAGAAAGAAAGGAAAGAAAGGAAAGAAAGGGAAAGAAAAGAAAGAAAAGAAAAGAGAGGGAAAGAGAAAGAAAGAAAATGAATCTTCTAACAAAATAATTGCTACAAAAATGTAGTCCAGTATCTAGGCTATTTGTGGCATAAGAATAAGCAATTACCGGGATCCCTGGGTGGCGCAGTGGTTTAGCGCCACCTGCAGCTCAAGGTGTGATCCTCTAGACCCGGGATTGAGTCCCGCGTAGGGCTCCCTGTGTGGAGCCTGCTTCTCCCTCTGCCTGTGTCTCTGCCTCTCTCTCTCTCTGTCTCTCATGAACAAATAAATAAAATCTTAAAAAATTGAAAAAAATTAAAAAAAAAAAACCACTCATCAGTCCCAGAGACTGGAGACAAGAAATCCTAATGAGTAGGCTTTTTTAATCACCAGGCTTTTTATCTGACCTATAAGACCTTTGCTTCATGTTGTTCCCTAATACACATACCTCCTTTTGTTTTTTGGAGTTATGTACATTGTTGTTCTTTCCGTATCTAGAAGAACGGGATTTCCAGTTAATACAGGCATAAAAAAAATTAGACTGGACATAAGCCTGGTTCCTTTTCATCTCCAATGGAGAGCTACTTTTGAATTCTGCTGCTTGATGCCCTAAATGTCTGGAAAACTGAATGAAAGATCATATTTTGGGGAAGCCTGTGGTATGATAATACATAATAATTATGATGTAAACCTTTATGAAAATTATTTTAAATAATATCTTTTAATAATAATATCTTTTCTGAAGATAAGAAAACCAAATATCAAAACTACAGAGCACTCATAAAAATATTCATCTACACGAAGACACATTTACCTAATAATAATCTGTGTGGGCTTTCTGTAAAAATAACTTGAAACATTTTCTAAAATGTAATGAAATTGTTATAAATTAGTGAAATAATACGAATTAATTCATTCAACAACAATTGAGTGCTTTTTACATTATGTCAGGCCCATGATCCCTGTCTATAGTTGCATTGTCCACTATAATAGCCACTAGCCACATGTGGGTGTTGAGGACTTGATATGTGGCTAGTCCAAACTGAGATGGGTGAAAGTATAGAATACACACAGGATTTAAAAGACCTAATATGAGAAATATAGAATGTGATATATCTCATTTTTTTTTTTAAGATTTTAAGTAATCTCTACACCCATCATGGGGCTAGAACTTGAAACCCTGAGATCAAGAGTCACATCCTCTACCAACTGAAGCCAGCCAGGCACCTCATCTCAATTTTTTAATATTGCTTAAAGTTTAAATGATTATATTTAGGATATGTTGGGTCGAATAAAACATTATTAAGACTAATTTCACCTGTTTCTTTTCTTGTTTAAGTAGCTAATTGAAAATTTAAAATTATATGTGTGGTTTGCTTTATATTTCTCTTGGAAGGTACTAGTCTGTGGCTTATAAAAGGCAGCAGATACAGTTTAAAAAGAGAAAACAGTAGGTATATTAACTTTTTTGTAATTAGAACCAGTTAGTGTAAATACTATTTTTTAATACTATAATAATTTATTTTTTAATAGATTCCACCTTAAAATAACACTTAAGTACACAAACTTTCAGTAGCTCTTAATGTATACTGCACTACTATTTAAATTGTCATTCCCTTTATCATGTAGCTTTTTTATTAATAAATGGTTTGCTTCCTAGATGTTTACTGAACTGCAGCAGATGAGGCAACAGCTACCCGACATGGAATTTGGCCGACGAATGGCTGTCGAACGTGAGTTGGAGAAGGTGGATGCAGTAAGATTAATTAACATAGTTTTTGATGAAACTGGACACTTCGTGCTGTATGGAACAATGCTAGGCATTAAAGTTATAAATGTAGAAACAAACCGGTAAGCTTTAACATGTTTTTTAAAAGTGCATTCATTTATGGGGGACCATTTCCTCCTTCAGGGAAACAATGGGAGTTTTGTTTGTTCCAAGACAAGTGGAATGGTCCCAAATGTCTAAACTTAACCAAATGTTTTGACTGGATTTTTCTGTGGTCTTTTGGTTGTTTATAATCTTATGTAAAAAGTTTCCACTCGTGTTTGTAGAAGAAATGGAAAAAAGATATGCATAGTTTCAAGTTGGTTTTTTTTTTTAACAAGTTTCAATCTCTCTTTTGCTTATTGATTTAAATTAGCCTGGTTCATGTTAAATGTTGCCAAATATTTTAACCACAGAATTCAGCATTACATCCTGCTAGACATAAAATCAGAAGTTAAAATGCATGAAACCACAATAAGCCTTTTGTGTAAACAGTCCATTTGGTTTTAGTAGAAAATAGCTACAATCAGATACTATCACTGAATGTAAATGAAAAGAACTTCAAGTATATTTTAAAGGGAAAAAAAAAAATCTAGTGCTGTGCATTCTCACATGTAAACAAATTTATATTGTAGTTCTTGGCAGTATAGAATCTTTGAAGGCTTGCAGAAAGATTAAAATAATAGAGATAGGTTAAAACTATATGACTGAATGATTGTATTTTTTTAACCTGAAAATTCCAGCCACTTACCAATTTAAAGTCACTGTTTTGGGGGGAGAGAGATAGAGAAACACTTTTTTTTTTAAAACTTTCACTTATTCTTTTATACAAAGGTAAAGGATTAAGGATAGTTGATTCCTACCTTTTAACTATAAAGGTTTTATAATTGGAGTTCATTCTGATAATTTTATTGTATAAAACGTTGTGTTTTCCAGGTGTGTGCGCATCTTAGGCAAGCAAGAAAATATCAGAGTGATGCAGTTGGCTTTGTTCCAGGGAATAGCTAAAAAACATCGTGCTGCAACTACCATAGAAATGAAAGCATCTGAAAACCCCGTTCTTCAGAATATTCAAGCTGACCCAACAATAGTTTGTACATCTTTCAAAAAGAACAGATTTTATATGGTATGCGGAAATACTAGGAAATAGACCTTAATTCTTCCAATTTGGTTGGAGCTTTATTTTCTTAGCTTGTGCTTTCAACTGGAGAGAATGTTGGCAATAATAGCAGACTTTCTAAACAACCAGAATACCATCTTAAAATGTTAATATTGTAGAATTTTTAACTAGGACTTGAATTTGTACTGTTTTCCCTCCTGTTTTGAAATTTTTTCAACCTGGCTTCTAAAACTATTTGTGTTGTCTAAGATGTTAGGAAGTAAGTGGTTACGGTAATAATTGCATCCAAAATAGTTTTCACTATGGGCTTTTAAAATTCTCCTGAAAAGGATCATTTTTCATCTTTTATTCTGAAACATAATTTATCTCCCCTGAACTTGCACACTGCCTCCTCTAAGCACATTTCTTTTTATTACCTTTTAACTCCCTTGTAATAATGCTACTTGAAAAGTGTGTATTCCCGAGGAATTCCTTTTTTCTACTGCACTGCAAGTACTTCTCCTATTAACTAACATTGGGCTCAGAATCAAACTACCAAGCAGCTAAAAGTAGCAGTGTCCTAACCATTGAGCCAAGCAGAAAAATCTCAAATATGAAGACCCTCTACCCTACCATTCTCATTCTCTCCCAAGTATGGGAGACATCCACATCTTGACTCCACACTGCAGTCAGAGACTTTCTAAGTCCCAAATTTGGCAATTTCTTTGCCTAAAACCCTTTAATGGCTCGTCAGCTCTCACCTGGCTCTTCTACCTATCTTTCTTCATTTTTAGTTCGTTTGCTACACTGTGCTGAACTTGAACTCCTTTGCAGTAGTTAATTGTCCTTTTTTTATACCTCAGTGCATTTACACAAGCTGTTACTTCTGCCCGTCACACACCTGTCCCCAGTCCCTGCTTTTACTAGGTCTCAAATTGGCAGCCTTCTCTTGACATCAAGTCTGAGTAGGTATGTCTGCTTGTGCAGTGTGTGTCACAGTCTTTGGAATAATTCCCTTTTTTTAAAATCTCTGACCCTGTCATCTCCTCCTTAATATAAAATTCTCAAGTACAGGGCATTGTATTTTCTTCACTATTCACAAGGTTTGGTAAAGTGTCTGGCTCATTATAGCATACTCATTCTTTCATCTGATGTATTGTAAGCAACTATGATGCTATTCAGCTTATTTATTGATTGATAAATGTAGGAAATAGCAGTTTATCCCATCCAAACTTTTCTTTTTTAAAAAAAGATTTTATTTATTTATTCAGGAGAGACACAGAGACAGAGAGGCAGGGACACAGGCAGAGGGAGAAGCAGGCTCGATGCAGGGAGCCCGTTGTGTGACTCGATCCCGGGACCCAGGATCATGCCCTGGGCCAAAGGCAGGCGCTAAACCGCTGAGCCACCTAGGTTTCCCTAATCCAAAGTTTCAACAATTGAAAAGTTTCTTTCAGTTTTCCCAATATCCTAAGGTATCCTGAAATTTCTACTTCACTCAAAATTCTGCTTATTGAAATAATAACAATTATTAATAGGTGTATAGTACCTTCTACATGTTGGGCACTGTTCTCTAATTCTCTCAACATTTTATATCCCTTAATTTAATCTTCACAATAGGTACTATTTTGAGGTAGTTATTATTATCCCTATTTATCTATTATTATTTTTTAAAGATTTCATTTATTTATTCATGAGAGAGAGAGAGAGAGGCAGAGACACAGGCAGAGGGAGAAGCAGGCTCCCTGCAGGGAGCCCAACCCAGGACTTGATTCTGGGTCTCTAGGATCATGCCCTGGACTGAAGGCAGCGCTAAACAGATGGGCCACCGGGGCTGCCCTCTTATCCCTATTTAAAAGGAAGAAATGAATTTACTTTCCCAAATTGTGTAAACTACTAAGTAGCGGAGCTAGAATTCAAACCCAGGAAATCTAAATAGTGAAAAGTAAGCAGCAGGTGACAGGTTATGATGTAATACCAGGCAGAAGCAGAAAGCTATCCCAGAAAACTGTATCTTGTTAAATGTGTATCCAAAAAGAAATTTAACCCCATTTGAAATCATACATACATCTTCATTAAATGGATTATTTTCTTATTAGACAAGTGTAAAAATAACTGCGTTACACATCCTGTAATAGGAAGTGATTCCTAAAATAAGGTTTTACTCTGATGTGAATTTTCTTTTCTCAAACATCACAAATAGTAATTAAATTTTATTGTTGATAAATTTTAACCAGATGAAAATTTAATTCATTCACTCTCTTTTCTTGTGAGTTTACCAAACGAGAACCAGAAGATACAAAAAGTGCAGATTCTGACAGAGATGTTTTTAATGAGAAACCTTCTAAAGAAGAAGTCATGGCAGCTACTCAAGCTGAAGGACCTAAACGAGTTTCAGACAGTGCCATTATCCACACAAGTATGGGAGACATCCACATCAAACTTTTTCCTGTTGAGTATGTACTATTTTCGTTGTCTTAGATAAACATCGATGTAAATATTTCTGTTTTAAGAAACCGTGCAACCTTAAATTATTCCAACTTGAGAAATTTTAAAGAATTGAAGTGTTTGAAAGAACATCTACCTTTAGTTTTCCACATCAAACTTTTTCCTGTTGAGTATGTACTATTTTCGTTGTCTTAGATAAACATCAATGTAAATATGTTTTAAGAAACCGTGCAACCTTAAATTATTCCAACTTGAGAAATTTTGAAGAAGTGTTTGAAAGAACATCTACCTTTAGTTTTCTGATAACTGTTCCTCTAGAAAATGGGATAATTTTATATATATATATATATATACACACACACACACACACATATTTCATAGGTTTATTATTGTGAATATGAAACATATGGCTATGAAAGTGCTGAATGTAAACTATAAGTGATATATTACCATTAATAACACATCCCAACTAGATTTTGTGACTCACTTGTTATAATTGGCTTTACCCTCAAAGCAAATCCTTAAGGGGAGGATAATTTTTTCCCCTGTCATTTGCTAGACATCCACAACCTCTTCTTTAGTCCCAGTGTTATCCTTATATGTTTGAAAAGTTCCAACAAAAAACATAAGGCCATTGAATTGAAAAAAGAAAAGTATTCTGGACAGTTTAAAATTTTGCAAGATGAACATGGAATGCCAGATACAGTAGAATATCTCGCTATTCTTGATCCAAAAGGTGACATCTTTTACAACACCTTTACTTAAAAGTACTTATTTTGGATATGTTTTATATCTGCCGTGGTAATGAACAAAGAACTAAGCAGCTCTAGACACCTGGACCATCTCATTTTAGGTACTCAGAACCTCCATGCAGCTATTAAGCCTGTCCCCTAATGTACTTCGTGCAATTATCTTTTGTATCTCCCTTCTATTCCCAGCTCTAAGAGCTATTACATGATAATGTACCTTATTAGATCATCACATGAGATTGATTAACATTATTTGGAAAGCTTCATACTTTGTGATTGTCATTTAAAGTTAATTAAATTTGGGAGATATTTCAGAGAGTAAATGCTTAGTCAGGAATGGTGTTAGTGTACCATAACATTCTTTGTATAAGGGAATTATCTTTCCCAAGAACTGAACCCACTATATGGGTTCAGTGAACTTTTATATATGCAGTGAACATATATACACCTTAAGGTGCTGTAGTTGTATTTTTTAACCTGCTAAATGACTTTGAAATTTAAATACTGTCAAGCTCAAATATAATAAGCAATCATGATCTAAAGATAATGAATTAAACAATATGAATATACTATGGTTTGTATGCTCTTTCAACTTTTGCTTATCCTGAGATTAGAAGAGGTTATGTGGGCAGCCCGGGTGGCTCAGTGGTTTAGTGCCACCTTCAGCCCAGGGCCTGCCTGATCCTGGAGACCCAGGATCGAGTCCCATGTCGGGCTCCCTGCATGGAGTCTGCTTCTCTCTGCCTGTGTCTCTGCCTCTCTCTCTCTGTCTCTCATGAATAAAAAATATTTTAAAAAAAATAGAAGACATTATGAAAAATGACTCCTGAGAGTTTCAGAAGATACTGAAAACAACATTAAGAAGCACAACTGCAAAGAAAACTGTCTTAAGATGCTCTGAATAGATTTTTTTTTTTTTGAACAGATTTTATATTTTAACATATGTCTTACTAGGTGCCCTAAGACAGTGGAAAACTTCTGTGTTCATAGCAGAAATGGTTATTATAATGGACATACATTTCACCGTATAATTAAGGTAAGTTATACAAGAAATTTTTAAAAGATTTATTTATCTATTTGAGAGAGAGAGAGAGAGCAGGGGAAGGGTCAGAGGGAGAGAATCTTCAAGCGGACTCCCCGTTGAGTTCAGAGCCTGATGCTGGGCTTGATCCCAGGAGCCTAAGATCATGCATGACCTCAGCCAAATCCAGGAGTCAGATGCTTAAGTGACTGAGCCACCCAGGCTCCCTAAGTTGACACAAAATTTATGTCATTTCAGGAATAGTTTTTGCAAAACCAGAATTTTAAGCCTAAGGAATCTTCTTTGTCTCCCAATGATCAGTTTATTAGAAATGAATAGGAAAAATGGACTATGGAAGCCAAAAGAAAAATGGATGGTCATGAACATCAGATCTAGAATCAAGTGCAGGAATAGTAACTTGGTACCTTTTTAGAAACATTGCATCAGTATTTTGTCAACAGCTAAAACCAGGGTCACATACTGAGTAAAAAGGTCATGCTTAGATAAAACCAATAGCTAAGGTTACTTGGTGACTAGATAAGGTGTAGATCTAAAAGATAAGATTTTAAATAATAGAAGAAACGTGATGCCACTTAGTCTTTGAGAACCATCATTAAGTGCTTGCTTCGGCAGCACATAACAGTAAAATTGGAGAACCATCATTAAAACCTGAAGTCAGAAAGAACTTGGCCCAGGATTTTGTTGAGCAGGGTTCCATAAAATGGATGGGCTGTAGTGTAGCTCTTGGTTACTGGCAGGTCAGAAATGGCAGGAGAAATGACAGGAAGAATAACCAGGTTTGAGGGGGGTGGTGGGGTGGGTGCCTGAAAGAATTAGTGAATTAGAAGAATTAGTGAACCAGGCAATCCACAGTGTTGAGGGAAAGGGAAGAGAGTAAAGTGGGGCAATTCTGTAAAACCTACCACACTATACAGATATAAAACTTACTTAAAATATTGTTTTTAATTGGATTATTGAGAATGCCAGTACATGTCTATCAATGAGGAGACCTTTGCAATTTTGTTTCAGTCACTGAAACAAGGTAGTGTGTAAGCGGAGGAAATTTATCTTCCAAAGTAAAGTAGGGACACCTGGGTGGCTCAGCAGTTGAGCGTCTGGCTTCAGCCCAGGGCATGGTCCCGGGGTCCTGGGATCGAGTCCCACATCGGGCTCCCTGAAGGGAGCCTGCTTCTCCCTCTGCCTGTGTCTCTGCCTCTCTCTCTCTCTCTCTCTCGGTCTCTCATGAATAAATAAAATCTTAAAAAAAAAAAATAGAAAAGAACAGTGTAATATGTTTTTTGTGTACTTGTTGTTAAGGGCTTCATGATTCAGACAGGAGACCCAACAGGTACTGGTATGGGAGGAGAAAGCATATGGGGAGGAGAATTTGAAGACGAATTTCATTCAACATTACGACATGACAGACCATATACGCTCAGCATGGCCAACGCTGGATCAAATACTAATGGATCCCAGTTTTTCATAACAGTAGTACCAACGGTAAGTAGAACAGCATTGTCTGTAAGCCACAGATTCATAGTTTACGATGTAAAAATGAATTCAGTGGAAGAGAGCTGCACTATTTTCTACCATTATTTATATCTGCCAGAATATAAAAATGAAAACAATTTAAAGGAGAAAATGTAAAATTACCGAACAAATCAGATTTTACTTTGTAAAACTATACTTTTTGTAACTAAGGACACTTGAGTTTAAGTCAACTTTGCCAATACTAATTGTACAATAGAAAACAAATTACTTCACTTGGGGGCCTTTTCCTTATCTTTAGAGTGGGGGGAAATTAGAGTATATGAATTCTCAATTTTAAGACCTTTATATATATTCTTATATCTCTGAAATCAGAATGCAGCCCATAATCAATGGCACTGTATTTTTGATAAAATACAGTATAAGAATATTGAGCTTTCTTGCTCTGCACTTATACAAAATGATACAACTTATTACACTGTTTGAAATTAAACACCATGCAATGAAAAATATTTATAATTACTATCAGGCACAAAGTCCCATGTAGTATTCACAAAAATTCTAGTATTATTATACCCAGTTTTAAAAAATAGATGAGGAAATGAACAGTGAGATATGATTTAAGTTGTCAGAGATCAAGTAAGCAGCAGAGCTAGCATTTGAGCTCCCATGTCTAAGATGAAAGTACGTGCTGCTTAAACAGTTCCAGACTGCCTCTTACTTAATGCAGGGAGGATTCCTGCAGAGAAGTTCTAAAACCTGAGCCATAACTCGTTAAGCTGTGCAGAGACACTTACCTTTAGCAAATATCTTACAGCTCCCTTTGGTCTGAAAGATGCAGAAATATAATTAAACAGTATACTGTGCTTTTATATTTTTTCGTATAAACATGGAAATCATTCTTAAAAGCTGCTAAATGAAATTAACTGTATATCCTTTTAATTAAATTTTTTAAATGAAGCATAAATTTAAATTCTCTTTAATTTGCTCACCCAGAGGGTGTGATTTAGGAAATCTGAGTTTTCCAAGATTTTCCATTTCTCCTCCATTGCAGCCTTGGCTTGATAATAAGCACACAGTGTTTGGACGAGTGACTAAAGGAATGGAAGTTGTACAAAGGATCTCCAATGTCAAAGTCAATCCCAAAACAGATAAGCCCTATGAGGATGTCAGCATCATAAATATTACTGTCAAGTAAAATAAGGTTTGTTTCATTGTATATGTAAATAAAAATACACATATATCAAATAGGTTTATTTTACATTAGGAAGTTCTTAGGACTTGTTGGACATACAAATCATGTTTCAAGGATGCAAGATTATGTTTTTATATTTTTCATTAAAAGTCCTTTTTTAAAACTCTGCCTATGGTTTTCCTTGTAGTATTTCTCATCCTAGGAGATAATAAACTGAAATGGACTAAATTTGGGCAAACAGTACTCCTTATATGTAATTACTCAAAACCATATTGAGTAATGAGAATTGTATGCATATGTTCCTTAGGTTTTTAAAAAATTATGGTACATAATCTGCCTTCATGTTTCTTTGGATCCACTAAGAAAGGATACCAGGATCTCATAATAATGTACCACTTCCTTTCTTTTCTTGGGTTTGTGTTTTGTGCCAAATAATTTTGCCTTTTAATCATTGTTAAAAAGAGTAAGTAGAAGTAAGTAAAATTTCACTAAATAAATAGCAAGTTGTAGTTTATTAAAGATTTAGAAATAGCTCTGTAGTTCTAAGTAAGTCACATTTAAATGAGTATTACACCTGGTGTTTAAGTATGAGAATAAAGTAGTATTTCAGTCCTTATTTTTATATACAGGTTCATTTACTATTTTCACATTATTTTCCTCATGTAGCTACATTCAAATTTTCTGTCCTCAAATAATAGTATCTTTCTTTACCTTACTAAATAGACCATTGAGAAAAAGTGTATGTTAAGTAAAACTTTTAGTAGCTAATAATGGAGTAATTAGTAGGAGTTTGAGCAATAAAATGAGTTCTAAGTCTTCTATTGATTTCATTTCTTCTTCACTTTCCCTCCTGACTTCATAACTATTAAGAACCATGGCTTCTTATTTCCATTCTTGAAGTTAAAGAAGAATAAGTAGTTAAAGGAGGAGCATGTTCAACAGACCTATTTAGGGAATTCACATTCTTATGTTTCAACCTAAACTTACACTTTTCCTTCTGTTGACAAACAGGATTACTTCCTTTATCCATTTTGTACCACAAACCTGTGAGATGGATTAATGTACCAAGTTGTACTACTTTTTTTTTTAAAGATTTTTATTTATTTATTTATTTGATAAAGGGAGAGAGTGCATGCATGACTTTGGCGGGGGGCTGGTGGGAGCAGAGGGAGAAGCAGACTCCTGGCTGAGCAGGGAGCCCCAGGACCCACCCCAGGGTCATGACCTGAGCCACTGACTGAGCCACCCCTGGCGCCCCCAAGTTATGCTACTTTAATATTATGTCCTCCTTTTATAAAGCAGAACTTAGACATAAAATGACTTTTCACTGTGACATTTACCTTTACTTACTATTTTAGATGTCTTGACATCACCCAAGCAATTTATTCATTCCTGAAAACTTAATCCTAAATTTTTTATAATACTGCCACCAAGTGGTGGTGATGCCCCATTCTGCCAAACATAGTTATTTTGGTTGAGTGAAAAATCCTAGTTGATTAACGAATTTTTCCATTTCATGTCACAAATTTAACAGTCAGTAGACCTAAAAATATACATTGCCAGTATCTTTTTGTAAAGCATGTTTTAAATTATTATTAGCAGGATATCATCTGATACATATTCATCCTCTTCATTATTTTTTTAGGAAAAGTGTAACTGTCTTCTTCCCTATTAACCACTTTGCAAATTGAAAGGTATCTCAATGCTAAGGAAAATGTCTTTCTTTTGGCAATATTAGTTCATAAGGCTGCACCTAAGTATTCTCAGCCATTTTCTAAAACAGTTACTTAAAATTTAAAAAAACGGGTTTCACGATGTTTAATGCAAAAATTTAGTTCTGTCTAGATAATGCTCATTTAAGTGTGGCTTACTTTGCAACTACAGAATGCTTTATTTATTTCTAAATCTTTAATAAACTCAGATTTGACATGGAAGTCAATCCCTACCCCATTTTGTTTCCTTTCTCATAACCACAGCATAAATAGGACTTTAGGTGGTTACTAATTATACTAGTAGATAGATGGTACATGAAACAGAACTTATAGAATAATGATAAGACTTCCTTAAAATGATTTTAACATTTTATTGCTGTCTATATGTAATGCAAATAATGGCTTCTGGTGATAATAAAGCATTCCGATATTACAGACCAGGGCTACACACTTGTAAACCTGCTTTACATAAACCATACAATAATATTTAGCTTAATACAGAAATTCAGAGCTAGGAGGCAAATCCTAATAGACTGTATTTAAGACATCTCTCTCATTATTAAGTTTGACATTTCTCAGAGGGAACTAGCAAAATCTTAACCAATGATTAGGGAAAGAATACAACCATAAATAGTAGTAAGGGCCTGAGAAAAATATTTCTTAAAAAAAAAGAAATCACACACGAACACTGTTATGTACATTATAATCAAGTCTAAGCACAATTTTTACATTGTGTTTAGTAATATCCTAAGAATGTGAATTACAAAGTTTACCAAAATTGGTGAAATAAACTTAATAATTTACAAGGAAAACAACTTTACATTTTAGTGTTAGATTTTCTTTTTCAATTACCTAGTAGAGAAAGCAGGTCAAGGGCTCACAGGCAAATGTTAACACATTTTTTTATTTTTCACAGTTATTGTAATCAAATATTAAATAATTTAATTCATAAGTGTTACTTATATGCACAAATTACACTTGTAACAGCATGACTTTTACTTGAAAAATAAAGGATGAAATATTTACTTATTTACACACTGCCCATAACACTGATGGACTTCTTTCTAATGCTTTGTTTTCTAAAAGTTTTGTTGTTTATTTTAAACAAAAGTACATTTGAAGAGACTGAACCAAAAACAGTACCACCAAAGAGGGACCTACCTCTCCTAGCAGTTCAACTAAGACGACTTAGGACTCAACCTCATCCTAAAGGATGAAGAGCCTTTTAAAAAAATAATAAAACTGAATCTAGCTATGTTTAAATATAAATCGTACTGCCATAATGAGTATCCTTAAAAAATGAAAAACAGTAAAAAGCACAAAATTTTTAAACTTTTACAACACTGCATTAATAAAGGTGATGTAAACTTTCTGAACATTTCCTTAGACACATTCTTTCTCAACTAACTTTTCAAGGCCTTATCATGAAGAGCCTTGATAACATTTTATTGTCAAGATAAATGCACTTATTTTGGGAAAGCTATTAAAGTAACTAATTCTCCACTGCTTCTCTTAAGGTAAATGTAGTTTTCTACTTAGATCTCTATTTTTTTTTTTATGTAAAGCCAACAACCCTGGTTCTATGTGTAACTTACTACATTTTACCCTATAATCGTTCCCACTAAGGATGCAATATTATTTTAAAAAGAAACTCTAACTAATTTAAATGTGTTGAAAATAGAAGGACCAATTTAGAGCTGTGACCTAGGAAATAATATATCTAAGTTCAACCCGGGAAATGGGTCTTTCATAAGTGAAGATTAACTACAACATAACTGACTTTCACAGTTTTATTATTAATTATTCTTCAGTTTAATACTAATCTGACAGTCATACCTAGTTAGATAACGTCATATGACTCACTTGTGTTTTATACAAAAGGGCTTAGAGAAAGTTTTAATAAAACATTATAAAATATTAATTTTCTGCAGCTTATAGTTCTTAGCATTAAAGGTGTTCTGTTATAATAAACATAGAAGTAATCCTACTACCCAAAGATACAGTCTGGATTCTTTCATTAAATCACTGCTGCTTTGTTACTAAATACTGCCAAATCCAGTGAAAAGGTAAGATAAAAGAGAAGCTATGTTTCACTTGCTTCACACAGAGGTTCCATTAGGCACTCAGTTGGCTATTCCTTTTTCACTGAAAGAATAAATCTTCACCTTACCCTTTCTCTCACTACTTCTTTCCCAGTATATGGTTCACATATAATGTGAAAAAAATAACAAATTTATGTTTTTAAAAAATGTATATTCACTAAGTCCCTATTTAATGCAATTTTAATCTGCTCAAATATTTAAATTTTACTACAGAGTAACTTTTTAAAAAGCAATATTGTACTCAATTCCCCAAAGTCCTTTTAAGTATACATCCTAAATTAACTTTGAGTGCAGAATTTCTTATATTATGTGCAAAGTAACTCTTAACCACAAAACTTTGAAGAACTGCTGCATTTAAAATCAAGCAACATCCAATACTCCAGCAGCCACAAGATGCCTTGAGAGCCAATCTAACCCTTCATATAGTCCCATACCACTTCGAGCATCACAGCCCTGAATATACCAGCTACGGCCACAGCACAATTTATGCAGACTGAGAAGTTCAGTGATTTCTTCTACTGACAGAGCTCCAGCAACATCCTGAAAGATATATACATAACAAAATTTTTATAATCCACTCATCAAAATTATTTATATAGAATTCTGTTGGTGCCATTCTAACAAAAGCCTAAAGTTAAAACCTAAATTCACCTTTCAGTAACTATTCTGTAATTAATAGAGAGAAAAGTAGGGTTGTGATTAAGATCATTTATAATATAGTCTGTAGGAATAACATCACAGTGAAATCAATAAAGGCAATGCAGCCTGAATGAAAGATACTGCCTGAGTCATAAGGCATTGACTTAAAAAGGTTAACACATCTGTATCACAAAAATGGCTCATACATAGAATTTATAAAATGAAGTTACTAAATTCCCACTCCAAATACCCCCGAACACCCCTACTTCCTAGAAGCAACCACCAGTTATGATATTTTATATATTTGTCCAGATAATTTCCATGCACATTCATGCAAATAAACATCCTTTAGTTTTTTTAAATTTTTTACTGAACACATCTTGAAGATAATTATCTTTCCATTATCTGGACAAGTAGACTTTCAGCATTATTTTTAACATCGAATTACATTCCTGGGTGTAGGTGCTACATTAATTTTCTTAACCAGTCCTATTCTTTTTTTATTTTTTTTAAATTTTATTTATTATTCCTGAGAGACACACAGAGAGAGAGAGAGAGAGAGAGGCAGAGACACAGGCAGAGGGAGAAGCAGGCTCCATGCAGGGAGCCCGACGTGGGACTCGATCCCAGGTCTCCAGGATCACACCCTGGGCTGAAGGCAGTGCTAAACCGCTGAGCCACCCGGGCTGCCCAACCAGTCCTATTCTTAATATTTACTCTGAACTCCTATTTATGTGCTATTACAAATACATACATATACATATGTAACATTTTTACCCACGTTCATTTGCACCATTATCTGTAGGATAACTTTAGGATATTTGTAGAATACTTTCCTAGAGGTAAAATTGCAGGGTACAGGTATATGCATCTAAAATTTTGATAGGTATGGTACTGCCCAATTGCCCTCCAAGAAAATGTCTCTAATAACCACACCAACAGTATATATGAGTCTGAAGATTATGAACATTTTTATCTTTAACGATGAAAAGTGGGATTCACTTTGTCTTATTTACGTGTCTTTTTCAATAAGTAAAGCAAAGTGTATCTTGCTCTTAGTAGTTTGCCTTTTATTTTTTATGAGGAAAACCTTTTATTCGCCATCCTACCCTTCCTTTTTATGACATGTTAGCCCCTCTACTGCACTTGTCATCCTCCTAGAAGCATAGGCTCAGATCTAGGAATCTGCAGCTTCCCCGTGTCCTTTACCCTCCCCATTCAGACACAGAATTCTAACAAATCTACGTTCATAAACTCTTTCCAATCTGCTTCCACCCTTCTATTCCTTTAATTGAGGATCTTGCTAACTCTCTCACTTGAATTACTGCAGCGATTTACTGTGTATGCCTGTCTCTAGTCCCTTCCCCCTAATTCTGTATTCTACCCCCAGACTATGGTCTTAAAATGCAGAGTCCAAAAACCTTTTGATGGTTTTCCTGTCACAGAATAAAACCTAAATTTCTCAGTCTAGACCTTATTTGTTATTCTAGATTTTCGTCATCCTCTATTTGCCCTTTACATATAGATATGCTGATGCTCCCTATTTATGCTTTTATTTTCTCTGCCTATGGTGTTCTTTCCTTCACATATGAATTCAAAGTCCTATCCATAATTTCAACTCAAATCCCACTTTTTACAAATCTTTTACAAGATGCCACCTTTAGAACTACTCTAATTTCCCATAGCATGTTAATATTACTGAAGTGACTTGCCAGTTTTCTATGTATTAGAATCTCATACACAGTCACTTACACGTTCACATACATATATAGGAGTTTCTGGTAAGCATCAATTTCTTTCTTTCCCATATACTCCAAGGTACCAAGTATAGCACTTTGCATATACATTGTATTTATAAAATACTCAACAGAAATTTCATAAGTATCTACTGAATTATCTGTTTTGAAATCTTTCCAGTTACCTTGTAATGTAGAATAAACAAAACTACCAAATAGTATTCAGAAATACGTGTTACCTGTTTGTTAGCAAAAATCAGGAGCAAAGCATCTCGAAGTTCTTTTTCCGTTAATAACTTTGCAAGTTCACTATGTGCTTCACTAACTCTGTCTCTATGACTGCTGTCAACAACAAATACAACGGCTAGGGGAAAAAAAAAACTGAATTAGTCATCTGTTAACTCTCAGTAAATGGACCAAATATTTTAATGCTCTCCTTACTGTATTATGCTTAGTCTATTATCTACTATGTTTTTCACAGAAAGGCTGCCTACAAGAGGGCCTAGCAGTACTTAACAGTATGACCTCATATAGTTCACCTAACTTTTCGACCTTCTTCATTTTCCCATCTATAACAGGATTTAAAACATTTCCTCCATCAAAACAAAGTGCTGTGTATGTGGGCATTTTTCTCCTAATTAATGGGGATATACCTCCCATGATTTCCCAAATAATGCTTTTTATTATAATCATCCGATGCTCATTGTAACAAATGCACTTCTTAATCCCCACCATTATCTCCTCTACGATACCTATCAGTTTAAGAGTCTCTTTCTCGTTTTTCTTTTTTTCCTCTTTGCTTATTTGTTTCTTAAAGTCCACATGAGTGGAACCATATAGTATTTGTCTTTCTCTGACTTATTTATTATATTCTCTAGCTCCATCCAAGTCATTGCAAATGGCAAGATTTCATTCCTTTTTATGGCTAAGTGATATTCCATTGTATATGTATACCACCAATTCTTTACACATTCATCAATCAATGGACACTTGAGCTCTCCATAACTTGGCTATTGCTGATAATGATACTATCAACATCAGAGTGCATATATCCCTTTGAATTAGTGTTTCTATATTCTTTGGGTAAATACCTAGTAGTCCAATTGCTGGTTCATACAGTAGTTCTAAATTTAACTTTTTGAGGAAACTCCGTACTGTTTCCAGAGTGGCTGCACCAGTTTGCATTCCCACCAGCAGTGCAAGAGGGTTCCTTTTTCTGCTCTAATCTTTATTATTTTCTTCTGTCTACTGGTTAGGCTATGTTTGTCCTTTTTCTAGCTCTTTTAAGGTGTAGGCTAGGTTATTTGAATTTTTCATGCTTCTTGAGGTAGGCTGTATTGCTATAAAATTCCCCCTTAAAACAGCTTTTTCTGCGTCCCAAAGGTTTTGAACCATGTGCTTTCATTTTCACTTATTTCTATGTACTTTTTGATTTCTTCTTTGATTTTTCAGGTTGACCCCTTAATTTATTATTATTATTATTTTTTTAAAGATTTACTTATTTATTCAGAGAGAAGGAGAGAAAGGCAGAGACACAGGCAGAGGGAGAAACAGGCTCCATGCAGGAAGCCCGATGTGGGACTCGATCCCGGATCTCCAGGATCACACCCCAGGCTGCAGGAGGCGCCAAACCGCTGCACCACCGGGGCTGCCCAACCCCTTAATTATTTAGTAACATGTTATTTAGCCACCACATATTTGTGGTCTCTCCATATTTTTTCTTGTGGATGACTTCTAGTTTCATAGCATTGTGGTCAGAAAAGATGCATTGAGGGGCTCCTGGGTAGCTCAGCTGCTTAGGCGTCTGACTCTTGATTTTCATTCAGGTCATGATCTCAGGATCATGGGGTTGAGCCCCACGTAGGGCTCCATAGGGAGTCTCTTTGAGATTCTTCCTTTCCTTCTCCCTCTCCCTGTGCCCCTCTGCCATTCACACTAAGGACATAAATATTTTTTAAAAAGGTAAAGAGAAGATACATTGATCTTTTTGAATTTTTTTTAAAGATTTATTTATTTATTCATGAGACACAGAGAGAGAGAGAGAGAGGAGAGAGACAGAGAGAGGCAGAGACACAGGCAGAGGGAGAAGCAGGCTCCATGCACGGAGCTCAATGCGGGACTTGATCCCGGGACTCCAGGATCACACCCTGGGCCGAAGGCAGGTGCAAAACCGCTGAGCCACCCAGGGATCCCCCGATCTTTTTGAATTTGTTAAGGCTTCTTTCATGGCCTATGATGCTACTTGTTCTTTGATTACTACTTCCTTTGCCAAAAAATAGTCTAAATAAATCACCACCTTTATCTCTGCAAAGTATCTCTTTTGGTGTCTAGCACAGCACTTTCCATATATACTATACTCAAAACACATAGCAGAAATTTCACAAGTACCTAGTGAATTGATTCTCTTTTGGAATCTTTCCAGGTACCTTATGATAGCTAAACATTCTGACTTTTCAATCATTCCTCATGTTCAAAATCCCATTTTTTCCCTTATTAATCAATGGCTTATACTAAATTCAATATCAAAAATCCCAAGTTTTGGGATCCTTGGGTGGCGCAGCGGTTTGGCGCCTGCCTTTGGCCCAGGGCGCGATCCTGGAGACCCGGGATCAAATCCCACGTTGGGCTCCCGGTGCATGGAGCCTGCTTCTCCCTCTGCCTATGTCTCTGCCTCTCTCTCTCTCTCTC
Source organism: Canis aureus (assembly GCF_053574225.1). Classification (NCBI taxonomy): domain Eukaryota; kingdom Metazoa; phylum Chordata; class Mammalia; order Carnivora; family Canidae; genus Canis; species Canis aureus. Next base: position 52,104,718 of record NC_135615.1, read on the forward strand.
TCTTTCTGTGACTATCATAAAAAAAAAAAAAAAAATCCCAAGTTTTTCTTTTAGGTGGAAAGTATGAATATATATAAAACAGGTGGCATGAACATTAGTTTTATGTTTGGTATAAGCAAAAGCATAGAATGAGGCCCAAATATTAATAAATGTTAGGTGAAATATGTGATAAAACTCAGTTTGGCCAAAAGTAAACCACCGCAGGTTCTTCTGCAGAAAACAAATAACTGTGAATGGAAATGAAGGAATGGAGCTTTTGAGAGATTGTAATGAGGAAAATGTTTAACTGAATTGAAGAGAGCAGCAGAAACATACACCAAGAATTCTACTCTACATCACAGTATAGGCAGTGATCACACTCTTATGAATACTAATAACGTACTTTAATTGTTAAGAGCGGCAAGCAGTATGTACTCTTAACTGCCTAGGTATAAGGTAAGTAAGTTTTAAGCTATAATTATGACCTTTTTCATGAAATAAACCTAAGTACAGATCCCACTCTTTCCACCTTAACTTTTTTAATAAAATAAGCTTCACTAGTTAAATCAATTCCTTTCCTAGGAAAACTGGCATCCTAAAATTCTGAAAAATTAAGATACCATTTTGACTCTTACCTTGAGTATTGAGGTAATAATGTTTCCACAATGGTCTTAATTTGTGTTTTCCACCTACATCCCAAATAGTGAACTTTAGATTTTTATATTCTACAGTTTCCACATTAAAACCTGTTTTCAAAAAAAAGTTACTTTAATACTGAACTTATATTTATAATCAGTAACACACCAAACATAGGCGACCCACTATTTATAATTGTGATAATACAAATTATCTTCATACAGCAATATCTACTGCAGCCCAACCAACTCCAGTCTTAATAAACACATATGGGGAAGATATACCTTTAACAGCTGTTAGTCCTCTATACCTCCACCAGGATCTTTAGATCCTGAAACTCAAATACCTAACAGCTCTGCACTACTACCACTCCTTTCCCCTAACCCTCACCACCCTTTAATCCTTCCAACGATCCCACAAATCTGTTACTTCTTAATATCCCACCATCTACATTTCAATCCAACAGCCACTGAATCTTGCATTGTTTTTCTCAGACATGCTTATGTAAAGAGCCCACCACAATGCCATACTGGCATAAAATAAGACCTCCAAGAACTCAGCTGTAAGCTAGAGTGTCTATAAAGCATCCATTAAAGTAAAAAGCAGTACTCATACTTACCAATTGTTGGAATAGGCTGCATGAATTCATCCTGTTTTAACTTAAACAAAATAGTAGTTTTTCCAGCACCATCTAATCCTAACGTAACAACTCGAATTTCCATTTTTGGTCCAATGTGAACTCTATTGTCCTGTAATTTTTAAAAATTTAAATCCTCTTATTTTGATATGGAGTTAAGTATTAGCATTTATACTTTTATTTATAATACCCTTGTCAATTATTTCATCTCCTATTCATTCTTCTGATTACACGAACAAATAGCAACCTGTATTATTATAATTTTGTTGCATGAATCTATCCTTAGAAAACTGAAATAACAAACATTTAAAAAATTATATAAGCCTTGGTAACCGGTATATAATGTACAAAGGTGTAATCTGTGACATCAATCACATAAAGTATGGGGAATGGGGTTATAAAAGAATAGAAGGTTTATATGAAAAAGAAGTTAAATTGTTATCACTTTCAAATAGAATGTTAAAATGAGATGTTCTCTGTAATAACAATAGTAAACACATAAAATCCACAGAATATACACAAAAGGAAATGAGAGGTGAATCAAATGATGACACTATAAAAGATCACTAAGACACAGAAGAAGGCAGTAAGAGAAAAGGAAGGACAAAGTAGCTATAAGATATACAAAAAACAATGAACAGAATGATAATATAAGTCTTTACCTATTAATAATTACTTGAAATATAAATGGATTTAACTCCCAAAGGAAAAGACACAGTTTGACTAAATGGATTGAAAAAAAACCAAGATCTAACAATATGCTGTCTGTCTATAAGTGACTCACTTCATATTTAAGGACACAAGAAGGCTGAAAGTGAAGGAAAAGAAAAAGATACTCCATGTAAATCATACTCAAAAGAGAGCACGGGTGGTTATCCTATTATTAAACAAAATAGACTTTAAATAAGAAACTGTCGGGCAGCCCGGAGGGGCTCAGCAGTGTTCAGCGCCACCTTCAGCCCAGGGTGTGATCCTGGAGAACCAGAATCAAGTCCTGGGTTGGGCTCCCCGCATGGAGCCTGCTTCTCCCTCTTCCTGTGTCTGTGTCTCTGCCTCTCTCTCTCTCTGTCTCTCATGAATAAATAAATAAAAATATTTAAATAAGAAATTGTCATAGGAGACAAAAGGTATTATATAACGATAAAAGGATAGATTTACAAAGTATATAATTATAAATACTTGGATTTTAAATATATGGATAAAAGTTCCAAAATGACACCCAGAACTATAAAACCTTTAGAAGAAAACATAGTGCAAATCTTCATGACAGTGGATTTGGCTTTGATTTCTTTTGGTTATGACACCAAAAACAAAGTCGACAAAAGCAAAAGTAGACAGATGGGACCATATCAATCTTAAACTTTTATGAATCAAAGGATACAATCAACAAAGTGAAGAAGCAACCTACCAAATGGAACAAAGTATTTGCAAATTATATATCTAAGAATGGATTCTTATCCAGAATATATAAGAACTCCTACAACTCAACAACAAGAAAAAATCAAGTTACTCAATTAAAAACAGGCAAAGGGGAGGAGGGGCAAGATGGCGGAAGAGCAGGGTCTCCAAATCACCTGTCTCCACCAAATTACCGAGAAAACCTTTAAATTATCCTGAAAATCTATGAATTCGGCCTGAGAATTAAAGAGAGAACACCTGGAATGCTACAGCGAGAAGAGTTCGCGTTTCTATCAAGGTAGGAAGACGGGGAAAAAAGAAATAAAGAAACGAAGGCCTCCAAGGGGGAGGGGCCCCGCGAGGAGCCAGGCTGAGGCCGGGGCGAGTGTCCCCAGGACAGGAGAGCCTCGTCCCGGAGACGCAGGAGCTGCACCGACCTTCCCGGGCGGAAAGGGGCTCGCAGGGAGTTGGAGCAGGACCCAGGAGGGCGGGGATGCCCTCGGGCTCCCTGGGACACTAACAGGCACCTGCGCCCCGGGAGAGTGCGCCGAGCTCCCTAAGGGCTGCAGCGCGCACGGCGGGACCGGAGCAGCTCGGAGGGGCTCGGGCAGAGGAAGAGGCTCTGTGCGGAGGGGACTGCGTGGCCGGGAGCGCGAATCCAACAGCGCAGACCGGGAGCACAGGGCGCCGGGACACAGCCCAGGATCCGGCCTCCCCCCGGGACAGGCAGAGGCCGGGAGGGCCCAGGACAGCAAGGACGCTCCTGCCCCGAGCTGAGCAGATCAGCGGCCCCGCCCCGGAGCCTCCAGGCCCTGCAGACGGAGAGCTCAGGAGTTCCTGCGGGGGCTGAATCCAGGTTTCCAGAGCTGCCCCGCCACTGGGGTTGTTCCTCCTGGGGCCTCACCGGGTAAACAACCCCCACTGAGCCCTGCACCAGGCAGGGGGAAGAGCAGCTCCCCCAAGTGCTAACACCTGAAAATCAGCACAACAGGCCCCTCCCCCAGAAGACCAGCTAGAAGGACAATTTCCAGGGGAAGTCAAGAGACTTAGAGTATATACAGAATCAGAAGATACTCCCCCGTTGTTCTTTTTTTTTCTTTTCTTTTCTTTTTTTGTTGTTGTTTTGCTTTTTGATTTGTTTCCTTCCTCCACCCCTTTTTTCCTTTCTTTTTTTCTTCTTTTTTATCTTCCTTTTTTTTTCTCTCTCTTTTTCTTTTCTTCTTTCTCTCCTCTCTTTTTCTCCTTTTCCCAATACAACTTGCTTTTGGCCACTCTGAACTGAGCAAAATGACTAGAAGGAAAACCTCACCTCAAAAGAAAGAATCAGAAATAGTCCTCTCTCCCACAGAGTTACAAAATCTGGATTACAATTCGATGTCAGAGAGCCAATTCAGAAGCATTATTATACAGCTACTGGTGGCTCTAGAAAAAAGCATAAAGGACTCAAGAGACTTCATGACTGCAGAATTTAGAGCTAATCAGGCAGAAATTAAAAATCAATTGAATGAGATGCAATCCAAACTAGAAGTCCTAACGACCAGGGTTAACGAGGTGGAAGAACGAGTGAGTGACACAGAAGACAAGTTGATAGCAAAGAGGGAAACTGAGGAAAAAAGAGACAAACAATTAAAAGACCATGAAGATAGATTAAGGGAAATAAACGACAGCCTGAGGAAAAAAAACCTACGTTTAATTGGTGTTCCCAAGGGTGCGGAAAGGGACAGAAGGCCAGAATATGTATTTGAACAAATTCTAGATGAAAACTTTCCTAATCTGGGAAGGGAAACAGGCATTCAGATCCAGGAAATAGAGAGATCCCCCCCCCCCCACAAAATCAATAAAAACCGTTCAACACCTCGACATTTAATAGTTAAGCTTGCAAATTCCAAAGATAAAGAGAAGATCCTTAAAGCAGCAAGAGACAAGAAATCCCTGACTTTTATGGGGAGGAGTGTTAGGGTAACAGGAGACCTCTCCACAGAGACCTGGCAGGCCAGAAAGGGCTGGCAGGATATATTCAGGGTCCTAAATTAAAAGAACATGCAACCAAGAATACTTTATCCAGCAAGGCTCTCATTCAAAATGGAAAGAGAGATAAAGAGCTTCCAAGACAGGCAGGAACTGAAAGAATATGTGACCTCCAAACCAGCTCTGCAAGAAATTTTAAGGGGGACTCTTAAAATTCCCCTTTAAGAAGAAGTTCAGTGGAACAATCCACAAAAACAAGGACTGAATAGATATCATGATGACACTAAACACATATCTGTCAATAGTAACTCTGAACGTGAACGGGCTTAATGACCCCATCAAAAGGCACAGGGTTTCAGACTGGATAAAAAAGCAGGACCCATCTATTTGCTGTCTACAAGAGACTCATTTTAGACAGAAGGACACCTACAGCCTGAAAATAAAAGGTTGGAGAACCATTTACCATTCGAATGATCCTCAAAAGAAAGCAGGGGTAGCCATCCTTATATCAGATAAACTAAAATTTACCCCGAAGACTGTAGTGAGAGATGAAGAGGGACACTATATCATACTTAAAGGATCTATCCAACAAGAGGACCTAACAATCCTCAATATATATGCCCCGAATGTGGGAGCTGCCAAATATATAAATCAATTATTAACCAAAGTGAAGAAATACTTAGATAATAATACACTTATACTTGGTGACTTCAATCTAGCTCTTTCTATACTCGATAGGTCTTCTAAGCACAACATCTCCAAAGAAACGAGAGCTTTAAATGATACACTGGACCAGATGGATTTCACAGATATCTACAGAACTTTACATCCAAACTCAACTGAATACACATTCTTCTCAAGTGCACATGGACCTTTCTCCAGAATAGACCACATACTGGGTCACAAATCGGGTCTGAACCGATACCAAAAGATTGGGATCGTCCCCTGCATATTCTCAGATCATAATGCCTTGAAATTAGAACTAAATCACAACAAGAAGTTTGGAAGGACCTCAAACAGGTGGAGGTTAAGGACCATCCTGCTAAAAGATGAAAGGGTCAACCAGGAAATTAAGGAAGAATTAAAAAGATTCCTGGAAACTAATGAGAATGAAGATACAACCGTTCAGAATCTTTGGGATGCAGCAAAAGCAGTCCTAAGGGGGAAATACATCGCAATACAAGCATCCATTCAAAAACTGGAAAGAACTCAAATACAAAAGCTAACCTTACACATAAAGGAGCTAGAGAAAAGACAGCAAATAGATCCTACACCCAGGAGAAGAAGAGAGTTAATAAAGATTCGAGCAGAACTTAACGAAATCGAGACCAGAAGAACTGTGGAACAGATCAACAGAACCAGGAGTTGGTTCTTTGAAAGAATTAATAAGATAGATAAACCATCAGCCAGCCTTATTAAAAAGAAGAGAGAGAAGACTCAAATTAATAAAATCATGAATGAGAAAGGAGAGATCACTACCAACACCAAGGAAATACAAACGATTTTAAAAACATATTATGAACAGCTATACGCCAATAAATTAGGCAATCTAGAAGAAATGGGCGCATTCCTGGAAAGCCAGAAACTACCAAAACTGGAACAGGAAGAAATAGAAAACCTTAACAGGCCAATAACCAGGGAGGAAATTGAAGCAGTCATCAAAAACCTCCCAAGACACAAGAGTCCAGGGCCAGATGGCTTCCCAGGGGAATTCTATCAAACGTTTAAAGAAGAAACCATACCTATTCTCCTAAAGCTGTTTGAAAAGTTAGAAAGAGATGGAGTACTTCCAAATTCGTTCTATGAGGCCAGCATCACCTTAATTCCAAAACCAGACAAAGACCCCACCAAAAAGGAGAATTACAGACCAATATCCCTGATGAACATGGATGCAAAAATTCTCAACAAGATACTGGCCAATAGGATCCAACAGTACATTAAGAAAATTATTCACCACGACCAAGGGATTTATCCCCGGGACACAAGGCTGGTTCAACACCCGTAAAACAATCAATGTGATTCATCATATCAGCAAGAGAAAAACCAAGAACATATGATCCTCTCATTAGATGCAGAGAAAGCATTTGACAAATACAGGGATTCCTGGGTGGCGCAGCAGTTTGGCGCCTGCCTTTGGCCCAGGGTGCGATCCTGGAGACCCGGGATCGAATCCCACATCGGGCTCCCGGTGCATGGAGCCTGCTTCTCCCTCTGCCTAGGTCTCTGCCTCTCTCTCTTTCTCTCTCTGTGACTAGCATAAATAAATTAAAAAAAATTAAAGAAAAATACAGCATCCATTTATGATCAAAACTCTTCAGAGTGTAGGGATAGAGGGAACATTCCTCAACATCTTAAAAGCCATCTACGAAAAGCCCACAGCAAATATCATTCTCAATGGGGAAGCACTGGGAGCCTTTCCCCTAAGATCAGGAACAAGACAGGGATGTCCACTCTCACCACTGCTATTCAACATAGTACTGGAAGTCCTAGCCTCAGCAATCAGACAACAAAAAGACATTAAAGGCATTCAAATTGGCAAAGAAGAAGTCAAACTCTCCCTCTTCACCGATGACATGATACTCTACGTAAAAAACCCAAAAGTCTCCACCCCAAGATTGCTAAAACTCATACAGCAATTCGGTAGCGTGGCAGGATACGAAATCAATGCCCAGAAATCAGTGGCATTTCTATACACTAACAATGAGTCTGAAGAAAGAGAAATTAAGGAGTCAATCCCATTTACAATTGCACCCAAAAGCATAAGATACCGAGGAATAAACCTCACCAAAGATGTAAAGGATTTATACCCTCAAAACTATAGAACACTTCTGAAAGAAATTGAGGAAGACACAAAGAGATGGAAAAATATTCCATGCTCACGGATTGGCAGAATTAATATTGTGAAAATGTCAATGTTACCCAGGGCAATATACACGTTTAATGCAATCCCTATCAAAATACCATGGACTTTCTTCAGAGAGTTAGAACAAATTATTTTAAGATTTGTGTGGAATCAGAAAAGACCCCGAATAGCCAGGGGAATTTTAAAAAAGAAAACCATATCTGGGGGCATCACAGTGCCAGATTTCAGGTTGTACTACAAAGCTGTGGTCATCAAGACAGTGTGGTACTGGCACAAAAACAGACACATAGATCAATGGAACAGAATAGAGAACCCAGAAGTGGACCCTGAACTTTTTTTTTTTTTTTTTTTTTGGGACCCTGAACTTTATGGTCAACTAATATTCGATAAAGGAGGAAAGACTATCCACTGGAAGAAAGACAGTCTCTTCAATAAATGGTGCTGGGAAAATTGGGCATCCACATGTAGAAGAATGAAACTAGACCACTCTCTTGCACCATACACAAAGATAAACTCAAAATGGATGAAAGATCTAAATGTGAGACAAGATTCCATCAAAATCCTAGAGAAGAACACAGGCAACACCCTTTTTGAACTCAGCCACAGTAACTTCTTGCAAGATACATCCACGAAGGCAAAAGAAACAAAAGCAAAAATGAACTATTGGGAATTCATCAAGATAAGAAGCTTTTGCACAGCAAAGGATACAGTCAACAAAACTAAAAGACAACCTACAGAATGGGAGAAGATATTTGCAAATGACATATCAGATAAAGGGCTAGTTTCCAAGATCTATAAAGAACTTATTAAACTCAACACCAAAGAAACAAACAATCCAATCATGAAATGGGCAAAAGACATGAACAGAAATCTCACAGAGGAAGACATAGACATGGCCAACACACACATGAGAAAATGCTCTGCATCACTTGCCATCAGGGAAATACAAATCAAAACCACAATGAGATACCACCTCACACCGGTGAGAATGGGGCAAATTAACAAGGCAGAAAACAACAAATGTTGGAGAGGATGCGGAGAAAAGGGAACCCTCCTACACTGTTGGTGGGAATGTGAACTGGTGCAGCCACTCTGGAAAACTGTGTGGAGGTTCCTCAAAGAGTTAAAAATAGACCTGCCCTATGACCCAGCAATTGCACTGTTAGGGATTTACCCCAAAGATACAGATGCAATGAAACGCCGGGACACCTGCACCCCGATGTTTATAGCAGCAATGGCCACAATAGCCAAACTGTGGAAGGAGCCTCGGTGTCCATCGAAAGATGAATGGATAAAGAAGATGTGGTTTATGTATACATTATTAGAAATGACAAATACCCACCATTTGCTTCAATGTGGATGGAACTGGAGGGTATTATGCTGAGTGAAGTCAGTCAGTCGGAGAAGGACAAACATTATATGTTCTCATTCATGTGGGGAATATAAATAATAGTGAAAGGGAATATAAGGGAAGGGAGAAGAAATGTGTGGGAAATATCAGAAAGGGAGACAGAACGTAAAGACTGCTAACTCTGGGAAACGAACTAGGGGTGGTAGAAGGGGAGGAGGGCAGGGGGTGGGAGTGAATGGGTGACGGGCACTGGGGGTTATTCTGTATGTTGGTAAATTGAACACCTATAAAAAATAAATTAAAAAAAAAGCTGAAAAAAAATAAATTGTTATCTCATGGATAATCCAACATCCACAGTAGGTTAAAAAAAAATAAAAAATAAAAAAAATAAAAAAATAAAAACAGGCAAAGGACTTATACAAAATGTCTCCAAAAAAAAAAAAAAAAAAAATATGTCTCCCTAAAAGATATAAACTGGCCATTAAGCATATTTAAAGATGCTCAACTTCATTAATCATCAGAGAAATGCAAATCAAATGCACAATGAAATACCAACCTCACACCCATCAGGATGGCTACTATCTAAAACAAAACAAAATTAACATGTGTTGATGAAAATGTCGAGAAATTGCAATCCTTGTACACTGTGGGTGGGAATTACAATTTGGTACAACTATGGAAAACATAATTTTTTCCTCAAAAAATTAAAAATAGAACTACCATATCCAGTAATCTCACTTCCAGATATATATGCAAAAGAAATGAAGACAAGGTCTCAGAGAAATATGTGTACACCCATGTCCACAGCCACACTATTCATAACAGCCAAGATGTGGAAGCAACCCAATGTCCATCAATGAATGAATGCATAAACAAAATGTGGTATATACAAACAATGCAATATTATTTAGCCTTAAAACAAAGAGAATTGTGTCCCATACCACGACATGGGTGAACTCTGAGGCCATACTAATTGAGATCAGCCAGTCACAAAAAGACAAATGCTATTTGGCTCCACTTATATGAGGTATTTAGAGTACTCAAATACAAAGAAACAGAAAGGTCATGATCTCAGGGTTCTGAGCCATGCATCGGGCTCCCCCCATGCTGAGCATGGAGACTGCTTGAGATTTTCTCTCTTCCTGTGCCACTCTCCACCATCCCCACCCTCTCCACTTGCTCTCTCTTTCAAAAAAAAAAAAAGGTTAAGATGGTAATTTTTAAGTTTTTTATCTCTCTCACACACACACACACACACACAAATGTGGTATTATCTGCACAATAAAGTATCTTGAAGCTATAAAAAAAGAATAAATAATGTCACTGAATACTGCTATGGAATAATCTCTAGGATGTACACTTATGTGAAAAGAACAAGGTAAAGAAATATGTAATGTTTTCTACCTTTTTTTAAAAAAAGATTTATTTATTTATTCATGAGAGACACAGAGAGAGAGAGTGAGAGAGAGGCAGAGACACAGGCATAGGGAGAGGCAGGCTCCATGCGGGGAGCCCAATGTGGGACTCGATCTCAGGACTCCAGGATCACACCCTGGGCCAAAGGCAGACACTCAACTGCTGAGCCACCCAGGCATCCCTGTCTTCTACCTTTAATGTGATGAGCGTACATACAAATATATAAATGTATTTCTATTTCTAAATGATGAAAAAAACTAAGAAAAAATTCTTGATGGTTTTCCACAGAAAGAGAAAGACAAGTGGATAGAACTAGACTTCTCTAAATGAACCCTGCTTTATAGATTTGACTACGGACCATAAAAGTGTTTCACATTATTATAAAATAAGATTTAGTTCTAAAAAAATAGACCCTAAAAAGGGAAAGTAAAACGAAACACATGAACCTTTTAAATTAGGAGCAAATCACTTTTTTTTTTTTTTTTTTTTTTTTTTTTAGATTTTATTTATTTGATAGAGAGTAAAAGTAAGCACAAACAGTGGGGAGAGACAGGAGGAGAGGGAGAAGCAGACTCCCCAACAACAGGCTCCATCCCAGGACCCTGGGATCATGACCTGAGCTGAAGGCAGATGCTTAACCAACTGAGCCACCCAGGCACTCGAGGCCATGCATTTTAAAGGAGACTAAAATATACCAACCAAACGGCAAGCATAAGCCTTATTTGGTTGGATTCTGTTTCCAGAAACAAAAATTTTTTTTAGCCATCTAGGAAATCTAAGTAACGATCATGTTAACATTAGAGATTCATTATTAAATTTTCTAGGTTTTTAACAATATTTTGGCTATGTTTTTTAAAACAGTCCTTACCTTTCACAAACACACACAAAAATATTTCATAGATGAAATGATACGTTGACATTTGTTCCAAAATAACCTGAGAGACTTCAGGAAGAAAAAGGGAATGGGGAAAATGATGGATGAAAAAAAAGTTTTTAATTGTTAAAGTGGGTGATGGGTACACGGAGATTCATTATACCACTTTCTATTATGCACTGATGAAAGTTTTTAAAAAAAAAAACAACCTATGAATTTCTTAGTTGTCTCTTCAAGCTGATTATCATGGAACATAAAACAATTATGACTTATCAGAAATGATACCTAAAAATGAAGTAAAGTGATTACCTTTGTAAAAGTGACAGGGATACTAGCATCCAACTGAATGTGATCTGCAACCTCTGTAAACTGCTGCTGCTGTTTTTGTAATGTTTCCAGTAACCTTGTAATTTCTTGTTTTGCCAAAACAACTCTACAATCATCCTAGAAAAGAGAATAGTTTTCTTGTAAACTTTTACACAGATAAGGAAAAAAGAGAGACCACCAAAAATCAAGAATAATTCATTTAACAGTATTCAAAGTTAGCTAAAATGTAAATTTGACTAGGATAATAATTGGGCATTAACAGATAATTTAAGAGAATTCTTTCAAGAGAAGAATGGATAAATTGTGGTGTATTCAGAAAGGCAACACTATACCACAATGAGAATGAGCCACAGTTATACCTGATATGAATTTCACAAACATAATGTCAAGTAAAAGAAGAAATGACATGAAGACTTCATACATGAAGATTCCTTTTTTATTAATTACCAAAAGAGACAAAAATAAGGTATGCATTAGAAGTCAAGGTATGGTTTATCCTCAGTGGAAAGCAGGTAGTTACTAGAAGGGAGTCTGAGGGGTTTCTAGGGGTGCTGCTAGTGTTCTGTTACTTAATCTGGGTGCTAGTTACATGGTAATGTCCAGTCTGAAAATTCAGCAAGCTGAACACGTATGCACACACTTCTGTATGTATGTTGTACTTTTTAAAATGATCTCAGATATACAGGTGTTGGTTTTAAAAAAACTGACTAAAGGTGAAATTGAAAAGTCTCCCTTCCCCTCTAGATCCCCAGGCTCTCTTCAAAGTCAAGCACTTTCTAGTTTCTCAAATATTCCAGATATAATTCTACACACGTACCAATATATTCTTCGTAAGATAGAGATCTCCCAATAATATGTAAGCGCCACAAGAGCAATGGTGTTTACAGTCTTTGCTCACTGTTGCATATTTACATTAGCTGATTATGAATTAATAAACTTTGCTTATTATTTGCATGTTGCCCCAGTTGCTCAGAACAAAAACCCTGCAATTCTTGCCTTCTACTCTCTCATGCCCTACAAATAAATGAATCCCACTGAATGTCCAAAATCTGGACACTTTTCACTCCCACAAGCTAAGCCACTATTCTTTCTCATGTGGAATTCTACAGAAGTCTCCAAACTCCTCCTTTCTTTTAACTCCTTCCTTCCATCCTGACTCTCCTTCAATCTATTTTTTTATACATCAAAGTCATTCTTGTCAAAATTTCACAATGACTTCTCCATTTCAATCAATAAAAGCTTAAGTCTGTCCTTCCAGTGACTCAGAAAGCCTTCCTTACAGATAATTCCCTATTACTTCCAATTTCAGCTTCCATTACCCTTTTCTTCACTTACTCTATTCCAGCCACAGTGGTCTCTTTTTGCTGTTCCTCAAATACACCAGGCATGGTGTCCTAGGGTTTCTATTCTAATCCTTTCCTCAGCTAGACTATTCTTCCCCACATTAGGGCTTGAACAAATTCCTTCACCTTCTTCCTTTTCGAGGCTTTGCTCAAATTTCATCTTCTCTCTCTTTTTTTTTAAGATTTATTTATTTATTTATTTATTTATTTATTTATTTATTTATTTATTTATTTATTATTTATTTGAGACACAGAGAGAGGCAGAGACATAGGCAGAGGGAGAAGCAGGCTCCATGGAGGGTGCCTGATGCGTGACTCGATCCCAGGACCCCAGGATCATGCCCTGAGCCAAAGGCAGATGCTCAACCACTGAGCCTCCCAGGCATCCCTAAATCTCACCTTCTCTGAATGATGCTTACACTATCTAAGAACACAGTCTGCTGGACCCTCATTTTTTTTTGTACCTAGTTCCTACCACTTTTAACATGTTATATAATCTACTTATTTAGATATGATCACAGTTTACAATTTATCTTTGTCATGCTAAAATGCTAATTCCACAAGATTATAGCTTTTTTTTTGTTTTCTTTACCAATATAGCATATATATTTAGAATGTACCTGGCACATGGTAGGCACTCAAAACATATTTGCTAAATGAACAGACAAATCGTCACCACTTAGCATCATACCTTGGACTTAGATGATGCATCATTTTTTTGGAGGGGAAGGATAATTAAGCTTTGTTCTCAAAACTGGTAATAAACATGTACATGGTCTACCATGCGTCTGTTCAATTATCTCTGTAGCAGGAACTTTGAAGAATACTGGTTAGAGTTAGGGTTCTATGACCATTAATCAAAGCAAAAGTGGGGGCACCTGCCTGGCTCAGCTGGAAGAACATATGACTCATAATCTCCGGGTTGTGAGTTGGAGCCCCATGATGGGTCATAATGGGTGTAGAGATTACTTAAATAAATAAAACTTAAAAAAAAATTTTAAGTCAATATGAAGAATGACTGTAAGACCCTAATTTCATTTGCATTAACACAGTGAGATAATATCGTATCATTAACAATTCTGATGAAATGCTTCAGAAACTCTAAAAAACTTCTAAATATATCAGTAACTACGAGCATACTTTGCAACATAATAAATATAAAAATACTTTGAAGTATTCGAGTAAATGAGATCAAGATAATCCATTTCTGATTTTGCTGTGTAGCTGATTGCTGATTATTCATTATGAACTGAACAACTGTTTATTAAGCTTTTTCTATCCAGATATAAAGATAAATAAGATGCATCTAGTCAACATCTAGAAGGATAAACAATGCATATTATATCATTCAAGTCCAAATCAGGAAAAAAAAACTATACCAGTTATGTGAACTCAAAGAATTTAATATGAAGAACCATTAACTAGGTGTAGTTATTAACTAGGTAACTGAAAGGGTAAAAAGAACTCTGAGGTATCATGGAGGAAGCAACTGTAGGATAGATTATTAAAACTTAGAAACTTACAGGAAAGCCCCCATGAAATCTAAACTCAGGTCTCTAAGGAAAGTGGTCTTCTCATGTGAGCAGTGAAATTCACAGGAACCCAAAGCAAATGGGAACCCCAAGGAAACCACCTCTACCCTCCAGCCTTCCTCTCCAATTTCCTGTTAGTGGAACCTAAACAAGAAGCCAGCTGGCAAAGTAATCTACCTACCTGTTGCAAAGTCTTTTCACAATGGAGACAGGCTGTTGAAACCTGCGACAATAAAATAGTCATATCTTCTTGTTGCTGCCTGAGCCAAATCAGTTTTTCTCGAACGTGAGCATCAACAACACTTAAAGCCATTTCTTCTTGACGACACAAAGTTTCATGTAGATCAGAAAAATAAGCTCGGACACATGACCGGGCATTCTCTGCAGTACCTGGTACCTAAGGAAATTAAAATTAATTTAAAGCATCTTTAACTGTAACAAAGATTTTTTTTTTATGTGAACTAATGAAAATTTACCGTGTATATCCTTAAAAAATTCCAAAATTGCCATCGGCACACTTGATCTTTCTCCTTAACCACAGCCTTTGGGTATCCAACTGTTTAAGCAACATCTCAAGCAAAATGGAATACCTAGTCTCCAGTCTCCCACAGCTAAACCTAGTTTCCTCCATCTCAGTAACTGGCAAAGCCCTCCCAAATTGTTCAAAATAAAAACACTGGAGTCACCCTTAATACTTCTCTTTCATATTCCATGCCTAGTCCCCCAGAAAATTCTGCTGACTTCAAAATATAACCAAGATCTGACCAAGCCTCACCACCTCCACCTCTCCAACCTGATCTATGACAGTATCATCTCTCACTTATTACAATAGTCTTCCAATTGGTCTCACTAGATCTACTCCTGCTCTCTACAGTGTATTCTCCACCCAGCAGCCAGATTTGATCCTTCTACAATGTTAAGTCAGAAACATAATTATTCTTTTGCCCATAATTCTTGAATGGTTTCCTATTCCACTCAGAGTAAATGCCAAAATTCTTTATGTGGGGTGTTCAAGGACAGACACCCTGAGAAAGCAACGTCTGAGCAAAGACCTGAGGAAGGTAAGAAAGAAAACCACATTAGTTTTTTTTTTTAAGATTTTATTTATTTATTCATGAGAGACACAGGCAGAGGGAGGTCTCCAGGATCACGCCCTAGGCTGTAGGCGGCGCTAAACCGCTGAGCCACCAGGGCTGCCCCCACATTAGTATCTTGAAGAGCATTCCTGACAGAAAGAAGAGCAAGTACCCAAGAAGACCCTTTCTGATCTCAACTCCTGTTATGCTCTCCTCTGTCACTCTACTCTAGTTGCATTTAGCCTCCCCACAGTTGTTTTGTTTTTATCAAACTATAGTTGACAATGTTATATTAGTTCCAGATGTACAACCTATTGATCCGACAATTCTACACATTACTCAGTGCTCACTACAATTAAGTATAGTCACCACCTGTCATCATACAAAATTATTACAATTTGACTGACTATATTCTTCCCTATGCTATGCTTTTCATTTGTGATTTATTTATTTTATAACTGGAAGTCTGTACCTCTTAATCCTTAAAAATATGGAACACTTCGCAAATTTCTGAATGATCCTCACACAGGCACCATGTTAATGACCTTTGCTGTATTATTCCAATTTTAGTATATGTGCTGCTGAAGTGAGCACTCCACACAGTTTCTTAAGTGCAGCAGGTACTTCAGGGCCTTTGCATTTGTTCTTCCCTCTGCCTGGAATGCTTTTCCCCCAAATATTAGCATGGTTCCCTTTCTCTTCTGCTTTACCTCTTTGCTCAATGTCCCTTTTTCAGGAAGTCTATCCACGAACACCCCATATAAAAGCACACTCTCCCTTTTTCTTGTTTTTCTCCAAAGCATCTAACCTATTTTGACCCCTTTCCCATATTAGAATGTAAACTGCAAAGGCAGAGCTTTCTGACTTACATAGCAATGTCTCCTTAGCTAGAACAATGCTAAAAGAGTGTTTAAAACTTTTGTGTTCAGGAAATGTTGATTGAATGAATGAATAAAATATTTCCATTCTAGCACAAAATGTTCAATAGAGCCTTCTGTGAGGATGGATACATTCTGTATCTGCGTGGTCTAATACGGTAGCCACTAGCTATACTTACTTGAATATACTTGAAATGCAACCTGTGAAACTAAAAACCAAACTTTGTATTTTATCTTATCTTTAATTTAAACTTAAATAGCCATATGTGGGTAATGACTACTATATTTGACAAAGCAGTATTTGAATTATCCCCCAATGATTTAGCTTTAAATTTGTTTGATTACCAAAGAAAAACATTGCATTTTGTATGTCCCTGAATATTCCCATCTGAAAATATTCCTTTCTCCTGCACAACTCAATTTAAAAAAGCCAGTCCGTAACTATCCCCTTAGTTCCTTCCTTCTCTTTACAGCTAAATTTCTTAAAAGTTAAACACACTCACTTCCCAACACCCACTTACTCTTCAATTCACTGGAGGGTATCATCCCCATTATTTCACAGATCTAAGAAATTCAATACCTTAATTAAATTATTACCTTGGCCCTATTACCCCTCTCCAAATTCTTCCTCCTCCCCCACTAGTGCATGAAATCACCATCCACTAACTTGAGCAAGATAAAAATCTAGGCAACATGCCAGACCCTTCAAGTTACTTATACAATCAATATTATCAATCACTAAGACCTACCTATTCCACTACTTTAAAATCTCATGCCCATCTACTTCTCTCCATTCTCACTACTGTAGTATTAAAGGCCATAAACATTTCTCAATCAGATAATTTCAGCAGCCTCCTGTTAATAGGTCTCCCTGCTTCCAATTCATTTTCTACATTGAAGAGCTACCTTTCTTAATACAAATCTGATTATTTTATTCCTATGCTAATTTTTCAACTACTCATCACTACCCTTGTTATAAAGTCTAAACTCTTTAATGTGGCTAACAAGATCCTACGTGATTTGGCCCTTCACTCTCTTAACAATTTTTCTCGCCAGGCCCCATCCAATACTCAAAGTTCCAAGTGGACTGAACGGAGTTGTTTCAATACTACGTCGAATTCTCACTTCCAGGCATTTAACATACTCTTTCCTCAGTGGGACAACTCACTCCCACCCTACTTTTCTCACTGACTACATATTCTTCAAGTCTCAGTTTGGTACCCTGTATTCTAGGAAGCCTTCCCTGACTCAGCAAATTAATGTTCTTCTTATGCATTGCCAAGGCATCCTATACTTCAGTTACAAAAAAAAGTTGCCACACTTGAAACTTTTTTCTACAACAGACTATAAATTCCATGAAGACTGAGACTTTTTAAAAAACTTATTTTCAGTGACTAGTGCAGTACTAGCACAATGTAATTGCTCAATAAAAATAAAAGGTTAGAGGTAAAAAGGGTAAAAATATAAAGAAAGAAGAAAAAAAGTCCTTACATGTTCTGTGTGAGCCATTCCAATTCCATCTTCTACTATTTGTTCTCCTCCTTCAATGTGCTGAACGATTCCAACTAATTTTCTGGAATAATCTGAAATTTCCTCAGTGAAGGTCCGTATGCAATGAGCCATATCTAAAATTGATGCTCGGATCTGGTTAGCTTCTGGTTCCAATACTGAATGCTAAAGTGCAACAAAATTATAGAAAAGAACTCACAGTAATGACTAATGACATAAAATGCTATTTAAATCACTCCAATGATAAAAAAAAAAAAGAGAGAGAAGCATCAACCACAAATGGCTTTTATAACACATATATAAAAAGCACAAGATAACAAATACTAATTTACCTTCACCCCAAAACTATTTATCCTTCAAAGACATAATTTAGAATTTGGGAATCCATTTATTGTTAAATAACAGTCCAAGATGGGGCACCTGCGTGGCTCAGTTGGTTAAGCATCCAACTCTAGATTTCAGCTCAGGTTTGTGAGATCTCAGGTTTGTGAGTTCCAGCCCCATATCCTTGCCCCCATCAGGCTCCATACTGGGCATGAAACCCACTTAAGATTCTCTCTCTCGGGGTGCCCGGGTAGCAGAGTGGGTTAAGCCTCTGACTCTTGGTTGCATTTCAGGTTGTGATCTCAGGGTCATGGATGGAGCGCCACATCTGGCTCTGTGCTCAGCACAGTCTGCTAAAGTTTCTCTCCCCCTCTTCCTCAGTCCCTCCCCCCACCATGTTCCCTTTCTTTCTCTAAAATAAATAAATATTAAAAAAGATATTCTCTCTCCCTACCCATCCACCCTCTCCCTCTCCTTCCCTCCCTCCCTTTAAAAAAAAAAGAATCCAAGAGACTCACTTTATAATTTTACCATAAACATCAGTTCATCAACAGACATAAATATTATCAACACAATCCAGTACATTATAAAAACATGCACACATAGAAATTTTGTTTCCTTCTGGAAAGCTATTCTTTAGTGAATAAAAAATCATAAAGCCTCTCTGAAATTTTTGTTATGACATTCAGAAATTAAATCTTTCATTTCTTTTCACGCTACCAAACTCAATTCATTCATCACTGAACTCTTCTTCAATCCCTACTTGGCATAAAGAACCAGATCAATGGAAACAAATGGTAGGCTGGTAAACTAGATAGAGTCATCCAGTCTAATTATATTCATACCTTGTGACCTTGGTGTTTTCCATATTCTTTGCAGACACAGCACATAAGTGGGCTAGTTTGACAGCCTTCTTCCAAGCAAACAAACTCAATGGCATGTACCTGATGCTGAGAGCACATGGTTTTCTCATGAGGTTTATCAGCTAGAGGTACTCGTCTGTGTTTTGCTAATGTCTTTGTAGAATGAGTAACTTGAGAACACTCTGAGCACAAATGAGTTGCACATACAGTGCAATATACAGACGCAACGTGAGCTTCATCTTCATCGCAACGAATGATGCTCTAATAAACAAAAAATTAATGTCTTCAAACTGAACCTCAATCACTGGAACATGACAAATTTTAAAATATAAAAGCCCAGAATCTTTTCTGACTGACCAAGCTTTATATATGAAATACTGGTAATTAAGTAAAAAGGTCATTTACAATTCATCTAATAAAGTATTCATTTCTATAGGAAAGTGATAAGCTATTTCCAAAATTGATTATCAATATATGCTATGAATTTGAGGCCAAAAATAAAACTGTTCTCAGAGATACACAGTGTAAAGATATCTTCCACGGAGTCCTTTAATTTTACATAAAAGAAATTGAACAATAAAGGCTGGAAATCTTTTTAGGACTAAAAAAACTGATAACAAATATATCCCCACTGCTTTATTTTTTCTTAAGATTTTATTTTTAAGTAATGTCTACACCCAAAGTGGGGCTCAAACTTAAAACCCTGAGGTCAAGAGTTCCATGATCTACTGAGATAGCCACGTACCCCTGACAACTGCTTTAAATACTACTTAACACAGAGATATATAGAAAAAAAGAGAAATCCAAATGTTATTTTGAGACGATGTGTAGACAAGAATCAGCTACAAAGTTTTTAAAAATATAGATGCCCAGACTCTAACCTAGGAAATACCTATTCCAATAGGCTTAGAAGCCTGAGCTGGGTTTTTTTTTTAACTCCACAGGTGAGCTCACTGCACAATCCTGGCTGAAAAAGCATTGAGTTAACCAAATAAAAAATAAATAAAATCTATGTTGTATATAAGCTTTTAAATATTATTTCTAATTTTCATGAATTACAAAAAGCATTCAAATTAAAAAACTTTACATGTTAGATAATCAAGAATGTTTTGAAACTTACGCTTAATAAAGGACCATAACTGGAAAGGGAGAAACTTGGAATAAATTGTTCCAGAAATAAAAATTAGAAAATATATCAATGGTGTCATTTAATATCACATTAAATTAAGAAATTAAAAAAAATAAAATAAATTTAAAAATAAATAAATTTTAAAAAGTAAATTAAGAAATGAACTCAAAGGTAAACATTTTTACTTGCAATTTTGAGAAACACATACACATAAAACTAAAAATTCATGTCTTCTGTTTTCCAGACATGAAAAATAATTTACAAGGTCAATATTAGACAATATTCTAATGTCTTTTGAAAGATAAAGATATAGCACATGAAAGAACTACAAAAATTTTAGAAAACAGTGCTCCCCACAACTCTGTGGTCAACTAATATTCAACAAAGCAGGAGAGAATAGCCAATGGAAAAAACACAGTCCCTTCAACGAATGGTGTTGGGAAAACTGGACAGCCATATACAGAAGAATGAAACTGGACCGTTTTCTTACACCATCCACAAAATTAAATTCAAAATGGATTAAAGACCTAAATGTGAGACAGGAATCTATCAAAATCCTAGAAGAGAACGGAAGCAACCTCTGGGATCTCAACCACAGCAAATTCTTACTAGACACATCTCCAGGGGCAAGGGAAACAAAAGCAAAAATGAACCTTTGGGACTTCATCAAGATAAAAAAGCTTCTGCACAGCAAAGGAAATAGTCAACAAAACTAAAAGGCAACCTACAGAATAGGAGAAGGTATTTGCAAATGACACATAGATAAAGGGCTAGTATCCAAAATCTATAAAGAACTTACCAAAATCAATATCCCTAAAATAAAAAAATCCAGTTAAGAAGTGGTGGAAGACAGGAACAGACATTTCTCAAAAGAAGATATATATATAAAGAGTAAACAGTCACATGAAAAACTGTTCAACATCACTCAGCATGAGAGAAATACAGATCAAAGCCATAATGAAATGCCACCTCACATCAGTTAGAATGGCTAAAAGTAACAACTCAGAAAATAACAGATGTTGGGGAGGATGCAGAGAAAGGAAAACCCTTTGCTTTGAGGGTAGGAATGCAAACCAATGCAGCCACTCTGGAAAACAGTATGAAGCTTCCTCGAAAAGTTAAAAAAAAACAGAACTACTCTACAACTCAGCAATTACACTACTAGGTATTTATCCAAAGGATACAAAAATAGTGATTCAAAGGGGCACATGCACCCCAATGTTTGTAGCAGCACTATCCACAACAGCCAAAATATACAAAGAGTCCAAAAGTCCATTAACAGATGAACAGATAAATATGTATATATAGATACAATGGAATATTACTCAGCCATAAAAAGAATGAAATTTGCAAAATTGTGGATGGAACCAGAGGGTATTATGCTAAGCAAAATAAATCAGTCACACAAAGACAAATGATTTCACTCATGTGTGGAATCTAACAAACAAAAAAAGATGAACATAGGGGAAGGGAAGGAAAAAGACATTAAGATAAAAACAGAGAAGGAGGCAAACCATTAAGAGATGCTTAACTACAGGAACAACCTGAGGGTTGCTGGAGGGAAGGTGGATTAGGGAATGGGGTAAATGGGTGATAAACATTAAGGAGGGCACATGATATACGAGCACTGGGTGTTACAGGCAACTGATGAATCACTAAATTTAACCCTGAAACTAATACTATACTACACGTTAACTAACTTGAATTTAAATAAACTCTTTAAAGAAAAAAAAAAAAGTGTTCCAGTCTGAAATTCACTTCAGTGAATCACTTTACATAAAGAAATCATGACCTAAAAAAAAAAAAAAAAAAAGAAATCATGACCTAATAAAAAAGAGGTAGAAATCAATGACTTTTTTTCCTTGATACTGAACCTGTGGTTTTAAAGTTGATCACCAAAATCACTAACTGTTATTTACTACAACTATTCTTATATCTAGTACAATATATGAGCTATGGCGACAATCCTTCAAGCATTAAAAATGTATTTTAAGGGGCGCCTGGCTGGCTCAGTCTAGAGCATGCAACTCTTGATCTCAGGGTCATGAATTCAAGCCCCACATTGGGCATGGAGCGTACTAAATTTAAAAAATAAAAATAAATAAAAATAAAAATGTATTTTAACCTGTGTTAATGAGCTTCATTCTAATATTTACTGGACGATCAGCCTGTTGGATAAAGAGAGTATACTTACACACAATTTAAACTTTTCATGAAGATATTTAATAGTAATAATTCCCTCAGGAGCTACTGCTATTTTTAATGCATTTGGCCTCTACATTAAATGGCCTTTTTCAAGGAGTTCCTCTTTCTTTGTGCTGTACTATTTACTGTTGATTCACTTTTGCATCCTTGGTTTAATGTAGCTTACACCTTCTTCTTACCATTCCATAACCTTCTTACTCTTTGACTTTATCCTTGGGTAGAACTGAATTATAATAAGGAGATAAGTTTATATATAAAACATACTTTGGGTATAGTATTTTCAGAGAATTGCTATTTAGCTGGAAATATTGCTGCCTACAAATCTGTAATATAATGAAAAGTTATGTTTCTGGAATCCTATCTGCTGGAGCAAGTGAGGTAAGATTGTGCTTTTAATGCAAAGATTTTAAATTAAAAGAAAAAATTCATACTCATAATAAATATTTCACATGTTCTATCAGTACCTCTCCAGATATTCCAATGGCTTCTTCTGCAGCTCCACATTGACCAATATGTCCATTCTGCAGTCGTTCCAAAAGCTCCAATAAAGCAAAATTTTTTTTCAATCCCCAAACACCTGAATCTCCTAGAATATAAAAATAACTAAATCTAACAAAATGGACTATTAATAATTTTACCTTTACTATACCTCAATAGTAATTTGTCATATATTTTAATCATTAATATCTAAATTTTCAAAATTCAAATTTCCTCATTATCTTTTTATGTTAGAACTATTGTCTTGCTAAAATTCTCTTTAAAAAACAGTTCCTTAGCATTGCGAGTAGAAACATACTTAAAGTTCTACTATTTTTCTATCATTTAACTCTATAAATCCTATCATTGATTTTTACTACATATATTAAACCAAAGGCTTTAAAATATTTTTTATATCAACTTTCAGTAAGAAACATATTTTCAATTACAACACAGAATAGCATACGTTTATTTATATATATATCAATACTTTTTTTAAATATGTGTATATATACATCTGAAACAAGAGTTTCACACACCAATATTCACCCTTACAGTGTGCAACACACCCACATTTTTGTTCTATTTCTTCTTTTAAAAATCATGCTCACAGCCAATTAAACTGATTTTATAACTACAAATAAGCTATGATTCATGTCTGAAAACCACTGTAAGAAACATACACTTAACCTAAAATAACTCCTTAGTAAAATGGAACTCAAACAGCTAAACACAATCTTTTTTCCCCACCTCTCATTTAAACTAGAATCTGCAGCACTCAATGACTATAAAAACTCTTTTTCACACAAATAAACAATTTTATTTCTTTTTTTTAATTTTTTTTTTTTATTTATTTATTTATGATAGTCACAGAGAGAGAAAGAGAGGCAGAGACACAGGCAGAGAGAGAAGCAGGCTCCATGCACCGGGAGCCTGACGTGGGAATCGATCCCGGGTCTCCAGGATCGCGCCCTGTGCCAAAGGCAGGGGCCAAACCGCTGCGCCACCCAGAGATCCCTACAATTTTAAATCTTAAATACATACAATGTATTTTCCTACCTAGATCTGTTACTTGTCGATCAAAAGGGCAACGGATTGCTCTTCCATGAAGAGGCAGGCGGGTAAGACAGTCATGACAGACTGTGTGGCCACAAAGCAGAAGGCGAGGAACTTTATCTCCTTGCAAAGAAAAGACATCTTCACAAACTCCACACTCCAGCACCTAGTGTTTGGAAAGGAAACGTGCTCTTTGAATGATTTTTTTTTAATATTTTACTTATTTATTCATGAGAGACAGCGAGAGAGAGAGAGAGAGAGAGAGAGAGGCAGAGACACAGGCAGAGGGAGAAGCAGGCTCCGTGCAGGGAGCCCGACGTGGGACTCGATACTGGGTCTCCAGGATCAAGCCCTGTGCTGAAGGCGGCGCTAAACCACCAGGGCTGCCCTCTTTGAATGATTTTAAAAGCACACATTCTTCTGGCCAAAAATACTCAATCTAATACACTAAATCGATCTTGTTACATTATTCCTCCATGAAAAAAACAGTCTCGGTCATAAAATGTTAAATCACCTTTTATCATTTTATCTGACAGACCCTGCAAAAATTACATCATAGTAAAATCACCTTGAAGTATCAAAGGTTAGGGACCAAGATAATGTTGTAAATTAACATCATCTTTCTCTTTTGAAAATTATGACTTGATTCATTGTATCTGAATCTGTGTAACATATTATTCTATCAAAGTTGGGTTCTTAAACAATTTTTCTGCAATTACCTACCCCTAAAAGACCATCATTAATTTGAACAGAAATCATTTGAATTATGTACTAGGGTAACAATTATCATTTATAAATGATAATGAACTTGTTCATTACAGAGTATAATTTTCAAACATTTTCTAGTATCCACTTATCATCATGTAAAGTAAAGAAAGCAGTCAGCTAAGACTTGAATTTCAATTCGTTGTTCTCAATTAATAAATATGCCCCTGGGTTAGGAAATATTTTGTCCATATAGTTCCAATTACAGGCACATGACTTGCCTGAGACCACGTAGTCAAAAGAACGGCAACAAGAATCGAGCATATTCTGTTTCCCAAGTCCATGAGGTTATGTTTTATAATTAATCAACAAACTATTTTTTTTTATCAATGAAGCACTCTTGGTACCTTTATTTCCCAATATATATGAAGTGTTATACAATTTTAATTTATTTTTAAAAATACCCACACTGAAATGCTCAATTGTACCACAAACTCCTATGTCAGCTATCCATGACCTGTGACAATCTGGTCTCTGTCCTACTGCTTCACTGACACCCACTTAAGACTCAATTCCCAAACTATATAAAAAAAATGTGTAGTTTCCAAAACATGACACACTGTTTTTGCCTCTTTTTTTATGCTAATGCCAAGGAAATAAACATTCTTCAAGTGGATCTTTTTTTTTTTTTAATTAATAAACAAATTTCTAAACAACTGTATTTGTCAGAGCTGTGGACAGAGCTGTGGGTCAGTCTACCCACAGCTCTGTCCAAGTGAAATAACCACACTATCTCTTGGGCCATCATGCACCACAGATAAGTGTTTATCTTAACATTGAAACACTTTAATTCCATTATTGGCTTCCAGCCTGTCTTTTTCCCTCTTAGACCAAAAAGCCCTCAGAAACTGGGCATCCCAAACAATCCAGTACTGGTGTGCTTATATAAATAAATTTGACAAAATAAAAAATTAAAAACAGTTCAGCTCAACCACCATCCCCCTCCCCCAACAAATACACAATGCAAGGTAAAAAATAAAAGAAAAAAAAGAAAATCCACATGGAAATAAGACTTAATCCATTAAAAATTTAAAATCAACTCTAATTAATTTGGACTTCGTGCATAAAATACAAACTTTCACTGTATACTGATCATTCATAATTGGCTTACACCCCAGTATGGTTCAAAAGAGGCTTAAATGTAACATACATATCAAGAGAAAAAACATAAAAACAGCTCTTTAAACATATGAAAAGATGTTCAATCTCAGTCAAAGCACTTTGAAACGCACTTAAATCTAAACCAATATATTTTTTCAGATTAGATCAAACAGGTGGAAAACCCTTTGTGTAATCCTTTGTGTCGGCAAGTGTGTGGGAAAACAGATATTCTTAAACTTACTGACTGCTGTGAAATGTTTACTAAAACAGGCTTTAAGAAAGGCAATTTAACAATACCTATCAAAAGTTTACTTAGCTTAATAGTTGTATTTACAGAAATATATCTGACAAATATATCACAAGGGTGTGACAAGATCTCTAGATCATTCCTCACAGCGCCATTTGCATTTGCAAATGATGGGAAACAAAATAAATAGGTATCAGTATAGACTGGAAAATAAATTATAGTATATTCATATACTGCAAAACCACGCAGTCTGTTGAGAAAGGTAGTTTCTTATGTATACACACAGAATTGTTTCATATGAATAAAGAAAAGTGAAAAATACATAGAATATTTAGCTTTTGCATAAAGCTGGGGAAAAAAGAGCATATATTTATATATATATTTTTATACAGGCACACTATCTTTCTAGCAGTATACACAGGAAACGGATTACACTGGAATAGTAAATGGCTCCCTATGAGGAGGAAAACAGATGGGAAGAGTTACACATAAATTGTATTATACACAGACACTTAAATGTATCTTACATTTTTTAAAAAGGCAGGACAGAAGTTTCATTTAAATATCCTCGCTTAACATAAGAAAATGCTCTGCATCACTTGCCATCAGGGAAATACAAATCAAAACCACAATGAGATACCACCTCACACCAGTGAGAATGGTCAAAATTAACATGACAGGAAACACAGGAAACAACAGGTGTTGGAGAGGATGTGGAAAAAGGGGAACCCTCTGCCCTGTTGGTGGGAATGTGAACTGGTGCAGCCACTCTGGAAAACTGTGTGGAGGTTCCTCAGAGAGTTAAAAATAGAGCTGCCCTATGACCCAGCAATTGCACTGCTGGGGATTTACCCCAAAGATGCAGATGTCGTGAAACGCCAGGACACCAGCACCCCGATGTTTATAGCAGCAATGTCCACAATAGCCAAACTGTGGAAGGAGCCTCGGTGCCCATCAAAAGATGAATGAATGGATAAAGATGTGTATATAAAATGGGATATTACTCAGCCATTAGAAACAACAAATACCCAACATTTGCTTCAACGTGGATGGAACTGGAGGGTATTATGCTGAGTGAAATAAGTCAATTGAAAAAAAAAAATAAAAATAAAAAAAAATAAAAAAAAAAAGAAATAAGTCAATTGGAGGACAAACATTATAGGTCTCCTTCATTTAGGGAATATAAAAAATAGTGAAAGAGATTAAAGGGGAAAAGAGAGAAATGAGTGGGAAATATCAGAGAGGGAGACAGAACATGAGAGACTCCTAACTCTGGGAAGCGAACAAGGGGTAGTGGAAGGGGAGGCAGGCGGGGGGTGGGGATGACTGGGTGATGGGCACTGAGGGGGGCACTTGGCAGGATGAGCACTGGGTGATATGCTATATGTTGGCAAATTGCTCCAATAAAAATAAATAAATAATATCCTCGCTTAAATATCAAATTCATTCAGATACAGAAAAGATACAATAGAATTAGATATAAAATAAATACAACATTTTTATATATGTTCTTATTTTTGTAATACAATAAATTTATGACCATAATCTCCAAAGAATCAAAATAAATTTTAGTGCATTGATATCTTTTATCTCTGACCCCATAATTGCACAAGATGAAAGAACTTGAGTTGCTACCACAGGTTTTTTCAAAAAGCACTGGTAATATACCACAGATTTACAAACCAAACACGAGTCCAAAAATAAACTTACTAGACTATTTCACATCAACTCAATAAACAAGAGAGTGAGATATTCTTCCTTCAGTGTTTATGAATAGGAACTGTGGTTAACAGCACAAGGAATTAAATCCTAAATAAGAAAAAAAGCTCTTAATTTTATCAACTTCACAAATATGTCAAATGGAGCTTCAAACTAATATCACATGTAAATCAAATTTTAATAAGTCAGACCATATTTTTTTAAGTTCTTATTTTTTTAATAATCTCTACCCCCAACATGGGGCTCGAACTCATGACTCAAAAATCAAGAGTAGCACACTCCTGCAGCTGAGCCAGCCAGGTACCCTAACCAGACTAAGAAGACTCACTCTGCAAATGAAACTTTCCTGGGGCACCTGGGTGGCTGAGCAGGTTGGGCGCCTGCTTTCAGCTCAGGTCCTGATCTCGGAGTCCTGGGATGGAGCCCCAAATCCAGGCCCCTGCTCAGCAGGGAGTCTGCTTCTCCCTCTCCATTTACCCCTTCCCCACACTCACGCTCGCTTTTTCTCTCAAATAAATTAAGAAAAATTCGAAAACAAAAAAACTTTCCTGATATTTTTTTCTTTTAGAATGTAAGTAATTTCATAATGTCAAATTTTGCCTTTGACTTCTCTAATTTGAAAAAACCCTGTCATTATCAACTCGTTCACTAAACACATTATTTCACATTTTCACATTATAGACTTCAACTTTTACCTTCCAATGAATAATTTCTGCTTTCATCTACAAAAATGACAATTAGTCGGATTTTTAAAAATTTATGCCATCATACCCCTTACAAATTACGGCATAAGGATCTTGACAAAAAGGACTACCCTCCTGCACAGCTCAGGCACATTCTATGTGTGAAGACAAAAAACACACAAAGTGAACCTCTAACATATCAAACTTTGTGCTGTAACAAATTTGAGTCATATGAGGCTTTCATATATATATATATAGAGAGAGAGAGAGAGATTTTAAGGCAACTAGAGTAACAATAATAGATACACCAATAATATCCATTGTAATTACAACTTAATTCAGTATAATTCACAAAATAATCTCCAGGGATCCTCTTTTAGATAAAGCACAATTTAATAAATAAGACTCCGATCATACAACGTGCCTAACAACAGTGCCCCTCTGTATCTCAGATAAAGCTGTGTACCTTCAGGGTACCTTTATTAATACACAAAGGCCAGACGAATTAAAAGCCATCAACAAGTGATAGCATACCTGTGAGCCGAAATGTTGTAGCATTTGTTGTCATACGAGACTAACAATAGGTGAAGAATCACAGATGGGTCTTACCAAGATCTTAAAATAACTTCAGATATTATCTGGAATATTGGTTCTCAACCATTAAAATCACATTAAAATCGCTTCTGGGGATTTTTTTTTTAAAGAATTTATTTATTTATTTATTTATATTTATTTATTTATTTATTTATTTATTTATTTATTTATTTATTTATTTATTTATGATAGACATAGAAAGAGAGAGAGAGGCAGAGACACAGGAGGAGGGAGAAGCAGGCTCCATGCCGGGAGCCCAACGTGGGACTGGATCCCGGGACTACAGGATCGTGCCCTGGGCCAAAGGCAGGCGCTAAACCGCTGAGCCACCCAGGGATCCCCGCTTCTGGGATGTTTAAAAAAAAAAAATGCTGATGTCAAGTTAATCAGAACTGGGGGAGGAGGTGTGTATCAGCAGGGTTTGTTTGTTTGTTTAAGTCCTCAGTTATTGGGGGCTCAGCGGCTTAGCACCTGCCTTCGGCCCAGGTCACGATCCTGGAGACCTGGGATAGAGTCCCACATTCGGCTCCCTGAATGGAGCCTGCTTCTCCCTCTGCTTGTGTCTCTGCCTCGGTTTCTCATGAATAAATAAATAAAATCTTAAAAAAAAGAAAAAAAAAGTCCTCATTCTACTATGTAGCCAGTAATGACAATTACCAATAACTCAGATTACAACAATCCTGAAAGTTATCACAAGACACTGAGATCAGTTCTCCCTTGCACATCTTCTTTCCCATAGGTCTAGAGTGGAGGGCAAGGATGAATCCCACGTATTTCAATTGATCTTTCTTTCTTTTTTTTTTTTTTTTTAGATTTTATTATTTACTTATTCATGAGAGACACAGAGAGAGAGGCAGAGACACAGGCAGAGGGAGAAGCAGGATCCGTGCAGGGAGCCCGGCATGGGACTCGACCCCAACCCCGGGTCTCCAGGATCACGCCCTGGGCCGAACGCGGCGCTATACCGCTGAGCCCCCTGGGATGCTCCCAACTGACTTCTTAATCAATGAATCTTGAAGCATGTAAGCACACTAGAATTTGGAACCTGAAGCACAGGGCAATCCCCATATCCCAATGCCCAGCCACGCTGCTGCTGGGACGCGTCCCAAACGTGTGGACAGTCCGTACTCACGAGCGAGGAGGGGCCCGACTAACCAACACCACACGTCTGGTGATAGGAGGAGGGCAATAATGAAAACCAGAGCTAAAAAGGCAGTCACCCCTGGATCTGTCGGAGGGGAGGAGAACGGACGGGGGAGGGGAGGGGAGGGCTAGTGACGCCAGGAGGGGCGCAGAGGCCCAGCGAAGACGGCGGAGCGCGGCCGCCAGACCTCAGGGACGAACCCAGGGGAGGCCGCAGGTGGGGAACACAGCACGCAAGGCCCCTCACCTTCACCACGGCCGTCCCGCGGCCGCCCTGCCGGCCAGCGTCCAGTCCCGCTCCAGGCTTGTTTACAATCAGGGTAGCCATCCTACGCGGAGCGGCGCCGCAGGAGCAGCCGTCACGGCCTCCAACGGAGGGGCGGGGCCCAGCCGCCTACCCAGAGGCCTCCGCGCTCGCCGCCGGCGCACAGGCGCAGTAGGAAGCGCGGAGCGCCGCGGGGCTGACCTTTGCCCCCCTCCTTCCGCCAGTCCCTACCTCTTCGGCGGCGCCGCCTCGTGTGTTTGAACGCTTTGCTGTTTGTATTCTTATTCAAGATGCGGTCTGCATCTGCAACTGGCGGAAGGAATACGAATAAAGGAAATTTTAAAAAAAGAAGGGATAAAGCAAGAAGCAAAGTTTCGAGGGGAAGCCCCCGCTTCGATCACCACCTCCGCCTAATGGCAGGCGAGACGCGGGATGGGGAGTGGACTACATCTCCCTGCATGCAATGCGGCTCT
Organism: Canis aureus; assembly: GCF_053574225.1. Taxonomy (NCBI): domain Eukaryota; kingdom Metazoa; phylum Chordata; class Mammalia; order Carnivora; family Canidae; genus Canis; species Canis aureus. The sequence continues at coordinate 52,135,549 of NC_135615.1, forward strand.
GCTTATAAACTACAAATCCCAGCATGCAAAATCCTCCGCGCCCCCCCCCGCCCCTTCACTGTGCGATGCAAGTCTTTGGGACGCTGCGCGCTGTCACCGAGAAGTGGTTTCTTGAAATTGTGATGCGTGACTGCCGCTGGGAAATAGACAGGGATGTAATGGACAGGTGTCTAAGGAGCGAGGGATGGCTTCGGTGAAAGGAAGCCGCTGAGTCCGTCCGTGAAGGACGTGATAAAGAAGAGCCTTGAAGGCGGCAGCAGCGCGGAGAACCCCGTGGGGAGCGAGGTGGAGCTTCGCGAACGTCGGCTCTTCCGTTCGCTTCCGGGCTGCGCTGAACCTGTGCGGCTGCCGTAGGCCGGGGGTCGGTAGCGCCGGTCAGGATGGAAGTGAATCCCCCCAAACAGGAGCACCTGCTGGCCCTGAAAGGTAGACTTTTACGCACCTGACTCCCTCTAGTCTGTTTTGTCCTCTTCTCTCGCTGGTTCTCGAAGTCGTTGCCACAAAGACCCGGTCCCGGGGACTCAGGCCTCGTCTTTTCCTTCGACGTTGCCCTGCCCTGCCCTGCCCTGGGGCGACGAGCGGAAGGAGGGGGTTCTTCTCCTTGGGGCTCTCAGGTCTGACGGCCTCTCCCTAGAGAGGAACGGATAACCTGGTAAATCACCGGAGGTGGTACTGCTGCACCTGCCAGGCTGCAGGGGGTGTCGTGGGGATGGGACAGTTCATGTCAACCTCCGTTTTCTGTGCATGGCAAGAAAACTTGTAGTGAATTTGATGATTTAGGGGAAAACCCACAGGGCGGCGTTTTTCTGGAATTCTTACTGTTTTCTGAAAACCTTTTTAAGATAGCTTCAGCTTTATTTTCTCTTCTGCTTCCACAAACGTGTTTTTTCTTTTTCTTTCTTTTCCTTTCTTTCCTTCCTTCCTCCCTCCCTTCCTTCCTCCCTCCCTCCCTCTCTCCCTCCCTTCCTCTACTGTGTGGTCACCAATAAGTTCTTGGACTGAGCTGGGAAAAGGCTCAATAGATTACTTGAATTCAGTTAAGTTGCACTGACCTTCAGTGATGTGAGCATCAGACGTTCCAGAAGCTCACCAGTGCCATCCCTAACAAAATCAGATACTCCTAGCTGAGGATAATAGGTTTATCTCTGGCTGTAGGATTAGAAAGCGATATTAAAGTTCCTTTTAAGTATTTATTTATTCATGAGATAGAGAGAGGCAGAGACACAGGCAGAGGGAGAAGCAGGCTCCATGCAGGGAGCCTGATGCGGGACTCGATCCAGGGTCCCTAGGATCACACCCTGAACCAAAGGCAGATGCTCAACCACTGAGCCACCCAGGGATCCCAGAAAACAACTGTATTAAATAATATAGCAATAGGATCTGGAAGCTCAGCCTGAGAAAATGAGCTAGACTGAAATGGGTTCTTATATAGAAGAAGGGAAAGAAACTGTCTTTTTTTCTTCTTCTTCTTAATCTCATGTGAAGTATGTGGAATAGATTTTACTTAATATCTATCAGAAATTTAAGAGACTTTCAGGATCACAGAGCTAGAAAGCGATTGGAGGCAATATTTTAGCCCAAGGCCTTTACCTTTCCAAGACTCCATGTTGCCTCCTAATGGAGGAGGCTGCATTTTCAGAGAACATTTTCCCATTAACTACTATGACGGGGAATCTGAAACAGTTCTCTTAGCTGCTGGGTATCAATTTACGCAAACTGAAAGCTATTAAACGCCAAGTTACATTGCAGTGATGTGGAAGCTAAGTGCCATTGGGTATTTTTAGTTTTCTATTATTTATTTCCTGAAACAGAAGATCACCTGGGAAAGAGTATTTTAGCAGCCTAAGAGGACAAGTGCTGTGAAGTTCACTGATAGTTTCAGTTTTATTAAAGCTCCTCGGTATCATTGTTCCCCCTTGCTACTCAAGAATTTTCACAAGTTGTGGGACACCTGCCTTGCTCAGTTGGTGGAGCATGTGACTCTCCATCTTGGGGTAGTGAGTCCAAGCCTCACATTGGATGTAGAGGTTACTTTAAAAAATAAAAAAATTTACTGAAAAAAATAATTGTCACAGATTTTAATTTTACTAATTATTGGATGCCAAGTGTACCAATTTATATAGTCATTTAAGTTTCTTATATATGTAAAATACTAAGAAGCTCTCCGAACCTTATCATCCTTGGAATACAATGTTGAATAAGTTCTTTTAAAAAAAAAAAAAAAGAAGAAGAATTCTCAGTGCCATATTTTACAATGTAAGGAAAAGGAAAGGAAAAAATAAAAGTATTATTAATGCTTTTAAGAATATGCTCTCTGTGTTTAGGTTCATATTAAAATTATGGATGGTAAGGATCACAGTCATTTATGAATTTAAGTTGTCACATCTGTTAGTGGACACTGACAATAGGTAAAAAGAATCATTATGCGATTAATTACTTCTGACTTTTCAGAATCAGTGGTCAATGAATACTGTGACATCATGACAGGAGTTCCCACCCATCATCATTCTAGCAATAGGCGAATCCCTTTGAAAGGTTCTCTAATGATTTGGGGGAGAAGAAATACAACCTCTCTTTTTTTTTTTTTCCAACAGTAATTAGGATTTGAAAGAGCCTGCATTATGGCTCCTGCAGCTTTGGACTCGGTTAGGAAACCTACCTATATGCTGAAATTTATTATCAATGACTTCATTTGGGGCAACTTGAAGACTTTGTTGTTATGAGAGGGAAAAAAAGTGAGGTCTAGGGCAGCCCCTGTGGCGCAGCGGTTTAGCGCCGCCTGCAGCCTGGGGTGTGATCCTGGCGGCCCGGGATCGAGTCCCACATCGGGCTCCGTGCATGGAGCCTGCTTCACCCTCTGCCTCTCTCTCTCTCTCTCTCTCTCTCTCTCTCTCTCTGTGTGTCTCTATGAATAAATAAATAAAAATCTTTAAAAAAAAAAAAAGTGAAGTCTAGCTGCCGCCCTCCTCCTCCTCCTCCCCCCCGCCCCCCATTCAGGAACCATAGTACCAAGGTCTTGATATTCTGAAAGTCCTCCATTTATACAAAGGAGACTGTCACAGACCCAGTTCCTAGCCTAGTTAAAATTCAGAGTTAAACTATTTTTATGTTATTAGTGTTTACAACTGCAAATGAAATAAAGTCATTAAGTATTCTGTCTCTGTATTTGGTAGAATTCATATAATTTTAAAGTATTAAATGATCATTTTTCTTAAGGCATTAAAAATTACAATGATTTTCATTGTCCTCAATTCAGCTGTCTCAAATTTCTAAGTACCATAACATTTTTGTTATCTTCAGATGAATCTAGTATTCTAAGAATCACTAATTTACTCTGTTTTTTGCTATAGTCTTAAGATTATTATTACCTACTATGTTAATGATGGTAGTTCCAAGTCCTTTATATCTGTTATGTTAGACACATCGACTACTGGCAATGATCTTATAGGGCTGGCAGTGATCTTATAGGGCATCTAATCCAGATCCCTTATTTTGGTAAGATAAAGCATTTCCAGTTTTGTGGATTAAATTTGCATTTACCAACAGCACTTGGTAAAATGTCATATTGGGATTGGTTTTGTCTTTTCTTTTTCCCTATTTGTGTGTAGGCTGCCCCTACCGTATCTTACTCTTTGCAATACTTCCACTTTAGGTCCTGTTTCCCTCTGATTTGGAAAGAGAGTCTTGTAATTATAAATTACATTCTAGCGCTGAGGAGCACATCTAAGAAATGTTCTCTTCATTAAGAGTAACTGGATTACTGCAGGATGACTACAGAAGTAATATTACATTATCGACCATATGAGAATGATCCCACACAACTGCTAAAAATTGCAGAGAAAGCAATTCAAGACTTTCCTACACGTCCACTAACGAGATTTATTCCTTGGTTTCTGCATGATGGGTCCAAACTTCCACTCAAACCTAAAAGATCACCACCTGTGATTTCTGAAGAGGCAGCTGAAGATGTGAAACAGTACTTAACCATTTCAGAACACGATGCTAAATCACAGAGTTATGATTGCACAGTAGATCTTTTGGAATTTCAACCTAATTTAAAAAAAAGGAAGCACTTAATCCGGTCACATTCACTGAATGAACAGACTAATTGTGGAAATCTAGATAAACAATCAGAGAAGGGAAGACAGCACAAGAAGAGGTTTTGGAGTGTTTCACTTCCCAACAGTAATTGTACTGAAAATATTTTTCCTTTGTCTAAGAAATTGCAAGATAGTTTAAAGGCACTGAATTTGCATTCACTTTACAGAGCAAGATGGACTATAGAGCACGCTATTTGTAACAACCAAACTCTGGAAGACATTTGGGCAAAACTCAATCAAATTATCAGGCACAATGAACTTCCATCTTGTAATGCAACCTTTCAGAGACACTTAGACCAAATATGGGTGTTCTGTGATATTATGTACTGTGAATATGTGGGAAATCTTCTTAAAGGAAGGTTAGCTCTTACTGGGAAAATGAATTTATTCATGCATAAATATGGTGTTATTTTTAGTATGTAATGAATTTCACTGTCAAAGAGAAGAATATTCTGAATAAACTGAATATGATCTGAAATAGTGAGATCAATAAATTTTTATGGGTTTTTAAATTTTTCATTTGACCCTTCACTAATACATCCTATTCATTCTTAATATTGTAAAAAGTTGTGTGGTAATTTGTATACCATTGTTTTCTAGAAATAAATGTTTATTAGATGAGTTCTTAGACTTATCTATTAACTCGAGAGCTTTCTGGGTTATACTTTTAGTAGTCTTCTAAATGAATCGTGATAAATTACTTGTACCGAGTTTACAGGGAAAATGTTCTATTCCTTTTGTCCTGTTACTTTTCCAGTGGTTGAATTAGATATTGCCGTGAATGATAGCAGATAGTTTGGATTTTGGTAAAGCCTCAAAATGTAAAATTGTAGTGTTTTTTCTTTTTTCCTTTAAAGCATAATGATTTTTTTTTTCAAGAAAGAAAACCAATTCTATTGCAAATGTTATTCAAGTAGCATGAACATAGTCCAAATTGGGAAACTAGACCAGACTCCACTGATGCTTCCAAAAATCTGTAACTGACAGTTATTTGATGTGGAATTTTGAAACAAAAGTACAAAATGTATAATTTGCCATAGACCGTAATGTATCTTTAAGGATATAACTTATTTTGAAGGGAAATATCAAATGTAGATAAGAGATTCTTATTCTTTAATCTAGTACAAGTATTTCAGCCTTATTGATGGTTAATGCTGATTACTAGTTGACTGGTTCCTGTGAGTTTCCCGTAAGCAAAATGTTATAAATTGGGTTTACACTTCACGTCATAAAAATACCCAAAGTGATCATACAATAAAAGTTATATGTAAAAATGTATTTATTTGGCAAATTTTAAATGCCTACCATGAGATAGATGTTAGAATGTAGTATGGAAGGAGAGAAACATGGACCTTGTTCTTACAGAGCTCATGTGGAGTTATTCTCATTACAAGGTCGAACCAACTCCCTGGGAGAAAGAAAAAAAAAAAGTAAGACTGTAGTCTTTCTGGAACGAAGACACACATTTGTCTTGTGGTGCTTGATTCAGTAAGGGCTCAATAATACATGTACATGCCATTTGGAGAGATTCTTCATAGCCCGAGTGAGCTGAGGTTGCTAAAGAGCAAACTACTAATTTTTTAAAAAATTATTTATTCATTCATTCATTCATTCATTCATTCATTCATTCATGAGAGACACAGAGGCAGGGACACAGGGAGAGGGAGAAACAGGATCCCTGTGGGAACCCGATGTGGGACTTGATCCCAAGACCCAGGAATCACGCCCTGAGCCAAAGGCAGACACTCAACCACTGAGCCACCTGGGCATCCTCAAGCTACTAATTTTTAAATAAAGAGATAATATTTTCCAATTAGGTTTCAGTCTGTCCAAATACTGTTTTAACTACTTTCAGTTACCTTTTTATTGTCTCAAGTGAGCCTGCTGTCCAGAAAATAATCATCATGTGTATGTGATGCTTCCAAATGTCTTTAAATAAAAAATCACCAGGTCTGGAGGGAATTTCTGAGGTCACTTCTTCAGTAATTACTTCCTTTTTCTTTCCTTAATCATCTTTTCACCATGGACGGCTGCAGAAATGTCAAGAAGTTATTCAATATTGCCAGCAAGCTTTGCAAATAAGAGTTGTTAATATTATTAGGCAGTCAAAGACAGTGGATTTAATTTGTTTAGGTCTTATTTACCAGAAGGCTGCTAAACAAGGGTTAAAAGTTATGTAACTTGAACAGAACACAATTTTTTTCTGATGTAGTTTTATTATTTTGAAATGATTGTTCACAGCACTGAAAATATAAGGTACAATCAAGTCATGAGATTGTTATGGACATTTTTTATCCGGATATCATACTTAAAAAAATATTTAAATTCAATTTAGTTAACATATACTGTATTATTAGTTACTGGGGTAGAATTTACTGATTCATCAGTTGCATGTAACATGAAGTGCTCATTATGTCACGTGCCTTCCTTAATGACCATCACCAAATTACCTCTTCCCCCCCATTTACCTCCTTTCCAACCACCCTTAGTTTGTTTCCTAGAGATTAGTATCTCTTATGGTTTGCCTCCCTCTCTTTTGTCATCTTATTTGGTTTTTCCTTCCTTTTCTGTATATTCATCCATTTTGTGTCTCAAATTCCATGTGTGAGTGAAATCATATGGTATTTGTCTTTCTCTGACTTATTTTACTTAGCATAACACTCTCTAGTTCCATACATGTTATTGCAAAGTTTCATTCTTTTTGATAGCTGGGTAATATTCCATTTTTATGTGTATACCACAACTTCTGTATCCAGTCACCTATCAGTGGATATCTAGGTTCTTTACACATCTTGGCTATTATGGACATTGCTGCTATAGACATTGAGGTGCACATTCCCCTTTGAATCACTATGTGTGTATTCTTTGGATAAATACCTAGTAATGTAATTGCTGGGTTTTGGGGAGCTCTATTTTTAACTTTTTGAGGAATCTACATACTGTTTTGCAGAGTGGCTGCCCCAGTTTCTATGCCCACCAACAGTGTAAGAGTGTTGCCCTTTCTCTACATCCTTGTCAACATCTATTGTTTCCTGAGTTGTTAATTTTAGCCAAGAATCACACTTTATTAAGAGTTTCAAAGAGACTCCTAACTCTGGGAAATGAACAGGGGGTACTGGAATAGGAGGTGGGGGGGGAATGGGGTGACTGGGTGACAGGCACTGGGGGGGACTTGACGGGATGAGCATAGGGTGTTATACTATATGTTGGCAAATCGAACTCCAATAAAAATATATATATATATTTTTTTTTTGTAAAGTTTCTTTGCCTTCATATGTGGCAGATTTAAATTTTTCTCACTTGTATCAATTGCTTTCTACCTCTTTGAGAAGCAAGGAAAGAGCAATCAGACATGGAAAACTCAAGGTTGAGTTTTACGGCAAATAGTGCTCATGATTTCAAAAGAAGGAGAGATCCATTTCTGATCTACCTAGACAATACTTAGGTAATTAAGACCTAAGAATTTAGAATCCACTGCTACTTTGAAGCTTTTTAGAGTATTTAGAACTTTAGGACTGATGATTCTAGCACTAGCTAATAGAAGGTCTCTGCACTATTTCTCATTTCCACTGTTAAGTCATAGATTTGGAAGATAATTGGGGACACAAGAATGTGTACAGAAAGGTGAATCTCTGAGGGCATTTGATAAAGTACTGATAGCATTTACTATTTAGGAAAGTGGTAGCAGTACCATAATATTATTTTTTGCCTGACAACCTCTCTACCTTCAGATAAATGTGAAATTCAATAAACGAAAGATGTGGAGGGTATCATATGAATTCAACTTCATTTGCCAATTCATCAAATATCTTAAAGGCCATTTTTTCGAGAATTTCAGAGATGAGCTCCTGCATAATGATTCACTTTGATATAATGTGTTCAAAATGCCCAGAATTCACAGTTCACAAACTTGAAATTATTCAGAGACTAGACAGGCAAGACTGTAGAAAATAGTTAAGGACTCTGAACTTGAAGAAGATTCTCCCTAATTTAATTCTTTCATGTTATTTCCAAGCAAAATGTATACACAAGTTGAACTTGGCCCAGTTCATTAGTTCATTAATTTCATAAATTATTGAAGACTTACACACGTTTTTTTTTTTAATAACAGTTGAAACCTAGATTTCATAAAAATGTCTGTTTTGTGAGTTCCAATGAGAATGGTGCCACACATGACACTAGTTGCTGTGCGTAGTGATTACGTGATTTGGCACTTGGCTGAAAATCACATACTCTCTTCGCCTCTTTAATTTTTGACCAAGAATCTTTTTTAACATTGAAGGCTGAATGTAAGATTATCTTTTAATAACCAGTGCTTTACTGGGGTGCCTAGGTGGTTCAGTGGGTTAACCCAACTCTTGACTTCTCAGGTTGTGATTTCAGAGTTATAACATCAAGACTGGCTTCAGGCTCCATGCTCACTGCTTCTCTCCCTCTCCTTCTGACTTTCCCCCATCTATATGTACTCTCTCTAAATATATAAAGTGAATACATCTTTTAAAAATGAATAACCAGTGCTTTATATTTCCTCTGCCAGGTTTGTTAAACCTTACTTTTTGTTGGTATTTGCTCTTTTCCAACTAACATTACATGTAATATTCGAGGTTCATTAATTTGCTGTAAGACGGGAAATAATGTGTTTTGATATGTCATACTTTTAAGTTACTACTGGGCTTTCCCAGTTTGTGTTTCAGAATCGGCAATATGACAAACTGTGCTTTATAGTAGTTTTCTTTGAGTCTTCAGGATGATAGTATTCTTAACCAACTGCTATCCCCCCTCCTCCACTAATTTTTACCCTCTTTGAAAATATGAAGAAAACAGGTATTTTTAATACCAGTTTGGGAAGTTTTTTTTTTTTTTTAATGGAGGGTTATCTTTTATCCACTACTTATTATCTCATCCCCTAGAAAATCATAGAATCCATAAAATTAAGCTTTCTAAGACTTTTGTACACAGTGGAAGTTTGAGCATATACTAAGGAAATAAGTTGGCTACATGTTCGGGTAAACTCAAAAACAATTTATCTTTTTTTTTAAGTATTTAATTTACAGTTAGTTATCATACACATAATATTAGTTCCAGGCGTACAAAAAGTGATTCAGCACCTTTATACAATACAGGGTGCTCAATACAAGTGCACACCTTAATCCTTTTTACCTGCTTGACCCATGCCCCCACCCCGCTCCCCTCTGGTAACCATTTGTTTGTTCTCTTTAGTTAAGGATCTGTTTCTTGGTTTGTCTCAGTCTTTTTTTTATTCCTTTTGCTGGCTTTGTTTCTTAAATTCCATATATGAGTGAAATCACATGGTATTTTCAAGGACACTTTTTTAAAAGAGTGTTTTAGGATTCCCTTGAGAATGTATTTTTATTAAAATTAGATTTCTTCTGAAATGAAAATAAAGGGGAATAGAGAGCACCATTTGGTGTTAAAGGTGAGCTTAGAGTCTTAGATATTTGGATTGTGAAAAAAAAAAACAAAACCTGTCTCATCTATATCATTTTTAGAGCGTTTTTTTAATCCCCTTCAGATTGTACTTAATTTTAATCGACTTTCGATAGAAAAAAGAGCGAAATAGAAAGTTAGAAATACCTCCTCAACCACTTCCAGTGCCTGCCTCGTCAACAATCGGTAGCTAGCTGATTAATACTGTTTGAGATGGAGTCCTATTTTGAATTCCTATAGGATGTTTCTGGTAAGACATCACAGTGCAGGTTTATGGCCCAATAGGTCTATAAATAGACTTATAATTAATAATATAGAGAATTATTTTTGAACAAAGTGAATTTATCTGAGTTCAGATCTAATTTTGCAACCTATCTGCTGTGTAATCTTTTATATGCAAGTTACCTTCCCCAAGTGTCATCCTTGGTAGATAATGATACCAAATTTGTAGTCATGGGAATTAAATGTGTTGATACTTGTGAGGTATTTAGCATACTGTCTACCACTAGTAAATACCAGTTATACAAGTGACTTCAGAAATTTTAAGGTTAATATCTGTTGCCTGTTTCAATAGCCATCTAGTTATATTATCTGTTTTTATTTTGTTTTATTTATTTAAGCTCTGTGCCCAGCATGGGGCTTGAATTTATGACTCTGAGACCAAGAGCCAGCCAGGCACCCCTCAACAGCCATCTATTTAATATAACATTGTTTAATGACCTCAGTTCATGAAACAACATCTTCAAGATAATGCCAGATACTTGAGGAGTTGGGTGAGGTGCTAATTCTTGCATTCAGCAAAGATTTATAGAGTATACTATGTGCCAGAACCTATGTCAAGCAACAAAACCAGAAAACAATATAAAACTTAAGAGCCTAAACCTCATGGAGTTTGAATCAGAGTGCTATAAATAAGTATGTATATCAGTTCATGATAAATATAAGGGACTATCAGAGAAACAAGGTGAGCTGTTACTTCTTTTTTGGAAAAGATGACATTTAGGCTGAAACCAGGATAAAGGCACTAAATTTGGTATGAATGATATCGCTAGTTAGTAGTTAGGTGGTACATGTTTACATATACTAATAAATACCACTTACATTGTGAATTGACCATTTTGGGAAATAGTCTTTAAAAGTTTTTTGGTTTGATTTGAATGAACATTTTTAATAGAGTATAAAGAAATAGTCTTCTTTGATTAATTTTCTGAAATATTTTACAAGTTTTTATGATTTTTTTTAAAGATTTTATTTATTTATTCATGAGAGAGAGAGATGCAGAGAGAGAAGCAGGCTCCATGCAGGGAGCCTGATGTGGGACTTGATACTGGGACTCCATGATCACACCCTGGGCCAAAGGCAGGTGCCCAACGCTGAGCCACCCAGGCGTCCAAGTTTGTATGATTTTTACTGTTAAATTTTTGTCTTTATTTTGATCTGATCAAAGATCAATCTTTTAAAATAATTGAAAAAGATTTTGTTTTTTAGTTGGAACGTCCTCACTAGGCTAGGTTTCATAAATTTTCACTCTTTTTAGTTTTCTGTGGCTTAATTTTTTGCCTGTTAAATATTTGATACATAGGCAATTTATTTGATATTTGAAATGAATTTAATTAAATTTTTAATTTTTTCCAAATAGCTAACCAGTTGTGCTAGCACTTTGTCATGTTTATTTTTTTTCTGCATCCTAATAATCTTTTTTAAACTAATACATCTGTGGTCTTGCATTAATAAGCCAGTTAGTTGATTATAGACTACCTTTTAATATATGGTAAATACATTTCTTCCTCATTGTTTTCCCATTAATTTCCCTAGCTTATTTTTACTTCTTTTTCTAAGCTTCGGCACACTCTGTTATGTCCCAAGAACAAATCTTAATTTTGGTTGGAATTTTAAAAAGCTGTACATTAAGTGATAATTTTGTAATTTCTGTACAGAATTAATAATACATAAAGATCCACTTACTGAACTTCCAGTGGCTGGCGATTAGAACCAAGAGATAAAGCTTTATAAAGATTCTTTTTTTGTAAAATTACTCTTTCATCTTCAAGATGGTGAATCAAAACATCACTCAAGATTATTTTAAAGGTCTTTTTCTCAGGCAACCCCGGGTGGCTCAGCGGTTTAGCGCTGCTTTTAGCCTAAGGCCTGATCCTGGAGACCTGGGATTGAGTCCCACGGGCTCCCTGCATGGAGCCTGCTTTTCCCTCTGCCTGTGTCTCCGCCTCTCTTTCTCTCTGTCTCTCATGAATAAATAAATAAAAATCTTTGGGGGGAAAAAAAGGTCTTTTTCTCATATACCTTAAGCTTTAAAGTTTCTTTATTTTCTAGTTTTTCTATAATGTGATATTCTACATTTACATTTAATTTTTTAATATATTAGGTTTTAAGTAAATCATATAAGGTTTTCTGTTATAAATTAACATTTTTAGTAAATGATGTGTGAGTTTTGGAAGTACTTAATATTATATTTAGGGAGTTTTAGGTTGTATTTGATTTTATTATAGAATTGATGAGTACCATACACTCAGTTTGGGAATACTAGCTCAAAGCAATATTAATATTTTCTTTCTTTTTTTTCTTAATTCACAGTGATGCGGTTAACTAAGCCTACTTTATTCACCAATATTCCAGTAACATGCGAAGAAAAAGACTTGCCTGGTATGCTTTATTCTGCTTACACTTAGGGAAAAGTTGAAACACAGATTGCCTGTATTACCTTGGAATAAACATAGTTTTGCCAGTCTTATACTAATTATTTGCTGCATTCTTTGTCAGTTTTTGTATGATGTAAATGGTAACCATCTAAGTAGTAGATCTCACCCATAATCTCTAAGTCAAGATACTGTTGATATCCCATGGCAACAAGAAACTTTTAATTTTAGTAAGGATACATTCATAGTCATGACACTAAAATTTTATTTATCCTTAAATGTTCCATCAATGTGTGTATTAGCATTCTCTTTATTTAAAATTATTAGTGCTCACTAAATATATTTTTTATCTCATGATGTTCATTTGCCTTTGTTTCTAAAGTGTTCATTTTCTATGAAACTAGAATTTCTTGGCATGCATTTGTTGTAGTAAAGATTATAAATTAGATTTTTATGATATAATTTTTGTTAAGATTCTTTTTAAAAAATATTTCTTCTAGCTATTTCTTTATGGAAGTAAAACTTACAAGATTAAGTTAGAATTTATGTTTTTCTCTTTCTATAGGAGATCTCTTTAACCAACTCATGAGAGATGATCCTTCAACTGTAAATGGTGCAGAAATTTTAATGTTGGGAGAAATGTTGACTTTACCACAGAATTTTGGGTAAGAATGATATGTTGAGGGCAGCCTGGGTGATTCAGCGCTTTAGCACTGCTGTCAGCCCAGGGCCTGATCCTGGGGACCCGGGATCAAGTCCCACGTCGGGCTCCCTGCATGGAGCCTGCTTCTCCCTCTGCCTGTGTCTCTGCCTCTCTCTCTCTCTGTCTCTCATGAATAAATAAATAAAATCTTTAAAAAAAAAAAAAGAATATGTTGATATAAACTATGCAACATTACTTAAAGCCATTACAAATTATGTTCTCATAAAATAACTATGGAATGGAAAATTACTCATCCTAACACACTTATGTAGTTAAAAGAAAAAAAGATTTTACCAAAAGTATACTTTGTGATTCTGGGTTTTGTTTTGTTTTAACTAAAAAATAAGATACAAAAAAAAGGGAGGGATGGGGGTTTCTAGGTGGCTCTGTCAGTAAAGTGTCCAACTCTTGATTTCAGCTCAGATTGTGATCTCGTGGTGAGATCAAGCCCTGTATTGGGCTCGTGCTGGGCATGGAGTCTACTTAGGATTCTCTCTCTTCTTCTCCCTCTGTCATCCCCTCCTAACCCCCTGCAAATTAAAAAAAGATAATACCAAAGTATGAATAGTGGTTTCTAGGATGATAAAATTTTATGTATTCCTTTTATTTTACTGATTTAATCTAAATGTCTTTCAGAAGTGACTTTCTTGTTCAGTTTCATGGCCCCTCTCCCAACATAAGTTATAAGACTTGTCAGCTCTTTAAGAACTGTCAGGGATCCCTGGGTGGCGCAGCGGTTTAGCGCCTGCCTTTGGCCCAGGGCGCTCGATCCTGGAGACCCAGGATCGAATCCCATGTCGGGCTTCCGGTGCATGGAGCCTGCTTCTCCCTCTGCCTGTGTCTCTGCCTCTCTCTCTCTGTGTGTGACTATCATAAATAAATAAAAATTTAAAAAAAAAATAAGAACTGTCAGTTTTTGTTCCCTTTCTTACTCTTATTCTGGGTTATTAATGAGGTAGATGCCCTTGGTTTCAGTCTGTTTGCAACTGAGAGAATTTAAGACCACATGGAATTTTTTAGGTTTTTAAAAACAGTTTACGGAATATGGTCATTAACTTGTATCTTGAAAGCTTGGAAATATATTCATGTAAAATATTTTTATGGATTTTTGTGTAATATATATTTATAAATAGGTATTCTTATAAAATATACAAAAAATACAAAGTAAGGCCAGTAGTCATGTAACCATTATTTATATTAGAATAACTTAAAGTTATTAAAAAACTTAAAAAACTAGACACATTGGTAAAAAATACTGAGATCGATTACTTGGGTCTCTTCTAGATTTAGGGTATAAGTTATATCAAAAATCGCCATTTCCAGCCTCTTCAGAAATAAATCATAAGACTTTTAACATGGGTCTGATTTCAGGGGCTTATGTCTAGGGAAACGGCTGTTTGTGCAATAGTTGAGGACCATAATAGATACCATGTTTTATAGCATATGTCAGTATTTTGAGCTATACAGGACAATGAATCAGCAGCCTAGGGTACACAAAGGAAGGCTAAAGTAGTATTTTACGAATCTCTATCTTAGATTATTTATTTATTTATTCATGAGAGAGAGAGACAGACAGAGAAAGAGGCAGAGACACAGGCAGAGGGAGAAGCAGGCTTCATGCAGGGAGCCCGACATGGGACTTGATCCCGGGACTCCAGAATCACACCCTAGACTGAAGGCGGAGCTAAACCTCTGAGCTATCTGGACTGTCCACGTGATTTCTATCCTTTAGTAAATTCTTCTCCATCTTAAGTTCTTAGTGGTGCTCATACAGAATATTTATATTAAAGCTTGGGTGAATTTCTGGCTAAAAGTGTACTTTATTTTACAGGAATATATTTTTGGGAGAGACCTTTTCCAGTTATATCAGCGTTCATAATGATAGCAATCAAGTTGTAAAAGATATATTAGTAAAAGTAAGTGGCATTCTTGTTTGGGATATGTATATGCTTTTATAAGCTTTGTAATTTCTTATGTTTTTGAAACTTCCTTAAAATGCATTTTGATACTGGACTTTTAACTCTCATTAACAGCAGGCATTAATTCAACCCTTAAAGGTATAAGATAATATGCTAAGCACAGAATCATTTTTCCTTATTCTCAAAGGTTGTGATTGCTAGGGTGACAAAGCAGACCAAGGTTCAAGTTTTTATTAATAATTTGTGATTAACACAGTAAAATTTGAAAGGGGAGGATCACAGAGGATCATGTCAGTCACGAAGTCTTCCTGGAGGAGAAACACAACAGGATCTTGAAAGAGTGGTAGGATTTAGAGAAAAAGAAGTACATGCTAATCAGGAGCAGAGGCATGGGAATCCATAATGTGTTCTTTGTAACAGTGAGCAAAATTCAACTGATAGAAGAAGTAGGTAAGTTACAGAGATGTGTCGTAGCCTGAAGTGGAGCGTCTTGAAAGCCAGGTTATCGCTAAAGGTTTTAGGGGCCCCCCCTTTTTTTTAAGGCAGTGGGCAGTCAGTGGGGACCTCTTGAGCAAAGGTATTCACACTGTGTTGGACGACGGATAGGAAAGCACTGTATGGGTTGCTTTGTAGGAAATATACCAGTTTGAAGATTGTCACAGTAATTTAGAAATCAAGTGATAAAATATGCAACTCAGTTAAATAGTCTGAAATGTATTCAGATGAGATCAGGTGCGTTCAGGGTGGAATGGCCAGAGACTGAAATTTATTCAGAAAGAGAAAGGGCATGAAGAAAGTAAAGATTTAGGGTAAGTCGGGAGAAGTCATTAAGGGGATCTTTATGTGGTAACTTTATGTTACTAGAGCATCGCCAAAAGGGAAGTCCAATTAAAATGAGTTTTAAAGTGATCAGCAAGTATTTAGAATTGAAAAGAACCTCAGAGAGCCAGTATCCCAAATTTTACATATGACCCAACTACCAGAAACTAGATGCAAAATTTTCATAAATGTTTGTATGTTTGTCATACAGGGATGGAGTTTCTGCCTTTTATTAAATCATGAGTTGGGAGACAACAGCCTGCAGGCCAAATTTGGTCTCTTGCCTGTTTTTATAAGGCCTTTGAGCTAAGAATGGTTTCTACATTTTCAAGTGATCCAAAAGAAACAATCTTATTACTTTGTGATGTGAAAATGCAGAGATTGATGTCCATAAGTAAAGTTTTTTTGGCACACAGCCACAGTCATTCATTTATGTATTACCTAGGACAGATTTCAAGCTACAACTGAGGAGCTGTAGAGTTGCAAAGACATTGTATGACCTGTGAGGTCCAAAGTATTTGCTATCTGACCTTTTAAAAAGTTGGCCAGCCTCTATATTGATTGTGAAAAGGTCTGACTTTGAGAAGTTTGAGAATATCAAGTTTTTTCCTGGCATACACTTGACTTTCAGTAAATGATTATTTTTGTAAGGTGAATAAATCACCAAGTGCATATGATTTAAGTCAGTATTTAAGAAAGTAATAATATAGCATACTTAGTATAAAATATGTATTTATGTTGGCTTTATTCAGTTTTAATTTCATAAAGGCAGCAGTATTTAATAATGATAGTAGCTAATATTTATTGTGCAGTGCCCACCAAGGGTTATCTTAGTTTCTCAGGTAAGATGTTCAGATTCATGATATACACACATAAGCCATTTTTTACATCAGAATAACTTAAGAGGATATAGCTGAGGAAGCACAGCATGACATTGGCCTGATTTTTTCTTTTTTATGTTGTCTATCAAAGCTTTAGATGTCAGTATTACGGTTTCTTAATAAAAGATGGAGATAATTTTCCTTCATTTTCAGTGTCATTTTAATGAATAATATATGTGGAGCATTTAGACTGTCTGGTTTTTGTAGGGTTTATAGAATTCTGTGAAATCATGTGAGCTTGTGTGTCTGATGGGGGAAGTTTCTTGGTAACATTTCTACTTTTTTCCTGTGGAGATCATTTTAAACTTTTTACATCTAACAGTGTATAACAGTTTGTTAAACTGTTTTATTCTAGGAAATGCTCCACTTCAGGTAGTATTTGCATACAAGTCTGCAAAGTTGTCTCTTAAAAAAACTCTGCTCTTTCAGTGTTATTTTCCCCTGATCACTTCTTATTTTGCCTAATTTTGCTTTTTTTTCCATTAAACTATCTTTTGATTTGTGTATTTTAATTTTTTTTCAAAAAAGCTATTTTCATTACTTGTATTTAATTTATATTTCATTACTTGTTTTTTTTCTCTACCTCATTGATTTTTGCTTTTAACAAGCTCTTTTCATGTGCTTCTAATTTTTTACTTTGTTCTTTTCTAGCTTTTCAGCTGGGGATTTAATTTTTAAATTTTCATTTTTTAATTTCTGTTGATAAAAGTGAATTTTCTTCTGATTGACCACTTTAAAAATATCCTACAGATTCTAACATATAGTGTTTTCATTATGATTAGTTTTTAAGAATTCTATAATTTAATTTGTATTTATTTCCTCTTTTACCCAAGAGTTGTTTAATGGGTTTTTCAGATAGAAAAGCTTTTTTTTTTTTTTTCCTTCTGGTTAATGATCTAAAGGTTGTTTAATTGCATTGTGATAAATATTTTTCTTGTTTTATTCCTACTTATAGAACTTGCTAGTGTTTTCTTTGTGACCTAATATTAATTCTTAATGAATATTTCATGTGTAATTGAGAAGAAGTGTATTTTCTGTTACCCATTGTAAAGCTAGATATGTAGATCCATAAGATTTATCTTACTGATGGTGTTGTTAGGTCTCCTGTATCTTTATCTTTACTTCCTTTTTTTTTTTTTTTTTTTGTCAACTTGATCTGTATTGTACTGAAAATGACATGTTAATCTTATTAGTATGCTTCTATTTATATCTTATACTTTGTGCTTGATAAAGGCTATGCTGTTTCATTCACAGATGCTTGTTCTTCGTTTCAAATTGTGGCTTATAATATTAAAAGTTTTCTCCTTTTTTATGTTTAATGGTTTTCAGCTCAGATCTTACTTGAAGTGTCTGTATCACTACCCCGTTTTGTAAACTGTTTCTATTTGCCTGGTGTGTCTTTGTTCTTTTTATTTTTAGCCTTTCTCAGTCATTTTGTTTTTATTGATGTTTCTTTTATATAACACATATTTGGTCTGGCTTTGTAAGCCATCTTGAATCTTTTTGTTAGATGAATTAGTCCATTCACATGTATCGATAAGTTTACATGGTTGGTTTCAAATATATCATGTTGTCTATTTAAATAGTAAGCATATTACGTTATATCTGCTATAACTTTTTTCTCTGCGCAACATGTTTTCATTCCTTATTTTTCAAATAATTTTTGTGTTTAAGAAAGTTTGTATTTTTGTTTTAAGTTTTGCCTTTATATTTATGCCTTTTATGATATTCCCCCCTTCACTGTTTCTTACTCAACTGCTTACTGTAGGGCTTTTAGTCTTTAATAGCATCCTTTAACAAATCTTACCTATTGCTTAGACCACTTTCCTTTTCCCCTTTCTCATATCTTCCCATTTTTATTTGCATGTTGATTGGATGGGGATTTCTTAAGTATGCTCAGGACATGCTTGTGGGTGTAATATCCTCTGAGCCTTGAAATGTTCAAAAGTGTTTTTATAGTTGAAGGACAGTTTGGCTGGATATAAAATTCTTTATTATATTTTCCTTCTATATGATTTCTGAAAATGCTACTCCTTTGTTACTTAGTTATATATGCTGTTTTTGAGAGGACTAATGCCAGTCTAATTCTCTTGCCTTGTAAGTTATTTGATAATTTTCCTGGAGGCCCTGGGGATTTTTTTTTCCCTGTATGTTTTAGAATTGGTTGTTTGATGTCATTTCTCTGATAGCAAGTGGACCCTTTCAATAGGTAAGTTTTGATTTTTTATTTCTAAAAAGTTTTCATGGATTGTATTTTAATAGTAGTTATATTCTATTATTTTGTCATTTCACATTTCTGATATGATTTGTGTCCTTTTTTTTCTTTACTGAATTCAACCATATATATTCTTCTCTAAAAAAAGTTTTAGCTCCATGCTAAAAGAACACAACAAAAAGTTTTAGTCTTAGATTTAAAATTCCTCATTCTGGGCAGCCCCGGTGGTCAGCGGTTTAGCGCCGCCTGCAGCCCAGGGCGTGATCCTGGAGACCCAGGATCGAGTCCCACGTCAGGCTCTTTGTATGATGCCTGCTTCTCCCTCTGCCAGTGTCTCTGCCTCTCTCTCTCTCTCTCTCTCTCTCTGTGTCTATCATGAATAAATAAATAAAATCTTTAAAAATAAAATTTCTCATTCTAGGTGTTTTTTCATATTTCAGATATTCTCTTGAAGATAGTTAATTCAGTTTGACTATTTTACAGTTGTCTTCTGTTAGTACACAATTGTTCACTATTGGTTTTGGGTGGCAGTTTTTAATCAGTGAATTATTTCAGTTCTCATCTATTTTCTTTTTACAGTATTTTTTAAAGATTTTATTTGTTAGAGAGTGAGTGTGAGTGTACATGAGTTGTGGGGAGAGGCAGAAGGAGACTCCTTGCTGAGCAGAGAGCACAGTGCTTGGGATCCAGGGCTCGATCCCGGGATTCTGGGATCATGACCTGAGCTGAAGGTAGGCCACTTAACCAACTGAGCCAGCCGTCCCCGCCCCTCTTTTTACAGTATTTTTCTATAGATGAAGACTGTTCGTGGCTTTGCATTCTATGAAATGTAGTTTAGGTGCTTTGATATTCCTAATTCAAAAACACCCTCTTAAAGCATTGTGAACAAAGTTTGGTTTCTTTACTGGGTGGCCTTTGGGGAAGCTGATGGAGGAAGAAGGGAGTGTGTGTTCCTCAGATTTTCTCTTTTTATATGAATTGTAGTGTCCTAAATTTTTCCTCTTCACTCATTTCTAAAAGCTATCTCTCCTTTTTAACTCTTTTTCCCCTGAAGTGTTTTCTTTCCAGTAATGCACTTTCTCAGTATTTTCACACTTAGAATAGGCTTTGTCTTCCTGGAAGTGGTTTAGATCAGTGTTAGGCCCATCTCTACTCTTTCCTTAAACTTCTCATTCTTTGCCAAGACACATGACAAGAGCATGAGAAATCGCTTGGCAAAATTTTGATATTTGTCTACTTACAGGTAATTTGAAGTTTGGACATTTGCTAGTTTCTAATTATACTAACACAAGGTTTGGGAGATGACTTGGGAGATTCACAATTACACTGCTGTTATTACTTCAGCTCTCAAAACTTTAATTTTTTACAACTCTCGGAATTTTGGAATCAAAGAAGAGAGACTGTGAATCTGTACTTTTTAAATTCTCTTACTGTCAGCTTAGTGTCATTTTTGAGAATAAAAATGCTTATATAATCTACCATGTTTAACTGGAAACCAATAGCGTTTGTTTGTTTTTTAACTGAAAAAAAAATTCACTATATTAGAGATTAAGGGAGGATGCCATTTATGACAATCACAGAAATGTTCAAAAAGAAACAAAAAGGGAATACAATAGAAAGCAACTGGTTGTTATTTTAGAGAAGGTGGTCCTCTCTTTGTTGGTGACTTTAATGCTGATTTCTAGTTCTATAAATAACATCTAATACTGTTTTTGAATAGTTATTTAACTTTTAGTGTTAGATAGTAGCACATGTGTACTCATCTACCTATATTTGTTTCTGGAATATCCATTTATATATATGTTTTAAAACTGTATATTCATATTGATAACTCAGGTTCCAGCTCAACACTAAAGGTTTCATTGCAGCCTTCTCTGTTCCCTTACTTGCACCATTTTTTTCTCTAAGGATAAGAAACTTCTCTCTTGTTATCCATATTTTTTTGTTTAGTCCTAGTATACACATAACAGTTGCAGAATTGCTAATCCATACCCCTGTGAACAGGCACACGTAATAGAGTACCAAGTTCACATACTATTCTTTTTGTCTCTAGCTTTTGTTTGCCATACTTACTTAGGTTAGTTCTTTTTTTCCCATCCCTCTCCTCCACTGTGGTTGTGTTCATTTGGTACTGTTTGTATTCCATTACCTATTCCCCCTACTTCCTGGCTGATTTTATTTATTTAATTTGGAGTGGATGTATGAACCACCAACGTGGTTCTAGGCTTCATAGTTGTATAGAAAGATTGACACCAAGAAGTGTTGCTACTCATCAACCCTACTTCCTTGTTCCTGCTCTACAGGTGTAGCCACACCCTGTAGCTACCCAGTCTCATACAGATTTTTTTTTTAACTTTTTTTCAAGGCTGATCTTCAGACAAGTTCTCAGCGTTTAAATCTTTCAGCTTCCAATGCCGCAGTGGCTGAACTTAAACCTGATTGTTGTATTGATGATGTCATACACCATGAAGTAAAGGAAATTGGAACACACATGTAAGGATTAAATGATACTAGTTCTTTTACTTACGTATGCCTTTATTTGAACTTTTTGTGTTCTGTCCATTTAACATCAAGCCTAAAAACCTACCAAAGAAGGAATTTAATGTCCCAGGTTTACATGCTTATCACAAATAAACTTTAAACAAAATGTTTGTTTTGTAAGGAAAAAATATTAATTTATTATTTTCATTTATTTCTGTTTTCATGTTAGCATCTATAGATGGTCTTATCCAAAAAATAAAAAAACATGCAAGTGTTCAGAACCCAGCTTCCACTCTGATTGAAAGTTAGGTTCATTATTTTTGAAATACTGGCAACTGACATTAATAACATTTATTTTTTAAATTACAGCTTTTCAGTTCTGTATTTAACTGTGTATATACACTCTACCCTGAGAATTCAGAAATATAGAACCAAAGTAAGACAAGCTATGAGAAAAACAAACAAACAAAACCCTCAAATTCTATATTCCTGGCCTATGTATGTCTTTGAATGTGAATGCTCTATTTTTCTTTGAGAGGCAAATATGAAAATTTTAGCCATCGAAAGTAATTTTAGACTTCATCTGCCTTACCATCCACACACACAGTCAATTTACAAAGTCCTTTTAGTTCTTGCTAACTATATGTCATTATCCCCCCTTCTTCATCTCCACTTATGTCACCATTTTTGCCTCTCTTCCTTGACTTAAGTATATAATATTAGCTATTAATCAGTTCATTTTGGTGACAACTCTTCTGTAAGCACTTCTTAGCATATATTCTGTTGTTGGCATAAGCTTCGGAGGCAAAATTTAAAGAGTTCAAATTTCAGCTTCATCATTTATTACTACATGGTCTTGGATAAGTCACTCAACTTCTCAGTGACCTACCACTTCCCTTAGAAAATTCTGACTGTATTTGCTTTAGGAAGCTCTCTAGAACTAATCCTAACCACTCTAGTTCTTAACCTTTTCTCACTTCTCCCTTCTTATATTGAGGCATATTGGAAGTCTCTTTCTTTTGCACTCCTCTATGCCTTGAAATATATTCTCCCCTTCTTAAGGAATGAATGCCTGTGTTCTTTTGTTTAGCTTACTTCCACTTCTCCAAGTCTCAGATTCACCATGACTGCTCAAAGAGGTTTCCTGACCTCCTAAACTAAATACCCCTTTTAATGTATTCTATAGCATCGACAACTTGTCATTTTTTTGGTCTTCTACTTAAAATTAATTACATAGTGCCTGTCCTTTCCATTAGGTATGAGTTCCAGGGCAGCCGGGTAGCGCAGCAGTTTAGCGCCACCATTGGCCTGGGACCTGATCCTGGAGACCAGGCATCGAGTCCTGCGTTGGGCTCCCTGCATGGAGCCTGCTTATCTCTCTGCCTGTGTCTCTGCCTCTCTCTTAAAAGAAAAAATAGTGTATGAATTCCATGAAGTCAGCTCTGTCCCCCTTACCCCACAGTCTAACAGAGAATTGTTATTTCTTTTTTTTTTTTATAAAAATTTTTTTTAATTTTATATTTTTTACAAATTTTTATAATTGGGGCACCTGGGTGGCTCAGTGGCTGAGCATCTGCCTTTGATCAGGTCATGATCCTGGGGTCCTGGGATTGAGTCCTACATCAGGCTCCCTGTGGATTTTTAAAAATATAAATAATTTAAAAATAAAACATTTAAAAATAAATAAATGGAGGATTTTACACATTTAATACACTTCAATAAACAATAAATTTTTAGTAAAATTTAACAAATGTAAAAATTAAAATAAAAATCTATTTTTTTTAAGATTTTATTTATTTATTCATGAGAGACACAGAGAGAGGCAGAGACACAGGCAGAAGGAGAAGCAGGCTTCATGCAGGAAGCCCAGTGTGGGACTCAATCCATGGACTCCGGGATCATGCCCTAGCCAAAGGCAGACAGAGGCTTAACTAACTACTGAGCCACCCAGGCATCCCTGAAAACATTATTTTTGAGAATTTTTTTTTTAAGATTTTATTTATTCATGAGAGGCACAGAGAGAGAGAGAGAGAGGCAGAGACACAGGCAGAGGGAGAAGCAGGCTCCATGCAGGGAGCCCAATGTAGGACTCTATCCGGGGTCTCCAGGATCACAACCTGGGCTGAAGGTGGTGCTAAACCACTGAGCCACTGGGGCTGCCCCAAGATATTTTTATCTTACATCCTTGAGCCATATATTTTAATTTGATTATGCTACTGTTGGATTTTAGATTATTTCTAGTCTCCCACTATTCTAAGTAGCAGAGTGATGAACACCTTAGTATTTCCTGTGGTAGATTGCTTGAAGCATTACTATAGGAACATATAAACATTTTTAAGACTCTTACTTAGGGCTTATTTTCTAAATCTCCTGTAACGACTAACAGTGTATAGAGAGTCCCTTTCTCTAAACCCTCATCAATCCTGGTAACACCTGTAAATAATTTTTTTTTCAAATCTTAAGAGGTAGAAAAATTGTATCTCACTATTGTATTTCTTTGACTAATTGTGAGGCTGAATATTTTCACATTTTTGTTAGCTATTTATAATATTGCAATATATCTATGTATCCTTTCCTCCTATCTTGAGAAAGCTACTAATGTTTTGCTTATGAGATTTCTGTTCATATTGTTAGAAGTATTTTGTCCCATTTTGTATTTTGCTTTTTGTTTTAACGTGTTTTTCATTTATTCAATTTATAAATTTCTAAGACTTTTCCTTTCTATTGCCTATTTATATTAAAAAGTCTTTTTCAAAAAAAATAAAAATAAAAATTAAAAAAAAAAGTCTTTTTCATCCAAGAATTTTTTTTAATTCATGTATTTTTCTTCTAGTTTATATGAACTTACTTTGTACATTCAGCTATTTGGTTATTCTGGGATTTGTTTTGGAATATATTTCACCATGATATATGGCTAATCAGAGCTTTCTTGTTCATGGAATTCTTCTCCACTGAACCTCATTTTTTCCTACTGTGGACTCATTTGGCTATACTTTCACATCTTTGGTAGTCATATTTTCCAAATTTGTGAGTAGAATTGAAGTATTTTAGATTTATTATTTAAAAATAAAATTGGGGATCCCTGGGTGGCGCAGCGGTTTAGCGCCTGCCTTTGGCCCAGGGCACGATCCTGGAGACCCGGGATCGAATCCCACGTCAGGCTCCTGGTGCATGGAGCCTGCTTCTCCCTCTGCCTATGTCTCTGCCTCTCTCTCTCTCTCTCTGTGACTATCATAAATAAATGAAAAAAAAAATTTTTAAAAATAAAATTGAAGATGATTCAGAGATATCTTTCTATTTCAGCTTGGTGTGTGCAGTGAGCTATACAACTCAGGGTGGAGAAAAAATGTATTTTAGAAAATTCTTCAAATTTCAGGTATTGAATATGACAATGTAAATAGTTTTTAGATGACTTTTTTCCCCCTCTATGAAGTTATTCCTATTTATCTGCAGTGAAAACAGGCTCCAAATAAAGCAAATAGCTTCATATGTCTGGATTTGTCATATTATATTACAAGAAATCTAAAGTCAGACTAAATAAAGCACTATCATTGTCAGTATAATATTTAACTTGAAGATTATTATTTTTTGTCAGTAATGTCTATACCCAATGAGGACCTCAAACTCATGACCTCAAGATCAAAAGTTGTACACTCTTCTGAGTCAGCCAGACACCCCTCACTTAAAGATTCTTATCCATAAAAAATTGTGCTGTTTTTATGCCATGTCAAAGCACAGAAGAATATAAAAGAGAGTTAAAATGAGTGTGAAGTCCAGATAAATTAAAATAAATCGTATCAAATTTCTAAAGAAATATTTAAATGAGAGATTATTGCCTTGGGACTAGTGGACCAAGCTTCCTTCCGGGATTCCATGAGGAACCAAAATTGTAGGTAGAGTTTTGTGTTTATACGCAATTTTAACTCCATGATTAAAAACAGTTAAAAACCACTGGTTTAACCCAGTAAGTGGGTGCAAGAAGGGATGAGATGACTGTATATAACTCTCTACATTATATCGAGATAGTATGCTATATATATATTTTTCATACCTCTGTTTTTAAGTGGAAGAAAAAGTACTATCAGTAAGAATAATAAACCAATGTAAATAAATGTACCCAGAATTATTATGGGTCACTTGGCTGGCTCATTAGGTGGAGCATGTGAGTCTTGATCTTGGAGTCTTGAGTTCAAGCCCCATGGTGGCCATAGAGATTACTTGGAAAAATAAAATTTTCTAAGAAAGGGAAAACTTCTGCTATTGCTTTGCTCTATCACTTATTTAAGATTTTGCGTGCCTTTTAAAAGAAAAAAATTTTATCTGCTTATTTTAATGAACATTTTGTGAAACATATAGAGAAAAATACATAAAATACATGTATTCAATTTAGCAAAATATTATGAAGTAAATACACATGTAACTCATGTAACTGTCATCCAATCAAGAAATGATGGTTGTCTTTTAAAAATGTATTTGGGATTGTTTGGGGGGGTTTTTTGTTTTTTGTTTTGCAAAAACTATTGCATACCTATTAAAAAAGTTTTTTACAATTACAATTGGAAAATGCCTTTGACAGATTTAAGCCCTATGATTTAAAACAAATAAAAATAAATGATCAAATGAGAATCTCTTCTGATTGTTATGCTTTATTCAACTAGGTTCTCAAACCATTGGATGTGAAAACCAAATTTTATAATGCAGAGGTAAGTGTTGGGCACTTAATGGGAATTGAGATTAAACAGTAAGATCTTACTTGACTAATATTCTAATGTACTGCATTTCATTTCATGTTAAAGTAAATTGCCCATAGGATTATGAATTACTTGTGAAAAATGAACCTAATGTCCAATCAAAAGAGAATCATTTCATTATAGATCTTTTAATCTGCTGTTTTTAAATTACATAGAATCAATGTATCTTAAATTTTATTCTTGTTAATTTCATGAGGCTTTCACCTCCTTTCATTAAATGATTGCCCAAAACATCCTTTAATGTTTATTGTTACTGTCTAAAAACATTAGCAATCTATTAAATATCTACAGTGTGATTCTGACACCATAAAAATTGAAGTAGTCATTCTAACCCTGCAAAAATGATTTAATATTCTTGGAAAATATTGGCAAATACAGCTCAGCAAATTAAATTCTTTGTGCTGGGAAATCAGTGTGTCAGCTGCAGTTTGGTAATTAAGTTCGGTGAATGGCTTAAAATACTTTTTGGGAGAAACAAGTTTGGCAAAAATACAGAAATATGGTAACTTTCAGAATAGAAGATAATCTGTCTTCTATCTGAGCAAAAGAGATAAAATAGACTTTGCCGTAGGATAAAGGTTTTATTGTTTGAATTTCTTTTTAAAGATTCTATATTAAAAAAATAAAAATAAATTAAAATTCTACTTTATTTTGGCTTCCTGAGTTCCAGAAAAAACAGATTTCCAAATGGGCCCCTTAACCCTTCAAAAAATTTGTCTTTCATACAGTTAAGTTGTTAAATTTAAAATTTCACATTTTATTAAAATGTTAGTTCCAAAGTATTAAATTGCAGTATTTTGAAATGAAAATTATGTCTTTATTACCCTTAACCAAATGATCAGAAATTTGTAGTCACATGTCAAATTTGGTATGTATTTTTACCATCAGCATCTGAGTTTTTATTCAATATGAAGTTTGTACTACAGCAGGGCTTACCAAGAGATGTCTAGGATAAGGAATCTGACCTGTGGTAGAGCCCAATTAGATGAAAAGAAACAAGTATATAAAATAATAAAACTACCTAGTATTATATATATATATACATATATATATATATATAGCGAATCTAAAGTGAATGATATAAAAAGATGTGCTATAGGAAGTCTGGAGTTGAGATATTACAGTAGTCTTCAGAGAAGATGAGAAGGGGAACTGGAGCAGAGTCTGGAAATAATAGATGTTGGAAACATAAAAGTGTCAAAGCAGTGAAGGCATTCCAAGCAGAATTATAAGTGCACAAGGAATATTGAGTCTGTAAGTGAAGAATATACATATTTCATGGGGGGATAGTCTCATCAAGGAGATTCCTTAGATGTTTAAAGAGTTAACATTTCTTTTCAGGGGATAGGAGAGTTGCCACACTACATATGTGTTCTGCTTTTTTTGTTTTACTAGAATACTTTTAATTATGATTATTTAGCTTATTGAATTTTAAGTGGTCTTTTTTTTTAAAGACTTATTTATTTATGATAGACATAGAGAGAGAGAGAGGCAGAGACACAGGAGGAGGGAGAGGCAGGCTCCATGCTGGGAGCCCGATGTGGGACTCGATCCCGGGACTCCAGGATCACGCCCTGGGCCAAAGGCAGGCACTAAACCGCTGAGCCACCCAGGGATCCCGAAGTGGTCTTTTTTTTTAAGATTTTATTTATTTATTCATGAGAGACAGAGAGAGAGAGGCAGAGACACAGGCAGAGGGAGAAGCAGGCTCCATGCAGAGAGCCTGACATGGGACTCAATCCTGGGTCTCCAGGATCACACCCCAGGCCGAAGTAAATACACATGTAACTCATGTAACTGTTGTCGCTGAAGGCGGCGCTAAACCACTGAGCCACCCAGGTGCCCTAAGTGATCTTAATGTATCATTTTGCTAGGAAAGATTTCATCCATAGCATGAGGGAAGACAGATAACTAGTGTTAGAATACATACATTTGAAAATTAGAAACAAATAGGGCTGTATGTGTGGGTCTCTTTTCTTATAATTGGCTCTTAGGAAGACACATATTAAACTATTTTAGGTCTTTCTCTGCTGCAACTGTAGTGGTCTGTTAAGATACTTGTCAAATAGTTCTATAATACTAATATTTAGAATGATTCCTACAGTTTTTTAAAATTACTAGTTATTCCATAAATAGTATTGTAAAAGTTATATACTCCCCAAAAAGGAAGGGGAAAATCCCCACAATTGCACCACACCAAATAGTAATGGGCTTTTTATTAATTCATATTCTCTTTCAGTTTTTACTCACTTATGTTCAGTATTGTTTTTATAATCATAGTAACACAGTTTGCTGCCTTTTTCAGTTAGCATTATATGTAAACATAATCTGAAATCGTTGCCAACAAATGTCAGCTAAAAAAATTTTAGTGAAATTCTGAACCTTTGAAAATGGAGATTTCTTTAACAACCAAGAGTGAACAAATAGTTTTAGAACAATATCTCTAAGATATTGATTACCTTATTAGGCAAATACTATTCGGCCTAGCACAAAGCAGATTCTCTTGACCCCAACTAGAAAATTAAGGTAACTTGTAGGAGTTTGTAAACAAACTGATATCAGTAGGTGATATTTATTATTCTATGCCATAGTTCTTACTCATTGACTTTTATCAGCCCCACATTTGTCTCAAATGAGAAATTTTTCTATTTATGAGAAACTTTGTTGAAGTCTTCTAAAATAGGAAGATTGGTGACATTAGCAACTAGGATTCAAACATTGGGTCACCTGATAGGGATAGAGCTCCATGCCAGGTACTAAAGAGGGGCGCCTGGGTGGCTCAGTGGTTGAGCATCTGCCTTTGGCTCAGGTCGTGATCCCAGGGTCCCGAGATTGAGTCCCACATTGGGCTCCCTCCAAGGAGCCTGCTTCTTCCTCTGCCTATGTCTCTGCCTCTCTCTGTGTGTGTCTCCCATGAATAAATAAACAAGATCTTTAAAAAAAAAAAAAAGAGAGAGATAAATAAAGAAAACTGGACATCCTCCCAATCCTCAGGGTACTTAAATCTAGTGGAGGAAACAAACATTACAAAATTGCAGTGTAAGCACCACCCCCTAGATCATAAAGTGTATTTAGACTCTGGGAAGAAAGAGGTGTGAAAAAGTATTTTTAGCAGTGGGTTGGACAAAAGAAGCAACATTTTAGATGAGCCTTGATAAATAAGTAGCCTTAGAAATATATATGAAAAAAAAAAAAAGATGAACTATAAAATATATTAAAAGAATAAATTCTCAGTTGCCTGATGTGGTCTAGCCCAGCATTTCCTCAAGTGTAATGCATGGAACTCTAAACACAGAAGATGCTCCTTGAAAAAATGCTTCCATTATTAGATAAATTAAGGAGAAGCTGTACAGTGTGTATTACTCTGATTGTGGAGGGTAGTGTATAACCATCCTAAGTATCCATGAAGAATTACAGTGTAGGTAAAGAATTATAGAACTTGAAAGGCGCATGGGGTATACCTTTCTTGCCCAAATGTGTCCTTGAATATTTGCTCCTGTTTAAATATTCACCTGTAGTGTTCTTCTCTATTCATTTAACCATAGCAGTTTCACCTTTTTAGAAAAATGATTTGTCATATTCCTTTGTACTTTCTGTTTACTTCCTTGTTTTACTAATGCTGTCTTGTTTAGTAAATTAAAAAAAATGCAGAAATGCATTTTATTTTAAAGTTAGTTATTCTTTTTCTTTAACATTTAATTCTGATTTTTCTAATTTTTCTTTTTTATTTTTCCATTAGAGTGACCTCAGTTCTGTGGTAATTTGATTTTTTATTATAAATTTATATGCTTTTCTTACTTACCACTTTTTGACTCTGCCTAATTAATCTCTCTTTATAAAACATAGTGGAAAAACAAAGTTAGTTGTGAATACCACTTGTGTGACTTTAAAAGATGTTTCTAATTTGTACTTTTTATATTATATTGATTGTTTTATTCTCTGGGAAAAAAAATTAGATTGAAGATTAAATTGTCATATTGAAACAATTATGCACTCATTTTTATTGTTTTTCCTTTGGGTGTTTTTTAAAAGAGGCATGTTAACCTTATTTAAAATAGCCTTGGGATTTTCAACATCTTAACATAAGATTCTTTACCATCCTTTAATTCTTTGAGGCAAACTCTCTAGTTGAAATTTATCTTAAAATGCACAGTGGTTTTAGTTTTATGTTTGGGTAAAGTAAACATCAAAAGAACCTCAGATGTTCCCAAGTTGGCTAAAGTCATATTTTCAAGTTTCTATTTAATATAAGCAGCATTTGCTTATAATAACATGACTTGCATAATAACAACATCTTAATGTTGTAGCACAGAATTCTTAATTTTTCAAGTGTCAAATTACTTTGTACTAACTGTTCAAACTAACTTAATTTTCCATTATGCTGCTTGTTTTTCTTTCATTTTATCTAAGCTTTTCCTAAACGTAAGCAGAAAATTGCATTTTTAAATTTGAAATGTGGGCCTGTGGTTATTTATTTTTTTTAAAGCAATGGATTGATGGGATATATTTACCTTTTTTTTTTAAGAAAATGTAACAGAACAATGCCTTTAAGTGGCAATTATTTTAAACTGATAAATCACTGTATTTCTATTTTCATTTGAGCACATGTGCCAAGACCTAAACAATCTGTTTTAGATAATATATTACACTAAACTTCATTATTACAATTTTGCAAATGATTTCCATTTTCCTAGATTTTATATTAACTGCCAAATTTTGGGGGTCATAGTTTATATTTTTTTATTTCTGTGTATGACTCTGAAACGTTTTATTTACTGAATTGAATATCCTTAATGTGTTATTTTTTAGATAAGTCGATTTCAAAAATGAACCAAGTTCTCCTATTCTTCAGTTATATAAACACACAAAAAGAGACAAATCACATAAAAAGAAGGATGTTTAGTATAAATAATCTAAATTTTAATCCCTAAATTTAGAAAATAAAAATTTTATAAAACTACATATTTAAATTACCCCTTCATTACAATATTGCCAAACAGCATTAGTTTTCAAATCTTTCTCTAAGGCTACAGAATACCTTATGTTTGATTTGGAAGCTCCATGATTATCAAGTATAATTTACATACTTTTTTTAACCCTAAATATATATTTAAGATGAACCAAGAAATCGCAAATGACCACTAACAAATTGCTTTAAATAAAAAGTTAAATCCTATAAGATTATAAAATATATTGATTATTCACTGTACTGGTGGCTTCTATACTTTCTAAATTGAAATAATATGACCATTGGAAACCATATTATGATGGAATATTATAATGAAGATCTAATTATATTAACATACCACTGAAATGATAGGTACATAGGTATATTTATACTACTAAATGACATTTTAACGTTTAGAAACCTACTCAAAGATTTAGGATATCTGTGAATGAAATTCCAGTTAAATAACTAGTTTTGGATGTTGATACAAAAACTGTTATAGTTATCCCCCATCCATTGTTTGACAAATTATCAGTTAACTAACACTTGACTTTGCCCCTGTTAATTACGTTAGGATGAGAGATTTCTTTTCTTGCATTAATTATGATAACTTTGATTTGCAGGCATGAACTAATCACATTTGTGGTTAATATTTTTTCTTCGTATAGATCAGATATTTTTGTTGAGGTAAATATTTTAAATACCATTACACTTTGGTGGATATTTTTTTCATATCCTCAGACTGATGAAGTATTTCTCGAAGCCCAGATTCAGAATATTACAACCTCGCCCATGTTTATGGAGAAAGTTTCATTGGAACCATCTATAATGTACAATGTAGCAGAATTAAACTCAGTCAGCCAAGCTGGAGAATGGTAAATATGAATTATGAAGGGTTTGTTTTCAAGTATGTGAACTCTTCTAACATTTGTTACTCTTGGATGGTTTGTAATTTGTATTTTAATTAAGAGACTTTATTTTTCCCAGGGAAGTTTTATGTGCATAGAAAAATTGATCAGAAAGCACAGAGTTCCTCACATGTCTCCCCCTACTCATAGTTCCCCTATTACTTACATCTTGTTTTAATGTGGCACATTTGTTAGAGTTGATTAACCAGTATTAATACTTTTATTCATTACAGTTCATAGTTTACATTCGGGGTTTACTCTTTCTGTCCTACCTTTTGTGGATTTTGACAAATGCAGTGACATGTAACCACCTTTTTACTCTCTTATACCAAATAGTCCCAGTGCCCCAAAATCTCCTGTGCTTCACCCATTCTTCCCTCCACATAAAAATATAATAAAGATCCTAACCATTTGCATTTTATATTTTACTTTTTGAAGCACTTAGTCTTTTAATTTCTAGAATAATTCAGAGACATAAATCTGAAACTGTTCAACCTTTCCTGCAAATGGTAAAACTGAGGCATAGGAAGGAATGATGGAGAGGTTAGAAAGGATAAAGATGAAGGGTGAGCTTTAAGAATAATCTGTCAACATTAAAAGGAGTGAGCATAGGAATAGATCTAGTGTTGGTTTTTTGTTTTGTTTTGCAGAAATGAAATACGTATGTCTTTTTGTAGGTTATTTTAAAAAGGAAGAATAAATATAAAGTTGATGTTAATAAGGATAAAAAGGCAATATCTGGAAAATACCTGATTTTATTCACCAAGAACGAAACATTTACCTTTTATTATGATGGTTCAATTCAGTAAAGTTTGTAGCCTTCTATATCCCCACTAAAGAAAACAGTAACTTTCCATTCTTTCTCTGATCTTTTATTTTTAAAATGATCATGTCATTTATAATGGTATGTTTTTTCTTCTAGATGACTTTCTTTAGTAATTACAGAGAACCGGGACAGGATACTTTGGGTTTGATTGCTATTGCATTTTTTCAGTTAACTGATACATATCCAGTATTTTAGGTAATATATTGCATTCTATTATAAAGAACCTAAAGATTTTCCATATCATCTAAAAAATTCAAAGAAAATAAATCCTCTCAGTTCTGTCATTTTTCATTTGTGTTGAAACCACTGAACTGTTCTATTTAAGATATTTGGATGGTAAATCTCAGTTCCTGTCCAAAGGAATAGTCACAGCCATGGTTTTTCTTTTAAAAGACTCTAGAGAATTTTCTCTCTCTCTTCTCTCCACCCCTCTCAGTGTAACTACATTTGGGTCAAGAGCATATTTGCAGCCAATGGATACACGCCAGTATTTGTACTGCCTAAAACCCAAGAAAGAGTTTGCAGAAAAAGCAGGCATCATTAAAGGAGTAACAGTAATTGGAAAATTGGATATAGTGTGGAAAACAAATCTAGGTGAAAGGGGAAGATTACAGACCAGCCAACTTCAGCGAATGGTGAGTCTAGAGAAAACATTTGAGGGGGTTTTGGTGTGCGAGGGGCAGATGGTTAGGACAGCTTAAATTTTCCTAGGTGCATCACTAAAAATCAGCAGTATAAGAAGCGCTAATATTACCAGTGAGTAAGAGATAAAAGACTAATAATTTTACTGATCTCTTGGTAGAAACTCGGTATTATGATAAATGAAAAATGTTCGAATGTTTGATCCATAATACATGGTTTGTTACTCTTACCAAATGGAAATTAAACTCTAGTGCTCACCAATTTTTCCCTTCTATGATATTTCATGCTCTCTGTTCATCTGACTTCTATTACATTAAAGGATTTTTTTGCAATGCCCTGAAACTCTTAGACTTAAATTCACCAACTTAGCTCATACTTTTTCTTTCTTTTTTTTTTTTTTTTTAAGATTTTATTTATTCATGAGAGACACACGGAGAGAGAGAGAGGCAGTGACATAGGCAGAGGGAGAAGCAGGCGTGATGTGGGACCCTGGGACCTCGGGATCACGACCTTAGCCAAAGGCAGACACTAACCACAGAGCCACCCAGGTGCCCCTAGTTCATACTTTTTTAAAGATTTTGAAAATCTGAGTTGTCTAATCAGAAAGTGAGACCCGTTAAAGTTACCTTGTAAACATTACTTGAATAATTTACCTAATTTCTGCTCTTAAAGTAGGGATGGCTTCTAGTACTCTTTCTCTTACTGGTGGGAGTATGCCCTTTGTGCTGAATATTAACTATTGTATATATATATACACACACACACACATATATATGTTTTTAATTTCGCTGTGGGA
Source organism: Canis aureus (assembly GCF_053574225.1). Lineage (NCBI taxonomy): Eukaryota > Metazoa > Chordata > Mammalia > Carnivora > Canidae > Canis > Canis aureus. The sequence continues at coordinate 52,169,640 of NC_135615.1, forward strand.
AAAAAAGATTATCACTGGCCTATTTTAGTTATTTATTTTTAAGATTTTTATTTATTTGAGAAAGGGAAAGAGCATAGAGGGAAAATTAGAGGGAGAAGCAGCGTCCCCACTGATCAGAGAGCCTGAGGCGGGGCTCAATCCCAGGACCCTAAGATCATGACCTGAGCCAAAGGCAGACACTTAATCGATTGAAACACCAGGCACCCCACTGAGCCTATTTTAAAATATAGTTGTTAGGTCTCATCTTGCCATAGAGGTTCCAAGCTTTGATGTTTCTCTGGTCTCTCCTTGCCTGAGTGTCTCATTAACGGACATGTTTGTTTTCTTGGATCTTTTCACAGCAATCTTACTCTTCCTGCTTTGCCAATAACCTTATTTAGAGTTATGTATGTATAAGCTATAGGATTTTTGGAAAACATCCCTTTAAGATCAGACATACTGAAATGTCTTTACTATTTACCTCTGAGATTCATTTGATCTCTGCTGAACATGGAATAATCATAGCAAACACAGGGTCCACAGTGCTGGTCCACAGACGATATTAGGAAAAGAAGTTAGAACGGAGAACAGTAAGAATGACTGAGAAGTATTTTCTCCAAACATGAGCTTGGAGATGCAACAACTGTTGAGTACATGGGCTAGTGTGGTACCTTTATTAAAGTGGAAAGGTTTTGTAATAGATGTATGTTAACTGTGTTGCTTTTTCTCTTAGGCTCCAGGTTATGGAGATGTTAGGTTGTCTTTGGAGGCAATCCCAGATACCGTAAACCTAGAAGAACCTTTTCATATTACCTGTAAAATAACAAACTGCAGGTAATGGCAGTGTTTGTGGATGGGTATCCTTTGCTCCTCGCCTACGTCAAAGAAATTAAAGTCTTTTGAGTATGCCGTCTTAAATTTCCTCTTGACGTAAGCCTTTTCTGATGTTGGTGTTGCATACTGTAAAGTTCTTTTGGTAGCTGTATACATTACTTATTTTTGAGGTCCTACTTTATTAGGCATTGTCTATATTTTGCTTAATTCATGAATTGCACCCTACAAGGTAGGTACTAGTTATTCACATTTTATGCAAGGGAAAGCCAACTCAGACGTTAAGTGACTTAGACAAGCAGAGAGAGCTAGAAAAGATAGGGCCAGAATTTGAAACCAGGTGTATTTGACTTCAGAGTCCATGCTCTTCTTCATCGTTCACACTTCCTCACACTTCAGATTACTAATGCATGAACTAGTACATTCTTATGAAGTAATATATTATAGATTGAAGGTAATAAGAGATTTTCCTGAACTATACTTATACCTGGATCGCAGCTTTATTATTAAGAAAATAAAAATTGGTTATGAATTTAAGACAAGGAATCAATCAATCATAGATTGGAAAATAGGGCCTTGATATAATCTAGCGATTGGGATGCAAAGAGCATAGGGCTTTGACGCCAGAAAAACAGGATTAAATTCCAGTCCTCTTGCTTCTGGTACAACTTGTATTACTACTTGGAATGTATTATTAGCTGGGGCATTTTGATAGTATGCAGTAATAATTCCCATCCAACATGGTCTGAATGTATACTCTTTTAAAATTCCATATCTACTCCAACTTTATGATATAGGAAATACTCATCCTTGAAAATTAAAAAAAATACCTTCCTCCCTCTGAAGCTAGTGACCTATAATGCACAGTTAATCATTCCTTTTTTGTGATAGCGAATTTTTATATAGTTTTTCTTGGTGACATTCATGTATATATGAATATATATATATTGCTATAATTTTCAGTCTCTCCCTTACTACATTCTGCACTATTCAACAAAAGGGACCATATCTTACCTCGCATTGTAGATGAATTTGCCCCATCGTGGAAGCTCATTAAACAGCAACATGTGTAGGCTAAAGACCCTATGTGTATAGGTGTGCTTTGGATTTTTTGTTTATTTAAATGTTTTGAGGTGTAGCAAATCAATTAATGACCAAATGACAAACTGCTGTAAAAAATGAAGAAATTCATTTTCTTATGGTGTCTGCTTTAACTTCAGATGATTGAAGTGAATTTTCTAAAAAGCACCTATTTCTTAGACCTTTAGTTTTCTCATGTATAAAAATGGGATCCCTGTCACTACCACCACTATCACACCCACACACCCACACACCCACAGGCATGCACAAAATACAGTTACTGGATTTTTGTGAAACGTCATGAGAAAATTCACGTAGTACATTTAACCTGGTCTGTGGCACACAGTGGACATTTGAAATGTTTGTTGCAGAAATAGAGACATATAAAAGCTAAAGATCATTAAATCAGTATGTCTTAAGAATCGAATTGAAATTTAAATAAGTATTTAAAATAAGGAGCCAAGGAAGAGGAAGAAAAAAAAACGGAAACAGTTGAAAGTAGCCAAAAATGGTGGTAGAGCAGAGGACTGTTTTTTACTTTGAGCCTCTGGCTATTTAAAAAAAAAAAAAAAAAAAGAACAATGTGTATACTGTCATTGAAAGTTTTTTTTTTTTTTAACATGTTGAAGCTAAACTAGTGATATCACTTATAAGCAGAAGCAGTCTTTTCCGGTGTGAACAAACCTGGATAATATTTACTTAGAAATACTGTCATTTTCTGTGTTATCTGCATGGTAAAGGAACCTAGGTTAAATAACAAAAAGACTCAGTTTATCTTTTTCTTTCCGGAAGAGTACCTGCCGGAAATAGAAAGGAAACATAGCAACAAGATTAGACACAGATGTCTGGAAGTCTCCCAGAGAAATGGCAAAGCTGTTAACAGATCAGCACCAGGGAGCCAGGATTCAATAATAGAACCAGAAGGCTTATATCCAGACAGGCAGATCAATCTCAGTGCCACTTTAAACCGTAGAAGATGCCATCTCCTTTTATTTTCCTGTTTCTATCTTAAGTGAAATAAAAATGACATTATAGCTTTTTATTTCTGATTCTGCTTTTTATTCTCCTGGATACCCTGAAAACCAATTCATTGGCACTAGTGGAAGAAATAGCACAGTACTGCTTTGTGAAAGGAACAAGATTTATTCCCGTCTTTCTGATTCCTCCAGCAGTGAAAGGACTATGGATCTGGTTTTGGAAATGTGCAATACCAATTCTATCCACTGGTGTGGCATCTCAGGAAGACAGCTCGGAAAGCTACATCCAAGTTCCTCCCTCTGCCTGGCTCTCACCCTGCTGTCTTCGGTGCAGGGACTGCAGGTGTGCTCTCTTCTCAGTAATTTCAGTATTTGGGCACGGGTAACCCAAGGTCGTTTACTGTTTCCACATTTCCCTTGGTACTTTCCCAGATATTTATGCCTTTCTCTTTCCCTCAATAGAGTGTCTCCGGCTTAAGACTAACAGACACGTTCTTAAAGAGAACGTATGAATATGATGACATCGCACAGGTCTGTGTGGTATCTTCGGCCATTAAGGTGGAGAGTTGAAGAAAACTTCCAGTGTTCTACTTTTCATGGAGTTTCACAGGACTTCCTGTGTATTGGTCACCTTTGTGAAATGATCACGTCTACAACAAAAATAAGTACCTATTATTTAAATTTCTTTCCTGCAAAAGTTAAAATATTAAATATTTGTTTTGAAAAGAACCATCTACAGATTTTATCTTGTGAATTATATTCTAAACGGACATTTGTATATTTCTTACACTCAACCTGTTACATCTTTAGATAACCATTGGACTTTGTTTCCCAAAAGCTCTATATTTGAGGCACTGTCCCTAGCAAGTATCTAGAATGGGGGGTTAGCAAACATTTTATGTAAAGGGCCAGATACTAAATATTTGTCTTAGTAGGGAATGTGGTTTGAAAATACTAAACTCTGGGGCAGCCTGGGTGGCTCAGCAGTTTAGCGCCGCCTTCAGCCCAGGGCGTGATCCTGAAGACCTGGGATCGAGTCCCACGTCAGGCTCCCTACATGGAGCCTGCTTCTCCCTCTGCCTGTGTCTCTGCCTCTCTCTCTCTCTCTCTCTTCTCTGTGTATTCTCATGAATAAACAAATAAAATCTTAAAAAAAAAAAAAAAAAGAAAAGACTAAACTCTGCTATTGTAGTGGGACAGCAACCCGTAGGCAAAAAGAGCACAGCAGTGTTTACAGAAGCAGGCAGCTGGCCAGATTTGGCCTGCAGGCTTTAGTTTGCTGACCTTGATCTGAAAGATAAAATTGTTTCTTGAAACTTTAGATTTTTATAATACTTTATTTAAAAATTTTCCAATTCACCCTTTTTTTCCTAACTCCTCAGCAGAAAAAGTTTAAGACAACTAGAGTAGTGCTTATGTAACCTTAATATTGCCAACACAGTGTGAGTTCTCCTAGTTGTTTTCAAGGTTATTATATTTATGTGTACCTGTGTTTGTGGTGACATATAAACACTCACATCTAAATATCAGTTACTAACAGCAGATCAGAATTGGTTTAATTGCTTGGATTGTTGATTACTCTGTTAACTTTTAACTAAGAATCCTGTTAATTTTTTTAAAGATTTTATTCATTTATTCATGAGAGACATGGCGGGGGGGGGCGCTGGCAGAGACACAGGCAGAGGGAGAAGCAGGCCCCATGCAAGGAGCCCGACATGGGACTCGATCCTGGGACTCCAGGATCAGGCCCTGGGCCAAAGGCAGGCGCCAAACCACTGAGCCACCCAGGGATACCCTCCTGTTAATTTTCTAAGCTAAAAAGCCCTGTGTTTTTTCACATTGAAAAATAAGCCACTTATTTTCATAAGGCATATTTAAAGGATTTCCAACTTCTGATATTTGATTTTGAACTCTAAATCATGTATAAATACTACAAAACTCTCTGTATGTAATCACAGTGATTTACTTATTCCAGGACAAAATAGTTAGAAAGTTAAAATTGTAAACAAATTTGCAACATGAATATCCTAAGCTTCAATATTTTGTAAGGAAACCAAAAGCTTATGCTGTTAAATAAAAACCTATTTTGGTAAGTCGGAATTCAAGGATGTAAATATAATTGCTTAAATGTTAGATGCATTAAGTCGAATACAAAAATTGGTTTTTCTTAAATGCATAATTATTTATTGCCATGACAAATTATTTGGTCCAAAGTGAAAGCTATATTCAGAATGAGATTTGCCCCTTAAATTGCACTAATAATGAAATATCTGTGCAAAATAAAGTGCAGTCTAAAGTTGAAGTCTGTCTTTCTTTCAGAGTAAGATTGATTAATAAGACTTTATAGCCACTGCCTTGTGTATTTCCATTGTTTTTCAAGCATCTTCTCATGACTGAACCTTCTGTTTCATTGTTCCAGATTTTAAAAGTAACATATAATGGTCACTTGATAGCTGCTATGTAATTTGATTTAATTACAAAGTCTCTTTTTGATACATATCTTCCATTCTTTAAGTAAAGGTTAGATAATGTCATCTTAGAAAGGATCTGTTTAAACCATATTATAAAAATTAGATAAACAATTTGGTACATTAAATGAAAACGTCTTCCTCATAAAAGGAACCTTTTAAGTTTCACATAGCATCATAACAGCTATAGCTACTACAATGAAATGTAGTTAACAGAAGCCAGTCATTCCTAAACAGAATGTATACTAAATTCTAGAATTACATTCTAGTACATTGCCTTAATGTCCTCTTGTTCCAAACAAGCCAGCAAAGTATTTGGGACAGTCCTTATAATTTTAAGAGTAGCTAGCACAATCCAAATGCATACTTCCAAATGCAGATACTTGAAATGATTTGCAGTTGTGATTCCAAAATGATAAAGGTATTTGAAGAGCAAAAATGGCTTGAATAGAATGACAAATGCCTAGAATGAACTTGTTATAGGTGGTGTATCAACCAAGAAACAAACAAGAAATTTGTAATGGAAGGACTATACCAGCTCTTCACATAAAAAGGATGGCGTACCCCAACTAGAGATATTGGCAAATCAAGACATTGTTTTAAAAAGTGTTTTTTCTTATAATGCCTTTGTTTGATTTTGGTATCAGAGTAATAATAGCTAAATGCTTTGGAAAGTGTTTCCTCCTCTTCTGTTTTCTGAAAGAAATAGTGTCGAATTGATAGTATTTCTCCTGTGTTTGGTAGAATTTACCACTGAAGTCCTCTGGGCCTGAAGCTTGCTCTCCTGGAGGATGTCTATTTCTTCACTGCACTTTGGTAGTTTTTATCTTACAGGGAATTCATCTGTTTCATGTAAGTTATTCAATATATGGACCCAGAGTTGGTCATTGTATTTTCTGATTATCCTGTTAAAGTCTCGAAGGCTATGGTGCTGTCTTCTCTTTCCCTTGTGGTACTGTTGATTTGTATTTTCTCTCTTTCCAGTCAGTCACCTACAGATTTACCAATTTTATTGATCTAAAAGCAATTTAATATACAAGATAGTTTTGCTAGAAACTTTGTCTTATCACTGGAAAAGAGTAGCCTTTTTTTTTTTTTTTTTTAATTAAGCAAACTCTATGCCCAATGTGGAGCCTAAACTCCTGACCCTGAGATCCAGTCACATGCTCTACCTACTAAGCCAGCCAGGCACCCCAAGAGTAGCTAATTTTTAATTGTGAATCACCTTTCACGTTTTTTTTTTTTTTCCAGGACAGTACTAACTTTCATGCGAATAGTATTTCGTTCTGTATAACACTTAAACACTAGGAGCTGAGTTTAACCTCATGAAAAATTAAGTTGGTTTAGATGGAATACAGGAAATTTAATTCAGAAGGCCTAAAATTTAAGTCCTGCTCTTCTCTGGCCAGAACTGTAGATTCTTATGGGTCTTGTGCTCAGGCAGTTAGGAATTTGCTGGTCTGAGTAGAAATCTCTAACTTACCTTTGCTCTAAATTAGAGTCCTAAGACCTAAGTCAGAACCACCTGGTATGGTATTTAACATGGTGATTCCTAGGCCTTACTACTAAATAAAAATGGAAAGTGTGGCTGTGAAACTGCATTTTTAATGAATTCTTACAGTGAAATTACAGAACCACTGTTCTAATCTCACAAGGGGGGAAACAAAGGAAAAGTTGGTTTTTAACCTTATAGAGATACCAAGTCTTTTGAAGAGAATAGTTACAGTAAGGCCCCTCATCATCATGAGTATTACTGACTTCTTTTTATATTAATTTCTTTTTCAGCTGTCACAACACTTGTGAAATTATTGTGTTCACCCTACATTACCAATTTCATAATTAACAAAAGAAATTCCAGTTAGAATGGTCTTTTATCACTGTAAAGACATGCCATTAATACTTAATGCCACATTTCTTCATTAACTACTATGAATTCTGATTTCAGTGAAATATTTTAAGTCCCGTTATGTTTACATTGCATCAAATTAAGATTAAGCATAAAAGCAACATGCTAAGCCAAATTACAGCAAAGGTTTACATGAACAAGCAGTGTTAGTGATAGAAGCTTTTTGTAATCCATCAAATAATTAGTGAGTTTTAAAAAAATCAGTATTTATATGCACATAATTAAATGCCACTTAGAAAATCCTTAACTTGAGGGCCAAAACAGTGGCTTATTTAAATGTAAGTATATTTGAGAGTTTCCATGGTAAAGTCACCACTGGGGAAATTGTGCTAGTTAAATTGAGTAGTTTATACAAAGGACCTAAACAGTACCATTAAGGATTTCTAAATGTATTTTATTATGTACTTAGAGTAATTGGCCATGCTAATGTTATCAAGACCAAACTGCAGGCAAGATTAGTTAAGAACTATGCAGAAAACCTGAACATCCTACCTTCACTCTGTACATTCACAGCATCTTATTTTTCTTTTCAAAACCACCCTTGCACCAAATGCTTCTTTCCACCAGCTCTGATTATTCCCTGTTACCCATCAGAACAAGCAGCATTAAAGACAGTACTGGCCCCTGTGATTTACATTCAGTCCTGATAGCACTATCAAAACGAAATCTGCACAACACATTTCTCCTCTCCAGATATGCATGCTGTTCAGTGGCCAGGATACTTCTCCTAAACCAGCATGAGAAACCTTTCTTCTTGGCCATCGCCATCTTTCAAAAACAGTTTGCTTCAGGGAATTTAGAGCTAGAGAACTCACCCATAAACAGCCCTCCTGTTCAATAAATATACTCTGCTATTAGGTCTAATATACAAATATGATGATGATTTGAAAATGGAACCCTGTCCAGTACTCTACTGGCACTCCACAGGGCTACTGACCATTCATTTACAAAGGAGTCATGTTATGTTCAAGTCTGTGGATGATAAACCTATCGTCTAGACAGATTGATTCTTTTACGTGTCTTTGTTTTGGCCACTATCTACAGCAAACACTTAAGAGCCATAATCATTTGTGCTCTGGGTTAGGGTCCCTGATCAAGTCACGAATGTTCTTCAGTACTGCTGCTGAATGATCTGCTCCGGATGTGATTTCTGAGTTGCTCTATAAGTTCAGGATTCTGTTGCTGTATCTGCTGAGCAAACTGCTGTCCCCTGTAGTAAAGAGGCAAAGTGGTATGAATTAGGGAACTTCCAGTCACATAACACCAATGCCCAGAGAACTGCAGAGGATGTGGGTATTATTCAAAGGGAACTTTTTCTATAAAAACAAGTTTTAGACTCCTGATGTTACTATCTTCCAGTAATTCCTCCATATAGCACTAGGACAGTGCAGTGTTCTTCATAAGAAACAAAACACCCACGCTAAAAAGAGACTTCCTGAAATCAGGGTGAAATCTACCCGGTTTAGTGTTTAACCACAAATAAGCAAAGGGCTGAAGAGTACATGCTTTCGTTGTCGGTGCTCAAATACAACGCAAGGAATTGCTCTTGTCATCAGGTATGCTAGGTGTCACAATCCTTCTGGTCACCTCTATGTCACCTAACATAACTGATTTCTACAAAGGCAAAAAAACAATACAAATGCCTGAGTGTGTAACCATCAACTGCAAGTGTTACACATCACTAGAATCAAGCCACTGAAAGATCACTAAAAATGCAATATTGTAAGTAGGGTTGGTTACATGGTTGCAATCACAAAAAGCACAGGGTCCTCCTCTGTCTTTATATAAAATTTCCAGTGGTAACATTACAGGCCAACCAAAAAATCAATTAAAAAAGCAGAGTATCGGGGATCCCTGGGTGGCGCAGCGGTTTGGTGCCTGCCTTTGGCCCAGGGCGCGATCCTGGAGACCCGGGATCGAATCCCACGTCGGGCTCCCAGTGCATGGAGCCTGCTTCTCCCTCTGCCTGTGTCTCTGCCTCTCTCTCTCTCTCTCTGTGAGACTATCATAAATAAATAAAGATTAAAAAAATAAAGCAGAGTATCCTAACCAACTCGGGTGGAAGTGAAGGTAGTGTGCTCATATAATAAGATGCAAGGGGTTCCTCTGATAATGATGTGCACGGAAAAAGCTCAAATAAAATAGTTTCCTAAATTGTCGGGACATTAATGTATGGGATACCTGATTTTTAAATACATGAGTATACCTAAATTAATCCATACTGCAAGCAGATATTTGACTTTCATCTACCTCCTTGAGTAACTATTCTAATCTGCTGAAAATCTTTTGCATGGATACAGATCTGGATTCCTGCCCTCCACTCTGAAAATTCCATATTACGAACTTCTTTAGACTGAGTAACTAATGAGGCCACTGATACTAAAAGAAAAAAATTTAAAAAGAAAGCCCTGGTCCTTTCACTTTAGAGACAAGCTGTCAAATACAAACTTGTTTTTACTCTTTCTATAGTAACACTTACGCTTGGATGAGGCTAGACAGGTCAGTTAGTCCCCCAACTCCGGCAGCAGGTCCCCCGATAGCATTTGTCATCATTCCTGACATTCTAGAATAGGCAAGAGATACACACTGGGATTGGCATATAGTCTTAGCAAGCAGGGTACTGGCGAAGGAGAAGTCAGGAAAATACACCCATACTGTGTAGGAAGTCAAGGCGGATGTGCATGGCTCTAAGTTCCAAATGACTGGCATTCATCTACCATCTATCACTTATCATTTTGGAGCTGATGTGCTCCAATTAGGAGCCAGCAGGTGGGAGGGGAAAATATACTTACAGCTGCTGAACTTGAGGGTTCTGCATTAAACTTGCTGCCTGCAATTGAAAAAATGGCATCTCCCATTAAAGGCAGTTCATAGTTACGGGTCTTTAACAAAGACTTTTTTTTAAAAAACCCAGGAATGAAGACTAAACCAGGTACATTCTAACATTCTTTAGAGTTTTTGTGTATTTTTCTTTTTTTGACCAAGAGAACGCACACGTGTGCATGAAAGAGTGGGGAAGGGTGGAGGGGGAGAGAGAATCACAAGCAGGCTCCGCGCCCGATGCAGGGCTCAATCTCACGACCTTGAGGCCCTGACCTGAGCCGAAACCAAGAGTTGGATACTTAACCAACTGAGCCACCCAGGAGCCCCTAGCTTTAGTGTATTTTTAAAAGTGAATGGGAATGTAAAAAAAAAAAAAAAAAAAAAAAAAGGAAGGACTAGGAAAAAGTGGCATTGAAAATACATTGTGAGGATAAAGAGATTACAAACATATACTAAGCTGAGGATATTGAGAGCAGTTTACTTCCTACTACTTATCAGATCAATAAAGTGAAAAGGAAAAAATAGACTTTTAAAGTATGAACAGTCTCCTATAATTGAAGGTCTACTTCAAAAGAGTAGGAGACGTGACCTTGCTCCATGGGGCTTGGTGGTTTTATTCCTCCCCTGCTTATAGTGGGAGGGAAATTACATTCATACATATATTCACTTGTAAAACTTTCTATTTTGAAACCATATCAGATTTTTTTTGCCTCAAACTGGTACTGTCCACAATGTTCGTGTAAAAATTAAGTTAATCTTTGTAGATGGTATTTTTTTTATCTACTGACCCAAATGAATCGTTGGAAAAAGCCATCGCTTGCTTTCATTGCCATAAAGAAAACTGTCTGACTTAACTTGCAAACGGTTCAGTAACTTCCCTCAAGTCTTGGGTAGGATTGGTGCCTCTGCACCAACACATGAATTCTGTGGACAAATACACAGAAAAAGCAGGATTTGTGGGTCACAAATATCATAAAGCCTTTTTGTGTCACGATCCCTTTAATCTGATTCTATAAAGCAGTTCATCCTCTTCTAGACTCTAGGACCTCAAGGAAACAGAGCAGATCCTAGGGCTTTTCTGGTCACTCTAAAGTAAGCAGTCCTCTAGTCGCCTAAAGTTACAAAATGACCTGTGGCTCAGGACTGCGCGTCTGGCTCCCTGCAGTAACCAAGTGCACGTCCGCTCTGCGCCATGGGCCTGCATCAGGTGGGCCTGCTGCACCAGTGCGGAGGGGCGCCGTTGCCTGCTCCTCCTCACCACCGTGCTTCTGTGCCTCTCCCCACAGCTGGCCGGGCAAGAGTCCTGGCCCTCCAGGAGGGACGAGGGTCAGGGGTGCAGGAAAGTTATCCGATGACTGGTACTTTCTCAGTGGTTTTCGCACTGGTGCTCTTTGGTTGTGCAAACTGTTTAAAATTACTATGGATCTCTCTTGGGGCTCTTTCTAAGGTCCTTCAGAAACTTTTCCCACCCCCACCGCTCTGGGCATTTCTCCTCTGTCCTCTGAGAAAGGGACTTTACTCTCTGGATAGAAGCTGCGACTTTCCGTGCTGTCCCAAGTCTTTTGCAGTCCTCCGCTAGAGATGACGTGTCAGGGTCCTGTCACCTTCCAGGAGGCCCCTCTGGGCGGATCACCCTGGACTAGATGAGCTCCCGGGCACACCGTGATCCACAGGAAGCACACCTCCTCCACTCCACTGCCATTGGTACAGTTACTTGCTAAACCACACAGGCTTCATTAGCTGACGGGCCAGACTCCAGTCTGCTGTCTTCCGCCCTGAGGGCCACGTAGAAAGCTCTCTGAGGGGGCCAGAAAAGCCCTTTCTCTGTGGGCCTGAGAGGAGGGCAGGTCCCCTTACTTCCCAGCAAGTGGAAAACGGCTAACTCCAATAGCTTCCTCCAAAAATCCTCTTACTCTATCAACCCGACTCTTCTTACAAGCCACACGATAGGTTTTTAACTGCCACCTTTTACAACACTTCACTTTGGTACACAGCAGTTTGAGCACTAAAACAAATCTGAAACTAGAAGAAATCCCTTTTCATATCCTGTATAATAGCATCACCTGAGGCCTGGAAATGGGTAACGATGCTAAAGATGTCCCAAAACCCACAGAGAGACATATTATTGCTGGCATGTAGATAAGAAGACCAACTTAATTTGATGAGTTCAATCCTGAGACTTGAGAAGTTACTGAATTATTTGCAGGTCAGTCAAATAATTATCTCTGATAATAAAAGCAAGTGGTGGCTTTCCCAACACCTCATTTAGAGTCAATGATTCAAAAATTAACTACTGTCTACAAAGATTTCAACTACCAGTTGTACACTGCCAGTTGCTATAAACCTACTAATTGTTTAAAAGACTTCTTTATTTCATCAAGAATGAGCCATCTGCATTTCAATGCAAACAAAGATACCGTGGATGCAGGGCACATTTTTTTTGAAAGAACCAAAGATGAATACAAGTGGCACTGCCGCCTTCCAAGGGCATGGCATGTAGTAGAACGAATGGTTCTCAACCAGAAATAATCACTCAAGGAGCTTTACATGGCCATGTAACATCCCCGACCCACTAAATCAGTTTCCACAAACTGGATCAGAGCATGTGTGTCTTCAAAAAGATCCATGAGTGATTTTGTTGAAGGATGAAATACATACATATAAGGATTATACTAAAAGTTCAAATAAACTCAGGATAGAAAGGAAGCAGACCAAAAGAGGAGACCTTAGGGTACCGTGACAGTCAAACCACTCAGACCTCAATTACTAGAGATCTTCCTAGGGCCGCTTTCACGGAAAAGACTTGTTTTTAACCTTTTGATTTTCAGACCCCTTTGTCCATCGGATGAAAAATACAGTTCTCTCCCTAAAAAATGCATAGGTACACTTACATACAAATTTTTATATACAATTTCAGGGAATCCATGGGCCTCCTAAAGTCTCTCCATGGCTTTCTCACAAAGAGGTACACAGGCAGGTTAAAAACCTGAGCCAGAGCATTATATCACCCCTACCACCACCCCTACCCCACCCCCCACCACCAAAGCTCCCTTGTATGTTTCTAAAAGCCTGGGAACCATATAACGCTATGGAAAGACAGCCAGCAGAACAGAAAAGGAAATCTACTCACCATACTAATGAAGGCTGGATTATTTATTAAACTAGCCATGTCAAAGCTCAATCCAGTTCCTGTCTGTAAAACAATGATATTTGAGAATTATTTTAACCACTGCAATTTGATTGTAATAAATTGTGAATGACAGAAAATATTGCCATCATCTGTCGTCAATAACTTACAGGACTGGATACCTCTCTTAACTTCTGTTCTGCTATTTTCAAATTTGACTTGTAAGAATCATTTTCAGGGTCAAGATCTAACGCCTTTTGATAACTTGTAACTGCTTCTTCGAATTTATTTATGGCAGTGAGGGCCAGTCTGAAAAGAATAAAATAGAAGAGTATAAGATACATGATTAAAGAACATCAGGACATCACCAACAGTCAAACATCTGCCTCGGTAATCAATCTGAATCCACACTACACTTACTTTATCCACCGTACTATGATTCACAGGGATATCACCAAAATTCCTTCTAATTTCAAGATTCTGTAAGTCTGGACTCTCTCCATTCTACTTGCTGGCAAACTTGGCCATCCCGAAACGTTGTCCCGTGAGTCATGAATTTAATGCTTAGAAATGAACCTTACCTACCTTTCAAATTTTAAGGTTAATATGTTAAGTAATCTGCCTTAGTAATGGCAAAGCTCCACAAAGATGTGAGCTAACAACCTGTGGCCATTATAGCTCCATGATGCTAAAATCATTTTAAGGACTCAACTAGATGTGTGCTTCCTAATGTCCCACTTTCTTCCTTCTTCCTAACAGATACACTGAGCCACAATAAATATCAATTCACCATTTATTTTTTTTTTTTTTTTTTTATTTTATTTTATTTTATTTTATTTTTAAATTTTTATTTTTATTTATGATAGTCACACAGAGAGAGAGAGAGGCAGAGACACAGGCAGAGGGAGAAGCAGGCTCCACGCACTGGGAGCCCGACGTGGGATTCGATCCCGGGTCTCCAGGATCACGCCCTGGGCCAAAGGCAGGCGCCAAACCGCTGCGCCACCCAGGGATCCCTCAATTCACCATTTAAAAAAATAAAAATGGGCTATGGGGTATCAGTGGACTACTCCTGAAGAAGTCGTATTAACTTAAGTAGATAAAATTAGGATCCTTTACCACTCAACACATTATTAACCCAGGCACAGATCAAAGACTTAGTTATTAAATTTTGTTATCCTCTATCTAGTTAGAATTTATCAGAAAATTACTTCCCAACTATACAGTAATAGTATATATGGACAGATAGTATTGAGGGTTTTTATTTGTTCTGTTTGTTTTTAACAAATTACTCTATTTCTTTCTTGGATGACTTACCTCCCAGACCTCTGATCAAAACAAAATTCAGTGTCTAAACACAGAAAAATTCTCAGAACCTAATTGATTTTCTTCCAGTCAACAATAAAGATATTACTTCAGAGTAATCAGTTAATCAAGATTCAATAAATATTTATTGAAACCCTACCTTGTGAAGGGAGGTAGGAGGGGGGATGGGGTAATGGGGTGATGGGTACCAAGGAAGGCACATGATGAGATGACCACTAGGTATTATACTATATGTTGGTAAATTTGAATTTAAATAAAATATTTAAAAAAACATTTCTAAACCAAAAAACCAAAAAAAACCCTACTGCATACCAGATACTATTTTATAGTTCACAAAGAGAAAGATGAAGTCCTTGAGGTTAAGAAAACTTCATCCTACCTGGGAAGATAAGCAATACACACACAAATAAAATCATAGTATTAAAGGGGAGCTGCTCAAAGACAGCCACAGTGAAAAGACCTGAGTGATGAGAAGAAAGCAGTCACTTGTAAATCAAAGGAGCATTCGAAACAGAAGACACTGTAAACACAAAGTGCTGAGAACA
Organism: Canis aureus; assembly: GCF_053574225.1. Classification (NCBI taxonomy): domain Eukaryota; kingdom Metazoa; phylum Chordata; class Mammalia; order Carnivora; family Canidae; genus Canis; species Canis aureus. Next base: position 52,184,702 of record NC_135615.1, read on the forward strand.
ATGCGTTTGGCATCCTTAAGGAACCGGACAAGAGCTGATGAGGAAGCACAGAAAAGAGTGTGGAAAGATGATGTCAGGGAATAAAATAATCAGGAGCCAGACCATGTAAGACCACAGTCTGGAGTCTGGATTTTATTCTGGTTGCAATGGAGTGACAGATCTGATTTGTGGTTTAAACATTCACTCTGGGGGCGCCTGGGTGGCTCAGTCCATTAAGCCTGTGACTCTTGATTTCGGCTCAGGTCATGATCTCAGGGTTGTGAGATTGATTGAGCCCTATGTGCTGCGCATCTATGGAACTTAAGATTCTCTTTCTCCCTCTGCCCTTTCCTCCTTCCTCCCTCCCTCCCTCTCCTTTGCCCCATTGCTCACAAAACAAACAAACAAATAAAAACATTCATTCTGGCTTTTCTGCAGATGATCAACATGGGTATGGGTAGAATGGTGGCAGGGGGACCAGTTACGAAGCTACCGCAGTAGCCTAAGTAAGAGATGGTGATTTGGACTAGGGTTAGAAGCAAGATAGCATTCAATGCTTGAATTCAAGATATAATTGAAATCAGAATGGACAGGACTTGCTGATAGATTAATCCTGTCAGGCATAATAATAATGAAGGATAACTACTAGGCTTTTGACTTTCTGGCACTAGTAGGTAAATGAGGTACCATTTATTGAGATGGAAAAGATTTAAGAAAGTAACAAAAAGTTTGTTGGGGAGGTGCCTGGGTGGCTCAGTTGGTTAAGCGTCTGCCTTTGGCTCAGGTCATGAGCCTGGGACCCTGGGATTGAGCCCATGTCAAGCTCCCCGCTCTGTGGGGAGTCTGCTTCTCTCTCTCTCCCTCTGCCTGCCACTCTCCCTGTTTATATGCCCTGCTCTGTCAAATAAATAAATAAAATCTTTATTTTTTTTTAATTTTTATTTATTATAGTCACAGAGAGAGAGAGAGAGAGAGAGAGAGGCAGGCAGAGACACAGGCAGAGGGAGAAGCAGGCTCCGTGCACCGGGAGTTCGATGTGGGATTCGATCCCAGGTCTCCAGGATCGCGCCCTGGGCCAAAGACAGGTGCCAAACCGCTGTGCCACCCAGGGATCCCAATAAAATCTTTAAAAAAAAAAAAAGTTCTTTGGGGAACATGTTAAGCTTTAAGTGCCTGTCACACATATAAGTGGAAATGAAAAGTAGTTGAATATATGAGTATGGAGTTCAGACATTACTTAAGATCTATATCATTATAAACAGTTGAGTCTTGTTAACAACAGTAGTTATATTCTATAAAGGCACCACAAACAATAAATTAGCAAATAATGAACAATTGCTCCCAGAGGAAATATAGAATTGGGATCCTGTGAGCCTTCAGTCACAACATTTCATTTCTTTTTTGAAAAAAAAAATTAAAAAAAAAAAAAAAAGAAAAAAAAATTTTTTTTAATTATTTGAGAGAGAGAGAGAGAGGAGATCACAAGCAGGGGGGATGGACGGAGGGAAAAGCAGGCTCCCTGCTGAGCAGACAGCCTGATGTGGGGACTCAATCCCAAGACCCTGGGATCATGACCTGAGCCAAAGGCAGAGGCTTAACTGACCGAGCCACCCAGGTCACAGCATTTTCATCAACAAATCAAAACATAATCTTATATTATGTGTGTTTCCATTTAAAGAAACCTTACTACTGATTCATTAGCACTGAACCAACACTCAACAGCACTAACTCATTTCTGATCAAACATTACCTGTATTTTCTTCATAAGACACATTGTAGCCTCCTTGTGATTAGGAACACGACACAACACTTCAGCCGTCATTTGGGCGCCAGTGTAAACAGGGAAATCAACCACAAAAGACACAAAAATGCAAAAAACCAATACAGCTCTACACAGACTGAAAAGGACACTCGTTTACAGCATGAGAACTAAAACAAAAAGGCAGACCTCTGCTGACAACTGACTCAAATTTTTCACCCTTCTGTGAATGACCACAAAAAGCAAGTGAGTATTGATTTGGGGGTTACAAAAAAATGCCAGCATGTAGGCAAATTCCTAAGTACAGAATCCATAAATAATGAGTACTGATTGTAGATGGAATTTAAAAGCATGGGACTGGATGGAATCAGAAGAGAGAGCAGAAAAATGGCAGCGGCAGCAGAGGAGAGAGCCCTGAAGTACCTCAGTACTTAGAGGTGGGAGAGAAGGAAGAACCAGCCGGGCAGACTGGGAAAGAGCATCCTGCGAAGTAGAAGGAAAAGCAGGAAGTGTGATGTCGTAGAAGCAGAGAGGACGAAGTACTTAAAGAAGTTAGGGATCCCTGGGTGGTGCAGCGGTTTAGCGCCTGCCTTTGGCCCAGGGCGCGATCCTGGAGACCCGGAATCGAATCCCACGTCAGGCTCCCGGTGCGTGGAGCCTGCTTCTCCCTCTGCCTATGTCTCTGCCTCTCTCTCTCTCTCTGTGTGACTATCATAAATAAATAAAAATTAAAAAAAAAAAAAAAAAAAGAAGTTAATCATGCAGGGGAGCCCAGGTGGCTCAGTTAGAAAAGCATGCAACTCCTGATCTCGGGGTCGTGAGTTCAGGCCCCATGGTGGGTATAGAGACTACTGAAATAAATAACCTTTATTATTTTAAAAAATTTTTTAAAGATCTTATTTATTTATTCACTAGACACACAGAGGCAGAGACACAGGCAGAGGGAGAAACAGGCTCCATGTGGAGAGCTTGATGTGGGACTCAATCATGGGACCCCGGGATCACACCCTGAAGCCACCCAGGGATCCCCAATAAATAAACTTTAAAAGAAAGTAAAGTTAATCATGCCAAATACTAAAACACGGGGCAGGGTAAAGATACAGACATGAACACCGGCCCTGGCAAAATACTGACAACTGGAGACCCCAAACAGGGCTGTCTGTGGAGTGACAGAGACAAAGCCCCTATCAGAGTGAGGGGAGAGCAAATGAGACATGAGAGAGATGCGACCGCAGACACAAGCAGCCATGGGAGCAAATCAGAGAAAGAAGAGCTGGGAAGTGCCTTGCTGGGAAAAGGACAGTTCCAGTAGGTGATTTTCTAGGACCTTTCTGCATGCAGTCAGTGTCACTGTTAGAGACAGGAAAGCTAGGGTTGCAGAAGATACAGGAGAGGATTCCAAGCATAAAGCATAAAGACCCGGAGAAGGTACAAAGGGAGAGCTGTAAGGCGTGAGTGAAGGCCAGTCTTAGATAAGAACGCTCCATTTGAGCAGGGACAAAAGGCAATCTGTGAGGATACAAATGCAGGTGAATTGGTGGATTCAGAAGCAGGAAGAGGAGTTACTTTTCTTCTAAATGCATCCATTTTCTTAATTAAGTGCAAGGCAATTGCGTGAGCTGAGAGTCGCCATGGAGCGTGTGGTGGAAATTTGAAGAGAAGAAGAGAAGGTGGGAAGCAGCAACTCAGAGAGGTAAGGTGAACATAGAAGGAAATACAGTAGGATTGTCTGCCAAAATATTGAATGCTCATTTGAGATTTGTAGGCTTGAACATAAAGTGAGTCTACTCTTCTGTATAATTTTCTCCAACAACCAACCATTCATCATATAAGTGGGTCATCTCTATCCCAGGTCACAGAAGTTGCAATCATTTCCTCTTTCAATGGTATATTGATCTTCTTTGCAATGTTTAAGCAGGAAATGGAAAACCAAGCCATTAAGAATAGCAAATCTGATACTCCTTGGTACTACTTTGAACATTTTGCCAAAACTTACCCCATTCTCCCATAGGCCTTGCTGTACTTTGAATCAATTGCTATGGCTTTCTCACAATCCTTTATTGCATCTGTGTAGTGACCTAATTTACTCTGAGCAGCAGCCCTAAGAGAAAAAGAAGAGATTTTTATTATAAGCAGCCCTCAAGGCACTCGTTTAGATCATCAGGTACTAATAAAACCTCATGTTCTTTGTCCCAAGTTGTACATCACTCCCAGTAAATATCTAAATCATACTAAGATAATTCTAAAATCAAACAAAAAGGTAATTCAAAGGCAAAACTGAGAGAAAATATGCAGGCTACCTTTCACTGTTTGCTAGAAAAATGACAAATAAGCAAATCATACAGCTACATACTTACAATCTACATACAATACAATCTACATACTTACTGCTTTTCTAATTTGCCCAAACAAAAAACTGAAAGCACCAGGACGTGTGGGATTGTTAGGGAAGCATGCAGACTGATGACTGCGTAGTGTTATGCTGTTAAATGATCACTTGTTAGTAAGGTTAAGATCATCATCTGGCAAGTCTAAGATGGAAATTTAACCTACCTGTGCACCTAAATCTGGCTGCAAATGAAGGAGAGCAATGCATTCCATCCACTTAGCAAAAGACTCTTAGAGCAATTAAGGACTATTGAATCCCTTCCAGTTATTTCAGGAGAGTTCTGTTAGAGGTAACTGGAAGGGCATAATGAAGCTACTTTCTATTTCTCCACACGGTTCTGACAGTAGACAGCCCTGTGTTCCTGCTGTTATGCTCACTTCAGTCCTCAGGGCCATACTAACCAAGCAGATGACTGTTTGACAAGCAAGCTCTTCAAACTAAACATTCCATCGTGTTTCCTGCCCTCCATCCCACTCCTACTACTGTCCCATTCATTCTTCTCCAGACTAAATATTTCTACTTATTCGTTCAATGAATACATCTAGTGAGGTCTAGCTAATGCCCAGACACTTTTCTAGTCATAATGGATAGAGCAGTAATCAAAATAGTATTCCTGGCCTCAACAGTGCTTAGGTTCCTGGCAGGGGCAAGAGGGTGGCTGGCAGATTATAAAGGTGGTGATCAGCCCAGTATTTTTTTTGCCAATTTTTCTTCATATAGCATGACTGAGACCCTTTCTTTCCAAATTAAGATTATAAAATTAAAAAAATAAACAAACATACAGTCTCCTTTTTTCCAGTGGAAAAAAAAAATTTAAGTGTGAAAGTCCAGAATTCAACAAACCTAATTTGGTAGTACATAAGAAAAGGAGGGTTTATTTGACCATTCAATATGCACCAACAAGCATGAGAAGGATGGCCATTAAAAATGACCATTAAAAAAAAAAAAAGACCATTAAAAGAAGAGATATAGTATGTATTACTTCCAAATAATTTTTTTAAAAAAAGGTAGGGAAGGAAGAGGAAGCCAAATAATATCAGGAGCAGAAAAAACAATTCAAACATAAAAGCAACTACAAAGTAACCTAGATAAAAACCAGTTTCTCAAATTGTATACACATCACTTAAAACATAAGCACACACAGGTTAAAGAAAGGGATAGAAAAAAGACAATCAAGCAAACTGAAAACCAGGCAAAAAAAAAACTTGTGTAGAAAACACTAATATCAGACATGAAGCAAAAGCATTGTTAAGGATAAAAAGAGCCATTATTACTGATCATCCTGTTAGTTTAATTTTATGGAAAACATCTACATGGTACAGAAATCAAACATATGAAAAAATCTCACTCTCACAAAGGATGGGTAGGCATGGGGTAGAGGGGATAAAAATAGGAATAAGACTTCAAAAAGGATGAAAAAGCAAACCCTCAAACTAAGTAAAACAGAAACAAATGATGCTGACTGTATATCAAAAAGCATTCAAGTAACTTTCAAGTAGTATTCTGAATATATATATCTTTAATGAGATGGAGTCTAAGGAAAAGAGAAATTGCAAAGAAATTGTGAAATTTACTTAGCAGGCTTGCTCGTGGTGTAATAATGGCATTATACTATCAATTGAAGAATACTGAAAGGTAGAGCTAATGAGTAAACGTACTGGTTGTGTTGGAAAGCAGGGTTTTCACCCTGAAAGAAAAGAAATCCACATAAAATGGGGAAAGGTGAGGGAGATTTCTGTGACAATGGAATGCAAATTAAAAGTATCTGCACATTTTTCAAAAAACTGTATTTTCTAGCTCTGTTCACTGAAGAAGCAGTAACAACACTACTTCAATAGCAATGATCATATCTTGCAACCAGATCTTGGTTTCTAAATACTATTCTCCACTAACAGGAACAGGGGCTACTTGTAGAAAAAGCTAAGCTCAGGTCTAGAGCAAGGAATGTACAAGGCAAATATGGAATACTTTGTTGTCTGAGAAAGCAAGAAAATGTTCAAAAACAGAGTTACATAAAAGGACACACAGCCAGTTTAAAGGGGCTCCCACTAGCCAAATATGGGATGATTTCAGTGGCAAAAATTATGGCAATTTTTATAACATATTAAATAGTGATTTTAAAAATTCATGAGTCCATAATGATACTCAAAAAATTTGGGGTGGGGGAAGGAGGAGGAAAGTGGAAAAGAGGGGAGTGGGAAAGAAACTCTTCTTTACAGAAATATGTGAGGAAATACAGACAAAATAAATGTAAAAATTAGAAAATCATCATTTTGCAACCATCAGTGTTTTAATGATTCAAGGAAAGATTATGAACAGATGGTAAAACATGGAGTAAAAAGATTGCTGGGAACAGGATATTCACATGATGTCACCCTACAGATAATTTTTTTTTTTCAGATAATTTTTAATTACAAAAGGAATAATAGAGATGCTAGTTACCACCCTAAGATGACTAACTTAGAATCACCATTAATGGACGGCTTGAAATTATGTGCTTCCTACTATAATGCAATAAATGGCATACATAATTATTTATGTGGGCCTCATACCACACTTTAACCTAAAATTAATCATGAGGAAGCAATCACACAAATCCAGATTACGGCACCTGCTATAAAATCACTGGTCTGAACTCTTCAAAAATGTCTATGTCATTAAAAAATAATAATAGGGATCCCTGGGTGGCGCAGCGGTTTGGCGCCTGCCTTTGGCCCAGGGCGCGATCCTGGAGACCCGGGATCGAATCCCACGTCGGGCTCCCGGTGCATGGAGCCTGCTTCTCCCTCTGCCTGTGTCTCTGCCTCTCTCTCTCTCTCTCTCTGTGACTATCATAAATAAATAAAATTTAAAAAAAATAATAATAATAATTTAAAAACCAGTAGTATTTTCTAGATTAAAAGAGACGTAACATATCAAAATACAGTATCAAATGTAACATACCAAAATATATATTTTTTACATATATATTTTATACATATATATAAAACATGCTGTCATGTTACTGCTTCACTATTAGAAGTCTTCGAGTAGAGGTAATTCTCCCTTCTAAAACTCACTGTATCAGGGATCCCTGGGTGGCTCAGCAGTTTAGTGCCTGCCTTCAGCCCAGGGTGTGATCCTGGAGTCCCAGGATCAAGTCCCAGCATTGAGTCCTGCATCAGGCTCCCCACAGGGAGCCTGCTTCTCCTTCTACCTGTGTCTCTGCCTCTCTCTCTCTCTGTTTCTCATGAATAAATAAAATCTTAAAAAAAAAAAATATCCTATGGGGGGGCAAAAAAACCCTCACTGTATCAATTCAACTCAAACTTTTGTTGAAAACAAATAATATACTAAGCCCTAAAATCAAATCAAATACACAGAGATGAAGAAGATATATTGTCTTCCCTCCAATCTTTCACTAATAGAGACAAACACATGTAAATAAATAAGTAAATAGTGTGGTAAGTGCCACAATGGAATCAAAAGATGTATCTACAAAGTGTCAAAGATACAGGCCACATGAGAAAACTGCAGTTAACTCTCTGCAGCACTGTCTAATAGAATTTTCTGCGATAAAGAAGCTCTTCATCTGTCCTATCCAACACAGCAGCCCCTTGCCCACACATGATTAAAGAACACTTGAAAAACAAAAAAAAAAGAACACTTGAAATATGCTAGTGTGACTGAGGAATTGAATTTTTTATTTTAAGTTTAACTTAACATTTGTCCAGCCACAGGTAGCTAGGAGCTACCATACTGGACAGCATCACTCCATTGATCATGGTGGGCAAGGGTGCAAGAGCATGGACAGGAGGTTGGGAAGAGGAAAAATTAAGAAACTCTTTCCAAAAGCCACAACTAGGGACGCCTGCATGGCTCAGTGGTTGAGCATCTGCCTTTGGCTCAGGGCGTGATCCCAGGGTCCCGGGATCGAGTCCTGCATTGGGCTCCTCACACGGAGCCTGCTTCTCCCTCTGCCTGTGTCTCTGCCTCTCTGTCTCTCATGAATAAATAAAATATTAAAAACAAAACAAAACAAAAGCAACACCTAGCGGGGTGTTGAAGGATGGCTGGCAGATGACCAGTTAAGGAAGGAAGGAAGCATTCTAGGCAGAGCGCATAAAAGCACGAAGGGATGTCTCAACACGGTACTTTTAAGAAGTCAGCAAATTTCACATTCCATGTGCACAGAGTAGAGAGAAGAATAGCTAGGTAGGAAGAACAGTGAAAATAATGGAATTTTAAAAAAGAAAATGCCTATATTCTAAGAGATCTTAAGCATCATGCATGCTGAGGAATTTACATTTGATAATGTAGGCATTTGGGTCTAGCAAACAGAAAGAGTTAGATGATTCATTTCACATTTTTAAAAGACTGTTTTTGTCAGAAGACTGGAGACGGGGGGCACAAGTAGACCCTAGAAGCCAAATGAAGTCACTACAGCTCTAGTTTAGCAACATTTAAGAACCTGGACTAAGGGAGTAGTGATGGTCATGGAGGCGGGAACAAAGGAGCTCGGGGGAGGTAGACAGAAAAGGTAAACTGAGCGGAAGACATGCTGATCTCTGGCTTCAGACACTAAGAAGACAGGGAATAAGGCCGGGAGAATCAGACGCAGAAACAAGGGTGGGCAGATGGGAAGAGGATCGCTATGTTTCCATCCTGATAGCTTTAGCTTTACACACCACAAACTACAAGCTAGGATCTTTAAAAAGAGGACAAGGACAGGGAGCTGAACCTCTGAGGCCAGGAAAGGGAAGAAAAGTTGGGTTATACTCAAATCTTCTGTGAGATGAAGCCAGACATGCCCGTGTCTGAACTGAATATCAATGTGGCCGCTCTCTCTGCCCCTGCTGTCTGGTTATCAGGGCATGACTAATGAAATTCCAACAGAACAATACCATCACAGTCACCATGTTTTCGGACATCCTTGCCTTCTTTACCTTGTTTAGAGCAAGAGTAGGAATATAACTTGGTTCTATTTTTATAGAAAATAAGGCAGATAGAAAAATCACAGGTAACTTATTTCTCCCATACTGTATGTCATATGTAACTTATGGCAAAAACCTATTTTTACATGTAGGAATTACACTGTTTTTGAAAGAAGCAAATATTCAAAGCTTAGAACTATGCTAGGTATTAAATATATATATATATATTTTTTTTTTTAAGATTTTATTTATTTGTTCATTAGAGACAGAGAAAAAGAAAGAGAGAGAGAGAGAGGTAGAGACACAGGCAGAGGGAGATGCAGGCTCCCTGCAGGGATCCCGATGTGGGACTTGATCCTGGGACCCAGAGATCACAACCTGAGCCAAAGGCAGATGCTCAACAGCTGAGTCCCTCAGGTGTCCCACCTAACTGTGCCTTTTATACTATGTTCTCCAACCTATATGCCCTTCCCTATTCTCCACCTATGTTCCACCTGTCCATCAAATCTAGCTCCATCTTCAATTCCCCATCACCTGAGAGGCCGCTGCACAAATTCTCTCCATAATGCTCCATCTCTCTCCTGTACACCTTTAATTCCTTTCATTGTCTCAGTCCTTCAACCACCTACCCACCCTAGAAACGGGTAATGTGCTGAACAACAAGGTTGTACACAAGAAATAAGAATACTGTTTAGTGATGTAAGACACAGAAAGTTAGCCAGTTTACTGTAAAATATCATTTCACATTATAAAGTACTTGGAAATGTTTTAGGCCTATACTCAGTCATTTGTTATTTTATATACACAAGTGTTATATAACACTTGTCGTCGCTTCAGGATCACTGGGAATTTCTCATAGTTCTTCTATAGTCCTCCATGCATCCAACAAAAATTGGCTGAAGTCCTGTGAGGCACAGTGCTAGGCATTATAAGGGATACAAAAAGATACAAGATCCCATCTCTGCCCTTCACCTGAAAAAATAAAACAAATGTGCAAATATAATAAGGCACAACATACGATAAATTGACATAAATGATATACATCGTGGTCAGTGCGTGCTAAGTATAGAAAAAAGGAAAAATTTATTTTTGATTTTGATAAAAATATTTGATAAAAGATTTTCAGGGAAGAACTAGGGTTTTCTTGGTACCTAAGTCGAACCTAAAGCGTCCCTAGGAATCTAAAAGGCTAAAACAGAAGATAAATACTAGAAAAGAAAGGCTTGGTTAAGAAATGTGCCAAATAATTATTTTCTAACATATAAGAACAGCACTCCTATAAAAAGAAAACTATAGTTCATCCTAGCAAGTTTAATATATGAATATTTTGATTAGTAATAAAACTGTGAAAATGTGTATCAAAAGGAAGATTTAATCTACTATTCCAAGTTTCCAATTCTTGGCAGCCAGCTGGCTAAGAAAAATGCAGGGGTAGTTGGCAAGACTATAGGCTACTGAGATATTTATAACTGCTAGGGTCTAATAAAATTTTTCTGAACCTTTTTTCAATATTTGTATTAAATATACAAATAAAGTCTTCTAATTATTTAATATTAAATTGCTTGTTCTATTACTGAACTCCTCAGGAAAAAAAAAGATACAATTTAAATGAAAAAGATAAGCATGATCATTGGTTTTGATTTAACAATAATTAAATGAAAAGCAAGCACAGGTATTGCCAAGAATCTCTTTTAATCCAGTACTTGTAAACATACGACGACGATTCATGAACCCTAATCTCATTTGAAATAAATGATTTACTTAGGCTCCAATTTACCATAGTCATAGTTAAACTGTATGGCTTACTGTGGTCTATTAACAAGCAATTTTCTGATAACACCTATATCTGGCCCTAACATTTTGTGACACAATTAAGTGTTTTTGTTTCAAATGTTTCATAAGCTAAATTAAAACATTATATAGTCATCTGATGACAGAGAATAAAATATACTTGCAGAATTCATTTTCCAACAATTATTTGGATTTTTAATTTTCCTAGGCTAGATTTTTAGAACACATCAGTAAAGGGATTTTTTTGGTAAAAAAAAAGATTTCTAGGATGGACAGTTAGCTTCCTTATGGATCCAACTCTTCCACAAATAACAACGATAAATTCTGGACAAAATACAAAACAAAAGCCAAAAGCAGCCCAGGTGGCCATAAATAGGAAAATGGCTTAGCGAACTGTGGTATATTCAAACAAAAGTATGAGTGAGCAATTAAAAGAACCACTGAGATAAGCAACAACAGGGTGAATCTCGCAACCATTAACCTGAGCAAAAACAGTCTCTCACAAAAAAATACATATGGTATTCCTTTTATGCGGAATCTCAAAAAAACAAATCTAATCTACAGTAGGAAAATGAAACAGTGGTTGCCCCTGGTGTTTTAGGCAACTGACGCTGAAGGGGCGTGCAGAATTTTCAGTATCTTGGTCAGGGGGTTGGGAGTTACACAAGTGTATGTATGCATTTGTCAAAATTATGGCAAAGTACAGTTGAGATCTGTGTACTTTATTACTTGCAAGTTGTACCTCAAAAGAAAAAAATGCAAAATATTGAACTAGATTAATGACACACATGATAAAGTAGTTAGGGGTTAGTGTACAGGTGGCTGCAATTTACCTTGAAATGCAAAAATAAGACTAACAAACAAAGGGGTTCAAATGGATGAAACGTGACATAGTAAATATACTAAAATATTAAAGGCAAAATCTTGATGTGGATGATTATAAGAGTATTTACTGTAAACTTCTTTTCGACTTCAAAATTTTTCATAAAAATGTAAAAGACCTCTCTGCCAAAAGAAGATAAATGACACTAGATTAATTCAGAACAATTCCCATCTAACGTCATTTCCTGTTTTAGTTTAACAGGCTTGCTACCAGACTGGCAAATCAGAGAAAGACAAATGGCCAAATATTTGGACCCTGATAAATTTGGATCTCTCTTCATATTCTGATCAAAGTAAAAAAAAAAAAAAAAAAAAAAAAAAAACCCACACCAGATTGCATAAATGACATTAAATATATAACACAGAATTAATGATATAATATTTAAACAATATTTAAATAATAATTTTATCATTGTAACATACAATTATGCAATATCATACAATAATAATATTGTTGTGTGCAACACTTAGGAGACCGCTTCCTAGCACTGTTTATGTATTAACTATTTAATCTCTACAGCAGTTCTCTAGGGTAAATTCTATTATCCACATTTTACTAATGGGGAAACTAAGGCATACATATATTAGGTAACTTGCTCAAGGTCACATACCTAGTAAACGCCACAACCAGAAATTAGAATTCAAAGACTCTGAGTCAGAACCCTTGCTCTTAACCACTTCCCTATGATTGCTCTCTTAGTTGACATCATAACTGACATAACATAATATATGCTTAAATTTGTAGATGACATGAAACTAGGAGCAAAAGCAAATACGTTACTTTACCAATTATCCAAAAAGATTAAGGGTCATACACATAAGAGACTGTTACAAGATAAAATTCTGTGGGGATAAAATGTAAGATCCCGCATTTGAGTATAGACCACCAACTATACCTCCAGGGACAGCACTGGTAATGCAGCAAGTGTTTTGCAAGAAGCTGTCAAATGAAAATATGATTGAATGACAAAATAAGGAGAATGTGTGAAGAAGAGACATTTTAATAAGCCAAAAGCAAAACATGAAATTAATAAATAATTCTACAAAATGCTAATATTGAAGTATGTTATCTAGAGGTAGGTTAAATGAGAGCCCTATAAGACTGTTGTGGTCAGACCAATTCCAGAAACACTGTGTAAATTCCTGGGAACTACACATACAGGTAAACTGGAACAAGTTTAGAGCAACAGTGCAGAAAATAAAACTATTATCTGCAGTATAACTGAAGAAGCTGCAAAGATAATATGGAGAAAAGGACTCAAGTGAATTTGGTAGCAAGCTTCAAAATGTAAGGTACTATTATGAAAAACAAAGATCATAATTGTTCTGTAATTGTCCTTAAGAGTAAAAATAAAAACTGCCAACTAAGATTAGCTATGAGGGTTTCGGGAAAACAAATTCAGTGTCAACACAAGGAAGGCTTTTTCAACAGATAGGACCACAGAAGAAAAGGTGGGGGAGAAGGGACTACCTTAGAAGGCTATGAATATTCTAAACAAGATAAGGATAACTCAGTGAAAGATTAGATCAAATTAACTTAAAGATATCTTCCAAATCTAAGAACTTACTATATAATAAAAGGTTATTTTTATATATTTCTTTCATAAGAAGTTTCAAATTGGTTAAAATAGCTATCATTCACCAAAACACACTTGCAGTAATAAAATTTTAATGTGAAGAAAAAATAAGAGAAGTTATTTGCCTAGTCTGCAAATAGGGAAAGGTTTAAGATTAAAAACACTGGAATGGACTTCAAAAGAAAGGAAAAATAAACTTGTCTACATCAATATTTACAACTTTTACTTATGAAAAACATTAAAAGGCAAACAGTAAGCTGTGCAATTAGGACTAATGGATTATATCTTTAATATACAGCTATGTTGTACAGAACAGTAGCCACAAGCAACATGTGGCCACTAAAATTCAAATTAATTTAAATTGATCTTCAATCAATAAAACACTAAAAATTTACTTTCTCAATTGTACTAGGCACATTTCAAGTGGTCAACTGCCACTTGGGCTAGTGGCTACTGTATTGAACAATGCAGACACAGAAGAGTTCCATCACTGCAGGAAGTACTATTGGAACTTTAGTATTTAAAATAGATTAATTTAGTTCAGGGAATTCATTATATAGTTGATCGGAGAGCTGAGATGCCAAGTAGGGGGTTGTGCAGCAATCCAGAGATGAGGAACAACAGGAAGCCATCACCATCCCTAAGACAGAGGACAAAGTGCAGTCCAACACCCAACATCACCTGGCAAAAGCTGGGACCACAGCAGTTGTCTTGTATGGGAGACAGAGACAAAGATGGGAAGCAGCCCCTGCTGGATAAACACCCTGTTGTAAAGAAGGGAAGAAATACCCTGACTTCTCTCCTCCTCTGCCCTCCAATCTCCTGCCAGCACCTCCTGTGGCTGAACCAAGACAAAACCCAAGTGACAAAGGAGCCTGGGGAAATGCAACCTATCAGGGTTAGGCTCTCTGTTAAAAAAGGGGAGGACAGGTATAATACATACCTGGCAAAAATACAAAAAGACAAAAAAAACAAAAACAAAAACAAAAAAACCCTGAACGGCCAACATTTGAAAAATGTTTGACCTTGCCAGTAATTAAATATAAATTAGAAGAATTACTATTAAAATAAAAATATTAAATTAACAATAATAAATAAAAACTCAAGTACTTAGTACTGAAAAGAATATGGTAAAAACAGATATGCTCATACAACCTAGGGAAGGAAATCAATTTTCAAAGAAGTCTGAACAATTTTGCAATTAGCATCGACAGTAATGTTAACCGTTTACATTGTTAAACCAAATGAAAGCAGGTCCAAGGATGAATCCAAAGTCCAGAACATCTAAATTTCAGAAAATAATTTGAGAAACAAAGATGTTCCCTGTGGCTTCATCATATTGAAAAAAAAAAATGAACAACCTCCAAGGTGGCCAATAGGTCAGAAGTTATGTAAAGTAAGGTACATTAAAAATAATAATACTAAAATAAGATAAATTAAGGTACATTTATCCGCTTATTAAAAAATAGCGAGTGCCTTTTGCTAGCCACAGTGACTATATTTAGAAATATAAAAAAGATCAGGAGGTAATAACAGACTAATTTGTATCCATTTAAATAATGTTTATGAAGAGTTTCAACAAAGTAAGGACATGTTTATGATATGCCTACTGAATAACAATGAATCTAAAATCGATTACACTCACATCAGACAAAATATGCCTAAAGGTTAGTGAGTAACAGTGATTAGCTCTAAGTGGTAATTTTATGAGGTTTTTATTTTCCTTCTTTATATTTTTCTGAATTTTCAAATTTTTCAAAATAAATTTTACAGTTCTTCAGAGCTATTAATGCAAATTACAGTTTAAGAACTGTAAACCACAATAGTGCTAGGTTACCTGTTGCAATAATAAACCGCATTATTTGGATCCAGTTCTATTGCCTGTGTGTAACAATCCACGGCAGCAGTGTAATTTTCTTCTTTCATGTGGTTATTGCCTGAAACAATCAATATGTACAATAAGTACAATATAACAAAAAACAGAAAATCTGAAAGATAAATTTTACTCATAGAAACTACAATAATACGAAAGTCAGCCAGATGATTTTTCTTTTTTTTTCTAAGTAAACTCTAACCACAACGTGGGACTTGAATTCATGACCACAAGATCAAGAGCCACATATCCTACCAACTGAGCCAGCCAGGTGCCCCATCAACATGATTTTTTAGTGACCTCAGAGATAAATGTTCCATCGCACTATACAATTGATATTCCTTTAGCCATGGTGTTTTTGAATGACTTTAACAATGCAAAGTCTTAAAACAATTAATATTTGCATACCCTATAAAATACAGGCTACAAAATGTGAGTAAATGCAACAATTATGAAAATCTCGTGGCGAAATCTCTTTTCACCTTCCTTAACTTCATCTCTCTCCTTTCTTTTTAGAGCGGCCCACCCCATTCCAGATGCAACATCCTTCACAATCATCATCTCAGTCTGGACCCCCCCTGTCACTACTTCCCCATCAAAACATATACCTGCTGAATAGCCAAGCCCTCAGAACTCTGCTGTGTAAGCTGATATGATTAATCATGTTAATATGTTATTGGCAGATAATATTTTTATGTCCTATCACTTCCAGAGAGAGATTTTTTTTTTAAGATTTTATTTATTTGGGATCCCTGGGTGGCGCAGCGGTTTGGCGCCTGCCTTTGGCCCAGGGCGCGATCCTGGAGACCCGGGATCGAATCCCACATCAGGCTCCCGGTGCATGGAGCCTGCTTCTCCCTCTGCCTATGTCTCTGTGCCTCTCTCTCTCTGTGACTATCATAAATAAATAAAAATTAAAAAAAAAAAAAGATTTTATTTATTTATTCATGAAAGATAGAGAGAGAGAAGCAGAGACACACAGGCAGAGGGAGAAGCAGGCTCCATGCAGGAAGCCTGATGTGGGACTCGATCCCGGGTCTCCAGGATCACGCCCTGGGCCAAAGGCTGGCACTCAACCGCTGAGCCACCCAGGGATCCCCCAGAGAGAGATTTTTAAAAGGAGATTGTAGGACATTAGTTTCTAGAAAGACAGAATTTCAGGTATCAGGGCTAGCCCACAGGGTACTAATTTTCAAGAAGGTGATCTACAGATACATCTGGAAATAATTTAACTAGGATAACAACCAGTCAGCAAAATAAGGGATTTCCTTTGGCTATCTTCTGTATTCCATGAAATGGAAAAAAAGTGTCCTGCTCATTGATTAGAACCACTGTTCAAAATCTAAAATTTAAAACACTGGGGTTAAGAGGAAGGATTTACATCACAAAAGGCTGTATTATTCCTTCCAACTTTCTCTAAACCAGAAGCTCTCCTATTAGCTTGGTCTTTCAATAGATCATTAGCTACTGAATAGAAGGAGGAAAGTACTTTGCAAGGACCAGGAAGATTAAAGGAAACGCAGGTAGACAAAAGCATCTAAAATCATGCAAAAGTGCAGCGACTGGGAGGCTCAGCTCAGTCTGTTAAATCTGATTCTTAATTTTGGCTCAGGTTGTGATCTCAGGGTTGTGAGATTGAGATCCAGACCCTGCATCAGGCTCCATGTGGAGCTTGTTTAATATTCTCTTTCTGCCCCTCTCCACCATTCTCCCACTCTCTAATTAATTAATTAATTAATTTTTAAAAATCACACAAAAAGTTACTGCAAATTAAGAGTCAGAAATGAACAGAGTGACCACGACAGGCGCCTGAGAGGCTCAGTCGGTTAGATATATCCAACTCTGGATTTCCACTCAGATCATGACCTCAGGGTGGTGGGATGGAGCTTTGCTTAGGATTCTCTCTCCCCCCCCCCCTTCTGCTCACCCATGTGCATACACTTTCTCTCTCTAAACAAAACAAAACAAAACAGTGACCACTAATAGGTACATGGCTTCTTTTTGAGATGATAAAAATGTTCTGTAATTATGGTAATGGTTGTACAATTCTGTGAATATACTATAAAACCAATGAATTTGTACATTTTAAAGGCATAAATTGCATGGTATGCAAATTATAGCTCAAATGAAGCTGAGGATTTTTGTTCTTTATAAGATTTATTTATTTATTTTAGAGAGAGCACCAGTGGGGGAAGGGACAGAGGTAGAAGGAAAAAGAATCTCAAGCAGACTCTCCACTGAGCATGGAGCCCAAGGCAGGGTTCGATCCCAAGACCCTGAGATCATGACATGAGCCCAAAAACCAAGAGTAGGATCCTCAACCAATTGCACCATCCAAGTATTCCTCAATAAAGCTATATTTTTAAAATAAAAAAAAATAATTTAGATCCTCACCCCCCCCCAAAAGTAATGACTATAAAACCTCTAAGGAAGCTAAGACAATTACACAGTTTTTTATGACAGAGCAAGATATTAACTACGTAGGTCTGGTACTTATATAGGTTTGCTTCCCCTGTGTAAAAGATTTAATTTTCTGGGTTATGTGGAATCTTTTTGCTCTTGGGCCTTTTCATCTTGGGGTTCTTGGGGAGCCCTCTGGCTCCATCATAGACCCCAAAACTTAAAACCAGAAATAGACATGACCACTTAACTCATGCTCTAACTAAAATCCACTGTGCTTATTTCTTACCACACTTTCTTGAGGCAATGATGAAGGTGTTGTGCAGTGACCACCACATTCCAACCACCAGGCCAGAAATGCACTGATAGTAAGGGAAAGACTAGGGGACCACACCCCACAGGTCCCCTTCCCTGCCCGTGATCACGTTCCAAAAACACACTGATCCCCAACCATGATCACGCACTCCCTGCCTGCTGCTCTCTTGCACGTACCCCGCTGACCCTCTCCCTATAAAACTCCAGGTGTCGACTTCGCGGGCACAGAGGTGGGTTGTTGAGACTGGAGCTGCCACTCCCTCTGCTGCCAGTACCTGACATAAATTTCTTTTTCTTTTCCAAACCCTCTTCTCTTGAATTATCGGCTATTCCTGCAAGAGTTTATCTGAGTTTGATCATGACAGTGTTGGCAAACTCAGCCAGTAGCTGTGCTTGATTGTCCAGCCCCCTTGAGATTCTGAAGGACAGAGCAGCTGGCCTCACATGTTCCTTTCCTGAGTCAGCAGTTGTGACGGATTGTCCATCAATATAGTATGATTATTGTTGTTATTATTATTATTTTAAAATCTGTTGTATGTCTCCCTGTAAACCACCCCATCAAGTATCTACATTCTCTATGTATATATACGTTTATATATATTAACAATAAGCCTAAAGTCACAAAATATCTAACATACAAAAAAAAATATCTAACATACAAACATTCAGAACACGAATGAAGAAATGTATTATAGCACTTTATGCTTATGTGGTAGTCTCCTATGAAATTGTCTCCTTTAATTATCAAGATAACCTATAAGATATCCCTATACTTTTGTGATGTGTCAGAAAATGACAGAAATGAAACCATCTTGGTTTTGTCTGGTCTTACTGCAGCTCTTCAGAAACAAAACACATAAAAATATTTGAAAGCAGCTTTTCAGGAAGGGACCAGCTGGCTAGAAGCCTTGATTGACACAGATAAGTGGAACACACAGCCTGGAATAACCTTATGCTTGACAATCTACAATGGACATTAGTTTTCACAGGAATAGCAAATCCTGTGTAAAAACAATTGCTGGGGTGCCTGGGTGGCTCAGTTGGTTAAGCATCCAACTCTTGATTTCAGCTCAGGTCACAATCTCAGGGTTGTAAGACTGAGCCCCTTGTGGGGCTCTGCATTGGGTATGGAGCCTGCTTGATATTCTCTTCCTCTCCTTCTTCCCTTCCCACCTACTCCCAGCTCACATTCTGTCTCTAAAATAAATAAAATAAAATAAATAAATAAAATAAAATAAAAACAGTTGCTTTAACTTTGTGTGTTACATGTCTTAAATGTGACAGGTCTTAGTGAAAACAAAGAATAAAAGCTTTCAGTTAACAGCAAAAGCAGGAGGAGTTCAGTTACCCAGGCTAGAACAATAAATAACTCTCTGCATTACCTCCTAATCCTCATCTTACCAGCATTGAGCATATCATAGCAAACCGTGTGGGGATCACAATCTCCCGCAGAGGGAATAAACGTGAGGGACTAAAATAAAATTTCAAATTGCCATCTATTCAATATTATCTTCAGTGACTTCATATACTACAAATCTCTGAGCAAGGCAGAAAACATCAGGTTAAATTGTTCCAATTAGAAACTAAATATATAGAAAATGCATTTCTATCTGGATAATATAAATTCAAATTCTTTGGAGAGTACTCTTGATTCAAAGACAACGAGGATCTGGTTGTCATTTAAAAAAAAAAGATTTTATTTATTTATTTGAGGGAGCACGAGTCGGGGGGAGGGAGAGGGAGAGGGAAAAGCAGACTCCCCACTGAGCAGGGCTCAATCCCGGGACTCTGGGATCATGACCTGAGATGAAGGCAGATGCTTAACCAACTGAGCCACTCGGGCACCCCTAGTTGTTGCTGAATTTGCATGTAATTTACGAAAGTTGTCATTCTAAAATTTTAAGGCCCTGTCATAGTATCATTTCTTAGAGGAAAAAAGAAATTGAACATTGAAAGCAGTATTTGTTTGAAATACAGAACTCTATGATGTAATCCTATGACAATAATCACATAACAGTAAAAATGCAGACAAAGATATTAAGAGTTTACTTAGGATTATAAAATTATCTGTCTAGGTCAGTAAATCATGGTCTTACAGTACCATGGAACACTATGGAGCTATTAAAAACAATGATATAGGTGTATATTTATAAATTTAATAGAGAGGATAAGGCCCAAGGAGTAGGAAAAGCATACTTCCTCCATATCTACCTTTTCAGACACCATTTTTTTTTTTAACTAAACTACCTTCTTCAGTGCAAGTAAAAGCCCAGGAAAATGGTTCTGAACCAAGTTAGGATAGCTTCTTAATGTGGAATATTCCCTAATAACTCTCGGCCTAAAGGACAAGGAATATCCTGGCTCTCATTCACTGCTAATATCAAAACCCTGCCCTCCAATTTCTCAGTACAAATCTTGTTTGCCAAACTTGACATAGGGAACCTGCTTCTCCCTCTGCCTATGTCTGTGCCTCTCTCTGTGTGTTTCTCATGAATAAAGAAAAAAATAAATCTTAAAAAAAAAAAAAAAAAACTAAGAATGCTTTAAAAGCCACTATTAGAAGATGTAATAATGCAGTAATTAAATGTGCTGGGTAATACTTAAGTCAATTGCCATGAACAAATTTCAAAGAATTGAAAATACTAAATCTATATGAGAGTTAAAATAATACTGAAAATTATTTTCATCTTCTTTAAGCATAAAAAAGAATTTGGGATCCTAGAGTACACTTAGCAAGTTCAGTTATAAGTAATCATTATAAGTAATCACCCCTTAGGATATTTGTTTTCCAAGTTTTATTCACACCAGATCTGCTTTTCTTGAAGCAAGGCATAACTATATTGCTAACAAGCCATACTATGTTTCTAGGCTTCCTACCTATCACATTTATTTCTGTTTCACAAATACCATGTTGGTTTTGCAACAATCCAGCCTTGGCAGTGTAAACCAGAATCTTAATTGACAAAGTCATTTTCTCCAGAGTTTCAGAAAGTTTTACGAAATAAGTAATTTCTCTATGGAATACTCACCTTCATCTTTTAATTGGTCAGCTTTTCCCACATCTTCAGGCACTGAGTTGGAGAGAGGCATTATGTCATTCTGAAATTAAATAAAAATCAATGTATTTCCATTTAGCCACATAAAAAAGGAGTCATCCCACAGAACTATAATAATGAATAACTTGTATTACCATAACTCTTCTGTAATTACATGTGATGAAATTTAACTGTAAATAAGATGGTTAGAAAGAAATAGGGGAAAAGTCCTCTCACATACTTTATTTTTTTTCACATACTTTTTATTAGGAAAATGAATATGTAGAATTTCTCTAGAAGATAATCTGAATCAAAATTTTTTACTTGCTTTTCCTAGATCAAAAAATCCAACTTCATACACAACAAATATAAATAATCAGTATATTTAAAATAGTATAATAGTATAAGCATATACTATATAAAATAGTATAAGCATAAAATAAATGTATATTATATATGGGTAATGGAGATAAATTGAGTAGTTTACATTTATGCTATAAGTTTACTATGTATTTTATTGACAAATATATTTTTAGTGAATGAAAATGCTTCACTGTTTAGGAACATGCTCCTGAAAATATATTCATCATATTAAAAAATAAAACAGGATATTTTGTTATTCAAATTATATATTAGCTATAGTTGGGAAGCTTTGTTGTTCTCAAATTCCTAATAAATTCTATTAAATTCTGGTTAAATATCCCTATGCAAAGAATAGGAATAGGAATATACTCAAGAAGAAAAAAAAAAAAAAAAGGAATATACTCAAGAGATTGTTTATATTAGTGAAAATCTTGAAATATAATGTTAATATCTGAAGAGATACCCTACTAAGTCAAATTCACAGCTGACAAAAAGAAGCATTAATAATATGATCCTATTATTCAAATATTTGCGCGTGCACACATACACACACACACACACACAGATGTGCACACAGGCTAAAAAACAAAGACAGGAAAGGTCTAGCACAAAAGGTTAACCATAATATTTGGAGATCAAATTTTCAGTTTCTTCTTTAAATCTTTCCATGTTGATCAATTTTTTAAAACAATGGATATATAATAATATCATCATAAAATAAAAAACAATGTACATTTTCTGTTTTCAGTACATACTATCATCCTCAAACCTCCTTTGCATTCCTAAGGCTCAAACCAAAGGTGTCTGCAGAAGTATCTCAAGTGGCCCTGGAAACACAATGCACTTCTCCAGTTTTGAAAGAGCTTTTAAAAACTGTGCTTTTACACTTGACTCTGAAGTTCATGAATACGTCTACAGTTTTTTTTTCGTCTACAGTTTTCAAGAAAACATAGTTTGTAGCTAATATACCTATGTACTACATTTAGAATATATCCACCATGTTATTTGTCTTGACTAAAGTTTTAAGAAACTTGGTAACTCTAACACTGGAAATATACTTTGCTAATTACACAAAAATATTCTCAAGTATGAAATCATTCATCAAGCATATGAGTTGTTCTTATTTTTTGTAATCCTTCTCTACTAATCAGTTTTTCTAAACATAAAGTATTAGAATAACAAAGTATAAAATCAAAATGGGAATCCTGGTAACTAGAAGTCACTACTTAAAACTGACTACAGTCTCCGAGGATAGACATTTATCAAGGACACACGACACTGCCCTGCGGTACTTGCTGTCAGGGTTCCTTCTATTTCGCCTGGGCAGTTAATGCATGGGGAAAAAGTGACTTTTTGAGTCAAAAAGTGGCATATTGAAAAATGACCTCTAATCCATTTTGTCTTTTAAATCCTCCTGAATTAGTTTAATGAGATTGCCACAGTTGTACAACTTTGAAAACTAATTCTCATATTCACCGAATACATTTAAGCAGCCTATAATGTGGGGATGATTGTCACCTACTTTACATAAAAGGAATGAATCCATTTGGGATATAAACTTAACTGGGAGGAAAAACACAAGAACAGTATCCTAAAACTAAAACAATCAACATAACAACCAAGGACACTTGGTGGGACAAATAATTTCTTTTTTTCTTAAGTTTTTATTTTAATTCCAGTTAGTTAACTTCAGTATTATATTTGTTTCAGGTATACGACACAGTAATTCAATACTTCCATACAACACCTGGCGCTCATCACAAGCACACTCCTTAATCCCCATCACCTATTTCACCCACCACATCACCCTCCTTCCCTCTGGTAACCATCCCTTTGTTCTCTATAGTGAGGAGTCTGTTTCTGGGTTTGTCTCTCTCTCTCGCTTTTTTTTTTTTCCCTTTGCTTATTTGTGTGCCTTTTAGATTCCACATATAAGTGAAATCATCTGGCATTTATCTTTCCCCTGAATGACTTATTTCACTTAGCATAATACCCTCCACTATGTTGTTACAAACGGCAAGATTTCTTTCCTTTTTATGGCTGAATAGAGACAAATAATTTATTTAATTATAAGTCTTGATACTGATTCAGGCAAGTTTTGGACTCTCTGGGTTACTCTGCTAACAAACACACATGTGATGAAATTGCTGCTGTTAAAATGGAGTAACAGAGGACTGACACCACAAATAACACTATGCAGATACACAATGGAGCCAGTTCCAAGAAATTATATTTTAAAAATAGTAAGTAGGGATCCCTGGGTGGCGCAGTGGTTTAGCGCCTGCCTTTGGCCCAGGGCGTGATCCTGGAGACCCGGGATCGAATCCCACATTGGGCTCCTGGTGCATGGAGCCTGCTTCTCCCTCTGCCTATGTCTCTGCCTCTCTCTCTGTGTGACTATCATAAATAAATAAAAAAAAAAATAGTAAGTAAAAAAATTTTATGATTAAATACAATCAGAGGAAAATAGTAAGAGAGAAAGAAAAGAGTCCTATTTTTTTAAAAAAGACTTTATTTATTTATTCATGAGAGACACAAAGAGAGGCAGAGACACAGGCAGAGGGAGAAGCAGGCTCCCTGCAGGGAGCCTGATGTGGGACTCGATCTCAGGACCCCGGGATCACGCCCCCAAAGGCAGATGCTCAACCACTGAGCCACCCAGGCATCCCAAAACAGAGCCCTATTTAAACAGAGTGCAAGAGTCAACTTGAGCTTCCTGGGAGGCAAAAAAGAGTTCTGATCTCTAGTATGAGGTCAACAGTGACAGACACTAAGGAGTGAGCAAATCCAAGTGTTGTCTGAAGCACAGGACTCTTGGGAATCTATGAGTTAAATAAAGTCAACTTTAACCAGGGGCATATCCAGCCACTGAAATGGAGTTCCCTAAGGAGGCCAGAAGCCCAGCAATCAAAAAAACCACAGCAACCAAAGAGAAGAACCGGGGAATCCTGTGATGGGGAGCACACAGACATGTCACTATCTCTTTACAGCTTTATCATTGAATCAGAATTGATCTGTCTGATAACTGCATTATTCTTTTTTCCAAGTATAGAGACAACAGTATACTGCCAAATTGCCGTCTTCATTGCAACTCTCAGAACCTCTTCCAACAAGTTCTACAGTCAATGTGGTAGTCTCAGCAACATCCCTGCCAGTATGAAGTATAATACCACATGCCTCAGCCTCTCACCCGAGTTCCTCAATCCATATTGAAGCTCGAATACAGAACCAGAGTAACAAAAGGACTTCATGAGGCACCAAAATGAAATGACAAAACACATCAGAGGTCATTCCAGGGCCCTAAACTCAGTAACCTTAAAATTTTTCAGACAGGTTAAGGGGAGCCTGGGTGGCTCTGTCAGTTAAGTGTCAGACTCTTGATTTTGGCTCAGGTCATGATCTCAGGGTTGTGAGATTGAGCCCCCATCGGGCTCCACAGGAGGCATGGAGCCTGCTTACATTCTCTCTCCTCCTCTCCTTCTACCCCTCCCTGCTTCCTGTTTATGCTGTTTCTCAGAAAAAGCAAGCAAGCAAACTGTCTTTAAAAACATTTTTTTTTCAGACAAATTTATGTTCCATATTCCCTGAAAAGGCCAGAAACCCAAGACCATTATTGTAAACAGTTCTCAAGAGCACAGATCAGAAAATTTGATGTTTGGCATTACTTTTGCACAATGACCTTGAACCTTCCCTGTTTAAAGAGCCCTATCAATGGCCCAATTTAAATATGCTTCAAATGATGATTCAATTCCTGATGAATGTATTTCTACATAGTTGCTTTATAAACAGGAAAATTTTTTTAACTTGTATTCCATGTTTTATTCCATGTCAGAAATCTAAAAAATGCTCAGGTATTAGAAAGGACTTAAAAAGCAACTAAGACATATCATTAAATATAAAAGAAGGTGAGGGCAGCCCAGGTGGCTCAGCAGATTAGCACAGCCTTAAGCCCAGGGCATGATCCTGGAGCCCGGGGGTCGGGCTCCTGCATGGAGGCTGCTTCTCCCTCTGCCTGTGTGTCTGCCTCCCTGTGTCTCTCAAGAATAAATAAAATCTTTAAAATGAATGAATGAATGAATGAATGAATGAAGGTGAGAGGATGCTCATAGCTACTAACATGAAAATCTAAAGCACATTAAAAGTTATATTTTAGGTCCCAAATCATCTCCATGTGGACTATCGACCTTATGCTCAAGGAGGAGGTTATTTACGTAAAGGCCTAGCCCCTCAGATGTTAACAACGTAATATCGTAGTCATACTTAAATCAGATACTAATGAGAAAACAGTGACAGCTTACCTTACAGAAGGAATTGGTGAACATTTCTGTCAGAGGCTGTGAAACTGCTAGATGGGTATCTTCTGGGCTGATTTTAAAAACTGTCTCCAAGCACTGAATTGCAACTTGAAATAAATTTGAATAGTGAAAAAAAAATTAGCAACCTAAAATAAGGAATGACCTTTTATTTTTGGTAGAAATCTGCATTCTGTGCAATCTATGGTAATTCAGTATTTATGATCACAGAACATAAGGAAAAACTAAATGGTTCAGCTACATAGAGATTTCTGTTTATAGACCAGCTGCTGAGGGAAGATAACTTGATTTCTTATTCCTTACTTAAAGAAAAATGTTACCTAGAATATAATTTCTCAATATATCCATTACATCATATTCTTATTGAAGCAAGTCATCAACAACTGATTCCTCTCTGCCAATATCTGATTAGCCACCAATGTTCTAAAGGCTTGAATAAAACGAACCAAAAAAATCTTTTTTTTTCAATTCTGAGAAACAGACTCTCAATCTGACCAAAAATAGTAACAGACACAATTTCTGGCTCATGGGAGGCACTAAATAGCAATCCTGGTATATTTACTTAGGTGAAGATAGGTTGGCTTTAAAAAAATTCATTCATTGCCTGCAAATTTACCTCAAGCACCTACATATGTGCAAGGTCCTGTTCTAAGATGGTAGAAATACAACAGTTAATTTAAAGACAAAAATCTTTAATGCCTCATTATCCATGTGATGAAGCTTATGTTAAGAGAAGGAGGCAGACAAACCCAAAAATACATGGCATGTTAAACGGGGCTGCATTCAGTGTATGGCAAGATAACCGGCCAGGGGATGGAAGAGGTGGAAAGACATGGTGGGAGACGATGCGAGAGAGCAAGTCACTGCTGTTGGATGACAAGGCGCCTCACGTCACACTATGGGCAAATGGAGAGCCATTAAAGAATTCAGTGAAGGAGAAGAACATACCTGGATTTGTGTTTAGAACCAGAAGTGTGGTAGGAATGCTGAGAATGGATTAGACAGGGAATAAGATACAGGCCTCATCCTCACAGAGACAGACATCCAACCGCATGGAATACAGTATAGTAAGTTCAATGACAGAAACACACACCAGCTACATGACAGAGTGGAGGAAACCACCACTCTGACCACGGAGGGTTCCTACTTAAATGATCTAAACAAACAAGGGGCTCAAACCAGGGCAATTATGGGAAAGAAAGAAAGATAGCCTGTTGTTTCTACAAGTACTCCTGGACGGGAATGGATGCGGATTCCCGTCCTCAGGATGCTCTCCTTTGAGGAGGAATTCTCTCCTGGCTCCACAAGATGAGAATGTAGCCAAGTGTCCAGTGTACTCCCAGACAGCGTGCAGCAGGTTCACTTCTATTTGCATATGACTTTATTTGTATTCAATATACCGAAACTAAAAACTAAACAAAAACACTTCACCCATTTCTCTCACCCTACTCTCTACCTTTGACAACCACCAATTTCTTCTCTGTACCCATGTGCTTGGTTTGTTCATTTATTAGCTTCCATATATAAGAGAGATCCTTCAGTGGTCCTGAGAAAAATACCTCTGCCATAAAAGAAATACTATTACTTTCACTAACCAGCAAACAATTCTCCTTAGAAAAGGGACTGAATAAGCAACTAAGTTACCAATTGCAAGAAGGAGTCAGAGGATCTTTTACATAGAATATAATCTACTATTTACCCATTCCTCATTCTCTCAATTTCTATTCTTCTCTTTTTTTTTTTTTTAAGACTTTATGTATTTATTTGACAGAGAGAGAGGATAAGCAGGGGGAGCGGCAGGCAGAGGGAGAGGGAGAAGCAGGTGCCCAGTTGATCAGGGAGCCCGATGTGGGGCTCGACCCCAGGACCCTGGGATCATGACCTGAGCCGAAGGCAGATGCCTAACCAACTGAGCCACCCAGGTGCCCCTTTCAATGTCTATTCTTGCCAAGCACTTGTTCCGGCACTTCAGTCATACCAGCACTATAAACGTTGGGCCACAAGAAAATAGACTCCCACTTCCATGAAGACAGTCAATGCGAACAACAACAATAGTAATAATGGCAAATGTATGTGTGTGTTTATATGTATATACTTATTCTGATCAGTATCTTCCCTTCCTGATCAGACTGGTCACTGCCTTTACTGTGCCATGTCACTGGTACAGGTTTCTATTATTGAACTTATCATACTATATTCCATGCATTTAAATGTCTCCCACATTAGACTGCCTCTGAGGATAAAGACTGCATCTTACTCATCTATGACTTTAGCAGATCTGGCAAATAATAGGTGTTCAATAAATTTAATCTACATCTTCATTTACAATGGAAGTCATAGTTTAATTACAGAAAAAAAAAATAACAATAAACCCTTTGAAGAAAAGCACTCCTCTCCACCAAAACATTAATACACAACCATGGGAAAGAGGGATAGTACACAACCAAGTCCTTAACCAAAACCCAGAGTATATAACTTTACTGCACAACACGGACAGGTGAACAGTCCATGTGGTAACTGAGGGATTTTTATGCCCTATCCTGTTGAAGCAATTCAGTTCATCTTCCTTATTTCCTCTGCCATTCACCTTAAAACACAGACCTGGTTCATATTAGATGGAATTAAATATCATTAAAGGAGGTGGCTGTTTTGTTTTAAACAATTATTTGGTGTGTGTTTTTTCAAACCACTTTACTGAAGTATGGTTGACATATAAAAAGCTGTTCATAGTTCATGTCTATAACTCCATGAGTTTGGAGATAAGCATACACCCATGAAATCATCACCACCGTCAATGCCAGAGACATACTCATCACCTCCCAAAGCTTCCTCTCACCACCTTTATTATCATGTGTACGTGTGTTGTAAGAACACTTTAACCTAAGGTCTACCTTCTTACCCAACTTTAAGTATATAACATAATTAATGATAGGCACTGGGCAGACTAGTCAGTCCCCAGAACTTAATTCCTTTGACCATCACCTCCCTATTTGCTCTTTCATAGCTGCTGGCAACCATCATTCTGTGAGTTTACTATTTTAGATTCCCTACACAAGCAAACAGAATTGTCTGATAAGTAAACCCAGTAGCCAAAATATTGATAGCCTTGATGATAACAGTGTGGGTGAGAGATTGAGGCAAAGACCTACCTGGAATGGGTCCAAGAAAGAATAGAAGAAGAGGAATTAGAAAAGAGCAGTATAGATAGCTCTTTCAAAGAGTTTTCCAGCAAAAGAAACAGGCAAAAAGAGTAGGCAGTAAGTGGCAGGGTGGGTAGCACGACAAGAACTCAGGACTATTTCGTTATCGTTTTTCATCCAACCAAAAAAAAAAAAAAAAATCAAATAACCTAGTTACAGTAATTTCTCTTACTTTTACCTCAAGATTCTCATTTATAAAACAAATTCAAGCCTTCTTTCAGGAATAAGTAATACAAATTCCTCACTCAGGAATAAGTCCTACAAATATAAACAAGTACACTATATAATTCTTGTTCCCCTTTAACCACAAATAATAACAGTGCATTTGGTACTAATGAGGAGCAGGGCAAGTGAAGACTTCTATACAACACTATGATATCCCATGTACCACTTTATTCAAAAGCTTCCATATGCCAGGTACCTGTCATCACTGATTCTGATCCTCTTGACAAATCTATCAGATGGAGAAGAGTCAGAGGCTTCACCTAACAGCCTTAGAAATTAAGCTACAGATCAACTAAGTGATATGCCCACGATCACTTGACTCAATTCATCAACCCAATTCAACAAATATTTATTGAGCACCTACTACGTGTCAGGCACTTTTTCTACATGCTTTAGATAAATCAGTGACTAAAACAGAAAATATCCCTGACTTCTTGGGGGTAGGGGTGGAGAGGTAGGCTATAAGCAGTAAGGAGTACTGCAAGTATGGAGAGTAGAGCAGAGAAGCAGGCTGCAGATATGAGTGCCCAGCATAGGTCTCATTCAGAAAAGAGATTTGACAAAGACTCAAAGAAGATGGGGGCATTACTATTATATGGAGAAATAACAATCTAAGCAGAAAAAAACTACAGCCAAAGCCCTTAGGAAAGAGGATATAGTATATTCAGAGTTAGGAAGCTAATTTGGTTATAGCCAAATGAGAAAGGGGAAGCGTCTGTCAACAACACATCGCTGAAGTCCAAATTATATAAATCCTTTAAACAATGACTAAGTAACATGAGGAGTCACGGCAAGATTTTGAGTGGAATAATGATAGAATCTGACATACTCTGTTTTATTTTTTTGTTAATTTTTTCAAAGATTTTATTTTTAAGTAATCTCTATAACCCGATGTGGGGCTCAAACTTAAAACCCCAAGATCAAGAGTTTCATGTTCCACTGACTGAGCCAGCTAGGCACCCCTGACATACTGTTTGAAAAGGTCACTGGTGGCTGTGTTGGGAATATTCAACAAAGCTGCAAGAACAGAAGCAGACAGACCTGTAAGAGGCTACTACATTAAAACAGAGGAGAAATACTTAATTCTACCCAGGGGTGACATCAGTGAAGGTGGGAGGACATGGTAAGACTCTAGATATATATGTTGAAGGCACAGCCAACAGGATTTAATCATTTAATGATTAAATGCAGAGTCTGAGAGAAAGAGAAGAGTCCAGAATGATGTCCAAGTTTTGGGCCTATGCAAGTGGAAAAGATAAGAGTTGCCATCAACTGAGATGGGGAACAGATTTTGGGTGGGAGGATCAGGAGTTCAGTCTTGGAAATGTTCAGTTTGAGATGCCTATTAGACATAGAAGTGGAGATACCTAGTAGGCAGTTGGATATAAAAATCTGCAGTTCAGAAGGAAGGTCTTGGCTGAAGGCCAAGAAACTGAATGATACCATCAAAAAAGTAAGTACAGATAATGAAAAGAAGATCAAGCACTGGACCCGGGGCACTCCAAGTCAGAGAAAAGAAGAAAAGGTAGTAAAGGAGACAGAAGGAACAGGCCATGAGAGAAGAAGAAAACTAAGAGTGTGAGGAGGTATCCTGGAAGCCAAGTAAATCAAGTATAGAGCAGTGGCAGGATGGGAGGGGGGTGAGGTGGAGGGAGGTTGGGGGCAAGACGAGAGAGATTATCAGCATTATCAATGGCAGCTAATAAGACAGATGGAGACTGAGAACTGACCACTTAACTAAATCACCAGAAATCCTTGATGACCTTAATGAGAATAGTACAAGTGGAAAGAGACTGAGGCAAAAGCCTAACTGGAATAGGGGGTTTAAGAAGGAATAGAAGAGGAACTTTAAAAAACAAGTACACACAATTCTTTCAAAGAGTTTTCCAGCAAAAGGGGAAGACAATAGAAGGAGGCAGAAGTTTAGAAGCAGGGAGTAATACAGCAAGAGTAATAAGCGGTTGTTTTTGCTTTTTTTTTTTTTTTAAGAAGGGAAAAATAATGAAAAATCTATCCTGGGAAAAATAATGAAACATCTATCCTGATAAAAATAATCCAGTACAGAGTGAAAACTTGCTGATGTAAGAGAAGAAGGGTAGAGTAACTAGAATGACATCCCAGAGTAGGCGAGACAGGATGGAATGAGATCCAGTGTGCCAGCAGAGAGGTTTCATTTAGAAAAGTCGATGGATAGTTCATCTACAGTATCTTAGTCTATTTGTGCCATTCTAACAAAACATCATAGTCAAGGTGACTTCTAAACAAAAGAAATTTATTTCTCATAGTTCTCGAAGCTGGAAAGTTCAATATTAAGGCACCAGCAAATTTAGTGTCTAGTGATAACCTGCTTTCTGGTTCAGAGATGGTGCCTCTTTGCTGCGTCCTTACATGGTAGAAGGAGCAAAGGAACTCTCTGGGGTCTCTCATAAGAGCACGAATCCCAATCATGAAGGCCCCATCTCCTAATATCACACTGGGCATTAGGTTTCAACATATGAATTTTGAGAAAACATAAATATTTAGTCCAAGGCATATGGTAACAGGCAGGCAGGCAGAGTGTTGGTGGGGGGTGTAGATGTTGGTGTGTGGATAGATGGGGCAGGGGAAGTCTGTGGAAGTTATTTTCTTATTACTTTAATTTTCTTGGTAGAGTAGGAAGCACGGTCATCAATTAAAAGTGAGTACAGGAGAGGAGGTTTGAGGGTTTGAGGAGACACCAGAAAGTGCTAAAGTAGTGGCCTAGGAAAGCAAAAGTATGAATGAACTTGGAAGAGATAGTGTGATTGCCAGGCAGCGTTAAAGGTCCACCTGAGGCTCATGGTCATGAATTCAAAGTGGGACCATTCAACAAAGTTTTATGTTTTGCTCCGTTTATACATAGTCACATGGATATGAGCACAGAGTTGGTGGAAAGCTGAATTTACATGAGGCTGGGTTTTGCAAGAAAGGAAGAGATATACAAGGATGTATCTCTAATATATATAATATAATAATATGTAATATATATATCATATAATAATAATATATAATATAATAATGAATCATGGAATCTAAGAAAGGTAAGAAGAGGAGTGTAAAAGGTATGGGATCAACAGACTGGGGGTATTCATAGGGTCAAAGAATAGTTGGGGTAGGGATTCTAGAGGGAGTGACCTGGAAAGACAGGCAGGTCAGGAAGTGAAATGTCTACAATAGACATTATGGAGAGAATGCAATTTTAGTAAGGATAAGGTCCAGGGAAGAGTTTCTCACCCTTGGCACTACTGACATTTTGGATTTTGTTCTTGGGGGCCGTCCTGTGTATTATAGTATGTTTAGCAGAATCCATGGCCTCTACCCACTAGGTGCCAGTAACACCAGCCCCTTAGTAGTGACAATCAAAAAAAAAAAAAAAAAATATCTCCAGACATTGCAAAATCACCCTACGTTGAAAACCACTAGTCTAGGGTATAACCATGCAGCTGAGTGGTTGAGATCACTGGAGGACAGAAGGTCAAGGAACAGAGTGCTGAGAAAAATGAAAGAAACATCTATGAGGTCATTGCAACTGCCAAGAATAAGATAGAGTAGTACTCGAGAGAGTGACAGGGAGCAGAAGCCACATGAAACAGATGTCAGTAGATGACAACAATTAGGAGTGGGTGACATAATATGATGCAAAAGCTCAAAGCTGATAAGACTATAAGAC
The DNA here is from genome assembly GCF_053574225.1 of Canis aureus. Taxonomy (NCBI): domain Eukaryota; kingdom Metazoa; phylum Chordata; class Mammalia; order Carnivora; family Canidae; genus Canis; species Canis aureus. Next base: position 52,217,404 of record NC_135615.1, read on the forward strand.
CTTACTGCTATGGGAAGGCTGGTACTAGAACTTAGGCTCCTTTTCCAGGGCTTTTTTAAATGTCTAGAAGGTGGGCAGACTTCCCCCACATGATTTCATACTCAATTAAATTAGACTCATAGAGTCAAAAATAGGGGTCGGTCAAAAACAATTGGCACCATTTCTGACTTCCATGTATAACAAACAGCTGAAGGCACATATTTTTGGCTGAAGACCATCCTAAAAATAGGACATAACATCTTGATTTTTTAAAAAACTCAATTTTCTTTCTGGCCTTTAGAAGTATTATACTGCGTTTGATTGGAGAAGAAACATCTTTTATTAAATGACTGCCTTTATCTGTCTGCTACTGAGCAACCATAACCAATATTTTCTTTAGATTTATCTTCACATAGTCTAACCACCAAGGACAAAAAGAACCTTAATATGAAATGAACCGATTGCAATGTTCTCCAACTGTGTGTCACCTGCTCCTCTCACTGCCACCTGGAAAGACAGCGTCTCACCAGATTGCAAGCAGATTTAGAGCAAATGCCCAGTTTTCATCCCCACCTCTTAAAAGCATATTCACAATGGAAGTGCTTATTGAAATTAATAGATGTATCCCCTTCATAGGAGAAACAGCCTCTAGATGGCAAAATCAAATTGTATTATAATTCATTAAATTCTCCTAAGTGTACTATCTCATTGCAATAATTAAGTCTTCAGGGCACAAAGAAGCTACGCTCATTGAACCTCCCCAAGCCCATCTGCAGCATTGTATCCTGTTATGCTTATACTGGATTTAAATATTATAATGCATAAACATGAAGCAGAAAAGATGGTGTTCAAAGAAACACGTGATGCTGTCATCCAAGTCCAGCTCAATTTAACAGATTACCAAATCTAATATTTAAAGCTCATGCAGAACACCAGTGAAATCCTCCCATTTTCAAATCCCGGAACAGAAAGTTGTCATAGCTTAATTGTGATGTAATTATTACACTTTACATAGTGCTTTTATGATGACTAAGGTATTTTCATATATGGATTCTAAACGGGATGCTTTTCTATTAGGAAGAGACAAGACCTTCAGAGTAAAAGCCGGGATTTAAATCTCAGCTTTGCCACATTATGTCGTTGTTATGTTACGTTACTTAATCTATCTGGTTTCATTCATTATCTGTTAAATAAGGATAATACTAACTTAACAGTTACTGTTAACTGTTAAGAAAAAAAATCCCTATGATTTTGTATGATCAGCATAGTTCTGACACCATACAGTTGTTCAATAAATGAATGATTGTCCTCTTATTCTGTCGTTAATGAAAACAAGCCTCAGAAAATGGAAACACAATCTTTCTTCTTGAATTGTCAATAAAATATTTTGATTTTGTTATAATAGATCATAAAGTGGGCAGCCTGGGTGGCTCAGGGGTTTAGCCCCTGCTGCCTTCAGCCCAGGACGTGATCCTGGAGATCCAGGATCGAGTCCCACATCGAGCTCCCTGCATGGAGCCTGCTTCTCCCTCTGCCTGTGTCTCTACCTCTCTCTCTGTGTCTCTCATGAATAAATAAATATAATCTTTAATAAATAAAAAATATAATAGATCATAAAGTCACGCTTACAGCTATTATAGTCTTGGCTTATTATTATAACACAAATGGACATAAAGAGCAGGTGCCTACCTTCCAAACTTTCTTGTTCATCTGAAGTATAAGCATCCATCTGACTTTGTTCCCGCAAGAAACGAATAACTGCATAAACTAAGTGCTTGATAGATGACATTTTAAAAGCTTAAACACTTTTTCCCTGATAAAAGAAAGGAAAACACTGCTTCAAGAATCAGCCAGGAAAGGTTATAAATAACAAGGTCATAAATCACATCAGAAGTAAGAAAAGAAAAAAAAAAGAAAAAAAGAAAAACCCTGTATTACCTTCGTTCTTCTTTTTAAAGACTCAGGAGGACAAAAATACGTAACGAAATACATATTCTCACCTACACCCAGCAGTGTTAGATTATGTCAGAACTTGCCAAAGTAAAATTTTTCTCAAAACATGTAGAACACAAGCTTAGGCTCTCACTGTCCCTGCTACCCTAACAGTCTGCATAGTACAAATAGAGATCAGGACGGGGTGGGGGGGGGGGGTCTAGCTACAGATGTAGAAATCCCCCAAAGGCCTCAGGACTCAGTGGAGGGAGATTTTCATACTGCTGACTCAGAAGCTGATCGACAACGAGCATCTTCCTCAGTTTCAAGAGATTCTTCTTCTTTTTTTTTTTTAAATGTAGGTATGAATTTACCCTGCACCAACTTTTGCAAGCTTAGACTGTCACAGGAGGAGGAAATGTATTTAATAATGAGAAGGTGTTCAACCACCGAGTGTCATTCTTAATAAAAAACGGCATTTCTGTTGGATGGAGACGTGAGGTCGTGGCCTGGGTCGGAGGATGCTACACGCCGAGCGGCGCTCTCCGCAGCAGCCGAGCTCCCGGGGACGAGCTGCAAGCTCTGGGGCAGGTTCATTCACTCGGATACTACCGCCTCCGAGCTGTGGCGCAGGGCCAGGCGGCACCGGCGGCTCATTTGCACTCAATCGCATCATCCATCTGCTCTCCGGGCTCCCTAAGCCACAGCCAGGGTGTGGTACCCGCCGCCAGCGTGTTTATTATTTCTGCGCTTATTTCCAAGGCGAGCGCAGTCTCCAGGCCACGGGGCTGCAAGCACTAAAAATAAGGCCCCAGGACGGAAGGTGAAAACCGCACGGCGGGGGCCGGGGGCCGGGGGGCGGGGGGCGAGCCCCCTCCCGCAGGCCTCTCCCCGGGCTCCTCCCCGGGCACAGCGAGCTCCGGCTCCCTCCCTCCAGGCCCCAGGCCCGCGGTGGCCCAGGCGGGAGCGGCGGGGCGGTGCAGGCCCCGGGGGCGGGGGGGGGGGGGGGGGACGACGCCCAGCCCAGCCCGCAGCCCCTTACCAGGCGAGGACGCGAGACGGTGGCAGCGGGCCCGGGGGGCGTCCGGAGGCCGGTTCGCGCGCCCCCTGGTCCTCCGGCTTCAGCCCGGCTCCCGAGCGCAGCACGGCCCGCGGCCGCCCAAACTTCCCCGGCTCCGAGGCCGCCGCAGCCGCCGCCAACCCCTCGGGCCCCCGCCCCCCGGCTGCTCGCTCCGCCCGCGGCCCCCGGCTCTAGCCCGAACCGGCCCCGGGGCGGTGCCAGGCGCGCGGGGCGGGGCCCGGGGTGGGCGGGGCCGAAACGGGGGCGGGGCCTGGATGGGGCGGGGCACGGGGCGGGGCCGACGAGGGCGCCAGCGTGGGGCTGCCGCACGTGAGAGGGCGCGGATCCTACCGCCGCCGCCGCCGCCGCCTGCCTCGTGGGGCCGCCGCCTCTCGGCTCCCCGGCGCCCCGCCTCCCCGACCCGCACCGGAGGACGACGCGCCCCCGCCGCCGCAGCCGCCCCTCACGCCCCCGGCGGCGCGCTCCGCTCGGGACCCCGGGCTCTCGCGGGAACTGGCCCCGGGGCGGTGCCAGGCGCGCGGGGCGGGCCCTGAGTGGGCGGGGCGCTGTGCCGAAGTGGGCGGGGCGCGGGGCGCGGGGCGGGGCCGAAGTGGGCGCCGGCGTGGGGCTGCCGCACGTGGGAGGGCGCGGACCCGGCCGCCGCCGCCTGCCTCCCGGGGCCGCCTCCCGGCTGCCCGGCGCCCCGCCTCCCGCCTCCCCGCCGCCGCCGCCGCCGCCGCCGCCGCCGCCGCCTCTCGGCCGTCCCATGATCGCCCGGTGCCTTCCGGCTGTGCGAGGCCTCCACAGGTACCTCCCGCGCGCGGGCTCGCGCAGACCTTGGGGCCGGGCGTGGTGCTCGGCCTCCCCGGGGCGCGCCGGTCGCACGTCCCCGCGGCCCGCGCCCTACCCTGAGCGACACCTGGCGCGGGCCCTCGGGGCCACCTTGCCCCCTCCGCTCCCTCGGGAGGGCGTCCGTTCCCCTTTGTTTGGGGCTGCGGCTGCACACAGGCCGGCCCAGAATGAGCGCGGAAGGAGGGTGCGGACAAGAAAATCGTTTGGCTCCCCCCGCGCCGCGCCGCGCCCCGCCGCGCCCCGCCCCGCAGACCTCCCGGTGAACGTGCGCGCAGCCGTCGGCTCCGGAACTGCGCCTCCAGTCCGCCCCTCGCGCCTCACTAGCCACAGCTCGTTGACCGCAGTCTGCGTGCCGCCGCTCTGCTCTCGCTGCTCATCTCCGTCCGTGCTTCCTAATTTCCTTTTTATTTACCTCTTCCCCGTAAAAACATTCGGCCTCTCGCCGGGGCAAATTGACTTGGCCCAAAATGGAGGGAATTATCGGTTGGACGCGGTTTGGGGCAGCCTCAGCTGCTGTCTTGGATTGCTTCCTAGCTCCCAAGCCGCACCTCTGCAAAAGACCAGTAGCAAGATGGTGAGAGAATTAAATTCTTTGCACGGATGCACTAGATGGAGTGGTTTTCAGGAAACAATGCCTCTCCCACCCCCCATCCCCAAATCCAGCCTTAAACTGTAAATCCTAACGTAGATCCAATAGAAGAAAGGAAATGTGTATTTCTTGCTAGATACTTACAAAGCTACTTTGGAAAAGGCCCAGCATTTAAGCTTTTTGACAGTTTTCTATTGTGTAAGGCCACTCATCTGTGTGGAGCTTTGCGTTGTTCGGTCCTTAGGTTATGGTGCATCCAAAGGATAGTAGTAATCATAAAGAATTAATGTGATGATTTTTATCGTATTTCACATTGTCCTTTTAGTCTGCAGGCTGCGAGTGATACGGCTTCCAGTTGCAGCTAAAGGTACAAATGAAGATACTCCCATAACGCAGGTGTGAGAAGAGAATAAATTCTGTATAAGACAGCGGTTCTCAAACTTTTTAGTCTCAGGACCCCTTTACCTTGCAGAAACTACCGAGGACCTAAAAGCTGTTTATGTCGATTATACCTATCCATATTTATCAGATTAGAAATGAAAACTAAGGGATTTTTAAAGTATTTATTAGGGTTTTTTTTTAAGTGATAAATTCATTACCTGCACAAATAACATTTTTTTCATGAAAAATAACCTTTCCAAAACGCCTCCAAAAAAATCAGTAAGAAAGTGACCTTGTAGTTTGGGTTTTTCTTTTTCCTTAATTTTTTTATGGTTGTAAAATAAACAAAATATAACACTTGGCCATTTCAAGTGCACAATTTTTTTTTAAGATTTTATTTATTCATGAAAGGCACAGAGAGAGAGAGAGAGAGAGGCAGAGACACAGGCAGAGGGAGAAGCAGGCTCCGTGCAGGGAGCCCAATGCGGGACTCGATCCCAGGTCTCCAGGATCACACCCTGGGCCGAAGGCAGGTGCAAAACTACTGAGCCACCCAGGGATCCCCTCAAGTGCACAATTTTTAAGTGCACAATTCAGTGACATTAAGAATATTCACATTGTTGCACAACTATTACCATTATCCATTTCTAGATCTTTTTCATCGTCCCAAAGTGAAACACTGTAGTCATTAAACAGTAACTAAGTTCTTTGCAATTCATGGTAACCACTACTTCTTCTATTTTTATGATTTTGACTACTTTAGGTACCTCCTACAAGGGGAATCATATAGTATTTGTTCTTTTGTGACTGGCTTATTTGAGTTAGCATGTTTTTAAGGGTCATCCACATTATAACTTAGGTCAGAATATCCTTTTTATGGCTGAATAATATTCTACTGTATCAAAATACCACATATTTATTCACCGGTCCATGGTCATTTGGCTTGTTTCCATCTTTTGGCTATTTTGAATAATCCTGCTGTGATCACGGGATGTGCACATATCTATTTGAGTCTCTCCTTTCAGTTCTTTAGCATGTATACTTAGAATTAGTGGGCCCCTATGGTAATTTTGTATTTAATTTTTTTGAAGAACCGCTATGTTTCCCACAGCACCTGTACCATTTTATATTCCTATCAGGAGTGAACAGGAGTTCCATCTTCTTCACCAACATTTGATTTCTGTTTTTGTTTTTTATAACAACCATCGTAGGAGTGGCCTTGTTTTACATTTGTGTAAAACAGATGTGTGACTTAATAGAAAATAGCTGCATTCTTACATCTGCTTCTGCCTTTTATATGTTACACTGTTTTGCTTTAAGAAGAGGAAGAAAATCCCACCTCTCACTCATGTACTCACTCAAATAGGAGTACTTAACAGCTTAAAAATAATCATGGATATGCTTGGATATCATATCAAAGTTTCACAGGTAATAGTTTTTTTTAAGGGTAGTTGCAATGACGGATATGAAATTATCAATGTACTTTTCTTATTCTGTTACGTTGAAATCCATGTGTCTGGCTTAGATTTTTTTTTTCTAGCTTAGATTTTAAATGGCTATTTTACCCATGCATGATTTTCTAATGTCAAACATTGGTTACTTGGAAAATAACAGTACACTGTGTTATACAGATCTTCCTAATGTTGGCATGTTACATTATTCAGTATCAAATCATATTCATTAATATCATCATCCATCCTATCATAAATGTCATGAAGTATTAGGAAGCTGGCAAGCTCGTGGTGGCAGGTACAATTTTTCAAAATTCTAGTTTTCATTTGAAAGCTGAAGTTTTATCCTTGATAACAAATAGTATCAGTTCCTTGAAATGACAGGCTCACTTTATTTCATTTCTGGGAGAATTTGTGCTGAATACTTTAGTCTGATCAACCATAGTTTGTTACTCATCTTTTCAAGTACAAATAGTGTTCCATGAGAAAAGCACCAATTTCAGCTCACGATTTAATCACACAAGTGCTTTTGGTTTGGGCAGCCAAATCTTCTGGACAGCCTTGTGCTCAAGTATAAAAGTATAAAGCAGAAGTGCTTTATGCGTACTTTGCCCCACATATCCATTCAGTGATTGAGATTTAATAAAATTAATTATTTTACTATTTCATGAAGGGGAAATTGACATTTTTAGCATGAGTGAGTGGCGAAGAATATGACGACTGCTAAAACAGTTGGGTGCCTTGACATGTTGTAAGGAGACAACAATTTCATCTACCATCGCTTCTTACCATCAGTACAAATGTCGACCAAGTGAAAAAAGTAAACATCATAGTATTATCAGGAAGTACTTTTAACCTCATAGATGACTTGAAATGGTCTGAAGGACCCCTCTGCATATTCTCACCCCTAAGATTACAGAACACATTTGAGAACCACTGATAGTGTTCCTCATATTCCTTGTTTATACGTGGAAGAAAATAAATATATAAAAAGCTTTGCAATTATCTTGTTAGAAGCTGGTAATCAAATATATCAACTATTTTGTTACTTAACAGCATAATATTACAGTTAATATATACAGCAGTAGTCACTAATTTATGGGACTTGTGAGTGACTTAATCACAGAATCTTTGTTTCAAATTGTGTCCTCCAAAAAACAGTCAATACTAGACAACATGGGGGCACCTGGGTGGCTCAGTGGATGAGTGTCTTCCGTTCGAGTCATAATCCTGGGGTCCTGGGATCAAGTCCTACATTGGGCTCCGTGCTCCATGGGGCGCCTGCCTCTCCCTCTGCCTTTCTCTCTCACCGTCTCTCATGAATAAATAAATAAAATCTTTAAAAAAAAAATACTAGACAACATGAAAGGTCCTTTGTGTTTTCTTGATGTATTTTTTCCTGTTTCTTCCTACACTTGGCAGTTCGTTTTAGTGTTTTAAAAGTAACTAGGTTTTTATCTGCTGACTTATGATTTCTTTTGTGTTTTTCTGTTGGCAGAGCTTCTATATCTCCTTTCCAAAGCCAGTTTGACAGCCAGGATCATTGATGAGATTCCAATTTCTTTGGAATGAGGGAACAGAGAATCTGAAGACAGGGTTAGTTGCTCAGATAATCTTGTGACCTTAAGTAAATCACTCAATATCTTGGTTCCCTCTCAAGTTCCTTATTTTGTAAAATGAAAAGGACTGGACCAAAGGATACTTAAGATTTCTTTCAACTTTTGTTGCCATAGCAATTAAACCAGGAGAACTTCCCCTCCTATCTCAGCCAGATTGCACAGCGTGTGAGCCAAGCAAAATCTGATGTACGCTATAGAGTAAGGGATGGATGGCATTTTCAAAAAAATAAATGAGAAAGATGACTCAACAGTATTTATTCCAAATTATAGCTATAATGGCCCCAGTTTCTTCATTCAATTAAAAAAGAACCACAGTTTAAAAAATTGACACCAATGTATGTTCATTGTAGGAAACTTAGAATATATTCATAAGCAAAAGACACAATCCACCCATCCAGAAAAAAAAACAATTAACAGCACCCAAAAATCTTTTTTGCATATTGATACTTCTTTTCTTTTTACAAATATGGGATTATACCATATTTTTATAAGTTTTATAAAGTGTAAACATTTTTCCATTATATAAACAGTTACAATGTAGTTTATTTGGAAATGTATGATACTTATCCCTACTTTTGGACATAAAAATCATTTCCATTTCCTGCTATGAATAATAGTGCTTAGATAAACATTCTTGCTCTTAAGTCTTTTGCCAAATCCTTAATTATTTCATTAGTATAAACTCTTAGCAATGGAATTTGTACATCAAGGGGCATGCACATCTTCCAGGCCTTTAGTACTTGTTATCCTATTTTTCTCCAAAAAGTTGCACCCAAATTACATTCTTTTTTTTTTTTTAAGATTTTATTTATTCATTCCTGAGAGACGCAGAGAGAGGGAGAGGGACAGAGACACAGGCAGAGGGAGAAGCAGGCTCCATGCAGGGAGCCTGACGTTGGACTAGATCCCGGGTCTCCAGGATCACGCCTTGGGCGGAAGGCGGCGCTAAACCGCTAAACCGCTGAGCCACCCGGGCTGCCCCAAATTACACTCTTATCAGTGGAGTATATAAATGCTAGTTTCCTACACCATTAGCAACACCAAACATTTTAAAATTTTTTATTCGTATCAATTTGTTAAATGGAGACTTTGCTTATTATAATTTGCATTTTTTGTTGAGAGTTTATTTGGTGAGTTTAATTTTTTTTTTGGACTTTATTTATTTATTTGACCGAGAACACAGGTGAGGGTAGGAGGATGGGGAAGCAGCAGAGATTGCTGCAGAGGGAGAAGGAGAAGCAGGCTCCTCTTTTAGCAGGAAGCCCCATGCAGGGCTCAGTCCCAGCACCCTGGCATCATGACCTGAGCTGAAGGCAGATACTTAACCAACTGAGCCACCCAAGCACACTGTGAGTTTAATCCTTTAATGAAAATTCAGGACTTGTGATCTGAAAACCAAAAAAGTTGTTTTCGCATGTGACAATTTTTTCATATGGGAAGTCTTAGAAAGTCAGACAAATTAAATTACAGTTCTTGATAAGTTTAATAATATTTATGTACTTTAATAGTAGTTGAATAAATTGAGATTGTCCCCCCAAATCTGATAGATAGAAACCCCAGAATTTTAGGACAATATTGCTAGGAAAAGAAAATACCACTGAAGGAAAGGTTTTAAATTAAATATCAAAGGCTGAGCCGAGATTATTTGTAAAAATACATTCTAAATAAATAAATAAATAAATTTTTAAAAGTTGTAAAGGAGGATTTTTGTTGTTCTTTTTACTCCTGGTTTTGGTACCAGGAGTAAAAAACATCCTGGTACCAGTAACATCCTGGTACTTACATAAGTTTAAATATTATCGCCTATTTGGTTAAGGCAAAGTCGAGGACTTCTGTGGGGAGAAATACCTAGATTAAAGTATGAAGAGCCAAGGGAATTGGTGGTATTTGGGTTCATATATATATACCAAGTTCTGCATTAGAAAGGGGGATAGTATAGTACTCTAGACTAGACTAGACCCGGCTCTAGTAATCTGAAGCTGGCCCTGCCACCTACCAGCACAGTGATCTCAAGCAGAATTACTTAGGTTCTCTGTGTCTGTTTCTTCATCAGTAAATTGAAATTAATTGGTTGATTTTGTTCACTCATCAAATATATTTTGAGTGTATATTTCGTGCCAAACATTATTCTAGTTTCGGTGACATAGCAATGAACAAAGCAGCCAAAAATCTTTGTGTTCAGGGAGCTTACCTTCTATTGGAACTTAAGGAAACACAACTAAGGAAAAAATAGAGTATATTAAATGGGGAAATGTGCAAGGGAGCCAAAAGTAAAGCAGGAAAGAAAGATATTCAGTATTGGTGAAAATGAAATGATAGAGTTGACAGGAGAGGGCTCAGTGAGAAGTTGATACTGTGCCTGGTGTGTTTGAGAAAGTGAAGAGGCCATTGTGACTAGAATGGAATACATGTCAGATAGGTGAGTAGGATATGGGACAAGAGAGGGGAAAATGGCTTCATCTATATTAGGAAAACAGTTCCCCCTTCTGGAAGTCCCTTTACTACGCACACAGAACTCCACTTCCGACATTAAACAGTCACCAAATATATGTGGAGGTTTTTTCCACGGCAAGCCATTCTCTGAGTCACCATGTAGATGTCCTACATTTTATTTTATTTTTTTAAGATTTTATTTATTTATTCATGAGAGACACACAGAGAGAGAGAGAGAGTGGCAGAGGGAGAAGCAGGCTCCATGCAGGGAGCCCAACGCAGGACTCGATCCTGGGATGCTGGGATCACGCCCTGGGCCAAAGGCTGGTGCTAAACCGCTGAGCCACCCAGGGATCCCGATGTCCTACATTTTAACTCAATTCTGACACTAGCTACCTGGAGATATTGTGAGACCCATAGATTAAGGGCTGGTCGCAGAAGACTACTCCCCAGACTTCACATGCCAGTTGCAAGCCCATGTTGTTACCTGTGCTTCTAACTAATTGGCTATAAATCTGAGGTTCTCATGATCCCCTCCTTGGGTTAGACTAATTTGTTAGAGAGGCTCACAGAACTCAGGAAACATGTTTACCAGTTTATTAAAAGATATCATAAGGTTATAGATGAACAACCAGGTGAAGAGATACATGCAGTGAGGTCTGGGAGGATCCTGAGCATAGTAGCTTATGTCCTTGTGAAGCTGGGGTACATCACCCTCCTGGTATATGGATATGTTCACCAAACTGGAAGCTTTCCAAACCCCATGCTACAGGGCGTTTTAATAGAGCCTTCATGAGGTAGACATGATCTATCATAAACTCCCGTTTTCAGCCCTTCCCCCTTCTCAAAGAATTGAGGGGTGAAGGGCAGGGCTGAAAATTCCAAACTTCCGATCATGGCTCGATCTTTCTAGTAACCAGCCCTTATCCAGGAGCCTATGCAGAGCCACTCATCAGAGGAAAAGCCACTTCTCTCACCCAGGAAATTGCAAGGCTTTCAGGAGCCCTGTGTCAGGAACTAGGGTTAGAAACTAAATATTACAACAAGAGATGATTCCAGAACTCTTGTCACTTAGGAAACAACAAGGAGCTCAGTGCCAGGAACCAGGAGCAAAGACCAATATATAGTTGCTATTATCGCACATCACCTTTTTAAGATTGAGAGTAAATACAGAGTACTTTGAACGTTGCCTGTTATGTCCATTATTGTCACCACAATAATGCCATGTAACAAACCAAATCTCCACAAAACATAATGACAGATATTTATTTATGTTTGCTGACAAATGTTTTGTTATGTTTTCCGGGGAGGTTTTCTAGCCTTAACGGTGCTCATTCTGCACCTACAGCCAGCCATGGGTTGTGTAGGCAGCCCTGCTGATCTTGGCTTAGCTGTCCCGTATACGTGGGAATCACATTGTCTCACAGCCCCCAGGAGGCTAACTCCGACCTCTTCTCATGGCGATGGCAGGATTCCATGAGAGTGGAAGTGTTATATAGGCCTCCTCCTAAAGCTTAGGCTTGAGCTGGAACACCGTCAACTCTCCCACATTCTACGGGCCTAAAGCAATTCACGAGGCCAGTCCAGGTGCAAGAAATGGGTAGGTAGACTTTGTATCTCGATGGGAGGAGCAGCAAACTCAAATTATAAGTCGTAGATACGTATGGGGGTGAGATGGAGGCCATTTTAGCAGTTGGCCTACCACATTGTCGCATAAAAGCTCCATAAATATTAGCTATTATTTTCATGTTTGTGAACCACCTCATTGGATCTTGGAGGTTTTCAAGGTCAGATTAATAATGTGTAATAGCCCTTCATAAACGTTGGAGGGTTTTGTGTTTTTTTCGTCATTGGATTTTGGGGTAGGTTAACTGCTTTTTTGCCTACAAAAGTTTAAATTTATTATATAATCAAGTGTATCAATCTCTTCCTTCCTGACTTCTGCCTTTGGTCGAGTGCCTAGAAAGCCCTTCCCTACCTCAAGATTATAATTTTTTTAAAACCACCTGCCTTTTCTTCTAGTATTTTTTGTTTCATTTTTCACATTTGAAACCTTTTTCTGTCATGAATACTGACTTTTTTGAAGTGACTTTTCTAATTATTAAGTGAAACAACAAGGAAATCCACATAAACCCCACAAAAAAGTATGGGAAAGTCCAGCTTACAAAATAGGGGTTTCTGATTTACTGCAATGTACTTTGGAAGATTGTATCCCATTCTGCCTACTGTGAGATCATCTATTCCTCCTGCTTGGCATTCAGAAGAATACCCTCTTACCTCTTACTTCCCAGCCACATGAGCTGTTATCTTTGATACCTAATCTTGGTTGTGATCAAGACCATGAGGAAAATTCTTTTCCTGCCTCATGTCTTTTATTTTTTCTACCTGTCCCCCCATTTGCCTCCATTCTGGAAACCATCAGTTTGTTCTCTATAGTTGAGTCTCTTTCCTGGTCTGCCTCTCCCTTTTTTTTTTTTCCTCTTTGCTCATTTGTATTGTTTCTTAAATTCCATTTTTATGAGTGAAGCTCGTATAATATTTGTCTTTCTCTAACTTATTTCACTTGGCATAATACTGTACCTCCATCCAGGTCATGGAAAATGGCAAGATTTCATTCTTTTTAATGGCTGAATAATATTCCATTGCATAAACACACCCCACATGTTACCCATTCATCAGTTGATGGACACTTGGCCTGTTTCCATAATTTGGCTTTTTTTTTTTTTAAGATTTTTTTTTTTATTCATGAGAGACACAGAGAGAGAGAGAGGCAGAGGCACAAGCAGAGTCCCATTGACATGGACTCAATCCTGGGACTCCAGGATCATACCCTGGGCTGAAGGTGGTGCTAAACCGCTGAGCCACCCGGACTGTCCCATAATTGGGCTTTTAAAGATAATTTTGCTATAAACATTAGGGTACATGTATCCCTTTGAATTAGTATATTTTATTCTTTGGGATACCTAGTGGTGCAATTGCTGGATCATAGAACAGTTCTATTTTTGTTTTTTATAATTATGAACTTTATTTACTATGCCAACATTTTCAGGAAAGAGACTGTACATCCAGTTTTTATAACTCATTTTACAAGCAAATTCTAATATACAGTATTTATTCTGGTTTTTAAAATCAATGGGGAAAACAATATGTGGTGTTTTTGTTTTTAGTTAGTAATGACTTAGAGGCTTTAAATTCTTAGGGTCAGTGTTGTTTTGTTATGTTAATGCTCTAATGAGGAGAAAGTGGGTAGCTTTTCCCCAACACAGTTAAAATATACATGAATCTTTAATTGACAGTATAGTTGTAGATTGGCACCCACCATCAGAATAATTTATCCAAGTGTATTCTTTTAAATTGCTGCAGCAGAAAAAGGAAGGGAGGTGTGGAAAAAAAATTAGAAAATATGATTCAAACATCAGAATTAAGAAAAATAGTAAGGCCATCATCCTCAAGGAAAAAATCAGGTATTTGTATTACAGCTATAGTTAAAGAAAGGTTCTATTTTTAGCTTTTTGAGGAACCTCAAAACTGATTTCCAGAGTGGCTACATCAGTTTTCATTCCCACCAACAGTGCAAAAGATTTCCCCTTTAGGAGTAATTTTTTTTTTTACCCTTTGAGTATGCTACACTATACATAAGACGTATATAAAAATATTTATGGAAATTACTCTCATTTACCTGGTTTTTTTCAAGTTTCCAAGTCTAAGAGAAGATAAGCTTCGATGCTTAAAAGCTTTTAAAGTCTCTGTTTTATATTTGCTGACATCTATTGACTAAATCAAGTCACATGGCAAAACCCAGAGTCAAGGGTGGAGACACCTCTTGATGGAAAAAAACTGTTAAATTACTTGATAATAGGTTATGCTGACAGAAATAGGAACAATTTGTGGTCTTTTTGGCAATCTATTACATAGCTTCTGTAGTGCTCAAAAAAGAAAAACGTGTCTTTAAATACATTAGCAAAAAAGGAAAGATTTGAGTTTTTATCTCAAGAAGCTAGAAAATGAATAGCAAATTAAACCCAAAGAACATAGAAAGAAGGCAATAATGAAAAGCAAAATTCAGTGATACAGAAAACAAACATACAATAGGGAAATTCTATAGAGCTAAAGTTCCTTAAAGATCCATGAACTTTATTTAGCAAGAAAAATGAAAGAAAATACATTTATTAATAAAAGGAGTAAAGTAGGGAGCATCACTACAGATAGTACAGATTTTACAAAAATGAGAGTATTTGTTGTGAAGAAGTATTTGCCAATACATTTGAAAATGTGGATAAATGGAAGAATTCATTGCAAAATATAACATTTAAATAGACACCAGAAGAAATAGACAATCTATGTTTGTTAAAGAAACTGTTTTTGTATTGAAAGACTTTTCCACCAAAAGTCTAGACCCACATGGCTTTAGCAATGAACTCTTCCAAATAGTTAAGGAATAACACCAATTATGCATAAACATTTCCAAAGAATAGGAAAATAGTTGACACTTCCCACTTAGTTTTATGAGACCACCAAACCCTTATTACAGAAATTCAGGAGGACAATACAAGGAAAAACCAGTGGGCTTTTTTAAGTTAGAAAAAATTAGAAAATCAATGAAATTAACCAATCAATGGAATAAAGGAGGAAAATCATGTAATTATTTTGCCCGATGTAAAAAAGAATTTGATAATACCCTTCATGATTAAAAAAAAAAAATTTAGCAGGTGCCTGGGTGGCTCAGTTGGTTAAGCATCTGCCTTCGGCTCAGGTCATGATCCCAGGGTCCTGGGATGGAGCCCCACATAGGGCTCCCCGCTTAGTGAGGAGCCTGCTTCTCCCTCTCCCTCTGCCTGCCATTCCCCCTGCTTGTACTCTCTCTGTCTCTTTATCTTAAATAAAGATATTAAATCTTTTTTTTTTAATCTTTTAAAAAAATAAAATATTTTAAAAAATACTTTATGCAGCCTAGTCTTTTCAATCTCTTCAGGGTCTCTGTAGAAGTAGAGATCAGACATGACTTCCAGTGGGTGTTCAGGAGAAACGGCCCCACAGGAGCACAGAACCTCCCCAGGCCAGCATCCACACATCAGACCCACTGAGTGCATCCCTCATAGCAAGGGATGACGATGTCTGTGCGTTGCAGAGGACAGTCTCTGTTACACAGAGCAGTGGCAGGCAAGTTAATGTAAGACAGTCTGGAGAGGCTGGTGGTCAACCCTGGGGTCAGTAACCACCAGAAGTCTCAGCTCCTCGAGGGCTTTCTGGATCTGGTTAGTGAAGGTTCTAGGTGTGGGGTGGCCAGCGATAGGAGTGGCTCCAGTAGCAGCAGCAAATTTCAGCATAGCTCGCTGGCCTGTATTCCTGGGTGATAGGACATTGGCATGAGCCAGGTTTTCAGTCGCAACAGTGGTGTGAGCTGTCAGCAGAAGGTTTTCTCAGGTTCTCTCTTGAATCTGTGATGCACATACCATCACTTTTGTAGATGTACTGTTCCGTCAGGAGGTCACATTTGGTGCCAGCTAAATGGGTCCCTGCTGCAAGGAATTTGAGGACATCCTCCTCCTACATTTGCGGGACATCAAGAGCTCTGGGCATTGTGAAAGGTTCCCTTTACATTACAGTGGGAATGTGGAACATCTGTGGATCCCTCCCTGGGAAGCAGAAAAGTAGACTACTGAATATTGTAAAATTTCCCCTAAGTCAACCTTTAGATTCAGTAAAAATCCCAGTCCCAAAATACCAGAAGACCTTTTTGGAGAAATTGACACGTAGATTCTAAAATTTAACATGGAAACACAAAAGGCTGAGAACAGCAAAACACAAACTTGAAAAATATGAAGTCAGAGGATGCGAGCAACCAAATATCAAGGAATTACAAAGGTACGGTTACTAAAAAACAAAACACGATGTGGTATTGGTGCGAGGATAGAAAAATAGATGAAGAGAGTCCAGAAATAAACTTACACATACTTGACAACTATTTTATAATAACAGTGTGACCTTAGTAGGGGGAAGGGGGACTTTTTTCAATAAATAATATTTGGTCAGTTGCATATCCATACAGAAAGAGATGAATACTTTTTTTTCACCTGTATTCTTTTTTTAAATTTATTTAAATTTCAGTTACCATACAATGTAATATTAGTTTTAGGTGTACAACATAGTGGTTTGACACTATCTGGTCTGATCTCAGCAATTACATTCCTTATTAATCCCCATCAGCTATTTCACCCATTGTTCCACCCACCTCCCCTCTGGTAATCATTGATTGGTTCTCTATAGCTAAGAGTCTATTTCTGGGTTTGTTTTGCTCTTCCACCCCCCCCTTTGCTTGTTTATATTGTTTCTTAAATTATACATATGAGTAAAATCATATGGTATTTGTCTCTGATATATTTTGTGGAGCATAATACTTCATCTGTGTCATTGCCAAGTGACAAAATTATATTCTTTTTTATGGCAGAGTAATGTTCCATCCTATATTCCATTTATATATGTACATATATAAATACAGATATATACACATATATACATATACAGACATATTTATATATACATATATATGCAAACACACTGCATATCTCCTTTATCTACTCATCAATCAGTGGACACTGGCCTTTTTCCATAATTAGGCTATTGTAGATAATGCTGCTGTAAGCATCAGGGTGGTTGTATCCCTTTGAGTTAGTGTTTTTGTATTCTTTGGGTAAATAGTGAATAGTACAATGGCTGGATCATAAGGTAGTTTCTGTTTTTAGCTTTTTGAAAAATGTTCTCACTGTTTTCCAGAGTGGCTTCATCAGTTTGCATTCCCACCAGCAATGCCAAAGAGTTCTCCTTTCTCCACATTCTTGCCAACACGTGTTGTTTCTTAGCCATTCTGACAGGTGTGAAGTCATATCTCATTATAGTTTTGATTTGTAGTCCCCTGATGATAAATTATGCTGAGCATCTTTCATGTGTGTGTTGACCATCAGTATGTCTTTTTTGGAAAAATATCTATTCGTGTCTTCTGCCCATTTTCAAATTGGATTATTTGGTTTTTGGATGTTGAGTTTTGTAAGTTGGATACTAGCCCTTTATGCAATATGTCATTTTCAAGGATCTTCTCCCACTCTGAAGGTTGCCTTTTAGTTTTATTGTTTTCTTCATTGTACAGAAGCTTTTTATTTTGATATAGTCCTAATGGTTTAATTTTTGCTTTTGTTTCCCTTAGCTCTGGAGACTTATCTGGAAAGAAGTTATTGCCTGTGTTCCTTTCTATTATTTTTATGGTTTTAAGTCTCACATTTGGGTCTTTAACCCATTTTGAATTTATTTTTGCGTATGATATTAGAAAATGGTGTAATTTCATTCTTTTGCATGTTGTTGTCCAGTTTTCCCAGCACCATTTGTTGAAGAGACATTCATTTCTCTCATAGGTTATCCTTTCCTGCTTTCTTGAAGATTAATCAGTCATATGGTAATGGGTTCTTTTCTGGGTTTTCTTTTTTGTCTTTTTTTAA
Organism: Canis aureus; assembly: GCF_053574225.1. Taxonomy (NCBI): domain Eukaryota; kingdom Metazoa; phylum Chordata; class Mammalia; order Carnivora; family Canidae; genus Canis; species Canis aureus. The sequence continues at coordinate 52,235,190 of NC_135615.1, forward strand.
GATTTTATTTTTATGTAATCTCTACAACCAACGTGGAGGTCGAACTGCCAACCCTGAGATCAAGAGTCTCATGCTCTACCAATTGAGCCAGCACAGGTGCCCAGAACAGCTCATTTCTGGGTTTTCTATTCTGATTTTTTGATCCGTGTGTCTATTTTTGTGCCAGTACCATACCGTTTTGATTACTACAACTTTGTAATATAACGTGAAGTCTGGATTTATGACACCTCCAGCTTTGCTTTGCTTTTTCAAGGTTGCTTTAGCTATCAGGGCCTTTTGTAGTTCCATTTGTTCTAGTTATGCAAAAAATGCTATTGGTATTTTAATAGATATTGCATTAAATGTGTGGATGATGGAATGCCTGGGTGGCTCAGTGGTTGAGCATCTACCTTTGGCTCAGGTCGTGACCCCGGGGTCCTGGGATCAAGTTCCGCATCAGGCTCCCTGCAGGGAGCCTGCTTCTCTCTCTACCTGTGTCTCTGCCCCCCCCCCTCCCCGTGTCTCTCATGAATAAATAAATAAAATCTTTAAGAAAATGTGTGGGTGGCTTTAGGTAGTAACAGTATTTTTTCTTAACAAATTGTTAAATATTTAACAGTATTTGTTCTTCCAATCCATGAGCATGGAATGTCTTTCCGTTTCTTTGTGTCATCTTCGATTTCTTTCATCGTTTTATAGTTTTCAGAGTATGGGCCTTTCGCTGCTTGGGTAGGGTTTATTCCTAGATATCTTACTATTTTTGTTATAATTGTAAATGGGATTGTTTTCTTAATTTCTCTTTCTGCTGCTTCATCATTGGTGTTTAGAAATATAACAGGTTTCTTTATGTTGATTTTGTGTCCTCCTACTTTGCTGAATTCGTTTATCAGTTCTAACAGTCATTAGGGTTTTCCTGCCCCACACCTTAACAATAGTTATACTGACTGAAATAATCACAGCTTTCAGGTATAGCCTAACTTTCTACAATGCACAACATTCATACAATAAGGGCCACACTGTTAGGTTTTATCATTCTAACACTGAAGTTTATACAAATATACAACTTCCAGATTTCACTTCTTATAGAATTCTGTGCCAACATAGAGAAACATAAATTATTTATTTGAAAGAGAAATAGATGAATGATACTAGATTCCAACTGCCAATTATGCAATTCTTTTTAGAATTCTTATATTCAGTCTTTTTCATTTTACAGATATTTATTGAGCACTTGTTAACGTTATTTAATCTCAGTGTCACTTTATCCTAAACCAAAATTAGAAACCTTATAAATCTGTCTTTTGCCGTTGTTCTCTGTCTCTGAATGTCACCATTTACTGACGTCAAAAGTCTAGGAGCTGTCCCTGGCCTTTTTCTCTGTCTCTATCTTTTCCATCAATTACCTTGTTTAAAGACTTTCTTTTTTCTCTATTTGCAGTACCACCACTTTAATCCAAATCCTCATCATGTATAACAGCCTCAATTTTTGCTCCCTATTCATATATTTTCCTTCCAAAAACAGAGACCTTTATGCAATCCAAATGTGACTTGTCACACTGCAATTTAAAATTCGTTAGTTCAGGGGCCCCCAGCTAGCTCAGTCATGAAGCGTCCGACTCTTGGTTTCTGCTCAGGTCGTGATCTCAGGGTCATGAGATGAAGCCCTGAATCAACCTCCATGTTCCACCAAGGAGTCTGCTTGAGAGTCTCTCCCTCTCTCTGCCCCTCCCCCACCTATCAAATAAATATATTTTTTAAAAAAGATAAAAATCTTTAGTTTACCATTAACCTTAGGATAAAATCAAAATCTTTTATTGGTTTATAAATCCCTATACAGTCCAACCACTACTTAGCTGGCCCAGCTTTTCCTCTCACTCAGTGGACTCAGTATTTCAGCCAGAGAAGTCATGTCTTTATATCCTTCTCATAAATTAACACATACTGATCCCTTATTTGGAACATTTTTTTCTTCCCTACTGTTCCACAGCCTGGCTAATACTTGTCATTCATCTTAAAAGTTATCATAAAATATTATACACAAAAGAGATCTATAGTTAAAAGAATGAAAAAAAGAGTATCTGTATATCTAAAAGGACATTTCTAGTACCTTTGAAGTCTTTTACGTGCCCCTCTCTGACCATATCTCTTCTCCTTATTCCAGAGATAACTGCTGTCCTGTATTCATGTTTATAGTCCTGTTGCTTTTCTTTACGTCATAACACAAATATATGTTTTCCTTAACAACATATGGTTTGGTTTCACATGATGAAACTAGTTTTATATGGCTGTGGTTCATTTTTATTGCTCTGAGACCTTTCACTGGGTGATCATTTTAAAATTTGTTGTCTAGTTTCTTATCAATGAGTATTTAGGTCATTCCCAGTTATTTGCTATTATAAACAATATTGGTATTAATATTTTTATAATTTCTCCTAATACATATGTGCAAGGGTTAAGAAAAATTGCTAGGTTGTATGATCTATACATTTTCTGCTTTATCAAATGATATCCAGTCTTCTTCCAGAGTGGTAATACTAGTTTACTTCCTCTCCCTGTGTAGTGTTCATGAGTATCCATTGATCCTCCATCCTCAGCAAATCTTGGTGTTGTCAGACCTTTTGCCAGTACGGTGGTTATAAAATGTATCTCTTGGATTTTGTACACATTGCTGTGTTTACTAATGAGTTTGAGTGTATATTCACATTTATTTGCCATTTGTATTTTATACCTGTGGTGTCTTTTGTCTATTTTCCTTGGGTTGTTTATTTTTTTCATACTGGATTTGAGCACTTTTTATATATTTATATAAACAATATATTCTAGATACTTCATTTGATTTCCACTCAAAAAGCACACTTACAGGGGTGCCTTGGTAGCTCAGTTGGTTGTTCGACTCCTGGTTTCAGCTCAGGTTATGATGTCAGGGTCAGGGAATTGAAATCCACATATAGGGCTCCACCCTGAAGGCAGGGTATGCTTGAACTTCTCTCTCTCTCCCTCTCCCCCTCCTCATGCTTGCGCCATCTTTCTCTCTAAATAAATAAATACGATATATATATTTTTTTTAATTTTATTTATTCATTCATGAGAGACAGAGAGAGAGAGAGAGAGAAAGGCAGAGACACAGGCAGAGAGAGAAGCAGGCTCCATGCAGGTAGCCCAACGCTGGACTCGATCCCGGGTCTTCAGGACCACATCCTGGCCTGAAGGTGGCGATAAACCGCTGAGCCACCCAGGCTGCCCAAATAAGATATTTGTTAGGGGGACCTGAGTGGCTCAATTAGTTAAGCATCCACCTTCAGCTCAGGTCATGATCCCAGCATCCTGGGATCAAGCCCCACATTGGGCTCCCTGCTTAGCGAGGAGTCTGCTTCTCCCTCTCCCTCTGCCTACCGTTCCATTCCCCTGCTTATACTCTCTCTGTGTCAAATAAATAAATAAAATATTTAAAGAGTCAATAAATAAATAAAATATTTTAAAAATACTTATACTTTATCTATGCTAGTAGATAATGAGCTAAACTGAGAATACAGCTGTAGTCAAGAAACCATCCCTTGGAGCTAGACAGTATAAAGCTAAGTGAAATAAGTCAGAGAAGGACAAATACCATATGACTTTATTCATATATGGATTTTTTTTTATTCATTCATGATAGACATAGAGAGAAAGAGAGAGAGAGAGAGAGGCAGAGACACAGGCAGAGGGAGAAGCAGGCTCCATGCCTAGAGCCCGACGTGGGACTCGATCCCGGGACTCCAGGATCACGCCCTGGGCCAAAGGCAGGCGCTAAACCACCAAGCCACCCAGGGATGCCCTATATATGGAATTTAAGAAACAAATGAACAATGGAAGAAAAGCCAATCCAAAAAATAAACTGTTAACTTGAAATAACAAACTGATGGTTACCAGAGGGGAGGTGGGTGGGGGATGAGTGAAATAGGTGAAGGGGATTAAGAGTAAATTTATCTCAATGAGCATCAAGTAATATATAGAAATGTGGAATCACTATATTGTACACCTGAAACTAATGTAACGCTGTATGTTAACTATACTAGAATTAAAATTTAAAACTTAAGGGCAGCCCGGGTGGCTCGGTGGTTTAGCGCCACCTTCAGCCCAGGGCCTGATCCTGGAGACCAGGGATTGAGTCCTGCACTGGGCTCCCCACAGGGAGCCTCCTTCTCCCTCTGCCTGTGTCTCTGCCTCTCTCTCTCTGTGTCTCTCGTGAAAAAATAAATAAAATCTTTAAAAAATATTTTTTTGACTTAATAAAAAAGGAAAAAGAAATGATCCCTGCTCACATGGGTTCATGCCCTCCCTCTATTCAAGGAGTCAGAGAGTAATGAAACAAATCTCTAAAGTAGTTAGATTGTGGGGCACCTGGGTGGCTCAGTTAAGTGTCCAGCTCTTGGTCATTATCTCATGTGGGATTGAGCCTCGAGTTGGGCTCTGCACTCAGTGGGGAGTCTGCTTGAAGAATCTCCCTCTGCTGCTTCCCCTGCTCACGCACGTGGGCTCTCTCTCACTGTTCCTCTAATATAAAATAAATCTTTTTTAAAAAAGTTAGATTGTAATAGATGCTGTTAATATCAGTTTACTTGCACTTCCTCAGAATGAACTTATCCAACTCCTACTAAATTTGGTCCCTTTGAGTACTATAAGTACTTCCATAGCACACACAGTAGTAGCAGTAGTAATGTTTGTCTGCCTCACTAGTTGACAAGTTTTTTTAGATCAGGAGCCTCTATTGTTGTTGTTGTTGTTGATTTCTGTATCTCTAGCACTTAGCCTGGTGTTGTTCACTTGGTAGATGCTTACTAATATATTTATTGAACTAACGTGAATGGATGGATGGTTGGATGGATAAAAAGTTATCAGTGATAATAACTGAAAATTCAGCATTTGCTGGTGATACCAAAGAAGTATAGGCCGGGATTTGACAATGACAGGTAAAACTCAATAGAAAGTAACTATTTGGGGATCCCTGGGTGGCTCAGCGGCTTGGCACCTGCCTTTAGCTCAAAGCGTGATCCTGGAGTCCCAGGATCAAGTCCCGCATCAGGCTCCCTGCAGGGAGCTTGCTTCTCCCTCTGCTTGTGTCTCTTTCAATCCTTATACGAAATAAATAGCTCATTGCTGATTTTTTTTTTTATTCAAAAATACAATTGCCAGAGGAAAGTACTATGTCTAAGTCTTAATTTAGGCCTAGTTGAGTAATAAAAAATTACAGAGTAGAGTAATATGCAATAGGAAGATAATTTAACCAACAAATACAAAGGAATTTTTAGTATATACTGTGTGAGTATGAGGCAGAAGAGAAGCCATATATTAGAAAACATGATGTTAGTCTTACTCCGTATCCCTGGAGGCATTCACACAGTGATTTGGTGCCCTGCAGACCCAGTTGGTAGATCTGAAGAGTAATAGTCTCATGTAATGAATATTCTGGGAGCAAGACTCATTCTAAATAAGTCAACTTGGATACTGAAGAAATTGAAGGAGGTTCCAGCCTGTGAAGTACTGGGTCAGAAGCAACCAAGCTGAGAAAGAGAGAAGACAAACTTCTTGTGAGTGAGCCTGGGGTCAGCCAAGGGCACAGAAGCCAAACTCCCTGGACTTGGGTAGAAGGTGTTAAGTACCAGGGAGTAACAAATTGATATGGAGTTCAGGGGAGGGAGAGATTAGTTCCAAGATAAAAGGGAGGGACAAGGTCATAAATGATCCTTGAAGGGGGTAGGATTTGGACATGTGAATATTAGAGGAGGGTGTTCTCTAACTCTCAGACTATCAGAATTTAGAAATGGCCACATTGAGTAACATTCACTATATCTGCAAGAAAGTAAAATGCTGAAACATAAGCCCGTAGTTGGCTACCCAGGACTTAACTTCACTGACCATCCTAAATTAAGAGATTTGAACTAACTAGTTTCTAAGGTCCCTTCCAACCATGATTTTGTGAATCTTCCTTCATTCTCTGGTCAAGTATGTTTATTCTTGTGCTCTTGTTTTTCTTTGAGGTTTGCTCCAATTAATATCTCTTTTATTTTTAAGCAATCTCTCAACCCAACCTGGGGCTTGAACTTAGGACCCTGAGATCAAGAGGTGTGTTCTCTACAACTGAGCCAGCCATGTGCCTCTAGTGTCCCTTTTAATATTGAATTTGTTACTGTTGCATTCTTCTCTTTTTCAGATCACATCTGAATTTAGAATAATAACTAGAGCTAGGCACATGGAAAGTCATTATTTTTTTTATTTTTTATTATGTAAATGTTCCATCATAAACCAAAGTCAAAAATTAGTAAGCAGACTTTCCTCCCCAATCTTCAAAATTGTCAGCTCATTGCCAATCTGTTTTCATATACTTTTTCCTCCAATTATTTTGAGACATATTCCTAGCATTATATTACTTTAATCATAAGTTTTTCAGTTTATAGCCCTAAGATAAATTCTTTTTCAGAGATCCATAATCTATAATAATCAGTAGATGCATAATAATAGATATATAATCTACTTATCGTCGTCACATGTAATAACAATGGACACACATTAGTGGCTGAACCAATCTTTAAAAAGAAAAGCAAACTAGTTGTTAGGTAGAGGATGAGGATTTAGCCATTATCATTCATTCAACAAAATATCCATGTGTAGATGACCCAAAAAAAGAGCCTATTAACTAATGTACCAAGGAGAGAAGTGTCTCTCCTGAGTACTTTAGGAAGGATTTCAATTCTAAGAACTATACCCCAAACACCAATTACATGTGCCAGAAGCAATTTACTCATCCTCCTAGAGAAAAATAAAAGTGGAATGTCTTTTTAGAATTGTGGTTTTTCATGAGTGTGAGTAGGCCATTTACTAATGAATTATTAAGGAAGTCTTGATTTTATTTGTGATGCAGCACTTGTTTTCAGATGCTCTCCTTCTCAGGTGGCTTTACTTAAGCCAGTTAAAGGATTTAAGAAGAGCCATCTTTTCATGTTCATTTATACTACATTTCTTTAAAACCTGTAAATATTAAACCACTTGTCCTATATACAACATTAGGAGAAAAATCAGTTAAACTAATATGTTCTGCTTCTTATTTTTCAGAACCTGAGATTTTTCTATTTCCTTCCTTATAATTTTGTAATCAACCTTCTCTGTAAATTCTATTTGCCCAGAGTAGAAATAGTACAAGTATTTCTAGTCTCACAAAGTTCTTCATATGACCTTAAGCAGTTTCTTTGTAACATTTTTAATTTGTATTCCTATTTCCTGGAAAAGATGACTTTGAAGAGTCTCTTCTCATGTATTTTCAGAAGAACTTATTTCCATTATATTCTAAAATCTAAAGAGAATTTCCTTGTTTTTTTAAGTGGATCACTAACTTTTTAAAAAGATTTATTTATTTTAGAGAGAAAGAGAAAAAAAGAGCACAAGGGGCAGTGAGGTGGGGCAGGGAGGAGCAAAGGAACAGGGAGAGAGAATCTTAAGCAAGCTCTAAACCCTGAGCTCATGACCTGAGCTGAAACCAGGAGTCAGTTGAAACCAAGAGTGGGTCACTTAACTAACTGCACCACCCAGGCACCCCAGATCACTATTTTAAGAAAGAGCTCACCAAACTGAATCATCATTCATTCCTAGGGGAGACTTTGTATAATAACATTAGTTCTACTTCTAGGCCTTACTGATAATAGGAAGTTGTATATAACTGAGGTTGTATGTAGCACTGGCTCCAAAATACATAGTATATTTTCATTGTATAGGACCACGATTGGACCTTTATAGCTGCACTGGTCATTTTAGTCATCAAATTTTTGTTGATATTTAAAAATAAACTTTTGGTTTTTTAACAGTTCCAGATTTGTTTTTAAAGATTTTATTTATTTACTCATGAGGGATGCAGGGAAAGAGAGAGGCAGAGACACAGGCAGAGGGAGAAGCAGGCTCCATGCAGGGGGCCCGATGTGGGGCTCTAACCCACGTCCCCAAGATCACGCCCTGAGCTGAAGGCAGACGCTTAACCCCTGAGCCACCCAGGCATCCCTGAACAGTTCCAAATTCATAGGGAAGTTGCCAAGATAGTACAGAGTTCCTATAAATCCCTTATCCAGTTTCCTCTAATGTTAACATCTTACATTGGAAGGGGTTACGTGGTTACAATGTTAGATGGTTACAGTAGAACCAACATTGGTTCCTTAGTGGACTAAGAAACCAGTATGTGTACTTGACTATTAATTAAATTCTATACTTTATTCGGATTTCACTCATTTTTCCCTAATGTCCTTTTCATCTTTCAGAATCCGTTTCAGGAGATCACATTATATTTAATCAGCATGTTCCCCTAGGCTCCTCCGGGTGGTGAGAATCATTCAGTCTTTATTTTGAATAGTCTTGATAGTTTTGAGTAGTGCTGACAGGTATTTTGTGGAATGTCCCTTAATTTATCTCACAATTAGACAGATCAGGGTTATAGGTTTTGGGGAAGAAGATTGCAGAGGTCATATGCCCTTTATATCATGTCATGTTTAGGGGTACATGATGTCTACAGGACATCACTGATGATGTTAATCTTGGTCAGTTGGCTGAGGTAGTGTTTGCTAGATTACTATAAAGTTATTTTTCCATGCCCTTCTCTTTGGGAGCAAGTCACTAAGTGCAGCCCGTACTCAAGGCAGGAGAGAAGTTAATCTTCACCCTCTTGAGCTCTGGAGTGTCTACATCAAATATTTGATATTTACTTATACTGGAGCTTTTTTTTCCTTCCTTCATTCCTTCCCTGTTTCCTTCTTTCCTTCCTTCCTTCTTTACTCATGTATGTCAGTAGGGAGTCATAGATTTTATACTTTGGAAAAACCAGTTGTACGTTGACTCTCCCTCCTCTTAAAGAAGTCACAAGTGGTGGGTACAGCACTCTGCCACATTTTTTTATTTATTTTTTATTTTTTTATTTTAATTTTTTTTAGCCACATTTTTTTAAAACTTTAAATTTTGAGATCCAGATTTACAAACAGTTATATGAGAAATAACACAGAATGATCACATAGCCACTTCATACAGTTTTCTCCGGTTACTATCAGGAATTGATGGAATTGATGCAATCCGCCAACCTTATTCACATTTCACCAGTTTTATATCCACTCATTTCTATGCGTTTGTGTATATATATGTAATTTTTTTTCACATGAGTGAATTTCTGTGACCACTAGTCATCAACTGTGAATGCTACTTCCATGGGAACAAAAAAGAGACTGTACAATGAAAGAAAATAGGTACTTCTCTTGGCTTTATCAGACACAGGAGACTACTTAGAATAAGAGCCACTGGAACATCTCTAGGTTTGGAGTAGTTCTGTTCTGTATTCAAAGTATTTGTGGCAGAGATCATGGTATATATTTTTGTGAACGGGCTCTTTGTGGGATGCTACTGTGTTACCTTTTCAAGAGCACTTTGAAAGTTCAGCGTTTTCTTAAAGATTTTCCTAGAGCTGTTCAACATTTTCTGTATCATCTAAAAAATTACTTTCCCATACCAGCAGGTGGAAGCAAGAGCAGACTTATTGTGTACTTGCCTTGCAAATACACGGGCCTTTTCTGTAGATAATCTGTCTGTGACTCAAAGTATCTTTATGATATATCCCTTCCTTAATTACTTTTCTTGAACAACTTTATTGTCTTGGCACCTTTTCTTGATTGCTTTATTACCTTATTTACTTGGTGTCTTGGGCTTAACTTAATAGTCATTCTAGGGCTAGGAATTCAGCTTTTTCATCACTTTTCTAGCTCATTGATTCAGCAGTTAGAACCTGTATGATTTGCATTGACACATTCTTCCATATTTGTTAAGAAACACAAAGGTGACTAAGATGTGGAGTGTGTTCTTAAAGAGCTTACATTCTAGTAGAATGAGAAAGAGAGTGTCTTCATTCCTCCCCTGACCTGGGGGAAACAGGTCAATCAATCTTTCTAGTGTTTCACCAGCCAATCTATAGGTGGTATTAAATCTTCATACAGATTTTAACTTATTAAACGAATATCTATTGCATATCAGGCACTTTATAGGAGTTTAACTTATAAATTTATGCTTTTTTCCTTACAGATTTTTAAAAAGACCAGTCTTTGGATGTATCATTTATTTTTAATTTTTTTAAATACAGATTGTATAAAGTATCCAGTTGACATACAGACCCTGAAACATTGAACTTAAGGAATTTAGAAGTTAGAAGTAGCTAATGTTAGTAATATTTCTGGGAATATACTTGGATGATGTTCTACAAATGCTAATTAAAAGAAAATAGAAGTATGATACTCTACATCAATTCTGTTATCTATGTAGCAACAGCTAATAAGAAAAGTATTAAAATATTTTATACAAAGGATATGAAAGAAGAGAACCAAGGTCTAAGTGTGTGTGTATTTGCAGGGGGGTGTGTATGCATGCACAGAGGGAAATATAGAAGAATGTACCCTTGGCAGAGTTAATAGCTCTGTCCTCTAAATCATCCATCACTTTATTCATGTAAAATTTGCTGTCTTGTATTCTCTCTGTCTCTTTCTCAAAACTGTAAGCTCCTGAAGGGCAATAACTGTATTCCATTCATGTTTGTAACCACAGTAAGTTAATTAAAGGAATGACTGAATCAACTCATTTCATTCATGGAAAATCCCTTTATGATAAACCTTTTTTTTTTTTTTTTTGATAATATAATCTGGAGTTTAGGCATATTCACAGATGACGGTAACAGCTCACTGTTTCTTATCTGAGAATCACCAGGGAATAAAGAACTAGCCTTTGTTGCGTAAAAGTTTTCTTAGAATGCCTCAGCTGAATCTTATCTATGTGAAATGTAGATTGTTTGGCTGTGTACATTAAGAACGTGTTTGCAGCTTCCAATGATACACTTTTTCAAGTAGTTTACTGCTTACCTAAGAGCAATTAATCAAAGGGCCCTGAAAAAGATTTGAGACCTGGGTGCAAAGGGTAACCATCAGGTCATCCCAGTTTGAGGTGTTTTAGTTTTTGGAAATGGGTGACTACAAGCTGCCCATGCCTACATGGCCCGTTTTTCAGAGCTGGATACAAGCTGAAGTGGGGCACTTCTCCACAGCCCTTGGCAGCAGTCCTTCAGGGAGTGGTATAGATAGCAGATCAGATAAGTGACATTAAAATGTTTGCTTTACTTGCCTGATTTTCTCCTCATTACGAGCAGGGTGGATCATCATGGAGGTGCAACTAGTGAGAAACCTGCTCTTTTCCATCGTCTACATCATCTAGCAGATGATGCATCTGCTACATGAGTATAGCATGGTTAAGAATATGGGCTTTGTACACAGATCTAGGTTACAATCTTAGCTCCACACCTGCTTTGTGACCCTGACCCTTTACTCTTCACGCCTCATACTAGTAGGTTTTTAATATGTGCCTCTTGGCAGGATTGAATAAGAAAAATCATGTAAAATCTTGATACAGTATCAGCACATTAGCAGGCTGTTAATGAATAGTAGGGGTGATGATGGTGCTTCCAGTCATATGTGAGTTTCTAGCTGAAAAGCCTAGGTGATTGGTAAACTGAGAATGAGAATTCGTGAGAAAGATCTAATTTTGAACATGTTACATTTGAGATGTCTGCAGGTCTGGAACTCCAGCTAGGCATCTAGATGGAATCATGGGAGATACCAACTTTCAGTGGTACAGGAAGAGAAGCCAACAAAGGAGACTGAGAAGAAAGGGTCATAAAAGTGGAAGAAGGACTAAGAAAGAGTAAAAGTGAGCTTTGCCAGGGAACTTTTAATGAAATAATGCAGACGAATTAGTGGTAAGACAAGGTGGAGACAGTAAGTGGGAAGTTTGCAGGATGCAAAAATTGCAGACCCTTAGTTGGGAGACACATGTTTTTTTCTTTAAAACTAAGAGAAAGAACATAGGAATGAGTAGAGATTTAAGAGATTATCATACTTAATTGCATTTCCTGTAATTCCTCAGTAGTCAATCTAGAAGGATCTTTTCCAGACATTAGTTCTGCTAAAGAACATCAAGAGTAATAATTTTGGTTAAGAATCTGTGTCTCAAAAAAAAAAAAAAAAAAAAAGAATCTGTGTCTCTGTTTACTGATAAAAGTTGACTTACTCTAAGGCATTTAGTTCGATAACATTCTGTTCATGATCAGTTGTATCCTAAGCCAAATTAAAAGGCCCTTAAACGGGGGCCCCTGTGTGGCTCAGTTGATTATGCATCTGCCTTCAGCTCAGGTCATGATCCCAGGGTCCTGGATCCCTGCTCAGCAAGGAGCCTGCTTCTCACTCTGCCCCTCCTCCCACTCATGTTTTCTCTCTCTCTTTCTCTCTCTCTCTCTCTCCCACTCTCACTCTATCTCAAAATAAATAAAGGATTTAAAAAGATAAAAAAATAAAATGTCCTTAAATGGAAAAGCTGTTGCCTAGACCATTAATAACTCAAATACCAGATGCTTACCCTTGTTAGGGAGCTCTAGGGACCTGAACTGGAGGGCTCAGTAACGATTGAGTACTAATCCTGACTCCATGCCTCCAATGCAGCAGTTGATTCAGAAGAAAAATTATTAGCAACATTCATTTTGCTTGAGTCCAATATGTGCTGTTTTTAACCAGTTTGGACCATCTTCTCTGATTGCAGATCAGGACTTTCTATAATATTCAGTGGAGGCTATTCAGTTCTCAGATGGAACTACTTGTATATTGGACATACAGATAATAGAAGTATTAAATAGAAGTATTAATAACCTTAAGTGGAATTTTTGGGGTAAACTTGTCACTGTTAAAATACACATGTACCTTAAGTGGAATTTTTTTGGGTAAACTTGTCACTGTTAAAATACACATGTACCACAAACTATGTTAGGTTCAGAGTCTCCGTGTTTCACTAAAACCCAATGTCTGCTCAAGGTCTTTTGGACATACAACCAAGTCAGTAGGTGAATACTCTTCAGTGTAAGTGCTTTGATGAATGACGTGTTGGGTACTCTCAGTTTACAGAGGAATAATTCCTAAAACTGCTGGAGAAGGTGAAGTTTGAGTTGAGATAAAAAAGATAATTCCATGGGATCCCTGGGTGGCTCAGCGGTTTGGCGCCTGCCTTTGGCCCAGGGCGCGATCCTGGAGACCCGGGATCGAATCCCACATCGGGCTCCCGGTGCATGGAGCCTGCTTCTCCCTCTGCCTGTGTCTCTGCCTCTCTCTCTCTCTCTCTCTCTGTGACTATCATAAATAAATAAAAATTAAAAAAAAAAAAAAAAGATAATTCCAGTCTGGGAGCACTGGAGTCCTCAATAGCCACTTGTAGATAAAGTCAAAGCTTAATTCTAAAGTCAAAACTAGAAAGGTTTGCCCGATGTTTTAAAGAATTGGTTAAGTTTCAGGAAATGCCTGTGCTGCCACTTTAGAGAAAGGAGGAAAATATGGATAAAATATAAATTGTGGGGAATAGAAAGTAGGCCATTTTGCATAATGATCCTCACTCTAGTCCTAGCTCTAATAAAACACTTTTCCCTATGTGGATATTTATTGGTGATATTGAAGGAAGATAGTGTTGCCACAGAGTTTTAGCCCATCAGTCCCATCTCATTTCAAATATGCAGTGAGCACCTATGTGTTCATCAGTGTGCAATGTGTTAGGGTTGGGGGTTTTGCAAAAGAAATCTACAGTGGTTGTTGTGCTTGGGAAAGCCCTAGTCTAATTTAGAGTATGAATCAAACCAATTGAACAGGTGGATAATAGTAATTTAAATGCCTAAAATTAATGGCACAAATAAAAGGTGATAGAATCTCAGATTTGGGTGAACAGGGATGGTCAAAGAAGCCCTGATGGCAGGAAATGGAAGCCTTTAAACTATGCTTCAAAAGAAAATGAATCCAGTAAGTCAGAGCATTTCTGAAAGTCCATTCCATAAAATGCTTTGCAAGTCTTAAAACAGCAATTACTCAGAATAATTGTGGCATGCTCATGTTTCCGAATGAAATTCTGCAACCTGGTGATCTCTTTCAAAATTTGTGCCACTTTTTTTTCCCTAAATACTTCATTTGTATATTGGACACAGGAGACAACAGCCCTAACAAATGCACCTTCCTGTCAACTGCATTGTAGTATTTGGTATTATTTCTTAGTTAGAAGCTTCAGAGTTTTGTGTTGAAAAAATGATTTAAAGAGGGAAGGGATGATGAAGAGGGTATGAATGGTACAGAAATAATAGAGCCTGGAAGTTTATAGAAAGTGAAACAAACTTGTGTTTAATTACACAGTAGAAATCTCAGATTTAACCTAGATTCTCAAATAATTGCATGTAGTAACTCCTGTAGGGAAGACAGAATGACGCTCTGTTGCCTGCTTTCTTTTTTTTTTTTTTTTTTTTTTTTTTGTGTGTGTGTGTGTTTTTTTTTGTTGTTGTTTTTTTTTTGTTGCCTGCTTTCAACTCTGGTACCTCTCAGTTGCAAAAAGTTACTAGAAAAATCCTCACCAGATTCTCAAGGGTACAATCACATATGCTAGAGTGATTGCAGGTGCACTGGTTTCTCCACGCAGGTGCAGTTCTCCAGGGCTGCAGAGGCCCTGAAGGGGAAGAAAAGATAAAATGTACCAGCATCTGAAGCATTGAACAAGCTTGAAATCATAACAAAGGGGAATAGGGATACTCAGCAAAATGATGATGGAAGGAGAAAAGCAGAGACTAGGCAGGTGGAAAAATTCTCAATAGATCGAAATGTTTTGGTTAGAAGCAGGAGGCAATCCTTTGTCTCCTTTTCTTTGGTAGCAAGAATTATAAATCCTGGAAGAAATTAAAACAGAATCCCACAAGGTGAGAAAAGGTATATGGAAAAAAAATGTCATATGTTCTATTGACCCATAAAATTATGGTTTCTAACTTCTGCTCCTTTCTCTTTACTCCTTCTGTATTCAGGGAGTAGTATCACTTCAAGGAAGGGATAGTTCTTCATTAATTGCAACACAAACTGTACACGGAGGATGATGAGTCTGTCTTTTCAGCCAGGGTGTAGGTACTGTAATAACTTTACCAGTTTCACTGAGTTAGAAGCACATGCTGTGACCAAACACTCAAGCTTTAGACAAATATTAGGAAATGGAGAAGTAGTGGAGGTTCATCTTATCATTGAATGTTTGAAGTAATTTTCTCTTAAGGGGGCTTAACAGTAATGAAAATTTGTAATAATTGGCTTGTACCTAGAAGAATCGAGAAAAAACAAGGGGTTAAGCTGCAGAGGTGCTGTGTTTCAGTCATCAGTCCACGGAATTACACTGAATTACTGATTACATCAGTAATCCCATGGCCAGCGTCTTCACTTATAGTTGGAAAGTCATGGACTTGGCTGACACCTCCTTGATGCATCAGCTCTGTGTTTCTATGAAGGATTGTGGAAATAATTATTTTGGACATTTTCAGCCAACTCCACACACTGAACTTCAGATCTCTATTAATTTCAGCCACTACTGAGCATTTAAGATCCTCTAGTCATCCATCATTTCTTGTTGTGACCTTCATACTTTTGTGTGTGTGTGTGTGTGTGTGTGTGTGTGTGTGTGTGTCCTCATTTGTTCATCAGTTAGGATGCTCTATGAAATAAATAACATAAAACTGCCTTCAAACTGGCTTCAGCATAACTGGAAAATAGCTCTAGGTCAGGTTTCAGGATTAAGTGATATAGGGGCTCAGGGATATCAGTAAATATTTGCTTTCCTTCCTTTATTCTTCTGTTCACAGTGTTTGCTTCATCGTGTCAGGTTCTACTTTGTGTCGTAAGGTGGACGCCAGCTGCTATCAAGGACATAAGCTTCCTGGATTATACACAGTGGGAACAGGAGTTCTGAGGGAAGGGACAGCCACCTCCATGGATCATGGACTGGGACAGGGGCAGTGATGGTGCATGGGTAACATGAAGAAAGATGTATATATACTTAGAGGGAAGCAGTGAATGGCTGGACAACCAACCCATTTCTAGCTATCTAATCTACTCTTAGGCTCCTCCCTCATTATTTCTGGAACCCTTGTCCCATAATAAACAAACTCCTCCACTTTTTTATACTCCCTGGATTGTCTTGTCTTCTATTAACCTTTACTGAAATCCATCCAACCCCAGGGAAAACATTTTCTATACATCCCTCTTTCTTCTCCACCCCATATACCACAAAGTAAGGAGGAAAGATCACATCTTTGTTTCCCCCAGGTATGCTCCCAGACCAACACTTCACCATTGTATAGAAACACCTTCAAGGCTCACAGTCTGGTTTTATTATCCTTTACCTTGCCTATGATATCCTCCACCAGCTACCTAGTTGGTCTTCTCCAATCTTTGAAGACTTTGGTTACTGGCTCAGTCTTCCTTTCTATTCCCAGGCCGAGCTATCAAGCTGCTGACTCCAGTGTTCACATAGACAATCTATCCAGTACGAGATAGTCGGTCATATGCACTCTTCCAACTCATTTATATCAACTGTCCACTTCTGGGAAAATATCCTGGATCTTGTCAGACTGCTTAACCTTTGAATTCTTAAATTCAAACCCATACTTTTTTATTAAAACCTAACAACTCCCACTTTACCTGTTTTTATTTTACTGAGACAGTAGTCTCTCTTCTTACCTAAAATACATCCAGCTCTAGGGACTTGCTTAGATGCACTCTCCAGTTCTTTACCTTCTTCCTACTGCTCAGTCACAGCATTCTGACCTTCACCACTACCATCCACTGACACTGTTCTTGCTGTAGTCATCAGTGACATTCCTGTTGCTAAATTTGACAGACTCGTCCATCTTTCTGGAGATTTGTACATTTGGCACTTATTCACTCCCTCCCTTTTTCTATGCTTGCTTTTCACAACTTACTAAAACCATTCTGGCTTCATTTTCTTTCTACCTCAGTGATTAAACTAGAGTTAGGGCTCAGTTGTTCTGTTCTTATTCTGCAAACTCCCTTGGGCCCATTCAGCCAGCCTTATAACTCCAGTTACCATCTGATATTAATGAATTGTACTTACATGTGTCACAGCCACTTCACACTTGGCATGTTCAAAATTAATTTCTCTCCCCCCCCACCCCCACAAAAAGTCACCTCCTTCTAAATTTCCTGTTTTAGTGAAGGTGCCTCCATCCATCCATCCTTTCATCCATCCATCCATCCAGTTACAAGACAGAATCTTGGACAACATCCTTGACTCACTCCCCACCCCTGTACCAAGTACCAAAAAAAAAAAGCAGGCACCCTCCCCCAGGTGCTTCTACTCCAGGAGGTACCCCAGCCTCACCTGCCAGTGTTATACAGCACATCACTCCCTCTTCTGCTCATGCGCCACCCCCGAAAAGGATTTTGAAAGATCATGTATCCCCTCACTTTCTAAATATCAACTTAAGATGTTGCCAAAGTATGTCTTTCCTGGTGTCATGTAAATATTATTTTTAAATAAAACTCTTATATCACTCTTTTGTTTATTTATTTTTAAAAGATTTTTATTTATTTATTTATGAGAGACACACAGAAAGGCAGAAACACACAGGCAGAGGGAGAAGCAGGCTCCATGCAGGGAGCCCAATGTGGGACTCGATCCCAGAACGCGGGGATCACGCCCTGAAAAGGCAGACGCTCACCACTGAGCCACCCAGGCATCCCTATATCACTCTTTAAAAAAAAAAAAGTCATATTGATTTTACTTCCTGAATATCTCTTAAGTCACTCCAGTTCCCCGTTTCCTATTGAGTATACCTTAATATTATGTCCCTATTACAGTAATAGCTTACCTCTAATATGATCTCTCTTTTCTAAACCTCTCAACTCACTGTAATTTGGGCGATTTCTCTAGAATGTATATCTTATTTCATCTCTTACCTGATTAAAACCCTTCAGTGGCTCTCTCACTGCCTTCAGAATAAGGTTGAACTCTTAAGTGATTCCCAAGGCTCTTCATTCTCTAGTCCCCACTGATCTTATCCGACCTCTCTCCTTACAGCTTTTGGCATTTGGGTAATTTGTGGACAACATCCAGATCTTGGCTTGCACCTTATTCCCTTTAGAAAATCATCCTAGAAAAGTTCCTTCTGTGGTCTTTCAGAGTTCTCCACTGTATTATTAACAGCAGGGTCCTAGTCAGTTTGCCTGTTTATCTTTGATGCCTGTCATAATGACCAGACGGTATATGCTTATAAGTATCTATTGAGTGAATGGCCTTAAATAAGTCACTTAGCCTCTCTGAGCTTCAACTGAATCAGCTATTAAAAGAGAATAATGCACTGCCAACCACATAAGGTGGTCTTGAGGGTCTTGTAAGATAATGGGAATGAAGTTTAGCATAGTAGTTAAGAGTGTAGGTTCTGGATCTCTACTGTCTAACCATCTGCATGACCTTGGGCAAGTTACTTGATTTTCCTGTGTTTTCGTTTCCTCTGTGGTAAATAAAATGAGAATAACCAGGGATCCCCTGGGTGGCTCAGCAGTGTAGCACCGCCTTCAGCCCAGGGCGTGATCCTGGAGACCCAGGATCGAGTCCCACGTCAGACTCCTTGCATGGCGCCTGCTTCTCCCTCTGCCTCTGTCTCTGCCTCACTCTCTCTCTGTCTCTCATGAATAAATAAATAAAATCTTTAAAAAATAATAAACAAAAATAAAAATAAAAATAAAAATAAAATAAAATAAAATGAAAATAACCATAGTATCTACCTTATAGTTTTGTTGTGAGGACTGAGTGAATAAATGGAAAGCATTTAGTACACTGCCTAAACATACAACAGATGTTAGCTATTAATTATAATATTTTTATTTATAAGCTCTAAAATTATATTGAATGGTATATATTACATATGTATACACATATGGCATTAATTATTAGTTTGAGAGTTTTAGGGAGGTGAAGGATTGGTATCATGACAATTTCTTTTTTCTTTTATTTTTTAGAATAACATTATAGCAATACCAGAGTTTATCTCTCCAGTCTTTTTTTTTTTTTAATTCTAGCATTTTTTTTAAGATTTTATTTATTTATTCATGAGAGACAGAAAGAGAGAGGCAGAGACACAGGCAGAGAGAGAAGCAGGCTCCATGCGGGGAGCCCGATGTGGGACTCGATCCTGGGTCTCCAGGATCATGCTCTGGGTTGCAGGCAGATGTTTATTTATTTTTTAAAAGATTTTTATTTATTTATTCATGAGCTACACAGAGAGGCAGAGACACAGGCAGAGGGAGAAGCAGGCTCCATGCAGGGAGCCCAATGTGGGACTCGATCCCAGGACCCCAGGATCACATCCTGGTCCGAAGGCAGGCGCCAAACCGCTGAGCCACCGGGATCCCTGGGCAGATGTTTAACTGCTGAATCACCCAGGTGTCCCTATTTCTCCAGTCTTAAATTCAGATTGCCATAGTTGATTTACATGAAATTTTTGTAAAAAAAATTTTTTACATTGGTGTTCATTATAAAAAGAGCATTTTGAAAATGTTTCCTTGCTGAATCCTAAAACATTTTTTGAGTCTGGTACATTGTAGATAGATGTTAGCACAGGAAAACATGTATTTCTTCTTCTTCTTCTTTTTTTTAAGATTTTAGTTTTTTAAGTAATCTCTGTACCCAACACGGGGCCTGAACTTACAGCCCCAAGATCATAGCCAACTAGACATCCCAGCACAGGGAAAACATTTAAATAAGAAAGATTACTGGCTTAATTTATAAAGGACAGTTGTTATGTCTTTGACACTTTATTTCTCAACATAATTTAATTACATAACCAATTCAGTGTTTGGTAAGTACTAATTCCATTAAGTCTGTAGTCAAAGGGGAAAAATGCAAAGGCATTTAGTTTTATGCTTATTTTATGTAAGTTCACCCGAAAGGGATTTACTCAGTTTTATTAAAAAGTTAATTTAATTAGATAATACACATCTGTGTATCGACTTTGGACCAACAAATGCCTGATTTTTATTTTTCTGATTCTTTTCAGAGTTGGTGGTTCCAAGATTTTATTCATGACTTTAGGAAGAGAAGTGAGGTCTCCTCTTCAAGCCATGTCTTCCTATACTGTGGCTGGCAGAAATGTTTTAAGATGGGATCTTTCACCAGAGCAAATTAAAACAAGAACTGAGGAGCTCATTGTGCAAACCAAACAGGTGTACGATGCTATTGGAATGCTTGACATTGAGGAAGTAACTTATGAGAACTGTTTGCAGGCCTTGGCAGATGTAGAGGTGAAGTACATAGGTGAGTAGGATGCATTTTGTAGGCATCAACCATTTTATGCATTCTGTTTTGGCAGTCCATTTTCCAATTTTACAAGACATTGATTTTTCCATAATGATTAATAAATTGCTTAGAATTCAATTAAATAAGATTAAAATTGTTTTTATTGTGTTGGCAATGATGCTACAGAATGTACACTCCTATTACAACTGCTTCCTAGGGAATATTTTGACATATCAAAACGCTTAAGAAGTTCATATCCTAGCCCTGTTAATTCCACATCCAGGCATTTAATCTAAGGAAATATTCAGACACAGGAGAAATTTTGTGTAAATTTATGTTTAAATAGGTACTCTGTCCTCTCAAAAGCTTGGAAACAATCCCTGGGTGGCAACAAATAGGCTAAATAACAGTACACTCAGCCTCTGCAACACTGTGGAGCCATTAAAATCATGCTAGAAGCACAGTATTTAGTTACTTTTTTTAAAAAAAGCACAGAGAAGAAAACGAGAAGAAAATACACAAATTTTAATAATAGCTTATTTTTTGAGTATTGAGTTTACAGTTGATTTTTAAAAATTCACTATTTCTGCTTTTCTCTATTTTCTATATTTCCTACACTAAAAATATATTATTTTTATCATACAAGTCCTTTGAAATAAAGGAGTGAAGATTCACATCAGTTGCCTCTAAGGGTTAGGTGTACTCTGGAGTATAATTATGGCTAAACGACCTTGGCTGTGTATCCAGGCCTTGTAAGAGCATAGGTTATCTGTAGAACTGGATATCAGAAACATTTGTATGTATTCCGGAATTTGGAAGGTTGTCCAGAATCCTGCACAGCTCTAGTGACTTACTCATTTCTTTATCCCCACCAACCCCTCAACACCGAGAGTTCCCTACCTGTCTCCCACCATAATAGGGATTCTCTTACCTCCCCTATTCTGTTTCAGTTTCTGCCTCTTACCACCAATGGCTTCACTCTGATTAATGGCCATTAAATCTGGCTAACAGTCTTGAGTTTAAACTCCTGAATAAAAAAAGACCTCATTGGTCTCATTAGTCATAGTCAAAGGGATGGAGTTGGTTCCCACTTGGCGTTTTCCCAGAACACAATTTCATACGTATCTCCCTCCCCATATGTGGTTTATCCTTGGTTCAGAGACTCATTTCTTCTGCAGTCACATTTGGCCAAGATAGTGTGGCAGCCTGGTGACTTCTGCATTCAACAAATACAAAAATCAGTGGGGAAAGCACAAAATCTTTTTTTTAATTATCTTAAATTCTGCTTCTTCCCCAATAATACATCTTTTAGATATGCTTTTAGTTTTCTAATATTCTTGCTATCCCATAAGTTTAGTTTTGTGAGTTAATCATAGAAATTTTTGAGTTCAGGAATAGATTTTTAAAAACAAATTTCCTCTTATCAGTATATATTCTTAGAGTTTAATCTGCCTCCTGCAATAGCTGTTAAAACCTCATTTGTCTAGTGTCATGTACTGTTTATAGTTTGGCAGTGAGAACATAAGTCTGGTTCAGGTCTTTGTGGCAAAGGAAGGAAATGGTTTTTAGTATTATTGTTTGTTTAAGAATATGTTTCCAGTTTCAGGCTCCTGCATTTTGTTCTGCTCATTTCGTTCTTGTTCTGCAATTTTGATTTTTCCTAATATCTTCTTGAGCTAATTTTTAAAAAGTAAACAGAATCTATAACTATGTAGTTTATTATTCAAAGAAGTGCTATGTACGAAATTTTAATTCTGTTCCATTCTTTCTTTAATCAAGGGACATAAAACTATATATTTTAAAAATAATTATTCCTTAAATCCTTAAAGAATAATTATTCAATTTGATTTTTTAAACCACACATTATGAACTCATTCTGATATTTGAGGCAATTTTCAAACAGCTTTATTTGTAGCTATGTTTTAAGAGGACTGATTAAAGTGAGGTAGCTTGTTTAACTGGACAATTTCTTGGTATGTAAAGGATAGCTCTACTCTCTACCATATTCACATGAGGAAGTTTTACCTATTTATAATTCCTTCAAAGTACTAAAAATAATAAAAATGTATTCATTGTCACAGCATAGCTATAACCATCCCTATAAGTTATACTCATTTTTTTCCTGTTGTATGGGTTAGTCAGACTTTTGCCCAATTAAAGTCAAAATACAAATGTATAAAAAAACCCAAGAAATCATTTTAATATGTAAAAATTAGAGCAGACTGCATTACTACCATTATGTAACAGAAGTAACCCCAGTATTGAGCCTCTTACTTGATGTGTCTGCTGAGATTTCTGGGAATCTTCTGAAATTGTATGGAACTTTTTATGCTTGTATGAATATGTGTATTTGAGAGAGAGTTTTTGATTAGATTCTCTAAGGAATCTTTAGTAAAGGTTAAGAACTCCTGTTCTAAACAAACCCCCTCTCACTAAGTTGGTCTTCTTTTTTCCAAAACATCCTGTCTCTGCCAGTCCCACGCTTGTCGTCTCTACTTCTCTAGTCCTCTCCTGAGATATTCCTCTTGCCCTGCCATCCTAGGGTCCAGCCTTATCCATAAGGCATCACATAGGGCTCCAGTCCTTAGTAGTGCTGTCTTTGAGTTACTCTCGCATTCATTTGACAATTTAGTTGCTCTGTCCTGTATGGTTATTTTTTCACATATTGTTCCATACTCTCACATCCCAGACAATGAAATACATCACAAAAAATACAAGATAATAGTAATAAAATAAAATGTGTCACTAGGAGAACTATGTCTTTATCCTTCTGCATTCCCAGTTAATAAATTACACCCTACACATACTCTGCACAGTGTCTACCCTGATTGTTCCTAGTAATGCTCTGCCACAGCCAAGTCCTGCATTAGATGCTATTTCTTTTTTTGTTTTTAAGATTTTATTTATTTATTCATGAGACACAGAGAGAAAAAGACAGAGACAGAGACATAGACAGAGGGAAAAGTAGGCTCCATACAGGGAGCCTGACGTGGGACTCGATCTCGGGTCTCCAGGATCACGCCCTGGGCAGAAGGCGACACTAAACCGCTGAGCCACCCGGGCCACTAGATGCTATTTCTTGATAGCCTCAGGAACCTTTACAGAAAGTATAAAATGAAAAACTTAAATTGGGTTAATCATTCATCCAGGTAGGAGGTATTTTTCTTAGTCCTGATTCAATGAGTCCTTATGGTTTTTTTTTTTCCTCTATTGCCAGTGGAGCGAACCATGCTAGACTTTCCTCAGCATGTCTCTTCTGACAAAGAAGTGCGGGCAGCAAGTACAGAAGCAGACAAAAGACTTTCTCGTTTTGATATTGAGATGAGCATGAGAGAAGATATATTTCTGAGAATTGTTCATTTACAGGTAAATGATATTATAAATCCCTTTAAGAATTGATTGGTTAATTAGAGTGAGAGAGTGCATACAAGCAAAAGGAGCAGAGGAAGAAGGAGAGACTCTCAAGCAGACTCCCTGCTGAGCACACAGCCCTTCTTGGGGATTGATCTCATGACCTGAGTCGAAATCAAGAGTCAGATGCTGGGATCCCTGGGTGGCTCAGCGGTTTGGTGCCTGCCTTCGGCCCAGGGCATGATCCTGGTGTCCCAGGATCGAGTCCCATGTTGGGCTCCCTGCGTGGAGCCTGCTTCTCCACCCCTCTCTCTCTCTCTCTGTCTCTCATGAATAAATAAATAAAATCTTAAAAAAAAAAAAAGAGTCAGATGCTTAACCGACTCAGCCACCCAGGCACTCCAATGTTATAAATCCCTTTAAAAAGAAAACAAAATCTATAATAAAAAAGTAAAAATCTTTGACCAACAATCAAAAGTATCTGAAAGTTTCTAGATTTTGTTTTTAATTATTATAATAATGGGCACAGTGTTATATATTGTTATACCATAGATTGTTATATTACACCATATCGTTATACTATAATAATAGCACAGTGTTATATATATATGTGCTATTATATAATATATATATTATATAATAGCACAGTGTTATATATAATAGCACAGTGTTATAATAGCACAGTGTTATAGATTTATGTTGAGTTGCTGTTCACGTTCAACACTAAAGACCAGGTATAAAAAAGTGTACAGCTATAAATCTAAGGATTTTTGACCATCTTGAACATAATGGTTCGATGTAAAAACCTCTTTGAATTTCTGGAATGTTGCAAGGTTTATATTAGATCAGGTCAGCTACAACCAAATGGGATTGTGAGTTGTTTACCTATAAATATCATGTGGTTTGGGCCATGATATTGATGACATACTGTTGATACTACCCGCCACAGTCATCATTCCTGTCTATCATCCTTATGTTTTTCAGGACTCACAGAAATTATGGATAATGGATATTTTAAGTTAGGGTCTGCCTTGAGGGTTTTTGATCTTTTCATCACCAATGTTGATTTGTTTCCCAGCATTGTCATTATGTTTTTGCTTTGAATTTTTATTTTCATGACGCTCAGCACTTTGTTTGAAAAACAACCATTGTTTTATAATCCTAGACATTTTTGTTTAATTTTGCATGTGTCTTTATGCAAAATCTCAAATTTTGTTCTTTTTAGCAAATTATGACAAGAATTGAAATGAAACAGCAGTTTTGTTTCAGATGTTTTATTTGTGACATACTAAAGAATATGTAATTAAGACTTTATTTAGACATGTGAGATGTACATGCTGTCTCTTCTCTCATGTCAAACAGGCACTTTTCCCCCCCTGTGATTTATATTCATCTGTGTGATTCATAACTGTTCATCTCTAGCACTATAAAAATAACATAAATTGTAATAATTTTATGAGTGTTCTTTATTAGCTACATTGTTTTATTTTCTTCTTTTGACCCCAGTTATTAATTCTGTGTGATTCAAATCATGGCCCTTACAGTCTTCTATTTTTTATTTCCTTAAAAAATCTGATTTCCTTTCTAGCTCTATATTATATATGTATTTCAGAACCTTTTCCCAGAATTTCTAATTTCCTTTGATGAACTCTGTTTCCATTCTGACTTGTAAGTTTTCATTTGGGATTTTCAAGCCTTAAAAAGATATCACAATCCTAATGTAATATGTTGTATTAATGTTTTTCTCTGATCTTTATGAATGTTAGCAAGATACAGGAGGTTTGTCACTTTAGATTTCTTTGTTATACTTTTAAATTTGGGAACAAACTGCTGCCTATATAGTATGCTAGTAAAATATACCAGATAGATACCAGTGCATTCATCTATTTGTCCATTTGTTTGGGCTGGTTCACTCAAAGGTTTTTTTTGTTTGTTTTAAGACTTATTCATTTATTCATGAGAAAGAGAGAGAGGCAGAGACACAGGCAGGGGGAGAGGCAGGCTCCTCGCAGGGAGCCCGAGTCTCCAGAGTCTCCAGGATCACACCCTGGGCCCAAGGCAGCGCTAAACCACTGAACCACCCAGGCATCCCTCAAAGGTTTTTTGTTTGTTTGTTTGTTTTCCTCAAAGGTTTTATTGTAATAATTTACGGTAGTTTTAGAGTTGCTTCCATCATTTTTTTCTTTTTTTTCCAAAGGAGTAATTATTATCATACCTGTCCATTGTTGTGCAACCGTTTTTAGAAGCTTTTACAATGTCTGTTAGGACTAGATCGGAATAATAAAAAATAACTGTTGTGGGTTTTTTAATCACTGGAGCTTACTTAGTGAATTTAGTTCCCTTTAAACACATTCCTTGACAAATAGATGCATTTGTTTAGGTAGTATTTATTTTATTTTAATTCCAGTATAGTTGACATACAGTGTTAAATTAGTTTCAGGTATACTATATAGTGACTCAGAAATTCTATATATTACCCAGTATTTAGGCAGTACTTTTTAAAATCTAAAACTATCAGTGTGAGTTCTGTGCTAGCATTGGACAGTTTAACAAATGATAAATCTCATCTCATTCATACTAAAAGATAAAGTTAGGGGTACCTGGGTGGCTCAGTTGGTTAAGCAGCTAACTCTTGGCTCAGGTCATGATCTCAGGGTCATGAAACCCAGGCCCATGTTAGGCTCTATGTCAGGTATGGAGCCTGCTTAAGATTCTTTCCCTTATTCTCTGCTCCTCCCCTTGCCTTTTCCAGCCCGCTTACATGCACTTGCACATACACTCTCTCTATTAAAAAAAATTATTTTTAAAAAAGACAAAGTTAGATATATCTAAGTATTCTATTTATATTTCTCTGTAATGTTGTAAGTAAAACAGGGCAACCATGGTGTAATACATAACCCCTTCATTAAGCTGGGTGATAGGATTTTAAATTTATGTTAAGTCAGCAATTTCAGCATGATCTACTAAAATGAGGATGCTCTGAATAATACTGAGGTCTCAAGATACCACCAATGTAGATAATGATCTATAATATTCTTAATTCGATATAAGATGTTATTTTAGCTATCATCTTATTCTTCACTTAGGATTGATGGTAAAAATATGAAATTATTTTTCACAGTTCTTTATGCAAAATCTATGCTCAGTAAGGCTTCTAGTGATATATTGATATATAACCTATTACTTCAGAACTTACTGGCTGAATATAGCAGCAATCATTTTGTATTCTGTCACCATTTCTGTGGGTCAGGAATTCATAAAGAAGTCATTTGGAGGGACGCCTGCGTGGTTCAGTGGTTGGGCGTCTGCCTTTGGCTCAGGGCATGACCCTGAGGTCCTGGGATCGAGTCTCACATCAGGCTCCTGCATGGAGCCTGCTTCTCCCTCTGCCTGTGTCTCTGCCTCTCTCTCTGCACCTCTCATGAATAAATAAATAAAATCGTAAAAAAAAAAAAAAGTCAGTTTGATAGTTCTGGCTTGGGGTCTTGCATGGATTTAAGGCAGTGGTGGCTGAAGCTGAAGCATGTAGAGGCCAACCAGACATCTTTCTCTTCATGTTATGTCAAGGCATCTCCTTGTTGTCTCTATACATGGACTACTTTGGACTTTCTCATAGCATGGCAGCATCAGGGTAGTAGGATCTGTTTCATGGAAACTCAGAACTCTGACAAGGGTGTTTCAACAAACTACACAGAGGCAACATTGCATTTTCTGACCATTTTGGAGGTCACATAGCATCACTTTGGCCATACTGTATTGATTGACAAGTCCCTGCAGTCTGCCCAAATTCAAGAGACAGTGCATCTCCGTCTAAGAAGTATCAACTAATTTGCAATTATTTTTCAAAACCTCCAAAATAAGTCCTGTGGTGACTATAGATGGATGAAATTACAATAGAGCTTGAGACTAGCATACCATAGTCTTCCTACCTCCTCCCTAATTTGTGGTTAGTAGTTTACATTGGCACAACATTGTAGTTATCTAATTTAACTTCTTTTTTTTTTTAAGATTTTATTTATTCATGAGAAACACAGAGAGAGTCAGAGACACAGGCAGAGGGAGAAGCAGGCTCCATGCAGGGAGCCCAATGTGGGACTCGATCCCAGGTCTCCAGGATCAGGCCCTGGCCTGAAGGCAGTGCTAAACTGCTGAGCCACTCGGGCTGCCCTAATTTAACTTTTATACCAACCTTGTGAAGCATCCCTCTTTATAAATAGATATGCTGAAGCTCAGAAATAGTAACCTCCCAGGAGCCACAGAGGTAATTATTCATCAAACTAAAGTGAGGAACATTTGGTGACAGATCTAAAAGATAGGACTTCAGTGATTGTTGCTAGGACATGGGTTATCTATATAGGAAAAGGAAAAATTGGATCTCCTACTCACAATCAAACAGAGAAACAAGTTCTAGAAGTTTATATAGGAATAAATCTTTATGACACCTGAGCAGGGATATATTTGTTGAACAAGACACCAAAATGCTAACTGTAAAATGTAAGGCTGATAAACATGACTACATTAAAATAAAGAACTTAGGAGGTACCTGGGTGGCTCAGTTAGTTAAGCATCCAACTCTTGCTTTTGGGCTCAGGTCATGATCTTGTGGTCCTGAGATCAAGCCCTGACTTGGGCTCCCTGCTCATCAGGGAAATTGCTTGAGGATTCTCTCCCTCTCCCTCTGCCCTTCTTCCCGCTGTTAGTGTGTGTGTGCTCTCTCTCTCTCTCTCTAAAATAAATAAATAATCTTTAAAAAAAAAAGAACTTCTATTAATAAAATGAAAAGACACTAATACTAACAAATACTGAAATATGTAAATACTAAATTAAGAAATTTGTAAAATATGGAACTAGAAAAACATTTGTACCTAGGATATATAAAGTACTACTATAGTCAATAAAAAAAGGCCAACATTGCAAAAGAAAAATGGGCAAATGACATGAAAAGATATTTTAGGAGAAACACAAATGGCAATTAAACATGAAAAGATATTCAGTCTCATTAATAATTGGGGAAATACAGGGATTCCTGGGTGGCTCAGCGTTTGGGCCTCTGCCTTCAGCCCAGGGCGTGATCCTGGGGTCCCGGGATCGAGTCCCATATCAGGCTCCTGCAGGGAGCCTGCTTCTCCCTCTGCCTATGTCTCTGCCTTTCTCTGTGTCTCATGAATAAATAAATAAAATCTTTAAAGAATAATAATAATAATTGGAGAAGTACAAATGAAGGTCACATTAAGATACAATTTTTCCTCATCAGGCTGGCAAAAATAAGTTTAACAATGCTCAGTATCTGTAAATATGAGTCAGTGGGAATGTTTATGCACTACCTGTAAGGGTGTAAGTTAATTCAAAAATTAGAGTAGTGGGATCCCTGGGTGGCACAGCGGTTTGGCGCCTGCCTTTGGCCCAGGGCGCCATCCTGGAGACCCGGGATCGAATCCCACGTTGGGCTCCCGTTGCATGGAGCCTGCTTCTCCCTCTGCCTGTGTCTCTGCCGCGCTCTCTCTCTCTCTCTGTGACTATCATAAATAAAAATTTTTAAAAAATTAGAGTAGTAACTAATTTGGAGAAAAATTTAGTATTATGAAGTTGGATCTCACAATCTTCATAACTCAGTATATCCTTACTGTTTACCTAGAAATATTTTTGCATTTTTTTTTTTAATTTTTATTTATTTATGATAGTCACACACAGAGAGAGAGGCAGAGACACAGGCAGAGGGAGAAGCAGGCTCCATGCACCGGGAGCCCGACGTGGGATTCGATCCTGGGTCTCCAGGATTGCGCCCTGGGCCAAAGGCAGGCGCTAAACCGCTGCACCACCCAGGTATCCCTATTTTTGCATTTGTGAAATTGGACAACAATTTTATTGTTCATAGCAACATTACCTATAATAGCAAAATGCTGAAACAAGTCAGATTTCTATCAGCAAGAAAATGCATCAAGGAATTTTAGTATTTTTACATTGGAATATTTTATAATCAGGAAAGTAAGTAAAGTATAGCAGCATGCAGCCCCATGGCTGAATCTTAGTAGCAATGAAAGAAAAATGTCGCAGAACACTACAGTGAGACATCATTTCATCAAGCTCAAAAGGAAACAAAACCAAATAATGTATATGTAAGCAGTAAAACTGGAGAAAATATTTAGCATAAAAGTCAGGAGAATGGTTATCTGCTGCACAGGTAAGTGCAGCCGTGTTACTATTCTATTTTGTAAATTAAAGGGTGGATTTAATGTGTTTTTATAACATATGTTTGTAATTCCACTCATTTATAGATTTAAAATATTACATGCAAATTTAACATGTTAAATTTAGCCTTAATTCTACCAGAAGAAATAAAAGAATAAGAAATTAAAGCAACCATTTCCTCATTCCTTTAGCTAAAAGCTTGTCCAGGGCCACAGTAGAAGCCAGCAGTCAGGGCCACAGGTGTTGGTTTTTCCAACCGTCCTGACAAAGGTTTCTTAGTTGTTAGCTAAGAAGCCAGCAGAGAAGTCTTAGACACTCTTTCAAGCCGTATTGATGAGAAAAATGTGCAGTGTCCAGTGTCTCCATGCTAAGACAATCCAGGCATGCAATATTTTACTCCAGTGAACTGCTAACTAATACGCATAAAAGAGGGATTCCTTAGTGAAATAAAAGTCTCAGTTATGCCAGCTGAATCAAGAAATACAGTTATCTGTTGTAATATTAATATTTTTTTTCAGAGCCCTGGGCTTTGGTCAGGCCAATTCATCTTAGCCAATTAGTGACTTAAAGTTTTACTGTTAAAGTGTAAAAGAATGAGGTCATGGTATTAAGTAAAGATGCTTTTAAACATTATATGGCCTTTTACGCTACCAGCCATGAAGGCCTGCCTAATTAAAATACACAAACCAGTCCTTTAAGACTATGGAAAAAAAAAAAAAAAAGGAAGCAGGGAAGGGAAGGAAAAACCTTTAGTCAAAAATCAGCATGATAATGGTAATTCCCTTAACCTACACCATCCTTCTTGATTTTGAAACATAAAAGTCTAGTTATTGGTCATAATAACTTTCAGTACTACTGAAACTTGTGGCTTTGTGAGGCTTTAAAAGCCTACAGACCTAATACAAAGCATCAACTGCCTTGCCTTGCCTTAGTTTCCCTACTAGCCAGATACCACTCTTGGGCTTCCCAAGTATTGAGCTCTCTCTTCACTCACTACCTGATACTGATGTTAGCTGCTAATATTTTTGTTTTCTTTTATATTACTTTTTTTTTTTTTAAGATTCTATTGATTTATTCGTGAAAGACACAGAGAGGCAGAGACACAAGCGGAGGGAGAAGCAGGTTCCTCACAGGGAACCTGATGTGGGACTCAATCCCTGAACTGGGATCATGCCCTGAGCCAAAGGCAGATGCTGAACCACTGAGCCACCCAGGCATCCCTTCATATTACTTAAAGCACCTCAAACATATTCATCTTTTTTTCCTCCAGTACCTGGCATAAGTAGGAGCTCAGTGAATGTTTGCTGAATGGAACTGAACCAGTCCCCATTAAAATGTGTCTTCATGCAGTATGGTTCCCTGTTCCCAGTGTCCTCGCTGGGCTTCTGGCTCACACCAAAGCAAGGGCTCTTGTGGTATTTTGAATTAGTGGTCAGCAAGCAGACCTTTCTGTGCCCCCCCCAACCCCGCAAACACAGGCAAGCTACCTAAGAATGCCCTCTTCACAGTGGTCAGATAGAAACCTAACAGAAAACATAACGTTGAAAAGAACAGGAAAATCAGGAAGGGAACTGCAAATATAACACATTTAATTAAGTTATGCCTCTGTCTTAGCTTTTGCAATGGGATCTGTACTCTGTTATCTTCTATTGCTATAGCATATTCCAAGCTTATGAACTCATTTTTCTTTTTTTTTAATATTTTATTTATTTATTCATGATAGACATAGAGAGGCAGAGGGAGAAGCAGGCCCCGTGCCGGGAGCCCGACATGGGACTCGATCCCAGGACTCCAGGATCACACCTTGGGCCAAAGGCAGGTGTCAAACCGCTGAGCCACCCAGGAATCCCTGAACTCATTTTTCTAGATGATATTCAAAGAAATATACCATCTTAAATTTTCAGGGTTCTTTTAACAATATTGTGGTTTCTTCTTTATATACACAATATGGAAAATCCCACTGGAATTATCTTTTATTTATGTATTTTAGAAGCTGAAATGGAAGTTCTTGCAAAGAAAAGAACAGTCATGGGATAGAAGGTGGGGAGGAGGGACGCCTGGGTGGCTCAGTGGTTGAGCGTCTGCCTTTGGTTCAGGGCCTGATCCTGGAGACCTGCGATCAAGTCCCACGTTGGGCTTCCAGCATGGAGCCTGCTTCTCCCTCTGCCTGTGTCTCTGCCTCTGTGTGTGTGTGTCTCTCATGAATAAATAAATAAATAAAATATTTTAAAGAAAGAAGGTGGGGAGGATTGCAGAGAAATTAAGAAAATGTTCACTGATTTATAATAAAATTCTAAAGAATGATAATAAATCAAGGTATAATCTAGTGGTATAATATATTGGGGAAAGTACCAAAGTAAGAATTTATAAAATGTATTTCTATGCATTTTTACTAATCAATAGCTGAGTGAACTAAGATCATTTAACCCCAGTTTTCTTGTTTATAAAATGAGTATACGAGCATATGTGTCAGTGTGTGTGCGCACATGTGCCCACATTCACACTTTCATGTGAAGCCTCTTTGTTACAGGAGGAGAATAGGAAGAAACTAAATCTCCTCACCACAGAGATTAAAGTAAATCCGAGCCTCTACTGTCAGATTATATAAACTGGAAAATTTCTCAAGGGCACTTTAGGCCTTCCCCCACCCCTAACGAGGAGAAACTTCACCCAAGGAGGTCTGAGACCTGGTTCAGATTCAAATGGATTAAATTCTTATTCAGGAAGGAAGATGCAGTTACCACAGAGCAGTCCAGAGTATTGGCTGCTTTGCTCCTAGAAAATCATTACACAGTGATTCTGCTCTTGCCTGGAGATTATAAGGGAGAATATTCATATGATCAGCTCAGGAATGTGCTTTAGAAGCACATATCAGAAGTGCTCTCCTCCTACGAGAGCCCTCCAGAGATTTCTGAGGGCTCGGAGTCTGACTGGCGGATGATGCCTGGTTATAGTTGAGTCAGAATTTTGTTAAGGGTCATTTTTGTGGTAAGTCAAACATTTCAGTACAGATAATTAGTCATTTTTTTTAAATTAGACCTAATTTGGGGCAGATTTTTCTCAGAACATCCTTGTACCTGTTGATGCCCATCTTATCTTTTTAGGGAGTCGGTCGTTTTTACCCAGTCAAGACCAGGAGTTTGAGTTTACTCTGCCGAGTATGCTTCTAGGCTTTTTGAAGGACCAGCTCTGTACTCCCGAGATACAGCGGGGCCGGGCACTCCTAGCATGTGAGCCCTTCCTGACCGAGCATAGCAAAGAGGGAGAAATCTGCTCACGGCAGCTGGTGGGCCTCGCAGTGAGCCTCTGTTCTAAGCTCAGGGCCCTGGTGACCAGGTGAAGCCAGGAACCCGAGGCCCTGGTACACTGCTGCCCAGCAGTGTGCCCGACTTGCCCCGTGGCTCACTGCCCTGCAGGGAAGGCCTTCTGCTCTGGCTCTGGGCCTGCTTATTTGGGCCCCTCACAACTTACCCAGCTCTCCCCAGACCCTCCTCATGGGGAACTTTTTTTCCTCTGCTACACATAGCTCTCGCCTAGATGCTCCCCAACCTTACAGTATCCAGTATTATATCTTCTAGAAACTCCGGTTGCTGTGCCCCACACCTCAGGACATACTTCCTGGTGCTGTTAAAACCAGCCTTGATCAACCCAGGTTAATCACATGCCCCTGAACTCTGTGATTCGAACGGCTAGCCATCCCTGAGGGAGCCAGCCCACAGCCCTGTTCTCTCCCTGGCCATTAGGGGTTTCTTCCCACTGCAGGCACGTGTTGCTGGGATCCCAGTGTGTGCCAATATCAGTTAGGGGGGGTTCCAACTCCAGTCATGCCAGCATGCGCAGAAGTTCTCCAAGGATATAAAAGAAGGTTATAATGGAAAAAGGAGTCTAACTGTTCTCTGCCTCCACTGTGAATAAACGCAAAGGAAACTGTGAGTAATGTATGCACAAAAGTGCTTTAGTACTTAGGACCTACGATTTTGTATTGGTAGGCAAAGTGAGATACGGATTGCTGTATCGAGTAGTACCTTTAGTTAAAATACAACTATTTGAGGACACCTGGGCAGCTCAGTCAGTTAAGCATCGGCCTTTGGTTCAAGTTGGGATCTCAGGGTCCTGGGATTGAGCCCTGAGTAGATCTCCCTGCTCAGAGGAGAGTCTGCTTCTCTCTGTGATTTCCCTCTGCTTCTACCCCTTACTCATATGTTCTCTCTCTCTCTCCCAAATAAATAAATAAAATATTTTTAAAAATAAAATACAGCTATTTGCCTGTTGCAATAAAATATGAAAAAAAGCTGCAGAATGATTGCAGCAAAAGCCTTACACCAGCAATCTAAAATGCATGTTCTGGAGCTAAAACTGTGTTCCTTCAAAGATGTCTTTAGTTGGGAAAATATAAAACTCAAGGGTGGGCAGCCCAGGTCTTGGAGAGAGAGTGCACTCAATGGTAGGTCTCTAAGGCTCTAGAGACACGTGTCCCTTATTGGCTCTCACCCAGGCTGAATCCATTACACCTGCTGAGTCTGTCTGGCGTCCCCATTTCCTCCCAGGGACCATGAACTGACCAGCCACCCAGATGTGCCATGTCTGTCCTGCCACCTGTTTTGAGAAAACATCTGGTATTTTTATTAGCTTGCTTTTGCCGGGAGAATTCTCCATTCTTTTGAGTGATGTTGTTTTGCTCCTGCATACAGGTTCAAATGTTCTGTCTAGCTTTCCTCCTTTTTGTGCAGTGTTGACTCATTTTCCCAGATACTCGTTCATATGCTGCTTGCTGTAGTCTCTTGATCTCTCTTGCCAAATGGCAGTAAGGCATTTTTGAAGTGTTGGAAGCCTTTGGCTGGGGTTTTAATCCAGCTGTCCTTGTTTGGTATGTTGGCAAAAGAATCCCATTCTCCATTTGTGTAGAATTTGCCCATTATTTCTATTCCTGCCTCTCAAGTGGAACCAGGTTAGCAAATGATAGAAAATTAAATCCAGATGATTCGTGATAAGGAATACGTTCTTTGAAAAAGACCATGGTCATAGAGAATACTCAGAATGAGATTATGCAAATGTTTCTATTATCACACTTTCAAGTGGTACAGGCATTTTTTATTCTGATGTGAGGCGAGGCAGTTCTGTTTAGCTTTTTTATTTATTTAATTTTTCCCTTTTAAATGAGCAAAGCTCACTAAGGCATAAAAGAAATTAGGTCTTCAAAAGAGCCTGCCTCGTAATCACCTGTGTGCTTCATAGCCCATCAGAGATGATGAATAAATTTGCTTTGCTCTCATAGTTTATAATTTACCCATGCACTATTGTAACAGAAATGGTTGTCATACCCTTTCATTTCAGGAAACATCTGATCTGAGTAAGATAAAACCTGAAGCCAGGAGATACTTGGAAAAGTCAATTAAAATGGGAAAAAGGAATGGGCTCCATCTTCCAGAACAAGTTCAAAATGTGAGTTTATGTTTCTTTTTTCTTATTTGAAAAAAAGAATAAATAAAATACAACAGAAAACAGGTTGGAAAACAACACATTTGTATTATGGAAAATAATACGTAATACAAATCCATTTCCAGTGTATTTGGTAGTCAGTGGTTTTAAATTCTACAACTCCTTTCAACCTCATGGTGACTGACAACTGATAATCAGAATTTTTAATCCTATGCAAATTACATTTGTTTCATATGTGCTGGGCTTATTTTCCGTTCTCCATTTTATATTTCCTTATGGCTATTTCCAGGTCTTAGTAGTTGATTTGCACTCTCACTCCCATGGTCATTGGTAATAAAATTTTTATGATGGAGAGTTTTAATACAAGCACTTTGGAGTGGAATACCCTAGGATTAATACAGTTCACCCTTGAACATCCTGGGGGTTGAGATAACAATTCCCCTGCACAGTCAAAAATATCCACACTTCTGACTCCCCAAAAACTTAATAGCCTGCTATTGACCAGAAGCTTTACCCATAACATAGTTGATTAACATGTATTTTGTATGTTATATGTATTATATATTGTCTTAAAGTAAGCCAGAGAAAAGAAGTTATTATTGAGGAAATCAAAAGGAAGAGAACATACATTTATAGTACTGAACTTTATTTACTGAAAAAATATCTGTATATAAGTGGCCCTGGACCATTCAAATCCCTGTTGCTCAAGGGCCAACCGAATATGAGGACACATTAGCTACTGAAAAGTGCTCCTCAAACTTTTTCTTGTCTGATGCTGATCCTGTCTTCCATTATCAGAAGTAAACTCAGCTACAGAATTAAATCATTCTTCTTGGACAGGAAATACAACCCTGGATCTGTTTCCAAGTCATTCTTCTAAACAGTAGAACAGGAAACAAGTGTGAAAGATAGCCAAACCAAGTGATGTCAGCCTAGTAGATATAACTGAAGGTACTACTGAGATACAGGTACCTTTCTGTCACCTAAACGCCCTTTGAATACCTTGTATCTTCCTCAACCTAGTTAGAGAAATGTGACTGATCTGACTTACGTAATTTACCTTATGTCTTCTGGGTCACTCATCATTTCTGTTTGGGGCATTGTATTAGTTGAAATATGTTTATTTACAATTGATAAAACCCTGTTGACTCAGTTTAAACAATAGAAAAGACTTATTTGCTTGTATAACTAGAAGATCCACCATCCAAAAGGACATAGTGTCAAACTTCCTCTCATGTCTTAATGGCCTGCATTGGATCATATGCCTAATCCTGACTCCCCTTTTAGTCAGGAGAATGCCAGGCCTTGCTAATCAGAACCAGTCAGTACTACAGTGGGGATGGGATTACCTGAATGGTATAGGGTCACATTCCTGAAATTTCAGATAGGATCAGGTCCCACCCAAACTACATGGCTAATGTAGAATGGGGGAGTGGTGGTGGAAGGGAGCTTGAGGTGATAACCCAAGTGTCCAAAACCAATACTGCACAGTATGTGTTAAGTCAGCAGACTCAAATTAAGTGTGCACCAGAATTATCAGGTTATTCTTGTAAACATTAGAAACAGGAAACCAGTGTGAAAGACATCCAAACCAAGTGATGGTTTACAGCAAAGCTGTTAAAGCTCTGAGTACAGAGTCCCACCTCTGAGAGTTTGTGTTTTAGTTGGTTTGGTTTGGGTCTCAAGAATATACATTTCTAACAAACTCCCAGGTGATGTTGGGGTCAGGGCCATGCTTTGAGAACCATTATGGTTCCTGAAATTTCATTATCCAGCATCTTTAGAATATAAGACAGGTTAATATAAACATTTAATGTTTTTTCTTGTGGTTTCCTTTTTGCTTCCTCTGATTTCCCACCTAATATTTTTTATGCAAATGTTAAGGCCCCTATTACCTTAGTTTACAAAAGTCTATAAAACTAAGACACAGCCTTTTTTCCAAAGCAACCATAAAATTAATTATCTGTTTACTTCAGCACCAAATGTTGATTTCTACATTAAAACTCTGAATTGGAAAAGATTAGAAATATGTTAATTAGGGGTGCCTGGGTGGCTCCATCAATTGGGCATCTGCCTTCGGCTCAAATCATGGTTCCTGGGTAGTGGGATCAAGCCCCATATCGGGCTCCCTGTTCAATGGGGAGTCGGCTTCTCCTTCTCCCTCTGACTCTCCCCCTTGCTCGTGCATTCTCTCTCTCACTCACTCAAGCTCTGTCTCTCTGTCTTTCTCAAATTAATAGATAAAATGTTTTTAAAAAAATAATTTTAGGGCAGCCCCAGTGGCGCAGCAGTTTAGCGCTGCCTGCAGCCTAGGGTGTGATCCTGGAGACCTGGGATCAAGTCCCACATTGGGCTCCCTGCATAGAGCCTGCTTCTCCCTCTGCCTGTGTCTCTGCCTCTCACTCCCTCTGTGTCTCTCATGAATAAATAAATAAAATCTTTAAAATAATAATAATTTTTAAAAAGAAAGAAAAATGTTAATTATTAACAGACTACTACAGTCATTCATTTACCCAACAACTATTTACTATCTGTATGTACTCTGTACCAGAGTCTGCTTCGATTATACCTAAGTTTATTTAGTTCTTACAAATTAGTTCTTATGACTAATTTCTAACACATCACTGGGATTGCCTTTTGTAGGTGTTGCATACAGATACTCATGTTGCATACTGATACTCTGTATCAGATACTCATACAGATACAGATACTGCATAGAAGACTTCAAGAAACTATTTTATGAAACACATCTTTAAAAAAACACTTCCTGCAGGCTGGACATAGAAGCCAATCTTCATGTAAAAGTGAAACTTGTTTGAACAATGGCATTAAAAATGAAAGTTTCGGGCAGCCTGGGTGGCTCAGCGGTTTAGGGCGCCTTCTGCCCAGGGTGTGATCCTGGAGTCCCGGGATCGAGTCCCACTTTGGGCTCCCTGCATGGAGCCTGCTCCTCCCTCTGCCTGTGTCTCTGCCTCTCTCTGTGTGTGTGTCTCTCATGAATAAATAAAATCTTTTTTAAAAAAATGAAAGTTTTGTCTTGTTAATGTTCTATATCTGTATCTTCTGTTTAGGAAATCAAAGCAATGAAGAAAAGAGTGAGTGAGCTATGTATTGACTTCAACAAAAACCTCAATGAGGATGATACCTTCCTTGTATTTTCCAAGGCTGAACTTGGTAAAATTCTGGGTTGTTTTTTTTTTTTTTTCTGGTTAAATAGTATAATTTAGAGAAATAATGTTACCTCACCATTTGCCAAATCAAAGTTGAAAGAATTCTTTAAAAAATGATCAGGTAGGGATCCCTGGGTGGCGCAGCGGTTTGGTGCCTGCCTTTGGCCCAGGGCGTGATCCTGGAGACCCGGGATCGAATCCCACATCGGGCTCCTGGTGCATGGAGCCTGCTTCTCCCTCTGCCTGTGTCTCTGCCCCCCCCCCCCCTCTCTCTCTCTCTCTCTGTGACTACCATAAATAAATAAAAATTAAAAAAAAAAATGATCAGGTAGTTTTCTATAGAACTCATCACCCCTTCAACAAAAAAGACAACCAAAGCATGCCTAGATTTTATTCTAATAAGAGTATATACTATTTCTAGAGATAATCCAAAGGAGATTTCATAATATTTCCTGGTAACTTATGCTAGTGTTTAACAGCCTTCAGTGCCTTGAAATTTTTTGCTTTATAATATCTCCTACAGTGTAACTTTAAGTAGTCTGTGCTTAATCTGTTCTGAATCTTTTGTGGCTTAGCTTTGCCTGTTCCCCATCAAAACACCATCTGTACAAGTGCACTGAAGCCTATTCATATTCTGAATTACCATCTCCTAAGCCACCGTCCTCTGATCACCACCCCCATTCTAGTAACATCAAAATGATATTATAAGGATTATCATTATTTTACTTGAATCTCAGTTACTTCACAGAATTCCTAGAGCTTCTTAAAGGCATCATGCCAATTGCTAAATACACTAATAATGAGTAGAAAAATAGATGAATGAGAAAATGATTTTTTGCAGGTGCACTTCCTGATGATTTCATTGACAGTTTAGAAAAGACAGATGATGACAAGTATAAAATTACCTTAAAATATCCACACTATTTTCCTGTCATGAAGAAATGTTGTATCCCTGAGACCAGAAGGAAGATGGAAATGGCTTTTAATACAAGGTGCAAAGAGGTACTCTGAATGTTTTTGTCTTTCTTTTGTTTTTGTGGAAGATTTTAAGAAATGGGTTTCCTTTGTTTACCCATGTTGACATCAGCTCAGAAACCAATATGCCTAGTTGTGTATTATGCCTCCTAATTTCTTAAAGCTTTTAACTTTCTCCTTGCTCAGTGGCAGCCTTGGTGTGGCCACATCATAAGCTGTTTTCATTAAAATAGAATGGTTTAAATAAACAAAAGTTGTATTCATTTACCAAGTCAGAAGTCTAGGCCTCTCTGTCCTCAACAAATGACTTCCAAGGCCATACCAGCTCTCACCATGTCCCAGCCTTTAGGGAAGAGGGAAAATAAAGCACCTTTAAGAAGACCTTGAAATGATGTACATCAACTCCATTCACAACCCATTGACTCAGATTCCATCATCTTGCCATATCTAGCTGCAGGGGAACGGGGGGAAATGTAGTCTCTGGTTGACAGCCATGTGCTTAGCTGAGGGGATTCCACTGCCAAAAGGAAAAAAGGAAGAATTAAAAATGCCTTCTGAGAGTCAGCTGGCCAGTTCCTCCACAGTCTGCCTCTTGGGCCCTCCAGATAACTGTGAGCACCTTTTTGCCACACCTAGAACCCACTCACCATATGTCAAATCGTAACGAGTTAACTGCCTCGAGCTCAAAGACAAGCCTGTCTGGAGTCCTCCCCACTTGTAGCTTCCTCATGATCTAGCAACTTATGAAAGAGAGAGCATGTTGTCTGATCTGTTCATCCCCAACACACACACCCACTGATGGATTAGGAACGCAGTAACCACACTAAAAACTCCTGTTTGGAAAAGGAAAGAATGGGAGACATATGGCAGGCCCATACCAATTTTCAAAAACTGGCAGAAATTGTGAGGATTCCTTGCTTTGATGAAGGTCCTTGGATAGCTCCTTAAAGTTACTTTTTTTTTTTTTTTTTCTAGCAGTAATTAGCAATTGTACCGCACGATCCCTGATTTTGCCTGCCAGGAATTCTTTCTTGTCTGTTGCCCTCTAGGACCAAATCCTGGGCAGCTACTAGTCAAGATTCCTGCTCATGCTGGTTTGAAGCCTGAGGATTGCTTTAGGGATCAAATAACCACAAGCTTTTGTAGGCCAAGTTCATGATGCCTTTGGTAATATAATTCCCTCAAAAATGTAGTAAGTGTCTTGTCTGTTTGCTTCCAGTCAGATTCAGATTAAAATGATTATACCCAAGTAATACTTTTGGTCAGTAGTTCCTAAGTCTTCTAGATTTTTTTATATTGGCTCCTGTATCTTGTTCATCTTGCTTTAATAGAGTCTGCTCTGGGGCCTTCTGAAACAGTAGGCTTGAGGAAGAAGACAGTATTCTCAAACTACTCTCTGTAATTCAATAACTCTAAGTGAGTCTTTTCTCTTGATCCTAGGAGTACAGAGCAATGGCTCCCCCAGACATCTGAGGTCCTAGATTGTACGCCATGGACAAAACCTTGGTTAACAGAAGTCTTTTCCTTCTATCTTTGTAAACTGAACAATTCTCATTTGAGTTCATCTCATGCAATCTTTCCAAAAGCCACACATAGCAACACACATGCACCAACATTAGGTGTCCCCAACAGTCCCCCTAGGGCTAAGACTTAGTAGGTAATTGTCCTGCCTTCCAAGTTATGATATGAAATCATTTTAACAAATGTTGCCCATGGTATAATGAGGATTGCCAGCTTCCTAGCCTGCTGTGTCTCTGTTCCCACCTTCTACTCCTGTACATTTTTTCATTTTTCTTATGGCAGTACCCTATTCCTAATATCAAACCTCTGTGTGTGTGAGGGTACAGGGTAAGCAGGGTAAGCAGCTATACAAAAGCCAACCAACAGTGCAGTGACTCAAATAAGATAAAAGCTATTTCTCTTCAGAAAGGATTAGTGGTTGGCAGAGGCAGGGGACACTGGGGAATTGCTGTTTAATGGTTACCAGGTTTCCAGTTGGGGTGTTGGAAAAGTTTTGGAAACAGATAATAGTAGTGGTTGCCTAATAGTATGAACTGAGTGCAATTAGTGCCACTGAATTAGACACTTAAAAATGGCTTGAATGGGAGTTCCGGCAAGAGTGGGAAGGAGAGTGGACCCCAGAGAGCCCTAAGCAGCTGCACCCCCAGTGGCCCAGTCACCATCACTGTCACCACGCGCAACAATTGGGGGGAGGTGACCCTGCCCTCACCTCTGCAGCACCACAAGGTCATCACAATGAAGGTGTGGAGAACGTAAAGTGGTTCACTTTAAGAAATTGATGCAGTTCGATCAACAGAAATGAGACCAAGGTGTTTGTATACCAGATTGCCAAAAAGAATCACCCTGGGAAGTACCTGCTTAGTGTAGGGAAGGGAGAGGCTGGAGTCTGGTGTGGGAGGAGGAAAGGGTAGGGAGGCAGCAAAAGTGCCAGGCTGTGGTGGAGCCCCAGCT
The DNA here is from genome assembly GCF_053574225.1 of Canis aureus. Taxonomy (NCBI): domain Eukaryota; kingdom Metazoa; phylum Chordata; class Mammalia; order Carnivora; family Canidae; genus Canis; species Canis aureus. The sequence goes on from NC_135615.1 coordinate 52,276,946, forward strand.
CAAGGCCATAAATATGCAGCAGGTGATAACTGTTAAAGATGCTCTTCATTGCAGGAGCCTTCCCCACAGTTACCCGCAGAAGTACCAGAATAGTGAGGATGGGGAAGGAGGAGGACTGGGACAGTGCTCCTGAAAGGCAAGCCCCACAGCGCCAGACCTCCCATAGACCAAGTTCCCACTTGACTATGGGCAGCAACCACTCTTCCAACCCTCGCCCGCAGGGAGAAGCACTGGAGGGCTCTGACCAGCGGACAGGAGAGCAAGGCAGACCAGTGAGACAGTGTGTATGGGGGTTCAGACCATGATCCCACAGGGCTCCTTCTTGACAGAGCCTGAAGTGGAAAGGAAGGAAAATTAAGATGAGGCCCAACATCAACAGCTGCCTCAAGGTCTCTGCCAACTTAACTCCAGTGACCCACACAGATGCTAGAAAACCCCAAACCACAAGATTCCAGAGACAAACTCAGCCAATCTACTTCTGAGAATTGGTAGGCTCGTGAGGCTGGGGGCACTAAGTAAATGCGGTCTTACCGTCTCTACTATCATCCGGTTTAGCTGGCCAACAAGAAGTAGTAAATATGAATTTCCAGCAGTAAGAAATAAACAAGAGATTGGAGCCAAAGACTTTAAGTGCTTGCCTTTTGCCCATTGAGCCAATAAGGAGAACTTCTAATCTGCATTATCTATGCAGCCTGAGGTTTCTATTATTTTTACCTAAAGCTGTCTTTTGGTAATGATAAACGGGTTGGGTTTGGTTTGGTTTTTTAGCCTGGTTTTTCTCAATACACCTTTAAAAGTTTTTAAGTTGTTTTGTATCTGGTCAAGTTAAGATTTAAATTTAAGAACCTAATTTTAAATTTGTAATAAAAGTTTAAACTTGATTTTTTTTCAAAGTCAGCAGATGGCAAGCACCTGCTAATAAAAGTCTTAAATAATTTTTTTCAAATGGTTAAAATGGCATTTTTATGTTACATGTGTTTTAACACAATTTCTAAAGGTGTATTTCTCTTGCAACTAACAGTACAGAGGTGAATGATCCAGAGTTGGAGGAGATAGCTCTGCCATCCTTGGTATCGTGGCTTCCACAGTCATTGTTGTCACATGCAGTTCACAGCTGACAAGACAAGCATCTATAAAGAGATAACCCGGGAATTTTACTCATGACCTCTTTGCTAGTCCCTTGTTCCGTTGCATATCATGTGGCCACAGCTAGTTTTAAGAGAGGTTGGAGGAGGTAGTCAAGGTATCATGTGTCCAGCAAAAACTCAGAAAATTCTTTTACTAAAAGAAAGAATGGGGGGAGGGGGATTTTGAGAAAATTGTCAGTCTAGAGAGAAGTCTAGGAAAACTGAAAAAGATGGGAAAAACTCAAACTAGTAAACTTTAGAACTTGAGTTATGTATTTCTCTTATCCATATTTCCATTGTAGTTTTAAAATAATGAAAATTAGAGTAAATAATTATTTAGTATTTGCTCACGTACCAGGCACTTTTCTGTGCACTTGACATATATTCTGACTTGAGTCTTCGTTATCACCCTACGATTCAGCTACTTCTATTGTCCACATCTTAAAGATGAGAAACCTGAGGCTTAGAAAGGTTAAAGGACTTAACAAAGGTCAAATAAATAATAAATGGTAGAGCCTAATTAAGAACCTGGATAGACTGACCTCAGTGTGTGATCTTCCTTAGAAACAATTAAATATGATTTAATCATTGGGGTAATTTTTCTTTGACTTCAACATTTATTACTTTCTCCAGGAGATTACTTTTCCTTTTATTATTAAAAAAATAAAGCAATATCATTATTTATATTCTTAATACATACAAAACAAAAACAAAAAAATGTGTAATGATTTGAGATGAATGTTCACATTGCTATGCAACCATCACCACTATGTGTCTTTAGACTTTGTCATCTTTCCCAGCTAAAACTCTGTACCCATTAAATACTAACTCCCAATCTTCTTTTCCCCAACCCCTGGCATTCACTGCTCTATTTTCTGGCTCTATGAATTTGACTCCTCTAGGAGCCTTATGTAAGTTGGAATCATACAATTTGTGAGACATATTTTGTGGCTGGCTTATTTTTACTTAGTGTGATGTCTTGACATTTTATCCATGCGCTAGCATTTCTTACCCTTTTAAGACTGAATAATATTCCTTTGTATGTATCAACCACATTTCCTTTATTTATCCATTGATGAACACGCTTCCACCACTTGGCTATTATTCACATAATGTTGTAGTGAACACAGGTGTATAGATATCTTTGAATTCCTGCTTCCACTCTTTGGGATACATACCCACACGTGGAACTGCTGGATCATATAGTAATTATGTGTTTAATTTTTTAAGGAATTGCAATACTGTTTTCCACAGCAGCTATACTTTTTACATTCATATCAGCAGTACACAAAGGTTCCAGATTCTTCACATCCTCACTAACACTATTTTTCTGTATTATATTCCTTATAATATAGAAATATATGTATTTCATGAAATATATATATTTCATTATATTTCTATTGTTTCTATAGTAGCCATACTAATGGGTGTGAAGTAAAGTGGCAAACTAGTGGCTCCTTCGTGGCTCAGTGGTTGAGGTCTGCCTCCGGCTCAGGGCATGATCCTGAGATCATGGGTATGATCCTGGGATCCAGGATCAAGTCCCACATCCAGCTCCCCATAGGGAGCCTGCTTCTCCCTCTGCCTGTGTCTCTGCCTCTCTCTCTGTGTCTCTCATGAATAAATAAATAAAATCTGTAAAAAAAAAAAAAAGTGGCAAACTAGTGTTTACATATATTTATAATACCAAAAACAAATGTAAGTATCAATATTTGTTGCAGTCTTATCAATGAAATTAAATGTGGAATCACTGTAGTCCTTAATATTTTTCACTCTTAAGTTTATAATACCTAAAATTTTATTAAGACCTCATAGCAACCTCCTGAGGGTTAAAAAGTTGGTTATTTCAGAAATAAAACTCAATCATAGCTTTAAAAAAAAAATCCGTTAACACTGTAGTAATTTATTCAGAGGTGAGATGGTTTAAAAATACCTGACAGTTTTGCCAACCTAAAAATACATGTAATAACTCTCTTTTAATGCTTTGGATCCAATTAATGATGAATCTTTGTTTTTGTTGTTGTTGTTTACTACTAGGAAAATACCGTAATCCTGCAGCAGCTATTCCCACTGCGGGCCAGAGTAGCCAAACTCCTTGGCTATAGCACACATGCCGACTTTGTCCTTGAAATGAACACTGCAAAGAGTACCAGCCACGTAACAGCCTTTCTAGGTGGGGTCTTTTTATACTCAGTTGTATATTTCCATCTTTCTTTTTCTTTGATTATCTCACTGTATCCAGCTAAATGCATGGGCTCTTATGTATTTGTCCTCAATTTGTCACAAATATTGGTAAGATAAACATGTATTTGGCTCTGTTACAGGACATGGCAGTTTGGAAGTCAATCCTAGAGTGTAAAGGTGAAGACAACTGTCTGATAAGCCCTGTAAAGAGAAAGAAGGAAACTTAAGGGAGATACAGAGTGATACAATTCTGATTAGGCCTGTAAGAGAGTATGTGAATACAGGCCGCAAGACGATAGCCCAGATGGAAATGTGCCCTTTTTAAATTAAAATAAGTTAGGGGGAAAAAAATAAAAAATAAATAAATAAAGTAAGTTAGGGAGAAAGCGAAATAGTCAAAATTAACCACGGTATATAAATTGTGGTATCCATCTAAAAAGTGGAATTGCTATATCCAAATAGACATTCTTTATAGGAAGGGATTGGTGATAAACAAAACCCATGGCTGTTCTTTAACTGCACTGAGCAGTTTTTAGTAATAGTGATCACAGGTTGCATCTGATTTATCTTCCCTGGCTTTTTGAGGAGCCTCATCTCATTGAAGAGTAATCATGTACATGAGATGGTTTCACTATTGTTTTGTTTCCTGAGTTATATAACATTCTGGAGTCAGAGTTCTCCGAGATAAACTTGAGCTTTGTTGATGGTATGAGGAAGTTGTGGCTTGATTTGGCTGGTGCTAAAAAAGAAAAACTAAAAAAAAAGGGGGGGGAGGGCAAGGAGCCATGATAAATTACCCAAAGAGAACAGCAGTGCTGTCATAAGAGAGCCTGCTTTCCTTCCCTCGCTCTCTCCTTCCGCTCTTCCTTCCTCCCATTATGTGTATCAAGTACTACAAAGGAGAAAACACCGTGCTAAAACACTGGTATGTGTATAAATGTGCTTGCCCCCAAAAGCAATAAATCACTGGCTTTTCCCATTTCCCTCACAGATGACTTAAGCCAGAAATTAAAACCGTTGGGTGAGGCAGAGCGAGAATTTATTTTGAATTTGAAGAAAAAGGAATGTGAAGAGAGAGGTTTTGAATATGATGGGAAAATCAATGCCTGGGATCTCCATTACTACATGACTCAGACAGAAGAACTCAAGTACTCCATCGATCAAGAGAGCCTCAAGGAATACTTCCCAATTGAAGTGGTCACTGAAGGCTTGCTGAACATCTACCAGGAGTTGTTGGGGCTTTCATTCGAGCAGGTGGCAGATGCTCATGTGTGGCATAAAAGTGTGACACTTTACACTGTGAAGGACAAAGCCACAGGAGAAGTTTTGGGACAGTTCTACTTGGACCTCTATCCAAGGTACTGAGAATCCTATTGTTGGAAGGGACTGTAGGGATTCGATTCCTACCCAGGTTAGAACTCTTGTCTTCCAGAGTTCTCACGTGTGGTTCTTAGAAGTGAGAGTGAACATGTGGTCTCTGAAGCCAGAGTGTCTGGCTCTGTCACTTACCAGGCATCTTACTTAATAATGTTCCTGTGCCCCAGTTCCCTTACCTATATTATAGGTTTGATAAAATGTGAATATTAGTTCTACCTGCTTTGTAGGGTTATAAGGATGAAACAGTTAATGATGTGCAGAACATTGATTAGAAGACGACTCTGCATATAGCAATTGCTTAGTAAGTGTTTGCAGCCATCATCATCATCATTACCATCATCATCTGGTTTGTGCACTGCACTTACTTCATTTAAAATTGGCCCCTTGGGACGCCTGGGTAACTCAGAGGTTGAGCGGCTGCCTTTGGCTCAGGGCGTGACCCCGAGATCCTGGATCGAGTCCCACATCCAGCTCCCCGCAGGGAGCCCGCTTCTCCTTCTGCCTGTGTCTCTGCCTCTCTCTGTGTGTCTCATGAATAAGTAAATAAAATCTTTAATAATAAATAAATAAATTGGTCCCTAAAATATTTATTATTCAGGTAATCTGTTTGCCAGTACTCTTTAGTCTATGGGCACTTCCCTGAATTGGCTGAGAAGCAGCACAGTATAGTAGGAATAGCAAAATCTTTGTAGTCATTCACATGGAGTTGAGATGCTTAAGTGACTTAACCTCTTTGAGACTCTGTTTCTTCCTCTGTCGTTTGGGACTGGTAATCCCTTTATAGGATTACTTCATGCATTAGGCTATTTATGCATATCACCCAGGCTAGGTATTCAGTCAATGGTGAGAATTCAAAATATTATTGTCTCTGAAACATGTGGTAACTATGGACTCTGTTTCATCAGACATGAAAGGATTTGGATCACTTTCTCTCTAGGCTGCTTTCTAAAACAAAGCTAGGCTGTTACAATTACCAGTTCGTTTTACTAACTAGGCCAAAGGAAATTACAGTAACCCCCTACTTTTTGTAGTGCAAAAAGTTTTTAACCCACAGACTTTGGGTGACTTTAGGTAGTTGCTGGAAAGACACTGGCTAACTGTGTCATCCAGACAGTGGAGTCTTATCCCAATGTTTTTTGGACTTACTTTCACTTTTGATATAATCTAAAAATAAACCCTTGTCAAATGTAGACAAGTCTATTTTTAATAAGAATGTCAGCATAGAGTTTTAAGCCAAAAATTCTGTCCGGGGAAATCCTTCAGTCTTGGAGTGTTCTGTAACTGTCCCCAGGTTCTACTTCCAGGGTCAAAGATAGCAGTTCTTGCCACCTCCGCCTGCTGTCTCCCTGCCAACATATAATTGGTTTCTTTTGTACTCTGAGATCTGGCCATTGCTACCAGCACTGATATGGGAATCAGAAGCTGATCTCTTGTGAAAGTAGTGACCTACTTAATGTTCACTTCCTGTCACTTCATAAAAGTGAGATGGAATAACTCATTTTCTCTACATGAGTCAAAAAATGATATTTGGAGTAGGCCTAAAAAAAAGTTACTTTATTTTTGTAATCACATTTCAATTTTTATTCATTGAATACTAAGATTCTCAAAACAAAAAAGCAAAACACTCTGGTTTTAACATAAGATGCTTGATACGGACCTTTTAAAATTTATTATTGTTTTTTTAATTTGCATTTATTTTATGCAGAATTTACACCTGGGCCATAAGTTTTTGTGTCTTTAGTTTCTTTTGGGATATCTTTTTTCTTCTGTGCAACCTCTTCTGATTTAGGGACAATCTGCTCTCTTTCAGTAAGAATCATCTCAGTGTGGCAGAGAGAACTCAGGTATGGGTTACTCCGGCCACTACAGTGAAAAGTATGAGGGTGGGGTGCAGAGGGATTCCCCTTGGTCACCGGAGCCAGATTCACTACTGTTGTGACAGCAGCAGAGCAAGAAATGACATGATATCCCAGAGCATTTGATAGGAAAGAAAAAGAAAGATTAAATAAAGCTAGCTTCGGGGATCCCTGGGTGGCTCAGTGCTTTGGCGCCTGCCTTTGGCCCAGGATGCGATCCTGGAGTCCCGGGATCAAGTCCCACGTCGGGCTCTCAGCATGGAGCCTGCTTCTCCCTCCTCCTGTGTCTCTGCCTCTCTCTCTCTCTATGTCTATCATAAATAAGTAAATAAATAAATAAATAAATAAATAAATAAACAAACAAACAAACAAACAGATAAATAGATAAATAAATAAATAAATCTTTTAAAAAAATAATAAAGCTAGCTTCATAGCATAAAATGAATAATATACAGCAATGTCACTGGGGAGCTTTTGTTCACCAGAGAATCTACATTTAAACCTGTAAGTTAAAAAAAATAAAAATAAAAAATAAAAAAAAATAAACCTGTAAGTTACAGCATTACTCTCTGCATTTTTATTTTTTATTTATTTATTTTTAAAGATTTTATTTATTTATTCATGAGAGACACAGAGAGAGAGAGAGGCAGAGACACAGGCAGAGGGAGAAGCAGGCTCCCTGCAGGAAGCCCAGTGCACGACTCAATCCCGGGTCTCCAGGATCACTCCCTGGGCTGAAGGCAGACGCTCAACTGCTGAGCCACCCAGGCGTCCTATTCTCTGCATTTTTAAACATGTACAGTGGAGCACCTGGGTGGCTCAGTGGTTGAGCATCTGCCTTCAGCCCAGGGCCTGATGTTAGACAGACAAGGCTAACACAGTAGCACACATACTACTCTCAAATGAAGAACACATTTTTGGGGGAAAAATACACTCTTGACCCTCCATAGTGCACTAAGAGGTATAAAATAGAATAGTGGCACCTGGGTGGCTCAGTCAGTTAAGCATGTGCCTTCGGCTCAGATCATGATCCCAGGGTCCTGGGATCGAGCCCTGCATCAGGCTCTCTGCTCCACGGGGAGTCTGCTTCTCCCTCTCTGGCTCCCCCTGCTTGTGTTCTCATTCTCTCTGTCAAATATGTAAATAAACAAAGAGATAAATTCTTTTAAAAAAAAAGATTTATAGATCTGTTTACACATTTAGAAGTAACTACGTGGAATTATTCTATTGAACCACCAGAATCTGGGCTGGCTGAAAATCATATCACATTCAGCATATAGTTTCTGGTGTTCACATTCATGGGGCCTGTCCCCTCCTCATCTGTCCCCTTCCTTCCCATGTCCCTGCTCAGTGCTGACATAGCCTGTTCAGTAGGTCTCATTTGCAGGTCTGGGCCCACACTACGTTCCTGTCCTTCCTTCAGAAGGAGAGGATTTTTTTCTCTTCTCTTTCCCTTGGCTTTGGGTTTTTACCAGTGCTTTTAGGGCAGCAGAGTTTGTGCGCTTCCTCCCAGAAGCGAGGCAGCGCTTCATTCCTTTACCCAGGCAGCTACTCCCTCTCCAGGCCTGCGTGGACTGATGCTCTATCAGGGTATTCCCTGGCCACCGTCTTTTTGTGTGTCCCTGGCCAGATTCAGGGAGAAGACCCTGCAAACAGAGGCAGAATGTCCTTATCTGTAGTTCACAGAGGCTCCCTGTTTTCACTGGTCCACCACAGCCTTTGACAATTTGTTAAAAGACTTTTCTTACTGGTTTCTGCAGGATTTGCCCCAGGTATTAAAAAAAAAAAAAAAAAAAATGCTTGCTTCCTCACTTCCTCTCTCCTTGGAGGCATCTGTCTTGGATGGTCAGTTGAATGCCTTCCAGTTAGTGATGAATTCAGAAAAAGTTGTGATTTGGAGATTGTGAAACACATTGTGATGGTTGTGTGGATAGGAACATTGCCCTTTCTAGCATTATACCATTATAGGAAGCTGGAAAAGGCTAATTTTTTTTTTAACTTGAAGAACAGTTAAAGAACAGCAGGGAAAACAGACTAATAAGGAGTCAGCAAGAAAAGATAATACAAAAAAATTTTATATATTAATCAAAACAAACTAAAAGTTCTACCCCAAACCTGAATGTACTGTTAGTCTTCTGGCCAAAAAAAGAAAAGGAAGAAGGAAACCTACTTGTGGAATAAAGTCTAACTGCACATTGCTTTTGGAGAGACCATCACTGATACCCCATTGTCCATGAATAGACAATTTTATAGTGTAATTTATGCTTTTTCCCAAGCTAACTAAAAGCATTCTGTTTCAGAAAGGCCTGACTAGTTTATAAAAGGAGCTCATTTAATTGTGAATGCTGATTCTTCCTTCCTTGAATAAAAGGAACAACCTTCTTGTCCAGTATTTGGTTTTCTGTCAATTGTAATTTTAAGAAAAAACTGCCTCGTAAATCAAACTCTATCTTTTATCTCAAGTTTGCATTAACACAATTTAGTGTTTAGTAACCCTGTCCTTGGAGAAGAAAAGCAAGATTCCATTAAACATTGAGCTCTGTACTGGGTGTGGTATATACTCTTAATTCTTACATTAAGATTTTTCAGCAAAAGAAACCTTGGAGATAGAACTCATGTGAAGCGATAGTAGAGTTTTTGTTTGCTTAGTTCTGGTTTATCCATTTTGATAAAATGTTGACCTACTTTCTAAGTGTGGATTACATCCCTCTGGTATCCAGTAAGACTTTGTGTCTGAGAGAGGTCCCAGCAATGTTGTTGCTAGAGAAGAGTTCTCATATCTCACCCATGATGCTCTGGTTCCCAGGGAAGGAAAGTACAACCACGCAGCCTGCTTTGGTCTCCAGCCTGGCTGCCTCCTGCCTGATGGGAGCCGCATGATGTCCGTGGCTGCCCTTGTGGTGAACTTCTCGCAGCCAACAGCAGCTCGTCCCTCTCTCCTGAGGCATGATGAGGTGCGGACTTACTTCCACGAATTTGGTCATGTCATGCATCAGATTTGTGCACAGGTGAGTGATTTTTTTTTTCTTTTAATAGTAAACCTACTAACTGTTTTTCCGACTTTTATTTTTTCTGCTGCCGTTCGATTCCTCCCCTTAACATGTTTTTTCAGAATCTGAACATGCTCACGAATCTCCTAGGCCTTCTGTAAAAAAACATAAAAGTTTTCTTATTGTGTCCTCACATGTACTGTGTTTTTTACTCAGAGGTTAACCCACTGGTAAAGGATCTTCATTGAATACCACCCAATGGAAAAAGATTATCATTAAGGGTTACAGATAACTCTGGGTTTTTTTACTTTTAATTATCTTCTTCTCCATAGGGATTTGGTGTAAGCCTCACAGATAAACTGAGCTGTAATCTCTTTTCTTCCACTTATTAATGCTTTGTTTAGTTTGGTGATTTTCAACTGTCTCAGACTCTACTCCTTTTTTAATAATAAATACATTGAAACACCTCCCACTACTAGCCTCAAATTAAAATCATAGATAACGTAGTATAACCATGTGGAGAACTTGCCAAAAAGGGCGTGTGTGTGTGTGTGCGGTGGCTTGCAACTGATTCCTCTATTTCTGAAAATGAACATTTTTTTCTCAACTTAGTAATACAATTCAGTAAACTAGGCCCACCGTATTCTAGGATAAACCATATGAACTTGTTAATATTTCACTGTTATCTGACTCATGAAAACACCGAGTTAGAAACAGTTTATTTTTTTTAAAGATTTTATTTATTTATTCATAGAGACAGAGAGAGAGAGAGAGAGGCAGAGACACAGGCTGAGGGAGAAGCAGGCATCATACAGAGAGCCTGACGTGGGACTCGATTCAGGGTCTCCAGGATCACGCCCTGGGCGGCAGGCGGCGCTAAACTGCTGCGCCACCAGGGCTGCCCTAGAAACAGTTTAATAAACAGTTTAGAAAACTGATATTAGAGATACCTGGGTGGTTCAGTGGTTGAGCATCTGCCTTCAGCCCAGGGCGTGATCCCAGGGTCCTGGTATCAAGTCCCACATCAGGATCCCTGCGTGGAGCCTGTTTCTCCCTCTGCCTGTGTCTCTGCCTCTCTTCGTGTCTCTAGTGAATGAATGAATGAATGAATGAATGAATGAATGAATGAAAGAAAGAAAGAAAGAAAGAAAAAAGGAAGGAAGGAAGGAAGGAAAGAAAGAAAAGAAAGAAAGGAAAGAAAGAAAGGGAAGGGAAGGGAAGGGAGAAAGGAAAGAAACGGATGGATGGAAGGAAGGAAGGAAGGAAGGAAGGAAGGAAGGAAGGAAGGAAGGAAGGAAGGAAACTGATATTAAAAGAAATGGAGGAACATTTTTCCAAATTTGAAATTTCTATGCATCTCCAAAGGCAAAGTTTTTAAGAAGAAGCTTTTTATTAGAACAGTTTTCAATTTACAGAAAAGGTGCAAGGACAGAACAAAAATTGCCCATGTAACCCTCCCCGTTTCCTCTACTCCTAACATCTAATACTACCATAGTACATTGGTCATAACCATGAAGCCAGTGTTGCTACAGTACTCCTAACTACACCCAGCACTTTTTAGATTTTACTCATTTTTCCCAACAGCCGTTCTCCACACAGAATTTTTTTTTCACAGAAAATTTTGTAGTTGATATATTGTCCTCCTTGAACATAAAACAAATACATTTTTATGTTTTCCAGATAGTTAGGCCTGGGCATGGCTCCATAGTAAGATATAATGAAGTCTTCATTATGAATAACCCTGAACCTAATAACAAAAACTACAGACTGATAAATGCGGTTTGTGTTGTAAACTCAAGCCCTAGAATGATATTGCCAAGTGTCTTGGTTCAGGTTGCTGTAGCAGAATATCTTAGCCTGGGTGGCTTATTAGCAATGAAAACTTCTTTCTCACAGAGGCTAAAAGTTCCAGGATCAAGGGAGGTGCTGGCAGATTTGGTATCCGGTAAGAACCTGCTTTCTGGTTCACAGATGGTGCCTTCTCACCATGTTGTCACGTGATAGAAAGGTTGGGGGTCTCCCTGGGTTTTCTCTTACAAGGACGCTGATCCCATTCATGCAAGTTCTACCTTCACGACCTAATTACCTCCCAAAGGCCTTGCCTCCTACCATCACATTGGGGATTAGGTTTCAACATATGAACTGGGGGGAACAAAGACATTCCATATTGGTCAATAGCACCAGTGGTGACTTGATTTTCCAAAATGGTGAACATTTTTTTGGGAAACTTACAAAAAGCAGTCTTGCTTTGATTTACCTAGTTGATCTCAATAGTTCAGTCCTGGAAATTAAAGGTAGGTACAAAATACTTTACAGAAATATGTGCAATGGAGTTAGTTTCTGGGCTTGCTTAATTAAGATTTTTCACTTATGTAAATGTCCAGTAGGACATATGAATGGCATGTAGCATATGGGACAATTGTTTTTTGTCCACACATATGCAGTTGGTCCTGGACATCTAGCATCCCCGGCCCTCAGAATAGCTCCCAAGTCATTATAATAACCAAAGATGTATCCACTCAGTTCCAAAACAATACTGTCACTATTGTTTAAAAAAACCTGTTTAGTTCTTTTAACAATTTATCTTTACATTCTGATTTTTCCATGTTTAGTTCAAAAAAATAGGGAAATAAGATATGAATCTGTTCAAATAAGTCCTCATACACCAATGTAGCCAGTTCTATCCTGTATTTAATCCAAGGAAAAGAAATCTTTCAGAATAACCCAAATTTTCTTTCTGACATAATTTTAAAGTACTTTCACAGCTATCAGGTTCCTGCAGTATTTATTTTCAATCAGTGTCCATTCTGTAGCTGTTTCCTTTAATTAAGATAAGTCTAATTTCCATTTCCTTTTTTAAAAAATATTTTTATGAGTTATTTAGAAAAGTCAGATACCTTTTTGAATTTCAGACTTATGGAATATTACTTAGGTTGTCCAAGATCCAGTTATATATTTGTACATACATAAACCATAGCTTGTTTTTAGAATAGTGGATCTTAACTCTTTTGGGTATGAGGATTCTATGAAAATCTGATTTTAAGCTGTGGATACCTCTTCTAGGAAAATGTACATACAACTCATATACTCAGATTTTTACATAACATTCCAAAGGGCTCACAGATTCCTTGAAGCCCAGACCATAATGAATTCCAAGTTAAGAACTCCTGGGTTATAGCAGTTTCCTCCTTATTTGTATATTGATTAGCAACTAATGATTTCACAAAGGAATAACTTGGCGTCTTAATCACATTTATTAAAGTAATAGTGATTCTTGAGTGGATTTTCAGTGCTCTTCATGTGTGTTCTTGTTTTCAGACATAGTCCTCTTAGAACCTGAGTATTATATGCTTACCATGTGCTCATAATGCATTTCTCTACCACTCTGTTATTCTCATGATCTCTTATGTTATTTTTGATCCTTTGAGATAGTCACTTTTAATGCTGGAAAATAATGTTCCTGGTTCCTAAATTTATTATTTTAGAGCTCTTTGACTCTTAACTGAAATATATGTATGTTTATGTGTGTGTGTGTGTACGTATATATATAAACTGTATAAATGTATAATATATACATGAATCAGTATATATAGTGATACACTGATGACAGTATCATGATGATGATAGTGTTTGTATATGGTGTCTCTATTGAAACACTGGACTACCTTCAATTCTTACAGAGTTTGCCTAACTTCCTTCATGAACACAGAATGTGTCATATAACTAAATAGTGTGTAGTACAATCCCTTGATTGGTCATCTCATGAGATCATCTTTGAAAAATCTCTATTAATTCTTTCATATGTATGTAATGCTTTAAGAACTTTTAAAGATATAAATGTTGAATTACTATGTTGTACACCTGAAATTAATATAATGTTGTATGTCTACTATAGGTCAATTAAAAATTTTTTTAAAGAATTTTTTTTAAAGATTGTATTTATTTATTCATGAGAGACACAGAGAGAGAGAGGCGCAGAGACACAGGCAGAGGGAGAAGCAGGGTCCATGCAGGAAGCCCAATGTGGGACTCGATCCTGGGTCTCCAGGATCACACTCTGGGCCAAAGGCAGGGTCAAACCACTGAGCCACCGGGACCACCCAAAAGAACTTTTAAGTTAATTGTATATGGAACCAATAATCAGTACTTTTGTCTCAAAAGTAATAGGCACAGAACCACCTCCTTGCAGCCTTATAATAATTTCAAATTCTTTTGTATTAACGTAACCTGGGTGGTAGTGAATAAGGAGTTTTAATAGCTTCTATGTTTAGTAACACTTCTGACTTCTCTGAGAAATACATAGTGAATTTAAAATTTGCCATGTGGGAGCACCTGGGTGGCTCAGTCAGTTAAGTCGACTCTAGGTTTTGGCTCAGGTTAATGATCTGAGGGTTGTTGATCGAGCCCCACATCAGGCTCCGTGTTGGGCAAGAAACCTGCTTAAGATTCTCTCTCTCTCTCTCTCTCTGTCAAAAAAAAAAATTCTCTCTCTTCCTCTCCTTCTCTCTCTCTCTAATTTAAACAAATAATAATAATTTTGCTGTACACATCCACTAGATTGATTTTAAGATATGGCAGCTCAGTGTTTGGGTCCTCCACTTTGGCATTGTGCAAGTTTGATGACCTGAAGAGCTCGTTGGAGCTTGTCATAGTAATATTTAAATGTGACTGCAGGAACATCCAGTTTGCAAACATGAATGTGCACTAGTTCAATATGTCTCCTATTTCATCATTCAGGAGATGAGTTTCTCTTATATTTTCTTGTGTTAGTACTATGGGGTATATAATTTTGAAGATAACAATCAAGAGATGGCATCTCTGGTATCTCTTCCTGTTTCTTGGCTTTATTGTGGTTTGGGCTCTCAGTAATCACTGGCCTTTTGAACTAGGTAGGCTAGAAAAGAAAAGTAATTCTTCTTAACAGCTGCCATAATGATGTCATTGGTCTGCACATTGGGAGTAATGAGTTTTAGACTGTTAGAGATCATTATTGTAAAGCAACATAGGGGGCACCTGGGTAGCAAAGCATCCAACTCTTGATTTTGGCTCAGATGGTGATCTCATGGTCATGAGATCAGATCCTCATCAGACCCTCACTTGGCTCAGAGTGGAGGCTACTTGAGATTCTCTCCCCCTCTGCCTCCTACTCCTGTATTTACACATAATTCAAGCTTGTGCTTGCTTGCTCTCTCTCTCTCTCTCTCTCCCCTCCCCCAATCTCTAAAAAATAAAATAAATAAGTCTTAAAGCATCATAGAATCACAATAAAGCCTTATCAATTAAAAGTGAGAAGGATGGAAGGGCAGAAAAACTTCAAATTTTGTAATTCCAAATAATGTTTTAATTTGGTCAAAAGACTAATAGAGAGCCTCTTGTCTTGTAAATAAACCCTGTGGGGCAGAGGCCAGGCAGGCACCCTAGTGTTAGGATAAGAACACTGCCTTAGGGGTGCCTGGAGGGCTCAGTCAGTTGAGCGTCCAACTCTTGGTTTCATCTCAGGTCCTGATTTTTGGGTCATGAGATCAAGTCCCAGCATGGGGCTCTGTGCTTGGGAGGGAGGTTACTTGGGATTCTCTCCCTACTCCGCCCCCCAGCTTGTACATACAAGTTCTCTCTCTCTCTCATAAATAAATCTTTTTTTAAAAAATCACTGTATTAAAAATCATCCAGGTACTTGAGAGCCTATGTGACTGAGCAAGTTATTAAACCTTCTTGAGCCATTTCATTTTTCTTGTTCATAAATGAGGACAACAGTTCTCATACCTGTTTCCCTGGATGCCTGTAAGATTATTAATAATGTATGAAAGGTACTTGGGAAAGCATTAAGTACCATATGTATTTGAAGTATTGTAACTGTATTTACACATAATTCAAGCTTCGGGGATCACTACATAGCACACGTCATAATTTGAGAGAAGGAAAAAAGTGGCCACAAGGCAAAGTACCTTCGCTTCAGTTTAAGAAATTCACAAACACCTACCCTCAGTAGGTTTTTGGGTGAAGATCTTTGGAAGGTGATTAGAAACCATCTGATTTAGGGGTGCCTGGCTGGAATAGTGCTTAAGCCTCCAGCTCTTGTCTTCGGCTCACGCAGTAATCTCAGGTTCGTGACAGGAGCCCTGCCTTAGGCTCCACACTCAGTGTGGAGTCTGTTTGGGACTCTCTCCCCATCTCCCTGCCCTTCCCGTTCATGTGCACTCTCTTTCTCTCACTCAAATGAGTAAGTCTGAGGGAGGGAGGAAGGATCACGTTTGTGTTCGTCTTTCTGTTGTTTTAATGTTTATTGCCCATTTGGAAATTTGATTCCTGAAGCTAGAGCAGAATGAGCAGTTTCAAGTATTGCAATGGTGGGAAAAGAGTTGAAAAGAATATGGGTTTGTTTGATCTTCAGTATTAATACTGAAAAATAGATCCTTGAAGGAAGCCAAGGACAAGCACGATTAGACCAGCCAAGACCATACCTGGTTAGGCAAACTGGGCAGGCTAAGAACGATAATAGCAGCCAAGACTTAGTGAGCACTGACCATGTGCCAGACACTATAATCAGTGCCTCACATCCATTAATGAATTTTATCCTCACAGTATTCCCTGAATAAGGAATATGGCCTCTCCTATTAAACTGTTACCCACCCCCCCATTTCCAAGTAGAGAAAACAGAGATTCAAGAGGGTTGAATGGCTTGTCCCCGATCTGATGGTCATGCTCCTCACCAGTCTGCTACCTGTAACCACTGTTCTCAGTCCCCGCCCTGGAGACAACAGTGCATCATGTGGCCAGAATTTGATCTCCCAAGTATGTATTCCTGTCTGATAGATCTTTTTCTCCTTAGCTTCTTAAATGACATTCTCTCTAAGTCAACCACAAGTAAGCATGTGTGGAATGAGTTTATCTAGTTCCACATTTCCCTCTGTATAAGGTGACCTTTCAGTGTTAGTCCTAAAGTACAGTAAACACTTATCAACAACTTTGTGGCCTCTGCTCCCTACCCCCAGCCCCGCACAGTTAGAGATTCCATCATTAGTATTAGAAGCGATGTCTTTCAGGATCCCATTTTTGTTATTCTATTTATTTGTTTTTGGTTTATTAAAGATTTTATATATTTGTTCACGAGAGACACACAGAGAGAGAGAGAGGCAGAGACACAGGCAGAGGGAGAAGCAGGCTCCCTGCGGGGAGCCTGATACGGGACTCAATCCCAGGACCCCAGGATCATGACCTGACCCGAAGGCAGACATTCAACCACTGAGCTACCCAGGTCTCTGTGTCACTGTATTTATTTGTGTGCTTATTTATATATATGAGTGTGTGTGTGTGTGTGTGTGTGTGTGTATAGAGAGAGACACATGTCTACAAAAGAAATGCTTAATGTCAGCTCAGGTCATGATCTGAGTGTCATGAGATCAAGCACCAGCCTCAGGCTCCATGGTGGGTGTAGAGCCTGCTTAAGTTCTCTCTCTTTCTCTCTGCCCCTCCCCACTATCCTACCATTGCCACCAGCCCCCCACCCAGCCCCCACTCACACATGTGTGCTCTTTCCCCTCTCTCTTAAAAAAAAAAAAAAAAAAAGCAGTATTTAGGACCTCTACGGATTATGTCTTTTGAATCATGGTGGTGATACTGATCTGCTGAACTATAGGGCTGCTGTGAAGATTAATAAGCAAGTCAGCAAAGTATTATTCAGGGTATCTTTATTACTATTATTACTTCCATTGATGGGTAGGTGTATGTGAAGTTAAAAGTGTGAACCCTTAACCCTCTATTTGTGTCAGAGTCTGGGAAACAGTGGCACTTGTCTTTTTTTAATGGTTTGTTACATAAACTTCTGCACCATCCCTGGATTTAGGGGTAAGTCGCGCAGGTCAGGATCTGGAATGACTGTGAGGAAATCGGTAGGGGATCACCTCAGACAGCCAGAGTCCATTCTCCTGGGGCCTTTTCTTTTTCTAAACACAGTACACTTACGGATTTCAGCGACTGCTTTTCCTTTGAGCTGGAATTTGGTATCACGAACATAAAACTTTAGTTGCAACCCCTAAAAGCATCCAGCCACTTAATTAGAACAGTCATCCGTAAGACTTTGGTCTTTAAATACACCAGAAGCTCACAGACTTTTGAGCTTTAATTTATATAATTTTGTTCCAGCTCTTGCTGTGTTGTCTGAATTCTTTATAGCATCAAGTGATCTGTTGTAAAAATCTGTAATAGTGTGTATTTTAGGTATCCCGTTGTCTGTTTAAAAGGGTAATAATGAAAAATCTCATGGTTTTAACTAACATTCTTCCTCCCAAGAAATTAAAATCAAACAGAAATCTAAGTTTACATTGTCTTCTAGGCTTTTATTGTCAAAACATTTCTTGCGACGGTAATGCTCTAAAACCTTTCGAAGTGTCACCTACAAAATGATTCGTTAATCGTGTTATTTTGTGTTCATTTCACGATGCTCTGCTTTATCTGGGAAGTATATTAACATCAATAGATACTATAGCCTATAAGCTACTATTTATTCGACACCTTCAAATTGTTCTTACTGAAAACCATATAAAGGGCTTTATAGGGCTCTTTGGAACATGCGCTTTAAAACTAGGAGGTGGTGTTTGCTGACTGGTCAGCAGTGAGTAAATAATTCAGCAGCCGTGCTGTCCTGAGTGTCAGACCCCCAGCGGGCTACTAGATGCTAAGACTTGCTCAGGGTTCCTTTGTTGACTCATACAGTGGCTGACCATGGATGCCTTTCTTTTTAGAAGCAATTCAGTTGTTTGCTGGAAATAGAGCTTTTGAATTTCATAGGATCTTTGTCCTCCTCTTTTGAAAAATATTTAAATGATACTGCTCAAAGGGCACACAGAGAAACAGCGTGACTGACTTTCTGACTTTCGGGAAATTAGTAAGCAAGCCGTAGGGCTATTTTTAGCTTTTACTCCTTGCAAACATTTCCTTTTGTTCTTTAGGAGACATTGTTGATCTGTTCATTCATGTGCTATGCTTTCTCCCCCACCACCCGATGGCTTTGGACAGAATAAGCCTTCTCTTCTCTACTCTGAATGACATAACTGCGTTACTTTTTATTTTGTTCAGTTTTAACTCATGAGTTTCTCATTTGTTCATGTTTTTCTAGGTTCTGAAATACCACCAGCACCACCACCTCCAAACACACACACATTTTGTTGTTACTTGGGGCTGATTTGCACCCTTATCTGCAAATGCTGACTGAAAAATATTCACACAAGCAGAATATACAAAATGTACATTTTTGTCGAAATACCGCGGAGTGGTAGCTGATGGTATGATTTATTTGCCTTTATTTGGTCTGTTAGTACTTCTTTAAAAACTATAATCCTTAGAAAATCATGCAGTTACTCTTAACAGAATCCCAAGTGCAGGAGAGGTGCTTACAAAGGCCGACCTTCACAGCCAGGCTCATGTTTGATCCTTGAAACATCTTCCAGTATGTAGAGGAAGTAGGATTCCTAAGGAAGCACAATTGAAACCTCAGTTTTGCTCTTCTTATGAAGGCAAGTTTGATTGATATAAGATTTTTCTACTTTAGGGAAGCCTGGGAGTTTCAGTGGTTGAGCATCTGCCTCTGACCCAGGGCCTGATCCTAGAGTCCCGGAATCGAGTCCCACATCAGGCTCCCTGAAGGGAGCCTGCTTCTCCCTCTGCCTATGTCTCTTCCTCTCTTTCTCTCTGTGTCTCTCATGAATAAATAAATAAAATCTAAAAAAAAAAAAAAAAGATTTTTCTACTTTAGATAATATCTAGGATTTAGCCACTTTGTAATGTCATAATTTGACCTTTTATGTTTTTTATTTTTCTATAGCATAGGCATTATAGCAATTGTGCTTAAAACCATGGGTTCTGGAATCAGACCACCTGGTTTCAAACCCTAGATCTCCTGTCAATCTCAGTATGTTTCAATTTCCTTATCTCCAAACAGAGATAACAGTATGTACTTCATATAATCATTTTAGAATTTGAATCAGATAATTCATATAAAGGGCCTAGCATAATGTCTGACGTGGTAAAGTCTCAATGGATTTCCACTGGTATGTTTATTGCATCAAAGTGTTTTATCTAAATGTAGGATGTTTGTTATTTTAGAAGATACCAGAAAGAGGCAAAATATTCAGTTTTCTGGAACCCTTGCCTCTTCCCTATAAGAATTTTTTTTTTTTTTAGGATGTCCTCAAACACAGGTGGCCTAATTCCAGCGCCTAGTGAATTTCCTTCCCTTTGGCCCTGCAGTATTTGCAGCTCCTCATATCTAGAATCAGCGCAATTATAATAGGAAGTCAAGCAAAACATTTTTTTGCATAAAGAGAGGAAGGCAGAATGTGAAATGGCGTTGACATCTGCGCTTCTGCCCTGGGCCAAAAGCAGAATCAGTTCTTTGCTGCTGATTCGGCATCCCATCTGCCGCCTCCCCCAGCACTTAAGCCCTTCTTCTTTTCCTTTCCCTGCAGAACCCCGGGGATGATGAAGTCAGGGAGGGACTGAGGAGGGAAACAGGACAGAGAGGTTCAGGGAAAGACAACACAGTGATAACCCCCATTCTGCAGGCGACCCAGTTGTTTTCATGCTAACTCTCCTCTGCCCGTGTCAGTTTTACTGAAGTTCTGTGGATGGTGTGCAGGTTCCCCTCTTTCTGATCAAGAGCTTTCCTGACATATGTTTCAATAGTTCACTAAACTTCACTTTTTTTTTTCTTTCAGATTTTATTTATTTATTTGAAAGAGAGAGAGAGAGCGCTCCCCCCAAGCAGGGGGAGCAATATAGGGAGAGGAGAAGCCGACTGCCTGAGCAGCTGAGCAGGATCCTGGGATCACGACCTGAACCAAAGGCAGACCCTTAACCACTGAGCCACCCAGGCATTCCTAAACTTCCCTTTAAAAAAAAAAAAAAAAAAATTAACTCTTAGCCTATACCCTCAGAATAAGTCCTTTATTTTTATAAGGGATGCTTTAACTTCTGAGTATATATTTTGTCCAGGAAACTATAGCTGCATTTCACTGCCCCCACTTGCCAGCTGACCCACAGCTCTAACTCCTGCTGAAATGGCTTCTTGTGTTAAGGCAACCTCTTCTATCCTGAGAGGTACAACTAGGCTTTCTACAACACTATTACCTTAGAAATCACTTATTTAAAGTTTAGAACACAAAACATAACACACATGGAAAGGATATCTGTCTGCAATGTTGTAATTTAACTCTGATTTTGATGAAAACTTGAGGAGTTAAATAATAGAGTGATGAGTGCCCCAGAAATGGACTTATCGAATAAATAAAAGGAAGCAAACGGAAAAGAGAAGTAGGGGGAAATTGTCCTAAATATATTCATTTTCAATGGAAAATTTTTAAAATCTTTTTACTTCCAAAGCTTAAGGCTAGTTTTAACTCAGACTGATTTTTTTTTCAGTTATGTTTCTTGATGATTATTCCAAGTTTGTCTATGATTCAAAATATGAAATATTCATTTAAATGAACATAGAGTACTTGGAGGGTTATTTTTCAGGCTGCTTGGCTACTGTGTTTTGTTTTCATTTGAATTTGAAGTTATCCTAACCCTTTATTCAAAGAGGCAGGTGACTCTGATTCTGTCCTGAGTTTTAGAGATTCCTTTTTTTTCTTTAAGATTTGACAGAGAGAATGCATAAGCAGGGGGAACAGCAGGCAAAAGGAAAGGGAGAAGTAGGCTCCCTGCTAAGCAAGGAGCCCGGCATGGGGTTCAATCCCAGGACCCTGGGATCATGACCTGAACTGAAGGCAGGCACTTAACCGACTGAGCCACCCAGACACCTCCCCTTTTTTCTAATAATTATTTAAGTAATCTCTCTACCCTCTTTGGGGCTCAAACTTACAATCCCAAGATCAAGAGTCACATGGTCTACCAACTGAGCCAGCCAGGTGCCCAGCTCTTAGAGTCCTAATTATAATGCATCACATAAGTAGTTTTCATTCAGTGCTTAAATAAAAAGACCTCTGTGTTCACTTTCTAGACTGATTTTGCACGATTTAGCGGAACAAATGTGGAAACCGACTTTGTAGAGGTGCCATCACAAATGCTTGAGAACTGGGTATGGGACATGGATTCCCTCCGAAGATTGTCAAAACATTATAAAGATGGAAGCCCTATCATGGATGATCTGCTTGAAAAGCTTGTTGATTCCAGACTGGTCAACACAGGTATGACTTGTAATTTTAGAAAAGGAAAATTTGGGGATCCCTGAGTGGCGCAGCGGTTTGGTGCCTGCCTTTGGCCCAGGGCGCGATCCTGGAGAGCCGGGATCGAATCCCACGTCGGGCTCCTGGTGCATGGAGCCTGCTTCTCCCTCTGCCTGTGTCTCTGCCTCTCTCTCTCTCTCTCTCTGTGACTACCATAAATAAATAAAAATTAAAAAAATAAAAATTTATAGAAAAGGAAAATTTGTTAGAATTGCTTAAGAGGGAATTGCCGACATGTTCTTCTATAGAACTTATTTCCCCTTTGATAATCCTAGTGCTCTTAAAGTGCTATTATGGGGGGGGAGAAGACTGCTAAATATACAGGATTGTGCCCAAGAAAAAAAAATCTGTCTCCTTTTAAATCTTAAGTGAGTTACCTTGCTCCCACTCTGTAGTATGTACTACAGGCATCAGTTTTTGAAATCTTTGATCTTGTGATATTAGAACACATAGTTCTCTTTTCTCCAAAACATGCCCAAACATTCTTATGTTAATAGGTCTTCTGACCTTACGTCAGATTGTTTTGAGCAAAGTTGATCAGTCTCTCCATACCAACGCATCGCTGGACGCCGCAAGTGAATATGCCAAATACTGCACAGAGGTTTTAGGTGTTGCAGCCACCCCAGGTATGTGAGTACCAAGACTTGAATTCATTTTTTTCTGTTCCACACACGGTAAAGTCCTACAGCACTGCTAGGGAAGGCCGAGATTGTCAGGAAGTTTACCTCATGTAATTTGTTTCTGATTTCTATAATCAGGCAGTGACTTTCAGATAAGCTTACTATGTTCGTGTATGAGTTATCCTGTCCAAATATGCTTAAAGGAAAGGTGGCTCCAGCTTTCAGCATTTTAGTGTAATCATGCATGAGCAACTGGCCTCCACCCCAAAGCAGAGAAAGCCATTCACGTTTGGCAGCTCCCACCTGGCTCCTCCCTCCATATATGTACCAGGACTTCCCAGTGATTCCACTAAGAAATTGGCAGAAGGGGGCAGTTTTAGAGAGAAGCACAAACTTTGCTTCTGATTTTGGTTCTGAGATCAGTTAAGGCAGTTTTAACTAGCACTTTCTAACCCTATATTTATGATATTCATGTGTGTGGGTGGGTAGGTGCACACACGTGTGTTCACATTTATATATTTACATATTTTAAGCCAACAGGTAGTTTTTCGTGTACACATAGTTGGTAGGGTGATTTTTTTTTCTCTGTAAAAGTCGTTATTTAAATAAATCCGTCAACATTAATAGTGATGATAAAGATCAGAAGAGTTCATTGAGTCCATCCCAGATCCTCACTTACTTTTGCGATCTCTTTATAGCAGACCATACACAACTCTGTGCCTGAGGCCACTTTGACAAAATCCTTTTTAAAAGTAGCCCTAGAGGTAGATTGAGTTGGTAAAAATTTTTAGGTTTTTAAACCTAAACTTTTTTTAGGTTTTTAAATAATTCTTTTTCAGTAATTATGAACCTAAAATAAGCGCCGTTCTGACAAATTTTAGATATAAAGAGGTGTGACGAAGGGTAGGCTCTAATAGTAGAGTATCTGTAAGATACATATACATCTAAGGGATAAGAAAGGACTGAGTAGTTCTGAAACACTGAGCTATCTGATGGGTGTGGACAAAGCCTCTGAAACTATTGTTAGGCATTCCAAAGCTTAAGGCCGAAACCTGCTCAAGGTTGAGTCATCATAGTAGAGAAGTTTGTAAACATCTTGGCCGAGGGCACATGTGAATCCATGGAGTACTACAGGTAGGATCCTGCTTGTCTCCTCTCCCCAGTGCCTGCACTCCCCCTAGGGAAACCTTAGGCAGCTGATAACCTGATAATTAACACTGGCCATCACATTGATTGAAATGTATCTTTCTTTAAAGGCACAAATATGCCAGCTACTTTTGGACATTTGGCAGGGGGATACGATGGCCAATATTATGGATACCTCTGGAGTGAAGTATTTTCCATGGACATGTTTTACAGCTGTTTTAAAAAAAAAGGAATAATGAATCCAGAGGTATTGTATTTTCTTTTCTCCTTTTTGTTAATTTTGCAATTGCCTCCCTCCCCTTTAATTCCTAGTGTAAAGTACTTATTACGTGTAGATTTTAGAATAAGAGATTCGGTAACAGCTTTCAACTTTAAAGTCTTGCATCTTTTCAAATCATACATCATTAAGTTGCAGTGCACAAGTGATTAACTCTAATTCTATAAGTTTAAAAAAAAACCTACTACATTTTCTTGCTTATTAACATTCCAATATATTGCATAATTAAAATTCAAAGCTTTGTTTATGCACTTGAGCATTTATAGCAGCTAGTTTTGACATGTGCTGAACCATGTTTTAGTTTTATAGGACGTTGGGAAAGAAAGGTAAACTCCTTCCTGATAGAAATGATCTACAAAGATTTTGATATTCTCTACACAGTTTCTTTATACATTTTCTGCGTGAGGTACCCTTTCTCTGTGGCTGGCCTACCCCACCTACTACATAGTCTGTAACCCAAATGCCTCTAAGTAATTCAAGCTGCTTTATTAACCTGAGCCATTCCTTTCTGTGTATAGTAAATTGACTGCCAGGTGGCTACCAGCCAAACCTTCCTGAGTTACAGGCCCCCAGTCTCCACTCTTGTTGAAGACTCAGCTGTCGGATTATTTCTAGGGCTGATGCATTTTCCAGTGTGCTTTCTATTCTGTTTGATTCAGAAATGAGAAGAACAAATTCTCAAAATCAGGCTCTCTGTACTTATTTTAGCTAACCAATTTGTTCCCTTAAACTTTGTTTCTGGATTGCATAGTGCTCCACACATAGATACTGAAATACATGGCTGTCGTTTAGACCACCATCCCCCCCCAAGCTCACCCCGCACCCCCGCCAAAACACTTTCAGGGCACTTATAGTCTATACACTAGCCTTTCTAATCACTCCATCTTCCATCCCACCCTACCCAGGCTCTTAGGTCACTGTAGGTCTCCTTCCATTCCCTAGCCCACCTATTACAATGGTCAACCACTGACTATTCTTATAAATACCTTGACTTCTGCATGACCTTCGGCTAAGTGCCCAGAGCCCTGGATTTCTCCACCAGCGCACTTGGAGATGGTGTCCTTGGGATTCACACTTTCTGGGGAAGATCATGTGACTCCATTAACATGCCCCACTACAAAGTCATGCTATCCAACCTGTCTGGACCCCCAGTGTTACTCTGCTGTCTTCCTCCACCTCCCTTATTGCGTTCCCCGGAGTCTCTTAATACCTCTTTCCTCTCCTCTAAGAAAAGTAAGGGCATCAAGACTGAGTACTTCATCTTTTTATTCTCTTTCTATACCTCAGTACTTATCTTCTTTCCTCCATTGTCTCAGCAATGTCTCTAATACCAAGCCTTACTGGTTTGCCATCTTGGGGGAAAAAAACGGGTAATTGCTACTGACTCTGATAACCCTGTTGCTACTATTCGGTTGTTCTTCCTTTACAGCCTAATTTCTTGCTCTAAGAAACAGTCTTGGCCAACTTCTGTTACCTGGCTTTTTTTTTTTTTTTTAAGATTTTATTTATTTATTCATGAAAGACACAGAGAGAGGCAGAGACGCAGGCAGAGGGAGAAGCAGGCTCCCTGTGGGGAGCCCAATGTGGGACTCACTCCTAGGACCCCAGGATCATGACCTGAGCTGAAGGCAGATGCTCAACTACTGAGCCACCCAGGTGCCCCTGTTACCTGGCTTTTGCCTCCATCAACTAAACTGGAAATTACTCTCCAGTTAACCATTGATGAGCCATTGGCCAACTTCCAAAGGCCCTCACCTGCCATTTCTTTTTTTTTTTTAATTTCCTTCTTATTCCTCTTCTTGTTTATAGTCCTTTCCTTAGCCATCAAATCCCTTCCTTACTTCCCAGAAGACTCCTTGTGTGTTCCCATAGGTCTTTGCACCTTCACAAATTTTATTCATTCTGTTTTTTCCACCTAAAACGTGTGCCTTCCTTGTTTATGCCTCTTAAAAATTTTACCTTTCTTAAAGGCCCTACTCAAAAGGCTACTCACTTGTGAAATGTTCCAGATCATTTGAACCAAAAGTGGCCTTTCCATATTTTGAAGAGCAGAATGGATTTGGGCATGAGGGAAGGGCTTCAACAGCTTTTTTCTTATGTCTGGAGTGTTTAATACACAGAACAAAAAAAGTTGGGTCATAAAATATTTTGTACCATCGAATATAAATTTTTATTTTAAGATGTGTTTAGAAAAAGAGTACATCAAAATGTCCATTCTTAGCTTCAGGTAATGACTTTATGAGTGATTATTCAATATTTTTCTGTTTTTTTTTTATGGAGCTTTTCCTTATTTTTACATAAAGCATGCATTATTGTAGAAATCAGAAAACAATGATTAAAGAGATACAAGGTCTAGTTATATAAAGGTCAATTATGACCTGTTACTGGCTTTTACTAGTGGGTGAGGCTTCCTGGCATAAGTACTACAGTACCTTTTTCAATTACTCTCCCTCATCCACCTCCTCTGTGCTTCCACTCCCACAGCCACATCTCCAGTACCTTCCACTGTCACCTCTTCTCTTCCACCTATCAAGGTAACAGCCAAAGTACTGATCCCAGTGGACCACAAGGAACTTGCAAGTCCAGCAGATCAATCCCTGCCCTTATGCTTCTATGTACTTCCTTTTATTCTCAAGCTTCACAGCTTGGTAGGCAGCCAGACTACTTTTAATTTAGAACAGGGACCTGGGTTGATCCTGGAGAAAGCAAAATTCCCAACAACTTGGAATTTTTGCCTTGTAATGTTAAAAACAGTTTTCAGTTTTGCTATAATTCTGGATATGACATCACTGTGTGTTACTCATTTTATGCCATGAAACTGACTTTATTTCATCCTTTCCTATCAAATACTCTGGGATATCATGTCATTTCTTGCTACGCTGCTGTCACAACAGTAGTGAATCTGGTTCCAGCAACTAAGGGGAATCCCTCCACACCCTACCTTCACACTATTCACTGCAGTGGCAGATACTAGAACAGCTTTTTAAATAGCCATTTTGTTCCATCTTACAGTGTACTGTTTGGTTTTGTTTGCTTTAATTTTTTTTTAATTTTTGCCAACGTTTGCTTTAAAGTGATACCTCCTTGGGGCCCTTATGTTGGCCTTCGGCTCCAATCATAATCCTAGGGTCCTGAGATCAAGCTCTACATCAGGCTCCTTGCTCTTCAGGGCTCCCTCTGCCCTGTCCCATCACTCGTGCTCTTTGTCTCTCTGTCTCAAATGAATAAGTAAAATCTTAAGAAAAAAATAAAAATAAAGTAATACCTGATTTATAAAATTCAAATACCCACTTATTAAAAGTTAATACTTTGAGGCAGTAATCCCATTCTACAAAAAACATCAGTCATTATTACAGGTATGTTGTGATGAAAAGGAAGAATTTTTTTAAAAGTCAATTTGTTTGTTTGTTTGTTTATTATAATCTCTACAGCCAGCATGGGGCTTGAACTCACAACCTTGAGATCAAGAGTTGCATACTTCTCCAACTGAGCCAGCCAGGTGCCCTGAAAGAATTTTTATAGTATAAGGAAATACTGAATTTGATCTGAAGTCATGGGTATCAGAGCAATCACAATATATCATACAGTCTGTGTTGTCTCAAAGCCCTCACCCTCCCAACTATGTTTTGTTTTTTTCCTCATCACTGAATTCTGCTATATTTTCTAGATTTACAAAGTTTTAGCAGAAAGGGACCAGTTATTATTGCCCGGCACAGTGAATTAAAAAGACTTTCCCAAAGCCATTATAAAAATTCTGGAATAATAAGAATACAAAATAGACTCTAGAAACTTTCAGTATGAAACCACAACAAAAGCAAGAAACAAATGACAAGACACTGTGAAAGGAAGAAGAATTAGACTCCCTTAGAATTCTTAATAAGCATCACAATTGAGTACATATTGGTGCCACTGTAGTTGACACCTAATAAGACAGGTTAATTTCACCAGTAAGTATTTGAATCATTTTGAGAAGATAGTGGTGTGGCCCTTCAAGGAATCAGTGCCTACTATGCTTAGTCCCCAGACTCTAGAGAGGCTGAGGACTAACTAGATCACATACTGTTGACATTACCAGTCCTGTCATTGATAACAAAAAAAAGAACAAGGGACACCTGGGTGACTCAGCGATTGAATGTCTGCCTTTGGCTCAGGTCGTGATCCTGGGGTCCTGGGATCGAGTCCTACATCGGGCTCCCCACAGGAAGCCTGCTTCTCCCTCTGCCTGTGTCTCTGCCTCTCTCTGTGTCTCTCATAAATAAATAAATAGAATCTTTTAAAAACAAAAACAAAAGAACATCTCCAGACCTTCTCACTATAACCTCTTGCTCATCCGAGAAACATTCCAGACCTTAGCAAGCAGAACTGTAGAAAGTGCCTTACTCACTGGGAAAACAATAAAAGGAAGGGTCAAGTATAAAGCTTTTCTTTTGTTTTGGGGTTTTTTTTTTGGTTTTTTTTTTTTTTTTGAGTAATCTATATACCCAGTGTGAGACTCGAACTCACAACCAAGATCAAGAGTCAGATGCTCTACTAACTGAGTTAGCCAGGTGCCCCAAACCTATAGCCTTCCGAATACCAACGGTAGCAGTAGCATATTTTATGGTACACTGGTTTCATTCTGCTTTGAGGGCTCTATCAAAGTATTAGAATTGGCCACTTACCTATAATAGCCACAAGTTTGCTCCCTCTGGCTTTATTTGTGATTTTCTAATTTCTTCATTGTAAATAGATAGACCGTCTTAACTATATAATTAGTTAAATATATTCTAAAGTCTTTGTTTCTGGTAGAATATGGAGACGTTTCATTATCAGACACCTCTTTTCCTTCTCCAACTGATCTCTTAAATAGCTATGGAAGGGAGCTGCTTGGGAATAACACTTTTGAACAGCAAGCTCTAGGGGCTCTTTGAAGATATCTTTAAGGTCACCAAATGTAGTTTCAAAATACAGCAGCTAATCATAGGGTTGGAAAAAAATGGGGGCATTTTAACTAGGGCCATTTCTTTTTATAAGGCAACTTCATTGTGGGAAAATTTCCTAAGAGCTAGTAGACATTGTGGATTCAAAGACAATTATATTATTAAGCTAGAATTATCTTCCACCTCTTTTGCATTTAGAGAAATTGCTAACCTTTGTTTTTTCTGTCAGTGGAGAAGAACTAAAATCAAGTATCACTGTATTTCAGTCTGTAATGCCGTTAGGAAGGAGCTAGATCTCCACATGCCATAACAGACAGAAACCTGACGAATTTGGGGTTAACATGCAAAAGAATTGCCTGACAGTGAAAGTGTAATATAAAGCTCAGTGTTCCAGTGCTCTTCCATCAGAAGTCTAGGCCCAGTTCTTTCTATAATGTGTTGCTAAGGGAGAATATGAAATTTCCTCTCCTGCAGGTCCTTACAAACGGATTAAATTCTGCTTCAGCTCTCCTGATACACCACCCCAAAGCTGATTTCTCTTACATTGCAGCCTTTTCAAATAGACTTAGATTTTGCCTGATTTAAGGATAAAGGAAGGAAATGGGATTGATTTCCAACTTCTTGCATATTTACAAGGCCAGACCTTCTAAGTCTTGAATCCCAACCAACTGGAAGCAGTTTTTCCCTCTTTGTGTTCTTAACAGCCCTTCTTCGCATTTCTCCTTAAACCCTAATAATCTGTTTTGTTAATTGTCTATTCCTTTATCTCACCCCCTAGATCATAAGGCCCTAAGGAGCTGTTTTATTCATTTTTGCGTGTCATCTGCTTCAAAACTGTTCTATTTAATTATGGTGGTGGTCCTCCCCATCTGCCTCCCCTTCCCCCAGTGCATGCTACTGCCCAGGCTGGTTGTTTTTTGTTTTGTTTTGTTTTGTTTTTCTCTGCTCTCCCTCCCCATAAATAAAGATCTGTCTGTCTACCCTCACAAACTGAAACATTGCTTAAGGTTTCCAGAAGGCCTCTTCTAATGAAGCGAAGATTCCTACCCACTCTTCTTGTTCCATCTCCTTGACTACCAGCACCAATCTTTGACTCTCTTCCTTTTTCTTTGTTGTTGTCCAAGGTATTATTTTTCCACCCACGATCTCCCCACCCTCATAGAAAACAAAGGGTGTGCTGTTGAGAAGGAGTTCACAGATGGGCCGTGGAAGGGAAGGTTTCAAAGTCCACTTTAAAAGCTGGTCAGGGAGCCTGTTGGGTGCCTGGTCATCATCCCCTGTGCTCAGGTGGATGCCCTTTGCCCTGATGTGTGTTACTCAGTGTAGGAAGGAGACAGCAACAGGAAGGAGAGAGTTGGAAGGCAGTAGAAGCATGTGCTGTCTCACAGATGCCGGAGATAGCAGGAGACCCAGGCTGTTGACCATTTACATATTCTCATTACTGATAGATAGATGATGGCACCCTTCCTTCAGGTCATTATATTGTTCTTAGAATATTACCTCAAGGGTTCCTAGGGGGCTCAGTCAGTTGAGCATCCAACTCTTGATTTCAGCTGGGGTCATGGGATCGAGCTCCAGGTTGGGTTCCCTGCTAGGGGGGGTTCTGCTTCTCTCCTTCTCCCTCTGCCCCTACCCCCTACTGTGCTCTCTCCCTCAAATAGATGAATAAATCTCTGAAAAATAAGGGTACATATTCTTAGATAAAATGAGTGCCTTGTCTCTGACTTAATATTCATACTGAATTAGAGTCTCTTTCTTATTAATAATGGAGATGAAGTCTCTCGTACTTTTTTTTAGCTTTATTAGGAGACAGAATGAATTTTAAGGAGATGTCAGACCCGGAATGCATCTGTGTTCCTGCTCTGTACGTGAGACACTGAACCATAGCAGCAGTGTGAGAGGGGCAGAAATGAGAGGAGGGATGCACGACCATTGAGGATTGCTGAGTGCCCCCCCGGATGCCATGTGGTACACTAGGGAGTGGGTAATGTACCGAAATCATCCTTAACTCCCCATCAGCTAAACGAGGGGGGCATATTCTTACTTGATAGGTAAAGGAAACCAAGGCCCACGGTCCCAGAGCCGAGGCTGAAGCCAAGATTCGGATTTGGCCCTGACTCCCAACACCCTGACCTTGCTTTAGAAAACATCACTGTTAGAGAGGACTTGCACAGTTGCCAATAGATACACTCTAATCTTCCAGGATTAAAAACCGCACAGGTGACTAATGTGATTTACCTTCTGGAATAGTTAATAGAAGCTCAGCATACTATGTGCAGATCCTCCTGAAGGATTTTTTTCAGCATGAAAAATCTCCGTGGTTGTCTTAGAACTTTTCTTTCTGCTTTCCTCTCAGTTCAAGTTTCTTTATTATGTAAACAAAGTAGAACAATTTAGGGCAAAGACTCCTTCCACCTGTGGCATATGTCTCCCAGAAGTGTTCTCTCACCCAGAGAGCTGGTACCTTCCAAAAATACTAAAATTCACTTAACTTTCTTTCTTTCTTTCTTTCTTTTTTAAGAAAAGCAAGATCCTATTACCAAATGACTCTTAAACTGTTCTCCAAACTTCATTGTGAAGGAAATGAAACTATTAAAAGACCATTGCTCTGTAATTCAGGAAATTGAATCAACTTGTTTGGAGCCGTAAGCAGGGCAGGGCTGGAGCTGTGCTGAACTGGGTACCGTGAGTCGGAACAGTACCCAGCTCCATGGGGGCATTACTGTTCAGAGGAGCCCGGAGCTGCCTCTTCCCAGTACCCGGCAGTTCCTCAAGGGCCACAGTTCCCTGTACAGATGAGACTGTTTTGGTACCAGCATTGCAGGAGATTTCTTTTTTTTACCCTACCTAGATTTTCATGACGTTCCTGTATTTGTGGAATGAAAAATTTCTTTTTAATAAGTAAAAGAGTCTCAGATCCTAAGCATTAAGAATTTCTGCAGGTAAATATTAATTATGGAGTTTGGATGATGGGTACATGGGTTTCATTATACTGTTGTCTCAGTTATTAGCATATATTTACATCCTTTTCCATTAACGATTAAAATATTTTTACAATTCTGCAGATGAACTTAATTCGCGTTTTCCACGTTCTTCCCATATTGCTACCTGCAGAGAGCGTAGTCTTTCTTCCCCATACCACCCAGTCCCCATACTGATTTAACACTGTAGGAAATGTAAGCACATTGGACAATGAAATAAAGGGAAGAGAGGGAGACTGTATTTGGGCTTAAGGGCCCTGAGCTGCTACTTCTTAGAATAATAAAGTCCAAGGTAGGTATAGCCATCACTCACATTTTAGGTTCTCGATTGCTCTTGTACCAGTAATGAATTGCTGCAGACCAAGTAAGAAATTACATGTCATTTTTTTCCCCCTAAAGAACATTAAATCAAGCTCTAAACGTTCATTACCAGGGTTTTCAGGTATTGAAATATCAATGATTACGGGCCCTGCCCTTTTAAAAAAAAAATTATCCAAAAAAAAGAAGAAAAAAGAAAATTTATCCAAAGCTTTTAAATAAAGCAGCAAGATTACTACATGCCTTTTCAATGTCAGACTAGAATATCGTCCAACCAGCCCTTCTAAAGATCATCAGTGTTCTGGGCTCTCCACCTGTCTATGCTCTCCACCTGTGGCTATCAAGCAATTAAACTGTGGCTAGTGCCACTGAAGAATTGTGCTGTAAAAGTAAAAAGCACTAGATTTTGATGACTTATAACAAAAAGTAAACTTCAGTAATTTTATATTTGTAGAAGTTGAGATAAATGTAGATTTACTGGTTAAAATATTTTATTAAGGGGCACCTGGTTGGCTCAGTAGGTTAAGCTGCTGCCTTTGGCTCAGGTCATGATCCCTGGGTCCTGAGATTGAGCCCTGCGGCTGGCTCCCTGCTCAGTGGGGAGTCTACTTCTTCCTGTCTCTCTGCTCCTCCCCATCCCCCAGGCCTCACTCATGCTCTTGTGCACTCTCTTTGTGAAATAAATAGATAAAAATCTTTTTAAAATGAGAATATTTTATTAAAATTAATTTTACCAAGTTTTTTGTTTTTTACTTTTTAAAAAAAGCCAGGCAGTGATGGTCTAGAGGATTCTCTTTCCCTCCTTTTGCCCCTCCCCCTGCTTGCTCATGCATGTGCACACTCTCTCTCTCTCTTTCTCTCCCTCTCTCTTTCTCTCTCCCTCGCCCCACCTTCTCCTTTCCCAAAAAAAAATCTTTAAAAAAAGACTACTAATCATATTGATACAGTGATATAAAGGTTATACATTTCAAAGTGTTACTCTGTGAACTATTTTAAATGTATATTTAGAATTAGGCTTCACTGAATTGTCTTCCTCAAAAGGATGATGAAAAGGAAGTGAAAATAGTGAATAACACTGACACTGAAGTACAGTCATTTTTTTCTCACATATTTATTTGCTCATATATTTTTCTAAATAAAAGCAGAGTAACTGCAATGTTTTAAAATTCCAGACCTCATCCCCAAAGAAAACTTTACAAAGTTCTTATTCCCACCTCTGGACCCACAGAAATATCTTGCCCTATACCATGGAGCATGTGCTGTTGTCCTACTGCCATCCATAAAGATGAGGGGTTTTGTGTAAAGCCCCTTGTTTAAAACATAGCAGAAGCCATTTTGGCAGAAGTGGTACCACTGTTTCCAGGTACACAGACCCCCTGTTTTTGGCCTTCTTGAACACTTGCTTTGCTAACCCTTTTGAAATAGCATTAGAGATGGACTAACCAATAAAAATCAGTTATACATTCCATTTGGCTATTTTTTTGTTCATCTGTTTGCTCACTGTTGAGACTCTAAGGAGACAAGACATTAGAGAGGAATGTAGAAGACCAGAGTTCTTAAGCTTCAGATCTCACAGCTCCCAAAATAAATAAGTACTACAGAGCTGTATTCTTGGCAAAAGAGAACATCCAGACATAGTAAAGTCCATTTTTCTTCACCTTTACCCCTTTCTCTTTTGCATCTAGGGATTTGGAAAACTGCTTTAACAATGAATTATTAGGCATGATGTTTTATTTTATTAGGTTGGAATGAAATACAGAAACCTAATCCTGAAACCTGGGGGATCTCTGGACGGCATGGACATGCTCCAGAATTTCTTGAAACGTGAGCCAAACCAGAAAGCGTTCCTAATGAGTAGAGGCCTGCATGCTCCTTAAACTGGGGATCTTTGGTAGCAGTCCATGTCTGGAGGAGAAGTTGACATCACCATGTGTTACTGGCCTGAAAACTGAAGGGAGTTTTGCAAATGAAAGTTTAGATTTCTATTGACTGCCTTTTGTTTTTCGATTTGAAAAATTTTGCAGATGTAAATGGAATTATAAATACCATGACCTAAGAAAATACCCATTAGAAAATAATTGTACTATAAAATTTCATAAAAATGGATTTGATTTCTTTTTATAAAAGTTTCATATGAATGTAATTTGATTTTTTACTACTGTAATCTAGATAATGTAAGAGGGCTAAGAATTTTTAAATTGAATCATATACATTATATAATTTGATCCTTCTTATATCTTAAAGTTTTGTACTTAGGATTTCTGGACTGGTAAATGAATCATCACATTCCTCTGGTAAATATTTTCTTAGAGCCCTGCATCACCTTTGACCCCCTGTCTCACAGTAAAGTGTGACCTCTTTGCCCACATACCTCAGCACCAGGGGAATATGCCTCAGTAATGCATTTATTTTTGTATTTCAGGCATTATGGTTTCTAACTTTCTCCCATACTTAAATTACTTTCTGCCATTGGGGTATATCTTTTCTAAAGTCCTGTCAGAGAGTACCAAAAAAAGTATGAGTTTTAACTGAACTGGCCTAATGTATATTATCTTTTGTATCTTGTGTTAGAGGATTTTTTATCTTATATTAGAGGTTCATTTCCACCTCAGCATGTGAGATGGTCAGTCTTTTGGCATATTTGCCAATTAGAGCACTAAAGCAAGTCCAGGGATTTGTTTCTCTTCTCATGTTCTGATAAATAGTAGGGACTTTTCCTCCTTCTCTGCCATCTCATCCAAAGTGGCAGGTAAACATATCATAAATGGCAGCATAGTGAAGAGAGCTAAAGCTGATGTGGGGCAAAAAGAGTTCAGAAACTCCAGAAAAGGAGTGGGTTCTGGACAGAAGTATCTGCGGATAGCTGCTCCAAAGTGTGTGTGTGCTAAAACTCATCCACAGGGAGGAGGCTCCTCATAGCCTATCTTGTCTGGTGATTTTTATTTTAAGTGAACCTTTGGATCTCTTTTTAACTTTCTTTGCTATGAGTCTAATTTTACTTCTACAGCAGACCAGTAAACTCACTGTACTTACTTTTCCCCAGGAGTCTACTCAATAAGGAAACCAAAGCAGGATAATAAAAAAAATTTTTTTAATTAAAAAATCCAAACTTTGAATGTACTCTGATAGGTCTTCCAGTTATTTTCCATTTCGTATCTGAGGTATGACTTTGCTGGGAGGTACAAAATTACAAATGGATTTTGTGCTACATAAACACACACACACATATATATAATGTTGCATAAAATTATAGACAGTGGGAAAAATTAAGAGCTCTAATGACACAGAAGAAAATTCTAAGATTATTATTGCCAAGCACATATATTAAACATGCACATGAAA
The DNA here is from genome assembly GCF_053574225.1 of Canis aureus. Taxonomy (NCBI): domain Eukaryota; kingdom Metazoa; phylum Chordata; class Mammalia; order Carnivora; family Canidae; genus Canis; species Canis aureus. Next base: position 52,312,304 of record NC_135615.1, read on the forward strand.
TCTTACCGTCCCTCTGAGACAATTGCCTGGCCCTTCTCTCCCCAAAACTAGTTTTTTTTTTAACCTTTGATACTTTTCTCATTTCTTATCTTTTTCTCCCAGACTGTTCTGTTTTCTAGCTTCAGACAAAAACTCTCTTCAGCTTTTTCTATTGCCTTTCTGTGTGTCTCCTTAACAATAACTTTATAATTTTAAATCTTATTTCACATGGAAAAACAAATACTTGGTGTGAAAAAGGCTGCACACAATAAAGTTAAATTATTATCCATGAGAACGAGCTCACATTTCTTTCATACTTTAACGTTAAAACTGAAATTCATAAGAAAGCAAAAGCGCTATGAAGTCCTTTTTTTGTTTTTTGCTATGAAGTTCTTTTTATCTAAAGTCCACATCTGATATTTAAAATCTAGCAAAGCATAGCAATAAATTCAAATATTTATTCTTTAGCATAATTCAAAACTAAGGAGTATTTTTTTAGGTGTTTTTGAATATAGCCGTTCATCTATTTTTTCTTTTTTTTCTTTTTTTTCTTTTTTTTCTTTTTTTCCAGATCAGAGCATAGAGTGTTGGTAAAGCATTCTGAATGGTGGATAAACTATAAAAATTGTCATTGGCCAACATACACTTCAGATTTGTGAACTGAGCAATATATAATAAAATCTCTCTTGATTGTTGATCCAGGAGATTTAGGACCATTTTGGGTTACTACAGAGAAAAGAAAGAAAAGGCATGATATTATGCCACCTAACATAGACTTTTTTCCCTTTAGTAGGAATGCTGCATGTTACCTAGATGAATAACTAAAAATTATCTTGAAGAGTTACCACCTGAGCTATTTACATGAATATCTTGCTTTTCTGAAGCTAGTAGGATGAAAGGTAACTATTTGTAGCTCTGTAAAATTGACAAACTGCATTGTGTAAAAAACTAAAATAGAGATAATATTTTTTTTTAATTTTTAATTGATATGATTTTGTACTTGTTCTTTCCTTAACTAGTAGGGAATGACTTAACTTTCTACTTTTCTCATTTTGCCTTTAGCCTTTGTATAAATTAATCTGTATAGTAATCCTCAGTGGATCAGCTGGTTTGTTTATGACCATTTTTCATTTTTTCCCTTGCTGTCATGCACAGGAAGAATTGTTCATGCTCTGAAGGAATTGAATTAAAATACTAATCCCCCAAATTGGGTTTAGGCATGGTTAACTGAGCCCCTAAAAGTGTTAAAAGAGAAAACCTATTTCATCTGAATAGATACAATGACCAAGGCTTCTTTCTTCCCTCGGCACAACATTATTACAGTTATGTGTCTCACATCTGAAATTGGATAGCCCCTCGAAATTGAATATGCCTTCACTTATGAATGTTTGGTGAGAATAAAAGCAAAAAAAAAAAAAAATACATGTTTTCATTTTCTTTGAAAAACGGTCAATGTCCAAAGGTTACCTCTTCATTTGTCGTTAATGGAGAAATTTACACAGGCAACAGATCCACCTAAGTACCAACTCTATCAAAGGCAAAGGGTAAAGGTTATAAAATCTAAATACTAGATCATTGTAGCCTTTTCTGACACACCCACAATAAGACTTTTCAGATTTTATCTGAAAAAAAATATTGAAAATTGCGGTAATGAACAGAACCCCTCACATATCCCTCTCTAGTGAGTGATTTTTGAGTTTTTATTTGGCTGAATTTACCTCAGAGTTACCTCTCCTAATAAAATATAGATCCAGTGCCTCTGGTCCACTATATATGTACCAGAAAAGGGGAAATGGTGACTATGACACAGGTTCTCTTGTTTCTACTCACATGACCTGGCACCCATCCTGGCTGCTTATTTCATAGAGCTTGGAAGCTCACCTAAAATTTCACGGCAGTGATAAAATGTCCCTAGGATTTGTCATCGGGGAAACATTTTGGCTTAGACTGGTTTAAAGGTACCATATTCACTGAATCCAGCAAGGTACTCGACATCTCTTTTGAAATCTTTGTGGCCAAGATGGGTAATCAGCCAGGTGGATTCCTGGCTATTGAAACAACCTGAGAGTTGAATAATGATTCACATTAAACTGAAGCCAATTTCCAATCCTTTGAAGACACAAGAAATTCCATAAAAAGTATTATCAAATTTACAGATAGCAGATCTGCAGTGGTTAAATATGATGTATTAAGATGTACAATTATGTCAGTGCTGAGGCAAATTTAAGATGAAATTGTACACATTCCATTGCCAAGGCAAATGAAAGGGGAACTTGAGTTGATAGTGGTACTCAAGAAAAAAAGACAACATTTTTATTTGACCAAATTCCAAATGTTTTTGCCCACAGCACAGCATACCTAGGGAGAGAACAGGAGGTAAGGATGAAAGCTTGGAAGAGTGTGTTGGTGGAAGGTTGTGTCCAGATCAAAAGAATTCCTCTGGACTCAGATGTGCTAGATACTCAGAGCTAGAATATCGTGTTCTGTTCTAGGTGTCACATTTTCAGCAGGCTTTGGCCAAGTATTACAGTGTGTGAAAGACTAGGAACAGGAAGGTGACGACTGTGAAAATATTTCTCAAGAGGAATACATTGAAGAAAGGAAAGTACAGCCTGGAGATAAATTCAGAAATACAAAATGATGGCTGTTTTCAGATCCTTAAGGGTAGGGAGAGAGAATAGGATTATGCTGCATTACTCCAGAAGTCAAAGCTCAGAGAAATGATTGGAAAATATAAGGAGGTCTTAGTTCAATTATGAGGAGGTGGTTTCTAATAATTATCGGTGACTGCAAATACATTCTGCTGTTAATGAGAGTTCAAACGAAGCCTGTGGCTTCAGGAGTGTTCCAGAGGGCATTTCTCCTTTGAGTAGACATTCATGCCAGATCAGCTTTGAGGTCTCCCCAAAGCTTTAAGATGCCACAAACATAATATTAGAAAAACATCACTCGGGTGAACGAAACATTTACATGCTTGGTCTTAGAAATGGCATGTAGGTGGTTGTAGCTGCTCATGCACAGAGGTAGAGTTTAAGCATTTGTAGTTCAAGCGTTACCTTACTCCTCATCCATAATCAATCAGTGCTTACCCAGAGGTTATAATCAGACTCCTTGTGGGTCATCTGGTAACAGGAAGGGAGGCTAATAGTTGTATATGACCATAATAAAACCAAAGGTTTTTGCGGTTGCATTTTCTTCCTTTCACGGAATTTATAGTTGCTCTCTGCTCATTACACCCATCACTACCTTCAGCACACATACGCAGAGGCAAAAATCTAACTCAAGTACCCAGTTTATGATGCCTGTGCTCTACCGTATTAGGATTTGAGTCATTGTTTCTAGTCCCTGCCCTCCACAGTCCATGACTCATAGTGAATAGTCCCTAAATGTTTGTTAAATAAACATAACTTCCTTGGGGCACCTCAGCAGCTCTGTCATTTGAGCATCCAGCTCTATTTCCATACAGGTCATGGTCTCAAGGTCCTAGGATTGAGTCCTGTCAGGCTCCACACTCAGCAGGGAGTCTGCTTGAGGATCTTCTCCCCCTGCCCCTTTCTCTAAAATAAGTAAATCTGTAAAAAAAAAAAAAAAAAAAAAAAAAAAAACCTCTTTAAACTTATGTTTTGCTATAAGGCTGTATTTTACTATGGTAACTGCAAAATATCTAAGTTAACCTAAAATTATATAGATAAAATTTTTTTACACACCTTGTACCTCAAAGAGGCCCTTTTCCTTAGGGACTGAAAGTTTCTCTGTAAAGTAGATGAAAAAAAAAAAAAACATGCTTTTTGTAAAAGAAAAATTGAGGAATAGGAAATATTTCTAAAGATTCCTCCACTTCTCTCTGTGATTATGTACTCTAAATCTAGGAATTTCTTGGGGATCCCTGGGTGGCTCAGGAGTTTAGCATCTGCCTTCAGCCCAGGGCATGATCCTGGAGACCCAGGATCGAATCCTGCATCCAGCTTCCTGCAGCGAGCCTGCTTCTCCCTCTGCCTGTGTCTCTGCCTCTCTGTGTGTCTCTCATGAATAAATAAATAAAATCTTTAAAAAAAAAATCTAGGAATTTCTTAATCTAGAATCTCTGGTTCCCTAGAAAATGTGTGAAAAGAAAAGAAAGCAGGCATCCATGATGGCCCAGAAATTCTGTTGAAAGTTTTGTATGCATGGATAAGTGTATTTTTCTGGGAAAAGGACCTCTAGCATTAATCAGAAAAATTTAAGGATGATCTTAAACAATTTGCTTTCAAACTATTGTTTTTTAATTCATTTTGAAGACTATAAAATACCCATTATGTGCTTGGCTCTTGAGGATACAAAAAAATGACAAAAAATTCTGAGTTCCAGGGACTCAAATGTAGTGAGTAAGATAAATAGGCTTATAATACATTGAGAAAAATTCTAGAAGAAAGTATGTTTAAAAAGCCTTCTTGTTGTTTTTCTTGACACTAGTTGGCTCCATTTTACAATTCAATGTTTGTGCCACTAAATTTTATGATTATCATGCCACCTGCCAGCACAGACTTATTTCTAATAAAATGATTGATTTTTTCTTTTCAGCCTGTCAGCAATCGGACTAAATGGTGCTTTTCCATCTGTTACACCTAGAATTTTCTTAGGCCCTGTGATTAAAGGATTTACAAGTAAGAATAGAATATTCACTTTAACCCTATCTATGTGTTGTGATTAAATGGTTATATGCCAGGACGCCTAGGTGGCTCAATCGGTTAAGCATCTGACTCTTGATCTCAGCTCAAGTCTTAATCTCAGGGTCATGAGTTCAAGCCCCACATTGGGCTCCATGCTGGACATGGAACCTACCTAAAAACTAAAAAAAGGAAAAGATGGTTATAAACCTTAGCCCTTAAGAACTGACATGGGACTCCCCTTGGCCTGATAAGTATAATATACCCAGGAAGCACTGGTACATCCTATAAATCCAGAAAACATGCTATTAATTAAGATGACCATTGAGATGTTTAGAGATGGTCCAGAATGAGTCAAGATTCCTTATTTCCTTCTCCCACCAGTGTTAATTTTCCATTACTACTGCTAACAGCTGAAGAAAAGCACCCAACTCTTCAATCCCTTATTGCCTGTTATTTATAACTTGTGACACGAGGGATAGCAATTAATTAAGCAGATCAGTGAAAGAATAAAAAACTTGAGAGTTCCAAGTTTGGTGACAAGGACTGGAACTGGACCTCAGAAGTGTAAATGTACTGTGATTTATTTAATCAATTTCCCGTCGATGAGCTTTTAGGACATTTTCACTCTTCAGACATTACAAACAATGCTGCCAAGACTATCCCTTCAAAATATATCATTTTCCACAGCTATCAGTTTATCTGTTAAATACATTCTTTAAGTGTAGTTCCTGGTTCAAAGGGTAGAAGCATTTTAAGTATTGACAAATATTATCAAATTAGAGCCATGTCTCTCAATACTGTTTAGTACAATTGTTTAACGTTGAGGTATTCAGTTAAGATAAATGAGGGGAAATGATGATTAGCAAACAAAACAAAACAAAATCTGGTGTGTTACTGTTTATATGGCTTTCTTTCCCCCATCGGGTGATGAGAACTAAAGTCTACTTCTTTGGGAAAGTGGTAGGAGTGATTCCAGACAGGAATTTTCTTTCTCTATTAGTGATTGGATAGGTCCTACAAGGAATGTAAGACTTTATCCCAGAACAAAGCAGTCGTCAGTCCTTTGTATTCAGGGCTAAGTGGGGAAAACCAAAAGATCCATTTTGTCATCCCTGTCCCAAATCAGATGCCTTTCTATGGTCTTAAACATTTGTGTGACTGACAAGTGGGACTTGTGTTGTAATTCACAATGCAATCACTGTTCTGAACACGCACATGGCCCACTCTGCCTCAGCTTCAATTATAAAATCTTCAGCCAGAGGCTATTATCCTCTGTTTTGTTCAGTCAGCAGCACAGCCAGTGAATTTCCAACTGGAATCAGGTGGCAAGAGAGAAATTTCTCACACTTTATCTATCAATCCCTTATATACCCCAGTTTATTTTTTCTTTTGGGGGGGCCTCTGATGAGGGACATTTTTGTGAAGCCATTTGGGAAGGTGACCCAACTTTGCATTTCCTTTTTTAATTCCGCCATAGTTAAGGAGGGAAATAGGACTAGTTTGAATGTGACTTATCTAAATGAAGACAGAACCTCTAAGTTCACAGAGCTCAGTCCTTCTGTTGTAATGATTTTCATGGCACTAATCCCTTAGTAGATAAGTTACATCCTGTGGTCTAACCAGCTCTGTGAAGCATCACTTTCTCTCCTGCCTTCCCTTTCTTTCATCTGTCCTTCTCCCAAAAGACTAATTAGGTGAATGGAAGATTTAAGCGAATGTCTCCAAATCCCAGTAGGAACATGACAGAGATCTGAAGCAGAAAACATCCCTGGTGAGGCCATGGACAAAGGTCAAGGTGCTCTTTCATGGGCGGGGGGCGGGAAGGGGGGTGGTGCTTGGAAGGCTTTTCTCACAACATCCCATTTTAACTACGGTGAATATTCTAATGCCTGCATGCTGAATAAGAGGTTTGGAAGGACTAGAACAGGGTAAATTATATACCACTACCCGTATAAGTAAATGCTGTTTTAAAATGTTTGCAGAACGCTTAAGAGCTCTCAAAGATTTGGCCTCATTCATAGCTTGTCAGCCAAGTTTTAAGTAAGGCTATACACTTGTTCCCAAAAGCCAGAATGTGCTACCTGGTTCACCTTTTATCTCTTGAAGTTCAGGTTAAGGTGGAAAAAACATTCACTGAGCCCTAATTAAACATTTTGAATCCTACTTTAACTTTGCCCTAGTTATAACTAAAGCCAACTTCTTTTATAAGGGTGGCGTGCAGTTGTGTTAACATCCACAAAGACCCGGTTAGTTCCTCTCTCTACCTAATAAGATTCTCAGGACCATATCCAAATTTAGCCGGGCGTGTTGGTACAACAACACACTGTTGTCCGTGGGGCCAGCAGACACAATGTCAGTACGCCTGCTGCATTCCTCTGGGATAATAGAAATGAAGTCATTACATCAGAAAATGGATCATGTGCTTAGAATATACTTCTCCCCCCCCCCCCCCCCCCCCCCCCCGAACACACTGGCTCTCCCAGGTTAAGGTCACTGAACTAGCAGCTGGAAGGGTTTTCGTAGCCGGGAAAGGGTGAGCCAAAGTGCCACTTAGCACCACAGAGGTTTCTGATACGGAAGACAGTGAGGACAGGCTGGTGTGAAGGCTGCACTTTGAAGGTGCCCATCAGAAGGCAACTGCTGGCCGGTCAGCTTCAGAAGGCAGGGACGGGAACCCAACAGCAGCAAGTGCCAGCTGTGCACAACTGCAGAACTCCGAGGGGAGGAGGACATGAATATTTAAGAGAAAAGAGTGTTTGGCTTCAAGACATATTTGATTAACAAATTATTATTTTAATTCAAGATAAGTAATTTTTTAAAGTAACATAAGAGAATATCTAACTGCTTCCAACAAATGTTCGGGTCTTCCTTAACTTTAATAATAAAAAGGTATGAACGAAGTTAGAAGAAAACTCCTAGAGGCTCCTGGCTGGCTCAGTTGATGGAACGTGTGACTCTTGATCTCAGGATTGTGAGCTTGAGCCCCACATTTGGTGCAGAGGTTACTTAAAAATAAAATCTTAAAAAAGAAAAAGGGAAATTCCTAAAAACTTCATTACCTCTTATCTATAAAAACTTTTGTAGTCTTGTTTTAATGGAACACTACCAAAGTTGACCTTTACTGTGCATGCCAGAAGAATCTAGCTGTCATCCTGCGACTCTAGAGGAAGCAATAAAAGGAGCTGTTTGACAATCTTGACAACCGTTTCTAACATTTCTGAACAACCTAATCAATAAACAAAAGGATAAATGGTGTGGGGCAACTCTCTAGGAACCCATAACCAACGTAAATAACTCTCCCCCATCAAACTTGTGTCTCAAATCTTGGAAATTATCCTTTTTAGCATTTTTATCTTGAATACTTCTCTGTGCCCCCAGAGCTCACCCTGCACCTCCTCCCTCTCATACAACATTCTCACTTATACCACATTCTTTGGGTAAAGAAAATGAAGCTTCAGGGTGGGTGTTTCTTTTGATGCTAAGACACTTAAAAGGTAAGTGTGGAAAGCACGAGAAGTAAATACTTATTCCTTTCCCATCTGGATTTTGCAAAGCAAACTGCAAGAGAAAACAGCACGGTCTCAATTAGCGCGTGTTTAATTTCCTCTTGTCTCTCTCTCTCACTCTCCTCGGGATTAAATGTTCCCCTTGTCCTCAGCCAAAATGGAAATATGATCTCATGTTTGTTTATTGGGTTGCCTTTGCATTTCCTAGGACAGTAGGGTGTAAATTTTGATTTACTGACCTTACTTCTTCCCCTTAACATAGGGAAAGTCCTCAGGGAGCTTGCTGTAAGCATATCCAAGTGCAGCTGAATCTCTTAGGAGACGCTGTAAAAATAGAGAGGTGTTTTAGGATGCAAAAGTGGCATCATTCAGAAGTGTCATCTCTATGCTCAGGGTACAAGTCCAAGGATTCTGCTAAACAGAGTTGTCAAATATTAATTAAACTAATTGGTTATCAGTGCTATTCCTAAACCTTCTGATTTAGGGATTTCTCTAGTGAGAAGAAAGAGGCATATACTTATTCCATTCTCTGTACAAAATACACAAATTCTGATCACACTGTGATCACATATTTCATCAAATAAGCAAGAAATTACTAAGAAAAATTATTTTATCTCAACACTTTGAAGAGAAAGTGACATGTGGATATGAGAAAGTGGATATGTGTTTTTACTTCTTTTCTCTCGTTGCCACTTCACTGTGTCCAATAAACAAAAAAATAAATTTCAAAGGAAAAAGCAGGCTAACTTAAATAAGACCTATCAAGATGAAGAGACTCATAATAAGCACTGCAGTTTTCCATGATGAGGGAAAGAAAACAAATTTCCAATCTAGAAAATGGGGTAAGTTTAAGAAACTGGAGGGTCTCAAATGCATAGGAAACAGAAGGGAAAAAAGAAATTACTATGCTTCTGAAACCAACAATGTAATTCCACATCACAGCCATCAGACAGGCAGCAATATGACAAGATCTATTAAGGCTGAAGATGAACATGACCAATAATTCCACTCCAAGATGTGGACCGAACAAACTCTTCTGAATGTGTACCTTGAAATATCTACTAGAATGCTCACAATAGCTTTATTTGGAATTGCAAAATAATGAAAATATCCACCAACAGAAGAGTGGATAATACCCTGGGGTATATTTGAATAATAGGCTATATTGCCATCAGGATGAGCGAACTAAAGCTGCATATGTCAATATAGGTATCACTTAAAAAAATATTGAATGAAAAGTCCCATTGCAGAAGGATATGTTCAGGCTAGTGTTTATGCAAAGTGTGTGTGTTTATTTAATATTATGTATCTTAGATCTATGCATAGTATTAAAGGTACAAAAACATCCACATGAAAATGGACAGCAAATTCAGAATATGATTTTCTCTGGTGAGGGAAGAATAAAAGAATGGAATCTGGGAGATATGCTCAGGGTGCTTCAACTATAACTGCAATAGTTTTTTCTTTAAAAATAGAATCCAGGGACACCTGGGTGGCTCACTTGGTTTAGCGTCTAGCTCTTGGTTTGGCTCAGGTCACGATCTCAGGATCCTGGAATGGAGCCCTCCATCGGACTCTGTGCTTAGTGCAGAGTCTGCTTGAGATTCTTTCTCTCCCTCTCCCTCTGCACCTCCCCACCCCCACTCACATTCTCTCTTTCTCAAATAAATCTTTTTTAAAAATTTAGTGCAAATATAGCATAATGTTAATGTTTTTAAAAACTTTGTTTTTTATTCCTTAAAATATTTTTAATTGAAAAAAGGAATTTTCAAAAGGTGGCTTTCAAAGCAAATTTTTTGTAGTCCATCCAACCTCAGCCTTGCAAAATCCAGGCATAGCTAATTCCCACAAACATTTTAAGGATACCTTTTGGGTGTCCTCACAAAAGCCAAAAATGAGTATTCTAATCCAATGAAACTCAAGTTCAGGTTGTTATATGAAAAACATGAGAGTGCAAGGACCTGAGTCCTGCTCCCATGGCCTCAGTGGTACTCTCATGGCCACAGGACTTAACCTGAGAGAGTTTTGGATTTGACTCCTGACTCCTCCTTCCCAGGTTGTAGTACTCAACCAGTGCTCATTACCATTCCCCTTTCTCCTCTTTCTTAACAGAGCCCAGATTCTCAAGTATCTTGATTTGTCTAAGGGTAATCCCATGGCCCTTGCCAATAATTGACTCATGAATGGGCATATGAATTCTCCAGGCCAATGATAAATGAGGGAAATTTGCTAAGGATTTCTGAGGATGGCTTCCTAGTTTTCAAGATAAAGGGACAGAAAGAAATGGATTCTCCTCTGGCATTGTCATGTGTATCGTTGAGGCCCAGGACTGTATGAGTCTCAAGATGAAGCCAACACTTCATGAAGGGCAGAACCAAGAGTATTACAAAGAAGTGAAGCTAGATTATGTCAAGTCTGAAGACCACCTCACCTCTGGGCATCCAAGTAAGTGAGCCAGGATAGCTCTGTGTTTTAATCCAATTAGAACTGGGCTTTATTACTTGTGGCCAGGCATTCTAACTGAAGCTACATCCATGATTCAGCTTCCTCGGCCATGTCTGGCCTGCCCTACCACCTCACTGAATGGTTTGGGAGCTCAAGATGAGCCAACATATGTGGATGTGCTTTGTAAACTCTTAAATTGCTCTTCAAGGGCAAACGGGCTCTATTATCAATAATTTTGCTCTAATGTTACGATGCAAATTTTAGTTCTCTGTGTGAATTATGTATGCCTTAGACTGTAGTTATTTGACTCACTTATTTTAAATGATACTTCAGAAACCTTATGAGAATGTATACATCATTCTTTTGAATCACATAAAGCACTTATGTGTTTATGGTATCAGTTGAGAATGTCCTCAGCAAAGAGTTTTTCCATGAGTACAGGGTTGAGGCATCTTGAATAACCATTTATGTTAAAGGAGTTAAAAAAAAAAAAGTTAAAAGACATTTGTCTGAATATAGTCTCCCCACTTAAAAATTGTGGAATCTTTGTCATAATGCGTCTGTATCTCAGCATCTGTCATATCCGTCAGGGTTAAGGGAGAAAATACATGTAGAGAACTTGGAGCAGGGCCTAACAGGTGACACAGTAACAAGCAGAGTTAATCAACACTGACTTATCAGCACTGACTCGTTCCAGACATGTTCCAAGCACTTCACATTTATCAACTCATACACCAGAGCTATACTGTGTTGTAGTTTTAATTTTTAAAATAGCTTTATTGTTTTAGGGAAAATGCTACATGCTTATTACTTTAAAAATTAATACTATACAGAAAAGTATACAAATGAAGTGAAGGTATTCTATTACCTGGATGCTGAATAAGCTGAATAAGCAACCAGACACATCTGTTTAATGTCGCATGTACACATACAAGCATATGCATGTATGTGCCAATGTGTGTATGTATGTATATGTACACACATACCCGTATGTAAGTTATACACACCTATGTACACATCTATTTTTAGTAAGACAGAAAAATAGCATTTTAACTATATAATTGATTCCACATTCTAGGGGATAAAGAAGTAAGACTTTTTTTTTTTTTTTTTTAAGATTTATTTATTTATTTTAGAGAGACAGCACATGCTCCAGTGGGGGCAGAGGCAGAGGGAGAAAATCCCAAGCTGACACAAGTGTGGAGCCCGAAATAGGGCTTGATGTGGGGCTCAGTCTCACAACCCTGAGATCATGACTTGAGCCCAAATCAAGAGTCAGGGCTTAACGGACTGAGCCACCCACATGCCCCAAGATGAAAGACTTACTCATATTGTTTGGGATTTTGCTTGTAAGTGATTAAGGCCTAGTCAGGCAGCAGACACCTAAATACTCCTTTACATAAATAGGGTCATGCTTTCTTTTTTGACGGGTCTTAGTTTTTTTTAATTTAAAGGAGCCCCCCAATCACACTACATCACCACTATTTTTTTCATCGTAGCTACTTATTCCTACCTAACATTTCTGTTGTTAATTCGCTGGTTAACCCCCCTAACAATAGTCTTCTCTCTCTCTCTCTTTTTTTTTTTTTTTTTTTTTTTGCTTTTTAAAAAGCTTTAATTTTTTTTAAATAAAAAAAATGTGGTTAAAGAAAAAGCACAGAATGTAAAATTTACCATCTTAACCATTTTCGAGTGTACGGTTCAGTAAAGTATATTCACATTGTTGTGCAATAGATTTCCAGGCATTTTCATCTTGCGAAACTGAAACTGTACACATTAAAAACAGCTTTCTATTTTCTCCTCCCCCATCCTGGTACCATCCTACTTTCTGTTTCTATGAATTTGTAGCAATCTTAGCTTTTTTTGACTTAACATTTAACTCAACATTCCCCAGCATTAACTCAACATTTAACTCCACATTCCCCAGCACCCAATATAGTCATGTTACACAAATATTTGTTGGGTAAACGAATGGATTTGTATTTGCATTATACAAAAACAAAGAAACAAAAAGAGGTCACAGCCTCACTTGTGCTAAGAAATCAATAAGCTCCAAATAGCTAAAAGTTATTGAACATCTGCTCTGTACCAGGCACTTTACACTAATTCTGCACATGGCCTCTGCGGTCAATTCCCAACACAGCAGCCAGGGTGATCCTTTTAAATATGTCAACTCCTCTACTCAAAACTCTGCAGTGGCTCCTAATTACACTAAGGTAAAATGTCAAAGTGGACTACGGGCCTTATCCTAGCTGGACCTCTTCTACTTTTTTCTGCTTTCCATCTCTGTCCCTTCCACTGCAAACACACTGAGTTCTGTGCAGTTTCTCAAACATTCCAGCAGCACTCACCATTGGACCATTGCACCTGCTATTCTTTCTACCTAGACCATTCTTGTCCTAATACCCACATTGTTTATGCCCTCACTTCCATCAGCAATTTGTTCAAACATCACCTTCCCAGTGATGGGATCCCCGACCACCCCACTGAAAAGAGCAACATGTGCCCCACCCCCACCCCACCCTGGTTCTCCCCAGTAACATTTTACATTTTCGTCTGGGGAAGTTACCACCATATGACCCACCTATATTTTCCTTATGTATTCTTGTTTGCTTTCTGTTTCCCTCTACATAACAGCGGCTACTTTTACCTGTTTTATTCACTACTATATTCCAGCGCCCAGAACTATGCCTGACACATAGTAAGCACTCAATAAATATTAGTTTAAAATGAATGAATTGATAAATAGAGAACACAGGTCAGCGGTTGCTTTGGGCTAGCAATCAGGGGCAGTTGACTGCGCAGAGGTACAGGGAACTTTTATATCTTGATCGTGTATATGATTACACATGTGTAAATGTGTTAAAACTCACTTAAATTATATATAAATTATATCTCAAGAAATGGATTTTTTTTTCCATATAGCAATTTGCTTAAAGTCAGCATTTGCAGAGTAGTGAAACTATAATTCATACCCAGGTGTGTCTGATTCCAAAGTCCATCCTGTTTTTATGAGGTTGTACTACCTCCCCTAATCTCTGCCCTACCTAGTTTCCACAACTGGCCCCGCCGAGTTCTTCACCAAGAAGGCTCAGTCTCGGTTGTTTTCAGATATATAAATCTTCAAGACAGGCAATACGTTTTTGGTTTTATCTCTCCCATATTTTTATATGTTAGGAATGATAATCATATAGATGAGTGGAATGCATTTGTCTCCCTCTGGGAAGCAGGGTGTAATGCAAATTCAATGCTACCAAACTGGTGTAATGGTCAGTTTTATTTGTCCACTTGACTAGGCTCTAAAGTACCTAGTTATTCAATCAAACACTGATCTGGGTGTTGCTGCAAAGGTATTATGTAGATGTGATAAACATCTATAGTTACTTGACGTTAAGGAAAGGAGATATCTTCCATAATTGGGGTGAGCATGAACCAATCCGTGGGAAGGCCTAAGAACAGAATTGAGTTTTTTCCAAAGGAAGAAGAAATGCTGCCTGTTGACTCCAGTGTCAGCTCCTTCCTGAGAGTTTGCGGCCTGCCCTTCCTGATGGTTTGCCCTGCAGATTCTGGTCTTGCGCAGCTAGCCCCCACAATCACATAAGCCAATTCCTTGCAATAAATCTCTATCTCCGTCTCGGTCTCCGTCTCTCTTCGTGTGTGTGTGTATGTGTGTGTGTGTGTGTGTGTGTGAGATATAAATGAAAAGCATGTAGGAGGGGATCTCTGGGTGGCTCAGCGGTTTAGCGCCTGCCTTCGGCCCAGGGTGTGATCCTGGAGACCCAGGATCGAGTCCCACATTGGGCTTCCTGCATGGAGCCTGCTTCTCCCTCTGCCTGTGTCTCTGCCTCTCTCTCTCTCTCTCTCTCTCTCTCTGTCTCTCATGAGTAAATCAACAAAATCTTAAAAAAAAGCATGTAGGAGTGATGAAAACTCTTCCAACTATTACTGTCCTGATGATAACACCTGGGGCTAATTAGTTCCCAACTATTCATGTTCTTAACTGGGTCTGAAGGGATGAACCCTGAGCCATTATGGTCGTGTTACCATCTCCCATCTCCTCCCTCTCCCTGCCTATGGTAAGATCAGCTTTGTATTGATCTCTGTATCTGAATTATCCCAAACTTATGCCCTTCCCTATCCTTCTAACCCTTGCCCTTACTTCACCCTTTAGACTGAGTCCTGAGTGATAGGTACCTCCTGAATTTCCCACAACTGTGCCCAACCTGCTTTATCGGAAGCCCAGTGGTCCTCACTTTTGGAATTGAAATGCTTGTTGTCCTTTGAACACTGCATCAGTAGCTCTTCCTGTCCCAACCAGCTAGGCTTCTGGAGTCCACGTTGGCGGCTACTTCTATCTGGTGGCCCAACCTTGATGGGTAGATCTTAAACCTTCCCCATCTCACCAACTTCATACGTCCACCAGCAGAACATCAAGCATGCAAGTCTTGGTGTAAACTGCAAAAGATGGTTAGAAAGACAATTCCAATTAATTATAAGTGGCTCAGTCACAAAGAACAGGGTCTTTTCTAAAAGCAAATCTGACCCAATCTTCCAAAGCTGAAATCGAAAGCATGCTTTGTGTGTGTGTGTGTGTGTGTGTACATGCCTAGCTTTATAACTTTATTTTCAGAAATAAAATTATTTTTCAACTGGCTGTTTTGTTGTATTATCCACAGTTCTTAAGCATTCTATGCCTGCAGCTAATGGTGCTGTATGCTGAATCCTGTAAGCTCTGAAATATCCGTGAGAACAGGAGAATGTTAAGCAAATATTGACTTTTTAAAAAATTACTCATTTTAGTCATGAATTTCAACTTCCTTCACCACAAAAACCTCGCATCCAAGTTGTGAGAAACTACCAAGAATGACTAATTTGAGATTTTTCCCCCTCTTCTCAATTCTCCCTTCATAATACTTAAGCCAGTCACTGAAAACAAACAGCAACAAGTGAGAGATCTTAATTATCTCTAGACATAGTGGTGGAAATTTCTATACCTAATAGCCGTGTTCTTGGCCAGATCACTTAATGTCCTTGAACTTCATCAAAAGCTAAAGCAACTAGACTAGCTGTTTTTCAACGTCTCTTTTAGCTCTAACGTCCTGTGAGCCCATGTGCTCTGGCCTTGAGAATCCAAGCAGTGATGGATCCAAGGAAGGAGGAGGTACAGGGCAGGCCGCGAGTCCTGTTTGCAGAGGTTCTCCGGGCTCCACCTCCAGCGGGGAGTGGGTTAAAAATATGGCCAGTATAGTGTGGCCCACCCTGCATAGAACAACAGAGACCATACCCTTCTCGACTCTTTCTAGATGAGGTGATATTAACTAAGAGTGGGTTTTCGTTCTTTTTTTTTTTTTAAGATTTTATTTTGTTTTATTTATTTGAGAGAGTGAGAGAGAACCCCAGGCAGGCTCCATCCCAGGACCCTGAGATCAGGACCTGAGCCACCCAGGTGCCCCAAGCCTGGGGTTTTGGATAGTGAAACGGGGGGGGGGGGGGGTGGGCCAGTGTTTGCTTTTGTTTTATTTTTCTCTGGGTGAGGAAGGGACAATCGCCACAGAATGGAAGCTACTGTAAGGTAGACGACTTATGGGGATGCTGTTACGGGGGTTCCTAAGGAGAGCTGGGGAGCTGCTCGTCTGCTAAAGTCTGAGCAGAGGCTGCAGCTCCCCCTACCCTCCCTGCACCAGCCCAGGTCCAGGGTGATCCCAACCTCCTCCCCTTACCCAGTCCTAGCCCAGACCCTGTCTGTCCACCCTAGGGCCACCATGACCACCAAGAGGAATAGCAGTGGGGACTTGGGCATGGAGAGGCCTCCACCAGAATAAACTTCTTCCATCAGCTGAGTGGAAAGCTGCCACCACCTCTGGACAGACGGTCCCAGAAAAGGACAGAAATGTACCATCAGCTCGAAGACGGGGGTACATGCTCCTTTTGAGGTCAGGAGCTGAGGTGGTGGAAAATGCCTGAGAGAGTGGCACAGACTGGGGTCACAGCAGTAGTGGCCCCTACCGGCTCAGTCCCCCATGGAGATTAAAAAGTGCTTAGACCCAGACTACTTCTGACACCCTGAAGAGCTGTAATCACTGAGAAGCCAGACTATCTCGGGTGGGCTCAAAGAGCTGACATGTCTGTAGTAAACATCTGCCCGTGATTACCCACAATCTCCCCGTGTCTTTCAGGTATCTGGTCTGAGCTGAAGAAATAAAGGTCACATATAAATAAACCTAATTGGATTGAGGGAAATGACGAGGATTAACTCAATCCTTATTAATTTGGATTAATGTCACTTATACCTTCCAATGTAGGCCAAGCCTGGCTAAGGGAAATGAATTGAGATGAATAAGAGTTTTCTGTTTTCCAAAGCCTACAGATATTTTTCTGACAAGTTATCTTCCTTAGTCATGACAGAAGATAGCACTAGGTAGGGAAAAAAACGTTTTTATTGGGGTAAAACAATCTATAACATGAACTTTAGTGTACAGTTCAGTGGTATGAAATACATTCACATTGTTGTACAACCATCCCCATTGTATGCATTAAACAACAACTCATTCCACCTCCCCCATCCCCTGGCAACTTTCTATGAATTTCACTGCTCCACATTGCTCATGTAAGTGGAAATACACAGAATTTGTCCTTTTGTGTTGGGCTTGTATTATTTAGCATAATGTCCTCAAGGTTCATCCACACTGTAGCATGTATTAGAACTTCTTTCCTTTATAAGGCTGAATAACAACCCATTGTATGTGTGCGTGTGATTTTAATTATCCCATCATTCTGTCTACAGACATTTGGGTGGTTTCCACCTTTTGGTTATGGTGACTAATACTACTATGAACTTTAGTGTGCAAATATTCTGTTCAAGTCCAGGCTTTCCATTCTTTTGGGTATCTATCTGGAAGTAGAATTGCTAAATTACATAGCAATTCCATTTAACTTTTTGAGAAATCACTGTATTGTTTTCCACAGCAACATTCCCACCAGCAAAGCAGAAGTGTTCCAGTTTTTTTTACATGCTTGCCACTTGTTATTTGTTGTTGTTGTTGTTGTTTTATACTAGGCATTCTAATTGGTGTGAAGTGGTATCTCATTGTGGTTATGATTTGCATTTCCCCTAATGATTTAGTGATTTTGAGCATTTTTTAATGTGCTTATTGCTCATTTACATATCATCCTTGGAGAAATACCTGCTCAAATCCTTTGCCCATTTTTAAATTGGGTTGTTTGTGGGTTTCTTGTTGAATTCTAGAGGTTCTTTATATATTCTGGATATTAGTCCCTTAGCAGATATGTGATTTGCAAGTACTTTCTCCTGAAACAATTGTTTAGGTTGGCATGTTTTAAATTTTTTCAAGCGGAAACACATGTGTTTTAGGACTAAAGAAATGATACAGGCTTGTGACATAGTTTCAAAAAAATAAAAAAGTAAAAAAATCACTTGAAACTGCACAACTCAGAGGTAACATTATTTTACTGTTTATCCTTCTAGGATTTTTCCTATGTGTGTAGAAATATTTTCACAACCCAGACTATACATGCTATTCTATAACTTTTCCTTAGCAATAAACCCAAGTATATATGATCATTCTAAAGTACCATAAGGTACTCCAATGAATAGACATAAAGTATTTAATCAGTCTACAATAGAAGATTGAGGTGGTTTCTAACTTATCCTTATTGTAAACAATCTTTCATGTGTATCTTTACATATTTGTTCAATTCGTTCACTGGGATAAATTCCCAGAAGTTGAATTTCTAAGCCAAAAGATATGCATATTTAAAATTTTGATATCCTTTATATTGCCAAATTACCTTCCAGAAAGGCGGAACCAATTTATACTCTTACTGCGTATGAGACTGCCCATTGTCCCACACCCTTGCCAAATTGGCATGCTTTCAGCAATGGTAAAAATAGGTTCTTGTCTGCTTTCCTCCCATGAATCCTGCCAAAGTGCATGACGTGAAACTAAATGAGAGGAATATAAAGTTGACAGATGGGAGGTATTTTGGTCACTGCAATGTTTTATCTAAAGCGCACCATTTTCCCCTCAACGCAAATGTAATAGATAAGTCCTCTTCATTTTTTAGTACAAGTTCTAGGAAGTAATTTCCTAAATGGATTGATTCCTTAGAGAGAGAATGTCTCTGAGGATGTAGAAATTATTCAAACCAAATGTGCTTTCTGTTGATAGAGGATATACATTTTTTTGACATAATAGTATCTATCTTTTTTTAAAGATGCAAAGTGTTTCACTCTGTACTATTAATTCAAAGTGTCATATCACAGCTGATTTTCAATGTACTCCTTTATTTGTCTAAAGTTCCTACAGAGGAATTTTTTTCACCAAACTTGTTTAAAGTTTTGTAAGTTTTTAAATTGAGGTATAATTTACATTTAGTGTAAGTTTTTTCTCTTTTAAGTCTGATTGCATGTAACTTTTAAAGATAATCCTTTTACCATAAATTAATAAGAGAGAAGTATATATATATATATTTTTTGAGAAGTATATATTTAAATATACTTGTTTGGGAAAGCAAAGAAAGAAAAGAAGAAAGTTTTAAATCAGCTATTTCATTCTGTGGGTATATAATACCAAGCATTTAATTTAACATAATAGACTTTTTTTTTTCATCTAATAACCTGGAGAAATGAAATCTGCTCTGCTTTCTCCATAGAGATGTTGGAAAGACAGAGATATCCCGGCCCTATAGTGCATTTAATAGTACAATTTTTAAAAATGTGTAGCCAGTCAAATATGTCTAATGGACTTATATCTGACCTTGAAGTTTTTGTGCCCAAGGGGCTGTCTTTCTTTTTCAGAATAAAACATCTAAGTCAGATGTGTGCTTTCCAACACAAAATTATCCTCTTGTTTTGGCATTCGTATCAATTAAAAGCATTTTGAAACTGTTCGTGTCACTGATAGCTACTAATGAAACTTACAGGACAAAAAGCCAGAAAATAGTTAAGATAATTATAAAATGAGGGATGCCTGGGTGGCTCAGCGGTTAAGCATCTGCCTTCAGATGGTCCTGGGATCGAGTCCCAATTGGGCTCCCCTCAGGGAGCCTGCTTCTCCTTCTGCCCATGTCTCTACCTCTCTCTCGTGAATAAATAAATAGTCTCAGAAAAAAAGATAATTATAAAATGAGAACTGTACATTAATAATCCTTTTCATTTTTCCCCTTCCAGCCACTTAATAAATTAAGTGTATCAAATTATCATTAATGTGGTACTTCCAGTGTTAGGAAAATTATATTTTTAAAAAGGCACACCAATAAAATTGTTTTGAGAAAGAAAGACCATTCTGTTGCTGTTATCCTAGCAACAAAAATATGAAAAACTTTGCTGCTTCTCATATTCCTTCCTTCCCTACATTCTAATGTGGTTTTCTCCTAACAGATTGTTTAGGAGTAAATGATTATACCCTGAAATCTGTCTGCTTCCCAGTGGGGATGACTTGGGAGCACTCAGGCCTCTCCTCCTTGGTCACTCTCACCTTGAGGAGAAAGCACTTTCCTTGGTAAGAGAGAGAATGAAGTACCAACGTGTCACTCAGCCCTTCTTTCAGAATGGCCTGCCCTTAAAGACTGACCTTGTGGTAATCTTACTATAGTAGGTCCTGTCCTGCAAGAAGGTCTGAACTTTGAAGAAATTTATTTGAAATCTGCAAAGTTGGGGGATCCCTGGGTGGTTCAGAGATTTAGTGCCTGCCTTCGGCCCAGGGCCTTATCCTGAAATCCTGGGATCAGGATCGAGTCCCACATCGGGCTCCCTGCATGGGGCCTTCTTCTCCTCCCTCTGCCTGTGTCTCTGCCTCTCTCTCTCTGTGTGTCTCTCATGAATAAATAAATAAAATCTTTAGAAAAAAAAAAAGAAATCTGCAAAGTATTAGTAAGCTCATTTGAGCACAAATCAACATCTCCATCTCCAATCAGCTTCAGTGGTAAAGAAGCTGACTTGTGGGGATCCCTGGGTGGCGCAGCGGTTTGGCGCCTGCCTTTGGCCCAGGGTGCGATCCTGGAGATCCGGGATCGAGTCCCACGTCGGGCTCCTGGTGCATGGAGCCTGCTTCTCCCTCTGCCTGTGTCTCTGCCTCTCTCTCTCTCTCTCTCTGTGACTATCATAAATAAATAAAAATTTAAAAAAAAAAAAAAAAAAAAAAAAAAAAGAAGCTGACTTGTGTAAAAATTATTTTTTATTATGGGAAAAAGCACAAAACATGAAATATACCATCTAAACCATTCCTAAGTATACAATTTGGTATTGTTAATTATATTCACGTTGTCATGCAAAGAATCTCCACAACTTTTTTTTGTTTTGTTTTTCAAACTGACACCGTCCGTCTGTTCGTCAACAACTCTATTTCCCCCTTCTCCCAGATCCTGGCAACCTGTTCTACTTTCTGTGTCTCTGAACGTGATTACTCTAGGTAGCTCAGGTAAGTGGCATCAGACAGTATCTTTTTGTGACCACCTCATTTCACTTAGCCTGTTGTCTTCAGGGTTCATTCGTGTGGTAACATGTGTTAGAGTTTCCTTCCTTTTTCAGACCAAATAATATTCCATTGCGTGTGATTACATTTTCTTTATCCATTTATCCCTTGATGAAGCTGACGTTGTGAACTCTTACCTGCCTGATTCTGGCTTTTCTTTTTTTTTTCTTTTCTTTCTTTTTTTTTTTTTTTTTTTGATTCTGGCTTTTCTTTCTACTTCTCCACTGGTTAAGAACTGAAGATGGGAAGGGTTGGCGTGATTAATTTTCATCCTTTTAAGACCCAGCAGATCTTGGGGCACCTGGGTAGCTCAGTGGTTGAGTGTCTGCCTTCGGCTCAGGGTGTGATCCCAGGGTCCTGGGATCGAGTCCTAGATTGGGCTCCCCGCCTGCTTCTTCCTCTGCCTGTGTCTCTGCCTCTCTCTCTATGTCTTTCATGAATAAATGAACAAATTCTTAAAAAAAAAAAAAAAAGACCCAGCACATTGGACAACAGTGTTTGTGGTAAACATCTATTGTTTTGTCTGGCCAATGTCGAGTGAAAAACAAATCTGGGGTGAGGTAAGGAGAGACAGACTTTGCTCAGAAGGATTACTGCATGGAAGGGAGGGGGGCTGTTGCAATAGGGGGAGTGCTCTAATCATAGGGCATAAGACTTGCAAGCATCTCAGGTCAGGCAGGTCAAAGGTAGGCCAAGTTCAGGGACCAAATTCAGAGGGAAGTAGAGAAATCTGACTAAAGATTACTCAAATCAAGTTAGTGGCCATTTGTCCAGCTTGGTCAGTGGTGTAAATGGTTTAGCTAATGATTTATGAGACAAAGAATGGAAATTTATAGTGTCTGTGTCTTGTCATAGGTAGACAAGATGGTCAAGAGTCTTATTTAAGTCATTTGGGGAAGGGTGGTTCTTTGCAGGAAGCCATTTCTTGGAACACAAGGGGTGGGTGGGTGTGTGTATGAGGAGGATTGTGTTCCAGGAGCACAGGCTCAGATAAATTTCAGCATATCACCAATACCCTCTGCCACTCCACGTGGTGACAGATTCCACTTTTCTTGCTTGAATAAAGTTGATCCCACTTCCCTCTTTACATGGTTGAGTACGTGGCCCCAGCATTGTCCATGCCCTCCCAACTCAAATATCTTCTCCTTTGGTCACTGTTCATGATCCAGGACCAACTGGTCCTCTGAGAATTGATCACATGGGTGCTCAGAGAGAGGACCCTGACATTATCTAACCTGTGGACTTGGCCTCGCCCATTAGTTCTACCTTTAGACTTCCCAGTTATATGAACCACACCCTTAACTATGTGATATTATCCCCCCCCCAAAAAAAACTGTTCATAGTCCCTGAGGCCTTGGTTGATTTGGGATGATTGAAGGGCCCTGGCTATCTCTGATGATGGAAGATTCCAAAGGTCTTGTTTTAATTCTAAGAGTAGGAATATTGACTACAGAATTTTGGACATATTTCAAGCTTTAGCAATTCCATCTGCTCTCCCTGAAAATTTTTACTACAAGAAGATTCAATATTCTTTACTGCCCTCACTGAACTTCTAAGCATCATGGGATCTCCTAGATCACTTTTCATTCAACAAAGGCAAGTTCTGAATTTGGGGGAAAATAATTAGTAACCCAACTTAAATTTTAAAAAGAAATCATGGTTTTTAAGGAGACATGTGCTGCAATGCCCTAGGTGTTAATTGATTTTCAAGTTCTATTCAGTAAGCTATGTGAGCAAGAGATTAACATAAGGAATGGAAGGAAGTATTTTTTCAAATATTCAGGGGGAATACACAAAGAGGCACCACAGAAGAAATACAATGTGGTATTAATATAAATCATGAAGATTTTGTTTACATTTGACATTTTCCTAATTTCAACAGACATTTTATTTTATTTTATTTTTTCAACAGACATTTTAATTTAATGTCTACATTGTTCTGATAAAGGAGAACAGTCATGAATGCAACTTGAAAAGGAATTAAAATGCTTTAATTATGAGAGGGCAAAGAACTAAAAGTAGCAGCTAATCTTTGTTAGTAAACGTGGAAAAATTGCTAATTCAACAAATATTTCTGGAGTGTCTATTATGTGCCAGGCACCAGGATATAGCAGTGAACTACAGGGACAAAATTTCCACTTTCATGGAACTTCTAGTGGGAAATAAATAAAAAATAAAAATGACAAATCTCCGATAATAAACATTGTCTGGCTTCCTAGGGCAGGAGAGCCTCTGACCTGCTCGTTGGGCTGTTCTCTACCTACAAGAAATTGGCCCATTCTTGAACGCAACAGTGGTCATCTGGTGAGTGATTTTTGATTTCTCCTTCAAGTTCTTCTGTATTCCCCAAACTTTCTACAATGAAACTGTGTTACTTTTTAATTTAAAGAGAGAGAGAGAGAGAGATTATGAAGAGGAGGAAAAAAAACCTGACAGACAAGAAATTCAAAGTATTAAGTCTTGGGAGCTTGGTTGCCAAATATCTCTTGTTGTTACTGCCTCTCCGGAACTGGAAAGAAAAAGAAAGAAAAGAGGAAAAAAAAGTCTTTTTAAAAAGCAGCACATGTTGCTTTCACTTTGGGTGGCAACCTGCCCTTGTGTAGCTCTTGAACTCCTCTGATATAGTCTAACACAGCTTGTTTTACGGTTTCACACACGTTTTTAAATTCATTTGTAAACATTCTGGCTGCCAAGAGCCTTGTCTCTTGTCTCTTTTGCTTTCGCTGGACTACGTGGTTCTCCTGTCCTTTCACCTAGAAAGATCACCATTGCTCTGCCTCTCTGTGTGTCAGGTAAACCTTAGTTACTCATTAGTGCACTTGTCACTTCCACTTCTAGCTGCCACTTTTCCACAAAGTGAGCTCTGTCTCCAGGTTACCGTGGTGTCCTCCGATAACATGTCAGGCTTAGTTCCCTTTCATTCACCTTCGGGCTTTAGGGTTTTGATAGAAAATTCTGGTTTTGTTTCCATTTTGTAATGGATTTAATTGGGATTTTACATTTACAATCAGTAGTTGCTTCAGACTTTTTCTTTAATTTAAAGAAATTCTTGATATTTTCCTTATTGCCTTTTTCCCCCCATACTGACTGTTAGCATGGACGTTGCCTTGACTTTTATCAATGTAAAGGGAGAAATCAATTTACGTTTGGGTAAAATTTTTTTAAATTATTTTATCTACTTTTATCAAATTGGTAATATGTATTTTTATGCTTTTTAAGAACTTTTTAAAATTTCATGGATATACAAACAGTAAAATACACTAATCTTTAATGTAATGCTCAATTATTTTTACATATGTATCTAGTGTATATGAGTACTTTACATATGTATATATCTTTTTAACTGTCACCCACCCAAGATATACAGAACATTGCCAACAACTCCCAAATTTATCCCTTCCCAGTCAATATCCTCCATGCCCCACCCTCCTAGCCCTCCATACCCTACTCTTGCCGGAGGTTATCACTATTCTGACTTCTATCACTATTGATTACTTTTGCCTATATTTGATGTTGAAATGGATCATCCAGTGTTTACCCTTCTGTGTTGAATTCACTGGCTCAACATTCCATCTCTGATAGAATGTATCAGGGTTTATTCTTTTTTATTCCTATATGGTTCCATTCAATAAATATAGTTCAATTTAAATATCCATTTTCCTAATGATGGACAGTTGGAGGTTTCAGGTTTCTCATGAGAAAAGTTGCTACAAATATTCTTGTCCATGTCTTTCGGTGAACATGCACATTCATTTCCTTTTTTTTTTTTTTTTGATATAATTTATTTATTCATGAGAGACACACAGAGAGAGGCAGAGACACAGACAGAGGGAGAAGCAGGCTCCTCACAGGGAGCCCGATGTGGGACTCGATCCCTGAGCCTGGGATCACACCCAGAGGCTCAACTGCTGAGCCACCCAGGTGTCCCTGCACATTCATTTCTCTTGTGTTTATACCAATCAACGGACATGCTGGTCCATAGAGCAGACTTATCTTTAGCTTTAGTCAAATTGTTGGTATATTTACATGGCATAAAATTCTGAAGGCACAAAGGAGTATGGAGTGAAAAAGTCTTTCTCCTGCCCCCGCATCTCCAGTTCCATAGTTCTCTCTTCCACAGGCAACCAGTTTCTTATGTGTTCCTGTGGAAACACACTCTGCATTTGGAAGCATATGTATGAATCATCTCATGTTGTACACCAAGGCAACAACACAACACAAACTCTTTTGTCAACAGATGTGAATTAATCACCCCCAGATGGAAGGATCAAGGTTTCCCAGACAGCAGGAATAGTTTGTGCGGATAGGTAACTCAGGGAGTTTGATGTGACTGAGGTGAGGCCATGAGTGTCCAGGGGTGGTGACAGATAATGCTAAGATGATAGCCAGAGAGGACAGATCCTGGAAGTCTTTGAATGCCATCCTAGAGAACTGTGGATGTTATCTTGAGGGAAATCAGGAACTACCCACAGCATCTGAGTTGTGGGTGGAGATGGGCTGGGGGACGGGCAGGATTGGATTTGGAATGTTAAAGATCCCCGTGGAGGATTAAAGGGAGGAGGACGAGACTGGTAGCTGAGCAACTGTCAGTCCACACAACGGTTGGCGATACAGCAATACGAGAATGGTAAAGAACACATGCTGGTTGGTACTTGAGGATGAGTCCAATGTAGGCAGTGAGGCGGAGCTGAGAGATACGGTGGGAGTGTGGAGTAAGTACACAACTATTCTGGAAAAGAAAAGATAAGGGAATTCAGTTCAGACATTCTGTGTTTGAGGCCTCATGTGACACCCAAATATAAGGTGAAGTAATTGCCAAATTTCCTGAGGCCGTGAGAGACCACATTGATAGGGTTAACTAAAATTGATCTGGGTCATTCCTAAACTTCCTTCTTTCCTCGTTCACTGATTTCCTGGGAGTTGGCTGTCTTCCTGGGAGCTCTGCTGCACCGGCCCTAATGCAGCCACACTTTCACACGGGCACTCCTAGGAAGACTACAGCCCAGGATAGGCCCAATGGCCTCTAGCTTGAGTCACCGCTTTTTTTTTTCCTGGTAGAATTAAGGAGGAGATTAATGGCCACCATAGAAAAGAGGATTGAATAATTTGAAGCACAGATAACAGATAATCTATAATTTGAATAAATTTTTAGAAAAGTATAAGCTTATTGATTTCTGAAATACAGTATTAAGCCCCAAATGGGAAAATAATGGAATGACAGGAAATTAGTAGCAATCTAGTCCCTCCAGTGCAACCACAATAAGCACTATGGGACACTGTACTCCCTTGCACTTCTTCCCTAGCCCCCTTTCACATAGCTGGAAATCAGATCGCAATCATTATAGTAGGATAAAATAGATTGCAGCATCCTAGTGCCATAGAATGATTTTTTTTTAAAGACCTTAGAGGAATATTGAATGTAGAGCAGCAACTTATAATTTTTCTCTCCTTACCCTGGTAGAAGCTGTTACTCTCTTTAAGGAAATAGAAGGAAACGTGGGTATAGGTTGCAGGTATTCTAGTATATAAACAGGAAGTAGCATGGACGCTGAGACAGTCTGGCTTACTGGCACTGAAATGGAACCTGTGACTATTTTTTAGACCAGTAAGAACTTTTTTTTTTTTTTTTAATTTACATGGTTTATGTGGCATGATGGTATGAAAGGAACATTGGGCTTGCAACGTAGCCCTAGCTTTGGAATTAACCATGTGCTCTTAGATTTACTTTCACGTCTACTGAATCATTTCAGGTTCTGCTTCATGCCTGAAGCGAGTGCTTAGTGTGACCTCCTTCGTCCAAGCCCAGTTTATGCCCACTCCTGGACGTAAGGCTGAGATCGGCCCTCTAAAAACAGGAAGATCATGAATCAGAGAGGAGTACCATAGAAAATTCCAGGAGACCGGTTGTTACCAGAAGGGGAAATGAATTCTGAGCAGGCAAAAACACTAGCTTCAGATATCCATCGTGTCCACTGTAATTTTGGTTTCTTTATCTATAATGTGTTGGGCTTGGTGTAAAAAGTTGGATTCCTTAGTTCATCAGGATCAGTTTTCACAGGATTAGAAATACAGTGTCTGAGTTAAAGTATGAGAACAACCGTGTTCTCTCTGACTGCTAATTGGTGATATCCATCCCTTGTGACGTTTAGGGCAATTTCATGAACTCAGACCAGGAGTTTTGAAGCAGGTTCCTGAGTGACTTTCCTGTTTTTGTGCGCTGTCTGTGTATACTTCCTGCAGAGAGCCGGTTTTAATAATAGCAACATACGCCCTGAAACAACATACTTCTTTGAC
Organism: Canis aureus; assembly: GCF_053574225.1. Classification (NCBI taxonomy): domain Eukaryota; kingdom Metazoa; phylum Chordata; class Mammalia; order Carnivora; family Canidae; genus Canis; species Canis aureus. The sequence goes on from NC_135615.1 coordinate 52,339,670, forward strand.
CCCATCACCGTTTTTATCTCTGGAAAGGCTATGATGTGTTACCAGGTGTTAAGAATAGTTTACTCTCCAGTGTGCAGTTGCCAAACTGAATTTATTTTTACTCAAATTGGAAAGGGCTGACTAATACAGTGATTCTCCAGCACTCAAGTGTGTCATAGCAGGTCTTGCTCTTGTGCAACTCTGGGACAGTGGTAGGATCAGGGAATGGTGCCAACATACTTGAAACAGAATTTTGCCCCCAGAACTGTTTTCTCTCCAATCTGTATGTCACTGATTATTTTTAATGCAACTGGCTCTAGAAAGATAATCCTGGGAACTTTAAATTATGTAATTACACAGAGATGATGCCCAATAAAAAAGTTCCCTGCTCTATCATTCCAGCAAATTTGTCTATATATCATGTTCATTAGCAAACCGGGATAATAATAATAGTCCCTCCCAATCTCAGAAGGTTGTCAGGCTGCTTAAAATGAGATAATGCATGTGAAACATTTGGCACAGGGGCACGTGGGTGGCTCAGCCAGTTGATCATTTGGCTTGGGTCATGATTGCTGAGTCCCAGGATCAGGATTGAGCCCCTGCATCAATGGGGAATCTCCTTCTCTCTCTCTCTCTGCCCCTCCCCACGCTCATTTTCTCTCTCTCTCTCTCTCTCTCTCTCCCCCCCTCCCTCTCTCACTCGCTGTCTCAAATGAATAGATAAAATCTTTATTAAAAAAATACTCTGGGGCACGTGGGTGGCTCAGTGGTTGAATGTCTGCCTTCGGCCCAGGGCGTGATCCCATGGTCCTGGATCGAGTCCCGCGTCAGGCTCCCTGCACAGAGCCTGCTTCTCTCTCTGCCTGTGTCTCTGCCTCTCTCTCTCTCTCTCTCTCTCTCTCTCTCTCTCTGTGTCTCTCATGAATAAATACATAAAATTTTTAAAATAAAATAACATGAATTTTTAAAAACCCACTTGGCACAATGTCTGGCACAGACTAAATGGTGTAAGTGTTGGCTTTTATGATTATTTGTAAAAAGAATAGAATTCCTGGGATCCCTGGGTGGCGCAGCGGTTTAGCGCCTGCCTTTGGCCCAGGGCATGATCCTGGAGACCCGGGATCGAATCCCACGTCAGGCTCCCGGTGCATGGAGCCTGCTTCTTCCTCTGCCTATGTCTCTGCCTCTCTCTCTCTCTCTCTGTGTGACTATCATAAATAAATGAAAAAAAAAATAAAAAAAAAAAGACTTTAAAAAAAAAAAAAAAAAAAGAATAGAATTCCTATTGTACAGGGTTGTTCTGAGGATCAAAAGGGATAAAGCCCTTAACATAGTGCTCAGCACATAGGAAACATTTGAAAATAGTTTCGGCTGTAAGAGAAGAAACTTATGGTTGCTTTCAAGAAATAATAATATTTCTAAAATCAGTAGCTAGCAATATTTTGTTACTTCTGAATGAAAAAAATATTCTGACTCTGGTTTGCTTTTATTGCTATTTATCAGTTTATACCCTATTTTGAGTCAGTAAATAGTATTATGATTAATTATATATAATGTATATAATGAAAAACCCATCCCAGGTTGCCATTTACCAGCATACCATTTACATATTTCACCTGATTACGATAAAAGATCATATGAGAATGAATTAATTAAAAAACACTGAAAGGGGCAAAACACTATAAAATACTGTAAAAATAAAGTTTCTTGATTTTTATTATGTATCTACTAAATGCCAGTATACATCTACTAAATGATTTTTATTGTGCATCTACTAAATACAGTCACAGAACACTGTAAAAATAAAGTTTCTTGATTTTTATTGTGCATCTGCTAAATGCCAAGCTTATGCTAAGTGCTTTATTTATGTTGTCTCATTTAATCCCCACAATAACCCCATGAAGTAGGTATTATTTTTGTGTCTTGTTTTTACAAGGGAGAATATTCATTTACACATTGAAGATACAAGTGAGGATACAAACACATTTATTCAGACTCCTGAATACTCAACCTCTTTACACATGCAAGGTGTTATTATCTTTGTACGGCGATTAAATAAGCAGTTTTTATGACATGGTGGCATAGAAAACACATACAGATGATTATTTCAAATAGTAATTGAGATGTTTTACACATTTCATATATATATATATGTTTTTTAAGATTTTATTTATTTATTTGACACAGAGAGAGCACAAGCAGGGGGAAGCTGCAGAGAGAGAGGGAGAAGCAGACTCCCAACAGAGCAGGGGCTGGATACCAGGACCCTGGGATCATGACCTCCGCCAAAGACAGACGCTTAACCAGCTGAGCCACCCAGGCACCCTCATTTCATGTATTTTTAAGGGAACAGTCCTAAATAAAAATAATGACTACCTCCTAAAAACAGATGTATAAAAAAATTATCATTTCCTGAGATTACACAAACAGGTTCCTTTTCCAAACAGGAGCCAGGCCAACCAGTGCCTCTTTCTATTCTGGAAGGCATCCACTTGAGGGACATAGGACTTCACAAGAGAAATCCTTTCTCTAAAGTAAAGAGATTATAATTTATAGTTGGGTCAAACAAAATGGGATCTGGAACAGCCTCTGTCTTCTCAACAAGCATTTGAACTTCATGAGATAAAAGGGCAATGGTCAAGCATGCAACCATTAGGGCTAATGAGTTGATTTAATTGCTGGATTGAATATTTTAAAAATTTCAATACATTCCATGGTTCTAACCCCAAATAATTATTTTATTTTAGACTATAATTCTTGTAAAAATTCTATTAAATAAACCTTCTGAAAGTGCTAATAGTTAAGCTTTCACATTGTTAGACCTTAGAGTCTTTTGAAAGTCCATGCTGAGAAACTTGTTTGTTTGCTTGCTATTTATTTATTTATTTATTTATTTATTTATTTATTTATTGCTTGCTTTTTAGAAACTTGTGATCTAGGTGTGAGCTGGGCTTTGCTGCTTACTTACACTGAATTTTAAATAACAAAATGGCCTCAAGAGTAATAATTGCAGTGTATTTTAGCTATCAATCTATAATTACCTACCAGAAAACCAAGATTGCTGATTCTTGGTGAGATAAAATCAGTAGCATGCTAGAGCCAGATGGTGAGAGCTGATTATTAAATATTCAGGATTTTGAGTGCTGGTTATTAGATCTTGGTAGCCTAAAATCAGTCACAATAGGAGTATTTACACCACAGAAATTGGCAAATTCTGGAAATCAGCCCACTTCCACGTGGCTCCTGCCCCACAGAGCTGGTTTACCATCACACACATGGGCAGGGACATCCTGTTTGCAGTGAGATTCAGGAAATGAATCCCGGGCCTGATGCTCTGTTGCCAAAGATCAGCAACCTGCTTCTCATAATACCTAGAAAGTTACCAACCCAGGCAAATATGAAACTCAGAATAGCAATGTTTAGAGATCAGTTTCCATCTCTGAAGGGCAGCAGTTCTCTTTCAAGTGTCAGCTGTTGCTTGGCAATGATAGGTTGACGTGGAGTACCAAAATATCCTGAGGGCTATGGCAAGTGAGTTACTCATTCTCCTGGTCAGCAAAGCGAAGGGACATTCATCCCTCAAAACATGATGGGATTATCCTTCCAATACTATTAATCACAATGAACATGTCTGAAAATTTTACAGTAATGAGATAGGAAAAATTGGAACTCACACAGTTGAAACACTTGAAGAAGAATTAGTCATTTGTTATTCTACTAATATTGCCTTGTGTAAACCCTGCTTTCTCTGTACGTCAGTCAGGCCGGAGCTTCTAACTCCGGAGCTTCTGTTCCTTCCAGGGAACACTCTGAGAACTGTCATTTTGTTTGTTTTCTGCAGATTAACCAGACCTCTATTTAATGCACCTGAGTCCTAACAGAATGGCTGACCCAAGGCTGCCAAAACTTATATTTCTTAGTCTTTGTAGCTTAAAAGTATAGAAATTAAATTAAGCCTGGAATACAATCCAGGATCTTTGCCAAGAAAAGAAATACAAACTTCTTCAGACGGTGACTCTATAGGGCCTGGTTTGAATCTAGTGAGATCTCTCCCAAATGTGGAATGCATATCATACTTTCAAGACAGCCTCAGAAAAAGGAAGCTACACGCGGCATCTTTATGAGGGGGCTGGGCATGAAGTTCGGATACTTCTAAAATTAACAGATAAAGCAGGAATTCTCAATCGTGTCTCAGGTTAGAATCACCTGAGGGGCTTAAAGAATCTCAATGCTCAGGTTCAGAACAATTAAGTGAGAATTTTGGACATGGGACCCAGACATTGATAGTCTTTAAAGCTCCCCAAATGATTTCAGTGCACCAAGGTTTGAGAACCATTGACTTAAGGCAAGAAGATTAATATTTTGCCAGGTGAGATTTATTATGTTCAGTCTACTTCCTAACACATTAGAAATCCTCATTTCCAAAGTGTCTGATTACCCCGTTGTTGGCTTTAGGACTTAAAATAGACAATGAATCATGCATTAAAAACAATGATCTGGAATAAGCCAGGTACAAGACATACCGCCGTTATGATCATGTCACATCCTTGCTCAAAAAGTTTCTTTTTGATAAGATCTGATGTTGGTGAAGGTACAGAAAAAAAACATTCCAAAACACTTTCTTTGAGAGTATAAGTTGACATAATTTTTCCAGAGAACAATTTGAAAATTTACCAAATTTTAATATGTATATATCCAGCAATTCCACTTTTAGGAACTTAGCCTAAAGAAGTAATTGGGCAAGGAAGATTATCATACAAAGATATTCATTACAACATTGGTTATGTTAATACATTTTTTCTAACTTTTTTTCATTTCAGTGCATCCAAGCTTTGAAATGCTTGGGGCTGTCCAAGAGTCCTCATAGCATGTATTAACATGCAAAGGTATTCATGATACATCACTGAGCAGGAAAAAAAAATAGGTGGCCAAAAAAGGTGATAATATAATTTCACTTATTTTGAAAAGTAGATCTATATTTTTATGAATTTTAAAATGTTGGGAGGTGGCACCCAAAACTTATTAACAGTGACTATTTCTGGAAAGTAAAATTTTGATATGGTGGGAGGGAGGAGAATTTTTGCCTTTTTCTTTCTATACTTCTGTATTGTCTGAATTTGCAAACATGTGCATATGTAACTACTATCATTTCAATAATTTAAACATGTTAAATCATTTTTGACTCACCACTTCCTGTGGAATAAAGTCTAAACCTCTTAGCTTCATACCTAAAGCACTCATCAGCTTGTCCTCAAACCACCTTTGCCAGTCTTTTAGAAATGTTTGCTGACAGAATTTCACCTTCACTCTCCTCCTTATATTCACTCGAGCCCAACTGTTGTCACCCAATTTGCTTTCATGTTTTTGCCTTCTGGAAGTATGTTTCCTCTTGTTTGCATTGCCTTCGCTCTTCTTCTGCTTTAACTAAAATCCAACTAAGGTACAAAGCTCAGTGCTACCAAACAGAGCTCTCCCTCCGTTGACTTCTTATATAGTATTATTCTGATACTCATGAAGTGATCATTATTGAAGAAAGGAATAAATCTTTTTCACAGTCAAGTTCAAAATTTCTGCTACGTATGGTATTCTCATTTGTAAAAATTCTCATTTGTAAAACATACCACCTATCACGTTGGGTTATTTGGAGATTATGATAATTATAAAAAGCACTTACCATAATAGCAGAACATAATAATCTATTAAAAAGCTGGTATTATGATTATCTTTTTTATCATCTGTTGACATCTTTTTTCTCCATCTAGACAGTCAACTCCTGGATAGCAGAAACTGCAGCCCTATATTCTGGTATACTGCAAACTCTACGCGGTGGGGCTTCCTATAATACACACTTAATACTTGTTGGTAATGATGATAATGAAGACTGTGAAATATACACACTATTAACTTTCAAAGAAATAACTCACTTGGTTTGGAAAATATTATGAATTCATTGTTCTAAGAATAAAATATTAACAGGAAATTATAATAGTAAAACATTGCTGACATGAAATGCACAAATGAAACAGTATGCTCTTTCTTCAGTGGAATCCCAGAAAATAGGATAAGTCATTCCTAGAATTATATTTTCACAAACACAGTCAATACTTACAAGATGCTAGACAACAATAGTGAATTATTTACAGAAAACACCAGATGAATTTGGTTTGTTTAATATCTTGTTGGCAGATAACACATCATGCTTCTGCAGAAAGCTCCATGTGTTCAAGATTTTTGACATAATGGGATTTTATATGCTGTCATAGAAGTAGAATGCTCTGCTGCAAAGACATAACAAGAATCACGAAGTCTTGTTATGTTTACTTCCTTGGGTTCTAGCTTAAAATCACTACTAGGTTACTGCTTTAAAATCTCAGTCAAAGGGCACCAGGGTGGCTTAATCAGTTAAGCGTCTGTCTTGGGCTCAGGTCATGATCTCAGGGTCCTGGAATGGAATCCCACATTGGGCTCCCAGCTCAGCAGGAAGCTGCTTCTCCCTCTCCTCTTCTCCCCTCCTCACACTCTCCCCCACCCCCCAAATAAATAAAATATTTTAAAAATAAATAAATTAAATAAAATCCCAGTCAAATTATTGGCAGCTTGACTGGAATAATTTCTGTTGTCACTTAATCCCACCTGACAGATGTGATCCATGTGGCACAGCACAGTGCCGCTGAGACAACTGGAATCACCTGATACACTACATTACCCTAGGACAATGCAAGTCAGATTGTTATTTTATCTTTAGAGGCCTACCAAGTATTTTGCTGAGCACGGCTTCTTATTTGGTTTGTGCGTCTGCTCATGACTTTACAGTTTAACAGATTTAGTCTGGTCCCTCAGCAGTGTGTGTCTAACTCCATGTCCAATAATCAAGTCAATCACAGTGTGAGTCATTAACAAAAAGGTACATAGATACCTTAAATGTTTTATTAAAACTTAATACTTATATGTGCAACTAGTTCAGCAATCTTTTCATGAAGGGTCAAGGCCTTCACATTTGGCCTGCAGATTATCCACAGTCGGTTTTTGTTTTTCAAAGAGTAAAGCACTCACACCGGCCAGGCAAAAAATAAAATTAATTTAATTAAAAAACCCAGCTAGCATATGTGATAGGAGCTCATTTAGGCAAAATGCATAAAGATATTAGAAAAAAAGATGGAATAATGGAACTTCATGGTACTAGGGAAAGAGGAAAACACAGATTGTAGAATAATGGTTTTGTGATAGTCTTATTCCAATAAAAGCAATTAAAAGTCCCTGCATATTGGTACACACAGGGAAAGAACAGGAAATGCAGGGAAGGTTGTTAACACTGGTAAACTCAAGAAGATGAAGACACAGAGCGTGGAATGTGACAGGAGAGGGGGGAAATAATTAGCATTGATTTTGCACATCCTTGTACTGTAATGAATTATTACAGAAACGGTTTAATAATACGAAATAGATGCAATTACTGGATAACTGAAAAGAATCTACAGAGAAATTATTAGAATCAAAGTTAAGGATTTAGTAAGATTGCTAGATCAAAATGAAAATGTACTGTGTTTCTAAACAACAGCAACAAGCCACTGGAAAACTCCATTTATAATAGAAACAAAAAATATGAAGTGTCTGGGAATAAGTCTAACCAGACATATGCAAGATCTGTCTCACAGTATAATGATAAACTTTACTGTTTATCATTAAAGAAGATTTCAATATCTAGAAAGATGAACCACTTTTTTATTTTTTTAATTTTTATTTATTTATGATAGTCACACAGGGAGAGAGAGAGAGAGAGAGGCAGAGACACAGGCAGAGGGAGAAGCAGGCTCCATGCACCGGGAGCCCGATGTGGGATTCGATCCCGGATCTCCAGGATCACGCCCTGGGCCAAAGACAGGCACCAAACCGCTGTGCCACCCAGGGATCCCGAACCACTTTTTTAGATAGGAAGATTCAGTGTTTTAGGAAAATTCTCACAAAATTCCCACAAAATAGCTACAGTGGAGGAATAGTGATTACCCCAATGCGGTATTGGTAGAGGAGAAGACAAGTAGAGTAATGTAACAGGGTGGAGATCCCAGACACAATCGACACATTGTGGAAACTCGATTTATGGCCGTGTCATAAAACCACTAAACACGGAGGCACCTGGGTGGCTTAGTAGTTGAGCATCTGCCTTTGGCTCAGGTCCTCATCCTGGGGTCCTGGGATCAAGTCCTGCATCAGGCTCCCCTGAAGGAGCCTGCTTCTCCCTCTGCCTGTGTCTCTGCCTCTCTGTGCCTCTCATGAATAAATAAATAAATAATCTTAAAAAAAAAAACAAAGACAATTGTCTTGCCCAGAATGATTCATTCAGTCTCCCCGTGGCAGCCTACAGCTCATGTGTGGCCACGGGGGATGGTAAAGGTCTAGCCCCCCAGCCCCAGACAACTCTGGGTACTTCAGATTCAAAGCTCCCTGTGAGAGAGCTGGGGCTTTCCTTAACGTTGCCTGTCTGGTCCTGCTTCATCCCCTTCCCTTTCCCGTCTGCCCTTGGTGCCGATCCTGAGAGTGCTCCCTAATAAATTTTCTGCACCATAATCTTCTTCTCAGAGTCTCTTTTCCTAGTAGAATACAAATTGTTATGAGCACTTTAGAAAATCCATTGGCAATTACTTGGCAAAGTTGAAGATGCATAAAACTTAAAACTTTAGGGACGCCTTGGTGGCTCAGTGGTTGAGCGTCTGCCTTCGGCCCGGGGCATGATCCCACCATCCCGGGTATGAGTCCCACATCAGGCTCCTGCATGGAGCCTGCTTCTCTCTCTGCCTGTGTCTCTGCCTCTCTCTCCGTGTGTCTTTTGTGAATGGATGAAGAAAATCTTTAAAGCAAAATAAAACAAACAAAACAAAACAAAACCCAACATGGAGAGGGATTACTTAAAAAAAAAAAAAACTTACAACTTCAATTCCAGTTCTATGTACACTCTGGAGAAGCTCTCACCTGAAAATAAACAGCGGGATTCTTCTTTTGATGGAAAGAGATGAAGATGTTATCAGGAAGGTGCCACATGGGCTTCTAAGGTACTGGGAAAGACTAAATTACCTCCAACAGTAATGAGTATGGAAGATTGTTTCTATAAAATGAAGAGATGGAGGACTGACTTGTCTAAGGAATCATGACCTTGTTTTCAAGTGCTGAGGGAAGTGAGGAGGAGCTCACTGACAGTTAATGGGATCCAGAGCCGGTGCACACCTATAGAAGGGGAACCTAGAAGTGGGTTCAGAAGCCGGCTTAGTGTTTGAACGGGTGGGAGGGAAGTTGAGGGAGTAGCCAGGTCAAAGGCTTTCCAACCTGACCAAAGCAGAAAGGGTCCCACATGTAGTCAGAAATTTTGCTACAAAGAATGAGGCCAGGGAAGTTCCCGGGCGGCTCAGTCGGTTGCACATAAGACTCTTGATTTCAGCTTGGGTCATGATCTCAGGGTCGTGAGATTGAGCCCTGCGTAGGGCTCCACGGTCAGCGGGGAGTCTGCTTACCCCTCTCCCTCTGCCCCTCCCACCCTCCACCCCTTGCCCATGTGCACACTCTCTCCCTAAAATAAATGTATAAATCTTAAAAGAAGAAAAAATAATGAGGCCAGGTAATGAGATATTTCGAAAGCCAATTAAAATGACGCATACTTGACACATTGGAAAGAAGAACCATGAGCACGGGAGAAGCATCCTGGAAGAGGTGTCTCGGGAAGGGGAGTCCGGCACAGTCCTGTTCCCGGGCGTAAGACTGTCACCTTTATAAACATGTACTCTTGTCCTGACTGGGGGGGAAAAAAGTGCTTCTGATAAATGACATTAGTGAATAAGACCAGCAGCTACCTTAGAACAATCTCTAAACTTAATTAATTACCAGGCTGCTATTTGATTGCCCAGTTTGGTGCTGGTCTCTGATGAGGAGTGTGTTCTCAGATGCAGCTGTTGTTTCTGACAGCGTTGTTGTGTTCACATGCTAAAGTGGCTAACGTTGTCCTCAGATGACTGCACGGAGAGCTGCTCTGTCTTTCCGATTACAATAGCATCTATGTCTGATGGCAGACAAGCCATGCTTATGTCCGTGCATCTACTGATGGCAGCGGGAGGCCCATCCCGCCGTTCTGTTGCGTGCCCCGTGCCCTGACACATTCTAGTTCTCTCGAAGTTGAAAGCCATGAAGGTAATAGGCAAGGTCTCACGTCCTGAAAAGGGTCAGGGTTGCTTTTGTTCCAGTGCCTATCGCCTCTTTGGAAGACACTTGATTAAAATACTGTGTCATTGGACCTAAGGTTTCAGGTTAATCCCTTGGTGAGAATTAGTTTCCTTTCGTTTCTCTGGCTTCGGATGGTGTTTCTAATGATTTCTCTGGCTCCTTTCACAAAAATGGGGCCACACAACAATCCTTCCCTGTAGTGTAATTCCCCTGCAGATTCTGGAGCTCATCCTCTTCTCAGACCAGGGAAATCACAGAACCTGGGATTTGAGTTCCATGGCATGCAGCAGCATCATTGACCTATCTGGTCCTGGTCTATTATTTCAACTTCCACGCAGGAAAAGGGCACCGGTCTCGCTTTTCGTAAGCAAGTCTCTGTAGTCCCTGTAAGTACCTAGTCTTAGATGTCCCTTTTCTTTAGGTTTCCAGACCTTCCCACCCCACTTACAAATTTCAGGAGATGCACTCTGCACGTACCAAATGCTCCTATCGGGGACTGTGCCATGTGCCAGTGTGTCTCTGGCACCCTCCAACCCCTAGAGAACGTGCAAAGCGGTCCCTCCCTACTCTGTTTCCCAAGGAAGAGGAGCTCAGACGTAAACTGGCCAACGTACTTGGGCTATATAACTTGTGTGGTGTGAATGTGGGGGGTGGGGAGGGTGGGGAGGTAGAAGGAAGAAAAGGGAAATGGAGTGAAGAATAAGTGATTTAAAAAAAACAAGTAAATGAATTTTTTTCTACTTCATTTTGAGGTATAACATACATAAAGCATAGACATTTTCAACGTACGCTTTAATGAATTCTTACATATTGGGTACACTTGGGTAACCCCTACCCAGATCAAGATACAGAACATCCCTCACAGCCCAGAAAGAGGTCTCGAAGCCCTTTCCGGGCAATATCTAACACCCCCACCAGCCTGTACCCAGAGGTAACTCCTATTCTGACATCTGTCACCATATGTTAGCTTTGCTGTTCTTGAACTTGATATAAATGGGATCATACAGTATGTTCTTTTTGTATCTGGCTCCTTTTACTCATTGTTGTGTCTGTGCTGTTCATCCATGTTGTTAGTCTATGTCCTTTCAATTGGCTCATTTTCCTTAGGTTTATCTTTCTTGGGCTCATCTCACCGTTGGAGTGGTGGAACCAAGAGTTAGCGTTGAGCCTAAAGGAGAGAGCATGCTTTCAGGTGGACCTTGGGTAGGAGCAAAGGCCGTCTCTGTGGCTCCCACACAATCTAGCCAGCTGTAAGACTTAAGGTTCCATGTGGGCTTTAGGACCAAAGCTTGAAAGGAACTTTCTGGAGCACTGCAGTGGACACATGGATGATGGCCAAACCTTCCATCCTGCCTCGATTAGTGCTGTGTTCCATTTATCTTTCGGCATCTTCCTTATTACATTTCTCTGAACATAGCACTTGCCTACACAGGGTTCTCCCCTGATCCCGTGATCTTCTGTGACTGCCTAAGTACAGATCCTGCTAATTCCTAACCTGCTCACTGCTTTCAACTCCTGACCAAAGAGTAAAAGAGTAGAACCGGTTTTGGAGAAATCCTTACTTGTTCTTCACAGAGCAAGTCCTACTGGTGGGAGGTGCTGTAGCATTCTTACTGTTGACAAAAGGGCAACTCATTAATTTAGTATAACATTTATTATCTCACTGATGTCAGCTCTTGTGCTAGTCTTCCAGAAGATGCATTAACTTTCTGACTCTTTGTTCTTTTTCCATGTGTAAGTAATTAATTCATATCCTGGTACAAAACTTGGTATCCCAGGGCGCCTGGGTGGCTCAGTTGCTTGAGCATCTGCCTTCAGCTCAGGTTGTGATTCCAGTGTCCTGGGATTGAGCCCATGTTGGGGTCCCTGCCCTGCTCAGCGGAGGGCCTGCTTCTCGCTCTCCCTCTGCTGCTCCCCCTGCTTGTACACACTATCTCTCACATCAAATAAATTAAAAAAAATTTTTTTAAGTCTATCTCTCCTATTCATTTAAACACTTAGTTTAAATGTTAGGTTCTCATTTTATAAGAAAGAACTATGAATCTTTTCTTTGCCTGTCCCCTGAATCCACATCTCCCAAAAGTAGAGAGAAAGAGAGAACATTAGTCCCCTCATTGATCCTGAGTTCATCTTTGGTACCATTTCCTAGAACTTTTATTGCACAAACCTTTCATTGTCACCTAGTCACCTAATTTCTTTTCCCAGTAAATAACCTGCCCTTTCTATTACTGTCTTCTTCTGGGAAAGTTTGTATTTCCTGGCTACTTACCTATGGAAGAAAAGGGGTGGGGTGGGGGAGGTGGGGATGGTTTGCATGTGTGTCTCCAAGAAACTCTAGTTATTGTTGGCTTTTATTACTTCATTCCAAAGACTTCTTCACAATTCACTCTTGTCCTGGTACTGACGTTGTCACAGGTGTTTTATTTTATTTTATTTTATTTTATTTTATTTTATTTTATTTTATTTTATTATTTTTGTCACAGGTGTTTTAGAAAGAACAGGGCTTATGCACATCCAGGTTTTATTCACTCATCTGTCTTCCTTATCAGGTAAGACTTCCTAGGATAGCACCGTGCTTGATGCATAGCAGCTTCTCTGTGAATGTCAACTGCATGTGTCAGCAGAGAGTTACTGACTTCAAGGATATTGATGAGACTAGTTGACAGAACTCATTCACACTTTACACCTGCTTGGAAAACCAATTGCTGCTCTGCTGCTGCTGCTGCTGCTGCTGCTGCTGCTGGTAGCCATGGACCACTTGACTCATAATCAACACAAAGGGAACATAAATTTCAATATGATCAGTATGACGTTTCTTGACACAGAGTCAAATGTAAGAAAGATAGTCTGATGGAAATCTTTTGTGTTTGTCTGTCTCCTAAAGGGCTTAGACCTTCAAGAAGGAGTGAAACGCAAGCCTGTTGAAATCAAGACTTCGTTCCTTCATCCCCATTCAACCACATGATGTGAGCACTGATTATGCACTGGACGCTGGGAGCCCAAAGGTTGGTGAGGAAAAGATCCCTCTTTTCCAGATTGAGACTAGCAGTCTAGAAAGGCAGACTGACACACCGTCCTAAATGACAATTCAACATAATGTGGTGAGTGCTGGAACGCAAGGAGGAGACTTAGTGCTGTGGTGGCAAAGAGGTGAGGGCCCAGCTCTGCCTGGGAAATCTGTCTAACCAAAGAAATTGGCTGATGAGAAAATTCATGGAAGCAGGATTCTCTGTAACCAATAATCACAGTGTGTGTACTTTGGGAAGTGGACCTTCAGACAGAGCTTACTGTTGGGGATATTTGCCAGGGGAGGAGAGAAAGAAGGATCGAGCAGAGGGAGAAGTCACACTGCAGTGCAGGCCTCAGGCAATTCCTTAGGGAGCGCTGGAGGTTAAATCAGATCACCTCCCAGACTTGGCCCACAGTGAGCCAGGCCTTTATATTCTCACCTCTACCATTCCCTGGGGATGGGCTATCCCAGAAGGGTGCGACCTTGGGCAAGGCAGATCTCTGCAGTTCAGGCAATCCCTCCAAGACCCGCCAGCTGAGGGCTGTCAGCTGCACTCCCAGATGACCCCTTGTGCTTCATGTATGTCCAGCAGGCCTCTCTTCCTCAGAAAGGGAAGGCTAGCAAAACAAACTACACCTACTATCGCTGAGCCTACTCTTGGGCCTGCAGTTAAGACTCCATGTATCTCTCCTCCACTGATCATTCTGGAATGCCCTCAGTCTCATCTAACATCTCTGCTGGTTTGGGTGGCTTCGTTAGTGGCCTCTCCATTCCCAGAGGGAATGAGCCTCTGTCTCCACGTCCTTCTCAGGTTAGGGGTACTTCTCTCATCTCTCTCATCTGTTTCCACCATTATTTGGTGAAGGTGTAACAGGCGGTATCCAAGTAGATCACCTGAGCTCCACATCTTCCTTCATGCCCCCATTGTATAATAGTAGCTCAACCCCCTTGTGGTGATCAGGGTCAATTATTCCTGCCTGAATAGTGACTCCTCTTCATATTTGCTGGCCCTGTAACACAAGAAGCTTGAAATGCTCAAGGGCAGCCTGTTTACAGTTTAATGGGGTTCTTATTGTTTTCCCTAGGGGGGGGGGGAATGTTTCCCTTTGGGGATCAGAATCTCTAACCCTGAAGAATCTAATGTAATGGAGATGGGTAGCACAAATTCCCTAGGGGGATTATTGGAATGAGGGTAAGTAGGATCATTCCTGCTTTGACTTTTTGGCTCCCAGTCTCATGAATTTTTTCTACTGGAGACTGCACTCCATCCTTACAAACTGCTGGCTCTGAGCTAGCACTTAAGCATGTCTTCAGCAAGCCATTCCCAGTCTCTACCTGGCCAGTAGCTTCCAGTTGGCATGGTATGTAATAAAGCCAAGGGAATCCCATGGTCATGGGTCCACTCTCATATTTCCCTTGCTGTGAAGTGAGTCCTTGGCCTAATGGCTGTTATGTAGGATCCCATGGTGGTGAATCAAATGTGACAGTGATGATAGCAGAGGCTCAGTAGGCAGAAAAAGCTAATATATAACCAGAATATTTGGCTATTACTGTCAGAAAAAAAAATGAGTGGAAGGGGTCCAGTATATCTAACTTCTTACCAACGTAAGAAGTTGTATTTGGTATCCCCTCTTTGGGAAACAGTGTTACAGGGGTGGCTCAATATTGCTTTCTATGGCTGACATGTTGCCCAAGTGACACTGTTAGATCAGATTCAGTAAAGGGTAGCTCGTGCAATTGGGCTCATGCACCGTCTCTATCTGTCCCCCTGGCTCCATCCCTGGGCCCATCATGCCAGCCCTGCAGTGACCAACGACATAGGCTGACTGACATCAGCCAGCCAAGTCATTCTATTTGGTTGTTCAGTGCCTCTTTCCGGGTGGCTTCTCCCTAGTAGGTGTTACTGTGTGGAACAAAGATCTTCGCATTCCATGCCAACTCTCCTATGTCCATCCATAAATGTATATGCTACTTAATGAGAATACTGTCAAGACACCAAAAATCAATCATTTCCATTTAACCTCAGGGAACTCATTATTCACACTTTCCCAGTCTAACCTTTGAATAACTTTCGCCACAAGGACTACCGCTAGATTGATAGCAGAATTGGGTATTAAGATGCTTTTCAACTGTTTTTAGAAAAAAGACACCATTGAAGCTTGCTCTCCATAAAAGGTCAGTCATTTCTTGCTTCCACCTGCCTTCAAATATTCTAAGACCTCTATTCCTCATGTTGTTTCTCTTTGAGGGATGTTAGGCTGTGTTATAAGATTTGATTTTTAGAATGCATAACTTGGCAGGGCAGATTAAAGTTTTATGCATTCAGGGATTAATATCCATTACGAGAAGGTGGATGAAAAACAAAGCATTCTTACTCTGAGGGATAATTTTCAACATGAATTTTTAAACCACTCAAAAAATATTGTCAATTAACCCTTTTAATTTGGGAAATACCTTTTATATTATGTAAATATCTCTAACATCAAAAGATATTGGAATGTTAGTTTCCGTTTTGTTGCTGAAAGCTACTCTCCCAGCTTCATTTTGTACGTGAGCAGAGGATGAAATTATTTCTGACACCTACAATAAAAAATATATTGTTATTGAATAAAAGGTTGTTATTAGAAAGAAGTTATGCAACCAGTTAGGCCTGTGGCAGTTGCATAAACAGGGCCATCTTCCCTGTTAATGGTAGTATCCCATAAACCCTTTGGGCTCATAGGTAAACCAAAAGTATTTCTGCCTAGTGATCTTGTTCTGATGTGCAACATGAAAGTGCTGCAAGAAGTCTTGGTCATCAGCATCTCCTCACTCTAGCTACTCTCACCAATTAATTACACAATTATTAAGGCAAAGACTGATAAAGCTCAGTGTCACATTTCTTAAAGTTAT
Source organism: Canis aureus (assembly GCF_053574225.1). Taxonomy (NCBI): domain Eukaryota; kingdom Metazoa; phylum Chordata; class Mammalia; order Carnivora; family Canidae; genus Canis; species Canis aureus. The sequence goes on from NC_135615.1 coordinate 52,355,757, forward strand.
GAAGAACTTCCTATGGTCGGTTCATTTCCTTCAAGGTTGGAGATAGTATAGAAGTATTTTTTGGTTCCTTTGTAGTTCTCTTTTCCAGGATGCTTGGCTTTGGAACATGAGTCATAATTTTTTTTAATTTAAATTCAATTTATAGTATAACACCCAGTGCTCGTCACATCCCCTGTGCTACTTAATGCCCATCACTCAGCTACCCCATCCTCTTCACCCCCTTCCCCTTCTGCAACCCTTTGTTTATTTTCCAGAGTCAGGAGTCTCTCATGGTTTGTCTTCCTCTCTGATTTTCCCCTACTCAGCACCTCCCCTTCCCTTAGAGTCCCTTTCACTATTTCTTTTTTTTTTTTTTACTCCACGCCCCCCCCCCCCCTGGGGCCGGCCTGCTGCCCCTTTCACTATTTCTTATATTCCACATATGAGTGAAGCCATATGCCAATTGTCTTTCCGGAGTCACAGTTCTACCCTTCCTCTTTGTCCCTACCCTTTTCCCTTCTTTTTCCTCCTCTCTGGTTGCTACATCCCATTCATCCCCATGAGACAGTGAAGGAAAGCCAAAGGAAACAAAAGAAAAGGCTCAGTTTAGCTAGGGAAGTACCTTATACTAGAGAGAACTGCCTATATGCTGCTCCATTGCTTTCTCCAAAAAACAATACAGAGCTAGTACTCCACCTGTATTATATTCTTCTACTGTCTGCTGCTGTGAGAAGTAAAAAGTCATTGCATGAATTTGAGTATTAAGAAAAATCATGAATGCAGTTATCTGAAACCCACCCCACTGAACACTGATGAATGTAACTGGGTTACCAACCTCTTGTCAAATCAAAGGAAAGAATTAAGCAGCAATTCTCTGTTTAAGCTAATAGGCTTAGTTGAGGAGGAAAGAGTCTGGTTTACAGAAGAATTTCAGCTAATAAATGTGGAAGGAATGATAAGTTTATGAAATAATTATTTGAAATCCCTGAAATAACGGATTCAGGCAAAGATCATCAGTGGTTGATACCATTATTGGAAAGGCTGTTGGGGAGTTTTATAATGGAAGGATGAGGTTGTCACCACATGAACCCTCTAATAATGTTAGCATCACCAAGGGTGGAACAACCAGACATATGGGCCTCGTCATACAATGGAACAGGAAGCTCACAGTGTCTCCTGTGAAGTGTTCTTGTAGCACTCTTTTTCTTTTTTAATGAACTTGAATATAATCAAGCCTCTAGGATTAACTTTAATTAGTAGCAAATATGGGAGATAGAGAAATAAGTTAAATGATGCCATAAAGAAGCAAACAGATAATTTCAGAATGTGGGACATTCTTCGGGGCAGCCTCCCTGATATCTGCCATTAGTCAAGAGCAGTAGGTAGAGAAAAGGGAAATAGCTGCTCCAGAGGAGGCTGCACCATAACCAGATGTCATGTGCTTCCATCCTGATTTGAACAAACCATGAAAAGACTTTATTAAAAAAGATTTATTTTATTTATTTTAGAGAGAGAGAGAAAAAACACAAGTGGAAGGGGCAGAGGGATAGGGAGAAGCGACTTTCCACTAAGCAGGGAGCCTGAGAGGGGCTCGAGATCACAACCCTGAGATCACAACCTGAGCCAAAACCAGGAATCCAACACCCAACCAACTATACCACCCAGGTACCCCTATGAAAAGATTAAAAAAAATAATCTGAGAAACTTTATGTTATGTATTTTGGATACATAAAGGCATTATTGTTAAATTTTTTGGTGTAATAATGGCAGTATGATTATGATTTAAGAGTTCCTATTTTGGGGCACCTGGGTGGCTGAGTTGGTTGAATGACAGCTTCTTGATTTCGGCTCAGGTCGTGATCTCCAGGTGCTGGGTCAGCCCACATCTGGCCAGCTTGAGCTCCATGTACAGCGTGGAGTGTGGTTGGGATTCTCTCCCTCTCCACCTGCTCCTCCCCCAGCTTGCTCTCACTCTCCCTCTCTCTAAAATAAACAAAAAAATAAGTAAAATCTTTTAAAAATAAATTAAAAAATAAAAGTTTCTATTTTTAGAGATTCATAGTTCACGTGTGCAGGGATGAGATGACTTGATGTCTGAGATGTACTTTTTGAAATTTCAGCAAGGGCAAAAACAGGGATAAATAAAAGTTGCAAAATCTTTATAATTACGTGATTATGATTATATGTAATTATAATCAAGATGTGGGTATATGGAGGTGTATTGTATTATATTTGCTATGCTTATGTGTGTTTGGATTTTTTTTTACACAAATTTAAATGGGAGAGAGAGAGAGAGAAGAAGGCAAAAAAAAAAAAAAAAAAAAACAAGAACATATGCTAATATGAGAGGACATGTAAACACTTTAAAACCTAAGAACCAAAGCTCAAACAGCTTTAACTTTTTATAGAAGCTCACAGGTTTCAAATATCTTATTATGGAGGAAAAATATTTTATGAGAAAATGATACAATGAAGTGTGTGTGTGCGTGCGTGCGTGTGTGTGTGTCTGTTTACATTTCTGATTCCTTAAATAGCAAGCAACACATGTAATCCTTGGCAAAATGATAAAGTTCCTATAGGCAGTATAGGTTCCTAGACAGATAACCCATCTGCAATATATGAGATAAATATTTTAACCTTACTGCATTTTTATTCCCTCCCCAATGTCTTCATTTGAAAATAACAGTTAATAATTATTGTGGGCCTGGGTGGCTCAGTTGATTGAGCATTGGACTCTTGGTTTCGGCTCAGGTCATGATCTCAGGGTCATGGGTTGGAGTCCTGCCTTAGGTTCTGGGCTCAGCGAGGAGTCTGCTTGAGATTCTCTCCCTTTCCTCTCCTGCCCCCTCTGCCCCTCTCCTCACTTGCATTCTTTCTCTCTCTCTCAAATAAATAAATAAAATCTTAAAAGCAATAACTGTTGATAATTATTGCCAATATAAACAGCAAACATAGAGACAGAGTTTAGGACAGATGTATTAGTTCACTGTAATTGTATACATGAGGACTCAAATGTACCAAAGTAAACAGGCACTGGTTTGGGACCTTGCCCTGCATTACAAAATGCCAGATCCCTGGGAATTAGAAGACCTGAGATTCATCCCTCCCCTGCCATGACGTATTACATGACCTTGGGCATGTTCATTCACTTCTCTTGGCCTTGTTCCGCGTTCTACTGAATGTGCATAATACTTTCCATCTACTTACCTTGGGGAGGTGGTGAGGACTAATGAGGAAACATCACTGAAGTGCTTTGGGCTCCTTAGGAAAAAAATAATATTGTTTCAATATTACGGCGTATTCCATTTTTATTTTGACAGAGAACCACATAAAGCGTCTGAATTAGAGACAACAAACCAGGCTTTATAATCATCAACAAACACCATGTAGATCACATTTCCTAACAAGGAATGTTGTCCAAATAACTTTTTAATTGAACTCAGATTCAATTCGTATTTAAACCTCATAGTTTCACCAGAAAGGCTGTGTAAATTGCAATTAAGCAGAGATTTGCAAGATTTCAGCTAGTCACTTAAAGGTCTAGGATGAAAGGCTTTAAAACCCTGAATCCCATTTGGATGTGACTGTTATAGATTCTGATTTTAATTGAGATAACCACATGGGAGCAGAATAGGTTAAAATTAGTAATTACTTTAATTTTAATTCTTAAACAAAATTACTTTCTAATCTCCCATTGGGTAAGAATAGTAAAAAAATTAAAATGTCTAGGGAATGTTGATTCTTCACCTAGAAACACTATTGGCAGGGATATTTCTGAGTTTTCCTTCAATTAAGGAAATGGAATGTATAATAAATGTATTTTAATGTGTCATCAAATCATTCTGGGTACTGAAATGCTGAAAAGCACAAACACATGGCTTTAGTTTAAGTAGGAGAAGTTAAAAAGAATACTTTTTTCTTTCACTTTTAACTCCTTCCTCCTCAGTCTGTAAATTCAAGAATATTAAGATAGTGGCCTGGATGGCTCAGTTGGTTGAGGGTTTGCCTTTGGCTCAGGTCATGATCTCAGGGTCCTGGGATCGAGTCCAGCATTGGGCTCCCTGCTCAGAGTGGAACCTGCTTCTCCCTCTTCTTGTACCCTTCCCCCTTGCTTGTGCCCTTTCTCTCTCTCAAATAAATAAATAAAATCTTAAAAAATAAAAATAGAAAAGAGTATTGAGGTAAAGTCAATTACTGACTTAGGACCCTCTGGTGGCTTCCCAGTGCACTATTAACCCAAACTCCCAGCACAGGTGAAAAGGCCTTGCTCCATCAGCTCCCACCCACTTCCTTGTTTTCATCGACAGCCATGCCTCTCCTGTTCACATAGCCTTTTCTTCCATTCCTTGAACTTGCAAATTTATTCTTTGCGCTTGCTATTCCTTCCAACGGAATTATTCTTCCTTCCTTTCTTTACATGCCTGCCTCCTTTTCACTATTCACATCTCAGCTCAAATGTCACTTCTTTAAAGAGGCCTCGGTTGACCCTCTATTGTAAGCAACCACCTCCCTACCCACATCCTCTATCACATCAACTGGTTTTGACATCATAATATTAATCACTTTCTGATTGTGTCTTCTTGACTTATTTGTTTGCTTGTTGTCTCATTCTCACCTTCTATACAACAGAGGCATTATCTCTTGTTCAAATCTGTTTCTGGCATATTCCCTATTCCCATAAAAATATTCCAACCATTCAACCCATTCATTCAAACACTCTGTCCCTGCATTGTTCTGTAGCACTAATCTTGTCTTGTCTGTCTGTTTTTCTGGAATCTAAGGCTGAAATCCTCTAATCCCTAGAAGAATACCCCAACAAGGAAAAGAATAGCAAACTCACTCTTCCTAGTTTATAATCCATTTTTTTTATAAATGTCTTTTTTTAGATTTATTTATTTATTTATTCATGATAGACATAGAGAGAGAGAGTCAGAGACACAGCAGAGGGAGAAGCAGGCTCCACGCAGGGAGCCCGATGTGGGACTCGATCCCGGGACTCCAGGATCATGCCCTGGGCCAAAGGCAGGCACCAAACCGCTGAGCCACCCAGGGATCCCTATAATGCTTTTTTTTTTTTTTTTTTTTTTTTTAATTTATGATAGTCACACAGAGAGAGAGAGAGGCAGAGACACAGGCAGAGGGAGAAGCAGGCTCCACGCAGGGAGCCCGACGTGGGATTTGATCTCGGGTCTCCAGGATCGCACCCTGGGCCAAAGGCAGGCGCCAAACCGCTGCGCCATCCAGGGATCCCTCTATAATCCATTTTGAAGATGAAATTGGTTCCACTGGCATCAAGGATTAGGGGCTTTTCTTCTTTCTTAGTTTAATCTAGGCCAGGCTCTACCAAAAATCAGTCTTGATTTTCTCCAATCTGGCCTAGGTCTGCAGGTTCATTTGCCAATCCAAGCAATCAGAATAACTCAAACTTTATTTGTAAATGTTCCAGCAACCAGGGAACCTGTTAGTTCTCTAACTTTATTCATTAGTTCAACGACTGTTAATTGAGAACTTACTGGTTCTAGAACTTTACTGGGTTCTTTACGAGACCTTTATAAGATCTCAGAAGATGTGAGGTAAGAGTAAACAAGACGTGTATGTGCCCTTAGGGAGCTACCGATCTAGGAGAAGGACGCAAACAAGTAAACAAAAAAAATGAAAAGACAAGGATAAGTGGGGAGTGTTATGGGAATATAGTGAGGTACTTTAATCAGTCTAGGGTGGGAGTGATTCTGGGAAGGCTTCCCAGGGAACAAGCCACTTACACTGAGATCTGAGACTGAGTGTAGCTGATAACCAGTATCAGGTGATACAGAGAAGCCGGAGTGTTCCAAGTGGTGCATGTGGTATACGTGAAGACCAGGAAATAGTAGAGCATGCAAAAAGAAGCTCATTGTAGCTATGACAAGGTTTGGGGGAAGGAGAGGTGGGAGGGGCTGAAACTGTAGAAACGAGTAGGGACCAGATTATGAAAATCTTATAAAGCCAGGCTGAGAAATTTGGATTTAATTCTGAGGGCAGTGGACATCCAGTACATCATTTGTAGCACAAGAGTGATAGGATCAGATTTGTGTTTCAGAATGATCACTCTGGCTAGATTGGATCTTCAGCGACAGAGACCAAAGGCGAGGAAGTGATTTAGAAAATGTTTGCGATAACTGAGGTGAGAGGTGTTCGTGGTCTAAACTGTTAGTGGCAATGATGATGAAGAAAAGTTACTTGGGATATGTTTAGCAAATAGAATCAACAAGTCTTGGCATTTGGATGTGAGGGATGATGGACAGGGATGGGTCAGAGATGACAGGTTGCTGGCTTGGGAAAGTAGGTCAATAGTGGGGCCATTCACCTGAGTAAAAAGATAAAGATGAGAGAAGAAATTAAAGATGAGAGAGAGAGAAATCAAAGTACAGGAAGAAGGTAAATTTTGAGTACATAGCACTGAGGTGCTACATTCATTTAATGTCGAATGAATTTCTACGTTCAAATTGAGAAATGCAGCTGGTGGTTGGTCATCCGGAGCTCAGGAGAGAGAGATGTGTCTGGGCAAGAGATGTAGAATTGGGAGCCATTGGCACGGAGGTGGGTAGTGAAGCCACAAGCATGGTTAAGATCTACTGTTCTTCATGGGGTAGAGTGGAAAAAACAATCAGTTGCTTTTTTAAAAAGCAATTGACTTTTTCAGTGAAAATGGCTAGGAAAAAAATAGAAATATGCTACCAAAAAAGACTGAAGCAGTGTATCATTACTACTATCAGAATTTAGAGGCTTTTAAGTTCAAGGCTGAGAGCCCAAGATGGGTTAGAAGTTTGAACAACCAAGTAGTGAATAGATAAGAAAACCATCTTTGGGTGGGGGGAGGGGGCATTCTACATGATTGAGACAGCTCATGCTTCCACCTAATGAGCTCTTTTAAACAAGCACTCTGAGACGTACAAATGATGATTGTGAGGGCAGTTTCTCCCAGAGTATTACCTCCATCCTCTGCTTCCAAGAATTCAGCACTCCAAGGAACCAGTACAGTGGCTCTCAGGCAAACTGTCAAGAAATGAAGTTAACTTTGCTTTACTGGAAGGGCCATTTTTCAAGATATTTGTTTCAACTTTTTACAAAGCAAAAAGATGCATAAAATCCGGAGGCTTTTTGTTTGGCTAAGAAATGCTACAGGAAAAAAGAATGGAAGGTAAAAATGATTTTTGAGCCGACTTGCTGTTTTCTCAGGCATCCCGAACATGAGGAGGAAATAAGAGCATTTATAGGATTCCTCTTTTCTCCACCATTACCACATTTGAACAGTCACAAAATCTAGTACCATCTGCAGGCTCTTGGAAACTGATTCCTGTCATATCCCATTTGTATCAGATGTGCAGGTATGTCAGAGGCCCTAATTCCAGTTCTGGATGTCCTGAAACGTGCACATGCAGATTAAGACAAAAACTGGTAGCCGCGCAAGGAATAATGATCTGAAGACTATGTACAAGCTTTCTCTGGAATTCCATCCAGAAAGAAGAATGGCATTCCTGTGAAAAGATTAGAAGCAGAGCCATTAGTATGAGGTCCCTCTGGAGACAGTATGTTACCCAAAATTAAGACAAGAGTGTTTTTGATTCATTTCATAAATTGAGAACTCAGAGACCTCAAGCATCCAGAAGAGAAGAAAAAGATACATTAAATACATCAGGCCTATTTTTAAAGTGGATTGATTGATTTTTGTCAGTCATACAAAAAATGACAGCCCTCCTCCTTGCAGAAACATTGGGAGGAAAATGAAAGAAAACAAAAACTAATCATAATCACACATCCCACCAACCTTAATATTTTGTTGTGCTTTCTCCCACTCTTTTCTCCACATATAATATGTATGTTTATGTGAGTATTTAAGACATACTCTCTCATATTACAGTGTGTCTGGTATGGTATGAGGCTGAAGACTGTTGGCGGTATCTAATTTCATATTTGCTTTTTCCCTGAAAAGGAAAAAAAATGTTTCAAATCTTTAAAATGAGGAATTATAATGTCTGATTTTATAAGAATTGAATTTAATAACCATTTTATTCAGAGGTGAGAGCACTTGCTCATATTAGGATAAGAGGTTATTTCAGAAAATTTTGTGCAGAGGTAGGAGCTGTAAGAGAAAGAGTGGTGGCAAGCAAGGTGACTTTGAGGAAAATTTAATAAAGTCCTAATCAAATAAATTAGATGTCCAGGTATTCTTTTACAACAAAATTCTCTAACCACAGAGCCAACCTTATTAATGTGTGTCCTGGATATAAACATAGGCTCAACTCAAAGGAAATATTCTAATGCCTTCCTTCCAGGAATTCAATAAAGACAATATTCATGAACAAAACTGTATTAACACAATTTAATAAATTAAACTGATAAGATCCCTCTTTCCCATGGTTCCTGCCAGGCAAGTCTCTATTACCAAACAGGACAATCTTATTTTTCAACACACAAAAGAAAGAAGAGTTCCTTTTTTCTGAATATACCTGAATTGGCTTAAGTTTTGCTCCACTCCTGAGGTGCTGAGGTCTGGGGCGTAACTGCCTGTGATCCCTGCCTTCACAGAGCTGAGAGTCTTCATGGGAAGCAGGAGCAGCGAAGTAACAGACAATGGAGGGGGTACAGGGTGCTTGGAAAGGGAGGGTATTTTCACCCGGATTCGGGGAGCTGAGAGGCCTTCCACAGGATGTGATTTCTACAAGAACTCAGGAACAGGAATTAGCCAGGCAGAGACGCTGTAGCAGACTCTTTTGCAGTTGTAAGAGTCAGGGAAGGCATGGGGGGTTCCAGAGATGGGAAGCTCAGATGGGGAGGGTGGCAGGAGATGATGAGGAAGAGACAGGGGCCGCATCCTGACAGGCCTCGTAAGTCATATGGAGGCAGCTGGATTTCTTCCCTGAGGACAAGGGTGGGTCCCCCAAGGGCTTGGAGCAGGAGCGACGTGATGAGGTCATTGGCTGCAAAGTGGAGAACAGGGACAGAGAGGCAGGACGTCACACAGAGTGTTGAGAAGACTAGAGGCAGGAACATCTGATGTCCCAGGTTAAGGAAGGAGCAACAAGAATGGGGGAAACTGGACGCTTTTGAGAGGTGGTCATTTAAATTACTTCTAGCCATTTCTGCCTCAGTAAAATCCCATCAAGGTGCCACAACGACCAACAGCAAGGAGGAGCTAAGTCTGGTTGGAGGGCTTGCCCTCAAATAACAAGATTGATCAGACAGATATTTAGTCAGCTATGTTCCTTGGCAAAAGAAGCTTATTAAGGGGCACCCGGGTGGCTCAGTCGGTGAAGCGTCTGCCTTCGTCTCGGGTCATGATCCCAGGGTCCTGGGATCGAGTCCTGCATCGGGCTCCCCGCTCAATGGGGCGTCTGCTTCTCCCTCTGTCCCTTCCCCCTGCTCATACTCTCTCTTTCTGTCAAACAGGTAAATAAAAATCTTAAAAAAAAAAAAAAAGAAGCAGCTTATTAAAACAAGATCCAAATTATGTGGAAAGAGAAAGAGATGAAAACCCAGACAGATCAATGGGAAAATATATGTAGAGTTTCTTAAACTTTTGATATTGACTAAAATATGAATAAAAGATTTCCTTTTTATTAATTAGTAATTCAGTTAAGGTTGACTAGGTAATACATACATATGATAGAAAATTTCAAGTAATACCAAAAAGGTGTGCAGTGAAAATTCTCTCCTCCACCTCCATCCCCTGCCCTTTAGGTTTTCCTTCCTAGAGGCAATTAGTACCACTTTCTTACATCTCCTTCCAGAGATAGGCTATGAATATAGAAATATATTATAAAGCATAGTATCTTGATATTTATGCATTATTGATATATTATCTAGAAATCACAGGTCTATAAATATTGCCATAAACTTGTTGGCAAATTATCCAATAATGTGATTATTTTAATAATATATTGGTATATTTTTGAAAATGACATCATAATTATTTTCCAGATAAACAGATCTCATTTTCCCTATAAGTAAACATTTAAGAATTTTTTTAGGAGTCTATGACCTAAAGTGTTTCATAAATACCCTACGAGGTAGATTAAGATTGATTCACCAATTATTCTGCCTCTGTCTCAAATTTCCTATCTTTTCACTCTTCGTCCAGTGTACTTCTTCTGGTCTAGTCGAACAGAAAACCTCTCAGTATACCCACTATTTTCTTTTCTCCACTGCAGCTGCATTGTGTTGGGCAATCTTTCATTGTGTCCCTGAAAATCATCTCTACTTTATTCTTCAAAATATTTTAAAAACCAACCTCTTCCAAGTAATTGACCCCAAGGCACCCCAACCTTCGGAAATAATGTAAAGTGACTCAGAATGCCGTGGAATCCTGGCCCCCGTTGTGTTTTTGTCCTATTTCCTCCTCAAATCTGAAGCTGACTTTCCCTATGAATTTTTCAGTTTTGAAAGGCAGTGCATTCCTGAAGATTTTGCCTTTTGCAACACGGATGGACCTAGAGAGTATAGTGCTAAGTGAAATAAGTCAGTCGGAGAAAGACAAATACCGTATGACTTCACTCGTATGTGGAATTTCAGAAAACAAACAAATGAGCAAACAGATAAAAAAAAAAGAGACAAACAAAAAGCCAGACTCTCAAATACTGAGAACCAACTGGTGGTTGCCAGGGAGGGGAGGAGGAGAGGAGGGAAACAGAGGAGGGGGATCAAGAGTACACTGATCTGGATAAGCACTGAGCAATGTACAGAATCGTCGAATCATTATATTGTACACCTGAAACTGATGTAACACTGTGTTATTTATGCTCCAATTTCAAAAAAAAAAAGAAAAATAAAAGAAAATGTATATAGTACATTTTCTTCCATGTGTTAACATGACTAACATAGATGTTTCTTTATGGCCAAGTTCTTCCTCCCATCAGATCTGAAGTGTCCATTAAAGCTTCCATCCATTTGTATTTCCTACTAATAAAATGAGATTAACTATTCCCTTATCTGCATCACAGCTGTTCAAGTGCAGATCACAATCAAGCCTACCATACACCGTTTCCTTTTCTTGTTCCTCCAGGTTCTTCAGTTTTTCCTTTGGTAACACATTCTTTTTTTCAGTCTCTTGGCTAAAACCAAATGTGTACGTATGGCATGGTTTCCAGATATTTCACCATCTTGATTGCCCTTAGCTTGTCGTTATGTCTTATCAAGACTCACATAACCAAAGATGATGTTCCATCTGAGAGTGAACTGAGACATGCCCAATCCCCTTTCCAAATTAGTAGGGCCCAGAGTTTTAGGCTGGTTGCAGGAGTGGATCTTGCTGGCTTGAGTCTGTGAGATACAAGCAAAGACACATCCCATTTGAGTGTGGACCAGAAGGAAGGGGCAATTCAAAATGTCAAGTGAGGGGAAGAGTGGGCAACAGCTGGACCTGAAGCAAAAAATTAGTAATCTGGAATGGGTTGATTGAAGTGGTCTTAAGGTGTTCTTGTTAGTTGTCTGTATGGGGTGAAGCTTGCATATTTCCAGTGATAATCAGACACCAGAGGGGCACCTGGGTGGCTCAGTCGGTTAAGTTTGTGACTCTTGGTCTCAGCTCTGGTTTTGATCTCAGGGTCCTGAGTTCAGGCCTGCCTTGGGCTCCACACTGGGTGTGGAGCCTATTTAAAACCAAAACAAACCCCAAAACACACAAGAAGACAGGGATAGGAGCTGAATCTCTCCATAACATCCTATCGGAGATATTGGTCGAGGAAAGAGAAGTGAAAGATGCTGAGCTATTTTGAACAGAGCTGGGATTGCTTTGAGTGGGATATTCTCCCGTGATCAGCGTAGCCTCAGATGGCTTCTGCTTTTTTAACTAGCTCATCACTCTGTGGGCTCAGCTGTGATTGTGGTCAACTAAAGCCACCAGGTCTCTTCTATGCACTGTGGCCATGAACAGTACACAGTCCTTCATTTGTGGGATTTATTTTTTCCTCTTAAAGTCAGGAATTTAACCCTATTAGAATTACCTTTCTGAGCATTGTTCCTGGTTTAGAGGTTAAGTGCTTCAATGTTAGACTTCCCTGGTTCAGAATTCCGTTTATACATTTTCTGGCTGCCTGACAATGGGCAGATTGTTTTACCTTGTTAATATTTCCTGAAATAACATTTTCTCCTTACTTACCATATTGGCTTTGTCTCTTAGTCATGTGACATCACTTTTGCCATCCGTCCATTTAGTCGCTCATTTTTTCAACAAATACGTGGCTTTCTTATTCCAGGCACTGTTATAGATACAGTAAATGCTTTTCCTGGGAGTCTTTATTAAATTCACTAATAGAATTATTGCAACATACTAGTTTCAAGGATCAACCCCTGGACACATCTCTTAATTCTAATTTTTTCTCTAAGTGGAAACATACATAATCTATTAATGAACGTACGAAGAAGATGGTCGTTGAACCCAATAGAAATACAAGTGAACACATTTTTCCCATTCCACAAGCACATTGGTTCAACTTTTTTTGTTAAATGTGACACACTGGGCAGACGACAGAGTTCAGGACCCAGTCAGTATCATTAATGTAGAACAAGAAGAAATATAGTCCACATATGTATTCTCTTAAAGAATGTGCCCCTAGCAGCCTGTATTTTTTTCCCCAGAGAATCACTGTTTTTAATAATTCCAAGTGAAAACAACCCATCAGCAGAGAAATTGTGGGATATTAACTCATTGGAATAATACATGGCAATAAAAAAGAACCAGTTACAGTTACACACATACACACATAAAACCTGGATGAATCTCATAAAGTAATGTCAAAGGAGAGAAGCCAGACACAAAATAACACACGTTGTATTATCCCACTTAAATAACATACAAAAACGGGCAAAAGTTCTCGATGCTTGTTAGAAATCAGTCCAGTGACCATCCTGGGGGGAGTTAGTGAGTAGAAGGGGGCATGTGGAGGGTTAGCCTGTGTTTTGAACTTCACACACCTCCCTGCTGTCAACACTGAAGACTTCCTGATAGAAATAGATTTTTGTCCATAAACTATATATAAAACCCAGAAAAGAGGCTAAAATATGCTTTGCCTACATGCATCAGAAGTACTAGCAAATGTATGTTTCAGTTAGAAGTGGTTACTTCTGGGGATCCCTGGGTGGCGCAGCGGTTTGGCGCCTGCCTTTGGCCCAGGGCACGATCCTGGAGACCCAGGATTGAATCCCACATCGGGCTCCCGGTGCATGGAGCCTGCTTCTCCCTCTGCCTGTGTCTCTGCCTCTCTCTCTCTCTCTGTGACTATCATAAATAAATAAAAAAAAAAAGAAGTGGTTACTTCTTTCTGGAAATCTTTACTCATCGGATCTATACCTTCTCAGGATCAATATGCTTTTTGGAATTTGGTTGCCTGACCCAAGCGTCTGGCAGGCTTTCTGCTAGACCAGCTGTCGATGAATGAAAAACAAGCGAGCTCTCAACTGCACAATGTGTATCAAGTCATTCAGTTCTATAAAAGGAATACTTGATTTGATCATCAGTGGCTGGGCCCTGGCAGCCGGAAGGTGATTACCACCACGTCCTGTATTTGTATTAACCTCAATCACTCACTGTCTACCAATTGAGAACCTTGGTTCTAATAGGATGCTCTGAGCCCTATATTTAATTTCCGTGAATTACTTGTTTATTATCTACACTGCAGATTATCGGCAATAAATTTTCTTTGTCTTGGGTCAGCTTCTTATATTTTTTCATGCCACTTCCCCCACCATCCAGCTGGTGTGTGCCAGCAGGAAGGACAGACTATCTTTGATATTGGTGTACATGAGTGGTTTTCAGTTGCAACTGATGTTGCTTCCCGGGGGACATTTGTGGTTGTCACAACTGGCATCTGGTGATGGAAGCCAGAAGTCCTGGTAACATCCTACAATACACAGGGTACCTGCAACAGATGGTAATTGGGTCCGAAATGTCAGTAGTTTTACTTATTTTTATTTTATTATTTTTAAGATTTTATTTATTCACGAGAGACACAAAGAGAGAGGCAGAGGGAGAAGAAGCAGGCTCCCTGCGGGGAGCCCAAGGTTGCCTGGATCCCAGGACAAAGGCAGAGGCTCAACCACTGAGCCACCCGGGTCCCCCTGAAATGTCAGTAGTCTTAAAGTTGAGATGTTTTGGCCTACATAAGGATAAAATAAGGAAGCATTTTGAATTGAAATATGAGTAATTTGGGGGTTACCCTGGGTTTTGGATTTCCTACTCCATAGCTTCTCTTCATGGGCAAGGATAATGGACATTGAATAGACACTCACTATTCCTTGTGCATGCCTTTCACAGGTAGACACCCTTTCTTTTTAAGTGGAGATGTCTAATGCTGGTCATTTGTACAATGGCTAAGGGCATATTTGTGGGTCTTTACACAGATATTTATGTGAAGAACATTTCAGAGTCTTAACTATGGAAAAATATTCTCAATGTCCAATCTTTTGGACTTCAAGAGGGTAAAACCTCTAGATTTTTTGGTTTCTGCACGTTCACTCGACTTTTACACAGTCTTTCTATACCTCCAAGGCCTGTTTCATTAGCCTCCTTTGACCCTGATTAACTGAGTTCCTTGCATGCTCAGACTTCAGTTCTGCACGACTGGACAAATTCTTGGCATGAAACTTACTTTCTCATTCTCATACTAAAAGTACTAAAAGTTAATATTGATAACTTTTAATTGCTTTTCACATTTCTTTCAAGAGTGGCCTTGTAATGCTTTTAAGTTTACATTTGTCTCAACAGCACTGGAAACAGCATTCCTTCTTTTAAATGAACAAGTTACATTTTACTTGGGAAAATTAAGTCAGTCCAACACCAAGTTGTAAGCAGGCTCCCCGTAGAGACACATTTTCATTTTGTGACTGCTTGTGTGGCCCTAAGCCCTAGGTAGCTTCTTGCACCTCCAACTGGAGTCTTCAGTGTCTAAAGGGTCAGTTGAAAGAACCCAAGAAATGTGATCTTATTAATAGTCCATCTAGGAGTGTGGCCACATGTCTGGTTCAGAATTGAAATTCATAACAGCATCTAAGAGAATGGATTGACTCCAGGATCCTTGCAGGAGCTCTAAGCCATGCCAGAACACCATAATGGGCCCAAATTCTCTCACCTCTCAACCAGAACTCACTCCTGAGCACTTTGGAGTACAAGGAAGAAGTAAGGACGGGGGTCTTAGGAGCAGCATGCTGCCATAGGAGTAAGCTCACAAAGTACATTTCAACCTTCTAATTTAGGAGAATGTGAGCAGTGACTACATTTCTTAAACTCAGAACTAACCGAAACCTTGATCTTCTCCCCAGATCCTGGAGACTCTAAAGTTGCTGGGTTTAGAATAATAATTATGTGATTCCCCACCCACATCCCCACCCCCAGCATTTCCAGCAAGCTGCTGACCTCATCTTGGAAAAACGTGTTCAAAATCCATCATCCTAAATTGCACCTTCTTGCCGACTCTGTCTCTAGCTGAAATAGAACAAATGTACCATCATCGCCATTATTTGACATGACTATGAAATTAATAAGGAATGGTTTCTATGACAACTCTATTAACCCATTTTGAAACATAGC
Source organism: Canis aureus (assembly GCF_053574225.1). Lineage (NCBI taxonomy): Eukaryota > Metazoa > Chordata > Mammalia > Carnivora > Canidae > Canis > Canis aureus. The sequence continues at coordinate 52,371,295 of NC_135615.1, forward strand.
AGAAATAGGAAAGCTTAAAAGCAAACACAGCAGACATCTTAAGTAAACTCCTCTCCAAAAACTTCTGAAACAACATATTATAACCACAGCATGTTGTGTAACTGGTCCCTCTGTGGCAATCCAGAGCTGGGATAGCCCAACTACCAGAAAATGGTGGTTAAGAGCAGTGATTTGGTGTCAAACAGACCTTCGGTGAAATCCTGATTTTGCCACTTACTAGCCGGGTGGCCTTTGACAAGTGGCTTAAACTTTCTTAGCCTCAGTTTCCTCGTGCTTAAAATGGAGATAATAATGGTACTTATCTCATGGACTTTGGGGAATATTAAATGATATCTTATGTGTAACATGTTCATTCAGTCCCTCAGTAAATATTAGTTTATATTTATTCTCTCTGTGCAACAAGCAAGCAATAATGTTTTGGACATCTATCTAAAGAATATAATTTTATGGGGGACCTGGCTGGCTCAGTGGGTAGAGCATGCAACTCAAGGTCATGAGTTTGAGCCCCTCAGTGGGTACAGAGATTACTAATAAATAAATAAACTTTAAAAAACATAACTGAAGTATGGCAAGATCATGGTACTTAACGAGTTTTATTTAATACTAGGGATAACGTGTAGTAACTTTTTTTACTTTATTGTTCTTTTTTTATGGTAACAAAATATACATAACATGAAATTTACCATTTTAACCATTTTTAAGTGTACAATTCACTAAGATTAAGTACATTCACAATGTTGTGCAACCATCACTGCTATCCATTTCCAGAACTTTTTCATGATCCCAAACAAAAATTCTGTACCTATAAGAATAGTTTATCATTCATCTAGTCATTTTTAAATGATTATTTTATTATTTTTCTATATAAATAAAAGTACATTTCCCTTTAATATTATGCAAGTATATCATCATTGTAGAAAATGAAGATAAAAATTAAAATTAAATAATCTAAAATTTTATTCTTCACAAATAAGTACATTGTTATTTTGGTATACTGTGTCACTGCTTTTTTTTCTTTGAAAACATATGTATGTGTAAAATGGAATCCTATTATGAATTTTATTTTCTAATCATTAAAAAGAATTCTTTGGGAGCACTTGGATGGCTCAGCTGATAGAGCATGCAACTCTTGATCTCAAGGTTGTAAGTTTGAGCCCCATATTGGCTGTAAGGATTACTTTAAAAAAAAAAATCTTAAGGGAAAAAGGAATCTTTTAACTAGGTAAGCACATTTCAGTAGAAGTGATAAAAAAAAAAAACATGAAGAAGAGAAGCAGAAGAGTACTTCTCTATTTAAAAAAGGCTTTGATGGTGGGGTTCCTGGCTGCCTCAGTCTATAGAGCATAGAGCCTACTTTAAAAAAAAAACAAAAAACAAAAAAAGACTTTGATGAGGAAGCTGCAAGGAAAGAAAAACCAAAATGACTTGTTTGTATGAAATCCACTGCATCTGAACCTTAATTCTTCGTTAATCTGCAGCTCTCATGAGCCTAGGTATTGTAGCCATTTAGCCTAAAGGCTAATTTGTCACCCTTCAGTCTGTCAGAATAACATAAATGAGTGAAAATCTTTTAAAAACATAGTGCTAAACCAAAACTAATAAAAAAATGACTATTAAAAAAATGAACAGATAGTGGGAAAAAAGATGGAATGGCTTCTCAAAATGTATCCTATTAGATCATTTGACCATGTAAAGTATATCGATGTTGCACATATTCAAAAAGCAAACTAAAAACATTTTTAAAGCAATTTGTAAAAGTTACAAACAGACTGAAACAAATGAACCTTACTTGAACTGAACTGAATGAATTGAAACAAATGAACTTAATATCAAGTCAATAACACAAAAGACACAACTAAAAAGATACAAAGAAAGAAAAAATAATTAAAAAATAAAAAATAAAATAAAAAGATACAAAGAAAATAATTATTTCAAGAGTATACCTTAACAGAACAGAGTCGAAGAACAAATAGAAGTAGAAAGAATTTGGGATCCCTGGGTGGCGCAGCGGTTTGGCCCCTGCCTTTGGCCCAGGGCGCGATCCTGGAGACCCGGGATCGAATCCCACATTGGGCTCCCGGTGCATGGAGCCTGCTTCTCCCTCTGACTGTGTCTCTGCCTCTCTCTCTCTCTCTCTCTCTCTCTCTGACTATCATAAATAAATAAAAATTTAAAAAAAATTAAAAAAAAGAAGTAGAAAGAATTTGTAAACTGTATTCTGTATCTAATTGTTAGAGGCAATATTGATATTATCATTCTGAAACTATTTTTTTCTTTTTCTCTTTTCATTCTGAAACTTTTAAACACACTAGAGGTTAATGAAAATAAGTAATTACATGGATCTTAGGAACGAAGTTTTGCAGTGTAAGGGAAACATGTAGAAAATCAAAGAATTTAGGAAAAATCCTACAGGATTACATTGCTGTAATGTTAATTTTGACTTGGAAACCTCATTACTATCAGCATTTTTTCCCCCTTTTTCTAATGTACGTGTTTCCTACTACCAGCTATTGAGAAGGTGTAGGAGCAGTGACATCCCAGGAGCGATGATGTAATACTTGATTCAGGCAACAATCATCGAGTGAAAACTTAGTTGAAAGGCAGGTGAGAACTTTATCATGAGGGATAATAAGGCTGTGAGCATGATTGATCAATCTTAGCACCTTAAAAGTGAATCAACAGATACGATGTGCCTCCTAATGTGATGCATTATGAAGCGCACAGCATTTATCAAATATCCTTCCTGGGGGGAAATGTTGACCCTGAATCTAATCAATTCTTTTGATCCAACTTTCATTTACAGTAACTACAGGGAATAAAGGAGCAAGTTAAATGACACCACAAGAAAGCAAACATTCTTCAGACATTATTTGGTTTCTGCAAATAGTTAATGGTAGGGGGAAAGGGTTGGAGAAGTGAATTTTTTTTTTTTTTTTTTTTTTTTTTTTAGAAAAAAGAGGCTAACAGGCACAATAACCAAATGCTGTATGTAGACATTGTTTGAATTCTTATTCTGAGAACTGTAACAACACAATTTTGAGCAGTCAAAAAATCTGATTGTAGTCTGGATGTTAGATGATGTCAGAAACTTTTTGTTAATGTTCTTAAGTGTGATGATGACATTTTCATTACATAAGAAAATACCTGTTTGTTAAGATATTCATACTGACGTAGTGTATGATACTTGATGTAACACAATGTCTGGGATGCGGCTTAAAATATTTCAGTTCCTTGTAGAGTTCCTTGTAGAGGAACTCTCTCTCTGCTCTAGAATGTATTTGAAATCTTTCAACCCCCCCCAAAAAAAACATTTTTAATACAAAAATTTTTTTGATGCAAAAAGAAAATTGTATCTGTCCTGGTTACTATTGCTGTTTAACACAATACCCCCAACATATTTTGGCTTAAATGCAATCAATATTATATCTCATATTTTCTCTGGGTGAGAAACTTGGGGAGGGCTTGGCTAGGCAGTTGCAGCCCACGTAATTTCTCATGTGATTGTGGCTGGAGCCGTGACAGATGTTGGGGTCGGGGGGTGGGGAGGGTGGGGCAGGTTGGAAGGGAAGGCAGCTGGGAGCACTTGAGACTGGCTGGTCAGCTCTCTCAATTGCTATTTATAGTCCCAGGGCCTCGCTGTGTGGTCTTGCCAGGTGGGCTGATTTGACCTCTCTTACGTGATGGCCTCAGGGAAGACAGAATGTTGAGTTGGTAGCTGATGTCTTCAAAAGCTAGTAGTCCAGTGAACAAAGTAGAAGAATATTGCCTTTCATGCCCTCACCTAGGGAATCACATAGTGTCACTTTCTCTGTTCTCGATGGGTTGAAGCAGAAATCAAAAACTAGCCCATTTCAAGGACAGACTTCCTAATTTGCACTTTTGGTGAGGCTATCAAAGAACTTGTGGATATATTTTATTTTATTTAAAGATTTATTTATTTAGGAGAGGGGGAGGGGAAGAGAGAGAGGGAGAGTTGCAAGCAGACTCTACGCTGAGTGCAAACCCCGATGTGGGGCTCGACCCCATGACCCTGAGATCACTACCCCAGTGGAAATCAAGAGTTGGTGGCTCAATTGACTGCACCCCCCAGGTGCCCCAATGAATTTGTAGATATTCTTTAAAACTGCTGCACTGTCCCATTCCCAACTCAAAAGAACACAAAAGAATTTGATGGTCTCTTTGTAGTGTAAGTCCTAAGTGGGGACTTTTCTGATTCCCAGGACCGTAGAATAATGGATTCTTCCTGGAATTGCCATATAAATCATAGATTTATCTAAAATTTCTTAACTTGGTATCTCTTAAATTACCTTGCGAGATATCACATCTGAATTGCCTAGCCTTATACTGGATCCGTAATGGATACTCCACTAATGTCGTTGATGCCTAACGTCTGTTTGAATTCCTAAAGAAGTTTTTATTGTACAAGTGCACCATTAATAAATAGCAGTTGGTGTGACTTTGTGATTTTCTGAAAGGCCTGGCACAGTTACAATTGGAAGGAGAAGTGAACTGCCGTAGAAATTTATTCTAGGGGCACCCGGCTGGCTCAGTTAGTGGCCCATTCGACTCTTGATCTCAGGGTTGGAGGTTCAAACTCCACATTGGATGTAGCGATTACTTAAAAATAAAAATTTTAAAAACAGCCAAAAAAAGAAATTTTGAAGTTGAGCAATGGGCGGTCATAACAGGGAGTGACTTATTGCGCAGGACAAAGTGCCTATTTTGTTTTTACTTTCTATCAGCTTTCTTTGTCCCCAGATTGCCTTTTTAAAAACTTTCCTGAGCAACAGAAAAATAGGAGCATCTCCCTTTACACGAAGTATGAATGTGTCATGCCAAAGCTTTTTATAGAATACTAATGATGTTTAGAATCCAATCTGTTTTAAAATATTTCTGAAGATTAAGCAAAACATACACCAGATTTTCAAGTCTATAAGAAACTGCAGATTTTCTTTTTAAATCTTAAAAGTCAAAGAGAACCTTAAATTATGATATTGGACACTAACGTTAATTTGTAATGTAATTAATGTCTCTTTTTTACAAGCTGATAGAAGTGTTAATCAGGTAATTACTATAGTTATTCAAAGAAAAATACCTAATATTTTGTTTCCCTTAAAAGGAATTTAATATTTTACTATCCTAATATTTTGTTTTCCCTTGAAATTGTAAGTCACAAAGACAATGGGCTAATTATAAATTATGTTTATTCACTTGTTGGAATACTTTATTTTTATTGATATTACTGTATTCCCTAAGAACAATACAATTACATTGTAGTGTTCAGACTTCACTAATATAATAGACTGCTTACCCTTCCAACAATTATATAAAATTCAATACCTTCACTTTTCCTGTTTAACAACCTTTACTTATCTAGAATATTTGCGCAATTGATACTTAGTTGCAGGTAGTTCCACATATCTTCGTCTAATAGCTTAAGAACTCCATGTTCCCAATCAGCCAATTATGATATAGGGCATAAAATTTCATTGTTTCAAAGTCTGTTGATTGAATTCATCTGTGATATTTATATCACAGGTCAAAAAAAAAAAAAAGCCAAACCAAAATAAAACAGAACCTCAAAAACTGTAAGCAAATGAGCCTAGACTGATCAAAAACTCTCTTTATATTCTCTGCAAACTGTCTAGAAGGTTCTAAACCATGTTCTTTAAGAAAAATGCCTTTTGTGTGTGTGTGTGTAGATGGCATGTTATTGAAATCAAGAGTAGGGATAAAAAAAGAGAGGTACTATGTACATTTTCTTTATTACATTCTTTGTGGAGTATGTTCTGGCAAAATAGAAGGCATTACAGAAATCATTTGACTAAGGAAGAAATTCTACTCTGCACAAAACTCTCATTGATGTCGGTGGGAGATCTGTGAATGGAACAAATGTTGAACTTGACCCTGTAATGTTTAAACTGCAATCCTCCCTGCTCTTGGCAGCGCCTGGCTTCGCACTGAATGGCGTTGTAGTCTGTGCAGGGATTACACAGCGGGTTAATAGTCTAGTTTTTCGCTTCTTTTGGAGCAACAGATGAAACACATAATACCTTCCTTTGGGGCTATTACATACTTCTAAACACAAAAGACTTTAAATGAGGTGGTGTGAGAAAGTAAAAAGTAGAGTCTATGGATGGAAATTTATGTTGGTAATGATTCTTAAACTACCTTCTCTGCTAGTGGTTCAGAAGCATCGAGGAGTCATATACACATTAAAGGAAGAAAAGAGTATTGAGATATTAGATACCAGTTAGTGTATCAGTATTGAAGCTGTGCTCACTCTGTTTTGTTTTTTTTGTTTGTTTGTTTCGTTTTGTTTTGTTTTTTGGTCATATTCCATTAGGCATGCCTAAAGAATAATTATCAGCAAGGTTCCAATGCAAACGGTTTTTGGTAAAATGAGCTGGGATGATTTGGTAAAATGAGCTGGGATGATGAGGTTAAGAGAAAACATAGAATCAACACTTCAAAGTAAGCTACTGCAGCACCAAATTAGGATGCTTATTTTTTATTCAATCCCACCAATAAAGATGTAACTCTACCTGTCAATCTAGCACAATCATGGCTGCTACACAAAAATGAGCATTATGTTACACAGAAAAGGCCTTAAAACCACCTAGTCTCTACAGATATGCTCAGGCACTTGAATAACATCATTACTCGGGTCCTGTTTTGAATTGTTTGTATTTGGTGGAATTTTTTTTTTTTTTTTTTTTTTTAGTTTTGTATACTTTGTAAGCCCTTTATTTTCTACATTGCATGCACATTGGTTTTATGGAAAAGAGAGAAACAAGAAGAAAAGAAAGGGACAAGCTTTTGTTTTAAACAAGCAGAGGAAGAAGACTAAGAAACAGGAAGTATTTCAAGATGAAATTAAAACTGCTTTTGTTTCTATTCTACGGAAGGTTGTGACTTAAGAAAAAAAAAATCCCCAGTGATTAAAAGTGAGAATGTTGGCTTATAAATGGGTGTGCAAAAGCTACTGGTACAGGCATTACAAGTAGTAACAGGACAACGCAGACTAATGGTTGGCATTTACACTCTGGCTTCAGATTGCTGGGTTCATTTTCTAGTTCTACAAATTCCTACCTAGGTGATCGTGGACAGGCAGGTTATCTATTAACTGGCAACATAACTTATTATTCTGATAAGAAGGGGAGGAAAGTCAGGGTTTAGGAGAAGTTCAGGGAGTGCAGTCTGAATCAGCTGTAGAAGTCAGATTTTGCTTCCACGGGTAGCTAAGGACACTTGGGAGCAACGAGCTTAGGGTGTAGGGCAGCTTCCAAGGAGCCCTCTGTTCACTAACCCAGGAAGTCCTGGTACACCAGGACCCTGTTTCCTAGAGATATCAGACTCGCTCAGAAACCGAATGGCCTCTAGAAGTTTTCTTTCTTTCTTCTTACGCATTCACAAGTATTATTGTTTTATTATTTTTTATGTTATAGATTTGGGGGGTTTCTCTGTGTTGTCTAGTTTTTGGTACAGCCAATGTCATTCATCTTTTGTTTTTGTTTTGTTTGGTTTTGTTGTTTTAGTTTTCCCCCTCATGTATATAGTTCGTTGAAATCAATCTCATTTTCTGCCTTTTAGGAGAATTTAAATGTCATTTTTCCCCTCACTTGCTCTTTTTAGTAATTTCGGACTCTCATTTTCTCTCTCCTTTCATCTGTTCTGTTTTCTGCAAACTTATGTCAGTCTTTTAAAGGTATTTTGTTTCAACTTTCTGGTTTTAGGTTTGGTCTCTTTTTAAAAATTGTTTTAAGCCATTTTTTTTCTCCTCTTGTCCCACCTGATCCCATTTTCCCCCTATTACTTGTCTTAAGAACACTTGCCAGGGAGCAAGTCCAAGGAGGTGTGAAGAGTAGAGAGAGTTCACATGACAAATACAAGCAAACTTTCTTCGGCCTCTTCCCTACTCCTGTGGTTACCCCTGCACTTGGCTCCTCGGATCCTGGATCCTTTCGCGGGATTCCCATTCCCCAGCCCTAACAGAACCTCAATCCACAACCCGATGGAATTTGGGAGTTAACGTCAGGGCCTGAAACTCATTACACAAACACAATTTCGACTTGCTAAAACAATTTGCTATCACCTCACATTGTTCAGCACTTATTTGAGTACCGCAGTATCTTAAAATCCATGGTTTCCAAAGTATATAACCTTAATTTGAGCACAATTTGGCAAATGCGTATCTAGAAGTCTGGTGGTCTGGCCTTGACCCTTTCCAAGTGTTGCTGTTGAGCTTCTCTATAGACATTCATGGAGAGCACCAGCACCAGAAAGACTGTATCTAGTTTCTGGGATCATGTTTAAGAGAATTTTTTTTTTTAAAGATTCATTTATTTATTTGAGAGAGAAGAGAGAGAGAGTGCCTGTGCATGCGAGCAGGGGGAAGGGGCTGAAGGGGAGGGAGAGAGAGAATGGGAGAGAAGCTGATGCTTGGCTCCATCTCCCTACCCCAAGATCATGACCTGAGCCAAAGTCAAAAGTGGCTGCTTAACAGACTGAGCCACCCAGGAGCCCCATAAGTTAACTTAATTCCATTTTAGCTGTCATCAGAATGGCACACTTCCCTTTCTTACCAAAGTGATAGGATCATCTTTTGATAGAGCCCACTGGGGTTCCTTTTGCTCATTGAGAGAGCTGAAAAGGAATTATCACCCCAACCCTAATAACAATAGCAAAAGCTGACTAGACTTTCAGTTACCTTGTTTTGTTTTTAAACAAATTTTTATTTGTTTTAGTAACTCCATGTCCAGTGTGGGGTTTGAACGCACAAGCTTGAGATCCAGAGTCACATGCTCATCCAACTGAGCCAGCCAGGAGCCCCAAGTTATCTTGGTCTTTATTTATTTATTTATTTATTTATTTATTTATTTAATATTTTATTTATTATTTATTTATTTAAGTCACAGACAGAGAGAGAGAGAGGCAGAGACACAGGCAGAGAGAGAAGCAGGCTCCATGCACCAGGAGCCCAATGTGGGACTCGATCCTGGGTCTCCAGGATTGCGCCCTGGGCCAAAGGCAGGCGCTAAACCGCTGCGCCACCCAGGGATCCCATGGTCTTTATTTATTTTTATTTTTTTCATCTTGGTTTTTAAATGAGATTGTTCCCCACTTGATTTTTAAGGCCATTACATATTTCAAATGTTTATTGGCTCTTTGTGGTGTGTGTGTGTGTGTGTGTGTGTGTGTATGCACTGCTGATTTATGTCTTTTGTAAATACTTCTATTGGATTTTTGTTGTGTTCTGGATTTATAACAGCCTTTTATATATTAAAATATTAGGTATTGTTTCTTGCGTATGCAGCATTTTTGGTCCAGCTGTCATTTGTCTTTTTTACTTTGTTTATAGTGTCTTTTGCCAGCTGAAGTTCTATGAATTTAAGTGGTTCTGTCAAACTTTTCCTCAGCGGTTTCTGGTTGTTTCATGTTTGGATTACTATGTGGTAGCAGTGTGGGATAGAAGAACACATACTAAAATGGGGGGGAACTGTGTTCTAATTATGGTTCTACCTCTAACTAGTAGTATGACTTTGGGCAAGTCTTCAAGCCTAATTCTCTCACCTATAAAATGCAGCTGGGCTAGAAACCACCTCTTAAGGTCCTTTCATGCTTATCAAATACTACTATGAATGTTGAGATTCTAGACGTTTAGAAAGTTTGTTATCTTTAAGTAGGTCAAAGATTCTCCCTAAAATTAACACTTCTAATTTGCCTTAGCAACATTTCATGGTGTAAAATCTAGCCAGTGTCTGACTCAATAAAGCTTATGAATTTTGGACAGCTGAATTAATGACTTGAATTTTTATATAAAAGTTGATGGGTTTATACCTACTTTATCTTTTAGGTTATAGACTTTATAGAAAATAGACCCTGCATTTAATATGCAATCTAAAGTATGCGTACTATAGAGCCACTATGTCAATGGACATAGACTATGGCTTATGATATTTTATTGATGATAATAATGAAATGTATGACTACTGATGTAATAGAAAAAAAGATAGTTTTTATTTAGGTAATATTTATAGTGTGCTCTCCTGTACCTCATCTCATTTGCTGCCCATGGTAACCCTATGAGGTAGGTAAGGAAGGGATTATCTTTCCATTTTTATAGATCATGAATTACTGCACAGAGATTAAATCATTTGTCCAAGGTCATCAGCGTGTAAATGCTAATGCCAGTGCCAGAACTTTTCTGAAAGATGACAAGACTGATGACAAAGAACTTATTAGTTAAGGTTTCATTAGGACAGAAGACAAACTAGAAATATCAGTTATCTATGAGGGAAGGTGGCTCGAAATCAGGTAAATGAAATAAAATATCAAGAATAAAAAAAGAAAAAAAAAAAAGAATAAAAAAAGAAGAATTACGTTGAAATTATAAAATAAAATATTTGAAAACGGGTTCTTCTCTTCGTATTTATTTCTATGTAAAGGATGACAAATCCTTTGGAAGGAGAATGACATTTCTATCAGTAGTTTGGCATGCTGTATAGGAGGAAAAGTGAAAAATATATAATCCAAAATTTTGTAGAAGAAAACATAAGCCCTTGGAGGGAGTTTCCAGAGGTAGAAGGAAGCCAAATTTAGTATCTATGTTAGAGGAAGAGTGGAAGATTTAAAAAACTAAGAAAACTAAAATACTGTATGATTGATCTCATGGTGGACATTAATTTAATGGCAGGAAAACAAAGGGCTTGGGCTAGGGAAAACAGCACAGAGGGGGAGCATTTTAAAATATGCTATTATTTAGCTCAACACTTGCACTCAATTCCCAGAAAATATTTTTCTCCCCAGTGGAAGAAAGTATGAGTGTTAAAGTATATCCAGAATTATTTGAGAAAATCCAACTGAGAAGTATCTTTCCAAATACTGATTAAACCAGATTTTAGTGAGATTTCTCCAGTATCCTGTCAACAACATAGAGATGATTTCCTTTGAAATATGAATGGTGGGGATCCCTGGGTGGCTCAGTAGTTTAGCGCCTGCCTTCGGCCCAGGGCATTATCCTGGAGTCCCGGGATCGAGTCCCGGGATCGAGTCCCACATTGAGTCCTCCATCGGGTTCCCTGCGTGGAGCCTGCTTCTTGCTCTGCCTGTGTCTCTGCCTCTCTCTCTCTCTCTCTCTCTCTCATGAATACATAAACATAATCTTAAAAAAAAAAAAAAGGAATGGTATGTTGCTTAGCTAAACAAGTTTTTAAGTTACATAGTTTAGAGCAGGGCATTTAGCCTCTTACTACATCTCAAATTCTGCTTCACACTCGTGTATTGCCTATTTTAATTCATAGTTGAATGCTAAATGTTTGTTATTGTTGTTGTTTTAAATACTATAAAAAATAAATAAATACTATAGAAAAAAGTAGTTAAGTGTGGGTTGGAGTAGGAAAACAGCAGTTTTGTTACCCCAAGAGGGATGGTATTCTTAAGTGAAAGCCTGCATGGAAAGGCAATAAGCAGCAGTATTTAAACTCTGTTGTTGATTAATACTGTTATAATTTAGAAGGAAGTGTGCATGTTGTAATATGATTGACACAGGGTATGATTCATCGCAGGGAAGATAGGAGAGGGGAAACAATCAGAAGGAAGTAGTAAAATTGGAAATGATTAGGGCAACTATTTGTTTTAGTTGGTTCAGGACAGTTGTGGTTTTACATTTGTTGTCTCTGCATACTTGTTATTAACGTCTGCGCTTCCTCTCAAAAGTATTCTAGTTTTAATAATACATTAAAAAAATAATGATGACATTATATGGTCATCTTAGAAATGATGGAAGCATGGTACATATTATCAGTGCCTTTTAAACTGAATTACTGGGGTTGGGGATCCCTGGGTGGCTCAGCGGTTTGGTGCCTGCCTTTGGCCCAGGGCTTGATCCTGGAGACCTGGGATCGAGTCCCACATCGGGCTCCCTGCATGGAGCTTGCTTCTCCCTCTGCCTGTGTCTTGCCTCTCTCTCTCTCTCTGTCTCTCATTGATAAATAAATTTAAAAAAATAAAAAAATAAACTGAATTACTAATAATCACAGTTTTATGGGCCAAGCACTGTGCTAGGCAGCTTATGGGCATCGTCCTCTGCCGTCCTCCCAATAATCTAAGAGGCAGTTAGTATTATAGTCCCCACTGCAGAGATGAGGAAGCTCAAGTTTGTGTTTATAGATGTTCAGGAACTTGCCCAAGGTCACTCCGTAGCCAAGTTTCTAATTCAAGCTGTCTTGTTTCAGAGATCACACAAATAATCACCATGCATTCTTTATTTTCTCTCTTACTTTAAAAAAATTCATGAGACATCTGAAAGAAATTTAACCCTGATGGGTACAAAATGTATGGGATGGGGGAAGAAAGATGATCAAGCATATACTAGGGCAAAAAACCTGAATCCTTTTAAAGCTTTTCACGAGAGGCAGACTTACCTCTGTTTTGAAAAATATTATTGAAAATATATCAAAAAGGCATGCTCTGGGAGGGATGATTCCATTCCCAAAGTATTATTAATTTTGGTTCCTGCATGTGTGGCCTCTTTTGAACCCAAGTGCCCCTTTCCCACACATTTGCTGCCCTAACCTCCTGCCCTCTCTCTATCGAGGGGCTAAGATGGAAGTGAAACTAGGGAAGTCAATCCTTACTAAAAATATGTGTTATAATGCATTTTGATCTAATGCTTCTGGACTTTAAAAACTATTCTAGCCTGCAGATTAATTTTCTCCTAATACTACACGATGAAGACTTTGGTTTTAGGTAACCAATTCTTTACTAGGTGTTGAGAAAGAAAGAAAAAAGAAGGGATCCCTGGATGGCTCAGTGGTTTAGGGCCTGCTTTTGGCCCAGGGCGAGATGAGTCCCGGTGTGTTGGCTCCCAGCATGGGGCCTGCTTCTCCCTCCTCCTGTGTCTCTGCCTCTCTCTCTCTCATAAATAAATAAATAAATAAATAAATCTTTAAAAAAAAACAAAAACAAAAGAAAGAAAAAAAAAGAGTGATCATCTTGAACCTTCCTTTGCCCTCTGCTTACTTGATTTTCAAGTGCTTCTGTGCAGTTGCTTGGCCTTCACAGGGAAAAGACAGGGGGACCCTTTTAAAAACAGTAGATGGGCTCTTTCCTGAGACTTTTTTTCCCCCCTGATGGATGCTGTGTGCATTCCCTGGAATGCTTAAGACTTAAGACTTTCCTTCAGATATGTGGCTTATTGCTAGCAGATAGTAATTCCTCTCCTGAGCCCAGCCATTGGGAAGCAGAATCCCAAAGAATTCCCCGCCTTTCACAGAGAATTATTTAGAGAATCACAACGGGGGAAGATGAAGCAATAGTATCAACAAAGTTATTAGCTTTCTCTCTACGATCAGTCGGTGGTCCTGGAGTTCAGTTAATCATTACAGAAGCACAGTTAGGCTTGTTGAAGGTGGGGTTTTAGTTCTCCTTTTAATCATAATTGAAATGTTAAGTCCATCTTAGTTGAACTGTGGGAGGATTTTCAAAGGAAACTAATCTGTAAAGCACAGAACAAGAGAGTGCCTTATAATAAAAGAACAAATGGAAGATTTGGCTCTATCTGTATGTGGTGCTCATATATGAGTTAGAACTGAGTAGTCAGTGATGAATAACAAAGATGAATCATTATTCCTGATTATTGGATACCCTGATCATACAGCTGTCATTCCACCCTTCTGTATGAGCACAGACACAATTCCTGCTGAAGATACTTTGCAAAGGCATCATGAAAGAATATTTGTCAAAATAGGTAATATTGCTAAGTGTATCCTGGCTTCCGGCCTCTTAAAGTCAGTGCTTTGGGGCTCATTCTTGCCCCACGTGGGACTCATTTAACAATCAAATGGGGAAGCACTTTATTGTCTGTAATTCTCTCCATATATTTCCCCAAAGAATGCAACCACATTTCCCTCTCCTATTTTTTTTTTATTATTTTTTAAATATCTTATTCATTTATTCATGAGAAACACACAGAGAGGCCAAGATACAGGCAGAGGGAGAAGCAGGCCTCATGCATGGAGCCGGACTGTGGGACTCGATCCCAGGTCTCCAGGATCAGACCCTGGGCTGAAGGCGGAGCCAAACCGCTGAGCCACCTGGGCTGCCCTTCCCACTCCTATTTTGACAGCATCGGCATATGCTATCTCTATATTCCCTGCCATCAAAAGCTGCTTTGGGGAAACAATCTGATGAATTAGGTATAAATGACTAATAAGGCTTAAATGTTACCTTTCCCAGGATTACAGCTTTGTTCTAGGGAAATAAACTACTCAAAGGGATTAAACTCCAGCAGCAAAATTTTAGGTGAGCTGGAGGAGGGGTTTTGGTTAGAGACAGTTTTCCAGCCTAAGTGGTAATCAGCTGATGGGTCCCCAAGGAGGAGTTTAAATAGGGGGAGATGGTGTGTGTGGGGGGGATAAGGCCAGGGTCAGTACAGGTCCTAACCTAGGGACTGGTCTGGTCCTATTATTTAGGTTTGGGAATCTATGATGCCACATTTAAAGGGGTCTTGAAGAATCCCTGGGTGGCTCAGCGGTTTAGCGCCTGCCCTCAGCCTGGGGTGTGATCCTGGAGACCGGTGATCGAGTCCCACATTGGGCTCCCTGCGTGGAGCCTGCTTCTCCCGCTGCCTCTCTCATTGTGTCTCTCATGAATAAATAAAATCTTAAATAAATAAAGGGGTCTTGAAGTAACCTGAGACCAGATACAACATTGGAATTCCAGATTGCAGCTGGTAGGGGGAGACACTCCATCCTGGGGCTTCTTCACTAGGGTGACCCTTCCAGCTCAGGGCTATGCTACTGAGTTTGGTCAGACCGAAGCCAGTTTTTGCAAGGGGAGCAGGCAATCCTTTTTGTGAGATTAAAAATAGCAGTTAAACAATACACCAACCGTAAGATTTTAGGCAATGGCTAAGATTCATAGTCACGTGACTTAACTGGTTCGGTGTCAGTTACTATTACACCTGGCTGTCCTTTCGTTTCCAAGCAGCCGTAGTTCTACGCTCTCCCACCTCCAGTGCAGGACTGAGTCAGCCTGAGCGCCCTGGTGCTATTTGGGAACCTTCAACTTCTGCTCTTGCCCTAAAGAACTACCTGCGTTCATTCCAGCAGCTCTGCAAGTAGCGAAAATGCTGTGACACTAACCAGACGGTCTTGACCACCTCTGGAGTGATTCCAAGCGTTTTCACTCGCGTCCAGCTCACCCCGGTGAACAATCAATTCTTCGATGGACTTTATGAACTCCTTCCTTTGGATGCAAGCCAAACATTATCTATAGGGCATACGGTTCTTTACTCAAACTTGGCAATAAATGATTATCTCTGGAACACAGACGGAAGGACTGAAGCAAAGGCGTGGGGGACCCAGCGGCTCCTCGGCGCCCCGGCAGGGTTCCGCGCCGCGGAGGCTGGGGGCGGGGAACGGTTCGTTCCGCGTCTCTTACGCTCCTGCTCCCGAACAAGGCCGTCCTGTCTGTTAACGTATTTAAGGCAGTGACTGCAAAAAACTGTGCAATGTTATGGTCGCAGCGCTCTCTGCCATATGTGTTGGTGGAACGCTTAGGAGTCTCGCTCCGCAGTAAACGCAAACCGTGCCAGGCTGGAAGACCGCGGCCCGCGCGGCGAGGTGCAGGGCTGCGGCGCCGGGGCCGGGGGCCGGGGGCCGGGGGCGCTCCCCGGAACAAAGGCACGATCCTGAGGCCGTTTCGCGGGCCGTCCCCCCTCCCCCCACCCCAGCGCCAGCTTTGTCTCCTCGCGCGTGCGAGGCTGAGACTCGGAGGAGCCCCCGAGCCGGAGGGGCCGGCGTGGGAAGCTGCCCCGGCCGCCGCTGCGGTTTCCTGCAGCGCGACGAGCCCTTAGAGGAAGTGGGAGGGCCGCGCGGGGCTACCTGCAGCCCGCCGAGCGGGGCTGGACCTGAACCCCGCGCCCCCGGGGCCGTCGTGCGCCGGGGCCCAGGCGGCTGGGAGGGCGGGGGGCTCGGCGCCCCGGCTGCGCGGAGGAGCTGGGGTCCCGGCCCAGCTGGGCCTCGCGCGCGCAGCCCCGCCGCCGGGCCCTCCCCCCGCGCCCCCCGCCCCCGCCTCCGCCCCCGCCGCCCCCGCGCGCCGGCACTGGCTCGCGCAGGCCTCCTGCCCGGCCGTGGGCGGGGGGGCGAAGCCCGCGGGAGGCGCCCCGCCCCGCCCCGCCCCGCCCCTGCCCCGCCGCGCGCAGTCTCTCCCCCTGCCCGCCGGGGCGGTGGCGGTGGCGCTGCTGCTGCCGCGCGGCCTGCGAGGCCGGCACTCCCCTCCGCCCGGCTCCCTGCTCCTCCTTTCTCTCCCTCCCTCCCCCTCCCCGCCCCTCCCGCCCCTCGCAGGCTCGCCAGCCCGAGCGAAGGTGGCGCGGCGGCGCGGGACGCAGCCTCGGCCCCCGCCGCGGCCCCGCGAGCCCGAGAGGACCCCCGCGCCCCGCCCCCCCGCCCCCCGCGCCCCCCCGCGCCGCCCGGGGGCGCCCCCGCCGCGGCCGCCCGGAGGAAGCGCGAGCCGGGGAGCGAGGGGCCGGCGGCGGGAAGCCGGGAGAGGGAGGAGAGCGCGGCTCGAGGGCCCGCCCGCCGCGGCGCCGAGAGGGACGGACGGAGGGACGGACGGACGGACGGACGGCGGCCGGGGACGGGAGGGGCGGGGCGGGGAGGGGGCCGCCCGCGAGCTCGCCCGGCCCCTCGGCGGCGGCCCCGGGGCGGCGGCGGGCGGAGGGCGCGGCGGGCGCTGTCGAGACAATAACCCGGAGCCGGAGGCCTAGCGCGGCCGGGACCCCGCGCCCCCGCGCCCCCCTGCACCCCCCGGCCCCCGGCCCCCGGCCCCCGGCCCCCGGCCCGGGCCCGCCGCCGCGGGGACGCACTTGCGCGCCGTGATTCCGGGCGGTGTCACGAGTGAAAAGTTTTTTTTTTGCTTTTTTTTTTTTTTTTTCCTGCTCGGCGGAGATCCCGGTCGGGCTGGGACGGCCCTGCCCCGCGGCCCCGGAGCGCCGCCCCGCCCCCGCCGCCGCCGCCGCCCGGGCCCGCCGCCCCGGCCGCCGCACATCCGCTCGGCCGCGGCCCGGGCGCCCCGGGAGGGAGCGGAGCATGGCGGGCGGAGCGGCGGGGGAGCGGCCCTGAGCGGCGCCCCGACAGGTAACTAGCTCCCGCCGCAGCGCCCGAGCCCGAGCCCGAGCCCGAGCCCGGAGCTCCCGGGTCCCCCCGCGCCCCCCGCGCCCGCCCCGCGCCCGCCCCGCGCCAGCCCCGAGCCCGCCCCGCGCCAGCCCCGAGCCGGGTCGGGCGGGAGGCGGCGCCGGCGGCGGAGCGGCGGGACCCGGGGCCGGAGACTCGAGACCCCGAGACCCCGAGACCCCGAGACCCGGCGCGGCAGGTCCTCTGTGCCGCCCCGCTCCGCAACGCCGACTTCCCCAAAACCTATACGGTGTGTGCACTTCTGCATCAGGGAAGTTGCTGAACCCGGCAACTTCTGTTTTGGGGGGAAAAAGTTAGGTCCCTGCAGCGAGGGCTTTACCGTCGTTGAGATGGCTGCCGCAGTTGTGGGTCCTGCTACCGGCTATGGGACTTCTGCCTTAATTTTTGTCTATTTTATTTTATTTTATTTTATTTACTTTATTTTATTTTATTGATTTAATTTTACTTTATTTTATTTTATTTATTTAATTCAATTTTACTTTATTTTATCTTATTTATTTTTTATTTACTTTAATTTTACTTTATTACTTTATTTTACTTTAATTTATTACCTTTATTTTATTTTACTTTATTATTTTTTATTTTATTTTACTTTATTTTATTTTATTTTACTTATTTTATTACCTTTTATTTTACTTTATTACCTTTTTTATTTTACTTTATTATTTTTTATTTTATCTTTATTATTTTATTTTACTTTTATTTTATTTTACTTTATTACCTTTATTTTATTTTACTTTATTATTTATCTTTATTATTTTATTTTACTTTATTTCATTTTATTTTACTTTATTTTACTTCATTCTATTTTTCTAGTTGCAACCTTTAGAAACGTCTTTGGTCGGGTTTTTATCCACAGACTTTGCCCTTCTGAGTCTTCCCTGTTGTGTTGTTTTTTGTAAATTTTAGGTGAGTGATCTGTTTCTCCAGTTAAGTGGCTCCTTTCAGACATTTACAACCTTAATGATACTTGTTTGGTCAATGAATCGAAAGCAAGTTTTCTGCTCAATGTTTCTTGTTAACTGACCTAGGAAGGAGAAGGAGAGAGTGAGCGTTAAGGTCGCCCAGCCTTGTAGTGAAAAAAGAAAAAACAAAAAACAAAAATACAGCCGTGAGTAGTTTGATCTGTTAAGACTTCTCTGCAGTTGAGAACAGAATGTATAGAGAGGGAAGTGAAATGCTTAAAGGGATCGTTGTGGGAGTCGTATTGATTATAACAAACATCTGTCCCTTTAGAATAGTACTTTCCTTACGTCTCTGTAGGTTTTAGGTTTTGCCTAAGGTTTTGGCTGGTTCTGTCTAATAAGCCACAGGGACCTCCTGTGGGGGCAGGAATCAGTGAAGCACGGGAGACAGCCCACCAGTCGGAGTTATAAACACTTCTGAGCCAATCGGTAGTCTTTGTAGAAAAAACTACTTTGCTCACAACAAACACAAATAGCTTTTTTAATCGGTATTTTAGTGTGTCTTAATTTTTTTTTTTTCTCTCAGTACTTTGGTAAAGTAGGTGAAACCTAATACTGTGCTTTTGAATAAATGTTAAAGAAGTGTGGCATCCTTTGGTAGGTATGTCCTAACTATAAATTAATATTTACTTTGCTCGTGCTACCCTATGAAAAATAGTTGGCATTCTTTAGTTCAGAGAAAAGATAACTTTTGAAGAGCAGGATCAAATTATTTCACAGCTTGTTTGTTGTTAGGTGAACTGCATTTCAAAATGAGAGTCTTTCCACTCTTACGGTATATTGTCTTGATTTCCCCCCCCCCCCCCCCCCAGAGTGTAGTCCTTGGAGATATTTTTAGAAATTTATTGTTTGTTTGTGTTGGTAAGATTGTGGACCTTCGAGTCATTCCTGTTAAGTCAGAGTAGCTTTATGAAGGAATTTAAAGCGTATAGGTGATCTGCTTTATGACTTGGGTAAGTAATATTAAGCAACGAAAGAGGTTATTCTTGGGCATCTAAAAGAGCAGAACAAAATAAATGGCATTGAACTTCAGTTTCCTTATATGGCTTATACTTGGCCTCAGAGCAGCAGAGCCTTAATAGAACAAGTCTTTTATAAAGAATTATCACTTTGTGAAGATGTTTCTCTGCTTTAGTAAATTTTACAAGTGAAAAGTATTGTAGCACTTGAAAATGACTGCTTAAGTCCATTTATAAAGTTCTTGATTTTTTTTTTTTTTTTTAAAGGATCAGTAGTGTATTTAGATGGGGACAGCACACTTTACAAATGGGAAATGTTCACCTTTGTAGAACCTTTGTTTCCTTTTGTACCACCAAGGCAAAATTTACTTTGTGGTTTACTTAGAATTTTGTTACTTCAGTACCGGATTAACTTAATCAATTTTAGGCTTTATATTATTGTCAGAGTATACATATTTTCAGGCCTTGTTTAAAATGTGACCATGGGGTTTGAAAAGAGGTTAAGAAAGACGTAATCAGAATATTCAAGTGGCTTTACATTTTGGGTATTCTTTTTAGCATTATATGGGGTTTTTTTAGATTAAATTGGTAAATCTAGAGTACTTCCAAAGCTTTTGTTTACATTGCACAAAATACATATTTAATGGCACTATTTACGGAAGGTACTTAGGAGTTTTCAATGGTGATAAACTTAATCCAGCAGCTAATTAATTCAAATATTATGTTATGAAGTTCACCTGCTGTTTGAGATCGAGCATTTGCAAACTTTTCGTGTCTGAAAAGCTTACGGTGGTTCAAAAAAGGAAACCCGGTTTTTATTGCATGCTATTTCTTAATGAAGTGGTAGCTGTAGTTAGAGACATTTTACATATATCATTGATAAATCTCTAAATTGATAAATTCCCCTCTTTTAGCGACTCTAAGGTACTAAACAATACCTTACTTTAAGAAACACTTTAAAATTTCAGAAAGTTAGGTGCATGTTTCAGCATTTATTTTAAATAATTGCTTATAGAGAACATAATCAAGAGTTTAAGCTGTTTCGTCTTAGAAATAGATTATGGCAGTGTTTGCAACATATTTGGGTTTGTGCAGAATTTTAGTGATGTTGGATAGCAAAGTAGTTTCTTTTTTGTGAGGGCTACCTAGATTCTCTTTAAAGGCACTGTTGCTTGAAGTTTTTGTTTTGACTCTTTCTCTTGCCTATTTCCCTATTAGATTTTTTTCCCCCCCGGGAACACCTGTGTTGTAGATTCTAAAGAGGTCTTTATTTTTTTCTGTCCTGACAACATAAATTGTACTTGTGCTTTGCTGGTCAAAATAGTTTGCTCAGTTTTTGCATGCATGCTGTTTGCTTTTGCCATAGAAATATATATGTGGATTATGCCTGATAATACTTTTGAATTTTGTAAGGAAGGAGCTCAGCACTTCTGCCTTCAAGTTTTCTTTGATTGACTCTGCATCTTTTGTTTCTTTCATGGTGCCTTTCATCATTAACTCGAACCGTACTACACCCATTTTTCAGATTTACGTTTAGCGTTTGCCTCTGTTTTCTAATCGTAAAAAAGGAATCTAGCTATTGTTAGACATTGTCTTCTAATTTCTTTAGCTTCCTATTTTTATAGTTTGCTTTATTTACTTCCTCTATTTTCTTCATGGTCAGCTGTTGTTTCTTGATTGTATGTTGCCCTTCCCTTCTTTTCTGAACTTTTGAGACCATGCTCATCACCTAAAAAGACTCTTTACAACATAAATAGAAAAAAATTATTTGCCCCATTTAATTATAAATACCCTTTTTTTTTGCATTCCCACTCAGTTTACATGCCAGTATTGTAAGCTGCTACTCATTAATATATTTTGTTTTTATTTATGCTTCCTGAACTCTTTTTTTTTTTTTTTAATATCCCCAGAATTACTTCTGTTAAGATCAGGTTTTTACATACTAATTTTATTAATAAGACTCTCTATAAACCCCTATGCCTTGTTTTATTATGCTTTTGACTTCTTAAGGTTTTGACACAAACATCTCTCTGTATATTTCTTCATTTTGTCATTTTCCTTTTTGTCCTACCTCTCAAGGTAGGTGTCTTTTCTATCGGCGTCCCTAAAATTTTGAAATTGCCTTCCTTTGTTTTTATGAAATAAGCACAGTGGAACTGTGTCACTCACTTTATTCTTGTCACTTGAAATTTTGTTTCAGGTACTATTGGATGAAGGCCTTGCCAGGATTAAGAAGTGGTAGTGTGTAAGACAATAGAAAAGATCATCTAAAAATTAATAAAAGACTTTATGTGGAGAATATCTATGATTTTAGGTATATAGAATGTAGTAGAAAAAGTAGAAAATAATCAAAAGACAAGTAATCAAAATGGGTGTAATAACATCTGGGGACGTCAGCTCTATGGACATCCTTATTCAGAACCTATTTACTTTTGTACATATTGAGTGGTTTCCGGTCTTTTTTTCTGTACCAGAAGAGTTGAGAAGGGCACTATGACAGCATCCTTAAGTTCCCAGAAGGGAGTAGGATAATGGAAAGAACACTGAATAACTTAGGCAGTAGAGTAGTCTTGGACAACTTGCTTTGGGTCAGTGTGCCTTATACATTTCATCTGTCTTTAGGAGAAATTACTCTTTATAGCATAATAATATAATTACAAGTAATAGTAGACCTAAGGCAACTATTCCAAACGTTTTGGTGTTAGGATGCCTTTATACTCTTAAAATTACTAAGAACCCCACAGAGCTTTGGTTTATGTGGATTATATTTATTTTACTTCCTGTACTACAGAATTTTTAAATATCAATTGGTTTGTTCAAAAAAACATAAATCATTGCATGTTATAAACAAAACAACTATTTTTCAAAAACAATTCTTAGCAAAAAGAGGGACATTGTTGAATATTTTTCCAAGGCTTTTATGTCTGGTTAAATAGAAACAGCTTAATTCTCATATCTACATTTATTTATTTATTTTAAAGTTTTGATTTATTTATTCATGAGAGAGAGAGAGAGAGAGAGAGAGAGAGGCAGAGACACAGGCAGAGGGAGAAGCAGGCTCCATGCAGGGAGCCTGACCTGGGACTCAATCCCGGGTCTCTAGGATCATGCTCTGGGCCAAAGGCGGCGCTAAACCACTGAGCCACCCGGGCTGCCCACCACACCAAAATTTCTTAAAGGATATATAGCTGCGGTGTCAGATTGGATACTGTATCAGTGAATTTTTCATTCTTGTTACCTGATAATCCATTGGTTTATTTTGCACTTTGAATGAATCTTTTACCTGTTCATGATTTTCTGACATCATATAATGGTGGTTTGAGAAATGTTGGTTCATTGAGTTATACGTTTTCCAAATGTTGATGCATTTCTTTTAGGTAGTAGCAAACAAAAGAAAAAAATTGTTAACATCACCACTAATTTCATCAAAAAACTCTTTAGTATTGTGAAGCTGTCAAGTTCAGAGTGACAGATAAACATTTCCCACATTTCTAAATTTTCACTAGGAGGTTTAAATATTAATCATTGGTAACAAATACTGTTAGTGTTTTTTCCTTGAAGTTGCAGGTGTGCTTGGTTTATTTTTTAGAGAAGGTCTCCCGAATTCCTAAGTCTATAAGCATAGTTTGTCATTTGTTCTTTTAGGTCGAAATGATGTTTTATGAGAAAAAGGTTAAGTTAGCTCATCATTTGAAGTAATTACAGAGGTGCTTTTCCTCAACATCGCCATTCTTTCACATTAAATGTGAAAAAGACAGTATTGAGTTCAGATTTAATAAAACTATTTTATATTGTTTTATTAAAGAAATCAGGTGAAAGTGACATTTAAAAAGAGATCTGGGAATGACTACAGAGAATAAACTGATGCTTACTGGAGGGGAGGGGAGCAAGGGATGGGTTAAACAGGTGATGGGTATTAAGGAGGACACTTAGGATGAACACCGGATGTTGTAAGTGATGAATTGCTAAATTCTACACTTGAAACTCATATTGCACTTGTACATTAACTAGCTGGAACTTGAATAAAAACTTCAAGGGGGGAAAAAAGAAATCTGGGAATATGCAGTGATGCTCATATAGCTCAATGCCAGTGCTTTTGCACTAAGGTGTTAGCAATTTTACCTACCATTTTTTTTTGCACCATTGCTGTTAGTATAATGGGAAAGGGCAAATGATGTTTCAGTATTATTATGAAAACCGTTTTGATCTTGAAGACTCTTTGAAACATCTGAGGACTTCTAAGGCCCTAGGAGCACACTTGGCACTTTAAAAACTTGGATGTTGGGATTTAGAGAGCTTTCATTACTTTGATTTTGTGTGTGAGTGTGCGTGTGTGTGTGTGTCTTGTATTACATTCTGAAAGAATCCTGAGGCTTGATATTTTAGCTCACCAATTTGGTCTTCACTTCTTTTCAATTACTTTATTTGGTGGGGAGGATAGAGTTTCTGTGAACTCTTTTTCACAGGAGTTGATTTTTTTGTTGGTTTTTTGAGAGAGTGAGCAGTGGTGGGGCAGGGGAGGGCGGGCAGTGGGTACAGAGGGAGAGGGAGAGAGAATCTTTTTTTTTTTTTTTTTAGGGAGAGAGAATCTTGAGCAAGTTCCACGCTCAGTGAAGAGCTGGATGCGGGGCTTGATCTCACGACCCTGAGATCATACCTGACCTGAAATCAAGAGTCAGGTGCTTAACCAGCTGAGCCACCCAGGTGCCCCATGGGAGTTGATTTTTAATTTTTAGCTGTATTTTTGGTTTACTTGTAACCTGTTGAATCTCTGAGATAAAACTTTTACATTGTTTTCTGTTTCCTCTCTTAGCAGTATGGGAGATTTGATCATACTGTGCTTGATGTATCTATCATGCTTCTGGTTTTTCCTCAAATGTTAGATTTTTTCATTGTGGTTAAAGCTTTGTACCGCGGTCCAGATTGTATGGCATTTGTCATTTCATGGTACTCTCCCAGCCCATGTGCATCCCTGTTGTTCTGGCTTTGGTATATTTATTTACTTAATGGCTTTCTCCCTTAGGGTATGTGGGTAGCTTGTCCCCTTACACGTGTTTCCTTTCCCTCAGGGAATAATATTCCCCTATTTTCACAGTTATACTGACCGAGTGTCAGAAATCCCGCAGTACAAAGTGCTTGCTGGAGGCCTTAACTGTGCAGCTGTTCTATGGTTTTATTACCTGGCTGACTGCCCAGGACACACTTCTCCCAATCCTTATTGCTAAGAAAACTTAACTCTTTTTGGAGATCCTACTTTGTTTTGTATATTTGATTCTTCAGATGTGTGTTGTGTTGTCGTCATTTCCCACCTTCCCCCACTCCCATTCAGTTTTGATTCTCAACAAATGCCATTCTGTGTTATTATCTGTAAATATAATCCTCTCTGGCAATGCTGTAGATTTTTTGTAATTCTTCTTTCATATTTAAAAGTTTGAAATAATGACAAATATACAGAAAAGTTGTAAGCATAGTACCAAAAGAAGCATAGTACGAAAAACTTTTTGTCCCTGACCTATATGACAGTAAGTTGCCCTCCTGACCGATACTCTGTTACCCCCAAATACTTTAATGTTTATTTCCTACAAGTAGGGACATTATCCTGTGTAATGACATTATAACTATCAAAACTAGGAAGTTAACAAAGAATACTTAACCTAAATCTCACCAGTGTCCCCATGTCTTTTAGAGCAAAAAGATCCACATGACAATCTTGCATTACATTTAGTTGTCATGTCTTTTAATCTGAACAATGTCTGTGTTCACTTTCAAGGACCTTATTACAGATTACAGATCTAGTTATTTCATAGAATATCCCTTAATTGTATTTCCGTGACATTGTTATGGTTTGATCTTTAATTAGATTTATATTTTTATGATTAGATCTTCAACAGGGTTATTGTGGAGTGATGCTGCATTCTTCTTATTGCATCTTATCAGGTCGTAGGCAATTTCAGTTGTCCCCATTATTGGTGATAATCGTTGATTATGCAATTATGGTTGTAACTACCAGATACCTCTTTATGCCAAGGTATTCTTTCCTCATTTGTAATTAACACATATTTTTGGGGAAGGTAATTTGGGACTATGTAAACATTTTCTTTATTTTTAACTTATTCATATATTTACATCTATATAAACTCATAGTTAGCTATTACATCCGTTGGGTTATAATCCATTATTATTCATTTTGATACTCAAATTTTTGTGGATTTGGCTAGTGAGAACCCCTTCCAGCTGACTTAATTTCTGTTTTCTTTTTGATACAGCTCTTCCTCCTTGAGCACTTCTTGTATCCAGCACAAAATGGTGTTCAGAGTTACCGTTAAATTTGTTCTAGTCATTTTTAGCGGAAAATGGTACTTAGAAGCCAAGATCTGGGTTCTTCTTGTCTTTGTTGTTCTTGGGGTATCCGCTGCACCCAGGCCTCCCTAGTATATAAAGCTAAGGGATATTTTTATTTGCACACAAGTACACATTCACATGTATATTTCAATAAATACAGAATGGTTTCTCAGTAATACGTCTGATTTTTTTTTTTAATTTTTTATTTATTTATGATAGTCACACAGGAGAGAGAGAGAGGCAGAGACACAGGCAGAGGGAGAAGCAGGCTCCATGCACCGGTAGGCCGATGTGGGACTCGATCCCGGGTCTCCAGGATCGCGCCCTGGGCCAAAGGCAGGCACCAAACTGCTGCGCCACCCAGGGATCCCAATACGTCTGATTTTAATTCAGCACCACATGGTTCATTCTCATGATTTCCCTTTGTATAGTTATAATTTATCTTTGACAGTGAGAACTAGTTTTGTTTCTGTACTTTTTTTGGTGAGGGAGATGAGGCAAACGTTTGTTCAGACAGACATATTCAGACAGAAGTCAAATCCCTGTAGTCAAATTAATTTTCAAAGTATTTCTAAAGGGATACAATTCTAAAATGTAATATTTGGTACAATACATTTTGGTGAAGTATTTCATTCCTTAGCAATCCCAGGTTATCATGTGAAAGGCGGATGAATGGTGGATGGAAAGAATCAGTACTCTTAATGGATAAATCCTTGTGGAGGTAATGTGGGAGCTCAATTTTAGTTGCATGCAGTGATTTTGATGTAACTCTGTTTTTCCATGTTTAGGTTATATTGTTTGTGTGATTCCTAAGTTTGGCGTATGTATCTTTCTTCCTGATAATGATGTCCTTAGAATTTCAAACCTTAGGCTAAATCTAAGGTCTGGAGGGATGGGTGGGGATGGGATTGTTTCATTTGTATTAGGACCAGTGTAAGAAACCTGTAATCTCCCTTGCCAAGGCTGTTGCTTAGCCTAGAAGAAGTTGGTTGACTTCCCCAACCCTGGAGATTTTGAAGTGATTTAAGAAGTATACTGGGATACCTTACTGTGACTAGAATTAAGATTTGCTCTCCGTCTTCTAGGAAAAGATAAGGATCCTGGCAGCAGCAAATGGATTCTTTGGGTGCCCTGTTAATCTCTGGGGACCTCAAAAGATTTTAATTATCCTGAAAGTAACTGCAGAATAACAGAGACTGTGTATAGTAGCTACACTTTGATTTGTCAGAGATACTTGATATCAGCACATGGTTTCTTGTCTGCTCTTTTGAAAACCATCCCCAAGCCAGAAACCCTGGGAGTCTTCTTGCTGACCTTACTCATTGAAATCAATACTACTTCTATCAGTTCTTTGTGAAGTATTTATAGACTGAGATATTTTAGGGTAGGCTAGAGGGCTGGATAAGGTACAAGTAGACGAGGCTTTGGTAGGCAAACGGCTAAAACAATTATGTTAATTTTTTTCTGGTTATAAAAATTCAAGTACAAAAATATATAGCAAATGAAAAATTTCCACAATCCCATCTGTCTCAGATACTCTTATCAGTGCGTTGTGTATTCTTCTGAATACTTCAGTATGTAGTCCATTGTATCAGTGTGCATGTGTATATGCATGTGTCGGTATTTTTAAATATAAATGGGAGATATATTTCAAATATATATAAGGAGATCTAGTAGATGTGTTTGTGTGTTAATTAGTGTTATGGTTGTTTGTAGGTCGTTATACATGACACTGCTGTATAGAATATATGTTTATTCTTATACTTTATGCACATAAATGTTTGCACTTTTATATGATTCTGTTCTGTTGGATAAATACCCAAAGTGCATTTGCTATGTGTATAATTCAGAGAGCAAATTCTCTCTCTGAAGATTTTGTATCAATTTATACTTTCACAAGTAGTATGTAAGAGTATCTTTCTAAGTGCATTCTTGAACAAATTGGATATAAGCTGTCTTAAAGTACTTGTGCAAATCTGAGGCAGGTAGTAAGGTATATAATACGTAAGAACATAGGCTTTGGAGTTAGGTTGCCTGGGCTTAAATCTATTCCTTACTAACTGTGACATTAGCAAGTTCATTGTAAGAATTCTTTTAGGAATATTACATTTTTGTGTGCCTTTTATGTTCCATATGGATTTAATTGGTTTGTTTCTTATATGCTGCTTTGGTTATATAGAAGTTCAAATTTTAATATAGTCAAGTTAATCAATTTTTATGCATTTTTGGATTTAATGATATTCTTGGAAAGGATTTGTGCCAAGATTATAAACATATAATAACCTAAGTTTTTGGCTTAAGGAGTGAAATAATCATCTGGATTTATTTTAGAATATTTCTATCTACTATTACCATTTGTTGGGTAAATCATTTTACCTCTAAAATTCTATCTTTATCAATAGTAAAGTTCCAAATATACTTAATCTATGTCAAGAGTTTTCTTTGCTTTTTATTATGATAATACTATGCTGTCTTGATTTTTTTATTCATTTTAGTATGCTTAATATCAGAAAGTTGTGACTTATCACCCTGTTTTGCACCCAGGTGCCCCTATTTTGTTTTTAAATATTGATTTATTTGAGAAAGAGAGAGACCGTGTGTGTGCATGCATGTGGTGGGGAGGGGCAGAGGCAGAGGGAGAGGGAGAGAGAAACCCCAGCAGACCCCAAGCTGAGCATGGGGCCCAACCTGACCTAACGACCCTGAGATCGTGACCTGAGCCAAAATCAAGAGTAATATGTTCAGCAGACAGAGCCACCCAGGCCCCTATCACTCTACTTTGAAAATAATTTTCCAGGTGGACTTGAATCATTCTTACCAACTTCTAAATACTTGTTGGTATGCTGGGAATGCTTTGAATTCATAGATTAATTTAGGAACTAATTGATACCTCTAAAATAGCATATGCCTTTTATGTGAACATAAGTTTTCCACTTAATAGTTTACACCTTTCAGTGGCATTTATGATTTTCTTCTTACAGTTTATGCCTCTCAGTGGCGTTTATAGTATGTATATTTCTTGTAATTATAAAGAAATGTGTATATTTTTTGCTGTGTTTATTTCCACAAACTTAATGGAGGGAGGGTGAGAGCTGTTGCTGTAATGAATGGGGCTATTTCATTGATTGTATTCTTACCTGGATATTTAAATAGAGGAAGGGGATTGATTTTTCATATGTATTACCTGCTGTATTCTGAAGACTTGAAACCCATATTTTTAACTACAAAACCTTTTTGAAGTTTTTATTTAAATTCCAGTTAGTTAACATATTAGTTTTAGGTGTGCAGTGTAGAGACTCAGTGCTGCCATACATCACCCTGTGCTCATCACCACACATGCCCTCCTTAACCCCCATCACCTCTTTTACCATCCCCCCATCCACCTCCCTTCTGGGAACTATCAGTTTGTTTTCTATTAACTACAAAATTCTTCCCTCAATTTCCTTACCTTGCCTGAGACCCTCCACCACTGCTAGGGTAGCAGTCTGATTTATTTAATCTTCATTAATGGGACAGGTTATTTTTATTGCTGCCCAGGACCTTCCATTTAATCATACTGTATTTGCTTTTTTTTAATTTATTTTTATTTTTTATTTTTATCTTTATTTTTATTTATTCATAGAGACACAGCTAGAGAGAGAGGCAGAGACACAGGCAGAGGGAGAAGCAGGCAACATGCAGGGAGCCCGATGTGGGACTCGATCCTGGGTCTCCAGGATCACGCCCTGGGCTGCAGGTGGCGCTAAACTGCTGTGCCACCGGGGCTGCCCTGCTTTTTTTTTTTTTTTTTAAGCATTGTCTGGTTGTGGGAATGGGAAGGAGAAAAAGATAATTTTAAAAACTGAATGTCATTTGTTAGAGAAGTAAAAATTCTTGGCTGATTTAAGTAAAAGTTGGTATCTTCTACTACAGTTCTGCCCCTTAATTGCCTCTTGAAGATGTTTTCAGTAATACTAGAATGGCTTCATGAACCTTTTTGTTTCTTGACTGATTTTGGTTTATCTCTGGAAAAAAAAAAAATTCCAATTATAAACATTTTCCTTGAATTGCTTAGTACTTAGTATGATGCACAGTAATAATCATGTATACCAATAGATGGCAGTTATTTCAGTCCTTTATTTGATTAAAATAGTAAACTCTGTCTCTCTTTTTAAAAGATTTTATTTATTTTTTCATGAGAGAGAGAGGCAGAGAGACAGGCAGAGGGAGAAGCAGGCTCCATGTAGAGAGCCTGATGCGGGATTCGATCCCAGGACCCCCGGGATCACGCCCAAGCCAAAGGCAGATGCTCAACCACTGAGCCAGCTGGGCGTCCCTACAGTAAACTCAGCAAACTCTCTACTTAAGTTCATGCACATATTTTTGTCAGTTTACATGGTTTCACTGGCCTTGACCTTATCCTTCCTGTAATATGATTAATAGATAATTTGCTGTGAATGAAAGATAGGTTCCCCAGAATGCTGATACTTTTCTCATAATCAATGGATTTTACCTCTGAAAGTGACTTAGAAAATAGTCCAGTCTAGATAACCACCCTATCTTTTTTTAATAATTAGTAGAAAAGGAAACTATTGGCCCAGATGGGGAAGTGAAATGTTAGAGGTCATTTAGTTTGTTAGTGATGTAAATGAGGTTAGAAAAATAAATTCAGTTTTCCTCTCATTTTTTATTTAAAATCATTTAGTCAATATATAATACATCATTAGTTTCGGATGTTGGTTTTTCTCTTACACCAACCTTCCCTAGGTAGTTTCTGAAGTATACATTTTCTTTGGCACTGTTTTTTTTGTGCCAGATGTTTATTTTTTACTTTTTACTTTTCACTCCTCCCAGATGTATTGAAATGTCATTGCCATATGCATTGTCTAAGTTTATGGTGTACAGTGTGTTGATTTGATACACATGTATTGCAGTATGATCACCTCCACTGTATTTGGTGATACCTTCATCATATCTAAGCACATGATTACTTTTTTCTTGGCAATTTTTGAGTATATAACACTGTATTAACAATCCATCACAATGCTAATCCATCACATTATATCCTCAAAAGTGTACTTAGTTTCCCCCTCAGACCCATACTTCTAACTGGAAGCTAGAATAACAATATTTTCCAAATATTTTTAACAGTTGTTACAGAAAGGGACCCCTGGGTGGCTCAGTGGTTGAGCATCTGCCTTCTGCTCAGGGCATGATCCTGGGGTCCCGGGATCGAGTCCCACATGGGCTCCCTGCGTGGAGCCTGCTTCTCCCTCTGCCTTTCTCTCTCTCCATCTCTTGTGAATAAATATATAAAATCTTTAAAAAAACAATAGTTGTTACGGAAGAAGTTCTGGGGTCATGTAAATGACGAAACCTTGGAGTAATAAGCCCATCCCCCCATTCCCAGCCCCCACCTTTGGCAGATTCCCATCTGTCACAGATGATCATTTTTAAATTTATTTATTTATTTATTTATTTTTTAATTTTTATTTATTTATGATAGTCTCACAGAGAGAGAGAGAGAGAGGCAGAGACACAGGCAGAGGGAGAAGCAGGCTCCATGCACCGGGAGCCCGACGTGGGATTCGATCCTGGGTCTCCAGGATCGCGCCCTGGGCCAAAGGCAGGCGCCAAACCGCTGCGCCACCCAGGGATCCCCATTTTTAAATTTAGAAATAAATGGAATTCAGTTCGGTTTACAAAAAAAAAAAAAAATTGACATAAATATTTGAGCCAAGAGGATCAATGGAAAGATTTATCCTAAAGTAGTACATAATTTGTAATCACAAAGTTAAAAAAAAAACAAACCTTTTAAAGATTTTATTTGAGAGAGCGTGTACGTGAGCTAGCTGGGAGAAGCAGGCTCCCCTCTGAGCAGGGAGCCCAACAGGGGCTGGATCCCAAGACCCCCAGATCACGACCTGAGCTGAAGGCAGGTGCCCAACTGACTGAGCCAGCCCCTATCACCTCAAATTTTAAAAAACATTACTTTTTGAGTAGTTTCAGATTTCAGGAAAATTGAAAAGGAAGTATGAAGTTCCCATGTATTCTACTCCATTCCTGTTTATCCTTTAGTTAACTTATGTTTGTTACAGTTTGTGAACTCATAGTTTACATTAGGGTTTACTCTTTCTGATATACATTCTGTGAGTTTTGACTAATGTGCAAGGACTTGTGTCCACTGTTGTTAGTGATAGCATTGCAGACGGTTTATGGGTAAGTGAAATTAATGACAGCAGCCTTGTAAAGGATGAGAGAGAAGAACTGGGGCTATTCTAAGAGTTCTCTTAGGATACTTGGCATTACTTGAGAAGACTGAGTTACCTTTTACTGGCATATATGTGGGAATAACTACAGAATGTAAAATCACCCATATTGAATATTTGGAAGCTGACTTTTAAAGAAATTATAAACTTTTGGTGATTCATGTCTAGTTTCTGGAAAAATAATGTTTAAATGTTGACCTGTTTCATTTCTCAGAAACAGGCAGGCACAATTATAGATGAAAGTGGGAGCATTCCCATCACTAAATTTTTTAATGATTATTCTACAACTCCTATTTGGCTTCTTTCTAACACATTGTCATCCATCAAGTCCAACTCAAGTACCATTGTTTCCATTGAAGGTTCCTCAGGTATTTAAGTCTTCCCTTCTTTGGATTTATGACTTACAATTTTTTTTTGATTGTGGTAAAATACATACAACAAAATTTACTGCACTAACCATTTTTAAGTGTACAGCTTGATATTAAGTACATATTGTTGTGCATTAATCACCAGTGTCCGTCTTCAGAACTCTTCATTTTGCAAAATTGCAGCTCTGTGTGCATTAAACAATAGCTTCCCCTTCCTTCCCTCTTCTTCCCAGCCATTGGCAACCCACTATTATACTTTCTGTCTCAGTGATTTTGTCTAGTTTAAGTGCCTCATAAAAATGGAATCATACAATGTTTGTCCTTTTGTGTCTGGCTTGTTTTACTTAGCATAATGTTCTCAAAGTTCATGTTGTAGCAGATGCACAGTTTCCTTTTTAAGGCTGAATGTTCTATTGTATATACTACATTTTGCTTAACTATTCATCCGTCAATGGGCACTTGGGTTGCTTCCACATTTTAGCTATTGTAAATAATGCTGCCGTAAAAATGCGTATCTCTTTGAGACCCCACTTTTAAATCTTTGGGTTATATATGGAGAAATGGAATTGCTGGGTTATATGACAATTTATTTTTTTGGGGGGAACTGTTATACTGTTTTTCACAGTGGCCACCAATAGTGCACAAGGAGTCAAATTTCAACATTACCTTGGCAACACTTATTTTCTGTTATTTTTATTTTTGTTTTGGAAAGTAGTCATCATCATGGGTATGAGGTGGTATCTCATTGTGGTTGTTTTTTTAAGTAATCTCTACACCTGTTGTGGGGCTCAAACTCATAACCTGGAGATCAAGAGTCATATGCTCTACCAACTGAGCCAGCCGGGTGCGCCTCTCATTATAGGTTTGATTTCCTTTTCCCTAATGATGAATGATAGGAACATCTTTTCACGTACTTATGGGCCATAAGCACTTTTCATGTGCTTATTTTACGTCTTTGGAGAAATGTCTGTTCAAGCCCTTGGTCCGTTTTTGAATCAGGTTGTTTTGTTGAACTTTATTTTTTTTTAAAGATTATTTATTTATTTATTCATAGAGACAGAGAGACACAGAGAGAGGCAGAGACATAGGGAGAGGGAGAAGCAGGCTCCATGCTGGGAGCCCGACGTGGGACTCCA
This sequence comes from Canis aureus, assembly GCF_053574225.1. NCBI lineage: Eukaryota > Metazoa > Chordata > Mammalia > Carnivora > Canidae > Canis > Canis aureus. Next base: position 52,404,511 of record NC_135615.1, read on the forward strand.
TCCAGGGTCTCCAGGATCACGCCCTAGGCTGCAGGCGGCGCTAAACCGCTGCGCCACCAGGGCTGCCCTGTTGTTGAACTTTAGGAGTTCTCTGTACCCTGGATATTAATCCTGTACCAGATACATGATTTGCACATATATTCTCCTGTTTTGTGGTTTTTTTTTTTTTTACCCTGTTGATAGTGGCTTGTTGTACAGATTTTAAAATATTTTTTATTTTAAAATTTTAATGAAATCTAATTTGTCTAATTTTTCTTTTGTTGCTTCTGCCTTTGGTGTTGTCATCAAGAACTCATTGCCAAATCCAGTGTCCTGGAGGTTTCCACTATGTTTTCTTTGAGGAGTTTTAGTATGGATTTAGAACTTAAAAAAAAAAAAAAAAAAAGATTTTAGGGGGATCCCTGGGTGGCTCAGTGGTTTGGCGCCTGCCTTTGGCCCAGGGCACGATCCTGGAGTCCCGGGATCGAGTCCCACATCAGGCTCCCGGCATGGAGCCTGCTTCTCCCTCCTCCTGTGTCTCTGCCTCTCTCTCTCTCTCTCTATCATAAATAAATAAATAAACAAACAAACAAATAAATAGATAATCTTTAAAAAAAATGTTTAAAAAAAAAGATTTTATTTATTTATTTGAGAGAGAGAGCATGAGCAGTGAGGAGAGTAAGAGGGAGAGGGAGAAGCAGACTCCCCATGGAGCGGGGAGCCCAACATGGGGCTCAATCCCAGGACCCCAAGGTCCTGACCTGAGCTGAAGGCAGATGCTTAACTAACTGAGCCACCCAGGCACCCCTGGATTTATAACTTTTAAAGAGTGCTTGGCTACTTAATTTAAAACTTAAGTACATAAATCATTTTGTATTGTTTCTAATTGTTAGTGGATATTTTGATTAGCTTAACTAAATTTTTCTTTTTAAAGTAAAAGTGCTAGTGTTCTCATCTCCTCCGGTTTATAAATGTTTCATTTCAGGCTTCTTTCTGGAACTAAACCCTTTATTTTGAGATAATTGCCCAGCTAGCTCACCCACACGCTCTCTCAAATAAATAAAATCTTTAAAAGGTATTTTTTGTCCTCTTTTTATTATGAGCAATTTTGTTTTATGTAGCTCTATTGTAGATGATTGATGAAATTTTATATAAATTATAAATTTTATATATTTGACATCCATCCTTTTTTGAAAAATATATTTATTTTAGAGAGAGAGTGCATGCTACTCTGTGTGAGGGGGGATGGGCAGGCAGAGGGAAAGGGAGAGAAGCAGACTACCCCCCCTGAGCATGGAGACTGACACAGGGCTCGTGACACAGGGCTTGAGATCATGACATGGGCCAAAATCAAGAGTTGGTTGCTTAACTGAGCCACCCAGATGCCCCTCCATCCATTTTTTCATAGCACAGTATTTAACACAGAAAGAATAGATTCTTGGTATATATTTGTTAAGTAAGTTTATACCTATATTTTGTTAAATTTATACTTAGTTATATTGAGAATAGCGTTTGCCTTAAAACGATAGACTAAATGCTAGTTTACTTTTTATACACTTTTTAAACTATTTTTTGCCATGCATTGGAATGTAGTATTATTGGGCATTTTCTTCAGAGTGTAGTGTTTAATACTTTGAACTGTGTATGAAGTGAAGAGGTTTCACTGTATCTACTTATTTACAGAGTACAGTTTCTTCCTCATGACAGTGTTTCACCTATATCTAGTCTACTTCATGGTCAGAGCAAGGACTTGGGATAGATTTATAGAGGACAGGGTGTAGTCTCAAGTCTATTCTCTCCTAGCTTTAGATACTGTATATATAACAAGAGCATTTAAGTACCTGCCTTGTGCTTTAAGAACTGTCCTAGGCTCAAATAAATACATTAAGTCTTTCTTAATTATATTCTTAGTCTGTAAGTAGCCCTACCTTTATTTTGGTAAATGAAGAAACTGACTTTTATAGGGATTCTTTTGCCAGGGTCCACTGATCCCTTCAGCTACGTAAGCAGTTAGTTTGCTGTGTCATTTTTTAGTGTTTTTTGTTTGTTTGTTGATCTTTTTTGATTTTTTTTATTTTAAGTAATCTGTATACCCAATGTGGAGCTTGAACTTAACAACCCTGAGATCAAGAGCCCGGCTGAGCCAGCCAGGTGCCCCTTATTGAATCTTTTCGGATAATAAATAAAAGAACAGCCTTTTTTCTTTTAAATATCTTTTCTTTTATTCTATGATAGAATTACTTAAATAAGATCCTTTTGTGTTCAAATTGACGTTATTTTTTTTCAAAGATTTATTTATTTATTTATGATAGAGAGAGAGGCAGAGACACAGGAAGAGGGAGAAGCAGGCCCCATGCCGGGAGCCCGTCGCGGGACTCAATCCGGGGTCTCCAGGATCACGCCCTGGGCCAAAGGCAGGCACTAAGCCGCTGAGCCACCCAGGGATCCCCCAAATTGATGTTACTTTTAATAGTTCTTCATAAATATAAGATTTGGGGTTACTTTTAATAGGATGTAAATACTATAGTTAATAGAAATAGAAAGTCCCATCTAAAGAAATGAATAAGGAAATGAATAGTTTTTAAGTAACTTAGCATGATTGCTGTGATAGACTAGATTCAGCTAAGCTTCCTGGGAGCCAAGGTTTTCATTACCCTAAATAAAGAAATGTATCTACAGAGGAGCCAAAAGATTTTCCTTGTAGTTTTAAATGATTTCTAAAATCTGAATACTCTTCTGTAAGAGCTATTGAGTAATGAATAGACAATATTGTTGACAATAATTAAATAGCTCATATTCTATACCTCTCAGGCTCTTTTTCATAATGAAAAAGTTGTTTTTTTTCAATTTTTAAAAAAAATAATGATATTCTTAATAAATAGGGCGTAAATACAAAAAGCTCAGTGAAGATGGATTATATACAAGGATAAGATAATGTAATTCAAAAAAACATTTTTTTGTACTCTAACTTGATCCTAAGGGTAAATTAGATGTGGATGGATTTTTTTATACCACTCTATCCATCATTGTTCTAATTTGGGCTAGCTGGATAGCAGACAATTTCAGAATTTTGTTTTCTAATGAAAGAATGACATATCACAATTCTATTTTGCTTATTGGTGGACTGGAAATCAGTTGAGGAAATGGTATGTTTATTTTCAAATTATGAAAGGTGAGAAGTATTTATGTCTGAGAGAAGGCCATTCCTTCTCTACAAGGTGTTCTCGACATTATAAAGCTTGTAGTTTCCTCAAGAGGCAAGTTTAGACGTCCTCCTAGCACCTAATGTGAATGCTTTACTGAGACAACTAAAACACCAAAGAATATGATACAGATGATTTTAGCTTAAGAGGTTTTCAGATTTCCAGTAGTATAACCAGTCCAAAGTCTGCTGTTAAAAAATCCTCATAGTTCCAGGAAATGTCAAATTTTTATTCCCGTGGTGTCCCAGTTTCATTGAGGTGGCTTTAAAAATATAAAGACAGACTTTTCAGTTAATTGAAAAAGGTGACTTTACAGTGAGGTGTTATTTAACACTGAATGGTTGCATGTTGGAATATGAATGTCACTGACAGAAATTGTAGTTCTTCCAGTTAAGGTATACCCATTCCTTTTTTGTAATGAGTATTAGGACTAGTTGCCCTTTTTAAAAAAGGACTTAATTTTTCAGAGCAGTTTTAGGTTCACAGCAAAATGGAGCATAAGGTACAGAGATTTTCCTGTTATAACCTTTGTCTCCACATGTGTACGGCCTCTCCAGTTATCAGCATTCCCCACCAGAGTGGTACATTTGTTACCATTAATGAGACTACACTGACATGTAATTATTACCCAAAGTTTTTCTAAACTGAGTTTGTCTTGTATCCCCTATTATATTTCTAAGCCCTTTGAGATTGGAGAACCACAACCACATGTTATACTTTATGTTCCCCCAAGACCTTTGTAGTACGGCATTAAATAAATAGGGAACTAAATGGTATGGCTAAAAAACAAGAAAAAATAATATTTGAGTAGTAGAAGCAGCTTAAAATTTTCTCTTTTATTTCCTATGAATCTGATGCTATTTTACTTAAAATATAGATGAGCCTTTGGGGTGCCTAGCTGGCTCAGAGGAGCATGTGACTCTTGATCTCTTCGAGTCATCTCAGGGAGATGAGTCTTTTAGCCCTAAGCGATGTTTGGAATGATTTAATAGAATTACAGATATTATGACTAAATTTTAATCTGAATTCTACAGCTTTTACCAAGCGGTGGTATTTTTAAATTTTACTGATAAGCTTTAAAAATCTTGTGTAACAAGGTGTTGAGAGTTCTGGCTTGCTTTCTTTGAAAGGTTTGCGATGTTTATTTTATTTTTTTTTAATTTTAATTTTATTTATTTTTGTTTGTTTGTGATGTTTATAATCATACCTAGGCTAAGTTAACCCTAAAGCAAACACATTAGCCTTACAGAAAAGTGAAGATTCAGACTGGCTTCTAGTTTTTGTTTTGCCAGTTCTCACCTTTTTTCTGATTTTTGGTCATGGTTTCTTCTCTTGAACCCAGGAAGAAGTATGCTTAGGAGGAAATTCACCTTAGGAAGTGAGGGCTTGTCTGCACCATGTGAATTTTTCATTTTAATAGAGGTTGATTTTAGAGGATCCAGAATATGTAACTAATGGAATTTCAAGCAGTGGTATTCATGTCCAGGATTCTCAAATCAGGTCATGTTTTTCAGCAGGTTTGGTTCAGTTTCTAGGACAGTATACACACTGCATAAAAACATATTTTATTTATAGCTCTCTTCATTTAAAACACCACATAAAGAACTGAAGAAGTAATTGCCAACAGTGGGTAGAATGAGGAGTCCACAGGAAGGTAAAATACCTCACCTGAGCAAAGGATTCAACTCTAGTTAAGTTGTATAAAGATAAATTGGGATTAGATTATGGACTTCTGGGTGTAAGTAATTTATCTTAAGTTTTTAAAGAGAGAGGGAAGCGGTTAAATAATCTTAAGAAAAAAGTCAAGTGCTTACTGAATGCATTGGGAAAGCAGTTTGGAATGTGTTGTGTTAATACGTCATAATGGCATTAACTGGTGTATTTTTTTTAGGGTGTTTTTTCTTTTTCTTTCTTTTCTCTACTCTGGACTTGAACCCTGAGATCGAGAACTGAGCTAAGACCTAGAGTCGGACGCTTAACCAACTGAGCCACCCAGATGCCCCTAGATATTTTTTCAATTGAGTTATAGTTGATGTAGAATAAAATTCACTGCTGAAAGTATATACTTCAGTGTTTTTAGTACATTTATGAAGGTCAATAACTATCATCATTTAATTCCAAAATACCTCATCACCTTAAAAAACCCTGTACACATTAATAGTCATTCTTGTTGCCTCTAGCCCTAGACCCTGGCAACCATTAATCTACTTCCTTTTACTATGAATTTGCCTTTTTTTTTTTTTTAATTTATTCATGAGAGACATTGAGAGAGGCAGAGACACAGGCAGCCGGAGAAGCAGGCTCCATGCAGGGAGCCCGATGTGGGACTCAATCCTCGGACTCCAGGATCACACCCTGAGCAGATGCTCCCACGGAGCCACCCAGGTGCCCCACTATGAATTTTCCTTTTTGAGACATTTCATAAAAATTGAATCATATGGCAGCCCGGGGGGCTCAGTGGTTGAGCACCACCTTAGGCTCAGGACCTGATCCTGGAGTCCTGGGATCGAGTCCTCCACCTGCTTCTTCCTCTGCCTGTGTCTCTGCCTCTCTCTCTTTCTCTCTCCCTCTCTCTCATGTGTTTCTCATTAATCAATAAATAAGTAAAATCTTTTTTAAAAATTGAATCATACTGTGTGTGACCTTTGTGTAAGGCTTCTTTACCATAGCATAATGTTGTCAAAGCTCATCCATGTTGTATCCTGTATCAGTAATTAATCTCTTTTTATAGCTGAATAATAATTCCATTGTGTGGATATACAACATTTTGTTTGTCCATTAATTAGTTGATGGGTATTGAATTGTTTCCACTTTTTGGTCACTATAGGTAATACTGCTGCGAGTTTTTCAGAGAGGGTTTGCTTTCACTTCTCTTGATTATATAACTATTAGTGGAATTGATGGGTCATATGGTAACTATGTTTAACTTTTTGGAGGAACTGCTAAACTTTTTTCAAGTGACTTCCTAGTTATATTTCTATCTGCAACGTATGAGGATTCCAGTTTCTTTACATCTTCCCTGGCACTTGTTATTGCCTGTCTTTTTTATTGTAGTCATTCTTAATGGGTATAAAATTTTATTTCAGTGTGATTTTGATTTGTGTTTCCCTAATGACTGATAATGTTGAGTGCCTTTTCATATGTTTATTGACCATTAGTATATCTGGAGAAATGCTTCCTCAAATCCTTTACCTGTTTTTAAGTTTTGTGTTTTTTATTGTTGTAATAGTTCTTTATGTATTCTGGATACAATTCCCTTATCAGATATGTGATTTACAAATATTTTCTCTCATCCTGTGGGTTGTCTTTTTCACTTGCTTGGTAAGATTATTTTTTGAATTTTAATGGATTTTTTCTAGTATTTTTTTCATGAATGTGGTGCAAATGTTTTTTTATTGAGTAAATATTCTGTTTCTAGGACTTTTGTTGAGAAGAATGTTGCCTTTTTATTTTTTTTTATTTTTTTATTTTTTTAAATTTTTTTTTATTTTTATTTATTTATGATAGTCACAGAGAGAGAGAGAGGCGCAGAGACACAGACAGAGGGAGAAGCAGGCTCCATGCACCGGGAGCCCGATGTGGGACTCGATCCCGGGTCTCCAGGATCGCGCCCTGGGCCAAAGGCAGGCACCAAACCGCTGCGCCACCCAGGGATCCCTGAATGTTGCCTTTTTAAAAATTCATTATGGCGTTGTCAAGAAGATCCATTTTACCTCCTTTTCATTTTCACCCCTACTGTTAATAGATTTTTTCTCTTAGCATTCCTAGAATTCATTTTCCATAGCTATGCTTAGTATTACTACTGTATTTGAGTTTCTCCTACATAATTTAGGTTTAACTAACTATTTGGTTTTTTGAAGTATTCTCGAGTATAAATGTTATATTGATGCAGTATGCTAACTTTGATAATTGTTGATATCAGAATTACATTCAATTTGTAATAAGAATTGAGAATTTTCTCATATTTCTTATGACCCCTAAATCTTGCAATCCAATTCCATTCCTTTTAAGTTTGCAAGCACTTAAGTGCTTGGTGTCTTTTAGAATAGTGATTTATTGGTAAACTCTTAAATTTCATCCATGATTTTCTATTTCCTGAGACTGTTTTATGATTTATATTTTATAGTAAGTCATGCAAAATTTAAACATTACTATATATTAAATTTAGTAATATATTTTAAAAGACTTTTTTTGTTTTGCAATATGAAGATCTACATTTACTCCAAAGTACAGAAATAATGTTTTTTTAAAGATTTTATTTATTTATTTGACAAAGTGAGAGAGCATAAGCAGGGGAGCAGTAGCAGGGGGAGAGGAAGACTCCCCTCTGAGCAGAGAGCTCCATGAAGGGCTCCATCCCAGAATTCTGGGATCATGACCTGAGCTGAAGGCAGACTCTCAACTGACTGAGCCACCCAGGCATCCCAGAAATAATTTTTGTAAGATTTTATTTATTCATAGAGACACACAGAGAGAGAGAGAGGCAGAGGGAGAAGCAGGCTCCATACAGGAAGCCTCACATGGGACTCGATCCCGAGTCTCCAGGATCACTCCCCAGACTGCAGGAGGCGCTAAACCACTGCGCCACTGGGGCTGCCCCCAGAAATAATTTTTATATGTGCTATTCCCATTCTGATTCCTACTGATGTGTTTTGTATTGGTGCTCTTTTTTTTTTTTTTTTTTTAAATCTCTGCCTTACTCTTGCTCCCTCAGGTCATTTTCTGGACAGACTACCTGTACTTAAGTTCTTATCTGATCCTTTTCTTTTGGGAGAACCCAAACTAGGACAGGTATCTTTTGAGTACTTATTATTTAAAGAGTTGATAACATTTAAAGACTTAACTGTATGATCACCAAGGGTATGAGTATGGAGAAGAGGACCAAAATCTGTGTTGTTGGTGACTATATGTGTTAAATGGTTGGTATGAAGAGGAACAACTAGAAAAGGAGACTGGGGCATAATTAGTGGTGTAATAACAAAATTAGGAGCCTGTAATGTTTTGGAAACTAAGAAAATGTGGAAAGAAGTAGGGGAATGATGCTTCTAATGAAACAGTTCAAGTGAGATGTGAACTTAGAATTTATCTATTGAATTTGGCAATATGTGAGCCATTGATGAACTAAGAAGAATAGTTTCCATTGAAGTGATGGAGACAAAAGTGTGATTGGAGTGTATTTAAGAACAATTGATGAAATAATTGAAGACAGTGTATATAGACAATTTGTTTGGAATTTTATTGTACAGGAAAGCAGAGAAATAGATTGGTAGCTGGAGAAATTTCTTGAAAGAGAGATTTCTTTTCTAAAGATTTTATTTATTTATTTGAGAGAAAGCACCAGTTGGGGGAGAGGGAGAAGGAGAAACAGACTCTCTCCTGAGCAGAGAGCTCAGTGTGAGGCTTGATCCCAGGATTCTGGGATCATGACCTGAGCTGAAGGCAGATGCTTAACCCACTGAGCCACATGGGCGCCCCAAGAGAGGTTTTCTTCAGATAAATACGCACAAGTGGAATTGCTGGATCATATAGCTGGATTTCTTTTCAGGGAGGGACCTCCACATTGTTTTACATAGTGGCTGCACCAATTTACATTCTCTCTAAAAGTGCAGAAGGGTTCCTTTATCTCCACATCTTCAACAATACTTGTTATTTCTTGTCTTTTTGATAATAGCCATTCTGAGTTGTGGGATGTGATATCTTATTATTTTGATTTGCATTTCCCTGATGATTAGTGATGTTGAGCATCTTTTCATCTCTCTGTTGGCTACTTGTTATTTTTCTTTTAAGTGTATATTCAGATTTTCTGCCCATTTTTAAATTGGATTTTTTTTGGTCATTAAATTGTGTGAGTTCTTTAGATATTTTGAATAATAGTATTTTCTCTCATTCTGTAGGTTACCTTTTCCTTATGTTGATGGTTTCTTTTGCTGTGCCAGAGGCTTTTTATTATGACGTAGTACTACTTACTTATTTTTGTTTTTGGTGTCAGATTAAAAATCATTAACAAGACCTACCTGAAGAAGCTTACCCACCTGTATTTTCTTCTAGGAATTTTATGGTTTTAGGTCTTAGGTTTGTTGTCTTTTTTTTTTCTTCCTTTTTTAAAAAGATTTTATTTATTTGAGAGATAGCACATACAAGCTGGAGAAGGGAGAGGGACAAGAGACTATGCTGAGTGTGTAGCATCATGCAATGCTCAATCTCATAACCTTGAGATTATAGCCTGAGTTGAAATCAAGAGTTGGACCCTTTACCGACTGAGCACCCCAGGTGTGCCCCAGGTTCAAGCCTTTAATCTATTTTGAGTTAATCTTTGTATATGGTGTAAGAACGTTGTCAAGTTTTATTCTTTTGCCTGACTCTAGTTTTCCCCCTATCATTAATTGAAGGGACTGCCCTTTACCTTACCCATTGTGTTTGGGTAAAAATATTGACCGTATTTTTTGAAAAATGGCATTGGAATTTCGATAGAGATTGCATTGAATTTTTAGATTGCTCCGGGTAGTATGGGCATTTTACCTGTACTGATTCTTGCAGCTCATGAATATGAAATAATTTCTCATTTATTTGTATCTTCAGTTTCTTTCATTAATATCTTAGAGTTTTCAATATGTAGATCTTTCATCTCCTTCATTAACTTTATTCCTAGGTGTATTGTTCTTTGATACAATTGTAAATGGGATTTTAAAAAATTTTTCTTTCCGATAATTTTTTTTAAAGATTTTATTTATTTATACATGAGAGACAAAGAGAGAGAGAGGCAGAGACACAGGCAGAGGGAGAAGCAGGCTCCACGCAGGGAGCCTGATGCGGGAATCGATCCCGGGACCCCAGGATCACGCCCTGGGCTGCAGGGAGGCGCTCAACCACTGAGCCACCCAGGCGTCCCAACTTTCTGATAATTTTTTATTAGTGAATAAAAATTAAACTGATTTTTGTATCCTGCAACTTTACCAAATTCAGTTATTAGTTTTAACAGTTTTTTTGATGGAGTCTTTAGTATTTTCTATATATACTATTATGTCATCTGTAAATAGTGACAGTTTTACTTTTTCCTTTCCAGTTTGAATGCCTTTTATTTATTTTTCTTGCCTATTTACTTTGGTGGGGAGTTGATAGCTTCACTGGTGAATTCTAAGACGACTTAGTAACCTGTCCTTTTTTTATAAGCATCTGACAAAAATTCAACATCCAGTTATAATAATTCTCAACAGAGTGGGTGTAGAAGAAACATATGTCAACATAGTAAAAGCCATATATGACAGGCTTACAGTTAGCATCCTACTCACTGGTGAAAACCTGAGAGCCTTTCTTCTAAGATCAGGAACAACACAGGGATGCCCCCTCTTGCCACTTTTATTCACTAAAGTAGATTTTATATTGTCATTGCTATTGGTTACATGGACATATACAGTTTCTAAACTGTAGGGATCTGTCCCTTTCTTTATGTAAATAATCTGTAGGAATGTAAGACAGAAATTTATACAAATGTGGCACTCCTTAGTAACTTCAGTATGTATGCCTACAACTTTATTCAACACTAACATTTTTGTAAAACATGTTTAGGCTAACAATGGTTTGTTATGAAAGTTGGATTAGTAGTGCAAATATTGAAGAAACTCAGCTTTCTACTGGATTAGAATCCGGCCAGTAGGGTTCAGACATCGATGTTAGTCTTACAGCTCTAAGTATGGAACTATCTCTTTGTTGCTGTATATGTTATAGGCATAGCACATTTTGTATATTCAGTTATTGATTTTTGTCCTTCAGGACCCAATGCTCTTGTATAGCATTTATAATTTTTTTCATTGTACAAATTTCTTACCTTTTTAAAACAATTTATTCATGAGAGAGACAGAAACACAGGCAGAGCAGCCCGAGTGGCGCAGCGGTTTAGCGCTGCCTTCAGCCCAGGGTGTGATCCTGGAGACCCAGAATCGAGTCCCACGTCGGGCTCCTTGCATGGAGCCTGCTTCTCCCTCTGCCTGTGTCTCTGCCTCTCTCTGTGTCTCTCATGAATAAATAAACAAAGCCTTAAAAAAAAAAAAAAAAAAGAAAGAAAGGCAGAAGGAGAAGCAGGCTCCCTACAGGGAGCCTGATGTGGGACTCAATCCCAGGACCCCGGAATCACGACCTGAGCCAAAGGCAGATGCTCCACCACTGAGCCACCCAGGCATCCCAATTTCTGACTTTTCTATATATATATTTTTTTTCATATCCATATTTTCATTATTGATTATTCATTTACTTACCTGTAATGGGTTAATAGTGTCCATTAAATGACTCAGTACTAAGGACAGGTATAGTGAATATAGATTAACAAACACCAGGATAGCCATAATCAAACTAAAATGATCTTATATAACCACTGACTGCTCATAGCTGTGAGCATGCCTGATGATCCTTTGTTGTACATTTTAGCTTTTGAACTCATTTAGAAAGATTGCTCCAGCAATAAAATCTCTCTCAAATCTAGTCAGGTATATCATGTGATCTCTTTAAATCGATGGGAAAGTATAACATACTGTATTTTATTTTATTTTATTTTATTTTGTATGATAGTCACAGAGAGAGAGAGAGAGAGAGAGAGGCAGAGACACAGGCAGAGGGAGAAGCAGGCTCCATGCACCGGGAGCCCGACGTGGGACTCGATCCCGGGTCTCCAGGATCGCGCCCTGGGCCAAAGGCAGGCGCCAAACCGCTGCGCCACCCAGGGATCCCAACATATTGTATTTTAAAAACCTTTATAGTGACTTCACTTTTCACTTTATAGTAATACCCAAGCTGAGAGTCTGTCAAAATAATGGTAGAGAATTAGGAGGGAGGAAAGATGGTGGTTTGAACACAGATGAAATAAGATTGACCATGTGCTGATTATCGTTGAGAATGTTGCACAAAAAGAATTACATCAGCACTTTAAGATAGAGAATCTTGAGTTTTCTATCTAATCTCCAAAATAAGAATCTCCAGAAGGATGCCTGGGTGGCTCAGTCGGTTAAGTGTCAGACTATTTCAGCTCAGGTTGTGATCTCTGAATCATGAGATTGAGACCTGCACTGGGCTCCACATTTAGTGCAGAGTTCTGCTGGTCCTCTCCCTCTGTTCCTCCCCTCACTCACATGCTTATTCACCTCTCTCTCCCTCTCTCTCTCTCTCAAATTAATTAATTAATTAATAAAATCTTGCAAAAAGAGTCTCTAGAAAGAAGGCACAGTGATCTCTTTCTATATATTTTTAAAGATTTTATTTATTTATTCATGAGAGACACAGAGAGAGGCAGAGACACAGGCAGAGGGAGAAGCAGGCTCCCTGCAAGGAGCCCGATGTGGGACTCGATCCTGGGACTGGGATCATGCCCAGAGTCAAAGGCTGATACTCAACTGCTGAGCCACCCAGGCGTCCCCAGTAATCTATATTTTTGAAAAATAACCTATATGAATTTTATTTAGCTAGTCATACTATTGCACGCAAGGTGTGTTTTGTTTTGTTTTCCTCCTTATGAGCAGCTTTTTTATTGGTGGGACATCTTGCTAGGACAATCTATGAGTTGTTGCCCAAATCTCTTTATGGAAATTTACCAATGGGCTCTTCTAACTAGATTATGCCTATCTGCTTACAAATCAAATGTTGTAACACTTGATTCACATTATACTCTTGCTACTGCTCTGTTTTTCTAATGTCCTTTGTAGCCAAATTATCTGAGTTGTCTGAATTTGCTGTCAGGTTATCCTCTTTCTTCTTGAATCACCTCCAAATTTTGTTTAGTTTCTACCCCTCCACATTAAATGATCTTGTCAGGATAATCAGTGATCTTTTTTTACACATTGGTAATTCTAAATTCTCTTTAACATAGTTAATAACTTCTTCCTCCTTGAAATATTTTCACTTTGCTTTTATGATATATCACTTTTTTTTTTTTTTTTTTTTGACTCACTGTCTCTCTTCAGTGTCCTTGCTGGTTCCATCTTTACTTTCTTATCTCTTATTTTTGTAATATCCCAGGGCTCAGTCATTGGACCTGTTCTTTTTTGTGTCCATGCTCATGCTCTTGATGCTTTCATGTAATTTCCTTGCTTTAAATATCATTTCTAAGCAGATGACTTCCAAATTTATATCCTCAGCTTGGATCTGTCCCCATATCTCTGAATGCCCATATTCAACTGCACACTAAAGATCCTACTAGGACATCTTTCAGGTATTTTAAACTAACATTTCTAAACACAAAGTTCACATCTCTCTTCTCTCCAACCTGGTCTTCCATAGCCATATTCCATTTCAGCTTATTGACAATTCCATTTTACCAGATTATCACATTTGTAGGAGTATGTTGAATGACAAATTTAGTGACCATCTTTGCTTGCTATACACAGAGGTATTTTTTGTGGCATGTACTATATGTAGAATTTGTGGGGAAGGTTAAACAACTCAGCAGTACTAAACCATTTGGCACAGAGAAAAATAGCCCAATAAATTTAGGATAACTAAAATTTTGAAACACAAACTTAGTAGCATTATGAATTTTTAAGAAAAAGATTATGATGTATTTATGTATTTCTTAATGTTCCTGTTTTGGGTTTAGGCTATTGCACTTTGTAATGTGTCAGCTCTAGGTACAGGAAGCTTTGCAATGGTTTAAATTAATTGGCGGGGGGGGGGGCGGGGGGCGGGGGTTAGCTTTCTTACATACCAAGAAACCCAGAAAAAGGCAGTAGTTTAACATGGTCCATTTCCAAAAAGAAAAGTCCATTTCCTCAGCACTGCTATTAGAGACCCCCAGATTGTTTTGTTTCTCTTCTTTGTCAGCCTCCTTGTTTTTTTAATACTCAGACTTGTTGACTCATGGTCATAGGATTGTTGTTGCCTCAGTAGACATGTTTATATCTATCCCTAGATAAGGAGCACAAATATTTGCCTATAACCAACCCCATTCCATTCTCAAAGCAGACTTCATATGTCACTGATCTCAACTGTGTCCTCCGACTCCTGTCCATCCATCTTGAAAGGATCTATTGTGGATATTTAGCTGGGTTCATTACTACCCCAAATAAAGTAAAATTTCTGTAAAGGGAGGAATAGAATCTGAGCATCTGTTACCATTGTCTGCTTTACAGAACCATCAGAAACTACTGAATATAGGGGTGCCTGGGTGGCTTCGTTGGTTAAGTGTTCAACTTCTGGTTTTGGCTCAGGTCATGATCTTGAGATCATGAGATCGAGTCCTGAATCATGCTCTTCGCTCAGTGCAGAGTTTGCTTCAGATTCTCTCCCTCTCTCCCTCTCTCTCTCTCTCTCTTTCTGTCTTCCCCGTCTCCCTGCCAACTCTCACTTGTGTGCTCCCTCTCTCAAATACATACATACATACATAAGAAAGATTTTATTTATTTATTCATGAGAGACACACAGAGAGAGGCAGAGTCATAGGCAGAGGGAGAGGCCAACTCCTTTTGGGGAGCCTGATGTGGGACTCCATCCCAGGACCCCGGGATCATGACCTGAGCCCAAGGCAGATGCTCAACCACTGAGCCACTCAAGCATACCTAAAGAAAATATTTTTTGGAAAAACTATTAAATTTAATACAATTGGTGATTTGAATTTGTTTGGAAAAACCTTATTCTTTCTCAGTAGTTTCAAATAAATGGGATTTTAGTGGTAGTTGGGTATTTATTATTTGATACAGATGAGCGCTTACCATAGTTTAAAAATTATTAAAAACAGTCCAGTGACTGATTAAGAAGCTAGCTATGTATTTAAAGGTTAGCAAATTTGTGTGTTTAATACTAGTGAATTTTTGAGAATTATAATTTACATTTTGATACAAATAAGAATTTAGAAGAGATGATCTTTAAAGCCATAAAGATCTCTTTTTATTTATTTATGTTTGTTTGTTTATTTATTTATTTTTAAAGATTTTATTTATTCATGAGAGATATACTAAGAGAGACAGAGACACAGGCAGAGGGAGAAGCAGGCTCCATGCAGGGAGCCCGATGTGGGACTCGATCCTGGGACTCCAGGATCATGCTCTGAGCCAAAGGCAGACACTCAACTGCTGAGCCACTCAGGTGTCCCAAGATCTCTTTTTATTGTTAATTTTGTTTCTTTATTTTGGTTTCCACAGAATGTTGGCTCAATTAAGAAACATCAGGGAGATAAATTCAACCCAGTGGTAAGTAGCTTTAATTTGTTTTGTTAGAAAGTGTTTGGCTTGTTGTTATGCCTTTTTTTTCTTGGTTGGCTTTTCTTTCTTTCTCCATTTGATTAGAATATTTTTATGTCTCCCTTGTTAAGTCCGGTTTATAAAGTGGCTCTTAGTTATCTTAACACTAAAATTCTAATGACTGTTCCCATGTTGATCACTTCCTTTTGAAAACAGGCCAGGCTTTCTTCCTCTGGTTTACTTCCTTTTAGTATTGTATAAGGGAGGCTCTTTTTGGTTGTTAGTACTCATTTATTTCTCTTTCATATGATATTTTCCTCCCATTCCCTCAGTAATGAAGTTCCCCCTCCTTTCTTAGCAATCAGCAGTTTTAATCTGCTATAAATTAGAGTTCATTTTTGTATGGGCTGTAGGCCCACTGAATTCAATCTGAGATCTAAAACTGCTCTCTTCATAGCCTCTGTCCACAGGAAATTTTTACTTAAGATGTAAATTGTTTCCTAGAGCATCTAATTTCCTTTTTTAAAGTCATAGTCTCTTCTTAGAAGTTGTGAAACTTCTGACCACCCCACTCGTCTGTCTACAACATGATCTCTTTATGGTTAGCACTACAAAAAAACCTTGGAGATGTTTTACCTTCATTAACAATTACTCTGTCTTATAAATTGCCTTATGCTTCATGTGTGCTGCACAGGTGATATCTATGATACACTCTTTTTAATTACATATATTTGGTCATAAACTTTTCATGCCCTTTATTCTCAGCTAGCAGTTATACTCTCAAATCCATTACAATTTCAGGAATTTTTAGGCCATATCTTACAAGTTCTTTGGTACTATCATATTATATAAATATAAGCATGCAATATTTATAATTTGATAAACAGAATAATATTTTCAAACATCAAACCAACACTGTCCCACAGAACTTTCTGCACTGATAGAAATAATGTTCTCTGTCTTCTGTTACTGAGTACAGTAGCCACTAGCCACACATTTGGCTGTTGGGCTTTTAAAATGTACTTAGTGTGACTGAGAAACTAGATTTTTAATTTTATTTAATTTAACTTGAATTTTAAGTTAAAAATGGTTAAGATGGCCACATGTCTAATGGCTACCATGTTGGAAAGAGCAGATTGAGTTCCCCATTGTTCTTAAGTGTCCTCTTAACTTGTTATCAGTTTAAATCTTAAAATCTCTTGAGCAGAAATTTCATACTCATTTTTGGAATCTTTTAATTTGGGGATCTCATAAACACACAGGTATAAGCTAAATTCCCCTGTGGCAATGAAATTTTTTTTTTTTTTAAGATTTTATTTATTTATTCATGAGAGAGAGTGAGTCAGAGACACAGGCAGAGGGAGAAGCAGGCTCCATGCAGGGAGCCCGATGTGGCAGTCGATCCCGGGTCTCCAGGATCATGCCCTGGGCTGAAGGCGGTGTTAAACTGCTGAGCCACCCAAGCTGCCCTGAAATTCTTATTAGATCAACAAAACTGCTCATTCTTACCAGTAAAACTATATTCTTAATAAGCATTCAGTAAACTTTTCTGGATATTCTTTATTGATAAAGTTTTTTTGTTTCTGTTGAAGTATAATGGACCTAACTATATTAATTTCAGGTGTATGGTATAACAGTGATTTGATATGTGCATATATTGCTAAATGTCCACCAAAATCTAACATCTATCACCATATGTAGTTATACATTTTTTTTCTTGCTATGAGAAAACTTTTAAGATCTACTCTCATAGCAATTTTCAAATACACAGTACATTATTATTATTAACTATAATCACCATGCTATATATTACATTCCCATGAGGCAATTTCATACAGAAACTTTTATATTTGACATCATAGTGTAGGGGAAGAAACATTTTCCTTGGCCCTTTTTTCTTTGGCTAGGTCTGAAAACTAACTTCACAAAGATAGTTTAATAAGAGAAAGCATGCAAATTTATTTAATACAAGTTTTTAAGTGGCAGAGGAGCTTTTATAAAGAGTAAGGACATAAAGAAACCATTAAAACTTCGTATTTTTATGCTAGGTTTGATGAAGAGTGTGACTTGCATAGAAAGAAGTATGATAAGTCAGAGTATGAGGTTTATTTTTTTATTTTTTTTATCTTTATTTTTTAATTTATGATAGTCAGAGAGAGAAAGAGAGAGAGAGGCAGAAACACAGGCAGAGGGAGAAGCAGGCTCCATGCACCGGGAGCCCGACGTGGGATTCGATCCCGGGTCTCCAGGATCGCGCCCTGGGCCAAAGGCAGGCGCCAAACCGCTGCGCCACCCAGGGATCCCAGAGTATGAGGTTTAATGTAGTAAACTGGGGGAAGTTTAATAAAGCCCATTTGTTAGGATTCGTCTCCATTCTTTAGAGATTAGATTGGTTTTTTCCTCCAGGTATAAGGAAGGCACTTCTCACATGAGGACTTTATGACCTATTTCATTGGAGAAGTGCAAAGGGAGGACATGCAAAGGGAGCAGCATGACCTTCCTGCTTCTGTTGTTTTCTCACATTCCTTAAGTTGAAAGAACTCAATATGTCATGGTACCGTACTTTGGAGTGGTGTGTTCTGAATCTGATCAGTATTTTATTTTTGTAAACTCTAAAGGAGAAGTGCCTAGTAAAGACCTATTGATATTTTATTCATTTTGAGAATATGATTTCATGTCTATCATTATGTATTTAGGAGCAGTAATGCAGTAAGAGCAAAGAATCAGTTTCTTTATGGAAAAATAGGAATAATAATGCATGTCTTAGATATATGAGGATGAAATGAGAATATACATTTATATATTTTATATATATTATATATATTTTTATACATATTATTTATATTTTATATATTTATATATTTTATCTAAAGAACTTAGCACAGTACCTGGCACATGGTGATTGACCAAGAATAGTTATATTTTTAAAAGATTGCAAGAGAAATGCTTAGTTGTCAAACACTTTAAGAATATCACATAATTTAGGGGTCCCTGGGTGGCGCAGCGGTTTGGCGCCTGCCTTTGGCCCAGGACGCGATCCTGGAGACCCGGGATCGAATCCCCCTTAGGGCTCCCGGTGCATGGAGCCTGCTTCTCCCTCTGCCTCTCTCTCTCTCTCTGTGACTATCATAAATAAATAGAAATTAAAAAAAAAAAAAAAGAATATCACATAATTTGAAATAGAACAATTGGAAGCAGTACTGTGTAGAGCCATATTGAAGTCTGAGGCAAAAGAAAAACATTAGTAATACCAATCTTGTTTTTATTTTTTATTTTTTTTTTTTTTAATTAATTAATTTATTTATGATAGTCACACAGAGAGAGAGAGGCAGAGACACAGGCAGAAGGAGAGGCAGAGACACAGGCAGAGGGAGAAGCAGGCTCCATGCACCGGGAGCCTGACGTGGGATTCGATCCCGGGTCTCCAGGATCGTGCCCTGGGCCAAAGGCAAGCGCTAAACTGCTGCGCCACCCAGGGATCCCCCAATCTTGTTTTTAATTTAAGTATTAGTCATTTTGTTCATAAACAGATTATTTTTCAGTGATTTTTAATTTAAAAGGCAATGCAGTAAAATATTTAATTTGATTAGTGAGTTTTTTCGGTGCTTCATTCTATTTTGTGCTTGAGACCATTTCCCTCATTGGTTTCAACCTAGTCTTGGCCTTGGTTAGAAGTATTCTATTACTCTAAGAGTCTTCTGGCTTAAGCAAGAATTCCTATTTTACAAAGAGTTCTTAACTTGATTAACAGTCATTCTTATTTATTGAAGTAGGCTTTTCTTTGGTAGTATAATCTTAGACTAGTTGGAATTAATCTATGGATATGTAAATTAAAATTAGCCAATTTTAAGCAGCATTGTTGCTTAACCAACATTAACCAACCAGTGGCTCAGTTGGTTAAGTGTCAGCCTTTGGCTCAGGTAATGATCCTAGGATCCTGGGATTGAGCCCTGCATTGGTCCCCCTGCTCAGTGGGGAGTCTGCTTCTTCCTCTCCCTCTGCCGCTCCTCCTGCTTGTGCACTCACTCTTTCTCTCTCTCTCTATCAAATAAGTAAATAATCTAAAAAAAAAAAAAAAAACCTGGAGACTTTTCACTAATTTCCCCCATTTAACTTGAAACAAATCTGTATATATACTTTATTAAGTAAGTTTATTCTCTAGTGTGTAACGTTACACAAAAAGAGGGTCTATAAGCTCTTTAGAAAAATGAAAAGAGGGCAGCCCGGGTGGCTCAGTGGTTTAGTGCCGCCTTCAGCCCAGGGCATGATCCTGGAGACCCGGGATCGAGTCCCACATTGGGCTCCCTGCATGGAGCCTGCTTCTCTCTCTGCCCGTGTCTCTCCCTCTCTCTCTACCTCTCTCTGTGTCTCTCATGAAGAAATAAATAAAATCTTTAAAAAAAAAGAAAAGAAAAATTAAAAGACCAATATTTAATTGAAACAAGGTACACTTGACATACATTGGAATTTTGATGTAGAAGAGCCTTGGAGGGACGCGTGGGCAGCTCAGTGGTTGAGTGTCTGCCTTCAGCTCAGGGCATGATCCTGGAGTTCCAGGATCGAGTCCCACTAGGGCTCCTTGCATGGAGCCTGCTTCTCCCTCTGCCTATGCCTCTTCTTCTCTCTCTGTATGTCTCTCATGAATAAATAAAATCTTAAAAAAAAAAAAAAAAGAGCCTTGGAAAGTTAAAGGAGTGATTGATTCTGATGGCTCATTAAGGAAGACCTGAAAATATCTTTGCAGTCCCACTTCCTACTCAAAACTCTGTAGTCAAAGTCTACAGAGTAGACTTATTTTATTTTTAAAATAAATAAATTTTTTTTTATTAGAGTAAGTGAGAGAGAGCATAAGAGGGGGAGGGGTAGAGAGAGGGACAAGCAGACCCCTTGATGAACAGGGAGCTTGATGTGGGGCTCGATCCCAGGACCCTGGGATCATGACATGAGCCAAAGGCAGATGCTTAACCAACTGAACCTCCCAGGCACCTCCAAATTCTTAATAAAAAAAATAGCTCTTACCCAGGAATTAAGGAAATATCTTTGTTATATTAGGGTTTTCTAGTTGAGAATAACCAAGACTCATGAAGCATGGGTCTTAAAGAAGCACATAAATAGCTATTTAGCAGGTAATTTTTTTTATAGTACAAAAGTACTTGAGTTTCATTTGAAATTCAGTATATATAAATTTACATAAATTTTGACAGTAAACAATGTTCAATGTATTCCATTGGATGTGTGTAAAGAAAGAGGTACCTGTCTTGATATATAGATTGCGATGAATTGGAATTTTTTTTGAAAAATTATTGGTTATAATATGTTTTAACTGAATTTACTTTTATTTGAATATTGCAGTGTCTAAAAATGACTACAAAACGAAGTTTGTTTGTGCGGTTGGTACCATGTCGTTGTCTACGAGGGGAAGAGGAGACTGTCACTACTCTTGATTATTCTCATTGCAGTTTGGAACAGGTTCCCAAAGAGATTTTTACTTTTGAGAAAACTTTGGAGGAGCTCTATTTAGATGCTAATCAGATTGAAGAGCTTCCAAAGGTATGTTAATACTGTGTTTTAAGAATTGCCATTGGTTATTTTTACGCAAGAAATATGATATCCCCAATGTTGCCATAATGCTATCAATGTATTTGTGTTTCCATTTTTTTTTTTTTTGGTTGGTTCATTTTATCTTGAGATATGTAGCAGAGTTCAAAAAAAATTTTTTTTAAGATTTATTTATTTATTTGCGAGAGGGAAAGAGTGTGTACATGTGGATGAACAGGAGGTAGGGCAGAGGGAGAGGGAGAAAGAATCTCAAGTAGATTCCATACTGACCGTGGAGCCCTGCATGGGGCTGTCTCAGGACCCTGAGATCCTGACCTGAACCAAAACCAAGAGTTGGACGCTTAACTACTCTACCAAACAGGTGCCCCCCAAATTTTTATTTTATTTTAATTTTTTTTTTTAAGATTTTTATTTATTCATTCATGAAAGACACATAGAGAGAGACAGAGACACAGGCAGAGGGAGAAGCAGGCTTCATGCAGGGAGCCCAATGTGGGACTCGATCTCAGATTTGATCCTGGGACTCCAGGATCACGCCCTGGGCTGAAGGCAAACGCTCAACTGCTGAGCCACCCAGGCGTCCCACCCCAAAATTTTTAAAATACAATCTTAACCTTTATCTCTTCAAGTTAATTGCTTGAATATTTGAGAAAGTAAGTTAAAATTTTGTATTTAATTTGTTTTTTAGTGCCATTTTGGTAGGTAAGACTATACAATTTCTGCAGCCAGTAGATTTAGCTAGACAAAAATAGAAATTTTTTCTTCTAGTTTTTGTGAGATGTTGGTCTACGTTATTGTAATTGAGAATAAATTATCCTTTCGATTGTCACATAATAATTGTGTTATTAAGCAGGTTTTTAGAGGTAGTATTCTATTTGCCCCCATTTCAGTTTGTTTGAAAAGATTTTATAGAGGACTTAACATTTTTGAAATGTAAAAACAACTAGAGAAAGTTGTTTTGTTGCCATGAAACATCCTCTCACATTATCAGTTTGTTAAAATTTTTCATGGCTACTTTTTTTTTTAAGTCCCAATCCCCTTCATTCTCAATTCCCTTCCTTGTTTACTGTGGAAAACCTGCAGTAGCTGCCCCCCCCCCCCCGCCAAATTTTTATTTAAATTCTAGTTAGTTAACAGCTAGTGTAATATTGGTTTCAGAAGTAGAATTTAGTGATTGATCACTTACGTATAATACCCAGTGTTTAACATGAGAAGTGTCCTCCTTAATACCCATCACCCATTTAGCCATCCCCCACCCACCTCCCCTTTAGCTACCCTCAGTTTGTACAGTAGTTTTAATTTGTTAGAATGTTTTTCTACTCTAACATTAGTGTTTATCAAAACTGGTTGGAGATGTGTTTGTGGATCATAAATATGTGTGGCATTTCCAAAAAGCAAACTGATTTGCACTGGTGGATTTAGAAAATAAAAACAGAGGACACCCAGTTAAATTATCATTTTTAGATGAACAATGAATATTTTTTTAGTATAAGTGTGTTTTATGCAGTAAATAGGACATACTTCTTCTAAAAATTCTTCCTTGTTTATTTCAAATCCAAATTTAATCAAGCATTCTGTATTTCATCTGGCAATCCTAACTAGAATAGAATAGAAAGTACAGTGTGTTGCATGTGTCCATTGTTGCATGAAATATTTGTGTTAAATTTCTGTGTGTATATACATACTGTATGGCAGTGCTTTGAAAAAGGCTTTTTCTTTGGTAGCTAGTAATAAAAACATTTGTTTTTTTTGTTTTTTTTTTTAATAAAAACATTTGGAAAGCCAATGCCATCCAAGGTTTTCTTAGAAAGAAATTGTATATGGCTATGGATAAAATATTAAAGATTGTGGGTTGCATGCTTATGAATTACTTCCCTAGGTTGTAATAAGGTACTTTGTAATTTACTTTTTCCTTACATATTGTTCTTTAGAAAGTAATTTATCTTACTTAGATTGTTCTGGAGAACTTGGAAGTCTGAGATTAGTACCTTTTTTGTAATAAGCAATAATAGTAGGATCTCAGCCTGGTGATTGGGTGGAAAAGAGAGTGTGATTTTTCTGTGATAGTGCAGATAACTGAATCACTTACACTACTTTCAGTTTTTGAAAGAACGCTCTTCTTAAATAGGGCTTATGCAGTGTCATCCTGATAACAGCTTTTTGTTTGGTTTTCTAAACACTTTCCTTTTTATGAGCAGTTTCAGATTCACAGCAAAATTGAAATTTCTCATATATACCTACACTGTTGTCAACATCCTCTGTCAGAGTGGTACTTACATTAAAGTTGTTGAATCTATGTTGAAAAATTAACATCACCTGAAGTCCATAGTTTATGGTACGGTTCACACTTGGTGTTCTACATTGTATGTCTGGACAAATGTATGAAACGTATCCTTAATTATGGTATTGTACAGAGTATTTTCATTGCCCTAAAAATTCTCTGTGCTCCATACAGTTTTTTGGTATGGAATGTAGAAGTGACCCATTTACTTAAACTTTTGGTTAATGTATTTTATAAGTATATTTCATGCTTCTGATTTTAGCATAACAATATATTCGTTCCCTTTTTTTCATCCCAAATCAGAATTATGTATTTTGAGTCATTTTAAGTCAGTTGTACTTATTTGGGTTTAATATATGTAAATTTTCATTTTGAAATAAGGATGCTTGAAATAGATGTTTCAAAGTTTGCCATATTTAATAATTACTTATTTTTTACTACTTTAACAAAGAATACAACCATAGAGTTATTCTCACTGAATGCATTTTCCTCAGGGCAGAAGTACAAGGATGTAATGATTGAGTAGTTCAATTCTGTTCAGATACATAATAGCATGAAACAATAAGAAATCTTTCCTGGTATTTATGTGGGTATAAATCATTCAATTTAACATACTAATAATATTTATTTGTATAAAGGTTAATAAATGAAATGTTTAAGGAAACTTAATCAAAAATCCTTTTTTCCCTTGTTTCATTAGCAACTTTTTAACTGTCAGTCTCTACACAAACTGAGTTTGCCAGACAATGATTTAACAACATTACCAGCATCTATTGCAAATCTCATTAATCTCAGGGAACTGGATGTCAGCAAGAATGGTAAGATTTTTTTCCCCTGGCTTTCTGACTTAGGAACATGTTATTTTATTAAAATTGTGTGTTAAACAAAAATACAAATACAAATTTAAAAAGTGTTACCATATTAGCTTTCATATATATAAAGCTTATAAATATGATAGTTAAGGCAATGTGGAGATAGATGTAAAAACTTTAAAATGATCTTTAAATTAAGATGCTGTGGATACATGCATGCATGTATTTACTTATGTATCCTTAAATTTATATATTTATATATATCCATTGTCCTGTTGTTTGTGATGATGAGAAACTATTAACAACTGTAGCGCTCACTGTTGATTACACTATTTAATATAGCTATAGAGAGAAATCTAATGGAGCTCCATCAGTACTGGCATGCAGTATTTACGGTACGGTGTTAAAGGTAAAAAAAAAGTGCAATATTATAAATCAATTGAATATCATTGAATATTTATTGAAAGACCACCTTTTTTCAAGTACTGTATTAGGACCTAGGATTACAGTTAATGATGAGAAATAAAGGACGTGGTCACTGTTCTCTTGCTGTATATAGTCTTGGTTTAGTTTGATATACACTTATTTCAGTGTAGAAGATTCCAAAATGTTAAGTGCTTACCTGGTCCAATAGAGAGAGAAGTAAATACTTGAAAATTTTAGAATGAATGCATATTTCTTATGTAATTACAAAAAAAATTACGAGAGTCAATATTTAAATGGCCTGCTAAAAGATAAGACTTCAACAAACACTAAATACTAAGTCATATTCAAAGAATTCTTTATAATGTTTGGAAAAAACTTTATGAACAAGTCCCCAGAATTTAGTGCAGTAGCACCAGTAAATGCTTAGCAGTTGTTCCATACCTCTGGGTTGCAAAGTTTCTCTTTGTCTTGATGGTATGAACATACAAAAGTGATCTTTCTATCATATTAATTCTACATTTTAGGACTTGCAAAAACCACTTTAAGACTGATTGAGGGATCCCTGGGTGGCGCAGCGGTTTGGCGCCTGCCTTTGGCCTAGGGCGCGATCCTGGAGACCCAGGATCGATTCCCACGTCGGGCTCCCAGTGCATGGAGCCTGCTTCTCTCTGCCTGTGTCTCTGCCTCTCTTTCTCTCTCTGTGACTATCATAAATAAATAAAAATTAAAAAAAAAAAAAAAAAAAACTTTAAAGACTGATTGAAAGAATTATCCTCTTTTCACAACCAGCAGTTCACTTTCAATGAATTAGCAACTGTATCTACTCATTTCCATAAAAAATTAAAATATATATTTATTGCATGCCTTCATTTAATAAACCCTAATTATTTTAGTTGTGGGCAATCCGTATCAAATAATTGCACATTTTGTAGGAAGGTCATCAATTTAATACTTCTATTTTAGGGATTAAATCTTTTTTAAGGAGGTATAATGTGTTCACATTCATTCTATGTTCAGGGGAAGGTTATAGCAGTTAATGCTGTAGTGGGTTTTAGTTGTTAATAGCTTATAAATTTTAAGTTTAAAACTTGTAATTTTTAAAACTTCTATTGAAATATTTGACTTTCAGGTTAGAATTTTTCTGTTATTTGGGGGCACCTGGGTTGCTCAGTCGGTGGACCATCCCACTCTTAAAATTAGGTGTTGGTCTCATTTTGATCTCAGGGTTGTGAGTTTAAGCCCCATGTTGGGCATGGAGCCACTTAAATTTTTTTTTCCTGTGATATGAGAAATTTGTGTTTTAAATAAAAAATTTAGAATTTAGTAGCTACTTAGATTGGGTTCATGTATGTCCTGTTTTTCTCAACTTATTTTGAAAATTTCATAGCCAGAGTAGAAGCCTATGGAAAAATTCACAGAACACTCAAGGATTCACCCACCGTTAGCATTTTACCATATTTGCTTTCTTTCTCTTCTAAAAATATATATGAATTTAAATATGTTGTGGGGAAAAGACATTGTTGCTTATATAAAATTTCTATTTAGTAAACCTATTTAAAATTTCAAGTTGCAGACAGGAACTTTACCTTTAAATATAGAAGCATTTCCCAAGAACAAGGAAATCCTTACACATAACCACAGTATCATGATCACTTTCAAGAAATTTGACATTACATTTTCCCTGTTGCCTAAAAGTGCCCGTTTCAGCTATTTGCCGCCCCTCCCCCCCCTTAAAGATCACATAGCATTCAGTTGTGTCTCTTCAATCTTTTAAAATCAGGAACAGTTTGCCCATCTTTTTGTTTATGACTTTGCCATTTTGAAGAGTTCAGGTCAGTTGATTTTTAATTTGTGTGACTTTTCCCCTCATGATTTTATTTAGGTTAAGTAGATTTCCTCAGCTTGAAACTTCTCTTGAAGGACAGTTTGAAATGAATTTCCATTCCTCCTGCTTTAGTCGAGTGACAAGTATTGCTTAATAAATTTTAAAGTAATGAACTTAATCCATTGCCATTGTAGCTTTCCATAGTATTACCAAATGATAGAACTGTGTGACGTTGTAAGTCATCACATTGAACCTTCATCCCAAGGAGGTGTTTTCTACTTTTTGATAGTTTTAAATGGGAAATCTTAAAGTATAAGGAAAGAGACCTGAAATAATCTTGAATATTACTAATACAGTTGTATGCACCTGGGAAGGGCTGGCAAACTGCTACCACTTCTCATGGTATGATAATAATTCTTGGCTCAATAATGAACATTTTTCATATATCTCTTGACAAATATATTAAGCACGGATTTATTACTCTGATTTGAGACTGATGCGCTTTGGGTGCAGCATGTATAGACTCTCATGCAGCTTCTTTTTTTTTTTTTTTCATGCAGCTTCTTAAAGAATGGTGTATTTGAATTATGGCAGCCTGTTTGTAGTGTTTCTTTTTTATTCTAGTTTGAGCAGTTTTTTTTTGGTTATATTGAAAACCTGTTTTATGTGATTCTATCAGCTTGTGTTTTTGAGGAGTTGGAAATAATTTCTGTATAGTGAGAAGATTTAAGATAAGCCCTCAAGCATTCTACCCAGAAAGAGGATGACATTAGTTATTGCTGCCCAATGAAAGCTTAATTTAATTTTTAGTGGAAATTTTATCTATTCTTTTCTTCTCTTTCTCTGTGATTTCACATAGAAAGGGCCTCATCTATATTTTATGTGGAAGAATCAGTCCCTTGCCTTTTACTTGTTTCCTTGCTTTTTTCTTTGTTGTCTTTTTTTTTTTTTTTTAAGATTTTATTTATTTATTCATGAGAGACACACAGAGAGAGGCAGAGACACAGGCAGAGGGAGAAGCAGACATGCAGAGAGCCCAATGTGGGACTTAATCCCATGACTCCAGGATCACGCCCTGGGCTGAAGGCAGGTGCTCAACCCCTGAGCCCCCCCAGGCGTCCCTCTCCTTGTTGTCTTAAACTGATCTCTAAATGAAACTGCATTGAAGTGTAAATTTATTTAATTTGCTCTTTTGTGTCTAAAGTTTTGCTTTATTGTTAGGTTTTTAAATAAAAAGTTTACCAAGCTGCTGTCCTAAGTCATTGCAGAAAGCAACTAATGTTTGAAAAATAATCATTTTTTGTGTTCAAATGCCTGTCCTTCTTGAAAACTAATGGGGATGATGATTAAAACATTCTGCAAAGTGGTTGATTGGGAAAGCTGGTGGGGAAGGGAAGATAAAAGAAATGAAGACTAACCTAGTTTGTAATTCATCTGTCTGAGCACACAGAATAGAAAGCCAGGAATTTATAAGGCACAGAAACCAGAAAGAGTGGCTCAGATCTTTCTAACTGATATGGGAATGCTAGAGAGGTTAAATAAGGCCTTTCTTTTTAATTGAGTCAAAAAGCCCAGGAAGAATGAATTGAAAGTTTGTGGTGAAAACAGAAACCAGTTCATTGAACCTGAGAAAATCTGATGATTAGGAACCAACTGCTGGAAAAGGCTCTCACTTTAAGCTCAGAGAAGTTAAATTGATTATGAGGAAAATTACTGATGACCTGGGAAGTCACTGTATTTTTGTCTTGTGTTTTCAAATTTCTGAAATTGCTAATAGTTGCTTAAATTGCTAATAGTTGCTTAAATTGAGCTCTTGTAATAAAGTTTATTTAAGATAATGAGAGAAGAAAAACTGTGTGTTAAATACCCCAGGACTTAAATATTTTTAAACATTGATCACTGGTCCCTGCTAAGTATGTTAATAATGCAGGCTGTAACTGGGGTGTTCACACACTGCCTTATCATAGGCGTTATCACTCGTATTCTAGTGAAATCATACATTGGCTTGACCAGTATAATTATTTGAGTTTGCAATTCCTGGTTTAGACTGTTTTGACTGGAGCTCACTGTTATATTCTGTACTATTTATTACCATAGCTTTTCAAGTGCAGAAACAGTAAGGAACCAGTATTAACTTGCATTCTATAATTAGGACATTGAAGCATTGATGCCCTCCCAGTAGAGATCACCAGGAACTCACCTTTCAACAGTTTGGGTTTATTATTTGATGCAATGAGCAAAAACCCATATCATGGGGATCTAAGGGGTGTCTCAAGGTGTTAAAAAAAAGACTTATTATAGGGTTTTGACTTCTATTTGGTGATTTGGGGGAACATTTAAGAATATGAGGTTTTACTCTGGGTGGGATGCTATCAGGAAGTAGGGGTAGTTCTATGATTGGGAACCTTTTTTTTTTTTTTTTTTTTTTAGATTTTATTTTAGAGAAAGAGAGAGTGTGAGTTAAGGGAGGAGTGGAGGGAGAGAATCTTCAAGCAGACTGATTGCTTGGTGCAGAGCCCGACATGGGGTTCAGTCACACAATCCATGAGAACACAGTCTGAGCTGAAACCAAGAATTGGACACTCAACTGATTGAGCCACCCAGGCACTCCTATGATTGGGAAACTTAATTTTATCTATAGGGAAGGAAAATTAGAACAAGCCTAAAGTTGTAATTGATAAAGAAATAGCAGTCACGCAGTATTTGCGAGAAGGGCTTGTTTGGTATTTTGTATTTTGGACGATGTTCACATTTGTTCAGACATGATTATAGTTGACCCTTGAATGATGTGGGGAGTTAGAAGCATCAACCCCATGCACTGTTGAAAATCTGTGTATAACTTTTGACTCCTCCGACCTCCAACTTAACTATACTAACAGCCTACTGTTGACCAGAACTCTTATCCCTAGCATATATGTGTATAATATATATAACATATACAACATATTTTGTGTGTTGTGTGTGTTATATACTATATTCCTAAAGTAAGCTGGAGAAAAGAAAATGTTATTAAAATCATAAAACGAAAAAAAATCATAAAACGTTATTTATAGTACTGTAAAAAAAAAAAATCATGGTTAAGTGGACTTGCACCATCCAAACCCATGTTAAAGGTTAACTGTACAAAGTTGCTTTAATTTTTATCTTTTATGGTCAAAGAATGGCCTAGTCTGATTTTGATAGTCTTTGAAGTTGTATAGTTCAACAAGAGAATACTGAGATGCTCCTATGAATGCCAAGTAGTTAGCTCATAAGACCAGGCCAGCTCCTAAATGTCAGGAGGTATATTCTCTTTCTCAGGAGTAAAGAAAGAGTTCTTCTATAACTAAGTGATAGTAATAGAAGGAGGAAAGCCACATTTTGTAATATCTAAACTGGTGTTTTCATTTTATTAAGTTGAAGCAGCAGAGTCAAATTCTTATAAAAAGGGTACATCACAAAGAAGGAACACTATTAAATTCAAATGAGAATGAAAAAGGGAAAAGATACTTCGAATTGTTAGAGAATTAAAAAGTAACTCATAAAATTCAGGTTTTGCATACTTTAAGGATAAAATGAGCCATCTTTGAAGACTGGCTAATACAAGCATTTGAGAGTAGGTCTTGTCTTATTGAGAAAGTGACATGAGCAAGGACTTGAGAAGTTAGCTGTGTAGATATCTGAGTTAAGAATGTACCAGAAAGAGGGAATAATAGTGTAAAGTTTGGAAAGTGCAATCATTCATAGTATGTGTGGGAAACAGAAGGCCAGGGTAGCTAAAACATAGTAAGATGGGAGAGTGAGAGGAGTAGAGGTCAGAGAGATAGATCCTTGTAGGCATTAGTATGTTCTTTCTTACTCTCAGTGATCTGGAATCATTTGGAAAGCTTTGAGCTGGTCGATCAGTGCATGATCAGATTTATATTTTAAAGACTTACACTGGTTATGTGTAGAAACATTGTGGGTATAAAGGTGAAAAGTAACCAGTTGGAATGCTATTTCAGTCATCTCTGGTGATAGTGATAGAAGCAGTGAGATGTGGACAGACTCTAGAGGTACTTGAAGGTTGAATCGATAAGATTTTAAGATGGACTGAATATAGGACATGAGATAAGAGATAAAGATGACCTCAGTAGCATTGGTCTATGCAAGTGAAAAGAGTTGCTGACAACTGAGACGGGATGAGGTCATCTGTTGAATTGTAATTTTTGGTGGAAAAAAATCAGATAATTTTTTGAAATGTTATGTTTGAAATAAGATACCTGGTTATTCACAGGGTGGGGAGGGTGGTCTGGAGTTTTCAATCAAGCGAGGAATGTGGTAGCTATACATATGTGGGAGTTGTCAGCATAAAGCCAGAGGTTAGATTCAGTCACCAAGGGCATGAGTGTGAAAAAAGAGACCTAAAGAATGAGCCCTAGTGGCAACCCAACATTAAGAAACCTGGAAGAAGAGGGGAAAGGTACAGAAGATCCTGAGAAGAAATATTACCAAGGAAGGAAAGAAACCAGTAGGATGATAATATTTTTCTTAGCTTTTCAAGAAAAGGAACCATGTCTTCAGTATTTTAGTCTATAGTAGTGTCTTACACTGTGTGTAGATAATACATATTTGCTGAAAAATACAGAGTATAGGTAATTTCAATTTGGGCCATGTTTTGTTTGAGATACCTAAGCAATACCTCAAGGGTATTTGAAAATTCTTACTTGGAGTTAAGGGGGGGAGGGCAGGGAACCAGAGATACAGGTTTAGAACCTGTAGGAATTAAAGTCATAATAAATACAATGCTAACAATTTATAAAAGCAGAAAACCCGTGAATATTTCAAAATCAGTTGCTTGAGGAAAAATTATTACCATGTATCTGAAATTTGGAGATGATTTAGAATTACTTATTTCACAGATAAAAGTATATGTTTGTATTTGTGGAAGATAAAAGCATTACTTTCCACTAAATAGTAAAATTATAGCAATCTAATATAGGACTCTTAAAATTATTTTCTCCATATAAAAGTTTAGATCAGTAGAACATACCATACTCATTGTTTTTTTTTCTCCTTAGATATCTAGTCTTTATCACGTACAAAAAACATTATAGCTCTTGGATATATCTTTTATGTAGATGATTTTATGATACCCTAAAGACTTAAAAAAAGGTAAAAGGAATGAGATATTTAGCTAAGTTTTAAAATGAAGTGGGGTGCTAATGAAAATCATGGAATGCCTTTCCCTTTATCCTTCCTGAAAATGTGGAATGTTTTATTTTAAAAGAAGTGTTTGATAAGAATAATACCCTTCGGGCAGCCTGGGTGGCTCAGTGGTTTAGCACGGCCTTCAGCCCAGGGCATGATCCAGATCGAGTCCCACATCGGGCTCCCGGCATGGAGCCTGCTTCTCCCTCTGCCTGTGTCTCTGCCTCTCTCTCTGTCTCTCTGTCTCTCATGAATAAATAAATAAAATCTTTAAAAAATATATTTTAAAAAATAAATAAAGTGATACGCTAAATCATGTTGTTCTCTTAGTACGAAAAAAAAAATAATACCCCTCAACCAAGTGGGACCCATTCCAGATATTCCAAGCTTCTTCAATATTTGAAAATTAATCCATGTAATTCACCATATCAGTAGGCATATAACTAATTCACTAATTCCATTCCTTGGTGTTTACATAAGAGAAATGAAATATATGCTTATAGAGTGATTTTTTTTTAAAGCAAATATTTTTTCATAATAATCCAAACTCACTGCCTTTTTTGCCCCTTTTCCTCCATGTCTCCCACTTCTGGCCCCGAGTACCACATCTGCCCCAGGACCCCTGCTGCCATCCCCATACAAAGTTTTTGAAATAATAAGTTAGTTTAGCAAAGGGGTACTGTTTTAATGTATAAAAGTTACTTTAATGTATCCTTTTTTTTTTTTTTAATGTATCCTATAGAATTATCACTTGAGACGAATTATTTGTTAAAGGACTGATAAGAATTTAACTCCTAAAAGAACATGACTTAGTAACCTTAAATATTTTGTATATAAATCAGTGAGAGAAAAGAAGGAACAAAATTACTGTAGAAAACAGTGGATGTTATTGGTAGTAAGTCAAATTTAGCAAATGTTTGCTGTACAAAGATACCAATATACTAAATAGTTACATGTACTTAGGATAGAAAATCAAATCAACCTAAACAAAATCTTTGAGTAGTAATAGAAGAAACACAGGTACTTTTAAGTAATTCATTGTATACATATCCTAAAATGTGTAATTGAAGTGTTAAATTTCTAGGTAAAAAGATTTGTAGATCAGTAGTTCCAATTTTGTGACTTCTGACAAAGTTAAGCTTTTATTTTACCATTAAGAAAATTCTTCTGTCCCTCATTCCCTCCAAAAGAAACATCTCTCACATTCCTGTTACCATCATTTTATTTAAAAAGTGACTTTTCACTCAAAAGAAAATAAATAAATACAATAAAGGCACTAAATTTTAAAACATAAATGAAATGAAAAATAAATTTCCAAAATCAAGAAGCAGAAAACTTGAGAAGTCCAATGAGCATAATATTAAATCAGAAAAACTAGCAGACCTACTTTTAAGAGCAAGTTTGAATAAACCTTCATAGAATTGGGATAATACCTAATTTATAAAAACTATTCTGTTAGAGTAAGGGGAGAAAGTACACAACTCCATCTATAAGTATTAAACTTTGAGTGGGGATCCCTGGGTGGCTCAGCGGTTTAGCACCTGCTTTGGGCCCAGGGTGTGACCCCGGGGTCCTGGGATCGAGTCCCATGTTGGGCTCCCTGCGTGGAGCCTGCTTCTCCCTCTGCCTGTGTCTCTGCCTCTCTCTCTCTCTCTCTGTCTCTCATGAATAAATAAATAAAATCTATAAAAAAATAAAATAAACTTTGATAACAAAACTGGATAAAAACTATATAAATCACAATGTTGGGGATCCTGTGTTGGGGTGACAGGAGTTGCTCTGCCACAGATTCTTGTTGACAAGAATATGTGTACATAGGTATTATGGTGTGAAAATTGGTGTTGCCAAGTGTCTATTGACATTGATAAGGCTGTGCCATGTCCTATTAAACTCGTGAAAAAGAGAGGCAAAGGTTCTGCTCTCCAAGAGCATATACTCTTAGTGGTGGACTGGTAAATAAACTTCTAAAGAGGAAGATAGATATATGTTAGCCTGCTGGACATTGTCCCATGTATTCTCAGTTATGTTGATATTTTTTATTCTACTTTTTCCCTATGTTTCAGATTGGCTAATTTCTGTTTCCTGTCTTCTGGCCCACTGAAATTTTCCTCTGTAGTGTCTAATCTTGTTCTTTTCCTCCTCTTTTCTTTCTTTTCTTTTCTTTCTTTCTTTCTTTCTTTCTTTCTTTCTTTCTTTCTTTCTTTCTTTCTTTTTCTTTCTTTCTTTCTTTCTTTCTAAGATTTTATTTATTTGAGAGAATGCATGAGCACACAAGTGTTGGGGAGGGGCAGAGGAAGAAGGACAAGCAGACTCCCCACTGAGCATGGAGCCCCATGTGGGGCTCAATCTCAGGACCCTGACATCATGATCTGAGCCGAAGTTGTACACTTAACCCACTGAGCCACCCAGGCACCCCAGTCTTCTTTTAATCCTGTCCTGGATTTTTTTATTTGGGACTATACTTTGTGAGGTTTCATTTATGTCTTAAATTTAACCTTTTCCTTTCCACCATTTTGGTCACTTTTTTCCCTTTAAGTACAGTAACTGTTTTGAAGTCCTTTTCTTTGTCTCTGAGTCTGTTTCTAGTAACTGAACAGTAGTAATCTTTTGTTTAAAGATTCATTTATTTATCCATGGGGATCCCTGGGTGGCTCAGCGGTTTGGCGCCTGCCTTTGGCCCAGGGCGCAATCCTGAAGACCTGGGATCGAGTCCCGCATCAGGCTCCCGGCATGGAGCCTGCTTCTCCCTCTGCCTATGTCTCTGCCTCTCTTTCTCTCTCTGTGTGACTATCATAAATAAATAAATAAACAAATAAATAAATCTATAAAAAATAAATAAAGATTCATTTATTTATTCATAAGAAACACACAGAGAGAGGCAGAGACATAGGCAGAGGGAGAAGCAGGCTCTTCACAGGGAACCCGATGTGGGACTTGATCCCAGGACGCCGGGATCATCCAGGATCATGCTCTGAGCTGAAGGCAGATGCTCAACCACTGAGCCACCCAGGTGCCCCCCGTAGTAATCTTTTATAGTGGAATATTTCAAGTATTTGCAAAAGTAGAATTTAATAAACCTGGTGTACCTATCAGGCAACTTAAGCATGTATCAGTGTATTGAATACCTTCATCTAAACCTCCTACTTGGCCATCTCTGATAGTTGTTTTTAAGATTTT
The DNA here is from genome assembly GCF_053574225.1 of Canis aureus. Taxonomy (NCBI): domain Eukaryota; kingdom Metazoa; phylum Chordata; class Mammalia; order Carnivora; family Canidae; genus Canis; species Canis aureus. The sequence continues at coordinate 52,439,100 of NC_135615.1, forward strand.
ATTTATTTATTTATTTACTTACTTATTTTAGAGAGAGAACAAACAGGGTGAGGAGAGGCAGAAGTGAAAGGGGAGAGGGAATCTCAAGCAGACTCTGTGCTGAGTGTGGAGCCCCACATGGGGCTCAATCTCACAACCCTGATATCATGCCCTAAACTGAAACCAAAAGTCGGACGCTTAACTGATGAAGCCAGTCAAGTACCCCTTCACCTCTGATTGTTTTAAAGCAAGTCATGAACAACCTCGTTCATACATAAGTATTTCAAGATGGAAACCATTCTGTTTCATACTTGAAAAAAGACAGTTAAAAGTAATTCCTTAATATCATTTGATATCTGTCATTGTTTATATTTGCTTATTTGAAGATTTACATGAACTGTGTAAATTCTAGGCAATATAAAAGTTCCTAAATTGAAATAGAAAAAATGAATTATCTTGACTGTTAGAGAAATTGGATTTGTAATAACCACAATGATAAAGCCTTCCCTTAAGGAATCATTGAGCCTAGGTTTCTTTAATTGAAAATTTTTATTGAGAAAATTGTAAATTCACATGCAATTGCACCAAAATTGCAGATTGGTCCTGTGTACTTGTTACCTAGTTTCCCCTCAGTGGTATCATTTTTGTGATATTCTAAAACAAGAAAGATAGTGACATTGATACAGTCTACCAATCCTACTCTTGAGTCTAGAGGAGACCTCTCACCTGGGTAGTTCCTCCATCTTCCTTTGTCTTTTTTTACCTTGATAGTTTTAAAGTTTATTGGGCAGTTATATAGAATTTCCTTAAGTTTGGATTTGTTTGATGTTTGCTTGTGATTAACATGACAATAACGATACCTATCCCTCCCCAGTGCCTCTTAGATTTGGTTCCATAGGATAATGCTAACTGGTGTTGCTACCTTTGAAGCATTTTAAGGTGATGCCTGTGAGATTTCTTTACTGTAATTGCTGTTTTCCTTTTATAATTAAAAAGTATCTTTTTGGGAGAAACTTTGAGAGTTTATTAGTATTCTGTTTTTTTCATAATCATTTTACCCACAAATATTAGTATCTACTGATGAGGTTTTTTTGTGTGTGTGATGAATTTTAACTGAACATTTATTACTGTAGTATTTGCCAGTTGATGATTTTGCATCATTAATTTTTGATCACTTGAAATTCTGTGCTTGGCACTGTGGTAAACTTAGGTAGAATGATACAGTAATGATGTTTAAAGAAGTTTAAATGATCCTTTAATGTCAACTATATTGAATATTCATATCGTATTAGTACAGGAATGAGTCTTATAAACAGAATTTTTGTAATATTTCAAAAAGCTATTAGTGTTCTTTTAGTCTGGAGTAGAACATTGCTACTTGAAGTTTGTGGGATATTGTTCGCAAATTATTTTTACTATATTTTTCCTGAGATATTTCAAGGAAGTAAGAGTAAGTGCTTAGAAAGTTTACCGTAATTTGGCTTGTTCCAGCACGTGTATGGTATTTTACAGAAGTATTGGTCAGCGACTGCCACCAGGCATATCTAGTCATATAGCAAATGTAGATTTTCTACTACTTCTATCTTCAGCTTTGTTTTCAGCTTTGTCTTTTATATATATGTTAGGGACCACCTTAATCTGGAGCCCAGCACTTAAAAAATAATGTGTCTTTTTCTGTCAGAAAAACAGAAAGACTCCTCAGTGTTCTGTATTTTGTATCCTTAACATCATCAAATAGAGAAGGCATTGGTTTTCAGAAGACATAAGAGAAGCAAAGGGAGGTAAAACTAATAACTGGCAATTATAAAGAGGCATATGAACAAAAGATAAAAGAGAAAAGAGAAATTGTAGAGTAGTTCTGTTTGGCAGGTATCAGTTTGTCTAGATCCTAGTTGATAAATTTTGAATCTGCAAGGTAAATAGGAATTAATTTATTATTATTTTATCCTTTGTAACAGATCCTTTTTTTTTTTTTTTTTTTTTAAAGATTTTATTTATTCCTTAGAGACACAGAGAGAGAGGCAGACACACAGGCAGGGGGAGAAGCAGACTCCCGCTTCCGGGACCCCGATGTGGGACTCCATCCCAGGACCCGAGATCATGCCCTGAGCCAAAGGCAGATGCTCAACCACTGAGCCACCCAGGTGTCCCTGTAGCAGATACTTTTAATTTGATTATTATCTGTTCTCTTTCTAGGAATACAGGAATTTCCAGAAAATATAAAAAATTGTAAAGTTTTGACAGTTGTGGAGGCCAGTGTAAACCCCATTTCCAAGTAAGTTTTCAGTTGAATTACAAGTTGCTCTTGTGAATAAAATAGCTGTGAAATAGGAGTGGAACATCACTTTCTATATTTTTAATGAGTAATTGATTAACAACCATAAATCTATACAAAATTTCAGTTTTAGATTAAAATGAAATCCTTTAAATCCTATTTCTAACTCCATATTTTACAAAGGCAACTTAGCATCCATAATGCTAGTATTTTGCTCCAGGTCTCACAGATAGTTTGTGTAAGGAATGAGGCCAGAACCCAGGTCTCCTCCCTCAGTGATACTTGCACAATGTAAGAATACCTTCGCTCACAAATCAGCTCTGTAGCACCCTAAAACTTTCAAAAATACTAAAAGAAACTGAAAGATCAGAGAGATAAGAACAACAGAAAAAGAAAAAACATGTGATTGGTTGCACCATACACCAGAAGTCATCAATATTCTTTTGTGGTGGTAATGGCTATAAATAGAACGCTTTCCTAACACCAGAACTGTTCAGTTTTACAAAAATGGGATAGAAAACAAAAGATGAGTAGAGCATGGCTTAGTATAGCTAAGTCAAAAACTGAAACTCGCTTTCACATATTACACTACTGTATTTATAGAGTATTTTCAAACAGTGATGCTTCATTTGCTGTGGTAGATGAAGGAATGTGACTTAGAGGAGAAACAAGATGAGTCAAAGACTGAGATGTCTCACTGCAAGAGAACTTGGTGCTTGTTAAAATCCAGGAAAAACATATACTGAAGATGTTTATTTTTAGCTAAAAATACTTAGCATCCAGTCCTAGATCTAGAATTTCTTTTGTTAACCAGAGGAAACAAAGATAAAGCTGATAGTACATATAGGTTCTCAGATGGCCTTAAAATGTCATGTAGCTTTTTGTGTTATTTCTTTTCTTTTGCTTATTATAAAATTATGCAATCTTTATTTGGTTATTTAAGGGGCAGATATTGAAATTGAAAATAATCTAAACTAGTGGTTCTCAAGTAGGAATAATTTTGCTCCCAGGAGTCATTTGGCAAATTCTGAAGATGGTTTTGGTTTTTAAAACCTGCGATGATGGTAGGTGGTGCTCCTGGCTTCTAGTGGACAAAGGCCAGGGTTGCTGCCAAACACTACAGTGCAGAAGACAGCCTCCTCACTACAAAGAATTATCCAGCCCCAAAAGTCAGTACTGTCAAAGTTGAGAATTCCTTATCTACTCCTTTGGACTGACGTTAGATAAGGCGAATTTCAAGAGTGCCTACTGATGTCATGGTTATGTCCTAAGTACATTTCTGTGCATCATGCTTCATTCATATTTGACCTTTCTGTGGACATTTTATCTTCTTGAGACAAATACTGTCTCATTTCCTATTTACAAAGAGAAGTCATCATAAACATTGAAACAGGTAAATTCTTACAAAAAGGAAATCTCAACTTGAGGATCCCTCATTAAAGTAAAAAGGTTACCTGTTAAGAACATGTGTTGGGTAGACATATTCTTAGATTCTATGAGACTGAAATTCTGTGTATTAATTTAACTTAAATTCTGATGTATTTTATATAGGCTTCCTGATGGATTTTCTCAGCTGTTAAACCTAACCCAGTTATATCTAAATGATGCTTTCCTTGAATTCTTGCCAGCTAATTTTGGCAGGTAAATTACAGTTTCTTCTAAAGCCTTTTCTTGTTAGCTCTTATAAAGTTTACAAAACTACAAGTCGCTGTAATACTATTAATTACACTTTCATAGGCTCTTCTTTTGTAATTACTTCCAAGCACTGTGGTTTTTATAGTTTTTTCAGTTGTTATTTTGTCTTTGAATTTCTTTTTCCCAAGTATATAATAAGCAGTGAATATTTAGAAGAAAAAGGTAATTTAAGACTTGAATTGATTTTTAAAGTATGCAAAATAGTTTAAATGTGGGTAATTTCTATATATTGGATACACAGAATGCTTTATTCTTAGTGTTTACCACATTTGAAAATGATCTAATTTTTTATTTATCTGTCCCCTCTACTAGAATGACAATTCTGGAGAAAAGAAAATGTGTTTCTGGGGACCACCCCATTGGCACACTCCTACCAATATCTTAACAGAGTAGTTCTTGTCATTATAGTCTCTGAGTATTTTTTTTAATGAAAAAATGAATTAGTGAATGAATGACTAATAGCAAATTATTACTGTTTTAAAACTAATTAGTAGAAAGTGCTATTTATTGACATGTTAATTTTAGTCATCTTTTTGTTTCTAAATGAAGATAAATCTGTATGATCTCACATGTGGAATCTAAAAGATACAGAGAACAGATTGGTGTTGCAAGGGTGAGAGGTTGGACAATATGGGTAAAGGTGGTCAAAAAGTACAAATTTCCAACTATAAATAAATAATGGGGATATAATGTACAGTGTGGTAATTATGGTTAACAATACTGTATTGCGTATTTGGAAGCTGTTAGCAGATTCTAAAAATTCTCATATGAAAGAGAATTTTTTTAACTGTGGTGATGGATGTTAACTACACTTACTGTGGTGATCATTTCACAATATATACATATGTACATTTCATTGAATACCTGAAACTAATAATGTTATATGTCAATTACATTTCAATTAAGAAAAAAGAATTCTGGGTATTATTGTAGCCCAATGACTGTCCTGTGGGGGCCACATTATCATGCTTCATATATTTATATACATGCATATGTAGATGTATATGTGTAATATGCATATACATTATACATGAATATATAAAAAGTTAGTATACTTGTTAGATTCCTTTTCTATATCTGACATTTGGACCACTTTTTTATTGAAATATATTTGACAGGTAAAAAAATTGTGTAAGTTTAAGGTATACAGCGTGTTGATTTGATACATTTATGTGTTGGAATATAATTGACATTGTGGCATTAGTTAGCACCTCTAGACCAACCAGTCTTCTTATTTTCCCTCTAATTTTATTGGTATGTACATCACTGAAGAGCCAGGGGATTTGTCCCTTTTTATGTCCCTTTAGGTTCTCTTGTTCTTTTTTTCTCTCGGAGCTAGACTCTGAAGTTGAATTATTTTCTGATATACTGATGGCTAGTATTTTGGGGAGGGATTTTTTGCATGAAATGCTGTAAGATTGATATTCAGGGGCAATCAATTTGTGCTTTAAATGTGTTTAGAAGTGTTTAATTTTTCTCTGAGGAGCAGAAATAGTCTTGTCTTTGTGATTACAAATAATTATTCGTTGCTTTTAAACTTTAGAGTTAGACATCACTTTGGTAATTAAATTCATTGTCTCTGTCATAGATGCTTGATTTGTTATTTTATTTTGCAGATTAACTAAACTCCAGATATTAGAACTTAGAGAAAACCAGTTGAAAATGTTGCCAAAGTAAGTAAAGATGCTATCCTTTCTAAAGTAAGAACTTCTAATTCTTTTTTTTTATAATCCTTTTTTGTTATTTTATTACTGTTACTTTATTTTGTAGTTAAGTTCATGTATTATATAAAACAGAACAGGAGGGATCCCTGGGTGGCGCAGCGGTTTAGCGCCTGCCTTTGGCCCAGGGCGCGATCCTGGAGACCCTGGATCGAATCCCACATCGGGCTCCCGGTGCATGGAGCCTGCTTCTCCCTCTCCCTGTGTCTCTGCCTCTCTCTCTCTCTCTCTGTGTGTGACTATCATAAATTTAAAAAATAATAATAATAAAAAAAAATAGAACAGGAAAAATGAACAAATTTATAAAATAAATTGAAGTGTCTGGATGAAAAAAAATACAAGAGCTTTGCCTTCTTGCCTATAGATCTCTTGATATGTTGTTGGTCTTGCACTTTAGATATCAAATAAAGATATCTGGCTTGAAACATAAGTTGATATGCTGCAAGGTTAAGCCATAGTCTGCGGGTGAGCCAGGAAATTCTAGATTTTCTAACTCTTGTCCTTAATATTGGCTATAACAAATGCTGATATAGCAAAATGCAAGCTTTTATCATCAGACAGCAAGAGGGAAACTTGAATTAATGAATGCAACTTACCTCCAAGTCCTCTGAAAGGAGGTGAAAAAAATAAATACTGTATTTTACCAGTGTTCCCCCAAAAGCATTACTCTAAGCATGCAGGAGGATGCTGTGAGCAGCTACAACAGTAAGATCTAATCCAGAGGTAGGTTCAAGACCAAGAGTAGGAGAGTGGTTGAAGAAATCCTCCTGGGGCCAGTACCATTTCATAGAATGACCATTTGTGTTGGGGAATGAGTTTATGGCTGGCATAAAATTATTTAGCAAGCACATGCTAGCTATTCCTGTTTGAAATCTACCAAATTATAAAATCAAGGGGGAAATAAAACGTTGAAGATGGAGCTGTTGTTCCTCAAGATGAGGGGGAAAAGGTCTTACCAAAAGAGGGATTAGGCACTGACTTAACTCTATATGGAGAACATCCTTCTCAGGCTAGTAGAAGATGAGGAAGAGCATTACCAAAGGCTGACTAGGCCACTGGGAGCCCAAAAGGAAAGGGAAAAAGGCATTTGGGAAGAAAGCTAGAAGAAAATCTTCTGGGTCTAACTAGGTAAGTGAATCTAAGGCAGATGCACCAGAGATATGCTACCCACTATGCCAACATGGAGCTGGTGGTAAAATATCTCAAGACATTTTAAACCCAGAGAAATGTATGAAAAAATATGTTAACAAAGCAAATTAAAACCAAACTTCCAAGGGCAAAATCTCCTCAGATATGAAATCGAAGACAGTCACTTTTCATTAATTCTGTGATTAGAAAAAAAATAAAAGTAACAATTGTAAAGATTTGTTTTATTTTCTACTGGGGGAAGAAGAACGATAAATAGAACCGTTTTCCAATTTGCTCTCCACTGTATACCTACATACCCACACGCATGCACAGACCTACACACACCAAAAATGCCCAAACAAACAAAAAAAAAAAAACAGAAAACTGGGAATCAAACACCAAAACACCCTCAAATTGCACCAATACTTCGTATTTTGACCAAAAGAATAGATCCTGGGAGGAAGTGCAAAACGCAAAATCAAATGACCGAAAAATGCTGAACAAACAGCATTATTAATATACAAAATATTTATATTACTGAACTAGTAACAGTTGATGTTCTCCATGTCTGTAAAACTTTGGAACCACATAGCTGATTTGTTAAATCTAGTCCATGCCAGCTTCCAAACACCAGAAAAAATTTTAGTTAGCTTCATTCTTTGATGCTTCATCAAAATTTTCTACAAGATCTGGAACATCATCATCCTCTTCATCAGTGTCTTCTGGTTTTGGTGCTTTGCTATCCAACACTTGCCGAGGGAACTGTTCAGCTAACTTCCTAAGACTTGTTAAGCTGTCAGCCCCAAGCTGACTTAATATTCCAGGAAGCATTTCTGTGATTGGTTTGGCTTCTGCATGACCAGTAATTGCAAAGGTGTTAGCAGAAAGGGAAGCTTGGACTTTGGGATTGTTGAAATGAATAACTGTCCCATCATCTTTAATCATGTTCACCTCTTCGATACCAGCTATATTATTCACAGCCAGTTTTTTTAGAGAACTCTGAAGTTTTTTGTCATCAGCTGTAGCTGTTCTATGTACCACCTTCTTTCTGCGAGCTGTACCCTTGCCCCCTATCTGGACCTGAGCCTGAAGTTTGGCTAACTTTTCTTGATTCATGCTGTTGGTAAATCTGAAGCAGGGAGGGTCCTCCAACAACAGCACACAGCAAGAGCAAGATGGCTGCCTCCAGAACTTCTAATTCTTTTGAAGGTTTTACTTTTGAGTAATCTTTACACCCAATGTGGGGCTTAAATTTATAATCCCCAAGATCAAGAGTCACATGCTCTACTGACCAAGCCAGCCAGGCACCCTAAGAATTTTTAATTCTTAAGTCCTTAGAGAAATGTTAACTTTGTAATGTCTAAAATATGATTGAAAGTTATTTTAAAAGACTGGCATTTGTGGTCATCATATTTTAATCAGTGATGTTGAATATAAAATTTTCACATCTGTTTTTGGTGTTTTATAGGGATTGCATAGCTTTCCAGAACTAGGTCCTTTGTGACAGATACCAAAATATGTCTGTAAAGCTCACGAGTCCTATATAGAGGTCCCAATTCATATAGTAGGGCTCTTCTATAGTATTCATTAGTGAGATCTGTAGGGTCTTCATGTGAAGTCTGATAATGGTAGTTCAAACGATTTGTCCGATTTTATAGTTTGTTTTAAATTAGAAGTGGGGTGGAGGGCCCCCTACTGGTAAACTAACATCAAAAAAAGATGGCAGTCCAAAAAAAAAAAAAAAAAAAAAAAGATGGCAGTCCAAGCGAAATAAGGTAAGACTAAAAACAGATGTACACACTCAAAATGCACTGTGGTCTATGTCCATTTATTGGGAAAAAAACCTTAAAACTTCCAGAATTTATTGCTGCATTTTTACAGTGCAGGCATTGGCAAACTACCATCTTGTTAACTCTGGCCCACTGTTTATTTTTGTAAATAAGGTTTCACTGGAAATACCTGTATTTATTTACATATTGTCTATGGCTCCTTTTGCTCTGTAGAGTTCGAGTCACATATTTGGGTCAAAGACTGTATGCAAAGCCTAAATTATTTATTTTCTGATCATTTACAGAAAACTTTGCTGACTTCTGTTGTAATTGGTTTGTCAAAGAGTTAATTGTTACCTTCTAAGGCAGATATCTCCAGTTCCCCAGGAGTTAGTTCTGTTTACTCAACTTCTGTGGCATCTTATTTGTATCTTTTATGAAATTTACCACATTATTCTTATTTTTTAAATACATTTTACTCCCGTTTTTACCTGCCCAACTTATATGCATATACAGATAGACTTGTAACCTTCCCCATGAATTTAAGTCTTTGAGGACAAAGAGCATATCTTAGTTCTGATTCCCAGAAGACGTTATCTATGAGCTGATGATTGTTCAGTGCAGAAATTATTGGAATTCTTAGTGATGGTTGTAAGTATAAATTAAAATGAGAATTATGATCCATATTAAGTTCAAAAAGGTTTAAATACTTTACATATGTGGTACTGGTGTTGATGCTTCCTTAGTTCAAACAGTGACAGCTTCGTAAAAGATTTGAATAAGATGTAAATCATTTACAATAGCTCAGCCTACAATTAATATGGTTTATGTGAAACCATAATTTTAACTCATTATTTTATGTCCTTATTTAACTTTAAATTGGGCTCTGATGGATTTTCAAATATTATCTTTACAGCTTTCTTTTTAAGACTCATGATTAAAACTTTCGAGACCTCACAAACTACAAAGAGGCAGTATTTAAATGTTATGAAAGTCATATGCTTCCAGGTTATGTTAGTGAACCTTATTGTAATCAAAGATGAAAGCAGTGGGAAAGCTAGTTTAGATATGTAGCTATGTGAAAGTTAATAACCTCTGAGGACCAGAGGGCCAGGACTAAGCACACGAAAGATGTCTATTTTTCCTCTGTGACACAAGAGGAGATGATAAAAAGGCGTCATTAATACAAAAGAATTATAGAGGTAAACAGGAAGAAATTTGAGAGATAGTTTTTAGTCTCTCCTTGAAGTAAGAAGCTGGATCTTAAAAGACTCGAAAGTGAAAACATGAAATTTTGTCTTAGACTTTTGAGGTCTCTTAGTAGGACCAAGGTTGCCAGTGTAAGCTAACGCAAGTTGTGATGGAGACACTTTGAGGCTTTTACACCATATTTCTTTTTTTATTACATAGATCTTTCACTCACTTTTTCCTGGATCAGTTTTAAAACTTTGCTTATTAAAGATGTCATTCATAATTGTATTTTTCCTAGGGACCACTTCTTTTTTATACTCTTGTATTCCTTACCCTGTTGATACAATGTTTAACTGCTGCTTATGGATTTCCTATGTTCTTTTGTCATTTTAAGAGTGTTGAATTAAGAAAATTAAGATTATGTCTTCTTTTAGTCCTTCCCTTCTTCCTCATACACCTCTCTACTTTTCTCAGATGTTTACCAGATACAGTATTATAGACGTAGTTTAATACCATAGCATCTAATCTTTCTTCAGAAAGATCCTGGAAGTACCTTTTGCTTTGTTATGAAGCAAACTACAACTGACTTAGAGATTTTCTGGACAAAGATAAGAGTAAAGGAAATAAAATCATAGTACTTCATAGTACCTGAGATTAGGAGCTTAATAAGTCTAAGTGAAATAAAGCAGCTTTGGAAAAAAAAAATGGTTGTTGTGAAATAAGTTAAAGAAATGTTGATATAATGGGAATACTTAAAATGAAAGGGTTAGGGAAAATTAGCTTCCCCTAATAGTAGGTCAGTAACAATAGTGGCGTTACAGTTATGTGTGTGATTGACATTTAATTATTTGGAAGAGAGCACACAAGCACGCTGGTGGGGCAAAGGGAGAGGGAGAAGCAGACTCCCTGCCCAGCAGGTAGCTTAACGCAGGGCTTGATTCTAGGATCATGACCTTAGCTGACGACAGGTGCTTAACCTATTGAGCCACCCAGGTGCCCCCAATTATGTGTGCTCTTATGTTTGTTAGTTTTTTCCCAAAAAAAAAAAAAAAAAAAACAGAGAAATGCTTTTAAGTGAATTTTATTTTACTTTTTCTAATTTGTTAAGTTTCCAGAAAAGATAAAATGTCTGTGTTCTTGGGTTATCATTTAAGGAGCCTGTTGGTTCTTAATGATGTTAATTTTTAAGTTATTAGCATATTAATATATATTGGGAACATGATAATAGCTGTATTTTGCTTTCATTTTGTCATATTCTAAAAGATTATAGCACGAAGTTCTTATTTGGGTAGCTGAGAGTACCTCAATCTATCAAATACTACATTTCTCTAAAAGTAGCTATGTAAGAGTATAAATATGTGTTTTTATTGATTAGGTTTTTTTTAAAGATTTTATTTATTTATTCATGAGAGACACACAGAGCAAGAGAGAGACAGAGACACAGGCAGAGGGAGAAGCAGGCTCCATGCAGGGAGCCTGATGTGGGACTCGATCCCGGGAGCCCCGGGATCACAACCTGAGTCAAAGGCAGACGCTCAACCACTGAACCACCCAGGCATCCCAATTAGGTTTTTAAAATACCATATTGAAGGAGAAATAAAAGCACAATTTAGTTATTTTATTATGAAATTAGTTTTTGTATATTTTCCAAGTTGCTGTAGTTACAGAGAAATATTGGTAGTAAGTTGGAAGTTAAAAGTGAATTTTATCTAACTCATTATATTTGTGATTCTTATAAAACTTTGAGTTGTATTGAAATTAATTTGAAAATGTGGTGAGAAATGTCCTTACTTACTTTTCTTAAAATTTTGAGTCTTAATTTTCAGAATTAGCGATCTTGAAATTTTACAAATACGTGACCAATATTGAAAAATGGTAATAATTACTATGTAGTTGCCAGTCTAATTCATTAGTTGATTTATATTATATGAAAATTTATTCTTTAAAAACAATGAAAACCAGTTACACATATTCTGGTCTATGTGTTTGAATTTACTGTGACTACTTATGAATAGAGATGAAGACCTGATGAGAAGCCAAAATGAGAAAATAATTCAACTTATTTTATTGAGAAATTAAATTTAGAATACTTTTCTAAGAAATTACATTTATTTTGTCTACGTGGACTGTTAGATACTACATGAGAATGTTTAACACTATTACTCTTGAAAGCTTCCATTTAATTGATATTTTTCTATATTCAATTCTTCATTAATCCCTTGTACATAGAACCATGAATAGACTGACCCAGCTGGAAAGACTGGATTTGGGAAGTAATGAATTCACAGAAGTGGTAAGTTCATACTAGTCCTTATCCAGAGGTCTTAAGTTTGAGAACATGTGAAAATTAATGTATTTATTTCTTAGCATTTTTAAGAGTAAAATAAAGATACATATTTTTGAGAAAAAAACAATATGAAAGTTCTTAACAGGGAAAATTAAGCAGACAGAAATACCTGACAATAGTGAGAATAAAATGTAAAATAAATGAGAAACCCATGGAAATGGTAACTAAAAGTTTTTAGGCATAGTGAGTAGACAATTTGAGAAGTTATAAGGGAATCTAGAATGAATCAGACACAGGCAGAGGGACTACTTCTGAGTCAAAAGTAGCTCCCTGAGAGTATTGCTCAGGAATTTATTCAATGATAAAATATTTTTCTGTAATTTTACTTAATAGCTAAGGAGAAAACATCAAGTGAAACAACTGTTGTTTTTCAGTTGGTAATAAGACTCTAATAAGACCTCTAAATTGTTTTTGTTTTGTATGCAAAGTGTGCTATGATATGTAACAAAAAAGGAAAAGAGTATGTATGTAGATTTTTGTTTTTACTGAGCTTTCCAAGAGAACTCAGAAAATAAGCTAGATACTTTTTCTGAAGGGGAATTCATTGGCCTGAATATCATCATCATTAATTTTTTTTTAGTATGTTTATAATTTTTTTTTAAGATTTTATTTATTTATTCATGAGACAGAGAGAGGCAGAGACACAGGCAGAGGGAGAAGCAGGCTCCATGCAGGGAGCCTGATGCAGGACTCGATCCCGGATCTCCAGGATCACGCCCTGGGCTGAAGGCAGTGCTAAACTGTTGAGCCACCCGGGCTGCCCTATGTTTGGTTTTTAAAATTATGGTAGATTTCAAATGACTGGCAGTCTTTTTTTTTTTTTTTTTTAAGATTTATTTATTAGAGACAGAGCTAGAGGGGTGGGGGGGGGTGTAGTGGCAGAGAGAGAGAATCTCAAGCTGACTCCATGCTGAATGCAGAGCCCAAGGCAGGGCTAAGGTCCCACAACTCTAAGATCACTCACTACCTGAGCCAAAACTAAGAGTCTGATCCCTTAACCAGCTGTGCCACTTAGGTGCCCCTGGTCTCTTTTTTTACTTCTAGTATAATTAACATACAGTGTTATATTAGTTTCAGGTGTATAATACAGTGATTCAGCAAGTCTGTACATTTCTCAGTGCTCATCAAGAGCACTTTTAATCTTCACCAATTCCACCCATCCACCTATCCACCTCCCCTCCCACAGCAGTTTGTTCTCTATAGTCACAAATCTGATTCTGGGTTTGTCTCCGTTTTTACTTTGTTCATTTGTTTTGTTTCTTAAATCTCACATATGAGTGAAATCATGTGGTTTCTTTTTCTCTGACAGACTTATTTTAGCATTATACTCTCTTGAGCCATTCACATTGTTACAAATAACAAGATCTCATTCTTTTTTATGTTTAATACTCCATTACATATATGCACACACACACACACATATATACTACTTTTTAAAAAAGATTTTATTTACTTATTTGAGAGAGAGGGGAGCACCAGCAGGGGGAGCAACAGAGGGAGAGGGAGAAACAGGCCCCCCACTGAGCAGGGAGCCTTCGATGTGGGGCTCCATCCCAGGACCCTGAGGTCATGACCTGAGCCAAAGGGAGACGCTTAATCCCCTGAGCCACCCAGGCACTCCTGTCACATTGCCTTTATCAGCCTCAGTTGACACTGGGGCTGCTTCCATATTTTGGCTATTGTGAATAATGCCACAAACAGGGGTGGATATATCTTTTCAAATTAGTGTTTTCATGTTTTTGGATAAATACTCAGGGGAATTGCTGGATTGTATTTTTAATTTTTTAAGGAACCTCTGTACTGTTTTCCATTGTGACTGCCCCGATTTGCACTCCCACCAACAGTGCACTAGGGTTCCTTTTTCTCCACATCCTCACCAGCAGTTCTTTCCTGTGTTATGGATTTTAGTCATTCTGACAGGTGTGAGGGGATAGCTCCTTGCGGTTTTGATGTGCGTTTCCCTGATGATGAGTGATGTTTAGCATCTTTTCATGTGTCTGCTGTCAAATGATCATCTTAACAAGAATTTCTCAGTATTGTCAACTTCATGATTGCCCTGTGGGTGTTCATTATACATTTGCTTATCAAATAGACAGTGAACTCTACAGCTGAAGTCGGCTGAAGAGTGGAAGTTTTGGATACCTCATTTTTTTCTAAAATATTCATATTCTTTATTTTAATTGAGGATGGTTTATGATAGGTTTTATTGTGTGTTGTGGAAGTTTTTAAGCCCTTATAAAAAATACATGTACTATGCTTCCTAAATTGTTAAGCTATTATATTCTTGATATTTTTATACATATTAATCTACATCCATATTAACTATTTGAAAAGTCTTAATTATTGTTAGTCCTGTAAATCAGTAGCATTCAGAATCATTAGTTTTTGTACCATTTCAGTCTCCAGCATTATACATTTTTTAAAAACTCACCCTTAAGTGATAACAGGTAAAGCACAAAGAGATCTTTTTAATCCAAGACACTTAGAATCCTGACTTATATTTATGTATTAGCAGTAAATCTGAATGACATGACTTTTATGTATTACTTGTGTTATTATGTTGATTAAATATGATGGTACTCTGTGCCATCACAGTATCAGTGACTGGACAGAGGTTTGTGTAGTGGCAAAAATACCTTTGACAGATGCATTCAATAGAACCTACAAGGGCAAAAGTCTAAGATTGAATTTTGTCTCAATACCAAGGTCCATCCTAACTCTGGGAAACGAACAAGGGGTGGTAGAAAGGGAGGTGGGTGGGGAGTGGGGGTGACTGGGTGATGGGCACTGAGGGGGGCACTTGATGGGATGAGCACTGGGTGTTATTCTATATGTTGGCAAAATGAACACCAATAAAAAATAAATTTAAAAAAATACCAAGGTCCACTGCAATCCTCTAATTTTTTTGTTATCAACACCATATTAAAAACAATAATTGGGGGATCCCTGGGTGGCGCAGCGGTTTGGCGCCTGCCTTTGGCCCAGGGCGCGATCCTGGAGACCCGGGATCGAATCCCACATCGGGCTCCCGGTGCATGGAGCCTGCTTCTCCCTCTGCCTATGTCTCTGCCTCCTCTCTCTCTGTGTGACTATCATGAATAAATAAATAAAATCTTAAAAAAAAAAAAAAAAAAAAAAAACAATAATTGGGATCCCTGAGTGGCACAGCGGTTTGGTGCCTGCCTTTGGCCCAGGGCGTGATCTTGGACACCCGGGATCGAATCCCACGCCCAGGGCGCGATCTTGGAGACCCGGGATCGAATCCCACGTCGGGCTCCCAGTGCATGGAGCCTGCTTCTCCCTCTGCCTCTGTCTCTGCCTCTCTCTCTCTCTCTCTGTGACTATCATAAATAAAATAAAATAAAATAATTTAAAAAAACAAAAAAACCAATAATTATATAATTGCTAAGAGTTTGAAATAACAAAATGTTCATATCATGTGATTATGCCTTAGTTTACTTACCTTTCCCTTATTACTGGATACTTAAGATGGTTTTTTTCTTTTCTTTTTTTTCTTTTAAAGATTTTATTTATTTATTCATGTGAGAGAGAGAGAGACAGAGAGAGGCAGAGACAGAGGTAGAGGGAGAAGCAGGCTCCACATAGGGATCCTGACATGGGACTAGATCCTGGGCCTCCAGGATCAGGCCCTGGACTGAAGGTGGCGCTGAACCGCTGAACCACCCAGGCTGCCCAAGATGTTTTTTTCTTTATTTTCCTCCCTCTTAGTCATCAGGGAAAATCTTTGTCCTTTTCATAAAAACTAAATCTTTTCTTTTAAAGATATTATTCATTTATTTGAGAGAGAGAGAAACAGAGATAGCAAGAGGGAGCACAAGCAGGGAGGAGGGGGAGAAGCAGACTCCCTGCTGAGCAGGGAGCCCAATGCAGGGCTCGAGCCCGGGACCCAAGTCCATGACCTGAGCTGAAGGCAGAAACTTAACTGACTGAGACACCCAGACAACTCCTGCTTTTTTTTTTAAAATAGATTCTATAGAGCAGTTTTAGGTTTATAGCAAATTTTAGCTGACAATAGGTACAGAGATTTCCTGTACACACCCTTCCCATACATCTATAATTTCCCCATCATCAACACCCCCCATCAGAGTGGTACATTTGTTAAACTTGATTGAACGTATATTGACACATCACAATTACCTGAAGTCCATTGTTTACATTGGGTTTGACTTCTGGTGTTGTACATTCTGTGGGTTTGGACAAATGCATAACGATATGTAGCACCATTATAGTATCATATAGAATAGTTGATAATAAGTAGGTAACATTGATTAATTCTTAATTGATTCTTTTTTCCCATTTATTTTAAATTAAAATTTAATTAATTAACAGTGTATTATTAGTTTCAGAGGTAGTGTTCATTGATTCATCAGTCTCAAATAATACCTAGTGCTCATTACATAACATGCCCTCCTCAATGTCCATCACCCAGTTACCCCATCCCCTAGCCCCCTCCTCTCCAGTGACCCTCAGTTTGTTTCCTATGATTAAGAGTCTCTTATGGTTTGTCTCCCTCTCTGATTTCATCTTGTTCTATTTTGCCCTCCCTTCCCCTGTGGTCCTCTCTTTTGTTTCTTAAATTCCACATATAAGTAAGATCATATGATAATTGTCTTTCTCTGATTGACTTATTTCGCTTGTTCCATCCACATTGTTGCAAATGGCAAGATTTCTTTTTTTGTTGTTGGTAGAGTAGTATTCCATTGTTTGTGTGTGTGTGTGTGTGTGTGTGTGTGTGTGTGTGATATATATATATATATATATATATATATCACACACACACACATCTTATGTATCCATCCATCAGTGGACATCTAGGCTCCTTCCACATTTTGGCTATTGTGGACATTGTTGCTATAAACATTGGGGTTCAGGTGCCCCTTCAGATCACTATCTTTGGGGTAAATACCCAGGAGTGCAATTGCTGGGTCTTACAGGAAAAGGCTAAATCTTTTTTTACAGATAATGATTGAGAGTATCTTTTTATTGTACTCTTGAAAGCAATTGGTCTTACTTTTATTTATTAGTTTTATAAATACTTGAACCTGTTATGTAATCAAAAGCTTAAATTAGTTTTAGGCAGCCTACTCTTCTGGAATGCTTATCTTTGAGTTTTCTTTTAGTAGTACCACTGTAATGATTATAATATAGTGAAAAGTCTAGAATCCTGATTCTGCTCCATGCCTCCGCCCCCATTACTTATTAATTGTTTTAAACTAGAAGTTACCATTAGAAGTTCCCTGGAGCTTCTTTTGAAGGATAAAAATATTCAGGTAAATTACTGAATCCCCCTACCTCCTTCTTATCCAAACAGCCTGAAGTACTTGAGCAACTAAGTGGATTGAAAGAATTTTGGATGGATGGTAATAGACTGACTTTTATTCCAGGGGTATGTATATCAAACTTTAAATGGCTTTTCTTATTGTACTCTTTTCTTTGCAGTTTTATGAATTGTACATTTTCAAATTACCTTTTAAGAAAGGATGGTTATTTAGTTGTTAGTACTATTGGATAGAAGCAAATAACATTTTTATTTTTACTGTCAATACATTCTTGATTAAAATCAGAAAATTACCATAGTAAACTTTGTAAAATAGACTGTTTTTAATTCACTAGACCTGGAGTGTGTCCTTCCTAATGGTTGCATTTGAGTTTATATCCTAACTCATTTTGTCCAGAGATTTGTTAAAGTAGGATATTTTCTATGTAATTTCTGTCTTATCAGCTGACATTTATTCCCATACTCAAAGAACATATGAATCCCTGTGGGTCCTCTTGCCCTGGCCAATGGTGACAGCTGAGTTCCCAAAGAAAAGTATATGTCCATTGTCATTCTGCTAGTCTCTTAGCAAGAGCTCTTAGCTTTATTATTGAATATATTATTTATGGCATTTAATAAAAAAATTGAATCTTTTCTCTCAACTAAACATGTAATTATGAATTATAACTTGGTATTGATTTTATTATCTACACTTGCTACAAATTCATTTATTGGAATCATTAGATTTCCTTTTTTTTTACTTATAGTTTATTGGTAGTTTGAAACAGCTCACATATTTGGATGTTTCCAAAAATAATATTGAAATGATTGAAGAAGGAATTTCAGCATGTGAAAACCTTCAAGACCTCCTCTTATCAAGCAATTCACTTCAACAACTGCCTGAGACTATTGGTTTGTATTGCTTTCTGATTCATGTAATAAATTTACTAATGTAGGGCACCTGGGTGGCTCAGTGGTTGAGCGTCTGCCTTCAGCTTGGGTTGTGATTCTGGGGTCCTGGGATTGAGTCCCCTTTGGGCTCCCTGCAAGGAGCCTGCTTCTCCTCCCTCTGCCTGTGTCTCTGCCTCTTTCTGTGTGTCTTTAATGAATAAACAGATAAAAATCTTTAAAAAAAAATTTACTAATGTAAAATCTCAGAAATTACATTTTGCCATTATTTCACTCAAAACTTTCGTATGTCAGATTTTGTTATGAGCTAGTTCTGTTGTACTGCCAGTCACAAATCTTATTTGAATTTTTTCCTTATGTGATTGTCTACACGTTTTTCTCGGTTGACATTACTATATTTTTCTTTAAGAAAATGCCATTTTTATCACTACAATAAAATTTAAATTCTTTAAAAAGATGTTAATTTATCCAAACTTTAACTGCTAATCATAGCTATTATCTAGTAACTTTTTTCAATCTCTATTTTAGACTCATAGATGAGAAAACAAACCAGTTTAGCAGATCCCATGAGAGTCTTTGTGTAGTTACTTTTAGTCTGATGATGCTTCAAGGAAATTGAATTATTTTGATTGAAGAACCAATAACATAAATCTTGCCGTCTTTATGATGCTTAAACATGAAAAACAACAACAACAACAAAAAACCCTTTGTACATATTTATTGAGTTACATAGCTTTTTTAGCTCAGGTTACGTTTTGCAAAGTCTACAATTTATTCAACACTTTAAGTTAGACTCTTTGTATTTTATTTTATTTTTTTAAAGATTTTATTTGTTTATTCATGAGAGACACAGAAGGAGAGGCAGAGACACAGGCAGAGGGAAAAGCAGGCTCCATGCAGGGAACCCCATACGGGACTCGATCCCAAGACCCCGGGTCTTGGGCTGAAGGCAGATGCTCAAGCGCTGAGCCACCCAGGCATCCCTATACCTAGGAATTTTATATACCTACCATTCCTTTTTGTTTGCACTCACTTGTCCCCTGGCATTGTTTTAAGGAGTAGTGCTGCACCTGTGAACAAAGCAGACAGAAGTCCCTACTTTTATGAAGCTTGCATTTTAATAGAAGTAAGATAGATAAATATACACTACTGTTAAAAGGTGATATATCATAAAAATTGAAAATAAAGGCTAAGGGAATACAGAGTGAAGAGGTTAGGTTGGTTTTTCTTTTAGATAGGTTAAGAAAGTTCTGTATGATTCATGTCAAATGTAATATGTGTTTGCATGGACTGTTGATTGACTGGTTTCTAGTTCAAGCTGGAAAATTATATCTTACTTCTTCCCTCATAGGTTCATTGAAGAATGTAACAACTCTTAAAATAGATGAAAATCAATTAATGTATTTGCCAGACTCTATAGGAGGGTAAGATTTTTCTGAATTACTTAGAAGACTTTATTTTCATTCAGCTTTATGTATTTATGTTTATATATATTATGTATATATTTCATTCAACCATACATATTTTCGGGTAAGTGCTTAAATGGCATCTAAGGGAGATTCCATAAGCATTTAAATAAGTAATTGGACATAGGTTGGATATGTTTATAATAAAGAGAGGTTTATCTTTATTGTTATGCTTAGTGGAAATCGAGTTTTTCTAGATTGGGTAAAATCAAGTTGATATTTATGTGTTAAGTTTGGGGTTATATATAAGAAACTAAAAAAAAAATGTGTGTTTTCTATTTTAATTAATTAGGTTAGTATCAATAGAAGAACTGGATTGTAGCTTCAATGAAATTGAAGCTTTGCCTTCATCTATTGGGCAGCTTACTAATATAAGAACATTTGCTGCAGATCATAATTATTTACAACAGTTACCCCCAGAGGTATTGTATTTTCAATTTGCTTTGAATTGTTTTTTCATTTTATTTATTAAAACTACCTAGTGTGGTTTTATCTGTTTTCTTTAGAAATAATTGTGTAACTCTTTTATTTATTTCTGAATAATAATTAGCTATACTTATTTATAGAGGTATCTAAATACTTTTTAAACATGAAAATTAATCATTGAAAGGAGAAAATAATTATTCCTTTTATAAATGAAAGAATATTTTCATAACTTTTGGAAATGATATTTTACTTCTCTCTATTAAGCAGTAGGCCACAATTTTGATCCACAATTTTATGTTTCTGTTTCAGATTGGAAGCTGGAAAAATATAACTGTGCTATTTCTCCATTCCAATAAACTTGAGACACTTCCAGAGGAAATGGGTGACATGCAAAAACTAAAAGTCATCAATTTAAGTGACAATAGGTTTGTAAGAATTCTGGTTTATAGAAGACATTGATTGAATGAAATTAAAGTTTCATTATTTGATAGAAAATGGCATGCATTATCAATAATAAATATATTTTCCAAAGAAGACTGGCATTGCAAAAAAAAAAGAAAAGAAAATGGCATGCATAACATTCTCTCTTTTTTTTTTCATATTCTTTTCATATGTATTTTTGGTTTTTAAATAGAATTTTTATTTGAAAGATGACCTAATTTTCTGTGGTTTTATAGTGGGTTATTTGTCACAGTTCATTTTGTGTCAACTTTAGCTCAACAACTTAAAGCCTTAGCTAGATAGCTGTTCTTTCCTTATACTCACCCTTTTTTATTCCTTAAGTCATACCTTCACCATAATACTGATGCATGAAGCAGCTTTTCATTTAATCTGCTCCCTGTATTTTTCTAAGCAGAGATCTGAATTAGGCACCCATTTGCATAGCTTGGGCAACACAGTCAAAGTGCAGAGCAAATCACTAGAGTTGCTAAATTGGCATAATGTTTAAGAACAGACGGTCTGTAATTTTTCCTGAGGTAAAGATACTAATAATGATAAAAGAATGTAGAGCATTTTTACATTATGCTTTCATAATACCTTACAAAATATCAAAACAACATTATGCAATAGTACAGTATTGTTATTTTACAAGGAGAAAATTAACACTCAGATTTAAGATGGCTCACTTAGCTTGTAAAGTAGAGCTTTACTGTTAGCCCAGTTTTCTGACTAATTAAGGTATTTGGACTGTTACAAAATATCAAAACAACACTATGCAATAGTACAGTATTGTTATTTTACAAGGAGAAAATTAACACTCAGATTTAAGATGGCTCACTTAGCTTGTAAAGTAGAGCTTTACTGTTAGCCCAGTTTTCTGACTAATTAAGGTATTTGGACTGTTCCATTTTGTTTAAGAATAACCACTACCTTTTAAAAAAATTAAATCCTCATTTCCGCCCATACTTTGTACCCTAAAGCTAGAGCCCTTAGGTTCTAGCATATTGCCTTGGAAGGTAGGCATAGCAGAGTAGATAGCATAACAAGATAGAAGGTGTAAGTTAAGTAGACATTCTGTTTTAAATAGGGTGCTCTTCTAATTTGGCCTTCTGAGGAGTTAATATTATTTTGTTTTTTACTCATTAAAGATTTATTTATTTATTCTTGAGAGAGAAAGAGAGAGAGAGAGAGACACAGGCAGAGGGAGAAGCAAGGAGCCCAATGTGGGGCTCGATTCCGGGTCTCTAGGATCAGGCCCCGCCCGGGCTGAAAGTGCACTCAACCGCTGAGCCACCTCATACAATGAGGCTGCCCCTCATTATATTGTTCAAATAGCCTTTGGAATATGAAAGTGCTGGCTCAGAACTTGGAGTTTTTTTAACTCTCACTCAGACTTCTTGAAGTAGTTTGTTCTTTCTAAATATAAATAAAATATCCACAGCAATTTTATGAGACATTGCTTAAGGTGTTCTTATCTTTGAGTTAAAGTAAAGATGGTTAACATTTTTTCTTAGCAGATAATTTTTTGAGGCTATTTGATTATCTATTTTTCCTCTAGCTGAATTGATTCAATTGAAGCATTTTATTTTTAAAATGAATTCTTATAAAACTGAATAATAGTTTATCTTATATCTTATGTCAAAGACTTTTATCAGGTTCTCTCCTAAGTTAAATATTTATCTCCTGTTTTCATATTCAAAAATATAATATTGTTTAGAAGACCATTAGGTTTTGCTCTTACATTTTAACATTTGTTATTTTAATTTTGTTTGTATTTCCCCCCACAGATTAAAGAATTTGCCCTTTAGCTTTACAAAGCTGCAACAATTGACTGCTATGTGGCTCTCAGATAATCAGGTAGGCATTCTGATTTTGTAAATTCTGGAATTTCAATTGTGTTATAGAATTATGCACAATAATTTACATAGGCTCATTTAAGAGCTGTTATACCCTGGTATACATTTTAAAATATATATAAGGAAAGAAAATCTTAGAAAATATGTAGATGCAGCTAAGTTTTGTGCAATTTGTGTAGATTCAAAACATAAATCCTATCGGACTTGTCTAATTACTCCTGAATCCGTAAAAAGATATATTGATTAAGGTATCAGACTCAGTATTCTCCGTTTTGAAGTTTTTATAGTGATCCTCTGTGGTATTTTATCTATAGAAATTTAATAATCAATTTAAATTATGCTTCTAATCACACACTTTCACACGCCTGAAAGAAATGTTTCTAAGGAATTAAGAGTTACTCCTGGGACTTTTCTTTGATTGATAAATATTTATTGAAGGCTTAACAGTAGATCATGAACTGCTCTGGAAACTTGAGATAGTGCTCGCTTCGGCAGCTCATATACTAAAATTGGAAACGAGATATATTGGTGAAGCAAATAGAATCTTCTTATATTCTCATGGAGCTTACATTTTCAAGAGAGAGAGAAAAGTGATTGTGTAATAATGTGTCAGAGCTACAAAGCAAAACAGAACCTGATAGGCATTAGAGGAATAGCAGGGAAAGAGTAAACATCCTATTTTAAATAGGATGATTTAGGAAGTCTCTCTCTCTCTAAGGAAGGGAACCAGTAGAGCAGATGCTCCCATACAATTAGGAGTGAGCCATGCATAGACTAGGACAGTGAGTTGGGAGAGGAGGTGCCTTTAAATAATATTTAGAGAAAGGTCCTAATATTGGAATGAGCTTGGTGTAACTGAGGAATACATTAAAACCCTAACGGCTGGAAAATAGTGAGCAAGGAAGAGAATTGAGTAAGATTAGATCAGAGAGGAACATTGGGACTAGATCACATAGGACCTTGTAGGCCATACTAACCAATTGGGGTTTATTTTGAGTTAGATGAAATCTGTTGAAGTGTTTCCTGCCAGGGAATGGCAAAATGTAATTTTTTTTTAAAAAGGATCATTTGGCGCTTGTGTGAGGAATGGACCATGGTTGGGTGCTAAGATTAGGAGTGGAATATTCTGTTTTGGAAGGAGAAGGTTCAGTAAGGAGGGTATTGCAATAGTTGAGAAGGAGGTATTGTGGGGCTTCAACTATTGTGATAATAATGGGGATGGTGAGAAGGAATGTAGGACTGTCAGGTCAGTAATTGACTATCAGGCATTGGCTAGAGATAAAATTTGGAAGTCAGCATTGTACAAAGGGAGGATTTAACACCATGGAAGTGCATAAAATTACTAGGGAGAAAGAACAGAGAAGAAAAAAAGGTCAAAGATTAATAAGTTCAGGGAAGAGAGTGGCCCCAAAAGGAAAATGAGAAGAACCAGGTAGCCAGGAGAGGATGTTATCTAGAGAGTCATCTGAAGGAAGTACTTCAGGAAAGATCATCTGAGCCATAGTTGCTGATGGATCGGGTAGGTGAGAACCTCTAATTGGCCATTAGGTTTGTCAAGATAGAAGTAGTTACTGACCTTGGGAAGAGTACATATTTTTCGTGGAATAGTGGATATGAAATACTGATTTAAGTGTATTATAGTGCATGGGAGGCAGGAAGGTCAGGACAGTGAATCTTAGTACTCTAGCTAAGTTTCCATTTGGACAGTTAGCGGGGAAGTCTCTGTATTTGCCTTAGTCTTAGAAATAAATGTTAGTAATTTATCCTTGCATATAGTAGCTCTAATTCCCCTGTGAAAGACATTGGCAAAATATATTTTGAGTTTTGAGTATCTCATTCTTAGTTTTAGGATTCACAGTGTAGATTGTTGTAAACTTCTACTTTAATTGATAAGAAATCCCCTGTATAATGTCATCAAAGTAATAGATTGTAGGTCCTAAACAAAATAAGAGTTAACTTACTCTCTGTAAGTATGAGGAAATCTTTCCTCCATATTTATTCTCAGGTATATCTTACTGGTAATTTTTTTTTAACCTAGTAGAGTATACAGTTTGCTGATCCTTTTAATGAGTTAATGCTTAGTACTTGACTTTGAGCAATACCTTATAATAAGTTATCTAAAGCTGCATTTTCCTAAGGTTTGGATACACTAGTCTCATAAGATATTCTTTTTTTTTTTTTTAAGATTTTATTTATTTATTTGACAGAGTGAGAGAGCACAAGCAGGGGAAGTGGCAGGCAGAGGGAAAGGGAGAAGCAGGTTCCCCACTGAGCAGAGGGCCTGATGTGGGGCTCGACCCCAGGAACCCCCAGCTTCATGGCCTGAGCAGAAGGCAGTAACTTAACTGACTGAGCCACCCAGGCGCCCCCTCATAAGATATTCTTAAATTCTATAGTTAAATTTGCTTGGGAGACTGTATTTTATCCTTCTTTTAGATTATATTAACAACCTTTTTGTGTTACTATCATAAAGAAACCCACTTGTCTATATTTCAGGATTCTCCAAGCTTCTTAACCAAGACCAATTTTCTTACCTAATTCTTATTAATATTCTAAAAGGCTTGAGTTGTTGTCAGTCTACACTTAAGAATCAGATTGTAGTATTTCCTTGTTCTATAAGCTAAGGAAGGAAATACTAAAATGATGTTACCTTTGCTTTTGTGAGAGCTTGAACACAGTGATTGCTGGATCATCATTAAATGTGTCAGTTCATGTATATATGGAACTCTTAATTTTCTAATCTCTTAATTTAAATATTTACATGTGGAATGTTTGAAATTTTGCATTTGGATTCACAAAACATTGCTAGGCCCTGGCTTATGCCAGTTACTTATTATAGTTGTGAGACATAGCTCCTGGTCTTGAGGACTCAGACTTTTAGTATAATAGCACTATTGGAGTAAATACCAGCATATTATGCCAGATGACTCATTTTAGTGAAATTATCTAGTATCTAAGAGTTTCTTCATATTTACAGTGTTCTCTCATTTTCTTTTCTTTGTCCCACATCTGTTAATTACTTAAAAAAAAAACAAACAAACAAAACTGTAGTAGGGGCACCTGGGTTGCTCAGTTGGTTGAACATCCAGCTCTTGATATTGGCTCAGGTCATGACCTCAAGGACGTGAGATCTGCACGGATGGGTCTCTGCACTCTAGGGAGTCTACTTAAGATTCTTTCTCTCCTTCTCCCACTGCCTCTTTCCCTGCTCATGCTTGCTCTGTCTCTCTGAAATAAATAAATAAATCTTAAAAAAAAAAAAACCTGTAGGGGTACCTGGATGGATCAGTTGGTTAAGCATGGCTTGAGCCCTGCTTTGGGCTCCTTGCTCAGTGGAGATTCTGCTTCTCCTTCTCCCTCTGCCCCTCCCCCTGCTTATCCTCTCCCTCTCTCTCTCTCTCTCTCTCTCTCTCTCTCACACACACACACACACACACACACATACACACACACACGTGCACGCACTCTCAAATTTTTTAAAAATTGTAGTGATAGGGGCAGCCCCGATGGCTCAGCAGTTAAGCGCTGCCTTCAGCCCGGGGCCTGATCCTGGAGACCCAGGATCGGGTCTCACGTCGGGCTCCCTGCATGGAGCCTACTTCTCCCTCTGCCTGTGTCTCTGCCTCTGTGTGTGTGTCTGTCATGAATAAATAAATAAAATCTTTAAAAAAAATTGTAGTGATACAGGGTTTGTGTTTTTTCTCAGTTTGACAAGTAATAAACAGGTAAATAATGAATCATCTTGTGTAGCTATAAAATCTCCCTCACAGTATGAAGCAGTCATTTTGCTAAGAAAGAACAACATATAGGGGAGAAGGTATGTGAAAGTAATTTGAGTAGAATTATCAAAATAAATTGCTCTTAAAAAAAAAAAAACCCACAACAAAATAAATTGCTCTTGGATATTTCACTGACCATTTAGGGAATGTACCTGTATGCAGTACATGGAGTCACATAATTTTTCATGAGTTTCTGAAGTCTTAAACAGAACAGTTGATTCATTTCCTTATTCGTTTGTTCATTTTCATTCAAGAAATATTTATTGAACAACTGCTTTGTGCCAGGCAGACTAAGATGGGCCAAGTAAGGATATTAAGAAGGTCATTGTAATGCAATGTGATAAAAGGTTTAGTAGGATTAGGCTTCAGGATGAAAGAAGAGAAGCAAAATTTGGGGATGTAAATGCAGGTTTCCCCGTGGAGGAGATGCCTGCAAATGACTAACCACTTCTTAGAAGAATAAAAGGATTTAAACAAAGATGGGGGAAGAAAATACTAATTAGAAGGAATATCATAAACCTAAGTACTCTTTGGTGAAGAAGTCTAGGGTACTCTGTAACTGGAGAAGTGGTTCGTTGTGACTAGAACATAACCTTTAAGTGGAAGAGTAGGAAATGAGGCCAGAGAGGTAGACAGCTCTCAGGTCATGGAGAATCTTGTATGCCATGCAGAGAAACTTGCATTATATTTCAAGACTGGTGAACAGTTTCTTTTCTAATTAACTTGCATGGCAAGTTAATTAACTCTGTTAATTTATGACTGGCTTCTGAATAATTGTTATAAGGATTCAGAAGTCATACTCAGCCTCAGTGGGAGATTGCTGTGATTAGGGTAACTTGTAATTTATTGTCCATACTAAGACCCTTTTGATAATGAAAAGGGCTTTATGATAACTATGTCACATCAGCATGTGTAAAATGCAAATATCCCAGGCAAATTGGCTTTTGGTCATTATAATCATAATCAATTATTCATATATGCCATCAGTTTAAGAGAAAGAAGTGATCCTGTAATACATGTCAACCCTACTATAGTTGATGATGAACCAGTATGACGTATGAACAAGCAAATAGTAGGATAAGATTGTTATTTTGGAAAGCTTTTTGGGCTGCATTGTGGAAGATGGATTTAGCAGGGGGTAGTGGTGCTTGGTGTGAAGGCAGGAGAGACTAGACTAGAGAGTAGGGCATTGCCAAACTCAAGGCCATAGAAAATGTTACCTTGAAGTAAAATAATGGTAACAGGGCCAGAGAAGAGCTAGTATATTTAAGATATAACTTAAAAGGTCACATCATGGGCAGCCGCTGTGGCCCAGCAGTTTAGTGCCACCTTCAGCCCAGGGCCTGATCCTGGAGACCCGGGATTGAGTCCCACATCGGGCTTCTTGCACGGAGCCTGCTTCTCCCTCTGCCTGTGTCTCTGCCTCTCTCTCTCTTTCTCTGTGTGTCTCATGAATAAATAAATAAAAATCTTTAAAATGGTCACATCACTAGAATATGTGAAGAATTCATGTGTGTGAGAAGAAAGGAAGTAAAAACGAAGGTGAGCCTCAGAGATGTGACTGGAGGGCTCGGTGGGTATTGATGTATTGATACAATAACCAAGATGAGGAACCACAACAGAAAAAAAGGTTTATGGGAAGATAGTAGTTCCAGTTAGGTATGTTAAGTTTGAAGTACCTTTGATATATCTGGGTAGAGGCACCTAGAGAACAATTCTAGTGGCCACAATCCTCTCCAGCTTTGTCCTAGATTCTGGTTTCTATGCTCTTGGTTTCTCCATTCTTTAAATTTCAAATCTCCTGGGATTTCTGTAAGTACTCCTGA
Organism: Canis aureus; assembly: GCF_053574225.1. NCBI lineage: Eukaryota > Metazoa > Chordata > Mammalia > Carnivora > Canidae > Canis > Canis aureus. Next base: position 52,467,186 of record NC_135615.1, read on the forward strand.
AGGCAGTTTTCTTTTTCCAGGACAGTTATAGATCTGTTCCTTTTGTTTATTATAAAAATTTTTTAAAGATTTTTGTCCCAAGAAGAGATAATAGGAGTTCAGCTCATCATTTTAATCGCCTTTTTTTAGGGAGTGGTTTCATAGCTTTTATTATTTTCTCAAAAGGAGCTCTGAATTTATTTATTTAATTGTTAGGGATGGATGAATCATGAGGAATACTAATATACATACATACATACATACATATATACATTTATTACTTACATTTAAGTGGCAGCTGGGTCAATAGGCTTAGAAAGAGTGGCCATATGATAGTAGATTCAAGTTAATGATGAGGCAACTGGCTTAATGGAAGAAGTTATGAAGTTATAATGGGATAAATGCTGTTTGAGGGGTCAATTCAAATGAAGTCTGGAAAATATGCATTATATTTTGACAAGTTATACTTAACTTGCCAACTTACTATGTCTATAACTAACGTAATTTTAGAGGTGTACATCAAAAACCCAGTTGATGCAATTTAAGGAATGAATAAATGAGAGAATGAAGCCATACAGTTGTTGATTAAGCTTTTAAGAAGGTTGGATGAAAAAGAAGAGGAGTGGAACATAAATTGGTAGCTAGAGGCAATGTAAGAGGGAATCCTTTAATATTAGAGAGCATTTCTATAGGTTGTTGTGAGGAGGCTGTGTGGACAATGAGATTAATACAAGATGGGGTTGGGTAACTGGTGTATAACTGATGGAAATTAAAACTGGCAGGGATTCTTTTCCTTTTGAAGGCAATTTGGTCTGATGTTTGTGAAAGGGAGAGCTAATAATGTTTATGTTGAAACTCTTAGAATGTAGCTGTTTCCAAGCAGTTCTTAAATCCTGTTTTTTCTTTTTAACCTTTTCAGAAAACACTATCTTCAGAATAGAATTTAGGAAACATGGAAAGGTTTTCAGGCAACATTGAGAGCCCTGTTGAAGTTGGTTACCACAAACTCATAGTTACACTAATTTGCTCAATTGTGTGATACAAAGAAAGTGCACAGTTGGTATGACTGTGGATTACAGCTTTGCCACACCAGGTGTAAAAGAAAGTGCAAGGAGGTCTTGGTAATTGGCAGGAAGGTGGTTATAATGAAATCCATGAGGTACAAAGAGAGAAGCAGAGACCAGGAAAAACAATGGCAATAAGGTGGAAAGTTCAAGGGAGTGTCAGTCTTGGTGAGACTGACTGGCAAGTATAGTTGGAACAGTGGAGAGAGAGCCCTGTGTGGTGTCTATCTTAGCGTTCTCTACTGGTTGTCCTTGTGATTGACCACTCCTCGGTTTCCCTTTTTAGGAATTTTTCTTCTGCCAATCTTTTATATGTTGGTTCCCCTGTAGTACTCTAGGTTCTTCTTTAGTTTCTTTTCCTACACTTTCTAATGTAAAAGATGCAATTGCTCTCTATATGCCCATTATTCCTAAGAGTTTCCCTTAGCTCAGTTTTCTTTCCCAAACTGCACCCTTATTGTCTACTTAACGTTGCTACCTAGATGTCTCAAATTCATCTAGCCCAAAAGTGAGCATTCCATCCTCTGCTCCAAATCTTTTTCTTTTCCTGGGCTCCCTAGATCAGTAAAAAGTACTTGCTAGAGACCGAGGCTTGGGTGTATAACTCTTAACTGTTCATCATATAGTGTATCATCTTTTACTTAGACATGCACTGTCCAGAACAGTAGGCACTAGTGTCATGTGTGTAGTCCAATTTGAGATGTACTCTAAGTGTAAAATATACTCTGGATTTTGTATATTTAGTAAAAACAAAGAAAGCAAAATATATTAGCAATTTTTATTGATCATACATCAAAATTATATTTTAAATTTATAGGATATGTTAAATTTGATACATTATCAAAATTTAACTTATTTTTGCCCTTCAAAACATGCAGCTGCTAAAAATTTATAGATAATCTATGGTTCTCATTTTAGTCTCACTATTATATTTCTGTTGAACAATGTTGATTTGGACTATTGAGATTTCTAACAGGTCTCTGCTTCCATTGTTGCCACCACCTCCAATCTCATATCACTCTGATTTCATTCTGAACCACACTATAAGCAATCCTTTTATCTGTTCCAGCACTAATCTATTTAAAGCCTTTTCAAAAAAAAAAAAAAAAAAGCCTTTTCATGACTTCTCCTTTCTCCATATCCTATCCTTCAAGACCTTGCTCATCGTCTATCTTCATCTTTATCCCTTACACCTTCATTTTCATATCCCCAAATGAGTTCTGCACTGTTGGATCATTCTCTCTCCCCCTTCTTACCTGGTTAATGCCTACTCATCATGTAGAAAGGCGTTCTTTCAGGAATGCTTTCCTAATCACTCAAGAGTGTGATAAGTGAACACCTCTTATATTTTCTCTTAGCTCCCTATACTCTAACCTGTACTTAAATTATGTTGTACTGTCTCATTTTGTTTTTTTAAAAGATTTTATTTATTTACTTGAGAGTGAGAGAGAGAGGACGCACACACAGAGGGAGAGGGAGAAGCAGACTCCCTGCTAAGCAGAGTCTGACGCAAGGCTCAATCCCTGGATCCTGGGATTATGACCTGAGCTGAAAGCAGATGCTTAACCCACTGAGCCACCCAGACACCTCTATAATGTCTCATTTTGTTGTCCCTGTCTTTCCTCTCATGTATTGTAAACTCTCCCAAACCAGTAACCAATGTATACCTGGTGCCTGTTATAGGACTTTGGCATCTAAAAGGCAAATATAAGTAAATATTTGTTGAATGAGTGATTTTAGTTTTCAGAGGATGAATATTTACTGGTTACATTGTGGGAATTATGGCAAGGGAATGGATTGAATATCTGAAATAGGAATAGAGAAGCGCCTGGCTGGCTCAGTTGGAAGAGCATGGGACTTTTGATTTCAGAGTTGTGAGTTCAAGCCCCGTGTTGGGTGTAGAGATTACTAAAAAAAACTAATAATAATAATAAGTTTTTAAAAAGAAATAGAAACAGAGATTACTGGAGTTAGATGTTTTGTTTTAGGGAATGGAGAGGCCTCAATCTATGTTTCTGCCTTTGTTACCCCATAAATAACAGATGATTAGTTTTCTTATAACATCTTTATTGAAATATATTCACAAACCATACAATTCACCCATTTAAAAATGTACAGTTGAATGCTTTTTAATATGTTTATAGAATTGTACAGTTATTACCACAATTTTAGAACCATTTCCAGGAGTGATTTGTTTTTAAAAGCCTCCAAATAATTTTGACATGTCCATCTAAGTAGACTTCTTTCCCCTTTCCCATGTACTCCTCATCTGCTAAGACATCAGTGGGTTAAGAGAATGACCATGTCATTTATGTTTTGTATCTATTAAATTACCCATGACTGTGGAAAGATTTGTCATAAAAGAGTCAAGAATAGATGGATTCTACTGAGAGGTCAGTGGATACTAGGAAAGGAGATACAATGGCAGAGGCAGAGTTCAGGAGGGTAGAGGCACAGTTTATATTCCTCAAAAAAACAGTATTTATACTTGATAACAGTGATGATCTCACAGCATTTGTAAGCTCAGAATCCACCTCCTGACCCAGCGTCTGTGAGCTATGGGAGAATAAGCACCCCTGTATTTAAGAAGACTAAAGAGGAGCAGAGCACTGTCTTTGTTTGGGGAAGGAATAGATCTACCATTTTTTTTATCTGAGGAGGTCAAGGAAAGTATCTAGGGAGGTCAAGGAAAGTTTTCAATAAAGATGTTTGAGATGCAGGGCAGTTTGTTTACCATGGAACAAATTGAGGGGCATGGAAGAAGTGCTTGAATTGGGGATATAAGACTGTCGGATGGAATTCGCTGGCTGCAAAGTTTTCACAAGAGTAAGGGTAAAGATTTGATTGATAGGGTGGCGGGTGAGGAAGAGATCGGGTAGTTGCTTGCCTCTTTGGAGTTGACCAAGACTTGGATTGGTAAGATTTTAGATTAATAGGCTGGCAAAAGTTATTAGTTATATTAATAATAAATTGGAAACACTTTATAACCAGTTAGGAAAGAAGGCTTAGGAAAAAATGACGTCCAAAATAACAGGTTTATAATATACCACTGAAGTCAGTAACTTGTGGTACCATTCATTAAAGGAGACAGTTGACAGAGGAGAGAAGCAGGTTATAACTTAATGTTTAAGTGCTCTTTTTTCCGCTAGAATTAACCTGCAGATAACTAGACTAAATCTTCTAAACCATTTCTATAAAAGCCTCTTTCCAAAGGGAAATGATAACATAAATGGGGCACAATAACATAAAATGGAAAGGCTTGTTTTATAGCTTTATTAAATCACTGTGATAAGTAATTATTGGACTATGGGTATACTTAGTATATGAGGTGTTTTTAAATTGTATTGATAACTAGTGATAATTGCAATACAGTATGAGTTTTGTTTTATACTAAAAATTAATATGTTATTTTTTAGATTTTTATAAGGTTTCAAATCACTGCTTAAAAGTTTTTAATGTATATATAAGCTTGCTTTTGTAATATACATATTGATATTTTATAGAAAAAATGGTGTGTACTTATTCAGAAGAATTACTGGATATGTATTTACTTTAGAATTGTTGAAAATTAAACATTTATTTTTCTTTCCGTAGTCTAAACCCCTGATACCTCTTCAAAAAGAGACTGATTCAGAGACCCAGAAAATGGTGCTCACTAACTACATGTTCCCTCAGCAGCCAAGGACTGAGGATGGTAGGAATTTAAGAATCTCTTTTCTTTTAAAAATTCAAATACTAACAAATCACAGCAAAGGTGTGAAGTGAATTTTAAGTCTCATAAACTTTTACCAGTTTGAAGGGAATTTGGAAATAAATTTCTGAAAATGAGAAAATAAGTCCGTATGTCAGAGTTGTAGATAGTTGAAGTTAGAGATACATATAGACCAAATGCTTCCATAAGTGATTCCTTGAAATTGTTTAATTCAACTTCATCTATTATAGATCTCTCTCTGTTCTTCCGCTAAATGTTAGGAATGCATGTCAAGTGTTATGTAATTACAACTATAGAACCAGGAATTATTTTGTTCTTTTGTTGTAGACTAAACACTATGCTTGGATCCATATACCAGATAAAGATATAATATGTAGAATTCTGACTAAAGGGTTCTTATGTTTTACCTAGAAAGGGAATATATATACTTTACTATTTTTCAACAGTTTTGGTATGATAAAGCCTTTTAGATTAAGGAGCAAAATTGTTTTTAGTACATGTTGTTATGTGTCTATGTGTAATGTATATTTTATGTTACACCTAAAGATATAATTTTTATGTGTATATTTTTCTGAAACCAGTGAAAATCATTATGGCCCTAAGTTATTTATAAATTAACTCTTAATACATAAAAACACTGAAGAAAATCTAAATTAATCATTAATTTTAATTTATAAAATATACCACAAGCAAGTTTTTTTTTTTTTTAAAGAATACTTTCTTTTTTTTTTAAAGATTTTTATTTATTTATTCATGATAGACATAGAGAGAGGCAAAGACACAGGCAGAGGGAAAAGCAGGCTCCATACAGGGAGCCCGACACGGGTCTCAATCCCGAGACTCCAGGACTGTGCCCTGGGCCAAAGGCAGGCACCAAACCGCTGAGCCACCCAGGGATCCCCTACCACAAGCAAGTTAAATAAATTCTTGGACTTCGGTTTCCTTCATCTTGGAATAATGATAATAGTATATGTTTTGCAGGAGTTTTGTACAGATGAGAAGCACTGGATATAAAGTGCTTATCAACACAATGGCATAATCAAATTGGATGTTGTTATTGTTTTGGCAGGTTCAGCCACCAGTTTTGTAATTCTTAAATACATTAAAAATTAAAATCGGGGATCCCTGGGTGGCGCAGTGGTTTAACGCCTGCCTTTGGCCCAGGGCGTGATCCTGGAGTCCCGGGATTGAGTCCCACGTCGGGCTCCCGGCATGGAGCCTGCTTCTCCCTCTGCCTGTGACACACTCTGCCTCTCTCTCTATCTCTCTCTCTCTCTATGTCTATCATAAATAAATAAATAAATCTTTAAAAAAAATAAAATAAAAAATAAAAAATTAAAATTAAAATCATTTAACTTCTGTTCCATTATTGGTGATAAAGAACTCATTTATCTGTGCTAATTATTTCTTATTCTTTGCAAAAAGGAATAAAAGACTTGATAAGTTATTTCATGGGAATATATAATGAGATTTGGGTAAAACAAAACTATTTAGCTTTTGAATTGAATTATAAGTTAATACTGTGAGAAGTCAGATATGAGTACCTTCTTTCATTGGGGATCTATAACTAATGCTTAGAGAATAGATTTATAAGCACGATTCCTTTTCCATATATTTAAATAAATCCCCAATTCCCATATTTAGCAATATAACTTAGAAATATCTATCCATAACAAAATATAGTATACTTCATTTTAGATAGTCAATGTTGAAATATTGTTTTATGCAAGTACTCTGTATGTGCATTAGACAAGTTCAGGGGCACCTGGCTGGCTCATTCAGTACAGTCTGTGACTCTTGATCTCAGGATCTTGAATTCAAGCTCCTCATTGGGCGTAGAGATTACCAAGAAAAAAAAATTAAGAAGTTCAAAATAGATATACCAACACTGGCGTATGCCCTTGTTTGTGCATTACAGGAAATTTAACAAGTGTTTGGAAACATCAATAGGTGTTTTTTTCCTTTGTTTGCTATAGTCACTGAGACTCATGTTTCAATTTTCCACTTCATCTCTAAAGGTGATTTCTAACAGTATTTCAGTTAGCTACATAATTAATATATTCAAATAGTTATTTTTTTTTAATTTATTTATTTATGATAGGCACACAGTGAGAGAGACAGGCAGAGACACAGGCAGAGGAAGAAGCAGGCTCCATGCACCGGGAGCCCGACGCGGGACTCGATCCCGGGTCTCCAGGATCACGCCCTGGGCCAAAGGCAGGCGCCAAACCGCTGCGCCACCCAGGGATCCCGAAATAGTTATTTTTTTACATGGGATGATAGAGTGCTAAAATAGAATGTTAAAATATTTGTGAGGAAAGAGAAGAGTGAATTCTTAGTGTAGAGAAGAGACTTTAATGTCCTGTTGCATGGGGTAGCAAATTATTTAAGTGAAGAACCATTTAATAAATATTTTTAATAAACTAATTTGGATTTTATTTTATTTTATTTTATTTATTTTATTTTATTTTATTTTATTTTATTTTATTTTATTTTATTTTATTTTAAACAGAGACAGACAGAGCATGAGTAAGGAGAGGGGCAAAGGGAGATGGAGAAGCAGACTCTGCTGAGCAGGGAGCCTGACATGGGGCTTGAACCAAGGACTCTGGGATCATGACCTGGGCCCAAGGCAGACACTTAATCCACTGAGCCACCCAGGGGCCCCCATTTAATAAATATTCTTTTTTTTTAAATTTTTTATTTATTTATGATAGTCACAGAGAGAGAGAGAGAGAGAGAGAGAGAGAGAGGCAGAGACACAGGCAGAGGGAGAAGCAGGCTCCATGCACCGGCAGCCCGACGTGGGATTCGATCCCCGGTCTCCAGGATCACACCCTGGGCCAAAGGCAGGCGCCAAACCGCTGCGCCACCCAGGGATCCCCCATTTAATAAATATTAAAGGCTTCATACACCATAGGTTTTTGTTGAAGCTACTTGATGCTGTTTAGTGGAAAAACAGATGATATGTAAACAGATGAACATAAGTGTGTACTAATTCAATTTTATTTATGGACAGAGAAATTTAGATTGCATGTAATTTTCATGTGTCATGAACTAGTTTTTTATGTTTTGGGTTTTGGCCTCAACATTTAAAAATTTTAAAACCATTCTTAAGTGAGCCCAGATTTAATAGCTTTTGGTCCCTGTCGTATGGGGTAAAAAGGCAAATTGGGAGATTTGGTTCTTTTTTTTTTTTTTGGATTTGGTTCTTATTCTCATTTTTTGCTGCTTTTATTTCAGAAAAATAATAAGAACTGGTAATTATTAGAAATCTAATACAGATATCACTCTGAAGGAAGATCTTCAAATAAAATTATTTTTTCCCTGGTGATGGAACCAGAGTGGAGGACATATTTAATCTTTGATATTTTTATTATATTAATGTGTTATTAGTGTTTTGTCTACCTGCTTTTGTTGCTGTCATATGGAGACTTCAGAATGTTATTTTCCTTTAATTTTAACTAACATTAAAATAACCAAGCATGATTCCAACAATGAATAAAACTAGGCAAAAGCATATGTGTAGTTTTTATTTGAGTAATGAACTAAACTCTATAAATGTGAGATACTGTTGAAGGCCCTTCCACGGAATAGTCAGATAAATATCTTCTGTCATAACACTTTTTGTTCCAATAAAAGTGATTGACACACTGTGGCCCATGGGCCACATCTGGCCTGATACCTGTTTTTGTGTGGCCCACAAGCTAAGAATAGTTTCTATAGTGAGTATATACATCATTTTGATGATAGTCGGTACCATTACTCCATCAGTAAGAACTTCAGTCTTCTCATTTACTGTATAACAGAAAATGGTACTCAACTATTAGTATATTTTAAATTTTGTCAGAAATCTTATGGAAATTTGATTTCTCTCATAAGTACCTACTATAGTATTCGTGATTTTTGTCTCTTGGTTCACAAAGCTTAACATACTTATTATCCAACCATTTATAGAAAAACTTTGGTGACTCCTGCTCAGAACTGTTCTAATCATGGATATACTCATGCCTTGATCTCTTTTACTGTCTTCTCTTTTCATGATTCAGATTTGCTTAGCCTCCTATCATTTCTGTAATTTTAATTTATTCCCTTAGTGTTTGTTCATACTTCAGGGAAATTTATTTGTGATATGAAAATTAGAAGCAGCAAAATAAAATCTTGCCCCTTTCAATTTTTGATTTGAGAGATGTATTTTAGAGTAGAAGAGTATTAAAAGGAAAAGTTTGAGATACACTTATATGTTAAGTTCTTGGGGCGCCTGCCTGGCTTAGTCAGTGGAGCATGTGACTCTTGATCTCAGGGTTGTGAGTTTGAGACTCATCTTGGGTGTAGAGATTACTTAAATAAAAATAATAATCATATTCTGAGTCCTTTTAGAGTTTACATGTTTCTCAACGTATTTCATTATAGATATTATTACAAGGAAAGCACTATAACATAATGCACTTAAAATAGCGAATCAGAAACTGCATTGACATGCCAGGTGGGAGAATTTCTTTTCAAATTCAAGAAAAGCTTTTTCCTTTATCACAGTGCCTCAAAGAAATAAAAAAAAATACAATGTTCTTGGCTTGGAGTTTTATACTCTCTAAGGGAAGAAATACTTGGTTTACATTTAATTCCTTCCATTTTTATCGAGCGCCTATGTGCTCGATAAGCAGTGTATTAGATCTAAGTATTTAAAGATAAAAATCCTTGCTTCAAGAAGCTCATGTTCTTTGGTGCCCGGCTGGCTTAGTCGGTAGAACTTGAGACTCTTGATCTCCAGGTTGTGTTTGAGCCTCACGTAGGGTGTAGAGATTACTTAAAAATCTTTTTAAAAAGGGGAGGGGGAGGGCAGCAATAGCTCTTCTTCTAAAGGGGGATAATGATGGATAAATTCGGAAGAGAAGGCATGGTATTTTGGGTTACATGGAGGAATTAGTGTTCAGTGGGAAGTATGCATCCATGTAACTGTGTAGTTGGAGAAAACTGGTTGTTGAAGAAGGATTCAGGGAATTATCAGTCTGAGTGTTTTGATTTCATTTCTTTACTCATTAAAATCAAAGAGAAAATTGCCTCTAGCGGCTGGGGGAAGGGTGTTTGTGGAAGTGATTTGTGGTGAGAGAAAAGACTAACTAGAAATAAATAGAAGGATTCCTGGACACCACTAAAGATGGAGCAAAGACTAGGGAATACCATAAATTTGTGATAGTTCTAAACAACAAGGTGATGTCACTTTCCTCTGGTAGAAGTGAGCAGTCCAGAGCATATAAGGTAGATGATTGAAATAGTACATTATTGTGACTATAAAAAAATACTAGAACCAAGTATTGAAAATAAAGGAAAACTGAAGACAAAAACTCAATTCCCCTCGTTTGTATTTGGCTTTGTGGCATTCTTTGTTTGGACAGAATGTTAAAGAAGGTAAGAAGCACACAATAAGGACTTAAAGTTAATGATAATTATGCTACTTATGCATAAGTATTCAAGTTGACCACATATGGGTATTCCAGAAATTTCATTTTTTCTATTAACCAATTTTGGACACTTTTAATCCCCTTTGTTTTGAGTGGGTATAGTCATTTTCTTTTAGTGGGCAGAAAACTGTGATTTTATCTTGTATTGCACACACTTCTGTACAGTGATATATAATATTTAAATGGATTGATTTTTAGAACTTAGATTTTTTTAGTTGCCTAATAAGTGAAAAACTGTAACAGTTGTTATTTCTTTACCTTTAATATTAATATCACATAGCAGGATATGTAGTGTTGAGTTTATATTAGATTTTCAGTTTTTCTTACATTTTGATATAGAAGATATCTTGCAAGCACTTCACTTAGTAAAGCTATACAAAGTAGGGGATCCCTGGGTGGCTCATCGGTTTAGCACCTGCCTTTGGCCCAGGGCGTGATCCTGGAGTCCCGGGATCAAGTCTCACATCGGGCTCCCTGCATGGAGCCTGCTTCTCCCTCTGCTTGTGTCTCTGTCTCTGTCTCTCTCTCTCTCTCTGTGCCTCTCATGAATAAATAAATCTTAAAAAAAAAAGCTATACAAAGTGTAATGTATAATGCAAAGATGTAATTATAAGGCATCAGGGTAATCTTTTTTAACCAAAATAACTGGCTTTTCTTTTGTCTTTATCTCCTTGTCCCTCATACGTAATGAACAATATTGGAATTGGGCAGATTATTCTGAATGCAAAAACTTGGATGAAATAATTTATATATTACCATGTTGTATATGTGCTGCCAAAGCTAGCACTATTACCATGCTGCATTTTGTGAGGAACTGCACAAAAATCCCTTATCTACTATGCTATGATTGTTAGATTCTTTTCAGGAACCCTTCTGGTAACAAGACAAATTAGCTTTAGGGAAGAAAAGATATGTGATTAATATTGTAAAGAAATACTAGACTCACAGCCTAGCTGTTAATGTAACATTTAATGCTGCCGGTGTTGACCAGTCTTGACTTACCTTAATGTATATAACTCAAAGAAAATTACGAGTGAGTAATGGTTTTTCTTAATTACAGTAATATATACATTTTTTTTATTTTTGTTTGTTTTTCTCTAGTTATGTTCATATCAGATAATGAAAGTTTTAATCCTTCACTGTGGGAGGAACAGAGGAAACAACGGGCTCAGGTGGCATTTGACTGTGATGAAGACAAAGATGAAAGGGAGGCACCTCCCAGGGTGAGTCCTGTTCTTCCTTCAAGTTTGAAAGAGGTCCACTGATACTTATTTGGTGCTACTTACCTTACTGTGCTGTTTTGGGAGATACAGAGAAGTACAGGTTTCATTTCTTGCCCTCAGGGCACTTGAAATTTTATCGATCCTATACATATGTCATGTGAAGGAATTTGAGAACAGCATAAAACTATATGATTATAAGCCATTTTATATAAAAATAAGAGAAAAACACATTATTGTTTTCCCTTTTCCTTTTAATTTATTATTTATATTCTAGGAAAAAAGAACTCTGTTACGAACTTTTTTTTTTATGGGATTGAGAATCTGTGTTGCAGTGACAGAAGTAGTAAATAATTCATTTCCCACTTACTCATGGAGTAATTATTTTTCCCTTACATAAACTAGCTGAATCCAAAAAAATGACAATTAGACTGACTTTGGAAGTATTTGTTTCCTGGTGTATAAGACGGTTTATAAATGTGGGAATTTTTTATGTATCTGGATAAATATCTAGCTGGAAAACATAACTGTTTTAAAGCCAAGTGATGGTGTTGGCAATACCCACACCATAAATCTTAAAATGGAATACATATACATCTGCTAAAAAAAAAAAAAAAAAAGCATTCAAAACATTAGTTAAATCTGTAGCTATAAAGGCTTTTACTTTTGATAAAACCATTCTTTTATTGTCTCTAAAATGCTTTCAATGATCTATCATCTGTGTTTAAAGTTACCCCTAGGAGCCAGATAACAAATGTAATTCAGATGGATTGTAGATCAATTTTTAGTTTGATGTTAGAAATATTTATCCATTTTTCACATTTTACTTATTTTGTTTTTCTAGGAGGGAAATTTAAAGAGGTATCCAACACCGTACCCAGATGAGCTTAAGAATATGGTCAAAACTGTTCAAACCATTGTACATAGATTAAAAGATGAAGAGACTTATGACGATTCTGGAAAAGATCTGAAACCACATGAAGATCAGCAAGTTGTAAATAATGATGTGGGTGTGAAGGTCAGAAAACTCCATTTAAAAGAGTTGACTAAAACTTATTGCAAGCTTTTTAAAACTTTAAAATAATAATTGAAAATAATGGTCCTTTTTGTATACATGATAATGTCCTCCCAAATTTCGGGTGTTATTCTCAGCTACCTGAAGTAAAAGCTGGAATAATCAGCAAACTCTCTAATTGCTGTTATTACCACTTCAGTATGGTTACAGATGTTCCACGTAGGCAGGATAGCGTCAACATAGCTTTTAAAAAATCTTGCCTGAACCAAGAATAAGATAAGGAATGTCAGAAAATTCATTGTTATGGAAATACTTTTTTTTCCCCCCGTAATAACATTGATCCACTCTACCCAATTCTAATCTTAAATATAATTGCTATGACATTATTTTTGGAAGATGTTTCAGAAACCTACACAGATCCTTAAAATTTGTGTTCCTTTAATGGACTTTTCCCCTCCACATTATATCACAGAATCCAGTTTTCTCGTGTCACTAGAGTTACTATTCCACAGTCAGCAGAAAACAACCTAACCATCCTGAGTTCAAGCATGCTGAGCTAAGTGACTCACTCATGAACAGCTTGGCTGCTTAGGTGTAGCCTCAGGTGAAGTGTAGCCTCAGCTAAATTATCAAGCTTAATGTGGTTCATGAACCTTTGGGGCCACCTGTTCTCCCAATAAGCATTTTATCTGTGACTGCTACAGATGTCCATGTTTAAAGGTCCCTTGATTTATCCAGAATAGGAATATGTGAAGCTACTTTTACGTGTCTATATGCTTTTAGTCATCTCTACACCCAGTGTGGGGCTTGAACTCATGATCCTGAGATGAAGAGTCACACACTCTTCCTACTGAACCAGCCAGGCATCCTACTTTTAAATTCTAATCTGAACTACGGTACAAAAATAGATACAAAGTGTTAAGGAATGTGAATTCTTTATCTCTTCTTTTATGCAGACTTCAGAAAGTACCACTCCAGTAAGAATCAAAGCTGATGAAAGAGAAAAGTATATGATAGGAAACTCTTTACAGAAGACCAGTGAATCTGAAGCTGAGATTAGTCCTGGAAGTCTACCAGTGACTACAAATATGAAGGCCTCTGAGAATTTGAAGCATATTGTTAATCATGATGACGTTTTTGAGGTAACTGCTTTGTGATTGTTCTCTGAAACAGCTGTAACAGTCTTAAAAATTTTGTATCTCATTGTTGCTACTAAAGATAAGATGAAACATATCAAAAGCAGAAAATAGGCCAACTCATTTGAGAAATTTCATGGTATTTGCTATAGTATCACTCTGAACTGAAAACTTTATGCCTGTATTGCACTCAGGTGTTTACCATGGAAATTAGAGTATGATGTTTCTATTCTAATTATTCAAAATATGTCATTTCAATTGCTTAACAATGAAAAGGTTGCCATAGGTATATTTATTTATTTATTTTTGGTATATTTAAATTATTTCGCTTAGTTAAGCATTTATCGTTGATTGTGAAGTATTTTTTTTTCTTGAATGTCTGAGAATTTTTTTAAATTTCATATGGTTAGCATACAGTGTTACGTTAGTTTCAGGTGTAGAATATAGTGATTCAACAATTTTATATATTACTCAGTACCCATCAAGAGCACTCGTAATCCCATTACCTATTTCACTGATCCCCCTACCCACCTCCACTCTGGTAACCATCGGTTTGTTCTCTATAGCTGAGAGTCTGATTCTCAATTTGCTGTTTTTTCTTTGTTCGTTTGTTTTGCTTCTTGAATTCCACATATGAGTGAGATCATATGGTATTGGTCTTTGACTGACTTATTTCACTTAGCATTTTACTCTCTGGAGCCATCCATGTTGTTGCAAATAGCAAGATTTTAATCTTTTTGATGGCTGAGTAATATTCCAAGTGTGTGTGTGTGTGTGTGTGTGTGTGTGTGTGTTCCTTTGAGTAAATACCCAGTAGTGGAATTACTGGATCATATGGTAATTCTGTTTTTAATTTTTTGGGGGAACTCTCACACTGTTTTCCACAGTGGCTGTACCAGTTTGCATTCCCGCCAGCAGTGCAAGAGGGCTCCTTTTTTAAAAATATTTTGGATACTAACCCTTTATTAGATATGTTATTGCAAGTGTCTTGTCCCATTTGGTAAGTTGTCTTTTTTTTTTTTTTTTTAAGATTTTATTTATTAGAGAGAGTGCACGTGAGAGCATGGGGAGTGGGGAGGGGTAGAGGGAGAAGCAGACTCCCTGCTAAGCAGGAATCCCCATGTGGGGCTTGATCCCAGGACCCTGGGATCATGACCTGAGTTGAAGGCAGATACTTAACCGACTGAGCAACCCAAGTGCCACCCAGGTGCCCCTTGTAAGTTGTCTTTTAGCTTTATTGATTGGTTCCTTTGCTGTGCAGAAGCTTTTTATTTTGATGCAGTCCCAGTGGTTTATTTTTGCTTTTGTTTCCCTTGCCTCTGGAGACATATCTAGAAAAATGTTCTGGGGCACCTGGCTGGCTCAGTTGGTAGAGCACACGACTCTTGATCTCATGGTTGTGAGTTTGAGTTGGGTATAGAGAGTACTTAAAAATAAAATCTTAAAAAAAGAAGAAAAAAGAAAGTGTCAAAAAAATTACTTCCTGTGCTCTCTTCTAGGATGTTTATGGTTTCGGGTCTCACATTTGAGTCCTTAATCCATTTTGAGTTTTTTTTTATGAATAATATAAGAAAGTAGGCCAGTTTCATTGTTTTGCATGTTGCTGTCCAGTTTCCCCAACACCATGTGTTGAAGAAACATTATTTTTCCCATTTGATAGTCTCTCCTGCTTTGTCAGTGATTGACCATATGATCATGAATTTATTTCTGGGCTCTATTCTGTTCCATGGATCAGTGTTTCTAATTTTATGACAGTACTATTACTGTTTTGATCACTATGGCTTCATGTAGTCTATGTTGAAATATGTGATTTTGATACCTCCAGTTTTGCTCTTGTTTTAAGTAGACTCCACACCTAATGTGGGGTTTGAACTCATGACCTCAGATCAAGAGTCGCATGCTCTACTATCAACTGAGCCAGCCAGATGCCTCCCATTCTTCTTTTTCAAGATTGTTTTGGCTATTTGGGATCTTTTGGGGTTCTATACAAATTTTAGGATTATTTATTCTAGTTCTGTGAAAACTGCTCTTGGAATTTTGAAACTGATTACATTATAGATTGCTTTGGGCAATCTGGCCTTTTTAACAATATTCTTCCAATTCATGAGCATGGAATGTCTTTCCATTTGTGTCATTTTCAATTTCTTTTATCAGTGCTTTACAGTTTTTAGAGTTAACCTCCTCAGTTAAGTTTATGCCTAGGGGTTTTATTATTATTATTATTTTTTTTTGGGGGGGGGGGTTTATTATTTTTGATGCAATTGTAAATGGGATTGTTTTCTTAATTTCTTTTTAGTGTATACAAATACAACAAATTTCGGTATAGTGATTTTGTATCCTGTGACTTTCTGTATTCAGTTTTCAGTTCTATTAGTTTTTTGGTGGAGTCTGAGACTTTTTCTTTTAAAAGTTTCTTCTAGTGGATCAATAAAAACTGTAGCTTTTTTTAAATAGCTTTATTGAGGTATAGCTCACATATTACATAATTCACCTATTTATTTATTTTTTATTTATTTTTGAAGATTTTATTATTTATTTGGGAAAGAGAGTATGAGAGAACACAAGCAGTGGTAGGAGCAGAGAGAGAGTGAGAAGAAGCAGCAGATTCCTCTCTGAGCAGGGAGCCCAACGCAGGGCTCCGACTCAGGGCTCTATCCCAGGAACCTTGGATCAGGACCCTAGAAATTAAAGCTAGATTATAAACTAAAGAATTATCTACATTAAACATAATCATTGAAGAAAATATAATCCAAGGGCAAAGAGTATGAAAGCAAAAAATAAGAGCTAACTGCAAGAAGATTAATTGATGTGAGCACAGGAGACAAACGGGGAGGGAATGTGGGAGGCCATAGCTCCCAGACGCCAGGTGTAGTATAGGAGGAAATCTCAGCAGCTGAAAGCACTGCACGAATCAAAAATTAGGACAAACCATTTGTTCTTCCTTCTCCTGTTCTCTTATTCTTTGCATTCATTGTCTTTAGGTCCTGTTCATTCCAAAATTTCTGTCAAATTCTTTGTTTCTTTATCAACCATCACTGCCATTGCTTAAGGACAGATTTTTTTTTCTTTCAGACTTCGGATAGCCAGATCCCTTTCTGCTGGTCTCTTTCTCTTCCCTTACATTCTTAATACCAGAGTTACCATTTATTTATTTATTAAAGATTTTATTTATTTATTCATGAGAGCCACAGAGAGAGAGGCAGAGACACAGGCAGAGGGAGAAGTAGGCTCCATGCCGGGAGCCCGATATGGGACTCGATCCCAGGACCCCGGATCACACCCTGAGCCGGAGGCAGACGCTTAACCACTGAGCCCCCAAGACGTCCCAAGAGTTACCATTTTAAAAGATAATCTGATGTTGTGAATTCCTGGCTTGGCAACTTCCAATAATGACCAACACATACTTGAGTCCATATTCAAAGCAAAACCTTTCCCTGTTTAATCCAATCTGACTTTTCTGTGTCCTGCCAGTTATCTGAGCTCTGGCTACATGGAGTTGGCATGCTCTACATACCTTCTCTTATTTCCATTCTTTCATCTGTTCAGAATGTCATGCCTCTCTTACGTTGCCCTTCACATCTCTTCCTTCCCTCTTCACTTTCTCTTCCTATTCTACTAACTAGAAGTATCTTTCCATTATAGTACAGTCCTGAAGAGGGTTTGGCAAACTGTGTCCTGTGGCCCATATCTGGCCCATTGCCTGTCATTATATGACTTGCAAGCTAAGAACTGCTTTTACATTATTAAATGTTAAATAAAAATCAAAAGAAAAAGAATATTTCTTGACAAGTGAAAAATTCAATTTTCGTGGCACACAGCCACATTCGTTTGTTTATGTGTTGTGTATGGCTGCTTACGTGCCACAGTGGCAGAGATGGGTAGTTGAAATAGACCTTCAGGCCCTCAAAGTGTAACATATTTATGATCGGGCCTTTTTACTGAACTAGTTGGCTGACTCTGGTCCATATCTTTATTAGGTCACTTATGAGTACCTAAAAGTCTTAGTACTTTTAACAGAACAATGTTTAAGACTTGTCATTTATTTTCATCATATTATTTTTTAATTTTTGTCATTAGGAATAATTTAACATGCAAAAGATCTATTTTTATATACAATATTTACAACATTAAAATATCTCAATAAAAAGTTGTTCACTACCCACTCCTTTTGTTCACTAGCCCCGTGACCTAATAGCTTTCAGTGGCAGATCATCTGTGACCATTGCCAAATATTAGAGAAAAATTCGTGGAGAATAACAAAAAATTCCGTCTTCAAATTGGCCAAAAATCGCCATTAAGTCATTTTAATAGAATAACACGTCAGTCCTTCTGACTCCTTGGAACCTGATAATCTTAGAGGGAATAAATGTGAGAATTAGGAAAAGACTTTCAGTTGGAACACCTTGACTAAACTGAATTTTTTAAAGACAGTTTCTTATTGTTAATTTTTTTAAAGACAGTTTCTTCTTATTGTTGTTTTTATTATTGTGTTTTTGTTACTCTAGCACTTGGCATAGTACCAGGCATATAATAATCATTAATATGCTTGAATCATTAATACACTTGACCTTGAATTAAGGCCTCCCATGGAAAATTATCCCATAGTCACTTTGACATATTGGTAATAATTGCCATAGTTTTATATCTGTATTTTGAAAAACTTAAATCATATATTAGTTTTAATCACTATTACCATTAAAATTTTTTCATCCATGTTCTAAGTATTCTTTTCTCTTTAAAGCTCTTATGACTTACTGTCTATTCATTTGAAGAAACCAAAATTTATTTAAATACTTTCTTTTTTTTTCTTTAAATTAGGAATCTGAAGAACTTTCTTCTGATGAAGAAATGAAAATGGCAGAGATGCGACCACCATTAATTGAAAGCTCCATTAACCAGCCAAAAGTGGTAGCTCTTAGTAATAACAAAAAAGGTTAGATTGTTGAAAGCACTAAGAATAGAAATGGGCTGAATGTGTAAATTCATAAATTTTTTTGAAATAAATTTCTTTAAGTGTCATTATACTACTTAAAATACTTTTTTAGAAATAATTTTCAAAACATGCCTTTCTAAAAGATCTATTCCTTAGCTCTCTATTAAAAAAAAAAATTGCTAGGTATTTTCTCTTCTCTCATGCAAGGTTACATATAAGAGCATGATCCCATTTCTCCTGCTTATTTGCTGGGTAATCCTTGAGCTCTTAATTTTATGCATATGAATTTACCTAACATTCATTGAGGCTAATGAAGAGGTTGTGAGTATCAAATGTACTAGGTTATTCAGTGTACTCAGATTGGCACAGTACCTGATACAGAATAGATGCTTATTGTTTTATCTGTCCTGGAGTTCTTTTTAAACCATACTCACACCGCAGCCATTTTTTCATATAACATAGAATCTCAGACCCTTCTTAGAAATGAGAGGGAACTTGAAGGAAATCTATCCCTTCCTTTCACCCCTTCCCACTAGTGCCCTGTATTATCTTTACCAAATATTGATCTAGTTTTTGCCTTTATGGCCTTGACTAAACTTACATCTGGGCGGCTCTTGAATAATTTGGGTTTCATAAAAATAATGGTGGTGATATTTGTCTGAGCACTTACTAGTTGCTTACTGTGCTAAGTATTTTACATGTTGCTATCTGTCACAAGGAGGTGGAAGAAGAGGAATAATATCTAGGAAAGAGCTTACCTGCTATCTTAACAGTATTTTAAAAATTAAGACTCCAGCACCCAAATCCTTAAAGTTGAAGATATAAAGCCTTATGTGCTATTATTATCAACTGTAAAGACAATCCAGACTGCTTGAACTGTGCTCCTAAGATATTTAGAACAGATTTAAAAAATCCTTAATTCATGTAATCTCCTGTGACTGTGTCTCTGTATACTGTTTCTATGATTTGGGTAGAATGGCATTAAAAACAGCTTTTAGGGTTGTAAAGATATAGAGTTATTATCTTTTTAAATTTTTTTTTAGGTATGCTCTTTGCCCAACTTGGAGCTTAAATTCACAATCCTGAGATCAAGAGTCACATGCTCTCCCCACTGAACAACTGGGTGTCCCAAGTTATCTTTTTATCATTACTTTAAAAAAATTAATACTTTTTAAAATGTACCTGCCTATATAATGGAATATGAATATTGTCTGTTTCTGTGTATAAAAAACAAAATTCTTGGGATCCCTGGGTGGCGCAGCGGTTTGGCGCCTGCCTTTGGCCCAGGGCGCGATCCTGGAGATCCGGGATCGAGTCCCACGTCAGGCTCCCGGTGCATGGAGCCTGCTTCTCCCTCTGCCTGTGTCTCTGCCTCTCTCTCTCATTGTGTGCCTATCATGAATAAATAAAAATTAAAAAAAAAAATAAAAAATAAAATAAAAAAATAAAATAAAAAACAAAATTCTTCTCATATATTGATAGTTGCTTTTTCATGTGCAATTCTTTGAAATGGTTTAAAAATAGCAAAAGAGAGTTGACCTTGTGAAACTGAAGTCGTGAATGAGGGGGCATCTGGCGGGCCCAATCATTAGAACATGTGAGTCTTGATTGCTAGGTTGTGAGTTCAAGCCCCACACAGGGTGTAAAGCCTACTGAAAAAAAAAATTGTGAATGAGTGAGTGGAAGATCCATATACACTAAAACTAATTGATGGCCTTAGAAAAACATTGTATAATATCATCTTGTCAGTAGTTAAAACTAAAATTTTGGGTAACCTTAACATAGATTATATGTATTAAACTTAAAGATATCACATGTTTTAAATTACTTAATCTTTGTGTGTATTAGGACTGAATTTTCAGAAGTGTCATTGGTTATCTTCTAATCCATATAATTCTTTATATATTGAACCAGAACAATGTAAATGCCATTTGTCATCATTGCAAAGTATTAAAGAGAAATCCTTAGTGACTTTATCAACGGTTTACTTTTTGTTTTGTTTTGTTTCAGATGATACAAAGGATACAGATTCTTTATCAGATGAAGTCACACACAATAGCAATCAGAATAACAGCAACTGTTCTTCTCCATCTCGGATGTCTGATTCAGTTTCTCTTAACACTGATAGTAGTCAAGATACCTCACTCTGCTCTCCAGTGAAACAAACTCATATTGCTATCAATGCCAAAATCAGGTTTGTGAACGAACGTCTTAACAGAATAATTTATTTGTACAATAGAGATAATAAGGCAGGTAAATATATATGACTAAAAGGATTTCACAAATTACTATTATAGAAATAGTTCGGTAGTAGTAGATGATTTCTTCCTCATTACTACTATGTAGCTTTGCTACATTTCCATTTGTATTAGTTTTTTAAATAGAGAAGAAGAGGACCATGCAACTTTTCATTTTGAGGTCATGGGTTCAAACCACACATGGTAGAGATTACTAAAAAAATAAACCTAAAAATAAATAGAGAAGAAAGGATTTAAAATATAATTATCTTCATTAAAAAGTTGGACAGTTTTACTGCATTTTTAGGTATTACAACATAAACAGCTTGTTTGGAGTAATTCAAGTTGAAATAGGTACTTTTTAGATAACTCATTTTTGAGAGGTGCCATTAAAGGGCATTCAGTACTTTTAACTACTTCTGTAACTTTGAGTTCGACTTAAATTTGTAGACTTAAATTCAGACTCTGAAACTAGTCTTAATTTCTATAGGCTAAAGTTAGCTGAAGTTTAAAACAACTATTATTTGGACTTTCAAGGTATTTGGCTATCAAAATAAAATGTGTTGTTTTGCCTTCATGTTAATGTATCAGCTAGGTGCTTATTAGAATGATTTGGGTTACTACTGAATATTAATATTGTTGACTATGTTTTAGAGTAAATTGATTCTTAAATTTCAGGCATAGTTAAGTCAAATTTTGTTTGAATTGATCTGTATTGTAAAAGGAAGGTGAATTTTATGTCTCAAAATGAATTTAGCTATCACATACTTATAATTATGATTATTTATATCTGTTCTCTGAATTTGAGGCTAAGACCTAGTATGGTAAAAAAAAATGTATAATCTCTTAGATGGTAAGATAATGATTAATTTCTTGAGTATTTTGTTGAGTTTTGTATTTTATAAATCATGTTTTTTGTGTAATGAAATAAAGGCTAAGAAAGGGATATATCCACACCTTTGTCTTATTTCTAGTAATGAGTATGAGTATAGTATACTAGTATACTCTAGTAATGAGTATAGTCTGTTACCTAATGGGAAGATCAAAGCTAAGGAATATTTGTTAAACATGAATATTTATATGGCAAAACACAAATATGTTTTCGTATTTGTGTGAAATATAAGTAGGTATTTATTTCCACCAAGTAGAAATAAAATGTTTTCTGTAACTTTGGAATAGTACATTTATAAACATCTGCCAAATGCAATGAAGTAACTTAGAAGAGTGATTAGATTTAGTTTTGCTTTTTATCTTCAGATTTTTTCAGGGCTACATTGTTTATTTTTTAAATCACCGTACAATACTTGACATTTTTTTTTTGGTTAGTTCTGTCTCTCTTTTTTTTTTTTTTTTGCATAGCTGACTTTCTTGACATTTTTTGTAGACCTTTGAGTACTTGTTTAATTCTTATTAGCTTTTTACAATTCCTTTGTTTATATATTTGAAACTAATACTAACTACTTAGTTAATATGACTAACTTTGAAAAAAAAATATATGACTAACTTTGGTTATTAATGTTAGGTTTTCGAATTATTTGTAAAAATGGTCTGTGCTCTTGCTCAGCTGTTCAAGTTACTGGCTTTTCATGTATCTGCCCATCTTTCAAACGTTTCATGTTTTTTTTAGCACATTCCTGGAAAGGTGCATAAGTCCATTTTTCTTCACCGTTTAGCTCTATTAAACTATATTCTGACAAAGTGGTGATCCTGTTGAAAATTAACCTTGAAAAAAAAAAAAGAAAAAAATTAACCTTGATTATCTGTGAATTTAATTAATGGTTTACTTGTCTCCATTTAATGTAAATACATTATTTGATTATTACAATAATATTTTAATATTACTACTTGCTAATAAATGACTTTAATCTTTGATTACTATCAGCTCTTTAACTTTGTGTACTGACATATTAACTAGTTATTAATACTTCTTACTACCAAGAAACTGAGCTTTATGATGTTTGTGATAAAATTATCTTTGTTTTAGGCAAGAAGATGAAAATTTTAACAGCCTCTTACAAAATGGAGATATTTTAAATCACTCAACAGAAGAAAAATTCCAGGTTCTTGATAAAAAAGATTTTAATTTACCAGAATATGATTTGAATATTGAAGAGCGATTAGTTCTTATTGAGAAAGGTGTTGACTCAACAGCCACATCTGATGAATCTCACAAATTAGACCATATCAATATGAACCTTAATAAACTTGTAACTAATGATACATTTCAACCAGAGATAGTGGAAAGATCAAAGACGCAGGATATAGTGCTTGGAACAGACTTTTTAAGCATTAATACTAAAGGAGAAGCTGAGCCCTTGGAAAATGGAAATAAGTATCCTAATCTGGAATGTGTAAATAAGGTAAATGGACATTCCGAGGAAACTCCACAGTCTCCTAAGAGGACTGAACCACATGACACTGATTCTTCTGTTGATATGGGTATTTCCAAAAGTACTGAAGATCTCTCTCCTCAGAGAAGTGGGCCAATTGGATCTGTTGTGAAATCTCATAGTATAACTAATATGGAGACTGGAGGGTTAAAAATCTATGACATTCTTAGTGATAATGGACCACAGCAGCCAAGTGCACCAATTAAAGTAACACCTACTGTTGATGGAAAAAATATTGTCAGGAGCAAGTCTGCTACACTTCTGTATGATCAACCATTGCAAGTATTTACTGGCTCTTCTTCATCTTCTGATTTAATATCAGGTACAAAGGCAATTTTCAAATTTGATTCAAATCATAATCCTGAAGAGCCAAGTATGATAAGAGGCCCCACAGTAAGTGGCCCACAATCTGCGCCTCAAATATATGGTCCTCCACAATATAATATCCAATACAGTAGTAGTGCTGCAGTCAAGGACACTTTGTGGCACACCAAACAAAATCCCCAAATAGATCATGTCGGTTTTCCTCCACAGCGTCTTCCTAGATCAGAGAGCACAGAAAGTCACAGTTATGCTAAACATTCTGCCAATATGAATTTCTCTAACCATAACAATGTTCGAGCTAATACTGGATATCATTTGCATCAGAGACTTGGCCCAGGAAGACATGGGGAAATGTGGGCCATTTCACCAAGTGACAGACTCATTCCTGGAGCAACTCGAACTACCATTCAGCGACAAAGTAGTGTGTCTTCTACAGCTTCTGTAAATCTTGGTGAGTCAGGTCCCACAAGGCGGGGCCAAATTCCTGAAGGAGATTATTTGTCGTACAGAGAGTTACATTCAGTGGGAAGAACTCCAATGATGTCAGGATCACAGAGACCTCTTTCTGCACGAACATATAGCATGGATGGTCCAAATGCATCAAGACCTCAGAGTGCACGACCCTCCATTAGTGAAATACCAGAGAGAACTATGTCAGTTAGTGATTTTAATTATTCACGGACTAGTCCTTCAAAAAGACCAAATGCAAGGGTTGGTTCTGAGCATTCTTTATTAGATCCTCCAGGAAAAAGTAAAGTTCCTCATGATTGGCGAGAACAAGTACTACGACACATCGAGGCCAAAAAGTTAGAAAAGGTAATTAAATATGAGCTTTTTATTTTCCTCTCTATAAATTTATTTCTCTTAAAAATATTTGGTACTCTTTGTTTCTTAAGGTGAAACAAGATACTCTGAATTACTGAATATATACTTATATTTGAGGAGTTTTTCCTTGGTACTTAAAGCATAGTTCAAGTTTAGACTTAGACTCAAAGTCTGAGATGGTAGGATATGGTTCTTTTCTGTCTCTTACTCCCCAGAGTTTTCTAATGAGCTGAAATTCATTTCATATGTTTATATATGTGTCTCTTTTAGATTATGCTGTACATACTTTAAATAATATATACACACACACGTGTACCTGTTTAGCATTTTTCGACCTCCTGCTCTCCTCTATTAATAATTGTTGGTTATGTAAGTATGTGTACAGAAATAGCAGTTTACTGTGTAATTAGCAGGATAACAAGAAACATACCATAAATATAACTATTTTATCTAAGATTTTCTTCCCAGTCAATGTTATAAGACTAACACTGTCACTGACACAGATGACTTCTGGCATGGCATTTACTCTTTTGACTTTTCTGAACTATGTTTCTGACCTATCTGAACTCAAGTGTCTGTGGCTCTAATGAAGTTTGAAAATCATGGGTAAGATAACTTAAGCTCATGTTCAGTTTATAACTTAATTTGTAAAACTCAGCTTTTGAAAAGGAGTTAAACAAAATTTTTTTTGGAGTTAAAAAATTTTTAAAAATTATCACGTACACAGTTCTGTGGCTCAAGCGGATAAAGCACATTCTTTAAGATTTAACTTCATGTCTCTTGGTGGAGTTTACCCAAGAATTTTCTTTGTTCGTTAAATATATGTTTTTAAAAGCAGCTAAATGTATACAACTTCAATTCTTTAAAAAATTCCTTAGGTCCAGTTTTTCAAAAATAAATGCCTGCAATATGATTAGTACCTATATGAATTCACAGTGAACCTCTACCTAAAATTGTGAGCTCTTGTCAATGCTATCCTCTCACCTTTAAATAGCTGAGCATCTAATGGCCTTAGGCAACTTCATTGTCACCCATTTCATATCAGCTGTAACTATAGCTATTGTTGAGGCTCTTTCAACTCGTGTGCTTTTTCTGAGGAATTTGGAAATTTCTTAAGCAGTGGAGTACCATAGCTATTTTTATAAATAAACTTCTGGAATTGGTATGGCATAAGAGGAAGGAAGGGCTATACTTTTGTTTGTTTGTTTTGTTTTGTTTTGTTTTAAGGAGGAAGAGGCTATGGTTAAGTTGATTGAGTTATGAGGGTCCTTAGTGGTCCAGAAAATAAGTGAGAAAATAAATTGATGGAATTGAATCAAAGGCAAGAATTCAAGAGATAGTTTCAAAAACAGACTCTAGAAAGTCTACTTTTGATTAGAATATTTCTCTAATAAGTCTCTGAGGAAAAGCACTACATAATAGCTGGAGTGGTGCCTTGAATTAGCTGGTTGTTGAGAATGCTGGCATAGAGAATGAAGAGCAGATTTGGATGAAGACATGAGTTTGGTTATATTTATATTCTGTGTAGTTGACATCTCAGGTGGCTGTTCTTCCACTACTTTCCTGTCTGACGGAGATATGCCTAGACTTTAGTAAATAGAAAGCACGTAGCTGCTACCCCACTCTTCATTATACCTCTCTGCTTTTTAAATTTAGAAATCTGCCATTCAGTTACTTGAAGAGTACCAGATGGTAGTTTCCCAGTTGTGCCCACGGGTAATATAGAAGTGAGGATTAGGCCAGTTGAGACTAAAAAAAGCCTTGTGAGGACACAGAGCAACATGATTCAGACTACAAACCTGAAAGCATTGCTTAAAAATGGTGGAGGGTGATGGAAAATCTGTTTACACCTCTGCAATTCCTCTTCCTCCCCCAAATATAATTCTGATGGCCTGGTAGACATTTGAAAAATATCCCCAGGTGATTTCACAATGCTTGTCCTACCTCTAGAGGTAAGTCCTCAAATCAAAAGTTGCTACTTTGCCCAGCTTAGTTGTTAATAAAAAAGTAGATAAATTATTGCAGCTTACATGGTTTTTAAACCTTGTAGTAGTAACCTTTCCTTCCCTTTCCTACAACAAACTGTATCTGGAACCCAAACACATAAATAGATCTCACCTCTTGCTGCTCCACACTTATTTAATTAAACTAATAATTCTGGTAAGAAGCACTCAGCCAGATTATGATGAACATAACATGAAAATTTCCACATTCAGTTGCTGTTATACAACTATTAGCGTGTAATGAAGAGCAGTGCCTGAGACCTGTTCCTTAATTGAGTTCTGCACAAATGTGTTGTTATGACAGGGTGCAGTTTTATGCAGAGGTCTATGCACAGGCCTGAATTAAAAACTGGACCTGTTCTGAGCCTCAGCCTTCTTAACAGAGACATACTTACAAAAACTTAATATATGTTCAAAGACCACAGAAAAAGCTTTGTTCTAGATTACACATTATCATTAAAAAGGTCCATTTTGGACCACTCAAGAACACGTTAAAACTATATTTAGCACATGGGTATGTGGTGTTTATATGTGTGTGTGTGTGTGTGTGTGACTGTATAATTTCTTTATTTTTACATTATAATCAAATGTTTATAGAACCTCTGAGTTGCCTCTGCCAAATCCTTATTATTCATGAAACGGTCTGGGAAACTTATAGGCATAGCCCGTTAAGTTTAGCTTTTTCTTTGGTCTTACTTTGGAATTCACAAAATAACTAAAAATTTACATTGTAATTTTATAGATCCGTTTAATTCTGGAATGGCACATTAATGTTTGTTGGTATTAGAGATCAGTTTCATAATCTGGAGAAGGTATTTGTGCGTGTGTGTGTGTGTGTGTGTATTCATTCCCTAAAAGAAATACAGAAATTTCTATATTTCTTGATAATAAGCCATACTCAAAATATGGTTGCTCTCAATTTGACCTTAAGACCCTCAATATTCAGGGACATGACTAAAAGGATCCACGTGAAAGAACAGCCTTTAACAGCTGTGGGAATTAATGAGCAGGAACAATGAAAATCAGGCATTGTCTTTATTGAAGTACATTTTTCAGGCAGCTCTGCATTAGGGATTCATCAGTGTAAAGATTCTATCAGTGGTTCTTCAAGTTGAATCAGCAAATGCCACTACTAACTCCTAAAATAAATCCTAAGTATCTAACTTTCTTTTTTTTTTTTTACAAGTACATTTTCTAACTTTTTTTTTTTTCCTGGTAATTGGAGAGCAATGGGAGCCTTTTAAGTGTCCTATCCTAAAACTTTGAATATATGTTCAACTTTTTTCTAATGTAAGACATGCTTCTAAATGTAGAAGGTATTTTTTTTAAGAAATTACAATATCCAAGAGCCAGGTGTGTCTTGCAGGTAGATTTATTCTGTGGTATATATGTATGTTTAACCTCTCCGTTTATTTAATAATAACATAGAATTGATTTCTATAAAATAAAGAACTCTAGAAGTCCATTTTGACTTAGAAATAACTGGTTGTTGGTAAAACTTATCTTTATAGAGAAATTAGCTTGTATTCCATATATAACTACATATGTACACATACATCTAGGTGTATGGCATCAGTTCCTCTCTTCTGACAAACTTCTAATAAGATGTGTTAGGAGTAAAGGAAATGGTAGCATTATAAAAGCCACTGTATGTTTTTTACTTTCTTCTTTAGTGTTTAAATATGAATGGTTGGATTTAAATGTACTTTATGTGTATATGTGTATGTTGTCATGTAAATATATGGTAAATAGTGCCATTTTCTTGTAGTGGCACTGAAAATCCGATGCATGATATTCCTGCGTGGTATCGGGATTACTTATAAATACGTCTTTGTACATAACATGTCTTGTGAATTTTGCATGCTACACTAATCTCTGTTAAATCTATCCCCTCTTTATTCAGAGCATGCTGTCAAGGTCCTTTAATTCCAATTTTACTGCTGTAAGCAACTTTCACTATGGCAGCTCTAGGGATCTGCATGGCAGCCAAGGCAGCCTTGCCTTGAGTGTTGCAGACGGAAGAGGTTCTGGTGGGCACATTTTTCGAGTGAGTACCTGTAGTAGACCAGTACTTTTAGTACCCAGAAGAAAAAAAAAAAACCCACATTTTTAATATTTTCACGTTTCTAGAAAATAAATTTTTACTGTGGGTTAGATATCTTAATTACCTTTCAGTTCTTCCGTGGCTTAGTTCTAAAACTCTGCAAAGCTGATTTAGTATTTATCTCTTAAATTTCTTTGGTTTGCAAACTAAGGCTGTAGTGTGCTCTTGTTTATGTAAATAGGAATGAGCAATTGGAATAACTGAGCTGTTTTTTAAAAAATCATTAGGCTTTGTAGTGTTTTCTCTTAATAAAATTAGCTCTCCACAACTCAAGGTATTAAGGCTATGCCATATATGGTACACAGAGGTGTTGTAGGGAAGAATAATTTTTAGTTTAGTGATAGAAAATTGGGAAATAACTTTAAGCACAATTCACTGAATATGATTAAATGTAAGGCTAGAGAAATTGTAATAAGTACCAATGAAGAGGCAAAACCCAAATCCTGTACTTATTATACATGTTTCAGCAGAGTCATTAACGGTGAAGAAGGAAGGTTTATTCTGCTCATGAAAATTAAGGGTCGAGGATAAAAATGGCAGAGAAGGAGAAAGACCACTTTGGCTCTATTTTAATTTTCTCTTCATAACAACTTGAGGTAGTAGTGTGGCCCATAAATAAATATTTCCTTTTCCTCCTTTTCTTCCATTCTGAAAAAGCTTTTTCTCCTCTTACAACCTTATTTTGTCTCCTCCCTATAGTTTTATTTTCTATATTGACTGGTTACTTCTGGGTCCTTTGCTTTTTCCTGAGGATCCTTAGCCCCACCCCTTTTTTAATACACTGTTGGCTTTGCATTATGTTCTAGGACAGGAGCCGTCTCCTGGATTCACTTTGCTGTGGCTGGACCTCACCTTTCTTGCTCTGCCCTCTGTCACCTGCCACAACTTTGTTTCTATGTTAGAGTGATAGCAATTGTTCTGTAATTTATCACTTTGAAATTGGGAGAAAAGGGTGATAGCTATTAAACTCTGCGTTTCTGGCACTCATTCTAGCTAAAGCCACAGAGTGAAGACCAGGGGCTTTTATAATAACTCAGGGATAATCTCTATTGTCATCTGGAATGATTGTTCTTTCCAAATTCTTGTACAGTAATATTTTTTGCTTATAATTCTTAAACAAGGCCTTTGAGTTTGTTGCATTTTGCTTTTTCATTCATAACACACTTGTTCTTTTAAAGACTCAATAAAGTTATATATTCCGACTAGAATTTAAACTTTAAGTTATGACCCAAGTTGATTACTGTGCATTCTGAAAGCACATCTCAAAAATGGGGAAGGAAGGCAAAATATTCATTGCATAAATACACAAAATTGGATGAAACCAAATCTAAAAATGCTAATCCATGCTTTGAACCAGCAACTAACTGCACATGATAGTTCTATTGCAGATAAAGCTTCTAAGATTAAATCACAACCCCTCAGGCTTATATTTATTCTTTGGCATATCATAATGAAGTAGATTTCAGATTATTTTTCTATATGATATAGTATGCATATCTTCTTTTTTTTTAAATTTTATTCATGAGAAACAGAGATTGAAAGAGAGGGGCAGACATAGGCAGAAAGAGAAGCAGGCTCCATGTAGGGAGGCTGATGTGGGACTCGACCTGGGAACCCCAAGATCATGCCCTGAGCCAAAGGCAGACGCTTAACCGCTGAGCCACCCAGGCGTCCCTGTAGGATGCATATCTTTGTTGCTAGTCGCATACTGTTTTGAAAGTAACGATAGTGCTATTTATTATAGTCTCTTTAGTTTTCAAAAATAGAGCTAGGTGTGTTTAGAAGCAAATTAAAATGAAAACTATGAACATCTTGCTTCCTAGCATATTATAAAAAATATTCAGAGACTCTGTTTTTTCTCTAAAGCTTTCAATGAGGTAAACTATAAGGATATTATTATTTGACATATAAAAATAAGAATTCTAATTAATTTTAAAAACGTTTCACCAAACCATTGGTTATAAAAATACTAAGCTGTCCAATGCTAGTATGATAGAATTAAGTGAAAGCGAATTTTTTAAGACTGTATATTTATTGGTATTTTCAACATTAATAGAAAAATCCCAGGTGGCGCTGTGCTGTTAAGAGAATAGCAGTTATTTATTTTTTTTCTTACAAAAAAAAAAAAACTTTTTGTATATTAGGAGTATATTTTAGTTGCTCTTAAAATTTGGGACTTTTAACTTTGATTAATAACTAAGTTGTTCATAGTTGCTAAAGGCTGAGTATTACTGTAAATAAAAAAAGCATTATGAGGGACGCCTGGGTGGGTCAGCAGTTAGGTGTCTGCCTTTGGCTCAGGGCGTGATCCTGCAGACCTGGGATCAAGTCCCGCATCGGGCTCCCTGCATGGAGCCTGCTTCTCCCTCTGCCTGTGTCTCCGCCTCTCTCTCTCTGTGTCTCTCATGAATAAATAAGTGAAATCTTTAAAAAAAAAAAAAAAGCATTATGAATAGCTTAACAGTGTATATTAAAGGTACCTAATATTTCTTCCCATTTTATTAAGATATAATTGACATATCTCATGGTGTTAGTTCAAAGTGTACATTGTAATATTTTGATATATATCAAATGTGAAATGATTACCACAAGCTTAGTTAATGTCCATCATAAAGGTACTAATATTGATGGCAGTTATGATCATAATGTATGATTTGGTTCTTCATTTTTCCACAACCTAGTAATATTTTTTCCTAATCTCCTTTCAAGTGTCATCATCATTTTGGTTTCACATCTGAAAGAGCATTATTTGTTTACTTTTTATTTTCCCCTCATTTGAAGCATCCCCAGACATCCTGTCCAGGAGATCCTTGTCAAGATGATATATTCATTTCAGGACAGCCGAACTACTCGTCAGCTACACTTAGTCACAAAGATGTTTCTCCAGACAGCTTGATGAAAGTAGGTGTTCAGGAAATAAATGAAGATATCTCTTTGAATTTACTATGTTTTACAGCTTTTGAACTGGAAATAACATAGATGCTTTAACATTGAAAATAATTTTTTGAGAACTTTTTCCTCTTTAATCATTGAAGATTTTTTAAAAGCTAATTGCGAAATACGAAATAGATTTTTACTCTATTATTTCTTAGTTTAGTCCGTGATTTTTTTACAGTGGAGAATGATTTTATTGGGTTTGTTTTTTTTTCCTCCTCTACTATCACCTACTTAATTTATTGTTTGAATCAGAGGGTTTTCAGCATTCCTAAAGTTAACCTTTTGGAGAATTAAAGATGAACCAGTCTTAAATTCTTCTTTTGAGAATGTTTCATTATTATTAAAGGCATTTAAAAATACTTTAAATGAAATTAAAGACTTGTATGTGGTAGACTAGATGATGATTGTATTCTTACTACTTTTGTAACCAAAGCATCACTTACCTAGTTTACTTTTTGGTCACCAATACCAGATAGATCTTTAATAATATCTCTCAACTGTTCTTTCTCCTAACTAATTCCATGTTCCTAGTATAACCAGATACAATTTTGAAGCATACTTATGTATTATATTAAAAACTTTTACATTGTTCGAGAGTAGGAACCCAGCCATTTAACATAAATTCATACATAATGATTTGTTTTACGCTTTTTTTCCTGTTTTTCTTTTAATTGAACTGTGTTACTCAGTTTCTTTTTCTTTTTAATATCCATTTTATAGTTTAGGTTACTGGGTTTGTTTCATACTTTTATTCTCCTGAGCCATCTGCTAATGATAGCTTAATATAGTCCATGGGTGTGTTTAACATTGATGTAAACAGCTAAGAATCTAGATATCAGGCAGTCTTAGCATACATGGGTCAGAGGTAATTATTGTTTGGAAAATTTTCCCCAAGAGAAAGGTATTGAATCTGCACATAGGAATAAATGCTACAAGCTTGGAGAAAGCAAGTGCAATCCTCAGAGTTGTGCATAAGTAATAAAGTGACAGCACAACGACAATTGAAAGAAAGAAAGAAAGAAAGACAGACAGACAGACATGGATAATAGAGTACCTTGCTTTTTCTGCAACCAATAGATTTGTCACAGTGATAACACCGTTGTGCCCTGTTAGAAAATACCCATTTCAGCTTCCAAAGTTCAGAATTAACCAAGTTCTCAAGTATAACACAGTAGAAAAGATAACTTTTTTAAAAGTAAAAGTCTTCAGTAAAGCCACACTTCTTTGTTTCCTTCCACAAGGTTCATGTGACAAAAATATGTAGTTCTGAAACAATTACCATAATCTTCTCCCAAACTTTTCTACTTTGTGATAATTTTAGGAGAACAGGGCTCAGTATTTTTCTCAGAGTTTTTCCATAATTCGCTAGTAGATGAGATCACCTTTTTATTAATAATCAGCAGTGAAGTTTTAAATGATTGAATAGCTTAAAAGTATTTCCCCTTCTATACAGCAATCCCTTTTATGCAAATATTGATAATACAAATATAAACTTATTTTTCAGATAGTTTCCTTATACTAATATATCAAATTATTAGCTACATTTCCACAGAGGTGACTTTAAATCTAAAATTCAGATTCATTCTATGCAATGTGAAGCATTAAAAAGAGAATTCTTTTAACAACAAAATAATTATCTCAGATTTTTTGTGTAGCTTGCGAAAAGTAAAATAGAATGTCAAGGTTTAATTTTTATGTTTATTATTTTATGAAACTAACATTTAGAGAGTTTAAAAGTTGCTAACTTGTACACACACACACAAGGAATAAATTAGTTTTCCACCGTATAGCTGCATTGACTTGTTAATTCTGAAAAGAAATAAAAGTAGAATAATCACTCAGGTTAGGAAATAATTCTACCACAGGAATTGCTATTTTTGTTCAGAAGAAAACATGAACAAAGGTGTGTGTGAGATTGAAAAATTTACCTGAATTTAATGGGCTTTAATTGTAAAATTGGACATAATCACCATTTTAACATTTGGTTGCTGTAAGAAAGCATGCATATTGAACATGTCCATGCATATTGAACAGGAAAACAAGTAATTTTAAATGTAGGTATGATTTCTTTAAAGACTGAGAATCTTATCTGCAAGCACTCAGGCAAGTTTCGAATTAATAGATTTTTTCTTTTAAAACTGTAAAATTAGAAAAAATAGTTTAAGTGGCTTGATATTATGTAATGTAAAATGTTAAACTCGAGTACTTTTGTGATGCTCCAAGAAGAAAATCCAAATATTTGTGATAAGACATTATTACTGGTCATTTTAAGACACTTCGTGTTTTTCTTAGATGCCTTTGAGTAATGGACAGATGGGCCAGCCTCTCAGGCCTCAGGCAAATTATAGTCAAATACATCACCCCCTTCCTCAGGCTTCTGTGGCAAGGCATCCCTCTAGAGAACAACTAATTGATTACTTGATGCTGAAGGTGGCCCACCAGCCTCCATATACACAGCCCCATTGTCCTCCTAGACAAGGCCATGAACTGGCAAGGCAAGAGGTAAGAATAATCAAGAATATTTGAAATATGAAACTAAGCCCTTTTTTATTTATTTATTTATTTTTTTTTGAAACTAAGCTCTTAATGTACTTTGTAGGTTATTTAACTATTAGCAGTAAATCCATATAGAATTTTAACATAGTTTTTACCAATTTGTTTAAAGGTTTGGTTTCATGTTAATAGGGTGTCAAACTTTTAATGGTTTGTTTAATTTGACTCTGTGATCCCCTGTGTTCTGATTAATTGACATAGGATTTAGTGTTTGGGATGTGATTTTTTTTTTTCCCTAAGGTGGTTGTTTATCCAAAACCATCTGATGATATTCCAGTAATTAGACCTTCTTCAGGAATATGAATAGTAGACCATAGAACTTAACTGGCATATTATGGTTTACTATTGTTGTTTGACACCGAGAGTTTGAAATTTGACTGCAGTCTCCAAAGTACTTCAAGAATTAAATGTTTCAAAGTACTTAAGTGACTAATCATACGTTTATGTATTTTGATAGTTTGTTGATAAAATAATATTATTAGAAACTTAGGCAGAGAACATGTGCTTTGTTTTTTTTAGACTTTGGGGAAAGGGAATGTTTTATAACAAGTTTAGCTCTTGATTTTTTTTTTTTTATGGCCTGGTTATAAAAAATATTGTCAATTGATCATCAGTCCCAATGTCTTGCAAGGATATAAACAGGTTCAGGAAATGAGGAGTTGATACTCAACAACCACCCACGGATTTTTAAATATCTTATGAAACACTCAATACGCAGAGATACTATGTAATTTAGATATTTTACAAATGGAAACTGATAATAAGCGGAAAATAAAATCCGTAATATCTTTAAAAAAGGTATCACTATGAATTGGTTGCCTATCCTTGTAAAACAGCAGTAGATTAAGTTAGGAGCTATGCTTTATAATCCCAGCTGTGCCTTTAACTCACTAACTCATTAACATAATATTCCATGTTGTAGTTTCCCTTCATCTACCTGAATATTTATTTTAGATGAATCTTTACATATTTTACCAATAGTTAAATACTGTGTTGTAGCATTTTCTGAGATATTAGTAATAGTTTATTTTCATCTTAACTCAGATTCGAGTGAGAGTTGAAAAGGATCCAGAACTTGGATTCAGCATATCGGGAGGTGTTGGGGGCCGAGGAAATCCATTCAGACCTGAAGATGATGTGAGTTTGTTTGTATGTTCTTGAGACACCCAGGAGATTTTATTCACTAACTTAATGCCCCTTATATGTAAGTAAAAATCCAATAGATACTTATATAAATATAGAATCACCTTTTGTTTTCTGTTGTTCAGCTTTTTTAGAAATGTGATCCACTTCAAATTTAATTGTTTGAGGAAAACAAATTAAACTGCCAATTTTACAAGTCCATCACATTGTGAAGTGATTTTTAAATTTAGTTATTACTTTTCTGCACATCCTAGAAGTAACTTTGTCACTTTAAGAGAAGTCACTATACTCAAGTCAGAATTACCAGCACCAAACATAACAAGGGATTGTAACAATATTCAGAGAAGGCAGGAAGATAACTTGTACAATGATTCAAATATATGCCTACTGTCAAAGAAAAATCATCTCTTCTATTGATGCATACTGTTTTCCATTAAGTGTTTCCCTTTTTTGTTGTTATTAAAGGGTATATTTGTAACAAGGGTACAGCCTGAGGGACCAGCATCCAAATTATTACAACCGGGTGATAAAATTATTCAGGTAACTAATATACATCTTTTTATTATTTTCTTAACTTTACATTTTATAACATCTGCTTCCTCATCAAGGAATTATTAAATGCCATATTTTAAAAATAATCATTTTTTGAAGTTTATCATTAAAAATCTGTGGATGAAAATAGTGGCATTTCTTATAGGCCACTCAGATATTTTCATAGTTTAAGATATTTCTTCCTTGAACCTTGGAAAATCATATGGATCTTTTTAAATACATGTTTGATACATCTTAGCATTTTGTTTAAGTTCAGGAATATTCTTTAAAATAAGATGGTGAAAGAATCTTGTTTGTTATAGGAATTAAAGAATTCATATCAAGCACTTAGAACTGTGTGTTTGATATATAGTAAGACCTCAATAAGTATTAAGCCTAAATTATAAGAAATGTAGTGTTTATCTGATGGTCCAAAGTGATGGGAAGAGTAGGCCTTGCCCTCTGCTGTCCTTGCATCTTGGGGACTCATTTACATGTTAGCACATACACATAACCCAATGTCTGGCTCTGTGTCTTAGCCAGGTGCTTCCTGACATTGGGTTGCCTCATAAGAATCATCTGAAAAGTAGACAAGGTACAGGCTCCCGGGTCCCACCTTCAAAGATTTTATTTTCATAGATGTGAAATAGGGCCCAGGAGTCTGTGTGATGCTGTAGATTGCCAAAATGATTCTTACTTTCAGCCAGGTTTGTGCACCGTCAGCAAAAATAGATGTATAAATGCAAATAAATTACTGTGGAATGTTTTTCCTAAAGACGTTTTTCTTCTTTCTTCTAGGCTAATGGCTACAGTTTTATCAATATTGAACATGGACAAGCAGTGTCCTTGCTAAAAACTTTCCAGAATGCAGTAGAACTCATCATTGTACGAGAGGTTTCCTCATAAGAATTGTGGACAAAGAAAGGGAAGGCAGCAAGATTTATTGGAAGATATTTGCAGGGGAAATTAATATTTTGACTATTTTTATATGTAAAGAAGAACTCAAAAAATTATGTTCAAATTTGTACATTAATGAAATAATGGAACTTGTGGTTAGAGGGAAAGAACCACTGTACAGTATATAGGGGAGACTGTTGAATTCATACCATATAAAAGTTCTTGTTAGGTTTTTAAACATAGCAATCAAGGCCACAAAAACAAACATATGTTGTTTTTGTATAGATTGTAGGTTTATTTTTGGATTTCATACACATGACTGAACTCTGTGCAAGGCTCTAGTTAGCCTTGATTGTAGCCCAGAGACAGATGGCAGAGCTATCTGTCTCATAGCTTTTATGCCCTTATTTTTATTCAACTCGTATTAATGTTTTTCTGCTGAAACTACTTTTTTTTTTTTAATGTGGGCAAGAGATTTGAAGTGTTGGTTTTTGCTATGTGCATATTGAATTGAAGAGTGAGTAGGTGAAGGTGGTACTGGTGGGTTCACTTTCCAAGGCCAGATTAAAACAGTTAATTCCTATAAAAATCTGGAAGCAAAGACTGAAAAAACAGCTGTGTTAATGTGTTTTTATTAATAAAATAATGCAATAAAAATGTAATGTCTTTTTAAAGAAATAAAAAGAGACAATAATTGCATTTTATGAACTCTACAAGATCTGTTCTTGTCATAGCCATTGACAATACATTTGCTACTGGTGATTCAATTTTTAATTTTTTAGTCACAGGAAATTTTTAACTCTTCTGTAGATGCATGTCCATGCATTTTTTTTCTGATATGGAAATCTCTTGAGTTTTTGCAAATGGTGGTCCTTGCAATCTGTTTTATAATTAGTATTCCATTTTAATCTTAATTTATAATTTTTATTTTAAGCAGCAAATGAAACTAAAATGGCCAGTTTTAAGATTGTGTTGCTGTAACACAAAGTGTAAGCAGATTTAGGAAAGCCTCTTGATTTTGTTTGGTCTCACATTGCCTTGGTAAAGTAAAAGGAAACAGTACGCATGGAGCTAGGAAACCAAAGCAAGTTTGTGAAATTGGCACAGTGATAGAGAATTGCTGTGGAGCGTTGTAGAGCAAAGGGATGGGTCCTTGAGGCCTGCCAGTGTGTAAAGGTGTTCAAATAAAGGGCTGTTCCTACAGGTAACATTAAATGTGAACTCGACACTTCAGAGTCTTTAAAGGGTTTCTAAGTGTATCAGTGTAATAGAATAATGTTTTACCACCAGCTGCCTTTGTTCTTCGTTAGTGTAACAAATATTTCATAGATGTTTATTAATTTGTTTATCCAAACTATTAATTTTGTT
The DNA here is from genome assembly GCF_053574225.1 of Canis aureus. NCBI lineage: Eukaryota > Metazoa > Chordata > Mammalia > Carnivora > Canidae > Canis > Canis aureus. The sequence goes on from NC_135615.1 coordinate 52,505,019, forward strand.
TTTGTTCTGTCTGTGTAATTCAATAAAATTTGAGTAACATGCAAAGGTAAGAATTAATGCATGGTTATTTGGACCAGAAAAAAGTGCCACAGAAGACCAATAACTGTTTTTTAGTCGAGGCTAGTCTGGAGCCTTTCATTAGAGCAATATTCAGTTATTGCAATTCATTTTTAATTACTAAGAAATATAATTTTGGAATTTTTAATCTGTTATGCTTTGTTCTTCAACTTTATTTTAATTACGACTTTTATAGGATGAGCAAAAATGGCAGTTTACATTATTTTTGCAAAAAAGTTAGACTCGTTCCTTTCTTGCTAGTCAGAGTAAATAGGCAGTAATTTTGAAAAGATGTGAACTCAAATATTGCACTTCTTTCAAGATGTTATCATTTGGTTATTGTACTGTATAGTTTTAATAATATTGTGATTGAAACCCTTTAACAACTCTTTGTAAATTTTAACTCATTTTAGTTGTTTTTTCAGTACTATTTACATAGGAATTGATTTTTATGGATATAGTAGAAGAAATGTGATGTATTTTGATAAAATTCATTTACTGTATGTGTGTTGTAATCTCTAAAAAAAAAATAATGACAAACAGATTCTTAAGACAAGCCTTGGTGTTCCCTTTATTCATAGGTTATTTTTTTTTCCATAGGTTATTTTAAAATATTAATTTTGACACATCACTTTTTGTTAATTTCAGTCAATTTTTCAGTCACATTCTACTTTTAATAAGGAATACATAAAATAGATATAATTGCGACATTTTCAACTGAACTACTTTATCTCAAATCAGATACACAGAGATAATTTTGGCAAAGGAAATGAGACACAGAAAACAACTGATTGAACAGTGATCTAACCTTAAGTTAATTGTCTGCATATTATACTGATACAAGTGCAGCAAGCGTTACATGTACTAGTATTGTATTTTCCTCTAATTAATTTTTTTAAGATTTTTTTTTATTTATTTATGAGAGACAGAGAGAGAGAGAGAGAGAGAGGCAGAGACACAGGCAGAGGGAGAAGCAGGCTCCATGCAGGGAGCCCAACATGGGACTCGATCCTGGGTCTCCAGGATCACGCTCTGGGCTGAAGGTGGCGCTTAACCACTGAGCCACCCGGGCTGCCCTTCCACTAATTAATTTTAAAAATTTTTTAATGTTCTTATATTATATGTAGTTGAAAAAGAAATTATATAACAGAAAAGTTAATCGCAGGGACGCCTGGGTGACTCAGCAGTTGGGCATCTGCCTTCAGCTCATGGCGCGATCCCGGTGTCTGGAATCGAGTCCCACATCGGGCTCCCTGCAGGGAGCCTGCTTCTCCTTCTGCCTGTGTCTCTGCCTCTCTTGTCTCTCATGAATAAGTAAATTAAATCTTTAAAAAAAACCACAGAAGTTAATAGCAAAAAGCTTTGCACTTCAACTAATAGCCATAATTTTCTTCCAAAAAATTGGAAAACTAACTCTTTGTTAGAATTTTTGGTTGATAAAGTTTAAAAATTTGAATGGAAGATTAAATCTTCTGAGGAAATGAAGACATTTTTAGTTTACATATTATTGAGTAATTTGTAGTCTAAGTCCATACCCATAAGTGACATTATTTAAATATTATGTAGCAAATCATCAAAACCAAAACTCTCATTTTTAGTGATATTGTTTAAAATTGATCACCCTGAAATTTTAAACCATTAAAAATTATATGCTCAGAATCCTTTATTCCACACAGAATTCTTTACACAGACTAAATAAAGTTTTATGCTGATTTATGAGAACCATCATCTAAATCCATGAAATTCTAAAACTTCCCATATATTTTTTATGTAAGTATTTTTCTGACCTCTTGGGACTTAAAGTTGTGTATATATGTGAAATACAAAAAAATGTTAAAGACTTTCTTTCTGTGTAATCTCTACACCGAATGTGTGACTTGAACTCACAACCCCAAGATCAAGAGTCCTATATGCTCCACTGATCGAGCCAGCCAGGGACCCCTGAAAAATTCTTTAAACACAAGCAGTGACCTAAACAGAACTAAACCTTGTGCTTCAAAGGCAATCCCATCCACAGCTATGTGATATTTTTATCAATGTTTATAAAACATTCCCAAATTTTGTGCATATTTAGATTGAAATAGCACAGTGAATTGGGTGATAAACTAATGCTGTTTAAAGTTGTGTGATTTATTTTATGAAATTCAGAGTGAGAAGAATTGTCAGAAAGACAATAGTTTTGGCATTTTAAACACTTGTAGTTTTGGATACGGAGGAAGTGTAGTTTACCTTAAATTATTGTTTTTTACTTGTACAAGAAGTCATTGGAATGGGAAATGTTTTCTAGTTAGTTCAAAATTGGTGCAGTCAAATCTATTTGAAAGGCTATTTTTCATTCCTTCTATTGCAATTATTTTTTTTTATTTTATTTTTTAAAAATTTTTATTTATTTATGATAGTCACAGAGAGAGAGAGAGAGAGAGAGGCAGAGACACAGGCAGAGGGAGAAGCAGGCTCCATGCACCGGGAGCCCGATGTGGGATTCGATCCCGGGTCTCCAGGATCGCACCCTGGGCCAAAGGCAGGCGCTAAACCACTGCGCCACCCAGGGATCCCTTGTCTCTTAACAGAGAGTTCAGAAAAGGTGGTTCATCTTCTACCTACCTTCTGCTGCAGTTTCTTTACTTCTGCAGAATTTGTAATCCCAGGAGATCGCATAGTCATTTACAGTTTTGGGAAATGTATTAGACAATGCTATTTTTTTTTTTTTGGACTATGAATTATCTTTGTGAAACAATTTGCATTCTAAACAGAAAAAGAAAGTTTTTTTGGGTTTTTTTTTTTTTTTTTTTTTTTTTTTTTTTTTTTTTTTAGGAAAAACACCTCCATAGAATCTCTTCAGGTTTTATTTTAAAGAACGATCAAGGTATACTAAAATCTTTCTAAGGGATTGTTAGGAAGAAGACTGGAAAAAATAATTCTGATAATTTCCTTTTCATATAACATGTAAGAGACATTTATGATCTCCGTTGGGATTTCATGTGGCCCATCTAGCTTCTTAATAAGCCCTTAAATTGTAGGATGAACTATGAGCTCACGTATCACCAGTAAAGGAAGAAGTCCGTAGTTGAAAATCATACCCCCTCCATGATTCAGTAGAGCTATTTTTATTTTGCATGAAAACATGATAAAGTCTGTACATATTTTTCCTGAACCGATGTTCCTTACTCTAATCAAGCCAATTTTATTCCTCCTAGGCACAGCTCTCTTTAATGTGTTCTTCTTCCCAACTAACTTGTCAGAAAAACTAAAGACAACTAAACTAAGCATTGAAGAAAAAACACAGAGCATGGATTTTTTTAGGATGGATGATTTAGAAGGTTCCTCATCTTCATGAAAAGCAAAACCTAATCCTCTGAGAACTAATTCTGTCCCAGAATGGATATGAAAACATCTTTCACATTTGAATCATCCTTCAAAAGGGCATTCTATTTCCCCAAAATAGGAGGAAACTTGTGCGGGCTTAGGTGTCACAGAGTAAATTTGTTCAAGATTGCGCTCTGGCACATGCTTCGATCTCCTCCCCCTCCACATCCCTAGAGGCAACAGAAAACAATTATTTCATACCGTGATAGGTAAAAGTATTATTTAGTCTCCACGTTTGGAGAAATAGAAGTGCACTGGATAAATAGGTTTTAAGGAATTCTTTGAAATCCTAGGACAGAAAGGCCCAGAGAATTCCACCGTAAAAGATGAATTTGGCTTCAGGGATGCTTCAAAAGTAGAGACAGAATAAAAGGTCAAGTAAGAGCACTAGATAATGCTGGATGCATTGGCTTTAATAATATAATAAGATGCAGTGGTTATAATAACCACCTTTTTAATGCCAAGCACTATGCAGAAGGTGATGTATGGTTAAGGGCAGGAGCAGTGAGTGATTGCATTAAAAACCATCCCTCCTTGTGCCCATCTTTTTTTGCAGTAAGCAAATGACAGTCCCAGACAAGTTCATACTAAGGTGAGAACAGTAGTTATTGAACATTTGAAGAAAAGTGACACCATCAGGAGAGTCACCAAATAGCTAGTTTTATTCAAAAAGCATTATTTTGAAATAGGATCTTCTCAGGGACAAACGAGAATATTGAATTTGCAAGATCAACTGTTAGGGAAACATTTAAATATCTTTATATTGGAAAGTGGAATTTGTCACAAATTCCGTAGTTGGGCTGAAGAGTAGGAAGATACCCTGAGGAGCAAATCTGTGAGCTCTTTAGGTATGAATTCCATAGGATGTAATGCAAACGAACTAAAGAACAGTGTGGAATGAGACATGAAAGAGAACTCTTGTGTTCTAACATGGATCTAATAGGATTTCAAAGGGAGAAAAAAGGTACAGATACACAATGAAGGAGGAAAAAGAAAACAAACTCAGGGAAATGTCCTAAACCTGAAAAATACATGCGGATCCTTAGACCAAATGGGTCCATTCATGCCAAACAAAAACTATGAACATGCACACCCGATATGTCGTCACAGTTTCAGATTAGGTACAGAGGACATTTTTTTTAAAGTTCCAAACAAAGAGTACCTTATTTTCCAAAATTAAGGCAGTTACTTGCAAAGTGAAAAAAATCAGAACTTTAATGACCCACTTGGATGCAAGGGTATTTAAAGTTATTCATATCGGAGGGCAAAATAAAGACAGTTTCAGAAATTCAAGGTCTCAATATTAACCTCCCACAGAGCCTCAGCGGAAGAAAGGAATGCATCTGAACCAATACCAGGGAATATATTCCAACAAAATGAGAAATTTCAAAAGTAGATTCAGGATCCAAGGAATAATGACCAAAACCAGATGTAGTGGAGGAAAAGCAGTGTAATTAGAGTTGATCATAAGTAAGAATGTGGTTGTAAAATAAAAAATGCTACATAATCTCCACAAGTGAGAAGAGAATTACACTTTTTCTAAAGAAACTACACATACACGTTAGGTTCTTACAGTAAAATCTAAGTTGGGGCTTATAGGGTGAATAATGATTGTAAAAAGAATAGTGTTGGTATATTTTATTTAATAAATGCAGTAGGCTGTGGATTTTTTTTTTTACATGATGCATATATATGTAGTGTGAATCCACTACGTTTGATTCGCCATTTTTCTAGTGATGCCTCTACTTCACCTGCTTTCATAAATACCACAGTGGTGAGTATCCTCATTTATGCCATTTTTTGAACCTGTGTGAAAATTTCTCAAAAATACATACCTAGGAGTACAATTGCTGGGTCACCGATACTATTAATGGCACAAAGCACTGCTGAAGTACTTCCAAGAAAATCTGCACCAGTTTCCATTACTAGACATGAATCTCATTCGCCACATATTTGCAAACAGTTCTATGTGACTTTTCTTTGTCCTAAAAGCATATTTATTGTCTTATTCAAGACAAAGATAACATTTGTAAAAATACATGGGCTGACGTAGTTGCCTATATCAATATAAAATACATAAAATCAAGCTCTGAAATTATCAAGTATTGATAATTGGGCTGAGCTTCTTCAACCATAGAGAATATTTTCTTACTAAAATAAATTATAGCCTATAGAGTAGGGTCAAGTGACAGTGTTAACAGTGTCAAATTTAGTACCAAAATTGCAACTTTTCAGATGACTCCAATTATTTTGGTTTGCTTTAATATATGTGCATATGTTTTTTAAATTTGTTATTTAAATTCAATTAATATATGATGTATTACTGGTTTCAGAGGTAGAGGTCAGTGATTCATCGGTCCTATATAACACCCAGTGCTCATTACACGTCCATCACCCAGTTACCCTATCCCCTCCTCTTCTCCCCTCCAGCAACCCTCAAGTTGTTTCCTATGATTAAGAGTTCTTATGGTTTGTCTCCCTCTCTGATTTCATCGTGTTTTATTTTTTCCTCTCTTCCCCTGTGATCCTTTTTGTTTCTTAAATTCCACATATGAGTGAGATCCTATGATAATTCTTTCTCTGACTTATTTCACTTAGCATAATACCCTCTAGTTCCATCCATGTCATTGAAATGGCAAGACTTCATTTCTTTTTGATGGCTGAGTAGCATTTATATATATATATATATATATGACATATATATTCAAGATATATATAGAGAGAGATCAAGATATATCTTGATATAACAAGATATATATATCTCTATCACATTTTATCCAAGCTGGTGCAGCTACTCTGGAAAATAGTATAGAGATTCCTCAAAAAGTTGAAAATAGAGTTACCCTATGACCCAGCAATTGCACTACTAGGTATTAACCCCAAAGGTGCAAATGTAGTGATCTGAAGGGGCACCTGCACCCCAGTGCCCACAATAGCCAAACTATAGGAAGAGCTCAGATGTCCATCAACAGATGAAAGGATAAAGAAGATGTGGGGCAGCCCAGGTGGCTCAGCAGTTTAGCGCTGCCTTCAGCCCAGGGTGTGATCCTGGAGACCCGGGATCGAGTCCCACGTCGGGCTCCCTGCATGGAGCCTGCTCCTCCCTCTGCCTGTGTCTCTGCCTCTCTCTCTCTCTCTCTCTCTCTGTGTCTCTCATGAATAAATAAATAAAATCTTTTTTTAAAAAAAAGAAAGATGTGATATGTTTATGTGACTTTTTTTAAAGATTTCATTTATTCATTCATGAGAGACACAGAGAAAGAGAGAGGTAGAGACACAGGCAGAGGGAGAAGCAGGCTCCATGCACCAGAAGCCCGATGTGGGATTCGATCCCAGGTCTCCAGGATCACACCCTGGGCCAAAGGCGGTGCTGAACCGCTGAGCCACCCGGTCTGCCCTACTTTTTTCTATTAATCTGTACTGCGATGTTTATTATATATCAAGTACCTATGCATCTGTGCTTGAGCTTTCTATAGTGTTCTTTTGACCTGTTTTTCTGTTCCTATGTATATTTTTTTTCAGCGAACTTGAAAGTTTTATAATAAATACCTATCATCTCAATTCTTCCATTAACATTTTTCTGTATTTGCTTTTATGTATTATGTTACTTTTATAACTAATAATTTATATATATCTTAATATCTTAAAACAGTGATTCTCAAGCTTTACCACATTAGAGTCACCAGGAGGGCTTGTTGGGCCTCAGCCATAGGGTTTTGATTAAATAGATCTGTGCCCAAGAATTTCTATTTCTAGCCACATTTCCAGGTGATGCTTCATGCTTATGGTCGGGAGGTAACACTTAAAGAGAATCATCATCTTCCAGGATAAGTCTTGCCTCTTTGCTCTTGTTTTCAAAACTGGCTTAGGTGTATGTAGACTTTTATTTTTCACGTACATTTCAGAGTAAGTTTATTGGCATCTAAGTCATCAGAAAAATGCACTGAGTTTTTTCCTTCATTCAATCCCTCTTCAATTCCAAAGGGTGGCCTCCATAGTCCCTCCATTTTAACAGGAGCCTCACACTAGATGTGATCTCGTAGTAGTAGTTGGAAGATAGGTGGTAATGCCACTAGCTGAAATCGGGAATAATAAAGTCTGATTTGCACTTGCTTTGTTTGGAGCATTTACAAATGCCCACTTGGTGCTCAGGGGAAAGTAGTGGGAGAAAGATAAAAAGTCAGAAGACTTCTGTTTGGGACGACTGGGTGGCTCAGCAGTTGAGCATCTGCCTTTGGCTCAGGGCGTGATCCCAGGGTCCTGGGATGGAGTCCCACATTGGGCTCCCCTCAGGGAACCTGCTTCTCCCTCTGCCTGTGTCTCTGTCTCTGTCTCTCTGTCTCTCATGAATAAATAAATAAAATCTTTTTTTTTTTTTAAAGAAGCCTTCTATTTAATGGTAAATAAATAAATAATAAGTAGTCAATAAATAGTCATGATGATACCTGGATACTACTGAATAGTCCTCATCATACCTTTCTGAACCCTGAACTTTCCTACTCTTTGATATTTAAAACTTAGGCCACTTATAGTTTATAACTTACAGTAACAACTTATTTATTCTCACATTGTTGTGTGTCTTACTTACCCCATTTCTGAAACTATTGGAAACTCCTCGATGGAAGCATCTCTCATACCCACTCTGATGTTACCAGGTATGCAAGAAGCACTCAACATAATATAAAGGACTATTGGTTTTCCCACAGTGGAATTTTACACTTTATCCACAATGAAAGGGGGTGGTGGGGAGGAGAGACAGAAAGAGAGAGAGAGAAAGAGAGACAAAGAGAGGAGAGGTCAAGAGGTCAGATATATAAGGGAAGTTTCTGTAGGGTCTTTTAGGCTGTTATAGGGATCACTTTGGGTTTTTACTCTGAGAGAGAAGATCTAAAAAGAAAGTGATGAATGCCATGAAGAGAGGTACAGGAGGAACACAGGAATTCATAAGGATCCCCTTGCTGACTTGCAGTATAATCAGCTTTGAAAACAAAAGGTTTGTTATGTACATATTAAAGCACTCAGCAGTTGAGTTCAATAAATATTTGTGGATGGCGAATAAATTATGCATGTGCCGTTCAGCTGGTGACATAGCATCATACAAATAGCAACATTTCACATTAGCGAAATGCCCAGGCATGAACACACATTCATTGAAAAACTGACATCAGCCAACTGTCAAAAGTGAATCCTAAATTGGCTCGTTGGCCCCATAGGGGGTTATAATGAAGCTGTTCATGGCTTGAAGAAAAAGTAGTTAAGATGTCTTCTGACTGGCAAATCCTGGATGGCACTTCTTTAATTGATTGAGGTATTAGCAGCACCGTATGCTGGAGCATTAGCCAGCTCCTGCTGCCGACAGTCAGGCTCGCCCACTCTTTGCCAAAAATCCCATCTGCTCTCCATCCTCAGTTTCTTCACAACCCAACGGCGTGTTCGTTATCTTTCGGAACAAAGGCAAAAACATTGCCACTTCAATCAGCCTAGGCATGGTTAAAAAATAAATTGGATTTAATGGGATAAGTTTTTCAAGTATTATTTATCAATAGAGCAGGCAATCATAGAGATGTCAAGGTATAGAATACCAGCTTTTCTACCTCAATATTTTTGAATGCTTTCTTGCTACTGTGTTAGGAAAATGGCACACAGCTCTACATCATCTTCCATTTCTAAATAGAATTATTTGTGCTATGGCTGTGTCTATGCTACTAATAAGCTAAGAACTTCTTTTATCAAGTATTTATTATCTTATGAAATATATTGGCAAAAACCAATTTATTGAAACTCTTAAAAAGAGGGAAGGATTCTATTGGATTAGTACATTTAAAAAATCAGATGTTTGCTTATGTGTATTTAATAGTCTGTGGTCATTTTTAATTTTGGCCAATAGCAAAAAAAATTATTAAATTTTTCCATCACTCTGAAAATCTAGAAAAAAGAAGCTTTCTATAACTTTAAGACATAATCTGGATATTATTTAATTACAGACAATTTCTATAAGCCTATATTGTCTAGTTCACATGAAACTGCTAAATATAAAAGAAACAGGGTGCAAATTAAAATAGCATATTTTGAACTGTTGTCATTAGACAAAAGTGGGATTGCTGATGTCACTGAGCCTTACAAGGTTATTTTGGTGTTATGTAAAAGCAAAACACTGGTACCAACCCAAATAAACAATAATATGAGATTTATTTATTTATTTATTTATTTATTTATTTATTTATTCATGAAAAACACACAGAGAGAGAGGCAGAGACACAGGTAGAGGGAGAAGCAGAATCCATGCAGGGACTCAATCCCGGGTCTCCAGGATCAGGCCCTGGGCTGAAGGCGGCACTAAATCGCTGAGCCACCTGGGCTGCCCTGTGTAAATTTTTTAAATTATAATTAGAAACATAGGAAGACACATAGAAAGACGATTATGATAAGTACAATGTTAAGTGGAAAAGGCAATTTATGAAAATATATCTACCTTATGATCATCACTCTAGAAGTCTTATATAAAGACTGGAGTGATAGTTTTATGGAATGTTTTTTGCCCTATTATCAAAACTTGCTCTAACTGTTATGTTGTCTGTCTAAATTTTAAGGGAAAAAAAGTGATCTTGGGTCATTCTCAAATATGATAGCAAATATTTGGCCACCAGCAATTTGTCGATAAGTTTGAAGCAGGCAAATGGTGAGGTAGGAGAGCCCAACTGCATCCGTCCCCCCCAATCTAATCAACAATTAGATTGCTATCCATGAACAAAAGCAGCTTTAGAGTCTACTTAAGAAATTTTAGCAACACATTGGAATAAAAGACCTAAGAATAAATGCATAAGATGAAAAGGAAGACAGCTTCATTTTTTCCTGCATCATCCCATCCCCCACATCAGCATTGCTCAGTGGCAAGAGGGAATTTCCTAGATAGGAAGAGTTCCTCTCACCAGGAAAGGAAGAGTGGGGTAGGCAACAAGCTTCTCCAGCTTTTTGGGGCACTACATGAAGGTCCTGCTTTGGTTTCATTCCGCCTAGATGAACAAAGCTGAGATATAGAGATATCTAGGAACAAGGAATAAAAACAGGTGCTACCAGCAGCAGCCTCACAGCAGGAATCATTGTGGTTCACCTCCTGCTCTGCAGACAAACCCAGCATATGCCGCTGAGGAAACTCTAACAGCCAGTACATTCACTGGGGACACCTACCGTCCCAGATTTTACTAGCTTTTGCCCCACAGATACGGCTTTCTGTATCAGCTGCCTGAGACCCTCCCCTCCATGTATAGCCTACAGAACCTGGGAGCCACAGGGGTAACCAGCTCAGGACCCTGCAGCTTTGCAAGTGAAGACACAAGCCTAGACACTGGCAGCTAGTACCTATCACCATGCACCTCCTCACTAGCCCCTCTAGCTATGCATCTGTGTGCTGCTGACCTGACAGTAGCTTCCAATGCAGTGTACGTGCCCAGGGAAGACTGCAGACAAGAAAGAGCACATCAATGACCAGGACACTGATAGTTGCTTGTGGGTGTGAATCAGGCCCTGACTTTGGTCACTGGCCTTCTCCACCATGTTCATCTATAGCTATCCCCTCCAGCTAGGTGCTCACATACTCCTGACCCAACCTCCATAACTGGCCTTCACTGCAATGTGCAAACCCAGGGGAGGCTGTGCAGATAGCAGAAAGCATGCCGAAAGACAGGGCCTCTGCAACTTCCCCTGAGCCTGTGGTTGGCCTTGACCCTTGTTGCCTATCCTAGCCACTGCCATTACATGTGTGTATGCAACAGGACCCTGCCACTACATAGGCACCTGCAGCTGGCACATGCAGCCAAGTGTGTGCACACCACCAGCTCTGGCAACAATCATTGCTTGGCCTAGTCCCTAGCCATTGGACCTGGAGGCACTGCTAAGGACCCCAGTGGCCCTTGTAGCCACTACAAACTCTCACAGTGCTCACCAAGGACCTCACAGTTGCTGTGGATCTCAGCAGCCTGAGCCAAAATGGTGTTATGTTCCGTTCTGCCCTCCCCCAGACCAAGTGCTAATACACATTTGTGCATTTGGAGCCCTGTGCCTCAGATCCAGGGTGACAGCATGTACCACTCACAAGCGAAAGTCTTCTTTTACTATAGTCAGTCCATAAGGTCTAAAAGAAGTAACTATTTCTTCAAACACACAGACAACTGAACAAGGCTATGAGGATCATGAAGAATCAGGAAAACATGACTCCACCAAAGGAATACAGTATACCTCTAGTAATTAGCCCCAAAGAGATGCAGTAGAGGAATTATCAAAGAATTCAAAATAATTATTCTAGAGATGCTTAGAGAGCTACAAGAGAACACAAATAAAAATTTAATGGTATCAGGAAAGCCAAGCGAGAACAAAATGAGAGGTTCAACAAAGGCATAGGACATAAAGTAGAACCAAACAGAAGTTTTGGAGCTGAGGAACTCAATGCCTGAACTAAAACATTCAATGGACAGTTTCAACATTAGTCTTAACCAGTCAGAAGAAAGAATGGCTGAGCTAGAAGACAGATCAATTGCAATTATCCAATCAGGGAAGCAAATAAAAAGAATGAAAATGAATAAAGAAAGCCTATAGGACATATTAAAATGCCATCAAGAGAAATAGTGTACATATGATTGGAATCTCAGAAGGAGAAGGCAGGGAGAAAAGGATAGAAAGCTTATGAACAGAAAAAATGGCTGACAACTGCCCAAACCCAGGAGAGTTTTAAACATCCAAGTTTATAAAGCTAATAGGTCACCCTATAATTTCAACCCATGACCTTCTCCAAGACACATTATAATAAGCCTGTCTTAAGTCAAAGACAGAGAACTTTAAAAAGCAACAAGGGAAGGAAAAAAGATCTCATACAGGGAATCCCCTTAAGGCTATCAGGAAATTTCTCAGAAGAGGCCTTGTAGGTCAGGAGAGGGTCAGATGACATATTTAAAATGTTGAAAGAAAGACACTGCCTACCAAGAATATTGTATCCAGCAAGGCTGTCCTTCAGAAAAGAAGTAGAGGTCAAGAATTTCTAAAACAAACAGAAGCTAGAGAGTTCACTACCACTAGACCTGCCATGCAAAAAAACAAAAAACAAAAAACAAAAAAAAAACAAAAAAACCTGAAGGAGTCTTCAAGTTCAAATGAAAGGATATCAATTAGCAACATGAAAACACATATGAAAGACATAAATTACCAATAACGGGGGGCTCCTGGGGGGCTCAGCAGTTGAGCATCTGCCTTGGGCTCAGGTCGTGACCCCAGGGTCCTGGGATCCAGTCCTGCATTGGGCTCCCTGCAGGGAGCCTGCTTCTCCCTCTGCCTGTGTCTTTGCCTCTCTCTCTGTGTCTATCAGGAATAAATAAATAAAATCTTGAAAAAAAAAAAAAGAGAAAAGAAACATTCTCCAAGATAGATCTTATACAAGGACACAAAACAATCTTAGCAAATTTAAGAAGATTGAAATCATACAAAGTATCTTTACTGACCACAATGGGATAAAACTAGAAATCAGTACAGGAGGAAAACTAGAAAATTCACAAATGTGTGGACATTAAACAACACACTCCTGAACAACTAATGGGTCAAGGAAGATACTGAAAATTTAAAAATCGCTTGGAAAAACAAAAGTGTAAAAACAACACACAGAACCTATGGGATGCTGCAAAAGCAGTTCTAAGTGGGATGTTTATAGTGATAAATGCCTATATTAAGATAAAAGGAAGATGTCAAATAAACAACCTAACTTTACAGATCAAGATGCAAGAAAAAGAACAAACTAGCCAAAGTTAGCAAAAGAAAGGATATATATATATATATAAATGAGAGTAGAAATAAATGAAAGCAGGAAAAAAAGTAGTGGCGCCTGGGTGGCTAGGTCAGTTAAGAGTCTGCCTTGGGCTCCAGTCATGATCCTGGGGTTCTGGGATTGAGTCCCACATCCGGCTCCCTGCAGGGAGCCTGCTTCTCCCTCTCTCCCTGCCCCTCCTCCTGCTTGTGCTCTCTTGCTCTCTCTCTCTAAAATAAGTAAATAAAATATCAAAAAAATTGAAAAGATCAGTGAAACCACGGGATTTTTTTCCTAAAAGTTAAAGAAAACTGACAAACCTTTAGCTACACTAAGAAAAAAAGAAAGAAGACTCCAATAAATAAAATTAGAAATGAAAGAGGAGCCAGTGCAGTTGATGCCAAAGAAATACAAGGATCCTAAGAGACTATAATGAACAGTCATACACTAGCAAATGATAACCTAGAAAAAAATAGATACTTTCTAGAAACATGACACCTACCAAGACTGAATCAGGAAAAAGTCAAACATCTGAACAGACCCGTCATTAGTAAAGAGACTGAATCTAAAACCCCTCAATACATAAAGCCCAGACCAAGTGACTTCACTAAAAAATTCTACCAAACATTTAAAGAACTAATACCGGGATCCCTGGGTGGCGCAGCGGTTTGGCACCTGCCTTTGGCCCAGGGCGCGATCCTGGAGACCCGGGATTGAGTCCTACGTTGGGCTCCCAGTGCATGGAGCCTGCTTCTCCCTCTGCCTATGTCTCTGCCTCTCTCTCTCTCTCTCTCTCTCTCTCTCTGTGACTATCAGAAAGAAAGAAACAAAGAAAGAAAGAAAGAAAGAACTAATACCATCCTTCTCAATCTATTCCAAAAAACTGAAGAGAAGGCAACACTCTCAAATTCATTTTACAGTGTCAGCATTACCCTGATACCAAAACCAGACAAGGAAGGATACAGCATGACAAGATAATTAATTACAGGCCAATGTCCCTGATGAACATAGATGCAAAAATTCTCAAAAAAAAAAAAAATATATATATACATATCCACAAAGTGAATTCAACAGCACGTTAAAGGGATCCCATACCAAGATCAAATGGGATTTATCCCAGGACATAAACATGGTTCAACATATGCACATCAAAAAATGATATACCACATTAGCAGAATAAAAGATGATTTTTTTTTTTTTGGATATGACACCTCAAGGATAAGCCACAAAACAAAAGAAATAAACAAGTGGGACTACTTCAAATGAAAAAGCTTTTGCACAGCAAAATAAATAATCAACAAGATGAAAAGGAAGCCTAGGTACTGGGAGAAAATATTTGTAAACCATAGATCCAAAATATATGTGGTATTCAAACAACTCAATAGCAAAAACAAGGAAAAGCACAAAATACCATCTGATTTAAAAACGGGCCCAGGAACTAAACTGACATTTTCTCAAAGAAGAAATCCAAATGGCCAACAGGTACATAAAAGGCTACTTTATTTCAGTAATCATCCAAAAAAGGCAGGTCAAAACCACAATGTGGGGACGCCTGGGTGGCTCAGTGGTTGAGCATCTGCCTTCGGCCCAGGGTGTGATCCTGGGGTCCTGGGATCAAGTCCTGCCTCAGGCTCCCAGCATGGAGCCTACTTCTGCCTCTGCCTGTGGCTCTGCCTCTTTCTCTGTGTGTCTCTCATGAATAAATAAATCTTAAAAAAAAAAAACAACCAACTACAATGAGCTGTCATCAAGACAAGAGATGACTACTGCTGGCAAAGATTTGGAGAAAAGGGAACCTTGGACCTTTTGGTGGGAATGTAAATGGGTGCAGGCACCATGGGAAAGAGTATGGAGAGTCCTCAAAAAGTTAAAAATAGAGCTACCTTCAGATCTAACAATTCCACCCTGGGGTGTCTACCCAAAGGGTGTAAAATCAGGATCTTGAAAAGATGTGTGCATTCCGTGTTCACTGCAGCACTATTCACGCTGTGAGCCAAGACATGGAAGTCACCTAAACGTCTGTGAGCGGCTAAATGGATGAGGGTCGGAGATGCAGGCATGCTCTTCAGTCATGAGAAGGAAGGAAGTCCTTCAGTCTGTGACAGTGGGGGGATCCTGAGGGCATGGGGCTAAGTGACGTCACATGGAGAGAGGCAAAGACTGGATGGCTTCATTTACCTGTAGATCCTAAAGAAGCCAAACATCTAGAAACAGAGAGGGGAGTGGTAGTTCCCAGGGGCTCGGGGGGTGTGAGAAATGGTGAGATGTTCGTGAAAGGGTATAAACTTACAGTTATCACATGAATAACTCGTACAGCACGGGGAATGTGGTTACGCACATGGTATTACACACTGGCAGCTTGCCTAGTTCTTGTTTTTTTTAATGTGAAGTTCAAATGTATTTTTTGATGACACAGAAAAGGAATCCTTGAAAAATCAGGATATTCAAAGGAAAAGGACATAATAACTTAGGTGTTAAACATCTATAGGAATTGGGATCCCTGGGTGGCTCAGCGGTTGAGCGTCTGCCTTGGGCCCAGGGCGTGACCCCAGGGTCCCAGAATCGAGTTCCACATCGGGCTCCCTGTATGGAGCCTGCTTCTCCCTTTGCCTGTGTCTCTGCCTCTCTCTCTCTCTGTGTGTGTGTCTCTCCTGAATAAATAAATAAAAATTAAAACAAAACAAAACAAAACAAAAACATCTATATGAATTAACCATTGCAAAGTTTGACAAAAATACAGACTCGGAATATATGATGGCTTAAAAAAAAAAAAAAAACAGAAAAATGGAAGTGGGCGGTGCATACCATTGAAAACCAAACATGATATTTAAGGTGGCTCTTTTGAAAAGGATCAAAATATTTCTATAAACATGCTTTCGAATTTACTGTGTAAGACTGTTATTTTCCATACTAAGTGGTTTTTCTTCCCTTCTCCAATATTCTTTTATATTTTTAGTGTATTGTAAGTTTGTCAATATGTCCATTTCGGAGTCCAACTGGATCATCTTGAATGTTTGTGCAAACACCCTCCGTGAAACATAAGGTGACCTTTGGTTTATTATTGTCTAATTACAGGCCTGAGGGGGTTCCTGCCATATGTCATTGGAAAGTTGTTTTTCTCTACATTTTCCACTAGATCACAAGTCCTGTCTGACCGGATTGTTTGCAGAAAAGATCCCTGAGGCAGTTTCTTAACTACTACTATGAAAAAAAGAAAAAAAGGGAATTTCAGTTGGTTTAATCGTGTTTCATAAGACCCTTGAAGTTGGTCCGAGGGTTGTGGGTTATTGTTAAGCTGTTTAACATAAGACCCTTGAACACAGGTTAACACGGAACTGATTCTAAGACGTCTCGGGGTGAATGCCAATCTGTCGAATCCAAACGTGGCCCTCATCCATCGGGGACACAACGATCAGCACGTGTGCATGATAGACACCACCTTCACAAGCATCCAGAGCACAGGGAGTTTATTTTCATTTTTATTTTTACCATCTCAATGTAACAATCCACGATGAGAGAGACGGTGACTGCTACTTACTGGTGTATCGTTGGCAAAACATTTTCCAAGTGTTCCTTACAATTGTTCACTTTGGTGGATGATTTTTCATCTTCCAAAGTGATGTAACAGATACCTTCTAAGCAAAATATTTTATTTTTAAAATTTTTATTTTATTTTATTTTTTTAAAGATTTTATTTATTTATTCATGAGAGAGAGAGAGAGAGAGAAGCAGAGGGAGAAGCAGGCTCCACACAGGGAGCCCAATGTGGGTGGGACTCGATTCCAGGTCTCCAGGATCAGGCCCTGGGCCGAAGGCAGGCCGCTAAACCGCTGAGCCACCCGGGCTGCCCTAAGCAAAATATTTTAAACAAATTTACTGAATGAATAGATGGTGAGTCCCCTTAAGATCGGAGACTTATTTATTGTTTTTCATTGGCAGGATAGCAAAATATTTATAGACTGAATCATCCCAAAACCCACCACCTCAGTCCCAGCCTCCCTCTGAGAGGGGCAACACGGGGCAGTTAGTTCCAAAGCAGTGTACCAAAGGTGTTAAAAATGGAACTCATGTTGGACTCATAGAAATAAAGACAGAAGTTGAAGTCCAAATGTACGTAAAGATATTCTTCACAGGGTTTGTTTTTTTTTAATGAAAGTCACAGAGGGGTGGGGGGGCAGAGACATAGGCAGAGGGAAAAGCAGGCTCCATACACCGGGAGCCCAACGTGGGATTCGATCGCGGGTCTCCAGGATCGCGCCCTGGGCCAAAGGCAGGCGCCAAACCGCTGCGCCACCCAGGGATCCCAACTTCACAGGGTTTTAATAGGGTCCAAGCTCTCACAGCTCACAATTCACAATACAAGATTCAAAATAATCTGGGATACAACCCCAAATTGCTTGCTGCTGTGGGCTGACTATTGATGTTCCCCCCTCAATTCATATATTGAAATCCCAAGGTGAAGGTATCAGGAAGGGGGGCCTTCGGGAGATAATGGTCCTATGAAAGAGGTTAGAGGGAGCCCCTCTGTCCCAGCATTGCGACATGAGGTCGTAGTGAGGAGACGAGTCTACCAAACAGGAAGCAGGCCTTCACCAAGTGTCAAATCTGTCAGCAGTTGGATAAATTCTTTTTCTGTTATCAAGTAGTAACTCTTTCCTTTGTTACCTTATCCTGCTATTGAGTGAGTTTTTTTTATTCCAAATGTCGTATTTTTAGTTCCAAAATGTCTATTTAGTTCTACTTCTGGTTTCTGTGTCTCTCCTAAGAACTATCTTTTCATTCATTTCAAGAGCACTAACCTTTAACTCATGGCATGTAGTTAAAACAGCGGGTAAAACCTTTGTCTGATAATGTCAATATATAGGTCATCTCGGGTTGACATCTATTGATTATCTTTTCCCTTTAAGAATTGAGGACATTTATCTGGGTCTTTATATGTCAAGTGTCTTGGTCCATTAGGTTGCTATAACAAAAATACCATAGACAGGGTGGACTTTATAAACAACAGAAATTTATTTCTCACAGTTCTGGAGCTGGAAATCCAAGATCACAATACTAGCCAATTCGGTTCCTGGCTTATAGGTGGCTGCAAGTTAACCCCAAAGAAAAAGAAAGGAAATCAAAACATCAAGACCATTAATTAAATAGAAAACAAAATAGGGGCCCCTGGGTGGCTCAGTTGGTTAAGAATTCAGGTCCTGATCTCAGAGTTGAGTTCAAGCCCCGCATTGAGTTCCACCTGGGCATGGAGCCTACTACAAACAAACAAAATCATACATTTTGAAAAACTAATAACATTGATAACATTCTTGTGAGATTGATCATGGAAGAAAAGGGTATATTAGAAAGGAGAAAGGGGACATGCATTATGGATCTTTCAAATATTAAAAAGATCATCAAAGGATTTGCAAAGTTTGAGGAGCATATGGGGGGCTCAGTTAGTTAAGCATCTGCCTTCAGCTCAGGTCATGATCCTAGGGTCCTGGGATGGAGCCCTGCATTAGGTTTCCTGCTTGGTGGAGAGGCTGCTTCTCCTTCTCCTTCAGCCACTTCCCCTGTTTGTGCTCTCTCTCTCTCAAATAAATAAATAAATAAAATATTTAAAAAATGAGTAAATTTCCAAAGTTTGAGACATTTAAATTCCTACAACACACATGCACCCACATATATTACCAATACTAACCCAAGAGGAGTTAAAAATCTAAATATTTATATAATTTAAAAATTGTTAATTAAATGTGTACTTACAACATCTTAAAACAAAACAAAACAAAACAAACAAACAAACAAAAAACCTTTCCTCCTAACCACATAAAACAAGCTCCACTTTAGGTGGCTTTCCTAGTAAATTCCAAAAGCTTGTATAGAGGGGGTGCCTGAATGACTCAGTTGGTTAACCTTCCAACTCTTGATCTCAGCTCGGGTCTCAATCTCATGGTCATGAGTTCAAGCCCTGAGTTGGATTCCATGCTCAGCATGGGGTCTACTTTAAAAATAAAAAAACAAAAGTTTGTAGAGAGGAAAAGTTGGTCACCAATAATATTTTAAGTATTTGGTAATGGTAGTCATTAGCAATGCTGAATGTTAGAAAATCAATGAACAATGATTTCAAAATCACTTTGAGTAATTTTTTTTTGATCCTCATCCAGGCAATTAATCAATCAGCCAATTAAGCAAAGCATATTTTGGATATATAAGGATTCAAGAATTTTAGTGACACAAATCTTTTTAGGATGTTACTTAGGGATGTACTCTAGCAAAATGGGGGAGAAAACAAAGAAGAGGATTCAAGAAAGACAATACCCAATCCAGAGGACTGACACGGTATCATTTTGTAAAAAAACATATATCTTTACACAAAAAATCCTAAATGTATATAAACCAAAACTTCAATGTTTTTCTGAATGGTCAGATATTAGATGAATTGTTTTATTTTTGTTTCTGTGTATTTTTATTTATTTAAGATTTTATTTTATTTAAGTAATCTCTATGCCCAACATGGGGCTCAAATATTCAACCCCGAGATCAAGAGTTGCATGCTCTATGGACTGAGCCAGTCAAGTGCCTCCCTCTGGATATTTTTAAAATATTGAAGATGTATTATTTTTGTAATTGGAATTTGTAAATTGTGCCCAAGATTGCGAATCTGAGAAACCACCAAGGAGCCGACACCGATGCAAGCGCACGAGGGTTTATTAGCAAACTCGAGCTTGGGTCCAAGTATACCCGACACAGCGGAGCAGGGACTTGGACCCTGAAGTGGGTTACAGCTGGGTTTTTTATAGACTGGTCTAGGGGATTTTCAGAAGGAGTGGAGGAATTTCTCAAGTTCTGTTTGCATTCTGATATGGGGCTTTCAAGGGCATTGAGCTCTGTTCTCATTCTAATATGGGACTTTCTACCATGGGCGTGGGCTCTGTTGTCTTTCTGATATGGGATTCCCTGCCAAGGACATTGAGGACATTCTGCAGTTTTTCCCCGTAAAGTTCAGCTCTTATTCACAGGGGCCTAAGATGGCTGTACTTGTGCTAATGTTAAACTTTAGGTGGGATGGCCTTAAATTTTTTTCGGCCTCCACATAAATGTTATTTTTATTTTATTTTTAAAAGGATTTTATTTATTTATTCATGAAAGACACAGGGAGAGAGGCAGAGACCCAGGCAGAGAGAGAAGCAGGCTCCCTGCAGGGAGCCCGATCTGGGACTTGATCCTGGGACCCCAGGATCACACCCTGCGCCACAGGCAGATGCTCAACCACTGAGCCACCCAGGTGCCCCTATAAATGTTATTTTTAGGAGAAAAACTATGACACCTGGGTGGCTAGTGGGTTGAGCATCTGCCTTCCATTCAGGTCATGATCCCAGGGTTTTGGGATGAGTCCTGCATGTTATCAGGCTCCTTGCTCAGTGCGAAGTCTACTTCTCCCTCTGCTTGTGGGCTCATGCTTTCTCTAATGCATAAATAAAATCTTATAAAAACAAACACTGCTCTTTTCCTATTTCTCATCTCAACTCCTTATATATAACTCTGTTAATTCAATGGTTAGAAATAATTGAGTCTTAATTAAACTCAGGTCTAAAAGCCTCGCAGTCAATTTCTGTTTCCAGAATTATTCGCTTGGTTTTCTTTGCTTCAAACAAATACATTCTTGCTCTGGAAGTAGAGAAACAAGTCTGATTTATTGAATAGTATACTCCATTTAGATCTTAAAGAGAGAAATCCATGTGAAATTTATTTTACAAATTCTAATTCAAATTCTCTAATCCAAGACCTCAGGTATATTTGGGAGGACCACCTTATTCAAATGTTAATCTAGGTATTCCTCGCCAAATCCAGCTCTGTACCTCTATTCTGTGTAAATCAATAAATTATATGTGCATGTAGGAAGTGTGATATTTATTTTTTAAAATATTTCATTTACTTATTTCAAAGAGAGCAGGAGAAGAGGGAGAGAGAGAACTTGAGGATGAGCAGGTAGGGGTAGGGGTGTGTAGGAGCCCAATGTGGGACTCGATCCCAGGACCTGAGCTGAAAGCAGACGTTTGACTGAGCTACCCAGGTGCCGCTAGAAAGTGTGATATTTAAAGAAAACATATAGGAAAGTCAAAATCCCATCTGTCCTTTAGAAGTCATTCTTAATTTATCTTGTTTTTAAAGTAGAAGTGTAGTTTGCTCCTTTGGTTTTTGATAGAGCACAATCTATCTGAATGATATTTTAATGTTCTAAAATGAGATATCCTTTGCCACTGACTTACGTTATCTAGTTTTTTTTCTATCTAGTTTTTTTTTATTTTGAAAAACTCCAGACCTACGAGAAAGTTGAAAAAGTAGTACTATGAACACTTGTCTTCTTCTAATTTCACCAGTTCATCAACTTGATTTTAATTGCAAGACTAAGTCACTTTGTTCTTTTGGCTCTGGTTTATACCACTTCTTATTTTGCTGTCTCTCCAATACAAAACCAGGAAAATCAGGAAGAAAATCAGGAAGTTTCAGTTTGGGGAGGAAAGATAATGAATTTGGTTTATATGATTAATGCAATTTCATGTAGATTGAGGTCAGGAAAACATTCATTTAAAAAATCCAACTCTCAGTGTCCCTGGCTGGCCCAGTTGGTGGAGGATGCAACTCTTGATCCTCAGGTTACAAGTTCAAGCCCCATGTTGGGTGTGTGTTGAAATCCTGACCTTTCACGTGATGGTATTGGAGGTGGGCCTTTGAGAGGTGCTTATTAGGTCATGAGTTAGAGCCCTCATGAATCTAATTTTTAAAAAGACCCCAGGGAGCTCTCTTGCCCCTTCCATCATACAAGGACGCAGCAAGAAGATGGTCATCTCTGACCCAGCTAAGGGGTCTTCACTAGACACCAAATCTGCTGGCACCTTGATCTTAGACTTCCCCAAGTCCAGAACTGTGAGAAATAACTTTGTTGTTTATAAACTACCCAGTCTATGGGATTGTGTCACAGCACTTCAACAGACGAAGCTAAGGGGCAATGTGGAGAAGTAAGAAGAGCTTGGAAGTCAGACTGGAAGCTTTGTTTATCCATTAGGTGATCTTGGACAAGTTTCTTAGTCTCCAGAAGGTAATTCACTGGAATGTCATGAGTGTAGGGACTTTTTTTTTCCACTATGGTGTCCTCAGCCCCTAGAATAGTGTCTGACATGAAGTCAGTGCTCAACACACGTTTTCTGAGTAGACCTCTTTGTGCTTTAGTTTCTTCATTTGTAAACAATGGAAAATTTGGTCTGTAATGTGAGAAATTCTTAGAGCTTGGTCACGCGGCTGCTACCTCCTCAGGAGCCTCCCAGTAATGACAGTTGTTTATTATGAAATTATTCCCAGAGGTGAATAAATGTCCTTTTCAAAGTGTACTGGCAGGGACGTCTGGCCATGGGGTGAAAAGGTTGGCAAATGCTCTTTCCCACAAACAACTAAACAAAATTGTCAGAACCAGACCTTTCCAAGACTCTGGAAAATTGACTAAAGGCAGACAAATTGAGAAGTGCTTGTTAATGAAAACCTGCTGGATGGTAAGAGCAGTGTGAGTCTGGGGGGTTCTTGCCTGGGGCTCTTCCCATTCCCATCCTACCCCTTCCCCAATGGCATGGGTGTCCCACCAGGGTGGAGCTGGCTGTGGAAAGCAGGAGCTTTACTGGCAGACAGGTGAATTGATTCGAACCAAAGAGTGGAAAATACCTCTACTAGTGTGGTCAGCAAAAGTGGCAACTATGCTAAGAAATGAATGGGCCGAGTCCAGCGTTCTGCTAATGTTAGGTTATGGTCCCAGTTGGGGGAGTGGCTAGCAAGCAGTAGAACAGGGACAGGTCCTGGCGCTGACAGCCACACAGAGGCTCGACAAGCTCTTCACACATCTCTGGCTGCGGGATGGGCTGAGGACAGGTGCAAGACACACCTGACAGGGCCTGGTAAGAAGTAAAGGCTGAGCAAGACTCAATAAATTCCTGAATTTTTAATGTACTCTTAAGCCCATAGATCCATTGGCAAGGGTTGGCAGTCTTCCTGGTTTGAAGTGTTTTAGCACAGCCTTGGATTAAAGCAAGTCAAAACAGCAAAGTAAGAATTGAAAACAAAAACAAAACAAAGAACTGAGCAGGGAATTTATTTTATTATTTTTAAAAGATTTTATTTATTTATTCATGAGACAGAGAGAGACAGAGGTAGAGACCCAGGCAGAGGGAGAAGCAGGCTCCCTGTGGGGAGCCTGATGTGGGACTCGATCCTGGGACCCTGGGGTCACGCCCTGGGCCAAAGGCAGCCGCTCAACCGCTGAGCCCCCCGGGCATCCCCCCGAGCAGGGACTTTAATGGCCACAAACCATAGGAGAGAACTTTTTATTGTCTCTTGGCTACAAACTCACCCTTGATTGGCAGCTCTGTGAAAAAGAATATTATTTAACTTATTGCTTAAGTATTATTTAAAATGAGCCTTTCAAATATTTTGTCTTTGCCAGATGGCACAATGTTAAATTATCTTGGTAGACAGCAATGAGTAATCCCTGGAACTGGCGAGAATTCCCTTGTTGACCCCCCATCCCAGCGATTCTTGTCCCTCTCTGAGGCTCCTGTAGAGAACGCCGTGTCACCAGAGTCCAGCTCCACAGTGGATGTGGCTGCCACCGTCTTGCCTCCGCAGCGTGGACAGCTTCTCTGCTACCAGGATCCTGCACAGCGTATGACTTCAGCACATAAGAGTCGGGAATATTAGCACTATCAGCCCACCTGCCTAAGTGACATTTACAGAACGCTCCATGCAACGACAACAGGATACACAATTTTTTTTCAAGTGGGCCTAGAACAGTTTCCAAGACGGAACATGTGTTAGGCCGTAAACCTGTCTCAGTAAATTTAAAAGAATTGAAGTCATTCGTAGCATGTTTTCCAACTACAACAATTAAATTATAAATCAATAGCAAAAAGAAATTTGGATTTGTAGTACAGTGCTTCTGGTGAGACACTGAGCTCTCAACAGCTTTTCTGCACACTCTACAAACATTCCCTACAGTGCTTAGAGAAAAATATACAGCACCAAACGGTAATAGTAGAAAACAAATAGTCCCGAATCAATAATGTAAGCTTCCACTTTAAGAAACCAGAAAAGAAGAGTAGATCAACCACAAAACAGGCAGGAGTGAGAAAATGATAAAAGCAGAATGGAAATCTATAAAACAAAAAATAGAAACAAAATAGGGAAAATCAGTAAAACTGGAAGATGCTTCTTTGATCAGATGAACAAAATTGATAAGCCTTTAGGCAGACTGACAAAGAAAAATGAGAAGACATAAATTACCAATAATGGGGGACGCCTGGGTGGCTCAGCGGGTGAGCATCAGCCTTCGGCTCAGGTCATGATCTCAGGGTCCCAGGACTGAGTCCCGCATCAGGCTCCCTGCATGGAGCCTGCTTCTCCCTCTGCCTGTGTCTCTGCCTCTCTCTGTGTCTCTCATGAATAAGCAAATAAAATCTTAAAAAATAAAAATCACCAATATCAGGATTGAAAGGGAGAGCCTTAGTACTGATCTTTCAGAAACTGAAAGGATAATGAGGATAATTTGAACACCTTTTGGTAAACAAATGATACAATTTAGATGAAATGGATAAATTACCAAAAAGACAAAAACTAACATAACTATTTTAACAGGTAGCAAATCTTTTTTTTTTTTTAAGATTTTTTATTTATTTATCCACGAGAGACACAGAGAGAGAGAGGCAGAGACACAGGCAGAGGGAGAAGCAGTATCCATGCAGGGAGCCGGATGTGGGACTCGATCCTGGGACTCCAGGATCATGCCCTGGGCCGAA
Source organism: Canis aureus (assembly GCF_053574225.1). NCBI lineage: Eukaryota > Metazoa > Chordata > Mammalia > Carnivora > Canidae > Canis > Canis aureus. Next base: position 52,530,051 of record NC_135615.1, read on the forward strand.
GGCAGGTGCTAAACCACAGGGATCCCAAAAGGTAGCAAATCTAAATAGACCTGTAAGAAATCAAAGTTTTGCTAGGTAATGAAAAATATTCCCACAAAGAAAAGCCCCAACAAACGTAACACTGGATGTTAACTAGACTTCAACAAGAGAGAAAGTCAGTCGTAGGGCAGCTGGCTTCACAGGTGAATTCTAATTAAGAAGAAATAGTATCATTCCTACAAAACTCCTTCACAAGACAGAGGAAGAAGGAACACTTCCCAACTCATACAACAAGGCCAGTGTTATCTTGACATCACAGCCACCTAGATAAATACATTGTGAAAAAAGAAGACCAAAAACCAATATTCTTCATAAAAAGAAATACAAAAATCCTTAACAAAATAACAGCAAGTCAAATCGAGCAACATACAAAAAGGATTATATAACATGACCAAGTAGAAATATCATGATACATCAACTGTTGAGCAAACCAACAAAATGCTGACTATTCATACAACACTCTGCTTTTTGACACTAAAAAAAGGGATAAAACTAAATGTACATGCTCTGATGTACATGAACCTCAAACATTAGGGTTGGTGATAGAAGGTAGACATTCACGATTATGAATATTACGTAACTACATTTATATATAATTTCCCCAAAACCCAATTGTACAGAAACAGAAAGCAGACTGGCGATTGCCAAGAACTGGGGAATCACTGGCGTTGACTTACCTTTTTGGCAACACTCTTTCTCTCTCTCTCTTTTTTTTTTTTTTGGCAACACTCTTTCTAAAAAAATATTTATCTGAGAGAGAGAGTGTGTGTGCAGTGGGAAGGGCAGCGGGAGGGGGAGACAAGCGACTTCCTGGGTCAGTGGGGAGCCAGACTCAGGGCTGGAGATCCCAGGAACCTGAGATCAGGACCTGAGCCAAAACCAAGAGTCAGACACTTAACCGATGGAGCCACCCAGGTGCCCTTTGGCAACACCTTTGAGAAAGTCTATGAAAGTCTCCTGCTGATGTTCCCAGAACTACCCCGGTCAATTCCCTTCCTAAGATTTCCCTGTGCAATTCTTCCCCAAATTCCATTAAATATCTCAGTGGTCTTCTTACATATTTTTGGATTTATTTAAAGGAGCCAAAGTCTGTTCTAAACATGTCCTGGTCGTACTTCTTCCAAAGATTTGGTTGTGCAATGATTTCTTCCACTTCGTGAACTAAGCTTGCCATCATTGCCCGTACTTTCCCTTCTGTGTAAGCAATCTAGTGATTTCTTTAGTAATCACAAATATGTATGCCAACTGACAGTTTTCAGAATCAGCCCACTAGAGACATCATGAGCTCATGGAGAGCTCTGGATTCTGAAAGAAGAGAGTGATGTGGGTAAGCACAGGCAGGACAAAGAGTTTCTGCTTCCTTTCTGGAAGAGTCCTACCTCAAAACAGTGTACACACGAACACATGTACACACACAGAGGGCGTGCACACATGGAAAGCTCTCACTCCACTTCTGGTCCCTTCCAGTTCTTCACTTTCCTCCCAGCGCTTCTGTGCTCAATCCACCGTCGGCACTCCTCCTTCAAAGATGGGGTACCGGGATCCCTGGGTGGCGCAGCGGTTTGGCGCCTGCCTTTGGCCCAGGGTGCGATCCTGGAGACCCGGGATCGAATCCCACGTCGGGCTCCCGGTGCATGGAGCCTGCTTCTCCCTCTGCCTGTGTCTCTGCCTCTCTCTCTCTCACTGTGTGCCTATCATAAATAAATTAAAAAAAAATTAAAAAAAAAAAAAACAAAGATGGGGTACCTACAGATCTTTCCTTCCTTGAAATTACTTCTGAATTATTCTCCATCAAAATTTCCTTGAAAATTCCACAGAGTAGACTCATTGAAGATTTCATTCATTCAAATCCTAAAAGCCCTCTCTCCAGAGCCCAACTCCGGGTTCTAAATCCAAGAAATGCATCCAATTTTAATGTGTATCTTCTTTTCTTGTTAATTATTTACTGGAGTTTATCTTTCTTACTTTTGGCTTCAGGTTTATTGCTCCGGTCCTGAATCTAAGTGCGAGGAGCCCTCTCTGCACCGAAACCTTGTCACTGCTTGCCTTACTGATTTAGAAGGTGTCGGCAGGCAGAGGAAACCAAGAGGCCTAAGTGACCAAGAAATATCTGCAATTGGGAGCCCAGAGGTTGGGGCAGAACATGGTATAAAGGTTAAAATTCCAAAGCATATGTCCCCAAATGCTTCCAGGGTGGAGCAGTTTGGCATTGGCCAAAGTGGCAGGGCTAGGAGAGGCCCCGGGTTGGGAAGTTTTGCTGGAAGATTCACAGAGGAATCAAGAGAAGTGATGCTGTGGACTTTGCTTCTCTAAACTGGCTCCTAGAGCTTTTGTCTCAGCGGTCACATTCTATCTACCAACGGGCACATGATACTTTTCAGCATTCTTTCCTCCTCATTCCTCACTTTTTCCTTATTAGGCTTTTTTTTCCCCCTCCCTTAACTTTGGTGACTAACATGGCCCCCCCACCCAACCCACCCCCCATTCCACCTGTTTTTTCTCCTCCCTTGATTTCGTTCTTTTTTGGCTGTTTGTTGTTTTATCCCTTTAATGCTACACCCTGGGCTTCCTCTAAATCACATTCTAGATATTTTCTCTAAGTTTCACTTCAGAAACTTGTCCATAATGGACCTCAACATTTTTTGCTTATTCCTCACAACCCTGCCTTTCCTTCCTATTTTTGGTACTAAATTATGGCACTATTACACAATCCCCAGGCCAGAAACAGATTCTTCCCTCTGCTTTACCATCAACTGTCGATTAGTAAATGTACTAAGTACTGCTTTTATGACCTTCTAAACCAAGGGTTGTGAAAGTGGTGTTTTTATTTATTTATTTATTTATTTATTTATTTATTTATTTATTTATTTATTTATTTATTTTTGGTGTTTTGAGATCACCAGCAGCAGCACCACCACCACCACTTGGGAACTTGTCAGAAATTTAAATTTTCAGACTCAAGAAACTTATTATTCTAAAACTTATTTGTGTTTGTGTAAATGATGTATCTTTATGATAAAATGATACTCTCCAAAGAGGAATTTGAGAAGAGTGGCATTGTTTTACATATTTCAAACCTCTTTAATGTCTGGCTTAATACAAGACAGCTGGATTCTTCTGTTTGTGCGTTCAATCTGTTGTGATATATTTTGGTTGAAACATATGAAGAAAATCTGGTCTTACACGGATAAGGAGTGGGAAAAGGGAAAACTATTTTCATAGCCTTTCTAGATAATTCTGGATATTCTTTGATACCACACCAAACCTGACATATGGTAGTTTCTTAGAGTACAGTTGCAATGTGGACTGAATCTGAAACTGTATCAATTACCTTTTTCATTCTGCTACATTAAAATCCATGAGTCTACCTACCACTCTGATGACTCATTTTGGTTTTGTAATAGGGCGAGCTCACTGGCTATTTTGAAAACAGTCGTTGGTTGAGTTAATAGGGATCCTCCAAATGTTCACATCTTTCATCATACCATGTCAAAATACGTGTGTTAATATTACTGGTATTTTTGTAGCAAAAAAGTCTTTAAATACTGCAAAGCTGGAGCTTAAGGGGAGGAGAGTAGGTGTTTACAAGTTTTACAAGATTTGCATTTTTTGCATGCGAACACTCAACCCCACAAGTGCTTTTTCTGGAGACAACCAACCGTCTTATACTTGGGCATGCCTGCTAACTTCTTGCCATTTCTTCAAACAATCTAAAAGACGTGTATGCATGCCAGGGCGAACATCAAATGACATCAATAATTTTTGCCCCTTGGTCACGGGCACCCTCAAATTAGCTTATTGAAACGACCTTTTAAGTTTTGCATGCTAGGATAGCAAGCAGGTGAGCAACACACAACACCACGATTTAGCGCAGTTTGGCACCACGGCCTTGGTTTCCTTCCGAGGTGCAGGAGGTTAACCTGGGGTCGCTTTTACACCGTGGGTACAAATGCCAGCGAGGTGGAAAAGGTCAGCAGAGTCCTGGCATCATATCGAAAATCGTTCTGGGACGTCTGGGTGGGTGGCTCAGCGGTTGAGCATCTGCCTTCGGCCCAGGGCGTGACCCCGGGGTCCTGGGATCGAGTCCCGCGTGGGGCTCCCTGCGTGGAGCATGCCCTCTGCCTGGGTCTCTGCCTCTCTCTCGCTAATGAATGAATGAATGAATAAATAAATAAATCGAAAGAAAAGAAAAGAAAAGAAAAGAAAAGAAAAGAAAAGAAAAGAGAATCGTTCCGGCCCTACGGACCCATTGAGAGCACCTGCAGCATCCTCGGGGGCGGGGGTGAGGGCATCCTGGGCCCCCTGCCGCGCAAGGAGCGACTGCCTAAGTCCTGGCGGCCGCCTGGCCTTTGTCTTCCTACCTCCTTAACTCAGCCTCAGCCGAGCATCCCGCATCCCGTACATTTTTGCAACCTGTGTGCGTGTGTTTCACGTGGGGCCGCGGGCGGGGCGGCCTGCGCGGGAGCACGGCGCGCTCGCCTGGGCCAAGTGCACGCGGGGGAGGCCGCCGGGACCCCCCCCAGCCCCCCCCGCCGGGACCCCCCCCAGGTCCCGGCCCCGCCCAGCAGACCAGGCCTCGCGCTTCCCCGGGTCTACCGGGGCGCGACGCGGAGGCAGCGGCGTGCCCTGCGCTTCCAGGGCCGAAACCCGGCCCCTCTGCAGCGGGAGCAAGCCCGGCGCGAGCCCTAGGGGGGCGAGCCCCGCTCTGGCCTCCCTCCTTCCCCCCTCCCCCCCGCGGGCCGCAGCCGCCGCGACCCACCCGTTGCCGGGGCGACGCTTCCGGCCGGCGCGCGCAGCCCGGGGAGCAGGGGAGTCGCGGGCCGGGCGGCTAGACCTGCCCGCCGCCGAGCCTTCGCCCGCGGGAGCGCGCTCGCGGCCCTCCCGGTTCCGCCGCTGACGCGTCGCGGACGTTGGGCAGCGGGAGGCGGCGGCGGCGGCGGCGGCGGTGGTGGCGGCGGCGGCGGCGGCAGCAGCGGGCCGGGATGAACAGCGGCGGCGGCTTCGGGCTGGCGCTGGGCTTCGGCCTCACCCCTACGGCGGTGATCCAGGTGACCAACCTGTCGTCGGCGGTGACCAGCGAGCAGATGCGGACGCTTTTTTCCTTCCTAGGAGAAATCGAGGAGCTGCGGCTTTACCCCCCGGAGTAAGTGCTGGGGCTCGGCTGGGGGAGGGGCGCGGGCGCCATAGAGACCTCGGGCGCCCAGGCCGGTCGGGGTGGGGGGGCGGCAGAGCGCGGGCGGGGGCGCGTCACGTGACCGCCGCGCTCACCTCGGCGTCCATGTTTGATGAGGGCAGCTGGGCGCGGGGCCCCGAGGCCCTTTCCCCGGGTCAGGCGGATTGTGTGTGTCCTCGGAGCGCGGGGGTGGGAGGTGAATCTCTACACCGAGCCACTACAGAGAATTTAGAGAAGCTGCTTTTTTTTTTTTTTTTTTTTTTTTTAATTTCCGTGCATCCCCGGTTTGTGGTCTCCGTCCGGGTCTCGTAGTCCGTGCCTCCCCTTCCTCCCCTTCCTCCCCGTCTTTCTTCCCGAAGTTAAGATGGCCGCAGGTGGGCCCGGAACGGTCCTCATGGCAAACGCCTGTTGGCGTCCTTGCGGCGGCGGAGTCCCGGAGCCCGCGGCGCCGCCCGCCTGCTGCCGCCTCGGGGTGCGGGCCGTGCCGCGGGCGCTCGGCTCCGCCCCCGGGGCCGTCCCGGCGGATTTAGCGTCTTGTTGGCTAAGCCGACCGAGCCCGTCCATCCGTGTTGGTGAAGATCACGTCCCTTCGTCCCCTCCCACACCCCTTTTTTTTTTTTTTTTTTTTTTTCTTGGCAGCGGATTAAAATTTCCGCCCTCAAGGTCACGCTGTCCTAAGCGTTCGCTAAAAAGTATCAGGGGCGGCGGGGCGGCGGGTTATCGCTGCGGCGCGGCCTCCGCCCTGCCGGGGCCCCGCGGCCGCGTCCCGGGGTGTGTTAGGGCAGCGGGGTGGCCCCGGGCGAGCCGCGGCCGCTCCCAGCGCCGACCCCGCAGGGGCCCTGCGGCCCTCGCACCGAATTTCCTTTTTTTTTTTTTTTTTTTTTTTTAAGATCTGTGTTCTTAAGGTAGAGCTTAGCACCTCAGAGGCCTCCGTGTTTTGCTCATTGTTTCAAATCCCTCTGGAGGAACGGCTTAGAAGTCGCCCAGGATTTCTTTCTTTCCAAAAAAAACACACACACACACAACTTTTTTTTTTTTTTTTTTTTGGTCTTTGACCTTTTTTTGGTGTCTTTGACGATGATGCCCGTAGACCTATTTTTCTTTCGGTTTCCGCCCGTTAGGGATCCCGCGCTGCCACGGCGTGGAGACGGGGAGAGTTGGCATCGGGGTTTGCAGAGGTCGCTTTTCGGAGTGTTTTCCTCTCCTTTTTTTTTTTTTTTTTTTTGTCGCGAAGTCCTCAGCGTGGGTGAAGTTGGGGAGAGGAGCAGCCACGTTTCTCTCGCGGGTTTTTTCCCTCCTCCGCCTCCCCCTCCCGCTGCCTACGCCCCCTGCGCCCAAACGCCCCTTTCCGCTGCCCGTCCTTTCCAAGCAGACACCGTGCCTGGCCAGCCCTCGGCACCGAAGTGTGTCTTTTTGGGGCAGGTGCATCCTCCTCCGTTACCACGATTCCAGAGCCCGTTTAACGAACTGAACATTGATGCTGTATACGAAGTAGTTTACGTTTTCCCAGTTACAGTCACGTGTCCGTCTGTCCGTCCTTCTCTCACTCCCTTCCTTCCTTTTCCTTTTTTTTTTTTTTTTTTGTCTAGAATATCATCAGAAACCACCCGTTGCATTTGATTGTTACCTCCTTTAATCCAGAATCCCCTGTCACCTTCCTAAAAATCTTTCATGGCGTTGACATTTTGTCTTGTACTTTGTTTTGCAAAATGATTTTTTTTTTTAAGATTTTTATTTATTTATTCATGAGAGACAGAGAGAGAGAGAGAGAGAGGCAGACACCCGGGCAGAGGGAGAAGCAGGCTCCATGCAGGGAGCCCGATGCGGGACTCGATCCCGGGACCCCAGGGTCATGCCCTGGGCCCAAGGCATGCGCTAAACCGCTGAGCCACCCAGGGATCCCCTGCAGAATGATTCTTAATCTGGCTTTATGTTCATTGTTTCTGCATGATTAGATTCAGATAATACATTTTTTGTCAAGAATACTCCATAAGTGCATGAGTATACTATTTATTGGCTAGCCACAGCTATATAGCTTGACGATCTTATTTAACTTTTGAAAATGTTTTCTGCTGTCTCTTGGTTTAAGCATTCAGAACTTTTTTTTTTTTTTTAATGATAGAGAAGTGTTTGGAGGAGTGTATGCTTAACTGGAAACAAGCAGTAAAATATTTTGTACAAGAGCTTTTGTAAACTAACCTTGCTTTCAAGGTTGTGGTAATAAGGTGTCTTATAGGTAGAAGAAACATATCACAGAATATTATTCAGTGCCAACGTAATAGCCACTTTCGTTGTTAAAACCAGGTATGGGTGGCAGTATGCTGCCGGTTACTATCTGATACTTAGTAATGAGCTGTTTTTTGAAATCAGATGTTAATTACTTTGAAAGTCAGAATAAACACTGTTTACTTAAATTTGGTAGAGTTACTGTGTCACAAACTAATACGTTTTGCAAAATTGTAACACAAACAGCACATGTATTCCTTTTTTTTTTTTTTTAATTTTTATTTATTTATGATAGTCACAGAGAGAGAAAGAGAGAGAGGCAGAGACATAGGCAGAGGGAGAAGCAGGCTCCATGCACCAGAAGCCCGATGTGGGATTCGATCCCGGGTCTCCAGGATCACGCCCTGGGCCAAAGGCAGGCGCCAAACCGCTGCGCCACCCAGGGATCCCAGCACATGTATTCCTAATCAGTTTTTCCTTCAGTGTAATTCCTCATTCCTGTCTTTCAGAAATATTGCCTTGCTTTACTAATAGGGTGTTTTCTGCTCTATAATGAAGTGGTCATAACCTGGTCTTTATATTAAAGATGTTATTTGCAAATTTGAGCTGAAATAGATAACAGTACAATAGTAGTAGTTGTATTGAAGACAGATAAATGTTTTGCAATGTCTCAGAAACAGTACTTTACTATTAATGTCTGGAAGCTGAGTAGAATTTCATTTGTTTAAAATTTGGAAATATATTTCTTTTTTTTCAGGTGGAAATATATTTCTTTAATAGAATGCGGAAACAGTTTCTCATTAACATTTTAAGCATTCACCTGTTAATATGAAAATTCACATTTTAAATTGAATTCTTTTGGAATGAGGCTGTGATTCGGTTTTTTAGCTTTTAAACATTGATAATTAAACATTCTTTATATATATATGTTAACAATTCTTAATTGTGCTCTTTTTTATGCTGCTGGATGATAAATACCCAGAATTTTTTTTTTTTAAAGATTTTATTTATTTATTCATGAGAGACACACACAGAGAGAGGCAGAGACACAGGCAGAGGGAGAAGCAGGCTCCATGCAGGGAGCCCGACGTGGGACTGGATCCCGGGTCTCCAGACTGAAGGTGGCGCTCAACCGCTGAGCCACCCGGGCTGCCCAATACCCAGAATTTTTTGTTTTCACTTGTTGCACAACAAAGGAGTACCATGTCATGGAAACTTTTTACGGCAGTAAGAAACTTTTGTAGTTTTTTTAGGCCCCCCCCCCCTTTTTTTTAGGTGTCCTGTATATGCAGAAAAATGCATGGATAAAAGTACAGCTTGATGGATTTCCACAAAGTGAACACACCTATGTAATCACCACCTACATCAGGCTTGTCTGCGCCCTAGCAGTTTCCCAGTGTCCCCCTTCAAATGACTAACCTTGGAGGGTAATCCTATCCTGATTTCTAACACTGTTTTTCACATGTGTTGATTTCTTTTTGCTTACTGGTTTTCTTCACCTCTCTGGTCTACAGAAGTATTAATAAGCAAGGAAAAATGTGTCACATCTTACTTATTTAGTTAAAAATATTAATAGAACCAGTATAGTCATTTTATGAGAAGAGAAAAAGAAAACTTCTGCTTACGATCCTATTGAAACCTCTATTTCCATATATTTGCCTGCAGTCCTTTTGATATGTGCTTATTTTAATGTAGCAGAGTCAAAGGATTTATACATTGATGGTAAACTTTTTTCATTCAACATATAATCATTTTTTTCATACTTTTGTGTCTTATTTATAGTAATATTTCAATTCTGTCATTGGCTATATTGAGTCCTTTGGTTTGGTATTTTAAGTAAGTAGATTTTAGCTGGAAACATTTGAAAATGTGTCCTTTTGATTGTCAGGCATTGATGGGAATGCCTCCTGGCATTTGGTTGGCAAGTGTCAGTAATTTGTAAGAAGATCTTAACAAAAGGAAAAATTGTGCCCTCCAAAGTACCACTGGAGTCCTCCTCAGAAACCCTATTAAAAGTTATGTGTCAGTTAATATTTTGCACATACTTTTGTGTAATTTGTCCTTCCTTTGAATTATATCCTTTTTGATAGATCTTCCAATAAATTACTGGAAAAATTAGTACCACATTCACTTTTTCAAAAACGTTGTACAATGCCATCACCATGTTTAATGAAAAACAAAATAACCAATTAGGGCCTAGGAAATTTAACTGATGCTCAAAAAGTTGGCTCTGTAATTTCTACATTAAACTGTTAGAAATTTTTTGAAAAAAAAAAAGACTATAAAGTTTTATATTTGAAAAAAGAGGCAAAATTTGATTCAACAAATCAGGCAGACGTAAAATTTGCTATATTTGGCTGCTGCTACTTTCTTCCGAAGCATACATTTAGACCAAGTGGAACATGTAACACCCTTTTAAAAGTTAAAACTCTAGGTCAAAAATAGACTTAAAAATGATAATTCTAGGGATCCCTGGGTGGCGCAGTGGTTTGGCGCCTGCCTTTGGCCCAGGGCGCGATCCTGGAGACCCGGGATCGAATCCCACATCGGGCTCCCGGTGCATGGAGCCTGCTTCTCCCTCTGCCTGTGTCTCTGCCTCATTCTCTCTCTCTCTCTGTGACTATCACAAATAAATAAAAATTAAAAAAAAAATGATAATTCTATTTAATTAAAGTAAGTCTGTTTAAAAGTTTAGGTTTATGAGAACAAAAGCTGTAAATATAAAATTTGGAAACAATGATTTATCAATAAATACACACTTGTTGAGCATCTTCTGTATTTAGGCTTGCCACTGTATTGTAATTTAGATGATAATGTTCAAAATAAGATAGTGTTAAATATATGTTGATCTCTTTTCTGTATTTTAAGAAAGGAGATGAAAATGACGGTGGTGTAGCTATGTCTAGTGTCCGCATTCTTATGATCATGCTTGATGCGCACAGATCAGCCTTTCTTAACCAGTTCTGGGCTTCTCAAATCTTGGTAGCCTGTCATAACATGAAATTGCTTTCCCACCCAGTCTCATACTTCCTTTCCCCTGGATGTTTTAAATTTGAAATGATATGGGTTTTAAGTAGGGGTATTGGGAATTGTGTTTTTAGTTTTCAATAGTGATTATTTAGGTTTCCATTCTTTCACAAAAGGATCTGACCCTTTAGGGAAAATAGTTTCAATGGCGATTTGTTAGGCTCTTGAAGAATGCTAAAAGAGAGTGTACTTGTAATTGCTAGAGCTTTAGTAGCTCATTGTAATTACAGTTTTTTTTTAGGGGCAAGGGTTGTTGAAAAAGAAACAGTGCCACTTGGTCTAGTTCGAGAAGAAATAAAATTGTTTCTCTAAATTGAAATAAAGACTAGTACAAGTAGGCCTCATGGAAACTGGGACTGGGAACCAGAAAGATTTCAGCATCCAAGGTGACTATCTGCCTCTTCTCAGAAGCTTTATTGTCCACTCAGTTTCATTCCATGTATCTGCTCTATTTTCTTTGCAGACTTATTTTGTACTCAGTATTTTGGCATCTGGCCCAAGCCCTGATTCTCAGTGACTTTTCAGACCAAGATAGAGAATCTGATTGTTTAAGTTCATTTGATCAAGCCACCCAAATTATAGGTGGTTGGTTAGCCAGTGAAATGGGCCCTTGGGTCATGTGGCAAATCAGTTGTGGCTAGCAGCTTCTAAAATCTGTTGGGGATTTCACCTAAGAAAACTCTTAAAGTCTGTGCTGAAAGTGTATATAGAATGTCTTGGAAGCACATAGAGGAGGGGTACCTAACCACTTTGATATCTTAAAATAGCTTTCCAGAAGACTTGGAAACTCAAGCCTTGAAGAAAAGTGGAATTACCCCTCAAAAAGGAAGGTAGGATATCATAGGCAAATGGAACAATATGTGCAAAGATGGCCCAGATATTCAGAATGTGTTGTGGAAACCACAAGTACTTCTAATGCCTAGATTTTTTGGGTGCAATGTAGAGGATGAAGCAAGAACAGAAGGGTGTCTGTAAAATTTAAGTAAATTTAAGCAGTGGAATGACATGATAAAATGTAGGGTTTAGAGGGATCACTCTGGCAGCTGTTGTGAAAGACCATTATTAAGGAGTTGGGATTGGAATCACTGTGATGGGTTAGGAGCCATAGTAATAATCCTTGTGAGATGATGGGAGCTTGAGTTAAGGCCCTGATCATGAGAATGATGAAAGAACTCCTGTGACAAATATTTGGGATGCAGTCTTCACAGGATTTAACAATCAACTGGATGAAGAAGGAGGAAGGGTCAAGGATGGAAACAACCCCCAATCAATAGTTTGTAGAAATGAATTACTTCTTATGCTAAGTTTGTGGGGTAGGGAACTCTACTCATTGTGGTCACTCACTCTGGGATGAAGCTGATGTAGCAGTCAGCCACCCATTTCTCAAATGAGGCTGGTCATTGTGGCGGAGCAAAAGAGCCAAGTAATGTCCCTTAAAGCTCCTGAATGTCGGTCCTGCTCATACTTAATTGGCCAAAACAAGTTACATGGGCACACCAACTTTAAGGAACAAAGAAGTGGAATTTAACCACGTAGCCAGAAGAGATTTGGAAGCATTTAGTGAAAGGTACTAATGACGGTTACATTTAGTGACTCCTAGATTTATGATTTGAATAATATGGTGGTATTTTTAACTGAGAGATGATGTATAGGACAAAGACCAGGATTGTTGAGGAAGAAGGGTGATGAACTTATTTCAGACTCAGTAACTTTTGGGGGATGGGCCTTGTGACCATCAAGGTGTGATATCCCAGCAGGCACTTGGATCTGGGAGTCTAAAGCTCAAGAGAGGTCTAAATTGGAGATGTGGGTAATGTAAAGGTGAGTTAAGTGTGGACACCACTGTTTTTACCTCAGTGACAAATTCATGAAGTACTTAGATGTTTGTATAGAGTGAGTGGGGAGTAGGCATTGTTGTAGTGAGCCTGTTGAAGCCTGAATTGGATAGCCTTAGGCAGGAGTGAATTGAATTGAGTTGGGTTGGGTGAGAAAGAGACAGTTTCTTTTTACCAACTTTTATTAGCCTATTTACATTAATAATATAAGTTCAAGTTCTACATGCTAATATGTTTCATTATCACAGTGTTTTGGTAATAGCATGAATATGTATAATCATTATCAAGATGGATTTGTTACTTTATGTGAAAATTTCTAATTTTAGAAATGTCTAATATTTGGAATTGATAGTACATTAAAATGCTTCTAATTTTTTTTTTTTATTTTAATAGAGAGTGTGAAGGATAGAAGGATAGGGAGAGAGAGAATCTCAAGCAGGCTCCATATCTAGTGCACAGCCTGATGTGGGGGGCTCCATCTCACAACCCAGAGATCATGACCTGAGCACAAATCAAGAATCAGACACTTAACTACCTGAGCCACCCAGGCACCCCTAAAATGCTTTTAAAATTCTTGATTAGTTGAATGATTAAGGTTGCATTATATTTGGCTTTAGATCGTTAGACTTCAAGTCCCACCTTTGCCATTTACTAGGGCTAGGATTATGGTCAACTTTCTTGACCTGTTTTGTAACATAAATTACTGCACAAGGCAAAGATATTTTTCAATGATCTCACTTATTTCATAGTGTAAGAAATGTTAATGCTTTAAAGGAGTGTATATGTTCTATATTAGGTATATATTTGGGTGTTTTTTTTCTTGCTAAAGAAAATTTTAGACTTTAATTAAAAATAGTCTTGGACAGATAGACAAAATGATAATCATTGAATATAGTATATTTTGCAGTCTGACAAGATGAATTATATTATGGGAAAACTGCTTTCATCTGTGCTCTGCTCTGTGGTTTTTTACTGTAGACCTACCTAGATTAAACTGAATCTGGTAGGATTTAGAATAATATGTTTTTTGCATATAAAATAATTAAAATTTTGTTTGTAAAATCTTTGGTCTGAAATCACAATGCTGCCTAGCTAGCCTAAAGCAGTCTAGTACATGCAAAAGATCTTAATATTAATTCTTTGTTGTCTATTTGCAAGACTCTGGTGAAGTTTTTAGTGATCTAATTAGGAAAGGTTGGAAGTGGTTACAAAATTTGAAGGATTGGGACTTTTTATAAAGTGATTTTGCCCATTGATATAATATGCTGGTTGAACATTTTTGGGTTAAATCTGCTGTTTTCATGTTTTGCTTGGGTTAACTCATAAATTTCAAGTTTTTAGAGGTAAGACAATAGGACTTCCTAGATTTCTGTCAACTTTTGTAGACAAATCACGGTGAAAGACTTAAGATATGCCTTAAGTACAGCCACTTTGGAAAACATGGAAGTTTCTCAAAAAGTTAAAAATAGAACTACCCTTTGATCTAGCAGTTGCATTACTAGGTATTTACCCAAGAATACAAAAGCACTAATTCAAAGGGATACATGCACCCCAATGTTTATAGCCAAAATGTGGAAACAGAAGGTGTGTATATACACAATGGAATATTATTCAGCTGTAAAAAAAATGTCATCTTGCCGTTTGCCATGGCATGGATGGAGTTAGTATTCTACTACTCAGAGTAAATCGGAGAAAGACACATACCATATGATTTCGCTCATGTGTAGATTTAACAGAACAAATGAGCAAAGGGGGGGAGTGGGAGGCAAACCAAGAAACAGACTCTTAACTATAGAGAACAAACTAATGGTTACCATAAGGCAGAGGGGTAGGTGGATAGGTAAAATAGGTGATAGGGATTAAGGAGTGTGCTTGCTGTGGTGAGCATCGGAATGTCGTATGGAAGTGTTGAATCACTATATTGTATGCCTGAAACTAATATTATACTGTATATTAACTACCTGGAATTTAGATAAAAATTTAAAAATACAAAACTTTTTTTTGTCTTAATAATCTTTAGCAGTAAAAATTCTTGATTAAGATTATGCAGAGATCTAAGAAAGATGTTTCAAGTGAAAATGACAAAACAAACCAAATGTTTATTAGTCCAATTGTTTTTCTTTTTATCTTGCAGCAACGCACCTCTTGCTTTTTCTTCCAAAGTATGTTATGTTAAGTTTCGTGACCCATCAAGTGTTGGCGTGGCCCAGCATCTAACTAACACGGTTTTTATTGACAGAGCTCTGATAGTTGTACCTTGTGCAGAAGGTTGGTATCTGACATGTTTTTTCCATTATTTTAATCTCTGTCCTGTGTGTTACTACCTTTGGCTTTCCTAGAAATTGGTAGGTAGAGAGTATATTGCTGTGTGTGTGTGTGTGTGTTTGTGTGTGTGTGTAGGAATGAAATTTGGAGAAGGAAAGAATTTTTACCTAATAAATACATTAGAATGGCTATTTATTACTTACTTGTGCTTGAGATTTTGTAGCCAAACATCTGAAAAAATTCATGAATTACTTCTCTGGTTTCTTTTGTTTGGCTTTCTGTAGTCAATTTGCAAGTTGTAAACAAAGGTTTCTGAAATTAAAATACTACATTGGTAAGGGAAATTATTTTAAATGTATGTATAAGTGAGCATTTGCCCCTGTGTATACAGTATTAATGATATCATAAATAAAAATTGTTCATTTTCCCAAATTGAGGTTAAGTAATATTTATAAGAAAGATATTTATAATTTAATCTCCAAAGTATCCTCTTAAGGTAATTCACCTTGTCATTGAGCCATTATTGCATATTCAATGTGATTGCTATGCAACTGGAATTTACTTTTTTCTTTTAATGGCTTGCTTCTCTTGGGGGGTAGGATGGGCAATTCAAGAAAAATCATGGAAAGCCCAAAGCCTCCATCAAGGAAATAGTTGTTGAACATGGGAACAAGGCCAAAAGCCTCGTTAAATTTAAGACTTAACCTGCTTTAAGAGCTAATGATTACTAATACTTATTTTGTAGTAATTTCTGTTTACAGAGCCATTTACATATAATAGGCTGTGCTGAATTTGACAGTTCTGGTGTGTAATCAATTTTTATTTCGAGTACACATTATGGCATGTGTACTCTTTGGATTTTCGAATAGTTCATTATAATTTAAATGTCTTTAAAGTATGTTTTCCCTGGTGGATGGTGGTAACTGTTTTACAACGTAAAAAATTTACCTGGAGCAATTTAAGGAGTTTTCATATGGAATGTTTTAAAACCTCTTTTAAAACAAGGCTAATATTAAAATAACTTGACATATGGTACACAGTGTTGCACTTTTGAAATTTGATGCTTATTTCAGAATGTCTATTCTGGGATGTCAAAAACATTACAGTTAGATACAGTGAGTACCATTCTTTTGGTTTTGAAGTCTCAGAATAGGACATTCTGGATGTTTTTCCAGAGAAATTTGAAAGTATTTTCCCCCCTGCCTGGAGATTAGAATAGAGTAGTACAAGAAAAATGGATTAAAGCTAATTATTTGCCGAATCTGTCCTTATCTATTGATCTGTAAGGGGACAGTGAGCCCAGAATTGGAGAAAGCAAGGTGAGAACAGAGCTGGTAATGGTTTAGTTCTGCATACCAAGTTCATACCAGTTTCACATCAGGTAAACTGCATGGGAAAAAAGTCAGATGGCAGGTTTATTAAATGGGAATATTAATCCTATCAGAAAACTATGCTACCAACAGTGCAGGATCTTATGTTGGCTCATTACTGAATTGGAAGGAAGAATTTTTATCAGTGTTGCTTTGTTGGAACCTTGCTATATTCCCTTAGAATTTTTCATGTATTTGAGAAGCCCAAACCATGATTTGTCATAAATGTTCAAGGTTATGGGCATGTAGAGGTTTTCTTCTTTGTTGTACTTAATAGAGCTTAATAAATACACACTTACTACAATAGGTCTTGAATATTTTTAATACTACCATTTTGAGACAGTTTCTCTGGTTTTGAACATGAAAGTTTAAGCACATTTTTATTGCAATTTAGTTGTATTTTAGAACACTGATAAAATAATTGGTATTAGAGAAACATTGAGATACACATTTTTCATTTAGTGTAACTAAATATCACCAATTTAACCTTACAGAATCTGAAGAATGTTACAGTGAGCCATGAAAGATCTGATTATGCACTGCAAGCAGAGTAATAATGTGTTATGTACTGAAAAAGATAGCAAAGTGAGTTTGAAATAAATCAAAGGAAAGAGTTCCAGTGGAGTAAGTTCTGTTAGAGGAGATAGGGTGCTGTAAGCATTCTTCTATTGACTTCACTGATTGCATTCTTTCTTTGATGTTATAGAAACAGCATTATGAAAGAAATGAGACAGCCATAGCAAGAAACAGTTTTAAGAAAAGTTTTTTCGGTTTCTTTCAGTTTGCTGTTTTTCTAATGCAGACAGATTTGTAACAAGGTCCTAAGCTGTATAAGTAATGTTTGATGTGTAATAGTTTCATACATATTAAGCATTAGCTATTGTTAATAAAACCTGCCATTTCAAAATAAAATATGCTTTCATTATACTTGTCCAGATATGACCTCTTTTTGTTGTTGCGTGCATCTCAGATTTCTTTTTTATAAATGTTAACACTTAGAAAAAGATAAGGTCAAACATAACAAGGGTGTCAGCCTAATCATCAGTCGTAACTTTATGTCCACATTTTCTGGTAGATGGATTTTGACTATTAATTTGGTTTTGTATGTTTTCTCTATGTGATATTTGTGCATTATTAGATGACTAGACTGGCCAAGGCAGACCTGTTACACTTGCCTGAGTTAGGCATTGTTTGCCATGCCACTAAACCTGCCGTCAAGTGAAACCTTCATTGGGGAAATGAGATCGGAGTCTGAACCGCAGAAGATGGACGCCCTGTCTCTGTTTTTTATTGTTTTACTTTAATTTCATTTCTTTTTCTTTATTTTGTCCCTTTTTTTGTTTTTGTTTTTGTTTTTGTTTTGTTAAATCTCTTTCACTTTAACTTGTGAGCTGGGTTTCCAGTTCTTTGTAAATGGTATTCCATTAAGGGTTCATAACATTGCTTTGCAGATTATATTGGGAGATGAATAGCAGAGCTCAATCTTACAGTGAAATAAATTTTCATAGTAAACGAGGGTACAGTGTTGTGAAGCTCAGTGTGAGTCTTAATTGGTGTATTTATAGACTGCACAGTACATTTTGTTCTCAAAACACTAAAACACTGATAGAATTCTTAGGAACATTTTCTGACCTCATTGCAACATTTTTGCAATTTTTCTCCCAAATCTACATCTTTCATAAAAACCAACTGATAGCTAATAATTTTCATCCTTTCCCCTAGAAATTTAAGCATACAAAATCCTCAAGGAAAGTAAGTAAATTTCTTAGACTAATTTAGGAGTAGAGGACAAGCAGAGACATTTGCTTTTTTGAGTTATTTTATTATAGAATATACTTTCTTGACTTACAAAGACTTTTTACTTGCCTACATGGGGAATTGGTATTTGAGAAATGAAAACTTGCGTGTGTGTTTCTCTGCTTGAATTTTTTGCAAAATTTTCAGATGTCACTAGTTTCTAAATGGATTCCAAGATTAGGACTAGCACTTTAATTTTCTCTGAGAGATGTTTTTCCTCTCAGCTGAGTTTGAGGAGTATAGTTTGGGGAAAATGCTGAATGCTTGTTTGTTTTATACTTTTATATACTCTGATAGTATTTGGAGGGTAAATTTGATAGAATTCTATATTGGGAGTTAAGCAATGGGACTTTTTTTCTTAAAGTATCTTTAATGGTAATTAGAATAAGGAAAAAATGTGATTACAGTTAGACTTACCATTTATAATAGTTTTTTATTACTGTGAAAGGCAGTGAGAAGCAGATAACCTATTGAAAAATTTTTTAAGCCAAAAGTGGAAGTCTTCATAGTATCAAGTATTCATCTTTTGGCCTGTGTTGAATACTTTTTGTTTGTGTAGTCTTCCTACACTGTCTTTTATGGATACTTTTGCTTATTTAATTACAAGTAATCTTAAATTGGGGACATTAATAATAGAAATTCTTAGCTTATATTTTGGGTATGTAAATTAGGGTGGCAAAGCATAAGATTTACACAGACACAGGACCTCAGTCGATTTATCAAGATGTGTTCAGGTTTTAAAGCATTTAAAAAATAATACCTATTTGTAACATAAAATGGGCATGGTAGCAATATAAATAGCTTAGTATATATAGGTGGGTATACAGATATGTGTATTAATACCAGTAACTAATAAATATAAAATAAATTACTGTTATTTGATGTCTTTAGTAAGGCCTACCTACCTTTTATTTATGCATGTTAAAAAATCTGTGCTTGTGCAGAATTTACACTGAAATAATAAAATAACTGTTTTTGAAATTAGTAAATTAATGTAGACTTAGATGTTGTAAAATTTAGGAAAAAGTAGGATTTGTTAAAGCTAATTGAATGTAATTTTTCTGTTCCTATAAATAAGGTATAACCATTATTTAAATCAAATTTTAAAAGCTGTCTTGAATTCCATCTATGTTTACAGGTATATTCAGATAATATTGTTTAGAGATTATCCCTCTACGTCTGGTTGTCTTAAGTAGAAATTTCAGTTCTAAATTCAGCACGGTGCTTTTGAAAACTTAATCCATATGCTATTTTCAATTTAGTGTGATTTTGTACACTGTTTTATTTTTTGAGGACTCCATAATGGAAATGTGTAGACAACTACCACGTAATTATAAGTAGCTTTTCTAAAATAGATATATGCAGTCAACTTTTTAAGTAATATTTTAGCAGGAGCAGTAGAGAAAGAGGACAGAAAGGGAAAATGTGCGGAAGTTGCAGTTCATATCAAAATTAATTGATTCAAGTTTAGTGTTTAAATACAGCAATTGATGAACTTATTTTATAGTAAGTTTTTCATTTTTTAGTTCTAGGGATTTTTTTCTTTTTAGTGTCTAAGATTGTTTTAGTGTTACACTACTTTTATTAGGCAGTCAAGGTGTTTATAAGCAAGACATTAGGCATTAACCACCCCTCTTCAGATAAGTATACATAAATTGGTTCTAAAAGTCAGGACGTTAAGAAGTTTCCTGAGACAAAGGAACTTTTATTGTTAGTGATTCTCAAAAATTTTAGTAATTCCCAAGGCATGTTCTTTGAATTGGATTCTTTTAGGCATCTCTGACCTAGTTGGTGAGAGGTCTTTTTTACCTTGATGGGTGTAGGCTTCCTTTTAAATTGAAGGTGATTACATGGAGTAGGCTTTTGTTTTTTTCTGTCTGCTTGAAAAATTGAATAGAATATATTGGAAGGTTATCAAAATTGTTTGCATCACCAGTAGGTAGTTTTAGTAACTAGGATAGGGGCACTCATTAAGGAACAAATTTCAATTCGCACATATTTGTTTTTTCTTTTTCTTTTTTTTGACTAATTTGGTTATTTGCCATTTCTGGGGATTAAACTTTAAAAAATGTTCTTCTTTTCTGTATCTGATGTTCTGTGTGCTATTAGTGATGCAGCCAACACGAACGGTTGTCATGTGTAACACAACTTTCGATCACCGCGAAAACACCGTCCTGGGAAAGCGTCCATGCTTGATATCGTTTGGTTCATGAACATTAAGTTTCCAGTACAGGTGACCCATAGCTCAAAGTGTTAAATAATTGTCTACATTATTCAATTTTTAAAATAATATTCCATTAATGAGATTGTTAGTCTTTGAAGTTTTGCTCACTTTTATTTTTCCTAGTAGAGCAGGATAAAAGGAAAGACTTAAGTTCTTATTTATTTCTTTGTACAGATCTGATAGATAGATTCATTTATTATTATTATTTTTTAAGTGCAAGGGTAATTGTAAAATCATAGTGTAAAGTTTGTGTGGTGTTTCTGCTTCCCGTAATGTTTGGAACTTGCCTCTGCAGGTAAAATTCCAGAGGAATCCAAAGCCCTCTCTTTATTGGCTCCTGCTCCAACCATGACAAGTTTAATGCCTGGTGCAGGCTTGCTTCCCATACCGACCCCAAATCCCCTGACTACAGTAAGTATTACACACCCTCTTCTGAAAGGGATTTATGTTCAGTTGTGTAATCATTTGAAAAGAACTTAGAAAATTATTTCTGTTTGGAACCTTTTTTTTTTTAATGAAAAGGATTGAAAATGTCTGCTCAATTTTTCTACTTAATGTCTATTTAATTTTTCCTCCCATGTTATCGTTGACTTAAACTGACTTTTGGAATTACTTCTGAAGTAATTGGGCATTCGTTTAAATTTGAGAACTAAAGTAGATTATTCATTGGAGAATCATTTATTGAAACTGAGCGTTTTAGATTGCGTGGGGAATTGGAAAATCTAGGTAACTATATTTCCGCGTTCATGAGGACTAAATCTTTTAAAGTAAAATAAAATGATCCACAGCTTTATAACGGGAAAAAATATCAGAAACATTTAACTACATACATTTAGGAACTTAATACCTTTTTTTGTGATTTCTAAGAGGGGTTAAATAAGATTTTGCTGTTGGGCAGCCCGGGTGGCTCAGCGGTTTATTGCTGCCTTCAGCCCAGGGTATGATCCTGGAGACCCGGGATCAAGTACCATGTCAGGCACCCTGCATGGAGCCTGCTTCTCCCTCTGCCTGTGTCTCTGCCTGTCTCTCTCTCTGTGTCTCTCATGAATAAATAAAATCTTTTAAAAAAATATTTTTGCTGTTAATAGGCTCTTGTTTTTATTTATTTGTTTGTTTATTTATAAAAATATTTTATTTATTCATCAGAGATACACACGCAGAGACAGAGGCAGAGACATAGGCAGAGGGAGAAGCAGGCTCCACACAGGGAGCCCAATGTGGGACTCGATCCCGGGACTCCAGGATCATGCCTGCGCTGAAGGCAGGCACTAAACCGCTGAGCCACCCAGGGATCCCCCTCTTTTTATATTTATTTTAAAGAAGGGTCATTGTTTTTCAAAAAATAATGCAAGACAAAATACAAAATTCACCTTAATTGTAAGTTGTATCTTAGATTTGTGGTATTGGATTATTAGGGAGTGAATGAATACTAGCTTTATGATAGTAGTTAATTTTTTTAAAATACTTTTTTCCTTTTTTTTTTTTTTTTTAAGATTTTATTTTTAAGTAATCTCTGTACCCAATGTGGGCTTTAAACTCACAACCCTGAGATCAAGAGTTGCATGCTCTACCAACTGACTCAGCCGGGCGCCCTCTTCCCTCCTCCTTTAGGTAAACTTTACTCCCATTGTGGAACATGAACACACCTGGAGATCAAGGGTCTCAGGCTCTACTGACTAAGCCAGCCAGGTGCCCCTTTGATAGTAGTTAATTTACCAAAGTTATGAAAGTGGTCTCTGAAACTTTGAAGTGCAAAATTTTAGGTCTTTTTTTACATGTCATTGTATTGCTGGAGACCTGCACTGTGATCCCTGGTAGGAAAATGCTTTTTATTTTTTATTTTTTGGGGGTGAGGAGGATGCATTTTTGTATTTATTTACTTACTTGAAGGGGCAGGAGAGAGAGAGAGAAAGGGGGAGGAGGGACAGAGGGAGAGGAAGAGAGAATCTTAAGTAGGCTCCACACCCAGCACAGCACCTGACATGGGGCTCAGTCTCACAACCCCCAAGATCATGACCTGAGCCCAAATCAAGAGTCTGGCGCTAAACTGACTGAGCCACACAATTGCCCCTTTTATTTTTGAGATTTACTTATTTTAGAAAGAGTGTGAGTGGTGGAAAGAATAGAGGGAAAGAGAAAGAGAGAATCTCAAGCAGACACCCCCTGAGTGAGGAGCCCCAGCACAATGCTTGATGATCCTGAGGTCGTGACCTGAGCCAGTTGAGCCAGCTAGGCACCCTTGGAAAATACTTTTTAATTCAACGTCTGTTTGTTTGAGTTTGATATTTTAGATACTTTTTAGATACTTTTTAGATATTTTCTAGAAAATTTTATTTTGGTTGTATTCTGGCATATTTTAACATGTTAATTTCTGGATCACTTTTTTTTCATAGTATTGTCTTGCACTCTTGATAATTCTTAGAGGGATTGGTTAGCAACAGTGTAAGTTTTTATTTAATTTGTTGCCTTGAGGGGAAGTGGTTTTCTTTTAATTTAGCTGTGGATAGCTATTATTTTGAAATTTAATTTATGAAAAACAATTCGAGCTAGAAAATAGAGGACAGGTGACCCATTGTGACTTGGTTCCTGCTTACCTCTCTGACCTTTTTCTTACCTGTTTCCCTAGCTTACTCTACTTCAGCCATACTGGCTTTGTTGTTTCTTAGACATTCCAAGCATATTTTTGCCGTAGGGCTTTTGTATTTATTCATCCTATGCCTGGAACATTTTGGTTTCAGGGAAGCCATAGTTTCTATGTCAGAAGGCAAAAAGTGTTATGTCAGGAGTTTAGGTCATCTTTAACCCAATGAAGACCAAAAGGGTAACTAAATACTTAGGTTTCTTAGATCAGGGCTAGAAAGTAGACTAATCATCAAAAGAAGGGCAATCATATTGTTACAGAGCATCCACATTCAATAGAACTTTTCTACTATGCTGAAAATGTCCGTATCTGTACTACTGAGTGTGGTAACCACTAGCAGCATGTGCCTATTGAGCACTTGAGATGTAGCTGTTGAGCACTTGAAATGTGTTCCTGAGTTTTAATTAAAATTCAAGTAGCTGTATGTCATAATTGACTATTATATTGAATAGCATAGGGATAGCAAGATGATATGAAAGGAAGACACAGGAAAAGTTTCTAAAAAACTGAACTTTAATTTGAGAAACAAAGGGGTTGGATGAGATGATTTGGAAAAGCTCATTCCAAGTGTATGAGTATGTGTGTGTGTATGTATGTAAATAAGTATAATGTCCCAATGGAGAATATTTGCAGGTCAAAGGGATTGACAACTGAGAGTTACCTGGAAAGGCCTGTTTAAAGCTTTAAATCCATGCAAAACTAATAAATAATAAGAGTCATATTTGTGATTTAACACTAGTATATAACAATTCTTTTGCACAGTTAAAAAAAACTTAAATATAATAATCCTCAAACATCTGTGTACCTTATACCATAGAAGACAAAGCTGGGGGGAAAAAAAGGAGTGTCGATATACAAGCAAAACATGGAAAAAAACTAGGCTTGGGGTGGTGGCCTTGATTCAGAGATCACTCTCCCATTTCGAATTGAGCTATTTTATACGACTTTATGATAACTTGAAACGGTGATGCTGAGCAACAAATCTAAGATCTGTTAGTAGCAAGATACCACACATTATAATAAATACTATGAAGAAAAACAGTGATGTGGTTGAGAGGAAATGAAGCTTTATATGAAGTGAGGGAAATCTGTTAGAGGATATGAATGACCTGATTTCTAAAGGATGTGACTGGCAGCAGGAACACTAAGTGAAAGCCCTAAGGGGGGAAAAACTTGTGTCTTCAAGGTATAGAAGGGCAGTCAGTATAGTTGAAGCTTAGGAAATGGGCGTGGTGGTAGTATGTGTTTTGAGATAGTGGAGGGTTAGATAGGGTACTGATAATAGCGCTTTTGGGCCTTGGAAAAGAATTTGAATTTTATTGTAAAGTTAACTAGAAGCCAATGATTAGTTTTAAGCAAGGTGTAAGACATAATTTGGCATTTTATAAAGATCTTACACAGGCTTTTGTGATGAGTATAAGTGATATTTTTGTTTTATCAATTTCATCTCTACCTTGAGGAAGTGTTTTTACTTTGTATTTGTTTAATCTTAGTTTTGTAACAATATACAATGTCCAAAATTTTCTTTCCTTTTTTTTTTTTTTTTTTTGGAGAGGGGGAGAGCGAGAGGAAGAAAATAGGAAGGGACAGAGAGAATGTTAAGCAGGCTGGAGCCTGACTCGGGGCTCTATCTCATAACCTTAAGATCTTGACCTGAGATGACATAGAAAGTTGGATGCTTAACTGAGCCACCCAGGCGAACCCCATTGCTCGAAATTTTAAATCTCATAAATGGAAATAAAAGTTGTAGCGTAAGTTCACATTAAAAACATGTTCCTTAACACGAACTAAAACTGAACTTAGTAATGTAAAGATCATTCAAAGGTTTTGTCCTGTTCCCACCAAAGTATAAGTCAGTTCAGTATTTTAGGTTTCTTAGGTAAACTTTGTCCCTGTTTCACTTTTAGTTTGTGCATAGTCGTACCTTGCTTCTACAAACACTTAGTAGCTAAGTAGCTTTGGGAAAATTATTTCACATCTGTAAGTCTTTATCTGTGAAATTGGCATAATATTCATACTTACCTTTTACAGTTGATATGAGGATTATGTTAATAACACAGCAAAGGGGCACCTGCATGGCTCAATTGGTTTATTAGCATCTGCCTTCGGCTCGGGGCATGATCTAGGGTCTTGGGATTGAGTCCCACGTCAGGCTCCCTGCTCAGCAGGGAGTCTGCTTTCCCCTCTCCCTTTCTCCCTTCCCCTGCTTGCATGCACATGTGTGTTCAGAGGGAGAAGCAGGCTCCCGATGGGGAGTCTGATGTGGGACTTGATCCTGGAACCCTGGGATCAGGACCTGAGTCAAAAGCAAATGCTCAACCGCTGAGCCACCCAGGTGTCCCTCTTTCTCTCAAATTAAAAAAAAAAAAAAAAAAAAACTTAAAAAAATGCGGCAAAAGTTAGGTGCAGTGATTATTAACCATAAGGAACTCAGTCAATGTTCTTGACATCCCAAGGTACAGGTGATTCTCATTATTTGTGAATTCTGTACTTGTAAATTCACTGACTTAGCTACAATTTATTTGAAGCCTCAAAAATCAATACCTGGTGGAGCTTTTACAGTCATTTATTGACACATAGAATGATGAAAATTCTGAGTTAGGTGCTCTGTATATTCTCTGATGAGTTCAAACAGCAACACCGCCTTCTTGTTTTAGCTCTAAGTCTGTAAAAATGGTCCTTTTTGTGGTCTGGTACCGTGAGTTAAACATTTTTTTGTGTTTTGTTGACTTCGCTTTTTAAATTAGCCCCCAAGTATATACTATTGTGTTCCTAAGGGCTGGAGGGCTATGATGGGCCTTATAGAGAAAATATGTGAGTTTGGTAAGGTTCATTCACTGGTTGATAGTACTGCTGGCTGTGAGTTCAATGTTAATGAATCAACAATATATATTAAATAAGGAGTCTTTAAATAGAAACATGTAACACAAGATAATGCATTTATTGGGTGAAATAGATGAAAATGTGACCAGAAGCTTGCAGGAACCTAGCCCCGTATTTTCCTTAGGAACGCTGATGTAGTATTTAGTAATCCAGTTCTCAGCAACTTTATGACGTGACTACTGTGAAGGATAATTGACTGTTCATTTTTAATTTCAAGTTTTAAAGTAGTTACCTAGGTAGTTAAGAATTATGTTGTTTTTCTAATGATACACAGAACTGTGACCTCCTTCTCAATAATTCAGATGTATACTTGGCTTAAAGTTAGGACTCCCTAGTCTCCTTCCATTCTTGTTGAATTGATAGTTTCTTTTTAAGGTTAAAGAATAGTAATCTTTGATACTAATAGAAAATATGTGTTTTTTCTTTCTTTTCTTTCTTTCTTTCTTTCTTTCTTTTTTTTTTAATTTATAGTTGGGTGTTTCCCTTAGCAGTTTGGGAGCTATACCAGCAGCAGCACTAGACCCGAACATTGCAACACTTGGAGAGATACCACAGCCACCACTTATGGGAAATGTGGATCCTTCCAAAATTGATGAAATTAGGAGAACAGTCTATGTTGGCAATTTAAATTCTCAGGTAACTAATTTAAGAAGCAGCTGAGTGGTAGGACCTCTTACTCTTTCCTGCTTCTTCAGAGTCATATCGATTATAAAGTAACATTTACCTAATTTTTTAAGAAGGATATACGTCATTAAAGTGTGACTTTGTTTCTTCAGACAACGACAGCTGATCAACTACTTGAATTTTTTAAACAAGTTGGAGAAGTGAAGTTTGTGCGGATGGCAGGTGATGAGACTCAGCCAACTCGGTTTGCTTTTGTGGAATTTGCAGACCAAAATTCTGTACCAAGGGCCCTTGCTTTTAATGGAGTTATGTTTGGAGACAGGCCACTGAAGTAAGAAACCCTAAACAAAGAAATTTTAATGATTTTGGAAAAGCTTAAACTATTTCTGATGTAATTAAGGCTTTTTTTTTTCTTTTTAATAGTAATTGGCAATTTGTGGAAAGGAAGACTTTGTGTTAAGTATAAATGAAATATATGAGTTATTTACCATTTTAGCTTTTAAAATTATATTTGAAAACATACTATTTTCTATTTTATAAGATCTAATTTGATGTTAACCTTATATACCCTATATAATGATTACAGGTCTTTTCCCATAAGCTCTGATAAATCGGTTTGGGTTTGCATTATGACTAGACTAATGGACGGTTGAATCTACATTGATGAACTTAGAGTAATATAGTAATAAGAATCCAAAATCCTAGAAGGAAAATAATATTGAGTGCCCAGAAATATTTTAAGTCATACATTTTGAGTGTTAATATTTTCTCATATCCTTGTTTGCAAAAAGAAAAATTGGCATAGACTTTACATTTTCAAGACCAGAAATTCTGTTTCTTACAGATTATTGAGGCAAGAGTTTTATCTGAATTTCATAGGTAATTGCCTTAGTTATACAGCTTTCAGCTATGAAAAAATTAATATCTTTTTTTAGTGAATGCTTGTCTTCTCTGTGTGAAGGGGGGTAAAGTGAGACTCATCAGATTCATTTATGTGCATCAGAGAAACCACTTCTAACCTAGTAGGGAAGAGTTTTATCAGGTATCTCCCACATTTGAAGCTGTATCTGACTCACCTATGGTCCAGGGTTGATTAAAATTGTGCACATATAGAGGTTTTCCTGCATTCTCCCAGCGTGCAGAGATGCCGACAAAATCTTATAATCCAGATGAGAAATGATTCATTTTAATATTGGTGTCAGCATTTTAATTTATTCTAACGTAAGTTGTGTGGAAAAGCACTTGTCTTGGTATATTTAAGTATTAGAGAAGTCAGCTAGTGTTGTTCTTCTTTTTTCTCTGCTTTTGGCTTTGTTAGCAAGAGATAAAGATGGATGGTAACGAGATTAATCATGGTTTTGATGTTGGTTTTGATTATTCTGTATTTAGTTGTATCATTCTTAATGTGCTTTTAAGATGTCCTCAGATTTATAAATACGTCTGTCTTTTAAACATTTGTTTCATGTTTTGTAAAATATGGTGTGTATTTGTGATATGCTAATATTTTTAATTTAGAATTAATCACTCCAACAATGCAATAGTAAAACCCCCTGAGATGACACCTCAGGCTGCAGCTAAGGAGTTAGAAGAAGTAATGAAGCGAGTACGAGAGGCTCAGTCCTTTATCTCAGCAGCCATTGAACCAGGTAAGGCCACAGTGTTGTTACATAGGTCACAGTTTAAGATCATAGAACCTTAGAACTGGAAGGAGTTTTAGAGTTTATCTTGTTCAGTCCCATCATTTTACAAACAAGAAGACTGAAACTCAAGAAAGAGTAAGTGACTTTATAGCGTCAAAGGTCAAAGAACTGCTTAGCACAAATGTTGTATTTTCCCATGATACTGAATTGAAGCACTGATATTGAATTAGTTTGAGTTTCATCAGTTCTTTATGTTTTCGTAGCAGTCAGTGCCCACAACTGATTTGCTTAACGCAAAGTATAAATGTTATTGTGAGGCTAAAATGAATAAATATACTTAAAATGTTAAAATCATGCAGGTTCACTTTCCTTCAAAGTTTTCATTTTAAAAATAGGAAAGAGAGCCCATGATTTAGACAAAATATGAAGACTTTTAGCAAGGTAAAGGAACACAGACTTTTGTGTTGCTAACTGAAAGTTAAAATCCAATTTAAAAATGTCTACGTGGTTTATAGTTGAGCAGATTTCCTAAATTAGCACTCAGAATTTAAGCTTCACTACTAGCAGAATAAATGGAGAGAAGATTTAAAAATCACTGTCATAGGAATTACAGACATGTTATAATGGTACATTATGGCAGCAACAAAATATTACGAACAGCTGTTTATAATCATCTGGTTTATATGTACTGCTGCAGGGTGGCTGCACTCAACGAGTTTATGCAATGACTTTCTTGGATGTTTCTGAAGGATAATTGCACAGGAGGAGGATGTACAGAGAGTAGGCCCCTTGCACTATATGTGGTACATTCCACTTGTGCCTGATTATTAACTGGGATCTTTAATTGTTCTGAGCTTACACTGCAAAGTGGTTTTTTCCTCCCAGAGTCTGGAAAGAGCAATGAAAGAAAAGGCGGTCGATCTCGTTCCCACACTCGTTCAAAATCCAGGTCTAGCTCAAAATCCCATTCTAGACGAAAAAGATCACAATCAAAACACAGGTGAGAATTTCTGCTATCCTATTTTAAATTTTTTGGTCTTGTGTTTAAAATAGTTAAGATTTCTGAGGTTTTAGAAACTTTGCTGGAGCTCACCAGGACTTAGGTTTATCATTAAATGTTGCTATAATTATAATACTGTAGTTACGAATGAAATTTTATCTAATGCATAATTTTTATGATCTCTAATTTACAGTTTTGGAGGTTGGTTTTCTATCTTGAGGTGCTTTATTCCTGATTTTTCTAAGAATAAACTAGTCTTTATACAGAACTGGTAGAAAGTTTTCATTCTTCTTCTTGAGAAAAGGAAACATATGTGTGGTGATGCTGAAGTATTGTTGAAGTAGCAGCTCCCCTGCCCCTCAGTCCCTTCACGGCTTGGAGAGTAGCACCTTAGATCTTGGTTTCTAGTACTAACTTATCTCTAGTTCATGAGTCAAGTGAGGTGCTTTAGATCTTTGGTATTCTTGATGATAAGAGCCTTTTGCACCCCCTTTGGGACCTGAAGCACAGGAGTGACTTTGCACCTTTAGCTCCAGTATTATATTATACTTAAGCTCTGTTTCTGTTCTTTTTATCTTACTTTTGAACATAGTTCTGTCATTGTGATTTTCTTCTTTTAATAAATCTGTTTTGTATTTAGTCCAAAATAGACCTCAAAATGTGAACTTGCAACATCATTTTGATTGGAAGTGCCCTAAGAATCAGGTTTAAAGTGTCAAGTTTTATTGTCTTCTCTAGGATACATAGGGAGATGTTACTGAAATGTGAAAATGTATATAGTGGATCCTAATTATGTGTTAATATGTATATACATACTTAGATCTGAAGAGAAGAGAGAGAAAAGTATATGTGCCTGTGTGTGCGAGCTGTGTGGTTGTATTAGAGAAGGAGGAAGGTTTGAGGGGAGGGAAAAGGAATCAGTATGCTCTATGTTCAGTGTCAGCAGCAAGCTCAATTTAGTCTGTTCTTCTATGATATCAAGGAGATTGAAGCAATGAGATAGGAAAAATTATATTCTTTGACTCTAGTAAACTATACTTCTGACTGCTTATTGGTATATACATTTCTATAATTCTTAGTTTGTAAAGTCTCTTTTGGGATATAGTTTACTGTTGCCCTCCAAGGTCTTCCAGTAAGGCAAATTCAGATCCAAGTGAAGGAAGTCGTTGCGTGTACAAGGAATAAGGCAGTGCAACAGAAGTCAGTTAGATTATGAATATTTCTACAGATTGACAGGATGTGGTGAAGGTAAAGGAGGTAAAGGAAATACAAAATTGAGCTGAAGAGTAATTGCCTCTTTTCTGAGGAAACAGGAGACCAATGACCTGAACCTCATTTTGTGTTGTTCTAAGAGCTGTGCTCCAAATCTAATACCTTGGTGGTTTTCTAAGGCTGGAAAAAAGCAAAATTTGATTAACATCATTGTTTCCTTGATAATCTCTGTGAAGATTTATCTGTTGGAGCAATTTAACTTTCTGCTTTAAGGCTGCTTGCTCATATCATTTTAGGTATATTTGGATAATTTCCCCTATCAAGGGTTAGGAGAAGAATTTTTCAGTCCAAGATAAAATTTATTAATTACTTCCTAATTCATGAGAAAGCTTTCCTGTAGGTTTGTCTAACTGTGTGGCATTAGAAATTACTTGTTTTTGGCACACACATATATGTAACACTCAGATAAGTTTATGTAGTGCGTAAATTTATACTGTTTTTTATACATGTATAGAAACACTTGTAGCCTTTACTGAGTTCATAAATACAAAAGAAGAAAGGTTCTTTTTAAGGGGGGAAAAAAAACTCCTTAACCACAAACATTTGACTTAAGGATCTTGGTATGGAAGGAACTTCCCTGGTAGGGGAGTGGGATGGCAGGCATTTCTTGGCTTCCCCCTGCTAGTGGAATTTGATACCCTCAGCTCTGGCTCTGCCCCACTAGACTTATTAACAGGAATGTGAGTTTCAGGATCCTTTGCTCTTGAAGGCTCACCCTCTACTTTCTTTAGCATTCTCAGATGCTCCTAGAGCCTCCCTCCAGCCTCTATCCCCTTCCTGTCCCTTCTCCTTCTGTAGTAGGAGGCAGGAAGGGATTTCTTGTCATTGTATCTTGACTAGGACTGGAGAAGTGTTTCGACTATGCTCAAATTTTTATATGTGTTTTTTCCAAATGACAGTGTTATAAAAGGTAGGTAGTACTGTGATTATTATAAAGTTAAGTAACCTTGACAGACCAGCATGGGAACCATAAGACATTTCTTAGTCTTTTAAGGGGAAAGAGCAGACTTAGAGTTGAACTTTGATGAGATATAATGGTAAGTTGTTCTGTATTTACAGTTTAATTTATAAATGTGATTTTGCACATATGCTGAAATGATCTCCTAATGGTAACTCAAGTCTTTCTCTTTGGTTGGATTAGATTTGCTCTTGACTTGAAGCTTTTAGCGTTCCTGTTCACAACACTTGTTTTGTAGGTGACTAGTGGGTGAGATAGGGACATGAAAGTATTTAATGTCAAAATTAAAATAGGATAATTACTCTTGGGACTTTCAAACTCTGCGGACCCATAAGGTAAGATGGGAAGCCAGTGATCAGTGTTTTTTTTTTTTTAAGATTTTCATTTATTTATTCATGAGACTACGCAGAGAGGAGAGAGAAAGAGAGGCAGAGGCACAGGCAGAGGGAGAAGCAGGCTCCATGCAGGGAGCCTGACGTGGGACTCAATCCCAGGTCTCCAGGATCACGCCCTGGGCTGAAGGCAGTGCTAAACCACTGAGCCACCTGGGCTGCCCTGATCAGTGTTTTTTAACTTTATTTATTAAAGCTATACATAATGTTTTAAAACGTGTTTCTTTGCTTAAGGTTAAAAAGCAGCAGTGTTGGAGGAAAACAAAATTACTATATATTTTTAGCAAGGTTAACTAGAACAGAAAAGTAGAGTTTCTATTAAGTACATAGAAGCAAAGGCCTTAAAACACATTGCCCTTATGTGGATGTCTATAAATGGATTAAAAATGTTTTTAAGTTTGGCAGTTTTGCCTTAATACCTATCACTCAACTCTGTGTCTCTTGGGTTATTAGTAATAAAGATTTCAACAAGCTGTAGCTTATCTTCTTACATTAAAAATGTGGTATGAAGATAAATGTATAATTTTTAAAGCCATATAATAGGTGAGTGATTCAATTGAAAATTAGCTGTGGAAAACAGATTTTAACTAACTGAAAAATGTGTTTAGGATTAAGATTTTATTATTAATTGAAAATTTTGTGGAAATTTTTCTGGCTTAGCATACCACAAGTATTTAACTCTATTTCTTTTATAGATATTTGTTTTAACTTAATTCATGAAAACATGACTATCAAGATGCATTTTAATTATAAAAGCATACTTATGAAAGTTGATTTGATCTCCTTGGGAAAAATAAAGCTATAATTTAAACTTTTCATTTATATTGATTGTTAATGTTGATGATCTTGAGAGTTAAGAATTTTGAGCATTTACTCCATACCGAAGACTGCTAGGCAGTCTTTCATGTATCATCTGATTCAGTCCTCATGACAGCCTGAGGGTACGTAGGTATGCTTCTCCAACTTTGTAGATGAAGAAACTAGACTTAGAGTGGGTAAGGGTTCTCCTAGCTAGTGTGTGGCAGAGCCAAGTGTCACAGCCAGATTGTTTTACTCCAGAGCTGGTGAGTCTCATCACTTTGTTAAGTTCCATACATTCAATTTTGTTATGTTTTAATAACTAGTTATTAGGGTACCTCTTTATTAAAGAAAATCACATTATATAAGCAATATTTCATTGAGAAGAAGGAGCCTAGAGAATTTCAGAATTGGAGTAACAGTTATTTCTCCTGCAAGAATTCTGGTAATAAAGGTTTCTTTTAATAGCTATGTTTATATGGTTATAAAATCAAGATCTTGCAAATCCAACATAGGATTATACATATCTTTAACTCATGAGTAACATTTATTTTCCTGTCATACTAGCAGCGTAATTAGTACTGGGTGCTTCCGTACACATTCTTAATATATATTATGACGAATATCACACAGCCAGTTAGAGAAACTCTTGAGCCATTAAAACCACTATTTCCTGTCAAAGTGTAACCATAAGCAGTATAATCACAAGCAGTTCTATTATGTGCAGGTCAAGAGTTAAATTTAGGATATAAATACTTGCTCTATGGGAGAAGTCCCATAGTAACAGTCATATAATAATGAGCAAAAGAAAGCCACATGTGAAAATAACAGCTTCAAAAAAAGAAGGCAGGGGTGCCTGGGTGGCTCAGTTGATTGTCTTCCTTTGACTCAGGTCATGATCCCAGGGTTCTGGGATGGAGCCCTGCCTCCTCCCTGCTCTGTGGGGAGGCTGCTTCTCCTTCTCCCTCTCCCTCTACTCCTACCCCCCTGCTCCTGCTTTCTCTCTCTCTTTCTCTGTCTCTCAATAAATTAAAAAGAAAAAAAAAGAATATTACAACGTCAGTCTGACGTAGAAAGTAACTTAATTTCTTTCTCTGTCTTTGTGTTCTGGATAATTTATTTCAAATAGTCAAATAGTCTGCCTCAGTCAACTGAGGCATTACATAATAGAGAATTTTAAAATACTGATAAATACTTGGGATAGGTTTTAAAATTTTCTTACTTAAAAGACATCTTAAATGTTTAAAAATTGAAATTAACAGTAAGTTTTGACATTCTAACAACTTGTTTTTCTTTAGGAGTAGATCCCATAATAGATCACGTTCAAGACAAAAAGACAGACGCAGATCTAAGAGCCCACATAAAAAACGCTCTAAATCAAGAGAGAGGCGAAAGTCAAGGAGTCGTTCACGTTCACGGTGAGTTTTGGGGGAAATTAGTGGTAAGTTTTTTTGTGGCTTCATTTGTTAAAAAATTCTTACGGTTTAGGTTTTTAATGAGCAACATTATATTTTTCTGATTGTTTTAGTAGTGATTAATATTGGTTGCCATTGATTTGAGTATGATGATCAGAATGACGCATGAGGTTTCTAAAATACATAATTGAACCTGTTAATTGTTTGATTTAGCAGCTTCATGTACACCTTGGTTACATAGAAATTATTGTGTAATGTGTTATAAGCTAGTATAAATTGTTTTGGGTCGATTGTCGAGGAAAGAGGTAGGTCCTTTTTGGGGAATAGAATAATTTTAGTTGTGAATTTATTTATTTATTTTTGTTTTTAAAGGGACAAGAGAAAAGACACCCGAGAAAAGATCAAGGAAAAGGAAAGAGTGAAAGAAAAAGATAGAGAAAAGGAAAGGGAAAAAGAGAGAGACAGGGAGAAGGAACGTGAAAAAGAAAAGGAACGGGGTAAAAACAAAGATAAAGAACGGGAAAAGGACCGGGATAAAGACAAGGAAAAGGACAGAGAGAGAGAGCGGGACAAAGAACATGACAAGGAGCGAGACAAGGAAAAGGAACAGGACAAAGAAAAGGAACGAGACAAGGACAGATCCAAGGAGATAGATGAGAAAAGAAAGAAGGATAAAAAATCCAGAACACCACCCAGAAGTTACAACGCATCAAGAAGATCTCGTAGTTCCAGCAGGTTTGATAATGCTTAAAATTTTTGCCAAGGGATATACTGTCAACAAATGAAAATAAATTTTAACCAAGGGGGAAAAGATTATTCTGGGCAAATGGAAATAGTACAATAATATTTCCCTCTAATTGCAGAATAAACATTTCTCTAGTAGAGCCCTTGCCACAGTAGTGAACCAGTGAGGTAGAAGGGATGATAATTGGGCAAAGTTATTTGAAAAGTTTTTTTTTTTTTTTTTTTTTTAAGATTTTATTTACTTATTTGGCAGAGAGAGAGAGAAGGGGGAGCGGCAGGCAGAGGGAGAGAGAGAAGCAGGCAGGAGTGAGTGGGGAGCCTGATGCAGGGCTCGATCTGGGACCTGAGTGCAAGGTAGACACTTAACCTACTGAGCCACCCAGGTGCCCCATTTGAAAAGTTTTTAACTATCTTTTGTAACCCACTGTTTGAATCTGGTGGTGGCAGCCACAGTGGCTGCTGCTGCTGCTGCTGATTTTGTTGGAGGATGATATGGCAAGGGCAAGTTTTTTTCCTCTCCTCTCCTCTCCTCTCCTCTCCTCTCCTCCCCTCCCCTCCCCTCCCCTCCCCTCCCCTCCCCTCCCCTCCCCTCCCCTCTTTTTTCAATATGGAAGAACTGACCTCTTGGTGAATTTTAATATGCAGAATGATTATTAAAATTTCTTATTTAAGTTTCTTATTTAAGTTCTTATTAAATTACTTATTTAAGTTATCTTTACTGGTCTATTTTTTTGGGTGTTTAAATTTTGGTTTTCCTTTATCTGTCACTGTTCAGATTTTACTGTTTTTCCTAGGGACTGTTCCCTCTATTAATAAGTACACTGCCACCAGATGGCAGCAGGTTGCCATAGTAACAGCTGCTAAAAGAACATAGGACCTTCCTTGATTCCAGATTATCTGAACCTGTATCCATTACTCCAGATGATATAATAACTGAGTAAATGGAGGTTCCTAACTTTTTAAAAAAATTCAGTTAGCCAACATATAGTATAACACCCAGTGTTCATCCCATCAAGTCCTAACTTGTTTTAAACTAGACTTAAAAACACTGAACAAAATATCTATTTTAGCAAGCTTTATGGATATTTTAAGTTTGGTTTTCCATAGAAAATAACTGGAGATGAATGTATATTTTCTGTTTTTCTAACTTTGTGTTTCAGTAGCTTGTTTTTAATACCCGTCTTTGGTCAGGTAATACAAAATAATGGCAGGCATTTATTGCATGCTTTACTATATGTCAGATTTTGTGTCAGCACAGTTTTTCATGACTAACCTTATTTAATCCTCGCAGTATGTGAGAAGACTATTATTGTCATGGTTTAGAAGTATGATAATACTGCAGCTCAGGGGAAATTTTCCATCTGCTCTGCACTTCCATTAGAAGTACGGTAGCTCTTTCTCTTCTTTTTAAGAGATTAAGTTTGAGAATTCTCTAATTAGTACCTGGTACTTGCTTTTAAAAACTGCCACAAAAGCATAAAGTTGAAAGCTACAGTATATATTCAAATGAGGGTTAAAATAAACAGATCACTGCCATACTTCAGCACATTGAACCAGAAACTGAAGAATTAATTAGCCTCATTGCTGTGGACATCAGTCAAGTCTGCAACTGTTCCTTTACTCCACAGTGATTTTATTGATTTGCCTGTCAACATTCCTTCATGTTTATGTGATCATTTAGTTGTTGTCCTTCATAACACAAAACAATGTTTTGATTCCTTTTAAATTCAGTTGAATTTACTTTTTTGATGACTTTGAAATGTTTTAATTTGAGGGGGAGCATTTTAAGTTGCTTGATGTTTAAGAAAGTTCAGATGTTTACATTCATTCCTAAGTATATTCTTAACTCCTGTCTGGGGCCTGGGGAATAAATGCTGACTAACATGAATTTCCAAAGGTTCAGTGGGGCGCCTGCATGGCTCAGTCAGTTAAGTGTCTGCCTTAGGCTCAGGTCATGATCTCAGGCTCCTGGGATGGAGCCCCGCAGCAGCAAACAGTCTGCTTATTGCATTCCTTCTACTCACTCAGCACACGTGTGTGCATGTGTTTTCTCTCTTTCTCAAGTAAATAAAATCTTAAAAAGGTTCAGAAGTTTGAAATGTTTCCTGTTTTCAAAGGGCTTGGTAAAGAGTTAAAATTTGTCTTCTTTTAGTATTTTTCTGTTTTTCTTGTGCTTTGATTTGTTTAGTAAACGGGAAACATTTTAACGGCTCAAAAATAGTGTATTTTTATTTTCAACATTGTCCTCTAATCTACATTTTTAAAGGAAATTTTGATATTTAAGCAACTGGTAATGTTTATATTCACTAGTAAAGCTAGTAAGGGGAAAGGAGAAAATACTGATACCAGATGTCCACCTGTGCATCGTGCTTCCTGAACAAAGTTAAACTGGGTAGGGTGGAACCATTTTGTGTAAACAAAGCCTAAGACACACTGTTAATCTCATCTTATGAAATAAGCTTTGTGGTACTTGTGCTGCGCTGTTACAGAATGGCAGTGACTGAATAGAATATCCTTACCTGATTTTCACCTTAGTCAGGAAGAGTAATTTTGAGGTGTCATGAAAATAAAATCAGGTAATGGAGGAAAGGGCCTTAGGTAGTATTGGAATTGATGTTGTTTTCAAAGTTCTTGGCTGTTTTAGGCATAACATTTACTGTATCTACCACATCTGAGCATTATGTAATTTTAAATTTTATAATGAGAAATGTAGGCAAAATGTTTTATTAGCCTAGAATATTCTTGTTGAGGTGGTATGGAGAACTATGATTCTAGCGGATTTGGTTCTTTGACCTGTACGACCACTACTTATTAGAGCTCTTTGTGAGATCATTGGACACGTTAATCATAGTATGTCCTCCTTCCTACCTCATCCCTTGAATTATGGACATCTTGAAATTCACTGTTTCTCAGTTGACCAGGTTTATAAATGAAGTAATTTTGTGTATGAATCATTTGCTCACATGGTAAACAAAATAGTTCTTAATAATACTAAACACTGTCAGTTCATTAGTTATTTTTTATTTCACATTCAAGCCATAGGTTTTAACTATTTTATTTCTGTCTAAGCAATTTGTGCACTTAGTTTTACATGAAGAGAGCACTAAAGTGGTAGGAAGTTGGGGGGTGAAACAGTTTCTCTATAAAATGAATTAATGTAAATACTTTTTTAGAGATATTCTAAATGCTTGGATTTGGAAAGTTCACATATTGCAAGCCAACTTAATCTTTTATAAAATAATCCACAGTGGGGCAGCAAGGAGCTAGATGCAGGACAAAGGGATCTGGACAAGCAAAACCTTTTAGATGCGGAAGAAGAACATACTTGAGAGAATCTAAAGTAGCCATTAGGAAATTAGGAAATTATTACTGTAATTAGGAAATTATTGTTCAGATAAACCAGATGAGAAGAAGGTTTTCTTCCTTTTCCGTTATGAAATCTTAGAACATATTTTCATGTCTGTAAAATTTATGGTTCAAAATTTGACCTCCACTAATACTACATAATAGAACATGTTCTTAAAGGAAATGACTTTAAACTGGCCTTTGAAGAATGTTTGCATGAGAGCATCAAGGACCCATTTGCTTTTGTGTATTTGAATTCCCTTTATTAAAATTCCTGTATTTTTAAATAATATATTTTTGACTTCCAGGGAAAGACGTAGGAGGAGGAGCAGGAGTTCTTCGAGATCACCAAGAACATCAAAAACTATAAAAAGGAAATCTTCTAGATCTCCCTCCCCTAGGAGGTAGGTTGAACGCATGTGCTAATAAACCCAAGGATGGAGTGGGGGGCGGGCGTAGAAATCTTTTCTTTTTGATCTGTTTTTAAACTTTCTCTTTTGAATGAGTAATACGTTATACATTTGCATGTTTGAGAAATCCCAACAGCATAAAAAGTTACAGATCAGTAGGTCTTAACTTCACCTATGCATTCATCTTCTCTGTCTCCGTAAGTAGTGACTTCACTTTTTTTTGTATTGTATGTCCTTCCAGTTTTGTGTTTAGATATACAAGATGGAAATTTATAGTTTCTTTTCATATTTCTTTGCAAAAGGCAGCAAAAAACCACATGTTGTGCCCTTGCTTTTTTTTCACCCAATTACCTGCAAGATCTTTACATATTCATTAGTGAGTGCTGCTTCATTCTTTTTTTTTATTTTTTATTTATTTATAGTTTTTAAAGATTTTATTTATTCACAAGAGACGCAGAGAAGAGAGAGGCAGAGACACAGGCAGAGGGAGAAGCAGGTTCCCTGCAGGGAGCCCGATGTGGGCCTCCATCCTGGGTCTCCAGGATCACGCCCTGAGCCGAAAGGCTGTCACTCAGCCACTGAGCCACCCAGGCGTCCCCTCATTCTTTTTTAGTAACTGCATGGACTTTCGTTATGTGGCAGTACTTTGGTTTATTTAATCAGTCTGCAGTAGAATAGGTTTTCTTAATTTTCCTGTCATAGATTATACAGTACTGTAATGAATAGCTTCAGACTTTGTTGTGTGCAGGTATGTGGGAAAATTCCAAAAGTGTCGGAGGCTAAATGTGTTTATAGTATTGAGAAGTATTTCTGTATCGCCCTCCCTCCTTATGAAGGCAGCAGTTTGCACTTTAACAGACTGTGTATGAGAGTGCCTGTTTTCCATCAGCTACAACATACTTTGTTACTACAGTTGTGGATTTTTGTCTGATAGATGAGAAATAGTATCAGGATATAGTAATTTTAGTTGCATTTCTCTTAAGAGTGAAGATGACCTTCTCTTCATATAGTTGAAGGCCATTTGTATTTCTCTGTGAGTTGTTAGATACTTGGCCCATTATTTTTGTTTGTTTTGTGGGGTCTGGTTTTTGTTTGCTTGTTTGTTTTTAGAATTTTCTTATATCCAGGGGCTTTTTTTGAATTAGCAACATTATTCTTTTTTTTTAAGTTTATTTTATTTTATTTTTTTAGTTAACTCTACCCAAACATGGTGTTTGAACTCATGACCCTGAGATCAATAGTTGCATGCTCTTCTGAGCCAGCCAGGTGCCCCTGTATTAGGGAGATTATTCTTTAGTGATTTGATACCAGCTATCATTCCTAGTTTGTCCTTCCTTTTCAGAAAATATTATGAGACTTGATTCTACAAGAGATTTTGATTTTTTAGTAGTTTCCTAAGTTTTTTCTTTTTCTTTTTTAAAGTAAACTGTATACCCAGTGTGGGCCTGAAACTTAAAACTCTAAGATTGAGTCACATGCTCTACTGACTGAGCTAGCCAGACATCTCTCAAATGTTTCCTTTTATGATTTCTGGATTTTGAGTCCTATAAAGTTAGAAAGATCTAGATTATAATAGAATGCCCCTCACTGTTTCTTCTTGTACTTTTATGATTTTACTTATTGCGTTCAAATCTTTGATCCATTAGGAGTTCGTCTTTATGTATAGTATGGCATGTGGGTCCAATTTTATTTTTCCATATGCTTTTCTCTTTCTGTTTTTTTTTTTTTTTTTTAAGATTTTATTTATTTATTCATGAGAGACATAGAGAGAGAGAGGCAGAGACATAGGAAGAGGGAGGAGAAGCAGACTCCATGCAGGGAGACCAATGTGAGACTTGATCCTGGGACTCCAGGATCACACCCCGAGCCAAAGGGAGACTCTCAACCACTGAGCCACCCAGACATCCCTCCATATGCTTTTATGTTGATCAGTACAGTACCACTTATTAAAAGCTCATGTTTTTCTAACACTAATTTGTTATATTGACTTTTCAGGTACTAAATATTTCTGTTTGTGGTTGGGTCTATTTCTGGGCCTTCTCTGCTGCTGGATTGGTTTGATGATTCATGCATGTACCAATGCCCCATGCTTTTTTATTTTTTATAACTCAGATTGTATAGTTTTGTTTTTTTTTTAACATTTTAGTAGGGCCAATTCTTCCCCACTCTTCCACTGCTGTTTTTTGAGCATTCCTGACCATTCTTGCCTATTTTTCCATTTGAACATAAGAGTTGTTTAGGTTCTAGAAATAAGATCTGGTGGTGATCTGTATTACAGTTGCATTAAATTTATTAATTAGGGAAATTGACAAACAGATTTTATCAATAAAGCCTTATGGTGGTGAGTCTTGCTTTCCAGTATCTTTTTTACTCCTTTAAACCATTTGTAGTGTTTTTTAGGAATACTTCAGTGTTTGTTTCATAGAGATTTTTTAATTTAATTTTATTTTTATTTTTTTCATAGAGATTTTATACATCTTTAAGTTGATTTCTAGATACTTTATTGTTGTTGTTTCTCCTGTCTTTTCTTTCATTATGTCCTCTAGCTGGAGGTTGGGTTCATGCAAAGGAAGATTACTGCATTTTGTGTATTTATTTTTTATTTCATCACCTTAATAATTTGTCATAGTTTTTCAGTTGGTTTTCTAGGTAAAGAAAAGAGAAATTTACAAAAACCTTTGTCAGAATGTAAAGAGGAACATGTTTCTCAGTAGGGGTCTTACTGTTTATTTGCCAGTGGGTTACTGGCAAACAAACCCAAACAGTGGGTTACTGTTTTTAGGTGAGAATAATAGGAGGCATTATGATACTGTAGTCATGGGCCATATGTGTATATTTTTAATACTTTGGTCTTGGAAGTTAAAACTTTTCTCAGTTGTGAATTCAAATTAGGCAAAAAGGTTACTTTTTTGCCTAATTTTTCACAAGGTTACTTCTGACCCATTCCTTCTATGTTGCTCCCCACCCACCTTCTGTAAGTGATCAATTGCTTTTATCCTTCCTGTGTTTCTTCTTGCAAAATTAAGCAAATGCATTGATTAGAATATCTGTGTATGTATGTGAGTAACTGTACTTAGCCTCACTTACATGTTGGGTTTTTCTTTTTTAATTGAGAAATAATTCACGTATCATAAAATTCACTTTAAATGTGCAATTCAGTGGTTTTTAGTTAGGTTCACAGTATTGTCAACCGTCACTCCTACTTCATTCCAGAACATTTTTTTCACTTGAAAACCCGTATCCACAAGCAATTACTCCCCCGCAGCTCCTGGCAGCCACCAGTCTCACTATCTTTGTGGATTTGCCTGTTTCTGGATGTTCATATGTGGACTCAGCATGTGTTTTACAACTGGCTTCTATGACTAAATGTAATGTTTTCAAGGTTTATGTTGTAGCATGGATCACTACCTGATTCCTTGTGAATAATATTCCATTGAATGCATAAAACCATGTTTTATTTATCCATTCATTAGTTCGTGAACTTTTAGTATTGTTTCCATTTTTTAGCTATAATGAGTAATGCTTCTATGACTATTCATGTACAAGTTTTTGTGAGGCCCTGTGTTTTCATTTCTCTGGGGCATGTGCCTAATGAGTGGTAATTACCCAGTGCTGTTTTACTCTCCTTTTTTTTTTTTTTAATCAGTGTGCTAAGCAGTGAGTCAATTTATTTTTTTATTTTTAATTTTTTTTTTAAGTAATCTCTACTCAGTGTGGGGCTGGAGCTCACAACCCTGAGACCAAGAATCACATGTTTTACCAACTGAACCAGCCGGGTGCCCCTCTCTTTATCTTTTTAGAAACTGCCAGACTGTTTTCCCAAGTGCTTGTGCCATTCTACCTTCCACCAGCATTGTGTTAGCGTCCTGATTTCTCCGCATGCTCACCAACATTTGTTATTGTCTGACTGATTATAGCCATTCTACTGAGTGCGTAGTGGTATCTCATTGTGGTTTTGATTTATGGTTTTCTAATGAATAGTGATGTTGAGCATCTTTGTGTGTGCTTAATTATTTTTTGTGTTATCTTAGAGGACATGTCTTTTCAAGTATTTTGCCCATTTCAAATTTAGTTATTTGTATTTTGTTAAGTTGTAGGAGTTCTTTAAAATCTGCGTATTAATCTTGTGTACCAGATACATGATCTGTAAATATCTCTCCTATTTTGTGGGTTTTCTTTTCTTGATAGTATTCTTTGATGCATTAAAGTTCTTAATTTTGGTTTGTTTTTATTTTTGTTTTTGTTTTTTAAATATTTTCTTTA
The DNA here is from genome assembly GCF_053574225.1 of Canis aureus. Taxonomy (NCBI): domain Eukaryota; kingdom Metazoa; phylum Chordata; class Mammalia; order Carnivora; family Canidae; genus Canis; species Canis aureus. Next base: position 52,572,392 of record NC_135615.1, read on the forward strand.
TTCACGGGAGACAGAAAGAGGCAGAGACATAGGCAGAGGGAGAAGCAGGCTTCCTATGGGGAGCCTGATGCAGGATTTGATCCCAGGATCAGGACCTGAGCCAAAGGCAGATACTCAACCACTGAGTCACCCAGATGTCCCAAAGTTCTTAATTTTGTTGAAGGCAGATTTATCTATTTTTTTTCCTTTTGATGCCTTTGCTTTTGGTGTCATATCCAAGAAATCATTCTAAATCCAGTGCCTGGATTTCTTCTAAGAATTTTATAGTTTTCTTCTAAGAATTTTATAGTTTTAACATATATGTTAGGTCTTTGACCCATTTGAATTAATTTTTAAATATGATATAATGGTCCAACTTCATTCTTGTGCATGTGGCTATCCAGTTTTCCCAGTATCATTTGTTGAAAAGATTGTCCTTTCCCCCTTGAATGGGTCTTGGCCCCCTAGTCAGAAGTCATTTGAACTATAGATGTGGGAGTTTATTTCTGGGTCTTTGGTCTATTCCACTGGTTTATTTTCTGTCTTTATGTAATACTGCACTGTTTTGATTACTGTACCTTTCTTCGTACAGTAAGTTTTGAAATTGGGAATGCTGTGCCTTCAAACTTTGTTCTAAGTTTTAAGATTGTTTTGGCTATTTGATGTTCTTCAAGATTCTATATGCATTTTAGGATGGGTTTTGTATATCTGCTAATAACAAAGAATGCGATTTTGATAGAGGTTGTATTCAATCTCTAGTTGGCTTTGGATGCTGTTTGTCATCTTAACAATAGTTAAGTCTTCCAGTCCATAAACATGGATGTCTATTTATTTGTTTTCATCTTTTTAACAAATTTTTTGCCTTGGTTAAATTTATTCCTAAGAATTTTATTCAATTTAATGTGATTGTTCCTTTGACACTTAAGAATTAATGTAGAAAGATGCACACATATGTTGCAAATATGTAATTTTTCTTTTGAACATGCTAATTTTTTTTTTACTTGCAAAGTTTTATGTAGGCAAATTTATCAGTCTTTTATTGTACCTGAATTTTTAGTTATGGTTGAAAAATCTTTTTTTTCACCCAGATAGTAAGGAAATTTACCCATATTTTCTTCTAATACTATTTTATTTTAAAAATTTAGGTTCTAATCCATTTGGACTTACTTAGATATTTTGGAATGAGATATGAGATAATGATCCAGATTAATTACTTCAAATAAGTTGTCTCCAAACCTTTTATTTATAAAAGACCATCTTAGGGCAGCCCAGGTGGCTCAGCGGTTTAGCGCCACCTTCAGCCCAGGGCCTGATCCTGGAGACCTGGGATCTAGTCCCATGTCAGGCTCCCTGCATGGAGCCTGCTTCTCCCTTTGCCTGTGTCTCTGCCTCTCTCTGTTTCTCTCATGAATAAATAAATAAAATCTTAAAAAAAAGAAAAGACCATCTTTTCCTCAGTGATTTGAGATCCTACCTTTGTTACACTAAATTTCGTATGTACTTATATGTTTGCTGAATGTCTTTGTTTTCTTAGTCTTTATTTTTGAATTACTCGTTATTACAAGAGAAAATTTAGAATTCCATGTTGAGGCTAACTTTTTTAAGTGGAAGGTATTATGCTTCTGACCGAAATGCATTATTTTTTCCCTCTAATTCTAAAGATCTATTGTTTTTATAAATGAAATTTGTTCATGAAGTCTTCTCTTAACTTTTGATCTTGAATTGGTGGGTCTTGTTTGTAATTGTGAGTGACAAGGGCAGTGGCACAGGTTACTTGAAATTCTAAGTTTTGCTGTAGTCATTCAGCCCTCCCTGGAGCTGCCCCTAATTTTTTATCCTTTACATTCCTTTCTGCTTTTTGCTTTGAAAAGGTGGCTATAAAAAAACCAGCACCCTATATTTGGCCTTATTTTAATCTTATTACAGTTGATAGATAAATCTTGAACAAATAAATTGAAAATGCCAAATCATGTTTTATGTGAACACACTGTGGCCTCTGCAAAAAAAGATTAATTGGGTTGTGGGGTAGAACAGGTGGGGCTGTAGGACTGTTTATGTAACTTGGTCAAACCAGATTACTGACCTGCTTATTTCCAGTGCATTAGTGTTAGATGAGACTGTTTCATCGACAACATGGGAGTCTATAATGTCTTAGAAGTTAACTGGCATATTACCACTGTTCTTACAGCAGAAATAAGAAGGATAAAAAGAGAGAAAAAGAAAGGGACCATATTAGTGAAAGAAGAGAGAGAGAACGTTCAAGCTCTACAAGAAAGAGTTCTAATGACCGAGATGGAAAGGAAAAGTTGGAGAAGAACAATACTTCACTTAAAGTAAGCAGCAATCACTCAGTGTTTTGGCTTTGAATAATTAAAATTGAGATTATTTTTTACATAGAACTAGATTTAGACCAAAAACTTCTTGATATCTTGTATGTTTTTGGTATCCTTTAATATTTGTTCGATTAATAACTTTTTTAAGCTGGATTTTTGAAGAGATGAAGTAAGAGCTAACTGAAACTCAGACACATACATTCCTTACTATAGGGAATCCTAGAGTCCTGTTTGTCCTGTAGACAGTAGGACTGTCTACAGATAATGCATATTTGATTTTATACGAAGATTTCTGGTTGAGGCCATTTTCCTTAAAATATATGTATTTCCTGAAATAGATTTTTTCCAGCAAATTTGACACAAGTTCTGTTGTCATTGGTATTGTAATGTATACTGAAATTAGTAGGTTCGTCGAATTAGAACAACAGAAAACCAAATTCTACCAAGTAAGGGTGTTTTTGGGGATAAATATTTAATTGCTAGTGAATTACATTAATTGCTTTATTATTCCAGTAAGTGTATTTGTATTTGGAAATCATTTGTAAGTTCTAGAGCTTTCACCTGATAATTTTATTTACTCTCATATTGGTAGGGGTTTATCACCATCATCAGTAACCTTGATAACATCTCTTGAGCATTACTGTGTGTCAGGCATTGATTGTTCCATATGTTCTCATTTAATTCTCCTTGAAGCTGAGGGCAGAATTGGACTTTTCTTGAGCAGTCTTTTCTAGAATGAAGAGTGATTTCTTTTTCTGCATCCTCTGAATTTTGCTTCTTTGGTATCCAGATTGCAAACCTATCCTGGCATCTTTGGGAGCTATTTAACTCTTTCGGCTAGTCTGTCCTACTTTTCAATTCAGTAATGTTTATTGAATATGTCCTAGACTTTCTTTTTGATTATTGTAATTTAATTTACAATTTCCATCTTTTATGAGAAATACAGAGGATATAGTGATACATTTATTTATGTGAAAAGATAATGGGAGCAAATAATCACTTTTACTAAGTTCACAGAAGTACCTATTTTAGCTGTAACCAGATGTAATAGCAGGCAACTTTTGAGAAAAAATATTAAACATATGGCTTAATATTCATTGTAGGAGAAGGAACACAGTAAAGAACCAGATTCAAGCGTGGGCAAAGAAGTAGATGACAAGGACGCACCAAGGACTGAGGAAAACAAAGTGCAGCAAAATGGGAATTGTCAGCCAAATGAAGAAAACCTCTCTACCAAAACAGAAGCAGTATAGAACTGACAGGTGCACCTCTGAACACAGGCTGGAAGAAAAATCCAAAGCTTTTAATTCTCTCAACAAGATGTTAAACGGTGAAGAAATCCAGTTGAGCATAAAGATACAAACTAACAGCTTTCCTAGTTGTTCGGTGACTTTGTGGCCATCTTGTTACTGAGTAAGAAAATAAAGCATGGACATGGTGAAAATAACAGGTGTTACCCAAACTCCTCATCTTCTAGAATCTGTGCATTTCCATGGTGGCTGCCACACTTGTCATGTGGTTTGTTAGTGTTTGCCAAGAACCATTACAAATAAATGGGACATCAAAGATCCAAATTTGTACTATCCATAAAGACTGGAGATAAGCATTGGAGGCTCTTTTAAAAAATGGTAGTTGCTGAATTTTGTATTGTTTTACCTTTTTTTTTTTAAATTTCAGTATATACAGATTTGATGATGTGCTTGAAATCGGTGCAAATATATACACACCCTTGTAAGTGCAGAGTATGTAAGAAGTTTTAACATTTACTTCACAGGATTTACGGTGATTGTGTTAAATTCTCACTATTGTGTTTTCTTTTGCTCACTGTTTAGGACAACAGTTTTTTGTTAAAATAGTTTTACAGACTAAAATTGCTTAAATAAGTGGATTAATAGACAACTGACAATGCATGCTCCTGTTCTCTTTCAAAAGGAAGAGCACCCATGCTGAATACTTAATACTAATGTATTAGTATTCAGTTTAGAATCATTGGGTCTCCCCACAAAGTAAGCATTTCTTTTTGAACTTTCATGACATTTCCAAGCTTATTATGAATAATACTGCAGTGTGTGTTGTCAGCTGTAGGTGGCAAAGGTGCCATTATTAAAAGAAGACTGGGTTTTCAAAATGGGCTATGGGAGCACAAGCTGAAGCTTTAGTGCCTTCTACAATGTGGTATGCTGTTTTCTAGAATTTTATATGTGCTAGTCATTCTCAGTTCATAGGGAACGTAGATGGATATCCCGTTCACTCCCATAGAGAAGTGTGCAAATGGTATGTCAGAAGAGCTTCTCACATAGTTCACTTAACACAAGGCAAGTCCTGTTTTCAAGAATGGCTTCAGAGCTTAAAACAACAGTGCAGTTTTGGGACCATCAGTTTTATACTGTGATGATTGAAAATGAAGCATGTTCTTACTTTACTTAAAGCAAACACTTTCTCGTCTCCATTGGATGGCCTTAATTATTACCTCTTAATCATCTTCTCATAAATGATGTGCAGAAATTCTATGTAAAGGAGAACACATGAGGTTATTTGTTTAAGGATACGTTTACTTGAGTTTAAAATATAGGTCGTCCGTTACTCTTAGGCTCACTTTCAGCAGGAAGTATACATGTAGTAAAATGACAACATTGCTAATATTTTCCCCCAAAGCCGTAAGTCATAATTTCAGAAATATTTTCATTATTGTTTTGTTTCCCCAAATGTTATACCTTTTGATTAGCATGTTATTAAAATAAATCAAGTATAATTATTTTAATGCAACCTAATACAATCAAATTACTCCGTTGCCTTACCTCATGGGAAGAGTTACTTATAGATTTAAAAAGCTGAGTAGCACATCAGTTACTTGGTTTCAACTTGAGTTTTCTTTTAATGTTAATACTATTGAAACTTAAGTATTTGGTAGAGAACGGAAAGAATTGCCCCTATTGCAATGAAGCCTCGTTTTATTATGAAGCTGCTTAATTACTCTTCATGTGTTCAGAATTACTGTGTTTTTTTTTCCTTTTTTGTCACTGTGTACATTAAAATTTTTGAAAATGCTTTACTATGTAAAGTATAGATGGTCATTTTAATCATTCAACCACATACGGTTGGCTGGTAAACAGCTTATTCTGATACAAGAATGCTTGGGTGCATATGGAAAGATTGTGGAGGAGTGTGTGTCTTGCATCAACAGCTGTCTTATTTATAATATGTAAGTAGAATAGAGCAAATGTTGTTTGAATCTTTGTTATTTTTAGTACCATTTCTCTAATAAAGCCAAGTATTTTAGAGGAAAGTATTTGTTTATGCATTTCAAAACAGCATCTTAGTTTATCATGTTTATCTTGTTTTAGTTGGCATAGAGATTGTTTCGACATGGAGAGTACATGTTTGTTTGGTGTCTATAAAACAATCATTTAAAGTTTGAGTTATTTCTTGTACTCTGGACTCCTAATGTTTTCTTTGTTGGCAGTTAATTTGGTGCTTGCTGCTAATTATTTTTCCTGCTGGTGACATTCAGCTTTAAAATAATGACATTTCTTTTGAAAGACACTGATTTGTAAAAGTTGGACATGAATTGAGTAGGGATGCAAGAGATACAAAGAAAGTGAAAAAATGTCTTTAAGTGGGCTTACAGAAGCAGTGTTTAGGGCCTGGAGGTGAGTGGTTGCGTGCGTGCGGGCGCATGCGTGAGAGAGATTGAGAGATCGAGAAAGAATGAGAGAGAGAAAGACATATTTTTTTCTTTGTTCACTTATAGGAGCCTGGTAGGTTTCCATTTATTATTTTCTTTCAAGGCATTTTGTTTTTTCTTTAAGGCTATTCTCTTTCAACCCAGGTAGATGTTGTCAGGAAAACTTGAGGTAAGGCCGAGAAGACAGCTTTTTATACTTGATCCCTTCTGTAATTATCTTTTTTAGCTTGATTATACAGAGAGTACATTCTGTTCCCTAATTGTGTTGCTATTCATCATTTTAGACAAATTCTGTTGATCTTGTTCTTTCTTTTCAGCAGTGCATAATGAATTATTTATATTAAGATGGCCTTCATAATAAGCTGGCTAGTTTCATATGTGAAAACAAGTATGAATCCTTAACTTCTGCAATTATCTCCTTATTATTCTCCATCTAATCTAATTTATAATCGCAAACACTAATTGTGATTTTGTTCAGAATTCTTATATTCAAGAGTTCTATATATGCCGTGTTGATCTTCAGAAACGTCAGAGGCTTAAATTTTGACATGCTTAATAATAAAAACTCATGTTTAGAATCCTTTCTTTTTTGTGAAGAAAATAACTTCATTTGTGATGTTATTTCCAGGACCTCATTCATTCCTATATATATGTTTCTGTCTTTATCTTAAAACTTAAAAAGCCCTGAATCCAAATCACCTCTGAAGGTTCTAATTTTAAGAATTACGGTATGTAGTAATAGGCTTTTAAACATTTAAAAAATCTATTAGAAATAATATGGTTTGAATTAAATCTTTTTTTTTTTTTTTTTTTTTTTAAGTAGTTGAATTAGCTGTTAAAATGAGTCTTTGGAGGGATGCATCGCATAGCTTAAAATTTCAGGGAATTGTATCTTCACTCAAACATAGTATCTGATTCTAACTGCGTGGGTTATAAAGTAGAGCCATTTCCACAAAGTATGTTCCTTACATGTTTAGGTTTTTAAAAAAATTTTTACTACCTACATACTTAGTAATCTCACATTTATTTAACTAGTGTAATATTCATTTAAAATTGTTTCTTTTCAGATTTCAAAAGGTAGTGCTCTTAAAAGGGCTAAATTATATTTCTGGAAGCAGTAGTCAAGTATAATGTAATAGTCTTTTAAAATGAAATTGACTTCCCTATTTAATTTTGGGGTTGTGGATGAATTTGTTTTTCTTAAATCTTCTCTTGGTGATTCTGTCTGAAGATTGATACATTATTTTAAAAATAATAGCTAGAGCTGTTAATGGTTTTTGGTCCCTATTCAGGTTGGTAGTATGTAATCACTAGATTTCTTTCCATTCTAAAGATATTTTTATAGTTCCTAGCAACTAATTTGTTAAAATTATTAGTTTATATTTAATATAGCTTTTCTTAATACATTGTTTTTAAAAGCAAGGTTTTAGTTTGTTGCCTGATTTTTAAATTTACTTTGTATCTAATATTTTCATTTCAAAAATTGCCAACTTTTGTGAAATTTGACATATTTTACTGCTGAGATTTATTTTCCTGGGATTGGAATGGAATTAATATAGTTTTCTCCACTCTTGATTAACTTTTATTTGCTAGATAGTTAATTTCTTGACTATATGTGCAAGTTCAAGTATATGAAAATCATAATGAAGAAGTTAGAGTTGAGGAGACGGAGTTTTACCAACTTGAGGCTGTGTGTGGTAGGCAACAACCTCTTGGGGAATGATCTCTGGTTTCCACAGAAGATGACTTTTGGGTGCATTGTGTAGTTGTATAGGTAGTTCGGTTTAATAGTTAAATATTACTCTCCTGAATCTTACAATAGTGTTCTTCACATAATGCGATGGATTATTAAGGGAAGAGTTTAAAATGTAAACATAAAGATGCTGCATAGGTGGTGTATATTTATGTGAGTAGGACTACTTCTAAGTGGACTAGTAAAGATTTATCAAATGATGCTGCTATTGTGTTGCTATATTTTTAATAAAAACGAAAATCTTAAAATGTTGCCACTGTTGAGTAGTATTTTCACCTACTTCTGAGACATTTACACATTTATGGCTTTTGAAAAATAACTGAAAGGTGGTAACAAGCCCTTCCAGGGTTTTGCAATGTCTTTCTGGTTTTGGTTTTACAAAGATCTTGCTGGCCTAACAGGATGAATTGGAAAGTTGTGTGTGTTCCCTCCTCTTCAGTTTTCTGAAGGACTTTGATTCATATTGTCATTACTTCTTCCATAGACGTTAGGTGGAATTTCATAGTAAAGCCAATCCGAGTCTGGAATTTCCTTCTTAACATTACAAATCAACATTAATAGTAGATTTAGGATTATTCAGGTTATTTATTCCTGAGTAAGCTTTGGTGGTGTACATCTTCAAAGGAATTTGTTGTCAAAGCTATCGGGATATAAAGTTGGAAATTCCCTTTTTTTTAATAAAGTAAGATATGTAGTGATACTTTCTTGTTCCTAATGTTAACATGTCTTTAAAAGGAATCTAATCAGATTTTGCTTTCATCATCATTTCCTCTTTTTTTTTTTCTTTTTATTTCACCAATTTCTGCCCCTTATTTCTTTTGCTTATTTCAGGTTTAGTTTGCTCTTTCTCTCATTTAATGTGTAAGCTGGAGTCACTGATGTGAGGCCTTCTTTTCAAAATAGGTATTGTAATGCTATGAATTTCCTTCTAAACACTGGATTAGCTTCATTCCAGCCAATCTTCGTATGTTGTGTCTTTGTTTTTGTTCAGTTCAAAACACTTCATAGTTTTCCATTTAGCATGTCTTTGGCCTTGGGTTACTTTCAGTGTGTGTTATTTTACTGTCGAAATATTTGGGCAGATATTTAGTGCCCAAAGAGCATTGTTGCTCTCTTATAACTTAATTCCATTTTGATTAGTAAACAGTTTGTATGATTTGATTTCCTTTTAAAAATTTTCTAAGAGTTGCTTTATGGCTCACAGTACATCTTCATAAGTGCCCCACACTCACCTGAAAAGAAGGTATCTTCTGGCTCTTGTTGAGTGAAATAATCTATAATGCCACGTCATGCTCTCTGATGGTGGTGTTCAAGTTTGTATATCCTTAATGATTTTCTGTCTATTGTTGCTATCATTTAATGTTGGGGTCTTGAAATCCCCAGGTGGATTGTGGATTTTGTCTGTTTTTCCTTTTAGTTCTTCCTGATTTTGCTTTATGTATTTTGAATTCATAAGTATTTAGGATTGTTGTTATATTCTACTGTTGAATTGACATTTATATCTTTAGTAACCCTTTTTGTTCCCGGTAATATTCTTTGCTTAAAATCTTATGTTAATACTAGCAGTCTGATTAAAAACTTTAAAAAACCCACATATTAGTGTAGTATTATCTTTTCCTATCCTTTTACTTCAGACTTGTTGGTGTGTTTATATTTAAGTGTGCATCTTATGGGCAACATACAGTTTAGCCTTTTTTTTTTTTTAATCCAGTATGTCAACCTATGCCTTAGTTGGTAATATTAAGACCAGTTACATTGAATGTGAGTATTGATGTGTTAAAATCTATCATCTTGAAGTTTTTTTTTTTTTTTTTAAGATTTTATTTATTCATGAGAGGCACACAGAGAAAGAGAAAGGCAGAGAGACACACAGGCAGAGGGAGAAGCAGGCTCCATGTAGGGAGCCGGACGTGGGACTCAATCCTGGGTCTCCAGGATCACGCCCTGGGCCGAAGGCAGGTGCCCAACCGCTGAGCCACCCAAGTGTTCCTATCATCCTGAGTTTTATCCCACTTTTTATCTGCCTTCTTTTGAATACCTGTTTATTATCCTAGTTGTGCTCTTTGTTGGCTTCTTAGGTCTAATACTTTGTTTCAGATTTTAAGTGTTTTTAGGGTTTATTGTGTGTAAACTTTTCTTTTTTTAATTTGAGAGAGCAAGCAAGAGCGAGCATGAGCAGAATGAGGGTGGGGATGGACAGAGGGAGAGGGAGAAGCAGACTTCACGCTGAGCAGGGACCCTGATGCAGGGCTCCATCCCAGGAGCCCAGGATCATGACCTGAGCTGAAGGCAGATGCTTAACTGACTGAGCCTCCTCCCAGGCGCCCCTATTGTGTGTGAATTTTCATTTATCACAGTCTAAAGTAGTACACCACTTCATTTATAGTGTGAGAACCTTCCTGTAATACTCTTATTATTCCTAGTCCCAGTTCATGTTATTTTTGTCCTACATTTATATTTGTTGAAGTCACCACAATACAGTGGTAACTATTTTTGCTTGAATAGTTTTAAAGAGACTTTGAAGAAGAAGAAAAAACAAGTCTCTTATATTTACCCACATATTTACAATTTATGGTGTTCTTTATGTCTTTGTGTAGATCCAGATTTCTGCTTGATTCTATTTTTCCTCTGCCTAAAGATAACATGGTATTTGTCTTTCCCTGACTGACTTATTTTGCTTAGCATAATACACTCTAACCCCATCTTTGTCATTGCAAATGGGTCTGCTATCATTCTTCGTGTTCCTCTACATGGCCTTCTTCTTGTGACCACTTTTTCCCCCCTAAGTTTATTTATTTTTAGGTAATCTCTCCGCCCAATATGGGAATCGAACCAATAATGACCCCAAGATCAAGAGTCACATTACTCGAGGAGTGCCTGGGTGGCTCAGTCGGTTAAGCATCTGACTTGATGTTGTCTTAGGTCATGAACTCGGGGTTGTGAGATCAAGCCCTGCACAAGCACAGCTCCGTGCTGTGTGTAGAGCCTACTTAAGATTCTCCTCATATCCCTCGGCCCATCCCCCCTACTACCTCTCTAAAAAAAGATAAAAGTCATGCTCTTCCAACTGAGCCAGCCAGGGACCCTTATTTGTGACCACTTTTAAGATTTTCTCCTTTAATTGGTTTTAATCAGTTGACTGATAGTCCTTGGTATTGTTTTATATGTTTCAGTGTTTGTGGTTCCCTGAGCTTCTTGGGTCAGTATGTTTTGAATTTTTATTAAATTTGGAAAATTTCCAACCATTATTTCTTCATGTATGTTTTCTTTTCTCCTCCCCACTTCTGGTCTCCTATTTATATATACGTCACTTGAAGTTGTCCCACAGCTCACTCAATCTCTTTTCTTTTTTTTCAGCTTTGTGTGTGTGTGTGTATGTCACTTTGGGTAGTTCTCTTGCTCTTCTCTGAGGTTAATATATCCTGTAGAGTTGAATCTGTTCATTTTCCCCAATATCTTCTTTTTTTAAAGATTTATTTCAGAGAGAGGGTGGGCACGGGGAGAGGGAGAATGAAACTAAAACAGACTCCATGCTGAGTGTGGAGCCCAACACGGGGCTTGATTCCATGACTCTGAGATCATGACCTGAGTCAAGAGCAGGAGTTGTACACTTAATCAACCGTGCCATCCAGGTGCCCCAAGGCGTATCTTTTTAAGATTTTAAAAAAATTTTATTTGAGAGAAAGTTCAAACAAGGGGAGTGCCAGAGGAAGAAGAAGAAGCCCCAGTGTGGGACTCAATCCCAGGACCCTGGGATCATGACCTAAGCCGAAGCTACCTGGGAGCCCCCTAAATGTATCTTTTTTTTTTAAATAGTTTATTTATTCATGAGAGAGGCAGAGACACAGGCAGAGGGAGAAGCAGACTCCCTGCAGGGAGGCCCGATGTGGGACTTGATCCCAGGACCCCAGGGTCACGCCCTGAGCCAGAGGCAGATGCTCAACCACTGAGCCACCCAGGCGTCCCTAAATGTATCTTTTAAAAAATAATCTCAGATATTGTATTTTACAACTCTAGAAGTTCAACTTAAGACATTTTTTTAAATCTTCCATGTCTATTTTACGTCTTAAAATGTAAATGTAATTTAAGCATGTAAAAGCGGGAAATCTTGCCCTTAGCCTTTCTAACTTACTTATTTGGCTGCATACTTTGTGCTGATTCTGTGTTTTCCCTACACACAAATGTGATTAGGAGTCTTGGCAAAGATCCATGCAAGCAATGAGTCTTGAAGCTTAAACTTTATTATTTTCACAGTAAATCCATCTTAGGGCCTATTTAAGAAAAGAAGGACCAGATTGGCAGGATGGAGGCTTCAGTCCAGGCTCATTAGATTGTTGCCAAGTGCAACGTGGCCAGTGACAACCAATGAAGGAGGTAATATTTACAAAGACTGATTTCTTGATGGGTCATAAAAGCTCACTTGCATAAAGATTTTATGAAGCCACTCAGCCGGTTGCTTGGACCTAGTGGATCTCCTGATCTGGATCTTCAGGGTCAGGCAGCCTAGAGCCCCAAGTGGCCCAGGAACAGACAGGGGGGTGGGGTGGGGGGCACGGGAGAGGTCTCCCGTTATTACAAGAGCTGAATCTGGGGTGCATGCTTTTATCTTTGTCATCCTAACGTCAAGCTCCTCCTAATTGCGTGGTGTGAGAGCAAGCTAATAATCAGAAACTTGAATAGGGGTTAAACTGAGATAGACCCTAGTTGAGATCATGTGATTATAAAACAAGTCATGAAACTCACTGTGACTCAACAACTAGCAACCTAGATGGTTGTCATGTGTATAGTAGTATGATACAAGGATGACTAGAATTTTGAAATTCTGTAGCCAGTCTGTTTGGTTTCAGAGTTCTCTAGTTCATGTGCATGTAGGCTCTTTACCATTCTTAAGAATAAATGCTAATAAACAGTAATAAATTGAGCAATAAGGATTATATTCTGTAACTACTTCCTCTGAAACAAGAAGGGAGTCTGGCAGCTTCTCACAGAAACTGTGAAATCCAGGGAGGTGGCCCAGGGCTTCTGCGAGCCTCGTGGGTGCCTTTGTGTGGCTGAGGACAGGGTGCTGCCCCGACAGATGCAAACTCCTGGGCGCTTGGCTTGGCAAATGGAGCTTGGACTGTTCCGTCTCCCTTGTTGCCCAGGCTGGGTCTTCTTGTGTGATCATCAGACTGCACAATTGCCTGTGGGCTACCAGTGACCGGAGGCGGCTTCAACAAATCTTCATCCAGCCACAACATCTGGCTGGCTTGGTCAGCAGGTACAGCCACCGAGGTCAGTCAGACAGTGATTGGCTCAAAAAAGGATGAGAGCTTAACTATGAAATCCTGAGCCTAAAAATGTACTGTGGAGGAATGAGAAAAGGTCCACACACAACAGTATTTTAGAGCTTGAAAGTATCTGGGAAATGATCTAGTTCTTCCCTTCTTGCACTTCAGCAGATGCGGCTCCCAAAACTCAGAAGACCTGAGTAGCCTCAGGTTCACCAAGGGTAAGCAGGGAGTCCGGACCTGAGTGACGCAGTCCTTGGCCATCAGCAATTTCCTATCCAACACTTGCCTGCCTTGTTTAATTAAAATTTGGATAGTTTTTTTCCCCTCAAAGTGCTGCTTACATTAAAACCCATCTCAAAAATGCGGATGAAAAGGTATGATTCAGTGAGTACAGGGCTGCCAAGCATCATCATTTATAGTATTTGGAAAAAATACAATTTTCATTTCCGTGGAATCATGGCTTCTGGCAATAATAACTCCATTACTCTTGATGAACCAACTGAGACTTCCGAGCTAATGCAATTTATGTTCAGAGATGTCCTAAAAGGCCGACGTAACTTCATTATCAGTACCTGACTTTTTAAAAGTACTACAGCTATTAAACAATGAGAACATCTTCTAACATCACTGTAATAGGATTTTCTGTTCTTTCAGGTCAGGTGGCAAAAGTTTAATGAGCGATTTAATTGCTTGAAGAATTAAATATGTCTTATTTTTTGCTTCAGGGGTTGGGGTAACATTGGTTTGGACGAGATATTAAGAGTTTGGGTGAGAGTTTTTACCTTCGGGGAAGAAAACCTGCCTTAGAAATCATCTCCAGGTTCTCCAAATCCTATACTGGGCCAACTTCACTCTTGACTAATTACTATTCATAAAATCCACAGAACTTAGAGCTACATTTTATTTTAGAAATTATTATCCTCCCCTCACTTTTCTCAGGCGAGAGACAACCACCACAAACCAGGTGGCTTAGAACAACAGAGATTCATTCTCCCAGAGTTCTAGTTCAGAGGCTAAAAGTCTGAGATCGAGGCTTCTCTTCGGGCTTCAGGGGAGAATCGGCCCCATGCCCTTCTTTGAGCTTCCGGTGCTGCTGGCAATCAGGGGCAATCGTTGGCTCCCTCGGCTGGTAGACACACCGCTCCAGGCCCTGTTCTGTGGTCACATGGTGTTCTCCCTCCATGTGTCCTGAGTCTCCTCTTAGAGAGGCATTGGTCATATTGGATCGAGGGACATTATCAGTCCAGTATGACCTCATCTTAACTAATTATGTCTGCAACAACCCTATTTGTGACTGAGGTTACACCCACAGCTACCAGGGGTTAGGAAACGAGCCTATCTTTTTTGGGGGACACGAGTCTGCCTACTACAGCCTGCAACCTTTCTACTGTGAATACGGAAGCACTACAGCCAGTCATTAATTACCTTTCTGTGGGGCTCCTTGAGTTGGGTGAAAGTGGGGCGCAGGGAATCATGACTTACATCGATCATTTCTTGTCCTCGCATAGCTTATAGTCTCATGGAAAAACTGATCATAAATAAGTCAACTGATAGGTATTGATTAAAGAAAAATAAGTCTGGATAGGACACAGTTTTCACAGTGTGGTCAAGGGAAGCCTCTCAGGATATACATTGAAACTGAGACAGCTGTGGGAAAGGTATGGAGAAAAACGTTCCGGGGTGGGGGTTGTGGGGGGAAGCAACAGCAAATACTAAGGCAACAAGGTGGGCAAGAGCTCAGAACTCCAGGTACTGAGGGAACGAATAGGGGGAGATGAGGGAGGAGGAGACCAAGGATGTAGGCCGAGGCCTTAACCTGATGGGCAGTGAGTGGCTCCCAAATTTCTTTGACCGCAACGCTGCAGCTAAGAAATAGCAGCTCAAGATGCATACATATAACCAGATGGTGAAAGAGAAGACAGCAGGCAGTCGTTCGATTTCTAGTCACATTTTGGAGGTGACATCTCAGGATGCTAATGTACCTCATGTGGGGGTGGTGTGAAGGAATTCAGGGTGATGCTCATTGTTTTGGCTTGAGCAACTGGGCCGAAGGCTGTGCTGGTAAGTGAAATGGTGAAGCCTGGGGAAGGAAAGGAGGTTTTGTTAGACACGGAGGTGGCGGGGGGGCTGTAAATAAACAGTTAAGTGTTTGACATATTCCATTGCAGACACCAATAAGTCACACGTACGTTGCCTAGTGGATACGTCTCTGAAGCTCAGGGATGAGATCGGGGCTGACAATGTAAGTTTGGCGATTGATGACGATCTAGAGATAGAATCTAGAGCCAGGAGAAGTAGATGACATTTGAGGAAAGGGAGTAGAAGAGGAGAGCATTAAGAAACTGCAAACAAAGCACCCGGTCACTGAGTGTGTTCATTACCATTATTTTGTGAGTGGCATCCGGGCACAGATGCCACACAGGGTAGTGAGCCAAGACCTGGAATGCCAGCACAGTGGCGTGTGAATTTGCACCAATTTGCACCAATTTGTCCTACCTGTGCAACTGGAGCAAGTCCTGCAATCTCTGGGCTTCTGTTTCCATATTTGCTAAGTGGTAACAGCCTCGCCTGTATCGCAGGGTAGGCGGGCTGGGTTCACTTGACACCTGTTGAGTTCCTGTCCCTTTCCCCATGGGCAGGTGTTTCAGGGCGGGGACAGTGTGGAGGAGGAGAGAGGGCAAAAGAAAAAAGCTGCTCTGGAACAACTTGACGCCATGCAAACAAATATCCCACTATATAGGTGTTTAATAGTGTGGGCTCCTTGGTGGCCGTGAGTGGGGAGCCCCCCATCTGTTGCCTCTTGAGTCAGTCTCATCTTTTGTGTGCTCTTATGCTTGCTGGGATTCCCGTTAGTGATATTTCTCTCAGCTAAGAGAGCTCTTGAGTACAACTCAATGTCTTCATCTGGCATCCAATGGAAGGAAGACGTCAAGGCGATTTTGACTCCCCCGGACTTTTGCTTTATTTGCTTCAAGTACCCGAGGGAGCCATGTGGTTATTGCTTATGTATCTAAGAGCCACTGGTAATAAAATAGATCACAGTTGCTGTTCCTGTTTGGCAGGTCTCCTCTGGGTTCACACAAGAGAATGAAATTCATACCGTAACCGAGTCCTCACTCAGGTATTTAACAAAACTCTGGACCCACTGAGTCAGAATGGGGCCTGTAGGTGGGATGGAAGGAGGGGGGAAGATGACTTTAACATCCTCCTCTGCTTGTTCTTATGCAGATCAGAATTTGAGAGCCAGCTCTCTATGCCGAGGAGAAAGCTGTCACCCATATTAGGTCACTTAGTCACCTCTTGTCACTAGTGGAAGCTGACACGCAGAGCGCGTTCTACGCGAAGCACATCGTACTTAGCACGCGGACGGCCTCTGCCCTTGCAACTCCAAGTCTTTCAGCCACAGGTCCCTAAAATGTTTGGAACCGTGACAAATGGGGTGCAAATGAAGTCGCAGGGCACGGTAAAATGTAGAAATAGCAAATCACACTTTGAACCTAAACAACAAAGCTTATTACTGAAGAGAATTCTTCACAAAATGATTTTTTTTTTGACCTGTGGATTTAGTCATTCAGCCTTTTGTTCTTCTGTAAAGGCAAGATGTGCGTGAGTGTGTGTGTGTGTGCGTGAGTGTGTGTTCCAGTAAGGTTCTACAGAAGATAGGCAACCCGGCCTCCACTGGGGATTCACAGCCACGTCCCTGCAGCCTCCCCGGCCCCTCCTTAGGGTGCCCTCCGCAGCCACAGGCCTTAACAGGATCCCGCAGCCCGAGGGGGTGCCCTCCAAAGAGCAGTCATCGTAGATTGGACAATTTTCTGGCAGGTGTAAGGAAGGTGTCTGGAGGAAGGGGGACCACAGTCCCGATCACACAAAGGCTCGGTATGAGCCGGTGGTGGTGCTGCCCGCTGGGCCTCTGAAACCCGAGACTCAGAAGCAAGCTTCCTTCCCGGATAACCTACGAACAAACTTGTGTGTTGGGGTTTGCCATGCCCTCGGGAGGGGACTTGGGTCACATCTCTGGTCTGTGTGTGTCCTGTCCCTTCTTTGTGACCTCTGTGAATTTCTGACCCAATTCCTTCTGACCTTCATCCTAACTGGCTTCTCCATCCAAGTGTGCTGCCTCAGTTTGACCCCAAACTAGTTTGTCCTTCCGTCAGGCTTGTCCCTGTCCGCATTTTCCGTAAGAAACTGCAGTGACACTCCTGTGAGTTCGTAAACTCAGGAGTGCTCCTGGAGGTCTAAGGAGTTTCAATAGCACCTACTCAGTACGACACTGTTCTTTTCTGCCTCTGGTTCCACTGGTCTCCCGAAGAAACATGATCCATGTTGCAGTCTCGAGAAGAATACTCCCCCCACAAGTATACTTCTTTTGGGCCAACCTTGCCTTGTCTGCCTTGAAATCCTGGGGAATAGAAATGTTTTAAAGACCTATTGGTCTTATACATATTTGTGTATTTTAAATTGTGTTTGAATGACTTCATTTTGAATAGCAAATACAGTCTTACTTTTCAAAATTCAAAGGCCACAAAAGCATAGTTTCTTTCCTCGGGGACGGTATGATTTGTTTCTTGTGTGTCTTTACAGAGATATTTTCTTTTTCTTTCTTTCTCTTTTTTTTTTGTAAGATTTCTTTCTTTCTTTGAGAGAGAGAGAGAGAGTGGAGGAGGTGCAGAGGGTGCACACAGATGCAGAGGGAGAGAGAGAGAATCCCAAGCTGACTCCTTGCTGAGCGGAGAGCCTGATGTGGGACTTGATCTCACAAACCCGAGGTCAGACCTGCGCCAAATCCAAGAGTCAGACACCTAGTTCACTGCCATCCAAGTGCCCTCAGAGGTATTTTATTTCCATGCAAACAGATGAATTTATTTTCTTTCAGTTTTGTACAATGAGTAAAGCTTATCACACACATAGTTCTGGACTTTGGCTTTTCTCACTTACTATCAGAATGAAGTTATTCTCCACCTCATCTGTGTCATGGCCTGAGGGCCAAGGCGTGTTCCTTGTCTACGGATCGCTGCTTGGGTGGACACCAGGCATCAGAGTGAGCAAGGCTGTGCCCCAAGTCAGGACAGGCAGCTAACGTGTGCAGGGATTCTGAAGTCCTAGAGGATGGGGCTGGCCTTTCAGAAAGTCTCAAAGAGGAGGTGGGATCCAGCTGGGGTCTCAAAGCATTTGGGGAGAGAGCATGTCCTTCATTATCATCCCCTCCCCTTGTTCAGGTGCTCGAGGCCAGCTGGGAAGTAAGACCTGGAATCTTCCCCAGGACCTGGCAAGCCTTTTTCTCCTGAGGATGTTTCGGATTTGGGCACCCTTGGGTGCCTTGGGCGGGGTGTGGGGCACGGCAAACATTTCAGGGCTTCAAATTCTTCGCTCCTGGGTTTGAAGAAATAAAGGCTGTTTGTGAGATGAGGTGTTTCAAGAGGTAAGTGTCCAGTGTAAACAAGGCACCAGGAGCTGGTTCTAGAATTTTCCTATCCCACCCCTCCCAGGTTGTCACCCAAAGTGTCTCCTAAAGACCCATCTTGCAGGCCTAGGATGACCTGAGGCATCTTCAGAAGATGTTAAGCTGTTGAAATCAAAACCACAGAGATGATCACCTAAATGAAAGGAGCAAGTTTCCTTGGCTTCTTTCAGGCCGAGAAGCTCCCAACGCAGTCTGTGCCTCACGAGCGCGTGCGAGCAGAAAGGCCTCTGAGGTAAAGCCAAGGCCCTGAGCCCAGACGTTGCTGGGCTGTCCGAATTGGTTTCAGCCGAGGGCCTCGTTAGCGGGGGCTGCCCTCTGGGTAACTGTCTTGTGGTTTTTTTCATTTTCTTGCTGAATTCATTTCTGGAGCTCGAGGCCTCAAAAACAACAAGCTTTTAAAATGACTGAGGAGGCTCTCCGGCTCCACAGGGCCCAACGCCCGCCGCTTGGTGTTCTCAGCAAGACGCCGGGCCCTCATTTTCCAGGCAAGTCTGCCAGGAACAGCGGTAGGGAGCCCTGTCTGTGAGCGTCCTCGGCAGGAGGAGGGTCAGAGGCGTGGGGGGTGCTCATCAGTCATGGCTAAATTCTCAAGCAGTCTTTTGTTTTTTTTCCCCAAGATTTTATTTATTTATTCATGAGAGACCCAGATAGAGAGAGACAGAGACACAGGCCGAGGGAGAAGCAGGCTTCCTACGGGGAGCCCGATGTGGGACTCGATCCTGAGAACTGAGCTGAAGGCTGACGCTCAACCACTGAGCCCCAGTCCTCAAGCTTCCTTGAGCAATCTTCTGAGGTACTTAAGTTTGAAATTGCTGAGCAAATGCCTTTTGGTAAGGGACGTATATGCTGTGGTGCGTCCCCTCCTGGACCGTGGTATGGACACCCGTGGGAACCTGCCAGGCCCTCAGGCAGCTCGGCCTCACAAGAGTTGCAGCCTCCCTGAGATCGGCCCCACCCAAGTTTGCTCTAGACCAGAACTGGAGCAAAGCCCTCGGGCCCAGAGGCAGCATTGCACCTGCTGGGCGAAGGGCAGGGCACTAAGTCCCCAAGTGTCTGCCGGGCCTGGGGGTTGTGTGTGGACACAGCGTGAAGGTTTGACCTGGGGTTGGGAAGAACATGGGGTGGGAAGGGGAATTATTGAAGGGGAAGCCCCTCCTGGAAGGACATCTGGGCCAGTCCTGACAGTGCGCTAGCTCACTCTCTGAGACAGGGACAGAGTGGTGGCCCAGTTAGCCAGGTGCAAAGCAGAGCTGCCTGAGGGGGGGCTCCGAGCGCAGGGGGCCGGGACTGTTGGAGGGATTGATTTGCTGATGCCAGGGAACCATCCCCAACTATGCTCCTTTTTTTTTTTTTTTCCCAACTATGCTCCTTGAGAGAACTAGAGCACGCTCCCTTCACCGAGCTGATAAAGGTGTGCCTGGAGAGGCAGGGCCGGGCTTTCTTGAGGAGCTCAGGGGATGCTGCAGGTGACAGGGCGACATGCTGCCACTCAACTGGCCGCTCCAGCATCAATGGGGATGATAGAATCACCAAATGGCAGGTGTAAAGTGGATGAAACTACCCTAGTAGGCAGAGAACAAAAAAAAGTCTACGTTCGTGAATCAAGATAAAGACCATAGAACGTTGGTCTTGGCCTCAAGGAGGCTCTCCTCATTCCATGGATCATCATCCAGGGGCCGCTCAGACCAGAAAAGGGCAACCAGTGACCCTGACTCCCATGCCTACTAGGGTAGGTGTGTGAACAGGGCTCACAGATGGGAGAGATTTCCATCCTCGCGGCCACTGCCCTGGTTCAGGCCTTCAACAGACTCTTCCAGGAGCCTTGCCTCTCTCCCCTCCCTCTGACGGATGCACGCGGTGGTTTTTCTGAACTGAAAGCTGCCCTCCTTTGCGTGGAAAGAGAGACTCAAAGCCCCTCCTTTGCGTGGAATCTGTCAATGGTGCTCTCTTGTCCTCAGAGCAAAGCCCCATGGCCGGGGTGGGTGGTGGTGGGCAAGTCGGGTGACTGAGCGGGCCTTTGCCTGCCCCTCTGAGTTCTCTTCCCAGCACTCCTGCCATTTAGGCCTCCCAGGCTGCTCTGGCCCCACCCAGTCAACGTCCCTTCCTCTCATTCTTGTTGGTGTGGCCAACACTCGGTCCCCTTTCGAGTCTCAACACGAGCAGCTTGTCAACAAAATCTTGCTAGGGCCCCAGAGAGAACTAACCATGTCTGTCACGTGCCCCCCGGTACCCCCTTCCGGTACGGTGCCTTCCCTCTCCCAGCAAACCTGTTGTGTCCCAAGTCACCAGCTCAAGGTACAAAAGCCCCATCACAATGCCTTTCCTCCATGATGTCTATGTTTGCCATGTCTCCGCAACACCCGCGCAATGTGCACGTTATGGCAAATGGAAACCAGCTCGTCCATTGCAACATCAGACTTGTAGTTTTCCACCATGATAAGGACCCGTTCTGGGGCTCCCTGGGGCGGGAGGGGGGGGCGGGCAAACTCAGACATGAGCCCCCAGGGCCAGAGGGACCCCACCCTCCATGCCTAACCACTGCAGGCCTCCCCAGGCACTGCCACTGGATCCTCTTTCGAAGTCTCATTTCTGCACAAGCCTCTTACCCTAAAAGCTGTCATCGTCCCTGCTGTAGTCTAAACAACAGAGCACTCACTCCTGAGGCCCCCACGAGGTGGCCCTGCAGCAGACCGTGCCAGCTGTGACTTTTGTCTTCCCTCTGCCCATCTCTTTCTTCCAGGTTCAGACCCTATTCTGCGGCAGTAGGCTGGGCACGTAACCAGGCCTGGCTGATCACTGCTCCCTGCGCACAAGGACCTGGTGATTGGCGGGAGAGAGGCAAGTAAGTGTCTCGCACAAGGGCCATCAGATTGTTCTGTGGCTCCAGGCAAGAGGCAAAGGACAGTTCTCCCACCTGAGTCGCCAGATGAGAGCTGCACAGCCTGCCACCTGACAGCCACTGCTGGTGGCTTTTCCTTGACTACCTGGAGGAATTGGTCTGTGGAGGGAACAACCAACCCCCACTGGTGGGTACGGCTGAGAGGCGGGGAGAGGACAGATGGAGGGTCTCTTCAGTGCTTGTGAGCAGTCACACTTGAGGCTGGCAGCAGCCCTGGATGTTCCAGTTACGGGAGCCACTGAACTCCCTTCTTTTTTGACTCCGTGAATTCGAATTGAGTTTCAATTCCTTTCTTTGGAAGAGTCCTTTCCTAAAGCAAACCCAACCCATCTTTCATCCCATGCTCCCTCTTCCTTCTTGGAATACATAGCCTGTGCTCTATGTTTGGTCCCCTTTCCTGCCTTCTCAACTTAGAGTATCATCTGCTCAAATCCCATTTCTCCAAGTCCAAATCCACCTCGGCAATGCCCAATACCTTGGACCTTATTCCTTGAAAAGTTCCCTCAGATGTTGTCTTTTTTTAATTAAAAAAAATTTTTTTTTAAGATTATTTATTTGAGAGAGACAGAGCCAGAGCCTGAGCAGGGGGAGAGGGAGAGTGAGAAGCAGGCTCCATCCCAGGACCCCGAGGTCATGACCTGAGCCAAAGGCAGACCCTTAACCGACTGAGCTACCCAAGGCGACCCCCCACCCTGCCCCCGCAGATATTGTCTTCATCTGCTTGGGCTGATGTAACAAAATACCACAGACTGACTGGTTTATGGAAGCGGAAGTTGATTTCTCACAGTTCTGGAGGTTGGCAAGTCCAAGATCAAGGTGCCGGCGTAGTTGGGTGTGGGTCCTTTTCCTGCTTCCTAGCTGCTACCTTCTTGCTGTACCTTTTTTTTTTTTTAAGATTTTATTTATTTATGAGAGAGAGAGAGAGAGAGGGGAGAGAGAGAGAGAGAGAGAGAAGGAGAAGCAGGCTCCATGCAGGGAGCCTGATATGGGACTTGATCCCAGGACTCCAGGATCAGTGCTAAGCCACTGAGCCACCCAGGGATCCCCCTCTGGCTGTATCTTTACATGGTAGGGGAGGCTGGGGTCTCTCCGGAGCCTGTTTTATAAGGGCACTAATCCCACCCACGTGTGTTCCACCCTCATGGCTTAAGTCGCACCACCTAATACCATCGACTTTGCAGGTAGGGTTTCAACCTATGAATTTTGGGGAGGACACATTTGGACCATAGTAGGCATGACCGCTCAGTGGTCAGATACCGTTTCTTTCTGCGTGCACTGAGCTTGGCCTAAAGCATTCCAAGGTAGCAAGCACATTACGATGCCCAGAAGCCGTAGCCTTTCAGAAGTGGATATGCTGTGCTCCAGCAGGGCTGCCCACGCAGCCCCACGACAGGACAAGCATCACACCATTTATCATAGGAATTGATTTTTCTCCAGCATGTGTTGCTAAGATATATCCATCTTACTTTGAACTTGGAATGTGCCGCAGCGCAAAAATCACCATAAGCGTTCAGCAGCAAGGTCAGCCGAAGGTACTGGGGCCCAGGAGCATAAATTGTTTCTCTCGGATCCTAGAATCAGGAATGGTTTTTCAGGTTGCACAAAACTCTCTCCGACCATCTCTGCCTTTTCTCATGTGTTGTTTGCAAGGAGGCTGAAGAGCCATCGCCAAGACCTACCAGCTCACAAACGTTGAATTGGGCTGATGCTTCTTTTGGATTTATGGGTTCAACTCAACTCCAAATAAACCGAACCAGCCCAATTTTGTCAGCTACAGAATCAGAGGATGGAGTTAGAAGCACGTGACTAAGGTCATTCCAGCTCAGATTCTATGAGCCCGGAAGATGCCTTCAGGACAGATACAACTTAGCAGAACCTGACCAGTCTAATTCCTGGGAACGAAACAGGCATCCTAACCACAGTCACACAATGAGACTCTTTCCTCTTTTGGTAAGTGGGATCTGGAAAATATCACCCGCCTCACAGGGTTTTGGTAAGAATCAAGAATAACATTTGTAAAGGGCTATACTCAGAGCTGTATCTGACGGACGATACCTAACAGATGGCTGCTGGTATTTTTCTTTTCTTTTCTTAAAAAGATTTTATTTATTCATGAGAGAGAGAGAGAGAGAGACAGAGACACAGGCAGAGG
This sequence comes from Canis aureus, assembly GCF_053574225.1. Lineage (NCBI taxonomy): Eukaryota > Metazoa > Chordata > Mammalia > Carnivora > Canidae > Canis > Canis aureus. The sequence goes on from NC_135615.1 coordinate 52,595,930, forward strand.
GAGAAGCAGGCTCCATGCAGGGAGCCCAACGTGGGACTTGATCCCGTGTCCCCAGGGTCAGGCCCTGGGCTGAAGGCAGTCTGAGCCACCTGGGCTGCCCTGATATTTTTCTTAATATCACCAGCGACTGTGTGTTACAGGGACTCAGGTGGTTATAAACCAAACGCTGAGGGGAGGGCACAGAAGCAAGTGAGAGAGACCTGAAGAAGCCTTCAAGGGCTTAAGAAGGTGGAGATGGGGTGGATGAAGTTGGGTTTTGCAGGCCAAAGTGAGGACGGGCCTTTTGGCCCCAGGCTTGCTGTGGTTTGGAGAACATTCTCCCTGCCCCGGACTCATTTCCAGAGCTTGAATGTCTCTCCCCTTGATTAGGTTCTCTTTCTCATGTCACCACCACACAAGTCCCTCTACCTTCCCTTCCTTAGTGTTCTTCTCTATCAACATCCACACCCAACAGAACTCCCGTCAGACAGGGTTACAATTTTCGTGTTCAACTGTCATGCCTGTTTTAAAGAACCCAAGAGGGGAGTAATCACCTGTTATGTTTACCAGCTATTTACCAGTTTTGTGTCTCTTCCTGTGTTTCTGAAGATGCACAGTCCCCTCTGATGCTGTTGCCCCACCATTTGAAGAGCTTCCTCGAGCTGTTCTTTCTGGGGCGGGTGTGCGCACATGAATTCTCTCAGTTTCTCTTTCTGTGAGAATGCCTTCTCTCCCGAAGGATGTCATCCTGGAGAGAGAATACTGACAGTTCATGTCTTTCAGGCTTAACAAATATTGCCCTCTTCTTTCCAGACTCCAGAGCCTCTTAGGAGAAAGCGGCCCTTCTTCAAATCATCATTTTCTTATGGCTTTTGGGATGTTTCCCTTGCCTTTAGTTTCCAACAGCTTGGTTATGATGTGTCCGGGTGGGTGTCTTTGGATTCATCCTGTCGGAGTTGCTGGACTTTTTGAATTCGCAGGTTTGTGTCTTTCACCAGATTCAGGAATTTTTCAGCCATTGTGTCTTCAAAACAATTTTCATTTTTACACCCCACCCCTTCCCTCTCTTTCTGTGACTCTGATGACAAGAGTGTTTTTAGGCCTCTTGGTCTTGCCCTGAGGCCTCTGAAGTGACCCAAAGATTCATTCTTTTTCATCATTTATTCTCTGTGTTGCTCAACTTGTATAATTTCTTTTTTTAAGATTTATTTATTTATTTATGTATGATAGACATAGAGAGAGAGAGAGAGGCAGAGACACAGGAGGAGGGAGAAGCAGGCTCCATGCCGGGAGCCTGACGTGGGACTCAATCCCATGACTCCAGGATTGCACCCTGGGCCAAAGGCAGGCCCTAAACCACTGAGACACCCAGGGATCCCTCAACCTGTATAATTTCTACTGGTTTGTCCTTATATGTGCTGGCTCTTCCCAGGGCATCTCTGTTCTGCTGAGGAGCCCTTCCGATGAATTTGGTTTGCTTGAGATCTTCAACTTGGCTCTTGTTTCTGTCTTCTGTTTCTTTTGTTCAAGAATGCTCCCCCCGCCCCCGCCCCCGCCCCCACCGGGAGGAGGAATTTCGTAGTAGCTGCTGTAGAGTCCAAATCCCATAACTTCCATGTCTATGTGGTAGTTGGTTTTCATTTTGTTTTGTGTTGGTATCGAGTTGTATGAGTTCTTTACATATTTTGGGTATTATCCCCTTATTAGAGATATCATTTGCAGCACCTTCTCCCATTCAGTAGGGTGCCTTTTCCTCTTGCTGATGGCTCCCTTGGCTGCACACAAGCTTTTTTGTAATAGTCCCTATGGATGCAGTCCTGGGCCTGCAGAAGCAGATCCAGAAATGTACTGCTGGGGCTGATGTCCAAGAGATTTCGGGCTCCAAATTCCTCACCAGACTTTTGTGGATAGCTTTGTGGTGCCCTTCAGATGTATCCAATGTGTGCCCATCAGATGACCACATGGGTAGTGGTGCAGCTCTTAGGTCAGCCCCCAAAGTCACTGGGGAATTCAACCTGCACAGGTGCAGCTTGGCGGTGAGTCCAGGGCTCATCAACACCTTGATGGGACTGATTTTCCTTTCTCTCCTTTCTCTCCGTGATTGCTTCAGTTCTCCGTTGGCCCCCCAGAGTTGTCTTTCTGGTGTCTTTGCTCACCCAGCCCTGTGGTGCACCCCCCAACCAGGTGGGCTCTGGGGTGCACTTCTGCAATGGGGTGGGCTCTGCGGTTCATTCCCCCAAACTGGGTGGGCTCTGGGGTGCACTTCTGCAACTGGGTGGGCCCTGGGGTGCATTCCCTCAACTGAGTAGGCTCTGGGGTGCACAACCCCAACTGGGTGGGCTCTGGGGTGGATTCCCCCAACTGGGTGGGCTCTGGGGTGCACCCCCACAACTGGGTGGGTTTCCTGGGATGAACACCGAGGGGACACCCGGAGAAAAGAGCCACAGGATCCACTCTATTCTTTTGGGAATATAGCTCTTTGATGGAGAAAGTTCTTCCCTAGTTTTAGGTAGGCTGCAGGTAGTGGACTTTGCCTGCACCATGGCTTCCAGGCTGCTGGAGCCGTCTGCCCCCTGCGACTCCTCCCCAGGGGTCTCCCAGCACCTCCAGTCCAGGCAGGGGCTTTCATGCTTAATGGAAGTCACATAGCATGGTAAGCTCTGCACTAGGTCTGGGGTACTTCCAATGCCGACCCTCGTCCCCAGTCCTCCTGCTGCTCTGCGCTTCCAGAGTCCTCAGATCACTGGTCCTTGCGTTATGTCCAGGTTTTCACTTGGGGAGAGACAAGGCTGGACCTGCTTATCCCATTTTCCCCAGAACTGGACCCCTACTCCTAAATGTTGTTAGTATTTTGGTCTTTTCCTTTCTTTTTTCTTGGGGAGCATATACACAATCTTGGGATCAAACCTCATGTATAGGTTAGTAGTTTACTTTTTTAAAAGATCATTGTGAGACTTTACCCACATATTAACATAGGAGCAAAATATTTTGAGTCTGATTTCAAAGTATTATGTAGTTATTGTTGAAATATTGGGTAAAGGAGATAATCATAAATAATAAATCAAAAAAGGATGTGTAGTCGCACCATCAGAAATGACTCTGAGCATTTTGACATACGCCCTTCCCATCTTCTGCACGTTTTCTGGACATAAATTGCTGAACATACTACTTTGAGACTTTCTTTTAGCTTAATAACATTGTAAGTATCTCCGTGCTGTTTTTTTTTAAGATTTATTTATTTATTCATAGAGACACACAGAGAGAATGAGAGGCAGAGACACAGGCAGCGGTAGAAGCAGGCTCCATGCAGAGAGCCCGACGTGGGACTCGATCCAGGGTCTCCAGGATCACGCCCTGGGCTGCAGGCGGCGCTAAACCGCTGCGCCACCGGGGCTGCCCTCCGTGCTGTTTAGTAATCTTCTTCAGCACATTTTGAAGGGCTGCATTGTAATCCGTTCCATGGATGTACCAGAATAGATCATAATATATTTAAGCAACCAGATATCGTTGTGAATTTGAGTTGGTCATACTTCTTCTTTTTACAGGGAAAAAAATTAATCAACATTGTTTAGCATTCATAGAAATGACTCTTTTGTACATCTCTCCTTTTATTCTTCGCATAAATCCTAACCTATTATTGCTGGGCCAGGCATTTTACACCTATGACCCGATTGTCCTTGAAAGAGATTGTGCCTATTTCGAATATTAACGTACCCCTGCACTTATGCCAAATTAGGTACCATCACTTAAATACATATTCTAATCCGATTGGTTAAGATAAATCATCAATCGATTCCATTTCATTACTGTTTTGTGTATACGATTGAAAATATTTTCTGATTGAATAATATTTTACAAGTGACGGAGCATTCTTTCAGTATTGGACATTTTAAAAAAGATTTTATTTATTTATTCATGAGAGGGAGAGAGGCAGAGACACAGAGGGAGAAGCAGGCTCCACGCAGGGAGCCCAACGTGGGACTCCATCCTGGGACCCCAGGATCACACCCTGAGCCGAAGGCAGGCATTAAACCGCTGAGCCACCCAGTGATCCCTAGTATTAGACATTTTTTTGGTGCTATTCTAACATAGTTGTCACACAGCTGCATGTCTCTGTCTTTATCAATCATATTGGTGTATCCGTATTGGTCATCTACTTAGTGTAGCTTTTCCCACAGCTCTCTCTTTAAGGTAGGTTTATTGAATGGGCTGTTTCTGGGTCAAAGATTATTCAGTTCTATCCTTATATATTTTTTTGTGTGTTCCTCTCTCTATATATATAAATAAATATTAATATATCAATATATTAATAAATCAATATATTATATTAATATAATATATTAATATATTAATAAATATAAATAATATTTATTTTAATTCATCTACTTTATTTATTTAATATTTATTTAATATTTATTTACTTATTTAATATTTATTATATATTATACATTATATTAATATATATTATATATTAATAAATATGAAATATATATATATATATAGAGAGAGAGAGAGAGAGAGAGGCCAGGAGACTATTTTATTTTATTTTATTTTATTTTATTTTTATTTTATTTTATTTATTTATTTTTTTCAGGAGACTATTTTAAAGTCTAGAAGTGCACACAGTAGCTTGGACAGAATGCTCACAGTGGCTGCAGGGGGAGAAGTAAGAATGATGCACCTGGAATATAGGGCCCATAGGATTTCCTGGTACACTTGATGTGGGGGTGGCAGGGGAGGGTCCCCACAGTGTGGACAGAGAGGCCTTTCTAAAGTGTAAATTTAAAATGTAAACAGCTTAAAATCTTGCAAGAGCTCCCCCTCATTCACCATGAATACACATGGGGTGAAATCTCAGCAGCAACCCCGGGGCCCTCCATAACCCAGCTCAAGGCCCTTCTCATCCCACCATTCTGCATTTTACGCTCCAGCCGGATCAACCTTTGGCTCTCCCCTTGCATCTCCACACCCAGTGCATGCAGTTTTCTTTTTTTTAACCCTCTAGAGTCTCTCCAAATTCTTGGTATGTTATTTTCCTTTTTCCTGAACAAACCGACACAAACCTAAGTGGCTTAAAACAAAGAATGGTCTTCTCTCCTGATTCTGGAGGCCAGAGACCCAGTCAAGGTGTCGGCGGGCTGCACTCCCTCCCTTTGGAGGCTCTGGCGGAGAGCTCTTCCTTCACTTTTTCAACTTTTGGTGGCTCCTGCCATCCCAAGGCTTGTGGCTGCATTCATCCAATCTCTTCTGTCCTCGCATGGCCTTCTCTTCTGTGTGTCTGCACCAAATGTCCCTCTGCCTCCTTCCTCTAAGGATGCTTGCTTTTTGTTTTATTGTGTGTGTTTTTTTAAAAGATTGATTTTATTTATTTATTTATTTATTTATTTATTTATTTATTTATTCATTCATTCATTCATTCATTCATTCATGAGAGATAGAGAGAGACAGAGAAGCAGGCTCCCTGTGGGGACCCTGATGTGGGACTCGATCCCAGGACTCTGGGACCACGCCCTGAGCCGAAGGCAGACGCTCAGCCCCTGAGTCACCCAGGCGTCCCCGATAAGGATGTCTGCGATCAGAGTTTGTGCTCCCTCAGATCATCCAGGATAACTTCCCCATGTCCAGATCCTTAACTCAATCCCATCTGCAGAGGCCCTTCTTCTTTATAGGGCGGCCTTTCCAGGTGCCAGGGTTTGGGGCCCTGCCACGTTTGATTGGCCATTGGCTGCACTTGTCGGAGGCCCTTAGCGAGCTGAGTTCCAGCACCATGTTCGCTCCTCTGCAGCGCTTCTTACACGCTGGCTCCTACGACCTGTTTTCACGTGGGTATTCACACACAGGCCCTCCGTCTACACATCCATTGCCTCCTAGCCAGGGAGCGTGGCCAACTACTGATCACTCCTTCCCCCAACACAGCTGATGGTCCAAGTAAATGACGGGTGAGTGAATGAAGATTCATGCCGCAGGATCTGTAGCTGTTGTGTGCTCTTGAGACTTAATCATCTTATGAAAATTAAAAATAGGATTGGACTCCTCAGGCATCTGCTCAGTGGCTTTCCTGTTTCTTTCCTGTTGTCATGTCCAGCAGTTGTATTAGATCATCTCCATTCAAACAAACCTGCTCAGTCTGGCCTTGTGCCCAGTTACAGCCCTTGATAAAGACAGCTATTGCTGGGCGGCAGGAGAATATAAGTTTTCCTTTAATTGGTGTATGGAATCCAGAGTGTAGGATTTTTTTCTTAAGATTTTATTTATTTATTCATGAGAGACAGAGAGAGAGAGAGAGAGAGAGAATGAGGCAGAGACACAGGCAGAGGGAGAAGCAGGCTCCATGCAGGGATCTTGATGCGGGACTTGATCCCAGGACCCCAGGGTCATGCCCTGGGCCAAAGGCGGCGCTAAACCACTGTGCCACCCGGGCTGCCCAAGAATGTAGGATCTCTGAGACTATCTGGGGTGCTAAGGAGGCTGGTCTGATGCTCCTGCCTTTGTCATGCAGGCAGTCATGGTGTTGTGTTGGGAGGTGAGCAGAGCCATCAGGGCGTTTCTTGGAGGTTACTCTGATCTTGGCCTATGAAAAATCTGTGCATTCCCTTGTTTGTGTTAGGATTTAGCCGGGGCATCGGTTGGCTTCCATGGTGTATGACACGAGGTCAAAATAACTCCCAAGTTTCCACCTGCCACATGGTGTTTGATTTTATTTACATTTCCCAGGACTTAGTCACGCACGGCTACAAGGAGAATAGGTTCTTGCAGCTAAAAAAGCACATCTGTGTTGTTCTTTCGCAATGGGTTTTGTCAGTCCAGAAACAGCACAGTATTTGATTTTCTATCTTGAAAATTCGTTTCCTTTCATTTCCTACGTCCCTTTGACTACCGTGAGCAATATTTGCAGACAACAGCGCCCTGCTTGGATATACTTGGCAAATCAAATTTATTCTTAACTAACCTACGTTGATCCAGACCAGACACACACGAACATGATGCTGGTTAAAATCCTATGTATTTGAAGATCCCTCTGGGGCAAACTGCAGCACATTTTAAAATCCTTAAGCCAAGCCTGGATAAATTTCCCCAGCTGTTACGGAAATGCATTGACCCGAATTAATAATCCGCCTGAATGCAGCGTCCGGAACGTCCACGGCCTCTTTACTTCTGTCCTTCCTCTATCCTGGCGGTTGTCCCCAGTGCCCCTTAGGCAGTCCAAGCCCCAGGACCAGGCCCTCACTTTTCTCAAACATCCTAAATGTGTTGACAACGAGGCATGAGGCGGAGAAATGGAAGCTGAAGAGGAGAGGGGAGGTGGGTTCACCTGGGTCCCTTTAAACCTGTTTCACTCTGACAACTTGGCGGTGTCACCGAAACAGGCATCACGGGCCCTGCTGCCCTGCGCGCTGTGCCGGGGGAAGGGCCTGGAAAGAGCCTGGAAGAGCATGAAGGCAGCTGGCTCCGAGCGGGGAGCAGGGCCGGGACGCCTGGGTCGCACAGAGCTGCCCAAGAGCCGAGGGAGCTCAGCTCGTTTCGCTCTAAACGAGGCCCTGCTGTGGGTGCGGGTCCCGGGCCTCTCCACCTGCCACCCTGCCCTCTTCTGGGGGTGGGGAGGGGGCCCTGGGGTGGGGTAAACTGAGGAATCTCCCCTGTGAGAGGCATGCGCATTTTAATAGCGAGCATTTCAAACCCCAGTCGAATTTTTACAATCATTTTGTAAATATTGTCACTGAAGTACAATGTCCCTACAGCAAAATAGCCCACGTTCCCGGTGTACAGCATGAGGTCTTAGGAGGTGACGTCAAGACCCAGAGCCAGGCATGTTGGCAGCGCCTGGTGGCACGTCTGGATGCTCTGTGGTCAAAGGTAAGTGCTCTCCTGATCTCCGTAAGCACGGGTTAGCTCTTCCCCGGTTCAGGGGCCCCGTAAGGTATGTAGTTTTGGGGGCCTGCTTTCATTTGGTCACCAACATGTCGTGGGAGTTGTCACTGTTACTGCTGGGAGTGTGTTTTTCTCCATTTCACTTCATTTCCTTGTCTGGTATTCCATTTTGTGGGGAAAACCCCCCTCGCCACTCATGCATTCCCTTGTTGCTGAACCCTTGGGTTGAGTTTGGCTGCTATGAGTATGCTTCTATGAATATTCTTAAACATGTTCCTTCATGTTCATTTGGGGGAAATGGGGGTATGTTTAGGGGTGGAATTGCTGGGTCATGAGGTGTGTCTGTGCTGGTTAGAGTTGACATGGACAATTCCCACTGTGGTTCTCTACCCATTGACGTTCCTACCAGTGGTATGCGAGGCCCAGAAACGCCACACTTCACTACTCTATAGTATTGTCAGGTTTTAAACATTTGTTCGGTCTCATTTCTCCATGCCAGTGGGTAGGTAACGACGTCGTGGCTTAAATGTGCATTCCCATGGCGACCAGCGTGTTGCTCCTCTTTTCATAGTCTTACTGGCCATTTCTGTGTTGTGTAGTGCCTGTGCCATAGAGGATAGGTTTTTGTGGACTATCTATCTACCCACATATCACAAACATAAAAGAAAAAAATATATATGTACTATATTACAGATACATTTCATTTTTTTAAAGCATCATGGGGATAATGTAGCACATGCTTGTGACAGGTTGCTTGAGAGTTGGCCCCAATTCTCCATCTCCATCTCTTCGTGTATCTGAACCTTTTCAGTGCGTTTTTGCAAGTCTCCCCTCAAGAGGCGGTGTCATTTCCCGCCCCCCCCCCCCAACTCTTCCCTGACCTTGTGACGTGTTTTTGGCCAAAGGAAGGCAGGGGAAGTGATGGCATGCCAGTCCTGAGGCGAGGCCTGGAGAAGCCTGTGTTTCCGCTCCCTCCCCACTCCTCCCTCCACCGTGATGAGCAGCCCAGCCTGGTTTGAGGCAGAGTGAGTGAGCTCAGGAACCTCAGCTGGTAGCCAGCATCATGAGGTGGTCCTTTCCTTCACAAGGTCGTCCTTATTAAGGGAAAAGTAACCAATCCCAATTGGGTAGGTGAGTATACTCTTATATTCTAATGTGCATGTCCTTGATTCTGAGTAAACTTGAACACTAAAAATGGATTGAATGTCTGTTGCTTGTTCATATCCTTTGTATATTTTCTCTTGCGATTTTCATCTATTTGCAGAGCTATTTATATAGAAAGGATATTAGCTCTGCATTATACGCAGAAAAACTGCTCTTTGGTTTCGTTTCCCTTTAAAGTTTATTTATGGTGTTTCTTATTGAAAAATTTTAACTTTTTATGTAGTTAAATGTATTAATATTTTCCTTTGTGAATAATTTCCTTTCGTGTAGTAATAAGAAAAATGGTCTTGGGTGCCCAGGTGGCTCCGTAGGTTAAGCATCTGCCTCCAGCTCAGGTCATGATCCCAGGGTCCCGGGATGGAGCGCTGCTCTCCTCTCTGGTTCCCTGCTCGGTGGGGAGTCAGCCTCTCCCTCTGCCTCTCCCCCCTGCCCATGCGTGCTCTCTCTCTCTCAAATAAATAAAAAAAATTTAAAAAAAATGAAAAATGGTCCCTTCTCTAAGATTATATCATTTATCTATTACCTATTAAGGAATACAAATATTCAAAGGACTAAATCTCTAATTGTGGAACATGGCTACTTGGTAGGCTTTAAAGAAGATGATTGGGGCAGGGAGCCAATACCAGCTAGGATGCTTTTATATACCAATGATAGAAATTGTGCCTCAAATTAGTTAAAAATAAAAGCACCTTTTATTTCACATAATAAGTTCAGAAGTATGACAGTTTTGAAAATTTGCTAAGTCAGCAGCTCAATGGAATTTTTTTTTTTTTTTTTTTTTTTTTTTTTTGCACAGACCCAGTTTTCCCCATCTTGCTACAATGCCATTCGTGGGGTGCTGGCTTTGTCTTCCCCTGGTTTTCTTCATGGCTATCACATGGCTGCCAGTTTTTTTTCCAGAGAAAAGAGAAGAGTATCTCTACCATATTGACTATAACCCCCTCCCTTCAGTGTAACTGGGCCATGTGCTCACCCACAGACCAGTAGCAGTGGTTGGGAAAACACCAATCAAGGATCCTCTTATTTCAATCAGGACTCTCCCTTGGAAGCTGGAAATTATTTAAAGACCTATATAACATGATTGAGGTTTGAACAGGAAGGAGGAAAGGAGGAAAAAGATGTTGGACAGGTCACGGACAACAGTCACTCCAGGCCTTCCAGGCACACCTCAACCTGGATGCCATTTCCCAACTTGTGGTCTGAAAAAAATTGTAGCCATTTTCAATATAGTTTGAAATAATTGATGGGCTCTGGATTTAGCTCAACCTTGATGCGGATCAAGGCTCTGGTTTTCATCATCTGTAGCATCTGCTTTGTTTTATTGAACTTCTTTAAGCCTCATATTCCCCACCTGTAAAATAGGAATGATATCTATCTTATTTGGTGATCAGTAGATTCTTAATAAATGGTATCTATTGTTATGACCACTCATAAATCTGCTTATGATTCTAATTTCCTGTTTTGTCTCAACAAGGTCTTTGAGTCCATTTCTGTTTAATGTGCTTTATGTGACTTGCTTTAAAGCTAGTCTTATTTATTTAGTATTTTCTTGTAAGATTTTAAGTAATCACCCTACCCACTGTGGGGCTCGAACTCACAACCCTGAGATCAAGAGTTGCATGCTCTACCGACTGAGCCAGCCCAGGCGCCCTGAGGCCAGTTTTAAACACTAACCTGGCTTTTCTTTCTAATAATACTCCCACTTGCACTTCTGCTAGCCTTCTCTTTCTCTTGTATGCTTACAAGTTCGGGTGTTTTCTGCACTTTATATGGGAGTGGCATCGATCCCACCCTTCCTGCCCCCCACTATTGCATACGGCTGACCTAAGGTTCTGAGGGTTAGCATTTACAAAAAGAGGATTCCATCTGTTGTGAAGCTGCCCACCCTCCAACACATGTTTGGTTTTATCATAAAAACCACCTGCCTCTTCCCATTTGAAACTAACCTAAGCAAATTTCTTTAATTTATCTCCTTGTGGGTGAAGCCGAGCTCTTCTCAGCCTTCGCCTGTTTATATGTGTGTTGTTTTCTCTCCACCGTGACAGTGAGGAATGAGTCTCCTAGGTTGGAAGATTGAGAAGCATGGGCTGGGCCTTCCACACATGGGGGACCAGTCAGCACTAACGCTTGGGCCATGACTAGGTGCAGTGTTTCCTCAGCCGGCAGCTATGATGGCCTGGTCTCCAGCTGAGCCACAGCTTTGCTTCCCCTTCTAGTGATGGGAACAATGGCCTTGTCACGTATCTAAATAGTACCTGAGCCATCTGGGCCTCCAGAACATTCTGCGACATAGATATATGTCCTAATTGTTACTCCTGAGTTACCTTTACTCAAAAGCAAGGTGACACCTCCAGTATTTTCAGAAGCATTTGGATATTCTTGCCATCATTGTGTTTATTTTTTTTCAAGGGAGGTTCCCCCTTAGGCCCTAAGGTTGGAAGGTGGCACAGACTATCGATTAAACCTATAGGTTCAAAGCAGCCTACTCAGGTTACTAGCTATATGACTTTTTGCAAGTTAATTAATTAACCTCTCTGAGTTTTAGATTTCCCATATGTACGAAGAAGAGAATGATATCTCATTTGTAGTATCATAGAAAACTATTTAGTCTTTGTCCCAGGTTCCTAGCACAGAGCTCCTAAAACTCTTGTATCTTCCTGAGTGATAGGAGTGTTCAAACGTCTTTTATTCTGATGGGATGACTCTTCATGGGCCCTTAGGTAGTTTCAGGATGGGGGCCAGTCTCCAGAAAGACCAAGTCTTGGATATAGGGTTGGAAATTTATTCCCACCTCCTGACATCCTGGGTGGGGAGAGGGGCTGGAGGTTGAGTTCAGTCACCAGTAGCCAATGATTCAGTCATACCTGTGTAATGAGCTGCCCCCCCTCCAAATATCTAAACAATGGGGTTCAGACCCTTCATCTGGCTATTCACTTGTATCCTTTATAATAAATTGGTAATACTAAATCAAGTATCTTCCTGAATTCTGTGGGCTGTTCTAGCAAATTATTGAATCTGAAATGAGGTGGTGTGGGAACCCTCAACTTTGTCACACAGGGAGTGGGTATCCTAGGTACCCAATACTTGCAACCTGAAGTCTTGTGGGACAGAGTCCTTCAACCTGTGGGGTTTGATGTGAACTCCCAATAGTTAGTGTCAGCATTGAGCTGAATTGTGGGACACCCACCCATTTGGTGCTGGAGTGTTGGAGAACTGGTCGTTGGTGTAGAAAAAGCCCACACATTTGATGTGAGGAGTGTTGGGAGTGAAAGCAGCCCCTGTTGCTGCAGAGGACAGTGTGAAAATCAAGATCTAGCTTGGTGCCTGGTCCACAGTAAACTCCTAACAAGTGTTAGTGTTCATAAGAGGTAGGATTTTTTTTAACCACATTTTTTTTTTAAATGAAAGGACTATACCTGTTTATTTACTTGGAAATTATCGTTTTGTTTTATTTTTCCCAGTTGTAAAGTTGATTTCTCTCCAAACCTTCAGCATATTGTTCATTCCTTGACATTGTGTTTTGGAGACCAGTCAACACCACTGATTTCTTTGTGGGTTGGGATTGAACCCATAACCCCCAGATCAAGAGTCACACGCTCCACCGACTGAGCCAATCAGGTGCCTTAGGGTTGATACATTCAAATGAGTTCTGGAGAAACACATCTTTGTAAATCAGTAGAGAAAAACAGCTGAAACCTGTTTGTGTGTGTGTTTGTAATGTCAGTTTTCCTCTCCTGATTTCGTCTTGGAGGGAAAGAACTCCAGACTCGATGTGCTCATCTCCTACGGGTTGGCGTGGGGTCCTCTGTGCTGGGCCCTCCCTGCAGTGGGGAGGGCTGTGAGGCAAGTCCAGGCAGAGGTGGCCTGAAGACTCCATCTCATCATATGGGCTCTGGGATGAAATTAAGTGGTGGGCATCATGCTGGTTTTGGTCTCTAAAACGCCTAGAAGGCCTTCAGTCTGGCTGGCTTGTGTTCTGTTCACACCGTGGCTTTGCAGACTGAGCATTTCCAGGAAGGCCTAGGGTGGGGGAGGACCCATGAAGTGGAGTTGTTGGGGGGGGGATCCATCCAGAATGGGGTCAGCCCTCTGCATCTCGGTGTTCAGGAGGATGTAACTCCGCAGCCCTGTTGTGTCAAGAAGACAGCTCCCCAGAGCTGCAGAAATGTGCCTAAGGGGAGAAAAAGTGTTCCTGCCACAAGACACTGAGAAGCTGTGGCTGAGGTCTCCCCTCTTATAGACAGGATCTCCTTCCCTCCATCCCCTGTCCCCAGGCCTCCAAGAGGGCACTGACCTGCCTCAGCACATCACAGGGCTGGGACGTGGAAGGGAGCTCATGGGTGGCTTGTGCTTTGGGAGCATCTTGAAGTGTTGGGGCCGAGAGCTCTGGATGTCTGGGGCAGGGCTCTCCAGCTGCTGCATGCATGTGACCCCGGCTTCGCTCTTGTTAGAACACAGCTTCCACCTCCATGGGGTTGGGAGAAAGTCTGAGGCTCTGGGTTCCTCACAAGTGCCCTGGGGCTGCTGCTGCTGGTGGTTCTGGGACTACCCTGAGAAACAGGGGTGTAGAGCAGAGGGTCTCAGAGGCATGCCCTTGACCCCAGGGGTGTGGGGCCAGGAGCTCTGGAGGTGGGCCTGCCATCTGTGTTTTAACAAGCCCAGCAGGTGATTCTGATGTTTGCTCAAGTTTGAGAACCACTGCCCACTTCGTCATTGTGATGTCACCAACGTCCGTTTTCTCAGAAGCAACAGAAGGAAACTTTTTGAATATTCATGTGTCCGTGTAACAGCCAAGTGTAAATAGAAAGCCTCTAGAGCAAATCTCAGTGAAACACTCCTGACGACGCTGCCCCCCACACGGCTCTTCCCATGTGGCTAGTAGCTGCGAGGGAAGAAGAGGCAGACAGAGTTTTGTGATTACAAAAGAAGTCCTCGTTCACTTTTGAAAATCCGCAGAATACTGAACATTGTAACTGCAAAAGTGAAGTTTCTTCCCCTCTGACTCCCTTTCATTTCCTGTGAGAAGTAATCATGGCTCACAATTTGCCATGTAATTGTGCGACTTTTTTTTTTTTTGTACAACTAAAGGTCTGTAGTGTATTTTTTGCACAAATACACTACAGAGGGTCCATTTTTAAGTACAAAAATTAGAGTGCCCTGCATATTATTCTCCGATTTGCTCATTGCAGCTCACTGTCAGGTGTATGGAAATTTCCGAAAACCTGAGGCCATCGAGGAGCCAGGCCTGAGATCACCCATGTCGTCGTGGAGGTGGCCTGTCAGGGCTCTGCCCCCCGGCAAGGGAGCGGGGTGTGTAGGTTCCTCTGCTTTGGCTGGGCTGCCCTCTGTGTAACACGCCTCCCCCCTCTGCATGCTGCCCCAGAGAGGGGTAGTTGGAACACACATACCTCACTGTCTCTTCCCCTTCCTCTATCCTTCCCGTACCCCCTTGTTGGGAGGGACAAACCTGTCTCCTCTTTTTTCCTGTTTAGTTTAGTTAGAACCAGCCTGGGGTCCTATCTCAAGTGCCTTCTACCCCGTGAAAGAACCTTGATCTACAGTGGCTAGCTAGGCTCCTCAATAAAGAAGTAGCGGCAGTTCCAGCTGGCAGCAACCCCTCTAGTCAGTGTTTTACCAATACCAGATTGGGAACATTTTGCTGAACAGGCTAGAGAAGAGGCTCTAGGCGGAGCTGCCAGAAATGACTCCCAGCACAACACTGCAGAGTTTGCCTGCCAAGGGTGCTGCTGCCTCTGCTGGGAGATCAGGAAACCCTGCCTCATGTGCAGGACCAACTGGCCTCAGCCAGCACCACACCCCAAAATACGGGTCCTTTGTTCTGATGGCCAGGATTTTTGCATCTGCTGTGGTGTGCCTGCTTGGCAGAAGCCAGGTAATAGGAGGATCTTGAGATCTAAAGGGATCGGAGGAATGAGTCTTGTTTTCCAGCCTCTAGCATGTGTGGCAAGGCCCCTGGGGATAGAATGGTACAGTGTAGGGCAATCTATAATATCTACCTCGGAAGAGCTGATGACTAGCTAAAGCAAGGATGAAACTACGTTGGCCTAATACTCCCCTGATGCTGTTGTCATAATCCCACAGCTACCACGCCCTTAATCCCCATGGGCTCAAACTGTTCTAAAACTCTTAAAGTCTGTGATACTCCTTGGGTTCAAAAGTTTGCCAGACACCATGTAAAGTGACGTGTCCTTTCATCGTCCACCACAAAACGCTTGGCGCTGACACCTGCAGGCCAGAATTAGGTGCTAAGGGGAACTCAAAATGAAAACAGCAATGCCTGGGCCCCACGGGATGTGCAGCCTTGCGGGACTCAGAGGAGCCACCTGCTAATCATAACATTCACTACTGAGCCTCTATGGGCGTATGCTGTAGTGGCTGTTGGACGCACATAGCTTCACTTATGCCTCATCGCAGCCCTGCCAGATAAATATTGGTCCCTTTTGGCAGATGAGCAATGTGAATTCCAAAGGGGTTGGGTATCCCAGCTAGCAGGTGGCACGGCTGGAATCTGAACCCAGAACTGGCTTCGGTCAAAGTCAATGCACTTTTCACTGGATCCCACTGCTTCCTGTAATTGCCTAGGACTTGAACGTGAGGACATATTCAGCCCTATTGCGTGGAGTTGCCGTTCCACCAGGTGGAGGTAGACACTGAAGATAGAAGTAAAGTTTAGGACATGAAGATGGCAGTAAATGAAGGGGAAAAAGGCAAGAAAAGGCGACAGGGTAGGGAGAGAGGGTGTAGAAGGGCTGTCATGAAGTTGTGTAGTCAGAGAAGCCCTCGATTGGAAGACCTCTAAGGTCTTTGAAGTTACTGGAAAGACTGGTTTTTACTTTAAGTATGACAGAAAACCAGCAGAGAGCTTTTGAGAAGAGAAGGCTGGAAACTGATGTGTGTTTTAAATGATTTGCTTTGAGTACTACTGTGTTGAGAAGACACTGGAGATGAGGAGAGTGACCAAGGGTAGAGCAGTGGGACCACTGCTGGGAAGGCTGCTGCCCAAACCTGGGTGAGAGATGGTAGTGGTGCCCTTTGGGGCAGTCATGGTGAGTTGGCGAGATGTGGTTAGATTCTGGAAATATGTATATGCATATTTGAGAGAGAAAGAGAGAGCACAGGAGGGAGGAGAAGAGGGAGAGGGAGGAAGAGAATCTTCAGCAGGTTCCATGCTCAGCTTGGAGCCCGATGTGGGATTTGATCTCAAATGGAAATCAAGAGTCAGATGGTTAACTGACTGAGCTGCCCAGGCACCTGGATTCTGGAAATATTTTGAAAGTAGATCCACTGGGATTTCTTGATGGACTGGATGTGGGGTATGAGAAAAATGGTCCGCAAGCCTGGAAGGATGGAGTTGCCAAGTTTGACATGGCCTTTAGACAAATGGGGATATTAAATTAGCAGTTGGATATATGAATAAAATACTTGAAATCAATATCGTGGAAGGGATGTCATTATCAGAAATGACAAGGTCCAGAGTATGACCATAGGAGTGAGTGGCTGAGGTAGGGTGGAGGAGAGCTGTAGGATATGAAAAGGCAGCCTATTGGCAAGATCATCCCTGAGGATATTAAAATCACCAAGGATTTTTGAAGAGAGCGCTGTTGGAGGAAGTGACAGTGATTCAAGAGCAAAAATCTTAGAGGAATGAGGGGTGGTGTTGGGACTCGGTAGATGACTATAACCAAGAGGGGTAGTGGGTGGGAACAGTGTGATGGCATAAGATCAAAGCCGAGGTTGGAGGATGTAGGAGGAAGAAAGTTCTAGAAGTGGCAGTGAGGATAATAGGACAGCTACCCTGTCTCCTGTCCGGTGGTTTAAGGGGTGTCAGGGAGTAAATGGCCACCACCTGAAGGGGTTATGGGAGAAGTTGGTATCCTCAGGTTTTAGAACAAGAGGTAAAGGAAATGGTCCTGGAGAGGCTGAGAATCAGAGATTTCACTGAGGACTGTTATGTGATCACCCCGGCAGGTATTGTGGAAAGTTCAGAGGTGGGGGGTGAGTGATGGTAGCTGATGGGGTCTGAAAGGTAATCCCAGATGCTTTAGGGCCCTGGGCTCCTTGGGGTGGCTGCTGGAGTAGGACAAAGGGCCTGTGGTCACAAGGCAGAGGGTGGTAGCTAGGGTGCAGGTCGTGGTACTGGGTGGAAGGGCAGTGTGTGCTGCTGGAACCTGGCTTCCTCTTGGCTCCAGCTGATGATGGTGCCAGGGTTGGGGGGCTCAGGTCTTCCTTGGGGTGTGGAGTGCTTTCTTGTCTCCCATCATCAGAGGCAGGGAGGGCACAGCAAGGAACTGAAGAGATTCAGTCTGGTTTAGGAAAAAGTGAGCTTGCAGGCAGATGTCTCCTGGGCCCCAAGGCTGCTGGACTCAGCAGTGGGAGTCCATGGCTCCTCTTTTTGGCCTGCTGCTGGGGCTCAGCAGCCAGTTTTGAGCTGCCCTTGCTCTTGGGTTGAAGTTGGGATTTTTGACTGACTCGACCGACAGGATCAGTCGAGTGTGTTTCCAGGGGAGCCACCTCGCTGGACTGTGGGGCAAA
The DNA here is from genome assembly GCF_053574225.1 of Canis aureus. Classification (NCBI taxonomy): domain Eukaryota; kingdom Metazoa; phylum Chordata; class Mammalia; order Carnivora; family Canidae; genus Canis; species Canis aureus. The sequence continues at coordinate 52,613,495 of NC_135615.1, forward strand.
GATGGGGGAGCACAAAGAGGTGAACACCTGGATGGGAGCAGTTCAGACTCTTGCTGAGGTGTCTAATTCCTTAAGCTTAAGATTCTCATCTGTAAAACCGGGATCATATTGCCCGAGTCTCCTTCACTAGAGGTGCAGGTTATATGAGCTTACACATAGACGACATTGAGCTCAGTGCGGGTATCCAGTTGGCACTCCCTCCCTACATGTTGGCCATCATTTCTATAATCATGGCATCTGATGATTTTTCATCGTCCCGAGAGACAAATGTGACTTGCTCGTGCTGTGAGTGAATCAATCATTCAGGTTGTGAGAAAGCTGAGGAGAAGCCTGGGCAGGATGGGGACCCTGGGGTCCGGCTAGGTCCCCAGCAGGACTTCTAGCAGCGGGCATTGACATTTCAATGTGGTTTTGTTGTTCTTGGCGTGAGTCTGAAAGGGCATTGTGTTTCCATTTGTATTTTATTGCTTTTTATTGAGGAATCCTATCCTATAGAGAGACTTGCTTGACGATGGGGACCCCTGATGATCTGGGGACTCATTCTCAGCTAATGCCAAGGGTCTCAATGGGCCTCCTTTTGGTCCCTTCATCTCCCTGACCTTCACAGCTCACCTCCACCAGCTTGCTTTTGTTTGGCTTTTCACTCAGTTTCTATTAGGACAGATCTTGAACGTGAGCAGCCATGCATTCACTCCCCGGATAAGAATTTTCATTCTTTTATTTAGTTATTTAGGATTTATTGGCTTATGTATCTATCTGAGCACTTGTGGATAAATGCAGGCACAGTGCATAGGTGTGCCCTCTATTGTGTGCTTTAAAGAGATCATAAATGTATTGATGGAAGCTGCGTGATAAGAAAAATGTGGTGTGTGCTGGAATAATTTTGGTTCCTACTGAGAAATCCTGAGGACGCCTAAGTGCATGGAGTCTGTAATGTATTATTGGAAAGGAGACTATTATAATTCACATCACAGTGGTTTGCAGCTCCTGCAAGGTCACTGAGACCCTTTCTGTGATCTCCCGACTGTCCCAAGGAGCAGAGAATGCTAAGCTGTGGATATCAAATGCCGATTTTTCTGATTTCTTGCTTTATTGCTGTGGATTTTGCTGTAAAACAGGGGCATGGTTTTGGGGCAATAAACTACTGTGGAATTGAGGAGCAAAAGTCCCAAGGCATTTTTGACATGAGTCATAAATAACACACAGTTGTAACTCGGGGAATAGACGACGATGGAAATTCCCTCGGCTTAATACTGATGATATTATTTGATCAGTTTCTTCCAATTTATCCTATCAGATGTCTGAAAAAAGTAGATAAGTGGCCAAAGACAGGTGTTTTAAAATAGATGATTTAAAAAACATAGGCATTTTTATGCCTACCCTCTAATGACACACCAACTTTCTGAAGCCGAGGGACTTTTCCTCATTACTACGAATGACAGATGATGAGCTTCCCATAAAACCTCTTATCAGGACTCGTGTTCAATTACTGTTCTTGAATGGGGCATGGAGTACACAGGTTGGTCCTCTTTAGAATGTCATAGTGTTTTGTTACTTCACTTTCTCTTGTTTTGAAGGATTTCATGGCAAAATGCGTACTTTCTTTACTTAAAGCGGATTTTATTTTTTTTTCTTTTTTTTTTTTCTTTTTTTTTTTTTTGTTCATTTTTTTTTTATTGGTGTTCAATTTACTAACATACAGAATAACACCCAGTGCCCGTCACCCATTCACTCCCACCCCCCCGCCCTCCTCCCCTTCTACCACCCCTAGTTCGTTTCCCAGAGTTAGCAGTCTTTACGTTCTGTCTCCCTTTCTGATATTTCCCACACATTTCTTCCCCCTTCCCTTATATTCCCTTTCACTATTATTTATATTCCCCAAATGAATGAGAACATATAATGTTTGTCCTTCTCCGACTGACTTACTTCATGGTGAAACCCTTCATTATTATAGTAAAGTCAAGTAAATTGATTTAATTTGCCCAATTCTTGGAATAGGAACATTTTAAAAGTTACCTTAAGTTATCAACTTAAGCTGCAAACAGTCATCTTCTTACTGTGTGGAACCTTCCATTAGGGTCAACATCATACAAACACTGGATTTTACATGGGAGAGAAGATTTCGACTGTCACAGACCATAAAGGGTAGTGTCCAGAGTCTCTGATTGGCTTCATTCCCTGTTCTGCGGCTCTGTGTTAGACCCCACGTCTCGGCCGTGCTGGGTCAAGGTGATTTGAACAGATCCTGGGCCACTGTGGGGTGACTTACCAAGTGGTTCTCCCCCAGGACATCACAAGAGAATGGAGATTATTTGCAAATGTATATTTGGTGCAAGATCCAGCTGTGGAATCAGGATTCCCCTTCACGGGTGGGTCGGGCCGGGTTTCCTGCTACTTGTCAAAGCTGGTGCCCACAAGCGGACCGAGATTACAAGAACCCTGGGCATCCAGCAACCAGTTAGCCTCATACAGAGATCCCAGTCCACCCCCATCAAGAGAGCATGGACTAATTCCGAGTCTAACTCTGAGCCCCACCCCCAAGAAAAGAGCTGGGTTTTTTTTTTTGTTTGAATTTTAATTTCTTATTACTTAATAATTGCATATATTTTTTTAAATTTATTTTTTTTTATTTTTTTTAATTTATTTTTTATTTATATTTTTTTAAATTTAAATTTTAGGTAGCTAGCATACAGTGCAATATTGGTTTCTGGAGTAGTATTCAGTGATTCATCATTTATATACAACACCCAGTGCTCATCACAAGTGCCCTCCTTAGTATTTGTCACCTGTCTGGCCCATCCTCCACCCACCTCCCTCCATCAACCCTCAATTTGCTGTCTATTGTTAAGATCTCTTAGGGCTTGTTTCCCCTTCTCCTTTTTTTTCTTTTCCCCCTTCCCATATGTTCATCTGTTTTCTTTCTTAAATTCTACATATGAGTGAGATCATATGGTATCTGTCTTTCTCTGATGGACTTATTTCGCTTAGCATAATACACTTTAGCTCCATCCACGTCATTGCAAATGGCAAGATTTCATTTTTTTTGATGGCTGAATTACACACACACACACACACACACACACAATGGAATATATTTGGAAGAGATGTGCAGTAGCACATTATATAGTATTGTTACGTGTATATTACGTATGTGATATATTAATGCTGTATGTTATATATATAGGCCACATCTTCTTTATCCATTCATCAGTTGATGGACACTTGGGTTCTCTCCATAGTTTGGCTGCTGTGGATTTGCTGCTATACTATCAGGGTGCATGTACTCCTTTGAATCTGTATTTTTGTATCTTTTGGATAAATATCTAGTAGTGCAATTATTGGATCATATGGCAGCTCTATTTTTAACATTTGAGGAACCTCCATGCTGTGACTGCACCAGTTTGCATTCCCACCAACAGTGCAAGGCGGTTCCCCTTTCTCTGCATCTTCGCCAACACCTGTTGTTTCTTATGTTGTTAATTTTAGCCATTCTGACAGGTGCGAGATGATATCTCTTCATGGTTTTGATGTTAGTTCCCTTCATGGTTTTGATGTGTGATGAGTGATATTGAGACAGCTGTGGTTTGTACGAGACTTGCCACCTCTCCACCCAACGCCAGCTATTTAGTCTCCATGGATCAGTTAGTATCTACATGGAGAGCTTCATGACCATTGCTTTCATTTTTTCCAGCTGACTCTCTCATCTCCATGCCTTTGCACGGGCTCTTCCCTCTGCCTGGAATACTCTTCCCATGGGCCCTCCTCTGACTACTTTCTACTTGTCTTTCAGAGCTCAGGTTAGAGATCTCTTCCTGGGAGCCCCTCATTTGACTTAGATGCCTTTCTGGCACCCTGTACTTCTGTTAGTGGAGCCCTTCCCGCTCTGCCTTGGATTTTTGGTTTGAGAAACTGCTTCACCACTAGGCTATAGTTTTTTTCTTAGTATCGTAAAAAAATTATTTCTTTTTTTATATTTAAATCTTTCATTTGTATAGATTTAATTTGGTTTAATTATTTTTTTAAAAAATTATTTATTTATTCATGAGAGACAGAGAGAGAGAGAGAGAGAGATAGAGAGAGAGGCAGAGACACAGGCAGGGGGAGAAGCAGGCTCCATGCAGGGAGCCTGACATGGGACTCAATCCCGGGTCTCCAGGATCATGCCCTGGGCTGCAGGTGGCACTAAACTGCTGTGCCACCCAGGCTGCCCATTTAACTTGGTTTAAACTGTGAGGTAGAGATCTAACTTAAGGAAGAAACTTTCCCTTAATTTTTCCTTACCTACATCAAGAGGATCACTACATATTCATCCAACATTTATTGAGGGACCACTCGGGATCAGCGACAGTAGTTGATGTGGGGGATGAGAAGTGCAGGACACTGCTCCTAACCTCAGGAAGCTTACGTTCAGCTGAAAAAGACCCAAAGACAAACAAATCATTCATTAGTCAGACCACATGAAGTTGTAGACCAACGATGGTCAAATGTTGGCGATTTCATGTAGTTTAAACCAATACAAAATAAACACAATGTCTTAGCTTGACTTTCCCTGAACACAGGGCCCGAGACAGACACATGCATGGAGGCAGTTTATTTGGAAATAATTCAAGGGAGCAGTAGAAAGGGAGGGACCAAGAGAGTGAAACAGGAAAGGAGAGAAAGCCAGTACACACAGATGTTTTTGGAGTTGGCCACTGCCACACCCATCGGTGCTCAGTTCACTGGAACTTCTAAGGTCCTTTATGAAAAGTGAGTTGGAATTTCCTACAGGAAGGTGAAAAGGGCAACTTTACCCTTGGGTAGCCCCGGAGTGTTTCACCTTCCCTATGTTTCTTCCACTTAGCCCATGTGTGTGTCTAGTGGGTTTCTGGGGGATGTTCCCTTGTTGGTGTCTAAGAAGGCCTGGGCCATGCAGTGAGGGGCAAGTGGTGTGGGCTGAGGAGAGGGGTGATTAGATCACCCCTGCATGAAACTGGTTGAAGTGAGGTCGGTGCTAGTAGCTGCAGCAGTGGCTGGAGTGGGAGATGGAGCTGACACGGTGGGCAGGGATGTTGGGTCCACGCAGCAGTAGTGGCACCTCTGAGGATGGGTGGTTAATTCTGTGGAAGTTTGGCTGGGAGTGGGGAAGAGCATGGTGACCAGGGGAACAGAAGAGGGGAGGGTTAAGCTGAGCCTCCCAGACTCTGGGCACACTCCAGGTGGAAGGGGGCTCGGAGTCGGCATTCCAGGTAGAGGGAGCAGCATGGGCACAAGCCCGGAGGCACAAAACATACTACATCGTGATTAAACGTGATTTAATCTATTCAGAAGGCATTTGGGGGGATTTTCCAGTGTTTGTGTGACACTGTTGTGTGCATAACTGAGTTTCTGTTCGGCACTACGCTAGGTGTCCACGTCGAAGGAAGGGTTGGAGCACAGATGACTGCATTACTATTTTCCTGGGGTGCATTTCACTTCCCCTTCTGCCCTGTTCGGAAACCTTTAGGGACTTGCCCATGTTTACCTAGTAAGTTCCACGTTCCTTGCCTAGAAATCAAGACATGATGCCCCCACCCATCCCTTCAATAAACCTATTGCTTAAACTACATTTGTTGGTTTTAGGATATTTTACTATAAATTGGTATCGGTATTGAGTGTGTGATATGCATCAGCCACTGTTTGGGGCTTTTATTTTATTTTTATTTTATTTTATTTTTTATTCTAAGGTTTTATTTATTTATCTGAGAGAGAGAGACAGGGAGAGCACAGAGGGAGCAGAAGAAGCAGACTCCCCACTGAGCAGGGAGCCCTGACACGGGGCTTGATTCAGGACCTTGGGATCATGACCTGAGCCCAAGGCAGATGCTCAACTGACTGAGCCACTCAGATGCCCCAGACACTGTGTGAGGCACTTAAAACTATATTCTTCTTAGTTCTCATGACATCACGTGATGGTTGGCTTTACCATCCATCTTACATGTGATGACATGGAGGCTCAGTAATGTTATGCGGCCCCCCTAAGTTCGCCCAATAAGTGAATAGCAGAATGGGGATTTGAACCCATGACTACAGCTCCCTTCATTCCCACTGCGCCGCACTGTCCCCTTCACTGTGGGTGTTTCAGGTTCTACCATTTTGCACATGCCGTTGCTTCTTTATGATGATGTGGCCTTCCTCCAGTGGCATGCTGGTGGACGTTCCACAACTGGCTCTCACTCTAGTCCTGCCCTGAGTACTGGTTGGCATACTTATTGACATCACTGAGCGTTTTAGAACATCACTGTTCACCAGCAGCATGAGGGAGTTTGCTTTTATTTTTAGTAGGTCTCTTTCACCAACAATATGGTCAACTCTTTGAGGGCAGGGAGCTTGCTTAGTATCTTTGCACTTTCTGACAGTACTTAGCACACTTGCACATGAGTTACTTGAGAATGTACTGTTGTTTTGTTGCTTTTTGGATAAATTAGCCATATGCAGTTGTCTCATCTCCATTTGTCCTAAAGATGAGCACAAAATTACCAGGCTGGTTCCAGGAAAATGGGAGTTGACTGTGTTTGCATAGCTCACACCGACACTGATTTTGGGGGCTGCAAAACTCACTTAGCGTGACCTTGGCACACGCTGTTCACGTCTCCAGGCTCTTTTCTTTGGAAAGATCACTCTTTGGCCCTCAGAGCCCTTGGCAGCCCATATCCAAGCAGCATTACTGTGTGGCATGACTCGCCTCCCCCAAGTCACCTCATCTTTTTCTTATGCGGGAGTTCCATCTACCTGTTGAATTTTGAATGAAAACCCAAAGAACAGAAGCTCTGCACTGAATTCTATATTTTGTTCCTTGCTGGGCTTCCATGAATATAAAACAGCAACACAAAGGGGAGAGTCAGCAGGTGTAGATCAACACTATCCATATTTAATGGGAAGGGAGCCCGACCTCATAGATGGGGAAAACCATGCTAGAAGGAGGCGACGTTCAGTAACTTGCCCGCACATACTGAGTGAGCTTCTGGCAAAAAGAGAGGAGTGTCTATCTTATGACAGATTTTCCTGGTTTGTAATAGTACCATCATTTTAATTCCTAAGGAGAAAAAAAAAAAAAAAAGCAAACAAGGGATTAAATAATGATTGGTAATCAGGAAATTTTCTTCAGCTACAATGGGGTACACAGGTGGGGACAGGAACCCACATCCTTCACCAAAAACCTAAGCTTCCTGTGACCAGGCTGGCCCAGTGCCCACCAGCCTCTTTCTTTAGGGGAAGACACTGGAACACTCACAGTCTCTACCCTCCACGAGAAAGTCAAGGATTGCGAGGCAGAGACGTCTGGAGCCAGAACCATGGTGGTCTCCCCACCTGTCCATGGGTGTGTAGCTCCCAATGTGGGACCCACGGTGGCCCTTGGCAAGGCTCTCCCAAGGAAAGCGTGTCTCAACCATTTCTTCCCTGGTCCCCAGTGGTTTTCCACGTCTTTCTGAGGCAACTCCTCTGGTGGCAACGTGATCAGTAGCAGTAGCTTCAGTTATAGCAACTGTAGCTGTCAATAGCTGTTGCTTCCAGAATGTCCTTCAGGGTTCCTGGGATCTCTCCTGTGTCTCCAGACTCTCCAACAGATGCCATGTCTCTCTGCAGCTGGGCAGGCATCACTGCTTCTTTTTTTGCATCAAATATACAAATAAATACATTCTTTTAATACCTACATCAGCAAATATAAAACACAGAGTCTCATGGGGCCCTGGGAGGCTCAGTCGGTTAAGGGTCCGACTCTTGGTTCTGACTTGGGTTATGAGGGTTGTGAGATCGAGCCCCGTGTCGGGCTCCCTTCTGATCAGTGCAGAATCTGCTTGAGATTCCCTCTCTCCTTCCTTCTGCTCTTCATTAACCCCCATCAAATAAATAAACCTTAAAAAATGGGGACTCACCATTGTCCCCTGTTCCTATTTACACATACTCCTTTTGCACCAGACATAGAAGCATTAACGACTCTGTCTATCCAGAAAGATCTAGCAAGTTCCTAACCTACACTCAGTGGGCCTGTGGGTTATATTCTTGTTCTCACTGCTGCTTCCTCATTTAAAGGGTTATCCTTTTACTCATTCATTCAACCACCCACTCAATATTTATTGAGCACCTACTGTGTACCAAGGGGCTCACAGTCTAATAATCATTGTTATTATAACAACAACAACCAAAAATACTTATAAATGCTTAGTACATGCCATTCCTCGATATCATTAGGTAAATACTCTGGTTCTTCCCCATTTTCAAGTGAGAAACTAAGGCACGGAGAGGTACAGCTGCCCATGTTCACACAGCGAGTGAAGTGAATGGCCAGCCCCTGTTGCACGGCATAGCCCAGGGAGGCAGAGAAGCCCCTGTGCAGAGGGTATACTCACGAGTCAGGTGTGATTCACACCTAACCTGGTTACACACTCACACCTAATTCTAGGATTTTCCAGAGATGACTCCATTTTATTTATTTATATATTTTTTAAGATTTTACTTATTCATTCATGAAAGACACACAGAGAAAGGCAGAGACACAGGCAGAGGGAGAAGCAGGCTCCATGCAGGGATCCCAACATGGGACTCGATCCCGGGTCTCCAGGATCAGGCCCTGGGCTGAAGGTGGTGCTAAACCACTAAGTCACCCGGGCTGCCCATAACTCCATTTTAAAAAAGAAAAAAGATTATAATTGTCTTTAAGAGAAACTAAAACAGGAAAGCAGCAACTAAGAAAATGAGAAAGTATCCTTCCAAAATGGGAAAAGCATTCAGTTTTAGGATTAACGTAACCTTTCCTTGACGTGTGTCTTCAGCCCAACTGAACTCAACCCTATGTCGGGAGAAATAGCCTTGATAGTGTTGAATCAGAAAGAGTCAGAAAGATCCGCGATTGCTAAGGAACTCTCGGGAAACCTTTTCAAAGTAGAAAAGACCCAACCCACGGAGCCCATCTCCTTGCATCGGGGGAGGGCCTCCTGCAGACCCAGAGGGGGGACCTGAAGCAACGGCGCTGCCCTGACCCCAGGGCATTTGCACGGCCTCACCTCCCACCAGCAAGCTGATTTAATCCAGTGGCTCTCTGAGTGGGGAGCGATGCAGGACCTCCTCGTGCCAATTTTTCAAGAACCAAAAGAGGGCATTTGAACATACCTCAGCTGACCCACCATCTGAGGCGCTCCAGCAATACACCCTGTGGCTCCAGCCACATGATACCACATGCCAACCAGCTCTGTCAATTCAGAGAAGAAAAGAAAAAGTCAGCGAGATGCAACATCCCCCGGGTTTCATGAGGTCAGAAGAAGTCCTTAGACTGACCTTTCCAGCCCGTTGTTTTGGTGTCACGGAGCGATGACAGCCCCCGGGTGGTTTCTGCCTTTTGGGCGGTCATCTCCTTTGGTGATGAGTGAAGAACACTCGCTCTGGGAGCTGCATCCTCCTGGTGGTTTGTTTTTTTTTTTTTCCACACCAGTTTGGGGCATGACAGAGGTCTTTCCTGTCAGCTAGAACAGAGGGTGATGCCAAAAGGAAAGAGCTTAATGAGCGCTTGGCAGTGATTTTACACCTATTTCTAGAAGAAAAGGCTTAGGTTCCAATGTAGTTTTACAAAGCAAGAATTCTTTGTTGACTTCTTCACAGCCGTATTTTCCACACTGTGGGGAAACAGTGACAGTGAATCTCGTTAAGTAACAAAGGGCATTTAATGAAAAAATTTTTTTGATGTAAAGAGATTTGGGGCAGGGAGGGGGGCTTTGCCTATTATTATTATTATTTGCTTTCATTTATTCAATTATTCTTTTTGCCTTTCTCTTGGTCTTCTCCTTGTGGGATTCCTATTGTGCATATGTTGGCATAACTGGCGGTGGCCAACAGGTTTGTTAGAATTTTCTCAGATGGCATAATCTCAGTTGAGATTCCTATCACCAAGTAGTAAAGTTTTAATTCCAGTTATTGTACTTTTCAGCTCCAGAATTTCTGTTTGGCTCCTTTCAATGATTTCTTTCCTTATTTATGTCTTCATCGATAGTCTTCTTTTGGTCGGACACTGTCCTCGTGATATCCTTTAGCTCTTTGAACGTATTTAAAATAGCTGACTCCAAATCTTCTTCTAGTAGCTCCAGTGTCTCGGCTACTTCCGAGACACTTTCTATGGAGTGTTTTTTTGTCTCTGTGAATGGACTAGAGGCCCTATTTTCTTGTTTCCTCCCATCGTTTACAATTTTTAGGCGAAAACAGGACAAGTTGAGCATTATAATAGGTGACTTTGGAAATAAGACTTTCCATCATCCCCAGGGCTCATTGTTTCTGCTTGTTTCTGAGTTTTCTGAGCCAGAGTTTAAGTCTATATTTGTGTCCTTTGTGACCACTGAGGTTCCTATTCTTTCGGCCTCGTGGTCAGGTAGTGAGTGGACACAGGTTTTCCTTAAATGTTTGGAGGTAAGATATCTGGGGCACCTGGGTGGCTTAGTTGGTTAAGCGTCTGCCTTGGGCTCAGGTCACGATCCTGGGTCCTGAGACCAAGACCCGGGAATCCACTGCTTGTGCACGTGTGTTCTCTCTCTGTCAAATAAATAAATCCTTTAGAAAATATTTCTAGAATTCTTCTAAAAAAAAAAGAACTAAAATCTCTCTGAGCTTTTGCACAGGGGCTCTGTGTGTTGGGGTGTACGTTCAGTCCTTGGCCAGTGTATACCTCTGCTTTAGTCTTCACTTGCGGCGTGTGCGGAAAGTCAGGATCCTCAGCCAGGAGTGTGGATGTGAGGCCTTCTCAGGTCTTTTCCTGAACATGTGTGCAGTCCCATTTGTGTGTGTGTGTGTGTCTTTCCAGATTTCAGGAATATGTTGGAGCTTTTTGAAAAGCTCTTAAGCCCCAAGTGTATTATTATTTCCCAGCCTTTACTCTGTGCTTTTTGTTTTTTAAAAAAAATTTTAAAAGTTTTTCTTTAAGTAATCTGTCTCCAACATGGGGCTCCAACGCATGACACCAAGATCAAGAGTCACATGCTCTTCCGACTGACCCAGCCGGGCGCCCCTCCTCTGTTTTTTAATCTATTGTGTTCCAGTTGTAAATTGGAAATGTTTTTACAACATTGTAAATGTTTTTGACAAATGCCCCTTGGGTAGTGGTTACAGTGCCTGGTGTGATCCAGTTAGGTGAGATAAGACGTGCCCTTTGAGGGAGTACCTACCTGGGTGACTCAATTGGTTAGGTGTCTGCCGTTGGCTCAGGTCACGATCTTGGAGTCCTGGGGTTGAGGCCCTCCTCGGGCTCCCTGATCAGCTAGGAATCTGCTTCTCTCTCTCTCTCCCTCTGCCTGCTATTCCCTGTGCTTGGACTCTTCTGGCTCCATCTCTCTGTCAAATAAATAAATAAAATATTTAAAAAAAACCCTCAAAACCAAAACCAAAAAGCATGCCCCTTGAGTTGGTCTTCCATGGAGGCACCAGATAGATCCACAAGGACAATTGCTTGCAGATGAGGATGGTTCTAGTCTCTCTGGTATCAGCACCAGTACTGGGACTGGGTTACCTTCAAGGCGACTATTAAGCTGAGGACAGGCAATGAGACTGGGGTAAATTAAAATGCCCCAGAGCTCACTGTTCTTACTGAGGTTTGGCCTTTTTGGTTGATTGAATGCCCCCAAAGTTGTGCCAAGCTACTGGTTTGTTTCCAGAGTTCCAGGAAGAGTTGATTCTGACAGTTTTTTGGCCACCGTTTTTTAGTTGATTTTATGGAGGAGGGCACTCCTGCAGTTTCTTCCTGTGACGTTTTCACTGGTACCGCCTTGCCTGTTTTTCTCATAGGATTATTGGACCTTATTCTTGAGTTCTTAGAAGTTCTTTCTTTCTTTCTTTTTTTTTAAGTTCTTTCTTTATTAGAGATATTAATACTTTGTGATCTTAGCTATAAATAGTTTTGCCCGGTTCAGGTTTGGGATTTTACTTTGTTCATGGTTTTGATCCATACAAAACTATCCATAGTTTTTTGTTACTATGTTATTAAATAGATTAATCTTTTCTATGGGTTTGAGCCATAGCAAGAAATAATTGCCTCCCTCTAATTCTAGAGCTATTTACTTATTTATTTTCTTTCTTTCTTTCTTTCTTTCTTTCTTTCTTTCTTTCTTTCTTTCTTTTTTTTCTTTCTTTCTTTCTTCTTTCTTTCTTTCTTTCTTTCTTTCTTCTTTCTTTCCTTCCTTTTTTTTTTTTTTTTTAAGATTTTATCTATTTACTCATGAGAGGCACAGAGAGAAAGGCAGAGACCCAGGCAGAGGGAGAAGCAGGCTCCATGCAGGGAGCCCGACGTGGGACTCGATCCCAGGACCCCGGAATCATGCCCTTAGCTGAAGGCAGGTGCCCAATGCTGAGCCACCCAGGCATCCCTACTTCTGTTTTCTGAAGGTATTTATATAGGTCTATGTTTTATGTGTAAATCTTTGTTCCATTTGGATTATAACATCATGTGTAGTGTGAAAAATGGATCCAATTTTATCTTTTTCATACAGACAGCCAGTCCTGCTGTTAGCAGGTATTCCTCTCTGACTTGGGATGTTTCCTTTATTGTATATGAAATTTCCTGGAACACCTGGGTGGCTCAGTGATCGAGCATCTGCCTTTGGCTCAGGACATAATCCTGGAGTCCCGGGATCGAGTCCTCCATCCGGCTCCTCGCAAGGAGCCTGCTTCTCCTTCTGCCTGTGTCTCTGCCTCTCTCATGAATAAATACATAGAATCTTAAAAAAAAGAAAAAAAAAAAGAGAAATTTCCACATGCAGTTAGGCCTCAGTCTGGATTTTCTATTCTGTGGTTTCTCTAGTCATGTGCCAATGCCATGCTGTTTTTATTTTAACTTATTGAAGCTTTATTTTATATAAGCTAGTTCCCTGTCTTCCTCATGTTGTTTTTCTGTTTTAAGCCCCCCCCCCCCCCCCAGCTTTTACTGTTCATTCTTCTTCCACATGAACGTTGTAGCATGCTTACTTTGTGCCAGGCAAAAATCCTAATGGTATTTTATATTGAAATTGTGTTATATTCATATAATGCCTTCATGATAACTGATGTGCCCAAGCATGCTGTATTTCTGTACTTTTTCAGGTCAACTTTTGGGACGTAACGGGATGCTCCGTGGTTTCCCTCATACAGATTTTGGGCATTTCATATTAAGTTTGCACCTACATATTTTGATATAAATAGCACATTCTCTCCTGTTTTTGACTGGTTCTTCTTTGTACACGTAAAGCCTATTAATCTTGGCACATTGATTTTGTAACCTGCTATTTTATTATTATAGGTAATAGTTTTTTCATGAGTTCTTTTGGGGTTTCCAAATATAAAATAATATCAGTTGCTGGCATATTATGTTTTGGTGGTTTTAGCAAGGACTGTGAAAGCTCCCTTGTGAGAGAGCTCCGGACATCACTATTTGTTAATAAAACCAGACACCGAGGTAACCTCTCATATGGTGTTACTATGATTTTAGGCCTAAACTAGCCTCTGAAAGAGAATTTAAAAAGCGACATTATCAGGATCATTTGTGTCTACAAATACCCATGTGTAAACCCTCACAACACATAAATACACAGTCTGTTTTGCTTTTGAGAAATAAACATGTGTACAGAACTGAAGACATCCTCCCAATGAGGTTACCAGGTGAATTAGCACCCTCCTGTTGAAAGGGACCACCAACCCCTCACTGTTGTTTACCAAAACTGAGCTAATGATTCCTGACCTTGGGCTGATGCTCTTCAACTTTCCCAGTGCAATTTTGTGCTTCACATTGGTTTTTTTTTTTTTTTTTTTTTTTTTTACTCTTGACATTACTCCTCTGGTGCTACATGGGGGGGCGGGGTGGTGGGGTGGGTGGGATTCCATTCCCATTTCCCAGAAAACAGGGCTCCCCGGGCTAAGTCAGCTGGCTAAGGGAGAAGCAGGGATTAGAACTCAGATTTTTCTGTCTTAATGTCTGTTCTTCCAACATACTCAAATACCTGCAAACCCTTTTGTTGCTATTAAAGCCCATTTCTTACCTTTCCTCAGAGGAATCCGGAACAGCTGCTCAGCATCCCCTATTATAATATCTCTTCATATGTATGAATCCTGTGATTTTGTTCCCTTCCAGCTTCCCCTTCGGCAGGTTAAATCGCCCCGATTCTGTTCCTCACAGAGTTTATCTCCCACCTCTTTTGTCAGTTTTAACAAAGAGGTTGTGACTCTTGGGTCCCTGCTCAACAGAGCTCTTCCTCATTATTTTGTAACCTTTATACCTCCTTCCAGGGAGAGTGAAATAAAGCCTGTGGATTTTTGATATGAATGTCTGGCAGGCTCACGCTCACACAGAAAGGTTTCCAGCAAGGCTCACTGATGAAAGCCTCACTCCAGTGACTGAGTCTCATTCATGGCAGATGAAAGGCAACAGCTCCTCAGCTCCTTCCAAAACACACAAATGGGGACTGTGCCCACATGTAGGTCCAAATTCCAGAGCAAGTCCCATTTTGGCAGGAGGAGATGGGTTGTAATGAGAATATTTAGAGACTAGGAACCACTGGCTAATTATTTCAGGTGAATAATTCATTTTTTGGAAGGATACTGTTCTTTCAGCTTGTTAATCATGTGTAAAAATTATCCTTGACCTAGAATTTCATTATTGCACCTGAGCCAGCCTGAAAATTAGAGAAATTAAGTAGCATAAAATATAAGTAGTAAAAAGGAGAATAAACCTTGAGAGTTAACAGCTATGCGATGTTCTGGATGTTAAAGCGTGAAGCATGTCAAATATGCTTCAGTGGTATTTTAAAAAGAAGACCAGATGCTGACTTCTCTTTTGGCATCCTCAGGTTCTCTTCCCAGCCCCTTCTCTCTGTACCCACCAAAGAAGGCGCCAGATTTGGATGGTAGCAGGGCATGCCATCCACCAACCAGTTCGTTTGCTTTTATCCTTTCTACCAACAGTAAGTGGCGATCGCTGTCCTTCAGGGAGTGTTCCTCTATGAGTCTTACATGAGCAACTTCTCCCTGTTTGTGAACAAGGTTCCTCTGTAGCTGAGCACCTTGGATTCTCTGTTTGGATTCCCTGGGACATGTAGGAACTACCGGCTTCTGAGAGGAAGATGCTCCCCAAGACTAGTGTCAGCCCGGGTCAAACAGAGCAACAGGGAGGGGGCTGGGAGAGCTCTTCTTGTGTTCCTCATCTTAGAGTGAAGAACTTACACTGATGTCCGTTCATCATTTGTGTGAAAAGAATTTGGGTAATGAATGGGGAGAACTTTCCAGAGGGAGAAAAGTGGTAAAGAAAGGGTAAAGGTGTGAAGGATGAGGCTACTGATACCGATTCATCATTTGTTTAAAAAGAATTTGGATAAGGAATGGAGAGAACTTTCCAGAAGGGAGAAATGTGGTGAAGAAAGGGTAAAGGTGTGAAGGATGAGGCTAAGTAAGGGCCAAGGGTGGACCTCGCCTTGTGTGAGGCAGTGTGATTTGGGTTCAGCGGCATGATGGGGTGGCCGGGGCCTCTGCTGCTCCTTGAGCAGGGAAGGCATGTTTATAAAAGAGAAAGGGTCTGCTGATGGTGTGCAGCATGGTCTGAGGGGCAGCAGTGAGAGTGAAGGGGGGGGTTGACACCAACACATGTGATGAAGGAATTTGCTCTGTCCTATGATGGCAGGAAGTGTGGTGTCATGGAAGGAACTGGTCTGAGCCGTCCAAGGACTACATTTGAATCCTTAAAATGGACCACACCAAGAAATGCTTCCCAGAGACTCCAGGTTGGAGTTTCAAACAGGATGAGGCCCATGCCTCAGTTTCCACCAGCAGCTGTGTCTACTGTGCTTTGGTTTCCACAGTCCCCACCACTCCCTATTGTTCACACTCTCACGTCACCAGCCCAGCCCTTTTCTGGGTACAACCAGCAGAGCTCCCAGTCTTGTTAAAGTGGGTATATTTATGTTCGCCTGGTTTGCTGCTGCCACTTTGGGTTGAGGGTTCTTAAGAGTTAGGGAACTATTGGGCTTACTTTCTTCTAGCACAATGTTGAGGGCAAGTTAGTAATTGATACTTATGAGTTGATGATATTCAAGTATATAATCGTAGACTCTCTTTCCTCTTTGCTTCTTCTCTACTTTTTGGGGAAACCAATAGGAGTTAAAAGGCATGATTTGGGAACCATCCTAAGGTTAGATTCCATTTCACCTCTGCTTACCCTGCTCAGTTTGGACCTTTCATATATTTAGAGCCACGGATGCATAAGTATCTGTTTAGAAGGTGACAGGTCTGACCTCTTTTGTTAATTTAGGACAGTGACTTCGGGGTTATCATAAAGAGAGACTCAGCGCAGGAGGGGATCCTGGAATTAACCAGGCTCAATGCCTTTATTTTAAACAAGAAAGAACTGAGGTCTAGACAGGGCTAGAGCTGGGGACTCTCTTAGTGCCCCATCTCCACAACTGGAGTCCAGTACGCCCTCTGTTGCATTCATGGCTTCTCCGGCTCTGGTTCACATAATATTTGTAAGAGGCTATATTCTGCTCGGGGCTTCATCTAAAGGTAAATCTTTTAGACCAAGTACCTATATTGAGTTGTTAAAATTGCATTTTCAAAAAATACGGGTAGTGATGTGTTTTTGTAGAACCAAAACCCTCTGTAGACTAGGCTTATTTTCCCAGAAGATTTAAGAATCAAGTCAGAGAAACCAGATGATTAAAAAAAGGTAAAGATTAATTTGATTATCATACAATTCCAAGTATCTAAATCATATTTTGAGGTCATCATTTAGTTATGGTAATTTTTTGGCTTCCATTTCCCTTTATTTATTTTATTTAATATGAGTCATTTTATTGTCCTCCAGAGGGTATAACTTTTAAATGAGTTAAAATGTTACAGCACATTTTCCTTTATAACATGAAATTTAATTATATCACATTTAATTCACTTCAGTGTTCATTTTCAGACTCAATTTGTGTTTTTCAAGTTACTGGAAAAAAGAACTTCTTTTTCCTCCTTATTCTCTTTTCCTTTCCTTTTCCTTCCCTTCTTCCTTCTGAAGCGAATCTGCAACATTATCTGCTGCTCACAGGTTGTCCACATTGCAACACGTTAGAGCTCAGGGCGGCTGGTGAGGTGCCCTTATCTGGGGCCCCTGACCTGTGGTTTGCTTACACCAGGGATGCCCTAGGTAGGCTTTTGTGGAGAGCTTTCATGGGGAACCTTGAAATTGTGTGCAAAATTCTGCATTCATGTGCATTTCTCTGGGAAGAGGGCCTACAGCTTCGTCAAATCCTCAGAGGTGTCATTGACCCCAAAGGTTAAGTAGGTGTCAGGGATGAGAAAAGCAATGCCCAAGAAGTGAACATTAACTCATCCGGGACCCCATAAATATGCAGTGACAGACCAAGAAGTACGCTCTCGGTCGGTTGGCTTTCAGTACCAGGCTTTTTCGGCTGTGTTACGAAAGCAGGCTTAGTTTCAATTTTAATGGAGTCAGTGTCCATATTGTCTTTATGTCTTCTTAAATCTGTGTGCCATGGATGGCTAAGGAATTAGAAATAAATTACTAATAAAATCAGCACAATGAAAACGTCTTATGGGCCAAACCCAACCAAAATGCTCTCTAAACTTCGAGTGCTCTAACCCCTTTCATATAAAATTTCACCCACCCCCAGTGTGCCAGTGTCCTATATACCTGAAGACAAAGTGAACGAGACGGGGGAGGGAGAGAGAAAGAGGCAGGCAGGTGGGTCATGCGTGTTGGGGGAATGCCACAGCGTTGGGGGAAGCCAGGGGAAGAATAGTAAAAACTTCCAAATCAGTAAGTCCTTTCTCCTCCCTGACTTGTAATGGATGATGGGGACACTCTTTCTTGGGAGAACCCAGGATTTATTGAAATTTCCAAAGTTTTAGCTCTGCTTCTTCTTTTGGTCAAGTAAGCTTCTCAGGAGAGGTAATTGCAATCCCCAACAAGGGACTGTGGAGCCCTAGGGGGACACTACAGCCCTGCAGGAACCACTGTGTACCAAGTACTCTCCCATCGAGTCTGCAGGCACCAGCTGGCCCGTAAATAAAGCTGGGAGAGGACAGGGTTGGCATAGGCCCTCCTCACTGATTCCTCACACTGCAGGGTGCTGGGGGCCCTCCTGTGGGTGGCCTGACCTGCGAAGGATCTTCCGCCCTGCTTTCCCTGTCTCCTTTTTGCTGTTTTACCAGGTAGTAAAGATTTTTAGCTTTATTGTTCACATTAATGTAAATTACCATCTTTTCAGGCACAATTATCAACTCCTCCCCGAATGCCCTGATGGTGGCCAGCTCCTGGATTGTTACCAACCATGAATGGATTTCAATTTCTCCGTGAGCAGAGGTGTGCAGGGAAAGGTGCTTTTTCTCCTCAGTGGTGATAAAGATGATGGTTTAATCTTTTTTTTCCTCATGCTCTCATATAATAAGAATCAAATCATACCCAGTTTAATCATACCTCTCATAATGGTGGCTATAATTCTTTGGATTCTGTTTTATTAGCAGTATGTAAAAAATCTGCAGAAACTCAGATTGCTCAGCTGGCCAAATCGCTTGACATCTCTTTCCAAACAATAACAATTTTTTTTTAATGAAATAAAGGAAAGAGGGAAGGAAGACAAAGTTAATTGAGTTCATGACAGAGACTTCTTGGGCAAGTTGTGTTACAGCCTGCTGCTTGAGAGGTGGGCAGAGCGGCCAAGGGCCAGAGAAGCTACAGAGGGGATGCTGTCGTGGAGGTTGGGCCACTGACTGCATACCCTTGAGTGAAGTGCTAGTGAGACATCAGGTTGGCTCCAAGGAGGATGTTGCAGTTAGATCTGCTCTGGGGCTGTCAAGTCTGGTTTTTTTTCTGCTTTGCTCCTGAGACTATTGGGACCTTCAGGTTATTGGGACCTCCATGGCTGCTGTATTGGGTACATTTTGACTCTGCGAGGCTCCTCAATCATCCTTTCCTTTGGCATTTGGAAAGCACAAGTGATGCAGTTGTACTCCTCCACTGAATCTGCCATCTTTCTCTGGGCTCTCAGGTGCAGGCAGTGATTTTTGGCAAGCCTAAGTTCTCAGCAGCAAACAGAGGCATCTCTGAATTGTCTGCAATTTAGTAACATATACTAAGCCTCTGGCTATGGTGGTAACCATATGGCGTCATGTTCTGGAGCATACAGCATTTGGTGGCAGCCTCCTATCCTCAAGGGAGGCATAGGGATGAGTTTTTAACACAACAAGACCACGAATTTGCCTGTGGGAATGACCATCTGCCAGCATCCATTTCCTAGGTAGAAGGATGGAACAGGATGGAACATGGCAGGCAAGCTCAAGCACTTGTGTTTCCTTGGCTGGTGGACTTAGGATCTGAGTTTGAAAGCTGGATATCACCCTGTGAAGTTCCCAACATATGGGTGGCCCCTGGGATGTAGGAGTAAATCTAAGCACCTGATGGCAGAGACTTCTTTGAGTGATTTCCAGAGATTTTTTTTGGCAGAAGCTTCTGTGATGGATTTCCAGAGATTTTTTGCCTCATTGACATCAAAATTAGATAGAAGGAAATCTTGAACAGCTTGGCAGCAAAACAGTGTGTGTGTGTGTGTGTGTGTGTGTGTTTGTGTGTGTGTGTAGGAGGAAGAACCTTGGATCTTGGTATTGAAAGGATACCCTATAACCCCTTTCAGGGGCCATGTTTTGGGGGGAAAGCCAATAAATTTTTAAAGAGACTGATGGTTTATTTCTCACTAAAATATTCACAAATATCTAGTATAATATGACCGTCTATGCCCCGACCCAAACTAGACAAACTGGTAACAGAATCTGGGAGGGACTGACAGTAATCATAAAGCAGATGGGACTGGACTAGGAAAAACCACTCAAGCTTTAGAGTTGTTTCCAAAGCAGACTGTCTTAAAAAATGTTACGAGATATTACATATCCCACCAGCCTTTATCCTCTCTCTATATGAACTTAGGTCCCATATACTTGAAAATGAGAAGTTATACTTATGTCCCCCTCTTTGAGGCTGGAAGAGTATATATTTTTCCTCAGGTGTCTCCTTTACTAACTTTGTATATCCAGGAAGAGCCTACAAATCTCAAAAATCATCTCAGCATGAAGTGTGTGTGTGTGTTCGCGCACGCACACACATGTCCATATAATAGTACTATATATTCTGGGAGATGTTATCTCATGAATAAAGCACTAGTTTAGGAGCAGAGACAGGAAGTGCATGTTGGGAATTCTAGTCGCTCATGTACTCCATTGGTTCAAGTATGAGAGAAAAAGGAAGAAGAAGTACGATACCTGTGCAACAAATTGGTGATCATTAGATGAAAACCCATACAAAACCAAGAATTAGCCTGGGATATTGGCATATCACACTGTCTATTGACAAACTCTAAGGCTAGATAGATGTTTCATCCAAGGAAGAGAAAACAATGACATGGAGCACATGAAAAAAATATTGTGTGGAGCCAATGAAAGGATATACAACCTGGACAATGCAGAGGAAAAGCATACTTTTAAAAATCATCTCCCACAGAACTTGGAGGAAAATTTCATAAGGCTTCTTGACATTCTTGAAATAGTTCAAGAAGACTTGACCTCTGTGAATCAGGAGCGAAAGCCAAAAGTGAAAAAGAGCTGCAGTGAAAAGGCAACAGGATAAGATAAAAAGGCAGCTAGATGAATCAAGAGAGGATTGCTCACAGCTGGAATGCCTTTGCAGAATTCACAATTACACTGAAGGCAGCAAAAGCAGAATTGAGGTTAAAAAAAAAAAAAAAGCTGGGTTAATGGGCCCCATAAAAAGGGAATATATAATATGAAATTAGCAATAATCTGGATTTTAAAATCCATGATATTAATTAAAAAACCTGAAAGTGAATGAAAGAGAAGAAGGAATGTGCTTAATTTCTTGTCTCAAATGGAGGCAACTGAAAAAAAATTACAATATTCTCTTGGTTCTTACAGATAACTTTAGCTGAAAGAATTATTTACAGAGGTATTAGATTATTTACTGCAATAAAAAACAAACTAGTTTCCAGAACTTTGGAGCATATAAATCAAAACCAACTGAACAAACATAGAATGCGGCGGGTTGGGGGTGGGGGGGGGAGAGTCAAGATAGTAAGACTTAAAACTAAATTAGCATCAGAAAGCATAGAATACTGTGATAAAAATAAGACCAACCAGTTCAGTTGCAATGATAAATATATATTGGATAAAATGTCATTAAAAGAAGTACAGTTTCATACTGAGTCAGAAAATACAATCCAACCTTATGCTATGGAAAAGCAGTAGACCTAAAACAAAGTGAAGCAAATGCTTAAATGTAAAAGGATAAGTAGAGGTATATCAGGTAATTGAACAAGTTGAAAGCAGATGATAAAGTAAATATAAGATAGAATTTAAGGAGCCAATTAAATGAGATTAAATATGATTATGGGGCCTTTTATGTTAATAAAACAAATTATTGTCAAAAATATATAACTGTCATGAACTCTTATGAACCAAACAATATTGTTTCAAAATATACAAAGCAAATAATATTAAAATAATGTGGAAAGAGAATCCCAACAGCATCAATAATACGAGTTACTCTGATATCTATATCTATATTTATCTACACATATATATATTCTTTTCAAGTGACCATAAGAATGTTATTAAAATAATCTAAAATAGATCCTAAAGAAAAGTAAATACATTTTACAAAGACCAAAAATTACGAAAACAGAAACTCCGACCAGTAACAGACATCATAAAACACTTTTCTAAATATCTTTGAGGCCAGGTGGAAATAAAAACTACAAGTAAAGTAAATATAGAATAAATAAGCATTGCCTCAGAGGAGTCTCATTTTTTTTCTTGATTAGAATGTTCTACTTCAGGATATTGTGAAATCTTTTTCTCTTAATGAATATCATTAAGAGAATGCTGGAACAGTGATGCTCTTTAGGGTGGTTTAAATAAGTCCAAATAAATGTTTAAATTGTTTAAATATTCTTATATGCAGGGGTCTCCTCAGATTTCTAAATATATCTTCTAATTTTACTAGAATGCCCCACTCCCATTAAGAAAATTACTTCTTTCATTGCAGGAATAAAACAGACAAAATCCAATCTCCCAAACAAGCAAAAGCAAAACAGTGAAACAAAACAAGTCAAAACAGAATCCAACTAAACAAAAACCAACCCTCTTAAACACATTGAAACACAACACACTATCACTACCACCACTACCACCATTGTATCCTTAAGATCAAGAGATGGGTTTTTTTTTTTAATTTGTTTATTTATTTGAGAGTGAGAGTGAGAGCAAGAGTGAGAGAAAACATGTGTGGGGAGGAGGCAGAGAGGGAGAGAAGCATATTCCCTGTTGAGTGGGGAACTGGTCTGGGGCTTGACCCCATGACCCTGGGATCATGACACCAGCTGAAGCCAAGAGTCTGATGATTCACTGACTGAGCCACCCATGTGCCCTGTGATCATGAACTTTCTGAAAGGTACATCCTTGCCGTGTCTCCAGGTCTGTGTGGTGCTGACAGCCCCTAATAGTTTTGCTCACTTTGCATTACTTGCCTGGCCTTCTACATTTGAATTTGCCGCCCTTGATAAAGGCTAAGAGTTTAAAAAGAGATTTTTATTATCTTTGTTTGGGTTAAAAGCTAACACCTGGGAGTTTGCACTCATGGAGTCTGCTGGGGGGCAGCACTGGAGCCATCTCCCAGGTGTAAAATAAGTTCAGGTGCAAAAAAAAAAAAAAAAAAAAGTTCAGGTGCAGCCTGCACTGTGAGAGCTGTGGTGCGGCTGTGCCGAAATCCTAAGGAAGTGGGGCTGTTCAATCTTGTTTGGGAGGTGGGCCAACTACATCTTCCTAAAGCAAAATAGAGAAATGGAAGGAAGATGACATAGTAATGGCTTATTGATTGATTAGAATGGTCTTCATATTTCCTGTAGGCTCTGGTGTTCTGAGGTTTCTAAATAAATCTTTTAGGTATATTTAGTTCCCAAGTTTGCTTGCATTCATTCATTTATATTTGCCCCATTTACAAAAGGATTTTGAGGCGATTGCTACTAATGGGTGGAGAACAGTCTGCCCCAGAGATAAGCAAAAGAGAAGTTTACTACTACTACTACTACTACTACTACTACTACTACTACTACTACTACTTTTATTTTAATAATAAAACTGACTAGGATCCATTTTGCTTTTTATTAGCACCTGTACCAGTAATTCTAAACAATGTCAGTGAGAAAATATTCCTCCTCATCAAGATGGATGACTCTATCATTTATTTTACATACAAACAGTATTTGTATCTATTTAAAATAAGTGTATTTATTTTAAACCATGCTTCAAAGTCATGTATCATTTCTTATAAATTGTGATATAGTTAGTGTTGATACTTCATTTGTAATACAGATTTATTTTTAGTGCAAAACATGTGTTCTATGTGTATAAAATAATGGGTCACATTTCTATGGAACTCAGCGCATGACTTGCTTAGATAAATTACCTGAGTAAGCTGCCTTCCTCTTCACACCATTCATCACCGATTGCCAATAGCTTAGCCCTCAGTTTGAGGCAGATGATCTAGAAAAAAAATAGGATTCTTGATATATGCTAGTGTTTCAAGCCCTCCCTTTAAAAAAGATAGGGAACATAACCCTAATCTACATTTTTTTTAAAAAGTTGCCATGCGTATCTAGTGACTAATAAAAGCAACACTGGATCATGTGTAGATTCAGTAAAATATTGGTTGAATGACTTTTCTTCCTAAAATGGTACATACCTGTAATTTATTGTCCGTATGCATTTGTAGTCTACTTTAAATTAGCCCTCAAGCCAATTCCATGCATCTTCTCATTAGTTCTCCTTCATTAGACTGGGATTTTTATCTTCCCTTAAGGTGAGTAAATGTTACCTTTTTGTTAATACAGTACCATTGGGCCTTGAACAATGATGGGTTGAAGGGCACCAACCCCTGTGCAGTTGAAAATCCATGTATAACTTTTGACTCCCCCAAAACTGAACCACTAATAGCCTCATGTGGATGGGAAATCTTACCCATAACATAAACAGTGGACTCACACATATTTTGTATGTTATATGTATCATGGACTATATTCCTACCATAGAGGAAGCTAGAGAAAAGAAAAAGTTACTAAGAGAATCATAAGGAAGAGATGCATTTACAGTACTGTACTGTCCTTTATTAAAAATATAAAACTTTGCCTACGTGGACCCGTGTAGTTCAAACCTGTTTTTCCAGGGTCAACTGTATTTACTAGGTGTTTTTATTTATGCTCTATCTTTCCTGAAAGGGTGGTGAAGACTGGGAACTGAATGTTTTTTCAAATCTTGGGTGTCTTGTTATTTTCGAGAGATAGGAAGCAGGCTCGCGGGAAGGCAGGATGATATAGTTTCTCGACTTGGAAGTACTCTTCATCTGCTTATGTGACTTTTCTCAGGAAGATGTGGAACTCTTGACTCCTCGTTAGGAAAACTAAGATAAACTAAACACATTTTGACAGAATGTCATGCCTTCTGTACTGCATTCTCTTTGGTCACAGACCCCAAAAGATACCCCAAGGGTATCTTTCTTTCAAGAACATTTTCTGGGAGGAAGTGAGCTTCTCCTTCCAGGTAGAGTACCTGCCTGTTTCTGTGGGCAGTGGTGTATACCTGACGGGGTAGGATGCTGAGCGAGGGTACTTGTGCCACAAGAAGAAGAGTGGCGTTTAGGACTAAAGGTGTTGCCCCTACTGGTATATAACCAGCTCAAAAGATATTGACTCCTTTGCTGTCAATTCAGTGCCCTTCTTGTGAGTTGGTCTCACAAGTTGGTCTCACTTATTCCACTCAGGCAATTAAAGGGACCCAGGACAAAACCGAAACCAGTCCAGAGCACTCGAGGGATGTTATGTGTGACATAATTCAAGCTAATGTTGGAAGGAAGAGTGGAATTGTTTGCTCTGCTCAGACTCAGAGCACGAGGATGGTGTGGCCCACACTGTCTCCAGCACCAAAGGGAAGCAGGGAGCTAGAGGCCTGTCAGACCCATCACTCACACCACAGGTAAGGGGTTTGACACCTGAGCTCAGTGGTCAATGAGTAACCTGTACAGATTGTTCACGAGGGTTCTGGAGATTTTCACCCAGAGGTGCAGTGAGGAGAATGACACATCTGAGAAGGAAAATAGAGGGGACTGCTATCTCCTGTTCTCCAGGCTTTCCTGTCTCCTTCCTTATCTTCTGAGAGGGGAAGAGGCATAAAAAAGCAGCTATTTTATAGCTTACAAAGGATTGTCTTAAACAAGTTTTGGAAGGTCCACAAAAGACTCTCATTGGTAGATAGAAATCGCTGATTCTCAGAGAAAGAGGTCTAAAGGTTCCCAAGCACCTCTTTAGGGCATAATTATGAATGTGACCTGATAGACCTAATATATTCTTGCAGATATATTCAAATCCACCACACATTTTCATTGGTCACCTCTCCTTTCTTAATACTCCTGTCACAGCCCTTGAAACGTTAGTTCCCTAGTGTTGTCGCGCAACCAAACACTCAAGCAAATGGCACAGCAAGGCTTCCATTAAAACTGTTTAACACCTGGCAGCACTGGCACCAATCAGTCAAAATAGAGCCTGATGCATCGGTACAGATGTGTGCAACTGGCTCAGCTGTATCAGCATCGGCCGTGGCGGTAACGAGGCCTGGGCTGACCTCGGACACTTTAGAATGTCTTTGTTAGTCCACCCCAAGAGAAAACATGTCCACATGCTGCCAGAAGTGAGATTTATCAGAATCAGATTAAGGGCCAAACCAAGGCAATGATCTAAATAAAACAAAGGCGCCAAAAATCGCTGGAATAAAAAAGAAATACTATGCCAGTTAACTCAGGGCTCGGTACATAAGCAAAGTATAAATTCATCCATTTTATTGAAATAAACAGTACTCTTGAGTCAAAGTATAAGGCCCTGATGTATTTGTGCTGAGTACTTCTGTATGGCGAGAGCTTCATGGTGCAAACACCTACTGCACCGCCAGCTCTGTTACCCACCAGTTGATCATTGCCTGGAATCTAGACCCAGTTCTGCTGAGAAATTGGAAGTGGAGAATTGCTTTATACCAGACTTGCTAACAATGACCACAGAAGACAGAGATTCCCAGTACATGTCACCAAGATGTCACAAA
This sequence comes from Canis aureus, assembly GCF_053574225.1. Taxonomy (NCBI): domain Eukaryota; kingdom Metazoa; phylum Chordata; class Mammalia; order Carnivora; family Canidae; genus Canis; species Canis aureus. The sequence continues at coordinate 52,639,661 of NC_135615.1, forward strand.
TGGCCACATGGGAGTTGCAAGGTATTGTTGCTGCCAGTGTTAAGGCGGCAGGGCAGGACCTGCAGAGGCAGGAGCTTCTGAGCCCCCATATGGGGCCCAAGTGGAGCAGGGTCTCCTGGTTGCCCTGTGGTCCCATTGGGTGGCAAGCATTCATGGGTCTAGGTTGATGTACTGAATGAGGGCAGAGTCCTACCACCCAGAGGCTTACCTTAGTGGCCAGCTGCAGAGTATACACATTGTAGACAGGGCCCTATGGAGTTGTTGGAGAATCTGTTTCTGATGCCCAAGAAATAGGTGGTTGGAGATAGGGGAGGTACAGAGGTTGGATAAGTTTCCTTGTGAGCTTAGCTCCAAGTCCTGGCTCTGCATTAGCTTAAGTATATGTAATAGTTTTCTGTTGCTGCTGTAACACATTGCCACAAACTTAGTGGCTTAACCAGTAACATAGACTTATTATCTTATAGTTCTAGAAGTGAAAATTCTGAGATGGGTTTCACTAGACCAAAATCAAGATGCTAGCAGGGTTGCCTTTCTTGGGAGGCTCTGGGGGAGAATCTGTTTTCCTGATCTTTATCAGCTTCTAAAGGCCACTTGCATTCCTTGGCTCATGACTGACCCCTTCTTCCATCTTCAAAGTCCACAGCACAGCATCTTCAACTCTCTCTCTGACTCTACCCTTGATTTCTGCTATCACGTCTTCTCTGACTCCAACTTTCCTGCCTCCTCCTTTTTCCTATAAGGACCCTTGGGATCACCTTGAGTTCACATGCATCGCCAGGATCGTCCTGCCATCTGAAGACCCTTAATTTTAAGCGCATTTGCAAGGTTTTTTTTGTGGTGTGAAGTGACAAAGTCGGGGATTGCAACACCGACATGCTTGGGGACTTGTTATTCAGCCTACCACACAGAGAGGGGGATGGCTACCTTTCTGCTTTGCAACCAATTGGCCTTGAAGGATGACATTCATGCCCTCCAAGTTAGAGTGTTATCGGTATTTTGGAACACTTGATGTGAAAATTTCATTGCATTAAAAATTCATTCCCATCATTAAATTCATTTCAGTATTATGTTGCCAATGAAAAGAAAGAAGAGTAGTTAGATTTTTTTTTTAGTGTCATCTTCACTGTTATGAATTTTCCAGTGATTATAAAAATGGTCTTAAAAATGATCTTAAAATCTGTATTGTAATTATATGAACAAAATTTCTCACTGAGGTGACTCACGAATTTGAGCGGTCATCATTGGAAATTCTTTTTTTTTTATCATTGAAAATTCTTTTTTTTTTTTATCATTGAAAATTCTTGATGAGAAATTGTGCTTACTGTTTTAGCCTTAAAATCTGATACAAGACGTTTAGTTTGTTATTTTCATGGAAATAAGCTCAAAGTTCTCATTAAAATATGTGAAAAAGATGTTGGGGAAAGTTTTATTCAAGTTCAATAATTAACATCTTCCCTACTATCTTTTTTTTTTTTTTTTTTTTAATTTTTATTTATTTATGATAGAGAGAGAGAGAGAGAGAGAGAGAGAGAGAGGCAGAGACACAGGCAGAGGGAGAAGCAGGCTCCATGCACCGGGAGCCCGACGTGGGATTCGATCCCGGGTCTCCAGGATCGCGCCCTGGGCCAAAGGCAGGCGCTAAACCGCTGCGCCACCCAGGGATCCCCTTCCCTACTATCTTAAATCTTATTTTTATCATGAAAATATAATGACAATTTTATTTACACCAAGTTCCAAAGAGTTATGTCCAGATTTCCCCCAGATTACCTAGCATACCATACAAATATTCTCATTTTCTATGAGTGGATAATGTTAAAAAAAGTTGGAAAGAATGGTTGTGAGTGACCCCATCCTTTGTGATCGTGTGGGACCAACTCAAAACAGTTTTAAAGGAGAAATTATGGAATAGATGATTCCAATACAAGATTAATTGTAAGATTTGGAATGCAGAATAAATCCTTTAATTTGTCCATAAAGACCTATATAGCTTTTATTTGCAAAATATCAGCTAAGCCCACCCCTGCTAGGATGTGTTGAACAAATTCTTACAGCCTGTCATTTGAAGAGATCAGCCTTTTGTGGGTGGCCTGTATCTCAGTCTTCCTGAATCAGTTTTGGAAGTTTGAAATTCATCTTGGTTATAAAATATAAATCGATAAGTTCCAAAGAAGTTGAATCAAAATATCTGAAGAAATAAATATTTTAGTAAGGATTGCACGGATACATTTATTTTTATTAAGAAAACCAGCTGAAATAGCCCATACACCCACGTCCTGTTAGGGTGACCCCCATTTCTAGTGCTCGTGGGCATGGAAGCAGCGGAGAGAGTGCTGCCCAGGGAACCCTGGGCGGGGGAGATCAGAGCAGGTGTGGGTGGCAGGTAAGGAGGGGGGTCAGGTGGTGAACCTCTGGCCTTCCTCTGCTCTAGTCATCCGACCTCGGGTGACCCTTTCTCTGCCCTGTGTCTCCCCTCTGGCCCAGTCATTCTCCTACCATGAGGATTTGGGAACTGGGTCACCACACATAGCTTTCCGTCCCACCCCACTTTGTAGCATAGAAAGGTGAAGCACCGGGACACCTGGGGGGCTCAGCTGTTGAGCGTCTGCCTTCAGCCCAGGGTGTGATCCTAGGGACCCAGGATTGAGTCCCGCGTCGTGCTCCCTGCATGGAGCCTGCTTCTCCCCCTGCCTGTGTCTCTGCCTCTCTCCCTCTGTGTCTCTCATGAATAAATAAATAAAATCTTAAAAAAAAAAAAAAAAGACAAAGCACAGTCTAGGTAGTTCTTCGTTGCTTGGAGCTAAGGCCACTTTGTTCTAATTTTCAATTCCTTTTCTTTACTCCCTGGTCTTACTATCTATCCCTCTGCCCCGGGTCGATGGTTCTAGGTCTTTCATTCCCTAGAGACTCCGCAGGGCAGCTCCCAGAGGGGTTGCATTTCAGTACTTGATTCATAGTAAGCGCTTAACAAACCCTTTGGACTGAGTGAACGGGTCAATGAAGAGATGTGTTTTCTGAAACAGATTAGATTACTTACTAAATCTGGAGAGAAAGTTAACAGGAAGAGAAATTTACCGAAGTTGAAATCCTTAGATTCTGTTTTTTCTGATTTACTTTTTTTTTTTTTAAATCTCGTACTTTCAGAACTTAATTTGCTTTTACTGAAAAAGTTATTTATGCTCCTTGCCTACATCTTTTAGGAATCACAGAAAAGTATACAGAAGAAAACAAGGATTGTATATGATCTTTTGTCCCAGAAGTAATCACTGCTCACACTGATGTATATATTTATATATATCTTTTTTTTCTTTAAGAACAATTTATTAGTTTTGGATCACAAAACATAGGGAAAGCACGAGGGCAGTGCCGGTGACCCCTTGGCTGCACTTCCCAGTCTCCGCATCTGGAACTACCTCTGTACGGCAGCAAGCTTGGCCCTAGGCGTCCTCATACCCTAACAGTTGCAGACCCTGTAGCAAGTTGAGACACACCTCCCTAACAACGTAGGACCCCCGCCTTAATCATTTTCCAGATCTCTCTTGCAAACAGTGACATGGCATCTGTTGTTCAACTGCCAATTTCTCAGGACTCTCAGGAATGAGTAGGTCACAGGCAATTATGCTTAGAGGTGGCTCTTAGAGGTGGTTGGGTTTTTTTTCCTTACCTTTCAAGAAGGCCTTTCTTCACAGCGGTGACTAAGGCCCTTTCTGTGTTCCCGGCATTCTAAGGCCCAGGCTGCCAGTGGCACAAGGACAGTAGCCCCGGAGAGTCGCCCATATCTAGGGCAGAGAGGGAGGGAGGCCAGGCCGGGCCGAGCAGAAGGACTTCACAGTCCATCTTATTGAGCTCAGGCCTGTGGATCATGAGGACCTCTGTGTATTCATCGATTTTCTTCTCTATGTTTTTTTTGGCCTGTTTCCATAGCCTCTTCAGCTATGGGATTGGATTTTGGCCTTCTCCTTCCTCCTCTCCTCTGGGGGGGGCTGTTACTGTCTGGTGCTTCTAGCCGGGCTCATGAGCCGTGTAGGCCTCAGGGGCACCACCTAGAGACCCAGGAGCCACCATCTGTAGGTTTTCTGTCCTAGGGTGGCCGGATCCCATCAAACACCTTGAGGTGGTCGGGGCCAGCATGGGGGGCAGCATGCCTCGCACTGTCTGCCCGAGGGTGGGGCTGGGTGCTCGGGCGTGGTGGGGCCGCTGGGTGCGTTGGCACTCATCTCCTTGAAGAGGCAGGCCAGGTACTTCCCTTGTTTCTGTAGAAATTGCCAGAACTGTGGATGCCCTTACAGTGCACGACCATGACCTTCTGGCCCAGAAGCATGCCCCAGGGATGGACTTGGCCACCGAGCACCAGCACCTGATATTCTGTGAGGTTATTTTGTAAGATGGAACTCATGGTAGTATACATATGACAGTGCATTAAAATGTCATGTTAGGGATGCCTGGTGGCTCAGCAGTTGCGTGTCTGCCTTTGGCTCAGGTGGTGACCCTGGGGTCCCGGGATCAAGTCCAGCATCGGGCTCCCTGCCTGGAGCCTGCTTCTCCCTCTGTCCATGTCTCTGCCTCTCTCTCTGTCTCTCATGAATAAATAAATAAAATCATAAAAAAGTCATGTTAATATAGATCAACCATCATCCTTATATTTTTAAAGAGTTTATATATATACATATAAAGTAAAAAATAAATTTAAAAAAGAAATATAATAAATTTAATATAAATAAACCTGTATCTATACATGTGTATGTGCGTATATACATATATGTACACACACACACACACACACACATTTTTAGAAGACTCTTATTTCAAGGTCCTGGCACCAGCCTGTTGCCGGACTCACCTGAGGCATGGGGCTCAGACGGGGGCATGTCTACACCTCCCTCCTTGGCGGGCCCCTGAATGACTTCATTACCTACCTCACGCCTATTGTGTACCTGACGCGGTTATTGCGAAGGGTAAGGAGGTAAGATGCATACAGTGTCTGTCACAACTCCGATGCTAATAGCGATTTCCAGGAAACGTTCATCTTTTCCCCTTGGAATTCTGAAATGAGAATGATTCATGTCTCTGGGCCTCCGAGGTTTTTTTTTAGGTGGAAAAATATCCATTTTATAAATCCATGAACTGAAATGACAGATAGTTTTTAATAGTTACATCAGAAGGACCAGTGCAAGTCCTCAGCACAGAGCCCCGGCGGTTGGCCTGAGGGCCTGGAGGCGCCCGGGCGTTGGCCCTGAGTTCTCCATCTCTTTGTTCTCTCCCACACCTGCGCAGGCGCTCAGTTCCAAACACGTCTCCCAGTAAGAAGGGTCGTGAACAATACTTGGTAAGAAGCCCGAGCTGCCGAGCGAGGCCCGTGGTCAGCTTGGTGCTGGGAAGGCCGCAGAGGGGCAAGGCCCCAGGCGGCTGCAAAGCCCCACGGTCTCCCAGTCTCCCCGCTCTCCCACGGTGTGCGCCCCAACCTCGGCATCATCCGTGACCGATGTTCAGCAAGCCTCAGCCTGCACTCGGGCTCTAGGTATAATAAATGAGACAGCAGAAGCTTTTGGGTTAAGAGGCCTAAATCCATTTAACGCCTGGGTGGACAACAGAATTAGGTGACAGACAATCCCACAAAAGTCGAGGCAAGCAAGCGTCTCTTGCTGAAGTGACTATTAGCCCTGAGGTGCCGGGATCTGGGTCATTTCTCAGGTTCTATAGTCCTCGTGTTTCTGGGGAGGCTGCAGGTGCCCTCTCCACCCTCACCCCCCGGCCCCCCTACCCATAAAGGGTTATTAAGTTATGGTGCTGAGGATTTTAGAACTCGATAAAGCCTCCTCTAACTTAAAAAAGCGCGAAGCAAGTTATAGGCACGTGTGGTCTTATAAGGAAGAGGTTAGGGGAGCACTTCAGGGATTAATGCCAAACGTGTGTGAGTGATGCTTTCAGAGGAGGGGGCGACAGTAGCCACTCCTGACCCTCTAGTGTGCCCACGCCCGGGGAGCCCAGAATAGCGCCCGGCTTCGGTCTGGGGATACGCTCACGAAAGCAAAGGGGCCTAGGCGTTGGCAGAAGTTTGCCACAGGCCTTGGGGTCCACTGTCAGGGTTTCTGGGCTCCTGTCTCCCGGGTGGCAGAGGGAAGGAGGGCGATGAGGGGACATATGTGACAGGCCCCCTTTCTTCCTTTTCTGTGACTACCCCCTCCCTTGGCTATTTCCCCTCCATCTTTTCCTCTAACATTACCTCGAGCTGGGCCTGGTGGAGACGCACGCGCGACAAGCAGGCCCTGCCCACGCCCCCCACACCCAGTGGGGCCACAGGTGGTTACAGTGTAGAGGGGGGTCAGTGACGGGGACTCTGGGACACGAAGGACGGTGGGAGGTGCCGTGATTACCTGCTGCGCTCGTTGGCACAGCCCGCAGGACCCACCCGTGGGGTTGCTGCTTCAGTACATCTGGGGGTCAAGCCCACGAATGCGCGCTTCTAGCAAGTTCCTGGGTGCTGCTGCGTTTGACGGGTGGACCGTTTCAGGGCGATTGTAATTCGAGGGCATTTGCCAGACTTCTGCTGGCCCTGCGCTGGCTTCAGAGCTGCAGAAAGAGAGTGAGACGTGTATAAGGATCATTAAGTGGAGAGAGGCTGACGTGCAAGACTTAGGAAAGGCGGCGGGGGTCCTGGGGCCCCAGAGGGCGGGAGTGCATGTGCGTGTGTGCGTGTGTGTGTGTCAATGGGTGGCGAAGGGCCCAGCTCCTGCGTCCTCAGGAGGAAGTGCCTGTGATCACAGCCGTTGCTGAGTGTGCTTCCTGGAGCTGCCACAGCTTAGTCGTGTGGTGTCATCTTGGTTATTTACCTTTCTCTCTCTTTTTAAAATACTTAACTTATTTATTTGAAAAAAGAGAGAGAGAACATGCAAGCGAGGGGAGGAGCAGAGGGAGAAGGAGGCTCCTCGCTGAGCCCAGCACGGGGCCCGATCCCAGGACCCCGGGATCATGACCAGCGCTGAAGGCAGACACTTCACTGACGGCGCCACCCAGGTGCCCCAGCTTGTTGGCCTCTCCGTATCTCAGTTTCCCTACCTGTAATATGGGAATAATACCCATCTCATAGGGTTGTCAATTTTTTTTCCTTATTAATAGGCTTTTTAAAGAACAGTTTTATGTTCACGGAAAGATGGTGCAGGTAGCGCGGTGAGTTTTCACGCACCTCCTCTCCTCCCATTCGGGCTGTACAGTTCTACGGGCTGCGACCAATGCATGTCATGTGCCCATCACCACAGTATCCCAGAGAGCAGTGTCACCTCCCCCTAACACTCACCTGTGGTTCCCGTATTCATCCCTGCCCCCCGCCCACCCTCACAACCACCCATCTCTTGACGGTCTCCACAGCTTCGCCTTTTCCAGAAAGGCACATGGTTGGACTCGTACAGCCTGTACACTTTTCGGGGCTGGCCTTTTTCATTTAGCATCTCAGGTCCACCGTGTCTTGTCATTGCTCGGCAGCTCACTTCCTCTTACCTGGGAATATCCCATTGTAAGGATGCACCGGTTGGCTTATCCATCCACCTGTCAAGAAGCACCTTGGTTGCATCCCACGTTTGACCTTTTTGAATAAAGCTCCTATAAGCCTCGTGTGCACATTTTTGCACACATGGATTTTCGAGTCATTTGAGTGAATACCTAGGAGCGTGATTGCTGAAAAATACGCTGAGTCTAGGATGAGCTTGGTGAGCGACTGCCCAACCATCTTCCAAAGTAGCCGTACCATTGGGCCTTCTTACCAGTGGTGAACGAAAGTTCCTCTTGCTCCCCATCCTCACCACAAGATGGATTGAATAAAATAACGGTTGTACAGCCCTGAGCACAGTGCCTGCTATGGGGGCAGAGCTCAGTCTCTAGAAGCCACTCCTACTGGTTCCAGTTATTTTCCTCCTTTCCCCATGCCTTTCTCTTTTTCTGGGACTATTTCAATCCCCTGTTTTTTCGGAGGCAAAGCTCTGATCTTTAATCCCTAACCCTCCTCTCCTCTCTGCCGGTCTCTCCTCTTTAGAAGACCTCCTGTCCCTTCTAATTGGACCTGCGACATCTTGTACTTCCAGAATCACCTTAAGGGTTGTAGAAGTTTTCTAGAGAAGCAGAACTAGTAGAGTGTGTGTGTATGTAGAGAAAGAGAGAGGGGGATTTATTTTAAGGAATTGGCTCATGTGATTACAGAGTCTGGTAAGCCCACAGTCTTCAGGCTGGAGGGCAGGGGAAGAGCCAATGCTGCGGGTGACGTCTGGAGTCATCTACTGGTGGAACTCCTTCTTGCTGGGGAGAGGTTAATCTTTTTTGATCTATTCAGACCTTCAGCTGATTGGGTGAGGCCCACCCGCACTAGGAAATGCAAGCCTCTCTCCTCCAAGTTTACTGATTTAAATGTTACTCTCATTCCAAACGGCCTTCACGGAGCCTCCAGAATAATGTTTGAACAAGGCTGTGGACACCGTGGTCCAGGCGAGTCGCAGAGAGAGGAGCCATCACAGGTGTGTTGCTGGTATTTTGAAATTCACTTTAGAAGCATTTTGAAATCAGGAACCTTATTCCGAAATTTGGTGTCCCAGGCAGCTCTGGCACCCTGCTAGTTTCCAAATGGGGCTCAGTAAATGTTGGCCAAGAGGAAGCTGGAGGGGAGAAGTTGTTTAATTAGCAAGTTTCCGACCCAGTGTGGGGATGAGGCAGGAGGGTGTAAGATGAGACTGTCCTACCAGCATGGGACCATTTAAGGTAAGATGCTCCTGCCCAGAGGACTTCACTGTAGGGCTTAATTTTGAATTATACGGAACATGTAAGGAAGTGTTGGAGAGGATGGTATTTCTGAATGCAGCAGGAAGCAGCTTACTAACCTTTGTGATTTTGAGTATCTTTATTTCCCCCGCCTCCTTCTATCCTTTTATGCCTTCTTTACTCTGAAATATATAAGTGATATATTTATACATAATTGGAATATAAAATGATAATGATCTGAAATTATATGCACAGATGCTCACATCCTCCAAGGAGGCAGAGCCTTGTCATTGTTACCTTGTGGGTTGTTAGAGACTGATCGCCAGTGTAAAGTACTGGGGGTCTGTGTTCAGCCAACATCTTTATATAACCACCGTTGGTAAATAGCTCAAGACCTCCCTCCCTCCCTCCAGAGTTCTCTTCCCCCAACCTCATTTCTGCTTCTTCCATGTGGGGACTCCTCAGCGAACGGGAGAAAGTAAATAAGCAAAGGTCAATGTGAATTGTAATATACAGGGTGTTGACTTGTGTGATGATTAATTTCAGGTGTCAACTTGTCTAGACCTTGGTGCCTCGATATTTGGTCAGACATGTCTGGATGTTGCTGTGAAGGTTTTTTTTTTTTCAGATGAGACTAACATTTAAATGGTAGACTTTGAGTGAAGAGGATTATCTATCTTCCATAATGTGGGTGAGCCTCAACTAATCAGTAAATGGTCTTAAGGAAAAGACGGAAATTTCCCGAGGAAGAAAGGCGTCAGCTCCAAACTGTATTTGGATTCAAGCTACAACATTAACTCTTCCCTCTCTAGCACGTTGACCTATCCTGCAGATTTTGGACTTGGACCTCCATAATTCCAAGGGCCAAATTCTTAAGGCCAACTCCCTTCTCTCTCTCTCTACACACACACACACACACACACACACACACACACACACACACACATGCATCCTCCTATTGGTTCTATTTCTCTGGAGAACCCTGACTGATACCTTGTGGTCAGTTGGATGTTGGTTCACAGAAAGAGAACTGATGCATTTAGTGTAATAAATCCTGCCATTGGGAGCAACAGTCTGCTGCAAATCCTGCAGAATCACACCTTCAGAAATACAAAGCTTCTTTGCCGGAATAAAGTGTAGGTGGAAGGAGCGTAAATTTAGAGTCAGAAAGCCTGGGTTTGAGAGCTCGCTCCACCATAGTTAGGTGTGATCTTACGTGAGCCATTTAGCGTCTCTGAATCTCAGTATCTTCATTTCTAAAGTGATAGTTTATTTATTTATTTATTTATTTAGGAGTGCTTGAGTGGCTCATTTGGTTGAGTGTGTGATTCTTGATCTCAGCTCAGGTGTTGATCTCAGGGTCGTGAGTTCAAGCCCAGCACTGGGTTCCACACTGGGCATAGAGCTTATTACATACATAAATAAATAGATGATAGATAGATAGATAGATAGATAAAGAAGTGATGATAATTATGTTTCCTTCCTGGGCTACTGGAGCAATTCAATGAGCTACCATTTGCGAATATACCAGTATAGTTACTGAGCTCTACTGTTGCATTTTATTAATGGGGAAGCTGAGACTCAGAGATAGTAATTTATCCAAGATCAGAATTTAAGGCCATAGAGTTTTGTCTTTTCTCTCAGTGCCCTGTTGGTGACCCGTCAGTGATGACAGTCATAGTGTTTCCTGAGCAGTTGCTATGCGTGAGAAAACTGTGCTAAATGCTCTATATCCATTTTCCCCCTCAGCCAGACCTTACACAGTTGGTGCAGGTGTCAGCTTCCTACTCCACATATAACAAATTATCAGAGTTACTGGCTTCAAACAATACCCGTTTATTCTCTTACACTTCTGTAGGTCAGGAGTCTGGGCATCGCATGGGCGGGTCTTCTGCTCAGGGTCTTGTAAACCTAAAATCAAAGTAACAGCAGGGCTGGGTTCTTTTCTGGAGGTTCTGAGGAAGAATCTTCTTTGAAGCTTGTTCAGGTTGTTTGTCAAATTCAGTTTATAGCTTCTGGGGCAGAGATGCTCATTTCCTGGGGCTACTCTCAGTACCCAGGGCCACCACATTCCTTGCCACAGGCCCAACACGGTTGTGGCCTCTTCTTCCCATCCAGCAAAAATGTGCACCTCTGGCTTCCATCCTCTGCGACCAGCTGGAGAAAATGCCATTTTTAAAGTGCCCACCTGATTAAACCAAGTTCACCAAGGCAATCTCCCTTTCTTAGAGTCAGCTGTGCCATATGACATGACCCAGTCATGGGGGTAAAATCCACCCTATTCACATTTCTGGAGGTTATACAGGGCGTGCCCAGGGTGGGGGTGTGTGTGTGGATCTAGGGCCGTTTTGGAACTGTCTGTTAAATAACATTTCCATGTTAAAGGTCAAGAAAGTGAGACCAGGAAGATTGAGTAAACTGCCCGAGGTTACACAGCACTCAGTGGAAAAGGCAGAAATCCAAATGCATGCGCAGCCCTGCTCTGTTTCACTGTGTCTCGCTGCTGCCAAGACCTTTCCCTGGAGTCCCTTGAGGCTCTTGAGAAGACCCCGGTCTCTGACCATGAGGAAATAATTAGTACTGGGTCTTCCAAATAAATTCTTGTTAGAGATGGCTAGCCATTCGGAATCACCAAAGTTTATCCCATAAACAATATTGTCCTCAAGTGTGTTTCTCTCTTGGTTACTACGATGCCTTAGATCACTAGAAACATTTTGGGGCCTTAAAGTAATGTCATGAATGCCAGAAATTTCAGGCAGCCTGCAAGAGCTGAAAACGTCAATTGGCCTTTTTACTCTTCCAAGAAAGGGTGTTGGGCAGGTGCTGGTCTACTCTGCTTCTATGCAGGGAAAGCATGTGCAAGCAGGTGCATGAGGACCAATCCTCTTCCCCTCCTCAACCTCTTTCAAAGAGTCGCTGTGAGAAGGGCAGGTGTGCGGACAGAGATGAAGACCCCTCAGTGGAGCTCCTGACTCACAAGGCTCTGTCATGTGGTCACACACCTGCCATTTGCTGCTTCATGATCCCAGTGCCCTCTCTTCTGGTGGGGTGCTGCACGCCAGGATTGGGACCGTAGGAGCTTGGCTAAGTGGGATTTTGTTTTCTACACGGTTGTATCCCTGGTGCGCAGAGGTGAGATAAGCAGGAAGGTATCATGCTTGCATTTTATAGTCTTTATTCACTGTTGGCCTCTCAGAGAGACTGGGGAGCTGCATGAAATGATCATAACCACCCACACATTGGCTTTAGCATGCACCACCTTGAGGGTGATTCCTCAATGGCAGGACTTTAGCGCTTTGGTTTAAATCCCCAAGGTTTTGCACAGAAAGCAGGAAACGGGGGTGTCCTTTGTTTGGAACTCATTGGTGACTGTGGGGACACAGTGTCAGTGTGAGGAGGGGGGTGAGCAAGACTCTCATGGAGGCAGGTTCTGGACACCTCAAAGCAGCACACTCTGAAACAAGATGTATGGTTCGTAGCAACCTGACATCTTTCCATATCACATCTGGTAAACAAACTTCCTCCAGGATGTTCCCCTCTCACTCCTTGGAAGATGTGCTCTGGAAAATTCAGATTCAGCATCGTGATACTCTGTGTTTTTGTTATAAGAATCCCAGTAGTGACACGTGGATTTATTTGACTTATTTGCCAGGGAGGCTCAAACCACCCATCTGTGCCCTTGTAGCTCCATTGTTGGGCAGCCCAGAGAGGCATCACAGGATTGATGCCTTTTAAAAAAAAGGTCAGAGGTGGGACGCCTGGGTGGCATAGTTGGTTGTGTGTCCGACTCTTGGTTTCCACTCAGGTGGTGATCGCAGGGTCCTGGGGGGCGGGGTGGAGGGGAGCCCGACGTCTGGCTCCATACTCTGCACAGAGTCTGCTTGGATTTCTCTCTCATTGTCCCTCTCCTTCTTCCCCTCCCCAGCTCGCACTCTCCTACCTCCCTCTAAATTGAAGAAATAAATCATGTAAAAAAAAAAAAAGGTGGGTGGTGGGAGTGGGGGAAGCATGGGAGGCGTGCCCCAGAAGATGGAAGGAAGACTAACAAGCAATCTAAAAGGAAGAGGGAGCGATTCTTGTGAGCGCTCCTTTGAACTCCATGCATGCATGTGATGGCCTGACAGGGAGCAATGGGCTGTGGTTTCTACGCCAGCAGGTGTTACGTGCAGGATTTGATCTTGGCCTCTGTACAGGTCTGAGCTCCTCCACTCGGATCCTAGGATTCTTGGGCACAAACCCAGGGAATGGTCTTGGCCATTCCTATTCCATTTTGTCATTCCTGATCTGGTTCTTCATGCACGGATGGAGAGGTGCCCCACTCACCCTCCCGTGCTCTCTTCTGTAGGGGCTTGCAGCCTACGAGCCTCGCTCGCTCCCTGTGGGCTCCGTCAATGCTCTCATGGAAGGAGATGGAAAGTCTGGAGGAGGTGGGGAGCCATCTTCGTGGATGTGGCGGTGCCTGTGGCCTCAGCGAGTGGCTCCGCATGACTGCAGGTGGCCCCCCAGATCTTGGCTGCCGGGGCCGTCGGTGGAAGCCCCTCAGCACCAGAGCTGAGCGAGAAGGTTCCCGTGCAGGGGGTGGCAGCAGTTTTCTGATCTTGGGGCACAACGCTCTTCTTGTTTCTCCTTCAGGCTCACCACACCTTTTCTCTTTGGTTCTTCCAGCTTTCTGGGGCCTGGCATTAGATCTTTATCCTCAAAACATGCTCAGGGGTTCACTTCCTTGCATGAGCACAGATCCAGGCTGACCAAGCCGTGGCCATTCTGAACCTGCGGCCTGTATTTGCTTGCTTGCCTTCCCTTAGCTTCCAGGGGTAGTTTGACAAGTCTGTTGACTCTCTTATGACTGAGAACCCCTAATGTTATTATTTCAGGGTTACGTTTATTTTTTAAGGCAAATAATCAAGGTTGGGGGGGTGGTTAGACCTTTCAACAAACTGTCGTCATAAAGCCAGGGAAGAGGGCAGGGGGCCATAGACAGTGATAAAAATGTGCTCCTGCCCCAGTTTGGACGTGCCTATCACGGCCAGGAGGTCACCAGTTCAGCCAGAGGACAAGCTTCGTCTGAATGTGACTGGATCTGTCAGCCAGCTTCACTGTGTGGGTCACAGGGGCCCTTAACCTGTGCTCTATTTCCATGTCAGATGGGACGTAGGATGTGAACATAGGCCACTTGTGAAGCATCAGTGAGGGCATCACTGATGAGGTGGTACTTTTCAAATGCACATGTAAATATATTGTTTTGAGTACATCTTTCGGGTGCGATAATTTTGTCAGAGATGGGGGAGGCGTCAGTGCTGGCCCAATCCAGGGGTCCTTGCTCCATTTCCTGAGTTGCTCCTGCCTTTGCTGACCTCTGTGGGGGCCTTTCTGGGCTTGTCGTGTGTGGCCATGTCTACAGTAAGAGTAAAAAGGCTTGTTGCCAAAGGATTGAGAAGACTCCAGAAACTCTTTTCTAATGGTGTGCTTGCCCAAATTCAGCCATCTGGCTTTGTGGAGGCTCAAACCACCCAAGGGAAGGGATGGGAAGGACATTACATTCTGGGGCTGGGAATGAGGTCAGATCGCTCGCATGGGCTGCACGGGGGGCGACGGGGAGGCATCATTTCTTGAAGGAAATCAGGTTTCTGTTAGGGAGGAAGAAGAGTGGGGAAGAAATACTTGAATAATGAAGCCTGTGAGAGAGCCAAGTGGTTCTCACAGACCTTTTACTACTTTATACTTTTGATTCATTCAACAAACACTCAGTGAGCCATTAAATCTCTGCTTGGTACTGTGCCAAATGCTGGAGATACAAAGGATAATAAAAATATCATCCCACCTGTTGAGGATTTTATAGTCTAAGTGGAGGAGACGTATGGGGGAACAAAATGATAATAAGAAAGAAAGAGCTGAGAAAGTTGTTGAGTAGTGATGAAGCCACGTTTTATGAGAACTCAGAGGAAGGAGGAACTAAATCTATCGGGAAAGAAGCTCAGGGAAGAAGAGGAGTCTGGGAGGATGGGCACCCCGGTCAGGGGAGCAGCACATGTGATGGTGTAGGGACATAGAAGGGCATGGAATGTTCCTGTCTGTACAGGAAACATGGTGAGCACGTGAGGGCTGCTGAGGGGCGAGGCCTAGGACCCAGCTCGTGGAGACTCGGTGCAGAGTCCACCCTGCACGTGGTGGTGGACGGGCCATGAGACAGGCCCAGGAAGGCTGTTGTGGCTTTGGTGTGGGTAATGCATTGGAGGAAGCAAGCTTGAAGGGGGTGGGGGTGCTCAATGGACAAGTGAGAAAGAAAATAGGAGCCTGCGCCCAATTAGGGGCAGGGGGCTGCGTTAGGGGAGCCAACGGGCGCTGGCCTGGAAGTGGAGGAGGGAGGAGGCTGGGAGGACAGCAGGGAGAGGAAGGGCCAAAGACGGGATAGCCCGGAATGTCCTCTTGGGTGTGGGGAATTGAGATGGGGAGCCCGGGAGGAGGAGGACGAAAAGGAGGAGGGGAAGCAGGCCTGGGGTGACAACCGTGGCTCTGAGGGTCGGCAGTGGGCTCTGGCCGGGGACTTGGGTGGGGACTTGAGGTGGGGGGGCAGGAGGGCCCTCTGGGGGAGGAAAGGTGCCAACAGGCACTTGCAAAGAGTTGGGGGGTGCCCCACAGATCTCTCACCAGGGGAACTAGCTTGTCCTCTGGCCATTACCTGGCGGCTGTAGAGCCCCGGGCCGGGGTCGGGAGGAGGGTGCTCCCTGCCAGCCGGGTAGCAGTCCAGCCAGTGGGTAGCAGCCCGGCCGCCCATGGACCCCATCAGGCCTCTGGCCCCGACGCTGGGAGTGCTGGATGGCGATCCCCTCGCACCTGGGGTGGCAGGGAGCCCCAGGGTCCTCCCTGCGTGGCGCAGACTCCACTCCTCAACACGGCGGGGGCGGGGCCTCCCAGGAACCCGACTCAGCCGGATGACCTCCAGGGCCAGCCGTCCTCTGAGGCTGCTGCAGGCGTGGGGTGCGGGAGAGTGAAGCATTAGCCCATTCAAGCTCAGGTCACGCTTGATTTGATACAGAAGACACCTCATCCAAGAAACTCGATGACAAAGGCATGAAAATTCCATGAAAGTCCCATTTCTCTGCTTTCCCGATCTTGGTCTTGAATTATAGGTTGAGTGAACGAACGAATGAATGAATGAATGAACGAATGAATGAGTGCTTATGTAAAATCCCAGGGGAATTTCCAGAAAGGGCTGAGAATGGGAAGTAAAGCCGCCGCTGTTTCTCTCTGCTTGCGGCAAGTCCCATGGGAGTGTTCTCCTTTACTTGAGCTGGGCCTAGGTCTTGTCACGGCTGGCCAACCCCAAGACCCTCCCTGTCTCCTTGGGAACAAAGCCCTCGTGGGAATGGGTATCTCGGGAGCTGACGCCTGTGGCCGTTGGCACACTTGGAGTTTTCGAAGACACGCTGGGAAGGCATTCTCTGGCTGCTTCAGGGTCAAGATCGTGCTGGCCCCGTAGGATGGAGTTTCTGTGAGCTGGGGCTGCACGGAGTCAGGGAAAAGAAACAGTAGGTTCAGTGGGCAGGAGGGAGAAGGGCCACCACTTTCCCGATGAGAAGCAGCTTTTTAAAGGGAATATGCTAGGGGCGCCTAGCATAGGCCTAGGCCATATTCCCTCGTGGCTCAGTCGGGTCGGTGTCTGACTCTTGATTTCAGCTCCAGTCGTGATCTCAGGGTTGTGGGATGGAGCCCTATGTCGGGCTATGCACTCGGTGGGGAGTCTGCTTGAGATTCTCTCTCTCCCTCCGCCTCTCCCTCCACTTGCATCTGCTGCCCCCCAAACAAATAAACCCTTGGATGGGACGCCTGGGTGGCTCAGCGGTTGACCATCTGCCTTCGGCCAAGGGCGTGACCCTAGGGTCCTGGGATCGAGTCCCACATCGGGCTCCCCGCAGGGAGCCTGCTTCTCCCTCTGCCTATGTCTCTGCTTCTCTCTCTATGTGTCTCTCATGAATAAAAAACAAAACAAAACAAAACAAAAATAAACCTTTGCAAAAAAAATAAAAAGGAACATGTTGCTCATTGCTTATAAGAGGCTGTTCCTCGGCTCCGCCGTCTGCTCAGCACGCTGTCTGCTGAAGCAGCCCTGTTCCGGGCACCGCGTCGTGGAGTGTGGGTCCGTAAGTGCCATAATCATAAAAACACACAATATAACAGACTTGGTGGCCTTTTCGTCTCGGTTACTGTTGCCACTGTTTCGTGCAGCTGGATCTGACTTCTCAAGTCCTGGTTGGTGGGGAATGGGCAAGAGGAGAATTGAAAAAAAAAAAAAAAAAAAAAAAAAAAAAAAACAACCAAAAAACCAAAAACCCCAAACCGGTTTCCAACCAATAGGCGAGTTTGATGAATTCATCGTGTTGCAGACCTAAACAGCCTCCACGGGGGCTTTCGTACCGACACCACTAGATGTCACTAAATAACAAGCTTCTTAGAACGACTGCATTGGAGGCTTTAACAGCCACGGCTTCCCTCATTCTGTTAATACTTCACAAGTATATTTGTGCTGGATGCATTTTCCACATCATTATTTTTTTTCTGAATCCTTTACATTCAATCCGACACTCATTCTTAGGGACGTAGCTTCACCCTCTTTGACTGTCAGCCAGTTCATTCTTTGGACGGGGGTGACTTCTCTAGCCCACCCTCCGTGCGGCAAGCGAATTCACATTTCATGGGCTGTGAAACTATAGTGGTCAGAATGTGCCCGGTTCTGTTTTTTGACATGGGTGGAATGCTTGATCTCTGATGTGCTTGGCTGACCGAATGCAACGTAAAAAACTGGAAGCCTGATTGCCTTGTGTATGACGTAGGCTCCTCAGAAAGCAGTGATGCTGTCAGAGATCATTGTGGCCATCAGACAGGGCCACCATCCAAACCATCTGGGGACAGTGAAAAGCCCATTCTGGTTTAAAGACCTCAATGGAAAAAGGTCTCTGCTAAAACAAAACCCTTTTCTTTGATGCCCCTTCATTCCTTTATCTTTCTCTAGGCTGCCTTGTCATATTTTCTGTGACAGCTCTCAGGGGACCAAGGCTAGCAACATTTTCTTGCCTTGGGAATATCTATCCCCATCAGTAATTCTGACGGAAGGAAGGAGAGCTTGTCGTGTGTCCCAGGGGGACCCTTCAATTGTGCATTTGATGTTGACGGCTCTTTGTCATGAAGAATGGAATTCCAGGGTGCACGGATCACACGGTCTAATGATAAAACTTGGGAGTTATACCAGGCTTTGCAATTTCCAGAGCACTTTCAAATCTATTACCTCACTTTATTCTCACAACCATCTATTAAGGAAGGCAGGATGGGTGTTTTACTTCTGTCTCACAGAATAGGAAACAGAAGTCCAGAGAAGTTAAATGGCTTGGCCAAGGTCGTGTGGATAGAAGGTGGGGCTGTGACACTCTGTTGCATCTCCAGGCTCTTGGGCTCGGACACACCCCTCCCCGACTCCACGACACCAAGCTGCTTCCTGCAGTGGCATTGTCAGGGGCAACAAGAAATGGGCTTCTAGCAAGGCTGCGTCCACAAAGCCGGCAAAGTATCAGAGATCCAGTGCTGCAGAATTCAGGGCAAGAGCAGAGGAGTCCTTGGTTTCCCTGTTGCCAACTTGCCCACCTTCACTTGGCACCTGCCCAAGGCACTGCTTGCTAAAACTGCTACTTAAGAGATGTGAGAAAGATGGAGAGTGCAGAGGAAGCCGATAGAAATACCTGCACACTTGCAAGGTGGTACGTGGGGAAGTGAAAGGAGTCAAGATAGGGAGCTTGCTTCATTTAGAAAAGCAACATTGAGAAGGAGAACTTGAATATCATTGTCAAGTCAAAAAGCAGAACTTGTCCTCTCCTTGGAATGTCGGAGGAGGCAGGAAGGATGGAGCACACGGAGCCCCTGTGGGGTCATTTCCTGCCTTCCCAGGCCAAACATGGGTGGTGGTGGTGAGAGAGAGAGAGAGAGAGAGAGAGAGAGGCTATGGGAGACTTCTTTCATCAACATCAGGGTGTACCTGGCCTAACGAGGTCTACTGAGCATCTCTAACCTGATGGAAAACCCTAGCTAATCACTAAAGTACCCTGTTAATCTGTTGAGTGGTGGCCTCCCTTTCCTGATGAATAGAGGCTTTGAAAAATACTGCTTGATCGATGATGACCATGGAGCTTATTTTCAGCTGCCTCTGATATTTGACTGACAACAGAGCTGACACTTCTTACTTTGAAGCCAGAAGATGATGGAACTGAAGGCACCTGTCCGGTGTTATTTCGGAAACAGCCATACCTGCAAAATCCCTGTTTGTGAATTGCATAGCAGCTTGCTTTCGGGGTACAGTCTGAAATACTAGTCTTTCCACCAGATGCCCAATTATTTCTCAGGTTCAGCCTGAATGGCATCTGAGAAACGGGCAATAATGTTTGCCTTTGTGTTCCAGGGTGGGGTATGCAGCACTAGCCACTCAGTTCCCAATAGAGCCCATGGTTCTTAACCTTGGTTGTACCTTAGATCAGCTCGGTGAGCTTTATAAAATTGCTGATACCCAGGCTCCACCCCCAGATGTTTAGATTTAATTAATTTGGGATGGATCCTGGGCGCTGTTACTTTTAATAAGTGCCCTAGATGATTGTAATGTGCAGTCAGGGTTGCGAATCACTGTGTCAGAGCATCTCCACCGGAGGCACTTCTTTATACGATGCCCTTCTCATAGGTGTAGGTAACCGATAATCCTAGAAAAAATTCTATATTTTTTGTGTTCAGGGGAAGGAGGTTTCTCCAGATAGCTAAGTGTAAACAACTACTCATCCATAATTCTTCTATTAAAAAGCTCAGTGGCATTTTAATGCTAAGTTGAAATAGGTAGCATCGCCCAGATATAATTTATTCTGCAATTTAGTATAATGTTTCTCAAAGTGTATTTTGTGACAATTCATGTCAAAACCATCTGAGGTGCTTGGTAATATCCAGGTTCCTGGACCCCATTCCAGGCCTACTGAATGGAACACTCTGGGTGGAAAGCCAAGGATCTGCAGTGTGAGCTGTCGCTCTAGGGGATTTTGGTGGGAGTCACCAGCAATGCTTAACTAGTTTTAATTAGTATTAACCCTGTCTGTCCTGAGGGCCTTAGTAAACATTGGTCCTTACAGTGTTCTCTCCCTTCCCTTTTTTTGCTTGTTTGTTTCTTTCTCTCTCTCTCTCTTTCTCTTTTTTTTTTTTTTTTTTTTTTTGTAATTGCAAGACTTCTGGTCTTGCAAACTCCCAATACTTCATCAGAACTACAAACTTTTTTCTGTATAGTCTGTTTGCTAATGAGAGCCATGGCCTGATTTCACCTTTCTGGCATTTGTGACCAATTGAAAATCTTTATGTCTTTCTTCAATTCTGTCAAAGAGCCAAAAAAGAAAGAAAAATAAAGTAGCAGCATGATGTCACTGGTCTGCTTAAAAATCCCATGATTGTCTATTTTCAATTAGCAGTTTCCCTGCTGGCTGGCCTCTGAGTCTCTCTGAGCTTGCCCTTATCAGGTTTCCAGCTGCTTCATGGTTCTGCTTTATTTGCATCAAATAGTCCCTTAATAACTATCTCTCTCAGGATCAAACACCTCTGCATTTGGCATATTTTCTTTCAAGGGTTTAGAGCCAAGCTCTTCCCGTGATGTTAAAAATGGATTATTAGAGAGCACAAGTAATAGTAAATAGGTGTAAAATGGTTTCTCTGTGCTCATGAAAATCTTTCAGATTCCTGCATTGATGTCTCACTCCTGGTTATGGTCTTTCTAATGTTAAACAGATTCTGGGTGTCTTCTTCATACTTCTACTGTATACTTTCCTAAAAGAAAGCAGCTTTGGATGTAATTCCTAGTTATCCTGAAGAATTAATGCAATGACTTCTGAATCAAAGGGTCAAATTGAACAAGTGCTAAGAGACACTGTTCTTACATCAAACATGTAGAAATGCCTGAAAAAAAAAAAAAACCAAAAAAACTACTCAAAGTCAAATTAAAAGGAGCCAAGGAGAAATCTTAAAAATGAGAACCAGACTCATAGAAATAAAAAACTCAACACATGGGTTATAAAATAGTTTAGACATAGATAAAGAGAGAATTAGCGATTTGGAAGCCAAGATTCCAAGAGGCAATGGCTGAATATCTTTTATATATGAAGGGATAATGTTCTAGAAGAAAGTCAAAATGCCAAGAAGAATTTAAAAGGGCAAAAAAAAAAAAAAAAATCCTTCAGTAGATTCCACTGTGGTAGAGTGGTTGAGTATAAAATCCTAAATTCACCAGAATACCTACAAAGCTGTGGCCATCACACTTACAGTAGACTTCTTATCATAAATGTCAGAAAACATTGACTACTGCTCCCAAATCCAAACCTAGAGTTTCATATCCAGCTGTTAAGAACTAATCTAAGTCTATTCAATATTCAATCACTGCCTCCTCCTCCTTCTTTTCTTTTTTCAGAGAAAGAGAAAGAGGGAGGGGTGGGACAGAGGTAGAAAGAGGAAGAAAATATTTTATTTACTTATTTATTTATTTATTTATTTATGACAGTCAGAGAGAGAGAGAGAGAGAGAGGCAGAGACACAGGCAGAGGGAGAAGCAGGCTCCATGCACCGGGAGCCCGACGTGGGACTCGATCCCGGGTCTCCAGGATCGCGACCTGGGCCAAAGGCAGGCGCCAAACCGCTGCGCCACCCAGGGATCCCAAGAGGAAGAAAATCTTAAGCAGGTTCCATGCTCAGTGTGGAGCTGACGCAGGGCTCCATCTCACGACCCTGGGATTGTGACCAGAGCTAAAATCAAGACATGCTTAACCAACTGAGCCGTCCAGGCACCCCAATCGCTGCCTTATTCTTTTTTGATGAATTTTGAGGGCCACTTTGAGATTAGCGGTGAGGTTGTCTTCTGCATAATCTTGCCACCAAGTAGAATCTTACAATGAAAGCAAGTCTCAGACCAAATTCAGCTGCACTCGCAAACATTTTTGGTAAACAAAATAAGACAAAAGTTTTACCTGTTTTTAGAAGATCAAGGAAATTCTAGTTCTGCAGCCTTTAGGCATTTCTCCCAAATGCGTATTACACTCCCTGGAGGCAGATGTGACAATATTCTAGATGTAGGATATTCCTGATGGATCAAATGAGAGTTTTCTATTAAGTAGTAAAACACAAGTCAAAAAGAAGCCCACTGCTCTGCAGGGAGGTAAGCTGTGGGGCAGGCCCAGTTTTATACCCTATCCACACAGGAGCAGAGGAAATATCTGTTCAGTACTTCTTAGCCACCAATTATTGCAACAATCAAAAAGATTTTTTTTCTGTAAACTTACGCTCATTACATGATCTCTGCGTGATTTTAGCAGTATTCAGGGGCCTATAGAAGTTGCCTCAGGGGAAGGAGTCTTGAACAGAATCTTCCAGATTCAAATGAACTACTCTTGGTGTGTTTTTTATTGATTAGGAGACCTCTAATGTTAACCAACTAAGACCACAGCTTAAAACTAGCCTACATTCATAAATAAATGTCATGCTATCTCTGCTGAAACATTTTTTTAAACTTTTTTTTCTTATTTATTTTATTTATGATAGTCATACAGAGAGAGAGAGAGAGAGAGAGAGGCAGAGACATAGGCAGAAGGAGAAGCAGGCTCCATGCACCGGGAGCCTGACGTGGGATTCGATCCTGGGTCTCCAGGATCGCGCCCTGGGCCAAAGGCAGGCGCCAAACCGCTGCGCCACCCAGGGATCCCTGCTGAAACATTTTAAAGTGAATTATAGACTATATAACACCAGGCAATTGGTATTTTTAAGAGTTAGGGCAAAACAAGGACATTTTAAAACATAAAAGGACCTGGAGAATTTGCCACCTACAGATGCAGAGAGACAGGATGTCCTAAAGCAGGATGCAAATGAACCTGGAAGGAGGGTATGGGATGTAGGAGGAAGACAATAATTCATGTGTATGTTTACATGTGTAACTGAAATTCTGGTTGTAAATACAGCAAAGATTTGAGACTGGGTTTCATTTGGAAAGGAAGTTAAAGCAAGCTGAGGTTTCTGAAGTGGGATACCAATATCAAATAAGTCAATTAATTTAGTTGAAAAAATATATAGTTAGCTATGCATTTTAAAATCTAAAACTTAAAAAATAAAAATAAAATCTAAAAGTTAATCTCTGAAAGAATGTAAATAGCAAGCACAAATGTTTAAACCAGGAGTGGAAAATAGAGGATTGTGAAGGTAAAATTGTAGAAAAAGATGAACTGACTAGAAAGAAGGCATGCCCTAAAGTCCTGGTGGTGATTCTCTGGAGGTGAAAGTTTGGAATGAGAATGCATGTGGGGGGGATGAGGCTGACAAGAAAAGAGCCAGCAGACGGGATCACAAATTCCACATGGTGGGAATTTGGGCTTTGAGAAGGTTATTATTTGCTGTTTTTTTGGTATTGTTTTGAAATGAAATCTTCAAACAAGAGAAACGACCATTGCAACTCTGGATCAATTTCAGTATCATGCTGGGAGCCAAAGGCTTGAGTGAAGAAAAAGCCCCATGAAGGCAAGGACCAAGTGTTTTAGTCACTGTATTAAACTCATAGTAGGTGCTCAGTTAATGCTTGGAGGTGCAGGTTTGACTCTGACTCTGAAAGCTCACTGTCTTTATTCCTGGGCATTTCACCCCACTCCGAACAGCTTCCTTTCTTGGAAGGTCCCAGGTTGTTCTTGGCATGCTCTGTGTTCTCCAATCTGTCCTTTCTGAGGTCCCTGCTCTAGCGCACCCTGGAGTGACGAGAGTTCTTTTAGCTACTCTCAAGAAGGTCAGGTCTCCACATGTTCTCAGATTGTTGGGGCCAGTGGTGAGGACTGGGAAGATGTAAAGGACACATCCTCAAAGCGGTGCATCAAAGACCTGCTCCCTATGCTCCTTTGTTCCTGGGCTAGGGCCCCTTGGGGGCACCCCGGTCAGCCTGCACCACAGGGAGAGCTGTTTTGGGGCCAAGCACAGTGGAGCTGGGAGCGGGGCCTTGAGTGTAAGGCCTTGTTGCTCTGACATATTTTACCTCTGCTGAGAGGGTATTTGAGGAGGTACAGCTCCCAGATGCATTTGCATTTCAACAGGTGGCTCTCAGTCCCAGAAACATCTATAGGGGTCAAGGGAATAAATCTTTAAGGTGAGATGTGGGCACCTGGAGTGCAGGGGCTGGGCCATCTGTGGCAGGGATGGGAGCATGACATACAAATGGGTGGTCTTGGTGTGAACTCTTCCCAGGTCCTGCTGATACTGGCTGCCAAGTCTTCTCTCAGCAGAGTGCCTTAGGAAGCCCGAGTCCTGCTGGCTCCTGTCTGCCTCCCTCTGCTGGCTGTAGGGTTCTGGGGCAGTGAGAACTCCCTTCTGGAAGGAGCTGTGCTGGGCAGGAACCATACAGCTTGAAGGGGCTCAGCCTACCTGGGTCTGCAGCCCTGTCCTGCCGCTTGCCAGCTGTGGGACTTTGGGTAAGTTACTTAAACTCACTGTGTCTCAGTTTCTGCATCTATGAAATGGGGATAAGAATGGGACCTACCTTGGGACTCCTGGGTGGCTCAGCAGTTGAGCCTCTGTTTTTGGCTCAGGTCATGACCCCAGGGTCCTGGGATCCAGTCCCACATCAGGTTCCCCACAGGGAGCCTGCTTCTCCTCTGCCTATGTCTCTGCCTCTCTCTGTGTCTCTCACGAATAAATAAATAAAAATCTTAAAAAAGAATGGGACCTACCTCATAGGGCTTCTGGGAGGATGGAATGAGGTATTTTATGAGGAGTGCTAAGAACTGCTAGGAATTCCTGGCACAGTATGTCCTCAGCAGATATATGGAACAGTGGCATGGAAGCAAATGCTAGAGGGAGGGGAGCTCTATGGGCAGTGGATCCGATAGATAGGGGTTCAAATTTATACTGTGCTACCTACAAGCCATGTGCCCTGGGAGGAGCCTTTTCTAGTCTCCATTCCTCATTCGTAAAATGGAGATTGTACCTGTACCAAATGCTTGTGAGAAATAAATGAGATAAGAGATGTAAAATATCCAAAAAAAAAAGATGTAAAATATCTAGCAGGGTGTTTGTCATACCTAAATGAGTATATGAGTGTTCCATGAATGTTACATTTGTAGTGAAATGTCTCACTGAACATTCAACTTGTGTTTGGCATGAGAGATGAGGTCAGTGTGTTGAAACTCAGGGGGCAGCTCTGTCCTCTGAGGCAGATGGGACAGGGGGAAGGGAAGGAGGGGAGGGCCCTAGGGAGGGGGTGTGGAGGCCTGGCTGGAGTGGGGAGGGGGGGAGGGGAAGGTGAGAGGGGATGGGGAGGCGAGTGTGGGGATGGTGGGGAAGGGAAGGTGGGAGGGGAGGGGTTGTGGAGATGGGTAAGGGGAGGGGAAGGTGGGAGAGGAGGGGGAAGGGAGGGGGCGTGAAGATGGGGAGGGGGAGGGGAAGGAGGGAGGGGAGGGGGAAGGAAGGGGGGAGGGAGGGGGAAGGAAGGGGGTGGGGTGTGGAGATGGGAGGAGGGGAATGTGGGGAGGGGATGGGGATGGGAGCCTGGGGGTGGGCAGGGGGGAGGGTAGGTGGATGGGGAGACAGCCAATAGCGATCCTTGGTCCTTGGTTGTTATAACATCCATTGCATTTCACAAATGAAGGGAAGCGTGAGCCCTCAGAGGGCGTAGAGAGCAGGGGACTGAGAGGTCCAGAAGACTGTTGCCACCTGAACCAACTCCGGGAGAGCTCCTGTGAACTCTGACACCTGGGGAACGGCTGGGAGGGAGGGAAAGAACATCTGCCATAAACTGCTTTCTTGGAAACCGTGTTAGGGACAGGCATCCTTAGTTAAACTTGACGGTGAAGTCTAGATCTTCACTCAGAGGCCCAGGGTACTGGATCAGCGCAGGCTGGAAGGGCGTCTGAGGCTGGTTGAGGTCAAGCAAATTTCAAATGGGGCTCTGGTGGTATCAAGAAAGTCGAATGGGAGAGGATGGCCTGGGGATAGGTGCTCTCCCTGCCGGGTGTGGAGGTGGGCTGAAGCTGTAGTTAGGAGAAATCCTGGTCTGGGTGCCATGTGGTAGGTGGGTGAACATGCCAGCTGTTGTCTTGTTTTTAGAAAAGGGAAATTGAGAGCACATGGGGGGAGCCGCATGGGGGGAGCCGTGCCCTGAATTAGTGGATCAGGTCTTTCTTAGGCCTGTTTGGACAAAGGATGGCTGAGCTCTTTACTGCTGCCAGAGTTGCCTCTTCCCAGGGCCCTGGGCTCAGGGAAGGTGACTGTTTTGTGTCAAGACATGCAGGAGCCCGATGCATGCCCTTCCTCACGCAGGACGCCCACAACACGTATTTGTTGCCACTTTAAAGTACCTTTTTTACTTCTGCCATTTAATTATCACAATGACCCTGAGAGTCAGTATTTCTGTCCATTTTAGGGACAAGAAAACTGAAGGCTGTAGAGTTCTAGGAACTTGCTCCAGGTCCTAGGAGGACATGGTGCAGCCTGGCTTGAAATTCCACATCGCTTCTAGGAACCCATTCCTTCACACAGTTCCTGTGTGACGTGCCCCTCATGTCGGAATTGTGTACGATGGCCATTCTCTTGTACTGAATCACTCTTCTGTATTGCTGGGAGTGTAGGCTCAGAAGTCCATAAATAATACATAAATTAGTATGTGGAGCTGATTCCCAACTTTTTTTCTATCAAGCCTTCAGTTCTTCCAAGATCAATAAACTTAAAAGGAAAAAAAAAAAAGTCAACTCAGCTTTTGTGTGGATCCTGGACTTTGCTCTCACACAGCCCCCTTTCGTGGAGTGGAAGCCATGCTTGACAGCTCAGCTTTCTTGTCACTAATGAGTTAGGACGTGATTGTGCATTTGAAATCTCGTAAGGACTAAGCCAGCACAGTTGGATCCACACTGCTGATTAAACACAGTTGAAAAGAAAAAAAATTTTTTTTGAGGGGATATTTAAGAGGAGAGGCTGAGAGAGAGGTGCGAGAGATTTGCATATGCTCTGTGCCAGGGGGATACCACATTTTCCATGGGGGACCACAGAGATGAAATTAAAGGAAAAATAACCAAAGAAGAAAACAGCAACAACTGAAGACAAGCAGAAACCGCAAGTCATACAACAGCCTATTGGCCCAATTCAACACCCGGAGGAAATGACCCACTGAAAATCCAGGGTTACTGCCAACCCAGAGACGGTGCTGTGGTGTGAAGTGGGAAAGGGCACACACAGCCCTCACGGGCTCAGTTTCAGGTTCCCTCACCCCTCAACCTGGCCCCCTCATGCAGGGAACCCAACACATGTGTGCGGAGCCTTGAGCATCCAGGTTATATTTTCAGCCTTTCTTTTATTCAGGTTTTCCTTTTTTTTTTTTTTTTTTTTTTTTTAAAGGGCTCAGTAGCTCCTTTTTTTTCAAGGGCTATGAAGCTGCAGCCTCTGACATGATATGTAGATGAAAGATGTCACGGGGATAAGAGCTGGAGAAAGCTTTAATGAGAAAAGCTTAGACCATTTTCAAAGCTTCTTCACCATGCACGGAGGGGACCCAGAGCTAGCAGAGCACTGGGTGACATTCCGTGGGTGACACGTGGTGGCAATGGGCTCTTGCTTGTGCTCAGGCCTTGCTCTGATGAGCTGGGCAATTGGGGGACCGTTTGAACAGACCAAAGAAAAATATCAAAAGGCAAATTGGAGTCAGGGAGAAAATGAATAGCCCATGATCTCCAAGGGAGATTACAGAGGTAATGACAAAGCAGTCAGGTTTTAGAAGGGGCTGTTATTCCAAGAAAGGTAATTTTGTTCAACTTTTTTTTTTTTTAATGGAAAAGAGGATGAAGAGATCAGAACCAGTTAAATCATCACTGTCAGATAAAAGACAAATCTTTCATTAGGAAACATTTCTTTGCATGCCCTTTTGACATTGAAGAATATATTTGATGGAAGGATTTGGGCTTTATCAAAACTGTAATATGCTAAAATAAACAAAACCACGATGTAATGTTTTATTGGTGAAGAGCAACCATAAAAAAAAAATGGAAGAGAACTTTCAAGATTAATAGCGTGTTTTCCCTATAGGAGCTTTGCTCTTTTTAATCATTTTTAAGATCCCTACTCATGAATGTTTGTGCATTCAGCAAACACAGGCTTGGATAATGAGAGGGGCTGCCCTGATGTCCTAGAGATCCAGGTAAAATCTCCCATCCTGAGTCTTTCAGTGTCTGCAAAGCTTCATTCCCTAAATAGGTTTCATGTCCTAGGTCACTGCTGAGGCCTGGCTTCTGCCCTCGGTGGGTCCACTGCCTCCCCACCACTGCTGACCACCTTTCTAATAGCTCCCCCAGCTTCACCCAGCTACCTGCAGGTCCAGGCTGCTCTTCATTCTGGGCCAGTGAGAAGGGACAGAAGAAACCCTCCCCAGGAAGAGATGGTCTGCTGCTGGGTCTGCGGGCACCTGGCGCTCACTGTGGGCTCCTTCTGTTGGTACTCCTTTCCTTGATCCCCTTCCACTGGGCCACACTGGCATGCCAGCCGAGTCTCCCGTGACTGGTGTGGTGTCCCACCTCATGACCCCTGCCACTGGCTTCAGATGGCTGTCCCAAGTCACCTGTGCATTCTAGTCCCATCCCCCTGGCTAGAGCTCTGCCCCTTGGCAGGCTTTCACTCATGACCCTGGACTGTAGTTCTCTGCTCCCTGCCTTTTGTCAGCCTCCTGCTTCTCTGCACACTGTCTGCTGGGTTTCCTCCTTCCGTCTGTAGCTGGCTGCACACCTCAATATCTGTCCTATTCTCATAGATATAGCCTTCCTTGGGTTATCAAGTCCCTGGTCTTGCTAGTAAAACTCGGCCTCAGTAGGAAGAGCTTATGGTTCATTTTAGAGCTCTGCCGTGAGCTCGGCCCTTTCCGTGTGCCTACTCCATTGTCTAGTGGCATGGGCTCCTCATCCTCCACTCAGTGGATTTGCTCTACTGAGTGTCTCCGCTACTCATAGTGTGTGCTCCTTTATTATTTCCCTTTCTACACAGCCCATTTTAACCTGGCTGTCTTCTCTTCATCTGTCTCTTTTTATCTGTCAGCTTCTGTCTCCCCACCCAATTTCTCTCTCAGTCTCTGTCTTTCTCTCTCTGTTTATATAGAGAGATGCACAGACATTTATTGACATATTAATAGAGAGATGTTACATGCAGACATTTTCGTATAGACACCTCTCTGGGGCTGTGGTGAACACTCCCACTGGGCCCTGCCCAGGTCCCCATTAGTGGGCTGGTGAGCCTCCCCTAGCTGCTGTGAGCATTGCCCACTAACATAGGCAGCTCAGAGCTGCTCCTTCCTCTAGAGCATTATCCTCTGGTGATAGGACAGCAGATGCCCCCATTCTGGGGGAGGCCCTTAGCTGGAGCCCTTCACGTAAAGCTAAACTTCTCCTGAGGCCGCATCTTTGCTTAGCCCTTATCTCTTTCCTATACTGCTTCACATGCTCCCTCATAGGTTTTTCTTGAAGAACATTCCTTTTTATTTTTATTTTTTTAAAGATTTATTTTATTTAAGATGTATAGAGAGAGAATGAGAGAGAGAGAGAGAGAGAGCAAGCAGGGGGAGGAGCAGAGAGAGAGGGAGGCAAACAGACTCCCTGCTGAGTGGGGAGGCTGATTCAGGGCCCAATCCCAGGACTCTGGGATCATGGCCTCAGCCAAAACCTAGACTCAGATGCTTAACCATCTGAGCCACCCACGTGCCCCAAAGAGCACTCCTTTCAATAAAGCATGTGTGCCTGCATCCTTGTCTCAGGCTCTGCTTTTAAGGAATGTGACTTGGCTAGAAACTCAGCTTACCTCTCTATAAAATGATGTAGGAAACTGGGTTAATGAGCTCTGAGGTCCCCTTCTATTGTGATAATCCATAGTTATTTTGTTGTGCATATCCTCATTTCTATTTGGCAAACAGACCAGGCTTAGAAGGAAACAGTGATAAACTTGGAATAGCTTTGTTTCTGTGGAGCTTATCAGATAACTGACATAAGCTAAGGGATGTCTTAGCCATTTAGATTACAACACTTACTTTATCACTTCTGGAAATAGGATTTGGAGAAGTTCTAGGGTTGACCACAGTGGAGTAATTTTATCAGCAATTTGAGCCTTGCCAACATTTCAGGATGCTGAGTTCTTGGAACGTGGATTTAGCCAGTCACTTACATCAGCCTGACTTGTTACCTGTTGACACTTGTGCAGGCATTTGGAAGTCTCCTGTGGTGGTCTTCATGTAGAGCAATTTGTAAATCATTCAGAGCAATAAGCAGGCTGTGTTTCTAATTATTTGTATCTCAAAAATGTTCACTGCACATGTGACTATTTTCAGCTTTGGCTTGGATCATGGAAAATCTGAAGGTGAATTAGATCATCAAAGTTAATGGCACAAACAATGCTACAGAAGAAAGGATCTTTCTCCAAATTAAAACTCTATAGCATAGTTCCTCCAGCATAACTGTTCTACGCATCCAATATTTCCTTTTTATAAAAGATTTATTTATTTATTTGAGAGAGAGAGCTCATGAGAGCAGGGGGAGGGACAGGAGTCAGAGAGAGAGAGAATCCTCAAGCAGACTCTCCGTTGAGTGCAGTGCCTGATATGGGGCTTGATGCCAGGACCCCAAGACTGTGAGGCTTGAGCTGGAATCAAGGGTCAGCTGCTCAACCGACTGAGCCACTGAAGTGCCCCCAATATTTCCCTTTTGCGTTCTTAAAACCTAACAACATTTGCCAAAACTTCATCCCATGACCATTGTCAAGTAGCCATGATTTCACTTAGGAAACCTTGTTAAACTAAGCTACCGCACATGTGGTTTTGGGTTTGGAACTTAAGACCTGGCTTCTCTGTCTTCTACTGACTTTACCTTATTGGCATCACAGGACCATCAACACACAAGAGGCTGAACAGTCTTAGGCATCAGTGGAAGGTAACAATTATCCCATGGTGTTCTGTGAGCTGCTTAGGGAACCCTTGCTTGCCTGTGGGAGGACCCCAGGTCAGCTCACAGCATCCCCTGAAATGCATACACTTCGCCAGGGTTATAGCACCATTAAGTGCACAGTGAAGTGGTTCTCTGGTAATCGTTGCTCCAGATCTGTGCCCAGTCTCAGGCAGAGATGTTTTGTGGGGCTTGTTTCACCGTGGGCTGCACTTTGAGCTCCAACAGGACAGAGGATTGGGGGTGCTGTGGTGGGGGATGTAAGAGCTGGATGCTAACAGCTGGATGCTAACCTTTTGCCAGGGAGCCAAGGAGGGGACTGCAGGCTCCCTTTACCCTTTGTTGTGTTTCTCTTCAATTCCTAATTCTAATATCTAGAGCCATCTATTTCCCAAGGTCTGGGGTCAAGGACACATGGTTTGACATTGTTCATGGGAGCCAGGACCAGGAGGCAGAAGTCCAGGCTATAAAGTCCAGTGTGAGCTTGGCCAAGTCAGTGTATCTCCCAGGACAGAGATTTCTTCATGTGAATGAGAAGGGATTGGGGCACCTGGGTGGCTCAGTGATTGAGGTCATGATTCCGGAACCTGCTTCTTCCTCTGCCTGTGTCTCTGCCTCTCTCTCTCTCTCTCTCTCTCTCTGTGTCTCTCATGAAGAAATAAATAAAATCTTTTTAAAAAAATTTAGGAAACAGAAGAGATTGGGGAGAAATGTCCCTACCAGTGAGAAAATTGCATTTAGACATGGTAAAGCCCCAGAAATCAAGAGCAACTTCCTCATTGATGGATGATGAAATGGAGCTCCCTCACTTCTCCTGACTCCTGAATCTGTGCCCAGAGTCACTCAGCAGCATGGCTGTGGTCACCCTGACTCCTTCCTGAGCCCCTGCCAGGTTTGATGTACATGGTCTGGTTGTTCATCCTCGGTTTTGATGATGGAGGCCACCAAGGGTCAGCTCAGGGTAGAGTTTGAAAGTGGGCTGCCCATGATCTCTCTGGACAGTTCCTGGCGCTGAATTTGCATACGTTCCTGTGTTCAGTGTGGGTAGAGTGGATGTGGGAAGGGGAACTAAAATTTCTAGTGTTCAGGTTCTTTGCATACCTGAGGAGAGGGAAAGGGGTTCATTACAACAGTAGTCATTTGGGTTGGGGTGGTACTGGGCACAGACATGCTAGGACACCTGACAGTGGGCCTGTGCCCCACTCAGAGCACACCATGGTGGTGGCCGAAGGCTGGAAAACAGGACACCAGGTTGGTGACAGAAGGGCATGGGGTGCTCCTCAGCACATTTCCTAGTGATCCTGGCTGTGGACTACTTCCTTAAGGAGCTTGGTGGCCACTGGGAGGGACACTGTTGTGAGTAAGGTGTGTTCCAGAGGTGAGCTGCAGGAGTACTTACGGTACCACCAGGATGGAGTTAGAGACAGGGGCTGAGGGCAGAAACCTTCCAAAGCACTTTCTGGGAATCACTTCACGAGTGAGGGTGTGGACAGAGAAACAAACCCAGAGGTAGTTTGAGGAGACTTTATTTAGTGAAGCTTGGTACCATCCCTTGGAGAGTGTCCCTATATGGGCAAAAGAGACTGCATGTCACCAGGGGGAAGACAGCAGGGTTTTCTACCAAGGAACTGAGAGATTTGGAGTTCTCCGTGGGGAATTGAGTTTGTATTTAGACCCTTGAATAACAAACTTGAATTCTAAGTCTCAGCATGGGGTGGGGTGGCATCCGGATGGCGATGGTGAGGGTGCCTCACCTGAGCAAATGAGTCATGGAAAAACCTTCAATCATCTGGCCCCACCTTCCTCCACCTCAGAAATCCCTCACATGACAGCCCAGACAGATGAGCATACAGCTTCTCGTTTCAGCTCTTCCACGGAGGGGAAACTTAGTCATAAGATCTCTCAGCAGTGACAGCCCTGCGCACTCCGTTGTGGGACAGTAGTAGTTTTTCGAAACTGCTCCATTACGTACAAGTAAACACACCTCTCCTTGTTCTCTCGATCTCAGCGTCCAAATATATGTATGCACTTTCAACACACTGTCCCTCTCAGCTCTCAGCTGCCACCTCCCTTCTTCCCTCCCCAAGGGTTTTCTTTCTTAATTAATTCATTCTCTTGTTGATCATGCCTACCGCGGCTCTAGATCCCTTCCCATTTATCTGGATGTTCTCTGCTTGGCCAGAGTGAGCTACGGCCTATCTCCCCTTCTCTCTCCGCAGTCCTAGGGGTGGGTGGGGGTCACTCGTAACCTTGGGCTTTCCTGTGTGAGGAGGTTGGGGGTCCTGTGAGGCTCTCTGAAGCATTTTCTGGCTCTGTCTAGCCTGCTCTGTGCCTCACAACTCATGGCTGCCCAAAGGCAGGGGGTTGGCCCAGGTGGGAACAGCGAGGCCTGGGAAGGTAGATGTTCTCAACAAGTATAGAAAACTCGATTGGTGAAGCCCTACCTGTCCTTTTGTCCTCTGCCTTCTTCCAAGAAGTAGTCCATTCTTCTCATCTTATCCCAGACCATGATCCCCTAAAGCTCAAGGTTACAGCACAAAGTTAACTTTGGCCCTATGGAAGAGTAGATGTTGACCTGGGATCCCTTCTACCCACGGATGCATCGTCCACACTGGCCATCATGCATCAGCACATCCTGAGCAGAGCCCAAGTGGTAGGCCGTGTCCTAGGCATGGAACCAGCATGCATGGGATGTGGCCCCCTGCCGACAACCTCTCCTGTCTTCCTGAGCCCCAACTTCTCCGTGAGTACCCATGGGCCCAACGAAGACTTAAGAAGATCCAAGAAGATGAAGACAGAGACTTAAGAAGGTCACAATCGAAAATAAGCTTATATGAAATATTTCCCATTGGGGGACAAAAGGAAATATCCCCATTTAAGGGCTTCTTGGAACCTGAGGCCATGGGGCAGGAAACAGGGAGACAGGAGTAGCAGGCACAGCTCACCGTTTTGCCTTGCACTTCACTGACGTTGATACACTCTGTTCCCTTGAAATGCATAAAAGACCGTGGGAGTTGTTTATATTAATTACAAATAAAATGAGTTTTTAAAAATGCTGAAACCCGCAGACGGTCTCTCCTTGGCTGTTCCCGCGTCGTGTAGGCAGCAAGCTTCTCTCTCCTGGCTTCTGCCGAGGTGAGTCCTTTCACTGCCCACACCCCTGGCCTCCACCCTGAAGGCTCACCTCACATTTGGTGGCCCAGATGGGGGACCTCTGCTCGGCTGGGACATTTCCTGAATTTCTTGGGACTTTTCTTCGGTGGACCTACACTGGTTCTCCCTGGGGAACTGAGGTGGCTCCTTGATGGGGGTAGAAAGCCCCAGGGGGAGCTCGCTGGACTGCCCTGGCTCAGAAGGCTGAGGGCCTTCCCTTCTCGCCCTTCAGAGGGATCCTGCCCTCCCTGTCCTTCCCCTTTTTGTCCCTTTTGCAGTCAACCTCTAGGACTCCCCAGATGACTGAAGGTCTCTGAGCCATTTGGCTCCCCAGTGTGGTCTGAGGGTGGTCTGCTTGTTCCTGTGAGGGTGAAGGACCTACCTCTTTCCTCTCCTCTTCCGCTCTGGTCCCCTGAGGTGTCCATTCCCAACGTGTGGTGCAGTTGGCAACAGCAGCTGGTCTAGGGTGAACCTGCCCTTGGTATGGACTCGGTGGGGATCCATCCTTGATGCCAACTTGCTCCTTTTGGGGCCTCTCCCCTTTCTTCTTTGTTCCTGGATCCAGCTGCCATCTTGATCTATAGGCAAAATATGTTCCTAGGCATCTGAGTGGCCTCTTCCCTCCGCCACAGAGCAACACAAGGATGGTTTTCCTGGAAAAAGACCTGGTCATGCCTCTCATGGCTTCTTCCCTTCTCAGAACCCCAGACTTCAATACTCATACTACAAATTATCAGTCCTCCTCTCTTTAATCTCTTTGTTAAATTTGTCTCTTGTAGAATCCAATAATTACATGTACGAATGATCCCATAAGTCAACGAATGATTCAGCAGCGATCCCAGCCCCCACCGTTGGAGAGGCCCCTCCCCCTAAGTCCCATGGACCTGGATTTGCCGGTGCCAGTCTGTTGGGGGAGAACATAGAGGCGGCCTTGAGTAAGGTCGAAGGGCCCACAGTGACCACCGGGCTGAATGCAAACAGGCTCATTAAGCCACAGGCCCTAACTGACTGATGGGCCCCTTCACCCAGGCAGAGTCACCAAGAAAGGGAAATTCCATACTTTCTCATACCTCTTCACTCCTCCCCTTAACTATAGCCTCACCACTGCCCGCCCTGGCCCACAGTCTCTGCTTCGCTGTCCCGCCTGTTGCTCCCTTGCAGTGCATTCAATAAACTTCCATCTCCTTTATTATTTTTTTTAAGATTTTATTTATTTATTCATGAGAGACACAGAGAAAGAGGCAGAGACACAGACAGAGGGAGAAGCAGGCTCCATGCAGGGAGCCCAATGCGGGACTCGATCCCGGGTCCCCAGGATCACACCCTGGGCTGAAGGTGGCGTTAATCCACTGAGCCACCAGGGCTGCCCCTTCCATCTCCTTTAAAAAAAAAAAAAAAAAACCCAAAAACAAAGCCCAGCCCCCGGCTTTGAGCTGACTTGGAGGAGCAGGTCCTTCCGTCACTATTTCTGGTCTCCCTCCTGAGATGGATGCAGCTATTTTTGCTCTTGCTTCTCATGGCTTGCTGCTCACCGACTCTGATGAATGGGAGTCTGTTCTTGGCACACTCTCTAGATCAGCTTCTGGGACCTTCTCTCCTTTGAGTCTCCAGCTGCTCACGAAAGAAGGACTCTCCAAGGACCAGGGAAGAGAGATTAGTCAGCAGGAACCTAGGCCTCACCCCTGTGCCCACTACCCACTATCCTGCCACTCTGCAGACCACATTCTTCAAGCTCTTCTCAATTCTTTCTGTGCCTTTGCCTTTGAACACCAGGGGCTCTTGTGCGGGCCCAGACCCCTACTCTCAGGGAAAGTGAGTGTAGGCCAAAGGCGGCAGGTGGCCTACCCCAACGGCCATCCCGATGTCCCAGAGGACTGTGCCCAGTGAAGCAGCACACCCAACAGACAAGGAAACATAAGGGGGTTTGCAGCATCTCCTCCAGCTGCCTGGCACTTGCTGCTGGACTCAGAGAGGGCGCAGCCCTACGGCCTCTGTGCTCTCACCCAGGCTTCCAGAATGTGCTCTTTCTCCTGGACAAGATCTTGTCCAGATTTCTCAGGTTGAACCACACAGTTTTACTTACTTGACGTCCCGGGGAACATCGTTCCTTTTAACCTGCCAGTTGTAGGTGGGGTTCATGCAGCCCGGCTGAGCACTGAGCACCTCCTGGGGGCTTGGGAAGCGCTGACCCATTTGGAAGGCAGATGGGGCTGGACACAGGGATGGTCTTTGCTGGGTAGGATTCTTGAATTCTGGAAACGGTGTTCATGGAGGGGGACATTGCCTGGTGCATTGAAAGCAAGAGCCTGGTGCAGGTTTAGTGCCCACTCAGTTACCCACAGAGAAGCTGGGGTGGGTCACATGGATTAGGAGGGCTGGCTGGGGGTGAGAAGGAAAACCCCTGTGCCTAGTGTGCCCGCAGGCGGGGCTGTCAGAGGAGCACCACGGGCGTGAGCAGCTCAGGAGGTCGCTGAGAAGACGCTTAGTTAGAACCCCATCGGTCTCAGTAAATAGGAGCAGGGCGGGCTGCGCAGTTTGCAGAGACTGGTGTCCAAAAATTTCGAGGAATTGGGGCTCCTGGGTGGCTCAGTTGGGTAAGCCTCTGCCTTCAGGTCAGGTCATGATCCCGAGGTCCTGGGATCGAGTCCCACATCGGGATCCTTGCATGGAGCCTGCTTCTCTCTCTGCCTGTGTCTCTGCCTCTCTCTCTCTCTTTCTCTTTGTGTCTCTAATAAATAAATAAAATCTAAAAAAAAGTTATGAAGAATTTCAGACTTCATAATTTATGACAGTGACAGCAGACTCCTAGGCTACGTGTGGGCTGTGCACGGTTGCTCAGGCCACACACCCATGAAGCCAGGTCTGGCGGGGAGAGTCATCGCCTGTTCCATTGTTGAAAGTAGCCGAGCCAGGTCGTCTGTGACAAGGTCCCCTCTAACCCTCTCTTGGCCCATCGTGTTGGGTCCACTTTGCTTGGGTTCCAGACCTGCTCTGTTCAGTGTCGTTTCCTTGCTCCGTTGCTGTTGTTTACAAGCCAGCGGTCCTCCACAGCTAATGCTGCTGCTGCTGTTGATCTCAGGCTGCCGTGCCCCCGGCAGGTGTGCTTTCTACACACCGTGTCTCTGATCCTTTCAGGAACAATCAATGGTATTTCTGTGTCCATTGTATAAGGATACAACATGGCTGAGGCCGCCCATTTATAAATGACAGAACCAAGATCAGGATAGCTTCAAAAAGCCAGGCTCTTTCCATTTACTACCTAGACTTTGGGGGCATAGTGGTGTCTTGTTAACTTCTGTGTCATTATAACATTGGCCATATACATGTGTGTGCGCACGTGTGCGTGCCTGTGGGTCGAATGCCAGGGCTTGTGACACGAAAAGCAGGCTGAGGGGAAACTAGAGGTAATTAGGCATCTCCACTCTTACGTAGAGCTCTGCTGACAGCAACACGATGCCAGCCTGAGGTTTCTGGGCGACCCTAGAGGACAGGTGGGTGCTGTGTGCTGGGGGCTTCCTGGAAGCCAGGCTCCCCTGACCCAGGCCTGATTTGCACGTCTTCCTGCCTCTCATGGGAGATTCCAAGCTCATTCCAGGCAGATGCATTCCCGTGCATGGCCACGGGCCTCACTCACACTCTCCTCCAGCCGGGGATCTGGGCTGACAGTGCAGAAACTCGACAACTGGGTGTCCTCTCTTTTCCCGAAGACTCAGCCAGAGCAGACCTGGATCCACCAGTAGCCCCTGCTGCCTTTCCCAGGGCCGCACGCTGACCCCTGTGAGCTTTCCAGGGCGCCCCTGCCCAGCACCCCAGCAGAAGGCAGCCTCCATCACTGCCACCCCTCCAGGAAACCGAGCAAAGAGCAAGCAGACAGCCAGGCAAGGAGATGGTTTTCTAAGGACGCCTGAGGTTCCACTGGCAAATCTTGCGAGGCGGGAAGGGGCATAGGAGGTGAGCGGTATTGGAGGTGAGCCCATTGTGGATGGCCAAGGCCTTGTTTTGTGCTTAATTGGATCCCCTTCCTTTGGGGAGCCTGCAGGAAATTAGGAGGGTGGGTTTGGTCAACATTGTGGAATTCGTGCAAAATAAAGCCTCATTGCCCTCCTGCTTTTTTTTTGTTTCCTTACCCTCCTCTTTTTAAAGCAAGACACACATACACACGTCATCGTGCTTAACACACCTACTCCACTGTGAACAGGTATGCGACCCAAAGTCTTTGCCTTGGAACACTGTTGTCACCTGCCAGGCCCCACACAGCCTGGACACTCCAGGAGCCCCGGCCCTTTGCGACTTTGCTGTCCTCATTGCCCAGCCTAAGTCAGAGCTAATTGAGGGGTTCTGGCCTCACACTTGGCACTCGTTTACCTTTGTAGGGCATTAGGTTAGTGCTCCTGTGCGCTCGGGATCCCCCTCAGCTGAGCTCCCCTCCCACTGGCTCTTGATGAAGAATAAATTGAGAGGACTCGGAAGGATAGTCTGCTGATTCTTATTGTTTGGGGAAAGGGGTTGTTGTGTAGGCAAATCTCATTTTGAGACCGTCACCTCCGTGTCCAAAATATTCAGCAGGACAGGTTTTTATGTAAATAATGTGGACAATTGATGGCATGTGCTCGCTGGGCCAAGGGGATTTCCTCTTTGGAATCACAATGTGAGCGATGAGATTCCGGGGACATTGCAACTAACCGGAGTTTCCATTTGGAAGATCCTGTCCTCTGGAGTCCCTCTGTGTGAGCTGGTTCAGGTTTCATGCTGTTCCGCTCATCTCTTCCCTGTGTTTAGGAGCAGCAGAGGAAGGGCAAAAACCTGCTCTTCTGGGGTTTATTGGACTATGGAGGCAAATCGCCCATTTGCTGAAAAGAGCAACATCAAAGACCGAGGGGCTCTATGATATTGCTGAGTGTGTAGGACAGTGTGCGTGCGTGCGTGAATATAGGAGTATTTTTTTGTGTCCATGAGTGTACACTTGGTTCCGGGTGTGATAGAAAAGGAGATGTGAATGCCAAAAATCAAGACAAGAATATTTTATAAAGAGTATTTCCCCCTTTTCTTTCTTCCACCCCCACCCCCCACCTGCCACCTTCCAGCTGCAATTAGGCCTTTCTACACCTGCTTGCAGAGAATCGGTTCCGTGTGTCTGCACCACACTGTTGCAGTGTCATGTTTATCTTTCCATACAGAACAGTGCTGGAGACACAAAAGGGAGGATCAGATTTCCAGAGTTTGAGGGAGGATGAGGCCTGCTGAAATGTGAGACCACAGCTCTCTCAGACCAGCTGCCTGGGGAAAGAGATTGCAGCCCTGGACTTGGTGCTCAGACCCTGCCTCCAAACACAGGCAGGTGTCCACAGGCCATTAGAAAAAACCATTTCCCCGGTTATGGGTCTGTATATGGGGGGGACGAGGGAAAGGTGGTAAAAGACAGCCCGAGACTGTAGCCACCAGAGACTGCTGATGAAAATCATGCATAGCTCAAGGAGCAAATAGCTCTCATTTTTCAGGGATTGCACTGGATTTGGAAATTAAACCCAGCAGGGAGATAACATACCTGCCCGAGCTTCAGGAGAGGCCCTGGCCCTGTGGACTTGAGAATCAAGAGCATCTATTTTCCAAGCTCTGGGTCTGTGTGCCGGCGCTGCTGTGGCTTCCATGTGACAAGTGTCAGGATTGGCCATCTCTTCTTAAGCCCCGCTTTAGGCAGAGAGAAGTTGATTTGATCTCTGAAGGCTGGAGGGGGTGGGGGGCTGGGGGGGGGGGAAGAGGTGGTGGCCCAGGTAGTGAATCACGGCCCCTCTTTGAGTCTGTCCACATCCGGGAGGCTTTAATCCTACCCC
The DNA here is from genome assembly GCF_053574225.1 of Canis aureus. Classification (NCBI taxonomy): domain Eukaryota; kingdom Metazoa; phylum Chordata; class Mammalia; order Carnivora; family Canidae; genus Canis; species Canis aureus. The sequence continues at coordinate 52,679,370 of NC_135615.1, forward strand.
TCAGGCTACACTTAGGGGTGACTTAAATGGTAGAAAGTAAAGACCAGCTCTCAGAAAGCCTTAAAGATTTCCAACTTGATTAGAATTGACTCAGTGCTAAACCGAGAGGTGCAGGGTGGCTTCTTTTTTAGGAAGGGTTGGGTCTTAAAGTCAGTGTGGAGTGGGAGGCTGCATGCAGTCCAAATTATGCTGGAGAATCCCTTAAGTCACTTGCGAGGTAGACTTCAAGACACTTAGACTGGGCTGGGCTGGGAAATGGTCCTTCCCTGCTCCCGTGGAGCTCATGGTGGGGCCTGTGCTCTTTGACCCAAGCAGGGAACTGGTGGTAGTTAAATTGTTCTCCTCCGTCTCATCTAGCCAGGTGGGCATGCTTGAGTTCGCTTAAACTAAATCTGTGCAGTGTCTTTGCACTAATGGGAGGGTCAAAAAAAATGTATTAGCTCTGTGTAGAGGAGAAGAAGGGGGGAGCCGGAAGAGGGGAGGGGAGAGAGAGAGAGGGGAAACCTCTATCTTAACATCCCTAGGCTGAGCTGAGGGAACCCGGGGCTTTGGCTATGACACATTTACAGGGCCTCTAGCTAATAACAGCAGCATTGATAATATTGTTGCATTGCAAACGTGCTAGGCCCTGGTCTAAGCATTCTACGTGTATTAACCCATTCAATATGCATAATAACTCCGTAAGATGAGCTTGATTATCTCATTTTATTTATTTATTTTAAAGATTTTATTTATTTATTCATGAGAGACACAGGGAGAGAGGCAGAGACACAGGGAGAAGGAGAAGCAGGCTCCATGCAGGGAACCTGATGTGGGACTCGATCCCAGGACCCTGGGATCACGCCCTGAGCCGAAGGCAGACGCTCAACCACTGAGCCACCAGGTACCCCTGTTATCCCATTTACAGATAAGGAAACAAAGTCTTGGAGCCCATTCCATTTGGTCCCTGTGGTAGCTTGAGATGAAGATGGAGCACGTGGGCAGAGCCCCAGAGAGGAAGTGGAACTTCTGGTTTCTCTCACAGGAGGCAGTGGGGGTGTTGCAATGGGAAGACCTGCTCTGGGGCTCAGTGAGGCAGCCAGGTTTGGCTGCCCTGCTACCTATCTCTGCGCTTCCACACTGGCTAGTCCCTCTGCCTGCCTCCCCCCTTCTCTTTAGCAAGTGAGCTTTTACTCATCCCTCTCTGGCTCTTGGAGCTGGATTAGAGCTCCCAGCACCCCACCTGCTCCCGGAGCTGCCTGGCTCTGTGTTGTCCTCGGAGCCCATCTCGAGGCTCTGCGGGACAGGGACGCTGGCTTCTTCCCCTCTCTCTCCCCAGCCCTCAGCACAGTGCCTGGCTCCCTGTCCTCAGTCGCTGTTCACTGAATGGATATCGAGTAAGTGAAGAGCTACAGGGCATCACATCCCATCCGATTTCTAAAATACAGGCACCTTTCACTTAACATCAGTAACCCACAGGTAAAAATCAGGTGTTCTGCATGAAAATGCTAGCCAGAGCCTATTTCCCTATTATTTGAAGTGGGAAAAATTATACTGCATTTTGCATCAATTCCAAATTTCTAACCAATTTCCTAAAATGTAACGGAAGCATAGTAAAACACCTACGTGTCCTAAAAGTCTCTCATGTTAGGATCTAGAATGCTTAAAGCACTCCTTCCTCATCCCAGAGGATGTTAATATGGTTGCTCTGTGTGCAGTAAAGTCCTCTCTTCCAGGGCCATGGCTTTCTTTTCTTTTCCAAGTGTTTCTTCAATGCTTTCTCAAATTCTGGGGGGTCTTGTTGTACAGTACTAAGTACAAGTCAGAGCCAGTCATCCAAGGTTTGTGGGGCTACATTCAGGTCAAGGACACAACAGGCAGAGGGTAGCTCACACCGAGTATGAAATCTTTCCAAGTGAATTTAGAATGTAACTTAGGTCTTGCACTACATGCTGTTTTGTTAAAAAATGATGCATTCATTTTGGAGATGGAATTATAATTTTTTCCTAAAATTCATCCACTGCCTGAAAAATAATTTATTATAATCAGTACCTGCCTTTCTTCCATCTTTCTATTTTTCTTTCCTTCTTTCTTTCAAAGTAATTGATTCTACAAAATTTGAGTATGACGCATGAGGGAGTCCAGAATATGCTGCTGGGGCATAAGGATCATTTTTGAATTGAAGAAGGCTTTTGAAAATCAAGAGATTTGGGGAGAGGCTTTTTCAGTGTGCCCCTCACCTGCCTACAAGCACAGCCTTCTGAAAGAATTCAACTGTCGCAAATTCCCCTTCAAGGGAGGCTGCCCACATTAGAGGGAAGGAGATGAGCAGTCAGGGCTAGATGCAGAAACAGACCTGAGTAAGGCAAGCTTTACCTGGCACTAGTTTCCTCATATATTTCTCAGTCATTCCTCACTATTTTTTGTCCCATGAAACCCTCTGCCACTGGTCTTATTAAGATGTATAAGCTCTGAATTCTAACCACTTATTTGAGTACCTTTCTTGGTGAGTCCCCACATGGGTAAATGAATAAACTTTGTCTTTTCTCTTGCTCTTCTATCTTGTGTCAGTTTAATTTTCTTGCCCCCAAAATACTGAATGTGAACATAAGAGGGTAATGGAAACGTTTTACCTCCTTGATGCCAAAAAAAAAAGTCCTATTAGGAAACTGTAGATGAGGGATAATTCTGCAATGTGTGCCTCTGTTTTCAAACTTTAGAAAGGTCCACACACACCTGAATAGGACAGAGCACTGTCTTTTCTGAAGTTGGCATAAATGGTGATGCCTACACGGTTCACCTGTTGATTCTCTGGGGGCCCAATGGCTGTGCCTGACTCTGAGGCCATGCCCTGAAGTAGGATCAAGTCTTGGTTGAGGAATCTGCCTGCACGGCTCTTGGCTCTTGGCCATCCCTCTATCTCTCTGTAGTAGGGAAATGCTAAAAATTCTTGCCTCATCGTCATTTTTTCCTTTTGATTAGGACACCAAAGCCTTTGCTATCTTATGATAGCAAAGACATGAATATTGGTTTTCCTCTTCTTTCGACTGGTAATAGAATCACTGAATTTTAGCTGGGCACAGAATGAAGCTGCATTGCCCAGCTTCCTTTGCAGATAGGTGCGGCCATGTAATGAGTTCTCATCAGCAGAATGTGAATGGAAATGTATTTCACCTCTGGGGTGGTGACATCTTTTGGAAGCCAGGATGTCAACAAAGATCCTCAACGTTGTCATATAAACACTTTTGCTCAAGATGTGTCCTGGGGATCCCTGGGTGGCTCAGCGGTTTAGTGCCTGCCTTTGGCCCAAGGCGTGATTCTGGAGTCCCGGGATCGAGTCTCACATCCGGCTCCCTGAATGGAGCCTGTTTCTCTCTCTCTCTTTCTCTCTCTGTCTCTCATGAATGAATAAATAAAATCTTAAATAAAAATTAAAAAAAAATTAAAAAAAAAAAGATGGGTCCTGTGCGAACAACCAAGAGCCCAAAATCACTTAGCTTCATTCATTCTTGGTGAAGCCAGGGACATGTTCTGCCCAGAGCCTGGTATGAAGTAGATCCTCAATAGACATATATGTTGAGTGAATGAGTGGATAAGTACATGAGTGGACCACATAGAAATCTAGGTATCCATGCTGAAAGCTGGTCATCTTTAATTATTCAGGATAGATAACTCAAGAGGTAAAGGCTGTCTTAGTTCAGCTCTCAGTGGTCCTCAGACTGGCTGCTCCTGTCACCTGGACCTCCCCACTACCTGCATAAGATCCCTCTAGCTTGGTCATGGTCTTACCCTCCTTATTTTGTGTGCCCATGCAGGATGCCCAACCTACCTCCTCATAATGTTTTGGGGGTCCTGTAAAGAAACAAGGTTGAAACTAAGACATGATATTTTGTGGCTTTTGCCAACCTGTGGTATACCATCACTCCTTTCTTTCTCTTAAAAAGTTGTTCCAGGGTGTTATTCTATATGTTGGCAAATTGAACACCAATAAAAAATAAATTTATAAAAAAAAAAGTTGTTCCATAAACCCAAGTGTAAATTGTCAAATAAAGGAACAGAAACTCATTCTTTGTGTAGTGAAAAATAGTGCAATGTCTTGAGGGTAACAACCTTTTCCCACACCGGACGAGTACAAAGGGCCCTGTTTGAAGCCTCCTAGGGCCAGTTAGTGAGAAGGGAGGGATTTTTTTGCAGGCTGATTTCCTAGTATGTAGTGTGGACTGGCTTGAACTTTGCTCCCAATAGAAAGAGGCCTCAGGGTGAGCAAACCCTCCTGCACACTGGCTCCAGCCTCCAGGGAGGGAGTTAAGCCTGATAGAGTTAGCAGAGGCCTCCTGTGCAGCTTGCCTACCTCCCTAGTGCTCTGTCCTTGGATTTTATCTTTTCTTTTTGGAAAAAGGTATCACAAGGACATGAGGCCTAATAGCATTGATTGTCTTGATAGTTTGTTGATTAAGTCCAGGAGGTGCTGGCGAGTAAATTGTCCCTGCCCTCCAGCATGATACAATAATTAACTCTAATACCAACAAGTAAAAGTTAATCACAACATGTGCAAAGCCAGGCTCTCTCTGCGTGCAAAACCTCTTTCCCACCATGGCTTTAAGGTGTTAGCTCTGAGACTTAGAACAGGTTATTTGAAAAAGAGCCCTTCCTTCCAGTAAAACTGTTCCACATATTCTTATTTTAATTTAATTAGGTTTTAAAAAGGTTAGCCATGACACTTTAATAGCTTAAGCTCACATTAATATTCTGAGAATACTGTTTAGCCCAGCCACTTGTGATTCAGGGGATGTTTTTCCACAAAAGGCATTGGCTTTTAGGACAATTACCGAAAAATAGTTTTCATTTGATTAAGATGGCTATCTCGCTATTAAAAGACACTTATTGAAATAAAATACATATGCAATATTGAAAAATGCTAAACCATAGCTTGATACTATTTGTCTAGGAGAAAGGGAGCCTGGGCAGTGTGTTTATGGAGATTATCCCGAAGGCGGCTAATGTCCTTCAGCAATGAGCAAATTAGTGAACTGTGCTTGTGATGTGCTGTGTGTTGTCAACCTAATGTTTTATTTATCTGCCTGAGAGCTGCTATCTTCATTAGGGAGTTTAGAGAGCAAAGCAAGATGATATTTACTAGCCTGGCAAACTAATAAACTCTGCTCATGTGTCTTTTGCTACTATGGCTAATCGGGCTTTTTTTTTTTTTTTTTTAAATAGCCATTCAATATGCTAATGGGTCCTCTAGGAACAGGATTACGCTGTAACTCCCTGTACAAGGAGGAAGCAAGGAGTAGGGTCATCGTTTCTGGTGTTGCTGGGTGACCTGTGCCAAGCCTTGTACTGGTGCTGGTGGTGTGGAGATGCCCAGGCGGTGGGCCAGCCCCCCGGACCCCCCAGTTAGCAGGGAGCTGGCACTGATGGTCCAGCTACCTCTCATTCCTCGGTGCAATGGGCACTGTTCTCTCCCCCAGAGCAGCACAGGGAATGAGTCATTAGTTCAGCTTGGTGGGATTGGAGGTGGCTGCGGAGGAAGCCAGGGGGGTGCTGGGGCTTGGGGGCTGGAAAGATTTTGCCTGGAGAAGGAGAGGGGAAGTCACACAAGGCAGATTGCTGCTCCACCCCCTCGTTCTCTAAGTGTGGCCTCTGATCAGCAGCATCAACATCGCCTGGAACGTGCTAGAAATGCACATTCTCAGGCTTCCCATGGGACCTACTGGATGAGAGAGCTTGTGGGAAAGTGTGTGTGTGTGTGTGTGTGTGTGTGTGTGAGCAGTCTGCATTTTAGACAGCTTTCCAGGTGATGCTGAGGCTCCTGAAAGTTAACAAGGTGTGTATTGATGGCCCTTCTGGTCCACTATGAGAAGTTTGACTTGACCCGAGCTTTGAGTTTGCTGAACAGGGGTGGGGTGGAAAGATGGGGCAACAGGTAACAGCTTGAGAAGGTCAGTTGGAATCGACTATGAAGGAAGGGCGGGGAGGTTATTAATATTTAAATTAGCTGTCATTACATGTGAGCTTTTTAATACTAATGATGATTCAGGAGCCGGGTAATAGGAACCAACAGGAAGGAGCTCACACAAAGAGAAAATTTATTGAAAAGATACCATGAGATGTCACTGCTCCCCAAGGGAGAATTCAACAACCAGGTCTCAGGAAGATATATGTATTTTTTTCTTTCTCTATTTCATATTATTTCCTTAGGATAGATTCTGAAATGTGAGGTTTTTTTTTTTTTTTTTGAAATGTGAGATTACTGGTTCAGAGAATATGAGCAATTTCATGGCTTCTGATGTATGAGGACCAACAGCTTCCACATGGTGGTCGCAGCGTATGGGCGCAGAGTGTGAAATGTTCAGTGCTGCTCCTGCTAGCCTGCTAGGGGGAAAGGGCCCAGCATGGGTGTTGCCTGCAATTAATGGATTATTTATGAAGTCGATTGTTTGAAATTGTGTTTATTTGCCAATTATATATTTTGCTTGAGAAGGATTTTTGGTCCTTATTTTAGCAGGGTAGCGTCTCTGCTCTCTCCAGGGACTCAGGATAAAAGTAATTGTAGCAGGGATGCCTGGGTGGCTCAGGGGTTGAGTGTCTCCCTTCGGCTCAGGGTGTGATCCCAGGGTCCTGAGATCGAGTCCCGCATCGGGCTCCCCAGAGGGAGCCTGCTTCTCCCTCTGCCTGTGTCTCTGCCTCTCTCTGTGTGTCTCTCATTGAATAAATGAATAAAATCTTTTTTAAAAGTAATTGTAGCAAAACAAAGGGGAAATAAGACTATTTTTGACTGCCATAGAGGCATAACTGTCCTCACTAGCAGCTGAAAAGTCCCCGAAGTCGAGAAACCATGTCCAAATCCCACCTCTGCCACTAACTGGCTTTGGGATGTGCTGTTGGTTTCTGCACTTCTATGAGCCCCAGTTTTATGATCTGGAGAATAGGAAAAATCTAAATTACCCGTCTACATGATATTTTGAAGATCAGAATGAGGTCAGGGACTTGAAAATGCTCGATAAACTCCAAAGCACTGTAGCAATGTTACTGCTGTGACAGTAGCTTACCTGAGTGAACAACGCCCACCAGGTCATGCTGGGTCAGGACTTCTGTGGAGCTATAAGCAGAAACATCCCTGGCCTAGCTCAGCTTTTTCACTTTTCGCATAAATGAGACTCAGTTCATAGATGCAAATTGAGGAAAGACATGGTAATCATTCAGGTATTCCTCTTCCGACCAGCAGGTTTCACAGATTTGTGGGAGGACCTGATGTTTCCTTCCTTCCTTTTTTTAAAATTTATTTTTAATTTTTTAAAAGACTTTTTAAAAGATTTTATTTATTCATGAGAGACACACAGAGAGAGGCCAGGGATACAGGCAGAGGGAGAAGCAGGCTCCTTGTGGGAAGCCCGATGCAGGACTCAATCCCAGGACCCCAGGATCACGCCCTGAGCCAAAGGGGCAGATGCTCAACCGCTGAGCCACCCTGGTGTCCTGAGAGGCATAAGCTTTTAAGTCAGAGAAGTTAGGGGACTTACCTAAGGTCATGTATCAGATGAAGTTGCAGGGCCTGGCCCTGTGCCGTCCCCCTGGCACCTAGTTCAGTGCTTTTTTCACAACACCATATTGGCCAGCCATTTCCATTCTCATATTCCCAGTGGGTTGAACTTAGCCCTGCTTTGCTGAGGGAATGGAAAGAATGGGATTCAGCCACAGTGCCATAATCCACCTGAAAACTGGGTTGACTTCTGTTGTGTGAAATGCAGCTCTGCATGTAATTGAAAAAAAGAAAACCCAACAGCTGGAAATGAAAAAGCTAAAGAAAATAAGAGGTAGGTCTGGGAAGTCTCCACTGACCTCAAAAGTGGGGTCAGAGGGGCTGCAGAGTGGAGGAGAGTGGGTGGCTCCACTTGGCTCTCTGACAGAGAATCCCCCAGTAGTCTGTGGAATTAGGGGAGACGGTTCTGAGGGATGGAGGGAGATAAGTGAGCCAGATAGAGAAGCTTGCATAAAAATGAACAAAACCAGGAAAAGATGAGCTGGGCAAAAAAACAAAAACAAACAAACAAACAAACAAAAAAACAAAACTTGAGTAACCAGGAGCCATGATTCTTAGTCTCTCTTCCTCATGGTGGGAGGGAAAATGTGCAGTCTGTGCTGGTAGTCTACACTGCTGGTCAGAGAAGGGTCAGTCGGGGGCTTGGCAAAGTCCTTTGGGCATCATGGGTCTACGGTGGATAAGTGACTTCCCTGATGGACCCTGGACTCCACTGGACTGCAGATCCTCAGAGGGCAGAGCTGTCATGTTCTGCTTTTACCTCCAGCATGCAGTAGGCTCCCCTGGTGGAGCCAGTTAGCCAACAAGTATCATAGGATTGGGCAATGCCTGCCAAGTCTGTTCTGTATGTTAAGGTCTTCAAAGTCACTGAGGTTTTTTTTTGTGTGTGTGTTTTTTAAAGATTTTATTTGCTTATTTGAGGGAGAGAGAGAGAGAGAGAATGAGTGGAGGAGAGAGACAGAGAGAGAGAGGGAGAAGCAGACTCCCTGCTGAACAGGGAGCCTAACGTGGGGCTCGGTCCCAGGACCCTGAGATCATGACCTAAGGTGAAGGCAGACCTTTAAACAACTGAGCCATCCAGGTGCCCCACTACTGAGATATTTTTTAACACAAAGTAAAAAATGACTGAAGGGTGCCTAGGTGACTCATTTGGTTAAGTGTCTGACTTTAGCTTGGGTGATGACCTCAAGGTCCTGGGATTGAGTCTCACACTGGGCTCCATGCTCAGCCTCAGCAGGAAGCCTGCTTGCCCTCTTTCTCTGCCCCTCCCCTCACTCCTGCTCTCTCACTTATGGAAGTAAATAAAATCTTAAAAAAAAAATGAATGCTACTATATATGCCAACTATTTCCTGACTCCCATGAGGTAACGAATATACTTGGGAAATGATTGTGTAGCCAGAATCCACAGATAAAATAAAGACGTGGGGCAATTTCCCAATAATTCAGGCCAAGATGATTTTTAAAAAACCCAAATTTCTGAGAAATTGCTTCATTCTCTGCCTTAATCTGAAGGAAGAATGGCTTGACTCTTGCCTCCTAAGTCCGACATAGGCTGTAACATTTTACCTTCCAGTGGGCACAAATAGCTCTCTGGCTTTACCCTCTGACACTTAAATTAGAAGACAAGAAATAGTCTCTTTTCTCTGCCTCTCTACTCTCCTCTTCCACTTTCCATCTTCTCCAGTCTCATCCATACTTTTAGTTAGAATAATAAGGCTTAGAGACTTAGAACCCAGATGTCAGCACCTGTGTATCCCCCAGTTTCTCCAGGTTTTTGAAGCCACTTTGCCAGTTGGCAGTCCAGTGGCATGACTGGAGCCTTCATCTCATTGTTGGGAATCCCATTGTACCCCTATATTTCCAAGAGTTGTAGATGGCCTTGTGTTTCTTCTCTATCTCCTTGGTCCAGCTTTTGTTGAATTCTTTCTTGATTTCTTCTCATCTTTCCTCCTGTACACACTGTCCTTTCTGTACATCATGTCCCGCACACAGGCATATCTCTTTCTCCTTCAATTCTCCAAGGCAGCCATGCATGAGCTCTTTCTCCTTCAATTCTCCAAGGCAGCCATGCATGCAGGCCATGATGTGCTGTGGCCTTGGTTGGAGGACCATGTGTACCAAAGCTAGTTACATCGCCATATTATATAAGAGATGATTTTCACAAAATCAGAAAAAAAATGCATATTAGACACTTCTATTGTTGGAACTTCTTATTTTCACTGGCTCTGCTCATCTCCATGTTTGCCTTACTCTTGCAGCTTCTTTCTCCTTCCTCTCACCTCTCTTTTCCCTCTCCCCAATCACTTTACCTCTCTCTTGCAGATCATTTTTGGAAAGTGAGAAGGGGAAGAGAGGAGACACTGAGCAGAGCCAGCCCCAGTTACTCCTTCTTTTTAAGCAATCATGGGGCACATTAGAGAAGAATATCTTCCAGGAGGAGGGAGGGGAACCAACATGGAGAAAGGCCAGGAGAATTTCTCATCTTTGAAACTATCCTAAGCCTGTTGAAATTTGTTTGCCATTCTTTATTCTCAGCCGCCTGACTAGCTTTCATATCTAAATGTAAAACAGTGGCCAGAAAGAGTCTGTGGTTTTCAATGCTTCATTGGCCAGATAGTTTCATAGAGTATACTTCTTTTGCTTTTAACTGCCACCATTCTTTTTTAGATATTAGGTGTAACATGCCAATCAGCAGGTATCTTGAACCTTTATTATTGGCTTTTGTTTTCCTCTTATGTGACAGCTATTACTTAAAATCAACATTTATTGAGAACCTAATGATAGCTCTGAGCTAGGAATGTTGGAGTATACAAATGTGATTCAGACATGCTCCCTGGCCTCAAGGGGCTCATGATCCTATAGAAAATAAATATAAGGTTGTGCTATAACCTTTAACTTGCTTCTGAAAACATCATCCCACAACACAATGGCAAAACAGAAACTCACCTGTTAAACCCAGCTTTGCACAGCTAGCAAGTGATAGACCAGAACTAGAACCCAGACTATCGCCCCTGATCTCATCTTCTTCCTGTTTCCTACACCTCACTGGGCATATCACTCCTGCTCTCAGTACATTCCTGGAAACAGAAAGGAGTATTCTGAAAATTATTGGATTGGTTCTAGATATGGAGGAAACTCAGCTCTTGAGAAAAAGGATATGTTGTGGTTTCCTCTTTTCCGTTTTTTCCTAAAAGGCATTGTCCAAAGCCATGTCAGCCTCAATAAATCATATCAGGATGATTGTTTGGAGAATCATATTTCAGAGGATATTTAGTTGTTTGTGGTTTTATTTCCTGGTTAGCTAGGAGTGAGCTCTTATTTCATGAAAGTCCTTTTCCTATTCTTGGGTAGATTCTAAAGCAAAAATGATTTGTGGGAGTTGAATAATTGTAGACACCTTAGAGGTCAACCAATAATTATTTACTGAATGCATTATTAGGCAAATTATATGATAAAGTCTATTTTGACACAACTTACTATTGTTAAAAGCTTCTGTTGACCTCTCCTCTCTGACCTCAACAGAGAAGACCTAAAACATGAATGTTCTGAGAGTATGAGGTGGTATAATCCTAGAAAATGGAGAGGCAGAGCAGATACTGAGCCAGGTTTTCGTACCATAGCTTTATTTTCCTCACTCAAGGTTTTGTACATTCCAGAACGGCCATCAGGCAAATTGAACTATATGTGTATTTCTGCTTCCAGAACTGCAAAACAGAAATGGAGATAATCTTTATCATTATTATGTTCCTGATTAGTCAGCTCCTAAAGACTATCTTAGTTCTCTGTTTCCTTAGTGTTGGGTCCGATTGATTTGAGGCTTTCGGTTATTTGCACAAGACCCAAAACAAAACAAATGAGAGTATACTTCGCTACTATTTTGGATTGTCTCTTTTCCTGGACTCTCCCATTAGCACTGACAATTGAGAGTTGGACAGTTCTGGGATTTCTGTCTCTGACAGTGCCAGAGTTTTTCTCTAGTAGTATATACAGATTATCAAAATGTGTGGGGGCCATATCTCTGCTCTGGTCACAGATACATGTGTGAAAGTTGTGTGTATGTTAGATTGTTGCAAAAAAATTAATGGTGGTTGATATAAATTAACCAGTTCCTGGTATGGTGCTTGGCATGAATACTCAGTAAATATTTGTTGACTGATTATAAGTGTCTGATAAATGTATTTTACATAATTATCTCTCTCTTTAAACTGTCACTATGATATTAAATACTTACTCTCATATGGTTTACTGGATTAAAATATGTCTTGTCATTTCACTTGGTATTGTTTGATACATAATAGCATTGTTATTTGAGAATAATAATGATAGTTATCATTTATTATATTGTAGGTGCTAGGGTCTGTGCTGTTTATTATTTATCGTGCGTTATTTAATTTTATAAATGAGGAATTTGAAGCTGTCTCTTGATGAAAACAATCATAACTTATTAAAGTTAAGATTCAAATTTGTGAATCTTTTTATTTAAGAATCAATGCTGTATGTGTCTTTAAGAAATCTTTCCTTACTCTAGTGTCTAAAATATCCTAAATTTTCTTCTATAAGTTTTAATATTTTGTTTTTGACATGTAAGATGTTAATTCATCTGGGGTTGATTTTTTTCTACATATGGGATCATTTAGACATTCCTTTTTTTTATTATTCCATATGAAAAATTATTGTCTAGCTCTCTTTAGTTGAATTTCTCCTTTCCCTATTGATAAGGTCTTAAAGTCTGACATATATCATTGACCCATACATGGATTGATATAATGAGATATCATACAGCAGTTTAAAATATATCACCTATATGCAACACTGTAAATGAATCTGCAATACGATGGGCTAATGATGAGAATAGGCCATGAGCCAAGGACTATGGTGAACCAGATTCTGTCCATCTGAGGTTCTAGGGGGAAGAAACAAACACATCCAAGGCTAAAAGCAGTTAAATGATTTGCTCAACCTCACTTGGCTGGGAAGGCGGTAGAACTGGGACTCAGAACCAGTTTATCCCACTCCAAATGCCAAGTTTTCAATTAGACAGTGGATCACAGACAATTCACAGCCTTTCTAGAAACATATGATTCTTTATTAAGATATTAGAGTTCAAGAGACAGCTACAATTTCTTCTAGTAAACCAAATACTGTACCAAGTTATTAGGCTCTAGAACTCGTCCCCTTCCTGAATCCCTGAGTTCCTTGATGCATTAATTAGCCCCTCTCTCCCTCCATATTCTTCCTCTGGCTCTTTCAGGTTCCTTTCTGATAAGATATATCTTTGAATTCTTGAATTTGCTTGGATATGCTTACACCTTTGCATCTTGATTGAAGAAGCACAAAAACCCCTTGGTCACTTCCAAATCCCTTCTCAGCACTTGAAATATTCTAACATCGTCCTCCGTTGTTTGTTTCCCTGGATACAGAAAGCTGTATGAGAGCAGGGTCAGCTGCCTTATTCACTGTTGCACCTAGCACCTAGCATAGTAAGCCCTCAATAAATGCTGGTCTAATGAATGAAGAAAGGTGACAAGCTTACCTACTTCTGATTCATTGTTTCTAGTTTCTGCCTCACCCCAGGCTCTTAAAAGTGACCTCCCTCTTTTAACAATATACATTTATTTCTTATAATTCTGGAGGCTAGAAGTTCAAGATCAGGGTGCCAGCCGGTTCGGGTTTTCGTAAGGCCCCTCTCCTTGACTTGCAGATGACTGCTTTCTCCCTCTGTGCCCTCACATGGCCTTTCCTCTGTGTGTGTGCACATTCCTGGTGTCTCTTCCTTTCCTGATCTATTGGATTAGGGCACCACCCTTCCAACTTCATTTAATCTTAATTACCTCTTTAATGGCCCTATCTCCAAGTCCAGGCACACTGGGGATTAGAGCTTCAGCATAAGACCTTCAAAGAGACACAATTCCATCCATAACAAAGGATCACTAAGTTAGTTACAGATAAGTTATGAATCGAGTTGTTAAATGTGATCGTGTTCCAGAGTCCATTCTGCATCCTGCCATGAAGCCTGACAGCTATGTACACTGGTGTACACTGGTACCTATGTTTGTTGCCAGCATAGCCTCAGCCCCCCTTCTACTTGGTGGTGTTGTCAATAAAAGTGCCCACTTTGAGATGAGGGAATTCAAAGTTACTCTAGATGGGTAGTTGGGGATTTAATAAGCCAGCATGGTTGCCAGGCCCACTGTGGCCCTGTGTTTCAATTCTAGTAACTGGGTTCTTGCTTCATTCCTGGTTAGTGAGCTTCTGCCTCTTATTTCGCTTTCAGTAAACAGGTCCTTGCTCTGTTCCTCTGGCAGCTGTCCACGGGATGTGAGCACCACAACGAGCCTGGGTGGCTATCACTGTGCACACGTGCCCCCGACACAGTACTGCCTTCAGCCTTCAATAGAAAGACTTTTCTGTGCAGCCCTTAGGCCCAGATTCCCTGACACCCCAGCGTCCTTCTTACTCTTGCTTCCTGCTGGGGCCTTGTGGGGAGTTGCCCTATCCCATGGGACTCCAGCCTCTGAGTCCTCTCCTCTTTTCCATGCAAGTGCCCACTCTAAGACTCCTGAGCCCCAGAGGGACCCACACACCATCCAGGATGGCCTCAGAATCACCTCAGGTGGAATCAATGATCCTCAGATTGTTGTGTTCTCTGAAGAATGGAGGGCCGGGTCAGGAAGGCAGGTGAGGAGCAAAGAGGGAATCCCAGGAAACTGGTAGTAGCTACAGTGTTGCTCTAAGTCCCACACCCAGACCAGAGAGGAGATTCTCTCCTAGTGGGAGTAGGTGACCTGAGCGGAGGAGGGTGTGTATATGTCCTGGTGGGAGCATATCTCATTTGTCTTTTTATCCGCAACAACCTGCTACGGAGCCTGACACAATGGGTGGTCAGTCAGTAGATGTTATGGAATGGCATGAACACATTCCAGCCTAAGCTGTGTCCCTAACACCCCGAGTGACATTGAACTAGTCACTTCTCCTTAGAGCTTCACCTGTTATGTATAGATCATAGGGACTTTCATATTGTTTCAAGGAGGAGATAATTTAATGCATTTGAGAATGTCACATCAATAGCTTCCAATATTTTTCTGTATGTCCTCCTGTTAATAAAAAGTTTAAATATACACCCCATTATATCTATATCTGTATCTATCGTTTTCTTTCTCTACCTATATATAATGCATATATTCTATTATATACTTACATAGTGTATATTTTTAATGGACAAGGCAAAAAAAATAGACATTCTAATATATTCACTCTTTAATTCAGTGAATAATGTTATATACCCTTGGGGTGTGTTTTTCTTCTTTGGATATCATGAGTGTGAAGTCTGCTGTACACTTAGGGGGAAAAGATGAGCTGTTGAACTGCTTTCACTCCCAACACTCCTGACATCAAATGCACGGCATCTACTGCAACCACTTCAGCTCTCTGACATCGGCTGTGTCCCACAGTTCTATTCAATTTTAACACTACTTGGAGTTAATGTCCCAGCTCACAAGTTAACTGCTTAGTCCCATAAGACTGTCCCCACTTTAGATGCCGATCACAAGCCCTGGATTGTCACTGGTACTTCTGACCAACCAGCTATAAATTCTGGGGGTACCCACAGCTCCCTCCTTAGGTTTGATAATTTGCTAGAATGACTCACAGAACCAAGGAAAGTTCTTTACTTGCCTGTTTAATTATAAAGGATACAACTCAGGAATGGAAAAAATGGAAGAGGTGCATAGGGGAAAGTTTGAGGGAAGGGGTACAGAGCTCCCTTGCCCTCTCCAGGTGCATCACCTTCCCACCACCTGGATGTGTTCACCACCTTGGGAATTCCCTAAACCTCACTGTTTAGGTTTTGTTACATAGGTGTGATTCCTGAATCATTGGCCACTGGTGATTGAACTCAATCTCTAGCTACTTTCTCATCCCCAGAGGTAGGGTTGGCGCCTTCCCACCCTCACTGGCCCCCAAAGCTCCGATCACAGGGTTGGCTCCTTAGGCAAACAACCCTCATCCCTGAGCTGTCTAGGGGCCCATCAAGAGTCATCCCATTAGCATAAACTGAGGTAGACTTGAAAGGGGCTTGTTATGAATAACAGAAAACGTACCTATTATCTTTACCACTCAGGAATTCCTGAAGGTTTATGAAGCTCTGTGTGAGGATCAGCAAAGACCAAATATGTATTTCTTATGAGATCACAGATGTCTATGAATCACTGCTCGTATTAGCTTTTCAGTGGCTAAAAAGTAATGCCCTTGACCATTGAAATTTGACAGATAAAATACATTATCTTGATGGTAAGAATACACACCACTCCCTCTGCTCCATAGGATTGAGTAAAGTTTCTCGTATTATGTTTAGAAATGCTGATCATTGGCTCTCAAGCAGAAAAGGTTGCTCACCACTAGGTTAATGTCACTAGTAACCACTTGTGTTTTTTGCCAATGTAAATTCTTGGGCTTGTTAAGGCAAAATGCTCCCGGGGGTACTATAAACAGATGTTGTGGAAGCATTAGCCACATCAACAGAGCAAACTTCACTCTTCCTTTGGGTCCATCAAAGAAGTTGCACTGGCAATAAGCTGGGGTCCACTGATTCTTTAATTTAACACATCTTCACTGAATGCCAGGCGCGGAGCCAATCCCTGCTAATGAGAGAGTAAACCCAAGTCGGGTGGCTTTTGCCTTCATGGAGGTGACCCACAAGCTAAGTGAAGGCCAACCATAAACAAATGAAACAGTTCTGCAGGAAATCCTCTCAGTGCTGATATAGAGAAGTGTGGGGTTGAGGGTAGGCACAGAACCCCCTGAGAGTTCAGGAAGCTTTTTGGGGAAGAAGAGCCTGTGCCAGCTCTGTCTGAAGACTGCGAAGCCTGAGGAAGAGTGTGTAAGCAGGCCATGGGACAGAAGGATGGAAAGCATGGCATGGGGATGGTTCTGGCAAGCCTGACAGCTGAAAGAAGGCCAGTGTGGTTGGAGAGCGGTGAACTGGGAGAGGTTGGAGAAGAAGACTCTTTGGGCACCAGGGTTGGGGGAGGAAGAGAGGTAAGCGACAGAAGCACAAGCAAAAACATAGGCTGATAGCTCCACATCTCATCTCTTTACATTTTCTCCTAGTAAAGCTTTGAACAACATCGGATGCCCCACTTTTAGTCACCCCTCCTGCCCCCCAACTCATTGTTCCCAGTGGGGCACAGGGCAGGAAACCAGCAAAGGCACTCTTTCTGTGACTGAGCTCTTTTCCTGTGAATGTTCCTCAGAGACTCCGTTGTTGCATGGGGAAGACTGGAGTGTTCTACGACAGCAAAGAGAGAGAAGCTGCCCAGGTTCTGCTCTGTAATATCAAACTAAGATCTGAATATCAAGGCAGTGACAACGTCTTGAGAGAAAAAGATGTTTTGAATATTTATCAACTAAGATCATGGGCTACGCAATGGTCAAAGAATATGGGTCCAAACAAGTGTTCTCCACTCCCTGAAATGAGCCGTTTCCCAGGCTACCGGAGTGGAGATGAGGAGCACACCAGGGTCCAGGCACCGCCCAGAATGTGGGCACACGGGCTTCCAGAAAAGTGGGAGCAAAAGAGTGAAGAAGGAGGCTTAGTTTTCCATCAGGAAAACTAGTAGTGCCCTCCTGATGCTCCCCTTGCACTCTGAAGTGTGGGGGTGTGGGGGAAAGGAACAAAATCAGGTTGAAAGGGGTGTTCTCAGGTCAGAGTGAGTTTTCACTTAACACAAAGAGGCAGAGTGAGTCATGAAGAGGGTGAGGATTGGGGACTTGGTTTTCCTGGACTGTGTCTTCTAGGACAACTTGGGAGTCAATCTCATGAGAGGAGATACCGGGTCAGGAGACATGAACTTAGAGTCGGTACAGAAGATAGACGATGAGAGGGACTTAACGTCTTGGACTGGGGCCAGGCTATGTGAGTGTGAGATCGTGGGTTTGTGTGGCAGTGAGGCTTCCATCTTCAGTAGCCTGGGAAGGGCTCAGGCCTCCACAAGGAGGCTTGACCAGAGATGCAGAGACCCCCCTCAGCAGCCCCTTGGGACTGAAGGAGCACTTATGGGCTTGTTGCCTCTGACAGGAAATAGTGGTCAGAGGCAGTGTCAAGCCTTGTATCCTCCAGAGCACTGTATGCTTTATGCGGCCTCTACTAGGCTCTTAGGAAATGTGTAAAGAATGAATAAAACGGTGCCTTCCCGTTGTATTGGTTTGCTAGGTCTCCTCTACTTGGTGGTTCAACAACAGAATTTTTTCTCACAGTTCTGGAGGCTCAAAGTCCAAGATTAAGGTGTCCACAGTGCTGCTTCCTAATGAGGGCCATGAGGGACAATCTGTAGGGCCCGAGGCAGGCTGCCCCCAAGATGCGCCATTTTTGCATGAAGATTATTTTTGAGATCCTATGGGCTGAAGAGAAAATTTTGCCCCTCCCTTAACTATGTAGAAGAATCTAGATTGAAGGTCTTTCCCAGAATAAGACTTATTAGCCGAGATCAGTTGTATGTGAGTGGCCCATCCGTCTGGCAGGACTAACGTTCACTCCCCACGCAGCTCTTCTTATTGTCCCGTGAATTTCATTCTTTCCCTCTGAAGTCCCAGACACCCCCCCTCCCTTTGTCTTTAGTTCTGGAGGACATATAGAGCTCATTTTGCCTGACTGTCTTTGGAATTTCCATGGGCATGTGGATTTTCCCGTGTGCGTGCTATAAAATTTGACTTTCCCCTGGTCATCTAGCTCATGTCACTTTGATTCTTAGTCCCGCTAGAAGGACCTTGAAGGGGACAGGAGTTCTTGCTCCCTGTCAGTTCTGTGCCTCTCTCTAGCTTCTGTGGTTTGCTGGCCATCTTTGGCATTCATTCGCTTGGGGGTACATCACCCTGATCTCTTCTCTCATGTTCGATGGCGTTTCTTCCTGTGTCTCTGGCTTCACCAGGTTGTCGTCATCATCTTCTTCTTCCTCTTCTTTCTTTCTTTCTTTCTTTCTTTCTTTCTTTCTTTCTTTCTTTCTTTCTTTCTTTTTTCTCTTTCTTTCTTCTTTCTTTCTTTCTTTCTTTCTTTCTTTCTTTCTTTCTTTCTTTCTTTCTTCTTTCTTTCTTTCTTCCTTCCTTCCTTCCTTTTCTTCTTTCTTCTTTCTCCTCCTCCTCCTCTTCCTCCTCCTCCTCCTACTGGACTAGGGACTGGGGACTTTGGCATATGAACTACTTGGGAACATAGTTTGACCCACAACACCTGGTTTTTTGAAATCCCACCTGTTACAGTGTCCCATGAATACTGCCTCTGAAATAGGACTGAAAGCCCCTCCCTTCTCCCCAGAACCTTTTCCCCTTCTAAGGTTTCTAACGCATATGCCACCTACTGCTCTTGGCCCCTGGACTTGGGTTCACACTTCTCACCTGCAGAAATGTAGAGTTTCTAATCCTCCCTTAGCTGTACTCAATTTCTCCCTCCAGGCATGACTGATGCAGGAAGCTCCATCTGGTCATGGCTAGGTTGACTCAGTGAAATGCCATGACTTCTCAGTTTACTTGGGTTTAATCTCAGTCATATGCAAGTATTTCTCCCTCCCTGCCTCTCCTGAGCAAGGCAAGGCTATTCCTGTTGGGGGGTGTCATGGGGCAGTGGTACTGGGGAGGCACCTGGTTTCGTGCTCATTCTGGGCTGTACGCTGTCTCATCTTGCTTTGTTGGCTTGTGGTGAGAATCCCTCACTGGTATCCGCCGAAGCAGCCTGGGCCCACCTAGCAGGACCACACTGCTACCCAGAGCTGCATCTCATCCTCAAGTCTGCAGTACTCATCAAGTTCTTTCCCTGGAACTTGGGAGAATTTGGCTGCTCTCCCCTGTTGCTGTTGGGGGATCTATGGGAACATGAAGGCTACCCCCCTGGCCTCAGTGGCCCAGAAACCGCATAGTAATTGGTCCTTTCTATGTTTATCTGTTCGGTTTGCAAGTGTCCCAGGGCTCCAGATAGAAAGTCAGTAGCAGCTTCTTTTATTCTTGGATTTCCTGAAACCTATTTGAGGGTTGTCTGTTTCCACGGGATACAACATTGACTGACCATAAGTTCTTGTCTGCCTTTAGCACACCACAAGCTTCCTGCGCTCAGCACAATAGCTGATATATTGTAGGTGCTCAATAAAAAAAAAAAAATCCACTGAATGAATGAATCTCCAACTATCTTCTGAAGAGAGTATGTGACATCCAGGGTGGATGACGTGTCTTAGGAGTTAAAGTGTAGTGGATAAATTATGGGTTTGGGGGCAGACCCTCGTCCAGATCCCACCTCTGCCTCTTTGATGGTTGTGCCACTGTGGGCAAGTGACTTTTGCTCTACAACCCTTAGCTTTCTCAGAAATATATGACAAACTCCTCCATAGGTTGGGCTTGGATAGAAATCAAACAATGTATATATAAAGCACTTAGCAGGCTCTCTGCTGCATAAGAAAGTACACTATAAATAACTGCTTTTATTAATATTGTGTTTCATTAGCTTCCGTGAGCACCCTCTGAGCTTTCAGATAAAATGATCACTGTGAGCTCTGGAGGAGGAACTGACGCTGCTTGGTCTCAAATTCACACTTAGCTGATCATGGATAGTTGGGCTCTTCGACCCGAGTTGTTTGTAGGCTCCGGAAAGGTGGAGGTGAGAGCTGGCACCTCCACCCTCGGGTCCCTGAGAGCAACGATCACCCTGGGCTTGACGCTCGCATGTCAGCTGGAAGGATGCGTGGTTCCAGCAGCTGTTCATGTGTTCAGATAGAAGGATGAAAAAGTTACTGTGTCTGAAACACGAAAACCACTTTCTTTCCCCAGTAGGTACCTGATGATGGATCTGAACGGCAAGTTCCAGAAGCAGCAGAGATAGATCAAGAGATGCTAGAGTGTCGGGGAAGAACAGATGTATTTTCCTGGCAGGAATTTCTTTTGAAATTTAGGCATAAGCTGCTCCATGACCATTGGTCATTGTGCTCTAATTACTGTGATTAAACAGGGGGGCCCTGCTCCCTCTCCTCTTTCTGTTCTTTTCTTGGCTGGTTAAGAAAAGAAGGGTCAGTGTGGGGTGGGGAAGTGGTGACATCACTGTGTTCCGTCTCTAGGTCTATCTCGAAGACCTGCTTCAATTTTCCATAATTAGGTCTCACTTCATTGGGGAGATTTTCCAAGGTGCCATTCTATTCTGTGTGCTGCACTTTTAATTTTATGGAGGAAATTGAAAGGAGTCTCACAAGTCTGAAACGGTAGGTGAGCTGGCCAGGAATACCAACCTCCTTGTTTCTAAAATGCACCAGGGGAAAATAAAATCACCCAGGAGTGGTACCCGCACACCAAAAATCAATCTTTCATTCAGAGTGGAATTTAATGGAATAAGCAGTAAAATAGGAGACTGAGCTCTAGAAGACTCCACCACCACCAACTCCACCTTCATTTGCTCGTTTGTAAAACGCCAACAACAGCAACAATGCCACTTAAATCATTGTCAGTTAATTAAGCTTCTACTAACAATAATTGATAGTATTTTTTGAGTTTGTACCAGGGCTGTTTTTTTTTTTTTCTTCTTTTTTTCTTTTTAAGAGAGAGAGAGCAAACGCATGTGTGGGAGGCGGGGAGGGACAGAGGGAGAAGGAGAGAGAGAATCTTAAGCAGGCTCCATGCCCAGCGCAGAGCCAACGTGGGACTCGATCTCACGACTCTGAGACCATGACCTGAGCAGAAGTCAAGAATTGGATGCTTCACCGACTGAGCTACCCAGGTGCCCCACACCAGGTTGCTCTTCACGCCAACCCTTGGAAGGAGGCTTTATTACTCCCTTTTACAGGTAGAGGATACTGAGGCAAAGGGAAATTCAATAACGTGCCCTTATTTGTGCAGCCTGGAAGTGGCAGGACCAGGCCTTGGAGCCAGCTGCTCTGGCCTGGGTCTGTCTGACCCTAATCAGACCCTCATCTGGCCTCCATCACGGAGACCTTTGCTGGCCATTGGCAAGTGGTGGGAGGTTGCCCTCTGCCCAGTGAAATGAGGTGGTGCCGGCAAAGTGTACTTTCTTGATAAGGGAAGCTTTCCTCTGTAAGGATCTAAGTCTCCCGTTAGCCATTTGATAAAGTCTTCCCATAAACATCTTTCTTTCCTTTTACTCTTCAACACTGCACAGAAAAATGTTGTAACTGTTTATACGCTCACACGTACATAGCCTTGCTTGCATACTATGTGCAGGCCTGTTCCAGACACTGCCTGCATTATTGTACTTGAGTCTCCTACTCACCAGAGACACATACTCTGATACTGACTCTTCTGATACTAAAAACATGGGACAGAGAGGTTAAGCGACTGGCCTTGGGTCACAGAGCTGTGACCGAGCCTGCATTTGAACTCAGGCAGCCTGGCCCCAGAGCCTATGCTCTTGCAGACTGAAAGTTCTGAGTCACGACCCATGGAATATGCAGGGCAACATGATGGGAACAGGAGTCCTTGACCCTTGTGGACTCTGAGCCTGGGCCAAGTACTGTGCCTGGAGTTCCTCCACGGGCCTTGCACTTAGGGACCATGTTGACCCCATTTTATAGCTCAGGGAACAAAGACTTTGAGATGTTAAGTAACTTGCACAACATCACATAGCTCGTCAGTGGCAAGGTTCTAATTCACATCCGTAGTGCCCAAACTCGTGCTTTTTTCAGCATTACAACCCTACGTTTGATGCTGGCCTCAATGAACGAGACCTTCAACGGTGGCTGGTGATCAAAGAGGTTGGCCTCCCAGAAGAGATGGCTATGAGTCGTCTGCTGGTGTTGTTCTGCTTGCTGCTTCCGCCTTCCCAGTCCCAGGTCTTAGTCTCTCTGTGTGGTTTGCTGGCCACCTAGGATGAGCAGAGGCTGGGTGCTGGTTGGTGTGATAGCCATTTCGTCCTCATACAGCCTGCTACCTGGGATGTGGTACCACAGCAGGGAGCAGAAAGATTGAATTTGGGGTTTGACACAGACACACAGGTCCAGTCCAAGAGAGTCAACCGGCTACAAGGCAGGTGGGGACCCAGAGGTGACAATAGCCATCGGAGGCAAGAGTGGGGCCAGACATTGTTAATTACTCCACCTCACAAATCCTCCGTCTTGCTTCTTTTCATGCTGACAGAGCCCTCCTCCCCCAGAAAAGACCAAAAATGCCAGAGGATCACTTTTCCAGACTCCTTTGCAGCTCAAGGCAATCCTAGGGCCTGCTCCCAGCCTTTGCGATGTTAGGGGAAGTCCTCAGGAAAGCTTATTCTCTCTGGTAAAGGAGGCAGCTATGTGAAGACAACTCCTTCTCTCCATCCCTTTCTTCCTGTTCTGGATTTTATTGTGTGAACTCCTGGGGCTGCGAGCTTGTGAGCACGAGGAACAGGACTTGGAGTAGAAGCTGAGCCAAGCAGCACGGAAGAACAAGAAGGTGGTGGCATAGCTGAGCCGCCACGGCAGTGCGGGACCACCTCCTTCTGTGTTCTGTGTTCTGTGAAAATAATAAGATTGAGCTGCTTTTAGTCTCCTGTTAAAGCACCCTCCATGGCACACTACCTCCGATGGGGTCACTGAATCACTTGTATCTGTCGCTTCTGCTGGACTCGCTGCCACTGCCATCAGCCGCAGGCTGACAGCCGCACACGGGGCTAGAGCCACGCACTCACAGACACCTCGCTGGGGCTTGAGGTGAGCAAATGGGAAACAGCACCATCTGGGGAGATGGGGGAAAAGGAAAGGCTGGTCATGCTGTTGGCCTCTCCTTGTTTAGAGGTACTCATCATGCTCCTTTGGAACTGAGCTACGTTTCCACGTTTTTGGTTAAATCACACTTTCCCCCTTTTTGTATCCTTAAAAGTATGTCAGCCTTAAAGACAATTTACTTCTTGGCTACTTCCTTTATTTTGTGGTAATTGCTTGGTTTTGGGGCTGGTGAGGTCGTCTTAACCTTGACTGGTGGAGGTAACTGTTGCCCAACCAGCTAGTCATCAATGGCATTCCTCCTCCTCGGGTCCACACCCAAGGGCCAGAGCTCCCATGAATACTGCAGCTGCCAGCTGATGGTTCAAGAAGTAGAATTGGCATTCACTAATTTTTACAGGTTGACCAAGACCTGGTCCCCATTGGTGACATTAGAGCTGGCACTTGAATGGAAGGCCATTTGCCAGGTGGAGACCCAGAGGCCTAACAGCCTACATCTGACTGGTCTTTGCCCTCACCTCAGCCTTAGCACAGGTCAGGGCCCACTGCAGGGCTCTCTACCCATCTGAGGGACAGGCAGATGGTGGGCCATGGAGGACACTGACTGGGAGAGATGGAGGAGCCCTGGGAAACACTGCGGGATTCACCACCTTCACCTTCCTCCGTTCACAGCGAAGCATGGTGCGAGGAAGCTCAGAAGGCAGTGATGAAAGGATAAGAGGGCGGGATGGGAAGAAAATCCAGGGAGAGTTTAGAAGTTCACAGAGTTTATGAGCTTAAAGTAAATGGCACGTGAAGTTGTGTCCTTACTTGGAAGAGAAGCCAGGGAGACCAAGTCAGTTCGGTGACATGCAGCTCTGACTTCTGCTCACACAGGAGGGCTACTGTTGTGAGAGGATTTTTATCAGGAATTGATGATGGGCCAAAGCACCAAAGGACTCCAGAAAAGCCCACCACACAGGCAGAAAAGCAATTCTGTAGAAAACAGAAGACTGGAAAATTATTATTGAAAAGTGGTTTTTCTGTGGTTAATCATTTCCCATCTGAGAGTAGAATTTTTTCATCGATGTAATTAGTGATTATACTTTCTACAGGACATTTTTCATGTCAAGCACACAATAGGTCCCGAGAAGAGGGAGGGTGGAGCTTCGTGGAAAGACAAAGCAGTGTTCGCACGAATACAGTGAGGGGTGAAATTGGATTCAGCAGAGGGACCCTTCTTGTACCACAAGTCACTCCCAAGGCATCGGCAAGCGTGAACTAATTTTTGGCCTCTAGTTGAAACCCTGCAATAACACAATCCCGTGGGATGGCCAAGTGATTTAGCTGTGGGGAATTTTACTAGTTTGGTTCACTTAATCTTTCTTTCTCCCGCCCTCCCTCCCTCCGTTCTTCTCTCTGTCTCCTCCGGTGGGTGTTAGAAAAACTCAGAGGAATAAGACATGGTCTCTGTCCTTACATGAAGGGAAGACACTGCACCATCACAGGATGATCCGGTGTGGTAAGGATCGTGGAACGGGTAAGAGCAGAACTCTGGAGGGACACACCGGGGGTGGGGGGGAAACCAAGCTCTCAAGATTGCATCACCCAAGGCTTTCAGAGAGGCCATCATGTCTGAGGTGAGCTTTAGGAGAGGGGTTACCACCGTTACTTACTTGGTTGTGGCTGCTAACGCCTTCCTTGGAGCTAATGCTTCGAGTTTGTTCTCTCTACTCCACTCTGTCCGTGGGAGTTCCTCGTTGTTAACTTTTGACCACCTGTCTTAACTCTTAACTCATCCATTGCAACGATCATTAGTTAGCATTAGCAGCATCCTGACTCCTTCCCACTTCCCACCTCCCCAGCCCTGATGGTCTCAGCTGTAACACCTGGCCCTGGTTAGCTCGTGGCCTCACGGCCTTACTCTTTGGGGCCCCTCCGTATTAATTAGGCTTTCTTGGGTTTGAGCATCACAGCCACGCTCTGGAGTGGAGGTGAATTGTGAAGGTTGCTGGAAGTAGGGGGAGGGCAGATACCTCAGCAGGTGCACGGTCAGGACTCCCAGAGATCTGGACCATTGTTTGGCCGTGGACAGCTGAGTGTGCCCCTAAAATGGGAGTCCTGGCTCTCATGTGGACCCTTCATCTCCAGGTTGTCTACTGTCTCTGCTGCTGCTGTTCTGCGCTGCCCCTTCCTCTCCCTTCCTCTTGCATTTGAGCATCCTCAAGAAATTTCTTCCCTAAGTCTGGGTCTGGTCGGCATTTCTTGGGTAGCACCTTTTCTTTTTCTTTCTTTCTTTCTTTCTTTCTTTCTTTCTTTCTTTCTTTCTTTCTTTCTTTCTTTCTTTCTTTCTTTCTTTCTTTCTTCTTCCTTCCTTCCTTCCTTCCTTCCTTCCTTCCTTCCTTCCTTCCTTCCTTCCTTCCTTCCTTCCTTTCTTTCAGATTTTATTTACTTATAGAAGACACACACACAGAGAGAGGCAGAGACACAGGCAGAGGGAGAAGCAGGAGTCCCTGCTGCGGGACTCGATCCCCGGATGCTGGATCACGACCTGAGCCGAAGGCAGATGCTCAACCACTGAGCCACCCAGGCATCCTGGGGAGCACCTTTTCTTGACACAGATACAACCGTGCATGTGCCACTCAGCATCTGCATTGCCCAGATTGGGGCTGGGGCATGACCCTAACACAGATGTCCACTGATTGGTATTGGGGATGAGTTTCCATTCCTGAGCATACCTTCAGTCCCAGGACTTCCCAGAGTTCCCATATTGGCTCCGAGGCTAGCTTGATACTAGGCTTCCTGCAAGAATCTACCTTGTGCCGCCAGGTTTGATCCCCACCAGTCCCCCCACCCCCCGCAATGTGACATTATGGCTCACTGCCATTACATTTTTACCTTCTCAAACTATTACTAATTTACAACAACATTGTCATGAGGTAGGATAAACTGTGATGACTATTTTTTTCAGGCTTGGTGAGTGACCAGCCCCGCCCCGGAGGCTCGCCACATGCCAGTACAGCAGCTCAGTTTTGCATCTCAGATTCTGGGGGCAGAGTGACTGCTTAGTGCTTTCTTTGCTTTAGCTGACTTCATTTTATTGCTATCATTCCACTTGTCATAGTCCTAGATTGCATTCCTTTTTTAAAAAAGGTTTTATTTATTTGAAAAGAGAGAGAGAGAGAGATCACAAGCAGCGGGGAGGGGTAGAGGGAGAAGCAGACTCCCCACTGAGCAGGGAGCCTGATGTAGGACTCGATCATGACCTGAGCTGAAGGCAGACACTTATCCGACTGAGCCACCCAGGTGCCCTGGATTGCACTCCTTTTAAAAATGTTTCTTTTGCATCACATCACTGGCTCTTTTGAAAATGAGCACCAGGGATGCCTGGATGGCTCAATGGTTGAGCATCTGCCTTTGGCCCAGGGCATGATCCTGGAGTCCGGGGATCGAGTCCTGCATCAGGATCCCCACAGGGAGCCTGCTTCTCCCTCTGCCTGTGTCTCTGCCTCTCTCTCTCTCTCTCTGTCTCTCATGAATACATAAATAAAATCTTAAAAAAAAAGATTTAAAAATGAGAACCAGGAAGCCCCAGGTTAGGGTTCAGGACCTGGTTCAAACAAGGGAAGCCAGTTCCACAAAAGCCCGGATCCCCTGTCACATCTGCCCACTGGTTCCTGGAAAGCCTCTGAGGTGGCACAGTCAGCCCTCTGGGTAGGCCTACAATTCCCCCATTGCAGGTGTTACCCCTTTAGGTCACTTAGTAAATTTAGCCTCAAAATCACCCAGTAGACCTCCTGACTATTGGTGATTTTTAAAAGGCTCTTCAGGGTGTAGGCTAGTGTATTATTAGTTGACCACAATAGGTCTCCGATGTGCTGTTCTTGGCCAGGTCTTCCAAAGCCGCATATACCTGTGATGGACCGAGAGGGACGAAGGCAGTGTTTCTCGCGCTTCAGTCTTTATACTCTCGTCTCCATCATTTTGACTTTGTGCCACTCAGGCTATTATTTACTGAACTTTTTCCTTACATGAACTCAAACAATTACAGCATAATACTTCCCCTAATCTGGTCCTAATCAATGATTTCTCTGAAACCACATTTTTGGTATATTACTTACTTTTTTTTTTTTTTTTGGTAATTAACGTTAAATGATTTCGGTATAGCTATAATAAAATGTTTGCCTGTATGCGAATCAAATCCTCAGACATACCTACAGGGGCACATATGCAACCACACGTTGTAAAACACAGACACAGAGGAGCTTTTAGTGACTAGACTTCCTTATATGTCACCAGGATCCATTCTCTCCAAATCCATTATATGTCACCAGGATCCATTCTCTCCAAATCCATTCTCTCCAGGATCCCCTCTACCCAAGATAGGACTTCTGGAGGGTTTTCCTTGACGCATCTACTCCTGATGCGTTCTCATTGCGGAAACCAAGGTCACTTTCACCAAGATCACTTTAATTTTTCACGTGTGACTGGCATTCAAACTCTCCCAATTCAACGAATATTTGAGAGCTTACGTGTGTATGGTGCCATGCGAGGCACTGTGGTGGGGGCACCCATGGTCCTATATTTAAGCGACCTGCTTTCCCTGTGAAATTACAGAACACAATGGCAGGAGGATGGGAGATGAAGCAGATGGGAGTACGGAGAAGAAAAGAAAGGGAGAGAACTGGATGGCCAGACTTCCCTGTGCCCATTTATACCCACCATGTGAGGGCACAGCACCGGTGGGTGGACTGGGAACGTACTGTGATCTCATTCTGTAGTCAGCAAGATCTAATCACATCCTGCAATCTATAGCCTGAAGCATTCTGCAATCCCTGTATGGGAAATAAGATCGGACAACGGAGAGGCCTATCCGGAGAGAGCCGCATCACGAGGGGTCTGTGAAGGGTGAGAAGGCTTTCAAATGCATGAGTAGACCAAAGTCCTTTCTGCCATCATGTCTGTGGCCAGCCTCCATTCTGTATTCAAATACAAATCAAGTCCATCAATGTCTGTAATAGGAAATTACCATGGTAGGGACCCCTGAACTCATCTCCCCTAGGGCTTGGGTCCCTCTGAGAAAATGCCACTGTGTGATGAGACACTCCCTTGATCACCAGTCTGTCCTGCAGAGCGGGAGACAGTGCGTAGCCTTAGCTTTCAACCTGGTTGATGCGCGCTCATCGGAATAGTGCAGTTGGCATTTGAGCGTCGGTGCTACGATGGACGTCCCACTGGGTCATCGTCCTCTAGTTGTATGTGTGTTTTGTAAACCTGTGTTTGAAAGTGTCACAAAGCAAGAGTTAGGACCAAACTCACCTGGTGCCATTTGAGGAGAAGCCCAATTTCCAAGCCCCCTTCCTCCAATTCTAAGCCTAAGGAATGAGACTAGCACTGGGTCCCTGCTACTCTTCTCTCACCTGCTGGGACCCTGTGAAGCGTTGGGATGGCACCGCTGCCCCTTTCTAGAACCTGGACGAACATAATTCTGCTTAGAGTGGTGGGAAACTATAACTCAGAACTCTCTGCTTTATCCGGGGACCCTTCCCATTCGTCCCCACTGGGTCTGGGCAGAATGAGAGGCAGAAGGAAAGCTGTCTTGGGTCTTATCCATGCTGTGAACTGGCTCTTTGTGCAAACTCCAAGCAGTGTGGAAGAAAAAGAACCCGCTTTGTTTTTTACCCCCGGAATGAGTAAATTAGTCCTTACACAGACGAATGCAGCATTCACTCCTCCATCAGCTTACTGGGTGTCTAAAGAGAATGGATGACTCTTTAAACAACAGAAACAACAAATGGCATGTCATACACTTGTGAGACTCAGCTGATAGCTGTCTGTGACCCAGTGATTGCTAAAGGCCACTTGACCCATCTGTCACTTGAAAGACACATTCGAAGGGACATGCTCCACATCACATTCACTACATCCTCTAAGCGCCATCTGTATATTAATTCAGGCTCCCAGGAAACAGCACGCCAGTGCTTTTGAGCTTCCCAAAGAACAATCCCGAAGGAGGAAAGACAGAGCTGCCTTTGAAAGTCCTGAGAGTTGTTGGTACAGCAAAGCGTCATTATGCCAGTGTTCTTGGATCTCCTCATTGTCTATTTTTGGAAGTGTCCACTCATTAGACGACCTATTCCTGAAGTTCATTCCCAAGAAAAATTGAACCAATTAATGTTGTAATTCCCTCAACAAACCTTTATTGAATGTCTATTGTGTGCTGGGCACTGGGCTGGGTATTAGAATGTGGGTGAATTAGTATGTTTTCTTTTGTTTGATGTAAGGCACTATATAACCCAAGGTGTGTTCAGGTTTGCTGTATCTGGTGGGAACACCAAACTAAACTGAGCATGCAAGTAAACAAGGACTACTTCTTTCCAGGTACAACTCTTTTTTTTTTGTTTTTTTTTACTCTTCTCCTTTTCACTGTTGATTAAAACTATATTATAAAATCATATATTCTCATTTTTAAAGTTTCCTATGACACAGAGATGTTTATAAGTTGTCTGTTCTTCATACGTCTTCCAATTCCACTTCCAGGTGAGACCATGAGACCACTGTAAGCTGTGTATTGTGTATCATTCTAACTACTAGACACGCACAGACACACATGTTGTCTTTTATTCCAGACACCTCATGCACACAATAGTGGCATACCAGAGTGAGGAGATCGGAATGGTCCATCCCAGGTGCCGGCAGTAAGGGGGTGCATTTCTAGAAGAGGATTGTAAAAAATAATGAAACCCAAAAGTCATCCTGTTTATTTATTTATTTTTTATTAGCACCATGCACCATCAATTCTAAACAATGTCCAGGAAAAAATACTCCTCTCTATGGAGTAGACTGTATGCCCGCCCACCTCTTCCATTACTGAACATACACACGTAGGCAAATGCCTTTGTTATGCATACGTGCAGGCAAATGTATAAATACATATTTGCACAACACATATCATTTGCCAAATACAAATGGAATAGCATTATGCATTATTCTTACAGTGCTGGTTTTTTTTTTTTTTTTTTTGAAGTGAGCTCCACGCTGGGCCCTGAGATCACGGCCTGAGCTGAGATCAAGAGACAGACAACTTAATGGACTGAGCCACCCAGGCACCCCTCTTACAATGCTTTTCTATTAATTTATATTGGACTTCTTTCTACAACATTTCTTACATATCCAGTTCTTCCTTAATGACTGTTGGATATTCTCTTATATGAATGTATCGCAAATTTTTTATTCAGGCTCCTTATTTTCCACTATTAGCATCATAAATAGAGGACTTTTGTTAATCCAGACCATTAGTCTTTTTTTTTATTATACAGATTTATCTCACTTGCATTTATTTTTGAGAACATGTGTTTGTTGCATTTACTTTTATTTATTTATTTATTTTTTTATGATAGTCACAGAGAGAGAGAGAGAGAGAGAGAGGCAGAGACACAGGCAGAGGGAGAAGCAGGCTCCATGCACCGGGAGCCCGACGTGGGACTCGATCCCGGGTATCCGGGATCGCGCCCTGGGCCAAATCAGGCGCCAAACCGCTGCGCCACCCAGGGATCCCTGCATTTACTTTTATTACACTATTTGGGTATAGTATATCTACATTTTCTGCTTATACTGTTGCCAAATTTGGAGGGGTTTTTTGGCTATTTGTTCTGTAAATTCTTTGTTTTGACTTTGTCTTTTTTCTCTTACTTCTAATAATAATATTTGAAATTTTGATATGGTTCAACGTCTATTTCTTGTTTCATCTATGTTGGATAGTTTTTACCTCATTGTGAAAGAAGAGGGAAATACTGGTGCAGCCACTCTGGAAAACTGTGTGGAGGTTCCTCAAACAGTTAAAAATATACCTGCCCTACGACCCAGCAATTGCACTGTTGGGGATTTACCCCAAAGATACAAATGCAATGAAACGCCGGGACACCTGCACCCCGATGTTTCTAGCAGCAATGGCCACGATAGCCAAACTGTGGAAAGAGCCTCGGTGTCCAACGAAAGATGAATGGATAAAGAAGATGTGGTTTATGTATACAATGGAATATTACTCAGCTATTAGAAATGACAAATACCCACCATTTGCTTCAACGTGGATGGAACTGGAGGGTATTATGCTGAGTGAAGTAAGTCAGTCGGAGAAGGACAAACATTATATGTTCTCATTCATTTGGGGAATATAAATAATAGTGAAAGGGAAAATAAGGGAAGGGAGAAGAAATGTGTGGGAAATATCAGAAAGGGAGACAGAACGTAAAAACTGCTAACTCTGGGAAACGAACTAGGGGTGGTAGAAGGGGAGGAGGGCGGGGGGTGGGAGTTAATGGGTGACGGGCACTGGGTGTTATTCTGTATGTTAGTAAATTGAACACCAATAAAAAAAAAAAAAAGAAGAGGGAAATACATATTTCATACTTCATTCTAACTTCTTCCCCCCATCTTACTTTTTATAGCTTTTTGGTATTATCCAGATTTATAACGCATACAGCACTGAGCTCTGGAAACATAGTTGAACAGTCAGTGGTAACCAACATGGCTTATCTGTTCATGACATGACTGAGAATATCTCTTACATGTCTTTGGGTTGGCTGTATTTTGTTATCATGTCTTTTCTTTTTAAAGATGAGGTCATGAGTGCTAGATTATCAGAATTTTTGCATTATTAAAACTATCTGCTACCTTTAAACACAAAGCACCTATTCCTTGGGCCGTACATTTTCCTTATTAGAATTCTGTAGATACTGTTCCACTAATTTCTGGCACTGACTCTTGGTATGGAGAAGGCTCAGGTCAGTCATTTTCTCCTTTAGGGGAATGTGGTTTTTTTTTGGGGGGGGGGCGTGTTTTTAATTCCTGAGTGCCCAGAGGCTTTTTTTGTAAGTCTTTTTTTAGTTTAAGATTTTTTAATTTATTCATGAGAGACATAGGGAGAGGCAGAGACATAGGCAGAGGGAGAAGCAGGCTCCCTGTGGGGAGCCCAAGATGGGACTCTATCCCAGGACCCTGGGATCACGCCCTGACCCAACACTGAGCCCTGACACTTTACCACTGAGCCACCCAGGTGCCTCTCTTTTTGTAATTCTTGAATTTCAGGGCCTCCATTGAGGTATGGATGAAATTTGAGAGAATTTTTTTCCTTTAAAAAATTCTGTTTTCTGCAGATGTTAATCAGTGGCTTCATGTCTTCCTTGATGTCAGGAAAGCTTTCTTTTTGTTATCTTTGATTATTTGTTCTGTCCTCCACTTTAGGAAAATCACTTATGCACATGACAAACCCAAAGTACCTCGCTTCCCTCACAAGCCTGTCTATCATCTAATCTTTTATTTTTTTAAGTTCTTTTTCATTGTTTTTAAAGATTTGTATTTATTTATTTGAGAGAGTGCAAGTGAGCATGAGCAGAGAGAGAGAGGGAGAGGGAGAAGCAGACTCCCCACTGAGCCCTATATGGGGCTCAATTCCTGGTCCTGAGATCATGATCTGAGCCCAAGGCAGGCACTTAACCGAGTGAGCCACCCAGGCACCCCCTTTTTCATTTTTTAATATGAATTTCTTAAGCTATATTTCCACCTCCATATCCCTGTGTTTTCAGTATTATCTATTCTTGCCCTTGCTGATGTGATTTTCATTCCTATCTTGTATTGTCATCTTAAATTTCTTCCAACGCTAGTGCAGTTCATAGTTTCTTTCTTTTTACATTTTCGAACTCTAATCTTTGATTCTCTGGTTTCTTCTCTTTTCTCTCTGTCTCTCTCTAATGCACCTCAGAGTTCAGTATTTGAAATCTTATTTCTGAAGTGATTCTTTTTCTGAATAGTTTTTTAAAAATCCGCTTATCATTTGATAGGTTTGTTTCTTACCTATTAGGTATTATCTTCACATGGGTTTCATTTTGTGTTCTTTGTGCTAATAGGTGAAGGGGACAAGTTACACAGGAGGAAAGTTATGGGAGGAGGTCACAAATGTTAATCTGGGGGAGATCTTTTCAAAACTGTTTCCACAATTCTCTTCTTTTGCCCTAAGGACAGGTGTTTCCTTAGATTTCTGCTCTTTCTTGTTTGGGGAGAACAGATCACCCAGATGGGAGGTCGTGTGGCCCAACACAGAGCCTCCAGCTCCCCACTGATTGCCTAAACATTCTTTATCATAAAAATTCAGTTGAAAAACAAACCCACCCCACCCTCAGCCCCTCCCCTGAGGAATCTGCCTTACAGTTGTTTTGCGTCCCTCTTGATCACGAATCCACACGTCTGTTATTCAGTTAGTAGCGTAGTATCCACATGCTTGGGTTTTCTCACTTAACAATATACGCTGGCAAGTGTTTCATATTAGCAGATATTCATCTATTTCAGTCTTGTTAATAGCTGCAGAGTGTTCTTTAAGACTCACACTCAGAGCTCACTGAATAATAATTCAGGCTTCCTCAGTCAGCACATGATTCCTGATCCTGAGGAAGGAGCATTTTCTGCCCTTCTTGTTTCTTCCACATGTTCTTTCGCCTCATGAGTTGCTTGAGTTGTCAGGATCCTGTGAAGGCCTTGTAAGGGGCAGGGGACAGAGCACAGAGTGATTCTGTTTCTTGAAGATGACAGGACAGTCAGTAGTTCCTGCTCATACCTATGTCTATGCAAACTTAATGTGCAAGATCATGTTAAATGTGACTGTGATAATTTAATAAAACAGCTATTTAAATGGGAAAGAAGCTTATGTAAGAGAAAACGGTGCTCCAGATATCATGTTCTCTCTAGTTCCCTTTGGACCCCAGGAAATGGAAACCCAGGAGATACCAACGTGCATTTTGTTTTTGGCCTACCAGAAGTTTGGCTTATACAGCTGGCTTCACTTTGTACTCAAAATGTTTTCCTTAAAAATAGTATAGTGACCTCTGAGATTGAGACAAAAAAATAAGTGAACAATATCAGATAGATTAAATAAACAAATTCAAGAGGGGTTGGGATAAAGCATTGGAAGTTTTAGCCTCAGTGGGAGAGATTGTTAAAACACAAATCTTGAATCTGATCTCCCAACTTACATTTATTATCTTCCATTCATGAAGGCAAATAGAAATTTCTCCAGGGGGTTATTTGGAATGCTTTCCCTGGTGAGGTAAGGCTCTTTCCTGTAGGGCTTTCATATGGAGTAGAAGGCAGCATAAGCAGTCCCCACACAAACTCTCTACGTTGTCATGGCCTCTACATATTGCAGACCTGTTATAGTGGGGCGGGGGAAGGGTGGCACACCATTATTTAGAAAGATCTTTAAAAATTTTATTATATGATCTTATTATACACCTGGCACTGTGCTGAGTATTTTATATGCGTTATTTCATTTAATTTTCACGCACGACATAATGAGATAGATAGGTGTCAGATGCCTAGGATCAAATTCCAGCTGTGCCAGCTCTAAATTCTTGGCAAGATTGTTCACCTTCTCCTGGCCTCTATTTTCTCACTCAATACATTGGGCGTAGCAATAGCTCCCACCTCATAGGGCATTGTGAGGATTAAATGAAGTGATGTATGGAGAGCTCCCCCCAGGGTGCCAGGATCCTAGTCCGCACTCACAAAATGTTTGATTATATTCACATTTTTACTCTTATAAATGAAGAAACTGGGGCACATAGAGGGGGAGTGTCTTTTATCATGTCACTCAGCTAATAAAGTGGACCCTGGACCCAGACCCTGCTCTGGCTGATTGCAGAGACTGAGCTTGTAAACGTGGTGCTATCTGGCCTTTTGGCCGTACCCAACATCAGAGCTCAAATTTGGGACTCAAAGCTCTTTGGGGATCCCATGTACTCTAACAACACAAGATGCCTTTGAACTTCCAATAAGAGATGCATTCCTGAAAATTATATTCATACTGAAATCCTGGTTTTCCTGGCTTTCACTGTATGAATAATTTTATGATTATACCTTTCTTTCTTGCTCAGTATTTTCATTCAAAGACTGACACACGCCTTTGAATCTTATTTCACTCTCTGGAATCTTTATTATTCTTTTAGAGTTCTCATCCACTTACTGAAGAATTTAGCATCAGCTAGAGTAACTCATAGGAGGAGATCAGTAACCATGTGTTGAATGTCACCGGGAATCTCCCCGATATGTGTCCCTCCACCAATTACTTAGTGTGTTCTTATTCTTATAAATGTTTTGCTTAAAGCACAAGATTGTTTTCTGTAAGGCTAAGGTGGTATTTATGTGACAATGTGGTTTTTGTTTTGTGTTTCAGGAGTGTGCTGTTGTATGGAGAGACAAGGATAGAGAGTTTGTTGTTTAAAAATCTCTTTTAAAAAGATACTGCTTAAAATAAATGGAAGCACCATTGGTTCTCATTTTTTGAGGTAATTATGTCATTGCAGACACTGAATTAGTGAATACTGAGCCATTGCTCTTGGAGAAATATGAGGTTAGGTTCTTGTGAGCCTCTGGTCACAATATATTCATCAGTCAATCAATACATAACCTTGTTTTAGATGTCTAGTCTATTTAAAGACACCTTATTTAATATATATTATTGACTGCTTAACACTGAGTTCATGGCCAACAGCACTGTAACTCATGCCTGCATGATGCTTATCTAACGCGTGTATTTTCTCCTTTGGGCACATCACAGCCTTCTTGTGCTTGGGAACACTGGATGGCATTCAGCGTTATAACTGGGGCCATTTTAAACAGCAAAATCACCAATAAAATGCAAAAAAAAAATGTAGCATTAAGCCTATAGCTGACCCATGAACAAGGTCAGGGGTTGGGACCCCACCCCTCCCCCTATGCATCTGAAAACTCACATGTAACTTTTGACTCCCCCAAGACTTAACTACTTAGAGCCTACTGTTGCCGATAACGGAAGCAGTCATTTAGCATATGTATGTTACGTGTATTATATACTGTATTTTTACATTAAGGTCAGCTAGAGAAAAGAAAATGTGAAGAAAATCATAAGGAAGAGAAAATACATTTAAGGTACTGGACTGTATTCACTGAAAAAAAAATTGCTTTTAGGCAGACCACACACTTCAAACCTATGTTCGTTGAGGGTCAAGTGTACTATGAAAAGGACACTTGCTTGTAGTGTGAGAGCTGAAACAAGAAAGCAGAGCATCACCTGGTTTTACTTCAGCAGAGGGAACGTGTGGATCAGGCAACTCAAAATTTTTACTGGTGTGTGCTTGTGTAGGAATGACCATGTAAGTGTCCCAAGTATTGATTTTAAACTCAAAAACAAATCTTAGCAAGTAGGCAAATTTGCAAATATGGAATCTTTAAATAATGAAGTTCGACTTTATTTTGTTTTCAGAATGTCACTTTCTGGGGCACCTGGGTGGCTCTAATGGTTAAGCATCCAACGGTTGACTCAGCTTAGGTCTTGAGCTCACAACCCTGAGTTGTGACCAGCACATTGGGCTCCACACTGGGTATGGAGCCTACTTAAAAAAAAAAAAAAAAAAAAAAAGAATGTCCCTTTTGTTCAGTTTCAAGCTTTAATTTGGGAACAGAGGTAGACTGATTACATTAATGGCCTCTATGCTGGTCTCTCAGTATTAGGCTTTCTGCCTTGTAACCCCTGGTCCCATCCTACTTCAACACCAGGCTTAGCCTTGTGACTTTGCTTGACCAATGGGATGCTAACAAACCTGGTGCAAGCAGAAGTTTGCAAAACACATGCACACCCCCACTTTCCCTCTTGGGAAAGACATGTGGGGATGGCCTGCAAGAGGGTGTGAGATGCAGGTGGAAGAGAGCAGAGTTGTCTCATAAAAGGCCAGTTAGACCAGCTGGCCTGCTAGCCGACCACAGCTGCAGGAGGAAAGCCCAGCTAAGGTCAGCCAAACTTGGCTTAGGTCCACCAGCACCCCCATCCAATCCACAGACCACAAGAAATAAACAATAGTTCTTGTTATTTTGGGGTATGATTTGTTAGGCAGCACTAACTAACTGATACAGGGACTTGAGTATTTTCAGTTGTATTTGCAGACTTTAGCTTTCTAGATCTTCCAGAAGAGCATCAGGCAGCCTGATTATCTGAAGATCAATGCCTGCTGCTCCATCATGTGGGAGGTGGAAAGATCGGTCATCTCAGCACAGACCAGGAAAGAGAGAAGAAAAAGACTGGTGAAGAGGGAAGGACATTAGTCTGGGGCAGAAATGTGGGTACAGTCTTTCACCTCCATTTTCCCAGGTCTTGGTGAGTAGCTGTCCCATGTTTTATTTTAACTCTTGCGTGGTAAAAAACAAACAAACAAACAAAAACCTCTTGTGTGGTGAAAATACAACCTGGTTTTCTTCTTCTTCTTCTTCTTTCTTCTTCTTCTTCTTCTTCTTCTTCTTCTTCTTCTTCTTCTTCTTCTTCTTCTTCTTCTTCTTCTTCTTCTCCTTCTTCTTTCTTCTTCTTTCTTCTTCTTCTTCTTCTTCCTTCTTCTTCTTCTTCTTCTTCTTCTTCTTCTTCTTCTTCTTCTTTCTTCTTTCTTCTTCTTCTTCTTCTACTTCTTCTTCTTCTTCTAATTCTTCTTCCTTCTTCTTCTTCTTCTTCTTCTTCTTCTTCTTCTTCTTCTTCTTCTTCTTTCTTCTTCTTCATTCTTCATTAGTAATGGTGGTTATTTTATTTACTTTGCACTGAAGGAAAAAAAAGGCAGCGAGGGAAAAAGGAGGGGGAGATGTGGAGAGAAGGGAGTGAATTATGCACAGAAAATAATTTCTCTTGTTTCAGCCTCAGTACAGGAAGGGAAATTCACTAGGGGTACCATACATCAATAACCACAGTATGTGCCTCTAGAAAAGCTGCTGGCCCCAAGGCATACTAAAAGTGACACTTAAGCATACCATAGACCTTTTAAAAGTCACATTTTGAATCAAAATAATTTTCTTATAAAATATTAATTCTCA
This sequence comes from Canis aureus, assembly GCF_053574225.1. Lineage (NCBI taxonomy): Eukaryota > Metazoa > Chordata > Mammalia > Carnivora > Canidae > Canis > Canis aureus. The sequence continues at coordinate 52,717,429 of NC_135615.1, forward strand.
AAATGAGCTGTAAAATAATGAAAACAAAATAGCTGAGGCTCTTTTTATTTCTGGCAATAAAGCTGAAGTTTCTTAGGGAGAATGACAGCTACCCGAAGGTAGCTCTGAGAGTGAATGAGTGGAAATGAGCGTGGAGTTCCCTTGGCTTCTGTTCTCTCCATTCCCAAATCACTGTGGAGGGACCGGGCCCTGTGCTAGGCACCAGGCTGTGCAGAGGGAAATCTCAAAATACAGTCGGAGCTCAGAATGCAACGTCAGAGCAACTCATCGCTCCTGGGTTGTTCTGGACTTATTTCCTGGATCCTGGCTTTTAAAAATGAAAAGATAGATCTGAGCTAATGATACAAATCATAGGCAATTATTTTAAAATGTAGAAAAAAGTAACTTACTTATTGAAGGACAGCTCTGAGTAGAACTGAAAATTCTGTAATTAGCTGAAAATTACCTTATGGAAATTTATGCTAATATGATACTTTACAGTTAATGGTAAAAGGATCAGTTCCCTGAGTTAAACATTTTACTGTTGGGATTTTTTGGTATGACCAATATTGGTTTTATAATGTATTCCTATGATAGTCTGGAGTCGGACTCCCTGGGTTTAAGTCTTAACTTTACCATTTATGATATCTGAAATTTTAGGCAAATTGCTTAGTTAAATCCCCTCTGTGCCTCAGCTTCCTCATCAGTAAAATGGTGATAGTATTAGCTGCTTCATTTGTTTGCTGTGTGTGGATTGAATGAGATGATAGGTGTTATGGGGTCGTTCTATGTTAGTTACTAATTAGTATATATTAGCATCAACTAGGAAACCATCTGGCATTTCCCAGGTCCACCCCCTGACCCGTCTCCTGTGTTGGTTCCAGTTCCACTGACATTCATGCCCTCCCTTCTTTTTCTGTATAGCAGGCAGGAATATTGCCCTCCTGGTGAAAAGCAAAATCAATACAAATCCTTCCTGATTTGGCTGACTATGCCTACTGCAGCTTCTTGTGTGGGAGACAAAGGGCCCTATTCCTTTTTTTATTTTTGAAAATTTTATTTATTTATTCATGAGACACACAGAAATAGAGAGAGAGGCAGAGACACAGGCAGAGGGAGAAGCAGGCTCCATGCAGGGAACCTGATGCAGGACTCAATCCCAGGACCCCAGGATCACGCCCTGAGCTGGAAGGCAGACGCTCAACAATTGAGCCACCCAGGCATCCCAAGGACCTCGCTCCTAAGCTGCTACTGGACCTCATACCAGTCTCCTGTCCTTCTAAACTCCGTCCATCACCTCCTGCCTCAACTTCACTGCTTATCTGCTGCAACCTGGAAATTCCCTCTGGTTCTGAGTTCGAGAAGTTCCTGCCCCATCAGGGCTGGGCACTGCTGATGACACTTTCTGGGGCTATTTAAAATACCTGTTTTCCATTTCTGTGCTGTACTTGAGAGTAACTGAACCATAATTCTTCATAAACATGCGCATTTGTATTTTCCCTACATTAAAACAACCTGCTTATTTACAGCTCCAAGTCTTTGGGGACTTCCTCTTGAACCCGAGGAAATCCTAGGCACCTGGGAGACTCTGGCCCCCAGTGATGCCCAAGTAAACCAAATGCACATCCTTGTTTTCCTCTTACCTCTTTTTCAAATCTAAGAGCAATTCCAGCCCAGAGCCCCGGGCGACTCCCTCTCAGAGTCTTGGAGCCAGTCTCCTGATTGAGTGTCAATAGATCAATTCTCATCTTGCCTTCCTTCACTCACGCTCTCTTGAGCTGTGGTTACACAAACAACACAGAGTGTGGAGGGTCACCAGGGGTAAAGGATAATTTAGAGTCGCAGGATGAGGTACGGCTTGGAGAGGCCTGACTTCAGCTGACCTGGCCTCCAGCCATAATTCTACGTCACCGTCTACACTGACCTTCATCAATCTTTTCTATTCCAATTAGCCCCCTTCCCTAAAGAACAGCAGCTCGCTCCTAGCTATGTGGCATCCAGTAACAGAGGTGATTAGGAGCGAGGTCTCTACGTAGTTCTTCCTTTCCCCAGGAAAAAAAGTCCTTCTGGTTCCAGAAAATGGGATTTAAAACAAAGCAAACAGAAAATCTAATGACATTGCTGTGCGATGGGGCCATGCCTGTAGCGTGTTTGTCTGGGGCAGAAACAAAGTGCAGAGGAAGGCCCAGGAGGACGGTGCCCCATTATTTAAAAAATAATAACAGTGACGGCTCACATTTACTAAGCATATACGCCATGCTACACATCGTGGCAAGAGATTTCCACATTTTATCTCATTTTTTATTCCCACGGCAACCTGTTATTCATTAAAAGGCCTATAGGCTTATTGAGTGCTCAGTAAATAATAATAAAAAAAAGAATGTAGGTGTGGTGGTGATAATATTGTCAAAATATTAAGCCAGGGCATTTCAGGTCCCCCCCTTCTCCGCCCCCCACAAGGTCAAGCAGCCATTCTAGCTATTCTAGCTGAGAGATGGGGTTTTCAGGATATGACCCTGGAAAGTCAAGGATAAAGAGGAAGAGAAGGTGAAAATCCTATTCCTCCCATCCATTGGGGGTTGTGGGAGGATGAGGGGATGAAAGATGGGACAGAGGTGCTAGAAATATGTGGGTCCTGACCTTTCTTCCCCTGACTGAAGTTGGGGGGGTAGGTATGTGAATGTTTCTATGGGTGGGGGCGGGGCCCACGGTTGTGTTGGGTACAAGCTGATAGCAGAAGAGACCTTGCTGAGATAGTCTGGGGACTCATGGGGAAGACTCGCTTGCAGAATGAACCCCAGCCTGGGGTTGCCTGAGCGAGAACCCTGGAGTCCTGAAGGGGATAAAATGGATGCAGATGTTTCTGGAGGTTAGTGGAGATGACTGGCTAGATCCCTACTATTAAAGTCTTTGTTTTTGTCTTGTTTTGTTTTTAGAGAGAATGCGTGTGAGCAGGGGATGTGGGGGGGGGGGGGACAGAGGCAGAGGGAGACAGAGAGAGAGAGGATCTTAAGCAGGCTCCACACTCAGCATGGAGCCCCACTTGGGGGTGGATCTCACAACCCTGAGATCATGACCTGCCAAAATTGTGAGTTGGGCACTTAACTGACTGAGCCCCCCAGCCCCCCACCTCCAGCTCTGTTTTCTTAAGTAACAGAATTCCAATTTGGGGGGCAGAAATGCCCTCACTTGAAAGACTCTATTGTAGTTAAATATGACCATGGAACTAAATTATGGGCAATGAAATGTGAGCAAATGTGTGAGTGAAACTTCTGGGGTGGCTTTTTCAAGGAAACCAACCCATCAGGGAGATGCTCTCTTTCTTTCTGTTGCATGGAAGCTGGATGCAATGACTGGAACTCCAGCTGCCATCCTGTTCCATGAGGTTATCTGGAGCATAGAAGCACGCTCTGCAAAGCTCAAACGTATGAAAGCCTAGATCCCTGGTGATTTCATGGAGCTATGACTCTGGGCCTTGTGCCTTTAGGTTTTTTTTTTTTTTTTTTAAGTGGAAGAAATGTAATCCTAAGAGGTATTAAGAGTCTACTTAGAGCCAAACTGGGGAGATTGTGGGAGCAGGTGGAAATGAAGGGAGGGGCTCACAGTGATCGTGATGCATCAAAAGTACAGCTAAGAAATATGAGGCCAGCTGCTTAGTCTGTGGGTCACACGGTAGTCACAGCCAGATTTTGGGGCTTCACAGTCCCAGCTCGCCCAGTGAGGTTTCTCAGCAGAGAAGGTGCCCCAGGCCCTGATGTAGCCAAGAGGACATACTGCAACCCAAGAGAAAGGCAGGAAAGGGAGACCAGAGGAATCAGTGGATACTGCTAGTTGCACAGGGACACGCACAGCTCGGTATTAATTTCCTAGAAAGTTCTCTACAGGCCAGCTGTCATCATGGGGAGGGTAAACACAGGGCGTGAAATGCTGGAAGGTTAGCCATTAATCTGAATTAACTAAAGAAATTGCTCTACATGTTTAAGTAAAGCAATTGTCACTGGACTGGATTAAATGTTTTGGGTTTTTTGGTTGTTTTTTTTTTGTTTGTTTTTGTTTTTGTTTTTGGCGCTCTTCCTTTGGCAGTGGTGAGAAGAATCAGAGCAGATATGGGGGAAAAATAGATACTAACTACATTTGTTTTGTAGATGTGAGTGTAATGCCTACATCAGTTCTACCACAAAATGGGTGCTTTTATCCCCATTTCACAGATGAGGACCCTGAAACGTGGAGTGGCTCAATGACTTTAAAGTCACATGGCTATGAATTATGTTCATATTTAACAATTCTATTTCTCACACATTTCAGGCTTAGAGTTCCAAGTGCTTTAGTCCCAGAGAAGGAGTGGTTGTCGCCACAGCCATGGTCTCCTTGTTCTGTGTGTTGGCTACTGAGGTCTTGTCAACGTATAATTGATTTTTGAAATGAAAGCCAAAAGCCTATAGATAGAGCCACACATGATGTGTCAAAACAGAGTCTCATAAATTTACTTATTTATTTTTAAAGATTTTATTTACTCATGAAAGACACAGAGAGAGAGGCAGAGATACAGGCAGAGGGAGAAGCAGGCTCCCTGCAGGGATCCTGATGCAGGACTCGATCCCAGGACCCCGGGGTCCCAGGACCCCGGGGTCACGCCCTGAGCCGAAGGCAAGCACTCAACCGCTGAGCCACCCAGGCGTCCCTTAAACTAAGTTTTAAATCTAGCCCCTCTGACTCCTGATCTCTACTCTTGCCCTGGGCCGGAGGCAGATGCTCAACTATGAGTCTCATAGACTTAAAGGGTACTTACTTACCGGGGCACAACTAAAAGGAGGTGAGGCTGGCCGAACCTACAACACTGATCTTGGATCCTTGAGCGAGTCTTCATCATTATATTATCTGTTCATTTCATCCATCCATCCATTCATTCATCAGTTATCTTTTTGAGGGTCTATATCAGGTCAGGCACAGACTGAGTGGGGAAAAAATGAGCAAAGAGTAGCTAAGGAGAAGCTGATCTCTCAGTGCTCTGCATCCTCTTATTCATCTGCCACTTTTCCTACTTCAAATATTCCAGTTGTTCCAGAAAATTGTATCCAACCCCCTAAAACAGAGGCCACCTAGAGCATAGACACCTTGTAAACTGAAATGTCTAGGGTAAGTGAAAAGAGGGACGGAATGTAGATAGAGCTCCTCCTCCCAGAGATTGATACTTTTCATTTGTTAATTTCCAGAGTTGTGGTCTCTAAACCGTCAATAAGATTCATACTTGTGGTTTATGCTCTACTTAGCCGTATCTATCTACAAAAAGTGTTAAATGAACATACCTTTTGACTCATCAATTCCACTTCTAGGAATCCATTCTTATGGAGATGCTTGACCATGTGCTGAATCGTACATACACACACACACACACACACACACACACACACACACGCTCTCTCTCACTGTAGCATCGTATAAAATAACAAAAATCTGGAAACAGCCAGAAGGCCCATGCATATGGAGCTGGTGGCATAAGTCATAGTATTCAGTGCAATACTTTGCAGTCATGAGCACAACTGAACCGCAGGTCTACTGCTCCAAATCGAACATGGAACAGTCCCGGCGTGTATCATTAAGTGAGAAAATTCGAGAGTCGGGGAGTATGAATACACTGTTGTTCAAGTGATAGCTCATCGGGTTTGCTTGGTTTTGGAACCAAAAACCAAAGAAAATGTTCATTCCTTATGAATGTCGGAGAACATGTGTGAGGTGAAAACCCCCAGATGTGTGCGGTAGCTCTGACTACGTGTCTGAAGACAGATGGGCTCCCCGTAATACCGCTGATAGTCACGGTTGGCCCAGAGTTGTAATGGCCGTGACATGGTTGAGGTAAGCGGGGTTTGAACCCAGAGTCCAGAGACTGAGGGGGGCTGCCCTGTGCTGCGCTTCTTCTTCCTTGGACCAGGTGGGAAGAGGTCTGGGAAAAGGCGGAATGGGGTTCAGAGTTTGGAAACTGAGGTAGGGAAGGGGACGAGGAGGGGCGGTGAGTGGAAGGCCCCGGGTTTCCCGGTGGCGGGGTGGGGGGCAGCCCCCCTCACTCTGTCTGGTTTCTTGTCCTGACCGGCTGTCAGCGGGGAGAGAGGAGAGGGGCGTTTGGAGGTGAGGAGCTGGGGGGGGAAGGCGCCAGGTCCTCCCGGTTACCCCTGAGAGGGCAGGTGTCCCGGGGCCCCCGCGGGCCCTGCTGCCTTCGTGTGCCTGCCACTCGGGGGTCATTAATCCTCCGTTGGACGGAGTCCTGGGGGGCAGACAGCTCCGAGTCACCATTCCCTTGGGAGTAGGATGCGACCGGGATCAAATATTTGCAAAAGGTGGGCCACACATGGCGGTTCAGAACCGGCTCCTTGATGGCCATTAAGTGGGGCCTTTAGAAACGGAGCACCTGGGAGCCTGACGGTCCCTTTCCGGGAAGGGATTACGGGGTTTGCCACACTCTGCAGGGCCCGACCCCGCCTGGTGCCTGCTCCCTCGCGGCCCTGGTCGGCCGCGGCCCTCGCTGTGGAGGAGCAGGCTTCGGCTCCTGGCCCGGCCCCGAGGGGTCGCGGCTGAGCCTCCGAGGTGCGGGGTCACCTCCACCGAGCCGGCCCCGGCCTGAGCCTCGTCCCCCTAATCTTGTGTGAAGTGCTGAGGTGGAAATCCGCCTTTCCCTTGCAGAAGTGCCAGGCGGCACCCTGGGGACCGGGGGCCTTGGGCCCGGCGCCGGCGGCCTTGGAAGCCGGGGGGCGACCCTGAGGTGACACCGGGCCCTCCACACGCTGGCCTGGGCCTGTTCTCTTGCTTCCACTAGGGCGGCCGCTCCCGCGTTGCCGCCCCAGTCCCGGGAGTCCCAGAGGAGAAGACAGGCTTTCCTGGCACCTGCAGACGTGTGTTCTCACGCTGTCCCCACGCGCAGAGCCCTCAGCCACGGCGTCACGGTCCCCCACGCACCCCTGCCCTCCTGAGGGGCCGCTCCCTGCCACAGCCCTCGGCCGCTCCTCCCTCTCGGGCCTCTCCCCGCCTTCTGCTCCAAGGAACAAGCCCTCACGGTGGGAAAGGGCGCTGAGGTCCCCTGGAGGAGGAAGGCTGTGGCTTCCTGGGGGGCGCCTGGGTCAGGAAGTCACCGGAGCACCCGCCTTGACCTCCTGCCCCCTGACACGCCTTGACCTCCTGCCCCCTGCACCCGCCTTGACCTCCTGCCCCCCACCACCTGCCTTGACCTCCTGCCCCCCTGACACGCCTTGACCTCCTGCCCCCCACCACCTGCCTTGACCTCCTGCCCCCCTGACACGCGCTGTCCCTTCGACTCTGGAATCCCGGTGTCCCCCCCGGGCAGGCGGGTCAGGCCCTGGAGCAGAGGGTGCAAGGGAAAAGGGGTGCTGACCGTGATTCCCGTGAGCTCCCAGGACAGCGGGGAACAACCTGCTGCATTCGTGGGGGCCCCGGGGAGCGAAGGCAGGCCAGCTGGGCCGGCCCACGTCCCAGGGACCCCTGTTTGCGGCGAGAAGCTCTGGCTGCGCTGGGTGAGCAGAACCGTGGACCGTGGAGCCGGGAATCAGGCCGCGGTTCAGAGGTTCTCCCAAAGCCCTGTCTCCTTGGCATCATCTTGGCACAGGGAAAGATCGCAGACGCCAGAATTTAATCTCATGCTCGGTGTTCCATGTCTTTGACCCACTCCAGGGATGTGCTTGCACACTTCCAGGGATGGACATCTCACCACCTAGGAAGGAAGTCCATTCCACCTTGGATCCCTCTCCCGCCAAGCATTGAAAATTCACCTCCTCGTGACTTCTAGTGAATCCAATTTCTACTCATGGAATAATACGAAACAGTTTATTTTCCAGAGGTTCCTCCATCCACCAGCACCCCCTGATCCCCACACAAAGCCCCCTCTAGGCTGTGCATCTTTAGTTTCCCAGACACTCTCATTTGGACACACTACATCTATCAAGAAAGTCTCCTATAGCGGACAAAGCACAGGCCCTGGAGTCAAACAAGGGCTCCAATCTAGGCTCTGTCAGTACACGAGCCTCAGAACCGCAGCATTTAAAAAGGTCCCTTGTTGGGATCCTGAGTGGCGCAGCGGTTTGGTGCCTGCCTTTGGCCCAGGGCCCGATCCTGAAGACCCGGGATCGAATCCCACATCGGGCTCCCGGTGCATGGAGCCTGCTTCTCCCTCTGCCTGTGTCTCTGCCTCTCTCCCTCTCTCTGTGTGACTATCATAAATAAATAAAAATTAAAAAAAAAAAAAAAAAAAAAGGTCCCTCGTATCCATGCTCAGCTGTGCCTCCTCTGAAAATCGGGGACTTCACCCTTGTTTGACAACTTCAAGCCCTGGGACTGAGGACAGAAGCTTGCCAGGGGCGATGGTTCATTTCATGTGTCAACTTGATTGGGCCATGGATGCTGAGATATTTGGCCAAATATGCTTTTGGGTGTTACTGTGAGGGTGTGTTTTTTTTTTTTTTTTGAAAGGATTAACGTTTAAATCTGGAGACTTGATCCCGGGACTCCGGAATCGTGGCCTGAGCCAAAGGCAGACTCTCAACCACTGGGTCACCCAGGTGCTGCCCTTATTGTCCATCTCTAAAATGTGGGCATGTCCATCTCCTTTAGCTCTGAGCTGGTTTCTCACAAGCCACCTAGGAATCACTGAGTTAGAGAAGATGAACTATTTCTAGAACCATTCGCTCCATGGTCTGGAATTCCTAGTTCTACCACTATCAACTACAACTCAAAATATGAGGAAAGAGACTTCCAGTCAGCGGAGAGATGTAGGTGAGCCGTAAGAAAGAACTTCTCAATGATACTGGGACCTACGGGCATCAGCACCTTCTGAATTTTGGGAACCCTACCCAGAGAGCCCTGAGAATGGCTCAGGAGCAATCTGCATCGTTTAATTCACAAGTGGAAGAATGGATCAGATCTGTGTTTTCCAAAACGTAGTAGGGTTTGCATCTAACAAATAGCACATAAGATCCTTTTAGAGGAAATGTGGATCAGCATTCCATATTTTAATATCTTAATTTTAATTATTCAAGCAATACCCTAACTTTAACGTGTATTAGAAAAGAAGTATAACCAGCCTGTCTAAGCTCCAACGTTATGGTTATTATTGGGGCCAAATAAAAGCAAATCAGTATGCAATTAACTTAAGAAAAATAGTAAATAAATACAATTGCAGGTATTGCACGGAAATGGCCAAAATCATCAAGGTGGAGGCCAGATGAGGGAGGCTGGGGGAGTACTGGACTAAGAAGGAGGGCTCCGGTTCTCACTCCTGTGACCTTGATAAGAGTTGCAGTGCAATTTAGGTCTTTGAGGTCTCTCTCTTCCACCTCCCGTCAGAGTGACGGGGGACATTTGCCTGGCTAATGTGATTTCTGGGTATTTGGTGGCGAGGCCCCGCCGCTGACCTGGGTAATGAAGAGCTCATCTCCCTGGCAGCGCGCAGGCAGCTTATGATCCGCGGCAAGGCGAGGGATGCTCGGCGGCTGATGAAGATCGAATGGCCAGGCCCGCGGTGTTATTAATGCCGGCGCCGGGTCTGTGCACATCTGCAAGTGGAACAGAGTGGGATGCCCTTCACTTAAGCCCACGAGGACAATGAGGGCCCGCGTGCCGCTTGGACGGGCGCCAGAATGGGGCCTGTTGTCAGAGGCAAAAAATGCATCAGAGGAGATATCTTAGCAAGGGCTGAAGAGAAGAAGGAAGAGGGACAGGCACTGCTCAGGCGACAGCAAATTGAAACTTTGTCCCCTGTCGTAGGATGCATTTAGGTCCCTGCTTCTCGAGCAGCTTAGGACCCAGATGCCTGAAAGGGGATGGGTGTCCAGGGAATGCTTGTGGTTCCCTAGCCTGAGCCTGCTTGCATTCTTGAGTCAGAGGCAAGGGCTCTCAGGACGTTTCTGTGCAGAGGGTGGACTTCTGAACCAGGGACGTGCTGCCTGCAGAGGATGGAAGCGTGAAGACCACCGACAGGGTAAAATGCTAGCTGGGGTCCCAATACCTGGTGCACAGTTGGCAGGTTTAAAGGTGGTAAGGCAGGTGACGTTATTCGAAGTGGGCCAGGGGTGTGTGGCAAAAGAAAAGGACAGAGGTTATGGCATCTGGGGGAGGCCCACGCCCCATTTAAAGGGGGCAGCCACTGCTTGGCACCAGCCCATTGTTTTTTCTTTTTCTTTTAAATTAAGTTTTAAAATTTGATTCCAGTACAGTTGATATACAGTGTCATATTAGTTTTGGATGTATGATACCGTGATTGAACAATTTCATATATTACCCAGGTGCTCATCACAGGAAGTGCCCTCTTTAATTACCCAGCCAGCCCACCTCCCCACCTCCTCTCTGGTAACTACCAGTTTGTTCCTTGTAACCAAGGTAACCATCCATTTTTTTTTCCCTGTAATTGTTTTCTATAGTTATGAGTCTGTTTCTTGGTTTCTGTCTCCTTTTGTCCCCTCTCTCTTTTTAGCAAAAGAAGAAAGAGAAAGAGAGAGAGAGAGAGAGAAAGAACGAAAAAAAGTTAACTTCAATAACAAAAAATAGATGTAGCATAAGTTATCTAATCAAATAATAAGTTAATGGTTAAATAGGTTATGCTAAATCTGTATGAATGGAGATGATGTTTACAAAGGGTTTTTAATGATATGGAAATAGCGCTGTGTGATGTCAAGTAAAAATAAAGATACAGACATGGTGCATGGAGACATGGTACATATCCCTACGTCTATATATAAGTAGAAAAATAATCCTGATCTTGAGATTACTTTAATATTTATACTTTTCTACATTTTGTTTCTTAAATTCAACAGATGAGTGAAGTCACATCGTATTTGTCTTTCTCTGACTTATTTTGCTTAGCATTATACTCTCTAGAGCCATCCATGTCATTTCAAATGGCAAGATTTCATTCTTTTTGATGGCTGAATAATATTCCACACACATATTTTTTTTAACCTAGTGTCAGTCATATTATTCATACAAATATATGTACCATATCTTCTTTATCCATTCATCTATTGATAGACACTTGGGATGCTTCTCTGTCTTGGCTGTTGTAAATAATACAAGCCTATTGTTTTGATGAGAGAATCCAGGCCCTTGTTCCTAGATCTCCTGAGGTTTCAAGAGAAGCTATATTAAAAATATACAAAATATCCCAATAAAAAAAGTATATTTTAAAAGAGGAAAGCAAAAGAAAACACCAGGCTGATGAAAACAAAACATGTCCATGGCCTCATTATGGCCCGTTGGCCTCTGCAGTGAAAGAAGATTGTCCCCCCATCCCCCAAAGATGTGTCTCTATCCTAATTTCCAGGGCTTGTGAATATGTTATGTTACATGGCAGAGGAGAATTAAGGTTGCAGATGGAATTAAATTGCTAATTAGTTGAATTTGAGATGAGGAGATTATCTGGTATTATCTTGGTAGATCCAACGTCATCACAGGGATACTTAAAAGTGGAAGAGGGAAGACGGAAGAGTTGGTGTCAGAGTGATAGGTGTGAGAAAGAATCAGTGCAATGTTGCTGGTTTTGAGGGTGGAAGGAGGCCAGGGGCCAAGGAATGTGTGTGGCCTCTGGAAGCTTGAAAGCACAGGTTTGGGACATCTAGTTCTGTCCTTGAGGTGTTTTTGGAGCAACGAGCCACAGGATCTCTGGTCAGTTGTTATTAGCTTATCATGACAGAGATCACACAGTTCTCACTGTCATCTGTAAGACCGGCTCTATTTCTCAGCCTCCTTTGCAGCTGGGTTGGGGCCACAGGGTCAGCTGGATGTGAGCACGAGTGGTATAGGCTATTTCCAGGCCTGATGCTTCGATAAACCCAAATGATCTCTAGCTCCAATCTCTCTTTTTCTGTCTGTCTGTCTCTCTCTCCATGGTGACCCTGGAGGCCTTGCATTCTAGATGAATTTAGCTACAAAATGGAGGAAGGCTGTCTCATCTGTGTGGTGAGCAATACATGAACTTTCATTTTGTTGAACCAGTAAGATTTTAGGAATATCTGTGGCAACATTACCTACTCAGCAATTACTGAGTCCAACCATGAACCAGACAGGATGAAGGGAGTGACAGATAAGTGACAGATGTGGACAGATAAGTGACTTGGGAACCCAGGACTTGGGAGCATGTGCGTGCTGGTTTAGAGCAGGACCCTGATTTCCAAGTGTGACCTATAAACCACAATAGGACCTGAGCATATGTAGGGGGAAACAGATGGAACACTTTTAAACCTTTAATAGGCATACATTTATTTGATGATACATTAGAAAAAATTTTACCGTGTGTGTGTACGTGTGTGTATAATTTCACAGATACTCTTTGCTTCGAAATAAATTAGAGGTAGACTTAAAGAAAAATATTAAATTGTAAATATGTAAACAGTACGTGGGAATGGAATAAAACTGTGAAGGTGGCATTTGAATTGCTGAAATTTAGGGACCATGAAAGTAGGCCATAGGAAAACACAGCAGGCTTGGAGTATATTTCTGAAAAGAATGGGCAGCTGCCATGGCTTTTGCTATGGGTAAGTCACATATTTAGCTCTAACATTTTAGGACTTAAGGGGGATCTAAAATAACCAGCTTCTTTTTGCCTTTATAATGACGTCTAACTTCCGCAGGCTGGCATTCAAGACCTTCTAGATGTCTAGCATGTAACAGTAACTTAACTTGCCAGTTGAATTTCTGTTGGCCTCTGTCCATGACTCTACCACTTAATTCCACCCACCTTGCAAGCCACAGCTCAAATCCCATTTCCTCTACAGAGCTTTACCTTACTGCCCCCAAATAAAAATGATCTCACCCTCTTTAAAAGTCTTAGGGCAGCTATTCCGGGTAAGAACCAGACATACTGTCTTCACATAGAGTTATTTGTATAAACATCTTGCCTTCTCATTTTACATTGCCAGCTCCTGGATAAGACTGATCTTAGTCTTACAACATTTCTTTGGATCTTGCATGCTTCCAGATAATTTTCAGTAACACACAATCAACATATTTGTTGTAAGTTTTTGTTGTAAAACATCTGTTTCTCATGCTTCAGAGATTTTCAAAGCACAAGCCAAGAATTGCTGGATGTAACAGCATGGAGTTGTCCTATGACACGAAGGTAATTTAATGAGCTTTCTGTCTGAAGAAACTTCTAGGCTGTAATGAAGATATCTATCGGGAGTGTCATGAGGTTTGCTAGTACCTTGTTTATTCAAATGGTCATGTTGGTGAAATGTGTTCAGGCAGGATGTTAAAGTAATGGTAGCTGCTGGAACAAATAGATTTCAAAATTAAATAACAGAATTTTATTTCTCACTTAAATAATCGTCAAGGCAAGCCAGCTTTCCTCGTCGCAGTTCCTTGGGGACCAAGATTCCTTCCAGTATGTGGTTCAGCCATTCTCTTCGGTCACACGATCATCTGCGTCCAGTTGACAGAAGATAAAAGGGAACGTGAAGCAGGTACTCCCACTTTTCAAAAACCCTGCTTAGGAAATCCGCACAGACGATTCAAACTCACACCCTCTGGGTGCAAACTTGTTGCGTGGTCACATTTAGATGTCAGGAGGATAGGAGATGTAAGCCCTAGGGGCTTCCTAGCACAATTTTAAATTCTGGATGGGAGAGCACGGACTCTGGGTGGATGACTTAGCTATCTGCTGCAACAGCAAGGCCCAAGTTTAGCTGCCACTTAATTTGATTTACAAGGAAATGTGGAAGCATTTGTCAAATCATAGCAACAACAGAGGAAACGCAGTGGAATATGATAACCCGAGAAGTGAGTAAAACATAAACAAAGCCCATCTGGGTCCCTTAATTATCATCTTCATCTCTTTAGGAGATGAAGACAGGCCTAGCACAGGTACTGCAGCCCAAGTGTGTTGAATTCTGGAATGGGCAAGCGCGGTGGAGTGTGGCTCTTCTAACCTGTGGGCTTCTCTGAAGAGTCATTTTGGGATTTGGGCCAAGTGGAAAATAGTGCCAGGCACTTCCACCTGACTGCTGGCCAGGCTCTACTGCTCTGTGGCCACTGAGTGTAGGAGAGAACTGATAACTCTCACTGGCTTTGAGGGAGAACACTGTGTTTTTTCATTACAATTTTCTTTTTATTTTTTTTTAATTTTATTTATTTATTCACGAGAGACACACACACACACACACAGAGAGAGAGAGAGAGAGAGAGAGATGCAGAGACACAGGCAGAGAGAGAAGTAATCTCTACTCAGGGAGCCGGACGTGGGACTCAATTCCGGATCTCCAGGATCACGCCCTGGGCCGAAGGCGGCGCTAAACCGCTAAGCCACCCGGGCTGCCCTTATTGCAATTTTCTTATTCGAACTTTGTAGTAATTTGGTTTAAGAGGGAATATGGCCTTAGTAGACTAGAAAATGAGATGTGGAAATGACCCAAGACCTCCCATGAGTGTGTGAGTCAGGACTAGACCCTACATCTTCTGACTCTAAATTCAAGTCCCAATTCATTACAATACAATCTCCCTGCCTCCCCACCTCCTCCCAGGGAAACTCCCCACCTCCTCCCAGTGACTTTTGGTAAAAGTGCAAAATAGGTCATTCCTGTCCAGTCTTCTAGGTTCTTTCTTCTATGACCTTTTGCCCTTGCAAATATCAGTTGCCTATTTTTTTTCTTTTTTTAAAGATCTTATTTATTTCTTCATGAGAGACACACAGAGAGAGGCAGAGACACAGGCAGAAGGAGAAGCAGGCTCCCTGTGGGGAGCCCAATGTGGGACTTGATCCCAGGACTCTGGGTTCATGACCTGAGCTGAAGGCAGATGCTCAACCACTGAGCCACCCAGGCATCCCTCAGTTGCCTAATTTTTAAGCAAAACTTGCTGTTGTGTGCTAACTTGTGCCTTTCCTGGAGGTATTGGCCTTTTTTCTTGGCCTAAATATAAAGAGATGTGGTTCTATTAGTAGACATCCTGTAGGAGGATGTTGGTGAGCATGTGGGCCCATCTGAGGACCCAGGAAACACAATTAAACAATCACATGCTCCATAAAGCTAGTTATGGCCTCAGCATTGTCTTAACCATAATTTCTTGCCAGAGCATAAATCACACAAGTCAAATTTTACAGCAACAAAGGATCTTAGAAATCACCCAATCTAGCTGTTTATGTTTGGGTAATAAATACACGAGTACTTGAAAAAGCAGTTACTTCCACTCCTTTGCGATCAGAGTAAGGCAATTAAAACAATAGGGCAGGGACACTTGGGTGGCTCAGTGGTTGAGCATCTGCCTTTGGCTCAGGGCATGATCCTGGGGTCCTGGGATCGAGTCCCACATACGGCTCCCCACAGGGAGCCTCTTTCTCCCTCTGCCTGTGTCTCTGCCTCTCTATGTCTCTTATGAAGAAATAAATAAAATCTTTTAAAAAAAACCCAATAAGACAAAGTTTCTCCCTATCAGATTAACAAAAACATATCCGATATTAGCAGGCATGTGGGAAAATTTTGCTCTCTCATACACTGTTGCATGAGTGTAGATTGGTAGCAACCTTTTGGTGGCAACAGTGGCACATTTCAAAACAAACACTGAAAACAGTAAAAAAATTAAAAAGCAAAAAATTCAATGGATCCCGTAAATTCACGGGCAAGAATTCCTATGCCTTGGGAGGATCCCGTAAATTCATGGGCAAGAATTCTTATGCCTTGGCAGGTATACAAAGTTCTGTGATCATGAATGATCATGAAAAAACAGAGAAAATTTAAATGTATTTCAATAGAGGAGTGTTAAATTCATCATAGAACATTAATATTGCTATATTGTGGGATATTATGAGATATCGTGGGATATTGTGGAGCTATTAAAAAGAATGAGTTGGAAAAGTAAAATGGTACAGCTGCTTCGGAAAATGCTGGTAGATCCCCAGCAAGTTGAACAAAGAGTTACCATATGACCCAGCAGGATATAACCCAGAGCACTGAAACGTATGTTCACACAGACACTTGAACATGAACGTTCACATCAGCATTATTCCTAATAGCTGAAAAGTGAAAATGGCCCAAAGGTCCATCAGCCGATGAATGCATAAGCAAAAGGTGGTATATCAGTCCATACAATAGAATACAACTCAGCTATAGAAAGGAAGGAAAGCATTGATTCATGCCACAACATGTGCAAACTTTGAAAACATTGCACTCAGTGGAAAAACCAGACACAAAAGGCCATATATTGTATGACTCCTTTATATGAAATGTCCAGAATGGGCAAATCCACAGAGGTGGAAAGTAGAATGTTCATTTCCAGGGACTGGGGAGAGGGAAGGAATGGGGAGTGACTACTGATGAATTCTGGGTTTCTTAGGGCAGCGATGAAAATATTCTGGAATTAGGTAGTGGTAGTGCTGATGGTTGCAAAACTTTGTGGTTGCAAAACTTTACTATATTTACTTTACAATATAGTAAAAGCCACTGAATTGCTTACTTTGAAAGGATGCACTTTATGGCACGTGAATTATTTTTACAAAGTGTGTTAGATCTATATGTCTAAAATAGAAGTTTGTCCCTGATAGACTGTAGGGTTAAAGAACAAGTGGTTGAACAATATATGGCCTACTTATGTAACATGATATAATAAAACAAACCATATCAGTTATGGTCCAGCCAGAAAGATATAAAGCCCTATAAATATTATAAGAGAGCGAACTTAATACAGGGAATTCTTACAAAGGTGAAAAGCACATTGACACTAGAGAGACTAAGTGAGGAGAGTGTTAGCAGAGCCCAGGTGTTAGGTCACCCATGTGGAGGTCGGTTCCATGGGGGGCTGAAGCCATGCAGGAATTGTTCCCACTGCCAGAGATGCCACTGGAAGCAGAGTGATGGGGAGAAAGACCTTGGCTTCTGTCCTCCCAATCTCCAGTCTTCTCCTATCACTACTTACTGATCATTTCTACTCAGCAGCTGGAGGAAAGGGAGGCTAGGGCACATTGTAGCTCCTGCAGTACAGAATAGAGCAAAAGAGGAGCAGAGAGCGGATGTTGAGCAAACAGGCTTGCCCTATCGAGTATATTTCTTTTGCAACCTGGCATCCATTCTGTTCTATCTGACAGGAGGCATGTGTCATAAAAAAACCAAAAAAAAGTTCTCACCCTCTCAACAAGGGGACAGCCAAAGTCCCATCAGTTGTCATTATCCATTTTGAGTTCAGCTTTCCAGTTGATATGATCATTCCCAGAGGTGTGGATGTGGCTTCTCATAGTCTGGTGGCTCATCGACTTAATTGTAAAGTTAAGCACCACCCACACTTATCCTAAAAAAACAGGAGAAAATGAAAGAAAGAAGAATAAACTGAATAATATAAACATAACAAAATATTCCTAACTGCTGGAGTCATCATTTCTGTACCTGGTCATGAGACTATATTTGATATTTTTCACAGTTAATATTTATCAGTCTGCCACCACCCATCCCCTATTGCCTTACCCTTAGCCTGGACTCCACGTGATCAGGGTTCTTGACCCATGGAGGTGACTAGAATCACAATTCCTAGAGGTTCTGAGTCTTTAGTGGCCACATCATTATTGAATTGCTGTATTCTATTGATTTTCATTTGGATGCACTAAGAGACATCCGAGATTATCCTCTGGGCTCCAGTGATGGCTTCTTTCAACAGCCTCCCCTTGGCAGTTGAAATCAAACCCATTCTCTGTCTGTTGATTCAGGTACAAAGAAATCCAAATAGCTAGATGGCAGTCTCCTCTTCCTCTTCCCTGTGGAAGACTTGGGGAAAATCTCCAAGATTGCAGGGGCAGGAAACAAACCTCTGGAAATGGATATAACAGGGAATGGGACTAATCCTCAACTCTTGGTTCTCCAACCCATGTGGCCTGGCTCACAGGAGAAAGAACACCAGCCATTTATTGCAGTTTAAAACATATATAATAAATAAATAAATAAATAAATAAATAAATAAATAAATAAATAAATACATATATAGCATCCTACAGGACAGGACCCATGCTTGCGGGTGTTGTCTCCCATCTGGCACTTGACTGGGTCTGTAACAAACCATTCTTCTGGGCAACTGAGGTATATGTTAAGGTCACTGAATTAATTCCGTGAGTGTGAAAACATCCCTGCATTTCCTTCACTATAAAATGTATTACCTGCTCAGAATGTATGAAATACCATGTTGATAAATGAGGCATTCCCTAAATCCATGGACATTGGCTCTGACAAATATGCAAAGCTCATTGTACCAGGGAAGTTGGGGCACCCTGATGTAAATGAATGTAGGCAGTTGCCCAAGTTTCAGTCAACCAATCAAAGAAATGGTTGGAACTGTTTTCAGCTGTGTGATTCAGAACCTCAAGTCTGGAATCTTGAGTGTGTCCTTATTGACAAATTCAGCTTCATCTAATATGATTTTCTTTTTCTAGTTCTTTGGCTGTCACCCTTAGAATCTGATTGCACACTTGTTCCCCAGGTTCCCACTCCCAAGAATTAGCAAGATCTTACTTTTCCTGTGGTGTAGAAAGTATCTTTTCCCAGAATGCACCTTATGATTGCGCTCCCAGAGTACCGTGGGATGGGATTCCCATTTATCTCACTGTCCAGAGGCAGTAAGAATTAGTAGCACTGAGTCTTGAGGAGACTAGTATCCCATTGCAAGGAGCTTCCTGGGGTAAGATCATTATATTACAGAGACTTTGAGTAGGAGAAATCTTGTTTCCACAGATAGGGGAGGATGGACAACCTCCATAGGACAGGGAGGTTCAGAGGGTTTTCTTGGTTCAAGGTTCTTTTTTTTTTAAAAAAAAGATTTTATTTATTTATTCATGATAGACATAGAGAGAGAGAGAGAGAGAGAGAGAGGCAGAGACACAGGCAGAGGGAGAAGCAGGCTCCATGCCAGGAGCCTGACGTGGGACTCGATCCGGGGACTCCAGGATCACGCCCTGGGCCAAAGGCAGGTGCCAAACCGCCAAGCCACCCAGGGATCCCTTGGTTCAAGGTTCTAAGTGTGTCAGCTCATCCAAATGTCCCCTCTCAAGGGTCAGGACCCCAGTCATTCTCAAATAACGCCCGACATTAACATATGAGACAGGGCTAGGTTTTGTATTCAGCTTGCAATGTGATTCTGCAACTCGTGCGATTAGAGTTGGAGCCAAATGTTCCCACGTGTCTACCCAGTGGCTACTAGAACTGAGAGCTTCTTTCAAAACCACTGACGTAGCTCAGTGGTTCTGTACCTGTGTCTGAGCTCATAGTTTCCTTTCGTAAGCTCTCCGCACCTTTGGAAGCAGTAGGTCACCTAAGAGCTTAGACCAGTTGAGGACAGGAGTTAATTGATTTTTCCCAAAGCCTGTGGTAACTGGCCTATTATCGCAGGCCAACTACGGGTGGTCATTTAAGTAAGGAGACTGCTGCCGCCTGCCACGTATTACTTCCATTTACAAGGTGATCATCACTATATTCATGATCTTACAGGTAAGCAACCCAAACCAGAATTCTATTATGAGCATCTGTTTCTTAAAACCACTCTGCAAGCTACAGGAAAATAGGAAAATAGAAGCTTCTCTAGTTTGTATTTATTTATTTATTTATTTATTTATTTATTTATTTATTTATTTATTTAATTTTAATTTTTTAAAAATTTTTATTTATTTATGATAGTCACAGAGAGAGAGAGAGGCAGAGACACAGGCAGAGGGAGAAGCAGGCTCCATGCGCCGGGAGCCCAATGTGGGATTCGATCCCGGGTCTCCAGGATCGCGCCCTGGGCCAAAGGCAGGCGCCAAACCGCTGCGTCACCCAGGGATCCCTTTTTTTTTTTTTTTTAATAGAATGAATCTACAATACGATGAATATCCTGCACACCGCTGAACTGTACACTTAGAAATGGCTGAGGTGATTTTATAAGTGACTCTAATACAGAGAATTGGCTTCGTGAAGTGGAAAAATAGAGGAACAAGTAAAAGATTTTGAGCTCATCTGGGGATGAGTGACAGTGGGAAGCTGTTCCCTTCTCTCTGCTAGAGGCATGAGGAGAGCAGAGGGTGACAGGCCTCAGAATCAGGGTCGCGCTCTGGGAGTTGACAGCCGCTGGCCTGTCACAGGGGCTCGGAGGTGATGCCCCAGGAAGCCGAAGGAGGCTTCTTTCCACCTCCTTCCACCGGGGCCTTCCATTGGCAGAGCTGACAAGGCGCCGCCCAGAGGAGCACAGCAGGGGAGGGACAAAGAGGCAGTTGAGCTGTCCATGCACCTCTTTTTAGGTCTGTAGCAGTGCAGAGTCTGGAAGCAATAGAGCCCAGTAACCAACTGGACGTATCCGTGAGAGGGGTGCAGAGGGGTGCAGAGGCTGCGGAGCGCCCGGCCGCAGGGCCAGGGCCAGAGGCCGCTGAGGGTGGGCAGGCGCGTCTGCCAGAGGAGGGGGGCGCGGGCTGGGGCTCTGGGGTGCCCAGGGCTCTGCACGACGCCCTGTCTTCTGTGATGCAGCTCTGCCCTGGTGTGAGGCGGTTTGATGGCCTCTTGGGCTGGGGGGCAGAGTGCGTGCTGGAAGGGCTGAGGGGCAAGCGGAGGAGAGGAACAGCCGGATACAGACCCACCCCTGCCTGTGTGTTAAATCCCAGCCCATCTGTGCTCCTCAGGATACAAGAAGGTGGTGGTGGTGGGGGGGCAGTCAGGGCAGGAGTGTGGCTGCCTCAGAGTATCTGGGCCTCCTTCTGTCTGTGTCAGCTTCTGCACGTTCCCCCTCAGACTGGCAGTTGACAATGTCTTTTACAGCAACGCAAATCCGGTATCCTACCGGGTCGAGGCCGAGCGGTCATTAAGTGGCCGCCTCGGGGAACTGGGTGCAGCACTGTCATCCAACTGGAGCCTCGCTGTCAAGCAGGCCCAAGGCCAGCCACAAAGGCGCGGTTGTTTCACGGCCCAGACTCCACCGCAGGGAGGGACGGAGGTGCCCTTGGAAACCCCAGCCTTGGCTCTGCGGAGCTCAGCGTTTGGCCTTCATTGAACTATGTAAATACTCATTTTTTTAAAAAAATGTAACAATGAGGCAATTGCTTGAGCAGAACACACACACACACACACATATATATATATATATGTGTGTGTGTGTGTGTGTGTGGCTTTTTCTCCTCTATGTTTAAGGGGTCATGGCAAGGCAGTCCTCAAATACTTTGCAATCTTGGGGGTGCCCAGAATAGGAAAAGTGTCTGCAGGGTAGGAAGGAGTCCCCTCACGTTGGCAGGCCTGTGGAATCCCTCCAGGGCTTAATTACCCTGCTCCTAGGTTCCTCCGTGGCTGGTCAGGAGCTGGGGGGTGAGGACTGTCTGAGCCTGTGCCTTTCCATTATGACCCCAGTTAGAGAGGAAGTGGCTGTTCCCTGGGCCCCAGGGAGACCGGGGAGTGGGGGAGGGAACGGCCCAGCCTCCCCCAACCCCGGCGAGGTGGCCTACTGAGCCCTGCCCGTCTGCCACGCTGCCTTGGTTTTAACGAAATTGGGCCCTGTTCATCCCTAATTATCTGCTCCGGCCTGGCTGGCTGACGTGTTTATTTTGTGGCTGCCAGACTGGTGGAGACGGGTCTTTCATAAAGAATCACATTCCTTTCAAGTTTAGTTTTCTTTTTGCCCATCATTTGTTTTTGCAAACATTTCGGGATTAATTGAACACTCTTTCCCCTTCCAACCAAAACACATGCTCGCCTTCCCTGTGCAATATGGCAATCTTGGCATTTGAATATGTGCACTCTTTCGTTTCTGAGTCGCCAGTGCTGACAAAAGACTGGTCTCAAGTCACCCCGGGCTGCTGTGAGGGGGAAAAAAATGGTGCTTCGTTTCAGATTAGCCTCTTCACTTTCTGTCTCTGAAAAGCTCATTTTCTATAAATCTAGGTTTGGCTATCTTTGGGCTCACCTCAAGCATGCGACTGCATATCTTTTGCTCATCTTTTTAATTATAACTATGGGTTTGAAAGCCTTCATATAACATGTCATGTTTTGAGTAACTGAAGAAGAGGAAAAGAGTCAGCTCTGGGCATCTTTAAAAGGTGTCAAGTAAAAATCATTCTTCTCTAACAGTTTTGCTATTAAAGACTCCACTGGAGAAAAGGAGCTAGGAATCGAAATGAATCGTCTTCTTTATTTCAACTATGGCACACCTCATTAAAAAAATAAAACAAAACCCCAAAACTCATAATTCCATTTTCATCTTCTTTCTCCTTCTAGTGTTGCTTAATCCTGGCTGCTCAGGAAGGTCACCCGGGGTGTTAACAACTGTATGCAGGTGTGGTGACCTAACAGCATCCCAGAGATGGTCCCGTTCCACCCCTGGGGACTGCTGCCTTGCCTGTGATTAAGGTAAGGGTCTTGCAGTGTGGAGGCTGTCCTCCATTATCCAGTGGGGGCCTCCAGGTAATCCCGAGGATCCTTCGAGGTGGAAAAGAAGGCAGAGGAAGAGAATAAGAGGGATTGTAACTCTGGAAGGAAAGAACAGAGATGCAGTGTTGCTGGTTTTAAAATATGAACAGGAGGGTTGCCTCTCAGAGCTGGAAAGGGCAAGAAAACAGATTTTCTTTGAAGTCTGTAGAAAGGAACAGACACCTTGATGTTTAGCCTGTGTCAGACTTCTGACCTACGGAATTGTGAGATAGATCTGTGTTGTTTCAAGCCATTAAGTTTATGGTCATTTGTTACAGCAGCAAGAGAAAACTAATGCGTCATGCAAATTCACCCTGGTCTGATCAAATCCCAATTTGGGGAGGTGAGCCCGGGCATCAGTAAGTTTTCAAAGCTCTGCAGGTGATTCTCACGTACAGTGGGATCGAGTACCAGCGAGCTGCACTGTCTCTGTGTCCTTACCCTTCCATGCTCCTGGGTCCCCTGCAATCTGGCCACTGCCCCCACCACTCATCTGAAACTCTTCTTACACACCAGCCACCTCCTTGTTGACAGATCCAGTGGTCACTTCTCCCCCTCACCCCACACTTACTTTATTCAACATTTGACACCATCAGCCATTTCCTCATGCTGGCTCCTCTGTTTGCCCTTTTACCTCTCTGGTCTTCTTGGTGATTCTCTTTGGCTACTGCTTTGCTTCAGCTCAATCCTTAAGTGTTGATGCTCTGAGGGTTCCATCCTCAGGTCCCCTCACCTCTCACTCTGGACACTGTTCCAGCAGTGTTTCCTTTGTCACTCTAGCTTCTATAATGATCAATACCTAACCCACATCTTTTACCTAAATCTTGTTTTTTTTTTTTTTTTGCTTTCAAAACCATACGTTCAACAATCTCCTTTAAACTCAATACATCCAACACCAAACTCATTTCCCCCACTTTAATTCCCCTTTTCCATGTATGGCATTATTCTCCACGCAGAAACATAAGCCCAAAACCTGTGAATCATCCTTTGTCCTCCTTCTCCCTCACCTCCTCCTTCCCCAAGTCTAATTAATAACGTCTTTCTATCTACTCGGTATTGTCCTGGCTCAGGTTACTTTCTTCTCTCCCTGATTATCACAATGGCCAAAGCCATTTCTCAAAAGTGAAAATATCGTAACTCTACATAAAATATTTTAACGTGTCTTTCATCCTTAGGAATGAACTCCGAGCTCTTCATTTGTCTTGAAGACACAGTGTCCCTCGCTCCTGTTTTCCTGTCTAACATCATCTCCTCCCATTCTTGGCCTCTTTCTACCTGCCCACCATCTCTCAAATTCTGCGCTCCAGCCATTTGGACCTACTTTGGTTGTTAAATTTATCATGCTTCCTCTTGTCCCAGACTCT
Source organism: Canis aureus (assembly GCF_053574225.1). Taxonomy (NCBI): domain Eukaryota; kingdom Metazoa; phylum Chordata; class Mammalia; order Carnivora; family Canidae; genus Canis; species Canis aureus. Next base: position 52,741,151 of record NC_135615.1, read on the forward strand.
GCACATGCTCGTCTTTCTGCCTTGAACACAATCCTTTCCCACTTCAGGACTAGCTAAGTCTTCCCCGTGAGTCAGCTTCAGCTTAGCTGTTGCCATGGACTTTTGTCATTTTTGGGTGCATTCAGCCTTTCTTTAGCAATCTAATTGCTTTCTGGATAATTAACCCTTTTTTCCCTTTTGTGTATCCTTGTTAGATGGTAAAATGAAATGTCCGCTCCTATCACAGAACCCGAAGGGAGTTAGCTCTTTCTCTCATGGCCCCAGTATAATCAGGTAGATGAGCTGTGACCTAAGCTGCTCAATCAGATGTTTTCTTCCAGGACTTTGAGTCTTGTATAAATAGTGCCAGATGAAAGAAATCAGAGTTCCTCCCTGCCCCTGGCAGGGCTCCCCCTGGACTGTTCTGGCTCCGAGACTCTGCCTGTGTTCTAGTTTCTAAGCTCTTCAAAACCGCCTTGATTTGTCTCCATACACCTGTTTCTCTAGCTGCTCCATTGATTCTGCTTGTATTCAATACCCTTTCACTAAATGTCCTAATTTTTAAGTTAAATTTGGATTCTGTTGTTGTTGTTTTTAATCTATAAAGTCTTTTGTGGCTCCTTAGACCTTCTGTGGGCTTATCCTTAGTATAGTCCTTACTACAATGTATTAAAATATTTACATTTCTGTCTGTCCTCCCAGACCATAAACTTCTTGGGAGTAAGAATAATACCTTGTTCATTAATTGTACACCCAGAAGCACAGACAGTGGCTTATATATAACAAACATTTAATAAGCAATTGAGGAATATGTGAGTGCAATTCATTCTTTGATAGGAATAGAATAAATGTGGAAAAGACTCATCATCTATTGATTTCAGTGTTTTCCAAACAGGCTATTGTCACCTTATATATTGTCACCAGAAAGTTTAATTAAGGCTTCCATATCTACCAGGTGGCAAAAACATGCTGATTGTTTAATTGTGTGTGATCTGCACAATTAAAGCCCAAACCAAATCAGATCAGATTCAAACTAAAAATACCAAAACAAAGACTTCCCCTTCTGGGTAGATATAGAAGACCTATTTTTCTCTGTTCTACCCCTCAGAACAACAAACCTTTCTGGGGAAAGCTCACTAATCATTAGGAAATGAAAATCAAAATCACAAGATATCACCTCACCCCTGTCAGAATGGCTATCATCAAGAAGATGGGAAATAAGAAGTGTTAGCAAGGATATGATGAACCTGGAGCTCTTATGCACTGTTGGTGGGATTTTTAAATGGGTATAGTCATTATGGAAAACAGTGAGGAGGTTCCTCAAAAAGTTCAAAGTAGAACTGCCATATGACCCAGAAAGTCCACTTCTGAGTATATATCTGAAGGAAACAAAATCACTATCTGAAAGAGATAGCTGTCCCCTCAAAATCTTTGCAGCATTATTCACAATAGCCAGGACATCGAATCAGCCTAAGTGTCCATTAATGGGTGAATGAATGAATAAAGAAAATGTGAGATACATACACACTGGAATACCAGTCAACCATAGAAAGAAGGACATTCTGCCATTTGTGATAACTTGGAAGAAACTTGAGGGCATTAAGCTAAGTGAAATAAGTCAGAGAAAGACAGATAGTGTATGATCTCATTTATATGTGAAATCTAAGAAAATCAAATCCCTAGAAACAGAGATCAGATGTGGGGTTGCTGGAGGGTGGGGTGGAGGGGGGTGGAGAGGGGTCTGGGCACTGAGGAATGGGAAGGTGGCCAAAAGGTATGAACTTCCTTACAAAAAAAGATAAGATGAACTTCACAACATGATGACTATAATTAACCATGCTGCACTGCATAATTGAAAGTTGCTAAGAGACTCGATCTTAAAAGTTCTGATCACAAGAAAAAAAGTTGTGAACAGGGGAGGGGATGGATGTTAACTTATTGTGGTGATCATTTCATAATGTATATATGTATCAAATCATTACATTATATGCCTTAAAATTACACAATGCCATACATCAATTATATACCAACAACACTGGAAAAAACATAAAAGTGTAATAGTATTCATTAAAAATCATGTGTAATTAGTCATTAGGGAAATGCAAAATCATAGTGCAACACATAGCCATGAGAATGGCCAAAAATGGAAGTGTGGAGGAATTAGCATTCTCATGCATTGCTGGCAGGAGTGTAAATTGCTACAACCAGTATGGTAAATCAGCAGTTTTTACTGAAACTAATCACATACATGCGTTAGGACTCTAAATAAATGGAGGGATGTACCATGTCTCTGGATTGGAAGAGTAGGTTCTCCTCAAACTGATATAGAGATTTCATGTAATGTCTATCAAAAGCCCACAAAAACTTTTTGGGTAGATATAAACAAAAATTTTTTAAAATTAATATGGAAAGGAAAAGAAATTAGAATAGCTCAAACATTTTTGGAAAAGAATAAAGTGGGAGGGGGTTGCCTGGATGGCTTAGTGGTTGAGCATCTGCCTTCAGCTTAAGTTGTGATCCCGGGGTCTTGGGATTGAGTACCATATCGGGTTGCATGCAGGGAGCCTGCTTCTCCCTCTGCCTATGTCTCTGCCTCTCTCTCTCTCAATTTGTATCTTTAATGAATAAATAACTGAAATCTTTAGAAAAAAAGAATAAAGTGGGAAGAATCAGTCTACAATGATCTCAAGATTTATATAACTATGGTCACCGAGTTCGTGTGGTATTGGTGGAAGGATAGACCCACAGATCACAGACCCACAGAATAGAGAACTCATAAATAGACTCACATAAATATGCCCCACTGAGTTGGATGAAGTTTCAGTAATAATTTATTTAATGAAAGAAATAAAGCCTTTCCAACAATGGCATTGGATCTTGGATATTTACAGGCAAAAAAAAGAAAAAAAAAAAAAGTCTTATCCCCAGTTTCACACTTCAATACAAAACTTATCTAAAGACATAGATAATTTAAAATTTAAAGAGATAAAAAAGATATATGACATAAACAATCACAAAAAAAGAGAACTAGAGTGGCTTTATTAATATCAGACAAGGCAGACTTGAGAATGAGGATTACCAGCAGCCAAGCATCATTATATAATGAAAGAAGTATCAATTCACCAAGAAGAAATAATTCTAAATGCATGTTTAGCTCTCATAGATTGACAAAATAACAAATTAGTCATCATCATTATTATTTTTAACAGCTTTGGCATTATAGGCAGAGTCTAAAAGAACAAGTCTATCAGAAATGAAAAGTCACACTTATTGTATCCTGTGATAGCTTCCAGAAAGAACCCTTAGTTGTTTCTCAATCAAACATCCCTTGGAATCATGTATTCTTCTGTCATCATATAGGGTAGAAATCTTGAGCAAATATGGCAAATGGCTTCTGACAGGCTGGCTCCTGATTTCTGACCCTAAAAGGTATGAATGTTTGAAGCTATAAGTCAGAACTGGAGTGAGCAATCATAAATGACCTCACACTTACTGCCCTCAGTCCCAGGATGCAGCATGCTTTCTGCCTTCCGACTTAATGAAAACTCACACACACACATAACACCTCTAGAAACCAAAGCAATAACTTTATAAATTCTCTGAACTCCCTGCCTCCACATCCCCCTCCTTACTGGCAGCAGGAGGCCTTGATGGGTTGGGTCATCATCACCTGGCATGTCACTAGGAGGCATTTCCTAAGTTTCCTTCCATCATGGGATGGAGAGGCACCTGATTCTGATCCCTTCTGTATTTCTCCACAAGGTAAGTGAGAAATCACAGGCCAGTCTATTGACTGGCTTTTGACCCATCTGCCAAATGTGTTCTTTATTTTATTTTTTTCCAACTGTGTCTTTGAATCACAGAATAGAATGTACGGAGGAAAATCTGTAATCAAAAAGATGTTGGTAGGTTGCTGCAATAAAAACCTTAAGATGAAATTATCAGGAATAATCATCAAGTCCAATATTTACGTATAAGAGATTAGTTTGGTTGTAATAAGCATGAAGGAGGCCAGTGTGAGAAACCCATGGTAGCAGGGTCACCATCTGACAGCAAAGCTAGTAAAAGTCAACTTAAAATGGATGAGGACATGTGATGAGACGAGCACTGAGTGCTATTCTATATGTTGGTAAATTGAATTTAAAAAAAATTTTTAAAAATGGATGGGGACAAAGAGTACACATGGACACACATGTACACACCAACTTACAGACTGGCCTTACTCTTGACAAGCAATGCAAGAGGCCCAAACAAAGTATGTGCCAACAGATAGCATGTTAAAAGAGTGATAACATGTGACCAAAGGAATTTATTACATCAGTACAAGGTTGTTTCAATATTTGTATGTTTATTAATGTATTTCACATTAATTGATATAAATAGAAAAATCATATGATTATTTTTATGAGTGTTGCAAAGGTTTTGGAGAAAATTGAACACCCATTCTCCATTTTTTAAAAAAAGAGTTTTGACAAAATGTGGATCAATTGCTATTCTATTATGCAAAACCCAGCATTATGCACAACAGAGTGGAAGCGTTCCTATTGAAATTGGGAACAAGGAAAGGACACACTATTACTTGTATTATTTCTCATGGTCTGCTGGTATTCTTCAGCACAATGAGAGAAGAGAAAGAAATGAGTGGTTTAAAAGTTGAAATAGAGGACATGAAATTACAGTTATTATAGTTATTAGCAGATAGCATAACTATTTGCCTCAAAAACCCAAGGGAGAGTACATTGAAATGCTGGTCCTATCAGGGAATTCTGAACAAAGATAACTGAACAACAATCACACAGGGAAACCAAGAGCTTTCTCATGTGCAAACTATAATCGATCAGAACAAGCGACCCCAAAAGCAAATACAAAATACAGAAAATACTTATGAATAAACTTAATAAGAAATGTGCAAAATCTATAGAAAGAAAACTTTTTAAAAAAATTTAATTTATTCATTTGAGAGAGAGAATATGAGCAGTGGGGAGAGGCAGAGGGAGAGAGAGAAGCAGACTCCCCGCTGAGCCAAGAGCCTAACTGGGGCTGGATCCCTGGACTCTGGGATCATGACCTGAGCTGAAGGCAGATGCTGAGCCTTCAATAAAAAAAAAAAACCTTCAATACTAGTGATGATCACAATAGGACATTTGAGCAAATGAATTATATATTGAATGACTAGCTAGGGAGTTTTATCACCATAAAGGTACTAATTCTCCCTAAGATATGCTAAAATCGTACTATACTTTCAATAAAATCCAAACTGGTTTTTTGGAACGAGGCAAGTTAATTTCCTAAAATTTGTATGGAAGAAAACAATCCAGGAAAACTAGGAAAATTCTGAAAAGGAAAAATAATGATAGGAGACTGTCTCTACCAGGTATGGAAAATAATATTCAAAATATTGTGACACTGAACTTTAAATAGACTAATGGGGGGAAAAACGTCTAGAAATAAACCCTCACACATGCAGAAGTTTACTTTGTGATAAACATGGCTTTTCCAATCAGTGGGTGGGATGGTTGTTAGCATTCTGCTCCATTCTTGACATTTGTGGCTCTCACATGTTACAAAAGTCGTGGCTGGAAGCCACTGCCCAACATTTCCAGACTTCCTCATCATCTTCCTTTGGTTCAGTTCCATGAACGCGTGGCTCTGTGTCCATAGTCATTGGAGGAGGTATTTTGGAATTGGATAGCCCAGCCCCATTAAGCCAATGACTGCCGCATTGGCCAATGATGTTGTGAGAAGCAGCAAAGCAGAACCAGTAGACTGGGCTCCTCTAAAATTCTATCTCACAGAAACTGTGAAACAATACATGTTATTTTAAGCTATTAGGTAGTGTGGTAATTAGTTAATGCAACAATTGATGACTAATGAACTTGCTCGCTCCACTCCATGGTGAGCGTGTGGAAGTAGGCACCCTCAGAAATTGCCAGTAGGAATATAAATCATATCAAAGCTATGGGCACATATAAGGCAATATTAATTATAGTAAACATGTAATTTCACATCTAGAAATATATCCAGCGATGTCCTTGCAGAGGTGTGAATTGTTAAACATCTGTTATTTAATAAATTTATATTTTAAGATGGTAATACATTCAATAAAAGTCCTATTTGTGGTGGCGTTGTTTGTAATGGCAAAGACTGGAACCTAAATGCATTATTGGGACTATTTAAACACAATACATCCTTGTGACAGAGTTCTCTGCAACTGTTAAAAGGAATGTCATTCTATAACAAGAACAAAACACTACATATGACATACTACCATTTGTGTAATACAAAAGAAGAGCATACGTGTAGATATTTTTGAACGGTAATGCAAGAGACTGATAACAATGGAGATGGGTATCAGGAGTGGGGGAGAACTTTTCACTATATGTTTTTTGGGGGATATCATTTGAAAAAAAAATCTTACCATGTACAAGTATTGCCTATTCAAATTATTAAATAATTGAAAAACTAAAATAGATGAGCGGTCATCCACTTAAGAGATAGTTTCCAAATGTGCAGCTGATGTAGAACTGGAGAACTTTTCTGCTACAATCATGATAGCTGGGAGAGTATCTTCAAGCCTGGACTCTAACTTCAGAACATTATAACCTAAGCCATTATGTTTTCTTCTGTTTAGAGAAGGAATAGGTTTATAGGAAGTGAGTAGTCTGCTTTAGAGTCTAGATAAAGAGAAATTGGAGAACAAGGAATTTGTCAATGTTTATCCAGACCATGGGAGAAAGGCAATATTTAGTAGACAGGCATACTTAAGTATTGAGAGGAATATATATATATATATATATATATATATATATATATATATATATTCATGAGAGAGAGAGAGATGCAGAGACACAGGTAGAGGGAGAAGCAGGCTCCATGCAGGGAGCCCGATGTGGGACTCAATCCCAGGACTGCGGGATCACGCCCTGGGCTGAAGGCGGTGCTAAACCACTGAGCCACCTGGGCTGCCCTTGAGATGAATATTTTTTTTTTTTTGAGATGAATATTTTATAGAAGTTGAGAATATTCAGTTCCTTTGGTTTAGATTCTGTGCTCAATTGAGCAAACTTTTAATGACTAACTAGGCTTCCCCAGGTTTTTGCAGGAGATCCCTTACATATTAGACACCAGTATTGTCACTATAGCGCTGTAGACCTCACTGGAAATTTTAAATGTTTTAGGTTATACATCAATCTTAAGGGGGTTAGATTTATCTGAATCAGGCCCAAGAGCTTGAACATCCAAGACTGCTCTGATACTATGAAGTTTCCTAACACATAATTGAGAAGCAATGCCCTCTTAGGTGCCATCGTCCTCTGACGCCAGTGGAGTAGCCAACCCATCTCTCTTTTGGAAAGATAAGTCTCCTTTTTCTTTTCTTTTCTTTTTTTAAGATTTAATTTCTAAAATAACTTCTACATCCAAAGTGGGGCTCGAACTCACAACCCTGTGATCGAGTCACATGGTCCCCTGACTGAGCCAGCCAGGTGCCCCAGATGAGTCTCCTTTGTTGAAATGTAGTAAGCATATGCAAAGCAAAAGGGAGAGAATTCCAACAACAGTTCATACGAAAAATCCTTGGGGCACTGGGTGGCTCAGTTGGTTAATCAGCCCGACTCTTGATTTTGGCTTAGGTGGGGATCTCAAGGGCATGAAATGGAGCCCCATGTTGGGCTCTGAGATTGAGATTCTCTCCCTCTCCCTCTGTCCCTCCCATGCATGCTCAATCTCTCTCTTTCTCAAATAAATAAATCTTAAAAAAAAAATAAAAGAAAATCCTTGTGTGATCTGATGGCATGTCCCAGCTAAGAAAAGAAGTTTGAAGGAAAGCTCAGTTTCACAGTTGTCACAGGCATCAGATAATGAGAAATCGCCAGTTTGTGGGATTGTTAATCCATTTAGAAAGTGTTTCACCTTTATAATTTGAGAGGAATATGACCTAAGATCTGGGAAATTTCCTAGAATTTCTGACACCATGATATGATATCATTTGCTTATAAGACATATGCATAATAAAAGTCAAATTGAGATTTGAATATTGGAGTATCAGCTAGGACACTCACGGGCTAAGCGATTTAAATGACTTAAATGTCATACCAACCTGGTGGCATCAATCCAGAATTTTTTTTTTTTTTTTGCCATAAACCAAAGGACAAATTACTATAAGGTATGGGCCTTCAGAGTCAACATGATTAGTTAAAACTTCAAGTGTTGACGTGGTGATTGTCAAAAGTCAACTGTTCTTCGCCCAGTTCTGGGCACCTCGTTTAAAGAGGATTGTTGACTTGAGAGGGCAAGAAGGCTAATATCTGTGTCCATTCAAGCATTTGGGTCCCATCCATTCACTTATTGATTTATTTAACTTACATTTATTGAATATATCCTGTTTGTCAAGAGCCGTAGCATGTTTTTTGGTAGTCTCATAGGGGAACTCTAGATGTACTAGCCAAAGAGAAGATTTGAAGGGGACACGGAGGGCACCTGGGTGGCTCAGTGGTTGAGCATCTGCCTTTGGCATGATCATGATCTCAGGGTCATGATCTCGGGGTCTGGAGGTCAAGTCCTGCATCGGGCTCCCTGTAGGGAGCCAGCTTCTCCCTCTGCCTATGTCTCTGCCCTTTTCTGTGTTTCTCATGAATAAATAAATAAAACCTTATAAAAAAGAGGGGGTGCATGGAAACTGTGGGAAGAATGAGGAGGCTTTTACGTGTTTTTTTTTTTTTTCTGGTGGAAACAAGTAGCAACTGAGAAAGAGCACCCCACTTGGGCACAAGTTGCAGAAGAACCTTTTGACTTTGAAACAAGCTTAGCAACATTGGAGTCCGCTGCCTGGTCACACAGTGATCTTCCAGCCGAGCAAAGGAGCCGTCAGGACACAGACAGGGAAGGTGAGGCCCAGTAGGACTGTGTGACCCGAGCAAGAGCCCACGGCCAGTTAGTGCGGCAGGGGGCCTGGCACCTGGAATCCCAGTCAGCCCAGGCCAGCCAACACTTAGCTTGTAACGATTTCACTGCTGTTCTCTCAAACTCGAAGCTCCACTATAGGTTGTAATTTATCATTTTGATGAAACACAGGCTTTGAGGCGAACATGTGGGAGTGAGTCCCTGGGCTGGCAAGCAACTACCCACATCTCAAAGACGCTTTGAAGTTCTAGGCTCATAGAGTACACAGTAATAATTCTTGTGATGTATCCCAGTTTTTCCATTACAAAAAGTAGTTGATGCTTCTGATCATGAGCAAAAAGTGGAGGTTCCTATCGGCGATATGAAATTTCAGACAAATTAGCATGGCAGGCTCAGTTCAGTGGTGATGCAGATCCATGATGTGAAATGGTTTCATGGACTGTCCTACAGCTTTGGCAATCTGTCACAGAGGCGGATGGGGAAATGTTCGAGAAGGACAAGAACAGGGGTGCCTGGATGGCTCCGTGGTTGAACATCTGCCTTCAGCTCAGCTCGTGATCTCGGGGTCCCGGGATCAGGTCCCACACTGGGCTCCCTGCATGGAGCCTGCTTTTCCCTCTGCCTGTGTCTCTGCCTCTCTCCCTGTGTGTCTCAGGAATAAATAAACCTTAAAAAAAAAAAAAAAGGAGGACAAGAATATATTGTTCTCATTCAACTATAGTCCACTCTCCCTTGATCTTTTTCTCTCAATAATTTGAGCAACACTGGTTTTAAGGAAGGAGAAAGGATCCCTAGTAAAATCTTACCATTCAGGTAAGAAGTGTGTGGAAGGAAGTGCACGGAGTCTCATGATCCGTGGCTTCCCTGCAGGTCTGTGCAGGCAACTGGAGAATCAGGCCCTGTGCGGCTTGACCTGGGGTGGGGTGCCACAGTACGGGCACCAAGTCCGAGACATTTCTGTCTTCCCTTCAAGGAGCAGGTCTCTTCCTGTCACCTCTAGGCCTGAGGAACTCTTTCAGCATCAACTGTTTCCCCCAGGATACCACAGGCAGTTCAGGCTTAAATATTGAAGACATAACCAGATTTTCAATGGATGAGTCCAGCTCTACACAACCCCCCCTCCTCCCCTCCCCCCGGTTTTCCTCATATGAAGGTTCTTAAAGTGTAATCCCTGGACTCCCAGCATCTGCATCACTTGGGATCTTGTTAGAAATGCAAATTTCCAATCCTCCCTACTCTGTCCCTTCCAGATGTGCTGAATAATGAACTCAGGGGATGGGGGTGGGGGTCGGTTCTTAGCAGTTAGTGTTTTCACAGGCCCTGGCAGCGATGCTGACAAGTGTTCCAGGTGAGGAACCGTAAAGATAGGCAAGACCCAGAAGAGTGAGTTGGGTTTAATGGTTGGTTGCTGTCCAGCCAGGCCTGCCCAGGCTCCGTCTCAGCAGAGAGGAGATCCGATGGAAGCCAACAGCCATCAACACCATTTCTCTTTGCATCCAGAATCTACTGGGTTTCCTGGGGTTCCCAGAACTCAGAACTGTAAGTAGAAAATGCTGTAAGAAGCCTTCTGCTTGGCTCCCCGTGGCCTTGCCGAGGCTTAAGGGGCACCCAGGTTCTTCACAAATGGAGAACGGAGATGTCAGCACACCCATGATAAGTCATGAGCGCTGAATCAATTTGCAGAAATGTGCCGAGACCCCCCAAACCAGCTGCCTTTTTGCATATTCCTACCTGCAAAGCTGTCAACACAGCATTTTTGCCAGCACTAGTTTTACTCTGGAAAGCCAAAGCTTTCTGACCATTTATATGATTCATATCTTTTATTCCTAGAACTTTACAAATGAAATGTTTCATAACTAAGGTAACATACTCTGCCTGTGTGTGTGTTGGGTGGTGGTGGTGGCAGGTGTATGTTGTTCACCTGGTAACGATTTCGATCGTGGTCATTTTCCTCCTCCCTTTGTCACTTGGTTCTTGGTTTTTTTTTTTTTCTTTTCTTTTCTTTTCTTTGCTACAGGCTGTGTTTATGTGACAGCTGTTTTACATTGAAATAAACACTCACACCACTTCAGCGGAATAAATGTCAAGAGAACAGCAGGAAGTCTGTTTCTTCCTGTTGCAACCTCTCCCCCCGTCAATGTGTGTGACCACTAATGAAAAGTCACGTTTTGCAGAGTCCACACCTGGAAGCTAATAGGTTGTGCACCAGGGATGAGGGAGGCCCGAAGTCCAAGCCCCGAATGGACCTTACATAGCGGCACTTGATCCCCCCACCTCCTTGTTGATGTTCTCGGTGCGTTCGGGGAGGTGGTAAACAGGGGAGAGGGAAGGAGATGCTGACCAGGGGGTGTGGTGAACGGGAGGACCTGCAGCCCGTGGCAACACCTCCACAGTTGAGCCTTTTGTGATATGGGGGAGAAGTCACCAGCCCTGCTGGATCTCACCTGCTTGAAAACAGACTATTTGTCAGTTCGGACGAGTCCTGTTTCCAGGTGGTGCTCTGGTTAGCAGATGGTTAACTGCTTAGTGAAGTCATTTTCTCTTGTTATTGACGGGGCAGCTGATTTCAGGCCTTAACCCTGAAATCTCTGCTCTTTTTCCTGTAGTTTGTAGAAAGAAGGGGGAAAGAAAACACCCAAATTCAGATAGTAGGCTCAGAAATTGTTATTGTGGGGGAACTGAATACATGTTATAAGTGGAAAATAAACCTTAAAAATTTGAGATGTGGGGCACCTGGGCAGCCAGATGGCTGAGCCTCTTTGGTTCGGCCGTGATCCCAGGATCCGCATTGGAGCAGCGAGCCTGCTTCTCTCTGTCTTCGTGGATAAATAAATAAAATCTTTTAAAAATTTTTGAGACGTGGTTCCCTCTGGCTGGAGAGAGGTGAGGGGCTCTCCTGCATGCTCCCCATCTTCTCTCCTAGGTAGGGTGCTGGGGGCCAGATGGGGAACTGGCCCTAGTACAGCTGCGTAATGAATGCCTGTTGTGTAAAGTAATTCTGGGTTTATGGATAAAAGTGGGCCTCTTCCTATAAACCTCTGTCCAGTCGTTAAAGAAAGGGCAATCTTGAATGAATAGAACAATCTGGGTTGGCCTTTACCTCGTTGGCAGATTTCATCCTGGTAGTGTGCGTGTTTTTATACAAAACCTCTGTGTGCTAAATAAAGGTCAGCACAACAGTAGGCAGCCTGTTCCGTCCCATTATGTCCTTGTCTCGTCTCAAACCAGTTTAGCCTCCAAACCTTCCTGACAATACAAGGCTTTGAGGATGGCTGTGCCACAGAACTCCAGGTGGCAGAGCTGTCCCACTGCTCTATTTACAGTCATTTCCTGCACAGCCTTCAGGATCCTGGTGGGAGCTGGGGTGGGTGAGATTGTAGCTAAGTCATGGGGACAGAGAATGACTCAAGCTCCTGGAGGGTCCTGTGTCCCTACAGGCAGACCTGGCATGGACACTGTCCCCTCCCAGACAAAAATTGGGGAGTTGGGGCTGGGGAGCTGGCAGGGAGTTGGTTGGAGGAAAGATTCATGACAGTATATGGGTTATGAAACAGGAGATCCCTAAAGAAATGGGGGGGGTGCAGAGCAAAGCGGTGTATTATGGTTCCAAATATTTCACCACATTAAATCACGTTAGGATGAATGACAAGGGAGGGGCCTGAAGGTCACCTGTACTGAGCACTTGCTGTGTGGTAGGCATTGTTCATAATACGCTGCGTGCATTGTCTCTCAAAACAATGGATTCTCTCATGTAATCCTCATAATAATCCTTTGATGTAGACAGTCTGATCATCGGAAATTTCCCCAGAATGAATGGAGGTTAAAGAACATACCTAGGGTCACCTGGGGAGGGGGGATGGTATAAGTGGAGAACCAGAGATTCTAATTTACATGCTATAAATCCAGCCTTTACACTGAACTGCTGTTAAGAATGAGTTTCAGACTTTGATGTGTGTCCAGGTCACCTGGAGATCTTATAAAAAGCAGAGACTAATTCCATGGGGCTGAAGAGGGTCCTGGGATTTGGCATTTATTTATTTTTTTTAGGTTTTTTGTTGTTGTTGTTAATTTATTGTTGTTGTTAATTTTTAAGGAATCTCTACACTCAACATGGGGCTCAAACTCCTGACCCTGAGATTGAGTCACATGCTCTACTGACTGAGCCAGGTGGGAGCCCCTGGGATTCTCTATTTCTATGAGGCTCCCAAGTGGTGTTGCTGGTGGGCTGTTCCAGGCTTCGGGCCACCCTTAAGCAGGAGAGAAATGATATGCCTAAGGGCCTGGGGCCTGGACTCACATCTCCAATCAGAGCTGCATGCTTCACATTGTGTCACCTGCCCTGGCCACCCTGTGAACCCAGGAAGGACACAGGGGAAGGGACTTTTGGAATTTCCACTGTGACACTTGCTCCCAGCTGCAGAGAAAGCCTTTGCATCCATGACCAGTGAGCTACCTACTGCTTCCCTATTTAACGACCCTAGGGGCCAGAGTGTGCAGCAGCAAGAACATAAAAGCCATGCTGCTTAGAGCTGTAGAATCACATCCTCCATCCTTACCCTCGGCTCTGCCCTTGGAGTCTAAATCCCATCTTATAGCCACAAGAAGACATTTTTGTGTGTCTCCTGTTTGTACTAGTGACATGGAAACAGCCCTGGATTGGAGGGCAGGGGCTTGAGTACCGTCCTGAATTTACATCTTCATTTGGTCAGTGATGGGAGGCTGGAAGCTCAGCCTTTCTCAGGCTTCATTTTCTCTATTGCTAAATGGAGCTAATAAAACTAATGCTCAATCTGTAGTTTAGGAATGCTCCAAAGATTAAGGAACTCGCATTTATAAAGCAATTTGTGCTCCCTTGGAAATAAGTTCTTATTATGGAAATGTATAAATAATAATATAATTATGGCCAAAATCTGTGAATGCCTTCTGTGGCATTCAGCCATTCGTTAGGCTTAATGACCAAGCCTTTCTCTTTGGTTTTAAAAACCTCTTCTCATTACAGCTTTTCCCTGAAGTAGTCAAAGGAAACAGCCTGCCTGAAATCCACACTCAATTTCACCATCAGTCAAAGCCCACTTAAGTACCAAGACACGACATTTTTCGAGAGCGAGTCCTGCATCCAGGCTGGAGCAGCCTGTGGCTGGGCTTCCCCAGGGAAAGAGTCAAACACGGGTTGCACTCCATGTAGACGGGTTGCAAGGGAACCCAGATTGTCTCTTTATTTCCCAGAGAGCAGCCAGTCTTTTTGGCCATTTCCCAGCAGGTGCACGTTTGCACCCCCAGTGTCTCAGGCTGCATTAGTTGCAAGAGTCAGGAGAGAAATCTCTCGGCGGGCATCCAGGGCCGGGGAAGGTAGGGCAGGCTGTGGGGACACGTCTGACAGGCACTCTGAATCCCTTATCTGAGGTGCCACTTCTCCCCTCCTCCGCGATCCACGGAGAAATTGTTCTTGTCTTGGGGCGAGATTGCTTTATTCCGAAGGCGGCAAGTTCCCCCGGCGCACCGTCTGCCTGGGAACCAGGCAATCACGTCGGGACCATGTTTTATCTTGTACACGGGCTGTCTTGACAATCTTTCCATCACTTCATTACCATGTTTTACTTCCCCCGGCTCCTGACACACAGCGTGGGGTCCTCCTGTCTTTTCCCATTTGATTCTCATTTGCTCCCCTGCCACCTGCTTTAGGAAATGAGGGGTTCGGGGTGCTGGGGACCAGGCCGGTGGGTGGAGGGCTCGGAAATCATTTCTACACCGTTGGGCAGGGCGGCACCAATGCAAGTGCACTCGGAGCCCCAGGAGGTTGATGGGTTGGTTTGTTTCCTGCCAAACAGATGAGCTTTGATGTTGTTGTAAAGGGACAGAATGGTGAGTGGGGTCCTCAGCTCCCTGGGGGCTCCCTAACTTTCCTCCTCTCCTGGATCATCCCCTGGCTGCCCCCTCTGGGCCGCTTCTCTCATTCCTAGTTTTACTCTTGCCCTTCCTACCGGTCCCCTTCTGCTTCCCCTTCTCCCTGCTTTTGTCTCTTTTTCTCTTCCCAAGTCTGTGCTCTGTATCTGGAAGAGCTGCGCCTTGTCCTTGCCTCTACTTAGGATTCCTGTTTCCACACTGTCCTCAGGTAACTCTCATCAAAGAAATCCAGGTGAAGTCCGCTGTGGCATCCCAGTGCGACCACCCCAATTGCCCTCTGCCCTTGAGTCTCCAGTCAAATCAGAATTGACTGTTCCCTTTCTCCGTGGGTTTGAATCCCTCACGGGGCCAGAAACAGGAGAAGGTGCCTACGGCTGCGGTGGAAACCAAATCAAACCCTCTTGACGAAGGGCAGAAGTATCCTCACACCTAATCTGATCGCCGGTTCTGTCTAAACTGGCAGGTGCTCGGTTCTCCGACCCTGCCCTCCCCGTGTCTCCGGGGACCCAGGAAGCTCAGGCCCAGGGGGAACTGGTTTATCTCCAGCTGCCCACAATCTGCCTCCTGCTGGTGATGCTTGCTCAAGTTGCTGGCTCCCTGCCCCATGGAAACATGGGTTTTACAACCAGCAGCTAGGTCCTTCTTCCTCCTGGCTGTAAGATGGGAACGATACCATGCACCCCCTGGGACTGCTGGGAGGCTAGAACAAAATGATCTATGTAGCATATTGAGTACAGAGTCTGGCATCTATTATGGAAATGATCGTTGATTAATTATTTCGGTCATCGAACACCTATAAAGCATGGAGATGAGTTCCATTTGTAACACGAAAGCACCCTCGCCCACCCCTCCCCGACAGCAGCCCTTTGTCACTGTCCCCAGGGAGCTGCATGAACTACCAGTTCACACATCAATACCCTCCCCACCCCGTAACTTTTGCTTTCAGTCCTGGATCCTGATTTTTTCCAGCAACCTGAATAGGGATGGCTTTGACTCTATACAGTCCAATCCCTGGAAGAAAATATCTTTTTCTTCAATGTATTTTTCTTTTTTCTTTCTTTCTTTCTTTCTTTCTTTCTTTCTTTCTTTCTTTCTTTCTTTCTTTTCTTCTTTCCTTTTTTTTTTTTTTTTTTACCAGTAAAGAACCATCAGAATCATCATTGTTATTACATGAGCAAAACCCTCTCAAGGACTTTTGGAGAGGGCTTTGCTGGAGTGACTTTGAAATGCCACCTTTAGAACCACAAACAATTGACATTGAGCAAACAAAATAATTCGCATTTTCCTCACAATAAGACTTTGTCTTGCTTATCGAATTCAATGCAGTTGGCAAAATATGTTTTCAAGAGAACTTTTCTAATGCAGAAACCAGCTGCTGGATAGTTTATACTTGGTCTTAATAAAAACACACAGGACACTGGCCTGACTCCTCATGTGTATGTTCTTGCTGGTAACATATACTTAAGAGGCACTATTTCATTTTAAGTGCTTTGGATTTTAGAGAATTAAGCTTTGTTTAAATTTTTTTTTTTTTTTTTTTTTTTTAGATAGGAGTGGTGTGTGTGTGTGTGTGTGTGTGTGTTTTAGTGCCTGCCAACCGGTTGACCCTCTTCGCTGCCTCTTTCCTTTCTTCCTTTATATCTATTTTTTAAGGCTTCTTTTCCCAAACAAACGAATGATAGCTATATGTTTTTCAAACACTCACTAAGATTCAGCATCTTTTCAGCTCCACAAAGTCCCTCTTATACTTGTTTAAAATACAGATGCAGAGAGCACGGTCTAGTGTCACAAGACCTGTTTTCACTCTAAATCGGGTGATTCAAGGATCAATATACTGACCAATTGCAGGTCAATTGCTCACAGTCCCCAAGCCCTTTATTTGATTTGACTTACCTAGATCAACATTTGGCTTCAAATTGAATTGTTTTGCAATTTAATATATTGTTTGTTTCTCTACTAGTCATGGCTGTGGAAGCAACCCATTAGAAAAGAAAATTATTGAATAGATGTACCAGGAGAATGCTTCTCAACCTCTCTCTCAAAATTGGAGTCACTAAAAAAAAAAAAAAATTGGAGTTACTGTCAGAACCAGTCAAAACTGCTTTGAATGAAATTCCTGGGTTGATCGTTTTTTTATTGATTTGACTGCTTACTTTGGTCAAAATACCTATCACCTGACCAAGTGACCAATTTGGCCGATAATGTATATATGACACTGAATTTACACCATAGTTTATTCAAAAATGGTCACTATAGCAACTGCATTTATTCACTGACTCACGCCTTCAACATAAGTTATAGAGCATCCTATTTTGTTCTAGGCGTTCTGGGAATTGGAGATGCAATGAGGAACAAAACTGTCCCTGCCCTCAAGGAATTACAATCAAGGGGAAAAATAGACAATAAACAAGAAAGTAAACAATCCACTTAGCAATTTTAACAGAGAGAAGTGCTCTAAAGAAAAATGAAGCAAGAGATTGGAGAACAGTCAAGGGGACCATTGGTCCTCAGTGGTAAGGGGTAGGCAGCCTGGGAAGGTGACATTGGAGCCAGCCATCTTTAAATATGGTGAGCCCACTAAGCTCTTTTCTTCTCAGCCTCCCAACCCACTTCTGGAAGGAAGCCTGGAAATTTAAATTTTTAATCAACTTCCCTTTCATTCAAAAGAAACTACTTCTTCTAAGCTGGTCTACCACTGCTGTTTCTCAGAGTTTTCATTTCTGTGGGTAGAATATGGTATACATGAGCAGATCTTTCAAGAAGCCACAGAAAATATTTTATTACCTCCTCTTTGTTCATTCAAACATGACTTCTCTACTTTTTTCCCTTCTTTTTTGATTTAAGAGCTCCTTTTGTTTTCCCACAAAATAATGGCCACTGTAAACAGAATTTAAGCAAGTACTCAGGCAAAAATCCATTTCAGGATGTAGAGATGAAATAGTTGTACCACAAATAAAGTCTCTTCCTTCCAAATCCTGTTTCTCAAATAGCATTTTAGTCCAATCCTCCAAACCTTGCTCCAAAAAAGCAAATGCCTTTGAAATTCTTCAAGTTCCAACCATGAAATGTGTCTGTTGTGAGTTTTTGGTTTCATTTCAAAGATTTTTTTTCCTCCCTCATTGAAATTATCTAAATAAAGTATCTGAAGCAGTTGGGATTTTTTCCAGTTTGTTTAGTTGAACCGAAGATGCTAATTGAATTTAGGAGTTTTTCCAAGAGGAGATCATGGTTGCATGAATGCATCATTGCCTGCCCATGTGGATTCAACACATCTAAAGAAACAAGACTCAGTTCTGTGGATATAGACAGATTTGCCCAAGGCCTAGGTTATTCTTCAGAAATAATGTTAGCAACCAACATCTATTAGTCATTTTCATGTGCCAGGCATTGTTCTAAAAACTTTTAAAAACTATGTTTTACAATTCTGTGATGATCCTCATTCTATAGATCAGGCAACTGACACAGAAGAGTTTAGTAACCATCTCAAGATTATAAATCTAGAAAGTGGCAGAACTAGGGATTAAACCCAGTAAGACTGGATCTGAAACCTCTTAGCCTCTACCTGAAACTGCTCCTCACTGGTAATCAGTGGTCTTGGGAGGTCCAGCCGGTGTATAATGGTGTGGCTTTGCAGGTTGATTATGTCCTGGCATCCTTCCTGACTGGTTGGTTGATGGCCCATTCTGAGTGGTTGGTGCCCATACTACATTGATTGTTAAAAATTCTAATTCTATGGCAGCTTTATCCCATTTCTTTCATTCTTCAGGTAGAGAAGGAGAGAAGTTTTGTTGCTTTTTTTTTTTAACGATTTGTTTATTTTTTGAGAGAGCACAGAGAGGGAGGCAGAGGGAGAGGAAGAGAGAAACTCAAGCCGACTCTACGCTTAGCATGGAGCCCTATGCAGGGCTTGATCTCATCACCCTGAGATCATGACCTGAGCAGAAATCAAGAGTCACTTTTGGGGACATCCAGGTACCCCCAAGAAATTTTTTTTTTATGTAATGTTCCATCAAAGCATCTTGAGATATTGCCAAAATGGTTGATTTTTTTTTTTTTATACAATTGCTCTACCAATCTTACTGATGACCCCTCTCTAGTCTTCTGTGTGGCTGCATTCCCCTACATATTTTATCTCTGTAGATAGGTAGGTATAGATACTATATAGTAATATATATCCATCTATCTATTGAATATATAATATATTGATGCTCTCCGTGAGTCAAACCTCATCCTACTACTCAAAGAACGTATTCAATGGACATCTGGGTGGCTCAGTGGTTGAGTGTCTGCCTTTGGCTCAAGGCATGATCCCGGGGTCCTGGGATCGAGTCCCTCATCAGGCTCCCTGCATGGGCCTGCTTTTCTCTCTGCCTATGTCTCTGCCACTCTCCCTGTGTCTCTCATGAATAAATAAATAAAATCTTTAAAAAAAGCAAGAATACATTCGAGCACATCTTCCTGGTTAACTTTCAGCTGACCTCGCTTCATTTAACCACTGATACATGAATGATCTATATCTATTTCCAGGCTCATCTTCCCTCCTAAGATATTGACCCTTATTCCCAGCTGTCTGTTATATTGCCTCCACGGCTCAAACTCAACACATCCAAAAATAAGGTTCATTACCTTCCCCACAAATCAATTCTTTTTATAATATCCTTCCTCTGTAAATCTCATCTTGGTTAATGCCAACATTATCTTTTTTATTTTTAAGATTTATTTATTTTAGACAGTGAGAGAGAGTAAGGGGGGTGGGGCTGAGGGAGAGAAACTTCAAGTAGACTCCCCGCTGAGCATGGAGTCCAACCAGGGGCTGGATCCCAGGACTCATGAGATCATTACCTGGGCCAAAACCTAGAGTCAGACGATTAACTGACTGAGCCACCCAGGTGCCCCAATGCCAACATTATCAACCTGGCATTCCAAACACTGACGCCTGTCTCTCTTGCTCACCTTCTACCAATGATCAAGTTTTAATGATTTTACTTCTGAAATCTGTGAAATCTGAGGACTTCTCCCCACTTCAATATTAATGCAGGGCTATTCATCTCTCCTATCTCTCCTGGATTTCCTTTTAAAATGTTGAAGTATAATAAGCATATAGGGAACAACTGAGATTGTTAGTGTACAACTGAACCCACCCGTGTGACCAATATCAAGGTCAAGAAGGACAATATTACATCACAGCCTTGCTTCCTTCATGATTGGGGTCTGAAATTATACCACTGATGTTTATTTTTTTTAATTTATTTTTTATTGGTGTTCAATTTACCAACATACAGAATAACCCCCAGTGCCCGTCACCCATTCACTCCCACCCCCCGCCCTCCTCCCCTTCTACCACCCCTAGTTCGTTTCCCAGAGTTAGCAGTCTTTACGTTCTGTCTCCCTTTCTGATATTTCCCACACATTTCTTCTCCCTTCCCTGATGTTTAGTGAGGCTAGGGCTCTGATACTTAACAAAATTCAAATATCCAAGGTGGTGTAGCATTTCAAGGCACCATTAGTTTTGTATATAACATATGTGAATCCTTTAAGAACACAGTTTAGTAAATGGAGAAAGGGAGAGTATAGGCCACTGTAATTGAGAGATGACAATTTACCCAAGGGGTGAAGGTTCTGAGAAACATGGTTGGACATGCAGCTCTTGGGTGCCAAAGACAAGCTGCCCCCACCACGAATTTGCTGGGGTCAGGCTGTTATGGGAACTAAATAGGGTAACGAAACTCTTCCCCTCACATGTCCTGTTCCCTACTTGGGTACAGTCATCTGTTGTAAAACTTGAAGGAGTCAGAAATAATAATAGCAGGACCAAAAGTCAGGGTAAAGCTCATGGGGTCTTCGAAGTCAGAGTAGGTAAGACCAAAGAACTGAAAACCCACTTTGGTGAATTTACTTAATTCAGTTTAGATCAAATCCATTCTCAGTCTCATAATACATCAAAGTAAATTCTCTGAATTGAGCTGTATGTGAGGCAAGATCCTGAAAGGTATGCTCTGTATCCTTAGGTCCACAGGAGAGATCTCTCAGAGCAAGCCTTCTCTGAAGTTCATTGTTGCTCTTCAGGAGGGGCTCTTTCTCTAACATTAGGATCACAATCTACACCCTCCACTAGACTTAGGCTTTTGGCCCTTACTGCCACCATTCCATTTAATTACACAGCTATTTGTTGAGAAAAACTCTAGCCTTCTTTATAGCCGTTAGAAAAACATTCAGATTTATATTTGATGACCGGAAATTAGAATAAGAATACTGGTCAAAAATTGTTAAAAAGAACCTCCCTTAGGCTGCTTGAATGTAGAGAACAATTGTTACCATTGTTGCATGTCATGGAGTTATGGCATGGTTTTTAAGCCCTACTGAATGGTGAGAAGAGATTTTCAAATGCAATTCTGTTGCTCCCAATTCTATCAGGAACTATTCAGTTGCCCTTGAACATGTCAACAAGCAACTCAATTGCATCCGATTTCTTCAGGAACAATTAGATTGCTCCAGAGTAACTCAACTGACTCACTTTCTCAGAGTTCAGTTGTACAGAAAATGAAGGGCATGTGGTTAAAGAAATACTCAGTGGATGTCAGGCAAGAACTCATCAGAAGCCTTTCTGCAGAAGCCGTTGAGCTGGAGTAGGGAAAGAAAATGTGGAAGATGTGATAATACTTATGTACCACACATTTATTCTTGCCTTAAACAGACTGCACTTGCCAGGTGGTGTTCTAGGGGGTAAAGGCGGGGCTAGGTAGAAAGATCATAGTCTTTTACTTCCACAGCTCAATTCTTTTTGTGGTTATGGTGTCTGACTTTTGTGGTGAGGAATCCACCCTCCATTCTGGATCTATGCAGTTTGTTGGGGGTTTCCAAAGAGGGCTTTATCCCAAGTTTTAGAGATGGAAGGTCTGATCATGGTTTAAGCCAATTACTTTGTCCCATTTCCCTGGCCACAGTGATCGATTCAAGAGATGCATGTGACTTAATCCAGCCCAATTAGAATGAATCTTAGCTTTTTTTTTCTTTAAGAAATTCTCTTAAAGAATTCTCTTTCAGAGAATATTTATTTATTCACAAGAGACACACAGAGAGAGGCAGAGACACAGGCAGAGGGAAAAGAGGCTCCTCACAGGGAGCCCCATGTGGGACCTGGGATCACTCCCTGAGCTGAAGGCAGACGCTTAACTACTGAGCCACCCAGGTGTCCCGAACTAAATGCCCATCTAAAAAGATCCTTGTTTTTTTGTCCACATGAGAGGTTTTAGCTTCTATGTACATTTAACCACCACACAGAGAGAGAGCTCAAGCTGTCAAGGGTCACCATGCAGTTTGAGCACTAAGCCAGTGGAGCAAAAGGCTCAGCCAAGGGATGTTAAAAAACAGTTAAAATCAATTCTTTCATCCCTGAGTCTAATTGTACCTGGAGCCAGCCCTGTACCCCTTATACCTTATAAGTCCCATTCTCAACTTTTTAGTGAACAGATGAGGTGAAATGCTCAGTGGATCTTGACCAAAAAAAAAAAAAAAAAGTGTGTCTTCAATCTGAATCAACCCAGGATCAACAAAATTGAGGCTGATAGGAAGAGAACAATAGAAATAGAATATTTTATGGGGGAAGGGGTGGTTGGATTCTTTCTGTGTGTCAGGATGATAGTGACTCAACTGGATGAAAAATTTAAAAACAAGAGAGTAAAGATTTCCAGCTATGCACCCCCACATAATCAACATGGTTCCCAGGTCTTTAGTGAACTGATCCTTTATATGGCAGTGACAGCCACTACCTTGTATATCTATGTGTGTGTGTGTGTGTGTGTGTTTAAATATAGATATAAATCTAAATGCCCTCGTCATTATTATCATTATTATCTTCATCATGGTGGGCAATATGGGGGATTGCACTCAACTTTTCATTCTTCTAGTTTGCTTTCCTATTCTTCAGAGGCTGGAAGCTACAACTGGCATTTTGCTAAACTCCCTTACATAAGTTCTTGAATAGATGTAGGTTTCTACAGCTAGATGCACCCAACTGAAATTTGAAAGGCACAAGTGATATATTGGACATCTTCTTCTGTTTTTGCAATATTTTGCTGGTTCACACACTTGGGGAGGCACTGGGTTTCTCTGCAGCAAGTTTCCAGTGCCCAGTCACTGGCTTCATGGGTTATTGAGAGGTGATGATAGAGCATCTATTTTTTTTCCCCAAGTTCAGATCTAGTGGGCATTGGTATAATCTTAAAGCTTCCACTTGCAACAGCATTAACAGCTTCCTGATTCCTAAATCAGGTGAGGGTGCTATTTGGGAAGTCAGAAGAAGTTGCATTTGGAGTCTTGCATGTGCCTACCTTCAAGACTAAAGTAGCATCTTCCCTGATGGCTGGATCTGCACAGCTGTTCTTGGAGGCCCAGCTTTCCCCCACTACTTTAGGCTTTTTTTTTGTGAAGCTGCAGACATCCATGGCCTTCTATTAAATCTGTTTCTACTTAAGATAGCTAGAGTCATTTCTGTTTGCTGCTACTGAACCCTGATTGAGACAATCACCATGATCAAAAGCATTTACAAAGGGTTCAGTTTTGAGTACTATAGAAACACAAAACTCTTGCCTTTCCTTTGAGAAATTCATACTCTAAGATAACACATATATGCAGATTTATATAGGATGAAAAGCAAAATTGGAATATTATGTACAGGTCAAGGAAGGAAAGTTAGAGGATCAATGGGAGAGGGGAGAGAATACCAAGACTGTCTGAGTTTGGTGCCCATACTGAGTGGAGTGAGAAGAAATACTTCAGACCAGGAAATCCACAAGAAAAAAATGACGTTGGATTCTTACCTTATAACATACACAAAAATTAACTTGAAATGAACCAAAGGACTACATGTAAGACTAAAGCTCTAAAATTCTTAGAAGAAAACAAGGGGAAATTTTTATAGCATTGCATTTGGCAAGGATTTCTTAGATATGATACCAAAAGCAGAGACAACAAAAGTAAAAATAAAGAAGTTGGATTTCATCAAAATTAAGAAGTTTTGTATATCAATGGAAAATATCAAGAATGAAAACCTACATAATGGGAGAAAAAATTTGCAAGTCATATCTGATAAGGGGCAATATCCATAATACATAATGAACTACAACTCAACCACAAGAAAAAAAC
Source organism: Canis aureus (assembly GCF_053574225.1). NCBI lineage: Eukaryota > Metazoa > Chordata > Mammalia > Carnivora > Canidae > Canis > Canis aureus. The sequence continues at coordinate 52,765,079 of NC_135615.1, forward strand.
ACGATTTAAAAAAAAATATTTTATTTATTTATTAATGAGATACTCACAGAGAGAGAGAGAAGCAGAGACATAGGCAGAGGGAGAGGCAGGCTCCATGCAGGGAGCCTGATGCAAGACTCGATCCCAGGACCCCGGGATCATGCCCTGGGCCGAAGGCAGGCGCTAAACCGCTGAGCCTCCCACGGGTCCCAAAACATAATTTAAAAATGACAAAGAGTGGGACCCCTGGGTGGCTCAGTGGTTAAGTGCCTGCCTTTGGCCCAGGGCGTGATCCTGGAGTCCTGGGATCAAGTCCCACGTCGGGCTCCCTGCATGGAGCCTGCTTCTCCCTCTGTCTGTGTCTCTGCCTCTCTCTTTCTCTCTTTCTCTCTTTCTCTCTCTCTCTCTCTCTCTCTCTCTATCTCTCATGAATAAATAAATTAAATCTTTAAAAAAAATAGACAAGGAGCTTGAATGGACATTTCTCCAGAGAAGATGTACAAACGGCCAATAAGCCCATGGAAAGACGCTCAACATCACTAGTCATTAGTGAATGCAAATCAACACCACAATGAGCTACCACATCACGCCCATTAGGATGGCTATCATAAAAAAAACAAACAAACAAAAAAACAAAAAAACAGAAAACAACAAATATTGACAAGACTATGGAGAAATTGGAACATTTATGTTTCGCTGGTGGGAATGTGAAATGGAGAAGCCCCTGTGGAAAACGGTATAGCGATTTCTCAAAAAATAAAGATACAATGATTATATGATGAAGCAATTCCACATCTAGGCAGATACTCAAAATAAATGAAAGCGGGGATTTGAGCGAACATAGTAGCATTATTCACAATAGCCAAAAGGTAGAAGCAACTCAAGTGTGTATTAATGAAGGGACATGTAAGATGTGGTATGTACATACAATGGAATATTATTTAGCCTCAAAACGGAAGGAAATTCTGACATGGTACAACATGGATGTACCTCGAAGACATGATGCTAAGTCACAGAAGCATAAATATATGATTCCACTTAGTTCAGGTACCTAGAGGAGTCCAGTTAGAGCAGAAAATAGAATGATGGTTGCCAGGGGTTGAGGGGAGGGAGGATGGGTGGGTTTGTGGTTAAAGGAGATAGAGTTTCAGTAGTGGAAGATGAAAACATTCTGGAAATGGATGGTGGTGATGGTAAATACAGTGTGAATGCACTTAGTACCATAGAACTGTATGGTTAAAAATAGTTAAAATGGTAAATTTTATGTGCAACTTACCACATTTTTTTAAAAGGAAAAATTTTAAAGATGAGTTTTTGTTAGAAAACAGTGGAAGAGGGATACCCCAGGGTGGTGTGTAGAGAAAGGAAGAATTAGGCAGAAATCAAAGTAGTGGGCGATATGTTTAGGGGCTAGCTTGAGGGATGGGTTTTACTATTTCAGAGTTGCCTTGTTTGAGATTCAGTTATCTCTAACCTTTCAAAAAAGCAATATCTGTATATACTTCAGTAGTATTTTCTTTGTAAATGATGAGTAATACCTTCACACAATGCTGATGATGTATGTTACACTCAAGGCAGGATTTTGTGAATCTCCTATGTCCATTTTCAAGTCTCAGGTTTAATTCTACAGTAGGATATTTTAAAATCTATTTTACGATGTAAAGTAATAAGAATAGCATTTGAAAGCTGGCTTGGAGTGGTTATCCACGTCACCTCGTAGTGGTTCACCATGTATTTTTCTTGCTCTAGTTTGTCTCAGTGACATCATGGTGAAAGTTTGATTCACTTACAGAAGATGATCTGTTAGGAAGAAGTGCCAATGATGTTTGTAAAAGGAGCTGTGTGTTCAGGAATACTTTGATTTCAAAGTAATTAATTCCAAGGGGAACCTTTCTGAGATGAAATAGGGAGGTTATTTGACCATGAGAGCTTTCATAGTCATGAAGAAAAAAGGAAGCACAATTCTTTTATTAAATTGACATTGCATCAGGAAAAAGGCCTAAAAATGATTGATTGCAAATATAATGTAGAGGATAGAAGCATCTGGTTCAGACATAAATAACAAAGGCTCTTCAACATATGGCACTAATTTGCGTTTATGCCTATGTAATCTCACCTTTTCAAATCACTATGCCTTTCCCAAGAAGGGCTGTTCTGGGAATCAGTGTGGAGTCCTAGCAGGGGAGAAAAAGTATCTCCTTGGCCTGTTTCTGGAAGGAAAAGGTGCTCAATCTTATTACAGGGACTTGTGGCAGGTGTGTGTTTTTGGCTCCAATTCATCCAGGATCACAGCTGCAAACCCAAGAATGGGGACGGCATTAGTTCTAGTTGCCTTGATTAGAAATCAGACTGCAAGTGCTAAGTGCAGAAGCACTTCAAGCTTTAATTGAGGTTTAAATTCTCCTTATTTCTAATGCAAGACCAAAAACCTAGCTTTGGCAAAGCTGGAAAAGCTGGGAATTTTTTTAGGCCTACATCTCCTTAGTGAAAGGAGTTAGACTGGGTTTAGCTTTAAGGAAACCACAGAGGACTCAGCAGCTCTTTCAAAGCTGGTGGGAGTAAAGAAATGTTATTAGTGTTTTTATCATAGTAAATTTATACTGATTTTGATGTTTTAGTTTGTCTACAACATGTTTTCCTTTTAAAACAAAATGTATTTAATTTCAAACAACAGCAAAAGTAATTAGTGTATTTTATAAATATTTTCAAATGTGTTAAATAAAAAGTAACTGAAAAAAAGAAAAAGAAAAAAGAAAAGATCCTTTCGTTGGTGTCTGATCGAGAAGAGGGGCAGCAACATTTTCTCTCCTTTGGGCTTTGGGGGTAGGCTGGTCTTTAGGAATTTGAATCCCACGCATCCGTGTGAGCTCTAGGCCTTGGTCCTCTGCACTCTGCTCCGAAGAGCTCACAGAATAAGAAAGCAGGAGAGATACATTTGCAGAGAGGATTAGAGCTATCCAGTAGCCCTCACGTAATGGAGAATAATCTTGCCTTTGTATTTAACTATTGAGAAAATGGTCCTTCACTCTTTTATAAAATGCTACATTTAAACTTGCCTTGTCTCAGTTTTTGGAAGAAAGGCCTCTAACCCCCGGCACTGTCCAGAGCGCTTCACTCTCACCTTGACCCTGACTCAGGGCGGCTCAATTACTCAGCCCATGGCCATCTGCAACCCTAACCTTGTGTGTAATTGCAGGCTGAGATTTCATCTTTGTGAATAGCAAGTCTTGTTCTTATAAACATTCTGTTTTCTCCTGGAAGAAACCATTCAACTTTTCATGATCCTCTTCTCATAAATCTCTTTTTTATATTAAATTTTTCTTAAATAAAAAAAAAATAGTTGCCTTCTGAGCTAAACGGTCCTTTCCTTCCCTCCAGCCAGCTGCTGGTTACTACCTGGAGCAAGAACTCTGATGTGATGCTCCAAGTATCTAGGGCTCACCCTCGAGCTTTACTAACTCTAAACTGTTTTATATAGACTACTTCTAGCTTTCAGAATAAATATTTATCTTTTCATTTTTTAGCTTCCTTGCGGATACATACGAATTTTCTTGATGATTGAATTCCAAGTCTTATCTCTTTGCTGGGACAAGAGCTTCTATTTCATGTTCTGATCTAAAGAAACACAGCAATTGATTTAATAGAATTTTTCTCCCTCGGAAATGGCTTAAGTAAGTGGGTGTTTCAAGATTGTGTAGAGAGATACAGCGTATAGCTCCTCTATTCCTTTCATACTTGAAAAACCTCATTTTAGTGTCTAATAAATTTTAAATACTGATTTTTTGCTCAGATCTTCTAATTAAGAAGCTCATCCCATATTCTAAATTTATCTTCCAGAGATTTGTAATCTCCATGAAAATCAGTCGGCTGAATAGTAGATGATAAATGTTTGGGACCCATAATAGTTCCCTGCTGCAAAGAATATAAACAACCAACCAAAATGCAAACAAACCGCACCGTTATGTCCAAAATATTTCTTCCTATAAATGCGATGGTCGCTAAAACGGTTCCATTCCTCCAGGAAACCACTTTTCTCAAAGAGTAACCCCCAACTGGGTGAGAAGGAAGTCAGAGATGAAGTAAGGAATGTTTTTGAATGAAACTCTGTGTGACTAGTCTTACTCTGGAAGCCAAACTATATCTACCCAAATTATAAAAATTGTAAAAAGTGGTTTGCATACATTTCTGGCAAAATTTCGGAAATGCCAAATTTTTAGCAGTTAGGACTTTCAGACTGTAGACTGGGAAACATAACAGCTACTTTTTGTCTCTGTGGTAGCAAAGGCTCTGGAAACATCCACAGGGAGAAGGAAGATAAAAGGCTCTGGGCACTTAGCGTTTTCCTTGATGGAATCATGGCTCCGTATAAGACTTGAGGAAACCAGACGCAGTTGTCACCATGGGCGTGGACCACACTCAGTCTGAGCTTCTTTCATTGTGATGCTTCATCTGAATTGATGCTTGACCTTTGATTTAATCTAATGGAAGGAGTTTTTTGTTTTTAAGAAGTAAATGTTTGTTATTTTTTCAGGGGTTTGAAAGGTTATAAAGATAATCATTGTTACCATTGATGACTATTCATTCAGTTAGTATCTGGGAGACTTTATAGGTCTACTAGAGGATAGAGAAAGCACCCCTTCTTTTATAAGATGTTTAAGTCTTTTTTTTGCTTGTTCTTCTCCTTAGCATTTTTTTTTAAAGACACTAAACTGAAAGATAATGTCAGCAGGATGTTGGCATAGTTTGTATATAGACAGCCCGAAAATATGGGGAAATACAGGTAATCAAATTAAAAGATAACTTAGGTAAATAATCAGCAATAGATGAATCCTGGAGTAAGTTCTGTTTACTTCCTTCTAAATGTACTTTTGCTGTTGGGTCTCTTTTTCATTTCCCCCAGGTTGTCTTTTCTCCTTGTCTTTACCTGTTAAAATGACATGACAGCACAAAACATGAACCTTTCAGAGGCCAGACATGATCTCTACCTCAGATTTCTGTAGAACCTAATTTCTGTGCCACTTACCCTGCGATGGTTTGCATGAGAGTTAACATGACATAGGTCCTGATTTGACTGGGAAATCCAGATTAACTATTTTTCCTAATATCCCTTCTTATTTAGCATTTGTTCCAGGTTTTTGGGTTTTATTTGTAACAAAATCTTATTAATAATGGCATTAAAATAAGCTGGGATGAATTTGGTAGACCACCACTTTGCACTTCCATCTTCTGCCCACGTCTCATCTGGTAGTGTGTGAGATATACCTGTGCTCAACAGAGTTCTCATTCTAACATATAGTTAAATATAAAGATGACCAGAAGTAACCTCTCTTTTCCTGCACTTTCTTACATACGGTGTTGACTAACATTTCCCTTTCAAGGACAGCAAGCAGGACAGTTATTGATAAAAGCAAGCACTTGGGAATGCAAGTAGTGAAGGACAGCTTGCTCATATTAGCCTGTGTTGGTGATCAAAGTGATGGGCACTGTTGCTCTAGCTGGACAGTGACATACCAGCCGGTAGTGCCATGACCTCTAGCAGCAAAGGTCAAGGCCTCCAGGCCACTTGGCATGAGGGTCAATGGGAAATTGAGAAAGCTATAGGCTGTACCACAAATAAGTCCAGAAAATAGACTGAATAATCCTGCCACAAGACACACAGAGAAGATTGTTGGAATCCCTTTGTTCTGACATTTCTCTCATTTATTATATGATACAAACCAACGTTAGTTTATTACTTGGCATCACCTTCTTCTTGCAAAAAAATCTTGTCATTGCATAAGCTTTATTTTTTAAAAAGATTTTATTTTATTTATTTGAGAGAGAGAGAGCACAAAGCCAGAGGTGGGGTTGTGGTGAAAGCAGGCTCCCCACTGAGCAAGGCCCCTGAGCAGAGCTGGATCCCAGGATCCTGAGATCACAATCTGAGCTGAAGGCAGACGTTCAACTGACTGAGCTACCCAGGCTTTATTGTTATTAATGAGATATGAACCACATAAAACTCACCATTCCAACAGATTTAAAGTGCCATAGTCAATGGTTTTTGGTGTGTGCACAGTGTTGTGAAACCATAACCACTGTCTAATTCTAGAACATTTCTATCACACCAAAAAGAAACACTGTGCCTGTCAGCAGTCACTTCCAACTTTTTGCTCTCCTTCTATTGTCTGGCAACTGTCAATCTATTCTGTGTCTTCATGGATTTGGCTATTCTAGATATTTCAAATAGGTCATAGTACATGAGGGATTTTGTGTCTGGCTTCATCTCTTAGCATCATGTTTTTTCACGTTCATCCCCATTGTAGGAGGTATTGGTACTTTATACCTTTTTATAGTTGAATAATGTTTCGTTGTATGGGTATACCACATTTTGTTTATCCATTCATCATGTAATGGACATCTGTATTCTTACCCTTTGGGAGCTATTATAATTAATGCAGCTATGAGCATTTATGTGCAGGCATACCTCAGAGGTGTTGCAAGGTCAGTTCCAGACAACTGCAATAAAGTAAATATTCTAATCAAGTGAGTCTTATAAATTTTTTGATTTTCCAGTGCCTGTAAAAGTTAGGTTTACATATACTTTAGTACACTCATATTAAGTGTATAGTAGCACTACATCTAAAAAAAGAATGCATGTACCTTAATTTTAAAATACTTTATTATTAAAAATTTCTAATTCTCATCTGAGCTTTCACCAAGTTGCTATCTTTTTGTTGGTTGTGGGTGCTGTCTCAGTGTTGGTGGCTGCTGAGTGATCAGGGTGGTGGTTGCTGAAGGCTGGGGTGGCGGGGGCAACTTCTTAAAAAAAGACGAGAGTGACGTTTGCCATGTCACAGAGACTCTTCCTTTCACAAATGATTTCTCTGTAGCTCGTGATGCTGTTGGATAGCACTTTACCCAAAGTAGAACTTCTTCCAGAATTGGAGTCAATCCTCTCAAATCCTCCTGCTGCGTTCTCAACTGAGTGTATGTTATATTCTAAATTCTTTATTGTCATTTCAGTAATTTTCACAGCATCTTACCAGGAGTAGATTCCACCTCAAGAAATGACTTTTTTTCCTACCCATAAGAAGCAACTCCTCAGCCTTTAGGGAATTGAAGAGAGGCTCTTGTTCTGGATTAGGCTCTTGTTTAAGAAAATGTTGTGGCTGGTTGCATCTTCTATGCAGACTACTAACATTTTTTCCATGTCAGGAGTAAGGCTTTCTTATCATTTGATTATAAACTGGGGTAGCACTTTTAGTTTCCTTCAAGAAGCCTTGATTTAGACCTATTGCGATGTTTGACATGCTTTCCTCAGTAAGCTTAATCATTTTTAGTTTTTGATTTAAAGTGAGAGACATGTAACCCTTCTTTTCACTTGAACACTTAGAGGGCATTCTAGGCTCATTAATGGGCTAATTTCAATAGGGTTGTGTCTCAGGGGATAGGGAGGAGGAGGAGAAAGACAGGGGAAGAGCAGATTGTTGGAGCAGTCAGAGCCACACACAACATTTTCAATTAAGTTTATTGTCTTATCTAGGTACAGTACATGGCACCCCCAAAACAATTACAGGAGTAACAACAAAGAGCACAGATTATAAATGACCATAACAAATATAACAATAAAAAGATTTGGAATAGTGTGAGGATTGCCAAAATGTGACACAGAGACTTACAGTGAGCAAATGCTGTTAGGAAGATGGCGTCCAATGGACTTACTTGAAGCAGGGTTGCCACAAATGTTAGATTTGTAAAAAAAAAAAAAACAAAAACAACAAAAAAAACAAAAAAAAACCAATTATCTGAAGAGTGAAACAAGGTATGCTGTCTATACCGTGGGCATATACTTTGGAGTAGAATTTCTGGGTCATACGGTTACTTTTCAAGGAGCTGCCAAACTGTCTTCCAAAGTAGTTAGTTACACCATTTTACATTTCTGCCGGGGATGGAAGAGACCCAACTTCTCCATGTCTTCATCAGCACTTGTTATCGTCTGGTGGTTGTTTATATCCTAGTGGGTGTGAGCTGTTTTCTCATTTTTGGTTTTGATTTGAATTTACCTAATGACTAATGAATGATGTTGAACATCTTTTCAAGTGCGTATTAGCCATTTGTATCTCTTTTTGGAACAGTATGTCATAAAATACCTTGCTGATTTTTTAATTAGGTGGTTTGTCTTTCTATTATTGACTAGTAAGTGTTCATAATATGTCCAGATATTTGACCTATAACAGATAATTACAAATTTTTCTTCCTTTCTGGGAGTTGTCTTCTCAAGTCTCTTGATGGTGTCCTTTGACGTACAAATGCTTTGCGTTTTGGTAAATATCAATTTATCTTTTTTTTTTTCTTGTGTGGTTTTCAATTTTGGTGTCATATTGAAGAAACCATTGCCTAATCCACGGTCATGAAGAACTACACATAGGTTTGCTTCTAAGCTTTTATAGTTTTAGCTCTTAGATTTAAATCTTTTAATTATTTTGAGTTAATGCTTATTTATGGTGTGAGCTAACAACATAATTTTCTTTTTTTTGCATGGGGATATCTGGATGTCTCAGCACTGTTTGTTACTTTGTCTAGCTAATTGTCTTGACATCCTTTTCAAAAATCAGTTGGTCATGGTTATAAGAGTTGATTGTTCAAGTCTATCTTTATGCCAGTACCACAGTATTTTTATTACTATAGCTTTATAGTTAAGTTTTGAAACCAGGAAGTGTGAATCTCCCAGCTTTGTTCTTTTTCATGATTGTGTTGGCCAAGGTTCCTGAAAACCCTTGGCTTAGTGTTTAGGTAATGATGGGACCAGGATTTCTTTCAATGCCTAGAAATGAAGAAATCTCCTAATCTTTGCAGAGGGGCTTTGTGTTGGGGCATGAACACTTGGACAGGAATTAACAACCCTGTCTCAGCCTTCACTTCTTGCTTCTGTAGGCCCCAAATTCATTCAGAGGGGAGGTCTTAGAGCCTTCTCCTGTCTTTTCTGAGCCTGAATGCAGCTGAACCTGAGTGTGACCTGGGCATGTGTATGACTTCCTAAATTTCCTGGGATATATCAGAGCTTTCCTAAGCCCTTATTTTTTAAAAACATCTCACTCCAAGACTTCCCTCCCAAGTTTTTTGGTTCATTTGTTGTTTGCTCCAATGGTTACTTATTGAATTAGGCAACAGGAACTAAAAGTTTGCCTATAAATGGTTTCCACAGTCCCGGCCCCCCTTGCTTTAGCACAAAGTGAGAGTGCCAGTCACCAGTGCCAGTCAGGTCAGAGAAAGATAAACCTTTTGAGAAGTTCCTCCTGAGAGCCACCAGCTAGATCAACTAAAGACAGTATGCAATGCTGTCTGCTCTCTGCTCTACTGTTACCATTAAGGTAGAATGTTATTTTCAAGGCTACTGTTGAGCTAGGGACAAGGAAATGGGAACAAAGTGAGTTAAAGTGTCATAAGTTCATTGTTTTTACTGAGATGCAGGCACTTTTCTTGAATAAGCACTTCCTGGGGTGCTGCAAGCTTTTGGTTAGTTTCCAATGGTCCAAGAAAGTTGGTTATGCTTTTATCAGTTTTTTTTTTTATTGCTCTAATGGATGAGTTGGCTTTTGCAATTCCTTATGCCCCTATTTTGTGTAGGCAATGAGCTTTTCACGTGCACATGTTTAATGAAAAAAACTGAATTTTAGTTTCTCAAAAAATCAAACATGTGATACAAGCCAAAAAGATTTTACCATTCACCATGGAGTCAGTTGTGACATCTTTGTCCGCTAAAAAGATAGGAGACACAAATGTGAAGAACTATCAATATCTACTTGAAAAGTTGGTCGTTATTCTAAGAATATCATGTTCAAAGACAATTGAACATGTATAGCTGCAGAAAGTATATTTATACATCACTTTGTGAAGTATGACTTTTCTTTGGATAAAATGACTGTTGTTATAAATTAATTTCTTTCATTTTTAATTGCAAATTCTCTTGTGCCTATACGAAACAGATGAAGCAATAACTGTCAATGTGTTGCATCCATTAGCAAAGAAAGAATTTGCAAGTGGAAAACTGATGCCTGTTTTATGTCCATGACATTAGATGTTTCAGACAAAATCAGTTAATATTTGTAAGGCTTCAGTTTTTTTCCCCATAAAATTAATGGAGTCAAAGTAAAGCTTTTTAGAAGTTCATTATGCGGACTTTGAAATATCTGACATCATAGTGAATTTCACTTATAACTACAGTTCAAAGATTTACCATTGAAGAGAACATGATTTGTTTTTGTAGTCATAATACAAATACAAATTTTGGTAAGGCACAGAATCATAGCAATAACAATGTTCTTACTAAATTAGGAAACTATAGAGCAGAAATGTATTTGGAATTGGTTGTATACATGCATAATTCATAATTGTGTGTTCAAACAAGCCGCAGTACTCTATCAATAAAAATAGAAGTTGTAGTTGTTAAGATTTACAAATATTTTTATATATGCATAAAGGAACTGAGCCACAAAGTTTGTGTGTGTGTGTGTGTGTGTGTGTGTGTGTGTGTGACAAAGCTGGTGCTGAATTTAGAAAGATATTTCAATCTGGCTGTATGTGTTCTCTCTTTATTGCCCATCATCAAAATCTTGAGCCTTTGGAGAACTACAAATCCACACAAGTGACCCATGATGGTATTATATTACTTTGTAAATGAGTCCTTTAAATCATGTATGCATTTCATTCATAAAATAGCATTTCTTACCATAAAAATTACTTAATCATAAACAGAGACAATATACTTGACAAGTTTTACCCTATAAAATGATCAAGGAAAATTATTCTGAATTGAGCCAAAAAGGAAGTACATGTGAAAATATGGGGCTCAAATATTTAAACATTTCAATTTTAAAAAGTAGAATGGGGAGAACTTGGTTGGCTCATTTGGTAGAGCATGCAACTCTTGATCTTAGGGTCATGAGTTCAATATTGGATATGGAGGCTACATTAAAAAAAAAAAAAGTAGAATTGAGAATATCTTCCATTTAGTAGAGTTTGCAGTGAGCTTCCCATCTACTTCAACCCCTGTACAGAGTGTATTTTCTCATTTAAAATATTATGGCTCAGAGAGAAAAGTCAACAATTGCAAATTTAGTAACTATAAATATAAATAGCTGAGAATGAACAGCTGGACTCTCCAGGGCTTTCTGTACCCTGAACAGCCACTACTGAAAACACTGAATTCTCAGGCCCTCTGGCTCTTCCTCTATCTATCGACCACATTTATACTTCCTGAGGCAGAAGATTAGAATATGCTTCCTTGGGGAGATTGAAGAGCTACAGAAGAAAGAACTACAAATATTGACAGTGAAACCCTCTAGTCAACAAGCCCTGCCTAGACCCAGAGTTTTCAAAGCAGCATTTTAGTGTCTCTCTCTCACATAGGAGCAACTGTATTGATCAGAGTGCTCCAGAGAAATAGACCCAATAGATTGTGTGTGTGTGTAAAAAGATGATTTACAACGAAGTAGCTCACATTCTCATAGAGATGGGCAAATCTCAAGATCTGCAGTGTGAATTAGCAAACTGGAGATTCCGAAGAACCAATAGGTCCAGTGTGAATCTGAAGGCTTGAGAACCAGGAAGGCCAGTGGCGTGGTTCCCAGCCAAAGGCCAGTAGGCTCAAGGTCCAGGAAGAGCTAATGTTTTTGTTGGAGTCCAAAGACAGAAAAGAATTCCCTCTTACTTGTGGGAGACTTAAGCCACTTTGTTCTATTCCCGTTTTCAGCCAGTTTTATTCAAAAAACATGTAGTAATTCCCAGGACTGACCGACTACATCTCTAGACATAGAGGGTCCATCAAGTTCACTGCCAAAAGAATATTAATAATAATTTTAAAAAGATAAACATCAGTGTATATTTTAAAAGGAAAAAAGTAGGTCCTATACAAAAGATCAGGAGTCAAAATGACATCAAGCTTCCCTCAGCAGTACAGAAATCTTGAAGGCAATGGAGCTAGACCTTCAAATCCAAGTAAAGGTGACTATGGGTCTAAAAGTCTTAACCCTACTAAATTACCAATCAAAGGTGGGGTAGAACAGAGACATTTTCATTCTATTCCATTCACCCTGTCTTAAAAAACAACTAGAGAATGATCTGTAGCAAAATAAGGAAGTAGATCAAGTCAGGATAGGATGAGAGGCCATTGAAATGGGTCCTAGGAGAGCAGTGAAAGCACAGCGGCGGGCAACCATTCCCAGTAGCTGGGGGGTGTAATCCAGCTCTGACTGGACAGAAACAGGGGATGTCAGGAAGGAGGTTTCCCAGGAAGAAATGGAACAAGGGAGGACATGGTAAGGCTGACCTAATAAAGAACATTGAGTGATTCTGTAGAGTTGTCAGAACTATAGCAAGAATCAGTGAAGGTTTTGTGGGAAATTGAGCAAATAGAAAAACAATGAGGTTAACAAAAGGAAATTAGACATACTAGTTGGCCCAGCAATCCACAGTGTTTATACATCCACAGTCATTGGGAGCATGACAGTAGAAGGGAGGCGCCAAAGATAGAAATATATGTTTGTGAAACACTCAACAGCACTTTCCAGCCCCCAGGTGATGAAGTTGGTCCTGCAAAGACCGTGTAGCCTGAAGGCTGAGATGGAAAAGTAACTTGTGTTAGTAGGATGCTTCCAGCCTTTCCTCGAACCCTTGCTCAAAAAGGAGTGGCTTCTTTTTGGAAAGCCTTGATTGTGTCAATGAAGGGCAGTTTACCCTTGAAAAAGGATTTTTGCATTTTCCCCAGGGGGTCCTTGTCATCGTGAGCTTCCATTCTTTACCTATTTGTTTACACACCATTAAGTGTTGCAGACTGTGAGGTATTCCTGGAATTCTAAATTTCCTCTTCTGAGAGGAGATAGAGTACTGTATCTTTTTAATTTCTAATATGCTTCCTCCATTGCTGCACTGTCCCTTCCCTGCTCTGTACCTACCTTCTGGCACAAGATCAAAGCTCCTTCCTTAAGTCTCTGTGGTTACAAGAGTTCCCCTAACATTTGTTCGAATGAGACACTCATGATAGGCCTCACAATGAGGCCTATCTGAGCCACCTGATTCAGAAACAGGATGCCTGTCCTGTTCAAACACACAATTGAGAGGACGTCTGGTGAGGTTTGAAGGTGGATGACATTCTCAGCAAGAGAGGACATTTGGTTAAAAAAAACAACATGTTAGAATAAAAACATTAGAGCTCCCCCTTAGAGGAGGGAATCTAGGACATCACTGCCCAACAGAACTTTCTGAGCTGATGGGAATTTTGTGTATCATCCAGTACCTTAGCTGTGGCTCTTGAGTACTTGAAGTAGAGTTTGGGAGACCAAGGAGCTGGAGTTTAGATTTCATTTAATTTTAACTTATTTCAGTATATATTTGAATAGCTATGTGTTTCCGGTGGCTACCATATTAGACAATTGGGTCTAGAAAGAAGTTGTAAACATTTCTGGTTTCGTAAATTACAGATACATCTTTTTAGGATTTTCTGAACTCGTTATTTCCTCCACCTTAGGGACAAATAATAATAATCTAGAACTACCCGAGTCAGATTGATTATTTTAGGGAGCATGGAAAGAGGTAGAACAGAGATAAGTTTAGAGAATAACATATTCTCCAAATATGTTACTTGGGGTAACTGTGGTTGCCACTGGAAATTAGAATGACCTAAGTAGTAACTCTCTTTGGAAGAAGAGAGGCCAGAAGGCAGGAAACGGTGTTTAGAAAACCTGTCAGGGGTGAATAAGAGAGCCAGAGGGCCCCGGGCTTTCCAGTTGCTAGGGGCCCAGGCTACTGGGAAATCACACTGCAAATAATGTGACTAATTCTTTCATTCATTTGATCAAAACCAACCACTCCTTTCAGAAACACCTTCCAATTTAAATACTTAAATTTACCATGAGTAAATAAAACATGTTTTACCTCAGCAAAGTGTAATCAAGGCTCTAATTCTTTTTAAAAGTAATAGGTGACGTCTAATTAAGTGTTTACTAATGAATGGTTTGAACATCAAAACGTGTGCACAATGGCAAATGTGCACATATAGTGTTAATCTTACCTTACGCCTCTTCTGTACATGATCTAGATCCTTGCTTAATTTATTGACTGAAAGAAAGATCCCAAGGAACTCCCTGTTAGTTCTCTAGAATGTGTGCAGTCCTTCCCTCGACTTACTGGAAAGGGCTCTACCCTGAGTAGTTGAACATATTTCACACACACGTGTGTGGACAAACGTGAATATCCTGCTTCGTTCTTTTCGTTCACCTTTAGGTAAATGAATAGGTGACCCAAGTCTTTTGGAGACCTACTTTCTCTCAGAAGATATAACCAGTTTCTTGAGTCCAACTTTGGCCAAATGTCTTTTGTCTTAAGTATCAATATTTACTCTGAACTATCACAGATCTGTAAGTCCAGGACCTGAAAGATATTCCCCATGCAAAGTAAAAAGTAATCATTCAAATAATTCACATTTGACTCACAGCATTACGAGGAGGGCTCATTGCTTCAGTGGAACCATTAGTATATCATACGGCATTCTGGGAAGAATTCCTGAAAACTTTGCAGATTGCTGAGAAATCACTGACTCAGGGGCGTTTATTGACTATGAACAGAAGTAGCTATACCAGTACTCAGAATAACACACTTGATTATATTTAGGACTCTCAACTGGGTTCTGAAACCCTTCTCTGAAAAGTCACAACTTGATCAACAATTCTTTAAAGAGCTCTAGAGATTGGCAGGTTAGCAAATTTCAGCTGGTTAGTGAGAAAAAAAAAAAGCACCATTCAGGGAAAGAAAAAGATATTGAATAAAATGTTTTTCAGAAAGCCTAGAGGGACACCTGGGTGGCTAAGTGGTTGAGCATCTGCCTTCGGCTCAGGTTGTGATCCCGAGGTCCCAGGATCAAGTCCCGCATCGTGCTCCCCGCAGGGAGCCTGCTTCTCCCTCTGCCTGTGTCTTTGTGTCTCTCATGAATACATAAATAAATAACTCTAACAAAAAAAAAGAAAGCCTAGACATTTTATCTTTCCTCCCTCAGCTCTTTCAGTTCTCATATGAGAGGATTACAAGTGTCCAGGTACCCGAATAGTCATGTACGTCGGTCTGTCCGTGGCATTTGTTGGGCTTGTCCTCTGTGCAGACGGATGAACCAACGTGGTCCCAGGGGTTCAGAAGAATACTGCGTATTCAGATCTTCCTCTCAAGGAACCGTATGCGACAAGAAATGAGAGCATATTCACAGAATAATATAGTGAGAGCACGTGAATAGAGTAAAATCTCTAGGTACGCAATTAATGAAGGCTCGTTGAGTAGAGAGATTAAGAGAATTGGGTCAAGTTAATCAGAGAAAGTTCCTAGGGGGTGATTTTGGAGCCAGACTTGGAAGGTGAGAAAGAGAGTAATAGGGTGGCACGGCAATCCCTCCCCTGCAGCCTGCCCCCCTGGCCCGAGGTGGGGGTGACAGAGACTTGCCCCTCCAGTGTGGCCCATGTCGGTTGCTGGCATGACCCAAGCAGGGCAGACTCACACCGCGGGGACTTCAGATCCGACACGGGGCCGGATCCTCCTTAGGAACAGAGGCCGTTGAGGGCAGGGAAGCGCACGGTGTGTTTTGCAGCAGATGAGCTGCCGCAGAGCAGAACAACTTGCAGGTCCCAGGAAAGGAAGCAGGGTCCTTGGGAGGGACAGTGCCCTGGGTGGCGGAGGGAGTGCTAGGAAGCCAGGTGTTGCCAATCCTACGGGGGCCACTCTGAGTACCTGCTTCCTTAAGGTAAGGTGCAGGCTGCTTTCAAGCAGGGCCCATGGGCGGGGATGGAGAGACCGAGCTCAGACGGCCATGTGCTGTAGCAGATGCCCCGACAGAGCGAGAACACACCGGGACCCCGGTGCAGTTTCCCAAGGGCTCGTGGGAAGACTTCACGGAGCTGTGGATGACAGGCACCTCTTGCACTGAGTCCCAAGGACCGGGGGTGGTGGGCTTCGAGGCAGTGGGACGAGCTGGGAAGAGAATAGAGAAGCGTGAACAGGGGTGAGGCGCCCTGGGAGCCTGAGCTCTGCAGCGTGGACGGAGGGCCCTTCTCAGGGGCTGGGAGAGAGGAGAAAGACACTTGGGTTACCAGACCTGTTTGCCTCAAGCCCCAGAGAGAAAGCAGCTTCTGTTTTGCAGAAAATCTTCTGGGCAGGAGAACAGGTGGGCCTGGACCAGCCGCCAGCTGCCGGCCCCATCCAGGCGCAGCGAGCACGGGCGGCTGAGCTGCGGGGTGCTTGGACAGGTAAATTCTAAGGAGAAGAAAAGGACGGGGTGGGGGGGTGTCTGCAGGCTGGAAGAGGCTTAAAACACACCCTTTCTTTTTACTAGGCAAGCCTAAACTATAGCTTTTATCACTTGGGTGTGAAACGATAGAGGAATCACGAAAGTCTTCTGTAAAAACTAGAGTGGTGATTCCTTGGAGGGGGAGCTGGGGGGCAGGAATGGAAGGGCTCCTGGCTGGGCCCATGAGGGGGCTGCCGGGGCTGTTTATAACCCTAATCGGGGGGTGATAGGGCTGTTTGCCTTCATCGTTTGCTGGGCCAAACATTCATTGGGTGAGGCTGTCTGAGTTTTCTGTATGAGAAGTTTTATTTTTTATTATTTTTTAAAGATTTATTTATTTATTCAGGACAGACACACAGAGAGAGAGGGGGTGGAGGGGCAGAGGGAGAAGCAGGCTCCATGCAGGCAGCCCGACGTGGGACTAGATCCCAGGTGTCCAGGATCAGGCCCTGGGCTGAAGGCAGGTGCTAAACTGCTGAACCACCGGGGCTGCCCTGTATGAGAGTTTTAAAATGAACGATGCTTTTCCAGGAGCAAACCAGCTTTCAGGCAGAGGTGGGTGTTGCATATAGAAGAGATCTGGCCGCCACCAAGCCCAGCTCCATCCTAACGGAGCCAAAGTGACAGCGACGGGTGACACGGGACACGCTGACTGTGACAGGGGTCAGCGGTGCCGCCCCCTGGTGCTCGGAGCTCAGGAGCTGAAGGCATCGCATGCTCTGCTTAGGGAGCTGTTACCTTCCACACTCACCTTTCCAAGAGCAGCAGCTTGTGTTTAAAAAAGCAAAGCAAAACAAAACCAAAAAAACCCCACAAAAAACAAAAAACAAAACAAAAAAACAACCAACAACAACAAGAGAGTAACAAACAGTATCCATGACCTGAGTTTCTCTTGGCCAAAAATCTCAGTTCTGTGCAACCTCCCTTGGATGAGTAACTTAATCTTAGTTAACTTGGCTTAGACTACATCCCTTCCCTCTTCCGTTTGCATTTTAAGAATGGGATCATGTGGTTCCAGGGCTGGGGGAAAAAAAACCCACATTCGTGAAAACCTCCTGCTTTTTCCTTTTACCAAATCGTCTATGCATCGTGCAGGCTCGCTGTTAAGTTTCAGATCACATCTCCTGGTCCCCGAGACGCTCACACATGTTTCTTTCGAAGCAAGGAGCTGAGCATCTCGGCCCCTGGATTCCAGCGCTGGGTGTACACGACCGCAGCGACATTATCACATTAAACAGGAATAATAATAAAGCAGCAAGTCATGCGGTCAAGCAAATATGTTCCCAGTTCTCTTCGTCTTCTTCAAACACCAAGTGCCGATGTCTCTGGCCTTAAATTAGCCAAGCGCTTTGCTCCTCTGTGCGTGCATGGTGCTTTTGATACTGGTCCCCGTGGTAATTCTGGCCTCCTCGTTTTAATGAGTCAGGCCTGGACCTTGGTGTCCCCATATGTATATTAAGTCATCACAAAAAGGCGGGGTGGATATGGTGTGAATAACAAATCAAGGCTCAGAGGCTTCAGGTCAATAGGACCCTCGCAGGCACACACCGTTCAATGTTAGAGCCAAGGTCGATTGAAACTGTAATGCCGCTCGGTAAAGGGAGACAAGACCAAGAATGAACCTTCAGAGTTGGAAAGGCATTAGCTATCGAGAGTTAACCAGCATGTGTTAGCTATTTTTATAAAAGAGAGCTCACTTTGAATAGTTTTCATGAAGAAAATTCCATTCCTGTATGGAATTCGTGGGAGAGTAAAATCTGTTTTCTGAAATCTCATTGCTTTTTGGGATGGGTCATTTCAGAGAACCAAGCAACCTGAATAGCCAGAAATTCATCTAGTTCAACACAAACCATGTTAGAACCATATTGGTGGAACAACTTTCCGGAAAAATGTGTCGCACGGTCTCCTGAATGGCCAGTAGGAAGCATACACGCTTTAGAGGGCAAGAGACGTGGACTACTTAGAGCCCCATTTACTCATTGAGTGTCTTTGGTTAACTGTCCTTACTGAGTTTCAGTTTATTAATCTGTAACAGGAGTATAGTTGTGCTATATGCTAAGTATATATAAGTTCATCATACGACATGGTAAGTACTCTTAGGTATTGACTTTTCTTTCTTTTTTTTTTTTTAAAAAAAAAAAGATCGTATTTATTTATTGATGAGACACACACAGAGAGGCAGAGACACAGGCAGAGGGAAAAGCAGGCTCCCTGCAGGAAGCCTGATGTGGGACTCGATCCCAGGACCCCGGGGTCACGCCCTGAGCCGAAGACAGACGCTCCACCACTGAGCCACCTGGGTGCCCAAGGTATTGACTTTTCTGAGGCCACTAGTCTGGCTCTGATCTTCCAGATGTTAGATAAACATCTGGGAAAGCACCAATACCTAGGAGGGGCACGGAAAGGATAGAAGGATCCCGGTTTGAGAGTCTCAGAGGAGACTGGGGTGCTTTGGGTAGGGCTGGCACTGGTGGCTGAGTCAGCAGCCTGTTTGTGATGTGATTGAGAAGGATCTCCTGTCCCCACTCCCTCCCATCTACCTAGCATAATCAGGGTGCTCATTCGAGGTCAGATCTTTGATGCTTGAGGAACTTCCTCTTAAACAGAATTTTGGGGGATGTGCAGACATGACAAGTCACCAAACAGGTGCCCCTGCACACAAGGTCTTGCCACCCATCTTCACGGAGTGTAAGTAGTTGTAGCTTCCAGCTGATTTGAAAAAAAAAAAAAAAAAAAAAGAATTTCTGTTGTTTGTAAGGCACCCCAGCCTGTGGCATTTTGCTATAGCAATGGGACAGACTAAGGCACCGAGAGTGGGGCAGGGACCTCTACCTAAGTGAATGAGGACAAAAAAGGGTGGTAAAATTTCTAGGCAGCCAGGGGACGGCTCTAGAAGCTGCAGTTGTAGGGAAGAGGGTGGGCGCTGGTGAACGCTGTCGTCTTCACCACAGGTTGAGGCCTGGTGTTGGAGGGATCCCCTTGGGGACCTGGTAATCAGACAGGAACACACACAGATGGAAGGGAGCAAGGCAAGCAGCTGAATAGTGCTTTACGTGGACGGTCTTCAACCTTGCAGCAGCTCTACAAGTTTGATACAAATGAGAAAAAAAATGAACCTCATAGGAGTCAGGTAACTTGCTCAAGCTAGTAAGTGGTGCAAGTCTGTGTGATCATGGATCCCTTCCCCTGAGATGTCTCTGGGAAGAGGGAGATGAAGATTTATTCCTTTTGTTGTCTGCTCAGCATCTTTAGCCTTTGGAAATGGGCTGTCACGTAGCTTTACCTTTCTCATTATGGGGATGAGGGAGTGGAAGAGAGGGGATGGACTTGGCTCGGCTCATCAGATGACTCCGAATCCTTGGGCCTAGTGAATTCTCTGGAAGAGCATGTGACCCAAGGGAGCTCTAGTATTTTCAGTGATGGATGTTGGCAGGGTGGGGAGAGGTTCTCTTTCTTTTAACTGGGATTGGAAACCAAAAGGCAGTGTAAGCCTGGAGCTACTGAGGTCATTTTTCCTGCCATACCAAGAGAGCGTATCTGAGAATAAAGCCATCATGAGGATATAATTTGAAGATACTTTTTAAAAAATATTTTATTTATTCATGAGAGACAAACAGAGCGAGGCAGAGACCTAGGGAGATGGAGAAGTAGGCTCCTCGCAGGGAGCCTGATGCGGGACTTGCCCCCTGGACCTGGGATCATGCCCTGAGAGGAAGGCAGATGCTCAACTGCTGAGCCACCCAGGCATCCTGAAGACACTTTAGATACATAAGAAAAATGTATTCTTTTTGATTCCTTGGGCTATTTTGAATCCCTTCTATGTTTTATTACCATGTATTTTGACTAAGACCATGCCAGTTGCCCAAATCTATCCTGTTACTAAAACCGATATTGCCTCTGAAAAGTGTTCAGCTGCTAATCAAAAACTAATGTGATTTTTTTTTGAAAACTAACATCTGTTTCTAAAGAGGATGGCCTAATACTGTTTACTTTTTAACAAGAAGCCAATTATAAACTCATTTGTGGGTCAAAAATAGCAATTTCTCTTAGATTTGTCAGGTTCTGTAATATCTTATTCTGATGTACGCTATTCTATCAGAGAAATATCTAAATTTTGTAAAAAGGCAAGCATTAAACAAACCTACTAAACAAACCTACTTGAAATGGGACCGTTGGGTAGCAACACGAAACTGGATTTCTCAGGTTCTGAGAAAAAAATGAATATGAAGATGTTTTTAGATTCTAAACCTGTCCAGACTTCTGTGCTTCCTTCTGATAAGTTGGAAGAATGTCACTCTTTGAAATTGCTCATTAAGATGGGGAGAAGTAGACATCTGGGAAAATTGTCCCAGGAGTTAGTCTGCCTAGGAAATGACTTGTTAGTGGCAGTACTGCCAAGGCTCAGGTCTTTCCTAATTTTAGAAAAAGTTTTAGGTGATTCCATTCAAAGGAACCCATCAACTTAAAAACAACTACCGTTGTGGACAGATACTCTGTAATCTTGGAAATGGAGTGGTGTAAGGTCGAGTCTTGACAATTCAATACAGAATATTAAAAAAGAAAGGTTGTTGAATATTCATCTGGATCTGTACATGGGATGAAGATATTGTCTAAGCCTGAAATCCCAGACTCTAATGACTGGCTTAACACACTTCTCCAGGCTCCTTCAGGCTCCCCTGGGCCCTGCTTCATGTTTCATTGGCTTTGTGAGACAAGTGCATTCGCTGCTGGTTAACATGGTTCCACCTTTGGGCAAAGTGCTCCCTCTTTCCCTTTGGTTCTAACATGTCTGCAGGGGCCCTTGAAAGTGCCTTCTGGCACTTCTTATTTCAAAGATTTTGATTCCTGTTGGATGCAGGTGCTCTGTCCCCACTCTCTCGGCCCCTATCCCTGCCACAAAGTTTGAGAGATGCGTTCAGTTCTTGGCTCATCTGTAAAACCTGATCCCCCACTGACTTGCTCACTCTATCGAGTTCTCTGTTCTGTCCTTTCCACCCCCATCACATTACAGCACTCAACAGCTTGGTTAATGTGTTAACTAGTAATTACTGTGCATTTATAGGTACCCGGCCTTGTTTTAGGTATTGAGGCTGTAATGGTGACAAGATAGGCAAGTATCTGCCTTCTTGGATAGCTTGCAGGCAAATACAGGTCGACAGGTGGAGAAGGCCCTCAACTAGTTGCCCCACCTCATTCCATAAATAAACTTTTCTATTTGCACACACATCCTTCCCCTCCTTTTCATGGATAAGCTGTCCTTCCACCTCTTCAAAGCTTACCTTGTTACCTGAGATATTTCTTATCCCCTCCTGACTCCTCATGGCATTTTCCTCCTTATTCAGTTCCTCGTTCATGAATTGTGGCCTTCTTTACTCTATTAGCTAGTTTCCCTTTGCAGATATATACAAGCCAAACATAAATGAAAGCCTCGTACAGTCTTTGGTTGGTGATGTAACATGGGAACGTGCAACAAGGGGAATACAGGTGGTGATTGCATGTAAGCAAACACACCTGTACAAATCACAGACCTTGAATGCATTTTATCCTGGTTGTGCTTTATTAATCAGTTTCCTAGCACCCTTCCTGAATGGAAGAAAACTAAACTCTTGACAAACAGTGATCCCACAAAGACGCTATCAACTGAGAGTCTTTCTGAAATAATCAGCTCTCTCCATCTATTTGGCTCAGGCTGCTATTACAAAATACCATAGATGGGGTGGCTTAAACAACTGACACTGATTTCTCATTGTTCTGGAGGCTAGGAGGTCCCAAGATTGAGATGCTGGGAGATTCATAGTCTGGCTCGGGCCCTTTCTCCGGCTTGCAGGCTGTTGCCTTCTTGTAGTTTGTTCACACGGGGAAGAGATAAAAAAAAGCTAGTTCTTTGGTCTCTTATAAGGGTGCTGATCCCATCATGCATGCCCCACTCATGACCTCTTCTAAACCTAATTATCACCCAAAGGCTCCACATCCCAATATCATCACACTGAGGGGCAAGGTTTTGACTTGGGAATTTTGAGGGGACACAAACATCTGTCCATAGCACCATCTCCTGGTAATTCTGTCTAAATTTCCTTTGTATGTATTGAGACTATGTTGTTAGATGCATATTGATTTAATGTTTTTTAACATTTTGTTTACTTTTTTTTTATCAGAGCATAATGTCCTGTTTTATCGCTAATATTATTGCCTGAAATTTTATTTTGTCTGACAACATTGTTACCTGTCTTTTTTATTAGTATATTTTTAATATATCATTTCCATCTTTTTAAACTTCCTGTGTTAAGTTCTAGGTGTGATTCTTTTTAACAGCTTACAATTGGATTTAGTTGTGATATTTTTAAAAACATAACCTGAGTATTCCTGCCTTTTAAACAGAGCATCTTAGCCCCTCTCTCTTTGATGCAAATTCTTGTATATTTGAATTGATTCCTGCCTGTTATTTTGTGTTTTCCATGTATTATTCTTTGGCTTTTTTTTTTTTTCTGTTTCTTTTTCTGATTCCTATTGAATTTCAATCTAAAAAAATTAACTCTTAATCCTTTTACCGGTTTTGGAAATTAAAAATTTCATTTATATTCTTGTGGGGGAGGTTTTCTTTAAAATTTTTAACATGCACAGTTGATTTAAAATCAGTATTATTGTTGCCCAGTATTGTGGTTCCATCCTGTTTTTAAGAACTTCAAAATCATTTATTATTATTAAAGCATATTTAATTTGCCCACTGAAAATAAGTCTCTTTGCTCATCATTGCATCCAACTCCTTTTTGGAGTGAATTGTACACTTTTCCAGTATTTGTTTCAGAATGTCCTTATTCTGGCCTCACTCTTGAATGATAGTTCCTTTGTGTATAGAATTGAGGGTTGCCTGTTATTTTTCCCTCAGCTCTCTGATTTGATCCTCTTGGTTTCTAGATTCTATGTGGTAGTGCTGAGAAATGTACTATCGGCTGTTCTATTCTAGATACTCTGTTCTCCCTGGATGTTTATAAAGCTTTTCCCTTGATTCTTGGATTCTGAAATTTCATTATAGTGTGATCTAGTATATTTTATTTAAATTTATTTATATTCAAATTGCTTGAAACTCAGTATGCTTATTCAGCCTAAAGATCAAGAATTTAAAAATTCAGGAAAATTATCTATTCTTGTCTCAGATATTGGCTTTCATCCATTATCTCTGGACCAGTGGTCAGTCAGCTATGGTTGATGGGCAAATCTGGCTACTGCCTGTGTTTGCAAATAAAGTTTTGTTGGAACACAGCTATGCTCAGTTGCTTACATATTGTCTGTGGCTGCTTTTGTTTTATAAGTGCAGGGTTGAGTACTTGTGACAGATTATATGACCCACAAAGTCTGAAAGATTTACTGTTTATAAAAATTTGCCACTCTCTGCTCTAGACTTTTACTCTGGAACTTGAATTGGACATTAAGTGGACTTTTCATCCTATACCTTGTGTCTATTAATTTTTAGTTCTACTTTTCTCCAATTTTATTTCTCTGTGCTGCACTCTGGGTAATTTTTTTTAATTTCGGAGTTTTTCAGTATTAAATTCAGTATATTGTATTTTGTGTAGCGTTTCTGTGACTATGTATTAGGATTCGGGGCTGGGTAGTTAGGTCTGCCAGTTTTCAGAACCAAAAGTCTGCCTATCCCATTAATCTAACATGCTAACTCAAACACTCATGGCAGCCATTAACAGGTAATCTAATCATCTGGTGTATTAGAGGTCTCCAGAGAAACAAAACCAATAGGATTCTTGTTTGTTTTAGAAGTTTGGCTTGCAAAATTATGGAAGGTGGTTAGTGCAAAATCTGCAGGATAGGTCAGCAGACTGGAGACCAAGTTTTGCTGTTCAAAAGTTTTTTGCTGTTCAAGTCCAAAAGCAATCTGCTGCAGAATTCCCTCTTGCTCAGGGGCATTCGGTCTTTGGTTCTATTCAGGCCTTTAACTGATTGGATGAGGCTTACTCACATTTTGGTGTGCAATTTGCTTTACTCAAAGTCCACCAATTTAAATGTTAATTTCATCCAAAAACATCCTTACAGAAGCACCCAGAATAATGTTTGACCAAATATCTGAGCACTGTGGTCCAGCCATATTGACACACATACTTAACCATTTCAAGTGCACCTTTTGTTAATTTGGCAACCAGGTTCGTCTTCTTAAATCCATATTTAATCTCCATATAAAGATAATAATGTCATACTTCTGCTTCCCATGACACAAGTATCCTGCATGCAATAAAAAATGAAGTTTTTGGGATCCCTGGGTGGCTCAGCAGTTGAGCCTGCCTTCAGCTCGGGGCATGATTCTGGAGTCCCAGGATCGAGTCCCGCATCGGGCTCCCTGCATGGAGCCTGCTTCTCCTTCTGCCTGTGTCTCTGCCTCTCTCTCTCTCTCTCTCATGAATGAATAAATAAAATCTTTTTTAAAAAAATGAACTTTTTCCCCAGAAAATGATGCACAGTCCCTGGTGACGTTTATTCTTCTCTTTGATATCCTGTAACCGAAGTATTATGATGTAAAGTTAACAATTATTAAATACTAAGATATAAAGTCAACATAACCTTATGTTGCATGATAAGGGGATAAAAGAAGAAAGGCAACAAAGATATATAGTTAAGTGTATATATATGAGTGTGTATATATATATTCAAATATATATTCATAACACCCAAATATATTCATAACAAAATAAATATCATAACAGTTACGGTGGTCCTTGTTTCTATAACTGGTCACATAGTTGTAGTTGATAGAATGTTGTCTTTTACTACCCATTCCACATTACCTTCATTCTCAATGAGCACCTAATTTGGTCATGGTTCTTTGCTTGGTGGGATGATGCAAAAGTTCATCCCTAAAGAATCTGAGCCATTAGAAGTCCTTCTTGGGTTGGGTAGTTATAGTTTTCCATGGACTTAAATCACAGCACATGGTAACACTAAGAGATATCCTAAGGGAGCTCCTGTATTCTACGCCCTCTCCTTACTTCCATTGTGGAATAGCTGTCCACTTTCTCCTTGGTTGTCAGGATCCGTCACCCGAGCCAGCACAGTAACTTGTTTTTTTTTGTTTGTTTGTTTGTTTTGTTTGTTTGTTTGTTTTGCTTGTTGATTTAGAGGCACAAGGAGGCCAGAATAACTAGGTCGCAATCTTCACATCTAGTTCAGTGGAATCATTATTGTGGCTCTTGGTGGAAGTGTTCCTCCTATGAGAATGAAAAAGTCTAGCCCAGCAGCAGAGCATAAAAGTTGTAGGGACAGAAAACAAAATTTTGCTCTTTTTTTTTTCTTGGGATGACACTCAAAAAGTACCAATCCCATTTTTATCCCGCATTCCTGGACCTGTGAATTTTGGCTAAAGGACAAAAAATACCATATGTTGGACACTTAGAGCATGCCCAGCCTTTTGGGGGAAGTTTGACCCAGCCCCATAAAATCATGTCATCTAGCTAGCCGTGCTATAACTGAGTCTTTAAAAGGCCATGCCACTGTTCTATTGAGTCACCTGTTTCAGGGCGGTGGGAAACATCATAAGACCAGTGATTTCACAAGTATAGACTGATTGCTGCATTTCAAGTGATTTCCTTGATCAGAAGTAATGCTGTGTGGATTACCATAACGGTGGAAAAGGCATCCTAGGAGGTCACGGCTTGTAGTTTTGGCAGAAGCATCAAAGGCAGGAAGGGAAATGTATATCCAGGGTAAGTGTCTTTTTTTTCTTCCTGGTACACAATGTACTAAGTCTCTTTTCTAAAACTGTGTATAATCATAAACACAGCTGGTGGACTTGTAGGTACCAGAAATAAACTGGAACTATGGGAAGCCTGTGCAAGGCTTGACAGTATTTTAAAACAAGGAAAAATGTAGTAAGTCTATATGACACCCCTAAACCCACAAAAGTATTGAAGCATTCATATTCCAAAAATCGATCTGAGCTACAGAAATGGTTGAGGGAAACCTCTACAAATATATATACTCATTTCCCCTTGTACTAAACATAGCCATCTTTTAAAAAGAAACGCCAGTGACCCATATTTTTAAATGAAAATACTACCTTTAGTAAAAAAGTAAAGTCCTTTAAAGCAGCTAATCGAAATGCCATTTCAGTAATTATAGTGGGTAACAGGATCACAAAACCACTAGCAAAGCAGAAGCTGTGTCTGAAGCTTCCATATCCTGTAAAGGACGAGTAGACTGGCCAGGCTTCGTAGACATCAGATAACTGAAGTCACCCAATGCCGTTACATCCTCACATTTCAGTGTCCTAGTTCTTTGCTGAGGAGCACTAGAGCAAAAAAGAAAAGGCTGTGGTAAGGAAAACACGCCATGGCCTCTGGTAAGGATCGGTCTGTTGGGCATAAGAGTTTAGTGTTGGTTTCTATCTATAAGCCATCTAGGTCACCTCCCAAATACTTGCATCTGTTAGTGTTTTGTGGGTGACTCTAGGGAAGGACAAGAGACACTTTTAGCTGTGCTTCATCCTTTCTGCCTTTCCATTTCTCTGGTAGCTACTTGCCTGCCTGCTGATGTGGCCTTGTGCTTCTAACTCCGTTCATTGCTCTTGATGGCTTCCATGGTTTCTCTGGCCTGTCATACCAACAGATCGGTCATATTAGTGGGACTCTGAGTCCTAAACACCCCTGACACCTGCATCCACTGTGTCCTAGATGATTTCATTGTGGAGAAACTGGCAGAGGAATATAGTCCTCAAGGTGACTGGCCTCAGGAGCGCAGTGTTGGCATTCTGCTCTGCTCAGCCTTTCCATGTAGCTATTCTTCTAGGCCCTGTCCTCAACCCACTTCTTTATTTACCCTGACACTTCCTCTGTGGACCCTGGACAGTCTTATTTCCCCCTGTGGCTTCTCCCTCCATCTTTTCTCTGATGAATCCCTAGGCCATCCTTTGGGTTCCAGCCTCTGAGCCACAAGCTATAGAGGCTAGCTCAAGCAAAATGCACATTATCAAAAATAGACTGTGTAGCTCCCAGAATTTTTGGAAAAGCTAAAGAACAAGACTCAGCAAGGTGAGTGTTCCAGGGCTAGGAAGGTGCCCCAAGCCCTGCTGCCTCAAGCACTGGACACTGCCGTTGGCACTACCAGAGGGAATTTTTCCTTGGAAAATGGGTGTTGTTGGCGCCTGCAGAACAAATATTCCATTGGCTTTGTTTCTTGAAGCTGCTCATTCCTTCTTCATAGTCTCAGTTGGGTACATCTGACTGGTCAAACCTGGATCAGGGGCACATGTCCTCGCCACAAGGAGGCTGAGAAAGCAAAATCTAGCCCTTTAAGATATTGTACCAGGATGTGGGCTGTCTCTCACTGGGACTCATTCAGTGGGGAATTTCCCCCTAAACAAGCAGGAAACATGGGGAGTAAGACTAAATGAGGAGGAAAGGGAAAGGAAAGTAAAAGGAAAAACAAATGCCTACCACAGAGACATATGTCCAAGTGCCCATGTTCAACTTCATTAGCTCTCCTACAAACACCTCACATTCTATGTGTTCAAAAGTGAAATCTCTATCATTTACTCCCAAACAGTCCTCCTACTCTCTTTCTTTTCTTAGTGTCTGGTCGAATTCACCCATCAGGCACCTACCCTCGGAGTTCTTCTCGCTTCCTTCTTAAAGCCACTGGTCATCAAATCCTATGGATTGTACATGACAAATGTTTCTTAAATTCCCACTGTATTTAAATGAGATCCAAACGTCATCAATTCTTGCGTAGATTACACAGGCATGCCCTAACTATTCTCCTAGCCTCGAACATTACGCTGTGGCTCTTGGCACCATTGCTACCCCATTTGTTACGGGATTATTGACAGTCTGCCCCCCCCCCCCAATCTCTAGTTCTACTTTCCTCTGCTCTATTAGCACCATCTCTTCAGTTATCTAAAAGTAGAACAGTGAAAAAACCATCTATAAATGGAATTAAATTGTTTGATCACAACTTAGACTGCCGTTCTTGGCCTTTGCTCACTCTGAGGTCAAGAATGCTGCGGAATGGCAATGCTCCCCTGTAAAACTACTCGCAGGAAAGAGCAAATTGAAAAACAAAAAGGATGAGAGGTTAAGTACATCAGATTTCTTAACAGGCCATACTGACTGCTCTTGGGTCAGGCATGGTGCTTATTTTTTTGGTAGGCTAAGGGTTTGGTAAAAACCCCTTAGATGGTGCCCAAAGGGCCACACCTTCCAGTATACACCTTTTTTATGTTTCCAGCCCAGGTTCAATGGGGGGACCTTTGCCTCTCTCGAACCATAGAATTTGGCAGAACTATCCTTATGCTAGTCCTGGGACAAAATCTTAGGAAGACTTGACAGCTTCTGCTTCTATGCTTTTTGGAAATCCTGAGCTGCCATATTAGAGATGTGACTACTCTACTGGAGAAAACTGGTGGAGAAGCCATATGAAAAGGGACGGGCCTTGAGATCACATGGGAAGATAAAGAGGTCCCAGTGACCCAGCTGTCCCCAGTCTTCCAGCTGTCCCCACCAAGGCTCCAGTTCTTATGAGCACACCAACTTGGATGATCCAACTTAGTCATGCCCCCAGATGACTGCAGCCCCAGCTGATGTCACATAGAGCAGAATGGCCCAGATGAGCCCAGTCAACTCACTGAATCATGCGGGTAATAAAATGGTTGTTGTTTAAATCCCCTGTTCTGAAGTGGTTCCTTTACACAGCGATAGATAACTGAAGCAGGGGTCGTTGATTATCTGTGTGGTCTTGTTTAATTATTCATTTAACTGAATTCCACTTGCAGGCATTTAGCTTTTTTTTTTTTTTTTTTTGTGGGTTAGCACTAACTATTCAATGCAGAACTCCTTTAGTTCACTATCATCGCAGGGCTTTGATTTTTTTTTTTTTTAAAAAGATGGACTCATTTCACGGCCCTTATCAGTATTTGAAGCCCAGGAAAGCCCATGCCTACCAAAACAACCAGCTTCAGGCTATAAATTAAATTGGCCAGACTCCTCTTCTTTTCTCCATCAGACTTAGTATACAGCATGATTGCCTTGACCCATGAAGAATAGTCATTTGAGGCCCTGAAAGAGATAGATCTGAAATTCCTTTGGTAAGAAATCAGGACAATGATCGGTAGAAGAGGAGGGAAGTTTTAATCTGGGGAGATTTTGTGGAATCAGAGGTGAATAAAAGAAACCCTCCAAATCAAATAATGTGCATCATGTTTGAAGATGATTTGACCTGGTGGTGGCAAGGAATAACTGCTCCATTGTGTTGACATTTTATTCCCCCTGCCACAGGATAAGGCTATCGCAGGGGAGCAGCTGCCTGGCTAGGGATCCTACTTCCTAGTCCCTTCTGCTCCTTAGGTGTGGTCATTGGTTGGTTCTTGCCAATGGAATGCCAGTGGAAGGGATGCATTTCTCTTAGCCCAGGATTTTAAGAAGTCAGTAAACCTTTTGCATGTTCTCTTTTGCCTTGTGCCAGCTGGACGTGGATGGCATTAAGGTTCTAGGGGATGGCAAGACTTCCAAATGGAAGAATCTGGATGTATGAGTCGTGACAGGGAGGAAAGCTATTTGCCAAGTAGGAACCCACCATAAAGTGTTACGTGAGAGGAATAAATTTTTACTGTGTTTGGGCTTTTACAACCTTGAAGTTTCCTTGTTACAGCAGCTAGCATTCCCCTAATGAATATAGTTGTTCATTCTTTTTGTCTTTTTCATAGATGAGATCGTTGCTAGTTTGTTTGTTTATTTATTTATTTATTCATTTATTTATTCTAATTAAAAAAATTTTTTTTTGCTAGTTTTAAAATTGTGGGGAATTTGATTTGTTTTTTCCTTAGCCTCTGTTCTCACATCTATAAAATGGGACTAATGCTATGTACCTCATAGGGTTCTTATTGTGCTAAATGAGATATCACAGTATCTCATCTATTACAAATTGCCATGTGCTAAAGGGAAGGACTTTATACTCATCAAGTCCTTCCAGTAACACTGTGAAATAAGTTCTATCAGTATCTATGTTTAATCGGGGATAGAAGGGAAGCTTGGAAGGGTTAAGTTCTTGTCTCATGTTGCATGAGGGGTTAAGTTCTTGTTCTGTGTTGCATGACTAGTGACTGCAGAGCCGGAATTTCAACCACAGCAGAGGTTCTGATTTCACAGGCCACATGCCTAAGCAACTAGACAGCTATCAGGCCCAGCACAGAGCCTGACATGATGAATGCACAAGAAATACGAATTTCATTTTTCTTCCACTTCCAGAAAAGAAGCAATACAAAACGTTAAGTATCAGCGTACATCTCTGTGGCTAAGTGCACAACACACACACATACACACACGGACGCTTAAGTGACTTCACCCTTATTCACACTCATTCAACCTGCTGTGTTGAAACTGATTGCAGACTAGAATTTACTCGTGGTCCCTGCCAACCCTGCCGCACAGCACACACAGGTCCTCTACCTGGAATATTATTTCATGCCCACAGTCCCAGCTGCAGCCGCACGGTCGAAAGGACCAGCAAGAACACTGAAGAAATAAATCCCAAAATGACTAATGCATTTTAAATTTGCTTGTGAAACATTCATGTTATCGACCTGCTGGAGGAGCATTGATGGAAAACCCAACTCAGGATGAACATTACCACGGGAAGTGGGGGGAATGCTGGGTCCCTAAAGTCTTTCTTGTCTCACTCATTATACCACATATTTCTTGAAGCAGACTAGTTTAAAGCATCCAGTCTGAGCTATAGCTTAGAAATAGACTGCCCTTCATTGCTGTGGTCATGTGGCATTTTATATACCTTGAAGTACTTTAAAAAAATTATAAACCATGATAGGAGTGCTAGTTTCATTCTCTCAAGTCATAGCGGCTATTATTAGATTGTCTACAGAACCAAGCTCACAGTGCTTTTTCAAAACAGTACAGCAATTTCCCCCAATTCTAATTGCTGTACCAGGAGTAATTTGTCTTCTGGGCTTTGGAGCTGCTGAACTACTTTCTTCTTTTGCCTGAAGTTTTATCAAGGCAATATGCTTAATCAATGTTTGCTGATGTTTATGGTCTAATGCTTATTGACAGCAGGTGCAAAAAAAAAAAGTAAATCTCCATCTGCATAAAGATCTTCCTTAAATTCACCAGCATGCTGTTTTGCTGTAATTTTAGTAGACAGGTGATTTTTCATGGCACCTTCATGCGTTGCATCCCCCCCATTGCTGGCTCCATTTCCCTACCTGCTGTTCCCTGAAGCTGTGCTCTCATTTGCACCATCGTGTGGTAGCTCCTTTCACACATCTACTTGGCCTGTTGATGATCTCTCCTTAATGCCTGGTGTTGATGTGCTGCTCCAGGAACTAGACACTCTCTCTGAGTAAATTAGGCTCTGTTGCTAATCCATCAGTTAAGCCAAGCCAGAGGTGGACTATGCAACTGTACCTTTAGGATATCGGCAGAAACCCTAAAAGAGCTTCATTGACCTGAAAGGCCTATTTCCTGTGATATACAATGGAAGGGAATTTAAGCAAGGGAAGTCCATTAACCTTGATGATAGTCACTTGGCTAATTACCCAACAAAACCCTGGAAATGTGCATCTAACTGCAGCCTCCTCCTCATGATTATTTGTTTACCGAAGGGAGGTGGCTCACCTTTGGGCTCCCCAATAGAGAGGGTAGTTTGTAAACCGATGACAGTATACACTGCTCCAGGCGGGCATTTTTTCACTTTGGCTTCCTCATTTCAGTTGGCCTTTGATTCTTTCAGGCAAAGGGAACAGTTTGTCATGCATTTTTGCTGAAGAGGGAAGAAAGGAAGAGGGTTTGGCCCTTGGAGAGACTCTTCTTTGCTCCTCGAGGTTACGAGTGCCCTCTATCAGCTGGCATGTCTCCTCCTGTCCTATCAATATGCAGAGTGGTGCTGAAAATCACATGAGGTCCAATATAGATCTGAAATTTTAAAGTGTATGGCACATGTATACGAAGGTATGGCATGATTTTACTCTGTAGGAGTAAAATTTTAGTAGCACCATGCATGGACAGCAGGCATCTTTGCATCTCAGGGAACTACAATAAAGACAGGCAGAGGTAAACCACAATGTTAAGTGACTAGTTTGCTTGTTCTCATGGAACATACACAACTGCTCTAAACGGAAGCACTCCAAAGACTGTGAGAATAAGATAGACATTTTTAAATATAACGGAGTTGTGAATACAGCACTGCTGTTTTACTGATGCAGCTTCCCCCTCCCCACCCTACATTATTTCTAAAACACTACATGAAGATCATGCTAAGTCGTCCTTAAAACAATAAGACAAAAAGGATAAAAGAAGAGGGTGGGGTAGAAATCAAGCCCCTCCGGGGGTTCAAAGGCCAGACATAAAACGAGGAGCAAGTGAGAATTAAACAAAGCTTTGTGAAAGAAATCTCAAAACAGGATGCATCAGAACCAATAGAAATTCAAGATCAATTGTGTCAGCAGATCAAAGACAAGACCTAGTCTAGTGAGAAGCGTTAACTATCATCAGGGGGGATGCATCCTACTTACTAGGCTTGCAATAGACGCTTTCCCTCTCCATGGTAATCGGGCTAACTTTTGGGTAAAGATAACCAAATGGAGGAATGCAGATACATTTATCCATAGATTGGGGCTAGAAACTGAGAAAAAAGTATATCAAGCTTTGTAAAAAGCCATTCTAGGGAGCTTAGGTACTGAAGATTATAGAGGCTAGAGTTGATGGTCCTTGTTAAAGGAGCTCTTCTACCTAAACAGGATCAGTCCCCCATTGGCAGGTATTTTGTAGGAAGATTTCCTCTGACTGTGCTTCCGTGAGTAACCCTTGCTGCTTATCTGGCAGATAAGCAAAAAACCTGTTCCTCAATTTTAATTTAGCAGACTTAAATAAATGTATTGTTGGCTGAAAATCAGGACCATGGAGTGATGGTAACAGTCATGGTAGAAAGACTTGGCAGGAACAACTGCACAGATTTGTCCAGACTCTATTTAGAGACCTGCATTAGATGGAGGGTGATAGACTGCCAGTACTCTGCCTAGCTGCCAGGAGTCTATATTCATCTCAGTCCTGGAACATTTAAAACAATGCTCAAAATGAACCATACTGTCCGTGCAGTATGAGTGATACACATACCCACCAAAGTTAAAAGTTACAAGTGTAACTATGAAATTGAAGTGCTTTGAATGTTTGTCTTTTTGGTTAAGATAAGAAACAGTACTCTCTTGCCAAGATAAGACAAGGGCCCATTTTCTTGTTGGCCCATAGTCAATAGTAAAATAATTCTTGATTCCTAGGGCAAAAACCGGTGTAAAAGGAGTTAAAGAAAGCATCATGAATAACAAGTGTGATTAAGCAGTTGATTCAACTGATTAAGCTCAGTTGATTCAAAATGCAACTGAGCTGTCATATAGTGGTTATCAACAAGTGGAATAGAAGAAAACAGGAAATGGGACAGATTAGCTGTTAATCAAATATTTGTGTAAGCTCCATAAGGATTGTTATAAGGAAGTATATTATTAACACCAAGGGGTATTTGAGAAAACACACAAAGAAGACCAG
This sequence comes from Canis aureus, assembly GCF_053574225.1. NCBI lineage: Eukaryota > Metazoa > Chordata > Mammalia > Carnivora > Canidae > Canis > Canis aureus. The sequence goes on from NC_135615.1 coordinate 52,798,907, forward strand.
CTGATCTGCTCTATGGGGTGGACAGCTATGTCTCAGATAATAATCCGGTTTCAGATCTATTGGTCACCTCATTGTAACTTAATACTGTTAAATACATATTAGGAAAAAAATTTTTCACAGAGATAGTTCGATAAGTCCATAAATAGGTTGATATGGAAAATCATCTCCATGACATTCAAGGCAAGTAGTCTCTCTCCAACCTTTCTAAAAATCTCTCAGTTGATAAAGTTTAAATAGAGGAGAGGTGAGAAACCTTAAGATTTCAGATAAAACTTGGGCCTCACTTTACTTTCTTTGCCTTGAACAAAGAGCAAATGGTTTTGTTATCACTTAGAATAATTTTTCCTACAGAGAATGTATTCCGTGCACAGCAGTCCTCTAACACAGTTCTTGCTGAATAAGGATACACAAGAGAGCCTAAATGAATAAATGAGCTAACTAATTTATTCTCAAAGTATTTTAAAATCTCCCAGTCTGATTGTGGATTATATATTACTCCTTGAAGTGCTTTCAATTTTTGCTTTATATATTTTAACATCATATTATTATATGCATACAAATTTAAAGACGCTTTTCTTTCTGGTGAATTGAACATTTTATTGTTACAAGTGTCTCTTTTTATCTTTAATAATGCTTTTGGCCTTTAGGTTTACTGTATTTGGCATTAAAATAGTCACATTATTTTTGTTTTGGTTAGTGTTCAAATGGTCTATATTTTTTCCCTTGTTCTGCTTTCCATATCCTTATATTTTTTATGTTATCTCTTATAAGCATCATATCTATTTGTTTTTTGTACAAATGGCTGGTGATCTTTGTCTTTTAACCGAGACATTTGGTTCGTTTAATGTAATTGCTATTATATGGGGATTTAAATCTACCATCCTAATACATTGTTTTTGTTCCCATCCTTCTGCCACCTTTTGAGTTGGTCTGAGTAGTTTTTATTGATTACATTCCTCATCCTACATCTTAGCTTGGTATCTGTTATGATTATCTAATGTCACATAACAAACCATTCCCCAAATTAATGGCCATTTTAGTTTGGTTATGATTTTTTTGTTTGGGGACCCAGAAGGACCTAAATAGGTAATCTACTTCTGATTTCTGAGCTGACTGCCTATGCATCTCATCCTAACTTCGTGTTTATTTAGTTACCTAAAATTTTAAAACGATTTTATTTATTTATTCATGAGAGACAGAGAAAGAGAAGCAGGGACATAGGCAGAGGGAGAAGCAGGCTCCCTGTGGGGAGCCCGATGTGGGACTCGAGCCCAGGACCCTGGGATCATGCCCTGAACCAAAGGCAGATGCTCAACCACTGAGCCCCCCAGGTGCCCCCAGCTTCATGTTTAGTGAATAATGTTGGTAGCTTGAAGTCAGTCATGATGGTGATATTTATACTACAGAATCTGGCAAATTCTATGACTCAGGGCTTCCTTTCCCCCCCGCTGCCCTCCTACAAGAACCAGTTTATAGCATCCCATTATGACCATAGCATTTAGCAGAGAGACTATACAGATCCCTTTGTGTGACCCAAGGTTACAGGAAGTTCCCATGTGGTTTCTCGTTGATGGTGTTAAGGGTCCAGTTATAGAGAAATCACATAGTAACTAGTCCACCTAGACGGGTGTGACAGAGGAGAAGAGAAAGAATTACATGGAAAAATAGCAAATAGTGCTTGAAAAATAAAGCTGACTTTTCTCTACATACATGTTCCTCAATTCAGTCATATTGGGACCAACATTATTAAAAAGCAACACATTGTGCCTGCAGGGAAGAATCTGTAGCAGAAGCTGATGAACTCTTAAAAACAAACATATTTTAAGTAGTCACAGAAATTAAAGTCAGGGAAGGAAAAAGTAGTGAAAATATATCATTTAGAGCAGGAACATTTTCATTAAAGAATTAGTGAGTGTTTCTTAAGAGCCCAGAGTAATCAGGACAGTAACTAGGGAGTTGGATTCCTATTAAGACACCATATATGGCTTACGTAATGGCTCTAGACAAGGTCTGTACCTTTTTTTTTTCTGTCACATGTACTTGTAAAATAGGTCTAAAGATAGCTTTCACCTACCTCACCCACCATCGCATGTTGAGGTAATAAATTAGGTTGAAATTGAAGTTAGTAAATATCGGTTGACTACCTTGACTTAGAAAGAAATACCTGTGTATAGTTTATTGTTATTTGCAGCCAGAGACCTATGTGTTCTTTGCGTGGATTCAGTTCTTGTAAACCCCAGTTAGAGAGCCTAGTAAGTGTATGAAAGAGGCAGATGCTGTGGAAAATCCTCACCGAAGCACCACAGGAAACAGCAAAGTGGCTGACTTCCCTTGCCTCTACGTCGCTGCAGTCCTAGATTATACAGAAAAAGTCCTATATTTTAACCACTGCCTGGCCACTGTCTGTTCTGTGGTGAACTCAGGGATTTCCATGCTTCTCCTGGGCATTCATGACATTAACATTTGAAAACCTATTTTAGGAATTCAGACTTCAAGCTGCCCTTTCAAGGAGCCCGTCACATCACATATAATTTCCGTTCTGTTTCAAAACTGTAGAAAAAAGCCCCTTACAAAACAGGCAATATGATCTCAAGTTTACTAAAAACATAGATGCCATCAAAAAGAGGGGAGGCTCTTTTCCAAATTATTTTTATGATTGTTTCGGAGCAGTGGATGATACTCGTTTACCTATCTGTGTATTTGCATATCCTAAATTTCAGAAACGAAGATACACTATCAGAAAAGAATAATGCACACACACACACACACATATTTGTGGTTGTTTTTCCATGTGTAAGCCTGGCACTTTCAACAGCACCGCATGACCTCAGATTCCTAAGATAATACCTTTGGAAAGGAGAGGTAAGGGCATGTGAGTTGACTGTCCTTTCAGAGAATTTATAGAACTGTAGCTATGGAATTTTATGTCTGAAATGTATTTTGAACGCCTCTCCTGAATAATGCTCCTCACAGCTCCACACGAGGCTCCCCCTTAGAGGATGAGCTGAAGTTTCAGGATGAGCTGGTGTGTTGAGTCTCTGTGGAAAGTCAAGTTTTTCTCTCTCGGCATTCCTTCCTTCCTTCTCTGGTTCATGGCACTCCCTTCCATTCTTGAATCCCTATGATTTGTGCAGGTGTGGCTTGCCAGCTGGCCTAGAGTTATGGCAAACGAAGTATTGACATCATCTGGCCAAACACCTAGCCAAGTAAGTGAACGTGTGCCCTGATTTACTTTGGAATGCCAGTGCATGGCTCACAAAAAGTCAGTTGTACTTTTTCCATATGGCATCCCCCAAACCCACGTACTCCTGGCCAAAGGTCAGGGTGTTTTAAGTGGCTAAGGAAAGACAGGAAACCCTGCCTCATCATATGTCCTCTGAACTCTCTGATTAGGGAGGGATTATGTATTCGATGTGATGTTTTGAATATTTTAACTTCAGGATTTCCATGCTGGACTGTGTGACTTCACCTGGTTATAATTTGCATCTTACCAGAAGAGTCAGCAGAGCTCTAACCCCTTTGGAGACATTACCTCATCAATCCTCCCCATGGTCCTTAGGGAAAGATGGGGTCAAAGCATGTTAGGGAAGAAAAAGGCAGAAATCAGGTTTTTCTCTTCGGACGGTGACTCAGAGGCCTGGGCCCTGGCTCAGGAAGGAATGTGGGCTCCTGCATCCGTTGTGGGGGTCCCGTACCTGGGAGGTACCTCCTTTCTTCCAGGGAACCCCCTGTTTCTAATCCACATGGAGATTCCAAGGACTTCTGATGGGAGTTCTGTTCTTTGTCTTTCCCCCTATAACTTCTTTAATTTCCCAGCCTATCCCAAATCCTTTTAGAGTTTAACTCCAACATATAAACCAAACATATCTTGTTTGGTCCCCTAAATGTCATTCTGTGGTGTTCAATCTCTTTGTCCAAACCGTAAACTTTTTATGGCAGGGATGGTATTTTATGATCTCTGTTATCACTAACAGCAGCTGCCCAGCACAGCACGACAAATGCCCGCCTCTCCCCGCCTCATCCCTCCCCGGCCCTCTGCTCAGCATTGTATTCTCTTTTGTGCATACTACCTGGTGTGTGTCTTCCTCTCTAGAATGTGACTTCCATAAAGGCAGGAGCTTTGGCCGTTTTGTTCGTCTCTGCATCCCAAGCGCTAGGATGGGCCTGGCCCATGGGAGGCCCCCATGAATGGGTAAGCATCACCGGGGGGAAAGAACTAGTGTTTGTAGGAGGAACTCAGTTACAGTAGGGATGTGTATTTTTGTTGCTATTAATTGTTGGGGGCTGGTTCTCCAGTTACTTTGCTCTAGCTGTTTTTTTCCCCTACTCTGAGAGTGACCAAGCCAAAGATCACAATTGATGAGTTTGGGTTTACGGAGATGGTGAGCCCATTTTAAAGGGAGTATAGATGAAGGAGGGCAGGGAACTCCCAGCTGAATGTCATGTTTAGAGGATAGGTGTTGACTGGCTTTGAAGAGAGCTTTTCATGCTCAATGACAGAGAAAAATGTACCATCTAACAGAGGGGCTCGGGAGACTGCCATTGAACTGCCAATAGGGAATAGGACACTGTGCACATCCGCAGGCTCCAAGAGTCCCAGCACCAGCAGAATGCTAGAGAGGGAAACCGAGGTAGAGAGAGATGCAGGCATTCACTCCAAGTGGCATAGCTAAATAATGTCTGAGCTGACTTCTCACCAGTGCACTATATTAAATGATCCTTTAAGAAGTTTCAACTTGTGGACACCAGGGTGGCTCAGCAGCTGGGCATCTGCCTTTGGCTCAGGGCATGATCCCTGAGTCCCAGGATAGAGTCCCCCATTGGGCTCCCTGCATGGAGCCTGCTTCTCCCTCTGCCTGTGTCTCTGCCTCTCTCTGTGTGTCTCTCATGAACAAATAAATAAAATCTTTTTAAAGAAAGAAGTTTTAACTTAAAAAGTCAGTCTACCAGGACCCACATCTGGTCAGCTTCCATGGGTTCTCAGAATCCCTAAAAGGCTCTTAGCTAGTTTTATAGTTAGAGACCATGCAGAATTAGGTGCAGCATTTTGGGCAGCATCTCGTTGTATCCACTCAAAGCAAGTTCACCTGCTTTCAGTAAGTGAGGCAAACCTTACAGGAAGACGAAAATTCCTAATCTTACAGAGCACCCAGGTACAAGCCCACCAGGTCCAGGAGATGCTCAGAACTGCCTGCTGCCTGCGAGGACACGAATTATCACCCTGGCAGGGTGCCCTGCAGGGCCTACTTTGTGACTGTCTTTTGAAAAGCTAAGCAGGGATAGAATCAGGCACTTGCCACCAGGCTGACAGCTTGAGCATAGCTTCTTGCTAAGAAACGGGGCCAGGAAGGCCATGCGCACCCCTTGTGCGGGCTCTTGACAGCAGAGGGTGATGCTTTCCTTCTCTCCTAGGAGCTCATGGTAATCCTTGCCCGTAGCATGGCTTTCTCATCTCCTCTTCTTTCCCCTGAGGCAGGTCATACGAATGGAAAACAACACTGGAATGAATGCAAATTTTAATTTGGAAATAAATAAGAAAACCCCTTTTAACGATTGGGATCAAGTTGATACTCTATGTGTTAATGCAACACCTATTCTATGAAAATATTAACTTTGACCTCATAGGTTCATTCAACAGCCTATGCATACATCTTTCCTAGTAGGACAAAAGTTGGTGGCAAGGTACTGCTCATTACCAGCTGTACCTTGTTCTTTCTCTCGCCTCTACAGTCACTCTTTATCCATCCTTATCTCTCCATGACCCTTTCTCCTTGCTTTCCCCCTCTTCCTCCCACCCACTTCCCTCCCACTCTACTCTTGGGTCTTAGGCCTGCCAGGGACACTCACAGCCGCCTTAGGTCTGTCGCCAGCAGGCAGAGAAGTTCCTGGCTTCTCCAGCTGTCAAGATGTTCTTCAATATGGTAATTTCTCTTTACTCGGAATATTCTAGGCTGTGGTTTCCTATTGCTGCTGTAGCAAATTGCCACAAGCCCAGTGGCTTACAACAACACAAATTCATTATCTTATTTCTGGAAGTAAAGAAGTCTTAAAAATAAAAGTATCAGCAGGGCTGCGTTCCTTGTGGAGAATCCATCCCCTTGCTTCTGCTAGCTTCCAGAGGCCACCTGCAATTCTTGCCTCATGATCTCTTCATCTTCAAAGCCAGCATTAGAGCATCTTTAAATCTCTCTCTCTCGGCTTCCATCATCACATGGTGGCTTCTCTGGCTCTCACCGCCCTATTTCCTTCTTACAAGGACATTTGTGATTACATTTGGCCTACTAGATAATCCAGGATAGTTCCCCATCTCAAACTCCCTAACTTCATCACATCTGAAAACTCTGTTCCATCTTGCCACATGGACATATTTGGGGGCCATTATCCTTTCAACCTCAGCTGTGAAACCCATGACCTTACAAGCAAGTTACTAGCTTGAACATTCTCAAAGAACAAGCAGCATTAGGTCCTCTGGTGGGAACAAGCTCATTTTCCAAAAACAGAACAATCATGAAATACATGAGCAGGGTCTTGCATGGAGATAGGATTGTAGCAGCTTGTGGGTGAATTTCAATCTCAGTGGTTTGGTTTGGGAAAGGGAAAGTGACAATACACTCAAGCAGATCTTTGGAATAATCTGAACTCTTGAGTTTGGAGTCTAGCTCTGGTGATCTTGGGTGTGTTTTTCTTAATTATAAGCAAACCTCTACTTAACTGTAAAATGGGTATGATAATTCTTCCCTCATAGGGCTGGAAGACTAGTACAATTGTGTATATAATATGCCTAGTATGGTTCCTGGTTCACAGAAGTTACTTATTTTACCTCTTTTCTTGGTAAGTAGATTAAAGGTCAAGAGCGAAATTGCAATGTGGCTCAAAGTAATTAGGTTGAGAGTAATCAAATGGATGTTGAGCAATGGAATTTTAAAATAAACTCAGAGGATACATTTACACAATCCAGTGGAAACTTAAAAAATCTGTTTCTTTTTATCTGGCTTCATACTGATTACATTCTGATTACATAAATTGAATGAGGCTATGTAAGGGAAGCCTTGACCTGTCTCCTGTCTAGACCTGAAGAACTGTAGAAACATAACAAATATCTCTCATTCTCAAGTTTGACAGAAACATGCCATCTAAAGATTCAGTGGGTCTTTGGGAACCATCCAGAACAACCTCCCAGCAAATGTCGGTGCTCCTCACTCATTTTTATTTGACTGCTTTCAGCAATGAGAAGTTCACAACCTCTTGAAATAGTTCATAGTGTTGTTGGCTGGTTCTTACTAGAAAGTTCCTCCTTATTTTAGCTAGGGAACTGCTCCCCTAAAGTTTCTGTCTTTTGATTCTAATTTTGCCGTCAAAACTTACACAAACCTAATACAACTTTTTTGGTAACAATCTTACAGATGCACACCCCCTCAGCCTTGTCTTTACTAAGTTAGAATTCCAAAGTGTCTCAAATTTATTGTCACTTACTATTCTTTTCAGGTCTTTCCAAATCTTACAGTTACCCTTCTTTTACTACTACCTTGTGTAGTTCATCAAGGTCTCCCATAAAGAACGTCACCCAGAGCTAAACAGAATATTCTGGATGTGGTCGAATTAGTGCGTGGTATGCTGAGACTTCTATTTCTGCTGGATCTGGCTTAACTTTCCATTGACGGAGTCTAATTTCATCAGTTTCTTTAAACATTAGTCTCATAGTTCTGTCATTTGGCTCATTCTGAGCTTGTAGTCAATCAATGCTTTATAAATAAGCATTCCTTTTCCCCTATCCTTACCCATCCAATTGATTTATTATAATGTTTCTGGTGCAAGCAATATTATAAGAGAATAGAAAAATATGAAATAGGTGACCCAGGATCTTACTCCGCCCACATGGGCAGTTTTCAGTTGTCCATATTCTTTTTCTTGAGTCTTTGCACAGAAGCTTCCATAAATTTTACAGTTTTCAACGTGACCTAGATAATTCTTCATATTCCCATTTTAAAGACTAGCATGTTAACATTTTCCCGTGCTGTGACATTATTTTTCATAATTAGATGTAAAGATGCACTAAATTCCTTAAGATGGACCATATTTCCTCATCCATTCCCTGTCTTTGACATTGAAGTTGTTCTATCAAGTGTCCATAAAATGTTTTTGCTTTGGGGAGATTTTAATAGAGTCCTTGAAATCAATGACTTTCTGACCCAAATCAGAATTTTGTTTCTCTATTTTAAATTTCATCCTTTTTGGTTTTATCCCTTGTCCAAGCTACTTCTCCATCCTCCTACTCTTTGGTCTTAACACCACCTTTCAAGTCTAAACAAGTATTAGAACCGAGCACTTTAGGTTTTACTATTCACATTAATTCCTGCCCTTAGTTCATAACTCTGTGGCCCTGAAACAAAAGCTTCTTCATTGCCAGCCTAAGAACTCCTGTTTCAGGGCCAGTGAGGGAGCCCATCCCTTCCCTTAAACTCTTCTTTTTCTTACCGGCCAGCTGATGCCTGCAATTAATGGAAGCCAAAAGTGGTTAAGTTCCTTGGGGGCAGGCTCTGGGTTGCTTTCACTTGCTAGATTCCAACCTCATCATGGAGGGCTCTCAGTGAATACTTAGTAGTAGAAGGAATGAAAGAATATAATTAAAGATAAGACTTCACAATTTAAATCAGCCTGGGGAGCTACTACTTCATTCACACTAATGAGTAAATTACTGGTATTAGATATTTCCCTGGGCACAGACAGGTTTTACTACGTGAAGCAGAGGTTGTGAAGCATGCCAGTCCTGTTGGAGGGAAGATAGTAATGGACTTGGGAAAGCTGAAAGAGGTACATTATAATTTTGCCCAGGGCCAGTCTTGGACTCTACAAACCCAGACTGTTAGCGCCGGAACTAGCCACATCCATTTCACCGCTTGGAAATTATAAGGCTCATGGATACTACTCTCAGATGCATGGGATGTTTCGTGGCCTTTTATGAGTTTTATCTGTTTAACTTGGGCTGATGCTGCCAAACGAGAGAAGGGCCTTCGACTTTTACTACGGAAATGTCTAGTCGGGGGCAGAGAGAATAATGGGAAATAGTGAAGACTTGATAGTATCTATATCGTGCTCTACTACTTTACTAAAGAGCTAGCAGGGTTCAGATGGTGGATCGATATCCTTTCATGGTATTTGTCATTCAAGTCCAGGCCTGGCCTTGAAGAGGAATATTAGAGTGACCCATCATCTGAGTTTGCTTAGGGCTCTCCTGGTCCTGACACTGAAAGTTCCACATCCCTGGAAACCCTCAGTCCTGGGAAAACTTCAATGGTTGGTCACCCTTGTCCAAGAGCTGCTAGCAGTCCTGATCGGATTCTCTGAAAATTAAACTGAAAAGGACCAAAGTAGCCTCGTTTCTGTGGACATCTCTAACTCCTGGCCATGTCCCTTGGCAGTGGCTTATGGAAGGTAAAGAGAAGCTTCCTCTCTACCTCTTCTTTTTGGGCTGGCTGTGAGTTTTATAGGGTGTGACCTAAGAAGTCACACCGAAAGAACTTCCCTATCCAAGCCTGTGTTCCCAATTGATCTGTCAAGCTGGCCAGGACACCTTTGAAGCCTAAATGATCATTTGTAAAAAATTATTTCTAGAAAATCATCTAGAATCATCATAAGTGCTACCACAGATTAATTCATTAGTATTTCCATCTTGGTAAGTTTACCAAACCATCACTTAGAACAGTGTTCTGAAATGAGGGGACAGCAGATAGGAATATTTTACTAGGGCCAGGGAAATAAGTAAATCAAGGAATGGTGCTCTTGTTGGGGCCCCAGTGGCACTTTTTGTCCAGCCAGGACAGGAAGAGGCACTAGATCCCTTGGAAGAAAGTTACCCATTATTTATAATCCAATTTATAATGCATGTTGACTCTAAGTTCCAGACCAGAGAGACTCTCCAAGTTAACCAGCTTAGACTTTGAACATTCATATGATTAGTCAGATGGTGTTTTTTTTCTCTTGGCACCGCACAGCTACACTGCCCCTGCATGCAGGGCTCATCTATTAGACCAACGTTCAACACCTCCTGGTGGCAGGCAGGCTTATGTCTTTCTCTTCTTTTTCCCTTCTGTTTTCGCTCTTCATAGACCAATTCACTTCTTATTCCGTACACACATGCTCTTCTTCTTCCCCTTCTCTTGATTTACAGTTACCCAGAAAAATCTTTTTTTTTCTTCTCTTTCCCTTCTTGTGTCACTTTTACAAGTGTATACATCCCTACATGCATGTAGACGTATACTTCCATGTACACATACACACACACACACACACACACACACACTGATGTCTATATCCTCACAGCCTGCTTATATATACCTATTTCAAGTAAAAAATGAGGGGCAGAGATTGGAAGTGAAATTCAACATAATAAAGACTCAAGACCTTCCATTTCTAGAGTATTTCCAAGTGCTCAGGAGATTTTCTTCACAATTTTAACAAGACTCTCCATCTGCCCTTTTATTCTCCACTACTTTACCCAGCTTTTCCTCAAGCACTAGCACTCCACATAAATAGAACAATTTCCTACTCTTTTTTTCCTTTTCCCCCCTTTGCTTAAAAAAAATGATAACCAGCATAGTAGCAGCGACTTTTTCTATTTTTGTTATAAATCTAAGGCATGTGCGGCAGTATCGCATGTTAAACAAGGCTTTGTGGACGAGGTGGAGATATAAACACCATTTTATTAGGAATGATTAGAGACAGGGAAAGCAGGTAGTGTGTCCTTTATACGATGAGATTTATGTTTGAGACAATAAAAGACACAAGCAGGAGCGCCTGGGTGACCAGTCAGTTAAGCGTTGGACTCTTGGTTCCTGGTCATGTTATGATCTCAGGGTTGCGAGATCAAGCCCCACATCAGAATCCTTAGGGGGTAGTCGGCTTGAGATTCTCTCTCCCTCTGCCCCTCCTCCCACTCGATCTCTCTCTCTCTCTCTTTCTCTCTCAAATAAATAAATCTTAAAAAAAAAAAAAAGAAGCACATCAGGTTTTCGAGCTATGATCCTTTATTTGCTATGAGAGGGGCCTCAGAAATCTTCTAAAGACCCGAACTGTGGCATGTACTTGAAAATAGGGCAGAGGGCCTGGTCTGTTTTGGAAAATTCCATAATACTTCAGCAGTTCTGGCCTGAGAGCATAATGTCTCCGGGACCTTAAGGAAAATTTGGTATGTGGGTCTTGCCCTTCCAACTGGATCTCCTGCTGAGGCCCTGGCTGCTGGAACCAGGAGGGCAGCCCTGGACCATCTGAGTCCCAAACGATGGATTTAAACTGCATTTGTATGCCAGAGACTTCTTGTATTTTACAAAGGTCTTTTTATTAATTCACATTGGCAAACCTGTAAAACACAGCTATTATCACCATTTTATAGATGCTAAGTAATTTGCCCAAGTTAATAGTATATTTGACTTTTCTTTCTCCCTCAGCTCCAAAGAATCAAAGCCTTGTTGATTTTTACTTCAGCATCCTATTCACGCTGGTCGATCCCGTCTCATTCCACTGGGGGCCACCCAGTTCCAGGCTTGGGTCACTTCATGCCAGCACCCCTGCAGTAGCCTCCTCCCCACCCTCTTGCCTCCAGCCTGCCGCGGCCTAGTATATCCAGAAACCCAAATGTTGCCACTAGGGCTCAATGTCATGTTCTTTGTCATTGCGCTGCTCTAGCTGTATCCCTTCCCCACGCACACAGGGCAAGGACATCCCCATCCTGCTATAGTATCGTGTCCAGGGTCTCCCGTGGTGTTTCCTCAGCCTCGCCTTGCAGGCCTAGCTCCCTGCACCTGGCGTGACAAACTCATACATTCCTTTTGCCTGAAACACTTGAACTCCACATTCACACGGCTGCATATTACGCTTCCCCACCTGATATTCCACCTCTTTTCCCCGCTCTCCATCTAAGTCTGTGCAGCTCAGACCTCACCTTTCTGTGAAAAGTCACACTTAGGGTCCACACCAGCCCTGGAGTATCCATCATGTAGATCCGTGTGACACCTCTGTCATTTCTGCTTAATATTGTTACTTTACTCTTTACGGTTATTAACTTTTCATGAATTTCCCCATTTTTCATGTTTTTCCAGTTATATAGGCAGCTTGGAGGCAAGAATCATGTTTTCTCCTGTTTTGATGTAGCAAGATAATATCTTGAAATATTAATCTTTGTGCTTTTGTTCTTCTTGTCCTTGCGAGTGACTTCCCGCCCACCCCCACTCTCAGGCAGAGGCATCTACATTGCCTGAGGGAGGAAAGCAGGAGCAAGAGAAAGAGCAAGAAACTGTTCATGCTCCAGGTTTCTTTTTAACTTCCGCAACAGATTTTTTTTCTTTTTTTTGAGAATCAAAAGGAGAAGGCTTTCTACCCTAGCCAGAGTTTATGCCATAGCAGTTGAATTGGAAAGAGAGTGTGGTGTGTTGCTCATGGTCTACATGGCTGAAGAAGGCCTGCATCTGCCTCCAGATTCTTCCCAGACCCAGTTATAGATGATCCACCTAGAAGGTGGATACCTTCTACCAAGACACTTATAACAATACCAATCTGGAAGGGGGCTTTGATACCCTGGGGGACATGGAAATGGGAGTAAAGGAAAAATCCAGCACTGAGGCTTGGGAGGACAGATAGCAGAAAGCTCCTCTCTCTTACCTTGTATCTTGTATCTGCGCTGGCCAAAATGGTAGCCACTAGCCACATGTGGGTCCTGGATTCTTGAAACGTGGTGCATGGGATGAAGGAATTGAATTCTAGTAACTATGTATGGCTCGTGGCTACCATACTGCACAGCAGTTCTGGAGTGCCTGACTGTAGTTCGTCTGATTCCAATGATTCACAGCATCTAGCACCATTCCTGATGCATACTAGGTACTCAATAAATATTTTCAGTATGAATTAATGACTGACACATTTTAAAAGCAATACATACGCGTTGACCACGGGTTCAAGACAGACCTGAAGTCTCTCAGCGTCAATGTTCTCTGTTCCACTGATCATACAGAAGCTCCTGTGGTTTTCTCCATTTAAAAAGCTTTATGGGAATTGATTTTTCTAGAGGTGTATAATTCCCAGACCATTGACATCAGCAGATAGCTAGCTATTGAGCCTGACAATCACTGCACTGCTTTGAATCTGAAAGCACCTAGACCAAGCTTGCCGAAGCTTTAAATTACTCTCTCCACAACACCCTGAAGGGAACTTGGGTAACATGCTTTTCACTTTTAAAACAACTTTAGTTTTGTTTTATATTAAATTTGGGACCTCACTGTCCCAGGCTCCTCAATCTGTGGACAAAGAGATAAAGTCATATTGATATTCGAATGGCAGGAGCTGCTTCAGCCCCTTGCTAGGTCTGTGTCCTTACCATGATTTCTGTTTTATAGGAGAACACTTTGGAACTAGATGTAGCCAGGTCCCCTGGGAACTGCTTCACATCCTTGAAAATGTCCAGGTTCTAGCGTGGAACAGGGCTGACCTCCACTTTCCTACGTGGGCCATGAGGCAGCTGTTGATGCTCCAAGTCGTCCCCAAACAGGTTTCATTTTGTTTTGTTTTGCTGAACATAGTTCTTTCAGCTCCTGGCCCTCCCCACTCCTTTGGGGATCCAAACCAGTTCATTAGGTAGAAGGACTAGACTGGATTAAATAAACAACAGATACCAGTGCATTCTATCATATGTAAAGCTTCTGTTTTTTCAATTAGTAGACATTGAGTATGTGCCACGCTTCATATCCAGGCAAGACATCTTCCATGTGTCTCCCCTTCATGTGGGAAAACTGAAACTCCTGCAACATTTCAGTTCATGAAGATAGAGACCCATAGGGATCAGCAGTCACACCAGTCGCCAGATGTTGAAACTTCGGGTTGGGTTCAGCTGGCAATAATTAGAAGTCATTCCTTTACACCAAAGGTTATCAAAGCTTAGTGTGTATCGGAATCACCTGGAGGGATTATTAAAACACAAGACGCTGGGCTCCACCTGCAGAACTTCTTACTTAGTAGGCCGTGGGTGGGACCCAAGAATTTGCCTTTCCAACAGGTTCCCAGGTGATGCTCATCCTGGTCTGGAAAACACATTTGAAGAGCCAGTATCTTAATCATTTCGTGACTAGGGTTCTGGGAAAACAGCTTATGGATGTAGGACAATCGTCCAACTTCACTTCATCTTCATTTCGCTTGTGCCAAACCTTAGTCGGTAAAGACCTTTCTTGCCTTGAATCCAAGAAGACGACAAATGTGATGAGAATTCTCCATATCTTCATTCTCAGTTTTAAAAAAATGATTAGTTTGTTGAAGGTTTCGATAAGCCTTCCGACAACCTGGTTTGTAGGTGGTAGACGGCAGTGATTCACCGAAGAGTCAAGGTGTTGAGTGATTTGAGTAAATCTCTGTAATCTCACCGTAAGGACTTGCGAAACCAGGCAGAGCCCTGTCTGCTCCATGAGCCTGTAGGAGTGTGTCCACCATCAGAGTGACACTGTTACTCTAATTATATAATAGAAATTATTCCAGAACAAGATCAGACAATAGGACTCCTATGCTTTTCTTTATTTGGGTGAAATTTCCCTAAAGCTGCAAAACGTTTACTGAGTTCAATGAATTCATTAACAAATTCACTGATCTTACAGGCGTTTTATACACATGACTTTAAAGGGTCAGCTGGATGAAATTTTCACTACTACCAAATGCTTTGTGTTAGGAAAACAGAGCTTCACTTAAAATATTTTAAGAGCCTGGATTCTTCTCTGTGCTGACTCACCCTCCTGGTCGATAAATTCTACTCTCTGTGATCAAACTTCACTGTTGCAGTTTAAACTCATTTCTGCTTGTTTCTATTTCATATAATGGGAATGAGCTGTACTGTTAATTATCTATTGGTAATTACTCTTAATTTATTTGAAGACAGCTAGTCACTCTTTTTCTTTTCATGCAAAATTACCTCCAACCCTCTGTAAAGCGTCTCTCATAGATCCTAATTTCAGTCTCCTTAATTTGTTCATAACTGTCCTCTAGACCCTTCTTTCCAGGCCTTTTTTATTTTTATTTTTTAAGATTTTATTTATTTATTCGTGAGAGACACAGAGAGACAGAGACATTAACAGAGGGAATCGATCCCAGGATCAATCAAGGATCATACCCTGAGCCGAAGGCAGACCCTCCACTCCCCGAGCCACCCAGGTGCCCCACCCCCCAGGCCTTTTTAAAAAGCCTGGACGCAAAATGTGCATCCTTGGGTCCTGACAGTTGTGCCCTCATCACAGGGGCCCTGAGTAGTGAAGATTCCCAATCCTATGATTCCTGGACACACAGCCTTGATGGGCTAAGTCTCCATCCCATGCAGTGGTAAAGCATTCATAGCCAAACCTCATCCGGTTTAAGAACATGGTGATGTTGCAGAGTTCTGTTTTTAATAATCATTTTTTAAAAATATGAATTCAAAGAAGTTTTTGGATTTTTACAAATTAGCTCAGTTTGCCATTAAGTGAACTTAATACTGGGTTCTACTAACGAATGCAAATTTGTCTGATTCCTTTTCACCCCTGAGTCACTCTGATTTATTTTAAGGTGTTGTTCATAAAAGTTAAGGCAGTTCTCATGGATATGTGATAAAAAATAATGATTTTTTTTTAAGTTGCGAGAAACCTATTGCTTCAGGCTCCTTCTAGGGAAAAATTGAGATATAGACGTCAACGGTGTCCTCCACCCTAACCCTGCACCACCCCCCCAGAGGTGTGGCATCCTCCAGCCTCCGCTCTCCAGCAGGTTCCATGTGGCTCAAATCCATTGACTGCAGTAACCATTCTTACATCATTCTCCTGTTATGAGAGAACAGGATGAAGAGGTCTCTCCCACAAGTTACACTTAGGTCAACAGAGGGTATAAAATCCTTAGAACTTGTACCTTCGTTTCTGCTTGCTCATCTTTTGCAACATTGTTATAAATTTTACTTCTTCAAATGTATTTAACATTTTCAGAATATATTGGTATTTTAATTTAAACAATTACTTTAAAATGTTTTTTTCGAAAGAGAAAAATATCCTTTTATCTACATATTTACCATTTCTGGCTCTCTTTATTCCTTTATGCATTTCCATCTGCTATCATTTTCCTTCTGCCTGAAGAACTTCCTGTAGCATTGCTTATAATTCATGTTAGCTGGCAGGGAGCATTGTTTGTCTGAAATATCTTTAGTTTGCCCTCAAATCTGAAGGTTTTTTATGGCTAAAAAATTTTAGGTTGCTGCTTTGTTTCTTTCATACTTTAAAGATGACTTTCCATTATCTTCTGACTTGCATAGATTCTGTTGAGAAGCTTGCTAAAATTCTTATCATTATTTCTTTTTTATAGACAGTATCTTTTCCCCCCGCTTTAAAAAATTCTTTATCGCTGGTTTTAGTAACTTAATTACAACACACTGCTTTTTGTGTGTGTTTATTCTGCTCTAATTCACTAAGCTTCTTGAATCTGTGAGTTTATAGGTTTCATCAAATTTGGAAAATTTTGACCATTATTTCTTTAAAAGTTTTCTGTTCCCTCCCTCCTTTGTTCTGAGACTCCAACTGCATAGAAATTAGCCCACTTGACAGTGTGTCACAGGTCATGGCTGCTCTTTTTATGTTTTTCCAGTTGTTTGGGTTTTTTTTTTTTTTTGATTTTTTATTATTGTGCCGTGATAGTCATTGTTCAGTGTCTAGTCTTCTATTAATCCTACACAATCTCTTTTTCATTTCATATGTTATTTTTCTTCCTTGAGTCTTCGGATCTTGTCCAGATCCTTCGGATCTTGTCTATATCTTCCAATTTTTTTGCTACATCATGGTCACATTTTCCTTTACTTTCCTAAACATATGGAGAATATTTATAATAGCTGCCCTAGTATTTATTTATTTATTTTTAGGTACATGTTTGTTACTTCCACCCTCCCTCATTCCTGGATCTGTTTCTATTGATTGAATTCTCTCCTGGTTTTAGGTCTTGTTTTCCTACTTATTTGTATGCCTGCTAGTTTGCTACTGATGCTAGATGTTGTGGATTTTACATTATTGATTGCTGGGTTTTGTGGTATTCCTTCTAATAGTGTTGGATTTTGTTCTGGCACCCAACTAATCTAACTAGAATTCATTTAGAACTTTGGAGACTTCCTTTTGAATTTTATTAGGGGAAATCCAGAGCAGCTATTAGTACAATCCAAAGAATATCTGAGGATTCTGCTTGTTATATCCTATGGATTATGATCTCTTTCCATTCTTGCCCTCTGTGAACTCGTGAACTCTAGATACTGTTTTGCTTACTTCTTCCTGATGGTAATGTCCCTGGATTCATGTAGTTTCTGCTCAGAATGCACAAATTAGTACTTGGGTAAAGACTCAAGGGGACCCCTCAGTAGATTTTTCTGAGCTTTTTCTTTGTGCATTCAATACTCTGTCTCATACACTCTTACTGCCTTGATGTTCCTGAACTATTCGCTCTGTATCTTCACCTCACAGAGACTGCTGGACTCTGTTTGATTTCTCCTTTCTTGTCCTGCAGCCTCAATGTGCTTCCTGGCAGTAAGCTACAACAGTTGTTCAACTGAACAATTCTTTGCTTCTCTTCTGTTAGAAGTCACAGTCCCTGGATATCTGTTGTTCAATGCCTACATGGTAAGCAGCTTCTAGGAAAGCTCTCAGTGGTCTCCACCTTCTGGTATTCATATATTTTTAAAAAATATTTTATTTATTAATGAGAGAGAGAGAGAGAGAGAGGCAGAGACACAGGCAGAGGGAGAAGCAGGCTCCATGCAGGGAGCCTGACGTGGGATTCGATCTTGGGTTTCCAGGATCAGGCCCTGGGCTAAAAGCAGTGCTAAACCGCTGAGCCACCTGGGCTGCCCTGGTATTCATATTTTATGTATCCTCCCTCTCTTGAGTGTGGCCTAGATCTAATGACTAATGATCTAATTAGCATATAGCAAATATAATAGGATGCCACTCCAATGATTGCAAAAAGTTCTAGAAAACTATGACTTCCTTCTAGCTTGCAGACTCTCTCTTGCTTGCTTTGATGAAGCAAGCTGCATCCCATAAGGGCCAGAGAGTAATGGAAGCCCTAAGTCCAGCCCTCCACATGGAACTGAATCCTGCCAACAACATGAGTAAGCTTCGAAGTGCACCCTTCCTCAGTCCAGCATTCAGATAAGACCACAGGAGTGGGCAATATCTCAAGTGCAGCCTCAGGAGAGACCCTGAGCTAGAGGCTCATTCTTGGTATTGGTAATTTATGTAATTTGGTGCTAGTTAAACCATGCCTGGATTCTTGAAACATGAAAACTATGGGATAATAGATGTGTGGTTTTATTAAGCTCGTAAACTTGGGGATATTTACTCAGAAGTAACTAGTATGGTCTGAAAATCATTATTTCACTTAAGCTGTTTTTGTTCTGCCATTTAAGGCAGGAGGATAAATTAGGTTTCTATTACTTCATCTTGGTCAGAAAGAAGTCCAGATTATTCCAATGAGAATCTCTGGAGGCGGAACCTACACATCAATAGTGCATAAAACCTTCTGGGTAAATATGACCCAGTAATTCCACTACTAGGTATTTACCCAAAGAACACAAAAACACTAATTTGAAAAGATGTACACACCCCTAGGTTTATTTATTGAAGCATTATTTACAATAGCCAAATTTTGGAAGCAGCCCAGTGTCCATCGATAGATGAATGGTTGTAGGAGATAGGGTATATATAGAATGGAATATTAATCATAAAATAGAATGAAATCTTGCCATGTTCAGCAACCTAGATAAATCTAGAGGGTATAATGTTAAATGAAATAATTCAGTCAGAGAAGGACAAATATTATATGAATTCATTCATATGTGAAATTTAAGAAACAAAACTAACAAAGGAAAAAGAGACAAATCAAAAGACAGAGTCTTAACTATAGAGAGCAAATTGATGGGGGAAATGGGTGAAATAGGTGAAGGGGATTAAAAGTACACTTATTTTGGGGCACTTGGGGAGTGCAGTCAGTTAAGCATCCAACTCTTGGTATTGACTCAGGTCATGATCTCAGGGTCATGAGATCAAGCCCTACATCAGTTCAGTGTGGAGTCTGCACCAGATTCTCTCTTCCTTTCCTCTGTCTCTCCTGCATGTGCTCTCTCAAATAAATAAATGACTCTAAAAGAATTTTAAAAGAGTACACTTCTCATGAGGAGCACTGAGGAATGTATAAAATTGTTGAGTTACTCTATAGTACACCTGAAACTATACTGAAAGTAAAATTTAAAAAAAAAGAAAACCTTCCAGCTGATTCCAATATACTGCCAACTATGAAAGCCGCTATCTTAGATGATCATTCTTACCTTCTGATCACATGTGAATCACTTAAGGATCTTGTAAAATCAAGTTTCTGATCAGTAGATCTGGAGTGGAACCTGTGATTCTGCATTTGCAACAAACTCCCAGATCATGCTAATGATGCAGGTTTGTGGCTCATACTTTGAATAGCAAGGACTTAGATTATTTGGTACCTTCTATTTATTCCATCTATTGAGAAACTTGGAACTACTTCCTAGTATCTGTCCCAAAGAATATTTGAGTACTTCTGCCCTCTTATTTAAAAACATCCCTCTTCATTAACTGATGTCTCATTCATTAATTCAACAAATATTTATTTTATATTTCTTGTATGACAGTTGCTTTGCCAGATAAATAAGTCACAGCACTCCCCTACCACCACCCCCTCCCCCAAACATCCCTTGCAATCTGAAGCATGCTGTTTAGTCAAAGAAGCAGATAGGAGAGAAAGTACATTATGAAGCAGGCTGATCAGTGCAAAAGTAGAAGCACAAATTAATTTTGAATTCTCTTTTGGCCATTCACAACTCCAAACTTTAAACAGCACCTCTTTTAGAAGCCTTCCCTGTGTGTAAATTGGGGAAAAGAATCCTAGAGTGAAAGTGAATCCTAAAACACTTCAGTTCTTCCTCTCGCTGCTTGAGAGCCTTGATCTTGGTATCCCTCACTCTCATGCGAATTGGATTGCTACTGGTCCTCCCAGAAGTCCCATACCCTGAGATAGGTATGGAGATGAGGTCCCTCCAGTAGACCTCATTGTCTTTACCCTCTGTATTTAGGCAAACAAATTTAAGAAATGTCTCAATTTTTCCTCAAGTCCATGTTATTATAGAAAAGTTTCAACCATCAAAAACTCTTTTTTTTCCTCTCATTTCTCGAAAGGTGGGATGGGGAGTGAAGTGGGTAGACAATGACATGTTTCACATTTATTTTATCCCATAGCTGAGTTCCTGACTTTTCCCTCTGGGGAAATTATTTTGTGAAATCTCTTTCAATGCTGTCCCCAAATGTTTCAGATTAACTGGTCGCAGTAACAAATGAACTTATCTATGTAGAAAACAAAGCAGAAATTGCTAAACTTTACTCAGACGGGATCATGAGTAAGGGAATGTTAGTTTATTTTTTGTAGAAGAACCAGGGCAGTTGGGCTTATGAACTGACAACAACCCAGAGTTTTTTTTCCCTGGAGGTGGAAAAATCAGTCCCTCAATATTTCTCTGCAATTTTTCAATAAAGATTAGAGAGGTGAGCAAGACTCTATCCTCCTCACAGTTAGAACATGAGGCCCTTTGCTATTATTTCATATGTGAACCTACGTTGAACTCAGCCTCTCCAGAAAAAATATGGTTAGGGAGATGAGAGAGCTGCTAAGCAGTCCAGCTGAGTCCTTTACCACTCACAAATTAGAAGACTTGGAATTCTAGAACCAAATATAGGAATTGTGGCATCCAGGTTTGGAAGATTTATTTTCTTCTACTCCTAAGGACTCAGTGGTTTACCTTCCCAAAGCCTAAGAAAAGAATCCAGGTGACTGATTGCTATTTGGTGTCTATAATCCTGATTTGGATCATGATGAAGGGAGTGAGTGGGGCAGTGTATCAGTTAGCTTTTGCTGTGTAACAAACCGTCCCACAACTTAGTGGCATACAGCAATAAACAGTTATAATCTCAGTATCCTCTGGGTTGTATGGGCCCTTCTTACCTAGGTCAGCTTAGCTGAGGCTGGATGATTTAGGTTAGCGTCACTCCAATGGCTGGATGATTTCGGAATGCTTGGGAGAGAGCCTCTGTCCACTAGGTCTCTCATCCTCCAGAAGACTAGCCTAGGCTTGTTCACCCAGTAGTGGAAGAGTTCCCAGAGAACACCAAGAGTTGTAAAGTCCAGCATGCCAGCAAATTTCAAGCTTCTGCTTGCATCACATTTGCTAACGAGCTGCTTGCCAGGGCTAATTACCTGGCCCCACCCAGATTCAAATAATGGAGAAATATACCCTCCCCTTGATGGGAAGCGTGGCCAAGTCCCATTGTAAAGGGCATGCATATAAGGAATTGCGATCTATCCAAGGCACCCCCATCTTCTCCTGTTCTCAACACTCTGGTTGAATCATCCCAAGCTTCAGCTCCCCAGGGAGTCAACTATGCACAAACTGGTCACAAATGGTAATTTTCAGAGATCTCACTCTCAGTCTCCAACTGTATACCACGAGGTTTCTCCTGCACCCCTTGTCTTCTGGCGATCACAACTAACATCTCTGGCCCCTGCCTCAGGCTGGAAGGCCCATCTACAACCTAGTCATTGAATGAACTCCTACATGTACCCTGATCCTGGTTTCCAGATCACTGCTCTTGAATCCTCTCACGACTTCCTCAGCAGAACAGTAGATGAGCTCTTGGCCCTGTGCTCTCAGTTCACGTTGTGTAGAATTCCAGATTGCCCTGTGACATCTCATCACAACCTTTATCTGTCACTTTCCCTGGCCTATAAAGGAGAGGCACCTTGTATTCTTGGTGCCTAGCCCAGGGTCCAGCGCGCAGTAGGCATCCAGTCACTGTTGATTGAGTAGATGTTATATGGCATAAATAATGCTGCACTTGGGTAGTTTATGACTTGGTCGGAAAGACAATACATTTACACGGAAATCCAAATAGATTTCTCTCAGGCCGGAGGAGAAACCTGTGAAACGTGTAGAGAATGATATAAATGGTTTGCTGTAAGAATCAAGAAAAGGGGAAAAAAAAACCAGTTCCTGATTCAGTTTATAGCCTCTTATTCACCTTGACTTCTCCCTTTTCCAGCATTCCTTTGTGTCTTACCCTGCCCTCAGATCTAATCTGTCATCATGTTCCATGGCTCTGGAAACAGCCCCTTGGGGGGCCTAATCCCCATCACTTCTGGACCTCGTACAAGTTACTCAATCTCTGAAAAATCTCAGTTTCTTCATCAGTTTTCTGAGGACCCGAGAGGACTGAATAAATTAAGACACCTAAAAGCACATGGCATGGTGCTCGATAAATGTCAGTTTTTATTGATGCTCATAATATTGTTATCGGTACCGCATTTCCAGCCCTGCTCCTGCTTCTGTTGGGCCTTGTCCTTTCTCTCCTGGACTATTAAACTCACCTTCTCAAGACTTTCCCCTAACATATCTTGCAACTTTCTCTTATTATCTTTTCTTTTTAAGATTTTATTTATTCATGAGAGAGAGAGAGAGAGAGAGAGAGAGAGGCAGAGACATAGCCAGAAGCAGGCTCCCTGCAAGGAGCCCCATGTGGGACTCAATCCCAGGACCCCAGGATTACACCTTGAGCTGAAGGCAGACGCTCAACCGCTGAGCCACCCTCTGATTATCTTTTCTAAAGCACACATCTGGCCACTGCTTTTACATGCTTCGAAACCTTTTTCGCTTCCTTTTGCCTAAAGAATCTAGTTCAAACTTTTCAGCTTTCCCCCAGCAGTACTAGACAATTTTCAGTTCCCCGAATATGCCCTGCTATTTTAAAACCCTTGCTTTGCACAAAGGCAGATTTGCAATGATGCCATGAGGTTCGGGCTCCAGCCTCTCATTTGCACATGTACCTTCCAAAGCTTGGAATGATCTTCAGGATTCAGGGAGGAAGGAGCGGCCTAGCTAGGGACCTGAACCCAGTATTATCGCCCCGCTGGGGTGGTAGTTCTGGGGCTACAGGCCAGTCCAGTGTGTTGCCAACCCTACCTCTCCATCTGCCCAGACCTCAATGACGGCTTGTCCCTGGCAACCTCATTGAGCTTCTGGACTCTGTCTTTGACCCCCAGGAGGAGCTCTGAAGTAGAAGCTGCTGTACCCCTTCTTGGGGGGCGTTATGCCTCGGGCTCCCTCTTGCCCTCCTACCCCCACCCCAGGGTCACCATCAGGGAACAGGGCACCTCCCAGGCTTTCCTCCACTTGAGCAAGAAGCAATAGAGGAAGTTACAGATGAGGCAGGGCTGATAACAAAGTTATGAAATGAAAAGAAATTTCTGAAACCATTAGTAACAAAAACCAGATGTCTCTCACCCATGCCCCAGGAAATAGTGAATTGTCCTCCCAGTCTCTCTGCAGAAAATATACCATCAGTCAAACTAAAGGGCCAAAATATGGGGGTGGGGGTGGGGTGGGGGTGGAAAGTACCAGAGAAGTGGTTCAGGTGGTTAATTCACTAATAAGAACAATATCTAAAAAAAAAAAAGATATGTTGCTCTTCTAGAATTTGTGATGTTAATGGTTCTTTATCAGCTTTTGACATTTTTAAGATTTCACCTAATTTACATTTGTGAAGTGGCATTCTTTTTTAATTGAGGACCCCAAGAGGTCTTATTGTCTTCAGCTCCCCATAAACTGAACTGCCCCTGTAGCACAAATGAGGTTCCTGGTTTACAGAGCACTTTCTCTGAAGACACAATTTAAATGTTGTCCCCTTACCTGGGTTGGTCAGTGGTTGAGCGTCTGCCTTCAGCCCAGGGAGTGATCCTGGAGTCCTGGGATGGAGTCCCACATCAGGCTCCCTGCATGGAGCCTGCTTCTCCCTCTGCCTGTCTCTCTCTCTCTCTCTCTCTCTCTCTCTGTCTCTCATGAATAAATAACTAAAATCTTTAAAAATAAATAAATAAAAATAAATGTTGTCCCCTGATGTCCCCTTTTCTGAGCTATCACAGCCTTGCGCAGGTACCATTCCTGCTGTATGTAGCACACTGATCAAAAATCACTTACTCCTTCTTCAGGGCAGGAGGCCTCTTTGACTCATCTTTGTGTCCCCTACACCTCATGTTGTGTCTCTCCCACAATAACTGTTTCATAAACATGTGTTGAATACATGAATGAAAAAGTAAATTAATGCATGAACAGCAGGATCACTGGATGGGGGGAGGACACAATCAGAAAGAGTTTCATGACACCTGGAACTTGTGTGGTATCTTCAAAGATGGTTATCTTATAATAGTGATCATTACTTGAGTCTCTACATGTGTTAAGGTGTGTATAAGAGCACATCACAAGAAAGAAGGACATTTTATTGCATGCTAATTTCTTTTCTTAAAAGATTTTATTTATTCACGTAAGACAGAGAGAGAGGCAGAGACACAGGCAGAGGGAGAAGTAGGCTCCCTGCAGGGAGCCCGATGTAGGACTCAATCCCAGGACCAGGGATCGCACCTGAGCTGAAGGCAGACGCTCAACCACTGAGCCACCCAGGTGCCCCCTGTATGCTAATTTCCAAAATGAAATTTATGTTATAACAACTAGGACCAGACAAAACCTGGTATTTGTGATGGACAACAGGGAAATCACTTTGATACAAATAAGTATTAAGGTTTATTGCTTGTATAATACAATTTCTAAAATAGAACAAAGCAAATAATTTGTATTGGGAAATGGTGAGAGATAAAACTGCACGGGCACAGCAACTAGGCCTCAAGTCAGGACAGGTATCTAACCTAGTATGTAGCAGAGAGACATGCAGGTGAGGAGAGAAGGGTCAGTGATCACAATGAGCTTAGATGACAGAAGTGGCAATAGCAATGCAGTGCAAGCCAGAGAGCAAAGATGAATTGAAGGGAAGAGCTGACAAGACTTTAGAAATTTTTCAGAAGTAGGAATAGAGAGGTCATTAAAAAAAAAAATGGCAAGTTTCGGATCCACCAGAGGAGCAAGGAGGCTGCCATTGAGAGATACAGAGGGACTGAAAGAGAAAGTGGTTTGTGCAAAGAACAGAAGGAAGGCTCTGGCAAGCTCCGTGTCTCACCCCCTGCTTTGAGGGGGGAAGCCAGAATGCAGAGACTGGGGTCCCGGAGCACAAGAGACCCTGGCAGGAGGCACCGTCCTAGTCTCAGCTCCAGGGAAGCAAGTGTCACTGGAGAGAGCTTCTTTCTCCCTGGAGTGCTTACCAGATGCCAGCCTGGGTGCTCAGCGTATCACCTGCTGCGCCCTCCTTTCGTCTTCTTGGTGACCCTCAGAGGTCAACACTCTTGTCATCTTCATGTTATGAATAAGGAAATTGATGCTTAGAGAGCTTAAGTAATTTTGCCCAAAGTTATAGCTTGAGTGTTTTTAAACTCTTTCTTTTTAATTGGAGTGTAGTCAACTTAACAGTGTTTGTATTAGTTTCAGGTGCACAGCACAGTGATTTGACATTTATATAAATTACAAAGTGATCGCCGTGCCAAGTCTCGTTACCATCTGTCACCGCACAAAGTTATTACGATATTATTGACTATATTCCTCATGCAGGACTTTACGTCCCCATGACTTATTATTTGTTTTATAACTGGAAGGTCGCATCTCTTGATCGCCTTCATTTATTTCACTCATCATCTTACCTCCCCTTCTAGCAACTACCAGTTTGTTCTCTATATTTATGAGTCCGTCTCTGTTTTGTTTGCTGATTTTGTTTTTTAGATTCCACGTATAAGCAAAATCATACGATATTTGTCTTTCTGATTTATTTCACTTAGGGTAATGCTCTCTAGTTCTGTGTTGTAGCAAATGACAGGATTTCATTCTTTTTTAATGATGGAGTACTATATTGTACAGTGTGTGTGTGTGTGTGTGTACACAAACCACATTTTCATCATTTATTCACTTACCAATGGACACTTAGGTTGTTTCTATATCTTGGCTAAACAATGCTGGGTGCATAGATCTTTTCAAATGAGTTCTTATGTTTTCTTCAGATGAACACCCAGAAGTGGATATTGCTGGATCGTATGGAATTTCTATTCTTAATTTCTTGAGGAACCTCCATACTGCTTTGCATATTTGCTATGCCAGTTTATGTTTCCACCAACAGTGCATGAGAGTTCTCCTTTCTTGGCATCCTGTCCAACACTTGTTATTGCTTTTTGATATTGGCCATTCTGAAGGGTGTAAGGTGATATCTTGTTGCAGTTTTGAATTGTGTTTTCCTGATGTTTAGAGTTGGTGAGCATTTTTTCATGTGTCTGTGGGCCATCTGTATGTCTTTGGAAAAATGTCTATTCACACCCTCTGCCCATTTGTTAGTCAGATTGTTTTTTGGTGTGGAGTTGTATAAGTTCTTCATGTATTTTGGATATTAACCCCATATTGGATATATCATTTGGAAATATGTTCTCCCATTCAGTAGATTGCCTTTTCATTTTCTTGGTGATTTTCTTTGCTATGAAAAAGCTTTGTAGTTGGGTTTACCAATTTGTTAATTTTTGCTTTTGTTGCCCTTGGCTGAGGAGGCAGATCCAAAGAGAGTTCTTTAAACTCTTGAACCTGAGACCAATACTTACCTCTCTCCGATAGCCAAAAATGACTTTTAGGTTCTATTTATTTTAAAATATGGTTAAGAAAAAACGTCTAAAGTGGTACATAATACTTAATAACATCACAGTTTCTACTCAAGTGACCGAGTCCTCTTTACTCTTGTTCATCTTTGCACCAAGTTTGCTTAGTTTAATGGGAGAGGTTTTATTGCCTTTTATACACATAGCAGATCACAGTCACATCTTGGTACACGATGGAGGCTTTTCCCAAGAACCAAGGTGCTTACAAATTAAATCTTTCTAGAACTGTTTGCATCTCTGTCAGGATCCATTTCCCTGAGTTCTCTGTAGTTGGCTCTTTCGACATTGAATGTACACTCTGTGCCAAGTAAGAATGCACACTGCTTCTCTCTGGCCTAAGTAGGTTAACCCACACTATGTCTTTCTTGGCTTCATTGCCCTGGTATGTGGCTTTCTGCCATTGTCAAAGCCAAAGATGAGGGAAGCAGTGAGTCACGTAAATAATCATTAGTGTTTTCTTGACATATCACAAGGAAATTTGCAGATGCTTAAATGTTTCCATTCTTTCAGCTGATCCTTCTTACGTAGAACAAGAGATCAGAGCAAAAGGATGTGAATCATTTGGAAATGACGAACGGTGGCCTCTGGCAAAGAAAGGGATATGTCAGGTGTGTGATTTTTTCCAACCCTAAAATATTTGCTTTCAATGCACTTAGCAGGATTATAATTATAGGGTGTTAAACTCTTAGAAGTGTCATGCCTACTCAGCACTCCACTTGATGATGATAATAAAAAAATAACAGCTTTATTGAAATATAATTTACATATTTACAAAGTATGTTATCATTATCACTAATTTACTGAGTAGCTGTCACTTTCCATTCCTCCCTCCCCCAGGCCCTGGCAATCACTAATCTAATTTTTGTCTATGGATTTGCCTATTCTAGAGATTTCACATAAAGGGAGCCATACAATATGTTGTCTTTTGTGACTGGCTTCTTTTACTTAGCATAATTTGTATCAGTACCACCTTATTTTCTTATGACTGAATAACATTCCACTGTATGGCTATACCACATTTTGTTTATCCATTCTATAATTGATGGACATTGAGTTTCCTTTTTTTTAGCTACTATGAATAATGCTTCCATTATTCCATGAATAATACTCATGTACAGGTTTTTGGGTCGAAATTCTCTTAGATATATACCTATGAGTGGTATTGTTGGGTAATATGGTAACTATAGTAATATGTTCAGCTATTTGAGAACCTACTAAACTGTTTTCCAAAGTGGATGTATCATTTTACATTACTACCAACAGTCTCCAAGGGCTCCAATATCCTTACATGCTCACCAGCACTTGTTATTACATGTCTTTTTAATTATGGCCATTCACTGGTTGTGAAGTAGTGCCTCATTATGGTTATTAACCTTATAATGGTAGAATAGACATAACATAAAGTGTACCATTCTAACAATTTTTAAATGTACAGTTCCGTGGCATTAAGTACATTCACCACGTTGAGAAACCATCATCATTGTTCATTTCCAGAACTTTTTCATCATTCCAAACAGAAACAACCCATTAAACAATAAAGTATCACTTCCCTCTATCCCTTCATTGTAGTTTTAATTTTTATTTTCCTGATAGCTAATGTTTTCCAAATGGTTGAGCATCTTTTCATATGTGTATTGGCCATTTGCATATCCTCTTTGGAGATATTTCTGTTTAAATCCTTTACTCATTTGTAAATTGGGTTGTCTTTTTATTGTTGGGTTATAGGAGCTCTTTATATATTCTGGGTAGAAGCCCACAAGATATATGATTTGCAAATATCTTCTCTGGTTGTCTTTTGTTTTCCTGGTGAAGAAAGCACAAAATTTTCAAAATTTTGATGGAGTCTCCTTACCTGTTTTTTCCTTTTGTTGCTGGGGCTTTTAGTGTGGTAGCTGAGAAACCATTGCATAATCCAAGGTCTTGAAAATTTACCATTATATTTCTTTCTAAGAGTTGTATAGTTTTAATTCTTACGTATAGGTCTATGATCTCTTTTCAGTTAATTTTTGTATACAGTGTGAAATAGAAATCTGATTTCACTGTTATAGGTGAATATCCAGTTATTCCATTATGATTTGTTGAAAAGATTATTCTTTCCCCCATTGAATTGTCTGACACCATTATAAAAAATTAATTGATCATAGGGGTGCCTGGGTGGCTCAGTTGGTTAACTCTTGATTTTGGCTCAGGTCATGACCTCAGGGTCATGACATCAAGCCCTACTTTGGGCTCCATGCTCAGCGGGCAGTCTGTTTGGGATCCTCTCACTCCCTCTATCCCTCCCCCCTCAGATAAACATATATTTTTTTAAAAATTAATTGTCCATAAATGAACTTTCAGGTAGATTCCATTGATCAACATGCCTGTCCTGTCAGGACCAGACTGTCTTGATTATTGCAACTTTGTTATAAATGTTAAAATTAGGAAATGTGAGTCCTCCAAATTTGACCCCTTTTTTCAAGATTGATTTGGCTCTTCTGGGTTTCTTGCATTTCCATGTGAATTTTATGATCATATTAGAAATTTTTTTTCTGTGAAAAAACCAGTTGGGATTTTTTTCTTTTTTTAAAGATTTCATTCATTTATTGATTCGTGAGAGACACAGAGAGGCAGAGAGACAGACAGAGGGAGAGGCAGGCTCCCTGCAAGGATCCTGATGTGGGACTTGACCCCCAGATTGGGATCATGCCCTGAGCTGAAGGCAGATGCCCAACCACTGAGCCACTCAGGCATCCTGCCAGTTGAGATTTTGATAGGGATTGCATTGAATCTATAGATCATTGTAGAATTGCCATCCTAATAATATTATGTCTTTAGATTCATGATGTTGGCATATCTTTTCATTTATTTAGGTCTTCTTTAGTTTTTTTCAACATTATTTTATAGTTTTCAGTGTATAATCTTTTGTTAAATTTATTCTGAAGTATTTTTTTCTTTTTGATGCTATAAAATTACAATTAGAATCTTAATTTCATTTTTTGTTTATTCACTGCTTGTGTATAGAAATATACTACTCTACCCCCCCTCCCCCCTTATGTGAAGTTTCATTTCCTGCAGTCAACTGCAGTTCAGAAGCAGGTGATCCTCCTGACCTATTGTCAGAAGGTCAGAGGTAATGTAACACTTACATCCCAATGCCTGTGTCATTCACCTCACTTCATCTAGTCATGTAGGCATTTTACCATTTCACGTCATGGCAAGAAGAAGAGTATACAATGTTTCGTACAGAGTACAATGTTTTGAGAGAAGCCACATCCACATCATTTTTATTACAATATATTGTTATTATTGTCCTATTTTGTTATTATTGTTGCTAGTCTCTTACTGTGCCTAACTTGTAAATGTGTATGTATGGTCTATATAGATTTGGTATTATCTGCAGTTTCAGGCATCCTCTGGGAGTCTTAGAATGTATCCCTCTCAGAAAAGGGAGGACTACCACACAATTAATTTTTGATGAGACTTCATCAAAATTTAAGACTTTTGTGTTTTCTTCACCAAGAAAGAAAAAGATAACCCAGTGACAATATTTGCAAATCATGTATCTTGTGGACTTGTATCCAGAATATATAAATAAGTCTCTATATATCACATATATAGAAATATAATTTTTGAATATTGATATTGCATCCTGCAACCTTGCTGAACTTGTTTATTAGTTCTAATAATATTCTTGGCAGCTTCTTGAGGATGTTTAATATATAAGATCATGTCATGTGCCAATAGAAATAGTTCTTCTTCTTTTCCAAACAGGATGCCTTTTATTTCTTTTTCTTGACTAATTGCACTGGCCAATGAGTATTTTAAATCCAATTTAAGGAGAGTCCAAAGAATTTAGAACTATTTTTTTGTCAGGTGAGGAAAAGTCAGTAAGTACAAGGCCAAGAATATCTAGGAACCCACTATCTTGCAAAAAAAAACATCTGTTGGTGTTCCTGTTTCCTCATTTCCCAGTGAAACTATCTCTTTTCTGACTTCCCCATTTAGGAAGGGAGGTGTATTTGAGGCAGAGTACTTTTATCTTTTCTTTTAAAATGTGTGTTGTTAGATGTTACCCATTGTCCTGGTGACCAGTGTTCATTCAGTTCTCTTTCACCCTCAATCTCCTGTCTTATCTGAAACCACCCTACTGGATACAAAGGGCAGGAAAATGTAAACTTTAAATGGCAGAAACCAATGAACTTAGGTTGCTTTTTAATTATAAGCCTGTACCGGAATCCCCAACCACCAGGATAATGAATATCAGTTTTTCATTTTTGGTCTTCTCACCCTGACTTGGAATATCTCATTTTTTATTTATTATATTTCCTCATCTATGTCAATATTGGGAAATAAATGTCCTAACTTGGAGGCTATGTTTATGATTGGGTCCCTACCGCCCATACATTATTTAGCCTCCTTATTACCTGGCCAATGTAGAGAATTTAAAGCATCAACATAAATCTGATTTTAATTTTCTCCCAATAAGAACTGAAAAATACATCTAATTATAAGGATTCTATAGACTACAATTGGAGAATATTCAGTTCCTGCTGATAACCCTGACAGGTCTGAAATACTGTGTGATTTTTGGAACTACTATATTATGCTTTGAGCTCATAGAGCTATTTTTCGGGGAAGCAGCTATAAAATAATAGAAAGCATTGCCTGCGATGAGTGCAGCCCTGGGTTCTGCTTCTTCTCCAGCCAGCAAGTTGTGTAGCCTTGGCTAAGTTAAGTCACTTGAGATCTCCAGGCCTGAAATGAAGGAATTGGACTAAAGAATCCCTGCAGGCTCTGCTGAAGGATTGTGATCCTCTGACTGAGGTGTGCTGTATGCAAGCCGAGTACCATGTCATTTCAAGAGGGGCATGACTTTCAGAAAGTGCAGCGCACGTGCAGTACAATCACAGCTAGCAGGGGAGCGGAGCCTCTGGAAGGAGGAGAGATCACATCGGGTTTGATTTTGAATCTTTACCTTCCAGTCTGTAGAGTCTTCACCTTCAAAGATCACAAAGGAGTGGGTGACCACATGACAAAGTGTCATAGTGAACGAAGCCTATGTCTTCCCTGAGAATTGGTTTTTCCAGATAATGCTTAAGAACAGAGTTCATAAAAAAAAAAAAAAAAAAAAAAAAAAAGAAGAAGAAGAAGAAGAACAGAGTTCATTTAAGCAGAAGGCCATATAAACTTAAAATCTCCTGAATATTCCTAGCATACAGCCTAGGGATTTTCTCATTGATGTTCTTTATTCCTAATGACCATCTTGATGGGGGGCTGATGGGCCAGGTGAGGGTCCAGAGAGGGTCTGGTGACCATGGGCTCACACCCCTACTTACTGGTAGGTGACAGTACATACCTGTTTGCCTAAGACATCCTGTTTCTACCTCTTACCCCAGATAAATTATTAATAGGGCCCTTTTTCTCTCCAAAGTCTCCTGGTTTTAGGGGCTCCTGGGTGGCTCAGTGGTTAAGCATCTGCCTTTGTTTTTTTTTTTTTAATTTTTTTAAAATTTTTTTTAATTTTTATTTATTTATGATAGTCACAGAGAGAGAGAGAGGCGCAGAGACACAGGCAGAGGGAGAAGCAGGCTCCATGCACCGGGAGCCCGATGTGGGATTTGATCCCAGGTCCCCAGGATCGCGCCCTGGGCCAAAGGCAGGCGCCAAACCGCTGCGCCACCCAGGGATCCCAAGCATCTGCCTTTGACCCAGGGTGTGATCCCGGCGTCCTGGGATCGAGTCCCACAACAGGCTCCCCACATGAAGCCTGCTTCTCCCTCTGCCTCTGTCTCTGCCTCTCTCTCTCTCTGTCTCTCATGAGTAAATAAATAAATCTTAAAAAAAAAATAAAGTCCCCTGTTTTATATAAGTTATATCACCACTGTAACAGGCTACTTATTCCCGGGACCACTTGCTCAAGCCGGCTTTTTTAGTAGTAAGATCATTTAAAATGTTATTCAATTATGTTTCCTCACTTTCTTCATTTTCTTGCCTTAATGGCAGTAAGAGCTTCCGTTTTTTCTGTGATCACAGGTAGCACACACTGGGCCGAGATTTTACCCAGGACATCTTATTCATAGCACCTTGGGAGAGTGAGAATTATTAACTCCCTTTACAGATGAGGAAACAGAGGCTCTGAGAGGAAAAGCAGCAGATCCAGGATTTGAACCCAGGTCTCCGGGCATCAGAAGTCTTTTTGTCATTATGCCTCTGTACATTCAAACCAAAGAATGTTTTTAATCTCCAGGAAGTGAAAATTGTCTCTTTTGTAGTTGTAGATGCAGACAGTTGATGAGGGAAGGAAAATTGTCTCTTTTGTAGTTGTAGATGCAGACAGTTGATGAGGGAAGGAATAAAGCACTTCAAATCCTGGCAACGACACCCATTGTGTATTCTCTGTGTTCCTCTGTCTCCTCTTCAGGAAAATGGGGCTATTTCATGGTTCCTACCCCATAAGGGTATTGTCACCCTTAAGATTAAGAGCTAATACATAGAAAGTGCTTAGAACAGTGCCCCCGGGGGTGCCTGGGTGGCTTAGTCAATTAAGCATCCAACTCTTGATTTTGGCTCAGGTGGTAAGATGGAGCCCCCAGTGGGGCTCCCTGCTAAGGGGGTGTCTGCTTCTCTCCCTCCCTCTACCCCTCCCGATCTCTCTCTCTCTCTCTCTCTCTCTCTCAGAAAAAAAAGAGAAAAAAAGAACAGTGGCCAGCACACTGAAGTCTCTCTCCATTCGTTAGTGATACCTTTCATCACCATCATCATCGTCACCATCATCATTGATACTTGAAGTAAGTGCCACCAGTGTGTGGGCCTTGCTGGTAAAGCTACCGGTCGCCTCCTCCCACAGCTGCGTGCCCTATCCTCCCTGCCTGTGTCCTCTCACCTTGTCATCTGTCTCAGCTTATATTACCTTTTCATAAACAAGTCTTCACTATTATAATTTCAGTGAGTACAGAATATGTAAGAAGTTAGTGTTTCTACTGTGGGAACATGTTTTTTGTTTTATGAAATCATTTATCCTGCTTTGAAGAACGAAAGGGGTCTGTGGTCACACCTGAAACATGACTTGAAAAGGAGACTCGGGGATCCCTGAGGACTTCTCAACTTTGCCATAATTCACAGTGTCGTTTCACTCCTCAGTTTCTCCATCCCTAAGATGGATAGAACAACAGTTTGGGGATTCTTGTGTGAAACTTAGTTTTCAGTCGAAGATTTGGTAGTTGACCATTGACTTGATTTTGGCATCATAGTGACTGAAAAATTTGAAAAGTCATTGAAAGTTGTATACACAAAGATTTCCAACTTATTTTATTTTATTTTGTTTTGTTTTGTTTTATTTTTAAGTAATCTCTCTACCCAACATGGGGCTTGAACTCACGACACTGAGATGAAGAGTCGCACTTGAGGCAGCCAGGCGCCCCTGAAAAACATTTAAAGTTAAAAATTACTTTTTTTCTAATCACCCCCAAAGAATAGCATATTCATTGTTATTTAGATTCTTTGTGCATGTGAATTTTTTCATGTGTCGGTGTAAACGTATAAACAGAAATGAGATTAAACGGAAGTAGTTTTGCAGTCTTTTTTCCACTTTACAGGGTATTTTTTTTTTACCACTTTCTACTTTAATAATAATCATTCTGTTTACAACTATTTTTGGCAACAGAACTAATTTTCCAAAAGAAGGAGATAAAATTGAAGCTTTTGAGGTTAAAGCAGGAATGTGAGATCTAGGGCCCCATCCGCTCAGGCTCCCAGTGGCTTTTTGCCCCCCCTACCTTTCATCCAATCGCCCTGAGTCACACCAGGGAATCCTATAGCTCCAAGAGGTGCCAGTAATACTATATTTACAGATGTACCATGACATATTTAACCAAGCTCCCTTCTTTTTTTTTTTTTAAAGATTTATTTACTTTGTTTATTTATGATAGACATAGAGAGAGAGGCAGAGACATAGGAGGGAGAAGCAGGCTCCGTGCTGGGAGCCCGACGTGGACTCGATCCCGGGACTCCAGGATCACGCCCTGGGCCAAAGGCAGGTGCTTAAACCGCTGAGCCACCCAGGGATCCCCAAGCTCCCTTCATTTAGATTATTTCCAACTTTTTCCTGTTATAAAAAACACAGCAGTGAACATCTTTACAGCTAATCTTGGCACATAGGCTTATTTATATACTTATTTTCTTTGGACATTTTTTTAGAAGCAGGAATTCTGGGTCAAATGAGATACGTATTTTACATCAATTTTTTAGGTGATATTGCAGAAATCATCTTTTAGAAGCTCTATACAAATTAATCTGCCAACCAATGAGTATTTTCATAAAAAGTAAAATCCTGGCCAACATATTGGTTGGCAAAATCAGAAAATTTAGAACCCACACCACATACTTTAAAATTATTAGAGGCAGGGAGGCAAAATCTCCTACCCCTACAAGGATTTTGTTCTTAGATGCTTATAGAGAACGTAAAGGCAAAGGCCCTATCCTCAGAGAGCTTGTATTTGAGAGCAAAAAAATAATAATAATGATAATGATAATAATAATAAAACCTGGGGAAAATCTTGCTCATTCCTATGAACCAGGGTTAGGACAGTTTAATATAGCGAACACTCTTAAAGTAGGAATCCAAATGAGCCAACTGGCCTGAACTATGTTGGCACTTCTGTGGGCATTGCTGGTAAGACAAGATACAACCTGACTTAATAATGCAGTTTTACCCAGTGTGATGATCATACACAAGGCTTACTGGGCCCTGGGCCCAATAAGTGGTCTCACTTCAGCCTTAGGGAGAGTTCTTGAAAAAGCCATCTGGGACTCCCTTCACGAGATCACTTTTAGCTCCCTGAGGGTACTGTCTTGCTCCTAGTCGCCGGCTACATCACCAGCCCTCTTACCCTGAAATTCTGTGGTGTCAGTAAAGTCACATTAGGTGGGGACAACAGGCTTGGGTGATACAGCAGCAAAGCTACATCTCGTTCAAGTCCTTTCCTTTTGTCCTTGTAAAGAAGAGATTGACTTCTATTCCCCAGGAAATTCTTATGGTTTTTTGTACTGATTGACTATCTTTAACAGTCATCGAGCTCTCTGTAGATCCCTCTGCAGGGAGAAACTATTTACTTGTTGAGAAAGTTGGTGTGGGGTACCTTGGGTACAGAGCAATGCTATACTTTTATTCAATTCCTCCTGCTACAGTAGGTTACTAAGAGACCCTATACCAGCACTTTGCAAAAGTCTTTTTAATCAAACCAAGTGAAAGTTGGCTATAGATGATTTCCTAGATATAAATTATCCTTCAGATTCTCTTATGCCATAGGTTGCAAGAGACTCCCCATCTCCAAACACCACATTGCTCCTGGGCAGGAGTACCAAACTCCTGCCTTTTTGAAGACCCCAGGGGCTATTCACCAACCTGACTCAGCTCCCCTAGGGTCTCAGCCCTGGCTACACATTGGCATCTCTTGGAGACCTTCACCTACAGACACCTGGATCCAGCCCCAGATCTTCCGACGTAACTGGCCTGGGATCTGGGCTGGGCATGGGACTATTTTAGGAGCTCCCCAGATAATTCCAATGTGCAGCCAGGATTGAGAATCTGGACTTAACCCAGTACTTCTCTGATTTTTTATTTTTGTCTAAGAGCTGGGTTGAATGTAAGTCACTTGAAGGAAGCTGGGAAAAAGAAGAAGGAGATTGGAAGAGAAATAATTTCTCTATTTTAAGAATGCCTGTTTCACTTTTCCAAATATATACTGGGATAAGACTGGGGTTCTTTATCGTCATCAACTTCACTCCCCAGAGGGCGGTTGAACACCAGGGCAAAGACATGGGCAGTGTGGGAGAAGATCATTTGGAATTAGTATTGGTTTGACATAAATAACGCCTTCTTACAGCATCATTGCTAAATGGCCAGAGTGCATAGAGCAATCATTCCGAGCTCAGTTCTTGGCAATTCAGAAGAAGGCCTTTTTCCTCTGAATCAAGTGCTTAATTATTTAATTTGTCTGGGATCTCATTGTGGAGCTCATTACTAAATTCATCAGGATCCAGAGAATGTCAGAATGATTTAGCAGTCTTATAAATTTCTCTCTATTCCCTAGTAATTCTCATCGTATGTTAAATGCTGCAGAATGGCAGGAAGATGTAACTTATCAAAATGACTGGGGATGACTTTGAAAACATCTTTTTAAGAGGAGAAAAGAGCTGTGGAAGTCTTTTAAATCCCCAAGTTAATATTTAAGTTAGTGCTAAACCTGTTCTCATTCAAACCATTGATTGCTTTATTAGAAGTAATTGCTTATCTTGGTTTAAGAAGCTTGGTTGAAGCAAGTTACTCCCTTTCATGTCTTATTCATGCAAACTCTTAAGTATTTTTAAATGTGTTTTAACTCTTAAAATTTTGTCAAGTAGACAGGAACCTACAGAAGGAAGAGGTATACTTTTTTTTTTTTTACAATATATTACTCCTATTAAAAATAACATTCCCGCTAATGTCAAATGGTCTTTTGGTACCTAATGATCTTGACAAGAACAAATACAACCGTGCAGACTTGAAATTGGGAGAGAATATGGTCATTTATCTGTGGTGCTGTGGGAGAGACATTTTCTTTTTCAATTTTCTCCCTCCATTTTCTTATTACAATTACTGTTTGGGTTCATTATGACAACTCCCATCATTATGACTTTTCCAGCTCACAAGCCAGAGAAAGATTAATGGTAGAAGAAAATACAGTCTTTGGCATTAGAGCTACATCTAGCTGTTAATATAACAGACGTACAGGAAATCCATTTATAAGATTTATGCTTGTGACGGAGAAAGTGGTACAAGGTATAAAATGTTAAGATGTAGAACCTGAAATCTTGGCAGACAGCATGTATATTTCATTCATTCACTCACTCGTTCATTCAACAGATCTTGGGCATCAATTAGCTATGCATGTCACATACTAACATAAATGTAAACCCTAATAAGACCTAATCTCAAAGGGATGTGGGGTGAGGATGCAGAGAGGGGGAGCTACTTACATGGTTTTGCACGTTCTGAAGGATAGAATTTTGATTCTCATTATCTGGCAGAAATCCTTGGGTCTAGGGTGTCTATAATAATGAAAACTAGAGGTTGTTGAACACAAAGCTCTGTTGAGAACAACTGAATCTATACGTGAGAACTGTATATTTACTAATTCACCCTATAGTGCACAACTAATAAGGGCCCCACAGTGAGTCAAATGTAGTTGTATATCTATGTGGTGTCTTTTTGTGATGGATTTGGGGATGCCTTTCTTGCTGCAGGTCTCTTACTACTAGCCCCAGAGAGTTATTGGCTCTGTTTCTTCACCTTGGGAGGGACGGCTCCCAGTCTTGCTTACGAGAGCTCTCCACATGTTCCCTCTACGGGATTTTCTTTCTCAGCCCTATGGCTTTGGGTGGGGCCCTTAAAAAAAGCTTTGAAGCAAAAGAGTCATATCCTTCCAGCAGGTCTAACTGTAAATACCTTTGTCGTTGTTCAGCAGTGGGGAGTCCGGGGATTGTTG
This sequence comes from Canis aureus, assembly GCF_053574225.1. Lineage (NCBI taxonomy): Eukaryota > Metazoa > Chordata > Mammalia > Carnivora > Canidae > Canis > Canis aureus. The sequence continues at coordinate 52,837,084 of NC_135615.1, forward strand.
TACAACACCATGTAACACCTTCCCAGGTGGAAATAGGTTAGGAGTTAGCTCAAGGATGTTGCCCTTCAATCACTTCTTGCTCAGGATCAAGTCAACACTGTGCCAGGCACTGAAAATGCAACAATTGACAGCAGTAGCCCCATCCTCAAGGATCTCACAGCTCAGTGAGGGAGTCAAGCAATTATAAAACTGTGTGATCAGTGCTGTGATAAGGGTATGCGGGTGGTAGCGGGGGTACAACGGGATCACAGAGAAAGGTTACTTAATCAGGAAAGGCTAAAAATACCAAAAGTTAGGGTAAATCACACAATTTTTAGAAAGCTGATTTTACAAAATAACCAGAACCTTTCTCCAAGATTTTATAGTTCTATTTTAAAATATAAATTGGTAACTCTTGTACTATGCTTGTCAAGGCAGTATCCTGTTATCATTCAATTTCATTGACTTTTAAAATGTGAGATGTATGGGACGCCTGGGTGGCTCAGGGGTTGAGCATCTGCCTTTGGCTCAGGTTGTGATCCTGGGGTCCTGGGATCGAGTCCCGCATCGGGCTTCTTGTATGGAGTCTGCTTTTCCCTCTGCCTGGGTCTCTGCCTGTCTCTCTCTCTCTGTCTCTCATGAATAAATAAATAAAATATTTAAAAAAATAAAAATAAAATAAAATAAAATAAAATGTGAGATGTATTCGGAGATCATCAGGGATGATTTCCTACAAGAATCCTTCCAGAGCAGGGAGCAACAAATGACAGTCAACCAGAGAAAACCAAGAAATGGAGAGGGAGCATTCTTTGCAGAGGAAACAGCACTCCTGTCCAGGCTGGGAGACAAGGGGTGAAGGCTCAGGAAGGTTGGGTCAGTGCTTCCCATGCCACTGGCACTGGGGAAAGGAGCTTAGGGCAGGGAAGGAATGAGGCTGGAGTGGTAAGCACTTAAGTGATTAGAGTCTTAAGTGCCGAATAAGGGGTTCAGACTTCATCTTGAAGGAGTGGGAAATCATAAAAAAAAAACTTTGAATAGGAATAAATCAAGATCAGACTTGTATATTAAATAAAACATTCCTACCTTGGAGGATAACTTGAAGGGACAAGGCAGGAGACAAGAAGACCGAGGGGAGGCCGATGCTATAACGCAGGGAAGCTGGTGGCCTAAGCTTCGGCAAGAGGGGTGGAGGATAGAAAGAAATGATAGATAGACGGATCATTCATTGAACTGGATTTGGAAGTCTTTTAAATCCAAAATCTTTTTGAATAAAAAGATGAGGGAAAGGGGAACATCTTCATCCCTGATGAGCCTGGGAGTCCTGAATGTGGTAAGACACATAGTAAACGTTCACTGGCAGGAAATAAACTCCCTCCCTTTATCACGAACACCACAATTTTAACATTTCTATGTTATCCTCTCTCTCTTTTACAGTTTTGTTATTTGTTTCGAACAAGTAATACATTTGCATGGTTCAGAATTCAAAAAAACCTCAAGAAGGTATATTTACCTTGACCTTTTGTTTTGCTTTGCTCGATTTTGTTTCTTAATGGTCTATCCTACATAACTTTCCGTATCCGCGTAAAATAGAGGACAACTTCCTTATTTTCTGTTTATAGCTGTATAGTATTCATGGATATATGATGATTGATGACTTTGGTTTCCCTGCTGTGGGCCCTTGGATGGTTTTCAGTCTCTTGCTATTATGAAAAATGCTTCCATAAATAACTATTCATCGTTTTGTACTCGGGTGTATGTGTCTGTTGCAAAGGGAAAAAGCATTTATATAAGCATTTATATATTTGCCATGCAGCACTGTGTTTTAAAAGTTGATCATCCCCAAGAGCATCAGGAAGCTTTCTTCAAGATGCTTTGTATTTGTGTATTAAAATATAAATTGGCCGATCACGTGTCATGTTTGGAATGGTAGCATTCTGTTAATGTTCGACTTAATAACACTTTGAATGGCATAGGTGATACAGTAAATTAATACACGTAAAAGTAATTTGGGATATCCAGGGCTTCACAGAACGTGGGCTTGGAGTCAGATACCTCACTTTTTTGGTACCAAAAACTGATAGATTTATCATTTGATGTTATTTTTTCCCTCATACTCCTTAAAACACCCAACTTTTTCAGAGAAAACAGGTCCTTGATGCAAGCAGGTTGAGCAGGTAAGAGGAGATGCATTCATTACATGTTCAATATCTCAAGACATTGAGATAGCCTACGGCCTATGCTAGTATTTTTTACGCAGCAGTCAATCAAAACAAACAAACAAATATTTAAAAAAGTGTTTCCTTGGATCTGGGATGTTTTATTGGTAGAAATGAGTTTTAGATAAATGTGTCTGATTATATACATTTTTGATAAATTTGCTGTAGAGACAAGACAGCTCTTCCATTCAAATCTCCGCTGCGTGAAACTAACATCTAGCCTAGATCTTAGAATGCAGATCCCACATGCCTGATGCCTCCAGAAGGCTTATTGTTCTTTCTACCAGTTGGTATGGGATTTGGATCCTATGAAACAGTTACAATCTCTGTGCCAGCTCAGGCCACACAGCACTTCCTTTCTGGCAACGTCCAAGTCAAGGAGCCCTGCCTATCTTAACTCTAAGTCTGGGATTTGAGCCTATTGAGTCTGTGGTAGTTCCATTTGCTTTTTTTTTTTTATTTAAGATTTTTATTTATTTATTCATGAGACACAGGGAGAGAGAGAGAGGCAGAGGCACAGGCAGACGGAGAAGCAGGCTCCATGCAGGGAGCCTGACGTGGGATTCGATCTCAGGACCCCGGGATCACGACCTGAGCCAAAGGCAGACGGTCAATCCCTGAGCCACCCAGGTCACCCAGGTGCCTCTCCATTTGTTTTTGATATTTAATCAGTAGGAAAACTGAGAGGATATTGAATGTCCTTAGGTCTCACCTAGAAACACAGATATTACTTGGACAACAGAAGAAGGAAAATGCTGTGGTAAAAACGGGAGGGTTGTCTTTGGTTTTCTTTTTCTTTTTCTTTTTTTTTTTTTTTTAGGTTGATGATTGCTTTCTTTTTATTTTCATTTTTTAAATAAATTAATTTTTTATTGGTGTTCAATTTACCAACATACAGAATAACACCCAGTGCTCATTCCGTCAAGTGCCCCACTCAGTGCCCGTCACCCATTCACCCCCACCCCCCGCCGTCCTCCCCTTCCACCTTTGGTTTTCTTAATGTCTTGCTCATTGTTAACATGAGCCAACTGCACCCCTGCGGACCTACTCAGCACGTGGTGTCTGTTGACCTACTGGGCGCCAACTCATCTTCCCCAGAAGTTCATATATGTTGCCTCTCGGTACTGAACTGTCCCCTACCTCCCTTGCTCTCTCTGTCAATATTCTGCTGTTGTGTTCTCGTCACAAGACAGGGACTCTGGGATGAATTATCCCAGCAATTTGTAAACTTCATTATGCTTCAGACTCACTGGAGGGTACTTGTTACATCCCCAGGCCAGGGCCTAGGAATCTGCATTTTCATCAGCAGGCTCCACCTCACACCCCTGGTAATTCTGACTTGGCCAGGAGACCACATGTGGAGCAGCCCTGTTCTTCCATCAGGAGACCTGGGTTTGGTTCCACCTCTGCCCCTGCCAGTTCTTTGGCTTTGGGTATGTCATGCCAACTTCCAATGCTTCTACTTCCTCCCCCCTAGAGCATGGCGACCAAGGAAAGAAATTGCACTGGAGATCTTAACCTCCCTGGCCCCATTGTCTTTCCTTTTCAGCTGCGCAGGAAACCCCAACTTTGAGAGGCCCTACCATCTGCCTCCTCTTCCCTGCACTATGGCTGTTGAATAAAACTAGAGAAAATCACAGCTTTCGACCAACTGGTGCTGTCCAACTGAGCTTTCCCCACTGTGCAAATATCACAGTGCTCCAGCCACTCTCTCATTCTGCACAAGCACAGTTCCAAAAGTTCCTTTCTCTCCTCAGACTTCAGACCTGGCCACTTCCCTCACAACTGAGCATATGAACTCCCCTTCCAACTCACAGAGAAAATAGAAGCCATGAGAAGGACATTCCTTGACTTCCTGCCACCAAACCTACAAATGCTCCCGCTTCCACACCCGTCCTGCCCTGCTTCCTTCCATTACGTTGTCTCTTCCCCTGGCTAAGCCAGTGTCTTCTTGAATGCTCTGGATCTCATTTCTCAGTGCTTCCCCATCTGTCTTGTATCTTTAGCATCTTCCTCTCTGCAATTATATTCCCACCACTCAGAGGTTAGCACTGTTAATGTGTTGATAGATTTCCTCCCAGTCCTTTTATACAGATATAAGCATACATTTTATACATCATTTGTATTTTTGTCAGTTCGAGTTCAAGCAGGGAGGCAGAGTCACTATCCTATAGGATTTATGAAAGGAATCGGATCTTACACAATTGTGGGAGGAGAGGAGTGGAAGTCCACAATGGGGATGTGGGAGGAAGACAGGGGTCATTAACCAGTCAATGAAGAAGCCAAGGACGTTATCTTGGATTATCCCAGTGGGCCCTGCATTTGAGTAAGTGTCCTTGTAGTGAAGCAGAAGGAGATTTGACCACAATAGGAGCAAATGTGATGACAGTTGGAGTGAAGTGAAGGGGTCATGAGCCAAGGAATGCAGGAGGCCTCTAGAAGCTAGAAAAGGCAGGGAAACGTTCACCCCTAGAGCCTCCAGAAGGAGCCAGTCCTGTAAACTTGTTGGCTTTAGCTTAGTGTAACTGATTTTGGACATCTGGCCTCAGCACCTGTAAAAGAATAGATCTGTGTTGTTTAAAGCCACTAAGTTTTTGGCAATTCATCACAGAAGCAAGAGGAAACAAATGCCACAGGGTGAGATCCCAAAGGGAGCACCTATGAAGAAAAGCTTCGTGAGAGCTATTGCCTCTGTGTGGCTTTGTCCTCTATGGGTCCATAGGCGAGCTCCTAGCTGGGTCTGAGACCCCTGTTGGTAGGTCAGCAAGACCAGAAGCAGGAAGTGCTGGACGTTGAGTGGAGAAGAGCTGGAACTCACTAGTCAACCCTCCATCTGTCCTGAGCTACATCTGACCACAGACACCTTCAGAAAGCAAAGCAGCTTTGTCATTTTTGCCTTTGAAATCCCACGCAAGTTCTTGTTTTGGCCAGCTCCAGCTCACACAAGGAACAGAAACCATAGTTCTGGGACCCACAGTTCCCAGCTGAACCAAGCTGACGCAACACATTCCTTCCTAAAATCACATGGTTTTATAGGTTTTCGTCCCACTTACATTATGGCAAGAGCATTTTCCTATGTCATTGAATAGTCTTCCAAGCTTAGTTTGGAAGAAATTGTGATGATCTGTAATTTATTTAGCCACCCCTCTATTACTGGGGACTTAGGATGTTGTCTTTCATTCTGTTACTAACAGCACTGCAGCAACTCTGTGTGCATACAGATCTTTGTCGGCATCTCTGATATTTCCTGGGAATGGGTTCCTAGAAAGGGGATTACTGAGTTAAAGGAAGTGAATTGCTACAAATTGTGATGATTCCTGCCAACCTGCTTTCCAGAAATGATGTATCAGCTTTCATTCCTATTAACACTGGGCCCTGGCCAGCATTAAATACTGTGTTTTAAATCTGTTCGGAGAAGCTCTTCTTGACTATTTCTGATGCTGGTGATCATTATTGCTCGAGAATTGGAAGTGAGATGAACTGGCTGCAATACTCGTCTCCAGCTGGCTTCCACCTTCCTCCTTTTACCTGCATGGGCACCTGCATCTTCAGAAGCTAGACTCTTGATCAAAGACAACCTGCTCTCATAGGCAACCCAACATTTTCCAGTCAACAACTTGGGGAAATATATTGCTTTAAGTAATTTATGCCCTCCATAAACACTTGTGTACAAGGAAAACGGTGACTCCTATTTCACAAATAGAGAAACAGAAATGAAATGAGAGCAAATTATTTCTCCAGCTATTAAGTAGCAATAATCCCTGAGTAGATTAATACTTAGCATTAACTTTCCTGAAGTTTTCAATTATTACTTAGGACATTTCAAAGCATCTACATTATGCCAAAAACTAGATTCTGCATCAAATGTAGGAAGAGCATATTCTTTGGTTTACTGCTTAAACACTAGAACACATTACCTGGCTAATTCCCACTGCAAATATTTGAATTAATAAGGATGGTTTTATGGCACACTATTTTAAATAATCTTTTTGATTCTCAGCTTTACTGCAAAGGAATGAGAAATAAAACGTGATTGCATAATGCCGAAGTGACCCAGGGGAAAAAAAAACCCTCACATGAGAGAATTTCGTGTAGGAAATCATTAAGCGGTCTGTCTACATGTTTTTCCAATTTTATATTTCAGCTAAAATGTAATGGTTAGATGGATAAGCAGTAATTGGTACACTGAGAAAAGAAATTAATACTGACTTATCTTTTCTCCAAACTGCAAAGTTTATTTTTATACACAATCTCCGAATGCTAATAAAATAATCTAGTTTCCATTTTTTTCAAAATTAGAGATGCCTGAGTTTCTGATGACAGTTTTGCTTTATGAAAGCCTATTTTTGGGTTACCAGACTGTCTCTGATCTTCAGGGTTGTTGCAGTAAGTAAGCCAACCACTTCATACCTACTTAACACACACAAAATCCCAGGAAGCTGAGCTACAGGACACATGGCAGAGATGATGAGTAGTTCGCAGGGTGGTCTCTGCATACCTAACGATAGCACATCTTGGAATTGATTAGAAACAAATTCTCAGGACCAGCTCAGACCTTTTGGATCCAAAACCTGAGGAAATGGTTGGGCAGTTTGTGTTTTATTTTATTTTATTATCATTATTATTATTATTATTATTTTTTTTTTTGCAGTTTGTGTTTTAACAAGCCCTCTGCTACATGTTGAAGTCTGCTTAAGAGCTACTAATCTAGGATGATGCCTTCATTGTGCTGGTGAGGAAGCCAGAGCCCAGAGAGGATGGGTATTAGTCCCTGAATCACATGAGAAGTTAATGGCATAGCAGGACCAGACTCCCTAGCCTCTCAACGATTTCAATAGTCTTTTTTTCTTTTTTAACATTTTTATTTATTTATTTGATCGAGAGTGCGAGTGAGCAAGGTTACATGTGAGCTGGAGGGAGAGGGAGAGAGAATCTGAAGCGGACTCTGCTGAGCTCAGAGCCTGACATGGGCTTGATCTCACAACCCCGAGATCACGACTTCAGCAGAAACCAAGAGTCAGTTGCTTAACTGACGGACCCACTCCGGCGCCCCAATGATTTCGATGGTCTTTTACAACATGTGGCTTCTCTGAGATACCCAGTGAGAAAGTGTACTTAGCGTGCTCTGCCAATGCAGCTGGGCAACCTACGTGGAAACTTTTTCTAGAAAGGAAAACTTGGTGCTACCAAAAACTTGGTGCTACAATCTATACCAAGCTTAGCCATGAAAAAAATTCACTGCTGTGGAACAGCCAACCATTCCTTTAATGAACTAGATAAATGGACTATTATTATACCTCTTGATTAGATGTTTTACTCATAAACACCAGGGAAAGCTCTCTGTCGAGATCACAAAAATTCTCAAGTCCGTATAAAATCTGACTAGTTATCCATCTTGTAAAACATGAAAAACTGTGTAGCTCTACCCCTTGAGGGAATTTCCCTTTTCAAATGACCTTATTCATTGGAGGCAGATGAAAAAATGGGGAAAGTTTGCCAAATTACATCTGCATAGTTTCTCTCTGTGATTTCTAACCAAAGGGAAATTTCTATTTCTAAACGAAACTCTGGATATAATATCAATGGGAAGAGGATGTGATGTAATTGTTTTTGTGGTATGTTACGAATTTCATAGATAATAAAGAAAAGGGGAAAAATAATTTTAATTCATATTGTGACCTTATTAAATAATTAACATTCTCTTCATTTAATCAAGTTGTATATCACCAGATGGAAGACGGATTTATTTGATTGAAGTTCCTTCCTAGTCACCAAGGACATCTTAAGCCCCACAAATATCAAGGATATGTACCTCCATCCTAACAGTTTCCCAGTTCAGCAAGGATCAAATGATCCATGTGGCATTGTCTTGGCTAAAACACAGGTTTATCTGCACAACATAAACGCATACCCAATATATGCACCACATTAGCACTTTTCTGTGTGTTGTAGACATGATCTGTGCCTTAAGAAATATTTGGAGGAAATACCTAATAGATTCCCATTCAAGAGTCCTATAATAGGCCACAGTGATTTTTCTGGAAAACCAGAATAAGACTATGAGCAGAGCATTATAGACTAGCCCAATAGAAATGGAAAATGAAAGAGAAGAAGAAGTGGAATGTGAGCTACATATGTATTTTTAAATTTTCTAGTAGCCACATAAGTACAAATAAACAGATGAAATTAATTTTAATAAGTTTTATTTAACCCAATTATCCAAAATAGTATCATTTCAACATGTAATCGACATAAACATTACTAATGAGATTTTACATTTTGGGGGGTATTCTTTGAAATCCAGTGTGGACTTTATACACATCTCATTTTGATGAGCCATGTTTTAAGTGCTCAGCTAGCCATACGGGGCTAGGGACTACTGTACCGGACAGCATGGATATAGACTCAGTAGTCAGCTGAACATATTTCTAGATGCTTCCCTCAGCCTGCTTTCACCCCAATTCTCACTTCCAAAGTGTCAGCCTTACTTTCTGACCTCTATAAGTGAGTCTTCTGAAATGCCTCTGGGTTTCATTCTTTGTTCGATTTTTCTCCACAATCTCTCCTTAGGTCTAAGGCTTTCAATGCTAGCCATATGCTCTCAAATTTATATTTTCACCCTATACCTCTATTCTGAGCTCCAGCCCCTCATGTAAAGTATACACTCAGCATTTCCTCTTGGCTATTTAGTAAACACCAAAAGTGTAGTATAATTAAAATAAGTATTGATTACCAGCCCCCAGCATGATTACCCTATCTGCTTCCCCATAATCCTCCCTCTTGACAATAAATCTCACTACTTCCTACACAGTTGTTCAGTTCAATAGCTCTCTTTCCCGCACACCCAGACCCCACATCCAATCCATTAGCCAACTCTGTTGGCTCTCCCTTTGCCATATATATGTATTCAAATTCCTCTCTATCTCCACTATTATAACCCAAATCGAAGATACGATATTCTCTCTCTGGATTACTGCAACCATCTCCTAACTAGTTTTTTGCTTATAGTCTAGTTTTAACAACCACATTGAGCTTTAATGCATACATCATATCATATCTTTCCCTTGCTTACAACTTCTCCATCGGCAATAAAGGCATGAAAAGATGCTCAACATCACCAGTCATTAAGGAAATGCAGGAGAAACCCACAATGAAATGCCATTTCACATCCAGTAGAGTGTCTATCATAAATTAAGACACATAGGAACCAATGTTGTTGAGTTTGTTGAGAAATGGGAACCCTCATGCACTGCTGTCGGGAATATAAAATGGTGCAGCCCCTCTGGAAAAGCAGTTTGGTGATTTCTCAAAATGTAGAGTGTAAAACTACCATGCCACCCAGCAATTACACCTCTAGGTATAGACCCAAAAGAAATGGAAACATAAGTCTGCTTGAAAACTTGCACGCAACCGTTCATAGCCCCACCATCATTCACAGTAGTTAGAAACTAGAACAACCAACATATCCATCAACACGTAAATACATAAACAAATCGGTGATACTTCCATACAATGGAACACTGTTCAGCATTAAAAAGGAACAAACTACTGACACGGGGCCTCAAAAACACTATGCCAGGTGAAAGAAGCCAGACACAAGAGACCATAAAATGTGTGGTTCCATTTATATGAAACGTCCAGAAAAGGCAAATTTAAAGAGGCAAAATGTTGATTGGCAGTTGCATGGCGCTGAAGGTGGGACTAGAGAATAATCGTAAGTGAGCTTGAAGGATCATATTGGGAAGATGAGAACGTTCTAAATTGATTTATGGTGATGACCGTGTTCTTCAGTTGAAGTTATTAAAAATCATTGAACTGTGCACTTGAAATTGGTGAATTTTGCGATATGTAATATACACCTTAATAAGGTGTTTTTTTGTTTTGTTTTGTTCTTTTTTTTTTTTTTTTTTTTTTTTACAAAACCAGAGACTTCCCATTACACTCAGAATGAAACCCAGACTCCTTACTGTGGTCTGCAGAGCCCCACCACTACCCACCTCTCAGACCTCATTTCCTCCTGGCCTCCTTTTTGCTCACCTTATCCCAGGTGCATCAGTCCTTTATTCTATTTCTCTAATAGGCCAAGTTCACCGCTGTCTTTAGGTGTCTGTTCCCCAGCGAGGGTTGCAATCCCTTCAGTTCACATGCCTGCTTCTCTCTCAACAGTCAGGACTCAAATCACAGAACTTCCTCAACTCCACCAGAGCTGAAGCAGCTGCCCCCACCCACTGCAGCCCAAGTTCTCCTGTGCGGTGCTGCTTATTTCTCATCTGCATGGCCTTTACCAGGACCTGACATCATCTCATGTATCTTGCTGCTGTGACATGAATGTTTCTGCCCCACTTCCAAATTTGTATGTTGAAGTTCTCACTTCAACAAAGGTTGAAGGTGCTAGGAGGTGGGGACTTTGAGAGGTGCTTAAATCATGGGAGTAGAGCCCCTGTGGGTGAGATTATGCCTTTACTGGAGAAGCTCCAGAGACATCCACTGCCCCTTCCACCATGTGAGGGCACAGAGAAAAGTCTGTTCTGGAAAAGGAGCTTCCTTCGACCACATCGGCACCCTGACTTTTTTACTTACTGTCTCCAGAACTGTGAGAAGTAAATTTTCGTTGTTTATGAGCACCCATCCAGCGGTGTTTGGTTATAGCAGCGCCAACAGACTGACACACGCTTGAGACACATGTTTACCCCCTGTCTCCCTTTGCTAGCTCCCACATCCCCCACTGGGGGACTCACCGCCCTGTGTGTATCAGAACCTATGTGCTGACACGCAGGAGGCATTCACTAAGCCAGACAGATTAATTGACCTGCTGAATATTCTGGGGTGTTTCATTTAATGCTCTGAGTTTCAGATGATTCTTCTGAAAAATAATAAATAATTGTATCTGTTCCCTGCCCCCGTTCCACCATCCCTCTCACAGGGCTGTTGGGGAGGGTTAAATCAGAATTCTGTGAAACACTCTGGTCACAAAGCTGAATGTTATCATTTTTACGGGAGGATTACCTCATGATTCCTTTGGACTGTCCTCCTGTTTACAGATTTTGGAGGCAGGAAGCTACTATAAGTGAAAGGCTGAGTTGAACACTCAATGCACCCCAGGATATGGATGACACAGCAAACCAGCAACCATTCTATGTGGTTATCCAAGGAAACCAATTTTCTACTGCCATGTAGGACAAACAATCCCTTTCCTGTCCCCTGATTCCGTAAGTGAAAGGCGACCTCATACGGCCTCATAGGAAACCAGCTATTCTTTTGGTGACAATGAGGAATCTGTGGGGAAGTAGATCTGTTTGTTTGCCCTTTGCCTTTGCCATGTAAAGGGGGACAAGGGTGGAGCACTTGCCATATTGGCTGAGAGTATAAAGCCCAAAAGTCCTCGTATAGGAAACTGGACTTCAAAACTGGCTCATTTCACATAAGTCACCAAAAAGATATGACGGTAATTACTTCTTCCTGCTTTTTAAGTAAGCTACCAAATACAGAGTTATGCTCAACTCTCTTTCTCCCTTTTTTTCTTTCATTCTTTTTCTTTTTTTCCCTTCCTTTTGTAATATATATATATAATGTAGTCTATATACATTATGTATAACATATATAATGTTATGGGTAGCATTATATAATACATAGTTATATATATGTTATATATAGATAATATATATAAAGACTTCTCTTCACAGCAAAATTAAGGAAGGCACAGGGTCACCTGGGTGGTTCAGTCAGTTAAGTGTCCATCCGGCTCTTGATCTCAGCTCAGGTCTTGATCACAGGGTTGTTGAGTCCAAAGCTTGTTGGGCTCCATACTGGGCATGGAGCCTACTGGATGGATGGATGGATAGATAGATAGATAGATAGATAGATAGATAGATAGATAGATAATAGATAGGAAGAAAGAACAGAGATTTCTCATACACCCAACATGTGCACAGCCTACCCCATTGTCAACATCCCCGCCAGAGTGGCACATCTGTAACAACTGGTAGACCGACACTCACACATCATAATCAGCCAAGTCCACGGTCTGCATTAGGTTTCCCTCTTGGTATGGAACACGCTGTGAGTTCACACAAATGTGTTATGATTCGTATCCATCATTGTAGTATCATGCACTGTATTTTCACACCCTGAAAATCCTCTGTGTTCTGCCTATTTATCACCTCTGATATTTTTATTGTCTCCAAAGTCTTGCTTTTTTCAGAATGTCATATTGTTTGAGTCATAGAGCATGTAACTTTTTCAGATCGGCTTCTTTTACTTAGTAATATGCATTTAACTTTCCTCCACATCTTTTCATGGCTTGATAGCCCCCTTCTTTTTACCGCTAATATCCCATTGCCTGGATGTCCCAAAGTTTGCTTATGCATTCGCCTGGATACTGAAGGACATCTTGGTTGCTTCCATGATTTGGCAGTTATTAATCAAGCTACAGCAAACATTCACAGATAGGTCTTGGTGTGGACGTAAGTTTTCAGCTCTTTTGGGTAAATATCAAGGGGTGCAATTGCTGGATGATATTGTAAGAGTATGTTTAGTTTTGTAAGAAACCATCTAACTGTCTTCCAAAGTGTTCACTATTTTGCATTTTCACCAGCAGTGAATGAGAGTTCCTACTGCTCCTCAACCTCACCAGCATCTGATGTTGTTACTACTCTGGATTTTGGTTGTCTAATAGGTATGTGATGGTATCTTGTTCTCATTTGCATTTCCCTGATGGCATATGATGTGAAGCATCTTTTAGTATGCTTATTTTTCATCTATATATCTTCTTTGGTGAGGTATCTGTTCAGGTCTTTGGCTCATTTTTTAACTGGTTGGGGTTTTTTTGTTGTTGTGTCTGAAGTATTCTTTGTAAATTTTGAGTAACAGTCTTTTATCAGATGTGTCTTTTATAAATATTTTTTTTCCCAGTCTGTGGTTGTCTTCTCATTCTCCTGACATTGCCTTTGGCAGAGCAGAACTTCTACATTTTAATGAAGTCCACCTTATAATTTGTTTCTTTCATGGATCATGCCTTTGGTGTTGTATCTAAAAAGCCATCATCATAACCAAGTTCATCTAGGTTTACTCCTTGTTCTAGGAGTTTTATACTTTAGCATTTTAATTTAGGTCTATGATCATTTTGAGTTAATTTTCTTTTTAAAAAATATATTTTTTATTTTTTCATGAGAGATACACAGAGAGAGGCAGAGAAATAGGCAGAGGGAGATGCAGGTTCCCTGTGGGGAGCCCGATGTAGGACTCGATCCCAGGACCCTGGGGTCATGCCCTGGGCTGAAGGCAGATGCTCAACCACTGAGCCACCCAGGCATCCCTTGAGCTAATTTTCTTGTAGGGTATAAGGTCTGTATCGAGGTTCTTTTTTTTTTTTTTTTTTTGCATGTGAATGTCTGGTTCTAGCACCATTTGTTGAAAAGCTCTATCTTTGCTCCATTCTTTTCCTTTTTAAAATGTACATCTTTAGCAGTTTCATTGAATGTTCTCTTGAGAATTATTTCAAAAGCAATCAAAATCCTTCTTTCTCTCAGACTAAAATACAGTTTCCCAATTGCCTCAACATTTTAAAACTTTAATCCCCTTATAAATTCTTCAATGCAACAAGAGCTATTTGCACTTAAATTGTCATTTCTTGTTGCCCTATAACTTGAATTTTAGTTTCTTAGGAACAAAATACTCTGTTCAAAATACTTTCTCCTTAAAAAACTGAGACTTTCTAGTGTCTTTTAGTATTCAGGGTTTTTTTTTTTTTTTTTTTTGGTCTGTTTTTATTTTGTTTTTTGTTTTCACATTTAGTGTTTCTAATGGCAGTAAGATACACAATTGATTCTCATTCTAAGTCATCTCTCTCTCTCTCTCTCTGGAAACTTTCTTTTGATCCTTGGTATTCTAAAATGTCATTAATTTATATTTATTTCAATCTGTTAAGCATTCTGTAGGCTCTTTATCTGGAAACATGTGCCTTTATTCAGCTTTGGGAACTTTTCTTACATTATTTCTTTGATGTTTTGTCTCTGCCTTTTTATTATTTTTTCCATTTTGGAGTTCCTCTTAAAACATTCTGACTCCCAGGCAGGAAACAACAAATGTTGGAGAGGATGCGGAGAAAAGGGAACCCTCTTACACTGTTGGTGGGAATGTGAACTGGTGCAGCCACTCTGGAAAACTGTGTGGAGGTTCCTCAAACAGTTAAAAATATACCTGCCCTACGACCCAGCGATTGCACTGTTGGGGATTTACCCCAAAGATACAAATGCAATGAAACGTCGGGACACCTGCACCCCGATGTTTATAGCAGCAATGGCCACAATAGCCAAACTGTGGAAGGAGCCTCGGTGTCCAACGAAAGATGAATGGATAAAGAAGATGTGGTTTATGTATACAATGGAATATCACTCAGCTATTAGAAATGACAAATACCCACCATTTGCTTCAACGTGGATGGAACTGGAGGGTATTATGCTGAGTGAAGTAAGTCAGTCGGAGAAGGACAAACATTATATGTTCTCATTCATTTGGGGAATATAAATACTAGTGAAAGGGAATATAAGGGAAGGGAGAAGAAATGTGTGGGAAATATCAGAAAGGGAGACAGAACGTAAAGACTGCTAACTCTGGGAAACGAACTAGGGGTGGTAGAAGGGGAGGAGGGCGGGGGGTGGGAGTGAATGGGTGACGGGCACTGGGGGTTATTCTGTATGTTAGTAAATTGAACACCAATAAAAAATAAATTAAAAAAAAACATTCTGACTCCCATAGTTATATTTGGTCTATGTGATTTGGGGGGTGGTTTCCTCTACCAATGTGATCACATCATCTTAGTTTTTTAGGATTTCGTCATAATTTCTAATAACATACTCTTTGTACTTTTCCAGGGCTGAATGTGTGTGTGTGTGTGAGAGAGAGAGAGAGAGAGAGAGAGAGAGAGAGTTAGTGTATTTCTTGTGATTTGAGGCTGGGAGTTAGAAATCTGTGACTAATATGCCATATTGATCTAGGCTCCTAAGTGATTATTTCTGTAAGGCTGCAACTTGTCCATTTCACATGTGAAAGTTCCTTAGTTGAGATTTCACAGTATCTTCCTCAGATAATGTTTTTGGAAGAAGTATGATTTTTATGGATATAGAATACAAAAATTAGGGGTGCTTGGGTGGCTCAGTCAATTAAATGTCTGCCTTTGGCTTAGGTCATGATCCCAGGGTCCTGAGATCAAGCCCTGCATCGAGCTCCTTGCTCAGAGGGGAGCCTGCTTCTCTCTCTCCATCTGCTTGTCCTCCAGTTTATCTCTCTCTCATTCTTTCTCTCTCTCTCAAATAAATCAACCTTTTTTAAAAAAGAATACAAAAATTATTCCTTAATTGCTGTGATTTCATGTAAGTAAACCATTTTCTTTCTAGTCTGCCCCACTCCTTTCTAGGTTCTACTTTCTCTTAATAGTTATGAGTGTTTTCCATACTCTACTACTTTATATGGACTATCAATGCAGTCACTATGAGGAGGCAAGGGTTCAAATTTTCATCCTATAATTCTTGAATATCTGGAAAAGAGATGGTTCTTTTATGTGGTTCAGGGATGGAGGCTTTTTAAAACAAGCTGCTTAGAGAATTAACCTTATGTCAGCGACACCTTTATAGGTTCTAAACATTTTAAGCAGGAGAGAGATCATTAAAGAAAGAAAGTGGTCATGCCTCTCAACTCCATAGTCCTGGGAACCAGTCAAAGGAATAATAATGTTCCAGCCAGAGTAATCAGAGCAGATATGGCTAATAGGTTTCAACCTGAATTGAAATAAATGATTGATAGGGGCTGCCTGGAGCACAGCTGTGTTGGAAAAGATTTTGAGGCCACATCTGGGTTCACAGGACAAAGTGTGATTAATGATGTCTGCCATGGTTATGAGAAGAGGTAGTGGTGGTAGCCATGCCATGTATATTGAATCTCTGAATAGGAGTCTTTTGATGAATAGAACTATTCATCCATGAGGTTGCCAGATTGCAGTTAGAAGATTATGGGCATGTTCTGACAGCATGGAGGTAAGATGCTAATACTATTTGGACTGATTTTATTCAACTTGTAGTCAGAATGATTTCCTGGGTTGCCAGCGCCAGTAAGTTGCAAAATAAACTGTGTCATATTTGCACATCTACTGCTTAGTTCAAACTTATGCACTGGACCATAACATATCCCAGTGCAGACACAAACAGAATGTTACACAGAAAATTGGGATATTAGGCTCTTTGGATTATCATTCTAATAAAAATCTTCCTGTGTCCTAAAAGGTAGAGGTGGATTCTTTTTAAACTTGCTTTATTTTATGCTTCATTCAATTAGTATAGAAATACAAAGAAGACAGTGGTATTTACCCATAGTATTTCTAGACATAATATTGCTATTATTTTGGTGTAGAACCTTCTAGACTCTTTTCTATGTACTCGTTTAAATTAATGGGATCATACCGTGCATCCTGTTTTCAGCCTAAATTTCAGCCTCTTTCTTTCTTTCTTTCTTTCTTTCTTTCTTTCTTTCTTTCTTTCTTTCTTTTTCTTTCTTTCTTTCTTCTTTCTTTCTTCTTTCTTTCTTTCTTTCTTCCTTTCTTTTTAAAGATTTTATTTTAAAATCTGTGTCTTAAAAAAGAGACACACACAGAGAAAGAGAGAGAGAGACAGAGAGAGACAGAGACAGAGACAGACACACAGGCAGAAGAAGAGAAGCAGGCTCCCTGCAGGGAGCCCGATGTGGGACTCGATCCCGGGACCCCAGGATCGTGTCCTGAGCTGAAGGCAGGTGCTTAACCACTGATCCACCCAGGCGTCCCACAGCCTCTTTCTAAGTTAATAATAAATATAACTGCACTATACTATTTAATGGATCAATAATATTTTGTCATATCTATATCCCATATTTATCTAATCAGGCTCCATAGGTTGTTTCTCATACTTTGATACTACAAACAACACTTTGGCGCATATCCTTGTACATAAATATTTGTGCACAGATTATTTCCTTAAAATAGTTTTCTAGAAGAGCATTTCCTGGGTCAAATAAATACATCTTTGTTTTCATTTTAAGAGTTTTGATACTGTCCTCCAGAAAGCTTCTAACAATATACTGAATAAATCCTGAAGAGAGTGACATAAAAGCACCATAAAGTTGTTAAGATCACTACTGTGAGTGAAGAGCCTGAGCCATCTCCCACCCACACAGTCTCCTTTCCTACTTCATGATGTTATATCTCTTGATCATAGAGACCATTATAGTTCGAACTACAGCAGCCAGTTCAGAGGCAGGCGTAAGCACTTGGGGCCTGTGGAGCGGAGCCAGATATGATCATGGGGGTTGCTTCATTTCACAGACTAAACAGCTGCACAGTTCCACCTGTCTTGGGACTACTGAGCTCCCAGGAAGGATGAGGCATTTCTCCCTGTACTTCCTAGAACGTGCTAGGCTCATGCTGACACATTATGCAGGTTCCAGTTGCATTCTCTCGGTTCATCTCTGAGGTTACCTGCCGGCATGCAGGGTTTGGAAGGCTGGCAAATGCCTGGCTGGTGGAGCCCGGAGGAAGACTAGGCTGCGATGCCCTGAGTGTCAGAGGGTGAAGGGGGTGTTGCCTCACACAGTGAATATTATAGGGAAGTTAGAATTAGTGACTTCCTTCTGGAAAGACTCAGATTGTCTGGTCAGGATGGTGTTACTTTACCTACAAGCCTTTTCTCTCTTCATCTTGAGACACGTCTCTATTCCATTCTATCATTTTCTTTTCTCTTGAAGTACTTTTTGACCTCCCAAAAATCCCCTTTGTCATTTGTGGCGGCTGAACGAGTGTTTGGTGTTGTGTAGAAATACTGGGACGAAAACAAATCACAGTCAGTGGCATCGTAAATTATAGTTCGTGGTATCTATAAAAAGTAGGAAATTAAACTTCAAATCATCTATATCTACATGTGTTAGGGGGAAAGTTATCTTTGCTCCATTTTCAAATAATAGCATGAATATGGAGTTATCCCAGCCTCAAAGGTTTCATTCTCCCTGGAAATTGTTGTGTTGGTGCCTTTTTAAAACTGGAAACCAGAGCGACTGGGACCACTCCCATATACTGGAAAACAGTGAGCTAGAAGGCACAGCACATGACTGCTTGCTCACAGAATTTGTAGGGCGGGTTTCCAAACACACCCAGTCTGAGGAGGTGGCATGAATAGTCATTATCAGTGATAACAGAGTTTAGTTTCAGACCTAGAAAATTCTAGTGGCAAACACATACAGACACAAACACACACACACACACACACACACACACACACACACACATCTCCCAGGAGACTAGAAAAATCCAATTGCTCACATTCCATTTGTTTTCTTTAAAAAACATATTAAGAGTAAAGATTTGCTCTTTCTTTCTAAAAGAAAAAGCAAAGAATTTAAAGACAGGAAGAAACTAAAAACAATTGGGGAATTAAACATATATTGAAATTTATTTCTAGAAATCTTTTACTCTTCGTTTTATGTGAGAGTCATAAAAACATGTTTGTCCATTTACAAAAAGTAGTGCATGTGTGTGCGTTGCAGAAAGTCTGGAAAATATGGAAGATTAAAATACGGAATTCCTTATATTCCAGCCACCCAGACACCACCCAAACATAAGCGGTTTTGTCTCTTCTTTGTCTCTGTATACATAAATAAAATGTCTCCTCCTTTATCTTCTTCTAAGTTTTTTTTATGTGCTTTTGTATCCTATTTCCCTCACTTAAAATTTTATCATGAAAATTTCCTTTACATTTTTGATATTTATTTAGCAACTATTTATTGAGTGCTTACAATGTGTCGAGTATTTTTTCTAGGCACTGGAGATATGGCAAAGAAAAAAATAAACATGGCCTTTGCCCTTTTGGAGTTTGTAGTTGAATGGGAAGACAATTAAAAACCAAGTGTAATGGAATAAGGCAAGTGTCACAATGTGAAAATAGAAAATATGAGAGTAGCACCTAACTGGGAAGACTTTTTTTTTAAATTTGTTTTATTTATTTGAGACAGAGAGAGAGAGAGAGAGAATGGCAGGGATGGCAGAGGGAGAGAGAGAGAGAGAAGCAGACTCCTCACTGAGCAGGGAACCCGATATGGAGCTCGATCCCAGGACCCTGGATCACGACCTGAGCTGAAGGCAGACGCTTAACTGACTGAGCCACCCAGGTGCCTATGTGAAGACTTTCTTGAAGAACAGAGCAGATAGCTAAAGGATGAGCAGAGGTTAGCCAGCAACTACAGTTGCTCTTATGGCTACACAATATTCCCTAATATAAATAGACCACAATTTAACTAATCTCTTATTATTAGACAACTAGACTGCATCTGATCCCTTGCCTTTATAAATAATACTATAATGAGAAAGCTTGCATTTAAATCTTCGTCAATGTTACTGATATTTCCTGGTATCATATTCCCAGGAATTAGATTACTGGGTGAAAGAAAACAAACATAGTGCAGTTTATTGATACATACTGAGGTGCTTTTCAGGAAGACTTCTCTACACCCACACCCAGCACATGATATTACCCATGGTAGTCCTCTCTTGCTGCAGTTGAATATTATCATTATTTTTAAATACTACATTGATAGACAATATATTTTACTGTGTTTTAATTTATCTGTCTTTAATTACCAGAAAGATGAAATATTCTTTTTTTATATGCATTAGCCTTTTGGATTCTCATTTTATTATCTCTTTATGCCTGTTAGTCAGTTTTCTATTGGAGGCTCATTTTAGCAGGCGTTGATTTTTAGGAACTATTTTTATATTACAAATTTGTGTGTGTGTGTGTGTATGTGTGCATGTAGGTAATTTTAGGAATGGTTTGCTTTCCAGATGTATCATATAAATTCAGATCATTTGTTTCCTGTCGCCATACCTTGCTGTGATCAAGAATGGAAGGTTATTTAGTGAGCACGTATGCAGAGCAATGTTGGTAAAAGAGTAAGCAATTGGACTATAATCTTGCTTTAGATTCTCCTGTTCCAAGTAAATGAGCCTCGGAAGCCATTTAACCAAAATGTCAAAATTCCCGTGCTAGACAAATATGAAGACAGGAAGAGATTTAAGATAAAAGTGACCCT
This sequence comes from Canis aureus, assembly GCF_053574225.1. Taxonomy (NCBI): domain Eukaryota; kingdom Metazoa; phylum Chordata; class Mammalia; order Carnivora; family Canidae; genus Canis; species Canis aureus. Next base: position 52,857,384 of record NC_135615.1, read on the forward strand.
TTATTTACCAACCCATCTAGATCCATTGCCTATCTTTACACACAGACAGGAAAAGGAAATGCCTACCTTAAAGTATTTCCCATTTCTGAATAGAGGAATGGTCATGATTACTGAACCCCAGGGCTAGGTCTGTGGGTCTGTCTTGACAATCCTGGAGACAAAGGTTGGTAAGGTGCCTCACCTGGAAGTAGCAGCTGTGCCTGTGTCTCTACCTCTCTCTGTGTCTCTCATGAATAAATAAAAATCTAAAAAATAAATAAATAAATAAAGCATGGATCAGAAAGCCTAATTTAACTGGCTTAACATGATTTAGAAAAGAACTTAGAAATCAGTAGGAGTGCTGTAGATTTTTAATTCATGACTTAATCCTAACCTAAGAATAACTATAACCCAGATAATTTCCTTCCGCTTCAACTGTGGGCCCTACACTGGAAATTTTAAAATTCCTTATTACCAAGCCATACATAGATTTGATTCCTTTTTCAATAAACGTGGACTCCGCTATATCGAGTTTGGCAATGTGCTATTTAACTTGACATCAGTTTAAAAACATCTTCCAATTCCTTAAGTATTCTCCAAACAATGGGACTTTATAGTTCTTCACTAAATAGACATTTCACATTAAATTGACCAATTTCTATTTTATTGATTTTTTTTGTTTCAAGTTCCTATTTATTTTCAGAAAATCGTTGTTTATTTATTTTGGAGAGGAAGAGTGAGAGAGAATGGGGAGAGGGGCAGAGGGAGAGAATGTTCAAGCAGACTCCCTGCTGAGTAGGGAGCCCAATGGGGTGGGAGGCGGGTGTCTCCATCTCACGACCCATGAGACCCTGATCTGAGCCACCCAGGTACCCCTCAAATTTCTATTTAAATTCTAATTAGTTAACATATAGGAAATTGACCAATTTTTAAACTATCTTGCATTTTTTAAATCATAATAAACTCTATAGTGAATGTGTGCATAATTTTTTATGCACTTCTGATTTTTTTGTTAGCATAAAAATTAGAATTGAGTCAGCCTGCTGTCCCAAACATTTATATTTCTAAAAATTGATATTATTATATGAGGGGAAAAGGGGGTTCACAGCAATCCCCCATAAGTCAGTAAGAGGCTCTTTGGAGTATGGTGTGCTGCATACCCACCCACTTGGACCCATGGGGCGCGGGGAGACAAAAGTCATAAACACATCCCTAAAATGTTTCAGTGCGTCAGAGGTCAGGTCTCAGTTACAGCGCTCCCGTCTCTTGTCATCCAGTAGAATTATCTCTGCAAAGAAAATCATCTTTTCCCTCCTCCTCTCCACATTTAGGCTTCCTCTGAGAACCTCCTTCCCCACCTTTTGTTACTCAACAAATATGTATTAATTACCCGCAAGAGACCCAACAAAATATGAGGCACTTGCTTTTAAGTTGTTTCACTCCCTGTAAATATTTCAACAAAGTTATTTTTTCCAACCGTAGGACCATTATTTCCCCAGTTCTGTTTTTTAAATCATCCATATGCTGCCTTCTTTCTCCCCTCCTTGAATTTAAGTGCTTCAGCTTCTCTTGGAAGCAAGCAAATGCAGCCTTCTTGTCTTCTCTTTCTCTCCCTTTATTTTTCTTTAGTAACTTTCTGTTTTCTTATTTATTTCTCCCATCATCCATTCGTTTTTCTCAACGTTGTTGTATTTTCAGGCCCCTCAACTAAGATTTGATTGCATCTTACCTTCGAATTAACCTCTTTACTTTCTCTTCCTTGTAAAAATTAAAACAAAAGTACTGTCAAGGGCATGCATTCGCCCTTGAAATTATGGCTTTGTTATTCTGCTAGTAGAAAGTTAGCCCAGCTAAGGTGTGAGGTCATTCTCTCTCTCTCTCTCTCTCTCTCAACAATTGTAAACTCTAACTAGAAAAGGAAACTTTTTGGTGAGCTTTGCTTTGTATCCCTAGCCGGTTTGGGAAGAAGCTTTACATATGAAATCATGGTTTAGGATCAATTGCTAGATGGGAGAGAGTCAGACTTCCTCATAAGAGAGGGGGTTGGAGAGGTGGTAAGATGAACTTTCTTCTGGTTTGGGGAAGAGACTGTCCCACAGCACTCATGGTGTAATTGCAGAGTATATATATATATATATATATATATATATATATATATATATATATTCTCTCCCTCCCTCTCTCTCTCAATTTCCACTAAGATTTCTGAAAAAAGAACAGAACAGAAAAAGAACAAGGATATGCTTTAAAAAGAAGAGTTAGAATTTTAGAATTTGTGGGAAAATGCTTTAGCAGTAGCCTGGAAAACCAGGCAGTTACAGAAATATTCCTTAATCTGAAATAGCCAAAGGTATGCCAATTGGGGAAAGTCGTCCACAAGTTTGAGGTTTGATTCCTGGGGAGGTAAAGAGTTAGTTAATTCTGTTTAAAGTTAGGATAAACCCAGAATTAAATTAAGTGATGCGTAACTTCAAAGAGCATGAGAAAGGAGGACATAACCGTATCAAGAACCTTACATTTCTTTAAATTGCATCCTAATTATATGTCCTATTTCAAGAGTGATTAGTAATATTAGTAAATTTTGTGTTTATATGTTTTAATAGGTTTACTGTCATGTAAAGAGAGCCATACTAATCTTTATTTCTCATTTCATAATGCCTATGGGACATCATTTTAGGGGGCAGTAAAATCAGAACACTGATAGTACTCTGACAGTTGGCACTATTTATAGTTTAAATGTTTATATGTTTAAGTCCTATTAATGGAATGAAAAAATCCTTTAAGGATTGACCTTGGAAACCCAAATGATAGCAAATGGTAGGCCAACAAAGTTGCCCATCTCATAACAAAAAGTCATCAGCAATATTTTAAATTATATGGTTTGATCACTTACTACGCATAACCAATATAATTGGATAATACGTTTGAAATATTATCTGTTGTATTTTTTGTTCCTGAAAAATCTTAGTCTTTTTTCTCCCTATGGTATCCACGGCATTTATTTGTAGGAAATAGCAAATGCAGTGTAGAATAAAGTAATTCTCACTTGGAAGAAAGTTATTAAAGCCCAGAGCAAAGAAAGTAGTCTGAAAGCCAAAACATTTTTTATTTTCAAGAGCTCTTAAAGCTCTTAAAAGAGCATAGGTTTGGAAGAGATTCTGAAAAATTTGGCTCTGTGTATGACATTCTATGCCCTGAATTAATATTGTGACATAATAAGAAATACATAACAGTGGTTTTTTTCCTTTTGGTATAAATTTGGAGAATTTGTACCATGAAGTCTAAAGAAGCTCCATATCTACTATGGCCCCTGGGTGGTAGAGGGGGAATGATGGGAGGAGATGCCCAGGGTTCTCAGGATCCCACCCACCATAGTGGAGGATAAAATAACGGGCTTGGTGGAGAGTGAAGAAGGAGTGACTCGCAGACTTGAGAAAGAACAGAGATGTTCAGGCCAACAACTAGGTCAACAACTCTAGGCCATGACAGGCTTTACATGTTAGCAATGGCTCTGATGAAGAGAGCTTCACACTCAAGACCTACACTTGAGCAGAATCCACTGTGAGCAGTGGACCCTAGGGAAAGCAGTTTCCCTGAGATGACCACACATCAGCACCCTTGGAACTTGGACCATTTCCATGGGAAGACAAAGAGGAATGAGTAGAACCCTGGATTTGAACATGCACACAGGCTTTAAAAAGGTGTTTTAAAATAGAAAAAAATGACATTTACGTGAGTGATGGCAGGTGAAATCGGCCATTAGCAGATATGGGGACTGATAGTTCATTTCAGTTAACAAAAAGTAGTTTTTGCTTTACACATCCGAATTGTACAACAAAGTGAAATTCAGATTTGTGACACAAATAATTCCCATCCACAGAGAGCTTATAACTTTAGAGAGACCTTAAAACCTAAAAGTGTTCTCAAATAACAACCTAAGACCACAGTGAAAGGGGCATCAGAGACTTCCAGTTGTCTATATGAAAGCTATGTTTTTTTCTTAGTTGACCACTGTGGTGTTTGGCACACCTGACTCCTCCCTGCTCCTCAAAACTGTCAATTACCTTGATTTGGGGGACCCATAGGCTTTGGTTTCCTTGCTTTTTCTCTGATCTTCCTCTTCCTTTGAAGGACATTCTTCCTTTGCCTTCCTGCTTGGGCTCTCTGCCTTTTGCACCTCTGCCCCGGAGGAATCTCATCCATGCTCTTGGTTTTCACTGCCATCAACATGCTCTTGCCCTCAAATCTAAATGTTCAGTCCACTTCTCTCTTCAGAAACCCAGGCTTCCAAACTCAATTATCTCTAAAATAATTTTGTGTCAATGTACCACAGCCTAAAAAATCAGTATTTCCAAACTCCTCTCTCTATGATACAGTGCCTGGCATAAAACAGGTGCTCACGTATTTACTGTGGACATCATGTATTATAATTGCCTGTTTCCTTGTCCATCTCTAAAGACTATAAATATCTTAAGAGTACAAATAGTGTCTTTCTCAAAACCTGTTGCCTCCCCAGCACCCAGCACAGTGTCTATCACTTAGTAGACGCCTCAGTGCTTCTTGAATGAATGAGGATAGAGAATAAATCCTTAGAATTTAAAAGAGTGAGAGGTAATCCTAGGATAGAGGTCAGAGAAAGAATTTACGAGAGCATTCTAGTTACTTTTGTCGTGTAACAAATAATCCCAAAGCATAGTGGCTTAAAACACCTATTTAGTTGGCTTCTGATTTCGGGGTCAGGGATTTAAGCAGGGCTTGGTGGGGGTACTTCTTTCCTAGGTTGTTTCCTAGTTCTTTCCTTGGTGGGGCAGTCATTTGAAGTCTGTGGGGGTGAATATCCAAGATGTCTCTCCTGATAGGTTATTATGCTGGAACTCAGATGCTCTTCAACTAGAGGGTCTAGATGTGGTCTCTCCAGCAGGGACTTCCTACTTGGTACCCGGCTGCCCCTAGAGCTAGTATTCCAATACAAACAGGTAGGAGGTACATGGCCATTTCTCACTGAGCCTTGGAAGGTATGCAAAATTCCATTCCCTTTGTTGTAGTCCATTGTTTAAAACCAAATCCCTCAAGGTCAACACAGATTTAAGGGCATGGGACCTACACTCCACCTCTCAATGAGAGAAGTGTCAAGAACTGGAGGAAATGTTTTAAAATCACCATGAGGGAGACTGGATTTTAGTCAAGTTTGGGCAGATACATAGAATTTGAGTAGTTGTCGGATTTGAATGCACGGAAAGAAGGTTAAATAAACTTCTAGGTGCATAGGAACCTATGGGGGACAAGACTGGAGCAGAATCTGAGCCCCATATGGTGAATAATCCAGTTTGGCATATGTGTAAGGTCTGTGGAGGGAGGTTTAGGAAGGTGAACCTGGAGAGACACTGGGGCCTCGCATGCCAGCCTAAGAATCTTGGCTTTTATTTTATTGACATGCAGGAGAGTGGCAGGATCCTAGCAGTATTTCTGGAAGATGAATCTGGCACGGGGATGTAAGATAAGTTGGAAGGGCTGGACAATAAGCTAGGAAATCATGAGAGGGCTATTGCAGTTATCTTAGAGGTCATGGGTACCTGAGTCAGGGAAGCAGAATTTAACATGGGAAAGAAGGGATGAATGGGAGAGTTAATGGGAAGGAAGAATCAACAAACTTGATGAACGCCAGGCCATGGAAGGGTCCTAGAGCTGGTGTGTAGTGTGCTTCCTACAGAGGCAGCACAATGTAGCTCAGGTCTCCTGAGCCCATGGCAATGGGAAGAATTCTTTAACTCCTAGGAAAGTAGCTCCTGCTCCTGCATTAGGCATCTAATCGAGTAAGTACAATTAATCTTCATCCAGGCAATTTCGTATGCAAGATTATGTTTTGAAACTACAAGTTACTCTAAATGGAAGAAAACATCAAGTGGAGGCTGTTTTCAAAATTTCTCCTTTGTCTCTTCTCCCTGCTACCTGCTGACTAAAATATCCCATGTTGCATCCTCATATTAGATACCACCGTAATTGTGAATTCTTCATGTCTTTCTGTATGAAGACCACTCAAACACATAAACAAGCAAACCACACAACACAGTGATGACAGCAGGAACAACAACCAACGATCGATCCTCATAGTATCTGGCCTTTTACCCTATTTGAGAAGAGCTCTTGACTTTCTTGTTGATAATCTATATTCCCATTAGTATGAATGAGCTGAGCTGTGAAAATCACTCAGTGTTTTTATTTATGGCCTATTCCTCAGCTTTCAAATTAAGCTTATATTTGGTATTAGTAGATATTCATTACCTTTCTAAAATGCCATTTAAAAAACTGATTGCTTGGGGACTAGATGGCAAAGAAAGGAACATTTCACACTCAGGTGCTTGACCCTATTCATAAAATGTTAGATTTAGACCTTCTATATTTTGTATCCTTCTACTAGGAGACCAGGCTAACCCTCTTCTTCCCATCTTTCTGTTTTTAAAACAATTGTTACCTTGTTTATAGAGTAAAGCTTTTGCATTCTGTAAAATAACATGCATGTTGACAGCAAGACATAAATAATGAACCAGCTAAAGCAACATTCTAGCTAGCTAACACAATTTAAGAGACTTATTTCTATTGGATTTTTTTTAATGTAAAAAAAAAAAACACCCACGATAAATGGAAAGGGAGAAGAAGCAACCCACTAGAAATGTAAAACTAAGAAATAAACAAGTTGTTCCCCACAAAGAACATTCTGTATATGGATGTCTGTGAGGCTCAGAAATCACTCAGTCCTGGAAGCTGTAAGTGAAGTCTTCTCTGAGGTGCTTTTTTTCCCCCCAAAGAAGTCATAACAGGTATATGCACAGATCTATGATGCTTTTCTGTTGGGGAAATGAAAGTACTTCCAAAACAATCTCATAACATTGTGATGGAGGAAATGATGGCAGGTTTTATATTACCCCCATCACGCGGGTGATGGAGGCCCTGATAAATGGAGTCAGGGACAAAGTCACAAATAGATGGTAGGCCTTCTGGCGCACAGCTAGGACTTCAGTAGCTAAGTGAAAAATATGTTCCCATTTTGCTCAGCCCTTTCTCATCTTGGAGCGAGAACCTATCTCATTGATTTTAACCCCGGTTCATTTCTACACAGACACACATCCCCCCAAGGGGTAGGGCCCCTGACTCAAATTTTAAACTTGAATCTTATATCGCAAAACGTTATCACAATAAATGCTAAGATAAAAAAATCAACAAACAGTTGGAGTGTTCCCTCCACTCATGTGACAACAGCTTTATGATTATAAGCTGATCTACTACAACTTTGAGTAGTGCCACTTGGGGACCATATACCCCTTTGGAAATCTGATAAAAGCTCTAGGTGTCGTCCCCAGGGAGATGCACATTCCCAATTACAAGAGCTCCTGAAGCCAGGCCTCCCTTTGAAAGGTCCATGAATGCCCTGGTTAGAAACCCAATATTAGTAGAAAGAGCCTAACTCCAGAAAGACCTTGGATTAAATCGCAGCCCCGCCTCACTGTGTAATTTTGAGAAACACTATTTCATTTCTCAGCACTGATCTCTTTATCTGTAAGAATGGGAATTGTACCCTTAAATTGGACTTATTGAGGAGATTTTAAATATAATGCATCTAAAGCATTTGGTACAGCGTCTGGCATATAGAATGTGCTCAGTGCATGATAACTCTTTTCCTTCATGAGATAATTAGCAGGGGAATGACGGATGTGTGAAGCAGGCACCCTGAAAATGATACTCACGCCCACCTCTACCTGGCAGCTGCAAACATTATGCCAGGGGCAGATTAGTACAATTAATCAAGAGCTGGAGACTTTTAAAGTCTAAATCATTCGAGTTTACCCTGTTAGCCAAATCTTTTGACACTCTTCCTACATTATGATGGTTCCTCATGGTGTGAATCCCATCTTCCCAAGATAGAATGCACAGCTCCCACATTTCTCAGTTTCTTTTGCCTCCAGGGTGCAGTCATGTGACTTAGGCTCTGCTAATCAAATGCACACACGGAGCTGTAGATACAGAAGGGATTTCTGTGAGGAAGCAGGTTGGGGGCAGGGCCTGCATTTTGCAGGCACAGCTGGTGGGAGGGCCTTGTGGTTCCGAAATCATCAGGAGCAGCAACTCTCTTTCCAGCCAGTTGTGCACTGACGTTCTGGGAATTGTTTCTGCAAGCTCACTCCGGAGCCTGTTTTTCTTCAGTTCTGCCAAACATTCTACTATCTTCTTATAAGTAACTTCCTTACCTTAACCAGGTTGGATGGATTCTCTGGCTGGCTTCTAAGAACTTTGACTTTCCATGCTGACATGCCCCACGATGTCAATGTCATCTTCCTTCCTGCCACCATACTTCCTATGCATGAATCCTGCCACACGCCCAAGTGTTATAAAGAGTCCTAATATTCTTAGACAGGAATGGGGGTTCCATACGAATAGAGTTTTTTATAAACAAGCGCACAGAACCTTCCCACTCTGACTAGCATCCTGAGTGTTATCCTTGGGTTCTCATACCTTACGGAAGCCTTTCCTGCTTTGCCAACAGGCTGGACCAGTAAGAAATCTCAAGGGCCTGTCAAATGTTCCTTCCACCCGATTCACATCATGTGCAGGTAGTTCTCATTAGCTCGGCTGTTTCAGGAAGGCAAGTAGTTGGGAAGCAACTTCGGTGAGCATGATAGCAGTAGTGGTTTGAGCTGAAGATTTTAATGCAATTCTTATTTTATTAAAATCAGGGACTGTTTAGGAATGAGGCCACCTTATTACATAAACAGATTTTTTTCGCCTTCCTGCTAAAATGTCTTGGGTTCCATTTCATCGAACTAAGCAAGTTTTCGACTGAGAAAACTGTAAACCTAGAATTTTAGTAAAAGTGGTTTAAAGCCGTGTGATAGCAATAGTGGCACATGCTCACTCACTCGATATTTATCATGAACTCTTTTACATCAGATACAGTGCAAGATGCGGGCACAAATTACATGCTAGATTAATAAACTCTTTAGCCCTCAAGACCTTCCTAACCTAGTAGGAAGACAAGCAGACAATTCCTACACAGCGTGGTGTTAGGATCCATTTCTGCCATAGCTGGAATTTTTTTTTTCCTCCCAGGTCACTCTTTTTCTCAAGCATTTTAACCTCAAGTAAGAGAGATCCCTGTTCATACCTGAAATGTTAATGGTTTCCTAAGATCTGCTAGAAGCAGCAACCTTATTGAAATCAGGAATACATCTTTAAGTTTAGAATCACTCATAACTTTCAGGTGACTTCTTCCCACCCGGACTGGGTGGCCAGTGGATTCAGGTCAGCACACCTGCATTTTTTGCAGTTCCTTAGTGGCAGGCAATAGCTTATTTTAGCTAATTTACACAGAAGGAAGTTTTATTGGTAGTTCAGAGAAGCAAAAGGAAAGCCAGAGAATAAAACTTGGAAATGTGCAGAAACCACAGCAGCTCTGGATCTAGTGAATGGGAGATAATTGAGAGCTTTGTCCAAACACCACTGTCCTTATGTTATTCTTCTCAAGATTCAACGCCCAAGGATATCCTGCTCTAGGACTGAGACCATCAAAGCTGCTCACAAGGAAATCAACAATTTCTTTTTTTTTTTTTAAGATTTATTTATTCATAAGAGAGAGAGAGAGAGAGAATGAGAGAGAGAGGCAGAGATAGAGGCAGAGGGAGAAGCAGGCTCCCCATAGGGAGCCTGATGTGGGACCCAATCCCGGATTGCAGGATTATGACCTGAGTTGAAGGCAGGCGCCCAATCGCTGAGCCACCCAGGTGTCCCAACAATTTCTTAAAAGTAAATTGGGGTGCTCTTCCCCAAAGGAGGCAGAACAGATATAGGGTGGCCAGATACCAGGTATGTCTATCGTTATGTCCCAGGTGTATGGTCCCCCTGGCACCAGCCGTGGACATTTTTCTGGGCACAGCACTTACCTCAACTACCTCCAAACTAGTCCACTTGATGAGGTCAAGGAAGGAAAAAATTATCTTCTTTGACTAAGAAGAAAGGAAGGAAGAAGGAATTTGGCCATTGAGAGCTGGAATAGTAGCTCTCAACTTTGGTCACCATTAGATTCACCTAGGGATTCTTGCTTTTTAACATTTTATTTTCAACTACTTTTAGCCTTACAGAAAAGTTGCAAAAATAGTACAAAGACTTTCCTAATATCCCTTAATCTGCTTACCCTAAAGATAAGCTTACAGAATCCTAGTAGAACCATCAAGAGCAGGCATTAACATTGGCATAATATTATTAACTAAACCTCAGACATGATTCACATTTCACCATTTTTTTCCACTAATATTCTTTTTTTATTCTAGGATTTCTTCCAGAATCCCACATCGTACTCAGTTATTACTTCTTTTCTGTAACGGTTGCCCACACTTTCTTTATCTTTCATTCCCTTGTGTCTGTTGAAGAGTACTGATTAGTCTTTCTGTACAACATACTTCAATCTGGGTTTGTAAAAAAAAAAAAAATCTGGGTTTGTCATATTTTCTTATGATTTGAGTGAGGTTATGCATTTTTTTGTCAAGAATACCACAAAAATGATGTGTATCATAGCAAAGAGTTCAGGATGCTTATATGTTGTATTACTGGTGATATTTATATGGATAAGTTGATATCTGAGGGGTTTCTCCACTGCATGGTTACTTTCTTTAACTTTATATTGGTAGATGTTTTGGGGGGAGGTACTTTGACCCCATGCAAATAAATCCTTTTTCTCCTCAAACTTCAGCCTGTTAATTTAAGCACACATCCTTTTAAAAAATATATTTATTTATTTTAGAGAGAAAGAGAGAACGACTGGGGGGAGGGGCAGAGAGAGAATCTCAAGCCGACTCCCTGCTGAGCACAGATTCCCATGCGGGGGCTGGATCCCAGGACCCACGAGATCATGACCTGAGTCCATATCACAGTAATCAACTAAACTACTCAGGCACCCCTTCGGCACACATCTTTAAGTCTTATCTGCAACAATTATTCCTTTGGTGTTTGCCTATTGGTGATTCTCTATTTCCCTCTTCCTTTCCAGATTTGTTAGTGTGAGGAAGTACTATCTCTGTTCCTCCATTTAAGTTTTTATTTCATTATTTATAGGAGTTTGGGCCCATGGCTATGTATTTTATTGTATGGTTTAGAATCTAAAACTATCATGATTTATTTTTTTGCTCAGATTTGTCTAGTTCTGGCCACTGGGAGCTTCTTCAGGGTGGCACCTATGTTCTTTGGACAAAGTCCTTTCTTCTTCTTCTTCTTTCTTTTCTTTTCTTTCTTTCTTTTTTTTTTTTTTTTTTAGCATTTCCTTAATTTGTGGCACTGTGAGTTATTCTAGGCTCATCTTGTATTTCCCTGCCTTGGCTCTAAAATGAACCATTTCCCACCTAGGGAACTTGTTAAAGCTTAGTTTGCAAGCCCCAACTCAAACCCACTTATCAGAAAATCTCAGAGATGGGACACCAGTGTATTTTAAAGTTCTATAGGTAATTCCAGGACACAGCCAAGTTTGAGACCTGAACTAGAACAGTACTTTTCTGCCATTCATGTTGGTATCAAGTCCCACAAATCTGTTAAGATTCTGATAGAGTAGGCCTGGGGGGTGGGGACTGAGATTCTGCGTTTGTAGTAAACTCCTCGGTCAGCTTATTGGCAAGCCACACTTTGAAGATTTTTTTTTAAGATTTTATTTATTGATTCATGAAAGACACACACACACACACACACACACACAGAAAGAGAGAGAGAGAGAGAGGCAGAGACACAGGTAGAGAGAGAAGCAGGCTTCATGCAGGGAGCCTGACGTGGTACTCGATCCCAGGTCTCCAAATCAGGCCGTGGGCTCAAGGCGGTGCTAAACCGCTGAGCCACCCGGGCTGCCTGCAAGCCACACTTTGAAGGGAAAAGGACTAGAAGGCCCTATTTCCTTAAGTACAAAAAGCCTTAAAAATTACCCATAGGGTTGCAAACTGGCTCATGCCTGTGGAAGGAGTTACTACTTCCTAGGTTACTATCCAGCATCATTTTATTTTCTAATTAGTTGGGGTTAGTGGTGGAAGGAACCACTTGCCAAGCAGTATAGACAGAGTCAAGGAAATTGCTCTATGAACTGAAAATGGGAAACAGAACCTCCGGACTCTGAAAGCAAACCACTATAATGGATAAAAATGAGTAAATGTGTTTGCTTGTTTTCTTTTTCCTAAACGGGCAAAGAGTACTGAATAAATCTTTTTGAAAAATGAAGAGCGATAATAAAAGAACATTTCATGCTGAAAGCATAACAAAAAAATCCCAGATGTGAAAATCCATCTTGTCCATCTTGGAAAGACAAATGTAAAAGATTGGAGTCTTCTGTGGGAAATAGGTCACCATTTTGAATTTTGTTTAAAAAGAATCCTCGAGGGAACAACATCCTCGATTCTTTTTGTGTATTAGCTCAGTTTTTCCAGCTGTTTTCAGAATATGCATGCTCCTGTCCAGCTGCTCAGTTGCCTTGGTCTCCCAAAGGTGGTTGCACTCCAAGAGAATAGGAACAAAGTGGTCCTAAGGGACACACTTGCTGTCAGGCTCTTTCTAGTCACCTTTTACGGAGCCAAGCACATTTGCCCCATAAAATGGCTCTTTGATCTACAAATTGGCAACATCTTCAGTAATCCTCAAGCTTTCCTATACCTGACACTCCTTTGGAATGGCGCTTAAAAAATTCTGATTCTCAGACGTTGAGTGGGGCCAGGGAACCAGCATCTTTGTTACTGTGTTTGTGTCCTTATCTGATGCAAGTGTTTCACACGCGACTCACTGAGAAACATTGATCTAAGAGATCAGATCGGCAGCATCCTTCCCTTTGGTCTGCTGCAGGCTTATTTCGATTTGCTAACATAGCGTAGTTTCCTGTCCTCCTCAACCTCTGGGTCAGAGACTCCAACAGCCACCAAGTAACGTTATTACTCTTCCTCCCTTGTCTTTTTCAACCATCATTTAAAAATTCTTCTACTTATCGTCTGGAACCTTGTCCTGTAGCCCATCCTTTCCTAGAGCCTTAGATGCAAACAAAAGCCTGAGAAACCGTGGGAGCTTTTCCTCCTAGCTAGGTGGTCAGAAAGGGCCATGGGCTGTATTATGCTATACCTTTTGGTTTAAATCAGAAACCCCAGTCCAGGCCATGTCAGTGATCACCTTTTCATTGATGTTCACTTTGTCCTGAAACTTCATTTCACTGGTCAATAGGGAGCAGGCAAATCATCCATAATGAGAACAACAACAACAACAAAACCTGCCAAAAAGTGTAAAATCTCCATCTTCATAATCCAAAAATATGATAGTGCATTAAGTAGGAACATATTTACTTGTAATTTTGCAGGAATGTTTGTTTGGAGTTGATGATGCTCTGATTTCATGTAGGTAAGATGGAAGGACAATTGATTTCAATTTTATTAAAATCCTAAAGGTAATCCTTAGGAGGAAGGTCAAAACAATGGGAATGGACTAAAGATGTGATGACTTTTCATCCAACATCCTCCATCTCAGAGAGACAGAGCTTGACATTCACACTTGGCCTCACCCACAGAACAGAGACTGGCAGAGGCAACAGAGACTCCCAGAGGCAATGCCTCCTGTTATTTAGGAGAACAACATAGAAAACTAAGGCAAGTGTTTAAACACTGAACACAATGAACCCTTATGCAAGTGCCCAGGGGAGCTTGTCCTTGAACCAGGCCCTTGGGTGACACAACGAATAGACACCGATTACCTTGTCCTCCCTTGTCTGTAGGCTGGTCTGGTTCTGGCAGATGAAGCTACACTATTTATTGCTTCCCAAGAGCTCTAAGTCATTGCTATTTTTCTGGCTCTTGCTTACAGTGACAATACAGGAAAAAAGCCATACTTTTCTACCTAACATTAGGGACATTTATGAGAAGTCCTTTTGGTGGGGCACTTCCCTTGACACTGGAAGGAAGATGATTATAATTTATCAGATAAGAAAGGTGAACCACAGGATTTTGATAAATCAAAACTGATTTTGTTTCAGTGGTTTGGCTATACCTCAGCATTTGTCCAGAGGTCTAGCTGTGATATTTTTGGGGAACTAGCCTGACCTTCTGATCACCCTTTATATAGAGAGTCATCCTTTGAGTTTGCCCAGTTCTGGTCTGGAAACTCTCAGCCTGAACCATAGTCATATTTCCCTTGTGGGTCAGCTCTGGGGATGATTAGATACACTGCTTCCGACTGCATGTGTCAGAGTGGAGTGTAAAATATATTAAGCTGATCACAACTAGCATTTTTATTTTCAACAAAACATATGACAATTTCAGACTGCGTTGCTTATAGAAACTCAGGGTAAGTATTATTTAATGGGATTTTATTTGTAGTTGTATTTATGTGTGTTATGAGTTGTAAAATATATTTCTCATGCAGGGTTAACTGATCTAGCACCTGATTCTGATTGGTAGAGGCTGAGAGCATGAATGCCTGGCCCAAACCGTTCAAATCTGAATCCTGGCCCCATCACTTGCCAGCTGTGGGACTTGGGGTAAATTATGTAACTTTTCTGTGCCACAGTTTTCACACGTTTCACATGTGGAATATGAGAATAATGATCGTGGCTACCTCATAGAGTTGATAACGAGGATCACAAAAATTAACATTTGTAAAGTGCTTAAAAACATTGTAAGTGCCTTATAAATGTTTGTGAGAAAAACAATCTGTTGTCCAAGGATCCTTTCATACTCTTTTACATACTGAATCAAGACAACAATGTCCTGCTCTATGGATATTTGTGATGGAGCAGGTATATGCACTTGAAAAAGTGGCCTGTTCTGAAATAGCATCATACTGGGATGTTTAACAGTGACTCAGAAGCAGACCAGTGGGTTCAAACCACAGTGCTGTCACTCATTTGCTGTGTGACCTCTGGCAAGTTATTTGACCTTGCAGATCCTCAGTTTCTTTATCTACAGAGCGGGGCTAACAGAGTCTGGCATGTAAGGTTGGTGGCCAGGGTTAAACGAGACCATCTACAGGCAACGCTTAGGGCCGAAGCAATAATCGCCACCATCGTTTCTCCTGTTAGTAATTCAGATCGTGTCATTGCCTCTTCTTTGCCGACGCTCTGAAAAGCAACCTCTCCTTCTCTTTCATGTGAATGGTTTGCCTAAGTCCCGATTTCACTTTGGCTGTGGCGAATCAACCACATAGGGGTTCAGATAAAGAGCAATAGTCCTGACTAGAAAAGCAATTGTGAGGCCCAGGGCTGGATTCTGACCGCCCCACTGTGCTCTCTCTTCAGCCTTGCTGTCACAACTTAGCCAAGTCACTGGAATTGTCCTTTTGCCTCAGCAGGTATTCACATCCCTGCAGATAATCCTGAAGTGTCACAATGCAAGCCTGACAGCCAGAGCCCGCTTTGCAATATGCCTGTCTGTGGCAATAGGCTCATGCCATGTTTCCTTCCCCTCTGTCCTGGGGTGGGGTGGGGGGAACTGGTCAGGACAAAGCTTGCTGTCCAATATAATGAAGCACTTTGTGTGATGTATCACTTGTAAATACCCTGATAGCATGAAAGGGCTCATTAGCTGAAGGGGCTTTCAACTCCAGTCCTTCAGTTCTTAAGGACCTTTGGCAAAACTGTTCTGATAAAGAGAAATCTAAGATTCTTGAGGACCTGTTAACTGTTTTTCTAGAACTCTCCCCGCTTCTCCCATGACACAGCTTAAAAAAAATTAATAATGGAGCCATGTTATGCAGCATCATTCTCTTGTCTGACCATAAGCTCCTCGAGGGCAGGGGACCTGCCTCGCTGATCCTGGTATCCCCTGCAAGCACCTGGCCCACATCTCAGTCAGTGTCTGTGGAATTTAGTCAGGTTGAATTTATATCTTAGGCCACAGGGGCAGATCTCAGAATAGGGCTGGAGCCCAGGGCAAGGGAGGAATCATTTATTTCCTGCTGCCAAACGGAGAAATTCAAGTCCACCCGGTCACCCTGAAGGATGCATTCTCCAGCCACAGGGGCGGGCTCTACAGTGTTTTTCCTGCCTTTGGTCAAAGTTGTTTCTCCTGGTTCTTCGGGGGTAAGGACAACGAAGCACTTGGTGTTGCATCCTGCCGGCTTACAATCCAGGGCGAGGAGAAAGTGAGCTGGAAACGTAAACTCGTTTCATGCTCTGCTTAGCTGAGTTGGAGAGATGCACGATGGTTAGGGCCCCTGAGCCTTTTCTTTTCTTTCTTTCTTTTTTTTTTTTTCCAGGTTATTTGATAGTTTTTTATTTTTTATTGGTGTTCAATTTGCCAACATATAGAATAACAAACAACCAGTGCTCATCCCATCCAGTGCCATCCTTATATCAGATAAACTAAAGTTTACCCCGAGCGTTTTCTAATTCAACTTTGTTTAGGACCCCGGGGCCCAGCGCTGGGCATCCTCTTGTTCCCCATTAAACAGAGAGGCGTTTATTTACTTTCTTCCTTTTCAGAGGTACAAGTCGTTGATTCCAACTTTTCGTTTATGAACAGAAATAAAGAAAACAGTCTTTGCAAAACTATCCATGCTTCCTTCCAAGCCCGGCGCTCTGCTGAGGCTAGTGGGTGCGTGTGCGTGTGTGCATGTGCGTGTGCATCTTACACAGCCCGACAAGACAGGCATTAACTGGACAGTGTCCCTGTCCGGTTGGGGACCCTGAGGCCCGAGGAGTTCCAGCGGAGGCTTGGGAGCGGGTCTCAGGTCCGTTTAGATGCAGTCGACACGCCGAAGGAGTTGCCCCGGGGCGCGCGGGTGCGTGACCGTGTCTGCGGTCGCTCTTCAGGTCCCAGCTCGGCGGCTTCTGGTCCGCGTCCCCGGTCCCACTCCCCCGACGCGGAGTCCGGGTCTCCTCCAGGGCCCGGCCCCCCCCCGCCGCCCCGCCCCGCCCCCCGGCCCCGGGGCCCCCCGCGCTCCCGCGCCCCGGCCCCGCCCCCCTACCTGACGCCCGGGCGGCCGGGGGCGCCGCAGCCTCCGCCCACCGGCGCGCCTGCCCGGCCATTGGCTCCCCGGGCTGCCCGTCTGCGCCGCCGGCCCCGCTCCGGCCCCGAGGCGGGCTCGCCTGGCGGAGCCGCAGTCCTGGCGGCGCGGGCGCAGCGCGCGGGGCTCGCGGGTCGGGGCGCGGCCGGCCTGTCCCTGCGCGCGGGAGCCCGGGCGGCCGCCGGGGCCGGGCCATGTAGTCGCCGGGGGGCTCCCCGCAGCCCGGGAGCCGCCGCCGCCGCCGCCGCCGCCACCCGGAGCCGCGCCGCGCTGCTCCTCCCGGGGGCGCTGAGCGCGCGCGTCCCCGCCGGACCCCGGCCGCGCACTCCGGGCCCGAGGGGGCGACATGGGGGAGAAAGTTTCGGAGGCGCCGGGGCCCGGGCCGGTGCCTCGCGGCTGCAGCGCCCCCGGCGCCCGCGCCCCCGCCCTCGCCCCCGCGGTGGCCGCCGCGTCCTCGGCCGGGTCCTCCTCGGGCTCCGAAACTCCGTCGGAGGAAGGGGAGCCGCGCCGCTTCTCCCGCGAGCCGCCGCCGCCCCCACCGCCGCCGCCGCCGCCGCCGGGTGGCGCCCCGGGCTCCCGGCAGCCCGCCGCGTGGGCCCCGGCGCGCGTGGGGCTGGAGCCTGGAGCCCGTGCGCCGCCGCCGCCGCCGCCGCCGCCCGGAGCAGCCGCGCCGCCCGCGCCCCGGGGCAGCAGCGCGTCCCAGGAGGAGCAGGACGAGGAGGTGGGCCCCGCCTTCCCCCGCTGCCCCCGCTGCCCCCGCTGCCCGGACCCCCGGCTCTGCGCCCGCGCGGCCGCTGTAGGGCGCCCCGGGGCACGGCGGGGGGACCCCAGGTGCCTGCCCCTGCCGCCCCGGGCCGTGCCGTCGGGTGCTGTCTGCACCTGCCCGGGGGCCGCGGGGGGCGAGGGGACGTGCGCTCCACGCCTCGCGGGCCCCCGCCGCTAAGCTCTTTCTTCCCGCCAAGCGGTCGGGCCGAGGGGATGGGCGGGGGGCGCGGAGGGGTGCCCCGACCCGCGCCCCCAGGACCCCAGGTCCCCCGGCCCGACCCCGCTCCCCCGGGTCCCCCGCGCGCCCTGGGTGCCCGGAGAGAGGGGTGCCCCGACCCCGCGCCCCCGAGTGCCCCGGGTCCCCCGGTCCTCCCGCGCTCCCTCGGTCCCCGGTGAGAGGGGTGCCCCGACCCCGCGCCCCCGAGTGCCCCGGGTCTCCCGGTCCTCCCGCGCTCCCTCGGTCCCCGGAGAGAGGGGTGCCCCGACCCCGCGCCCCCAGGTCCCCCGGGTCCCCCGGTCCTCCCGCGCTCCCTCGGTCCCCGGAAAGAGGGGTGCCCCGACCCCGCGCCCCCAGGTCCCCCGGCCCGCCCGCGCGCCCTCGGTCCCCGGAGGGAGGGGTGCCCCGACCCCGCGCCCCCAGGTCCCCCGGGTCCCCCGGCCCGCCCGCGCGCCCTCGGTCCCCGGAGGGAGGGGTGCCCCGGCCCGCCCGCGCGCCCCCCATCCGGACCGTTCCCCGCATGCGGTGCGCGCCCATTGCCCGACTGGATGGAGAACCTCGGGTTTGCCTGGGGGGTGGTGGAGGGGGGAGGGGGATGGAGGGGGGGAGGGGCGCTGTGTCCACCCTGGTCTCTTGGGAGAATGTTCTTGCAAAACTCGCGGGTCGCGTCCGACGCGCTGAGCCTAAGTAGGACTTCGTGAGCTCTCACTGCCTTCCTCGGCTCCCTTCCGCCTTCGGAGCGCGGTTAGGGACGCACAGAGTTCTTCGTTATCTCTAAGGTTGTTTGCTTTGGAGGTTGCTTGGGCGGAAGTCGTCTTGGTCAGGCGGGGCTATAAATAAAACCTCATCCTAACATAGATTCCTTGTGATACTGATTGCTCCGTGCCAGAGCCCTGTCTCTCTTCTCCGGTGGGTTTAGCTGGAGCGAGTCATTGGCTTTGTGCCTCAGACTGTGCGAGTTAAGGTCACCGTCCTGACTTGGGCTCCCAGGGGCCTCAGTCTGGACCCAAATTGTGCAGCTGGCACGAGGTGGTGGAGTGAAGTCCTAGCTGGCAGGGAGGGAGCAAACGCTATCAGGTCAATGGCCAACCTTCTGGCAGTAACCGTGGCTGATTTCCCAACGCCCAGGAGGACACCCTAAGGATCCTGGATAGGTGTCTGGAGGCCCACTTTCTAGTACTGTCTCTGCTCCTCAGTTGTGAGGCCTTGGGCAAGGTGTTGCATTCCTGACATTCCGTTTTATCTGTAGAAATGAGGGTTTTAAACCAGTTAACATAAAGTTCATTTCCCCACAAATACTTTTTTTTTTTTTTAAATCAGAAATTTAGGATGGATCGAACGTTCAGATTGATCCTAGGCACAGAATGCCAGGAGTTAAGCTGAGGGCCGCACCTCCCACAGAGATGCCAGGGTCCCTCAGTAGTTAAGTCTGGTTTTGAAGATGCCAGGCACGGGACAGTTGCCTCAACTTTCAGGAGGAGCACACTTGTCGTTGAACAGCTGGGGGTACGCCCTAACTCATTGATTCACTAGCAGATTCTGATCTAGCGTTGGCGCTGGTAGAAAAAAATGCCCACCGTTTTCTGTGTAGCTAGGAGAGGGTGCCCTGGGGTTAAATGTCATGGTCTTGCCTATCTTGGGTAGGGGAAGGAGGGAACTGCTCACTTCTGATCTGGATTCTGTAGCTGATTTATTGCCTGGCCTCAGGGTGACAGTATTTTACTTTCTCGGAAGTGGATGTAATGATAGCTTATTTCACAGGCAGCGCAGTGAGGATTGGTTGATGGAAACAGTTTTGGAAAGTGGGATGACTAAATAACATTGGTCAGTATTTGTGAAATCTCAGAATTGGATGTAAATGGATACAGTCTTGCAATTGATTGTGTGACTTACTCTGTGGCAGGGGTTGCTGGAAATTATCCAGGAGTGGAAATCTTGACTTGCTCTGAGAATTTTCAAGTGCGGCTGTCACGGTGGGGTTTTTGCCTCCTCAGGAGTACAGAAGTGATGGTCTTGGTGGGAGGCGTTGAAGTCCAGTGCACTTTTTTCTGTGTGTTTTTTTTTTCTTTTTTCATTCTTTAACTTTCGTGGGGCTTGTGGGCTTCTTTGAGAATCTAATGTAAGCTCTCCACCTGCTCCTGAGAAAATGCACATAGCTATAAACACTGTTCTTGAGGATTCAGTCAAGAGAGCCAGGTTACAAACACCAAGTTTACTGGGAAGACCTGTGTTTGCGTCCCAGGGCTGCCACCTTAGCTAGGTGTGGGACTGTGGGCCATTTGACTCATCTAAGCCCTGGTTTTTGCACTGTTAAATGCAAATAATCATTACAGAGTTAGGCATTTTATACCTAAAATGCCTAAATGTCATTTAATTTAATCCTAGCACAGTTTCTGGCATATTGCATCAAGCACTAAGTACATATTAATTTTCAAGTTAATTCGTGTTGGAAATTTTTTGAAAGGGAAGTGCGAACTTGGGCTGGCTTGTTATTTTTGTTTAGGCACAATTACCCTGCTGCTTTGAGAGAACCTGAGGTTGTGTCTGTTCAGGTTAATTCTCATTTTATTGGCATAAGCTGGGAAACATTTTATTTGTATCAGGTTGTATTATGGCAGGGCACCATCAGTGTAATGTTAGTTATACTACAGCAAGGCCCTGAGTATAAAGCATTAAAAGGCTTAAGTGCAGCCCATAAAATGGGAAGAGGTTCGTTTAGATTTTGAAGTTGTTATGTCTAGCTTGGGAGAGTCACTGCTTTCCAAAGTGTTTTTCTTTTTGCAGTAACTTACTGCATCACTTTTTAAAAAAACAGCAGAATTCAAGTTTGTAGAGTATTTATTGCAGTGCTATTTTTTTTTTGTAACTTTAAGCTGATTTGAATGTGTCCAGTAGTGTCAGTATTATTTGACCTGTTTTGTATTTTATCTATCAATATGTGTGTGGCCTTATTAAGTATTACAGATTTAAGTCAGCCCTTTATGCTTCTGAGGCTTAAAAATAATGGTTTAACAAGGCAGCAGTTGTAGTTCTTTTGCACTTAAAGTGAAACACTGGACAGTTAGAGCATGGCATTTGGTTTAATAAACTGCATCTGACTCCCTCTGCTGCTTTCCTAAGCCTGTGCATTTAGAGTCTGTAGGTTTTGAGAGGTAGTGGGCTCTGTTGATCTATGATGATCTAGATTGTTCCTCTCATCACATTTCTGAGATCGACCTTTAGGCACTTCGCTTTGTCCTTTCCCAAAGCAACTGTGATGACACTAGCGAAATGCTCAGGTGCTATTTGCTGTGTCATGAGCGTCTTGAGGGTAGGGATTTTGTTCCATAGGCCTTGCACAGTTCCTCTAATACATTAGTAGGTATGCAGTGAATATAGGTTGAATGAATAAGGAAAAAAATGACATCTTTGAAAATAGTTGTGCATTTGATTGAAGGGTGACTGTGTGTGTATTCATTTGTTTTTGTCTGTTGTAAACTATGCTCAGACCTCTAGATCTCTTATCAAAAATACCTCATGGGTACAGATCCTTTTTTTTTTTTTTTTAAGAAAGGGGGAGAAAAAGAGGGAAGGGGCAGAGGGAGAGGGAGAGAGAGAATCTTAAGCAGGCTCCACGCCCAGCATAGAGCTGAATGCGGGGCTGGATCTCACAACCCTGAGACCATGATCTGAGCTGAAATCAAGAGTCCAACACTCAACTGAGCCACCTGGGCGCCCCAAGATCCAAGTAAATTTTGAACAAAGCCAAATCACCGAGGATCTACTCAAAATACCTCTGAAGGGACTTGTGTATTAAGTCTGCTTTTCATTGTGTATATTAGAACTTGAGAAACTTTGAAGGATTCTTAGAATGGCCAAAAAAAAGGCTTAGTGGGTGAAAGGATTTTCAACTTGATATAAAGCAGCTCATTTATACTCTGTGGTGCTAAAGGGTTTGTTTTGTTGACATACGTTGGGAAACAGTTTCCTGTGTTACAGTAGGCATGGTTATGGGGCTTCTGTGAACTGTTCTATTAAATAGTGCTTGAGTTTGGGTACTGCTTTTAGCAATACTGGGTGTGTGTGTGTGTGGGATTCCTGCACATGATAGTGATGCAGCAGATGAATTTCTGGTGTTGACTGGTTAAGAAAATAAATAGCTAAAAACAACCATGGATTTAGTAGAGCTTTTCTTTTTTTAAGATTTTATTTACTTATTAGAGAGAATGCAGGAGTGAGCATGAATGGGGATGGGAGCAGAAGGAGAGGGAGAAGCAGACTCCTCACTGAGCCCAGAGCCTGACTCGGGGCTCCGTTCCAGGCCCCGAAGATCACAACCTGAGCCGAAGGCAGTCATTTAACCCAGTGAGGCACCCAGGTGCCCCTCAGTAAAGCTTTTCATTGAGTTTGTATTTTATTAATCACAGCAGCTTCATAATTTGAACAAAAGTAGTGCATAAATCTTGGTGCATTTATTATTTAGTCTCCTTTTTTGACTCACTATTTCATTAAGAGAGCCAGCCACGAGTTCGGAAAATCAGTCAAGCAATATATATTGCATGAGACTCTTGTGAAGCATTGGCTTCGGCATTAAGGACCAGAGAGAGTGGATGAGACAGAGATAGCTTGGACCCCACAAAGGTTCTAGTGTAGTTGGGGGAGATAGTCCCTAAACATAGGATTATTAGTTGGTTTCAGAGGTGGTAAATGGGTACAGAGGAGTAGGCTGTGAGGGAGGATGTCTGTCTCATGTAACTCATTCAGTCTGAGGTGAGAACTGCCTCACTGAGGAGGTACTATGTGAGCTGAGTCCAATGGGGAATGATTGGGGAATGGCTGGGAGGAGGGAAGGGCTCAAAGCTATGCATGGAGTAAGAGGCTGTGCAGCAGGAGAGAGAGTACGGTGGGTCTGTAGGTTGTCTGGCGTGGGGCGGGGGGAGCATGGCATATGATGCTTGAGACAGATGCAGTAGGTCATCCAGAACCTTTTGGACTTCATTCCAAGGGTACTGGGAACCACTGAAGGATTGAGTCAAGAACGTGGTAGGATGGCATTTGTGTTTTGGGAACATGGGAAACTTGGAGCCCACACATTGGTAACTCCTTGTGTGGCCTCTTTAAATGTTCCAGGGTTGGAGCTGATGACCTAGAGGAAGGCATCGTAATAAATGGTGTGTACCTGGAATGGGGGCTCATTCCTGGCAGTTCAGGTGCTCCAGGTAAAGACATGGGAAATATCATAGAAAAGGAATGTAGCTCTCTTCAAGAGATTATCATAGTGTGAATATTAAAGTTTCTTTTCACTACGATGTTGCATTAAGCCCACTATTTTCTTGGAGGAAAAGCTTTCTTAATGGGATTGGGGGCTGAGCAGAGGGCCTGGCAGTCGTTAACTTCCACAGTAAACTGCAGGAAGACATTTACCCGAGAGGACTACAAGGTGAAATTGCCCTGAGGTTGTATGAGATTCCCTGTTGATGGAAAGTGGGGTGTTTGTGAGCTAATACACATTCTGGGAGTCTAACTTGTTCGCTTGTATTTTTCTAGAGAGGGAAGGGTCGGCATCAGAGAACTAAGGATTTTGCTCTTTCCACTTCTGGTCTGAGATATTCTAGGGAAAAGTCAAGTATTTCTATTTTGCCTCTGTTTGACAGTGAGTGACAAAGCTGTGCATTCCCTCGGACTTAGTAGATACAACCTATGAATGAGTCCAGTGGTTTCTCAGTTTGCCCCTTTGAGGAAGGGTATGGAAGGACTATAATGTGGGGTGCAAACATGATAAACTGTAGAAAGAGCCTGTTAGAAAATTTCTCACAATGAGAAAGGTCCATAACAAGGTGGCCTGGCGTTGGAAATAAACGGAGTGCTGTGTATGTATATGCATGCATGCACCTGTATGTCTTAGAAGACGTGATTATCCTTTTTAGATGGAAAAAACACCATGCCATTTTTAATCACGTTATCACAACCTGTACTGTTGTCTGGAAAGGTCTTGTGCTCCTCTCCTTCATCCCGTCAGGGCTAGCCGCCAGTTTTTCTCTGCTCTGCGGTCAGGGCCAGTAGTGCCTGAGGGGACAGACTGAGGACAATCGTTCAGCCACTTACGGGTTGTATGACTTCGGGAAGGTTATTAACACTGAGACTGTTTCCTCATCTGTAGAACGGGCATGACAATGTTTATTGCAGCAGGTTGGCATGAGAATTAATGAAATGCTTTATGTAGAGTACCCAGCACGATGGCTGGCACTCAGCACGCAATTCATAATGGCATTTGTTGTTATTACTGAGTATGGAAGAGCTAGTGTAGGCACAATATCCATGCCAGAGCCAGGAATGATCGGAAAGTAGAGGTCCCTTCTCTAATGCGTTATGCTTACCTGCGTGTTTGGTTGGCAGTCGTCGCAGGCCCTTGCATTCGTGCGTAGGTAGGTAGGTAGGTAACATAGTTATCACTTTTAATTTCATGGAGCATTTCTTATAATGTACTAACGGGGAAGCTTTATGGTGTCTGGTTCATTAACCCTTCTATTAAGGTGCTATCTCTCTTTTACTCATAGAACCTGCTCTTTGTGATTATTTATTAAATAATATCCTAAAAACTCTATGCACGTGTAAATTACTAGCTGTGCCCAGGAATTTAGTAAGAAGGCAGCATGTCAGCTGTGTGGAGAGGCTGGTGACATGGCCGTGTGCTTAAGCATCATAGGTAATAATGATTTGGAGGCTGATTTGATTAGCAATGATTTGATTAGCAAGACAAATCAAACGATTTTCAGGAAGCCAGCTTTGGTTCACCTAAGCATGAGGGTCGGGTGAGACCAGCCAGGGGTTCTGGGGGCCACCCGAGCTGCTTCGCAGAGAGGAAATCTGTCAGAAGTGCAATAGTACTTTTAAAAGTGCGAGAATTCGTGCATGTAAATCACTTCCCAACCCCATTCTATTTTTGTCCCTTTGGGGGAGTGTGGACATGTCAACCTTTAGGGTAAAAATAAAAATAATCTAGGAGTACTTATGCTGTAAGTCCAATGCTGGTGCAGGGGCTGCAGTTCGTTTTCCTCTCACCAGCCTG
This sequence comes from Canis aureus, assembly GCF_053574225.1. Classification (NCBI taxonomy): domain Eukaryota; kingdom Metazoa; phylum Chordata; class Mammalia; order Carnivora; family Canidae; genus Canis; species Canis aureus. Next base: position 52,882,388 of record NC_135615.1, read on the forward strand.
GTGCGCCGCTCTACACGCCTGTTCACGTTGCTGTTTTTTTTTTTTAATTTTTTTATTTATTTATGATAGTCACAGAGAGAGAGAGAGAGAGAGAGAGAGAGGCAGAGACATAGAGGGAGAAGCAGGCTCCATGCACCGGGAGCCCGATGTGGGATTTGATCCCGGGTCTCCAGGATCGCGCCCTGGGCCAAAGGCAGGCGCCAAACCGCTGCGCCACCCAGGGATCCCTACGTTGCTGTTTCTACAGCTTTGTGTTGTTCAGAGATTCTTGTTCTCTTATGTCTCCGATATTTTGTCTGAATTTTTTATCTGGTGCTGTTCTTTGGGGTTAAAGCATAACATAAGGCTCAGCAGAAGTCCCATCCTCCAGCAGCTTCTGTGTACTTGTCTCTTCCCCTCGCTTTGCCTGTCTGCCTCAGCACACTCTCACCTTCTCCTTTAGTGGGAAGGATGGGAGCGAAAACCCTTCCCCTGGAAGGCGAAATGTGGTTCAGGACCGTGGTCAGCGGCACACATCCGGTAAGGTCACACTTCAATGTATGGAGCCCGTGGGCAGGTTCTGGTGGACCCTCCCACCTCTCTCTCTCTCTCTCTTAAAGATTTTCTTTATTTATTCATGAGAGACACACAGAGAGAGGCAGAGACACAGGCAGAGGGAGAACCAGGTTCCCCGCGGGGAGCCCGATGTGGGACTTGATCCTAGGACTCCGGGGTCACTCCCTGGGACGAAGGCAGATGCTCTACCAGAGGCACCCAGGTGTCCCCCTCTCACTTCATGTAGAGCATTCGCTGCTTATTTCATGATTTGAATTCATAACTGTCTCACATGCGTTTCTGTGGCAGCCTATGAATCTGTACCCTAAGCTTGTACTCTTTTGCCAGCCCATCAATTCCTCTCTTGGACACAGTCGATATAATTTTGATTATAGTACTTACTTCCACTGAACCTTTCAGCCCAAGTGGTTTGTACTACTGATATTGGGGGCTGGGGGGCATTAGGGATGTGGGCGGGGGAGTGGAAATACTTACAAATTGGCGTTCTTTTCTTAACTAATTTTATAGGCTATCATGTGGAAAATGAAAATTTAACTTTATTATTCTTGACTTTATAATTTAGTGGTATTTGCAGTGGATTGCAAGCTCACAGGTGCACCTAAATCGGTTTGGGCATTGGGATGTAGATTAATAAACTCACATCAGACCTGGGCCTTTTGGCCTCTGTCTTAGAACTTGGTCAGCTCCTTTTTTGATAAGCTAAGAAGGTAGGTATGTAGCTCGTTCCTGGCTGATGATTTTGTGCCTTTCTTTGTTTTTAACAATAATACCATCATTTCTCTGGCTTCTGGTGTTAACATTCGTTTCTTAGGCATTTCTTCAAGCAGATATGAGTATACCTTTTACAATGTAGGAAGGGCCTCAGTGCATCATCATCAGTGGAAGGGAAATAAAATTGGGTTAGAATTGGTTAAAATCTTATATCTTTGGGACTTCAATTACAGAAATTGCAAATTTAAGATAGCTTCTTAAGGGCAATCCTTGCTACCTAAACTACATCAAGGTGTTGAAATGCGATGCAGTGGTGAGGAAATCTATTCTGTGTATAAAGGTTAAAGGATTATTTTCACAAACGGGTTTTTAATGAATAAATCGTTTCAATTAAGAGGAAGGTGTCCAGCTCCTACACACGTAACATAAACTCAGAAAATCGGCTTGGTTACTCCCTTAGTTTTAGCTGGAGTGCCTAGATGAAATCACCTGCAGCTTAATTGATATCCTTTGCGGCTCCTTTGAAGTCGTCATCACCTCAGGCTTGTTTTAAAAGGGCAGCTGTGAGGATGCTGCCTCAGGTGAAACCCAGAGGAGGAGGGGTGGGTCCTTGCAGGCAGAGCAGCAGCCCCAGAGGCGTGTTTGGAGAAGTTTGATTGAAGGAAAACCTCAGACTCCTCTTAGGTCAGTAGAGTATCTATCAGGAACACTCAAGAAGATGCTGTCCTTTCATTTTTGTGGCTCTCTTGTGACTAGTGAGTAGGAGTGCCAGGTTAAGTTAGTGCATCTTTAGGGTGTCCTGTGAGCATCAGAGAGCCACAGAGAAGGAGAGGCAAATGGCTTGTCAGGTAAGGAATGACTCTGTTCTCTCTCCCTGTGTTTTCATGCTTTAACTTATGTATTTATTGTTTGGGATGCTCCTTTGGTAAATTATATTTAACGTGCCACGTACTTTCTTTGGGATTTCTTGGTGTTTTGCTCTGTGGATATTGACTAAGCCTACTGCTGGTTTATGGTTCGAGTGGTTCTAAGATCTTGTAAGACTAGTTTTCATCTGTGGTGGTGGGTGGTTTTTCTGCATGGTGCAGGTCTGCTGTGTGAAGGAGAGAGAGATGGAAATTATAATTTGGAACTCTCTTAATTTTATGAAAAAGTCAACATCACTTTTATTTTCAGGAGTTGCGCTTTGGAAATTAGAACATTTCCACCTGGAGCAAGCTGAGGGTAGCAGTTTTAAAATTAGGGAGTGAAGGCCAGCCGGGAGGAGTTACACTGGTAGAGAAGCAACTTGACAATTTGGCACTTTTTTTTTCTTCTTCCCCCTCTGAAGCGTGGCTGTTGGAATCTTAAAAAGAACATGACAAACCACGTTAGTTGAAAGATGGTAGTAAACCTTTAGTTGAATAGAATGTTTGGGGGAGAAGCCTTTTTTTTTTTGGTTACGGAATTGTATGATTCACTAAAAACTTAAAAGCTTTTTGTTATCACTTTCTTGTTTTCCATCCCCCCACCCCCACCCCTAATGTCCTGGTGTGTGGGTTTCCTGCCTTATTATTCTGTGAAGAGGAACGAGGTACCTTTTTTTTTTTTTTTTTTTTTACTATTTGACATCTTGTCATCCTTTAGGGCTCTCACTTTGGGCATCAGTCATCTTCGAAAACTATTGAAGATGTAAAAGTCTGTAAGAGGAGGTAGGGAGTGAGGATAAAACTGCATGTACTGTCCATGAAAGTAGTTTTTTTTTTTAACTTTAAAAGTTGAAGATAGCTCACTATGTTGTACACCTGAAACTAATGTAACATGTGCGCCAACTGTATTTCAGTGAAAAAGTTGAAGCGAGAGAAGCTCTTTTTCTGAGGGCTGTGCCCCATCCCTTTGTTCCTGGGCTATGCCAGACCTTGTATATGTTGTTAATATTGGCATAATGTTGGCATAGCCTTCTCTGGTCCTTCCTTTGTTTTTTCATTCTCATTTTGTACGGTTGTTTTGTAGTCTGTGGAGTAATCAGTCTCTCTCCCCCACTACATAGTGAGCCCCTCTGAGTGGGAACAGTGTCCTCCTATCAACTCAAATCCCCGCAACAGGAAGGATGTACAGTGGACACTAATATACTGCACAAAATTGCATTTTGGCATATTGTGTGTCAAGACACCATTCTGAGGGTTTTGCATGCATGTCTTCATTAAACTTTTACCAAAGTCTTTGAAAATGTCATAACTGAGTTGGTCCATACTACTGTACTGAAGGTATAGCTATGGGATCTCTTTGACATAATACACTCGGCTTTCCTTCACGTCCCAGCCTCTTGATCCCAGCAAAGAACTTTAGATGATGTGACGAGAATAAACGAATAATCATTAATGCAAAGACCACTTAGCAGATAAGCTCCTGTGCCTGTGGCATGAAGAGTTCGGTTTAAATGTCTGTTGGGAGAACTTAAGGTCAGAGCTAGGATTTAAAGCTATGATCCTAAGTTTTAGGTCATCATCTAATGGACTGTGTGAGTTTCTACAAATGAAAGTTTAAAACTGTAAACCACTTTTAATTTTCTGGTTGGCTTTGGGAAACAATTCGGCTAGAATTAATTTTTGGTGATTCATTATAGTCATGCCTGTAGCAGTAAGCTGTCACTGGTCCCATGTTGAAAGAAATTAATTTCTGGTGGACTATTGATGCCCAGCCTTACAACATTAGCAGTGATACTGGGCTGTACTCCGTGGTGCTTAGGAAAATGCTGCTGTCAGTGGAAATGGGTTGCAGGAATTCTGGTAATTTTATGAGTAGTGGCTGAGTATTGGCGGAGGAGTTGCAAGGCCCGAATCTGTCTTGGCTTCTTGCGAGGTGGATTATAGCCTCTAAGATTTTCACATGTGGTGAAATAAGAGGTCCTTTTCAGTTCCAATTTTTTGTTTCCCTCTTACATACAGAAACATTGGAATTTTAAACTTGTCATCAGTATATAATTTGTTCTAGAACTATTCACCTTTTTCTTTTGACAAATTTGGTAGTCCGTTTTCTGATTTGTGGATAGGCACACATTCTTTTTTTTTTTTTTTTTTTTTTAAATTTATTTATGATAGTCACAGAGAGAGAGGCAGAGACACAGGCAGAGGGAGAAGCAGGCTCCATGCACCGGGAGCCTGATGTGGGATTCGATCCCGGGTCTCCAGGATCGCGCCCTGGGCCAAAGGCAGGCGCCAAACCGCTGCGCCACCCAGGGATCCCTAGGCACACATTCTTGAGAGGAATTCTCACAAAGACGTTTACTCAGAGCTTCTTCCTTTCAAATTATGCTGACTTAAGCATATAGGAAAAAAAAAAGTTTCAGGTTGCATTTTTATTCATCTTTTAACATTTTTTGGTACATTTCTGTCAGTCATCAGAATAAATTGAGGGTACTCTCTCTCTTAACCCCCAATCCTTGCAGAGGAGTTTCTCTGGATAGCAAGGTGGTTTTGTATTTCATTTGATGCTATAGCGTACTGTTGTGTGCATCAGAAGTGATTGTTCTAGGGGCATCTGGGTGGTTCTGTCAGTTAAGCATCTGACTCTTGATTCCCGATCCGGTCATGATCTCAGGTTTGTGGGATGGAGCCCTACTTAGTGCTCTGCACTCAGCAGGGAATCTGCCCAGGATATTCTCTGTCTCCCTCTGCCCCTTCCCCCTGCTAGCACCCTATCTCTTTGTCTTTCTCAAATAAATATCAGAAAAAAACAATTGTTATAGGTGAAAATGATAAAGCATGGTTTTTTGGTGCTAGCTCCTGGAGACCCCAATTGCAGAATTGGATCTTTTCCTTTATTATTTTTATTTTTTTATTTTTTGGATCTTTTCCTTTAAAAGCAGAATCTGCTTTTTCTTTTACCCTGGGCTCCAGACAGAAAAGACTTGGGTTTTGAATTTTCATGCTGTGCAGAATTAATCTTCTTGGGCCATGTGTTATGTCACAAGTCTATCATTGCCATGTCCTAGACCCACAATTTCTGATTTTAAAAAATTGTTTCGGGATCCCTGGGTGGCGCAGCGGTTTGGCACCTGCCTTTGGCCCAGGGTGCGATCCTGGAGACCCTGGATCGAATCCCACGTCGGGTTCCCTGCATGGAGCCTGCTTCTTCCTCTGCCTGTGTCTCTGCCTCTCTCTCTCTCTCTCTGTGTGTGACTATCATGAATAAATAAATAAAAAACCTTAAAAAAAATTGTTTCATTTAAAAGATTTGTGTCTGCTTGACCAGGCAGCCAGGGCTCTCCTGTACTGTTCTTAGCTCCTAGCTACCCAGCCTTTGGAGTAGACTAAAGTTTATGAAGTTACATCAGAATAAAGAGATTTTTTTAATCCAATGTGCTGGTTTGTATTTTATTTATTTTTTTAAAAACAGAGGCTAATATCTCTAGCCTAAGTTGTTAGCCTTAGCAATCAGGGTTGTTTTATAAGTTTATTTGGAAGTTCGTTGTTTGGAATTTGGGGTGTGAAGTCCCATGAGAGGTAGTTTTAAGAGGTGATTGGGTTTCTGGATTTACCTACAAAAGCATAATTAGCCCACAGACTGAATGGGATACTGGGGAGCAAGCCTATAGTGTTGGGGGCAATATAGCAGCTTCTGGAGGTGGATGCTGGTGGCACAAGAAATCACTGGTGTTAATTCTCAGCATCTTCAGATGGGATGATGAGGGTCCTGCCCTGTGGGGTTTTCACCAGGATCCCCCAGTACGTGGGGGACAGGGAACTCTTATAACTCAGCCTCTGGTCTGGCCATGTGATAGCAACCTTCCTTTGTCTTAAGGATACCTTCCTGGATGCCCAAGACCCCTTCACCTGGGGGGGAAAACCTTTTTAACCAGAAGCACTGCCCACTGGTGGTTTTCAGTTCATTTCTCATGGGGAAGACCTTGACCTATGAAGGTCAGGAATTTACAGTGGAAGATGGTTACTTCAGAAAGCCCATCAGAGTACCTTCTAAGTAAACCAAGCACTGTTAATAGAAATAATTAAAACTGGGGACCATTTGTCCAAAACATGTGTTCTTTCTACATAAAATTTTGGTATAGAGCAAATGATTTTCTAAATTTGCATGGTCTGACTCTCCCTCAGCAGCAGACGTTATTAAATTTTCCTTTGCTTTTTTTGTTTTAGTTCCAATAACCAGGTATATAGTTCCTATAGAGATGAGGTTTTATTATTTATTTATGTAAAGATTTGTTTTATTTGAGAAGGAGAGAGTGAGCACACATGCACAAGCAGAGTGGGAGGGGGCGGCAAAGGGAGAAGCAGAACCCCCACTGAGCAGGGAGTCCGATGCAGGACTCGATCCCGAGACTCTGGGATCATGACCTGAGCCAAAGGCAGACACTTAACTGACTGAGCCACCCAGGTGCCCCTAAATGAGGTTTTAAATAATTGCCACACACCCTCCTTCCATTGGGGAGCTTGCCCGTAAGTGCTTTCCGGGGCCTCTCTGTTTTCTGAACCCAATTCTGCAGAGTTTGATAAAGGGTGGCTGCATCAGTCCAAGTAGCGGATGTTTTATTCGTAGTGTTGAGAGCTGCTTGCTTGCTTTCTCCCTCTCACCTGTCTGTGTAGCCTCCTCTCAGGAGAGAGTTAAAGCTAAGTTGTGGGATTAGTGCAGTCGGCTCTTGTAAAGAGGTGGTGAAAGCCCCATCAACGTCACTTATGGGTAACTAAGCTCCAGCAGTGGAGACGGCTCCATCAGAGCACCTCTCTGTGTCCCTTGAGAGACTGTCAGTGGTAATTAAAGGGAAACAGAAACACCGATTGTAAAATAAAATAAAATAAAATAAATAAATACAGGCTTACCCAGGGATTTCATGATGGTAGGTTATAACGTCCTGCTGAAAAATGTCAGGGGGTGCTTACTTTATACTCCAGAAAATCCTGTGATCACCTGGGCACTGTGTCGAATTATTCAGTTACTATTACCTGCAGTCGTTAGGAATTTATTTTGACACTTAAGGACATCTAAGGATGGAAATTTAATTATTGTTGCTGTTCTTTCTGTGGGCTTAGATGAAAAGTGGCAGATGACATAACACAATTACCATTGTGTTTTTTTTTTTTTTCCATCTTTGACAGATTTGGTGGGCTCTTGCTGGGGGTGGGGTAGTTTGTGGGTAAAACAGTTGCTCATTTAGGATGTTCTTAGAAAACTAGGGCCTATTACAGTGGTGCTTTCTGGGGTGGGGTGCTCATTTTAAAATAAACTTGGGGGCTGGAGCTAACTCTCTGGTATTATGCAGGTACAGGGCTGGTGCCTCTCTCTCCTTCCGTTGCCTTTTTGGCTCATATTTTTGGAGGACAGAAGGGTAGGGAATACCAGAGGGCTGAGTGTGTGGCCGCAGGATCCTGGGATGTCACAGTGTCTCCTTAGCATGTTGTTTTGTTAATAGGTGCTGGCGAAGATGCCCTTAGTACCCAAGCTGCTGCCAGCCCTTCTTCCAGTGGGGTGGAGCTGGTGAGCAGCACACGTTTTCTCTTTGTCAGGTCAATAGGTGTTTATTGAATCCACTTCTTGGAAGGCCCTTGAAGGGGTTGGCAGGTGGGAGGGTAGGAAAGGCTATGCAAAGGAAGTTTTTAAAAAACCTGGTCCTGGCTCAAGCAACACGTAGTTGGTTTAGGAGACAGCATGCCTGGAATGAACTAGGGGTCACCTAGGTGGCTCAGGGGTGGAGCATCTGCATTTGGCTCAGGGCGTGACCCTGGGGTCCTGGGATTGGGTCCCACATCAGCCTCTATGCAGGAAGCTTGCTTCTCTCTCTAGGTCTCTGCCTCTCTCTCTCTGTGTCTCATGAATAAATAAAATCTTAGAATGAATTGACTTGAATGTGCACAGTGCACTATGAACCAGTGAAAATGTGGTTCCGATTGAAGGCGGGTGAGGGGAAGGAAGTACAGAACCTCCCTGATGGGATTTTCCTGAGAAAGGATTGTCCTGGTGCCTTGAAGGTGAAAGCATCAGAGGGGAGCGTGTTGTACCAGATGAAGTGATTTTTGATTTGCCCTAACAGATACATTCTCCAAGTATAGTTGCGGTCTTGGAAAAGCTTTTTTTTTTTTTTTTTTTTTTTAAAGATTTATTTATTCATGAGAGACACACACACAGAGAGAGAGACAAAGACACAAGCAGGCTCCACACAGGGAGCCTGACGTGGGACTCGATCCCGGGTCTCCAGAATCACCCCCTGGGCCAAAGGCAGGCTCTAAACCGCTGAGCCACCCGGGGATCCCCTGAAAAAGTCTTTTATTTTTCTCTTCTAAAGTAATACCGAGAAAGAAGAGCGAGAAATCGGTAGGTTGGTTTTTCCATAGGTTTATGGTGAATTCTTTGAGCCTGTGTAATTTATTTATAGCTTCATAACTTTCTAATCAAGATTTTTTTTTTTTAAAGATTAATCCTACCCTGGATAATCAATGTTTACCACAAATACTGTGTTAGTCACTGTGTTAAGGAACTTTGTGTTTTTCTTTGTGAGGGCAGAGTTCAGGGAGAAAGTATGTTTGGTAAGAATTTACCAGGTAAGCCACTTTGGAGACTACCTCCCGAGGCTAGCACTGAACTTTCCTTGCTTTGAGATCCCTTTCGATTACTCATGACTTGAAATTTGCCAAGTTGAGAGCAATGATGATTTTGGCTCAGCTGGGATTTTAGACACTCCCTTAATCTCCCCCCCCCCCAACCCCCCAGCTCACCCCCCTTCTCCTGAAAGCACTCTTGCAACACTTGAAGGAGAAACTGTTAACCTCTGGGTCTCTGGCAGGAATCCTGGCCTGTGTCAGAGTGGGGGCACCTGACCTAACTGAGGACCTGCCCTGTGGCCATGGGAGCTTTTTGAGAGCTTTTTGAGATCTCTGACCCACGTGGACTTGTTTTAAGGCCTCAGCATCCCTAGTCTAACTGGTTTTATGAGGTTTCCCTGTGTATTTTTTTTTTTTTTTTTTAGTAAGGTAATTTCTCTGGGCCTGTCAGGGTTGGGAAGTTCCCAGTGCTGGAGGCAGGGAAGGAGGTAAACCTCCCGAGGATAAAACCTACTCTCTATAAAACTCCTGGGACTCGGTGTCTCCTTCAGGATTCTGTAAGCATGGGAAGAAATTCCTTCTCCAAAGAGTGTGCGATTCTGGTCTCCTGGGGTGGGGATCACATGTGATGTGGTGGCTGCTTCCAGAAGCCACACGAAATTAGAAAGCAAGGCAGCAGAGGATACTGGAGAAAATGAGTGTACAGCACGGGTGGGGAAAACTTGCTGGAGGTGGTGTTACTTAAAATGTGCGAACCAAGGTGGAATGATGAGGGCGGTTGTGCTTTTATAAGGAACAGTAAGTTCCCGAATGAACCTCCTCTTACCTCTGTTCTCTCTTCCCTGGCCCAGCAAATCTTAGCCTTTGCTCAACTCTCTGGAAAAACACCTAAGAAAACAGTCTTTGAGGCCCCGGATGAGTGGCGTTCAAAGATCCTCTGTCCCAGTTATTTTTAGTTTAACCCCAATGTGTGCTCTGGATTTGTGAAATTTGTAATTACCGCTGTGCTATTAATTTTGACTCCTAAATCTATCGCCTTTTTATACCGACTGCTTGCAGACCCTGGGTTCATGCATGAAATGACAGAGTGGAAGCTATGTCTCCAGGACGGGGCTGTCCGCCCTGGGCAGTCAAGGAGTTTAGGTCTCTATTGAAATGATATTTGGGGTCTCTGGGAGTCTTTGCATTTTGAGGAGGGTGATGATCCATCCCAGTCTTGGTTTTCAATTATCTTATGGGAAGTCTTCTGTATTACAGAACAGAAGACCATTCAGGGACCCCTCAGTCTTGCCATTCTTTAGGGGAGCAAGTTCCTCCTTATTCTTTGAGCTGACAAATTTCTTTCGGACTGAAAAGGTGTGGTGCCATGCGCACTTCCCAGCATGAAGGTGCTGCTGAGACAGTGGCGTGGGGGGAGTAGGAACCTCAGTGTCCACACTGAGGGAGAGGCCCACGGAGCCTCCTGTTGGGACATGGTGGGGTGCTCCTGCTGATTGTTTATCTGTAGCATCTTGTGCTTTGTTTGCTGTGGGGGCGCATGTTGCAAATGAAACATAAAGCGATTACACCAGCATTTGGCTCTGCTTTTATTCTTTGGTATCCCGGAGCTGGAATTGAGGTGTGGTGGTAATTTCTTGCTTTGCAGTTACTTGCCTGGTGGAAAACATGAGGTAGTTTGAAGTAGAGTTTCTACTCAGTCTCTCTCCCAAAGTCTAAATCTGTAGAATGGAGAATGTTGACCTACTTCTTAAATGGAATAGAGAATGTTGACATCCCTCTTGGGGTGGAGGGTGGTTTCCCTTTGAGAGCGGGGAGCACAAAACAGATTTCCTTGGATGGGAAGGGAGCAAGGTTGGATCCTTGATTATCTCGCTGGCAGCACTGGCCAGGGAGGAGCTCACTGGGCCCTTGGTGGGCCTAGGGAGGCTGGATTTTAGATGTCGGGCTTCTTGCCTTGCCAGGATGCTGGTGCCACCTGAGAGACACGGAACTGTAAATGTGTTGGATTTCAGGGCCCTCGGGGTCTAGTTGGCAACGAGGATTCAGTAGTAAGCATAATAGGCTTCTCTTTGTGTGACTTCCTAGGAATGGCTTTGAGAGATCAGTTTTTCGCCTTGGGCCTTGGACTCAGAATTAATTTGATTTCAAGAGGAGACTTTTTTTTTTTTTTTTTTTTTTGGTGCATTTGACTTGGTGAATTAAGGTTTCCTACCTGCTGTACCCACAAGCAAAACTTGGGTTCCTGAAGGTGCTGTAGCCCCATAAACTTAAAATCTTGGCCCTGCCATTTGTATAATTTGACTAAAGATTATAGTATGACAATCTGGACAAATAAGGTTCATAGGGCTTTTTGTTTTATTTTTGCTCAAAGGGCTTGTGCTCCCTTCCATCCCTCCTCTTTGCCCGCCCCCAGTGAGTTGGTGGCTTCTTATGTTGGTCATCACCCGCAGGTCTGTTAATGCACTGAGCTCGTTGTGTTGTCATGTCTTCTGCCGTCACTAGACCGCGAGCTACATGAGAGCAGAGACCCTGTCTTGTTTATCTTCATACTCAGAACAGCTGTGTCCCAGAATGTAGTAAGTCCTTGAGTAAATAAATGCATGGAAGTAAGTTGATTCTGTAACTCAAGAGAAGCTGAAGCTCTGAAATGAATGGCCGCACTGAGAGATTTGTACTAGCCAAATTCAAAGCCTGAGAGTTGCCTTGAGGATCATGGGCATTGTAGTGTTTGAATCGCTCATTTATTCTGTGTCCTCATGGGAAGGTGAACAATTCAGACTGGAATTCAAAGAAGAGTTGATTAAAATAACAATTTTTTAAAAAAGTTTTAAGTGTTGTATGTTCAAATTTGATATCCGGATTCATTTCTAGAAGCCTGGCACTGCTGTCCGTCCAGTTGTCACGAATTAGGCAGCCTTGCTTGGAACGAGACCAGTTGAGCCTGGCTGAACACTTGAGTCCCTTGATTGGGGAACTCCTGGTTTTCTCCCCGTGGAATTCCTGAGAGGGCTGGTCCAGGAGAGGGTGAAGCCCAAGGCCTCCTTGGAGGTGAAGCACTCTGTTCCTGCAGACACACATTTTGAGAGGCCCTGGGGAAGCCAGGGTCTTGCTTTCTTAAGCTCCCAAGATGAGTCCCGGACAGGACCTTCTCTGTATTTGGGTGTGGGCGCTGCGTCTCCATCCTCTGAAAGGGCAAACATTTTTAAATATTTGTAAAAGCAAATTCAGGAAAGAAGACCGAGACTTCCTCGGGTAAGTAGTTGGTGTAAGTACTGCTCCTTTCTTTCCTTTTACTAATTAATTTCCCTGACAGCTTGGCTGGCGGCTCTTATCCACAATTGGTTGCTGAATTGCAGTGCTCAATTATGTGTGTAATAACATGCTATAAAAACATATAAAGCCAGGAAAAAAAAAATGGTTTCGACCAGAGAGGCTGAGCCTTGGAAGTAGACACCTTGCACGTCCACATCTGGACTGAAAGGAGAACTTCAGATCTGTCATTAAGGATTTAATTGACTGAATTTCTTCCTAAAGGTGAAAGGAAACATTAAATTTGAGAATGAGGAACTTCAGTTACCTGGAGACCTAACCAGAAGCAGTAGCTCATTAAAATGTTTGGGATTTCTGATGGTGTTAATTTGAAATGGTGTTCCATGGCTATCTCGATGTTGCTCGTGCATTTCAGCCTAGGCCTTCCTCGAGGCCTACTGTGTGCTGAGCACTGCAGTGGTGTTTTGCATACATAACTTCCTAAAGTTCTACCTTCAGCCTTACAAGGAAGGTAGGGGTACCTCTGTCTCACGGTTACGGCAAGTGAAGCTCCCAGCTCCCCGGAATAACTGCTCACAGTTTATCTCCTACCAGAACTAGTGTTCTTTCCCACCCGGGGTCAGTGAAAGCAGAGAGGAGCTAATTTTTTTCTTAAATTGTGCATAAACAGATTGACTTATCTTGACAGTTATTTAAGAAAATGTTAAAAAAAAAAAAAAAAAGTGGAATTGCAGAGCCCTTCCTGAATTCCTGGCTCTGAAAAGTGTGAAGTAAAAGGAACCCTGTGGTGGTTTTAAGCCACTAAGTTTGTAGATAAAATGGAGCACAAAAAAATGGAGCTCAGATGCCTTGATTCTTTGTCTTTCCCTTGCTCGGGAGGTTCAAACTCTCACCGTAACGTGTCCTCTCCCCACACGGTTCTTAGAACCCTCAGGGGAGTGTATGACATAAGCACAAACGTGGAAGGGCCATTTACCAATAACAAGAAATAAAACAGCAAACTTATAGAGGGAGAAAGACCGTGTTTGAGACCTCCAGGAGCACAATAAGCAAAACAGGTAGCCTGTCTTGCTGGCATTTGTGGTTACATAGGAAAGTTGGTGCTCTGGCAGCGTTTTTGGTTTCTGCTTTGAGCACATTTGATTGTCTTTTGCAGCTTTGACATGTCTGGGAGATCCTGACTCCTTGGGCCTCTGGCTCTTTTTTTTTTTTTTTTCTTCAAGATTTTATTTATTTATTCATTCATGAGAGACCCAGAGAGAGGCAGAGGAGCAGGCTCCCTGCAGGGAGCCTGATGGGGGACTTGATCCTAGGACCCCAGGATCACGCCCTGAGCCGAAGGCAGACACTCAACCGCTGAGCCACCCAGGTGCCCGGGCCTCTGGCTCTTAAAGGCTGCCAGGTGGTTCTGTGAGTGGCCAGGGGTGGGATGTAGAAGCATTGGCTTCACTGCCTTGGAGAAAGCTGATGTTTGCTGCCCAGTGGCATTTAACTGGACCCTTTGCGAGCAGGAACTGTGCTAGATCTTCTTCGTGTGGATCATCCTTTTCGTCCTCACTGCAAGTCATGAGGTCCAGGACAGCAGCCTCGTTCTACAGCTGAGGAAGCAGGGGTTACAGAGAGCTCAAGTGGGTGGTTCTGGTCTTCTGGTTAGTGACTGGCATGATTTTCACTCCTCTGTTGCTGTTCGACTGTCTAACTTGTGGTACACGGATTTTTTACTGGACCTTCCTCTTTGATCCAAGGCCTTGGCATAATGGGTACTGACCTGTGCCTTGAGAATAACAGGATTTTGCATACTTGGCACCCCTTTTTGCATTGCTCATGAATATTTTGTAATTTGAAGGTTCGAGGTTGTGTGTGCGCGTGAATGTGTAATTCCTTGCAAAGTCATGTCCTCGCTACAACCTAATTATTGAACCAACGTGAATGTCTCTGTTTATAGAAATAAACACTTTTCTCCCCACTGAGAAACAATAGGAACACTGGTTTAAAAGATCTCCAGTTAACTGGATGTGACTTCAGATGTTTACCCTGTTAATTGTTGAGTGGATCCTCAAATAGCAAGGCAGCCGTTAACATGTGTGATGCCCATTGAATTGATGGTGCTCTTCATTTCCTTTGGTAGTGTGCGAATTGCTGGTGAACAGCTAATGAAGAGGATTTTTTTGACTTAATTTTGCCGAAAGGATGATTATTTTCAGAATGTGAGGAGAGAGGAGCTAGAGAAGGAATCCTTACCTGTCTGCCTTTCTAGGACATCAGTGCCTTCTGGTCTTCTAAGCCAGCAAGAGGATGTGGTGCAACCACAGTACCCTTGACAAATGCAACGTTCCCTTCTTGGCAGTGCTCTGAGGGCCATCCTGTCATCCCAAGGCAGGCTTGTGACCCATGTGTTGGGGTGGTAGAGATCATGCAAATAGTGGCAAGAAATCCACCGAGGAAGAGAGTAATAATAACATGTTTTTGTTGTCATTTGTTAGTTGATTTGATCCTCAAACAGAAGTGTGACTATTGGGCGAGAGTAACTTTTATAGGAATAACTGTAGTAGAAGGTTTTGCACTTGGGACTTCATGGGGTTCTTCTTTCTGAGCCTTGAGTCCCTCCTGGTGACAGGGGCTCACTGGATACTGAATTAAGGCTGTGCCACCTGCACAGCAGGGACTTGGCGAGCAGAGCCCCGGGGCGTATGTATGTCACTTCCTTGGAGCTGTTCTGTGTTATCAACCTTTTGTTAGCAATATTTTTCCTCCCTGAAAACTCATAAAAATTCATGTTGTAATATCAGTGCCTGCCGGATCCTGTAGAATTTTGTTGAGCTGCTTATATGCTTCTCTCCTAATAGACATGTTCTGTTCATAAACAGGGATACAGATGTGTGCTTGTGAATCTATATAGGAGGCTCATATATATGCCCAAGTAGGTTTGCTGAAGGAAATAAACTTATTTTCCCCCACTGTTTCAATGTGACTAAGATAATTCTATGCATATTCTCAGAAGATTCCATTCTGGTGAGTATTTTAAATTTCATTAACCTTGTATACATTTTACCAGGGAACTTTCGGCATATCTGTTTACTGCACAAGCAAGCCAAAGCATCACTAGGGTATCCGGAGAGAAATAAAATGAACGTATTTAATTTATTTCATGATAAGTATTTTTATTGAGATCACCTTTTGTGTTAGAAAAGATTTGTAAATTCTTAGCAAGACAATGCAATGTATGTACTTGTGCCCTTAAAAAAAAAAAAAAAAAAGGTGTGATGTTAGCCTAACACATTAGACCAGAATTTCAGTATTTTAAATATAGGTCTTAAATTGCAGGAAACTTTAGGTTCCTAGTGCTTTCTAGAATGAGGAGAGGAGCAATATGTAAAATGTTCCCCTGTAATTTTAGCACACCATTACTGAAATCGTTTGTAGGGAAAATCCAATCCCATTAAGCTTAACAATGGAAGATGAAATCTTGGTGGAGTATCAAGTGGATAGTGTGTCCTTTTCTCTAGCATTTTTATCATGAAGTGATTATATTGGATATGTATATTTGTGAAGGGGAAAATAAGTGGACCTCTACAGCACTAATTTTCTTCTACCTTAAAACTAACTACATCTTTACAGCTTAGTACAATCTAAAGGTTCATAGGACTTAACCTTTATTATGGATAATGAAGTTATGCTATGAAATTAGAAATGGGCAGATCAGTCTGTAATACTTGATGTTATAGCAGGCAACCCTAACTGATGACCTTTGGAAAAAACAAAAAAACGTATGTAGCATTTCTGGCAACACAGAACTTAAATCTGTGGGCAATACTTTCTTTTAGGAAATGTTAATTATCTATAAATGTAACTTAACATTTCTATGAATTTGATGAGAAAATATTGTTAGTACTTATTTCTCGAATCCTTTCTTCCTGCCTCTTTGTCCATTCTTTACTCCTACCTCATAGGAGGACAATTGTGTTTTTACGGGTCCTGGTTCTCCCTCCCCCCCCCCCCCCCCCCTTCTGTCTTATCAGAAGTGATAACTCATTTTGTTAGAATGGTAGTGATCTCAAAAGTAGAGGATTAGGACTCCACTTGGGGTTTAATCAGCCTGAGCAGGTGCATTCTAAGTAAGAGAGATACTGTTTTTAATGCAAATGTCCCCCCTTATTCAGAAGAAGGGAGACATGGATAGGAATTGACACAGCAGTTAAGTAGGAATTGTTTCTAAATAGATTGTTTTTTTTTTTTCTTCTGAATTCTCTGAGCACCAGGCACAGTCTTGCTTATAAATGGAAGTGAAATATAAAGAAGAGAAGTTGAAGGTGATGGTCTTAATTTTTTGCTCTGAGGGATCACAAATGCTTAAGAAAAATGAAGTCAGAGGCTTACATAAATAAAAGGATCCTAAGTGGTCTGGTATTCATTTTAGAATGGAATTGGATTTGGGACCCCGGATAAGAGGGGATGGTTATATGAAAGTGCCCAAAGCCTTTCTGGAAGGCAGCTTAACTGAAACGAGCTGAGCCTTTACAGTGAGGGTCCTGAATTTTTCCTATTTTGTCCCGACGTGTGCTGCTGTGTGAGAAGGGACACACTTTTTTGAATAGTGCTGAAGAACAGGAGCATGCAGAGTAATCCATGGCTCTCTGTTAAGTGAATATAATGTTGGGTTAGTTAACTTTGAATTTTAGAGAGACAGCATTTTTTGACAGAAATGGTCTTAGCCATACTCTACTTTTTAGATGGTGGTTACAGGAGTGTCAGTCATTATTACACCATACTTTGATGTTTCAGATATCTTCTGTGCATTTCGAAAACCAATTTAGAGACCAGTCACGAGTGTGTCCTTCCAAAATTAGCTGTATCAATTCATTACTCATTCCTTTCCCATCTACTTAAAAAAAAAAAAAAAAATCTTGAGTACCTACTATGCTCCAGGCAGTGGTAGTGGCCCTGGAAATACAGTGATAAACTAAATAGGTAAAAGTCCATGGTCTCTTGCATAGAGGGAGACCAACACTATATGAAACAAGTGTTCGAGGGGGCATCTGCAAACTTTTGTCTGTAAGGGGCCATACAGTAACTCTTCTGGGCCTTGTCAGCCAGGTGATTGCTGTCACAACCGCTTGACTGCCACATAGTGTGAAAGCCGCTGTAAGTTATATATAGGTGAAGGGGTCTGGCTGTGTTCTGACAAATGGGAATTTACAGAATCAGACAGTGGGCTAGATTGGGCCCCTAGTCTGTAGCTTGCAGACCCCTGCTAGAATGTGATGCCTTAAGGAGAAAGGAAAATGAAAGGGAATCTAAGGGTGTTGGGATATGGGGGCAAGCGATGTTGGAGTTTGAGGGGTGATCAGGGAAGTCTTGGCTGAAGTTACGTGAGTAAAGAATAAGATGATATGTTCAGCCCTGTGTATATATATGTGGGGCTGTATGTGTGGGCAGAAGGATGGTCTGTACAGAGGAAACCACTGGTACAAAGGTCCTGGGTAGAACATACTTGAAGATTTTGAGAAGTAGTAAGAGGGCCAGGGTGTTAGTAGTACAGTGAGTGAGTGATAGAGATACTGGAGATGAGATCAGAGGCAGAGGCTGGGGATGAAGGACAAGGCCCCATCACGATACCTGGTAAAGCCTTTACAACTTAAAAACAATTTTTGTATTTATCACTTGGGTAGTCACTGAAGGGTTTTGAGAAGAGGGAATGGTGCAATTTAATTTTTATAGGATCACTGGCTTCATGGTGGGCAGTAGGCTGTTGAGGAGATGGAACTGAAACCTGGCGGATCCGTGAAGAGGTTATTGAGGTAATCCAGGTAGAGATAGTGGTGCTTAGACTAGACTCCTGGTGGTGGAGGTGGTGAGAAAGAAGCAAGTGGTGGAAGTGCATTGACCCATGGACTCGACAGGATTTGCTTGTAGACTGGAAGTGACATATGAGAGCTAGAGGAGAGGAAGATGGCCCCATCATTTTTGACCAGGTAAATTGGAAGAGTGGGGTGCCATTTACTGAGTTGAATGGTAGAAGGACAACCAACAGGACAGCCAGCCTGAGTGTTTGCATTCTACCTGCATGGAGTCCCTGGCCCGATACAGCATGTAGCTGGAGGGTCAAGCCTAAGCACAGTTGTGTCATCTCCAAGCTATGTGTGTGCCCTGGTAGCCAGCATTGTCCATTTAACAGAGATGCATTCTGTGGCTTTCCGTGGTGGGGTTTGTTCACATTTTCCAGTTTGTTGATGCTGCTGTGAATCCCGAAGAGCCCTGAACTTCTAAAGGGCAGGTAAAGATCCACATACAAATTCTTTGAGTAATTTTTTTTTTATCCTTAAAAGTTATTAGAAATGCTAATACCCAGTGGATCATCATCATGCAAACCTTCCTCTACAGGGAGATGTGCGGGCTGGCATCTGGTGTCTGATATCTTGGTGGATTTTTATAAAAGAGTCACAGATTCCACGTAATATTGATGGTTCTCACTGTGCTGCTTGGATAGAGTGCAATATTCACCTGTTCCAGTGTTAGTGTGCATATAAATAACATGTAAAATTCAGTGCCAATAAGCAATTGAGGAGAGTCATGCCTGCTTAGAGTCTCCTGTAAATTGTCTGCTGAAACATCTGCAGATTGTTTCATGAGTGCCTTGCTGAATTTATAACCGTTAAAGGGCAATAATGATTTGAAGACTGTAAGTGGTGGTTCTTATTTTTAATAAGACAGATACTTTGGTCTTTATCTTATTAGGGAAATAAATGTCAACTGTGCTTAAAATGCTCTGCAATGTAGTACAGAGGGTACTATGTCCTTTCCAGGGGTGGGGTTGAGATTCCTATTAGACATGTAAGTGGCAGTAGGAAGAGGTAGTTAGATGAATGATGCCGGGGGTGGGGAAAGACATCCGGCTAGGGAAAGACATTTGGGGAGTCATTCATGATACATAAGGTTCTAGAATCAGTAGGATCCCTCGGGGAGTTAGCCTAGAAGAGAACCAAATCCTGGGGTACTTTGGAACTTACATGATGAGGATGAGTATGAGATGAGGACCAAATAGTAAAGAAGCCCAAGAAGGCATTGCTAGAGGGGAGAGATTGAAGAAGAAACCATTGGTGTCTTGGAAACCAAGTGAAGATGATGTTTTGAGTAGGAGAAGGTCATCAGCCACATCCAGTGATGCTGAAAGGTTGAGGAAGGTAAGACTTTGAGCCTTCACCAGGATGGAAGTCACTGATGACCGTCAGCAGAGCAGGATGGGTAGACTGGTATGTTCATCAGTTTTTAGATTGGCCACATATAATTCAACTATGCATAAACGGTTTAGGGAACTGTGACCTATATTAACAATTACCATTTTTCTTTCAACCATATATCATCATAATTTTAGTATTAGTTAAGGCAAAACAACTATCTAGAGAAAAACGCAGTGCTTATTGACTAACAAAGCTGAGGTAGGAAGATTTAAAGCTGCTTACGAAAAGAATGGTCTTTGCCCATTGAGCCATGTGACTTTGGAGTCCCATAGTCACTACGGTGTCAGTGATTCATGCCAGGCTTTTTCAGATTTGCTGGAAATTTGGACAGATTTCTAAAAACTCTTCAGCTTCCCTTGGACACAGTGCTATCTGTGCATCTCTTCTTTTTTTTAATGTATATCACAGAGCTATCTGAAACGGGATTTGTGACAGTAGATCAGAGGTGGGGCAGTTGTGCATCTGTTGAGTTAAAATCATGTATTGATTATGTACAATTATGTCCTAACATGATAAGGTTGGATTTCTTCCTGTAGCTCTTTGGGGGAATTTTTACATGTGCTTAGATGCTTAAGTTAATAGATCAGGGAAAGGTAGCAGGGAAAAACACTAAAAGTCACGGAGTGGTTAGTACACAAGAATGTATGACAATAGGTCTGTGTAGTTGCTGGAAAAGGGCTGAAACTTGATTTTGGGTGTGATAGTGTTCCAGCAGTCTAGACCAAGAAAGAGACACGATCGATCTGCCATTCAGTGTTCTAAAGGCGAAAACAGACCAGTTACTCAGGCAAAGTGGAGTTTTTCTAGGTATTGAGGTCTGAAACATTTTCCTCTAGCAGGAGCAACCTTGAATGATGAGTGTATCATGTCCTCAACAATGTCCCTACAATGTATATTCTGGTTACCTAAAATTGCATCTCACATAGAGGGAGAATGTGAAATGCAGGCTTACATTAGGGGCCCAAACAATGCTGCTGTGGATAGAGAAAACCTGCATAGTGGCATTCAATGTTGTTCCTTTAAGTCATCTCTGTGTGTTTTGACAGTTGAGTGAGTGGAGCACAAACTGAGGATTTCTTCTAGAAATTAAGAAGCCTACTGGGGCTGTGTGTTTGCATGGATAACCACCAACATGGGGGCGGGGAGAGTGATGCAAGAGAGGCCTGTACTTCTTACTGGAATCCATTTTGATAAAAACATAGTTGGCACACAAACACAGGCTCTCCCTTCCCCCAGATTCCTTTGGGAGGCCAGTTGGAATTCTGATTTTTGACACTGTTTGGTACAAACTCAGAGGTGAAAGTAGGAGGAAAAAACCTCTCCAGCAGGGTCCTGCATCTGATACCTGTGTGCCCAGCTCTATGATGAGCAGAGATCAGATGATGGCAGAGATCAGACTCCCAGAGCCACCTGTGGATCGGCCTTTCCAGCTGTAATCCTTTCTCTCTGCAGTCCCAGCTGTCTTAATCCCTTCAAGTTTTACCAAATTACTTAGAACATTTCATATTTAACATTACAAACCATTTCCACCTGGGCCTGTTCATGTCCCCATTTATCTCCGGGAAAGAATTTCAAATAAAGCTTCAGGTGGTTTTTACAGCGGTTGCAGCACCTGCTCTCTGCCCGTCTGACATTTGTTGCTTTGGGCGTAGCTCAATATTCTGTGCGGCACTAGATGTCAGGCCACTGAGAATTGTCTGGTGTTTTGTCCCCAACTCCTGGGGGTGGGTGCAAGAACAACCAGGAATGTGTGGATACAGGTGAAAACAACTTAATAAAAACCTAGTGCTGACTGGTTACAATCAACCAGAAAGGTGTTTGAGTCTTTGATATTTATGTTTGAATAGGAGCATATTTTTATTTTATTTTATTTTTTTTTAAGGATAGGAGCATATTTTTATTTTGTAACACTTGAATTAATTATTGACTTACAAATAACATGAGTGGAATGGTGAGCTTTCTCAGAATGGAGTGGAGGATTGAACATCCATTTTTAACTCTGTAGGTATGCTCTTCATTGATGAGAAAGGACAGTTGAAGGATGGTAGTGCTTATCCTTGGCTGTCATTTGAGTTTTGAGGGGGGAAAAAAAATTCCCCAGTCACACCCCAGACCAGTTAAATCCTTTCCTCGGGGATAGATCCTGGGTATGGCTTAAGTCCCCAGCGGATTCTCAAGTGCAGCCAGTTTTGAGGACTGCTCCAGGTTGTTGCCAACTTTGGCCATTAGTACGTAGTGATACTGAATCACAACTGGTTGTAAAGAGTCGATGGACCCTCAGAAAGGCCTTTTACCGCCCCCCCCCATCATTATCCTGCTAAATCTGAATGCGCTGAGGAAGAAACACCTGTACACATTCCTTGAATAACAGTAATGGGGATTTTGTTATTTTGGCAGTTTGGGTGGGACCTGTTTATCCCTGTTCTGTCTTGAAGAAGAGACTTTGATACGCTATCAGCGCGAACAAAGTTGTGAGGGAAGTTTAATACAGGTGACAAAACAAATGTATAAGCACTTCAGAGGGTATCTTGAAATTCAGACCAAATATTGAGTTATTTTGTGTATTTAAATCATTTTCTCTAAAGACTCTTGACAATTCCACCTGGCAATCCTCATCAACCAGTTTCTATCCCAGTGTATATATATAAAACTAGGGCTTCTGGGGCTGTTGAGGATTATTTTAGCATCTCTTTTCTCATATAGCTCCATTTACCTCTAGAGAACATCAGAAGTTAAAGAAAAAGAAAAAACTGGTTCCAGAGAGAAATCTCTCTAAATCTCTACTTCTTTTTAGATTGCTTAGGCTGGTTAAATTATTTAGTCCTGACTCAGAGCTAGCATTACAGAGAGTGGTAACCGTGTTGGGCCTTCAGGGTGCTGCCTTCAGGAGCAAGTGAGAAGGTGTGCAGGGCCTTCATCCTCTTTCTTAGTATGCAGACTGCTCGGCGGCTTTGCTTTTCTATATTTGCATAGCATTTCTACAGTAGCTCCCCGCCCCCCCCCCCCCCTTAAATTTGTAGCTTTTAATCTGCCACAGACCTGCAAACTGAAGGATCAAGTTAGATTTGTGGGTCAAACCTAATAGGCTATCGGTAAGGACCTTTCTAAAGAACAAAATCTGGGAATGGCATTGCATGGACGTAACTGACTTGTTTAATTCTGATCCCCTCCCCCCGATCCCCCACCCCCACCCCTGGCTCTGTTCTAGAAAGCTGACTTGGGGTAATTTCCAAATTGGGTGGGGCTGAGGAGTTTTACTATATGTAAAGCATTGAAGTGGAGCCTTCAGAACATTGTGGAATTGGGAGTTGCCATGTCTTACATACACTTGCATCTAGAAGTCTGAATCTGCTCTCTGAGTATGTAGTCTTGCTGAGGAGATGATGTACACAAACGTACATGAAGGAGAGCAGCCGCAGTAGGACCAGGTGCCACAGTGTGGGAGTGTGGGAGGCCGGGGTTAGGGGGATGGATATGAAGATTCATGTAATGACTTTCTCATGATAGGTCCGTGCTTTATGTGTGTAGTAACTGCACCCCCCCGACCCCCCTCATGTGCTCTAAAGTGCAATTCCAGATAGAAAGCTCTTTGGTGATAGTCTGGCTCTGTAACACCCAACTGATGACAAAGCTAGGACAGAGGCCCGGACCAGATCCTTCCCTGGTGCTTCCAGAGGGATTGTGGGTCTGCTGACATCTCCTTCTCAGATTCCCCAGAATTGGGAAAGAACACATTTCTGTTCAAGCCGCTATTTTTCTAGTGCCTTTGGTGTAGTGGCCCTAACGGTATCTTCTCTGTATGAACAGACTTAAGTGTAGAGTAGCTCTCTTGGAGTCATAGAGATCTTGGGAGTATTTTTTTTTAAATACCAATCTTATGCCATTGACATCATTAGTACAAATGATGTTAGTATTACGGGGGGGGACAGCATAGTGGTTGTCTCCTTACCAACACGTCGGTGAGTGTGGGATGAAGTGTATTTTATATACAGGTGTGTTTTACGTATATATTTTTATTTATATGCATTTTGTGTATATTTTATATGCCATCTATAAAAAACAAATTTTTATGAATAACAAAATTCAGGCATTACAAATGAACTTGAATTCTTCGTACTAACCAATAATTAATACTAATTTTCTTTGCAATCTCTTCAGCTTTCCTGAATTAGTGATCATGAAGGCTAATGCTTGAGGTTTGGCAATATGCTTGAGAGCAGCAGAATTATCTATGATGAGGTCTTCTATTTTTACTTCCAAAACCACGTATATTTTGCATCCTATGAAATATGTAATATTTGACGAATTTTTTAAAGGACTCCTAGCTAGTATGAAACGGATGTCTTTATCCCATGTTCCCTCTGAGGCTTACCTGTGCACATTGCCTGTTGTGCACCTTTTGGGGTGCAAGTACCTTTGTTTGCGAAACCTGATTCTGGAGCCTTGGATCTCTTTTTCTTTTTTCTTTTTTTTCCTTGTGCGGGAGAAGATCCTCAAGTTACCTTTTGAGGAAAATCTGGTCCTGTCGTTTCCACAGTGGCTATTTCCATAGTCACTACTCCACAAAGATGAGAATGCCTTCTGTTCCGGGCGAGGCCTCCCAAACCAGCACCGCCGTCTTCGTTAACACATTACATATTTGTGTTTGAGCGCAATTGAAGTGTTGGTTTTCTATTAGGTAATGGGAATTTAATAGTTAATGGGAATTAACAACTAGAAATTAATAGCCATTTGATGATATAATGCTAGATTGGGAGCTTAATAGTTAGAGAATTACTTGAATATGCAGTCAATCCAACTTTTGTTATTAAAAATACTTTATTATTCTCATGCCTTATTATACGCACATCACTTACTCCACTTTATTATATACCCAGTTGTACATCTGTCTGAGTTAGAGATTTCCAAAGACCCCTCTAACATCCTACTGGATTCTGATGGTGAAAATGTTGGACTTTTAATAATAGCCTCCGAATAGTTTCATGGAATTCAAGTGCTTCCCTAAAGCACAAGTGTTTACTGGGGGCTAGGTTGTTCTGTTTGTTTTTTCCAACCAGGGTATCTGCCTTTATTAAAAACTGTCAGTGTATGCATCCCTAATTCTTTTAGATACACTGAAATTTGTTGCTGAATCACTTCAGCTCACCAGACTGTTGAGTTTCTGAAAACCTGCTTTGAACCCTTGAAATTGGTTGTTCTTCATGGTCCTTTGGTTGGAGGCTGGCTGCTTTCCCCAGCACTCTCCTGAGAAAAGTCCCTTGAAACCCTTAGTGACAGTAAGGATCCTATTACACAGTGACCTCATTATGAGGGCACGAGGGAGAAAATCCTCCCCAGGCTGGGCACCGAGAGTTGTGTTGTTGTAGAGGAACTGGTTTGTTTGTTTTTATGAAGGTTGCTCTTCATGTAACTGATGCTGTTGCTTCCTCGTGTTGCCTAGGAACATGCTCAAAAGCCTAATTTGTGGCCTCGCTATCTTTAGTGCACAGAACCTCAAATCCTAGTGTGTTGTGTTGTGATTTTTTTTTCTTTTTTGAAAATTAAACTCTGCTTTGGCCTCATTTTTTTTTTTTTGAAATGAAAAAAAAAATTCCGTATCGTTTTTCTCTTTGATTTCTTGGAGAAAAATGTACACGTTGTGAATTGCATTAAAGTGCCTTTTTTTCCCCCCCTAAGATGCTTTTTAGGAATGCACCAGGCACAAAAGAATAAGTGCTCAGTGACGAGAAGCACATTTACTGTAGTTCCCTCAGCAGTGATGAACAGAGGAATCATGTTTGATGGGAACCTGTGTCTTTCTGGGGCAGCCCCCTATCCCTAGCTGAGAGTGCACTGGGCTGGGCCCAGGGTTGGCCTGACTAATGGACCTTGCCTCTGATCACGGGCCCAGTCAACCCAACCCAGCCCATGCTTTTGGAACCCAACCTGAGCCTGTCTGCTTCCCTGTCCTAGCTAGTGCTCCTTAGTGCTCTCTGTCCATAGGGCCCTGGTGGTTCTGCCCCAGCAGTGCTCCACATAGATCACCGGACTTGCTGAAAATCCACGCCTGCCACCAGGATGGAGTCTCGGCTATCTTAGTGTTGTGTGTGGAAATCTTGGGGTCCAGGTTTACCAGTGAGAGGTCTTTAGGTTCTCTTGAGCATGAATCCGTTTAGTCTGGGTGATGCTGTAGATGGAAACCCCACCCGGTCCTCTTAGCTTAAAGCACCAAAAGGCTATTGCAGGGCCATGGGGGCAGCCTTAGCAGCCTCTGTTTGCAGGCTTGTTCCTAATAGTGCCAGGAGGGAAGAGGGCTCGGGGAGTTTCCCTGAGCAGCTAAATATGCTGATTTGTAAATGACACGTGTCACATCTGCTCACCTCTCCTTTTCAAGAACTTGTTACGTGGCCTGTAACCAGAAAGAACAGTGTTGTTAAATGCCTTGCAAAGTGAAAACAAGAAATACATGGTTAATCACAGTAATGACTCTCACACTAAGTTATGTGACTAGCATGATCTTTCATTGTTTATACTCTTCCTTCCTTTGCCCCTGCCCCCACTCACCCCCCTCCCCCACTTTTCTAGGATATGTGAACTTCAAAACAGTCAAAAGTTTGGGGATAGACATTGGTATAGCGGTGTGAACTGGAGCCAGGTATGCCCTGCTGCATATACCTCGGCGAACTGTCGACCGGCTGAAGGTGGGCTTTTGAAATCAAACTTGTTGGCAGCCCATGTAGAAACAGAACTTGGGAGAAGGAAACTTGGCCTGTAAGATGGGGGTTCATAACTTGGGGCCTGGGGAGAGGTCGTTCAACTCCCTGATATTGTAACCAGAGTGCAGTGTGTGCCTGCGGAGAAGAGGAGCCCTGGCTTTCCTCAGATTCTCAAGGGCACATGTGACCAACCTCACACTGAAGGTTAAAGACCGCTGCTGTGAGATGAATACAGCCCCTTAGATCGATGAAGCACTGTGGACTTGTGATGCTAAGCCCGGGCAGGACTTGTTCCCAGGGAACGTACCTCTCTCTCACTTAGAGTAGACTCAGGTGAACTTCATAGGCGTGTTTATTGTAACGCTCAGTAAAGTGATGGAAGTCAACAGAAGCGATTTCAGTGACAGCAAGCCTGGAAGGGCCTGGAAAGTAGGTTTGACACACCCAGCGGTGGCACTTGGGACACCAAGTAATGAGGCCCTAACTGCCTCTCTGTTGATCTGACCTAATCTAGATGCATAATAGAAAAGGTGGGTCCTGAATCCCTCAGACTGTGATCCCTAAACGTTGTTTCCTTTCACCCAGCCTTTGATAAAAATTTTTGGTAATACATTTTGGGGATTGTAATTACTAATACTTCAGGTGCTATGATACGTGTTTGTATGACACATGTGGTCAGGAAAGCTACTGAGGAGAAGGGTGTGCTCCCTGAAAGTGTCTGGGGGAGAGCACGGAGATTGTCCTTAGAATTACATTGCTTCAGAGGATGCTTTATTTCCATCTTACTGTATGACAGCGAGTGATTTTTTATTATAAAAGTAATGTTATCATTAACAATAACAGAAAATTACTAAATTTTTTTTATGTATAACCTAGAAGTGACAGTGCTATGGAAATCTTGATAGCCTTCTAGATTTTGTATACAGTTTGTACTGAAAAAGACATGGCTCATAGAAGACATACAAATTAGTAGTATAGTTTTTCCACTTAAGTTTCTTAAGCTTTTTCCATATTAGAAGTCCTAGACTTTTGTTTAAATGGTTTCCCATTGTGTGGCTATATGGTCATGAATTTCCTGTTGTATACATGAGTTATTTTCATTAATTAAAAAGGTGATTGTAAACCATGCTTTGATCATACTGTGACATAAGTCATAGGTGTGATCTTCTTCTTAGGGCAAATTCCAAGAAGCTGAATTGCTGGGACAATGGGTAGATACATTTTTAAGACGCTGGATATGTATGCTATATTGTCCTCCAGGAAAGCAATGTAGTGTGTATGAATATTTTTCTCACACTTTTCATTTTTGTAATGGTATTTTTTTCTTGAAATTTATTGACCTCATAAATGAAAATATTATCCCATTGTTTGAATTTGAAATTTTTTGGTTATTAATGAAGTAAAAAACTGTCATGTGTATGGGCAGTTTATTAGTTTTTTTTTCTCCTAATATGCTTATTTGTGTCTTTTAATAGGATCTTTTTCTTACTGATTTATAGGAGTTCTGTATAGGTTTACAGTACTAATCCTTTCTTGTCAGTTTTAGTAAGTGATGCATTAATGGAGTATTTTAACAATTTTGTTATATCTTGAAAATATTTTAAAACTTTATTACATACCTATACATTTTCTTCCTTTTAAATCTTTCAGGGACTTTTGTTTCCGAATAAAAGACTTTAAAATTAGGTTCCTAATTAGTTTTAGCTCCTACTCTGGGATTCTTGAATCTTCTGTGTGTCATGAGCTCCATTGGCAATCTGGTGAGATCAGTGGGGTTCCAAGGGGGGGTGGGTAGAGTGATTCACTCAGGAAAAGGGGGATAGGTGACCTGGAGAAAATTAAAAAAAGAAATAGTACAACTGAAAAAAAGTTTGTCTTCTTTTTATTGTCACCATTTGCTTCCACTTCTAAGCAAGTCCGTGAATGAATGCTTTTCCCCACCTGAATGGATCTCTTCTCTTACTCGTTTATTACATCACTAGGATGTGGACCCATGAGAAACTTCAAATGCATTAAAAAGGATTATGAAGGAAACCAATTAAATTGAAAGACTGGTATCAAAACAGTTAAAATGTGTAATATAGGAAAAAAATCTGCTTTATTAAAGCATTGACTGACAAGCTCTAGCGCTGGGTTTCATAATTGGAGTTGCAAGGTAGTAATGAGAGTGATATTTTAAAATATCAAAATTATGAGATCTGAAGATTTCTAGTGGTGACAAAGTCACAGGCATCGCAACTAGTAGTTTGTAGCTCTCCTCAATAATGAGTCGACATGCTAACTTGCACGGGTTGATGGGGGAAGCAGATGGAGTTGTTGTGTCACCCCAGTTCAAGACTCCCCGAATTCTGTCTTTGGGTACCCTGGGGGTCTGTGTACCTAAGGATGCTTTGCTAAATGCGATAGTTATGGTAGCCTTTAGTATAAGGAGTATTTCTCTGCCATGTGATGCAGTGAAATGAAATCAAGAGTTCGGCTGGATGTTCTGTCTTCTCTGGTAGAGAAGAGAGAATTCAAAGTTACCAAGGGAGGTGGAAATAGATAAGAGGTACTCCATGAGGCCGGGATTGAATCTGCCCCTGCCTAGTGAGTGGTGTCCTGCCGGCAGTGTATTAGGTTAGCCAGTGTGGCAAGCAGGGCCCTGGGTGTCTCAGGGAGGTTGGTATGGTGGGGGAAACATAAGGCTATGTAAGTTGAAGTGATGGAGGGTCGGCATAATTGGGTGGGATTGTTAGATGAGATGGTGTTTAAGCAGAGACCTGAAGGAATGAGGAAGAGCCAGCCCTGCAAAGAATGGGAGAGGAGTTCAGGGGCGAGTTCGTAGGCCCAGGGAACCACACGTGCTGAGGTGGTGAGATGGTGGGGGGGAGGTTGGCACATTTGAGGATGGACAGAAGGTTATTGTGGTTCAGCCTGGGGGTGCAGGGAAGAGGACAATTGGAAGAGGGTTGGAGAGGAAGGCAGAGCTGATCATGCAGGACCTTGTGAACCTTGAGACAATCTTGAGAATGGACTCAAATTACAGAAGGCCCTGGTGCATTTCACACTTTGGGGTGATGTGTTCAAATTGATCTTGAAAAGGACCACTCTGGATGCTGGATGGCAAATCGTGTGTATGTGTTGGGGGGGTCATGAAGTTAGGTCTGTGTAGAAGCCACTGAGGTGCCTGAGGGAAGGCAGGTGACACGGGAGATGGAGAAGGGACTCAGCAGAAAAACAGGATTTACAAGATTGGGTAGAGCATGAGGCAGAGGCAGAAATCAAGGATGATCTTCGAGTTTTCAGTTGGAGCTGTTGGGTACCGTTTACTGAGATGGTGAAGAAGAACAGTACTTCAGAGGGAGCAGTGGTGCTTTGAGGTTCTACTTTGTGCATATATAGGGCACTTCCTA
This sequence comes from Canis aureus, assembly GCF_053574225.1. Taxonomy (NCBI): domain Eukaryota; kingdom Metazoa; phylum Chordata; class Mammalia; order Carnivora; family Canidae; genus Canis; species Canis aureus. The sequence goes on from NC_135615.1 coordinate 52,911,778, forward strand.
GAAACCCAGGCACCAACACTTTGTAGGTGATTGGGTCTGTGAGCCTGGAGGTCAGAGAACTACTGGTTTGAGGTAGAAATTTGCATTCAGTAGAAATGAGGCTGAATGGCATAAGAATCGGTATATTGCTAGAGAGAAGGTATAGAGGTGACAGGGTCCTGGCTGGACCCAGAGGAGCTCCGTGAGGTAGAGGTTTGGGAGAACAGAAGAGGGAGGAGAGAGAGAATGGAAAAACCGAGAGATGAGGAAAACCTGGCTGGAAAGGATTCCTCGGGACTGCTGAGAGGCAGCCTATGTTTAAAAAAAAAAAAAAAAAAAAGTAAGGAGCACCCGGGTGGCTCAGTCAGTTGAGTGCCCAGCTCTTGATTTCAGCTCAGGTCATGATCTCAGGGTTGTGGGATCGAGTCCTGTGAGGATGGGACCGTGCTCAGCTGGGAGTCCACTTGAGGATTCTCTCCCTCTGATCCTCCCCCCATTCTTGAGTGGGCATGCAGTTTTGGTCTCTCTAAAATCTTAAAAAAAAAAAATAACTGAAATGTTCTAAACCTAGACAAAAGTAGAGAGGACAGTGAACCTGCTGCCATTATCAACTCATGGTCATTTCTTGTTTCCTCTGTCCCTGCTCACATCCAGCCTTCCCAAGTATCATTTCATGACATCCATGAAGACGTCTGTATCTCTCTAAAAGGTAACTATTTTTCAGTGTAACCATAGTATCATCACATCTAAAAAATTGAATAGTAATTGTTTAATAACTACGTAGAGCTTGCTCAGTTTCCTCAGTTGTTACAAAATGTTTACTTCCTAGGAACAGAGATGCAGATAACCTTCATTGCAAGTGATTGATACATTTTTTAAAGTATTTTTAAAATTTTTAGTTTCCCACTCAATGTCTTAATCCATTGCAGTTTGTTGAAGAATCAGTACCATTAATCTTCTGTGCAGTTTCCCAGGGTTCAGAATTTGCCAACTGCATCCCTGTGGTGTCATTTAACAGCTTCCTCTTTCCCCTGTATTTCTTATAAATGACAGATCCAGAGATTTAAACAGAATCAGGGTTTTAGGTATTTTTCTTTGTACTAGAATGCCCCCTAGTTGATGTCATCAGCTGCCATCAGGAGATGCATATTTGTCTCTTGTGCGATGTTAGTAGCTATTGATGATCACTGAATCCATTATTAGGATTTGCAAAAATGATCAAATTCTAAATCTAGCAATTCATTAGCTAACATACTTCTATTAAGTAAAGTATCAATCATTTGAGTATCTTGTACAATTCTCATTGGGAAGGCAGGATAATGATACTTTTTCTTTATTTTTAAGGATTTTTGTTGTTTATTGTGGTAAGAACACTTGAGTTTTTACTCTTTATTTTTTTGGTTTGGAGAGGGACAGAGAATCTTAAGCAGGCTCCCTACCGAGCACCAAGCCCAACATTGGACTGGGTCACAAACCTGGAGATCATGACCTGAGCAAGCCAACCAGGTGCCCCTACTCTTGTAATTTTTCAATGCACAATGCCTTATTAACCACAGGCATAGTAATTTTTAAACTTTAACTTAGGTTTGCATTTATGTAAAACATTTACTTTGTTCCCAAGTGAAAGCTACAAAACAAGATGTCTGTTTATTCCACCTTCCCTTGCCTCACACCCCAACCATTCTTTGTTTTTTTTTTTTTGTTTTTTGTTTTTTTTCCTGTTTTCTCTTCCTTTTTTTTTTTTAAGAGAGGGAGGTGGGGAGGCGCAGAGGGGAGAGAGAACCTTAAGCAAGCTCCATGCCTACCACCCAGGTACCCCTCCATTTCTTTAAAAAATGGCTGTTACTCCTATTAAAAATCACTAGCTAGAATTTTGATATTACCCATAGCTACCCATTCTGAGAATAGTCAATTCTGAGAGTACTCGGGCAAAATCAGGGGTACAGCGCTTAGTCAAATACTTGTGTGCACTGCACTGTCTCTTGGAGTGTCTACTCCCCTGACCCCTGCACCACAGGGGTTTAGGATGGACACGGCATCAACAATATTTGGAATATCATGTTTCTACATTGGTTCTGCTCATGGAGCTAGAAAGCTGAAAGAAGCAGCACCATGTCCTTAGTTAAAAATCGAATCTGTAGTTTTATACATAAACCATCATGTACATGTACATGTACAGAGAACCATTTTCTCTTTTGGGGGGCTGAATGATTTTTTTGAAAATATATTTTATGTATACACACATACATGTGGCTGACATGGGCTTTTGTAGAGATTGGCGCTCTAGGAGAAAAAAGGGCTTTTGCTTTGGTCACGCACCTGGCCCTATAGAATTAAATAGGAGAAGTACTTGCAGGGTAGACTTAGAAGAAAAAAAATGTACTAAAATGTCAGGGAAGCATATGTCCTTGGAGGAAGGTACTATTTGGACTTCCAGGAGTGCTGACTTAGGAGGTCTTTGCAGAACTTATTATTGAGGTATTATCTGTCCGAGCTTTTGATGTGCCCTTTGTGACATGGTGTACTGCGTTAGGATATCCACATCTACTGTTAACAGTTTGCTTCTGAACATTAGTTAGAGTCCAATGTAAGGTTCAAGGCGTGAAAGGAATCAAAAGGAGTGAGAATCTAAAAGTTGAAACCAAATGGATATTTGTGGACTTTGAAGAGTATTCTTCAGTATTTAACTTGCTGTCATGCAGAGTACGGGGGTAACCCCATAACCTGTCCTCCTTGGACCAGGCATCAGGCTGCTATGTTTAGAAGTTTCTCTTTGACTTTAGCTGTTTTATTATTATTTTTTAATGTTTTATTTTGGTTTGGTTTTTTAAAAACACTTTATTCCTTTTTAACATTTTTTTTTGTTTTGCTACTCAAAATAAGTTTTCCTTTTATTTTTAATTTCTATTTTTTTTCTTTTTTTTGGAAGACCTATTCCTCTGGTCTCAATCCACTTCCAAAAACAAATTAAGCTGTATTCCTTCTGCTTAAGTCATCATTAAGTATAAATGCAAATGGAAAATCCATTTACATTCCTAAATTGTTGGGGATGTTTCTAAGGGATTTAATGGGAAGAAAAGAACATGGCTTGATTTTTATCATATTCAAGAGACTCAAATAACTTTCAAAAGTATAAAATGAATTTCTACCAAGAGTTGTAATACTCAGTATTTTCCATGAATTACTGTGTTCTGTATTTTAGAGTTCTTTATGTAAATAAGTGTTCATTGACAATTGTGGTTCTGTTTTTTGTTTTAGCTTTGTACTATGATTTTTAGTACTTACAGTATTTTGGTAGTTAATAAACTGTTGGGGGAAAACTTCAGTTTGACCTAGTACTGGCTTGCAAATTGGAAAAAAAATTTCATTAGATATGTGAATGAACAATACCAATAGTTCTTAAATTATTGGAATAGTAGCAAACAGCTTTATATCATAAGGATCTACTGATCAGACCTTTGTTTCTCTAGGGATTATATTTGAGGGATATTTAGGAGCTTATTGGCTTTATTGCCACTTTGCATATAGGTAGAAGAAAGGATGGAACAAATCCCACATCGGGCTCCCGGTGCATGGAGCCTGCTTCTCCCTCTGCCTGTGACTCTGTCTCTCTCTCTCTCTCTCTCTCTCTCTCTGTGACTATCATAAATAAAAAAATAAATAAGAATAAAATTCATTAAAAAAAAACATTTATTGTGTCAGAGTGTTTTATGTGGGTGGTCTCTGCTCACACACTCCCACCTTCTTACTCTAGTTACCTCATGGAAGTCTCATGAGTCCTATTGAATTTATGGATTGAATTTCTCTGACAGAGGTTATTGTGGAACGATTGCTATTCTACAGTGGGGTAGGGTTGATTGTCAAGAGCAAGAGATGGAGATAGTCAAGCCTATAGATGGTAAAATGCAAAGTAACAGTATCTCACCATAATAGGTCTGGCGTTGGGCAGGAAGGCACAGTTCTAATGAGTTGGTGTTGTTTTGGAAAGCTATGTTTGAAGGAGTTGGTTTCTTTTTAATTGAAATTGAGTAAGAAGAGGTCATGTATAGGCCCGGTCCTACCTTTCTGAAATGTACTTGACCCATGGTACAGCCAGGCTCTGACCTCTAGTGATAGGCGGGGGTGGCCCAGTCTGTGTATTTTCGGAGGTAATTTATCAAGGGGCAGTACGCTGACAACAGTGTTAGAGTATAGGTACCTGGTGGAACCTTAGGAAACCTCTGGAATGGGGATTGGATGTGGAATTGATGGGTGGCTTTCAGGGATCAGGGATGGCGGCTCCCCCTCTCCTTATGTAGGTATCAAAGTCTTTTTTTTTTTTTTTTTTAGAAATGTTTTCTTAATTTTTTTTAAAGATTCTATTTATTCATTCATGATAGAGAGGCAGAGACACAGGCAAAGGGAGAAGCAGGCCCCATGCCAGGAGCCCGATGCGGGACCTGATCCCGGGACTCCAGGACCATGCCCCAGGCCAAAGGCAGGCGCCAAACCACTGAGCCACCCAGGGATCCCCAGGTATCAAAGTCTTGAACATGTCTAACTTTTTTTTTGGTAGGGGGGGATTTCTTGGGCATTTCATTAAAACTGACCATGAAGCATTAGAACCACTATCCACTCAGTTCTTTCATGTTCTAGGTGATGAAATTCAGGCTCAGAGAGATGAGAAGCCATACTTCATTTTTCTGAGTTGTAAGAAAAGTCTGGCTTAGGGTCTAAGTTTCTGTCACTCCTTGTCCATTGTTTCTGTAGGCACACTGACTTCATGGACCATTACCTAAAATGTGGTTTCCTACGTTTAGGTCTTTTAGACTGTCAAGTGGAAGGGAAAACCATTATGCCAGTTAGATTCTCAGTGTGATGAGGCAAGAACGTGACTAGGCCAATGCCACTTTAGTATGATGAACCCTGAGATGTGAGTGAGTGGTGGCTGGCAGTTGAGAGCTACAGAATATTTACTTCAATTTGATGATTTTCAACTATGTGTGTTCAGTATCCCAGCCAGTAGGACACGGTTGGTGAAGCTGTTTTATGCTTTAACTTAGTAAATGTCTGCATGTAAGGAGAGACACAGCCCCCCTTCCCATAGCTAAATGTCTTGAAAGCACTCTTAAAATACTTAGCTGCCCTTCTATCGTTTCTTTTAAAGCAATGCCAGTTTCTTTTATTGAGGTATGATTGACATGTAACATTAGTTTCAGGTGTACAACATAATGATTGGTATTTGTCCCTATTGCAAAGTGATCACTACGGTGTGTCTTGTTAACATTCCTCACCATGCAGCCATGGATGTTGTTCTTGTGATGAGAACTTCTAAGATCGACTGCCTTAGCAACTTTCAAAGATGATGTACAGTATTATTAACTGTAGTCATCATGCTGTGTATTACATTTCCATGATTTATTTAGTTTGTAACAGGAAGTTTATACCTTTACACCCCCTCCACCCATTTTACCCACCACCTGCCACCTTTAGCTATATGCCCTAATAGGTATATGACCTTGGTGTTTGCTTTTGTTTTTATTTTCTAGGGGAACGGAGGGAAAAACAATGGAAAGAAATCAGAGAGGGAGACAAACCATGAGAGACTCCTAACTATGGGAAAGAAACAGGGTGGCTGGAGGTGAGGTGGGTGGGGGATGAGGTATCTGGATGACAGGCACTAAGGAGGGCAGGTGATTTGTGAGCGCTGGGTGATATATAAGGCTGATGAATCACTGAACTCTACATTGGAAACTGATGATGTCCTATATATTGGCTAACTGAATTTAAATAAAACTGCCCCTTTATTGTTAAAAAAAAAAAAAAGTAAGGGAAGCTTAGGTCTAAAGTTATGTGACTTAATAATAATTTAAAAATGCTTGGAATTCTCTGGCAGTGTTTGGTAATTCTCCTTTGAATTTTTTACTTTTCAAATGTTGATAACCTTTATGTCGTTCTTCAGATTCTAGTCTGTTCCACCTCTCTTCTCCTTTCCTCCTCATCTGGTAGGACATTTTTCACAGATTAGATATTTTTTCCAACTTGGGTTTTAAAATATTTTACAGAGAATTTTTTTTATTTTTGTAAGGCTTAAAATAATGGTGTTTTTGTTCTATATAGTTAATGCTTTGATTTTGCTCTAACAGGTTAAAGTGTTCTAGAAATGAGATTGATGGCATGGAGATTGTAAGGCATGTGCTAACAATCGAAACAATGGACCTTTTTTGTACATCCTCCACTCCCCATTGTTTCGTACTGATTCCCTCCAGAATATGTGGTGGATAAATCTTAAAAACCTTTCTTGCTACCATTCAGTCAGGTATCAGGATGTGCGATCTTTTTGGTCATTAATCATTGATAAAGGATATACTTTTTAAAATGTTCTGTCCTAAGTCATTTTTGACAGTTTTTAGAACCCAACATTTATAGGGATGCCATTGGTTATAGGCAGACATCAGAAATTGAATTGTGACAGCAACATATTTTTAAAATCTCAATTATAGACTGACTTTAATCCTTTACTTCCTTCAAAGCAGACACCATGAGCATCTCTAAGTGCCAGAAATTCTCTTCAATTGTTACCTTTCAAAAAGTGACCTTCTACATTACTTGTCCTTTTTGCCTATGTAGAAATAGTAAAAGCATAGTGATAAAGCATAAATCCAATAGAATTTTCCAGAAAGCGAGTATTACAAGTTCAGAGAAAACAGTGTTCATTATCTGTGTCCGTAGAGATAATATTAGTTTCTTTGTTAATCTCTTTGAATACCAACTATGAGAAAACCATTCTACCCTTTATTTCCCATTTAACTGATTCATGTTTTGCTTATTCCTCAGCTTCATTAGATGACGTCAGCAGTGCTGTGAAACCATTTATCACAACTATTAGAACAGGCCAGATAACTCGAGGATGCAATAGCCCCAAGCAGCTGCCCTTGCTGGCGGAAGCAAATGTCAGACTTGAGGTGGACGTCACATTTCTTTATGATGTGTAGGCTTAAAGCCTATAACATTTAAAAGCTTATCGTTATCAATGTGATGGAAAATTTAAATGACTTTTAATAGGACCTTTCAATAAAGTGTCCAATTTAGCTGTTTGTCTAAGTCATTCTTACTAATTTCAACCTTGGATATTTGCCCTCTGCTTGCAAATGTAATTTAGCATCAATTAATTTTTTTTTCTCCAATATGCTTAACTACCACTGTAGGACTAAGGTTTGGGATTATGGAAGGTCAGTGCTTCCTAAACACATTTCTAAATGATATACTGAATCCCTGGCCAATTAAGCTGCCTGTTATAACGTGTATCCCCAATTCTCTTCTGATTGATAAATTTGGATGTTTTTCAAAAGTTTGGTTCCAGGATCACTTATTGGGACAGGTTTAAATATTTTGTAGTTTAGTAACAAATCATAAAATCTTTAAAGAAACGGTGAGTTGGAAGAGCCATCTCCAAAACTAGTTATTCAGACCTCTGCTTGACCCTCTCCTCCCATTCCCAAGTGGCCTTCCTGTCCTTAAATTCAGTATCTAATTTCAAAATATTTGATAAAGCATTGTTACCAAATGACTCAGCTTTAGCTTCTATGGCTTTTAAAAAAATTTAGTATCTGGAAATTTTTTTTTTTTGTTTTTACTTTTATGTTTACTGAAGTTTGAAAAGTTCTCATCCGTGTTTTGCATAGGCTAACCAGTTCATAAAAGAAAAACTACCTAGAACTATCTGCAGGGTTTTAAATAAGGGGGAAAAAAAAGTTAAAATGCTCCAAGTAATCCAGCTGGCCTAAGTGGTTTATAGTTTGGATACTTAGTGTCTCTGTAACCAAGCAAAATTCATATGGCACAGGGGTCACGGATTTCAGGCTCTGTTAATGTAGAGCCAAGGCACATTATATACTCACGTGACCAACTCCTGTGTCTTTTGCCACTGGTAGGCTATAATTGCTTCTCGAGAATTTACTGGACCATTCGTTTTTTATGCCTCTGCTGTCTTACACATGAAGGGAAAAGGCTGATTTTTTTTTTTTTTTTGAGTTGAACTTGAGAAATACACAGGTCAAGGTAGGAATTTGAGCTAAGCCTTATAGCTTCACCTTAATTATATCTGATAAGACATTTGCATATTGATGGGCAATTTGGGGAAAATGTCTGCCTTTTAGTGGTTAATGTAGCTTGTGAGTGAGCACGGAAGAGGGAGAGAATGAATTGCATTTCTATGTGCTGTTTCAGACTTGGTGGCACTGTGTGACTTTGGCCCTAATTTTTCTGAAAATCTTAATCCGGAAGCTGCTTTTTGTTACAGGTCCATAGCATCTTTAGGGAATCTTAGTTATTTTTACTAGAGTTTGTTGTGCTATGATTAGAACAAGAAGATCTGGGAAAGTTGAACTTGGCATGGCAGAGATTCTGCTGAGCAGAGAACATATTTGGTGAAGAAAGGCTCAACTACATAAGATGTTCAAGAGTCAAGTTGAGCAAAAGCAAGAAAATAAAACAGTGGGTCTGTGTTAGGTCTCTTCCACAGTTTATATTTTGGTTTTTATACCGGAAATTCTGTAGGTGTCTATTTAATGGTAGCAGAGAAAGGCAGTAATGATTTGGTGATTTAATTGCCTTTTCTTTTAAAAAAACTAAATGATGATATCCCATCTCTGGCATTCCTACTCTTTTTTTTTTTATTTCTGAAGAAAATGATCTTATTAATTTTAATATTTCAATGCAGGCTCACAGTCTTCCGAAGAAGAGATATGAGCTTGATCGAACTGTATCCTGAGATCTTTTAGATGAGAGCTTTGTCAAATATTTTCCTTCTGTGTTTCAGTATTTGAATTGCCATCTAGTGGGATGACTTCTGTGTGCTTGATTTACCAATGTGGCTAAGATGAAGTTGCTTTTTCCATTATTTGCACAATAGTCATACTTGTAGAATTCTTAAAGCAAAGATCTTAACAGCGAGAGTAGTATGTACTGGGTTAGTCAAAATGAAAAGACTGCATTTTAGAATCTCTTTATATTTCATTTTTCCACTTAAAATTTCTTAGTGGGTAAATTTGGTCATACTTGCCTCATTTTAAGTAACAGGTTTATACTTTGGATTTCAAAAAATATATAAAGAATGTGGTGTTTACACGTGTGTGTGTTTTCTTTGGTTGGGAGCAGAGCGGGTTGCTTGCTTCTGTGATGCAATGTTTCCCCGAAAGCCCTGGCTCAAGTACTGAATAATCTACTTGGATATCATACCAGTTACAGACAGTACTTGGGCATACATGCTCTCTCTGAGGCATTGCTGACCGAACTTCAGCTGTTGAGTTTTGTTTCTGGGACACAATCAAGGTTGTCTGGCCAGTAAACAGAATGTCAGAGGAGAGGTGGGAGCCATTGCCATATTCAACAAGCAGGAATGTTGGGCCAGATGCTGTGCTTATCCATAAACTTGCATAGATCAATGGAACCTCTACCTATGAGCAAGTCCCACCTGGTAGAGGAGGAGCAGAAATGAGCTGTACCCTCGCCTAGTTGGTGTTCAAGGCCACCTACGATGGTGCATCTTGACCCAAACACCCAGCAGATCCTACTCTCCCCCTTCCCCCCAGCATAATCTTTCTTTGTTCATTCTAGGAGCCGTCTTTATTACTCAGAGAGTTACCTCTAGCTGAACTCAGAGGTCTGAGCTGAGAAGTCTTCTTGGATCCCATGGGCTGGCCTGGGTGCCTCTGTGCTGTGCTCTTCCCCAGCCCCTCAGCACCCTAGATTGGGATGGCCTCTCTACACCAATGTTCCTCCCACAATTCATGGGCACATGGAATGCTTCTCTCATTTTTCACCGCCGAGTCCACAGTGCATGGTCGGGCTAAGTACATTCTTGCTGGACATGCCTTTCAGGTCACCCTCCTTACACATCGCAAAGTCAGTGCTCCTGTTTCACTACATTCTTGGAGTGGGTCTTTTTTTTTTTTTTTTTAATCAGTGTCTCAGTGGTGGCTCATCAACATCTTACTTTCAGGGCCTATCCCAATGTAATGGGTTTGGTTTTATTTTTAAATACCAGTCTCTGCTTTTCCAGTAGACTAATTTACCTAACTCCAGTTGACTATGTGGATCCATCATTCATTGCCACCATGCTGTGGGAGAACTAAGTCTCATAAATCAGCTTATTCAGTTGGGGTTTGTGCTTGGACTCTGACTTCTCTTGGGTGACTGGATGGGTCAAGGCTGGGCTCTACTGGTGGCCCCGCCTCTAGCTGTGATCTGGCTGGACTTGTCTCCTTGCTGTGAATTGAGCTCAGGTCTGCTGCAGAAGAGCTCATTCTGGAGGCCCAGGCTCAAGAGGTAGAGGCCACCAGGAAGCATTTCTAAAGGCGATAGGACACAGATCAGCTCTCTGGAAGAAAAGAGAAGCCTGGAATCATAGCACTTGCCCATTTGTGTGGTGTATCTGCTCCTATCGTGGCAGATTTCAAGCTACCAGTATGACCTCACCAGGAAGCACACCGCTCTATGGTACTTTTCGTCATACAGAGATAATAGAAAACCTCAGGAACACATGGACTATAGAAATAAAATAACTAGGAAGTTAGGCAATTGAGCACCTTTGTTTTTAATATAATTTACTTTTGGGTTTCTATAACTTAGTTTCTACAGATAGATGTGTCTAGCAGCTGACCTGTACATTTCTGAATATTTAACTGTCCGTTTTCCCCGGGTGAACACAAATGCACGGTGTGCAAGGAAGATCAGAACGGCCACGCAGTGGCTTCCGTACACGTTCCACTGGTCAAAGCAAGTCTTAGGGCAGAGCTCAGAGTCACTGGATGGGGGAGCTTGCTGCTCTGCACAGGGCTTGGTACAAGTGGGGAGAAGAATCTGTGCCTGTGGGTCAGCTGGTCACACATGTTGCCTTCTGGGGCCTTATCTGTATGATATAACCTGCACTTACCCCTATCTTTGGATAGCTCAAACCCTACTTGCCACGGAAGAACCTTGGATATAAATTTCCTTAGCAGATTTGCTTAAGATAATTTTAAGTGTCCTACAGTGTAATAGCTGTTATTCAGAAAAATCGTGGGCTTATAAAATGAAATTGGTTTTTTTTTCCCCCTGTGTGTCATGGGGCCATGCCTGACAGTTCTAGGTGCAGAATTGATGTTTCCTAGTAGACTGTGACTGCTCCTTTATCGTTTAGTATATTCGTCTATGCTTCGTTTTCTCTAAAGACTTTTGCCTGATGGTAACACTGAGCCTTAATCTCCCATTCTGTTTTGGCCCTGTGTGTGCTAAGTAGCAGCGATACCTTCATAATATTTGTTAATGTTCTTTTTTTTTTGATGGTTGGTTGGCTGGGATACAAGTTTGGGATACTAATAATTATTACCACTGATGAGTTAGATAAATTGCAGATGCATTAGATGACAGTGGATAAACAATGATTACTTACATTAAGACAAAAGTCTTAAAAAGGAGTTTTAAAAACTCCCTTTACCATGAGCTCAGATAGAATTTTGTTTTTGTTTTTGTTTTTTAGAATTTTTAAAAAAATTTAAATAATATATTCTGTTTTATAAATTGCACTTATGTCATTGTGTTATCTATTGTTATGTAATCAGTTATCTCCAAATCAGCAGCTTAAAATTTGAGCATTTATTATCTTTCAGTTTCTGATGATGAGGGATCTGAGTGTGGCTTAGCTGGGTGCCAGGTTTTTCATAAGATTACAGTTGAAGCGTCAGCCAGGCCTGCAGCCTCACCAGAATCCTCAGCTGGGAGGGCAGCCACTTCCCAGCTCTCCTTCATGGACTTACTGGCAGGATTCGGTTCCTGGTGGTTGTTGGACGGAGAGCCTCACTTCCTCACTGGCCGTTGGCCAGAGAACCCCCTCAGTTCCTTGCTACATAGGACTTCTCTCTCCACTGGAGATGAAAGTCCCAGACTTTTTCTAACACGATATTGGAAGTGATGCCCGTGCTGCTTGCCATAATCTATTCCTGAGAAGCCAGCCACTAGGTTCAGCCCACATTTAAGGGGATGAATTACACAAGGGTATGAATAGGAGGCGGTGATCATTGGTTGGTTCTTTTAGTTCTTTACTTACCACAATTATATTGTTGTATAGTGATATCACTATACAACAATATAATTCCTGTTTTTCAGATAAATAAGTAACAGATTGGAGAGGTTAACTTATTTGTTTGAAGGCCAGGACGCCAGCGTACACTGTAAGTGGTTCTTCAGCTTTGAATCTTTTCCATCCCAGAAGACAGAATGAAACAATGAGGTCTACCTAATGCTAGGATGTAAACTGCAAGAAAGAAATGTCCATTGTGCCCTGTCACCCTGTACGGTGTCAGAAATAAAACCAGGATTGCAAGAATATGTAGTATGATGATTAATGAAACAACAAGGATAGTAGCACTTTCTTTGCTCTTCCTGTTCTGGTGTCCTTTGTATGTATTTCCTTAGCTACCAAGAGGCAGTGCAGTGAAGCGAACACTTTTAAATAGTTTTCAAGCTTGAAAATAATCCATCAGCTTCGAGTATTTCTCCTGCTCCAAGCTTCTTAAAAATGGATGCTCTCTACTGCCTAAATCAGAAGAGCAAAGTAATATGACTAATTGGTCGGCAGAGCAGTTACAATTAGATTTTGTTTTTATTCTAAGGTATACAGAAAAATAGAGTCCGTATCCATAAATATCCATTTATCTACCTAACTGGTGCCTAAGAGATAGAATCCAATCTTGAATACAAGCTGAGAGAATGACATAGTTGTCCTGTTTTTTGATTGATCTTTGGTCATAGTAGGTCCTAAGAGTCCAGTTTCTGGATTGTTCTTCTTTTTTTCCTTTGAATACTATATTTGGTTTTAGAGATTTGTACACGAATGAGTAGACTACCTTTCACTTTATTTGGGTTTCCTTAAACATTTGTTCAAGGAAAACTGTTTTATTTTAGGCAAGGATTATCATCGCTTGCTTCTCTGCTCTGAGTACCAGCTTCGTCTTGTTAGGGTGGGTCCTGATGCCTTTGGGAGGCCACGTGGCTCTGTTCTTCAGCACATCTTGAGGGAGCAGTTCATGTAGTAACCTGTGGCTGGCCAGAGGGGCGGAACTGTGCTAGATGCATCATAGATTTTTCAGTAGCTCAATCTTAAGATCAGCCTCACTAAACGAGTGCTAAGTGCTAACAGTTAGTACGAGGACCAAGCATGTGTCATCAACGGTGCTGTGTCGTCCTTACCTCCTGGGCATGTGGTATACGTTAATCTGGGGCCAAGAATACGTGTAATTCCAAATCCCGCCAACACCCAGTAGTTTCTTCCTTTTTTGCTTGTCTTCTCCTTTTCTAACATTGAGGTGACAGTTGTGGGAAGTTGGTAGTTTTAAATATTTGTTCCTTCTCTGTCCTCACTGCTATTACCCTGGTGACCAAATACCTCCTTCTTGTCTCTAGCCCTTGTTTGGTACCTGGTGGAGTGTAACTGGTAGGCTAGGCTCCCAGCGCCGGCGTCACTCTCCCCACCGAACCTGTGAAGGTTTTCTTGACCATGACATCAAGTATAATGACATCTTTATTGCAGTCGGGGCTCCTCCAAATCTGACCCTTCATCATCTGTTTCCCGGCTCTTCAGCAGCGTGAGTCTGCATGTCATTTCCGCACAGGCCAGGCTTATTCGTGGCTCCTTCCTTGGCCTGTGCTTGGCCAGCTTCGTCTCACTGTGGAACGCCATCTGCTCTCTTCTCCAGCCCTGATTTAATCCATCCACCACACACCAGCGGGAGTCCCACTTCATCTGTGTGACTTTCTCTGATGGCTGTTGTTGTTCGTTCATCTCTTCCAATCCCGGTTCCTTTCCGATTGGATAGCTTATAACCCACACCATACCTTCGGTGTATTTTACTCTTGTTAGTCTAGAGTAACTAGTTACTCTGTTTTCTCAAAACAATTATAAGTCTATGAAACTCTAACCTTCCCAAATAAAATTGGTCCAAAATTGTAAAGTTCCACTGTGGAAGGCCAAATCTGTTGTCTGTCGTCCCCCTCTCCCCCGCCCCGCCCAGAGATTCCTGACCGAAGCACATAAGCATCTCAGATTCTCCTGATTGATTTAATGATTTAATTGAGTTAACATACATAGTGAATACTTTGCCTTCTGTGAGACTGTGTACTAGATATTTGGCCTGCATTGATAAATGAATGATTCAGGTCCCCGTCTGGGCTTACAGGCCAGTCAATGAGTCAAGCATTAAATAATGTTGTGGTTAATGTACTAAAGGAAATGGTGTGACATGTAAAGAATAGGGCTTGATGTGCAACAGTCTTGGGAGACCTCTCTGGGATAGAATGTTTAATAAAGTACTGATGTTAAAAAAACAAAAACAGAAGTACAGGGTACTTCTCCATCAGGCATCCAGAAGGGAGAGTAGTATCCATCAAACATCTTATACCCTTAGTCTTTTTCAAACCAACCACGAGTGGTTTGATTCTAAAGGACTCGGCCTGCGGAGGGGTAGATAGTATCTCTGGGAGCTTCAGGAAGGGACTGAGGACCAGGAATGGCCATGGGTGATCAGAGAAGAGATGGAAAGGGGGCTTGAGGACACAAGCAATGCTGCAGGATGTGCTACCTTGCGACTCTTGATTCAGAGAAGAGAGGAAGAGGGGAAGGAAAGAGGGGCGCCTGGGGGTGCTCAGCGGGTGAGTGTCTGCCTTTGGCTCAGGTTGTGACCCCAGGATCCTGGGATCAAGTCCCGCATTGGGCTCCCCGCAGGGAGCCTGCTTCTCCCTCTGCCTGGGCCTCTGCCTCTCTCTCTACTCTAGTGCTTTAGTAAATGCTAGGCATTGAGTTAAATGCTTTGTATTTGTTCCTGGATTTCACCTCCACCACACACAGTGACATGGTGAGGTGGACGCGCTCAGACGTACTGCACCGAAATTGAAGTCTTAGAACTTTGTTGTTAAACACTTCAAAACTGTCTTCAGTGTTAGGGTATTAAGGCCTTTGCTAGACGATTGCTACACTTAACACAGGTCTTAAATTTAGAAATGCTGGAACTTTGATAGAAGAATAGGCTTATGTGCTTTGTAGCTGAGGGAGTGGAGGGACGAGGAAGGAAAAGTGACTTTTTTCAAGTTCCATAGTTAGGTGGTGGCAAAGCTGGCCCCAGGACCTGGGAACTTACTTCCCAGTCGGTAATAAGGCAAAGAGATCATCTTAGGAACTGGAAGTTACCACAAAGGGCAGGCAACAGTAATCTGAATGTTAAGAGATTCCATTTCTAAGAGCTAATTTGCCAAAACCCAATAATCTTCATGCTGGGGCCACCTTTGGCCCCCAGTTTATTTATTTATTTTATTTTTTTCAGGAAAGCAGTCTTGGGTTGGCTCCAGCCTGCCCTGCAGCAAACACTTGAACTGGGGTGCTCTGGGTCACAGCACAGAGAAAGCACTCTGAGTAGTTTCTCTCGCAAGGAGCCTTCACCCCAGTTGGAGAAAACAGGCTGATCACTCTGTGATCATTCTGCACTTAACTCTTGTGTTACAACGAGGTGGAAAGCCCCGGTGTGTTAACGTTCACACTGTGGAACTGCCTTATTAATAAACAGGCCAGTGCAGCTGAAGTGTGGTAGTCCCTGTGCTGAGTGCAAAGAGTGGCATGATTCAGAACTAATATTGTGCATAAAAGAAAAAAAAAACACCCCCCCAAAGCATTAGCAGTACGTACTTTTTTTTAAATTGGAAACTCTTTGTTGATAATTTAAGCCTTTAGAAATATAATGACTTTAATAATTCACTAGGGGTGTATGAAAGTTGGGAATGGCATTTAAAAAAATATTTATCTTAGAGTGTGCGGTGTTACGAGGAGGGGGACAGACAGAGAGAGAGTCCTAAGCAGACTCCCCGCTCAGCACAGCAGGGTCCAGTCTCACGACCCTGAGATCATGACTTGAGCCAATACCAAGAGTTGGATGCTTAACCGATTGACCCACCCAGGAGGCCTCGGAATGGCATTTTGAAGGAGATGAACCAAGAACGTGGTAAGGATGAAAGTGGTACCCGTGGGCTTATCAGAGGCAAGAAAGGCGAGCTTCCTGGAGGTGGCCTCTAGGGGCCAAAGCATGGAGGTGATAGCGCTGGACGAGAGGCCAGGTTAGCATAGAGACCTTTCTGCTTTAATGGGCTGCTGCGTATCAAATACTACTCAGGGATTTTCTTTTTTTTTTTTTCTTTTCTTTTTTTAAAAAAAATAATCCTGAAACATGAATACTGTATGTACGTTATCTTTTATAAGATTTGTCTTCTCTAGCATATTTTCTTCAGAAATTGCCTGTTTGCTTGCTGATGGGGTGGGGAATGTTGTTCAATCCTGTTTCATTACATTCCACGTTTAACCCTTTTCCATTTATTCAGTAATTGAAATAGCTTCCTGGGTATGTTAACTCTGTTTAACAGTGGAAAATAAGCTTGTGCGTATCACCCTTCCGTCACAGGGTTATCTGGTCTTTTGTAATTGGGGAAGAGGAAGCACTGAGGAATATTGATGAAAAGACAATGTGGGTGGGATTCTAGATTCGATTGAAGAAACTCTGATAACCCCACTTGATTAGGTTCACTGGTTTTTTCCATGTAATGGAGAAGCTGTTCTCAGATAGTCTGTTTTATTGGCTAAAAGAATTGCTTTTTGCATTGCAAGTGCATCTTATGTGACTGGACTTTATGAAAAAAGAATACGTCTCACTTTTAAAGTACTCTAAAGTGTTAGGCTCACAAACATTTTATAAATTACCAAATGAAATGTTTTCCTTTTCTAGTGTCTGGGAAAGGAAAAATGCTTTTGTTTATACCTGTGAGACCTAATTCTTGGTTATATAATGCATGTAAGTTCAAATATTCAGTATATTGATTTCATTTTTTCCTAACCAACATTACATTTCGAAAGCCCACGTGCCTTATTTTGCCCAGTAGTGCCCAATATCTCTTGATTTCATGTATTTATTTTTGCAGTTGTAAATATTATTCACCGTATTTCTAAGATTCGTAAAGGGAAGAAACTTAAAAAAAAAATTTGTTCCAAGAAAAATGTTCGTTCCAGAGCCTTTATAAATTATTTCTACCTTGCAGATTGATGGCTGATGACCTGCATGAAACGGATCTGTCTTTGCCTTTTATTAATGACTGAATAAATTCATTATTCATTATTGTTTTGGTATTTGGATGTCCAACTAAATCAATAGCCTATCTAGTTTACGGAGTGACAAGCATAGATAAAAATTATCATTGTCTTAACAGAGAACACTGTCTTATCACCAAGGAGGTTATCTTCAGCGTCTCTAATAGGTTAGCAGTCTGCAGACTGATCACAATTGGACACTCTACCCAGATACCCCTTCACATTCTAATTGTATCCTCATAAAATAAATATAATGCTACCCTAAGACCGCCTGGTGAAGAAATTGCATATTCTGTATTAATGTGCTGATAATCTATTTCTCCCCGATTCAGTAGCAATGTCTTTCTTCAGCATTTTATAACAAAATGAACTCGGTATTTGTAGTATAATTCCCCGTATACATTTCCAGTTAATCGAATTTTGCTTTTGTAAATGTATGGTCCTGAATGAAAGATGCGTGTGTGAGTACTGTCGGCCGGGGAAGTTTAATTTCCATTCAGCTGGAGTTCTGCTTATTTCTATATGCTCTTTCTTCCTCCTTTGCTGTCTGTCATTTTCCTTGTTAACCATGAAGATGATGGGAAAGTGTGCCTTGCTTACTGATGGGTATGTGTAGGTTCTTTCGTTCTATCCCAATTGGGATAAAACACAGAAACAGTTAAACAACGGAAGCCACCCCCACAGGAGAAGGCAAAAAAGACCGTAAAAGAGGAAGGTTAAAAAGTTGAAGGCTACTTTGTTAAAATCCTACCGCAGTGCTCTTGTATGGGAGAATGAGTTTGTGTTAAACTGTACCAAGAGCGATCGCATATTTAGGATCTGCATGTAGACATTTATTTGATGGGCACTAGTGAGCTCTGGATTATCTGTTTGCATTTTTCAGTGCCAGATGCTGCTGCTGCCTTTGCTGCCACTTCAAAACCAGTTGGTCATGTCTGAAGATCAATATTAATTGGAATATATGCAGTGTATAGATTTAGAGCCGAGGGCTAGGCATAGGTGAATACAGCCTACATTATCCCACTTTTTAAATGTGCATTATGAAAATATATAGGTTAAATAGTTGGCATTTAGTCATCACTGTGAACATACCCTTGATTATTATTTTTTTTTGTTTCCGGCTATGCATTTAGTGTGGGCCTGTCTAGATTAAAGAGGAATGTCATTTCATTCTGGAGAAAACAAAGGCTCACAAAGATTGGCCTATTTCCAGCCAGATTTTATGTAAGTTTAACTGTTAATTGTAGAATGGTTATGGTTTTTTTTTTTCTCCTTTTAAATCAATATCAAATTAAACCTAAGCAAGTGGAATTGTCAAGGCAACAGCTAGCATATAGCCCTTCAAAAAGAAGTGAAAGAGAGCTGGTAACTGATATTTTTAAACTGAACTTGAAGGAAAGTGGTCTTTTGTGAAGAAGCATTATGAGCCCTGCAGGGTGTGGTGGGGAAAAGCCTGGTCTCAGGGTCATTCATCCTCTGAGAGTTGCATACCCCTTGGGTGCCAGACACACTGCTCTGGCTCAGAGTGGCAACAACAAGTAAGAAACTTTACCACCACAGCAGCCTGCAAGGTAGGTGGGAAACCATTTACTGTCTGGTAAGTTGGGGAGTAGCCAGGCTGGGACTTGAACTCGGGTCATCCGATTTATATTCTGTTATCTGTGGTCTACCAAATTGCCATAGAGTATCCACTTTATCTGAGTGCTGTAGCCTCATCAGACCGTGTACGTGCAAATAAATGCTAACCTGCTTCTTGAATGTAAGGTGGCCCTGATATCCAGGCATAAGGGATGTCTTAGGCCCAATGATGAACAAAGTAACTCTTTATTTTCCTTTAAAGATTCTATTTAAAGCGAGCTTAGCTTTATTTATATCATGTAAATTATAGCTTCAATTCCGATGGACTTTTCCTATGATATTGCTAATAGCGCAATCCTATAATCATCGAATCATTTAGTCATTCAGCAAATTGTGATCAATTATATTGCCCTGGTTTTCATAGACTCGGGAGGCATGTGAAGAGAAGGGAAGCATAATCTTCATGAGCAGTTTATAGCCTGTGAGGAATAACAGAGACGGTTATGCTGTATAGGGCATGCTGTGGTAGAGGTATAAATGAAACACCTTGGGATAATCCTCACAGAGAGGACCCGTTGGCTCTGGGTCTTTCAGGGTCAGCAGGAGTTGGCTGGGTGGGAACTGATGGGGGCATGGCCTTGGTACGTGGCACTGTGCTTGGGAAGACAGCTGCGGTTCTGCATCGTGCATTGCCCAGTGTTTGGGACTCGCTGTGCAGTGTGATGCCCATTTGCAGTACCTTGATTCTCCCAAACCGGAGGGCTGTGGGATGGCGAAAGCCAAGCCTCAGATCCTCTCCTGCCTCACAGTGACCAGGACTCATTCAAAGAGCACCTTTGAGTGTCTAGTGAAACATGATTATGTTGTCTGCCGCAACTGAAAATTTGTGATAAATGCAGTAAGGCCTGGCCGGACTTGCTGATGGTGGTGCAGGAAACCTCATCTTCATGTTACAAATCCATGGTTTTTGCAAGCTTTGGTAAGAATTTTAATTTATTGAATTGTTTTTGGATGGCAAATAGTTTGGGGACTTTTTTTTAATAAAAATTTTTAAAAAGATTTATTTATTCATGAGAGACACAGAGAGAGGCAGGCTCCCTGTGGGAGCCCGATGTGGGACTGGATCCTGGATCCTGGGATCACACCCTGAGCCAAAGGCAGATGCTCAACTGCTGAGCCACCCAGGTGTCCCATAAATAACTATTTTGTTAATTACCAAGATGAAAGGGAGACCATTAAATTTTATTATTCAGAGTTTCAGTTTATGGTGCTCTGAGTTCCCAACCCCAGCAGGATTTTTTTTTATTTTTATTTTTATTTATTTTTATTTTTTGGTTAATTCAGTGTGTGTCTTAACAATTTAATTTTTCCTCACACCAGATGACTCCTGTCTGAGGACTGGCTTGGCTAAAATGTGAAAAATCAGATATGAACATCTAGTTTGTTTCTACTTTTATCTGTATACCAACTTAAAAAGGTTAAGGGAAGCCCTACCGCAAGCTGTTGCGTAGGATCTTTTTGTCCCCACTAATAACTATCAGTGAGGATTTAACTGAGTGTCGAGAGACACAACCTGGAAACCGAGGCTTGGACTTAGCAGAGGTTTTATTTTTCTGAATAAACGAGAGAACGAGGTGGGCAGGATGCACCTGATATGGTGGCTTCTGTGTTCCTTCAGGGATCCAGGCCTTTCTCAGCCATCCCAGGTGTGTGCATGTCCCGTCCTGGACCTAGGATAGCTGCTCTGCTCTCAATATTACATTTAGGTTGCAGACAGGATGAAGGGGTAGGGATCACCCATACTCTTGCTGCCTGCCTGGCTACAACCCACCTAGCCACTTGTTTGTGTCACTGGACAAAAATGTCACACGGCCATTTCTTGTCACAAAGGAGTCCAGAGTGTGGATGTCTTTTTTTTTTTTTTTTCCTTCATTTTAGCTGGGCCTGTTACTATTCTAAATAAATCTAGATTCAGCGAGAAAGAAAGAAACCAGGATATTTGGTGGGTGGCTCTGCTGTGTGTCACCAGACCCCGTCTCAGGATCCTCAGGTATTCCGAGGCAGAGCCTGGATCTTACTTGCATTTGAGCATCACCTTGGAGATGGATTAACATTCCCTCCAGCAAGACATGGGAATGAGAAAGAGAATCCAAAGAAAGCCCAAGGAGACACCTGTATTTGTCCTTAATAAATTGGGAAATCAAATAGGCTACACACGGAATCTCTAAATAATTTTAACTGAAGGCTGTGTTCCCAAATATTTAACAAAATGGAATTCCAAGAGCCAGTGTCCGTGTTAGGTCTGCCCAGCTTTTATTTGGAAAGCAACGGCGGTGCAAGTAATAATACTGTCATTTTTAAGCTTGCTTTTCTCCCCGCCCCCAACCCTGGAAATACAATTTGAGCACTAACCGAACCAAAAGGAAGCCAGGCCATCAAGCTGGTATTTTTTTGGTGGTTTTGGTAAGCAGAACAGGAAGGCTTACACTACATCGTGAGTGCTATTCAGGGTACTCTTTGGCCCTTCAATATATATATATATATATATTTTTTTTCTTTTTATGAGCACCTAGAATGTATCAGGCAATATTCTAGGCTCCAGGGATAACAGAAAAGAGGGAAAACTCTCAGCCCTTGTAGAACTTTCCACTTAGAGTGCTAGGTAAGCTCCAGCCCTTGTAGAACTTTCCACTTAAAGTGCTAGGTAAGCTCTTCATCATCTAATCGGTGTGATGGGTTTTGTTTTGTTTTGTTTTGTTGTTTATTTTTAAAATGCTCTTGGGACTATTATGGGCCTTGCATTTTGTTTTTCTGTCTTTGAAACTTTTCTTGGCTGATTTGAAACATAATGGCTAATGAAATAAGCTGTAAGTCTTGGAGTTCAGAAAGGGAAAACACAGGCCATGAAAAGCTGTGAGCAGAAAAACATCTTTAGAGTGTGTTAAATCATTTCATTTTAAGCTCTTCATTTTATAGTTCCATCATGTCAGGTACCTTAATTACAGAATCTTTTTCTTAATTAAATACTGTAAAACAGTCAAGGATTTTAGTTCTTTAGGCGTTTCATAATGTGTTCAGAAGCACTTAATATTTTGAACTTCGGGCCTATAAAAAGTTTATCTTAAAATTAAAGGGGCAGTGGTTTTTGAAAAGCGCTATAGTCAAGTAATTAGAGCGCTGAGCTTGCTGGATGCCTTTTATTGCTTCCATCTGTTTAAAGATAATGAAAAGAAATTGGGGGAAGAAATGTAGATTGTAGATCATTAGCTATAGAAAGTGCTTTTTAAAGAGAAATACTTGATCTCTCAAAGACAGTTAGTGATGGATTCTTTAATGATTTTGATCTTTCATTGATGAGTTCCCAGTGTTATATGCTTGTATGCTTGTACTTGGGTTGTATGCTACTTTGGGTGCTGTGGATTTTTTTTTTTTTTTTTTTTACAATATAACTTAAGTCAAAAATCCTAACAGAGATGCACCCTTTTAGGAATGGTCTTCATCTATTCAAGTAAGTCAGGCAAATCATTCATGGAACTTGGTTCTTTGTTATTGTTTCCTTCAAACAATTATCTGCGTACCTCCCACCTCCCACCAGTCCCTGATTTCCCAGCAGTGAACAACATAGGTGTAATTTCTGCTTTCATGTAGCTTGAAATCTAGAAGAGGGAGATAGTTGAGTAATAGACACGTAATAATGCCAAATGGTGATAACAGCTATGGAGAAGAATGAAGCTGAGCAAGGGGGAGAAGTGACAGGAGGAGCTGCTGGTCTTATTCTTTGGTCGCTGCTGTGAAGTCTCCATTAGAAGGTGACATTGGAATAAATAAATACCTGATGGCAGTGAGGGAGTGTGTCACAGGGCTGTCAGGGGACAGGATATGTAAGGTGGAGGAAACAGAAAGGGCCGAGTCCTGAAATGAGAGCATGTCTGACTTGTGATTTGTGTTCAAGGAACAGCAAGGAGGCCCCTGTGGCTACTACGGTACAGTGAGCAAGAGACCAGAGATAGGAGATGAGCTCAAAGATATCAGCGGGAAGGTGTTATAGGGACTTAGGCATTATGTTAAGAACTTTGCGTTTTATACTGGTTGAGAAGAAAGGCCGGTTCCCTTTAAACAAAAGAGTAACTGATATTTCTTAAGTCTTATGACCAAGATCATGCCAACTACTATGATAATAGACTGTGGGAGGCCAGGGTAGAAACAGGAAGAGGCCAGCTGGGAAGTTGCGTCAGTACCACAGGTGAGAGAGGATGGTGTTTGGATCAGGATGGCGGTAGAAGCAAAGGTGGTAAGAGGTGATTGCATCCTTGGTCTCTTTTACAGATAGATCTGAGGACTTGCCGAGGGATTTGGATGTAGGGTATAAGGAAGAAAGGAGATAAGGATGCCTCCAAAGTTTATGGTTCGAGTGAGGAAAGTAGAATTGCCATTTACCAAGATGCAGAACGTTGCTGGAAGAGAAAGTGATAAAATCGAATCTTATTTTGAACATAGTACCTTTGATGATAGGCTTATGAGACAGTCAAGTGTACATATATCCAGTAGACAGAGACAAGCGTTTGATGTTAAGGGGGGGGGAGGTCACAGCTGGGAATACTAACCTGGGAGTCATCTGCATATCGGAGGCATTTAAAGACGTAGGCATGAATGATGTCATGAAGGAAGTGGGCATAGAGAGGGAAGAGAAGAAAAAAGGAAAAGCTAAGACTTTTCTAAAAAACAAGGGAATGGGGAAACCAATTCACAGGTCATTCAGACAGTGAACACAGACTTAGAAACAACTCTGAGTATGTTTAAGGAACTAAAAGTGGAGATTGAGAATTATGTTAGGAAGCTGGAAATGATCAGAAAACTGGAAATGCTATGTAACCAGAAATAATCAAAATAAAGATTTAATGGGTTTAATGGAAGATTAGACTTATTTGAAAAGTTAACCAAACATATTCTTACCGTATGATCCTGCAATTGCACTCCTAGGTATTTTTATACAAAGGAAATCAACTTAGGCCCGCACAAAACCCTGCGCTTGGATGTTTATTGCAGCTTTATTCATAATTGCCAAAAGCTTGGAAGCAACCAAGAAACACTTAAGTAGATGATGGGTAGATAAGCTGTGGTAATGTCCAGGCAAGGGAATATGATTGGGCACTAAAAAGAAACTAGTTATCAAGGCATAAAAAGAGATGGAGGGACCTTAAGTGCGTATTACTTGGTGAAAGAAGCCAATCTGAAAATGTTACCACTCTGTATGGGACTATAATAAATGTGTGACAACATGTATCTATTGCCCAGACCCTCGCAATGCATAATAATACCAAGAGTGAAGCCTAACGTCCTTTGAAACCCTAATAGAATTCGATGACCTTGATGTGTCGGTGGAGGTTCATCATTTGGAACCATGTACCACTCTGGTGGGGGATGTTGGTAATGGGAAAGGCTATGCGTGTGTGGGGACAGGGCTATATGGGATGTCTCTCAGTTTTGCTGTGAACCTAAAATCTTAAAAGAGAAAGTCTTAAAGGTCAGGCCAGGCCTATGCAGAATTTTTAAAAGGTGGCAGAAAGAGAAGTCCTATGGATGTCTTTAGGCTGAAGACGAGAAAGGAGCTGAGAGCTATATGGACTGTGGTGTGGTATCTGAACATACGTGTAACTGGAGTTTCAAAGTAGGGAAGAGGGAAAATAGAACAATATTTGAAGAGCTACTGGCTGAACATTTTTAAAAAACCAATAGAAAAGGACCAGGAGAAAATTGGGTGCAATATATGGAACATTGTTTTGAGGAGTTTTGTTTTTGTTTTTTTTGTTTTTTTTTTTGTTTTTTTTTGTGAAGGGGGTGGAGAAATGAGGTGAGGACAAACGGGACAAGCGGGCAGACAGATTTCTTTTCTTGGTAGATACTAGAGCAGGCTTTATATGCTGATAGGAATGTTCCAGGAGAGGGACTGTTGGTTCAGGAGAGGGGGAGGCAGCTACCTGTGCCGTGTCCTTTGGTAGGTCATTGACTAGGATCCAGTGGCAAGAAATCCTACCAATCTGCTGTATAACTGCTCCCAAATTTCTATTTGGCTTTATTTTTTTTAAAGATTTGATTTACTTATTCAGAAAGATAGGCAGAGAGACAAGAAGCAGGCTCCCTGCAGGGAACCCGATGTGGGACTCGATCCCGGGACTCCGGGATCATGCCCTGAGCCAAAGGCAGAGGCTCAACCACTGAGCCACCCAGGTGTCCCTCTATTTGGCTTTAAGTTACATAATTAACAAGGATAGTCATTTGCTATAGATTGTGTTGTTCTGACTCTCCTTGATTTGCTCCAGCATTAATAGCACATGGAAGTAAAGTCCTCCTCATGCCTCACTCTGGTGATCTACTAACTCCCATGCCCCAAATCCTGTTAGATACTGAGACACCTGCCTTAGACCCCGGGCCTGTTCTTTACTGACACTGTTTTTTTTTTTTTTTAATTTTATTTATTCATGATAGACATCATGATAGAGAGGCAGAGACCCCGGCAGAGGGAGAAAGAAGCAGGCTCCATGCTGGGAGCCCGATGTGGGACTCGATCCCGGGACTCCCGGATCGCGCCCTGGGCCAAAGGCAGGTGCTAAACCACTGAGCCACCCAGGGATCCCTAGTGCTACTGTTTAAACCACAGTGGTGGACAGAGCTGACTCAGCAGACAGACCGCTGAGGTTTGAAATCTATTTTCTTGACATAGTCTGTGTAGAAAATGGGGCAAGTTATTTAACCTCTTGGATTTTCCATTTCCTCATTGGTAAACAGTGGTGGATAGTGTATTAGTACCTACTCGGCAGGCTTATTACGTGTGTTGAATCAGTGCATACATGTTTCTAGAATTGTGTCTAGCACACAGGGAATGCTTGATATATATATATATATTTTTTTTTTTTTCTTTTTCCCTCACAAAGACTATGTATAACAGCGCCTTGGGGGCTCTTAAAAAATACTGATGCCTGGGTTTTACCCGTTGAAGTTTTTTTTTTTTTTTTTTTTTGTTTTGTTTTTTTTAAGTTTTATGTAAGTAATCCCTACACCCGACATGGGGCTTGAACTCAGAACTCCGACATCAAGAGCTGCACTCTTTTCCACCTGAACCAGCCAGGTGCCCCTGCCCTTTGAAGTTCTAATTTCTGCGTGGTCTAGGGTCAGGTCCCTAGTCCAATAGTAAGTTACTAAAAACGGAAACTCTTCAGTTATTCTAATTTTGTAGTCAGGGCTGCCCTAGCCCTGGAAGTCACCAGCCTATTCTTGCCCTCAAGAAGCTTCTCTTAGGCTTCAGTTTGCCAAGACGTTTGCACGAGTGCTTTCAGTTGAGCTTTTAAAACGTGGCTCATATCTTTATTCTGGATGACTTTGAAATGTCTGCAACAGTGATTACGTTTATCTCCATGGACCCCCCCAACCAGCCAGAAAAAGGACGTAGCGTTCTTGTTGCCCGAGTCCTATCTGGTAATCTGTATTCTGCTGTATGGATTGTTTCATACGGAACTTTGTAGTCTGGGAGAAATTGCAGAAATCACACCAAATGAATTGTGCGGCGTGCCAAAAATAAAATGGAATATTCATGCCTGGGTATTTGCTTTTTTATGTGACTTAAAACGTACAGCCTTTGGGACAATGTTATCACGTTGACTCCATTCTGGCAGGGAAAGCTAATTTAGTAGAGAAATTGGCTGGAGTGTCTCCTCTAATAGAAATAAACACAAAACCACTTTAGTGTCTCTTCTTTTCAAGGACTGCTGTTTTTTTCATAATATTTGCAAGCCCACAGATTGATCCAGAAGCCCCTGTAACTCATGTACCCGTGACTTGAAAATGTTTAAGATGCTTTTTTCCCCCATGAATTAATAGTACCGAGAAACATGGGGCCATTTTTAAAATCCCAGCTTGTGCATGAAATTTAGTGTTCCTTTTTCGGCAAACCTAGGAAAGGGGCCAGATGGGTAAACACACGTCAATAATGTTGTGTAGCCAATGCTGGGGTGAGAATAAAAGCTGGGTTGCATAGAGGTGAGTTCACCAGGGTCCTGCAGGATGGCAAGGGGTTGCACAGGGAGAGGCACAGTAGACCGACAACCACAGGATGAGTAGGGGTGTCCAGACCTGGGGTGGAGGAGCTGGGAGGGGGAAAGGGAGAGCACCATCCTTTGTGTTAAGGGGAGGAGCAAATGCTGGGGGTCTTGAGACATTGTGACCTGTGCGTGCCTATCCTGTGTAATTTTTTTTTTTTAGATTTTTAAAAAATTTATTCATGAGAGATACACAGAGGCAGAGACACAGGCAGAGGGAGAAGCAGGCTCCCTGCAGGGACCCTGATGCGGGACTCGATCCCAGGACCCTGGGATCATGACCTGAGCCAAAGACAGGTGCTTAACTGCTGAGCCATCCAGGCGTCCCTATCCTGTGTAATTATGAATGGCTTCGCTCTTTACTAACAAAAACAAACTCATCTGGATGGTAAGTTGGGTGTCTAGTCCCACGACCCATGGCAAAGACCTATACAGGAGAATGGTTCATGGTTCAGGAAACATTGAGGTGTTTCCGTTCATTAGTTGCATTTCGTTCAGATGATCTATGTTTTGTACCTGGCTAATTAGTCCATTTGGAAAGTGACTTAATCTGTGGAGACTGATGTCATATTACTGCCAAGGTCTTTTTCTTCTGTGGGTGACATTTTTCATTTTTCCTTTTTTTTTTTTTTGTAAATGGAATTTAGTCCCATTTTAGGATACACGATGATCTTTGCTTCTTAGCACTTTTCCATTGGCCCCTGTGCTGTCTTCTTTTGTGGTGTTCCGTGGCCTGCACTGGACCCCCAGTACCGTTGGCAGCATCATGGAAAGCAGTGACCCTCAGTTCGCAGCTCCATATGCATGGTTTAATCTCAAATTCCCATCTAGTTAATCTCTGTCCTTGCTGACGTGGGGTTCCCATGTCACCACCAGTCACTGTCCATGGATTTTATTCTGTTCCTCGTTGTACTTCCCAGACTGTAATTTTGGGAGCATGATCTGTTTACCTAGTACGTCGGTCTGTGGAATGGGGTTGCTGGTACTAATAGCATCTCTAAAAATTGGTGGTTGAATTTGATACTCACATTCTCAAAATGCGATTCGTTTTCACCTGCGCATTGGAGTTGGAGCAAGTTAAGGGTCTTTGCCACTGTTTATCAACACAGAAGCTAGCATTTAAAAGAATTGCATTTTGAAGTTGGCTTTAATAGTCACTTAATTTCTCCCTCCTATATTGAATTTGAGATTACTTAATTTATTGAATCACTTGCCTATTCCCCATGTGTTAAGGAAAATCTTGCACTTGAATTCAAAGGAGGGGGATGGCATTCCATGGGATCAGTGAGTTGGCCCATGCCTTTGTACCAAGTGCCAGACCATTCGGAGCAACCTCAAAGTTGTAGTTTGAAGCAACTTTATTTTGTAATGAACACGATTCAGGGTTCAAGGAAAGAACTACGGTTAAACTTTTTATTTTCAGCTTTATATCTGTTATTACACATCAGGACCCATGGTCAGGAAGTTGTCAATGACTCTAATGTTGGAGTGGATTTTATGTATCATTTTTATCCTGAGAGAGTCTCCTTTACTGCTCTTCTGAGTATGTATTGCCTGCATTTATTTACTTGCTTTGACATTTTAGTTCTCTTGACTGTGGCAAGTGCACGAGATGTTTGACACCCAACCTCGAGGAGTTTCTCCCCCTTTTTAACAGAGGTTTGAAGGATGGCCTCTCTGCCGAGGTTGGCAATTTATACGTAGTTAAGAAAGGAGTGGAGTGAATTGTGGGAGATACTGAGGCTAGGGATCTTAGGGGAAACCTCGCGACTCGACCCGTAGTTGGGTCCCCCAGTAGAGTTGTCTTCTGTAAAATGGGGACAATAATAGTACCAATCCCACAGGATGGTGATGGAAGTCTAAATGTTAATTCACATAAGAGGCTTGGCGTAGTGCCTGGAGTATAAGAAGTATGGCAACGTTAATGGTTATTGGTTTGGTATAATTTTGCTTGAGAGAATAGCCAAGATCTTATACTTAATGTCTCGAGAAAACTGTCCAGGCTTATAAAATAGAATTTGATTAACATTCAGAAGGAGTAGAAGAAAGAAACCAGGGGTTGGAGGAAACGTAGCCTTGGCCTAATCACATCTCCAGCTACTGGCTGCTCAGTGAGTAGGAGCAGCAGTACTTTGCAGAGCTCTTGTGGCTGAGAGTGGAGGGATCCAGCAGGGGAGAAATCTGAAAGCTACTCCTAGACTTGCTGAGGGGGAAAAAAAAAGAACGGGGAAAGTGTGCAAAGCTCTAAGAATCCTGAGCTTAGGGGGTGTCACAAGAACGCAGTATCTATAGTGTGAGTTCCTGTAGCTGATTTTTCAGTCTGGTTCCCACACAGGAATTGAGCTAGAGGAAAACTGTAGAAGCAGTGTGAAAGAGCTTTCCTCTCGTCCAGCATCGGTCCTATCTCAGGCTTAGTTCTCAGAGAAGCTATTCTCCGAGACACATGAGTAGCATTCTCAAGTAATTTCTAGCTAGGCGTGCTCTATGCCTGGGATGTTTTGGGCACACCAGCAATTGAGAGAGGTCCTGTGGCCTACTGGTACGGAGATAGGGGTGCAGATTCTTGGTGATTTAAAATGAGAGGCAATGAATAGGGATAGTGAAGGCTATCCTGGTTCTCAGATGGTTCTTTGTGTCCTTTGAGACTGCATGGCTAAAGCCTGCCAGGACCTGTTAGGAGTGAGGTCACAGTTGGGAATGTGGCTATGGGAGGGGGCTGGTGGAGATGGGATGCTGGGCATAGCAGGCTGGTGCAGGGACCTGGGGTTGTCTCCCTTGGATTCCGCAATGGTGGGTGGTGGTGGGTGGGTGGGTGAGCAAAGACCAGCAAAACAGAGAACCAAGGCTGGCAGGTCACTGTGCTGGAAAGTCCTGCAGGTGAGGAGAGTAGGAACTTGGGGCCCACGGCTCAAGAGGGCGTTGGAAGTGATGGTTCACAGTGCCCAGACTGGAGAGAAGGAGGTTGTTGAGGGTCTGGAGGGCCCTGTGAGTGCCAGGGGGATCCGTTTCTGCAGGAGGTGAGCCAGCACCGTGGGGAGCAAGAAGGATAGCATTGCTCTTCTGACCTAGGTCACAGGGTGCTGGCATCTGAAAGAGCATGACATTTGAGTTGCCCCTTCAATGAAGAATAGAAGTTTGCCAGGAGAGAAGACAGTAGAAGCAGAATCGGAGGATGAAGCTTAACTCTCAACTTGAACTTGAATGTTTGCCCGGCTTTTCAGGGGTAGAGAGGTGATAAGAGATGAGCCTGAGAAGCCAGGTTACCACTGGGACGTGCAGGGCTTTATAATGCCTTACTTAAGATGTGGTAGTTTACTCTGCAGAATTGGGGTGATTCCCAGGGAAGGCGTGGCAATTAACCTTCTGCACTACATGGTTAAAAACTTTGGTGAGGCTATTACAGAAGCTGTAAGTTCTGTGGGTCCTGATCTTACTCAAAAGGAAGCATAAGAACCAACACTCAAAGGTCACATACAAATGGCTCTTGGAGTTACTGTTACTCTGAATTAGTCAAGGCTCTGTAGATTTTTCTCCAAATCCTCACTGCTCGGTAATGTATACATCTTCGTTTTGAGAAATAGGTCATTAAAATACTTTAATGTTCCATATAGTTGGTACAACTATAGTGCTTGTAGTTTGTAAAAATCTACCAACCCCTCACCTTTGTCTTTTGAGTGGATCAATTCTTACAGAGCTTGTTATAGGTCAGGGTTGTGGCAGCCACTTGGTGATGTTACCTTGCGAACATGAGCTGTCCGATGAGGTTTTAGATTATGCTAGTTTAAAAGGAAGTTTGGGCAAGAGAAATTATCAGAAAAACTATTTTTTACTGAAGGTGTAGAGAAAAGAACTAAGCAAGAGATTATCTTTTCACCAAGGATTCCAGGCAGAGTGTCTCACCAGAGCTGGTGTGGGCTTCATTATAAGACAAGCATAGAATTTCTTCCAAAGAAGATGAAGGGATAGGACTAGGGGATTGGTTAGAGAAGGAAGCCTGATTTTTTTTTCTCTTTTGTATAATAAAGAAGGCAAGATAAAGTTGTTACTTGAAAATTTTTGAGCAAATCAAAACCAGGATGCATGTATTCCAGTTTGCCTGGGCCAGTGTCCATTTACATTTGTGTCAGCATAACTATTAATAGTGCCCCCTCTCTCGTTCTAACGTGTCCCACTTTGGGAAGAGAAATGACTCTGTCACTTGTTGCACGTGAAGGCCTTCTTCCCTGACACAGCTATTACAACATTGTACGTTGCTGTTTAATCTTTGACCAGATACATTAGTTTTTTTTTTTTATTATTATTGTAGCTTTAATGGTGGGCCTGGCGTCTCAGTCTTTCCCATTTAATATTCTTATATTTTTCTACATTACTGCAGTTTTGTGCCTTTTTTTTTTTTTTAGTTGCTGCTGTGTCAGGAATGCATTGAACTATAATTCGACTAGTAGTGACTTGCACAGTTAACAGTTGATTTTACTTAAGAAGCTTGGAAATAGATGGTCTAGGGCAGGTGTGGGTGCTCAAGGATGCTCTCAAGGGTGGAGACCCAGTCTTCCCATGCCACCATCTTTGGGATATGGTTCTTATCCTGCTGCCCTTCAGGCATTGCCCCTGTACTCCAATGGGAAGATAGGGGAGGGGCTAAGTGCAAAAGAGGCCCTACTAGCTAATTTTTTTCCTCTGTAGGGATCTAGCCAGTAAATTGTGTGACTGTCTGACTGGTTGGAAGTGGGTTCCATGCTTGCTTCTAGCTGCAAGGCTTTCTGGGAAATTTTCAAATGCTATATTGGAGGATGACGAGGGAGTTGGGGCTCTGAATGGCTTCTTGATACACAGTGTACCAAAGTCTGTCACAGCTGTGAGAAAGTACTTTGTAGGAGTGTGGTTGTTGGAATAATAATTTTCTTTCAAGGGTTAACTACTGCCACACAACTACAAAACCATGTAGCATCCGTGATGGAGCAAGGATTAAGAGAGGTTAAATCGAACTCCTTCAAAGAGTGAGGTACAGTGGCTCTTACATGGTGTCCAACTTAATTTCTTAAATTAATTCTGAAAACAAAGCTGATTCACCAACTCTTGCAAGAGTGTGTTTTTCATTAGCTTAGATTGTGTTAAGCATGGCTGACTCTACAAGGTACTTAATGTCATTAAAAATTCAGAAAAAATGCTGTTCGATTTTTTTTTTTGGCTGTTCGATTTTTAAAAGCATCTTGTAATGTCAACTATGTTGGCAAACCAATTTTAATGTCTTCCATTTTTAGCTGAGCTAGAGACTCACCAAAGGTGTACGTGAACATTCTAATTCTTTTGAATCCTTGTTAAGTGCCTTGATCGTGTTTGATGTAAACATACAGTGTATTTTATGTAGTATCTGATGCTGCTATGATTCCAAACCATATTTAGTCAACGTCCAGTACAAGCAATGAAATGTCATTGACTTCCTTTCCCATTCTCAAAGAAAAACTGTCCCTACACATAGCCCTTGGGATCTATGGTATTCTTTTTATAAGTTGAAAATTTTGTTGGGTAAGATCTGTCTTTTTTTTTTTTTTTTTCCTTCTTTATCCTTTTATCCTATGTTCAGTTTTATGTTCTCCCCTCTTGGGAGTCACTTTAATGTGAAGTCACTTTAATGTGCGTTGTTTATTTGAATGACCTATTGTAAGTATTATAATTGAGTGTATTTCTATATTTTGTATTGCTTGTATTTGTTATTTGCATTTTTAAATATTATCTATTCCCAAGGATGATGGAAGAAAGAAAGGGAAAGGATACATAAAATCTTAAAATGTGGGGATCCCTGGGTGGCGCAGCGGTTTGGCGCCTGCCTTTGGCCCAGGGCGCGATCCTGGAGACCCAGGATCGAATCCCACGTCGGGTTCCCCGTGCATGGAGCCTGCTTCTCCCTCTGCCTATGTCTCTGCCTCTCTCTCTCTCTCTCTGTGTGACTACCATAAATAAATAAAAAAAATTTAAAAAAAAATCTTAAAATGTATGTAAAATAAATATTTCCTATTTTTTTCACTCCACGCAGTGTTTCTAAGACCTCTTCCATGTTGTATATAAGTACATAGAGTCCTTGTCTCTAACTGTTCCATGTAGTTTATTTAACCACTATCTCATTGATGGGTACTTGGGTTACCTCCCGACCATGTCCAGCATTTTCCTCTTGTTTCTTGTGACCCCCAAGATGGCCTGGTGGTCTTTTCCTAGGCTTTTTTCATGTGCCATGGAACACACCTTCATACCTTCTTCTGTCCTTGCTCATGCCAGCTTGGGAAAAGTGCATTCGTCAGCAAGACAAGCAGCAGCACGGGCCAGTTGTATCAGAACATGGCCTCTCTACACCCTAGTGGGAGGAAGAGTCTTGCTCCCTTTTCTGCCACTGTAAACAAGGCTCCAGTGACCATTCTTGTTCATGTTGCCTTGTAGACCTGTGTGAGAATTTCCATGGGACCTGAACACAGGAGCAGAACTGTTAGGTCATGGGATAATTTTATACGCCATTGTACTTAAATATAGTGCCTGAGCACTCTCTGTAATGGTCACACCACAAGCACTTTTCTTACCATATTTGTGAGGTCTTCCCTTGTCCATGTACCTGGCTGCCCTTGGTATCTCTCAGCTTCTTAATATTTGCCAGTCTGTTTGACATACAGTAGTAGCTCCTGGTTTTAATGAGCTTTTCTCTGACTTCATCTCTTTGAGCATGCCATCAAATGTATGTGTCTCTTCAGTAAGCTGCTCGTTCACAGCTTTTGCTCATTTTTTCCGTGATGCTTATTTTTGTTGATTTGTGAAGGTTTCTTATATACTGTAGGAAAAAGAAATCCTTTGTCAGATTTATGCATTTGAAATACCTGCTAACATTTTCTTAGCTATTGATTAACTTATTTTTGCTTATTTTTGTAGATTGCTAGACCAACAACCTGGCTTTTTTTTTTTTTTTTTTTGGTGTTAGATTTTCAAAAAGCATTTATTGTATCTTAATTTTGAAGAAACATTTCCACTTAACATGCTAAGAAATCACTGTGCCTTTCTGAGACATAAATTGCTGTATTTTTATCTGTTGAAACTATAATACTTGTGTTTTTTTTTAACATCTGTGGAGAGAGTAGTTGAGAGCAAATTGAAATAGAAGTTGAAAGTTTAAGCTTCTTTTATAACTTTCCAGCCTTTCTTTCATTAGCATAATAAAGTGGTCATCTACATGAAACTATACCTTGTGTTTTTATATTTTGTTAAAAAATTTAAAACCGCATTATATATGTAGTTTAAGGCTCTTTGGGTTACATAGAGTCTGAAAAAGTCATGAGATGCAAGTATATTTATTCAGCTTTGTTTCCCCAATAGAGGACTTGGATGTATAATGTGAAAGTTAAACCTTGTGACAAGAATGTGCTGATCATCAAATCATAGAATCTATGTTGCCTTCAACACGTGAATGAATATATTGTGTGGGACTTGTAAGATTCTAAATGTGGAGGGTATTATGCTGAGTGAAGTAAGTCAGTCGGAGAAGGACAAACATTATATGTTCTCATTCATTTGGGGAATATAAATAATAGTGAAAGGGAATATAAGGGAAGGGAGAAGAAATGTGTGGGAAATATCAGAAAGGGAGACAGAACGTAAAGACTGCTAACTCTGGGAAACGAACTAGGGGTGGTAGAAGGGGAGGAGGGCGGGGGGTGGGAGTGAATGGGTGACGGGCACTGGGGGTTATTCTGTATGTTAGTAAATTGAACACCAATAAAAAATAAATTAAAAAAAATTTATAAAACAAACAAAAAAATTTATTAACCCGTGCCAGAACGAAGTGCAATGAGTAACTTTTTTCGAGGAGGGGAGAGGGTAATAGGTCTTAAGAGAGTAACTGGCTTCCATTTAAACATAACCAGAAGCCAACTACCTGCTTGGTTTGTTGCAAGAGTGGTTTTGGACTCTTTAGGCAAAGGCAGAGACAGAAGATCATTTCTTGGCTTGTCTGCTTGGATTACAGAGAAGGAAAAATACTAAATTTCTCATTAGCTTTTGCTTCCTTATTGGAGGGAATGATACAATGATCTGGAAGGGTAGCAACAAATCCTAGTAAGAGGGATTAGACACCTGAGATGAGTGAAAAAATGAGACACAAGTGCTTTTTTATTTTAAAAAGAGTTCAGGTTTTCTGGTTTGGATGTGTTGCATTCCAGCATCCTGAGAAAAACTCTAGATGGAATTGCAGAAAATAGATTTCTCCTGCCTTTCTAAACTCCTGGGGGAGTGAGAACAGTGCCAGAAGTGGAGACAGTGGTGACTGATTTCTGAGGCATAAGACAGAGGTGAGTTTGGCCATGGTGGTTTGGGTTCCAGCAGAGTTCCAGACTGATGAATGGGTAGATGAGAAGTCTTGAGTCCTGGGTTGTGAGCAACAGAACCCAACTCTGAATATCTAAAATACAAGTGGGTCTTATTAAAGGATGTTGAATGTCTTGAGGGGAAGACTTAAAGAGCTGGTCTCAGAAATCGGCAGACCCCAGGGGAGGCCAGACAAAATTTCAGCCAGCCGGTGCTGAGGGAAAGAAGCCAGGAAAAAGCTGCCACCAAGGGCTCCTGCTATTAGACAGGCATTGCTGCCTGCTGGACTCGGGCCCTGGCCGCTGGGACACATTCTGAATTGCCTTTGCTTACTGTGTCGTTTCCGGCAACTCCCAGCCCTCTCTAGGCACAGCTGTTGGCCGACCTTCGGGAAGTTGCCCGTGCTCTAGCTGCCAGAGTTTTGTGAGGCTTTGCTCATATTTAGCCTCCTTTTTGCCTTCCATGGAAGAAGGTGAGGCCCGTACATCCCCACCAAGGTTCTCTCTCTGCAGGAACCTCAGTCATAGGAAGACTGCTCAGAAATGGGAGAACCACCAGCAGGACAAATGTTCACTACAGGAGTCCTAGGGAAGGAAAGAGCTTGCCTCTGGGAGGTGGCATGTTAGCTCTGAGCCAGCCATAGCAGAGGAGACCTACTTTTTTTTGATGAAGTTCCTCACTTAGTGTGTACAGAAATGGTGGTTCTGAGTTTTAGAAAGGCCTTCGATGAATTCTCTCCAGAGAAGTCTCTCCTGTTCAAGTCCTAAGTGATGGAATATCTCCTCTCGGAGACTGTCGGGTAATGGAAGTGATGCCTTGAGGCAGCTCAAGAGGGCAGACTCTCGGCTGCTAAATGACTACTGGGCCCAGAACATCAGGGGATGCTCATCAGATCTGCTGGAGCAGTTAAGCAGGAAGGGATAGTGAGTGCATTGGAACACGGACCTGAATCTAACTGGGTGAAAGGTAATAAATATCACATCTTAGTCTGGTTTTCAGGAAGCCAGCTGCATATGTATATGATGAATAAAGAAGTCAGCGCCTTCTGACATCACATGTAGAAATGCCTTGAACATTTTAGCTGAGTGGAGGCACCAGATGAGTCAATAGGTTGATTTTATTTTATTTTATTTTAATTTAAGATTTTATTTATTCACAGAGACACAGAGAGAGGGAGAGACAGGTAGAGACACAGGCAGAGGGAGAAGCAGGCCCCATGCAGGGAGCCCGACGTGGGACTCGATCCCGGGTCTCTGGGATCATGCCCTGGGCTGAAGGCGGCGCTAAACCGCTGAGCCACCTGGGCTGCCCAATAGGTCGATTTTAAACAAAACTCCCAAGGCGGTCTGAAAGTATTGATGCAAATAAAGGTCCTTCACAAGGAAGAGATTTTTCTCTGTTCTTTGTGGATCCGATGACATGTGAAGTGTCCATTGATTCTTGCCCCACTCAAGAATGCTTTTTTTTGGCAGAGTTACCAAAATACAAGTGGAGGTGAAAGCATGGCATGTGAGGGGCACTTACAGGAAAGAGTCGTTATCCTCAAACCCTTTGAGACACAGTGGCTGTCTGCAAATAGAGGCAGGTGTGTGGAAGGAGGAGTTGGCCCTACAACCTCACAGGACAGAGGTGAAACCGGTGGATGTCAGTTGCAAAGAGGGAGGTTCCCAACAGCTAGAGCTGGCTCCGCCTTGAAGAGAAGCAGGTGGCACGTCTCTCAGGACCACTAATCATGACCAACTCTACTGTTGGGGAATCGAAAGCATTTCACCAGTGTATTGGCCCACCTTACTCTCACAGGCTTTAGCATTCCCTGATTGTTAAAGTTGCCAAAGATCTCTATTCACGAGGCTGTGAAACAATTTAAATATCCAGATGAGGTTGGTGAAAGACTCCATAGCTTTCAGAGCTAGGAATATTAATTCATCATGAAGCTGGAAGGGAAGGTCTAATAAAGAGCAACATGAGATGATAAATATTTGATTTGAAAAGCTGGGATCATAAACCCATCAGAGCACTTGCTGAGAGGGAAGTTTTTTCTTAATTGGTGCCAAGCTGCCATAACACATGTGGCAGCGCTTCAAGAAGCTTGTCTTTTTCATATTCAACATGTTTTCCTTTTACCTTTTTTATCCTCACGATGTCGAAATGTTGGAATTCCCTGGCTGATGAAGTAAATTCTAAGGGTAATTGCTAAGGGAGGTTCACTTGCCAGACACCTAGAGAAGTCTCTTTCATACTTTAAAACATATAAACAAGGTGCAAAATAATAGTTCTGTCAGGAAAATTACATATTGATTCATCATCTAGTATTGGGAATTGAACTGAAGAGTTTGTTCATAAAACGGCTCCTTTTTGAAGGTCATTTAGTGGAGGAGCAGCCTTTGAGGGGTTTGTAATGCTCTCTAGGCAGCGCGGATTGCCGTGTTCCTTGGTGGCTGTGGATCCAATGCCTCTTGCAACCTTTTTAAAATTAATAAATTTTTTTTTTTTTGCAACGGAGGAGGGTTTTGGAACAGATAACTCAGAACAGAAATTTAAAAGTTTAAGAAGTGGTATTTTGAAGGTTTTAGGCCTTTACGATGCAAACCCATACCCGTGTATCTTCAGGAGTAGTATTTATTGGGAGAGATGAGCATAAAAGTAGTGAGCTTGCAGCATGATTGGAAAATTACAGCCTTGTAAAGGATCCCCCCAGTCACAATGGCTGGAAACATGCCATCACCAGAAAGTGTGTGGTAAAGTCTGTACTGATCCCCGGATGAATTTCCTTCCTTTGGCCCTCCTCCTCTCCTCGCTAACCTCTTTTTTTTTTTTTTAATAAATTTATTTTTTATTGGTGTTCAATTTGCCAACATATAGAATAACCTCTCTTTTCATATATTGTTGAGGGATGATGAGAGGGTGTCTGAAGATACACCCTGCCAGCTCCCCAGCTGGGGTCTCCTCAAAGCTTCTGCAGTTGTTTATTTATACAAAATATGGTCAGCAACGTTGATGAAGAGCCTACTATGTGCCAGAGTGACCGTGGCGATTAAAAAAAAGAAAATGTGAGCTGCATGGAGCTCCGAGGCTTGTAGGAGAGATGGGAGGGAACCGGGGTTTGTTGATTCTGCAAAGGGAGCTGGGGTTGCCCAGAGGAGCGGCGTGTACCTGGGGCAGTGTCCTTAGCAAGGGCTGCTCCATCTCATCCGGAGAGGCGGGTGGGGGGTAGCCTGGCACATCTGGGGGAAACGGGGAGTCCGGAATACATCTGCCGAGGTTTGGGGGAGGAGGGAGATGGGGTGGGCCAGGGGAGGTGACGGGCAGGGCCGCGGTCTGGACTTCAAGGTCAGGGCTCTTGCGGTGTGGTCCAGAGTCACCTGATGAGCTAGTTGAACATAGAGAGGATTCCTGGACCCATCCCCTCCTTTCTTCTCAGGTCAGAAGCTTTGGAGGGAGGACCAGGCGTATCTGCTGATGAAGCCTACCAGAGTTTGAGAACTGTCTTCTGTGGGAAGGGGGAGCGCTGAGAACTGTAAAGTCCTGCCTTGGTCGGGGATTGAGTTGTAGAGAGAGGGCTGCGGCGGTGGAGATGGGTGAAAACGGTGGAACATGAGGCAGACGGGAATTTGTGACTGTTCAGGAAGGAGGTGGGGGTGGGGTGGAGGGGCACAGATTTAAATCCTGCATCAGAGATAGGAGTGACCAGATGTAGCGATCAGCTGGATGTGTCCAAGTGGGGCCAACCACTTGATTTCTGCTAGAAATTGAGAGCAATTTGTGTTCAGAAAGATACTTCAGGAGCACCATTCTGGAAGTGTTCATGGTGGCAGGTATGGGCTCGGGGCAGCTTCTGTGTGAGCATTTTCCACCTCTGGGCTCCTACCTGAGAAAAGAGGCTGGCTAGAAGCTCTGTCTGTAGGCCCCACTGAACAGGAGGCTTGGGGAGGCATCTTCTTGCTCTTCATCACTGCTTAAATTCAGTGAACTTGGCAGGCCTAGAGCAAACCTGCTGTATGAAGAGCGTCCATAGTTACACCATTCCAGCTCTTCCAAACAGGTGGAAAGTGCAGGCTTTTTGGTAAGCTTCTAGGCCTTCCAAGGCTGGGGCAGCCTATACCTCGGCACTTCTGAGCATGTACCCCTTCCAGATAATTGACGCAGCAGCCACTTGGGCCAACTCTGGGCAGTACCATCCCTTGCCTCTCCCCTCGACTGATGCTCTCGGGCCGATGGTGGAATTCGTCATCCTCTGGAGTCTGGATTTGGAGTCCTTAAACTCAGTGTAGACTTTTTCCTTTCTGTTACATGTGATAATTATTATTTTTCTGTTATGCTCATGTTGATGAGCTTCCTGGCTGTAAATTAGGTCCTGACTCCCACTTTGCTGAAGACTGGTGATGTTCGCCTGGAGGAAGGGAGGATAACCTTGCAGAGAACCAGCGGGCATTGTTTGCACTGGGTCTTTGGCATAACTCAAAAATGGTGCACCTGCATGCAAGGGTGAGCAGGGGAAAGGCTGGGGTACACTGTTGTGAGCCTGGGTCACGTTCCACCGACTGTTTCCTGACTCTTCTTGTCCTGCAAAGCCACACTAAATTGAGGCAGAGTTCTGTTGACTTGACTTTATATATTTATTTATTTTTATATAGGATTCACTGCCTTGTAATTTAATGTATTTGGTTGTCTTGGAAGGAAATAAGGGAAGAGCCAGGCAGCAGTTGCTAAACCTGTCTTCCTTGCTGTCATTCATTGTCCTCCAGGGTGCCGCTGAACCTCATTGACAGTCCCCTCCGTGCCTGCGGCCGGCGCCCCCTCCCTTAGTAATTAAAGAGTGAAGGAGAATGTCAATTCGGCTTCTCACTGAGAGTTGGTGCTAACCACGAATCTGATTTTAGGGCAAGGCCTTTCCCCTCTAGCTTCTTTAAATCCCCTATTAATTCAGACACTTTATTTACTGAACAAACAAGCCGTGGTTTCACAGAGGGTAGTGAACAAGCGCTTTACTTCGATGGGAAAAAAGCTCTTTGGGTTATTACACTCATGTTGAAGCATGAAACGTTTTCCTTCATTCTTTGTGATGTCATTCTACCCCTGTCCCCACGCCCCCCCCCCCTCCCGGTCCCCTCAAAACTGCAGTGATGTCTGGTAGTTTTGATGAAATCTCTTTTCACTGAAAGAATATTCAGGAGCCTTCCCTACAGGAGGGAGTCCCCTTCAGTTGAAGCAAGTACGCACCGGAACAAGCTGCTCTGAGGAGCCCAAGGGCACAGGCTACCCTGTCATCTGGGGGACTTGCAGATCCCCTTCTGTATGGTGGCCGGCTCTTCTGACCTACCACACAGGAGTACCTGTTTCTGCCCACAAGGGGGGCCATAGGAGAGTATGTGTTTTGTTCCATGAAGTGCTGCCAACGTGCTACTTACACACCCAGTTCTATCTTAATTCCCACACTCAGACCCATAAATAAGTATACCCAAGGTGCTAACTTTGAGAGTTCATGAAGCACACATGTACTGGACTACCTTCTAAAACAATCCCCGCAGTCACAGTATTCCAGGGCTAGAAGGGACCCCAAGAGATCATTTCCCATCTCCTCATTTAGTGGAAAATGCAAAAGATCCAGAGAAGGTGAAATAACTTGACCCAGGTCCTCTAGTTTCTGAGCAGCACAGTAAGGACTCGAACTCTTTTCCAGCTCTATCTAGAAGTGTCTCCCCAGCTGCCGGCAAGGATGACCGAGGTGGTGTATGGCCACGTGTGGCCAGAACCATGTGTTCAGTTCACCTGGGGTCCACTGAGGTGCAGACCAACCCCCTGGGTCCCACTCCAGGCTGACTGAATCAGCATCCAGGAGGGGTTCGGGAGTTTGTGACCTGCATTTAAAGTCAGCTTGGCCGATGACTCTCAGCATACTGATGCTGGAGACCTGCTGAAGGATGTCCTCAGGATTTCACTGGGGCTTTGGCCTTCCCTTGCTCAGCCACAGACTTCTCCTGAACGTGCTTCTTTGGCCTTAACTGCTTTATATTTGTGCTCCTCACCCCAAAGGGCACAGTTTGGCTGACAAGAGGGAATTCCAGGGAGGGTCTGGATGTTCAAGGAATGGACCGTGCTTGTGACAAGTGCAGTTATTTACTGCTGACCCACCTGTACCTCTGTCATTTTCTCTCTTCTCTCCAACTGCTTCTTCATTAAGAGACAACAACAGTAGCAAAGATGTTTTCAGTTGTCACTGCTTTCCTGCACATCTCTTATTGAATGCCCCCCCTCCTCACCTCCATAGCTTTACCATCATAAATTCTTCAATTCAGGATCATTTTGGGGATGGGTGATGACAGCTGGACTATCAGTTAAGGTGACTGGTAACTCAGGAGTAAGCAAGAGGATGGGATGGCTGGATATTCTAATGTGTGGGTGTGTGTTAACTGCTTTAATGTGTACACAGATGTCTCGGCTTTATTTCAGATCATAAAGACACTTGTTCCATGGTCTATATGAAGGCATTTGGGTTGGATGGGTCTCCCCATGGTGCAACTTCCACATGGACAGTTATAAGACTGTCCCTTAGGTCAGGGCCCAGAGCAGTTGTGGTTGGACCCACACCCCAGAAATAGGTTAAAATGTATTGGGACATGCCTAGCCTTAATGTGCTGAAGCCAAGGGGGCACTGAGGTTAATTTTATCAACGGTTTAATTAACTCCAGTTAAAAAAAATTTTTTAAGTGTTTTCATATGCTTGTTAGTCCCCGAAAGACAATGTGAGGAATCACCTAGACAGCAAATGTCACACATAAAAGATGCCATGTCATTACTGACACTGATAGCAGTGAATCGCACTAAGAGGTAAGCTGAAAATAAAGGTGGGTTCAGTTTACTTGGGCTTTGGAGTCTGACCTGATTCAAATTCTAGACCTGTTTGGATGAATGGATAAAGAAGAGGTGATACATACATACACACACACACACACACACACACACACACACATACAGATGGAATACTACTTATCAAAAAATGAAATTTTGCCATTTGCAACGATATGAGTGGAATTAGAGGGTATTATGCGAAGTGAAACAAGTCAGAGAAAGACAATTATATGATCTCACTCCTATGTGGAATTTAAGAAAACAGGATGATAGGGGAAGAGAGGAAAAAATAAAACAAGACAAAATCAGAGGGAGACAAACCATAAGAGACTCTTAATCATAGGAAGCAAACAGGGTTGCTATAGGGGAGGGGGATGGAAGGATGGGGTAACTGAATGATGGGCATTAAAGAGGACAAGTGATGTGACAAGCCCTGGGTGTTATATGCAACTGATGAATCCCTGACCTCTACCTCTGAAACCAATAATACATTATATGTTAATTAACTGAATTTAAAGAAAAAAAAGTTAAAGCAACCAAAACATTTTGGTACCAGTACTATTATAGATGAATGAACAAAAAAGAGTATAGATGTAGATCTCTTTGCGTACAGACAACTTATTTTTGGCAAAGGTTAAAGGGCAAGTAAATGAGAAAAAATTTTTTTCAACAGTTGTGCTTCATTAGATGAATATATGTATGGAAAACCAGTGAACATCCATGTGTCTCTTATACCATACAAACAAAATATTAATAATTTGAAATAAATCAGACTGCAATGTGGAAACTACCAAAAGAGGAATACATAAGAAAAAACATTGAGCTAGTCAAAGATACCAAATACATTATTCATAAAAAGAGATATTGATAAATTCAGCTTCACCAAAATTAAAAATTGATGCTATCTGCAAGACCGTTTCAAGAGAATGAAATGATCAGCTACAAACTGGGAGGAAATATTTGAAAACCATGTATTCAATAAATAACATAAAATCCAATTATATGTGCAATCCTCAAATTCAATAATGAACAACTCTGTAGGAAGTGGGCAAAAGATTAGAACAGGACTTGACCAGAGAAGCTACTTGGATGGCAACTGAACACTTGGAAAGATGCTTACCATCCTTATTCATTAAGGGAATGTAAATTAAAAACAGAATGAGACACTACTGCGTAACTGTTAGGATAGTTATAATTTAAAAAGGCTTGACTGTATCAGGAGGGTAGGAATATGGAAAAATGAACTCTCATAAACACCTGGAAGGAACATAAAGTGAAAGAATTATATTGGAACCAGTTGGGCAGTCTTTTTCCATTAAAAAAAATTACACAAAAAATTCTAGACCTGTTTGGCTAGCCTTATAACTGGAAAAGAGAGGAAACAATAAGACCAATCTCTTTGAATTGTTAAATTAGATAATATATTTATACTTCCATAGGTGTGCGTTCAGTACAGTGGCTGGTGTAGAGTAATGAAGGAGTAAATGTTATTGATTGTTGTTACTGCCCGGGAGAAAGCGTGTCATTGGTAATAACCTACTTGATGGTAACGATAAAGAGGTGGAGAGAGGTGAGGGACAAGTTATGACATAAGTAAGCTGGAAGAAATCTGGATTTTCCTTCCTCAAAGGTTGATTTTTGAAGAGGTTGTTTGTTGGATTCTAGATTAGTCTTTGGCGGGTTTCTTGGCTGGTAGCTGAGGGAAGCCCTGGATGGAATGAAAGATGCCGGAAGCAATGGAGGGTTGTTGGAGGAAAGACGTGCTTGATGGAGGGGACCCAGCCCTTACGCAGTCAGAAAACAGGATCCTGTGTGTTAGAAGCGGGTGTTCACTTCTTTCTAATGGGTGAGCGGCTACCTCACTGTCCTAAAACACGAGCTCCTATTTCTCCAGAGTTGTGTCAGCATCATTTCGGATGCTATTTAAGAAATTGAATTTTCCTCAAATTCCCCCAGCTGTGGCTGTGGAAGCTGGCTAACCCTTTGGTACCATGTGGGTCGAAGCAAGACTATCATCCAGATTAGAACCGACATTTAAATGCCTCTTTATCGTTCATTTCCTTTTAACAATTATTTGGGTGGTTTGGACCCTTTGATACCTTCTGCTGCCTGTTGACCACTTGGGTTGAAGAGGTGCACGTGGCCGAATTTCCCAGGCTAAGCAAGCGTCTAGTCTGTTGGCCGGAGACCGTACACATCTGTCTTCAAACTGCCCTTCTCGCGTGGACTATCCTGTTGTCTGCTATTTGGCTGGACGTCGAGCCTTTCTGTTAGCATCAAGGCTGATGGGTCACCAGTGGTGAGGAAAGAAGACTGTCCCAAAGATGACTAAGTTGATACACCAGCATTTCTGGAGCAGATTACCCTGGTCAGCTGTGCACCTGTAGGAGTCCTGTTCTAGATCGATGCAGATGGCCTGGCTGGGCGTCATTGAGGCTGTGTGGCCCCAGAGGCTCACCTGAAACTGGGGCTTGCCTGGCCTCTGTAAGCTAGACTCCTGTGATGCATCTTCCTTCCAGCTCTCTTT
This sequence comes from Canis aureus, assembly GCF_053574225.1. Classification (NCBI taxonomy): domain Eukaryota; kingdom Metazoa; phylum Chordata; class Mammalia; order Carnivora; family Canidae; genus Canis; species Canis aureus. The sequence continues at coordinate 52,956,284 of NC_135615.1, forward strand.
GCTGGCTCTGAGGTGACCAGTGGCTGCAGGTTAGACATCGCTTTTCGCCCTTGGCGCTCTGAAGTGGGCCTGACATAATGCAGACCCTGGTATTCACGGTCACCTGGCACCCAAGCCTATGCAATTCTTGATGAAATAAAAACTGGAGCGGAGGGTGCGGTGGGTTTGGTGCTGGGGAGATAGGTGTTTTGCCCTAGGAGTCCTGGAGTCGGGGCATAGGAGGCTTAGGTGTTCTTCACTCTCCTCTTTTAGATTTTGGAGGTTTCATACCTTCAAGTCCTAACGTGGCAGCCTGTTTTAAAAAGGCACAGTAGGGTGAGTGGACATTTAAGGAAGGTCGTGTTTTGTCCTGTACTCTTGAGGAAAGGCCAGGCAGCATTTGGTCTGCAGGGCCTGTGGCGGTGTCTTTCCATCCAAGTGCTGCACAGATGTGAATGGCCCTCTTCCTGCAGGGCCTGCCCGTGGCGTGTGAATGTGGACGATGAAAATGGAAGGGGAGGGGGAGAAACTGGAGGGAAGGAGTCTACTGTACAGTTGTCACAGGGAACATAGGCATTTCTTGCATCTTCCAGCTGTAGCAGGAGTGGGGTTTTTTTTTTTTTTTCTATTCTTGAAGAGCACGAGTTAATAATTCACACACATTTACCAGTTAAGTAGAAATTTCATTTGAAGCAACAGTAGGTTCAATTAAATGTTTGGAAATCAGGTGCATAAATTGCTCTGGAAGGAATGTGTGTGTGTGTGCGTGTGTGTGTGTGTGTGTGTGTAAGTGTAACTGAATGTTTTATACATAAATATTTGGCAAAAAGACAGGATTGAAAGATTTCCTAAAGGTTTAGTTGCCAGTCACATGTCGAAAACGTAACCATTTGCTTTGTCACTTATAAGCAGGAAGAGTTTGGATTTCTATCCCAGGGCTCTTAGAAAGGGTGAGGTCCAGTAATTTTGGAAGGTTTACAGTAGAAGAGGAGGGGTGACGAAGGGGGTCAGTTTCTCGGTGGATGAGATTCACTGTGGAGAGCCCCCCCCCCCCCTTGGTGTGGTGGTCACCTGCTCTGCCCTTGTGGGAGCTAAAAGGGTGTGAGGCCGGCCCCTAGGATCCTGGGAGCCCTTAAGGGATAAGAACAGGAACAGATGGGTGTGGGCTTGGGCACACATGTACTTAACAAACACACATGGCCACATGAGTTCTACAAAGATAATCTGTTAAATTCTCAAGGACCAGAGAAGATAAAACAAGGAGCTAAAAGCAGGACAGAGATGTTAAGAACTAAATGTTTGCGGGGTTGTTTCAGGAGATGCAAACACAGTTGATCACTTTGCTCTTATTACTTTCTAGAGGACTTTTTCTTAAATCATTAATAAAATAAGGGTAGGGAAGAAAAATTTACCCCCCTCCCCCAGAATGGTGCTGGTTGAGGATGTGTTTCACAGAAACAGATTCACCATAATTTTGCCCTTTGTTTCACCTTGGGGGGCCATGTTTAGGAGGTAGCTCTTATCACCACGTCCAGTACTGAAAAAAGAGGGAGTACCTTCTCCTGAACTTTACTTTAGAGGGAAGAGCGATGGTTGATGCCATCGGAGCCCAGAGGTTAAGAATATTGGCACTATTAGGGTGCCCGGCTGGCGTAGTTAGTGGAATATGTGACTCTTTGTCTTGGGTCCTGAGTTCAAGCCTCACATTGGGTTAGAACTTAAAAAAAAAAAAAAAAAAAAAAAATTAAAAGGAAAAAAAAAAAAAGTGCTAGAGTCCAAACCACCTAAGTTAAAATCTTGGCCCTGACAATAGTTTTGTGACCTTAGGCTGGTGTTAACCTTTCTAAATGTCAGGCTCTGTATCAACAAAACAGAGATAGTAACATTACTTAATCTCACAGGCTGGATAGAAGATGAACCGAATCGATGTATTTTAAGTATTTAGACCAGTGCAATCATCCATACTCAGCTCATGTTAGCTATTACCACTTCCTACCACGATCATTGTTGTGTTTTTGATACAGTGGTGAACATGAAATTTTGGTTGAAAGGTCTTTTTCTAAGGAAGCCAGCTGGAGAGTCCTAATGTGGAGATCGAAACATTAGAAAGAAGATTTGTCATGGAAGTACAGCCTATTTTATAAAGATTCCAAGGAACGTCTGTGACTATTTCTCAGCTGTCCCTTGCTAGGACGGGGCTTACCTCCCCTGGCTCGGATGCTGTAGGTCACGGTGTCAGAAGTCTAGCTGCCTGCCCCAGGTCAGCTGCTTCCTCATCAGCCTGCAGTCAGACCCCTGCCTCTGCTTCTTCCCCACTCTTAACCCTACATTTTATGCTCTTTTTTAAAAAAATGGTTTCGTAAGTTCCAGTGTCTCCCTTCTCCGTTTCAAACCCCACAGCCTGGTGAGAGCTTGGGAGCCCCTTGGGTAGAGATGCTAGCGTGTCCATTCCTACATCACCCGGTCGGTAATTGGGCACCTTATGTGGAAGGCATTTATACAGAATTTAAAATGTAAAATATAGCCATCGTGGTTTACCCTTATTTAGACAACCTTTCTATTTATGGTGGTCTTAAATTGGTTGTTTATAAGGCTGAAAGGGGCACGAGGAATGTCCTTTTTTTTTTTTTAAGTGTTTTTAGTGGTTTGGTACAAATCCTGCCTTCAGTCACCTATCTGAAGTTGTTTGGTTTCATAACTTCCTTGTTTGCTAACAGCTTTTTTTTTTTAAAGGATAAAACTGACTTTAAAAAAGACATTGATCATGAGTTCAGCTGATACTTTGTCGTATTTGAATGTGAGGCAGCAATTTTCCAGGTGCACATGGATATAGCACAAAATATTATTACCTTGTGAGCATGTGACCTAAGTGGTTAGACTGTCTTTACAGCCAGGTCTTAGATCCATGAGAATTGTCAAATTTTTCCACTGTTGGTAGACCTTTGGCTTGGTTGGGGCATTTAATGTGGTGTGACTCAGAATCCTTCTAAGGTCATGCTCACTCCATATTTGTTTTTTAAGCACAGTTCCGGGGCACCCGGGTGGCTCAGTGGGTGAGTGGCTGCCTTCGGCTCAGGGCGTGACCCCAGGGTCCCGAGATCGAGTCCAACATCGGGCTCCCTGCAGGGAGCCTGCTCCTCCCTCTACCTGTGTCTCTGCCTCTCTCTCTCTCTCTCTCTCTGTCTCTCATGAATAAATAAATAAAATCTTAAAAAAAAAAATCAGAGTTCCCATAAGGCTCAGGTTCTTTTGCCTTGGAGCCCATCTATGCCAAGTAGACCAAAGGGATGACCTATTTTTCAAGTAGCAGTGACGCTGGGCTTATTAATAAGGATGCCTGTAACTTTGACACGCTTACTCAAATAGGTATGATGTAACCCTAGGAATGTTCTGGCTACCATATCTCCTGAGGGCACTGTCTGGAACCAGTTCTGTTCATGGTTTCAGACCAAGTTTGGGTCAGCTGAGCCTTCATGGCCAGGCTAATCCCTTACCATTTTGTAGAGTTGAATTCTTCAGTGCTTGAACCTACAGGGATGGCTGGGACCCTGGGCTCTGGTGAGAGGGTAAGGAGGAAAAAGGATTGCTGAATCTTTATATCTTTATTCTTTTCCCAGTCTTTCCACATTCCCTTTAATTTATTTTTCATTTTTTTAATTAAAAAAAATCTTATTTGAGAGAAAGCGAGAGCACACACACTTGCACCAGTGGGGCAGAGGGTGGGGGGCAGAGGGAGAGGGAGAAGCAGACTCCCTGCTGAGCAGGGAGCCTGTGGCGGGACTCGATCCCAGGACCCTGGGGTCGTGACCTGAGCCAAAGGCAGACACTTAACAGACTGAGCCACCCAGGTGTCCCCACCCACCTTTTCTTTTTTAAATGGTTGGTGAATATTGCAAAATCTTTCCTAATGCTTCTGGAATGAGACAGGAAAGCAGGATCACTGTCTTGTAATGGACTACCCGATGGAAAAATGATTCCCGGTGAGAACAGTGATTTCCTGGTCTGAGAACAAGGGTGACATTTTGGGCTCTTAGCAGCGGGCGGGAGAGGTGGGAAAGGATCCTTTTTGGATCAAGACTGGTCACCATGGCTGGTATAATCCGGATCCAGGAGGGACCGTCCCATGGCAGTCATCCCAGGGTGGGAACTGGGGATAGAGTTAACTGTGAAGAGGAACATTTGGTAAAATTTGGCTTAAAAGGTCTACATTTAAATTTATGTCCCTAACCTTTCCGCATCAGAGTAAAACCACAAAAGAGCTTCCAGGCTTTTCAGGCATTTCGACGTTTATCCTATCACTGGAAAAAAAAGAAAAATTGAAAGGAGGATCTGAGAGTCTCTTAGTAACAGTGTCTTAAGAGCCAGTAACTGCTCTCCTTAAGCAGTTTCTTTTTTTGCAATTTAAGCTCTAGTGAAAATGAAGACGGTTGGTTACTTTGATCTTTATAAAAATGCTTCATATTCCTGAAGACCATTAATTGTCCCTTAGTTTTCTTTTCTTCAGGCTATCTGATCTTCTGTTGCTTCAGTATTTTCTTAGGTCTCTGCTGAAACACTCTGCTGAGCTCTTAGAGGAGAGACCAGGGCCGGGTTCCATCTGTACCCAGGTCAGGGGTGCTTCAGTCCCAGAGAGACAAGGAAAGGCCGAGCTCCTTGAAATACTTGAGTTTACTGAGCTCCATGGTTGATGGTTCGACGTTAGTCTTTTTTTCTTTTTTAAAGTAGGCCCCACACGCAGCATGGACGAGGGCTCGACCTCACAACACTGAGACCCAGGTGCCCCTGCCTTGTCTATTTTTGTCACTCCTGTCGACTGAGGTTTCTTATTTCTGATTGAGCTTTTCCCTTCTCAGAGGCTTCTCTGTCCCTTACTTTGCCTTCCTACCAGAACCTTCCACTGTTCCTTCTTGCCTGTAAAACTTCAGCTCAGGGACGCCCGGGTGGCTCAGTGCTTGAGCGTCTGCCTTCGGCTCAGGGTGTGACCCCGGGAGCCTGCTTCTCCCTCTGCCCGTGTCTCTGCCTCTTTCTCTGTGTCTCTCCTGAATAAATAAATAAAATCTTAAAAAAACTTCAGCTCAGCACCTTACTGTTGACTTGCCTTGATCTTAAACATGAAGCGGCTTCAAACTCTTTGGGAATTCTAGGCCTACCCTTGTCCACCCCATGCTAGTTGCCTTCATGGTGCTTGTCCTTGAAATTGGTGAATAACTTCTCCAGTGACTCTGTGACCTTAGCTCTAGGTTTCTCTCTCTCTCTCTCTCTTTTTTTTTTTTTTTTTTAAGATTTTATTCATGGAGAGACACACAGAGAAAGAGAGAGAGAGAGAGAGAGAGAGGCAGAGGGAGAAGCAGGCTCCATGCAGGGAGCCCGACCTGGGACTCGATCCCGGGTCTCCAGGATCAGGCCCTGGGCCGAAGGCAGTGCTAAATCGCTGAGCCACCTGGGCTGCCCTCTAGGTTTCTCATTAAACAGTGTGCCTTTTGATCCTGAAGGTCATTAAAAGGTACTGCGTCTGGGGGTGTAGTGTATTGACCAGCACTATCCACACGGGAAGCTCACGCATTACAAGGAGGTAACAGGATCTCCAAGTATATTCTCTAGATCTTTTCGAGCAGCAATATAGATCTCTTGGGTTGTTTTGTCACATGATTTGGGTACACCTAGAATCGGCCTCCTCTTGGAAAGCTTTATGTATGTCGTCGACATGGGATGTGGAAACTTTCTGGGGCAGTGAGAGTCCTTGCAGCTGCGTTAATCATTATAAGGAATAATTAATCCACGTGAGGTGATGGAAAAGCCCTGATTTAGGGAAATGCTTCCTGTTCCCGCACTAAAAGGGCATGGGACCTCAGACAAATCCTTTAGCTTGTAATGCCTCAGTTTTCCTCATTTGTAAAACGAGACCCATGATAAGTGCCTTGTCCACTTGACAGGCTCCCCCCTTTGAGGATTAGATAGGGAGTAAAGAAGTACTTGAAGAACTCTGGAATATCTTGCCAGTCTAAGATGTTTAGTGCTGTTATTTAACCAGGATGGATATCTGGGAATGAGCCTATTTTTTTTGTGTCTCGTGTTTCAAAAACCACGTAACCTGTGTTGAGAAGCTGTACAAGTTTGTTTTCATTATCCAAGATTAGAAAGTACTTGCTGTGGTTTTCTTCTGGTTGTTGCTTCCTTCCCACCCTTGAGCTAAAATGTCACACGCCATCAGCTGTCAATTTTTGGAAGATTTTCAAACTCCCTTTTCTAGAATGTTACTAGAATGTTCTGCAAGATGCCTCCTTGCTCCCTTCTCTTGCCTTGATTGGGATTGTCTCGTCCAAGGTGTTACCCATTATGGGGCTTTCTCCATAGAACTTGTTGGAATTGTGAAAGAAGCAAGTACGGTTAAAGAATTTCTTTTTTTTTTAAAAGATTTTATTTATTAATGAGAGAGACACAGAGAGAGGCAGAGACACAGGCAGCAGAGAGAGAAGCAGGCAGGCTCCATCCAGGGAGCTCCATGTGGGACTCGATCCCTGGACTCCAGGATCAGGCCCTGGGCTGAAGGCAGGTGCTCAACCCGCTGAGCTACCCAGGTGTCCCTGGTTAAAGAATTTATCCAGCCCTGTTCTGAGATGGCAACTTCAAAGCCAGGCCAGGCATTAGAACTTCGGACGGAGTTGTTTTTACTTCAATGACCTTCTTCCTATCGTTTTTGGGAGTGTGAATGGGCCCCCTGGTGACTGTGTCCACGACACCTGTATGTAGAACGGCTACTCTTCATCCCCTGTTAGGAGGCCTTTGGGACATCTTGAATTAAAATTGCTTTCCCTTTAGGGTGGTAAATAAGAACTTGGCATTTTGATTTCCCCATACTCGCTGTGCGGGTGTTGCTGAGTGCACTTTGCTAAGTGACTGAGACCAGCGTGTTTAGGAACTGCTGCCCTAGTCCACCCCAATAACTCCACACATCCTCCTGAATTTCAGTTTCAAATATTCCTTTATCTGACCACCACTTTCTCCCCTCCCTCTCATGGACCCCGCCACTGGTGCTTGGAAACCTCTAATCCTCAGGCTTTGCCTCAGTTTTACAATTTGTCCTTCTCATGGCCGGGCTTCCCTCCTAACCCAGCGTCGAGTTACGTGGACTAAACCCCAGCAGATCGCTGAAGCTGCTCTCCCTCTGCCAGCGGGCAGGTCCTTCCCCAGCCCTGACGATGGGAGGCCCAAGCATGGGGCCTACAGCTGAGTCCCCTGCAGACCGTCCTGAAACCGAGCTCGCTGGCTCCCTGCAGCTCTGCGGTATCTGTTTCCATTCCCTGAGACGGTGGTGTCATGACGCCTCGCCTTCTCTGTTCTCTCACCTTCTCTCCTGCTTTGCCCACCCTTACACACCCACCCTTCATCCTCAGGCTGCTGCAGGCCTCACACTCCTCGTTTTCTTCTCCTTCACCAGCTGCTGCTCTCCTGATTGTTGTATAGGAACCTCCTCCTCTGCTTGATCTTCAGGGGTCAGAATGGTTCAGCACTTTGTCCCCGGCTCTTTTCTCCATCTAGGCCTTTCTAAAAAAGTGACCTCTTAGTCCCTTGACGATAAACACACCTGTAAGGGGGTGTCTCCTGCCCTCCTCTCTCCCAAGAGCTCCAGGTGCCTGGTCCAGCTGTCTGCCTGGCATCTCCGCCTGGAGACTGAAGGGCCTTAATAAGCACAAGATGGGGTTCCACGTTCCCCATCTCATGCATGGAACCCCGTGTGCGCTCAGCCCCCTAGGCTGTGGATCACTCTTTGTTCTTCTGCATCCTTCAGGTCCCCCGCCTGAGTCCTGTCCGTCACATGATCTCCGCTTCTAAACCACTCATGGGCAGATCCCTCGTCGTGACCCTCATGCAGCGCTGCCGTTTGCCCCGGCACTGTCCCACGCTGCTCATCTCTGCCTCCTACTTCGTCCTTCCTGACCTCCCTTCTCTGTTTATCAGCTTGTATCTGGTCTAAAGCATAAACTACATCATGATAATCTTCTGCTTAAAATCTTCCAGTGGCATCTCAGGGCGATTAGGATAAAACCAGACTTCTTGCTTGCCCCCCTGTCCCCGGCCCTGTGTGACCCTGTCCCCTTCACCGGTTCTGAGACCCCCTTGCCCCCAGCAAGGCCTCCCCGACCCCTTGGCCCCCCCCACTTCCCTTGTTAATACCCAGCTTTCGTCTGAGTCTTGGAGTTCGCTGTGATTTCTTCCTTAAAGGCCATCTGCCTGAGATCTTGTGGTGGTTTCTCCTCATTGTTTAATTCTCAGTCAGAGGGAGTCATCAGAAAAAGGGCCTCTCACCCTAGCTGAGGTGTACCCCCTGCACCCCGGGTCTGGCATCCTGTAGCACACGCACTGCTGCATCTCGTGCGGGGACAAACCTGCCGTGAGTGCAGCCCCTGTGTCCCCCAGGTGTCCCCCGTGTGTCCCCGTGCTGTGGTCGCCCGCCACCCGGGGTCTTTCTGTGGGTACAGCTGTGGCCTTATTAACCACTGTTCTCCCTCCCTCCCTTGTAGCAGAAGGTGTTGGAGCTAAAATGGATAATTCTGTGTTTGCTCCGCTGGCAGCAGAGAGAACAACAGGCTATAGTTTTAAAAAGCAGAGTTATGTTACCTTTGCATTTCTTAGCACCAAGGCGGTTTGTAGAAATCCGTCTACCGTGTCATGATGGAAAATTCTGGTAGTTTCTCTCTCACCGTCGTAACCCCACACGAATCGTTGTTCTGTCCCTTTTTTCTAGTTGATGCTTTTCTTGAATCTTGGTGAAATCCTCAGAGCCCTAGATTTTGGTATGCAAAGTGCTTGGACTTTTGTGTTAAGTGTTGTTAGAACTTGTCAAAATTGGGCGGCCTATTAGAATTTTATCAGCCGAAAAGTCACACTGAGGTGGAAAAGAATTGCTTACTGGCAGGCTTTATATTAACAGTTAAAATATGTATTGCTTTATTTTTCTTTTAAAACTTCTCATTGCAAAAAAACCCAAACAACAACAACAAAAAAACTTCTTATTGCAATTCTTGCGTGGACCGTTTAGCAATTTAGACCATTGGGAAGTGGGTCTTTCTAGTTCATTTTTCCTGAAGATTGTCTTGCACGCAAGTACCCTCTTCTTACGTTCTGGAAAACCTCTTGAGATCCTTTTTTTTTTTTTTTTTTCTCCTAAAGCTAATTGCTTAATGTGTGGGTTTTTTGGGTGGTTTTATCTTTTTTTTTTTTTTTTTTTTTTGTCTTTATATACTTAGAAAGAGGCCTTTGGAATGATTTGACTGCAATTTGGAAATATATTTTTTATTTTTTGTGTTAGATTGTAAATACTATTTACCTTTACTATTTATAGTAGAATGGGGTACATTTACGACCTTAATCATGAATGTAATCGTTAACATAATTACTAAAGTGTTGATAATCATGGCTAATGACGAATATTACGGAGGTCACTACTAACTACTGACTATTTTAATATCTCAGCGAACGGCGATGAAGTTTGAGGGGTAGAAGGTGACTCACGCTCGGATATTACTGCACAGGTTGGATGTAGATGATGTTAGAGATACACGACACAACTCGATTTTCTATAAACGTCTTAATTACATTCTGAGTTGGTGGCACTCACATTGCATGTCTTGTAGGTATATTTTCTTTTGTCTTGTTTTGCCTTTGTTTCATTTTATAATTAGCGAAGTGCATCCCTATGTCTCTCTCATAGAACCTCTTAGAACCAGTTTTCTGTTTCCCTCACTGATTTTTGTGCTGGTCTGGGTCAGGCAAGGCAAGCCAACGTGCATTTACTTACCTAGTTTCCTGTCGTCTGTTAGACCTTGATTTTCTGATCTTGAGTTTCTCAAGGGCTTTAAGGACTGCTATTTGAATTTAGATGTTTCTTTAGTTAGGGCTTCATTTTAAAGAAAATCTTACTTTTTTTTTTAGAACTTGATCTTCAATAAACACAACATAAATGATGGGGGGAAAATTAGATTTGAAATGGAGGGAATAGGTCAAGGCCTAATGCTGGAATTTTACAACCTTGAGCCAATTGCTTAACTTCCCCCACCCCACCCCTGAATTGCTTAACTTTTCTTAATCTCTGTTAGTTTTATTACCAGATGGATGTGGTGGGCATATCTACCTTATAGGTAGGTTATCGTTTTAAAAAAAATTACACCTGTGAAAATGCCTTGGAAATACTGTTTTTTACCCTTCGTGTACTCTGCTTTACCAAAAACAAGGACTTTTCAAGTTAAAAACTTTACTTTTTTTTTTTTAAGATTTTATTTATTTATTCATGACAGAGAGAGAGAGAGAGAGAGAGAGACACAGGCAGAGGGAGAAGCAGACTCCATGCAGGGAGCCCGACGTGGGACTCGATCCCGGGTCTCCAGGATCACACCCTGGGCCGAAGTTGGTGCTAAACTGCTGAGCCACCGGAGCTGCCCAAAAACTTTTCTTTTTTAAAGATTTATTTATGGCAGAGAGAGGCAGTGGGGGAGAGGATGAGGGGGAGAGAGAGAGAATCTCAAGCAGACCCCCCTGCTGAGCACAGAGCCTGACCTGGGCCTCGATCCCAGGACCCTGTGATCATGACCTGAGATGAAGTCAAGAGCTGGCTGCTTAACTGACTGAGCCACCTGGATGCCCTTCCAGTTAAAAACTTATCAACAATTCAATTTGCATAGGGCTCAAAATCTACCATACTTTTACAGTTTTCCTGGGCTTGTGATCCAGAGCTGATAATGAAGATACAGATTTGTGTACTTGATTTTTCCCCCCCTTGGAACCATTTCTCTTAATTATGCCATGTCTGTTTGGAGTATCAAAGTCCGTTCTTTTAAAAGTACCCTCAGTTGGGTTGATTCATTTGTTGATTAGAAGAATAGCTGTAGTAGAGAGGCCTTACTGACTGCCAAGTATCTGGCCTTAAGTTTCCTCATCTGTGAAGTGGGAATCCTAGTGACTGCAAAGACCACAGTAGGTAACCTATACAAGGACATAGTCATGACATTTAAGAAGGAACTGTTGAGTAATATTGTATTTACTGTTAGTCCTGTCTGTAGTCTCGTGGCCCCAGTTGTGAGCCTCAGGCTAGACTCTGTATTCCCTAGCTGCTGTTGCAGCCTTCTACCTCCTTCCTGAAGCTTCTTGCTCCGTTCACCCTCTTGTGAGATGCCTGCCTCACATCTCCACTGTTATTACTTTATTCTTTATTCTTACTTCTCTTTTGTGCTTCTCTTCCTGTACATAAGAATCTGGAGCTTACTGTCCTTTAAGTAGCCAGTCAGAAGTCCCATATATTTTAGGGTACTGGGTGCCCTGGAGGGGAGAGGTCACTCAACTAGCAGGAGGGTTTTTCTGGGGCTTCCTAATCAGGGTTCAAGCTGTGAATGTTTGGTGTCCCTCAAGCCACAAAACCAACCCTGCACAGTCATCGTGGTTCCTCTGGGGATCCAGTTGCTGGATGGGGATCCCTTCCTAAATGCTCCCAGAAATGGTTTCTGGGGGAGTTGGTATCGGAGGAGTGGATTTCACATTTTTTTTTATTTATGTGCAGTAATTTGGAATTCTGCTTGCACAAATTCACTTGAGATCATCTGAAGATTAAACTTACTGTGTGTGCTGTCTGCATTTCCCCATAGCTTCCTTTTTTTTTCCTTCTGTTTTTAATGGGTATAGCATGAGCATGTTTAGAATGATAATGACAGAAACCTCACCATAATTAAATACATGTGCTGCTTTAGTTCTACAAAAGTCCCAGGTGTGTTTCTAATCTCTGCTCTACTAGTACATAGGGATTTTTTTTTAAAAGATGAAAACAAAAGATATAAATGATAAAAACAAAATCTGAGCCAAATACGTGATTATACAGGCGAAAGCTGTGGTGTGATTTTTGGATAGCAAAGTCAAATAATGTTTCACAGGAATGGTTTCAGGTTTCCCCAGAGTCGGCTCTGACACCTCCATTTAAGATGCTGTGAAGTGAAAACCTTGTTGACTACAGAATTTGGTTTTCAGCATGTGTTCTATAGCCATATGCCTGGCATTTACCATTAAACATTATTTAAAATCGGAGCACTCAGAACCTTGTGACTTATAATCAGAAGACATGTTTCCATGGTTCCCTTAGAATATTCTTTGTTTTAATGTGTTAATCAGTGACTCAACCAAAATTAATAAAATCAAAGTCCTTTTTGTATATTGTAATTATAACAGCTCACATTTTTCAGTATGTGCTGTGGGTTAGGCGGCACTTTGAAGGCTTTGTGTAGATTATTTTGCGCACCCCTCCAGCACCTCTCAGGGATAGAGACTGTTGTCCCTAGAATACAGGTGGGTAGCTGAGGTGAAGTGACTTCCCCACGGTCACACAAGCTATAGATAGTGGTATCAGATGCCAAAGCCCCATGACGTGAGCATATACTGTATGTCGCTTTGGGTCTTAAATGGTATCCCATATAAGAATATATTGGAAAGTTGATTAATCCAAAGATTTCTGGGCACTGCCCTGAGATCAGGTTAGTACATCTAGCCACAGCCCAGGAATCTGCATTTTTAACTGCCTCCTGTAATACTGATTGAGTTGATCCAGGGACTTCCCTGAAAAACAGTGCTTTACTGTCCCCAGAACTTTTTATCTTCAGCAGTACAAAGGACTTTAGGGTAACAGAAAGGCCTTCATGAATCTAATTTGCCTGTGGTGATGACCATAATCTATGCCTGGGGCAGGGAGGACTCAGTAAATAGGCCAAAGTGAGTTGGAGGACAGAGTCCAGCCCAGACACACCCCTTATTCCTAATGCCATGTGAAGTGGGATGGGGGGGGGGGGCAATTTATAATTTGAAATTTAAATTTATTGTAAAAGGAAGTAGCCTTTGTGGTTCATAAGACGTGTTATTTTATATATTCTTTTAAGGAATGTTAGTTGTTATGATGGTTATTCCATAACTTCTTTTTACCTAACGCTAGTCCTGCAAAAACATAGAATTTTCTAAGAAAATGTGTGTTCTGACTAATGGTGGAACAGAGAAATAGTAACGTTCTGTTGTCTAAAATAATCACATGAAGCCCTCAAACCAGTGATTCATAAACATTCTTCATCTTCGGTTAGTCTGTTTCTTTCTTCAGACCAGGCATTTTGAATAATTGCCATTATGTAAAAAGAGGATTTAGCTCTCTGGGGACAATCCAGCAGAGTTTGACTTAGTTTTATAAATAGCCATAGCTGAATTACTCTGTTTAGTGAATGTTTTGAGTACAAGAAACTTTGCTCCTTGGCCTTATCTAAACATCTAAAAATAATAATGATGATGATAATACAATTTCTTCATAATCTGATGTAGGTCAAGAAACTACAACCACGGTGCAAGTCTTTGAAAACTATTGTAATTTTTTTTTTGCTTTACATTAAAAATTTTTTATTGAATAATCGACCTAAAGTATTCATTTCAGGTGTACAACAGTGATTTGATATTTATATACATTATGAGTTAGTTACCGCAATAAGTCTGGAAGCCATCTGTCACCATACAAAGCTGTTACAGTATTATTGACTCTATTCCCTATGCCGTACGTTACATCCCCATGTCTTATTTTGTAACTAGCGTATCGTATCTCTTCATTCTCTTCACCTTTTCTCTCTTCCATCTCCCCCACTCCACTCCCCTCTGGCAACTGCCAGTTTGTTCTCTGTATCCAGGAGTCTGTTTCTGTTTTGCTTATTATTTGTTTTGTTTTTGAGATTCCACATGTAAGTGAAATCATACGATTTTGGTCTTTATCACCCTGACTTAACTTCACTTTGCATAATACCCTGCAGGTCCATCCATGCATGGTATTGCAAATGGCAAGATACCACTCACAAAGCTATTGTAATTTTTACTTGAAAGTATCCCTGCCCTGGGTGGCTCAGTTGGTTAAGCATCTTTCTCGGCTCTGGTCATGATCCCAGGGTCCTGGGATTGAGCCCTGCATGGAGGTCGCTGCTCAGAGGGGAACCTGCTTCTCCCTCTCCGTCCCTGCTCATGCATGTTTTTTTTCTTCTCAAATAAATAAATAAAATCATATATATATATATATATATATATGCATACATACATAAATATTTATGTATATATATATATACACATAATATAAAGATTTATATATATGTACACACACACACCTGCCTCGACTGCCCTTCAAACTTTTTACTGGGAAGTATGTGGACTCTTTGTGCTGACTTCAAAGGGTCGATTTCTTGAGCTAGCATGCACTCAGTAGTGCTTAATGAAATAATTACTACAAGGACAGAACCTGTGTTGTCATTGATAATACCAACAGCTACCATTTGAGTGTCCATAAGTACCATATCTTTTACACATCTACTCTGGTCTTTCCAGGGAAGGGGATGGTACTTCCATTTAATGGATGAGAAGACTAGAAATCAAAGAAGTAACTCTTCTAAATTCACACAACTACAAAGTGAGAGTCAAACCCACTTGTGCAAAATGTGTCCTAGTTTAATTACACCCTGTGGCCCCTGCAGCCTATTTACCTGTATGATTTGTGGGAAAGAGTATAAGAGTTGGAGTTGAGTCTTGGCTTAATCACCAGCTTGGGTTACACTTAACTGCGTCTGAACTGCAGTTTCTTTTTTTCTTAAAACTAAAATCTTAAAAAAATATCTACACCCAACGTGGGGTTCCAACTCAGAACCCCAAGATCAAGAGTTGTACACTCTCCTGACTGAGCCAGCCAGGCCCCTCTGCACTTCATTCTCTTCTCTTCCCCTCTCTTCTCTTCTCCCCTCCCTTCTCATCCTTTTTTTTTTTTTTTTTAAGATTTTATTTTTTATTCATGAGAGACACAGAGAGATGCAGAGACATAGGCAGAGGTAGGAGAAGCAGGTTCCATGCAGAGATCCCGATGTGGGACTCGATCCTGGGACTCTGGGATCACGCCCTGAGCCAAAGGCAGATGCTCAACCACTGAGCCACCCAGGCGTCCCTCTCCCTTCCTTTTTAAGATTTTATGTATTTGAGAGAGAGTGCATATGAGTAGCAGGGAGGAGCAGAGAGAGAGAGAGAGAGAGAGAGAAGCAGACTATCTGCTCAGCAGGGAGCCCGACTTGGGGCTCGATCCCAGACTCTGAGGTGATAATCTATGCCAAAGTCAGATGATGCTTAACTGACTGAGCCACCCAGGTGCCCCATACTGCATTTTCTTGATTTGTGAAGTGACACGGGTATGACTGGGTGGCTGAAAGATGGCCTGACCCTGTAATGGGCCTCTCAGAGTCTCAGGGAGCTCTTGATCATGTTGAATTTTACTGGTAGAGGCAGGACATAATGACACAAAGAATCTGTTTTTGGAGCACCTCATACCTAACTGGCTTTGGTGAGATCCTTGAACTCTGAGCTTTAGTTGCCTTTTTCCTTAAGAAGGTCGGTAGTGGCTGGCATGTGGTAGCCAATGTACACTGTCCTGACCTCCTTATTAGGATTGAGTTTGCAGTTGGCTTTCTGCTTTGCCTAAACTTGGCTTTCTGTTTGTAAGTGGTAAACAGTCATTTTCCCCTAGTTACAGTCAGCTCCACGTTTGCCTGTTGTTCAGGTCTTAGATGGGTTTTCTGTCGTAAACCCATTTGTTAGCCATTAATCATTTACAACAGTAACGATAACACCCAAAAGAATTGAGTTTCAGTTTTCATGCATTTTCTTGAATTTATTCCTGGGGTGAATTTATTTCCTGGGGTGGTAGCATGTATTTGAGAAAATAGAAATTTTCCAGGGAAAAACACATTTAAAAATGCTGAAATTTTAAAATAATGTGAAAATGGGGTAGGTATTAATAAGAATTTACATTGTGAGGTAATTATGGGCTGTGCCAGTAGAAAGCATATAATTTTTTCTGGTAGGACTCTGTCTTTCAAAGCTAAGCTTGTCCTTCTTTCATGTATCTTACTGGATTTTTTTTTTTTTCCTAAAAGGACCCAAAACACTTTTTTACAGGTGCCTGTTTTATAGAACTTTCCTGTGAAATTCTCTTATTTTTCCTTCTGTTAAAATTGACAATTTCCACAGTTCTAGAAAGGCACCAAGAATATCACAGACACCACCCAGATTTAACTGTTGATGTTTTGCTTTCTTTCAAGTTTTTTTTTTTTTTCCTAGATCCTCAATTTCCTGAAGGTTCAAAAATCCTTCGTTGTCTTGCCTTACAGTTAACAGAGAATGTATGTTTTGAGCTTGGCCATATTACCTCCAGAGACATTGAAGCATCAGAATGCATTTGCAAAGCCAAATTGACGTTGTGACTGTTGATCTCTTCATTTCCTACTGAGTTTCATTATGAAACTCACTTTATATGATTTTGATGAAAATCTAGTGAACTTAGAAAGCAGTGGAATTCAGTTGTGTGGTATTCATTTTACATCTGAATTTTGGGTGGGAGTGCAGTTTTGAGCCTAATCCAATATCAGTGTGTTGATGTTGAAACTGATTTTCCAGAGACTGAATGTGGGGTGAAAAGAATCACGAGGTGTTGGCATCCCCACTTTTCGACATACCAGCTTTCTGATTCTCATCGTCTCCCAGCCTCTTCTGGTATGTGTGGGCGTTGCAGTAAAGTGGATCTTAAGCTTTAGAAAAGGAAACGTTCCACCCAAATTTGGTACCATTCAGTCATGTGGCCTGCAGACTGTTTGAACTGTAGGACTGACTCTTACCTGTTCAAGCCCACCACCTGAGACCTTCATACCCTTGGCTCCAGTAATAAAAGGGAAGAAAAAGTTACTGGTCTCTGCTGCCTTCCTCTGGATGTTGTTGAAGTCAGGACTCACCCTTTCTGGAACTGGTGCGACCTTTCTCTGCTTTGGTCCTACTTGGCGTGCTTCAAGTTTAGCTTCTTCTGGATTTGTCTCTACTGGATTTCTTAATTTTGAATCATAGAAGCCATGTGACTTTGCATTCAGATCCATTCTGATCTGATATGCCGGAGCAAGCAATGGGATGTGTGTGTGTGTGTGTGTGTGTGTATTAGGGAAATATTATGTTTCTTTTAAACCTTATCATGATATGATAGGAGATGTTGGTGGTGTTTTCTAGTATATAACCTGTCAAGGTCAGAGTGTGAATACTTTTATTGTTCTTGCACTTGATAAGAGTACAAGACACAAGGACCCTGTGGTAGCATCTTGGCCTTGTTAGCTGGGCCAGCCTTTTCTCACTGATTGTTGTCTTTCTCCATCCTTTTCCCCCTAGATGTGAGTTTTCGACACATGCCCATCTTCCCTAGCCCGGTAGATTCATTGGAGAGCTATTCGACTACATTCTTAATCTGATTTTCTTAGCATGAAATGATAGATGGGATTGCTGGAAAGCAGGACTGGTAGCTCTAGACTTTTTATTTGCAAAAGCGTCTTCTGTTAGAAACATTGACTTATTTCTGTTTCTCAGGAACCTAATTTTTCTGGTTTCTTGATCGACCACTTGGGTATCGTCAGCGGCCTCCTTATCATTGTTTCTTTCCCTCACAGTGTGACAATGGCCAAGCTCTGGGATTTTTCCCAACTGGGACTTCCCCAAGAGGAATTTATTTTATGAGTCATTTGGATCTAATGATTCAAAAGAAAAAACAAAAAAATTGTTTTGAAAAAGGAACCTCAAAACCTTTGCTCATGTATAGTAGTTGGAGAGAAAAGTCTACATATTTTATGTGTCTTATTTGGATGAATTTTCTGAGAGTACATCATGTAATCACAACCTGTATTTTTTCTTATTTTTTTTATTGAAGTTCACACAACCTGTATTAAGAAAGAGACTAGTCCTCCAGGTGCTGCCTTGTGTCCCTTTACGTCAGCAGCACTATTTCATAGAGACAACTGCTCTTCTCACCTCTAACCCTGTGCATTAGTGTGGCCTGCTTTTGAACTTCATATAAATGCCATCGTACACTGTGTCCCCTTGTGTCTTGCTTCATCTTCCACGCATGACCCCTGTGGGAAGCCCACTTGTGGTTAATATGTAACAGTCGTGTAATTCTTTCCCTTTTTGTGCAGCATCCCTCTGCCTCGACTTCCTCTTACTGTTGTAACAAAGTATCCCCCAACCTGACGCCCCTGTGGTTCTGCAGGTCACAAGTCTGCAGGGCCTCTGGGCTGAAGTCAAGGTGCTGGTGGGACACCGTGGCTTTGTAGGCTCTGAGGGGGAGAATCCATTTCCTGGTCTTTCCCCGTGTCCCACGGCCACCTGCGTTCCTTGGCCTGCATTCTCACATGGTCAGAGCCTGTCACTCAGCGTGGGCCTCCCCTTTACCTCTTCTGGCTTCAGATTTCCCTCTGTCTCCCTCTTGGAAGAACATGGGCGATTACGTCTAGGGCCCGCTTGGAGCTTCCCCCATCTCAGCGTCCTTAACCTAACTGCCCCTACAACCTCCTGTTGCCCTGGAAGGTAGTAGTCACAGGCTCCATGGATTGGGATGTGCAATTTGGGGAAGGGAGCATTTTTCTGGCTGCCACACCCATCGTGTGAAGATACTATCATTGATTTATCCCTCCTGCCACGAACAAACGTGTGTGGGGTTTTCAGTGTGGAGTCCCTAGGAATCCCACTGCCATGGGCACATGGGTTTTCCTGCCCATGACAGGTGCATGTGTGCATGTATGTGCGTGTATGTCTAGGAGTTGGTCATAGGGTGATGTGTCAGTTTGACCTTAGGAATCCGGGCCAGTCCATTTTTCAAAGTGCTTGTATGGACTTAAACCCCTCCTAGCAGTGTATGAAAGTGCCAGATACCTGTTTACAGGAACAGAGCATGGTTCTGACCTGACAGCTTTGTTTGAGGATTTAACCCATTGGTAGCCCCCATTTTATTTATTTATTTTTATTTTTTAAAGATTTTTTATTTATGTACTCATGAGAGATGCAGAGAGAGAGAGAGAGAGAGAGACAGGCAGAGGGAGAAGCAGGCTCCATGCAGGGAGCCCGATGTGGGACTCGATCCCGGGTCTCCAGGATCACGCCCTGGACGGAAGGTGGCACTAAACTCCTGAGCCACCCAGGGATCCCCGGTAGCTCCCATTTTAGACCCTCTGTATATAATTGAGCATTTTTCAAAGTATGCTTATGTGAACAGAGTCCTGAAAAGTACTGTAGGGGAAGAAGTTGCCTTCTACCAAATGGATTTGGGAAATACTGGATCCTACCAGCAGATTCACTTTGCAAATGAACACATAAAAGATTTTATGCCTGTATTATTTCTACATGACTTGTGGATTTCACATGGATCCAGTTTACCTGTACTGAAGTCTCAAAGAGTTCCAAATAAAATAAAATAAAAACAAACAAAAAAAGCATTCCAGTACTCTGAAAATTCTAGAAGAAAACCATTACTGAGGATGATTTTATTAATCTTTTGTTTTTAGAGAGAAGTTTATAGTTCAGAGAAGAATTGAGAGGCAGGTACGAAGATTTCCTCTATATTCCCTGCCTCTGTACATGCACATTCCTTCCTCTATCCACATCCCCTACCAGAGTAGTGTATTTGTCATCATTGATGAACCTACATTGACCCATCACATCATGATTACCCCAAATGCATGGTTTTGATAGGTTTCACTCTTGATTTTATACATTCTGTAGATATCAACAAGTGTATAATGACCTCCATTATTATGGGGTCATGCAGAGTAGCTTGGCCCTAAAAATCCTGTGTTCCACCTATTTATCCCACCTGCACCTTCTCAACTTCTGGCAATCACTGATCTTTTTACTGTACCTATAGTTTATTTATTTGTTTTATTTTTTTAAGATTTATTTATTCATGAGAGACAGAGAGGCAGAGACACAGGCAGAGGGAGAAGCAGGCTCCAAGCAGGGAGCCCGATGTGGGACTCAATCCCAGGTCTTCAGGATCATACCCTGGGCTAAGGCAAGCACTAAACCACTGAGCCACCCAGCGATCCCCATGTCCCTATAGTTTAGCCTTTTCCAGAATGTCATATGGTTGGCATCATATAATATGGCCTTTTCAGATTAGCTTCTTTGGCTTAGCAATGCACGTTTGAGGTTCTTTTATATATTTTCATGGCTTGATAGCTCTTTCCTTCTTAGCACTAGATAATACTCCATGCTCTTGGTGTATCCGTTTTCCCTACTGAAGGACGTCTTGGATGCTTCCAAGGTTTGGCAGTTAGGAATAATGGTCCGACAAATATCCATGTACAGGTCTTTGCGGGGATGTTAGTGTTCAACCTCCTTTGTTCAGATACCAAGGAACGTGATTGTCGGATCATATGGTACAAGTATGTTAGTTTTGGAAGCAACTGCCAAACTCTTCCAAGTGGCTGGGCCAGTTTGCATTCCGACCAGCCGTGTTGCTCCACATCCTTGCCAGAATTTGGTA
The DNA here is from genome assembly GCF_053574225.1 of Canis aureus. Lineage (NCBI taxonomy): Eukaryota > Metazoa > Chordata > Mammalia > Carnivora > Canidae > Canis > Canis aureus. The sequence goes on from NC_135615.1 coordinate 52,976,643, forward strand.
TTGTTGGTTGTTTGGATTTGGGCTCTTGACATCGGTATGTGTGGCAACTCATTTTGTTTTAATTTACATTTTTCTGGATGGCCCATGATGTGTGTGGAGTATCTTTTCATATGCTTCCTGGCTATATGTAGACCTTGTTTGGTGTCTATTCAGGTTTTTGGCTAAATTTTTAATCGGGTAGGTTTTTTTTTTTTGTTTTTTTTTTTTTTTGTTTTTTGTTCTTGGTTTTTACACATTCTTTGTATGTTTGGGATAACAGGCCTTAATCAGATTTGTCTTTTGCAAATACTTCGTCGCAGTCTGTGGCTCGTCCTCTCATTCTCTTGACACTGTCTTCCCTAGAGCAAAAGTTTTTGATTTTAGTCAAGTCCAGCTTATCACTTCTTTCATGAATCACACTTTTGGTATTAAATTTAAAAAGCCACTTCCATACCCAAGGTCGTCTAGGTTTTCTCCTGTGTTCTAGGTGTTTTACAGTTTTCTATTTTACATTTAGGCCTAAGATCCATTTTGAGTTAATTTTTGTGAAGGGGGTGAGGTGTGCGCCTCGATTCATTTTCTTGCATGTAGATGCTGTTCCAACACCATTTGTTGAAAATCCTGTCTTTGCTCCATTATGTTGCATGTGTTCCTTTGTCAAAGGTTAATTAACTATTTATGTGGGTCTGTCTGTTTTTTTCTGTTCCATGGTTTGGTCTGTCTGTCCTTTGACCAGAACCATATGGTCCTGATTACTGTAGTTTCATAGTAAATCTTGAAGTCACGTAGTGTCAGTCTTGCAACATTGTTCTTCTCTTAAAATTGTACTGGCTATTTTGGATGTTCTGTGTCTCCATAAAAACTTTAAACTTACTCTGTCAGTGTCCACAAAATAATTTACTGGGATTTTAAGTGGGATTGCGCTGAATCTCAGAGATCACACTGGGGAGAACTGATGTCTTGGTAATCGTGACTCAGGATTTTTGCTAAACAAGTTATGGAAGCTGTTACACTTGCAGAAGGTAAAAACGCTAATTATATCTGAGTATTCTCTCCATAATGTAGAACTTTAGAAACCATCAGAAATTGCTTCTGTTTAGTTTTCCTTTAGTGAGGCCTATGCTTTTGGGGAAAATTTGTGTGTCTGCTTAATGTTGACCTAGAAGCGCAACATAAAAAAAAAATAATTGCTGCTGGGAACATTGTTGGTGGGATTCATTCAAAAGGGCTTGTCCCTCATGGCGTGTCCTCTCTCTGGGTTTCTCCATGCATTCCCTTGCTCCTTAAACAGCCTGCAGTAGAGGGAACATCTTGCTCCTTGTTTATTCTCTCTCTTGGTCTATTTTGTTTTGTTTTTTCTTGTTTTCATCTCTGGTCTGTAGAGGGGACCTTGGCCATGAGATCCTGGGCAATGAGCACTCAGCTAGAGGGAAGTAAAGGTCTCCATGGTGCCTTGGACCTAGGAGGGAAGGTTTCCTAGTGGAGCTTGGACTGAATCCTAAGCTGAGTCCTGAAGGAGGAGGACCTGGGATTTGACCAGGACTTTTTAGCCAGGTGAGGGAGGATGGAGAGCAAGGATTCACTTTTGGTAAAAATGCTGTGAAAGAAAGAAAGATAGCCAACGTTGCTACCCCCACTTACGCCCTTCCCCCCCCAAAAAGAAGTGCCCATTTCTGTGGTCTTTGAAACATTGCTCATTTAAATAATTGTCTTATCTAGGTAAAGGACAGAGTATTTTTAATGTTATAAAGTCACGGCTTAGGCTCCTCTCCATAAAGAAAAGACTCCTTTGGCACTTTTAGTTTTGACTATTTTCTGACAAACTGTGGGTGAGTAGCATATCCAATGTATTAGTTTTGACATATGGTTACACCCAGTGCAGCCTCAGCCAAGCTGTCTCTGGGGATTACAAAGGCATAGAGTTAAATTTCCCAAGTTGGAAAAGAGGCTTTCAGAAATGAATTTCTCGCTCCACTCTGAGTGACTTCTCTGCTATTTCCCTGGGGAGGTTGCTAGGCATTTAGCACATCTCCACGTTAGAAAATTCTTCCAAGCGTTTCAGTCCGAAGTGTGTGTGTGTGTGTGTGTGTGTCCGTCCTTGGCCTCAGTTTGGTGTTGTGGAGGCTGCGTCGAATTTCCTTTATGTTCATATTTACAAAAGGTTTCTGGAATTTTCTCTCTACCTGTTACCATGGGACAGCCCTTGGGTACTAGTTGTCTTAGTCATGCCCATTGAGGCCTAGCTCTGCTAAGATGGAAGGACGCCATGGGACAGCGGAGTCCAGGCTGGTTCCCACCACCTCCACACAGCTGTTAGCCTTCCTGTATCCCTGAGCTCTTGCTGGGTCCTAAGGGACTTCAGCTGTGACAATGTTTTGTTGCTCTTGGCCATAGCACAGAGGCTCACATCCTGTACATCTTAAAAAATGTCTTCTTTGAAAGATTCTTTTCAGTATGTGTGGGTTTGTGTGGTATGTGATGCATATGTTTAAAAACAGGGGTTTTTTTTGTTGTTGTTGTTTGTTTGCTTTGACAAGGTAGTGAAGCATAAGCAGAATGAAAGAGGACTTATCGGAAGGTATTTTTTTTTTTTTTGAAGTATTTAAAGGTGGACCTTTAAGCATGGGCTATTAACTTACAAAGTCTTTTTGTTGTTAAATCAGACAGCCTCTTCCACATGCTGGTGTTTTGTTGGTTTAGTGTAGGGACTTTTCTTAGTAAAGGCTCTTGAGAAACCTACTGAACTTGAGGGCTGGAGAACCAGTTCACCTGCCTGGCAGAGGCTGACCCTCGAGAACATAATTGGCTCAGTGTGTGGACGGGGCTGCCTCAGGGCTTCTGTCTCTGGAAGGTGGTGCACGCATGGTTGCTGTGGCTCCTAGGTGGCCGTTTGCAGAGGAGTGGGCTGTGAGCCTGGTGACCAAACCAAGACATGGCTGTCACAGGTTGTGTTTGTTGATGACACAATCTCATGGTTTCCAGAAATACCCTTGTTTGGCTTTACATGCCTCCCTAATCTCCCAAATTGACCTTATAATGCTCTTTTTAAAAAATATTATTTATTCACAAGAGACAGAGAGAGAGAGAGAGGCAGAGACACAGGCAAAGGGAGAAGCAGGCTCCCTGCAGGGAGCCCGATGTGGGACTCGATCCCAGGACCCTGGGGTCACTCACTGGGCCTAAGGCAGCTGCTCCACCGCTGAGCCACCCAGGCACCCAGTGCCCTCTCACCATCATGCTTTGTTGTCCTCATTTCCTCCTGCTGAGCCTATGTCCCTTGTAAAGAGGTCTTATTCCTCCTTGGTTACTCTCTAAGTCAGTTTTTCTTCTATGCTTTTTGTTGGACTTCCAGTGGAGTTTTTCTTCAGTAAAACTTGGCTTTTTCAAAGAGTGACCTCGTTTTGTTCTTAATACCTCTCTTTCACGTGCTTAATTCAGTAGCTCTGAACGGCCTGCCTTCTTTTGGTCTTTCACAGCGAGTACACTTAGGTCCTGGCATTTTCTAAGAAGCAACTGATTTCCTGAATTCTCCAGAGGAGAAGCAGTGGATCTTTCAAATGCAGAGCGGTAGTAGTGAGTTATGAAAGTGACCTGCATGTGTGTGGGAATGTTTTTTCCTTTGGGAAGCTAGGAATCCGAATCTAGTGCGTGCCATGAGGTTGCCTTGCACTAGAGTTGACTACAACCAAGAAGGTAGCTCCTCAGTTCCTTCCTTTGGCTGGGCGATTCAAAAAGCTTTCTCAAATCTCCAGAGTTTCAGGTGAGGATGTAAGTAACTCTTTTCAGAGAAAATACAAACCAACTAATTCAATTCCTAACAAACTTTCTTCCCAATGGGAAATCAGTGTGAAATAAAGCTGGCATGTTTTTCAGGTTTTCTTTTCCTCTTTGAGCTGAAAAATTTCTTATTTATAAACTATCAGCTGAGTAAATATTAAGACCAAATGTTCAGGGTTATACATGCTTAGGGTTATACATTATCCTATACCTTTTGCAGAGTGAGCCGAAAGAAAATATTCATCATGCCTCACCATTCAGTGTTTTAGAAATCTGTTTTTCCTGAGTCATTGAAATTAGGGCATAAACCAAGTCTACGATATTGTTAAGTGCAATTAAAACAGACTTTTTTTTTTTTTTTCCTTAGAGAGTTTGTATTTTGTTTTGGAAAAGTTTGTGATCAGCCTGCCTGAATTTACACTTAAGTGTTTTTAATTAAGTGTTGGCTATTGTTGTCAGGCCCTTAACTCCCTTGAGGACAGGGAGTAGTCAGCTTTATAATGAGATGTTAAATATCTGTGGTAGGAGCAGACACTCTTGTTTTAGTACAATAATAATAATAACTAGCTAATGTTTGCTGGGCACTGATAATGTGCTTCTGAGGGTAATGGGAAGGACTTTCGAAGTTCATTGTGAGATAGGATCTCAGAGAACTGGCTAGTGAAGGATGTTGTTTAATGTGAATTTACTGAAATACCTTATCTGGAATGAGCTTTTGATTTTTTTTTTCTTCCAAATGCAGTTTTGGCCTCTAACAATATGATCACTGTATAGTTGTATGTGATTTGATATGTTAGGATTTTTGATTTATATTTATGAATCAGATGGATTTATATTTCTTACACTATTTTTTTCAGTTTCCATATTAAGGTTGGGCTGGGTTTTATAAATGAAATGGGAAACTTTCCTCAATTTTTTTTCTATACCATGTAACATTTTAAAAGGAATAAAAATTCTGACTCGTAAAGATTGGATGGTGCTCCCACCATCAAATCACGTAAAAATTGTCAACATTGTCTGTTTCCACGCAGTTGTTGAATTGTTCAGAGTCTACTTCTCGAGTCAATTTTGACAATTTATATTTTCTTAGGAATCCTCTCTTTTCATCTTCCCTTTCAAATTTTCAGCAGAAAAATCATACATATTCCATTGTACTTGTATTAAATCTCCTTTGTCTCTTTGGCTTATATTCATTTTCTAATTTCCAATGTTGTATAATTGTATTTTCCCTCTTGATGAGCTTTTGTGAGAGGTTTGTATATTTTATTGATCTTTTCAAAGAAGCAGCTGTTCTACTGCTTATATTCTAATCCCTTAATTTCTTTTTTATCTTCATAATGATTCTTTCTTTTGTTTCCCTTAGGTTTATTTGATTTTCTTTTAGCTTGTTGAGTTGAATAATTGAATATCTTCTTATATAATAATAAAGGTGCCTATTTTTTAGGGTGACTTTTTCTGATCTCTTTCCTCAGATTTTAAATATCTTTCCTTCCATCTTCACTCTTAGCTGAGGAGTGAAGCTGATGAACTTGATCCTTACGTTGGTGAGAACAGTGAAGCAGAAGCGAGCTCCGCCACCCAGTGTCTCCACTCACATCCTCTCTCTTCCTGCTTGTTGCTTAGGTAACCATTCACGCTAGTCAGAGAGTAATCATGCTCATGTCAAAGGCCAGTCCCTCTCTTAGTGCCCCCATCCTGTCTCCTCTCACCTAACCCAGAAGAAACCACCCATGGCCATTGGGACGGGTGGGTATTGAGGAGTAGTTGCTTAAAGGTACAAACTTGCAACTAGTAGGTAAATCAGCGATTTAGGGATGACAGCCAATAATACTAATATTGTAAACTTCAAAGTTGCCGGGAGATTGGATCTTCATCATACTTAACCACAAAAAAGAAATAATTACGTGTCGTGATAGACATGTTAGGTTAACCCAATGGTGGTAATCGTATTGCAACATAAAAATTCATCAAATCAATGTAACGTACACCGTAAACCTATACAATGTGATCTGTCAATTACATCTCAATTTAAAAAAACGAACGACCTTATCAGTTCTTCCCTCTCTTTACCACAGGCTCCCCCTCTACTCTATCATGTTTGGCTGCACGCAGGCCCGCTACAGTAATTGCATCTCTGTAAATCTTCTCCTGCCACTTGCTCACACTTTCATTGCTGATTTGCCTCTTCCAAAAAAAGTGATTTTTTAAAAAAAAAATTTGTGGCCTCAGATTCATTCTTCTCCTAGTCTCTTCAGCCCCTTTCTAGAAGACTTTCATCACCTTACTTCATAGAAACCATCTTGTTGAGGTTATCGGTTACCTCCAAGGCTCTTTGAACCACAGTGGTCATTTCTTAGACCTCCATAGGGCATGGCAAGCCCTTTCTTTTTTTTATCACATGTGGTCCTCCTTTGACCTCCAGGACATTTCAGACTCTTGGTGGTCTTCCTACCCCACTGGTTGCTCCCTGTTACTCTCCTTTGCTGATTCTTTTCTTCTCTGACCTCTTGATGTTGGGGTGCCTCAGGGGATAGCCTCAGTCCTCTTCTCTTGTGTTGTTTTCACTCCATCCTGTGTGGTCCTAGGTGCTGTGATGGCTGCACCCACGTGCTCATCATGATCTCTGAACTTGCATCTCTAGCCTTGACCTCTCCCACACTCCACACGTGCCTTTCCAACTACTTCTCTTTATGTCTTTTTGAATGTGGCCTCTCCAAGTTCATGTGTCCCAAACCAGACTTGTCATTTCATTGCTTCTCTATCCAGTGCTGCACTTCTTCTCTGTCTCAGTCTGTGGCTGCTTTCTTTATCCAGTTGCTCAGGCTACGTCAGAATCGTCTTTGGCTGTTGTTCCTCTTTTATGGCACATCCAGGCCTTTGGACAGTTGTGTTGGGTTTGCTCTCAAGTATATCCAGGGTGGTCTGGCCTCTCCTTACTTTCTTTACTACCATACCTGCGTCTGAGTCACTACTGTCTCTCACTGTATGTACTCTTGTGGTCTCTAAGTGCTCTCCCTGTCACCACCCCTGCTCACTGTGATCTATGCTCAATGGAGCAGCCAGGGGGACCCTTTCAAAATGTGAGTCAGATCAACCCACTTGGCTGCTCAGATTTCTGCAGTTCCTTCACGTTGCATTCAGATTGAAAGCTGAAGTCCTTACATTTGACATGGCCCCTGTTACTTCTCAGACCTCACCAACTCCTATTTCTCCCTCCCTCCACACCACTCCACCCCACCCATGTGGCTTCTTTGTTACTCTTGGATGTGCCAGACATGCCGTTGTCTCCACCTCTTCTATGACTGTTGCCACCCTCTGTTAGAAATTCTTCCTCTGGATATCCAGGAAGCCAATTCCCTTCAAGTCCTCACCAAATGTCATCTTCCCTTTGAGGCTTACACTGACCCATCCTATTTAGAACTGCTGCCCCCACCCCCAACCCCATTTACCTCTCCATATTTCTTTGTTGCTGTTGACATGGTGCTTTTCATTATCTACCAAATTACCTAACTGCGACTATATTTGTTTATTATCTGCCCCCCTTATTGGAATATAAATTCTGGGAGAGCAGAGCTCTTTGCCTTTCTTTTCCACTGGTGTCTTCCAAGCATGTATAAGAGTATTTGGCACATGTTGGGAGCTCAAGGGATATTTGTCAAGTGACTGGTGAGTGCAGGGGTATGATTTGGCTGTGAGAAATACTGGCTGCAGCTCATCAATTTTGATGGTTGAAATACTCATTGTCCTTAGTTTCTAAATAGTTTTCTGGGATTTGTAGTGTCATTCTGAATGGAGAGAGGTTAGCTTTTAGGGAGGTGGTCACAGTTGAGGTGGCAAGGGGAGGTACTCAGGGAGGAGTGCCCTCCTTATATCTCAGATCAGTGTCTAAGGCACAGGATGGGATAGCTGCTGTCTATTTTAGCTGAAAAGGGATGTGGATAGGTCAGAGAAGTGATGGAAAAATTACAAAGCAACGTCCCAGCTTTGTAGAGGAAATCTGTTAATGAAATCAAGTGAGGATGTGCGATGAGCAGAGGTGTGGGTATATCTCTGTCTTATCATACAGTGGATGCTTTCCAGGTTCTGACAGTACTTTATGTTTTCAGCAGGCTTGGTTTTTGGAGATTCTACAAATAGTCACTTCTTTCTGAACTTCAGTGACATCGAATGAAAAGCTGGGAGAGGCAACGCCCGGAAATTAGCCAGACACCATTTTAATTTTTAATTTTTTTAAAAGATTTTACTTATTTATTCATGAGACACAGAGAAAGGCAGAGGGAGAAGCAGGCTCAGGGAGCCTGATGTGGGACTCGATCTCGGGACTTCGGGATCATGATCTGAGCCAAAGGCAGACACTCAACTGCTGAGCCACCCAGATGCCCCTGGACACCATTTTAAATCAGATGTATCTGCCTCTAAGATGTGAGTTCATGGAAGCCTCTGTCCCAAATGTTGATTGATCATTTCTAAGTTTTAAAAGCTAGTTCATTCTCTTGGTTATTCAGAGGGTTCTTCTTCAATATGATGAGATCTATTTTAGAATTCTTTACTCTAGCTCTCCTATTAGGCTTGATTTATTAAGTGAATGAGAAATAGCCCAGAGCTGACTCTGTTTCACTGCTGTGGAAATGGCGGAGCTGTACACTATAGTTTTGCTAAAAGGGAGTTTAGCTGTGGCACTGCTGACTTTGTTCTTTCAGAGTACTTCCTTCTAGAATTCTTTAAAATGATAGAGAAGCTTAGTGAGAAGAAAAATGCTAAATGTTCTTCATTTTTGATGATACATAGAAGTACAAAGAATTTCATAAGGGGGAGTTGCTTCATCCCTTATGAAAAAGAAAATTCAGCTTTCTTTGTGACTGGGCAACTGTAGGAAAATGGGAATCTTCAAAGGCGATACTTGTGTGTTTTTCCCAGTAATGATTTCAGATTGATTTTCATTTTTCTTTTTCAATTAGGTGACTACATAATACTTTTCTCACTTAACCAGGTCATTTAAGAGGAAAGAACAAGTTACTTAAATCAGATTTTGATGACATTATGCCTTATAAAGCTTGACTTCTCTTAGTCTCCTATTTAAAAAACAACCACCACAACAAACAACAACTTTGGGAGGAACATTTGGTGATGGTGAAATTTATACCAGGCATATTCTTCTGGAAGCCATCACCAGAACACCTCCCCACCTTCTCCTTTGCCAAATATATGACTAGGATATTTCTGGTGATGTAGGCTGAAGAGAAGCAGGGAGATTTTGCAAGTTTGACTCAAAGATGTAAAATACATATATAATATATATGTGTAAAATATTACTATAGAAATGAGTCTATATGGAAATTGTCACTTTTAATGGAATTATTCTAATTTTCAAGCACACGTGGTTGGAAATGAGAAACACTGCCTCACCTTAAACAAGTAAGGTATTATTTTTCTTCTTGGCAGAGGGAAGGGTTCTTGTTCATCCCTTTTTCTTTGCTTTTTACAACAGTTATATCAATGTTTAATTCTTGGTGTTTGGTTGTAAGTTGTTGATTTAAAAATATGTTTAAAGGTGCAGAGCACAGAAATCCAGGTTAACCTGTCTGCCTGGTTAACCAGGATGTCATAGCCAAAGCAAGTTTTAAACTCAAATGCAGTAAACTATCCAGGTGGAGTTCCGATTGCTAATGATGAGTTGGGGATTTGGGTTTAGGTCATTCTTGCCCTAACTTAGTAACTGGAGAGTATACATATGTATTAAGTTTCACATAGTGTTACCTTCAGTGGTTCCTCTGTAGGCTTATAACCATGCATTTGTTTCTCTTTAAATGTTCCATTTCCTTCTTAGAACATCGGAAAGTGGTGGTTTCATTATTTTTCATCCAAGTCCTCCTTGTTCTTAATGAAATATTATGTCATACTTAAGAAATAATGCTGCTTTTCTGTTACAGGATTTTACTCTTTCTTTTTTAGTTTCTGCCGGTTTTAATTTATGTCGTAAGGATGAAGTGATACACTTTCCTTATTAGAAATCTATATTAATCTTTCATTGGATCAGAAGGAATATTTTAAAAATGGCTTCATATTTCTTTGCTAGTTTCAAATATTGGTCACAAATTTGTTTTAACAGAAATTGCTATAGTTCATGTATGAGGTATAGTTGTAGGCTTCAAGAACATATGCATATTTTTATCATTCTCCTTGCATTCTTTTTTTTTTTTCTTGCATTCTTAATCTGATTTTAATCATTATAAATATTGGATATGCCCATGACTTAGTAGTATGAGAAAGACTCCTTCCCCCAAAAAGAGTAAGATGCTTTGGAGTTGTGATGGTTCTAATGTCAACAAATCAGAGTGCTGAAAACAAGCCTATCAGAACATTTTAAACTTTATATGTTTATGCCACTTTAGGAAATATATATATTTTAATAGTATTCACTTTGAAAAGACAACAGATCCCTAAACATGTCTTAGATGCCTTGCCCATGTCCCAGGTATGGTGATACTCTTAAAAATTTCTGCTTTCCTTTCAGTCAGCTAACTGGTCTATCTAGCCTTATATTTCTTTGTGTCCTCCTTTTGGCCACAAGGAGAAGCCTATGTGGCAAAATAAAGGATCTAGCTTATAAAGTTTGTATTTTTTACTTTTTATATGGAAACATTTATTGTATACCAACTCCATAGTGGGCACCACTTTGGAGACTCAACATTGAATTTAGTTGAAACCTCGAATCTTGATGGTAATTGCTTGTTTATTCATTAAATAGGTATTTATCAAGTGCCTCTTTATGTGTCAAGCATTAGAATATAGCAATAGTAGAAGATGTAAAATGGAGCTGGCATTCCTACATGTGGGGACAGATATTAAGCAAGGTAGTAGGTTAAAAATATGTACTATATACTAATATTGTCTGTGCATATGCATATATGTGATATGTATAAATATAACTAATTCACTATGTGTATATATAAGTACTTACACATGAGTTAGATGGTGGTGAGTGATAAGAAAAAAAAGAAAGCTAGTGGGGGGAGCTGGGAAGGGGGTGGGGAAGCAGTGACAGGGTATAGATTCAGATAAGGTGGTGAGGGAAGGCAGGGAAACTCTGTGAGAAGGTGACATTTGAGTAAAGACCCAAAAAGGTAGATAAAATCCTTTGTGCCTAATGGAAGAGACAGGTACACAGGGAATCTAATTTTTGTGGGTAAGAGATCACACAGACATAGATACAGGGTGTGTTTAACACCATTCTGAGGTTCCGGGAAGATTGGAAGAGAGGACCCTCTGAGTGGGACCTCAGACAAAGAGCCTGAGCAGAGAGACAGCTAGATTATGCCAGATGTGAGAGCTGCTTGGAGGTTCCTACCGAGTGGTGACAGAGGCAGGAGCTGGAGGAGATGACTTTGGAAGGGTGCTTGGGGTTGGTATGTGGAGCACCTCGTATGCCATGCTGAGGGGCTTTGATTTGTTTGTGTATTCACTTCAGGGTTTTAAGTTGGAGAGTGTGATGGGGTCAGATCTGCATCTTGAATCGGTGATTGTGGCAAAGTGGTGGAGCTTGATTCAAGCGGGAGAGGGGCATGACATGATAACGGAGGCCGGTTTGGAGGCTGCTCTAATGGTTCTAGTGAGAAATGCTTACCTGGGAAGTGGCAGGGTGGGGAGTGGTTGAGGTGTGGGGGTTACGGAGGTCAGAATACATTTGCCAGGTGACCTCAGCTGAGTTTCTTGGCTGTATGTGAGAGGTAAAGGTGAGACGGGTCAAAGAATTCTTCCCACTTATACTGAGATACATATTTTATATCACAACCTAGGACATGTGCTGCAAATACACAGCTCATTGATTCCGTAGGACATGTTGCTGAGACAAAGTCTCATAAAACAATTTTTTACCTTAGTGCCTGTAGAATATTCTGATATTTTCTATTTCATTCTATTTTGGTGTCTTTATTTTTAAAATTTTATTTAAGAGAAAAAAAACAAGCAGTGGGGAGGAGCAGTGGGAGAGGGAGAAGCAGGCTCACCACTGAGCAGGGAGCCTGATGCAAAGCTCATCCTAGGACCCTGGGATCATGATCTGAGCTGAAGGCAGACACTTAACTGAGGCACCCCTATTTTGGTATCTTTAAAGTGCTGGCCTTGGGACACTTGGGTGGCTTAGTGGTTGAGCATCTGCCTTCGACTCAGATTGTGATCCCGGTGTCCTGGGATCGAGTCCCGCATTGAGCTCCCCACAGGGAGCCTGTTTCTCCCTCTGCCTGTGTCTCTGCCTCTCTCTCTATGTCTCTCATGAATAAATAAATAAAATCTTTACAAGGGCAACCCCCATGGCACAGCGGTTTAGTGCTGCCTGCAGCCCAGGGTGTGATCCTGGGGACCCGGGATCAAGTCCCACATCAGGCTCCTTGCATGGAGCCTGCTTCTCCCTCTGCCTGTGTCTCTGCCTCTCTTTCTCTCTCTCTGTCTCTCATGAATAAATAAAATCTTTAAAAAAAAGTCTTTACAAAAAAAATGCTAGCCTAGACTTGATAACATGGATTCCACTGGTGGGTCGTGACCCACAGTGTAGAAAACACCACCTTCACAAGCTTCTTTAGGTTATTTCCTTGTAGGTAAGATGTTCCCTCCTGCTTTGAGTTCTTTATAGGGTCATGTGTGCAGACACCTTCTACTTGGAGGAGGAAGAGGGTTAAGGCAGCACAAAGTATTATTTCCAAGTTCAATACATTACAGAAGCATTTATTTGAGGAAATCGTGTGCTGAGCCAACTGATGAACTCAGTAAGACAGTTACAGACGACCACACAATGTGTCATCACCAATTGCTTAGATAATGTATCTCTGCTGAGAAGGTGGCTAGTTTTGCTGGAAACGTGGGGTTTTTTTTTCTTTTTTCTTTCTTTTTTTTTTTTTTTGTGGAGTGAGTGAGAGGCATGTCATCTTTCTCTTTCTTTCTTTGCTGCTGAAATGGGTGTTCTTATTAGGTACAGAGTGGTGGAATTTGGAATGTTTCGTTTGTGGTGTTTGCTTGCAGAACCCTGAACTTAATACACTCATGTTTAAAACCATTGTTGGTTTTCTCTGGCCAAATAACTAAAAATTTTAAGCTGTAAAATGGGGGATATTACCACCTGCTTGGTTTGTTTCATGGAGGTATTACCTGAGATAACACATAGAAAGGACAGTGAAACCTAGGAAACATTTCAAATGAATGGCTTCTGTGATTTTCTTCATGTAACTAAAGTATAACTGATGCAGAACTACTTTGATCCTGTTCATCAGCACTTGGAAAGGTGAGGAACCTTTCTGTGTTTTATAGATGAAGCAAGCTGAAATTAGAGTTCTTCTGTTGGTATGTGCTGAAGTTTTTAGAAGTGTGAATTTTCATGAAAAGTAAAGATGCATTTAAATTCCAGAAAGATTAGAGTATATCCAAGTTGAGACTGGTCTAGGGGTGGCTTCTGAAAGCACTTTGTTTTTTGGAAGAGCATGTCTTTGATGTGTTTAGAGTGAACAGCTTTCCAACAATACTAGCATATGACATACACACAAGTGTATATGTGTATGGACACACATGTATGCCACATGTGTATCTATATATATATATATGTGTATGTATATATATATATACACTTGAATATTTTAGCATCTTCTCTATTGTCCTTTGGTGGGTTTCCATTGCATTTTTTTTTTTTTTTATTTATTTACTTATGATAGTCACAGAGAGAGAGAGAGGCAGAGACACAGGCAGAGGGAGAAGCAGGCTCCATGCACCGGGAGCCCGACGTGGGATTCGATCCTGGGTCTCCAGGATCGCGCCCTGGGCCAAAGGCAGGCGCTAAACCGCTGCGCCACCCAGGGATCCCTCCATTGCATTTTGAATGATTAGATTGCTTAAGTTTTTCAATATATGATTTCTTTGAATGATGGGGAAATCATGGCTGTAAGAGATTAGAATAATCCTATTGAATAGTGAGAGTTTAGTGAACTCACTGGTAGAAGTCTGTGGAAATAGGTAACAGAGGATGCTTCCATCAGAAGAAGTTTACTGGAACTAATTCTTTCCTTTCAGGTCAAGTAGAGAAAAGAGGCTGAAGGAAGCTCATTTTCTTTTGGGGAAAAATTGGCAAAATACTGCTTAACGAAAGTCAGGACATCTTTCTTTACACCAGCAGGTGATAAATAGAACTGTCTAAAGAAATCCCACCTGAAAGTCAATCCCCAGTGTTTGGGGTCCAGAGGGAGGGGTGGAAAGGGTGAGCCACAAGAGTGGAAGGAGAGGGGATTATTGAGTGCTCCCTGGTTCCTGGGTTTCCTGCTGCACCATATGCCTTTTTTTTGTAATTTTTTTCCCTGTGTTTATGAACACAGTAGTGTAGTCAGAGTGAAGGTAACTAAAGCAAAAACCCTAATATTTAGCTTTTAAATTTCCTTCTTAGGAAAGGGAGAGAAAGGAAACAGCACTTAATTGACCCACTGGAAGAGAAGGAGAAGATACACGTGTGTGTGATTCCAGAGTCTGATGATGGTGCAGTTAGAGATGTTTAGTTGGGGAGTTCGTGGTGCGAGCTGAGAAAGAATGGTGGGATCCTTACCGATGCTGGGGTTGGGGGAGGCATGCATCTGTTAAATGAAGGAGTACATTAGAAATAAGATATGCCTGCGTCAAAGTGGACGTTTAAATCGCAAAGGAAATAAGTGAAGGAGCTTTGAGTAAAATCCAAGAAATGGTGGTTGTTGATTACCTCTCTTCCTTGGAATTCTATCAATAATTCGGTACATGTTCTACTGCCTTGGCCAGGTGCTTGGTCTGCCTACAGTGTCCTTTTTTTTCATAATGAAATGCTTGGGGACTGCATATGAACTATGCAGGCCCTCCATGGAGTGGTGTTTTAATCATTCTCTATCGATTTATACATCACTTCGATGCTGCCTATTTAGGGCCTCTTCTTCTAAGTCGGCTTTACTCAGATTCTCATTCTCTCTACCTGACTTGCATAATGCTTGGGGACTCTTTACATCCCCCCCCCCCCCCCCCCGCCATGGGAAGCAGTCATGATCAAGAAGCCACAAAAGGTCAGCCTTCGTGTTGCTTTCTCTCAGCTTTCTGAGGTGCACAGAACACATAATGGCATTAGAGAAATATTGTCATTGTCCATAACTGATAATGAGTTTCAGAACTTACTTAAAATTAATCAATGCTGAGTTTCCAGCGTTGGCATGAGTCTGAATGATTAATTGCAAACTGCTGATGCCAAGAGAATCGTTTACCAAAGGTAATGATGTTTTGCACCTACCAAAGGAAAGGGGCAGTGAAGAGAGGACTGTCCTGGTGCCTGAATTTCCTGCAAGGAGGGACATTTTAGGCAGGGCCATGAACAACCTCATCAAAGGTGGTTGGTGGTGGTTCTTTGAACCTAGGGATGTTGCTACAAACTGGCCCCTACAAGTGGGATTATCTTTTTTTTTTCCCCCTTTTGTCTTAATGTTAATTGGAGTGAGAGGGAAATAAATGTAGGTCTAGTTAATGTGGATGAAGGATGCCTACATGGACTTGCATAAATAACTCGAATCCCTTGCCCTCCACCTGCAACTTTTAGAATCTCATTTGGATTGAAAGGCTAGAGCTCGATTTTACATATGAAGAAAACTCTGCTTGCTTCATTATTATTCATGGTCAAATCCCCAGATCTCTTCCCTGAAGAGATGTATTCTTCCCAGCAAATTAAAACGTCCTTTTTTTTTTCTTAGAGCCAAATGATGATGGTGTCAACTATTGATGAAGATGAATAAGTCATTCTTTTCCCAATTTATACATTCCTTCCCCCCCCCTACTGTTCAGGATGGGATTTGCTCATTTGAATCAAGATCCAGTAATTCATTCTCTCTCCTCTCTATAAATTGTACGCGTTGTGTTAATGTCCTGGTTAGGTAATGGAGGAAAATATTTGAAAATGTGATAGCTCATGATAAGGGCATTTGACATAAGCATATTTGCTGATGACGGATTGCTATTCGGGGGTAATTTGAAGGGATTCTGAGCAGTGGTTAAGCTAGAACATTTTCCTTGCATTCATCATTTAAGATCAAGGTAGCCTAACTTACATATATACCTTTTGAAGTCTCTAAGTAAAATGCAGATTGGGAAGCTGGCCATATGTGACCCCTCTGCTTAATCAAATTATCATGAAACAAGACATGGGCTAGCAACATGCCATCTTACTTTCTGTGCCCATATATACCCTCAAAAAAGGAAAAGTTTTTTTTTTTTTTTAAGATTTATTTATTTTAGAGTGAGTGAGTGGGAGGAGGTGCAGAGAGACAGAGGGAGAAGGAGTCAAGCAGACTCCTCACTGCGTGTAGAGCCTGATGCAGGGCTTGATTTTTTTTTTTTTTTTTTTTTTTTTTTGTGGCCCAGTGCTATCATGACCTGCATTGAAATTAAGAGTTGGATGCCTAACTGACTCAGCCACTCAGGTGCCCCATAAAGGAAAATATTTTTGTATTTTTATCTATTTATTGTTGTTGAAGATTTTATTTGAGGTAAGAGAAAGAGAATGAGAGAGAGAGCAGGAACCAGGGGGCAGAGGCAGAGGGAGAGGGAGGAGCAGACTCCCTGCTGAGCAGGGAGCCTAACGTGGGGCTCCATCCCAGGACCCTGGGATCATGACCTGAGCTGAAGGCAGACACTTAACGAACTGAGCCATTCAAGTACCCCAAGAAAAGTATTTTTAAACACATTAAAAAAAAAGAAGTCTGGGACTAGAATAGGATGTTGACTCTGAAGATTTTCACGATATTGGCCATAGGAATAGATAGCACATCCTACTCCAAATAGGTATTGGAACTTGAATCTAGTGTGTCTTCAGCAGTGTGATGCAATTACACATACTCCTTAAAATATGCATCAGCCTACCTCTGGAAATTATTGGGGTGGTTACGTTTTCCTTTGTGGAAAAACACCAAGGATGTGCCCCCCAGGTGAGTAATCGTTGTTTAGAGGCCTTTCGGAGCTCCTAAAGAGATGCACAATTGCATAATGAACCCTTCAGATTCATCATGACATGCTTTATGATAAAGCAGCATTGGGTGCAGTGTTGCAGTATCCAAAGATCAGAGCAGCTGTTATCTGCAGAGCCGCTGGGGTGTATCTGTCAGGCGTTTGCATATAGAACAAGGTGTTTCCGTTAATGTGTCATGATAGTTTAATTACATCACCTTTCTTGGGAGTTTGCTTGATTCCTGGTTCAGGAGCATCCAGTGAGATGGCAACCTATCAATTTTTCTTTCACAGCCTTCACTTGGTATTGTTTGGTTCGGTTATATCCGCTCATTTCTAAAACACACATGGGGGAAAAATGTGCCCTTCATTCTACTCAGCTTCCCTGTGGCATTTAAAACCAGTTTTTTTTTTAAAACCACTGTGTCCTGGGTGATTGTTGTTGTTTTTCTGACTCTTCTTTTTTTTTGTAAAGATTTTATTTATTTATTCATTAGAGACACGGAGAGAGGCAGAGACACAGGCAGAGGAGAAGCAGGCCCCATGCAGGGAGCCTTAGGCAGGACTCGATCTCGGGACCCTGGGGTCACAACCTGAGCCGAAGGCAGACGCTCAACTGCTGAGCCACCCAAGCGTCCCCGACTCTTCTTAATAAGAAAAGTCAGCTTTTCCTGTGGTTCCCAGTCTTCCAGTCGTCCCCTGCCCCCAACTCCCGGTGGCCTCCTCTTTGGATTCTCACGTCACTAACTTCATTGCCAGCACCCTAGTGAACTGCTTCTGCCCGCTGTCTCTCCTGTTCCTCACAGCTGGATATTCACCTGTTTTTCTTGACATGGTCAAGAGGCAACCTCAGTTCCCCTTGCTCAAGGCCAGTTCTCTTCTCGTGCCTGCCCAAGCCCGAGCTGCCCCTGCTCCCCTCATGGAAGAGCTCTGGAGGATGTGACTTGTCCTTGGCCGTTGGTCCAGTCGGGCAGGTGCACTTGCCCTTTGGTGTTCACAGCCCCTGCCACCTGGCTCTTTTCCCCTTTTGCTGCTGGTCACACAGGCCCTGCTTTGCCCACGGCCTTCCTTGCTGTCCCCCCCCCCGCCCCCCGTGGCTTCTTTTACCACCCAGTTCCTCTCTCACTTAGATAGTTGCTTGTGTTGTCTTTTTAAAAGTATGTGCTTCATTTGTTCTCTTTTCTGGCCCCAACTGTTTGCCTTCCCCACGCAGCTTGCCAAGCTGCCCTTCTCCTCAGTGCACACGAGGTGGTTCATGCTCACATCCTTTACCAGCTTGCTGGCCCCTTCCCCACCGCACCCTCTGGCTCCCCTGGGGCCCTCCTTCCTCCTGCACACCGTGCACTTCCAGGCTCCCCCTGGCTTTGCGGACACTGCAGCCCCTGATGGGAAAGCTTGGTGGTGGTGGTGGTGGTGGTGGTGGTTCTTCTTATTCTCCTCCTCCTCCTCCTCCTCCTCCTCCTCCTCCTCCTCCTCCTCCTCCTTCTCCTTCTCCTCCTCCTTCTCCTTCTCCTCCTCATCTGACCCAGGGAGAACTAGTCACGGGGTGTTGTTCGTACCTGTGGTGCTTTGGGCCCACGTCTGGTTCTAGCCACTTTGTGCTGTGCTTATTTAGGGAGCTGATTTTTCACTCTGGTGTCTTAAAGGTGGGGACTGTGCTTGGTGAACATTGTTGTCCCCCTGGTACCTGGTGGTGTGTGGTAGGTAGGCGTTGTTTGATTCATTGGCTGAACCCATGACTGGGTACGTGCCCTGGGACGCCCGGCATCCCGTCCTGTTAGGGAATGGGGGCGGAGCCTGAGCCTTTCTCCGGTGGGGTGTTGGGTTCCAACCTGCTCTAGCTCATTAGGGAAAGAAGCTGACCAAATGGGATCAGTGTGGTTTGTGGAGTGACTTGATGACCTTCTTTGTATCTCCTCCCCACATCCATCTCTCCTGTAGTATTTCTGTCATTTGGTTTCAGAAGCTCATCTTGGCTTCAAAAATGGAAGAGGCATTTTTTCTCTTCCCATTTGGTTCCCCCCTAGTCCCTTCCTCTGCTTTTTCTTACTATCATATCCAGGTCTTGATTTCATTAGGTTCATGTTTCTGTGCTTTGTAAACAGCCGTGGCTGACCTGCTGGGTCCACATTTGCTGTATCACACACCCATTTGCAATTGCACTTTCTACAGAGCTGCCAAGCCCATCTACCCCATATTTTGTTCCAACAACCACAAAAGCGGTTTCCTTTTGTCTGACAAACCTAGAAATTCACATACAAAATATTATATTAAACATGTCCTTCCACTACTCTAGTGTGTGCTCTCTCTCTCTCTAACATACACACACACACACACACACATACACACACACTTTTTGATCTTATTTGCACAAATAGGGCTCCCTTTCTTCAAGTCAACCATGTACAAATCCCTGCAGTAGAAATTCTTATCCCTTAAGTGTTTTATCCTATAGATTGGAACTCCTCAATAGGTCATAAAATTAGCCTACTAGGTCATCAGTGCACTTTTAAATGAAATTAAAACGGGAAATATCAGAACATGTACATTGAAAGGAGCCTAAGTTATTGCTCCGTGAAATGTTTTTGTTGTATGCCTACTGGATAAATGTCTTCGATATGTGGTCAAAATTTTGAAAATTATTGTCCTATAATAATACAAAACAAATAGTCTCTTTGGTATTTAATGAGTTGATTACTTCCTTCATGAACCCTTAAAAAAAAATCTCTACCCCTAGAGTAGAGCTCAATCTCCAGACCCTAAAATCAAGAGTTAAATGTTCTAACAACTGGTCTAGCCAGATGTCCCTTTTGAACCTTTCAGTGACAAAATAGTAACTCCACGATAAGAGCATTGCTTTTGGCTTTCTTTATAACAAATGTCTAAAAAAAATGGCTCAAACTGCATTTTTTGTTTCTCCATTATGTCACCTTTTCTAAATGAAAAATTATTACCATATGAACCTCTATCGAGTCACACGTGTTATGTAACTCTTCCGTAGCTCCTGTGTGTGTCTTTTATAATTCCCTAATTCCCCAAATTAAAAACTCTTTCCATGTTTTAGAGCATTCTGAGCAACCAGTAGAATCATAAGCCTTAGAGAACCAAAAGGAGGGAGAAATGTAGATGATTTGTTCAATTCTTTGATTTTTCAGGTGAAGAAAGTTGGGTTTTCCAGAAAGGTCCTATTTTCATGTTGACCTAATCTCCACCCATGAGCCAAAAGGAATTAGGCATGTAATGAAAATGAGTCTCTGGAAAAGATAATATTTGAATGAAAAGCAAAATGATCCCTCCCAGCAAAAATGCTTTTGCCTTTCCCCTAAATGCTTAAGATTAAATGCAGCATTGACTTTGATATGTGGCTATGGAAAATATGTGGGCTATAAATACATGAATCATAGATATATATCAAACTTTTTTTCCCCCTGTCCCTCTCCACTGAATTCTTGAAGTCTAAAACGTGCCTTATTATTTTAGCACTCTCTTTCTCCACAGGGCATATATAGATATTAGGAACTCAGTAAATGTTGTTATTGGCTACTAAGGAAGAATAATCCGCAGACCTTCCACTGGCTTGGCAGCTCCCGAAGCCACTTGAATCTCAGATGGAGTCCAGAACGTGAGGCATTTTATTGTGCCATGTGGGACCAGTTCTGTGTTGCGCTAAAAATTCTTTTTTTTATATATATATATATATTTTTAATTTTTATTTATTTATGATAGTCACACAGAGAGAGAGAGAGAGAGAGGGGCAGAGACACAGGCAGAGGGAGAAGCAGGCTCCATGCACCGGGAGCCCGACGTGGGATTCGATCTCGGGTCTCCAGGATCGCGCCCTGGGCCAAAGGCAGGCGCCAAACCGCTGCGCCACCCAGGGATCCCTCACTAAAAATTCTTAATGGTAACCGTTCCGTCTGCTTTGTATTAATTTACATTCCTGCTTAACTGAAAGGACTTAGCTGAAAAATAGTTCATTTGAGAATCTGTGTTGTGTTCTGGTGAACACTACGATTCTCAGTGTTTTCTGAGTTTTCCCTTTCTGGCATAGTGCTGGCCATCAGAGCTTGCTGAGAAGGGCCGGAAATGTTCTAGACTCTGCAGTGTCACTGATGGTAGCCAGTAGCCACAGGTGGCTTTTAAGCTCCTGAAAGGAGGCCAGGGCACCTGGGGAACTGAATTTTTTGTAATTAATTTAAATTTGATATAAAATTGTGTCTAATGGCTGCTATACTGGACAGCACAGTTCTAGAAGCTGGAAGACACATCCGTTCATGTTTGTTCTGTCCTGTTACCTAGCTGTGTCCTCACTCTCTCTGCACCCCTTGCGGTGACTTTTTCTCCCTTTGTTCTAGTGAGTTCTCACTTCTTTCGCCAGATACACCCTGTTAGTATGACATGCTCCACCCTCAAGAACCTTCATCCTCTGTGCTCCATCTAAGAACCTGCCTCCTGGAAGACACTGGAGACTATGAGACAGAAATTTTAAAAGCATCCCTGGTGTCTAATTCACTTGTCATTCATGTTTTCCTTTTGACAGTGAAAATAGTTTATATAGAGAAACTGAGCTTATTTTAAAAATGAAAATTCAAGTGAATCTCTTTTCCTACCCAGCATCATAGGCAAAAATTACTTAAACCATTGAAACTAATGACAAGTTCTCAGCTTGGTGTCTTGCAACTACAGAAAGTGTTTTATATTCAGAATTAATCGTATAAAATAACCAGACTTAGTAGAAGGATGGGGTCAGAAATTCAGGTTTTACCAATTTAGGTTTCATGCAAATTTGATTTCAGTTCAGTTGCTATTACCTGTAAAAAGTGATGCCAGAAATATTAGTAAACGTTACTTTTACATAAATGTTACTTTTGCTACCTAAGTGTTACTCATATGCGTGTATGCGTTTGGCCTTCTGTGATATCTGGTATTTCAAAGACAGAAGATTGTTTTTCAGCTGCTTGGAAGACGAGGTTAATAACTAATGGTACATATCCTGTAATAAATGTGTTAAAATAAAATTCTGCATGTTTTTCTCTCATAGTAGCTCAAATAGTGCTTGCCCTAGAAGTCATAGGCCTTGAGGGTTTACGAACAGCCTGAAATTACTACCAATTTTTAAAATTTATACATGTATTTGGGGAGAGGAGCTGTAATTTTAGGAGTCACAAATACGTTCAACTCATCAAAGGCTGATTCCCTCATTACAGTGAGATATCCCTGAGATAACTTACCCCCCCCATCCCTTCCATGGTCCCTTCAGAGAGTAAACACTCAATAAATATATTTTTTTTTTCGAATGGAATAGGTGAGACACTGCCTTTCTTTTTATCAAGGCAAAAGAAATCAATGATGACCTTTATATATATATTTTTTTTTCGGTGCTTCTGATCTTAGCTTCCCATTATCTATCTACCTGATAGGGTGATACGGGACTTTTAATCCTGGAAGAGACAGCAGTGGGATTTGGGGGTTCTGGAGAAGGTAATTTTGCCATTTCTACTGCTTGTTTTCTGTTGATGTGGCCTCAAGTGCAAGTCTCAGCACCTTCATATTTTCTTTTTTTTAAGATTTTATTTATTCATGAGAGAGACACAGAGAGAGGGAGAAGCACAGGACTTGATCCCAGGACCCCTGGGTCACGCCCTGAGCTGAAGGCAGAAGCTCAACAGCTGAGCCACTCAGGTGTCCCAGCTTTGTATTTTTTTTTTAATTAAAGATTTTATTTATTTGGGGGAGAGAGAGAACGTGCACCAGGGGAGGGGCAGAGGGAAAAGGAGACTCTCAGGGGGACTCTGCGCAGAGCTGGCCCTCGGGCTTGATCCCACAACCCTGAGATCGTGACCCGAGTTGCAATCCAGAATCGGCCCAGAATGCAATCGCCTGGGCCGCCCCAGCGCCCTGGTACCTTAACCTCCCGCGGCCCTCGCTCCCCTCTCTCCAGGTCCTCACCCAGCACGTGGGGCCGGCCTGCCCTTCTCCCGGAGGGTAGCCTAGGGACTGCTTGATGACCCCTCCCTGCTCTCCTCCACCCCGCCCGCTCGGAAGGAGGCAGGAGGTGTAAAATGCTAGGAGATGGGGAGCTCTTCCGTCACCACATGTTTGTCTGCTCCTGCCCTTCCGGGGGTACGTGCCTGGGCTCACATGTGCCCCAGCCTGCCGACGGGCTCGCACACACGCCGCGGGAGCGGGGCTTTGGCTGTGGCCCGACTGCACTGCTGCTCAATAAAAGATTAGACCCGGAGAAGCGAACGTAAGTTCCGAACCGGAGTGGCAAGGCCTCGATGACTAGCTAGCTGTTGGGATTGGCAGTGGGGGGTTAGCGTCAGGGGGAGGACTTGTTCTTGGGAAAAGCCCCGTGTCCAGGTGCTCCTAGCGGAGGCCCGTCCTTCCTTTGCCGCTCTCCGAATTTTCTGAGCCGCGCTGGCGGGAGAGGCCTGTGGTAGTTGGTGTGATCAAGAAACGGAGCTGGTTTTCACATGTGATACGTGGAAGGCTGTTGGCAAAAGATCAAGAGAGCAACGAAAGCTTTATCCTTAAATACCATGAGCAAGAAAACCTATGATTAGGAACTAGGGAGTGCTGTGCTTGGTCACACGTGCGTGGCCTCCTCTTGGGTGTATCTGGGCCCTCTGAGCCCATGTGGGGTCCCTTCCCTGCAGTGACTGTGACCTCGTCACTCGTCCAGCCTACACAGACACCCCCAGGCCAGAGGATGCTGGACATTGAGTTGTCCTTTGCTGTGTAAGAAATTCCCCCCAGTTCAGCTAGAACAAAACACAAAGCAAGACCCGACAACGTTAGGACGTTGGCTAACACCCTGGAGCTCTCTTAGTAATCCAGGAGCCTAGCTGGGAGTTTGTGGCTCGGGGCCCTTAGTGAGCTTGCAGCCAGGGCTGTGGTCCTCGGGGGATCAAGGTCAGCTTCGAGATGCTGTGACTCAAGTTTGCCTTCTGACTTGCCAATGGTGGCGAGTGTCATTTAGCCACTTCCAGGCCTTTTGCGTTGAGAGTCACATCATCCACGTGGGCTCTTGATAGGTCCCTTTCCTCCTACTTCCTTGACCTTCTGCTTCTCACTTAATTACCTACCATTGTTGATTATTAAATTTTGGTAGTGAGGAATTGTGACTACTCAGAATTCTGAAACCTAAGAATCCTGGAAAGGTCTTACATCGATTGCTTCCCTCTCATTGAAGTCTTGAATTATTGATACCTTCACTGTCATTTCCCTTCTTTTTTTTCCCTCCCGTCGTTTCAATTACTATAGTGCTTTATTATGGAGTAAAAAATGCCATCACTGGGGGATCCCTGGGTGGCTCAGCAGTTTGGCGCTTGCCATTGGCCCAGGGCGCGATCCTGAAGTCCCAGGATCCAGTCCCATGTCGGGCTCCCAGCATGAAGCCTGCTTCTCCCTCTGCCTGTGTCTCTGCCTCTCTCTCTGTCTGTCTGTCATGAATGAATGAATGAATGAATAAATAAATCTTTAAAAAAATGCCATCACTTAATTACCTAGGGTGATTTGTCTAAAGCCATTTTTGAGTTTCCCAAAAATGATCCTGAGAATTGGCTTGCTTGCCTGTTTTTGCCTGATTTCTCCTGAATCATTTGGGAAATGGGGGGATGGTACATTGCTTCCCGTTTTGAACGAAACATTCATAAGTAACAAAAATGTAAACTTGTTCCCTTCTGGGTAATTTTGCCCTTGCTACTTCCCTCCCACCTGCTGCTTAGCCACATCTTTATATTTGGTTGTTGCAGTTGAGGCTATGCTTGTTGACTTACGTTGACCTCTAGACAACTTGGAGCAGGAATTCTTGGATAAAACAAAGGAGATGGGTCTATCAGAAAGGAATAGCGATAGAGCGTAAAAGATGACTGGGCCCTTCCTAACCCAGCTCCAAGGCATTTTTCACACATTTTATCCTCCCGTCGTTTTCCATATATAGATGCATCTTAACCTTATTTCACTTTTCCTTTCATTCCCTCTCAGTCACGTGTCTCTTAACTCGTTGGGTTACTTGTTAGCTCATAATACCTTCAGCTATAAGTCGATACTGATTTCTGTGACACGTATACTATGGGTTGACTATGTCAAGCCTTTGCTCAGTTTTGAGGGAGAAGAAAAGAAATTAGGACTCATAGGGGCAGCAGGCATATGGACCGAAGAAGGGATTGTTTTCTGGTGTAAATGCTAAAATGGAGGAATTAGCAAAGCATTTTTGTAATTTTTTTCCCCTCTGAGCAGAGAAAGTTAATTTTAGTTACTTTTGCCATTTTTCCCATTGCGTTTTTGGTTGCTAATGTTTATTGGGGTGTGCTCTGTGCTGTTTAGCACGTGCTGCTTTGGTACTTTGTTGTGAATGACTGTTGAGTTCCGTAGTAGTAGTAGACATTGATGGCTATGCTGGGGATTAATCCATATACCTGTTTTGGGAATATTTCAGAAAACCTGGTGTATAAGCCACCGAGAGTCTTAATTGCCTAGGGCTCCCACGCCTCGGGAATCAAAGTGTGGTTAGATGGTTGCTTTAGGACTAATCACTTGTGAGCAAAGCATTAAAGTCTGATGCCAACTCTTAAAAGAGACAGAGGAAATGGGTTGGAAGTGTCCGAGAACATAATCTGAGATAATGACTAGAAGTTGCTGAGATCTTGCGGATGATGGTTAATCCTGAGGAACACGGTAATAGGTGCTTAAAATTTTATCGTGTCTGTTGTGAAGACTCCTTAAGCAGGTCCTGTGTTGGGAAATACCTACATCTGCATCGAAAATGTTGTGTTTTTCTCCTTTGATATTTTTCACTAAGCGTCATCTCCCAGAAATAATGTGAGCAGTTTATACCTTAGTATCCGGCACCCAGAGGCCGTCTGTAAATACCAGGTCCCTATCTCCTTCCATATTTATGCAAGTTGTTTCCCTGCATCATGAGCCTTCCAGAGCTCACTGGGTTCATTCTAGAGGTGTAGTATTAGAAGGCTTTTATAATACTGGGAGTGGAGGAGGTGGGGAAATTCAGTGAGAACGTGGACTAGAAACAGAGAGTGGAGAAGGAAGCAGGCCCAGTGAAGCCTCTTGTCCCTGTACAGGAGGCCTGCAGCTTGCAGCACATCGAGCAGGAGAGAAAAGCTGCTGGTCTGTAGCCAGGTGCCAGGGCTGGTGCTGCCTACACAAGGATGGGATGGGAAACAGTGTAGGAGGAGCTTGGGCCGGACAGCTGGCCATGGATCTGTCTTTCCTGGTCCCTAGCTTGGATACCTTGGCTAAGTCACTTGAGCTCCCTAATCCTCTGTTTCTTTACCTGTAAAATGGGGATGAAAACAAGATTAAATGAGATACATGCTTAAAGCAGTTAGGATAAAAAATAAAATAAAATAAAGCAGTTAGGATGGTGCCCGGCATGTAGCAGGTGCTGTGCCTAGCTGGAGGAGGGACTAGGGGATGGGACTATAGGGAAAGAGGACGCTGTCTGGCCACCTCGCTTGGTTTTACACAAACATGTGCAGCTCATTCTCACTCAGGGTCCTGGTGCACTCTTTCCTCTGCACCCTTCAGGTCTCTGTTTATATGGGACCCCTTCAGTGCGATCCTCCCCTAACCACCCCCATGGTAGAGTGGCCATGCTCCTCTGTCCCATATCCTGCTGATGCTTCTCCACAGCCCTATTGGCCCCAGAAGAAGGGAACTTGGCTGTGCTCACTGTTCTCTCCTCAGGACACAGTCAGTGCTTGGCTCATAGGACATGCTTGGTCCATTTATTGCAGCAACCAGGCACTGGCACGCAGGTTTGGTGGAGGGCCAGAGAGCAAATGTCTTAGGCTTTGTGGGCCGTATGGTTTCTGCGGCGACTGCTTGCAGCTCAGCCGTGGAAGGCAGAGTGTGGACAGGATGTAGACGTGGAAGCGTGGCTGTGGGCCAGTGTAATTTTATTTGGCGTGTGTGGGCTCCAGTTAATGGCTCCCTGGGCTGTCAGGGAGCGGCGAAGGTCAGGCACGGACCTGGGGGGCTCTGGTGGTTTGAGCTTGGTGAGCGAGAGTCCTCTCAGCAGTAGGGGGTGCGGTAGGGATGACTTGGGATTGGAAGACTAAGCCCGTAGCCCTGGTGGGGAGGCAGCCGGGGTAGCAGGGACAGCAACGGGTGGGGTGGGTGTGTGTGTGCTTCACCCACCAGGTGAGACCAGGGGGCCTGGCCTGGTAAATGGGAGCTGTGCTTGCAAATGTTGGGAGCTGCTTGTGTTAACCTTTAAATAAAACACTTCCGTGGAGGAATTCATTGTTTAAAATCCCCATGTAGGAAGAAATCTAATTTATAAGAGCCATAGATCCCCCATGGATCCTCCATGGATCCCCCATGGATCTCCCATGGATCCCCCATCACAAAGTTTATACACAGTGTATTTTCCACGTACTAAGCGTGCGGCTCTTCCCTAGGCTTTACCTGTCACTGGACACAAATTCTTCATCTTAGTGAAAGAAGAGGCGGCTTGAAAGGAGGTTTGCCCACAGTGCAGTTCCGCCGGGTTCAACGTGTGGCCGTTCCCACTTGCTTCTAAGATCCCTCTGCAAACACAACTTAATGAAAGAAGGTGTTACCCGAAACACGCATTTTACACCGCGTAGTTTCACTGGGGAAAGAATAGGTCAGTCCCCACGCGCTTCTGCACAGACACAAACGGGTCGGTCAGTGGAAGAAGATGTTGCTAGAAGCACGGTTCGTGCAGAACAGTGTGGCTCCAGCTAGGTGAGCGTATGGCTTTCCCCCCTGCTTCCACCCGTCTGCGTAGGGACTTTTAATGAACAAGGTGACAAGAGAGCCCCAGATTTCTGGGAAAGGTTTGTGTCTGGCGTGGGTTGCTCCGTTGGGGGGTCGACTTGGAGCTCACGCGTGGAAGTGGTGGACGCGCCTAACGTCATGCTAGACGTTTAGCCTTTAGTTCACAAGGACGCCTGTCCCTGTTCACCTGTGAGTCTCAGGCAAGAAGGGGAAAATAAAGAGGTGCTGGGTGACCAGGCTGGGTCAGACGAGGACTGCCGAGTTGCTTCCCGGCTGGACCCACCCAGTCGGTTGGGGACGGGGCCAGGCGTCCGTGTGTCCATGCTTTCCTAGGTGGGGACTGGCTGGCCCTCCAGCTTGGGCGCTTCCTTGGATTTCTTGAGTTTTGGCCGGTTCTGTTTCAGCTCTTTGGTGGGAAGGGAGACAGAGTTGCTTCCTTTTGTTGGCTAGCATGGGCTACGTTTTAAATAATTGTCCTAAGAACTATTGTTCACCGATGCCAGTAAGGAAAGAACACGGGGAAACGTACACCTTTTCAGCCCTTGGTTGTTGCGTGGATCTTATTTATGAGACCCTGCCCAATCCTTGGGGCTGCTTTGAGACCTCAGGGGATTCTCACCAGGGAATTATCTTCCGTCTGTTTTTACTACACTGTGGTTTTGGCTGAATACTTTTTACTTATTTTAATTTTTTTTTTTTTTTTTTTTAGCAGCGTTGGGAACCTGTACCCAAAGGCACAATCTTTTGCTTACTTGATTTCATATGGTCGCTGGGAACATCTTGATTTGTCCTTCACTCCTGTAACCTGGAGAAGAGTTTTCTTCTTGGCAAATAAGGAGGGCCTCAGAGTGGAGGGCTCTTGTGTGTGTGTTGTCGGAGGGGGATAGTAGGAGGTTTCGGTGATGGTCAGTCTGAGTTTCAGAGGACAGCGTGATCGGTAATCCTAGGATCCGAGCAATCAAGTTATTCCTGGCCCACATGAATAGAAGAATAGATAGAAAAGTTCAGATGGATGCATTTTCTGCAGAACGTACCAGGCTGGTAGTTTGTCCTCTTTTCTCCTTCTTGAGTCTCTTGTTGCACCTCCCACCCCCTCCCATGTTCCCCTTCTGCATCTTTGTGGGGCACCTTCTCCTTCGCACGTGGAGAGCTTTGGCTCACGTTCCCCTGGGGGGCTGCGGCTTACACTGGGCCTGACCCGGAGGGCTGGGAGCTCTGGTGGTGGATGTGGCTTGGGATCAAGCCCTGGGCAGGTTCGCACCGGACTAAGGAAACCCGGGATGGGGGTGCTTTCCTTGAACTTGCAAAGCAAGCCCCAGATGCAGAGCAGAGGCCCCCAGGTGATCAGGGCCCAGGCGGTCAGGGAGCACCCAGGCTGGGATCTGGCCCCCGGCGAGCTGGGTTTCAGAGGCAGGAGCCAGTCAGGGCAGGACCCTGGGCACAGGGCAGCCCCCAGACCTCAAGGGCTGAGGGCACACATCCATTCAGCAGCTGAGAAGCAGAGAGTCCCATCCAGGAAACCAGGTAGGGGACCCAGTCAGTGATCCGGGAGTGACAGGGAGCTCCTTACTGAAGGCCTTGGCATTTATTAATTTATGGCTACAGAATATGTTTATTGATCATCGTTTCATAATATGTTTGTTTATTGTGGTTGTTTATTATTTGCTCCTTTGCCGAGAGAGAAGACCCATCTCACTAGGTGGGGGGCTGCCGGGGAGGACCTGCCCCAGGCCCTTGCCACATCCTTCGGCCTGTTTACAGCTTCCTCTCCCTCGATTTCTCCGTCATTCCTTTCTTTTTCTCTCTGCTCCTTTTCCCTCATACTCCCGGGTCATTGTTTTGTCCCTCTTAAAGAAGAAATTAAGCTGGTAAAAACAGTTAGCATGATCCTCACCCCCCAGCCCCTCGGAGCCCTCATCTGAGTGGCCCGTGACTTGCCCATTTCTCAGGGACTGTTGCTCCCGTCCTTCTAAATGACTTCCGTTTAACCACTTGAGTCCTCATGCCTGCTGATGGCCCAGGCCTCAAGGATTCTTAGGAATGCTTTTCTTAGGAATGTTTATTTTACCTCTTGGGTCAGAGTTTGATTTGCTCCTGCCACCCATGCAGGCTCACTCAAACATCCCGTTTTCCCTCTTAATGTGAAAACATGAAATGAATATTAATTCATATGTTTATTCAGGTAAAGAGCTTAAATATTATACAAGGAGAGCATATTTTGAAGTTCTTTTTTCTTCCAGAAACTTGAATAAAGTTTATTTTTAGCTTTAATAGATGCTATTTGAAAAGAAATTTGGGTTCTTAATGATTTTTTTTTTTTTTAATGATTCTGACAAAATAAACTAGGCTAAGATAAGGGATGGGGGAAGAGAGGAAACATTTGAGTGTCTTCTCTTGCTAGGAGCTTTGTATTGTATCTTGATTGGTTCACTTAATCCACAGAAATCCTGTGAGGGAAGTAGAATTATCCTTATTTTATAGGTGGCATGATAATTGAGGCCCTTTCTATGGCCAAGTGGCTGAATGCCCTCCTGGCTGTGGGCTCGCCTCCAAACATTGTCGTCTTCCTCTCTGTTTTCTGGTCCTCTTGGGAGGTAGGAGGTGATGCCTCGTACTACTCCTAAAGCACCTAGCCCGTGGTGAGCACTTGGCTCCTCAAGAAGGATAGACGATGAGGATCATGCTGCCACGTAGTGCGGCCAGGGAGGGGAGGGGGGGTTGGGAAAGGCTCTGTCTCTCCTCCACCTTAGGACGTGGTGGTTGAGTTTGAGAAGTGCCAATCCAGAAACAAAATTAGCAAGTGTCAACACCCTGCTCTGTGCTTCCCCTGGACTGGCTTCTGAGTATCTGAGAAGACCAGAGTCTGTGCGAGTATATACAAATCACACACCCCCTCACCCCCGCATTTCAGGCAGAAAGTAACACCAGCATTTTCAACTAACACAGACAAAATAATTAGATGCCAGGCCATAGCTCTGCTCAAAGCCACTGTAGTCCCTCCTACCTAATTCCATCCTTGCATCTGTCCTGTTGTTTTGTGGTTGGGTTTTTGTGTCGGTCTCCTGCACTTGGGTAGAAGTGACCCAAGGAAGGTGACTCTGTCCCTTTCTTTTCTCAGTTTTTCAGTCCTTAGCACAGTGCCAAGTCCATAGTACACATCTGGCTAAAAAAATATATATATTTAAAACAACCTTGAGTTAATAGAGCATATATGAATAAAAGCCCATAGAAAATCATGCAAGTCACTTAGAGTAGGGAACATCAGTCGGTTGCAGGAAGCAAAGTAGGTAAGAGAGCGCAGTGTGATGGGCAATAGATGGTAGGTCTAGAAGTGCGGGTTCTGGCCTCCCTCGTGCACTAGCTATCTTTTTAAACCTGGGTGGTTTGACTTGACATGTCTGAGCCTCAGTCTTCCAAAAGGCAGGAAAGGAGACTAGAGGTGATCTTTCTACTGCTAATATTTGTGATTCTATAACTCTGGCTTAAGGATTTCAGCTCTAGAAAACCCTAGAAATCGCCTGTGTAGATTGCCAGTCAAGATTGAACTGGAGCATTCAGACTGGTTAACATCAGACTCTTAAGATCCATTCTCCTCTAGGGAGTCTTCTTGGACCAGAGATGGAAGAGAAAATCAGAGTTAACTCTCTGGGGCTCCCTATGCTTTGTCACTGTGAGCCCTTCTCTAAGAGACTGTTGTGGGGGGGGGGTGGATAGTGAGGGAAGCAGGGGCTTTGGTGTAAGCAATCTTGGGCTGGATTCCTTTTGTACTGCCCAAGAAGCTGCTAAGTTTGGAGGGGCTGATCTTTCTGAATATGATTCCTCATCGGTAAAATGGGCATAAGAATAGTACCTACTTGGGGATCTACTCCCTCTGCCAGACGGGGCAAGTGGATGCATAATGTAAAGTTGTGTGGAGTCGTGAGCGTTTCCCCCCTCTGACCTCAAATGGAGGATAGATGTGTGCAGAGGAGTGTATTGTCTCTTCCTGCCTTGTCAACTGTGGTCTGCATCTTGAGTTAGGTCGCTGATGGAGACATGATGGTGCCAGGGGAATTTAATGACCTCAAATAAGTAAACAGTTTCAGGAATAGATCAGATCCCTAAATAAAGGTCAGGGAAACGTCAAGAATATTAAAGTGACAGGAAAGCAAGTGATACATATGCAGAGTCAAATCAACATATTCCCTTTGCTTTCCCCAATGTCATGGTTCTTCAACTAAACTTTGAAAAATACTATGTTTAAAAAAAAAAAACCATAATATTAGCTTTTTTTTTTTTTTTAACATCTGTGGACTATTGAATTTATTGCTTAATGTAAACATCATAGATGCCTGCTGCGTGGTGCTCTGTCCTTGGGACTGTGATAATAATACTGCTTTCTGGTGGGACGTGTGTGTGTTTAGAGATGTTCATAAGCAAAGGAATTGACTTTCTTGAAGTTGAATTGACAGACAAAAGTGAGGTAGTGGTATCAAAGTGCTAATTTACATATTTCTCTCAGAAGGGAAGAAAGAAAATCAATTCTCATAAGAGATGAAACCAGTGGTGCAGTTCTGTTTAGGTGAATGCCATTGTAGTTTGATCTAATAATGTATTTTAGTATGTTTCTGAAACACGTTTTATTTTGCTAATTGAAGTTTGTGATTCAAAGAATTAATTAAAAACTGAAGATGGAAAATGGTACTGGTATCTGGTACATCTCCCAGTTTAAAAACGTTCAATCGATGTGTTATTTTTCAAAACACGGTATTCGTTTGAGAACCTGAATTGCAATAAACAGCTAAGTAGGTTGGGTAAATTAATGTGGCTCAGGAAATTATTTGCTTAACAGACTTGTTGACATGATCAATTTTTTGCAAAGATTCCATCTGTGCTCTCCCTCTGTCTCTTTTCTTGTTCTCAAAAGGTTTTAAGATGACCTAAAATAACACATAACTCAGCAAGATGAGTAACTTAAAAATAGGTGAAGATGTACAAATGAAATGCTGTACGGAACAGCATTCTTACTAGTGACACAACTGACATTTTGTGCCGGGTAATTCTTTTTGGTTGGGGGCTCTTCTGTGCATTGACCTGTGTTTAGTAGCATCTGTGGTCTCTAGCCAGCAGAAAGCAGCAGCCTGTGCTCCCTTTAAACTGCAAAAACAGGGCACCTGGGTGGCTCAGTGGTTGAGTGTCTGCCTTCGGCTCAGGTTGTGATCCCGGGGTCCTGGGATCGAGTCCTGCGTCAGATTCCTTGCAGGGAGCCTGCTTCTCCCTCTGTATCTCTGCCTCTCTCTATATCTCTCATGAATAAATAAATAACATATTAAAAGAAAACAAACTGTGAAAACAGAAAATGATTCCAGATATTGCCAAATGTCCCCTCAGTGGCAAAATTGCCATGACCTGAGAACCAATACCAGAGGGTATTTTAGTCCACCCAGCTGACCGTAACAGCATGTGATAGACAGAGGACTCAGACCATTTATTTCTCAGCATTTGGGAGGCCAGTAAGTTCAAGAGCAAGCCACTGGCAGATTCGGTGTCTGGTGAGGGCCTGCTTCCTGCTTCATAGAGCTTAGAGCTGTGTCCTCACCTGGTGGAAGAAGCAAGAGAGCTCTGTGGGATGTTCCGCATAAGGCACTAATCCCATTCAGGCGGAGTCCACTTTCAGGACTTAATCACTTCCCAAAGGCCCTCCTTCCAGATACCATCACATTCGGGGTTAGTGTCCAACATAAGAATTTGGGGGAAGCTCAAACTTTCAGTCTACAGCAGAGGGTAAAGTAAAATCCAGTGTGAGGTTGGTGCTGCAAGCAGACCCATGAAATCTTGGTGGTGATGGGCTACACAGACTTTGCCCTGTGATTGCCAGTGATTGAAGGAGAGAAATATAATGAATTATGTGCATTGTGGGGTTCCCAGGGTAACATCAGACCATCACCCAGCAGAAGCACACCTGATCGTATTAGCGAGAACTGACAACATTTTCTTCAGGTTTCTTTCTCCAAGTAGCATGAAGCTTCTGGTGGGCAAAGAGTTTTGTCTCCTGTTGTGCCCAGAGGCATACCTGGCCCATAAGTGCTTCATAAATATTTTTATAAAAGAGGAGTCTTGACACGGTGGATACTGTCTAATAGAGGCTCTTCCTCACTTGGTACAGCAGGGTGGCAGGACTTCTATGGCTGTTTGTTACCATATCATTAAATGGAAGCAGGCATTCTGAGTGGTATCATCCAAAATGAACGTCAGCAAAATCAATTAAATGAGCCCCCATTACAGCGTGGGCCAAGATTATAGCCCTGTCAGGGCCTGACTCAGTCTGTGTCGTTAGATTTTAGGATACTGGGGAAAAAGGAGGTTGCCTATTTTTCATGCAGTGGCGAGCATGATAAATGTTTCTGCTCTATTTGAGTAGCGTGGAGTTAGAGGTAAGAACACCTGAGAGATGACGCTCAGAAGGGGCAGGTGAATAGCCACGTGCTTTACCAGTCAATGGGCTAAGAGAAAGTAGAATTTGAGCTGAGCCATGGTGACCGTTGTCACCAACATTATTCATCAACGAGTACTTAAATGTGCCAAGCACTGTGCTAAGCCCTTTTCATCCATCATCTGCCTGCATCCTCCCTACCTCTGGGGCCCATACTTTAGAGAGGAGTCAAGTAGCTTGGCCACAGCGTGGCCCTGCGATGCACCCAAGAGTTCAAATTTGAGCTCAGGTCCTTCCGTACAGCTCTGCTTCATGCACACTGAACACCCTATAGCATGAGAATAACAGCCTGAAATAACTGTAAAGCAGTTCAAGCCAAGTTCTCCTTCGAGCCATAAAGAAAAATAAGACAACTCCGTAAAAATCGTAATCAGTTTTAATTTCCTCGCAAGCCATTTGTGACGAAGTACTCCTATGGAGATGTTTGTGAATGAGGTGACTTCCTATATGGCAATTTTAATAACCACCCCAGCTAACATTTATTGTGCACTTACTGTGTTCTGTGTGTTATTCTGAGTGCATGTGTGAATTCTTTTACTATGCACAACAACCTCAGGAGATAGGTGGTATTATTACTAACATTTTGTAGATGAGGAAATGGGCATAGAAATAGTTAATTGTCTTAATTAGGTAGTAACTGTTGGTGTTTCTAACCACCGCGGAAATTGGTAGGAATCCAGTAATGATCGTCTTAACGATAGAATTATTTTCTATCAAATTTTAAAATGTTGTTTATAGGTTTTGGCTTGAAGGTTAACAAAATCCTGTTTTGAAATAAAGTTGTTTCAGGTGGTTGATCGGATTCCTTTTTGGATGGAGGCAGTTGGCAGTTAATTAAGATTACAGGCATGGTCCGTGCAGTTTTTTAAATTATTCATTTCCATACCTA
Organism: Canis aureus; assembly: GCF_053574225.1. Lineage (NCBI taxonomy): Eukaryota > Metazoa > Chordata > Mammalia > Carnivora > Canidae > Canis > Canis aureus. The sequence goes on from NC_135615.1 coordinate 53,011,511, forward strand.
TAGTTTTTTAAAATATTTAATATCAAGAAACGGGATAGCTGAACATTGTCTTCATAACCCCATGTTACACGTCAGTCTCCACCCTTTCTTTCTTTCTTTCTTTCTTTCTTTCTTTCTTTCTTTCTTTCTTTCTTTCTTTCTTTTTTTTTTTAGCATAAAAAAGACTTTACTGGTGAGCCTCATTCCGTATGCAGGTAACATTGATGATCCTGGTGAACTAATGAACTTTGGCCTTAGGGCACATGCATTCTGGATGGGTCTTTAAAATGCATGTGCCACATCTTGGGAATGAGTGAGGAATTAGAGAAAAGCAAGAGTGGAAGGAAGGGCTTGGATTGATAGACACAATTGAATATGCTAGTTGGGATCTAGTTAAGAGGCCGAATAATTCATTATTTAGGAATCACCTTCAGAGATAGCAGTGTTAAAAAAATTAGCATATTAGTTTGTATATAGAAAAGATTCTTTAAAAAGATGGCCTTTGCTGTAACCCCAGGGTCTTTTTCATACACGAAGCATTCGAATTTGTCAAAATGATTGAGACTCAGTTGAGCATTTTCACCTTGAGTAGCATTTAATATAATTTTATTCAACTTTTTCCAGCAATAAAAACACTTAATAGCACGTGTTTATTTTTCTATTGTATTTTAAGCTAAATACCAGAGGTTGCCATTCATTTGCTCTTTCAACCAGTATTGACAATGGTGCCTTTTATGTAGAGCAGTGGACAATTGGAACAGACTAGTACGTAATTTAATTCAACTTAGCATCTCTGGGAGAAGGACAATAAACAAATATGAAGGATCTAACATGGGGCAGTAGATGCTAGGAAGAAAAATAAAGAAGGGAGTGAAGTGGTGGGCACGCTGTTTTACACAAGGCAGTTGGAGAGGGCCCCCCCCCGGAAGAGTAACATTTGAATAGAGACCTGGAAGATGGGGGGACGGTGAGGGATTGGAGCATGGTAGCTAATACCTGGAGTGAGTCCCAGACAGAGGCTGTGGTCAAGGTAAAGGTGCTGGAAGATGCCTGGGGCACCAGAGGTCCAGCAACAGACCAAGATGGGTTGAGTGGAGTGGTAACAGCTGGGATCAGAGACCTGTGGGTAGAGTGGTAGGACCCGTATGGCATTGCCATGTTTTGGGGTTTGTTCTGGGTGAAGAGGAAGCTGCGGGGGACTCCAGCAGGGGTTGTGGAGCATCTGGCTTATGTTTTAGAAGGGTTACTGGCTGCTGTGCTGAGGCAAGGATGGAAGCAGAGAGTGAGAGTAAGAGTGAGCAGTAGCAGCGGGCTAGGGTAGCATGTGACAAGGCCGTGGGGCTGGCTCTCCAGCAGCCCGTTGTCTGCTTAGTGAGGAAAATTCGAAGTGTGTGAAGGAAGTATGGTAAGTTCAGGCTTCGATGACCTTAAACATCACTGGAAGTTTAAAGGCAAGCTCTTGTCGTTAGTTGAGCTTCTTGTAGTATGAAGGCTTTGGGAGTTTGGAAAAGTTGGACGGCACAAAGGTGGAATCATTTAAAGGGCAGTGTCCAAAGTGATATGTTGGATGTCTACTCTAAGCTCCAGGGTGTGCTGAAATATTTGTAAATGGAGCATGAGTGTTTGAATCAGAACAAAAAATGAAGAATAAATTGTAGGGCTGCAGTGGACCATTTTGAGAAGCTTTGACTAATTGTAGAAAGAAAAGTAGAGCCCCTGACAACCCAGCAAATTTGGAAAAATGATCTATTTAGAGAGAGCCCTGTTGGGACTGTGATTTGATGTGAAGAAGGAAATGGAATCCTGGAACATGGCACTGTGCTTACAGGTTTTTCTGCTTATATTGTGTTTGAAACATTTACAGCCCTCACAGTTCGCTGACTCCATTTTCCCAGAATTTAAAATAATACTCCCCTCTTGGGGTTGTGATTCTGATTAAAAATGCTGGCTTATGGACTAAGAGCTTGTGGCTATATATGTGATGAAATGGACTTTCTTTCTTTCTTTTTTTTTTTTTGTTACACTTTCTCCTTGATTTCTTCTTCTTCTGCCTTTGTTTTTTCTTCGAGGGCTTTGTTGGAGATATGTAAGGGAATCACATAATTCTTATTTGGGAATTTATCTTTCCTCTGCTTATTTTTCCACCCTCTGTTAATATGTGATATAAACAGTCTTCCCCAGGGAGAGTAATTGTAATTCTGCAAGCTGAAAAATTTAACTTCAGGTGAAAAATCAGTAGCAGAAGTTGATGAACCTTAAACAATAAATATTTGTATTTTACGCAGCTGCCACTAGCAATTAAGAGAAAATAACTAAGTGGAATGGAGTTGAAGTCACTCAGACACTCTGAGGGGTTCCGGGTGCATTTACAGGACAGGATGGCAAGCTATTAGGGAAGGTTTTGTTGAATGTCTATGGCACATTGCCACCTTGTGGCTGCAACTTTTCCTTTTAATGTAAAAGAGCAAATTCCTGATATTAAATCTACGTGATAGAAACTTATTTTATCTTTTCCCAGTTGTTTATGATTTAAGTTGATAACAAAAGATTTGCCACCTCTTGAAAGGTTATATAATACAGGGTAGGAGAATTAAAGAGAACGCTCTTATTCTTAGCAGAAGTGTGCTGAAATTTTGAGGGGGTGAAGATCCATAATGTCTGCAAAAAACTACTCCGTGTGGGGATTGGAGACAAAGAGAAAATGAACAAAAACAGTGGGGCAAAAGGTTAACTCTTCACCAGTGGTCATGGAAATCAGGATGCTCATTGTAGTCTTAAAACATTTTTTTTTATGTCATTGCAAATTTTGTTCTGAAATTTTTCAGATTAAAAAAAAAAAATTGGCAGGAGGGGGCGCCTGGCTGGCTCAGTCAGTAGAGCATTCGACCCCTGATCTCGGGGTTGTGAGTTTGAGCCCCACGTTGGGTGGAGAGCCTACTTTAAAATTAAAAATATTTTTTAAATTGGCAGGAAAAAAACTGGGATAAGGGCATAAAATGGAGCCAAGAAGGAGGCAGAAATAACTTCTACATTGTGTAATGATGAGACTACGTTTGGACCACTGATTGCATTTTCCAGTAGCTGATGTGTCATTGACCAGGGTTCCCTTGAGCTAGTTTGGTGTCCTTAAGGTTTCAGGCCAAAGTGTCTAAAGTTAGATTCGGTTCCTTCTTGGAGGTCGTCCTAGGTAGGACACTGTTGTAGTGAACAGCAGACTCATCAAAGAGCTTCCAAAAGTGCAATCTGGAATTGGAATCCCTTTTCTCTACTGATCTGGCTTGATCCTGAAGTGGATGCACCGCAAGTTTTTTGGGGGAGACCTCTCACAAGAACACTAAGTGGCAATGAAATACAGTAAAAACCTGGTAGGGAAAAAATTTGAGGTGGGTCTTACTGACAAGTGCTTGAAATCCAGCTGTTCAGTGTCACTAAAGAATGCAGTGAGCTTGGAGGGGGGAGTTGGCTTCTTGTAATAGCTGAGCCAATGAGTCCGTTCCACCTCAGTGGGCTTGGGGGAGTTACTCATAGGGTTAAATTTCTTTTCGTGCCATGGTTTTGAATATGCTTCCGTGCAAAGACAGACCAATGGATGATTTTTGTCCCTCAATTTCATTTTCCTATAAAATATATCCTTGATAGTCTTAATTGGAAAAAAATGCAGACAGGTATAAGCAGAAATCCTTCTCTCTGCCCAGGAAAACCACACAAAATAAATCTCAGGGAGGCATCCTTAAAAATGCCCAGATTTGGGCAGTGCTACTGAACTCTTCTCTGAATTTAAATTTCTACCAATATTTTTCTGTGGCATTTGGAATTTCCACGAATACCTTCCGTACTTCTTTCTTGTTGTTAATTAACCGTCTGGATATAGGTATATGCATATGGATATTTTTGTCCTTAATAACCGTCTAGACACATATATATGCATATGTACTTTGAAGGTGAACATTTTTGAAGATGTGGCCCTGTTCGAGTATGAAAGGTTTTCTTAGAAAAGGAGGAAAGATCTTGAAATAAGTGTTGCGACACAAGGGATTCTTTTGTAGAAAGCTGTCTCTTGAAGTGGTTTTAGTTTCTCTGATTCTCGTGACAGGTTTTCTTTTAAAAAGCTATAAAGCAGTATAGGGATGTATTGATTTGCATTAAGGGCTGTGGCGCTTAGAAATTGTCGTTCCCTGCACATATTTGTGAGCACCAGAAGCTTGGGGATTATCTTTTGTGAACACTAAAGCAGTGATCTATCGATTCTCAATAGAACAGTATTATTCATTTTTCTTAGAGGTATCATGGTCCATAGAAAGACACATATTTGACCCAATGACTCAGGACACATACCCAAATATCACTTTATCAGACATTTTATGACACAGTACTTCTTCCTCATTGGACTCTAACAACTTTTATTATATTAAAAAAAATACTAGTTAGAGCTACTCAACTTGCTTTCACAACCCATTAATTTGTTGCGACCTAGAGCCTAAAAATGATTGCTGTTGAGATTTTGCAGCCGGCCAGAATGTTTTTCAGATGCACGACCCCCTGAACTGTCTAACCACATGAGAAGCAGGCTTGGGGACAGGGAGTGAGAGAAGGATAAGAAGAGAAGAGCAGGTCACTGGGGTTGCCAGCTGGCTGTGTTGAGAGTGTCCTCAGTGAGTGACGTCCTTGTCTTTCTTTCTGCAGCTTGACCACATCCTCTCCCCTCCACCCATGCCGTGTCGGAAATGCAGCAACCCCGATGTGACTTCTGGCCCTGCAAAGTCCCTGAAGTTTAAAAGACAGCTGAGTGAGGATGGACGAGAGCTGCGGCGGGGCAGCCTGGGAGGGGCTCTGACAGGTGAGTCCTGAGTGGTGGACATGGAAGAGGAGGAATCATGCTGCGTGGACCCCGGAGTCCCGCCGCGCAAACTGGCCTGCTTCAGAATGGGCTTGCCCCTCTGCAGACCGTTTTGCAAAAGCTGATCCAATCCAGAGAGCAGTAAAGTTGAGGATTTGACTGATAGTTTCTTCCTGAAACAAAATTGACATACAATAAAAAAAGGGACCTGTTTTAAGTGGACGTGTGTATGGATTTTGGCAACTGTGTACTGCGGCTTAGCTGCCACCTCAGTCGAGACATCAAGTGGTTTCTATGCCCTGATCTGATCATCCTCACGCCCACTCTTCATTTCTTGGCTGCAGGCAACCAGAGATCTGCTTTTCGTCACTGCAGCTTAGGTTTATCTTAAAAATTTGACATTAATGAAATCAAACAGTGCATGTTCTTTTGTGTCTGGCGTCTTGGGCTCAGTATATTTTTAAGATTCATCTATGTTGGTGCATGTTATCAGTCGTGTATATTGAACTTTATAAGAAACTGCCAAACTGTTTCCAAAATTGTACCATGTTACATTTCCCACCAGCAACAGATGAGCGATCTAATTGCTCTGCATCGTTGCCAGCTTGTGGTATTGCCAGCCTTTTTAATTTTAGCCATTTTAATGGGTAAATAGTCCTATCACATTGTGGATTTAATTTGTATTTTTTTTTTGATGACTAAATGATGTTGAACATCCTTTCATGTGCTTGTTGGACATTCTTTTATCTCCAGTGAACTGTCTCTTCAAATCTTTCATCCGTTTTTTTCTTTGACACATTTTTAAAATCATGTTAAAATTAATTTAAAAACTTTTCAAATACAGAGAATCCAAAAATCAACTTGTACTGACTTGAAAGATAGCCAACCTAGGATAATTTTAAGCATTTTTTAATAACTCAGAGTATCTTTCATCCATTTTTTTTCTTTCACACGTTTTTTAATCATGTCATTAAAATTAATTTAAAACCTTTTCAAATGCAGAGAACCCCAGAATCACTTGTATTGACTTGAAAGATAGCCAACTTAAGATAATTTTAAGCGTTTTTTTTTTAACAACTCAGAGTATAAATTTTCATGTTATTAAATTTTAAGTCACTGAAGGTTAGATTTCTATTTCATTCTGAGTGCTTTTTCCTCTAATATAAATATCTTTGGAAAAACTGTATTTTAAATCCCAAAGCAGTGTTTTCTCTGCACATGACAGGCCTCTCTGCCAGTTCTTAAATGGTCTGAAAAATAAGTTGAGTTATTCACATTTTCTTGAGAATTACGGATTTTGACTTTTTGGAGTTAAAATTTCTGGGAACAGAAGTGATTCCAACATTGGGCTCAGTAGAGTCTAGAACCTTTGACCCATTGTGGCATAGTGCTGGAATGCAGGGTGAAACTGAACTCAGGCCAAAGGGAAGAAATTTGTCAAAAAAAAAAAAAAACAAAAAACAAAAAAAACACCCTGCACTTCACTAAGTTTAAGTAAATGTTCAATGCTTGAGTTTTACTGATGTTCCTTCAATGCTTAGCGAATTTTTCTTTGCTTTCCTTTTATAGATTCGGACTATTTTTTTTTTTTTTATTCCAGGGAGATCCTAAAAATTAGGTAGTCCAACCCTTATTTTGTAGGTGGGGGAATTAACTATTAATGGTTAAAATACTCATCCCTTTGCTTACTCATTTCACTTAGGAAATGTACTTACTTTGGTTAGGCTATTTTTGATCAAAAGGAAGAGCAGTGATGGTTCTCTCCAATTTTTGCTGGAGGAGTTGACTTCAAGCTTTATTTTTTATTTTTTAAAGATTTTATTCATGAGAAGCACACAGAGAGAAGCAAAGACATGGGCAGAGGGAGAAGCAGGCTCCTCGCAGGGAGCCCTATGCAGGACTCAATCCTGGAACTCCAGGATCACACCCTGAGCCAAAGGCAGATGCTCAACCGCTGAGCCACCCAGGTGTCCCGACTACAAGCTTTAAAACCACACAAGGCTATATAGGTCTTGATGCAGATAAATGACCTGAATCGTGAAATTGGCTTACAGCTTTAAAAAAAAAAATCTGAGATTGATTCCCATTTTGTAAATTGTGTGCTATACAGTTTTTTTCGATAATTAAATGTTAGGTCAGATAATTTTCAAAAATGTTTATTAGCCCTTAGGAGAGAGAGTTTAAAAGAATCTCATGAACATCAGTCTGGTTTTTAAAAAGGTTGCTTGTAAGTTTTATTGGAATATGAAGAAAACATTCTAATTGGTCCTCTAAATAGCTTAGCTGAGGATTTAATGAAAGAATTTATGCAAAGCACTTAGCCCAGTGATGGGGTGGCAATTAGTACTATGTGCAGCATGAATTGAATTGCAGTTGATGGAGAACTTGGGCTTCTGAACATCAGTTTGGATCCCTTATCCACTGAGTTTCTACTTCATGTCAGGCAGTGTGCTAAGAGTCTGGTTGGAGCAGATAGAAAACCTCACTTCTGATATTTAGGAAACCTAATGTCCACTAGTTACAGGCAACTTGAATAATCGTACGTGATCTCACCTTGGGATATACTTGTTGCTAAACTTAATTAAGTCATACTGGTTTTTGTCTTCAGAAATCTGTGCCTGATAGATTTTATATGTTAAAGACCAGCTTATCTTCCTATTGCTTAGTCTTGTTTTAATCTAAAAGTCTTTTTTGGGGGGTGGGGGCTCTACTGCTTTCTTTAAAACAAAGTTTTTGTGAAGACTTGTAGCTTAAAACTTTTGCCACTCAGATTCATTAAACTTAGCTCTTTGAGAGGAAGATCTGTGATGTTTTCATCTACTTATCACTAATAATAATGACCGCTGGGTGCCTGGGTGGCTCAGTGGTGAGCGTCTGCCTTTAGCTCAGGTCGTGATCCCGGGGTCCTGGAATCAAGTCCCACATTGGAGTCCTCCCATGGGGAGCCTGCTTCTCCCTTTGCCTGTGTCTCTGCCTCTCTCTGTGTGTCTCTTGTGAATTTAAAAAAACAAAACAAATTAAAAATAATAACAGCTAACTTTAAGAGCTTACTGTGTGGCATGCACTGTTTATAGAGAATTTATTGACTTAGTTCTTAAATATATTTATCCATTTTGAGGGAGGTAGTCTTATCCCCATTTTATGGATGAAAACACTGAGGAACAGGTAGTTGGAACAGCACAAGATCGTGGTGTTCACGAACAACAGAGCCAAGACTTGAACCTGAGTGTTTTGACTCCAGAGTCGTCCTTGTAACCACTGCACTGTTCCTAACACAGTAGGTACTTAGTAAACTCCTGCAGGATTAATTGGAATGAACCCTGGGTGGGAACGTTTATGCTCATTTGGAATCCAGGGCTAACTCAATCCGTAGGGATCCTTGTCCCTTAATTACAAAAGTAAATTAAAACCATGCACTTAGTCCATGATAAAAAAACCCATGAAGTTTGCACATTTGTTAACCTAGCCATTCTCTTGCTCAGATTTCATCAGAGGGAAATAATTGTGAATGTGTGCGGAGAAATAACACTAGTTATATTTATATCAGCACCATTTATTATAATTAAAATTGAATATCATCTAAAGACCTGGCAAAAGATAATGGCTAAACATACATATATACACATAAAATGGAAGACCATTACAAGCATTAAATATCATGTTGTAAAAGAGTTATGTTTTAACACTGACAGAGACTCACAATATGTTTTTATAGGAAATCCCATTGCGGAATGGTCTCAGGGCATTGTTTGCCTCATAGGACTTGCTGTAAATGTGATTCAATAATTGTATGCTTAACAAGAAGGAGGAAAACAATTCATGTCTGCCAAGGAGTTTTCTCATACTGGGATGGGAGTCAGCTGGGTTCCCTATATTAATGGGCACATGAAGGATGCTATGGTCTTTCTTACACCCTGCAATTCAATCCATGAGACCATGTTTTTGCCACTGAGGTGTTTTGTTTTGGTTTTGATTTTTTTTTTTTTTGTATTAGTTGGCTTATCAGTAGGTGACAGTAATATTGGAAAACAACAAAATTTCAGTGGTAGAGACAAGTGTTTGTTTCTCACGTAGCTACAGGTCAGCTGGGTTTTGGATATTTTCATCTGAGCTCTGCTGGGATTGGTTGTAGGATGCTGTTTGGGTCCACATTTGCTCCACCTGCCTGTCTTCTTTCTTGGACCAGCAACTACCCAGAGCATTATGTTCTGGTGAAAAACAGGAGTAGCAGAGTGCATGTCCACCAGGTCAGGCAGGTTTCAAGCCAAGAATTGGGACCAATAATTCTGTTTGTCATCATTGGCTTCTTTAGTTAAGACAGTGTTTTACAATAAAAATATTTGCATGTATTTGTTTTTTAAAATTATAAGTGATATCTGTTTAATATAGACAAATTAGAAAATGAAGGGGAGGAAGCGAAAAGCCCTTACCTCTACCATACATTGATAGCCATAGTTGAGCTTTTGGCATTTTCTTCCCTAACTAAAATTTGGGGTGACCTCAGGGTATTAGATTAAAGAAAAATGCCATCAGTACTTTAATTTTATTTTTTTTCTAATTTTTTGTAATTTCCTTATTTATTTACTTATGATAGTCACACACAGAGAGAGAGAGAGAGGCAGAGACACAGGCAGAGGGAGAAGCAGGCTCCATGCACTGGGAGCCCGACGTGGGATTCGATCCCGGGTCTCCAGGATCGCGCCCTGGGCCAAAGGCAGGCGCCAAACCGCTGCGCCACCCAGGGATCCCAGTACTTTAATTTTAATTATTTATTTTGCAAGGCTAGCTTTTAAATAATAAACCCGGAGCTTATGATGTCCAACTCTGCCTGAAAATTTTTTTTTTCTTTTTTGAGGCTAAAGGCATTTTTTTCTCTTCATGGTATGCAACTTGTTCAGTCAGCACCCAGAAGCATCATGTAAACGCTACATGGGCTCTGGAGCCCCCTAATGAGTAAAAGGAACATTATTCTAATCATTATATGGACCCTTAAGTCAAGGCATAAATATGTGAATAAGTGCCTGACAGTTCGCAGCAAGGAAACTAGGGGGTGAAGAACACATCAGGATCTTGCGTCCTGGCTTCTTGATAGGCCAAGGAATGCCCCGAACCCTGCTCCTGAATTTCACAACCGTGATGTATGTTGCAGCCCTCATAGTCAGGAAAGGCAGGATTCTTTTCCTTTTGGAGAAAGCTGTGTTTTTCAAAACAGAGTGGCTTGTTTGGAATGTAAAACAAAGAGGAATTATCTGTGCTTGTAAGGTGCATCTAGGAATAATAAACCATCTCTGCAAGTATATAAACCAGGATTTCTGACACAGAATGTGGTGTTCTGTCTTGGGGGGAGGGGAAATAGATATTTTTCTTTCTCAAACTCTTGGAATCAGTTTGGAATACCCTCTGAAAAAATTTTAAAAGCATTTCAGAGTGAATTTTACTTCAAGAAGGAAAGGGGGGGGAAACAGCCCAATCCTAGACAATATCTTTTTCTTTAAAATTAATCTGGAGGCCTTTGTGTTTCGGTGCTGTGTAGCATGGGTGTCTCATCCTAGAGGCCTCCTTAGCATAGTGGACGAGGCAAAGAATTGAGATTACAGTGAATTTACATCAAATAAGACTTTTTTTAAATGGGCAGCCTTGGTGTTTAGTAAATATCACTCCTAAATATTCTCCCTGATGCCCTCCATGTCTTTATTTTCATAATTCCATCAAAAGAATGCTTAGATATAATGATGTGTATAGAATGCTGCAGCAAGCAAACCAGAACATACCAACAGCCTAGCCCAGTACTCATTTATTTCTTGTTCATGTGCATTGTGCAGGTTAGCAGGCAGCTGTCTTCTTCGTGGTGAGTCAGGGAATCATGCTCCTTCCATCCTCTGGCTTTATTCTTCCTTGTGGCCTTAAGGTGGATGCTGTGCTTCCAGCTGAGAGAAGTGGAAAAACAGAGGAGAAAGCTTTCCAGCTCCTTAAGAGCCCCGGCCTGGAAGAGACACGTTCTTGTTGTCCATTCATTCTTTCTTTCAGGATTCTGGAACATGATCACATGGCCAAATGCCAGCCTGGTGGCTGTTGGGTGGGGGGTGGGGGTGCATCAGAATGGTCCTTGCTGGTCCATTGCCTCTGTATGCAACTATACCAGGGGCAGTGGCAACATGATGCTTGGTAAGTTGTAGAAGCCTGAGAGAGAAGTTGGTTTCAATAAAGAAAATGGGATAAACTCAGTTTTCAGTATGTTAAGTTTGAAATACCTCTAAGACTTGCTAGCTGGGCATGTCAGATAGGACTGTGGAATCACAGAAAGGGAGACAATTGTATTTGGGGCAGGAAAGGATGGGCTCCATCTCAGAGAGGAAGATGATGATAAGAAACTGTCTATGGAGTCAACAGTATGGTCACTGGTTATGTTGGGGAGATAGTGAGGTGGGGGAAAGAAGTTAGTATGGAGTTGGGTTAAAAGCAAATGGCAGCTAAGGGATGAGAGGTAGCTAATTGGTTGGTAGTTGAGTGTAGGCAGCTCTTTCGAGGAGCGGTGCTGTGAGGGAGACTAGAGACATGGGTGGGAACTCGAAAGGTATGATGGGTCAGAAGGAGATATCTTAGCATGGGTCCATGTGAGCGTGTTTGTCAGGTGTCGGGATGCTATTGAAGAAAGAGATGATAGTGCTTTGGGAGAAACCTGGCAATGTATCTGCAGCACGTGTAAGAAGGTTGGACTTTTTATAGGAGAAGGGGTGCCTCCTTCCTAGAAATAGGAGAAAGGAGGAGCAAAAGGATACAAAAACAGGTAGTCTAGGTACATCTGGATCATGGGATACTGTTCAACCGTAAAAAGAAATGAACTGGTGATGGGGATGACAGCCTGGGTGAGTCTCCAGGGAATTACACCACGTGAAAAAAGGCATGCTGTTTAATTCCATTTGTCTATGCCATTCTTGAAATGACACAGTTGTAGAAGTGGAGAACCGGCGAGTGTTGGCCAGGGCAGCAGGAGGGGGGGTTGGGGGGCAGTTAGTATGACTATAAATGGGCGACATAAGGGGTCCTCCGGTGATGGACATGCTCCGTATCTTGACTGTGTTGGTGTCTTCATACTGTTGGTTATGGTCTACTGGAGGCTCACAGGGTGTTGCCATTGAGGAAGACTGGGGTCCCGTGTATTGTTTCTTCCTACTACATGGGAATCTACATGTATCTCGAGAGTAAGAAGTTTCATTTTTTTAAATTTTTTTATTTTTTAGAAGTTTCATTTTTAAATGTTCCCTTTCCATATTGCTGCTTTCAACAAATGCGCTTAATAAAAAGTAGGTAGGTTAATAGATTTGGTGGCTTCACTTTTCTCAGCGCCTTATGAGACCCCTGGGGAGCAGTCAGGATTATATGGGCGTCGAGTAGAGAAGGAAGTCACATGGTCTTGGAGAACAGGAAGGGAGCTATAGATGTAGTAGGGTTTCTTGGAAGCATCAACAACCCCTTTAAGAACTGAGATCATGAATCAGAAGTGAAGGCTGTCTTATCTGTTTGAGGGAAAGGTGAAGATACCAGGGAAATGTGTGTACTGGGAATAGTACTTCCGCAGAACATACCAGAGAAGTCTGGTTGAGGGTCATTTAAGACAGTGGTGGGAGAGTGGAGCCAAGCTGTGTAAGAATGAGTTTTGGTGCCCTGTAGTGAAATTTCTTAGTGGTGGAGACCAAGCCCATGAGAGCTTGAAAGGAGGATTGGAGGTGGGGACCTGGGTGTGTGGTGGTGTTGGGGACTGAGCACTGGGTGGGCTGAGTTGGACTTAACCAGGCCCTGAAGGACGAGTGAAATGTTAATATTTTGAAATCTGGCAAAATTTGAAACTCTTAAAGAGCAAAGGCATTTACAGTGGTTGTAAACGGTGCTCTCTCGTGATGCTCTCAGTTTGGGTTCTTGGTTCCTGGCCAACAGAGGAAAAAAAACCCAGATCCACAGATAATTCTGACTTAAGGTTGTACTGGCTTTAACACCTCCTATTTCTGTTCGTTTTGCTGTTTGTCAATATTTTTAAAAAAATCTGCAGGCTGAGGGCGTATTACTGGAATCAGTTGGTTTAATGTTTTACGTTAGAACTTGTGGAAGTGTGTAGTTCATCAACAATAGTTATAAAACTGGACAATGTCCACCCATTCTCGTGGGTTGCTAAGCAATCAAGAGACAGATCCATTAGCCTCTTCTTCCTGGTGAGACTGCCTGCTTTGCAGTAGCCTTTAAAACCACTGTCTTGGGATCCCTGGGTGGCTCAGCGGTTTAGCGCCTGCCTTTGGCCCAGGGTGCGATCCTGGAGCCCCGGGATCGAGTCCCACATCGGGCTCCCGGCATGAAGCCTGCTTCTCCCTCCTCCTGTGTCTCTGCCTCTCTCTCTCTATGTCTATCATGAATTAAAAAAAAAAAAAAATTAAAACCACTGTCTTCGCCACTCCTATGTCAGTTGGTATCTGGATATTTTGTTGATATCTAGGTGTTCTAATTATAAGAGGACTCTTGTGTATTTTCATTGTACGATTTCTCCTTGTCAGAGTAGGAGAATCTCCAGAGACTTCTTAATGGGGGCTGCAGCTGTTAGCTGGTTCCTGTGGCAGATGCTGCCTCCCAGTGGCTCTGTGTCAGGGAGCCTTTTGCTGTGGCTCATCTCCCATGCAGATGGCCTACCAGGGACTCGTTGCTCCCCCTAAATAGGTGATCGTAAGGTGATTTCCAGGCCCCTGGTCACCTGCTGCTTGGGAACTGCCATGTGGCCACCTTGTTCAGAGCCAGGCTGCAGAGACCTGCTGGAAACTCCCAATACCTCTTTCAGGTCTTTTGTACCATGGAAGCCTTCCCAGAAGTGATGATATCAAGCATGCTGGGAGAATTAATTAAGAGATGATCCAAATGAGGACTTGAAGAATCAAACGTGTCTTTCTTATATCGAGAGTCAGATGAGAGACTAGACCGTTTGCTTTGAAGTGGCGAGAGCTCCAGAGAGTGCTGGAAGCCGTGCTAGGTCAGCAAAGCTGGCTCATCAGAAAGCCGTTGGACAACTTTGTACCAGATAGAGTTCGAAGGACTTGAAATTTAGTTTTGATTGTTAATTAAGAGGTTGATGGAAGACTCAGTTTCCCTTAAGTTTTTTTTTTTAAGATTTTATTTATTTATTCATGAGAGACACACACACACAGAGGGAGGGAGGCAGAGACACAGGCAGAGGGAGAAGCAGGCTCCACGCAGGGAGCCCGACGTGGGACTCGATCCCGGGTCTCCAGGATCACACCCTGAGCTGAAGGTGGTGCTAAACCACTGAGTCACCCCGGCTGCCTCCCTTAAGCTTTTTGAGGTACCTTCTGAAGAGCAGAAAGTATCTTGGGACTTAAGTCATTGTTGACCTAGAATTTCAAGATTTCTCAAGTAGGAAAATCAGCCGAATGCTGAGAACTGAACCATCCTCACCTGCAAAATAAATTTGCCTTCTGGATCTTCAACTGGATATGGTGTGGATGTGGCAAATCAAATGTCGTACCTGAAATTCTTTAAAGTACACCAAGGAAGAGCGTCCCAGTGGTCTAGACAAGTTTTTGCAGGTGTGAGTTTAAAAGTCATATGTGTCTAAACATTATTATAAGGAGGCTCTCTGTGTCAGGCTAGTGAGGAAACGTAATGGAAACCAATGAAAGCAATGTGAACGCTGGGATCCACAAAGCGCTATGGATCCTCCCTTCCCCCTTTAGTCTCTCTCTTACGCTCTTGGTATCTCCCCCATATTTCTGGTGTTCTCATGGGGTTCTATAAATAACGGGTTCTGATTATTCCTGGGAGAAAAACAAATTTATTGAATCCACATATCAAAATTTCTAGCAGTTTGTTCTTAAAATTCTCTTTAGAATTAAAAGTTGATTTCAGGTGGAATTTGGGGAGTCACTGTTGGCAAGGGGTTGATTGCTCGAAAGGGCACAGTTACATTCTTTTTTGTTTTCTCTCCACTGATTTTATATTTGTGTACATCCCCAAAATTTTGTTTTGTTCCAGTAGGGTAGACTGAGGCCTGCATGGCTGGACATGGTTTTCCTGCCCTTTTTTTTTTTTCTTTTTTTTAAAGAGAGAGAGAGAGAGGCAGAGACACAGGCAGAGGGAGAAGCAGGCTCCATGCAGGGAGCCTGACATGGGACTCGATCCCAGGTCCCCAGGATCAGGCCCCGGGCTGAAGGCGTGCTAAACCGCTGAGCCACCCGGGCTACCCTTTCCTGCCCTTTATGCATGGAACGCTTTCAGGTTCTGAAAAGTGTGCAGATTCCCAGCTTATCTTCTCAGTTCCTTGTATGTATCATCTATAAAAGATGACATGGTTTTATCCCTGTGACGCTTCACTGTCTGTGAGAAAGCCATAAAAGTTGAATTAACTAAGTTATAGTTTTTTTGGTTTTTGGTGTTTTTAAAAGGTTTTATTTATTTATTCATGAGAGATACAGAGAGAGGCAGGCTCCCTGCAAGGGGCCCGATGTAGGACTCGATCCTGGACCTCGGGATCATGCCCTGTGCCGAAGGCAGATGCTCCACTGCTGAGCCACCCAGGTGCCCCAACTATGTTGTAGTTAAGAACATGAAATACAAATTTAAATGATAGAAAATCCATGTTACTTATTAAATTCCACACCGAGCACTCCCTGGAATTATTAGGGAGGGGGAGATAAAGTTGGGGAAGGCCACACTGGAGCACACATGGATCCAACATGCAGTTGGATATGGGCAACTGGCTCTTCTGGTGACATTTTCTTAACACATACAATGAAACTGTAGCACACTTGCATAGAGGTGCATGCGAGGTGCTAACTGCTCATGTGCTGGAATCCTCTAGATAACACAGGCATGGTAGTCGGGTGTGGTGCAGTAGCGATTAGGGGAGACGTGTGTCAGGAAGAGAATGGAACACACAGATTACACTAAATGGGATTTCGAGATAGAAAGCTAGTGACTTGGCCGGGTGGAGTTAGCATCTTGACGTGTTACACACCGCTGTTTCAGGGTGTGATGGGAATCGTGAAATGGGGATCAGAGGCCCAGATGCCAGTCAGAGGTACAGCTCTAAGTAAGGCGTGTCTTGGTTTCTGGCTCATGACTTAATCATCTGTAAAATGAGTGGATTGGAGCAGACGGTCTCCAAGTCCCTTCAAGCTTGAGTAGTAAGTAATTTTAGCTACCAAGAAGAGAGAGGGGGGAAAAAATCTTTGCAGAGATTGGTTTCCCTGCATTTTCCTCCCTTCTCACAAAAATACTTTCTCCATTGTTGGGCACGGAAGCCCGCTGTCTCCTCCAGAGGACCATTCCAGTGATGTCCTGTCATCGGCCTCTGAAACCCAGTACCCCAGGCCATCCATCTCTTGTTTAAAACTCATTTTCAGTGGCTAATCAGAGATCAAGAATGTAGACCGTTTTTTTCTTTTTCTTTAACTTCCTGGCTGGAAACTGAAAATGAAGCTGACTTGATGTCAACTCCGCAGTAGAAGGAGTAGGCAAAGAAATGCAAATGCCACCAGCCGGGAAGTTTAAAGATTTATAAAAATTAGTGTTTCTGATATATTAATGACTCCCGTGGTGGTAGCCTGCATTTGTCATTGTCATGTTCCATTGTCATTCAAGTACTTAATCAACGCATATTGTCAGGGCTACATTTATTTTCTTGGGTCTGCCCAGCCGGATCCTTTCTCGGTTCTTTGACAGTCCTGTGTCAGGTGCCCTGCATCACATCAGGCCAGAGGGGAGAGCTGCAGGCTGAGTCACTTCTTTGCTTTTAACCCATTGCTAACTTGTTCACTGCTGGGGGTGAAACTTTTACAAAGGATATACACTGAAGATGTCTGGTGTCCCGTGATGTAGGATATGCCTGTAGAGGACAGGAATAATTAAATATGTCTATGCCCTTGTTAAAAAAAAATCTGAAGCAAATTTCTCTGGGCTCAGAACAAGGCAAGACAAGATTAAATTAGTCTGAAAAATTTGAATTCTCTTGCTGGTTAAGTGGTGAGAGTTAGGTCACCCACCGTGCCTGCCTTGGTTGTCAGGAATGTTAGTGCAAAAACGTTTTGTTGTTTGGCTGTGCTCCATTACACGAGGTTTTGGCTGCAGTGGTATATAAATAATAAAAAGAAAATTGGGGGGAAAAAGATACATGTACAAACTTCACAGCAGTGAGGGGAGCCTGGGTGGCTCATTTGATTAAGTGTGTGGTTTTGGCTTGGGCCTTGATGTCAGGATCCCAGGATTGGGCTCCATATCAGGGTTCCCTGCTCAGCAGGAAGTCTGCTGCTCTCTCTCCCTCTGCCCTCCCCCCCCCCCAATTGTGCTCCTTCTCTCCCTCTCAAATAAATAAAATCGTTTAAAAACCAAATAGCACTGAGACATCTACTTAGGTGTACAAAACAGGGACGTGAAACTCACGATCCTTTACTCTACATTCCGATTCCATCCCAAACGCCTCTTCACATCACTTGCTGATTCTTCAACAGCCTTGTCTTTCCTCCTCCCCACTGCTCTCTTCTTACAGGATGGATCACTTTTAATTTTCTCTTATTTGTAGACCTATCATCCCTTTTACTAGTTTGTAAATTCCTCCAGGAACTCTGCCTCGCATTCGCAAAGCAACGTTTCCTGCCGTTGCCCATATTAAGTGCTCAGTAAATAGGGTTGTCAGACAAAACGCATGACGCTCAGTGAATAATACCAGACAAACCACTAATGATATTTTTAGTGTACTTCGGTCCAGTATAAAATATGGGGCCATGTGTATTCAGATTCATCTGAATCCAAATGTATTTAGGCATCTTATATTTTTATTTGCAAAGTCTTTCGGTAAAGACTGGAATGGTTTTGTATCTAGGCCTTCTCAGACATGCTGTCTCACAGGGCCATGCATGGTAAGGGAGGCAAGAGGTCAGAAGCCCTACATATAGATGTTAGTATGATATCCTTTTTTTAAAAAAATATATTTACTTATTTATTCATGAGAGAGAGAGAAAGAGGCAGAGACACAGACAGAGGGAGAAGCAGGCTCCATGCAGGGAGCTTGATCAAGACTCGATCCTGGAACTCTAGGATCACGCGCTGAGAGCCACCCAGGCATTCCTACAATATCCTTTCATATGTTTTCTTTGACCTTCTGGCTGCTGAGTCCCCTCAGAGATGGGGCCATCTTGGTGGACAACTCCAAGCAGACCAGGTGCGTGATAGCTTCTTTGATGTAGGCAAGTCTGTATGCATGTGCTCTATTTCCATGCTTTCAACAGCCATGGTCCTCTCCCTGGATTCCAGTAATGGGAGGTCAAATGCATTGAATGAAATTGCTAGAAGAAAATGATCAGACTGTAAGTCTTGACCAGATGGCTATTTGGAGGGTGTGTGTGACTGGAATAACCACATGGCTGTGTGCCCCACACACCCCCCCAGCAATGAGCACACTGATTTCTCCATAATCATGGTTGAAATTCTCTACAAAGGAATGTTGGCTTGTCTACTGATACCATTACTTTAAAACATGAAGAAGTGATCCTGTCATTCAAGGCCGCTTTCTATCCTCTAAGCTTTCAGAAGAACTCACTGACTAAGGAGTAGACCAGAAATGGGAGGCTGACTTCCAGCCCTATCACTTCTCATTAATTTCTAAGCAGGGCTGAGGCAATCGGGATAATAATCGTGGCTTTCCTTTTTCTCTTCTTAAGAACAAGGGCAGTGTTGTGTTAGGTTTTGGAAAGCACTTGGTGATTTGTGGGAGCTTAATTCCGGGTGTCGGGTTGCAGTTTAGATAAACATCCTTTCTTAGATTCCATTGCTTTTAAGCCAGGTGAGAGGGACGTGAACTTTCCTACTCAGAGAGGAAGGAGAGCAAGCTGTACACTCCCTGGTGGAGGTCTCTTTCCCCAGAAATGGGGTCTTGAACAAACTACCGTTAGGAATCACTGGAGGAGATCTCCTGTGGTATTTTTTTGAATTCACAGTGGTGTTGCGGATTTTTTTCCTTACTCATTAGCCAGTATCAAGAAACATCTCAGAAGACAAAAAATACTAGATTCTTCAGGAAGCATAGATGTTGTCATTGAGGAGGAAGAGTTTGAAATCCATTTGGAATAAATGTCAGCTTGGAACTAGAATCTGTTCCAAATAAATGATATGTGAAGGAACATCGTTAGGTGAACTAGAGTGTGTATATTGAAAGGTTCCTTGGGTAAACAGAACTTGTTGGGAAATTTGGACTCGTCTGGGAATTTATGCTCGGATTGTGATAGGGAGTTTGTTTTATCCCCTCGTGGCTGCCTTTGTTCTTTTTGTTTCTCTTGTAAAGCTCCTGACGGCTAGCTCGTCCTTGGCCTCTGTCATAAGCGTTTAGATGTAGGGCAGTTGTCAGAAATGTTTAGCATCTCAGGGCTGCCAGTGACATTCGGGTGTGTCAATCAAAGCATCTTAGGGTGCAAAAGAATGTAATTGAATAGGGGTCATAATTTCTCCAAAAGCAAGATGCTGAGTGCAAATTGTCATCTACCGTTTTGAGGCTAATCAGCTTACTTTGAAAAGATGCAGTATTTTGTGGAGGTGTCGGACTTCTTTGGAGATGCATTTTTTTTTTTTTACTTATTTTTTGGAGATGCTCTTTAGAAGGGAAAGTCAAAACCAAGAAAAGTGACACGTTAAGGCTACTGAGTCTTTGCTGCTGTGGTTACAGAACAAACAATTGAACCAAGTTCGAATATTTTTCTAGGCAATGTGGAACCACAGAGTAATGGAAAAATATGAACCCTTGGTAGAAATAGAAATGAAAGGTAGAATGGAGAGTTACTATGCACAGACGTTTAAGTTTGTGATCACGTAAAAGTTTGGTACGTTCTGTGTGCCAGATGTGACGAATGGCTGCAAACACATATGAGGTACAGTCCCAGGAGACAGAATTGACACTGGAGAGAGCATATTGTATAAAATGATAAATTGGATTCTCTGCACACAGAGCCACATAGGAACAGGTGGTATGATGGGGAAAGGGAAGGCTGGTAGGGCTTGGGGTATGGATTCAATGCCCATGATGCCAAGATGGGTAAAATATCCTGGAGGGGGACTTAAACCACAACTGAACATAAACTATGTATTCCACACTGTGCTGGGCACTTGACGTGTGTTACTTATTGTCATCATCACTAGAGATACGAAAATAGAGCTCAGAGAGGACAAGTAATGTATCCAGGGTTCTCTAGCTAATAAATGGGGAAACTAGGATACAAACCTGTGTCCGACTGGTTTCTCACTCTATGATCCTGAGTTCTCTTGATGAAGGAATGAGAACCACTTATCCCTGAAGTGCCCTGTGCTGGAGAGAATTCGATCCAGTCTGAGAACGATGCCAAGGAGGCATGCCTTTGGCAGGAAAAGGTGTTCTGCATTGGAAAGAAGAGGGGATAAGCCATTGTTTATCCCAGGACTTCTCTTTGCCAGATGGCCCGAGAGGCTCTCTGTTCACAATCTTTAGTCCTCACAACCACAGTAAGGCTTGCTCAGTCACTTCCATTTTATAGAACATGTGTTGGGAACTGGGGTATAAGAGAATAAGAACTCTGAACAAGGCCACGCAGCTACTACACAGTAATAGGCTGTGAATTTTGGATTTGAATTCAACAGTTTCATGAGTTTAAACATTGAACATGTTTCCAGGATCCGGAGAAGGCAGTTTAGATGGAAAGCTATTTCGGAAGGAATTGGACAAGCTGGGTTGGGAAGTCGGAATGTGATGGGAAAAGAGGGGATGACTCCTACTCATTTGGTTGGCATTTTGAAGCGTGCAAGATTCTGGTCCTCTCGGGGGTTTTCGAAAGGTGTGGAGGCAGATGGGAAAGAGGAAGGAGCAAGAGGAAGGGAGAACCGGGAGCTTGACAAGTAGTTTAACAGCTGCTCCACATATCCGCAAACTGACTCTGAGAAAAAATGGTTCTATTTATTTGCCGTTTCCTTCCATATATCTTCCCAACAGCATTCATCAATATCTGTCATTTCCCAGGGGGTTTAGGCATGTCTAGCAATTCATTCTGCTGAATTATATTTCAATACGTGGATGGAGGGAGGCCAGATTGCAGGTGTTAACTCTGACCTATGCCCAGCGTTGCCTAGACACGGCCACCACCCAGCTCCTGGGTGCCCTCATGCAGACAGCCGTTCCACGTGGCACCCCTCGCTGTCGGATTCTTGTGACCATGTTCTCATTAGGGTAGGCTCTGTTTAATACTTGTTTAAAAATCACTTGTAGGTTGGCCCATTAGCCTTTGGTCTGTACAGCTAGCGCTTAGGGCAAAACCATTATGTATTTTTCATAAGAATTTTAAATCCAGATAATCATCCTCTGCATGGAGACCTCTTGGTGATGTAGGTGCAGCAAGGATTTGCTGGCAGGGACTGGGTCTCATTGCAGAATGGGAGAACTTGCTGGGTGGTGTGAGCGCTTATGATAATAGGAACATTGCAGTGTACCAAGCTCTGTTTCATGTACTCGTTCATTTGATCCCAATAGCTTCCCTTATTAGAGTTTGAGAGTGGTAATATTGGTGGATGAGAAGACCTACTTCTTCTTAAAGAGCAATTTAAGGTAAATGGATAGGTACAAAAGATGGGTAAAAAGACCAAACATATTTCTGAGTATGGATTCAGATTGTTCCACATGCAAATACATGGCATATTGGCTTTTTTCCCCCTTTCACCATAAAATGCTAGGAGTAACATGGTGGCCATCTGTGATCGAGGGTAAAGAGAGTACCTTTGAGTCATGTTACCATATTGCCCACAACTAAGATGGCTTTTGATTTAAAACTTCAGCTGTGGTTGATAATGGCAGCGGCAGCTAGAGATGGTTTGTCCAAAGGGTGTCACTTTTGTATTGTAGATGTGAGCATTCTGTTAGTTTTCTCCAGTCCATAGCACGCTCACAGTGTGCAACTGGCCTTTCGTGATGTCCCAAAACATGTGTCGTGTACCCAGTCTGGACTTGGTCCACTCGCATCATCTGCTATCTGCTTTGGTTGCTGCAAGCTTCCTTCTAAAGTGTCCTCTTACCTTTCTCACCAGGCCCTCGTGGTTAGTATTGTTGCCTTGCCATGCTTTGTGATATAGGATGCTGGCGAGACTATTCCACGCAGTGAGGTTGGGCGTCTCCATTGGGTTTGAGTCTTGGAGCAGAACCGAGGTTTAGTGATGGCTGCATGGTACTTTTAGTTGGGTTCAGGCCTTGGTGTCCCAGTGGCATTACATGCTTTGCCTGCCACCCTCTCGGAAGGCATGTGCACTCTCTCCATTCAGCGTTCAGTTTCCTAGTAATTGGAGATTCTCCCAATGGGAGGCAGTGATGTCTTTAAGGCCTTAAGGTCAAGGCGGAGCTTTGGACTTAGCTTGTGTGAGTAAGTACATACTTTACTTTCTTTTAAGACGAGAATAGCAGCTCTCAGTATAGGAGTCGGTGAACTTCGCTCTCTGGTCACAAGCCTGTTGGTTTCTCAAATTATATTTATTTGTGCCATTAAGAAGAGTGATTTAGCAGTGTTGCCGATGCTGTCTAGGTATAGTTATTCTTTTACAGCGGGGACAAGAAATTGGAAGTCAGTCACCCATGTGAGAGGGAAGATGGAAGGAACCATGTCTCTGTGTTGTAGTAGCAGCTGAAGATGAATAAAGGGAGGCTCTAATTGCTGCGAGTGTGACAGTCGCTATGATGAGGGAACCAGTGTTTGGGAGTGAGCAGTGAAGCAGAGGAGGAGAGCATCTTGGGGATGATGGAGTGTACTTGAGGACAGTGGCTGCTGACTCATGCATTCTCCCCGGCTTCAGCCAGTGACTTGTCCTGGCCTTCAGCCTTTCTCCATTTCTAAACTTAGGGGTGCTCTGGGGAAGACTCAGTTCCTCTGACTCATACGTGATTGGAAGGGCTTAAGTTAGTTGAGTGGAATTTGCAAGAGCAGGTGCTGACGTAGTTTAATGTGGGTGCCTCCTAGACAATAAAAACAGACCTTGTTTTTTCTCGGGAAGGTGCAGGAGTTTTAGCCAAGCAGATGAACGTGGTTTATTGTGTGTGTGTGTGTGTGTGTGTGTGTGTGTGTAGATAGACATAACAGAATTCACCATTGTAACCGTTTGTTGTGCAAATATCACTGCCATCCACCTCCAGAACTTTGTCATCTTCCCGAACTAAAACTCTGTACCCAGTGTACAGCAGGATCCCCCAGGATCCACGGTTCTACTTGCTGTCTCAGTGAAATTGAGACAGAAATTCCATTCCAGGAGCCTCTCATCAGAGGAGTCATACAGTATTTTCCCTTTTGTGTCTGACTTCTTTTCTTGAGCATGTCTTCAGGGTTCATCCACATTGGAGCATGTGTCAGAATTTCCTTCCTTTTGAAGGCCGAGTGGTACTCCGTTGAGTGTTTATACAACATTGTGTTCATCTGCTCATCTGTCATCTGCTCCCGTGAATGATACTGTGCACTTGGTGTACGCATATCCATTCAGGTCCCTGCTTTTAGTTCTTTTCTGCATATGCCCAGAGGTGCAAGCGAGCAAGGGAGGTTTTAGTGGCAAGTGGGGAGGGTCAAACAGTGGCGTGTCCCACTTGAGTGGTGGATGTGAATGTTCAGGGAGCTGTGTGGAGAGCTTCAGCAGGTGCTCAGGTTGGCAGCGGGCAGGGAGCCGAAATGTAGAGACAAAAAGGATGAGGGAGCTGAATGGGTGGCCCCTTTCTGCTGGGTTGCCAGGCCTATCCTCCTTCCCTCCCTCCTGTGGTTCCCCCACCTGGCCAAACCCCGTGACAGTAACACAGCCACTCCCTCAGCATCCTTGTGTCCCTGGCTGGTACCTTAGAGGGAGAAACAAACTTTTTCAGAGTTTTTAGGTATAACTGAGCCCCAGAAGCCGTATCTAAAGACTACTTTGTTAGTAGTTACCAGGTCTTGTTTTCCCTTTGATGGCTTGTTTGTAATCCGAGAGAAATGACCCCCACATGTAAGATTGCCGACTGACTGCAGAATCTACGTTGCACTTCAGGTGATAAGGAACTTTTTTACTGGAAGCTTTTAAATCTAGTCAGGTACCATTATTCCCTGATGATAAAGTAGTTCTCCAGAGGCTATATTTAATTCTTTATAGAGCCATGCTGTTAAAATTATTGCTGACCTGGTATTTTCCTACTTCAGAGGGATACTTCATACTTTGGGGGGCTTTGAAAGCATGTATTTCATTTTTGAAAGCGTGCATTTATGGAGGTCGTCTTGTTTCTTGGGATTCTGGATGGAAACAAAGGGAAACACACACTCCAGTGAAGAGACCATATGTAGCCTACATAGAACCAAGGCGCGATCTGGGTCTAGGCTCAGTACTCTACATATTTTAAAATACAGTCTTAAAAGGCCGCGTATCTTCCCCTCTGTTAAGTAGAGGCCCCATGACCAAAACAATAACAATAACCAATATGAAAAGCCCATTCAAGTAACTTCTACCTGTGTGTTTGAAGCTTGACAAGTTTTTCAATCTGGCCAACCGATTTCTGCTTTAATATGGACCTCTGTTTATCGCCTCTACATTTCTAGTTATGTCAGGAGAATATATGTAATAAATGCTATAATAAACATATCAGAATTTTATAAATGTGTTTCCAAAGAGCACAGAGCCGATCACAGTTCCAGTTGTAACAACAAACTCAATTTGGTATTAAAATAAAGCAGCCAGATTGGTAGGCAAGCTCACCTCTCCTCCAAGAAATTAGGAATGGTATTATCCATTAATTTCCACCCTGTGCAGCTGAATAATGCAGTTGACAGATGCTAATTTTCTTAAATTGTAGGCAGCAAATGATGCATGAATACAACAGCAACACACTTTTTAGAGGCTCTTGGTAGTCATCAGAAAGCGAATTTATATAAAGTTCGATGTAGTCACTATCAAGTATGGCACAATGTTAGTACCTTCTAATGACTGCCCTAAATCCATCTGTTGTCCTCTTTTTCCCTATTAACACTAATGGGGATCTAGGCAGGAATAAAAACCTCCCATGTGTTGTGCTAACAGACCATTCAATTTATAACATTCATGTGATTCCTAAGGATAAGACTCATGCAGGAATAATGACGTCTAAAATCTAACCGGTGACAGGATGATAAATATTTCATTGTATATGTGTATATTTCCTAATTGAATTATTTTTCCAGTGGCTTCCCAAAAGTTTATTTTTTGCTCACCTTAGGATATATTGTGTCCTGGGTCGCTTTTTTGTGTTTCTTACTTTTTTAAGCTGATATTACTGAAGGTCCACTGTATGATGTTTTTTCTTTTGGGGTATTCAGAACACCCCCTAAGTTTACCCCTGTTTCACAGCTGGGGAAACTGAGACTTGGAGAAGCTCACGAAAAAGTGATGGAATCATTTGGAGGTCAGAGTTGGTGCTCAGGAAGTAGGCTGTAGAGTCTACCGTAACATTACTGGCAGCTTT
This sequence comes from Canis aureus, assembly GCF_053574225.1. NCBI lineage: Eukaryota > Metazoa > Chordata > Mammalia > Carnivora > Canidae > Canis > Canis aureus. The sequence goes on from NC_135615.1 coordinate 53,036,821, forward strand.
CATGGTTTCATGTCCTGTTGGGTTCGAAGAGCATATGGGGTAAATATATGGAGTAAATTGAAAAGCTTAGTTCAAACTGAATTCCAAAACGGGTCAATGATTGAACCTCAAAATGCCTCCTTTGGGTTAGGTTCTGTTGACATAATAAAAGAATCGAAGGCTGACGGAGAGTCTCTCCTTGACCAAACTCTAGCCGGGTTCCTCTGAGCCCTCCTTCTCAACCAGGCCTCGGACTTGGCCTGTAAAGACACAAACAAACACTGGCATAGGTTCTCACAGCTCAGGGCAACCTTCTTAGCATGACCCCAGTCCTCTTAAAGGGCCTGCCTGAGAGAACTCGGTGCTGTCAGAAATTTTTGTTTGGGCGAGTAAATAGGGACCCTGTGTCCCAGGCTCTGTGGGAGGGTAGGATCTGAATTTGGTGACTGCCAGCTGGCAGACAGGGCTGGCCTCATCGCAGTTACACTGCATAACCCTGTATAATTTTTCACTTCCCTGACTCGACTGAGCCTCCACTGGCTCCCTGCCCTACTCCCTCCTTCTCTCATTAAAACACTCGTTACTGTGGACAAATTGAAGGTGAGTTCAGTTCACACTGAACTCTTTTTTTTTTTTTTCCCCCTGTTACAGTAGTTACTCCTGATTAAAATCTGTCCTTACCACTCGAGTGTCGCTCTTTGTTTTCCTTTGATAAGACACATATCCGGCCTGGTACACTAAGGTGAGACTTCCACATGGTACAGTAGCACATAAAATGTCCGGGGCAGTGGGAGGCAGAGTGGCTTTGGAGGAGAGGACGCACAGGGGTCCTGTTTGCAGTGGTCTCTGCTTGCTTTCCAGTGCCCTGGGAGATCTGATGACACTGAAGGGTTGAGAGTGTGCTTTGGAGTGTGTGTGTGTGTGTGTGTGTGTGTGTGTGTGTGTGGCGGGGGGTGGTGGTGGTTCTGTTTGCTTGTGCCCTTCCCCAGTGCTTGTTCTGAGTCCAACATCCCCTCCAAAGTGGGTCTGGATTCCCTGAGCAGGATCCTAGCATATGAATTCCCTACACTGAGGATTTATTCAGGAACCGTCCCTGTTTCCTTATGTGCCCGTGGGAGAACAGAATGCAGTCTTTCCCAGCATCCACTGCCATGACTTTCTTCTTCTTCTTTATTTTTTTTTTTAAGATTTTATTTATTTATTCATGAGAGACACACAGAAAGACAGGCTGAGACTTAGGCAGAGGGAAAAGCCGGCTCCCCTTGGGCAGCCTGATGTGGGACTTGATCCCAGGACTTTTTTCTGTTTTAAAAATACACTCCTAGGGAAACCTGGGTAACAAAAATAAAGTTAACCTTAATGAAATTCAACTTAACTAGAATTAGTTAAAACTTTTAAATAAAATTTAAATCACTATTAAGAGGCATCTCGGTGGCTCAGTGGTTGAGCATCTGCTGTTGGCTCGGGTCGTGACCCCAGGGTCCCGGGATCAAGTCCCACATCAGGTTCCCCGCAGGGAGCCTGCTTCTCCCTCTGCCTGTGTCTCTGCCTTTCTCTCTGTGTGTCTCTCATAAATAAAAGCTTTAAAAAAAGAAATTAATAGAGAATAATTTACTACAACCCATATATCTGCCAGCCAGCCTTAGCTAAACTTAGTATTTGCCACATTATTCATATGTTTTAATATTAAATTTATTAAAACCACAACTGACAACTTAATTCTTTAAACTTTTAAGTTCAACTCATAGACCCCCATTATTACCTGCAAACGATTCTTAAAATAATATTACAGCATTTTCTTCCCTTTCCTCTAATTCTGAATTTGCTATTTATTCTTTTCACAAAGAAATACTAGTCTTTATTTAGTCTTTATTATTAAATACTTTTTCTTTATTTCCTTTGCACTCCAAGAACACATTGCCCTATTTTGTTGCTAGGGTGGTGAGGTTGATATTGATGGAATGAAAAAGTTCTCCTGATAATGTGAAAAGTGATGGTGTATTGACTGTTTCCCTTGTCCCAGGTTGAGTGCGTTAAGTGCATTATCTCATTTAATCCCTTCTGCTACCATTTCCCATCTTTTTATAAAAGCCATTTTCCTTCTCCCTCTCCACCCTGCCTCCCCGTATATAGTATCACCTAGCACACCATAGGGTTGTTAAGATATTGGAATTGCCTGGGATATAGTAAGGCCTTAGTGGATTTTTAGCTATTTATGCTATGCTACAAATGAAGTTTAAGAAAATTATCTGTTTAGTTTTATTCTATTCACACTTGATCAAGTATTGATCAAATAGTGTAGTTTCACTGCATTTCAGGCAATAAACATTTATTGGGCACTTACTAAGTGCCAGGCACTATGGCTGGTCCTGGGGATAAAGAAAGAAATACTTGTTAACCTCAGGGAGGTTATAGGGAGACAGTCTAATAATTAATTTCTACTAAAAGAAAAAAGACTGATACATAAAATTATTTGGCCAACTGAAATGTTTGCCATCTGAGTTTTTCCATTGCTACATTAAATTCTTCAACTGTTTTTGTTTCTAAACTTAGAAACTGTTTTTGTTTCTAAACTTTAAACTTTTCTTTCAAAGGAAGCATCTGGGGGCACCTGCATAGCTCAGCTGGTTGAGTTTCTGCCTTCAGCTCAGGTCATGATCCCAGGGTCCTGGAATTGAGCCCCACATGGGGCTCCCAGCTCAGTGGGGAGTCTGTTCCCTGCCCCCCCCCCCCCCAACTCATGCTCTCTCGCTCACTCTCAAATAAATAAATAAATAAAATATTTTCAAAAAAATTAAATGAAGCATCAGGAGCACAACAGTGGTGAGGCCAGAGTAGATTTTCTCCACCATGCTAACCTTGGCATCACATAGCTTCGATGCCTTCTATCTGGTTTCTTTCTGAAATATGAATAAAGAAAATATAAAACATAAAATACAGAAAAAGAAATAGAAGGGATCAGAAGAAAAAAATCTATGGATTCTGATCACTGGAGGTTGGTATGTTCTTAACAAATGATGTCCTTTAAAGACTTTATTTCTATGTTAAATCATTTCTTCATGTAATACTGATCTTAGTTTTCTTAAATGCAGTCTATGGTTTTCTTGTCTATCTTTATAGATGTCCTGCTTTTAGATCTAAAAGGAGGCAGATTGCGCAAAGCTCCTCTTAGTTCATCTTTTAGTTGATATTTTAAAATAAGGCAAGGAAAAAAATAAAAATATTTGACTTCAATTCTGTGACCTTTCCTGCATAAAAATCGACCTGAACGTTTTTGAGGTGGTGACCAGAATCAGAGGGTAATTATACTTGAATTTTTAGTGACAGAGCTTATGCTTCACTTAATTGGTATTTACTATATTTGTTTGTTTGGAAAAAGTCATAATCTCTTATGTGGGGTTGGGGGCAGCAGGTGACAAAACTCAGTATGATCCCATTTTTGTAAGAAAATATAGGTTATGGAAGGAAAGCCTGGTATAGAATCGCTGAAATGTTGACAGTGGTTTCCTCTGATGTGATTATAGGTGACATTTTTCCTTTATATGTGGACATTTCCTACTTATGAGCCAAGAGGAACCAAACTCAAGTGAAAAAGATACTTAACATTTTTACTACTGTTATGGCTAAGTAGCTAACATTTACTGAGTGCTTTACTTAGAAAATTCTTTAATCCTTTCAACCATTCACACAGGCCCATTCTCCCCATTTTAGAGACAAAAAAGCCAAGGCTGGGAGAGGCTGGCGAACTTCCTTTCCCATTGTCACCGAGGCAAGATGAAGATCACAAAAGCAGATCTCATTTTCCCTATAGTCTGTGCTTTCACTACATAATATGGCAAAAGAGCAATTTTGGCAGAATAAGTAATTGTTTCCTTTGCAAGTAAAATAGAAATTTCTCAAAGCACTTGGATTAAAGCATTAGGCCTCTTCACACGGACGATGGCAGGAGCTGCAGCTCACTCCTGTACTTGGATAGTGCTAGTAGTTACCATGCACCCTGTTAGTAAATCAGTTAATATAGCCCAACAGTTATTAACCGGCAGGATATACTTGTTGCCTGAGGCAAGAGACTGAAGCTCTTTTATAAGGAACAGATCTGCTGGGGGAAATCCAGATGTTGCCTCTGCAGCAGGGCTCTAGCCACATGTGCTACAGTCCCTCCTGTTTCTGAGAGGTATGTGGCTGGATCCCCACCTACCCACTCCCAGCCTTGCATGAGGTTCTCTGAGTTGCCTGCCATCTTTTCTCTGGGCCTATGTGTGTTTTGCAGGGAAAGAAGAGCCCATTTGTTATTTAATCAGTCATTAGATATTTAATGAGCACCTACTATGGCCACTCATTGTGCCGGTATCAGTGTGAAGTACATAGACATCAAACATGGTTACTACGTCCGCTGAGCTTCATTACTGGGTGAATATTCATGTCCATCCTAACTCCTTGATGTCAAGGAGCCTTATTTCCTGTGTTGGTAACTAGTTCAGTCCTTGTGCCGAGGAAATAGTGGCATGCAAATTGGTTCACCTGTTTGACTATTAAAGCCATAACATATATTACAGCTCAGGGTTGATGTGAGTTGCTCATTGAGCCTAGTCTGACACTGATGTCCTGATGATGCGGATGGGTATACCCTGTGGGTCCTGCGGACATGGCTGGGTGGCCACCAGTTCTTTGGAGAGAGAAGTTTTGAGAAGGAGGCACCGGCCCCATTCCACCTAGACAGAATTCCAGGTCTTCCTCTTGCTGGTCACAATCTCTACTTTGCTGACCCTTGGGTAGCTGACTTTGCGATCATTTTCCATGTCAGATACTGAAAGAGTCCCTCCGTAAGTGCACATCTGCTTCAGTGATGCTGAGCATGCTCTGCGTACTGAGATGTGTCTCCAGCGAGTCCCTGTGCAGTAGGCAGTGGTAACAAGATACTTCATTCCACCCTGGCTGAAAGCTGCAGGCGCTGGAGCTGAAAACATGGAATTTGGGTTCACATGGGCAGTCAGGGCAGAACTTGGGGCCGGATCCCTTGACCTGATTAGAGCACTATGCCTCTGGTTGCGATTAATACATGAATGCGGGGAGGAGGACAAAAGAAGGGACTTGCTGTTGTCACCGACGTGCTGATGTGCTGCTCGCCACTTAACACTGTCTTCTCTTTCCCCCATGACAGGCCGGTACCTCCTTCCAAACCCGGCGGCAGGGCAGGCCTGGCCAGCTTCGGCGGAGACGTCCAACCTCGTGCGGATGCGCAGCCAGGCCCTGGGCCAGTCGGCGCCCTCGCTCACCGCCAGCCTGGTGAGTGTCCTCTGCTTTCATGCGCGGGGCATCCCCGTGCTCTTATCTCCCTACCGCCCTGGGGACTGGTTTAAGCTTCCTGAGTTTACCTGGATTTGAACTTAACCCATGTTTAACATTATTATGCAGTGTGAAGCTTTTTGCCTGGAGTGTGCTGAGCGTTTCCAAGCCCCCTCTCCACGGCCCCAGCCTGGCCTGTAGAGTGTGGGTTGACTTGACTGTCTCCTCTCTTCCCGCAAAAGAGATGAAAGTCTTTCTGAGCTTCCTTTTTCCTTAAATTGTTTGCAAATAATTTCAGACTTGCCAAAAAGTTGGAAGAATATGAAAAATAAGTAGAACACGGTTGATCCTCACCTTGATCCAGCTATTAATTTCTTGCCGGATTTGCTTTTTCTCTCTCTCTGTGGATATATGCTGATGTAGATATAAGCATATGTGTGTATTCGTATATATGTGCACACACTCAGATAACGGCTTGAACTATTTAAGAGTACACTGTGTATGTCCTGGCTGTTTGTTATCATGGTTATAGACGTTGGTACATTTGTGGCTACTACAAGCCTTTTATCTATTCTCCAGTCTGTATTTCATTTTTATCAATTGGGTCCATCGTATCCTGTGTGGCATTTTTCCTCCAGTGTAGGATTGAGTCTGGGGTTATATATTGCATTTAATTGTCCTCTCTATTTAGTCTCTGTTAATCTCAAATTTTTCTACAGCCTTCTTTTACCTTTTATGACATAGACATATCTGAAGACTATCCTTCCTCTCCTAGTTTGTAAAGATGGAATGTTTCTCCTATTATCCATGCCTGATGTGTCTGATATTTCCTGTTGGTTCCAGGCCAGAATAGGGATTGGATGGTGATGTGTCCTCTCAGGGCTTGCCTTCTGTAGGCCCATCGTGTCCACCCACCCCTCGTCGTGTTGTTAATTCCCCCTTCCTCCCGCCCCCCAATCATGGTGTTGATTTCTCCATTGTAGTAAGACTTTTTTTAATCCTATAATCAGTAAGCATTTTGTGGGGAGATAAATTTCAGGCCATGTGAACATATTTCTTGTCATCAAAAATATCCCCCAGATTTCTCATCCACTGGAGATTCTTGCCTGGATGCTTCTTTTTTGTGTAACTTGAAACTGGTCATTATTCTAACACCAGGACTCGAGCCACGTTGACCAGTTGTCTGTCAGTTGGCATCCATATTTGTGTATTTGTTCACAGCTTGGAGTCCTGCTTTCCTTTTTCACTTTTTTCCAGTGTTGATCTTTATTTTTACCCATAATGCTTCCTAGAATTGTGTTTTCTCTTGGGTCTTTTAACTTCTCTCCTTCAATCTTTGGCACAGACTAGAGTTCTCTATAAGTTACTTTTGTATTGGTGGTAAGGTTGTATGATTTGGTAACAGATTTTTAAATATCTTTTACTGATGGTGATGCAAATAATTTATCAGTGCATTATGGTGCCTTATACTTTTATGCATTAGTAATAAATTAAGTCGGATGTTTGAGACTCATTCAATGCAGAGAGATTTGACTTAGGTCGAGACTCTAGTCTTACTTTTGCCATTAGGTAGCTGTATAAACTTGGGAAAATCACTTAGTTTGTCATATTTTATCAATTCAGCTGCACCTGTTAGATGAAAAGAGGTATTTAAGCAGCCTCTGGAAACCAACTTTGGAATTCCCTGATTCTACTTCTAGAATAATAAAGATTGTGAATGTAGTGAATAATTATCCCTAAAAAAGTTTCTCTCAGAATATTTTATGACTTCAAAATTGACTATAGTCTTTAAACCTAAGTTCATCTTTTTTCTCTCATGAAAATTTTAGGACTTATATTTAAAGGTACAGTTAATATGATGGTAGTTCGCATCTGCCATCATCCTATCCCCAAGGTCAGTGTTAATTTTTCTTCTTGGGGAATTTCATTAAAAGCTTATTTTATTGAAAGCATTTACTTTTTAAGGAAAGAGAGAAGTGCCTCACAATTAATGATTTTTTTTTTTTAAACAAAGTGCTTTTTCTGGGTCAATGCAATATTACTCTTAGTAATTACTCAGTATTACTCAGGTAGTAATACTGTATCTTATGTAATACAGGTGGTCCCATACTCAGAAATGGAAATTGATTCATTCATTTGTAAAACACATATCAGGTGACCTAAGATACTTGGGAATAAGATAAAAAGATAAGAATTATTAATAGAAAACACAAAAACTACTCCTCCAAGTACATCTGAAATGAAATTCTTACCGAAGAGTCATGAAATCATTAGCTCTTCAGTCCTGTGAGTTTTTATACTGTTGGCTTGAGCGCAAAGCTGGGGAAAGTGCTAGGATCCCATAGGCAGCAAACTTAAAATAGTACCTGGCACATAACAGGTCTCGAATGTTAGCAGTATTGATGCTTCTGTTAATGATGTATTTTGGGCATGGTTGGGTACAGAAGCCAGAGCGTGGTTAGCCATTCACTTGACAGTGAAGGTTTAAAATGTAACCCTCGTCTTATCTTTCCTTCAGAGGCTTCATTACTTCCTGTTGGTGGGGTAAGGGAAACTATTTGCAGCCTCTTTGACCGAGTCTTCTCCCCCTGCCCCTTTTCCTCCCGTTCTCTCCTGGTCAGAGCAGCAGCAGCCGGAGGGGAGCCTCCAGGCAGAGCACCATCTTGATTTCCTCCTTGTTCTGCTCTTGGCCCAGCTTTCTGGGCCATATCGATGTTTTTTTACTCTGTCACTCAGTGTGGGCTAATGCCTTTTTCTACTTGTGGTACCCTTTGCACACCAGGAATCTGTTTCCTATGTCTTGGATTGGATTACATCTAAATTATCTTGTGGATGACAATTCATTATCTCTCTAATGATAGAGAAGGATGGTTGAGAGGTGGAAATTTCCACTTATTAGAACTTTCTACATTTCCTTCTAAACAAGGGATGTGTCACATGGTTCACTAAACAACAGAACGGGCTTCATTCTGACCCTGTCTCCAGGCCACTGTTCTCAACCCCATTGCCCCTGGCCTAGAGCTGTAAGTCACCTCTCCTCCTGTGTTTGTTATGGTGCCCCTTAGTTTTACCTGCTAGACTGCAAGCTCCTTGAGGGCAGAGTTCCTGTCTGCTCCGACTTGGTGCTCCTCACTGCTCCTGGCACAACTCCTTGCATGTAGGAGGCATTCAATAAATATGGTTCATGGAACGAAAAATTATTCCTGCAGCATGACGGATTACTCTAGCTGCAAGGCGAGAGTGATGGTGTGGTTCTGGGTGCTGTAAGACGATCCATCTAAAACTCTTTGTTCTTGCTCTATGTGCATCTTATGTTGGTGATTAGCCATGAAGTCCGTGTAATGGGCCAAATCCCACATAGTTCCACATCGGCCGCTCAAAAAATACACTGACAACGTAGTGAAGAGAGAGGATGACTGTCCACATTCAAGGAAATTCGGTTACTATGCTCATAAGCCGTCAGGATGTAGTCACGTTGATTTAAACGTTTGTTGGCTCATGGAACAAGCCAGTTGAAGTGGTATGTGTCCTCAAATGTGGAAAAATAGGAAAAACAGGAAGCATCGGAGTGTCCCAATGACAGCATCACACTTGATAAAAGCGCGTTTCCTGTTCAACCCACCAGCAGACACTTCAGAGAAGTACAGGCTCCCAGCCTCAGAGCTGTTCTTAGGTTAGTAAGATAGAAATGAAGGCCTCGTGGTTTGGTAGGTCTGAATCTTAGTAAATGCATAACCCATGGTGATGTAAATGCCATAGGCAAACTGGAGGGTAATGCTAACCACCTTCTCAAGGAGGAGATTAATTCCTCGCCTGAAGTATCTAGTTTTCCATGGCAATGCTAAATGTAGTCGTGCTCCCTCTCCCAGACACGTTGGGCATTTCAGATAAATGGCATGTTGCCAATTCATCCTAAGTAGCCTGGTAGCTAGCAGAATCCGTGCTCAGCCAGTGTCCGCCTGCTGGGACACCAGCCGGGAGTGCTGATGAAGTGTCAGATGTATACTTCATATACATTAATCTGAAGAGGGGAAAACTCATTTCTCCATTTGCTGCTTCCATCTTTCTGTCCCTCCCCACACACAGGGGTAGTTTGTCAAAGAAGTCAGACTTGTCAGAAGCAGGGGGATTTATACAGATGCTGCTTTCTGGCAAGAAAGATGGAAATTTCAAGAGACAAAAAGCAGGACCAGTGGTAACTTATTTTTCTGTAGGAAAATAAGGCGGTAAGGCTTGATGATTAAAGTTTAAAAATAATATGTGTGGCCATCATTTGAAATCCTCACTTTTGTACTTGGGAGTAATGGATGGATGGCAGAAAAACAGTGAAAGCTAGTTTACAGTGTTTTTCTCCAATTTTCTCTTTGATTTGAATTGTGAGCTTCATCTGCTTGGTGGGTCAGAACCTCCCCATGTCACCTTTCTTCCCCCCCCCCTTTTTTTAAGATTGATTGATTGGAGGGAGAGAGAGTGCACAAAGCTAGTGTGAGAGAACATGAGTGGGTGGGGAGTGGCAGGGGAAGAGGGAGATGCGGGGTCCCTGCTGAGCAGGGATGTGGGGCTCAATCCCAGGACCCTAGCATCATGACCCGAGTCAAAGGCAGATGCTTAACTGACTGAGCCACCTGGACGCCTCTCACATTTTTTCTTGTTGAGGTGTTCCTTTACCATCTAGTTTGAAACTGCTCCCCACATTGCATGCCATACATTTTCTCCATAGTTTTATCCCCTTTCAGGATACCACACAATTTAGTTCATTAGCTTATCTATTAACTACTCTAATGAAAAATTCATGACAGTAGAGAGAGTTTTTCTGTTTTCCCAGGGCCTGGAATAGTGCTGACACATAGTAGGTGCCCAGTGAAGACTTGATGCGGCGTAAGCGAATATTACTTCCTTTCTATACATTTTTAGGACCCTACAATAGACTCTTGTTTATTTTTGCTTTCTTATTTTTAATCTGTGGTTAATGTTTTAGGGTTTAGCCTAATGAAGAAGCTAATCTTCAAGCCAGAGAGCAATTCACTATGGAAACTATATTCAGGAGGTAAACTATAGTGGTTAAGATGGACAGAGGGAATGAGGGGGAGAGCAAAGTGTTCAAGAGATCGGCTCCACTCTCTAGCGCTTACTAGCTGTGTAAACCTTGGTTTATTCATCTGTGAAGAAGGGTAGTGGTTGTAGCAACCTCGTAAGGTTATTGTGAGGATCACATGAGCCAACTCATGGGCAGTCCTTTGCCCAGTGCCTGTCACCTAGGAAATGCCAGTGTTGATGTACCTGATGTTTATCAGAACAATGTTTCCTTGAGATTGTCAGGCTCAGTGGAGGTGGTATTATTAGAAGGAAGAGAAATGAGCCCTTTTTTAGATCACCTGCTAAGAGCAGTAGTATAACCTTTTTGTCCTTCTTCTGTGATGGTGAACCAGCTTGCTTCTTGCTTCCTCATTTTGACTCATTACTCACCAACCTGACAAACTGGAAGATACTTTCTAGAAGAGCTAGCATTTTTGAAGGGGGGGGGGCAGTGCTTTCAAGTAATGTTTTTCAACTTTTAATATGGGGTTCAGTGGTGTAATTTTATATTTTTTCTGTGGCCCTCTTTTGACATAGTATCCATTTCTTTTAATGAAAAAATTATGTTTCATGATGTACAATAAATATTAAGACCAAACTATTTAAACTGTAATATATTCAAAGAGCCTTGATGAATATTCATCTTTTCCATTTGCACAAATGCATTATATGAAGAGTCAGGGAAAATTCACTAAACATATGCAAAAGTGCATTTTTCCTTTTTAATTCATTCAGAATGCACTGGCATAATGTCAGCATTTATTTAGGGTACAGACTTTATTTGCAGTCATTTAATATTATATCAATACTTCATTAGCCTTATAGCTCAAAAACAAAAACCTGAGCTGAAGTCCAATTAGTTAACTCTGAGAGAGTGTCTGTTAAATATTGATGTAGGGACCATTTGAATGCCCTTGGATAAATTGCTTAACCAGAGTTGTAGAGTACAACTATGAGTTCGCATTCTCCTTAGCCTCTGTGACTCAATTTAAAGACTCGTGTGATATTCCAGTGTGTGGATTTCTCAAAATGTTTCCCTTTAGGTTATTTCCAAGTTTTTCCTATTGCACATAATGGTGATGAGCAGGCTTTTAATAACTCCTTGTTCACCTCTAGTTACGTGTTCAGGGTAACTTCTTGGAGTAGAATCATGGTGGCAAAGGATAGGAGCACTCTGGGAGTTCTCCATACTTCTGCTTAACCCTCGTTTCTATGAACGCTGTTCAGATTCATACATTCATGTATTGAGAAAGTGCATCTTATTATGCCCTGGCCAACGGTCAATATTGTCTTCTTAAAAACAAACAAAAGCTTTGCTAGTTTATTACATGAAATATAATTACTCTTCTAAATTGGTTAGATTTTTAGTCAAGTTGATAAGGTTCGTGGACGTATTGAACTCTTACACCTAAGCCTCTGGATAAAGCAAATAGGAAGTTAGGGTTATCCATGCTGCTTCCTGCAACTTCTTCCTTCCATTCCCTAAATCAGCTTACCATGCCAACTGTTGGTAACCTGTGTTGCTCTTGGGATATAAGAACTCCTGAGTGTGATTACAGTGTTTGTGGCTGAAGGCATTATTCCTTAGTTCAGAATTTTTTTCATCTGGAAAGTAGTAATCTCAATTGTGAAATAGTGCCTTCAGCTGTGGACATTATAATCAGAGTCTCAAGAGTGCTTGTACTCCAGGAGTAATACATCTCCTAGTTATTACCCTCTGAGCTAGGTTCTGTTTATAGTGAAGGGATGAATTTTCATAACTCAGTGCTGAAATAGCCATAGGGAGCCCTGGGCAGATTATTATAGGTCAGGCCTAATCCATGAAGATAAATCTCATTATAGGCTCACCTGGGCCCATCCATGGGGTATAGCTGGTTTAACATGAGTCTGTAAATCAAAGATCAGATTAAAAGCAAACTGTAAAATTCTTGTCATAATCCCAACTACGGCCTCTGTGAAGAGAGATTCTAAACGTGCCTCCTTACCCTAAACTTGCTTGGGTGCCATGAGAATAATTAGCAGAAAAACATAGGCTGAGTTCATTGTGATTCAGTGTGTTAATGAGTGAAAAGCTACCTATTTGGCAGGTGTGTGTGTGTGTGTGTGTGGGGGGGGGGGTTCTAAAATGAAATTGCAGCCAGAAGTAGTCACTTAAAATTTCCCCTCTCAGTTTTCTCTTCCTTACATTTGCAAAGATTAAAAAATAGTCCTTATCTTCCTTATGTATTGCCGTTCCTGGGAAGGATGGGATGCCTGCTAAAGTGGCTCTCCGTGTGGGTATGCCTGCAGAGACTGGGTCACGTATGGACTGGATGTTATCAAAGGCATGTGAGTGTCAGTTGGATGAATGGTGACCATAAATATCTTGGGGGATTTAAAGAATAGAAATGTGTGCCCTGTTTTAATTACTTATCATAGAGGGGATTTAAATGAACTTAAAGCACTAATACCACATATATGTAAATATATTAGTGTGTGTGTATGTTTAAGCTTAGGTTTCACTTATTACCCTTTTAACCCAACCTGTATGCCTATTTGAGAGCTGGTCGACCTGTTCACCAAGCTTAATGAGATGATCCAGGGAATGCCAAGTGCTGGCACCTCAGCTATATGACTCCCCACTGTATTTCTTAGCACCACAGGCACTGCCTGATACGTATTTAGGACTTAGATAATGGTTGTTTAGTAATAGATGTTTAGGAGGTCTTAATTAAAAGACCCTTGAGTTTTCTGAAGCTCTCGTCCTTCTGCTTCCTGGAACCCAGACTAGTTGAATTGCTAGACTCTCAAAGATTTGATTGGCTTTTGCATCTGGGGAGGTGATCAACATAAAGGTGGTAAAGCAGTTTCAGTTGCCATCATGGAAGTGTTCCCTGGTGCACTAGTGCACAAGTGCCACTCTCGTGGACTCCTGGTGTGACCCTGCTTGTCCTTTTGCTCCCCGGATAAAATATAAGCACTCGATTACTTGCTGTCTCATTGTCAGAAGGGTACTGCAACCCTGGAAAAACCAACAAGCCCATAGTAATTAGACAGTGGTTTGTGGGAGGGAGGGTATTGGGATGGAACATTTCCTTTCTTGGAAAAAAATGAAAAATTATCATTTTACTTCATAGGCTTCTTGGGAAACTTTTGGTTTTTGTGGTTCTGGAAAAGCCTGCATGTTTTGATGCTTTTCCTACTGTATTTTTCTAGATATACTATCATGGTTAGTCGAATGAGTGATACTGGTGAGTACATTTATTTAATTGGCACCTGAAGTATCATTCTCCCATTGGATTCTGAATCGTTTATCAGTTAATTAACCGTCAATGGAATTCTTATTGCACAATTAGTATTAAAACCTATATGAAAAAAAGTAGAAGAAGGAAAGCTTCCAGACACATTCTACAAGGCCAACATTATCCTTACCAAAACTAGGCAAAGACACTACAGAAAAATAAAACTATAGGCTAGTATCACTGATGAACATAGATGTAAAAACCCTCAAAAAAAGAGCAAACCACATTCAGCAATACATTAAAAGGATTAATTCCTGGGATGCAAGAGTGGTTGAATATTTGCCAATCACCATGATAAATCACATCAGCAAAACAAAGAATAAAAATTACATGATCATCTCAACATAGGCAGAAAAAGCATTCGACACATTTTAGCATCTGTTTCTGATAAAAACTTCCAATAAAGTGGGTTTAGAAGGAACATACATAATTCAACATAATAAAGGCCATATATGAAAAACCCATGGTTTACATCATGCTCAATCGTGAAAAAACTGACAGCTTTTCCTATGAGGTCAAGAATAAGGTAAGGATGTCTACTCTCACTACTTTTATTCAACATGGTACCAGAAGTCTTAGCTACAACCATCAGAAAGGAAAAAGAAATGAGTCATCCATATTGCTAAGGAAGAAGTTAAACTAGCACATCTGCAGATGACATGATAATTTACATGGAAAACTAAAGACCACCAAAAAACTGTTAGAAGAAGTAAATGAATTCAGTAAAGTTGCAGGATACAAAATTAATACCCAGATTTCGGTAGCATTTTTATATACTAAAAACAAAGCAGAAAGGGGAATTAAGAAAGCAGTATCATTTACAATTGCATCAAGAAGAACAAAATACCTAGGAACAAACTTAGCCAAAGAGATAAAAACTATAAATCACTGATGAAAAGAAGTTGAAGGCAACGTAAACAAATGGGAAGCTACTTCATGGATTGGAAGAATTAATATTGTTAAAATCTGTGTACTCCTCAAAGTAATCTACAGAGTGTATGCAATTCCTATCAAGACACCAATAGCTTTTTTTTTAAAACAGAACTAGAGCAAATCATACTGTAATGTTTGTATTTAACCACAGAACACCTCAAATAACCAAAACAATCTTGAGAAGGAAGAACAAAGCTGGAGGTGTCATGATTCCAGATTTCAAGGTACACTACAAAACAGTCTGGTACCAGAACACAAATGGAACACATAGATGAATGGAACTGAGTAGAAAGCCCAGAAGTAAACCCATGCTTACATGGTCAAATGATTTAAGACAAAAGAGGCAAGAATATATAATGGAGAAAAGACCATCTCTTCAACAAATGGTGCTAGGAAAAGTGGACAGCTACATGCCAAGGAATGAAACTGGGTCACTTCTTTACACCATACCCAAAAATAAACTCAAAATGGATTAAAGACCTAAATGTAAGACCCCAAACCATAAAAATTCCAGAAGAGAACATAGGTAGTAATGTCTCTGACATCAGTTGTAGTAAGTTTTCTAGATAGGTCTCCTGAGGCAAGGAAACAAAAGCAAAAATAGACCCTTGATACTACATTAAAATAAAAAGCTTTGTTTATAAAGTGAAGGAAACCATCAACAAAACAAAACAACCTTTTGAATGGGAAAAGATATTGCCAAATGATATATCCAGTAAAGGCTAATATCCAAAATACCTAAAGAACTTAACACCAAGAAAGCAAATAATGTTATTAAAAACGGGCAGAGGACCCGAGTAGACATTTTTTCCAAAGAAGAGATGTACAGATGGCCCACAGACACGTGAAAACATGCTCAAGATCATCACACATCATCAGGGAAATGCAAACCAAAACTATAATGAGAGATCACCTCACACCTGACAGAATGGCTAAGAAATAATAAAGCATTGGTGATGACGGGGACAAAAAGGAGCCTTCGCGCACTGTTGGTGGGAATACAAATGGTGCAGCCAGTGTGGAAAGTGGTATGGATGTTCCTCAAAAAATTACTAATAGAACTACTATATGATCCAGTAATTCCACTACTGTTATTTATCCAAGGAAGATGAAAACGCTAAATCAAAAAGATACATGGCACCCCTATATTTATTACAATGTCAGAAATGTCAGAAAGAGAGAACATGAAGACTCCTAACTCTGGGAAACGAACTAGGGGTGGTGGAACGGGGGAGGAGGGCGGGGGGGGGGGGATGAATGGGTGATGGGCACTGAGGGGGGCACTTGACGGGATGAGCACTGGGTGTTATTCTGTATGTTGGCAAATTGAACACCAATAAAAAATAAATTTATTATTAAAAAATACATGGCAACCCTATATTTATTACAGTAGCCAAGATCCAGAAGCAACACCCCATTCCATCATGGAATATTACTCAGCCATAAAGGGTGAGTTCTTCCCATTGGTGACAGTGTGGATGGACCTGGAGGGTATTATGCAAAGTGAAATAGTCATTTGTGGAATCTAAAAAAAACAAAAAAACAAAAAACAAAAACAAAAAACAAAAAACAAAACAAAAAAAAACAGAACAAATGTATAAACAAGCGGAAAGCAGAATGAGATCTATAAATTGAAGTGATGCTTTCCAGAGGGAAGGGGGGTGGGGGAGACGAGCAACCTGGGTGAAGGGGAGTGGGAGATACAGGCTTCCTGTTAAGGAATGAGAGTCATGGGAATAAAAGGCACAACATAGGGAATATAGTTGATAATAGGGTATTAGTGCTCTGTGGTGCCGGATGGGCACTGCATTTGTGGTGAACATAGCTGAGAAGTTGACTCACTGTGTCACATACCTGAAGCTAACATAACATTGTGTCAGCTGTACTCAAGACAATTTTTAAAAACCTTACATGAAAAAGATGTGACACAAAGTCTTTTTTTTTTTAAAAGAAGCTTCAAAGCTGGCCGAAATGAGACTTGTGAAACCTCAGAGAGCACAGTAGCAGGAAATAATGTGTTGAATAGTGTGCAGCTGTGAGAATTTATAGATCTAGGAGGATGCTGGGCTCCGGGTCTCTGGCAAGTATCAAGATGCCGTGGAGTTACTTACAGGTGGAACGGGGCAGGGGTGGTAGATGAAAGTGGATGGTGTGCTCTGAGTAGTGATGGCTTTTTAGTAGTATGTTTCTAGAACAGTCATGGAAGGCAGAGGAGCACATGAGAACCCAGAGGCTCACGGCTCTCAGTGACAGAATGGTTTTTGGTTTAATGTGAATCCTGGAAGACTACCACCATCTATCTGTTTGCAAGAAGAACGTCCTTTTTACTTAGGAGGTGTCCCAGATGCAGAGTCTGTTATCTGCAGGGATTTTAGCCAAAAGGAACTAAGTCTTCATTTTTGTTGGATTCGTGGCTAGATGGCAATAACGGCTTACTGAGTTACAGCTTTTCCTTGTGAACTGATACCGTTAATTTGTTTTTAAGTGAAGAATGGATCATGTGCAATTTCAACTCAGCTGTTTGTGATCTACTAAAACATCCATTCCGTGGACAGATTCATGTGATGGAAGGTCATGAGTTTTTCATCATTAAGTGTCTCTGTGCATATTTCTTCTTTTTGGCTGTCTGTACTGAAGCCCATGTACTTTCTCTTCCAGGAAGCCGCCCTTGACATCTCTACCCAGCCTAGTCTCCTTTCAGTTACGCACATCTGAACCAAAAGCGTTTGTCACATAGGACTGTGAGGCTCTCTCTTTGCTTGCCCTCCTCTCCTTCCCTCTTCATCCCCAAGTGGTCTCATTGCCTTAAAAGGGCCAGGATAATGATCTGTAGCTGATAAAGATGTGGGCCTAGAATAGTTCATGGAATGGGCTCTCAGAAATAACCCTAAATGAAATATGAGCTTATATCAGGTGTGCCCGTAGAACGTCCGTGAGCCTTGTTTCTGAAAATGAATTCTGGAGTTGGAGAGTTTTATGGATGGAACAGACCCTGGGTCACCCCGCTCCCCTTCCCTAGAGTGATTGTACACTACAGTGGCCTTTATCTAAATTGTGTTCTTTTTTTAAATTATTTTTTACAAGCCCTTGATTTAGAATTTAATTACTGTAGGCAGTTTAATGGTTAAGAGCATGAGCTCCAGGGCCAGGCTGCCTACGTTGGAATGTGGACTTTACTGCTTAATAGTTGTGTCCCCTTGACCAAGGAGCATAACCTTCCTGTGACTCTGAAAAATGGGAATATTAATGGGACCTGTCCTAGGTGGTTGTTTCTGGAATCAAGGAGCACATTGGAAGAGCGCAGTAATGTTAACTGCTACTGTCTTGTTCAAGAGTAGTAAATTCATGGATTTACTAAACCAGGGAACGTAAGTTTTATTATTGAATGCTTATCTCAAGTCTCTGATTTGAAGAAGTGATGAAACTGGCCTGGTAAAGATAAGTTTGTCTCTGATTTTCTTTTCAGATGACTTGCAGATCTACTCCATTTTCTCTAGGATCATTTGTAGTACATGAAGGTCATTTGATAAGAAGACGAAGTGTAAATTGGCATTATCTTTTTAAAAAAATATTTATTTTAGTGAGACAGTGTGCATGTGTGAGTGAGTGGGGGGCAGGGGCAGAGGGAAAAGCAGACTCCCCGCCTAGCAGGGAGCCCGACGTGGGACTCGATCCCAGGACCCCGGGATCATGATCTGAGCTGAAGAGAACTGCTTAACCGACTGAGCCACCCAGGCGCCCCTGAGTTAATATTTTGTATCCCACTTACCACAGTGCCTTTGCATCTGGACCTTTCACGTACCAACATCTGTTTTGAGGTAATGCCAGTTTGGCCATCACTTTTTGCCATGGCCAAATTTTGCTGTCATTTATGCAGATGTATCATTGAGGATGCCTGTTGGGCTTGGACGCCGATGGGCTTGCTTGATCAGCAAGGCATTTCTGAACGTGCATCCCTACTGTGTGAATATATTTTAGAATAACGTGTACTTGAGGTGGTATTAAAATAAATAATTTAATAGACCTGTGCATCTTTACTAGGAAGCTGTGAGAACATTTACTGTGGGGTTTTAGTAGGGTCTGGAGGCAGCAACCTTTGCCAGCTTTAACCAGTTAGCTGCCAGGCCACGGAGAAGTTGAGGGAGTCCTGGAGGTCAGCGATGGGTGACTCGAAGTGTATGCAGAATGCTTGAGGCAGCAACTGTTTGCCAACCTCTAAGGAAGTATGTTGGCCATCAGAACTGGGGCGTAGCGGCTGAGCTTCCTCCCGGATATCAATTTAGGAAATGTACTAAAACCAACAACAACAAACCAACAACAAGACTACTGACTACTCTAATATTTTACTAATGTATTCTAATGTTGTTTCCTCAAACTCCATTTGATTACACGTACCCCTGGGGTGTCCATATTCTACGTTGTGGAATCTTGGAATAAACTATGGGGTCTCCCTTCTAAACCTGGTGGTGTAGGGTTTTATTGGTTAAAGGATGTTTTGATTATTCAGGGAGGCTGCTTTTTCCTCTCTGGGAAGGGTTTATTTTATTTTACTTGTAAGCGGAAGGAGTAGCAGATCTTTGCTACACATGTCATTAACTGCCACTAAATTGACACAAATGTTGACAGTTACTGTGAGAACTGTTTCAAAGCTAATTATGCTAATTAGAATGTAACATACCAGTAATCGCGTGTATTCAGACATCATACCATCACTTTTTGTGTTTTCTTCTCCAGATGTAAGACATTCATTCATTTGTTGCTTGAAAAGCTGCAGAATTATAGCTGAGATAACAAATAATTGCCAGCAAATAAAATTGGTTCTCTTAGAAATATGCTCTAATTGGTTAGCTGTGTAAAAGACAGAAACAAATGTTAGCGTGTTAAGCATATAAATTAGGAACATTGCTTATGAAATCCTTAGTTTTGGGCTTTTCATTTAAATAAGCCTTCTTATGGCAATTAATATTACCATTTGGTTTATGACCCTTAAAAATACATTCCCTTTCAGTATTTCTTGGATTTCTAATTTAGCTTCCTTATACATGTTAGATGATTTGCAATTTAGATTTTAATTTGATTTCCATTCTTTAAAATACCATTTTTCTTGTATTTCGTTTTTATTTAAAGCATGATTCTCTGTATTCATAGAAGCTGGGCATAAACTACTAGACAAATCAAGCTCTTAAGTGAACCCGGAACATAAAACATTTTAATAGGAATTTCACATAACTAAACTAAGTATTTGAGAATCCAACCAAGAACTTACGGTTCTTCTGAAACAAACTTTATGGGGACATAGTGTTGCTAATTTACCCCCTCTTACAGTTCTTTAATTTTTATTTATATTTATTTATTTATTTATTTATTTATTTTTACAGTTCTTTTAAAAATAGCATTTCTTCTGTTGATTTAAAATCCTCAGCACTTCTTATGTACGTAGAGTGTCATATAGGTCCTTCTCTGATGATTTTGGGACCATATCTACCTGAAGAGACAGTTTTGCTCTCTGTAGTTTTTCAGAGTTTTGAGTATTATTTCTTCCTCTAGAGAGTTTTAATGTCTTTCTCTTGTAATTGGAGTGTGTGTGGGTACCTCCCCCACCCCCATTCGTGACCCACATAAATCAGCCCAACACTTGGGGTACCCTGACCTTTAATTATGTAGGATCAAAGCATATATACCCTTCTCAATTGAAGTAAACTCATGGTCTGGCTCTGGTGTGATGTGCTCAGAAGGGAAGAGGGTTTCTTTTAAACCCTTCTCGTAATGACCCCTCCATAAATCTGCTGGCAGGCCCTGTGCTTTGCCTATTCTTTGCTACGGTTTTTATTTGGCCTTTAGGGAGCTCCTGTTATCCTTAGTCTACGGGCCCTTAGTTGGGGATTATTTACCAACTTCAAAAAATAGCAGATGATGAGAAAGACTGACATGTTTGGGGTTGGAACGTAGGACCAAATTCTAGAGCCTGGCTCTGTAATTTTGCGACCCTGTTGCTTACCCTCACTGAACCCTGGTGTCTTCATTGGTAAAATGGGAATAGTTAATCCTGACAGTGTTTGTTGTAATAATTCAGGAACATACTATAACATACATCAGAACGAGCTGCCAAGCACTAGGCTTTCTTTGTGTATTTCTCTATTTCTGGGCTTCTCTTTCCTGTCATCAGCCTAGTTGTCTATTTCTGTGCCTCTATGACTCTTTATTCATTCCTCTAACTTCATAACAAGTCGTCTTATGAACTGGTCAAGAAAGTTTCCTTATGTCATTGCTCTTTAAGCGTGTTGGCTGGTTTGGCATGTTTATCTTTTGTGTAAATTTACTTGTAAGGTTCTTTGAGCTAATTAGATTTTGATTAGAATTACGTTCAGTCTAGAGATCAATTTGGGAAATTGACAGTTTTATGACATTGAGTTTAACTATTCTAGAGCGTAATATATTGCTCCATTTACTTAGGGCTTTTTAAATGTTCTTATCTACAGAATGAATCTATATATCCTTCATTAGAGTTATTAGGAATTGTAAATAACACGCTTTAAAAATAAACATGGGTACCTGTTTGTTAATGTCTGGAAAGCAGTATGGACCTGATTGATAATTTCTTTTCTGGGGCACTTTTGACTGAATAAATTGTCTTAATAGACTATTCAGATTTTTAATTTCATCTTGAGTCTTTTTTGGTATTTTGTAGTATTGTGTGAATCTGTTTATTGTGTTTAAAAATTATGTTTATTGTGTGCCAGCTGCGGTTTTGACTTCTTTCCCCTTATTGTTTAGTTGAGGGGCACCTGGGTGGCTCAGTCCATTGAGCATCTAGCTCTTGATTTTGGCTCAGGTCATGATCTCGTGGTCATGAGATGGAGCCCCTGCATCGGTCTCCACACTCACTGCAGAGTCGGCTTGTCTCTGTCCTTCTGCTCCTCCCCCAACTTATGTGCTCATGCGATCTCTCAAAAATAAATAATCTTAAAACATAGTATTTATTTGTGTCTTCTTTTTTTTCCTCTATCAGTTTTGCCAGAGATTTGTCCGTATTACTAATTTTGAATGGTTCTGGATCTCACCTCATGCCTAGAAAGGTATTTTTTTCTTCCCACAGTCTAACAATGTACTTTCTATTTTCTTTTATGAGGTAATTTGTAATATTTAAATATAATCTGTTTAGAACTTATTTTTGTTGAGGAGTAAAAGAGCAGTTCAGCCTACTGTTCTTGTTCCCAGTGGCTAGCCTAGTTATTTCAGCACCATTACTGAACAGCTTCTGTCCGCCTCTAATTTGTAATATCACTCTCAGCATACACTAAACTCCCAAGTACATTATGGGTCTATTTCTTGGCTCTGTTCTGTTCCTTTGATTTGTCATCTTGTATTTATAGCGCATGCTCTCATTCCTGTAGTTTCATGCTATTTTTAATATCTAGTAGGGCTGGTAGGGGAACCTTATAACTCTTGTAGTTACATTTATTTGCAATTACATTTAAAAGACTGTCCCTCATTTTAACATTGTTTTCCCTCTGTCTCTGGAAATAACTTCCTTCTTTTCCTGAAAATCAGTAAGAGGGGGAAAAATCCCTTGTGAAAATACTGCACATCTGCTTTTATAAATCATGTTTTTTTTTTTTTTTTTTTTGCGGGGTTGGGGTTTGCAGTGGGGAGAGAAATCGTTAATTCTCTTGTCAGGTTTCTGCGTCAGCCTCCTGGCCTGTGGGCTGCACGGCGCTGGGGACCATTTACTGAGACTTGGATGTACCAAGTTCTCGTGGAGTGATGTGACACATAACCCTGGACCTCGCTGCTCTCTGGTGGGGGGCTCACTGATTATTACTGCCACCAGCCTAAGAAACTGGGGCCTGCTGGTGGCCACTCTGTGAAGGCTGAGGGATATTGCCAGAGACAGGAGTTGGGAATGCGAGGTCCGCACACTCCATGTACATGTGGAGATGGCTGCTCGGCCATCCGTCTTCCTTTGCCAACCTCAGGGGCTCCTCCTTTGATTTCGTGCAGGGAGTGACCATGTTACCTTCTAGCTTGTGGTTGTGAAATCCTAATGCCACCAGCTACTGCACTGGCCACAGAGATGTCCTCTGCCATAGAAACCTCTCCTTGGTGGCAGCGTCAGAAGAGCCAACAAAAGCAGTGAAAAGTTAACAATGGCATCGCTTGGCTGGCATGAGCTGTTTTCCCAAACATGTCGTTTTTCTGAATTATTCAGAAGGTCTCTGTCCACGGTGCGTGCTTAAGGCGAAGGATGTGCTCAAAGGGGGATGGGCAGTGACAGCACGCAAGGAATAATTCCCCTCATCCATCAAGCCTGACAACCCTCGGATTTCTCGTCCTGTCAGAGAAGGGAGAGCTTGAGCAGAATCGAATGGTCCCCACTTGTCTGGCATTTTAAACAAATCTGAATTTGATATGAAATTAACTGGATTCAGCTGAAGTCGCTGGTGGCAACAGTTCCCACTAACGCCCTAAGCTTATAGCCTGTCCCACAAGGCAGGAGGGGGTGACCTCAGACGTGCATCTGAATTATGACTGTCTTCGAAGCCTGCCAGTGCTGCGAGCTCTTCATTAAGAGGTTAGGAATCCCAATATCAGGACAAATGAAGCCACATCTTTGGTCGGCTGGAACTTTATTTACATACATGTAATAAAGGAGTCTTAGATCCAGCTCATCAGTTAGGAAGTTCGGGCCTGGATGACTTCTGCGTTCTGTATTTCCTATTCTAGAAAGAAACATTGACGTTCGTATCATAAGATGATAAATTCCCAGAGAACATTAAAAAAAAAATCCTTAAAAGGTAGGGATAAAAAACCATGCGTAACTTAGAACCACTCTCAGCCTGTTCTCTGGCCCTTCCAGGCCTCCTGGGAGCCTTCGGGGCTGCTGGGCCTTCCTGCTGCTCACGGGCTGTCCCCGGCCCTGACGTCAGTGCTGGGCTGCCTCCCTGGCTGGTTCTTAGTTTCTCCCTTCGGTTTCTGTCCACCTGGAGTGGGAGCCTGGGGGTCTCGGGCCCGGGGCCACCTCTGAGCGCACAGCCCGTCTCTGATGCCCGAGAGCTCTTGCCCCTCGCTGGCCCGTGCCCACGGGCCCACGGAGCCGCCCCAGTGCCAGGGCCTGGGCAGTGCTCCTCCTGGCTGCCCTCCCTGCAGCCAGGGCCCCTGCTTCCAGAAGGATGGTGGCCCTGGGGGCGGCCGCCTCCCTGGAGCCGGAGCAGTCCTCGCTCTTCCCCCTGCCACCCGGCCTTCTGGGTTGGCTGCTCGGCCATCAGAGGCCATGTCCCTGGAAAGCTCTAGATGGCAGCATCCACCTCCCTCGGCCTCGAGGCTGGACTAGAAAACGCTGATGGGAGCCCCCAGGCTGTGTTCCTCTGGTGGCCTGGTCTTTATAAGGAGTGCTCCCCCCCCACGCCCCTCGCTTTCTTCTGTTTCCTAGTATGTTTTCTTTATTACTTTTTTTTAATTTTTAAAAAAAGATTTTATTTATTTATTCCTGAGACAGAGAGAGAGAGAGAGAGAGGGGGAGAGAGGGGCAGAGACCCAGGCAGAGGGAGAAGCAGGCTCCATGCAGGGAGCCCCATGCGGGACTCGATACCAGGACCCCAGGGTCACACCCTGGGCTGAAGGCAGACGCTCCCCTCCCAGCCACCTGGGTGCCCCTCCAAGTGTGTTTTACACGCCACAGGCAGCTGGGAAGTTGGAATATCCCTTTTCCTGGCTTCTTCCACAGCCTCTGACTCGCAAAGCCGGAGACTTGAATGGAATTACTTCTTTGTGTTTTATCCAGTAAAATTTTGTCGTGAGGGGCATTGCTTTAAAATGTAGCTTGAGAGGGGCAGCCCGGGTGGCTCGCTTAGTGCCTGCCTTCGGCCCAGGGCGTGATCCTGGAGACCTGGGATCAAGTCCCACATCGGGCTCCCTGCGTGGAGCCTGCTTCTCCCTCTGCCTGTGTCTCTGCCTGTGTGTGTGTGTGTGTGTGTGTGTGTCTCAGGAATAAATAAATAAAATCTTTAAAAAAGGTAGCTTGAGGCTCCCCCTTATTTGTTTAAAGGGTGGCTCACGAGGGCTCATGCGTGGTGCTGCCAGAGGGACCCAGGAAGCTGGTGTGCTGAACGCTGGGCCAGTTCCCTGGTTCCTGGCACGGACTCTGATGTGTGCAGCATTGAGTTCATTCTGTGCCACCCTCTTTAACAGCGATGTCACATCTAGGGCCCCACATTCAATTATGTGGTTTCCCAGTTCAGAGTCCTCAAAGATAATTACACTGTAGACGTGGGTTCAAGTGCAGAAGAGGGGTCTGCTATTTAAAACACGTATTACTGGGTTGGGGGGGGTGACTGGTTGTCATTTTTTTTAACCTGCCTGTTTCCCAGTGAAACTTTGGACACTGGGGAGCCCAGCTGAGCTGTGTCTTTGTGTCCTCCGTCATCCTAGATCCAGGCCAGCATGCACAAGTTTCTCCAGAAACCTCTCCTTTACTAACAGCATCCTCTCTGCCCTACATTTGGTTGTGATTCCAGATACCATAGCACAAACCATTTATCTCAGAATATTTAAACATGCATTCTCCCTGCCTTAACTTCTGTGTTCCGGTGGAATTGTGTTCAGTTGATTTAAAACAAAATATTGAACAGCTCCGTGAGTACCTGCATTATATTAGCTGTGGTGACTATATCCCAGGTCAGCCTTTTCTCTGCTGCTGTGGAAATTGGACTCTAGCAAAAGAGATGGAGCTAGACTCTGAATCCTAAGATGCCTTTATGTACTTCATTGAGAAATGTGTAGGTTGAGGATATACTCCCTTTCCTGAAGGGTATTTTTATTTTAATTATTTTCATTTATTTTATTATTATTATTTTTTTAGATTTTTAAATTTATTCATGAGAGACACAGGCAGAGGGAGAAGCAGGCTCCCTGCAGGGAGCCCGATGAGGACTCGATCCCAGGACCCCAGGGTCACGGCCTGAACCGAAAGCAGGTGCTGAACTGCTGAGCTACCCAGGTGCCCCATGAAGGGTATTTTTAAAATGAGACCTAGAATGTCGCAGGGTTAGGAGAGATCATATCTAAGGATAGCCCCTCCAGAGCTTACCTGTGTGCCAGCCTATGTCCCCTTCATTCTGCATTTTTCTTCCTCTCTCCGCAGTTTGAAACTGAAGTGCTTTTCCGCCCCACATCGCATGTGGCATTTAGATGAAGATCTTTGAAATCCGAGAAAGGCACATTAATTCATCCGGGAGCGAACTTACTTGGAACTGGCTCTTCAGGCATTTCTTCCGTGATCACTAATCAGAAATGCTCTTGCCACACGTCACTCTTCTAATAAACAAGAGAGTCCTAAGTTCCATATAAGTAGGGGAACCTTATGGTCACTCATGACACCAATACAAATTCGGAATTATATAGTTGTAATTGGCAATCACTCAGCAACCATCTTGTAGTGTCCCCGCTTGGGAGTTGATCTGCCTGGGAGGAGGGGAGCACTCATTCATGCCACTGATGTGACCCTTCTTTCATGCTGCTGATTTATATTTTTTAATGGTAATAAATAAATATTTTTTCAAACACCCCTGTTTTTAAAAAATACATAATAGCCCACAGTGTTGCTACCCCGTTGACATTTTTGACAAAAAGTCCTACATATCCAATATGAGAAAATTGCAAGGATACAACAAGGTAAAAGGCAAGAAAATGATTTATCTCTCTTTGTCCCTCTCCCCAAGGGCATAAACATTACTAATTGCTTCTTGTTGGTTATGGAAAAAAGTTATGTATGTCTCCATAAACATAGGCAACTAACATATTTTTTTGAAATTTTACAAATTGTTTTGACTTCACTTTTTTTTTTTTTTAATTTTTTTTTTTAATTTTTATTTATTTATGATAGTCACAGAGAGAGAGAGGCAGAGACACAGGCAGAGGGAGAAGCAGGCTCCATGCACCGGGAGCCCGATGTGGGATTCGATCCCGGGTCTCCAGGATCATGCCCTGGGCCAAAGGCAGGCGCCAAACCACTGCGCCACCCAGGGATCCCTTCACTTTTTTTTTTTTTTTTAAGATTTTATTTATTTATTCATGAGACACAGAAAGAGGCAGACACACAGGCAGAGGGAGAAGCAGGCTCCATGCGGGGAGCCCGATGTGGGACTCGATCCCGGGACCCCGGGGTCATGACCTGAGCCAAAGGCGGGTACTCAACCGCTGAGCCACCCAGGTGCTCCTTGACTTCACTTCTTAATTTAACGTGAAGATATCTCACAGTAGCACAGAAAGGTCTACTGTGCCCTTTGTAATGATGACACAATATTTCATCACATGGAGATACCATTATATAAATGGCCCGACCGGTCCCCAGGGTGTCCATACTCTCAACTTTGAAAGCCCTGCTGCTCTGACCTATGTGACGTCTCCTACCAGAATGCTTGCATACCATTATTTTTGCTTGTAGGCTGATTTGTAGTTGTTGGTGAGGTAAGTTTTTTTTTATTTTCCCAGTGCTTAATCAGGATGATTTAAGGGTGCATTGTGTAAGATTAAATAAATGCTGGCTGTCGTAACAAATATGCTCAGTTTTTGCTGATTTAGAGGTTTACGTAATTCTCTCATTATTTACCTCTCTCCGCAGTAGGAATTTATTTCTCTGTCACCTGTAGGCCGTCTGGGCAGAGATAGGCTCTCTCTTGCTTGGTCCGTCGGAAACACAGGCTGACGGAAGGTCTGCTGTGTTTTTGTTCTTTCCAAGCACCCCTGACCGTTGGCATCCCCATAGGACATGGGGGGGAAGAGTGGCAGCTCCTGCACTCGGGCCTGTGACCATACCCAGGTCCGCGAGGAGACATAGGCCCGCAGCATCCCTGGAAACAAGAAGACGTGGTCTACCGAGCAGATGGCCAGTTAACACGACCCCACATGTGAATGGGAGCACTGTCCGAACGTCACTTGTCACCGAAGTGCTGCTCCCGCTGCCTGCCTTGTCTTCCCATGTGTCTGGGGCTCATGTGGCCTGCTCCTCAAAAGCTCAGGGTACCACGCTTCGTTTTTGCCAAGAACCCACATCAGGGCCTGTTTTTACTAAAGTGAAGAACTCTAACGAGGATTTTCATGTTCGGAAAAATGCCGAAGGGCGAGAGTAGCGTTGGGTGGGCCGCCAGCTGCTGCAGAGGTGGTGGGTGGCCCTGCAGGCACCCCCCACGCCAGAATTACCCTGGGCCTCTGGGCCTCAGGCTGCCAGAGCTTTGAAGGGTGTCTGGGAACATCCACACCGTATCTTGGGTGTCTTTGAGCAAGATGTGTCCTGAGTTATCAGAAGAGTTGGGGAGGTAGTTTTCTGGGGTCTGGGCATGCTCAAAAGGTTTTCCATGTAAATGAATGGTGGTGACTTCTTTGCTTTACCCTTTCTTGGCTTCTGTTCCAAAGGCCAAGGAAATCTGTGTGGAGCGTGCTGGCAAGTGTAGCCAGCAAGATGCTCTCCCCTCCGCTCCCCAGTGCCTTTGCCTCCCCTCTCTGCCCTCCTCCTACCCTGCAGTTCTCTACTGAACTGTGATGGCCTGGTGCCCTTGCGGGGGTGCCCATGCGGAGTGTGGTCGCACTTGAGAAGAAAAGAGACGGAGAGGGGATGGAATGAGAGGGGTTTGTTGGCCAAGTCCCCCAAAAGGCTGTCGTCTGAAATCGGAAGTGAGAGGATGCTGCTGTCATTG
This sequence comes from Canis aureus, assembly GCF_053574225.1. Taxonomy (NCBI): domain Eukaryota; kingdom Metazoa; phylum Chordata; class Mammalia; order Carnivora; family Canidae; genus Canis; species Canis aureus. The sequence continues at coordinate 53,065,067 of NC_135615.1, forward strand.
TGTTGAAGGACTATGCGTCTGCTCTCTCTGTCCCGACTGCAGGGAGAACATCCCTGGGGCCTTTCGGGTGATGACTTTCTGCGTGGAGGAGGCCCACGCGTGCACAAAGTCTGGGCAGGGGCCCAGACAACCTACCAGGCAGGGTGGGTCAAGGGGCTTCTCTGTGCTACTACCACCAGGGCTCTCTGACACTTGGTCCCTGAGCGCCGGAGAAAGATGTCATCAGTGCTCCGCTGCCCTTCGCCTCTGCTTGGCCCGTGGGGGGTGTGGGGGGAAGAGAGCCAGTTCCGGCCTGGCTGTGGCGAAAAGTGAGCTGTTCACATGCAGCCTTCGCATTTGAGAATTAGGAAAGATAACATAATACTCTGCATCGGCACTTTTTTTAAAAAATCCTGTTTTAGGGCGCGAGTGAAAAATAGCAGCTATGTTCTTGGGCTCTGGATATGTTTTCAACACGAGAAATAAGACAGGCTTGTCCAAACACATTGGAACTTTAACTTAGAAAATGATCCAGGAAATGTTTAAGAAAAAAAGGGGGGGAGAGATTTGTCCTTCCAGCTTCTCTGCCTGACAACTCCCCCCCCCATCTTTTTCTTATGTTTATTTAAGTAATTTGGATGCATATCAGATCTTAGGCAAGCCTCAGAGTATTTCAGATGCCTGTACGTTCCAGGTAGGTTAACGTCTGTTGCTATGTACATTTCAGAATTCAGTCATGTCAAGAAAGTGTTTAATCTGGTCTGCGTCTGGATTTAGTTGTGCGGTGGGTGCTGCTGTAACAGTTTGTCAGGGAGGTAAATGGACACATTAAAAGACCTAAAAAGACCTGTTTCGTCACTCTCGATTGATGGAGGCATCGCACATCAGGTTTAAATAATGCTACCTGTCAGGTTTTTGGAGTCTCTTCTAAGAGAAGAGAAAAGATATTAAAAAGATAGCCGTGAAAAAAAAAAAAAGAAAGAAAAATAAAAGATAGCCGTGAATGCAGCAGCTGGTGGAGAACCCGGTGGCTTTGGGAATCAATACCCTAATCGTGTGCCTGGGCTATAATTTATCAAAGCGCACCTCAAACGTATTTTACAAGGGAGTTCAGGGGGTTCAATTTGTAAAATTGCTAATTTTACAAATGAAGCAATTGAGGGCAGGCCCGTAAACTGCTTCTGATCCACAGCACAGGTCTGCGCTTGAGTGAGGCAGAGAACAGCAATGAAATAAAAGGCCGGCAAGGGCCAGTGGGGTGCTGGTGTCCTCTTCTGCCTCGGCCCGCTGCCCAGAAGCATCCTTGGGACACAGCCAGCGGGTGGAGCTGAGCGCGAAGCCACAGCACACCAGGAAGGATGCCAAGAAATGATCGATAGAAGACGTATTACTGAAAATAAATATTCTGCTGAATTATTCTTATTGATTTGGGGGTTTTGGAAGTGGCCAGAGATCATTCTGTGAACAAAAGCATTTGTGTTTCTGAAGCACAACACCAGAGTAACAGAGGCCATCCCTTCTAGGGCACAAAGCCTTGTAACGTGGCTCAGGAAACCTAAAACTGGAGTTGAGTATCCTCAGGAGGACCTCTGCCCGTATTCTTGCTGAGAGAGGCGGTTATCCTGGGAAGCCACATGGTGGTAAAGCTTCATTGGCTGTGGCCACGTCTTTGCTCTGATAGAACCCGTGTTTAATAGCTAGTCAGAAGTCACAGTAACGGCCTAATCTATAAGGAGGGAAAACAGAAATGCTTGCAACGTCTCAAGCAGGATCAGACGTTTGAAATGGGGGAATGTAAGGCTGAGTGTGGGAAGGGGAAGTCTCAAAGTTTGGGGATAGCAGGTTCTGGATTGCTCCAAAGGGTAGCTCTCCTGCATTGCCCTTGGAGCGTGGTTAAGGCTACGTCATTGCAGGTGAATGTCAGTGAGTTTAGGGAGCTGCTGCCCTTGACCATGCCTGGCTACCTCCCATACTCCCTTCAGTCTCCTTCCTCTTGGTGTTCTCGTTGTCTTCCTATGTCCTCATGTCTCTTGCAATGAAGTGTATTATTTACAGCAGATACAAGGGGAAGCAGCCTCACTGGATCTCCACTTCTACAGTTCTAACATGAAAGGTTTGAGATGATTTCTGGCTCTAAAACAGAATGATTCTAGGGTTCACCTGAGACTGACCCATCCTCACTGAAGCATTTCATGGAAAATGTTGATGAGAACTCTGACATTTTAAGAGTTTTTAAAGAAACCTAATTCCTGATAAAAATACTCTTGGGAAATCTTAATGTATAGTACTGGCCATTTACCATCTTTTTGTGGGCAGCCTTTTAACCTAAAGCACTTTCTATTAAGTAAAAAAAAAAAAAAAAAAAAAAAAAAAAAAAAAAAAAAACCAACACATTTTTATCTACATTGTATTTTCACAAATCAGCAAAAGAAACCATAGAAAAATGTTTGTAATTGGTGTTTGGAGGTGAAGAGTATATTTGTTGTTGTATTCTTTTTAATTTTCTGTAGGATTGAAACAATTGAAAATAAAATAAGGGTAAAAATGGAGGGTAAAAATGGGCAGATGTCTTCTCCCTTAAGGAAGCTAAAACATTACAGGAAGCGATCTTTTAAATGACTTTCCCGAGGGCAATCAAGAGCTAAGTGTAAGAACCTGGAATGGATTCCAGTTGTGCAATTGCCATTCTTTTGTCTTTTTTCTTTTTTTTTTGGCCATATTTCATCCCTAAAAGAAAAACAGATAGAGGAAGTTTCCTCCAGATCCTGCTTCTGAACAAAATGTCTGAGCCTGGCAACATTGCTCTGTATTCCCACTTACACATTATCCGAATGATCAAAGCAGGAGAGAGGTACCTGCTTTATAAAACTGCTGGTTGAATGGCATTATGTAAATATTTCACCCATTGAGAAGAAGTGGATGGTTCTAGTTTTGAAGCTAGAATTTTCATTTCCCACAGTTTGAACCCGAAAAGGGAGTCTCTGGCAAACAGTAGTTAATAGGGAAGGAAAGAGTGGTAGATACAAATCTGAGAGGCCCAGTTCACTCTTCCATTGTTTCCAGAATGGAATGTTCCCTTAAAGAGGGTATTGGGAACAGGAGAGAGTCTAGAAGGTCTTTAATTCTCTTGGAAATTTAGGGGAACGATGTTGAACACTCTGTGGACTCTGTTTGATCCCAGGCCTATGTGGGGTAAGAGGAGAGATGGGTTTTCAGGGGCAGTTTTGCATGAACAGGCAGTTTGGTATTTGCCTGGTCCCTTTCCTCATCTCCTCTGTCTCTCCCCTTCTGGAACCTCAAGGAAGGAGGGTCTCCAGATATTTTTCAGAGTTTTAGGTATGTTACCCAGTCTAGTAACAAACTGTGAAATCAAAGTAACTGTTTATGATTAGTGTACACCTCATCAGTGTTAGAACATAGGTGAAAGGCTGAGAATCTCTTACTGTGTGTAGTCAAGGTGGGGTGAACTCCATGTGGATCAGCAACCTGTTGGAGAGGTGATCTCTTTCACTCAAGAAGCATCATCCTTGCTTGGTTTGAACAATGATACTGCCTGCTTTAATGACCCTTGGTTGCCTCTCTTAGGCTTCATCAAGAATGATGAGCAGCTGCAAGAGAGGCCAGCCTTGCCGTAAGTGTCCTTTACCACATCACCAGCTAGAGCGCCATGCGTGGGGCTGGCTTTGATTCTCTTTGGATTTACCCTCCGCTGAAAAATAGTTTCTCTGATCGTCCTCTACATTAACAGAGGAGAAAATCTAGGGTGTTAAAAGCTCAAAGAAACAGGGTGAACTACGCTGATGTAAATGACATTTTATCCAGGAGGTGGCGCATTGGCAAATCTCATTTACAGCTGATAGAAGGAAATAAGTTGAGGATTTTAAAAGATGCATCCAAAATGCATGTATGAGAAAGGTTTACCCTACATGCAGGGTGGTCAAGTGGAAGAAAATGATTGGACTTCTTAAAAGTAATTTTTAAAATTTTTTTTAAGATTTTATTTATTCACTCATGAGACACACACACACACACAGAGAGAGAGAGAGAGAGAGAGAGAGAGAGAAGCAGAGACACAGGCAGAGGGAGAAGCAGGCTCCACACAGGGAGCCCGATGCGGGACTCGATACCAGGACTCCAGGAACACGCCCCAGGCCAAAGGCAGGCGCCAAACCCGCTGAGCCACCCAGGCGTCCTAATTTTTTAATTGTTTTTAATTGTCAGGAGACTGTTGGGGAAGAACCTTTTAAAAGCTAATGGCTGATTGAAATCAAAATGCTTTATCGTGTCACATGGAGATTTTTTTCCTTACAACATTTGGGTGGAGATCACTGCTGCGAGTTAGAGAATATGTAATCCTGATAGTATTTTGAGTTCTAGTGAATAATATACAGTAGATGTTTTGGCATCTTAGGTTTATATATTATGTTCTGAAAATGTTGAAAGCCTGAATAGCTAGGGCAGTGCCTTCCAATGACTTGGGGAAAAAGAAACATTTTAGTGGAACGTGGTGCATGTAGCTTCTTGAAGAAATAGACTTCATGCTACTGGAATACATTATTAGAAACTCCACTGCTTGTGCAATTAAACATCACGGTAACTTCCATGCCAAAAGTCCATTAGTTACGGTTTTTATATTCAAAGGTGATAAAAGATGCTTCTTCAGGCAGAAGCATGAAGAAGAGGTGACATTCTCACCTCTTAAATGCAGATATCTCCTCCAAAAAGCAAGTAGCGAAATTGATGAAATATTTCTAAAACCTGTATTTCAGAAGACAAGTTAAGGATTAAGAGAAAATCCTGCTTTCCTGTAGTATTTGAATTTTATTATATATTTTCCCTAAAGACTTCTGTATTTTTACTGATGGCTTAGAGTGAGGAATCTCTGTGTGTTGTTTTACAAAATGGAATCAGATTTGGTCTATTAATATTTTCAGTAGGTAAAACATTCAGGCTATTATATTTAGTTTTCTTTAGGGGACAGTTAAAGAATGCCGTGAATGGGCTTTTCACAGATGTCCTTTTCTCCTGTCTCAGAGGAGAGCGGCGACGGGCATTCAGAGTCGTCAGGTGAGCTATGAAATCTTCACCAGAGAAACCTCAAAAGGAAAAGCTGAAGGATGCTGTTTGCTTTTGATAATTGAGTCATGTAGTATGTTTAGGAAGGCCAAAACCGATAGGACTTACCCAGTTCACTGAACTTCAATTTCAGAGGAGGATTGTGCAAAAAGTGGCTTGTCTTTCCGTGAACATATGAGTCCTTGGTGAAAAGAGTTTAAAGTCCTGTTCTTTCACAGGTGCAGGAATTACTCCTTCCTTTCCCTTCCTGTTTTCCATCCCTGGTCCCTTCCTCAAGCTTTATAATCACACATGGGGAAGGTTAGAGGAATTCTCTAGTAAGATGGTCTCTACTACTACCTGGCTTAGTATTCCTGTGCCCTTTAGACCAGGGTTGCCAGACTTCTGCACAGTGGAATCATCTGGGCAGCCTCAGAAGCTTCTGATACTTGGGGTCCACCCCGGAAGATTGTCATTTAGTTGACCTGGGCGTGGTCTTAAATTTTAAAATTTATAAAAGGTCATGCAGGAGTTCCTGGGTGGCTCAGTCGGTTCACCATTGGACTCCTGGTTTCGCCTCAGGTCATGATATCAGGGTCGTGAGATTGAGCAATGTCTTCTTGACTTTCTTGACTCTTTCCCTCCCCCTCGCCGCCATGCACATGCGTACGTTCTCTCTCTTTCTCTCAAATAAATCAATAAAATGTTTTTTAAAAAGTTCTTCCAGCGATTCTAGTGAGTGGTTACATGGGGAAACCTCCCTTGTTCTCCACATACCCTTTGACTTCATCCTTCCTTGGTGCTTGTGTGGAGCAGCTTGAACTTATGGCCCTGCAGCTCTTACTGATTTCTTGTGTTTTATTTGTTCATGTGTCTTGGGATCCCATGACTGCATTCTGGCGGGACCGATTCTGTCTTCCTGGTGTTCTCAGCATTCATCATAATGCCTGGCTTACAGTAGGTGTCTAGCAATTGGTTTTTGAATCAAGGGGATAAAAAATATAGTAATGCCAGATGTAAACAAATTGATGCACACACTTCTGACTCCGGGCACTGTTATTGCCCCGGTAGATATTTCTCCTTCACTTGAAGAGCACAGATTTCCTAATCTCCTTTCTTTGCTTAAAGCGATGATAAGTATATAAAATTAAAGAAGAATTTGTTCTGTTGTGTGGTATTAGCTGGAGTCACAAAGGCCAGCTTTAGATAAGAGGACAAAGAAGGGCTAAGCCTGTATTCAATAAAGCTCAAGGAAGTGAGTGTCAAGAGTTGTCAATTTCTAACCGAGTAATTCCCTGTGGTCTTACTTAGAGAATATTAATTTATCTAATTGATGATAATCTGGTCAATTTATTGTAGCATTAAAAATGCAAATTAGTTACCATACCAAAATATTCGCTGAGACTTTTTAAATTTTATTTTATTGGGTAATAATGGGAGAGACATAATTGTTAATGTTTGATTCTGGCAAAATACAATTAGTTTCTGTGAAACACTTTGTACATTAATGATATCATTAAGATTAATGAATATAAATGAATGAGCGGGGGATTTCAAACAGAACATAGTGACTTTTTATCAGTCTGTAAAACTTGAGATAGTTTTCCGTGACGTTTTAAGGACAATGTGCTAGTGCTGCATTCTTCTATAGACTATGGAGAGATTAAATCTAAGAAATCAACTATTAGCAAGATCAAAGTTTTTAAACATTTATTGTCAAATTTTTGAGAATATTAATTTTTGTTAAAGCCATTCCTTGGTCTTACTTGAACTGTTTTAAAGACAGCTTTTAATAGAAATTTCCAGGTCCTTTGTGTATAAAAGTGATGAATATTTTGGTGTTTAAAAACCACAAAGGTAATGTATCACTGGTTGTTAAAATTAAATAGGACTTCATGGTGGTCTTGTATGCAAACAGATGTTCTAGAATAGAAATCGATTATACTTATAATTTTGAAATATTAAGAAAGCAAGATGAGTGTTTATTTTTCTTGGGCTAAGAGAAGGAACAAGGAGAAATAGGCTGCTCATCCGTGTCTTTGGGTAGAGTCACTGACTAAATGCATGATGTAATGCCAAGAGTCACGTGGTGGTTCGAGTATTGACGTCTGACTGTATGCTCCTAGGGTATGGAGGATACTTAAACTCTTTTTTTGTTTTTGTTTTTTATTTATTTATATTTTTTTAAGATTTTTTTTTTTTTTTATTCAGAGAGAGAGAAAGAGAGAGAGAGATGCAGAGACACAGGCAGAGGGAGAAGCAGGCTCCATGCAGGGAGCCCGACGTGGGAGTCGATCCCAGGTCTCCAGGATCACACCCTGGGCTGAGGCAGCGCTAAACCGCTGAGCCACCTGGGCTGCCCTTGTTTTTGTTTCTTAGTGGTTGTCTATGATTTGTGCAGTTGATATTTAAACAATCTTTTTGACTTCGTTTTGCTGAACTAGACAGACATTACTGTTGTGTCATCAGGCAGTGATGACTTAATGTGACATCTCCCTAAAGCATTTATCCTTGGTCTGACCTTCATTGGGTGCTTCTCTTTCTCCCCCTGTAGGCGTATGTATGGTGGGTGTGGTGGGTGTGCACACATTAGCTCTTTATCTGTGTGTGTGTCTATTTGGCAGGGGAGCCCTTTCCCTTGAATTCCAGCTGAAGACTTGGTGAGGCGGATGGTGAAGGCAGAGGAGGAAAGGGGGAGGTATTTTGGAACAAGGTTGGTCTGCGCACTGCCCCAGAAGCCTGAATTCTTTTGTTTCCTCGGTTTTTTTTTTGTTTTTTTTTTTTTCTGTTTTGTTTTGTTTTTTCCTGTTTTCATGACCTTGGGCTTTTCTTTTAACCTCCTTGCCTTATGTTGCTTGTTGGTAAATTGGCCGATTCTCTTGCCTCGCTACTTTACAGGGAAGAGATGAGGATTAATGAGGTCGGCTCTGGAGCACATTCTGTGCTTCTGTGCAGAGCGCATTTAAGGGAAGCTGGAAGTCGGGGTTCATGCTGTGGGGAGCCGTGTTCGATCACGTTGCCGTGGTACATGGTGGAGTCCCAAGGAGGCCTGCCCGCCGTTCTCCAAGAAGGATGGATTTCTGTTCCCTTCCGAATTGAATGACATGTCAGTGCAGGGTATCAGCAGGAAAGGGCAACTATCCGCGGGGATCAGCCAAGTCGCAGGTTTCGAGGGCGCTGTATGACTTAGGTTTGCTTGCCTGAAACAGGCCAAGCTGTTTTTTTAAAAAATCCCTCTTGTATGTACCTCGTGGGCTTATTTGGCTCCTCGGTATTTGTGGAGGAGCCACCCAGGTGCTTGACTCTGTACATAATGCAGACGAGATCTAAAAGAGGTTCCCAGCCAAAACCTCAGAAGAATTTGCGTACACTGGGGTCTCAAGGTGGATTAAGGCTCTAGACACGATGGTAGGGTTTAAAACACCCTGCGCACGGTTCTCCATGTCTGTATTGTATGCATGTCAGTGTAGACATATATACATCGAAGGCACGCCTGACTCCTTCAGGTGTTCAATCCCATCCTCATTTTATTTCGCATGCTGTCTTTGGACAATCAGGTTTTAAATTCCAAGGTGACTAGCTCGGTTTTTCTCCCAAGAAGATTTTCCAGAACCTCCCCCCTCCGTCGCCCATGCTTACTTTTTAAAGAACGTCAGCTAGTTACCAGTCCACTTAACCTAGAACTTGGCTTCCTGTCAGTGTGAGATTAAAAAAAGAGTTTAATACATGTGTAGTCTGAAAGTGCTGCTGTAATGTCTGTAGTTGGAGTATAGGCGATGCATTTCAAAACTCTTAAAAATTACCTTCATCTTTTATCTCTCAGCATCTCTCTTCACTTTAGGAATGGTTTTAGGACTGTCTGCTTTTTTTCGGAAGCTCATAAAATATTTAGTTGATACCAGGAGTGTTCCCACCTACCTACATACATATCGGCTTACTCGTTCCTAAAAGCTCATGCCGTTGATAGGCATCCTGTAGTGGCAGGACCGCCAATGTCACTTCACTCATCTACTTCTGATCTTGATCTATCTATTAATATGACATACAGGAGTTCACTAACTACTAGCTCACGATCCCAGTGTTAGCTGTGTATCATTTAGAGATGAAGGGACATAATTGAAAAAAATACATTGGAGCCATTTCCAATTGTCAGATCTTCATAAATGCTCTCGTATGAAAAAAATGAAGTTGTATTACCCAGTTTTATTAGAAATGCTATATTTTGTTGGATCCGTGTGTTCGCAAACTAGAGAATATTTTCCCCACTGTGATTGATGTTAGGGCATTTATGGGGATAGTCTGCTATATTTCATATGTATATGAGGATGTCATTGTTAAAATGTTCAAAAGAAAATTATGTATGTGATTTATATTTTATTATTTCCTCCTAGGATGTAATTTTTTCAATACCATGATTCCTGTCATATTGTCAGTAGTGATTTGATGGGTAATATGCCAGAAATAATTAGATAAAAAAAAGGTGATGCAAACGTCAAGACAATATAGCTTTCTGGTGAAAAGCCTCAAGCGAAATCATGCATGTTACATTGTAGAAATCACCGATCGCATACATTTAAGAAGTCTTCAGGATAACAGGCATGATGGAAAATGGAGCTAAATGCAGGAAGCGTGGGATGCAGCATATTTCATAGGCATATGCTTGCTACTGACCCCCACCTGCAATTTCTGCTAAATGAAACATGTGTTTTAGAAAATGCTACTCTTTGGATAAATTCAGACTTTGGTGTATTGTCAGTGGGAAGGTGTTAGATCCCTCCCTTTTCCTTTGAGTAGGAAAAATTTCATCTTTCTCTGGAAGGCAGGCAGCTGTCCTTTGTTTTTAGTCCTTTTCCTGACAGGTTTGAAAATTTTTCTTTGGGGGAGAAAAAGACCTGCAGTTTGAACTATTTTGTTACTTTCATTGACCTTAGAGATTAGAGCTTTATTTTAAAATTTCAAATGACTGTTTTAAAATTCAGGATAAGGTCACCGATGGTTTTGGTGTGGCCTCCTGAGTGTAATGTCTCCTGGGACTTCAAAGAGCACAGAACCTGTACCCAGGTGTCTTTTTACTTTTGCGCATTGGTGGCGTGGGTGATACATGTCTGGTTCACTTGTATGTTACTTTAATGAGTAACAAGTATTTCTAAAGATGAGCCAGTAATAACTTTGGACAGCAGTATTTTCATGTTACAGTATTAATATCAGGCAGGAATGAAGATGAATGTCAGCTGGAGCCAAATATGTCACCTGTTTTCAGAGTTGGCATGGAGACCGGGGTGTGTTTAGGCCCCCACGCTCCAGCCCACCCCGGGTGTCAGCATGCTCACTGCTTTCTGACCTGGGAGGACAGTGATGAGAAGCAATGGTCTTCTCTCTCACGTGTTCCTGGTCAGGTGAAAGGAGCCTTGAAGCCAGAAAATGCCTGAGTGGTGTGTGATGTAGATACTCTGTTGCTAATAGGGCCTGCAAGATAATGGAAGAGGAAGGAGAGTGTATAGATGTGGCTATGGGGCCGGGAGGGACGGAGTAGATGTCCAGAGTGGACTGTTCTCACCTGTAGGGCAGTGAGATCAGTTTCTCAATTTCCCAGCAAGTGGCCTCCTTCTTTTCCCCAGCTTCCTGATGAAATCCATAGTCAAACTTGAGTTTTAAGTCATTGAAACCAAAGCTCAAGGAAGTTGACAGACTTGCCCCAAGCTACCGGGTTCCTCTTTGGTGGAGCCTGGACAGGGATGGCTGTCTGGCAGGGTGCTCTCTTCTAAAGACACTGGAGAGTCATGACTTCTGGGGAATGAGGGGAGGTTCTCTGTGCTGTTGAGAACAGGGTTCAAAGCCTTAGCCTGAGTCATTGTGCCTGAAAGGCAAGAGCGATTGAATGAGTGCCTAGAGCAGTAAGTTCCAGAAAAGATGAGGAGTATTAGGTTAGGAAATGAGGAGCTATCCAATGTCCCCACAGGTAAACGGGGAGGTGTAGCATGTCTGGCACAGTGACTGAAAAGGGCACCTTTGGTTTTGTGGGATCTACATGTTTGTAAAAAAAAAAAAAAAAAAAAAGGAATGACACTTTATTTAGAATCGGATTGTTTCAGAGCAGCCAGAAAGGTCAAGTTTATTGACACTCAGGAGTCTCTGGAGGCCCAGAGACAGCTGAGAAGAAAGTAGAGGTCATACTGTGTAAATGGTCTCTGGCCACCCTCCTTCTCCTCCTGAGTCCCCAGAGGAGCCTCTAGCTTCAGTCCTAAAGCAATAGAGACCCTGCTCCTTTGCTCTTTGAAGACATAGGGCCCACGGAATCTGGAATTCCTCATGCTCTCTCTGGTGTGTTTGATGACCAACAACTTAGAACATGGTCATTTTTTTCCTTAGGAGCTAAAAATGCCTGACACCTTTCCTGTGTTCCCTTCACCTTGAAAGCACTTTTTCCTCCTTGGCGTAAAGCCTAACAGACAGTAGGGTGGTTAGCAACTAAAATTGGAGAGTCAGCCGGGAAGATTTGGTATCCCAGACTGCCTTTCCTTGACTGTGTGGTCTTAGGGAGTCAGCTGACTTCTCTAAATGCCAATTTCCTTGTCTGTAAAATGGGGATCAAGTCTAATTCATAGAGTTAGTGTGAGGATTGAATGAGGTGAACCATATGGAGTGCTTAGAACAGGGATTGGCACATAGTGTGTGTGGTCAATAAATGCTGGCTATTAATTACTTAGAAGTAAAACATGGAAGAAAATAGTGCAAAAACCGAGAAGGAATTTAAGTATAAATACGGAAATTTGTGTTTTTGAACAGATCTCACAGCTGCATTGGTCATTGGCATCCTGGGTTTTCTTTAGCACTCACATTGCAGTCTGGTTACGTTCCCAGTAATGGATGCTTAGGTATGTTCCTTGGAGTGGTCTCTGTTTCCTTTGTAAGTTTCTATGATCTCCATATTACCTTTTCTTAAATGCAACACATCCTGTAGCCATTGGCATTGATCTTACACGTGGAAGAAGTCATCGAACAGTGAATGGAAGATTTATCCACTTGGCCACATAGACTTATCTGGTCAATGAACATAAATAAAAGACATATGAGGGGCACCTGGGTGGCTCAGAGGTTGAGTATCTGCCTTTGGCTCAGGGCGTGATCCTGGAGACCCAGGATCAAGTCCCACATCGGGTTCCCTGCATGGGGCCTGCTTCTCTCTCTGCCCCTGTCTCTGCCTCTCTCTCTGTGTCTCTTATGAATAAATAAATAAAATCTTAATAAATAAATAAAAGACACTTGAATCTTTGATCTGTTGTTTGAGAGTAACAACCAGGATATGGTAGTTAATGCATCTTGTGGCTTGTAGGTCCACTTTGCAGAAGCAGAAGTAGTGATCGCTGCCATACGTGTATAAAAAAACACAATGGGACAATCCTATGATGGATTGTGTTGATGGTACTAGAAATTACATTCAGAGCATCCTGGCAACTCTTGCTGGTGGGATGTGGGATGGGTAGCAGTGCTGTTCTTCTGACTCTCCTCCCTGTGGCTTTTGTGAAGGGAGAGACCTCCTCTGTCAGGAAACCATTCTCACAATCCCCACTCACCAGGGCTCCCTTGGCTTGTAGGTGGGTGGTCCAGGAACCACAGGCCCAGAGCTGCTGGTAGGAAGTGGATTAGGTCAGTGGGGTGCGGTGGGCGAGGTTAAGTCTGGAAACTTCCCCGAATTTTGGTTTTTAAGAAACTCCTCACAGTCCTCAGTGAACATTCAGTTCCTGAAGAGAGGGGGTTAATCAGAATGAATGTTTCTGTTAGGGTAACCAAGATGGAACTAGTGAAGAGACGTCACTTCTTCTTAAATTTGTCAAACAAACAAAAAACCTGACCAGGTAAATCAGATGGCAGACCTGTATCCTTACACCAAACATTACCATGGACAGTGATGACAAAATGTCAGTCTACCCCTTTGTTAAAAATATATGTAACCAAATGCTTCCTCTGCCTCCACCCCCACCCCCATTTTTCTCAGGATTTAGAATTGTTTTTGTTGGTGAGCCATTTATTGTAATAATGATTAAAATTTAAATTTTATCCTATTATAATGTCGATGGATTTTGAGTGTCCTTGTAAACTATGCCTGTGATAGGGTATGTGTGGGGTGTATTCATACAAATACTTTTTTTTTTTTAAGTACCATGAAGCCCCTGGCTTTAGATTACAATTAATGACAGAGCCTAAGAAATTTTATTTGAATACACACGCAACAGCATTAAACACTGAGGTTGGTATTTTTTGATTTGACTCATAATATTGTGAACATATTCCACAACGGTATAAAATCGTAGGAAAAAAATGACTTTATTAATGGAAATTAGGCTAGATCCTAATTATTACCTGTGAATAGTGTCGTCATTTGAAGTTTTTATTGCATTTTAACACATGGCTTATCTTGATGAGAAAATATGTAGCAAAGGGTAAATGTAGCAATTTCCTTTTACTATTCCCTCTGCTAAGTCATTATTGCTTGATGTTATTTTTCAGCAGCCTTTCATTTTTGTCCCAAATGTTTTTGCCTCTGGCTGGTTTTATTTCTTTAAAACGTATGTATCACTTCTCAAAGTGATGCATTTTGACAGGTAATCGATATTTTTTCATACTAGATTTGATGCTGCAATGGTCATAATCTTCATCTTAGACTTAGTTAATGGTTGAATACTAAACTGGATTTTTATCTCAAAATATTCTTTTGTTAAGAAACATACTTTGCCCCTTAACCAAATTCCTTTTTATCGCTCCCACCCACCAAACATCCCTAGCTGCCACAGTGCGGGGGATGCATAGAGTCCACTTATCTGGGATACACATCACTTGACTTTTTGACAGCGTGTCCTCGAAATGTCTTGAGATAGCATTTCCAACTTGCTTACCCGATTGGTCACAGAAAAGGTACTTCTGGACACTCCCTTTTTTTCTTATTTTTTTTTTCCCCTCCTGGCAACTATTATTTTTATTTCAAGGGGAAAAATCTTTTCTTTGTTTTTCTTTTTTAAAAAAATATTTTATTTATTCGTGAGCGACCCAAAGAGAGAGGCAGAGACACAGGCAGAGGGAGAAGCAGGCTCCATGCAGGGAGCCCGACGTGGGACTTTGGACCTGGGATCTTCGGACCTGGGATCACAACCTGAGCCGAAGGCAGATGCTCAGCCACTGAGCTACCCAGGCAAGTGTCCCAGGAAAAATCTTTTCCCTTCCTTGTTTGCATTGAACACTTGGTACCCTCCACCAGACTCCACCTTTTCCAGACTGACCAGCACAATGAGGATCCCAGTATTCAGAGCATAAGCATGTGTGAGGACACCATGCTTGGCTTTTGCTTCTGAAAATTCAGCTTCTTAGGTCATGATTTTTTTTTTCTTTCCCTAAAACCAGCTAGGGCTTCCTTCTGCTTCTGTGTGCAGAGGACAGTGATAGTCTGAGTTGGTAAATATATTCTCACCTGCTGCCAAGGCACTTTGTCTAAGATAGCACGTCAAATTTCAGGCAATTGTTTGTGCTCCTCCCTCAGGAAGGTGACTTGAGGGAGTAAGGTCAACAACTGTCACACCTTTTGTTTTCCTTGAAGGAAAAGATGAAAGTACAGGTGGGTTTATCACGAATGGGTATCTCTCTCCACCAGCTTTGCAGATCCCCCACAGGTGGCACACCGGCCTTACTCCCTGGGCTCTGAGACTTTTTCTTTGGGTTGTTTCCTTTTTAGTTTTGGTTTTGTTCTTGTTTTGTCCTTCCATGTAAACAGACGCGTACGGTTTTTTAGAAAATCGTTTTATAGATGGTCGTTTGTACCAGAATTTGTTGGTACCTTCTGGCTTGCGCAGTGATCACTTAGGTGCTGTTTCTTTTAGAAATTGTACTACTTCTGCACATGAGAGAGAGAGAATATGAGAGAGAGAAAACAGAGAACTCCCTGGGGTTTTCTTAAGTCGTGTCAGATGAGTACACCTAAGTGCAAGAACACTCTAATACCCTTCTCCACTGGTGCCTCTGCTAGTGGTGCTATTTCTTGACAAGGTTTCTCTTTGGGTGTCTGAAGATATATGCAGACTGTTTGAGAACATAAAATGCAATCAATTTTCCTCAGTGGTTAGACCCATAAATCCCCAAGCTATTTTTAATGACATAATCTAATCAATTGATGGCACTCCTAATAGTGCGTTGACAGCCAGAAAGAGACAGAAAAGCGAGTGTAATAGCAGGTGGATGGGGAAGGAACCTCTAGACACTTTCGCCCCCTCCTCCCACGTTTAGAAATGAGATATCTGGATTTGGTAAAACCTGGGAAATGTGGATTTTTGGAAAAAAAAAATACTCCTGACCTCCTTTCTTTCAAGAGGCTGTCTAATGGAGGAAGTGAGGGAGAGTGGGGGTGTTCAGACAGATTGCAGGTATTCCTAGAATCCCGCATCCTCAGAAGCAAAGTATAATAATCTCAATTTAAATATCTTTAGAAATCGGAGGGGGGAGGAATAATTTATTATAAATTGGCAGCATTGTATATTGTTACTACTGTGCCAGGCCAGTAATGAAAACTTAATATTCATCTCCTGGTTGCTTCGAATTTGAAATAAGATGAGGATGAGCAGAGTAAACAAGCTGTAACAGACTGTGAAATTGCACATGATGGGAATCTTTTTTTTTTTTTTAGCTGCTTATAGACTGGAAATAGGTTAATATTCCAACTAATGATGGCTCTTATGACTTCTTCTGCCTTTCTACATTTTGGTCAGGTATCAACCAAACTAAGTTACTATCAGGAGGGACATTCATATGTGAAATGTTTCTATCTTCCGGCCGGGAGTCTCCTGGCAAGGTATTTATGTAAATGAATTGGCTTTCACACCGGGAGGTAGGGAGGTAGCAAGTGCTCTGCTGAGGCTGGAAGGACAGCCACCCGGAGCCCTCTGTTTGCAGGGTTTCAGGTAGCGTGCGTGTTCTGCTACATTTTTTTTTCCTTTGATGCCATCAGAAGAGGTGAGCGGGAGGCTTGGGTGGTGCTGCTTGGCTGACCAACTGTGCCCTAGTTTCTCACTGGCCCAGTCGCTGGCTGCCTTTTACAGAGGTGTCTATCCCCACTGATTTACTTAGCCACTCTGACCTTCTGGTTGCTTTCACGAGGGGCTCGACCCGGAGCTCCCTCCCGCCCAAAGCCATTTACCATCCCGAATGCCCGAGCCAGCATTTTGAAGAAGGAAGAACAGGGATCCCAGCGTTTCCAGCCCGCCCGCGGGGCCACCTCCTCCCGGCTCCGCCCGGCTCAGTGCATTAGGTACCTGAGCCCACTTGCTGCGCTCTGGCTCGGGAACTGCAAGCGGCCGCGATCGCCGAAGTTGCTGGAGTGCATAACTAAGCGGGACCAGCTGACTCGGGGGCTCCAATCAGCTAGGGCGTGATGTAAGTGTTCGGCAGCTGCCGGCTCCGAATTAGCGTGCCCAAGTAGAGGTAGCGCAGCAGGGCCGGCCGCTGGCGCGGCTCAGAGAAAGCGGAGGGGGACATGGATGAGTCCAGCATCCTAAGACGAAGAGGGCTCCAGGTAGGAGATCCTTCCATTCTCGAAAGGTAGCATCCCCAGTGGCCGGCCGGGGAGGCTGTCAAAGTTCCCTTGTCATTCCTTTACTGGGCGCGGATAATGTGCACGGTCTCCCCGGGCACCGTGATGCACCACGCCTCTAGTTCCAGGGCTCGGGGACACCTCGCAGGGTTCGGCGGGCAGAGGGCTCTTTTGTCAGAGACAATAGGTGGGACTTTTCGTTGGCTACTTGGAGCCTTGTTTTTTTCTGCTGGTTGTTCAAGAATAGTGAAACCGTGGCTGGCGGTGACAGCTGATGAGCCGCCCTGGCGTGCTGTCAAGTGTCTGGGAAGTCTGGCCGAGGGTGGCAACTCCGTCCGGTTCTGGGAACACGGGCCCCAGTGTTGTGGCCGGGATCAAGCTGCGAGGGGCAGCAGCATCTGTCTGAGGGCCTTGCAGATGTGTGCAGCTGCCGAGAGTTTTCGTCTGTCGGGGAGACGAAAGTTTCTGCTGGCAGCTCAATCAAAGTTGGCTGTCAGTTGTTTGTGTTGCGATGGGGGAAAGATCCCCATCTTACTGCCTTCAGCTCTGTGCCCAAGCTTCCCTAATTAAATTACTCCGACTTCAGAGTACAAATGTATTCCAAGTTAAAACTTGGCAAATCAGACAACTTAAAGAAAAAAAAAAAAAACATCTGCTTAGCAGTTTGTAAGTTTAAGGAAGCCAGAACATAAGTATGTTCAAAATTAGTATGTTTAACTCTTTGATGAATCCTTTTCCTGTGTGTGAGGTTTTTTGTTTTTTTTTTTTTTTTCCTGGAAGACTCTAACGATTTAGCCATTGTTAAACTCTCATTCATTATTTTGGGGAAAAAAAAATTTTCAAATGCATGCTCGACAGTACAGATTATATAGCACATTGAGAAATGCTTTCAGAATAGGCTTCGACTCCCTGCTGGTCCAGTCGTCTGCTTTTTTTGTTCTAAGTGTCCGTTACTAATACTATTACTATTCATCTTATGATATTGTGGGCGAATTAAAGGATGATTTGCAGGTAAACAGAAGAGGGGTTAAAGAAATTGGGGTCAAATGTCATGTATTGTTCCCCACCTAAGTAAACAGGCTGCCTCTTCAATGATTTTCACTGTGGTCATTGTTTTGAATGTACAGTGTGGTTAGTCACGGCTGTGGATTTCCTCCTCTTTGTTTTCATCACATCTATAAAGTTCTGGTAATGCACAGCTGTTTGTTGTGGCTCCACATCCTCTTTGGGGTCCATGGTTAAATATGGAAAAAGTCTCTTTGTTAAGAAGATGATAAACTATTAAGCTCCCTGGTGGTTCAGCTTATCCAGAAGGGGCAGTTCTGCTAAGTCTTCTCTTTCCTTTTTTGCATTTTAGACCATTGTTTAATGTATATTTGATAGGGAACTCCCTTCTTGTGGTTTCTTTCTGGGTATATAGTCTCAATACAATACATGAGGACACGGGTGGTTGAAACATATGGTGCTCTTGAGGGGTGGGGATCTCCTGCAACTTTTAATTTCAGAGATCCGTAATGACCGTGGTTATTTAAATCACCCGAGTTACTTTCCATCTAAAACGTTTGCAACGGAACAAAGGAAGCGCACCTCGTGCATACAGTACTTAGAGTCCTAGACCCTCCTCGTACTTAGAATACTTTTCCTACAGCTGCCGCGACCGACCAACCGCACAGTGACAAAGAGCATCTGCTGTGTCGCGAATGAGATAGAGGTCTTCCCTCCGCGAGCAATAACAGCATCAAAGTGTCTAAAAGTTCATAACTTGACTTTGGCCCACATGAAGCTTTCCTTTCGTTCCTTTTGTATCTATTCTTCTTCTTCCTTTTTTTTTCTCTTTTTCAAAAAGAGGCCTCTGACGCAGGGGAGCTGTTTCAAGAAATTCCTGTACAAGGAATCGACGTGCAAAATACAAAATCTGAGTACTTTTAACTGTAGGACAAAAGGTGTCACTGTGGAGTTGGCGGGAGTGACGCCACCTAGTGAGTTGAAGAATTAAGTTACTTTTCAGATTTGCACTTTTTGGAACCTCCCAACCTGGGAATGAGGCACATCCACGGTAGTGAAGCTGGTCTGAGACGCGTGTGTTTTGTACTCAGGATTCCAACCTCCTGTCTGCGAGGTCACCTTGAACCAGTCCTCCGTGTCTGTGTATTTTTCCATAAAAGGCACATTTTTATTTTTATTTTTTTAAATGTACATTTTTAATTTAGCGTGAGACCTTTGAGTGTCCTAAGGAGGAGATAGGTATAAATGAGGGTCTTTAAAAGTGAATGGCTCCATAATAAACACACTGGCCTGTAGTAGGCACTCAATAAATACTGTGTGGTCGAAAAGCAAGGGATACTTTTTGTTCTTTGTATATAACGTGTCCTGCCTAGCAAGGTGACGTAGTGACATCATCGCTCCATGTACACCATTTGAGTTTGTTTTTAAGTTACAGGACTTAGCAGGACAGACAGTACACGTTACTTATTTACAGGGATCGTCTTGACAGGCCTGCGGGATTTTATATACTAGCAAGAGTCAGGTTGGCATGCCAGCCTGTGTGTGTGTGGCACAGACCAGTTTTTTAAGTAACAAAGAGCCTAGTCAAAAACCTAGAAAACACAGATATTCTAATTCCCCAAAATGTGATTCTCTAATAGCGTGGTATGTGTTTAGCGTGAAATAATGCAGTATCGGTTTAGAACCTACTTTAGGCTCAGTGCCTCTGGCTCTTCCAACACGAGATTGCTAGTGGTTTTTTTTAAAACGGGGTCTTGGCGAAATTTTTTGATCAGAACGTGTAATTTCTCGAGGCAGGACTACCCCATGGAAGGGTCACACAATGGGGTGGCTTGTCTTAAATGCACTTTTCCTTCTTTTCTGTGTATTAATATGTCCAGTACTACTGATGGCACTTCAGTCACTGCCTTTGAAATGAGAACGAGAGAGAGACAGAGAGAGACCCCACTGGCTCCCACTGTTAGAACCTGGGAAACTTTTCAGATAGGATCTCAAAACATGGGAAATTCTGATGGCTGGATGGGCTTGGTGGACCTTGGACGTGGGGCGATTGGAATTTTTAGACAGGTCGCATTCATCAGAGGATAACTGGCTCCTTTCGGGGCTAATATTCCTTGCACACGATCGTATTTTGTGAATGTCAGGGAGGTTGATTGTTCTGGTGATTTCGTTACATGTTCACACTGTATGTGTGTTAAGGCAAGTGTCCCAACCCCCAGTACCATTGCTCCCAGCATGGTTGTAGGGTTCCTGTCTTGTCCTTTTGCTTTTCCCTCTTCCGCAGTTTCCTTTTACCATTTCATTCCACTTTCAGACCATCACACGCAGCTGGAAGGTTGAATTTTTTCCCCTCTGTGACGCAGCCAACGACTAGATCTTTTGAATTTAGACATGCAGACCGGTGTGTTTTGTCTCGTTTGCTTTCCCTTACACCTGACTTCTGTCTCCCAGCCTTAACTGAAACGACGACAGAAAGCTGACAGTACTCTGGTCTAGGCTCTGGTTCTCCAGTGGCTGTCGTCTTGGGTTCAGCGTTAGTGAGCGGAGAAGCCGGAGGACCCTTTGGTTCTCTGTCAACTTTAAAGTGATGCTGGGTGTGTTTACCCTGGACCCCTAAATTCTGTCTCAGTATCATTGTGTGGGGCTCTTACTCTGTTCTCACTCATTCGAAGATCCCGTGTAGTTACAGGGAAGAACCGTAGTGAGAGGATTGATAATAAAAAGTCATGATAAGGGCAGCCTGGGGGGCTCAGCGGTTTAGCGCCGCCTTTGGCCCAGGGCGTGATCCTGGGGTCCCGCGATCGAGTCCCACGTCGGGCTCCCTGCATGGAGCCTGCTTCTCCCTCTGCCTGTGTCTCTGCCTCTCTTTCTCTCTGTATCTCTCTCAGGGATAAATAAATGAAATCTTTAAAAAAAAAAAAGTCATGATAATAATACTTTGGCATAAGGTACTTTTGTTCTTCAAAGCTTTCAGGGACACAAAGAGGGTTTTTGGGGACAAGAGGAATGAAGATGGTAAATGAACTTTTTAAAAATTCTTTTTTCTTTCCTTTTTTTTTTTTTTTTTTAAATAGAGCACACGCAAGAGGAAGGGCAGGGGAGAGAGAGAGACTCCTAAGCAGTCTCCCCCTGGGCGTGGAGCCTGGTGCGGGGCTCGCTCCTGCGGCCCTGAGATCATGCCCTGAGCCGGTAACAAGAGTAGGACTCTTAACTGCCCCCCTCCCACCCCCGGCAGGCACCCCAATGGTAAAAGAACTTTTGGTAGTTACGAGTACCTAATGGACGAGACCAGGTGTGGCCATACCCGAAGTGGTGTTTCTAGGCTCTTGAAGGCGTTCAGTTTTTGTCTCTGAGACGGCAATAACAAGTTGCGTTTCCTGGTTCACAGAGGACAAGGGTGGGATGCCCTCACAATCTTATTTTCCCTCAAATTTCTATTTTGTGCTCAAAGAGTTGTTTTTTCTTGAGACACCTGGGTGGCTCAGCGGTTGAGCACCTCTCTTCGGCCCAGGGCGTGATCCTGGAGACCCGGGATCAAGTCCCACATCGGGCTCCCTGCACGGAGCCTGCTTCTCTCTCTGCCTGTGTCTCTGCCTCTCTCTCTCTCTCTCTGTCTCTCAGGAATAAGTAAATAAAATCTTTAAAAAAAAAAGAATTGTTTTTTCTTAACACCTTTTGGTAGCAGTGTAAAATAAACAAATTTGAATACTGGCTCCCGTTTTGCACCTTCTTATCCTCTGATACAGCTGATAAACCGGAAAATTGTCATCTCTGCATTTGTCAAGGAAAGACTAATTCTTCAAGTCATCTCATTCCCACCTTTGATTTCTCCATCTGTTGCCTCCCGTCCCCAAGCCCTAATCATTCTACTATAAAAATATGTCCAATGTCTAGGGCTACTCTCTTTCCCTCTGTGTTTCTGAAATGTTTGGTATCTCTTTGTGTCCAGGCCCTCCTCCAATCCATGCTGGTTGTCAGCCTGGATCCGCACACCAACTCCATGGGTTAAAACCCCATGTGACTTACTATCTACTGCTGGATAGAGTTAAAACCTATCCTACTCTTTTTAGTTTAGCCACTACTTTTTTGGTTTCTTTTTTTAAAGCTTTTATTTCTTTATTTATTTGAGAGAGAGAGAGAGATTGTGAGCAAGGGGGAAGAGCAGAGGGAGAAGCAGACTCCCCGCTCAGCAGGGAGGCCAACATGGAGCTCCATCCCAGGATCCTGGGATCATGGCCTGAGCCGGAGGCAGATGCTTAACTGAGCAGCCCAGGTGCCCCTACTTTTTTCATTTCATTGCCAACTGTGTTTGCCTTCCAAAACCCTATCCCATCACCCCTTCTCCAGATATCATAGATTCCCTTTACCTGAAAGGTTCTTGCCTCATGTTGCCCAAATTCTTGCTGCTCATTAGAGACCACAGTAAATTCTCATTCTTTGATGAAATTTTCTGTAATGACTGCAGTCCATTCTGGATTTTATGATGGTCATCATCTATTTTATTTGCACACCTAATCGTGGGGCGTGATGCATTGTTGCAAAATTATTTGAACATCTGACTCTGAAATGATAAACCCATTGAAGATTCATGGTTTTAGAGTAGGATATGTGTTCAGTGACCATGCATAGCTCCGTAACTTTAGACAAATTGCTTAACCACATCTGTGAAAGAGAAATAATCAGGTCTTTGAAGACTGGAGGGGGTTGTAAATTGTGTAGACACTGTATCTGGCACATAGCACTTACTAAGTTAACCCAAGTACACTTGCCTCTATACAGAGGCCTCTGCCACAGAGCCTTGCATAGCGTGATTTTAAATAGTTCCATGTGGCTATCAGCCCGGGTCCGGGCGCTAAAAAGATGGTGTGTGTAAATCGGATAATTTGAAGAGAGTTTAATGAAAGGGAAGGTGTAAACAGCTTAGGCTGGGTGTGGGGTAAGTGGAAGGCATGGTGCAGAGCCAGTGGCTAGGACCATGGGGAGCCATTGTCTTCACTAGGCCTGCAGGAGTGAGGGACGGAGCAGTTGCAGAATGTCCAGACAGAGAGGGCAGGTGACAGGTGCCTCAGGTGAAGCCTAGGCGCAGGCCCATTGTGATTCTGCAGGGAGGTGCCCAGGGGCCACACAACCTTATTTTCTTCCATCTTTCTGACCTCTTATTGGTGCTTCCCATCGGCAAAATCTGGAGGAGCAAGGGAGCCCTTACGGATTGTCCAGATTGTCTGTGCAGGCCGACCGACTGCAAGGCCTAGGGCATGGTGGGGAGCGGGTCTGGATGGGCCATGGAAGCCCACACAGTATGTCATATAAAGAACATGTGTTGAAACCCCTCCTTGCTCTTTTTGGCAGCATTTTGCCAGTCATGGTTAACGTTCAGTTTTCATAGAGCAGATCTCTGGAGCCTGAAATGAGTTCAAGCATTTGAACAGATTTCAGAGCTGCTCTTTGGTGAAAAGCCCTTGGCCCTCCAACCCTTTCCCACTAACGCATGATGATGTCTTTCTAGGCAGGCTCTGGATCCTCTTGAGAAAATGTCCTCCCCCTTCCACGTTAGTGTCTGAAGGGCATGGGTCTCCTTTGAATCAATAATGCAAGACACCTGCACTGGGGAAGTCCTGCAAGCAGTCTCAGTTTTGAATTGCTCTGCTCAGATCCTGGCTCAGAGAAGTAAGGTGGTGAGAGGAATATCCCAAGAGATCTCTTGCCATTCATCCCCTGGCTTCCCTGAGGTCTGCTCTGTCACAGTCTGACTGTCATCTCCGCTCCCCTAGAAACTCTTTGACAGAGTTACAACTTCACATCATGGCCTTGGCTCTTAGTGAGAGTTGCTCCAAGAAATAGCTGTGATTGCTCAGCTCTGCGCTTTCTGTACAACTCCCCTCGAAGCCCTGTCCCTTGTGATCTGCATTGTCTCTCGCATTAGGCCCGCAATGCTAAATTAGCTTAGTGTCCACTACTCACAGACGTCCTTCCTTTCCAGGTGAACCAGTTGGCTCCTTTGAAACAGATCATGAGAGCTGGCACTATCTGGCCCCCTCCCTCCCCGTTTTTTTGGTTTCAGATGATCAGAACAGTTTCATACTCAGCTGCAATAAGTTTTGAGGTTAATGTAGCCACCACTTCTCGACTCTGGGGTTCTTAGTTCCCTCTTTGCGGAGTTGTGTGGCATTATGTGTTACATCTTTAAAAAGAACAAAAAACAAAAAAAACAAAACAAAAAACAAACCTGAGTTACCTGAAAAAGTTTTTCAAAGTAGATGAGGCCTGAAGATTTGATAATATTGTGCTTAAAGCAGTGATATCATTTAAAGAATATTTTTAGAAGACGACTAAAAGACCAGCTAATCAATAAACTGGGTAAACTATAAAAAACTGAATTACACGAACTTAGAGATCAATATGCATGCAGCCACCAATCATATTATTGTGGATACCAGGGTGTTTGGTTTTACTTGAAACTTAAATTTAAAGTAAATTATGAGCAACGGTAAAGCTTTTTAAAATGTCTTAGAAACCATGTGTTTGTCTTGGGAGTGACCAAAAGCAAGGAGGTTGGCAAATGACTTCAGAGACATGCATGTTAGAATTAGAAGCCAGTGTCGCCATTAAAATCATGCTTTTGACAAATGTTTCACGATGGAGGAAAAACTGACAATAATAATGAGAAAGGAAAACGGAAACTGTCTACATAACGTGTGTATAAGTCTATAAAACTGTGTAGCGTATACACACACATTAGTCTGTATGAGGCTGAGATGAGACGTTGGGGGTGGTAGAAAGAAACCAAAGAACTAACTCATGTCTAACATGTATTAAGAACCTGTTTTTTCTTCATGTAAAATAACAGGAAGAAAATGCACAAAAGGGTTAACTGTATCCTGGTGGGATCTAAGAATTTTTTTTGTAACTATTCTATAATAAACATGTATAATCAGTCAAAAGTGGGACTTGGGGCCCTTTTTATTTATTTTTTTGCTCTATTGTCTAAGGAAAGTTTTATACCACTCACTAAGATCAATGAAAAGCTCTTAAAGATGGTTTTCTATTTTGCATCTTTATGAAATTGAGGAAGGTTAATCAGTTCTAATGTGATGCATAGTTCAAAACCTTAGGACAGTGGTTCAACTGAGGCTGTCCTTTTGACCCCCTCTACCCCCACCCCCGAAGAGCCTCTAAAACCTGAGGCCTAGATGCATCCACATGGATTAAATTACCATCTCTCACTGGTGTAGCCAGGCTTGAAACCCACTGCTCCTGGGGGATTACTTGCCCAAGGAACCCAGAATCATGGGACTTCCTACTTCTCCATCTCCAAATGGAGAGAACAAAGTTGAAACAACCTTGAAAAGGTCTGTGGCAGCTTTGGCCTCCTTCCTTCTAGTGAGACGTAGTTTGTTTTTATGGAGAGGTAGTCGGAGGTGGACGTGTACTCCTCATATTTGTTTCTTGACTCTCTAATAGCAATATTAGTAATGTGATAGTTCAAGCCATTAACAAACCCCCGTTCAGCGGGCAGTTATTAGGCTGGAAGCAATCCTAGACCATTAACCTGAAAGGATCCGGGGTACTGCTGGTGTCCAGTTCCATTTTTTTAAAAAAGATTTATTTATTTAATTTATTTATTTATTTATTTATTTATTTATTTATTTATTTATTTGACAGAGAGCACAAGCAGGGGGAGTGGCAGAGGGAGAGGGAGAAGCAGACTCCTTGCTGAGCAGGGAGTCCGACAAGGGGCTCGATCCCAGGACTCTGGCATCATGACCTGAGCCGAAGGCAGATGCTTAACCGACTGAGGCACCCAGGTGCCCCTGTCCAGTTCCATTTTTACATTTTTTAAAATTGCTGGCATGTGTCGTGTGGTTTACATCTAGAAACCACCTCAAAGGCACCGTAAGACTGTAGCTTTGTCCCTTGAAGCGTTATCCTAAATGCTAGTGCTAACAAAACCTGGGGTTTGGAAACTCTTACTGTAGATACTTTCCCATAGTGCCCTTGCTCGAGTCCTCAAAACATTTGCTACTCTTTGATTGTGAACACAGATGCTTTCGATTCAGGCAGCCAAGGATAGAAGTCCGTTCTTTGCCTTTCTTCTTTCTTCTTCTTCGATTTTTACTTATTTTGACAGACAGGGAGGGGGTGCACACAAGCAGGGGGAGTGGGAGAGAGAGGAGCCGGTTCCCCACCGAGTAGGGTGCCCAATGCAGGACTCAATCCCAGGACGGTGGGATTCTGACCTGAGCCGAAGGCAGGTGCTTAACGGACTGAGCCACCCAGGTGCCCCCTCTTTGCCTTTCTTGCAATAAACATATAATAGTAATATCAGCAGCATATTTTAACTAGGTGGGTGTCAGACGACTGAGTATTGTGTCTTAGGTTTATAGCACTGGTGAGGGGGGCTTCTCGCATGGTGGGGGAGACACAGAGCCGGGGTGGGGTCCCGGGTCTGTCACAGTGCAGGGGGCGCAGGTGCGGTGCCAGAGGCTTTGTGCAGGTGGGGATATTGTTGCCTGGCGGCAAGGGATAACCAGGCTTGGATGAGCCATGAAGGGTGTGCCAGGCTGGAGAAGCAGCTGCGCTGTGCCAAGCCAGGGTGGCCCTGGGAGGTGCGCCCTCCCTTTGGCAGGAGCTATAGGTGGTGCCTGGGAGAGGGAGGCAGTGACCAGCTGGAGGCCGAGGAGCCACGCCTTGCTGAGGGATCTGGACGGTGCTGTCCAACAATAGGAAGCCGCCGAAAGATTCTAAGCAGGTCACAACGATCTTGTACCAGCTGTCAGCTGTTGTCACTCGTGAATGGAGAGTGCCCGGAAAGGGGCTGGGAACAGGTAGAAGGCTAGGAGCGGGCAGGTGAGCAGTGCCACTGCTGCCCCGAGGCTGTGGCTGCAGGTGTTGAGAAGAGGCAGCTCAGTACATTTAGGGCACGGTGACCTGCTGGGGTGGCCAGGGAAGGAGCTGGGAGGAGCTGCAGGTGAAAGCTAGGTTTCAGATGGTAGGTGCAGCAACAGCTAGAGGCCAGAAATAAGAATGGTCTGGAAGGTGAGAAGATGACTAGCTGTGTGCATATGGTGGTGGAAGTGCCTGTGGAAGCCGGTGGAAGCACCTCGTAGGTATGTGAGAAAGCAGCTGGATGTATGGGTTGAGACCTGCTTCCACAGAGAGGTCAAGGCCAGTTATAGATTCTGAAGTCATCTGCTTTAAATAATTAATCGAACTGCGTTATGCATAATAAGAGTGCAATTTCTCACGGACTAATAGATTTCTGCTACAATAGCTTTCAAGAATTACTATTATGTGTATTTTAATACTTAATCTTGCAAGACTGGTTACAATTATGTAAAGAGCAAAGTCGTTTTATGCGTTAGTGTCAGGTCTTGAAAATAACGTATCCGATTTTGAAGAGGTAGGGGTTTTGTGTGTGTGTTTTTGTGCGTGTGCGCACGTGTGTTTTTGCAGATTGCTTCCAACTTTGACAACTTGCCTACAAGTCTCATTTCAATACAATCTTGAAAAGGCAAAATGAAACATCTCAAACTAGAGGCTGTAATGGAAACAGCAATTCATTCTTAAATGAAGATGATGAGGTTGGTACCATATTGCATGAAACAGTGAGTGAATTTAAAACCTGAGTGTGAGTACGTCAAATTCAGCCAAGATTTTTGTTCCCTTTGAAGGGAATATCTGTCACTGAAGATAGGGGATACAACCAGGAAAGACAGATGGCATGTGTACAATCTTATCAATTTTCCGACACCCTGTTGCCAATTTGCGTATGTATACACAAAGACATTAAATCACATTGATAAAAACTGAACCATCTCGGGCGTTAAAGGTAGCATGTATTACAATGAGCACAAAATGATTGTAGAAATCATTAGGTATTTTTAATGGATTGTTTTAGCCTAGTGCTCATAGTTAGATATTGGCTAGCTACATGTAGAAATTCATTTTATAGGATTTTCATCATAATGGTATTTTTTCCTAATGAGACAGTGGTATTTTTGTATTTTCCAGTTATCTTAGTCTTTCAGGTTTTTTTTTTACAGTTTTAAAATTTAAATTCAATTTGCCAACATATAGTATTTTTTAAAATAATAAATTTTTTTTTATTGGTGTTCAATTTGCCAACATACAGAATAACACCCAGTGCTCATCCCGTCAAGTGCCCCCCTCAGTGCCCGTCACCCATTCACCCCCACCCCCCGCCCTCCTCCCCTTCCATGCCAACATATAGTATAACACCCAGTGCTCATCCCATCAAGTGCTATTCTTTCAATTTTAACGTTGTTCTGAAGGTGAAGGTGGAATAATGTTGATTTGACTATTTACACTTTTGCATTAAAACTTTAAATACAGGGGTGCCTGGGTGGCTCACATGGCTAGGTGTCTGCCTTCAGCTCAGGTCATGATCTCTGGGTCCTGACATTGAGCCCCACATCAGGCTCCCTGCTCAGTGGGGAGCCTGCTTCTCCCTCTGCCTCTCCCCCTGCTTGTGCTCTCTCTCTCTCTCTAATAAGTTTTTTAAAAAATCTTAAAAATTTTTTTAAACTTATTTAAATATAAATTATTGGGCTCAGATTCTTTTCCCATTAACTATTGATCAATCCACCTGAAAGATAGGGTAAATAGAAATCAAATTTGGTTAGTGTGATGGATACAATTATTACCTTATTTTTTTAAGAGATGTTATTTATTTATTCATGAGAGACACACAGAGAGAAACAGAGACACAGGCAGAGGGAGAAACAGGCTCCCTGCAGGGAGCCTGATGCGGGACTTGATCCCAGGACCCCAGGATCATGACCTGAGATGAAGGCAGATGCTCAATCACTGAGCCACTCAGGCGCCCCCAATTATTCTAATTTTTCACTCCTCCATATACATTCCCTCCCCTGCCCAGGCCTCATGGCTTCATGGTGGACAGAGGTACTTGCCTTCAGTTGGCTTTGGGCTCAGCTTTGTGACTTGCTGGGGCCAATGAGCTGTGAGTAGATTTGTCACCAGCAGAGGCTTGAAATAAGCTTGTGCATTTGGATTTGCCATCCTGCTCTTTGCTGATTTCCTGTAAGAAGAATGTGCCCTGAGTAGCCACTGGGTCCCAGAACAAGCTCTCCTGGAGAGCTTGTTTCCTATAGAAACCTGGAGCCAGGAGCCAAGACCAGCAGACCCATAGTCGACCTGAAGATGTGAGAATAAATACTTACTGTTGGAAGCCACTAGTGTTGTGTGGGTCTGTTACCCAGCGTTACGGTGGCAGTGGTGACCATCCAGGGGATAAGCTCGTGTTGTGGTTAAGAGCATGAGAGCAGTGGCATTCAGGTCTCCTCGACTTCAGTGTGGCTGTTGATCTCGGCACCTGTTGCCTTGATTGTCCTGGGCATACTGCTCTCTTCTAACCTTCAGTTTTGCTGTTGGTAAAATGGGAATCCTGCTTACCTCCCGGAAATGCTGTAAAAATCAGTAAGATGTGTGCACGTGAATTACTTTGAAAAGTGTCAAGCAGGGGGCAAGAACACCATAAGTGATCACGGCCATCATTAATGTATTTCTCAGTAGCTGAGCCTCTGTCTTCCTCTCCTTCCCTTGTACTGTTAGTCACTTTGCCACATACTAGTTGTGTGACTCTGGAACAGGTTCAAACTTTTCTGCGGCTTAGGTGTGTGTGTGTGTGTGTGTGTGTGTGTCTGTGTGTGTTTTCCTATAATGTCAGGAGACTAACACGCAGCAGGATTATGAGTGGACGACAGCAAAGGAAAAGAAATACCTGCTTGTCTTAATTCAGGCTGCTATAACAAAATAATATGGACCGGGGTGGGGAGGGA
This sequence comes from Canis aureus, assembly GCF_053574225.1. NCBI lineage: Eukaryota > Metazoa > Chordata > Mammalia > Carnivora > Canidae > Canis > Canis aureus. Next base: position 53,094,497 of record NC_135615.1, read on the forward strand.
TCTTACAAATCAAACATGTATGGAGGTTGGAAATGTCAAGGTCAAGGTGCTACAGATTGCATATCTGGTGAGAGCCCTCTTTCTGGCTTTCAGATGGCTACCTCCTGCCTCTGACATGGTGGAGATAAATCTCATGGCTTTTCCTGTGTGTGTGTTTTTTTTTAAAAGGTTATCAATCCCATTACAAGGGCCCCACCTTCATGACCTAGTCTCCCCTCTGATAATTTCCCAAAGTCCGCCCCTCCAAATCCATCGTATTAGCACTTCACCCTATGAATTTGCATTGGCAGAGCGAGGGTGGGGGCCCAAAGACCTGCAGTCTGTAGCACTACCCAGGGCTGGGTGAGCGGGCGCGTAGTGAGAGTAGTTCTCTCCTAATGGGTTTACTAGCCACACATTCCCACTGCTTTTTTTTTTAAATAAATTTATATTTTATTGGTGTTCAATTTGGCCACCGCTTCTTTAAGTTCAAGTCTCTGTGCCTAATTCTTGAATGCCTCCTGTGGGCCAAGCATAACACCCTGTACTTCGGGCTCACCTCTGGTTTTCTACAATCTCTGTTCTTATTGAAGAGAAAGAAGCATGGCATGTAGAAGAGGAAGGGTCAGAAGTGCTGCGATTGGAGAGGCATATTGATAACGTCCCTGGAATATGTTATGTGTGGGTGTTTGACTAATGCTCCTGGGAGTGTTAACAAGGAGCCCCTTTGGAGTAGGGGATTTCATAATCGGGCGAGAAGCCCATATGGTGCCAGTAAAGGCTTTCAATGGGAAGAATGGAAAATGCTAATGGGGGGACATTGAGCATTAGGGTACATGGTTTGGGTGCAGTGTGGAGTCTTACGGGGGCTCGAGGTCATAGCTTGTCTCTATTAACCAGCGTAGCAGGGCTGACCTATGAAATGCCATTGTTTTTGAATGGGCAAAATTTGCTAAACTTCCCTTTTTACCTACTAGAAAAAATGTTTTGGTGTGTTGGCTCTCAGGCCCCAGACTTTTGCCTGTTCTTGGCCTTTCGTATAAACCTTGTCATGTCCTGCCTTGGCCGTTTCACTTGCATGTGCGCGGCCCCTGGCCTCGTCAGCTCTTAGCTCCTGCCTCCCTAACCAGAATCTGCTCCCTAGGAAGCCTGTGTCCTCAACATCCTTGCATCGAAATTACTTTGATCTCTATCAGCTGAAATAGATTTTGAGATGCTGGATTTTAACAGCTGCATGCTACTTTTTCTAGAAGCTAATTGACTGATTGGGGATGGAGGAGAGATGAGAGTCTATACATTTGCCCAATTTCACAGAGCTTACCTTGCAAGCCATTGAAATGCAAATACGGACGACTCTTAGAGACTCCAGAGTACTCACGCGTTCGGGGGTCTTTGTTTTCTTCTGAAAAATAAGCATTCAAAATTCATGCACATTCTATTATTCATGTGGTTTATATTTAGGTTCCGCTGGTATGTCTAGATAAATCTTATCACCATTATTTAAAATTTCATGAATGAAACTTTGCATCTCTAATGCCACACTAGCCTAGACACCTTTAACCAATCAGAATAATTCGAAATGCAGCCCTGACCTGAGTTCCTGTGTGCGCCTGGTGTGTCTGCATTTACATATGTCACTGCCTTAACCATGGCTGTTTTTGTTTAAACCTACTCTGTGTAAAGTGGGTGTGAATTCAAAACCACCTTATTTTGTCGTGTCCCAGAAAAGCTGGAATTTTTAGCAGGTGATGTTCGTAAAGCTTCAACGAGATAGAGTGTTGATGTCACGGCACTTCTCTTTGTTGGATCGCTGTCACATCTGTGGTTCTGAAACAAGACACCTTTTCTTGTACTGTCCGCTCACCTGCATTTTCAAGGCCGTCATTGGCCACCTCTCATCTGTCAGCTCCTTTAAAAGAACAGGGCATGTTGGCAAGGCAGTCCCTCTGTCATTCAGTTAGCTTTCCCTGAACACTTAATGCCTCCAGGCCTCCCTTTTTTCCTGAGCTGTGGTTGCTCCTGATAACCCCATCACTGGGTAAGTGTCCTCGTACGTGCCCCTATTGTATCCTGTTGTGTATTTACTCTATACATACATCCATCCTTAGGAGGGGAGGATAGTTTTCCTGAATGGGGCCGGGTGCAGAGCCCTCCCACCCATTTTCCTGCCTGACACCTATTGGTGCTGGCACTAACTTTTTCTACTGAGGTCTTCATATGTGGGAGGCTGACTAGCCAGTGTTATGTATGTGGGAAGGAACACAGACTTCAGTAAAATCCTTAAGTCTTGAGTCCTTGTATGGTGGTCCTGGAGATAGTTTGAACGAAACTTTCTGGGACCTCCTGGGAGCCATGTGGAAATCTGTGCTCTCCTGGGCACTCTTGCAGGTTCTATAATTTCCAAGTAGGATAAGTTGTTCTGGGAAAATAGTAAAGGTTCATGGGGATTTTGATATAAAATCAGGGCCTGTGTGTGTGTGTGTGTGTATACAGAGATCTAACTGTGCCCACGGTTAGAGCAGAAAGGAGTGGCACAAATTATTGTGTTTGGACACCCTTTCCCTTGGGAGTCATCTCAGTTTTGAGCCTTTTCTCTTTTTCGTCCTGGGCCCTCAAGTGTGTTTCGGTCGATATGCCGGGGTAGGGAGTGGTGGTGGTGCACAGTGGCTGCATCATTTCCTGCCCCCTCACGCTAGGAGGGTGTCTCTCATTATTATAGTCCTTCCTGTCATTGTCAAATGCTTTCCTTAAGTTGTTCTCAGCTGAAAACTGGTGTGAAGTCTGGCATTCATCATTAACAGCTGGCCCCAGTCAAGGGAGTGTGTGTGTGTGTGTGTGTGTGTGTGTGTGTGTGTACACACGCACGCTTGGGGGTATATGTTGGTTATGAGCTGTTGGTTTCTGCTTTCACCATTTACTCCTCTCAGTTCTCTCAGTTATGGACTATGACCTTGTAAACCTTCAGGCACACATTTCATCTTCTTTCCATCTCTATGAAAAACAGTATTGCTTTGGACGTAGTGTTAAGAATGTTGATTTGAGATTTGGATTTTATGTATCTTTTCACTGAAAACAGTGATCGGCTACAGTCTTCTAGGATCTTCTTTCTTCTGTCCCTGCTATTAACATACCATTTATGGGAAAGAAGGTGTTTTTAGCTCTTAGTCATTGGACTAGTCTCATGGGAACAATCATTCCCTCACCCACTGGGTTTTTTATCATGTGTCTTAACTTTATGCAAAGCTGGTGATGCAAGGACTAATAAGCTCCAATTCCTGGCATCTTCTGGGAGCTGATGACTCAGAAGAAAAGAAGACAGAGTAGTAACTAGACCACTGGATGCCAAGTAATGTGTGTTATAATGTCACATAGTAGGGGCTCCATGGATGGAAGGATGGACGGATAGGGTAAATATACAATAGGATGTCATAGGGGTCTGTAAGAGGACATTTACCTACTGAGGGGGTTCTCAGAAGCATGGAATCTTATGGAGTAATTGAGGCTAGCAATTGATTCCTGTTCTTTTCTTTTTTGATGTTTTGTTCTATTCCTGTTAAGTTTCCATATATTCAAGGGGAGATATCTAGCAAGATGGCATGTATGAGCTTGGAGAGATGAGGACAAAAATGGCCTGGGGATAGAGATTTAGATGGCATTATCCCATGAGTGATGACTGAGGCTATGGTCGTTGATGAAATTGCCCAGTGACAGTGTGAGGCTCGAGAAAAAAGAAGGACCTAGAAAATAACTCGGAGCCATTAGCATCACTAATCTTTAGGAACACTTTATTAAGGACCAAATTAATACATAAAAGAGTGACACCAGCAGCATTAATTGGGTTCTATTCTGTGCTCTTAGAATAGCCATCATATCCGGCATAAATCTAACATTTACTGAGCTTCCGAGTGCCAGGCATTTTTCTGAGTGTTTTACATGTGTCGCTCATTTTACTTCTGCAGTGGCCTCTTAAGAAAGGTGGGGTTAACATCAGTTTTCAGAGGTGAAAACTGGGGAGTGAACTAACCCTTCTGGGTCTCAGTTCATTTCATTAGCAAGTCGCAGAGTCTGGCTTCACAGCCTAGATGCCTAGATTTAAATCCAGGTTGTTTGAGTACATTCCTAATAATCTTAGAGATTTGTTTTTTGTTTTCTGGTTTCCTGAAGTGGGTAAGACAGACAGCCCCACTGATAATTACCATCTATTGTGACACGTTCAGAAGGAATTGTATCTGGGATAATATGGAAGCCCAGGCATGGGGGTGGTAGTATGTCCATGTAAAGGTTGTAAGTTGGATATGGGATAGTAATGAGTTCCCTCATCCATACTCCTCTCATGGCCTTGAGGAGCTAAAGCTCTGTTGAATTTTTGCAACAATAGGCTTCAATATTCTGAATAGTTTTTCCATGGAAGGCAGGGTGAAATAATGTCCGCTGTCCTAAGGGGCAGGAGGGCTTGGTCTATGGAAGGGCAGCTAGTTTATTGATGACTTGAGTCCTAGAGAAAATATAGCTAATCCACAAGTGTACCTTGTAAATTGTGTAATTGTATCAGAAGAGGTATATTATGGTTTAAAATCCTTGGGCCATGCTCTCAAAGCCTGGAAAGATTTTGTAAAATAGTTGGCATATGGAGAGCCATGCTAAGAAACCGAGAGAAGTGAATAGGGCAAAAATATAGGAGATTTTATGTATGTATGTATGTATGTATGTATTTATTTATTTATTTATTTAAAAGATTTTATTTATTTATTCATGAGAAACACAGAGAGGAGAGAGAGAGGCAGAGGAAGAAGCAGGCTCCATGTAGGGAAGCCCAACGTGGGACTTGATCCTGGGTCTCCAGGATCATGCCCTGGGCTGAAGGCGGCACTAAATCACTGAGCCACCCAGGCTGCCCTATAGAAGATTTTAAATTTTAGTTGCTATTTCAGATAATTTTAGTTCTTGGAAAGTAGGAGTAAAGTGAACCAAGGAGCCTTGGAAATCAGATGGTTTCCAGGAATAGGTATTACTGCTATTATGAAAAATAACTTTGAATTGTTGCTGATGACTTGCCTGACTTAACCAACTTGAGATTTGAATGAGAAGACGTGGCCTAGGCTAAATATTTTCCTGATATGCATTCTCTCTTTGCTCCTTATCAGCACCCCCTGATTTCCATTTGGGGGAATCCGTGTGGTTTTGGACATGCTGACTTGGGTCCAGATTGAGGGGGGCATGTGGTGTAGGTTGGTCCGATGAGCTTATTTTCTCCTGTAGGCCACAGCGATGGCGGGGATGGCAGGTGGCCCACTCTGAGTCTGGCAGAGTGAACTTCTGTCCCTTTCCTGGGAAGGCTGATGCCAAGATGCTCTTTCTCTGGCTGGACATTAATTAGGAAATACATAGCCTCATGAGTGACTGAACGATATTTTGGGCGTATGAAGAAAGCCTGCTTTAGGAAGGGGGCAGTGCCCTGAAAAAGCAGGGTCAGAAGACTCAAAGAAACCAGTTCCTTAACAGTGGGAGCTGCTCAGTCAAAGCTGGTCTGAAGCAAAGACTCTCACCGGACTTGGCAGCTACACCACTGGGTGCATCCTTTATATTGTTGGAGCCACTTTGAATTGGGTATTTTGTTAACAGGGAACTGAAATCACCCTCACTATTTTGAGGTTTTCATTTCGGTATTTGCTTAAGAGAGCTATTTTTCTTTTTAAATATTTAGACATTTTTTATTTTAATGCCAAAATAGATTGTTTCACCCCTAAAATATTTTGCCCTTTTCTTCTACAAAGAGGTCTTAATTTTATTTTACAGCATAAATAGATTTTAACGTATGAGTGTTGTGTTTATGAAGAGGTTAGAGGAAGCACAAAAATGTGATTATTAAGGAATGAAAATTTATGACATTGCAATAAAAATGATAAAATATTTTATTCTTTGAAGGATTAGTTAGGAAGGATTAGTAGTTTGTGCTCTTACTCTGCTAACCTCTTAAAAGCAGGTGGTTATTTGTTGAGCAAGAATCAGTAGGCCTGACTTCACCATTGATAAGTTAGCCTAAGTTGTTAGAACTTTATCTTAAATGATTTGATGATGATAAATAGCTGATGTGGCATGTCCGCATGAAGCTTCCTATTGTTACTGCCTTTCATCCTTTCTGTTCTAAATAGTTGTTCAAATCTGTTGGCTATTAGGTGTAGCTGTGTGAGGATTTGGATGTGTGGAAGCAGAAATCCTGGCTAGTAATTTTCTTCATCCCCTGTTTTCTCTTCTGTCTTTTCTTCTCAGGTTGTTTTCTCCTTCCCAGGGTATTGACTTACTGCAGTGTTCTCTTTATGAAATGCTGTGCCCACCGTGGGAAGGTTTGATTCCATAGATGCTCTGGCCAGCCCCACTTAGGTCCACAAGGCGTAGGCAGCTTGGATGGCTGGTGCGCCCACGGCAGAAAGCTGCCTCAGACACCTGGAGGACTTGCATGCTGCCCTCCCTGACTTCAGGTTCTCTTCACATAATTAGCAGATAGGGTCACTGCCTCTGCAAGATAAGGAGCCTGTTTGACTCAGGGACAGTAATTGGGATGGTTGGGGGTGTTCACATTCTGGGTTTCCTTAGTTCTTCTGGGCCTCTGTGAATTGTGATGCAGCCACCTTGATGTTCTGTGGCCGAGAGGTGAACCATCAAGCATTCTTGCCAAGTTGATGACGATGGTGAGGGATCTGTGGACAATTTGCCCGATTTGCCCCTTTCTGCTTCCTGCCACAGTGGGAGACTGAAGAAGTGGGAGAAACCAGTATCTGTGTCAGCTCTGCCCAAGGAACCATTTCCGCCCTCTCCCTGGAGCACCCTACCCCCCTTTCCTCTGCTGCCTGAAGCCTCTTCCTCCTCCTCCTGCTTCTCTCCCCCTCTCTGTTCTCCCCTCACCTGCCCTTCCCTCTCTCCTCTCTCCTCTCTCCCTCTTTTCCTCTGCCCCACCTATGACTTGTCTCTTCCTTTAATCATATACTCCAGTCCTCCTCTTTCTTGAGTTTACTTGGACATGCTTTTGCCCAGAGCAGCAGTTTTTTACTCTCAACCCCCAAACCTGGGCCAAGTCCCCATCAGGCCACATCTCAGTTGTCTGTTCTCTTGTCTCTCTCCACCCCAGAAGTCTGTAGGCCTTGTGAAATTAAGAAAATTATCTTATTTCCTGTTAGATCTCAAATGCATGGCCAGACATGGTAAATGATCAATAAAGCTGGTTATTGCCAATCATTGTTCCAGGTGATTTTAACTCTGTTTTTGAGCCATTCTATTATGAATTTATTTTAGGTGGCTTTCCCCTCCCTAATTTTATGTGTTTTTATCATCAGAATAGGAAGCTTAAAAAGGAAAGCGAGAAAAAGCTATGTGTGAAAATAAAGGAGAATCTTTCAAGGTCTGTTCAGTTGTTAATGGGGTCTTTGGCAAAAAGCATATTACCTCACAGGCATGAGGCAATTACTTGTAGTGGTTACATCAGCCAGAATAAGGAGGATAAATTTAAGATTCTTGTCCCTGCACATCCTCTGACTCACTGCACAATTCCAGGTAAAGAATTTGTCTGGTTTGCTCTTGATTGTTGCTGTGAGCCCTCCGGGGTCCAGGCTTAGAGCTCTCCTGTAAGAGGAGTGCCCCGTTTTCTTCAGCTCATGTCTGAGATGCTGAGAATGAGCAAAGCACAGAATTTTAAGTCCAAGAGAGGAACCTTAGATTTAATCTAACTTAATTCCTACATTTTTCTGCTAAGAACACTGAGTTTCAGAGAAATAAAGTGACTGTAATTCAAGTTATCAAAGTAGTGAATTTCAGAATCAAGTGTTTGCATTCAGTCTGTTCGCTGTGCCCTCCTGTGCGTAACAAATGCTTGAGTTCTTTTGTGTGCTCGTAATCGAACTTTGAAACGATAAATAAGAAAGTAGTCCTTGCTTAATAGATGATCCTATTGCAGGAAGTTCATTAATATCCTTGAGTGAATCTTCTGATTCAACCTAATTGCGAGAGCCTGTCCCATGCTGTTGCCACCTGTCATTTTGTGGACATTGAATAAATATTTATTAAGTTTTTCATTTTGTATTTTAAGAGTGTGAAGGCAAACAGACCCTCAGGGGTGAGAGGCATAAGATACATACGTAAAGCCAGCTGGGGGCACAAGAGGGAAGGGTGAGCTGTGGTCAGATCAGAAAATATATATCACGCTTTAGAGGTATTTAAATTCCATTTTTATTTAGAAATCCTAAACTGAGCATAACTGTAACCTTTGAACCTTGTGTGTGTGACTCTTTTCAAATCTAGGCCCTCAAAACTATATAAAGAACCCATTTTAAGCCTCTTTAAAAAGAAAAAAAAAACACCTTGTAAAATTGCATCCAAGTGCAATTTGGGGAGGGTTTCTCCTGCCTGGAGAGGTTGCTCAGGCGGTGTCCATACTCAGTGCATGCTGTACATTTCCCCATAGATGGTAATCTCCATCTTCTGTAATTTCGAATGGTTTAAAAATCATTGTAAAAACAAATGAGAGACTTCAGCAGGGTAGTCCCTCCTGGCCCTATTCGCGTGTAAGAACCATAATCTTACCTACTTATCTCGCAGTCTGCCTATGTCAAGACTCAGCGCAAAGGCTGGATGTAGAATCTAATGCAGCATCGCCTGAAGTAGGGTTGACTAGAAGAGTGGGCAGTGTGATTGGTTAGGCTGCTGGGCGATCTGAACCGACCCATAAGTTGCAAATTTTTGTTACGCAAAATTTAACACTCACTGGAGTGAGCCGGGAGGATGCTGCACATAGGCTCAGATGCATCCTTTTTGGGGCCTGGCCATTGCTCTTAGAGGACAGTTTCATTTGCGTGAGATACTGTTCCAGCTTGCTGTCTCTTTCATTCCTGGGGAAAATGACTCTTTAAAGTCACCATTTTCGTAATGTGTTAAAAACCCGTGCTACATATCTAAAACCCTTTTTGTGTTTATTAGCACCACATATCACTGGGTTATCGTAGCAGGCGCTCCCCTTCTCTCTGCTGGGTCTCTCTTTGTTATCAGCATTATCTTGGTGCCCATTTCCTTCTGAAGGGGAGCAGTAACTAGTTGCGGAAAAATCCTCCGGAAGAACAGTTTCTATCTGTACCATTCCTTTTGACTGTTTACAGACTTGTCAAGCGGTACCCGATTTTATTGCATGGTTTATTTAGAGCTGGATAGGTCCTGGGAGATCACCTGGTATGATCACCTTCTTATGGAGCCCGGTGCAGTTATATGACACTATATGCAGTTATATGACACTAGCTAACTAATTCCTGTTATTTTAATGAATAGTGGTTTCCATTAATAGTTCTAGTATTGGGCTCAATGTGGTGAAATATTTTTGGAAAGACATAATAATAATAAGCTTCCATGGTGTGATGGATGCCTACTAAATATTAGGTGCTCCGCTCGACACTGTGTATTAGCCTTAATTCTCAAAATGACCTGGGCTAGGCATTGTTAACCCCATTTTATGGAAGAGAAAAAAGAGACTCAGATATATTCAGTTAATTGCTGGAAGATCATCGGGCTTATCCGTGTGGATATAAACCTGACTGTCTTTGGCACCGCGGTCTGTACTTGTCCCTTATACTGTGGTCCGTTCCTTCCTTACTCCAACGTGATTTGGCAGGAGGGATTGGGCTCAGAGACATTTTGCATAGCTGACAGCCATTAATTCGCACTACATTTTTTTTTCTCCCAAATTAGTAACACGGCTAAATCTTACGCGTGAAAGCATGATTGCAGCACATATGTGCAAAGCTCAACTGTGTGCACCAAGTTGACAAAAGTTGCACGGGTCTGCTCGGTGTTCTTTAGAGGATTCCCTTATAAAGCATGTGTATAAAATAAGGGAATTCCCATTCTTTCTATTCCTGTTGGCGAGTGAGGACAGGGCTATGTGGGAAATATGATGGGATGAACGGTGCAGTGCCGCGATGTTTGGAATTGGAAAACAAACCTGAGTGACATGCTCTGCTTTCCAGTCCCCCAGGTGGGTGGTGTCTCCTGGTTGAGGCCCAGAGCAAGTCTAAGAGAGGATGGTTCGTGAATCTTAAGTCCTTTTGGGACCTTCCCCCACCTGCCCTGCCCCACTGTGGCTCCTTTGTTCCACGGCCTTCTTCCAAGACTGCTGGAGTGTCGAGGTAGTCCTTCTATCAGAAGTTAACATTTGTTAAGGAGGTCATATGGATTTGAGAGGCCTGAGTATGCCTGCGCATGTTTAAATTCTTCACTGAAAAAAAAATCAATCATTTCCCCCTTATCTTTTTCTCTTTTTCTTTCTTTCTTTCTTTCTTTCTTTCTTTCTTTCTTTCTTTCTTTCTTTCTTTCTTTCTTTCTTTTCTTTCTTTCTTTCTTTCCTTTCTTCTTTCTTTCTTTTTCTTTCGTCCAGATGGTCCTATTTCTTGTAAGTATTCCCAGAGTTGTTCGTGATGCTGTGGAAAAGCTGATGGGATCTTTCAAAATACACAAATAGGGCAAAAGAAATCTTTGATGAATACGCAGGAGAATAAACTCCTCCTTTTATCACTTTGGTCTTTCCAGTGAGTGTCGCGCGAAGGGAGAAGGTCCTGTCTCAAAGGATGAAAGTCTCACGTGTATAATATAGTTAAGAAGTGTTTAAGTGTTTGTCCTGACTTTGCACAGTGGTTGCTGAGTCTCATTAGAGAGTAAGAGGAGAATGTAGACTTCCAAGGAGTCGATTTGGAAAATATTACAGAATGTTTGGACGTAGTTTTCCAGCTCACTGCTTCACGGGCTTTTCTGCCTCTGGGACTAGTTTTTTGAATGAATGGAAGGAAAAGGCCTGATTCCTGTAAGAATTTTTGTGGACAAGAAAATCAGAACCCTCTGCTAAATATATAACTTATGTTTTGAGCAGATGGAACAGACCCTTAGGTATATTGTGCTGAGCACAAAGTGCATTAATATAGCAAAGACATTTAATTATATATTTAATAGACTACTTACAGAGTCAGCAGAAATTAAACATTTATACCACGTTGTAGTTTAAAATAAGCTTAGTGAAGTTGCATAAATAGCTTTACCAGAAATTTTGCAAGCCTTGCCTTTTCCAAGAGGCAGGGACAGTATCCTTTTAAAGTTAACTTTGTGTTAACTTTGTGTCCACACGATCTAGCACTCAATGCTGATTAAGTGAATACAGGTATTGGACATCAGACATGCTGTGTCAAGACCATATCCATATCACTAGTGACTTCTATTTTTATTTTTTTAATTTTTTACTTATTTTTTTATCCCTGGTGACTTTTAATTGTGGTTGGCGTGTGTATTGTTTAGCCGTGGCTGCCTAGCAAAACATCTCAAAATGTAGCTGCTTCAAACAAACATGACACCCTGGTGTAGGTGGGTCAGGAATCCAGATGCGATCTGTCTCATGATCCCTCACAAGACTAAAATCAAGGGATTGGCTAGAACCACAGTTACCTCAAGGCTCGACAAGGGGAGGACCCACTTCCAGGGACACCAAGTGGTTGTTCGTAAGATTCAGCCCCTTGCCAGCTGTTGGAGCGCGAGGGTCTCCATTCCCCACTGGGTGTTGTTGGGAGACCAGCTCCTGCTCCTTGGTATCTTGCCCTCCCCGTAAGGCAGCTCACATCATGACAACTCACGTCCATCTGAGTGAGCAGGTGAGAGGCAAGGTAAGTCAGGAGTCACAGTCTTCTCTAAGCTAATCTTCCAGTCTCCAGGAATGAATCACTAAGGTCCACACCTGGGGGAGGAGAGATTGTAAGGTGGTGTGAATACCAGGCACTGAGATCAGTAGGAACCATTTGGGAGGCTGCCAACCAGTGTTGGAAAAGGTAATAGGTGTGTGGTGGGAGCACCTCCACAGTCAGAAGCAACCACCCCTACTGCAGGACATGGTTATTTTATACATGTCTTGTCCTATTTACTGTGTGTATGTGTGCGTGTATATGTGTGTGTGTGTGTGTGTCCTCTCCTACAGGATTGTACGTTCCTTGGTGACTGGGATCTTACCTTGCTTATTTTTATGTCTGCACTACACATGTTCTTTAGCCCTTAAATATTTAAAAAATAACAGAACCCAAGAATTAGGAAAAAAATGCATTCAGAGTTGGACTGGCTGGTTCTCTTTATTTGCCTTCTCCTGGAAGCAGAGCTGGATACAGGGTTTTGAGGGCACGTAGGAGGCTTATGGAATGAAAGCCAGACTCAGATTGCTGCGGTGGGCCCTGGGCATGTCTGTCCGTGGGGGACCTCCCAAGACGCACATTGAAAGATCCCCTTGGAACCTTCCATTGGAAGGACTCAGGACAGGTAGCTGGGGCCTTTGTTCACCACCAGCTCCTGTCACCCATTGGTTGAAGGTTGTACCAGAGGAATTAGCTCCTCCTCCCTCTGGGCAATGACAGATGACCATAGTCTTGGGGAGTGACTGGGGCCGAATTAGGAATATGCACAGTGTGTGTGTTGAGGTGAGTTAGCTGTTAGCACCAGGTCCGTCTGAGCCTGCTCTGAATCCCCGCTGCAGCAGAGACTACAATCAGGAGGCATGTCGGGCGACTCTCAGGGACACGATGCAAGCTGGCTGCGGTGTCTGCGACATGTGCAGTGGTAGCAGGTAGGAGCAGAGGTAGTCCTTGAGGGTTAGGGTGGGACAGTGCAGGAGATCACTGTGTGACCCTTACCTAGAATTCAGAGGGACTAAATCCTTTTGTGCAGTAGTTTCTCGAAGGTCTGTGCTATTTTATTTTACTATTTCCACTTGGGCAAAAGGAAAAGCAAGATATTGATCTCAGTTCTGAAGGGTTATTAATTGCCCTCACATGTGCCAGTCAATGTCAGAGCTGTCTGGCGGAAAAGATTAGAAATTTCCTGTGTGTTGTCTTTATCAGGAAAACACATACTGGCTGATTGCCTTTCTGATTTTCAATCTGATTTTCTTTTTATCTGATTATGAATCAAATACTGTGCATTGTGCAAAGACAGTCCTTATGCCCATATCATCGTAAGAAGATCTTTTGATTGTGCTTGGTATGAAATTGGAATGTCCTTGTTTTAAATATTGACCCAGACAAGAGTGAGGGTTACATGACCAGCAGCAGTGCTCTTTAAAAAAAAAAAAAAAAAAAGTGAAAAGTTTAGAAAATACTGCAAAAAATAGAGAATGACATAACACTTCTATACCTGGCATCTAGAATTAAGTGTGTACGTTTTGTCCTTTTTTTGTCAGATAGTAGTTAGGATAAAAGTAATTGAATATTATAACAAGAAAAATTCATGTTAAAACGTTTATAACGTGAACTGAAAACTCCTTTCTGGGCCTCTGTTTCTTTACTTACCCTCCTTTCCAGAAATAACCCCCCATCCTCAATCTGGTGCATGTATTTCCAGTTCTCTTCCCCCCCCCCCTTATATATAGTTTGCAACATTTTTTCCACTCAGAATTTTTTGGATACGTTTACATTGGTTCACAGATATTTAGTTCATTTATTTTATTTTTTATTTTTTTAATTTTAAAATTTTTAAACTTCATTTATTTTAAATACTAGTATTTCATCTTAAGGCTAGGCCACAGTTTCTGTCCTTTTCCCTTCATAGCAGACATGTTAGTTGTCTCTGAGTTCCCCGTTACAAGAATGCCTCAGTGGATGTCTGTGTCTGGGTTTCTTGCTTCCTGTATGTAAGGATTATCCAAGAGCCTGTGCCAAGGAGCAAAATTACTGGTTTTGAATAGATGAGTATTTCCACCTTGAATACAAACGGCTAAAAATTTTGTCAACATATTTGACCCAATGCACACTGTCTACACCAGACTGCGATTTTCTTCCGTATTCACCGCACCTGCTGTTTTGAGGCTTTTTCTGATTTTTTTGCTTTTCTCATGGGTTTAAAGGGATTATTTTGCTTTTTTTTTTTTTTTTTAAGATAACACTAAAAGAGGTTATGTATCTTTTCATATGTCTGGTGGCCTTTTGGGGTTTCATGTTCCCCCATTTGTTAGGTCCTATCTTTTGCCCATTACTATTTTTTAAATTAACTCCTATATTTCATGCATCAGGAATATCTTACTTCTTTAAAATGTATGACATTATTTTGTCATACAGAAGGCTTAAAGTATGATGAAGTCTACTTTACTGATATTTTTCCATGAGTTTTACTTTTCAAACCTGTTTAGGAAATATGTTCCTATTCACAGATTTAAAAAAAATAGCTCATACTTCATTTTCTCTTGAAAATATTTATTTTTTTAAAGAATTTAGATTCTTTTTAAAAAAAAAAGATTTTATTTATTCATTCATGAGAGACAGAGAGAGAGAGAGAGAGAGAGGCAGAGACATAGGCAAAGGGAGAAGCAGGCTCCACACAGGGAGCCTGATGTGGGACTCGATCCCAGGACTCTAGGACCATGCCCTGGGCCAAAGACGGGCGCTAAACCGCTGAGCCACCCAGGGATCCCCTCTTGAAAATATTTAAAGCTGTGTTTTGACATTAACGTTCTCATTCATCTGATTTTTTTAAAGTATGGTTTGTGGCATGGATTAAATTCCATTAATTAAATTAAATTAAATTTTTTTAAATTTCAAAATCGATTTTATTGTAGCCAAAACAGTGGAATTAACTGTACATAATAAACTATTATATACATACACATTTTAAGTTATAGGGAATAAAGTTTATTTTGGCAGATAGTGTTAAAATTAAAGTTGCATACATTAGTAACATAACATCCTTAATTTGGTATAAGTGTGACACATTTTCCTGTTTTCCTGTGTTCCGCTAAGTCACCATAACCTAAACTGCTTTATAAAACTGATATGTTGAAATTTAGCTTAATGTTTTCGCTTACGCTCTGATTCCAAACAAAACTTTTCATAAGTTTCTTCTATCTCTGGGTCCATAAATTCATATATTTTTCTAGGTGGAAAGTGAGTTTTTTCTGTATCATTTACTGAATTAGTGAATCTTTTCTTTGGTATTCTCTCTTTATTTTTACTACATTCCCATTTGTGTAAGGGTCTGTTTTGGGGTTTTCTAGTTGCCCCAATCTGTTTATTCTTTAGCGAATACCACATGATTCAATTACTACGATTTTAAAATAAAGCTTGACTTCTGTAGGGTAAGTCCTTTATTTTTATGCTGCTTTTATTCAGAACGGATTTGGATATTTTTTACTATATAGGCTTTGAAGTGAATTTTAGAAGCAATTTGTCTAATGCCACCAAAACAGATCTACTTGGAATTTCTATTAGAATTCCAATGGCCCTTCAAATTGATTTGGGTATATATGAGTCTTCCCATATATACATGACTTAATGTCTCCATTGATTCCCATACTCATTTGTGCCCATTAAACTGTTCTTTACAATTTCCACACCTTTTTCATCTTTTTCTCTGGTTTTGTTTTACGGTGTTATCCGTACATCTATTCTACTGATAAGTGACTTTATATTAATTTGAGAGGTACAACACAACAGTCTGATGTATGATTATGTTGTGAAATGAACACCGCGATAGGTTTACTTAACATCCATCACCTCATGTCGTTTCTTTTTCTTGTGATGAGAGCTTGGTCTAATCTAATCTCTTAGGAACTTTCAAATATCCAATATGGTGTTGTTCACTATAGTTACTATACTTTACCTTATGTCCCCAGAGCTTATCTTCTAGCTGGAAATTTATACCTTCTGACCACCTTTGCCCATTCCAGCCACTCCCTCATCCCCAACCTCTGGCAGCCACCAAACTGTTCTCTATCAGTTTGTGTGTTTTGGATTCCATTATATGTTATATTATACATTATTTGTCTTCATGTCTAACTTATTTCACTTAGCCTAAAGCTTTTTTTTTCTTCGTAATCTTCCAGCCCACATTTTCTCTGTCCATTCATCTGTCAGTAGACACTTAGATAGTTTCCATGGTTTGGCTGTCATAAATGATAGTCAGTGAACATGGGAATGCAGATATCTCTGTGAGTTAGTGACGTTGTTTTCTGTGGATATATACCCAGAAATGGAATTGCTGGGTCACTTAGGAATTCTATTTTTAATTTCTGGAGGAGCCTCCATACTCTTTTCCACAGTGGCTTCACCAGTTTAATTCCCACCAACAGGTACAGAAGGGGCCCCTCTTGTCCTCATCCTTGCCAACATTTCTCTCTTACGTTTTGTTAATAGCCGTTCTGACAAGTATAAGATAATATCTCATTGTGGTTTTAGGTTGCATTCTCTTGATAATGAGTGATGTTGAGCACCTTTTCATTTACCTTTTGTCCGCTGATATATTATTTCATCTTTTAATAGGTGTATTTCTAGATATACTGTGACATTTATTGCTATCATAAATTCTTTTTTTCTTTTTTTTTTTTTTACCCTTTTACGTTATATGGTTGGTTTTTGCTGGTGTATACAAATACTGTTTGTTTTGTGTGGGATCTGGTGTCTAAGATCTGTTTTGAGCTCCTTTCATCATTCAAAAAATAATGTCTGTAAAATCTCAGATTTTATTTAGAAACATCCTGTCAGCTGTAATTAGAATAGCGTCCCAGTTATTTGATTCATCTTTTTCTAACTGCATTGGTGGGGACTTCTAGTATGTTGTTAAATCATAGCAGTGTTAAAACAATTCCTGTTGCTGTGCAGCTGGAGAATTATACACCTTCTTTCTCCTAATCTTTCATCTTGCTTTTGTTTTGTTTTGTTTTGTTTTTCATCTTGCTTTTGTAATCACTGTTAGACATACATTAAAATTTCTTATTCTGCTCTCCATGTTGGTAATCACCATTCTGCTCTTTGGCATTTTGGTGTTCCTTAAAACTCTGCAATGTTAAGTAGCAGATTAATGGAATTAATATTGGTGTCCTACTTTTATTTAAGTCAGTGGCTTCCCTGATTCTTGGTTCTCTCTCCTAAGTCCCTTTGACCATTTTTTTCTGCCATTTCCCCAAACCTGGTACCTACCCCATAGACCCTCCTCCAACCGAAATAGGACTAAATCAGAGAGCTTTGTCTTGGTCTACTTTTAACTCATCGGCATCTTTAGACTACATTACAGTTTTCTAAGGGACGTTTTTATCTTACTATCTATTTTGATCAAATTCAGAGATCATTAGAAAGCAGTGATACTGAGGAACGAATTCAGTGTAGCCCCTGGAAGCCACATGAAGGCTAGTCAGTGACTGTGATGTCACATGAAATGAATGATTTAAATACAAGGAGAATACCTAATGGGGACCAATGTGGTCTGTGAGCTTCTCACACCCTTCCGAACATGAGTGGCCTCAGTGGTGGCAGCAAGAGTATTGTGCTGCCCTGCATACGGGCTCTTTCCCCAGGACATTCGCTGAGATTGCAGGGCACATTGTGTAAGGGTGTCCTAGAATCAGGCTTTGCATAGAGCAGTAGGGTTTTGGTTTCAGTAGGTATTTGTATGTCGTTTATAAAACATCTCCGACTCCTGTCACTGAACTTAAAAAGCCAAACGGTTCATCAGTACTACCTTGAATAAGTGGTTTGATACATCTAGGTAATGACGTGCTGTGACTAGTAAGATAAGAGGTTCTTTGGGGTCATAATTGAAAGCACAGACTGTGTGGCCCATCTGTCGACTTTGAATCCCAGCACCGCTTCTTAGCAGCTCTGTGACATCGGCACATCGTTAAACCTCTTTATACCCGATGTCGTCATCTGTAAAATGGGGATAATCCCATTACCCAATTCATAAGGCTGCCAGGAGGAATAAAGAAGTTAATATACGTGACGATCAACAGAGCCTTACACACAGTAAGTGTTACATATAACTGTTAAGTATTTAAAAACTCAGGATCACAAGAATATGCATTCCCTTCTGTGGATCTTGCAGTTTGGTGGGCACAATAAAGTATGCTATGCTGGTTTTTTGCTGTTGGGATTGCACAAAAAGAGACGTTCACATTTAGGGAGGTGTTGCTCGTGGCTGTAAGTCACAGAATACCCCTTTATTCTTCCAGGAATGTTTTAGGATAAGTATTCCTTCAAGATTAAGTGTTAAGGAGTTAAAGGCAAAGTCTTACAGTGTTTTTTTTAAATATCTGTTTCAGCTGCACAAGATTAGCACATTTTTCTTGGCAAAGAACACCTTTTCCTTTCCTTTTATTTTTTTATTTTTATTTTTTTTTGGTCCATGGCCTTTCTTGTTTTTTTTTCCCCAAACACTTCCTCTGAGGCTCCTGTCTTTCTATCATCTGCCTTCATTCTCTTCCCCATGCATCAGCACTTCCCTCCCACCACTTCCCATCGTCTGACTTTAAAAAAACAAAACAAAACAAAAAAAACACCCCAAACTTGTTCATCGATTGTTTAGCATGTTTCCTTCCTATTTTGCATTCCCGTGGGTGTCTGGGACAATCAGAGTGGAAGTGCCCTGACAGCATGGGAAAGTCACTGTGTCACTGGGGATGGACGTCACTTTAAGAGTGCAGGCAGGACACATGATGGATGGGGTAACCGAAGCAGTGCCCGGGCCTGGTGCTCAGGAAGCCAGTTAGGAAGCCATCAGCTTCTAGTTTTGAGTCACTGCTCAGTTATTTTCAAAGAGGTTAGTTGGCTCAGGATTGGCTTCACTGTTAGATAACTGAAGGTATGTTTCCTATACCGTGGCCATGTGTGATTTCTTTATTTGAGGACAGAGGATGCAAGATATCAGTGGTCTCCCCAAAGCCTGGAAGTCCTGGGTCTGAGCTCTATTGCTGTGTTTATTCATAAAGGTAAAAAAACACTCAAAATCCTCCCAAAATCAATGACATCCAGTTTATAACTAGAAGTGAGCTGGGTGGATGTCAGAGGCACTATGAACCAGCGGTACGTAGTGCCATCGCTGTTACCTCCAATGGCCAGCATTTATTAATCACTTGAGGCCAAGCATGTACTGCACACGTCAGATCTCTTCTTTCATCTCACACCCTGTGGAGACAGCCATTGTCCCCATTCTACAGATGCAAACATGTGGATGTTTCGAACCATTTTCACTGTGATGGAGTCCCTTTCACGTATGCTGTGTGCACCTCACGGGCCAGAGCACGTGCGTGTAGCTACTAGTAAAGAAGCCAAGATGCAATTTTTTTTTTTATATTCTCTGGATCAGAGTAGGTTTCGGTTACAGAGTAGAAAGATGGAATTACAGAACTGGAGGATAGTTCTATTTGTACTTGTTTAAAAGTTCATGCCTTCCAAGCGTCCAGGGCCTTATTAATGAGAGGGAGTGACAAGATGACCTTTTCTTCATCTCCCCACTCAAGGATTTATAGTGAGTGCGCTTGGGGTAAAAGACACAGTTGTCATTGTGTTATGGGTTAACAGTGTTCTATCAGGTGTGCAGTGTTGTAATTATGATCGGGGTGGGTACGTACACCCTTAATCCGTTTCACATATGAATCTTGGAGATAAGCAGCTGCCAGAGAGGTCGGTTAAGCACTATCCTGCCTCAGTCGGCACAGCCGGGCTGCTTTCCCCTTCCTGGGCCTCTGGCCGTTCTCCCCATGCCTGCTAGAACAGATGAAACAAATCAAAACAGCTTTGAGGAGGCTGGTGCATTCCCCCCCCCCCTGCTTAATTTAAACCCCAATCAAGTCTAATTATCAGAGCCATATTACTTGCTGGCAATAATTTGCTTTGGGTACAACTCAGAGCTACGTTGAAAATTTTATTTTGCCTTCAGAAAATTGGTTTACCTTTAAATTTTTTCCCCCAGATTTCCCTATGGAAAATTGGTTCTCTTAATTTAGGTATCTTGTAATTTTTCTCATTAAAAAATGTGTGGCATGTGATATCATTAGATTTTTTTCCCTAAATTGAAGTGACTTAAGTGGGTTGACATATGTGCTGCAGTATAATTGTGCTGTGTTTTTGGAGCTCAAGACAGTAATTACATCCATAAACTTACTGTCTATGGTAAAATATGTTAACTGATCATTGACATAAAATTCATTAATTTGAATCAATATATAATGCTCTGAGAAGCCCTAACAAAGGATCATTGACTGATGGGTAGGATACCATCGGAGACCCAAACATTTCTCTGTGAACAGCAGTCAGCAGTAAACATTTCTAAACAGCAAGTCAATACCATGATTCCCAAAGCACACCTAGCACGAAGCCTACAAGAAATTTAAACTATGACATGAGCCCAATAATTGAATTTACTTGTTTTTAAAAACAAAGGTTCTCTTCTATATTTTTGATCTGTACAATATCGAGCTGACTTTCCTAGAGGATCTTGGAATTTGACATGCTCAGATGCATCACGCCTGGTTACAGGTGTGGATGCTGAGGTCCAGCAGAGCTAAGTGACTGGGACCCCCTTCCATCACCCATCAGGAATGGGATGACCCTGGCCCTCGGGTCTGCATTTCCTGCTGGGCTGCAGAGTGCTTTCCCCCTTTCCTAAGATTGAATAACTTTATAAGGCAAACTGAAGCATTCTTGGGCTGGGAAGTGATTTCAAATTCAAAGTAAAGAATTTCCTTAGGAATCCAATCCCAGGATTTTCTTTTCACTTGAGACTGCAAATCTAAGGATATCACATGAATGCAAAACCTTGGCAAAAGCAAAACCCCTGTCATTAGATATGTGGTGCTTTACAGATAATACCTGGTTTACCCCTTCAGTATTTCTGGGAAGCAGGAGCCGGAGGAGAATTGTACCACATGGCTTCTCTGCTTAAATTGCTTGTCTCTGCTCCCTTCAAACACACGAGCACATCCATCGTGCTTTCGTGCTCATGCTGGTACCATAGGCAGTTTGGCAATGGCATTTTTTTTTTTTTATGGGCAGGGGTTTATTTTTAATTCCAGTATAGTTAACATACAGTATTCTATTAGTTTCAGATGTTTAGTCTAGTGATTCAACAATTGGACACATTACTCAGCGCTCATCAGAATAAGTATGCTCTTCACCCCCTTCGCATGTGTCCCTCGCCCCTCCGGTAACTATCAGTTTGTTCTCTATAGTTAAGAGTCTGTTTTTTTGGTTTGTGTCCTTTTTCCTTCTTCATTTGTTTAGTATCTTAAGTCCCACCTGCGAGTGAGATCATATGTTGCTTTTCTCTTAACTGACTTCACTTAGCCTTATGCTCTCTAGATTCATCCATGTTGTTGCAGACAAGATTTCATTCTTTTTATGACTGAGTAATATTCCTCTGTGTGTGTGTGTGTGTGTGTGTGTGTGTCTCGCATCTTTTCATGTATTTATCTGTCATTGGATACTTGGGCTACTTCCATGTTTTGGCTACTGTAAATACAGCTGCCATAAACATAGGGATATATATCTTTCCACATTAGTGTCTTTGTGTTCTTGGGGGTAAATACCCAGTAGCGAGGTTACTGGATCGTAGGTTAGTTCTATTTTTGACTTTTTTGAGGGGCCTCCATACTGTTTTCCATAGCAGCTGTCCCCATTTGCATTCCCACCGACAGTGTGCATGAGTATTACTCTTTCTCCACATCCTCGCCAACACTTGCTGTTTCTCGTGTTTCTGATTTTAGCCTTTCTGACAGGTGTGAGATGGTAATTCAGTGTGGTTTTGATTTGCATTACCTGGAGGATAAGTGATGTTGAGCATCTTCTCATGTGTCCGTTGGCCATCTGGGTGTCTTCTTTGGAGAAATGCTGTTCATGTCTTCTGCCCATTTTTTAAGGGGGTTATTTGTTTTTTGGGCATTGAGTTGCTAAACTCTTTTTTTTTTAAAAGATTTTATTTATTCATGAGAGACACACAGAGAGAGGCAGAGACACAGGCAGAGGGAGAAGCAGGCTCATGCAGGGAGCCCAATGCTGGACTCGATCCCAGGACCCCGGGGTCATGCCCTGACTACTGAGCTACCCAGGCATTCCGAGTTGTATAAGTTCTTTATATCCTGTGGATACCAACCTTTTGTCAGGTGTTATTTAGCAAGGGCAATTTTAAAGGTGGAACAGCACATGCTGTTTCAGAGTCTGGACTGGGCAGAGAAGAGAGAAGGGAAGCAGTCCCCATGCTTGCTGGTGTTAACTTTGGCTCAGTTGTCCTATGGTTACCTTCTAGCTTCTCTCTGACCCCCAAATCACTTTGTACCGAGCTCCCTTCCTCTCTTTCTCCTCTTCGTCTCCTCTCTCCCTTTCTCTCCCACTTCTCTTCTTTTACTTCCTCTCTCTCTTCTCCCTCCCTTCTTCTCTCCCTCCACTTCTCTCTTTCCTTCTCTCCCTCTCTCCCTCCCTCCTTCCCTCTTTGCTTCTGCTCTCTCCCACTACCCATCTCCCCTGCAGACTTGCATCAAAAGGCTCCATGCCCTTTGGTGTCAGGTTGGCTTAGGTCCAGTGGGCAGCGGCTTTGGAAGCAGGGAGGGGGAATAGAGAATGTGATAGAAGTCATTCTCTGGCTCCCTTCCTGTGGCATTAGGCCCAGGCTGACTGAATGCTCTTCTGAAAGTTAAGGGCACTTGTCAGGTGACCCTCTCTACCCAGCTCTGTCCTGCACGTTCTGAAAGCAGCTTCCTCCCTTTGCCTCTTCTGGCCTAGGTGTGAGGAAGGAGCCCTACTCTTTTTACTTTTTTGTAAATAATTCCACTATCAATTTTTGTCTCAAATCATCCAGTCTGAGTTATGCACTCTTTTTGCTGCAGGAACCCTGGCTGAAACATTGGGTGTGAATGAGCTGGTATAATTGTGCATCGTGTCTGTAAATTTGCTTCATTTATTGATTTGATAATTATCTATCCAGCATCCACCGAGTGCCAGGCAGAGGATAAACAAGACCAAACTCCTGGCCTTGTGGAGCTTAGAGGGGGGAAAAAAAAAAGAAAAGATGAACATGTACATGTACAATATAATGTCACAGAATAGTAACTTTTATGAAGTAAAGGAGAAGAAGTGGAAAGGAGTTATGGGTGGTCTTTTAGGGGAAGGGACATTTTAACATTGCTGAATGTGGTGAGTCATGCATGCTTTGCAAAAGTACTCATAGGAGTGTATTTTAGTGAAGGGAATCACAGGGAACCTGAGTTGGGAATGTGCTTGAAGAGCTCTGGAAACAGCACAGAGACTAGTGTGACCAGAGAGCAGTGGGGATTGGGATGGGATGAGGACCACAGGATCCAGATAAGTACCCAGGGCTGGGCTGCTTGAGGCATTGCAGGCCCTCAAAGGACTTGGGGTGAGTAGAAGGGAAATATACTGGAGGGTTTGGAGAGAAGGAATGTTACCTGTGTTTTACAGTGTGGCTCTGTCTGCCACTGGGAAAGTGGAGTCTACCGATGGCAAAAGAGCAGAAGGGATGTGAGGTATTGCTGGATCCTGGATGACTGGGATGCTAGTATGTGTTGAATTGTGTCTGCCCCAAAATGCACTGAAGCCCTAGCCTTTGTATCTCAGGATGGGACGTTGTTTGAAGAGAGAGTCTTTACAGAGGTCATTGAGTTAAAAGAAAGTTGTTAGGGTGGTCCCTAATCAGGTGGAACTGGTGTCCTTATAACAAGGGGAAATTTGGAAAAGGAGGCGACCTGTGGGAAGGAAAGAGCGTTAAGAGACATAGGGAGAGGAGGGCCATCTAGAGGCCAAGGAGAGAGGCTGGGACAGAGCCTTCCCTCACGGCCCTCAGGAGGAAACAACCTTGCTGATGCCTTGATCTTAGACTTCTGGCTTCCAGAACTGTGAGGAAGTAAGTGTCTGCTGTTGAAGCCATTCAGATGGTGGTATGTTCTCACAGCACCCCTGAGCCAATGATACTGGTAAATGGTTTGGATGAGGTGCTGATGGTAAAAGCAAGCACGGTTGAATTTGAAATACGTCATGAAGTGAAATCCCCTAGAATTTTCTGATGGATTAAATATGGGGGAGGAGGGGGTTGGTGTCTGGACCACGGGAACTGAGATTAAGAATGTGACAGCAAGGCTGATGCCAGGTCGTTGCTTAGAGCAAGTTGGCTGAATGTAGGAGTTGAGGCAAGATGGCGGTGAGGCCACTGAGGAGAGAAGTGCGGGGGACAAAACATCAAGAATCGTGTCATGGGCTTGTAAAATTTGCAATTCCTGCTTAACATCTCAGAGTAGGCAATTAGGGTTGAGGGGGAGATGTGGTGAGGGCAGAGTCATAAATGCCCAGTTGGGGTCACCACCCACCCTGCCCTCCAGATCTCCCTGCAGAGCCTGGGCTGCTCCCTGCTGCCCGTGTGGACACCACCGGTTGTACACAGAGGACTAGAGTCAGTACACAGGTATTTTTATATAATGTTCAATGTAGTTATCTTAATATATGTTAGAGGAAAAGTAACTGGGCGGCCTGGGTGGCTCAGTCGGTTAGGCGGCTGCCTTTGGCTCAGGTCATGATCCTGGGGTCCTGGGATCGAGTCCTGCTTTGGGCTCACTGCTTGGCGGGGAGCCTAACTCTTCCTCTCCCTCTCCTCATTATCTCTCTCTCCAATAAATAATTAAAATCTTTAAAAGAAAGAAAAAAGAGAGAAGGAGAGACATTTGTAACTGGAACAACAAAGCCAAGATTTCAAGATACTATTACTTAGGCTATCATTAAAAATTGAAGTATTTCATTTAAAAAAAATAATTAAGAGTAGTATACATAGTAGATGTCATAGTAGACAGAGTACATGGATCTGGAAATATGAGTAAGTGAATGATTGACATTTGGGTCGCAGCCTGAAGCTGCAGAGTCTAAAGATTCCTGCTTTATTATGGTCTAAGAACCGCTTCCTTAGTGTGGTTTTGAACCGTAGGTCAAATCCATCTGATGTGGCAGCCAGAGCCTGGCATTTGTTTAAAAAGAAACTATCCTAGATGAGCAAATAGTGTGCCTTGCCAGCAGTAAGAGTCACGTGTTGTTGAAGGAGGTGAAACGTATTTCTCTCTGAGTATCGCAGTGACACAAGTTAGAAAGCCATTGTTTTGGGGGTTTGCTTTCACAGGTGGGAATATCCCTTCCACTACCCCATTTTGGTGACTCTTAACTCCAGCCAGAAGTTTGAAAGAAAAAAAAATGATGTACTTTCATCTTGACCAAGTTATAAATTATGGAAGTTCTCATAAATTATAGTGGGATTAATTCCATGGGATTTAGAATCCTACAACGTCCTCCTCGAAAATGTGTTGTAGCTTCTAAATGGTACATTTCTTGCACGTTCATTTGGGTTTTTTGATTCGTATTTTGATATGCTTGGTAATTGTTAAATCTCCCCAGCTTGTGGATTCTTGGAGTCAATTTATTTTAAGGAACTTTCTTGACTTTGCATGGTCCTCGATTGCTTGATAGACGTGCAGGGGCTCCTTTACTAGGGCCCGTTTGCAGGAGTGTTGTTGTATTTTAGTCAACTCTTTAGCAGGGGCTTTGGTTGGGGATGAAACACATTCATCACAGGCAAAAGGATGTCTCAGAGTTTGGTGAAAAATCTTATTACCTGAGAATGCATATGATTCTTTCCAGAATTAAAATTGTTTTGAATGGACTTTTAAAAGACATTGTCTGGGAGCCCTTGAAACAATTATGTTTATTTTGTTTGTTTGTTTTCGTGTATTAAAAGATCTAGGCTGGAGATGTCTGATAGTAGTTTTTTTTTTTAACCATGGGATTAATGCCAAAATTGTGGATATACTTGGTTTAGAATTTTTCTCATGGCTCTAATTTTGAGGTAGAGTACCTTATCCATGACTTAAAGAACTAGTTATTTTATAATCCAACATCAGCCACTAAATTCACTGGACACCCATTATTTCATGCCTGATAAATCATTTTCCACTGAGTATTCTTTGAAGTGTCTTTGTATGATGCAAATTAGGTTAAAGTACTATGCTATCAGATATGTACTGTTTAGGGAACAATAATTTCTTTAAAAAGTATGATCTGCAGTGTTAAGGGATGTTTATGATTTCTAAAATGACTTACTTAACAGGAGTCTTGACGAAAGCATTTAGCACGGACCTGAAGTGTGTCTCATTAAGTTTCCAGATTATGCACATGTCAACACTTCCCTTGTCATTTTTTGTCTAATAGTTTATTTACACAACCGAGGGCTGCTACTTTTATTAGTGGTGGTTATGATGGCACAAAGATTTTGGTTAAGTGAACCTGAGCAATATAATGTTGCCATGAAACTGATGGTGAGGCTTCCACCCCTCCTTCTCTTGTCCCCACACCCCCCTGCAGTAAAGAGCCTCTATTTACGTATGTAAATAAGCTGCTCTGTAGAGAGCCCCCTGGGCCACCCAGGTCCAATCTGTTATTTTGCTGAAGTTGATGGAATTAGCCAGGAGGTAAATGCTACCCGGAGACTGATGTCTCAGTTTGGGATGACAGATACCAGAGTCTGAAGGCTGTCATTTAGGAGGAAAAATGGCTTCTTGGGACTAAAAGTTTGGGAAAAGAAAATGAAGTCATCTATTTTGTCTTTCACATTAGCCTGAATGTTAGAATTCAGTTTTTCTTGAACATGGGAAGTTGTAGGTACAATTTTTTATATATATAAGGTGTTGATTTCCGGGGTACCTGGGTGGCTCAGTGGTTGAGCGTCTGCCTTTGGGGTCAGATCCCAGGGTCCGGGGATCAAGTCCGCATTGGGCTTCTTGTGGGGAGCCTGCTTCTCCCTCTGCCTGTGTCTCTGCCTCTCTCTGTGTGTCTCTCATGAACCAAATAAATAAAATCTTTTTTTAAAAAATAAGATGTTGGTTTCCTGCATTGCCGTTAATAAGAGCCCTGTTTGCTTTTTAAAAAATGTCAAGTATTTAATAATTGACTTTATGTAACTGCTTATGCTCAGAGGTGCATTGTCTGTACTTCTCCTGGTTGTGTCAGGGAATCTGGCCTATAACAAGACTGGAAAAAGGAAAGAAGGAGTTTTTACATGCCTTCATTGAGGTCTCCCTCAAGTGAAGAAGCAGATGTGTCTAGCTTCTAATGAATTAAATTCTTCTCAAAAGTTTTTATCCAGTCCCTAGCTATGTACATCTTTCCACAAAGCCTCAGTATCATCCAGCTGATTCCAGAATATGTGAGTAACTGACCATGACTGACTTGGTTTTTTTTCCAGTGGTAGAGTGCAATGCGACTGTTGAATTCTGTTGAAAATTAAGATTAGTTTAAGATAGGAGTCACAGGGAGGAAAAACTTGGTGTGAGCTGCTCACAATTCCTTTATTTTCACCCCGTATGCAATTCATTAAAATGACATCAATACTCCAGGGTGTTCTTTGGTTTCTATTAAGATGTATTACCAGAATCTGTATAAATGTATTGATTATTTCATACCCATATTTGTTCACTGCAAGCAGACTATTGTTACAGACTCATTGTACTTGATGATAAATGAGATAAAATGGAAGCCAGGTTTCAAAAAGCCACCTCCCCCCAGCCCTCCTCCCGGAAGGATATGCTTAGTCTCTTTAAACTGGCCTTCTGCTGGGGGGTTGAACATCAAGATTCTAGTTTTAATATCAACATCTGCCCCCTGCTGAGTTCATGGTGCAATTTGCTAATTAAAAAAAAAAAAAACCACACCACTTTCACCTTGCAGTCAGAAGAAGAGCAATAAACCACAGGTCTACGATTTAGTTAATTTGCACATTGACTGTAATTGTATATTTAACGCCAAGATTAATTTTTTTCCTCATAAGTGGAAGCCTGGCACTGTGCATTGGAACTCTTAAATCAGTTGTAATCATTTCATAGGAAGGTTAATAAGGGCAGATAGATCTCCAGATATATTAATGAGGCTATTTATTTATTTATATCTAATGACTTTTTTTTTTTTTTTAGGGAAAAAAAATTAAAACCACTTTCTGATAAGCCATTGCATTTAAAGGAGAATTTTCAAACCCAACTAAATACATAATCTCGTGATTTATAAAACATAGAGTAGGGGCACCTGCGTGGCTCAGTCCATTAAGCATCTGCCTTTGGCTCAGGTCATGATCCCGAGGGATTGAGCCCCAAGCCCATCTGTGGTAGGGCTCCCAGCTCAGGGGGGTGTCAGCTTCCCCCTCTCCCTTTCTGCCCCTTCTTCCCTTGCTCACGTTCTCTCTCTCTCAAGCAATAAATAAAATCCTTTTTTTAAAAAGTCATAATGGCATTTCTCCTGCGAAACTATTGATTCTTTTGAGTGAGAAGTCATACTCAGTTTTTTTTTTTTTTCATTTGTTTCTGTTTTGCCAAATATTCAGTGAATTAATGAGCATCACTTTTGCTGTTAAGCCTTTGGTCCATTTTTCTAGGTCATCTGAGATTTAAAACTGTTTCCTTGGATTCTTCCAGAAGAGAGTAGGGAAAGAATGCATGTTGGCAGGGCAGTTACTAAAGAAAAACATAATTCTGACTCGTAGTCTACTTAATGACATTTCCTTTTTGAAAGGTAAGCATTATATGTTGGACACCAAAGTAGTGATTGTTGGCATTTCAAGTGGATGTGATTGATCCACGTGTTAGAAGTAATAGAGCTGTTATCCCTGGAAGAAGAATTGTTAAGTATTGTACTATAGATGCTGCATTCTCACCTCAGTAGAAGGCCTTGTACTCTGCTGTGTCAACAGGGCTGAGCTAACTATCACACTCATGCGAGGGGCTCTGCTCCCTGTGTGGCCTCTCCCTTGGACCAGGGGCTTTAGGCACAGGGATGTTTAAGACCTTCTCTCCATTGCTTTCATCTTCCTATCACTGAAGTTGATGCTCACCATGGATCGATTGTTTGCTTCTCAAATTCTTGAAGGAATGGAGAAGTGAAACTCTGTACAGTTGACATGGACCTCTATTCTAAACTTGCCCTTTAAAATATAATTTCTTGGATTTTTTTTATGTATATGTTTGGCATGGAATAAACGATGGGAAGTGTTGAGTCTTTCTATGGGATCCATCTCTATATACAAGAACATTCATAGGACGGGTCTAAGGAAAAAGCACCCTTCCTCATAGATTAAAGTACTAAAGCTCAGTCTCTGTTGGAGCCAATAAAATTTAATTGCATTCAGGGACAGAAATTTTGGTGGTTTCCAGGCACCAGGAGTTCTTCCAGGATGATGCAGGGAGGCTGGAGGTTTTTCCATGTTTCTGAGGAAGGCTGTGATTCCCATGTCATTCTGCTGATACTTACATGAGTGGCAAGTCCAAGAGTTCCCTTTAATGCCTCTTGTTATTCTGGGAAGATTGACTTCAGTGTTCAGGGAAATCGGGTTCCAGTCTTCCTTGGTGTCCTTCAAGTACAGTCAGAGAAAGTATCAGATAAGGGAAGAATGAAGATTTGTTGGGCAATGTCTGCATCCTGGGCTGCATTCTTAACTTTATTACTCAGGTGTATATTTAAGGCTGGTGTTTAACAAAAGGATTTGAACGTGGCATGTGCTTCCATGGGGGGAACACGTCGTGTTTTTATTATTGGATGTCGGCTAAAAGAAACAAGTACAGTGCCGTTAAACGCTGTCCCTCTCCCTTTTCTGACCATTTCCCATCATCCCATGCCCCACCTCCTCCCCTTCCCCTCGCTCGTTCATGCCCCATCTTCCATTCACTGTCAGGAAGGGCAGCCTCCGAAGAGCCACTTCAACTCAGCCCGACATCGGCAGAGACTAGTGGACCCAGCTGCTTCAAAAGTGAGTGTGTCCCGTCGCCCCAGGCGGCAGGTGTGCGTGGGGGTGTGGTTCCTCTGTGCAAAATGAGGTGGTGGGTTTTTACATGTGCTGGTGAATGTGAAGGCCTACGAGGAAGCAAAGTCTGCTGTATTAATTCAAGACCATGCATACCAGTGCAGTTGTGGGTTTGACAACCAGCCCTGAAAACCATCAGAACCCTGATAGGTAGTATTTGCTGGTTTCTGTGGGTACTCCTACCACAGCTGGCTTTCAAGTGCCGCTGTGACAAAGCTGACCTCACAGCTGGGAAGAGATGGACGCCATGTAGAGCACCGGTACATAGTTTTTCCTACCCTACAGATGAACTTGATATTAAATCCTAGTAAAATATAGCAAAAGAAATCAGAAGTCGAATCAGTTTTGATTATCTTTTACCTTTGTTTCCAATAGAATGTATTTCATTATAAGTTTAGATATTTCTAACTCTTAATAATGACTGTGTTTAAACAGCTGACTTGTACAGCTCCTGAAAACTCACAACTTGGTGAGGGGAGGCCTCCAGGGCCATAGTTAGTGTTGTGTACCGGTTGGGAATACTCAGTCCAATTCGGTCATGCTCAGCTCTTCCCTTGATCTTAGTCAGAAGGCCAAGAAGCGATGGGTCATGCTCAACCCTTATGCTCTGTTTGATGAATAGCAGTAGCCACAGAAAAGTGGGTGAGGTTTTGGGTTAAGGCTTGCTAACCCCACACATCTCAGGTAAGTCACGGGCCAGTCCTGCTGCACACGGATTTGCATTGACAAACATGTACTAGCAAATAGGCACAAAGCGTCTTGCACCCTGTCAAATAAACCCAGGGAGGGATCCCTGGGTGGCGCAGCGGTTTGGCGCCTGCCTTTGGCCCAGGGCGCGATCCTGGAGATCCGGGATCGAATCCCATGTCAGGCTCCCGGTGCATGGAGCCTGCTTCTTCCTCTGCCTGTGTCTCTGCCTCTCTCTCTCTCACTGTGTGCCTATCATGAATAAATAAAAATTAAAAAAAAAAATAAAAATAAACCCAGGGAAATCCCTACTCTCTGGCCTCTGAAGTCCTCCAACCAAATCTGTTCGGAAAGTTCCACTCAAGGTCGATGACCTGACAGCTTTCCACAGGCAGGGTTCTCTCACGCTTGTAGTGGGCATCCAGCAACAGGGCTCCTCTAACCCAGTTCCTAGACATGAGGCTATAGAGCATTTGGTTCTCAGGGGCCAATCCTGAGGGTACAAGTTATAGGCTCCCTAGATCCTTAACACTGTTCATGCAAGGGTGAAGAATGTCTTTAGATTGATTTTGCCCACTTACCCTAAATACCTCTAGTTTCAATGATGACTGCCTGTTTGTTAACATCCATCATGCCAATCAGGGAGCCACTGATTTTCATTTCAGCACTGAAAGCCTATTTCATTATGCCACTTGGCAAACTCTCTAGGGTTAACTGAAATGTATATGCCTCTTATGTAATACTAGTTGACCACTCTGGGGGAGTAAATTGTGATCAGGGCCACTGACTATACAGGGGATAATTTAAACCAACATAGAAAACCCCAGTGCCTCTGGTAAAGTATTTGAAAGTGAACTCCAGGATCCGTAACCCTGTGTTACATGTATTAAGTGCCTAGAGTGCCCCCTCCCCAAGCTCTCCAGATAATTCGCTTTGGCTCATAATCCTTATGATGGAGTCTTGGAAGTTCTCTTGGTGTGGGAGGGGAAGATATAAACCAGCTTTGAATAAGTTGGATGGTTTCATGTAAGGTGAATTTTGGTGAAGGAGAGCACAGCTCCAAGTATACCAGGTCTTTCACGCCTAAGGACTCCACTCAGCACGTGCTTTGGTTCCTCTTTCTTTTATCCTGTATTCATTTCATTCTCCCTTGACATTTCAGAAATACTGTGCCTTACCATGTAGTGTGTTATTATATTACACTCTAAGTTAGCTAATTTTCTTTTAATGCTGAAGAAAATTGTTTTGTTGTTTTATTTTGAGCGAGAACCCTTCCCTTCCAGATAGAGTTTAAGAGGAAAGTCACTAAACTACTGTAAAGAAGTCATCTGGTGCTTTAATGTGCTATGTGAATAGGTTCAACCATGTTACCTAGTAGGTTTTAAAGGTCAACTCCTTTCTCGCCCCAAATACGGCAGTACTAGAAATTTGAGAAGGGCCTAAGAATCTTTCCTAGCATTAAGATGTGTTGGGGGAAGCCACTGTTAGCTGTGTGGGTATGTTACTTGGACGATAAATAGTAAATGGAAATGTGTGCCTGTGTAGCCAGTGACCTTTCATTATAAGCACATTGCTTTAGAATCTGTGGTGTATCATTTTCAATTCAATAACCCGAGCTGCAGTAAAGAACCCTTGCAAATTATAGGTGCCCATGTTGTGGGGGGTCAGAAACAATTTATGGTAAACCAGCTGCCAAATCTTCTGAGGGCATTGATTTTGTTCTGAGTCGGTGTTGTGTAATCTCAAGAGAAGTGTGCTCAGCTAGAAATGTTTAGTTCCCCTGTAGCAATATAGAATATACTAGACTGGGTTGTACTTTGCACTTTGCCATAAGCCAGCTCTTGGGTAGCCACTTACCACGGAGCCTCCGTTGCTCTAGATTTTTCTCCTCTATTAAATGAGAGTATATGAAATGTTCTCTTAATCAAATGGAGCAATTATTTTTCTTTTCCCCTCAAGGCTATTTATAACTAGTCACTTTACCATCTAGTCTGAGGTTTTTGAATGGCATTTCTCAATCCTAAAATCCCTCTACCAATGACATCATTCCTCATTACTTGCAGACCATTATTATTAGGCAGTCTTCTATCACTGTCTTCAGTGGAAGTTAATTTTTAGAACAGAATTGCATTAAAGCTATGGGGAAAATATGGACCAGACATAGGGGCTCATTGTCTGCTCAAGGAGTTGGTGCTTTTTTTTTTTTTTTTTTTTTTTTTTAGCTTGGGGTTTTTTTTCCCCCTCTTAGAAAGCTTTTTGGTGCTCTAAGTATAGGAAAACAAGCTTTTAAATCTGTTTTATTTGAATAAGAGGAAAGGGTTAGGAAGAAATCAAGGGTAAGTAATCTGCCTCTGATTGGCTAAGCTTGTCCACTGGGAGTTTCTAAATATTTGCTTTCACTTTGAGAATATGCTCACCTGTCTCTCCCCCAGTATGAATGCTGTAACACTGTAAATGAACAAAGAATGAAGCAAAACGGGCGATAGGAATAATAGTTCAAAGACCGCAGAGCAGTTATTGTGGAGTGGTAAAGGCCTCTGTTAAATAAAAATCAATTTGCTATGGAAGCACCAGGGACACGATCTGGGGAGACAGGAGGTACACAAGGCAAGAACACAGGAGAGTACAGAGGATTACTTTTCAAATCCTCTGGCATTTCTGCCCAAAAGGATGATGAAGATTTATTCTAGATGAGCTGTCGTCTTCCATTGGAAGCTTTGCTGATTCAGAATAAATAGGTTCATAAAGATTGTACTTACAGTTCGAGCTTGTGAGAGTAAATAGGGGTTCAAAACCAGAAAAGGTATTGTAACATTCTATCTTCCTTTAAAAAACAAACCGAATGACCTGAATGCCCTGGTAATCCAACTACCAAAAACCCGCATACAATTCTAAACTATGTTGTGGTAGTCTGCTGTAGGGCCTGAAAATCCTTTATACTAATTCCCAGCAATTTTTCCTACCTTTTTCTAATGAGAATAAGGTTTATAAAACGTGGACTGCCCTGCTGGGAAAATCAGCCCAGAGCCATCTCAGAGCAGATGGTCTTCTTTTCTCATGACCATAAACATTTTAGAATTGATCTTTTTTTTCTTTTCATTTTTTACCTATGTGAAGAGTAAATGTCTTTGAGACCTTAGAAACCCACTGTTGAGAGGGGACAAGAAGCTATGCTGAGTTCACAGTTGCATAGATGAAGTGGGATAATGACAATAGGAATCAGGGCATCGTGTTTCTGTCTGTAGTAGCAGAAAAAATCGGTTGATTTTTTTTTTTTTTTTGAGCAGTGAGGAGTTTGGTTTTAAAATGTCTACATTTTGAGTTTTGTTATGCATTGGGTTTCTGGATGGTGATGAACACCTAGTCCCAGGAATTTCAACTGTTAAAGAATAATTTCCTTTTTGGAGGATGTAGTATTTGTTACTCTATTTAAGGATGTTGGAAGATGGGGAAGGGGTCGGGAAGACCAGGTGCCATAATTATTCTTGGAGTATTTTAGTCACATAAAGTGTCATATTATGGGTGGGTTTTTTTGTTTTGTTTTGTTTTTGCCAAGGCTAAAAGAGATGGTTGATTTCTATCAGAAATTTTTGAGGTAGTTTATGGTTTGTGTTTGTCTGTTTTGACATCAGCCATCTACAAATTACCTTTGGCCCAGTTAAAATGAATGTGAATCCATATCCGAAACTTATTAGCTGTGACTTTGGGCCAGTTATTTAATCATCTGAAGAAAGCCTCAGTTTCCTCACCCGAAAATGGAGAAACAAAATAATATCCCTCTATCAGATTGTTTTGAGTTCTAAATGAGAGATAATGTGTAAAAGTTTTTCCCACACAGCCAGTTAAGGAATATCAGACAAATCAGAGCTATCCTTTAAATTATGATTACTGTTGTCATGGTAACTAGTTAATAATGAATTCAAGTGGAATTTTTCTCTTATTTTATAAAATAAAGGGTTAGGACCAGATGATTTTTGGGGAGTAAAATGTCTGCATTGTTAAAAGTCTGTTCTGCTCATGAATGCATACCATGCACTCAGCTGTATGTTAGGCGTGGAGGGAATAATTTGCAGGATCGGGTGCTTACCTTCAAAAATGTAATAAAATTAGCAAATAAAATAAGTAAAGCTGAGGCAGTAATAAATTGTATGGTAAACAGGATCAGTGTGGTATTGGGTATTGATTTTGAATTGAGGGAGATCTGTGAGCAGCAGTCAGAAAAGATTTCCTAGAGCTTGTGAGTTTTCATCTAGACCTTGAAGGAGGAACAGGACACTGTTAGCAGTGTGAATGCAGATGTGAACGTTCCGTAGTGCACACAGGAAAGTTGTGTGGCAGCCCGGAATGGAGGGAGTGTGACCTGAGGTCGATGTGCAAGGTATGCCCTTGACGTGACCCTCCGTGACGGGATATGCACAGGCTTTGAGGTCAGGCAGATGTGCAAGAGCTGTGGGACCAAGAAGTCTCTTCTTTCGGCATCAGCACGCTGGGGGCATGACATTACCTCCCTCATTAAGAAGGTGGTTGTCCTAAAATAACCTGGTGTGGCTAATCCATGGAGTAATAACGCTGTTTGGGGGAGTCAGCTGGAAGTTCTTAGTTAACCTAGGCAGGGTCTGCCCTGTGACCTCGACATCTCCATCTGGAAAAAGTGGCCTGTGTCCAAGGACGTGTGCACAGATGCTTCTGGCAGCACTGTTGGTGTTCCAGAAAGTTTAGGGTTACTGTGGATGTAGGCAGTTGAGAGAGTGACTGGGAAAGTAGGGTGGATGGCTTCCTGTAATGTCCAGCAGATAGAAGCAGCCGCCTGGGTTGGAGGTGGGGGACCCACAGCAATGAGGGCAGAGCCTAAAATATGTCTCTGTGTGAAAACAAGGTTAAAAATTCAGTTCTACAGTACCACACTTTTATCATCAATTAAAAATACAGGCACACCAGGGGCACCTGGGTGGCTCTGTCGGGTAAGCATCTGACTCTTGGTCTCAGCCCAGGTCTTGATCTCAGGGTCGTGTGTTCAAACCCCATGTTGGGTTCCATGCTGGGCATGGAGCCTACTTAAAAAAAAAATACATGCACACAATAAAATTGACATTTTCCAGGAGTTCATGCAAATAGCTAGATATCCATCTGGGGCCTTAGAAAGGTTGCTTGGCACAGAAATGGAAAGTATTGTCGAGTATGTAAGCCGACAGGTGGAGTCCTGTGCTCTGGGCCGAGCGGTGTGATTAACTCTGTCCCATCCCCTACCCTCGAATCTCCCCAAGCAAGAACACGTAGGCCAGGAGACAGGTTAGAAGGGAGACGCACGTGCGGCCAGAGCACAAGCAGCCTGGTGTGAGGGAGATTTAGCTGATGCTTATGCAGCCCGGGCATGTGCCCCATGTGGTCCCAGGTCCTTGACACACCGGACCAACCCCTGTATCCCTCACGACGACCTTGGGGGGTAGTACTTGGCAGGCGAGGAAGTGAAAGCAGGGTGAGGTTCAGTCGCCTGCACGAGATCACACAGCCAGGAAAACAGGAGGCCACATTCAAGCCCGGTCAGCCTGGCTTGGGCTCCCTGTTCTTCACCAAGAAGCCTTGCTGCCTCGTGATGGGTATAACTGAAGTGGGGAGGGAGGGATAGACGCTTCCCCCCACGTGATGCCCTTGGCACATGCCTGGCACTTGCAGCTGCGTGGACAAGTGTGTTTTTTTTTTTTAAATTGCTTATGTTTGGTATGTCCACGTGTGCAATACTTTTTATTAAAGTATGATACACATTCAGAAGTATGCAGCTCGGTGAATATCCACAAACTGAACAGTCCTGGGCAACCAGCAAAGCACCCCCAGATCGAGAAACAGAACAGGATGGGCCACCTGCTACACAAAAGCTTTTGTCATTTTTACTGGGCCCTCAGTTATGGTGGCTGCAGAGCAGAATCGTGCAACCTATGAGCCTTCAAAAGCAAAACACAAGAGAAATATAACACGTTCCAAAACGTGTCACTGCAGCTATTGGATGTTTCCAAAGAATAGGGAAAAACAAAACAAAAACAAAAACCCTACCTCTTCATTGATTTGACCACAGTTAGTTGCTTCTGTTAAGACCGGCTGAGGGGCGTAGACGACTCACGAAGGAAAGCAGAGGAGGCTCTCCCTGAATTTAAGGCGACCTCCTGTTGACGAGAGCAGAGCACACACTGAGCAGCCGGTGTCAGATATGAATAGATGGGTAAAGGCCTCTGTGGTTTGGATCCTAAGGAAAGCCTTGCAACAGGGGGATGAAGGCTCTTCTCCCTTCTCCCCTCTCCCCTCTTAGGGTTGGTG
The DNA here is from genome assembly GCF_053574225.1 of Canis aureus. Lineage (NCBI taxonomy): Eukaryota > Metazoa > Chordata > Mammalia > Carnivora > Canidae > Canis > Canis aureus. Next base: position 53,131,118 of record NC_135615.1, read on the forward strand.
GTTGTTGTTGTTTTTACCTCTACTGGGCAACTGTCTTTGAAGTTCATTCTCACTCAACTCATGGGCCCCAATTGACAGGGCACAGCTAGGACAGCAGACATCACACCCAGAGCCTAACTTCTTCCCGCATTACGAATGATGGATTGCCTTTCTTCATGGCCAAGAAGAAGCCTTTGTTGAATTTGGGGACCACACTCCTATGGCGCTCTTCTGCTTGGCAGCCTGTGCAGGATTGTTCTCTGCCTTTGGCAGGACTGCCTGGAAAGTTCCCGAACCTTGTGCAGGTTCCTGAGCCGAGTACAAGGGGAAGCCAGGATGCAGACCCGGTTACTCCCTGTACATAGCCTCTGTGTCAGGTGCTTTGTCAGCACCAGCTTTAGAAAGAGGGGCTGTGCCTCTTTCCTAGGGGATGCCCTAGACCAGCCAGTATTTCTCAGGGTTCACAAGGAAGGCAGCCCCTCTCCTGAAGGGGATCATCTTTTTGCCTCAAGTGTCAGATGCATCCTTTGGCTTACCTACCACCCTCTTCCACCTGGTAATACGCTACCCTCAATCTCTACTGCTGCGAAGCTGTCGGAAAAGTGTTTTATTCTCCTTATCGTTCCTAAGCGTGTTTCTCCTGATTTATAACGATTTGGACTTCAGTAGAATTCCACACTCCTAACATTTCAACCAAAGAATTGGCAAAAGGTGCCCCCCTTTTTTTGTCAGCCTAACATCTTTCTACATAGACACAGAGGGTAATTTTAAGGAAAGGGGATTCCAATTGCTTCTTCTCTGTGATGCTGTCTACAAGGTGTGATGTCAATCCAGCACTAAAGCATTAAAAATGGCAGTGCTACAACGTGCCTTTTGGAATTCAGTTCCAGTAGAATATGCTTACTGTCCATTTTGTAGTCAGGCTCTGGGATTTAGTGCCATGATTTGAAGGTGAGTACAGCCTGTGGCCTTCTGAAGAATTCCTACCTGGTCTTTTAAAAACACATTTTTACTGAGATGTAACACATATTTTAAGCTTGCTGTTGCCCCACAGATCTTAGATACTCATTCTTCTTCTGTAGGAGTAACACCTCACTACAACGTTCAGATGTCTGTGAACACATGGACTATACCCATGTAACAACCCCCCAGACCACAAAAAACCCAGCTTTGGCAACATCTCAGAAGACCCCTTGTTGCAATTTTCAGAGCGTTTTAGGTTTCTCTTTTTTGTTTTCAGAATCTCATGGCTTTCCTGACACTGTTTTCCAACAGCTGATTTATTATCCAGTAAGTGGTATTTGGTTTTGTTTGCCTTTGTTTTTTGTTTGTTTTGCTTTTTTGTTTTGTTTTTTAAGAAAAGGGTAGGATTGGGCTTCAAAGCACAGGTAAAAAGTAGAAAAAACTTGTAAAGACCACAATCACCGTGGCTTTCAGAATTTCGGTTGCTATAATTTCTTCTTGAAGTCTGTTTGACTGTTGCGGCTGAAAACATTAAGGAGGAAAAAGTAGTTGGGCCCGTGGCTCCTCTCAAACACAGATTCTTATGGCATGATCTTTTTCCTTTTTTTTTTTTTTTTTCTTTCCAGCTGGCAAAGGTTAAGTAAGCATAGGTGCCTTGCATGGTGTGTAGCTCAGCATCTTTTACCCTTAGGTGGATCCCCACCCATCCAAAGGCTTTAAAAAAGTCATAAATTACATTTTGTTGACTTTTCTCAGAGTCATCAGAGTATCAGAGTTGTGCTTGCCAAAGATGTGTATAACAGGTAATTGGACAAAATGAGATTAGCAATTTATTTGGAGGAAGGGTGGAAGAAATCTTTTTAATTTAGAGGTAAAAAGGTCACAGAGTGGGTTAAGTACAGGTTACCCAATTTGGCTCTAGATTTAAGAGGAAGTACTGAAATCATCCCTTTGCCCTCAAGGATTTCGGTATCCTGTGTGCCTCTATAACCCCCTTAGCCATCAGGCAGAAAGAAAAACAGATCAAAACATAAACAGCGACTCTGGAAAAGTAATTTAGACATTTAGCTGGGCTACTCTTATCTTGCCTGGGGATTCTGCTACTCCTGGTAGGGTTTTGGAGGGAGTTTGTTTCGTCACAGTACTTGGGTAGAGCATCCTCAACAGCTGGACACACTTGCTGGCTGATGCTCACTGACTATGATTATTTTGGTAGCTGGACTGCTTATATAGATAACTCTATTGCCTATGTTCACATTTTTACGTTAATTTTTTGGGAGCAGCATACCCTTGCCATTCCCACACTCATATTTACCTGCTTCCCACCTAAAAAAGAGATTTCACTGTGATGTACCCAAGTATGGCTTTCTCTGTGTTTATTTTGCTCAGGAGTCACAGAGCCTCTTGGATCTGTGGATGGATGCCTTCCATCATTTTTTTTTTTTTTTTTGGAAGTCCTAAGTCAGTGTCTTTTCAATTGAATATATCTTCTACCTCATTTTCTCTCTTCTCTTTCTAGGACTTAGTGTATACCCATGTAAGCTGTTTTATACTGTCTCCTGGGTCTTAGATACACGTTTTAGCTTTTGGCTTTGTTTTGTTGAGCTTCTCCTGGTGATTCATTTTGGAAAATATCTGTCATTTTCACTTAAACTTTCCTTTGCTTTGCCCAGTCAGCTGGTAAGTCCATTTCATTCTGGCATCCTGTCTTTCAGTCTCTCTTTTCCCTTTTGTTCTTCATTATAACTGCAGTTTTTACCTCTATACAGAAATGTCCTATGTCTGCATGTTGTCACGCATGTTTTCAACTGTATCCTTTAGCATAGTTATCTTTAAGTCTTAGTCTGATAACACCCAGATCTTGGTTATCTGTGCATCTGTTTACACTGCCCATTTCTCTTATCTGTGGGTCACAGCAGTACCCAGACCTAGCTCAGGTGAATAGTGCAGTGACTCAGCACCCATGCTCAAGTGGTGTGACATAGAAGAGACACACTTTCCCTGGACCTAAATACTGTGCACCTCACTTTCTACTGATTTATTCAAAATGTTTGACCTCCTCAAAATTAGGGACTTCCAAAGAAGCAAAATCTCCTATTTCTCAGATTTCCTTTTCCACTTGGGATATAGACAGTGACAAGAGACTGTTGCTATTACCTTAACAATCAAAACCAGCAAGGTGGGCTAAAATACTGTAGTTAAAAAAATAATAATAATTTAAAAAGCCATGGGCATAAGTAAACCTAAAAAGAAAAGCAAATTCCAGAGAGTGATACACTCTTGAAGCAAGAGGCCCATGGCTAGCTCTCAACCACAGTGAAATGGCGAGGCAGGGAGGAAACAGCCAAACTCCCACTTTTCGTTTCTCATTTTCCTTTATCTCTTCATTCATGTTGTTGAGAGTAATGGTGTCTTGTGACTGCCTACATCCTAAATAGAAATCCAAGGCCCAGAAACAGGAAATATGTTCAGGGAGATCAGGAAATCTACCAGTAGTGAAAAGAGAATAAAGATAAGTCTTGGCCATTGATAACTAGGGGCCCAGCTCTATTATGCCATTGCTGTTATAAACACACGGATGTAGTAATAATTTTTGTTTACTGGGTTTGTCTACATGAACTCTAGGCCTATGGAATACTGGTGTTTTTATGCTTTGTGTTTAATTCTTTAGAGATCTCATCATTGGGATGCACTAGGGGTTGGTTTGTATAGCTCTTGTGTTCAGTCTCCTCTTGGATTAGATGCACTGTCTTGCAAGGTGTTGTAGGGGACACTTGATTGAATTACAGCATAGGTCACCTAGCTGTTCCATCGTTGTACAATACAAGACTGTGAAATTCACAGTGACTGAATATTATGAAGCAGTAGCCTGGTCTCTGCTTTTCTTATGGTCATCCTACCATTGTACTAAAATGAGGGCTCAGTGAAACATGCATTTCTCAAAGCATGTTCTATGCACATGCCTTGAGTGGGGTTTCCCCACACAGTGTTCCATGGACGCATTATTTTAGGGAGCACTGCTGACTGTGCCCCTTGCTCTGGTTAGGTTAAGTGCTACTCATGGGAAAAATCCAGCATCAAGTAAGTGCTCTGCCCTTGTAATGATGTGCTGATCCAGCTTACTTGAATACAGAACCTTTTGTCAAGGAACTTTTTTTTCTGGTCAAGCGATACCCACTAACCAAGTTCTTTGGGAAATGTGAAATTATGTGGGCCCTGTTGCTCTTTATTTCAAGGACTGTGAATAATTCATATTGACTGCCATTCTGTACACCTGGAAAACCTCTTCCCCACTGCTCTCCGATAAGCAGGCTTTCATTTTTGGAGGAAAGAAGAGCTCTAACCCAGAAGGCTCTCCGACGACAGCATTATTGTTTAGAGTTTCCTACTTACAACAGTGTGAATGTTGTAGTGCTATGTCATTGTAGGGTGTACTGGTCTCGGCTGCCTAACTTGTCCAAGGACTGTCCTAGTTTGCCAGTCTAAGAAAATAAGCTAGGTCAGCTGTCATATCCCTCTAAATGAAAAAAGACAGCTAGCTGCCTGGACTGCAATTGGAAGGAAAGGTCAATCAATATATTACCTTTCCTTCGGTGTGTTCTTGCCTGCCGGCTGAGTTGTGCCTTCTCAGTAGTGGTGGTAATGCCTTCTGCTAAATTTTATTTTAACCTTGCAAATAGGTTAAAGGAAGGGCACAGTTAATAACGTCTTACTCTTAGACACGTCTGAGCATATTATTTGGGCTGAATCTTGGCCCCCACCCATCCCCCTCGCCCCAAGCCCGGCTCTGTCTTGTTTAGATGGAGAGTTATGCAGGTAGCTGGTCTTATTTATTGTGGGAATTTCTCCTAGAGCTTGGTCATGCTCTTGCACAAACAGAATGCAAACATTTTTTTGTGATTTTTGACAGTAGCTGGGGATCTATGTGGAATAGGGGTTTTTTCAAAACATTTCTCCGTCAATATGTTTACTCTCCTTCACCAGCCATGCAGTGTGACACGGTGCATCACCAACACTTGAAATAGACTGCAACAGGAGGTCAGAATGGAGCATAGATTTTCCAACACAGCATGTTAGATGAAATGATTTTGTGTACTTTGAAGTGGAAAATTCAATCAGAATTTTCCACACTTTTTAGTTAAAGCAACACTGTTACTTATTGATGAAAGGTAGACTGAGAAAAATACAGAATGCAGAGTCAACAACACATTGAGCATTATTCCTGGTCAGAGCAAGAAATACCTTTTCATTTGTAATTTAATGAAAACTTACACATGGTAAAAAAAAAAAAAGAGTCTGCTTAAAATATGCACAATAGAATGCTTGGAACATATGCTGACTAGTTTAGCATGTGCGTGGATAAAAATGGAATCTGGCTTTTTAAGGAAGTTTGGTTTCCATTGAGATGGACTTCATGCTTGATACATGGCATTTACAACTGCCTAGGTGATCTGTTTTGGCTTAGTCTTAAAGGAGCAGAGCTCATTTGGAAAGCACCTGAGAGTATCAATAAGCAATGCAAAGATGGACTCTTTAACCTTTCATTTAAGCAGGCTCAGAGACTATTTAAATTTATCACTGGATTTTATCTGTCCTTTGGTGCACAGAAGATACATCAGCATAACTACCTATTATGTAGATGGACACTTTATACTTTTAAATTGCCAAACCTTAAGGTTGCCATGTCAGATTTGTGCATGAATATTTAAAATAGAATAATCACCCAATTTTAGCCTGCTCGATGTATGCCAGTCACTTTTCTAGGTACTTTATGTGTGTTATTTCACTGAATCCTCACAGTAACACCAGGAGCTATTATTACCTATAATTTCAGTGAGAAGAGAGAGCCACAGAGAAGTTAAGTACTTGCCCAAAGAACATACTCCTAGCTAGTTTTTTTTTAACGTATTTGAGACACACACAAAGAGAGAGAGAGAGAGAGAGAGAGCAGGGGGAGGGGCCAAGGGAGAGGGAGACAAGCAGACTCCCAGCTGTGCAGGGAGTTTGGTGCAAGGCTTGATCTCAGGGCCCTGAGATCATGACCTGAGTTGAAATCAGTTGTGGGATACTTAACCGACTGAGTCACCCAGGTGCCCCTCCTAGGCCAGTATTCTGATCCCTTCTGGCTGGTTGCCTCTCTGAGGCACATTCATCCTGCTGAGCCTGGGCTTGTGTGGGTTATCAGCTTGCTTCAATCAGCATATAGCATTCAACACAGAGGATTTTTATATGTACATTCTTTCTTTAAAAGAGACCTATAATCTCTTCGGTGTGGAATCTATAAAGACCCAAACTTGAAAAAAAAACAGAAGAGTGGTGGTTACCGGGGAGCTGAGAGTATGAAGAGTTGTGGTTTGAGTACATCCTTGAAACCGATGGATAAATAAGTCCTGGACAGCTAATATACAGTGCAGGGCTTATAGACCATGAGACTGTATTATAAACATGGAACAGGCTGGGAGACTGGATCTTAATTGTTCCTCCCACCAGAGGAAATAGTAGGTACAGGACACAATAGAATGTGGCAACCATATTGCAATATGAGGTATCAAGTCCATGTGTTGCACAGCTTAAAGATGTCCTATGTCAATTTTATCTCAATAAAAAAAGATCGAATTCCTTTACAGTCTGTCTTACTTAGGTACTGTTTTTTGCTGTTGTTGTTCAGATAAATAATTCAGCGTAATTAAGTTTATTTTTTTTAAAACTAGCATTTAACAGTGATAGAACCCTTTATAAGCATTAGTGTAAATTCATGTGGCTTCGAAAGATAGTTCAACTGCCTGTAACTATGTTCTCTTTAATGATCTAAAGTTAATTCCCCCTCTTTGTTCGTGATCTTGTATAGTCAGGTTTTTTTTTTTTTTAAAGATTTATACACTGTAGTTTCTGTTGAGATAAGGATATGACTATTTCAATATCCTACACATATGTCTTGTCAGCTTTTACTGTTATTGTTGTTTGCTTTCATTCAATAGACGGTGAGTCCAAAATTAACTGTCAGTTTCGGGTTTCCAAGGTAGTCCAGTGTAACCCATCATGAGAACACAAAGCTTCTGTGTGATATAATAAGCATATCAATACAGTAAGGTCTATTATGCTTCTGATTTTTCAGAGGAAGAACCTAATTAATGTAGTACAAACTAAAGTGGAAACCACTTAAGTTCACCCCTGAATTACAAATGGTGACATTCGCATATTATAAAGGGAAAATCTTCCTTCTTGGAAATTGCTTTATTTTTTCAGTCAACAAAAATGAGAGGCCACCGTACGAAAACTTTCTTAGGTCTCAAATTTAAACATGTAGTCCTCGTGATCCAAAAAACATCACAAGGGATCACTTTGACTTTGAGAGAAGGATTCTATCTTTGCAATGAGAACAGAATTCAATCTTTGGGAAGAAGCAATTAAAAACCCAAAGCCTTTTATTGCTTTTGATGCTTAAAAAAAAAAAAAGGCGAAAACTTCACTGCACTGTAATATTTTCTGCTAATTAACTGTCACAAATGTGATGCCGTTACGTTTGGAGTCTCTTTGGTTAACTTCAAAGTCATTAACACACACTGTGCAGCCCTCCCAAATCTGTTTTGAAAAAAGGAACCACGTCGACGGATCTGTAATCAATGTTGTCAAAGTTTTGGTTTCTCGTAGAATCTAATCTTAATTGAAAGAACATTTGGTCATTTTCTCTGGGTAACGAACACCAGCCCTTCTAGTGCTCATAGTTGATGGTGCCCAGGTTGTCTTGACACCTCATGTGCCTTTGGATACACTGCTCCAAAGGTGACTTGGAAAGTTCAGTATGAGCTCTTTTTGGAGAGTATCAGGAATATACTTAACTGTAAATAACACTAATAGTTTAAACAAATAAGGATTTATTACATCTCACATAAAAATGTTCACCAGTTGAACATTGGAACAGTCCACGGCTGATAGACTATGGAAACGAGGTCAGTTAGCCTTCCCTGGTCTTTGCTCTGCTGTCCTTAACATGAGGTCTCTGACCTTGAGCAAATCACAGTATAACTTTTCCAAAACTCAGTTTCCTCTCTGAAAAAACATGGTGGTCACGCTTTCTGTAATTGCAGGGCTGGAGTGAGTCTTTGGGGAAATCCCGTATGAGAAAACATGAAGCTCAGTGCCCAGCACTTGGTTGGTGGCACTGAGGCAGCAGGCACGGCAGGGCCGGTTTTCGTGGTGGTTACACAGGGGATGGTGTGAAGTAGGAAATAGGAGATACCTTACCTCATGTTCATCAGTCTTGGGGCTCCCAATTCCAGCATCTTCTATTATTTGAAAGAGCACACTGGGGGAAATAATTTTAAAAGTCACATACCGTACCCTTTAACAAATAGGACCTATTACTTACTAAGTAAAATATATCCCCTGCAAGCCAATTGTTTATTTTTTTCTGTGACCTCTTCACAATAAATTTCAGTACCATTAAAGGCTTAAGTCACATTATTGATTATTTGAATATGTGTGTCATTAATCTTCCATCACCCTCGTACATTTTATATGTACATTTTAAGTGTCGTCTTTTGCATTTAGATGGAGAAGAGTGTCAGAAGAAAGCAGGCTTGTGGGTATTAGCTTCATTCGGCACTTCAAGAGCTCCCTGGAGCTGATTTGCCAGTAAATTTCTACACTAAAATGGGCTTTCAGAAGAGTGACTGCTAGATAAACTCTAAGGTGTCCTTAGTAAATAAAAATGATTAATCTCGGCTGAATAAATTCTCTATCACTGGTCTGATAGTCTCATCCAATTCTGATTCCTGGTTCTATAAAAAGCCCTTTTCTTTTTGTATTAAGGCTGTCCGTAATTTTAATGGAACCTGTGAATTATTATCTGATTTTTAAGAATTGGTTCATAAAAGGATATTGATTCTTTGAATTAAGGGCAGTTGAAATATTGTTTATGGGCAAACTGGTCTCCTTTGATCGAACCTGGAAGCTACTGTCAAGAAAACTTATCTTCAATTGGTGTTAGGTACACTTTTTAAAAAATGACCACAACTCTTTATAATTGCCTCTGGATCGGACAGTGACGTGAGTGTGGGAATGCCAGGGGGCCAAGAGGTAAAAGTGAAGATCCATGAAGCAGGGTTCTTTCTAATTGCTTAATTTTTATTTCCAGTCATAGATATGTTTTCCCGGGTAATGAGAAGATTCTAAAATCAAATAAGGCTTTTGAACATTGAAGTTGTTTGCCAGCTACTGTTCTATTGAAGAATCCTATAGATTTCTACTGATCCTAAGAGGTGTCTCATATCCACTGTATTAACTAGCTTTTTAGAAGCTTATGAACATTGTAGCTTTTATTGATTCCAGGGAATTGTACCCAACAATAAGCAATAAAAGTCGATGGTAACTTTCTTCCCATATAGGGGTGTGCGGATCAATATTTTGAATTTACTATAATTTGCGGGTAATGGATGGAAGAACTGAAAAAATTGCCAAGCTTGGTGGGGCACAGCTGTGCAGTGTTGCCTTTTTATCTAAGCTCACCATAGGTCACAGGCTTCCCCGAGTAACAAGAAGCCTAGTTAAGTGGCAAGGCCGATACACGTATTTATCAAGATCTTCAAAATAACTCTTCTAAGGGGCAAAAAGAAAATCACAAAACTTGTCCACAGTGATCTTAGTTTTATAGTCCTGAAGGATCTCCAAACTTGCACTTGTCTTAAAGGCAATTAAAATTCGAAAGGTCTAGGCTTTTGTGTTTGATCTTCTGCTACAAGCATTTTCCTGATGATTAGGAAGTGTGTGACTTCGCTGAAGCCCAATTGGGCTTCACATCTTCCAGGTGGTTCCAGAACAGTGGCCGAGTTCCACATTGAGAGAGGAGGAGGAGGAGGAGGGGTGGAGAGGTGTTTTGTGCTTCTTTGATCTCCCCTGTTTCTGTGGTTCTCGGAGCTCTTCTCAAGTGCCCCAGGTGCCTCGTCTAATGTGAGTAGTGTGCTCACAGAGCTCTAGCGGACGGTTAGGGACCTCTCGTGTTGGAGACCTGGGCTAAATGCAGGGCCCGTATTCTCATTCATCTTCTTAATACCTTGGGGCAGAAATTGTCATATCCTCATTTTATAATTCAGGAGACTGAGTCCCAGACACGGTAAGGAAAATTTTCAAGGACGCTTTCTAGCCTTGACTTGTATTAGAATACACGCATCTGTGAATCTAGAGCTCGTCTATTTGATCACTGTGAAGTATACAATTAGCTTAAATGAGGCTTTTTTTTTTTTTTTTTTTCTTCTTAGCCTGAAGTTTGGTTGATTCTAGTATGTTCTCTTGTTTGGCCTCTTTTGTTGTGAAGGACTGTGGCTCCTCTAATTGGATCAAAAGGAGTTTCTTTAATTTTGACAAGGACACGCTTTCTCTTGAAAGAAGTAGTCCTTTGTTCTGAGAGGACAAAATGAGTACATAAAATAAAATTGCACCGTGCCGGAAGCTACTAACCCTGGGGAAATAGATGCCCTTTGCTTAGTATACAGTAAGCACTCAGCGAACTGGAGCTGTTGAAGATGTAAGTACTGGCTGTTCCTCAGCACCCCATGTAGGGAAGTGTAGACGCTGACTTTGAAGTAGGTTTCCCTTATATAATACCGAATTGGAAGGCGGTCCGGTTACAAATACCTGCTTCCCAAGCTTGATTTTTCGAAATCAGGGGTCTAACATGTTAGGAAACGTCAGGAACCATCATAATCGGCTGCTAGAGGAAGCTTGTTTCATTTGTTCATTTACTTGGACTTAGCCAGATATTTGACTCATTACACTTTGTCTACTTTCAAAGGTCTGCGTTACAAGTAACGTGTTTTTAGGGCTTGACTTCAAATACAAGCGATGTGTAAGAAACAATTTGTGTGAAATTTGCTTAGAAAGAGCAGCCAGACTCTGTAGCACCCCTTTCTGGGAGTAACTGCCAGCGTGTTGTCCACTCTGAACGCTGCTTGGTGGCCTCCATGAGGTGGGGTCCTGGGACAGACAGACCCTTGGTGAGCATGAAAAATAATTAAACTGCTTTGGACTCTGGCTGATGCGTGTTCAGAGTGCGGCTAAGCCATTCCCCAGCTCTGCGACCTTCTGTGAGCTCCTCGACCTGCCTGTGTCTTGGTTCCGTGGAGGGGAAATGCTGCCGAGGAGGGGACGAGGGGACGTCCGTCACACAGCAGATGCGAGATGCTGCTCTTCAGTGGATGGAGGCAGATGAGCTTAGTGAAGAAGAAACGCTTCTACCCTGTGTGTGCAAACCGTAACGTGGAAAAGGGGGTTTGTGATGACTGATGTCACTTTCAGGTAAGGGAGACCCAGGTGCTGACCCCAGGTGCTGGCCCTTGCCCTTACCTTACACTGGAACTTGATCTCCTGTTCCTGCCCATCAGGGACCCTGTGGTCTCACTTAAATGGTTTTTCTGTCCCCTCGTCCATTCCTTCTGAAAGGTTCTCTGTGCTTTTGGATGGCCCTGTTTTCCTGATCTCTGCGGCACCCTGCCCTTAGCTCCTGAGGTTCTAAATGTTCCCATTAGTTAAGCATTTATTTTCTACACTTTGCGGATCCTGTACACATTAAATGTCTTGAATCTGCTCCTCTCTGACCCCCTCGCCGCCTCTTCCTTGGTCCCTACTCCACCAGGCTTCCCAGGCAACTTTGCCAACCACGTAATTCCTTTCCTGTTTGTCCTAAGCCATCTGATACCCTGGTGGCAGAGTGATCCTTTTTAGATGCAGATTTGACCCATCTTTTTCTCCTCTTTAAAATACTACAAATATTTCTCCTCTTTAAAATTTTAGAGGAGCTCCCTGTTGCCTAAAGGGGGGCTCTTCCAAACACTTTGTGATTTAACCCTGTCTCTGCCTCCACGTTCTCGTCCTGTTGGCAGACAGGACCTTCTACCTTTTTCCTTCCGCCTTCTTTTTCCTTTTTCCCTCTACCTTCAGTGTCCAGCCATTTCAGGCTTATTAAGAGCTCTGTACTGTCTCACTCCATCCTACCTTGCTGTGTCTCTTCCCTTTTCTGGAATACCTCTTCTCTTACCCACTCCTGGGGATGCCTTAAGCCAACTCCCAGATGCTGCTGAAGAAAAACCAGGTGCAGGTAGTAGGTCACTGGAGAATATTTGAACTGCAAGGAACAGAAGACACAAGTTAAACTGGTTCCAACGGTAAAGGGAATCGACTGGCTCATGTATCGTGTATGAAGTCATCACCCAAGACCCAGTTTCTAGCCATCTGTCTTCTCTGCCACCTTCCGTGTCTGTCTCCCCCAGCCATTAGCTTCTTGGGGTTAACGCTCCTTCTTTCTTGCTAGCTCTCTTGGAAGGTGGAGGGAGTTCTTTCCTTGGATCCTGGAAGAAACATTGTTCTGCATCTTCTTTTCCCCAAATTGAATCACATGCCATCTTTGAACCCACTTACTTTGGCCCAACCTAGTGAACTTTGTCATTAGTGTCACTTAACCTGAGCTAAGTCTTGAGGTCAAGTGTAGTGTTGGGTCCGCCAGGTTTTTGTTAGCACAAAGAACAGGTGGGTGGTTGGGTGATAAGCAGTACTGACCCTCTTTACAGAAAACTGATGACCTCCTCCTGTGGTACTTATCGGATACTTGAAAAAGGCCTCTATTCCGGGTTTTTCAACATTCATTTTTGTAGCAAATGAAGCCCTTTATCCCTGGGACCCGGCACAGCACCTCCCACAATGGCCCTTATTAAAAACTACATGATACAATAAAAGACCCCCGTTTGCTTGCTTTGGTCCCTACGTGCGCCCCTTGGCTTCACCCTTGGCAGAAGATTGTGATTTATGTGTTTCTGAAATTACAGACCTCCAAGTAAATGGCTTCACTTTGACTTTGCTCTTCTTTAAAAGGTACCTGTTCACAACCAGTACCTTTCTTCTTCTTCAGAGGAAAGGCTGTCCTCTTTTGTTATTAATTCCAGCCCTCTCTGCATGTGTACTCATTCAGACCCCCTCTCAGTGCCTCACATCACCACCACTCTGCCCCCTGTCTGACATTTTCACAGTGCGTTGTAGGGAGATGAATTGGAACTGGATGACCCTGGTTCAGATTTTGCTACCAGCATCTCCTGGCTTTGTGTCCATGGGCAATTGCTACTCTCCCCTGGGCTCCCAATGGGAAAACGTGGTGAGTGTCCTGTCAGGTGATTATGTTATAAAATTTCTTAGACTGAGTTTTTGAGAAGAATGTACAAAACCAAAAGAGACAGCTAGCCACATTGTGACTTAGAAACCTTGTCTGTAGAAAGAGCCTGTGAGCCTAGTGCCAAGTCATGAGGATGATAGCTGATTGCTTGGGTTCAAAGCCAAACCTGGCAAGAAAGCAGGATGGTAGCCACTTTCTTCTGTTACTAAAAGAAAGCGAGTATGTGTATTTTTTTTTTTTTTTTGAGTATGTGGTTTTGATCAAGGAAAGTTGATAGGAAATTTCACCCAGCGAGCATTTTATGTATACCTTTTCTGGTTGATTTGTTGAACTTTGCTACCACAAATAAATACATGTAAGCGTTTATGGATACAAAAATAGAATGAAACCGAACCTGGAAGAAAGGGACAATCCTTTGAGATTCTCCACCCATCTCACATTCCCCCTGGGGGATTTTAGTCATGCTTTATAGGTTGAATGGGATGAATGCCCAAAGCTATCTGTAGAGGTCTACCTGCTGCTTTTCCAGCTTTACTAGCTTTACTCTACAGGATTTTGATGCAGAAAACCAAGTACTTGATGGGCCGCTGTAGCGTTGCTTGAACATAAGCTGCTGTTGATCACAGCTCTAATTCTAACCCAAGTGTCACATAGTGTGAGCTCAACTGATCTGTGCTTCTGCCCTCACAAAGGACACTCAGAGATGGAGGCCAGAAAAAAGGGAACAAAATCACTTCTTCAGGGGATCCGATTCCCAGATGAATCTATACTCCTAGCTTACTTTACACCCTGCGGGGTAGAGGGAGCTCCACTAGACCTTCCCTTGCCCTCATACTTGCAAAAGAAATAACCAAAAGCCTAAAAATAAAAAGTTCCCTATTGTAATGAGTGCCAGAAAACTAATATATCCCATAAAGGAAAAAGTCCAAAGACAAATGGTTTATGCATACTCATTGTCCTTAAGGGGACTTAAAAATACTGAGGCCACCCGGGTGGCTTAGTTGGTTGAGTGTTCCACGCTTGGCTTCCACTCAGGTCATGATCCCAGGGTCGTGGGATCGAGCCCCTGCCCTGGTGTAGAGCCTGGCTTAAGATTCTCTCTCCCTCCCTCCCTCTTCCTTTGCCCAACCCCCACCTCATGCAACTCATGTGCGTGCTTTCTCTAAATAAATAATTACATACATGCATACTAACCTCCACTAAACAAGTTACACAAACCACTCTCCCTCTAGATCTCCAGGGGTGGGGTTCAGGCATCCATATATATTTTTTTTTTTTGGCATCCATATTTTTAAAAGCTCCCTGGGTGATATTAATGTGTAGCCTGGCTGCGTTCAGAACCACCGCATCTCCTTTTATTTTCTCTCCACTGTCAGCATTTCACATTTGAGTTAAACTGCATAATCTCATAGCTGGTGGCACCTTTTCTTGTGTGCGTAGGCATTTCCCCAGCTAGCTTTTAAATCAGTCATATCTTGTGTCCTCCTCAGGTGCCCCTAACAGTGCCTGATACGTTGCCCCACATCTTGGTTCTTTGAACCCTCTCCCTAAAATTAATGGTTTGTCTGTACGTGCAGAGTGCTTGTACTGCTCAGTGATCTAGTGAGCTTATGAATGACTAGTTCTCCCAGTGTGCTGGTGAAGGGATCTCGTATTCTTCTGTTACTTAAAGAAAGCGAGTATGTGGCTTTGATCAAGGAAAATTGATAGGAAAACCCAGCGAGCATTTTGTGTATACCTTTTCTGGTTGAGGCAGAGACCCAGGTGTGATCACCCTAATACTCAGAGGGAATGGGAACCTGCCAGGAGTGATGAGGGAAAGGTGCACAGGTAGTTAAGATATACTCCCTGGAGGTTGGGCTTGAGTTGAGCATTCAGTTATGGAGATGTCTTAACTGAGGGTGTCCCTGTTTTCTGGGGTTTAATTTCCTGGTTCCTGGGCACCTGGCTTAGTGGTTGAGCATCTGCCTTTGGCTCAGGTCGTGATCCCAGGATCGAGTTCCGCATCAAGCTCCCCTGCATGTGTGTCTGCCTCTCTCTCTGTGTCTCTCGTGAATAAATAAATAAAATCTGCAAAAAAATTTGTTTCCCTGGTTCCTATTTTCTGATCTTGTCTGTGCTTCCATCTTGTCACCTGTGTGAGAACTGGTGTCTACGGAATCTATTGTTTTTATTTGCATTTTTTATTTGTAGCCTTACTCAATTTCTTTTATTATCAAGAACCCCGATGGCTGCATCGTGCAATGTACCATTTAACAACAAGTAGCAAGATTCTCGCCGCCTGCAGATTTTAAATGTTGTGGTGCCCATGACCTTGCATAAACGTGCACTTCTTTCTTTTCTTCTTGTTCTTTTCCTGTCTCAACCAGCCCATGGCTTTATCTACCATCTTAAAGGGTCATAAAGCTCCAAAGTCTATATTCAGCCCCAATGTCTTCCCTGAATCCAGGCTAATAGAAGTCCACCCACCTATTCGGAAATTTCTGTTTGGGATCCTTAGAGTCCTCTTGGATGAAACGTGTCCAAACAAAACTGTTCTGCCCTCAAACTGTATTTGCTCAGAGAGAAAACTTGAGACCCTTCCTTGATTTCTCTCCTATTCCACATCTGGTTCTTTTATAGGCTCTATAAAAATGTTTTTCAACTTGGCTGTCTTCGTGGATGGGCCTACCCAAGTAGGTTCACATAGATTATAGAATCTCCTAAAAATTAAGATTAAATGTTTCCTTAAAATAAGCTTAGAATATTTAGGTATTTGTTTCTTCATCCCTTCCATCCTCCCCCAGTTTTACTTTTCTCCCTACCTCTGTCTCTTCTGTGTGAGAAAGAACTTTTTTAGATTTTTTGAAATGATTTTAAATTTACAGAAAAGTTTTAAGACCTTTGAGAGAATTTCTCTATACTTTCCCACTATGTTAATATCTTTTCTTTTTAAGAATTTTTATTTATTTGAGAGAGATAATAATTTTATTTATTTATTTGGGAGGGAGAGGGAGAAACAGGCCCTCTATTGAGCAGGGAGCCTGATGCGGGGCTCGATCCCAGCACCCAGAGATCATAACCTGAGCTAAAGGCAGATACTTAACCAACTGATCCACCCAGGTGCCCCATCCACTATGTTAATGTCTTATATAGTCTTAATTTATTTGTCAGAACTATTAAATTAACATCGGTACTTATATTAACTAAATTCAGACTATTTGGACATCAGCAGGTTTTCCATTAACAGCCTTTTAATGATACAGAACCCACCTCAGGATCCTACACTGATTGTGTTTCGTCATCATCTTTCCCTTCTTCAATCTCTGGCGGTTTATCACATGTTCCCTGTTTTTTACATTCCTGGCAATTTTAAAGAGTACTGATCAGTTCTCTGGAATGACCCTCAACAAGGGTTTGCGTGATGTTTTTTCATGATTAGACTGGACTTACGGATTTTTAGAAAGAAAACCGGAGAGGTGAGGCCTCTTCTCATTACTTCACTTCAGGGGCACGTGATAGCAACAAGACTTATCAGGTGGCCTTAACCTTGATCACTTGGTTAAGACCTTGTCTGTCAGGCTTCTCTCCTGGAAAGTTGTTATTTTTCCCTTTCTCTGTTCGATTTTTGGAAGCAAGTCACTAAATCCAGCCCAGTCTCAGGGGGGAAGAGAATTAAGTTCCACCTCTTAGAGAGGGGGTACCTACGTATATTATTTGTAACATATTCAAATCTCCTTTCTCTTTCCAATTACAAAATGACCCATCAGTTAAAAAGAATAGCTCAAAGATTGCCCGAATATATGTGGCCATATCGTTTTATTTGTGGATGTAAAACTATTAAATACTTACTAAATAGTATATATATTTTAAATTACCATTGTGGAAATTGCTTGTCCATATTAAACACTGCAGATTTCCTCTCTTGCCTTCATGAATAAGACAAGTTATTTTCTCCCTTCAAGGCCAAGGTTGGCCAGGGGAAAGAGGCAGAGTCATTTGTGAGGGCTCTTTTGTTCCTGGATTCTCTGGGAATTCTCTGACTGGATTTGAGGGACCCTTGTTTGTCCACACTCTTACCCAGGAATCACAAGAAAGTGACAGTGTTCTCAGACAAGATTAGCTTTGCTTCACCCTTGTTTTCAGCGAACATTCATGCTAGCAGCACTCTTATTAGAAAGGGGGGCAGAGGAAATCCTATTGTCCAGTGAGTAATGCTACACAGCGATCCTAACAAAATGTTAGAAGTCACTGAGAAATCAGAATTGGTGAAAACCACTTTAAAAACCTTAATGTTCTTAAAGGTATCCTTAGGAGTTTCTTTAATCCTGTGATGATTACTGATTCCTTATTGTTAGTTCAGGTTGACACTTCCTGTCCTTTTTTCTCTCTGCCCCACTCTTCTTCCTTCCCCTGATTCTTACCTGATGCTGAATTATTAGCGCATGTTCCAGAAAGACTAAGCGGAAGCTCTGGTTTATGACTCGGACCAATAGTACATGTCTTGTCTAATTATCTAAGTATGTGTTAGTGACCTTAACCTGACATTAAGAAAACGAAATGAAGACGCATCCACAGTGTACCACGGGGGCTTCGGCAGTAAACGCCGTGATGATGCTCATTTACTTCAGGGCGGGTGCAGATTGATGAGCGTGTGGTCCCCATGCATGAGCCACCCTTGCTCGTTCTGCAGGAGCAGAATCCTCCTGGCATCTGCAGCCGCTCTTCACTAGGTCTTGGCCACAGCACATTCATTTCTCTCACTTTATTACCATCACATCTGATTCCAATTTGCTACCAAATTGAGTTTCCAGTCCCGAGTCTGACATTCAGACCGTCGGGTGGATTAGCTCCTTCAGCTGGGTTAGCGTGGAAGCTTCAGGTCAGTTGACAGTGGCCGATTAAATGTCCCCTGCCCCTCATCCTGGCGCCTCAGCTGCCGTCCCGGGGAGCGGCAGGGCCGGGTTACCCGGCGTAACCTTTCTTCTTGTTTGGAACTCATCACGCTAGACCTATTGGAAGGACCTCTGATTAAAAACAGAGTTACAGAGTTGGTTTTTATCCGTTATCTTGCTGTTTCAGCAGGTTTGGGTTCCCCCCCCCCCCCTCGGAGCAGAGCAGTAGCTTATAGTTGGGTCATTTGGTGGAATGTGATTGATTGGACTATTTGGGGATCATTCATTTGGGCCCTTGCCTCTTGCATCCTCTGAGTGATCTATTTGCATATGAAGTTGAAATAATACCTGACTTACTCTGTTATTGATGATAACCCATCAGCCCAGCCTCCTTTTCTTTCTGTGCTGCTATCAGATCAACTTCCAGGACCTCAGTGTTTTCCTGCGCTCTAGGCCTCTGCGGTGCAGCGGGTCTTCCGTGATTCCTTTCTGATAGACATAGTCTGGTGAACGATTACTTCTAGGGAGTTCTTCTATTCCTTTTCTTTTTTCTTTTTTTAAAGATTTTAAATATTTATTAGAGCGCACGCATGAGTGGGAGGGGCAGAGGGAGAGGGAGAAGCAGGCTCCCCCCTGAGCAGGGAGCCTGAAATAGAGTGGGGTCCCTTGATCCCAGGACCCCTGGATCAGGACCTGAGCCGAAGGCAGACGCTTAACTGACCAAGCCCCCCAGGCCTCCAATCATCTTCTTTTTTTCTTTTTTTCTTTTTTACCTAAATCCAAAACAGATTTCTCCAATTCTTGTCATAACCCAAGATACACATACAGAGAATTACTCGCTGGTTTTCTATTTACATTTCAGTTCCCAAGGCAAACAGTCTTGGTCAGCAGCTTTTCTCTTGTCCTTAGGGGTTTTAGTAAATGAAGGTATATTTATGTTTCACAATCAGGCATCCAAGTTGATTAAACACTGTAATTTCTTGGAGATAATCAAGGATTAGAGGGAAGAAAACGAAACAAAACAAAAATACAGCATTTCACCACTGAATCCTGCAGCCCTTGAGAGGAGGAAGATCTCCTGCTTCTAGGATGGTTCATTGTTTCTTCCTGTAATTAGGCAATGATATGATTATTAGAGCTGCAACAGAATATATTTGCCGGTGAATAAGGTATGTTCTTAGAGTTAAAGCAGCATCCTCCCCTTGGTCTGCTACTTTGAAGGCCCTGTTCTGTAAGCTCTGCTGGAATAAACTGTACTGTTTAGAAGATCTGCGGCCACTGTCTGTGACACACATTTAAGGATCCAGTAAAAATACAGGACAGGAAAGGTGAATGTGGAGCTGAGGGGGAAGTACCTTTCAAAAGATAATGCTCAAGCTCCTGGAAGGCAAAAAAAAAAAAAAAAGTAATTATGGGAATGAAAAACTAAATTTAGTCAAGTCTTTCAAATTTATACTGTGTTCTTTGGAGTTTAAATAGCCTGATGACTCATGGCTTCCTATTCTTTAATTATTGTTATCAAGTAAGCATCCCTGGGTACCCAGGCTTCTGAAATCTTCAGTCTTGAGCGGAGCTATTTCTGTATCCCTTTTTGTCTGGTTGGTTGGTTGGCTTTTTTGTTTGTTTGTTTTCACAGCCTCCCCTATAGTTAGGTGGATAGTGATCTTAATTTGCGATAAGTGTGAGAGTACCCCCTTTTAAGACTTTAAAGCGCTCTATTAATTGTTGCTGTCTAGTTACCTTTTGAGAGATTCATTAACCTACTTTTGAATATCCAAAGTCATAAATCACATTTACGTTAAACAAAACCAGAAGGAGACTTTTGGCTTTTTTTTTTTTTTTTAAGAAAATCATAATAAAGTATATCTTTGATATGCACAGGGTTTTGTGTGATTTTATTGCTCTTGGGGTAAGTAGTCTGATTCAACTGCCTTTTTTTCATTTCACCTTTCGTTTAATTATAATCCTGTAAAATCTCCACTCCTCCTTCTATCTCTTTCCTCTTTAAGTAAGTCCCTTGGTTCCTCTGATCTTCCTTATGCTCAATTTTAAAGCCATGTGGCTCAACTTAGTATTTTGCTGTTGTTGCTTTGAGAGGATTAGTGTCTTTTCCTTTTGGGAGTTGAGATGAACTGTGTTTATACTCAGCACAGCATATAAAGAGAACAATGTAAGAAGGGACACAGCATAAAATCATGACATCAAGATCTTTTCATTGTGGAAAACGCTAAATCAAGCATAATGAAGGATGGTACATTTTATGCTGTCTGTTCGGTGCCTTACCAGGCCAAGGTTAATGTGGTGTCTCATATATATGTTTTGTTTTGTTTTTCTTTCACAGAAGGAGCTGAGTCTCCCCAGAAGAGGAAGTCTGTAAGTAGCCTGATTTTGTTTCCTTATTATATTTCGTACAGTTTGTAATGTGATTATTCCCTGACTTGTTAGGTTTTCAGTGGCAAGTGGAGAATTAATGATAATGAACTGAATTCAGAAAACAGACACTTTGCATTGATTTATAAATGCCACATATCAATGATTTCAGGATAACTTGAAGAAACGTTTCAGATTTTGTCCTTAGGGACATGGTCAGCAAAATGCTTACTTATTCCTGGGAAAATCTTAATTTAAAAAAAAGTCTCTTATGTAGTCAAGCAAAAACATTATTTGGTCTGTGAGTAGTATAAATTGATCTGAGTCAGGAACCAGTGTTCTTCTATCTGTTCTGGAATTCTGTGATTGTTTTTTATGGTATGGATTTTATGCAAAGTAAATTATAAACTTTTACCGTGTTGATGAAGACTATAAGCCAACTTATCTTTCTGTTAGATCTAGATCTTACTGAATTGACTCATGCCATGATCTTATTTTAAAATAGCAGATGTATGAAACTTGATTTCCTTATACTTTGTTTCAACCTTTTGTTTTGAGGACTAACAACATATTTACACAAGTCATAGTTTTTTACCATTAAGAAGTTGCAGAATGAAATGAATTGCCTTTAATGTTCCACTAAATTTAGGGTAGATTTGTTACCACTAGCGCTGTGTAAGGGCTGGTCTAGAAATACTGGGATTTGGTATGTACGTTGAAGAATTGAGTGGATGGGGCAATGTCCTTTTAAAGAATAAGTATAATATTTAAGGGAGGTTGATGCAGATCTCAACGTGTGGAGTATTAGAAACGTAAATGATAACTGTTTGAGAATGGCATTCATTTTGTTGACCAAATTTTGAAGGTCAGCCTTTGCATCTGAGAACCAAACTTCATCTCCTATACTCAATACATCTCAATGCTATCCATTTTGGTTCTTACTGTTTTACAGCTTTAGGCTGTCTGGGGGATAAAGAATCATTGTTCTTGAAGAACGTGTCTAGATTGTCACTAGTTTCCAGCTTATATCTCTGTGTGATAGAGGTTAATGGCCTAAAAGTTGGCCATAGAATCAAAACTTTGCCTTCTTCCAAATGATTGGAATTCTCACCTAGACTCAGAAAAGCCCAAACATTTTTGATATTTTTTTATTTTGATATTTCTAATTCATTTCAATAAACAAGAAAAACTGAAGTAAAACTACGTGAAATATCTTAATAGAAAAAATTATCTTACCTTGTACCTTTATTTGATGCTTAAGGTAACTTACATTTGTCTTTTAATACTTGATTTGAAAACTTCAGAATTTCAGTCAGATCTTCCTTTGAGCCTTTTATAATAGACTGCATTTTTTTTTTTTTTTGGCAGTTTCTGAGTTAGGTTTCCTGTAAATTTTTATTAAGATAATGTTAATTACAAATTAGATTTCCCATGTCTATTTAAGGGCCATATCTTCTTTTCTAGTTTCTCCTTATCTCATATCTCCTTGTATAAGCCTGTTAATATTAGCTGATAGCTGTAAGTTAGTGGGGGAAATAGAAGATAATATTTAAATTTCTTGACTTGGGAGCATGGCATCTTTCATGAATAAAAAGGATGATGGATGCTATGAATGAATAAAGGATGTATTCCTCATTGTGTGTATTTATAAAAGGATGATGACATAAGTTTCTTTGGCATCCATGCTTTGAAAACTTACTAAGAGAAACATAGAATTACATTTAAGCCATTTTAAAATCTCTTCTGTAATAAAAATTAGTTATCTATCAATCAGATGATAGGAGTAAAACAGAATGTATGTCAACATAAATCTGCCTTTTCCTTTTTCAGTGAATTCTTGGTTAATTAATACTTTCGAGTAAAAGAAAAAAAAATCAAGATTCTCCTTTGTATTTTTTATTAAACACAAATATTCCCAAAAGAATTAATGGTGTATAATAGACATGTCCTGAGACTTAACACCACTCAGCATTTTCAGTGACTACCCCCCCCCCCCCACCATACAGAATTACTTTCCTCTTGCAGGGTTGTTTTATGACTTGGAGAAAAAGAAAATACTTTTAAAAATAACTGCAAGAGTGATTTTAACAGATCACATGAGGAAAGGCATGAGTGGTGCTAGCCAACATAACCGGACCTGATTATTAAGCCTATTAACACTTCGCCTGTGTATTTACTGGTTAAATGCCTCCGGCATAAGTGTTTTCCAATCTTTTAGTATCTTCTCCCAGAAAGATTGCAGATTTAATCCCACTGTTTTTGTTGAATCTTTTTTTCCATGTTAACAGCAGAATCTACACAGGGTGATGTATTCCTCATTGTGTGTAGTTACAAAGTGATGTGATTGAATGTATCAGGGGGTGTAGGCCTTCAGAAAGGCTGAGCTCCTGGAAGGCAGTGCCTGATTTTGTTACATCTGCTGCTTCTACTTCGTATGTCTTGACGGTGGATATTTTTAAGATGCATTGTCCTCATTCCAGCGCATAGGGATTTATCAGATTTTCTTTAAAAATTTAGTATTGTCTTACTGATAATTTTTATGCCTGGAATCATGATAGCATAGGTTTCATATCTGTAAAAGTTAAAGCTTTCACCAAAAAACACAGAGAATAGATTTTTCTTTTTATTACTAACTTAAAGTGTAAAAAAGCAAACTATCTTCTGTCCAGAAAATCATTCAATTCCCCAATAGTTTGTCATTTATGATCATTTTCTCAAGAAATCACTTGAAATCTGTGTTGTTTCGTGAATGTTCTACAAGGTTGCAAAGGCAGTGACTATGACCTTAGGGCAACAGTGGAGAAGGCCAAGGGACTGCTTTCCAGGCAAGATGTTACTAAATAACCAAGTGACTACGTTCGGATCAGTTTTCCAGAGGCTTTTCTAGCCCTTTATCAGCTGAAGAGTCCCAGATGTCATCTCCACTCTGACTCATTGAATAGCTGGCCTTCAGCTAGTCGTCTTCTTTCAAGAGTAGCCGCATGCCAAGGCTTGTTCCTAGATTCCTCCAGTACTTTCCATCTCCTTTCTTCTTGGAACTAAAGTTGTGGTATTCTCTGTTCTTTCTCCTCGCAGCTACCTGTCAAAAACTACATATCTTTCGAATAAATCGTGATATAATCATACAACGAAATACTATACAGCAGATAGAATGAATGCATCGCAGCATATGTATCAACACATATAATTCTCGAAAAAATAATGGAGAACAAAAGCTAAAAGCCAATTGCGTATAGAAGAAAGCGTTTACATGATAAAATTTTAAAATATACAAAACAAGACATTTTGTTGGTGGTGAATACAAACACATGTAGGAAAAATATAAAAACATGCATAGGCAACAAATTTACAGTAAAGCTTATCAGTGGAGGGGATGAAAGAAATGGGATTTGAGAGGACTGTACAAAGAGGGGTTTCATGTATATGATTAATGTGGTGGGTACATGGATGTATACCCTCTACATTTTGATAATCTCAAACTTTTATTTAAAATACTCAGTAAGGGATCCCTGGGTGGTGCAGCGGTTTGGCACCTGCCTTTGGCCCAGGGCGCGATCCTGGAGACCCGGGATTGAATCCCATGTCGGGCTCCCGGTGCATGGAGCCTGCTTCTCCCTCTGCCTATGTCTCTGCCTCTCTCTCTCTCTTTCTCTCTCTCTCTCTGACTATCATAAATAAATAAAAAATTAAAAAAATATTAAAACACTCAGTAATTATATGAAGGTGAGATTCTGAACTGTTTTATCCAGATATGGAGATTTAAAAATAATTTGAAGAAAAAATTCTAATATAAATTTTATCTGTTTTGAATGAAAGGATATAACCAAGCCTGTATTGATTTCTGTTTTACTCGTTTGTTTCAGTTTTTTGGTGACTTGATGCCGATTGGCTCAAATGAGTACGGTTTTACAGCAGTTGGAGTATCTCCTGCGGCGGGGACCTGCTAGTTGATGCTGGAGCATCATAATAAATTTTGATACTCGTGGAGGCAAGGGGGCACATGAGATGATATCTATAATGGGACATTATGACGTTTAGCTGCAGAACTAGATTTGTTGTCTTGAATTGTCAGCCTTTTAAGAGAAGTGACTGACTAGTCTTTGTCTACCCCACAGGGTACAGTACAGTAACACGCAGAGTGTGGGTGTTGGTAGATGATCCACACGTCTGTCTCCCCCAGCCAGCCTGTGAGCCGCACAGCAGGGTGAGCTGTCTTGCTTTTGCTCTGCGTTCCCATCACCGTGTGTTGAGGACTAACAGTGATTCTGGGGCTGGCTGACTCATGCCAGGTCGTTCTTGGTTTAAATTCAGGGTGGATAAAAAAAAAAAAAAAAAAAAATCAGGGTGGAATACATAGGCTCTCCTGATGTTACTGTTATTTTCCTAATAGCAGTGAGTCTAAAGTGTCCATACTTATGTAAGTGTTAATAGTGCTGAGTGAGGGACCCGTATCTAGTCTTTACCCAGAGTTAGATCTTGGGTCCTGAAATGCCATTTCCCCAAGTGGAAAAACTCTCTGGGAGGTGTTTGTTTTCAGACGGGGAAAGTGGTAAAAGGGTA
Organism: Canis aureus; assembly: GCF_053574225.1. Lineage (NCBI taxonomy): Eukaryota > Metazoa > Chordata > Mammalia > Carnivora > Canidae > Canis > Canis aureus. Next base: position 53,156,021 of record NC_135615.1, read on the forward strand.
AAAACGCAAGATGTGAGCTAATATATGGTTGGAAGCAAAACCAAGGTGTCCCTGGCAGCTATGCTTTATTCTTAAAAAGACCCCCTTGTGTTTTGTTAATTGTCCAAATAAACATTTCTCTGGGACAGAGAGGGTGTCTTTTTTTTTCATAGAATTCCCTGGGGAGAGGTGCTGGAAATTGGCTGGGGCCAGTTCCCTCTTCTCCTCCAGTATTTTTTAGTTGTCTTTCAGATTTCTTTATGCAGAGGAGGAAACTGCACTATCTATTCTTAGCAAGGAAATTCTCCTTGCTACTCAAATAGCACTTTTTTTCCCTGTGTCTTTTTTTTTTAATATATTTTTTTAGATTTTATTTATTTATTCATGAGAGACAGAGAGAGAGAGAGGGAATGAGAGAGAGAGGCAGAGACACAGGCAGAGGGAGAAGCAGGCTCCATGCAAGGAGCCCGACATAGAACTCGATCCCAGGACCCCAGGATCAGGCCCTGGGCTGAAGGTGGCGCTAAACCGCTGAGCCACCCAGGCTGCCCTGTGTCTTTTAATCCTGAGCCTAGAGTGTGCTGTTTCATGGAGCCCTGTTGGCGTAGGATTCCTAAAACCCTATGCTGCAGTTACCACTTTATTATGGCAGAAACAGTGACTTGACACTTAGCCACTCCTTTGGCCATCCACGTTTTAAAGGCACATCCGGCAGCTGAACCCCAAGCAGCAGCAGCAGCTCCTGGTGTGCACACAGGTCCTGCAAAAGTGTGCTCCTGTGTGCCCAGCCATTGGTGGGAGTACTGAAATCCCTAAAAGACACCCAGGAGTCTCGGCTTATTTTAACTTCCTGATGTAGCAGCGGTTCTAGTTTCCAGTTTTGTTCCCTTCCCAGTCACACTTCCCGTTCATCATCTCTGGGTTCCAGAGGTGGCTGGGGGCTGGCAGGGTGGGCATGGCCCACGTAGATAGGTGTCTGTTGGTGGACAGCCGCTCCCGGTTGGCCAGGAGGCCCACCTCCCTGTCCACAAAGAAGACGGGCCTCTTACGTATATGTGCCACCGTGCCAGGCTTCAAATGCATTCAGCTGGACCTCAGAGCTGTTTTCTCTCCAGCCTCCCACTGACCTGCGTGTGCACAGCTTTGGGCAGCGTGTCACCGCGCTGCGTTTAGCACAGCCGCCGACGGCTCATCCCTGGAATGCGTCTGCTGGACTCCTGGGACGTGGGGCTCCCAGAGAGGGCGGCAGCTGTCAAGAGCTCTCTCGCCCCACGTGTAAGTGAATAAATTATGAATGGGAGGCAGACTGACTTTGCTTCTTTCTAATTTTGTCTCCGTTGGGCGGGGGCAGGAAAGGGATGCGTGATGAGCAAGCAGCAGGAGGGAGGGCCCTGTTGTCAGGGGATGGTCAGGGCTGCAGAAACAGAGGACCCTGATGGTTGTTGGAAACTTCTGGAGGGAGCTGGGCCTCCTGGCTGTGGATGATGGCTTGTCTCACTGTAGCTATATTGAACTGGAGGTACTGACTTAGGTTGGAATTTCTCAAGTGGCCTTCTGTGGGATTGACTAGGCTTAGGTTGATGTAATCGGCATATATATAGAAATGTCTGTTTTTTTTTTTTTTTTTTTTTTTTTTTTTTAAAGGAAGACTTCTATTCCCACTGGATGTATTGCAGCCAGCACATACAGCCTCGATGAACTGTTGAGAGAAGTAGTTTGAGTAAAATGAGCAGTTTCAGTCTAGCCTGCAAGGAGAGGGACTCACCTTCATTTTACAACCAAGTTGAATTTGATTTGTGAGTTTTTCAGCAAGGTGAAGGCAGCAGTTCCTGAAACAGAGGGAAGGGCTTAATTCAAGCAAAACAAAGGCCATGTAAACCACGCATGTATTTGGATGAGTTTTAAAATAAATTTAGTTGCCTTTTTAGTACTTTCTCCCCTCCCACACCCAGAGAGTGATGGAAGCCGGAATTCAAAATATCTCTTGTCAAAGCCAAATGGAAGTCCGGTGTCATTTTGAATGTTAGAAACCCAGAAACAAAACGAACTAAAAATTGAGTGTTGCATCTGAATTAGCATTTAAAGTGGCATGTTTATATCAAAAGAGAATGGTGTAATGCATCCTGAGAGTAAAGAGAGGATTTCAGCCCGTGAAAGAATGTCAATCGCATTTATATATTCATTGACGAGCCAGTTTGGTATTTGGCATGTATTTGCAGCGCCCCTTATCACGCCTGCCCTCAGCTCCTGTGAACTGGGTAGGGAGGACACCTGCCAGATAGAAGCAGTGTAGGACTGATCTTCTTACCTTTGAAAATTGTAGGAAGACCTTAATTTTGCTCCAAAGCAAGGAGAGTCAGGTCCCCTCGGGAAGTTTATCAAAATGCATCCACATTTCCAAACATACTTGGGAGCGCAGATTAGAATCTGTGTGGGTAGGGGCGGGGGTGTTGGCGTGGAGGCTGGTGGACCTTCAGTCAGATCTCAAGGTGAACCTGCAATGGCACCCTAAGTTTGAGAAGTGTTGTTAGAGCTTCAGGGTGTGTATGGTGGCAGAGTGGGTTTCTGGATGCCCCTAAAGCCCGAGGGGGCAGTTCTCCACTTCAGATTTACTAGGATGACTTATCAAAACCAAATCTAACAGGAATTTGGGGAGTTTTTCAGGGAGGCTTCTATAGGGTGACACCCCCACCCCCACCCCCGCCGAGGCTGCTTGACGGTTGCCTGTGCTTTCTCACTAAAAGCCACCTTTTCGGGTCTGTTAGTCAATAGACCTTTCAGAGTGTGGACTGAGGAGCCCCGCTGCTGGGGTTTCAATCCTGTCTTTGCCATTTAACCAGAGCTGCCACCTTCACAAAGTTAGTGGGCCTCTGCTCGTCTTTGTTTCCTTGTTTGTAAAATGGGGAGTGTCTTGAGAATGAAGTCAGGTCATATTTGTGAAGCGTTTATTACATACCTGGCCTACTCTAAGTACTGCGTAAGCGTCAGGAGTTAAGCCCTCTCTCTACCACCCCCTCTCCCATCTCTTAGTTTTTGTTCAATAAAATTGGACCAAATACTTGCAAAGTAGGCTGAGAAAATTTCTTTAAAGCCAGATGTGTTGAAGAGCGTTTTCTGAAGAGCTGGGTTCACCCCACCCCCCTGCTTTTGTCAATGGTGAGGTTTTAAAGAGGGCATGTGTCCCCACGTCCTTGGAAGATCTTTTCCCTTGTATCCTATGATGGCCAAGCCTGGTAATGGGGTTTCTAGGCATGCTGTAGGGACAGCCCCCACATGTGTTCTGGCTACGTGTCATTAGACTGTGAGGGAATGTTGGGGGCTCAGCGGCCCCTCTTCTAGAATTATCTATCACTTTGGACCTGCCCATCCACTTTCTCAGCAGAGTGTACAGGTCACTTCTTGAAATTGTGTTTTGGGATAGACAGGTGTTGGGGGAAATGAAGTGGGATAGTACTTATGTCCGTAAGTAAAATTTTAGTTAGAATTTCATACCTGGGAGAAACCGGGAGAGAAATGTGTTGGAACATACCTCTATTTGAGAAGTGTAGCACTAACAACACAAAGGATTTGAGATTTGCTTGTGTTCAGGATAGTTCTGAGTCACTGTGAACTGTGCCCAGCTTTTAGGGCTCCTGCCCACCAGGGGTTGGAAAGCAACCTTTCCTTTTTAAGAGTGTACTCGAGTTGGAAAGACGTAATCAGCAAGGATGTGGCTGTGATTGGTTCTGAAAGGCATGAATTTTAGCATCGACGGCCACAGTGTGGATCAAATAAACGGTAGACGCCAGCGTGCTTGACTTCACTGTGCTTATCCTGGCCTCTTTGAACATTTTAGAAAGCTTAGCCCCACTCTTCTTGGGTATTGACACTTAAAACTGCAACCAAAGGGAAGACCTTGGAGTACACTCCAGAACTGCCATGAGGTACCTGCCATGAGGTACCCCAAATTTGGTCTGAATTTACTCAGACTGATAAAGAGCCTACGGATGGCCACACTGGTGTGGTGGGGGGACTCCCCACTACAGTAACTGGTATGTCCATTATCCAGTGAGACGGGAGCAAAGTGGCCGAGTTCTGTGTTGTCCTCTGTACCCTGTGGTGTGGTAGTGAGTCAGGCCCTCTGAAGGGAACCTTGGAGGGTGGGTGGTAGCTGGAAGATTGCACATGTGTCTTGGTGTTTCTCCCTAGAATCTTTGCTATTGCCTCAGCTGTTCTGACTCCTGAGAATTCACCTCCCTGCCCTTTTACTCTTTGTGGCAGCTGACTGCCCAACCTAAACAGCTGGGGATAAAATATTTGTTTTGCTGCACTAGGGGTCTCACCCTCTGAGAATCCTGGTGGGTGGTTTCTTTCATCTGAATACACATGCATTGACTCCTAACGTGTTGTATATAAGGTCGTCCCCCCTTTCCTTGGGTGAGTTTGAGGGCTTCTCCATACCCAGGTTTTGGAACATAAGATATGACCATAGAACATGCCAGCAACTGTACACATTTCTTCCCATGATCTCCTGAGGTCTGCTTCACCTCGTCCGCCACCCAGGTAATTTTTGCGTGGCACCATAAGGAAATCCTGTGCATATAGTTCTGTAATGAGGGGGCAGAGTTTCACTAAGTATGTTCTATTAATTTTATTTTCATATATGAATAGGTGATGTCAATTAGACCTAGCAAAAAAGGATGAATTTTTATTTTTAAAGAAATGAATATTGTAATCCTAATAAAGTCAAATATGCATATGATGTTGAGGGAAAGATTTTCAAGTGCCTTTATTCTAGAACTATAAAAATCCTTCAAGAATTATTTGCAGACTGTGTAAATGTTTATGTGAAAGTGTTCTTCTTCTTTTAGAAAGGATTAGTTTGGCATATGTTTTGTGCATAGAAAAAGTGATTTCTAACTTTTATTGTGTCGTCCAGATCAATGGGATTAACATCAGAAGGACCTTAGCACTCGGTGCCCAACTTTTATGAAAACCCTGATTTTTCCAGGACCATCTTTTAATGCTATTGTTGGTGGTCATCTTTGCTTTTCCTTAGATCAACTTTGAGGCAGAGCTTATCTCTCGGGTTTATTTATATTTTCCAAAAATCGAAGAGGGTGTTTGCTTTGAGACGTTGGCGCCATATGACATCCCCCTGTAGCTGCTGTGTAACAAATGATAATGTTTAATGCTGGGACAGTGGGGACCGTCCCTCTGTGCTGGCAGCAGGACAAAGCAAGAGGGTGTTCCCCTTGGCCTCTCTGCTGAAGCACTAAATGGTATTTGCTCTGCATGGGGCACATGAGTGAGTTCACCAGGGGTTTTGCATTTCAGGGTATAAAGCGTAGTGTTTAGTATCTTAACAAATCAAGAATCAATTATCTGGGAGAATAAGCAGAAGGTTTTTTATGTCTAGGATAAATTAGTTGAAATGCTAAGCCCAGTCCTTGTGGATTAAAGAAGCACTTGGAAGCAATGAAGTATATTTTAAAAATGCACCTGACATCATATGCTGAAAAGAAATTAATAGATCAGTGCATGGGCTTCACATGTTTTAGGGGAACAATGGTGGCTTTTTTTTTTAAGGTGGGATTCCAAGGTATTATCAATTTGTATGTAAATGCAGTTGATTCTGATAGGATTACAGGGGAAAACGCTGTCATCAAACATCTGGTTAAAGCTTGTTACTTAATTATCATCTTTGAGAATTCAGGCCACTTAGCTTTATTCTCCTTTTTTTGCTTTTTCTTTTTTTTCTGAAAGATGTTGGTCAGACTTATCTTTGAAACCACAGGTGGAACACTCACGGGGGTGGTTGTCTGGGGGAGATAGTTAAGGGGAATTACAGTAAAGGTAGTAACAATTACTACTTCCTGAGGCTCTATCAAATCTCTCTCTGTCCAGCACACACCTTTATGTAGTCCTCTATTTAACATCACTTAGGCTGAATTATGTTAAGTACCCAGGAATTGTGATTTTTATTTGTATTACTCCACCGCAGAATTTAAAACAGTATGAAACAAGTGCATAAAACAGTCCAAAAAAAGCTGCTTCTCATGAAATTCTGTGTAGCATGAACCAGTTTCAGCTGTGCCAAGAGCAGTATAACCCTACATGGTCTAGCTTTTAATGTTTTCCCCAACAGCTAACAGTGCCCCCACGACCATCACGTTAAAAGGGGAGAAAAAAAAAAACCCAGCTTTATGGAAGAACAATTGGCATAGGATAAACTACACTTAAAGTACACAGTTTTAGAAGCTTTGTCATATGTATGTGTACCACCCACATCAAGGGAATGAGACAGCGATCTCGCCCAGAAGTTTCCTCTGACTGACCTGTTGTTACTCCTTTCACGGCCACATGTTGAATCAGGCAATTACTAATATTTTCCATCCCTAAAGATTAGTTTGCATTCTCTAAAATTTTAAATAAGTGGTTTGTACTTTATTTTTTGGCCTGGTTTCTTTCACTCGGCTTAATTATTGTGGGATTCAGCTATGTTGTATCATATGTCAGTAGTTCATTACTTTTTATTGCTAAGCGGCACCCTGTTGAATGGGTACAGTTGGATGAGCCATAGTTTGACTATCCATCCATTTGTTGATGGGTGTTTGGGTTGCTTATAGTTTTTGGCTGTTATAGATAACACTGCTATATATGATTGACCAATTTCCTCCCAACTTATGGCTTGTGTGTTCAGTCTGTTTTACAGCATTAATAGCAGAGCAAATTGTTTTTAATTTTGATGAAGTCTGTGTTATCAGTTTGTCCTTCAAAGAACATGCTTAGCCATCTTTGCCTGATGCAGATCACAAGGCTTTTCTCCTGTTGTTTTTCCAGAATGTTTACAGTTTTGGATTTTACATTAAGTTTATGATCCATTTTGAGTTCATTTTGTATATGGGTGAAGTGTGGATTGAAGTTCATGTTCTTGCATGTAGGTATCTAATTGTTCTGGTACCATTTATTGAACAAATATCCTTTCTCTGCTTAATTGCTTTTTTTTTTTATATACCTTTGTTGAAAATCATTTGTCTTTATTTGTGTGTGTCTGTTTATGGGCTGTGTTCTGTCTCATTGGCCTATTTGACTTTATATAAATACCATACTATTTTGATTATTGTGGCTTTATAATAAATTTAGATATTAGGTAGTGTTTCTTCTCCATCTTGACTTTTTTTTCCAAAATTGTCTTGGCTATTCTAGGTTCTTTAATTTTGGAATCAGTTTGTTAGTTTCTAGAAAAATAAAAACCTGTTGAAATTTTTACTGGAATCGAATTAACTTCATAGATCAGTTTGAGAAGCTGTGAAGGGCTTTCCAGTGGTTGTTACAATGCAATCCTAGTCTTAGATACAGGTTAGGGAGGATGAAGCATGAGCTGTCATAGCATGGAGAGACAGGGATGAAGTTGCACCCCCCCCCACTCCAGATGGGCTGATGGAGGAGCTGGGTGCCCCATCTGGGGGAGCCTGAGTTGAGAAATGAATGACCATAAGTGGGCAGATACTTTGTCAGAAAAATCCCCTCAGAGAAGCCCAAGGGAAATGGTTGGGTGGTTTGTTCTGGAAGCAGCTGAGGTAATGATTTCAAGCTGAAGTGAGAGGGAAGTAGGCACATTTCTTCTGGAGAGAAGAGTGCAATGGAGAGCTCAGGGTAGTCGGGAGAGGAGAAGGAAGACATGTGAACAGATGAGATTCTAGAACCTCATGTGTTCATAGAAGGTTTGTTATGCAGGGAACAGAGGGCTAGCATCCTACTTTAATGTTTTCTGCAATGACTCAGTCTAACGGAACAGTGAAGGTTACTTGTGCATTTGAACTGGTGGTTGATCTAGAACAGTGGTTCTCAACCATGGGTGATTTTGTCCACCAAGAGGACATTTAACAATGTCTAGTGACATTTTTGATTGTCACACCTTCTGGGAGCATGTGATTTCTTTTGTCATCCAGTGGGATGGTGCTAAACATTTTACCATGTTCAGGAACACTGCCCACAACAAAGTCTTAGCTCCTCAAATGTCAATAGTGCTCAAATTGGGGAACCCCGGTCTAGAGAGGGAGCAGAGAGGGAGCACTAGAGAAGAGGGTAGAATGAGAAGTAGAACCAATAGGTTTCCCTGGCAGCTCATATCTGTATCATCTTGAGGAGAGCTACTCTCATGTAGTGACCATGGACAGTTACCCAGGATGATCAAGAATTAGTCTGTGGAAATCCAAGCATATTTCCAGAAGCTGTCTAAAAATGTCACCAAATAAAACTAGTCTAACAAAAGCATGGCTTCACTCTGAATAAATGGAAGAAATGTTGAGCATCTGATTTCATTTGTTTAAGAAGAATTTATTTGTTTAGACATGGCCTTGGCCATAAATGGGTATCAATTGGGATACTTTGATTACAAGTCATAGAAAACCTAACTCAAAGTGGCTGAAAAAATAGAGGAACTTTACCAGATCCCTAACTAAATAGTCCAGGCCTCTGGCAGGGGTTGATCCAAGGCTCAGTGTTGACAAAGGACCCAGTTCCTCCTTCATCCCACTTCAGCTCTCCTCCATAGCTCACACGTGGTTACCAGCAGTTTTCAGGGTTACTTTTTCCTTTTTTTATTTTTTTAAAGATTTATTTATTTATTTATTTATTTATTTATTTATTTATTCATGAGAGACATAGAGAGAGAGAGAGGCAGAGACACAGGAGGAGGGAGAAGCCGGCTCCATGCCGGGAGCCCAACGTGGGACTCCATCCCGGGACTCCAGGATTGCACCCTGCGCCAAAGGCAGGCGCTAAACCGCTGAGCCACCCAGGGATCCCAGGGTTACCTTTTTCTTACTCATTCTCATCATGAGAAGATTATTCTTCTTTTGCCGTTATGCGATTTTCTTTGAGTGGGCCATTTTTTATTATGTGTCCCCTTGAATATGGTAACAGTAAAACAGGCTTGGCCTGATGCTATCCAGAATGGTAGGTACTAGCCACATGTGGCTGTTGAGCTTTGGAAATACAGCTAGTCTACATTGAGATATAAAGAACAGAAGAATGTGGAATAGCTAATTAATAATTTGTATGTTAAGTGTATGTCAAAACAGTAGTATTTGGGGACATACTGAGTAGCATGGCAGATATGTGATGGAAAATACCTCCACGTGTTTCTTTAAAAAAAAAAAATTGTTTTTTTTTTGATGTGATGACTAGGAAATTGAAATTGTAGAAGTGGCTCCAAATTGTGTTTCTCGTCGACGGAAGCAGCTTAGCCCATGTTGGAGTCCCTGGGAGTCCAGCGCACCCAAACCACATGGCTAATAGGCACGTGGGAGAGAGTTGGAATGGTTACTGGGCAAGCAGATAAACATGAGTACTGTGGTGACTGGCATAAGCAGAGAAAGGAATATTTGTTTGTTTGCTACCGTTTCCCTGAGGACAAATGTCTGGAAAGACTGCCCTGCTCCCACTAATGAGAGCTAATAATTGTTTCTTGAATATATTTGTGAAAATTAAAAGATTAATGTGGTGCCCCCAGCAACTAGTGAAACAGCACAGAAATACAGGGAGAGAGAGTAGATAACCCTTACCCTTCTCATCCCTGTTCCCACTTAGAGCCGTGGGTAGGCGCTGGCAGTTTGGCCTGTATCCCACACCTGCCTCCACGTACGTACGCGTGCGCTCACACACCCCATTCTCTTGCTGCCCTGGCTGCCATTTTGAGGGTGGGATTATAGCGCTCGCTCTTCAATTTGCTTTTCTCACCTTACCCATTTGCTTTTGTGTCCTCCACATTAGCTCCTACAAACTTATCCTGTTCCTTGAGATAATTACATATTATAGATAAGATCACATTTCATTTAACTATGGCTCCCATTGTGGGGCATTCATGCTATTTCCAGGCACACCCCCCCCTCCTCTGCCACACAACATACAATGCTGCAGTAAACATCTTTGTACCTGTGTCCTTACGTACTGGTCCTTTTTTTTTTTTCTTCTATAGGATAGATTCCCAGAAGTGGAATTGCTTGGTCAAACGGTATGTGTATTTTTAATTTTAACAGATAAAGCTAAATTATTTTCCTCAAAGGAATAGCAAATGCTATTTGCACGTGAGAGTGCCCATTTCCTACATTCCCATCAGCATTAGATGTCATTGCTCCCTTTAATTCTTACCAATCTAATTACCACTGACCATTAATTTACATTTTTGTCACCACTGTTGATGTTGAGAATATTTTCATATGTTTATTATTCACATGAACTTCTCTCTTCTTCACTGCATATTCACGTCCACCCCCCATTTTCCTGCTTGGTAGTGTTTTCTTTTATATCGTCTTGGAGTTACTGTGTTTTAGAAATGTTAATTCTTGGTTATATGTATACAAATGTATCTTTACTGTTCTTTGCTCTGTTTGTGATGTCTTTTGCCGCATGAAAATTGTTAATTATTGTTTAATCAAATGTGTCTTTTTCTTTATTGCTTCTAAGATAATCTGTTTCGCTCAGGGTGGCGCATCCATCTCAAGGTCATATAAATATTCTCTTATATTTTCTCCCCAGTTTTTAAAACCTTCAAATCTTACTGCAATTTTAAGTTTTGTACATGATATGAGGTAGGATTCTGTCTTTATTAGTTTCTAGTTATTATAAGAAACTCTGTCATGGGATTGATATGTTACTCTTGTCACATTATAAAGATGCCATATATATTTGGATCTATTTCTGGACACTCTATTCTGATCCCTATCTATTTCTGTGCCAACACCATTCTCTTTTGAATGCAATGGCTAGTGAGTGATAATGTCTGGTAAGTTGTCCTTCACTGGTCTTTCTCATACTTTACATTGTTTTTAGCCATTTTTTTTTCATATTCTGGTTAAGATAAATTTAAACCTTAAAGTTGGGGAGTGTTATCTTAAATGTTTTGAATATAAAAGGTAATAGAACTATGTGATAAATAGAATTTAAAAATTAATAATTCTCAGGTTGGGGATCTCTTTATTTGATGTTACTAATTGGAAAATATTTATTGATAAACTGAGGCCTTATCTCTGTGACTTTTGATTCTTTATATATGATTTTACTTTATCTCTGTGATAATTGTACAGTTACCACAAAATGGAGAAATGGGGATTACGGGTGTGATATGTTGAAATCTATCCAAAAATTCGATTATTGCATTAAAGCTACAGTGATTAATGCTCTCAGTGACTATGACCTTATAATACTCTGTATTTCTGTTTATGTACTAAACTATAAAGTGCACTCATATTTGGATTGGTTGATGGGTATATAAATAATGTAAACAAAGAACTGTAGATGTGCAAAACCATGTTTTTTGTGATCTCTTATGATTCCATTCTTCTAAAACTTAATCTTGACAAAAGAAATTGTCATACCTAAAATTTTGGGTAAAATTTATCTAATATTTTACATGGTTTTCATGATTCTTAACTTTATGCTAATATGATAATAACTTAATTATGTTCACTGATATTCTCAGTTGCTTTTTGGAAACTTTGCTTATAATATTAAAACACGAATTTTGTGTTTTTTGAATGGGATTTGTAAGATTATAGCTAAACACTAAAACTGGATGTGATTAAGAATGATACTAATGTTGTCTTACAGATTAATACATATACAAATACACACAAGGTCTGTATTTTGCTTCTGAAAGCAAAAGGACATCCCCATGTAGGTTCCACCCATGTTTACTTGGTTAACTAGGAAAAAGCCTTTAGTTTTGTTAACCAAAAATGAAATGATAAAATAATTAATACATTATGATTATTATTGAATGAAATACTTGGAGAAAATACAATTAGGTTTTTTTAAAAATGAGATTCCTTGTACTTTTAATGGTGTTATTATTCAAATAAATGAATTGGTATGGCAAATTTCGGCATGTGTATGAATATTAAAGATGGTAATTTAGAAAAGAGAGAGGGAATTCATTTAAATTATTCACACCGAGACCAAAAAAAGGACTTAGTTTAGTTAGAGTTAAATTTAAACCGTCTGTGTGAACTTTGAATCTTCATTAAATCATAGCCAAGTAGAATTTTCTCTTCTGTTCTCAAGAAGGTAATGAGCAGTTAGCTCCCGGCTTCCATCCAGCCCATAGATCCAGTACCATCCTACAGAGACTCCATGTACCCCGATTCTGGCCTTTACTATTACTTTCTGTAAAGGTTAGTGAGACTCTTTCAGGAACATAACTAGATGCCATGATCAGGGTAGGGAAAATTTTGTTGGTTTCAGAATGGCTTTGTTGGTTTGTTTCTGTTTTGTGCTCAAGATCAAGGATGCTTTCAACAGTGTGCGGAGGTTGAGCTGTTAACGTCCGATGAATGAAAAGGAAGGAACGTTCTCTGCAGCCCCATAGTGGAAATTTAAATGACAGAGTACTTAGAAGCCATTGAACAAGTCGAGCCTCCCAAAAGCCAAGAGCATCAGATCATGTTCTGTCATAGGTAACACATGATATCAACTGTGCTGAATAAAAGGTGTATCGTGGTCCTGGTGTTCTCAAATAAGCTGTATTTCGATCAACTCAGATTCTGTTTCCTGTACTCAGGTTTTAATCAAGACCAGCATTGGCGGTTGATAAACACAAACTTTCAAATATACTCTAATGATATTTTAATGCAATCATGTATGTGAATTCTCCATTGTCAATTTTGAAATGAAATTGTTCTTCGACATTTGTAGGCTATTGCAGAAACGGAAAATAACAGTAAAAAAATAGTAAATAAGGGTATGATAAGGTTAATAATAAAAGAATCCTTAAAAAAAAAATAAGTCAAATATTTAAGACTTCAGTTTGCTCCAGGCCTGCCTAATCCTAGAGACGCTGGAAAATTTGTCTAAAATAGGATAGAGAACCTCTCCGTTCTTGTCAAATGAGCATCAACAGCCATCATAAGTGAACAACATAAACAACAAACATAAACAGCCATCTGTGGTCAGGGGTTGGAGTGACGATAGGTGATAAACAGTTTTTCTGTTCTTGAAGCCAGAAAAACTGCAGTTCCTACACTGTACCAACCACATGTTCAAGATCTGTGACATTGGATGGAAATCATCATCTGTGTTGATTTAAATGAGTCAACTAGGGTGATGTTGAATCTCTGCACTTTACATAAAGATACAAAGCAGGTGATGATATGCCTATGCTGACCAAAAAATAATGGCATACCTCCAAAACATTGCAGGTATTGGGGTTCAAAGCGATTTTCCTGGAGGCTAGAGGCTGTCTGTCGTTCCTGGCCGTCCTGAGATAGGAGGTAAACCAGAACCCACGTTAACTAATAGGCATTCAGAATCTAGATCAAACTGAAGCAAAACAACTTTACATGATACTGTACTTTTAAATAACGAAAAAAAAAATCTTCAGCTAGCAATTACAGCTGAATCAAGGTAAATATTTTATGCAGATTTTCAGTTTAAGATTTGTAAAGGTCGCTTCCAAATGATCAAGGTGAAACGTAACTTCACTTTGTCGTAATTTAATGCCATTCTCTTATCCTTGCGAAGATGTTAACCCTCACTGAAAATCACCTTCGTGTGTGTGGCCTGGTCCTAAATTGCCTCAAAGTAGAGTATTACCAGGCTTTCATCTTTATTTTGCTTTCATCTGCTGCTAGAATATGTTAAAGCTTCTACACATGGCAGATGGAAGAAAATATTGATGCAACAGATCCGGTGTAAGTGTGAGACTTCCATATCGCTTTGATTTTAATCAGGTCTGTTGGCAGCAAGGTGTAGTATCATCAGAGAAGATTCCTGTCTCTAGGAGTGAGATCTCACCCTGTCCCTGGACTGATTGCAGCAATTATAAATTGGCTGTGATTGTGGCATGAACATGTGCCGTTTCTGCTGTCCGGCTGTCGGGCCGCTGAGGCTGCTCCATTTATTCGGGTCAAGCCGCTGGGTCAGTAGTCAAGACCCTTCCTCTCTATGCCTTGAAGAGAAATAGCTGCTTCCTTGGGGAAACCTCATGTGAGCCAGAGATGTGCACTGCCAGCTGCCTTTAACTTCTAGGTTATGTCAAAGGGCATTTTTTTTTAAATGACACGTTAAATTTGACCCCTAGTCATTAATCCTCGCAATATTTTTGTACATCGAAATGTCAAAATGTCAGTCTCCTTGAGTTTTCTGTTGTCATTTCTGTCACTATTCAAATTCTAGTGAATGAAATAGCTATTTACACAGGGGGAAAAAAAAAACCACCACCACCATTGGTACCTTCTCCTACTATTGGATTTTTCAAAGGCCAGCTTGCAGTCTCTAGAAAGGAGAGTAGGGCTATTGAAATGGATGAATAGAAAACTTCAAAAGTGAACCTCTCAGAGCAATAGAATGTAAAGATATTTTAAATATAATTGCAGTTGAAAAATATATATATATAATTGCAATTGTATTCAGTAGTAGGAAAAAAAATCAAAGCATTTTTCCTTAATGCCATCCTGAGGTATGAAATGTGTTGTAAGAATGAGTAGAATATTCCCAGGAAGGGAGGGCACCTCAGCGTTCTTCAATTTAGGATAGCACATGTCCCCAAACCTTTAATTTATCTGACCAGGTCCCCGCCAGATCTGTAAGGCCCCTTCATTTTCATCTTCTTAGACACCCAGCCATGGAGCATAAGATCACATTTGTAGGGACCCTGTGACTGACCAAATATTTTCCTTTACACGATGCTTTCAGAAGAATCCTTTTATCTTCTAGAGGGCCAGGCTCCTTGGATGTCTGAACAATGAAGCATCTTGGCAAGCTATTTCTACACCAGAACCCTTGCAGCTTAACATACTTTGAAGTAGATTGCTCCCCATTGCAGGGCCACAGTAAAAAAATGGGGTTTTTCATAGCCCTTGCATTGATGTTTGCAAAGCCAGATGGCTTTGTAAAATGAGCCCCAAAGCAGTATAACTGATTAAAAGAAATGCCAGGTAGTTGAAGGCTTTCGTACCCAATGTGAGCCTGGCAGGAAGAATTGTTCTCTCGGGATACGTTAATATTGGGGAATCTCACTCCCATCTTTAGGGGTCAGCCAATGACAATTGAGACAGGTGTCGGCAGCAGGAGCCTTAAAAATGAAGGCTGCAAAAAAATGTCTCTAGCCAGCCATTGGGAGGCCTACCTCCAAAAAGAAACGGGACGGGCCAGGGCTTTGAGGGTCCTAGGTACTTGGCGAGGTTGCAGGGCACATACTTCAGGTCATCCTCGCATTTTGGGCTTGTTAGTAGTTTAGCCTAAATCTGCATCCCCCTGAAGGGCTCATGCCTCATGCCTGGGGGTCCCTGCCACCCTGCTTCTGAGTGACTCGGTTGAGGCTGCCAGAGCTCTGGCTTTTGTTGTTGTTGCCGCCCACATAGAAATCCTTCTGCTCATGTTTGTAAAGCCTTAGCCCTGACCTTAACCTAAGAGCCCGGTCATATATTTCAGGTTGTTTGGTGGAAGACTGATGGAATCTGGCCTTGGAGGTAGAGGTATTCAGAGATGTTGCAGATTGTTCTCTGGCCTCCTAGGCCACCATCCAATCATTGGAAATGGGGTTCAGAGCAGAAGCAAGCTGGGAGATGAGCTTTAAAACCCTGTCGTAAAAGAGGTAGCTGGCCCTGAGCTCAGTTGTTTATCCATCATCAGAAAACACTTCCATCCTGCGATGCATGTTATATGATAGAGGCTTGAACACCAGACCTCCCCATCCCATTTTCTCCCCGCTGCCGCCTCCTGTCACCGACTCATCAGACTTGCCACTGATGTCCTGATGGAGCAGTGATGGTGGCAGATTGGGGACCAGTGTTCCACTGAAATAGCTAATTTATGAAGGGTTTGTGTGTGTAAATCTCTCTAAACCCCGGTGGGTCTTGGTAGAGTGGGAAATAGTTCAAACCTGGAGGCGTTTCCAAGTATTGTTTTGGTGACATAAACTGATGCGTGTGTTTTCCTATTGTCAATTTTTTTGAGTAATAATGTATAATTTATAGTATCTTAATAAGTTACAGCCAGTTGTTCTTTGTAGAACATAACTTAAGACTTGTATCAGTCGCATTAGGTGACCGTTGTAAAACTAGAGAATACAGCCTGGAGGAAAATGCATTCGAAATTACCCCTTATCTTACCACTTAAAGAAAAGATAGTTTAAAAAGCAAAGAATGTGGCTTTCACTGGTGTCTCTTGATGCATTAAATAATTTTTCCTTTAGGTATCTACATTGTTAGAGTCTCCTAGCATTTAAGCAGTGGAGTAGCATTTTATTTTACTGTGAAAATTCTCAGATCATAAAGCATTTCTCATTCTTCCTCATTATTTCCATTGTAGAAAAACAGAGAAGTATAAAGAATAAAAGGTGTTCATCCATAATCTCACCATGTAAAGATAGTCCCTGAAAGCATCTTTGTGTATTTCTCTCCAGGCTGTTTTTAAACTCCTCATTATTTGATGATGATTGATTTTTTTGGTGTGCATTTTCTTTCCAGCTGGGAAGTACTTTCTGGAACTGACCAGTCCTATGTGAGCTGAGTACTCGGCTTATCCACTTTGGCTGTGCCTTGGAACAGAAACAGCTAGGAGAGTGGATTGCTGGACTGTTTCTAATGGTCATGTATACTTGTTTAGGGCACTGAGGCATCTCCTTATTATCAGCAATTTTAGAAAACTCAGAATGTCAACTTTTTTTTTTTTCTACAGCTGTTGACAATCTCTATTTAGGTTCAAGGAACCTTTTCCTTTTGTGTGCAGAAAATCACTCCTCACAACACATTTTAATAGGTTCTGGTAGTCAATAAAGACATGATAAATTCATTTAGGGGATAGAATAGGCTTCTTTGGTGTTGCTCTCACACTTGGGGCTTTTTAAGATTTCCACCCAAAACCGGCACTGCAGCCATTCTTAGCCAAGTTGTAGTTTGTGGAGTGATTGGTCGGTCAGGGAGTGTTTCCCCCAAGATGCTCAGGATGTATTGTTAGTGTTCCTTGGTACATGCTTTCCTGCTGGAATGCAGGCTCCCCAGACCTAGGAGGTTGGGGTCCCTGATATATCTTCTGTGCCTAGAACCCTGCCTGGCATGTAACAGTTGTTCCACAAATATTTGTATAATACTCTTGTGTGTGTTTCTAATTCCCATATTCCCCCTACTGCTTCCCACTCTCATTGACTAACCCACTAGTTAGTTGACTGAGGAAATTACTGAATTCCTACATTAAGTTGTTCCAACTTCTAATAAAAATGTCATGAGCTCTTCGGGGTGCCTGGGTGGCTCAGTCGGTTAGGTGTCTGACTTCAGCTGAGGTCTTGACCATAGGGTCGTGGGATCTAGGCCCGTGTCAGGCTCTGTGTTAAGTGGGAAGTCTGCTTATCCCTCTGCCCCTTCCCTCACTCATGCTTGTGCACTCCCATCACCCAGTCTCTCTCAAACAGGTAATTTTTTTAAAAAAAGAATGCAATATGCTCCAAATATGATGGTAGACTTTGGCTTGTCAACTTAATGTATTTGTGCCTTCTGCAATGTTATTTCATTTTTTGCACTTAAGTCTTTTATGAAAACAAGTAAAAGTGATGGATTTAGTTGCCAATTGATGTTTTTCTAGTCCTCTATATAAAGAAGTGCAAGGGACGCCTGGAGAATTTTAAGCATAGGTGATGTACATTTCCTTTTACCAATCTGAATCGAGTGCCAGAAATAGATAACTATTCAGAGTGTATTCCCCATTGTTCTAGCTTGATTTTCCTGTGTCGCAGATTTACAGGTGGAGGGAACAAGTAACACAGGTAAATAAAATAGATATTAGTTGATAGAAATAAAGTAGGCTTTTGTAGTTATTACTTCCATGCTTTTGAATACATTTATCTGATAATTATTCTTTTGATAGATGAGAGAGAGAAAGGGAAGAGATAGAGTTAGGAGAAAAAGGGTAACCAATGGGTCTGTGGCCAAAGAGCACCATCATTTTAGGTGGGTTGTTTTGGTAGAAAAAGTGTAAAGGCATGTTTGAGAATAATGAAGACCAAATTCATGGTGGTGCTTACCTCTTGGGGGAATGTGGGAAACCAAGATCATGAAGTGGGAGCAGGGCTTTCAACAGTGTTTATTTTTGACGTATCAGGTTGAATAGTTGTTGATAGACAGGTAGGTGGTCGTTATGCTTTTCCCTTCTAACATTTTTTATTAAAAACAGTGAAAGATGGAGAGTGGATGCACATAGAAGTGAGACTTCCTCCAGTTCACTTCTATTTATTAAAAAGTTCAGCTTTCTTTACCAGTTTTTTCAGCATCTGCCATTTCCAGTGTCTTTTAGCTACATTCTGCAGCAAAAAGACTAGGAGAGAGGGAGAAGAAGAGAGAGAGAGAGGAGGGGGGAGATCATAGAAGCAGAGAAATACATTTAAGAGATATTGACCAAGAGAATACATTTCCACATTTGAACCTGTTGAGGCATGAGAAGTGAGCGATTACAATGCCTCTTATGCATAGTCATTTACTATTATTTTTCTTTGACTCAGATATGTCTATTTGTGCACAAGACCTTTGGCAGCCACCTATGGGTATAGTGCTATCACATGCAGACTTCGAAACATAGATATCCAGCTGAGCTGTGTCTGACTTCTCATGGTCTTGGTCACATGGTCATGATCCTTTCTAGGGTGGACGTCCTGTGGCTTCCCCTCATCCTCACTCTGGCTTGGCGAATGTTCCTGAACGACGCCTTGAAACATGCAGGCTGGGGCCTTAATTATACCAGTGACGGGAAATGGTGGGCCTTGAGAAGTAGCTTGAGGTGTGGACACTTGAGAGAAAGGGAGCTTTGAGCCAGACTCATGGAGGTGGGTGGATGTGATCCAGTCACCCCATGGATTAATGTGCTAGGGCTGCCACAACAAAGTGCCACAAACAAACTTGGTGGCTTAAACAATAAAAACGTCTTGTCTCACAGTTTCAGAGGCTAGAAGTCTGAGATGAAGCGTTCCACAGGGTTGGTTCCTTCTGAAGTCTATGAAGGAGAATCTGTTCCAGGTCTTTCTCCCAGATCCCAGTGGTTTGCTGGCACTCTGGCAGTCCCTGGCTTGCAGATGCATCACCTTGATCTCTGCCTTCATCCTGACCTGGCATTTCTGTGTGCATGACTCTTTCTGTGTCCAAGTCTTCCCCTTTCGTGGGGACGTAGGGACTGGGTTAGGGCCCACCCTAATGCTCATCTGCAGAGATGCTATTTCCAGATGAGGTCTGCAGAGATGCTATTTCCAGATGAGGTCACATGCACAGGTACTGAGGGTTAGGACTAAGCATCTTTTGAGGGACACAGTTCACTTCGAAAAGTCCCTCCACTCTCCTTCCCCCTGCTCAAATGTGGAATATAGATTCCATCCACTAGTAGATATTGTCCTACTTGAGCTTGTTGTAACCTGGGCAATGTTCCCTTCCTTCTTCCTGATATTCCCCATATGGAAAAATGCAGGAGTGAGACCAGCTTCTTGTTCGGGAGGGGGCAATGAAAGGGCACTTGTCAGAGAGCCAAGCCAGCAAGAAATATGAGTTGATCTTTGCTCTTTCTTTTTCTTTTTATCCCTGCTCTTCCATATACCTCATTAGGGTAATCTATCGAAGTCCAGTCAATTCCCCTTGAGATGATGGCACATGAATCCTCCTCCTGCTGCATTACCCGTGAAGTGATCCTTGCGAATAAGCCCAGAGACCTGCCACTATTTATAACATTGTTTCTCTGAGAATTGTGATTTGGTGTATTAACTTTAAAGATAGACCTTTGGAAGCGCTGCCTTATATGTTGTTGAGATGAGCTGGGGTCACGGATCTGGCCAGGACTAGAGGCCCTGGCGGCTCTCAACACCCGCCCCCCGACCTCGGTCAGGGTGCTTGGGGAAGATGCAAAGGGACACTCAGAGCAAATGTGCTCTTCCCTACTCAGAGACTACCATCCTTGGCAGTGGTACCTGGGCCTTCACGTGCTTCGAGGATTCCTTTGAGACATGGCTCATGCCCAGAGTTAGAACTGGCAGGGACATCCAGCTGTGTGGATGCCATATCCATGATTCCATTTTGGTTTCCTGATAAAACTCTGATTTTTGTCACGGTGGTAATGTGCTCAGCCTTCTTATATCACAGCTAGAGTCACGCACGGCGTTACATTTTGGCCAATGAGATCCAAATTAAAGCTGCTCAAGAGATAGATAGTTTGTGGGAATCATTTTTCTTTTGCTTTGTCCTTGCAGTGTGGCATGCATTCATGTTGGCTAGAGCTCCTGCACCCATACTGGTCCCTGAGGTGACCATGAGGATAGACTACCTACCATTGAGGGTTGAACTGAGAGGCAGAAGTCACTTGAGTCAGACAATTTGGTAGCTGCCACACCAACACTGGATTCCCTGCTTTGCTTAAGCCACATATTTTCTCACTGAGCACGTTTTCCCTTATTTTTAAGAAGTTTCATACATTTACCAGAGTGTCTAAAAATTCTCTCCTAACCTCATCTCCTTATTACCCTATTTTCCCCTCAAGCTGTTGACTTTATCACTGGTGTATCTACCTTGTTGGTACTTACCAGAGTCCTGCTTCCTTATGATAGGGGAGGAATTTCTGCCCTGGTTTGGGGTAAATGTATTCTTTCCGTGGTTGACTGATTGATTGATTGGAAGAGTGGGGATTGATTGGAAGAGTGGAAGATTGATAGAAAGGTTGGTAAACGGCGCCTAACTAGCTCTGACTCACACAGTTTTCTTAACCTGTTCCTGATGAAGTTACAATGGTTAGCAGTTGAACATAAAAAAAAGATTGGGTATGACATTCTTTTGGTTTTCATTTGTTAATTTCTAGTTGTTGATCTGCAGCAATCTAGAAACTTCAGAAACTGTATTTTATGTATCCATACTATCTATCCCTGGCCTCTGTCACCAAAATAGACTATAGTGAAGGCAACGTTGCTGCCAGGAAGGGATGTATAAAGATACTATTTAAAAGGGGGCAGCATTCAGTTTCTCAAATGCAGGACTCAGTTTCTCACTGAAATTCCAACCAGTATGGGAATACTGACACCTGATGATATATCACCACTTTTTTTTTTTTTTTAAGATTTATTTATTTATTAGAGAGACCGATCATGCTTATGCTTGCAAGCTAAGGGGAGGGGGAAAGGGAGACAGAGAATTTTAAACAGACTCTCTGCTGAGCATGGAGCCCCATGTAGAGCTTGATTGCACGACCCTGAGATCATGACCTGAGGCAAGATCAAGAGTGGGACACCTAATTGACTGAGCCACCCAGGCACGTCTCACCAGTTTTTTTCTTTCTTTTTTTTTTTTTTTTTTTTTAAGATTTTATTTACTTATTCATGAGAGACACAGGCAGAGGGAGAAGTAGGCTCCATGCAGGGAGCCCGACGTGGAACTCGATCCCGGGTCTTCAGGATCATACTCCAGGCCGAAGGCAGCGCTAAACCGCTGAGCCACCCAGGCTGCCCTCTCACCAGTTTTTAAAGTACAATTGACCCTTAAACAATGCAGGGTATCTAGGGGTGCTGACTTCCTATGCAGTCACAAATACAAGTATAAATTTTGACTCCCCCAAAACTTGACTTACTAACAGCCTACTGTTGATGAGAAGCCTTATCCATAATATAAACAATGGACTAACACATATGTGGTATGTGTATTATATACTGTATTACTACAGTAAAGTGAGGTAGGGAAAAGAAGCTGTTAATAGGAAAATCATAAGGTAGAGAAAATACATTTGACAGTATGGTACTGTTTTTATATTTTTAAAAAATCCACATATAAGCAGAACCATACACTTCAAATCTGTGTTGTTCAAGGGCCAACTGTGCATGTAAGGAGCCATAAAGCCATGTTATCTTCGGGAAAGTATGGAAATGCTATAAAAATAGGTTAGTATCCAGCGTTCTTTTTTCAGCGGTGGTGATGATATGGATGCTGTCTTCAAAAGATCACCTGGCTGGTAAGAAATATAAAATATGGACTGCCTTCCATTAACTGTCCCTTCTAAATTGCTCTACATAAAATGTTAACCAAGAGGGCTGTTTGATAGTTAAGTTTGTCAAAATTCAGTTTGGATTATTTGAGAGGTTTCTGGAGATGAATAGCTAAGCAGTGTTGATCAGGAAAAGATCTCTTCCACCTTTCCTAGGAAAAAATGGCAAAACTTTGTCAGTTTTTGATGAGCTTGGCCTTTTCATTAGGAATTCTTGGGCTTGGAAAGAGGGATCCAAGCCTACAAATGAATGTCTTACTTCAGTTCAACCTGTGGTTTGCTCACTCACACAGCAAATTCTTAAGGTACCCTTTCTGTAGAAGACTTTGGTTTTATTATTTTCTTATAGCTGGATAGTTTGATTTCAGAAGTGGAGGTGACGAGAGAACTCCAGGCCACCCTCGTAGGTTATGTATTTCGGGAATTAACATGATTTGCTTTCTTCTGAAAATAAAAAGGAAAAAGTGGAGGGGAAAAAAGGGAGATGAAGTAAACATGTGTTAAAATTGTACTTGCCCTTTGAATTAAATTCCCTGCATGACTAGTTCTTATTAAGACCAGAAATGACAAAACCTTGATGTGAGGGCTACATTATAAACTGAATAGACGATGAAGGTTGTTCCACATTGGTTGGTAATTAGCTGTGTATGGGTCATGGGTCGATGATTACTTCTGTTCCTCAGAGCATGTCTGCCATCTCTGATATCTACTTAAGCTATGTAAATAATTTGCAGTTTTTATTATGATTTTTCTATTAATCTTTGGTAGAATGAAATTTGATATTTTTCTCTATGACACACCATGAAATTTAGCAATTAAATCCTTTCATTGATTCACAGTTTGCACTTGGCTAAAATAAATTCCAACAAAATGCTCTGTTGGGGTTTTTGAAATATTACCTAGTGGTGCTTTTGCAACCTGTAAACCTAACTCTTCATTAGTATGTCTAATTGGATGGATGTATCTTTTCATTTTCATCTAAACAGGAGTCATATTTTGAAATTTGTAGATACCAGGAAGCCAGAGATTCTTCAGTTTTGTAAAGCCTAATGTGACTTTTGCTTATCTCAAGTTTAGTATCGTCTGTTACCACGAAGAACCATCCATAAATTGTGCCCATATCTCGCACTGGAGTAAACTGAGTACTCCTATTTCTGATAACTGTCTCTGCCTGTCTTGTACTTCCATGCGCCTCTTATGTAGAAAAATCTCTGATAAGTAAGAATATGTCAGTAATGAAGAAGTGTTTTTTTAATTTGACCCTTTGAAAATGAGGTCATGAGATCTCGAATTGTGTGTACCTTTATTTGAGCAAAATTTTCCCAACCAGACCTCAGTTGTTCCTGCTTCCTTTACTGATTGATTTCCTGGTTGCAAGTCCCTTATTAATTAAAAAAAAAAAATTCACCTCCTCTAAACTGTACTTATTTTCTAATATTTAAGTGTTTTCATCCTGGAAACCTGACAACCTTTTGGAATCCCTGACATTGCCTAGGAACATGTGTGTGTTTTCTATAGTTTTCATGTGATTCTCAAAAGCCTCCTTGGCTGCCAGAAGGTGAGACTAATATTGTTTTCCTCTCATAGGGATATTTTCTAACTAAACTCTGAGCTTCTTGTGGTAAAATGCTTTGCCTCGTACTTGTTCCATGTGGAGTACACAGCAGCAGGTTGGCAGCGTGTGACAGACTGCTGATTGATTTCAGGTTCCCAAACTAATGTGTGGTTGACCTTTGAACAACACAGAAGTTAGGGGCCCTGAACACCAGGCAGTCACAAACCCACTTAGAACTTACGACACCCCAAGAACCAACCGCTAATCGTCTACCATTGACCAGAAACATTTCCCAGCACATGAACGATAGATTAACCTATAATTTGTATGTTATATTTATTCTGGACTCTGTTCTTAAAGTGAACTGGAGAAAAAACTGTCAAGAAAATCATAAGGAAAATACCTTTACAGTACTGTACTCTATTTATCCGGAAAATTCTGTGTATAAGTGACCCTATACCATTCAAACCTGTGGTGTTCAAGAATCAACTGTAGTTTGAGACCTTGCCTTTAGAGATGTTCCTTTAATTTAAATGATGTGTAAGCTTCCTTGAAAAAGAAATGTTTTCACGGCTACCATGTTATGTAAATATGTTTATTTTAATGATACTTTAAAGAAAAAAGGCAGATATAAACTCATGTTCAACACTTGTGCGACAGCAACTACAACAAACACAACAAAAACTGCCCAGAGTAACCCTTAACATAATAATATTCATGTAATATTATGTATTAATGCTGATACTTGGCTAACATGGAATCATCCTCAGGATGAATAGGTTGTTGACTGGTACACCACCCGCTGACTTTGTTTTTTGAGCTGGCGTGTTTATCATACACAGTACGGAGCTCAGTCTGTTGTCACCCTTCTGACAAAAAGCATTTAGTAATGGTTCCTTAGCGCTCTGTAATAGCGTTTGGCCCTCACCTTACTTGTGTACTTAATCCTCTGGTGGTTGGTTTTTTGTTTTTTTGTTTTTTTTCCTCATTAGCTCAGGAAAACTGAAATAGTAATACTTGGCCAACTCAATCATTAACCACACATGGGAACATGGCACTAAAATCATGGGACAGTCTGAATTTAAAGGGGAGTTCTTACAGAGTTCATATGTTTTTAAGACTCACAATGAAATGCCCACACAAATTTTTAGAACATATTAGGCGTTCATCTCCTTACGAATCATTTTTAGACTCCAGTTTGAGGAACAGTGGCATAGAATGTATGTGAAGGGCCAAAACTGATGCAGATTAATTCTAGTGTGTTAATGGATGCAACTTCAGTTGTTAAGGAGGTTGGCTTCATAGTTAGACTTGAAATGGGTGAGCCTGGGTTCAATTAATTCTTATCTTCCTGTTTTTTACTGAAATAATTATTTGCACCTGAGCTTTGTGGGGGTTTTTTTTTTGTGTTGTTGTTGTTTTGTATTTGACCCTGGTTGTCTCATAGATAAAATCTAGCCTTTGCCTTTGGCTTTATTACCTACTGCAAGTAAGTGAACTTTGCAACAAAGGAAGGATCCAAGGGCAGGGGTGGGGAAGAGGATCAACAACCCACATGTTAATGAGGTAGGAGGTGATGATGACCTCTGCACTGGGTGGAGATGTGGTTCAGTGAGTGGAAACAAGGTGCCCTGTAGTTATTCGATATTTCCTTTGAAGATGCTTCCCCCAAACCTCTGCATCTGAATGTAGTAGCTACTGTAGCTAAAATCATATGCTTTTTGCCAGGAGATAACATTGTCTTCTAGCCCAATTCTCCTACCCTTTAGCCGTGTTACTTTGCCTCTGCTACAATGAGGGTGACAGAAATGAGACCATTATGAAGATTCAGTGGGAAAATGTTTCACAAATGCCCTGCATGGTGCTTGGAACATGCTGGGCTCCAGTAAATTTTTTCCGACTCCTAGTGGTGCTGGTAGTACTAAAAGAAAGGGATTCAACATATCATGTTTTTTTTGTTTTTGTTTTTGTTTTTTTTTTGTTTGTTTGTTTGTTTTTAGATTCATTGTACCTGCAGAGTAGACAAAGGACTGAGAAGAGGCTTCCTCATTTCTCAGTGTAGTCATTCGATTTGGATACTACCCAGTGTGGTGTTTGCCTGTAGAAGGTGATTACTTTTATTATTGTTTAATTCTTTTGTAAGAGGAAGTAGCATCTTCCAAGGTGCCCATGGAGGCTAGCTGTATTGTAACCTTGCAAACAAGGTTTGGCTGCCCACTGAATCTGCCCTTGTGCCCTTTTCCAATCTTCTGTACCTCGACCCCACCAAATTCTCAGAGCCATCTTTCCAGTTCTATCCTTTCTTCCCTCTCTGTCCTGGGAGACCCCGTGGTGAGCTTTGCCAACTCAAAGCATGATGCTCAAAGCTAGCGAGGCTGGAGCTGCATTTGCTGCCATTTGTTCAGAGCTTTGGCTTCCCTCGTTGCCAAGTGCTCCTCCGGAGACATTTCCCCACCAGTCCTTAATTCCAAGGCTATCTTGTCTTCATTTAGCTGATGTGACAACGAAAGCATGGAAATGTTATTTAACTTGTCCAGAGTTTCACAGCTTTTAACTGATAGAGAACTCAAACTCAGCTCTTCATTACTGCTTAGACCCCTCCCTTAATTTCTGAACGTTCTGGTATTCCCATCTTAAAAGGATTTCAAAAGTGTTAGTTTGCCGACCATGCATTTGGAATGAATTACATCAATGGGAAATTACTTTTAACGCCTGAATTTAAATCTGGCTTTGCCACTAAATAGCTGCATAATCTTGGTCAAATTACTTAGTCATAATGACACCTGAATCATGGGTTATTGTAAAAATTAAATGAAACAATATTTTTAGAAACACTTGAGCAGTTCCCTGTGTGTGTGTGTGTGTGTGTGTGTGTCTGTATTTTTTAAGATTTTATTTATTTATTCAGGAGAGACACAGAGAGAGGCAGAGACATAGGCAGAGGGAGAAGCAGGCTCCATGCAGGGAGCCCAAAGTGGGACTCGATCCCGGGACTCCAGGATCATGCCCTGGGCCAAAGGCAGACGCTCAACCACTGAGCCACCCAGGCGTCCCTAAATCCCTAAATTCTAACTTCAATCTTTGGGACAGCCTTCCTGGATGCTCAACTGATAGTATGGTGTGGGTCCTTGCCCCAACTCCTCTAAACCCATAACTAGAACAGAGAAATTAGTATTCTCATTGTAGAGCCAACCAAGACAGTGTTCTTCCTATGAAAAGGGAACAATTCAGGGCACCTGGGTGGCTCAGTTGGTTAAGCCTCTGCTTTTGGCTCAGGTCATGATCCCAAGGTCCTGGGATGGAGCCCCACGTTGGGCTCCCTGCTCAGTGGGGAGCCTGCTTCTATCCTCTCCCTCTGCCCCGCCACCTGCTTGTGCTCTGTCAAATAAATAAATAAAATCTTTAAAAAAAAAAACCCAAAAGAAAAAGGGAACAATCTATTAAATTCAGGCAATTTATTCATCTCTGGAAGCCACTGTCTCTTTCTGGATGGCAAGCAACTCTCAAATATGCAGAAGGTATTAACATGACACAGTTACCATGTAACTTAAAAGAAATTCAGCTGTATGCCCTTTTAAGTGTAATATTCCTGACATCATGGAGTATATTTCACACTTAACAGCCTATGTTTATCTTAATTGGACCCTAGAAACATTCCAGGAACAAACCACCTACCATGACTATTACATAATGTTTATTTGGGAACAGGCAATACTGGAAAAGAACAATATAGGAGGGAAAAAAAAACTATCATCTGTTCACGATATAATTTTGTATCTAGATAGCCAAGCAATCAATCGAAAAACTACTGGAGTAAATAAAAGAGTTAAGTAGCTTGGATATAGATCCCACAGATATAAAATCTGATAGTTTTGCTACCAGTGGAAAAAAATAGAAAATATGATTTATTAACAAACCTTAGTCACAGATAAATAAATAAAAATACTTCAAAATGAATGGTTACCAGAGGGGAGGTGAGAGGAGGGCCGGGTGAAATAGGTGAAGGGGAAGAAGGGTTGGGTGACCTATAGAATTGCTGAATCACTATAATGCATGCCTCAAATAATATAACACTGTATGTTAACTATACTGGATTCAAAATAAACTTTCAAATAAATAAATATTCCAAGGTATCTTAAGGAGAAACATGTGTGATCTGTAAGGAAAAAAAAAAAAAAACACTTTAGAAAGAGAAATACCAGGGCCATTAAATTCATGAATGTTCCTAAAAGGATAAAACATAGCTTAAGATGAGACTCTCTTCTAAATGAGGTGTACACTTAAAATCCCACTTAGGGAACTGTGGCGTGGTAGGCGAACCCCAAATATGATTCCAACATTTATCTAGAAAAAAATAGATGAACTTATCACTTAAACGTCTCAAAAATAAAGGCAAACATGGAGATAAATTCTACAGTTATTAAGTATAGTCCTAGTTAAAAAAAATTTGTATGATAGAAAGAGAAGAGACAATAAGACATTTATTACCTATGAGATATAACCAGTCAGTGGGGTGGGAATTATTTAGTAATGGCAGGAGGGAGTAAATGGTTAGCAAAATGGGAAGAGAATTTTATCCTGCTATGTACTATCAATTATAAACCCATGTAGACAGCATTTATTTTGTGCCTACTAGATACCAGATACTGCTAGGTACTGGAGATTTCAAGAGGAAAAGCCAGTCGAGCGGTGTAAGAAACGAAGGAGCACATATGGAAGTGCACAGAGGCCCCAGTCCCATCCAGTGGGAAATATTTTGTTATCCTAAACTGAATGAACATTAGGAAACTTGGAAAGTACATGTGCCCTATTCCCTGCCCCTTCCCAATGCCTTCACACCCAAATGCTCAGTGCCTGACGCACAGTAGGTGCTCCAGGATTTACAGAATATGAAGTTACAAAAAATGTTTGAAAATAACAGGACTGCTTTTCTGTGTAATGCTTCCCGGAGAAAACCATGGGTTCTTGTCCTTTTGCTTCCAGTGTTGGAAAGCTTATTGCAACTTGTCATTTGCAAGGTGATTTGAGGAACGGAAGGAGGAGATTTCATTAAAGAAAATTTCGAGGACATATTTTTCTTATTTTTCACTTGATACCAAATGCTGTACTGAGGAGGACAGAGGTAAAAGAGGCGTTCAAGGTCAAAGCAACTAAGTTAAGAAACGGTTTAAAGTATGTCTGAGTGGCAAAGAAGATATTGCTAAAGATTATGAGCTTTAGTAAGACCAAGGACCTCAACATTTCAGTATTACCACTTTCTAAAAGCAAAGACTGGCAGCAGAGGAGCTCAGAGATAAAGATTACCTAAGAAATTGGTGGGAAAAGAAAAAAAAAAAAAAAAAACCCTTTTCAAAAAAAAAAAAAAGACTTTTCATTGAGTTATATTCGGAGGTCATTTTACTATAAATGTTTAACACACCTACATGATGCTTACTATACACCAGGAACTGGGGCACCTGGGTGGCTCAGCGTTTGGGCTCTCTCTCTCTCTCTCTCTCTCTGTGTCTCTCAATAATAAATAAATAAAATCTTAAAAAAAAATAATTTAGGGACTTAAAAATAATGTGACTAGTATATTCTAGAAAAAAAAAGAAAACTTGGAAAATTTCACCAGGAAGTTGACATTTGGGGGGGGGGGGGAGGTAGAAGCAGCAAATAGAAAAAATGATAACTGAAAAATACAATATCTGAAATGAGGACTCCATGGATAGCTTAAATAGAAGATCAGACACAGCAGAAGACATGTGGAGGACAGGTTAATAGAAAATACCCAACCTGAACCCCGGAGAAGGATGCACGTATTTCCCCTAGATAGCAGTTTGAGAAGCACATTTTTCTGTATCCCTGCCAACAATTGGTATTTTGACACTGTTTATATTTTGCTACTTTCTGTGTGAAGTGAGACTTTGTTTAATTCACTTCTCACTAACAAAACATTTTATTATCTTTCCCTTTAGTTTGCTATTTAGATGTTCTTTTCTGAGAAATATCTATTCATATGTTTGCCATTATGTCTCTGGGGTTGTATTATCATGTTTGTACATTTTCTTGTACATGAGTTATAACCTTTTATCTCCATTACAGATGTGTTTTCTAGATGTGTAAAATATTTTATTACTAAGCTATTTTTCTTTAGTGGAAGAGAATATGGATTTGTACAACGAAAATTATACTAGAAGATTATATATGATGGTAAAAAAAAAGCTTTCACAACATGATTCTAAGCTACTTTCATGAGAATATAATTATTCTCATATTACTATATTATAATATATAAAGTAATTTTCTGTGTTCTGGACTGTCTTCCACGTAAGTTTGTGTGTGTATCTTATAATTACACCGGTACTCGGGCTTATTGGAGAAGAATGTTAGAACTTTGTGATCAGTTAAATTTCTTCATGACTTTGTTTTTGGTCTTGGATTAATCATGTCAAGTTACTTTATATGTAGAGATTGATTGCTATAGCCATCATCTGATTAGCAAATTAAGGGTTATTTAGGTATAATTAAGTAGCTGGTGCCTTTCCTGTAGTTTGTGGAATCTGTGGCATAACAGTTGAAATATATGTATGTGAAATTAAGATAGCGAATTTCAAGAGGCTCAATGGAATGGCATGGTGAATTCACTTCCTGAAGTTTTTTGTCTTTAAGCAAAAATCATTAGTAATGCTACTTAAATTTTTTTTTTTAGTACTTATTTGACTCTTTCCATTCTATCTCCTGAAATACCAGGCTGTCAATTATATCCCTGGGAAATACTTGCTTCAGGATGAACTTCTGTCTTTTTCCCTATGGTAGCATTCCAGAATGTTGCACGGCTATGCTGATGCTCGTGCTTTTCTCTTTTTCCTTTTTTTTCTTGTTTTTTTTTTTTTTTTTGTCTTGTTTTAAAGAATCAAAGTTAGAGCATGATAAATGATAGAAATTTCAAACTAATTCTGAAGTAGCAGGGGTGCGTTTTGCATTCATTGGTCTTCTCTAGAAAGTCACTCTCAGTTTTCAGGGAACCTCAAGTGTTCCCGTGATGATAATTTTACAAGTCTTAAATTAGATGTTGAGACCTTTTAAAATACAGGTAACCCTCTCCCCATTTTTCCCCTGTAAATTTGTTGGAGTTTATGTGTGCGATTTCTATTTTTACAACATTGTGCTGGTACTTTGTGATTTTTGCCGCTTAAAAATAGTGCACAATTCATAGATTATTGTGAATGTTTTTGACGTAGCCAGTTGCTTTCCGCATTGCCATATGGATTGCATCTCCTCTGTTTCTAAACTACAGTGTTTATCTCGATCTTATTCCACTGGTAGAAAAAATTGGTTCTGAATCGCCTGTGGGATAAGCACTGTTTGGTTTTGTATAGTTGCTCCACAGGTCACAATCACCTACTGCTGGGTCATTCTCAGGGTCTTTAAAATTTCTCAAAACCGTCTTTGGATTACATCCTTTTCTGGTTAAGACATTTCTATCATGATAGAGTAAAACTCTTTCATTACATTGGTGGTAATTTGGGGACACTTGGGAAGCTCAGTGGTTGAGCATCTCTGCCTTTGGCCCAGGGCGTGATCCTAGAGTCCTGATATCAAGTCCCACATCAGGCTCCCTGCATGGGTCTCTGCCTCTCTCATGAATAAATAAATAAAATCTTAAAAAAAAAAAGTTGTTGGTAATTTGGCTTGAAATGGAAACTTTATATTAGGATAATAGACGCTAGAACTTCTTTCTAAATAAAACTCTTTCTAGGAGAACGTTTGTTCAGGATCTGCCAGGGTGCCTAACACAATACGTCTCCGGTCTCTCTCCTCCGTCTTCATTTATCCTTCTAATACATGTGCACTTTGTTATTTCTGATGCCTCTTTTCCCCCAGAGTCCTAGAAACACATAAATTTATAGCTGTGTTCTGTTTCAGTTTTCCGTTGCTGTGTAATAAATTACCATAAACTTAATGGCCTAAAACAACACCCATTTATTATTGTGCAGTTCTATAGATCAGAAGTCAGGACAGGGCTCAGCTGGGTTCTCTTCCCAGCTCACAGGTTTGGCAGGATTCAGTTCCTCCCAGTGGGAGGCTCAGGGTGGCTTTCAGCATCTTCGAGGCAGGTGGGAGAGCAGCTCTCAGGGGAGTCACCCCATGAGGTCAGGTGCACCCACACATGATCTTCTGACTCATTCAGAGCCGGCTGATTCGGAACCGTATCACGGGGATAATGTTCCCTCATCTTCACGGGGCTGCCCGTCACAGTGGACAGGGAGGGGGACTGTGTAATCGTGGAGGCTGATGCAGGTCCCTTTAGAGTTCTCCCTGCCACAGCAGGGCCAAAAAGTCTGCATAACTTTTCTATGGGGAAGGACCTAGGTGATGTCTGCCGACTGCCTCCTGGGGCTAGGCATGCTGGCAGACTGCCTCCTGGGGCGAGACATGCTGTTGTGACCTCCCTTTGCAGATGAGCATGACCTGGTGTCGCAGAGACTCCATCACCGGCTCAAGTTCTCACTGAGTTCAAGAGCCAAACGCAAAACCTTGGAGACAGAACCTCTGAGTGACCGTGAGCCTCATTTTCAGTTGCTTTTTTTTTTATTTTTTTATTTTTCCGTAAACAGCCATGGGTTTTCAAATGAGCTCTCTCTCAACAGTTCAGATCTCGATGGGTTGTTGAAAACCTGCGAACACCTTTCCCCCAGGGAAGCTATGTTGTAAACGATGGTGGGTTTCCAGGCCGTGCCACAGAATCCACCTTAACCCCTATTCTCAGGAAGGTGGTCCTGGGAGTAATCCGGAGCCCCTCGGGCCCTGAGCCCCGAGCCCCTGGAGGCAGGCAGCGTTCAGGTCTGTGCACCTGCTGTGGCTGTCTCGTGTGGGACAGCTCCTCAGACATGGAAGCCCCACCCCAAGGCCCCTGAGCCACCCAGGGAGGGCAGGAGCAGGTGCCAGCCCCTCAGGTGCAGGAACACTTCCCAGCTCTGAGAAATTGAGGTCATGTTTGGCCTATCGATTAGGCAATTATGTCCTATGCTACGTCCAGAAGCTGATTAGCTGCATTATCTGTTAATATCGAATCAGTTACCTCTCGATATAGCAGGTTTTTGGTTTTTTTTTTTTTTTTTTTTTTTTTTGATATAGCAGGTTTTTTAATGGCACCATCAAACTTGGGCAGTAGGTTGCGGGTGAAAGTATTTGGCGATTTTTTTTTTTTAATCCTTCAAGTTTTCTTCAACGTGTGTATAAAAAGCTAGCTTCCAAGGCTTCCGTCCAGCTAATAGCTACACGTCAGGTGGACTCGTGTGAAAAGAAGGCAGCCTCCCTTCTCCCCCTGCCCGCCTCAGGTGCCATCCCCTTCCTCCTGCCTTGCCCACGAGCTTGAGAAAAGAGGGGGGAAAAAAAAAGAAAGAAAAGAGGGAAGCCAGCGGCGGTGCTCAGGGAGTCTCCCCGGGAAGCAGGTGCCACTCTCAGGCTGGCGTGTTGGAGAGAAGGGAGGTGATGCTCAGGACTCCGGGGAGCTGCGTCCTGGGAAGGGCAGAGCCGAGGAGGCTGCGGAGGGAGGGAGTATGAGGCAAGAGAGGCCGGCTTTGATTTTTCTCCCTTTACCTCTTTTTTTTTTCTTTTTTTAAGATTTTATTTATTTATGCATGATGGAGAGAGAGAGAGGTAGAGGGAGAAGCAGGCTCTATGCAGGGAGCCCGACTCAGGACTCGATCCCGGGACCCTTCCTTGGGCCGAAGGCAGGCGCTGCACCGCGGAGTCACCCAGGGATCCCCACCCTTTCCCTCTTCTTGTTGCTGTAGCTTCCACCGCAGTGTCATCTGGGCTTTGTGACTTAGGAGATTACTGACCTCCCTGGATCTTGGGCTCAGAGTATCGATGGTTGCCTAAATTCAAATTTTTTTTTAGTCCTAAATTCTACCTTCTCTCTGTTCGTTGCCCCTCCCCGCCCCCGCCAGACCCCGGGAAAATAAATAAATAAACGAATCATGTTCCCTTTTTGATCTTCATTTCAGGCG
Organism: Canis aureus; assembly: GCF_053574225.1. NCBI lineage: Eukaryota > Metazoa > Chordata > Mammalia > Carnivora > Canidae > Canis > Canis aureus. The sequence continues at coordinate 53,189,528 of NC_135615.1, forward strand.
ATTCAAAATGTGTGGCCGACGGCCTTCAAAGGAAGGATGTGGGGCCCTGGATGTTCTCCTCGGCTGTCGCCGTCCTCTGGCGCCGCGAGCCGTGTGGCCTTGGAAGCGCCTGGAAGGCCATCGTGCCTTCTTCCCACGGGAAGCGCTGAGGCTTGTGCCATCGGTGGGGACTGTCCGTGGCTGCCCAGGAAATGGCCCTTGTCGCCTCTGTCTCATGGAAGTTGGTTGGTTTCTCGTGGGATGCTCGAGGCCCGTCGAGAGTCTTCGGGTGGGGACAGGTTGGCACGGCTCACCTGGCACGGCCATGGGGAGCACGAAGAGTAGAGGCGACTGGGGCGGGAAATGCGTCCAAGCACGTGGTCCCTTTCGAAGCAGCTCATGTGTGATGGTTCTGGGGACAAATGCCATCCCCTTCAAAAGCACCCCCCCCCCCCCCCAGGATGCCCACGTCCTCTTTCCTGGGCTGCACGTGACATCTTTCGAAGATATGACCTTCGTGCCCCCTAATGAGATGTAAATAGAGCGAATGACCACAGCCTGATTGTGGGCCCAGTGTTTACGAGGCTCCTGGTAACTCGCTGCATAAATTTAAGTACGTGAGTAAATTCTCTCCGGGACAGTCAGCGTGAGAATATTTTATTTTCACCTCTGAATATTCTTTTCACCTCTGAATTCTTTATTGTTGTTTCTGCCCTGAAAGAAGCAGGACCCTGGAAAATAGATTTTTTTTTCCTCCCCTGGGTGACTTTGACGGTCCCTGTAGGTTTTGGACCAGACCTGAGTTTCTTCCTGGTTCCCGACCCGTCGTGGAAACGTCGAAATAGAGGAACACAGGCTTGCTCTTAGTTCCCCAACTGTGTCCGCCTCCACACAGAGCAGGACGTATGGACAGGACTCTCTTCTGCCTTTTCTCGAAAATCCCATCGAGGGGGGCAAGTCCGTTGCGCCGAAGTCACAAGGACGCGGGTTGCCGTCCTCGCTGATCGTTTGGGGCAGCAGGTGTTGAGGCTCTGTGCTTCCCCAGCTGGATGCCGGGGAGCCTGCCCCCCGCTCTGCTGCTCCTCCCCACTCTGCCCTGCAGTCTTTTCTTTCTGGAAGAATTACTCTAGTGACACGTCCACAGGGTGACTGTTCTCTGCCCTCCCCTTGCCCGCCACGGGGCATCTTCCGTGGCAGGAGGCAGAGTAACCCTCGCAGGTTTGGGCCTCTCACCCACCCTGGTGGGCCCCGCGGGAAAAGAAAGGTGAAATTAGATTTGAGTTCCTGGGCACGGTTCACGTCGGGATGTCGGGTCTCGGGAACCCCGCTGTTTTCAAGGTAATGCCCTCTGATGTGTGGAGGAAGCTTGGAAGTGAAATTGGTAAAAGTATATTTTACACTTAATTATTTGTGCAGTGTGGATGGTTTTGTTTTTGTTTTTTGTTTTTTTTTCTAAGATTTTATTTATTTATTCATGAGAGACAGAGAGAGAGAGGCAGAGACACAGGCAGAGGGAGAAGCGGGCCCCATGTAGGGAGCCCAACGTGGGACTCGATCCCGGGTCTCCAGGATCATGCCCTGGGCTGAAGGCGGCGCTATACCGCTGAGCCACCCAGGGATCCCCTGGGTGGGTTTTTTATTGTTATTGTTGTTTTGTTTTTTTGTTTTGTTCTTTTGCTTTTTAATTTCTTTTTTTTTTTATTTTAAATATTTTTTTTTCAATTTTTATTTATTTATGATAGTCACAGAGAGAGAGAGAGAGAGAGGCAGAGACACAGGCCGAGGGAGAAGCAGGCTCCATGCACCGGGAGCCCGATGTGGGATTCGATCCCGGGTCTCCAGGATCGCGCCCTGGGCCAAAGGCAGGCGCCAAACCGCTGCGCCACCCAGGGATCCCTTTAATTTCTTTTCCCTGCAAGACAAGAGGGAAAATAGACGATCTGGCTGACAGGCGTCTCTTAGGAAGTGACTGTCCCGCATCCCCCCACGGCAGGGGTCACACACGGGCCCCGAATCACTCTGAGGACCACATTTGGGAGGAAGGCAGTGAGCCCATGAAGGAGCTCAAAGATGGATTTCCCAAGTTGGCTGAGCACACAGAAGAGGAATGGCGGAGATGCAAACCCTTGTCCTGTTCTGCGTTGGGTCATTTGTTGAGGAACAGAAGTCTAAGGTCCGTTTGCATGTGAGGAAGATGAGGGATACTTCCAGTGTGATTCCAGGTTTCCAATCTTCTGGGGAAAGGGTTAAGACCCTGCTGGTATCCTCATCTAAACTCTCTTCAGTGTCACCAGAGATTTCTCTTGAGTAGTTGCCAGCTGTTGGGCTGATGACAGAATTGTCAAAACTTGTAGTCTCTCACTTCTTCTCCCCCGCACCCTCTGACACCCAAGGCCTTTTCATTACCTCCACCCGCCCCCCCACCCCACCTCCAATCCCTGGTTCAGGGCAGAGCAGAGCACTTGAGCCTCTCTGTCTCCCAGAGTAGCTCTCAGCTTTCCTCCAAAGCAATTTCCAAGCCAAATGCCACCATCGTTCTTTGTAGGTGACACCATGTGTATATGCTGTCATCGAGGTGAGTAGGCTGTGGTGTATTGGACTTCTCAAGACAGCCCAGAATAATCCTGATTCTTCCAGTCAACAATAGGAACCAAGCCTTCGAGAAATAATCCCCCAGTTGAATTTGATGCCTTCGCCCCCTGTGCTTATACTTGTAATAGTTTTATTAACCATTAATTAACTCTTTGATTTGTCAGTGTTTATTGAATGCCTCCTATGTGTGTGAGCATTATGCTAATTGAGCATTTAGTATAAAATAAGCAGAAGAGGCATGACCTCTGCTCTCATGGGGTTTATATTAATACTTAAAACGTATCCTGATTGTAGATGTTCTGAAGGAAAGGAGCAGAATGTTCTAGGCGAGGGTAATTGTGGGTCTAATTTAAATTGGGAGGTCAGGAGCACAAGTGATAGTTGAGTTAAATATTTTAATTAGGTAAGTAGAAGAAAGGCATTGTTTTTCCTAGGATAAAATTTGCATTCCTGTTTGATCATAGGGTATTTCAAGCAATCGACATCACAGATCTTTTATGTATATTTAAAATCTTAAATAAAATCTTAGAGCGCTAATCAAGGAATAAACTTCAGATGTTACCAAAAAAAGAAAAAAGGCCGAGTAGAATAATTCAAAATGTAGAACATATTTACAGATAATCATATTAAGGGGAAATAATATTGGGGATTTGGGAAAAATAAGTATTGTGGTAAATGACTGACTATGGGGGAAAAATGGGGGTTAGAAACAAATGTACCACTAGAGAATGAGGATTATTTTGGAAATAGGAAAAGTGTGAATTCAGATCCATAAACCTTGAGTCGCTGCCATGTGACAGAGTGTGTGCTAGGAGATGAGTAAGATGCTTTGGCACCCCTCCACTAGTATGCCATTTATTTCAGAAACAAACGATGTCCTTCAATGATCCTAAAAACCAGAAATGTTCAGATACTGTTCCAAGAGGTGCTTGTGTTTTTGGAAGGGAGCAGGCATTTTTAACACAACATTATCAGTATTAGGTAAAGTAAATAAACATAAGTTAATTAGGATTTGAATGGATCCATATTGAATGTTACATGCTATAAATACAGACCATATCTTCCCACTCCACCTTCCAATACTTAAGGAACATTCGTCAGATCGATCCTTCATTAGACTACAGAAAGCAATCTCAGTAAATTATCCAAAGTGTACTATTAAAGGTTCATTCTCTTCCTAGATGGGTGACCTTGGACAATTTAATTACTACATCTCTACCTCCCTTTCCTCACTTGTAAAATGAGAAGAATGCCAGTAGGTGGAAGTATGTGGAATTTACACAGGTGTTAAGCTTTTTAGTGCAATACTAGAAACTAATAATGTTTTCAGAAGTTTTTGAAATAATACTCCCCTAAATAAATATTGGCTAAAAGAGAAAACAAAAATCAGATGTTCTTGAGACGATAATGATGATCAACCCAAATGTTACAGTTCTTACAATTCAAGTTCTGCTCAGGATAAAATCAATAGTTTGTAGCATATTTTTCAGAATATAGAATATAGTTTGTGTTTTCAGGTGACCCATCGCCACATCAACCCCAGTGATCGCTTGATATTCTTGGAAACCTTATTGCTCTTGAGATGTTATAAGATGCTTATTTCAGCAATTCCTAGTGGTCCTAAAAGGGTTCTACACTTTCACTGAAACAGTATTATTTAGCAATTTCTGGAAGATACAGGAGTTGGAAAAGGATTTTCATGTTACTAAAAAGTTAAACTTGTGTTTTGGACTGCATTCTCTTTTTAGTTTTATTTTGGGGTTCACAATGCCAAACAAGCCAACGTTCTTTGTACTTGGGTTGCAGCTCTTATAGGTTGCAGAAAAAAATAGTTGAGAATGAAGGCGATGAGACAAGATATCCTCTTCTTAATAACTTTTAAAAATACACAATGACAAAGATGTGAAAACACCATATTAACATCAACAAATAAGTTGTTTTGCATTGCTTAACTAATCAAAATATTCAGGGGTAAGCCCTCATTTCTCTTTTGCTGACTCAAAATGCTTAAATTCAGGCAGATACAGTGATCACAATGCTAACCTGAGTCTTTCCAGTCTTCCAGCTGACCCCCTTTATTGCTTATTAGAATTTTGAATATCAGGATAAAAATCAATTTAAAGACCATTATTAAGGCAAATAAGTTTGAGCCAACTTGTTCCTTCCACCCTCTCTTCCCCCAGTGTATGACCAATAATGTCTTTTCCAAAAGATTCTATTTTCATAAAATTCATAAAAGCCAAGAAAATGTTTTTTAAAGATTTTATTTCTTTATACATGAGAGAGCGAGAGAAGCAGAGACACAGGCAGAGGGAGAAGCAGGCTCCATGCAGGGAGCCCAATGTGGGACTCGATCCCAGGACCCTGGGATCACACCCTGGGCCAAAGGCAGACAGTCAACCACTGAGCCACCCAGGTGTCCCGAAAACATTTTATAATAAAGCTAAGAAATACTAATTTTCTTTATTCTGGTACTTTGCCCATGGTAGATATTCAGTAAATGTTAATTAAAGGAATGATGGCTACCAGACAAGTGATATAAAGAAATAACATTTCTTTGCTCTCCTAGTGTCCATAGCATACATTACACCCAGTCATGTAATTCTGGTACTTTATTAACATGATTTTATAGGTTTTTTTTTTCTTTTCTGCTAACATGATTTTGAAAAGCAGAGAAATACACCCATATGGATCATCTCTTATGGATTGTCAGGTCATCATAGCATTTTATCACAACCAAAGGGTGTATGTGAGTTGGAAATTTTAAGATATGTTGGGGAAAGAAATTTCAGAAAGAGAAGCATTTGTTAAGAGAAGAATATAGACCTTCAGTGATGATGCAAACGTTTGTGCCCTTTCTTTTTTTTTTAACAGTTTTTTTTTAATCTTATTTATTTATTTATTTATTTATTTATTTATTTATTTATTTATTTATGATAGTCACAGAGAGAGAGAGAGGCAGAGACACAGGCAGAGGGAGAAGCAGGCTCCATGCACTGGGAGCCTGATGTGGGATTCGATCCCAGGTCTCCAGGATCGCGCCCTGGGCCAAAGGCAGGCGCCAAACCACTGTGCCACCCAGGGATCCCTGTGCCCTTTCTTTACACATTATCTTCCCCAGGTCTCAAAACTTGGTTCCCATGAATGCTGATAATAAGATTTCCATAGAAGAACCTCATTAAGCTCTTGCATATGGCTTTTTATGTTTAAAAGTTACTGATCATCTGAATATTTTTTTCAACTGCTTTAAGATTTACCATTCTCCCCCTCATAAACTGTTTAAAAGGTAGGTTTTTTACTTGTGAATCTTCACATTACTTCTTTTTGGTGCTTGTGATTCTGACCTGACCACTCTTGGTCCCATATTTAAAGAAAAAAAAAAAAAGAAATCCTTCACTATGGCTAATTTTTAAGATACTGTCTCTGGATCGATGAAGAAATCTTTTTCCCAAAAAAAAGAAAGAAATCTTTTTTCCCTGTCTAGCCTTGGAAATGTCTGATTTCTCTCCTTTTTCTCTTTGGAGGGGAAAAGGGGCACCTCTCATCCCTAATCCACACCACAGATGTCTCTTAAATGAAGGGTTCAGGATGTGAGTCTACCGTGAGGGACCCACTTAGGCTAGTGCAAGGAGGGCGAGCGTGTCACAGATGCCGCTGTGCCTCGAGCGGTCACCGCAAACCCTCGAGGTGGAGACACTTGGCATCTATTTATAAAAATCTTACAGAACTTCAACTATGCAAAGTATCTTAGTTGTTTAATTTGCAACTTGAAAATTAAAAATCAGGACTCATTAGGATAGCCTATTAAAGAGGGCCTTTCTCTAATGAAGAACTCTGCTAATCAGGCCACATGTGTTTAAGCCATTAACAAAAATGGAAAATATCGAAAGTAGTGCTCTGTTCCACAGCCCCAATAATCTGTCCAAACAGGAGATAATCACGGTGTTGCTGAAGTCACCCTTCCCCATCCCCCATCCCCTCACCTTATTTCTCTAAGACTCCTGCACAACCCTCATCCGTACTAGCGGTGCCTTCAGCCCCTACCAAAGACACCAGAGAAACCCCTCCCCTCCCAAACACTGACCTCAGAGGCCCCACTCTGGGCCCCCAGCCTCTGACCGCCCTCCTGTAGCCCATTTCAGCACCCCTCACCTCTCAGTACCTATGATGCTTGGTTCCCTCCAAGCGCTGCCCTGTCCTCTGCTCCCTCAGAGGGTAGATCTCAACCTTCCTCCTTGTGCCATCCCCCCCAGGATCCCCCCGCAACTGTTATGAGGAGCTAAATTATCTATATTTTGTACAGAGCACTCTATATTTGTAGGGGATGCAGGTGCCCAGGCTGGGTCCCTGTCTCTGTGTATCAATTATACAGAGTGTAAAAAAAAAAAATAAAAATAAAAAAATTTAAAAAGAAGGAAATAGAAGATGTCTTTTATCAATTACCTCCTCTGCTGTGTAGCTTCTGAAGCTTTTTCATAAGTCCTCTGTTATTTAACCTGTTGGTTTGGTGTGTTGTCCATTTTTGACAGAGGTTTCTTTAACAAGTACCTCCAAGCTTACCTTTTGGGTTATGTATCCAACATGTATCTGACTTTATGCAATGTTTTCCAGAATGTTCTTGAAAATCAATTTTTGGCATGACTCAAACATGTTGAATATATTATCTTAAAAAAAAAAATGTTCCTGGAATCACTTGGCCAAAACACTCAGTGTCTGTACTTGATGATCTGGAAAAGCGTGGTATGCTATTATTAAAACGGAGGAGTTGCGGTCAGGGAATCTGATTTACAATCCTGCCTCCATCACTTAGTAAATGTATAACACGAAGCAAGTAGTTAATTATCTTGATCTCAGGTAGCTCTGTAAAGCTTACCCCTCTACCTCAGAATGCTGTATTTTTTTGCATATTTTCCCCCGGATTTGACATTATATTTTTGATTTTTCTATTTTTTTCTGGTTCTGATTGAATTTCCTTTTTTTTTTTTTTTTACTTCATTTGTTAATTTAACAAATAGCTATTTAGTAGTATATGTGTGCATTTGTATGTAGTGCCTCAAATCCTGTGTGGAATGATGCTGGTTATAAATAACTTTCTAAAAATAAGGAATATATTTGAAAAGTGTGTGAGAAAGCTGTAAAAATCTCTGAAATAGATTTTTTTGCTTTCATGAAAGATGCAGCTTGAGACTGGAAGGAATCCCCATATTCACAAGTTTGAGGAATTTTCACAACTGCACACGCCCATGTAACCAGCATCAGGTCGAGACACAGAACATGATTTGTACCTCGGAAGCCCCTTTCATACTTCCTGTCACCAACCCCCCCGCAACGCTGCCCCCACCCCATCCCCGTAGCCCCTCTCTTGACTTGCAGAGGAACAGATTGGTTTTGCCTGATTTTAAACTTCATGTGGGTAGAATCATAGGATAGATACACGTTTTCTTTTCTTTTTTTTTCTTTTTCTTTTTTTCATTTTTTAATTTTTTATTGGTGTTCAATTTACTAACATACAGAATAACCCCCAGTGCCCGTCACCCATTCACTCCCACCCCCCGCCCTCCTCCCCTTCCACCACCCCTAGTTCGTTTCCCAGAGTTAGCAGTTTTTACGTTCTGTCTCCCTTTCTGATATTTCCCACACATTTCTTCTCCCTTCCCTTATTTTCCCTTTCACTATTATTTATATTCCCCAAATGAATGAGAACATATAATGTTTGTCCTTCTCCGACTGACTTACTTCACTCAGCATAATACCCTCCAGTTCCATCCACGTTGAAGCAAATGGTGGGTATTTGTCATTTCTAATGGCTGAGGAATATTCCATTGTATACATAAACCACAGCTTCTTTATCCATTCATCTTTCGTTGGACACCGAGGCTCCTTCCACAGTTTGGCTATCGTGGCCATTGCTGCTATAAACATCGGGGTGCAGGTGTCCCGGCGTTTCACTGCATCTGTATCTTTGGGGTAAATCCCCACACCAGGCAGGGGCACGTTTTCTTTTCTTTTTCTTTTTTGGTTAAATTGTGGTTGAATGTACATAATATAAAATGCACTGTTTTTAAAAAGATTTATTTATCAGTGAGTGAAGTGCAGAGGGAGAGGCAGTGATAATCCCAAGCAGATTCTTTGCTGAGCGCAGTCCCAGGCCCCAGGATCATGACCTGAGCTGAAAGTGAAAGTTAGACCCTCAACCAACTGCACCACTCAGGTGCCCCTAAAATACACCATTTTTAAGTGAACAGCTAGCTGTACAGCATGAAGTACCTTGACCATGTTGTATTGCCATCACCACTGTCCATCCATGGAACTTCATCATCTTTCCAAATGGAGACTCCATGCCCATACACAGCAACTCCCCACTCCCCCAACAGCCACCATGCTACTTCCTGCCCCTGTGACCTTGGCTGTTCTAGTGCCTCGTATGAGGGAAGTGGTGCAGTATTCTCCTGTGGCTGGTTTACTTCACTTAGCATAACGTCTTCCAGGCACACCCACGTGATAGCCCAAGTCCAAGTGTCCTTCCCTTTTAAGGATGAGTAACATTCCATTTTATGGATAGATCATCTTTACTTATCTGTTGATTTTTTTTTTTTTTTTTGGATGGCCAGTGGCGTTCCTTCTGACTTTGGGCTTCTGTGGAGAATGGTGCTAATGAACGTGGGTGTAACAAATATCTGTCCAAGGCTCTGCTTTCGTTTCTTTTGTACATATACCCAGAAGTGGAATTGCTGAATCACATGATAATTCTATGCTTAGTTTTTTTTGAGGAATCACCATGCTGTTTTCCATGCCGGTGGCACCCTTTGACATTCCCACAGCGTAGTTACACTGTTTTCCTCAACCTGCTTACATGCAAGATCCATTGCTATGTAGTTATAGGTCATTTATGCGCGCTGTTGCGTCGTGTTCTGTTCTGTAGAGGTGCCATGGTGGTTTTAGCAGTTCTCTTGGTTTTGGGTAGCGTCTAGGTTCTGGCCATTGTAAGTAGTACTACTGATATTTTATAGTTAGTGCATCTCTTATAATTAGATCTTAAGGTTCTGTCACTTTGCTTAGCTTTTTAATTTTCTTATGGCAAGGAAAATGGTTAAATTTATGAAATTATTTGTGCACCCAACAAAATTTCCTGATTTTGATTTTAAAATATTAGTATCACCCGTATCCAACCTGTCTTGGCCTAAGACAAGGGACTTGTTGGATCACATACCTGGAAAGTTTGAGCGTCCAGCTTCAAGTACGGCTCGGTCCAGCGTGCAGACAATTTCATTCACACTCAACTCTGCTCGTGACCATGTTGGTTCCCTAACAGATGCCAAAGGCAGGAAATTAGGCAATGTTTCAATAAAAGTGAGTCAAGTGACACCCGGAGATACAGCAAGGGGTTTCTGCTATCTTTTCTTCTTTAAACTTTATCCTTACCAGAATAATGTCCATACATGGTTTTAAAAACTAAATCCATACTCTCAGGGTTATGGAAAACTGTAGAAATCTGCCTCACCCTTCCCACTGTCCAGTCCTGCTTCCCTGAGAGAACTGCTTCAACGCTCAGAGCTCTTTCTTAAAATGATGTTCTCCATATTTCGGAATTCCGCAGCTTTGTTGCTCTCTTCTCTTACCCAATCTGTGCATTATATATTGACTTCTTAAGGAACGTGGGAACTTAACTCTTATTTACCCTCTTCTACCTCACTTTCCCACCCCCCAACTCGCCAAAATAGATACACACTGTTATGGGACAAGGTATTGGTTAAATCCATATTCAGTATTCATCTTGGTCAGATTATATACATACTGGTCTCCTATTGCTACGTGACAAATTACCATAAACTTAGTATCTGGAGACAACACACATTGTTTTGGAGTCTGGAGGTCAGAGGCCTGAGCTGAATCCTATGAGGCTAGAATCAAAGGCTGCATTCTTTCTGGAGGTCCTGGGGGTGGGAATCTGTTCCTTCCCTATTGTGGCTTCCAGAGGCTGCAGGTGTTCCCAGCTCCTGGCTGCATCGCTCATACCCTCCTCCCATCATATCTCCAGCTCGGACTCTCTAGTCTCCTCCTTTTCCCCTATAAGGACCCTTGTGATTACATTGAGCCTTTGCAGATCATTTAGAATGATCTCCTCCTCATTAAGCCCTCATGTAATCACATCAGTGAAGTCCCTTTTGCCACTTAAAGTCACAAATTCACAGATTCTAGGGATTGTGACATTTTCATAGGGGGTCATTATTGTGCTACCACTACATATATATTTCCCTCTTCTTTTCCCTCCTCATCTCCTCCTTCTCTTCCTCTTCCTCACAGGTGATTCTATTCCCTCTCCTTTATAACTGTATTTCTCATGGAGTGATTAATTTCCTCGTTTCCTGAAAGTTTTTTTCAACCATGCACAGCTTTTAAGAATGTATAAATAATTGAACATGCAGGGAGAATGATGCTCTTGCCTTAGGATTACGTACACTTTGCTTTGCAAAAAACTAGGTTGCTGGTCGGGTGTGGCCCAGAGACACTGTTAATTAGGTTTCTGTGACTTAGAGATGCTTCTGGGGCTCTGGCTATAAAAAGTCTTTCCCCCTAAAAACAGGACAGAAGTGTATACATACACTTAGGTTGGTAGTATTGCTGAGAGAGAAGAAACAGGGAAGGAGAAATGAAACAATAAGACAGCTCTTTTCTTTTTTCCTAAGCTAAATGCTAAGAAATCAGAACCAAAAATGTTTGAATCTATGGCAAATAGAATTTAAATAAAACTTTAAAAAAAAAAAAAGAAAGAAATTGCCCCTTGACTTTAGAGCAGACTTTCTAGAGCCACTCTATGCACTTGTGTTTGGATCATTCTGGGTTGAGGAGCTGTCTTGTGCATTGTAGGATGTTTTGCGATGACCCTGGCCTCTGCACCCCTACCTCTCCAATTGTGACAACCAAGTATGCCTCCAGACATTTCCATCCCTGGTTGAGAAACCACCATTCTAGAGTATATGTCAAATGACCCAGCCCTAAGCCATGCCACTGGGTTTCTTTGGACCCCATACTTCCACCATTAGGGGCAGCGGTGTTCCCTCCCCATACAACAGGAAGCTGCTTAACCTCGGCCTTGTTCTGTATACGTGCCTTCCTGCAGGGACATACCACGTAGTTGAGGACAGTGGCCTCCCCACGTCCCACCAGAACACAGCACCTACTCTAGTGTTACCTTAGATTCCTCCTTGGCACACGTGTGTGTGTGTGTGTGTGTGCGCGCGCGCACGTACAGCTGTTACTTGGTGTGTGCTTTCCAGCCAGTCGGGCTCTTTCTGGGTCTTTCTGTGGTATCTGAAGGCATCCTGCTTGTCCAGTGCCTTAGATGCCACCCTCTGAGCTGCTGATACCGTCTGGCTGGTTCTCTGTCGCTGAAGATTTCCTGTAACTGTAGGAAAGAGGAGGGGGAGTGTCCTTAGGTGGCAGTTTAACCAGTGTAGGGAGAGTCGTTCATTCATCTTGCAGCAGCTTGTTTTTCTTTTTTTGTTGAGGGAGAGTTAACATAGGGTGTTATATTAGTTTCAGGTGTGCCCTAGAGCGATTCAGCAGTTCTACACACCGTGTACTGCTCATCACGAGACGTGTACCCTTACTCCCTTTTGTCTGTCTTGCCCATCCCTGCACCAGCCTCCTCTTCGGCAGCTACCAGTTCTCTGTATTTAAGATTCTGTGTTTTTTGTTTTGTTTTGTCTTTCTCTTCTTTGTTCATCTATTCCTTAAATTTCCCATATGAATGAAATCATATGACATTTGTCTTTTTTTTTTTTTTTTTGGTCTTATTTCACATAGCCTTGTATATTCTAGGCCAATTCATGTTTTTGAAAATGGTAAGATCTCATTCTTTTTTATGGCTGAGTCATATTCTTGTGCGTGCGTGTGTGTGTGTGTGTACATGCTCATGCACGTACACACTGCATCTTCCTTATCCATTCATCTATCGGTGGGCCCTTAGGTTGCTTCCGTATCATGGCTATTAGAAATAATGCACTAAACGTAGAGGCACGTATATCTTTTTGAATTAGTATTTTCATTTCCTTTGGATAAATATCCAGTAGTACAATTTTTGGATCCTATGGGTAATTCTGTTTTTAAGTTTTTGGAGGAAACCTCCATACCGTTTTCCACAGTGGCTCCCCAGTCTCCATTCCCACCGGCTTGCGTGAGGGTTCCTTTTTCTCCACATCCTTGCCCATGCTTATTTCTTGTGTTTATTGTAGCCATTCTGACTGGCGTGAGGTGATACCAGAGTGTGGTTTTGATGTACACTTACCTGAGGATTCGTAATGTTCAGCATCTTCTCATGTGTCCATTGGCCATCCAGGTGTCTTCTTTGGAAAAATGTCTACTCAGGCCCTCTGTCCATTATTTATTTTTTTTTAAGATTTTATTTATTTGAGAGAGAAAGAAGGAGAGGAGAGAGCACGAGGAGGGGAGGGGCAGACAGGGAGAAGCAGATTCCCTGAGGAGCAGAGAGCCCGACTCCAGGCTTGATCCCAGGACCCTGAGATCATGACCTGAGCCAAACGGCAGACAACTTAACCTACTGAGCCACCCAGGTGCCCCCCTCTGCCCATTCTCAATTAGATTATTTACTGTATGAGTTCTTTCCCCTTATCAGATATTTCATTTGCGAATATCTTCTCCCATTCAGTAGGTTGCCCTTTCCTTTTGTTGATGGTTTCCTTCACCATCTAAAAGCTTTTTATTTTGGTGTAATCACAATAGCTTAATTTTGCTTTTGTGGCCCTTGGGTGAGGAGATAGATCTAGAAAAAAATGTTGCCAAGGCCGATGTCAAAGAAATTACTGCCGATGTTCCTTCTAGGAATTTTATGGTATCTGGTCTCACATTTAGGTCATTAATCCATTTTGAATATATTTTTGCATATGGAGATAGAGCGTGATCCAGTTTCATTCTTCTGCACATGGCCGTCCAGTTTTCCCAGCATCGTTTATTGAAGAGACAGTCTTTTCCCCATTGCATCTTCTTGCCTCTTTTGTCTTGGATTAATTGACAAAATAATCATAGGTTTATTTCTGGGCTCTCTGTCGTGTTCTCTTCATCTATGCGTCTCTTTTTGTGCCAGCACCGTACTATTTCAGTGACTACAGCTTTGTAGCATGTTTTGAAATGTCAGCAGACATTTATTGAATACTGGTATGTGGGCAGCCTGGGTGGCTCAGCGGTTTAGTGCTGCCTTCAGCCCAGACCCTGATCCTAGAGATCCAGGATCGAGTCCCATGTCGGGCTCCTTGCATGGAGCCTGCTTCTCCCTCTGCCTGGGTCTCTGCCTCTCTCTCTCTCTCTCAGGAATAAATAAAATACATTTAAAAAAAAAAAAGAATACTGGTATGGACTGTTTTTGGCACTGGCGTTCCAACACACCTACCTTCTTAGAGCCCACACTCTTACAGGGGAGAGGTAACAGACAAATATAAATTCAGTCTCAGGGGGTAGGTACTGAGAAGAAAAATACATCAAGATGAGAAGGAAACAGTAGGTGGAGGGGAGGCTGGTCAGGGAGATTGTAAAAGATGCAGGTGCAGGATGTTTAGACATTTCCAGGAAAGAGAGTTGGAGGCAGACAGAGCAGTGAATGCAGAGGCAGTGAGATAGAGTGTGTTTGGTGTACAGGAAAGACAGTGAGGAGTGAAGGAGCTGCAGGGAAGGCGGCCAGGGAGGGTGGGTGTGTACATGTTGCGTGGAGCCTTGTGGGCATGGTGAGAACTCTTCAGCTTTTTTACTACACAAAATTTCAGACCTGTACTACAGAGAACTTCATGTACCCATTACCCAGGTTTGATAGTAATATTACTATTATTAATTAATACTGTATCTTACTCCCTTTCCCCAGATTATTTTGAAGCAAAGCATAGACACTTTATTTTACCTGTGAATATGTTTATATATCTCTAAAAGATGAATAATTAAAAGTGATCCTGGGGGATCCCCGGGTGGCGCAGCGGTTTAGCGCCTGCCTTTGGCCCAGGACGCGATCCTGGAGACCCGGGATCGAGTCCCACGTCGGGCTCCCGGTGCATGGAGCCTGCTTCTCCCTCTGCCTGTGTCTCTGCCTCTCTCTCTCTCTGTGTGACTATCATAAATAAATAAAAATTAAAAAAAAAAGTGATCCTGATCCCAGCATTCTTAACAAATAATTAATAACCGGCATATCCAGTCTCTGTGTGTGTATCTGTTACGCTGATTATTTCAAGCATTCGACTATGTGTGTGTTTGGTATCGGGACCCACACGTGGCAATTAATGGATTTATATCTTCATTCTTATTTAACCCCTCCATCTCTTTCATGTCCCCACTTGAACATTTTGGTTAAAGATACCAGGTTGTGGTTTTCGCTTTTCCCAACCTAGCTTTTGCTGATCACATCTCTTTGTCCCTATACGTACCGTAATTGACACTTTGACATAGAAGCTTGATTGTATCCTGGGTTGGCGTGACTTCTTTTCGTAGGATTATCTCGTGTATGTTGCCCCAAGAGGCACAGAACACCCAGTCAGCAGTCATCATGATCATGGCCTAGATCCATTCATTTATTAGGGTTTGAGAAATGGTGATACTCTAGTTGTAGCACTCTTTCCTTATTTACCAGTTTTAATACTTACATAAAGAGAATCATTTTCTCATCCATGAGGTGCAGGTTATAGGGAAATCAGAAATAAGATAAGTTGTTGATTTTCCCTGTTCCAGTTTTCACATATAAGGGGTAGTTCCCCAGCACCTTCCATAGGGGTCCCCTGCTTCTGGTTGCCTCCATCTCTCCTCCCCTTCTTTCTTCTTTCTCAATTTTTTGCTTACCTCCTTCCTCCCCTCTCTCCTTGAACACATGACCTTAAACATTGGGTATGTCCTAATACATTACCACTGTCACTCCTGTTGATGCTCAATTTTCTGATTTTTTTTTTTTTTTTTTGGCCAAGTTTGCAAGGTTTTTTTTAGCTTTTACTCTGAGCAAGAGAGAAACTGTTGGTGTGTTTTGAACACAGAAGTGATATTCTGGAAAAAAAAAATATCACTCTGGAATTTGTGTATCTGACAAAGTGTAGAGGGTGCCAAGGAGGAAGTGGAGAGATCACTCAGAAGGAAATTATAATAATCCAGCCAGGGTGGGACATTCCTTGGATCAGCGTGGTTCAGGAGGAAAGAATGGTGAGAGTCTGAGTATTTTACATTGCATGGAAACTTATTTGGCAGGGAATGAGGATGGGGAGTTTGGGTTTGGATATTTTAAATCAAGGGTATTTAAAGGAAATTCTAGTGTAACTATTTTGTAGTCCATTGGCAATAGGGAACCGAAATTCACTTAAGATCCTATAGAGAAGCCTATTGAAGAAAATTCTAATGTATCCTTAAGATGAGGTTATTTTAAGAAAATAAAAAGTTTTAGAGAATTTAGCTTTTTGGAAGACCCGAGTGGAATTTTTTCTTTCTTTCTCCACCTCCCCTCCCACACTCACCCTCCCCCCCCCACCTTTTTTTAAAATCGTAACCTGGCTTTTGGCATGCTTCCTTTCGTGCTTTCCCCAACTTTAATGCACAAAGCTGGTCCCTTTCTTTGTGTTCTATTATATCTTTATCATTTCTTGTTGTTATGCTTTTCACAGTAATTGAGATGATTTGTTTACATTTCTGTCTGCCTCCCAATGGTCACTACCCAGTGACTATGTTCCCAGTATGGATTTAGGTTTTTATTTTATTTTATTTTTATTTTATTTTATTTTATTTATTTATTTATTTAAAAAAATTTTATTGGAGTTCAATTTGCCAACATATAACATAACACCAGTGCTCATCCCGCCAAGTGCCCCCCTCATGGTCCATCACCCAGTCACCGCAACCCCCCACCCACCTCCCCTTCCACTACCCCTTGTTCATTTCCCAGAGTTAGATGTCTCTCATGTTTTGTCACCCTCACTAATATTTTCACTCATTTTCTCTCCTTTCCCTTTATTCCCTTTCACTAATTTTTATATTCCCCAAATGAATGAGACCATATAATGTTTGTCCTTCTCCGATTGACTTATTTTACTCAGCATAATACCCTCCAGGTCCCTCCATGTCGAAGCAAATGGTGGGTATTTGTCATTTCTAATGGCTGAGTAATATTCCATTGTATACATGGACCACATCTTCTTTATTCATCATCTGTCGGACACCAAGGCTCCTTCCACAGTTTGGCTATTGTGGACATTGCTGCTATAAACATCGGGGTGCAGGTGTCTCGGCGTTTCACTGCATCTGTATCTTTGGGGTAGGATTTGTTTTTTTTTTTAAAGATTCTATTTATTTATTCATGAGACACAGAGAGGCAGAGACAGAGGCAGAGGGAGAAGCAGGCTCCCTGCAGGGAGCCCAATGCAGGACTCGATCCCAGGACCCCAGGGTCACAACCCGAGCCAAAGGCAGACGCTCACCCACTGAGCCACCCAGTGCCCCTCCCCAGTATGGATTTGTTACCACTGAAAGGTAGAATTGGTTAGTTCTCTGTGAGCCCACACAATAAGAGAAGCTGTTACCTGGTTAACAAATACCCCAGAGCATGCTGGAGGGTTAGGGGTTAGAGAAGGGTTCTGGGAATATCTTACGAACCTTTGTAGAATTAGAAACTGGTGACTCTAAATGGACACAAAGCTGAGGGTAACTTTGTGAAAATGGGGGGGTGGGGAGAAACGGGCAGAGTCGGGGTAGAAGCAGCCCAGAGTCATACAGCAGGCTTGGCAAGGTGGGAAGCAGGTTGGACTTCAGCCCTCACTTCCTCTTTGCCCAGCAGCTTTGTGCAAGGCACGACCTGAACAACTGTACCTGACATCCCTGCAAGCAAGGGCCCTTTAGGATAGGGAGTAAATACACCAGCATCTAACCCCAGCACTGCCACCGGTTGTATGTACTCAGTTTCTTCATCTGTGAAATGTTGGAAGTTGACTTCATGGCTTTTCAAATGTAACTAGTTGACCCCAGCTGTTTGATCACCGCCTGGCTGTGTGCGGGTGGACTAGCAGCAGCGCCTGAAAATTAGAATCCTTGCTAAAGTAAAATTTAATTTGGTCTGGTACTTCCCAGCAAACCGGTGGTTACTGAATCTTAAAACATTTTTAAAATGCATTAGAAGAAGTGAGTCAGACACGTTCTTCATACATAACAATGGAAGTACACTTAGTCCCAAGTTGTGAACACTGTGAAAAATTGAGTTACTTGAATAGATACGGGATGAAACTTTCGGGCTTCCAAAATGTGTGTCCTCCCTCTGCTTCCTTATTCATCCTTGGTCGCTTTTGTAAAGTAGGTAGCCCCGCGGTGTTCTTAAAAATCACTTTTCAGAAATGAAAGGACAAGCCCCCGTCTCTTGCATTTCCAGTTGGTACTTCCCATCGTAGGGTTTTGCCTGTTGGCGCAAGAGTTTGCCTCACAGCAGAGTTCAGCATCCCCCAAATTAATACAGTTAGTTTATTCCTCCTTCTGATGATTGCCTTATATAGAAAAAAATCTAATTGTTTTCATTCGGCACCATTCCCCATGTCTTTCTGGTGGCACATGGAGTGATTCTGTTAACTCCGCCAAGGGAGGATCTTGTAAAGGGAACTTCCTTGGGGTGGCCGGCTTCTGTTTGAGAGCATCACGGGGAGGTGGGAAACAGTTGAGGTTTGCTGAGATAAACTCTTTCCCGAGTATGATACTGTGGCTTTATTATTTATTTCCTCCCACCCCTTCATCCCCCAGCCTGCATGATGAAAGGACTTTTCCTTTCACTGAGGTGAAAACTGGGTCTGTGAGTGGAGCGACTTTGTTTTAAAAAAAAAAAAAAAAAGGAAAAAAAATCAGAAACCAATTACTTGATATGCAGAGCTGAAAGCCTCATTCCCTTAACGAGATCATTGCCGGGTGCACTGCTGTTAACCTGAGGAGAGGCTGACATCTCCAGATTCCGGCTAGAGGTGGAAGGACCCAAACTTGCAGGATCCCCCTCCCCCTAGAGAGATTGTTAGTCCAGTCCTTTATAGAGGTTCCTTTTGGCTCTCTGTCATCACCGGGACGCTGGCAGGGGATGTGTGTCATGGTCACAATACAGTGTGCTAACCTCTAACAACCATGAAAGCCCAGCGGGAAAGGCTGCAGATTCCGGGGCTGACCTTGGAGTAAGTATTGTCTGGCTTTAATATTTTAATGCTTTCTGCATGGCACTCGCTTTCCTGCCACCAATAGCTCTTTAGCATTTGTTTGTACTGACAGCCTCAGAGCACTGCAGTGCGAGGTGCAGGGACGTGTCTTAAATGCATGGCACTGGGTTTCCGCTGAGGTGGAAAGCCAGACCCTGCATTTTTGCACTGCAGTCAGAGGAGAAGCGTCGCTGCATATTTAAAGTTACTAAACCTCAGTGCTGGAAACATCTTAACAGCTCATTGTGAAAGAATGCATCAGCAGGCCGTGGTGGAGCTGTCTCTTTCTCCCCTCTCCTCTCACTGTTTATTTATCCCCATGCTGCCTTTCTCTAAAGAAAGGCCTCTGTCTGCATTGAATAATCGAAGACATTACAATGGATTAGAGTACAAGAGAAGGGTTATTTGTCACATTCATTAGATGCGATCCGTGTTTTATTTGTGCAACAGAATATTAATGAACTGTAGTGCATTTCGAGTCCTCTCCGCAGTCTCCAGCCACTGCATGCAGTGTTTACCTAGTTGAGATCTGTGTTTGCTTAGCTGTTTTTTTTTTTTTTTAACCCATTAACTCATCTGACTGCCTTCTGATTTGATGTAGCCACGTGAAAATGCCCACGTCTCATTTGTGGCGCAGAAGTTAAACATCTGTGATGCAGGAAGTGTCAGCAAATTTTTATTTTAAATCTGTTAGTCAAAGATGCAGAAACTGTGAGTGAGTCTGGGCTTGGCACCCTTAAAATAATAAACAGTCGAATGTAAATCTGGTGGAAAAATAGAAATAGCCCCTCTCTAACTTCCAGTAAAGATATGAAATTACATTTTGGTTGAAATTCATGCAATCCCAGTCATTTTTATACTGGCTGACTTCCAGGAAGAGCCTGCAGGAAAAGTACTGTGCCCAGTTCCGAGTTATTAATTATTCCTCTTGAACCCTGGAGGTGCATCGTACGAGGGAAATTACTTTGTAATTCAAAAATTAATAAAAGCACTACATTTCTGTAGTGATGTGAATGCTTTTCTTGCTCTAAAATTTTACCCTTGATTTTATACTAACAAGTGCTCACTTAGAAAAAGTTAGAGGGCTCTTACAGCCTTCTTGCTAGTTGTGGCATTTTTCGTAATGGACACAGAGGCAGTAATTTCCCCATCGCCCTGATATTTCGTCTCCATGTCCAACTCCAGCCTGGTCTTCAGCCCTCGCCATCCTCATGGAATATCTCAGTGGCATGCACTCATTCTTCCACTAACCCGGCTCTCTCCAACGTTCTGGAACTGCACAGCTCAGATGCCAGTGCTCTTCTGTTCGAGACCCAGGAGCACTAACCCCAGCGTTGTTTCACCTCTGTTTCTGGTTGTTCCACCTCCTTACTTTTATTTTTTTCAGACTTGGTAGTATACATCATTTCATGTTATGCCTTTTCTTTCATTTTTAGCCTCTTGTCCACATTAGGAGGAGACACTTGAAAGTAACTTTTTAACATCCAAGCTCAGTTGCATCAAATGTTCCGCCCCTAATTTGGGAGTCTGAGATATGCCACACATTTTATGACTTTGTTGATGATGACGCAGCACATAGGGGTCAGCTAAACACAGGGGATTCCCTGGATTTTGTTTTGATTCAGGCCACACCCCCGGGGTCTAGCCTTTGAATGTTAACTGTGCATTTAAAATTGATTACTCCTCCCTCCCCCTGAGGAGCTTGACACACTAAAAGAAGGGTCACTCTTAAATTTCATTGTAGCGTTACCATTAAAATTTACTGGGAACATTTTGCTTACCTTGAAATGTAAAATCACTCTTAGGTAGACATGGTTAGTTTTCCATTCATTTGTGGGGAAAGCTAATTCTGCAGTCTTTGAGTAAATCCCTCTTCTAACCACTGCAGAGAAATGTTACTTAACATGAAAAGTCATAAAAAATCGCTGAGTTTATTAAGAGCAGATTTAATAGGTATATTATTTTAATTATTCCACAAGACAATACTCTTTTCCTTTGAGGAGAGTGTATTCTGTAGGTACCACAACCATGGACTGTTGCACCAGCATGATTTATAGTCTGTAGATGCAATTCAGAATTTTCTGACTTAGCAGTAACATGAATCAGTTCCTGGTTCTTATTTCAAAAACTGAAATTTCTGGATGTGAGACAACATATACATAAGTATTTCAGAATTAATGACTCATTAATTTATTCAGAAATTTCTGATTTGTGGGTAATGTGTAGTTTTAGAGTTTCTGAGAAAGTATGTTGCTTTTTTTCTTTTTTTCAGTTTAAGGATAGAAACTGGTTTAAGTATGGAAATATAGAGACTTGGGAACCCATATGATCCCTTTCTCAGCTTGGAGACGTGGAATGGCTTCAGTGCCTATGTATGTCTATTTTTGGACCAAAGGGACAGATAAGACTGGGGTGAGGCTAAATAATGTCTGTATCAGTAGACATTCCTGAGAGTTTTCCAATGAGCTGCTAAGTTAAAGTACAGCATGATTAAGAGCAGTGGTTTTTGAACGTGCTCTGAATGTATGAGGAAATCAGTTCTTCAGTTTACTAAGCCCTGGTGCAAACCAGAGAATGGTCTGAAAAGATTAAAAAAAAAAAAAACTTTGTTGAAACATTTTATTAAATAAGTGGGAGCATTTTGAGCAATAATTTTATATTTGTTGAAGACAAACACAGCCAAATCTCATTTATCCATTATAATGGGAAACAAGGGTGGAACTGATAATATGATGAGCCCAAAGGTGCAACCAGCTTGAATTACCCAGCTTACAGCTCCATTCCAGTACCCCTTCTCTAAGATAAGCAAACATGGTGTGGTGTGGGCAGGAAAATGTTCTTAAACTCCTTGCACATTAGTGGGAGTTTCTCCCGTTCACTTCAGCCAAAGACTTGGTATCAGAATACCTAGCTAATTCTAATTTTGATTTTGCCATGTAAAAATAATAGGGAATTGAGTAATATTAGCTTCATACTTCGATAAATCTCTTAGCAAAATTTTTATAAGTAAGATATCCGACAAATTTAACTTTTATCTCTTCCCTTAAAAAGGAGAAGTAGGAGGCCAAAAGGAAAAAAGATAAAGGAAATGTAGGCTCACTACCCTGTGATGAATATTTGAGAACTGGCTGGTTACATGTGTTCCATGGTTTGGATAGGTTGGTGGGGGCGGGGATTATAAAGGTCTTTTGATAGATGAAACTCAAAAAAACCTCTAGAAAGTGAAATAATTTATAGTTACATGCCTAAGAAGATTTCAAGGTATCTTTTATAAATGTAAGCGTAACAACGTTTTTTACCGTTGCCCCCTGAGGATTACAGAAAATGTTGTTGGGTGTTTTTCACTGCAAAGTGCTTAGAAACATATCTTCCTATTTGGAAATGTTTGCTGCTTTGCCTTTTAAAAACTGCAGTACTTAACTTGAGTCCTGTTGTCTGATAACGACTTCCCCGTGGTTCTACCGATTTACCATTGATTGTTGATCAGAAGTAGAATATACTGGCTGAATAAAACAGGACTGGATTTTCTTTACACACACCACAGAAGTACCTGCTAAGTGGCTTGGTGACAAAGAAAAGCCCCAGATGCAGATGGCAGCAGCAGCGTTGAGGAGGTCAAATTCAGCAGGCAGCATTGGCCTTGCCCTGAGAAGAGGCAAGTGGGGAGCTGATGAGCCAGGGGTGTTGATAGGCATGCCACAATGGTTCTGGCCTAAGGGGAACACAGTCCCTTAAATGAGCATTGCTGTTTTTACTGCCATCATTTCCCCAACTGGAATGACATTATTTTAACTTTCAGTCTCACCCCAAGGAGCGTGAGCCCAACCCCATCCAGCCCAGGCAGCCCCTGTAGTCCTCTCTTCGCTTTTCACTTCTGGAGGTAAGCTCTCTCCAGTGCCGGGCCCCTGGCTGCTTTGTCTTTGCCTTTCCTTCTCCCAGACCCCCCTGCAAGTGTTGGACCGCTGGGGACTCTGCGGTACACGATCAACAGCCCTTCCCCAACTGTCCTCTGGGTGTTAACAGAGTCCAGAAACTGGTTGAGTTGTTTGTTTGGTGATTTACAGAAACACCTGGAAAACGTGCTTGGCTTATCCCATTTAGCTCATCTTAATATATTTGATTTCATGCCCGATGATGAGTTGTTTTAACTCCTGTGCGTACATTAGTTTTCCTGTCACTTTCTTGGGGAATGATCTGCTAAAGTCTACACGTTTTGACCTCTCTCTTATACTTCATGTTATTACAATTTCAGGAAAATATTTTATAATTCTTGTTAATGTATTGTAATATGTTACCACAAATTATTTCATATCCTGTGATTTACAGGACAAAATATTTAAATTGTCTAAAAGAATTAGAATTCTTCATCTCTTTTAGAATTCCCAGCTACATCACCACCCTCTCATTCACAGGCTGATGTAAATTAATTCTTCTCTGTTCTTTAGAGAAAGATCTCAAGGAGCTCTACTTACATTGTAGCCCAGTTTGTGAAAAGAATCCATGGTAGGAAGTACTGTTCACATTGTATATATAATACCTATGTTCTATTAAGATTTTCATGAATTCAGTAGGGTCTGGATAGGGTGAGGGTGAGTCTCCCCATATTTAATTAGAAGATGTACATAGACTATCCAGCACCCCTCCCAATCTTTTTTTTTTGATCCTAAGGGGAAAGTAGAGTGAAATTCTCAATAGATGGAAAGAGTGACTCAATTATTTTTTTATTAGTGAATACATCGTTCTGCACATATTAAAAATGAATGGAAAAAATTCATGAACAGTTCCTTTAAAATAGTAACTTACAAGCTTTATACTTAGATGATATCATTGGGTCAATTTAACATATTTGTTTCTCTCATTTGGTAAAATAAGACTGAATTACAATCTGTGAAGAAGAATTGACTGGGGAAATGAATTAATGACTTTGAACTTTGGTTCTACTCTTCTGCTGATAGGATTATATTTATTGTAAAAGTGACTTTCAACATGAAAGTTCTATGCAATAATTTTCATAGGGCATATAATATATGCTCTCTGAATATAATAGATCCTAAAGCATAAGAAGAGTTTTCTGATAATCCAGAGAATTCTACTGCCCTTGTAATTTGTCTATTTTTGGCGATCCAACCAAAAGTAATTGGACTCTCTTCTGAATTTTTTCTTCACTGTAACATGTCTTCATTAGATGCTCACATTCCCTTTCCTTTTTTCCTTCCTGAAGGAAATAAGCAAATAAGCTATTCAAAATGCAGGTGCAATCAATAGTAGAAGAGAAAAGAGTATGAGGTAGCACAGAGGAGGAGGAAGTTTGGGGGAGTGTTTTTAGAGAAAGATTTATTGGGCCAGGTGATGCTTGAACTAGACCGAAAAATGTTGGTGTCCCAATGGGGGAGAGATGGTGGTAAAGGACAAAAACAGACAAAAAGTAAAGTGAAAGAGGTATGCAAGTGTGGCACACTATAGAAATGATGTATGTAGCTAAAATTTAAAACGGATAAAGGAGAGGAGAAGCAGGACTTCTAAACAGCTTGATACAGACTTAAAAATTAATTTTGGGAACGCCTGGGTGGCTCAGCCGTTGGGCGTCTGCCTTTGGCTCAGGGCGTGATCCCGGGGTCCTGGGATCAAATTCCACATTAGGCTCCCCACAGGGATTGTGCTTCTCCCTCTGCCTGTGTCTCTGCCTCTCTCTGTGTGTTTCTCATGAGTAAATAAATAAAATCTTTTAAAAAATTAATTTTGGATCGTCAATACTGAGCTAAAAAGTGTGACTTATATTGTGTAAGTGTTCCAGAGTTCCAGAAGATATTTTTCAGTAAGGAAGTGACCAATCTCAGCTTAGACTGAGAAAAGTTACCTTTACCCTTAGTACTCTTTTTAGGTATTAAGAACAGACTGGATTTTAGGTAGAAACTCCAGTGAGGGTGCTGGTATAATATTTCATGAGAAACAAGTCCTGGATTAGGACAGGTGTGGTAAATTGAATTAACATGTGCAAAGTCCTTTATAGTTGACCAAATGCTTTCATATACACGATCTCATTCAGTTTAATCCACTATCGTTAGACCAAAAGGGATATTGCTTCTATTTACAGATGAAGATGCTAACACACATAAGAGATAAACCAGCTTTACTAGCCTAGGATTCAAATTTATGAAGTCCCATATTTTTCCACGGTGACTAACTTAAGATACACATTGCTCTGAGATCATTTACATTGAATTTTAATTATCTGGTTTAGGTAGACCTGTGACCTCCTTCAGTCATTTTTATTTCCCCAGGGCTTCTCTCAGTGCCTGGAATATAGTAAGTGCTTCAGCAATGCTTATTAAAGAATGATTAAATGAGTGAATTGGAAGTAGAAGATGTGTTAGTTAAATCACAGTTCACACGTGAACCCCCAAATAAATATGGAATGGCTCACCTACAGTGGGTTGTATTTCTCATGCACAGACCAAGACCCTGAAAGACTATTGGCTCCACACGGTCATTTAGGGATCCAGGGTGGGGGGCTCTTCAGCACATGCCTTCAAGTTTGCCCTGGACATCAGCTTCCAGCTGGTGGAACAGGAAGGAACCTGGGAGATGGTAGACTGCCAGACTTGAAGAAGGCACACATCACTTTTACTCGCGTGTCATTGATTTACTATTCTGACTGCACCCGTGGACGAGGAAGGCTGGAAAGTGGAGCTCACTTAGGTTCAGCAAACAGAGGAAATGAGTTTGGTAAATAGCTAGCAATCTTGGTCACAAAAGTTGATGAAAGAAAGGCACTCATGGCATGTCTTCATTAGGTGGTTGTGACTAAATGATTGGCACTGATATTTCCAGCATTATGTGAGCTGACCCTAAGAGAGCCAAGCTGGGGAGGGAGGAAGATCGTCATGATGCATCTGACCTTGAACACACTAAGACCCGTCTAGGTAGCAATATCTGATTGGCAGCTTGGATTTGGGGTTCTTGAACCGGGTGCCCCCAAATAATGACCTGGTGTGAATGGAGAGATTACAAATATGTTCATGCTATTACCACTGAAAAGGATTTGCTGTAACCCTGTGTGGATTTTTCTTTCCTTGATTGCAATGGATCAGATTTCCTCTCTGTTCTTTTTATGTGAGTGGGGTTTGCACGTCTGGGGGAGAGGGGTGGTGGTGAGCGTTAGCAGTGTATGTGCCCTTTTGAGGTGCTGACACGCCGTTTCTAAATATGGCAGTGGAAGATTCTGTTCCTTTCATAGTAAAGCCCTGGAGGCCGGCTATGCTGAGACGGGAGTTAGCTTTCCAGCTCAGGCTTCCTGAAGGTTGCCCAGAAACGAGAGATCTGCAGATTCTAGGGCAACTCTGGTGCTAAATGAAGTTTAAGTTTAGTTTGGTACATCTCAGGAGTGGAACCTGGCACTGCTGCGTGGAGAGACCACAGGGCAGTTTGAGGGGAAAAATTTTATAAGGAAGTTTCCTGAATGCAGAATGGGCTGCCTCATTAATCCTTCCGCCTCATGCCCCTGGAAATCTCCCAGGAAGGCCGACGTCCCACTTAGCTGGAGGGATACAGAGACCATTCTATGGAGTGGAGTAGACCACAGGATTCCCAAAGGCCCTTCCACCCTGAAATTCTGACACATTTGTTGTCTTCCAGCGGGGCTGGGGAGAGAGAGATGGCCCCAAAAGTGGTTTATTAGTACACATGTGACAGAGAACATCTTAAAAACCCTGAGTGGAATTTACATATGCCTTCCCTTCCCCGCTTCTGAGGCAGCCAGAGATTGGGCAATTCTACTCAGAATTTCCACAATCCTCAGTACTTAATAAATTGATGGCAGTTTAGTGACTGTTCATGCAACGATGATGTCAGTGCCTCATGAGTAATGGGGATATGACCCTTGTCCACTCATAATCTCAACTCTGATCACATAGGAAGATTCCAAGGGACGCTGCCTCATTATACATCCTCAGTGTCTTTCTCGGCATGTAGCCTGTCTTGCCCTCCGCAGGGATTCAGGAAGTAGCATCCATTGGTGTACCATGGCACTTTGTACCCTCCTTGTCTTTAACTTCATCCATCCCTTGTTCACCTCTCCTTTTGGTTCCCGGGGTCTCAGGGAGGAGACACACAGCCAACTATACCAGAGTTGGCAACAGAACACATATTCCATTCTTCCTGAGCTCTCCTGAGCCCCCCTCGGCCTGTTTTAGCTGTGACTAGACTCATACCTGCCACGTTGTGTGGTAGGATACAGTGCTAGTTTCAGAGAAGAATGGTGCCACTGTACCGCACACGCCACAAGCACAATGTTCTACGTCTATTTTTCTTCACAGATGTATCTGCAAGATCTAAAATAGTGCCTGACACACATCATAGGGGCTCCGAAAATATGAACTCCTGGAAGAATGTTCATTATCCTTGGGGCTCAAGGCTGTCCTGATGGTTTGTAACCTGTGCTCGAAACATGACGTGCTTATGTAATATGTACGCTTTGAGGATGGTGTTGACATTTTGGGGAGGTAGGGCATGCATTTTGATTCTTTCATAAATATTAAATTACAGCCATCAGAATGTTAAAAACTGACCAGGTTTCAATAATAATAAAGTCAGGTTCAAGGCCAGAGTAGATCGACATTATTAAAGAAAGGTGAATCTCAGAGTACATTGGAGCCTGTGCCTCGCTCTGGTGAGGGACCGAGAAAACGCTCTCGAAGTCACTGGGGATCCCATGCTGAAAAGCATACCTCACCTGAGGGAAAGGTATTCGAGTGTAAGCTCCATGGAGTGAGGGCCCTTTTCTTCTGCTCACTACCATCTCCCTAGCACCTACTAGCCCCTGATGTATAATAGACGTTTAATCAAATTAATTAATTGTTGTCATTGCATGTGCCTTGAAACAGCAAGGGATTTCTGAACTGGGGACTTTGGAGGCCTACTTTGAGAAACCCAAGCGCTTCAGTAAGTCGGTGCTCCCTTGTGGCGTGATTCTAGTCTAGTTTAGAGCCAGGTCCCTGCTACCCATTGTATCGTATCGTATCGTATCGTATTGTATTTTTTCTGGTATTAAAATTAGATGGCCTAACTACCAGTTTCTATTTTGCTGCCCAGGTTTGTCTCTCTTTTTTTTTTTTTACATTTTTAAAATTTAAATTCAATTTGCCAACATACAGTATAACACTCAGTGCCCATCCCATCAAGTACCCTCCTCAGTGCCCGTCACCCAATCACCCCATCCCCCTGCACACCTCCCCTTCCGCAAACCTTTATTCGTTTCCTAGGGTTTAGAGTCTCTTATGGTTTGTCTCCCTCTCTAGTTTTTCCCACTAGGTTTCCCTCCTTTCCCTTATAGTCCCTTTCATTATTTCTTCTATTCCCCGTATGAGTGAAACCATAGGATGGTTGTCCTCCTCTGATTGCCTTACTTCACTCAGCATGATACCCTCCAGTTCCTGCTACCCAGGAGGCCCCTTGTTCTCTGGTGCCTCACAGAGCCCACCTGGCTAGCTGCCTTCATTGATGATACCTGTCCAGTCCCAGTCCTGGAGGAATTGATTTGGGGACCCCAACAGACTAGGAGTCATAGTGCCTGTGTCTTGGTCATTGCCCCTAACACAGGCAAGCCCTGTGACCTTGGGCAAGTCATGAACCTCACGGACCTTCATCATCTTCAGCTGCAAATCCCTGGCCTCATTGACAAGAATAAGCATAATAGCTTATAGATATTTAGTGCAATCAACGTGTATTAGCAAGGGTGGGGCCTGTCGTGGCCCGAAGGGTAGTGAGAAGGACAGGTGCTGTGATGGAAGAGGGCATCAGCGATAAATGTCACCTAATCAAGTTTTGCTTAAGTAAGAGCTTGTCCGCTTGTCCCGTTGCAGCCAGAAAGGCTCCTGGGAACCCACGGCTATCTGAAGGCCCCTCGCTCCACGTGCTGCCGTGGCGGGGGCAGCCCAAGTATTTCCCAAGTACGTGGCAGTAGGTGACCGTTCTGTGTCTCCTTTTCCTGGGAAACCTGGAAGCCTAAGGAAGTCACAGGACTGCCCCACCCTTTCGGTTTCACTTACTTTATAGGAAGCGCAGGACCATTTCTTTTTTATTCTGGTTTCTCCCCTTTCACTTTATGGGAGAACATTGAGAAAATCGGAAGAAGCTGGTACCAGATGGCAATTTTTTTTATCCTGTACGGATTCCAGTTCCTGTGCTTTTGTGAATGTGATGGTTTAATGAATTGCCTTTTGCATCCTGGAGTTTCATTTCGGCATCGCTGCGTAGAACTGAATCTGTTTAGTGCACACGCTCCGAGGAAGGACTCAGCTCAGCGAAGCCGAGCTTGACCTGTGAAGCCGGTGGGTGGGGGTGGGGGTCTGGGCCGACGTGGGCAGGCTGGCGTCCCGGGGGCTCCTGGTGCTTGTCAGAGCCCAACGAAGTGAGAACGAGGATGTGCCCGTGGTGCACCCAGGGGTGGGCCGGGAGCAGGCTTGGGTGCAGTAATGGGGAGGGGGGTCCAATCATATTGCTGCAGAAAGATGCTTGACTAGTTTGCCTTTGTTGGTTTTTGTGTGTGTGTGTGGGGGGGTTGTTGTTGTTTTCAAAGATTTTATGTATTTATTCCTGAGAGACATAGAGGCAGAGACACGCAGAGGGAGAAGCAGGCTCCACGCAGGGAGCCCGACGTGGGACTCGATCCCAGGTCTCCAGGATCACTCCCTGGGCTGAAGGTGGCGCTAAACCGCTGAACCACCCGGGCTGCCCCTGTTGTTGTTGTTTTTGTTTTAGATTTTATTTATTTGACAAAGAGCGAAAGTGCACAAGCAGGGGGAGTGGGGGGAAGAAGGAGAGGGAGAAGCAGCTCCCTGCTGGGCAGGGAGCCTGATGAGGGGCTTGATCCCAGGACCTTTAGGATCATGATCTGGGTCCAAGGCAGATGGTTAACCGAGGGTGCCACCCAGGCGCCCCCCCCCCCCTTATTTTTGAACTGATACACGCGTACCCATTACAAAGTTACTGAGCCTGCGGCCTGCAGTCCCGGGAGGTGGGTGCAGGCGGCGCCCGCAGGTTCACAGGGCCCTGGGACACAGCAGTCCTTTCACAGCCCGTGCTCACGCTCGCGTGTTTACTGGTGTCTGCGTGCCAGGCCTGGGGGAGCCGTGCAGGGCTTGGGTTTTCATTGCGAGCATTCTCAGTTTTGTGTTGAGCGTTTACCCTTTTCCTGTGCTCTGTTCTCTGGCTTAAGGACTTGGTTGAGAGGCCAGCACTGCTTAGGTATCTGCATAGGTCTTGCCTTAGTTTCCCTTTGTCAGGGGCTTGCTACGTGCCTGGCGCTGTCCTTGGACCTTCCTGTGCGCCAGTTCATGTAGCTCGTGCCTGTGGAGCAAGGCCACTGTTGCCATTGAACAAAGGAGGGAACGGAGAAACAGAGTTACACGTAGGGACTGCACGTCTTGGTGTGCCCCGGTTCTGCTCAGTGGGGGCCTGTTGTCCCAGTGTGGCTATTAAACGTGCCTTCCCTGACTTTCAAACCCTCCAAGTTTGGGCAACAAATTTTACCACCTACCCACATCGGGAAAGAGGCCTGATGTGGCTCAAACTCAAGATCCGGGGGCGGTGGGGAGAGCCCACATTCTTACTCTATGGCATAGAGCTGCGCCGTCTACATTTCCCTTCAAGCAGCTAGGGTTTGCAGTCAGGGTAAATTTGCCTCCTGAATAGAATATTCTGTTTACTGGGGAGGTGATTTGGTTACTCCAGGTGGAGTTCATATGCTTCATTCTCTGTACAAGTAGATTTCTCAGTCCTCTGTTGAGAGTGTTGGTGATGGGACTGGGGAGCACATTTTGAGTTGGGGTGTCCTATTTTTCTCTGCATTAAAAAAACTTATTTTAGGCAGAGCCTCAATCATGCAATGAGGGTTAAATTGCTTTCATTTGGAAATCAGGCCGTGGGCCCCAGCGGCTCTGCTGTCCGTTGCTGCTTTAGCCTGAGCAGCCTGTGCAGGCTTCCCTCAGCCAGGGCTGGCCTGCTTCGGCCCTGGGGGGTGACAGTGTCTCACCATTGCTCTGATGGCCCCAGGCCCTTGGAGCTCTACCAGAAGAAATACCACCTCAGGCTTGAAGAAGGAGCCCTCCCCCATGTTGTGCAGGGAGCCAGGCCACTTCCTCTGTTACCTTCCCTATTAAGCACTGGTTTGGCCCTACCACTCAGGCATAGTCATTATTACAGTCTTTCTGGACCAAATACTGTGACCAACTTTTTTTTTTTTTCTTTTAAAGATGTTATTTATTCATGAGAGACACAGGCAGAGGGAGAAGCAGGCTCCCTGAGGGGAGCCCAATGTAGAACTCAATCCCAGGACCTCTGGATCATCACCTGAGCCAAAGGCAGATGCTCAACCACCAAGCCACCCAGGTGCCCCATGTGACCAACTTTTTGAATTTTGGTTTTGGGATATATTGAAATTAC
The DNA here is from genome assembly GCF_053574225.1 of Canis aureus. Classification (NCBI taxonomy): domain Eukaryota; kingdom Metazoa; phylum Chordata; class Mammalia; order Carnivora; family Canidae; genus Canis; species Canis aureus. Next base: position 53,220,730 of record NC_135615.1, read on the forward strand.
TCTTGGGAGCTCTAGCAGCTATCTCTTATTTACTAGGTCATCCTGGGGCAAATGAAGAAATTACTCTGTGTGTGTGGGTGGGGTGGGGGGTCCGCCCCATATTTTCTTTAGTTTCTGCATTGCTTTTAGACTAGGAGAAAGAGATTTCGCATCGTTTTTTTAAAACCTATTTCCTATACTTAAAATGTTGCTGCAGCCATTAACACCCACCCTGTTGATAAGAGAGTTAAGTTGTGATATTCTTTGAAAGCATAAGATGGTGATGATAATATGAAGCACGGAGGTGTCTGAGTAAGTGAATACAAATGCAGAATTAAAAAATTCTCAAGTTTCTCCAGCAGTAGCATGAGGATAATAATACTTCTTGGAGGTGTTGTGAGAATTAATTAGGTAGCGTTGGTGAAAAGTTCCAAGGTGAGTGTTCTATTTTATTATTATTAGCTTCATATTGCTCTTGGAAACACAGTACTGAAGCTGAACTCTGGAGCCCGACCCTTGTATGAAGGATATTGTATATTCTAACGTGACAGTGAACGATGAGATACTATGAAACTGTGATAACTGTGCTAATGATCTCGAGTGAATAGGAGATGAGCTAAATTTCACGGGTTCTTAGGCTTTTCTACTACTATTCCCATGACAACATGCTCTGCTGAATTATTACCTGATCCAGTTAATGAAACAGGATGGAGACCCCCAAAGTGAGAGAACATTTCTTTTCCACCAGTGGCATTAGAATTGTCTTTTTTTTCCCTTTTCTCTTTATATAAAATATGTATTTGGCTCAATCTGAACCAAGTTCAGAGTCAAAATCATCTTTAATTCCTCCCCCCCTCCCCTGTTTTTGTAGTATGTGTGGATGGAGCCATGTGTGTTCATCCAGAAATCCTATTGATTCTTTGCGGCCTACTTTGTTGATTCTTTTGTCCACTTGTGTTCCCACTTTAGTACCGCCTTAGTCTGCGCCACTCTCACGTATCCCTGGATGTTTGTGGTAGCCTCCTAATTTAATGCTTTGGTTCAACCTGTGCCCTGCTAAGGTCTGGGCTCCAGCCAACATTCTGAGTCATCTTTACAGTATAAGTCACTCCTCTGCTCAGAGCCTTGCAGTGGCCACCCTCCCATCTTCCATGGACCTGCCTTCCTGCTGCCTCTCACTCATTTCCTTCTGGCCGCATTGAGCTCTGCTTTTTCTGGACCATTCCAGTTAAGGTGTTTGTCAGTGCATACTGCCTCTCCCTCCACCCCGCTCCTAATCTTTCACCTTTAAAAAATAAAAAATAAATGCAAACCTACCAAAAAGTTGGAAAAATAGTGCAGGGAACGCCCTTACTCACCTAGATTCACTAATTCACACTTGCCCCATTTGCTTTATCTTCCTGCCTCCTTCCCTCTTAGCCCCTTGGGAGATTTAATTTTTTTTTTTTTATTTTGCTGAACCATTTGAAAATACTCTGCAGGCATTCACCCTACCCCTCAATACTCCAACATTTATCTCTGGAGAACAAGTACATTCTCCTTCATGGGCACAATACCATTATGTCATTATTATCCTCTCAAGTTGAACATGATGACAGTATTATCTGATATGCAGCCCATATCACATTTCTTTAGTTGTCCCCCTCCCCCAAAAGTTCCTTATAGTTGTATTTTTAAATCAAAGATTCTATTCAAGAGGACATATTCCATTTAGTTGCCATGTCCCTTTAGTCTCCTTTAAGAACAGTTTTACCATTGAGTGGGGGTTGTTCTCTTTATAACGTTGACATTTTTCAAGAGTGTAGTAAAACTGTTGTGTTGACTGTCCCACAATTTCACTTCTGATGCTGCTTCACTAGGTTCACGTTAAACATAATTGGCAGGAACAGACAATGTTGTCTTCCCAAAAGCATCGCATTGGGAAGCCCAGAATCCGGTGTCAGCCAGATTTTTCCCTTGTGGTACCATGTTTTTTGCTTTATGAAGTAATCTCTGGAGTGACATTCCGAGTCCGCATGAGTAATATCTTCTTCTTAAGCTTTCACCCGATGGTTTTTGCATTCATTGATGACCTTGAATGAGTTAATATCTTGCCATTGGTCAAATGGCAGTTTTCTATTTGTTATTAGCTGGTGTTTTTCAGTTAAAGAACTTCTCCTTCTCCTCCCACTGTTGGGAGTATTACTACTGATTCATGCATTTTTAAAGAATAAAACCGAAAACAAATATATATTTAGTTTGTAATGACCCATGATCATCATTGCCCTTTTTGTGGGTCAGGTTGTCTCAAAATTCATCAGTGAAAATCCTTTCAAGCTGCCTCCTGGGTCCTTTTGAGATGAACCTCTTAGGTGTTTTTTTTTTGTTTGTTTGTTTGTTTTTGTTTTTGTTTTGTTTTGTTTAGGGAGGGGGTTTTTTTGTTTTACTTTAGCATTTCTTCTTTTTTTTTTTTTTTAAGATTTATTGATTTGTTTATTCATGAGAGACACAGAGAGAGGCAGAGACACAGGCAGAGGGAGAAGCAGGCTCCTCACAGGGAGCCCGATGTGGGACTCCATCCCCCGACTGGGGATCACACCCCGAGCCCCAAGGCAGATGCTCAACCGCTGAGCCACCCAGGCATCCCTGCTTTAGTATTACTTCATATTCCAATACAACAAGTTCTAGATGTGCAAGAAAAGTAGAGGATCCTGATCATCAGTCACCTAATCTCTCCTTTACTTCCTTAATGTCTGAACTAAATGGCCCTGCAGTAGAGAGGCCCTCTGTAGCTCCCCCATCTCCCTTTAAACCTGCTTCATGATGTTTTCTGCTTCCTGGTGCATATCCCCCATTCAATATATAACATTTCTTTGTTGTTTATCTTACCCAACAAGAATGAAACCTCCAGATGGGCAGGGATTTGCCTGTTTTGTTTACCCCTGGGTCCCTAGTGTCTGAAAAAGAGAATGTTCCCAACAACACAGTTGCCAAAAAAAAAAAAAAAATTAGTTTGCCCCCATCAAACTCTTCCAGATTAGCTACTGCTTTTTTGTTCTTGACACTCAGATGAATTGGGCTACAGGGGAACCTCACTCATTTTCCTGGATTTCATCCAATTTTCACTTCTAGTAGTAGAAGTGAAGTCCAGTAGCCTTTGGAGTCTGGTGATATTTGAAACTGTATTTATGAACAGTGCATCACGGATGCCACTCTAGGCCAGGCACTTGGCAGTCGGTGAAGCAGTAAGACGCAGTTCTCTCTTCTCCAGCTACTCTGAACAGACGGTCTGGCTATTTTAGAAATAACAAATGAGGCACTTGACATTATGTTAGAATTTTTACCTGTGTACTAACATTGGAAACCAAAAATTAAGTAGAACAAAGGTTTTATTTTCTAAATGAATGGTCATTCATTCTGTACATAATATGTTAAAAGCCTTCATGGGACTTAGTATAAGAGGCCTTATTCTTTTTTTTTTTTTTTTTTTATCTATGATAGTCATACAGAGAGAGAGAGAGAGAGAGAGGCAGAGACACAGGCAGAGGGAGAAGCAGGCTCCATGCACCGGGAGCCCGACGTGGGATTCGATCCCGGGTCTCCAGGATCGCGCCCTGGGCCAAAGGCAGGCGCCAAACTGCTGCGCCACCCAGGGATCCCTAAGAGGCCTTATTCTTGAAGAATTTCTATTCTAGCTGAGATGATAAGGACCGAGAAAAGAATGTGGGACAGGAATTGTACATTAATACTCAATGTAATTGGTGGGCTGAATGGTGGCCCCTAAGATATCAGAGCCTAATCCCCGAAACCTGTAAATGCTATCTTAATGGGAGATGAGTCTCTGCAGATGTGATTAATTTAAGGATTTTGAGATGAAGAGATTATGCTGGATTATCCCAGGGGGCCCTAAATCCAATCACAAGAATCCTTGTAAGAGAGAAGTAGAGGGACGTGGGCCACACTGAGACGCTGGAAGAGGCAAGGAACAGATGTTCCCCATGTGCCTCTGGAAGGAGCAGAGCCTGCTGCTACGTGGATTTGGGCCTAGTGAGACTACTGATTTCAGACTTCTGGCCTCCAGACCTATGAGAGAACATATTCTTGTTGCTTTAAACCACCAGCTCTGTGTTGGCTGATTACAGCAGCAATAGGAACAAAGTATGGTGTTAAACTGTACATTCTTCTACTGTGATTGTGTGACTGTCAAATGGCCCCGTCCGAGCGGTGTAGGGGAGGACTTTGGCCTGTGTTTCATGGAAAAAGGAGCACAAGGCCTGAGGGAGTCATGCCACTGGAACCAGCTTTCCCGGTTCCAAGCCCGCTGCTGCTGCTTTGACCCGGGCACCTGCTTCCCACCCGTAACAAGGGCCGGTGAACAGCCCAGGCTGCTCGTAAAGAGAGTTCGTGAGAGACAGACCTACAAGAGGTGGAACCCCAAAGGCATCCTCATAGGACCAAGAAATCTGAAGAGTCGGAAGATGACCAGCCTGTTGCCCACAGTCCAGGGTACTCATTTCTTCTTTAAGTGGCTGCTTCAAGTGGCTTCCAGACTTTGGATACCCTTGAGCCGGGTGTGTGTCCGTGGGTCTCTATTTACAAGGCAGAGAGAATCCTTTGCTGTCTCGTTGACAGTACCTTTTAGCCCCATCCCCTGGCACCACGGCCTCTGGTTTCCATGTGCCGGTGGCCTCCTGGCATGGCTCAAGCAGCGGCATCTGGGTGGGCCTACACAAGGCTTCGGAGAAAAGCCACGCGATGAACTGCAGTTCCAGTCCCCCGGGGCCCTCACCCCCTGTTGGAAAACACCTGCTGTGGCTCCTCCTTTCCCCCCAGGAAACATTAAAATCCTCCTGCTGCAACCCCTGCTGCAGATGCACCCTCTGGGCCTCGTGGCCCAAACCTCTGTTCCCCCTTATCCCGGAGGGGGTGGGGGGAGGACTCGTGTCTCCTCCTCTGTTAGGTTATTTTGCCTCCGAGAACTAGGTGTGGTGCTGGGAGAGATGGACGTCAGTGGGAGTCTGTCCGTCCCCACAGGAGCTCTGGTGTGGATGGGAAGCAGACGCAGAGACAGCTCAGCTCATGCGACAGCAACAACAGGACAGCGATGCTCCCCAGTTAGAAGGACACAGCAGTGTGTTTCCTGCAAGGGGCTCTGAACGGTTAGCGTCCCTACGGTGCAGATCTGGACACGGTGCATGAATGATTGTGAGAGTCTTAGGCTTATCCTGCCTGACCTTCGTACTTTGTAGAACTTAAAGAATTATCTAGTTCATACACGCATCCCAGTTAGCTCAGCGTGAGGTACAGTATGGATAACTGAACACCCCTTTTACTCTTGGAAGACCCGCTGACCACCCTCCTCATCTCCTTTGCATCCATATCCTTGTATCAACGATGCAAGGTATAAAAGGGGCTAAATTTTGTAAACATAGCACAGAGACCAGCAGCCGGAGAGCTTGAACAAGCCGCAGGATTTTGTGGCATGGGGTGATACCTGGAGTTAGCGTCAGGGATCTGATACAGTCTCATCTTTATGACTCTGGGGATTCCTTTTTAACGTGAGGCATTTTGTAGATCCCCCACATGATGCCCTGATTGAATGTGTCTCTTGAAAGAGAAAAGACAAAAAGCAGAGAGTGACTGCAGATTCCAGAACATTTAGAATTGTCTAATTTATGGATCACAACAACAGCTGTAGGCATTGGGGGGGGGGGGGTGGAAATCTGCCTCGCTGTGTGGCTTTGTTTGTTCAGGCTCTCGGCAGGATTTGGACTCAGATACCTCATAATAGCTTCACGAGTGGAGTCCCTATTCTTCACCCTAATGACCCAGCAGGTTGTGCCGAGAGCTTACACTGGCCTTGTTTCTTTCTGAGGGCGGGGGGGGGGGGGGGGGGGGATGATAAACCACCAGACTTACAGACATAAGAGAGATTCCCTTTGATGCTATATTTTTTTTTAAAAGATTTCATTTATTTATTTATTTATTTATTTATGACAGAGATATACAGACAGGCAGAGGGAGAAGCAGGCTCCAGGCAGGGAACCCAACATGGGACTTGATCCCGGGTCTCCAGGATTACACCCCAGGCCGAAGGCAGTGCTAATCCGCTGGGCCACCAGGGCTGCCCTGATGCTATATTCTTTTGTGAAAACAGCACTTAAGAAATCTGACAGAAAATGCTATTTATTGCTTCGTCAGCGTTTGCCTGATCGTGCACATTCCAGTGACATTTTGATATGATGGCAGGGACTACTGAGGACTTGAACTCAGCGCATGGAGCTCTATTTATCCTGTCTCCTAAAGCATTTTCATTTCTATTCTCTACTTCTTTGGAGCTTCCAAGCAGGTTTTATTTTTCCATTCGAATCTGTCTTGTAGCACTGCTATGAAACCACACATCAATTTTTACATCACTTGCTTATTTTGAGGCTCTGTTTTTATTCTGTTTAGTTTAAGTTTGGCTGTGCATGAACATGAGGGAAGATACACTTTGAAATTATTGTGATCATTTTAGCACAGCGTTAAAATAAAAAATAATCATTTCAGAGAAGTATAATAAATTCTTCTCTTGTCCCCTTCCCTCCAAAAAAGTGATAGTTTCTTTTTTTTTTTTTCTTTTTTTTTTAAGTGATAGTTTCTTAAGAGCTCCCACCGTGTGGTGGCCGTTGGGCAGATTATAATAACGAGAGCAAGGTTTACTCAAGGCAAAACCTGAAATGCTTCCCCTCTACTTTCCTCTGTGTTTTAAAAATCAGGCCTTAGGAATCCTCTCAAAACCATCTGTAAGTTGTAGCCTATCAACCAGTCAGCAAATAGAACCACCTATGGTTGGTTTGCTCTACTAATATCATGGAAGAGATCAAGAAGAAATGCTCTCTTTTCCTTAAAAAAAATTTTTTAATAATTTACTTAAGCCAAAAATACCTGAAAAATAAAATGTTGTGGTTGATATTACCAAGGCCACTTCAGTGGTACAGCTGGAGGATTTAGGAATGCAGGAGGAGGATCTAAGTTAGGCAGATGATGAAGGTTGATAAGGGGCTAGGAGAAGAGGGGAAGAAGGTAGGTCTTGAGGGGGAGAGCCTGGGAGTAGGAATGGAAGGAGTGGTGGAGACATACATGATCAGCGATGGGGAATAAAAGAGCTTGCCTGAGAGCTTGCGGAAGGCTAGACTGTGCATAGAGGGGATTTCATAGGAAAGAAAGGTTGGGAACAAAGTGGAGACTGTCTCATAGGCCAGGCTACAAGCCTTGCATTTTACTTTTTCAATGTAGGATATGTTTGAGGTTTTTTAACCAGGGAATTGGTCTGATGAACTTGGTAGTTCGGTAAGATTTCTGCCCGTGGCACAAACAGTGGAAGGAGCGCGGCCCAGGAGAGGACGATCCTTGAGAAGGGGAAGAAAGAATGCAGAAGGTGCTAGGAGGGACGAGTCCATAGACCTCGCTGAAGAGTGGGAAGCATCATACCGATCAGAGGAACTGGGTTATCTCAGGAAGAGGGAAGTTAGGAGAAAAATGCATTTTCAAGGTAATGATTTCATTTTAGCCATGTCAACACAGTCACGTCTGAATATGATATTGAGACAGCCAAGTGGAAACATCCGGCGTGCTGCTGGAGGTGGATCCCAGAGCCAGGAAGCAGTGCCAGGACCTTGTGCATGACGTGGGTGAAGGTGTGGGGGGCCCATCGGACCCTGAGAACTCTTTCCAGTTGTGGGAGGGGAGGCGGATGCTCTGCAAAATCCACCTTGTTCTTTTGTGCCCGGGGTTTGGGTCTTGACTTGGGAAATAAAACCGTGAATAGTTCCCACTTGGGGAACAGGGACGAGCCCTGGGGAGGACGTGTGGAGCTGCAACTTAGAACCGAGCTTTCTCGAGTCCAGTTAACTGTGGAATAAGCCTCCACAAGTGGAGACTTGGAGAGACACGCAAACTGTCTAAAGTTCCAGTTTGGCCTCTGTGTCTCCTAGAAATGCCCCAGAAGCTGGGCAGGGGAGCTCCTGCTGCTTTGATGCCAGTAGGGAGCCTGAGGAATTCTCACAATAACACAAGTCTTTCTTGTACTTGTGGAGGTGAACTGCAGCCCATTGGGGTTTTTTGTTTTGTTTTGTTTTGTTTTCTCAAGAAAGAACAGAGCTATGCTGAAGAAAAAATAGCTCTGGACTGAGATCCCAAAGCTCAGTGCAGTGGAGTGTGGGAGAGATCATTTGGCCATAAAAAGTTTAAAGGCAAAAATTTTTACAAATGGCTGCCTTTTCCATGTACCTCATGGTACAGCACAACATGCGACTTTGAATAACATTGCGTATTTTTAAGCCTCTGAGCGTGAGGTACTGGGAAAATGTTACGTCGAATGGCTGAGCGTATTGGTCTCCTGAATGAATTCAACCTCGATGCTTTTTGTTCGTTGGACATTATCAGCTCAAAGTAGAGATTTCCATTTTGGAAGGCATTCGCCTCTCAGTCCGTCGCTCATTTGTGTGTTCTAGAGACGGCTAGTGATAGATGCTTCCGATCTGACTGCTCTTCTGGGATCCACCCAGGCCTCCATGCTGAGAAGACGTTGAGGCTCTATGTGAGGCTTAGTGGGGAAAAGCCATAGTCAGTCAGCAATACTTATGTGGTCACGGATGAAAGTGGAGCTCCTATGTCGTAGAACATAGTTTGACAGTGGAAACTGGGTTCCTAAATTGGCATAGTTGCATTGAACTTGTTTCAACAGAAGTTGGCCAGAAGCTTTAGGTATTTCTCAAAAAAAAAAAAAGAGAAGCCATTCCTACTTTGTTTTACCTAGAGATCATGCGTTCTACCACCCTATACTATAAATCGATAAATGGATTCGGGTGTTGAGGGGTAAGGGAGGCGAGGGCCAGGTCTATTTTTGCCCCATTTAATTTTGGGATTCCATTTTTTCAAGAGACTCTCTGACCCACTTTGATTCAGAGGGCTGGGTAGCTGTACTGCTTCTGGAGAAACATGAAACACTCAGCGTCTCTGCCAAGATCAATTTGGCTCAGTAATTGTCAAGTGCCGTCCAGTTTAGGGGCACTTCTCACATATAAACTCTAATTGGTTCCTCATAAAAACCCAGTGAGGTCATTTTTACTGTTTGTTTACTTGAACTTTGTCCCATTATTTATTTCTGTGTGATGGTTTGAGGCAGCCCCAAACGATTTGAGGCCTCCACTCTGTGGGAAGGGGTAGGGTAGGTGGCCTTCCTCAGTAGTGTTATTCCCATTTTATAGGTGAGAAAATGAGCATTTACAGAGATGACGTTACTTGTCCAGAGTCTCACCAATGAGAAAGCAGCAAGGTCAGGAGCCCCCTTCTCCTTGTAGAGGAGAGGCCTTGCTCATCTCAGCACTGCGCAGGTCAAGCGTTCTTTTCACTTTACCATCACTGGGCCTTATCCCATCTTGAACCGTGTGTCCATGTTCACGTTCACCTTTAACCTCTCCATGCTTCTTTCCATAAAGAGGCTGAATTTGATCTTCATCAGGGTCTGGTAAACGGTCTTACTCGGACAGTGACTCAGATGTAAGTGCCGCGATGGGCATGTGTCTGGACACTGTTACCTGCAGAGGTAGGAAAGTGATGTCACAAAAGAGCATGAGAGGACGACAGGCCACTTTTTATTTACCTGAGTGTGTAGCTCTGAAGTCATCATGACAGTCGATTGGAATCTCCTGCTGGTAGTCCGGGAGAGCTAGCAGGCCCTAAAAATATGACATCAATAAAAAAATCACTTAGTGAGCTGACATTGGAAACAAAACTCGTGTTCCTCCTGAGAATGTCATGTTGCAGCTTACGCGCAACCCCGGGACTGTCTTGGCTTGGTTGCAGCGTCTTGCTTTGACAGCCTTTTGTTCTCCCTAGCTGATATTTTGGCGGCGGTTATCAGCACATCAGTTAATGTGCTTTCCCTCCTGTAGGATCTGATGTGACTAGTTACGTTGGCTTATATTTTCTCCCTCATTAGAGTGCCTATCTGCAATGTGTTCAGAGGAGCCTGCACCCACTGCTGGAGCGCGGCGGTGCCCTTTTGCCGATGATTCATTCGCCCACCATGTCGGCGTCGTTGTCTGGTTAGATTTAGTTTTAATATCAATCCAAGGGACACTAAAATATGTACCGGGTAATGCTACCCCATTCATCAGCTTTTATTTAGCACATAGCATCCCTATAGCATTTTCATTTAAGGAGCTCAGTGGTGACGTTGCTCTGGGTAGTTGACTTCATGTCACAGGGGTGGGTACACGAAGGTCTGTCCCTTTGCTGCCGGCAAGCTTTTCTCATGGTCTCAATGTCTACGTGTAGCTTCTTGATTATAAGGATATGAAAGATCACTAGTGGATAGTTTGTGCTCCGTGGGAGCATCTGTGGCTGAGGCCCTGAGTAAAGTCACCATGCAGGTCTAGCTCTGGAGGCACTAATTGACATCGCTTACCTTTGTGGTGCTGCTTCTCCATGGTAACAGATGGACACCAGTTCGCTTTGTTCCAGAAATCTGAATATGCGAGTCTGGATCTGATCACTCTCCTGATTCTGACAGAAGCTGGGATGTGGGATGCCGATTTAAAGGTGAAAGAGACCAGTATTCACTTCAATATATGTAGCCCTCCCTCTGAGATGTTTTACCCTACCATTTGTGAGGGACGGCGGGCTTTGTCACTCTTTATCACGGACTTGGGACTAGTTACGCCGCGTCTCTGAATCCCAGTTTCCTCGTCTATATAACAGGGAAGTTAATGCGCATCTCCAGGTGTTGACAATGATTGAGGACAAGACATAGAGAAGATGAGGAGTAGACGTAGCTGTCAAGCTGAGGAGGGACAGGTGGGCTTGGACTGGCTTTGTTATGTTGTAACAGCCGGGGGTCTGCTCTTTTGGCCCAAGGCCTTCTGCAAAGTCTTACTAAAGATTGGAACCCTGGAGAAGTACAGCGATGTAACCTGTGACATCAGCTTAGAGGCAGAGTGTGCAGGATATCATTACCTCAGAGAAATCCTGAGCAATGCTTCTCAGAGTGTTTTGGACAAAAAGGGTTGAGGGGTGACACAGGGAGACACAGGCATTGGGTCTGACCTTCATTCATATGATGCTTGCTCATTTTGAGTATCAACCACTGGCGAGGCTGTGTTCCAGAGTCTGAGGGTATAGCTCTGAGCAGCACAGGGAAGGTGTCTGTCCCCATGAAGCTTATATCCTAGTCGGGGATGGGGATGGGAGGCAAGAGGATCTACTGCAAAACAAGCAGGGCATGTGGATGAGGTAGGCGGTGGGCAGGGCCAGGTGTGAAGGCTTCGGTGGTCAGAGTCAGGGATTGGCTTTTCCCTCAGCCTGAGGAGGAGGCACTTGAGATTTTGAGGTAGGAGAATGATGGGATAGGATCTGCGGTTTTTTCAAAGATGATTGATTGATTGATTGATTGATTTGAGAGAGAGAGAGAGAGAGAGAGAGAGAGAGAACACGTAGGAGGGGCAGAGGGAGAGGGAGAGAGAATCTTAAACAAACTGTTGAGCTTGGAGCCCAATGCGAGGCTCCATCCCATGACCCTGAGATCACAACCTGAGCAGAAACCAAGAGCCAGAGCCTTAACTGACTGTGCCTCACAGATGCTCCTAATCTGTGTTTTTAAAGTTTCCTCTGGGTGCTGTGTAGTGGGTGGGTCGCCCTCAGTTTTGTGGTTTAGGTTAGGGAGTAGTCTAGAAAGAGAGACAGTGGTGGCCTGGACAAGGGGTTTTGGAGAGAAGTGGTTAAATTCTGGCTGTCCTGAAGGGAGAGTGCAGGGGAGTTGCCAGGGGATGAGTTGGAAAAGATGTTTGAGGGAAAAAGCAAAACCAAGATGAGTTTCTAGATTGTTCTAGATTCTAGATCTCTAAATCAATAGAGAGTTTTTGCTCTGTTGGAGTAGAGAGATGGTAGGTCTTCTTACCAAGGTGGGGATGACCTGGGGAGGAGTTGTTTATGGCAGAAAATCATTAGTTCAGCTTTGTTCGTGCCAAGTTTGAGAGGCCTCTGTGATACCCATGTGGAGTCTGGAATTGCCAAGAACGGTTAGGTCTGGAGAAGCCGATTCAGGGCTTTACGTAAGGCCATAGGACCGGATGAAGTCAACCGGTGAGAAGTGGCTCTGGGCTAGATCCCGAGATACTGCAGATCCAGATGCCAAGCTGAGGAGCTGCAGGTCACATGGCCAGCGCTCAAGGGGAAGAAGAGACGAGTAGCTTCACAGAAGTGAGATAACGGGAGTGTCAAGCAGGGGAGGGGGTATTCCCCTTTTAGAGTGATCTGTGTATAGGCCATGGAATTCAAGGGCCTCTGGTGAGGGGCGCGATGGGTAGGAGGTAGGAAGCAGATGCTAGAAGAAGTGCTGGACAAAGGACAAAGACCCTGGTGCTAGCAGTGACATGAGGGCTCTTGATGGGCTTTCTGGGAATATTGGGGCTCTTGGTCATTGTGGGACATCTGAGTCCTCTCCATTTTGATACATTTTCCTGCCCTGTTACCACATCGGATTTATCTTTCCTGCCACCTTATGTGAGTAGTAGGTCTTGAGTGACTTTATGACCTCACTTTTCTTTTCTCTCACCCTGTAGCTTGCCTGGGCATGTCTGTATAGTTGCAAAAGGCCTTTAGGGGGAGGTATGACAGGAGGCCAGGCTTGTCATAGGAGGTCCAAGGCCTATCCTTGGAGGAAGGATACGATTTGGGTAGGCAGAATGGGGGTGTGGAAGAGGGGGAGGGAAATAGTGAGATAACTGAGTTAGAAAGAAAATCAGCAATGTATTTAACATGGCGGTGAAAACTCTAGTGAGTGGTACAGTAACAGTGGGCACTCAGGCTTCGCTCATGACTTAGGTCCCACCTACCTTCTAAGAGAGATTTAAAACCACCTACATGTGGATACACATTGTAGAATCACTTACTCATCCTACAAACATGTATTGATCGCCAGTAATGACCCCACAGAAGAGGCTGGGCCACCAAGATGGATGACCCATGACCTTCCCTCAAGGAAGACAGACATGAAAACACTTAACTGTAATATAATAACAGACGGGAGAGAGCATTAATTCTGTCCGATTCAATTTCAACAGGGAGCTCCCACAGGAGAGGCTGTTTGGCTGTAGGAGGATGAGAAGATGTCAATCAGGAAGAGAAGAGGAGCTAGCGGGGAAGCCAGTCCTGGGCAAAGGGCAGGGCAGAGACAGGTCAGGAGGCTCAGGAGTGAGTGTTGTGGTGACAGCGAGGAAGTCGTGGTTCCTGGTGAGCGCAGCAGTAGGAAACCCAAGACAAGTGTTCAGTGCTAAGGCTGGAGAGGGTGGCTGAGCCCAAGCTGAGCTTTATTTTTGTAGGGAGGAAGGATTAGGGGTTTGGTTTGGTTTTGTCAAATGATGATTTATCAATAATCTTAGATACCTTTTGGCTTCAAATGGAAAGTTCTTAGATTTTTACTTGGTTTTACATCAAATCATCTCTACAGCCAACGTGGGGCTCGAACCCATGACCTTAGGATCAAGACTTGAATGCTCCACCGGCCAGGTACCCCAAAATACAAATAAAAAAACTAAAACCTTTTTATTTCCAGTTGACTTTATTTTCCTTAGAGCATATTTAGTTTCACAATAAAATTGAGGGGAAGGTGTGGAGATTTCTCATATACTCCCCTCCCTGACCACACACATACAGACCCTTGCTCCTCATCAGTGTTTGCCACCACGGTGATTAACGCTGGTTCCAATGGGTGAACCTGCAACTGATAGAGGATGACATTTGTGTTAGGATTCGCTCTTTGAATTGTACATTCTGCAAGTTTGGACAAAAGTACGATGACAGGCATCCATCATGATGGTATCGCACAGAGTATTTTCACTGGCCTCTAATTCCCCTGTTGGCTGCCCATTCATCCCTCTTCTGCATTCCCTGGCAACAGTGGATCTGTTTACTGACCCCATAGTTTTGCCTTCTCCACAATGTCATTTAGTTTGAATCACACATTATGTGGCCTTTTCAGACTGGACTCTTTGACTTCATCACGTGCATTTAAGGTTTTTTCATGGCTGAGTAGCTCATTTCATTTTAGCCTTGAGTAATATTCCATTGTCTGGATGGACCACCGCCTGTTCATCCATCCACCTACTGAGAGACATCCTGATTGCTCCCAAGTTTTGGCAACTATGAACAAAACAGCTATAAACATCCATATGCAGGTTTTCGTGTGGACATAAATTTTCAGCTCCTTTGGGCAAATTCCAAGAGGCAAAAGTGTTGGATCACATGATAAGAGTATGGTTAGTTTTGTAAGGATCATTCTTTTTTTTTTTTTTTTTTAAGATTTATTTATTCATTCATGAGAGACACACAGAGAGCCAGAGACACAGGTAGAGGGAGAAGCAGGCTCCATGCAGGGAGCCCGATGTGGGACTCGATCCTGGGACCCCGGGATCACAGCCTGAGCCAAAGGCAGACGCTCAACCACTGAGCCACCCAGGCATCCCAGATCATAGGTTTTTAAACAGAGAAATAATTGATCTTTATTATAGAAAGCGAGTTTGTAAATGGGCATATCAGTTTTTCACCCCGCTTATTTCTAGTCCAGTTGTGTCCAAATGCTGAGAGAAAAATCACTCCTTAGCTGAATTGGCACCACATCAAATAAAAATGTCGAAAACTCTTACTCTTCCTTCCCCAACACTGTCTGTATTTTGTTTCACACAAATATGCATGTGAGTCCTATTACACACCGCTCAGTATCTTGAAATGAGTATGATATTATGTAGATTTATTAGATTCGTCATGGTACTTTATGTGCTAGAGAAAATATTTCTGATGTTTGTGTATTTAACAGCACGAACCAATAAAATACACCTTCTAATGGGTGTATTTTAGATCAGAGGTTTATAAAGTCAAATGTGTGTTTATGGTTGATGTGGAAGAAAAAACAGGAGAGCTTTGTTTTAGGAACATCTTCTGTGTCTCATAGATGACATTTTTTAGCTTCCTTACGTGAATCTATAAATGAAAAATGAGCCACTTTTACAGTTTATGTGGTGTAACCTTCCTTCCTCAGTATAGAGACATAGTGTATGCTGATGAATCATGTGCAATGGGATTTTAAAATCAGAACATTTCAGAAGAGCTGGATGCCTGAGTGTCTGCAGTGGCTTAGAACACAAACTGCTCAGAAATAATTTCAGTACTCTTCAAGAAAATCCAGTTGCCTTTGTTATGTATTCCTCATGTAACACAACTGTAATGAAAGATGTCTTTTTCTTTTTTCTTTTTTTTTTTTTCCTGTCTCCCCATACCCATGAGAAGTTAATGGTTTAAGGAAAATACTCCAAGCCCAGCAGATCATGTCAAATATTTGGTTTGGTAGGATTAATATTTCACTGCAAAGCGACAGTGGGAGCACTGTCCTAGTTTTAGGGATGATTATGTAAACTAATGAGCCCCATCCATTAAAAAAACTTAGAGAAAGAGAAAGCTATTTATCATGTGGACTACACTGACTATACTTAGAGGCTGCTGAAATAGGTATTAAATACTTCAAGCGGGATTACATTAAGTTAAAATTGTTCTTTCGGTGATGGTAAGGTTAATAATTAGGACACTCTGCAAAGGTTTATTACTTATTTACTTTTTAAAAGCCTCAATGGTTTGTTATTCTGTGTCTCACTCCCCCACTGGCTTAAAATTGGCTTCTCACTTTACCATCCTCTGAATTATTTCCATTACAACACGTCTCAAGAATTACACTTGGCCGGGGCAGTTGTAATTTTGTATCTCAGCCACTAGAGGGAAGTGACTATTATCTGTTCTGGGGAGAGGTCTTAAATCTCTAATCCTGTTCCTATTCCTGGACCCTTAACCCAGAATGGTTCTAGAATGGAGAATGTCAAAAAAAAAAAAAAAAAAATGACTACAAACTGGTTCTCTAGAGTTTCTGATTATTTTTTCCTTCTCCAACACAAACTGGTTTGAGAAAACCAAGCTATTAGACGGTTTGGTTATCCTTAGCACCGGGACCACCCCTGCCCCCTATTCCAGAGAAGAATCTGTGGGAAGAAAAAGAATTACGGACATTGATCCTAGGATTTGGTTTGTCATTAAGTCTGCCCAAAACGTCAGGTCTATCCATTTCTGCAAGACAGCACCCAGTGGATGAGCAGCTTTGCTGGGGAAAACGAGTGTTTCTTCTACTGTTACTTTTGAAGTAACAGTAACATGATTAATATTTTTAAAATATCAGGCACTGTTTGCAGCACTTAGAAAACACTAACATAATCCTAGCAACAGCCCTATGAGGTAAGTATTCTTATTCTAATTTTGCAGAATAGGACACTAAGACACCAGGAGATTGAATAACCTACCCAGCATCCCAGAGCTAGTAAGTACTGGTGGTGTAATTACAATCTGGGCAGTAGCTCCAGTCCACGTTGTCAACCGCTCTGTGATGCTGTCTCCCCAGATGGAGGTTCCATGCGTGCAGAGACATTCATAGAATTAGGACCAATTTGAGTCTGCAAGAGGGGAAAGACATTCTGGTTCAGTAAACAAAAGGAAAACCACAGAATCAAAATTCCTACCATATTTTATTCATGAAAACATACTTTTTGTATATATGTATTTTAACATATCCAGCATCAGGTTGCTGGCTTCCAGCTTTATTAGAGGAAACTAGATATTTGAAAACATATCAACTCCATTAATCATTAAATTTAACAATCACAAAAATGTAGCTCTTGGAAACAGTTTCTATTTTAGATCTTTGCACTTCATGAGAATTCCCAAGTGCGTGTGATGATTGCTTAGATATGCAGCAACTAGAAAATAAACATGTTTCACGGGGGAAAAAACATTCAGTGTGGGGTGTGGGAATGTTTGACAGTATGTCAGATGGGACTTGCAAAGGTAAGATCCCTAGAACCTTGACCCTTAAAAAAAAAGTCCCTGAATTCTCCTGATTCTCCGAAGCATCTTTAAACCATGTCTGTCTCTCCTGACCCCTTCTTGTGCATCATCTGGTTGAAGTTGTTTATTTTCCCTAAGGAAGCCAGTTATTTTCATCAAAAAAAAAAAAAAAAAAGTAACAGTAAGAACATTTGGGGAGAAAGATTTGTCTTCAGAGTGATTTTGCCCAGTCATTGATTAGTGGAAGTTCTCACTGTCCCATGAAAGTATGTGACACAGCCCAGAATTATTCAAGCAAATTGAGCAGTCTGTGGTTTTGGGAATGGAGGCACAGCAGCAATGTCCACGTATGGGTCTAGCCAAAAGCTATATTTTCACACAAGTTGTAGCCATGTGAAAATACTGTTTTATATGGTAAATTGTTATTTTTCCCCCCAGTGACATTTTGAAACGACTTCTTTTGAGGATAGAAATATCATTGCAGATAAACAACGATCTGCCATTAAATAAATATTCACAACTAGGCCAAAGCTCTTTCAACCAAGGAAGAAGGATACATTTTTCTAGAAAAAGTAAAACGTGATCAGAATTTTTGGCTGAAACGTGAAAGAATTTTTTTAGACTACCTTAAATCTATGCTTTATTTTTTTTAAAGATTTTATTTATCTGTTCATGAGAGACACACACACAGAGAGAGAGAGAGAGAGAGAGGGGCAGAGGCAGAGGCAGAGGGAGAAGCAGGCTCCATGCAGGAAGCCCGATACGGGACTCGATCCCGGGTCTCCAGGATCAGGCCCTGGGCCAAAGGCAGGCACTCAACTGCTGAGCCACCTAGGTGTCCCTAAATATCTATTTTAAATGATACTTGTAATCCATGTCCTATTTCTATTAATTTTTTTTATCTGTAGTCAATCACAGAATAGTCAAAGACTATATATAGACACATACACCCTGAGAATTTTGCTTTTGTAGCTTTATTCTAGATCTCTCCCTTAGGGCTTTTTTTTTTTTTTTTTTTCCTCTCCAGCAAGCCTGCATACATTTCATAGGAAGATGTAGAAGAAGTGAAATTCAGACTTCAGGTTTGCCAGGTGTTGACAGCTCTATGGAAGGTTTGGTGAGAAGAAGTTAAAATAATTTCATAATATATGGATTATCACGGGATTTCTCTTATTCATGTTTTGCTTATTTTTTAACAAAGAAATTAACACAAATTTTTATATGGCCTTGAACACTCAATGAATAATTTTGAAATCAATAATAAACTTTCATTAGAAATATATTCTATTTATGAAGTCAGTTTTCATACCCAAATTGAAAGAGCCATATGACCACAACTATTCTAATTACTTCATCTTTCAGTTCACGATAAATTTATCTGGTTCTATTTCTCTGTGAGATTTTTTTTTTTAATTACTTAACTAGTCTTGGAAAGTTCTAGATAGGAATCTATTCTAGAGTTTCCTGGAATCTGACATGTAGATTAGTTGCGATTTCATTGGAGAAACAGATGTTATTTATTCATTTTTATTTACTGGGCTTTTTCTAGGAGTGTAGCTTGTTATGATTTAGTTATTCCCTCCTGAAATGCTGGCTCTTTGGATGAAGAATAAAAAATAAGCATGATTTGGAATTGTGTTAGCGAAAGCTTCTCAAGATGTGACTCTGAAATACAGCACCTTAAATTCCCACTCCTCTCAGAGAAGCAGTTATGCCCTAATCTACTGAGGTGTAGTGAGTGGGGTGGGAGAGAAATGGGGTTGGGGGAGCTCACACATGTTGATCATATCCCCAGGAGGATTGGGTTTCCAGCCTTGGGAAAAGGTCATCCTGCCCAAGTTCATTTTTGGTCATCTTTTCAGAGGGAGCAGAGTAACACTTGACTTCCACTATACTTGATTGTGAAGGATTATAAAAAGCTAAGTGTTTTGGGTTTGGTTTGGTTTTGGGTTCATTTATTAAGGTTCATTTATTAATGAACCATTAAAATCTGCCTAAAAATCACAGACTGACATTTTCACTATTCTTTTTATGAATCTTCATGAAGATGGTCAATAATGACAGTGCTTAAAATGAAAAGTCTTCAGGATGCCTGTGTGGCTCAGTGGTTAAGCATCTGCCTTCAGTTCAGACCATGATCCCAGGGTCCTGGGATCAAGTCCCACATCGGGCTCCCCACAGGAAGCCTGCTTCTCCCTCTGCCTGTGTCTCTGCCTCTCTGTGTGTCTTTCATGAATAAAAAATAAATTAAAAAAGTCATCCAACTAGTTGACAAAAGGCAGCATGGTTTTGGAAGCATCCCCATAGGGCTTGTATGTAGAAGTTAGACAAATAAGAAAATAACAGGTTTTCGTGTGTGTGTGTGTGTGTGTGTTTAAACCTTACAAAGTAATGTAAGGTGTGCATCCACAGAGTCTGCGAGTATCTCTGATATATTCAGAGGCCCGACACAAATGAACAGAAACTATCCTTGTACCCAGAGTGCTTAAAGCCTCATGGAGAATTCGACCTGTAGATATTTGTGCTCTAGTAAAATGACTGCTCTGAAAGGCGTGTGTGTGTGTGTGTGTGTGTGTGTGTGTGTGTAAAGTTCATTCGAGATCTAGGAGGAAGGCCTCTTGGATCTCGAAGAAGGCCTGGATCTTCATTCGAGATCCAGGAGGAAGGTCTCCAAGAGGAAGTCAGACTTAACTGGAGAGGTGACCTTACATCTTTCATTTGAAAGATGAACAGAAGTTTTCCAGGCAGAGGAGATGGAAATTCTAGGAACAGAGAGAACAGGATGTGCAAAAGCAATGAGGGATGGCACAGCTCCGACGTCTGGGGAGCTGAAAGTAATTCACTATTTCTGACAAGTACATATTTTTTTTTATTGGAGCATAAACCACAAAGGGACGTGTGTCAAAAGGATGAGGCAGGAGCGATAAGGGACTGTATTCGTAAAGTATTCCATTTAAAGAGGTTTTGATTTTCCTGTGAAGAACCTCTCAAGCTCTAATGTGCATAAGACACCCCCCCTCTCCGGGCCCTTTGGAGGAATGCAGATTCCTGGGCTTCATGCCCAGAAATCCTGAGTCAGGGGATGTGGAGAATCCTCCTTAAATCTGCATTTCTAACAAGCACTCCAGGTAATTCGGTGATGGTAGGACAGAAGTGACATGAAGGAATATTGCTTGACCCATGATGGGGGGCACGGAATTTCTTTCACGGAAGGGAGGGTAAAACGATTGTGTGCACACGTTAGGGCTGGCGGCTTTGGAGGAGTCTGGTGTAGGGCGGTGGGGAGGAGGAGGACTTTTTATTAATCCAGGCAAGAAGAGGTAATGGAAGCCTTGGCCAGGGGGCTCCATACAATGTGAAAACCTGTTGCTTTTTTAAAAAAAAATATTTTTCATTTATATATTCATGAGTGAGAGAGAGAGAGGCAGAGACCCAGGCAGAGGGAGAAGCAGGCTCCATGCCAGGAGCCCAGTACGGGACTCGATCCTGGGACCCCAGGATCACGCCCTGGGCCCAAGGCAGGCGCTAAACCACTGAGCCACCCAGGGAACCCCCCCCCTTTTTTTAATGTCCAGTAAGAACTTAATTTACTTGTGTCTCACTTTCTAATTTTCCTGAGTGTATTTTGGTTATATTTAAGTGAGATATTTTTTTCCTACTCTCCTGAGTTATCTGTTTCTGCTGCATACATGTCATCTGTCCTTTTATCACTGGTGTATTAGCATCCCTTATAATACTGTATGAAAGAGGAGAGAGCACAAGTTGGGGGGGGGGGAGGGAGAGGGAGAAGCAGACTCCCCACTGAGCAGGGAGCCCGATATGGGGCTTGATCCCAGGACCCCTGGATCATGACCCAAGCTGAAGGCAGACATTTAACTGACTGAGCCACTCAGGCACGCCCCCCTTTTTGTTTCTTTTTTTCTTTTTTTTTTTTTTTTGTTTTTTTTTTTTTTAGGTTGTAAGGTTTTACTTTTTCGTGTCTGCTTATAATTCTGAAACATGTGTTTATTCATACCGGTGATGGCCACCAAAGACTACTCAGACATAGTTATGGTTAAATGATGAAGGGTTATTAGCCTCTCTAGTGAGGGAGACCTTACACCATGGGGAACCATTTGCTGAAAGCCACTTTGTAGAGATCATTCTTACTTCGCGCCAATGGATATTCATTTATCACCCATCTGCAACTACATTGGATGACGTGATTGATTGACTGTTACTATAGCTCTTAAACCTGGAATAACTTCTTTTTGAAAGTTCTTTGATAACCATCAACTTTAATATAGTTGTCGTCTCTGATATGTCTTACAGGACATTGGTTCAAAGAATATTTCTTTGATTGGTACCAGAAAGTTGGTCTGTGCCTTTCAGTTATCATAATATCATAATCTAGCTCAGTAAAGATGGTAAAATCTAAATTATCTAGCCTCATGGGAAATAATGAGTTTGTGTCTGTAGGAGAGAGGAGAGAGGTCATCCCAAATTAATAATATTTTGAAATTAGGAAACTTTTTTTTTTTTTTACTGCACATATGTTGGCTAGTATTTAAATAGCACTTGTTTTGTCAAAAGTAAATGATTTGGGGGGGGTGCCTGGGTGGCTCAGTGGGTTAAGTGTCTGCCTTCCACTCAGGTCCTGGTCTTGGGGTCCTAGGATCGAGCCCCAAGTCTGCTTCCAACTCCCTGCTCGATAGGGAGCCTGCTTCTCCCTCTCCCTCTGCCCCTGTCCCCCACTCATGATCACTCTTTCTCTCTCAAATAAATAAAATCCTTTTTTTTTTAAACGTAAATGATAGTTCTGAGTAATGAAATAAGAAAGTCATCGTGTACAGCACAATGAAGTAATTCTGGAATTCAGAACTGGTCTCATAAAATGCACAGCGTGACCATTCTGCAAATAACATATATATTCAACCCAAAACACAGACAGCCCTGTATGGATTTATAACCCAGTCAGCTTTGAAAATACCCATTTGCCCAGTTGCCATAGGCAGGTAAGGATTTATGTGTAGAAACAGTTATTTTTCATTTTTATATTATGAAATTCCCAGGAGTAGGAAAGCCTTCATTTTTAAAGCAATTTTAGTATTTCTAAGGTTGTTAGAGCTTTTACATTTGCATTTTATTTTGTTAAAGATGCCAATCCAATTTTATGAAAATGTCCATGTAAAAGTGTATCATTCTAAGTTTGAACTCTTGACACTATTCTAAAATTCCAGAAACATGAACTCCCAGGTCATGATAAAAGGACTGTCAGATATATGGTTTCTAGGAATGGAATTTTTTTCTTTTTTAAGATTTTATTTATTTATTTATTCATGAGAGATGCAGAGAGAGAGGCAGAGACACAGGCAGAAAGAGAAGCAGGCTCCATGCCAGGAGCCCAGTGTGGGACTCGATCCCGGGACTCCAGGATCACGCCCTGGGCCAAAGGCAGACGCTCAACTGCTGAGCCACCCGGGCATCCCTGGAGTTTTTTTTCTAATTAAAAATAATAGGACTCACGGGGGGAAAAATGTATATATACACACGCACACATATACATGTATAAATGAATAAAATCAACTGCAATTCCACACTTATAGATGGCCACTAAAAATACTTAGTTCTGTCTTTTGTCTTCATATACATTCATGTATATAAGTAGGGTAATATCATAACTGCTCCATTATTTTTCTTTTCTTAACATATTTCAGGAGCCTTTCCTATAATGCATACTTTAATGTGGTCTTAGTTTCCAATGGCTACTGTAACAAATTATGACAAACTAAGTGGTTTAAAAACAACATATATTTACCCTCCTAGACTTCTAGGGGTCTAGAAGAATAAAATCTTCTTTTAAAAAAGTTCCTCTTGACATGTAAGGTAATATATTCACAGGTTGCAGGGATTAGAACCTGGATATCTTTGGAATTTATTATTCTCTCTTTATTGGCTTTATAGTATTTTATTTTATGGCTATTTTGGTATTTATTAGCATTTGCCCTAATAAAGTAACTTTTTTTAAGATTTTATTTATTTATTCATGATAGACATAGAGAGAGAGGCAGAGACATAGGCAGAGGGAGAAGCAGGCTCCATGCAGGGAGTCTGACGCGGGACTTGATCCCAGGACTTCAGGATCGCACCCTGGGCCAAAGGCAGGCTCTAAACCACTGAGCCACCCAGGGATCCCCCTAAAGTAACATTTATTAACATTATTAAGATCTTGTACCTTTGGTTTTTGTCACCCGTATTGTGCTATTATAAGGAACTCTGAGGTTAATTTCCATATGCATACATGTTTGTGTGTACAGTTGATTGTATTTGTGTAAGTTCCAGGATGTCCGTTTATAGTTAAAACGTATACTTGTGTGTGTGTGTGTGTTATATGCACGTGTATGTAGCAGACATATACAATTATGTATGTGTACCTGTGTATATGTGATGTATGTGTTGGTGTGTGTGTTTTCTTCTCTAGAGAGCTTTCCAGATAGTTGATTGTGCTCTCACCAGCATTGATAGTATCTTTCTTTTTAATCTTTGCCAGTTAAACAGGTAAAAATACCTGATTGATGCTTTGGTTGCATTTCTATGAGAACTAGTTAGTTTGAACACTTTTCATTCTAAACATTGTTTATTCTACAAATTGATATTTCCTTTAAAATCTTTGTTGGTAGTGAAAATGATATAACTTAATAGATATAGATACTAAAGTTTGCTTGAGAACTCCTTGGCTAAAATATTTTGTTTCTTCCCTAGAATAATAGCCTCTGATTTGTGGAATAATGTGAATCAACTTTAACAGTGGAATAAAATCCTGACTGTTAGCAGAAGCACATGCTTTCTACCTTGGTCTCTATATACTCCCTATGTTACTTTGATGGAAACTCTTATCTCTTATTTTAGTGGGATAATTTTCCATAACTTTAGATGTCTGACCTGGAAAAATATTCAAGAAGAGAAGAACTGATAAATTAACTTTAATCTTACATTACAGAAAGGTCTTAGTGTCAGCTACTAAAGGGCTAAATATAACCACCCTGACCCACTTAAACCAAATTGACACTTGTGATAATTGCACTGTAATTCATGCTTAGGAGCCGGATAAGAAATGATGAACCTTAGACCCAAGCTTCTAGATCAAGAAACTCCATGTCCTTGAAGTTAATTCCAGACTGAGAGACTAATGCAATGATTATTAACTGGGGGTCATTGTTTCAGTCAAAAAGCATTTAGCATTGCATATAAACTAATTATCTATCTATCTATCTAGAACTATATAGCTGTGTGGTCTCTACTTTTTGAGATTTTCACATCTGAGACAGTAGGCGTGTCTAACAGGCACAGCATTGTATAGATAATGGAATGGACTAATGAAATTCAGAAGGAATAGATCAAAAAAAAAAAAAGCTTTTGAAAACATGTACAAGCTGTGTCTTCAAAATAACAGGATTCTATACCTGACTTTGCTATCAAGTATCATGTTAAGTCTGAGCATGTTTTTTCTTTTTTTTCCCTTCTCCCAACATTCATCCCAATGATTGTATTGAGGATTTAAAGATGATGAAGAGGACACCTGGGTGACTCAGTGGTTGAGTGTCTACCTTTGGCTCAAATCGTGATCCTCTGGGGTCCTTGGATCAAGTCCTACATGGGGCTCCCCGCAGGAAGCCTGCTTCTCCCTCTGCCTGTGTCTCTGCCTCTCTCTGTCTCTCATGAATAAATAAATAAAATCTTTAAAAAATAATAATAATAAAGATGAAGGAGATAGTGCCCTTCCCTTAGAATAGGGAAGAATAAGATAGAGCTCTTATTCCAATGGGGATTGATCTGCAAACAGATTTTGATGTTGATACTGTGGGAGAACCTTTTCTCAGGACCAGAGGCCAGGTGGGAATGAGGAACCTACTAGGAAGGCTGCCCTAGAACAAGTGGCAAGAAGTTCGATCTTAAAGTAAGACACAAGCTAGACTTCCTGTTTGTCAGATGAGGGGGCTGATCTTCAAGGTGTGGGCTCTGCTCCAAAATTGGATGGCTTAGCTGTGTTAGAGGGAGTACTCTGTGTCACTTGTTGGTGAGTCTTCTAGATCATTCCAGGTTTAGAATGGAGTGACTCCCTCGGTGTCATCTCCTGTAGGCTGACCCCTTCACAGCAGCCCTGTGAGGATGAGAGATCTTTTCTGTTCACCTCCTCTTGTGGGGGAGTAGAGCTTTGACAAACCTACTGTGCCACTCCTCTGCGATCTTTCCTTGCTGGTAGGCCAGAGGATAGCGTGCTAGGGTGATATACTTACAAGAGGTAATCAGGAAACCCAACCCCGTCCTGTCTGCTGGGCTGCTACCATGCATGTTCTACTCCGCTTCTCTGTCCTACCCATCAAGGAGTCACTAATTTGGGAGAGAAATACTTTATTGCCTATATTCATCTGTTCTCTCCTTTTGGATTTTTTTTAAGTTATTGGTTATTTGCTACATTTCCTGAAGCCTATGATTCTTCTGGATTCCAAAGAGTGTCTGAGGAAAATGTTTTGTTGTCTTCTAGCCAGCCTTCCGCCTGTCCTTTGCTCTTTCAGACCTTATCGTTCAACCAGTCCTTGGGGGTTATGCAGTTCTCTTCTCAACCTGTCAAGAAATATAAATCAGTTTTATTGTGTTTGCTTTGTTTTATCTCCTCACTCTATAATTGTGAATCTACTTTGTGATACAGTTTAAAATTTTTTTTTCATTTTCCAAGGATGATGTAACCTTATTTATTATCCATCTTCTGGTATCGAGCCTTCACATCTATACCTACAAGTTAATTTTATTTATCTTTGCTATCTTCTTTCATAGCTTGGTAGGGAGCAAAAAAAAAAAGTTGTTAAATAATGCTAGTAGAGTTTCCTTTCAACCCACTCCACTTTGATGCAACTTTCTGAATATCTCTAGCTCAGCCTTTAAGCTTCATTTTTTTTAAGATTTTATATATTTATTCACGTGAGACACAGAGAGAGAGAGAGAGAGAGAGAGAGAGAGAGAGGCAGAGACACAGGCAGAGGGAGAAGCAGGCTCCATGCAGGGAGCCCGACGTGGGACTTGACCCCTGGGTCTCCAGGACCACACCCTGGACTGAAGGCAGCGCTAAACCGCTGAGCCACCGGGGCTGCCCTAAGCTTCATTTCTTAAGATGTGCACTGATTGCAAGGACTGCTTATTTTGGACAGGCAATTTGCTACTCACATGGCTACCCTTGAGTTCACAAGGCAGCATTTAGAAAGTGGCCAAAGTAGTCCTGTAGGTATGGGCAGCATTGGAGAAGTAGTCCCTTCTAGTGCTCTAGAGATGGGGATGGATAGAGATCAGAGTTTATAGCACAATCCCCAGACTTGGCCCAAATCAGGTAGGATACATTTGGGAACTCGGTATCTATACCATGTTTCATGGTGTCTTCTCATCGGGACTGGCCTTATGGCCAGTGTGTCAGTGCAAGGAGCTGCCAGTTTCCCAGGCTACACACCTGCATTAGCAAGCTTAGTCTCCCACTGTGTTTAAGTTCAGGGAAGGCTCCAGGGATGTTACCTTCAACACTGTTCTGTGTAGGGTGAGAGAAAATGCTATTGAGCAGGCATGGAGTAGTGGGTGGGAAAATTCGAATCAGTGAAAAGAACATGGAATTCTTTGTATATTGGCGGGGGTGGGAGGTGCGGGGGGAACAATGCAGAATTTGGCCCATTCTTAAGTACTCATTTCATCCTAAGTCAGCATTTCAGTAGCCTGACAAGCTTACTTTTCATTCACATACCTTTCTTATAAAAACAATGGCTCATAATATCATCTGGTTCAGTGAAGGAGCATTGTGGATCACAAAGCTTGTCCATTACTGTGTAGGCTCAGTTATTGTGCAATAAGTAGAAAATCTTGCTAAATATCTGTATATTGACTTAGACCAGCTATAGTCTTAAGAATTTCCAATAAATGTCCATTTCCTCTTAGTCTGTAGCCAGTTTCACCGTACTGGCAACTAAACTATACTCTAGTTTTTGCCCATGTAATTATTTTGTCTGTAGGAAAATGTCAGGAGTTCTGACAATTTTTAATTCTTGTGTTTGCTGACTGCATTATCTTCTGAATCATAGGTTCCCAAATCAAGTCAAACAGGTTAGAAGACAAGTTACATTTGAGTGTCACACCTACTCTTATCTTAAGTGAATGTGGGAATGTATCAGCCACTTTCACTGTATTAAGTAGTTCATTTCTGGCTCCTTATGTCCTTTACCTATTTTTATTTTTTCATTTTGGACACAGCCCAAATTTTCCCAAGCCTCCCAAGTGCAAAAAGAAAAAAAAAAAAAAACATGTTATAGTATATGTAGTTTAAGAAAAATAAAAAAGAAAATAAAAAAAAGAAAAATAAATTGTTTTTCCCCCATCCCTTTGAAAATCTGCAGAGTAGATTACCAGAATGTACAGAGTGAAGATTGGAATGATATCTGGACCAGGATATCTATCATTCAATCAAGAGAAGAAAAACACGTTTTATGTACTCATTGCCCATTTTAGTTTATTGTGTATGGGTGTTGCTCAAATAATAGGGCTTTTGTAGAAGAAACAGAATACAGGAGTTAGGAGGTACAGAGTCATTAGCTCTTGCAACCATCCAGAACTTGAGTTCTGTGCACTGCATCTCCTTCAAGTTACCTCTACTCAGACACACTTAGAGGACATCCTCTCTTGGCCTTTCAGGCCTTTTCATCTTTGGACCCGAAGACTTGTCCACGTAGTAGTTATGTCAGTATTTAAGGACCACCGTCAAACTCCCTAAATTTTCTTTCTGCACTTTCAACACACAGTTTCTTCACATTATATATATATATATATATATATATATATATATATATATATATATATATATCACTTTCATATCTCCTTTCACCACCTTGATTGTTCTTCTCTGGGCACTCTCTCATGTGAAATTTTCCCTCTTAAACGTGAATACCTATAACTGAGCACAAAAATTATTCCCTGGGCATACCTTTGGGGATGGGAGTGGTGGGTGGGATTCAGAGAGTTGCTCTTAGTTTTGGTTGTGACATTTCTCAGAGCAACATTAATACATTGAGGAATGATAGTACTTCTGTTTTCAGTTACAGCCTGTAGATAAACATTAGTCAATAAGAGAAATTCTTTAGAACCTAAAAGTATCTTTATGGGATTCATAAGAAGTTATGGTTCTCTGAAAAAAAAAAAAAATCAGTTGACCTGCTATCACTGATCATTTCAGGGCATTTTAAGAGAAACCCAAGCATCTGAAGTGTCTCCATTCAAAAAGTATTCACTAAGTGCTTATGTAAATCAGAAACCATCAGATTTTAGAAATACAGAAATCAATAAAGCATGACTCCAGCCCTGAGGAAAGCACAAACTAATAGGGAAGACGGCAGTAAACAGCCTGACCAGTGTGTCCAGCACCTCAGGGGAGGTGCCACCATGAAAGTAGAGGGCACAGTGTGGGGTGTCCTCTGCTCTATTCCTACACCTCTCAACATTGTATATTCTTTTTGCTTCAGCATAGTGCTGACACTGATGTGCAGTGTGTCCTAAACACTGCTTATAGGGGCTGATGTATGTCATCTCACTTAGGTATGTTGATTTCTGAAAGGTTGGTCCTATCATGAGCTCTCCAAAATGGTGGAAAAGGGCAGATTAAGTGACTTGTCTTATTAATTCATAGTAATAATTGGATCCAGAATTGAGACCCAAGATTTTTGCCCTTTGCCAATGCCCTGTCTCTTTGCCAGAGAGAGGCTTTATCTAAAGCAGTAGGTCTCAACCAGGGAGGATTTTGCCCCCTATGGAACCTTTGGTGATGTCTATAGACATGGTTGATTGTCACAACTGGCATCTAGTGGTTAGAGGTCAGGGATGCTGCTAAACATCCTCCCATGTACAAGACAACCCCCCCAGAGCAAAGAATTATCCAGCCTCACATGTCCAAGTACTGAGGTTGACAAACTGCTCTGGAGCATGGGAAGTACAGTCCCCTTTTAAATCCTTAAAAATGTAAAAAAAAAAACAAAAACAAAAACAAAACAACAAAAAAAAACAACAAAAAAAAACTTAGTATGGAGAACATACTGAACCAAGTTCCTAAATGTCTGAAGTATATTTTGTCACTTGTTAAGTTGAGAAAATATCTCCTTCTTTGTCTACCTTAGTAGATCTCAAGGATCTGAGGAGGCTCAGTGAGAGTTTCAAAAGATAACACACAAAAAAACCCTGCAATATAATCATTATCAGAAATTCCTAGCGTCTTGGGGTGAAAATATTTCAGGAGTCCTAAGAATAATAAAGCAGATGTCACAGTACAGTCCTGTTCTTTGCTTACCCCACCTCCCTTTGTCAGCTCACCCTTCACCCCTAGTGACCCTCATAATTCTGTAGGCAGGTTTGTTTCCAGTATTTAGTAGGGGAATGAAACCATTTTTATGAGTTTTTTTTTTTTTTTTTAATTAAAATCTTGTCTTAAAATTTAGTAGCTCTTCGCCCTGGAACAGCAGATTTAAGGCAGCTTATTTAAATTCTGATTTTTCCCCTTCATAGACTTTTCCCACAAGCATTTTTCGGTTGGGGTGTGGGGGAGGTATTTGAATACCATGCCTGTCTTCAAGATGGACACCAGGAACCGGGATTAGCCTCCCTTTCATTCCTTCAAGTTCTAACACACGTGGAAGGACAACAATGGCACGTGCATTAAATGAATGCGGGGAGCGTCTTCATGGGGAGTCGCCGGCCGTCCCCGCGGTGCTTGCGTCCGTCCGCAGAGCCCAACAGGTGTGCCCAGCACAATTGGGCAGGTGCATGTAACTTGTAACCAGAGTCGGCCGAGGGTGTGGGTGAGTGTGGCCTTCTGGGTGAGTGTGGCCTCCCAGGTGAGTGTGGCATCTCCCAGGTGAGTGTGGCGCCTCCCAGGTGAGTGTGGCCTCCTGAGCGAGTGTGACGTCCCGGGTGAGTGTGTCATCTCCCGGGTGAGTGTGGCATCCTGGATGAATGTGCCATCTCCCAGGTGAGTGTGACATCCCGGATGAGTGTGACATCCCCGGTGAGTGTGGCCTCCCGGATGAGTGTGGCATCTCCCAGGTGAGTGTGGTCTCCCAGGTGAGTGTGGCTTCCTGAGCGGGTGTGGCCTCCCGGATGAGTGTGGCACCTCCCAGGTGAGTGTGGCGTCTGGGATGAGCGAGGCCTCCGGCCCGCCTGCCTCTCCTCCCACCGCGTGGGGCAGAGCACTTGCCGCTGCCCGCGCCGTGCTCCGCCCCAGTCCCGAACCGCACGCAGGCTCAGGTGCCTCGACTGACTGACCGATTGGGGCGGGGGGAGGGGGGGTGCTGGGGTCCGCCGTCCCCGCCCCGAGGTGCCCCGACCCCCGCCCAGACCCCGCCCCCCCACTCCACCCCGCCCCCGCCCCCCTTTCCCAGGAGGCCCCTCCCCCGCGGCTGGGCTCCGGCTCCGGCTCCGGCTCCCGGGAAGGGCCCCCCACCCCGCCCCCACCCCGCCCCCGCCCCGCCGCGGAGGCCGCACCAAGGTGTCCTGTTCCCGCCCCGAGGCCGGCCCGGCTCCTGGAAGTGCTGCCTGAGTTCCCTTTTTTTTTTTTTTTTTTTTTGGAGAAGGGGGAGAGGAGGCCTCCGTGGCTGCCCGCGGGCGCCCAGCCTGAACCTCGGCACCTCGGCCCTGGGCACGCTCGGATGTCGGACGCCCCGCCCGCCCCGCCCGCCCCGCCCGCCGGCCGCTCCCGGAACCCGGGACCTAAATAGCCCCCCCCCCCCCCCCCCCCCCCCCCCCCCCCGGCCGCGAATGGTATCTGCCCAGCAGATGACAAAGTCCCTGGACTGAATCGCACACAGACAGCATTTTGTGCAGAGCGCACGGCCCGACTCGTGTAATTACTGTTTATAGCTGCCCAGGCCGCGGCCCAGGGCAGACCCGAGAGGAAGGAAGTTTCCTGAACCTCGCAGAAATGGCTGTGTGCTCCTGAAACGCCAGACGCCTGCTTCTCAGACGGGCTCCAAGTTGCTCTGGACATCACAGTGCACGTTTCCCCTGGAGGGACTGACTTACATCATTAGGATTTTTAATTTTTTTTTTCTTTGCCTTTTTTTTTTTTTTGCCTTTTTCCGTTTTACCCACTAAGCCCCCCGCCCTCCACCCCCACCTCCTTCCCTGGTCTGGCCTTATGGCCTTGATCCCACGGTGAATTGAAGAGAGGAAAGAAATGGATATGTCTGACCCCAATTTTTGGACTGTGCTCTCAAACTTTACTTTGCCTCATTTGAGGACTGGGAACAGGCTTCGGAGAACACAAAGGTAAAAAAAAAAAAAAATGGGGGCTACTTTGCCTGGAGAAGGGACTGTGCTTGGAGGCAGCCCGACTGCCCAAGCCCCTCAGCAGCTGGGGTTTTGTTTATTGGGCCACAGTTTGAAAAGTTTATATCCTGCCAGAATGGGGGATACCTGTTTCAGGTAATCTGTCATCCTGGTGGATTTCCTGGGGAATCCTGGTTGCCTGGGCCTCTAGAGTTGTTCTTTGGAAATGTGGGTAAAGAAGGGAAGAAGGGAGGATGAGTGGGGAGGGGGCGGGGGAGGAGGAGAGCTACTTTGTCTGTCTGTCTCTGATCTGATCAGATTCATCCGTTTCCTTCGCTCGGACACCGGACGCTTCGGCGTCTCTTTGTGGAGCCCCTCCGATGCTCCCTTCTTTTAAATATTTGACCTTTATAAGATGCAGATGTGCAACGCAACGATAGCTCA
Source organism: Canis aureus (assembly GCF_053574225.1). Classification (NCBI taxonomy): domain Eukaryota; kingdom Metazoa; phylum Chordata; class Mammalia; order Carnivora; family Canidae; genus Canis; species Canis aureus. The sequence goes on from NC_135615.1 coordinate 53,252,374, forward strand.
AGTGAGCCTGTTTCGCGTTGTCTGCTCTGAAGAGCCAGGTCTGCGTGACTTTGCCACTTTGTTTTTTTTTCCTGGTTTGCTGGCATTTATGCCCAATACAGGCTGGCCTTTTCATTCTGTAACACACTTGATAGAATAGGTGGGGGACAAGGGAACCTTCAAATCAGGATGAAACTGGTGGCAAAAGTGAAAGGCAGCTCAGAGTTAGTTGCTGACACTCAGTTTGAGAGCATGTGATATTTAAAGGGAGTCTTTCTCTCCTCCCCGCATGTGTCCAGCACAGAAAGGTGGCACAGTTGTGGTTTTAGAGGGGACACACCTTCTGAGTTGCGTAACTACAGATTCTCAGTTTTTCTTCAAAACTTGACTTGTGCGTACGCGTGAATGTGTCTAAGAGCAGTGGTGCGGTCAGATAAACAGGATGCTGGCTGTCGGATTTGGAGCTTCATAATCTCTGTGTTCCAGGGTTTAAAGAACACAAGAAAATAGTGTATTTTCTCTGTTGTATCTATTAACTTTTTGTAGCGTGAAGTCAGATACCTAATACTTTGGAAAACTCAGTGAATTTTCCCTTTGAAATTTCCCATGGTAATTTTTTAGATTTCAGAAGCATCTTGGAATGATCTCACAAGCCATAGTTGTGTATGCGCGTGCAAATACACGTATATAAAACACATGTATGTCTGATACCGAGTAGACGTTAAACAAGATAGTCACCTTGTTTATGTAAAGGATCACGTGGTTTACTGGTACCAATGCTGTATTAAAGGTAAATATGACTTCAGAGACCTGACCTTTTGGGGTTGGTCATTTTTTTGTTCAAGATGTGTCATCCATGTACCAACCCCCAGCAAAAGAAGTGCAGGTAATTCATTGAAGGGATGATGCTGTCTGTGAACAAGACCACGACTTCCACGGCAGTACGTTCTATGACTTTTTACCTTTTGAGGAAGGTCAGGGGCCCTTAAATATTTGCGAGGTGTAGTCCTGGCTACGATGCAGCCTCTACTCTCACCTGAAGTCACTTCTCAAAGAGCTCTGGCATCGGATCTGTGCGTCTGAACCTGAAAAGCACTTGGAGCCTTTCTTCGCCCCAGCTACCTGTTGATGATGTGACTGAGACAATTCTCAGCCTAGTCTGGCCCTGACTTTCCAGCCCGGGGCATTCCAGCCCAGAACACTGCAACTGAGACAGCTCACGCTGGCCAAGAGCCTGAGTTCTGAGTTACTTTAGAAGTCACTTAGGCTCTTCCCAGCAAAATGAGAGGGTGGGGGAGGCCTTTCTCCATTCCCCAAGTCATGGATCCATTTTTTTTCAATTCAGTGAAACAGAAAAGGGGATGGATTTTCTTCCCTCCCTTCTATTAGTAAAGGTTGTCACAGCCTGTTGGTTACTGGGGATTTCCAGGATTCTCGGAATTTGGAGCTATGGGTCCTGAATTTCATTTCTATGTACATGTGCTTATTACTGGTCTCAAAGGACCAGCACTGCTTTATATTTATTATGTAGATTTGGAAACCTGAAGGGCAGGTGTCTTCCCGTCCAGAGCAGCATATGTAGCTGTTGCATTCTCTTATTATACAGTGATCAATTCTGACTCTGCGCCCTTCCCTAGGACGTGTAGCATGTGCTTACAGTGGGACTCTTCCCATCCTGTGACCTCCCTTCACTGCTCTAAATCCTGTCTCCTCCTCCAACTCCCACATGAACCCCATTCCTCACCTGGCTGATCAGGTTCCCTTAATCTGTCCTTTCAAAAGGACCTTGCCATCCTCAAGTTGTCCTTTTGCCAGTGTCCAGGTGGGGACGCCTGACCCTTGCCCTCCAGTGTGTGTGCGCCTTAGCCGGGGAAACCTCTCTCCTGCCCAGGCCCAGCTACTTTTCTCCATATTTGTTGACTTTGTCCAACAGATCATTCATTTTCCATGGTTTTTTTCCTAGCTACTTTTTCTGGTTAACATTATAAGTTAGAGGATTTCATCTTGACCATTTCTTTATCCTCAGCCTCTTCATCTATCAAAGAGTCAATCTAGCTTTGAGCATATGAATGAACATCTTAGAGCTTTTTGAGGGTTAGCGTATTCGCACCATTTAGACAAAAGAAAGAGAGGTTGAAGGATTTCATGCTTCCCCTTAAGTCTCTATGATGGTAGACATTTTCATCATGGAAGCCTTTTTGGTTTGGTCCATGCCATTTGCCTTGCTAGTTCAGCATGGTACTTGTTTGCTGCTTTGCTCTGTCACAGGAAAACTTTGAAAATTTCTTTTTCAGCTGGGCCTGCCTGGGCCTGTAACTTTTAACTCCCTGAGTTCGTAGGGAGGGGATCATACAGACCTAATCTCAGGTCCAGATTTTTATACAATATTAAACTGACATTCCTTGACCTGAGTCCCAAAGATAATTTATCGTTGCCTTCATTCCTTTTTGTCTTGACTGTGGCAGACAGTAGGTTGTCTGGATGCACACTGACTTTGTCTGCTCTTTTGCTGTAAAGCTTACCTATTCCATTAGAAACTGTTTTATTATTTTTTTAATCACATATGCTTTGTTTTAAGGGAAATTTTCTTTTTTTAATTTTATGAAAACTTTTATAAATACTCTACACCATCTTAAACCTTTCAAAATATCCATACTTTCTCTTGCCTTGCCTGGCCTTTAAATTCTGTGAGTGAGCTTACGTGACACAGTCTTACAGTTTATACTTCTAGAAGATACGTGGAAAAAATGTCATACGTTCTGTTAGCAAAATATTAAATCCAACAAGGTATGAACACAGGGGCATCTGGGTGGCTCAGTCAGTTAAGCATCTGCTTCGGCTCATGTCATGACCTCAGGGTGCTGGGATAGAGCCCCACCTCGGGCTCCTGGCTCAGCAGGGAGCCTGCTTCTTCCCCTCTCCTCCTGCCTGCTGCTCCCTCTACCTGTGCTCTCTCTCTCTGTCAAATAAACAAAATCTTTTTTTCAAAAAAAATGTGAGAACAGTTATACATCATGACCAGTTTATCCCAGATATGCAAAGATGGTGCAGCAGTGGAAAATCAATGTAATCTGTCACATAAACAAGCTAAGTAAGGATTATCACGTGGTCGCATTAGTGTATGCGGAAAAAGCACGGGACAAAATCCAGTACTCACTCCTGACAAAAACTGTCAGAAAACCAGGCAGAGAGAGGGACTTCATCAATCTGATGAAGAACATCTACAGAAAATGTAGAGCTAACACCATAGCTACCACAGTAGTCTCCCCCGCCCGCCCCCCCCCCCCACCTGTGCTTTCACTTTCTGCAGTTCCAATTACCTGTGGTCAGCCACAGTCCACAAGCAGATGATGGTGGCCTAGAACTAGGTCACGGTGCCTACGTCATTTGCCTCACTGCATCTCATCACATAGACACTGTATCATCTCACATTACCACAAGATACAGAGAAAGGCCATATTCACCTAACTTTTATTATAGTATTTGTTATCTATTTTGTTATCAGTTGTTAATCTCTTACTATGCCACATTTATGAATTACATTTTATTGGTATCTGTCTCCAGGAAAAAACATGGTGTAGATGTAAGGCTCACTACTATTTGCAGTTTTAGGCATGTCCTGGGGGTTTTGAAACATATCTCCAGTAATAAAAGATATTACCATAGTGAGAAACTTGGAGTTTTCCTTGCTTACATCAGGTAGGAGGCAAAGATGTCCCATCTCATCACTCATCTTCTACAGGTAACAGTTTTTTTTTTTTTATGTCTGGCTTTGTTTCCGCCACTTCTCCATTATTTCCACAAGGCTGATTTAAGATAACCATCCACCTGTTGCTTTGAGGGATGGAAATCTAGGGCTGCTTTATGTTACCACTTAGGTTTATAATGTTTTTCCCCCATTCGATTAAAAACTTTGGGTGGTGGGGAGATCATCAAGCTCATCTTTTTTTTTTTTTTTTTAAGCTTCTTTTTTATTTGCATCACCTATGTAAAGAAAGGACTACCATTGATCTATAAATATTGCTGTTCAGTTTTGAGGTGCAACTTTAGTTTTGGTAAAGCACAATTTAGAGATTCTAAAAGATGTTTGGTTTTTAACCTTAATGTCAGAAATCTGTCATATTTTCATTGAGCTTAGGTGACAGTATCCAAATCTCAATGACAACTAAATCAAGCATGATTATCCACGCCAGCGGGCAGCTTGTGACTCAGTTAATCACTTGGAACAAGTTTCCTAATGTATTTTGCTGAGAACCCACGGGATAAAAGTTGGTTTTGGGGTTGTGTGTGTGTTTCTGAGTTCACATTACTCAGCAACTGTCCTGAACAGCAGGTTCATTCAGAGATCTTGAACTGCTACAATTGTCAGAATGTATTGAATTTTTATGTCTGCTACATCTTTTCAGAAACATCTGTAGTGTTTGGTGAGTTTTTGTTTTGCTCATGAATAGGTGTCCTTACCAAGTATGAAGAATACACTTCTCTCTTGTCCTGACACATTGTATATTACCGATTTGTACTCACCCCTTTTACGGAAAGTCCAGCTAAATCCACATTTATCGAGCTCTGTTGTGTGCCTGGGCGCTGTGGCCCAAAGGTGAGTCATAGGATTGCTTTCAGTGAAGACATGTGTATGAATCATTGCAAACCAGGACAATAGAGAGGTATTTGTAAGGTACACATAAGCCATAGGAGTGGTCATTGGGTAAGAGAGATTCTGGTCTCAAGGAGCCAAAAGGGACCACATAGGAAAGGCAACACCTCAGGGAGGCTTTAAAGGCTAGGTTGGTATATATCTGACAGAAGGACTGGACCTTCCCAAACGGCAAAAGAAATGGTGTGTACAAAGGCAAATTGGCCTTCACAGCGGAGTTTGAGGGACTATACATAGCTCAGTATTGCTGGAGCATAAAGAACCAGAAGCATAACTCAGTATTGCTGATGCATAAAGTTTGAAGAGGCCGTATAATACACCACAGTGGTTAAAGGGATTGATCTAAAGCCAGTTCACCTGGGTTTGAATGAGATTGGGGAAGTTCGTCGGACTTCAGTTGCTCCATCTATAAAACAGGGACAAGTAAATTACTTATAGGATTGTTGTAAAGAGTCAAATAGTTCATATGTGTAAAATACATAATGCAACAACTGGCACATTAAAAACTCCCTGTAAATACTAAGTGCTCACATTGTTTCTATCATGACACCAAGGGGATGAGGAGTGGGCGATGAGGCTAAGGACCAGAGTTGAGGCACTTGATGCTTGTGGGAGCTTGCTTGGCCTTTACCCAAAGGGAGAAGGCATGTCCGGCAGCTCTGGGGAGTTTAGGTCTGGGAGGGAAGGATGAGACCTGGAAACCAATTAATCTGTTATAGCAGTAGCAGTAGGTCTGGCCAAGGAATATGGTGAGATTGTGAATTTGAGAGACACTGAGGATATAGAGTTGATAAAGTTGATGAACCATTGGCTCTGAGACACAAGAAAGCAGTCTGCAGTGGCCCTGGGGATTTTGACCTGGGAGCCCAGGGAGAGGAAGAAAGCCCCTATACGTTATAAGGAAGAAAGCCCCTATACGTTATAAGACTGTGGGAAGGGAAGACAAAAGAACTTGCATGCATTCCTTTGATCCCCAGAAGCCTAGTTAATCTACATTCAGGGAGCATCTAATGTACCTGAATACCATAGAGTGTTCATTCCTTCCCTCCTGTGCTGGGCAAGGGCCACAGTGGTGAACAAGACCGAGTGTTTGGGCCTTGCAGATAAACAAGCATTTAAATAAGTCAGTTGCCCAGTGGTGGTCAGTGTTCCAAAGGCTACAAGCAGGTGCTGAGAAGGGAGTAGCAGTGTGAGGGGCTGCTTTAGATCATGTGGTCCAGGAGTGTCTTTTGAGGGGGTGACATTGGGCAGGAGACCGAAAAGAAGTGAAGGAGCCATCTATGGGAGGTAGGGGTGGGCATCAGGGAAAGGCAAGGGCTCTGGGGCAGGAGGGAGAGAGCCCCCAGGTGGGCCGTTGGGTGTGCGGGCTCAGGGCACCAGGGAGACCGGACAAGGAATAAGAAGCTTGAGAGTCATCATCGGGACCATCTGAGAAACACATGAGATGAGTCTGTGGGAGAACTGAGGATGCCCCATTTAAGGGGTGGGCCAAGAGGCAGCAGGGACAGGGAAGGAGGCCTGAGGAGAGGCTGAGTCCTCAGAGGGAGGACTGGGGAGAGGCTGAGTCCTCAGAGGGATCCTGGCAGCACTGTCACTCTGCAGGGAGACAAGGATGGTGGGGAAGGCGGGGATGACCTCAGCATGAAGATGGGGTGGTGAGGGCGGGGGTGAGGCCCAGGAACCAGCCATGAAGGGAGGAAGCGCAGACCAGGGGTGGTAACCACTCTCTGTGGTTGTGACACATCGCTGTGCCCCAGCTCCTTGCACATTCACAGCTGGCCCGCCAGCTCTCCTCCTGAATCATATCCCTTTACTCACTGTTGCTCACTTTGTTGTCTGCTTCATCGCCCAAGCGGGCAGTGACAGTTCCCTTTTCACCACCTCGGAAGCTCAGGCTCTGTTCCTGGCCTTAGGAGTCTCCTTTCCGAGTGCTCCCCTTTCAGGTCCCGGGCCCTGCATGCCTCTCACTCCCTCTCCCGCCCTCCAGCCCCTGGTCTCTTCCCCGCCTTGAGCTGGGCCTGGCCTCTCCCCAAGCCTCTTTCCCGGGAGGGAGGCTGAACCTGGCTAGCTGGCTGGCCTCCTCTCCTGCTCTCCACGCCTGACCTGCAGGCTCGGCCCCTCCCCGAGTCCCTGGACCCATTCCCTCCCACTCCCAGCTCTGCCCAGGCCTGTCTCCCACTGCTTCCTTTCATCCTGCTCCTTTCTTCCTGCTCCAGAGGGTGTTTTCTGCAGGTGGGACTGGCCGGCCTGTCACTGCAGGACTCACCCTTCAGGCTGCCTCTCTTAGCCCCAGCGTTGGTACTATCCCTTGAGCCCCTCACTCCTGGGCCCTCCTCCCCCAACCTAGTCAGGGAAAGGGTGCTCTCAGGGAGGAGAAGAGAGTGGAGACCCCCAGGCCCAGAGCTTTCAGCAGCTCTCTGAGTGATATCCAGGCAGGGCCTGGCTGCTCCAGACCAAACCAACATGTTCTTACAGACTCCTTGTGTATCCTGTACCCTGTTAAAGCTTAGCAGGTACAAAGGACATGAGCAGGAATACACATACGATGGAAATGTCGTTTTTATTCTCTAGTATGACGCTTTCAGTAGATTACAGATTGTTTTGCTCCTTGAGTGGGTAGGTCTCTTGGGAGTTAAGGGGGAGGGAGAAAGGAGCAAGCAGGTAAGAAATGAGAAGGGAGGAGGGTGAGTGTGAGAGAGTGCAAAGGTGGATTTTAAAAGTTCTTTAAAAATAAACCATTTTTTTATGGACAAGCACAGGCTATCTCCATTACTACAACTTGTCAACGCTGGGAGGAGCGTGTATGTGTGTCCCTGAGTTCACAGTGACAGGGTACAACACTATATGCTTTATGGCTTTGCTTGCTTCTCCGTACCCATAGATCCTGTTATCAGAAGCCCAGGTAGTGTCTTTAAAACAAGAGGATCGTAAGCCCCAAGATAGAGACCATCTGCCCCCTGGGCTGAAAACTGACAGATGTCAGGGTTAAGTGATCACTTGAGTGAGTCCCTGTGTGGAAATGGGTCATAGGGGAGACAGCTTGGAATAGGATTCCTTCTGAATCATTTGGGAGACTCCTCCTCATATTGGTTGAAATGGAAACAGGCTAGTTTCTAGCCTTGGATGAAGGCTAGAAGCCCTGAAGCCCCTCTTCACCCCCATACACACCCATGTCTTGTGTGAGTGAGTATGCACAAGCTGCTGTAATCTGAGCTGTCTTTACTACATGTAACCTAGTCATTTGGGAGTGATGTCATGGTAACTGAGTAATCCCTTTGAAAGTTAAGTGGTAGAGCCAAGATATTAAAATGGTCCTGGGGCTACCTGGATGAAAGTGGGTGCAGGGTGTGTAGAAATCCATTTAGTAGAGGCACAATCTCTATCAGTGGAGATCTTGGCTGAAAAATAGCAAATTTGGTTTTTGTGATACATGGGACATTGTGTAACTAGAAAGATCTCTAAATAGAAATTCCCATGGTCCTTAACGCTTGTAGTTCTGGTTATTTCCTTTTCCTCTGTCTTGGTAATTAGGAGAGTTCCCTTGTGAACTTGATTGTAAATTCTGAAAATGTTGACCTTAAAACCTTATTAATAGAATGAGATGATCTGCAGGAGGCTTAGCTACGCTAATCACCATTGGACGCGCTTATTAGGGAAGGTAATCCTACCATTATCAGCCTGAAACATCATCCTGTTTTGTTGTTTTGTTTTGTTTTGTTTTGTTTTGTTTTGTTTTGTTTTGTTTTGTTTTGTTTTGTTTTGTTTTTAAAGGCCTGAGCAGAGGAACTTAGGCTTTGATCGGCATCTGAAGGTAAAACAGATTGGTAGGGAGAATCGACCGTCATTGAATGTTTCTCTCTTAATCTTCACATTGCTTGGGTTGTTCCAGAACCCTGGGACTTTGTATACATTCCACTGACTTTGTGATCTTAGATTTATCCGTGGTTCAGATTATGCCAGTCTGGGATCTCTTAGGATACTGCAATTGCAGGCGAACATACAGGCACAGTCCACATCCTGGCCTGTGGTTGGCTAGCTGCCATTTATGTCCTGAAGTTCTCAAGTAAACTTTTGCTCTTCGAAGTGAGAACCAGCTCCATGTCCCAGGAAACTTTCTACCATGACACGGCAGTTCAAATTCCAGATATCTTTTGGAGATAATATATTAGGTTGTGAGTGAATCACCTGGGCTGGAGGGATGAGGAAGTGATGACACTTCCTGAGGGCTCCTGGGGTCATAGAATCAGAGAGGGAGAATGCTGATGGATTCACCAGGCTCGTTTTTGCCTTGTGAGTATTCACTGAAGCTGTCTTTGCTATGCTTTATTCTAATTTTAAACATTACAGTGCATGTTGATGTCTCAGGACCCTGACTGTGACCTTACTGCATTTCTCCCTTGAGTCACTTAGAATTTTCTAGCTGCTGCTAGAATTCTTAGCTACTAAATTTGAAGAAAATCAGAGAAACTATCCATAGCTTGCATTAAAACATCACCTACGTCCCTTTAATACTAAATGATGGGAATCTTTAAATTAGAAATCATAATTATTAAATGTTTTGCATTTACAGGTATATGGAGGGGTTAAGAAAATTAAGTGTGTTTGTCATGGGAAAAACTGCCTGCTGAATAAAGCACTCTAGGAAATATGGTAAATGAAACCTTTGTTACCGTAAAACAATAGCCATTAAGTGACTATTATGTAATGTTATTTCTTACGTCTGATTTGGAATGGCTTGTTGATCTTGAAACTTGAGATAAAATTCCTGTAAAAATACTACTTTCATTTGGCTAATCTCAAGACTTTTGATACAATCAAAAATCAAAGACTTTTCCAAGTAGATTACCTCGGTCAGACACTGAGCCCTAGAGATATTGAAGCCATGTCAGATAGATTTTTTTGTCCATGGAAGGAGTAATGTAATTTTACCTACTTGATATTCTCTATTTGAGTACCCATCCAAATAAACACAAATTATTTGCTAATCCAAAAAATGGTTCTTTGTAAAATTAGCCCATGCTTGCTCAACCGCTCCAAAGGGCACATGGGTAGCCAACTAGCTGATAGGCCCAGTCACCTAACTTGGTGGGTTGAATGGATGATGATGAATCTGTATTTTCCCTAAACGATACCTTCTTAAATAAAGGAAGATTTTTATTATCTTAGATCTCAATGGCCATAGTGATGAAGAGTGGAACAGGGAGTGTATGGGATAGTTCAAGGGTGTTCCAGGTCATAGTTCTTCTTATGGATTCTGCAAAATGAGCTTCTTTGCTTACAAATTATAATTTCCTGTATGTTTTAGGATTTGAATTAGGGGTTAGATGTTTGGACCAGAGAGCTAGTTAGAGATAAAACTTGCCATATTTTTACTATAAGACCTATAAAATTTGTATGTAGTATTCTTTTTCAGTAGTTGTTTTTTCTCTAGTCCATTTCAGATGAGTTAGCCTTGCAAATTTAGGATTTTTTTGAAGGTGAGAAATTAATAGTGGTTTGTATAAGCCTCCTTAGCCTAAGATCCCAGGCTTAGGTATTCTGGTCCCTTCAGACCCGTTCATAGATCTTAGGGGTTTTGATGTCATTTTACCAGCATCATCATTGCTAAGATGCCTTCTAGGTAGGTAGACTTCAGTTTTCTTGAAATTGTGATTGTTTACATATTATTTGATGGCTTCTTAAAAGAAACTCTTTAAATAGAAATTGTGGTTGGTCTTACATGAGACTTAACCTTAAAATTAGTGTACGTTCTCACACCAGACCTAAGGTGACTTGGGAGTCAAAAGGTACAGATAATTGAGCTGTTAAGACATTAATGCGATGCAACCTTTTGATGCCATCCCTAGGAAACACATTCCGTGGAATAGGTTTTGGGTTTCAAATCCAAGAGTTCTGACTCCTGGCACTAAATAGGCATATTCAGAAATGTTGTATTCAAGCCAGAGTAAATATATATGCCCTTTCCACTTTCTTTCAGTTAGCAGAAGTCACCTCTAAACACTTATTTTGGCATTAAGGAAGCTCGTCATGACCTATTGTTCCAGAAAGATTATAGTTCTCATTTTAAGCCAGTGTTCTAGTTCCCATGTGAGTGGCATGCCCAGCCCAGAGTCGAAGAAACAAGCTTTGCTTTTCAGACCTTCCATTCTTTTAGGTGTGTCCCGCAGGCAGTGGCTTGTAGCTGTTTCTTCAGCCACGTAACAGGTTTGATTTCAAATCTATTTAATAAGAAACTAACATGTTTGGAGGGGATTCATGGCCCAACATTTATGGACTTTGTTGGGAAGTTCCAGGTGTGTATATATCTTGAACTCTATGTTAAGGTGTATTAGACTAAAATGATGTCGGTTTTATTTTGCTTGTTTTGTTTTTGCCTTCTAGTCGTAGGCTGAGTTCCTGAGGATGTCTTAGGGATTGGATCGGGACGGGATAGCCCCTGGTACTCAAGGCTGTGCAGCTCCTCATTCAATTTCTTTTCTTTGGCAGCACTAATGAGGAGTCAAGTGATCATAAACTGGCCAGAAGATAGAGCAACCAGAACCTCAGACGGGGGGATTAACCTCTGACACATGGGATGTTATTTTTATTTAAAAACACTTGGAGGGGTTATTTATGAGTTACACATCTCTGTATGATCTTTTTCCTACCTTGTGGCTTCTGGATAGCCTGAATCACCTTCTCAATCCTGATAACCTAATAACCCAGTTCGGCTACACTTGACTTCTGTGGACAGGTCTGGGGTAGGGGGAGCCATCGTGTTGCTTCATTTACTTATTTGTGTACCAAATGTTTATGGAGGACCTTTTGTGTGACCAGGGCTGAAGTTATCACCTGGGAAACAAAGTTGTGCATGGCATGATCCTTTTCTTTGAGTGGGGTTAGAAAGCAGTATAGCCAGGTAATTATAGGAAACATGTCATAACTGGCACGAGATGGACCAGCACGAGTGAAGGAAGAGGGAGAGGCAGCAATCTATTGTGGCACTTTGGTATATGTTGTCTCATTTAATCTGATCTATACTACCCCTTACACAGGTGAAAACATTGAGGCTCAAAGAAATTAATTAACTGTGCCCAAATCTCAACAGAAGTAAGAGGTAAATCTGGGTAGAAACTTAACCATACTAATCAGTCTCCAACAGATACATAGCCCTAACAATATTCTGATTATTTAAAATGATATTTGTAAGGTAAGATTTTAGGTTTTTTAGTACTGAAGCCTCCTGGCAATCTGAAGACCTGTGTGGAACATAGAAGCCCTAATAATTTTGATCTTTGCTATAGAAATGCCACCTGCTGTCTGAGCAAAGAGAGTGAAAAATAGAAGTGGGTTTTACTTTGTCTTAAAATGCCACCTGCTGATTCTCTCTCAGAGCCATTAATGGAAATTGTATATATATTCTCCTGTAATTTCCTCATGTTAAAGTATCAGAGTTTATAATGGTATTTGAGTGGGCGTGTGCTTTTAAATTTGAGGTTTTACTTATGGTATAGCTCTTGAACAGCTGCTGTCTTACAGGCCTTTTGAATGAATAACATTTCTCTGCATTCGTGCTTACTTTTCGAGATTTCACTCTGTGTGTTATAAAAATCCTGTGCATTCACATGAATGTATATAATATGGATGCATCTCAGAATCCTTGCTGATCTTGTAATAGTGCATATAGCTGATTTCATAGAAAGCCAAAGTTCTTGCATCTTATGTGAGAGTACAGTATTAATGCCCACCCCCCCCAAAAAAAAGATGTTAGGATTTTAAAGATGAATTGCTTGTAGACGTCTTCATTTTTTAAAAATACAATAATTCCTTTTGAATATGCTAATGCTAACTACCTTTATTAAAAAAAAAAAAAGATGAGTTGGTGGCGTTCACTTAAATACATCTTTTCCTGGGGAAAGCCGCTATATTTAAAGAACTAAGAAGTAACTACTTTGTTATATGTGACATGACTGTAAAAGAATAAAATGTAAGTAATCTATAACTTGCAAAAGGCACAAAGATTGTATCCAGAATTCTCCAAACCACAGAATCCTTCACTGGCCATCTCATGACTCTCAGTGTGGTACAGTACGTGAGCTGTTTCTGAGGAATGGCTGCCCCTCCCTGAGGATGGGAGGGAAGAAATCTTCCTTACAGGTGCTTTTTCAAACATTCCAGATGCTTTTCTTCACAGCCACTAACCCAGGCCAAGCATTTTTCAGGTTCCTACTGCCACAATGTTTATCAGTTGTATTTACTTGCTCTAGAAAAGCCAAGTCCAGGGAAATAGGTGTGTTTCATTTTGTTTTAATGAGGTTTACTGAGTTAGAATCTACAGACAGTAAAATCATTCCTTTTAGGTTTGTAGTTCCGGAAATTTTGACAAATACATAAATTTTAATTACCGTCACGATGTCCATCCCCTGAAAAACTTTTAGGTGTTTTTTAGTTGTTTGATAATACTAATATAGGATTTGAATAAAATGGTTTGTTTTGCTGTTCCCATACTACCCCCCCTTTTTTTTAATTTTTTTTATTTTTATTTATTTATGGTAGTCACAGAGAGAGAGAGAGAGAGAGAGAGAGAGGGGGCAGAGACACAGGCAGAGGGAGAAGCAGGCTCCATGCAGGGAGCCCGATGTTGGACTCGATCCCGGGACTCCAGGATCACGCCCTGGGCTGAAGGCAGCGCTAAACCACTGAGCCACCGGGGCTGCCTCCTCCCCTTTTTTAAAAATTAATTTCCATATGTTATTAAGACTGGCCTTATTTTTTTCCCTAATGTCCTTTTTCTGTGCCAGGATCCAAGCCAGATACTATGTTATATTGTGTAATCCTTTTTAGAAGTCATTTTGATGAGGAAGATGATTAACATATAGTTCTATTACTTGGTTGATAATATCCAGGAGGTACCAGGAAAATGCATAATGAGATACTTGAAAGGAAAGCATAAACTATCTAAGTCATGTGGCACATTATTAATATATAATAGTCCCTTTGAACCAACATGGGTGAAGGAGTTGTAAGAAGCCAGATTAACTATTTCCTGCTAGTCAGACTTGTTTAAAACAATCTGGAGTTGTTTAGTAAGGGCCATGAAGTGGAATATTTGGAAGGTATGTAGTTTAAAACATTGATTATGGTTGTTGGAAAATACATGCAGAGATTCAGAAGGAACCCTGGTGTTTTTCAATGCAAGTGAAGACAGAACAAAACATACATTTTAAAAAAGGTAAATTCAAGATCCTTTAATTGTTTTACAAAATAATTTATCAGGCCTTACCAGTACCTTTATTATGTTTTAATTTCAGTGGGATGTATATAGCTTTTAAAGAAAAAAATTAAACAGAATGAATGCTGAAGACAGAATGGAGAAAATACAGCTATAAAATAAAAAAATCTCCCCAAATTCTAGCACTGAAACATAACCAGTATTAAAAATGTGGGGTTGGGGATGCCTGAGTGGCTCAGTGGTTTGGCACCTGCCTTCGGCCCAGGGTGTGATCCTGGAGTCCCGGGATCGAGTCCAACATCGGGCTCCCTGCACAGAGCCTGCTTCTCCCTCTGCTTATGCCTCTGCCTCTCTCTGTGTCTCTCATGAATAAATAAATAAACAAAATATTTTAAAAATAATTTAAAAAACATGCAGCTTTACAGTGGTTTAATTTCCAGAAAATTAGGTGTGTGAGGTTATCCATGAAGTTGTGTGGAAGCGTTTAAAACCATGTTCTGAAAGCCACTGAGCTAATGCACAGCCTTACCTTCTGTGGGAGTGTCCATGGCCTGCTCTCTAGTGTGCAGAGTGAAGGCCAGGCCATGACACCAGTGATGTCACCTTGGATGGTCTCCCTTTTTAGGTTCTGTTTTTCTCTACTTGTATTCAGATCTCTCCTGAAATGTTCTCTTTGAAAATACTAGTGCTAACTCAGAAAGATTCCAATTACCATCTCCCCACAGACTTAAATGTTAAACCTCAAGTTCTAAACTCGATCCCTTATGTATGTGAGCAGGCTTGCCAGATGGCAGGCCAATTAATATATTTTTGCAAGGTGTAGAAATGTTTTTTCTCCATAGGGGAACAATGAATCCATCTGCTCCACATCTTCCTTTCCCCTCTGTCCTTTGGGGAAAATCATCATTTAATTTTCAGAAATAATTGTGCAACTCTCTAAGTGCTACTTTCTGCTTTTTAAAAGGAGTTAGTTTTAATAATTGAAACTTTTTCTTAACTGTAAGGATTCAAAGAACCCTCTATCATGGATTGAAAATATATGGACATCTGAGTGGCATCCAGGTTATTATTTCGTTTTTGATTGTTGAACATAACACAATTGTGTTTAAAAAAAAAATCATTCAGGCAAGGTTTAACTTGGAAAAGATGTTCAGAAATCTGTAGTCAAACCCCCTCCCTTACTGTGAGATGAGGAAACTAATATGTAGGCATCACACTTTCAAGCTGGTCAGCACCTTGGAACCTGGATGTTCTTGCATCCTGGTCTTCAGGTTCCAAATTCGGACAACCGTGGTGAAAATAGAACCTTTGATTTCCCCGGAGGAATAAAAAGAGCAAGAACCTTGAATAAGGTTCACATACAAGTGACTGCATACTCGTTTTTGTTGCCTCTTCTCCATTGAGTTGCAGGCACCGAACTGTACACACCACCCTTATCGTTTCTTTACAAACTCAAGTGGCTTTTCACATCAGCAAGTGATGATTAACTGGTGGTGTCTGTGTGTCGCCTCCAACTTTGTAGAAGTTCCTGAAGGACAAACGCCACGTCCTTCACTGGCATTTTTGCTGTCCTCCGTATATTGTCATAGGTAGGCATAGATTGGTTAATGTAGAATGAGAGGAAGGATTTAGATTTATCTTTTTTGTCCTTTCACTCCTATTGACTTCTGTTTCTGTTTTCAACCTAAGAGATGCTTTTCAAATGGAAAGAGTTCAGACTTAAGCTTTACCTTGGTTGAAGTCCTGACTCTGTAACAAACTAGACCTGTGGCCTGGCAGGTCATCGTACTTCTGCTACTTGGTTTCCTCATCTTTAACCAGGAGAAATAACCAGCACACCTTTTGGGCCTTGTGGAAGATCCAAGCTCGGAGGTCAGGCCTGATCTGGCCTCCTGCGTGTCTTCGTACATGAAGCTGTTTGGTTCAAACTCAGCCACCAATTCATTTAGATATTGCCTGTAGCAACTTGTGCTAAAGTAGCGGAAACCAGTCATTGTGACCTGAGATTCTGGCCTGCAAAGCCAAAAATGTATACTACCTGGTCCTTTACAGGAGATTTCCCCAGCCCAGAACCTCCGGCAGTGCCTAGCAAATGTAGGCACTCAGCGTGGTAATCTTACCTTGCCTTTAGTCTTCCTGTTGATTATTCCCAGTTTATTCTTTCTCTTTGGGCCCTCTTTATTTTTTCTTTCCTTTTTTTTTTTTTTTTTTTTTTGAGATTTTATTTATTTATTCAGGAGAGACAGAGAGAGAGAAGCAGAGACACAGGCAGAGGGAGAAGTAGGCTTCCTGCGGGGAGCCCAATGTGGGACTCGATCCCAGGACCCTGGGATCACGCCCTGGGCCGCCCAGGCATCCCTCTTCAGTCCTTCCTTAAAGATAGTTCTGGTATAGCCTTCTCATACGTTCCTTCCAAAGCCCCTATCCACCTCTGGAGTGTGGCCAAAGCCTTGAGCCATGACACAGGACAGAACACGTTGAAAGAGGTATCTTCACAACTCCCACACCCTGGTATACAGCATGTCCAGACTTGAATTGGGTGGTGTTCGTGTTGCAGGAATAGAATTTGCCGTAATCCAAGTGTAAATACACGCATTCTGTGTAGCTGGCAACATGCCCCAAGTTAGTTTAGATTATTTCTTACTCTCTTACCAGGTGTGTCCGATCTATACATCTTCAGAACCTTCCCAATGCAACCCCTACTGGACTTTTTTTTTTTTTTTTTCATTTCTAAAGATGTTAACAAATTACTACGAATGAAAAATACCATGTTTAGCAAAGGACCTCCTTAGCAAAGCAGGAGTTTTCTGACTGAAACGATGGGTCCATTGGAGAGAGAAAGTTCTCGAAGGAGCGATTAGATTTTTCTATTTGTTGATTTTGTTTTGTATCTTAAGCAAAATGAACTCAGAGTTCTCAGCAGTTTTGATTAGGGACGCCCTGGTGTCTAGTAGAAAACTAAAGATGAGGAATAGACTGGTGGAATGTGTCCAGGGAGGACTTGGTGATTGATGGGTACACACCAACCCCCACAATTGGTGAAGAGAAAGCTGGCGGGGGGGTTGGTGGGGAGCTTTCAGAGAGCTTTAAGGGCAATTACATGTGCTTGTTATTTTTTATTTTAAAAATATATTGACGGAGGGACGCCTGGGTGGCTCGGCGGTTGAGCATCTGCCTTCAGCTCAGGGCGTGATCCTGGGGTCCTGGAATCAAGTTCTGCATTGGGCTCCGTGCAGAGAGCCTGCTTCTCCTTCTGCCTGTGTCTCTCATGAATAGATAAATAAATAAATCTTTAAAAAAGTATATTGAGGGATTTTTTTCAGAATCATAAAGAAATTCAGTGTTTTAACATTCCCTGTGTCTCTAAAAAAAGTACTGTCAAGGGATGATAAGAGCATTACCTCAAATTTTGTAAAAGTCCTTCTTGACTGTCTTTGCTCTTCTTTCCAACACATTTCAATGTTTCTAGTACTTCTGTACAGGCCTGTTAGCATCTATCCCAACATGTTATAATTCTGTGTGTACTTATCCGAATTCCCAGCTGATGTTGAATGTCTTGAGGCAGAGACTTCATGCCAGCATGGTACCTGGCACATAATAGACACTTGATCAAGGTTTATTGAATGAAAGCACTCCATAGTGAGCATATTCATGCACAGAGCCTTGTGTGTCTTTTGGAACTATTTCCTTAAGATAAATTCCCAGAATAGAGATTTCTAGGCCAAAGTGACGCGCATATATTTATGAATCTTGGTGTGTAATGCCAAGTAGCTTTTATGTCTAATTGAGATTCTTTCCAAGGTTGTGCCTCTCCTGTTGCATGGTGTGTTATTGCTAGATTGGCAGTCTTGATGTTCCACAATTTCCCTAGCAAAAGAAATGGAAGGAGGGTACAGCATTGCCACATTTAAGTATGGAATGAACATTGCATATGTTTTAGGATGAAAAGCTTCTAAAAGAATCAACATCCCTGCTGTGGAACTTGGGAAATGTAGGGAGTAGGCAGCAGGGGCAAGGTATAGGATGAAAGATAGGTTACAGGGACAGAGCACTTCAGACTTTTACTATATTATTTTTTAAATTGCTTTGAACTTTATATTGTTATCATTATTCCAAGAAAGCGTTTAGATATTATTATTTGCTTTTTCCCTCTCAACACGTTTAATGTTCAAATATGAAAGATTACTAAATGCAAATTGCTGTTAATGCACACCCCAAGGCCTGCTTTTCTCAAGGTTTGAAACTTTCTGTCTACTGTATTATGCATTTCTGTCTTCATTTCATCTGATTTGTGTGTGAAGTAAGATTGGGTCTCTGTGCCGTGACGTTGGGTAGCTATAGCTTTTTTTGAGTTTGATAGTTTGCTCTCCCTCATCTAGTATTCGACTGGCTCATGAATTACCAATGATAAATAGCAGTATCTACCTTTTGGTACAAGTATGCTATTAATGAACACATAGAATCACCTAAGTTTGTGGGGGCTAAGCTGAATAGAGCAAAGGCAGTGTTCAATTAAAAATACCCTGTGTGGAAATTGAGGAGTCCAGTGAGTAGGAAGGTTCAACCAACGTTCTATAGAATTTATGAGGGTTCTGTGTTATATACTCCATCATATATATGGATATGGATATGTGTCTATATGATTTGCTTGGCTGGGAAGTACAGGGAAAAAAATGTGCTGTGTTTTCATCACTTAGTTTACTGAGCCTGTTGGTAGTAAAGCCTGGAAGTATATTAAAACAAACAATAGGAACATGAGAGTAGTAGAGGCACTTGTCACCCTGAAGGACCCAAAGGCCAAGACCTGTGGGAATGTGGCTGCATCCTCTGTTCCTTATGTAGTAAGTCGTGTCCTTACTTTAGAGGAGCCTGTTTCTTTTAGCATCTTGCCATCAGAGCATCGTCACCTCTTTACCATAGCCACATGCACTCCCCTAATTAACTATGGCCATGAACATGAAGAAATCATGTGCTGCACTTTCCTACTTACCAGGCTTGAATTAACATTGTCAAACTGAAAAATAAGATTTTTGACGTAAAAGGAAGTTAAGGAATTAAATTGATAAAGCGCTTCTCATTTGCTAGTCTTACAACCATCTTCTTTCCTAGAGTTTGTGTTTTAAGGATGAAGGTTTTGAGTCTGTTCTAAATACAAGGAGTGGCAAGCAGAATTTATTCTAATCCTTTCAGCAAATGGAAGCCATTGCTTCTCATGGCCTGCCTACCACCTTCAATTTTGCATCTTGGGAAGAAGAAATTTTTTGGAAGAGAGAGGGAACTATGAATGCTCTTGAGTGTCGTGCCCCATGACTGCTAAAACGTCCTCTCATGGTATTAGCATCTCAGCGGGAAAGAGATTCTTTTTTGGCTTTGCAGTTAATAAATGCCTCCCTGTTAATCTGGATACAAACTTTTAGCCTAAGACCTGTGAGTGGAGCAAAGTGTTGAGATTTGATTTGTCTCCTTGTTGAAAGGTGGTTCATGTGACCATAAGAATGCTTCCAGGTTAAAAGATCCTCTCCCAAATTAGATAGGAAGCTCGAAGCATAGGCTGTAAGCATTTTTTCCTCTCTTGGTTGCTGCTGTGGATCAATACATTTTATTGACTCTTCCAGGGTTTGCATGCAATTTTCTATCATGGTCGTTTATGCTAATCAGCCTGAAACAGAATCATTGTAAATTCATAGCCCCTTAGGCACATTTTCCCCTCCTGTAATACTTGAAATCACGGAATTCTGTTCAGAGGAGATGAAAAAAACAATCCATCATTTTTTGTGACACATGGAACTGACATACATGTGGATGGGAAAGATTCCTTCCCTCCTTCTCTTTGGGCTCCGCCTTATATTTCCAATCTGATTGCAGGTGAAAATGAAGTTCACTCTGACCACCCCTCCCCAAAACAAAAGAAAAGGTTTAAATTAGCCAGTTACCTTTATTTGTGGAAGTCCAAATATATTACATTAAATATAGAAGGTAGAACAACTATAACAAGTTCTCTTTTACTGTTTTTACATACGATTATTAAAAGTTATCTTCATCAGGAAGGAATGTTTATGTAATTACTGTAAATTATCAGAGTTGTTACTTGAAGATGTATAAGGATATTTATTATCTACATATTTAATGATACAATTCAGATAATTAGTGTAGAAGACAGCAGTTTTTTACTTTAATGCTGTACCAAGATAGATGACTACGGTTCACATTTATTTGTAGCACAGAGCTCATCAAAATATATAGTTATTACAAAAACAAAGCAAAATCTGTCTTGACCAGTAGCTCATGAATAAGTGTTTTATTCTCTTCAGAGTCCTAAATGTGCCATGGAAGCAAAGTCGACTCTGGCTGTATTTCCATATCCCTGTGCACATCCCCAGGTGAAGGCAAATGTGTTAGGCTAGTCTGTTTTAAAAGCATTTCAGACAAGAGACCTCCTGGGTTCTTGGAAGCCATGCCTCAGGGGAGGATGTGTTGTTAAGGCCACCTGTGAGTTTAAGAAGGTCTGCCTCAAGCGGGGGAGATGTGGAGTTGGGTGCAGTCTGCCCTCCATCCACTGCATCTGTTTGTTCATGAGTTCAGTAAATATTTGCCGAACACCTTCCTTATGATGGGCGCTGTGCTAGGGAGGGAGTGGTAAAGGAGACAGATGGCCTTGCCCTTTTGAAAGCTCACAGTTTCATGGGAATTGCAGTGGGGAGGAAGACGGATTCACAGAAACTCACAACATTGTGTGTGATTGTGTGTCTGTGCTTACCTGTCCTAGCCACTGGTGGAGAGTCACCAGGGAATGGAAATGGTTTTGAAGGCATCCCAGGGTTGTGTAACTGAACACGGGTTATGAGGGAAGTAAACCCGGTTGGTGGCTGAGAGAGGAGCCAGTATATGGTGTAGGAGAATATTCCAGGTAGAGAGTCCTTGGACAGATTAGGGTGCTGCGGGCCTGGAACTGACTCCTGGCAAGAGAGGCTGATGAAGGGTGTTGCCTAGGACAGTGAGTTACAAGACTCCATTTGCCCATTGGAAAGATCCCTGGTGTTGGAGGGGGAATTGGAATGGGGCAAGGAAGAGGCCAGGCTTCTAGGCCAGAGATGGTGATAAGATGGCCGTGTTGGTGGCAGTGAGCATGAAAGAAGATGGAATCCACGGGACTGGAAGACCAGTGAGATGATTAAAGTGAGAAAAGATGAGACTGGGAGCACAGGAAACAGGACAGGTTGAGCAAAGATTATAATTTTGGTCTGCTCCTGTAGATACCCGAGTAGAAATGTACAGCTGACTATTGGATCCAAGGGTCTGGAACATAGGAAAGAGTTCCAGGCTGAGAATTGAGAGTCATCCACATAAAGATGAAAGATTAGATTCTGTCCCTGGGTCTAGGCAGCCTCAAACACCGAAAACTCCTGGAAGAGAAATATTCCACAGTGATCAACTTTGATATTTCTCTAGAATCTAATCTTTCATGCCCTCTGTGTTCCCAGGTGAAATGACAGTGAGGATGGGAGATGATTTGCACATGACTTAAGTAGTGAACCATATACTCATCTTTTCCATAGGGGTGTGTGTGTTTTGTTTTTGTTTTTACGTAGGGGTAGTGTTTCGGATTTAACCATCATTGGTCATAGAATCGTACAGCTACTAAAGTTTCATGGTACTGCTGGTGTTTTCCTTCTAGTTAGAAGTATCTTGGGGAACCTTACCATCATGTATATTCTTTCTCTAAGGAAAAAAAAT
Source organism: Canis aureus (assembly GCF_053574225.1). Lineage (NCBI taxonomy): Eukaryota > Metazoa > Chordata > Mammalia > Carnivora > Canidae > Canis > Canis aureus. The sequence goes on from NC_135615.1 coordinate 53,273,952, forward strand.
CAGGATGGGAAGATATGATAGGAGTTGAGTAAGACACTGGGGTTACAAAATTCTGTGGCATAGTCATAGTGTGTTTTGATTGTTGGGTTTTGTTTGTTTTGCTTTTTTACCTTCTTTCTCTTGAACAGAGGGTATTTACAAGTCTTCTCTTGGCAGGACACCTGGGTGGCTCAGTGGTTGAGCATCTGCCTTCAGCTCAGGTCATGATCCCGGGGTCCTGGGATGCAGTCTCATATCAGGCTCCCCATAGGGAGCCTCCTTCTCCTTCTGCCTGTGTCTCTGCCTCTCTGTGTGTGTCTTTCATGAATAAATAAATGAAATCTTAAAAAAAAAAAAAGTGCTCTCTTGGCTGCATGATTTCTGGGTCCTTAAAGAGGAAAAATGTGGTGGACAGAATGGTGGTTTTAGATAGCCTAAATTTGCTTATATGGGGAAAAGAGGAGGAGGAAGCAAAATAGAAATTAATTATCACTGAGTTTATAAGTTTATAATCTGATATAAATCACATCATTGAAATGGCTTTCAGGACACCTGGATGGCTCAGCAGTTGAGCGTCTGCCTTTGGCCCAGGATGTGATACCGGGAGTCCTGGGATCGAGTCCCACTTCGGGCTCCCTACATGGAGCCTGTTTCTCCCTCTGCCTGTGTCTCTGCCTCTCTCTCTCTTTCTGTGTGTGTGTGTGTGTGTGTGTGTGTCTCAAATGAATAAATACATAAAATCTTTAAAAAAAATGAAGTGGCTGTGCTGTATGTACAGGTGTATACAATATTGATCCTAAGTAATCTCAAGACTTAGACATTTTTATACATTTTAAACTTCTCTGATTTACAGACTACAGAACTTCATGTAATGAAATTTGTTTAAATTGAAAAATTTAAAACTTTTCATGTTACAAAGTTGAAATTCACTATGATTTCACAATTAAATGTCAAATGTTACTATATTTTAGGAGCATATAGAGAATTGCAAATCCAAATTCCAAAATAAGTGCATCTATTTTTTTTTATTACTTCAATGTTTCATACACATGTGAATGAATATCACTCTCTTAACATTTGTATAGGTTTTCATTTAACAAATAATTGTTCAGGGCAATATGATATAAAAGCTCCGTAATTAATTCAGTAATTCCGTGATATGATACCTCTCTTCCAAATCTCATTTGTGATCTCAGGCAATATTTGATGGTTTCAGGTTGTCCTTTTATACTTTGGATTGAACCAGGTTAGTACTGAGTGAAAGCTCTGAGTGGATCTTCTGATGGTCATTGGATAGCTGTTATAAAATGACATGTTCATCAGTTTGGTTCTTGGAGAGGTACCCATAACCCTGGTGGCAGAAATAGATCATCTGAGTGACATTTTAAGTCAGGAAAAAAAAAATAGCTTTTCCTTTCTGTCAACTGTCATTCCACAGCACTCTTGAGGCAAATTAGTAAGAGTCCTAGAGGTGATATTTGGGAGAAGGCCTATTCTGTATACAGTAATGAGATTGTGATTTCAAACCCCTCCCTTCTGTTTTGTAGTTTCAAGTGGCTTTAGTTTGAAACGTTAAGACCACATAAGCTTTATATATTTGGAGCACCTACTGTTTTGTAAATGTTCTTGGCCTCAGCACTTTCCTGTCTTGAGTGCTTGTGTCACTTTCTTACAGTGTTTGATTTTATAGAGCCTTGGGTGTCTCAGTAGCTGTAATTTTTATTCAGTATCTTGGTTCACTAGAGCATTGTGCTAAAGAGGCCAAGGGCATGAGTGTTGATCCCATACTAGTCAACTTTTAAAATGAAAATTATTCTTCCTACAGTTTCAACGGGAGTTTCAACGGGTGCTATAGAACTGGCTGAAAATATTTGACTACTTCTGTTCAAAGTATGGATGAGGCTGCCAAACTCATCGACTATCCTGGGGAAAAAAAAAAAAAACAAAAACAATGTCCATTGGGTGGAATCCTTCCAACTGGGGATAGTCTTTTTTCCCATGTGAAGGAAAGCATTTACTTTTATCTGTGGATAATCTCCCACTAGAATAAAACACATGCATTTCAACAGACACATTTTAATGTAAGTTCCAGGAGAATGGAGACCATCAGTCTTCATAGCAAAACCCCATCCTGGTGTATTCTGCAGAGACAGAAATGATCAGCTTTCACTGTCTGCCACAGCAGAAAGCACCGGGCATTTCCTGGAGTGGATGGCAGAGGGGGGTCATCTCTTGCCACCTTTTTAACCTGATTTATTGCCTTTGAATTTTTTAATAAGGACATATTTTAAGTTCTGTCTAGGGATTGAGCGCTCTGATCATTCATGCAGTGAACTTTGAATAAGTTGGTAAGATTGGCTGGACCCTATTACCATAATGGATGGTGACTATTTGACATTTACAGTGGTATGCTCCATTTGCACTAAAATAAATGAATTTGTATTTAAAAATAATTTACCAGGTTGTTTTTTTTTCCTGCCAGACCTAAAATAGAGGTTATTTGCATTCAAAGCTAAAAACTGAAAAACTGCATGCAGACTTAGTGAAATTTGTCGAATATATGTTAATTAGTGCGGCCCCATTAAACCAGATTGCACCGATCTGTTAGCTGGAGAAAGAGCCGGAATCACCTTGCTCTCATGTGCCTAAACTCATAAGTTACTAGATTTTCTAACTACTCAAGGATTTTTATTAGGTGCATGTTACCTGTCCGACCTGTTGATCCTACTGCCTACTGACCTGTTTATCGGTTAGGATGGTGGCTGTCTACACCACGTCCGTTTTAATGGGAGCACTGATTTGTATAGGCCTTCCTGGTGGAGCGTTAGATCACTGGTATCCTTTGCTGCCCATGATACGTGTGGAAATGAGTCAGTGGAAAATTCACTTACTCATCATGACCTACTTCTGTCACTTGCGTTGAAGGTGTGCTTATTTGTCAAAAGCCATCTGTCCCCCTTCCAGAAACTCTTGCTCAATTGCTCCTTTAACCCTTTAGCCTATAGATTCTTTCCGAACGTCCTCAGTTGCCTGAATCTGGTTATCGGTAATGCTGTGGCGCATGTAATCCGTTTTAGGTTGACCTTTGGAGACCAGGGTTAGTCTGACCTCGTGCTGACCATGTCAGCACAGCCTGATTGCCCTTCCCCACCCCACCCCCATCACTGCTTTCTAATGAAGATTCTAGGCTTTTGAGGAGAAACCACAAAATGGTAACTTTCACTTAATTTGAGAAAGGAAGATTTATTAGGCCATGGTTTATTATGAGCACGCTCTCCCCTGCCCCATTTTTCAGTAGAACTTTCCTTTTCTCACTTTTATTAGCTTATTCCTAGGCTCATGTGTCCAGCGAGGTTTGGTCAAGGATAACTTTGTTGTGCCCGGTCCCTCGGGGCACACGAACACGGAGATGAGTGCTTGCCTGCACGGAGTTTGCACTCTGCAGAGCTGTGAGGGGTCGTTTTAGCGTGAGACCGCTCTTCAATTCCATTTTAAATGTGGGGAAGTACAGAATATTCCACCCCAAGACCCAAACACACTTTATTGTTATCACATCATTGCTGCCTGTCTTGGCAAGAAGGTTCACCTGTGTCACACGGTCATGTGTGTCAGTGTCTGAAATCGTGTCCCATAGACATGTATGCAAATACGAGAGGATTTATAGAGAATAACAGAATTCTAAACTCCAGGAAAGGAAAGTGATGAATATTATTTTATATATTTCAGTAAGTACGACTAAATGTGCATGCGTATGGCCACTGTAATCATAGAAACAAACAGTAGCTCAGATTTATTGCTCTTTCTTTCATATCCAGTATTGCACCTCAAAGTCTTAGATGTCATATGCCGTATTTACACATTAAACAATATAAACCTCAATTAAGCAATAATTACAACAACTATTTCATCTTAGAATAATATAAAAAGGCTTTTTGCCCTGGTCTCACCATATTTACAGACTCACGGGTTAGAAATGAATTGTCATACATAAAGAAAATGTAGAGAGGAAGTAAATGGAAACCAGCATTTAATGATAGGATAGTATTCTTTTTGAAATCCATCTCATTCTTGGCTGTTAATTACTTTACTCCTTACAAAAAAAAAAAAAAAATTCTTACTGTGAATAGTTCACCCTTAAAAAAAAAAACTCTCTTGCTGACTTGATAGCACTTTTTAAAAAGTGGCACCTATTTACATTAAAATAACCAAGTGGAATTTTGTTCCTTGCTAACTGACAAAGTTGTGAGCATTAATTTGTTTGGATCTTAACTTCTTTGTACTTTTTTCAGGTTGTTACAGATACTTCTGCTTTTGGAGGAGACCTTGTAGGGAAAAAAATTAGGATCCGACTGAGTTCCTTAGTTGAGATTCATTACAACACAGGCATGGTTTATATTGCTGAAAAATGTCCTATACTTTTTAAACTAAGAACCAGAAGCTTCTGCTCAAAGTCATAAGTGAAACAGCCAATTCTAAAGTAACCGAGCGCCAGTTAAGCTGAATTACAGTGTGGAAGCAATGATGTGTGGTGCCCTATGAATTTTGTCACATTCGAATGATCTGGATTTTGCAATATGATAACTGATTAACTTTGATTCTACTGTGGGAAGACGGTCTGCTTGTGTTCACTTGCTCATTACAGTTGTAACCTTTATCTTTGCTTTTGCAACCATTGTCTGTGATGAGCAAAAATAAGTTAAAGTTTCAGCGGGAGGAATCAGTTTGTCAGGTAATGTGGCTTTGTGAACCTGTGAATCTACATCGCTATATACCGTCCATCTGGAAATCCATAGAAACAATGAAGTCTAAGAACAGGTTTTTACACTGTGTTACATTTCATTATACATACAACCCTGCTCATCTGTTTGGTTCTCAATGAAAGAGGCCCTTCATGGCAGCTTACTCTTCATACCAGACCACATTTCAGACAAGAGATTAGAGCATAAGCCAGTTGGCCAGTGATTTAAGTATAAAGTGTCTTACCTGGCTTTGCACAATCTCTTCATTTAAAACTGCCTGCCTAAAAGGCTTATTTCTTTTGTGGTGGTGTCATCACGGGCCACACCTAGAGAATTTGGAATTGTTCCTTAGAGATTATTCCGATGTTTTCTGCTAAGCTGTCTTTAAGTAAACTATTGAGAGGCAACAGATCCTTTCTGAGCCCTGACCTCCTATGTGATTAAAATGCTCTCTGTCACCACGAAAACCTGGTATTTCTGCAACCTTTGGAAAAGGCTAAGGAGGGAAATGGATGAGATCCCTGCCAAGTGATACTTGCAGGCATTTGAGTGGGGTGTGAGGCAGAGGGGGAACAGGGAACTGTGTAACCGTGATTCCAAAACCACAAGATACCCCTGTTCTCCCTGTGGTGCTGGATCCCTAATCTATGCTCTCCCCACCCCGTCCTCCCATCTGTTCTCTACCCCTCACGTTCCATACTGAGGACCAGGGGCTATGTAATAACAGATGATTCGGTCTATATAACTAATCCCAAGACTGGGAGCTTTCTTAACGAGTGACCCTAGGTTCTGCATTGTGACTTGAACTTTGTCAGTGTGCTGCATGTTGAACGGGAGATGCTCGATGTTCCAACGCAATATGGTCATCACCACCTCAATATAAATTCAGGAATTAAAGCTCCTAGAGGAGTGACAGTATTTAACAGTCAATGCTGGGAAAAGCTGATGTCTGTAGAGTTGTTTATTGTAGTAGAGGACCTGGTTTTGTCTCTACAAATAGTGTGTTCTCCGTGGATATCCTAAAAGGATAGTCTTCACTTAGGGAGTATATTTGTGTAATCGAGGGGGTTAGTTGATGAACCCAAAGGTTCTCTTGAAGGATGGAAGGCCTACGAGTTTAAAAGGAACCAGTGAGGGGATCCCTGAGTGGCTCAGCGGTTTGAGCGCCTGCCTTTGGCCCAGGGCACGATCCTGGAGTCCCGGGATCGAGTCCCACGTCGGGCTCCCAGCATGGAGCCTGCTACTCCTTCCTCCTGTGTCTCTGCCTCTCTCTCTCTCTGTTTATCATAAATAAATAAATAAATAAATAAATAAATAAATAAATAAATAAATAAATCTTTAAAAAATAAAATAAAATAAAATAAAAAATAAAAGGAACCAGTGAGATTACCTACTCTTGCTTTCAAGTCTCTGCAGCTCCAGGGTTGTATGGGGTGTTTTCATTGACATTTTAAGGTAAGGATACCTTTTTTTCTCTTGGCTTTGCTGTTTGTCAAGTTGACCAGGCTTGCCAAAGTCTGGCTCCATCCCCCGCATGTCATTAATAACTATTAGAATTGTGCTGCCCTGGCTTTGATTAGCACTACTGGGTCTGCGCAACCAGAAGCAATCCGACTGCAATTAAAGGGGTCGCTGCGATTCCTTCCATTAGCAAGCCCTGTGGTCAACATTCTGTGCTAAGTTTCTGTTTTCACGTTTAAAATTGGGTTCTGAGGAAAGATGAGCTTTTGCTGAAATCCTAAAACTGACATTTATTGATGATGTCCTGAAAGAGACACTTCCCTGGTGTCCTGGGTTGCGGCAAGTGAGTTAACGTTCACTGGTTGTTCCCACCAAGGTGATCTGGTGTGGCTTGCTTTCTTCTTTTCTTTCTCTTTCTTTCTTTCTTTCTTTCTATCTTTCTTTCTTTCTTTCTTTCTTTTCTTTTCTTTTCTTTTCTTTTCTTTTCTTTTCTTTTTTTTTTTGTTCTCTCCTTTCGATGCTTTCTTTCTTAAAAGTCGCTTTATTGGGGTTGGTTAACATAGAAAAGGCTGTACATATTTCATGTATACAACGTGATGAGTTTGGAGATAAGTATGTATTCCTGCAGTCATCAGCACAGTCTGTGCCCTACTACACCTGTTTGGTGTAGCCTCTCGGAGAGGGTCAAGTGATGTGGAAACCAGTAGTTGCCTCCTACTCATCTGAGTTGTTTACAGTAAAAGCCTACGTGGGATGATGAGGCGTGTTCTACGCTGGGGTGTGGTGTTCCTGGATGCCTCCAGTGGGCATAGACATCCTTAACTGGCACTCACCAAGCAGGCATGACTCCTGTTCTCTAAACTCTGTCCTGTTCTCCTTTATCCCTCGGCCACATGCATGCCCACCACATGGCCTGTCATCTGGTACCCCTTGGAGCCCTGCGTGGCAGAGGAGGAGACACGCACATCTTGGCCCCTTCTGTCTGTTTGGGCAGGTCCTCCCATTCCATTCCCTGCAGGAGCAGAACTCACAGGCTCTTTTGTCCTCACAGATGAACCTACATAGAGATTTGCCTCCTTGGCTGCCTCTCGACTTCTGCTTCTGCTCCTGAAACCCAAATTCCCCGCGACAGGCCCTCTAAGTCCTAGGAGCCAGACTCTGCACACAAAGATTTCTTCTTCAAACTTTGCATTCTTGCCTGGGGGAAGGAAGACCCCAAACTACTATCTCCATAAACCGTCCTGTCACAGGACACATCCATGATCACTCTCTACCTCCATCCATCCCCCTTGAGAATCATGGCTAGCAATATTTTAAAAAGGTGTATCTGCTTTAATTTTCAGATCACACATGTATTTTTCCAGATTGAGAGGCTCTGGCATCCGGGATAGGCACCGACACTCCAACATTCCTGCCACTGTGGGGTGATCACCATTATCATTTATGGAGGTTTCCTTCCAGTCCCTTTTCTTTTGCCTGTTTGTCTATTTGAAACATGTTTGATCTCACGTTTGTCCTTCACCTGTGTCTTTGTAAGCGTTTTTGGAAGAACATCCCATCCTGTAGTCACAGCCTGGCTTACTGCGCTTTCTCATTCAAGGTTTTTTAGGAGAAAAGACTGACCATCCTCGTTAGTGTTAGTTCACAGTGACAGGTCCAAAAAAGGATGCACATGTAGAGGGAGAGGGGTGGGAAAACGGCTTGACTAGAAACAAAACAACCTTCCCCAGAGGAGGGAATGCAGTTAATTCTAGAGGATTGTCAAGTGATCATAAGAGGAAAACAGTGATAGACTTAGCACAAAGGTCTTATTACAAATTCCAGCTCCTGCTCCCAGCTCCTGGGCCAGGACCCACCCATGCCCGCCTCCGGCCTGGAGCCGCCTCGGACCCCCGCCCCCCGCCCTCTGTTCTAGACTTTGCCATCATTGGATTTCAGGCCACGGTGACTCAGACAGAACTAGGTCTTTATTGTGGGAAAGATTTTTAAAAATAGATATTTCATTTAGCACGTAAAACCCATTTGGAGGACAGAATAAATGACCAAAAAAGGAGCTCTCCTAAGAAAAGTTGCCAACCCTATCTCTATTCCTGAATCTGATCAATTTTTTAAAAACATTTCAAAAAAAAAAAAAAAAAGATAGGGAAGTACCTTCCTTCATTTCTCTACAAATTGATTAACTTTTTCATAGATGAGTTAGAGATTAATCTTGTTGAGGTGAAATCCGATCTTGCAAGAGGAGGTAGAAATCTAATCAAAGTTCTTTCTCTAAGAGGAAGTTCTCACAGTTGAAAAATGACTCATCTCTGAAGCCAGGCTGCGAAGCGAGGGCCGGGAGGATTTGGGAGATAGACTTATCATTCGTAATTAGTGTGCCATTAACTCTTTCTAACTGTGGCGCCAGACTTGTTGCCAATTCTGTTGTTTTAGACTAGAAACAATCTTTTATTTTTTTATCCTGATTTTCCTTTTATATATATGTGTGTGTGTGTGTGTATATATATATATATATATACATATATTTTTTTTTAATTGGACTTCGATTTGCTAACATATAACACCCAGTGCTCATCTCATCAAGTGTCCCCCTCGGTGTATTGTTTTTTTTTTTTTTTTTAACTAGAACACAAACATTATATTATTGGTTCTTCTGGTACCTGTTGTCATAGAATAACTTTAAAAATTATTTTGTGAATGGAATTGTATGTTACAGTGTGACCGTGTATTACGGACACATTAAATAGCCTTTCTGGGATTTCTGCTTCACCCTCATTCTCTATTTCATGTTTCTCAATGATAGAATTATTCCCCATCCTAGCTAGGCATCTTTACTTTCTGTTATATGCACTCGAGAAAATGCCCTAATCTGACAAGGATCAGAACAATTGGCCTAACTGGATACTGAAACCTTCAACAGTTGCATTTCTAATCTAGATGGTTATGTATTAGTTTCATTTTATTTTTCTTTGGTCTTTTTTTTTTTTTCTTTTTTTTTTTTAAACTTGTCTGCCTGGTTTCTGTCAAACCTTGGATAGGCAGGGGGTTTTTTGGTTGAAGTTTTTTTGTTCTGTCTTGTTTTGGGTGTGTTTTTTGGATTTTTGGGGGGGTTTTTTGGTCCTTCAATACAGTGTCGCCTAACTTAACAATGGAGTTATTTTAAAACTCTGAGAAATGTCTCCCTCCCCAGATTTCCTGCTTGCTAACTCCTAGGCACATCTCTTGGGTCCTGGTACCAGTCTTCCCTTTGCCTGAGGCAGAGACATTCTTTAAAAAAGGGTAGGGGACTTTTGGTGTAGTAAAACTACCCATAAGAAACAGGACTTAAAACTAGAAAACCCTGTTGATGGTTATATCCATGGAGGGGGTTAGGAGATAATTCTATCTTATGAGAATTTCTCACTAGGGACTCGTCTCGTTTGTAGAAAGGTGATGTGGCCTGTTACTAAGCACTCATCTACTTTCTTTTACATTATTTTGAAATATTGAAACTTTTGGATGCAAAAATACGTAATTAAGGTGCTTGTGTAATTTTTTTTTTGATAGAATAAGAAACGATTTTTGTCATTCAAAGAACATACTATCAAATTTTTGGTGTACTGTCTGTGAGGCAGAATAATGGTACAAATGGACCAGTGGTACTAATGGTACCAAGTGGTTTTGCTCCTTACTACATAAATGTGGGAGTTCGGAAACTTTGGTGCCCTTCTTAACAGCCAGTGAGGCTAATATCTGAAGACCCAGCCAGAAAACACTGTGTTATAGAAATGAGCCCTGTAATTCTATGATTGTGCTGTGAATGAAAATATGATGTGGCCACAAAGCCAAAGGAATGACTCACTTGGTAGCTATTGACCGATTTTATTTTAAAGATGGTTTAGCTATATTGTTGTTTTCATATGTATTATATTCTTTCAACAGGATTTAGGGTCTCTTTAGAAAAATAACAAGCAAAGAGTAGCCAGTGAAAGATTTCACATTCATTTCTTTTCATCGGATCAATGATTTGTTTTCAGTGATATGCTGAAGATCCTAATTCTTGTCTTGATACGCAATTTAATCACATGTGGGCAAGTCACTAAGGATCCTTTTCAGTATGGTAATCTTACACAGTAGGGTGCTCTCTCTCTATAGCATTGAATTTCTACTTAGAAATGTTGTCATGTGAAGGTCAGATTCCCTAACTTTCATAAACAGGAATCCAGGAACACAATGAACAGGAACTCTGTGAGTCACTGCGGGGAATGCAGAATGAGTTTGGGTTGGTTGCCTGGTGAATATGGTGAAGAGGCGGAGTTAGTGTGTGACTCGGGAGCTCAGGGTACTTACTTATAAGGCCCAAACCCGGGCTAGGGACGAATGAGGTCACCTCTTTGAACACAAGGCTGGCCCTATGAGAAATAGGTGGCCATGCCTGTAAGAGGCATGCCAGTGACTTCAAGGTGAGTGACGCCAGCCTTCCACTTTTCCTGAGCAACTGATGCTTTCGTGGCACTTGTCTGAACTCCTGCCATAGCTGTAACAATTCACAGTTTAGTGAGAGCTCTCTCTACTCCCAGACACCTCCCCATACATTCTTAAAGTCTCGGAGGTCTTTCGGGAGCAAGAATCCGAGAAGACGCCAGATCTTGAAAGAATAAATGCAACAGAAAAAAATCCAAGATGTGGGGTCACAAGTTTCAGGAAGTTGTAAATATGGACATTTTAGAATGAGTTTGTTGTATTTTGAGATGTATCATTTGGAAGTATTCCAACTTACAAAACAAGTTTATCTCAGTAATACATTCAGTGTAGCTTATTATACACTTTGCACCTTCTGCTAGCCAAGTTCACTTCTTGATGCCTGGTACAATGTGTGCCATCCACCCAAAGCCAGTGCTCATCAACACGCTTCCCGTCAGAAATCTGATTTCTATATTCTCTAATACTGAGAGATCTAGCAATAGGGAACTTAAAGAGCCATATTAAATGGAGCATGATCCAGAAATTTAGATTTAATCTTAAAATCTATTGAGAAACAATGGAACAAAAAAAATCTGACTCATACATACTTAAGCGCAATTCTTTTCTCTAGTTTGTCTGTCAGGACCAGCTGGTTTGGGGAGGGATAAGGAGGAAGTGCCTCTTTGCCATGGATAACCTGTGTGTTGGGTCCCCAGCCTTTGGATCCTCGACTACCCTGAGGAGATGGAAGTGTCCACATCCTGATACCTCACTTGTCTGTCTACCATGAGCCTGAACACTATATACACGTATATCCCAGGATAAAAAGCAGGCCCTGCTTGGTGACATCAGGATGTCTGTCTGCCTACGTCAGGCTGGCTGCCTCCAGAAAACTCTCACAGTCTGGTGTGAAGCTTGATGACTTAATCTACCTTCTGTAACTGAATGCTAGGTTATAGGCACAAAGATCTGGTACCGCCAAGATCCCTTCCATCTCTTCGGCATGGATCTGTAGTTACCAGGCTCACTGGTTTATGCACAGGCCCAGAACGCCAAGATATACTAATTTAGAAGGATAAATATAGTCATTTTTGAGCTTAAACCCCTCAGAGTTCTTTCTTTCTGTCTTGGAGACACTTTAACAGAAGGACAAAAAGCACAGGTTCTGACGGCACGCTGCCTGGATTTGGATTCCAGTCCTACCACGTACTACTTGTGTGATCTTGTCAGACAAGCTTCTAGACTTCTCACTCGTTCAGTTTTCACATCTGTTAGATAGAGATAAAAATAAGTCCTACCTCATAGGATTGTCACGGAAATTAAACCATTTCTTGGCATATATTGGACAGTTGTCAAAGTTAGCAGTTATTATTATTATTGGTGTTTTCTTATTCACACTTGGGCACACCTCTCCATGAGGGTAGCCAGAGGGTTGCCAGAGGAGTATGGTAGCTGGGTGATTTAAATGACTGATGGCATTGAGCAAAGGTGGACTGATGCCCATGGTTTTGACAGTCAGTCTGGGACACTGATAATCTGTTGAGTGGAGTCCCTTGTATGTAGCCTCCACCTTGACATTGCCAGTGTGAAGCCCTTGGTCAGCCCGTGTTTTAATATATATATATATATATATATTTTTTTTAAGATTTTATTTATTTATCTATGAGAGAGAGAGAGAGAAAGAGAGAGAGAGAGGCAGAGACACAGGCAGAGGGAGAAGCAGGCTCCATTCAGGAAGCCTGATGGGGGACTCGATCTCGGTCTCCAGGATCAGGTCCTGAGCTGAAGGTGGCGCTAAACCGCTGAGTCATCCGGACTGCCCCAGCCCTTGGATTAACACTTGACCTTGTGGTTCTGCAGCTTTTGTTTTTCTATAAAGTTTCTAAAAGCCAACCCATAACCCTTCATGTTGTTACTTTTTTCCCCCTATAATAGTGTTAATATTTTCATTTACTATCAAGTCTTGTTGCCTTAGAACTAGCCTCTTTAGCTCTTGCATAAGTCATTATATCGCCCTTAGAAGTTAATTCTGTGAGTGATCTTACATTTCTTATTTTAAGCTCCTTGAGGGAAAGCCTCAAGGTCACATTATAATTATTAAGACCTATAGGCATGAAAGAACATATGCAAGAGGGAAAGACCAAAATGTTTTATTTTGACAGATCATGTTTATGAAGCACTTGCTGTGTGCCACAAGTTGTGATAATTTCTTTATATGCATTATCTCATTTAATGTCTACACAGCCCTCCGAGGTAGTTCATATTCTTATCCCTATTCTGCAGCATAAATTGAGGCATAAGAGGTTTGGAATTGGAAAACCCATCTACCAAAGGCAAGTCCTTATATTTCAGGACTTATTCCATGAAATCGTATTCCATGAAATCTCAAAAAGATCTAGCTCTTTCTCTATGGAATAGAACTATTATGCACTCATGTAGGTAGTTGTTAGATGTATCTTTATGTCTAATGCAGATTTCTGACTTTGATGGTTCCCTGCTTGTAAGAGCCATGTGACCTCCCTTCCCGGGCCCTGGTTACCACTAGTTGGTGGTGCTTCCTTGGCAGATACCACATCATCTTCCAGAGCTAGAGTTCTTTGGCTTAATCTACAAATGGCAAGACAAAGGTGAATTCGCTACCTAGATTGAATACTGAGCAACTAACTTATCAGTCAGCATCTTCTGGTATCTCTCTAGCCTCCTGTCTTTAGCAACAGAATTGATTCCTTGTGGCTAATTTCATCTTTGCAAAATGAGAGACCCACTGAGAAAACATCAATGGACACAAATGAGGGGGAAAAAAGATATTTGTCCAGTTAATTAAAGGAAAAGCATGCTTACTGCTACTACTACTTCTTGGTTGTTGTTGTTTTTTTTTCCCTGTGCTTTTTACCAAGGTAAGCCATTCTTCACGAGTCTTAGAGGACTCCATCCTTTTCATATAGGGAACAAACGGGGTGGGGTATAAATGCTTTAAGTATGGGATGAGCACGCAACTAATGTTCGTATCCATTTGGCAGTTTTCCTGTTGTTTCTCCATCTAGGAAACGTTTTCTTCTACTCCTGCCCATTATCACAGTTTTGACATTCATGCCATTAACAGAATGTCATTTTGCAAGATACTGAATTAGGCACAGCTAGCTACAAAACATACTGAGCAGAAAGATAATGGCTTTGTGCCACATGACTTTTCTTCACAGAAAAGAACAAAGTGGAACTCTGCTGTTGGTTTTTGCGTGTGTGTGTGTTTGTGTTCCGACTGGAGGCACGTGGAATCAGGGACAGTTCGCTTGTGGGCAAAGCGTTAATGCCAAATTGTGGTAAATGCAAAATGCTTTAGAGCTGGAATGGTGTTAAATAGTCATGCTGCTCATTCTGTGTTTGACATATATTTCTGTTGAGTGTCACAGAAGGAGATGGGGTGTTTACAGAAGCAAACTTCCCCCACCTTTTGTGAGTCAGAACTGAGCCATCCCAGGGTCCTCTGAACCAGAAAGAAGGAAAGAGCTTTCGATTTTTAGGGGTCGTTTTTAGCTCTGTGGCTAAATGAAAATACTAGATGAAAATATACCCACCAAATTCAGTGTTTCTGGCTGTAGCAAATTAAGCTGAGATTTAATTTCTGTATGGAGAAGTCTGGAACGGGTAAAACAGAATTACATAGAACACTTAAGCTGTTCTATATACGTCCAAGTAAAATTTGGATTAAGAAAATCTTTGCATCGAGCTTTACAAAGGTGTTGAGCATTTCTTAAAAAGCAATAAAAGTAGGAGACAGGCTACAGGAGAAAGGAGTTAATAGTGAAACCTTATTATGGTATTTCCAGAAAGGCAGATCAGAACATTAGATTTAATGTGATGGATTTACTCTGGTTTGGTGCTGCCACCACTTTCTAAGGCTTTTTAAAGTTTATTTCCTCATCACAGGCCAACTGAGAATGGCTCAATGATACTAAATTGATTAAAATTAATTTTTATAGTTGGACTTTGAGCTTGGTTTGCTGCTCCTCAGGAAAAAAAAAGTATCAACTTAAAACTTTTATCTCTATTGAATATGAAACATGGGAACTTAAAAAAATATGTTTAAGTCACAGATTAGCCCACTCCCTTCTGCCCCAACAGACAGACACACACATACACACATACACACACACACGAAGCAGAAGTTTAGGACAACAGTAGTTGGTATTTGTATTTTGTTTATTCTTTCTTAACTCCCTAATAGGTCTGTAGACTTCCCTTGGGTCCCTGTCTATAGCTGCCCAGAGAACCACCAAAGGCTTGTTTGTGTGTGAGTCTCAGAAGAATTGGACCCTGAGCCTTTACCCAGTTACAGAACCAGTGCTACCGCCCTCAGCTGTCCTTCATTTCTGCTCTGATAGCTGAGCAATAGGTGGGCTTGGCCGGGTGATATCAGCTCTTCAGCTTGCAGGATAGATGAGACTATAGTTTTTGAGTGACTCCATACAGTGTTTTGGCCAGATCAGCCCTTGGAGCAGGTTCCCAAGCCATCACCCCTGCCCTTCAACTCTTAGATCAAAATTTAATTACCTTGCCTTTCCAGAATTCTCTTCACACCTTCGTCCCAAGTAGAAACGGTCTTTTTTGTGTGTCTTGGATGTGAGGTTTGACTCTTATGTCCTCCGTGAGGACTCCTAAGTTCACAAGTCACCTGCATCTCATCATTGACTTTCCTGGCCCTCAGATATCCTCGTTCAGATAGACAACCTGCCCTGAAGTCTGAGGATTCCTAAGGGGCATATGGGCCGGGTACCTCCTCCTAGATTTTGTTGCAGATAAATTGCACTAAAAAAAATTTCACAGGTTTTGAGATGCTCCCCACTTGAATTACTTTTTACTTCTAACATTTTTAGCAGTTCAAGTTACCCTGCTACTATAAATACCCCTACCATTACCAACTCCTTTGAGAGTTTGACTTTCAGCATGATGTTAGTCCTCTCTTTTATTTTTTTTTAATTTTTTTATTCCTCTCTTTTAAATCCACTGATCATCCCATTGTAATTTTATTCAAAATAACATGTATGTAGGAGGTTTTCCAGTAAGTTGTGTCACACCATACATTCAGCCCCACAATCCTGTCAGTTTTTTGTGTCCTCTCCTCTCAGTGATACATGGCCTTGATCAGTGTGGCAGTATTAGACTATATTATGTCATCATGGATCAATCAATAAGTTCCATTATGTGCTCCAAGTTAAATTATAAACTTCTTAAAGACCGGAACCATCGACAGTAAAGATTGAGTAAATATTTTTGAATGATTACCATTAGTTCATCTTTACTGAAATCATTTATTTTATTTCCTGTATTTTTTCAGGTATCCAAAGAGATTCGCTGTCATATAAAATATAATGTTCAGTGTCAAGGAACTCCTCTCCCCTCCTGGATTATAACCTCCCTGTAGAATCCCCAGTTACATTTACTGAATAAATGAGTGACAACAGAATGGGTGCTGTGCTTGCCAGGATCCCTCTGAAACAATGTGGTGAATGTCAGCCACCCATCAGCCATGTGGCTAACATATGACATTAGAGTTCACCATGTCAGTCATGTCGAAATAGCTGCGTTGGTAGATCCTGTTTTGAAATAGCCAGAAAAATGAACTAAAAAGAAATAGGATTTAAAAGTGTTTTATGTCCAGCAGATCTCTGAGATTAAGGGATCATTTAGAGAAAACCTATGAAAGGGAAGGATGTTTTGCCATGCACGGTGCCTACTGTCAAATTCTAGTGTTTATTATTTATGAAAATAGGTTTCCAAGCTGATTGGGTTCTGTTCCACGCTTTAAACAGCAACAAATTTTGTTTTGTACCTGTCTTCCCGATTCTGCCTTAGAAGGCAGTTATCTGTGAGTTATTCTTATCTTATTTATACTTTAAACCCTTGGAGAATGTTTTCTTCATGTTCTTATCTCCCCTAGTACTTCGCACATAGGAAAAGACATTCCATTACTACCTGTTACACTGACTAGTGTCTTGCTAATATATCTCTGTTCAGCCCTCCCTCTCTTCCTCTATGAAGACAGAAAACTGGGCGAGACTTCAGTACAGGTTATCTTAATGGATTGGATAGATTTCCAAGATGTACTGTATACAGCAATATGTATTTTTTTCCTATTGATTTCCCTCAGAATTTTTGAAAGCTTGGGAGACCTGTGCCTTCCTCTAGTATGTAACTAGCCTAAATTTTTTCATAGGTGAAAACAGTATGAACAGCTATTCATTTCTATTATAATTAATGTCTTTATAAAGGATTTTTTCCACTAATGGAAAAGTTTCAGTTTTAAGCCGATAATATCAATAGTAAGTGTTCATAAGTATGTACCCTGAATAACTGTGAAACTAGATCATTACATTGGTGCAAAATATGCAAAGACTGGTGGTGCTCGGGCTTGGCATCACCACACGATGAATGCTGGCTATTTCTCCATTCTTTTGGTGCTGTTCAAAGGAGTATGGACTGGCATGATGCTTGCCTTGGATTTGGGTGCCGTGCTTTAAATATATATATTTATAAATATATATAAAATATAAATATAAATATTTATTTATATAAGTTAATTTTATTTTTATTATTATATTTTAGCTGCCAAAACCCAGGATCAAACAAAAGTTAGTTTTTAAAATAAAATATTGTCAAGTATAGTCACAGAAGTTGAGTTGATTAGCACATAGCTTAACTTCCTAACTGGCCTCCCAGCTTCCTCCTGTGGTTTATTTCAATCTAGTAGCCTTAATGTCCTCTTTAGACAAAAGTCAGATTATGTTCCAAACCTTCCACCAGCGTTCCTTTTCATCCAGGTTAGAAACCCATCTCCATGCCCTGGCCTTGCAAGCTGCTAAAGACCTGCCCCTGCAGGTCCACTCTCTCCACTGTCTCTTTGGCTGCTTGCCTCCGGCTCACTCTGCTCCCATCTCAGGGCCTTTGCCTCTCCTTCTGAATGCTGGTTGCCTCATCCTTCCAGGCTCATTCACTCCTCACCTCTCCAGGTAGGTCTTTCCTGATCACCTGTGTACAAATGTGATTTGCCCGCTCCCCATTCTACTTTCTACCTTCCTTTTCTCCATCACTGTCTCTCCTATCATAAATGTCATCACCATCTCTCATAGTATAGTATAAATTGTGCTCATTTATTGTGTTTCTTGTCTGCTGCTTCCTTCAGGAAGTAAGCCCTTTGAGGGCAGAAGGGATCTTTTACTGTTTAAGAGTATACCTAGTATATATTAGGGACTCAAAAGGTAACATGTGGTTGTGAATTACCAAAAGCCTAAGTGGAGCTGTGATTTCATGGACTATAAGATATGTGCCAGCAGGACCTGGCTTCACCTAAGTAGCAAAGAATGTCACAGAGATAGAAATATTAATGTTTGACTCTCTGCTGCTTTCTGAACTATTCAGAAAAAGGAAGAGATCTGTAGGCTTGAAGAAGCCCAGAGAAAGGGATATTGATTTACATCAGAAAGACAAAGAGTATTATGCTGAGTGAAGTAAGTCAATCGGAGAAGGACAAACATTATATGGTTTCACTCATATGGGGACTATAAAAAATAGTGAAAGAGATTAAAGGGGAAAGGAGAGAAAATGAGTGGGATATATCAGAGAGGGAGACAGAACATGAGAGACTCCTAACTCTGGGAAACGAACAAGGAGTAGTGAAAGGGGAGGTGGGCGGGGGGGACGGGGTGACTGGGTGACGGACCCTGGGGGGCACTTGACAGGATGAGCACTGGGTGTTATACTATATGTTGGCAAATCGAACTCCAATAAAAAAAAAAATACAAAAAAAAAAAAGTGTTACTTCTGGGAGAAGACAAGAGTGTGAAGCCAAAAGTGGAGATGGGGACAGAGCAGCCTCTGAAGGAACAGGCAGGATTTGGGGAAAGGTGTCCACAGATTTTAGGGACGATTTGCTTTATGTTACTTTAATACAAGTTTTCTTTCAAAATACAGCCTCAAAGATACTTGCTACGGCTTTTGCAGTCCAGTTTGCAAACATACAGGGGCCTCGATCTTTCATGTTGCAGAAGAGGAAAAAGAAATGTCCATGATATCTGTAATTTTAGTGCATTTTGAGAATTCTAAAATTTGCTTCAAATGAATAATCGAAAAACAAGGAATGCATTAGGCCCATATATTTATGTTGCCATGGTTAAATCTCTAAAATAAATGTTGGGTGAAAAAAGTAAGTTGCAGGGTACCTCTAATTCATGGCGTGTGCTAAAGGATAATCTCTACAAAAGCCAAAAAGCATGCCTGTCTCCGAAATATAAAGTGACCAGGTGTTAAATATTTTATTTGTTATTAATTAACGAGGGTAGCCCTTTTGCCCACCCTCAGAGAATCGGGTCAGCCCCTGGGGGATCCGCGCATGAAGCCAGAAGAGCCCTGGAGAGGAAAGGCCTCCGCCTCTTCTGCACACTCCCCCATCTCAGTCGTTTCTTCCTGGAATGTGAGAGCGCTAGTGGGACCGTAACCACACACACGAGCGCTGTTCATTCGATGCTCGGAGGTGGAAGAATGAAAGAAAAGAATGCAAAAGCCGCAAGCCGCAGTTTTTAGGAGTTGTCTGGTTGGGGAGTGGAAAATGTTGATTGGTTTGCATGCCAAAGGGTACCCTCCCCCCATCTCTACTATATGATGGAGAACAAATAGGACAAAATGATACGGTGGTTCATCCCAAGCAGTGGGAGTTACTATTTTCCCTGTATTTTCTAGATTTCTAAACGATCTCAGACAAAAGAAAAACAGATTGATGACTCTCTTTCTCAACTGTAGAGGGGGGGACCTGAAGCCCATGTCTTCAGCAAACGCATGTGAGCTGCACGCTTCCTGTCTCCCGACCAGGCCCACTTTCCACCCCGGGAGCCTTCCTCTTCCTTGAAGGAATATTCAAATGTTCCGATCCTCCGAAGGTATTCAGAATAACAGATGTTCGCATCCAGTAAAGCTTTGGTCTCTAATTGGTCTGCGGTGCACATCGATCAGATTTTTTTCGTCGAGATGAACTGATCCCTTATAGCCTCGAACCTCTGACTTACCAGGGCCTCCCCCCCACCCCCATGTGGTTCCCGTGGGGGAATCATTGCCCCTCAGCCACGGCCTGAGCTTTGGCCCTTCGAGTCAGCTGGGAATGTTCGACATGACCGCCTGTTGGGCTCTCCCTCTGCAGCGTGTCCTGCTACGGTCAGACGTGATGAGTATTCACGTCTCAAAATGAATGTAATTTAAAATTAAACTGGGTCTCAGCTCCTCAGAACGGTTGCAAAAGGCCACAGCCGGGTGGGCCTTCCCACTTTCACGGACCTAGCCAGGGGTTAGCAGGTCCTTGGGCCAGGAGACAGATTCAGAAATGTTTGCAGGCCCCGCCAGGCCCTTCGCTGGAACCCTGAGCCTGGGCAGATGAAGAATGTTGTGGCCTCGGCCCCAGAAGACGTGTACCACATTCCCCTCCTCTCCGTCAGCTTGGTGGCTCACATGCCTCCTTTTCCCTCACACTTTTGAGTCGGGCCTGCCGACTACGATGGTAAAAGGCAGGCTCAGTCTCCCCATCCTCCTGGCAAGTGGAAGGCACCGTTGGCCTTGACCAGGGGATGGAGCAGCACCCTGTGGGACGCTCTGGTGATGGGAGTGGTCAGCACGGGGCAGGAGGGGTGCCCTGTGCGATCCTCACTTCACTTGCCTGAGCCAAAAACCAGGGAGACAGGACATTTCCCAGGCTGGCCCCGTGTCTCTCAATGCCCATCCAGCTGTGACCACCTCCTAGGGTGTCCTGCCCCTCCCTACCTGGCCTCCAGGCCCCAGGACCTGGCCAGGTGCACTCACTCCAAAGTGCCGTCGTTGCCCTTCCGCCTTCCCTTTTTCTCACACCCCAGGTCCACGGTCAGCAGCGTTTGTGTTCCCAGGGCACGTGTGCATGTGTGTAGTTCATCCGGGAGTGGAGGAACCAAAGGAATGTGGCAGAAAGAAACACTTACCTGGCATCATCATGCTCTGCCCAGGTGCACTGCTTGTCTTTGCCTCTGTCTCATGTTGTCTCTGGACACTTCATGGGCTGAACTCAGATTTTGCAAGAACCGGGGCCCCTGCGTCACCTTCCGAACTGACAGAAGAAACTGAGTGTGTTACCCAGAGTGTCTCCGTGGGTTGCTCCAAAGGGAGAAGTAAGGAGGAGGAGGTGCGTCCTGGGGAGTGGGTATTCCTGCGTTGGCCTTCCAGATCCAAGCGCAAGCAGGGGGAATGGCTTCGATTCCTTTTTAAAGAGTGAAGCAGGACGCACGCACTGTGGCATAGATAGCCGAAACTGGACTTTCTAACTGTTCTTCGCTTTTGCAATGATACATCTTTGTTCTGAAGGCTGCAAACTGCAGATGCCTCTGCAAGCTCAAGTGCTCGGATGAGGATAAATTTTAAGCAAGTTGAGATTTCTGCTGCAGTAGAAGTGATATTTTTGCCTTTCTGGTAGGGTAGCCCCTGTTTTTCCCTGGGATGACTCTGCTTGAGAAAAAGCAAGCAAGGCTGGTGATGGGTAATGAGCCTTGATTCTGTCCAAGTAGCATTGTATCTACTGGTTCGTCACTTGATTCAGTGAGTATGGTGCAGTCCCCACCACCTGGGGAGGCTGTTTCGCGCTTGGATGCATGAGCTTCTCCTTACATCTGCAGGAAAAAGTGTGATAACCAGGATGAAGAAATGATGACACGAAAGGTCAACTCAGCACTTTGTACCGGTGTCATTAACATGGGCAGTGCCAGGTGTTGCGGCCGCGTATGTAGTCAACACTCATAGGTCCTGCCAACTAGGAATTGTTTTACTATGGGTTAAAATCAGATTTTATTTTTTTATTCATTTTTTTTAAGTAGGCTCCATGCAGCGTGGAACTCAATGTGGGCCTTGAACTAACAACCCTGAGATCAAGACCTGAGCTGAGATTGAGTCAGACACAAGTGACTGAGCCATCTGGGCACTCCTAAAATCAGATTTTAATTCGTTTATTGGGAACCAGGCTCCTAGTGCAATAAAATGAGGTGACTGTCCAAGATATCAGAAGCAGGTTGTATTGAGATTGGATGACTGCCACTCCCTACCCGCCGCAACCCCTCCCCCACCACCACCCCCCAGGGAAAGTTATGTACAGACTATCTCAGTAGGGCCCCAGGATTTGAAAAGCCCTAATATATATATTGATAATTAGGTATTTTGGGGTTAATTACAGTATAAAATTCCTCTTTACCCATAAGAATGTTAGCAATAAATGAGGCCAAGACCCTAATTCATGAGTATAGAGATTTATTTTGTGTATACATAGGAATCTGTCTTGGCCTGTATTTTATAAAGTCTGGTTTTATATTTCATGTTTAAAAGCTTCTTGTTTGATTATTGAGAAATTGAAGAAAGTTCAAGTCTCTTGTAATTTTAGAACTGTCTCTATCTTCCTGCTTGAGATCCATAGAGAAGACCCCTTCAGCTTTGATTGTTCATAGCATTTGTCAGTAAGATATGACTCTGATTATTTAAGGTTTTGTATAAAATATTCCCTGTACCTTGTTTTTAACTCTTCTTCTTGCTCCCATATTCATAGATGAAGAATCCTTTTTTCATTTGCTCAACATTGCATTCATGATTCCTTGTTTGTAAACATTACAAGTCTTTAGAGGGAGTATGCAAACACAAGATAAATGTAATATAAACTTTTTATCATATTTTTATACTTTGTATTTTTATATTTTTTACAGTGAGCAAACAAATATATTCCATTTCCAGGTTTTATATAGACATTTCTTCGTGAGGTATTTTTTTGAGTTAAATTTTTAAAATCAGAACTTTCTCTTTTTTTTTTTAAGATTTTATTTATTTATATATGAGAGACCAGAAAAAGAGAGAGAGAGAGAGAGAGAAAGAGAGAGAGAGAGAGGCAGAGACACAGGCAGAGGGAGAAGCAGGCTCCATGCAGGGAGCTTGATGCGGGACTCGATCCTGGGTCTCCAGGATCACACCGTGGGCCGAAGGCAGGCGCTAAACCTCTGAGCCACCCAGGCTGCCCTAAAATCAGAACTTTCCTACCATTTCTTGGTAGGCTTTAAATAACTGACATGATTTAAAATTTTCTGTTTTTCTTTGTTTCAAATTTAAATCATTGTCTGTTTATTTTACTCATAGTAATAGTGTCATAGTCATTCTATATGCTTGTTAGGGAAATTCAGTTTTTTAACGTTTTCTTCAGGAAATACTATTTTCTGTATTTTAAGTCCACATATTTCCCCAGTATCCCTATTAAAGATATTCATTAGGTTACAATTTTTGTTAATTTACATTTTTAAAATTTATTTATTCATTCCTTCATTCATGAGATACACAGAGAGGGAGAGAGAGAGAGAGGCAGAGACACAGGCAGAGAGAGAAGCAGGCTCCATGCAGGGAGCCCGATGCGGAACTCGATCCCAGGTCTCCAGGATCACACCCTGGGCTGAAGGCAGCACTAAACCACTGAGCCACCTGGGCTGCCCTAATTTACAATTTTTACTGAAAATTGTATTTATATATTTAAACACTAATGAATGCCAAGAGAAAATCTTCATAAGTGATTTAGATCAAATACTAAATGTAAAAAATAATAGATAGCCACTTTTCTAGTAGTTAACTCGTGTTTCAGTTAATTTCCTCATATTAACCAAAAACTTTGCTGAGATTTTCAGAATATAAATCTGTCATATGTAATTTCTTTTATTAACATTAGCAAGTTGATATGTTTAATATTCCTGTATTGAAATGAAAGAAGACATTAATTTGAATTAACACTAAATAAATTACACAGTATTTTTTCAAAACAATCATACTGTCTGATTTAATGATTATGAATTTACTAGGTCAAATATAGTTCTTGATAGATGAGTTGATAATATCAATCCGCCTTTTATAATTAAGTATCAAGGGCCTGTTCTTAATCAGCAATTTTCTTAAGGCTGAGTAAACATGCTGTTAATTAAACTCACAGATAATGGTAAGGGATGTTGATTGTTCCAATAAAGAAAATAAAATGATGCAGCCTGACCTTAAGAAGTTATAAATCTGGGAATGTTGACAAATGATAATAAGCAGCAAACCTTTAAAGAAGAGGATTGGTTCCGAAGTCAATATTGCTGAAAGAAATTGAATTCAGATTTGAAATGTATAACTTGAATATCCTTTAAAATATTCTATGCAAACTCTCAAATATGTCCACAATACCTAATTTAGAAGTCAGGTGAAAACTTCTCTTTGAAGAACCTGTTATAACATGTACATTCTGAATTAAAGAAGACATCACAATAAATCTTAAATGGTGGTTGAGGGTGGCCCGAGTGTAAGAGGACAGAATCACAGTTCCCTGAACCTAATTGTAGGTGAATTCGATGAGGTAGCCTGCTGGCTTTTATTCCCCTTTTTCTCACTACTATACTGCTAATAGGGAATGCAGTGCCAATCTGCACTGAAGGAAAATTAAATTATTTTAGGGGGGCTCTTCTCTATCTCTTGGATATGAATGCCTGTTTCCTTCCCCAGATTAGGGGAAGTTCTTGGCTATGATTTGTTCAAACATATTTTCTGGTCCTCTCTCTCTTTTCAAGCCCTTATCCCAATAAGGCAGATGTTATTCTTTCTCAAACTATCACTTAATTCTCATAGTCTCTCCTTGTTCACTCTTAGTTGTTTTTCTCTCTTTTCCTCAGCTTCCTTTCTTTTCATCAACTGGTATTTTATGTCATTCACTCTTCTGCCTCATTTACCCTAGCTCTTAGAGCATCCAGGTTAGACTGCATCTCAGTTAAAGTATTTTCAATTTCAGCTTCATTAGATCTCATTTCTGCAGTAAGAGAATCTCCAGCATCTTTTATCCTTTTTTCAAGAGCCACTGGTAATTTTATAATTGTAATTCTGAATTCTATCTCCAACATTTTACTTAAATCCATATCCATTAGATCTGTGGCAGAGAATATTACTTCTGGTTCTTTCTTTTGTGGCAAATTCTTCCTTCTAGTCATTTTGTCCTGTGCGGAATGGCTGTCATGAGTGAGCAGAGTCAAAAGTATCAATCACGACCCAAACAAAATACACTCCAGACAATTCTGAAGAGGTCAGGGACCAGAAAATAAATTTAAAAAGAGACAACTAAGGTGAAAAATTTACAAAAAAAAAAAAGTAGTAAAAATTTTAAAAGGGGGGGGTGGAAGGAAATGGCAGGGCAGAGAGAATATAGTCTCACAGAGTGGACCACGATGGTGATCCTCTTGGTTCTGAGTGTATTTTGGTCTGTATATTTGGTGCTAAATTCCAAATTTACATTAAAAAAGCAAAGTTTATATAGAGAAACAATAGTAAACAACAAAAACAAGAAGAAAAAAGAGGTGGGGGTGCGGAATGGGAAGGAGGAGAGAATATAATCTCAGAGAGTGGACCAACCCAGCGCTCCACTTAGTACTGAGTGTATTTTGGTCTGCATGTTAGAATGTACTAAATTCAAAAATTAGAAAACAAAACAAACCCCAAAACTTACATACCAACAAAAATTAAATGCAATACATTGAAAGGAAGCCAAAAAATGAAGAATATATCTATGACACGTAATTGTAAAAATACAAAAGAAGGAAAAAACTTAGAAAAGAGTAATTGATACAATATTGTAGTTAAGACAGGAAAAAAGAAAGAAAATTGGAAATTTTTAGCCTGAAAGATAAACGAATCACAAGAACAAAACTTCGAGTTCTATATACTATTTTCCTTCAGTCCTGGAGCTTTCCAGTGCTGCTTGGTCAGTAAACTTGCTGTTCCCAAGTTTAACTTCCAGCAGTTCCTATGGGGGAGGGGCCTGCTGCCCTGATTCTCAGGTGTCTGTGCCTGGGTGGGGATGCCCCGCCCCTTGCCAGGTGGCCAGCCTCCGTGTGAGCTATTTGCCCTGTGAGACCTTTGTTCCTGGAGTCCGCACCTCTCTTGCAAGAAGCAAGCACTTTTCTATCTGCAGCTCCCCAACTGTTCTTTCTTTACATCTCAAGGTGAATTCATAGGTGTTCATGATGGGTCCTTTCTTTTTTTTTTTTTTAATTTTTATTTATTTATGATAGTTACAGAGAGAGAGAGAGAGGCAGAGACATAGGCAGAGGGAGAAGCAGGCTCCATGCACCGGGAGCCCGATGTGGGATTCGATCCCGGGTCTCCAGGATCGCGCCCTGGGCCAAAGGCAGGCGCCAAACCGCTGCGCCACCCAGGGATCCCCATAGGTGTTCATGATGGTTTGAAAGTTATCTAGCTAAATTTGGGGGACCACATGAAATGAGGACCCTTATTCTTCTTTCATCTTGCCTCTTCCTCTGAAGGAAAAGTAGATGAAAGGGAGATAATATTCGCCTTATCATCAACCAGTTTTGCATTTATCTTATTCTTTGCTGCTTGTGAGAGTTACTTTAAAATCCAAATAGACATTTTATAACTTTGTCCTGGCAGAAACAGGAAAACATAGTTGCTCAATGCCCATATATAGCAGTTTGTTTCTGTTGAGTAGACACCCAGGATAAAAACAGTGTAAGTAGTGTGCCTCTGGCAAAGGGCTTTTGCTATTATTTTAATACTAACTGGAATCTGTTTTTATGATTCCAAAATATTTACCTTAATGAGGAATTTAAATGGAGTATACAAGATGAAAAATGAATCCGTAGTGAAATGCATCTTAGGCATCGGCTGTTCTATTGACAAAAGGCACAAATAGGAAATTTGCCTAAATAATTAGATTTTTAATTAGTGCATCATTGTAAGATGAATGGCATTGCGCTTCATTGCATGTAATTTTGTATTAGAGATTTCATGTCAACAGAGATGCTACCTGTGGTTTGCTGATTTGAATCCTTAATTTATCACTTGGGTATATAGCATGTCACCTATTTGCAGTCAGGAGTGGAAAGAAGGCATTTGATTATAACTTTACTGGTGGTGAGGAATATTGATGATATGGTAAATGAATACATTATATTTTCTAATATTCAAGAGGCAGCCACCCCTCCAACATTAGTGAGTGCCTATTAACTTGCAAAAATTTAAGCAGCAGCGTGAGCAGATAGGTTGCTCAACCTCTAGTGTATGTGTATGTTGAATGTACTTGGACATTACTGATGTCATATTTGCTTTTTAAAACTTTGATTTTGTCTTTCCTTTTGACAGTTGCCGAACAAGCAACCGGAAAAGCTTGATAGGTAATGGACAGTCACCAGCATTGCCTCGACCACACTCACCTCTCTCTGCTCATGCAGGTAATTACTTACCCTTTCTTGAGTTGTGTTTTACTTCCTTTTGCTGGTTCTTAAAAAATTTCAGGCCTTCTGAAATTTCAATTTCTATCTTGGTTTTCCTGTGTTTTTATCAGTATATTGTTCTTTCTAATAAGTTAGCCCAAACCTCATCCTGTCTTTCAGAGTATTTGAACTCTGAAATTGAGAATTTCTTTTTAGATGGAATACTTTTTTTTGGTTATTTATTTCTCCATTTCTGAATTTGTGGATGATGCAAGACATGTTTCCATGTTGGGATAATCTTTGGGGAGTACAGATGTGTTTGTTCACATGAAGAGGATCAGTGTTAAGAACTCTGGGAGAGGAAATCTGTCTTTTTCCCTACCCTTCTAATTTCTCAACTGGGAACCCTCATAACCAAAGACCAAACCATAACAAGAGAAGAACCAACACATTGATTTAAAAGAAGATTTCTGTGTCACAGGAGCCTTCATAAGAAAATGAAGACCCAAGGAAATGGTTAGCCTGAGTGCATTAATGCTAGGTTTGATGAAGAGTGAAAAGTTGTGCAAAGACAGGACAGGACAGAAACAAGCTAACTCTAGTAAACTGGGGCAAATTGAGCAAAGGCTCTACAATCACAGCCTTCTGTGTCCCTTGTTCTCAGAAATAAGGATGCTCCTTCCTCCAAGTTCAGGGAGGACACCTCTTACTTGGGGACTTGATGATGTGCGTTAGGCGCAGATCCAAAGACCCTTCCTGCACATGCCATTTCTCCTATTTCTTCACCTTAAAATACTGTTGGTCATGATGCTGTATTTTGAGGCCACATGTCTTAGCCTCCATCAGAACCATTTAGCATTTATTCTCCTAAAGTTGAACTTACCCTTACTTACATTACAAATAATGCTGCTATGAGCACTCTAGAATGTGTCTTCTCTAGTATGTGTGCAAGAGTTTATCTCAAGTTTTGCCTGGCAGTGGCATATATAACTTACTTATTACATCTACAATCCTTATAGGGACAGTGGATTTAAGATATGAGCCCTTGGCCTCAAGTACTAATTATAAGGAAGGTACAGCCGTATTAGAAAAACTGTACTGAAGATTGCTTTGTATGTTGGGGGGTTTTCTTTGTTTGTTTGTTTTTAAGTTATGTCCATGATGATGCAAGGAAGAGAGAAGGGTTCATTCCAACCAGGAAAACATGAGAGAGTTCAATGGAGCCACTTAATCAGGATGTTGAAACCCAGGCAAGACTTGGGCTGGTAGAAATAGGGTGAGAAAAGAGGTATTACTAGTGTGCCTTGGGTGGGTGGGTGTTGGATTGTAAGAGAATATGAAGGTGGAAAGAGAGATGAAAATTAAGAGAGCATGAGGAATTTTTATTTTGATTGCCTCTCCAGGATTTGGAGGAGGATCTATGTTTTAGGGAGCTGTCTTGAGGATTGTGAAGGATGATGAGTGGGAAGGATGAGTAAGCCCTAAGTCATTGACTCTGGTGGAAACTCTAATCCTGATGGGCTTTCCAATGATACTCATTTCCTATTTAAAAGTAGGGCTGTGACTCTTTCTCTGAAGGCAATCCTTTTGCTCAGCTGTTGGCTTTCAAGTTGAGTGGGAGTTACCTGTAACACATCTGGGGAGAAGAAAGGAGCGAGAGTGGTAGTTGCCCCTCTGGAATGAAATCTTATTTTCTCTTTAGTAATAAATAAAAGATGGCAAAGTAAAAAAGGTAAAAAGCACTAATTGATAAAAATTGTGATAGTAGATAGAGCAAGACTGCCGAAGCCCAGAAATGGCGCTCTCAAGTAGAATTTCAGAAAAATTCATGCACATATACACAAGAAGGCATGTTCTAGACTGTTCATAGCAGCATTGTAATAGCTGAATATCTGAAGTCACCTCAGTAGCTATCGATTGGAAAAGGGGTAAATGAGTAGTGACATAGCCACAGAGCATAGAACACAAATGTACTAGCGCACATGTATCCACACGGATGCAACTCAGTGAGAGTGTTGTAAGCAAAAGCCAGGTTGCAAAAGAAGATTACTGAAACCATTCATGTAAGGTTAGCATGAGGCTCCAAAGAATATTTTGTTTAGGGATACATGAGTGTGCCCATAAATATGTATATACATTTCTCATAAGAGTCTGAAGGAAAACATGATAATTTTAAAGACCAATTTCATGGCAGTAGTTACCTCTGAGAAGGTGTGAGGGAGATACCACTGGGGAGAGGGGTGAACCACTGGATTTCCACAGCTGATGGATGGGCACCTGGCTGTTTCTATTAATACCATTTATACTGTGGAGATTTGTATTACATTATCATCAGAACAGTAAAAGGTGACATATAGGGGCAAGCAAGGCCAAATACTTATTTGGGGAATGGAGTTCTATCTTTTTTTTATCTTTTTTTTTTTTTTTTAAGAGTTGCAGTATTTTATTTTACTTTATTTTAGAGAGAGTGAGCACATGCACGTGCAAGGATGGGGTTAGAGAAAGAGAGAGAGGGAGAGAGAGAATCTCAATCAGACTAAATGCCCAGTGCAGGGTATGACATGGGGCTCAGTCTCATGACCCTGAGATCTTGACCTGAGCTGACATCAAGACTTGAATGCTCAACCAGTGGAGCTGCCCAGTCGCCCCTGGAATTGTATGTTTACATTCACCTTGCACAGCACTCAACAGTATATACAAGTGCTAAGTGTATCATGAATTTTATTTCCTACATGTAATTCAGCAGTGATTAAAAACTTTAATCCTACTTCTCTTTGTAGTGCTCTGTAGTCGTTGTACCCTCATTTATGTGCCTGTTGATTAGGCTTTTATTGCTGTGGTTTTCTTCAGTGCTAATATTGAGAATAGAGAAAATGTAGCGAAGACTTTAATGATCCTCTTAATTATTTTTCTTTCATTCTACGTAGACTTGAATTCTTTTCTCTCCAAACATATTTTTAGTGTTTAATCAGAGGAGTGGGCTGAGAGAAGCCTGTCTTTCGGGTTCTGTTTCCTTTAGGCTGCTAGACCCAGTAGGTTCTTATTTGCTCAGAACCTGTAGGACTCTCAGACCTTTTTGTGAGAAATGGCATTTATTGTAGTCTCGTAGTTTCCTAATTACATATAATGAAGGAGAAGATGTAAATTAAATAAAGACCAGTCCTCATGTCTCAGTGATGTGAATGCCTACCTTCTCTCCGTGCCTCATCACCTCTTGCTTCCCATTGCTGTCCTCTGTGTCATGTGTTTGATACACAGGATGCCAGGTGAGAATCCCTAAATGTCTTTATGAAAAACAAGAGAGAGAAAAACTACCACCTCTCAGCGCTTTCTGACCCAAAAGATAAAGTTAGACTTTCTATTGTTTTTTTTTTAGGCTGGGATTATGTGAATCAGGCCACTCGTTGCGGACACATGAATTAATACCTATCAAATGCATTGTGGAGATGAGAACGTGAATTAATTTGTGTAGATGTGTAAATAGTGCTCCAAGGAAAAAGAGATACTGGCATAGTGTTCTGGAGCTTATCTCTACAAATAAAATAGTGTTTGTTGAGAGCCAGGGACTCCAAAAAGAATAGTGAATAAGAGCCCCATTAAAAAAGAAAGGTAGAAAATCACAGGCTCCTAGTTCCAGGAAGATTCTAAGCATGAAATTTAATCCAGAAGCCCCAAAGGAAAAGACTGGTGTATCTCTTCTAACATGAAAATTTCTCTGTAGTAAAGAAAACCCAAAGAAAATAAAGTGTGAGAAATATTTTTAAGCCCATAATAGATAAATATCTGATTGCCTTACACATAGAGCTTGTTTAAATTGACATGAAAATGGTCAGTGTACCAGGAAAAAAATGGGCAGAAGATGTAAAGGGCATATCCTAGAAAAAAAGTCAAACCGTCCCCCCCAAAAATATGAGATCATGATTCACCTCAGTCATAAGAGAAATGTGAGCCAGAATAATAGAGTATCATTCACCTAGCACATTGTCAAAAATTTTATAACATTGACAGAACCCAATGACCGCAAGGTTGTGCAGAAGCAGGCCCTGCCACATGACGTAGGTGTCAACGTGAACTGGTGCATCCATTTGGGTTGGTTTGCACTGTTGGTTACATTTCAACTGCCTTTGCCCTTTGGCCCAGCAAATTCATCTCTAGGAATTTATCTACTGAGATTCTCACAAAATAGCAGAAAATAATAAGTCTGGCTACTTGTAAATAGCAAATGGAAAGTTAAGTTGTTACCTCTTTATCATTTAACGTGTCCTTCAGTAGGGAACCGGTTTCGGTTTCATAGAAAATGATTCAGACCTACAATCCAGCACTGCATGGGGTTGTTACAAAGAGTGAGATAGACTTTCATGTTTTGTTATTAAATTGGTGCCCAAGATAGACAATTAAGTGAAAAAATACATTGTGCATATTGTGTGTGTGTTTTTTAGACTGCATATGTACGTTTATGCACACTTTGCATATCATGCATATTCATAGGAAAATTTTGGAAGGAGAAGCTTAGCATTGTTTATCTTTGGGGAATAGGAAGGTAGGGAAATTAGCATATAGTGGTTTTATAATAAAATAAGGCTCTAAAAATAAATCCATAAAGAAAACAACAGCAACAAAATACCCACCTTAGTTTTCTGTTGTGTAATAAATTACCAAAGATACAGGGGCTAAAAACAATACCCATTTTTTTACATTTTAGGGCTCTAAAGGGCATAAGTCTGGGTACCCTTGACTTGAACTCAGGGGATTCTCCAGGTATCATAAGGCCAAAATCAAAGAAAGATGGAAAAGCACAAGTTACTAGCTCCCTAGGAACCCTCACCTAGTGTTTCTGCTTAGGATATGATTAAGACCACAATCAGAGTGTCAGTTGGGCTGGGCTCTTATGTGGAGACTAGGAAAAAAATCTTCCAAGCTCCTGTAGGTTGTGAACAGATTCAGATGCAGTGCCGGTATAGGAACAGATCCCTATCTCATCCTAACCATCCACCAGAGCACAGCCAGTCATTCCCAGGCTTCAGATCTCTAACTTCTCTACCCTCAACCGGAGCACATTTTTTCTTTGAAAAGGCTTATCTGATTGGGTAGTGACTCCAGGCTTTTTAAGTCCTAAGAGCAAATGTTGCCCCCTTCCGAAATACCTAACCTCTTGTGTCTTCAAAAGTTGTTTTTACTGGGAGTTTGCAGGTGACTGTTCCAATTCATTTATAAGAATGTTTCGGGAAGGAAAGATGAAAAGGCGTCTCACGTTCCCATTGGGCAATGCCAGGCATTATTAAAGGCAGGAAATATCCCTAAGGTTAGATTAGTATGTTGTTGGGGAAAGTTTCATAAATTACTTTATAGTAGTAAAGGTGCCTCATTTCGGAAGGATGAGTCACCACCGTATTTGCCCCCGCCCTGTTCACCAAGCCCCTCCTCAAAGCTCTAACTCAACTAGAGGAGGCCCCTGGAGATGGAAATAATTCGAGCTGCAGAGCTGCTCTTCCAAGTAGAAACTCAAAACCTGCAGAACAGCGTCGGGCTGGGCACCGGGGAGTGGGGCAGCCCAGCCAACAGCTCACTTCCCACTCTTGTGAAGGAGCGCACACGGTGGTGCACCGCCCGTCACCCCCCTTCCTCCCCGCCTCCTGGGGGCCCGGGGCCGTGGGCCTAAAGAACCCAACCCAGTTCACACATAACGGGAGAAACCATGAGATACTGTGGATGTTTTTTTGCAGCACAGGTTTTTTTTAGTTCAGAAAACTGTGAGGTCCTTCCTCTCTGGGCCTCTTTCCGGGAGCCTCTTTTTGAGCCCCACGTGGGAACGGGCATACCCACTTACGATGTGCCCTGCGTGCATCTGCGCTGTGGGGGTTCTCGTTCATCACATGTGACACTGGAGCTGATGGGGGCGCACGGGCGGTGGTTTTTGCGGACATGCGTTGCTGATGCAAAGAGCTGGGGGTTAGCAGCCCGGCAATGAGATAGAGGGGGAAGGAAAGACACACCGTGGAGCAGAGGTCAGAGAAGATAGTCTGGGATAGAAGGGGGGCGCGAGCGTGCCGGGGTGCCAGCTGTGCCCCTGAGAGCATCCCCCAGGTTGGCGAGCAGCCTCGTGCCACCGCACCGTGTGCAAGTGGGAACCCCAAGCGTGGAAGGTGTGTAGCCGGGCAATAAGGGATCTTAGTAAAACCTGAAATTTGCGTTGTGGGTGCCAACCAAGTCCTTAATCGGCTCAGCAGCACCCACATGACTCTGTGCCATTTTAAAGAAATGGTAAAATCTCATAAATTTTATAGGCCGCATCTCTGGGACTCTGATCCTGCAACCTGGTATGGTTAAAAAATAAAATGTGATATTATGATTATAACAGTGAAAACTGATTAAGTATGTAGAATATAGGAAAAATGACATGAAAAATAGGAATCTCCTCCAAACCCACTACTCAGAGACAACCCCTGCTCACATTTTATTGTATTTCTTGTCCTTTTTTCCTGTACGTGTGTGTGCTTGTGCATGTCTGTATGCGTATACATGGGATTGCAATGCGTTATGTTGAGACTTTCTATAGTAAGTGCGCCCTTGCCGGTGCTCATGGTGTAGAGTTTTAGGTCCCATCAATAATATAAGCCAAACACAATATCATAATAATTTTTTCCAATTTTACTGAGATATAATTGACATGGATTAGTTTAAAATGTACGACATAGTGGTTTGATATTTTTATATATATTGGGAGATAACTTTAGTGAACATCTATCATCTCATGTAGGTGACACTTTTTTTTTTCCCCCCTGTGATGAGAACTTTTAGGATTTATTCTTTTGGCACCTTTAAATATACAATACAGTATTGTACAGCAAAGTGACTTTAGTTCACATTACATTCCAGAACTTATCTTATGGTTGGAAGATGGGCCTTTTGTATTTCTCTGTTTGCTTTATTTCACTTAGTATAATCTCCTCGTGACCTATCCGTGTTGCACATGCAGTATTTCCTTCTCTTTTTATGGCTGATTGGTATTCACATACATTTTCTTTATACATTTGCCTTTTTCTTTAAACATTTTCTTTATACACTTGTCTCTTGATGGTTACTTAGGGCATTTCTGTGTTTTAGCTATTATAAATAATGCTGCAGTGAATATGGGCTGCGTACATCTTCTTGAGAGGGTGGCTTTGTTTCCTTCAAATATACACCCAGGAGTGGAATTGCTGGATCATATGCTCTTTCTAATATTATTTTTTTGAGGAACCTCCATCCTATTCTCCATAATGGCTGCACCAATTTACATTCCTACCAGCAGTGCACAGGGGTTCCCTTTTCTCCACATCCTCACCACTACTCAGGACCTCTTTTGACAATAGCCATTCTAAAGTGTGAGGTGAATATCTTATACTTTTAATGGATATGTTTTATTAATCTTGTTTCATATCACTGATACTCATTTCTGATTTGCCATTTGAATTTTTTTAATGGTGCTTTCTGAGTAACGTGAGGTTTTTTTTGTTTTCTTTTATTTTTTTTTGTGGTCTAGTCTATTTCCTTCTGATTTCTTTCACTTTTGTTGTCCTTGTGTCTAGTTGCTATAGTTTCATTTTTTCTAACAAGGCTGATCTTGCTCTAAGAATGGTCTGCTCCGACCTCACTGTTTCTCCTGCTCTCTTCATGCTTGATAAGTTCAGTATCAGTCACATGTTTCCTTACCGTCTCATACTCTTCATCTGTTGTATAGGGTGATGGTTTTCCCAAGCAGTGAGTGAGGTTTTGAGCAACAGGAGCTTTTCTGAACATGCTTATGTGTTTCTTCTCCAGTGTTCGTGGTACCAGGTTTGTAT
Source organism: Canis aureus (assembly GCF_053574225.1). Taxonomy (NCBI): domain Eukaryota; kingdom Metazoa; phylum Chordata; class Mammalia; order Carnivora; family Canidae; genus Canis; species Canis aureus. The sequence continues at coordinate 53,308,668 of NC_135615.1, forward strand.
GTTGCACACGGAGGGAAAGCTGTTTCTTGCGAGTTTTAGCTTACTGGTTGGAACAACTTAGAGATTAGGGACCTTTGGGTATCAGTGAAAAATGAGATAAAGTGAGACTAGAGACATAGCCCTGAGTGTGATAGTATGTCTTTTTCACTTATTTTATAACTGTCATTCAAAAGCCATCAGCAGATTTTTCATACCTGAAATGATATTTGCCAAATTGGTTAAATTGGCTTTGTAGATCTTTAGCAAAAATTTTCATTCGGCAAAGCATTCATCTCCTTCAGCCTTATAGACATGATGGTAGGAGACAAATGGTTCCCTTGCTTCTTTATATTTGGGGAATAGCCCAGAGCAAGATCATGTCCCCACAAGGCCATGACAAATTGATTGTGAGCCCTAATGGAAGTTGTTCTATGATGCCTTGTATAACCAGTCTTTCTTTAAAATGATAGAGACTTTTTTTTCTCGAGGAATCTCTGATACGGTCACCTGTGGTCTTTTTTTCATAGTTATAAGCAGATCTCAGTTATACCAACTTAAACTTGTAAAACTTTGTGTTCAGTCTGGAGCTTCTGATGTCCTCAGAATTTCATTTTATGGAGCTTAAAATCAGCAAATCATGTGGATAAACTTGGTCAAGTAAAACATCACCCTGGAATCATCTGTTTTGATTAAAATCTTCAAAGGGCCCAAGACCAGATTTCCTAATCTAGTGTGTTTGTCCACGCTGTATAATTTCACAATGCATCTATTCAATGACATCAGGTATTTCCTAAATCAGGTTCTCTGAATTACAGAGAATACTACCCTTCTTATTCCATGCTACATTCAGAGCTCTATATTTTAATTCTTAGCCTTTGTGTAATTGCCAATTGTTGGCTTGAGTAATGACACATACTTCCCTTCCTGCTTAAGGAAAAGTATGATAAAATCAGATGGACTGACGTCAGTCAGTGTATTTTCCTAGTGTTAGATATTGCTTTGTGTTGAATCACTCATCGGGGGTATATTCCAGCATCATTAGAACTTAATTCCTTCATGCAGATCATCTGCCTTGTGACTTCAATTTGTCACTTTAGTCCTTTGAGAAGACTCTAATGTGTATATGTAATCTTTTCCTAATATTAATTTAACAATTAACATCTTTCATGTATCCTGAAACTCTAAATGTAGACTTTAATCTGAATGGCCTTTGATTTAACTTTTTATTCTCTCCTTCAGTTATAAATGGAAGCTTTGGGGAAGCTGCCTTTTAAATTTATTTTAAATCTCCCCTGTATTAACAAAAAGTGATAATATATTTTTTCTTTTATGTTGTTTATAGAAGATGGCAGCCCCTCAAGAGGGTTTGACTCTGTCATCCATTGGGGACGGCTCTTTGTTTTTTAAATTGAAATGTTATAACTTTTTTTAGATTATGCATTAACTGAATTTTCTTCGGCTCTGTTAAGTTGCTAAAGTACTAGTTGGATCTTAACTGCCTATTTTCGAAGTTAAAATTGACAGTATTTAGTGGTATGTTAGATGTGGGATGAGAGAGAATTGATCAAAGATGGTGTGCAGGTGTCTTGCTGAGGATATCGATGGACGGAAGGGGCATTTCTCGAGATGGGGCAAAAAGAGCAGATCTGAGGTAATGCTGAAGAGTTCACTTTGCTGCATACTAGGTTTTAAAAGTCCATGATACAGTTCAGTGACCTAAAGAAACAATTGTTTTATGGATCTGAAACTCAGAGTTTGAGTCAGTGCCAGTGATACTAGTTTGGAAGACATTCATTCATTAATTAATGGTGTTTAAAACCTTGGGAGGGAATGAAATCAGTGAGGGAGAGTGTTGTGGACTGAAAAGAAGACCGAACCTGGCTGAGTGGGGGTGCTTAGTCTATAATGCCAACATTTAGAGGTCCTGAGAGGCCAGGTCGCCAGCAGGGAACTGAGAGGCAGCAACCAGAGAGGCAGGAGGAAAAGCGGAGAATGTAGTATCTCAGAATTTAGGAGGAGACAGAGAGCCCAGAAAGAAGGAGTGGTTAAGTTTTAATAGCAAGTCCTAAGTCTCCACCAGGCACTTAACAAATATTTATTCAAAGAATAAATAACTGTTCATAAAGAAATGCACAGAGCTTCATTTTACCCTCATGACCAAAAAGGCAGCGTACTCTCTGGGGTCTATGGCAAGATTTGTTTCCCCCAAAGAGAAAGTCCTCTGAAATATCTTATTACTTAGAAAGCCCCGCAGATTTTAGTGCATTATCTTAGTAACTTTAATTTGAAAGTAGCTTTAGCAAATCTTTCACTTACCTTCTCCATAATGTGATCTGTTGCAATCATTGTTAAAAGCCGAGAGGGAGCTCCTGCGTTTCATAACTGTTTGGTGGTTTTGATGCTAAGGTGCTGTCCCATCTCCTGAATCCACAGAGCAGTCAAACAAGGCAGTGTTTCACCAAAATTAAGGAAATCTGAACTGTGGAAAATAGACATTGGAAATTCATGAAGTTATTTTCGCTGTGAGAAAAAGAGATTTTTGCAAATTTGAGAAGGGAGAGGATTCTTGAGAAACAACAGTCTCAAAATAGCCTGGTTTCTTGAAAGTTAGTGAGGTAGAAAAATCTTTTTAAATTTCATATTTTATGAAACAATTAGAAATGAAAATAATGGCTTATTGACTGTTAACTTTTGGGTTAGACATTTTAGGACTTAAATCTCGCACAGTGTGATAATTACATATTTTACTGTTAGAAAATAAATAAACAATATGTGTCATTAGGTCTTCAAATGTCTAGAAGTTTATATATTCATATTGGCTAAAAAGATTCTTTTTTGAAAAAGAAGAGATTGGCTTATGTTTCGGGTGGCTTTTATGTTAATACAGATGGTAAGTAAATGATCACCTAGAACATAAAAAGCTAAAAAAGGTGTATTTAAAATCCTTGCTTGACTCCCTGCTCTCCTCACCCTCAAGATTTTCGGAGCTTCATGGTCTCAGACTGAACGCAGCTTTGGTGATTATCACAGTGACTTTGATTTTTCTTGTACTACGGTGCTTCTGGCACCCTTGTCACCAGCATACCCCCAAATTATCTCCGACCTTAAGTTAGAAATCCCTAGCTGTGTGTATGTGTAGGCAGTCTTCTTCTGCCCGTTAGCTGGGAAGAGTGTCTGGATTTGTATCACAGACGGTTCCGTAGAGATGGAGGAATGTGAGGCAGGGGTCCCATTAGTACGGGATCCACCAGCTGCCTGCATTCAGTGCCAGCACCCTTGCTAGAAGGCTAGGTGCTCACTGTAACCTAGTGGCCTGCACCTAGTTGGCAACCTCAAGTAAGGGAAGTTTCTAAGTCTATATTTTAAATTCAAGTACCTATGCTAAAGAGCATTTTCTTAAATATGCACAGTAATGCCATCTCTGTCTTTGAACTTCCTGACTCTGGCATAATTACAATTTCAGCTTTAATGATGCTTTAATGCAGATTTTTTTTTTTTTTTGTATTTATTACATCAATGGGTGAGTACTTCTCCAGAAAGCCATGCAAATTGCAGGCTTTTCAAGCTCTACACTTCTATCTTAGGGGTAACAGTGGGTAATTACAGAGCTTGTCACGAAATGTTAAGGTGTGCGTATACTGTGGCAACCATCACCAGTTTAGAGGCTTCAGCGGTGGGGAAGGAGAGCCCGTCAACACTCATGCATTGGAGTTGATAGCAGATTTGGTATCCCCACACGCAGGAAGAGAGAGGTGGAAAAAATTTAGAAGAGCACACATACAAGCAAAGTCAGACAGTTTTAAGGAAAAGAGATGATTTTTGCTTTGAAAAAAAGAAACATAAAAAAATAAAAGAAAAAGAAAAAAAGAAATATTTTACATTTTTAAAGTGTCTTCAGAAACCTTTCTTTTTTCTGTTTCCAAAAGCTGTGCATGTTTATTGTAGGAAATTTGGAAAATACAAGAAAGTATAAAGAAGAATATGAAAATCATCTGTGTTCTTATCCACCACTCAGAGCCAACAACTTAGTATTTGGGAATTTGTCTAAATATGTTTATTGTATATACATACATCTATGACACTTGTGTATACATCAATTGTGCATAAAATATAAATTTTTATATATACATATATTTTGTCTCTACATGTATGTGATCTGTGGGATCATAGATACAACTTTGTATCTAGATCACTTTTCTTCAGTTGAGATTTTTACGTATCATTAAATAACTTTTTTTCTTCAAACACTTGGTTTTAAAAAGCATAAAATACTCCATTTCTTGAATATGCCATCGTTGCCTTACCCTAGTGAATATTTTGACTCTTTTCCTGTTCCTTGTTCTTAGAAGTAATGTCGTGGTGAATAACATTATGCATCAGTCTTTGTGATCAACTCCGATTAGTTTCTCAGCCCAGTCTGGGAGGGTTTTCTAGAAAGTAAGTGCTCACCTTCTGTTGTCTTGTATTTGTGGGGTCAGGCCATTCCTTTCTGTTTACTGGAGCTGTTGTTGAGGCCCTCGAGTCAGATTGTGTCCACAGGAAATGCTGTGTAATGCTTGCTGCAAATGACATCTCACGAGCATCAAGAATGTGTGGTGTAGGCCCCAAAGTAACTTGATGCGTATCCAAGTACATCTCAAGTGTGTTCTCACTAGGTGAAACAATAGCTAGTTCTATTGAACTTCCAGGAACTTTGTACCAAGTGACATCATGGTGACCTGGTAAAGTTAGTGAAGTAAGTGGAGGAGGAACCACATAGCACAAAGCTGCAGAGCTATTGACACTTCACACTGTGTCCTAACTTTCCCAGACATTGGGGACTTAGCCTCTAGTGTAGAAACCTCCAGCTGCTATGTGACCCTGATCCTCCTGCCTGAACCCTTTTAATTTTGAGATCTTTAACAATTGATGAAATAAGTATTAGATGATGTATGTAATAAACCCTAGACCTCAGGTTTAAAATCAGGATTTTAGCTCCTCTCTACTATGTATCAGCATTTTACTCCCTTGGGCAAATCATTCTCTATTCTCAACGTTCTTATATCTAAAATGTAAGGAATAGAACTTGCCTGTGCCACCTCCTATGATGGCTTAAACTTGACTATATTTGCAGTATTCTAAAGTCCACACCAGTGTGAGGTTTTCAGGAACTGTTTTTTTTTTTTAAGATTTTATGTATTTATTTATTCATAGACACAGAGAGAGAGGCAGAGACACAGGCAGAAGGAAAAGCAGGGGCTCCATGCAGGGAGCCCGATGTGGGACTCGATCCCGGGTCTCCAGGATCACACCCCAGGCTGCAGGCGGCGCCAAACCGCTGCGCCACCATGGCTGCCCAGTTTTCAGGAACTACTAAGGTATTATCACAACCGATCTGAATTCATAATGTTAAAATAATAGGATACCATGGTGTGTAAATACAAAGCGAATTATAACACAGGCCTGTTACAGTCTTCACATGGGTTGCTGACAGTGGAGTGTGGCATCCTTGTAACTGTCCCCATTGCAGTACCTTTGTCATAGTCTGTGATATTTTCGTCTTGGCATTCCAGCTTTTGGAGATCCCTCAATTACGTACTTAGTCTGGTTTAGAGATGACTTGGGAAATGAATGCCATTTCTTTTAAAAGTCAATTCCAGGGGTCCCTGGGTGGTGAAGTCGGCTAGGTGTCTGACTCGTTTCAACCCTGGTCGTGATCTCAGGATTGTCAGCTGGAGCCCCACGCCAGCCTTGCGCTCAGCGTGGAGTCAGCTTGGGACTTTCTCCCTCCCCTACTGTGCTCGCTCTTTTTTTCTCTCTCTCTGTCTCAAATGAATAAACAAAGAACAAATAAATAAATCTTATAAAAGGGATCCCTGGGTGGCTCAGCGGTTTAGCACCTGCCTTCAGCCCAGGGCCTGATCCTGGAGACCCAGGATCGAGTCCCACATCAGGTTCCCTGCATGGAGCCTGCTTCTCCCTCTGCCTTGTCTCTGCCCCTCTCTCTCTCTCTCTCTCTCTCTCTCTCTGTGTCTCATGAATAAATAAAATCTTAAAAAATAATAATAAATACATCTTTAAAAAAATAAAAATAAGAAACAAAAAGTCAGTTCCAGTGGACCAGAACCACAGCAGTTCCATAGGGCCTGCCGAGGGATAGGGATAGGGAAGGATGCATAGCCCCCTGCTTGACCTTTGCTTCACAGAGCAGATCAACATTTGTCACATTTTGGGCTGGAGAGTCGTCTTTTGCCAGAGCATAAGATTCATGTACACACGTGCATGCACACACAGATGCATGTTTAAAAGCCATTCTAAGAAACTGAGACCTAGGCAGCCAAGGGTTCAGGATCCCATGACTTGTTGGTATCAGACCTAAGTCTGGAACCCTGTTTCCCAGTCAGTCCCCTGGCACCCTTCCCAGCAGGACCCTGTAAGATGGCCCTGACCTTCAGGGTCTTTTGGTGGGATCAGGGAAGACAGGGAACATCCCCAGACTTAGCTTTGGTTCATTCTTCTCTCTTGGGCCTGACGCAGTATCTTGACCCATGGTTTTCTTCATTTATGTTTCTTCTGTATTGCTCTGTGAAAGAGCATGGGTCTCTCACCTGAAGTGGGGGGAGGGGGAGCTCACTTTTCACAAGTACATGCATAGATTTATAGGCATCTTGTTATTATAGTTACCATTTATGGTGTGTTTGAGGATAGAGAAAAATGTTAGATTATATTAGGAATGAATTAAGTTGTAAAACATTGAAAGAGGGAACTGTTGGTCAGGGGAGGAGAGTGTCAGGAATACGCTAACAAGACCCCACATGACTAAACCAAGTGAAGGGGGGTCAGCAGGAAATCGCACCTACCTGGTAAACAAGTGGGCTGAGAAGAGGGTAAGCTTCATTTTTATAAAAACTGTGCATTTCCTCACTATACTGCTGCTGACTCTCCTGTCAACATCTCCCTTTCTGGTGCAGGATCTCTGTCTGATACAGGTGCACTGAGAATTTTCCTCCAAAGCGTAAACATTCCAGACTGGTCCACTTATTAAGGTGTCAGTTGTCAGTGAATAAAAAACCAGCATTTAATTACTTGGACCTTTTTTGAGTGGATATAAAGAAGTTATATTCCAGATGAATTTTCTTATAGTTCTGTAGTGGTTTGCTATTAATCAGATATGCCTTTGAACAGTTCTCTTATCTTCACTTGGCTTTAATTTCCTTTTGTGTTAAAGGAGGAAATTGGATTATATGTATTTATTCTAATATTCCTTTTTAATATTTATTCCAAGGCTGTAACTCCATATTTCTAGTTCTTTTGTTTTAACGAATTTTTTTCCCCTACACTGTGCTATCAAGATTAATTCATCCTGGCCTTATGTTTTTCACTGGGTGCATGCTCTTAGTATTCAAAGGGCAGATGGTCTCTCAACATCTAAAATAATAAGGAAAAGATTTAGGGTAAGAGCGTAGATTGGATTCTCCAGACCTAAGATGGAGGAGGGGGACATGCCTGAGTGACCCACAACCATGTCCTGGATATGGTCACAGATACCATTTGAGGATGGATATTCCATCCAGAAGGATTTTTCTTTCATGGAAAAATTGGTTTTCCTATGTCCTGGGCCTCTCAGGCATAGTTTGAAAGCCATCCCTGTGTTTACTGGAGTAGCAGTTCACCTTAGCTTGTGGTAGGTATGTCTGTAAACTGGAGTAGTCAGGCTTACAAGCCTTATTTTGCATGTGGACATATCCTGGAACTGTCCAGTAGTTACCAGAGTGACCTTCCCCCATCATTAAAGGAATGAATTTAGTTTTGGAGGTTTGAGGGTGAGGGAGCAATCCTGAGTATGTATGTGAGAGAGGGAGAGAGACAGAAAGGCAGAGAGAGAGGTCCTAAGGCTGAGAATAAGCCCTACTTCAATGTTTGCAGATGCAAATCATTTTAAATTGACGAAAACATAGGAAATGAAGCAAGTTCCTTGACTGGTAAAACAAAGCCCTCTTCCTTGTAGGATCTGTAATTTGGCGTGGGAATGAACACATTCTAGCATCCCTGAAATTGAAAGAAAAAAAAATATGAGCGGGTTCACATTTGGGGCTTCTGTGCCATTATTTCGGTAGGAAATGTGGGTTTGAAGCTTATCCCAAGTTATTTCATTTGACACTTTTGATTTTCAAAAGAGAAAGGCCAAATGTAAATTCTTTCCCTTCTCTGGAGACCCAGGCAGTCTTTTAACATCAAGAGATGTACCTACTTCCCCTGACAAAAAATTTCCCACAAGCAGTAGCAGTCTGCTTTGTCAAGAGCTCTGCGAAGCTGTCGTATTTCACTTCTCCTGTACTGCTTGTTGACACGGATGATGGATGTTCATTTCTCATGGTGATGGGAGGCTGCCACTATTTCTGTCATGATTATGTGCCTGTCTTACCTGACTCCTGCTTCACATTTCATTTCCGGAAATTGTCTTCCCCATCAGGGTAGCAGTCACAATGCCTAAGTTTGTAAAGTTCCAATACCTAGCGACTAAAGTCACTAACATTAACATGCCTCACCGTGAGTGGCTGGCTTAAAAGTTCTGTGCTTGTTAGCTTATCTGTAACATCCCACCATCCCCAATCTGTGAAACTTCGGTAACACAGGAGATTAAGAAGATACTAATGATGGGTCACATCTTTGGGAAGGATTACACGTGTAGCATAGAATCTCATGATTCCAATACACCCAACACATGGCTAGACCTCAGGAACAGGGTAAGTAAGAGCCTGATGGACACAGATAGAACATTTCCACAGGACAGTGGATTTCACTTTCCTCTACCACGTATTCTGACGTCAGAGACGTTGTACCTCAGCCAAGAAGCAAAATATTTAGTGGTCTCCTCCTACCACAAGAAAGCTGTTTTACACCCATTGTTCTCCCAACAGCCTTATCTTTCTCTATTATATTTGAGAAACTACCCTTGATAGCATTAAACGTCTACCTCAGATAAACTGAAGATTCATTAATGAACTTGTAACAAAATATTTTTCTGGAACCAGATATATGGAACAGAAGCAGTAATCAAAGATACTGTTAATGAAGACTCTCCGTGTTGGAAGAGAGAGAAAGTAACAAAAATAAAAAAAAAAAAAAAAACTAATCTCTGCCCTGGATATAGCCCTGTGATTTTTTTTTTTTTTTAAGCAATGAAGGAAAAACACGAATCTACTTCCGAACGGAGAAGAATAAACTGATTGCTTACAAAGGAATACAATTTGTGCCTCAGACTTCCTTCCACAAATTTCCAGATACTGATATGGTGGCCACAGAACTCTATTTGATAAGATAGCATATGTATGTATGTATGAAGGCATTGTCATTCCTTTGAGGTCACATAAAATACACTTTTCATGTCTTTCCTGAGAAACTCACTTAAAGATATATAGCTCAGAATTAAAATAAAGAGCTTAAAGAATTGGGAAGATGGGATATAAAAGTAGCATGTTGAGCATACTAAAAGTTTGAAAAGATAGTTTAGAAATAAAACAGTGTAAGTAATGATTCAATAACAACAGGATAGCTCTAGAACTCCTATCAGCCAAGATGGAAGGTGGAGATACAGCAGAAGTACACACATGCCAGGTTTCTTGGCTTCCTTCGGGGAGTGAGGCAGGGGGACAGGAGTTAAACATAATCCTTTGGAATCTCTTAATTAGCAAGATAGACATTTAGCTATTCAGCTGTTTGGTTTTTTTTTAAAACATTTAAAGAAAATGTACTAGCATGAAAAGCAGTCATTCCGTTGTACGTCACAGAAGAAAAGAAGAAAATATCCCTACAACGCAGAGTAAGAAAACTACCTACCACACCTGCTTTGAAATATCAATGTGAAAATTGTAATGGAACACTGGAGAAGTTATTTACTATAAACCACTGAGGTTTATCCCAAGAATGCTGACTGACTTGATGTTATGAAAAGTACCAATACATCAAAGCAGTGGGTCCGATGTTCATCTGAATAGATGTTGAAAGAGCACTTCGTAAATTAAACATCCATTTTTGCTGAATGTGCTTTAGGAAATGAGAACACACAGAGAGTTCCGTAATACAGTAAGACACATCTCATTTAGACGAATAGCCGGTGTCTTACTTTAGTGAAAGATTGGCAGCATTTTATTAAAATATCTCCCCATTAATATTTAACTTTATTCCAGAGGTTCTTTGTACTCAAGGAACACCTAAAACTAAAACAAAATCTATAACTAAAACCTGGTAAAGTTTGTTATATTCGGATGACATAAATAACATAGAATATGCAAGAGAATTAAGTGTGTAAATACTAAAATTAATAAAAAGTATTCTGGGCAGCCCGGGTGGCTCAGTGGTTTAGCACCGCCTTCAGCCCAGTGCCTGATCCTGGAGACCCGGGATCGAGTCCCACGTCGGGCTCCCTGCATGGAGCCTGCTTCTCCCAGTGCCTGTGTCTCTGCCTCTCTTGCTCTCTGTCTCTCATGAATAAATAAATAAAATCTTTTTTAAAAATTAAAAAAAAGTATTCATTAGGCATATTTTATATAAGATGAATGTATAGAAATTAGTGTGGAATATTACCAGCTATAACCAGTTAGAAATGATAATGAAAGAAAGGGATTAATTCATGATAGCATTCCACTCTCTTCCCCTACCCCTTTTTCACCAAAGAAATGGGAAATAAATACCACGCCTTTGAAATAACTAGAAAGAGCCTTGAAAAAGATTGCTATGTAGAAGCAACAGAACTTTGATAGGAAATTCAAGTATTTTTCAATTTTTAATAATGGAAAGACATGTCCTGTTCATTGGGGTAGAAAAGCTAAATAATATCATTTTGCCATATTAAATCATGGTTCTAAAGCAACTCTAATCCAAATCCTTTTGATTGTGTGTGTAACTGTTTTATTGCAAGCACCATATTCACTCTATAGTTGAAGCAGAGGAGGAATTTATTAAGGTATATAGGTAGCTCAAAAATTTTCAGGAGGGCCAGAGAGTGAGCTTTGAAGTCCACGTGGCCTAGAAAACCACATGGACCATATCATGGTACTGTGCAGAGCAACTCCTGGCTACTGGTGCCCATGATCCTGAATTCCAGAAACTTAGACACTACACCCCCATCCCGAAGAGCAGTGCTCCTGAAAATTAATATTGCTCTGAAAATAACTGCCACCTACTCTTATATATTGCCTTCTCTAAAGCCAAAGTTGAGTTTAGACTTAATTGGCAAAGGCTTGGCTATGCTCTCATTGCAAAGAAAGCTGGGAATCTGGGTGGTGTGGATGAAGGCATCAGTCTTGGGAGGCAGCTCTGCTGATATGGGAAATTCCTCTTCTCTAGGTTGACAGCTCAGAAGACACTGGATGAGCATAAAGATGACACATACTCACTGGGCATAATGGCTGTAAAATACACCAGGAAGACTGTGTAGATGTAGTTGGCCACATAATTTCAAAGAGTTGGACCTGAGTTTATCAGACATCATCTGGGGTGATAACAGTGCAAGCAGTCGATCACACATGAATAATAATTGATTATTATTTCAGTTATTGCTATGATATTATTATTTTAAAGATTGATAATGATATGGTGAGGGAAACCACACACAGCACTGAGAAAGAGAGTGCTTAATCAGTGAATGGTATTGGGAATATTGGCTATCTACATAAAAATACATATGTGAGCTGGACTTCATACTTCCTAAAATGATTTTCATACAGATATTAAATGATGTGTAAAAATTAAACCCTAAAAAGTAAAATTAATATGTAGTTTAGGATGAGGAAATATTTTCTTAGCATGAAAAAGTGGACGAAATAGCTCAGGAAAAGATTGATAACACAAGTATACTAAAAGTTTACAATTTTGTAAGTTAAAAACACCATAAAAAAGTAAAATACTAGGGACACCTGGGTAGCTCAGCGGTTGAGCATCTGCCTTCAGCTCAGGGCATGATCCTGGAGTCCTGGGATCGAGTCTCACATCAGGGTTCCTGCATGGAGCCTGCTTCTCCCTCTGCCTGCGTCTCTGCCTCTCTCTCTCTCTCTCTCTGTCACGAATAAATACATAAAATCTTTAAAAAAATTAAAACTGATATTTTCTCATTTACTGAGAAAATATCTCCAATAAATATAATGGGAAGAAGTTTAATATTATTAAGTCATAAAAAAACCTCTTAAATGAAAGAAAAAATTCTAACATCCCACTAAAATAGGCATGGGATATGGACAGCTCACAAAAGAAGCAGTAGAAATGACAAATGAAAAAGTCTGATCTCCCACTAATCAAAAAAAATGCAAATCAAAATAATGAAATACCAGTTTCACCTGATTTGCAAATATTAAAAAGCACACACAGTAATAATCATTTCTAGTGATGATGTAGTGAGATAGTAATGCTCAGTACATTAATGTAAATTTATGATCTTTTTAGAAAGCAGAGTGGTATTTTGTCAAGAACACTAAAAATAGTTTCCATCACTTGAACTATTATTTGCACTTCATGAGATATAATTTAAGGAGTTAATCAGAAAAGCACTCAAAAATACATATTTAAAGGTATTAACCACAGCACTGTTTATAATAGCACAAAAATGGGAAACAACCTAAATATTGAATAGTGAGAGAGGAGTGACGCTCAAATTGTAGTCCGTCTGTCCAACGAATAATCTGTAGCCATTACAAAATCATCACAGGGAGAAAAATTTAACGGCATTGGGAAAATTATGATCACAACCTAATTATAAAGAACAGGATACAAAAATCGAATATGGCTTGTGATCCCATTTAAAAGCACGTTTGTGGGGAGTGCGTGCGCCTTGATCTCGGGGTTGAGATGACTTAAATAAAAGTACGTTTGTATGGACGTGTCCACACTACCAGAAAACAAGCCGAAGAAAAATATCACGCTCCTTTAATAGGATTACCAATTTCGTTTTGATGGTTTCTTCGCCACCTCTTCCACCGTGAGCATGTGTTACCTTTAGAATAAGGTTGTTTTTTTTTTTTTTTTTTTTTAAGTTATTTTAAAACTGAGCAGTTCCTCTTCTCTGGATTTTAAACATTTCACCAGCAAAATCCCGTGTGCATATTGCTTCCAGCCTCACCATCTGCCTTCAGCTTAACGCAGTTAAACAGTTTTATGTTTAGCATTTTCCAATATTAGCAGCAGTACTAAAGTTATCCCCGCTGTCTGATTTATCCTTACTCAGCCCCTCCGTGGTGATGGGCATATGCTGCTGTGCTCTTCCCACCCTCACCTGGAAAAACACGCCTGCCGCAGAGTGGCCTGGAGCCTGGGTGAAGATCAGGGTGGGTTTTCTTTTTAATGACACGTACTGTTAAGTAAAAATGAGTTTTGCGGCTGACGGGTCATCTGAGTTCATTGCTGCTGTTGGAAAACATTACAAGACTACTTAGCAGAAATGCTTCATTTTCTAGTTAATATGTTAATTAGAAATATCCTAAGTAAAATTGGCCCGTGCTTAAGATCCAAACATTGTAAATCCTCTGGCCTGTACCGGAGGAAGAGGCTCTGTTCCGCTGTAGCTTCATAGCGGAAAAAACGCAAAGGCTCCCCCTCACGTGGGCCTTATCTCATGCATTTTCCACCTGAGAGCACATTTTTAATATGAGGTTTTTAAATCACTGTTTGAAATGATGGGCCGTTATAGCAGTTAAAATTTCTTTTAAAACTATGACTTGATTTATTTAAACTCATAACCAAGCATGGATGTTGTTGTTGTTATGTCTGGGTGAAGTCGAGCCAGCAAGTTCTACTCCTGTTCTTTGGGAAACTAGTTCAGGTCCAAGATTGGCCAGGGTTCACTGGTGACATGCCGAGAGGCATGACACTGCTCCGCTGCTCCTGCTCCACTACAACCTTCCTCTCCCAGTGGTCAAATCCGGTGATTTCTTTGTAAAAGAGTATTACCCAGCCTGGGCACCCTGCAACATTCAACCAGGATTTCCCATTTCTGGATGATTTCCCTTCCCTTCTCTTAATTCTTTCTTCAGTAGTTCCATCCTTCCCGCTGGCTCCTTTCTGTGTTCTCTTCCATGTTCACTAGCAGAGGCCCTGGCGTTACATCCTTTTTCACCCTTTTTTTTTTTTAATTTTTTTTATTTATTTATGATAGTCACAGAGAGAGAGAGAGAGAGAGAGAGAGAGCAGAGATACAGGCAGAGGGAGAAGCAGGCTCCATGCACCGGGAGCCCGACGTGGGATTCGATCCCGGGTCTCCAGGATCGCGCCCTGGGCCAAAGGCAGGCGCTAAACCGCTGCGCCACCCAGGGATCCCTTTTGTCACCCTTTTACTTGGGACCGGCACTCTTTTACCAAGATCTGCTGCTTCATGCCTGTGCGGATTCTTCCTACCGTTTTATCTTTGGCCTGGACATTTTTTCTGAACACAGATGCGCATTTCTATTCGCTGGAGCCTCCTCCACCTGAACGCGTCCCAGCAGCACCTCAGATGCAACTGATACTCAACAAGCAGGTTTATTGCCACCAGTTCTGTTAACTGTCACTTTTAGTAGTGTCCTTGTACCTGGCCACCCAAGCTAGCAAGCTCGTCAGCATCTTTCATTACACCGTCCCTGCTGCAAAGTCTTCATTTCACTCTGAAATTTGATGTCTGGAGCTTCACTCTGGCCACGGCCCCTGGTTCAGGGCTTCTGCAGCGGAGTGAGGACTGGACCCCCTCTTTGACCTGCTGTCACTGCCTGTGTCCACCTCGGTCACGTTTTTCATCTTTGTTGAAGCCCCCCCCCCCTTTTTTTAATACAAGAATATAATTATGTCTTTAAAGACATAGGTTGTCAAGACATACACGAGAGGAGTGGTACCCAGGTGTGAGTCCCGGATCAGCAGCAGCAGCAGCAGCTCCAGAACTAGTTATAAATATAAAGTCTAAGGCTCTAACCCATCCTTACTAATTAAGCAACATGGGGGTGGTGCCCAGTAATCTGTGGTCTCCCTGGTTCCCTGGTGATCCGATGTACTCGGCAGTTGAGAATTACAGCTCTGCAAGTTCTCAAGCCTGACCGCTCATTAGAATCACCTGCAGATTTTAAAAACATACCGGGCCCCAGACCAATTAAATCAGACTCCGTGTGTCTGACCTGGCATCAGTATATATCTTTTTAAAAGCTCCCCAAGGGAGTTTGATACATAGTGAGGTTAGAGAACAACTTAATCTGTAAAATTCACTTTCTGTAGCAGAATCTAAAACAGTGTTTTTCAAACTTGAATGGACGTTGGCATCACCTGGGAAGCTTTCAAAAGGATCCTGCTCCAGCCCCAATCTGCATTCTGATTTAATTGGATGGAAGTATGACTTGGTCATTGAGGGTTTTTGTTGTTGTTGTTGTTTCTGTTTGTTTGTTTTAATGCTCCCTGGGATATTTTAATGGGAATCCAAGGTTAAGAGTCACTGTTTTAAAGTTACGATTCTGAAATTTTAGTGTGCTGGAGCATCACCTGGAGTACTGGATAAAAATAGGGACCCCAGGGTTCCAGCCAGGTGCAGAATCACCTGGAATATTGCCTTTGGGGATAGTTCCACCTGGCCATACAGGTTTTTCTAGTTTAATCTTCTCTCATTCTTTGTGCTCCCCACCATTCACTGCCCTACCCTGCCTTAATTTACTACAACTTTCCTTCTATGACATCAAATTACTTGCATCCCTTAAATGTGCCTGGCTTAAATCTTTCCAAAAAAAAAAAAAATACAGATTGTTAAAGCTAATTGATGGTCTTGAATCAGTTGATTAGTCACTTAGGAAAGGAATAAACTGGACTGCTATCTCAATCCGTACACCAAATAGATCCCATATAGATACAGGAAAGAACTTAATTAAAAGAAACCTGAAAAGGACTAGAAGAAAACATGGCTGCATTGAGGAAATACTTTGGAAGAGAGGAAGGCCTTTCCAAACAAGGTAAAAAACCTAAAAGTCATAAAGGAAAATGGTTGATATAAATTTGATTAAAAAATTTATCCTTGGAGAAGTTACCCTACCCAACATCAAAAGATAAGAACAAATGGGAGAAACATCTTCAGTGTATTGCCAGAATTGCCTCAAGGTGTAAAAATACAAAAATAAAACAAATCTATAAAAACAAAAGACTAACCTAAGAATTCAGAAGAATAAAGTATGAGCTAGGTATAGTTTGTACAGAATGAAACACAGATGGTTAACTTATTTTTAAAAATGCTCAGGTTCACTCATAACGTAAAGAAGTACATCTCACAACTGCAAAGCCACCAAAATCTTTTTTTTAAAGATTTAATTAATTTATTTTTTTAAAAGATTTTATTTATTTATTCATGATAGAGAGGTAGAGACACAGGCAGAGGGAGAAGCAGGCTCCACGCTGGGAGCCCGATGTGGGACTCCATCCCGGGACTCCAGGATCATGGCCTGGGCCAAAGGCAGGCGCCAAATCGCTGAGCCACTCAGGGATCCCCTAAGATTTTATTTATTTATTCATGAGACACACACAGAGAGAGGCAGAGACTCCCAGGATCCCGACCTGAACTGAAGGCCAGTGCTCAACCACTGAGCCACCCAGGTGCCCCAATGCCACCAAAATCTTAAAGTCAGCATTGGCAAGGTTGAGAGGACACGGTGTCCCGTATGCCGCCAGGAGAGAGTACGTTAGTGCAGTGATCCCGGAGAGCTGTTTAGCTATCTGCACCAAGGTGAGAAGTGAACCCAGTATGAGACCCAGCACTTCTGTTTCTAGGAATTCAGCTCTTGGATGCAGTCACTTTATTGTTGCTTCACAAACTGGCCCACCTACACAGCAGGGAAGGAGAAACTGAGGAAAGAGGCAGGCCGCTCCAGATTGGGAAGTGGCAGCCCTAAAAGCAAGGGAAATTATTTACGAGGCTGTCTTGAGGGGCCTCCAGATGAGGAGATCTGGGCTTCGTGACCATCCTCTTACAAATGTATAGAGAGGACAAGTATCCTCTTACAAGTATATAGAGGGGTTCAGTTCCATGTTGAGACCAGCGCTCTCTCAGGGCTCTGTCCACAGAACAGCTTCCCCTGTGGGAACCACGAGCAGAGTATGCATTCTTTGGACAGGGGAGGGGGCAGGAGCCTCCGATTACCTGGGTCCAGCTGCCAGGTCATCTGAAGGTCACATGCCCTGAATGACCTCCTCCAGGAAGTGTTCACAAGACACTCACTGAGTCATCACAACACTGACATCACTCTGAATATCCACTAATAGGAAACTAAGTAAATTCTGGCACACGCATCCTGGAATTTTATATGATGATAAAGATGATGACAGATTTAGGTGTAGCAATACAGAAAGGTAGAGATAGACTGATAAGACAAAAGGCAGCAAATTTAGAGCTGTTTATACACAAATAAATGGCATTATATTATTTTTAGATTTTTTTTATATTGCACGTCTGTACGTATTCTGGATAGATCCATACCCTGTCACCAGAGGTTGCACCTGAAGAGTAGACCTGGGGGTTGGGAAGGCGGGCATGCGGGCCCAGAGCTTGGTGCAGCACATGATGCACAGTGAGATCATAATAAGAGTTTGAATGAATCAGTGAATGTGAGTCAGATGTTGGGAGAGATTTTTAGTCTTTATTGTGTCCCTTCCTGAACTGTTTTCATGGTGGGGTTTTTGGGGGGTTTTGTTTTGTTTTGTTTTGTTTAACCATGTGTACCTAGTTGCTTTGTAACAAAAGTAAAGTATGTAAAAATACGCTGTTCTCTTTCGGTGCTCTGTCCTTCTGCTGGTTCAGTTTCCTCTGCTTCAAAAGTCTCCTTTCAATCTTTCTTTTTTTTTTTTTAAGATTTATTTATTTATTTATTCATTCATTCATTCATTCATTCAGAGAGAGCAAAAGAGAGGCAGAGACACAGGCAGAGAGAGAAGCAGGCTCCATGCAGGGAGCCTGACGTGGGACTCGATCCCGGGTCTCCAGGATCACACCCCGGGCTGCAGGCGGCACTAAACCACTGCGCCACTGGGGCTGCCTGTCCTTTCAATCTTTCATCTCCCATTTTCCCTGGAGGTTCAGATCAGACGTCGCCTCCGTGCGGCCGTCCATCCCTCTTCTGAATTCGTGGCTTCCTCATTTGTTCATGCCGCATGAGTGCAGTATCTTGTCACATTCTGTTCCGTCTTTCTTCCTTGCCTGATGGATAAGAGAACGTTGTGCAGGGATGGTCTGACTCCTCTGACTTTCCCCAAAGGCTACCAAGGTTCTGTCATGGTAAGCACCTCACTATTTTCCTATGGAGCTGCTAAGCACTGGTCTTCCTTGTAGTCATGCTTGGCCATGATTGGCTGTTTCCAGCCCCTCAGGTGCTCTAGAACACAGAGCTGTAGTTTCAGGCACAGTCTCCAGAATGGTCAGTAGCCCATTTCCTCTATCACACCACCAATATCACTTGAAGGAAGCCCCCACCCCCAGTATCAATTATCGTAGACTTAATGGATCTAATGAAGTACCAGCATATATTGGCTTTTCCCCCCCAAGGTTTATGGAGACTTCGTTTGTTTTTTATGGAGACATTGTTGATCTATAACCTATGTAAGGTGTTCAATGGGATGACTTGATACATGTACACTTTGTAAAATGCCACAGTAAGGTTAGTTGATACCTTCATCTCCTCCCATAATTATCATTTTTTGTGTATGTGGTGGTAACATTTAAGATCTATTCCCCAAACTTTCAAGTATGTAATATATATGTTAGTTAGAGTCATAAATTATACATTAAATTGTCAGAATTTACTTATCTTATACCTACGAAATGTACCTTTTGAACAACATCTCACCATTTCCCCCAGGCCCTGACAGCACCATTCTGCTCTCTGTTCTTAGGAATTCAAGATCTGTAGACTCCACATATATGTGAGAATATACAGTGTCTGTCTTTCTGTGGCTTATTTCACTTAGCATAATGCCCTTAAGGCCATCTGTGTTGTTCCAGTAAACAATATTCCTTTATGCGTACCCCACAGTTTGCTCATTCATCAGTGGACACTTGGGTTGTTACCATACGTTGACTGTTGTAAGTAATGCTACAGTCAACATGGGGTGCAGATATCTTTTTGAGGTGGTGATTTCCTGATCTTTGGATGAGGACCCAGAGGAGGAATTTTTGGTTCATATGATACTTCTGTTTTTAATTTTTTGAGGAAACTTCGTCCTGTTTTCCATAGCAGTTGCTGCCCCTGTTTACATTCCCACCACTTGTGCTCAAAGATTTCTTTTTTCCCACATCCTTGCCAACACTTGCTGTCTCTTGTCTTTTTGCTTATAATTATTCTGATAGATGTGATAGATGTGAAGAGACATCTCATTATGATTTTGATTTGTGTTTCCCTGATCATGAGTGATGTTGAGCATTTTTTCATGTGTCTGTTGGCCACTATCATGGAAAAGTGTCTAAGGTATTGGCACATCTTTGAATTGGACTGTGTTTTTTGTTATCAAGTTGTATAAGATCCTTATGTATTTTAGATACTAATCTCTTATCAGATAGATGGTTTACAGATATTTTCTTCCATTTGGTAGGTTACCTTTTTGTTGTGCTGTTTCTTTTGCTTTGTAAAAGCTTTTTAGAAAGTTGAACATAAGGGCACCTGGGTGGCTCAGTGGTTGAGTGTCTGCCTTTGGCTCAGGGAGTGATCCCGAGGTCCTCAGATCGAGTCCCACATCAGATTCCCCACAGGGAGCCTGCTTCTCCCTCAGCCTATGTCTCTGCCTCTCTCTGTGTGTGTCTCTCATGAATAAATAAATAAAACTTTTTTTAAAAAGTACTACTTCTTTCTTTTTTATTTTCTTGTGTGCACCTTCGATGTCCCACTCCAAAAATTGTTGCCAAACTAATGTCGAGGAGCTTTTTTCACTGTTTTCTTCTAGTAGTTTTACAATTTCTGGTATTGAATTTAGGTAAGTATTTGTCACATAATTTAATATACCAAAATTTGTACCTGTTATGTACCTAATTTTTCCTTCAAAGGGCCACAGAGACCTGGTCTTGCTGTTAAGAAGAGTAATCACAACTTGGTTCCCTACATTAGTACCCATCAACATACCTAAAGGGTTCAACACATGATTAATAACTGTGGCTTTTGAAGTTAGTGATTTTTCTAAAAGCTGGTATTTGTGCATAGAGACTTTCAGGGTTGTATATGGTTTGAAGCAAACTCCCCTCACCCCACCCATCAGCAATTTAGGATTGTATGCTAAAAATACCATGGATACATGTATAGAACATAAATAGAATAAGCATCCAAATGCTTCCATCTCTATCATGGAAAAAGCCAAATCATGTTTGTTTGTTTGTTTTTAAAATTTTTTAAGATATATTTATTTATTTTGAGAGAGAGCGCATATGCGCATGCTCCTGTCAGAAGGGAGGGGAGGAGAGAGGGAGAGATAGAATCTCAAGCAGACTCTGTTCTGAGCATTGGGCCCTGCATAGGGCTTGATATCATGATATTATGGACAAGGAACCACACAGTTTTCATAAAATCTGGGCTCTCAGACCTATTTGGGTTTCCCGTCCTTTACTGTTTATTGATCCTTCCTCACCCAAGGACTACTCCTATCTGACTGATTAATTCATTCAGTACATATGAGATCATGACCTGAGCTGAAACCAAGAGTTGAACACTTAACCGACCAAGCCACCCAGGCGCCTCCCAGATCTTGGTTGTTGTTGTTATTGTTGTTGTTGTTAAGATTTTTTTTCTTTGATAGAGAATGCGCGAGTGAGCAAAAACAGGGGAGGGGCAGAGGAAGAGGGAGAAGCTCCCCACAGAATGGGGAGCCTGATGTGGGGCTTGATCCCAGTACCCTGAGATCATGACCTGAGCTGAAGGCAGACACTTAACCAACTGAGCCACCAGGTGCCCCCAAATCCTGCTTTCTGTAAGAAGGAAGGATTAGAATAATTAGAGTCATCTAATTTTTGTTCCTGATAATCATGTGTTGCATTGAGGCCCCATGTATTGATTTTTCACTATGCTAATAATTTTTAAAGTTCCAATGTTACATGAACTAAACATTGAGCTTTGTGCTATGAGAAAATGAAAGCATGCGATACACAGTCTTAAGGCAAATACCTTACTCATAAAATGTTAGGTGATGATTGAAATTAAAACTGACATTTAACGTCTAATAGTCAAAAGATTAAACTTGATAGTGAAAGTGTAAACAAGATTATGGTCAATGAATGGGGGGGGTGTTACCTATTTTTTCCTTTTACAGAGATATTTATTTATTTATTTATTTATTTATTTATTTATTTATTTATTTATTTTCTTTTACAGAGACTTTTAGTCTTCATCTAGGAACATAGGAATGATACACAGCTAAGCTTGGGACGTGTTCATGTCTGAAAAGAAGGGAGAAATTGTGGAAATCATGAAGTGAGTGTAGAGGAGGGTAGCAGTAGGATTTGGGTAGAGAAAGTATAAAATTTTTTTTTATTAACCCAGATGACATCTGTGGGCAAGTGGGATTTCCAGAATGTTCACATGGTAGGTAGGATGCTCTTTGGATTGAGAGCAAAGGAATTTCAAGTGTTAGTCCTGTTTTGACAATACTTGGAGGTTACATGAAGTGAATTTGTAAAAGGGACATTGAACTATTGTACCTGAGACAAGGAGGGAAGTTGCATTATACAGGGAAGTGAAAAAAAAAATCCAACACTTCCCGGTTAAGAATCCTAAAGGACAAATGAAAGTTTTGGATTTGATTTATAGTGTATACAAGCGAATTCTAAGGTCATGGTTCTCAGTCCTGGCAGCATGTTACAATCACTTCACTTAAAAAAGGGTGTGTGACGGCCTGGATATCAGCATTTTTAAAGCTTCCCAAGTGATTGTCTTATGCACTCCAGATGAGAACTGTTTATTGATCTCAGGACATGAAAGAAGAATGAAAGAAAAAATATTAGGGCAAGGTCTCAGGGCCAGGGAATTTCCAACATCGGTATGGTTTATGGGAACTGAGAGTCACAATTCTGAATTGTTAGATTCTTGGCACGTTGCATATTATTTTATAATGAAGCAATAGAACTGAATGTCTGATTCTTTTAAGTCTGAACCTGTTTCTGGGGTTAGAAACTGTAAATGATTAGGTAACTCTTAAAAGAACAAATAGACATATTTTGCTTCCTTCAGATAGAATTCCTGGTTACTAGCAGCCAAAGGAACCTTTAGTATTTGTTGAATGGGACCACCTTAAATCAAATATGTATTTTTTTAACTATGAAGAACTGAAAGAAAAAGTTGATAATAGAGAATATATTTTGATCATAGTTAGCAAAGTACATGGATGTGCACCTTGTCATTTAAATGCTTCCTCTTTGACTAGAAATTACTAAGCAGTTGAAGCAAAGAGTCTGAGAAGAACCAATTTCCTGATAGCACCCTCCCCTCTTCTAGGTAAAAAGGGAAATTCTTTGGACCTAATTACGTTAAAGAATTGAAATCCCTTCATGTATGACAGACAAAAAATATGCACACCTCCGATTACATTCTTTAACTCAGTTTTTTATCCTGATTCAGATAGTAATTAATTATCTAAGATGAAGGAATACGTCAAGTTTCAGAAAATTGCATGAGAACTACGAATACCAGTTACGATAGCTATGTCCTTAATTCATCTTCCTTGACCTCACAAATGCTACTCAGTAACTTTAAACAAAGACTACAGATAATCTCTTCTCTACTCTGGGAAGATGGATGACTATAGATGGGAGGAAAATATACAACTAAAAATCAACTTTCTTCATCACTCTTGACATTCACCAGTCTTTACGTGGGATCACCTTGAGCTGTGACATCAATTCAGAGTAATAAGGGAAGGGTCAATGAAAAGCTAAAACATTCTCAGGAACCCATTATAACGCATCTCCAAGGGATTCGTGTCAATGCCACAGCTTTTCAAATAGAGTACACAAATTCCAGAGGAACAGCCTCGTGGAATGGAGACAATAGGCATCTGCGACAGTCTTACGACATAGAAATTGACCTATTATTGAATCTCTTTTTTACTCCCTACATGTTTTCCACCCTCCAACCTCATCAGTCATTCCTTAGAAAGCATTATTTGTATTGTTGAGAGCCTTTTGTGACACAGTACATTCTCCATCTGGTATTGTCATTGAGAGTTCATTTTTTAGTAAGTAATCTTGATACATTCAAGGGCTTTGGTTTAAGGAAATCTCTTTTTCACATGAATTTGGATCCAGAATTGGTTTTGCAAGATGAGTCTAGAGCTGGAGGATGTCTAGATTTAGCTGCCTCTGTCAGATTTTTAGCTCTCTGGGTCATATTCACCACTTAATCTGTTGTAATAGGTAGCTCAAAGCTCCGTGCCTAAAAAGAACTTAATACATAATTACTGGGTTTGGGGGAAAAATATGTTTCTAGTTTTGTATATTATAGGGACTAAGCTAGGCACTGAAAATTCAAAATACACTTCCTGTGTATCAACATGTACTACGAGAGCTTATCCCTCACCAGCATTGAGGAGGAGGAGCAACAAGAGGAGAGAAAAGGAACAGGGAACATGTTGTTAAGTTCTATTGAGTCTTACCTATGGTGACAGGAGACAGAATGATAGAAGTTATCAGTACTCAATCTTCAGTGTTTAGCCTGTAGAATTTTCCTTCTCTGCAAACCCTTCACTAGCACTCTCGAGTAGTTTGAGTGTCTGAAACAGATCAGGATTATTCATTCTGTTGGCACTAAATCTGAGTGAGGAAGAATGTCATCTGCTGTCACGTGCAGTAATAAAAACTGTAACAGAATTTTTTAATTGATCTATCAATTTTTAAATTGATAGATTGATAAATAATGTGTTGAATGAGTTAAGTCGGTCAGATGATAGGACTGGTCCTTGGGTGCAGAAGGATCAATAAACAGTAAGGGATGGGAAACTCAAATAGGTCAGAGAGCCCAGATTTTATGAAAACTGTATGGTTCCTTGTCCATAATCCTTTATTTACTTGAAACCCCAGGCAGATGAGCCTACTTCTGTTCATTGGCCTGCTGGGGACGCTTCACAGCCTGCCCAGAGACGATGCCTCTGAAGGCCCACAAGGTTTTTCGGTGGCCACTTAAAGAGTCTCAACAGTTGCCCAGCTTTAATTAATATTCCACCATTGTATTTGGAGAGGAGCCAGTTGCTGAAACAGCTGTCTAAGTGAAAGGAAGACTTTTTAACTTATATTCGCTGGGTCTGGTAAACTTTTCTCTATTAGCTGAGAGTCCGAGTTCTCAGGTGATAGGAACTACTGTTTTTTTGCAAGTTCACTCAGCTTGAGGCTCCCGCAGAACTGTTCTAATGCCCGGCGGGTCTGCTGGCATTTACCTTGGAAGGCGATGCCAGGTTTGATTCTTTGCGATTTGGTCCTCAAGTCCAAAGCTGTGGTGGCAGTGTTGCTGAGAATCTCCTACAAAGCGGGAAGAAGCATACTACTGATCATTACAGCATAAAGCACCATGAGTCATTTAAGCTGATCGTCAAGTAATGACAAAGAGGATTCAGATGGGGCCTTACTCTTGGATCCACCCGGAGTGTGAGATGACAATTCTCATTACTTCTTGGATTCCCTCAGTCCTGGTAGAAAATCAAGACGAGCAGAAACTCTCATTTTGTGAACAGACAGCTATTAAAAGCACATTAATAATCTGTAGTGGGTATAGCATATGCCTTTTAAAAAGATTTGCTGCTTGTTTCTCTGTGGTAGAGACGCAGGACTTCTCCAACCTAATTACAAAGCAATCAAACAATTTAATTAATCTGGAAATCACTTTCTTAACCATAACTGCCTCTAAAATGAGGCACCCTGTGCACAGCCATTAGGTCAAGTCCCATTTTGTTATATTGCCTGTGTATTGGCTGTGCTGGTCCTCCCCCTCCCCACCCCCCCACCCCCCCCCCACCCCCGCGCTGCCCCCGCCCCACCCCTGGGATCCTGGAGTTAATTACCTACCAAATGTCTGACCACAAGGAAGGTTTCCTTTACCGGGTCAAAACATCAGTGGTGATAACAGCACTCTATAAAGTGTCCTAGCACTCGAACATCCAAGAGCCAGCAAATCCCGGGGAGCAGCAGGATTTGAGTTATAAGCAAGTGCTGCACATATGGGCAGAGAATTCACTGGCACCAGTTTTCATTTGAGAGTCTCTCAGGTATTGCTTTGCAGATGGGTGGATGAATTCGGAGAGCAGTGCTGTGAGGAGTGAAGGTCATGTATAGGACTCTGCTTTCAGTCCCGTCTTGCTTTCTCATCCTGGGGACTCGCTCTGCATGTCCTCGGCAGCCTGGCCATCACTTCCCAAGTTAAGGTTACACATAGAAGATGTGCTTTTTAATTCACTCTGTTCTAAAGGAGCGGTATTTTGCTCACTGTATAACAAAATGTGTCCCTACGGCTTCGGAGACTGAGTACGTAACATAGAAATCAGCTTTTATTTCAAATCAGAACACATCTTTCCAAGATGGGCTGCATTAGTGACTCTGTTGGTTAAGCATCTGACTCTTGACTTCAGCTCAGGTCACGATCTCAGGTTCCTGGGATAGAGCCTGGGAGTCAGGCTCCGTGCTGTTGGAGCCTGCTTAAGATTCTCTCTCTCCCTCTCCCCTTCTGTCTCCAAAAAAAAAAACAAAACAAAACAAAAACAGAAACAAAGGTTAACTCCCACCTATCTAATCTCCTAATCTTGTTACTCCTCCCTAAGGAAAATTGAGAAATATTCTGTAATAACCCAAAAATCTACAGAATACTCATCTACCCTTTTCATATCCTTTTTTTTTCCCCCTTTTCATATCCTGTTACAACCATTCCACGTCTCTCTTGAAACTCCCCAACCACAGGCAGTCATTCTCCCACGATGGGTTGTCAGCTGCCCATAGCCTGCCCATGCTGGAAATGTTGGTCACTTGCATCCATAATATTTTCATCACTTCATTTCTAGTCCATCACCAACTATGCTTGGTTTGCTCACCAAAATATGTTTTCTGTTGGCCTTTCACATCCTTATTTAAGCTCCTACACTTCTGTTTGGCCACTCATCTGTCCACCCAACACAATCATGCCAGGTGGAAATCTCCAGCATCTCTCTCTTGCCCACTGATGTGTTAAGGCCCTCCCTGGGTTAATACCAATAAACACAGTACACAACGTATTGGCTTTATCGGTCTGAATCCCCTACTGCCAGGATATCTATCTCTACTGTGTTGCCCTCCTCTGTTTGGGTTGTTTCTGTCCCCTGCCTCAGCCTTTTTCATTTCTTCTCTTGGGCTTGCTCAGCTGTCCTCAGGTTAAGGTATAGTCTGTTGCCTTTAATGAATTATCAGGTATTCTAGTTCAGATCACCATCATTTTCTCTAACATCCTACTAGATTTAAGAGCCTTTAGGATAGTGTGTGTGTGTGGGGGGGGGGGTACGTGTGTACACACATTGGCATTTAAACCAGCTCTCGATCTGCCATGAAACAGGAAGAAAGATCTGTTAGTAGCGAGATTATGCAGATGGCTCTGTAGTCTTGAAGTTAGAAATGTGGGAATTTGCGTTTGATTTTCTAGCAAGGTAGGAGTCAATGAGAAGAAAATGAGGAACATTTTCAATTGATGGACTTAGAAGGGCAGCACAAAATGGTGAGGCAAAACACAAGAGATGAGAAATGGTTAATGGCAGTCTTGATTTTTTTTAAAAATTATTATTAAAAGCAGAGTTGAACTCACCTCACTCTTGTATATCTCTGTCTGTGCGTGTTCATCTTCAAGTGATGGGTTGCCATGTGCTATAAGATGTTACATGGCTTCCTGACGACCAGTCATTGAAACCTCTAAAAGTGAAAAGGATTTTAAGTTAACTCCTTGTTTTCCCCTTCTTTAGATTCTTAAAAATATTTACTAAGCTCTCATTCCAGTTCATCTCATTATGATCTGCAGATACAGTGGTCACTTTATGAAGAACGTGGGGCTAAGAACTGGGTGCCCAGTTACATAGATTTCATTATTTATTCTCAGTGAATTGGGCCACAGGGATTGTTAAACCTCTCATACCTTGGCTTCCAACAATCAATTGTTTTGTTTCTCCTAATAACTCACTGATCGTTTGCTCTGTATGGGGTGTGAGCAAAGTGAACATTTTTTTTCCAAACAGACAAAATCTACACTAAGATTTCTGGCATTAGATTCATTTTCCCTTCAGGAAACAAAAGTTTTTAGCCATCTTGAGTTTTTCCAAAATCTTTTAAGGCCATGAAGAGTGATATGTAAGCTAAATTGGGAAGAGGCAGGAGGGGGATGGGGAGTGGAGATGAAGGTTGTTGAGAAGAGTTGACGGAACTTAATTTAGCCGTGTAGTTAAATGGACAAAAAGAGTCCTGGATTCCTGGATGGCAAAAATGGAATCCATTTCTCCAGGGACCCAAGGAATAACAGATGCAAAGACAGGATAAATTTCATTGCAGCAGAGGGGGAGATGCTTCTAGATTGTCCATAAAGAAATAGGCTTTTCGGTACCTCCTAGTCAAATGGCTTTAATTGTGCTGTCATAAAGTTAATGGCATCTGTTGAAGACATCACTATAAAATTTGCAACCTTAAGGTAATTGAAAAACATCCGTCGAGACGTACCCAGTCCAGAGTCCTCAAGATAACACTACACTTACCCTCTTTCGTGGGGGAGTCTGTTCTTTTTGTGCACCAGGGGTAAATTGTTTACCACGAGGGACTAACTCGAATGTGTGATCTTGTGTTCCTCGTGCCTGACTACAGCTGTCACTTCCATCGTGACATCAGTAATGTGGGAGCTGGCTGGCCGTTAGGGATTAAACGTATCTTCCTAATCTGTTTTCCATGTTTCAGGAATGTACACGATTTCGGTTGGCCGCCTTTCCTCACCTCTTTATTTAAACCAGCTACGGTTCTCTCTGGGGCCTCAGATAATTCCGCCGAGCTAATTAAACATGCAGAGGGAAGCCGGGTGGTCTGCAGTGTCCTGAGCTGCCCCCCACCAGCTGCCTGCCAAGCTCTCTCAATGATCAGCAGCAGGTTGCATGTTCTGATGGAGAAAGTAACGAGCCCCCTAGGAGCTGCGCTCCTTCCAGGCCTTCCAGTCGGCGGGCTGCACTCACCCGCCTCGGCAGGATTCGAGGGAAACACCCTCTGCCAGCCTTTGTGTGCTGGTGGCTTTAAAGCCTGCCTGGCCACTCACAGTCCAGATGCCTAGAAGCAGGGGGACCGTTCAAGAAAAATATCTATGGGGGCTAATCCGGCTGGGCCCCTTGGGCCATCGATCTGGGTCATTTGAGAAATGGGTCCAAACTTCTGGGTTCCCAGTATTTTATGACTAATACTGACACATTTCTGCCTCTAAAATACGTACTCTGGAATACAAGGATTTATTTTTGAGGGCTCAGACATGGACTCAGTTTTCGTGAAACAAAAATGCTAAGCAGAAAGCGCCGCCGCCGCCACCACCACCACCACCAGGTGGAGCATATACTTCCACATCTGTCCAGTTGTTGAAAGGGTTAACATCCAGAAGACTAAGAAGCAGAACATTTGTATATACGATATTCTATAGGACTGAAATATTAGGGTTATTAATCTCTGGAAGACTGCTGCTTGGTGATAGATGGGTGTGCTTATTCATGTATCTTGCACACACAACCCGTTGTGCTGGGACTCACACCCCTTCCCCTGCCCATTCCCCCCAGCCCTACCCCTGCCCCTGCTCCCTGCAAAACTGAAACATTTTTAAAGAGATGGACATTGGATGAGGATGTACAGAAATGCATCACTAGCAAGGAGATGATTCTGGATGTGATAATGATATAAAAGCCAAATCATGTTATGATTCTTTTTTTCCCTTCTTTCTCTTTACAGGAAATAGCCCTCAAGATAGCCCAAGAAATTTCTCCCCCAGTGCCTCAGCCCATTTCTCATTTGCACGGAGGTAAGAACTTCCTGTGAATGGAATTAGTAGAATGTTACATAGAGAATCACATCTCCTGAGCCCCCTCTTCCTCATTTCCCCCCATTCCCCCGCCTTCTGCCTGTGAGATCCTGCCCATCCTCAGAGATGACCTTCTCTGGGGCTTCCTGCCCAGAGATAGCTCTAGACCACCACACAACACCACTTTAACAGTTTGATAATGATTTCTCACTCGTGTTAAAGTTACGTGCACCTCTCTTGGGTCTTCCCTGGATGATGTGCTCCCAGTGAGGGTGAGAAATGACTGTTGGCTTTTTTTTTCATAGTGCGGTACCTTATACACACTTGATATTCAACAGATTTTTACTGAACTCTCTGAGCTCACATTACAAGGACTTGACTCATCTCTGTGTTGTGATGCTACTGTTTTTGTTGTTTTTGAAAGAGGTTGGTTGATTTTTTTTTTAACAGCCTTTCTTGAAATCACAGGGTATAAACTCTAAGATGCCTCTTTAATTGAGAGCATAAAGCCACCAATTTAGGGACCCCCTTGAGATAAAGCCATGCATGGACTAAATGATAATTTATGATTTCTCTTCATATCTTAGTTAGAATTTGGTACCAAGTGTCAAAGATACATGTGTTCTGTCTGGGTCATTGAGCCGCAAAGACGTCTTGTTTGGAGGATCGTAGACCTGTGATGTAACATCACACCTTGTCAGTTCTGGATCTTCTTCAGTAACTTCCCCAAGTGAGAGAAGTTTACACAGCCATGTTTTCTGTGTTCCGTATTTGGGATCAGTGTACTTCACTTTGTTAGATTCCATCCGTCACCTTCCAAGGCTCTATCACCCCTCCCACACATATACCCTGGCCTCTCCTGCCCAGGAAAAACATATAGAAAACAAAATGCCCTTCCAGCGAGATCTCTGAATATGCAAGATAAATTCAGTTTTTGGTCTGTGTGTCCAGCATATTTGCTTATTTTCCTCAGAGACGTAACTTGACATGGATTAACTTCGCACTTAATAAAGACATGTGTAGTTAAAAAAAAAAAAAAAAAAAAAAAGATTTGTTTTAACACATTTACCAGCCAGCAAAACCTACAGTGTCCCCAGTGCTGTTGTCAGCATGCAATGCATTTACATTACAAAATCCGAAGAAAAGGACCTGTTGGCAGTATTTTCAGAACTCTCTATAATTAGAATTCCGTTGTAAACGTTACACATCCCCCTCCGTAAGGTAAGTGCCTGTGTGTGAAAGGTACCAGTCTTCCACCGTGGGCAGGACACCAGAGCAGTAACACAGGCTCTCTAAGGAACTTGAAACCTCCACCCTGACTCTTGCCCCAGTTCCAACTTTTATTCTTTTAGCAACTTGTTCGAAGCACCATAAAGAAAATGTGAAAATTAACTGGTACCGCAAAGCCTGTGTTTGCCCAGTTAATATTAATTCGTGACAGTGCTACTCCTCTAAGTAGGAGGGAAAAAATCTTATAAAAACTAATAAACAAGAACCTACCATAGTCTTTAAAACACATCTCTTAAGAGAATGTGCTTAATTACTTTAAGTAATAAGAAAAATGCAAATCTCATTACAGTGTGCATTTGAACATGAGAGGAATCATAGTTTCTTAATCCTGCCAGATTTATAAAAATGAAGAGAATCTGATAATTAAGTGGGAGACTGGAGGATAGATGAATCTGGTTTCTCTGCTGTTTAAAAAAATAAGCAACACCCAGGCATGTTAATTTTTGACAAATAAACCATAGACCATGACAGAAGATTATCACAGGAGACCTCTAGTTCATTTTGCATGAATTTCCAGATGGAACTCCCTCCACACTCTTCAAAAAATATTAATTTAGATAGGGACATGAGCAATCATCTTTTAAAACTTGTATTCAGGTAAACAGAACTCTGTCTTTGCTATAAAAACTCAAATTGGTGTATTTTTATTTAACATCTGGTGTCTCTCTCTTCCACTTTGAAGTTGATTTTTATTCACCACTTGTGGGGTCCCCATTCCCTTCCATTCAGTATGCGTTTTCGAGCCTTTAAGAAGTGATACCATTTTGAGACTCTCACATGTTATTATTTTGTATATTTAGCCAATACAGAAGAGACTGCACTGTTTTTAAAATTATTCTTGAATGAAGGGATAAAGATCAGGCTTATTAATGTTTTTTCATTTTACTTAGACCATATGATAATACTCCCCCAGTAGACATCCCCTATAATTTTTCACTAAGTTAAAAGGGATGAAAATGAGCATTGTAGCATAGTAAATTTTGTCAGGAGCAAGGAAACATATTTTTACTTTGCTAATAACTATAGTACTGATTTACAGTCCATCTAATTACAGAATTAACCTTTTTTTCCTTGGCTTTCCGGGAAGTTGTTGGAGTTCACACATTACATACTGCTTTCACTTCCGTTTGGAAATATAGAGCCCTGAATACACGCCATAGGTGTTGCCCAGTGGCCTCATTGTTCCTTACCAGGGTAAATCTCCGAATGTATTTCCACAAGCAAATTACTAGAACAGACTTGCCTGCTAAGTTCAGGTCACTAGACACTTGTTGAGTACTTGGCATAGTTCAGCAGGTTCCAGTATCAACCAGAATGTGAAATGTTCCCTCCAGGGGACTATCACAACTAAACAAGTAAATAAATCTGCTGCTTCTTTATTATAGCTATAATAGGTAGGTTCGTATTGGAACTTTTCATTCTTTGTTGTGCACCGTGTTAATCGGTGTAAATTTTTGTGAATAGTGTTGAAATGATGTGGTTTTTTTTTTTTTTTTGCAAAACTTTTTGTATTCCACATTCCCATCAGATGTTTTTCTCTTCTTACCTTTTTACTCAGTTTAACACTAAGAGATTTCTACCACCAAAAAAAAAAAAAAAGAAAGAAAGAAAAAAATCACTCTTCAAAAAAGCCTTGCTGCTTTGGCTAGAATATAGTGTCTTCGATATAACATTTTATTGGTAGCTACTGCAAAGAGAAGACAACACAGTTGGCAGGATCCAAATTGCACTTGTGTGTGATAGCTTTCTTAAAAAAAAAGGGCATGCTCTCTCTTAAGTACTGTGTATATATAGCATATATAGTAACTTCTGATGTGCTGTCGTCATGGTAATGAAAATGCAATGGTCCTTTGTGCTCCATTTGAGTCAATAGACATGGAGAACTTGTGGAACTTCCTGAGACATAAATTATTTCTGGTCTATGACTGCACATTCTTGTTTAAACTTCTTCTAGTTGTGTGTTTTCCAGAGTAGGCAAATGTAATTTATGTTTCAAAACTAATAAGAACATGTCTTTTCTTGGAATTGTTCATTCATCTGAAATATATTCATTGATACCTGAGGGAAAGGAGAGTTAATGAATCACAAAACAAAATCACGATGGGGGAAATTGTGCCCATGCTATTTCCAGAGACTAGTTTCTGATAATTGCTATTAAATGGACTGAATAATCCTTTTAAAAATCGTATCCTTTTTTTTTTTAACTTCAAAAAATTGGAAGTGTTTAAAATATAAAGTACAACATGAAGTTTTAAGTCTTCAATAACCTATTGAAATAAATATGACCAACTTGTGTCCATTTAATTGATGTCTTCAGAAGCATGGTTTTACAAGTATTTTCTTCTTCAATCTTTAACATTTTTAGTTGTCTAAAAACATCTTTTAAGGACATATGACTTAATTGCTCCCATTCCTTGTATCTGGTATATTTACAAACATTTTATTTTGCTTCTTTTAAAAAAAAAAAAACATACTTGATTCAATTGTACTCCAATCATGGTCACAGAAATGACAGGTAAATTTTACTAAAATTTTAACATTGTAGTATTTCTGTGATTTGTCCACTTGAATTTTTCCATTTTGTCTTTGTAGACCATTTGCGTTTTTTGGAGGCAACATCCATGGTAGCCTGTGATTATATTTTCCCTTGACTGTAACTTAGTCTCAAGTATCAGTTGTTTTTTTGTTGTTGTTGTTTTTTGTTTTGTTTTGTTTTACATAAACATCTAATTGTGACATTTCTCAGATTGAAGTCTAGTGCTGTTGAATCCTCTGACTTCGACTTCCTGTGAATGTGTCTGTGGTAAATTTGGCCCCATCTTATTTCCCACTTGGTAAATTCATACAATCATACGTTACAAAAAGTCTACATACAATGCTCCATCTACAGAAGGCAGTGTGGGCCTTTATAATGTGATTTTCCTGTTTTTCTCTTGGCAAATGTGCATCCGTTTGTTTTCGTGGTGGTGTATGATTTGGAAGTCACAGTCTTACTTAAAATAGAATAAATAATGACTCTGGGATGCCAGAGGTTTCAGAAAGTTGTTTTCTGGTGTTCCCTGGCAACAGTATTGTCTCTACTGCTTCATTAAATCATCCGAGATCCTTGTAAGCCTCTAATTCATAACCAGAATCCCCTCCCGGAGGCTCTCCTTTGACCATTTGGAGAGACAACCACTTTCTTCAAGGACTCCTGACAGTTTGGCCTCTTTGACTGAGGTACACAGTTGTACTCTTTGCATTAGCTTCTGCCCCTAGTGGAGAATGTTCATTCTGCCCTTGCTGTCATGGGCCAGAGCTGGGCTGCATCCTCACAACCTCTGCAAGGGGCTTTTGTTGCAACACTTGAGGCAGCCAGATCATGTAGGAAGATAGTAACTCTTCAGAGAGTCTGAATATAAGGTCAGTCACTTTTTTGACGTGAAAGGTTTTTTTGCTTCTTGAGGCTTAAACCAGTCCTGAGCCCCCTCAATCCCTTCCCTGGGATGTGATGAGTAGGACTGTTCCCTTGAAAATAAGTAGAGTCCTTAGGGGGTAATCCAAGTCCCCATAGGGGCTTGTACCTTGCTGGATCTCAGGCTTTGCCAAAGACCCATGGCCTCTGTTACCAGCTTCCAGATATGAGTATTTTTCCTCCTCCCTTTCTGTTTTTATTCATTTGAATCTGCTGAGTGTGACCATTGTAATTATCCCTGGTATTCATTTTGTCAAAGTGCGTTAGTGAGAGATCAATAGTATGGATCAACCCATTCACTTTCTACTTGTTTGGGTGTATTGATTCAGTTTAAATAAAAGTCAACCTGCTGTATAATGTTTGTTTACTCTGGCCTTTGCTGAGCATTCCCACATCTTCACTGACCGTATCTGTATCATTCGTTTGACTAAAAATACTCGGTTTCCCTGGGGTTCCCGTGTAACAATACCCCAGCACTGGCCAACGCTCATCTCCCCCTCTCCACAGGACTGATGGACGCCGCTGGTCCTTGGCTTCTCTCCCCTCCTCTGGCTATGGGACAAACACACCCAGCTCCACAGTCTCCGTAAGTGCCTAACTGTTGTCCTCTTGCTCACAACCACAGGTCTCTCTCGCACAGGAGGTGTTGGCTCTGGGTGTCTCTTGGTAGGACAGAGGAGGTCACTTCTGCATGTCTGCTGCTCTGAACAGGTGACCCATCACAAGAGGAGCTGACAAAGGGAAAAAGGACATACTCTTTTGGCTGCAGGCTTTTAAACTATGGTGCATAAATTGAGTTAAGTCCCAGGATCACAAGTTTGGAGGAGATTGGGAGCTTTCGTTTTAATGCCATTTGGTGTAGTTGGGGTGGGGGAGAGGGAAATGCAATCTGGTTTTATTGCTTTGGTTCCACACCAGTGATATCAGTACTGAAAACACCATTAAACTTTGATGGCCTAGGTCTTTTCTTTTTTCCTTGCGTGGCTTAGATGCAGGGTTTTTTTGTTTGTTTGTTTTTGTTGTTTTGTTTCTTTGTTTTTCTCCTTCGAAGAAAAAAAAATGGCAAGCCTTAAATTTGTACCTTCTAGGTAAGAAATTTTTTGAAGGAGAGATTAAAAGAATTTAGTAGTAAGTTAAGACAAAGAGACAAGATGAAACCATGAAAATAGAATAGAAAAAAGGATACTCTTGCCCCAAACCGTAACATTTCAACAAGAGCCCTAGCAATTAATGGAAACGATTCAGTAAGTTAGATAGATGCTTTCTCAGTTTAAATTAGTGGTATTGTGGGATATCTGTCTCTGCAGAGCTTCAGAAGCTGGTGGTCATTAAGAAAGACCAGGCATGTTGTAGGTGTTCAATACATACCTAATGAAATGGTCCAAATGCCCTTGAACAAGCCAGGAATGTGGACCTCATGATTTCAGATTTCTTTCTGGTACATTTCCATCTTCATTTTGTCAAAATCTGTGTTTTATTGTATAGGGTTGTGCATCCATTGTTTTGTTGTGGTGTTGGTGCTGGTTTTTCACAGACCCCAGCCCCGTGCTAAGCATCTAGATTCAGCCACTTAATAGTACTTGTATTGAAAAGACACAACAATTGAGGTGCTTGGGTGGCCCAGTAGGTTAAGCATGCAGCTCTTGATTTTGGCTCAGGCCACAATCTCAGGATCTCAGGATCATGGGATTGAGCCCTGGGTCAGGCTCCTCCCTCAGCAGGGAGTCTGCTAGAGATTTTCTCTTTCCCTGCCTACTCACTCTCTCTCTCTCTCTCTCTCAAATAAATTTTTTTAAAAAAGAAAGGACACTGTAATTAAATTTATAAACTAACTGGCATCATCACTGCCTTATATTATGTGTTTCCAGGATCCCAGATCCAGCACAATGTGAGCACCTTTATATTTATATTTTTCTGGAGCACCTTTAATATACTGCCTTATTAAAATGTGCTGGATTATTTTTACCATCTCCTTTGTATTTTATTGAGGAGAGTTCATTTATTTCCCTATCCTCTATTCCATTTTGTTGTGGTATGTGACTTTATTGTCCATTTTGATACTTTTGGTGAAGTGTCCTGACAGTCCTGAGTAGTTTCAGTGACACAGAAACCTCCCATCAAGAGAGGATGCTTCAAACTCATGAATGGCTTCAGCAGATAAAACCATCACTAAATAACTGTGAAGTCACCCTGGGATTCTGTGTCCAGAACCATCACTGGTCACTGGTTGATTTTAGCTCTCTTGAAAACGTGGATAACTCCAGTGTGAAAATCAATGCTAAAACTGACCAAAAAGAAAAACAAGGGTACTTTCTGAAATTTAAGAATTCTTCAGATTTTCACTCCACTAAGTGAGTCCCTGATCTCTGCTAAAAACCCTTACCTCATATTTTTCTGTTGTCCAATATCATCATCCTTTGTGGACCCCATTTGGTACCTTCTGAGTCCCTGGGGCCACTTTGCTGGCCGACAGTTGTCCCCAGTGCCATAAACCCATCCTTTGTCACTTAGATATGGTATCCACCCTCTGCCTATTTGTACCTCGCTTGTTCCAACTGAGATGAGAGAGACTCTCTCCCCCAAGGAGCTCCTTGCCTCCTCCCTTACTCAGTAGTGTTAAGGTCATAACACTTACTAACCCTGGCGTTGTGCATTTTGCTATATTCCCCATCAGTAAATCCGAGGCACTTTACTTAAGGAGTTGAGTTCTGTGGCTACATTTCATGGTATAATCACAAAATTTTCCTCTCAAGAGTCAATACTTGCTAACATTTTGTTACATTTGCTACCTACTGTTTTTAAAATAAATCGTTATTTTGTTTAATAAATATTAAGGACACAAGTAAAGCCCTTCCCACCCAGGCCCTTTCTGGTCCTTCCCTCCATAGAGGGAACCAACCCTCCTGAGGTGGGCTTGGTGTCATTTCTATGCAAGTACAGGCCCTTGATTCCTTACGTGAAACTCTAGAGCCCAGTGGGTTTGGGAAACAATTTTCATATTTTAGGAAGGTAACACAATCCCTGTACAGGACACAACAGCCCAGCAGCAACTGGGTTAGCAATCAAACATACTAATATTTCTT
The DNA here is from genome assembly GCF_053574225.1 of Canis aureus. NCBI lineage: Eukaryota > Metazoa > Chordata > Mammalia > Carnivora > Canidae > Canis > Canis aureus. The sequence goes on from NC_135615.1 coordinate 53,345,441, forward strand.
CAGCAGTCTGAATCAACATTCACACTAAGTGGATTGAATACATATTTTAAAGAGCTTTCCATCAGCTCAGTTGATGCTGTGCCACCAAAAGGGATTACTGTAAACTTATGAATAAACTTCTGGGTGTTACGGTTTTGAAGTCTTGGATGTAGAACCATAGACATTGAGTTTCCTCTGAGACCTATGTACAGATTCTTAATTCTGTTTTTTTATGTGCTAATTTCTTTATCTTCCCTTTTATCACTACTGCTTCTCTCCTGCTTGCAGTTATTTTATTATTCTTTTCCTGATTGCTTGAGTTGACTTAGTTTGTGTTTTGTTTTCTTTCCATAGTGAAAAGTATTTAAGACCGTGCCTGTACCTTCTGAATAGAGATTTGGTTTATTTCATAAATCTTTCTAGTAGCGTTCTCATTTTTATGGCTTATAAAACAATCTCATTACATTATAAAAATTCCTCTTTGTCTCAGTATGTACTTAAAAGGTGTTTTATAATTTCAAGGTATGAGGGTAAGTTTAAGCTTTAGTCATTAATTTCTACTGTTCCTACATTGTGATGCTTCAGTGTTTATGAAGTGTATTGTGAACCTAATGACAGCTTTAAAAAAAAAAAGACTGCTAAAACTGAGATTTCAGATGAATGTTACACTTACAAAGATGCGTATTCTAATCACGATTCTATTGCTCAAAAATTTCTCAATCTCCTTTGTTAGAATTCTTATAGAGTTTACCTCTCAGTAAAAACAAAAAGGCTCTTTATATTACATTTCTCATTAAAAACAGTGTTATTTAGCTATTCACCTTTCCTACATTACCTTGCTCTAAGTATCAAGTTCAGTTTTCAAAAAACAAATCTATATGCAAGGTATTAAAAAACTGACCACCACTGAAGCTGCTTTAAAAAAAAAAGAAAAGAAAAAAAGTCCTAGCCGAAGGAAAAAAGAAAAAAAATGCAATTTTTAAAACAATGACATTAGTGAGAAAAGGATCTTCATCTCTTGCCCTTTTTACCCAAGGCCTATATCAAGGCTCAAAAGACAGCAGGCTTTGTAAAGGAAGATTTCATTACCTTATTTATGATCACACATCATAAAATTCATTTTATATTACTCACCTGAAAGTCACAGTGTTTCATCGTGAGCAGTGTTCCAAACAAGGGTACCATCCGCAGTTGAGAACTAATCTGTCGCTTCATGCACTCAGATTCTCCAGGTGTTAACTTTTCTCTTTGCTTCGGCTTTGAAAGTGTCTTGCCCATTTTCAGAGCCTGAGTTTTCTACAAGACAGGAAAGTATGTTTTGGGAAATGGTCTTATAGACAAAGGAGATGAAATATGGAGGGCATTTTGACCTCGCAGAGAAAGCAGCAAGGATATCTGTATTTTAAACGTTGATGATTGTAATTATAACCTGAAAAGGCAACAATATAAAATGGTGCTGTCCTCCAGGTTCACTGTTTTAATTGCTAATTCACTTGAAGTCTTTCATTCAAAGGTGGTCCCCTAACCTCACTGTGGTTTGTTGTAGTCCTCCTCTTCCTCCCAGGAGAAGCTGCATCAGTTACCGTACCAACCAACACCAGATGAATTGCACTTCCTCTCAAAACATTTTTGTACTACCGAAAGCATCGCCACGGAAAACAGATGCAGGAACACGCCCATGCGCCCCCGTTCCCGGAGTCTGAGGTATGTGGACCTGATTGAAAAATGTGACTTCATTGGATTATCTGTTTTTAACCATTTCAAGGGAAGCCTCTTGGTCCTCTAATTCGTCTGTGTGTAAATTGATTTGTGATCGACCCCCAGATATAGTGTGATTTTTTTTCCCCATCTCTACATGCTATTATTAATTACGACTGGAAGGCATCTGACTGTTTTCCTTTTAATTTCTCTCAGTTTGTTAATTGGGGTAGTAGCAGTAATCACAATGGACTAAAGGGACCTCCTGTGAAACCTTCTTGCCATTGGAAATTGCAAGACCTACCATTTGTGGTGTGGGAGCGCTTCATGTCCCTATGTGAAGAGGGGTAAAGCTTGGCTGAGAAGGAAGGACAGCAAAAATAAAAGGATTTTCATTCAGATTCCATTTTATAAAAGTTTGCCCCTATTTTTCATTCTTTTTCCCAATCATGAGTTTTACTTTTTCCAAGATTATGAGTAGATTGTTAGGGGTTTATGTCCCTTGAATTTAGACATTGAGTAGGACCAGATATAGATAGATAGATAGATAGATAGATAGATAGATAGATAGATAGATAGATAATAGATTGATTAGGGGTTTATGTCCCTTGAATTTTTTTTTTTTTTTGTCCCTTGAATTTAGACATTGAATAGGGCCAGATATATACATACATACAGGTAGATCAATCGATTGGTCGATCAGTCTTAGTTTTTTGTTTTTTGGGATGTAGACTCTAAAACAGAGATTTGTTCAGGATGTTTATTAGGGAGTGCTCGGGATTTATACCTAAGGAAGGCAAGCAAGCCAACCTGGGCAGAGAGAACTACAGCTGCCACACAGCCAACACCATCAGGAGCTCTAGGGATGGCAGGGCACATCAGAGTTGTCCCTCTGTGCCAGTTGGCCCTTACTTTTTCTCCGTACCTCCGTCACTGAGTGTGGTACCCTGGGGAGGAGGTGGCCTAGGTGAGGTGACTGCTGCTGAGGCTATCTCTGAAGGGACTAAGGGCTGATGGCTTCTGCTGTCCCAGCAGTGGCGGGTAGCAGGTCCTTCCCTGTGGGATGATCAAGGCAGTCCGTCTCCAGTGTGAAATCTTGATGTTGCAGAATTGGTGAACTTTCCTGTTTAAGATTTCGTTATAAAATTATTTGGTTGGGTGTTCAGCTGAATATCAAGGTTTACTGAGGAAGGTTTTCCCCTGTATCTTTTTTTTTTTTTTTTAAGTAAACTCTCCATCCAATGTGGGGCTCACATTCATGAACCCAAGACCAAGGGTCGCATGTTCTACTGACTGAGCCAGCCAGGGGCCCCGTCCCCTTTGTACCTTTTTTTTTAGTATCATAAATGAGTAATAAATGTAGCCATATTGAATGATTTGGGAATGGGTTATTGTGTTGAGTTAGTGAATAAAAGGTCAGTTTTATGGATTCACTTAGAGGTGGTGTATTTTACCATGTGGGTGCCCATTTTATGGTTTAATGAAAGGACTTCCTGGGATATCCGGCACAGGCTCTCTTCTCCCAGGAATGTAAACACGCCGAAGTTGTACAACTGTGTACCACTAGGAAGAACCACGACCCTACTATTTTGAAATAAAGAAAAGTGCACCACAATTATGTGACTCTGTTGCATATTGTACGTAATGCTTACCTCAGCATCCCAAATACATATTTGCTAGGCTAGAAAATGGATTTCAGTGGCAACACCTGTGCTGTGGAAGACTCTCAGACCTCTCCCGTGGCACATGGCCGAGCGCAGGTGTATGATAGAGCCGTGAAATTACACCGCTCACTGTGTCCTAGATGTTGCCCTTTGCAACCATCCTGTTTTGTTTTATATTGCAATTCATTAATTGGTTTCCAGAACTACAGAAATGCATTCTACATACAGAGCATAATCTCAATCGGAGAACATTTCTGAACTAGTTTTATATTGTCGCGATCATTACTTTGTGGCATTCCATTTCTAGAGCTTCCCTTTTGAGTCCTATTCAGGGTGTCACTGCTTATGGGCATTTATGTGTGTACTAATGACTGATTTTGTAGTTTATTACCTAATATACTTTTCTTATGAAGGTCATATAGTACTTTTGATCCCGCCAATTGTTGATAAATAAAAAGCTTATTTTCATTTCATGCTGAGGCAAGTGTAAAAGGGTAATTTGCTTTGCTTGCAGCCCTGGACGTTCTCCTGCATGCTGTGACCATGAAATAATTATGATGAACCATGTCTACAAAGAAAGGTTCCCCAAGGTAATGAATTGAATTGAAGATGCCGAGCATCCAAACGAACAGACACCGTGGGTGTCGCATCTGTAAGGTGGTTTTGTTATGGGAAGTAATGGTCCGATCCAGTAGTAATGAGTTAGACTTGTGTAAAACAGCACCATAGCTTCTAACAAAGGTGAAAATCACTAAATATCTTTTTGAAACAACTGAGGACTTGCCACACTCTTCCGTGTGCTAAACTGCCACTAAGGTGAATCCTGCTGGTTGCCCTACCCACCGGGCGGGCCTGATGAGGTGCCCCTGGGAGCACGAGCCTCTACACCCTCTCGCCCCTCTGCCCGTGGTCTGGGCCTGCTGCTGAGGCATCAGGCAGCCATCGTTTTTCTTCCTTAGAAGCCTGCAGAGTGCTATGTGATGAAAGTCTTTATTTAAAAAAAAAAAAAAATAGGCAAAGAAAACCTCATTTTTCTTTTCTGTGACTTTCTATCACTTCAACAACTATATGTCTAAAAAATATTCATTTAGAAGGGAAGGGAAAATTGCAGTGTTCCCCACGAGACTAGCAAAGGGAATTCAAGTTGAACCAGAGAGGATTTGCTAAAGAGCCGTTGCCAGGTGCCCTGGCTGCACAAACCAGCTTTGACACTACCTATCATCTGGTTCCCACTGCCTTTCCCCTCCACGTTCCTACACATTCAAGAGGAGATAACCTTTCCGTCGTGTTCTTGTTCCTCCCCTACTACTTGTGTAGCCCAAGGCAAGGAAACGAAGGGAAAAAAAAATCTCTGGTTTCATAAATCACAAGTAGAGTACTTATTATTTGTAATGAACCTGACATTGATGTCCTTAATTAAAACTGTCTTAGCTATTAATTACATGTCCCTTGTTCACCAGGGAAATAGGTCCTGACTCTACGCAGTTCATGCTAGTTGGGATTTTAGAGAGAGGAGGAATGGGAGGCAGAGGGAACCCCCTCCCCACCCCTGCACAGATAATTAATATAAGCAGGGGAGATATTGATTAGGCAGGAGAGCCTCACAGAGAATAAAATCAAAGTTGGAAAGGGAATTTTTGATACATGTTACCAAGGGAATCTCCTTGGCCTTTTGCTCATGATAGAGCTTTCTGAGAGTAGGATAAGGATGTTCCTGGTACGTGAAAACAACTCTTGGCCCGCCCTGTGGGATTCTAGCAACGGTCCTGAGTTTTGAATAGGTAAGAACGTAACTTGATATTTTTTTTTTATTATTTATTTATGATAGGCACACAGTGAGAGAGAGAGGCAGAGACACAGGCAGAGGGAGAAGCAGGCTCCATGCACCGGGAGCCCGACGTGGGTTTGATCCCGGGTCTCCAGGATCGCGCCCTGGGCCAAAGGCAGGCGACAAACCGCTGCGCCACCCAGGGATCCATAACTTGATATTTTTGAGCATCCATCAGGAGAAAGAGCTCAAGATCTAAAATGAAAGCATAACAATGCACGGTTATTCTTTGGCTTATTTGAAGAAGCTTACATGGACCATTTTATATTTGATAGGATAGGAAAAAATAATAATAATCACCCTAAGATAGTTTCCTTGCATCCTTGAAATCTTCCATGTGATAAGGCTGCTGTTGCTGCTTTTAAAAAAGAGAGACTTTAAACGCATGCCGGATGTTGCATGCACCTGCCGAATCACTGAGTTCTGCCTCCAAAACTAACAATACAGTATATGGTAACTAAACTGAATTTAAATTAAAAATTCTTTTAAAAAATAGACTTTTTTTAGAGAGGTTCTAGGTTCACAGCAAAATTGATCTGAAAGTACTGATGATTCTCATATACCCCCCACCATGCCCCCCTCAACCCACTCCCTGCATCCCGACACATGCGCCCATGTACTCTCCTCCCACGAACATCCCCCACCAGAGTGGTTCATTTGTTAACAATCAATGACACAATCGCCCAAAGTCCATAGTTAACCTTAAGGTTCACTGTTCATGGTGTATATTCTTTGAGTTGGGTTTTGACAAATACGTAATGACAGGATGTATACACCATTAGTTTCTAGAATTCTATTTCATGATTTGTGGAGATCTCTGCAAATGCTAGATAAATGTGATGATTGTGCACGTGTGTCTTTTGTCGTATTTCATCTGTGTGTTCCTGTCTTCTCTAATTAGGCTACGGCTCAGATGGAAGAGCGTCTGAAGGAAATTATCACCAGCTACTCCCCTGACCACGTTCTTCCTCTAGCAGATGGAGTGCTTAGTTTCACTCACCATCAGATTATTGAACTGGCTCGAGATTGTTTGGATAAATCCCACCAGGGTCTCATCACCTCACGATACTTCCTTGAATTACAGCACAAATTAGATAAATTGCTACAAGAGGTATGAACCAGGCACCATATATGGTTTTCTGAGTTGTTTTTGCTTTCCCCCTGAAAAAAGAAATATATCATGAGTGCATTTGCTCCCGCGTTTTAACCATGAGGATAGAGTTCATATTCCAGGGAAGCAAAGAAGAAGAAAAAAACCTGATTGCTACTTGCTATAAATTGATTCCCATCATCATTTATAGTAATAGAAAGTTAATGTAATAACCTTTACAGGAACCTCGGGACCCAACAATCTATGGCTCTGGGATAAGTGGATTGTGAAGGATTTTGAGGCAGCGATTTTCCCCCTACCCCCAACCAGAAAGTTATAAATTGCCTGAGTGCGTGTGTGTTATTTGATGATGCTATCTGGTTCTAATATCTGGAAAAGCTAAATGGAAAATGGTTGGCTTCTTCCAGGCCGTGTGTCCTATTAATTAACCTAAGCATGGTATTGGGTAGTAAATGGGAACTTATATTTTCATTAGTGTCAGTTCCTCTTCTAACAAAATATCCAATTTCCAAAAGACAGATAAACACAGGACCTGCCTGAGCCTAGCACTTGAATGTGTAGCTCCTGATAACACCGGGACAGGAAGGGACGTGTAGGGCGGGTGCAATTAGTGCATATGTTGCTCTTGTGACTGAAATTGGTCAGCCACGGCTTAAAAGGGAAACCTTATTTAGCCCATATATTTGGATATATACATATATATATATAGTGTTTTTCTCCCTCTTAGGGCAGAAGTTACGCCCACGTCAGCATACTTGTAGGTGGTTTTCCCTAAGCATGAATATGTACATAATTGCGTGGAACTGAAGCAAAATGTTAGCATCCTGGTTTTCCGGAAATCCATCTGTCTTTGCCCCTACTAAATTTAGTTCTGACCAGGAGCCACTATTTTTCTTTTCTTTCCCATCCACACATCCCAACAGAGTTTCCTATCCTCTGTTTCCATTACTCCTATTTCAACCTTCTGTAGTCCATCAGGCGGTGTTTCTCACCCCGTGCTTTAGGGGTGATTTTCTTGATTTTGATTTTTTGTTGTTCGTTTCCAATTCATCTTGCACCAAGTCTCCTGTCAGTTAAAATGAAAATAAATCTATGGGAAAATGAGCGTGCATTTGGGTGTATAAGAAATGTAAAAATGGGAGAGTCGACACTTGCTCTCAGTAATGGTCCTTACCTCGTCGCAGGCTGCTGACAGCCGAGGGACTGGCACCAGCAGAGGGTACAGGGGCTGGGTGGGCAGGGACCTCTGTCTGTCGTATTCATCCAGGATAGTGCCCACCCCACAGAAGAACTTCTGTGGAAGGACTGGCTTCCGCCCTCCTGTCACTAAACTCACTGAAGTCCTCTGTCCTCCTCACTGTCATACCCGCTGGACATCTAACCGGAGCAGGCCTGTTTTACTGGAATATTATCAAACTTAGCAACACTCAAAACCTCAGGTGCTGTCTTATTAACCTCCCTCCTTTGAAGACTTTCTTATTGTTAGTCCCTCTGTTTCTTCTCTGCTTCTTCTTAACTCGTATTTTCTGAAAGTTAGTTTTTCCTGTGACCGGATCTGCGGCCCACCTTTGCCCTCTCCTGTGACCTCGTTGGCTCTCTCAGAGGCCTGTGAGCTCTCACGGCTCCCGTTCTGTATCTCAGACCAGCAGCTGTCCCTAAGATTTCAGATTCATGTGTCTGCCTGACTACTGAGTAGCCTTCTACCGAGGCAGTAATCCTAACCCTCAAATTCTTGCTTCTCTGCATTTGTAAGAACATCTAACAGTCTTTGGTGGTGCCATTCTGCCTACAAGGAAAGACCCTGACATGGCCCGTTGAGCACAAGGCATCCTAATGATCTGTTTTGGGGCTTTGCTTCAACATCGTGCGAGGGCTCTGGGAAGGGATAGAGATCGTATCCACATCACCTTGAACTCTCTGGTACCTAGCGCCGTGGCTAGTCCTTGCTTCCTCAGTAACTGTGGAAGGAAGGGAGAAAGAAGATACATAGGTTTGTATGCCCAAATATTTGATTTACCATCAAATAATGCACTTCAGTTCATCTTAATCAAATTAGCTCTTGAAAACCGCTAGGAACAATGTGCATATTACTTGCTATGAGAATGTCTTGAAAATATTTGTTAAATGGTACATTTTTAAAAATATATTTTATTTGAGAGAGAGAGAGAAAGCACAAACAGGGAGTGGGGAGGGGCAGAGAGAGAAGCAGCCTCCCCACTGAGCAGGGAGCCCGACCTGGGGCTCGATCCCAGAGCCCTGGGATCGTGGCCTAAGCCAAAGGCAGATGCTTCACATTGGACCATCCAGGCCCCACATGGTGCATTTTTAAACAGAAGAAGCAGGTAAGAGAGCAACTCTGTAGTCAGCCTCTGCAAGATCCTCCTTCTCTAGGTCCACAGTTCTGTCCCAGGGTATTATCACAATTACTAGTTTAGTCCTGTGTTTTTAATTCCTTCAGAAGCTTCTCTGGAAAGGATGGAATCAATATCCAAGTCTATTCATGTTGAAATCCCCCCAGCCACCCACCGTGAGGCACCTGAATGGAGCCTGCTTAAGATTCTCCCTCCCTTTCCCCGCCCCTTGTGTGCTTGCTTGCTCTCTCTCTCTCACACACACACAAAAAAAAAAACCTTAAATAATAAATAAATTGTTGGTTTATAGGAAAATGCGTCTTTGGGACAGAGAAGCATGTATACTTGTGGTATGAAAAGCCTTGTTGAATGAATAAGAATGTTTTCTTGTTTATCTGCACAGATAAACATTTTCTTTCATCCTTTTGTGAAAATTAAAACTATCTTTAGAATCACATTGACAGCGTCCTTCCAGACTTTGGAGCTAAACAGTCCCAGGAGAACTTATGCCTTTTCGAAGGAGCCCTTATTATGGGAATTGGCTTTGCCTTCCCCAGGAAGCAATGGTTGTCACTTCCAGCTGTGACATTGTGTGCCCACCCCCACCCCCCGGCTATCTCCTGGCCATTTTCCCTGTTGTCAGTTTTTCGTGGACCCAGACAGGGTCCCCCTGTGACTTCGAGCAGCAGCTTGATTTAACTGATACCTTTTTAAAGTCCTGAGGTCCAGGTCAATTCCAGATGAATGCTTTTATGCCTCCATGTGTTATCTCACTTAGGTGTGTTTGCCAAAGAAAGTCATATACGTAGGAAACTATAACCTGCTCAAATATGGGCCTTAGTATTTTTTACAGCAGCCAGCACTTAAAATACAAACACAGGGTATCCATTAGTGTTGGTGCTTGCTGTTGGCAGCCTGGAAACTCTCTCTCTTCTCATGCTAAGTGTGTGATTTTGTTTGGTGTTGCCTTAACAAAACTCCCTCCCCAGTAATGTTAGTAGATAAAATATTATTTGAGTTAACATTACCCATTGTATGTTTTGGCTTGAGTTACAGCTGATAATCCTTAGAAGCAAGAAGCAGGAATGAACTGATTATTTTTACAGTTTTTAAAATGGAATTTGTATAATCTAACTCAGCTATTTGAAGATTTTTTTAAGATACAGAGTTCATGTTTCTCTTTGAAGAGAGCAGCAAAACATGTCCAGGCTTTTTAGATTTTCTTTATATTCCTGAATTCCAAAAGCAGTTAATTATTACGGTAAGAGGAAATTCTGTATGTAGCCCAAATTGTCCATCAAGAGGCTAGGTGGCTTTTTTGCTTCATCTTTAAGATTTTCTGTTTAGTTTTTATTAAGAATAAGCTATGGGGATTCCTGGGTGGCTCAGCGGTTTAGTGCCTGCCTTTGGCCCAGGGCGTGATCCTAGAGTCCCGGGATCAAGTCCCACATCGGGCTCCCTGCATGGAGCCTGCTTCTCCCTCTGCCTGTGTCTCTGCCTCTCTCTCTCTCTCTCTCATAAATAAATAAATAAATCTTAAAAAAAAAAAAAGGAATAAACTATAAAGAAGGCATATAGCTGTACTTCTTGGCGTTCATTAGATCTTCCAAAGTCTCTCTTTGGCTCAAAACAAAAATTGGAAAGAAAACTTAAAGACAGTTTAAATATTGGGTATATCTCCTTATGTATGTTCTAACGTCCCAACTGGATTCTCAGGACCCATAGTTGTTGTTACAAGTTGGTTTTCTTGGAACACATTCTGTTCCATAATTCTTCACCAGTGGTCATTTTCCCCTGTGTTTTTTTTCTTTGAAATGTTGGCTCTTTTGCTTTTGCCTGTGTATGTTCCTATACCTACATCTTGAAAAGGTGCCTTTGATTTGGTGGCTTAAAATCAGTAGACATGTTCCTACTAAGTTTCATGATTTCTCACAGATTTGGTCTGCCTCTTCTTTCCATCAGAGAGCTGCTACTTAGAATAAAACACCTTCAAGAGTGATTTTAAATGTTTATTAGTATGTCTGTGAAATTCTATTCTATTGCACCAGCATCTTCTTGATAGATTTTCTTTAATCCTCAGAGGAAAGTAAATCATAACAATTTAAAAATTTACAACAGCCTTAAAGTGAGTGTGCGTAGAAGTTTATGTGTTTAGACTTTTACAACTTTGGTTTTATGTCTGCCTTGATAACAGATTTACCTCATTTCTTCAAGAAAATATCATTGAGAATTAAAATGACTCTTATCGTCAGGATATATTTTTTGGTGCTTGATTAGGCAACATCAAATATAAAATTTAAAAAGAAGGAAAGTCTGCTAAATTTTACTGAGTTGAGTGCCTCAGTATTATTCACTGTGTGAAATCAAATTTGTATGCACATGTCCAAGTATAAGCATTATCCACCCCCCAACATTTGAAATAAACCACGCACGCTTCTTACATGGTATAAAATAATTTATAGACAAATAGGGGTGTACATATAAAATCTTTTTCCTAAAGGTGTTGAAGACCCAGGATAACAAAAGCCGCCATTCGTTGTGTTAGCCATTTCATACTTTATTCTGCAACATCTGGCAAATCAAGCCTCCTTATCATCCATCTACTCTGTTTGTACCTACCATGTGCTTACTGTATAGAAGCTGTGAAACCTCTCTACCATTCGTGGTTCCCATTGAGAGTTTCAACATTTGATTTTAACACAGAATAAAGCAAAGTTTTACAATGGAAATTTAGCCAAGAGAGCTGTTTTGTGGATAAATTTTAATGGTGTCCATTTGTGAAGAGATAATATCCACTTACCAATCTTTGAAAAGCATTTTCTCAATCGCTCAATTTTCAGGTATCTGCAATTATCTAATTAGCGTGCTTTGCTGATTTTCTCTTCCATTTAATAGAGCAACCCTGTCTCATCATTGCTTTTCATTGCTTTCTCATAGGCTCATGATCGTTCAGAGAGTGGAGAATTGGCATTTATTAAACAACTAGTTCGAAAGATCCTAATTGTTATTGCCCGCCCAGCTCGGTTATTGGAGTGCCTGGTAAGTCTTCCCTAGATGAGACTCCATTACTTATTGTTAACTGTGGGAAAGCAGTGACCATCAGAAACCTCCAGTTTCATTTGGCTTCAAAGACCAGAGTTAAATGGAAAGAGTCAATAGGAGCGACAACTTATGAATGTTTATGGGCACAACCCCATGTGATTTTGTTTTCTGGTTTTAAGTAAAAATTCTAGGACTTGTACTGTATTAAGTGATAATCATATCACATTCTGGTCAAACTGGAAAGATCATCATGAACTAATGGGCTGAACCTTATCTCAGGACAATTACTATGTGACAGCTTATTTACAGCACTTGCTGGGCCGCGCTTTTTTGGAGTTGGCAGGATGCAGAGAGAGGGAAGTCAGAGATAGGATTTATCATAACCCTCAGTCACTCGTATTTGTTTTTAAAATGTGGCATGTCAGAAATAAATGCTCAGCAGCAACCCGATTGGGAGAGTGTACTAGGATCCCATACAGACCAGTAGAAGTGAGACTTTCAGAGATTTCTTCATTTTGTCAATTATATTGCCCTTGGTCATTTCCTATTTTAAAATTTTTGTTTCACATAATTTTGGTTGAAATTTCAGCCCACCCTGCGAACACATATGAAGCTTTGAACATAAGAATAGTTTTAAAGGAGGGCACCTGAATGGCTCAACTGTTGAGCCTGCCTTTGGCTCAGGGTGTGATCCTGGGTCCCATGATTGAGACCCACCTTGGGATCCCTGCAAGAAGCCTGCTTCTCCCTCCGCCTGTATCTCTGCCTCTCTTTCTGTGTGTATCTCATGAATAAACAAAGTCTTAAAAAAAGAAAGAAAGAAAGAAAGAAAGAAAGAAAGAAAGAAAGAAAGAAAGAAAGAAAGAAAGAAAGAAAAGAAAGAATAGTTTTAAGGTAAGGGGCTTAACATAGCATCAACACTCACTTTTAAGTTCCGCTAACCATTAAAGTATTTGAAACACTATGTGCAGCACAGCTTTTCAGAATTCCGCATTCACACATACACATATAGGGTGGTGTTGCTAGGATTTCGCCCTTATTTTGAGTAACATTCATGGCTTTTTATAATAATGAAATGTTCACAGCCCCGTAAATATATACTGATGCATAATGAGTCATGGAAGAGGGGAAATCTTGAGGAGACAGGGAGGGGTCTGGTGGAGTAGGTGTTTCCATCAGTGGCCACGACCCTTAGAACCACAGAATTAAAAGCACCATTTGGCATTGTCTCTGGAAGGATAAAGGGGAAAAAATACTCTGGATGCTTCTGGGAGAACCGTGTGACTGGCAGATGCAAGCAAAAGGAAGTCTGATTTTTGTACTGCACCTTCCATTGTACTTTGTGAATTATGCACCACATGCTTGTACTTCCTGCATTTGTTTAATTTGGGGGAAAATACCATTCAGCAGATACACTAATAGAAGATCTTGCCTTAAAAGAGGAAATGAATTTTTTCAATAATCATTCCTCACCAGTAGAGAAAAAGTAAAAGTGTAGCCTCTCAAGGATAGAAACAAGTGAACTTAAATGTAGAATTGAAAATGTTGCTGCTTTCAACACTATTTAAAGCTCAGATAAGACTGGAGCCTCAGAATTTTAGGGGTGGTTTTCCAACCCGTGGTCTTACACCTTCTGTTTCAGACCTGCGCTCTGTGTCATTGTAGGTTTCTAGAAAGGGTGCTGAGCGGACGTTGGTTTTGGCTTTACTCCATTTGCAGCAAGCTTTTTTTTTACATGACCTTTAGAAACCTTTGAGTAATTCTCAGGTGAAATGCCAATATTCTGAAGGTGCCTACCTGGGGAATTAACCAAAATGGGAAATATCCTGAGGGGGTAAAATCTAGGAAATAGGACTTGAAAATAGCCACTGTGGTTTAAATATGTAAACATAATTGTTTAAAATAAATCCAAGGCATCCACCACAGTGATAGAATCCCAAAGGTTTTTATTATGTCCTAGAAGTAACAGACAGAGGGAGTAAAATACTTAGGCAAAATGTGCTACCAAATGTTAAAAATATACATAGGTAATCGAAAGCATTAATTTCGTAATTTTCTGTCTTAATCATCACATTATATGAATATTAATTTTAGTGTGCATGGATAAAAACTGGTAATTTTGAAATTTAAAAAAAAATACTTTTGCATACCTTTGTCCTAATGGAGTTTCCTGAAAAATCTTTGAGAATATGTGTTCTAGCATTCCTCTTTTTGTGGCTGTTTACATGGAGAGAAACAATCTTCTGGATGAGATTTTGGATCTTAAGATTTTACTAAAAAGGCATAATTTAAATTTTAAATGTGTTCATTTCCAATAAGATGGCAATGGGAGATCCTCAAAGCTACAGTACCAGGAAATTGAAAGTGGTCGCTCTAGGAGGTACCAAGGACCTACCTACCTGTATTGCCTTAGAATAGGAAAGGCCTCAAATCCAAAGTAAGAATTACATACTTTGTAAAAGTCTCTTGCTTCCTTTCTGCACAAATAACCCACAACCATGTATATCCAGCAAATTTTATTGTAAGAGGAATTTGTGTAATAAAACCTCAGAGAATTTTGGCTCAAATAACTATCCATCTGTGTTTGTCTTCTGCTAGGAATTTGATCCTGAAGAATTTTACTACCTATTGGAAGCTGCAGAAGGCCATGCAAAAGAAGGACAGGGTATTAAATCTGACATTCCCAGGTATATCATCAGCCAGCTGGGGCTCAATAAAGATCCTTTGGAAGGTATGTACCTTGGTTGGGCTGACCTTCCACTTGCCTACGCACTGTGACTTCAGACAAGAACTTACTAGCAAGTCTTTACTTTTTCCACGTGACTTGGCTCTGTCTGTTGAAAAGTACAAATTTGGGGGGGAGGGCAGTTGTGCTTCGAAGAAAAAAGCAACCCTTCCCTGTGGGGTTCACAACATGCTGAGTTGAGTCCAGAAGAGCAGGTGAATGTGGCCCATTTTGTGTTGTACCCAGAGTGTGGGGCGAGCCCTTGAGATCCCAGAGGCCCCGACAATGCCAGAGTCCTGAAAGGGTTTACATTCTAGCCTTCCCTGAGTGCTTTCTCTCTGGCGAAGCTCCGTGGGGTTCTTCTCAAGTGTCCTTTTAATTTTGAAGTTGCTGCTAAAGAAATTAATTATAATTAATTTAAAAGTGACATTTAAAGTAATTGGGGAGTAATGCATCTGATGATAGATTTAGATCAGATGCCGAGTTGGGAGGTATATTTTTGCATGTGACAACAAAATTATGAAGAGTGATAATGTACAGGAATGCCAGTGAGGGGAAAATGTTTTTTCAAACTTAGAGATCTCATGCTATTAAATCCACAGAAGACTAAGCACCTTGTTGGTGGTGGTTTTGTTTTTGTTTTTGTTTTTGTGTTTTAATCTAATATGGGTAAACTACTCCCCTGCCTCCCTACCCCTCTACCTTTTCCTGCTCATTATTGTTTGGATTGTCCTTTAAAACACTTTAAGTTACATACTGCCTGAAAAAAGTCAGAAACAATCAGAGACTCCTTCATTCAAAATCATCTTCCTGGTTCGTTAAATTGAATTTGCAAACAGCGTTTATCTCGCTAAACTATTTCTAATGATGGTAACTGTTGGCACAGATATCTTCCCATCTAAAGCCAGGGAACCTGCTGCTCTCTGCCCTGCTCTCCTACTTCCCCCTGCTTTGTTTGCTCTTACGGCCATTCGGATCTTTGCTTCCAGGGAAATGGTGCATGCATTCCTGGGAGATAATGCCAGATAAATTTATACTGTCCTGAAAGCAATACCACAACAGATTCATCACTTATCAGAGACTGGTGGCTGCTTCTCTGAAAAGTTCCCTGGGGAGAGATTTTTCCCCATGGCTTTTAAATTACCATCTTTACCTTTTTGAATCATGAGTCTTCAGAAATGGTTTAAATCAATGAAATAAAAAGGGCAGATGTTTAATGGTATTTAGATGAGTTTTAAAAATCTCTTCAGGCATTACAAAACGATGCCTTAGCTTCCTGCTTCAAAAGCTGACTCCTGGTTCCATTCCATTACTACTCACTGCTTGCAAATAATATGTATTTCCCAGATAATAGTTATTTAGCAGAAATCCTATTTAAAACAGAACCATCTTTTAATTTGTTTTTTTATGAAAATAATTGGAGTGGGGAGGCTGTCAAAGTATATTAGAGTGACTGTTCACGCTGGTAGAGTTGAGGTGGTTTCAGCTCTTGAATTGTAGAGCGAGTGAGCTCTTCACAGTTTTCTAAACCCGGCGGTAAAGATCACTGTCGGCTGAACTTTGGTAGGTGAATCATCTGAGGCCTGTCTATGTACCTTTATAGGGGCTCTAAAAAAATCTTAATGGTGATCTTGGACAAGTTTTGAGTTTAGTAAAACAAACTTACCCCTGAGACTTGTGTTTTTAACTCTTGACACTTCATTTCCTTGATTCAGATCTGAGGATGGTTTTTCATCTATTTGTCATCACGGAACATGCCTTTATTATAAACTCTCTGATCTACATTTGTTTCCCCCTTCTTGGCCACATCTACACTAACAGAACTACAGCCTAACCTTTGAACGTTGGGGGTGAGGGTGTAGAGTGGAAATGCCCAGGTCTGCTCTTGGGCACCAGCCCTGCAGGCTATGACCTTGACCATGCAGGCTGACACTTGAGCCTCTTTGTGCTCAGTGTACTTTATATAAAACCAGGGAAATGGTACCTAACCGTAGACAGTTGTTTTTAGGATTCTGTGAGTTCCTCTCTCTCCCCAAGATGCAGTAATGCTTAATAAATGTTAGCTGCTATTGCTGTTTTATTTGAACAATATTAAAGTTAGTCCTGTCCTTGAGAGTGCCGGCAACCAACTACGTTTTAGCTCACCTCCCAGTGCACCGACCTAAAGAGCTCATCATACAGGATGTTGACATCATTTGAATGACACCAAGAAAGCAGGTAGTTTGTACTAAGCTCATTTTTATTCTTGAATATCCCCTATTGGTAAAATAGGAACGTTAGTGTCAGTCTTCAGTTATTTTAGATTCTGGCATTTGTTAGTTTTTACCTAAAGACAACACTCCAGTGTTGTTTTGTTTCATATCTTTTATGTGTAATCTCTCCCAAAATGAATGATTATATTTATAAGAATGTGAATATGTAAAATGAGAGTCTAAGGACTACTTTTAGATGCATACAAAAATAGGTAACTAAAAATTATAATTTATGCGTTGTTATTATATATATAAAACTTAGTATACACATTCAGTTTTGAAAAAATCAGAAAATGCAAAGTACCTGTGATCTTACCACTCAGAGATAACTACCTGTCAGAGCTTTAGAGAGAATTCTTTCATGTTCTTTTTTTAATTAAGCATCTTTTTTTATGTGTAAAAATTAAAATGAACAATAAAATGAATTCG
Source organism: Canis aureus (assembly GCF_053574225.1). Taxonomy (NCBI): domain Eukaryota; kingdom Metazoa; phylum Chordata; class Mammalia; order Carnivora; family Canidae; genus Canis; species Canis aureus. The sequence goes on from NC_135615.1 coordinate 53,362,520, forward strand.
ATTTCTTCATTTACTTATGTAGACTCCAAGATGGATTCCATTGTGGATTGAGCAATTAAATGCCTTTTTATTTTTTTTATTTATTTTTTTTTTGCTTTTGTCTCCTTTAACTAGACCACCAGGATAGTACTTAAGCTGATGTCAGGCATGTGGCATCCAGCCCAGGATTAATTACTCTACAGGATGTAACTAAAATCATAAATAACCATCAATATTCAGTGAACACTTAATTTTTGTTAGTCAAATGCTAAGGGCTTTTACATGAATATCCTATATGATGCTTACAAGAAACTCTCAGAGATGAATACATTGTTCCTATCTTACAGAGGGAGAGCTTGGGGGTGAAAGGTCCCTAGTTAAGTGTCAATCGTGGTGGTATGCCAAGTCTTTGCACTGTCAAGTCCCTCTCAACAACCACTACTTCCTTTGTGACAAATTGCAAAATTTTCATATACTAGGCAGGGGATTTTGCTCAGTGGCTATAAAGTAACGGAAGGAGGAATGCTTAGCCGCCAAGTTGAGAATCATCTCTGAGCTGCAGTCAGTGAATCTTTGATGACTGCCAGAGCCTGAGAAGACTTGCCTCTCTTAAGAACTCACTCATAAGCACACTCATTGATACACACACCTCCCCACCCCCAAACTTAAGTGGTGGTGATTGCATTGGCCAATCAGTCCTCCTGTCTGAAGCAGAGGCTCTGCTCTCAAGTACCTGTGTCTAGGGTTCATGAGAAATGGGGTTCCAGGGAAAGGCATAGACTGAACCATTTCAAGAATGTCTGTTGTTGGGTCTTGCCATTTTTTATTTAAGATTTTCCCAAGGCAATGAGTATAGAGTAATTTTTTTTTTTAATAATGAGAAGTTACTTCTTGTCTACTTGAAATTGTCCTGTTTTTCTTAAACGTTGGTTGTGTTTCTTCATTTAGAAATGGCTCAGTTGGGAAACTATGATAGTGGGACAGCAGAAACACCAGAAACAGATGAATCCGTGAGTGTAAGTATCTTTCTTGATGAAATACAGTGTTGGTTTTTCTGTTTATCAGCATCTGGAGAGATTTAGAGTGTGTTAATTACTTTATTTCTTCCATAAACATGTATTGTGCTCCGATGTGCAAGGCAGTAAGCATACAGTTTTAGCCTCTCTTCTCAAAGAGAAAGAGATTGATAAAAAGAAATCATGCACAAAAAATAAAAACGATAAGCTTGAATAAGATCTATGAAGAAAAAGGGCCGTGTGCTACTAACACATAACAGAGAGTGACCTTAGCCTTGCTGCTAGTCCAGAAAGATCTCCTGAGTAAATGACCTGGGAGAGGTGTGAGAAGTTACTAGGATGAGAAGGGGGCAGAGGGAACATTCCAGGCCCAGGGAATATTGTGGGCAAAGACTATGCCACAAGGGAGCAGAGTGCATGTGAGGGTAAGGGCAAGGAGACCATAGAGACTGGAGAGCTGGAGCAAAAACCAGACATAGAGGTCCTGATTGTTCATCTTTGTCAGATCTTTTCTTTCTAAGAATGGTGGGAAGCTGTTGAACTTGGAGGGAAATGTTTGTGTGTAGGGGTTGGAGGCAGGTGGACAGGAGCCCAACCCTGTCAGCATTACCGCTTAAAAACAAACTTAGGATGGCAGTAGAAAGCAGATGAAGTGAGAGGGGCAGGCAAGAGTGACCATGGGGAACCCATGCAGGAGGCTGTGCAAGTGGTACAGGTGAGGGTAATGGGCGATGCTGGTGCCATCGTCCCTAACTGTGAACACCGGAAAGGAAAGCAGGCTGGAGTGAGTTGGGGGTGGTCAGGAAAGAGAAGTAGCTGGGTAGGCTGGGGGGCTGAGGACCCAGGCTCTGGAGTGAGACTGCCCTCATTCAGAAGCTGGCTGCATCTCTTGCTAGCTGTGGGAAATCACTCTGTGCCTTGGTTTCCTCCTCTGCAAAATTATATAAAAGATGGTAAAATATTAAATGAGATGATTTATGTAAAATGGTTAGATCAGCAACACTACTAAATGCTAAATAATGATAGCTGTTTTGTTTATTCATTATTATTATAATTTCGAATGAGTTTAGACTGAAGTTTTTTGGAGATATTTGAGAAGAGCCATCACGCTAGCATCTGTGTACATGATGTGGGATCTGCTGGCACTCAGAGGGTTTTCAGTGGCATTCTGAAGGACGTAGGAGTCATCCGTGGGCATGAATGAGGTCACCTGGGTGGGCAAGAGTTAATGAGACAGGTAGGCCTTGAGTAGGATCTTTGCACCCAAAGCTGTGGGGACCTATCAGAGTGGATGACAGGAACCAGTGAGTGACCCCAGTCTTGAATTATGTTTTCTGTGATGGAGCATTAGCAGTGATGACTAGACCCAGGGCCTGTGGCCAGAGACCAAGGGGGAAATGGAGGAGAGAAAGAATTGTTTGGTCCAGATGCCAGAGTGTTGGGTGAATTACCTGCTTGCACACTGAAGTCACGCAGGGTAGTGAGAGAACATGAGCAGAGAGGAACGTGGGCAGCTGGGCACCCAGGACTTCCAAAAATAAATGAGACAGCATGTCAGCGGTTGACAGCATCCAGTGGGGGAGTGTGACACACACGACAGTCTCATGGGGTTTCTTCCACAATTATAGGAAGGGCTCTCTGGGTTCTGCAGGGGGGAAAGAGGCTGTCAGTGCTCACCCTCTCAATGCTAAGATTCGCAGACTATGATATTATTTCCCCCCAAAAAAACAAACAAACCTATTTTACTTATTATTGTCCTTTGAGCTCAACTTGTTAAAAAGCTATCTTTTTGAAAGTAGATATCTAAACCATGGTAAGATCAAAGTCAAGAGAGACACGCACTGTCTGTTTGGGTGCCCCTTGCCACAGACTACCTTTTCCAAAGAAGAAGGGTGGCCACGGGGAGGACACAGACATTCTCTGGTCAGGGACAGAGAAACTACGCCATCCGTCAGCCCAGGTTGAGCCACGCAGCCCATTCTTTCTGTTTTGACTGACTGAAGCCAGAGTTAAGGTTTGACATTTTGGACTTCTATCTCAAAACCTGAAAGGGCTAGGATGAGGATAACCCGAGTAGTGTACAGAGGTAAATTAAATTGGAAATTTCTTTTTGTTTTTTAAAGATTTTATTTATTTATTTGAGAGTGAGAGAGCACACGAGCACAGAGGAGGGGCAGAGGGAGTGGGAGAAGGCGAAGCAGGCTCCCCTCTGCGCAGGGAGCCCGATGCTGGGCTTGATCCCAGGACACTGGGATCATGACCTGAGCAGAAGGCAGACACTTAACCGACCGAGCCACCCCAGCTCCCCAAAATTGGCAATTTTCAAAAGCCTTGTGCCTTCATCTCCCGGAAATGAGGGTTCACTTAAACGAGACCAGGGCACTGACAGGAGAGACAGTCCATCCGTGCTGCTCTGCAAAATTGATCTTCAAAGCTGTGTGCCAGCGTCCTTTGGCTCCAATACTGCACTTCCAACAGATTCGACAGCAGAGCAGAGAATGCAGATGTTGTTTGTGTTGCCATTAAAATCATTTTCTTGAGTTCTCAACTATTTTCTAACTTCCGTATTTTGTTTCCAAGAGCTCTACTGCTTCCCTGAAACTTCAAAGGAAACCTCGGGAAAGTGATTTTGAAACTATTAAATTGATTAGCAATGGAGCCTATGGGTGAGTAATTCAAGAAAACTCTCTATTGTATTTTAACACACCTGAGTAATATATTCTGCACATTTATCTTAGGCCAAATAGATGTCATTAGAGACTTGAGGTTTCAGATCACTGCTCCTTCACTGTTGGGTATAATGTGTAGCCAAAATCGTTTTTCATTTAGATACTCCATCAAGAAAACATATCAAGTGACCTGGAGTTATTTTAGAGGTATGGGGAAGGAGACTTTACAAAGAAAAGGAAGATTTTTATCCATGCCTGATTCTGCCTCCTTTATTGGGCCCTTGTGGACGCAGAGATCTCTGACTCTTGGGCGCATATACGCACACACGTCTCCATATATGGTTCTGTAAAATCTGTATCTCTGAACACATATAAACTCATATATAGCATTAATACTTAAGAATTAGCCAGAAAAAAAAAATTAGCCAGTACTTTCTGTCTGACGATCATTCTTGCAAGAGAAGTACTTAAATTAGAAGACTGCTTGGAAACTTCACACAGTACGTTTCTTTCAATCTTTATATTGTACCAGGGCTTTATTGTTTGTTTGTTTTCAGTTGAAATATGTGTTCTGATCTGGTCACGTTAGGGGTGCCCTTTTCTTCAATTTTAGAGACATGAGGTTTTCTTCTCATGGCTAAGAAGGGTCAGTGGTGATGAGGTCCTTCCGAGTTCTAAGAAACAGGAAGGGTAGTTAATATACATACTGTGTCCCAATCCATTTTAGACAGCCCAGGAGCTCTGGTTTAATTAAGTATTAATCTCACTTCTATCTGTATATGGAGAGCAATAAACAATCCCATAGACGTTTATTGCCATTTATCACACGTATGAGCAGATGAGATAAGGCGATTTTTGTTATGCCACAAGGGATGTTTCTCCTTACGATTTTTTTTTTTACCTCTAATATTTTCCACACCATTAACTTAGTCAAGAACTTCAATATTTGTGAGTCCTTTCTGTGCTTCACTGATTTATTTTCAGGATTATGTCAAATGGTGTATTTCTCGATGCGGCTTGTAAATGTTTTGTGATGTTTTATTGTTATAATATTTTGTTTTGTTCAAGGACCTCATGGAAACTTCTTCCCCCCCAAAAATTGTTTAAGCATACGGTGGCTTGCGAGTTTCATTGATTACGCGGTGTTAGTTCATTTTCGAGATCATCTGAGGATTTCTTCCTTCGTCAGGGAAAAAAACTGAACTTTGATTTAATGGGTCTCTGGGTTTGAGTGCTGATGGCTTTCATTGGCAGTGGAATTCTAGAATAAGATTTTCTGCGAAGCGCCGCTTTTATAAAATTTGGGCATGTATCTTAGCAGTATTTGGAGCTCTAATTGGTTGAGTAAACTCATTTGTAGTGCAATTAAACCACTGTCTAGTAGATGAGGTATATCACACTTCGGGGACTGGTTGCGAATATACAAGAAGTTAAACAAGCTGTGAATCAGTGAACACCCAGGATGCAGGCCAAGTCATTAATGGGCTGACGAGCTGCCTGCGGGGGCTCCTACCCATCAGCCAAAACTTCTTTCTCCCTTTTGCTCTTCTCAGATTTAATCTCTCATTACATTTCTGACAGATTTCCTCTTCATTTTAATTATTTTTAATTCAAGATTGGAGTGGAGCTGCCTGCCCAGCGGCCCCCCAGTCCCAACGCTGGCCGCGGCTTCAGGGGGACTGAACACCAGGCTCTCCAGGCCGGTCCCTCCCCGGCCCCCGGAGCACGTGAGGAGGCCGCTGTGCCTGCCACGCTGGTTCCCTCGGTCTCCTCCCCACTTAGGGGAGGGCAGACCCCATCCCCGCCAGCTTAGCGCCCCAGGGAAGGCCTTGCCTTGTGCCGGCGTCTGCTGGCTCCCGCGGGCTGCTGCGTTGGCCTGGATGTGGGAGGGGCCCGCAGGTGGGGGCGGCAGGTGCCCGGGGAGCCCTGCTCCTTGCTTCTCCGATGATCCTAGGCCGCCTCGGAGCGTCCTCCCCTGGCCCCGCCCAGACTTGTAAATCACAGTGTTCAGGGTTTTCAGAGTGACTGAAATTGACTTAAATTTTTAAAAAAAACTACATTTGAAAGGCGCACCATTTCTGTCCTACTTGGCTTTAGTTTCCAGCTTGGCTGCACGCCCTTCTCCTTTACTCCCCGCAGGTGGCCCTGCACGTGGGCACCCATGCGTGCGGTTGATGCCCCCCCCCCCCCCGCCGCCCCCATGGCCTTTCCTCGGACGTATGCATTCGCGTTCCCACCTGTAGACGAGCCCACGCGGACTCACCTGCTGGGCTTTCAGAGTCGTGCAGAATCTATGTGCAGGAGACATTCACGCCCCCGGTAGGACGGGTTCCTTATGCTCTGGGTGCCATCAGCCTCCGATTCCCCTCCCCCCACCTTGTGCAGAAGGCGAAGTTAAAGCCTGACCCAGAGAGGGCAGGTGCCCCTTGCTGTGCATCACCAACCAGCCTTGGGCCTTCCTGTTTGACGGCAGGTCAGCGTAGGGAGAGAGGCAGAAGCAGCTGTTTCAAAGAAAGCAGCCTCTGAGGCTGGAAAACAGAGAAATGAGGGGCTGAGTCCCTCCAGCCCAGTTTTATAACCATGCACGGTGTGCAGCTGTGCTTAGCAGTGTTAGACTCCTGTCCGTCTGCTGGCTGCTGTTTGTCTCTGTTTCAGCCTCCTTCCTTCTCCCTCTCTCTGCTGCCCTAAGTAGATTTGGAACATCAGCTTCCAGGCGAGGAGGAGACGTGTACGTGTGAGAGGACAATCACTGCTAAAGAAGCAGATGTCAGCATTAAGAATATTCCTAAAGCCGTAAAAAAAAAATGTAAAAACAAGAACATAAAACCAACAGATAACTAGCTACGGCGGATTCTAATTAAGAAGTCTAGTTGACTTTTGCAGCTTGATCAAGATATGCGTGTCCTGCGGCAGTGATGTCTCAAGCTACCTGTAGGATTAATTTCGGTTGGTTTAGGTAAATTTCCCTGGGGATCAACTGATGATTTTAAGCACAGCATAGTAAGGCACAAAGCACAAAGTCAGATGAGGTTTGACGAATGGCAAATCTGAGAGTAGAAAAGGGGAGTCCTTCGTTTGCACAGTGCTGCTGGGAAACCTGGTCTGGATGCTGGTCAAATTGGGCCTGCTGAGTGGTTGCTTCTGTAAGAAACACTGATAGTTGATTGAAAATCCAAATGCTGAGAGTTGATTAACAGTCTACAAGTGAAGCTCCTGGTATCAGGTCTGAGGATGCTCAGCATGACAGTGACTCAGTGGGAGATACTCAAAGAAGACATAGAGCGTAAGCTGTATCCCACTTGATTCTTTATAATAGGTGGGGGCTTGCAGAAAGATACTGTTTTTTTTTTTTTTTTTCAACATTTCAGATTCTGAATTTCACTTTAGAAGGTAAATTCCTGTGTCACAAACTCTTCTTCATACCAGTATTTGTTCACCAGTGTTTGTCTTCTGTTTCTGAGGAAGCCAGGTTATTTTCTTTGGTTCCTTTGTGTCTGTCTGCCTTCCAACAGCTGATTAGGAGAAGCTCAAGGTTTTGGGAGGTGGGGGGAGATCTTGATTTTATCCAATCAATATTTGGAAAAAGAAAAATACTGTAAAAGCCTTTCATCTGACCCAGAAAGAAAGGGGTAGCTGGTTGGTTAGTTAAGAAGTTGATCAGAGTCAGAAATCATTAAAAAAAAAAAAAAAAAAAAGACGCATCCTTAAACATACTTTTAAATTCAGATGCATACTGAATTTAATCTAACTATCTCAGTTTAAATATCTATGAATTGGGCAGCCCTGGTAGCTCAAGAGGTTTAGTGCCGCCTTCAGCCCAGGGTGTGATCCTGGAGACCTGGGATCGAGTCCCACGTCAGGCTCCATGCAGGGAGCCTCTGCCTGTGTCTCTGCCTCTCTCTCTCTCTCTCTCTCTCTCTCTCTGTGTGTGTGTGTGTCTTTCATGAATAAATAAATAAAATCTTTAAAAATAAATAAATAAATATCTATGAATTTAGGGGTGCCTGGGTGGCTCAGTCAGTTAAGCATCTGACTCTTGATTTTGGTTCAGGTCACGAGCTCATGGGTCATGAGATCCAACCGCACATTGGACTTTGTGCTGGGTGTGGTGGCTGCTTGGGATATTCTCTCTCTCTCCCTCCCTCCCTCCCTCCTTCCACCCCTGACCCCACACTGCCCCTTGCAAACCTCCCCCTTAAAGAGAGAAATATTAAATGTATATATTTTATATATATAAATTTATATAATATATTTATATTAAGAATATTAAATATATATAAGGTTACTAGTATTCTTATGTAAGGCCTTTCTAAGACAGCCTATATAAACCATACTTCTAATACATCGATTTTATTTACCACTTTTCACTGCTTTAAAGGTGAAGCAAGAACTTGAAGCAATCTGAATGTAGGAATCTAGATATGTAATATTTTTTCCACTTTGGAAAACCTTGTCACCCATACTAAATCAGTAGGAATTTTATTTAGTAACTCACATTTAACGTATTTATCAATACTTTCCAAAGTATTCCATTTGTTTTTTATAAGCCACAAAGCTTTTCCCTTTCAACACTCCTGTTTCATCGGTTTAAATATTTGTTTAAATTAGTTAATCCCGATATCAAGCCTCGCCAGAAAAACAGGTGTAGAGATAAACCCAGCTGGTGAGAGCCCAGCGTCCGGCATCCCACAGAAGGCTGCTAGCCCGCCTGGAAAGTGTTGGCCGCCCAGCTGGCCAGCAGCTCCCTTGGCAGTGCTTGTACAGTGGGGATAACAGTCCTAGATTCTTCCTTGAGTTGGTCATATGAAGTGTGGATGAAAGAGATTTTTTTTCTGGATAGCAAAGGAAGAAAGAGGAGACCAAAGAAATAATGAGAGAAGAAATAAAGAGTAAAACAAGCCAAACAAAAAGTCAGGTTTCAAGAGAGAACCCCCAAAATGTGATTCTACAAGGGAAGGAAAAGTATGGATACAATGAGAAGACACACATACACAGACTTGAAAGAAAAATGAATTCCTAGTAGTTGAACACTTGAGCGGAACATGTGAATACCAATTAAACTGAGACTGAATATACTTAAGATTTATGGGATTGGATTATTCTGATATGTTGTTCAGCAGGGATTTAGGGTGTCCTAGTCCGCCTTGCATTCATTTGTCAGGAGCAATGAAAATAAACAGTGGCATATGCATCTCAGATCAGAAACCCCTTGTTTTAGGAGACAGACATTCGATGTACTTTACTGTGGATGATTGCTGTTTGGGTAAATTATTATTTATCTGAGCACTTCCTGACCTGAGAGTTCAAATCTGTTCTCCTCCAATAATGACAAGTGAGGAGTAACCTAAGAGAAAATGAGCCAATCCAAGACATTTTCCTCTTCACTTACCATTTCCAGGTGAGGTTTTAAGCCTCCCCCTTCTCTTGACTTGTTTCTTCCACATCAGGCTTCAGGGAGACCATTGCCTTTACCCAGCCAGAAATGGTTCTCTAGAGCATAGGAGTGAGTCTTGCAGCAGAAATTTGGTGCACCCTCCTCATTTTACAGTAAAGTTGGCTGTCGCCTTGGCCATAGATTGGATGGAATAGAAATACAGTGTATTATTGGCCCCCTTTTATGTTGGGAAATGCATTTTCTGTTGAAACAGCTATAGGTGTAAATCATGGCAAGGTGTGTAGTGAGGAAATATGCTACTCTTCATTGCAGGACAGCCTCATATGACCTATTACATCCTTCGCATTTATCTGGAATTTCATGGGGAATAAATTACCCTCAAGTTGGAAGCCACCTAACCCTAAGAAGCTTTGGCCCTTTGTGCAGATCCCAAGTGTATCCTATAGAAAATGATTGCTTTAGTCACTCTAGAAAAAGTGCCTAACATGTATCTAGTGCTAGAAAGGATATAGTTCACGGTATGCATGTACTTTTGTTAATTCTTTTCCTGTTCTGACTTATATATTGAATTCTGTTTTGTCTGTGGAAAAGCTAAAACCATTAGCTGGCCATTGGAAAATAGCTCACTCTGGAGACTGTCCATTTGTGTCCTACACTGAAGATGAATTTGATGCCTTATGTATGACCAGTGACCTTTACCAAAAGATTAAGAAATAAATAAATGTGGCCATAACATTTTAACCTGGACTGGGTTGTTTGTAGCTGCTGGGATAGCGTGCGTGAGCTGAATTCAAGCTGTCATGGGAATGTAAAAAAAAAAAAAAAAAAAAATTTGACGATCACATGGTTTACTGTACCCAGAACCATCCTCACTTCCACGAACCCCAACTCTTGTGCTTCTTTTCAGGGCAGTCTACTTTGTTCGACATAAGGAATCCCGGCAGAGGTTTGCTATGAAGAAGATCAATAAACAGAACCTCATCCTCCGAAACCAGATCCAGCAGGCCTTCGTGGAACGGGATATCCTGACGTTTGCAGAGAACCCCTTTGTGGTCAGCATGTATTGCTCGTTTGAGACAAGGCGCCACTTATGCATGGTCATGGAGTACGTGGAAGGTAAATCAGTGTCTGACACAGAGAGCATGACACCTGCACCCAGAAACTGCGTGCTCCTTTGTGCGGCTGAGGCTTTCTCCGTTGTCCTACGTGATGTTCGTATCCACCTCAGGGCGAAGCCAGGCAGTGAGATGGCTGTATTCCCAGTCATTATGTTCTGATAATTGCTTGTAAAGTGGCTGCTCTGCTATAACAAAGGGAAAATTAGTGCTATTTGGAAAAAAAGGTTGTTTTTCTTTTTTAATAGCTTTTAATCCTAACCACCTCCTCTCAATTGTTTGTTAAAGTTAGAATATAGGTGATAGGATTTTTTTCTTACTTACTTTTATCACACGGCATAAAATCTTTCATTGCAACTGATCCTAAAGGATGAATTAAAAAACATATCCTTTTTGGCCAATGGTATGAAATTAAAAATGTGTTAAGGGAAAAGGAGATATAAGTCAAGAAAATTTCCTTTTTTTTTTTTTTTTTTTTGACACTTAAGGCTTACCTTTTAAATGTTCTTATTTCCATCAGTTTTACATTCAGTTTCTACACGTTTGGCCCTGACTTACTGATATAAACAAAATTAATAAAAGGAATATATTAGGAAGGGCCAAAGCAGTCTCCAAAGCATCTAATGTAAGCTCTCAAAATTGTTGGAGCAGAATCCCAAAACTATAAGACTCAAAGAAACCATTAAATATCATTTAGTTCAACCTTTTCATCTTGCAGACAAGTGAACTGAAACCCAAAAAGCAGAGCAGACTTCTAAATATTTCACTAATGGATACAAGGCAAAAGTACAGCTTGCCCTGAATTCCACCCGTTGATTTTGTTTTTATTTCCCCGCCTCCCCATGCTGGCACTTGGCTTTATTAACCTTGGTTGTGGTTACAGTAACTAACATTTATCATGTGGTTTAAGTGTTGGCAGTATTCTAAATTCTTTACATAGATTACCTCATTTAATCCTCACAATAGTCTGCAACGGGATAACAGTCTTACTATCCTGGTATTAGAGGAAAGAGCCGGGACTGGGTTGCCTAAGGTCTCCCCAGGTAGGATTTGAACTCAGGGAGCCTGCCCCAGAACCCATGCTTTATACTGGTGTATTTTGTTCTTCAAATTTCAGTTCCACTTTGAAGCCAGATCTGCTCCCTTAGGACTATTCCTGCCTTAAAAAAATAATAATCTCTTTCCTTCACACCACATCTTAATTAAGAAATGTGATTACTCAGTGTCCACTTAGGAATTTAAGATGCTGTGTGTGTGGGTAGAGGCCGTTCTGCTCTGATGGGGTGTAATCTGAACGGATGGTCGTCTCCTGTCCCGGCCATGACTGCACCTGCTGAATCTTGTGCTTGGATTTTATAGGAGGTGACTGTGCAACGCTGATGAAGAACATGGGGCCTCTCCCTGTCGATATGGCTAGGATGTACTTTGCGGAGACAGTCTTGGCCTTGGAGTACCTACATAATTATGGGATTGTACACAGGGATCTGAAACCAGACAAGTACGTACATGAGGAGAGGTTTCTTTTTTTTTTTCCACACAATACACAAAATTGTCTTATGTGTCTAAAAATGTTTTATTAATGGTGCTTTGCACATTTTGAAATTCTCCCATTGTGTACCCAAAGAAGTTACTTTGGCAATACACGGTGACAATTTTTACATAGTACTTTAAAGGCTCTGGTGCTTATAAGGAACGAAATAATAGCTTATAAGGAATGAAAGAAAGACCATTATGAAGCCAGGGTCAGTTAAGTTTTTTTAAGTTGTTATTATGTTTATTTTTGAGTAGCTTCATAGAATGGTACTAGTTGTTTTCTGGATAGTTTCTGCCTTTGGTATTATACTGGGATAGCCCTTCCCTACTCTAAGATGATACACTTGATATTATATTCTCTCTCACTATTTAATTTTCAATCTATGTGAGGTTCATTTTACTGTCTAATTTGAGATATAGAGAGACTCTTTGCCCCTCAAATGAATAAGTTATTCATCTTTACAGCATTTATTAAATGTTTTATGCTTTCTCCACTAATTTCAGACACATCCAAAAATATTGCACGTTAATATGTAAAGATTCTAAGCGTGCTTAAAATTTTATGATAAAATTAACTCATGCTCATTCCAGAAAATTTTGAAGTACAGAAAAATGTATGAAAAAATTGGTTGACAACATTACCAAAGACAACTATTACAATTTTGGAATATTTCCTTCCAATAGCTATTTTTTCCTCTTTTCTCATGTCCTCTGTTCCTTTAATTTTTTAATTAATTAAAATTTTGATTTTTCCACTTACAATGAAATTTTTAAAAATTTAAATTTGCAAAAGTGTCGAATGTGAATTCTTTGCATTACATAAGAAATTTACATTTTGTGCTTAATGAGTAGAAATTTAAATTTGAGCCATAAGTTGAAATCTTAAACAACAGTACCCTTTTCTGTCCAAGTGCTTTATCTTATGTCTCACTTAAATCACAGATGGATTGCTTGTCTTAGTTTCTTATGTATGCAGTGGGATTATTGGTAACTCTTTTCTATTTTATTATTCTGAAAATAGAAAGATATCAGAGTCCCATACTTGAATTTTTCTAAGACTTTAAACCTGAAAGTGATACTGTATGTGGCTACCCCTACAAAGATCAGCTTAAGCCTGCTGTATGGCCCTCCTTGTGAATTATACTCATGACCCAGATACATGTATGTAATATGTTCCTGTAACTTTGTCTCTTCCCAGGCTGGGTTTCATATTAAGATTGATACCTCAGGGCACCTGGATGGCTCAGTCAGTTAAGCCTCTGACTCTTGATTTCGGCCCAGGTCATGGTCTCAGGGTCATGAGGTCTCAAGCCCCACATTGGGCTCCATGTTGGGCTCCATGGTGGGGTGTGGAGCCTGCTAAAGATCCTCTCTCCTGTCTCTCTGCCCCTCCCTCTCACTAAAAATCAGTAAATAAAAAAGCTTGATTCCTCTCTACTAACCACTCTCAATACAAATTGACAGGGGAAGGAGAAAGCTTAAGAGAAGAATTTCAAAACAAGTGTTATAATGTGTGTCCTTCTGCTTCATAGTTTGTTGGTCACCTCCATGGGGCACATAAAGCTGACAGATTTTGGATTATCCAAGGTGGGACTAATGAGCATGACTACCAATCTTTATGAGGGTCACATCGAGAAGGATGCCCGCGAGTTCCTGGACAAACAGGTAAGCTTGGCCGCTGCTCAGTTCTAAAGAAAGATACAAAGTACGATACTGCGAGTGACAATCAGAATCTACTTGTGCAGGCCAGCTCCGCATTAGGCCTGGACGTTTAGATGTCTGTATGAGCCTTACGTTTAATAAAGTGCAAATTGCTTCCATTTTTCTCCCTGGGCCTCTTTGAACTGTCCGTTCCTCCACATTCCTCCCCCAGCATTATGGTCTATTAGCAAGACGAACGATGTAATTGCACACAAGTGAGAATGTGAGAGAGACAAATGGAAAACTGTTTTTGTAAGGAATTCAGGAGTCTCAGTAGAGTACTCATGAAACTCATGATGCATTGTACAATCACGGGTGCTAAAATCCGAGCCATGGCCCATTTCCCTTTAAGCATGCCTCATTACCATGTGCCCACAATCTGTTCATTGTAAAGTTACTTAAGGTAAACACATCTTAACTGTCATGCTTTTATGAAGTAGCCAGGATGTGGATATATTTTGGGCCTATCAGTGCTAAAACCATCCGTGGTGGTGACAGATTAAAAATGCGTCATCATATAGACTTTCAGGGTTAAAAATGTTTTTAATACCATGAGATACGTAAAAATACCAAGTAGGGTCAAACCCTCAATTTGAAATCACTCATTCCACATACCGTAACATTAGAGGAGCTTAAACTTCCCTTTCGTGATATTTAAATATCTCCTTACTGATTTGTAACTGCCCTTCCTCCGTTCTTTGTCCGTGCAGGTGCGCTCTGGGCAAAATAATTGCCATTCACCCATCTTGCTCATTTTAATTCATGTCTAATATCCCAATCATTCTAATACCGCAATTATCTTTTAGGTCTGCGGCACACCTGAATACATTGCACCAGAAGTGATTCTGAGGCAGGGCTACGGGAAGCCAGTGGACTGGTGGGCCATGGGGATTATCCTCTATGAATTTCTGGTTGGATGCGTGCCATTCTTCGGGGATACTCCAGAAGAGCTATTTGGACAAGTCATCAGTGGTAAATATCATCAGGAGTTATCTTCGAGCGACTATTGGGAAACTGCTATTTCATGCAATTCTGTGGAGCTTTGCCGTTTTAGCTACTAAAATGTTAACCTTTATCAAACGGTTTAGCCAACAAATTAAAAGAACTCACTCATCATAGTGCATAACTGACTTTCACAAATCTCAGGAGATCAATTTGTGCTGAAAATTGATCTGAGGAAGTGTCGGCAACATGGAATTTGGAAATGGACTGGCAGTGTAACCAGTTTTTATGGTGTGCTTTTCTGCAAAAGAAATTCACGTGGGATTTGCAAATCATGTCATTGCCGTCCAGCCTTCCTTTCCATAATAGGAAGGTTGCACCAAGGAAGAAAAGGTTAATGTGGGTAACATTTACATAAACGGGGGGAAATGGCTAATGGTACAATGAAGAAATTAACAAAAATGTAATAAACCCTAAAACAAATGTCTACCAAATAACAAATAATGAGAACGGGAAGGAAGCAAATTTAATCCACAGATTGTTAATGATTTCATTGGTGTTTGTTATGGTGTAATGTTATTTCTGTAACAGCTGTTCATCTTTCATTTAAAATTCAATAACCTTTAGATCTTCACCTGCATGCTGACCCTCACTATTGTTATGCGGCTTGTGGCAAAACTAAATGATCATTACATAGGCTCTATTACTACCCTACCTGCTGTTTTGATAAATTTCCCGGAAGCATAGATCAAAAAGGTCTCTCCACCCCAAAGTTTATCAGCCATCATAGACACCCCCCATCACCCACTCTGACACCTTCTGGATTGGGCTACAGGATCGAACGGTGGCAAGAGAGGGAGGGTTCATGTTGACAGGGGAGTCCCTTAATCATAGCATTATTCTCTATCATTAAATTTGCAAGCCAGGCCTATTTGTAAACTTTAACAGTAGATTTGTGAGTTGCCTGCAGTGTATGACCCTTTTTCTACAATATCTGAGCTGTTTATGGATTTATAACTAGGCTGTTTTCTGATATACCAAGGCCTGAATGGCAAGAAGAATCAACTGTTTAATTAACACAAGCAGCAAATGCTGGCTTTGTTCTCGATGCCTTACGGCTCAGATGCATATTCATGTTTTATTTTCCAAATCAGATTTAAACTGAAGCAGAGGAAGCTGGAAGCAGGCACACACAGAAATAACTCACGTTTTTATTGCATTTCCATACACACAAGCACGCACACCTTATCTTCAGGCAAACTCCAGTGGAATGTGGAACATATTCTAATATTTATGACAGATTTTAAATACTTCCATTATTACTATGATTACTTTGGATTTTTTTGTTTTCAAGCTTAGCATTTTGGCCTTCCGTTTGTCTCTAGAGGTAGTTATTTTTGCAAAATTAATTTGCATTTCTCGAAGCTGAAGAACTCTAAGGCTGGGGCCAAATTCTCATTTGAGGAAAGTAGGAGAGAAAAATCTTACTCTCTTGATTCCCTGGAAGGGCGACCATCTATAACACAGGTGTTAAGAGTGTCCACCACATTAAGTCATCATGATAACTAGAAGGATCAATTTGTTTTAAGTCTGCCAAAAAGAAAAAAAAAATACAAAGAATCAAAAAAGCAAACAGAAGATACTGCTTATTGAAATATTTTCTCCCTGCCTTGCTGAAAGCAATGCTGCTGGTTCATGTCTCATGAAGCAATGCTTCTCAAACTTGACTGGGCCCAGGAATCAACTGGCAATCCTGTTAAAATGCAGATTCTGATTCAGTCTGGGATGGAGCCTAAAAATTCTGTTTCTCTAACAAACTCCCAGGCGACGTCCTGGCTGTTGGAACCTGGACTGTCATTTGAGCAATAAAGTTGTAAACTACGTGTCTCTTTTCTAGATGAGATCAACTGGCCAGAAAAGGATGAGGCACCACCACCCGATGCCCAGGATCTGATTACCTTGCTTCTTAGACAGAATCCACTGGAGAGACTGGGAACAGGTTAGAGCACGTGTCTTAATTTTGCTAAATATGCAACAAAAATAATGCCTTTGTGGAGCATTCAGAGGTTTTTGTTTGTGTTTTCTATTTTTTGCGTAACAAATATCTGTTGGTTGATGTAGGACGTGACTACAACACATCATAACAATGATATTTTGGATTTTTTTTTCTGATTCGGAGCAGTATGTCCAGTATTATTTTTTTGTGAAGCAAAAGTTTTTCTTTCCTTGTTTCAATAAATAAAATTTGTCTGGAAGGAAACCTCCAAGGGCACCACGTAGCTCTTCTATCCTGAAAAGCATGCATCTTACAGAAGTTAGTGACATGTGGAGCTTTTTTTGTTTGGATTTTTTTTTTTTAAGATTTTATTTATTTATTCATGATAGTCACACAGAGAGAGAGAGAGGCAGAGACATAGGCAGAGGGAGAAGCAGGCTCCATGCAGGGAGCCCGACGTGGGATTCGATCCCGGGTCTCCAGGATCGTGCCCCGGGCCAAAGGCAGGCGCCAAACCGCTGCGCCACCCAGGGATCCCTTGTTTGGATTTTTTAAAACTGTGTACTCCCAGAAAGATTTAACCTAGCCCGTTGCTATCTATAGGCTTTGAAATGGATTATCAGCACTTGAACTAATTAATTACTAGAAATGAGTGTCTGGAGTTGAACTATGCTGTCTCATCATGGTGCTCAGCACTATTGCCCAAGAAAGAGGATTAAAACCATTGGCGTTCAAGATTAAGGAGATAAGATTTGTCTCTTGCTGATTATTTTTTTCCTCCGACTGTTCTACTTATAGTGTTTGTTTCTGCTCCTCCTTTTCCTTCTCTTCCTTGTATCCCGAATGGACAGAAATCCCAATATAGAGTCCCAGCCAGGCCCAGCGTGTGAATTTATCTAGATGGAACTATTAAATATAAACACAATACACACACACATACACACACACACACACACACACTGCAGGTAGTATCCACGATTTTCACCAGTGAAAATTGTTGACTTGATGGGTCATTTACTCTGAGCTGTTTCATTCTACCTCATTGTGATAGAAATATCAGAAAATACTGAACAAATCATTCTCTCCCTCAGTTTTGCCAAGACAAAAATAATTTGCAACAGCTCCAAATACGGGTTACTCTTTCATGTTTGCCCACAGTGTCCCCCAGTTGGGGGGCTCCGTTCTTGCTTAAGTGTGCTGTGCTACTAGAGTTTATGATGATGCATTGAAACCCATTGGCCACATTCTTCTCCTGTAAATAAAGTTTTACTCAAACACGGCAGTGCCATTCATATGCATTGTCTGTAGTTGCCTTCATGGGTCAGAGGCAGAGTCGAGTCATCAAACTGCATGGCCCACAAAGCCTTAAAATATTTACTCTTTGGCTTTGTACAGAAAAATCTCATTGACTGCATTAAGCGAATCAAAGAAGATTGAAACTCTGGGCTCACTTGGAAACACTTTTTTGAGTTGAGCCTTTTATGGGGGTACCGTGGGCCTCTCTGCCTTTTGCAGTAGATAAGTGGGCCTTCGACTAAGAGAGGCAATATAAATGGAAATGAAGGGCACAAACTCCAGTCCAATGGTCTGAGTTTAAATTTCTGCTGTGTGACAGTGGGCAGTATACGTGCCTTTCTGTGCCTCGTTTTCTCACCCGTTAAATGGAGCTTAGAGAACTACCACCTCACAGGATTTTCATGAAAATAAAAGGTCATCCACTCGGCTTTTAGGACTCGGTATGACACTGCTGCCTCTGGTACTGTCATTTTATCATCCCACCTGCGTAATCTCAGACTTGACCCTGTGGACGTCCAGGAGACAGAAATGGTGATGGTGCCCCTACCTTTGAGCTGCCCAAACTCTTTGAACAGAATACTTGATGTTTCTTCCCACCCTATTTGGTATTCCTATTGTCTGAAGTGACTAGCAAAGTCTTTACCCCCTGCCCTCTGGAACCTGCAGTCACATTTGCTTTCTGGCTCCAGAGATACAAGTAGCTATCAAAGAATTGGTGCCAGGGCTCTGGATGGGGCTGAGTTTTGAGAAATGACTTTACCCACTTGAGCCAAATTCAGAGAAACAGTGGCATTTTCAGATTGTCCTGCAATAGCACAAATCTCAATTTCTGTGTCCTACTCAACTTTCCCGGAGAAGTGTTGTCCTGAGGTGTGACCAAAGATAACAATAGAATTGACACATCCCTTCCCAAGAGCCTGCTTCTCTTTGCCATTCTTGGGTCATTTTGGAGAGTTTTCCCAGAGTTTTGTCTGTTTCCTTCCTGTAAGAAGACTTGGAATCTTGATTGGGCTTGATTTCAGCCAAACAGGACTATGATGATGGTCAGCATGGCCATGTTGATATATGTATTATATGCTGTGAGTTACCTCTCTGCATTTTTTCCCCTGTCACTTGCATTCTTTTCAGGGTTTGACAATTTGAGACGCAAGTCCCCTAGCAGACAGTCAAAAGAGACATTTAAACGACCCTGCCCTAGCAATTAGGGTTGTCAGAAAGCACTTGCCAAAGGGGCAGGTCCAACGTGACAGATCCCAGTAGGGCTCGGAGAATGAGGCTGAGATCCCGCAGGCCTGCCATGCTGCTTCCAATGACAGCATTTTGGATTTAATGCATATTTAGCGGGCAAAATAATGCACCGTGAAAATGTGCGAATTCACATTTGCCCGAGAGAGTAGAGAGGCTGAGAAAAGGAGTGTGAAGAACATAATGGATGTTTAAGAAACTTCCATGAAAGGGAGAAACTCAAGGGAGAACATTAGTGTGAAGCATAACTTACAGTGTGGAAACTTGTCCTACTTGGACTCGACTTTTGAGGTTGTGAAGCTTGAGTGGCAGCCCGGTTTCTCGGACCCACAGCTGCTCAGATGTGACTGACTCCCACCTGTGCACCAGCTGCGAGGTCTGGAGTGGTTTCTTCATGAGCTGGGTCACCGTTTCCTAATCTAGGAAAATGGGCATGTTATACCCTCGCAGGATGATTGTGAGGATTGAATGCAGACGTGTTCACAGAGCTACCAAGTATGTGAACATAGTGCATCATGGGAGCTGCAGCCATGACCAGTTCCCCTTCCTTCCCTGACTGGTGAATTCTCGCAGTGAGCGCTGTCACTTGAATGAGTTCCTGTGCTTGGTCATTTGTATCGGGCTCATGATGCCATCATCCACATTGTACCAACAGTTTAGCCCAGAGGTCATCTCTCCCCATGCGTCCTTTTCATTCTCTTGTTCCCCATGTCTGCAGAAGTGCTTGAGGAACAAGCACTCACCTGTGGTGAGTGGACCTCTTCCCAAGGGGTCACAAAGGCCAAAGGGTGAGAAAGGTGAGCTAGGCCACCAGTAGGCTGTGACTCTGTGGGGAAGGACCCATCTGTCGTCATCCACAGAAGATGGAGTGAATGTTCTCACAGACTTGGGTTCCAAGGAGTGGCACTTCCGATACGGTCTGGAAGTGCCCTGTGAGCCCTTGGATCTAGAGAACAGTGCTTCTCTGAGTGAAGCTGAGCAACCTCAGAGTATCAGATGTCACCTGTGTGTCCCCATGAGCAGCAGCTGAAGTGAGAGTCACTGCAGTGTAGTGTGTGGTACGCCACTCACTAGGGCTTGACACTTGACATCGGTGTTGGAGGCACAGTGAGGGAGTAAGATAGATATTTAAGATCTTTTAGCATCTCTGAGATAAGAACACTGGGAAAGAGTGTGTCTGGCAGCTCTGTGTAGGAGCGTTGGCATTATGACCTGAGGATGGACCTGGCTGGTTTTAAACAGACCTCAGCTCAGCCTCTCCAAATTTTATTAATAGGTGATCGTGGTCCAATATGCTTGATTGCTTATCCTTAGTCTCCCCATCCAAATATGGAGTTGACGTAATGCCTACTTTGTGGGGTTAGTTTCAGTGATTTAACTAAAGGAGACTAGATGCCTCTAGCATGTAGTGCAATTCTTGTCCAAGGCAGCCTTCCTATCAGTGCTGCCTCTGTTAGGGTCAACGTCAGACTTTACTCTTGTGCCGTAAACATGGTTAGTGCTGGGAGAGGATCCTGGATAAAGATTCTAATCAAATGCTTAGTAAAGAAGAATCTCAGGGCGCTGGGTGGCTCAGTCAGTTGAGCATCTGCCTTCAGCTTAGGTCATGATCCTGGGGTCCTGGAATCAAGCCCCACATTGGACTCCCTGCTCCTTGGGGAGTCTGCTTCTCCCTCTCCCTCTGCCTGTGTGTGTGCTTGCTCTCTCCCTCTCTCTCTCAAATAAATAAATCTTTAAAAAAAGAAGAATCTCTTCTTCCTTTCTTGGGTGATTTTCCCACTTTGCTCTTTTCTTTCCATTGTTCTCGAAACACTAGTTTGTCCTGGCTGGGTTTGGGGCTCTGACCTGTACCCTGTGCTAGAACAATCTGATGGGGACAGAGCCACATCTCTGAACCACGCAGGCCCCACCCCAACATCCAGGCCCATCTCTCCTTGAGTTTGCATTTCTCATAATATTTTTTTGTACCGTACCAAGGACAGGGTGGGAAGCATGACAGCTGTATGAAAGAGGCATTTACGTCACACCTATAGGGCATCTCCTGGCAAAGAGGTGATTAGAGCCTGTGTTAGTCTTGTGAAAAACCTCACTTCCTGGCTTTTTTTTCAGGATAGATTCTTCTTTGTCTCCCTCCTTAACACAGTGTGTGTGTGTGTGTTTGTGTGTGTGTGGCAGGGCAGGGGCTTAATTTTCATACTAGGATGGTATAACATATGTACCTTCTCTTTACTGGGTAATAGTGTGATATTTTGGTGGGACCTGCCCATCCAAATACTTCTTTAAAATCATGAACTGAATTAAAAACATTTTATTCAATTGCATAGACATGCTGACTTGGCCAAAAAAAAGAAGCCCTAAAACTTAAAAATTGTGACTGATTTCCATCACCTGCCCAACAGATTTGTCAGGTTCTTACTCAAGAATCAGTAATCCACAGAATCAAAGTTCTACCTATGGTAATGAGCAATCCAATAAAATTAAATGGAAACTATTATATACTATTTAGGGAAAATTCATCTTTATTAACCTTGCCTCCAGAGGAAATATTGCTGTGAACACGTTTTTGCGCCTTGTTGGAATTTCTTTGGTTTTGTAATGAGTGAGACTGCTTTGGGCCAACGTGCGTCCACGTCCCCAGGTTCAGTATAATGTGATTTTAAGTGGCCGCATCATTAACCTTTGAAAAATGGAGGAAGTCATGGAAAAATTAACAAAGAAGAACTGTGCCATAGCAACTGCTGTTAGCAAAATCAGATCCTCTGCTGATAAATTATGAGGGGAAAGTTTTTTGTGTGGGGGTGTTGGTTGCAGAATGAAAAAGTAAGATTTTTTATGATTCTTTCATTTATTTCTCTATTGATAGGTTTGATGAGGGCGGGGGGCAGGAGTTGTTCTTAAAAGCTTTGCTTGGAGGGTAGTTTAACATTTTCACCCCTGTCCTTTCTCTCCCTCCCCACCCCAAGGTGGTGCCTATGAAGTCAAACAGCATCGATTCTTCCGTTCTTTAGACTGGAACAGTTTGCTGAGACAGAAGGCAGAATTTATTCCCCAACTGGAATCCGAGGACGACACAAGTTATTTTGATAGTACGTGAATCGTCTGACACGAAACATTGTTTGACCTTTACTTTGTAGGAAATTATCTCCACTTGTGATAGAACCTTCCAGGCTTGAGCCTATGAGTTCTTAGACATAAGGCTGCTTCGGTATAGAAACTCCTAATTAATACATCTAAACCCAAAGCTGAAATTCTGAGTAATGGGAACCGTTGCCAAACCTTTCTCTGCAGCTCGGTCGGAGAAGTATCATCACATGGAGACGGAGGAAGAAGATGACACAAATGATGAAGACTTTAATGTGGAAATAAGGCAGTTTTCCTCCTGTTCACACCGCTTTTCAAAAGTAAGTGAAATGTGACAGAAGCATAAGGGTCTCTCCAGGGAATGTCCCTCGAGCCAGGTAGTCGACGTCCCTAAACAGCTGGACAAGATCATAAAAACCACCTGCAGTGTTTTGGGGATTGGGGTCTCCTGTACGTAAAATTCCTTTTAGTTTAGGAAAAGTGACCCCACCATCTTGACAATCCAGAGCCCCTACCTACTTTTTTCACTCTCTACAGATGAATATCTTTTTTCTTGGAGGCTTATGCTCATGGTGCCATCTTTGGAAAACACGACCGTCCTAACTATGCCGACCTCACCCTGCAGGACCAAGCCTAGTTCGTTGCCAGGCTGTAGGGGAGTCCCCTGTTTCCCTGATCCTTTAATGGAGAATGTTGAGCTTGAGTCCCTATGTGTACAGCCCTCCTCCAAGTATCACACAGAACCCGAAGGAGCCGTATGGGTCCTTAACATCAGCTAGGACCCTCGGAGAGAGTTGATGTGGAATGAGAAAGTCTTGTGCCCAATAATAGAAAATGGAAGTTACATGAAAGAGGCCAGTGGAAGTCAGGCTAGAATTTTGGAAATGGGAGAAGATAATAAAATCAATGTCTGAGAAAGATGCTTCCCCCCCCCATAGTGGTAAGATAAGATAAGATAAGATAAGATAAGATAAGATAAGATAGAAGAAAAGGGAAAGGGAAAGGAGAAAGAAAGAAGGAAGGAAGAAAGGAAAGAAAGAAAGCCGAGAAACCTGACAGTCCTGAGACAGGGCAGGGCCCTAGGAAAATGGAAAAGAACCTAGAGGGCCCCTCACCTCCCTTTTGCTATTTTCAGTAGCTGTGCATTTCCTGTTGCCATGGCATTTCGCGTGATGATTGTTCAGCTCTTCCCTAATGTGGGCTTTGTGGGGTGTTCTGTACCTTTCTCTGCGTGATACTACCTAGAGAGCCTCCACACATGGGCCGGCACTGCCCTCACTGCGTAAAGGAAGGCCATGGCAAGCTCGGGGCTCCCTGGAGGGGCTGCCCGCTGGCCTGTCCTGAGCCGGGGCTGACGCTTTGGCCACACTGGCTACAGCCTTTGCCCCGTGCCTGTGGCCTGTGCTCTGGCCCATCCCTGCTGGACCCTGAACCCTCTTTCCTTCCCACTGTCTCTTCTGTCCATCAGCCACCCTGGCCCTGACCGCAGTAGGCTCTGGGCCCCCTAAGGGCCTCTCCCACAAGAGCAGCAGGTGACTGCGGTGCACAGTTGGGAGTGCTTCCTGCACTGGGCTCTGAGCTCCCAATTTTTCTTTCCGTCATCCCTGTGGGACCACAGAGATCTCAGGTCGGCCCGAGCCCTGATCCCCTTCAGAAATGCCAGTCCCGTCATGGAAGCCGCCTGCATGTGTATGTGATTTATGAGCCAAACACATACCTCTGACTCAGAACCAAATATGCTCTGCCTCCCTGCCCCCGCCCCCCCCCACACACACACATCTTGAAACAGGTAATTTATTCCTCTCTTCCCACTCAATTCCAATTCACTTTTCTCCTTCCCACTCCTGCCTGGTGGCCATTAGATCTTTTTCTCTGTGGTTTTCTTTTTCTGATAGACTTTCATGGTTAAAAAGTCATCTAAGATGTGCATTGATCCCCGGGCCTAGAAACTCCAAAACTCCAAAGCATCTGTGGACGTTGTAGATGCAGAGTCCGTAACAAGGCAAGAGGGTGATGAATTCAGAGCTCCCACTCCAAGAAGAAAAAAATAATAGATACGTGGACCACTCATCTCAGGACTCGAATAGGCAGCATTGGAAAGTACCCTCTGCACACACGGTCCCAGTGGAGACCTTAGTCATGCTCTCAGGGCTTCTCTCCCAAGGTTTGGGGGGTTTTCTAACAAACTCCTTCAAGAAAATACTAATAAACACCCAACGCTTCGCCTCGCAGGTTTTCAGCAGCATAGACCGAATTACTCAGAATCCCGGAGAAGAGAAGGAAGACCCTGGAGACAAAACCAAAAGCACAGTGTTGCCATCCACAGAAACCTTCAGCTGGAGTTCGGAATATTCTGAAATGTATGTGAAATGCCGTTAAGCAGGGTTCATAGCAGCAGCTGCTAGAGCAGTGGTTCTTCAGCCCGAGTGAGCATCGGAATCTCCTGGAAGCCCTGTAAGAACACAGGTCCTAGGCCGATTCTAGCGTGTGTGATCCACTAGGTCTGGGATGGAGGCCGCGAATGGGCCTTTGTAGTCCGTCGCGGTCGCGTCCCTCCGCTGCCAGTGTGGGGACCGCGCCGTAAGAACCACTGCGCTAGACCTGCGTTGGTTAGGCTTATCTGAGTTCCATTTTTACTCCCTTTCTTCCAAAAGTCTCCTTGAACGCAGTTTCCTGGGATGTATGTATACATGACTTTGTTTTGTTTTTAATTAAGGCAACAGTTATCCACATCCAACTCTTCAGACACTGAAAGCAACAGACATAAACTCAGTTCTGGCCCACTTCCCAAACTGGCTATCTCAACAGAGGCAGAAAAAGATGAAGCGGCTCCCTGCCCCAGAGACCTCCCTGAGGAGCCAGAAAAGCCAGCCCTGCCTCCTGCAGAGAACACTCAGGAGGAGCCCGAGGTCACCACTCCCGCCAGCACCATCAGCAGCTCCACCCTGTCAGGTGAGCGCGTGGGCCTGGCGCCTGCTCCCACCCCAGGCCCCGTGGAGAAGGGATCGCTGGTGTTCTGAACCCCGGGCCGGCCTTACTAGGCCGCAGCGATGGCTCTCGTGTGCTGCTGTACTCCCTCCACGGCCCCACGTCTAGGACGTGAGGCATCATCAGCTGTCTCAGACCCCTCCTGACCACGTGGCCATACAGCAAACCCTCCTGGCTTCAGGTTGGCCCCAGAGCCAGCCCGCACTCTGCACAGCGGGGTTTCAGGCGGGATCCTCTGACAGCGGGCAAAACGCACTGAACACTGGGTTGTGTTCTCAGCAGAGTTGTGTCCACATCAGAGATTAGGAGCGAGGAACTGTGTCAGTGACATGCTCAAAATTACCCTAAAAAATGGCTTAAATCCCCCATAGGGTAACAATATAAAGCCAGCTTTTCTTCTGGTGTTGAAGTGGGTGGTGGTTTCTTTGAAGGAGTCGGTTTGTTATGGGGCCATGTTGTGCCAGATAACTTAGGTGTCCACGGTAGACCCCGTGCAGCAGATGCTTATTCTGGGAGATTCCCAGATGCTCTCCATGTGTCTCAGGCTGAGAGAGGAGGAGGGAGTGAGAAAGACCAACATGATTCGAGTTGGCATTGAACGTCCATGTGAAACGTCTCCACTACAGACCCAAGTCATCCTCTCAGTCTCTGGGTGACTGGAGGACAGAAACTCCTGAGACGCCGTTCACTGTTGGTGAGGCAGTCAAGGGGCATTGGGCTTTTCCTGGAGAGCACTTTACAGTGTCACTTTTGTATGAAGGAACCTTCCTGACAGCAGTCACAGTATCTCCACAGGATCTCAAGAGGCTTTAATGTATCATTAGATGATCAAACTTGCATTTTTCCCTCAGACCAAGCCAAGTGTGCTTAAAATATTACTTGGTCTATAATATTTTTTTTTTTGCATAGCATATCTTTCCACAGAGCAGTGTGCACTTATGCCTTTTTTTTTTTTAAACAAATAAAACATGGATATGGCTTAGGCTTGCTATGATAAATGTTTTCATTAAGCTATATTCACTATGCTATATTGATAACCATGAGTGATTCCAAGAATTTTTATGAACTTTTTTTTTTTATCTAACTGAATATTCATAGCATAACTCTCTTTAAAAATCCTTTCAAAGAAAACACATTTTACTGACTAGGTTTATTTCAGCCTTACTGAAAAGTTTGCTTGCTTCTGTGGAGCTCTACATGTACTTCTAGGTTTTCATGGGGACAGATAATGTGGGGTTTTTCTTCTTTCTCTCTCTTCCCTTCAGTTCTTTTTTTTTTTTTTTAAGATTTTATTTATTTATTCATGAGAGATAGAGAGAGGCAGAGGGAGAAAGACTCCCTGTGGAGAGTCCGATGCTGGACTCGATCCCAGGACCCTGGGATCACAACCTGAGTCAAAGGCAGATGCTCAACCACTGAGCCACCCAGGCGTCCCTCTTCCCCTCAGTTCTTTTACCATGTAGGATAATTCCCCTTATCCTTACCTTTTTATAAAGCCATGAGAATAGCAACTTAGTGTAGACACAACCTAGTGGTCTAAGATCCTTAATTGTTTTTACTTCATCTTGGCAATGAAGTCCAATGGAAGTATCTCAGTATTTTATATTTCCAGTTACTAGTTCATATTTAGTTTATTATTAGTTTATATTTCTGGTTACTAGATCTGTGTTTCCTAGTTTATTATCATGCTCTGAAGAGAGTATACTCACCTCCATTTAAAAGTTTTTCTTAATATGGTGGATGGCTTAGTCTCGGTGCCCTGGTCCCCATCATCAGTGTCAAAGGGAAAGGGAGGGAAATGGTATCTAAGCAGTTGATTGATTACTTTCATAATTAAAAAAAAAAAAAAAAAAACCCTACTTAGGTCCTGCCATGCATTTTGATTAATTGATTGAAACCACCTTTCTGTCTCCCCCATATACACACTAAAAATAATCAAAGGCCTTGGGGGCTGTACAGAATAGAGAGATGAGCCAGTCTGCTCCAGGCCAAGGGTAATTAGGAAATCTGAAAACCGTGACTGTAGTAAAATTAAATTTGTTGATTTTTATATTGCTCCACCATCAAAAAGAAAGAACCCTTGACATTTGCAGAACATTAAGGTGACATTATCCACCACTGGCAGAGCAGAAATGCACACGCTTCTATCCGGCGCTGTGAAGCCAGGTGGCGGAGGCCAGAGGGAGGGATGAGAGAAGAGAACACCATACACTCACACGCGGGCATTTAGGGAAGGAACAGCTCTGTACCTGTTTCTCTTCCTTCGTGACCACGTTGCATCTGAACCTGTGAAGCCTGACATGTAGGGCTCGCATAAACCCATTATTCTTTGTGAAGAAATTCAGCTTTCCCTTTTGTCCTTGTCAAAAGGACACAGCAGCCTCCCAAGTGCCACCTTCCCCTAGCAAGGACCCCACCTACTGGGTGGGCGCCCCGCCTTGCACACCAAGGCCAAACTTGAGCGGGGCAGCTGAGGACTATATTCAGCAGCAGAACAGAAATGTGAATTAAGTCTTAGCCTAGGAAAGAGCCTTGTGGGCTTTAAGATGCGCGGGCCGGCCTTTCCCAGGATCGTCTATAATGGTAGCAAATTCTCTGCATAGATGGCACAGCTGAAGATGATGATCATGCCTTGATGGTTTTTAAAGCACAGGGAGCTTGTAGCACAGCATTTACTTAGAAATAAAAATGAGATAAGCATTGCTTTTTCTGGATGGACAAAGATAAACTATCAGCAATTTAAAAAAAGGAAGGAAGAAAACTGATCGTCTGCGAAAGAAAGAGTGGGAAAAATCAAAGGGGTGACTGTTCACCCTTTCTCTGAGGGACTCCACACGTTCCTTCTGCTCAGAAACTTTCTTGATTCCTGGCCTGCACCATCACCCAGACAGACATCAGGGATTTTCCATTTTTGCCACCTCCTACATGGTTATGTTCTCTTATGATCCTCTCCTGAGGCTCCTAATTTTTTAACTAAAAACAATCAAACAATAACAACAAAAAAAAAAGAACACGTCCACTTTCTATTTAGGGTTAATAAATTTAAAAATAATAAAGAAGGCACGGCTGGCTTCTTGAGGGAGAAGGCCCTCAGCCCTGGTCCAGTAACTTCAGGGCAGATAGCGAATGACACGCTGTCTGGGGTGAAAGCCCAGGAAGGAGAGAGTGAGCCGTGGAGTCACGGAGTGGGTGATGTGCTGTGCCGTCCTGTGAGGTCTGCAAGGAGCGCAGTGTGGGGGGCGCACGGCGTGGGCAGTCACAGGTGACACTGCAGGTGCCCTTCTGTAGTGAACGCCAGAGCCGAGGCGTGTCCTAGGAAGATGGTAGGAGGTGACACAGGCAGGAAGTCTACACGAAGAAAGGAGGTGATGTCCCCTTACCCCCAGCAGCATGCTCCGCACAATTCACAGCATTGCCAAGGACGATCACCGATACCACAGGGTACTCGTGACACGTAGTGGGCCGTCATGCTGTTTATAGGTGGTGCCCGGTTCACAACATGGCCTACCGTGGGTTGGAAGTGGTGGGGGGCCGGGGGGCAGTGCAGGGTGGGAGAGGAGTTGTCACTGCGAGGGTTGCAAAATAGAGATTCTGGAAAGGAATGAGACTCCTAGTGAAGGGGAGTCCCGGGCTGAGGATCAGCAGATGCGTGTGCAGGTCGAGTGACACCTGAGTGGACGCCTCTTTCACCTCCTCGTCCACGTCGCCTTTCTCTAACTGGTCATGTGTTTGTGACAATTGCCTGACACCACGTGGGCTTGGGAGCCACAGGGGAGGACGGTTCCCAGTGGCTTCTTCCTCCCCCTCTCTTCCTCTCCCTCCCATCCTATCTCAGATTTCCCTCAACCGTGTTTATCCCTTCTTCTTTGCGCAGTTGGCAGTTTTTCAGAGCACTTGGATCAGATAAATGGACGAAGCGAGTGTGTGGACAGTACAGATAATTCCTCAAAGCCATCCAGTGAACCCGCTTCTCACATGGCCCGGCAGCGATTAGAAAGCACAGAAAAAAAGAAAATCTCGGGGAAAGTCACAAAGTCCCTTTCTGCCAGTGCCCTGTCCCTCATGATCCCAGGAGGTAGAGAGACGTCTACTCGCATGAACTTGTGTGATTTGTGCATGTGTTCCCCACCACCACCCCTTCCCCAGTTTGGACTGCTGATGGAGATGCAAGATTGCTAGAAGCAGGGGCGGGGGCCCGGCCCAGCTCCCCCCGGAGCTTCTCCCTGCGGGAGCTCCCGAGCTCCCATACGGCATGTGTTGTTGCCCATTTCCTCTTTCTGCGTCAGGAATGAGACAGGCTTCCTTCCCACGAAGCCTTATTTCTTTTATTTGCTTTCTTTCCTTTTCTGCACCCCCCTCCCCAGGTTAAGTGGTAAATCTACCTCCCCTGAATAATTTTTCTTCCCGAGACTGTGCATCATTTGTATATTTTAGCAAGCTGTGTATGGCATCTGTGTTGGAAACCCGAGTATCGTTTTTCCTCATCTAATTAATGAGGAAGTAGACATGGAGGACGTAAGTGTTTCATTTCTGGGGATGCAGAGTCCCAGACAGCACTGAAATTACACATTTTCCCAGCCCTGTCTGTTGAGCTATGCTTCCTCCTACTGGTAGTCAAATCCTTTCCTTCCCTGTGTTGGAAGAGTGAGCTTTAATTGTGGTTTTGTGGGATTGCACTATTTTTCAAAACTGAGTTTTGCCTCCATAAGTTTACAGCCATTCCCCTGGAAAAGATGAAATACACAGCCTTGTGTTTGTGACTTAATCCTCAAATGGCAGCAAGAGAGTGGAAATGGCAACTGAATTATATTGCAGATGGCTTGCATTTAGAAGAACACAGACCATGTATAAAGGGAATTGTGTTTTCGAAATTTCCTGTTTGTGCAGAGAGAGATTTGATAGAAACAAATGCTCATTTGGGGATACTGCTCAGTCTACCCCACTCTTTTCTGAGAGACATCCTATTTAGCTCCATAAAACAAACACTTGTCTCCCTAGTGACCATGTATAACCCAAAGGCAGTGGCCCCAGAGCAGCTGCAGTTAGGAAGGTAAGTCCACTTATCAAACCTGAGAGAAAGGCCACATCTTGGTCAAGTAGAGCGATGGTTCAGTTTGGGGCAGTGAAGGAAACCATCATGAGAGAAAGGATCAGGGGCTTTGCTTTCCAGAACTTCGATGTGTGTGTGTCCACTCTGTCCCATTCCTGCTTGCATGGTTCGAAATTCCCTATCACCCAGCCTTTTGACCTTTAGATAAAGGGTAGCCAGCAAAAGAGTACCAGGATGCCACATGCAGTCACAAAGTGAAGGAGCATGGCTTGTGACACATCTCACTTTGTTCTGTTTGGACAGACCTAAGGATTGGAAGAAAGGATAGTGCGGGTACTTTCCGCCTGCTGTGGCCACAGTGTCCTCACTGCACCTGCTGAGTCTTAGCAGCCTGGCTCTAACTGAGCTCGCCTTTAAACCTCAGCATCTTTTATATATTCTTCTCCTTGTCAAACGCACACACAATTTCACGTGAGCAGTTAAGATCTGTTTGGATTCACATAGATGGAACAGTGATAGCGACAATAAATTAGAAGTGTGGGTGCTTGTAACACAGGAGAAGCAGAGTAGAATTGGTATTGTGGAGTGTGAACTGAGCTTTTCTTAAAATTTCTCTAGCGCACCTATGTTATCTCAGGATGGTTGTTAGAATCGTGGATACTATATGGAGACAATCAGTGGGAATCATAGTAGTGAGGAGTGGTTCTTCCATAAAGAAATTGGCGTTTTAGTGCTTCTTGATGAAAATCACTTAATGAGTACCAGGTCAATAATACTGTGAAAAGCACCTCGTGCACTGATAAATAGCTCTCCTGACCATGTGTGTTTGAGAAAGACCATGTTAAAGGTGTTTAGGGCAAGATTTGGAGCCTGAGGACCTCTCCCTATAGCCCACACAGTCTTCTGTGTGTAAAGGCATGCTTGAAGTGTGTGCGTCTATGGTTTGTTTCTTTAAAATAAAACGTACTAAGAACTATCCCAGCCGGGTAGGAGCTAGGTTTCGTGTGTGTTTTAATTAGTGTAGAGAATTAAGAAATGATAACTTCAGAGAATTAATTGAAAAATTAGTTAAAATAAAGCCGCTTTTGAAGCTTTCTTAAGAGCTTCTCTTTGGAAAGCCATGCTAGTTAGCAATACGGATGTTTTCTGGTTATTTCTTTATTAGAAATGAATGGATTTGTCTTGCAGCCAAGCTTCCCATCACAGCAGGGCTAGCATGGCGTGGGCTGGCTGCATGGATATTTGCGTGATCAGGACTGGCTTTGATGCCTGACTTCTGTGTTGCAGATATGTTTGCCGTTTCTCCACTTGGAAGTCCAATGTCCCCCCATTCCCTGTCCTCGGACCCTTCTTCCTCACGAGATTCCTCTCCCAGCCGGGATTCTTCAGCAGCGTCTGCCAGTCCACACCAGCCCATCGTGATCCACAGTTCAGGGAAGAACTATGGTTTCACCATCCGGGCCATCCGGGTGTACGTGGGAGACAGCGACATCTATACGGTGCACCATATTGTTTGGGTAAGACCAGCAGCCTCTCATCCTTGGGGGTTTTCACTCCCACCCATCCTGGAGAATGAATAAGTGGGCTGAGTCATATTGACGAGCACTTTTTCTGTTAAGCTGGCATGTGGGACCTGTTTCAGGCTCTTTCCCTTTATGTAGTTGCATTGAACTTGGCCAAAACTAGTCATGTCTCATAATTCTGCCCACTTTTCATGTCCACTCTGCATACCAAGATGGTGGAAATCATTACAGATAGTCCTACTGCCACCTTTCTTTATTCTTTTTCTTTTTTTTTTCCTTTGGTTTGGTAATTTTTTAACTTTTTTATTGAAGTTCAATTTGCCAACATATAGCATAACACCCCGTGCTCATCCTGCCAAGTGCCCCCCTCAGTGCCCATCACCCAGTCACCCCAACCCCCCCACCCACCTCCCTTTCCACTACCCTTTGTTCGTTTCCCAGAGTTAGGTGTGTCTCATGTTTTGTCACCCTCACTGATATTTTCACTCATTTTCTCTCCTTTCCCTTTGTTCCCTTTCACTAATTTTTATATTCCCCAAATGAATGAGACCATATAATATCTGTCCTTCTCTGATTAACTTATTTCATTCAGCATAATACCCTCCAGTTCCATCCACATCGAAGCAAATGGTGGGTATTTGTCATTTCTAATGGCTGAGGAATATTCCATTGTTGTTTGGTCATTTTTATCCTGTCCTTTCATTAAAAAAAAAAAAAAAAAAAAAAAACTGCCTTCTCCACTCACCTGAAATTTTGTGAGGAATGGTCCTATTTTAGGATGATGACAGAAAAGGAATAATAACCATGGCTTCTGATTTCCCTCGAGGAGCTTAGGATCGTTTGCTGGTTAGCTCACAACATTGTCCCAGAAGAAAGAGTAGATGTTAGGGTTGCCCTTTGTTGGCTTATGAATGTGCACTCTCTTCTTGGACTTTAGAATGTAGAAGAAGGGAGTCCAGCATGCCAGGCAGGACTGAAGGCTGGGGACCTGATCACGCACATCAATGGAGAACCGGTGCATGGACTTGTCCACACGGAAGTCATAGAGCTCTTGCTGAAGGTATTATCTTTTTATGTCCGTTCCGTACCGATGAACCGGGTCATCAGTAAGAACTGGTCCCAAGCATTCCTTCCCTGAGTTCTTCCGTTCTTCTGTACAGTATATGCACACAGACTCAGTGTAACCATGGAGAAAGTAGTCGGTAGTCTCAGGTCTACTATTAAGGAGGAGAGAATATGAATTCACTGGGTATTTATATCATGACAACCATGTACTCCTCTCCACACACTCCCTTCCTAAGTTAACTTCTTATCCCAAATCACAGATAAAACAAGAGTTCTCTTCATTTTATGAACCTCCCATAGTAAAATCTATTTGGAAATCACTTGCCCTATGGGTGATGTTCTTCAGGAGCATAAAGTTTAATTCTAGTGCGGTGGAGGATGAAGTGGTATTAAACTGTGGGGTCAGAGGTGAAGGTTTGGTCTGAGAGTTGGCTTTCTTTTGAAAGATAGAATTGTGAGTACAGGGGCGCCGGGGTGGCTCAGTCAGGTAAGCGTCCGATTCTTGGTTTTGGCTCAGGTCATGATCTCCGGGTCATGAGATGGACTCTGTTCGGGGGTGGGGGCATCTGCTTGAGACTCTCTCTCTCTCTCTCTACTGCCCATGCTCACTTGCTCACTTTCTCTCTCAAATAATCTTTAAAATAAATTGTGAAAATATACACATATACTATAAATGACAGAAATAGGTACTGATGGAAGATGGGGTTCTAGCAATCATTAGGCCTTTCCCCCCACATACACAAATGAATTTGAACGTAAATCATTTTCTATTTTGAATGTAAGCTGAATAAAGCCTGTGGAGTTAAGACCACAAGAAGCATGAACGTGAGTGGAGAGAGAAAATCTACACTGATCCTCTCAATTCTGTTGAGTTACTTGCTGTGTCACCTGCTGACTGTAAAATATAAAGTTATAGCTTCCAAATACCGATCCTGTAAAAACAGGGATGAAGTTGTGTTTGATGTTAAGTTTGTTCAGAAAAAAGAAGTCTGTGATCAGAATTACGGTCTCTCATTGGAGGATCATTTGACAAAAATCAACAGATCTATGGATGACCTCTTGCTTTTTGAGCACCAAAGGGGCTGTAAGGGACTTCTCTACAGAGAGGTGTGAGCCATAGCCTCAAACAATGAGAGACAGAACAAAAATACATATGTGCCATTTAAAGAGTGTCCATTTAGACCGTTTGCAGAACACTTGCTCGGAGTCCGGTGCCGTGGTAGATGTTGGTAACACAGGAATTAAGGTATAGACCTTGCCCTTGAGAAGTATGGGAGATGGAGGAGACAGATGGAAGCAGATAAAGTTTAATGTAATTAGGCAGGGCTGTAGCAGAGGGAGGAATGTCATACTTTTGGAGAGAATATTCTATGAGTGGGGAGGGACACTACAGAGAAATTTCATTGAATTGCAACATAAAAAGAAAATTAGAAATGTAGAAGGCACTACAAAGAAGTGGGTGTGCTAAGCCTTCCAAAAATAAGTACAATTTAATGACTTTTCTCCTTTTTGGCCATCCCCCCAGCTAATATGAATGCATTTGTCAGAAGACTAAGGGTCTGGCCTCGGTTCGGAGAGTAGCAGTAGCGTGCGTATTCAAAGGTCCATTGTGAAGTAGCAGATTGTAGGAAAGTTATTGCCATTGATTAGTTCACATTATTAACCAAATTTTGGTCTTGGGCTCAAAACTGAAGTCTGAGGGGCAGGGGCATGAGTTTGCTGTCACTCATACCTGCAGGTTGTCTGTCCCCCTAACGCTAGCCAACGTTCTCACAAGCGCACGTATCGATCATTGAAGGGAGAGGACTCAGTATTGAGAGAGCATTGCAGCGCCCTAGGCCGTGTTGGAAATCAGCTGACAGACATGCTGAACACGGAGCAAATCTGACGGAGCCCCGCGGGGGGGGGGGGGGGGGGGATGGCAACCATTAGAGCTTTCCACATCACCCCAGCACTTACCCAAGGCCTCAGATATAGGTGGGTGCACGGTAGCTGTGGAATTGAGGTGAACCATGGGGTCTTTGCCTGCTCTCCAAAGTTACCGTGGGAGGAGCCAAATACCACACTACTACTTTTGTCACGTCTAGACTCCTGTCTCGATACACGTGCCATTCCATTCGCCATTCAGCATTAAATGGCTGGCGTCAGTCTGTGCTTTGCAGTGTGGCTCCTGAACAGAAACAGATGATACGTGGGCAAGACCTGAGTTTTTGAGTTCCGTTCACCATCTCTCCCTGATACGATTCTCTGTCCACCTGGCATGCAACACCTCGCTCACAGGAAGGATCCAAGAAATGGGACGCCCCAGCAGGGTTGCTGACTCGGAGGTCCTTTGGCTGTGAAAGTCACCTGAAATGACTTTGGGCTCTGTAAGACAAAATTCTAGAGGGGATATAAAGACTCATGAGTCTGGCCAGCAGCTCCTCTCACAGTGCCTACTGCTGTGGTCCAGGGCTGCCTGTGGCTCACTCGCAGATCGACCCTTTGTGGGAAAGAGCCCCCCCACCCCAAAATTGTTTTGTGTTGTCCCCCTCCTGTCCGCATATCCACTGTACAAACCTTCCCCCTGCAGAGGTGTTATTTCTAAAGTGCTCCTCGCTCTTGTCTAGGAGCTCAGCCTTTGTTTCAGATAGTAAGTCTGTGTTTTACAGGTGAGGTTCTCTTAAGAAAAGGTGATCTCTTCTTAAAAGAAGGTCAAGGGGATTGTAAATGGTGACATAATTTGGCTTTCTACCTCCTTTATGGCGGCGCCGTGTTACAGGCCGCACAGCTCCAGCCACAGCCTGTCTTCACATCATTTCGTGTATCTGCTTGTAAAATCAAAAGGAAAAATACTAAACTGAAACATATCTTCAGAAAATAGGTGTCTGTGTATTTTGCTGAGGCATTCGATGATTTTCATAATTTATTTTATATCGAGAGCATTCTGGATTTTTGAAACTTCCTTCTGTGAAATTCGAATACAGCTTTCTCCTGATGGTCTCTGGCAAAGTCGCTCTGCAGAACCGAGTCCCATTTGTAATGTTCTGCCCCCGTCTGTGCGGGGCACCTTCATTCCTGGATGGAGTCAGCGAGCCTGTGAGGTTGGAGGCCTTGGCACCCTTCGGGGCCGCGGCGTGCTTTGTCACAGAGCCAAGCAGAGGATCCTGCCTCTGGTTCATAAAGGAAGCGCTGGAGGGGAGCAACCAATGTCATGAAACAAAAAGGATACAAGGGACTTAATTATCTTCCCAGTGAACTGTGTAATCACGCAGCTTTCTTCCAAATTTGAACAGCGATTCTTGGACAAAGTGTAAAGTGAGTGGTATCCACGCTGGGCTTCCTCACGCCATCACTCGTGGAGCATCAGGGTAGCAGCTCTGTTTTGGAATTCTTGGATGCCGTTTACTTGATGCTTTACACTTGCCAACTACTTGCCACGAAATGCCATGGCACCCTTAGGAGAAGGTGGAGGCTGTTGTGTGTCTGTTGAGAAATGCATGTGCGGTGCTCATTTATCATTTGGAATCTGAACTTAAGAAGCATTGTCCACCTGTAATGTCCTTGCGTTCGGTCTCCTTTGCCCTCACACCTTCAATGAACCTGCTGTGGAAGCCCTTACGCCACCGGGAAGCTCGTCCAAAGTCAGTTCACAACATAGGCCCATGGAGTGACACCATCACATGGTTCTGGGGTTCACTTCCCCCTCCCTCCCCCGGCCATGAATCCCATGCAGGGTGCTCCTTCCCCTTTGCCTCACGTCTCTCCTGCCACGAGGAGACAGTCACCTCCTTTTGGCTCTCAAGTCGCTTCCTGAAAGGACTTCGTGAAAGCGATGACCTCCTCCTCCACCCGCCGCAGCGTTGGGTAAAGCCCATAGGGACCCACACAATAGCGCACCCCAGCTTCACCTCCCCAATACGGGAAACTCTCGGCTCGACCAGGTTGCTCTTCCGGGACGGCCTTAGTTTAAGCGCCCGGTGCCCTAAAACTTCCTGGGCCCCTGCTGCACAACTTGCCCTCCTGGGAACTCTGAGCAGCTTCGCGGTACTGAAAGGCAAGCCGTCAGATAGCATCGCCATCGCCGTCCTCACGGACTCAGCCTCGTGGCGGGCCTTGCGGAGTCGTACGGCCCAGGACACTGAAGACGAGGCGCCGAGAGGGCGTCCCTAGATGAAGGCCTAGAATGCCCTCGCCCCGTGAGGTCGATGCCGTAAATAACCGTGTGTCCCCACTTTCCAGATGAAGAGATGAAAGCAGGACAAAGTTAGCAAAGCAGCCCGAGGTTGTCCGCCGGGAAGAGCAGAGCTGCGGCCCGCGTGCCTGTGAGCGGCGTCGGGCCCTGGGGCTCCTCTCCGCGCCCTCTCCGCCGGCCGGCCGCGCAGCTCGGTGCCCAGGTGGGAACACGGTGCCAGTCCGCGGTCCAAGTGTCCCACATAGGAGCAGCCCGCCTGTGCGGCCCAGGCTCCGAAGGAGGCAGCTTTGCGCTAGGCTCCACGGGAGGGGAGCGGGGGGAGCGGTGCAGGCCCGGGGGGCTGGTGGAGAGGGGGCGCACACCAGGGCGTGTGGGGCGGCTCTGCAGCCCCAAGGGGGTGTGCACAGACGGGAGGACAAGACGGCCCAAAGCGCCTGGGGAACGTGAGTGGCTCGGGTGGCAGGGGCCTGGGCTTGCACGTGGGACGGAGCATGCAAGGCAGCTGGGGCTGGCTGCTGGAGGGTGTGAATCAGGCCGACCCGGGCCTGCGGGGCGTGCGCCCCTCCCTGCGTGCGTTATGCACAAGAGGCGTGTAGGCAGCGCCCATGTCCATGAGACATCGCCGGCCCCCGCTACGGGACCCGGAGCCACGCTGAGAGGGAGAGGCCGGGTAGCTTGCTGTTGTGTTCAGGTCAGCCAGCTTACAGGGATTTCCCTCCCACCGTGCGCAATTACACAAATAGTTGATAGGAAAAGTGAACAAATTGAACGCTTAACCATCTGCTGGCCCCATTTTTTTTTTTTTAAGTAAGTACAGAATTTCTCCTAGAAGAGTTCACTGGTTCTTCAGAAGAGCGGATTGAGGATAAACCGAGCCCATAAGAGGCAGCGCAGAGCTCAAGCCAGCCCCCCGGGTAGCCGCGGATCCACCAGGCAGCAGGCTTTACGATTCCTACATACCCGGTTGTTGATGAAGTTATTTGTCCATTCATTTACCATTTTAATTATCATCCATGCTCCCAGGGAAGTGTTTGCACTCTGGGTCTTCTAGGTCTGTAGTTCCTCCTCAGGGAAGTTACCTCGGCGTATTTACGTAAATCCAGCAAACTGTCCTCTGGAACAGCCATATATAGAAACATGAAGGAGAAACTGGGTTTGTTTTTTAGAGAGGAAGGGAACATTTGTACAGAGCTCAGTGATGGGCCCTGATTTTAAAACCCTGGTTATAACTACTTTCTGATGAGCTGTGTTTATCGTTTCTATTTGTTTCATTCAACGTTGATGCAGTTTTCAGTCTCCTCGATTTCTTCTTGACCATCTCCTACGCTGATCATTCACTATGTTAATCAGTGCGTGGTTCCCTCACTACCACACATGAAGTATAAGCCGCGTACTCTGCTGGGAGCAAGAGAGGCGGAGGATCAGGACATGCCATAGCCACGGGGCGAGCGGCCACAGGGGATGAGGGACAGAGAGCCAGGTGTAGACCCTTGCACGGGCTCTGTGACCTTGGGGAAGAAGAAAACTCTGTGTCCCTGACTCTCTTTTCCTCATCTAGAATGCAAGGATAACAATTCTTTCCCACCTCACAGGGTTGTAAAAAAATAGAGCAGCCCTCACGACTTGGTGGGGAAAATAAAGTAAGAGGATATATGTGAAAAACGCTTTAATGCGGAAAATGTGCTCTAAAAAGGCTGCGTGGCATTGTTAGCCTTTCTGTGGTG
This sequence comes from Canis aureus, assembly GCF_053574225.1. Lineage (NCBI taxonomy): Eukaryota > Metazoa > Chordata > Mammalia > Carnivora > Canidae > Canis > Canis aureus. The sequence continues at coordinate 53,401,012 of NC_135615.1, forward strand.
AAGATGTGAAAGCCAGTGGTGAATCTCGCCAGAAAGAGTAGAATGTTGTCAGTTGTTATGAAGATTTGTTGGAAGTCCCATGTGTTTAGGTTTAGTAGGAATCATGCGCCTCAGGCTCAGGACTCATAGAACAGCGTCAGGGATCACGACGGCTCTCTGGGCCCCCATTGCAGACGAACATGGACAAGGATTGAAAGAACTCCCAGGAAGGACAAACTCCGGCCACACTCGCTCTTTTCATTCACCTGAGGCACACAGGACAAACTACGAGTTTAGCATGGCCTCCCTCAATTTGTGAGGAGATCCCATTCCAAACAACCTCCCTTGTAGGGCTTTCACACCTAGAAGCTAAATGTTGTGTTCGAACAAGAACTAGAACGTCTTTCCTAGTAGATAAAGGTTTATTCTTAAAGTTGTGGCATTTGTATGCAGAACATATGGTTTTTTCTCTCAGAAAAAAATTTTTTTTCTTTTGTTTCAGTTCTAATCCTATTTCCCTAAAGTATTTTTTTACAATTAGGACCTTAGGTGTGGGAAGACATGTTCTTAAATATCAAAAAAAAAAACCCTATAATATCAGTCATAAAATACTAAGACTTGCTGATTCTAAAGTGAATACAAGACATGGACAGATCATCTCCTGAAGAAATTAGAAATGACCAAAATAAGTGTGACAGCATCAAAGAATGAAGATTAAAACTTGACACAACTTACTTATAGTATAAAATTGGTCACTTGTTTAATGCTAATATTCAGTTCTAACAAACCTGGGTAAGAAAGGTATTTATGGGGACCCCTACGTGGCTCAGTCAGCTAAGTGTCGAGCCCCAGGTCAAGGCGTGCGCTCAGCATGGAGTCTGCTTGAGATTCTTTCTCCTTCTGCCCCTCCTCTCGCTCTCTCCCTCTCTCTCAATTTCTTTCTCTCAACCACTCTCTCTCTCTGTCAAATAAATTAAAAAAAAAAAAAAAGTATTTATGTGCTGCCAGCAAAAGTACACATTGACATAAGCTTTCTGGAAAATAATGTATTAATATGTACCAAGAGTTTTTAAAAGGTTGAGATAGACCCTTTGATTTGCTGCATTGACTCTAATTATGTAATCTAAAGAAAATGACAGATTAAGGCAATGATCTATAGATGAGAATATTTATGGCGACTCTTGAAAGAACTGAAAAGTAGAAAAGAATAGCAGTAGGGAAATTAAGTTTTGATTCCCCCATCTTGTGGAATATTGTTGCACAGCCAGTAAAAATTACGTTCTCAGTGAACATTCGATGATGCAGGGAGAGTTTTCCAAGTTATGTGATGTGAAATGGAAAAACAACATAAAGCTAAAGCTAAGTATCTGATTAGCTAAGATTAAAATTATTTGTGAGATATGTCTGTTTATGTGCTTCATTTATACGTGCCTGAGAAAAGGTCAGGAAATGATGCTGAAATATTACCAATGTTAGCTGAGGGAAAGGCTCCTCGATGATTTTTAGTTTTACTTATACTTTATAATTTCTTCTTCATAAGATGGTATATTATTTCCCAAATTGGAGAGGGGGAGTCGATGTTAACATGAAAGCAGTCAGTCCCCACGGGTTTGGTGCTCTGCCCCCACCACACTCAACTCCCCGTCACTTAGTACCACTTAGAGACGGGCTGCTAGGGGTTTTCCAGGTGTAGGCCTCTTTAAAAGATCCTTCTCCTTATGTTCCTTGTCTTTTCGAGGTAATCAGGGCCATCTGTGACTTTGAAAGGACATGTTTCTCCCCTGGGTATTAAGAAATTCAAGAAGAGGTCATTGATGCAGGAGGGAAGGGGATCAGCCTACCGTCTGCCCTAGGCGCCCCTCAGCCTGGCTTCTGACTCCACCTCTGCTGTCCACCCTCAGGGCCTGCCCAGTAAGCCCTGTCCCAGCACTGAGTGAAGGGCCTGGAAATCCCCCAGGAGTTACCTCGCCATGTGTGACCTGGTTAAAGAGAGGCTGTTTTGTACTCGCCGGCATAAACTTTGCAGCTCTGCCGGCTGATAGGTTTTACGATGACAGAAAAGGAATCTTTTAAAATAATTAAAAATAAAAATCTCATTCAGTTTTGCTAGGCTATGATTTCTAGGTCAAAGGAAAAACACAAAAAGGAGAAAAACAAAAAATAAATCAACCAAGAACAGACAGCCCCTGGGCACATTTATACTAAATACATATGGATGAAGATAACTGCTATTTATAGAGTCCTCTCCATGTGTCCCACTCGGTGCTGAAGGCTTTACTAACTCCATGCCATGTAATCCTCCCACGGCCCCCGTGAGCCAGGTAGGACTCCTCTGTTACACGGTGCAAGTGTTTGAGGTATAGGAACCAGAAGCAACCTGCTGAGGTCACAGAACTTGGATTTGAACTCACATCTGTGGAGTCCAGAGCCTGCCCTCTTAAAGAAACCTGTCATTTAAAAAAAAGTCATTTTTGCCTTCCGCCCCCTTTGTGTTAGGATGTCATTGCTCCAAAGGTTATTTAGAAATAGAAGGCTTTTGTCCATATGTCTTTACGTACCTTTATTTGTCTTTGAATCTCTCGTCCGGGTTCTGATCTCGTTTCCTCCCAGAATTTCCCTTTAATACCACCACAATTTTTCTTTTTTCTTTTTTTTTTTTTTTACAGAGTGGAAATAAGGTGTCAATCACTACTACTCCATTTGAAAACACATCAATCAAAACGGGACCAGCCAGGAGAAACAGCTATAAGAGCCGGATGGTGAGGCGGAGCAAGAAATCTAAGAAGAAAGAAAGTCTAGAAAGGTTAGTTCAAGCAGCATTTTTTGTGAGCTTGGTATATACCCTGTTGGAGGAAAGCGTCTCCTTACCTAATTTAAACACATTATGAGAAAGGTCCATTTCTCTGTGAGGAATTTCATGCTGTGGTTCAAATATTTATACATTAAAGTTCATATTCATAACAGCATCATTTTTCACAATGAAAAGATTTACGTTACCTCACAGAAGAATTCAGATTGCTTTTTCTTTTTTTTTGTTTTCTTTTTTTTTTTTTTTTCCGCTGTGTGAGTACCATGTAAAGCCCTTTGCTGTTTCTTAAGCCTCTAGACTTTACTTCAGGAGAGTTGGATTTAAGGCACTAGACCTTCAGGCAGTTTTTAGCATTAAATCTCCATTTACTAATGTCCTTTATGTTATCTAAAAACAAACAACTGCTATTTTTTTAATACTAGATACTCGAAAATAATGATCGCTTTAAAGCATCCAAATAAGCCTAAAAATAAAGGGGTTTTGCTTTACTGACTGAAGATCTAACTGGGTTACACATTTGCAATCTGGGAGGCAGTCTTTTTGTGCTCTGTGCGGACACTGACGAGATGCGTGTTTGTGTCTGAGTGGGGACATTTCTTGCCAGACAACTGTCTGGATGGGCTCCCTGCATGATACCACAGCAGCATCTTTCCTTTTCCCAGGTGGATCTAATGTGTCTGACTGTATGAGGATTTTTGATGATAGAAATGTGGGGAAATAAGCAAATAAAATGGGAATGCTTATTAACTCCAGGAAAGACGACAGCAAGCAAGAAAGGAAATGGGATCCTGCTTTGCATAGCCCAGCTGTGAACAATTATTTATAATATAAAATAGAGGGGAAATAAGAAAAAAAAGCAGGGGGCAGCCTTTTTTCTAACTGAAAGTTTTGGTTTAGCTCTAGAGGGAGGGATAGAAACGCAATAGTGTATTTGGTCAGAGGGTGGGAGGGGCTTGTGTCAGAGCTTCATTCTCATCTTCTGGGCTAGGAAATCAATAGATCGTTTCTGGAACTGATAAACGAAAACATAAAGAGATCACTGAGCAATGTGCAGACAGGTAGGAGAAGAAACTGCTAATGGAGAAGAAAGTGGTATCTCTGGTGAGTGGGCCAAGGGCAGAGTAGCAGACTTGCTTATTTTATGAACTGTAGAGAATGACTTAATTGTTTAACCCACATTTATTACTTGGATTAAAATCAAATGCACAGATTCTGAGATGTATGCTTTATGAGCTAAGTGAATGGTTTCTATATTTTTTTAATGTGCGCTTTATATTCTGATTGTGCTTTTAAGTCAGAGAACACACTGTTGCAGAGGGGCAGCGGTGTTGAAACTTGTTTAAGCTCTCTAGGGGTGAATGAGGCTTGCATGATGGTAAAGGCAAAAGAACTTTTTACAGCCATCTGAAGCTTTCCCTTTTTTTTTTTTTTTTTTTTTGCTTTAAGATATGCTTGTTGAACACTAAATACACATTTGCTTCTGCTGCAGCTCAGTGTCTGGTGCCCTGCTGATACGATAAGCTTCAGTTCACCTTTCTCGCTTTTTCTGTGTTAATGTACAACCTACATTGTCATTAAGAATTTTCAAGAGCCCACGGTGGAATAAGCAGGGCAAACAGCCCCTCCTAGATACAGCCTCTGCTCAGTGTATCACCATTAAAGAATTCTATATCCAAGGTGATGGTTCCTCTTCCAGAGATTTACCTGGTATTATCTCTTATGAAAGTGTGTTTTGGGATCTGAGGGGGCGCATGCTTAGAAGCATTCAGGTGAAGGACGCCCTCCTCATAAACCTGACAAATAAATAAATGAATACGTATTTTGTATTTTTCTTCATTTCCTCAGCTCTTCCTAAAGTCTTTGGAATTAAGAGAGCTTCCGATGTATCCTATCAAAGACTTCCTTTCTAAGTCATTAGAAGGAAGTCATTTTTCACTTGAAAAGTGAGAACCGACATGCCTTTAGCGTAGAACCTGCCGCTGTAAGGCCTTCCCTGGTACAGAGGTGTAAAGGGACTGCGCTGGTGTTGTGGGGAGATGGTAGGGGACCCCAAGTGTCGAATCTCATTGGTTTCCTCTTGCTTCCACTCTAGGAGGAGGTCCCTCTTCAAAAAACTAGCCAAGCAGCCGTCCCCTTTACTCCACACCAGCAGGAGTTTCTCCTGCCTCAACCGGTCCCTGTCGTCAGGGGAGAGCCTCCCAGGTTCCCCCACGCACAGCTTGTCTCCCCGCTCCCCGACGCCCAGCTACCGCTCCACCCCTGACTTCCCATCAGGTGAGTGAGGCCCCTGGGCAAGGGACAGGTGAGAGGAGGTCAGGATCACTCTCTGAGCTCCTGAGGAACAGGAGGCTCAGGCCCTAGGTGGTGGTGGACGGGATTGAGAGGGTGGCCGTGAGACGAGGCTGCGTAGACCCTTAGGGCAGGAAGCACTGGCCTGAACCCCAGCGTGGGGAGGGCCTACGTGAACAGGCGTGTATCCGTGGGTTAAGTGCGAAGCTGGCCTTTATCCGACCTGATCTGCAACAGCTGGGGCAGGCGGGAAGCACAGGAAGAAGAGGGAGGGAGTCCCCTGCTCACGGCCTTCTGTTTTCCACGCAGGTACTAATTCCTCACAGAGCAGCTCCCCGAGCTCCAGTGCCCCCAATTCCCCAGCGGGTTCAGGACACATCCGGCCCAGCACCCTCCACGGCCTGGCCCCCAAGCTCAGCGGACAGCGCTACCGGTCCGGGAGGCGGAAGTCGGCCGGCAGCATCCCACTGTCCCCCCTGGCCCGGACCCCCTCTCCCACGCCTCAGCCCACGTCCCCACAACGGTCGCCATCCCCTCTGCTGGGTCACTCGCTCGGCAATTCCAAGATCGCCCAGGCCTTTCCCAGCAAGATGCACTCCCCTCCCACCATCGTCAGACACATCGTGAGGCCCAAGAGCGCAGAGCCCCCCAGGTCCCCGCTGCTCAAGCGCGTGCAGTCAGAGGAGAAGCTCTCCCCCTCCTACGGCAGTGACAAGAAGCACCTGTGCTCCCGCAAGCACAGCCTGGAGGTGACCCAGGAGGAGGTGCAGCGGGAGCAGCCTCAGCGGGAGGTGAGCTTGCAGAGCCTGGAGGAGACCGTGTGCGACGCGCCCTCCCTGAGCCGTGCCAGGCCCGTGGAGCAAGGCTGCCTGAAGCGCCCCGTCTCCCGGAAGCTGGGGAGACAGGAGTCCGTGGACGAGCTGGACCGAGAGAAGCTCAAGGCCAAGGTGGTAGTGAAGAAACCCGATGGCCTCCCGGACAAACAGGATCCCCACCAGAAATCCCACGGACTCGGCAGCGATTTGGAGGCCCTCTCTACTTTCAGGCTGGAAGACAGGGAGAAGAAACTATATCCAAAGGCATTAGAGAGGTCGAGTCATTTTGAAAGCAAAGTGGCCTCGCAGGAGCCCCCGTCCCTGGGCAGTCTGCTGAAAGGGGCTCTTCACAAGCAGGCCAGCGTTCGGGCCAGTGAGGGGGCCGCCTCGGAAGGGGTACCCGGGGACCACAGCCAGGGCGTCTGTGACTTCAAGCGCACCTCTGCTCCCGGCATCCTCCAGGACGGCCTGTGTCACTCCACCGACAGGTCCAGCTCTGGGAAGGCTGAAAACCTGGAGAAGGCCCCCCCAGCCAAGGAGTGCCTCCGATGTGAGAAGTTAGACAGCAAACTGGCCAACATCGATTACCTCCGAAAGAAGATGCCATTTGAAGACAAAGATGACAGCCTGTGTCCCGTGCTCAAGCCCAAGATGACCTCTACTGCCCATGAGAGCCTGCCCGGGAACCCGGGCCGGGCCGTGGGTGGGCAGCAGGAGGCCCTGCCTGCCTCTGAGGGCCGAGCGTTCATCAGCGGTGCCCACCCGGCTCAGATCAGCGCCGTTTCCTTTGTCCCTCTCAAGGCCCTAGCCGGCCGGGGGGACGGCGGGGTGGAGAAGGGGGGCCTGGTGGCTCCTGAGTCCCCAGTCCGGAAAAGCCCGTCCGAGTATAAGCTGGAAGGCAGGTCTGTGTCCTGCCTGAAGCCCATTGAGGGCACTCTGGATATCGCTCTCCTGTCCGGGCCTCAGGCCTCCAAGACCGAGCTGCCTTCCCCCGAGCCCGTGCAGACCCCCAGCCCGGCCAGGGATGTGGGGACCCCTGTGCCACCCGCCCCCCTGGGCAGCGGGGCCTCTAAGGCGGAGACCGCCCAGAGGGAGCCTTCCCCCGCCGGCCTCAGGATGAGTAAGTCCTACCTGCTGGAGCCCCGCTTCCCAGCCAGCCGAGGCCTCCAGAACTCTCCAGGCGGCCCCTTGCCAGACCCCGAGCTGAAGCAGGACAGGAAAGCCTCCCGCGGGGCCAGGAGCGTGGTGACAGTCCCCGAAGGCGACCCCCAGCCGAGAGAGGGGGGCTGCAGCCGACACCAAGGCCACGCGCCCGAGCCGAGACCCGGCCCCTTCCTGGGGCAGGGCCCCCCCGCGGCCGAGCCACCCCGGTCCCGCGGCCTGACACCTGCTGACCGGGCGCCCTCCAGAGAGCAGCTCAGTGGGAGGCAGTCCTCCGACAGGGGCCCTCCGGCCGCCAGGGGCCAGCGGGCCAACGTCAGGGCGGACACCCCCCGGGAGCCCTCCGTGGAGTCGTGTCCAACAGAAGCTGCTAAAACCGGCGACGATTCCAGACACGTGCCCTCTGGGGCGAGGACCCACCCGGATGTCCGCGCACAGCCCCACACCGCGGAGAGGGCATGGGGGTCCTGCGGGAAGGCGAGCCACGGGGACGGCCGGGACGAGGGGAGGCCGCGGGCCCCGGAGGACCCTTGTCTGCGCTCGGCGGGGGCTCCCTGTGAGAGGGAGCCGGGCCGGGGAGGAGGGAGGGGAGGAGGAGGGGGAGGAGGGGGAGCCCCTCCCGCGCGGTGGACCCTGCAGCCCCCCGGCCCCGAGAACGGGAAGGGAAGGCAGCTCCCCGGTTGCCCGCCTTTGCAGAAGGACGCCCCCAGGGAGCCGGAGAGGAAGGAGCGGCCGGTGCAGCCCCGCGGGAGCAGCGGCCCCCCGCCCCCGCCCCCGCCCCCGCCCCCGCCCGCCGCCCAGGAGCTGCCCGGCCCGCCGCCGCATCCGCCCCGCGGCTCGCCCAGCCCCTGCTCGGCCGGACAGCCGGGGAGCCCGCCCGGGGCCGCGGCGCCCAGCCTGGGCCCCCAGGACGGCGCCCCGAGGTCCGCGCCCCCGGACAGGGCGCCCTCCTCGCAGAGGCCGAGCGCGGCGCCGGCTGTCGGCGGCCCCGAGGGGCAGGGCGGCGGCGGGGCGGTGCTGGGCGCGGCTCCCCCGCACGCCCGCGGGGGCCTCCTCGGCACCAGGCCGACCCCGCCCGGCGGGGGGCGCCCCCCCGACGAGCCGCCCCGGAGCGTCGCCAGCGCCGGGGAGCAGCAGAGCGCGTGCCCCAAGCACCCCAAGCCATCCACTGTGAAAGACTGCCCCGCTCCGTGCGGACAGACGGACGGCAGCGCGGGGCCGCGGACTCCCGCCGACGGGAAGGCCGAGGGCAAGCGGGGCCCCGAAGCGCCCGCCGGGCCCGCCGCCGGCCTCCCCCCGGCCCCGCGCGAGGCCAAGGCCGGGGCCCCGGGGGCGCAGAAGCCGGTGGGCGGGGCGAGCAGGAGCGCGGTCACGCCCACCGCCCCGCCCGCGGCCACGCCCCCACCGCCCGCGGCCACGCCCCCACCGCCCGCGGCCACGCCCACCGCCCCGCCCGAGAAGTCCCGCAGCTGCTCCGCGGGCTTCCCCGGAGCCGGGGCGCGGGGGGCCGCGGGCGGCGGGGGCGGGGGCCGAGCCCCGATGCCCAAGAGCGACTCGCTGCCGTCCTTCCGGAGCTCGGCCGCCCTGGAGCTGCAGCAGCCTGGCCCCGCGCCGCCGCCGCCTCCCGCACGGAAACCGGGCGCGGCCCGCGAGGTCACCAGGGCGGCCCCCGCGTCCAACCCCGAGCGGCCCGCCGTCGCCCTGTCCCCCGAGAAGGACTTCGTGGTGCGGCAGAGGCGGGGGCGGGAGCCCCTGCGGAGCAGCCCCCACAAAAAGGCGTCGTAGCGGGGCGCCCAGGGCAGCCACCGGGATGTGCACCTACCGTGCACCTGCTGCGCACCTGCGCCTCCACCTCCTTCCAAAGCAGCGCGGCCGCGTCGGGGCACAGGCGGACCCCCTTCCTCTTGCCCCGCCCCCCGACTGTCCCCGGTAGAACTGACACCATTCGGTGTTTGGACAAACAGCGACAACGCGGACCTTGCGGTCGAGGGTTGTCGCGGAGAAGGATGTGCGCTGTAAATACCCTCCCGCGTGTTTGGCTTGGGATGTAGAGTCGGTACCTTGCTGCTGATTGCGTTGTTTTACCACGGCTTTTTTTTTTTTTCTTTCTTTCCTTAATTTCTTTCTTGGTGGGTGTTTTTCTTTTCTTTCTTCCAGTTAAGATTTTTGCTTTACCACTTGATCCTAACCTAGTAAGGAAGCCACAGCGGTTAAAATCGGGTGTATGGAAAATGGAAAAGTCTGGCTACACTCCTGTCTGTGTATATACGCATCCAGCCACATGTTTTGGCTTGTGATCTAGGAGGAGATTTCAAGGCTACGTTTTTCTAAGTTAAAAGATTCCGAGTAGAGTTAAAGAGGAACGGAAGCCCTAGCTGCAGTAGATCGTGAGTCTGTGTGTGTGTCTTTAAAGAGAGATTTTGATAGTCGCTGTATCTGGCCACCTGTGTTTCCAGATCTTAGAGCGAGAGCTACTCTGATCGTGGCGTTTGGAACCTTCCTCCGTTAGGAATGGCCGGAACCAGTGGAGCTAACCATTTTCACTTCACAGCCATCCGAGTGGACGTTCTGATCCGGGGTCCAACTGTCTGGAAGGCCCGTTGTCCTTGTCCGTAGGGGGGGATGTGCAGGGTCTTCACCCTGGCTGTCGTGGGGGCTATAAACACACGTCAACTTTATTTTTGTTACTTTCCCTTCTTTTCATGCTCTTAAACTCAGGCCTGTATGCTATGAGTCACTAGTCCAGAAGCACACATTTTGTAGTAGTTTTGCACCAGCCCTGCTCTTGAACAAAAAGGAAAAATCACTGGCCGCACACAAATCTGATAGTATTAAATTGAGTTAAGAAGCGTCAGGCATTGGAAGAGGTTTTAAATTTGCTTTTTTTTCTTTTTTTTTTTTTTTTTTTTTTTTTTGAGGGAAAACGGGGGTGGATTTTGGCATCATAGCATATATATTAATGAATAATCAGGACATCAGATACATTTTAATACATAGCTGGGGCCTTATGTTGTAGATGAAGCTTGCTGTTTTTAGCAAGTTCCTGGGTTTCACATTCATTTCTGACGCATCGAGTAGCTCCATACATTACATAACATGATCTCTTTATTTGTATGCAAAAAAAAATACTGTATTAATAAAGAGCAGCATTTTTTAACAAAAAGACTTGGTGGAGCTATTTGGTGCTTGAATGTGTCCTTTTTACTTTTGCTAAGCCTTATTTAAATTTTGTATACCATGGAATATGTAGAATTCGTCAAATCATTTTAGTGCTGAGGGGGGTTTTTTGTTCGTTTTTGTTGCAGTTGTCCTGGTGGCTTGTTTTGTATTGTAAGATGACACTTGCTGACACCAGTACTAAGGCACTAAGAGGAAATACACACAGATAAGTCTTTATAAGATGTTTGGGATCCATAGCAGGATTTTTTTAGTTTTGTTTTTTAAGAGGGGAAAAAAATTATCAATAAATACTCACTTAGCACCCAAACCCCCTCGGAGGTCTTAGCATCTTCAAGCTATAAAATTGTTCATCTAAGCACAGCCCGTGGAGTGTAAATTATTTAGCGAGGCTGTAAACCCTGCTCTGCTCCAAAAACAAAAGCATAACTTAACCATCTACTTGGTTGTCCTTCATTGTACAATGAGTTGGCAATGGCAAAAAAAAAAAAAAAAAGTCTCCTTGCCCATGATTTTTTCCCGTGTGATTTTAGCTATACCCCATCACTACATTGTGAAATTGCAGAAGAAACAAATACCGTAAAAAAACTTAAATCGGTTTCCAAAGTGGTCTCGACATTTATAATTCATATCTGTGTTGGGTGGTTGTCATAACCCCATCCTCTGTACTCAGACATCACGACAGGTCTATCGGGGAGGTAGTTCATGGTTTACAGCCTTTGCTTTTTAACTGTCCCGTTTCCTTTAAAGCACAACTAGCTGCTTGTTTACAAATGATATTTTTATGTATATTTTGTATAGTGTATTACCATTTTTGCCAAATATGTTTTTGCATTTTGGATGAGTAAAGAGTACTTAAGGTTGCATTCATGTAATACCTGTTTGTTGTTGTAAACCTCTCCAATCAGCTGGTAGAAATTCTCCTGTGTTCTATTTGGTCAGTCTCCTGTGATTGTAAGATGTGCTCCTCGGTATTACTCCCAGCTGTAGATTTACCAGCTTAAAAGTTTGTTAGGATCTGTGCAATAAAGTGTTTGCAGTCTTATTTTCTCTAAGAAATTCCCTATGGATGTCATAATTGTTGTATATTGAACAAATATTTATACTTATGCAGTTGCATAACATTGAAATAAAAATTTAGCATGAAAACATAATGACTAATATGTTCTGTTCTTGTATATACACATCTCCAAAATGCTACTGAATATAACTGTATATTATGGTAAGTATGGGATTTTGCAGATTGCTTTCTGTGGAAGGGAATGGTTTGCTAATTTCTTTTAAAGATTTTATTTATTTGGGAGAGAGAGAAAGAGGGAGAGAGCACAAGCAGGGGGAGTAGCAGAGGGAGAGGGAGAGGGAGAAGTAGGCTCCCCACCGAGCAGGGAGCCCAACATGAGGCTCGATCCCAGGGTCCCGGGATCATGGCCTGAGCTGAAGGCAGACATTTAACCAACTGAGCGACTCAGGTGCCCCTAATTTTTTTTAACTCCTACAAATATTCTATTCTTAAAGATTAATATATTCCTATAACACCTCCCTACCTTTCTACCAACCGTATGCCTTGCCTGTAAAACTTACCACCTTCCACACCACGGTCACTGCCCTCATAAAGTCTTCCTCAGTGACACCATCTCCTCCGTTTCTCCTAAAACCTTCCTCCATCAATTAGCACCGTGCCTTGTTGTCTTTCATTTCCTCCCCTTCCTGTGTCTTTCCTCATAATCAAAGCCATCAAAACCACCAGGAAGGAAAGAAGCAGCCTGACATTTATTGTCTACCTCATATATATACACGTAGTGCTGGGCAGGAAGATTTTCATCTCCCATGTCATTTGAACCCCAAACCAGATGGCGGCGGCAGCCCCATTGTACAGGTGAGCAAACACCCACAGAATCTATGTCATTTGTTTAATATACACCCTGGAAAGAGGATTGGGATTAGAATCCAGATTTTTTTTTTTTTCAGGCCCTAAAGGCCTTGACCTTCCTGAACGGTACCAGGTGTCCTGTGAAATCAGATCTGGGCCCCTCTGAATGATCTAAGCCATCCCATTGTCTCTTTCTTCACATGGCAAAAAATCACAGGGCGCAAGATTACATGTGTGATGATTGGTGGGAAACCACGAGCCAAGGAAGCTAATCGTTTTCTGTAATAGGGCTCCTTATTAATTCTAATTAATCAGTAGGCAATCACCTAGCATTTTCGCTTCACCACACAAACATAACATGAAAAAGTGTCGCTTTAATAACTACAGAAATCTGCTTCCTTCGATACAGGCCAGGCATTAAGGAACTCAATGGTAGGGTAGCTCTCTAAATTTAATTTCCCACCTACCTGTATGGTTTTAACTTACTCCTAAAAGCAGTTATTTGTGTTATTCCTTTCTTTTTCCAGTTCTCCCCCCACCCCCAACGAATATTGTACATGTCTTAAGTATCTGCGAGAGTTAGAAGTGACCACAGCTTAGTTGAACCTTGGTTCACACTATTTGCACACTACAAGGCAGTCACTCTGACCCAGGTTCCCGTACTAGCAGTTCAGACCCCTTGGGCTGTGGGCTGGAACCTTGGCGCCTGTCCTCACAGAAAAACATGCAACAACTTGCCCCTGATGTCTGGGACCCTGCCTTCCAGAGACCAGGTGGACGGCTCTTCCGCAGGCTGACGCTGCGACTGTCGGTCCCAGCAGGTGCATGCAGGCCAGCGCTTCAAACAGGGAACCTGCTCCGGGAACTTGAGTGCCCTGTGGACTCGGTGACACGCCCGTCAAGTCTATCCAGATGCAGAGAAAAGAAAGTTCTGCTGTGCGTGGCTGCTAGGTGCGGCCGCCGCCCCGCACAGCAAGAAGCCTATCAATGCTGCAAAGCTGGAAGCCTCTGAGTGTGGCCTGTTAGGTTCAGCGCCGCCTGGAGCCTGCCGTCAGTACGAGGGAGGATGGAGCTGTTGCGAGGCCTGGGGCAAGCACGTTGCAGTTACCAGATCTTCATATGTCAGGCTGGCAGGGCCATAAGCTCCAGCCCTAGGACGTGTCTAAGTAAAAATCCTTGGCCTGAAAATTCCATCCCTCCGGAGTACACGTGCATGTCCAATGGTGCCACGTCAACTGGGCCCTCCCGGCTGGAGGCAGGATCGGGGCGACGGCCAACTGGCCACCCCCAGCCGTCGGGCAGGTGCCACCTGCAGCCCCGGCTCCTCGGCCTCCACTCGGCTCCCACGGGCAGCTTCGGGACAGCTGGGGCTCCCTGACCTCAAGGAAAAGCAAAGCAACCAGTAAAGCTTGGGCTTGACCCTTTGTACCTAAAAACACAAAGCCCTAGGAAAAGACTGCCTCCTTTTTTCAGTACCTGTCAATTCGCACAACTGGTGACCTCTTCATTCTTCTTGTCCCTCTGTAGAAACAAACAAACAAAAAAAGTCTTTCTTTAAAAAAAAAATAACAAAACTGTCTTTTCATTGCATACCATGATCATGGAAGGCAAATCAGAAATACAGAGCAGCGCTGCGATCCCCCCAGCCACTCGGCCATTCTTCATTTGAGAGAGGTTTTTAACTTTTTTCAAAGAACTGAAATAATAGTGGACATGATGTTTGCTGATCTCTTTTGTTCAGTATCAAATCACGGATACACTTCAACATCTATAAATACACTTCTGCAGTATTGTTCATAATGGCATATCAGTTTATGGACGTGCCATCATGCTTTCACTCCCAGCAGAGAGCCTCAGAGGCAGGCCATTGAGGCGGTCTTGCTCTCCACTGCTCGGCCAGTTCATGCCAGAGCTCGTTCACTCTACCCCCACACTTCCTTTCATCCCCCCACCCCCCCACCCTCTAGGCAGCCAGGCTAATGAAATGGTTTATCCTTTCATGTTCTTAACAAAATACTGGTATTGTTTTGAATGTGTGTATTTTTAATTCATAAAAATGATAGTGTTACTATATCATTTGGGTGTTTTGGGTTTTTTTGTCCCATCAAGCTCTCTAGGTAGGTTCCCAAACTGGCCCCTGGCCCCGAAGAGGGAGGAGACATGGAAGAAAGAGGCAAACAAGTCCAGATGGGTAGGTGGAAAATTTAATCAGCCAGGAAACTTTTTTTTTTTTTTTCTTTTTTTTTTTTTTAAAGATTTTATTTATTTATGATAGTCACAGAGAGAGAGAGAGAGAGAGAGAGAGGCAGAGACACAGGCAGAGGGAGAAGCAGGCTCCATGCACCGGGAGCCTGACGTGGGATTCGATCCTGCGTCTCCAGGATCGCGCCCTGGGCCAAAGGCAGGCGCCAAACCGCTGCGCCACCCAGGGATCCCTCAGCCAGGAAACTTACATAAGGAGGCTTGTCATGGGTGGCCACGGACAAGTAGATCTCTGCAGCCACGTGTCAGGATCTTAAAAGTTTCTATAGAGGTCTTAATTGGGTTCAGTTATGTGTACTGTCCAGATCAACAGAACATTGCACTCTCAAGGTTGCTCCTTGAAACCAGCTCCCATGGTGGGAGCGGTGGGTAGAGTATACGTTCCAGGAACAGGGGAGGGCATGAGGAGCCTCTGATTGGGCAGGTCCAGCTCCCGGGTCAACCAGTCATGTCCTATTGATGACCTTCTCCAACACCAGATGTTTGAGATTCAAGGACATTGCTATAGTTTATCTAACCCACTGCTTCTGACTACTGTATAATACCCGTGGTGGGTGTCTTCCACATTTACCTACCAATTTTCCCAGGTTTTTAAAACTGAAGTTCAGTTTGCCAACATATAGTATAGCACCCAGGGCTCACCATTTTACTAGTGATGAACACTCAAACTGCTTTGAACTTCCCCTTCATAAATAATGTTGCACTAAATATTATTGTGGAAATCTGATATTTTCTTGGAGAGTATACCTTAGCAGAATTTGTGGATCACATGTTTAATTTGACTAATTGTTGTCACAGGGTTCTAGAACAACTATACCAATCTACATCCATAAGCCATGCACAAAGTTCCTATGACCCCACATCCCACTGATGCTGTTATTCAGCTCTTGCTTTTTGCCAGGCTAACAGAGATAATCCTTTATCTCATTTTAAGTTGTATTTCTCTAATTCCTGGTAATACCAACAGGTTTCCAATGTTTTTATCCTACTTCATGTGGAGTAGAGAACATCTCCCAATCTGTTCACATCATCTCCTAATTTATTAAGTCATTTATCTATTATTGGATATTTAGGTTATTTCCAAAGACAAGAGAAAGCAAAAAAGGGAGACCCAAGCTGTTTAGAAAGCCCATGAAAGAACATGCAGGGAGAAGGAGATGGGTGGATGCTCCCATGGCCACCTGTCCTCTGCTTACCTTTGTGGGATCTAATACCTTGTCTTGAACAATCAGATGCTTCGAGAATATCTAAATTTGGGGAGATGACAGTTCAATGGAGTTCACTGTTTAATTTTTCATGAACAGTAATGGCTTTTTAAAATAATCGGTAGATTAGTTCTTTCCTTTTTCAAGGCTGGACTTATTCAATAAATGATCATAGTATAAGTAGATGAGATAGAAGGGGAATCGAGGAGAGGCAGGGCCTAGGTGGGAGAACAAGGGAATTTAGCAGCTGTGTCTCGTGGCCTGGCAGGGGTGACAAGAGGTTAACAGCCTTCACACCCAAGATGTTTCACCCTTGGATTTGAAGGCTCCTTAGCCCTTTGTTTCCATTTTGTTACAAAATTTCCTTTTAGAGAATAGAGAGCAGGTCCCCTCAACTCATTTGACTCATGGAGCCTAACGTCTGACTCTGCTATTGGTTGATAAAATTAGGATTAGGGAAGGATATTTGGCATGAAATCATTTGACTTAGGGTCTAGGGCCAACCCCAGTCTAACACAATTCCACTATCTAGAGGTGGGGCAGAGGAGTCTGTCTGGTACTGAATCACGCAAATGATTCTGGTGATATCTGGGAGCCATACCTGGCTGGCCCATTCTTCTGCAGCCTTCAAGCTAACTACTCCCCCACCCCCACCCCACATTAAACATTCTACCTCTTAACATTCCAGACAATTGATGCTAATTAAACACCCAGGACCCCCAGTTGTGACTTGCTTAGAAATAATCACATCCTGTCTTATTGTAACTCAAGTTAACTTTTTCTTTAGCATTCAAGGCCGTTAGAAAACAGTGTCAGCTGCCCCTCTTGCATCCTGTACTAATCTACAAAAACATTTAAAAGCCATTTATCTCATTCTTGTGTAAACCTCAAAATTGCAAATGACACTTATTGGGGAATTGGACGAGTAGGAATGATTTGACAATTTCCTGTATTGAAATTTTACAGATCATGCCTGTGTTTGGGTCTGTGCTGTGTTCAGTTAGCAGTGATAGCTCCTGGCTCTGGGGAAAGGTATCATTTGCTACCAGAATGTGGGAGCTGCAGCTCCGTGATGGAGGCCGGTCGGCTTTTATGGACTTCCATGCTATTTGCTTCAGTACACTTTGAAATGCAGGGTCAGCTCACTGAGCTACAACATGCAATAATAACACATTTTTATAGGAGTAGCTTGTCAGAGCAGTAACAACATGCGATACATAAAACCAATAAACACACCATGTCTACAGATTCTATCCTAGTAACCAGGATTAAGCAATAAAATTGACAGCAGCTATCAAAAAGCTCCCTTTCTGACTTTGCAGGGGGAATTTACTGTTGCTTAAAACAGAGGAGCTGTCACAAAGCCTTAGATCAGTGTGCAGTTACAGAATAGCAAGTTGTGTTACATAGAAGGGGCGCATGCCTGATAAATGGAAGTGAGATGGGCAATTACGTTCGGCTAGGCCTTAGGACCCCGCCATCATTCATGTGGTGCATCCTGCATCATGGCTATCCTACAGAGTACTTGCGTTTTTGTGTTTACAGGTGAAATATCATGGAGGCTTGTGCAGCCGTGGAGTTGTAAGTCAGCAATTAGCATTTCCTAGCTACAGCGTGAATCCTGAAGTCAGGGAAGAGCCTGAATTTGCTAGAACGCACAGGGAACTCAGTGGGTTGGTTCTGTCTTAGACTTGATTCACAATGTTGACTTCCATACTCTGTGATGAAGATGAAGGAAGAAAGGAAGGAAAGCATAAAACCAACAAAAAAGAGGGAAGCGCAGAGAGAGAGAAGGAGAAAAGGGAGGAAGTGAATAAATGGCCAAGAAAGAGGGAGGAAAGAGAAAGAAGGGAGGGAGGAAACAGTGAGTATGGTGTTTGCAGCTTCATGGTCACCACAGGGAATATCTCCCAGAGTTTCCAGAGCTGGTCATCTGATTGGCCACAAGCAAATTAACACAATCAACAAAACAAATGAACCTTGTGTTCTGCTGTCTTCCTGCCCAACTCTTCAAAGGCGGAGGCTCTTGCACAAGAGTGGGCAGCATGGGGTCGAGTACTCAGTAGGGATGCTCTCTCTTGACTTGGGAGGGGTGGCTGCCTGAACTTTTAAACTAACTACCATTGCCTCCAGGTCTCTAGAACGAGGGGACTTGCTCGTAGCAGCAGCTAGGAAGCTGCCTGGAAGACCCCCCACCCCCCACCCCGCTCTGCACACTGACAGAGCCTGGCCAAGGCAGCTGGGCCCACTTCTGCATGAGGTCCCTCCTGAGCCCAGTGCTCAGTGAAAAAAAGCCTTGGTCGCTGCCAGACTCAGGGCCACTACCAACCCAAGCAGTGGCTCAAACTGGCCTTCTCAAAATGTTGCCCCACCATCCTAGGCCTAGGGAAGGAAGGAAGCTAGGTGACGGTGAGTCCCAATCTCCCATATTTCTACCGTTTACTTTCTCCTTCCACACACATCTTTGTTTTTGTTTTGTTTTTTTAAGATTTTGTTTATTTATTCATGAGAAACACAGAGAGAGGCAGAGACACAGGCAGAGGGACAAGCAGGCTCCCTGTGGGGAGCCCGATGCGGGACTCGATCACAGGACCCGGGGTCACACCCTGAGCCAAAGGCAGTTGCTCAACGACTGAGCCACCTAGGTGTCCCTACACACATCTTTAAATGGCTGCCTTAGGCACCTGTTTTCCCAAACACTGATATTCAAGGTAATTAAAGCCACTAATTGTGTGATGTTTCATTTCATTAGCAGAGTGGTGCCCCGCTTGCCCTCGCTCATCAGGTCCAGGCCTCCTAGAGCTCAGGGGGATATGGTGCCCATTCATCTCTGCCGCCTGTCTTGGCTTTGAAGGAAGGTTGCCTTTGAGCTCAGGAGTTGGGAGTTACCTGAGGATGAGGAACAAGGTATAAGTTCTTGGACACTTTGACCTGCTTCCAGAAAGTAAGGGACAAGGGGTAGGCACTTCTGAGTAAAACTGAGATAACATGCCTACTAATAGGCCCTGGGTGGACTGTGGCCTGGGAATGCATGTAGGAAGCCCTACATTCCTACATGCATTCCTCAGGGTGAGAACAGGGTGAGGCCAGTGAGACACCCACCCTGGGCGCTAAATTGAAGAGAGCACTGTAGAACTCAATAATGAAGATAGTATTTTAATGTGACATTAAGTAGAAAACTGATACAAAATCTCAAATGTGAACAAATTATCAACATTTTAAACAAAGGCGGGATCAGCATTACTGATCTTTCCTTTTTCCTCAGGTTCTAATGTGGTTCAGCATGGGGCTATTATTATGGATCCTGTTTTTTAAAGCTTTGATATTTTACTTACCATGGATTTCTTTCATTAACCTGAAGCCTTTTTAATATTGCATTAAAATATTTTTGTCTTGCACACTGAGTTTTTTGGTTCCCCTTTAAATTTTGCACCCAAGGCAAATGCTTCTCTCATTTTACCTTAGGCCCCACCTTGTGTTCTTAACCAAGAACAACTGAGACAACCTGGCCTCCCACCGAATACTACAGGCAAAAAAAATCCCCCTAAGGGTAGCAGAGCATTCGCAATAGAGGTTTGTGGCATTTCTTCACTATTCCCTGTCTTTCTTGCTGTTCTCGAGGATACAGAGGTAAAGAGAGCTTGCTCTCCCCACATTTCCACCCTTAATATGTTCCCCTCTTATGCCCTCACCTGAAGAGCTAATATATTCCAGTTGGATATGAAAGTTAACCAATGTTATTAGTTCTAGAATTCCAGGCCATATAAATGTAACGCCTGAGTAGAGATTTCAACTCTCGGTCAGCCAGTGCAAACTGCAGAAGGTCAAGCCCTCCATAAGTATGACCCATTGGACCTTGTAAGGCCAAAGTCATAACACCTTCCCCTTCCCTGTCCTCTCTCTCTCTGTCTACATTCAATGGTCTTGTCCTCTCTTTTCCTCTGGTATGACCATCTCTGACACCCCAGCCTCAGCAGAAGCTCACTAAGCCAGCTTCTTGTGTTCTAGACAGCTAGTGTACGGAGATGCTTTCTTCACCTGGTGTTCACTGTAAATGCGCTGTCTCAACTGCTGTCCCAGGTGAATAGACTTTTGAGAGCTGGCCTGGGAACCAAACCACCATTTATTTCATAGTTCCTGTAGGAAAGAAGCTTTTAAGGGCCAGACATCCAAATGAGAAGAGCATTTGAACCACAGCCTATGTGTAAGGAGCATTTGTAGCATAAGAGCAAGCACACTGGATAGGGAGAAGGAACATCCAAGGGTTCTGAAGAGAGAGTGGCCAATGCAGCAAAACTTTTACACCTTGGGGGCTACAGAGCTGATGGGGTTGCATTTTTTTTTTTTTTTTTTTGGTAGCTATTTGTACTCTGAGTGGCTTCCTAGAGGCCGTAGAGACTTGTGGATTAAGGAGATTAGTGTAGCCGATTTGATGTCAAGATTCATTTCTCAGCTTCTTCTTTTAAATTCACTGTGTATTCCCTTTTTCATTTAAAATAAGCATTGAGACTTTGTTGCCAACAAGTTTTTCAAGCAACTGCCTTACTGAGGACTCAGAGGCAAGCATGATGTCCAAGCTGTGGGAGGCAGAGTTTGGGCTGGGGCAGTCAGCACTGCCTGGTTATGAGAGTTGATTTCCTTTTAGGGTCAGGGTAGAAGCTGCTTCGAGGGGGTGTCCACAAGCAGAAGGGAGATGGCCTCTTAGCACATTCCTCTCCTGGCTTTTCCATGCCACAGGTCCTCCAACCACCTTCCATGTGAAGAAACAGCTCTGTGTCTCTCACAGCTGCTGCTTGGCCCCCTGGCCCTGGTCCATTTATGTTCCAGGAAGGTTCATTAGCTCTAGGACTCAGAGAAGCACAGAGAATCCCTGCCCAGCTGCAGGAACCAGTCTGAAAAGTCTGACAGACTGAGAAGGAGCACAACAAGTTCCTTTACTTGGGGCAATTTCGCTAAACACACTTACTTGCCATCTCTAGAAACCTTCAATGTTAGATGTGCTGGTATTTCCACCTCAGAAGGAATTTAATGAAAAAAATGAGCAGAACAGTAACCAAGAATAAAAATACTACAAGAAAGAAAATGCCCACGGCCGTAATACCACAATACAGTTTGACGTCAGACAGCTTAACCCCCCTTAAAGTTGGGGGGTTTGCACACACGGTCTCCTCCGAGCCCTCAAATTTCTGCAGGTTTTCTTTGTACCATGTTATAAAATGAATATTCAAACAGGTGCAGTCCAGGGGATTGTGACTTAAGTTAATGGTGTTCTGCTGGGACAAGGTGAGAAGGAGAGGAGATGGGATGATGTGGATGTTATTGGCGGCCATATTGAGGTAGATGCCCCGAAGATGACTAAGAGCATCAATGCTATTGCCTGTCAGGCTGTTGTAGCTTAAGTCAACATGATTCATCTTCCCAAGGCTCTGGAACGCTTGCTTGTCTATGGAGAGGAGGTCACAGGAGGATAAAATAAGAATCTCCAAGCTGCTCAAGGTCTGAAGTAGGCTGGTCTTTGAGATACTCCCATCTTGAAAGTGATTCCCCTGTAAATTTAGATGGCGGAGACCCTCCAGGCCTTCTAGAAGGTGCTGATTGCTGGTGTCCAGGTGGCAGTAAGAAAGATTCAGAACCTGAAGGAGATGGAGGTTTTGGAAAGGACTCTGTGGACCCTTCATGTGCAAGCGGGTAAATGCCAAATCTAGACCTTCTAGCCGAGGACATTCTTTGAACGCCTGGCTCTGGAGAGTAAGAGGCTCATTGTAGCTCAGGTTTAGGTATTGTAAGTGGCGCAGATTTTTGAGCTGAAGATTGCAGCAGTCAGAAGCCTCTATATCACTGTGGCTTAAATCAAGTTTCTGAAGGTTTTCGAGTTTTTCCAAACACCCAGCACCGAAGTCAAGTTTCTTCATGTTGCCTTTTATAGAAAGGTCTGTAAGGGATGGAAAACTGGCAGCATGGATTTGACACAATTCGTCAAACCTATTTACATTGAGAACTAATTTCTTGAGAGCTTTCATACCCTGGATCCCAGGGGGTAACTCACGCAAGTGATGTGCCGTCAGATCCAACTCCTGGAGTTGAGTAAAGCACCGGAATGTAGCAGATGAGAGATCAGAGATGTAGTGCTTCTGTAGATTGATGCTTTCAACAGACATTTCACAAAGTCCGTCAAACATGTCTGAAGTAAGGTCTTGGTCATCAGTGTCCTCGTATGACCCCAGCCAGAGAGACTTAGTAGTAGTGTTCTGTAGACCTTTTAATATAACAGACAAGTTAAGACTCCCTCCAAATTTCAAACTTTGGAAGATTTTTGAATGGAAAGCTCCAGGTTCAATGTCTTTAATATCATTGCCATTGAAATTAAGGCTTAGGTTGGTGGCCTGCTTCAGAGTGTTCATGTCTTCACTAGAGAGGTAGTGTATCACATTATTCTGAAAATCCAGGACTTTCAGATTCTGGATTGGGAAGTTTTCTGGGAACTTAATAGAGGAAATATAGTTGCTTCCAAGATGCAAGCTTTCTAAGTTTTCCAGATTGTGCATTGGGATAAAGCCGAGATTGGATATTCCTGTTTGGGTTAAGAAAAGATGCTTCAGCAACTTGGGCCCATTAAGAGATGTTTCTGCCATGAATATCAGGGGATTTCCAGTCAACACAATTGTGTTCAATTGATAATGGTTTTGAAAAGTATCTTCATGTACCCAGTTAATCTGGCACCTTGAAAAGATAATAGTATTGAACAATAATTAGTTGGAAAAAAGAAAAACTCTGTCATAGTGACCTGTATTAACAAAGCCATCTTTTGTGTTTAGTAAAAAGAGTATACATTATTATTTGAAATAAAACAGAAAAAAACTATCTTCAGTACCAACAGATGATCTGTTGAATCAATGGTTAGCCTCAGTTCTGAAAACTCTGATTTAGAATTTCTTCCAGATGTCTTGCCCCTTTGGATTGAACTCTCAGAGATTTATGTTTAGAATTTAGGGAACAGTTAGCAGTTTGATTGTGGGCAAAATCCAATGATTTACTATTTTAACTAATATATAATATGTCATCTCTAACATTTAATATATAACATATGATATGTAATGTATGTATCTGTGTCATCCTGGGCAAGTCACAATGTATCTCAATCTCTGTTGTTGCTTCTATAAAGTACAGAAATGATGAGCACTTTGATGTGCAACAGCTGTTAGTCAAATGATACATATGAAAATACTCCATAGAAATACAATAAAGGTTTCATCCTGGTATTTCACCTGAAAATACTGGATTGTGCAAACACACACACACACACACACACACTCAAAACTCCCTGGGAGATCAATAAGGGAATTCCTTAGAATTCTAATTCCCTTAGAAAAAGAAGTTGGAATCCCTGGGAGCAAGGGAGCCCTAGAGCTAGCCTTGTCCCATCTGCCACTGTCTGCCAGGCCTGAGTGGCCTAGAGCCAGAGTTAAAAACTAACTCACGTGCACCAAGGCAGGTGACAAAGGTTGGGATCCAAGCAGGTTAGGAGGTCCTATCAAAGACCTGCAAACCATCAAGACCCTCAAAAGGGATCCTTTCAGTGGATGACCTTAAAAAAAAGTTCATAGAGGATGACCTTGAGAATATGTGTTTTCTTGGATGGAATAACAACAATAATGAAAGAAGTCTCCTCTGCGATTCTCTAACCATATGCTTCCATTCATGAGGACTGTGGCCTGAATTGATGCTACCTCTGTGGACCACCCAAAAGAAGCCAGCATAGAAATTAAGTTTAAAGTGGTTCCAGAATGATAGTGACTTCAGATAACTCGCATGAGTAAATAGAAATTTCTTCTATGTACATTTTTCTTCTAGTGTATCTACTTAATTAACTTTTAACATGGAAAACTTACACATTCACATAAAAGTAAAGATTACAGTACAACTTTCATAGATCTGTCACATAGTCACAACAGTTCTTGAAATGTTGCCATATGTGCTGCTTTGCTTTTTTTTTTTAAGATTTTATTTTTTCATGAGAGACACGGAGAGAGAGGCAGAGACATAGGCAGAGTGAGAAGTAGGCTCCTTGAGGGGAGCCCGACACGGGACTTGATCCCAGGATCACACCCTGAGCCCAAGGCAGACGCTCAACCACTGAGCCACCCAGGTGCCCCCTTTGCTGCTTCTGTTCACACCTCTCACGCCTGAATTATCTTAAATCAGATCCCAGATATGCTGTACAGATTTCATTGTGAATCTCCAAAAAAAAAAAAAAAAAAAAAAAAAAAAAAAAAAAAAAAACCTACATCAGCTTATTTTCTATAGCCATAATGCCATTGTCTAATTCCAGGAAAGTATTTTAAACAAAGATTTCCATCAAGTTTCAAAAGACAAATGAGCTCAAAGTAAAATTTCAGTGAACACATAAGGGAGTTAATTAGTCAGTTAAAAAAATGTTCTATGGAGCCACCGGGGGGGTGCAGTGGGTTAAGTGTCAGACCCCTGGTTTCAGCTCAGATTGTGATCTGAGGGTCATAACATGGAGCCCACATCGGGCTCTGCACTCAGCATGAGTCTGCTTAAGGTTTTCCTTCCTTCTCCCTTTGCCCCTCCTGCCCATGCTCTCTCTCTTAAGTAAATAAATAAATCTCTTTAAAAAATGTTCTACATAGTCAGGTAGATAGCAGATACCAGAATTATGAGGTATATCTGATATTATATATATGATTTATAAAAAATGTGTGATATACCTGATATACAGGATCAGAATATATAATAAATCTACATCTATGAAACATGTGTTTGATGTGTTTTAAGGAAATGGTATGAACCAATTATATGATGAAGGAAAAACTTTTTAAAACTGATGTGTCATATTTATAATAACGGAAAGTCGTTGAAATGTACTGAAATAGGAAGTTAATGAAATTGAAAAACCAAAGACAGTTTATACAAGAGATTAGACACAGTTGAAGAGGATACTAATGGTGTAAAAGTAGATGTGAGAAAATGACCTAGAATATCGTCCAAAACACCAAATTGATGGAAAACAAGGAGAGTATATTGGCATATATGACTGATGGATGAGAAGATGCTATAAATCAAATTAGAGATCCAGAGGATATGAAAGAGTGAATGTAAGCAAGCCAGGTTTCAAACAAACAATGGCTAGACTATTTTTCTTTCTTTCTTTCTTTTTTTTTAAGAATATTTTAGAATTGAGGAAAGGCACTGTTTGCAGATTCAAGGAGCCCAACAATCTACATGGTGCAGCACTGTGGTATTACAGAATGCCAAAGACAGAGAGAACCTCCTGGAAATGCCCAGAGAGAAAAGATGATGTGCATGTACGCGGTGATTAGACAGACAGGTGACCGTCCAGCAGCGACAAGGGAAGATGGCAGCCATCAACAGGCTGAGGAAAAAAAAAACAACAATCAACTTGGAATCATGTCAGGA
Organism: Canis aureus; assembly: GCF_053574225.1. Taxonomy (NCBI): domain Eukaryota; kingdom Metazoa; phylum Chordata; class Mammalia; order Carnivora; family Canidae; genus Canis; species Canis aureus. The sequence goes on from NC_135615.1 coordinate 53,426,017, forward strand.
AATACTGTCTTTCAAGAATCAGAGTGAAATAAAGACCTTTCTGGAAAAACAAAAACCAAGGGAGTTTAGTGCAGAAAGACTTTCACTAAAGAAACTGTTAAGTGTGTACCTCAGGAGAAAGGGGAAATTATGCCAAGAGAAAGTCTGTAAAGCAAGATGTAAGAATGAGCCAAGAAAACGGAAAACACGGTAAAGCTCAAGAAATGTGGCTGTTTAAAGGAATAAAAATAGCATCTGATTGGTGATCGGGTAAAGGGCAGGGGCTGAGGGAGCTAAGGAGAGGGAGTTGAGAAAAAATAATAAGGTCACGTTTTTATTTGAAAATAACAGAAGAGGAAACTTAGAGTCCAGCCAGTCCTAGCTGGAAAAGCTATCCTGACCCTACGCGTTCCTTCAAAATGTGCCCAAACCCATTCCATCTAAAAATGAGAAATGGTAAAGCAGAGGGAAGGTGTATGTCCTGGGGACACAATGGGTAGGGAGCAGAATGATCTTTGTCCCTGTCTGAAAGACCATGGCTCTGTCTCAGTGAAGTGTTGCTACCCAGCACCTGGAATCTTGCCCCTGGATGAGGCCTGGGGTCATTTGGGGGATCGTGGACTGGGAGTCAAGAGAGCAGAGTCCCAGTTTCCTTACTTTGTGACCCTAAACTAATTAACAAAATCTCCTGGATCCTCTGTTTCCTCTTCAGACATGAGTTGGAGATAATATCCAGCATGCCTGCCCCCCAGGGGTGCTCATAAAGATGGAAGCGTCTCAGGGGTGTGAATGCTCTGCCACGCTGTGGAAGCATACATTGAACCACCAAAGAAATAGAGCTGCTACAGGGGACGCAGACCCATCCACACGCAAATCCCTCTCCTGCTACACACACACACACACACACACACACACACACAGCACATGCGTGTGCATGCTGCATTTCCCTTCTGATTTCTGCCCTTACATTCTTGTGATAGTTCTGCTTGCTGGTTCACAAACACTGGTTCAGCATTTGGAATCCCAATTCTGCTTCAAAAATTAAATAATGGAACTATTTTCCCAACTTATGGGGGGAAAAGTTAGTAGCTTATGCATTTCTCCTGTAAATTTTTCTTAAAATGTCATCATGCAAGAATAAACTATGGCATCTGATTTAATACAAGATTTGTTTTCAGGGTTTTTTTTTTTTTTTAAATCAACATTCCTTAGAACTTCTTAACGCTGCTGATGCACTCTAGTTGGAAAATAATCCATTTTTCTCTCCACTGACTGGGTTTTTTTTAAATATTACACTTCACTTGCAGAAAAATATTTTCTGGAAAGAGTGAACACGCAAGGTAGACAGAGTGTCCCTGTGCTCCCAAAAGAAGGTCCTGGAAACAATGTGAATGCAAGTTGTGTTATCACATGAGTAAAACATCAACCACAGACAAGGAACTCAGATACATACCTGGTTAAGTCCAAAAAGATAAGATCTATGAGTCTACTGAAAGTTGTATTTTCCACTGTAGGCAAGAAATTAAAGCCAAATTCCAAAAATTCTGTTGTGTTGGGGAGAGTGTCCGGAACTTCTGTAAGACCTAAATTTTCACAGTTATAGGTCTTGTTGGCCTCTTTCTGATGAGAGAAACAATGTACATTAATATCAGAGCTGGTAATTTGATTAACTAGCTAAATTACATATGTTCTATCCTTTGAGCAGCAATGGCACCTCTAGCTCTTTACCAAGCACATTCCTGCAAAGACACAAAGTGATTCATGTGGATTATTAACTTCACTCATTTCTGTAATATCAAAAGATGAGCCATAGCCGAATTGATCTTCAATATTGGACTAGTCGAACAAAATACGGTACCTTCACAAGATGGAACCTTCTACAGATGAAACTGGAATGAGTAAGATCTCCACATGCTGATATAGAGTAAAGTGATATCCAGGTATGTTGTAAGGTATAAAAAGCGAGGTACAGAAGGACATATAGTGTGTAGAGCATATGGTATGTAGCATCTTGTATGCTACTTTTTCTGTAAGAAAGGTTTGCATATTTCTTATATTTGCAAAAAGAAACCATGGAAAAAAGCCCAAAACTCATCGCCTTGAAGGGGAAGAAAGGAACCAAATAGAGAAGCAGGGAAGGAAACAAGTTTTCTTTGATGAAACTTGGTTTCATAGTTTTGATTTTGGTTGCATAGAAATGTGTTATGTCAGCTTGAAAACAACTCTGCATTAGCATCACTAAAACAAGACAATCCTAACATTACATACTTTCTGATGTGAGACAATATTAAGCAGACAGTTCCACTCATGAGGTATTCGTGCCTCTCCCCGTCCCACTCCCCCCAGCATTAAATCTGCATCCAAGACTTTAGGCTTAACATACAGTCTCCAGGTGATAGGAGGGATTTAGGTCAACTAGCATCACTAGGTAGCAGTCAGCTAAATGAAGAAGGTGGGGCATTTTATTGAATTACTTCCTTTCACTGACTGGTGAATGTGTTGGGGAAGTAGAGAGAGGGGTGGGTGGGACAAGAGAGACAAAGAGATAAAAGCCAAAAGAGACAAAGAGATAAAAGTTCTATAAGAAATAAAACCAACTAATAATAGGGATGCCTGGGTGGCTCAGTGGTTGAGCATCTGCCTTTTGCTTAAGGCATGATCCTGGAGTTGGGATGGAGTCCCTCATTGGGCTCTCTCCATGGAGCCTGCTTCTCCCTCTGCCTGTGTCTCTGCCTCTCTCTCTGTGTCTCTCATGAATGAATGGATAAATCTTAAAAACAAAACAAAACAAAACAAAAAACCTAAACTAATAATAGAGTAGCCCTTGGTCTGCAGGGAATGCACCTGGGGGCCACCTCTCACATCATGTCAGACTCCATGGGGTTTCATCTACCTTTTCAGACACTGCCTTTCTCCTCACCATGCAGTGGTCCTACCAGCAGCCCACTGAGACTGCCCGGTCTGGGCAAGACCTGCCCCATCAGACTTGAGCTCACCAGCTGTCCACACACTGAGCTGCAAACAGTCCTGCTTAGCTGGAAACAGAAGACTGAACACATCCTCCACTATGAAGCCTGGTGCTTTAGGCACATCCCCATTTTAATTGCTTTTTGCTTTATTCCAACTTCTGTTCAGTGGCACTCATTTTTGTAGGTGCACTGAGCAAGCTCACCTACAGGAAATCACCAGTTTTCTTCTCTGTTGTGATAATATTATGAATGCCATTGATGAAAACGCTGTATTTTTATTTCCTTTCCTTCTTCATTTTATAGGCCCAAAGTCCTCTAGCCGCTGCCACAGATCCACCTAATGTCCTTGAAATGCACACTTTGTTTTTAAAACTTAGCCGAATGGGGAGAAAAACATGTTGCTAGACCTCTCTTCCTTGTCCATGAACATGGATGGCCCCAAGAGGAGAGGTATGTGCAGTTGGCCTGAGTAGCTGCTAAGATTTGGGGTAGCTTTGAGAAGACATTTCCCTTTACTCATCTCCACTGGCATAACTGATGTCACATACACTTGGAAAAAGGGAACTTTCCTCAATTTGTCTTGCTCTACTCTACAGCAAAAGCCTCCACGCTGGCAATTTCCTCCTTCTCCTGAATATATAAGTGCCCATGACACCTAAATGAGTCCTCTTCTGTGCTTTACTAAGCACTTTACTGCATTAATGCAATTCAGAAAGTTGAGAATACTGCAGGAGCTCTGCCGAGCCAGTGGCCTGAGGGAGCTTCTAGCAAATTCAAAGATAGATAAATGAAATAGCTCAGTTTCAACCCAGTGAAAAACTGAGAACCAGTGGATAACACAACCACAGAGTATTGAGAAACCCACCATGAGTTTGTGTCATACACGAATCTCTAGTTAGGTATAAATTGCAATCAACTCTCTGCCCTTGATTCCTGAGAAAGAAGCAAATGACAAGAATTGAAGCTTATAAGAGAATTTGAAAAATAAGCACATTTGGGAGAATGTGCTAAGATACACACACACACACACACACACTTACACGGCCCCTCCCCTTTGACTTTCATAGTCACACTCCTGTACAATCACAGATGCTATTATGGATAGTGACACAAAGCTCCCCGTGCTCTGGAATCACTCAAGCAGCATTAAATTGTTTTCAGTCTATCATATTTTTTTCAAGATTTTATTTTTAAGTAATCTGTATACCCAACATGGGGCTCAAACTGACAACCCCGAGATCAAGAGTTGCATGCTCTACCAGACTGAGCCAGCCAGGTGCTGCAGTCTATTGTACTTTTTAAGGCAGGAAGTACATACACACACACACACACACTACTCTCATTCCTTTTATTGTTGTTGAGAGTAAATTGCAGACATGATGTCCCTTTACCCCTAAATCTCCTGAGAACAGGACACCTCTTCCGTGACCACAGTGCCATTACCGAATTCCAAATATTGAACATTGGTACAATATTATCCAACATACAATTCATATTCACATTTTGGCCATTGTCCTAATACTGTCCTTCATAGTAATTTTGTTTTCCTAATCCAAGTTCATACATTGCATTTAGTTTTCATGACTCTTTAGGCTCTTTTGGTCTGAGACAATTCCTTGGCCTTTCAATGTCTCTCATGGCATATATATAATATAATATAACTTAATATTAAAATATATATATATATTTTAAATCAAACACAGCCTCATATATTATAGAATGTCTCTCACTTGGGGTTCAGATCTCTCCTCATGATTTGATTCAGGTTACACATTTTTGCTAGGAATTCTGCACAAGTGAGGTTGTATTCTTCTCACTGTCAGGATCCATCTCAAACCTTTATGAGAGTGAGTTGAATTAGCAGAGTACAGCATTCCAGGACGGTAGAATGACAATGCGAGAGAGCAGGAAGACAGGATGCAGAAAACGAATACAGCATGGCCATTGCCCAGGGCTCGGGTGGCTGCCAGGGACACGTGTTCAATTGCTTCTCCAGAAGACACCCACCACAGTCTGTGCAGCCTCTCTGGTTCCTCTGAGCTCCACATGACCACTTCCTACAAAACCAGCTTTCATTCTCTACCCTCCGTGCAAAGTCACCACCTAAAATGACCTCCTCACTCTCCTTCTTTGGTGGTTCCATTTCGATCGGGTCCCCTGTGGACATGAGCTCACGCAGGCAGCAGGGCCGTGCAGGGCTCCATGGGGTTCACAGCAGCCACCCCATGCCTACCCCTATTCTAAGTCATGGAGCATTTACTCAGGACCCAGTGTGCCCTGGAACCTGCACCGACCACTTTGTCTCTAGCTTCATGTCAGAGCTGTGCCTTTTCACAGAGCAGGACTCCCAAGTGTTACCTCTGTGTTTGCAATCCCTTTTCTTTCCAGGTATTCGTTTGCATTTTTTCAGTCGGGATCTTATTTTGCTTCCTTCTGCTGTATCTCCAACTTTCCCATTGTATTTTCCCTTCTCAAAAGTGTTGAAATGATTTTCTAATTTTGAACTTTTTGAGTTTCACCAAATGCTGATTCCCACCTTTCCAATGTCTCGTCTGCGTTTGGCACACACCATGGCCAGATCGCCCATGCGTGAGGAGTCTGGGATGCTGAATGCTGACCCTCCCTCCATTTGTCACTCCTCTTTCCAGAGATAGCACAGTGCGACTGGATCAAATTTTGGAGTAACAATCACTCTCTGAAAACAAAATATTCCCAAGAGGACACAGTCCTAAAACTTGGTTGTCTACGTGACTCCTCTAGGCAAAGGGCATCCCAGTTATATGCAGTTCATTTTCTATTTGTCTTGAGTCAGACTGCTTGGGTTCAAATCCCATCTCACAGCCAGTGGGTTCTCTGAGACTTATCTTTCCCCAACTGTGGATGGGGGATAACCTTCTTTGTGGGCCAACTCTGAAGGTTAATGTGATAATTAACAGGAGGAGTTCAGGTTTCACAGGATCATCAGGACATCATGTCATTGTTGAGGACTCTTGAGAAGGGCTTGAATCTGTGAATTTGTGAACTTACAGTTCTGAAAAGAAGCTCTATTAAGTGCTCTCCACCCTGCCCTAGGACTAAAGGACTGCCCCCTCCCATAGTTTTGAGGGGACAGGGTAGCCAAGATGAGCCCATTTGAAATGAGTAGGCATGTCTACACTCCAAAGTAATTATTCGAGAGTACGTCAAAAGTGTTAGCAGAATCCAAATCACAGAACACTTATTCCAGTTATGCTTTGCACATTTGTCAGCCTCCAAACACCTGGTCATGGCTCTAATTTGTTACTTATGATATATACACACACACACACACACACACACAGAGAGAGAGAGAGAGAGAGAGAGAGAGAGAACATGTAGAATAGAACAAGGGAAGATTCCACACGAGGTGTTTATAGATGTTCACTATATTTTTAGAATTTGTCTAGGTTTAAATTTTTTTCAAATAAAAGGTTTACTAAAAAAATTCATCTTGACTCCCGCCTTACATCATATGCAAAGAAAAAATAATAATTCAAGGTAGGCCATAGATTTAAGTACAAAGCATACTTCCAAAAACATAGGATATACCTTTTATGGCCTTGGGGTAAGCAAAAATTTCTTAAGCAGGACAGAAGTGTACTGAAAATAAAGGAACAATAACAAGTTAACCTACATTAAAATTAAGAACTTCTGTTCACTGGAAGGTATCATTAGGAGGGTGGGAAGGCACGCCATAGAGTGGGAGAGGATATTTGCAATCTGATGAAGGACTTGTATCCACAATTCATAAAGAGCCCGTAACAAAGCAATTTTAAGAAGACCAATAACCCAAGGGAAAATGGACAAAAGACTTGAGAAGGTGCTTCTCTTTTTCTCTCCCCTTTCTCTCTCCTTTCTCTCTCTCAAACACACACACACACACACACACACACACAAATACACACATAAGGATATGCAAATGGCCAATAGAGTTGAAAATGTACTCAATTTAATCATCAGGAAAATAAAAATTAAATCCTGGTGAAATACCACTACTTATCCATTAGAATGGTTAACATTCTTAAATAATAGGCTAGTAATGAGGATACAGAGCAATCAGAACTCATAAACATTGCCAATGAGTATAAATGGGCACCATCCCTTTGGAAGACTCTACAATATCTACTGAAATTAATACATGTACACCGGATGACCACATACATCCCCCCTCCGCCTGGTATATACCTAATCAAGATTGGCACATCTATTTTCTAGAGACATAGATACAAATGTCCAAGGCAGTAGCATTTATAATAACCAAGAAATTGAAAGCAGTGCAAATGGCCATTAACAGAAGAATGAATAAATAAATAGTGGTTCACTAATAGAGCAGCATACTGCAATACACAAAGAAAAAAATATACAATATGCAATAAAATCAATGATTGCTCTATGTAGCATCTTTGGTAAATGCCATATATTTAATGCTGAACAAAAGAAGCCAGACACAAAAGAGTCTATACCATGTAGTCTCCTGTATATAAAATTCACAAAGAAGCAAAATCATTCTTTGGTAATAGAAGTTAGGGTACCGGATACCCCTGGGAGCTAGTGACTGGGGAGAGGCAGGAGGGGGCTTCTGAGAATGTTCTGTTTCTTGATCTGTGTGCAGATCACGGGGACGTGTTCACTTTGGTGAAAACTCATTGAACTGTGCACTTAGGATTGGTGAATGTTCTCTCTGCGTGTTATACTTCAATGAAAGGCTTATTGAACTCAAAATAATGCAAAACAAAAACCTTATTTTTAGGATAGGGTCTGATAAGCCAATGAAGGCCATAGAAATATTAAACAGTATGTGGTTCTGCTTAAATTGGAGGGAAGCACAAAAGAGCAAATATGACAAGGGGGAAGGCTAGGCAAATTTGGATGATTTGCACTTGAAAAAAGGTCAGTGCTTCTCCTGCCACCACTCCCCGTCTGGGGCTGCCCAGAAGTTCCTTCCTTACCTTTGGAACAAACTTTCATTCATCTTTGTATCCCCTAGCAACATCCCGGTATTCACAGAGTGACAGCTCAGGAAACAGCCTGAAAATCCTGTTACCAAGAACTTCTACACGATAGGGGTATAAATCAAAGTAGAGATCTAAGGTTAATTGCGTTGGGTCCAAGGTGTTGAAAATCAGTCCTTTCAGAGGGAGAGTTACAAAGAGGTTGTTCTATTAAGAGGTGTCAGTCCCTCCTGACTCAACCAAAAGGGAAGGCTCTTGCTGCAGCATAGGGCCGGGCCTGGACATCCTGGGACCCTCAGCATTACTTCCACTACCCCGGTAGCAGGCAGGCCCTGGGATAGGCAGCAATATGAGCCTGGGGTGCTCAGCCTGCTGCTGTTCCCTCTCCTCTGCCCAAGCTGGGGCCATTTGCAAAAACAACTGGCGACTCTGGAACCTATTGTCCTCAATAGGAAGCTAGACTGGTTCAGTATTTCCATGGGCTTTCCAGAATCTCCCACGCCTCCCTTGTGGGCTTCTGAAGGGCTGTGTGGGCTTTGTAGCAATGCGGGGACTTAAGAGTTGAGCTGGTAGGCTGAAGCGTGGGGCATTTAAAATAACTTGCTTGCCATGAGCTGGAATTTAATTGTGCTGCTATCCTACTTGAGGATATTGTCAGACAATGGGTGTCCTACCAACCTGATCACTGAGGAAATGGTGTGCCCACTCCGACCCTCTTACCCCTCTTACCACGTCCCCTACGTGTCTGTGTGTAATTGACCTGCCAACCTGCGTGATGAAAGGCGGTCTCCTGGGGTTGATAAAAACTGCTTCCTTGACCCCTTCTGTTGTGAGCTGATTTGTGTTGCCCCCAGATGCATATGTCTTAACTGAGTATCCCAGAATGTGACTTTATTTGGAAAGAGAATCTTTAAAGAGGTTAAAGTTAAAATGAGATCTTGAGGATAGGCCGTACTACAGTTTGCCTGGTGTCCTTATGAGAAGAATAAATCAGGAATAGCCACAGCAGAGAGAAGACAAGGCGGAGACACAGGGAGAAAATGGCTGTCTACAAGCCAAGGAGAGAGGTCTCAGAAGAGACGAACCCTGCCGACACTTTGATCTCAGACTTCTAGCCTCCAGAATTGTGAGAAGTTTCTCAGGGGGAGGAAGGTTACAGCATTTTAGAAGTTGGCAAGAGACTGAGGCCCTTCTCCTTTCTCTCTCTCATTACCCTCTCCAAGAACTTCCCACAAGTTGGTAAATATTGTTATGGGCCAAAACAGAAGATGCAATTTGGCTCTCTTCTCTAGTGTTACTCCTGTGGGTTAATGACACAGATGGAGAGCTGTCCAATGTGAAGAGAAAGCCAGCCTCATTCAGAGTGATCTTTATTTGCTCCCAAATCTGGCACAAGCCATCTTCATTCATCTCCAGGAAACCAAAAAACTGTTTGGAGTAGTGGCCGTATGCTAGCATGCTGCACAAACAGCACCTCCATGCTGGAAGCACGTTTGGAGAGCTGCCCTTTGCACTGAGACCCTGTTGGTATCTTATGGCCCAATTAGGATCATGTTGAGGGAATTGTTTGCAGAGGAGGAAAACACTCACTCCTTGCAATGAAGAATCTCGCAGATCAATCCCTGGCTGTGCTCTATGGCTCCTTCTTCACTCCAAAGAAAAACTACATACCGTGTCACCTTTTTAAAGACAATGGATATTGGGAGGCCAAGGCTCAGGTGGGGCTACATGCTGAAACTCCTGATTCCCAAGCAGTTCAATCTGGATAAAGACAAACAGTTCAGACTCACCTCAGTGCACATCTGATCCGAGGAGGTGATGGCTTTGCAGCTGGCAGAAAACATCACCACCAGCAGGAAGCAGCTGGCACAGGGAGCCATCACCGGAACGAGGCAACCCCAGCTTGGTGGGCTTATCTAGTGTCTGGAGCAGAGAAATGGAATTAAACTGTAATGACCTTAGTAATTCGGCAGGCAGAGAGGTGCTCAGAAGGGTGATATGGGAACAAGAAATGCTGTTGATGGCTCAGTTTTTGCTGGGTCTGTGAAAAAAAAAAAAAAAAAAAAAAGGGAAGTTCCTTTTGCATATCAAAAATAGCTGAGAACCCAGCCCCAGAATGGCCCAGTGCATTTCCTGGCAAGCATGAATCATTTGAGCACCCTTCTGGTGTGGGTCACCCAGACTCTCAATGTGATGGTATTGACTGAGGCCAGCTTCAGGGGTTTGGCTAACTCCAACAGCTTCTGCTCCCTTTCCAGAAAGGGAAGCGAGAAGCAAGAAGCTGTCCTCACAAAGGAAGCCACTTTGGTCATTGTCTTACATGAGGGATGTGGAGAGGTGCCACAGCATGCTATTGGGGCAGATGGGAGGTGTGAGATCGGTGGTCGGGCCTGCTGGAGGTGGGAACTGGAGCAGGAGGGAACAGGATCACCTCCAGAGAGCTAGATAGCTGCTCTCCTTGTGCCTCTGCTGCTGCCTAGGCCACTTGGTTCACCTTCCTCTGGTCTTGGTATAGGAGGAGGACACATCCATCCTTTGACCCTGTGATTCAGGCCTAATAAAGCAGCTGAGGTGGAATCAATCCCTCCTTTTTTCCTTCCAACCTGACCCAGGGAAGCAGGGAACACTGCTGTGTACAGAGCAGTCCAGCTGAGAGAGAAGAGTTAAGGATGTCAGCCTGGGCTCTCTTTCTTCTTAGAAATAGCTGGAAGCAAGACTGCAATTACCCTCATCATGGTGGAAGATGGGGTAGTTGATTAAAGAAAGTCAAAGTTCAGACATTCCTCCCTGGGCTGAATTTAGCTGCCTCAGATGTAGTTTTCCAACCTTCTGGCATAGAGGGGCTGCTTGGCCTCACCGTTCCCCCATTCCATTACCCAGAGCCCAGTTCTTGGCATCAGCATTCAGAGTGACTTGAGACGCTGCTCCCACTACTGTTTTATGACTGCTAATCAAGAATTAGAGGAGCTACTGTTTATTGAGCACCTACTATATGTCAGACACCAGGTTTGCTGTTATTTCCTCTTCTTTACGGATGTAAAAATGGATCCTTAGAAAAGTGAAGTTATCTCTCCAAGGCCACACACACCTAGGAAATGGTGGATGACGGCTTCAGATCCGCCGTCCCATGGTGGAGACTGTGCTGTTACCCTCCGGAGTTTAAGAAAGAGTTTTGCTTCCCGAAAGAGTGAAAAATGGATGGGCTGAAGACAGTTCTTTATCTGGAGAGGTCAGAGCAGATGCTAAAATGCAGAGGAGGTTGGAGAAACTATGGCCTAGGCTCTGTGCGAGGGCTGCTACTAATATTTAGGCTTTCCTAGTCTCAGATCCTCATCAGCAGAAGCAGCTCTGAAGATGCTTTTGGTAAAATACAGCCCAAGCGAGCTCCCTGACAGCCCATCTTGCTTCAAAGGCATCACGGTGCGTGGCAAGAGCTCTGGTCTCCAAGGAGCGTAGTTTTCAGCCTCGGGTGCACTGATTACCAACTGAGTGAACTTGGACAAGTCATGCCACTCGTCTATTTTCCATCTGAAAAATACAGAAATTGCAATTCCTGTTCCGCTGACCTCACAGGATAATTATGAGGATCAAATGAGATCATACATGTGAAAATGCTTTCTTAACCTTTAAGTCCTACATAAGTAGGACTACATAAGTAGTAAAGAATGTATTACTCCTCTGATTAACCAAATCCAATGTCATGTAAATATCACGCTCAGGAAATTGTCTCCTGCCCCAGAGACGTTGAAAAGGTGTATTACTTTTCTTTTTCAAGAACGGTTTGATGGCTCAGTTAAGGCCATAGGATTTTGTCATTTTCTGAGGCCATGCTATTTGCATATGATTTGCATGTGTTTGCATAATGGATTCAAAAGACTCACTGCAAGTGTAGAAGAGTAAAAGAAAATAAATGAATATGAGTGACCTTCTGCCACAGCATTCAAATCAAATATTCAGGGCATAATACCCTGAAATATGAAATAGATTAAAATTTAAACTATTGCAAACAGATGGGAAGATAGGTTTTGGAGTTCAAAGGCAAGAATGAAACCCTTATTTGGTGCTGGGTTGTAAAGAATCACATGCTCTTAAAGGTCACCCCATCCAAATGATTTTCATGCCTGAACTCTTTCTTCCACACCCCCTTTGCTCCACCCCTTCCGTAGACAAAACACAGTACATTACCTCCCAGTCTATTCTGAAATCCCTCAGGTGATGGAAAACTTACTGTCCCCCGACAAATTGTTTTGGAAAATTTTGACCTAAACCATGAAAGCACTAAAGTCTTCCCTCTAACTAAACCTAAAACCATGAAAGCACTAAAGTCTTCCCTCTAACTTCCTTCCAATGATCCTCCTTTCCTTGGGGTCAACAGAACAAGGTCAAGCCCTCATCCATTTGCTGGTCCTTTAGCTATTTGGCAATAGTTATGATCTTGAAATCATCCCCTTCCTGGGTTAAAAACCTCAAGTTCCTCCAACTATGACAAGCATGCATGCATCATAGTCCCTAACAGTCTATTTGAATATTTTCTCAATCTCCCAAGAAAAGCAGGGACTTGAATTCGGGTTCTAGCTTTGCCACTAACTCATGTGCCTTTGGGAAGATCCTTCTGTGTCTTCATGTCCTCTCTGTAAAATGATGGAGTCAGATTCACTTACCTGTGTAAGGCACTTCTTCAACTAAAAATCCAGTTTGTCTGTTTCAAAACAGTGATTTCCATTTTACTTATGTAACTGATTGGTTTGAGCCCATAAAAATGCATTTACACTGCTATTTGTTGACAATGATTCTTATCCAGGTGGGTTTGTCCCTTCTTCTTAAACGTAAGACATAAAGAGGTTTGGCTGGAGTAATGGGCGTGATGATTGCTGCAGTCCTGATTAATTCACAGTGCCATTAAGGGACAGAACTGTCATCCCCTATTTTAAGAGCCGGTTCTTGCAGAGAGATGGAAAGAGAGAGGAGGTGAGAAAAGACGCCAGAAATTCATGTATTTCTACTGACCGGTAACCAGGTCAGTTACTGTTCCTTTATTTAACATGTTCTCATGCAGTTCGTCCCTTGGGTCAGCTGCCACCCCATGGGTGACTCCAGAGAACTGCCCACTTTCATGTCAGGGAGGCCCATGCCCTCACCATCTTGTGTTTCCATTTGATTATAGTCTGGGGAGTGACTTGGGATGGTAGGCTACCTTGTTTGGCTTGTCAAGCCCTTTCTTAGCTACAACCCAAAGGCTAATATGTCTTCGGAGGGTTTGCAAACCAGAATATTCTTTGTCATCCAAGTTTAGCAAAGAATAGATGTTTAATTTCCATTACCGTGTATGGGCACCGGTGGTATACAACTATCCTTTTTTTTTTCTCTTGTACATTTAGTTTTTGTTCTGCTTTTGGGTCATGCCTGCCCTTCCCCCTGGTTCCTCCCCCACCTCCAGGTGGTTGAATCTACTTGCATCTAAAATTCTACTTAAACTTGAATGTTCTAGTGCCTTTTGTGATCAGTTTTATGCCTTATCATTATATTTCTCCATATTTATTTATGTTACTAAACTATTAAGGTCAAGAGCAATGAAGTCTGGAAGCAAAGCCCTCTTTAAGTCATTGCCACCTCTCTGCCAGGGTTTCCTGGTGTACTGCCTTGTGGGCACGTTGGAGCAGAACCCTCAAGACTTCTTGTCATGCTCTTCACCATTGCCTTTCAGTTGGTGGCTCTTGTGAAGTCCCCCGGCTACACAGAGCAAGCAGTGCTCATGCCCCTTTCATACCTGGAGAGGAGACGTGGCTCTTCTTACATCCTGCTTGAGTTCAAGTTCATTTGTGTTGGTGGCTTCCCCGCACCACCCTTAGTCCTCTTGTTCCAGAACTGCCTATTTATCTGTGCTGTTGTTGATGACTCTGTTGTCGTTGCCGCCACCATCACCACCACTATTAACAAAGCAGGCACGTTATGTTCACGTGGCATGTGAAACTGAGTTCCTGGGACATCCCTTCTCCTCCACAAAATTACCCTCGGCCTTTTCACATCTCAGAACCCAGGCCTTCTTGGCCTTTGTACTCAGAGAAAGGGCAAGTTCTTCCCCAATCCAGGGACAGTTTGCATTTCCTGTCCCAGGATTCACCCGTTTCTGAGATGAATGATATCAAGAGTAGCTACTCACTGGAATTATAACCACTTAAACTAGATTTAAATGTTATAGCATTTTAAGTTTATACTCATTTAAAAAACTGATGCTTTCAACTGGCATTTCCCCAAATCTAGGTTTCATTGTTATCTAGGTTTCATTGTCATCTAGTTACACATATATGGTTCTGGAAATATGTGTAACATATAAGAATATTTATCAAGTTTTAAATTCCAATTAACCATGAGGTTAGTGTCACTTACTAACTTATCTTTCATCCAGTATATTTTATAAAGGCATAAATGTTAAAGGCATCCTTAGGGTTTTTCTCTCAAGCTCTAAAAGAATATATTAACAGGTGCTGGGGTACAGGGACTAGAGAATAGGACTGGGATTTGGGATCCCCAGATAAATCCTTAAGTCTGAAATAAAGTGGTCTTAATATGGTACATTAATATCATCAATTTTAAAACTAAAAATAAGCCTTAAATTAATCTCATCCAACTCTGTCATTTGTTTAAAATTTAAGAATGTAAAAGAACAACATGACCCTGACATTCCCAGGATTGAGATTATTCATGTTATTATTAAACCATTTACTTTTTAGCCCTTCAGGAACATTTTTCACATCCTGTCTCTTGTCAGGCTTTTTACTCTGAGCATTGTATTAGACTGAGTTCCCTTAGGCCTTTTCAGTGAAGCATAGGAGGAAAGGATTTGCTGAACTTGCAGAGGCAAGAGGCAATTTCGGTAAATAGTGGGATGGCACCCTTCATTCTAGTGAACCCCAGGGAAGTCTCATGGTATGAGGGGAAGCATTTGTTGCAGGTGGGATGGTGGTAGCTTGAGGGGATCTTGGAGCTTTTGTTCATTCCCTGCACCAGGTGCAACATCGACTTCCTCATGGGAATAGGATTAGCAGCAGACAGGAGTTCAGCAGCTTTTATGGGTTTCCATCTTCAGACTCAGCTACTTCTGTGACTTCGGACAAGTCATTAGTCCCTCAGAATCTTGCCTTCTTCTCTAAAAGAGAAATAGTATCTGCCTTGCTTACTCACAAGCATGCTTATGGTAGAAGGGTAACCCATCAAGAACTATGGAGAATAATTTATTATGCTCCAACATGAGACATGTGTGGATGCCTAGTCTGGTTCACCCTCCCCACCCCCCCCACCCCCCCACAATTCAGTTTTCTGTTTCTAAGAAGCCAGTCCTTTGAAAGCAAAGTAAAGCTAGGGGCAAAACTCCTTTAAAGAAGACTCCTTCTTTAATAAAATAAATGAAAGGAAACTTTGCTAGAAAGGAGCCAGGTAAGTACTTGACCTGCATTATTTCAAATCTTTAGAACCATTTGTTGAGGTAGGTCCTATCCTAGGTGAGTAAACGGAGGCCACGGAGGCCACGGATATGCTCAAGGTCACAGTTCAGAATGTGGAGGATCCATGACTCCTAATCGACTCCATCGGATCCCAGAGTCACGATCTTGCACCTCACCACACTGGCTTTCCAGAAATTCCCTTGCTTGTAACAAAGAATTCCAGAAACCCAGCCATGTGGCAGGAAATTTGCACAGTGTATATGTCCCAGACACTCCGGTTCCAATTCGAGCCCTCCCAGTTTGCTGTTGTGTACAGAGATTCTTCTGGCACTTATTTGACAACCACATTTTCATAGGATGGAGAGGGTATTTGGAAGAGATGTCAGCCCTAGAAATTTAATCAGCTGGGCTGAAAGCAATCAAGATGCCATCTGGACAGACTCTGACTTCCTGCCCAGAAGATAAAGACATCTGGACCTAGTAAATGCCAAGGACATGCTGACTTGGTCCCCAGGCCTGTGGGCTGCTCCTTGTTTCACACAGATGCATTTTCTTAATTGTGCATAATCTACAGCCCTGAGCTGCTGCCGGGCCGCTGAAGGCCCAATGCTATTGACCACTAAGGGCTTCCTTGCTCACAGCCAGTGACTACCGTGAGCTGCAGAGACTTTCCACTGCTAAGGAGATGGATTGCCTGCAAAGGCCACTGTAAATAGCCCTCTTTGCAGGAGCAGGAGGTGGCTGCCCCAGGCCCCATTGATGGTTGTGATTAGGCCACATCATGGCTGCAGATTGGTAAGTAGGGCCAAGGGGCAATATTTATACAAACAAAGAAGCTAATTAAGGGGGCTCACCAGGTTTGCTTACCCAATCTCTGCTTGCTGCTGCCATCTCCTGTGAAGGAAGCTGTCTCTAATCACAGGGGTTCTTGAGCAGTCAGCCTGCATGTGGGTGCCCTGGGTGGAGGACAAGGGCTTTGGGGAACAGCTGAGGAACTGGAAATAGGAGGTTAAGTTTCTGCAAAGAGAGCTTTTCTTGTGGCAACATCTGAACACTAGCAAGTGTTTTGTAAACACATTTCTAGAGAAGGCTTGAATCTCACACACTAGCTTCTGTCTATTTTATTTGATTTTTTTAGATTTTATTTATTTATTCATGAGAGACACAGAAGGAGAGGCAGAGACATAGGCAGAGGGAGAAGCAGGCTCCCTCTGGGGAGCCCAATGGGGGACTCGATTCCAGAACCCCAGGATCACGACCTGAGCCAAAGGCTGATGCTCAACCACTGAGCCACCCAGGTGCCCTGCTTCTGTCTATTTTAAAGCACAGCTCGGGGCTCCAATCAATGCCCAAAGCTACTGAGCTTGGCAGGGCTGGAACCAGCCTCTCTCCCCTTTTACTTTCCCCAGAGAGTCCCTATTTGTCCCAAATAGACACCCCAATTACACTCTAAACAGGTGTTTCTTAGGTCCTGTGTAGTTGGAACAAATTGAAGATTTTTGGTTTCGGGGGAAGATTTGCTCATCTGGGACGATTTGCATTTGGGAGCGCTTTATTTCAAAATAATGAAAAATATCGTATTTACAAGTGTTTACAAGTTACTATGAGCTGTGACCCATAAAACAAGACACAACCAATCCCAATCGTAGGAATTCATCAGTTCAGAGAGAGAGTTGGGTCACAGCCCTGCAGTCCCCCGGCCTGTGTGCTCAGGAAAAGGCCTCTTCATGCTTCTCCTTTGCTTCTCCCATGCGTGTGCTTCCTTCTTTGCGGGGCTCCCACTCCACTTCCCTTGCACCTCCTTTCTGAAAACCTTTTTCTTGTAACGTTTGTCTGTTTTGTTAGCATTCAGTTCTTGCTTCAGTTATTTTTATCTCTAACTTTAATTTCTCTTGGATTTTTATATTCCTTTTTTTTTGTTTAATTTTTATTTATTTATGATAGTCACACACAGAGAGAGAGAGAGAGAGAGAGAGGCAGAGACACAGGCAGAGGGAGAAGCAGGCTCCATGCACCGGGAGCCCGACGTGGGATTCGATCCCGGGTCTCCAGGATCGCGCCCTGGGCCAAAGGCAGGCGCCAAACCGCTGCGCCACCCAGGGATCCCTATATTCCTTTTTATTTTTGAGCCTCGTCTTTAGTTATGGCTGTTCATCATCCTAGCACCCCATTTACCCCTTACTCTTCGGAATGTTTTTTTCCCGTAGGATCATCCCGTGTCTTAGTCTCCAGAAGGCCCAGACAGCATCCATGTGTTTTCTCTCCATAGGAACCCATTCTTCCAAGACCTTGTGGGGTTGCCCAGATACCTGATTGAGTCAGCAGCCAGCATGGTCTTGGAGAACAGCTTTACAGCTCAGCTCTGAGCTTCCTCCACTTCCAAAGCTGGGTCCCAGTGGTCAGCTGAGCCTGGCCACTGGGTTGTGCCTGGCCAGAGGGAAGACAGGGAGTAGAGGGCCCTGAATACCTGAGATGCACCGTGCCCTGCAGCCCTGACAGGGACAACCGTGGTAGGCAGTTCACCTCCAAGATGGTACACATTTAGCTTTTGACCTTTTCTTTTTCAAATGAGATGCAAGCGTGTGGAACCTGTAGGGGAGAAAATAGGAAGCCAAGAACTAGTCTTGGGGCTTTCAAGAGGAGAAAGAAAATCCATTTTGTATTCCTGCATAAACAGATTGTGCTAAGATCTGCCATAAACATACATCAAGGTAGAGAAAAAAGCGTCTTTACATGGAGATATAATCAACAATGGCCAAGAATGGGAAAATTGCAAGTATAGCTTCAGGTCCAGCATAGTCCTCCTCTTTGGAACACAGTTTCTTTCCATTTCAGGACTATTAAGAAACAAACAACAACAACAACAAAAAAAAAAACAGGGAAGAAGAAAGAGGAAATTCTAAAACTTCCTTTTCACTTTCTAAATATACTTTCATTCATTTTAAAAAAATCTACCATAAAAATTGAAATTTGTTTCACTGATGAAATAGAAAGATTTATTTTAACAAAGGACTCCATTTATTTATCCATGACTGCACTGCACACACTTCTTTAAACTATAACAAAATCGAGTGCATATTTTTTGAAAACCTGGTTTTTCAAAATTTAACTGTACATATATCTGCTGTGTAAAGTGAGGCTGACTTGTAGCTTTGAAACATATGCACAGTAAGAATTCAAGAGCCAAAAATAAACCAAACAAATGACAAAAAAGAAATGTTTGTTTCATATTAGCATGAGCCAATAATGTCAGAGCCACCAATGGAATTGTCTTAGAGCTATCCCAAGCTGCGGTTTTCTGAGAAAGATAGCCTGAGCAGGGGCAGTGCAGTTTTGTAGGGTCTGGAGAAGTCAGCTGTGATATCGAAATGTGCTAATATGAATGTCTGAGCTAGCAGCACCGTTAAGACCGTGCAGGTTGCTCTGCACACGCTGATCAAGCATCAGGCTGTTTTTCTGCTGGAGACAGAAGAATGGAGGAATCTGGATACCTGAGGCTCTGGGTGCTTCCCAGGGCAGGAGGTGGCCCATTCCCAACCTAAAACTCTACCAGGAAAACCGCCTGTTCCAGAACAGATATGCCTTTTATTGATCTGTCACTTTCTTCTTTATACTTTCAATGGCAAAATTGAGATTGGAAATATTTTTGTCTTTTAGGTGTTTTTTTTTTTTAATTATGACTTGGAGTGTCAACTCTTTATGAAAAAAATAATAATGATAACTAGCACATAGTGTTTATTATTGCCAGGTACTGTTTTAAGTACTTCACATACTTTTTTTTTTTTTTCATTTAATTCTTATGACTACACTCTGCATAGTCATTTCTGGGTAAAGAAACACAAGGAAGCTAAATAAATTATTCAAGGTCATTTAGCAATGTGTATGAGACAGGGCTTGAACCTAAGGAGTCTGGCACCAGAGGTAAAACAGGAGAAGGAAGGTGACAGGGAAATCTGAAGAAGAGAAAAAAAGAAAAGAGACAACCATCAGAACAACTAGCTTTTCCCAAAGTTTTGAAGAAGATTTTAAGTCTGTTCTCTGTCCCCACAGCCCCACGTTCCCTTTGAAAAACCTCCCTTAGGACAGGATCCGAATTGAGACCAGTGCCTCTGAGAACAGAGAGGGATCCAGCTGTAGAAGTGGAGGGTTGTATACAGGAAAGGTTCTGGTGAAATTGAAAGACTGTCTAGCTACCATGTCTCCCTAGAACTTGAATCTACTGTCCCCTTGGGTTAGAAATGGAAAATACCCCTTTGGTCAGGGTGTCGTGCTCAAGAGCAGAGCAAGGTGGGGAAATACCAGTCTGCTGCTCTGTGACCCCCAGAACAGCTTCATTCCCTAGCCACTTTCGTGTCCTACATTCTCCCAGTCTCCCATGTCATCTCATTAAATGGAACCCCCATTGCTTAGGTGACCTCAACACATCATTCTGAACAACAGTGCCCAAGAGAAACAGTGGGAACCACGTAAATAAGACTGAATCCCTGATCTGATAGTATTTGTAGGTGGGGCTTTTGAGAAGTAATTAGGCC
Source organism: Canis aureus (assembly GCF_053574225.1). Taxonomy (NCBI): domain Eukaryota; kingdom Metazoa; phylum Chordata; class Mammalia; order Carnivora; family Canidae; genus Canis; species Canis aureus. Next base: position 53,445,909 of record NC_135615.1, read on the forward strand.
ATGAGGGTAGAGCCCTTGTGATGTGATTTGTGCCCTGCTAAGAGACACAAGAGAGATGATCTCTCTCTCTCTCTGCCAAGTGAAAATAGAATAAGAAGGTAGCTGTCTCTAAACCAGGAAGAGGGCCCTCATCAGACACTGAATCTGTCAGCACCTTGACTTTAGGCTTTGCAGCCTCCAGAGCTATGAGAAGTGAATGTTTGTGGTTTAAACTAACCAGTTAGTTGATGGTATTCTGTTACAGCAAACAAAAACATATACATTAAAATATCAAAAACTAGGTGAAATTAATTTTTGTCATGTATTTTATTTAGTCCAGTAGATCAAAATAGTATATCGAATTCCATGCAATGTAAAAATCGTGGTAGTCAATGTAAAATATTAGCGAGATATTTACCTTTTATTTTTCATTATGTGTATTTCACACCTACACCACATCTCAATTTCACAGTACATTTTCTTTGGAAATTCTCGGTCTGTTTTTAGGTATTAGAAAATTCATAGTTGAAAAGTCGGAGATTGACATATCCAAGTTGTTCCAAGCATAATTGAAAGTTTTGCAGTAATTGAACATCAGCTTTTACAATTACGTGAATCAAAGAAAATAAAGCTGTTACTTTCTCATTTGCACTAGCCACACTTCAAGTGCTCAAGAAGTCCATGTGACTAGTATTGACTACTAGTAGTATTGGACAACGTAGTTCTAGAGGCTAGAGTACACGAAACTAAATAGCCATGGGTTAATCACTTCACGTTAAACGGTGACCTAAAACCGTCATTATTTACTGTTCTTCTCCTTGCTGGTCACAGTAGCACAGAAAAGGCTGGGAAGTTTGGTTTGGGGCTCCAGAGGGTATCTGATTCCTTCCTACACGGTATCCAGCCATTGGCAGTTATTTTGCAAATGTTAATCCTGCCATCTAGTGACCACTTTCTGAATGTCACATGGAAATTACCGTGTAGGAGATGCCATGCTGACCTCTGCATTGGCGCCCCCTCTGACAGCTCTGAGACTTTCTCCTGCTTGGAGAAGCCCTGTGACACTGTGCTCCTGATAGGTCATTACTGTGTTGCAGCTGCTGTAGTCATGCCTGGAGAATAAAAGCCGAATTGTCATGTCACGTCAATTTTATGTTGTCTCTTCCCCCACAACAGTAAAGTTCTTGGAGTATAATGAACATGGGTCAGGAGCATCCAGGGTGCCAAGTATTGTTATGGAAGGAGATGCCTCCTGTCCCCATAAGGACTAGAGTCCCCACTCTCCCTTTGATTGGGTTACAGTTCCTGAATCTTCTCTTTCCATATATGGGTCCCTTCTCAATTGCATTGTGAAATCTGTGAAGACAGGGTCTAGCTTACGTTTTATCCTTACTGTCTCGTTTGGTGTCTTTCCGACAGATGACAGCAGAATGGATGGATGGATGGTAGGGATGTTTCTAGAATCCACAGCTGTTTCTAGCACTCTTACCACATTTCCCCAGTTGGGGCCTCTTCCCTTTTCCACTCTCAGTATGAACATTTTCCCCCTTTCTTCAGTTCTCACTCTTCCCCTGCTTTCATTATATGCTCAGTACATACTTAGCCCATGACCCTGTCTTGGATTTTGAAAACACAGAGGTGAAGGTGGACTCTCCCTAACTTATGCCCACCAAACCTCCAAACCGACCTGCGCCTGTGCCTGAGTCTCCCTGGATTCAAGGCCATGACTTCTGACTGTGCTCTGAAGGCCCTGGCCCACTCCTTGGAATCACCTGTGAAGGTTTCCCAGCATCTGGGTCCGAACTCAGGAAATCTAATGTCATTTGTCTTGGGTGCAGGCTGGGCATCAAGCTTTTAAAATTATCCCCCAGCAACCCTAAATATCAGCCTGGATTGTGACCTGCTCTCTGCATGCTTCCCCTTTCAGCCTTCTCCAGCTTCAGCGGGCAACCTCACCCTCTTTTGCACTTCCGATTGTTTCTATTCTCTTGAATCATTTCCCAAAGCACACAGGATGCCCTGATGCCCTAAACTGTCCTGTTTAAAATAAGAACAAAAAAATCTTCCCCGGATCATCCCATATTCCCGGCAACTATCTGTTCTCTTTATTTACTTTCCAAGCCAAACACACTTCAAGAGTAAGTTGCCCACACAGGCTGTTTCTGCCTCATCAACCATTCACTCTCAAATCTCCTCCACACTGGCTTCTGTTCCCGAGTTGATGACCCTGTAATTCAAAAACACCTCTGTCAGCCCCCAAGACCCTGTGCTCTCCTATTTCTCTCTCAGGTTTTCCTTTCTGACCTCTCGCTGTTGGGAGTGCCTCAGGATGTGGTGCTCAGCTGTCTTTCTTTTTTTTACTCCATTTTTTATACTTTCCAGTCCCTGGGACCCAGGGTTTAGACACCTGCTTAGCCCATTCCATCAGTTCCATACCTGCGTGTCAAATCCTGATTTGGCCTGTCTCTCCCTTAGGTGTGTGATAGGCATCCAGGATTACACATTCCAAACCCAATCTTGATGCCTCTCTATCTCCTCTTATTGTGATTCCCATTGTGTCAGTTTCCTGTGGCTTTTGTAACAAATTACTATAGTCAGATTGGTTTAAAGCAGCACAAGTTTATAGTCTCACAATCCCGGAGGCCAGAAATCGAAAATCAGTTTCACTGGGCTGAAATCAAGGTGTCAGCAGGACCACAGCTCCTCTGGAGGCTTTAGAGGTGAATCTGTTTCTTGGCCCTCCCATTTTCTGATGGCTTCCAGCATTCCTTGGTGCATTAGTGAAGGTTTTTCAGAGAAATGGAATCAATAGTGTGTATGAGGTTTTATTAGAAGGAACTGGCAGGGCGCCTGGGTGGCTCCCTTGGTTGAGCATTTGCCTTCAGCTTGCGTCAAGGTCTCAGGTTCCTGGGATCAAGCCCTGCGATGGGCTCCCTGCTCAGTGAGGAGTCTGCTTCTCCCTCTCCCTCTGCCCCCTGGTTCCTGCCCTCTCTCTTGCTCATGCTCTCTCTCATAAATAAATACATTTTAAAAAGAAGAAGAAGGAACTGGTCTATGCAAATATGGAGGGTGAGTAGTTTACAAGATCTGCGAGTAGATACTCAGGAGGATCAGTGGTGTAAGTTCTAGTCTGAGGGCAGAAGACTAATGTCTTAGCTCCCATCCGTCAGGCTGGAGGAATTCCCTCTAAGCCTTTTTGTTCTACTCGAGTCTTCAATTGATTGGGTGAGGCTCACCCACATTAGGGAAGCAATCGGTTTCACTCAGTCTTGAGATTCAAATGTTAATTGCATCCAGAAACACCGTCAGAGACACACCCACAATGATGTTTGACCAAATGTCTGGGCAACCTGTGGCCCAGTTAAGTTGACACACAGAATTAACCATCAGAGTTGGCTTGTGATCTCATCACTCCAATCTTCAAGGCCAGCATCTTCAAATCTCTTGTGGTTCCAGAAGTTCATATTGCCTTTTCCTCTGTGTGTTTGTATCTTTTGATCTCTCTCTTATGAGGGAGGATACGTGCGTTATAAGGATACATGTGATTACATGTGATTGCACTTAGGGCCCACCCAGATAATCCAGAATAATTTCCTGTTCTTAAGATCCTTAAATACCTGCAGGGGCTCCTGGGTGGCTCAGCAGTTGAGCGTCTGCCTTTGGCTTAGGTCATGAGCCCAGGGTCCTGGGATAAATAAATAAAATTTAAAAAATTAATCATACATGAAAATATCCTTTTTCCAGGTAAGATAGCATTTACAAATTTCAAACATTAGAACATGGATATCTTTGGTGGAACATTATTCAACCCACTACAGTAATCTAGCAAAGGGCACTTTATTTTTTAATTTTTAAAAAGATTTTTATTTGTTTATTAATGAAAGACACAGAGAGAGGCAGAGACATAGGCAGAGGGAGAAGCAGGCTCCCTGTGAGAAGCCCAGTGGAAGACTTGATCCCAGGACCCTGGGATCATGAGCTGAAGGCAGATGCTCAACCACTGAGCCGCCCAGGCATCCTGCAAAGGGCACTTTAATCCACTCAGTTACTTAAACCAGAACTTTGGGACTTTGTCATGTATTCTCCCCAACTGCATCTAATATGTCGACATCTCCCATTATGTTCTTTCTACTAAATAATCTTTAATCTGCTCAGCTCTTTCCATCTCCTCTACTACCAACCCAATACAAAACATAAAGTTTTTCCTGGACCATTTTAAAGGTATGGTAGTCAGTTGTAATCTCATTTGTACAGTTACTTGTTGAGTATCTGTCTCCAGTCACTAATTTGTAAGTTCTATGAATGCAGGATCTTGTACATGTTTTGATCACCATTGCATTTTAGACTCCAGCATAGTGCTTGGGATAGATTAGGTGCTTGATAAATACTGCATGTGTGAATAGATGGATGCCACATTTCCTACCGTGGAGGAGCTCCTGATCTGACAAAGGAACCACTCAATGGCTTTTGACTTAAATGACTGTATTTGTTTATTTAGACTATTTGTGTTGAGAGCCATCGATATGCCTGACAATTTAGTAGGCTCAAAGAATTCACTAGTTAACAAATTATGTAAAACTTCTTGTGCTTAAGGAACTTTGCATTTTAGTGTGGGGAAAGACAGGTAGGAAATGTAATAAAAGTATAATAAATGCATTTAATGTGTGTAAATGTGCTTATATATAACATTAGAAAGTGATAGATGATATGAAAAAAAGAGTTTAAGTGGAATTTGTATGTGCTCATAATTTTAAACAGGGTAGAGCTTTTTGAAGTTGATATTTGAAAATAAGCCTGAAGGAGCTGAGGAGGTGAGTTGTTAATATATCTGGGGAAGAGATTTTCAGGCAGAGGGAACCATATTTGAGGGAGTCTCTGAGGCAGGAGTGGTCTTGGTCAAGTTCCAGGCGGATGAGGAGGCCGGTGTGTCTGTACTGAGAGAGGCTGAGAGGAGGAGGAGAGGTGAGGGCCCAGAGGCCATTGGGGCCACATGCTAGAGGACCTTGTAAAGCAGTGGAAGGACTTTAGCTTTTCGTCTGAGAAGGGGAGCTATCACAGGGCTTCCAGTGGATAAGGGACACTGCTATTAGACTTAACATTTTATTTATCTGTTTATTTACTTTTGCTGCTCACATATTTTTTTCTCCAAGTTTTATTTTTTAAGATTTTTATTTACTTATTCATGAGAGACACACACAGAGAGAGGCAGAGACACAGGCAGAGGGAGAAGCAGGTTCCACGCAGGGAGCCCGACATGGGACTTGATCCCCGGTCTCCAGGATCACACCCTGGGCTGAAGACGGCGCTAAACTGATGAGCCGCCTGGGCTGCCCTCCAAGTTTTTATTTAAATTCCAGCATACAGTGTAGTATTAGTTTCAGGGGTAGAATTTAGTGATTCATCACTTACAAAACTATCGCTCTGGCTGCTGCGTGGGCTGTAGGTGAGCAAGGATGGAAACAAGGACCCTGGGGGTTATTTCGGTAATCAAGGTGAAAGATAATGACGACTTGGGCCAGGGTGATAGATAGCAGCAGCAGTGGTGAGAAATGGACAGAAACAGATACATTGAGAAAATAAGGCCCACACGATTTCCTGGTAGCCTGGATGTTGGCGGGACGGTGGAGGAGATGGGTGTCAAAAATGACACCAAAGTTTTTGGTCTGAGCAACTGGAAGCTAGACTAAATTCAGTGTTTTGTCTGGGAACTCCTGCCCCAAACATCTTAATTCCCTAAAGTCACTGGAACAGCTCGACAGCCCTGCACTTTCCAGACAGCTGCACGGAGCTGTCATCCATCCTTCCCTGGAGAGTGTCTGATCCCTTCCCTAAGCTTCTGTCCCACTGCTCTTTCTCTGGCATCTGTGCCTGGGGGCCGGGGTCAGCTTGCCATCAGCACGATGCTCGGCTGCATTCCAGCCCTGCCAGGCTGTCCCGGTGTGGCCCGGGCCCTCCTGGGGGGGAGGGGGGGGGTTGGTCCGACCCTGCCGCGGTCTTTGGACGCTCGCCTTTATGTTCACACCCAAGGCTCTAGGAGGTCGGCCTGATTATTACTTGGCTCGGAAAAGTTTCTCCTTGTTCTGATCCAGCGCAGGTGAGGTTCTTCAGTAGCCCCTGAAGCTCCGTTGGCCCAGGTGCCAATTTAAGTCAAGTATGCCCTCTTTACCCAACTTCTTCCTGCATTTTTAAAAATATTCTCATTGACAGGGGGGCTGCGGCCTAGTTTATAGGGCAGGCTCAGTGAAAAGCCCACCCCCTTAAGAAGCTATAGCTGCTGGGGCGCCCGGGGGCTCAGCGGTGGAGCGGCTGCCTTGGGCCCGGGGCGTGACCCTGGGCCTGCTTCTCCCTCCACCTGTGTCTCTGTGTCTCTCTCTAGGTCTACCACGAATAAATAAATAAAATCTTAAAAAAAAAAAAAAAAAAAAAAAAGCATCAGCTACAGTGGTCAAGCAGGCTCCTCTCCCCCCCCCCCCCCCGCGTGGGGGCGCCTGTCGGCTGCTATCCCCTCGGGGCGTGTGAGCGAGGCGGTGGCGAGGATGGGGGTCTAAGGCCGGGTGGTGACCCAGCCCCTCACCCCAGCTAAGCCTCCCAAGCGAGGAGCCCGCAGGGGTCAAGCATCTCGGGTTCCTCTCCCCGCGAGACACGGGAGCGCCACGGTTTCCCCCACTTTTCAGTTGCCGAGCGGCTCCCGGTGCGCGCACAGGTGTCCTCGAGCCTACAGGGGTGCACGTGCTCGGGGAGCCGCCCCCGCGGGGCTTGCATTTAACCGACCCCCAACTAACCGTCCTGGAGCAGCGTTCGAATCGCCAGCATGCCCTGGGCCCACCCCGCCCGAACCTCAGTGCTCCCCGAACACTCCCCGGGGCCCTGCTCCCGAGGGCCCAGCCCTCCCGCACCCGGTGCCCGGTGACAAGGCGCAGGCTCGGGAGGCCGCGTGAAGCTCCCAGAAGGCTCCTCGAGTATGCAAATAAACCGGAAGTGCAGCGTGCGTGCATGCGTGCAGAGGAGCTGGAGATGGCGAACACGCTGGGTAGGCCGAGAAGCTCCCAGAAGGCTCCTCGGGTATGCAAATGAACCGGAAGTGCAGCGTGCGTGGGTTGGTGCGTGCGTGCGGCAGAGGCGGGCTGCGTCCCTCAGGGCGTTCGAAGTTGTGTGGGTGCAACTCGCTGCTCCTGAGGGGGGCGGGGAGGACGTCTCCGGTCCCCTCCCACAGCCGCCGGCACACGCGGCAGTGTCCTCGCCGGCGCGACACCTGAGTTCACACCTCCTGTGAGTGCCCCTAATTAGGGGGCCCCGGGAGGGCCGGGACCCAGCCGGGTGCACGGGCTGCCCCTTCCCTTCTAGAACCGCCGCCGCCGCCGCCGCCGAGTTTCGGGCGCGCTGGTTCCACACAGCGAACCGCGTCTGGCCCAGTGGGTCCTTGCCGCGTCGGCAGATGAAAGCACGAGAAGGTGATTTCCCTGCGCTTGGAAATCAGCGGCAGCTGAAGCCTTCATGAAGCCTTTGCTGCTCCGTGTGTTGCTTGGACCTGGTGGGGGCGGGGCGCGGGGGGGTGTCGGTGGGATTTATTTAGGGACTGTGAGCCTCGGGGCCCCCATTTCCTCCAGATGCCGCCCGGGGGGAGGTGATGGCCAAGTCCTCTGGGAACGTGAGGGGGAGGAAGCACCCCCTAGCTCTTGCCCAGGAGAACCCCGCTGGGTTTTTTTTTCTTGGGGAGGGGGGTGCATCCGGGGTTCTCTGGTATAAATCCTTGAGTTGTGGGCTGTCCTTTGATACACACACACGCCCTGCACTTACTGTGGGCCAGGAGCCGTTCTAGGGGCTAGCACGTGTTGACCTTAAGTCATACGTTACTAAGTACGTTAAGAACGAAAATCGAAATCTCACAAGAGTATGCATTGTGTTTTTTTGTGGCTATATATATATTTTTTAAAAAGTAATTATGTATCTGTGAGAGGGGGGGAAACTTCTGGAAGGGTATCCCCCAAAATGGTATAGTGGTTACCCTTCAGGGGACCGAGAGACTTCCCGACTGAGGAACTACGGTGTTTGGGAAGGAGACTTTTCATTCAGTATTTCACTCAGAGCGGTCGTTCCGTTTGGATTATTATTATTATTATTATTATTTTATTTTTTAAAGATTTTACTTATTCATGAGAGACTGAGAGAGAGAGGGGCAAGACACAGGCAGAGGGAGAAGGGGCTCCTCACAGGAAGCCCGACGCAGGGCTCGATCCCAGGACCCTAGGATCACACCCCGGGCTGAAGGCGACGCTAAACCGCTGCGCCACTGGAGCTGACCCGTTTGAATTATTTTTAACCGTGTGTGGTGTATTGGTGTTTCCGTTAAAAACACACCGCATTTATTTATTATTTATTAATTTTTTTAAATATTTTTTTCTTTATTTATTTATGATAGTCACAGAGAGAGAGAGAGAGAGAGAGAGGCAGAGACATAGGCAGAGGGAGAAGCAGGCTCCATGCAGGGAGCCCGACGACGCAGGACTCGATCTCAGGCCTCCAGGATCAGCCCTGGGCTGAAAGCGGCGCTGAGCCACCCGGGCTGCCCACATACCCCATTTATTTTGAAGAAGGAAGTGAACTTTTGCAGTTCAGATAGCGTTGTGGATAAGATGCTAGGGCTGACGCCTGGCGGTGGACACGTCCAAAGTAATGTAATGGACGGAGCACCTGGGGCAGGATGCAGGGGGCAGTGGTGGAGGAGGATGGAACTTGTTGTCCTGGGGACTACCCAGTAGCTGGAATATCAGATTGGAAGGAGAATTGGAAATAGTAGTGAAAGTTCACTTGACCTGTGCAATTTTGCACCTGAAACTCCACTGCAAATGTATATATACATCACTCTAATTCCAAGACGGTCTCAGCCTCCAAAGTCAGCCTCACTTTCTCTTACAACTAGACTCAACCCCAGGTGGTGAAAACCTATGATGTGATTGTTATCAGCGGTGTAGACAGTCACCTGGTCCTTAATAGTATATGGACATTGATCTTCTAGTGTGATGCAGAGTCCGAGGCAAATGAGAGCCAACCCTGCCACTGAGGAGCCCACGGTCCCAGAGACAACACATGCCCCATGAACTCTGACGGAGACTCTAGTGTGATAAGTCCTGCCAGAGGAATAGATAGAGGGTTATAAGATTTTCAGGGAAGAAAAGGGTTATATTCGTCAGGAGGCAATGGGGTGGTTTACAGAGTACTCTGCTTGCCATTTTGGATTTTGATAGAGGCAAGGGAGGACAGTGGCTTAGAGAGTGAAGTGTGTTTAGGAAACGGGTAAGGAAGTTTGGTTGAAATGCTCTGGCGTTTGAAAGGAAGTGGTAGGGGGAGGGTCAGCTGGCAGATGGTCTTGAGTTCCAATTTGGTCAGTAGTGGGGAACATTTAATTGTGAGCGCAGGAGGGTCAGGACTTGAGGCCCTCAGGATCTAGCAGAATCTAGCAGCACAGTGGAAGTGAAGCTTTGAAGGAGCTGGGCCTGGCAGGTGGGTTTTCAGGCTCTGGGATTAGTTGTCCAGCTGAGAGCTAATGAAAGCCCAGGAGGAGGAAAGGGGAAGAAGAGATATTCATGGTAAATTTAGCAAAGGGAACAGAAGTGATGGCTGAAGTGGGTGTCAGAGGAGAGGAAGCAGTTGGTGAAGTTTTGAGACTGGTTGGCTAAGAAGGGAGAGATGGCATGACTGGATTTGGTGGCAACTAAGGAAGAGGTTGAGTCCGTGCAGGGTGTTTTGGGGGTCCTTGAACCCAACATATAGACATTTGAGAATGGAATTCATGAGTAAAGCTGAAGATTCTGGGGGGAGCTCTGTGGTGGGAGTAGTTGGAGCCCAGATGCTACATGATCTTTGCAGTGAGAGGTTTTTGAAAAAGGAAAAAAGATCATCAAGCAAGATAAGCCTAAGAGGAGACAACAGTGAGGAGAGGGTGCATGCAACAGAATCGTAGCTATGGCAGCTTAATACAGGGGTTTGTGATAACACCTGCTGCTCACCGAGGGTTCAGGAAGGTGAGGTGAGAAAGGCCATTGTTTATGGCAGCAGAGTGGTCAGTCGTTCATGACTTTTAAGAAAACTGATTTCAATATTATTAGCTTTCATATAAAAATTCCAAATTCCAAACCTAAGCGATGTGGCCACCCTGGGCCCCCATTCCTCTCAGATGGGATATTGGCTGGAGACCCTGAATCAGGGGAGTACGGGAGGTGGGGGCTGCCCATACCAATTTGCCTGAGATGCACTCAGCCTCATGCTCACATACTTGCTGCCTGGTTGCATTTTTGGTTAAATCATGTGGAAGTGGTAAGGAAATAAAGGTCATTTAGTCTTTCAAATAGACTGTTGCTTTCAAAGTTTGGCGATGATATGCAGAACAGCAGGAGACTGGTAAGACAGGGTGCTGTGGAAGGGAGAATGGGTGTGTTAGGGCCCATATGGTGTTACTCAGGAGGAAGTACTTAAATAGAGAATGGTAGACCGAAGAGGCAAGGGAAGAAGTAATTGATAAAACCAAAATTAAATGGTGGGAGCTGAGGAAGAAGCAGTTTGAAAAGGAAAGAAACCTTTCTGCTTTTGAAATAGAATCAAGAGAGAAATGGCAAGCAGGGTGGGGGGGCCACTTGTGAGGCACAGGAGGAAATAGCAGAAGAGCTAAGATTGATGTTCTGTGTGGGTGTGCTCATAAAATGGGGCTGGGGTCAGAGCGGGACCAAGCATGGGTGGGAAGGATTCTGGGAGGAGGGCTATAATTTGGCAACCTTCAAGTGGCTTTTTTTTTTTTTTTTTTAAGATTCAGAAAAATATTCTGGGTTACCTGTGTTGCTCAGTAGGTTAAGTATCTGCCTTTGGCTCATGTCATGATCTCAGGGTCCTGGTATTGAGCACCCTGTCAGGCTCCCTGCTCAGCGGGGAGTGGGGAGTCTGCTTCTCTGTTTGCTCCTTCCTCCTGCCCATGCTCTCTCTCTCTCTCAGGTAAGTAAATAAAATCTTAAGATTATATATATATATATATATATATATATATAATCTTATATCTTAAGTTTTTAAGTAATCTCTCACTCAACCTAGGGCTTGAACTCACAACCCTGAGATCAAGAGTCACGTGCTCTACCAACTGAGCCAGCCAATTGCCCCTCAAATGGATATTCTTCAAGTATTTGTTTGATAATCATTTTGTAATGGCAGGAGAAGCTGATTTTCTCTTTAGAAATTGCAGACCTGGGGATCCCTGGGTGGCGCAGCGGTTTGGTGCCTGCCTTTGGCCCAGGGCGCGATCCTGGGGACCCAGGATCGAGTCCCACGTCGGGCTCCTGGTGCATGGAGCCTGCTTCTCCCTCTGCCTGTGCTTCTGCCTGTCTCTCTCTCTCTCTGTGTGACTATCATAAATAAATAAAAATAAAAAAAATTGCAGACCTATGTTTATATTTAAAAATTAGAGTTTATTTTGTATTTTGAATATAGTACAACATTTAGACTTTGACATTGCCTTTCCACCTCACATATTTTTTGTAGTGGTGGGTACTCTCATTTACAAAGTTTAGGAAAAACTACATAAATAGTCATCAAGTTTTGTTCAAGATGTATTTAAGATTTTTTCCTGTCCATCATGGTAGCAAAACATTTCTCATTTTCCTGTAGTTCCCACTTTCTCTGACTCTTTTTTTTTTTTGTGATAATTTTTTTTTGAACCAGACAACTCATAGAAGTCTTAACTGAGTGTTTCAAATTGAGATAATAATGTGATTCACTTGTTATTGTTACTGATACATAATACTACACCTCGCATTCTGAAGTTTCTGCATTTTGTGGGCCCCTCAGTGCTGACCGTGGCTATTCTGTCAGCGGATCTCAAGATTGTGGAAAAGGTGGGACTAATGTGGGGTGATTTTAAATATACACATTGGTGGGAGCCAGGAGTGGGCTTACATTTGGTCAGTGTGTGAAGAATATTTTATGGAGAGCTGAGTTCACTGGCAGCACCCTGGGAAATTTTTTCCCATGTTGGTTTAGTGGTCCTATTTAATAAACTGAAAATTGTAGGTGCTTGGATGGCCCACTCCTTTGTATGGATTTGGGTAGGGTTTAGGTTGCAATGTGGAATTCATTTGCTGTTGGCATATAGAGGATGTGAAAGTAGATCTATTCAAGACAGACAAAAGGACCAGTAAGCCTCAGAGGAGGACTTGCTGGTTTGTGGCAGAGGAACATAAGGAGAGGCCAACAGGGCGAGCAACGAAATGGTGGATTTTGCAGGCTCATGCCAGGCCTAGGGATTCAGAGTCGAGTGTGCCCCAATGGTGGTGTCTTGGAGTCAGAAGGGGAGGAGGAGAAGGAGAGGAAGCTCTCCTCAGATTTCAGACTTCTAGACATTTTGTGAAATATTCGTTCTAGTGAAATATCTTCAGAGTTTTAAAAATACAGCCCTATAAAAATGATAATTTAAACAATGCTTCTCTATGAATTACTTGGAGGGCTATCACTGCGAGCTTCATGTGACTGGACACACATCCTATTTCCAAATTATCTCTGGTCTGATATGAACATCCACATTGTACATTTGTGGCAACCTTCCACAGAATAGATTTCTTATGTGACAGAGCATGACATAATCACTTTCATTTCAGTTTTTCTATCCATCATAACTGAGTAGCATTGGTCACTCATACGTGCTGGGAGGAGTGACCTATGTGGATATTGTTAAGTCTCATTAAAATGTTTTAGTTAGCATTCATGGAGGGAAGGATCAACATTAGCATCATTAGGGCAGCCCCAGTGGCACAGCGGTTTAGCGCCCCCTGCAGCCTGGGGCGTGATCCTGGAGACCCTGGATCGAGTCCGATGTCAGGCTCTCTGTATGATGCCTGCTTCTCCCTCTGCCTGTGTCTCTGCCTCTCTCTGAATAAATAAATAAAATCTTAAAAACAAAACAAAAACAAAAACAAAAAACCATTAGCATCATTATGATGTTGGACATCACTCCACCTTCTTCCCTTATTTTAAATGGTCACAGGGTGAGAGTACAGTGGGATAGGCCAGATGGTCTCTAAAATATTTCCCTTTTTATTTTTTATTTATTTATTTGTATATTTTTTATTGGAGTTTGATTTGCCAACATATAGTATAACACCCCGTGCTCATCCCGTCAAGTGCCCCCCAGTGCCCGTCACCCAGTTACCCCGTCCCCCTGCCCACCTCCCCTTCCACTACCCCTTGTTCGTTTCCCAGAGTTAGGAGTCTCTCATGTTCTGTCTCCTCTGATATTTCCCACTCATTTTCTCTCCTTTCGCCTTTAATCCCTTTCACTATTTTTAATATTCCCCGTACGAGTGAAACCATATAATGTTTGTCCTTCTCTGGTTGAGTTATTTCACTCAGCATGATACTCTCCAGTTTCATCCACGTTGAAGTAAATGGTGATTATTCATCGTTTCTAATAGCTGAGTAATATTCCATTGTATATATAGACCACATCTTCTTTATCCATTCATCTTTCAATGGACACCGAGGCTCCTTCCACAGTTTGGCTGTTGTGGACATTTCCCTTTTTAAATGTCAGACAACATGACCATAAGCTAGGATGGTATTCAGGATTGAGTTTGTGCTAAAAGATAAACTGAGGCATATTAAAATGTTTGCTTGAGTAAATAGGGGTTCTGATTGGGCAGAAATGACACTAGAGTAGTTAGGAGACAGAGGGCAAGACTTTCAAAGAGAAGACTGGGAAGCAAGCAAAGGAATGATTCAACTGGCTGTGGCTTAAGCAGTTGCCTAGCTTGGGAATCTTCATTGGCTGTTTGTGATTGCTTGTCCTTAGGTTTCAGTTTCTTAACCTTGAGGCGGCATTGATGGGCTTAGGTTTTGGTTTGCTTACTAAGCTACTAAGGCATTAAAGCCACCTCAGTCTAATGGCTTCCTTGTTTAATTAATTTAACGTATGTGACCAGAATAAGCTGTATAAAGTTCTCAGGTTAGAGTTCGTGTTTGTTTGGTTTGTATTAGGAGAGCTAGGCCATTTGTAGCACCGCCTCAAAAAACTCTACTGAATTCCAGGAAGATCATTATTACATGTTTAAAACTTCTTAGAGCTAGAATACATTTATAGGCTGAATACAGTAGAGCTGTTTAGAGAACACAGGGAGGCCTTGTATTATCTATCAGTGCATAAGATATATTCTTATTTTGCCGGATTTAGGTCATGGTGTACTTTAGATGATGCCAGAGCTTATGGTTTCCATTCTGTTGTTTTCCCATGTGTTATAAGATGATCTTTTGTCCAGAATCTGGCATCCAGGACTCATGAATGGGGTGTCTTTCCTGAAATGGTCCCATTCTCACCCCTTGTAGGAAATAAAACTTTTGCAGAGAAATTCTTAAGGAACGTTGCAGGTCCCCACTGTTGCAGTTTTATCTCTTTTCCTGGTCTTTAAGTCAGTCTCTAAGAACCGTCCTGCTGTTGACCACTGTTGTATACCATGGGACTTCATGGGGGAACTCTGGGAAAAGGAGAACCTCGCGGACTCCACCTGGATGGCCCTTTCCAGGGACCAGAATCCCACCTCTTACATCAGTATATTAATCTTCTCCACAGAAAGATCATCTGCTGCTCTTATATTGGGTACATAATGAATTTCTTCATTGGATGTCTGCAATTTTAACTTTGTAGCCTGGCTTTCTTTCTGTGTGTTTCCTCTGGGCGCTTTTGTTTTGGAACATGGCTGCACTTACCAAGGGTCATAAGATGTAGCTGATGAACTCTGATTTCCTGATGCTTAGCTACCGAGTTCCCCCAAAATTCATTCCTTGTGAGTTTAGTAAAACATTTCCCAGAATATTCCAATATTATCCTTTTTTTTTCCCCTCTTGATTGATCTTGCTATGGCTATAAATTTTTTTTTTTTCTTGTCAAGTATCTATTTTCTACCTCAGTATCTGCTCCTATTTTGTCTGGAAAATAGTTGGCTAGTTTTAATTTGTTAGGGATCTGCTTCACCCTGGTACCAGGAGATTACAGTAGCTAATGATAACTAAGAGGTAATAATAAAGCATTTATTAAACATCCCTGTGGACAAGGTATTGTGTCATGCACTTTACACAGATCATCTATAATCTTTAATGCTAGGTATTATTCAGCGATTTTGCTGTGAAGATGTAAAAGTTCAGAAAGGTCACGTGCCTTGCCTTGGGCCATACAACTACCATTGGCTGACCAGGAATTTGGAAGCAGCTGATTGCCAAGCCCTTGAGCTTTCCATTATACCATACTGTCTTTTCACAAGGACTTGAGGGTTTTTGTTTGAGTTAAAGGATTTGATTTCTCCTGTCTCCAGCGTTTTCCTGTCCTTCCAGTCTCACTCATTTGCTCCTCATGTCTTCTCCATTTTCTGTCAGAACATAATCCTCCTATTTAAAAAAAATTTTTTTTTTATTTTTATTCAGAGAGAGAGAGGCAGACACAGGCGGAGGGAGAAGCAGGCTCCATGCAGAGAGCCTGATGTGGTGGATCTGGGTCTCCAGGATCACGCCCTGGACTACAGGCAGCGCTAAACCGCTAAGCTACCCGGGCTGCCCTAATCCTCCTATTGTAAACCTCCATCAAACACAAATTCCTCTTCAAAGCTGAAACTCAGTAAAACCTACCCAGTTTTGATTAACCTGTCCCATTGCAGGTGTTCTGGTTATCCCTTGTCTCTGGACAAGGTCTGAGAGCACAATTTCATCCTTAAATATAGTACTTAATTAATAAATAATTATTAACTTAAAAAATTTTAATTCCAGTATAGTTAACATACAGTGTTATGTTACTTTCATATGTACAACATAGGGATTCAGCAATTCTGTACATTACTCAGTCCTCATCAGGGTAAGTGTACTCTTCATGCCCTTCACCTGTTTTCACCAGCCCCCACCCACCTCCCCTGTGGCAACCATCAGTTTGTTCTCTTTAGTTAAGAGTCTGGTTTTTGGTTTGTCTCTCAAATTTTACGTATGAGTGAAATTATACATACTGTCTTTTTCTGACTTATTTCACCTAACATTAGATCCTCTAGATCTATTTATGTTGTTGCAGATCTTAAGATTTCATTCTTTTTATGGCTGGGTACTATTACATTGTGTGTGTGTGTGTGCGTGTATAATATATCTTTATTCATTCATCTCTCAGTGAATTTGTATTTTTGTATTCTTTGGGTAAATATCCAGTAGTGGAATTACTGAGTCATATGATAATTCAATTTTTTATTTCTTGAGGAACCCTCATACTGTTTTCCACAGTGGCTACACCACTTTGCATTCCCAACCAATGGTGCAAGAGAAGTTTTTTTCCCCTCTACATCCTTACCAACATTTGCTGTTTCTTTTGTTTTTGAAAACACTAACTTTTAAAAACAGGAGTTACATGGTTTTTAATGATTTCTAGCTAATAATCAAAAAATACAAGGCAGCTTAAAATAGCATATGTAACACTGTGCTAGATCTTTTATGTACATTAATACTTTTTCCCTATTAAAAAAAAACCTATGAGATAAAAGAAAAAACCCTATGAGATAAGGATTATTTTTTTTCCAAGTTCAAATACTGAGAAGGGAGCAGGCTCAATCAAATTAATGCCTCCTTTCTCTAATAACCAAGCTCTTTCTCCCACACTTACCTACCTCTTTACTGAATTGTTTACAATATTTATTGCTGTATACCTCTGTTATATTAGTGTTTGGAGATTAGCATTAATATTAGAATTTGCTCTGTGTTTCCTGGTAGAAGAGAAATTTAGATAAATAGATATATGGGCAGACGTAGGAAGATTGGCACAGATTGAAAGGAGAAAAGCTTATGTTAATAAGATATACATATTCTTAAACATTTAAACAAAAATTTTAAATGATAAATTTGACAGTTTTTCACTACAAATTGTAATTCAATGAAAAATAGTTGAAGTTGCTGTAATTGAATTCCAAAATGTTTTTAAATGTTTTGAAAGTGGATTATTTCAAACACTGAATCCAGTCTCCCCACCTCTGCCCCCTCGATAACAGGTCCTACATGCCATTCTGAAGGTGATCTCATTCATTGCAGAAAAACCCAGTGATCAAAAGGCCCCTTCTCTGTGTGTACGATACAGTAATCCTCCTCTCTCTATTCCATTGTTCGTGTCGGTGTATTTTTTGTCTCCACCTTTGTATTATAGACTCCTTGGGAGTGAAGACTCCCCTCTTCTTAATCTCTCCTGTCTTTTCAGGAAACTGATCAGGATCAGGCCCCCCTGTAAGCTCACAGATTAGTGGCAGACAATCACACGTGTTTTGAGGCCATGGAAAGAGACATTCATGAGTAAACAGGGGAAATAAGGCAACATGGGTGCCTGGTGGGAGAGACTGGTTGTGTAAGAGCATAACCAGCTCTGTAGTCTCACTGTCTGCATGCAGGACCTCTTGTTTGTAGTTTGGTAACCTCAGCTATGGAGATCCCAGCACTTAATGTCCTTACCCCTCCCTCCATCACAGATGGGGACACAGGTGGGGTCACAAGGCATCAGTGATCTGCCATGATATCAGGTTGGGGTGGATGTGCAGGCAGATATTTGTTTTTAAACAACCAGACAGGCTGTCTCCTGAGATCTGACCAAAACTGGAACTTGGAGGAGATTCAGCTGGCTTTGGTTCAGACCAGACAAAGTAAAACAATGCTAACAGCCAGGGGAAGGAGTCTCAAGACCCTGCCGGAAATGCTTACTCACCTTCAGCCTGATGTCCCTTAAGTCTAAGCATAAGTATGCCAGTAGCCTTTGAGTCCTTGTGCATTCCCTCACTGCACAGAACCATGGATCCTCTTTCTTCTATGGGGTGGGATAATGGTTGCAAATTTATAAATAATAACATTAAGTGATACTGTAGCTATGTTGTTAGAAATGACAGAAGCATATTCACTATATGGAAGATTCTTAGGTTATGGGAAATAGTCTCAACTTCTTAAATCCTAACACTGCTCTTTATTGAGTATTAACCATGACCAGAATGTTAGGCACATATAATTATGTGGACTCAGGTGGGTGAAGAAGGTAATGTCTCTAAGAAGAAAATAAAGTGGAGTGGAGAACTGTCAAGGATGTTGTCCATATTTGTTAATACTTTGGAAGCAGGTGGTCTGCTAAGTCTAGTGACAGCCCACCATGGCACCTTCGGACCTGATGCCTCATTGCATGGGCTTTATACAGTGCCCTTTTGGGTCAGGGCATAAGAGGTAGCTTGAAGCATAGCCGCCACGCTAATTTCATGGCTTTCGGTCTCTCTGTCTTTCACTCTCACGCACACACACGCATACGCGCATGCGTGCGCACACACACACATTTTTATGAGGCAGGGCAAGATGGAACGCAAAATGTGGTTTAACTTTCAGAACTTTAAATGAGAGCCACTTTGTTAGTGAAAAGCAAACAAACTGGCCACAGGGTCAGCATGCTCTGGAATGCAGAATTGTTTGTCGCCAGTCAAACAGCCGCCTGATGTTGGGTTTACATAATGTTTCAGCAAACTGAAACAATGAGGACATTTACCATTAACTCTAGGCCTGAACCATAAAATCAGAATAGGGAAGATCAGGGTCACTAACTCTGATCCTTAAGACCTTAAATGCACAGCTTTACCCAGGGCAAAATAGCTACTTAGACCAAGTCGTACAAATTTATTAAATGCCTAATATTTTGCCAAAGACTCTGTGGATAGGAAGATGCAAAGGTGAAGCCCTTTCAGAAGGCATGTGTTCCAGGACTGCAGTGAGATCTAGCTGGCAGGCAGAAAACTAGTAATGGTAGGGTGCCACTGTTAAAGTGATTTTCTTTTTAGCCAAAATGCCCTGTGTGAGTATAAACAGAAGAGAGTGTTAAGTTCACCTATGGAACAGTCAGAAAAGTTTTCCAGGGGAGATAGCATTTTAATTGAAACTTCAAAGAAGAGTAGTTTGCCAGGACAACAAACTAGAAGTGATGGGGTCGGCATGGTGGGTGTAAAGATAAATAAGTGTATGGTGTGAGGAGCATGGACATTCCAGAAACTACTAAAAATAACTTAGTGGTATCATATGTGAGGTGGAGAGTGGCAGGAGATGGAGGTAGGAGAGTGGTAGTCTGAATAAGAAGGGTCTTATGTGTGCATCAGGCTAAGTGCTTACATTTAATCCTGGGCAAGGAGGAATGCCAGTGAAATATTTTGAGCTGAGGTAATGATTTTGCCATGTTTGTGTCATAGATCAGTGCAATGGCCTCAAGGAGGACAAGTGGGAGGTTGGGTGACTGGAACAGGTGAAGCAGTCCTCTGGAGGTGGGGGCAGGCAAGTTTGCTGTGGATGCTCTGACTGGAATACACTGAGGAGTTGTTAGGCCCAGGTGAATTGTTAGAGACCTGCACATAGCCACGGGATTCACTAGGGGAACAGTGCGACAACAGGAATGATATGTATGGTCAGTCCTAGCTCTGAGCGAATGCCGGGGCTCAGGAATCGCTGTGCATGGCCCGAGAGCCTTGCCTGACTTCTGAGAGCCATTCTGAATTCTGGGCTGTGGGTTCAGCACTGCCCTGGGGCATCAGGGATTGGAGATCCAGGCTGTGTCAGCTTCAAGCAGGTCCTGCTTGCTCTGCCAGTGTCGGGAGCATAGCAGTGGGTCTTAATAAATACTTGTTGATTGAGTAGAGCCCCACACTATATAGGAGCAGGGATGCAGCAATGAGCATATCACACAAAGATCCAGTCTTGGAGAAGGGTATATTCCAGGTGGAGAGAAAAGTGATCAGCAAAAAAACAATGCCTAGAAAGTTAGATGGTGAAATACACTGTGAAGAAAAAACAAGGTAGAGAAAGCAGTTTGCAGTTTTAATTAAGAAGTTCAA
The DNA here is from genome assembly GCF_053574225.1 of Canis aureus. Classification (NCBI taxonomy): domain Eukaryota; kingdom Metazoa; phylum Chordata; class Mammalia; order Carnivora; family Canidae; genus Canis; species Canis aureus. Next base: position 53,465,774 of record NC_135615.1, read on the forward strand.
GATATGGGACACCTGGGTGGCTCAGCGGTTTAGCGCCTGCCTCTGGCCCAGGGCTTGATCCTGGGGTACCGGGATCAAGTCCCACATTGAGCTCCCTGCATGGAGCCTGCTTCTCCCTCTGTCTGTGTCTGTGCCTCTCTCTGTGTCTCTCATGAATAAATAAATAAAATCTTAAAAAAAAAAAAGATGTTCAATATAGATTTTTCTGAGCAAAGACCTGCAGGAGGTTGGAGGCACCCATTTAGATATGTGGGAGAAAAGCATTCCAATAAGGGAAGAAGCAGGCCCCAGATGTTGAGTTGGGCATGTTGTTAGCATGTAGGGAGAAGCAGAGAGGCCAGCGTGGCCACAGTGAAGTGACCAATGGTGAAGTGTAGTGGAAGAATGGAGCTGGGAGTTAGTCCTCCACTCTGAGTGTGATGGGAAGCCCAGTTTGCTGTCCCTACTAGACATAGGCTGGACACATGCAAAAGTCATTGCATTGAAATAAGAGGTAGGAAGACTGCTCTGTATTAAAGGGGCCTAAAGAGTATAGGATGAGGAGGGAGATGGGAATGTGGGCTAATACTAAATATTACGGAATTAGTTTGCTTAGATGTGATTATTTCTATCAAAAGGAGAATATATAGGAGAATGTCATTCTGAGAAGCATGCTGAAATATTTAGGGGTGAATTATCATGATATCAGGAACTTATTTTCAAACGATTTCAAAGCAAACATAAATACATGCACCCCCCCACACACACACACACAATGGAGTGGATACACACACAGATAATGCCAAAACATAAAGTTGTATCTGTGTGGTGGGTATACAGATACTGCTTATACAAGTCTGTCCGCTTTCATTTTAGAGAATTTTCATATTGAAAAGTTGGGAAAACCCCTTTCTGCTATTGTCCATTTTTCTTGGCCCCGTTTTTGGTTGCAGTTACTTATTCTCATGAGGTTCTACCCAGCCCTGTAGGCAGTTTATTTACTTTGGATCAGAAATGTTTACCTCTGGAGACTTAGAGGAGACACAGAGCATAGGGGTTTGGATGGCATGTTGTGTGGGTGGTGTTCCAAACCCTTTTTGGCTAATGAGCCTGAAAAGAACAGGACTGTGAGTGGAAGGATGGTGTGTGCCTCACAATTTTAAAAGACACTTCTAGGCAAGGGGAGGGCAAAGAAGAAACGCAGCCTTGGAGAGGCTAATTGTTCTCTGGAGTGTGTGCTTTTCCCTGATGTCTGAGGTTCTGAATTATTCCACCATTTACTTGCTCTGTGGCTTGACGAAAGGGTGAAGTGATTTAGAAACTCGGCAGTCATCTCGAAAGTCTGTTTCCAGTCAGGCGCTTACCAGGCTCTGTCAGGGGATTGGGCTCTGGTATATTAAATCCCAGATTTAATTCAGGGGCCAATATGTCTGTGAATATTAGAGAAGCTCAACTGCCCTTTGCAAGGGTCACATCAATTCTATATGGTATTTTCCACGTGAAAGCAAGAAGTAGTGCATCCAGTAAGCTGGGATTAGCACATTGGATCTCCTGATAAAATTTCAGCATATGGTTAGGATGTGAACTTTATACACACACACCCTCTGTCAGCCACACAAGATAAAAATAAAAAATAAGTCTGGAAAATAACTTAGATCTCAGAGAAAAGAAGAATGTAGGTGATAATATATAAAGGACTTACTAAAAATCAAGTTGTTTGAGGCCTTTTATTTGGTTTAAAAAAGTCTTTGCTGTAGGAATAATCATTTCAAGCTGTGGGGGGAGGAGTAGAAAAATGGTTGCAAATTGTAGTTTTGCCTATTGTTAGTAGTGTAATAATAATAATACTAGTAACTCTAATGGCAGCTATCATTTACTGAACGCTTACTATGTGCCATTAATAGTATGTACTTTTTACATTTAACTGATTGAATCTTCATGACAGCCCTATGAGATAACTACTATTATTACTCTAATTTTTAGAAAGCTGAGATCCAGAGAAGTTAAATAACTTGTGTGAGATCACATGATTAGTTATTACCAGAGAAAGTACTCAAATGGTCTTTTGAGGTAAGCTAAATAAAACTCTCTTATTTTTCTAGAGTCCCGTTTATATTTTCTGCTCTCTCCTTGGCAAGTCTTCTCCGATCCCTCTGTAGGATTAGAATATGTTGAAAATGTTGGTCTCACACATTCCTAGCAAGCCAGGTCTTGAGAGGAGTGGTTCCAAATATGTGACTCTGGACCTCTGGGGCATCGATAATTTACTGTTATCACTAGTGGTAGTTTGATGTGTGCCATGTGTTCCACTATATGCTTTGTATGTTTTATTTCAGTATTAAAAAATACCTTTATGATCTGTTAAAAAAGTAATGTTGTAAGATAGGACTAAGTTATACCTATATATCTGGAATAAAAGTTTCACAAAACTTTTTTACTATATGTAATACACTTTGGTATTTCCCATTTTATTCATTTTAAAAATGCTGGTTGTGACATGCTAATGGATTTTATGTCTTGCTTAATGATTTATGACTCATTTTGTAGAAAAACACTTTGACTCATTTTACTTTTCATAATAATCTTCTGAAGTCAATATAATTTTAACACCCATCTTACAGATGAGAAAACTGAGTTCATTTGTTCAAGGTTATAGGAAGAGGTCAAAGTCTATACCTTATCCTTGAGATTATATGTTTTTTTTCAAAATTGATGTCAATGTGTTAAAACACAGCTGTCTAAATTCTTATTGCTTAATGCATTGTTTGTAGCCTGAATACATGGTCTTGTACATATGGAAATATGGGTACTGTTCTAGATCTAATATGTGAAGATGGGATTGTGATTTATCAAACACAAATATTTCTAAATAAAGTTGTGGTAGCTTTTAGTTATTTTACCTGTTTTCAATTATTCACTTAAAAAATTACAACTTCTGGGGATCCCTGGGTGGCGCAGCGGTTTGGCGCCTGCCTTTGGCCCAGGGCGTGGTCCTGGAGACCTGGGATCGAATCCCACATCGGGCTCCTGGTGCATGGAGCCTGCTTCTCCCTCTGCCTGTGTCTCTGCCTCTCTCTCTCTGTGTGACTATCATAAATAAATAAAAATTAAAAAAAATACAACTTTTATCCTATGGAGATCTGAGGAGTTCTTTGAAATTAAGAGTTGTTTTTTTCCAGGGAAAGGATTGAAACACAGAAGCCATACATTCAGAAGTGTGGATAGCAGTCTCAACTGGGGATTTGTGAATTACATCTTCAGTCTTATCGGCCCCCGGTGTAACTTTAGTGTATGCATCAATTATTAGTAGGCAATAGACCATAGCAATATTAGAAGTGCATAAGAGTTTGTCACCAATAGAAATTACCGGTACTTCATATTGCCTCACAATGTTGCAGATATTTCAAAATATAAGTTGTGCTTATCACTACATTGAAATTATGCTAGTTATCAGAGTCACCAGTCCTGATATTTGAAACACTGATAGAGAAGCAAACACATGTTTTAGTTTATCACAAAAGCTGTTGTTGATATTTTGGTAATTGCATTTCATTATAATTTTATGCTTCCAAATACATTAGAAAATAGAAATAGGAAAGGGTCTATAGGTCTTACCAGGCTGCCAGTGTGGGCTATGGCTCTGAAATAAATGAAGACCTTGGCTATAGATGGGGTAGGGGTTTCAACACAAGCTGATGGTCTCTGGATGCCTCTTTAGAACGGAGTCCTTATTTCTAGCCACTCAACATCAACATCATTTACTGTCCCAGTTTGACAAAGGGAGAAATGGGGCATTTGTTCATTCTAGGCAATGTGGAAACTGAGGCACAGCAAATTCTTTGGTCCTTTAAGTTTTTTTTCTCTTGTCTGAGTCTGTCCCATCATGTTCAATTTCCTGTCTTTGCCGCCTTCTTCATTGATAGGACTCTGCATCTTGTATTTGGCACACAGATTCATAGAAGGAGTGTTAGAACTAGTCTGCTGTTTTGCTGAATTTAAGTTGAGGAAGTCAGCTTTACCAGATGCTCATTGTTTATGGTGGCTGATTTTCTTGTCACTAGGGTGGGAAAAACCTACATTTCTGGACTGAGTCCTGGCACTAGTCTTCCTGAATATTCATTTTGCTTTGCAGAAGCTAAGGGCCAGGGAAATGACCAGTGGTTTAAATTATTTCTAGGCCTGCGTTACAGTGCTGTGAACATTAAATAATAAATAACAGACTTACACTCTCACAAAAGTCTCTGCTTTGATGAAGGCTTGCAGTGGTTTTCGTTCAGTCTTGTGTTAAATTTAGCCATAATGTTCTGTATATTTACAGAAAAATAAGTTATTGTGTGTTCTATGAATTGACATGTTTGACGGAGCTAAATTATTTTAATCTTGGGATCATCAGGATACATAGAGTTTAATTTACTGCTGAAATTCCTTTGAGATGATATAAACTCCCTTCCATGATGTTATCGGAGTTATCTTTCTCCTTAAAAACAAACTGAATAACTCCATTCCTTTTTTATAATCTTAACATGTTCCCTCTGTTGTCCATGGAATGGAGTTCAAGGTGTGTAAGAAGGGACATAGGATTTCATGGTCTGGGCCCTGCTGTCTCTTTATGGATGACCCTTTTCCCATGTGTTACCTAGGTCTTATCCTTTCTAAAGTCCTTGTATTTTCCTGTACTCATTCTGACTTCAATTAACTGTGAGTCTACATAGATGATTTATTCTCTTATTCTGTTCTACTTCCTGAAAAACTCATGTTAGTCCTTTCAAATCTCTTGGGCATCACCCGCGTTCTGAAGACTTCCTTTCTTTAAAAATTTTTGTTTTAGGGGCACCTGGGTGGCTCAGTGGTTGAGCCTTTGGCTTGGGCTGTGATCCTGGGGTCTTGGGATCGAGTCCTGCATCAGGCTCCCCTCCCCACAGGGAGCCTGCTTCTCCCTCTGCCTCTCTCTCTCTCTCTCTGAGTCTCTCATGAATAAATAAATGCAATCTTTAAAAAATTTTCATTTTAATTCCAGTATAGTGTGATATTTGTTTCAGGTGTACAGTATAGTGAATCAACAGTTCCATGTATCACCCAGTGCTCATCAGAATAAGTGCATTCCTTAATCCTCAAGAAGACTTCCTTTGTATTGACCTCCATTCATTGCTCCCCATCCAATAGAAGTTGGAGGATCTATTTGTATAGTAACTGGTATTATTGATCTGAAAGCATTAAGATGACTTATTTTCAGAATTATATCCTCCTTTAAGGTGGGATTCTTGAACACAAGGACAGTGTCTTCATCTCTTTATTTCTGGTGTCTAGCATGAGACAGGTGCTCTTCTGATTTTGCCTGAAGGAATATTGTGATCATGCTGACTTACTTAGTGGTGTGTTAAGAGGATGGGGTAGTAAAATTTAAGCATTATATATTGTGTGGGTCATTTCTTGTGCTCTTACATCCTCTTAGCCTACTTTTTAAAGAGGTTTATTTATTTGAGAGAGTGAGTGCGAGGGGTCAGGAGTAGCAAAGGGAGAAGGAGAGAGAGTGTCTTACACAGATTCCATGCTGAGCATGGAGCCTGATGTGGGACTTGATCTCATGACCCTGAGATCATGACCTGAAACCAAGGGTCCTATGCTTAACCAACTCTGCCACCCAGGCATCCCTGCCTACCTTTTGACTCTAGTCATTGTTATAGCAACCATATGCACTTGTGACCCAACAGCTCCTTGTCTCACCTGCACCACCTAACTTGCTTCTTGACCTGGGGCTTTTCTCATGCTTCTGCTTGTGGAGACCAGGCCACTCATTCTGCACCATGTTCACACTGGAAGTGGGAGTAAACTAAATCCTGTGGAGCAGCGGTGATAATTGCTCAATAAAAAATACAAGTCCCCATATTCCCAAGGAAGACATCAAGGTTCATTCTACAAAGCAATTCAAAGCATCCCAGAGGGGTGGAGGTCCAATTGTAATTGCCCATACCAGTGACCATTTCAACAAAGGGTCCTTGGATTGGCTTCCCCACCCCTCCCTGTTTCAGTTGGCCTCGTCCTTTACTCCTGTACCTTGGAATCAGTTCCCAAAATAAATCAGTTCCCAAAAATCTTGTCTTAGGCTCTGCTTTTGAAGAAAGCCCACACTAGAGCCCTGACTTAAAACAGTCTTCACTATGTCATGTTTTTCTTAGCTTGAAAGATGTTTGAAGACTATTTGCAAGTCTCATAAAGTGGCCAGATGGTATGGAATACAAATAAATAGGATAGCATCAACTGAATTTTATATAAATGTGCTATAATGTATGAAATGTTTTGTGAATTAGGGATTCTTATTCCTTTAGTCAGGAGACAGACTCAGACAGTTGTTCAGTTTTGTAAAAACACTTCTCCATAATTCTACAGCTGTGCCTTAGGTGGTAACTGATAGTGATGTTTTGATCACAGCTTTACAGATGGTGAGGCCCTAGATGCAGCGGCTTTCTCTGAGCAAGTGGTGAGGCCCAGAAAGACACATGCCTTTCCCATAGAAGGTCAGTTTAAGGTTTGGATGTGAAACCCTATTCTTGTATCCATTGGATGGCTTGTTCTGGTGTGTGTGTATATGTGTGCCTGTGTGGGTATACTTCCTTTTTAAGCACTAGGTATTGTTTTTAACATAATGATTTTAAATATCCCAATCTTTGGATTACAAATAGAAAAATGACATTTTTTGTAAAATGTACATTATTAGGCAGAAAAATTGGCATCTGAAACTTTGTGTATTACAGATGCATAAATTACAGAATTGTTATATCTTTTGCAGCTTAGCAGAGTCATTCAGAGTTACTCAGAGCTGGAGATCCATGTAGTTTTAGCAGAGCCAGGACTAGCCCCTAGCCTTTGGAGTCTCCTTCTCCTGGTCCTTGTGGTACACCACTCTATCTTTTCTTGAGGATCTTTCTGTTAAAGTGGAAGTTGGCATACTTTCCCTGTAAAGGCCATATAGTGTAATGTAGGCTTTGCAGGCCAGTGTTTGCTGTTGTAGCTGTTCAATTCTGCCATTATGTGGAAGCAACCATAGAGAAAACTAAAATGAATGAGCATGGCTGTGTTCCAATAAAACTTTATTTATAAATAAAGTACAGTGGCAGATCTAATTTGGCCTGGGGGCTAAATTTGCTGACCTCCTTTTTTTATACCATTGTAGTTACAGTGACTTCTACTTGTTGGTCACTAAAAGGCTGCTGGGTCCTAGAGAGTTAAAACCACCACCCAGCCTGGTGGTGAGCTGGGCTGTTGCATCACGGCCCACACATGATTGGGCTTCCTTCCAGGTTGTGTATGGTCAGACTCTGAGCCAGCAGCCAAGACAGTGAGCCTGGCACCCACAGTGCTCCAGTTTCCAGAAGGAATCACAAATACCCTTCCTGTGCAGATAAAGGAACAATTGTATTATGGGAGAACTTACTGGAAAGTAATGCAGGGTCACCAGGAAGGAAAAGGAATTCACTCCTCAGTCACAGTCTTCAGTCTGTTTGGGAGTCACTGAGACCTGGAAAGGTCAGCTAGGATGCATGTCTGATTTTGGCAGTCCTCCAGGGCTCTGCACTCACGGAATCATGATTTGGGTTTGGTGATTACAGTGGCCCACTCAGAGCTTCCTCTGGCTGCTCCTGTTGTCTCTCCCTCTTCACAGTACATGGTTCCCCCAGTATTTTAAACCCTGGCTTGGCATATGCCGATGCTAAGATTTCTATTAACCAAAATCTCCACACAAATCGTGTGGAGACGCAATTTGTCTTCTCTCACTTTTATCTTCCACAAACTTGACAACTTGACTTTTGAGTCCTCTATCCCATGCTTCCATCCCTAGATTTGGTCTCAGGTCTGAGGCCCTAGAAGACCAATGTTTTTCTATGGAAGGTCAATGCAAGGAGCTGGGGCTGAACCCTATTATGCCCATGGACTGGACGATTATCCCTGTGTGTGTGTTTGTGTATTCACATGTGTGTGTGCTCATATGTGGGTATATCTGACCTTGACTTTTAAATCAGAAGGTCACCTTCCCTTTGTGCCTCTTTGCTGAGGGAAGCTCCTTCTGCAGCCTGGGTGCCCTTAGATAGACCCAGGCATTCGCTGGCTCTCATTCTCAAGTCTTCTCTCTACTCTTTTTCATCAGGTGGATACACATCATGGTCTGTTTCAAAGTTGAAATAGTCAAGGGCTTTCAGAGGCTGAATGAAGTTTTCAGTGGACTTAATGATCTAATACTAAAAAAATATATATGTTTTACCTATTTCAGTGACCAACTGGCCACACATGCATAAAAGCTCTTAATGCAGGTTTACACTTTTAGTGCTGAGGTGCTTGAGGGGGGGAAAAAAGTCATGCATTATTACTTTTTTCCTCAAGTAGCACTCTGGCTCTTGGGAAAAGGAATGCTGGTAGTTAGTGAGAGGAAGCAGAAATGAGAAGGAAAGAAGGTAGGCAGGGATATTGGATTATTTCTTCATAAACAGCTGATTCCTTTAGCACCTGGCTTTGGCTCCTGCTGCTGTGAGAAGAATATTAACGGCTTTAATATTCCACTGTTTGTGTCTGCGAAGCATTTGATTGCTGTTCTAAGCTGCTTGGATCTCAGACTGGCAATGGGGACAGAAAATGTAGTAGTGGATATAAGAAGAAAACTAGCCAAAATGCTTTAAATCAGGTTAGCTTTCCCTTTAAAACCCATTTGGGATTCCTCTCTCTCTCCCCCTTCTTCTTCATAAATCTCTGATTTGTAGCTGCATCTCTTGCCCTGAAGAGTGGCATATTCTTAAGTGTACAGGTTCTACTGTTCTGTCCACATTATTGCTTTTTGGTTAGTATTTTTAATGGTCTATTTTGTTTTGATGAAATCCTGTCTTTTTCAGTAACACCAACGCTGACAAATGATTAATGAATACAAATGAAAAAAAAAAAACAAAAAAAAACAAAACACTTGCAGAACAGAAAAGGTGGGGGAAAAGAGACTGGGTAGATGGAGTTGAAATGGCTTTCCACCACAAGGTGGCGCTGTTAAAACACCTCATTTTAAAGTCCTAAAAACAGGTTGCAAATAAAGAAGGAAAACACAAAATTAAAGAGCCTCTCACAAGAAAATACTTTGTATCATGGGAGTGGAGTGCACGTGTGTGATGGTTATTTGTGCCTGCATGTATTTTGAACATGTAATCATTTCAGGGAAAATAAATGTTGCAGGGAGCAGTGATGGAATTGTGTTTATTTTTTTGAGGGAGGTATTCAGTGATTGATACCTTTGCAATTCAAATATTAAATATTTTTATTGGATTTTAAATCTGGTTCCAACCAGATCCTTCCTGGAATCTTCTGAAGCATGACATTGTAGACATCAGAATGATGGGTTAAGTTTACCATTGCTTAATCTGCTTGCATTCTACATAGACAACTTGCACACTAGAGGCATTTATTTGAAAACAATTAGTACCCCATCAGTGGAAACTTGAGGCTAACCAGGGTCTCAGATGTTCTTGACTGCTGTGGGAACTTGGTGTGTAGAAAGTTGGTAGGTCAATACTTGGAAAATAACTCCTTACTTTAAAACATATTGTCTATTATGTGACTCCCTTGATGCCACCACCATTGTTATTAAGAGCGAACATTTTCATGTTTGTGCACTCTCTGTATGTCTGGAGTATCATTTACTGATGGACAGAGATGAAAAGCTGATTTTTTTTCAAGCTTGTGCTTTGGAAGGAAGAGTGTTTATATAATGGTTCAGATAATCTTACTCCTGAAGAAAGGCAGGAATGGAAAATTCACTAACACAAGTGAGTAGAACACCCAGAACTTTACATGGATGTTCACTTACTTCGTCCCCATAGCAACTCTCTGAATCAGATGATGATAATATCTCCATTCTCAAGAGGGGTTCTGAGGAGTTAAGTAACCTGTCAACTGTCACAAAGCCACTGTGTGGCAGATCAGGAGTTGAGCTCAGAAATTATTCAAGGAAGGAAATGCAAGGAAATAAAAAGGAAAAGGTCTATGTTGTCTTGCAATTTGTATTTAGGTAGAGCCTCGTAATGTAATGTGGCTCTCTTTGAAAAAGAAAGCAACCTGCTTCTCCTACAAGCAGATAAGGGCTATAGATGCAGTAATACACACACACGTGTGTATTCATACATACATACATACATTTTTTCTACTTCTCATACAATTTTCACTGACTTCTGTCTTAGCAGAACTATAACATTTCCTACACTATCCAAGAAGCAGGAGGCCTGGGAAAACTAGATTTTTACTGTAGCTAGGAAAGCAGTACAAGTAGATGGTAAAGCTATAGCTGTGATAGCTCACAGCTAATTCATACTACAGAGGCGTTGACCCAGCTTGAAATACAATTCGTGATAGAGAAATCAACTGGTTCCTGCTTAGAGAAAAATTACGTTAATGGAGTCTGTAGCTCTAAGGACAGTGGTACTGAACATGCTGCCAGAATCTGAGCCTATAGCAACCTAAGAAGATCCTTTTTATTGCTTAGAAGTATCTGAAAGAGTTACACATCTATCGTTAGACTTTATAATTGACTTATATTTAGGGCAGTAGTTTTTAGCCTGTATTTGGCAGAGATACTGTGTATCCACCTGGGAAGTTGTGTAGAGGGAGGTATCTTGTATAGGGCGGGAGTACTAGTCCGTGTGAAGGGAGAATGATGTGGCAGGCAGCCGCGGTCTTCGACCTGAGCTTACTCTGGAGCAGGCAGGCTGTTTCTAATATGTATGGTACTTTTGTATATGTGGGACATTCAGTTTTGTTGCCAAATCCCATAGCACATCGGGAATCTCTAAATGGTTTATTTAGGACAATTCATCATACAGTCATACTTAAAATATTCAGGCATTTTGATGACTTTTTTTTTTAAATGAGAAAAGATCTCCTGTGTCCTATAGCTATCAGAATTGACTGTGACATAATATTTGAGAAGGAAAAAAAAATCATTCTAGATCTCAGAGAGGTGCATCAAAAAGGATTTAAATTATTAATTTGATATTTAAAAAAACAGGAAAGAATCTCATTCTGTGATGATAAATCTTGAACCAGCTAGAGCCTGATTAATATAGAAGTAAAAGCAACTGAGAAGCGTTTTGACAAGCAGAAGACCTGGCGTTTATGCTGCAGGTTCTAATTAAGTCCTCTAGGGGTTCTGAAGCAGTGACAGGAGTGTCATTTATTTGGCTGTTCCTGTGCTCATTTATGCATTTATATATATTATGAAGGGGTCTCACATGCCCACTGTAAACAAGGGAATCGGAATACCTGGATGGCCTGATAGCTTCAAGACTTCTTTGCCTATGAGAAAGGTGTGTTATTCTGTCTTCTAGAGCTTATTAATTGTATTGTCAGGATAACATCTTGATGTCAAAAAAACTGCCACCTGCTTGTTGTTGGAATTGTACTGCTGCCATTTATTTCTTTTGCTGCAGTTGAAACATGGTGTGACTCGGTCTAGTTCCCACCTCTTGGAGACCTCAGGAAACCCAGACAGGTACCTGCTTGGTTCTCCAAGGCTGCAGATATTTCTTGGTGTGCATCAGGTAGTATATACTGTACTTCCTGCATCCTGCCCATGCCCACCTGTCAGGCCCTCACCCAGAGGGTTTGGGGAATACTTGGGAGAATTTTGTTGGTTTGGGCTCAAGGTTAAGCAATCTGTTTTTTTTTTTTTAATTAATTTATTTATTTATGATAGTCACACACAGAGAGAGAGAGAGAGAGGCAGAGACATAGGCAGAGGGAGAAGCAGGCTCCATGCACCGGGAGCCCGACGTGGGATTTGATCCTGGGTCTCCAGGATCGCGCCCTGGGCCAAAGGCAGGCGCTAAACCACCGCGCCACCCAGGGATCCCAAGCAATCTGTTTTATTTAGACCTTACGAAACTTACCGTAAGGAATATTAAAAGGTCCCATAAGAGAGATTTGAAGGGTTGGCTAGAAGTTGGTTTCCTAATGAGACTTGAGTCATACTTATCTTGGTACTTAATCAGCTAATAAATTATTTTAGTATGATATTTCCTTTTTTGTTAACAAAAAGTTTTTTTCTGACTGTAAGGGTTGCCAAGAATATAGCAGCATTTTTGGTGATTTCCTGTGGTGTGCACCTTTTGCCTTTCTTTTCTCATGACACCCCACTCCTCCTCAGTATAGAGAAACAATAGAATAGAGGAAAGAGGAGACCTAGGGAAAATAACCAAATACAGGATCAGGACTCACACTGAGATTTTTGGGTTCCAGGTTCAGTGCACTGTTGTGGCATTGTTAATAGCAAACCAAGTATGTACTAGCTAATCAACAAGAACTTGAGACTGGAGCTCCAATTTTGAAATTCATGTATACCAACAGCTATTAGGAAGCAACACCCAAAGTGGATATTTATTACTAATCTGTTTACACAAAATCTCATTCTGTAAAGGAAATTAGTGGTCTGCAGCAATGACATGTCCAATAAATACAAAATAGAAAACAGAAGAGCTAGAATATAGAGATCAGGGCAAAAAGGTGATATGAACTTAACCAAAGGACTTCAAGAATGCTACATGGTAACTCTCATCAGCTGTGTTACAGTCCAGCCTCCTGCCTGGCAGCAAGCCAAGCTGAAGTCAAGTATAAAAAGGACCACAGGCAGAAAATCAGGAACATGGAAGCTTTCTCTGACAAACACATCCTCTCTGAGTGCCCAGAGTTTTCATCACTCCTTAATTACTCATGCACTGCACACTAGATCCTGAAAAAGCTTAAGACGATTGATTTATCTATCATTGAATCACCATTTAGGGTGATTAGGGTGGGGCAGGAAGCAGGTATATTTTGTTGGCAAAAGGGGCTCAGGTCAGGAGCTTAGCATCCTGAGGCTAGTCCCAGTTGGGCAAACCAAGGGTCTGCTACCTGGTGAGGGAGAGGCAGTGTGCAGGTCTGGAGCTCTGATGAAAATGTGATCTTACCTTAGTTTTATTTTTTCCTTTCACTGGTCCTAGGATAATAGGATTACAAAGTAAAAGGAAGCCAAGATTTATAATTGCTTTCTAGAGAAATATTTACCCTTATTTCTAGAAAGGAAAGGAACCTGGGTAAGGATGCCCTCTTCTTCTAGAAGATACAGAATGCTTTATTTGGCATTAGCCATAACAGAATCATCGTAATACAGGCAAGTCAAGACATGAGGAAGCGAAAGATTCAAGTTAGCCTAATTTTATTTCACAGTCTTTTGCAGACTTTCACGGGTCATACTGTGATGCAGGAAACAGGTACCTGCAAATGACCTTAGATGCATGCCTTCTCTGGATTGCCTCAACAATGATTCAGCTGGTTCTGGGGGCTTCTCTCTGCCAGAGGGAGATGTGCCAAAGTTCAGCTTCTTACCTGAGGTGGCTTTTCTCCCAGCAGGGAGGCCTGTGATCCCACCTGGGCCTCAAAATCTCTGGATACTAGGGGTCTGGCTTTCTTGGACAGTTATGCTAACAGTTAACAGCTAAACATAGCCCACCTAGCAAAAGGAGCCTGTCTGCATTTCCTATAACAAGACCACTTTCGGGGATCCCTGGGTGGCTCAGCGGTTTGGCGCCTGCCTTTGGCCCAGGGCGTGATCCTGGAGTCCCGGGATTGAGTCCTGCGTCGGGCTCCCAGCATGGAGCCTGCTTCTCCCTCCTCCTGTGTCTCTGCCTCTCTCTCTCTCTCTATGTCTATCATAAATAAATAAATCTTTAAAAAAAAAAAAAAGACCACTTTCTCCTGTATATCCTTAATAGAGGTCCCAAGGAAAGGGCACTGGGTTCCTTTGCTGGACCATAAGCCATACTGCTTGTCTAGCAGGATGCCCTGGCCACTCTCAAGAGGGCAAAGAGTCATCCCACCTCCTCTCCTCTGCTCTTGCTGAGCCTAGCTGTGTGCAAGCCTCTGCTTTCCTCAATAAAGCCCTTTCCTTAATCCATATTTGGTGACATTGCAGTTCCTCTCAGGTCCATGTGTAACAGGTTGCAATCCATGAGACTCACCTTTAGAGCAGTTGTTGTAAAAGCAACAGGAATGGTAGCCTTTTGTAACCCACATTTTAAGTAACCCAGAGGTTGATAGAGTAACAGCAAAATGGAATTTTCATCATGATTAAATATCCTCTTGTGTTCAAGATTAGCTCCGAACCTGCAGCTAACTGATTTTTCTTAGACACCATTACAGCCTCTATGGGTAGGTAAGGGTAGAATGCTCTCTCTACTTGAATTCTAACTTCATTCCTGTTAATTGTGTTGCTCTCTGTAGGTTAAGTGTTAAGCAGGCCCTAAAATGAAGTGTTTATGGTCAGAGTTCATAGAGTCCTGAGTGAGTGATACACAGCACTGTATTTAGCTTCGTCAACAGTCACTGTCACTAATGAATATTTATCCACCTCATACTGGGTGCTCTGCTCTACTGACTGCATGCTGAATGATCCTGGCATTGGTAACAAATATAGGTTCTAATGTCATGGAAACAGTAAAGCCTTATGCAAGTGTAAAGTCATCACTCAGTTTTTATTCTTTTTATTGTTGTTGGAACATTGGTTAATTCAGTTCTGTCCTCTGAATTGAACTTTAATCAGGATTAGTTTTTATGACAATTAAGGGCATTTCTCATGAATGAAGGAAAATAAGGATTGAATTGATTTTCACAAGTCCTTTTAAGCTTTGTGTCTGAATATCATAGAACCCTGTTTTTATTTATTTTTAACATAGTTTATTGTATAGATTCAAATGTCATGAGTCTATAGTGTGCCCTAACATAGAACATCTGCTTACAATTAAAGTCTTATGTCATATGTTCAGCTCACTGACGGATATTGAGTGCTATCTATCACTTTCCATATTAACAAATAACTTTATTAAATTTCAGAGAAAAATCTAAATCATTACATGAAATAGAACACTGAGTGCTACTTAAGTTGAAGTGCTATCCAAAGATAGATAATTGTAAAATAGGTTGAGAATTACGTATTGTAGGAAGATTCACTCTCTTTATTTTTAATTTTATTTTAGCACAAGATTTTATTGATCATTGATCATAGTCTTTGGTTCAAAACATGTAGTTCATTATTTTTAATATAATAATGAACACCTGTGAACCCACTGCCCATCCCCAGAACAAGGCCATCACCAAAAATAAAACCTACTCTTATTACTACGCTTTATGGTAAATTAACCTGTATTGTCTCTTATTCATTGTTTCATTGTCATCCGCAGTAGCATCATAATTATTTCCTTGAACTGACATGGTGTCTACTAAATTTTACCCCTACAGGCTGTGCAAACTGCCACAAAAGATAAAGCTTATACACCCAATACTGGATACTTTGGTTAATCAAAAATTACCATGTTCTCTGAGGAGTCCTGTTTTTGTGGTTATAGTGTCAACTGCATATCTAATGAGTGAATTATACTCCTAGCAGGTGTCAACATCCCATGTTCCTAAGGCTTCCTGACCATTTAGTTGTAATCCTTGGTTGATTGATTGATTGATTCATTTTTTTTCAGAGAACATTTCCTGAGGGCCAGGAATGGGGGCTTGGTGCTAGGGTTTCAAAAACCAGACTGGGGAGGCAGAGTTGCAGAGAGGTCATTGTAAGTGGAAGTGATAAGTGTGAGAGAGCTGTGTGCAAAGAGAGTTGCTTGTGCAGGAGAAGGTGAGGACCATTTTCTGTTTTGAGAGAGCTAGAGAAGGCCACCAGAGGAGGTGATGTTGGTCATGGGGATTTTCCTGATGAATAAAAGATGGAGGTTTAAGTCAACCCTAAATAAAGTTTACTCTAACAGAGAACAGAGGGAGTTTTGAGATTACATCTTAGTTTTGAGATTCTTAGTTTTGAGATTACCTCTTGCTCCTCTGAAAGCCTGCTGGCTTTGTCAAATTGTTCATACCTGCCACTAGCTAGAAAATGAAAAACATCAAACTACCTGGAGACCCAGTTCTTAGCTAAGGTTTATTCTGTGCAGATACTGACATAGCTAAACTTTGTGGGCAAATGGAACAATAATACACTTGCACAGTTGCCCTGTCTCAGAATGTGCAATGGGCAAATATAATGAGCATGCAAGAGCATAATTGTGAGAAGCTTTATGGCTGCAACATCTTTCCTAATCCCAAAGATAAAAAGGTGTATTGTAATATCAGTAATATTACAGTGCTATCCCCTAAGTAATTGTCAGGAGTCTTGTCTGTTATACAGGCACTCAATTTTCTGTCTTTTCTAAAATAGAAATGCAAAATCCATTTGAAAAAAAAAAAAAAAAACCCAGAACCAAACAGAATACAGTGTCCCTTGAGGTATCTCCTTCATCTCTTCGCTGGAGGTAATGGGGAAAGACTAGTAAACAAAGATTAGAAAAGCATCATTTTGGTGTACGGTCTTTATAATGATGCTATAGCAGTAATTCTTTGTTTCTTACAGTAATCAAGTCAAAGGCTTGTAATGATATGATTCTGAAGCCAGAGCAGACGGCAGATTTCTGTGGACCTGAGTCCCTCAATTAGATTTCTGTGGCTTAGCATACAGGAAGCCATCGGAGGTTAAAGACTTCATTTTTCTCAATAGTATTTCCTGAAGAAAAATGATCAGTGTGCACTTTTCCTAACCACCTCTCCATCTTGAAACATTTTATTTTCTTTGCTTTCTCCTTCCATTGTCATTATGGCTATTCATTATTGTAGTTATGATGAATGGACTCTTACTGTCTTTGTTCTCACTTTCCTGAACTATCTTCTAGTTAAGGAAAGTCTGTGCTGGTTGTTGGGGAGACCCATAGCTTATCTGGTTGGCCCAAATACCTGTGAGCAGCCCTCTGTGGTGAGAATCCAGATTAGGTTCTTCCCACTACAAACCTTAGTTTTAAAATCACTCCCATTTCATGGTAAAAAAAAAAATAATAAATTTTTTTCTCAGCAGATGGGCTGCTCTCATGACATGTACTGGAAGTTATTTCCAGATTTCAAAGAGAACATCCAGTACTTAGGGGGCAAAGGTGAGACAGCATGGTAGTGAGTAGTAAGGTATGGAGCACAATCAGATCAACCCTCTGAAGAGTTTTAAGGGTTCTTTTTCTTGCCACAGCTTTATGTTCTTGGGAGCATTAGAATGATGTTGTTTTACTTTTACTTCTTTTGACTCTGTGGGGGCCCTGTGAAGGAGGAGGAAATTTTGATACTCTTTACTTAGCCAAGCAGTGGATACTTAACCTTCAGCATCTTTGCCCTGAGAATAGATCACAGTTTGTTATGACACCTGTAGGAAGTTATAGGAAGGCCTGGAAACCCAAGAGCCAAGGTTCAATTACTCTTATCCTCCTTTGATTTTTAAGATGAGTGGGATTGGATTTTTTTTTCATTTCACGGATGTCACTTTTTCACTGATAAAAGTGAGTGGGCAACTCATGCTTACCTCTTCCACGTTGTGGGACAGGAGGAACAAGGTGGGGTAAGATGAAGAAAATTCCTGTTCATCACTCCACTAAGGCTGTGGGAGGGATTTATCCCTTCTCTTCTCACGGAGAGCACAAGTTCACAGAACAGAAACATTAATATTCTCCCTTGACTTGTAACTAGAGTATATAAAGCCTTTTAATAAGCTTTGGTGATTTCCCTGAAAACCCTAACTCATTAAAACCCTATGGTGTACTATTATTATCTTTCTCATTTTGCAGATGAGAAGACTGAGGCATAGAAGGGAAAGGTGACTTGCCCAGGTTCACACAGCTAGTAAGATGTAGAACAGGGATTCAGACCCAGTGGTATGTTCTGAAAGCCCCACTCTCAATTGGTACGCTTGGTTGATACTCCTTTTGGTGCTGGCTAGTTCTCTTCTAGTACTTCTGGGGAAAACATATGCTACATGTTCATTAAAAAAAAAAAAGCTCATATAACCTCTTCATAATACAGTATGACCTGTAATTTTGTGTCCACTACTTTACAGGTAGTATTCCAAATAGAGTGAGTCCTAATCTTAAGAAGGGATGCTCATGATTGGGAAGGGTGCTATAAACAGGGATTGTTGGCCTTCTTGACAACACAGCTACCCTTCCTAAGATTTGGGAAACTTGACACTATGGGATTAAAACCCAAAAATATAAACAAAAGAGGGAACAAAACGAACTGGCTTTGCAATTGTAAAATATGAAGGAAAGTGTAAAAAAAAGAAAATCAGTGATGGTGTTTTGGTAGTCAAGGTCAAAGAATTAATATCCTTTTTTAGA
Organism: Canis aureus; assembly: GCF_053574225.1. NCBI lineage: Eukaryota > Metazoa > Chordata > Mammalia > Carnivora > Canidae > Canis > Canis aureus. Next base: position 53,483,992 of record NC_135615.1, read on the forward strand.
ATGAACCACTTTTATTGTATAAGACTTTATAGCCTTATATAACTTATGTACTCCCCTGATGTTGGTGGCTCATGGAAACTTAGTAATGTTGCTCTAGAAAACCATAATCATCGATCTATATGAATTTTGGGTCCCCCTCTGGGGATTAAGTTTAATGTACCTTTTTATAGTTCCAGGATGCTATATGACATCTGAGCCATGAGTATTTTCCCCTAATGTGGCATTAAGATTAAAGATCTTAATTGTGTTAATTTGCAGCAAAATGAAGTTTGTTGTTGACTATTTGACTGTCCTTGTCTTTGACTCTGTGTTGCAATTTAGGGTAAGGAAATTTGCTGAAGGGTCTTGTCTATTCCTTGTGAATTTCCGAAATCAAACTGCAACAGAGATCTATCTCAGATGTCAATGCCTCCTATTGTGTACCTACCTGAAAGTCTGATTTAACCTAATACTGAGGCACTCAATTTCTTAGTTTCCCAGGTGCAACATAGGTAAACGTGCTAGCTAGTTGATGAGTGAAAGTCGTTTGGAATGGATGAAGAACAAACAGATCTTGAGTACCTATTATGTGCTAGGAATTATACTAGTGTTTATATATGTTTTCTTATTAAATTCTCAAATTCTGTGATGCAACTACTAATCACTCCATTTTATGACTGAAGAAGGCAATAGACTTTGAGTGTTTTTCCCAGGAACTCAAATAAGGACTAGGACTGAGATGGAGACACAGGTCTGCCTTGTTATAAAATACATGCTGCTTCCACCAAGCAATACTTACCATGACCCAGAAAAATGTGAGTTTGTTCATTCATTCATTCCACAGATCTTTTTTGAGCATCTGTCATGTACAGGGACTTACCCAATCTCTGGAAATTCAGTAGTGGTAAACACAGAAATTATGACTATTTTGAGACTTTGCCTTCAAGAAGGAGATGGAGGAGGTAGGCTGAGAGGAGATGATACACAGTACACAAATTCAAATTTCATGATCAGTTTTTTAATAAAAATAAAGTAGGAAGCACTGTTGGTGGGAATGTGAACTGGTGCAGCCACTCTGGAAAACTGTATGGAGGTTCCTCAAAGAGTTAAAAATCGATCTCCCCTATGACCCAGCAACTGCACTGCTGGGGATTTACCCCAAAGATACAGATGCAATGAAATCCCGGGACACCTGCATCCCGATGTTTATTGCAGCAATGTCCACAATAGCTAAACTGTGGAAGGAGCCTAGGTGTCCATTGAAAGATGAATGGATAAAGAAGATGTGGTCTATGTATACAATGGAATATTACTCAGCCATTAGAAACGACAAATCCCCACCATTTGCTTCGATGTGGATGGAACTGGAGGGTATTATGCTGAGTGAAATAAGTCAATTGGAAAAGGACAAACATTATATGGTCCTATTCATTTGAGGAATATAAAAAATAGTGACAGGGAATAAAGGGGAAAGGAGAAAAAATGAGTGGGAAATATCAGAAAGGGAGACAGAACATGAGAGACTCCTAACTCTGGGAATCGAACTAGGGGTGGTGGTGACTGGGTGATGGGCACTGAGGGGGGTACTTGATGGGGATGAGCACTGGGTGTTATTCTATATGTTGGTAAATTGAACACCAATAAAAAATAAATTTACAAAAAAGAAAGTAGTCATGGGGTCTACTTTAAACTGGATGATCAGGGAGGATCTTACTGAGCAGGTGACACTTCAGGCAAGCTTTGAATGGTCAGAAGGAGCAGCCATCTGGAAGAAGAGCTCTGAGGCAGAGGGATGGTGAGGGGAGCTGAATGAAGGCAAGAGAGGTAGAGCACATTGAGAAGGGAGAGCAGGTAGGAGGTATGGTTGGAAAGGCACATGAGCCCAAGATCATGTAGAGCCTTGTTGGCCAGAGGAAGACTCTTGGATTTAAGACTCCCCTGGAGGGACACGTGGGTGGCTCAGCAGTTGAGTGACTGCCTTTGGTTCAGGGCATGATCCCGGATTCCCGGGATCAAATCTCACATCAGGCTCCTTGCATGGAGCTTGCTCTCCTCCCTCTGCCTGTGTCTCTACCTCTCTCTCTCTCCCTCTGTGTCTCTCATGAATAAATAAATAAAATCTTAAAAAAAAAAAAAAGACTCCCCAGGAAAGTATTAAACAGAAGTGGTATGGTTTGTTTCATTTTTGAAATTCAAAGAATAAAGGGAGAGAGTGAAATCAGAATTGTCACTTAGGAAGTTAAATAATGGCCTAGGCAATGTTGCTGGTGCCATGAGCAGGGTGGTGGGGGCAGAGATGCGGACTCGTGGACACGTCTTTAGGGATGTGTCCTGGAGACAGAGTCATCAGAACTAGCTGCTGCCTCTGATACATCATGTTGTGTTGGAAATGAAGTGGGTGACTTTGCATATCAGCTTTACCCTCATCAAAATGAGGACTACCTGGATTCCAGTTGTTTAAGTTTCATTGTAGTTGTAAAATATAACAGGGAGAAGATAATTTTATCTTTGGCACACATTATAATGTATGTGAAGAAAGTGAATGCATTATTGAGAAAAATAAAACTTGAATATATGGACATGCCTTGCTTGTTCCTAGAAGGAGCAAGTTACTCAAATTGTAAGGCTATCAATTCTTTCCAAATTGTTCTACTGATTTAACATAGTTCCAGTAGTAATGTCCTTTTTGTTTGAGGGGGAACTGACAATAATTATTAAATGCATTTGAAAGAATAAACAGTAGGTAATAACAATGAGAAAACTGCCCCTGGAGACATTAATATGGCTTATAAAACTATAATACTGATATAGATAATAGTGTAAGAATCAGAGGGAAAGTCCATGGAATAGAGCAATAATGCTAGAAGTGAACATAAGTATATATGAAGTCTTTGTATAAAACCATTAAGTAATTACAAATGAGTTATGAATTCATAGATTATTCTGTAAATCATGTTTGGCCACTGATTTAATAAATTATAAGAAATAAAACATATCTTACACCAAGAAATGCTAGATAAATATTGAAATGTTACTTTGAGGTATAAGAAGAAAACTTAGATATTTTTATAATCTTAAAATAGAGATTCTTTTTATGGATGATGACGATGATAGAAGCCCAAGAGGAAAAGGAAAATTTTAAGTTCTCTGCAATTGAAAAAAAATTTAAAAATGAAAAAATTGGGAAAAATATAGAAAAAAATTGGGAAAAATATATTTAATACATTATTTTGGCAAATGATTACTATATAATGAGCCTTGAAAGAAAATCACCAGTGGACAAGAGTAGAGATTTCATAAAACTACTAATGACGAATACCAAAAACATGAAAAATGCCCTGCCCTAGTGCTAATTAAGGAAGAGCAATTAAAAGATCAATGAGATCTTATTATTTCCCCTTTAAAATTGGCAGTGATTGAGTGTCTGCCTTCAGCTCAGAGCGTGATCCTGAGGCCCTGGGATCAAGTCCCACATTGGGCTGCCCGCAGGGAGCCTGCTTCTCCCTCTGCCTGTGTCTCTGCCTTTCTCTCTCTCTCTGTGTCTTATGAATAAATAAATAAAATCTTAAAAAAAAATGAGCAGAGATGATAAAATGCTAAAATATGTGATGAGTCTATGCCTTGTTTCTAGAAATTTATCTTAAGGATGTAAAAATGTGTATAAGAAGTCAGCTATTGGGATATTTATATTATTACTCTGTGTGAGAACCAAAATGTCCCAAAGAATTGATTATATACATTATGGTGTAGGGATAACAATGGAAAACAGTCATTATATACAATGTGGTAGAAGCATATTGACATGAAAGACCTCCACAAAGTATTTCAAATGAAAATACAAAGCTCATGCAACAGTATATTAAGAAAGATTTCTGCCCCCTTTTTGGTTAAGTTGTGGGGATATGTATGATTATATATTGAAGAGATTTTGTCAAGTTGTCTCTGAGTGAATGTGATTGTAATTGGTTTTGCTATCTTTTTTACATATCTTATTTAAAAAATGTGTACTGTAAACCTATTTTAAAGCATCGTACCCAACAGCATGGGTTCTGGGTTCAGGTGGACCTGTGCACACCTACCTAGTGTCCTTTAACACTGGTTAGCTAACTAAACCTCAGGTTTCCATCTATAAAATGTACATCATAATAATACCTACCTGGTAGATGGTTATGTTAAAATAATGCATAAAAAGTGCATAGCATGTTTTTGTCACCATTATTCCTGTTATATATTTATTTTAATTTATTTTTTACTATTGATACTTTAACAATAATTTAAAAATACTCTTTTAGGGGCACCTGGGTGGCTCAGTTGTGTCCAATTCTTGATTCCAACTCAGTATGGTAAAATCAAGCCCCACATCAGGTTCCGCTCTCAGATGGGAGTTTCAGATTCTCTCTCTCTCTCTCCCCCTGCTCCCCACCCTCTCTTTCTCTCCCTAAAAAAAGAAAAATAAATGATTAAAAGAATATTATACTAAAAAAATAATTATATTTTTTTAAAATAGAATGGATTGACTCTATAATTCAATGAGGATTGGATAAGAGTCAGCTCATCATCTTGGGAAGTCAGAACCAATCAATTTGTTTATTTCTCATTTGTCCCCAAATGTTTTCTCTGGATTGCACAATGCAAGTTCCATCGGTCAGGACAAGGCAGTTACCACTCCTTACCGGGTTTATAAAACTTGGACATGAATCTTTTTGGGTGCAATCCCTGAAAATCCCACTGCTTTACAGTTTCAGTTTATCAGCTGTGAGATGACTTGCTTTTGGAGAAGAAAAATAGAATAGTACCTGAAAACACCCCTAAGTAGTCCTAATGTCTCCCTAAATAATGGATAAGCAAGATAGAGCATATTAAAGTACAGTGAGAGCCTTTAAAAGTTTGGTTTGGTGCAAAGGTTTTGTGGTACAGACACAGTACATGTGATTTCCTTGTGAAATATGCTCAGAAAGGGCTGGTGGACCTTAACTCTAAGCCCATGGGTTATTTATCACTAAACGGGTCTTTGTTTACTTACTCCTATGGTAATACCATGTATGTTCTAAAGGATAATATTCTGGGGAATCCCTGGGTGGCTCAGCGGTTTAGCGCCTGCCTTTGGCCCAGGGCGCCATGCCTGGATCCTCCTGGCATGGAGCCTGCCTCTCCCTCTGCCTGTGTCTCTGCCTCTCTTTCTCTCTGTCTATCATAAATAAATAAAATCTTAAAAAAAAAAAAGAAATAATATTTTCCAAAGCAGTGCTTCTTAGGCTTTTTGCTCAGTCACGCATACAGTTATCTGGGGCTTAAGATAAGGAGGGTGGATTGATTATGCCTTTTAGATGAGTGTCTAATTATTGTAAAACTCTTCATTCCTCATTCATTTCTTCTCTTGCTCAATTACTCCTTCCTTATCCATGGAACACATTCATCAACTGTTAGCACTTTTTCATTCAGGAATGGCTAGATTTAACAGTTGTAAGGAGGGCTTTACCCACAAACGTTTCATATTTTTATACGTTTAAACACATTGGTCTCGCCTGAAGACAGCAGGGAGTAGGTGGGTAATGAGTTACAGCACTGCTTTGCCTTGTTAAGGAACATCACCAGAATTTTTAAAAGGGGTTTCCATCTAGTCCTTCATGCCGTAAGTTAAGAAAGTGGATAAATCTCTAGAACTAGCCAGTAGAATTTTTTTTCCATCAGGCATTCATTTGAATTACAAAAGAAGAACTGGATCCAATAAGATATATGCAGGTTGACAAGTGGCTTATTTAACTTAATATGGAAAAATACAAAATAATGGAAACTAGGTCAAAAATGGCAGAAAGGATTAGGGCTTAAATGGAGACAGGCTTCCAGACAATGAAGGGAAGAGGATCTGGCAGTAATAGTGTCTGTAAAGCCCAAACCATCAGCTTCATGTCTGGCAGTAATTAGGAGGCCGAAGAAATACTTGAGTGTATCAATTGAGGACAAGAATGGAAAAGAGAAAGGTTTGATAGGCTCCATGAGGCTCAATGGTCTTACAGAGGAAGGAGAGGACTTGTAGGAGGCCGTTCTCTGAGTTAGAAGTTTTAGCAGGGGAGCCTCCTCACTGGTGTCTTTGTGGGTGGCAGGGGATTGACATGGGAGGGAAGGGAGACAGAGTAGTCAAGCGAGGAGTGGTAGGAAGAGTAGGAGACTTTCTATTGCTATGACCTGTTGGCAGTTCAAGTGCTAGCACCTGTGACTTCCTGGGGTTCTGTAGTTCGCCCTCCCCTCCTCCCTCCGTGGGCCTTGTGGCCCACCTGTCCCTGCTAATTTTAATCCATCTCCTTGGTACTAGAACACAAGAAAGAGCTTTTCAGTAGGGTCTAAGTTAGGACCCCTCCATCTTTTCTGACATCCTGCTACTGAATCCATTTCCCTCCAGCCTCCTGCTTCCCAGGGAGGGCAAGCATACTCAGACATGACAGCTTTTTGGACTTTAGCACTGGGTTCTCCAAGACTTGCCAGTCTGTTCAGTTATTTAACCAGGACACATACCAGCTGGGTTGAAGAGTGCAGCTGGATGTCTTTCAAGGCTCATCTGAACTTCAGCTGCAGTGTATTTTTTGTGTTTGTCTACATCAGGGTTGCCAGTTCCTGCTGGGAAGCTGAGCAGGAATCCTTTCTCTTCCATTTGCTCTGCAGAACACCATGTGCAAGGCAGTGTCCAGTCAACACTCTAAGGCAGTTAGGATTGCTACAGAAACAGGAGAGTGAGCTGTGCAAAAGGAACCATAGGCTCAAATAGACATGCTGGGCTTTGGAATCCGAATTCAAATATGGCTCTTTTCTGGCATTTGAAACAAATAGAATATCCCAGGAGGATGAGAAAAGCATGGTACACATGATGTCTTTGTTGAGTCATTTGTCAGCAGGGGTGGGGTGAGGCTCTGAGGCCTCTTGGAGTATGAGAAGAAATATCAAAGAGCCTACCTTAGCAAGGAGGGAAATTAACTCTCATGGGTCACCTGGCATGCCCATAGTATACTGTACCAGGAAGGATTCAGGCCTTGGCCTGTAGTGGTCTTACTGTGAGGACAGTCATGTTGTTCACATGGATGGTGTCTCCTCATATGCCTGCATGACAGTTGAATGCCCAGTTATAGGACAATTAATGTTGTGATTTGGAGGTTTTTTTTTTTCATACTTGTCTTTTCAGGACACTTTCTAGCTACCAAGATGTATCTATGCAGACCCAGCCATCCCTTTGAAGACTAAGGATAACAATTTTTGCCCTCTAAGATTGTACCTTCTTGTAGGTAGTCAGAGATAACACAAAATAAGGTATTACTTACAGAATATGATGGATGGTGATAAGTGGTATGTCAGGGAAAGATGAGAGGGGCATTAGGAGTGTCAGGGAAAGGGTTGAATTTGACTGCCTTGAGATATCCAGATGTTTGGCAGTATACCAATGTAATTTTAAATGTCTGGGCATTTATTTTCAGTTATCTGGTAGATACTCAGTTTGTGTGAATAGTAATATTCTTGTATAGTACATTATAAAATTTCTAAGCACTTTCATATCTATTCTTTTTAAAGACTCCGCCTCTGCCAGTTTCACGTACATAAGCACTTAGCTCTGTTCAGGATTGGATTTGAACTCTATTACATTTGAGTTTAACAACACATTTAGGCGACTTACTGGAAAAATGCTCTTTTCCATCCTATGAATGTCTTAATAGTGAATGGTATCAATCATTCCATCAGGAAGCCAAATAGTGAGATGTCTCCCCTGTGGCCTTGGATGACTTTTGAGAAGCTCTGGAATGAAGAATCATTGAACACAGCAGCATGTTAGGGTTCTCCTATGCTGCCTGGGATAGGTTTCTCTGTCATGTAAGCCTCAGAGAGCAAATCATCCTAGTCATGGATACAGGTAGGGACACTTCACAGTTGTTGTCACACCCAGGCCCTAGCACCTCCTCTGGATCTTGGCTATGCATTTTACTTTCACATTGAAACCACTTTGTCTAAATGAAGCTCATCATCCTTGTTTGCCCCTTCTAATCTGAGTTCTTCTCTTGAGTCTTCAATCTTTGAGGATTCCTTAGATTCTCCCATTTATCCCCCTCCCCCCCACGCCCTCCCATTTAGTAATCTGCCCATTCCTCCTGTCCTTTCTTCCAGTCACCTCTGAGCCAGGTCAGGACTTAGAAACTCCAAAGAAATGTCTGAATAATTACATTACTCTCCTTTCCTGGTCGCTTCAATTTCAGTGTCTGTTTTAGTGTTGAGCTTCTCATCCCTCCTGAGCACAGACATCATCCTCTTGCCAGACCAATCTGAAAATTCGCTGCTGGGTTTCCATTCTTTTTGCTCTTTGCCCCCCTCCTACTAGTCTCTGGTGAAAAGAACCAGCCCCCTTTCTCTTTATCCTCTCTAAATCTGACTCATATATCAAGTTCTTGCCCAGATGCAGCCTCCTCAAAGATAGGCTTGCCAGATAAAATGCAGGACACCCAGTTAAATGTGCACTTCAGATAAATATTACTTTCAGTATTTTATCAAATACTGTGTGGGATATACTAAAAAAAATATTCATTGTTTATGTAAAATTCAAATTTAATTGGATATCCTATATTTTAATTTGCTAAATCTGGCAACTCTACTCAAGTCTTTTCTGGTTATTTTGTGTAGTCCCCAGAGCCATGGAAGGCCTATAGGACTTACATTCTTGAATCTTTGTACAAAAGGATAGAGTAGTATAAGTAGTAAATTAAAAACTAGCACTGTCTGCATTCTTTGATTCAGCTATTACTAAGCAGCTACTATGTGCCATGAAATGTGTAAGGCAGTATGGGTGCAAAGGTAAAGATAGCCCCTGTTCTCAGTGGTGCCTGGCTAGAGCAGCAGGCCTCACCAGCAGGCCCCACCAGCACACAATTACAGTGCAGCATTTTCATGGCCACTGTGCTTGCTCTGGGGTGACTTCTTGGAGGAGATAGGTCTTGAAGGATGACTAGGGAGGAGTCTTTCTGGGCAGAGAGAGAAATATGCGCAGAGGCCCTACTGAAGGAGAGATTAGAGTGTGACCAGGAAGTTGGTAGAAGTTCATTGTTCTAGGGGAAGTGTATGTACAAGATAACAAACTGGTATGTCTGGAGGTCTGGTTATTAAATATTTACCAGCACACCCTGAAGATGAAGTTTGGAAGGTTGGACAAAAATTAGATCATGAAGATTTTATTTTTATTTATTTTTTAAATGAAGTACTTGTGTATTCTTTTTTTTTTTTTAAAGATTTTATTTATTTATTAATGAGAGACACACACAAAGAGAGGCAGAGACACAGGCAGAGGGAGAAGCAGGCTCCATGCAGGGAGCCCGACTTGGGACTCAATCCCAGGTCTCCAGGATCACACCCTGGGCTGAAGGCAGCACTAAACTGCTGAGCCACCGGGGCTGCCCAGATCATGAAGATTTTATATATCACACTTACGAGGCTGAATGTTGTCAGGAAAGCTGTGGAGAACCGTTGAACTATTTTAAAGAAATGACACACTCAGATTTGTATTTTGAGAAGGGACACAGAGAACAGATTCCAAGGGTCAAGACTGGCAGAATGCACACCAATTTGGTGGCAGCTACAGTGGTTCAGGCTAGTGATGCCAAGGGTGCAGGGATTTGGGGATGTACACATTCGAAAGATGTGAAGAGCATAACATCAACAGGACCTGTGGTCAAGTTGGACACAGGGTGATGGAGGGGGAGAAGTGAACATTTCTAGCTTGGGCAACTGTGGGGATGACCGCGATCTCTATCAAGGTAGAAGGCACAGGAAGTTAAGCAGGTTTGAGAAGGTGAGGATTAGGAGAAGAGCCATCTGAACGTGTTTTATCTCCCACTTGGCATTTATTATAGTTGGTTGTTTTTAGTTACTCATCTCTTCATGTGCTCTGTTACCTCCCCAGGTGGACTCTGATCCTTCTGAGGTCTCAGACTGCATTACCAACCTGGGGATGTTCCAGAGCCTTTAACTCATTACTACCCTTCACCAGTTCACCTCACTGCACAGGGCTGGGTGAAGTCCCAAGCTAAAGCTGCCAGCAGCTGTAAGCAGTATGGTCTGCAGAGTTGAACATGGCAGGAACTTTGAGCTGGGACATAATTTCATCCCAAAGATGTGTTTCTCCTCTGAGGGAAGCCAAACACCCAAGCTGACCTTGCCCCCTTCTGAGAGGGAGGACCATATCTCACAGTGGCAGCAGGAGGTTGCAGGTCAGTGGGGTGATGACCAGGCCCTCAGAGACCCTGATTTCTCTCTTTATAGAACCCCATAAATCCTTCCAAAGGGAGTAATTCCCTCAGGATCAAGAGAGTCCTCTACATTCCTAAAATCAGTGAAGGCAAAAATGTACAGGGATTTCTGAGAAAAGTAAATGTGGTGTGAGCATGATCCCTGGGTGTTACTATGCTGCAGAGAAGGTGCCCCCCCGCCTTCCTCCCTGAATGGTGTTCTTTGCTCTCAAGTTAACTCATGCTCTGGATTTGGTCCAAGTACATTTTGTTTCTTGATTTCCAGCCAGGCTTCTCTCAGCTGTGGTGCATTCTCCTCTTTGCTCTCCTCCCTCCGCTGTCCCCTTCTCTATTTTTATAATTATTTCAGCTTTTCTGTGTGACTGAACTGATACAGAGGAAAACTCACAGGCTTAGGTAGGGCTTCCACCAGAGTAAGGCCAGAGGGACTCTGAACGGTTGGCCCCTCACTCAGCAACAGCCTGCATGGCAAGGTATGTCTAAGAGCAGCTGAAGCAGAAAGCGTTTGAACTCTGCCCCTGCCAAATGACTTCCAGATGTGTAAACCCCAGCCTCCCTCTGCTCTCTGACTGTAGCCCTGCCAACATACATCTGCAGATTTCTGGTGCACAGGAAACATGAAAGAGTATCTTCGACAACATCTGTTCTCTTTCCCCAGCTTCCCCACCCCCTCATCTTCTCGGACTTTGCCCTATATTTCATCTCCCCCTAAACAAAGTCATTAAGGAATCACTGCACAACTCTCCTTGGCTCATGGATGCCAGCTTCTTACTCTCTCCCCAGAGCCTGTTCTTGGCTCTCTGGACAGTTGACTAAAGCACCATTAAAATCATTAAAGGCATATTGACTTGCTGCAGGAGAGAAGAACCGAGATTTCTCCATTTGGCTGATGCTAGTCCACAAGTTGCAAAGGGAGATTTTGGCCACCAGGAGAACAGAATAGAGGCCTGAAGATGAATACATGGGTCTCCATGAAAAGTTTGCCTGCTGGGCACCCTTGGGAGAAAGTGAGGTCTTCTTTCAGGAAGAACCTTTTTCTATGGATGTTCAGTTTCTTGGAACAAACCAAGCAGACTTCTGGAAAATTTATGTGCAGAATGAGTTCTTTGCCTTTCCCCCATCCCCTAGGGTATGGTACCCATTAGGCTAAGAGGACCTGTTCTTAATGTAACTCAAAGGGGGAGAAAAAAGAGATCCTTTTTGCAATAGGGAGCAGGAGATTTTTATGGAGCCACTTACTCTCATTAGGAAAACGACTTGATTGCTGTGTAAATAAATGCTTGACCTTCATTCTGCCCTTCATCCATATGGACCCAGAACTCTCTCCAGCTCCATCCTGGGGGACATGAAATGGAGCCAAGTGACAAAATCTGGGAGAGGGAAAGAGGGTACATTACAAAAGGGAGCAGAGAGGAACAGTTAGAGGTGAGAGGTCCTTGCTGCCCTGGGGCCTGTGTCATAGGCATGCAGGCCCACCTGGGAGCTAGTGGAGATCCCAGAGGTTAAGGAGAACTGCTCCTGATTACCCACCCAGAGTGGGCCTACCAGGTGGCTTGATTGGCGACTTTCTGGACCCTGGATGAGACTTTCCTGCCCTGTGATCTGAAGGGTATAATAGAGAGTGGGTAACATGGATGTTCTAAGCACTTCATTCTCTGGCTTTCAAATGAAGCCCTACAATTTGGCAGATATTGCTATGCAGTCAACTCCCTATTTAAAGTGAACAAGTAATCAATACAAACACCACATTGATCTCATACTTAAAGCAGAACTTGTTGCAGAAAAACAACTGGAGGAGATAAAGTTAGTTTTGGAATTCCTGTCCCTCATCTGTCTTTCTGTGCGGCTTCCCCAAAGACATTAGAATACCCCTGTGGCTACAATAGATCTTCCTGAAGAAGAGTGGAGTCTGTAGACCCTTTTCCTGTAAGGACGGTTGGGGAAAGGTTAAACTAACCTTTCTCTTCTGCATAAGAATTTGATCTTTGGTCAACTATATAGCTCCGTTACTTTGACAGCCTCTTCAGTGTAGAATGCAAACTATACCGTCTTACAGTAAAACTGACCCTTGATTGGGGAATTTTTTTTTATTGGAGTTTTATTTGCCAACCTATAGCATCCTTAAAAAACAATCTCACGAGTCTATTACAAGTATATACAATAGACATTCCCTCCATCCTTTCCCAAAGTGACCTGTGGCCACTTCTCAAGAGTAACAATATAGGAGAAAGGGAAATTCAGAGATGGTTTGACCTTACACTACTACCAAGAAATCATAACTGCCATTTACTACCGGTGCATTACAACCCAGTGCTCATCCCGCCAAGTGCCCCCCTCAGTGCCCATCACCCAGTCACTCCAACCCCCCACCCACCTCCCTTTCCACTACCTCTTGTTCGTTTCCCAGAGTTAGGAGTCTCTCGTTGTGTCACTGATATTTTCACTCATTTTCTCTCCTTTCCCCTTTATTCCTTTTCACTAATTTTTATATTCCCCAAATGAATGAGACCATATAACGTTTGTCCTTCTCCGATTGACTTATTTCACTCAGCATAATACTTGATTGGGGAATTGTATCTGCAGTCCGTAGGAACTATAGAGAACCACAAATCCCTGCTAAGAAAACCATGCTTTGGGCTTTCCTAAGTGTGGTGACTCTTGTAATGGGTGTTCTGTAGGGCTGATGAAAGCTATGTATAGGGTCTTGTTATAGAGGATATTGGCTCCTTTGGAGAGAGAGAATTTTAAGCCAGGTTAGCTCCTATACTTGGTTACTGTGCATCTCATCCCTTGTACTTGAGCTGTCCCCTGGTGAGAAGTCAGTGCTGAATGGCTGTGTCGGCTCATATATGGGCTTTCCCTGAAGGAAATCGCTGGCACTGCCCTGCTAGTGCTCTGAGGTCCTGCTCTACATACTTCTAGGTATACCACTTGTGGCCTGTGATCATCTTGTGAGTGAGAGTATCTAGCTCAGGCTAAAAAAAAAATCCTCTGATGGGTGGTTTAGAGAGTATTACTGACTGCCTGTTGACTCATCTCCTCTCTCCTTTGCAAAGATAGGCTAGGGAGTGGAAGACATACTTAGGGAACTAGAAACTTGCCCAGTGTGCCTCAGATCACACCCAGAGGACACATTCTGTCGTTAGGACTTTCAGCCTCATCTCTAATGAGGCCCAGGAAGAAAATGGGTATTACTTGATTTTGCTTCACTGTTAGAACTGCGTCACAATGATCTTCCACTTGGCTCTTATCATAAAGGCTCTAAGTTCAGAATTCAGGGAACTAGGTTGAGGGTTTCCATATTCAGAGTTTATCTATCCCAATTATAAACTCAGTTACTGGAGAAATAACTAATGATTCTAATCTGGATCAGAATTTCACTTATTACCTGTTTTCCATATTTTATTTTCTAGTTAAAGAATAGTAGTAAATGACAGTTATGATTTCTTGGTAGTAGTGTAAGGTCAAACCATCTCTGAATTTCCCTTTCTCCTATATTGTTACTCTTGAGAAGTGGCCACAGGTCACTTTGGGAAAGGATGGAGGGAATGTCTATTGTATATACTTGTTATAGACTCGTGGGATTGTTTTTTAAGAGTGCCTCCCCTTCAGTCAGTGGGCTCTGGGTGTGTGAACTGATTTAACTGGAACTCAGGTGGAGGGCCATGATTTTTCCGTTATACCCTCTGATTTCAACCTTTGTCCTCCAGCTCTTACTTTTTTTTTTTTTTTTTTTAATGTCAAGAAGCATTCTACCACTGTCCATCTGCTACCCTCAGAATACCATGATCTGTGTCACACAGCATCTCAGGTTCGAAGCAGAGCACAGCCAGATTGCACCTGTGTAAAGTTGATTGCTACCTGAGGCTTTTACTGCAGCATTAGCTAGAGTAGGAGGTGGAAGTTGTGAAGATTTGAAGTAGAACACAGATGTGTTGGATCCACCTAGGCCCCAGGGGTCAGAGTCTTTGCTGGCTTTAGGTGATTTCTACCTCCTGGCATGTTGTAAGTCTCTCCCCAGCGGTAATTTGCTTATAACCAATAGAATATGACAGTCTTGAAGGGCTGTTATTTCTGTGACTGGGTCACAAAAAAATTCTGACTTTTGTTTTGCTAGAAAACTTTGCTGGCTTGGATGAAGCAAGTTGCCATGCTGGAGAGGTCCTCATGGAAGGGAACTGGGGGGTGGTTTTCATCCCACAGCTAGCAAGTAGCTGAAGGCTTAATTCCAGCAGCCTTGAGGAACTGAATTCTGCTAATTACCACATAAGTGAGCTTTGAAGCGGGTCCTCCTGTAGTTAAACCTTCAGAGATCTCTGTCCTCTCTGAACTTGGATTGCAGCCTTGGGAGAGACTGAAGCAGAGGTCCAGTGAAGTTGGGCCTGGTTTCCTGACACACAGAAACTATAAGATTAAAAAAAAAAAAAAGTATGTTTTAGGGCATTTTGTTACCACGATGACCAATAGTCCTGGTTTGCCTGGAGTGGTTGTAGTTTTAGCACTGGTAGTTCCTTTGTTCTTTATTTATTGGGATCAAGCTGACACGTAACATTATATTAATTTCATATGTACAGCATAATGATTTGATATTTTTATGTGTTGCCAAATGACCACCATAATAAATTTAGTTAATATACATCACCTGGGCAGCCCGGGTGGCTGCCTGGGTAGCATCGCCTTCGGCCCAGGATGTGATCTTGGGGACCTGGGATCAAGTCCCACGTTGCTTCTCCCTCTGCCTGTGTGTCTGCCTCTCTCTCTCTCTCTCTCTCTCTTTCTCTCTCTCTCTCATGAATAAATAAGTGAATAAAATCTTTAAAAAAAATATCCATGGGGATCCCTGGGTGGCTCAGTGGTTTAGCGCCTGCCTTCAGCCCAGGGCATGATCCTGGGGACCTGAGATCGAGTCCTGCATTGGGCTCCTTGCATGGAGCCTGCTTCTCCCTCTGCCTCTCTCTCTCATGAATAAATAAATCTTTAAAAAAAATCCATCACCCTACATAGTTAACACATTTTTTTGTGTTAAGAACTTTCATAATGCACTCTCCTAGCAACTTTCAGATATGTAGTACAGTAATATTAACATTTCAAATATGCATTACATTTGCCTTGATATGTATTACATCTCCATAACTTCTTTATTTTATAACTGGAAGTTTTTATCTTTTGACTCCCTTCACCCATTCCTCCCACCCCTCCACACCTCTGTCTCTGGCAACCTCCAGTCTATTCTCTGTGTCTTTGAGCTTATTTTTTGTTGTTATTTGTTCATTTGTTTGTTTCCTTAGATTACACAATATTTGTCTTTGACTTACTTCCCTTATTCTAATACCCTCAGGCTCTATCCATGTTGTTACAGATGGCCAAGATTTCATTCTTTCTTATGGCTGAGTAATCTTCCACTGTACATATATAAACCACCATTTCTTTTTTTTTTTTTTAAGATTTTATTTATCTTAAATAAGAGAGAGAGAGCGAGAGAGAGGCAGAGACACAGGCAGAGGGAGAAGCAGGCTCCATGCAGGGAGCCTGATGTGGGACTCGATCCTCAGACTCCAAGATCACACCCTGGGCCAAAGAAAGCAGGTACTTAACCACTGAGCCACCCAGGCGTTCTCCACAGTTTCATATTTATCTCTGTCTTGGCCATTGTGAATAGGGTGGCACTGAATGTGGGGGTGGTGGTGCAGATATCTTTTTGAGTTTGTGTTTTTGTTTCCTTTGGACATATACTTAGAAATGGATTTGCCGGATCATATGGTAGTTCTATTTTTAATTTTTTAGAAGCCTCTATACTGTTTCCATAGTGCATGTGCCAATTTACATTCCCATCAGCATTGTACAAGTGTTCCTTTTTCTCCACATTCTTAGCAGTACTTGTTATTTCTTGTCATTCTGAGGATGGCCTTTTGAACAGGTGTGAGGTGATACCTCATTTTGGTTTCAATTTGCATTTCCCTGACAAATAGTAATGTTGAGTATCTTTTCATGTGTCTGTTGGCCATCTGTATGTCTTCTTTAGAAAACTGTCTATTTAGATCTTCTCATTTTTTAATTAGATTTTTTTTCTGTTTTTGTTTGTTTGCTATAAAGTTGTAGTTGTATGAGTTCTTATGTTTGGATACTAATCCCTTATCAGGTATATGATTTGCAAATATTTTCTTTCATTTGGTAGTTTGCCTTTTCATTTTGTTAATGGTTTCCTTTGCTCTGCAGAAGCTCTTTAGTTTGTTGTAGTCCTACTTGTTTATCTTTGCTTTTGTTCCTTTTGCTTTTGGTGTCAGATTTACAAAATTATTGCCAAGACCTTTGTCAAGGAGCATATTGCCTGTGTTTTCCATATTTTAGAGCAATTTGTTTCTAGGATTATCAGCAGCCCCAGTTTGGTGGGTCTGTCTTAGTTTTAGCATTGAAAGTTATTGAAAGTTCTGAGTTTCAGTGATCCCCACAGTCCTATACAAATCAGGATGGTTGGCTGCAATGTTTATAATACAGCAACAGATACTTAATATACTTATGCATGTGTTATTTTTTTACTTACACAGAGGTATTTTCAAAATAGATTCCTTGAAGTGGGCTCTTTAGGGTCTAAATGGTAGATTCATCTAGAATTTTAGTAGATATTCCCAAATTCCCCATTGAAGGGTTTGTACCATTTTGTACTCTGATCTGCAATATGAGAGTGCCTGTTTGTTCATGCTCTCCTAACAGTTTGTTCCCATTAGCTATTTATCTGATAATTAAGTTAATTTAATATTTGATTTTACATTAAGAGTATGCTGACTCACATTGTCTTAGAATGAAGAAATACATTTAAACATTAGTACAGAATTAAACTGCATGATTTATACTTTGTTTATTCCCACAAATTCATTTCATTGAATTTATAAAGGGGGCAAATAGACTTAACTGAATCTGGTCAGTTTATCATAGGTTGGGCGTGTGTGTGTGTGTGTGTCTTTGTTTTTCTCTCTGTGTCTCCTTGGTCTCCCTCCCCCATTACTTGGTTTCATTTAATTGATTGACTAAACTTTCCATTTCACATGCAATCTGTTGATCCATCAATGAGTAGAATAGCCCAGATGGCGTGCTTAACTTCACTACTGTACTAGGGTACGAAAGGAACATGTGATGTGGTAGAGGCAGAAAGGATGGGGGTTCGAGGGGACACCCTTGTGATTGCCACCACATCTGGCAGATTCAGATGTCTGTATTGTCAGGCAGTTAACTCATGACAATGAACATAGTTGGGGTAGAGGAAGTCAATGAGCTGTATAGTATAGGCCCTGTCTAAACAGTCCACTCCAGCAGTCTTGTGGCCATGGAGGAATGCAGGCCCTGTGTTACCATTACAATTTTTCAAGATAAACTGAAATTGTAGTTTAGAAATATAAAATATAGAAAATACAGAAAAATAGTTGTGGGTTCATTTCTGAGTTTTCTATTCTGTTCTCTTGATCTCTGCATCTGTTTTTGTGGCAGTACTATACCATCTTGATCACTCCAGCCAGTGTAGAAAACAGGATGGAGGTTCCTCAAAAAGTTAGAAATAGAACTACCCTACAACCCAACAGTTGCACTCTAGGGTATTTACTCAAATACACAGAAATACTAATTCAAAGGAATACATGTACTCCAATGTTTGTAGCAACATTATCAACAATAACCAAATTATGGAAAGAACCCAATGTTCATTGACTAATAAATAGATAAGAAGTGGTATGTGTGTACACACACAAACACATGCACACAGTGAAATATGACTCAGCCATAAAAATAGTAAAATCTTATCATTTGCAATGATGTGGATGTAGCTAGAGAGTATTATGCTAAGCAAAATAAGTCAGTCAGAGAAAGGTAAATACCATTTGATTTTACTCATGTGAAAGTTAAGAAAACAAATGATCACCGGGAGAAAAAAAAGAGGGAGGTAAACCGAGGAACAGATCTTAACGACAGAGAAGGAACTGATGGTTGGTTACCAGAGGGGAGATGGAGGGGGATGGATGAAATAAGTGATGGGGATTAAGGAGATCACTTGTGATGAGCACCAGGTGTTGTACATAAGTGCTGAATCACTGTGTTGTACACCTGCACACTCTGTGTTCACTAACTAGAATTTAAATAAAAACTGAAAACTTTAATTGTGGCTCCTTAAGAAACAAACACCATTTGCAACAAAAACCTGTCTTTAGGCCAGCTTTGCCCTACAGGCTGCCAGTTTGGGGATATGGGAATATAGAGAATGGGCTAAGGAATCAGGATTTACTGAGCTCCTATAGAACGTTTTTCACTTCATCCGAGAATAAATGTATTATCAACATAATATTCCTGATGAAGAAACTGAAACTCAGGGAGGTTAAGTAACCTAAGGTTGAATAAGAAAATTGTGGCAGATTCATGTCCACGTCTTCAGATGACTGAATCTTGATTCTTTCCACCCTTCCAAGCCAAAGTCACTGTTCTCCGTGGTGTGAATGAGCTTTCAGTTTTCCTCAGAGAAAGTTTCTGAGCTGAAATTCAAGTGTGATTGAAGTGACTCCTTGTTCCTCTTGACTTTGTTACCCAGTGGCATAAACAGAACAGAAACATTGATGTTGTTTGGGAAGCATCCTAGATGTGGCTCCCTGGGGAGTGCTCCCTCGGATATGGATATCATCCCCTGTGTGTATAGTGGCTTCCTTTCAACTGGAAGTATACTCCATGAAAATGTTTCACTTTTGCTTTTGCCTGCAGTGTTTTGAACCTCCCTGTTTCAAAACATTACAGGGGTGAAGGAAACTCAAATGAGGGCAACATTAGATTAGGAGTCCAGTGTAGACAAACTATTCTACCTTATGTTCCATACCTGGTAATGCCTGTGATCTCGTATATTGTGCCCTCTGCTTATACTCCTTGCATTCCCCAATCTGCTCCCCTAGGACAGTGTGTGAGGTGATGTGAATGGAGGATTTGTGAAGTGGTGTGAATAGGGCTCTTAGAAATTAGGCCACTGGGGAATCAATCACATCAGCTGCTGGTCCTCTTCTATTTTATAACCTGAATAGGGTTTTTAAAAATTATTATTCTCATTTTTTAATCATTTATTTGAGCTATTCTTTTATAATTCTTTTAAAGATCTTTTAAAATTTATTTGACAGACAAAAACATGAGCTGGGGAGAAGAGCAGAGGCAGATGGAGAAGTAGACCCCTTGCTGAGCAGGGAGCCCAACATGGAGCTCAATCCTGGGACCCTGAGATGATGATCTGAGCTGAAGGCAGACGGTTAACTGACTGAGCCACCCAGGCACCCCTATAAATCTACTTTTTTTTTTTATCACTTTAGTCAGTAATTCTCCCTATTTTCTTTCATGTGGGGGGGGTTTACTTTTTTTTTTAAGTTTTTAGAACTTGAATTGTCTGAATTCTTTATAGTCCAAATAAATCTGCTTCTACAAAACGAAAAATTACATAGTTAAGTGTTTTGATGCTCTTTGAATTCATTGACTATTAATATAGGAAGATGGAGGAATTAGTAATTTGGCAGCTAAGGTAACTTTGTCCTGATTGGGAACAAGTAACACTCTTTTCCTATAGTTCTGGGCACATGGAGTGGTATGACTTATAACTTGTACATTTCCCTTTTTTTTTTTTTTTTAAGATTTTATTTAATTATTTATTTGACACAGAGAGAGAAAGCAGAGAGAGAGGGAGAACCAGGCTCCCTGTGGAGCAGGACAGCCAATGCAGGGCTCTATCCCAGGATCCTGGAATCATGACTGAGCTGAAGGCAGCCATTTAACCGACTGAGCCACGCAGGTGCCCCAACTTGTACATTTCTATCCATTTTCAGTTTAACTGAAAAAAAAAAAAAGAGCAAACTTTAGCGGATTAAAATAATAGAAATTGTGTATGAGGTTTGTAAATTGTTCTCAGAAAGCTAAACTAGGGGAAAAACCAAGCTATCAACAATTTTTTATTTTTAACTTTCTAGTTTTCAGTAGCATTTTATAAAGTTAATTAGATCCTTGAATCATTTAGGAATTGATTTTGACTGCTACTAATAGAGGCTCAAAGTAATGATGGATTAAACAAAATAAGACCCTTTTCCCCAACTTTTATGTAAAACAGAAGCAAACATTCCAGAACTAGTACAGTGGCTCCATGGTCATTAGTAACCCAGGCTGCTTCTGTCTTTTTTGTTCTTCCATCCTTATTGCCTGCCTTCTATATTCAAGGTTATCCCACTCTCAGGAGATGGCTATTGAAGCTCCATTGATCACTTCTGCCCTGCAGACATGAGGAAGAAGGAAAGGAGGTAGGAAAGGCACCTGTAGTCAACTTCTTTTCAGGGTTTTTCCCTCTTGAAACATTCCCCCATAACTTCTTAAATCTCACTGCCTGCCTTTATCTCTTAAGGGAGATAAGTCTCACTGCCTGCCTTTATCTCTTAAGGGAGGTTTGTAGATGTGGTTTTACAGCTGGGCACATTGCAGTGTCTTCTAAGGAAGAAAGGAGAATGGCTCTCGGGTGGGCAAGTAGCAGGCTCTGATGCAGTTGGTGTGGTTCTGCTTCCCTGACTGGGCGCTTACCTCTAGGTGAGATGGTGAGAATGCAGAGAGAACTCAATTGTTCAGCTCATACAGAGACAGTAAAGTGAGAAGGGGTCTCACCCAGCTCTGTCTGACTTCAAAGAGTCCGAACTTGAAATTTGGATATTACATTGTTACAGAGCAGATTGGCAAAGAAGGAGCAAAATGGGGAGATGTAGAGAAAAGAAGTGATGGGTTTTTTTTAAAGGTTGGGTTGGCACATTGTCATAAAAATAGAGGAGTCTTTTGTATCTTCGTTCACATACAGTAATGTTTATGAAATTCATCTATGTTATTTTATGTATTGGTAGTTTATTCCTTTTTTATGACTCAATAGTGTTCCAGTATATACATGCACTGCAGGTAATCTACCTTCCAGTTGATACTCACTTGGGTTGTTCCAGCTTTTGACGATTATTAATAAATAGGCTGTAAACATTTATTTGTAGTTTTGTTGTGTGAACAGGTATTGAAAGAAATTTTTTTGAATACCTAGGAATGGGTATTACTGGGTTGTATGGGAAATGTATATATAACTTTCTAAGAAATTGCTGAAGAGTTTTCCCAAGTGGCTGTGCCACTTATTAAGCTCACTGGCAATGTAGGAGAGTTTCAGGGACTCTGCATTCTTGCCAGCCCCTTATAATGCCATTTTTTTTGTTTGTTTACATTTTAATAGGTGTTTTGTGGTATCTTGGTGTGACTTTCAGGTACATTTCCCTAATGACTGATGGTTTTTAAGAGTCTTTGTGTTTATTTGCCCTTCATGTCTCTTTGATGAAGTGTCTCTTCAACTCTTTTGCCCACTTTTAATTTAAGTTTGTTTTCTTACTGAGTTATAAGAGTTCTCTATGTACTCTGGATACCATTCTATTATCAGATATACCTTGCACAGTACGTGGCTTCTCTTTTTATTTGTACAATGGTTTTATGCAATATAAACTTAGAGTTTTGGTTTTGTCTGGCTTATCAATTTTTTCTTTTCTAGTTCATGCTTTTTGTTTCCTATCAAATCTTTGTCAAACCTAATGTCTTGAAGATTTTCTGTGTTGTTTTCTTAGAAATTTTATAGAATTGGGATTTTGCACTTAGGACTGTGATCTATTTACAGTCACTTTTGGTAGGTGGCATAAAGATATGGATTGGGGTTTATTTTTGTTTATCGATGTCCAAAATTTCCAGAATCATTTTTTGAAAATCCTCTCTCCTTATCTTGATGTCTTTGTCAAAAAACCATTGACTATGAATATGTGTGGGTCTGTTTCTGAACTTGATTCTGTTCTATTGTATGCATTTATCCTTTCACCAGTATCATAGTGTCCTGGTCCGTGTAGCTTTACAGGAAGTCTTGAAATTAGACATGACAGTTTTTTTTTTTTTTCAAAATTTCATTTATTTATTAGATATAGCAAGAGAGAGCATGAACTGGGGGCGGGGAGAGGGAGAAGCAGGCTCCCCACTGAGCAGGGAGCCCGATTTGGGGCTCGATCCCAGGATCCTGGGATCATGACCTGAGCAGACGCTCAACCAACTGAGCCACCCAGGCACCCCTAGACATGACAGTTCTTTATTATGAAGTAATAGAAAAACACAAACATAATACACACACACACACACACACACACACACAAACACACACTGGTCTCTGCTCCTGGATCTTAGCACAGAGCTCCTAAAACTCTTATAATTTTGTAAGTGATAAGAGCACTAGGAGCATCGGTTGTTCTAATATTTGGTCTTAACCCTGTATCCAGACCTGGGCCCCTAAATCCTTTGGAATTTCTTGGATGATTGCAGTGTCTTTTGTTCTAATGAGGTAACTCTCTGGGTGGGGTCCTGGATAGGGACTGGTCACCAGAAAGACCAAGCCATGATTAGAAGCTTGGTACTTTTTGTTCCATCCCTTATTCTCCAGAGAGGAGAGAGGCTGGACATAGAGTTAATGATCCATCATGGCCACATGATAAAGCCCCCATAAAAATCCCCAAAGTATGGGGTTCTGAGTGATTCTGAATTGATGAACATGAGCATGTGTTGTGAAAGTGGCACACCTGGACAAGGTACGGCAGTTCCACACCCCTTCCCTGTGTATCTCTTCATCTGGATGTTCTTTTGTATCATTTATCATAGTGTTTTATAATATATTTTATACTGGTGAATGTATGTCCTTGAGTTCTGTGAGCCATTCTAACATATTATTGAACCCAAGGAAGAAATTGTGGGAACTTTATAGTGAGTTAGTTACATGTTTAGGTGACAGTGTGGGCTTGTGACTGGCATCTAAAGTGGGAGGTAGAGGGAGGGTTTGTCTTGTGGGACCGAGCCCTTAACCTGTGTGATCTGATGCTGTCTCCAAATAGATGGTGTCAGAATTGAATTAAATTGTAGGATACCCAGCTAGTGTTGCCAAGAATTGCTTGGTTATGAAGAAAACCCACACATCTCATGTCAGAAGTATTGTGATTGTGGTAATAATGTGAGAGTAAAAGAGACTCAAAGGAGGACAAATTAGATTTGCTAAAACATACACCTTTTTTCTTATTTTTTTCAAAAGTGTTTTGGCTCTGTCAGGTCTTTTTCTTTTCTTTTTCTTTTTCCTTTTTTTTTTTTTTTTTTGCTTTTTTCATATAACTTTTAGAATCACCTTGTCAATTTCTTTAAAAAAAGCCTTCTGGGATTTTCATTGGGTTTGCCATGAGGTTGTATCTTAATTTGGAGAGAATTGACATCTTAGCGATACTTAGTCTTTAATTTTCTGAACATGTTTTAGGTCTCCATTTACTTAGGTCTTCTTACACATCCACTTTAAATATTTCTCAATTTATAATTGAATTCAATTTATAATTCATTTTTTTGTGTATGGAAATTATAATTTTTAGAAAATATCAGTCTTGTTTTGTGAGACCTTGCTAAACAAATTCACTAATTAATTCTAGTAGTCTGTTTGTGTGTGTGTGTGTGTGTGAGTGCTGTAAGATTTTTCTGTGTAGGGAATCGTATTTCCTGGTTATACAGGAAGTTCTCTTTCTTCCATTCCAATATGGATGCCTTTTATTCTTTTCTTGCCTTATTGGGCTGGCTAGGGCCTATAGAAAAATGTTGACTAGGGATGTTAAGAGTGCACCTTCTTGCTTTGTTCCCAACCTGAGTCAAAAAACATTCATTCTTTCAACATTAAGTATGCTGTTAGCTATAGGTTTCCCATTGATATCCTTTATGAATATGAGGAAGTTCCTTCCAGTTCTTAGTTTTTTAAAAATCATGAATGGATATCAAATTTTATTAGTTATGTTTCTGCATCTATTGAGATGATGATATGGTTTTTCTTCTTTAGTTTGCTAATAGTGACCTACACTGATTGATTTTCAAATGTTGAACCAACTTTTCCTTCCTGGGATTAATCCCATGTGGTGAGGATATATTACTCTACTGTATATTGCTAATACAGTTTGTTCATGTTTTGGTAAGGGCTTTTGCATCTCTTTTCATGAAGGATATTGATCTACAGTTTTCTTGTAATATTTGTTTTTAGGTCTCATAGTAGTTAATGTGGTTTCATGCCCACCCAGAAATACATTATTAACTACTTATTTCTGAAGTGTTCTCAAGCAGATTTATGTGTGTTCTATTTTATTCCTGTCTCCTTTTATCTTCTAATATGTCACTAAGTTGACTTCTGTGTATAAGCATTCTTCTCTAATATGAATATCAAACAAAACCACAAATAAATGTGAAAATATGATGAACTATCATCTATCCTGTCAGTCCTCTCTGATTTCCCTAAAAAAAGTCAATAGCAAATGAAAGAATGGTACAGGGGAATGAAGGGTGTTTGTGTAAGTGTTTTGGATTTCAGTCCTTGTTTCCCATCTACCTTCCTATATGCCACCATTAATTGGATAAATTCTGTGTTCTAGAAAGTATTTAAATATACTTTATATAGTTTGTCTCATAGTCTTTCTTACACCAGCTATATAAGGAGTTTATATTTTCTCATTAAAAGATAAGGAAATAAAAGTTTAGATAAACCTAGCTTGTCCAAAACAGTACTCCAGCAGGGATTTGAAGCAAGTTTGCTTGCATATATTATGTTGAACTGCCTCCATGCCAGCTTCAGCATGCTAAGACATAGAGGACAGCTTTACCCGATCCCGCTGGCTTCTGACCACATTGTTCTCTTGTTGTGGCAAGTTTGGGGAGGCCTGGTCTAATTTTGCCTTCAATATCTCTTTGGTGGCACTCAATGACATGGACATAGCTCCTGGTAGGGGCAGAATTGTAAAGTGGATGGTGGAATCTTTTCCATTTCATACCTGTCTTATCTTATAGACTCGGAAGGTGAAGCTCCCTTATGTCGATGGAGAAGTATCTATGGGCTGGTGGAGCTTATAGCTAAGAATCTCTGAAGTACTTAGGAGAGGACCTCTACCCCCAAACCCATCCTAGTTTAGGTCACAGGAGGAACCAAGAACCAGATGTGGCAAGTGGTGGACAAGGAAGAATGAGGTAGCTAAAAGGTATGCAGAAGGTCAGTGGGTAAAGAAGGGAGTAGTGAGGGGATGTGTTTGAGAGAGAGAGCTTTGAGTATGTCTTCTTCTCTCAGGTCTCTCTTATGCAGAATGTGTAGGCTAGAGGCCTAGGAGCCTGCTTTTCAGAATTTAGGAATCAGTGGTTGTGAAGCAGGGCATCTGTGGGGTTTAGAAAAGCTGAGGTGTGTGGAACTGCTCAAGGAGGCTCCCTGCCATTTCTCCACTACCCCGTCCCTATACTCCCTATACTTTATTCTGAAAAGCTGAGTTGATAATGTCTCTAGGGTGTGTTTGTCTCAGACTCAGGAAAGCCTAGAGATAATCTGGCTTCCCCTTCCTGGCTCATCCCATCACTGCCTCCAATTGCATTTCTCTAGCCTCTTGTACTCTGCTAGCCTGGAGGCAAACAGAGCACTTACTCCCTCCTTCTGCTTTCCCTCCTGTGGCAGCACCCATTCTGCAATCACTCCTTAGTACCCACTGCTCTGGAGCTACTGAGGTCCGAGTATCCCCTGTACAGCCTCTCATCCTATATTATTTGTGCCATTTGTCATCATAGAACATCCTTATTGCCATGATTTCACTTGCTGAAAATTGTTGGTACTCAAGATCCTAGAGTAGTCAGGCCCAGCCATCTTCCTTATTTCAGTGGGGAAAAAAAGGACTATTATCTGATCAGAGAAAAATCTGAAAATAAAAGAAAGCATAAAGGGAAATAAAAGTCACCCATAGCATGCCACCCAAAGATCACTATTGCTAACGTTTGTATTGCCTTGTTTCTCATTTCTAAAATGCATTCTTCAGTCATGGTTTGTATCCTGTTTCGTCACTTTTAATACTTTATTAGGAGATTTTTTTCTGTCTTTAAATATCATTTGAAGATAAATTATTAATGGCCACAGAGTATTCTGTTGTATGGATGTAAAATAATTTAGTCCACCATTGTTGGACATGGGATTGCATATAGATAAGCCTCCTAAAGTTGGGGTTTTGGGAAAAAATTTGATTTTTTTTAAAGACTTGTCTTGTATACTGCCAGATTCTTTCACAGAGAGCATGTCCCAGTGTATGCTCAGAGCAAAAGTACCTGAGATTGCACATCCAACCATGTCAGCAAAGTGTTTCAGTTTTTATTTTTGCCAATAACATAGGTAACATAGGGCAATTCCTCGAATCAATCAATTTGTTAATCAGTGAGTGTTGGAGTTGTAGCTCTGCCACTTGCTGTTTATGTGACTTCTGACATCCAGTCTCTTTCCCTGTGACAGCAAAATGGGGAATTTAATAGTATTTCCAATAGAATGGCTATAGTCATTACAGCTTATTTGCTTTCATTTCAAGGAACTTTTTTGTTTTAAGATTGTATTTATTTAGAGAACGAGCATGAGTGGTAGAGGGTAGAGAGGGAGAGAATGTCAAGCCGACTCTGCCCTGTGAGTGTAGCTTGACATGGGGCTCAGTCTCGTGACCCTGAGATCATGACCTGAGCTGAAATCAAGAGTCAGATGCTCAACTGACTGAGCCACCCATGTACCCCTCAAGGTACTTTTGATGATAAAATGAATTAGGAAATGTAAAAATATTTTGTAAACCGTGAAGTACTTCTACACTTATTGAGCACTGCTGCATGGCCCTTGAGGGTGGTGTGATGTAAGGAAAAGTGGAACATAATTTTTACAAGTGAAGAACTTTAAAAATTGGTGCTATTTTACATGTGGCATCATTATAGCAACCACATGTCCAGTATTTCCTGAAATGGTCATCCTTTTCCCTGCAAATTCCATGTGTCAGACACTGTGTTTCAATTTTTGTTCATGAAGATTAAGTATTAATCTGACATAATGCCTGTTTATGGATTGTTCATAAACTTCACTGAGGTTAATAGACTTAGGAATTATTTCTTTAATCATGTTAACTTTTTTTTTATTTTTGAAGATGCAAAAGGCTAGTTGTATGAGCATACTCCTTTTGTCACTTTTGGTGCCTGACACATAGGTGTGTGTGTGTGTGTGTGTATGTATCTATGAATATCTGTTTATAAATATATTTTTAATTGGTAAAAATGCTCTCTTCTTTCACGAATAGTATTTACACGATCAGTTTCATTTCTCCCTTCTTTGATATAAAGTTGATTTTGAATCAACTAAACACAAAGGAGTGCCTTGTCTCAGATGTTTTCTTTCTTTTTTTTAAAAAAACTTTCCAGAACTTGATCCAGCCAAGCAAAAATCTTTAATCTTAGCCAAAAGTTTGTTCTCAATTATAAATTGATATTATCCTATAGTCTTGTCCCAAAAGAAATAGTTTTGCTAAAGATAAAGGTTCTACAAAAGAAGGCATTTTCACAAGGAAAATATAAAACTATTGTTTCTGCTCTGTTACTGAGTGGGGCAGCAAGTTTAGCCCATTGGTTTCTGTACAACAGGGCTCCTGAAAGAGGAGCAGACTTTATTTTCAGTGATTACTGTGTCATTTGCAATCCTGTGTTTTGTCTGATGCTGAACAATAGGGTTAATGGATTTTGATAGGGAGCGTGTGCCCTGCATCTTACCACACATAAGACTTTAAATGAGTGCATCAAAAACATGGTACTTGTCTGTCAAATTATTCTTGGTCTTTTCTGACATAAACAGTAAGCAGAAAACTAAATTACGTTTCCAGGGGCCTGCTGATCTGCCTGTACCTGACATGAACATAAAACCAAACATAAGAGTTTCTAGCTTCAGAGCCCACACCTAGATTCTGAGCCTTTCCTGGATGGGCCTTCTGGAAATTGGCTGGGAAGCTGACAGGATGGGGCTCTTCTCCATCCCTAGGCAGCCGTCTGTTTCCCTTCTTTTATCCTACTCCTCTTCTGCCACTGAGAAGCCCTCTGAATCCTTCCCTAGGGAGCCTGAGGCTCCCAGGATGGACTGGTGTTGAAGGCCAGACACTCCCCTAGGTTACCTTGCAAACATTTATCCTCTCCATTTTTGCCCCAAGGCCAAATGGGAGTGGTGGGATGCAGGCTATCTAAATTTACGGGGAAAAAAAGTTTTGAACAGATGATTTCCTGAGTAGATAACTCTAGGAACTACTAACAACCTCATAATGCCCTGGTGAGGCCTGATCATTCCTCTTCACATGCTGGAAGTGGGGAAAATAGAGAAAGCTAGTGCTGAATCAAGATTTGTTGGTCTGTAACAACTCAGTCATTGCTAAGTTCTGGTATTCTCCTACCTGGATACACCTCGGGGTGAACACAATATCAAGGAAAGAAATGAGAATGGCCTGAGGGAGCCATGATTTTGATAGAAAAGTGTTATATCCTTTAGTTTAGGTGAGGGTAGAAAAAGTTAGAAACAATTTTGCTGGGGAACTTTATAATGCCACAGGCTTGTGACCTCGTGCTGATTTGCATGGCCATACTTGCTTGCTCTATGTATGAGTCAGGTTTGCCTGGAAAAGCAGAACTGGTAGGAGATAGGTATTACCAGAAGGCGTTGGTTTAAATGGTTGTGAAAGCTGAAATCCCAGGGCAGGCAGTCTGGGAAGGAAGGTGGAGAGCAGGTTGGAATCCCCCAGGCACAGGGGAAAGCTGTTCAGGTAGGCAGGAAGGGAAGCTCCTGTGCAGAGACAGCAGTGGTAGGCCAGATGCCACTTGGAAGATGGCTCAGGGAATGCCCGAGTCTTCTCATGGGAGTTTCCACCAATTAAACCAGGTCTACCAAGATAATCTTAGAGTCCGTGAACTAAGGATTTGAATTTAGTTTGCAAATCCCTTCATAGCAGTGCCTGGATTAGTGTTTGTTTGAATAACGAGGAGAAAGTGTGTATATGTCACAAAATAGTTTCCCCCCACCCCTACCCCTCTGTCTCCTAATTTAGCCTAGCCAGTTTGGCATACCAAAAAAAATCACTCACTCATTTCCTCCCTCCCATTGTCCCTCCATTCTTCCCTCCTTTCCTTCCCAAAGAGATTCAGAACTTTTTATTTGAGACTTAGAATTCAGGCATTTCTAAAGTGCAGATTGAATTTTTTTTTAGAATGCCTTTTATTGGAAAAATTCATGCTGTAAGCTAGAACTGTGTTGTTGTGTGTCCTCCATGTCCAAGCGCTCCTTTGGCCTCTTCCCTTCATTTCAAGATGACTGTTCATCTTTACACTCAAGGTACTGGCTGTTCTGTGTGCCACCCCCATCCCCAAATCATTCCAAGCTGGGCTGTCAGGTCCAGGAACATGGTGGGCAAAGATTTATGTGACTGGAGACTCAACCGCCAAACACTCAGAAAAATGACTTTAATATGGAAATCTCTCCCCTTGCCAAATCTGTGCACATGAAGCAGCCACAACAAACAGGGCTATAAACAATGGTAATTGTGCTCACTGCACAGCATGCACAGATGCAGCAGCTTTTCAGATTCATTTTAACAAAGGGATGAATCAAACTTCTTGTTGGCCAACAATCCCACATTGTCTTCCCACTGTACCCTCAAATGGGGCAACATTCTCTGAGCTGTGAGGAACACTGCTTGGGTGCGAAGCTATTTGGAATGGTCAGTAGATAAATGCCAACAATCCCAGGACCCAGACTTGCTTGATACTTGATCTGAACATTATACAAAGAAGGCAGCATTAAATTCAGTTCAAATAGTTTTCATCTCGGGAAGGTTCTTTTATCAATAAGGCAAATCTAGGGGTTTGACCTGGGTGATGTGTGGAATGTCTGACAGATTACTCAGCCCTTTGCCTCAAACTGGGAGACCATTTGCCTCTTTTTTCCTCCTCTGTGTTTAGCTGATGTAGTGACACGTTTGTGTGATTACAGTCTGTTATTTCCATGAGATAATAGGGGAGGCCTGAGCAGCTTGAGTGCAGGAGCTGAAAATGCGCAGATCATTTACTGTAATGACTGCACAACCTTGGAGATGATCAGTGGGGTCAGAATCCTATGACAGAGTCGTTTGTCTTAGGCATGGTGTCTGGGTTCCTACCGTGGTGAGGGAATCTTTAATAGGGAAAACAGGTCTCTTTCCTCATGGTCCTGGAAGAGATGTCCAGAATATTCCCTGTTCTTCACTCTTTCCCTCCTGTGATCTTAGAGAGAGGGGCAACTTTTTTTTTTGGTATACAGTCAGATAAGAAATAACTTAGGCTTTGTGAACCATGAGATCGCTTTTGCAACTACTCAACCCTGCCATTATAACTTAAAACTCAGCCATAAGCAGCATGTAAATGAACAAGTGGGGCAACGTTCCGATAAAACGAACACTGAAGCATTTGAATTTCATGTTATTTTTACTTTTTATCAATTTTTTTTTTTTTTACCAAATATTCTTTTGATTTGAAAAACCATTCTTAGCTTATAGGCCATATTAAAACAAGCAATAGACTGGATTTGGCCTATGGGTATATGTGTTGACCATTGTCTTAGAGCATCTCCGGTTATCAGTTAGGATTTGGAAGGGGAGATACTTGAGGGTTCCTTCCAGATACGAGGGCCTGATATTTATTTGATCAGAAGCCCTAGACCTGGTTTTAGTTTTCTCATGTGCTCCCTGAAGTCATCCTTATTTCCCTAGCTCCCTGATTTAGAATGGTTGAAAAGTCTGCAAAGAACCATATATTCAAGTCCAAACATCTTTTTTTGTTTTTACTTTCAGTTTTGTCACGTTCATTGTGGTTTTAAAACATTTTGTTTCATTTTAGCCACCTGTACTGAGAGTTTTATTGGTTTTGAGAATTGTAGTAGTTTGAATGAGATAAGTGTGTCATAGATTTTGAAGTGTGAAAAGTCACTGAATGTCAACATGCTGATGGGGCCATTTGAGGTTTTGCTGGTGCTACTTCAGCAGGGCTGGGCACCCAGCAGAGCCCACTTAAAAGCTTTGTCTTGTCTATTTCTTTGCTCTTGTCTCTGCATAGAAGAAAAGCTTTCTCTGATGTCTTTTTATTTTCACTGTGATATATTGCTTTTGTGAAGCTTTAAATGAAAGAAATACTTTTGAACATCTCTGTGTCAGGAGTGATTCTATACTTGAAAATATAATAAGGTCTTTGGATAACATTCCTTGTGAGAACTTAACCACACCTTGTAATTTTTGTTTTCCTTAGGTCTGAGCCACCTTAAACATGCTTTTAATTTTGCTACCTCTGCTCAGAGGTTTTCAAGGCCCCATGACCTCAAATAAAAGACCAATATAGAGGGATAAGAAAATGTGAGAGTGGGTCACAAAGGGCCCCCTCTTGCCTTTGTTTGCATTGAGTCTGTCCTTACAAAAGAGCTGAGAGGTAGGCTTACAACGCTCTGTCATCCCTTTGGCAGAGAACAGAACCACATCAACAGTGCCTTCTCCCTGGTATTCTTTGGCAAAGGAAGACAGAGGTAACAGTTTTGTCCATTTTAATGCACTGAAGTTTGGAAAGGATTTTGAAGTAGGGTAAATTAGATTGAAAATCACAGTGTCATTCTTCAGTCAGACGACACATGGCCTCTGAAAATGTTCAAAAGCTTTATCATTCTCGTGCAAAATGTTAGCAAGTAAGCAAGGCCTTAGCCTGCTCTGCTTAGACGCACAGCAGAAGCCAGGGCCCAGTTGAGCCTCCAGTAGGCCAAGGAGCAATCAATTGCCCCAAAGGGAGAGTCCAGCCCTGTGCTGTTGTCGCTGTTAGTGGTTGTTGCCTGTTTGGGGTCATTTTTAGCACAAGGGCAACGGCTTTTGTGTGCTCCACCTACACACAGGTAGGTGGAGATAGCCTTGAGTGTGGCTCAGGTTTTCCTGCTCTAGAAGGTAGGGGGATTGAGGAGACTCAGGATTTCATCATAGTGACAAAGAATTTACTCTGCTTCAATTTCACTGTCACTCACAAATATGGCTTGATGGCTTATGTCATACTTCTTGCTACAGAAGGACTTGGTGGCTCAGGAGCCACAGTTCTGGGCACACACCCCCTTTCTTTCTCACCACCTGCTGTACCCACCTCACCTGCTAAAGTTAGTTGTTGCATTTCTGCCTCTGCCCTGTTTCTCCAACACATATACATATGCATGCACACATGATTTCATAATTTCCCATACAAGATCAAAGGCCAGATGTGATGCTTATCTACAGCCTGCCCACAGTGTGATTGTACCTAGGTATGTAGGTGACAGGGAAGGCAGCTGTCATGCTAAGATTGAGTGCACCCTCAGAACCTTTAGCCCCAGGTATCTGTTCCTCTCATTTGCTGGTCAAGTGAATCCTATAAAAAATAGTTTGCATTTCTGTTCCCTCTCTTACCTTGCATCAAGAAGCAGAATGAATGGCTCCATGTAAAATATGACAAGCATTCATTTATTATATCAAATAATGATTGAGTGACTAACATTCAGGCACTGAGTGAGAGATAAGGGATAGAATCATGAGACAAATGATATGGCACTAACTAGGTGTGTCAGTAAGCCGTGTGACCTTGGACAAGTTACTGAACTTCTTTGGAACTGGACCTAATCTCTGCTATTGGCTCTTTCTCTGTTAGTGTGAAAATCCAACAGACATGGTGGAGGGGGAGGGGAGGGGTGGCTTCGGTTTCATGGCAGAAATGACTCCTGAAAGGAAGTTCTCTTAAGTGGCATTACTATCCAGAGGGAAGAGTAAGAAAACTGTGAATAAGACAGTGTCCACCTGGACACCAGGAGAAAGCAGCCCATTGTCAGGGGAACTAACTAGAAGTGGAAGTTGTCTTTGAAAAGTGATCATTTGCTTCTTTCATAACAAGAGGCTCTTCTGTCATACAGGTAATCTGCAGAAGAAGGAGGAGGAAGGTGTTCTCTTTGGCTGGTTGTTGCCTTGGTCTTGTGTCCCTTCCTTGAGTAGGCCAAGGGATCTGGGTACCATTCAGCAAATGGACGTTGCTTGGGTTTTGAGGATTTAGAATATAAGTGGAATGGGGAAAGCAAAGCAAGCCTCGAAGCCGCAAAGAGCCTTGCATCACACTTTTTATTGTCTTGATGTGTCTCTGTTTCTTTGTTTCTGCAAAGGGGGCTGGTCGAATTCTACATGTGTAGGTGGTTATACCACTTCAAAGTGGCCTCATACACATGCTTATTTCACTCTACCGGGGAAGCAAGGAAGAAAGGAAGGCAGATGCTGATTGGTGCCTTTGGTAATGGGCTGTCCTGTAAATAGCCTCTCTCTGAGAAGCTTTTGGACCATGACCCTCATCCACCTAGGGTGACTTCTGATTCATGTTTTTGGAGACCTTCAGCCTTGAGCTCCTTCAGACTTACACCAGGTATAAGGTTTTCATTATAAATATCAGTGGTCATACTCAGTGCCACATTCTGCACATGTGAGCTGGACCTAAGGAATGTGTCACACTGATCACTGACATGACAAGCTCTTAGAAGCATTAAATGTTGCTGAAGCAGGCATGAGGGATTCTAGATGCATAGAGTTACTGCTTCTCAGGTATTGCCATTGTAGATAAAGTACTTAGTATATATGAATGGTTCCATCTAGTTATCTTTAACCTTTCAGAATGAACTTAAGAATGAAATAGCAGTTTCTTTTATTCTTCATCCCAATAGAATGTTGAGGGAGTCTTGCTGTATTGTGCATTGAAAGCCCTCATTAGCAATGCAAGCACTTCACAAGGCAGTGAGTGACTCATAAAGGTCCAGAAATAGTAGTGAGGAAAATTGCTTTTATGTAATTTTTTCCTCAGAATATCACGCTCCGAATACTTATCATTTCAGTAGGAACACATGGGAAAGATGACATCTTCCAGGGCCCACAGGGATGCTCCATCTCCCAGAGCCATGTTATTGCCTCCAAGGCATCCAGGAGCCACCAGCAGCATTAGGGCAACTGTTGAGGCACAACAGGGGAGCAAACAGTAAAGGGAAGCCTAGAAGTGACTTCTATCTACAATTTCAGTAGTATTGCATTAAGCACATATACTTTAAAGACACTTAGGTTTATTTTTTGTTTATTATTGTTTGGCTTCCAAAAATAAACTCTTAAAAATTTCTTAAATTAGGGCAAAATACATATAAAATGTACCATTTTAATCATTTGGCACTGTATGGTTGAGTGACATTAAACACATTCACAATATTCTGCAGCCATAACCACCATCCATCTCCAGAACTTTGTCATCTTTATAAACTGATACGCTGTACCCATTAAATAATAACTCCCCACTTCCCTGCTTGACCCCCAGCCTCCCCCACTCCTGGCAACTACCATTCTACTTTCTGTTTCTGTAAACTAGAGTCCTTGAAGTAACTCGCATAGGTGGAATCACACAGTATTTGTCCTTTTGACTGGCTTACTTCACTTACCATAATGTCCTCAAGGTTCATCCATGTTGTAGTCGTGGTCAGAATGTCCCTCCTTTTTAAGGTGGGGTAATATTCCATCATATATATATATATATATATATATATATATATATATATATATATATATATCACTTTTAGTTTATCCTTTCATCTTTTGACAGACACTTGGGTTGCTTCTTCTTTTCAGCTATTGTGAATAATACTGCTATGAACATGGGCATATAAATATCTGTTGGAGTCTCCACAGATACCGTATCAACGCACAGGGAGAGCACTGGCAGAGGTTGATGGTCCAGGATTCTGAACCTAGTGGGATCGATAGAGATGGTCACCCAGACAGAGTGGGGAAGGCAACAGGGGGTGGGCTTGATCTTCATAGAGGCCTAGCCCTCTGTGAGGATTTGATCTTTAAATACTCTTTTGTGAGGTTGTGGCTAGCTTAGTGAGAGCTCCGGAAAGATGAGCCAGGACCAGCACCTCCAGGAGCCGTTCAGATGCCCACCACCAGATGACCATGCAGAGGAACCATACCAGCTCTTCTCCCCAGTGCTGCTGGTGAGCCCTGCCACACACACTTCTGCCCCTTGCCAGAGATAGTCCAGCACCAGAATGTCTGCTGGTTCTTCTAGGTCAGAAGTGAGGATCATATCAGCAGTGTTTTGGTCGTAAAGCTGTTCTGAGGTGGTAAAGATGAGCACATCTCCTGCAGCTTTCCGAATTCAGCTGGCCCTTTGGAGCCAAATCAGACTCTGAAGTTTAACACATGTCTCCCAAGGGGTTCTCAGAAGGGGGCTGTGCTGTGTGCAGCCTACCAGCTGTGAAAAGCCTCTGGATGAGAGGGCACAAGAATTGAGTATAAGCTTGCAAGTTATGGCAGAGGCTTAGGAGAGTCATCCTTGGTGGCCTGGAATGATCTGACTTGACACCAGGACATTCCCTCCTTGGGATAGGCCCAGCCAGTGTCTCAAGGACCCACATTCTTGTTCTGTGTTGACTCTCCCATTAGGCAATGAGTACTGCACCCTAGATAATGAAGTCTTGGAAAGATTAGCATTC
Source organism: Canis aureus (assembly GCF_053574225.1). NCBI lineage: Eukaryota > Metazoa > Chordata > Mammalia > Carnivora > Canidae > Canis > Canis aureus. The sequence goes on from NC_135615.1 coordinate 53,519,707, forward strand.
TGCATACTTGGTTAAAAAAATTTTTTTTTGCAACTGGTGTTCTGCTTTTTCCTAGAATCTTTGCCTCTCTAAGGATTAGTCCGTCCTCTCACAAAGTAAAGAAAGAAAGGGATCCAAAAAATATTGGTCCACAATAACTTTCAATAAGCACCCCAAGCCAAGTGATAAAGATATATTACATGCTTCGAAGTTCTGTGAGAGCCCTCCCAAATCCTTGCTTCACTGCCTAAAGGGGCCCTTTGCGTTAAAATAGCTTACACTTCAGGCCTGGATTTCCAGAGGATTCATTAGTCAGTGGCAAGTGGGAGTTTTGGCCCCATGACAACTTGGAAGATTTGCCGTTGATTTGGAAAGAAGGGCAGCCTTCTGAATGTTCTGAATACAGAAAAGGGGACAGAGTTCTCAGTTGAACACTAATGAGAATAAGATGAAACTGGTTCAAAAAGATGTCCAACCAGCAAAGAGACAACTACACTTGTGTGTGTGGTGGACGATTTGAGCACGGTCATGGAGTGGACTGACACAGATAAATAGGTTGCTGTCTTTAAGAGTATCCAGGGAGCTCTCATCAGAATGTTTTTTACCCCAGAATTAAAAACAAACAGAAAAAAAACCAAAACAACTCAGTCTGTTTATAAAGGGAAGGATGTTCTTGTTGAATTATCTAGATCTCTTAGGTTTTGCTCTGTGGCCCCTTTAGACTTGAGTAGTAACAAAAGATTGCAATTTTTATGTAAGTTACCTTGGGGTTGAGATATTTAAGAAAAAGGATAGAAATTTTTTAGTGATTCACAAAGCAATAGGAAGAATTCTGCTGTAGGAATTAAAGGAAATGGGACTAGCTTTGGGCCTGTGACAACTTTGGCTACTCACAATTAGGGGTATTATTTTCCCCTTTGGGTTTTCTGCTTTCTCATTTTATAATGGAGTAGAGATGGGTGGGAGGCATCTATCTGGGTCAGATGTCTTGCTCACGATACAGGGAGCTTCAGAGATCTTCTGAGCCATCTGAAGTAGTTGGCATTGTGTTACGTCTTTATATATATGGGCCTTTTTCTGAATAGGGCTCATGACTTTGTCATACTCCTTAAAGTGGTTTATGACTCCCCAAGTATTAAGGAACCCCTGAAATGGATCTCTAAATATCTCAACAGTTTATGAACATGCTGTGGCACATCTGTGATTTGCCAGATTATTCTGGTTTATTCTGAAGAGGGGTCTGTGATGGTGTTTTCCCTAAATCTGTTGTTTTCATTGTAACTTGAGAGCAGTTGTAGGTGCATGCTGTGGTTAACTGTTTCCCTAGTCCCGACTGGACTTTCTGGGGGAAACAGTAAAGAAGTAGGAAATAGGGAGTCTTCAGCCCCTTTAATCTTCCTGGGTCCTGACTGTGCCTGTTTAGCCCAGCCTGGCAGGAGGCTCAGACAGGCCCCACTGTGAAGCCCTGCAGTTTTTGCTCTATAGCCTTTCCTGCTGGGTCCCTTTCACCCTCCCTCCAGCCTTACATCCATATCTGCCCATTTGATGTCCCCTTCTTTTTAAAAAAATTTTATTTGAGAGAGAGAGAGAGAGAGAGAAATAGCAAGAAAGAGCATGAGCATGGGGAGGGGGAGGAGCAGGCTCCCAACTGAGCAGGGAGCCAGACTCTGGGCTCAATCCCAGGACCCTGGGATCATGACCTGAGCTGAAGGCAGACACTTAACTGACTGAGCTTCCCAAACCCCACAGTGTCCCTTTCTTTAAATAATTGACTATGATTTAAAAGTAAATGGAAAGTAATCTTTGGGCAGGAAAACATTTTAATACTTTCAGGATACCCTCTGCCTCTGGGAACATATGCTGAGTTATTAACATATGTACAGTCAGAAAAAAGGTAGAGATGGGGAGGGCTGTGTTCTTTTTGAGGAGGAGAGTTCCTGGGGTGGATTTTCATACTGGGTGAACTTCTTGGGAACACCCACAAGAAGTGGCACATCAGACCATTCTGCCCACGAACATTTGAAGAAACAAGATGCAATCAAATGATCCTCTGTTCGACACACACAAAATTCAACTGTTTCAAAACACTTTCAACATGACTTTTGTTCCTTTAGATTTCTTGTTCCAAAGATTTTGCTCCGCCCAGCAGGGGATTACTGAATATTCTGAGAACTGTGTCTTCTGCCCTGAGTCTGACCTTCCCAGTGCAATGCCATGGTCCTGGGATGTTCACAGAGTGAGGGTGTTGGGGTGGGGAGATCATTCGACCTGTATTACCATATGTTGTTTATTAGGCAACATTAACAACTTTACTTTCCTTCAATTGTGGGAAGGCTGTTTCCCTGAAATGGCACCTGGGATTGTTCAGATCTAAGGCACAGGGTGAAGTGAGCTGACAAAGGTGCCACTGAGGTCCCTGCTGTTAGAGGTTAGCTTCTCTGCTCTGCCTGGGTTGCTGAAGTATGAGTGAGGGTGTGATACTGAGATGGTCCTGTGTCTCTTACATGCCACTGTCATTTTGTTTTTGGAGGATAAAAAGTTGAATTTAAGCCATTTGGATTTTTTTTTCTTTATTTTTCTCCTCCTTCCCTCCTTGAAGCTCTTCTCCATCTAAGGCATGTCAGATGCGCAGTTTTTTTTTTTTAGAGGAATTATTTTGTGGTTACAAATTCATGGATTCCATTTTGTACTTCTTTTCCTTAAAAAGGAGAAGGTGCATGTTTCAGGTGTTTGTCAGCATGAATGCCATGTGACCCCATAGTTCAGTTCACTATTTATGAAGGATGTATTTCAGTGATTTTTGAAAACTAGGGCTGATCAGTATTTCCCTTCTATTTTATGATTCTCTTTAGCCAGATTTAGCATTTTTTCTAGAGTATTTTAAGAAAGAAAATGTATAGAAACATTTCTATTCACATCACATGTTATTAAAGCCCTCTTGTGGGATGAAGTTTAACTCTTGAAAGGGGCTCTGTGATAGCTAAAAATTTGGTGTTCAGCGATTACTGCTTGTTGAGAACTCCCAAGTACACCCAGCATTGCAGTTTTTGAAACAATTATCTCTTTTTCTCTGGTTTCTCATCTCACTTGGTTCCCATAGAGAGCTGAGACAGGCCCTCTGTTTCTGTTTAAGTAAAACAACTGACATTTATGGCCTAGCCGGAAGTATAAAGGTGGGTTGAATGATTCAGGCTTCCTTTTTTTTTTTTCCTCCCAGCTGAAAATGTGATATGAGTTTGTTATATATTTGTTTAATCTTAATTCAGGCTCATCTATAAAAATCCTGCTGGGAAAAAGAAAGCAAAGCTTCAACATGTGTTGAACTTGGAATAAGAAACTTTAATCGTTAGAAAAACAAGAATGTGTAAATTTCAGATTGTAACTAATCACAATATATTCAGACAGTGGCAGGAACATTTTAGTTTCCATTTTAATATTTAGTTCACACAGTCATGCATTAAAGTGACCTTTTGAATGTGTATTTTTCTTAAAATTTTTTAGGCTTATGTTTATTTTATTTGACTGAAACTCTAGTGGCTTATATGAAATAAAGCAGATGTTTTCCATTTACAGAAGGTGCACCTGACAGCCTGCACAGGTTTGCTGCTGGCCAGCTGTTTGCTTGCAGCATCAGTGGAGATTTTAACTGCAGAGAATAAGTAAAAGGCTCCGTTTATTGGGCTCTTATGTGCTTGTCCCTAATTAATTGATTGATTAGGTACATGATAGTGAGAGGCTTACTAGATTAGTTTATTGGAGAGAAAACTTAGGACCATAGAAAGTAACTTTTCCAAAGTCACAGAGATCAAAGTTAGATAGGAAAAGTGGGGTTTCTGACAACACATGACTGCTCTATCGCCTTAACACAAACATCACTGGGTCCGTCCTGCCACTTCAGATGTGAATACGTAAGTTTGCCTTGAAACTCACGTTGATCCAAAAATGTGAGGAAAAGTCCAGCAGCACTTTTTAAGTTCCTGGGGATATATCTTGTTTTCAGGAGAGGTAGCTCAGATTTGTGATTCAGAGTGTGAGCTGTGGATCACGTGATCAACCTGTCCATGCCTCTTCATCTATAATGTGGAGGTAAGCATGGTTCTTCCTTCAGAGGGTTGTTATGAAGACTAAACTGTTTCATTCACGCCAGTGCAGGGCAACCTTGCAGGTAAGCTGTTAAGATTACTGTGGATGTTACTTCTGAACCCCGCATCCTACTTCTCAATAAATTCAGTTTATGGATGGTCTCATCCTTGAGGAGCTAGGTGACACCCCCATGACAACTCCAACATAGAACTCAGTTTTTCTGATTTTCATAAAACTGTCACTCTTTCCCCAGGCCTCTGTGTATATGTGTTTAGTAGGATTTACCAAGGGCTTTGGGGATTCAGGGGAATTTACATCTTTACTTCTCAGAAAAAGTACATAATCTCATTTGGAAATTGGGTGCAGTTTTTCTTAAAAGTCTGTATTGTTCATGTTATAGCAGTTGTTGCCTTGTTTCCTGCTAACCCTTGTCCTCACAGTCTATAACCTACCTTGTGAAGTTGTTTTCATAAATAAACAGTTGCCTAAAGAGAATCCTAGAACTAGGTGTTAACCCTGATATTGATCTCAGGGAAGATGATTCTTTTTTTTTTTTTTTTTTTTTTGAAGATGATTCTTTGTTGTGTTGATCCTCCCTTTCCCTTTCTCCCTCTCTTCTTTCCTTCCATATTCCAAAACATGAGAAAGTGCTGAATCAATCGGTGGGGTATTTTCTAATATCAAGATTGATAGCTATCTTGAAATGTCATATTGTCCTGTTTCAGTGCTGTCAAATGTTTCAAAAATCCTTCCTTTTATTCCCACTTACCTCTTGGAAGAGTTCCCTGATGGCATTCACCTGCTAGCTTTCACCCAGACTGAGTGTGGAGCCTCTGGGGAGCCATCATCTGATGGCAGGCTGCTCCCCTTGCAGATACATACAGTGCTCCCCCCGCACGCCCCCCCCCCCCCCCAGGGTTCTGTTCTGTCTCCCTTCCTGGCTCTGTGATCCTTGGAGCACACCATTGATGGGGTCAGGATGCATCTCTAGACTGCTTCCCTCCCTTCAGGGTAAGAGCTCACTCCCTCAGGGGAGAGAAGTAGGGAATGAGCAAAAAGGTGGCAAGTGGCTAGAGAAGGGGAGAAGCCAGGCAAAGAAGAGAGGAATTGATTAGAGCTGGACTGACCTGGCAGACAAAGTTTGGTTAATATAAACTGTGTGTGTGTGTGTGTGTGTGTGTGTGTATGCGTTCATGCCTGAGTGTGTGTGTATGCATACGAACACAAAATTGCGTATGTAAAAGTATATAAATAATGCATTTAAAATAATTATGATTGTAAAATTTGAAAAATATGGACAGATCCAAAGGATATAAATAAAATACTGAACATTTTACCATTTACCATTTTACCATATACCAAAGAGAAATCTTTGCTAAAATATCACTATTTTTCTTTCCACTTGTCTTTGCATGACTACACACATATCTGTATAACATACTTTAGCCCAGAAATGACCTATGCTTGCCCATTATTGATACCTCTGTTTAGGCTTGAGTGAAATACATACACTTTTATCCCCCTGGACAGAGGAAACTCACTTGCTACCTTTTCTGATTTTTACAACGTTTTCAGGGCTTATGTTCTTTTGCAGTGATGGCGCCATTTTGCTCAGTTCAGTCATGTATATCTCTGCAATTGCATTCTTGCCCACCCATTTTCGGGAAGCTTTCTTCACCTATTAAGTCGAAAAACCTCAATTTTCTGTCCCTTAGCTGGCCCCATCTGAAGCTTCACAGACAGGAATGCCCATTTTGCAATAGTTTTTATACAGGAGACACATCTTGTTCCTTCACAGGTGCCTGTGAAATGGATCATTTAAACGTTGAATAGCAAAACAGAGTAGTATTAGGTTTGTAGATATAAGCCTGGGTTCTGGTCCATTTCTTTATGCAGACTTGTCATCTACTAAATGGGATATTAAAAGCAAGCACTTGATGCAGGATATTGTAAGGAGAGATAACTTAGGAAATGTGCTAATGTATATTGAACATGATATGGGAAGTACTCAGTTTATGAATGCTATGGTTCGTCAACTGTAAGACTATAGGACAAAGTAAAGTATTCAAAGAATGTTCTCCCAAGTTAAACCATAAAGGTAGAGCTTTCCTGCAAAGAATAACTGCCCTGGGGATGAATTGAAATAGAATTCATAGACTACTACAATAGTAGCAGTATCTGTATGAGCACTCCTATGCTCTGAGCAATTCACAGTGTTCCATTTAATTTTCACTGCAATCCTATGAAGTGGGTACCACCACTTTGTCAGTTTGAATATAAATCCCAAAAGCAAGCTAGCTTAAGTGATAGGAAAATTCACTTTCTCATGATAGGAAGTTCAGAATTAGAGCCGTCTTCTTAGTTGGTTGATACATTGATCCAAGATGTCAAGTGCAACCCTGACTCTGTCTCTCAACTGCCATCCCCTATGTTGGCTTCAGTCTCAAGCTAGAAGCAAGATGGTGGCAGTAGTCCCAGACATGACAGCCAAACACAGCAAAGTCCAGAGTGAGATCATTTCTTTGTGTGGCTCTCTCTTCAAAGTGAGAATAATTTCTCCCAATGTCTGCAGTGGATTTTCCTTTACATTTCATTGTTCAGAATGTTGCCCCTTTCTGAACCAATCAATGAAACAAGCAAAGATAATTACCCTTAGATCAATTAGGTTCACTTCTGGAGTTAAAAGTGGGATTAGCTGCCCTGAGGTTCAGGCTTGCATGAGAAGGAGTGGATACCTGGCAAAACTGGGGTCTTGTTAAGGAAGAATAGATGCAGGGTTGGCACCCAGTAGCATCCAATTAAAGAATCATGTCTCTTTTTCAGATGAGGAAGCTGGCAATCACAAAGCTTAAGTAAAGTATCTGATGTCCTGTGGCTAACAAGGGGCAGAGGCAAAATTGTAATCTATAGTTCATGTGATTCCAGTGATTACACATTTCTGAAACAGGTAAATACACAATTGTCCTGGTCTTTTGCAAATACTCAAATTATTAGAGGATGATTGAAGCATGATTCTTGCAGGAATTGTAAAAGCTTATGGACCTTCTGAAACCCAACACCGAGCAGCATGGAATGCTGAAGAGTACTGTGTGTAGCCAGTGTGATCTGGCACAGAGCCAGGAGTGGGGTGGTGCCTTTGGAGAAACAGTGGAGGTGAAAAAGCTCATGCTTCACCAGTGACACATTGTACAAAGGGTATGTATAGTCTTGTGCCAGAGTCCAAGCTGTCCAAAAGATAGAGACACAGAAAGTAGAGTCCCCATTTTCATCAGTAATGTTTAATGTTTCCAGGCTGTGTATCCTTCACAAATGACTCCTTAGCTGTTAATCATGAGATCAAATAGAGGTAAATACTCTTCTCATCGATACACTTGATAAAAAGGAGAATCAAGAGGAGTTACAGTTTAGCCTGGTAGCTGGTAGCACAGGATAGAATTCTTGGGATGATTTTGACACCTGACATCTAATGGACATTCAAGTGGTCACCATGTTGCATTTCCACTTCTCCTGTCTAGTAGTCTTCAACCTCTCTATTCCTGTTGACTGTGTCCTCCTGTAGGCTTTTATGCTTGGACTTTTTTTTTTTTTTTTTTAACCATTGTTGCCTGTCATCTCTCCCTCTCTCTGTCCCCAGCAAGCCTATCCTACACACTGCCCTTGAAGGTATCTTTCTGAAATATAGACACAGTCATACCACTTCATCCTGAGTAGACTCTTGACAGGTCCCCCAAGTTCATCTCCTTCAGAATCTCATATAAAGCCTTTCACAGTCTTGTCCCAGTTTGCCCCTGGAGGACTCTTGTCCCCTTGATAACTAATGCATGTCTTTCAAGACTCAGGACATGTGTTGCTCCTGAATTCCCTGTGCTTATGGCATTACAATGTAGTGCATCTTTTCTCTCTTAGGCTGTGTCTCTCTAAACTGTGGATCATGGTTTTCTTTATATTTGTGTCTCCCATGTAGCTAGTAATTGGACCTGCAAGATCAGTGTTGTTGGAAATGAAGTAACTTTCAGTTATGTATCTTATGTATAGTTGATACTAGACTGACCAGTGCCTATGTTTCAGTTGTTCGTGTTTTTTTCTTTTTTTTTTTTAAAGCCTTTACACCATTCACTTAGGCACCCATGTCCCTCGTTAGCAACTCTTGTTTGGGGTAGTGATGCTCACCCTTAGACAAGAGCATGGATAGTGATGCCCTCTGTGCTCCCTGTTCCTTGAAAGATCACTATTATATCTTAATTTAGTATGTTTGAAATCATGAGAGCTATCAGCTTCAAGTTTGTAGTATGTGCCAGACCTTGTTTGTCATTACTGCACATGTATTAAGTCATTTAATTATTTCAGCAACAGGTTGATTTTTGTCCTACTGATTCCCTAGTGTATAAGTGAAGAAACTAAAGCACGGAGAGGTTAAGTGACTTGCCCAAGGTCATATCACTCAGTAAATGATGGAGCAGAGGTGGGAGGCCCTTGGATCAGATGTATTTTGCTCACAATAGAGAGAACCCAGGCTATCCTAGTCCAGAGCCAATGATCATGACCACTTAAGGCTCTGAAACCACTAATAATGGCCTCATTTTCATTGTATAGTCTGTTAATCATTAGTTTTTATAAAAGATGTTGTACAATTAAAAGCATGAGCAGTTGGGAGCAAATATGAATATGTTTGAATTTCCTCCTTATGATATCTCCTTGCTGGGACTCAGTTAAAATCAACACATTCTTCTTGGAATGCTTGGACTCAATACCTTTTATGTTACACTAATTTAAGTTAACAAATGACTACTCACCAAGATGGGTAACAAGAGGTCTGAGTCATTAATTTGCTAAAATGTTTTCCCTGTTGGGCACTTGAGAATTTTGTCTTCTCTTTTTAAAAAAAGGTTTATTTATTTGAGGAAGAGAGAGAGAGAGCAAGCAAGTGAGCGAGAGCACATGCACAAGTGGGGTGAGGGGCAGAGAGAGAAGCAGACTACCTGCTGAGTGGGGAGCACAGTGCTGGGCTCCATCCCAGGACCCTGGGATCATGACCTGAACAGAAGGCAGACACTTAACTGATTGAACCCAGGTGCCCCGAAAACTTTTTCTCCTTTACCCTTACTCTAACACACCCATCTTTGTCCTTCCTGCCTTGATAAGTAACAGAGTCTCGCTATAGATTGTTAATTTGCTGCCTTGTACCTTGAAGAAGGTAAACTGAATACACAACTAATAGCCTCTAAAGGAGGAGGGCTCTAGGCATCCTGCTAGGATTTGAACCTCCGGTTCTAGGGAGTCTGAGCATTTCAAGCCCTCAGACAGAAAAGCACTAAACTTTGCTATGTGTGTGTGGGGGGGAGGGTGGGGAGGGTAGGTGGGTTATGATAGGTAAATAGTGTAGAAGAAGAGGAATAAAATCAAATCCACTTTCAACATCAGGGTATAACCATCATTCTGCTTATACTTTGGAGAGAAGTAAAAGGATCCTGTCATTTGAAATATATCAGAGACTGATCTACAGCTATAGGTCTTTCTTTCTCTTGGCCTCCCCTTCTCTCTCCTCACCCAGAAGGCATTCTGCTTAAGGCCTGTGTCTGCTTGTTTTCTCTCCACACTACCACTTACAATACAATGTTTGATATAAAATATGTGCTAAACAGTGTCTTGGGAACAGGCTCCCTCTGTGGATGGGACTCTGTTCCCCAGCCAGCCTTCCATGGCCACCTGTTTGTACAGGGGTGACCAAGCCCTTCTTTGTTCTCTGGGTCTGCATTTTTCTTTCAATCAAGTGTACTGCTTAAATCCATGATACTAATGTGAAGGCTGCTCCTAAGAAGTCCCTCCTTTTAATTGCTCCCTAACTTATTTTTCTCCACAAACACTTAAGACCTGCTCAGGATTCCCTGGTGGAAGATCTTCTCATGCTTCAAGGTGGCGTAGGGAGGGAGCTGGAATACAAAATGTGTGGACTCAGTCTTATTAGAATCCACTTGGCAATGTAATATTGTTTGCTAGATTCTGTGCTGGCAGGTTGTCCTTTTACTATGCATCATGACTGATACTGAGTTATTTAAGCCTCATCTCTGTCTGTGGGAGGCAGACAGGGACAGCGAACAAACAAAAAATGCGAACACACACGTTTCTGATGATGTATTGTTTGTTCCACAGAGTGTGAAGGGTGCCATGGTTTTGAATTCCCAGCCTGGCGACATGTGTTCCTCCTGCGCCCCAACCTTCCCTATCTCGTCTAGGCCTGTTGTGAAATTCTGGATGTTGGTAGATCTTTCTAGTGCTGCCCTCAGGAGAGAGAAATCCTGCTGCAGGCTAACTCCGAGATTGGAAAAATGGAACTTCCATCACTGGCCAACTGAAGCATGGAATTATTCATTTCCTGTCATTAAGAGAGTGAAAAAGATGTCGTTCACAGAGTTCTTGAGGCTGGAAAAGCACATTATGCTAAATACCCAATTTCCTGATGGATGGTATCAGCTCTCCTAATTTTCTTGCACCAGCAGCAGCAACACTGCTTAGAGGTATTTCGGATTTTCGAGGCTGTTGGAGCACATGCCAAGTGGTCCAGGTGCTCTGTACAGTAAGGGCAGAGGGAGGATATTACACTAACTCAGACCTGGATTAAAAGAGTGATGTCAGTTTTTTCCTGAGAGATGTAGTGATGTTTAATCCTCAAGTTGCTGTAGAACTTTCTAAATATTTAGGAATTGGATCTCAGATTAAAACTTTTGAGGTTCAGGCCCACCTGAACTGGGCATAAAGCAACTAAAACAAAACAAAAGAAAAACCAAAAACCAAACTCCCATTTAAAATTGCAGTGGTATTATTTGTAGATATAACCCTTCTTAGGAGATAGATCGATCTTTCAACTAGAAAAACAAGATTGTAACAAATAGTCTATTTAGTTCAGTTTTTGATATGATAGGTTTATATCATCATAGGTTTGACTATATAGGATACTTTTTTTTTTTTTTAAATGATAGTCTTCTTTTTTTTTTTAATTTTTATTTATTTATGATAGTAACAGAGAGACAGAGAGAGAGAGAGAGGCAGAGACACAGGCAGAGGGAGAAGCAGGCTCCATGCACCGGGAGCCCGACGTGGGATTCGATCCCGGGTCTCCAGGATCGCGCCCTGGGCCAAAGGCAGGCGCCAAACCGCTGCGCCACCCAGGGTTCCCATATATAGGATACTTTTCAAGAAGTTCAAAGAATTTCATCTTCTTTCCTATCTGGTTGCAGAACACCCTCAGAAGAAACAAGATGGCAACTGAATTTCCCTTCTTACTGGTGTCAAAGGCCCTTGAGTCACAGAGAGGTTAAGTGATTTGTCTAGGGTCCCACAGCTAGAGTTGCGATATGGTGTAAAAATATATATGCTCATGTACTGTTTATTGCTGCCAGCACTTGATCTTGATCATGCATTTCAAATGATACACCTAAAGAATATACCATAGGCTACAGATTGAGGTTCAGCCTTGTTTATGCTTGGGGTTTTCCCAGTTCATTTGCCTACCACAGGAGCTTTGTGAAATTGACATTGCTATCCCCATTTCATCAATGAGAAAACTGGGACCCAAGGTGATACAGCTGCCAAAGAGAGTGATATGGTTTAGACTCAAATCTGACTCCCCTATACTGGTTGCTTGTGGAACATAGACAAGCAAAGAAGTCTAGACATGAAACAGATACAGCAGGCAGTGTGTTCACCATTCACTGACATCTGCAGGGAGTCAATATTCTAAGAGAAACCAAAGAGTAAATATTTCAGATAAAATTTGATTCGCTAGTTCCTGGTTACAATAAAATATTATGTGTTTCCTTCTGGCCAGAGCTAACATTCCGAAAGAAAGTGAGGGTTGTTGTACACAGGGTTTTGCTATGAGTGTGGAAAGGACAGGAGCTCCAAAGGAAAGGAGGAGGGCTGGAGAGGACTTCCCCCAAATGCAGCCTTGGTGGTCCTGTTTGTCTTAGGAGAGATCTGGATTTGGGCAAGGACAGCAGGCAGAGTGAGAGAAGGGGCCCTAAAGACAGCTGTTAGTGAGATGCAATTAGCCTTGAAGGGCCCAGGAACCACCTCACCTCAAGATGCTAGCAATACCATCTAAAATGCCAGAATCTCAATGGGGCAACTGAGAATCTGGCAGGGAGGATAGAAGCCCTTTATAAGTGCCAGGCTGGAGAAAGGAGAGAGTTTTGGGTTCAGGCCCTCTTTGCTGATCTGGCAGGAAAAACCCTGGCTTGGGAATCAAAGCACTGTGCTAGTATCACTTGGGAACCTCTTAGAAATCACCTGCTCAGGCCTTCTACCAGAAATCAGAAGTGCTGGAATGGGGGCCAACAGAGCAGGTTTTGGTGAGCTGTTGCGGTTTTGGATACACCTAATCTTTGAGAAGCACAGCTGTAAAACATACAGGGCCTTCTATGTGATCTCTGCTAATGGAGGGGGGGGGCTTGTCACAGGTAGCATTTTACATTTATTGGTGTGATGGTTTGATTAATAGCCATGTGGGGTACTAGGCACTAAGTTCAGACTCTGCCGGAGATGGCTGGATGTTTACTAATCTTGTGTGGTCTACTGGGCACAGAGGAAAACTACATTTCCCAGCCTCTATTGCAATTCAGTGAGCTGTGTGGGTCCTGGCCTATGGAATGTCACGGAAGTAATCCACATTAAGACGTGGGTCCTGACATTTACACTCCCAGCCTATCTGGGGCTATGAGAATAAACTTCTTTTGTATTAAGTAACTAAGATTTGGGGATTGTTCCTCATAGCAGCTTCTATTAAGTACCCTGAATAATACAGGCTGTAAAGTAAAAGACAGCAAGAAGTGGTCCAGTTTTTGCTCATTATTTCTATCCAGTGGTGATATTCAGCATGTTACCAGTTTCTGTGACCCAGTCAGTCCACACAGACACTGACTTGAACATGGGTACATCCCAGGCACCCTCTGCATTGCCACATGTTCACTCTGTAGTTGAAGGATTTGGGGGGCAAACGGGTTCCAGAAGGAAGAGGTGTTGGTTGGGAGAGTATGGAAGATCTTCAGTAGTTTGATAGCCCACCCAGCTGTGGTGATGAATGCCAGTTATATCGCTGATGCTTAGAACAATCCTGGCATAAGTAGGTGTCTAATTAATACTTTTTTTTTAGTTTAATCCAGATAATTTGAATATAATGTAGTTAAGGTCCTAATTTTAGCATTGAAGGTACAGATTGCAGACATCTGGAGTCTCTCCCAATGTAAATAATCCATGGAATCTTGGACATCCATTTGGGCTAGTTGATCTACTTCTTTGCCCTAAAGGATGGATGAAGAAGACCTCCTTTTAGAATTATGAGTCCTTGACCTTTGTTGGGTTTCTGAATCCTTTTGGTGTTTAATGAAATGTACAAGTTCCCTTCCTAAAGGAATGTAGATATACACATAAATGCAAGGGAGTGGGTTCTTTTTTAGGGGTTCATGTATCATTTGAGCTCCATTTGCAGGAATAAACAGGAAAACATGGAGGAATGGAGTTTTCTGGAAGTTGCTAAGTATGGGCCAGAACTTACTTGCCTTTAAGAGAATATGTATAACTTGTAAAAACAGGACTTGGGAGGCTTCTGCGGCATCTGTAAATTCAGTAATGTTTGAGTTTTCTCAGTTCCTGTCTTCCAGCCTATAGTAAATAGTGGCATAAACTTAAAAAAAAAAAACTCAAAAAAGGATTTGTGGCTCTCTATAGAGACACATAGTAGTTTATGTCATAATTTGTAAATTGGGTTTGACCTCTATAATAGGGCACTGCATAAAAACCTTTGTGTTATGTCCATATGCTTCCTTCTCTGTCTCAGATTCTTCTTAGAGAAATGAGGTTCTTCACGCTGCCCGAGCCTGTTTATTTTAACACCTACCATAGGGGGACCTGCCTTCCTGTTCCCCTGCTAGATATAAAAACTGTTGGATGGTGAACCCTGCAGATCTAAAGGGGGGAATTTCTGGAAGGTGGGAGGTTCAATGATTCACTTCCTGATGTTGGTGCAGTGAGAAAAATCTCGTTCATAAATGTTCTCTCACTTGTAGCAACTGTGGCTTTAGGAGGTTTTTATTACTGAATCATTCTGACTCTTTGGCATGGGCTGGAGGGATGTGAAGACACTTGTTATTCCACAGTGTAGGGCCACCCCAGGGACCAAAGATAGTCTTCCTGAAGCAGAGGTCAAGGTGATGCCAGACAAAACGAAGTGGCAATTATTTTAAGGTAGTACAAACTCAAAGATAACTCGCACGAAGGTTAAAAAAATGTTGCTACCTCTGTTGCTATGAAATGAGCCCCTACTCTTTCGTGTCTGAGAATTGAGTACTTTAGGGGAAGGGATTTAGAGAGCCTCTGCAGTCTACCAGTGAACTTGAGGTCCTGAAAACACTGTGCTGAACACCAGTGTCTGCACAGGGGCTGGCAGTGTTTCTGTTTGATCATAGCAGGTCTCTGCAGAGAAGTGTGGTGAGAGGAGAGCCAGAGGTGGGTCAAGGGAAAGGATGGGGGTGGTTTGGAGTACCTCAGCAAGAATTTGATCTTCATTCTGTTTGCCGTAAAATACTATTCAAAATCTCAGAGTGTGAGATTGAGGGAAGCAGTGCCATGATTTGTCCAGGAGATAACCGAGGAGTGGGACAGATTGGACACATCTGATGGGTGTACCAAAACAGATCAGCTACTCAGCTAACTTTGCTTTGGACCTTCTGTGGGTTTGGTGGTTGTCAGTTTCGTGCTATGGAGGAGCCCCATACACATGCGTACACATGGCCTGGCAAGGCGGACCCAAGGGCAGAGGCTGACTGGGGAAGGAGAATATGGTACTGGGAAAGAGAGAGGTGAAGCAAAGGTCAGGGATGAGGATACAGACAAAACCAGAACCAGAGAGGATGTCAGAGGTCACAGAGTCAGAACCAATGAGGAGCCATGGAACTGATAGGTTTTAGAGAGCCTTACGGTGTGGCTCACTGGAGCCACGTCCAGCACGGCAGAGCAACAGTCTTCAGAGAAAGAAGCATCGTGAGTTGGCCTGTGACAGGGCCTGTGCACTACCCCATGGGCTACGTGCAGGACTCTAACAGCTCGATCCCCACATAACCAAGTCTCAGAGAGGTTTGGTTACTCGCAGTAACCCACACATCCTGACTGCCAAGGTTGGAGCTCAGACTCCACCCTGGATATGTGTAGTAGCCACATGGGAACTTAAAGCTGGCTTTGGAGAGGGTTTGGTGTTCATCCTCATATAACAGGAAGTGGGGACTGGTCTTTCCTTCAGGATGCACGCCTATCTACTTTCTAAATGAAGATCCCAACAGGTCCCAGAGGAGCTGAAGACTGTGAAAGCTGGGCTCTGCCTGCCTTCTTTTCACATAGATGGTGGATGCAAATCTGATAGCCAGACTTTATATGAAAGTCAAGGCTATACTGGGCTTCAGGCTGAGCTGCCTTCTCCCTCTCTGAGATCTCTGCCATTCTGTGAGGTGGGTGAGTGCTCTTGTTTTTCAGAAGGAAAGAGGGAGAGAACAGAAAGTGGGTGGAGTGCACAGGTCATGAGAACATCCTTTTCTGGGGAGATGTCTTTTGTGTTTTTCTGTGGGTCAACTTTGAAAGACTGCTGATAAGATAATGAGTTCTGGAGTCAGAATGTTTGCGTTTTATCCTGGCTCTATCACTACCTGCATGCATCAGCTTGGGTAAATTATCTTACTTTCCCCGAGCCTCAGTGTCCCCATCTGTAAAATGGGCTAATAATAGTTTCTCCCTCATGCATTTGTTTTTTAGGATTGAATGAAATATAGGAAGAGGACTATGTTAGTGCCTGACATAGAGTATGCCCTCAAAAATGTTAGCTACAACCAGGGTGGTGATAATGACCTCATAGTCTATACCAGTGACTCACAACTACCCATTTTCACATTAGCACAAAGGCATTTCTCATATGCAGCTGGGAAGGTGACACTGAGTAGAGGGATATTTGGGTGGGAACTAACCTTATAAAGAGTGAGAATTTGGAGGGCTGTCCAGAGGAGTATATCAGTCCTGAACAATTACTTCTTAGCTGGTAAATCCAGTCCTCTTGGATGACTCGCTGGAGGAAGTGAACTACAGAGTCAGTCCCCCACACCACCTGCTGTGAAATGGGTGAAGCTGTAGGCCAAGTGCCAGGGGGAAAGGAGGTAGAAGGGTGATGTAGAGGGGGAAAGGTGGGGGTGAGTGGTGGGGGAGAGAACCAGTGGATAGAAACCACACCAGAATCTTACCTCAAACAGAAGACAGCTTGTGAGTCAGCATTAAAAATCCCCCTTAAAGGCCATATGTGTGACCCCATGAAAAAGTTTATCCTCCAGATGTGACATTTTAATGCGATTAAAACAAGCCTTGACAAAGTTGAGCCAGATGGGGGGCAAGGGGTAGGGGTGGTCTGTGAACTCCTGCAGGTTCTTTGTGAGGTGAAGAAAATGGGTAGGAATTCTCTCAAAAGCCTCAGCAGACCAGTAATTGCAGATTTTGTGTAGTTCTAATGAGAAAGCGTTTTAGTTTGGCAAACACATCTGTGCTGCGTGTCCCCAAAGCCCAGCAGTATTCGCCTGCTTGCCTTTTGAACTCTGAGAAGGGGCACAGCAATCTCCAGTAATCACAGGAGATTTCAGATTGCCAATGGATTTATACCAGAAACATCTTAGCATAGGGCTTAAGAAAACCTCACACTCCAATTATGTGCTGAAAAAGGTCATTGGGTGGAATTTCCTTAAGAACAATTCCAGTGTTTCATACAGAGAGAGTCCAACAGGCAGAGCCCATTTTGTTGTCCTGCTGTAAAGCCAGCTTTTTTGGCACAATTTCCATGGAAAAGTGGTGAAAAATTCAGTAGCTGTTAAGTCTGCAATTTTGGACTGCTTTTCTTTCTTTAGGGGGGCATTGGTAAAGAGGATTCTAAGAGAGTGATGTATGTGGAAAAAGCAGGCAGATTATGAAGATTTGAAAATAACAAACAGATTCTTGGGGTTCATGTGACTAGAACTCTCTTGTGTGGTTTGAAGTGCTGGGTTCTTGGATTGAATTTGCAACCTCCTCTCACTGTGGCCTTTGTTCACAAATCTTTGTCATGGTTCCTGCTGAGACAAAAAGAG
This sequence comes from Canis aureus, assembly GCF_053574225.1. NCBI lineage: Eukaryota > Metazoa > Chordata > Mammalia > Carnivora > Canidae > Canis > Canis aureus. The sequence continues at coordinate 53,536,914 of NC_135615.1, forward strand.
AACAGAAGATAATTTTGTTCCTCCCTGTTCACACTACCTTTGGATTAGACAGGGTGAGCTCTCACTGAGAAGGTGTGTGTGTGTGTGTGTGTGTGTGTGTGTGTGTGTGTGTGTGGCATTTTTCTGTGGCTTGTACCAGATGCAGCAGTAGTGTAGTCCTCACCAGGTTGTATGAGAACCCGAAGGTCAGGAGAGGCAGTAGGTGCCAGAGGTGTGCTCAGGGAGCACGTCTGTGTATGCCTACTTCTAAGGCAGGGTCTAGTTGGTATGAGCATGTAGGTAGGTATTATTTGGTATTTACTGTTCTAGGCAGTGCATAGGATTGAGTTTACCTGTTGAGATAGACTTATCTGTCAGGGAAAAAGCTCTAGAAGGTTTGAGGTGAGCAGATTCTCTGTTAACAGCCAAGACTCTTTTCTGGAGCCTGCTCACCACTGAAGCAGTCTTCTAAAAACAACATGAAGACTTTCTACTACTATGTATTAAGAGATGTATTAGGGTTCCTACTGCTAATAGGATAGGACTTCTTACATCGAAGATCCAAAGTCCCAAGAGCCCTGGGAACTGACTTCCAGCTTTTAGCATGGCATTCTTCCCTGTGAGCCAACCATAACTGTTCCCTCCCTCCTACTGTTGACAGCAACACTCAGTGATCACCTCTGGGGTATGTCTCTCCTCATCTTATTTTCTGGTTACTCCAATTCTGGATAGTGCCCCAGCTTTTCTGGGATGGAAGAAGAAAGGTCTGACATTTGGTCCTGTGGGGATTTTCTCTTTGCCGGTGCAGCCTGTAGAACATAGAACACTGTGTTGGGTCACAAGCGCAATTTGCCAGGTACTTCTCATTCTCTCTCCTGGGTGTGTGTGTGTGTATGTAGGCTACATGTCCTAGCCTGATGGTTGGGAGAGACCATTTGAGTGGACCTGGCCAATGAATTGTGAGCAAAGGGATAGACATCGCCTCTGAGTTGGAATATTTCATTGCCAATATGAGATTTCCAGTGCTGTCTTCTCTGGGGAACGTTCAAGATGGTGACTTGACTCTGATAAAGGGACCATTTCTACTCACCTGTGATCAGCAACCTGCATTGCTTTTAAGTGGCTAACATTTTGAAGTTACTATTATGGGACCATGACCTGGCCTGACCAATGTAGGCAGTTACCTTTTATGAGAATTCAGGGTCTTCTTTCCCTGTTTTGTGTGTGTGAGTAGCCTGCTGTGTTTTTAGAGGTTCCAGAAAGGCTATTCTACTTTAGACCATTACTATATACTCATAGCCCCCACCCTGCTCCTGAGCTTGCACCACCTAGCTGAGTCCATGTGACTTAGGGCAAATCACTCTTTGTCTTTCTGAGCCTTTGCTTTCTGATTTTAAAATAAAAGATTGGGCGAGATTGCCTTCAGGGCCACAGTTGGCCCTCTGCTATGGGTCTCAGTGGATAGTTGGTCTCCTAGGTACCTGTTAGCTGGTAAGGCTAACAGCCTGAGATGATTGTGGTAGAGTTCATGGATCCTTCTCTAAGGCCACAAGTACTTCTACCCTCCACTCATTCTATCTCCATTGTCTTTACATGTTTTATTCCTTCTGCCATCATCACTGGGCCACGGGGAGGTCCATTGTCATCTCCCTAGAGAGGACTCCCTTGAAATCCAGTGTGATACAGGTCACTCACTCTCATGTCATCCAGTTTGACTTTCACCAGGGCCCTAACAATGCTTGCCATGGCCACATCTATTTATTATTTTATTGTTTATTGTCTGTTTCCCTCCAGAAAATAAATTGTACTGGAACAAGGACCTTGTCTTTGTTGTTCATGACTGTATCCCCTACACATAAAACCAAGCCGGCATGCAGGCTCTCGATAAATGCTGGTTGGATTATTGCCTCCTGTGCTAGGGTCCATGGAAGCTAAAGAGAACAGCAGCCTGAGCCATATGTGAGCCGGCCAGTGCCATGCTAAGCAGTCTGCCTCCCTGCACCTGCCCTTCTGGGCGCAGTATGCATACAAGAGCTGGTTTATTGAGAGCCTAATCAGAATAGAGGCATTTCCCCTGTTGGCTACTAGATCTGGAGGATGAAACTCTCAGAATTTAGGGATATATTCACGGTAAAGTCAAGGTAAAGTTTGGGGATTTTCCAGCAACAAATGCAGTCTGCAGTCTGCCTGTGTGGAGCAGGGCAGCAAAAGGGAGGCAGGAAGAGGTGGCCTAGGACCCCAGTAACATGGGCAGTCTTTGTGGCTCTCTGCCCCTGGCTTCAGACGAGTCCCAGAGTAAATGCTGCTTTATTTGCTTAGAATAATTAAAAAACTTAAAAGGAAGGGCTTTTAAAGAGATGCCTCCATCACCAAGATGCTCACTGTATACACTTGGCAATAAATTTCCAAGGAAGTGTGTGAACTTTGGTTTCATAAAATCTTGGTCTTCTTTTCATGATCCATTATCCCTTTAAAAATATATCTATTCAATAATAGCCAGAAAGTGAAATAAAACTCTGACAATAGAATCTCATTTGGTTTTGAAGGGGAGAATAGACTAGCTGTTTAAGTAGCATCCAAATTGCCTTGCAATGAGTTGGAAAGGGTTAGTTTGGGAGCAGACAGGTCTGCCTTCTTTTTTCACTTTTGGGTGGTATAAAATACAAAAGCCAGAACATTGAAGAACTGGTTTTTAGAGTCCCTGGCATTTTTAGAAAATGCTCATTTATTGCCAAACATCTGGTCACTTGGTTACTAATAATGTATGAGCTACATGGATGTTGGGCAAAAAGCTGGCTAAGCAAATTGGGGGGGGGGGGCGGCTATTAAATTGATTAGGTGTTTTGATACTTTCTTTAAGCTTCTGGAAAGTCAGTGAATCCAAATGTCTGATTCAGAAAGTAGAATTAATTTACCTTAAAAAAATTGGATTTTATGCATTATGCATTTTTCCTTTTCTTTCGGAATGTGAAGGGAATAGCCAAGCTACTGGCTCCTGCTTTCATACCAAGCCATTTCTGGTTGCATGAGAGGACTTTCTACCACCCAGGGGCTTCAATCTGCTTGTGATCTGGCGGGCGAGCATGCTGGGCGGCTCTTAGCTTGCTGCAGAAAATTGGGCTCAGCATACTCTGAGCACAAGGTCCAGTTTATTCATCTCCCACAGTTGGCAAAGCAGCAAATTGCTCTTTTGTGGAAGTTGGGGAGGTCACAATTGGCTGTCTGTTTCTTGATGGACACAATAAGGAGGCAGGGTGGCCCCTTTTCCCCAGGCCCAGGACAAGCGTTCGGGAGCTTTGCCTCCTGCCTTCAGCTCTCCCACTAATGGGCTTTGGCCCTGTGAGTCATTCAACCAAAAACCCTCTGTGACTTAGCTCCTTTCTTTGCAAATTGAGGGTGGTCAGATTAACTAGGGAACTGTGAGGCATGTTTGAAATGGCCTTTGCAAATGCCAGCTCATGTAAGAATGACTGGCTATCTAGACTGTGTTTTAGGGACCGACACAAAAGTTGGGGAATTTCCCTTCCTTTAGCTGGAGGTCTGTGGGTTTTCCATTTCAAAGGTAGGGCTGTTCTGGTGTAGAATTCTGATCTGGTCCCCTTCCTCTTGGGACCTGAGCCCCATGGTTAGGACTCTGTCCTTGACATCCAGAGCCCAAAAGCTCTACCATGTCCTAAACCTCTTTTACTCCTTTTGTTTCACAAAAAATCTTACATTTTCTAAGTGCGAAAGAATGTGAATACATATACATGGCTTACGTAGAAGGAAATATAGAAAGTCAAACATCACGTGGAATAAATGCATAGCTTTGAAAATAACTGAGGACACTAAAATGCAAACCACTTGAGTTAGGACAAATAGCTGCCAACCCCTAGTGGGCTAGGGGACACAAACACATGCACATTAATTGCTTTGTTAATGGCCTCTCTCTTCTTCTAGCCTTTTTAGGTGGTGATCTGGCATGCTATAATAGTTGCACACTTACTTTGAGTAATACACCCCCCCAAAAGAAAGAATGATTTATTTAAAAAATGTCCATAGCAGTGAAGTATACCAGTAAGTACATACAAGAGAGAACTGCCACCCAAATGATGATCAGTAAAGTAACCCTGGTTCCTCATCACTGTGAAGTGTTATATATATATATCGGTAAGGCTTAGAATAGGGGGCAGGGGGCAGGGGGCAGGGGGCAGGGGGCAGGGGGCTATTCAAGCTCTATTCTGATAAGCTGTTGACCCTAGTAGGAGGTTGTCATCTTAATAAGGTATATTGGAACAGTAAGGAGGATAAAAATTACTATTAAGCACAATTATTGAAATGGTAATATTTAGATTCATGCAAACACATGATATATGTGACAATATTTATTGAAAATTACTTCAAAAACAAGGATTGTAACTGTGTAAAAAGACATGTCTGTATGACTCTCCAAAATGCATTCAGAATGATAACAGTGATGTGAGTTTGTTTCCATGTTTATTATAAAACAGGAAACTTTATGATGTTGGTAATAACAAAGCACACTAAACAAGATCCTACCACTTTCTAGTGTGGGCAGAATAGAGAGAAAGATTTTTACTTCTCTTTTTTGCTAGCACCTGGCACATAGTAAGTGCTCAGTGTGCAATAGCTGGAAGTTATTGAATGAAATCCTAGGTTAGGAGTAGGCTTTCTGCCAGTGAATCTGTGCGGAGTATCTTGACCAACTAATATGTAGCCATTCCCCTTTCTGCCTTCCCCACATAATAGTTTCATCCAGGTTAGATTCAGATGTGTCCAGAGGGTTTTTAAGAAAGTAATTCAGTGCCAGGTAATTAAAAACAACATGTCAGGAAAGAAAAAAGGGACTGGATGGCTTTGGTGAGAAAGTCCTTCATTTGCCATTCAAATTATACAGTGAAGAGAGTTGAATAAATGTCTTCTAGTAGGCCTTGTCCTTGCTGAATAGTAATGAGGGGGAACATATCTCCATATCATGATCTGCCTTGTGATGTCCTGTTGTGAGTCAAAGGAAAGTGGAGAGCCATGTAGTCATCTAACTCAGACTTCTGAATGGGCATGATTTTCTCATCACCTCATATAATAAGCTGAGATTTTCTCTGAGGGGAAATAAAAGTAGTCCTTTTATGACAGGAAGTAAGGTGGCTCTTGAGACTAGAGGAGGGAGGGAAATGGTGTGTGTGTGTGTGTGTGTGTGTGTGTGTGTGTGTGTGTTGTGAAAGTATATTGTAACACACTGCAATAGTATTGGGAGCCCTGGCTACAATGATATAGAGTAAATAGAGTTGCATGTAACATATATGGAAAAAGATTTTCTCTTTTCACTGGGAAAAAAAGATGTTTCCCTTTCATCAGCAGAGGTAGATTCTCAGCCCGGATTTGCTGGAAAATAGCCTGAGGGGAAAAAGCTTCTGTGCTTGCCTGTGCTTTATGGGGAGAGTACCATTCCAGGGGAAGTGAGAGTGAAGAGATAAAAAGATGTGAGGCAGGGAGGGAGGGAGAGAAAAATACAGGGGATGTGTTACAGAGCAGACCACAGCTTCAGTCACCAAGCACAGGTGACTTCTCTGTCATGTGGGATGTCTTCAAAGCAGCCTTATGAAGAGGTGTCTCAGAATTGTTCACCCTCTTGTACTTCTGTGTTGTGTAACTGATCACCCTGGGAAACAGCTGCAGCAGCCAGTGCAAGGGTCCGTCTTGGCCACTTTTGACATGGAGGCCCATTGGTCATGGTGGTGACAGTAATACCAGTAACAGCAGGTGTTCCACCCATGGGAACATCCTGAGCCATTGCTTGAGGCTCTGTGGCTAGGAACCAATGGACGAGATATATGTCTAAGACCCAAGGCCTAAGCAGCATAAACAATCCAATACTGGTGGGCACATGTTTACTTATTTTCTTTTAAAGTTATTTATTTATTTATTTATTTATTTATTTATTTATTTATTTATTTATTTAACAGAGACAGCACAAATAAGGGGGGCTGCAGAGGGAGAGGGACAAGCAGACTTCCTGCTAAGCAGGAAGCCTGATTCGAGCCTTGATCTCAGGACCCCAGGATCATGACCTGAGCTGAAGGCAGATACTTAACTGAGCCACTCAGATGCCCCAGGTGGGCACACATTTAGATCACTGCAGCTCCTTGAGATCTTTATTCTGTTGGGTTGCCCAGTGTCAGCAGGGTGAAGGAAACACTGACTTCATGCACTGTTCTAGCAGTTGTGGTGATTGTGCTGAGTTGCTCTTTCAACAACACCAAGTAATGGTTTCAGCAATGGCAGCAGCACATAAGTTGGTCATTCCATGGAAGATGCTCAGGTTGATTTTGGAATTTTCTTTCCACAAGATGATCACTAGGACTGATTCCTTGCTGGGTAAACGTTCTTGGAATCTTGGACTTTTTGAAGGTAGAGAAGACAGTCAGTCACTCATTCTTGATAAGGAAATTTGAAGTAATTTAATTAGAATATTTAAAGATAAGTGACCTAGTTTTTATATCCCAACACAGTGAAAAGGGGCCTATCCAAGATTAGTATCATTTACCATACTTGATCACATTCCTATTTATGAAGAATTCCCTTGTCAAGGTAAAAAGAAGGAACACAGAAAGTAAAGGGTAAAGGAAAGGGGACTTATTATTTGTTACTTGGTAGTGATTTTGTTTATGTCAGTCCCTATGTGATGGCTTAGTTCACATGTGCTGTGCTATTTTGGAGGGTAAGTAATAATTGGCTGTGGAAAACTTGAATGACAAAATATCACATATTGTGAATGAGAACTGTATTTTCTCAATCACTAATAAATATTGAGGGCTAAATTGAGTTTTAAATGGTCTTTGGTTTAGGCCCAAACTAGGGGTTTTGTCTTGATGTTATGTATTTTTAAATTTGAGATTAGATTCAATGAACTTTATGTTTGAGAGTCTCCCATTCCTCCCAAGAGTACAATTGGTTAAATATAGCAAAATTAAATTCTTATATGTCAAGACATTTTCCATCTTGAAGACTAGGTTTGCTTTCTGGGTTTACAAGGCTACCAGGTCATCTCATTTGTTTAAGTGGCCTAGTTATCTTGGTGAATTTATAGCTGTGGCTACTTGAGAAAGTAATATAGCATATAGCATTAGGCCACAAAATGAATAATTGACTTGAATAGTGTATCGATTAGGACCCAATCAATGAAGAATAAGAAACTTTATGGGTTTGTGTGTGTGTGTATGTGTGTGTGTGTGTGTGTGTGTGTAGAGGGAGTATCGTATTATTTGGAGATGGAATAATAGATCTCCAAGTTTTGTTTGTTTTCCTCTTTCTATACGCCTACACAAGATTGGTGCCTATTTGCTATAGTATCCTATAGCATTTATCACATCCTGCTTTATATTCAGGCTGTTCATTTTATATCTCTCACTTTTTCAGCTAGGTTTTAAGCTCCAAGAGTTCTGTGATTATATCCTAATTTCTGTTGTAGCCTTCATACACTTTTTGAATTTAATAATTTGTGTGTTTTGATTAAGAACTGAAATTTCTAGTAAATTATCCAGAATTAGCTAAGGGTATACTTAAATTACCACAGAACTCTGTAGCTTTTTAGAAGCATTCTGACACCTTGCTTTGAATCGCATCTTGATGCAGATTCTTATAAATAACCTCCAAGAAGGTGAATGTTTCTGCATGCATATGTGGGGAATCATCTGAGACAGGCATTGACTTACAACTTCTTGGTGTTACTGAAGGTACATTCCAAGGTTGCCTCATTACATAGACCATTGAAGATGTCTGCTGATGTCCTAGATCTTTGAGGAAACCATAACCACTTGCATAGTTGCTTCCTCTGAGCAAACTTCTTTATTTGCTTGGCAAACTCTGGTTCTTATGCAACCTTGAAAACTAGGCTAAGCCCAGGTAACTGAGAGAGAGGATTCAGAAGTGCTTCTGGAGAGAATTACAGGATATTCAGATTTCCATGGAGCCAAGTTTTAGGTTGAGAAGTATTACTCTTCTTTTGGTTCTGCATATTCAACAGCAGCATTTCTATGGTAGGCTCCTGGTAAAGGTCCTAGGAACTGTTACTACTCTGACCTTCTAAGGCTTAGCAGAGAGACAGTATTCTTGAAATCAGCCTAAAGACTTTTAAAACCGTTTTTACATGTTCTGAGCAGCCATCTTTGTTTGGTTCTATTTTCCCTTGTTGCTTTCAGCCATAAGCCCCCAAATATTCAGCTGAGCCTTAAAGGTGGTAGTGGACAAGGTCGGACTGGACACCCATGGTCACCTCCCAGCACATTGGAGACTTGAATGTACAGGAAGTGGGAGGCTGTAATATCACCAACATGCCCAGTCTCTAGGGGGTGATGATGTAGAGATGTGTGACCACATGGTACTGCTTTTCTCCTTTGAATTTTAAACTCCCTACACCCTTTTGAAAGATAGCCCAGTGAGTTCAAGCTGCCTAATACCACTTCCCTAGACCCTATCCAGGGTTTTGAGAAAAGTATCCTAGGGGAAATTATGTACTTTCACCATGTCTAATTGAAGAAAAGAAAAATGTCCCTTCCAGGGCATCTGGGTGGCTTAACTGGTTAAGCACCTGACTCTTAATCTAGGCTCAGATCATGATCTCAGGGTTGTGAGGGATCCCTGGGTTAGGCTCCATGCTGGACATGGAGCTTGCTTAAGATTCTCTCTCCCCCTCTCCCTCTACTGTTACCTCTAGAGCCCCCCTTCCCCCCCCCCCCCAAAAAAAGCACTTTCCAGCCATGTCAGCAGGTTGAGCACTCACAACAGCAGCCTTTGCAGGGGTCCTGTTTGGCACTCTCCTTTAGGGGAATCTGCCCCTTCAGGTAAGCTCCTAATATGTGCAGGTTCCATTCCTCCCTCCCTGTCAGAAATACGCATGATTTTGCCTATAATTAGGTCATAGAACAGATGCTATTAATCAGATCATTACCAGTAGAAATGATATATGGCACCATACAACCTCAGATACTGAGGTTTTATCCACACTTGGAGCTTCTTGCTTTCATTTACAAAGAGATTGTAAAGAAAGGTCTCATATAAAGCTGAAATACTGCTTTCTGTTTAAAACAGGGCGCTCTCAGGAGCAGATGTTATCTGGCACGGGAGGACTTGCTTTCTTGTGCCAATGATGATTAAACAACAGCAACTAGAAAGCAGCCGTGGTACCCAGTGCCCACTGCCATTTCTCATTATTGTCAGAATGTCTTCAATTGCCCAGGGGTGTATTTTTTCCTTGTTGCTATTGGTTTAATTACGGCAGTGCCATCCTATGGGAGAGAACTAATTAACCTTCTGTTAAGAAATCATCTCTCCTATATTGTATGTGACATTAATGGCTCTGTGTGTTTCAGGGCAAATTTTAAAGGTACTTTTCTGTTGTGCGTTGTTATTGTTGACACCTTGAGAGGAAAATTTTCTAGCAAATTCAGATGTATGCAACTCTTCAAGGCTGATGTGGGTATTACATTGCTGTTAATAAGTATAAATAAAATGATGGTAAACAGAAGATAATTTAGTAAACTAGAAACAATTTCTCACAGGAATGTTTGCTACCTGAAGTAAGCAGAAAGGGCATACAGAAGTGAGAAGGGAGAGAGAAGAGAAACAAAGGAGCAGAATGCTAACATTCCCTGGGTGCCTGCCACAGGTAAGGCACTTCAGGGATCCACCACCCTGCAAAGTGGGATTTATTCTTCTCTTTAGAGGGATGAGAGAAGTCGAAGTTCTGACACAGAGCCTGTGGTCACACCAAGATTGGTTGGCATATCAAAGCCTAGGCTTTTTGTAGAGAAACAAGCAATAGCCATGGTGCTTGATACCTTCCCAGGCATTCTTCTGGCTGTGATAACCTTCACTGTCCCCAGCCGTCCAGTATGTGGCTTACCTTCTTGTAGCAGATATTTAGATCTTTATGCAATGAACTATTTTAACTTTATTTCCAGATACATTTTTTATCACAAGATCACAAGTTTTGTTTTTTTTCTGTCTTTCCTCAGTCCCATTTCAGCTGCCATGTTGTATCTTACATTTCACGGTACTTGTCTTAAGTCCTTTCTAAAAGACCATGAGGTGTAAATAAATACAAATGATTTTCACAGCAACCCAGTATGGTAAATGTAATCATTCCCTTTATATTAGAGAAGTCACTTGCCTAGTCCCACACCTTTTAAGTAGAGGAATGGGGCCTTGAACCTAGTTCTTTTGATCCTGTGTTTGTTTCACCATACCTTGTGGCTGATTTTTAAAATCACTGGTCATGGAGGGAAAAGCACTAGAATCAAGGACATATTGAATGCATAACTTATGCTGAGGTGTGGAAGAATGACATACTCTTTGAGAAAAGAGAAAACGAACTGGAAGGAATATTTTCACCTTTGTAGTAAACCAAAAGCTAAACTGGACGTAGAATATTATTAGAATGTTTCCGTAGACCCAGTACATTAATTTTCATAACTTGTTTTTGTTGTTTGAGTCTATTAATTCACATAAGTATAGGAATAATTTACAGACCCGAGTTGGTGGCCAAGATCTTATTTCTTTACTGGACTCTTGCATGAGAGTGACTCCATCCCCATTAGATCCCTTACTTAAATGTTTTCGTAGATCTTCTGAACAGAAGGTGTTACATATAATTTGAAGGCACAGTGTCTTCTCAGTTGAGCTTAAAAAATAATAGTAGACTTACCTTTGTTGTTGAGCAAGGTAATGCACAAATAAGTAACACAAATATGTGTTACTTCTTAACAGGTAACATTTGAATCCGTGTTTATATGTAAATACCCTTCCTTTTCAATGTTTGAGACCTCTGGGAAAAAAACCTTAGAGTTAAGCCAGTCCCACCTCTTCCCACCGTGCACATGACCAAACTAAAGCAGAGAAAAGGAATGTGGTTGAGTAGTTATCGAATAGGTGATAGCCTCTTAGCTCTGAGTAGCCTGGCTATGAAGACTGGAGTTACTTGTAGACGTTTTACAACAAACTTCTTTACTACAGATGCCTATGGATTTTGTCAGTGCCTTCACTGAGCAGAGTTGACCTCTTGCTTAAGGCCACATTTCTCCAGCATGATGATGAAGAGCTGCATCCCTCACTAGTCCTTCAGTGACTTTTCTTGTCCTAGTTGTATCATAAGAAAGGTCATTCATCCCACCCCCCTAAGAAGCTAGAAAGCTTCTAGGAAGTAGTTGCTTCTGAACCTCAGCCTAATAAGAATGTAGCTCCCTTTCTAAGAGGAAGCTATGCTGAAATGACTTGGTCAGATTTCAGGACATTGAAAGAGCCACATTTTCTAGTGAGAGAAATGCCACCCCGTGGTCGTTGCTATCTGCTGCTTCCATCTAAATTATCTTTAGAACAAGAGGTTGGCCCTAGATTTGTTTGTCTTGCTCTTTTTATCACCATGTTGCCAGGCAAGTGGGGTCTTTCTCTTCTTCTCATAGAAACATTTAAGTATTGGAAAGTTCTCATTATATTTAACTTAGTGGCTAGAAGGGAAAGACTGTCCTGAAGTCATCCTCCATCAGGGACTCTGGTTGAATTTACCAAGGAGTTTTGCTTTGTGGGTGATGTGCACCTGGCAAGTGGTAAGGGTGGAGCTTTTATTTCCTGGTTTCCATTTTCCTATGTACATATTTTCCCCAGGAAACCACAAAGCTGGAAGTGAGAGATGGAGGCTGGTGGGGTAAGGATGAGGAGCAGTGTTTACTGGGCCAACATGGAATTGGGATTTTTCTGGATTATTCTGGCCATAGTGCCATATCACTGTCTCGTCTTGCTCTCTAACATGTCTTTCTTTGGATGCAAATTAGGAAGCATTTCTCCTTGAGATCTTCCCTGGGAAAGGGCAGTCTCAGGATAGAGACAACACTAAGAATATGAAATAAAGAGATGAGAGACCAAACAGAGCCTCGCCTCCTTGTTTGCGCCCAGGATAGAGACTGTTTTGAAATTTTCCCTATTTCTGGATCCTCTAGTAATTAATTAAAAAATATCCTTTATTATCTAAGCCATTTTGAGTTGGGGTTTCTGTTAATTGCGACTGAAAGAATTGTAAACCCACAAGGGTGATTTCTGAGGCAGGGAAGTTCGGAGGAGGAGGAGGAGGGCAAAGCAAGCGTGCAGAACATGGCCAGAAAAATAGAAACTTTGCTCCTTTCCAATTTTGTCTGCAGATAATCTTCATTCCAATTGGCTCTCCCTCCTGCCCCCCCTCCTTTTTTCCTCCCTCCCTCCCTCCCTCCTTCCTTTTCTCTCTCTTTCTCAATCTCTCAGTCTCTTGCTGTCTTTCAGCTTATTTCCAGGGCAATATAGCTTAATGATCGTATTTTTCACTTTAATAGAAAACAGAGCTGAGTTCAAATCCCTTTGCTAGCAGTCCCAAGATGTGGTCTTATCTATGACACTTAAACTCTCATAGTCTTGGTTACCTAGTGTGTAGAGGAAAGATCATACCTGCCTCATAGAGATTGAGGGGGGGTGATGAATAAAGCAAGTGCATGAAATTCATAGCACATAGGCTGTGCTCAATACACATACATGTTCTCTTTCTCTTGCTTTGATTATCTGAGAAAGGATGGCCTCACAATGAAGTCCTAGATGGAAGCTGAAACATCTATTCAAAAGTAGCTAATCCTATGTAAATGGGGTTTCTGAATTGCTGCCACATTTTGTAAGGCTTGGAGTTTTCTATAATTAATGAAACACTTTCCCAAAAAACTTCTCAGTAGTTAGAATCCCAGTGGAAGAGCAAAATTTGGCTTTCGAAAGAGGTACTGACAAATTTCCTGATAGTCTCTTTTCAAGCGGAGCAGCTTGACGTAGTTACATGATATTGCTCCCTTAAAACATGGTGGGGTTAATTGAAGGGTACCTAAATTAATGTGGAAAGATATCATTACTTGTGCCTGGAGAAAGTTTACAACTGTGGTAAATGCTTAAAGTCATATGTTTTATTTACTATCAAATCCTATACATTTATGTTCATGAGACTCAACAGGCTCTCTTTGGATTTTTGAGTGAATGGAACCCGATACATGGCAAGATCTATGTTTTTGTGCTACTTTCCCATGATAAACCCAATGCTTTTCTTAGAAGTAGTTGACCTGTGGAGTTTATGCAAACTCCCAGTGTCCCCTCCCTGATGGTAGAGGCAGGTGAGAGCGTATGCTTACGGTCAATTCCAGTTTTGAGTAGTGCCTACTGTGGGCTTGCCAGGAGGACACTTTACAGCTGAATGTTCTAGGGCAGTATGTTAAGGTCTCTGTGGTCTGTTTTAGTATTTCTTCTCAAGTTTATTACCAGAATTTTATATATGTCATTTGTTTCCTATTTTATGCTGTTCCAAATTGTAAACATGCCACAAGTAATTTCCCCTTCTCTGTTTCTTTTAAACCTTATTTATTTTCTTTGGAATACTCACAGACACATCTTGATGTTCTGAGGCACTGTTGGTTATGTGCCCCTGTGGGATCAGACGGATTTTGACCACGAGAATTGGCATCTTCGAGATCTCATGAAAAAGTGCTCCAAATCAGCATGCTGAACCTGGGAAATGCCATCCCTTTGTTCCATTGAGTGAATGTGCGCCCCAGAGAGACAGAATGATGGATGTACTGTGATTCTTTGATGCTGTGGATGAACATTTTTAAAAATAACTTTGATTTTGAAGTAATGTTAGATTTGTAGAAAAGTTGCCAAGAGAATACAGAGTTTCCAAACATTCCTCACTCATTTTTCCCCATTGTTAACATTTTATATTACCACAGTACATTTGTCAGAACTAACAAATCAACATTGTTACAGTACTATTAAGTAAAATCCAGATTTTATATGTATTTCACAAGTTTCCATATTAATGTCCTTTTTCTGTGCCAGGATCCAACCCAGGATACCACACTGGAATTAGTTGTCATGTCTCCTGAATCTCTGGACTGTGACAGTTTCTTAGTCTCTCTTTGGTTTTTAAGGACCTTCACAGTCTTGAGAGGTTCTGGCCAGGCATTTTGTCGATGCTCTTCATTTTTTTTTTTTTAAGATTTATTTATTTATTTTTATTTATGATAGACACTGAGAGAGAGAGAAAGAGGCAGAGACACAGGAGGAGGGAGAAGCAGGCTCCATGCCGGGAGCCCGACGTGGGACTCGAACCCGGGACTCCAGGATCACGCCCCGGGCCAAAGGCAGGCGCCAAACCGCTGAGCCACCCAGGGATCCCTCGATGCTCTTCATTTTGAATGTGTCTGATGTTTTTCTCATGGTTATACTGGGTTTATGGGTGTGGGGAAGCAAACCACAGAGAATGTCCCTACTTGTCAACTTAACATGTTACTGGGGGCACATGAAATCAACATGACTTTTTACTAATGAGATTAACCTTGGTCATTTGTTAAGGTAGGGTTTGCCAGGTTTCTCCACTGTAAAGTTAGTATTTTACTTTTCTGTACTCTGTTTTTTGATGCAAATTACTGAGTCCAGCCCATGCTCAAGGCAGGGTGGGGTTGGCATTTAAGCTGCACTTCCTGAAGGCAGGTCATCTATTTACAGTTTCTTGAATTCTTCTATATGAAAGATGTGTTCCCTCTCTCCTGAATGATTTTTTTTTGAGGTGTGGCTGAAATGGAATTCCTCCGAATCAGTAAGAGTCTATTGCTGTTTGTTTGGGAGAAGTATAACTTTGGTTTTCCTATGTAGTTCCTTGGGATCATTAAGAGACATGAGGAAATTTCTGGGGCAGTCGTTTCTGCATCACTAGGACAGAAGGACCATATTCTTTAGATCCTCTCTGGCCTTTGTCCAAGCATGTGTTCCTCATGTACCCACCTAGAGCCTGTACCAGTCCTTCAGGGTCATGCTTCTGGTACTGAGGACCCTGGAATTCTCCCCCTAGATGGCCCTGCACCCACTTCCAGGACCTCTGTGGTCCTCTTCTCCAGGTGTGTCTCCAGAAGCAGACTGGGCCAGTGCAAACTTCTAGGCTTGGGGATAGTCAATAGCTGCTGTGGATGGAGTCTGGAATGCAATCTAGGTGTCCACAAATGTGTGGATAGAGGTGTTGGATTGAGCTGGGTTTGGGAAGGCAAGGGGACAGTCCACAGCTCAGAGGCTATGATTGCTTCTCCCCTTGATGCCATCCTCTGATGTCACATTCTCATCCATTTCTAAGAATTCTCATTTTGAATCTCACTATGCAGGTTGTTAGGAAAGTGTATCTGTTAAGATAGGAGAATAGAACACATTTAAAAAAAATTTTTTTTAAATATTTTATTTATTTATTAATGAGAGACACAGAGAGAAGCAGAGACATAGGCAGAGGGAGAAGCAGGCTCCATGCAGGGAGCCTGATGTGGGACTTGATCCCGGGACTCCAGGATCACAAGCTGGGCCGAAGGCAGGTGCTAAACCACTGAGCCACCCAGGCGTCCCATAGAACAAATTTTATTTAATAGTTTGCTGGGCTTATAACTGAGATATATGGCTATGGGCTTCCATTTATATTCTGTGTATGTCTTTTAAAATTTATTTAAATTCAGTTAATTAACGTATTACTGGTTTCAGAGGTAGATGTTAGTGATTCATCAGTCTTATATTTAGTGCTCATTACATCACATGCCCTCCTTAATGTCCATCACCTACTTACCCCATCCTCCTTCCCTCCTTCCCTCCAGCAACCCTCAGTTTATTTCCTATGATTAAGAGTCTCTTATGGTTTGTTTCCCTCTCTGGTTTTGTCTTATTTTTTCCTCTCTTCCCCAGTGATCCTCTGTTTTGTAATCTTTTTTTTTTTTAATTTATTTATTCATGAGAGACACAGAGAGAACCAGAGTCATAGGCAGGGGGAGAAGCCAGCTACCTGTGGGGAGCCTGATGTGGGACTCCATCTAGGACCCTGAGGTCAGGACCTGAGCCAAAGGCAGATGCTCAACTGCTGAGCCACCCAGGTGCTCTGATCCTCTATTTTGTTTCTTAAAATTCCACATATGAGTGAGATCATATAATTGTCTTTCTCTGATTGATTTACCTTGCTTAGCATAATACCCTCTAGTTCCATCCACGTTGTTGCAAATGGCAAGATTTCATTTTTTGATGGCTGAGTAGTATTCCATTGTGTGTGTGTGTATACATACATACATACATACATACATACATTCGTGTACACACCACCTCTTTATCCATTCATATCAGTGAACATCTGGGCTCTTTCCATAGTTTGGCTATCATGGACATTGCTGCTGTAAACATTGGTGTGCAGGTGCCTCTTCAGATCACTACATTTGTATCTTTGGGGTAATAAATCCCTAGTAGTGCAATTGCTGGGTTGTAGGATATAGCATATATTTTCAATTTTTTATAGTTTAACATTTAGTTATATTCTTTCTTGCACTGACTTGTTTTACTCATTCAACAAATCAATATTGGGCATCTTCTGTTAGGCTGTGTTCTAGGTATAGTAGTGCACACCCACGTAAAAATTAATTCCCTCACAAAGCTTCCATTTTAGGGAACGGAGACAGTAAAAAGAAATCAGTAAATTACACACACTTTTGGATGGTGGTAAGTGTTAGAAGAATAAAACAGGAAAGAGGGCGATAAAGTGTGGGTGGGGAGTTGCAGTTTAAATAGCATGATCTCGAAGACCTTACAGCAAAGGTGAGGCTCCAGCAAAGACTTATGGATGTCAAGGAGCAGGGCACTTGGATCTGGGAGAAGAGGCATAGGAAACAGCAAGTTCAGAGTCCTTGAGGGAGCAGGGCCTGGTGCATTCGTCTCCAAGCAGGGAGGAAGTGGGTGGTTACAGTAGTAAGTGATAGAGGTTAGAGAAGATGACTCTGGAGTGCCAAGTGGGGGCCAGTTTGTGTGTGGGGGCCACTTTGGCTTTTACTCCAGTGTGATGAAAGCCATTAGAAGGATTTGAGAAGGGCAGTAATACGAACTGCTTAGGTTTTCAAAGGGTCATGATGGCTGCTTGTGGAAAAGGGTCCAGGTAGAGCAGTAAGAGAAACCAGTGGCCAGTCAGGTCCAGAGGCTGCTGCAGTAATGTAGGGGTGGGGGATGGCTTGGGCCAGTGATTGTCATTGAACAGATCCTGAGAAGTCAGATTGTAGGGATACTATGTGTGTGTGTGTGTATACACACACACACGTTTTTTAAAAACAGATTTATTGAACCAAACCGTCCATTACACCCATTTAAAGTGTATATATAACTCACTGGCTTTTAGTATATTCACAGATTTGTGCAGTCATTACCACAATCAATTTGAGAACATTTTCATCACCTTAAAAAGATGTCCAGTACCCTTTCGCCATCATCCCTTAATCCCCCTTCCTTCAGCCCTCACAGTCACTAGTGTCTATAGACTTGCCTGTCTGGACACTGCATATAAATGGAAGCATACAACATGCAGTCCTTTGTCATTGGCTTCTTTCAGTTAAGAGAATTCATTTCGAAAATCACACTGAAAGAATTTATTGTCTGATTGGATGTTCAGTGTCAGAAAAAGAGAATAAAAATGATTCCAGTGTTTCTAATTGAGCAACTGAGATGGGGAAAACTGTAGGAAGTACAGGTGTGGAGATTATCAAAAGTTCATTTTTTAGAAATTCTAATTTGAGATGCCTATTAGATATTTAAGATGAGAAGTTAAGCTGGCATTCGATATATGATTTAGAAGTTTAAGGGAGGAGATCTGGCTAAAGATCAAAGTTTGGGAGTGATCAGCATATATATGTCAACTTTATATTAATGAGATTGTTAGTTCCTGGAGGTCATTTTACACATTGTTAGTTCCTGGATGCCCACCAGATTACATAGACCTTCCCTGTAGATGTCTCACATTCATATTAATGAATTGCTGCCTAGAAGTTGGCTTGGTCCCCACTTCTACCAACCTTGTAGCTCAACCAAGATGGCAGGCTCCACATGAAGGAGCTTTTGACCAGCCTGATGCAGCTCTTTTAAGCTATCGTGTCCGTCCACAGCAGCAGAGGAGCTCAGTCGGCAACTATGCTCCTTGGCCCACTCCCTGCACTTTGTTTCTCCCTATCCACCACTCTCCTAACAATTGGATCTTTTTAAATTTTTATCTCCTTTTTAGTATGTGACATGTAGTATCATCTCACCTACACTAAACCTTGGGAGGTCAGATCAGCCATTCTAATCCTCTTCCCCATAATCTTGCTATAGAAGAATCTGAGGAATCTTCAGCCAGCTAGTGACCATCTTACCTCTTTCTCTTTTACTTCCAAGGCAGTTTCTTGGTCTCAGCACTATTGACATTTTATGCTGCATGAGTCTTTGGGGATTTCCCTGTGCACTGCAGGGTGCTTAGCACCATCCCGGACCCTAGATGTTACCAGATGTCAGTAGTACTCCTCCACCAGTTGTGACAACCAAAAGTTTTTTTTCAGACACTGACCACTGTCACCCAGGGAGAAAAGTCCCTTCTTCCCTCCATTTAAAAAACAGTGCTTTAAGGGAAAATGTGGTCATTGTGACTATGGTTCCTTCTGCATCTAAGCAGTTCTTCACTCATTCATATACTTAACCTTTTCATTCCTTCGACTGTAATAGACTCACTAGATTGTGATCACACTTTTCTCTTTCAGTTTCTCTTTTCTCCTTTCTCTTCTTGTTGTGTCCAAGATTGCAAATCTGAGAAACCACCAAGGAGCCAACACCGATGCAAACACACGAGGGTTTATTACAAGCTCAAGCTTGGGTCCAAGTGTACCCGACACAGCGGAGCAGGGACTTGGACCCCAAGGCTAAGAGGCATAGCAGCTTTATAGGGGCCAGTGGCCAATGGGATTGTAACATACCCTGAAAATTGCACAGTCATGTTGGTCCACAAGCAGGTGGCTGATTGAATTACATTTTACCCTATAGTATCCATTTGAACTGGCCTATCACTCTGGTTGGAATTGGCGCGCAGTTTTGGTGGGCACAAGGCGAGGTTACATTGTTATGAGCCGATATCTGGTAAGGGTGTACCCAGTGGCTTGACTAGGATGGGGCTTGTGTGCCCAGCAGCTTGCCTAGCGCCTTAAGCAATAAGCAGGTCATGTGGGGGTCATACAGGAGGTGGTGGGTGCAGCACAAAATGGAGTTAGTCCTGCTCTGCTTGTCCAAGGGTAGGGAATTTTTGTTAAATTTTCTGGGTCCCACATTGTGAGTTCATCTAAGAGCCATTTGTGAAGGACAGAATGGTGATACCCATGGAAAATAAGTGTAAAAATTAAGGCACATCCACATATTATGCAAGAAAAAGGTAAAAAAAAATTTACCCTGAAAAATTAACACTATTCATCTTTAAAAAGCTTTTACATCTATACATGCACCAGAATCTGTAACATTATCTTTTCCTACCTCCTTTAGTCTTTTGATTCAAACTACCTTCAGCACCAATATCAAGTTGAATGAAAGCTCATTTGGATTTAATTTAACATTGTTGCTGTTGGTTAGTAGTATTGTAAGAGTATGGCTTCCCACTCATAGTATCCACCTTGGCTGTAGAGCGAACCAAAAGGATTGTTTTTGGGATAATACACATGAAGTTCCAATAAAAGACTTTGAAATGAACTCTTGGGAACGGTTTTTAAGCTTGTGACATCTGCTTTTCATGATTGAATTACAGTATAGAGTCAGTGTGTGGAGGCAGGTGGTGAGTTTTGTGGAACTGAGGGTATTCAGTGTGGCTTTAAAACAGTTTTGTTTCTAGCTTAGGAGATGGAGCACTGAGATAAACAGTGTTACAAATGCTTCCTGGCATCACCCAGCAACATCAATTATATTTCTCACTAAGGGCTGCTTTGCTAGGTATTGTGAGGAGTTAAAAAAGCAATCATGGATCTCAAGTAATGCTCTGTCTATGGAGGCAGGCAAGAGAAATAGAAAATGTATAGAAAATGCAAATATGTTTAACTGCATGTAGGTTTCTATTATCCTGGGGGCGAAATAATTGTTGCTGTTGCGAAGAGAATGAATAATGAGAGCCAAGTGGGGTCAGTCAGTAACCCCCAGAATAAATTGCTAATCAGAAGTGGAGCTAGCACAGGCTGATGAATAACAAGGTTACTTGATCTGAAGAAAGAACCTGCTTCCCCTCATGTTGGTAATTATATCAATATAGGGAAAGAGACAACTTGGCTTTCATTGGGTTATAGCCAGATGATGTTGTAAATCAATTACCGGTTCACAGGCACCCTCTCCTACGGTGGCCTGCCAGGGGTATATAAGCAGCAGCTGACCCCACTGTGAATTGCCCGGGGAAGCTTAATGATTGTCTTTGTACCTAGCATATGTCTGCACAGAAGAGCTTGGGCTCAAATCCATGTAGAGCCATGCTTTCAGACTTTACCGTGCATACTAATTACCTGGGGATCTTGTTAAAATGCAGATTCTGGTTCAGTAGGTCTGGGGAGGGGCTTGGGATTCTGTTTCTAATAAGGTCCCAGGTGCTGCTAGTGCTGCTGATCCATGGAACATATTTTGATTGGAACAATACAGGGAAGGGGAGTCCTGCAAGGGGAAAAACAAGTGCGATTTAAAAGGAGTGGGAATTGAAGTAAGAATGATTGAAATTCATCTTTTTCTCCAGTTGTTTGGATTTTTCTCTTCCCTCACTTCAGGGCTGTCTACCTCTTCCCTTCCTTCTATATACACTTGTCTAGGTGATCTGGATTCATTTGCCATGGCCAGGAGCCTGGGCATTCCTTTGTAACTGTTCCCCAGATAATTGTTGCATGCAGATCAACTTGAGAGCCACTGGTTTATCATCTTTAAAAACATTACTTATGTTGATGTTTGAACCTGTCTTAATTCAACACATAGAATTGTTATATGCTATTGAATTGGTAATAAATTATTTTTGTGGGTGAGAAACCATATCTATTATGTAACACTATCATTGCCCGTGAAAAGTTGAATGACACTGCTCTTTACCTAGACACCCAGGGATTTGCCAAGGCCTTGGAAGTGGACCCCTTGCCTCAGTCCCTTTGCACATAGCATCTGGTTCTCTAGGTCCTAGACAGCCTGTGGGGATCCCCGGGAGCTTGTTCCAGATGCAGAATTCTAGGTTCCTGTCCTAGACCTACTGAACCAGATTCTGCGTTTTAATCAGATCCTCCCTTTCACGGTTGAGCACGTCACCCTCGGAGTGTTGCCCCTGTCCTATCTTTGCTGCATGCGGAGAGGCCCAAAGCTCAGAATTCTGATATCCCTGTGGAGAACAGGAGTGCCTGCTGCACCTTCACCTACCCTTCCTCTCTGTGCTCATGCTGTGTGTTTCAGTCTGTCAGACTGTGGGGTAGCATGATTCATCTTGTGCAACCACACGTTTGTTGGTGGAAATTTTTCTCTTATGAAGCCAGATTCTGCCTCACTGGTTTTTGGGTCTGCACCGATTCACGAATACCAGGGTTTGGGGCGGAGAGGGGCAGTACTGAATTCACACTCAGGTTGGCGCGCAGGGTCCAGCTGGTTATGGTTTTGGTGCAACATCTTGCATTCTTGTCCTAGGACTTGTGCTCAGAGAGGGCTGCAGAATTACACTTTGGGTCTCTGTTGCTCCTCTCTGGAATATCATTTTGACAGCCCAGATTTCATGAATGTCTCCATTGATGAATGGAAGTGTCTGTACTCAAAAGTGAACATGCCAAAGGCGGCTCAGACTATTTTTCCCCCTGCAGCTTCCTGTCATTTGTGGTGTTCTCTTCATAAACCACAGGGCTCAGCGGTAACTAGCGGCTGTTTACAGAGCTCCGGCAGTAATTAAGTCAAATTGGATCTGCTCTCCTAGTATGGTGAGGACATATACTGACATCCATTATGGAAAAGCTGGATGGGGGGAGAAAAGCAATTCTTGTCAGTTTTGATACATGTTCATGGGGAACGTGGGAAGGAAGAAAAACTTCTGTGGGTGAAGGCAGAGAACCGAGTGAGAAGTGCTGCCTTTGGAACTCGAGGCACTGATCTTCTGAAGAGGAATGGAGAGGAGAGGCCAGATCTCTGGTTGGCATGAGAGGAACACAGTGGAATGGAAGGGGTCGCACTCCCTGGAAAGTGCTGGCTGGATTAGAGAGAGACATTGTGGGTAGTGTCAACACTGTGTGAAGGTCCCAGAAATATCCCATTGCAAAAGGTGGTATTGCCCCACCTCCACCCTGGTCATCTATCACTTGATTGTTTTTTGTTTTTTTCATCAAATCAATCACCTTCTGAAGTAGCCCTATTTATTTTGTTACTTGCTTAGTGTTTGTCTTCTTCACTAGAGTTTTAGCTACACGAGAACAGGAACCTTACTTGTCTTGCTTATTGCCATCCTTTTTGTGCTTGGCACTAGGACTACAAAATACCAGGAGCTGTATTAGTTTCCTGGGGCTGCCGTAATAAATCACCACAAACTGGGTGGCTTCCAACAGCAGACACTTATTCTTTCCCAGTTCAGAAGGCCAGAAATTGGAAATCAAGGTGTTGGCAGCATTGGATCCTCGAGGAGGCTCCATGGCACCATCCTGTCCATGCCTCTCAACTCCGGTGCTTGCTGGCAGTACTTAGAGCTAACTCCTTGGCTTGTGGCCGCATCACTCTAGTCTCTGCCACTATTGCCATATGGCCTTATTCTCTATGTGTGTATCAGTGTGTCTTCTCTTTTTATAGGGATATCAGTTATTGGATTCAGGGTTCACTCTACTCCAGCATGACTTTATCATAACTAATGACATTTGCAAATGACCCTATTTCTACATAAAGTTATAGTCCGTGGTTCTGAGTGGATGTGGATTCTGTGGGGAGCACTATTTGACCTACTACACATGCTCAACAAACATCATTGAATATATGAGTCATATTAGGTTTCCTTTGACTTTGAGGCTTAAGCCCCAGAGTAAATAGTGGAGAAGAAAAAAGGGAGGGGACACCTTTGGTTCTAAATAATCGCAGGGCAGTTTACCCTGTCTGCTGAGTACAAAAACCTATTGTTCTCAGAAATACTTCATTAGAAAGACATTGGAGAAGGAGCATTGTGTTTTACTGTGTGTGGATTTTTAAGCTGTGACATTTTTAAGCTGTGGAGGCAGCTGTGACATTAGCAGGGCTCTGGGATTAGCTCCTTGTGTGCAACTAGGAGGGCTCTGACACTAGACCTGGTGGTGGGCTTCTCTAAGAAACTGAGTGAGCTGGGGGCACCAGTAAGGAAAGATTCCAAAGAAAATGAAAGCATCTTTAAAAAAGCACCAAAATCGTCATAGAAAAATGAGAATTCGTTTGGATTTCTTTATACTTAAACTATGGTTTTGGATTAATTTTGAATTTTGTATGGGTCATGATATCAATTCTCTTCAATGGTTTATTCCCAACTTTATCAAATCCCTATATTTCTTAACTTTCAATCAGAATAAAGTATGGGACTGAAGACATAGCTGCCCCTTCTAAGCTGTTTGTAGTTTCTGTTTAGTGAGAGGTTTAAGTAACTGCCTTAAGTTTGAAAACTGGTTTATGTAAGACAAAGCTCAAATCAAGTTTCGGACCATAAAGAGTCAAGAGGTTCTCCTCTTCCTTGAGGTCAGAGTCGCGTTACTGTGGGATGCTGGCCAGAAGGGCCAACCAGTGACTAAGAGTACAAGGGAAGCTGTGTTCTAGTGGAGATGCCTAGCGGTCTTGTATTACTTGAAGTCCAGTAGAGTGAAAAACAATGCCTTTCCTTTGTCCTGTAACAATTTGTTTAGGAATCAAGGTGCAAGCAGATCACACCACCTAAGGAGTGACCTGTGCACGCTTGGATAGGTGATGTCCAGTGACTGGTTCAAGGTTTTCTTTCTGTATTTCTTTCTGCATTGTTCTTGCTTTGGGTATCTCCTAGGTTCTCTATTATTAGACATTATATTCTGGTCTCAGCCATTCTTGAGGATGTTTTGTTCAGGAAAAAAGAAAACAGACCACACAACTAGTTGTGAGCCAGCAAGTAATGACCCATAGAAGGGACAAGTTGCTGAGAACAAGATAGCTGATAGAGGTAGCAGGTGTAGAGGTAGAGGTAGCAGGTGACAGTCAAGACAGATCCTGTGGACATGTCTCCAGGAAGTTTCAGAAATAGTTGAAGGAGGAAAATTCCCCAGAGTGGGTTTCTTGAAGTTGTGCAAAATGGGTCATCGGACAGGTGTTCAAGGCAGGAATGACTCATGACAACTCAGAAGATAGGGAACTTGGATTGCACACTCATTCATATTCTTCTGGAGTTGCTGGGTTTTCCCTTTCAATATATCCTAATTCAGATTGTCTGCTGTTGCATTTCCCCCCCTCACTTCATCGTTCTTCACTGTCCGTTGCTATTTTGCTTCCCCAGTTGATCTTCGTGTTGCTTATAAAACGCCACACCAACAGGCACTGCACCGGCAGCCTGCTGCTGAGGTCTGGCAGCCAGCTTCACCAACGCTGTGTGTGGGACTCATGTGGGCCTGGGGCTTTGCCAGGTCCTGAAAGGCAGTTAGTGATGTTCGCTAGCAAAAGTGCTGGCTGTGTTAAGGCATTGCATGGAAGAATAATTAGCATGCAATTTTTAAAGTGTTCCTTAATTCAGAGAAGCTGTATTTGTTTTTATGTAAATAACTGACAGTGTCCTGGTGAGTAGACTCTGGAAATGAATGTTTTAAAGCATGTGGACTCATAGAAAATAGCTGGCAATTTGCACACATTTTGCATTGTATGGTTCTCATTCTTGTGAATAAAGTGGAAACATGGTCAACTGTCGTGAGTGACCCAGACCCTCCCCTTAATGCAAGGAGGTTTCCTCTGTTCCAGGGTGAGGGAGGCCCAGGGTTGCTTGTGCTACTTGCACGTGCTGAGGCCTCCATGGGTACCTACTTGATCCCAAGGACCCCTTCTGATTTGGAGTCAGTGACATCTTCTGCCCTGCAGTACAAGATTGAGTTTGAACTTTTTATGGGTTCTGATAACAGCTGGGGATTCCTTTCCCCTTCTGTTTTCCTGCCACCCACAGCCTCTCAAGAGGTAGGATAAAAGAGAATGTCGTTGCTTTTCCTTTCTTCTCTGGCTTTGATTTCTTCCTTCTCCTTTGTATTTCTGAAAACTTTAAAACAAGCAAACAACTAAAATACTATAGCTCATCCCCCTTCTGAACCTTGTTCTCCTCTGGTGTTTCCCCCCTTATTCTTACTGATTTTCTTCTCAGTTCCTTGTTCTATTTTCTCTATCTTTATGAGTTAGGATTTGGCTGCCTCAAAGTAGAACAAAGGCAGTGACTGACAGTAGCTAAATGTTTTCTCTTTCAAATGACAGTATGTGCTGGTGGGTGATCAGGAGGACTGGGCAGGTTGGCTGTGTGTGGTGGTCTAGGGACCCAGGCTTCTTCTAGTTTGTCCTCTTGGCTCTGGTCAGTGTTAACATTCCATGACCCCCCACATCTGATTTCTCTCCTGAAGGCAGGAACAAGGATGATGTGGAGATAAAGCAAGCAGATAGGTCCTAGGAGTCATTCTCAGCTCTTCCACTCACATCCTTGTGGCCATATCTAGCTACAAGTCCTGTTGGGAGAGCAGGTCTATAGCTAGTAGCCAAGTGTTCAGTTAAAGCCAAGGGGCTCTGTAATCAAAGGAAGAAAGTTGAGAATGATGTGGGGAGACAAATACCCATTCCCACCACACCACTTATGCTATTGAACTCTGTGTTGACAATGATTGAGGGTTGGGGTAGAGCAGACTAGACTGCAAGTTGCTACTGGGGAAGAATAAAAAAAGTGATACACTATTTCAGTCATTCCAGATATATCAGTTGCCCAGTGCATGCTCTGTAAATATATTGACCCCAGAAATACCACTCAGCAGGTTCTTTGGGAAGCTTAAGGAATTAAACGTCATGGGCCAATATTGATGCCAAACCAACATGAGTACCAACCCACCTCTCTCCCTTTCACTTGCTGTTAGATTTTGACAAGTGACTTGACTTCCCTGAACTTGGATTTCCACAAGTCTTAAGTAGGAATAATAATGATACCTACTTTATTGTAATGGGTAGAGATAGTACGTGAGAATTGATTTTTATGATGCATGGTACATGGTGAGCTGTCAAGAACAAATGGGCCATTTCCCATAGGAGTTGTTTTGAAAGCTCCATGTGATGTCCCTAAGTCAGAAGTCCCCAAGTGGAAATGGCAGTTGATATAGTGCCCATGATGGAATGAGGATGGATGAAGAGCTGCAGGAGCTCCTTGTGGAGCCTGAAGGAAGGAACTTTTGGGGGGTTAGATTGGGTGTTTCCAGAAGTTGACTCTGAGGACAAGTATCCTGTTTGGGGGGTGTCCCAGCAAACACTGGCAGGGAAGTGGGGAAGTGAGAGAAGGAAGCCAGGGAGGGCATTCTTGAGCAGGTACTCCTGTGTGCAGCCAGCACACTTTCCTCCTAGGGAGTTCTGGGAGACAGGGTAGAAATGTCTTAGGTTGTTCCATTCGAGGAGATAGCCATCCACCAACTTGTACCAGTTATTTGTAGAGGTGAGGTCCACTCTAGGGGATATTGACTCGCTGGCACTTCTGCCTGCCCTCCACCATCTAGCTGAGTGGGCCACAGAAAGGCAGAGAGCCGCGGTGCATTCAGCTGGAAGTACTGGGTTGGTTAGTGCTAAGGGGGCATAGATGAGGCACTCGCAGGCTAGCCTGCAGGGTGGTCTGATACGGCGTATAGACTTTCAGCCCATGGTCAGGCTGGTGTCAAATGAAGGTGGTAGAGGATGCCCATGCTCTTGTATTTTACAGCTATGCTGCCACTTTGTGCATTTGAGGATAATGCCGTCATTTGCATTGTTTAATAGTAACTAGATCCCATTGGTAACTGTCATAAATCAATGGCCAGGATCGTTTTATTTTTTCCCAAATGGAAGTTGATGTGGGAAGTGACCTCGTACCTCATGGATCAAAATAATCTGGCAGTTTATCTTGCAGTGTAAAGGCAAGATTCCTCCTGTACTGAAACATAATTATGGTCATAATGGATTGAGTGCTTTCTTGGTACTAGAAACTGCTACACACGCTGCTCTGTTATCTTACTTAATCCTCTTGACTTCCCTGTGATCTATGCATTATTCACTTTTTGCAGATAAACTTGAGGCTTAAAATTTGAGACAAAAATATCAAATGAATGCTTCTTTGCTTTTTACAAGGCGCAATGAATGCCTATCCCATGAATATACTTGGGAGTGTAGGTGAGTTTGTGCAATATTACTTTCAACTCTTCAGAACCAAGATGTCACGCCACCCACATGGAGACCTCTCTTCTGTCCTGCTCACCCTCCAGCTCTGCCTCATCACATACTCTTTTCCTTTTGTCTTTTTCTTTTTTTGCTTCTCAAGTCTCTTAAGCCTGGCAGAAGAAAGAACCTTGCTAGAAGTTAGCTTGTCAAAGTTAGCGTATGTGGTGAGAGGAGAGCAAAAAGAAACACAAGGTATTTCAGGGTATTTCACTGTTTGGCCTCAACCAAACCATGCCAGTCTTAGTGTGTGGCAGTCAGGAGGCAATCTCTATAATTTAGACGGGGAGTGCTCTGTGTAGAAGGCTAGCCTTTCAATTTACTTTAAAAAATAAATCTTGTACTTCCAAAAGGTCATATTCCTGTTGAGTAAAATCAGAGAGTTCAGATTAGTGGTGGCTTTCTGGCCATTCTGCCTTAACCCTGTCAGAGCTGGCCCACCTGGGATACAGCTAAGTAGCTGTGATGTGTTTTACATTCTTGGCCCTTTTTTCTAGGCTGCCATTATGCATGCCAGTGAGGAGAGCAAATCGTGTTACGTGGACATATTTCCAATCTGTTAGCCCAACATTTAACTCCTTTTATACAGGCTGGTAAATAGCCCTCAGATGGTAATGAATTCTAAGTGTAGCCAAGGAGGAGGAGAGAAAATGGAGCCAGTGATTTCGATGTACAAAACTCCATCCCTGCAATCCCTTGGAGCAATCTGGTACTTCAGAGCAGTCTGCCATCAGGATGCATAAATGAAAGGTCTGATTGAATTTGCACCGGGCAGCTCTGGTGAGTGAATATATTGGTAAAAATCCTTGGATGTTCTAGGGGATGCTTGTTAGCAACTGGTTACTCCCTGTGGTTTCTCTCTTATAATTGTGCACAGCAGGCTGGCATGAAGAGGGTAACCTTTTTTAGATGTGTGAAAAAGCATGCAGTTGTGCTATTATTTTGAAGTCATGACTAACACCAAAGTGAGCAACATGGAGTACATATACACAGGCGAAGTCTGCAGCAGGAGCTTTTGCAGTCTCTTCTTTTTTTTCATTTCCCAAAGCACACTTGCACTTGCTTCTTCATAGGCTTTCAAGAATAAAATCTGTATGGCAGTTTATGTATGTACATAGATACATTTAAAACTTTTTCATGGTGGTACAGGTCAGAATAAAGCACTAACTTTTTTGTTTCAGAATTACATTCATTTGTTAATTAAACGTTAATTGAGCAATGACTCTTTGCTAGGCCCTGCACTGAATACAAGTACATAAAGACAGAAGAAGACATAGACTTACAGCATTATTCATAAATCAATAATGCCATATTGCATGACTTCTTGGGTGTAAATAAAGAATGGAGAAACAATTATAAATTCATACAACTTATTCAGGTATAAATGACAGCCCCTTACAAAGCACTAATTGTACATAAGATATGCACAAAGAGAGAATATGTTTTTACTATAGATATTAATATGCAAACTCCAAATTCCTCTGTTACAGGCCTGCAGCATAGAATTTTATTATATTTTTCTTGTATCCAGGGAAATTTCTGGAACCTAAGACAGTGGTATGTATGAATGCTGGCAGCTGGACAGATATACCTGTGTTGTCTTTACTCTTTCCTTTTCAGGTACTTTGCAGCAATAGAGATGTCTCTCCTCCTATCCAGGCTTACCTTCTATACCTTTTTTCTGAGTCCCATCCCTTCTGATCCCTCTGAAATGTCTGTCCTCAGTCACTGCACCCCTTCCTGCTTCTGCAGAAGCTCTTTCAGGTCGAAGTGAGTTTCATGAAGATGTCGAAGTATTCTCAACTATCCATAGTAAAAAATCCCCTCCCTGACTCCCAGCCCCCACCTGTAACTGCTGTACCTCTTCCCTTCTCTTTATAACCAGTCTTCCAGATTGAGTTATTTGCACAGGTTTTCTCCTCTTCTCCCCCCACCCTTTTTTTAAAAGATTTTATTTTTTTGGGCAGCCCAGGTGGCTTGGCGGTTTAGCGCCGTCTTCAGCCTGGGGCGTGATCCTGGAGACCCAGGATCGAGTTCCGTGTCAGGCTCCCTGCATGGGGCCTGCTTCTCCCTCTGCCTGTGTCTCTGCCTCTCTCTCTCTCCTCTCTGTGTTTCTCATGAATAAATAAATAAAATCTTAAAAAAAAAAGGTTTTATTTATTTAAGAGAGAAAGCGAGCATGAGCAGGAGGGAGAGGCAGAGGGAAAGGGAGAAGTAGACTCTTCGCTAAGCAGGGATTCTGACATGGGGCTTGATCCCAGGACCCTGAGATTATAACCTGAGCCGAAGGCAGATGCTTAACTGGCTGAGCCACCCATGTGCCCCTTCTCCCATTTTAAGACAGCCATCTACAAATGCAACCCTATTACTCCACCAGAAAGATTTCCACCAACCCACTAATGATCTCCAAGCTAACGAATACTTTTCGTTTTGATTTTACTTTCTCTGTGCCATTGATACTGTCAGCCACTCTCACCCTTTGACACTGATTTAAACTTGTGTGCAAATATGAGATGCACTCAAGGCAAACTGTTCCATCAGTACTAGAGGTTCACTAAGTGGTGATTCAGTCATCTCCTCTTGTCTGTGACTCTCCAGTCTCACTTTCTTAAGACCTGTTTTTGACAGTCTCTTATTCGGCCTTACAGAAATATTCAGTTCAGTTTCAGTATGAGAAAAAAAACCCACAAGGACATTATACCTCACATACTATTCTTCACCTTGCTCTTTTTGTGTGATTTATTTTGAACCTTCTAACTTGTCAGCACATATAGGTTCCATTTTTTGCGAAGTACAGCGTCTTGTTGTAAACTCTCTCCTAGTAAAAGGTCCTGTTCTCCAGACCACAGAAGCTTCCTGCCTTCCTCTGAAGGCACCTCTGCAGCCCCCTTGGCAAAGATTGCTCCTGGCCCTGTTTTTGTTCCTCAGAGTCCCACCTCCCCCATCTCCTCTCCTCCTGTGCACTGCTATGTGCTTTCTTAATCTCTACTGCCTGTCCAGCTCTCTTTCCTGACATCTTTACTTACTTGCCTACTGAGTACTTCTGCTTGAATGTACTGCCAGATGTAGAAGTTAGCACGTTGGGAACTCTGTTTTCTATCCTCCTTCGTCCCCTTCCTTAAACTTGCTTTTCTTTCTAGTTTCCTATCATAGCACATCTAGTTTCCCACCCCAGAAATTGCTAATGCCAGACACCTGGAGTCATCCTTTCTTTCTCTTTCTTCTCAACTTTCACATGTAATCATCAATTCTTAGATTTCAGCTCCTAAATATTTTTTGAACACAGCAACTTACGTATATCTCTGTTGTTATCCCCTTAATACAAGCCATCATAATTTCTCATCTGAATTAATGCAGAACCTTGTCATAAATAACTCTTCCCCACTGTAAGCCATTCTACCCACCAAAGAGGGATATTTCTAAGACACAAAACATGACAAAGTTGAAATTTCTTCATGTGGCTAATAAGAGACTTCAAAGCCCAAACCTTGTTTGTCTGGTCTCCTGTCTTGTTTCTTTGTATCTGAATTTTACACAGACCAGTTTGAACTTCTTTTAGAGGTCTACATGAATCAGGCTGTTTCTCATCTCTGGGCCTTTGCTCATACTGTTCCCTTCTTTCAGAGCCCTTCTTATATGTTCATATTCCCCTTGTTCATAATCCCCAGCACAATTAACTCTTATTCACTGTCTAGTTTCAACTTAGATATAATTTCCTTTAGCAAGATTTTCTTCATTCTCATCTAAATCTGGTTCTCTACCCATTTCACATGTCCACATATAACTTCCTTCCCACTTCCCGCCATCTCACTCATTATATTCTGATGACAGTGCTTTGTAAGTGCGTGTTTCCTTATTTTCAGCTACCTGTGTGCTGTAGATCTGTTGAACCAGCAATCGTGGTTATTTTATTTGTAGCTCTGTCAATCTATCCTACTAACTAGAGGAGACCTACCAGAATGAGAGGAGATTCTCATCAAACATCCATAGAATAATTCCTAAAATGATGTCTTAGCTTCATGGGACTTGACAATTCTTTCCCAGTTTTCTTCCTGTTGATTGGAATAGTTAGAGATGTGCTTATGCCATGTCCTTCCCTTCTCCCAACCCGATTCCCCCAAATTCTACATCTTCTAATTTGTTCAGAGAACTCAAATAGAAATTGGACTCCTAGGTCCTTCCTTAATAGGATTAGGAAATGCCTAATAACCTTTTCTAGTGTTTGCCCTAGTTTATATGCACATTTCTTTTGCAGTGGTGTCCTCCCAGAGGGAAAAGGGCCCAAGGCTCTTTAGGTCTTGGAAACCTCTGCAAGTACGATTTGTCACAGTCATGGGGCTGCAGTATCATTTTGATTCCTTGGGGACCCCTTCACCATAGCTAATAGAAGATGATGGCATTGAACCAGCAGATCTGAATCCTAGAATTCTCAAGAGATGATTACATGTTAAAAGAGAAATTGAAGGGTAAGAAGAATGCAAGATGTCAAGGAAAATTAAAATTGCCCAGCAATTTACTACAGGGGTAAAAACTGATTACTGGCAGGGGAAAAAAACGTGTGCGGCCACAAGAGTGATGTGTCTATTGAGCTGTCCTTGAAGCACAGTGTCAGGGCCTATGTATCCTGAATTTAATCGCTGGGGCTAGCCTGGGGCCAGAGCAGAGTAACCTCTAGAACTTCATCCTTCTTTGACTTAGTGATGGAGAGATGTGATGGATCCACAGAATATTTCAGTTGCAGCATTTGTAAGATTTCTGATAAGGATTTGGCAAATGGGAGTGGGGGATATGGGGAATAAGTTTCTGGCTTGGATGACTAGATACATGGTGATCCCCTCAAAATTGTGAAAAAACAGCGAGAGGTAGGTTTGAAATTAGAAGATGAATAAGGTTATTTTTGATGTTTTTAGTTTGAGTTCCCTGTGGGATATTCAGGTGGAGATACAAGGTTGTAAAGCTTGTGAGAAATACTGTGCTGGACATGAGGAGTCCTCAGCATATAAATGGTAACTGAAGTCAGAGCAGTAGGAAAAATTGACTCTTAATTTTCTTTATGACTGGTAGTTTAGACAGAGGTCCCTGTTCAACTCTGCTACCCCTTTGCTCCAGATTTTTCAAAACTATCTTTCCCTTCCCTGGTTCCAGCACCATCTCCTAAAACCTCAGCACACATGGGCTATCCAGGTGCCTCTTTGTGCTAGAAAGGGAATCTGAAAGTGAGCACGTATAGCATAGGAAAAGCAGAGGAGCCCTCACATTTTAGAGGTAGGTCAAGGCAGAGGAAATCACTGGGGAAACAGAGAAGGACCTACCAAAAAAGCAGGAGGGACTCCAGGAGAGCCTTTGTCACAGAAGTCAAGATAGGAAAGCTCAGGAAAGAGAGAATGTTCAAGAAACAACTCTAAATTTTCTTCAGAGCTGGTCAGGTATGGGGCCTCAGATAATGTTCTCACAAAAGGCAGTGACCATAATTTCTCTATCACTTGTTGTTGTTTGCTAGGTTATTTATTTATTTATTTATTTATTTATTTATTTATTTATTTATTTATTTATTTTTAATGAAGTTTCTAGAAGGAGTCCATGTAAAGTAAGATGGAAGATTTCCCTTGGAGAAGCCTTTCATTTGGGGGAATTACCTGCTAGGAGAAGCTGCATTTAATGTGATTCATACACCAAATCTTGGGATGGGAAGCTCAGTCAGCTCCTATTCAGACTCTCATGCCTGGGGCAGCAATTCCATCGGCTTTCTACCTTGAGCAAGATTGCTTCTTTAATTTTGGCTCTATATTTAAGAACTCTTTCCTTGTATCAGTGAGTTCTCCTCTTGACCACAGAGATGTACATTTTACTGTAAGATGACTTTTTAAAAATTTTTAATGTTTTTAAAATTTGTTTTGCTTTTAAAGCGTTTAAGTAGATTTTATTTTTTAGCTCAGTTTCAGGTTCACAACAAAATTAGGAGGAAGGTACAGCAATTTCTCATATGCATCCTGCCTCGTACATGTATAGCCTCCCCCACTATCAACATTCCCCACCAAGGTGGTCCAGTTGTTACAAGTGATGAGCATTGATACCTCATTATCACTCAAAGTCCATAGTTTTTACATAGAGTTCACGCTTGGTGTTGTGCATTCATATGGATTTGGGCAAATTTAAAATGCTTCTCAACCTATATGTTTGGACTAGGTTACAAAAATAAGCACCAAATTATCCATTTAGAAAAGAATAATGTGGGAAGTAGGTATCCTTAATCCATCTCTAAAGGAAGAGCTTGAGTCATGATGAAGGTCATGGATGGAATAGGTATCAGTGATATCTGCTTTGCGCATTTGTAATTTTTTTAAAAAGTCATTTTGTATTTTTTTTCACAGCTGTTTTGATGACGCTGTGTCCCTAATGTTCTCTACAAATACACAACTGAGTCAGAATATTCTACTTGGGCGAAAATACTCCCAAGTACATATTCTCTTGTCTTATGCTGTCAACCACTGCTCTTTCAAGTGTGAAGTGGTAATTTCAACTACTTGGGGCCATGTTTGTGTCCGGGGTAATGGAAAGGGAGTTTTGAGTATCTGGTATTGTGTTGGGTGCCTCCCACACACACATTATTGTGTAGGTATTATTGCCCTGGTTTTACCGAAGAGGGAACGAACAGTCAGAGAGAAGGGCCATTCCGAGTCCACATCATGCAGGTTGCAAACATTCACGAATCATTCATGAAGTCCCCAATGCAGGAAGATTTAAGAAAAAGATGAGGCATACGCTTGATTTGGAGAACATAGAGCCTTTATTTTAGTGTTATTTTTGTTGCAGTGCCAATAACCACAGTATCTTTCCAGCAAGATACTGATGTTTTGTCTTTTTTCCCCACTTGCTCAAATGAGTCAGAGACTTTTAAAAGCTTAAAAAGGGAATTGATTAAACCATCCTTGGGGAAAGCATTGTGGGCTTAAGAAGGTTTGAGTGTTCTAGCTTATTTTAAAGATAGAGAATTATATTTTTAAGATAATTACATGTTCCTTTTGATAAAGCTAAAACATTCACAAACACAGGCAGAGTTTCAGATTGGTCTGCTGAGCTGGCTACAGGCTGTGGTTAGCTTGTGTTAACGAGTCTTTCATTCCCTAGGGAGAAGCAAATCCTGCAGGATCTTAGAGCATAAAGGGAGAGCAGACAGGCTCAGTGGGTCCCCCTTCATATGTTAACTCAACCCTGCCTTACTTGGAAGGTTGTGAGTGAAGCCTCACTGATGTTTAAGAAAGGATGTAGGAGGTCCTGAGAAACATTAACTGAAGTTGTGGAGCTACTTGCAGTATGTTGTTTCTTACCCCTGAAGCCTTCCATAATTTGTACTGAACTAATAATATACGTTGATTGTTCTTTCTCCATGTCCTTTGCTAGTTCCTTCACATCATCCAGCCTTTACAGCTTCTAGAGTTAGGACCCACTTCTTCCATTTGCATTCACTATCTTAAACCGACACAGCAAGTACCAGCTGGAAGTTGCTGACTTCCAAAGCCAAGTCTTCAGACCGGCTCCTGCCCTAAACTCATTAGACTGAGTTCTAATGGTCTCCTTGACATTTCCTCTTGATGTCTCATAGACTTCCAAACTCATTATGTCCAAAATGGACTGATCTCCTAATCTCCAACCCACTGCCTTTTATCAGCCTGTTCTTTCTGTATCTCAGTGAAAATCTGTTTTTCCAGTGGCTCAGGCTAAAGAATAAAGAACTTTTGAGTCATTCTTGACTTCTCCCTTTCCCTTACTCTCTACCTTTAAACTTTCAAGAACAAATCCTACTAGTTGTATCTTCAAAATATATCGGGAAGCCAGCTGCTTCCTAACGTGTATTTCTATCACCCTGTTACAAGCCATTGTCTTTTCTTACCACCCTGGTGCCAACCATCTGTTCTCAACATAACAATCACAGCGATCCTTTAAAATGGGATTTAAAAGACATGGTGTGTTCTCCTCAGAACTGACCAACTCTTCTTTGGTCATTTCCTTATCACTTGGAACACATGGTGTGTTCTCCTCAGAACTGACCAACTCTTCTTTGGTCATTTCCTTATCACTTGGAACACACGTCAAAATCGTTCAAGGTTTCTCCAGCCCTCACCACCACCATCCCATCTCCTCTTCCCACTCTCCCTCTGGCTACTTCGCTTCGGCCACACTACCCTCCCTGCTAGTCATTCTACATACAACCCTACTGGAAGGGATTGTAAAAGCACATTTCTGGGCCCCAACTCCAGAGTTTGTGATGGATTAAGGCCAGGGTGTGTCTGGTTAATTTGCATGTCTAAAAAGATTCCAGGCAGTGTGGTTACTGGTGTTGCAGGACCATACCTTGAAGACCACTGGTGGTGTGCCAGTAAACCAGACCACTGGCTGGAAGGTCTGATTTCTAGTGTCTGCTGATTTCTGCCAAGTGAATACTCCCACTGTGGCCGTTGTTAAGCTCCCAACAAGACATCAACCGGTTCACAAAATTCCTGGAATTAAACATTTGGCTCTCATGTGCACACAACCAGAATGGAACCATTGGTCTAGAACAGCTCTCCAGGTTCTGTTTGGGGGAGAGGTTGGGGAAGAGAGTGGTCATTTATTCTGCACTTGCTATATGCCGGTCATACAGGATGCTGTTTTGGTCCTTGACATAAAATGTTTCACTTGGTCCTCATAACAAATCTATAAGATTGTCTTTTTTTTTTCCTTTTTTTTTATTTTTATTTTTTTTTAAGATGAGAAAAGTGAGAAATGAAATGGCTTCTCTGAGTCACACAACTGAGATAAATCCAGGACTGCCTGAACCTAAGTTTCTTCCCCTCTTAAAAAAACAAACAAAAAATCATACCTCGAGTCTCTTTGGGTGGCATCCTCTTTTGGGAGGTAGGAGATGAAAGATGTGGGCAGCTAAAAGTAACCCACAGCATAGGTATAGATGTAGTCTGACCTTAGGGGTGACTAAAATCTGTTCAGTTGAATCTCTGGAAGGGAGCCCCGATGAGTAAGCCTATCCATGAAGTAGGCTAACTACGTGGTAGCTATAGCCCTCATTGCTGATCACAGCCCACAGGCCAAGTGCAGTTAGAGAACATGTTCTTTCCCTTAGTTACTGCCTGATAATCCAGGAACTAGTAAGTGCAGATCAAAGGGGACTGGAGAGCTCATATATTGAGAATTCTGGTGCCAGGTGCTGAAATAACCTTCCTTTGAGGGCAAGTAAATTCTCTCAATTGATGGGATAGAAGTTGCTCCAGGCAAAGGCCCCACTCCTTCCCCTGCTTAATTGCCTCACTACCCTTATTCTGGATTGAGCTTCAATCATTTTACTTTCTAAGCTTAGGAAACTCCTGGGACAGGTTTCCACTGGCATGCTTTTTGCAAGCAACAGGGGTGATTATCCAGGCATCAAAATTGCTTTTCTCAGGTCTTTTCTAGCCAAGCTCAGTCTCCATTCCTCCAAATTGCCTGGAACACTGCCCTCTCCCTCACCATCCTGTGCCGGTAGAGACCTGGTCTCAGGCTGGGCGGTCCAGCTGTCTGGTCCCAGTGAAAATACTTGAAGCCTAAGTATTAAAGATCTTATGCTAACCCCAGTGTCTAAGGCACTGCAGGGCAGAGTCCAGTGTGATGAAAATCAAGCTGCATGTTCTCACACTTTCTTATGTTACCAAATGAGGCACTTCTGATCTCCAGCTGGCCCTGAGACTTTTTAGTGGGGCAGAAAAGTAACCCTGAAGAACATCAGAGAAATTCCCATCTCTCTTTTACAGATGGGCAAGCAAGGGACATTCCATTTCTTTTATCATTACTCATTCATTCATTCAAATGCCTTTAGGCAAGATACAGTGAAAAAGTAGAGAGTAACATCAATCTGGCTGTCAGAGACCAGAGCACACTTCTAGGAAAACTTTACGAAGGATTTTTGGAGATGTAGTTATGGGAATATGGTAGATGGGAGGAAAAGAAGAGTCCCAAGACAGTTATGAGCCCAGAATCCCTGAATGTCGGAATGCTTTTTACCTGCCCTAGAGGACAAGAACCAAGTTAAAGTAAAGGCTTCAAAAAGTAAAGGCTTCCTGAGATGTTCTGCTCCATCTTGGGGCTTTTTTGTTGCCATCAGGGTAGATTGAGAAATCTGCTCCTATTTCCCTTTCTCCTAGTAAGGCCTCCTACATCTTAAGGGCAAAGAACAGAAAGCAACATGGTGCTTTCTGTCCAGTAAAAATCTCAGAAACAGTGAAGGCCATTTTTTTTTGGAGTTCACATCACTGTTCTCATCTGCCAGGGTTCTTTGAAGGGACCTAATAGCATATAGAGTACCAAAATGTCACCTTTACTATGTTAAAACCTTAG
The DNA here is from genome assembly GCF_053574225.1 of Canis aureus. Classification (NCBI taxonomy): domain Eukaryota; kingdom Metazoa; phylum Chordata; class Mammalia; order Carnivora; family Canidae; genus Canis; species Canis aureus. Next base: position 53,574,531 of record NC_135615.1, read on the forward strand.
TTTGGATGATGATTCTATGATTCTAGGCAAGATATCCAGCTGTTGCTTAGCCCAGACTAAGCAGACTCACCTGTCCAGGAGCCACCATGGAGGAACAGAAGTGACTTAGCTCCTAGCATGAAAGAAGCAAGGTGCTAGGAGAAGCAGGCTCAGGTTTTTTTTTTTTTTTTTTTTTTTTTTTTCTCATTACTACTTCACTTCCTTGAAGATAGAGAAGAGAAGGGGAGATAGACCAGGATCACTGTCCCAGCAGAGCCCCCTCCCCCTCCAACTAGCATGTTAGGAATGAGGAAGAAGCAATTATTCCTAATATTCTATACTAGTCAGAGAAAGAAAAGGTGGCAGGGAGGGGTGTGCTTATATGGAAGGTCTTCCACAGAGAGTAGGTGAAAGTCTTCTACAAAGCATAACCATTATAAAACATTTCCAGCAGGGCATTTCTTTTTTTTTTTTTTTCTTTTTCTTTTTCTTTTCCTCACCTCCCATGAGATGTTGGGATGGGAAAAACTTACCTCACAGAAACTTGAGTCGCTGGCAGGCCGACCCTGAGTGGATTCCATTGACAGTCGTTTCTGGCAGTCATGAATAAGAGGAGGTAAAAGAGAAAAGGCCTAACTCAGTGAGACACCAGACTGTGGGACCTCTGAGGCTTTGGGATAAAGCAGATTTAACTTGACTCCATCTCTCCAGGACCTTATTAATGGAAGAAAGGACAATGGGGATTTTGTGTGACGGGAGTAGAATAAGGCTGAGTTTGTACTCTCTTATGCATTCAACAGAGAAAGAAGGAAAGAAGGACCAAATATGGAATTGGACTTCATTTCCAAGCGTGAACCTTCATCACTTTCATCAGTAGCCATCTGGCATGCAGTGTTCTGTGGCATTTCTCTAAAATGACTGGCAACCTCCAACAGTTTCCTTGGCACTGCTGCTGAGAAGCCTCAGTTCTTAGCAATGTGCTAGAAATAGTCACAGCTCAACACAGGCAGGTAATGACACTTATATAATCAGCACCTTATTCATTCCTGATACAACGAAACCTGCGTCCCTGTGTGATGCCTCCAGATGCATATTCAGTATGTCTTTGTTTTGCTTCTGTCTCAGGAGGCTTCTTGAAAGAGATGCCAGCAAAAGGGGAAAATCACACAAACAAAAACAAAAATCCTCCCCTCTTTTGGGGTTGCACATCACTATATTCACATACTCTCTTGTAGCATGTATTATATAGTACTAATTACCTATTTATGTAGCTGTCTCTTCCAGTAGATTTTAGCATTTAGAGGGGAGAAAACATATCCATTTTGTCTGTTTATTCTCATCACAGAGCACAGATGCTCAAAGATTTGGATGGACAAATGTTTTGGTTTTATGCTTTGTACCTTTTGTACATTTGGTTCACAACAGTTAAACCAATCACCCTTTCTCAGAATATAAATAAAACTTCCCTTTTTAAAGAATGGGTCTTTCCAAAAAGGATTTTTTCTTCTCCCAACAAGTACAGACCTTTCCTAAGATGCTATGCAAGGAACCAAGCCAACACCCACAGCAGGGCTGACCAGTAACCCCAGGACACTCTCCACAAGCACAATTGTGTTCTAGAGCTCTAGGCAACATTTGGAACTGGCAATTTGATTTGACTTAATCCAAGAATTGATTTAGGTTTTCAGGAGACCAAACGGAATCTCTTAGCATTTTGGAAGAGAAAAGAATATACACATAAACAGAATCACACACAAATATGAAAGGCCCTTTAAAAGTTGGTGATGATTATGTAATCTTATTCTATACTAGAGGGAATGGAAAACACATAGAATGAAGGATTGGACAGAACTAAGACCTTTGAGGAAAGAAGCCCCTTAGCATGGCAAGTTCTGTAACATTTTATGGAAAAAAAAAAATCCCGATTAAGCAAATAACTTTCATTAATTTGATTTGTATAATCAAATAGCTGTAGATACTTGCTCTACGTTACACCTGGTTTCTAAACCTGCTGTTCTTGTGTGTGTGGATGTGTGTGCTTACCTTTACTCGCTAATACCCACTGATGTCGAAGGCTTGTGTGAACAAGACAAGTAGCCTCAGGTGATGGCTAACTTATGTGTTGTGTTTGATACAGCAAAATTTGGGGGGAAGTAGAGAACTTGGACTTCATCTTAAAGACTGTCGTTACGGTTTTTGATTTGTTACAGATTTTTCTTGTGTAAGTTCTCCAGCCAAATGTTCTGGAGCAGAGTAACTTCTTCAGTAGTCAGTGCTTCTTGAAACTGTACACTCTGATCGTAGTTGTTTGTGTTGGCATTTGGATATCCTCTTCCAGACTCCACTTTGCAGAAATTTCATTATTCAAATGTACATGTAAATGCCAAGAAAATTTGGAATATTTGTACAAAACATGCATTTCCTACCCTATTGCCTCCAAAATAACAAGGATGTTTCGTTTGTTAAACTAGCTAGATATCACCTTTGGAAAGCAGTGTTGGTCAACTTGGGAAGCATTGAGGCTCCTTTTAAAAGTAAAAGAAAATTCCTCATTATTCCCTTGGAGGTTTATGAGAGTATCTTTTTAAAAGGGAATATCAAAGACCCATGCTTCCTTTGATGGTCATTTAAGGAAACATTTAACAATTATTTGGTAGATTTTTATAGTCAGAATTATGAAGGAAATTGAGAATAAAGTGTGTACCTATAAATGAATTCTATTGAACTCTACCCTCCAAAAGCGAATATTTTGAATCTCGATTAAATAAATGGTAGGAAAGAACTAGTAGCTTTTCACCTTAAAGACTTAAAGATTAAAGAGAAGTAAGCTTTTGAATAATATACAAATAGTTATTTTAAACCTCACTTTAAAAGTACTTCAGAGTGTGCTGTAAGAGTGTGCACTTAAAGCCTGAGCTTCCATAATGTATGGTATTAAATCGCAAATCAAATACAATGTCAATTCATTAAAAGACACAAATTGAATGGGGCCGACCCATTGTTTGAATATGTGTGGAATTTATAACTAGCATCCCCAAATAAATCAAAGTTCTGCAGAAAAAGTTGAAGTACTTTATTTAAATTGCTGGCCTTCATTTTTCTATTTCTCATTGGTGTTTGTGATATGATTGCCAGCAACACTGTTGAGGGCAGAAATGACAGAGATGATGGGGAGTCCTCTGTGAGGAAGGAAGGGCTGACAAGAAAGTAATTACCTTTGTTCAACTTATTTGTAGCTTACAATAAGAAAATACACACCAAATGCTTTGGTTATTAGAATATAAAGAACATTTTATTATGTAGAACATAATAACATAACATAACAGATTTTTTCTCCTTTAAAACAAGTATCGTTTTAAACATTTTATGATAACTAGATATTTTTAAAATTGGAGCTATCATATTACTCATGAACAGGTTGATTTTAATGTTCTATTTTCAAAATTAGGAGCTTTCTATTCCCTTGTAACTGCTGATTGAATGGAAAAAGGGTCAATAATTCAGTTGAATAATAACTGTAGTTGAATCCTGGCTATTCAGACTATGACAGGATGCTGTTCCCATTGTAATGGCAGACTCTTAATTTAAAACCCCCCAGACTTACAGGGAAAAGTCCATATTCAAGGCTTTATCCACCCTGAGCCCCATCTCTGAATTCATCTTTATGTCCCTATCTTCTGCTACAGCAGTCTTCCCTTGGAGACTGAAAAACAGGCACTTTCATTTTACCATACCACTTTTTATGCTGGTTAGGTATATTTAGAATCCCCTTTATTATTTCATTGTGGCAAATTTTTGCCCATTTGAGCCAGTTTCAATGTTATGTTCTCCAAACCAAACATCCTTGTGTTTCTTTCTTCATGCCATGTGGACTATGGCACAATTATTGGGCTTCTTTTGCTCGATAGTTCTATATTAGAATGAGAGTGTAGGGCAGCCTGTATGGCTTAGCGGTTTGGTGCTGCCTTCGGCCCAAGGCATGATCCTGGAGACCTGGGATCGAGTCCCGTATCGGGCTCCCTGCATGGAGCCTGCTTTTCTCCCTGCGCCTCTCCCTCTCTCTCTCTCTCTCTCTCTCTCATAAATAAATAAATAAATAAATAAATAAATAAATAAGTAAATAACTTGGCAAAAAAAAAAAAAAAAAGAATGAGCATGTAGATTTGAGTCAGAAATACATAGTGGTAGATTTATAGCTTTCTCTTAGAAACTACTGGTTCTGAGGTCTTAAGTTACTGAACCACTCTTAGGCTCAGTGGTCTCAAAGGAGAATAGGATTAATTACCCTTCAGGAAGTTTATAAGGCTTGAAAGAAAAGAATATATAGCCTGGTCACTCTCATATAGTAGACACTCAGTAAATGGTTGGGATGATTTTTGCTGTGTGTATGTTTATTTCTCATTATCTGAACCACTTGAATGAAGTCAGCAATTGATTGTCTTAACTCATGTTAATATTCCTAGCATGTCAAAACCTGGAGTAGGGTCATAGCTTAATAAAAGTTAAATAATGATTAAATGAATGCGTGGCAGAGAAAACTACCTCCTGAATCCTGGGCTAACAACCTATTCATTTATTTTTTTTATTTTTTAAATATTTTATTTATTTATTCATGAGAGACAGAGAAGAGGGGGGGAGGGGGAGAGAGGCAGAGACACAGGCAGAGGGAGAAGCAGGCTCCACACAGGGAGCCCGATGAGGGACTTGATCCCGGGACTCCAGGATTACTCCCTGGGCCAAAGGCAGGCGCTAAACCACCGAGCCACCTAGGGATCCTGCAACCTGTACATTTAAAGTGTTGAGAAAACCTCATACCCACTTCTAAAGTCTATTATACTCTTTTACTTTGTAATTAGCTTATCCAATTAGTTAGAGTGTGATACTAAAGAATTTGAAGGCTTTGATTCCTAAATGAAGAAGTTAACTGAGGATATTCTTAGCTACAGTGAATTATTTGGAAATGTTTGCCAACTATTCTTCTGGTAACTTGGGATGGGTTGGGGAGAGGGGTATGATCAGCAACAACACTTAACAATTGTTGATTGCTCTACTTGCCTGTTAAAGATGGGAATTTTACTTTAGAAGTTCTATCCTAAAGATGGCACTAAGGCTGAAGAACTGATGAATCAGATAATTAGGGAGGTACGAGATTATGATCCATGTCTCCCAAATCTTAACTCCTTGTATTGGATAACTTGACTGTGATGGTTAATTTTATGTATTGACTTGACTGGATCTCAATGCCCAGGTATTTGGTGAACACAATTCTTGCTGTTTCTGTGAGGATGTTTTGGGTGAGATTTACATTTAAATTGGTAGACTTTGAGTAAACCTCATTAAACCCTCTAATGTGGGTGAGCCTTATCTAATCAGTTGAAGACTTGAACAAAAGATGACTTTGCCTTGATGGAGAGGATTCTCCATCAGACTACCTTCAGCTTTGATATGCCACATTGGCTCTTCCTGGTTCTATAGCAGGCTGTCTCTGGACTGAGATGGCAGCTCCTTCTTGAGTCTCCAACTGCCAGACTCCTCCATCTGATTGTGGACTTGGCACACCTCCACAATTCCTTGAGCCAATTCCTTGAAATCTATTTCTTTCTCTCTATATATACATCCTATTGTTTTTTTGTGTATGGAGAACTCTTAACACATGGATGTATAAGACCTATAATTTTACAAATTAATGATGATTATGTTACTCTCATCTTGGCATCATTAAGCAAAATGAAACCAACTTTTACCCGATGATTTTTTAGAGTGTTTCCCAAAAGGGTCTTAATCTGTTAGATTGTGTAGCTTTTCAGTGGACTGCCTACATCAGATTCACCTGATGAATCTTCAGGAACTTGCTGAAATTCACATTTCCAGGGTTTGCCTCAGACATTTTATTATTTTCTTTTATTTTTTTAAAGATTTTATTTATTCATAGAGACATAGAGAGAGAGAGAGAGGCAGAGACATAGGCAGAGGGAGAAGCAGGCCCCATGCAGGGAACCCGACATGGGACTCCATCCCAGGTCCTCAGGATCACACCCCGGGCTGCAGGCGGCGCTAAACCGCTGCGCCACCAGGGCTGCCCTACCTCAGACATTTAAAATCCATTCTGGGGTTTGGTGATCTGTAGCTTTGACCAGTTCTCCTGATTCTTGTGCACATAAAACTCTGAGAACCACTGGTTTCTATGGTATGTGGTTTGTTATTTGCCTAGACAGTGTAATTGTTGGAGAAGGGCCTCTAATAACTAAGTCCAAGACTAGTGACTGAAGTAGGATTTAGCAGTAGGAATAACAAATACTTGGATGATAATTTCTGTATGGATTATACATTTTCTTTTAAATATGGTTGATGGGTAGATTATATATTTTACGTATGAAATCTGGTTGGTTTTATTTAGATAGGAGTATATGACAAATTCAAATTTAAAACATCATAGAAATAGCCCAAAGTGTAGTTTTTATTTTAAAAAATTATTAAGGTATAATTGACATATAAAATCATCTTAGTTTCAAGTATATAACATAATGATTCAATATTTGTATATATGGCCAAATGATTATCCCAGTAAGTCTAGTTTACATCCATCCCCCATACAAGGTTACAATTTTTTTTTTCTTGTGATGAGGACTTTTAAAGTATACTCAGCAATTTTCAAATATGCAGTACCATATTATTAACTATAGTCACCAAGCTGTATGTTATATTCCCATGACATATTTTTATTTTATAACTGGAAGTTTATACTGTAATTATTTTATCTAAGGGGATAGGGGGAAAATCCTAAGGAAGTGTACAAAGATGCAAAAGTGATTGGAGGGTGACCCTGCAGCCCATGAAGGAGAAACAAACAGGTGAGTGTATAGAACAGCAGGCAAAGACTGTCACCTGGGGCCTGGGTTTTAGAAATGCTTCTGCAGGAACTGATGGAGCACATACAGTATCCAGCTTCTGTCTGTTTCCATCCTTAATTTTCTAAAGGAAGGTGGAGGAAAGGAGGAGAGGGATGGACCCTGACTCTTGGGTAGATACCAATTGTGTAATGTATAACATATGGGATACGCTTTTCATCAACGCTGTGCCAAAAAAATCCTGACCCACCTGGTTGAGAAATGAGTGGGTTTGTGAAACAATTAGCATATGGAATAGATTCTGAAGAAAGTCATCTTAGCATCTGGTTTACTGAAACCTCACATTTCCTATAACTCTAGGACATAAGAAGAACAATTCCCATAACAGATTAAGGCCAATAACATTTGAAGAATGACTTATTTTGACCTAGGGTGACCCTAGTATTTATTAACATGGTATTGATTTCCTGTTTGCTTTTTCTAAGTCAACAAGGAAAGTGATCTTTAACCCCTAAAAAAGTTATGAGGACTAAATACTCAGACAAATGAATGTTGATGAAAGAATCTGAATCTTTATATTCATTTCAACCTCTCAGTGTGCTATTCATATGGGTTGATGAATTTTTCAGAGAAAGATTCAATGGTTTAGAGTGCTGACAAGTAGTAAAGTTTAGCTTAAGCTCAGAAACCCCATTCTGTCTCCCTTTTATATCCAGAAACTTTTGGAAATAACACTATGTGAAATCTTTGGAAGTTTAGACTACCTAGGATGTTTTTAAATCAGAGGGGTTGGACTGACACACTTTGCTCTTCAGAGAAGTATAGTTAAATTATTTAGCTATTTTAGGCAGAAGAATCTGTTAGAGACCTATAAATTTTTCATTTATTTTTAGAACCTTTGGAAAGATAATTAACTATGAAAAAAGAATCCAAAATCCTATAATTACTATTGAACAAAAAAAACCCAAAAAACAAAAAACCAAAACCAAAACAAAACAAAACAAAAAAACACCACCTCCCCTATAAAAAAAAAAACAAAAACTAGTGGTAAAATCTGAAGGCATTTTAAAATTTTATCTGGCTCATGGGACAGGGTAAAAAGTAAAATGCAAATAATACATCAACAAAATTGTTCTAGTCCAGAGGTTGACAAACTGTTGCCTGCAGGCCAAATCCAGCCCACCACCTGTTTTAATGTGGCAAGTAAGCTAAGATTTTTATATTCTCAAAGTGTTGGAAAAAATGTGGTTAAGATGAAAATGCAACAGAAGCCATGTGTGGTTGCAAAGCTTGATATTATTTACTATCTCTGTCCTTCCAGAAGAATTTTGCTGACTCCAATCTAGTCTAAATAAGAAAGAATGTAGAGCTGTTCCTTCACCTCTGTGATCCCAAGCAAACTGCACGTCTACTCTGTGTCTGCCTTCTTGTCTGTGACTTTAGGATGACTAAACCTGGTTGTCTCACACCTAAAAGTAAATGGGGGGAAAGTATGAAAACCATCACCTGCAACTAGATATTGGTTGGTGGTATCAAAAACTTATAGCCTCCTTCCATTGAAAAATAAGAGTTTCAATGGGACTGCTTTTAAATTAGGTGGAGAAAAGGCAGAATTTTATTTTGTAGTGAAATCATTTTAGGGACAACACTTTTCATCCCATTATTTGCTTTGAGCTCATATTAGTCATTGTCCCCAAATTAGACTCTGGTACTTTGGACCCAGTCTGAGCCATTGGCTTACCTTTGTTTGGCACATGAAATCTTCCTTCACAGATTTTGTGCTACACCTGGAATAGACTGTTTCAGAGTGAAGGAAAGGGAGACTATTTAAGATATTTGAAATCAAGCTGTTTCTACCTTCACTTTGGATATCTTCATATCTCCACATAAGATCCTGGGTGCTGGGAAATCACCAAGGTTTAGATACAAGTGGAATGCCAATGTCCAGAACAAGAGAACAGGGGAAATTAAAGTTTACTTCCTCCCAAGGGCTGAGAAAATTGGGAGCACACCCACAGCTGAGGCAAATAGAACTGAGGGTATCTAGTGGCATGGGGATTGCAGAATGAGGCAGTTCAATTACCAACAAATCATACTAATGGTAATCACCATGATTTAAGACCTCAAACACTCCAGATCTGGGTTAACCACTTTATGTGCGTGATCTCATTTAATCCTCACAACTATGTTGGGAGGTAGACCTGGTTATGTCTTTTTTATAGGCAAAGACATGGAGCAAGTTACAGAGAAATTAAATAATTTGTATAGGGTCAAGCTGGACAAGAGTAACAAGGAAGTTCTCAGAAAAGAGAAGCATGGATGGAGCAGGCAGGAAAACAGTTAACTGGCCCAGGCCCTGAAACCTCAAATGTGATCAGTAAACATCTGGATTTTATCATGTTGGTTACATCTCTCACCCTGGTGATACCCTGTCTAAAATTAGTTAGACTGAGAACCCTGCTGGTGGTGATTACAAACCTGATTGAGTAGTGAATTTGAGGCAGAGGTTTAAAGAGTTGTAGTTTCGTTTTGCTTTTAACCACTCGCATGCAAGTTAGTGAAATAAAAAATAACCACATTTTCTCTTTTGATTAAAGTAGGTTCTTTACTAGACATTTGCTTAGTTTACTTGAAAGCAACAAAACCTCATGTTTCACTTTTCAGACTGCTGTGAATTTCTCTAGTCAATAGTAATTGCGGTAATTCAAGAGAAGGCTTGCTATGCATCAACTCACAGTTAGAGGACCACCCCCATCCCTATTTAGGGATATGTCAGATCTTCATGTCATAGAGGTTCATAGTGTTGGACATGGAAGAGGTTTCAGGGAACATATAGTCCAATCTCCCTTATTATTCATTGGAGGATACTGAGATGCAGAGAGGCCATGTGATTTGCCCAAGGTCATGCAGTGCATTTGGTGGTGTGGACAGAGTAGTGGCCATGAGTTCTACACCATCATCTGTAGCCCTTGCTACCTCTAAATGCCCTCCCTGTCTGCAAGAGAGCCAGATCTGAGCCCCTGTAACAGCATTTTCCTTGAAGAGTCCAACTGGTCATTTGGTGGCAAAGTGGCTACGTGGGCCTGCCCTGGAAAGGCTGGTGGCTCATCCTCACAGGGATAGATATCTACTCTGGGTATGTGTTTGCTTTTCCTGTCTGCAGAATCTCAGCCAGCACCATTATCCAGAGACTCACAGAAAGCTTGACCCAACAGCTATAGATCTGATTAGGGATCTGACTTTACAGCAAAAGAGAAGTGGGAATAGGATCAAGACCATAGTTTCTGCCGATCTTACCTTGTTCTACACCATCCATTATTCAGAAGGAGCTGACCTCAGAAAATCCTGGAAATGTTTGAAGCCATGGTTGATGCACTACCTTGGAGGCAGTTCTCTGAAAGGATGGAGGGCTTTCCTTTATGATGCAGTACATACATTAAATCAGAACCCTCTCTATGACACCATGTCTCCAATAGGAAAAATACGGGAGTCTGGGAAATATGATTAGGCCATAGGGAAATCACTCCTGGTGATTTTTCCCATTGGAGATTTTGTGCTTTCTATCTGTCTCATTCTGGGCTGGAAGACTTGAAAATGATAATCTGCCAGAGGCCACAGTCACGGTCTCTTGAAGTCCAAACTATCTCTGCGGTCAAAGCACTTTAGACAATTTGTGTTCAAGGGTCCTGAACAGGCAAGAAGTCACTGTCCTGGCAGCAAGGGCAGTAGAGCTGTTTGCATAATGGGGCCAGGGGAAGTGTGTGTACAATCCTCCAATCCACTTTGGCATCCGGGGGATTCCCTCACCCACTGGATATGTGTAGCCATCTCTCATCCGGAAGGGTGTGATTTCCCAGAAGAAATGAGCATTTGGGTCACACTGACAGATAAGCCACCAAACTCTGCCATGATAATAGTGGAGGATGAAGGAATTTCCAGTAGATGGTAGAGGAGGGAGAGATTGAGAGCCGGTGTGGCCCCCAGACCGCTAACCCTAGGTAAGAGATGGTATCCAAGAGCCATGGAGGAGCTTCTTCCAAGCCACAGAATTAATTTCTGCAGCACAAGTGGAGTGTGGTGGCTGTGAAAATGAAGTCTCAGGTTTTCTGCTCCAGGAGCATAATTGACTGATGGCCCCTGCTGCTGTCCTTCTGGACCCACCACCAAATTCTCCTGCTGGAGCCTCACTTCTATAGACTCCTCTCAGCCAGTGACCAGCACAGACTGACACTAGCCCTTTCTTCTATAGGTTATAGGCAACTTTGGCTCGAGTACTTCCCATTGGCCTGGCCAAGACTTTCTGGGACTCTCCTTGCCCAGACTCCTCCTGCCTCTTACTTCTTCATAGGAATCAGACCTGCATCACAGTCTCATAGTTCTCCCCTGCCTTCTCTGGCTCCCTTCTGCTGCTGTCTTTACAAGTGCTTCCTCCAACACATCTCAGATACATCTAATTCTGTCTTGGTTTCTAACACTCAAAAGCCCTGAACTAACACAGAAGTGTTCCTGATCTTTTCATTGAGTTTCCTGTCACTAATGCTGGATGTGGGCTACCTCCTGGCCTCCTGGCTTCCCATTACAAAGGCCTGTCTTCCTCTCCCTCCTGCCCAAAGATTCTCAGTTGTCCTGGCCCAAAGATACTCCATGATGGAGTGGACATCTCCCAAAGGCCCAGTCCACTTGTGGGTCCTTTTGTCTAATACCTGCTCAGATTTTTATGTCTAAAACCTTGAGTTCAAGTCCATAACCCCTCCTCAGTAGACTGTATGCTACCCTCAGTCTCTTTACTTGAAGTGCCTCCTCTGTGTTATAGTGAATCCCACATCACTGAGGGATATCCTCAAGTGTAGTAGCCAGTCCAAGTCTGAAGACTTGTGCAGATCCAAACTTAGCATGGCCTTGTGGTGTTCCTCATGAGTCTAGCACTCTTTGCAGGGACTCATTTAATCCCTACAGTAGTTCCATGAGGTATGGACTCTTAGTATCCTCTTTTTATAGATGAAGAAATAAGGGAACATCATTTATTATTTTATTTTATTTTTTTTAAGATTTTATTTATTCATGAGAGACACAGAGAGGCAGAGACACAGACAGAGGGAGAAGCAGGCTCCCTGTGGGGAGCCCGATGTGGGACTCGATCCCAGGACCCCGGGATCATGCCATGAGCCAAAGGCATATGCTCAGCCACTGAGCCACTAAGGTTTCCCCTTAAATAACTTGCCTATGAACCTACAGTTAGTAAGTCCTTTGGAAGCAGGATTTGAGCCAAGGCAGTAAGTGGAAGAGAGAAAGGAATTGATAGAGGAGAACATTAGGTCAAAGGAAGGCCTCTTTTTGGGATCCCTGCCCCCCCCCCCCACACCTCTGGACCTGCTTTTCTTTTAAAATCAGGAACATGCATTTGTTAGACCAAATGATTTTCTGCCTGCTGGTTCATTTTCTTTCTTGCTTGTTTGTATAATGATGGCAAAACCCCCCACTGAGCTGCAGAATTCTCTGTGACTCTTAGGCTTGCTTGCTTTGTCTTCTCTCAGCTCTTCTGGGGTTGGCACCCAGAGTGCTGCAGCTTCTGGACATTCTTAGTTGCAGATATGCCAGCCACAATTGTAACCCCTGATACTGCAATAATCCAATTGCTTTCTTTCTCTTGTTCTTTTTTAAGCAAAAATAAAGAGGATATACAAACTCTGATAAGACCCTGCATAACACAAAGCTGGGGACAGATGGATGATTTTCTCCTCTGAGTTTGTGGACACCATGTGTGAACCCTCTGGCAGTGACACGTGTACAGGGTAGGGATGGGGATGGGACAGTCTTGGTGAAGTCCCTTCTTGTTACCAGCCTGGGGCCCTCCTGACCCCCAGCATGTTGGAGCAGAGTGAGACAGAGCCTGGAGGATTTGTGCAGGTGGAACAGAACAAAAGGACAGAACGAGCTGATCAGCTTTTAATGTCTAGGCGGCTAAATCGGGATTAACCTTTTTTTGGCTTTTGTGCTGATGAGATTCAGAGAGCCCGGTAGGTCGTCCAGCGTGTAAGGAGACTTTCTGCTAAATAAGATTTGTGTCATAAATAGTAGCCTAGATATGCAGCACTAGTTAAAAAGTAATAATGCGCCTAAATTGAAACCTATGTTAATTTCAAAATCTGTTGAATTAATTGGACTGATATTAGGGGAATAAAAACCTTTGTCAATTTGTTTCAAGCTTTGCCCTAATGGAAAAGATAAAACAACATAGACATTTGTTCCCACCTTCATTTTTCAGTGTATCTGTGGATGCTGTCTTCTTTCTTCCCACAAAATGATTAAGTAACTTGATGCTATTTGTTTGTATATTGTGTGATATGGAGCAAGTGCCTGGAAGTATGTATCCAGGTTAAGTCTCTGTAATTCTATTAAATGGCTAAGGATGAATGCACTTTGGGGGTATAATATTTGTAAAGTTTTACTGCATGCCAGGCACTGTCTTTTCTTTGTAAACCTTTTTACTTCTTCAAACATCCCATGTTCGAATGAGGACTCTGCCATTCAGAGATGTTAGGTAATTTGCCTGGGGCAGGTGGCAGAGCCAGCATTCGGATTCACATATGGTGACTTGAAATCCAGTGCTTTATTCCCTGCCGTATGTTTGCAGATTTACTGTGGAGTCTCTGCAGGAAAAGGTGAGATGCCAAGAGCAGAAAAACTCACTATCAGTAGGCATCTCCATGGCTACTGTGGTTGTGTGACCCTTGGAAGCCTCTTAATCTCTCTCTTTTTCCTTATCTTTAACATGGTGATAATTTTTAACATCCTGAGCTGTTTTAGTGATTACTGACATGTAGTATGAGATAGTGTGGATAAGCCCTTTAGCACGTTACCTGGTCCGCAGTTAGCTCTGCTTCCCTGGCACTGGTTCCTAGCTCTTCTTGTTGTGGTCATGCCTCGTTTTAAAGTCACGCCATTGGGTATTGTTGGCAGAGCAATTTACAGGGAATAAATGTTTAAAATATCACCCTTTTTGAAGTATGTTTCAAACCTCCTCATGTTTTACCACATCTCCTCTTGTGGTGGAGTTCTATTATACACAAGTGAGGTCACATAAAAGAAGAAAAATAAAGTTTGAATCTGGGCTGGTGGAACTCTGATCAGTGCCCTGATAGTAGGGCTCTGGGGCTTAGTGGCCTTCTATTGTATCGCCATCTGAACTCCCCTAAACTTGCTCAGTTATTTAAGGATTCTTTTTGTTTCAGTTTTTCTGCACATCTCACTAGATCAGACCAGGAGTTTTGGGTCAAAGTTAAGAACACAGTAGTGTTAGGATTTGGATATTTGGGGAGCTAAGATGTGGGATGAAATCTCTCTTTATAAGGCTTGACTCCACTTCTCATGATACCAGGCTCTGTGCTGTTAGTTGTGTCATCAGAGAAAACCACTCTGTCACAGAGGGCTTTGAGTCTTTTACAAACCCTTGGAGGGGCTCTAGATGAACCCATCAAATTCCTATCTGTAGAAAAAAAGGTGCAGCCAGTTTTCCAGTCATGTATAAATACCACCTGAGCTAATTTGAGTAGCTAACAGCCATGCATACTAGTGCCTCCAGAATTAGACTGGTCCCACAATAAGGCATCCATCTATCAGCAGAGTTGGCGAGTGCATCATTGGATGTGCACCTTTACCTCTCATTCCTGTTAAGGTTACTCTTCAGCTTTACCTTCTTTTCGTTATTCCAGCTACCTGTTGTCCTAGGATATGCTTCAACTTTCATTTCCTGCAAAGTAGTTGTTCCTTTTTACTTACACAATCTCCCATATAGATGCCTATGCAATACATGTTGTTCATATAGAGAAAACTTGTGAATACATAACCAAACCATTTCCTGGCTTTGTAACATTACATTTGACTTTAGGGGTGAATCATGGTTACAGTGTCTTTGGTCCTCTGAATCAAACTATTTGATTTTCATCACTGTCAATGCCACCCAGTTGTAATGGAGAAAGAAAATATCAGAATGTGCTGATTTGACTACATAAACATTTGTATCACACATATATCACCATGTGAAATACATCACACGCAAAGGCTCAAGTCTTTGTAACCTGGGAATTTACTCTGTCCACTTTATTCATCTTCATTTTATTGCTTAGAGGTTGGTGATTATGCACAGATTACTGTGAAAATGCTCCTTAGCACCTAGGGAGTCTGAGAACTGGCTTGGGCAGGTGTAGGCAGCTGATGCTTATTTAGATTAACAGCCTCTTTGTGTCATTCCCCACTTTCTGGAGCTGATTGAAAAATACGATTGTTCCATCACTCACAACTTATTTATGTGCACATTATATTTTGTGTAAGGATATATGAACCTGGATAGAGAAGTCACACAGTCAACTTTTTTTTTTTTTTAAGATTTATTTATTTGAGAAACTGAGAATGAGCAGGTGTGTGGGGATGGAGAGGAGCAGAGGGAGAGGGAGAGATAAACCCAAGCAGGCTCTGTGCTGATCATGGAGTCTGAGGCTGGGCTCCGTCTCATGACTCTGAGATCATGACCTGAGCCGAAACGTAGAGTCAGACGCGTAACTGACTGAGCCACCCAAGCATCCCCACAGTCAACTTTTAACATTGATTTTCATGGGTGGCCAGGATGAGATTACTAACCCTTTACACTTAAAATTTTATATCGTTTGATATGTTACATCAGATGTACTTTTTTTTAAAGTCCAGTAAAATGAAACCAAAGGCAAAATATGCTGTTATAAGAAAGAAACTTGAATTTTCTTCAAGAATTTTGATGAAGCATATTTAAGGATTCTATTATTCAGACTTAGCCTCTTAAATATAGGTGCAGAGTTTTGAACACGGAAGGATGAGATTGAGGATGGAGGTACAGAGACATCAGGAGATTTTGTGTGCATATCATTCACCTGTGGATCTTGTCAAACTGCGTTCTGATTCACTGGCTCTTGCGTGGAGCCTACATTGCTGCAGTTCTAATAAGATGCAAGTGACAACAGTGCCATGGACCAGTCCCCAGATCACACTTCGAAGAGTAAGGACTTATTACCAGAAATAGTTAACTTGGTCCTCATCATGAAAAGCAAGAAGGAAATAGTGTTGTAGTTCTACATCAGTTCCTCCTACAAAAAGAGGGGAGTTGCCAGTAATTTCTCAAGTCCCGATTAACTAGGGAAACAGCTTATCAGGGAGTTGATTCCTGTAGTGCGGTGCTTGCACAGAGTAGGTATCTCATATAAGCGATTCTATTGAAATTAGTCAAGGATGTATTTCCTCTGAAAGCATTTGTCTTAGATGAATTCATCGTTGCCTGTGTCCTCAAAGAATTTATGCTTGTGTGGTAGAAATAAGACTTAAAAGTCCTTTGTGCCTGGTAGAAAGTAGTGCTGTTTGTAGGAAAGTAGGAGGCAGGGCAGCTTAAAGGCAAGGATGAGGTAAGTAAAAGGGCTGGCATCATGGTGGGAGGCTGAACTTGGATGAAACTTATAGACCCAGAAGGGTTGGGTGGTAGGTGCAAAGAGCAAAGGTTGCCCTTTAGATGCTGTCGTTGTTTCTAGAAAGTGACTCTTGAGTGCTTGAGAGAAGCTGAGAGTTAACTAGCTTCAGGTTTCATGCAACCCAAGTAGGATTAGCCACTGATTAGCTAGGAATTGCTGACCAGGATCAGCTCTGTTCGGCAAAATCTCATTCTCCTTATCACATCCTCATATTCAATTACTCTGACTAAAAAAAGTATGGGAGTTGTGTCTGCCAGATGGTTAGCTTTGCTCTAGAAGAGCTGTTCATTAAAGTGGATTAGGGAGAAAAATACTTGGTAGGAAACATATAAATAAATGAATTACTTATTATATCTTTGTGCTGTTATTTGAAGATTCCATACAGAAATGGAAAAGGACAGAAATACTGTTCAAGTCAAATACCTGGTATTCTCCAAGCAGATTAGGCAGACAGTGGGCCCTACTGTCTGCGTCTTCAGGTTTCACACTGCAAACCATGGCTTATGGCATGTTAAATTTGTGACTGACTTGGAGTAGAGACTTGCTAGCAGTATTTTATCCATTGTCATTTTTCACATGGATAGCTTTTTATGAATATTACCATTGCCGTGTGATTTTACAGTGTGCATTATTGTTTACACATGACTTTTCATTTAAGAGCCTATTGTTTTTCCAGTGCGAGACAAAATGTCATCTGTATGAAATCCAGTGAGTTGAAAGGACTCCTTATAATGGAAACTAGATTTGAAGCAGTTTTAAAGAATTATGTTCATGGTATTAGGTTGAGGCTACTCACATTACCATATGTAGTCCAAATATAGATGGTTGTCCAACATAGAATAAATGGATTTTCCACATTCCCAATTAGCTGAGATGAATTGGTGACACTTTGTATTCATCAACCCTGTCAGGTCTGTGACCTGTGATGGTATGAACATAAAAGTGTCAACATGTGAGCATTTGCAAATTAATGCTAACCTTACAAAATCAGTGAATTCAGCATTACCTGAATTTTCTTCAAGAATTCTGATGAGGCATATTTAATGATTCTGTTATTCAGACTTAGCCTCCTAAATTAAATATAGGTGCAGAGTTTTGAACGCAGAGGGAGGAGATTGAGGATGGAGTTATAGATAGACCCCAGAAGCAGAACTGTCCAGAAGCTAAGGGTTCATCAGATCCCAGTTCTTCAACTTACCATTTCTGTGATCTTGGGTGAGTTGCTTCACTGAATTTCTTCGTTAAAACGATAATCTTGGGACCCCTGGGTGGCGCAGCGGTTTGGCGCCTGCCTTTGGCCCAGGGCATGATCCTGGAGTCCCAGGATCGAATCCCACGTCGGGCTCCCAGTGCATGGAGCCTGCTTCTCCCTCTGTCTGTGTCTCTGCCTCTCTCTCTCTCTCTGTGTGTGTGTGTGACTATCATAAATAAATAAAAATTAAAAAAAAAACGATAATCTTACACCTAACAATTTCAGAACAATTACTAAGTGTCAGATACGCTTCATAAGGATTGCTTCATTTAGTTATTACCAGTAGGAGCAACCTCACAGAGGTGTGAGGGTAGAGATACATGAAACAGTGCATATAAAGCCTCCAGAAATGGTAGTGGCTGCCAATGGTGAACATGATTTCTGCGGCTCTTCTCATCATCGTCTTCATCACTACTATCTGGAATGAAGTCTTTGTGTAAAAGAGGGAGGTCATACTTTGCTTCTCATCAAGCAGAGTCCAGCGCTGGCTGTGTTTCTTGATCCTAGCAGTTTGTAAAGTGCTGATTGAGAGGCTCTTAGGTCTGTACTGGATATATTTGAAAGATATAAATTAGGCTTTTCATTCTTCCACAGATAACTTAGAACTAAATGCCTCCCAAACTTATGTGTTTAATCACTTTGTTCAGAAACTTCCCCAAATATCTATTGATTTGTTGTACATTTTGAGGACTGAAGTAATGATGTTTTCAACAGTTATTTAGCAAGAGTAACACGTATCTTCAAATGAATAAGCATTCATTGGTAAGAGTGAAGGTGACTATAGCTCACTCAAACTCATAGAATGCTAGTTTATGACCATTGACCCCAATATAGAGTTTAGGTACCTAAAATAAGCACAGTTTTGATGGTACTAAATAAAAATTAACATAATTCTTATATTCATTTCACAGATATTTACTAGTGCCTCCATATGGCAGGCACTATTACAGATTTTGGGGATATAGCTGGGAACACTGCAGACACAAATATCTGTGGTCCAGATTCATATTCTAGTATAGGAGACACACACTCAGACAGGTAGCAAACACATGTACACATATGTACATAGATATGTGCAAATGTATGTGTAGTGTGTGTATGTATGAGTGTGAGAGAAGGGGAGAGCAAAGCTAGAATAGAAGGGCTAGGATTAAAATTTTAAACAGGGTTCAAGGGAGGACCACTCTGAGAGGGTGCATTTGAACATTGATAAGCTCAGTAATGTAGATTGTTAGAGATACCGCTTCCTCTCTAACGAGGGAGATGATACCCATGGTGTATTTTGGATGCCCTGAGATACATACTGTTAACTCTGTTTCCTAGTATATCAATACCGTGTGAATGGGAATTAGCCAGGATGAATGGCCCACAAGGAGGAGATGACTGAGTCCCTTGTGGGGCTGCATATCTCTGAGCTCAGCAGCAGTGACAGGCAGCCAGACCGGAATGGTGCAAAGAATGGGACTGAGGTTGCTTTGGCTCAGCCAGCACATGCTAAACATTTCAACCATCTAGGAAGAATTCTTTTTCATTTTCATATCTTCCCTACTTCCTTCCAAATTGTGTTGGGTTTTCTCCAGGGCTCCTTTCTCCCAGTTTTTTAGACTGGCCTGCTCCAGAAAGCCCTGGCACATCTGCCAGATGGAGCACTTGACCTTTCTTGATTTGAGAAAGATGGTGGGAAAGAATGGCCTGTGAAACTCTGTATGGCATTATGAGCATATATCCTACTTCCTCAGGAAGTACCCTGAGGTTGCCAGTGGCACTTAAATTATATGTTCATTCTTTTTAATGTCCCATCTTAGCGAGCATTTTACCGTTGTTTTGCCATATCACATTTTGGGGCTTTTGAAATCAGAAGAACTGTTAACAACTGGTAGATGTTCTGTCTTCATTTTGAGGGAAAAATAAAGACTAATTCCTGACAAATATATTTATTTACGTATTTTTTCAAATTTAGTTTTTTACTAGTAGGTAAAGAAAGTCCTGAAGTAAACCTAATTTAGGATAGGGAAAAAGATGGGAGGAAGGGCCATGGCTTCTGATGCGGGATCTTTGAGTATAATGGTCAAGGAAGAATTTTTAAGATGTTCCACAGTGCAAAAAGGGGTTTTTATTATAGCACAGCAACGGGACCCATGAGCAGAAAGAGCTTCATTGTGATTATAGGGAGTGACTGATGACATAGGGTTTTCTATCTTACAGAGATGAACGTGATGTTAGGGCTCTAGGAAATTAAATCTTTGGGTTCCTGGAGGTCTAAGGATGATTAAGATTGCGTTTTTCTTGTAAGTCATTTAGGCAGTTACAATCTGTAGAGGAGTTTCATGTCCTGCATGACTGTGATCTTTATCAGTTAACCATTGGTGTCTCTGCTGCCTTTGTTCTTAGGCAGTCACAGGGGCCTTTAGCGGATGGTGTGGCATGAGGTGAGCGAGTCAGCTCTGGCCTGCCCTTGGCTTGCCTTTTGTTCTCTCATCAGCTTCATTTCTTCCTTCTTCTCCTGCTATGAGCTACATGAGAAGTTTACCGTATAAAAGACTCTGGGTCTTTCTCGTTGCTGACTTGACAGTCTCGAGGGGTTAAAGCATTTTACACACACATACCTCAAACCACACCATTTAGTAAGCCTTTTAAAAGATGGAATTAATTTTAGGATCTCTTAAATCTTTTCTTATATGGGAAAACTAATATTTCTAGGATGGGAAAATGTTGGGTACGGAGAGCTTCCTATTTGGGTTTAGCCAGTTATCTTCTCAATAATAGAAAACCTATAAAAGACAGTGAAAACTTTAAATTTTTTACCCATGCATTTCAAAAATATTTTCGTTTTTTAAAATTTGCATTTACCCTGATACTACTTTCAAATTTCATTTTGTAGTTCTTGTGCCTCATTTATTTTCATTTTGTCTCCGTTTTTCAAGTTCTACTGGTAGAATGTGTTTGCAGCTGCTTTTCAATATTGAATGCTGGGCTTTAAGCATTTCTATCTGTATTGAGAATAGATGAGCCTATATTTCTTTGATGAAGGGACTTTTATGTCCGATTGACTTCCATTTACTGCCCATTAAAGTTATGGGTTTCCTAAGGTGCATCAGAAGGAAACTTTTGCTCTTTGTCCTCTTGATTCCTGCCGTCACACTGCTTATCCATCCTTGATGCTAGTATCACATTTACAGAGATGACATAAGTATCTCCTTCTCTGGGCCTGACTTCTCTCCTAAGCTCTGGTATCATTTCCCTCCCTTACTTGGTGGTCCTAGCCATTTCCCATTCTAAAACTGTGCTCACCTTTCTCTGAAGTCCCATTCTGGGTTTGCCTATTTCTTCCATGTACTGCCAGTCTTCACTGCTGCTGAAAACTTCCATTTGCCTTTGTTTTCCTTTCCCTCCAATCCCTGACATACGTGGCAATCATTCAGGGCCCCATGCCATTGATGCTTCCATTCTGATATCCTTCCCCTCATTTTTGTGTCCTACTACCAGCACCCCAGATTCATTGACCCCATTCTCCTCACACCCAGATTACAGCAAAGACTGTTGGACTTGTCTCCCCGTTTTGCTCCCACTCACCTCCCTTTTCTTATTTCCCATGTGGTCAATATGTATGATAAGGATGGGACTCTACCTTAGAGCTCTTGTATCCCCAGAAGAAAAATTTTCACAATGCATTCAAATTCTGTTTTTTCAAAAAGGCAAAAAAGGTCATTTCTGATACTTGCCATATGTCTCTAGTTAGAAATATGAAACTCAACATTGTGCAGATGTCTGAAAGTCATGTTATTGCAGATATGTTTATTTTCTGTGATTATTAGTTGACTACAAGAATCTCTAAGATTAAAAAAAAAAAAAGAATCTCTAAGATTTTTCTCAACTTGTAAATTTCTCAGCTCTAAATTTCCATGATAATGGTACTATAAGCAAAATCATTACCTGTGCAGCACAATGTAGGAAAATGTATAGTTTAGGGTTATAATGCATGTTAATATTTGTAAAAGGCTTATTTAAATTGAGTAAAAACATCTTTTTGTCTTAGTTTTTCAAGTTAGTTAAAATTAAAGATTTTAAATATATAGTTGTACATTCTCTTGGAAAGAGAAAAAAATAGATTTATGAAATATCTATTTTAAGCAAATATTTAAACTCAAGAAGAAATAATCCAGTCTGCCAAATGATCTTTTAAAGAAACCAGAGCAGGAATGCCTGAAGTTAACCAATAGTAGTTCTTAGTCATAGCAGGATGCAAATCATTTACTCTGAGGAAAGAATCATAATTTACTGAACCTTTCTCTTTTTGATGTGATGAACTTGGGAGCATAGCACATGCATCATTTAAAATGTTTGCCTAGAAATATGACACTAGTGCTTTGGATGGAAAACAGTACATTTTTCCTATGCCACAGTTACAGATGAACTTAGTTTTAAAACATATTATCTAATAGCAAATAATGACAGCAATAACAAAACAACAGAATCTATCATCACTGTCATAAAACCAACACACTAGAACCTCTGTACCTTTCTTTTTTTTTTTTTAATTTATTTTTTATTGGTGTTCAATTTACTAACATACAGAATAACCCCCAGTGCCGTCACCCATTCACTCTGCCGTCACCCATTCACTCTGTACCTTTCTTCCACCAACTTAGATCCAGTGTTTTCTGGTGCTCCTTGACTGGGAAAGGGAAGTCATTGCGGTCATATTTCTTAGCTGACTTCTTTTCTCTATCCACCTCTTGTATGCATGTATCACCTATTGTGAAAGGAGCCCTGAGAACACTACTAGACCTATGTCTCCAAAGATGATTCATTATTTATTTTTGCATTCTGTGGAAATTTTAATTGCCTCTTCTCTGCAGGATGTCTGAGTCCTTGTAGGACTCAGTTTGCTACAAAAAGGTGAATTCCTATGTCCCTATGGTCGGTATCACACATGGCCCTTTGAATCATGTAATTGAGCAAATCTTCAAGAAATCCAGACCATCTTAGTGACCTGATTTAACATTCAAAAACAGAGGAATCATGTGGCAGAGTGATTCTCTGTCCAAGCCACTGACGCCTGGATTGTACCCCAATTCCTTCCCAGAAACAATTTTCAGTAAAGTTACCAATGACTTCCCAAATTGCTAAATCCAATGGACGTGTTACCATCTTCTGTGACCTCTCAGTGGTTAACTATTCCCTTCCTTTGAAAAAATTTATATCTTGATTTATCTCTCGATACCACATTCTTTGGAATCCTTCCTTCTCCTCTGATAGCTGTTTCTCAGGTTCTTTGATGGTATCTCCTTATCTTACCACCCAATAATCGTGGGAGCAATAGGGCCTACCTAGTCTTGAGCCCTTTTCTGGATTTAACTTGATGCTTTCCCTCTAAGCATTTTCATCTACATCATGGTTTAAATCCTAGCTATACACAGACAAACCCAAAATTTCAGCCTCAAGCTCATATGAAGACCAGAGCCACATTAGGTGTACTGTCAGCATTGCACTTTTTCCTCACAGGTGTTCTTCCTGTTTTCCCCTGTCCATTCGTGGTACCTCTGTAGCCTAAGTGCGTGAGCCAGAAACTGAGAGTCACCTGTGACTTCTGCCTCTGCTGCACTCCTTGCATTCCGATGACACTTGCTCATAGCATATCTTAAATCTCTCTGTCTCATCCTCTTTGCCTTCCCCACCTTGGATCATCTCAAAATCATATTTGTCCTGAAAGTGCTTTCACAGCTTTCTGCCTGGAGCTTCCTACTTGTTCTGATCTTCATGCTAGCTCTTCAAGTCTCCTGCCTTTGTTCTCTGTATCCAGAATGGCCTTTAACCTTCAAATAGCCTTTTACTCCCTTATTTGAATCTTGCAATGGCTCCTTACTGCACTTAGGGCAAAACACAAAGCCTTCGACATGCCTGGTGCGCAAGACACTGTGGGATCTGGCCCCCACCTGCTCCTCTGATGGATTATTGTGCTGCTTTTTTACTGGCTTAGGATAGATCCTTAGTTACTATTTTTTGTTGTTGCTAAATCTTTCTCTCCCGCCCCACACTTTATTAAGATGAAATTGATATATAACATTATGTAAGTTCAGGGTGAACAATGTGGTGATTTGATAAACTTCTATATTATGAAATAATCACCACAATAAAAGTAGTTAACACATCCCTCACATCACATAATTACCACTTTCTGTTGTTGTTAAGGTCTATTCCCACAGCAGCTTTGAAGTATACAATATAGTGTTGTTAACTATAGTCACTGCTATACATTAGATCCCTGGAATTTATATATTTTATAACTGCAAGTTTGTACTTTATGATCAACATCTCCTGTATTCCTCACCCTCTGGTAATTGTTAATCAGCTGTTTCTATGAGTTTGATATTTTAAGATTCTATATATAAATGTAATCATACAGTATCTTTTTCATATTTATTTTACTTAGCACAGTGTCCTCATGGTCCATTCATTTTGATACAAATAGATTTCCTTCAGATGGATAATATTCCCGTGTGTGTGTGTGTGTGTGTGTGTGTGTGTGTGTGTATCACATTTTCTTTATTCATTCTTCTGTCTATAGATACTTAGGTTATTTCCATGTCTTGGCTTTTGTGAATAATGCTGCAATGAACATGGAAGTGTGGACATCTTTTTGAGGCAGTGATTTCATTTCCTTCAGATATATACCCAAAAGTAGGATTGCTGATCATATGGTAGTCCTATTTTTAATTTTTTGAGGAACCTCTGAACTATTTTGCATTGTGTCTGTGCCAGTTTGCATTACCACAGCAGTGTGCCAGATTTCCCTCTTCACATCTTCACCAACATTTGTTAATATTTTAAAAATCACTTTATTTAATAGCAAATAACAGCAGTCATTTGTCTTGTGTTTTTTTGATAATAGCCATTCTAACAAGTGTATGGTAATACATCTTTGTGGTTTTGATTTGCAATTCCCTGATGCTTAGTGATATTGAGCACCTTTTCATGTACTTGTTGGCCATTTGTGTGTCTTTTTTGGAAAAAATGTCTATTCAGGTTCTTTGCCCATTTACAAAAACAAGATTTTTATTTATTTTTTGCTGTTTAGTTGCAGAAATTCCTTATAGATTTGGATATTAACCCCTTATCACATATTTGATATGTGTGTATTTTCTTCTGTTTCCCCAAGTTGCCTTTTTCATTTTGTTGATTGTTTTGTTTGCTGTGCAGAAGCTTTCTAGTTATATGTAGTCCCACTTGTTGAAGTTTGCTTTTATTGCTTGTACATATCCAAATCAAAGCATTGGATTTGCATTTGGATATGACATATTGTATTGTGTCATATCCATTGCATTGTGCTTATGCATTTGGATATGACCTATTGCTGTGTCCTATCCAAAAAATTATTGCCAAAACTGTCATCGTGGAACTTCTAGCCTATGTTTTCTTCCATGAGTTTTATGGTTTCAGGTCTTATGTTTAAGTCTTAATTTATTTTTAGTTGGTTTGTCGAATGGTATACAATAGAGGTCCATTTTCATTCTTTTGCCTGTGAATATCAAGTTTTCCTAGCACCATTTATTGAAGAGTTTATCCTTACCTCATTGAGTATTCTTGACTCCCCTGTGATATACTAGTTGACCATACATATGTCGGTGTATTTCTGGGCTCTCAATTCTTTTCCATTGATTTCTGTGTCTGTTTTTATGCTAGTACCTTGTAGCTATGTAGTAGAGTGTGAAATCAGGAAATGTGATGCCTCCAGTATTGTTCTTCTTAAGACTGCTTTGGCTCTTTGGAGTCTTGTGGTTCCATATGAATTTTAGGATTGTTTTTCCTATTCCTTTGAAAAATGATATTGGAATTTTGATAGGGATTATATTTTATCTGTAGATGGCTTTGGGGAGTGTGGACACTTTACCAATATTAACTCTGATTCATTAACACAATATCTTTCTATATTTTTGTCTTTAGTTTCCTTCATCAGTGTCTTACAGTTTTCATTGTATAGATCATTTATTCCCTTTGTTAAATGTAAACAAGTGTTTTATTATTTTTGATGCTATTCAAATGGTTTTCATTTTTAAATTTCTTTTTTAGATAGGTCATTGTTAGAGTATAGCCAGAAAACAGATTTTTGCATGTTTATTTTGTATCCTGAAACTTCCCTGAATTCATTTATTCTAACAGTTGTTTTTGTGGGGTTTAGAATTTTCTATATATAAGGTCATGTCATCAGCAAACAGACACAGTTTTACATCTTCTTCTCCTACTTGGATGCCTTTTATTTCTTTTTCTTGTCTAACTGCTTTGGCTAGGACTTCTAGTACTATGTTGAAAAGGAGACCCATTCTATGGTGAGAGTGGAGACCTTTCTCTTGTTCTTGATCCCAGAGAAAAACAGGTGCCTGAAGAGTGGTAGGGGTCAGCTGCAGAAATAGAATTAGTGGTGTGGGCCATGGCCACCAGCAAGGGCTAGAGCCAACTGCAGGTGTACTGGCAGCTGCTGGGGCCCCACCTGTTAGTGTACTCCTGTGGCTGCAGAGTCTCACCATGGATGTTTCACAGTAGTGAAGCCCAGTGTTGAGAATTAGGCCAGTAGGGGGCAGCTACATAGCTGGAGGAGCTAGCTGCAGGCAAGTCAAGCAGTGTAGGCCAGTGCCAGGAGCCAGGGCCAGATTCAGGTCCATGAGCAGCTGTGAAGGCCCTGGCTGTCACAGGTACCTCTGTGGCTCCAGGCTCTTGAACGGATTCCCATGGTAAATACCAGAGGAAAAAAAAAATCCCTTTCTTAGTTTTTAAAACATGCTTTCCCTATATCATGGGCTTTGGATTCCAGTTCCTGGAATATCTTTGCCCAAGTCTTTCTGGCAATATGTATTCATTCCTACTAATCAGCCTAGAAGTCACATCATCAAAACTTTCTTCTAACCAGGTATCCTTGTTATAATCTCTTATTAACCCCTTTCTTTTTCACTACTAGGACTTAACTCATCTTATATTTATTTGAGACATCACCTGTCTCATATCATGCTCCCATGGAAACCTAAAGCCCTGAAGGTTCTCTCTCACTCTCACTTTCATTTCTCTTTTCTTAATGTGCAGGTCAGCACAATGGGGCTCCAGTTATGCCCATCTCTTACAGGCTCTCCAGTTAGTGAAATCAGGTTGGTAGCTTGAAATTGGCCATGGTGAGAGTATTTACCCTATGGAAATTAGTAAATCTTGCAGTGAGGCACCTTTCTCCCTAGATAGTTATTAAACATTTACCACCAAACCACTGTACACATATATGCATACATATAATCTGTTGACTAATTGATTTAACTGGTTTGTGCTAATTTATGCTTTACTCATGTATTATAATTATGTCATAGATATTATTATACTGGTAAGAAAATAACTTTAGGAGGTGCCTGGGTGGCTCAGTTGGTTAAGTGTCTGCCTTTGGCTTGGGTCATGATCTCAAGGTCCTGGGATGGAGCCCCACATCAAGCTTCCTGCTCAGTGGGGAGCCTGCTTCTCCCTCTCCTCCCTGTTCCTGCTCTCTTTGGCTATCTCTGTTGCTGTCTCTGTCTCCTTCTCTCAAATAAATAAAATCTTTAAAAACAAGAAAATAACTTTGAAATTTCCAGATTCTCATCACCTGTAGCACTTACGTAGCATAGTTGTCACTAAACACTTTTATACAATTGAAAAACATTAATTAGGTGAAGGTAAGCCTGCAAAAGAAACACTGCTGCTTATTTTGTTCTCTTTAATAATTAAAATCCTGTTGCTGACCTCTTGCAACAATCAGAATATTAATCTTCTGTTTTAAATGTTTTTAAATTATAGGACATATTCATGTTTTCTTAGTAACCTAACCCCTACTACCTTTCCCACAGCAACAATAAATAATAGAAGGCAGATGAATATTGCCTAGAAAGCTTAAGGGGAATAAATAGGAGGAAGAAGCTGTGTACCAGCCCAAATGGTCTCTCAAGTGTAAAGGCAACAGACTGACATTCTCAACATGAAATACTTTAGGGAAATAGAGTTCTTCTTGAATAATCTACTACACTATGAAATCTGGCCAACCAAGAGGTGAATCAAAATAAAGAACTCATGAAAAAGATGTAAAAGAAGTGATACTCATCTTGGAGTCCTTTTAGGTTTTAAAACTTGAAACCATTGTGAGAACTTTGATGGTAGAACTGAATCTAAATATTACAGGCATTGTGCATATAAAATGATATAACTAACAAAAGAGATGTACAGAAAGGTTAAATGGGAAGATATGTTAGATTAATACATTTTTATAGGGTATCAATGGATATTGCCTGAAGTTAAAGAAAATTGTTCTTATTTCTTGAAAGTTCTCTATATTTTTAATATTTGAAGAATCTAAAATCTAGCTATTACTTTAATTTCACTTTATTCTGCTAAATTTGAGTAAAATTAAATTCAAGCTTTTTGTTCAAAATTAAAATATGTAATATGGATTTATTTTAATAAAATGATCCCAGTCTATCCATAAATGTATTTACTTATCTTTTATTTATCCATATTCATAAAGAGATGTCTAGAAAGTTGTCTACCAAACATCTGTGGTAGTTTGGGAGACTGAAGTGATTTTTAAAATTCTGTGTTGTTCCTTGATTCTTTGGGAACACACATCAGTTTTATAAAACAATATATCCTTTATGCTTCAAATAATCACCACTTTGTTTATTGCCCCAAATCTGGTGATTATGAAGAATTTGAACTTAGACAAAAAAACACCTCGGCAGTAATTTTGTTTTGTGTGATTTAATTAAACATATTGGTGAATATGGAATCGACTCTGAGCTAGTCTTAATGTGTAAGTAATTTGGATATTGGAAATTAACTCTGCTTTGAGTTCAATTGAGGACCAAGGTTTATACAATCTTTCCTCTCTTCATTAGTGAAAAACACTGGTGAGGCATCCCAGGGCATGTTCCTGGGAAGCAAATGATTTAATTTCCCCATTTAGCCACCTTTTCTAATTACGCTAATTATAGAACAAGCTGCAGGGAGCAGGCAAGCGTGATGACTTGAATTCTACTCTAAGGATTAGTTATGAGTTGCTAAACAGAGGCACAGGATGGACTATGAAAACCATTTTTGTACCTATAATAGGTATCTGAGCAAAGAGAAGAGAAAAACTGGTTGGTCAGTGACTTGATGCTAAGTTGAGGAGAGATTCCTTTTAACAAATGACTTTAGAAATAAGACCTAAGGGATACCTGAGTGGCTCAGCAGTTTAGCGCCTGCCTTTAGCCCAGGGTGTGATCCTGGAGTCCTGGGATCGAGTCCCGCATCAGGCTCCCTGCATGGAGCCTGCTTCTCCTTCTGCCTGCCTTCCCCCCTCCCTCTCTCTCTCATGAATAAATAAAATATTAAAAAAAGAAATAAGACCTAAAACCACTGTACACTCAAATACTTATGCTTGACATATTTTAAGGGGTATACCAATACCTTGAGAAACATTTTCCTCATTAATTGGTAAATAACAGAATATTCCTATTTTGCTTCATCCCCTCCACCCCATGCTGTCTTTTCTTTTCTCTAGTGCAACTGGCATGTAAAGTTTTTCTTTGCAAATGAGTCAAAGAAAATGAAAATATTTTCATTTGAACTGGTATCACTATTCTTTAGATTAAAACTGCTTGTGTGCTGGTTTGATTTTTCCTCATGTGTTGACACTCAAAGAAGCCAGATAAGGAATTTTTTGGATGCTACTGATTTTGGAATAGGGTGGCATTTTGGGTTAGGATCTGTGTTCTCTACTTGCAGTGCTTTTCACTTTTGGAAGAACTCCTTGCCATAACTACTGAATGCTTTTACTTTCCAATGGCACTCTGTATGATCTGAGATCACAAACTTCTAAAATGATCATTGCAGCCTTCTATTAGTATAGTTTTCTCCACGTTTTGTTGTAAAGGTAAAAACTATGTTAGTTATATATTTGTTCAAGAATCTTTCATGGACTACTCTGAAGACCTAAGTACTATATTTAACATTTCTTTTAATGGGGAAAAATGGACTTGGCTTTCAAGTTCAGGTTTACAAATAAAATTTCAGAACACAAATCATTTTAATACTGTGGATTGCTAAAAAGGTAGAGTACTGAATCTATGGTGGGTACCTATTATGAGCAAGGGTTATTAGGAGGAAACAAAGTACCTACCCTTTGGGGGTGGGGACATACAATATGCAAGGAACTTATAGTGAAACTATTAATATAATACAGCAGTCTTTGAGTGCATTCATACATATAAGGATGGTTTCAAATATATATGTCATTGAAGTCAGAACCCATAAGATTATCCAACTGAAAGGATATACTTTAGTCTGTCCAGAATTGCCTTTACTTAAATCATTTGTCATATACTCTCATGTATCAGAGAGGAGATGTACATAGCAAATGTATAAGAACTATTTTCTCATACTGAGATTTTGAAGAGTCTTCCTGTAGAGGGAAATGAAGTATACATCTTAATTATTTATGCTATTACATTTTTATTACATTGCATACAACAAGTACTTATTGATTAGTGGTAGTTGGGAAGGATGCCTTATAAATACGTTTGTAAACATAGTTTTAAAAAGTCATTTGGGTTTGTATTGAAGACTTGCATCAAATATAAGTGTATGTAGTTATTTTGTTGTTTTTGTTTTAGTGTATGTAGTATTAAATGCAAATGATCAGAGAACTACTTCAGCACATTTTCTCCAGAAGAACTGCATTGTTGGTTCTTTTCTTGCCTTCTTCAAGGGAACAGATAAGTCACATTTTTTTATAGTAGAACCATGTGAATGATAAGGCATTTATTGTTTTGGATTGTTACAGGGCTAGTTGTAGAAAACCTCAGTGTGGGTAGCATGTCTTCCCTCACTAACTCCTCTCTGGAACCTTATTCATGTCCTCCCCTATCGTTCTTGTTGGTATTCTCCCCTGTGGTTATTGGAGTCAAACTCAGTTTCTCTACCTTTCCTCTAACTCATCCCTTTAGTAGTAGTCAACTTTCATTCTTCTTGCCATCCTCTGTGCCCAGAGAGTCCTGATTTGGTGTAGACATCCACCCTCTTCCTCAGGGCCATGTACTTCAGGAGGGGCTGACCCATCCTCCCTCACAGAGAGTAGATTCTAATTAATGGTTTCAGTTTGCTTGCCAGTGATTGGTTCTAGCGTTGGCTTGTGATATGTTTTAGGGCAACACTACATGAATAAAAGTATTCTGTGGACTTGTAGGTAAAAGTTAGAAAAAAAGAAAAGCTTCATTTGTTCTTACAAAAGATACAAGAAAAATACGGCTTTCTTTCTGCCTGGGAACATTGCCATACTTGGATGTGATATCTGGAATATCTACCTTTTGACATGGGATAAGCAAATTTTGAGCATAGAGTCAATACATGGAAGAGGGCAGAGCCTAAAGAATTATAAGAATTTAGAGGTAGAGCAGAGTTCAGTGACCTTTTTATGTAAAGGGCCAGATCACAAATATTTTAGGCTTTGTGTCCTATGATCTGTGTCATAACTACTCATCTCTCCTGTTGCAGCACAAAAGTGGCCACAGACAATACACACATGAATGGCCAAGGCTGTGTTCCAATAAAACTTTATTTACAAAAAAAAGAAAACAAAAAACAAAAAACGAAAGAAGAGAGCTGCAGTCTAAATTTGGTCTGTGGGTTGTAGTTGCCAAGCCCTGAACTAGAACCTACCTTGGTATGTATTATAATCTGTTTCTACTCACAATACTTCTGATACCAATGTGGGTCATTTTCCTCACACAATCAGTTCTCTCAAGAATTTTTTTTTGAGAGCTTGATCTCTATACCCTTCTCCTGTTCTGAAGGTTTGTGGGTAGGGCTGAAAGTTCCAATCCTCTAGTCACTTAATTTTTCTGGTGACCAGCCCTATCATGGGGCTGTTTGGGGGCCTTAGCCTGTCACCTCATTAGCATAAACCCAAGTGAGTAGCAAAAGGATGTCCCTATCACTCAGGAAATACCAAGTGTTTTAGGAGCTTTGTGCCAGGAATCGGGGCAGAGACCAAATACATTTCTTCTTATACCGCAGTGTGTGTCTAGAGATTGCCTATATTTGTACTTCTTTATATATGATATCATTAATTTTCTAATTGGAAACTCTAATTTTCTAATTTCTAAGTGAATCTGTGTTTTTTGTTACTTGTAGCCATAATCATGATCTGAAACAGTATGATAAGACCTATCTTGTCTGCTCCTAAGTAGTATCTATATTGCAAAAGAAGCTTTCTGCTTTCTGGAAACAATATCACTCTTTGTTCTTTAATCAACTCTTAATTTCTAATGACTCAAATCTTAGGCAAGTCTAAGTTGGTAGGAGGTGAGTTATTCTAGGACAAATGAGGTCTGATGGAGAATCCTAAATGCCATTGTGTTGGAAGTTACCCACCTTACTCTCACAGCACAGACAGAATGTACTTTGTTGGTGGCATACTCTGGTTGGTGGTTTGATGATTGCTGACCATTCTAAATGTGGATATCTCTACTAACTTTTCTCACAGAAGATCTGGTCTTCCCCATCATTATCACTTGTGAACTTCACAGGGTATTTGAAAATGTTGGTGTGACTGCTCTTCAGAAACAGTGACAAACACTGCTGTGAGAGAGGAGACCAGTTGGTTCCCTGAGAGCGCTGTAATGAAGATGCTCTGTGATTAAGTCCTTCCAGGCTTGGGTACTTCTTGCTTCTAGCCTGGGTATAAATCTTCATAATGTAACTATGAAGCTAGTAATTAAATTCTTCTGGCTACTTTGGAGTATACCAAGAATATTTTAATTACTTTTTTATGGGTTATTGTCATATATTTCCTCAGGGGGCTGCCTCATTTGAGTAATTCCATTCTTTTGGATTACATGTTGCTATTTTTAAAATAGCACTTATTCTAGACATAGTTCTCTCCCTCTCATATTGTATTTTTAACTAAACTGGGTGCACAGCCTCTTTGAGGATCATTGTGTTGGAAGTCCAAGTACTGTTAATTCTTTTGAAATAGATGAAAGCTAGAAGGGAAGAGGACACATGAGAAAGAAAACTTGATGGCAGAGACAATGAAAGAAAGCTGTTAAAACTTTCAAAACTCAAAAAAGCCTGCTTGAATGATAGATTTGATAACATATTAAGTTAAGACCTTGACCAACAAATCTTCAAGAGACTGGAGGTAAACTTACCCTTCTGCATTCAGGTTTGGACTCTACTCTTTGTCCTTAATTTGCTCTTTATTTCTACCTTTGCCCCCCCCCCCACCCCATATTCAGTTAAATTGTTTTTCTTGGATGCAGTCTGTCTCAGATGATTAAAAACAAAGTAAATAATGTTAGTATCTGCTTACGTTAGCAAGTAACACATCCTTTTATGAGGATGATGGTTTTACCATGCCGTGTGTTCAGTCTGTGACCTGCAAAATTACCATCAACAGCCACTATAAAACCAGCAGGAATAATCACAAAAGGAATTCCTTGAGAACCACTAGTTTATCTTCCGGTGGAAGGAAGTCCTCAGGGGGGCTCTATCTACATATCTGTGTAGTGAAATTTAGAATTCTTTGCCTATTCCATTGATTTGAAGCTTTACTGTTGCCATCTCTGCTTGTATTCACACTGGAAACACTTTATTTTCTATGCTGACCAGAAAGAAGGGATAGTTTGCAGTCCATTGTGTGACTCAAGAATACAAAAACAAAAACAAAACTTCAAATGTTATGCAATACCTGGCTCCTTCTTTAAATCTGCAGGGAAGTCAGTTTGATGACTTAGAGTTTCATGGGTGAATTTGATCTACACATGGAAGGTGGGAAAAAAAAATAAAAGATCAGGTTAAATGTCAGAGAGCAAGAGGCAGCCTTGTCTGACTGTGATCTTTTTTTCTGCCAAGTCAAAATACTTCCTAGATGCTTGTATTTTGTAAGGATATCCAGGGAAGAATCTTTCTCCCATAGCTCCTTATTTTGTATTCTACTAGTTTTTGAAGTTTCCAGGGTTGAGAGATTTGAATTATTTAAACTGAAAAAATAATAAAGTTGCTTTGGCTCTTTGGATTATTTTTTTTTTTTTTGAAATCTAAAAAATTTTTGTCATTAGACACAGTGGTTATGTGAACAGTTTTATTTTCTCCAAGCACATAGAGCATCAATGGCTAGGATGGACAGGGGAGGAAGTAGTGGTAGATTTGGGCATTGTATTTTACTTGCAGGGAGAGCATCTCTGTCTGCTTGGTCATTAAAGGATAGTTTTTAGTTAGATACCTCCCCCCTCATTTTTTTCTCGATAAGCACAGAAGAATCTAGAGTAGAAAATTCTTTTACTGTTATCTTAAGGAGAATTAAGCATAATAATTTTTTAGATTGATTAGAATTTCATTTCAGTACACTGTAATGAAAAATAGAGGTATATTTACCAGGATGAAGGAACTTGATCTTCCAGGACTTGGTCCTGTCTTCCTTGCATTCCTGCCTTTGCCAGTTCTCTACTGTCTCTTACCAAGCACAGCAAAATGTAGGAACAATGTGTACCCTGAAAAGAGTTAGGGATGTATTTTGTATAAATACAAAGTGTGTAAATATAATTGAAAACCTGATGAAATAGTTCTTGATTTGATCCAAGATTGAGTTGAAATTGTAAATGTCAGTTATTTTCACCTGCCCTGATTTGAAAATTGAGAGTAGAGTATAAGATGATAAAAAGAGGACCAAAACTCTGAGAACAAAGCCTACTGCCCGTTCCTCAATACTTCTATTTCCCACGGCTCCACTTTCTTTCTTAGTCTAAGGATTCCCCTTAGGCATTTGCACCCACTCCCAGTGCCTCAGTTTTCCTACTGTATTGCTATTGATTCCAAAATCTGGATCTGCAACCAAGAACTTTATCCTAAAATTAAGGGCTATGTGTGCAACTATTTCTTCACTTTGTAATTCGATGTCCCATAGGACATGTTTAGAGCTCACGTCATTCTCTTTCCCCTTCAGTCAGATATTTCCCCTCTATTCCTTAATGCTGTTCATAGTAGTCACACCATATATCCTGTTGCACACTTGTTCTTTCAACCTCAGAAGGAAACCTTATGTTTATTAATTTTCTTCATTCCCAAAGTCACCTTTTAAAAAAAGATTTGTTTATTTATTTGAGAAAGAAAGGGAAAGAATGAGTCTGGTGGGGAAGGGCACAGGGGGAGGGGGAGAGAGAATCTCCAGCAGACTCCCTGCTGAGCATGGATCCTGACATGGGGCTCAATCTCACGAACCTGAGGTTTTGTATAACCTGAGCTGAAACCAAGAATTGGACACTTAACCAACTGAGCGACCCAGGTACCACTGAAGTTACCTTTCTAAGTTAAGTCTTACTCATTTCTCCAGTTGTCTCTTGTTCTTATCTCCTAGATGGATTCCTGCCTTTGCACCTCAACCCTGGTCATCATCATTTTTTTCAGACTTAATGAGGTATAATTCACTGACAATAAACCACATATATTTGAAATATACAATTTGAGGGATTTTCAAACCATCATCACAATAAAAATCATGAACATAACCTTCATTCTCAGAAGGTTCCGCGTACCTCTTTGTAATAGGTCCCTCACTCTCCTCCTCCACATACCTTTATTCTCAGGTAGCCACTCATTTGCTTTCCCATTGCTATAGATCAGTTTGCAATTCCTAGAATTTTATGTAAATAGAATACTCTTTTTCTGAATTACTTCACTCAGCATAATTCTTTGTTTCTTTCCAATTAAGATTCCTTTTGCTTCTCTATCTTGCTTTATTACCTTTACTAAAAGCTCCAGTACAGCGTTGAATACAAGGAGTAGGAGAGGATATCTTTGCCTTGTTCATGCCAGTCTTTGAAATTAAATATAAAGTTAGCTGTAGGTTTTGCATAGCTATCTTTTTTTTTTTTTTTTTTTTTTTTTTATGATAGTCATACAGAGAGAGAGAGAGAGAGAGAGGCAGAGACACAGGCAGAGGGAGAAGCAGGCTCCATGCACCGGGAGCCCGACGTGGGACTCGATCCCGGGTCTCCAGGATCACGCCCTGGGCCAAAGGCAGGCGCCAAACCACTGCGCCATCCAGGGATCCCTGCATAGCTATCTTTTATCAGATTGGGGATTTTCTTTCTATGTCTAATTTGTTCTTATTTTCATGCATTTTACTTTTATATATGTTATAAGCCCTTGTTGCCTTAATCACTTATATTTTAGGGATCCCTGGGTGGCTCAGCGGTTTGGCTCCTGCCTTAGGCCCAGGGCGTGATCCTGGAGTCCCGAGATCGAATCCCACATCAGGCTCCCTGCATGGAGCCTGCTTCTCCCTCTGCCTGTGTCTCTCCCTCTCTCTCTCTCTGTCTGTCTCTCATGAATAAATAAATAAAATATTTTTTAAAAATCACTTATATTTTAAATAGATTTAAAATTTTTTTAAAAAATCAGTTCCAGTGCTTTTCATTCTTATGGTAATCCAGATTTCCATAAGGCATTATACTTTCCTTCTACCTGAAGGCCCTCCTTTTAATATACTTTTCAGTACAGGTCTGCTGGCTCTCAATTCTTTTGCCTTCATATGTTATGAATAAGTCTACATTTAATCTTTGTTTTGGAAAGTTATTTTACTTGGGTATAAAATTCTACATTGACAATTGTATTTTCTTTCACTCTTTTAAAGATGTTACTCATGCCTTCTACCTCATACTATTTCTAAAGAAAACCCTGCTATCATTCTTGTCTTTGTTTCTCTATATGTACTATCTCCCCCTAACCCCACTTTTAAGATTTTCTATTTATCACTAGTTTTTAACCAGTTGGATTGTGATGAACCTTGGTGTCATTACATGCATGTTTCTTGTGCTTGTGCTTTATTTATGTCCCTGAGTCTGTGGGCTTATTGTTTATAGGCATTTTTAACACATTTTTCCATTATTTCTTCAAAATTGTAGGAATGACCAAATGACCTTTTTTCTTTATTCAGAGACTCCATGCATCCTACAGATCACTAATACTCATTTCTTTTTTTGGGGACCAGAAGGATTTTCTCTGTGTGTGTCATTATGGTTAGTTTCTATTCCTATTGATGCTTTTTTATTAGTGTCTAATATTCTGTAATTCTATCAAGTTTATTTTTTATTTTAGACATTGTATTTTTTTTGTCTCTAGGAGTTCAAATTATTTTTTTTCAAGTATTTTTTAAATTTCAATTCAGTTTGCCTCTGGGAGTTCAATTTAGGTGTTCTAAAAATATCTTTTATATCTCTGCTTAAATGTTTATAGATATTTTCCTGCTTTGACATTTGGGCATTTGGATTGTAGCTATAACTTTTAAGATACTTGTTTAACAATTCTGTAATCTTTGTTATTTCACAGTCTCTT
Organism: Canis aureus; assembly: GCF_053574225.1. Lineage (NCBI taxonomy): Eukaryota > Metazoa > Chordata > Mammalia > Carnivora > Canidae > Canis > Canis aureus. The sequence goes on from NC_135615.1 coordinate 53,611,478, forward strand.
TCTGTTCATTGATTTTTATCCTCATTATGTGATGTATTTTCCCTGTCTTGCACTGGGGCTTAGAACCTCTCTCCATGCAGAAATCTGGGCAAACAGGCTTAATTCATTTACACCCCCTCTTTCAGGAATCAGTGTCTGGCAGTGCTTCCTGCCAATGTCGAAAACCTTGTTTCATATGTTTTTGTTCTTTTTAGGTGTTTTAATAAGCAGGAGGTTAAATCTGATTCGTCTTATTCCATCTTGGCCCACAGCCACAAGTTTAGGTTTTGTACTATTGCTTGAATTATTGTTCTGAATCTCTTAATTTTCTCATTCTGCTACTTAAAACCTTTTAGTGATAACCTTTTACTTTCAAGTGCAAATTCTAACCCATAGTAGAGCATCTCAGGCCCTTCATATTATGGCTCTTTCTACATTCCTTTTAGGCCATTAGTTTTCCTTTTCCTCACCCTACCTTCTACACAGATTGACACTCTATAATCAAACACACTCAACTAACCACAGTTCCTGAAATATACCATCCTAATGTTTTGATCTTGTTTTTTCTTTGTGCATAATCCTTTCCCTTCTCAGGCTTATCAGATCTTTCCTACTCTACAATACACATGTCCTAGTTCAAATATAACCTCTACTGTACAGCCTTCTGTGACTTTATCCCCACTGTCCTCAGCAAGATTATTACTCTGTTGTTCCCTCACCAGAACATTTCTGTTCCTTATGGAGCACTTAGCATGGTATTCACTAGTTTGTCTCACTAGACTGAGAAACTTTCCAGAGCAGCACTTGGAAAATTTATGCTGTAAAGGGCCAGATAATATTTTAAAGTTGGAGGGCCCTATGGGTCTTTGTTGCATATTATTCTTTGTTTTTCTTTACAACCCTTTGGAAATATAAAATTCATTCTTAGACTAGGGCCAAAGAAAAACGTGCTACCATAGACTGTAGTCTGCTTAGGAAGAGAGATTATTATATTTCATTCTTTGACCCAATAGAGTGCCTGACCCAAGAAGAAGCTCAATAAAAATGTACAGTTCTTTATTAATGACCACAAAATCTCCTATAATATTTAAATGATTCATGTGTGAAAGTAACTCTTCTAAGAACATAACATAGATTGCACCATTTGGTTTGTATAACATCAGGTCATATTGTCAGCACCATTTTATAAATTAGGCAGTGTTGGCCTGAAGAAGTTTAGGGATTTGCCTAAATCATGAAGCTTAGATGTCTTTAAAAAATTAGAAAAGGAGTAGTAAAGGTTCAGAGGCAGTGAAGTTAGAAAAGTAGTAGTTTAGGGACAGAAGCAATCGTATATGTTCTTCCTCTATTGGGTTAGATTCCCAAAGAGGACAGAATGTCCCTGCATTTGATCTATTCAGCATCTCTCTCTCTGATGGAAAACAAATGTAGATTAACATATCTAGTCTTTGACCTAAAGATTCATCAGTTTCAAGGGTAAGTAATCACATCTGCTCACTTTTATGTTTATCTTATAGTTTGGAAAAAATACCAAAATTGGGTTCCTAGGAAGATAGTTTTTACTTTTAAAAAATATGAAAAGTCTCAGACATATTACCACAATCATTTTTCTCCTTAAGTTCTAGAAAATTCTTGTTCCTCTTTAAGTTATAATAATATCCTTCAAACAACACACTTTGTCTAAATTGGTTTTCTTCAAAGCATATATTGTTGAATTAGACACTGAAGAAACATATTGTTTAAAAGCACACACAAATGCTTTATTTTTTAAGTTTCTTGACCGAAAAGGAAAAGATAGTTGTCTTTATGTTTTATAGAAAACATTACCTCATGGCTGACAATTTGTGACAGAGTGAACTAGTGTGTGCTGGTACTGAGAATCTTGATGATGCTTTTTGGAAATCCCAATAGACTAGACTTGTTAACTTAATGGAACTCCAATAATCAATCAAACCATCATCATGAACTAAAATACCCTCAATGCAGCTGCCATTTATAATTAAGTGATAATGATCTTTATAGGAAAGATTACAGTGGCATAAAAAGCACCTGCTGTCAAAATTAGCTTTTCAAAAAGCAGAGGCTGTTTCATTGCCATAACTTTAAGCAATAATTGTTAGACCAATTTAAAGCAAATTAGTAGGTGATTTAGAGTTAAATATACAATATATTTACATCAAGAACAATATTGTGAAGATAGTTAATTTTACTCACTGGAAATTAAATGCGTTTTATCAAATGACAGCTCTGCTCTTCCCTAAGTTGAAGTCTGCCAGCCAGAAGACAATCAGAAGAGGGGTATGTGGAGAGACAGAGGCACAGAACTTGAGGTGGGCTGCTGGCCAGGCAAAGGCCAAATCCTTGGAATAATGTAACTGGCATTTCTTTCATTTTCTAAGTATGAATCTCTTTGGCTTTTAATCACTGACATTTCTCCTTCCTTCCAGCATTTTGTGTTGCTTATGTCATGTATTCACACAAATCATTACAGACATCCCAAACAAAAAATACAATAAAACTAAAAAAAAAAAAAATGACGCAGTTGCAGCATAAATATGAAATACAGATGGGTTTTTACAAATAGATCACTGCCAATTCTTGCAAATGTCAGGGTTACTTGTGAGAATTAGGGAAAACTAGAGTTTTAAATGTAGTCCAACGTTCCTTTAAAAAAGAGTCCTATGCACTGCCCTTCTGTGAAGACACATCATTTCTAATCACTGTTTCAGTTTAAGTCAGGTCTTGAGGTTGAGAACTGGGGACAGGGTGAGTCAGCTTAGCTTGTCAGGGAAAACTTGAGAGGGGACAGTTATTGAGCCCCTGCTCTTGGCTTACTTGGCATAAAGCCACACATATTCCTGTAGCATAAGTAGCTACCAGGCAATGGGGCTGGGGATGAGAGCTCCTGCCCCTGACTAAATTCAAAAATGAATTTCTCGCATATCTTATGTGAGTTACAATAGCACATGCAGTGGGGGGGTGGGGCTGAGAGGTCCTCTAGCAAATGAGGTCATGGGATTACCTTTTGGTTGGTGAAATTAATCATTTAGAATGCATTTCTAAAGAGTGGAGCAAATGCTACAGGTAAGTTGGGACTGCTTATTTTACTTCATATTTTATTTATCTACTTATTTTATTTTTCACATATATAAATAGTGGCTCCCTGAAAAAAACAAAACATTTTTTTTTCATGTCCTTGATTGTGAGTTAAGTTTCTGTAGAAATGACTTTGCTTCTTTGGGATCCTATGAAATATCAGACTCCCTGGAAAGGGCTTTCCTTAGGCAATTTTTACTTTCTGTGCCTCAGTGTTTGAAATAATAGAACTTAGTTCAAAGCACTGTTGTGAGGATTAAATGAGTTTGCTTACTTATTCTCAGAACAGTGCAAAGTACACAGCAAATACCCAAAAGATGTGAGTTGTTATGGTTATTATTTTTTGCAGAGACCCTCTCCCATTCTCCCTGTAATGATGTTAATCCAGGCACTTGTTAGTTCTTGTTTGGACCCTGTAGTAATTCCCGATTGACCTCCTCATCCCCAGGATCTTCTCCATCCAATTCACCTTCCATTCTGCCGCCAGAAAGATCTGGCAGATGTCAGAGATTTTTACTGTCCTGCTCAAAAAGATTTAACTTGGAAAAAAAGCCTTGGGACCTGGGTTGCAAAGTGGTTGAGTGTCTGCCTTTGGCTCAGGGCGTGATCTCAGGGTCCCACATTGGGCTCCCTGCAGGGAGCCTGCTTCTCCCTCTGCCTGTGTCTCTGCCTCCTTCTGTGTGTCTCTCATGAATAAATAAATAAAATCTTAGAAAAGAAAAGAAAAGAAAAGAAAAGAAAAGAAAAGAAAAGAAAGTCTTTAACTCCTTTATTTGTTTTTGCAGATTCTGTACTGTTTTCCACTGTCCTGAATGGCAATAGTTGATTCACAAACTGTTCATCTGCAACACTGGTCATTTGGTCATTCCTTCCCTTCCCTGTATCATAAAATCCTTGTTTCTTTCCCCCTTCTGTGAAATGTCACCCAGAGAATGGTTTTCCTCATGTATAAAATATAGATTATAGTGTTAACTTCATTGGATCTATGAGAATTTAATAAGAGAATGTGTCTAAAGCACCATGCAAAGCAAGTGCTTGGTTACCATTAGTTTCTTTTTCTTCTTTGTCTCCATAGAATATATGTTGCCATTCCCTATTTTATGCTCAAATTAGACATGTCAAAATCTTCCTAATACTTTCTGCTGTCTCCAAGGAGGGCCTTCGAATCCCTTTCAAGCACTACACTCCAGACAGCTGCTATCCATCAGATGGGGTTCACAAATGAGATAAGACTCATTTGCCGTCTTGTCCTGGGAAATGAGAGATGACTTCCCCAGACTTCTAAATACGGTTCAGCTACATCTGTCTGCTTGTTCCCACCCCATGTCAGTCTAGCACTTTGCCTTCTGACTTTGTTTTAGTTCACATTCTAGTTCTGTTCTCTTTTGATTTCTATTTATTTCCCCATATTCTAAAAATATTTCAAAGAAACCAAAGATATGACTTAATAGGGCTTGGATATATAAAGTTATGCTATGCTGGATTGATTATAGTAACTTTGTCAGTTTGGTTTTCTTTCTCTCAAAAGAAAAATTAATTTCCCTTTTATTTATTTATTTAGATTTTTTTTTAATTTAAATTCATTTTGCCAACATATAACATCCAGTGCTCATCCCATCAAGTGCCCTCCTTAGTGCCTGTCATTCAGTTACTCCATCCCCCCACCCACCTCCCCTTCCACAGTCCTTTGTTTCCCAGTTAGGGGTTTCTCATGGTTTGTCTCCCTCTCTAATTTTTCCCCCTCAGTTCCCCTCCTTTCCCTTAGAGTCCCTTTCAATATTTCTTACATCCCTTTTGTTTTAGAAAAAAAAATTTAATCCAAAACATTTTTTTTAAGTTTGCAGACCAGAGTGAAAAACCAAAAATAAAAGAATCTGAAAGTAACATTATGTAAACAATTCCTGTAAATCAAAGAAATGTTAGTTTGAACATTTTCTCTTTTTGAATTTTGGAATTCCTTGAGTACTTTCTAGTCCTTAACTATAATCTGAAAAACCAGAATAAACCTTTCTCTTGGTTATGAGGATTTGCAAGAGATAATTCATGAAGAGTGCTTTCTTAATGCATAACCTGTCACTGAGAAAGGGTTCAAACAATCACAGAAATTGCCATTGATTTATCCAAGTGTATTTTCAATGTAAAAAAACAAAGTAATTCTGTAAAATTTCCACCAGGAGAATAGCATGTCATTTCCTTCTTCTGAAAGAATGCATAACCTTTGACAAAAATCTCAAACTTTTAGGCAAAAAGAAATTGTTTAATGAACTAATTTGCCAGATATTGAGAGATATAAAAAAGATATTTTACATGTGGATCCTCTTTTCTTTCTTTTTTATAAAATAATTATCTTCAAATGGTCTCTATAGAAAGCTAAGATGATTTTTTGAAAAATAACCTTAACCAAAGAAAATAGTGTAATGGAGCTGAATGCAAAAGTTGAACTCAGTCAGCATTAAGGTAATACTTTGAATTTAAATGTATCTCAGTGGAATGATATAGACTAAATTGTTAAAATAATGTGTCTTGATAGAGATAGAGTAAGAGCTGGAGGTGAAGATTCATTTTTTAATCTATATTTTTGTATTACTTGAATTGTTGCAATGAGCATGGACTATTATTTTTTGATGGAGGAGGATGGGGGCAAGATGGCGGAAGAGTAGGGTCTCCAAATCACCTGTCTCCACCAAATTACCTAGAAAACCTTCAAATTATCCTGAAAATCTATGAATTCGGCCTGAGAATTAAAGAGAGAACACCTGGAATGCTACAGTGAGAAGAGTTCATGCTTCTATCAAGGTAGGAAGACGGGAAAAAAGAAATAATGATGGTGAATTTTTAAAATGCCATTTCCTTTTTTAATACAAGTTGTTTTTAGTTTTGGCCCTTGGTAGAATTAGGATGCAGCAGAAATTTGTGATCTGAGTCTTCTGCCTCTTTGTTCTGTAAGGTTTGGTTCCATTTCCTTCTCTCCATAGTGAAACCTCTATATTACTTTTCTTTTATAACTTACTGCAAAAAAAAAAGGGCATGAGAAACATATGCACCCTTAAGTATAAATGATTTCAAAGAACAGATGTCAAAGAATCATATGCACTCTTAAATATAAATGATGTCAAAGAACAGATATTTTTGTCCTAAAATATATTTATTATTCATTGAAGATCAAAGTCATAGGTCAGACATATAAATCTCTCTGCTTGAATTTCCATAATCTGTCAGTAGGAGAGGGGTTTTTAAGCGAGGGCTTTGTGGATCCACAAAGTCATATCATTGATATGTTGGAAGCCATCTATTCTGCCTTCTAGGATTATTGACTGATTTATGCTGGTGATACTGTACCAGTATGTGTAGATCATATACACAATGATGTGAACTTTAAGTTGTTTGTTGTTATATCAGTGAAGAGCTCTTTAAGAATTGAGCAAATGAGTAACAATATCTCTCTTAGTTTTTTTTGAAAGGGTATTTATTTGAGAGATAAAGTGTGAGTAGGGGTACGAGAGATGGAAGGGAAAGAATCTCAAGCAGACTCCATGCTGATTGTGGAGCCTTACGTAGGGCTGGATCCCAGCACCCTGAGATCGCAACCTGAGCCAAAACCAAGAGTCAAGGCTCAACTAATGGAACTACCCAGGTATCCCTCAACCTTAATTTTAAAATGATTGCTCCAAACATAAAATAAAATAAAAAGCGATTGCTCCAAAAAATAAAATAAAATAATTGCTTCAGGTATTGAGTTGAAAGTAGACTATGGGAGGTAAGAAATGGCAACAGAAAGATCACTAAGGAGGCTACTGCAATAATTTAGTTGAAAAATGATGGTAGCATGGGTAGGGTTGAAGCAGTTATGCTACTAAGAATTTGTGAGATGCTAAATATATTTGAAGGTAGAGCCAATAGGATTTCCTAGTGGATTGACGAAAAGATGCAGGAATCACTGGTGACTCCCAAGGATTTTGGCACATAATACTAGAAGGAAGAAGTTGCCATCAGGTGCTATGGTGAATGGTGTTTCACGCTGATTCTCCTCAATAAAGTGTAGGTGAGAAGTTTCTCTAGCACCCACTAAGGGAAGTATTGGCCTTCATCTTGATGGTCCGTCTTCTCTCATCTCCTGCTTTTGTGAAGTTCTCCCACTGTTTCCAGTTTGTATATGATTTAGGTCAAGTGAATAATCTTTTTTTGTATCAGGAAGAATTTTTTTTATCACTTCAATTGCTGAGAGATCACATTTTAAGTTCAGAATCTTCATCAACTGTCTTAATAAAGCTATGATGATTTATGCTCTGATTAGTATTCATGCATCTGTATGGTACTAGAATTTAAGGAGATGTAGTTTTCTGATGACAGCACTGGGAATAAATGTCTGCTGCAGAACTCTGAAAATTTTCTAGAGTGCCTGTTTAGATCACTGCAATGCATCCAGGGTTGCTGAATTAAATGCTACCCCCAGCCCAAACTGCATTAGAAATTTTCTTTCCATTTAAGTATCTCCTGCCCCTTTATGCATGGATGACATCAGACCAATGAAATCACTGAGAAATCTGTTGATTATACACTATTTTTTTAAATTTTTATTTATTTATGATAGTCACAGAGAGAGAGAGAGAGAGAGAGAGAGGGGCAGAGACACAGGCAGAGGGAGAAGCAGGCTCCATGCACCGGGAGCCCGATGTAGGATTCGATCCCGGGTCTCCAGGATCGCGCCCTGGGCCAAAGGCAGGCACCAAACCGCTGCGCCACCCAGGGATCCCTATTTTTTACTTATGTTACCCATACCAAGAACATTGCTTGTTTCTTAATCCATCTAATTAAGAAGAAACAATAGAGAAAACATTTGTTCCTTTCTCCTTTAAAAATGTTTCCTACCTGATCTGGAGGTAGGAAACTTATAGGGCAAACAAGGTTTTTACTTTTGCAAGAACATAATTATACTTCCTCCTCGAACCCTAAATGGCATGAGAACATTTTGTGATTATATTTTCTGAGCACAGTTAAATAAATCAATGGAAACCAAGCTGAATGGCTATAAAATGTTCTGGAACAACTGTTAAATAGAATCAAGGGACTACAGAGGAGGACTGGGGATGCTTTAGCTGCAAGCCTTTTAAAAAAGGATACGGATAAAACAGTTCTCAAGGACTAGAATAAAGCTGCTCTCTTTACCAAACTACTTATGTTAGTCCTTGCATGATCTTTCCTTTTCTTCTTTGGGTGATTAGTATTCCCACTAATCATAATGAGGTAAACAATCTGTAACAAAGAAAGAATTTTACATTGATGCCATCATACAAGGGCTCTCAATGAAGACAATACAACAAATGATGTAATTGGTCTGAATAGGACCTGAACACCATTTCTCCAACTTTCGACAGAAAAGATAAAACCAACTTAAATGCACCTGTCAAGAAAAATAGCAAAACATATTTTCTCTTTCTCACTTTCTTCTCTCTCCCTCTTTTTATTCCCTCACGCACACAAGAAGGATATGCATAGTGGTCATTCCTGCACTTAGAAGGAAGTGGTCTTTCAAAACATGACAGGAAATATAATAAAGAAGAAAGACGAGGACTGGCCACTTGAAACTAGTGGATCTGTAAGCCTCCATAGACTTCTGTTTCTTCTAACAGACTTTCCCATAATTTGCTGAGTATAAATTATTAAAAGAAGTCCTAGAACCACCTTGCTTTCTCATCTTCACAGCTCCAGGCAAGAGATCATTTGAACACAGTAAACAGATTGACCATATGTTCTAGTCATAGTGTATGACTATTGTCCTTGCATATTTATTAAAACTGTCAAAGCTTCCCAGTCAGAATAATTAATTATATGATCCTCTGAGCCATAAGAGATTCTGATCTCAAAAAGTTTCATTTTGACTAAATGGATGGACTAAATGCCACTTTCAAGGTTATGAGAAATTCACATGTGTAGAGCTGATAATCATACATAGGAACAAATTTAGACTGGTTCAGCAATTCAGGAGGTAAACTCTATAGTCCTGTGCCATATGAGGCTAACTTTTCAAGTATACTTTGTTTTTTGCCTTTTTTTTTTTTTTTGGTCTTCCTATAAAACAAGCAAGAAGTGTTGCTGCCAGTAAATACCTGTTTTTTTGTTTGTTTGGGAGGGTGTAATTTAATCATGAATGGAAGTACACAGGTCCTAAATTTCAGACATTGGAAAGTTTTAGGTATTTAAGAGTTTCTGTTGCACTATAGCTATTGGAAGTATATATGTGTGTTCCCTCTATTTGGGATAACTTCTAGTAATAGTCTTTCAGTTCCATCCATTACAGAAAAATGATTATCATACTTACCTTTCCTCCATTAACAAATATAAAACTGGATGAATATTTGAAGCATCTTTTTTCAGGCATTGGAAAACAGACTGCACAGATCTATGATCCTTGGAAGAAGGGAAATAGACAAGATGAGCTCCACATTCACTCTGGCCTTTTTGTGTGTGGGTACTTTCCAAGTGGTAACACATGGAAAAAGAGCCCACACAGAAAAAAGCTATCTTGCTGAACAAAGGAAGTAAAAGTCAAAGTTTGTAGGATGTTGAAACTTGCAAGGTAAGATATTAAAGAATAAATATCAGCAATCAGAATTTGTATTTCTCTGAGTCTATAGCTGACTATGCATATATAGATGAAAATCTGCCAGTTGTGGCAGAAAATAGTTACTGATGGCTTTTAGCTGAGTGGATATTCTGAAAACATAGGATTGGGAAGTGTTGGCATTCCCAACATTCAGAGGAAGAGACTGCAATGAACATACTAGATGTTTAGTTGAGACCAGAAAGGCCATGCATCAGCAGTAAGCTACTTTAGCCCTACAGCAAGGGTTATTGTATCCCTGCTCTAACAAAGCCTTTAGCTAAACCTTTGACAGGATAGAAGTTATCTACTACTCTATTTGATGCCTTCCAAGGAAAGAAAAATCAACAAGTTTTAGAAGAAGAGAATAAGATCCAGAGTCTCAGCAATGTAACATTCACAATGTCTAAGTAATAATAAAACGTTATTAGACAAGTGAAAAAACAGAAAAATGTAAGCCACAATAAGGAGAAAAACAGTGAATAAAATAGACCCAGAGATGATATAGATATTTGAAGTATTAGACAACATTTTGAAAAACTATTGTGAAGGGTAGGTGGTTTAAAAGAAAAGAGCTTAATAATTTAATCCATGGAAAATCTCAGAGAAATAAATATAACCAATAAATATAACCAATAAAATAAAAATAACCAGTCAAAGCACTAGTGCTAAAAAATACATTATCTAAAAGGAAAAATTCACTGTGTAAGATTATTAACAGACTGGATACAGTAGGAGAAAAATCACTGAATTTTATGAGTAGGTACTAGAAATTATCTAAATGAAAGCATAACAAAGAAAAAACATAAAAATGTATTTTGTCTTAGCCACCTTGGGGGCAATATCAAACAATATAGCAATATATGGTTGGACTTTCATAAAAAAAGTATGGAGAGATTAGGAAAGGAAGATACTTGAACACATAATATCAAAACTCTTCCTAATTTGATGAAAAATACGAACAGATATAAGAATATCTGCAAACCCCAAGCAGAATAAACATAAAGAAAATAATGTGGGTGCATCATTTTCAAGTTTCTGAAAGTCAAAGATAAAATATCTATAGGAGAAAAGTCATATAAGTAAGAGCAATATTCAGAATTACTGTTGACTTAATGGAAAACAGTGTATGCCATAATACAGTTAGTGACATCTTTAAAGCACTGAAAGAAAAACAGTCAACCTAGAATTCTCACCTCAATGAAAATCTCCTTTAGAACTTAAGATGAAGTGCCAACTTTAAAAACCAGCAAAAGCAGAGTTAACCAGAAATGTTAAAAGTAGTTCTTCAGACCCAAGGGAAATAATACCAGGTAGAGAGAGACACAGATCCATATGAAGATATTAGGATGCTAAAAAAGTATTTGCATAACTGTGATTACTTAATTAATTTCTTAACTTCTTATAAGATAAAGTATATGATAATGTCACAAAGAATACATATCGTATATGTGTGTTTGCATGTTTTGAACAAAATTACCAACCAATTTAGCCTATCAGTATCTATAGAACCCTTCATCTAAAAAGTCACAGCAGAGATCCTTTTTCATGGTACGCAGAACATTCAACCAGACAGATCATAGAATGAGCCCTAAAATTATTACCGATAAGCTCAAAAAGATTGAAATACTTACTGACTACAGTAGGATCACACTGGAATTCAACAACTGGAAGACATTTAGAACATCCTCATATATTTGGAAATTAAACAGTATGTTTCTAAATTGTAGAGAGAACTCAGGAGGGAAATTTTAAAATATTTCAAACTGAATGACAATGAAAACCAAATCAAAACATTTTGTGGGATGTGGATAAACCAGTGATTAAAGTTAAATTTATGATGTCAATTCTTATTTTAGAAAACCAAAAATAGATAAAATATACAAATATATAAAAGATATATGTGTATGTGTATATGTATATACGTACATACCTGTTATATATGATATGTGTACACATATGTATATGTAAAATATAAAATCAATAATTACAACCAAGTGGAGTTTATAGCAAAGTGCAAGATTGGTTTATTATTGGAAAATCAGTTAATGTAATTCCTCATCCTAACAGATTAAAGGGAAAAACAGTATAATCATTTGAATAGATTGAATAAAGCACTGGACAAATTCAACACTATTCACCATTAAAGCTCTTAGAAAACTAGGAATTGAAGTGAACTTTTTTGATCTAATAGAACTCATCCATGAAAAATGTACAGATAATATCAGATTTCATGAAGAAAGTCTATTTTCCTCATTAAAGCAAGAATAAGGCAAGGATTTTCCACTACTTCTATTCATCATTGTACTGGGGATTGTAACCAGTGTGATCAAAGAAGAAAAAAAATCATATGGATGGGAAAGAAATGAAAAAAAATTTTATTAACAGATGAACTGATTTTGAATATAAAAATATCCTGCTTTAAAACAACTACTAAAATTAAGTGAATTTAGCAAAAATGTTGGATACAAACACCCGCATTACTAAAATTAATAGATTCAGTACGATCCCAGTAAGTATCCCAGCAGGGTTTTTGCTGTTGTTATTGTTGTTGTTGAAATTGACAAGCCAATTCTAATTGTTTATGGGGAAAGTAAAGCACTTAGAATAAAACAAAGAACAAAGTTGGACAAGTTCCATTACCTGGTTTCAATATAGAGCATAAATCTACAATAAATAAGTCAGTGTGATGCTGAAGTAGGCTAGACAAATAGATCAATGGAATAAAATAGAATCCAGAAATAGAATCACACGATTGATTTTTGCCACATGTTCCAAAGCAACTCAGTAAAGTAAGAAAAGTTTTCAGTGAAAGTGCTAGAACAATTAAATTTATCTGTATGAAAAAAAAAAAAAACCCACTAAACTCCTCTCTCTTATACACAGAAGGTATCAATAAAAAATAGTCTGGCAGAAAATATTCACAAAACGTAAATCTGACAAGTTCTTAAATAAAGAATTCCTATGATCCAATAATAAAAAGAAATAATCATTAAAAGTTGGGCAAAAGACTTGAACAGACATTTCACAATGGAAAATGTGTGAATGGCCTGTATAATAAATACGAAAAAGTCATCAATGAATTTAGTCATCAGGGAAATGCAGAATAAAACTACAACGATATATTATTGCATACCTATTAAGTTGTTTAAAATTAAAAAGACTGATCACAGCTATGTCTGTTGAGGATGTGGAATTATAATGGTTTGCTAGTGAGAGGATAGAATATTGTACTATCCAAAGAAAAAAGTTTGGCAGATTAAATTTTTTTTTACAAGTTTAAATCTGTTCTATGATCCTTTTTAGTATTTATGCAAAAGAATGAAAGCAATAGACCCCCAGAAGTTTTCTTATGGTATATTTTTGGCAGATTTGTTCTTAACGGCTTGTTTGTAATTAAAAACAGCCTAAATGTCCATCAACAAGATAATGGATGAACAATCATGGTGCAGTCATAAAATATAGTACTACTTAGCAATAAAAAAGAGAGTACCAATATACCCAGTGGCCTAGTTGAATCTTACATACATGCTGAGCAAAAGATGCCAGACACATACCAAAAGAACATGTGGGATGACTCCATTTTTATGAAATTCTAGTACAGCCACAGGTGTTCTATGGAGGTAGAGATGAGGGATGGCAGGAACTGACTGGGAAGGGGCATTCAAGGGAAAGTTCTCAGGTGGTGGAAATGTTCTCTGTGGTGACTTAGGTAATGACTACACAGAATTAAACATTTGTTAGAATTCATCAAACTACAATTAAAAATGAGTTAATTTGAACTAATAATAGAAAAAAATTAATGGCCAGAAAAGAAGAGCCTACTCCCCAGAGAATGTAGCAGGAGAGGGCACTGTACATCTTAAGGGATAGGAAGAGAGGGGAAGGGGAATTCTCAGCAGTTCCAAGCAGAAATGCACTGTTTCAGCAGGAAAGATACAAGATCTATGAGATTTCTTGGCCCTCAGTCACTAAGGTGGAGGGTGTGGTGGCACTGAATTGAGGTGTTTTGGATTAGTTACGAGGTGACTCAGAGTTCATTTCCTTTCTGATTTATAGCTCATTCTTTAAAATGTTGTCCAAAGCTAGTTTGGAAGTAGAATGGTAGATTGAGCACTCAGCCTTAAATCCAGCACCATCTCTGCTTTCCTGAATTAATGTATTTGTGTCAGATTCTTAACCCCTGTAGACTTCAGCTGTGGAATAATTTAAATTTTATTGAATAATACTGGCCAAGGATATTGGGATGTAGGAATGAAAAACTGATGAGGAAAATACTGGTCATTATTTTTTGACTGTAAAAGTGCTTTCTATCACTCTCTCTCCCTCTCCCTCTCTGCTCTGTTTCTTTCTCCTCTCTCTCTCTCTCTCTCTCTCTCTCTCAGTGAAACTAGGCTGTTACAGTAATTGATTCATGTTGTCAGCCCTTATGTAAACATCTATTTTGTTGGTAATTCTGGGTGTGTTTGCTCAAGTAATTGTGTTAACTATTAAAGGCACTTATTATACTCTGACCCTTCCTTCACATTTGTTTTTAGGATTTAGAGTGCTTTCCCTTCTGAAGAAAGGCATGCTTTTAATAAATAGCACTGTTAGAAACCTTGCAGCTCAGATTGAAGATGAGACTTTTAGCAGGGTTTCATTTAGAGAGAAACACTTAAAGTCCAGTCAATGTGTTTTTATTTTTAGACTCTTCCAAGATTTACTCAGGATAAAAAAAAATCTCATTAACTTAATATTTGATTAAACCAAGCTCAACCAGGGAAATTCCTTCATTGCTCTCCCATTAGCCTTTGGGCTTTTTTTCTTCCAGCTGTTACCTGGACCTGGTGTACTAATAAGTCACCTTTTGGGGCCAGTCATGGCTCTTTTGTCCATGTAAGACCCACCTCCATTGAGGCCATGGTTAAGCTTTGAATGTTGATTACTCTGTCTTATGTGCTTTGTCAGCTGGGCTGTGGGCATCCTGAGGACAGGGGCTGTGCTTTATTCCTTTTTAACACCAAGAGTGGTGTTTAGCACACCATGCTAAATTTGTGCTGAATACATGGACAAATGAGATATCACTGATAGTGAATAAATGAACTAACCTTGTTAATTTCTTTCTTTTTTTTTTAAATTTTTTTAATTTTTATTTATTTATGATAGTCACAGAGAGAGAGAGAGAGAGAGAGGCAGAGACACAGGCAGAGGGAGAAGCAGGCTCCATGCACCGGGAGCCCGATGTGGGATTCGATCCCGGGTCTCCAGGATCGCGCCCTGGGCCAAAGGCAGGCACCAAACGCTGCGCCACCCAGGGATCCCACCTTGTTAATTTCTTAAAGTTCATTTAGACTTTGAGAAAAAGATAAGAGGTTTTTTTGTTTTGTTTTTGAATAAAATGTAACGTAAATATTTTATAAAGGAAACTCCATTTTATATAGAATTGTAGTATATTTAAAAGTATAAGTGAGCTTGTTTTTATATCTGGAATAAATGAATGCCAAGGATAGGTATGAATACTTTTGCTTATGTGGCATGAAAGAAGGCACTTTTTTTTTTTTTTTTTTTTTTTATCTGCAATCTTGGGGCTGTGTCCTAGCTGAGTTATCTCAGTGACCCATTACAAGGCCATTTTCACCAACAAGCTACGGGGCTTGGTATAAACACATAATACGCTTCTCGGTCTTTTGTGAAGAGGATTATCGTAACTAATTGAGGAACATTACTTAGTATTTCAGCCTCATTTACATTCATGGTCAGCTAAATGGCCAACATATGTTTGCCCTAATTATTTGCCCCAAAAATGACTACCCTAATTGTTTTTCTGAGTAGAGGTAGGGTTCTTGGGAGATAAAACACCAATATTGTCTGTGTTCGTAAATGGATTTTTGGTAGGTAGACATTTTCAACCCGGCATCCATCTTTCATGGCTTCCTGGCTGGGAAAGGGGAGCACTGTGATACCTTATGGGGCATGGGTTCGAGGGGACTAGATTGCCTGGGTATTGTCAAGTTGAAAGACCCAGCATGTTGTTTTGGTGATTCTTAGTATTCATACAGTTACTGTGTTTTCCTAATAAGACTCTGAGCTATACTGTGGTGGGGTCATTAGTTTTTGTCATTTTTTTATCCCCCATTCCTTTTGCTGAGGATGTGGAACAACAATATATTCTGATGAGAGTGTAAAATGTTGTACCCTCCAAAGAGAAAGGATTTTCAGGTTAAAAATTTTTTTGACAAGTTTGCACTTTGTGAGTGATTTATTTATTTATTTTTTGTGTGTGTTTTTTTGTGAGTGATTTATAAAGTCATTGTCGAATGAATGGTTATGCTACTTAAGTAGATCAAATGCTACTTTTTAAAAAAGATTTTATGTATTCATGAGAGACACAGAGAAAGAGAGGCAGAGACACAGGCAGAGGGAGAAGCAGGCTCAGAGGACTCGATCCCAGGGCCTGGAATCATGCGCTGAGCCGAAGGCAGACGCTCAACCACTGGGCCACCCAGGCATCCCTCAAATGCTACTTAAAAGTAGTGTCTCCATCCTGATACTTAGAAAGCTAATACGTAATATTTTATCTGGACAGTTTTTGCATCGCTTACTTTCAACTTATATTGTAGTTATTTAAGTGTGTATTTAATCTTACTAATAGATTGTCACTTTTTTGCCAGAGGAAATATTTCGAATTTACTTTTACGTTTCCTATAGTGTCTACCCTTGTTCAATATGAAATAGATCATTGTTGAATGAATGAACCATAAGGAGCCTTGTAAACGTTAAAGTGATATTTATTGCTACCTTCTTATTAATGCTCTACACGTTTTATTGGAAAGCAAGGAATTTTATCTCCATTTGTATCATATCTATCAAGCATTTAGTCAATGACCATTGCTTTTCTTCCTGGACATGTGAAGATGCCTCAAGGATGCCTTGTTTAGGTAGGATATAGTGTGGGCAGCACATCCCTCTGTGGGTTCCTAATTCCAGTATTCAGAATTTCTTTAATTATTTTGCCCTTCTATTAAACAAACATGCTGATTCTCACAGAGTGCAAACAGGCAAGAGATGCTTTTAATTACATATCAATTTAGCTTATGACTGGTCAGCAACAAAATTCTAGTTATTAAAGAATCAAAGTAAGTGTGTAGCCCTTGTGCTATGGTCCTTGGTATCTGGCTTGTAATAATGAAGGTAAAACTATTTCCTCCCACCTTGTGGAACACTGTGGCAGAGAGGTCTGTAAGCTTTCCCTAACTGGTTGGACAACCTCATTCAGCCTGAGATTATGTAGGTCTAAACCCAAGGAAAATTCAGTGGTGTCTCATGCCTTCCTCAAAGTTTGAGCTAGATTCTGAAAACACCTTATATTTGCAAGTAGGAACAAGGGACCTATTTCTCAGATGCACTGGGGTTGACACATAGATTTTGAATCCTTTTTGTGGTGGGAATGGGGAAAATAGCAAAACAGAATGAGGGACAGGGATTAGCAGAATGCTCTATAAATAGAAACAGAATAAAGGAGAGGAGTAGCAAGTAGAGAAACAGGGAAGAGCCAGAACCTTGATATGTTACAGAGTCTGGAGGCATGGCAGATTTGAAGAAGGGGAAGTCAACAGAGTTAATGATCTAGAGAATGTGGAAAGCAAGAAATGAGAAAAGAAGCAATTTTACTCCTCAGGAAGGCTATTGGAGACTCCGAAGTGAGCCATTTTAAAAGCAGTCATGCGGAAATAAGCAGTGAAGAAATGGAAGCAATGACTATAATCCGCTTATTCTAGAAATGTAGCCGGGTTCTCTGGAAATCATTTTCCGTGTCTGTTACCTTTACTTTTCCTTTCTGTTGGCCTAGCTTGAGTTATAAAAACTTTCCCTATGAGTCAGGACAGGAAAAGAATTTCCTGTAGCTGGGGAATCTGGGCAGAGTTGGCAAGGTCACCTCTTTGGCCATCTTCACATTCAATTTCTTCCTCTATTTTAATAACGTTGGATGATGATGAGTGGTTCTGTTTTGACATTAGAACTACTTTCATGGTTTCCACATGCAGCAAAATAAGATCTGAGTTACCAAAAGGGCAAATTTGTTGGAATACGGAAGTGACGCTGAGGAGGAGTGGAAGAGAGGAAGCTGTGGAAGATGCTTGAGAACCATTAGTTTTGGAGATGCGGTGGTGGAGGCTGAGGGCAGCACACTTATCACAGAGGCGGAAATTCAGGGGCTTGGTGCTCAGCGTTGGCCTTGGCGAGATGGATAGGCTCTGTCAGTGCTCTCATAATGAAAGTCAAGAGAAAAGATTGCTAGTGGTTTTGCTCTTTCTGAGTTCCTGTGGCTGGGTGTGGCTCTGGCTTACCCAGGGACATTTTTTATAGACACTGGTGTTGTTGAAGTAAGGTCTGTTTACCAGTTGTCACTTACTGCTTCAAGGGATGGAGGGAGGGGGACAGTTACTGGGTGACCTAGAAGGTGAGAAAGCCTGGGTTCTGGTGACCATTTTGTCTGATATTTGCCTAGTACACAAACATCTTTGCCTTTCACCGAACATCTCTACCCAACATCTCTAAATCTTTGCTTTCTTGTCTGAAAAATGGCTTTAATAGTACCAGCCTATCTTCCAGGGTGGTTATAGGGCCAGAAGAAATGCATCAAAAAAGACTTCAAAACCAAAAAAGTATGTTACAAATAAAATGCAGTATTATCAAGCAATGAATGAAGGGAAGTAGGAGACAGTGAAGAATTGAGTCAAGGCTGGACATCCCTTCTCATTCCCATTCCTCTCATCCTTATGGGTGTAGCTGAGCCCCAGCCTCCTCATGGGCTCCATAATTCAGCACAGCCAGGAAGTGAGGAGATGGGCTCCAAAGCAAGAAATCAAAGCTCTGGGATTCTTTGGAAGCTTCAGTTTGTACAAAATGCCTTTCATTGGACCTAGCATATACTTAGCACTCAGTAACTTTTGCTATCATTCCCTCTTTTCAGATCCTCTCTTTCCAGCCAAACAATGACCTTATTAATACTCAGCAATAGATCTAAGTTTGTGGGGTCAAAAGCATACACAACATTGGGCTTTTTTTTTTTTTTTTTTTTTTTTTTAGTAGAAAATCACAACAGTGTTTCTAAATTTTTATCAAAACATGTGGTCGGTCAGTTTAGCACATTCCTAGAGACATCTTAAAACTTCTGTGAACCTCTGTAGTCTGCTTCCACATTTTGTTTGGATGTTTGTCTTCAGTAAAACTGATGGGACCTTCCAACCTGTGTCAGACCATAGCCAATTTCTAGTTAGTGGAATCATGTATCATCTACCGTGCACAAACTTTAAGATGAAGATCCATAACAGAATGACTGACTGTTTTCCAGGGACTTGATGGCAGTAGTACTGTGTGGTTGGTGAGAGAATCCAGTGTGTGGTTTGGCTTTCAACTATTTTTACCTTTATTATAAAAAATTCCAGAAAACTTAGAAAGTGAAAACAGAAATTACCAATATTTTACAACACAAATGTAACGACTATTAATATTTTGATGTGTTTTCTTCTATTTTCCTATTTATGGATGCACATAGATATTTACAGCAGCTAGAACATTTTATAAAATCTTTTTCTCTACTTCATAATTTATAATGAACATTTTCCCATAGTGCTAAAATCTTTTTAAAAACAATAGGTATATGATACTTCATCATACAGATACAGTTCTGTTCACTGCTATTTTTCTTTGATCTGATTTTTTGTTTATGCCAGGCTTATGGAATATTAATAATGGTTTCAGGTGTTTTTTTTTAATTAAATCAGGTAATATACCAATGTATTTTCATTTTAAAAGTCTCAGTTAAACAAAGTTCTCCAGTATAGTCCATCCCCAGACATAACTGTTATCAATCTTGTATGTATCTTTCCATACTTTTTTTTATGCATTTGCATTTGTATATGTGAACATTTAGAAAAGGGTTCTTTATAGCATATGCTTCTTTATAATTTCTCTAACAAACCCTTTACTATTAATTATTTAGATTGTTTCTAATTTTTATTATAATAAAAAGTAACACACAGCTTTGTACATAAAAGTTGAATATATCTCTGATCATTTCTTTGAAATAAATGTATAGAATTACTGGGTTTGAGCACATGGCTCCACAGAGATGATCTTGAGAAGATAGTATATACACTAATATATACCTTTCATTATTTAAAATCTGGAATGTCTTTAGTGATGAGCAAATATACTTATCTGTCTAATAAAAAATACACATTTGGACATCTGGGGGAAAAGTGATAGGAGAAAACCATGGGGCAAGCTAAAATACTGTAGTACTCTGAGTAATTGTGTGTAAAACAGTGTTTGATTAAAGCCAGATCTTCACTGGACAGGTAAATCAGGAAGGAGACAGACTGATAATCTGAAATCATGAGTAGTATCTTTGTATTTCAAATTGCTAGTAATCAGTATTAGCTTCAGCCCCATATAGCTTTATTTTTTTTCTTTCTCGTCTTGTATGTTAATTTGTTGTAGCTTGGCATTCTGTTACTGTTTCTGGAAAACTCATCCTACCAGTAAGCTTATATTTTAAAGTATTTTATGTGTATAAAAAATAGAACGGGACATTTGTGGTTGGTTGTAAGTTTGTTTAGACTCCTGTTTTTTTTTATCATAGAGTTGACTAAACTTTATTACTTGAAAATTGAAGTAGATGCTTATTAATAAATACATACTAAAAATACACATTGAGACACATTACAATCTTAGTTCACAATATTTTACCTCATCTTTTGAATTTGGAAAAAATCTCTTGAGAAATAATATTGTTAACTGTAAAGAAGCTTACTGGAATATTCATCAATTCTGTCAATTTTAAGACAATTAGATTTTTCTGCTAATTTCAGGGAATACTGAATTAAATGCTTTTTATTTTAAAATCATGTATAATGCAGTTTTTAATTGTTATTTTTATCTGTTTGACTATATGCATAAAGAATAGTGTGAAATGTTTGCCAAGTGTTAATGCCTATTTTTGGGTAAAATAATTTTAGATGATTTTTTTGCATTCTTTTTTTACTGTTCCTTATTTCTTAAATTTTAAATACCAAGCATGTATCATTTTTACAAAACTATCAAGTAACTTTTTAAAAATATTGTATCAGTTTACATTTCTGATATCCTTGTATGGGTGTATAAGTCTTATTATACTTTCACCATATCTTTTTATTTTAATGTTAACTCTTGATAGGCAAAAATGATGCCTTACTCTGTTATGTCTAAACATTATCTAGATTGGTTATTTTTCATTATTTCTTATTAATCATTCTTTACTGGTAAATATGCTCTTTGTCAATTTTTCTGCATTTGTCTTGTCAGTATCTGTATCATGCATGCAATTTTAAAGACTTTCTTCCTATTAAGCACTTTCTCTTTAATTGAAGTTTTTATCAAGACAATTGTAAATTCGCACCTAGTTTTAAGAAATAATACAGAGCAGCCCATTCCCCTAGTCAGGACATTGATATTGATAGAATTCAGAAATCTTAATGAAGATTTCCTCTGTTTCACTTGCACTCTGTGTGTGTGTGTGTGTGTGTGTATTGACTGCGACACAGTTTTGTCACCTGTGTAAGCTGGCATGTACCCCACTTCAGTCCAGATTCCGAACAATTCCCACAGGCAATACAAGGATCCCTTTTATAATGACAACCACCACCTTGCAGCACTCCCCACAGACCTCTGCAGCCCTGGATCTGCCCTTCATTTCTAAACACTGTCCTTTCAAAGATGTTATAAAAATAGAATTGTACAGTATGTAACCTGAACATCTGGTAAGGTTGAAGGGAACTTGCATGTCCTGCGCCCATGATATTTTCTTTTTTCTCCTCTCATAGCCGAGAGCAATTACCCAGCCTCTCTTGGCTTCACTTTTCTCTTCTAAAGCTGTTGGCCTCTAGAAACCCTCAGCTTTTCAAAGACATCCATTCTCATCTCAAGTGATTTCTGGCTGTTATAAATAGGTTTTGAAGGATAGTAAGAGCATGGAATGGTTGAGGCCAATGTTGAGAAGGAAATGAAATGAAACCTTGTCTTAAGTTTTGAGAGTGAGAAACCCCCAGAGCAGTGAGAGTACGAGGTTTCTCAAGACTGTCATAATTTCTTTCTGTAATATGTGCCCAGAGAGAAGCTATCGCAGAAATCCAGAATTCTGCCCGAGTCTCCTTATTAGCACAACCACGCAAAATTGTCAGAAACTTGAGGGAAAAGAAGAGACTCCTTTCTGTTTGCTGTCTTGTATCAAGGAAGAAAATAACACGGCCATAGAGATTCCCCAATTTTGCCAATCTGCCACCATGTCCAGATGTCTGGTCTCCCTTGGGCTGCACAGGTCCTACCATGGAACACGTCCAGGAAAAGAACTCCTGCCTATGAGGCCCACCCTTTCCAAGGCTCTGGATGGTTCACATCAGTATGATTGTCCTATGTTGGTAAATTAAGCGATTTTACCCTGCTGGAGTTGGAGCTTTGAAATAAAATCAAGCTTAAATAAATTCATAATAAATACCTGCAAAATGCAATTCAAATATGTTTTATAGGAGGAAAAAATAGATGAATATTAAACTATTAGAGTAGATAATAACATTAGGGTGTTGCTACTATAGTGAGTAGCATCTCATTCTGCAACATTGTACTGTGGAATATAGCTTATTTTTTCTTATGACATTATTATTTGAGCTCTCATTTGGGAAATGAAAATAAATCCCAGTTATTTCTGGTCCTCTCAATTCCCCATTTTCTCTTGAGTTGCATTGAAGTTTTAGGTTTTATCTGGTGCCATGTGCTATGTCAATATAGGTATTTAGGAGAGGTGAAGAGTTCAGCTTTGACGAGACTTAAGACCTCAAAACCTGATCAACATTAAAAAAATGTTTTCCTTCCACCAACAGGGTTATCAAGACTGACATTAATTCAGAAGTCCCTTAGAAGCCATATACACTTCTAGTAGGGCTGGCTTCTGCTTCACCTCCATGCTTCAGGGTAATGGTGCTAGGGGTGAGGTGTGGGAAGAAGAGGGCTCTCCTAGCTGTCTTTTAAAGACCTCATGCTGCTTAGAAGAGACATCCAACTGAGCAGGTCTTTGTGTCTAAGCCCATGCTCTGACTTCTCCCTGTCAGTCCTCATTCCTCCTGTCCCTCCAAATTCCTCCTTTCAGCAGCATGTCATCTCAAGTATCTATCCAGAAGGAAGGAATGGAAGGAAGCTAATGTGTACAGAACATTTGCTAATGTCAGGCTTTATTCCCCTTCATTTACGTCCTCTAACGCATCACCAGGTTCTGCCCTCTCAGCCTTGACAGCATACCCCAAATCCAGCTGCTGCTGCCGCCCATCCTCTGGCTGCCCCCCACCCCCGCCCCAGCCAAGCCACCACCCTCCTCCTGGATTGTTAACTTGGCTTCCTAAGTGGATTCCCTGTTTCTCTCCTTGCCTTTGCAGTTTGATCACAGTATGAGAGCTAGAGTGATTCTTTTACAACAGAAGGCAGCCATGTCCTGCCTTTGCTTAGAATGTACAGAAGCTCCATGTCATGCAGAACAAAAGCCCAAAGCCCTTATACTGGCTTGCAAAAGGCCCTACATAGTTCTCAGCCCTCCTGATTCTCTGACCTTATCACCTACCACTCACTCCCTCACTCACTCCGCTCCAGCCACTTTGGTGTTGTCACTGTTGTGTGAAAAGGCAAACACACTCCTACATCAGAGCCTTTCCACCTGCTATTTCCTCTGCCAGAAAGGCTATTCCATCAAATATCTGCATGACCAGCTGGGGGCCATTGCTTAATCACCCAGTACAGAAATGGAATATTCTAAAACATCAGCGGGCAGCTATTTACTTATTGTCTGTCTCCTTGAATCTTGCTCCCTCCCCCACCTCCAAGAAGGTATGGCTATTACCTATATTGTGAACTGTTGTGTCCCCAACTCCTGGAAGACTGTCTGGCACAAAATTTCCAATAAATGTTTTAGAATGAATCAATGAATGAATCTATATAGTAATCTGGAAAGGGAAATATTTTCTCTTCTTTTTATAAATGAAATCAACAGTGCTCAGAAAGATAAAACTGTGAATACTCACATAGGTACTAGGAGGTAGGAACAAATACCCCAGGAAACTTTTCTAGTCAGAATAGGAAAGAGACAGGACATTATGTGCAAAAAGATCTTGCAGATAAATAATATTATCTTTTCTAACATTTGGATTAATTTAGAAGGAGGTTATTTAGGAACAAGCAATGTCTTAACCTGAGGGAATGTGTTTTTGGTGGAATCTCAGACACCCTGGCAGTTTCTGCTGGGTGGTGTCTTGGCACCAGGAAACAGCTATGCTGCTGGTCTTCTGATGAGGCTGTGTGCTGGCATATGCACAGAAACTGAAAGAATAGATTCTTGACAAGCTCACTTTAATATAAAATATGCTTTTGTGGCATTCTGTCCCTGGCTCAGTGGACCTTCCTAAGGTTTCTTTCGTTAAATTTTGAAAAGAAGATTTCTTGTGAGCATTTAGTAGACACCCTGTTTTCTGTGTCTGATCTACTAATTAAGCTGTTTCTGTGTAGGAAAATGGGGGATACGGTGGGTTGCTTAATGTTTCTTTTAGAAATATGAGAATTGATGGCAAAAGTCAATAAGGGATAAATTCTTAGAAATGAAGAAACATTATTAATCTATAATTTTATAAAAGTGATCTAATTGTAAAAATTTTCTTAGGTCTGTTAAATTCACCCTTGGAACATACTGTTTGTTATTTTAATAGTTGTAAATTAATAGCTTCTTTCCCCCTTTCCCTCTTTTCTTGCTTAAAGAGAAATTTAAATACAGAACTCTAAACCCAGTATGTATGAGTTTACTCCATTAGAAAACTAAACAGATTATTTATTCCATGTAGAAAAGGTATCAAAGACAACAATACAAATTTCAACTGAGTAGATTCTATGATAGCCCATCAGTTGAAATGAGGGTTAATCTCTCCTGATAGGGAAATCTGTTTTATGGAAGAAGATAAGAGCGTCATTGTAAAAAATGAGAGACATGAAACCTCAGAAGTTTCTTTCAAATGTATCTATAAACATTATAGACCTGCTCTGCCATTGTTTTAGCCATTGGCTCTCTCAAGTTTTTGTTCCAACCAGCAAGACAAGTGGGTAAAACAAGCTTAGTTACCATAGTACTCCACCATTTGGGGACCGAGTGGGCTATGGGCAGAGATAAAGTTCTAAGTCAAAATGAAACAGCATGTTGGAGCCAAGCCAAACATCAGTTGTAGGGAAGAAATTTATCACAAAATTCACCATTACTCTGGGGAGTAATGTTTTTAAAGTCACAAAGGAAGAGGTAAAAAAGAACACAAAGGTAGTAGTTTTTCTCTCTTTCTCTGTTATTCTCCTCTTTTTTTTCCTGCCTTTTTCTTAGTTTATCTTTTTCCTATTTCTTCCATTCTCCCACTTTGGATTTTACTCACTTGGCTTTAGCTTCCTTTGGGGGCCCCTTCTTTGAGATTTATTATCCTGCTGTGGTCAGAGCCACACCATTAACTTTCCCCTTCCCTGGATCAATCTTTTCCTTATCTATATTCTTGGAATCTCTTCCTCCAGCTGAACTTGGTGGGCTCAGGTGGGATTTGAGCAGGAGGTGAGGGAGGGGTCATGGGTTGAACTCGCTTGCTAATTCCTCTTCTGTCCTCTGCTCCCTTCATGTATCCTGAGGCTCTAAAGTTGATCAACCCTGGAATTTACAGAATGGAGTAGGTGTCTCTGCAGGAAAATGGAAGGGATAGAAAACCACATCAAACAATGGTAGGAAAGATTGTATATCAGTGGTGTAATATTAAGTGATTGATTTTTTAGAAGATTTTATTTATTCATGAGAGACACAGGGGGAGAGGCAGGTTCCTCACAGGGAGCCTGATGTGGGACTTGATCCCAGGACCCGGGGGTCATGCCCCAAGTGAAGGCAGATGTTCAGCTACTGAGCCACCCACGTGCCCCTTAACAGTGATTTAAATTTTATTTAAAAATTTTAACTAATTTTAGTTAAGTTGAATTTCATTAAAGTTAACTTTATTTTCATTTCCCAGTTTTCCCTAAGAATGTATTTTTAAAACAGAAAAAAGTCCTTATGTTATACTGTTATGTGAAAATGAAAATTCTGCATTATGTATATAATCCAGCTACAAATACATAAAAATGATGGCAGAGAAATAAAACTAGAAAGAAATATACTAACCCATTAGGAGTAGCTGTGCTTGGATGGTGGGTCTAATGCTTATTTTGATATTGTTATTCTTGTTTCTAGTCTTGTAATGTCTAATTTTGCTCAAATACATATGTTTTACATTTGGTATAGAAAATATAAAGCATATTTCACTAAAAGCTCTCTTTTCCTTTCAATTAACGATGAGTTACAAAGATATGTATGTATTTAATTAAGACATTGTATATAAATTATAGTTATACTCTTCTTTTACTTGTATAAAATAGTTGCCATGGAGTAATGTAAAAACAGTATTAGACTAGAACCATGCAACTCAAACCTCAGTTCCACATGTGCCCCCCATTCACCTACGTGACCTTGGGAGACAGACTCCCTTCCCTGCTGTAGTTTGCCTACATTTGATACTGAGAAGATTGGGCCAGGTGATGCCTTCTGGTCCTTTCTGCCTCTAGATTAGTCTTGCAGTATCTTCTTTGACTTTGTGATTTCCCTGGTGTCTCCTGCCTCTCTCAGAGAGGATCTACTGATGATGGTCCAAGTTACTGTAGCCTCGGAGATTTGGCAGAATGTGAGAATTTTCTTTTTTAACATAAGCAACATTACATATGAGACAGAGTTTTTGTGACATTTATGCGTCTGTGGTATGACTATATTTTTGCTCATACATACAGAACCATTCTAGTTCTGTTTTTCCAACTCAAGAAGCAAAGATATTTTAAAGTTTAGCAATATGTTTTTAAAGAAGTTCTTTTTTTAGCCCAACTATAAAATGATTAACTATGAATGGAAGCAGTAGTGTTATACATTTACTGCTGCTTCCAGGGAGACATTTGAGGGGATTACACAATCTTAGTGCCGGGCATGTTTTCTTAGCTCCTAATCCAAGCAAATAGTCAACATTGTTGAAAATATCCTGGTACCTTGATGAAATCCTTTTGGAGTTTTTTAAAAAATATATTTTATTTATTCATGAGAGACACAGAGAGGCAGAGACTTAGGCAGAGGGAGAAGCAGGCTCCCTGTGGGGAGCCCGATGTAGGACTCCATCCCAGGACCCTGGGATCACACCCTGAGCCAAAGGCAGACACACTCAACCAGTTAGCCACCCAGGCGTCCCTGGTCCTTTTGGATTTTTGAGGCTTACTTGGTTTTGTTTGTTTCATCAGTCTGCCCACTCCTGATATTTGTGAATATACACCTAATAAAGGTACAGAAGGTACAAACTGCAACAGAAGGGTGACTGGAATTGTAGAATGGGTTGGTTTGCATATCTGCAAGGAAAAGAATTTCCCTGCGGGTAAGATTCAGTTAGGCTAAGGAGTAAACTAGCTAGCCAAGTAAATAATAAAGTTATTGATGATTGTAATATCAGTGGTGAACAACACTTACTGTGTTCCAGGCATTTAGAAAAACTTTCCAAGGTTTTAAATCATTTAATCCCTGTAAAAATTTATGAGGCAGGTGTCACTGTTATCTCCATTTGAGAAACAGAATGAGTGCCTTGACCAAGATCATATGACTGATGAGCAAAATTGGGATCTTGACCTCAGTCAAGTGTGACTCGAGAACCTGTGGCCATAACTGCCTGACTCTTTCCTTTCTGCTAGTCAGTATTTGGAGATCCATGCAGAATCCAGACGTGAGTCAGGAGCCACTTCCAGGCTCCGTGGAGTATGTATGCTCCTCAGTTTCTGTTCTCTGTTTCTGTGGCCTTGGCCTGCTATCTCTGCTTACTGGCCACATGGAGTCATCTCCCTCCTAATCATATATTTACTGGGTCTGTAGGTAGAGATTTTATTATTTTTTTTTTTTTTTGTAGGTAGAGATTTAGAAACAAATCTAACTTTAGGCAGGATGTATGGGCTCCAAAGTTTGGGGATAAACAGTAAAGCCACAAGATAGAAAAGAATGCCTATCCAGAAGTAGAGGGATCTGGATTCAATTTTCAGATATTCCCAACAGAGAGAGGAGACTCGGATCCAGTGTTTGAAGTACAGAACCTGGGATCCCTGGGTGGCGCAGCGGTTTAGTGCCTGCCTTTGGCCCAGGGTGCGATCCTGGAGACCCGGGATCAAATCCCACATCGGGCTCCTGGTGCATGGGGACTGCTTCTCCCTCTACCTATGTCTCTGTCTCTGTCTCTCTCTCTCTCTCTATGTGGCTATCATAAATAAATAAAAATTTTAAAAAAATGAAGTACGGAACCTTATAACTGTATTTTTGAAAAGTTTTCCCCAAATAACTGTTTTGAGAATCCCTAACTAGAGCTTGGAGAAAGTGAAATACTCTAAGACAGGAAGGAATGTGAATCATCATTGCCTATTTATGTTCATTAGATAGGATGATAGAGTGTATTAACAGCCTAATCCTGGAGTGCAACAGGAAAGAATAGGGATCTAGAGTCAATTTACCCGTAAGCCCCTATATTTAAGCAAGATAGGCTGAGTAGCTCCCCAATATCATGTGACTAAAGCCTCCCCAGGACCCTCCCATGTGGTGGACCTTGCTGTTGTTGCCTGATGGGCCTGGAGAGGAGGCCTGGAGAGTCAGGGTGATTTTAGATAGAAGGTGTTTATAAATTGGGTCCTTATCTGCACTAAAATCTTGGAGCATTTTAGAGCCTGGACATGAAGAGCTTTTTCTGAGAAATTAAAACCATTCGGTGAGCAGCTCATTTTCTTCTATCTAATCAGTATTCCACCCACAGATAGTGAAACCACCTCCCTCATCTCACTCTGCCCCACCCTAACCTGGCCTCCTTATGTCTTCCTCTTTCTGATGAAATCTAAGCCCTTCAATTGAGAGCATATGACTAGAAACTGAAATAGAAATTTTAACAGACATGTCAGTATATTTTTATTCATCTCAACTACATGCTAGCTTCTGCCCATTCTGGATTGTGCTTCTATTTTTTTAGTTAACTTAAATATCAAATATTTGAAACAATTCAGAAAATAAAATACCCATATTCTCATCTTCTCAGAAGTCTTTAACTAATGTTGCTATTTTTACCTTGTTTGCTCCAAATTATTTTCTTCTGTGAAGAAATAAAATGTTACGTGGCTGTCAGTGCCCACCCCCACCTTGCCTATGGCATCTTGATATTTTTTAAGGAGAATACTTAGTAACATTGATGTTTACCCTGGAAAAATGGGATTACTTGAGAACAGTAAAGGACCTTAGGGATAATATATTCCAACTTCCTTTGACAACAGAGTCCTGAAGATTCTAGAAAGCAGATAGAGTTCTGGAAATATGGTCACCTAACGATGTTTGTTTTGCTATTGACGGATTTCTGTGTTATGTTGGGATTATTCGCATTAGTGTTAGCAAGAGGGTAACATTATTACCATTTGGACTCTGAGAGTTTGTTCTCCCTCCCCAGAGCATTCTACTCTTCTTTATTCCCACTACAGTTGGGTTAATTTAGGACCTGTTAACTCTGGATGATAGTAGTAGTCACTTTGCAGGCTTTCCTGCCTCCTGGCATATTCACCTCTTACCACACATACTGTACGTGGGATGTCATCAAGCCTTTTATTTTTAACTGAAATATAATTGGTATACAATATTAATACAGTCTTTTTTTTAGTTCATTGGTGTACCCATCTCCATGCAAGTTTTGGTAAGGGGAGACAAAAGAAGAAATTCTAGTGTTTGATGCCATCATCATCATCATCATCATCATCATCCCAAACATTTATTAAAGGTTTGCTATCTGTCAAGAATTATTCTATAAACTTTGTATGAATTAATTCTTTAAGTTCTCATAGCATCTCTGACACCAGTTCTACGATTATCCCTATTTTAGGGCTGAAGCGGCTTAGGCACTAAAAGAGTAAGTAATTTGCTCAAGCTCTCCAGTTAGTATGTGGCAGAGCTAAAACTTGGATACAAGCCATCTGACTCCAAAGCATGCATTACTCACCACCTTGCCCTGTTACCTTTCAGTGCGGCTCTGGGTGACAGTGAATGAAGAGCAAGTCCATTTGGCTTTATGTTTTTGTTACTCCCTAATGCATAGTTCACTTTGTCAAATTTTTCAAAAGTCAGTGTTTTCCTTCTTTTGAATGAATTCTTTTTGGCAGTTATTTTGAAGTTGAAATATCTGGAACACCAGTATATTTTTTTTCCCCCTGGGAACAACGTCATGAAGAATAGTTCAGTTTTCAGACAAATCCGTAGTCTGTTTAAGCCTTAAGAGAGCTAAATACACTCATTTGCAATAAAATTAAAGAAAAAGAGCAATGCTGTCAAAATATTAGTAAAAAGAGAAAGCCAACTGTTAGATTTTATGTTTAGATAATTGTGTTTAAGGGAAAGGAGGAAAGAGAAGTAGAAACTTTGGAGAAGATTTTAAATTTGTGAGTTCTTTTAAGGGCTTTAGAAATAGATGTTTATTTTATCTCATTGCACTTGAAACTTAAAGCTTTTCCTTTTGTTTGATATAGTTGTGCTACTAATGTTTTTATATACCTACAACTCTGAGACAACAAGAACTTTTTATTGTTGTTTGTAGCTGATGAGAAGATGAGAGGTTTTGCTGAAGTAATTAGACAAGAGTTAAAAAAGGAGAAGAGGAAAGGGCTTACAGAGAATATATATACTTGTTTGGTAAAGAGATCATTTGAGATATAATTAGTTTAAAAAATAGGAATAGGTAGTGTATGTACATGCCTTCCAAGTGAGAAGATTATTGTGAGGAAAGGATTTTGAGTGATGTGTGGGTGCTTTTGCCGGCCAACAGTGGCACCATTTTTTTTTTTTTCAACAGTGGCAGCATTGACTCAAACCAGTATGGTAGATGGAAGGAAGAGGGAACTGTGTAACCCACTAAACGCCGATGTTCTCAAAGGGCATTTGTAATTTAACATGTTCTTTCTGTTTCTCTGGTGTAAAGTACATTCTATCAGGTTAAAAATGGATGAGATATGATTTTGAGGAAATGACGTTAGAGTTCATTCATAGGACACAAAACTAATGCACTGTGTAATTATTGTTGTTGTCTTCCACCAGTGGTGTTTTCCTTGCCATTTTCTGTGTCCTCTGTAGCACTGCTCGTATACCTCTACAGATCCTCTTCTTTGAAGTCTTGTTATTCCTGAGTTCTCATGAAGGATGTAAGGAGTGTTGCAGGAGTGGTTTCAAATAATCTGCTGTTTATTGTGGTGGGCCAGCCTTGCCCAATTAATTAGGCTCAGCACTGTCCCTATTCTACTTTTCCTATGTTTTGTTTCTTTGTTTCATGACACGGTCACTGGAGTGGACACATGTGTTTTGGCCACCACAACAGAAAGCCTGTTTCCTTATTATCCGCAAAGTTGGAACTTACAACCTTGGCTGTATTGAGAAGGAAGTCCTGGATTTGACATTGCTTTAGGGACCTAGAAACATTGCTGTTTCCAAAACATGTCACCATTTCATTAAACACTAAAGCAAGTGACTTGAACTGAATCCGTTCATGAGAACCCTACCGCCCCCCCGACTGCTCCTATTTTAGCCCATATAAAATAAACACGATTTAAATCTTACTGACAATTTCTAAAGATGCCAATATTAACAGTTAGAATCATAGATAATAATATATTTGTGAAAGGAGAAATAATAGACTTGAAAAACTAGATAATTTTCTTTTTCATTACCTAGCTGATGATATCGGCATACTTGATTTAAGATACTTACTGATTTGAAAAGTTTGTGGTATAAAGCTTAATAAGCCCTGCTTGTGTGATTCCCTTTGAAGTTAGTCCTGGAAACAATTTGTTCTTAGAAGATGTTGGAATGAGCTCTAAAAGGGACATCATTCCCTAGAGTGTATCAAATCTTACTTGTCTAAAGTTCTTGGAGAAGTTATAAATACCATGACATCCTATCTATTTTTCACTTTCTACTTAGAACTGCAGCTTGAAATCTTCCAATGAAATAGTTCAGTTGCATCACCCAACTCAAATCACTGGATGCAAAGCTTTTCCTTCTGATTTCTGAATTTGTAGGTCCCACGTGAACTGAAACTGGCAATTTCTTTCTGCTGAGTAGCAGTTTACAGAGGGTACTTTTGAAATTTTTCAAAATACAATTTCAGAGAAATGCCTTTGGATCTTTTTTCTGGGATATAGCAAGCAGGAGGGGGAAAAGTGGCTAGATTCACCATCCTTTTGTGGAGGAATATTGAAACACTCTAATTCTGCATTGATGTTCCTGAAAGTTTTTAAGGCAAGAATCTTGAAAAATACTCTATATGCACACATTTCCTACCCCTTTTATAGTTTAAGACAGGATTGAAGATGGCCACATTTTTAATTCTCAGAGGTAAAGTGTATTTTACTAGTGGAAATAAAATTAATGAAGACGATTTTTATATTTTCTTTTGCTACTTGTAACCATTCCTAGTGAATAGACATAGAAATAAAATTTTTAGTCACTCACAAAAGAAAGTTTATTTTAAAGAAATCCTCTTAATAACAATTATTTAATAATTCTTCACTATTTTCTGCTAAATGTTCCATTGGTACTTACTGGAGAAGCTACTTAAAGCATAGACTGTGCTATGTAGGGGACCTTCATCACAGAGTTAAAGAGGTTCTGGCCAGTTAGGTGTGTGTCTTGCTCCCATAGGATACATCCTATTGCAGGTACAACAGTTGTATTTGGTAGATGGCTCAGTGGGGGTACATCTGATTAGTAGCATCACATTACTTTTTTCAAAAAAAAGTAGAAACAATAGATAAGTCAGGTATAAATTAGAAAGGGAAGTGTACAGAGCTAAGAGCTTTATACTCAGATTCAGAATGGTTTCTGAAATGTATGGCCTAGAAATACTGGAATGATCCAACATCTGAACCTGTTGTTCCAACTATAGAATGCAGGTGACTGTTTACTATAAAAATTAAATGGGATACTCCATGAAAGTGTTGGGCAGATTATAAGATCCTGTACAATTGCAGCATGCCTCGTAACTTTGTGACTTCTTTTTTTTCTTTTTATTGAAATATAATTGACCTATAACATTGTATTAGTTTCAAGTGTACACCACAGTGTTTTGATATTTGTATGTATTATGAACTGATTGATTACTACAACAAATTTGGTTAACATCCATCACCGTATGTATTTACAAATTTTGTCTTAAGGCTTTTTAAACTTTGGGCAATACCAATTTCTTTAAGAAACTTCCTTTGTTAAAAAAAATAACTTTTAAATGAATAATTATAGGTTTGTGGAATTGAAGCTTGAAACGTGGGTCTGTATTTGGAAGGAGAGCACAATGCAGCCATGTTGACTCCCCCTACCTCCACCTCTAGATGGAAATACCAAGGATGCTTAGAGCCCAGAGACCAGGGCTGCAGATTGTGCCATTTATTAGCCATGTGACCTGGGGCTAGTTACTTCTCTGAGGTTTTATTCCCTTCCACTTGATGTAATGATACATATCTCTTGGGGTTGTTTTGCGAATTGGAAAGGACCCCAGTGCATCTAGTGTACAGTGCTTGGCAGATGGGCATAGTGGTAACTTACATATGTAGATCTTACTATCAAGATGATGCTGAGCACATTAAAGATGTTAACTCATCGAATCGTCACAGTATCCCAATGGGTCAATAATAAGTTATCTCCATTTTACCCATGAGAAAACAGAGATGAAGATTAAATAAGTTGCTCAGCGTCAGCTATCTAGTTAAGTGTTGGAATCAAGCTTTAAATCCAGGGAAGACTGGCATAGTGTTTGTGTGCTTAACCATTTCACTGATCTCTCTCTCAACAGGAGAGGTCTTTCCTTTAAAGGAATCCAAGTCTTTGATTGGGATTTGTGGATACTTGTGTCTTTCTCACATACAGGCTACCTTGAGTTCTACAGAAACTTCTTGGAGAAATGCTTTTTCCTAAAATAGTCTCTTAAGAATAGCATAAATTTGGGGTAGTGATAAGATTCAGTAGATTTAGTATATACAAATTTTCAAATACTTGGTTTCTTACATACACAAACTGAGAGAAGCAAAATGTGCTTGACTGCATTACTTACAAATACTATGCTTGTATTAGCATACTTGTCATTATCTAATTTCTTAGAATTTTCTTAAGCCCCATACAATTTAATGATTTCAAATAAAAGTTACTTTAGTAAGTAGACTGGTATTAGAGGAAGTTAACTGTGTGACTTTAGGCAAGTCCCATAAATTCTCTGAGTCTTACTACTATTCTGACCTGAAAAGTAGGAAATATTAATCCATCTTGTGTTCACTGTGAGAATCAGATTAGAACATTGATGTAAAAAAAAAAAAAAATAGAACATTGATGTAAATGGCTTTGGCCAACTCTCAAGTGTGACCTAAATGCAAGGATTGTTTTTGGGGTCAGAAGAGTTCCAGGATTTCATGTGATTGCTCATTCAAGTGCCTGGATAGCTGGGATGTGAAATCTGCATTCTTAATCCTAGACCTTGGCCAGTCATCTGAGATATCACCTCACTGGCAAGACTACATGGCACTTAGACCACACTGCTTAATGGACTCCTGTGAGAGGAAAGGGGTTGGCTCATCAAGCAAGATGGTCTCTCTGAATCAGGTAAGAGCTGGCCTGGTTGCCATTCACGATTCACAACTCTGAAAAATTCAGAAACCTAAAATTAAAGTAGAGAAGTTCTAGAAGTTCTGCAGCTTCACTGAGCTTGAAAACGAGAACTTCAAGGTGATTTAGTATTCATATTTTATAATAGGGCATTTGTAAAAGAAACCAAATGTGATCAGTCCCAGCGTTTTGAGCTGCCTCAAGTTTTTCCACAGGAAATCTTTTCCATTTTAGCCATAGGAATTGTTACTCTTTATTTCCTAATCCCAGTGTTTTGTGTCTGGAAGTGTCTTGAGCTCCTCAAGCCCAGCGCATCATCCAGACCCCTCCCCCCTTACACCGCTGAAGTACACTCTTGCCTTCTTT
The DNA here is from genome assembly GCF_053574225.1 of Canis aureus. Lineage (NCBI taxonomy): Eukaryota > Metazoa > Chordata > Mammalia > Carnivora > Canidae > Canis > Canis aureus. The sequence goes on from NC_135615.1 coordinate 53,646,310, forward strand.
ACACTACCTATAGACTCTTGACCTTTCTCCTCCTCTTCTTCAGTGTTCTTTCTCATATTCTCCCTGTCCTCTTCTCCTTGTATTCCCACTTTTGTGTCATTTGCCAACTTTTAATTATAGACATCCAAAAGCATGGAAAATTAATGCCAATAAGTTGACCATTTTTTCACACTGTACTTGGGGTCATGGGAGAGAAGGAGAAGGAAGGGATGAACTTGATATCAGAGGCAAGCCATTCTGGATAGAGTAAACAACTTTCTCTTTTAAATGAGAGCAGCTTCCTGTTCTTGGCCCCTTTGGAAGAGCTGTTTTCCCATCATGCCTTGCACTTTTCTCCCAGAACAACTGTGGCTTTCCTTCTTCCACCCTTTACTGCTGTCCTCTGGCAGTCTTTCAGTCCTTTCTGCTCCCTTCTCTTTGAGGCATCAGTGCTGGCTGGGCTGCTTTCCTGTGCCTTTCCAAATTCTTCACACTTCTCTTGCCAGTTTTGGGACGATTCATGATCTCTGCATCCAAAATATTAGTTCTAGAAAAAGATCTCCCTGATTTCCTGGTCTCAGTTGACTGAGACCTAAGCCAGAGAATGGGGCAGAAGCAAAGTTGAGATTCTTGCTGGCCCTTGGCCTGGTTCACTCTTCAGTTGTCATGTTTGCTGAGATTTCCAAGCGTGATGTGAAAGTCACAGTCTGAAATACAAATGTTCGCGCTTGGTTATTCTGTTCATTTCACATTTCAAAGTAAAGCAGATGTGGGCTACTATCTATTTAGCTCTTGCTTTCAGCTAAATTTGTGTTAATGATGTTTGAGAAATTCATATTTTGCACTTTGTCAAGTTCTTTTGTATCATTGATCTTTTTCACTTTCCTTTAGATACTTAATATCATGTTGGCTCTTGGTGTTGTTAGAAAAGCTGTTTTCTCAGATTAAAGTTAGCCTTTCTTCCCTTTGCTGTGTCATTCCTAATTATGTCCCCTTTCCTCTTACCAAGACCACCCAGAAAAATTTCTCCCTCTCAAGTGTTTACAGTCTTCGAAATCGTGCACATCAAAATGAAACATGGCTGGGTATTTGAACTTTCTAAGTACACCTCATTAATGGAGAGTCAACACAGTATATGGCATGATGAATGAAACTGTGTTTTTGACATGACTGTTTGCTCTGATAAATTTAAATGATTCTTCACCCACTAGTGCTATACCCTGAGCTTTCAGAAATACCCTAAATGTTTTGATACTGCTACATGTTGATTTCTATCACATTCACTCTAAGACTTTAGTAACATCCCTGACGGTGATGATACATGGAATCTTCTATTCAAATACATAAATTTCTTCTCTGTTCACTTTTTAATGAATAAAACAGGTGCTTTTACTGATAATATTTAGGTTAAATGGTAGCATTGTAAATTTCTCATTTAAGTGAAGACCTTGGCATATAGGTTTCACAGAACATCACAGTTTGTTCAGATGTAGTATGATGGGTCAGCAATTACCTTCAGTGTAGGTAAGTAATAAAAGCAAGTTGGCAGAACTAGAGAAAAAGTAACAGGTAGAGAATAATAAAACCCTGTGTTTACCTAAAACATTAAATACATTGGTTTGACTATTCTTCTATAGCCTTATTACCAGTTGTCAGTAACCATTCCAAATGTACTAGGTTTTGCAAACGGTTTTTTTTAACACTAGGGCTTCATGGGAAAAATAATAACAAATTGATCGTGCTTTTAGAATGCTTACTATATGTCAGGCGCTGTATTAAACACCTACATGTGTTACTTTATTTAATTCTCGGGAAAACTCAATGCAGTAGGCATTATTATCATTCTTATTTTATATATATTTTGAGACTGGTTAGACAGATTAAATAACTTAAATTACATAGAGGATGAAACCAGGATTTCAGTACATTTCTCTCAGGTTACAGACCCTGCCCTCAAAAGCATATTGCCAACCTGGAGGGAAGCTCACTTTGGGTGCCATGTTAACCTGTGGCACCCCTGTTTTTTTCCCCTCATTGATCAAAGTTATCAACCTCGCTCTTTCAGGGAAGGATGAAATTCCTTTACAAACCTATCTTAAATATGTCTTTTTTTCTTGAACAAATTGGAATTTACCACTCCCGCTTTTATTATAAAGTCTTAAATGACTAAACTGTTTTTTCTTTTTTTTTTTTTTTAAAGATTTTATTTATTCATGAGAGACACAGAGAGAGACAGAGGCAGAGACACAAGCAGAGGGAGAAGCAGGCTCCATGCAGGGAGCCCGATGTGGGACACGATCCCAGGTCTGCAGGATCACACCTCGGGCCGATGGCAGCACTGAACCACTGAGCCACCCGGGCTGCCCAACTGTTTTCCTTTTATATCCCAGTGAGGCCCACTCGAATTTCTCCTCTAGCTGTTGGGAGAGAGAACAACAGATAGCGGTCTCCAGTTTGGGGCAGCAGTTAGTCTGAGGTAGATCAGAATAATAGAAGAGAGGAAATGAATGTAGAGTAGTGAAACAACAGTGCTCTTCTACTTTCTGGTTATTTCAATCCTTGGAGCTTAAGGAAAGCCAAGATTTTGGTTTAGCACCCTACTTACGTTGTTAGTGAAGTAGCTGCAGTCCGTAATGTAGTAATTCTAAAACACCAGATTTTTGTTTTGGGAAAACTTTGAAAATGATGTTTGATTCTCATATGGAGTTTTACAGGACCATGAGAATAAAGGAGAGGAGTAGAATCTTTAAGTGGGAAAAAAAACAAAAACAAAAAACAGAATTGTTGAGGCAAAATCCCATAACGATTTCAGACAGATACAGTTTAGGGCAACAGTTATCCATTTGATTAATTTTCACCAAAAAAGAGCCACATTAGGAAGGTTTTCCTGGTTAATTACCTAATGTCTGAGTCTATCCTCAGGAAACGCAATCAGATGATTTACACACTGATGCAGGAAAGAGTTTTAACTTGAAAAAAAATTCTGGTAATTTACTTATTTTCTGAACAGGGTCAGTAAATGATTTGCAAAACAGTAGAATAAACTGGTGCTTTGTCACGTTATCTACCATATGTAAAAATTAAAGAACTTTGTATTACTTTGCCTTTCAGTATACCATATGATCTTTTTCTAATGTGGAAAAAGTTGAAACCTATTTTGTTTCTTTGAAAAATATTCCTAGGACAGAGTGAATTCCCACACCCACAGACCATAAGCTCAAAGTGTTTAAGAAAGTGTCTTGCTAGTAAATGTCATGCCAAAACCTTTGAGTCCATAAAATTAACTACATGTTGAATAGACCATCTTTGGAAAGGTAAAATAAAAAAGAATGTGGAAAGAAGTATAATTCAAGCCTCTGTCTTGCTAATCTATCTGGCTCATGCTGCAAGAGGAAAAGTTTTTTGTATGGATTCCTTTTGGAAACTTCATTAATGAATGAGAAAGTTTAAGGTTTTGAAGTCAGAAGGGTCTGGTTTAAATTGTAGCCTTGTCACTTGTCATGTAACTGAACTCAGGAGGTTCACTGCTTGGGGATCCCTGGGTGGCGCAGTGGTTTGGCGCCTGCCTTCGGCCCGGGGCGTGATCCTGGAGACCCGGGATCAAATCTCACGTTGGGCTCCCTGCATGGAGCCTGCTTCTCCCTCTGCCTGTGTCTCTGCCTCTCTGTCTCTCTCTGTGTGACTATCATGAATAAATAAAATCTTTAAAAAAAAAAAAAAGAGGTTCACTGCTTGGAGTACATCAAATTGAACGCAAGTAAGTGTAGAAAGCAAAGAACTTTATATTGCTTGTTATAAGTAAGGAGATGGGGAGAGGTTCTTTGAGAGGTCTCAAAGAACTCTGTTCTTGTGGGGTTAGTGGAAGCTCATACTCACTGTATCAGTGGGTAAGGAGTCCTGTAGTCACTTTGGTTCAACCATGCATGCCTAGTGTGCCAGTCAACATGCTGGTGCATACATCCTGTGCTCAGAAAATGGCAGAAACTCTGCCAATAGGAGGAGACCGTAGTATTATATTGATCTAAAGGTAACAATTTAGGGGGTTTCTGCACAGGTCCTCAGCTCCAATGCAACTCAGCACACCTATCCTAGCAAGGGACTTTCAGGTGTAGCACCTAATTGGTGTCTCCTTGGCTGCAAGTGTTGGTTCTGCAAAACGAAACACATCCCTTCCCTGCTTTTGTCCCTTACCCTCCTCTCTTTTGTTGATAGCTTTCAGCCCTCTTATTTAGTAACTCCCTGTTGCATCCTAGGTAGCAGTCATACCTCTTTAAGAGAATTGCTTAACTTACTTATCTTTTCACTTACCTGTTTTCACTTTTTCTCATCTGTGTAATGGACTTAACAGCAGAATATCCCTGGCAGGGTGATTGTGGAAACTCACATTAACAAGCCATGCATACAAGTTTTTAACAAATTGGTCATATGCAAAACATACCGAAAACAGAATTCACAGGAGTAAATTTGAACACCTGACTAGTTTTATTCATTGATTCGCGAATCAGACAACATTGCATCTAGCACATAGAAGGGAGGAGCTGTACAAAATAGGAGGCTAGTATAGGCAGAAGGACAAAGAGTGGATTATTTCAAGCAAGGTCATTATCCTTTGGGGATAAGAGAGATGTATTGGGTTGATTACCTCACTAGTGCTGACCAGGACATTCCAGACTGATCAATTAAGAATATATTTTTGAAGGGGCTGAAGCTTCAGTTAGATTAGATGGGTTTAGCCTAAGTGACTCCACTGAGGACTTATTTCTTTTAAATAGTAGGAACTGTTACTTAAAAAAAATAGCACATCTTCTTTTATCATAGTCATCATCATTAATAAATTCTGTTAGAGGTTTACTTTTTATTACATAAATCTTGGCCTAAGATGTGTGATCAGAGAATTAAACCACTTGAGGTAGAATGGAGTGAACCCTACACTGATGCAGCCTGGACCATGTAGGGTATGGCATAGTATCTGGTCCAAACAGTTCTTGGTTTTGACAGGATACCAAAGTGAACTGTTGTCCAGAGAGAAGGGCTGCAGATAGACCAAAGTCATCTGTCAACCTCTCAGGAATTGCTCCAGGCTGGCTCTTGTATGTTCTCCTGTGCTTTGCTTGTGGTACTTCTCAATGCCCCTCTCTTGGTTTTAGCTGCAGAGGCGAGCTGGGGTTTTTATTTCACACTTGGAGACCTAACAACCTGGACTCACTCTTTGAACCTCTGTTGGACCAGTGCTCTTCATTTTCACAAACTTGTAGCTGTACTAAGAGGTCTCATACCCCTCTGACACTGAGGTACCTGCCTTGGTAGGAAAAGACAGAGTTTTGGTCAGAAGCAGTCAAAGCATTCACATGGACTCTGGAACCATCCCTTTCTGAAGGGTGCATGGCTTAATAATTACCTGGAAAGGAGATCTTTCAGAATAGAAAATTTAAATAACTTGGCCCCCCCTTGCTATTCTTAGATAGTATATATGACAATTTAGGGTGGGCCCTTCTTTTCAGAATTGGAAAGCCCTGCCATGTAGGTAGTCTTGGGAGTTCCACCTGAGAATGAGAAACTTGTCAGTCTGTATTTCTATCAGAATTTAATTTGTTCCTCACTGTCATTTGGTTGGAACCGCACCCTGCATTTTCCTTTTTGACTTTTTGATGGGTAGCCAGGCATGGGATTAAAGGGTGATCAAAGGTGTGGGTGTCGGTTTATTACTGCCTGGTGTTAAAAACAAAAACTAAAAGGACAAACCTCCTTTTAAGAACTTAAAAAAAAAAAAACTACCAAAATGGCCATGGATATTATTTTTTGACAATCATGTGGAGCCATAATTCAACACAAATGATAACAGTGCATATTTGGCCCACAAGATACATGTGATATTTTACACTGCATTTCAAATGTGCAAGACTTATTTTCATATTGAATAGGTATAATCAAGTGAAACCAATTTTAGTGGTACAGTAAAGGCAACAGAACAACTGTCTACGTTCATTCACTTTCCTCCATTTCCATCCTTCTGGGTGTATTCACCATAGGCATAATGAGCTAATAATCAGTTGCTTGATGGACTGGCAGGAGAGCTCCTAGACATCACAGCCAGTAGCTTTATAATCCCTTGTTGAAAGTCAGTAGAGCCCTGCGGACATTCCCAATAATGGTGGAACTGAACAGATTCTTTTTTTTTTTTTAAGATTTTATTTAGTTTTTCATGAAAGAGAAGATAGAAAGAGAGAGATAAAGACAGAGACAGAGACACAGGCAGAGGGAGAAGCAGGCTAGGCTCCATGCAGGAAGCCAGATGTAGGAATTGATCCCAGGACTCCAGGATCATACCCTGAGCTGAAGGCAGATGCTTCACCGCTGAGCCACCCAAGTGTCCCCATATTTTTATATGAAGCTGTTTTCCTCTAGAAAGTGGCAAGAATAATAGAACAAATGTGAAGATTTTCCTTAAAGGATGAAGGCAGATTGGGGACTTAAACTTGCATTTAAAAATTGATTATGTGTGGAGGATGATCATATGTCTCAGTATATACTTATTGTCCTGGTAAAATTATTATTGGTGCTTCTTATTACTCTCAAAAGTTCTTGGGTTTAGATACTTAATGGTCACTGGAACGATGAAGCACATGGGAGTTTGAAGCCTGAGCACTGCCTATGCAATATTAAAATCAAAATTAGAGTACATAGATGTCACTTGGCAGCAAATATGACTTACAGAATCGTTGATATTCTTAAGAGATCTATGGTAATGAATGCTTTCTCATGGGTGTGTATTATCTAAATATTTAACTATGTCCCTTGTGCAAGATTTGAAATAATCACAGACCATTATATTTGTTATTTATACCCATTCTCCCTTTTAAACATAGTGGTGACATCTTCTAAAAACAAGTCTAGGGGATGCCTGGGTGGTTCAGTGGTTGAGCATCTGCCTTCGGCCCAAGGTGTGATCCTGGAGTCCCGGGATCGAGTCCCACATCGTGCTCCCTGCATGGAGCCTGCTTCTGTCTCTGCCTGTGTCTCTGCCTCTCTCTCTCTCTGTGTCTATCATGAATAAATAAGTAAATTAAAAAAAAAAACAAGCCTAAAAGAAATAAAATTCAGTGACAAAAATTGATGAAAGGAAGAAATAAGTTTAGTAGGAATAAAATGAAACCTGCGACATCATCATTACTCCAAATGTATGCTTTAAAGTCTCGTTAGTGACAAGCCAGACTTGTTTTTGAGCTTCCTGGCAGCCAATGAAAATAAAAATGATCAATCATAGAAGTCACATTATCCATAGAAAAGAAAACAGAATGATAGGGGTATAAGAGACATTCAGGCTGTTCAGTACTAATACTGATTACCATGGTAACTTAAACGTGCTTAGAAAACTCCATCCCCAACCTTCACCCTCACCCCGCTTTTTGTCCTGCCCCTTCCTTTGGCAACCATCCCATGGCAATTACCCTCTACTTCTCTCCCCGCCCCCTCCGAGAATTCAACTCTTACAATATTTCCTTGTACTTTTTACCCACCTGGCCAGCAACTCAACAGAGCACAGTGGATAGTTTCCTTACCTAAGCATCAGCAGTCACTGGAACCACTACCCAACCAGAGTTCTATTTGCATCTAAATTAACCTTGGCCACTCCTATGCAATGATTATACTGTACACCTGAAACTAATATTACAATGTATGTTAACTAACTGGAATTTAATAAAAACTAAAAAAAAAAAGTGATTCACAAAGTGTCTTAAAATGATTAATCTAGCCACTTCTCAAGCTACCAGCTTCTCTAGGAATCCATCTTCTTACTTACATCTTTTCTTACTTACATCTCTTGTATTGTAGCCTTGTGTTTTTTTCTTCTCATCCTTTTTTTTAAAAAAAAATTTCATTTATTTACATATGACACACACACACACACACACACACACATGCACACACACACAGAGGCAGAGGGAGAAGCAGGCTTCATGCAGGGAGCCTGATGTGGGACTCAATCCTAGGACTCCAGGATCATGCCCTGGGCCGAAGGCAGGCGCTAAACTGCTGAGCCACCCAGGGATCCCCTCTTATCCTTTTTTTTTTCTACTGCATTTCCTACCTATCCTTCCTGCCAACCTTTCCTTCACCAGTCTCCCCAATATTCTCTTCCCTGAAGTTTCCTCCAGTGTTTTGCCCTAATGGAAGCCTGACTGGTCTTTGAAAATACCACTGTTTATTTCATCTTCTTTTATCCTGTGAGGTTGCTCTTTCTTTGACATGCCACATGCCACTGAATCAGGATTGTATTGTGTTTCTCTAAATTCCTATTTCTACTTCCAGATCAATACATAATCCTATGTAAAAGAGCTTATCTTTTGAGGTCTCTGCCCTTGTGATCGTCCATTTCTTGATCCAGCCCCTGCATATGAGTCACACTTTCACTTATCACTCCAAAATTCAGGTGGACCACACTCGTAGTACCTTAGCCTCCACATTTCTTGATCTCCTTATCACATATGCGTCTGCTTCAGCAACTTACTCCAGTTTTATTTTCTGAATTCATAACTGCAATGTCATTAAAAAAAAAAAAAACCTCTCTTATCAATCTTACCTCTTTGCTTCCCTCAACCTTCTCTTGAAGCTCACTGAGACCTAAGTGTTTGAAATCTTACATCGTGTCTAGGTCTGTTACCATTCTAGAGGGTGTGTTTCCTCGTCCATTTAAATACCCCCTCTCTTCACTGTTGGCTTACTCTCTAATTTCTGCCACCAGTGTTCTTTTTCCCTCTTGTCTTTCTGCTGTACCTTTCTCACAGTCTCAACTCTGAACCCATGTAAGCCTCTGCATTTTACTTCTATACTAGCTTCCAGGCACAGCCAGAGGAAATCTCATTCCATTCAAGTGTTCATATTGATGCTATTAACAGTACCCATTCTCCAGCCTTGTTGGGGTGATCCTTCAGTCTGCAACCAGTCAGTTGTGCTTAAGGCTTTCTGGCAACTGTTGGAGACTTTTTCCTGTCATACTCCTGTGAGCAATTTGAATTCAGTTTCTGGCCCTGACCAGCACACTGTAGGTACTGAGTGTTTGTCGAATGAACGAAATGTTCATACTGGACTCCTTTTTCTCATCTGACTTCTTCCCACTTCACTGGCAACCAATAATCTTGCCTCTTTTTCATGGAGAAAAGAGAATCCATCCCAGGGAGCCTGTCTCAACTTCCTGTACCTCTCTTCTTTATTTCTAACTCGATGACAGAGGTATTCATTCATGTATCCAGGGCTCATCCCTGGATTTTGGAGGTTGTTCTCTGTAGAAGCTTCAGCTTAACTTTTCATACCACTACTATACAACCTCTAGCAATATCATGGTATACTGCATCATTAAGTTCTGTTGAATTTCTCATTTCCTAAATGTATCAGGCTTGTGTCAGATGATCCCCTCAGTTCCCTAGACCTTTAGTATTTTCAAGGCATACCTAATCATGAGAGGATGTGACCCAGGCAGACAGAAATCTTGTTTCTAGTGTCTGTAACAGGGCATCCTCACCCCGTTTAACTTTGGACTTATGAACTTTCCATCTGGGACTATGAGGCACCTGATTTGCATCGACTATATACAATCTCAAGCTCTTTGGCAGTCCAGAATTACATTGTCTTGGGGGAAGGAAATTCAGCAATATGCTAATTTTTCATTGTACATTGTACCTATAGTGCTTGGTTTGCTCTCTTTCCTTTTCTTCTTTACTTGGAATTGTGTTTCCTGTTTATATGAACTGGGGTGATACATAGGCCTCAACAGGCAATAAATCCTGCAAGTCAAAGGTAGACCGAGATAGGAAAACATTCTTTCCCCTAGCACAAGGCAGCTTTGGAGCCTGCAGTATGGTTTTTATGTTTTTTTCCTTCAATTCCCAGTGTGGATTGTGAACAAGGAAGGACCAAGAGTGGCAGACTATTTTTCTCTATTCCAGTTCTCACTCAGAAGCTCTAGGAAACAGATTGGAAATTGTGGATAGGAATAGATTTAAATAGATTTACTTGATCTGATGACTAAAGTTTAATTATGAATAGAATCAGGGAGAAAGTTATTTCTGAAGTCTCTCCTTGCTGCTTGTATTTAAATTCTCCGAGATAAAATACAAGAAAAAGTTTGTTTGAGCTATAGAATGAGCTGCATTTGGAGAAGTGACTCTATCTACTTCTGAGATACTTGCTTAATTTATTAGTATGGTTCAAATGATAGAATATTATTGTATTAGGCTTTCAAGTCAAAGCTCCCATTTTATAGATGTAGGAACTGAGATTGAGAGGGATGGATAGATCTTTGCTTAATATACAGGATTCCCCCTTTTCCCTATCTGTTCCTTTTCAGTATATATTTGCCTCCTTTGCCTGCCCCCACCTCCACAAATACACTTCCATGTTACCAATCCTAGTTTTATTCAGGGTCCATTTGCGGTGGTAGGCTGAGTGTAAAGCTGCAATTCTGGAAATGCCCCCATGCTGCAACTGAGCAGTTACAACTCAATCACTTCCTCTGTGCTCATTTCAGAAGAAAATAAAAACAGCAGGTATGTGTCCTTCAAGCACTTTGGAGCATAGAAGGAGAAATTTATAAGAAATCATATCTCACGTCCTTGAGACTATACATAATACTCAGTGAAGGCTGTCCAATATCAAATTTCCGGACAAAAATATAGGAACTGCCAAGAAGAGTTGGATTGTTTTTATCAAGTAAAGAGATAAGAGGAGCTATGAAGATGTAGAAGAGAAAAGGCAAGTCTGTTTAGAGAAGGGTTAAAAGACAGGCAACTCCCTAAAGTGACCAATTGGCCCAGATCTGCGCAGTAAATTTCTAGACAGTTTTTCAAAGTCTAAGAAATCTATGTTTATAAGACAACTAGAACACCTGCTCAAATTTCACTTTTGGGTTGCTTACGTTCTACAGACCTTAGCTTCAGTTTTAGAGGGTGTGAGTGATTAGTGAAGCTGACCCTGATCCCTATTGAATTTCTCAAATTAAATAAATTGTATTTTGTTCAGATAACGTGTGGGTACAGCCTCAGCCATCAGTGTATTTGAAGAGGAATAAACAATGGGATGAATGCTTAACCATTCCATTAAATTTTTATTTTAAGCTAGTTACAGACCCTGAGGAGGTTCCAAAATATAATATAGAGAGGTTCCACATGCTCTTTACTCAGTTATTCCTCCCCCCCACCCCTAAGTAACATCTTTGTTATCAAAGCCAAGAAATTGATGCTGACATAATCCAATTACTTAGACTATGAATTTTACTGCTATTTTATCAGTTTCTATAAGTATTCATTTTGTGTGTGTGTGTGTGTGTGTGTGTGTGTGTGCGCGTAGTTCTAAGAAATTTTATCCTATGTCTAGACTCATGTACCACCACCACAACCAAAATACAGAACTGTTCCTTCACTACAAAGGAATCCCTTTATACTGCTTTTCTGGAGTTACCTCCTATTGACTTTTTATATGACTGAATATGCCACGTAGCCCTTTACTGATCTTCATGAGATGGGAAACTTTTTTTCTTCTTGGGAAAATGATAATTCTTTTGTCTTTAAAGAATATTGTAAAAAGTTGATATGAAACTTCCTATAATATACAGCATAGGTGATATATATAATATGGCCCATGTTATGATAAAGCTCATATGACTAATATTGTTTTTGAACAATATCAAAGAAACTTTTTGGCAGGTATGAGTGACAGGTTTATAAGGAGTAAGAAGATGCTGTGTCAAATAGAAAGAAAACTCTTCTGTCTGGTTCTGTTGAATGAGGCTTTTAACCAAATTATGTAGTATTTTTCTTGTTAATAGAGTTGAAATTGATGCTCCAGCATTTCATCCTTCTTATTATGTATCATGAATAGACCGCAGAGTGTTTTAAAGGCGCATTCTTCTTTCAGGACAAAAAGAAAAGACATTTTTGGAAATTCTTTACCTAAAGGTAAAAAGTTAAAAAGCAGATGGCTTTTTTAGAGCAGGACTTTAATAAAAACCTTTATGTTGATTTGGCATCAGAAATGCTGCTGTAAACTTCCACAAAGTAAAAGAACCCACCAGTCTATCCTGATAATTAACTAAATTCTAGTTGGTGGTGTTTCCGTTCCTCTGAGACCATGCATTCTTATCATATTTCTTATAGTTAGCACCTGGGAAAAGGTGTTCCAGGATATACAGGAAGATGCCTAGGCCTTTCTTCAACATCACAGTTTAGTGGATGGGATGATACTTACCACTGTAGATACCTCTTTACACTGTGCCACCCTGGACTGCAGATGAAAGCTCACCATGGCTCTGCCCAACATGTATTGAGGGAAAGTGTTGTGTAAGGTAAGTTGGTCCCAGTAGGGGTGTCTTCTGCAGAGCCATTAGTTAAAAAGAATGATAGAACTTGAATCTCTTCTTTAAAGCCAATGATAGGGATCCCTGGGTGGCGCAGCGGTATAGTGCCTGCCTTTGGCCCAGGGCACGATCCTGGAGACCCGGGATCGAATCCCACGTCGGGCTCCCGGTGCATGGAGCCTGCTTCTCCCTCTGCCTATGTCTCTCTCTCTCTCTTTCTGTGTGACTATCATAAATTAAAAAAAAAAAAAAAAAAAAAGCCAATGATATGAGGAGGTCACCAGTTCCTGATCTTGGAGCCGTGGCTCTCAGACTTTATAATGGATAGTTATGGGTGGGGTGCTTATTAAAAATACCTCCAAGGAATATTTCTGCTGAGCAAGGCCTAGGATGGTACCTTCTCACTGAGTCCCCTCAGTATGTCTGATGCAGATATTCTTGCCCATAGGCTACATTTGGAGAAATGTGCCTAAAGATTGTGTGGTCTGTCATCCTCATTTTGATGGTTATGGAAACTGAATCCAGAGCAGTGACAAATGCCTTCTAAAAAAAAATCACAGTTCCTGGAATTTATCTTCTGACTTCCAAATTAACATCTCATATTGAAATGACAACTAAGAACATTGCTTTTTTAAAGAAAAGGAAAAATGCATGATTATGGACATAGGAAAATTTTCTTTTAGACCTAAAAATAAAGTTTGGCTGGAAATTGTGAAACCTTGGACTGGCATGTCTAAATATCAAACAGCAAAAGCTGCCCATATGGAAAGAATGCATAGGCAACATGGCACTAGGAACCACACAAGGACAAGGTCTCAGAATACAAATGATAAACTGTGTTTACACAGTTTCCCAGGAGCTCAAAGCACTTGGTAGACTATTTTCTCTTTATTGTGAATAATTCTAACACTGAACTCATTATTATTGATTCTATCTTGCCGCCATGGAGACTAAAACACAAAGAGAAGTGGCTGGTTTGTGGTAATGGAGACAACAGTGCACACAGCTAAGTGGCTGGGTAACTGCCCCAACCTCTCTTCAAATAGATGCCAGCCCATAATTAGCTGAGTCCTATGCTTCCTTATGGCTCCATTTGCATCAAGGAATGCCTTTTTAATATGATCTGGGAATACACCTTGCCAATACAGGCTTGAGATTATTTAGGCATAATGTTTTAAGGCATTGTTTAAGGTACTGTTTTAAGGACACCTGTGAAACTGAACACTCAAGCAGAATAGCTATGCCTTAGAGTAACAATGTTTGGGCAGCCTGGGTGGCTCAGTGGTTTAACGCCGCCTTCAGCCCAGGGCGTGATCCTGGAGACCCGGAATTAAGTCCCACATTGGGCTCCCTGCATGGAGCCTGCTTCTCCTTCTGCCTGTGTCTCTGCCTCTCTCTCTGTCTCTGTCTCCGGTGATAAATAAATAAAATCTTAGAAAAAAAAAAAAACAGAGTAACAATGCTCAAGACTGGGAGTCATGAAAATAGAATGGAGAAGGTTAATATACATATTGACTTGGCCCAGCACTGACAGTACTTGAAGTTCAGGATGATGTTTAAAGTAATACCTGTAGGACCACAGGAAAATGATGTTGAACCCTTCATCTCAGTATACAAATTATTTCCTTATGTTGTGAGTTAATTCTTAGGCTTAAATTAGGCACTAGAGTATGAGTCTTACTTTCCTCTTTTAGTGTTTGGTAGCTGAGAACAAAGAAAATTGCTGCACAGGGCTGAAACAGTCAATATATTGGACTACCTGACTTTTTAAATAAGTTGCATATTTCGCTAATAAGAGTTCTAAATTTCTTAGGTCTGCTCCCAGGACTGTGCATGTGTTTATTCAACCATTCTTTACTGAGAGTCTGTTACATGTCACCCAAGCAACAGGGATATTACTCAAAGTGAATAACCCATTTTCATTTATTAGCACAAAGTATTATACAATAGGTTAACTTTTTCTATTTATATGCCGTTAATTATTGCTTTACCTTCTAACTATTAGGGTATAAATATTCGAAGGATTGGCTTAACCACTATGAAGGATAAGGCAAATAGTGATTGGTGAACTAAGAATGTGAACAAAATTTGTCCAAATATTTCCTTGGCTTAAGGAATGGATCTTTTATATTTTGCAATAAATATCTTTCTTCAGCCATGTGTTTTTATAGTCCTGATCTTTAGTGTTGGACTAAATTATCTTGCTAAGTATAGCTTCTCTGCATACTTTTATTGCTTTCTCATAAGCCATAAGGATTTTTATTTTGTTAGAGGAAAGGATAAAAGAGAGAATAATTGATGACTCCTATTTATCTTAAAAATGGAAAGAGTTAATGCCAGAATTGCTTCTGTTTTCAGCTTTAATTTTTCATTCTTGTGTCCAAGGGGGAAATTTGTGCAGCAGTAATTTCACAGTATAAAAATTATTTTTCTTTAAATGCACATAGAATATTTGCTTTGTCAGAACAACTTTCTTTTTCTTTCTTCATTCCACCAAGTTGTTTGGTAGTTTAGATAATAATTCAATTTGAAAAAGGAGAAACTCAGGCTTAGAGAGGTATTAAATGACATTCTCAAGCTAGTACATTCATTTTGTGACCCAGCTGTGACCAGAATAGGTGGTGATTTTTTTCACCAAGTCATATAACCGTTAGTCTGATAGCTGAAATACAAAATATTCTCCTAGTTATAGATGAATGCACAATATGGGTAAGTTCTTTGCAAGTCATAACACATGGAGACACTACTTCCAATAGATCATGAGTATTTGTTTGCATCTGTAATTAGTCATAAAATGTTACCTATTGTGATCATTGGAAAGAATGGAGCACATTTTTCTAGTGCTATCCTAAATGTCTATTTGCAGATTTATTGCCTGGAACATATTTACTTGTTCATTGCAACATCTGCTAAACCTGTTGGTGTCTTATTAAAATAGCAGATCTAAGTATAAAGTGGTATCATTGGATATTACCCTGGGATTGGTGAGGCATATTTAATTTAGATTAAAGGTTATGTTTGAAACATGTGACACTCTCCTTATTTCAGTAACAGAGTTGTTCTGATAATAGCCATTGAGTATTTGGGGAGGAATGCCACTTGACCTCCACCCCATATAGACAAATTAATAATGATATTGACAAGTATTTGCATTATTGTTGTCAAAGGACTTTAGCAGGTATCTCATAAAGTGGGTAGATATGTAATGCTAATTAGGGAAACAATGAATACCAAGCATCCATACAGAGCTCAACTACTCAACCTGAGCAATTCAAGCAGCTTTTCGAGTTGGACCTCGATACTTTTTCCTTTTGGAAGTGGCTGGAAGATTTGGAAGTTATCTTCCTGTCTACACATTTTGAGCTTCTGTCACTCCTATCACTTTTTCAGGGTTCAGCTCAAACCTAACCACTAAATATATACCCTGTTTTTTCCTAGTCCATTTCTCTTTCTCATTTCTGGTCTCCTAAATATTCAATAACTCAATATTTTTATACTTGAATGTATACTGTCATTATTATAAAATGTTTTTAAAGTTATTGTGTGCATGATTGATTCTAGAGGATGTCATGGCAAATGTACACAGTCTAGCAAAGTCTTTTATTTGAAGGGAACATGGAGTCACTAGCTCATCTTCACATTCTCTTTTTTCTTGTACTCTTATACACACTTGCTCCAATGTTTCTCTTCTCAGGGGCCCTTCCATTACATAGCCACACACAAAAATAATCATTTAGAATAAATGTGCTTCTGGGCATGGCAGACTAGTCTCGGACTTTTCTTCTGCTATTAAGTAGGAACCTAAGGGGAAAAAAACACACAAGGCAACTGGTTTCACACATTAGATAATGGGCAGGCAGGATTATGTCTCATCAGAGAGGAGAACCAAAAAAGATGAACCCTGTGACTCACCTAGCTTTCAGGCTGTAGGTCTTCAATGGGCCCCATCCTAGAGAGAGAAAACTCAAGTAGAGTATCCAGTGGTTTCACTGAATTGATGTGACAGAGATCAGAGTTACTGGAAATGGAGGCAGTCAGAAGTGGTGGACAGAGTATGAGAATAGAGGAAACTTCTCAAAGAAGAAGCTCCACAACCCAGTTTGGGGCTGGAGGGTGAGGAGAGTGGGAACTAAACTGTATAGGTACATGGTGAAACTGTAGGAGGACATGGGATGACCCAAGAATCTGTAAACCAAACAATTCTAAGGGGGGTAACATTTTAGTTTTAACCAGGCAGTGTGGAGAGACTCAGTGAACACACGTCATTCAGAAGAAACTCCTAAAAGGTCAAACTTTAGAAGGATGGCCAAATTAGATCTGCCCTAACAGAGCCTGGAAACAAACCTTTAAAAGACCGAGTTGATCTTCTCAATTTAGCTGCCTGACAAATGGAAAGGCAACGTTCTTTAAAGGAAGATAGTGTAATTTAGATACTTGGCAACATAGAATACATAATGCAGCAACCAATTCAAAATTATTAGAGATCAAAAGAGGCACAAACATGTAACCAGTTACCAAGAGAAAATTCAGGCATAATAAAAAGACCCAGAAATAACAGAGATGATAGAATTAGCAGACAAAAACTTTAAGAGACTTTTAAAGTCTTTTGTTAAATATTCATAATTTAAAGTAAACGTGATGAGAAAAAAAAAATGGAAGATATATAAAAAAGAACTACGTGGAACTTCCAGAGCTGAAAAACTAAGTACATGAGTTGAAAAATTCACAAAATGGGCTTACTATGTCAGACATTTGTAATTCAATAGTAAGTTATGCAGATCTATTAAAAATGGGCAAAAATTTGAACATTTTACAAAATAAGATATATAAATGGCCAATTAGGCGTGAAAAGATACTGTTATTGAGTTATCAGAAAAATGGAAATTAAAACCACCATGATACTGCTGTTTACTATCAGAATGGCTAAAACCAAACTGTACCAGTGTGTCCCTCATTCATTGCCATTGGTACTATAATATGGAACCACCACATTAGAAAAGAGTCTGGCAGTTTTTGAAAAAGTTAAATCACCTTACAAGTTGGAGAGAAATGGATTTTAACCCTTTGGAAAAAGCTTTTGTTAATGTTAAAAAGAGAATATTCCTCCAGCCTGTGCCACTCTGTATACCTTGCCTTACTGAACTATTTTTTCCTTTATTTTTCATCAGCTGTTGCAAAAGTCTGATAAAAGACAAATTGAAGCATATTAAAAATTTTGAGAGTTTGAGTAAATTTTTTCAAATCAGGTAGCACCAAACTAAAAGTTGGTAGAAATGCTAAGGGCAGGAGCTGGGAGGGACTTTCAAAGGAAGAAATAGAAATAAGTAAGGAAGCTAGTTGGCAAATTGAACTCCAATTTAAAAAATAAAAAATAAAAAAGCAAGGAAGCTAGTGATTGCCTGTAGATTAAAGCCTAGATGGCAGATCATGGTTGGTTGTTCTTGGGTTTTGATTTCCTAACTTTGAGGCATTACCGGCTTAGATTTTGTATTGCTCATATAGGCTGCCTGGGTATTAAAACCACCTTAGTCTACTGGCCTCCTTGTTTAATTTAACAAGTCCATGCATTTAGGTGGTTAAGCAGGAGCTTCTTGAATTCGAGGGGTGGACAAGACGCAAGGTAGGACAACCTGGGATCAGCTCTTGCTGTGAGAGGTAAACAGAATGCCAGGAAAGCTCACATTCACCATTATCATTGTGTCACTTGCACTGTTCTTATTGATGACCGACTCAGTTTACAAATTAGATGCAGCTTTCCTTTCAAGCATTATTCAATCTTATTAGAAGGAAAGGAAGGAAAAAGAAAGAAAAAGTCCTATGGAAAGTGGCATTATAACAAGTTCAGAATATTACGTGGGTTCACGTCCATTTCTGACATAGATTTTGCAACTTCATCAGGCTCAATATCAGTCTCAAATCCCTAAGTTTTAAATGAGGGGGCAGGGGATAACATCCTGAATGTCTGCTATATTAATGGAAGCACCCCACCCAATATTAAGATCAGAAATAGTGCTCTGTAAACTTAGATGATTGCTTGATGAGTTTGTTAGTATTAGGCTTGGCAGAAGCCTGAAACAGGAAATCCAAATAACTGACATTAAAAAGACCCAGGTTTCCTTTTTTCTTTCTCCTGTTAGCTGTAAGATGTCCAGGGCTGACAAATCCGGGCCATTGTTATCAGGGACCCAGGATCCTCTTCTTTCTGCTTCATCATCTTTCGCCCCTCTCCTTCACCTTCAGAATGGTCCAGAAGGACAGTTTGAGTGCTCTGTCCATCACATTCATGTTCTAGTCAGAGAGATGGGGTGTGTAGTGGTGGAGAGAGCTGCACATGAGCCCCTCCTGGAGAATCAGCTTCCCTTAAAGAGCTTTCTCAGAAGCCCCACCCAGTTACTTCCACTTAAGTCTCACTAGTCATTGCTAGCTGCAGAAAGAGTAGGAAATACACCGTTAGCTGGGCATACTGCCTCCCTGAAATAAGTCAGATTCTCCAAGTAAGGAGGAGGGGAAAATGAAAGCTGTGTGGTTCAGCAACCATCCTTGTCATGATTCATTTCTCGCTGATCTCAGGCTTGTGAAGGCTCAAATAGCTGTTGTCAACTAACTAGGTGATTATGTTTTCCTTTTTATCCTAATTCATGTGAGGGAAACTGTTAATTCATCCATTAGGCACAGAAAACCCTTGACCCCCAAAACTGGCCACATCAAAGAAAGACCCTGTTCCGTAAGGCTGCTGAATAAATAATTACGTTTCCCAAGAATCTGTCTTCTTATAAAGTGGTTACAATTTTGATAATCCCCCTGATCAGCTTTTTGGTTATACTAACTGATCCCCTTTCTACCACAAAATACTCAGCCACTAGAGTATTGTGGGTGACGCAAAGGTAAACTGATTACAAATCAGCCTTCATGGGGATGCCTGGGTGGTTCAGCAGTTTAGCACCGCCTTCTGCCCAGGGCATGATCCTGGAGACCCGGGATCAAGTCCCATGTCGGACTCCCTGCAGGGAGCCTGCTTCTCCTTCTGTCTTCTGTGTCCCTGCCTCTCTCTCTCTGAGTGTCTCATGAATAAATAAATAAAATCTTTAAAAAAAAACAAAAAAACAAAAAGCAAATCAGCCTTCAGGATCTTTATGCCGGTTGGTTAATGTTGAAGGAGAAAGTGAGGGTGCTTTGAAGTACCTGAGACAAGTGTCTGAGTCAGATGAACCACCCTGGGCTTCTTGGCAGAAGTCAGAATGGGTTCATTCTCCTACAAACAAAAATAGACAAATGCTGTTTATTTTAATTTAGAAGTCGTTTTACTGGTGCCCAATGGCTAGAGATAATAATTAATATTAGCTGCCAAGGCCTCAGCAAAACTGAGGAAATTATTACTTTATTCATCCCTCAAATAAGATGATGGGATATTTTTCTAAATCCTTTTGATCTGCAGCAGGAGGAATGTTCCGTTTGAAAGCACTGCTATTATCAACAATAATGGAAAGGACAGTAAATGGCATCCAGACATCAGTTCTCTGGCAGGTGCTCTGTGCTGGGTGAAGTTAAGTATGGTTTCTGCCCTGTGGTCCAGATCAATTTTGTAGTCATTATTCTGTTTCATTTAGTTTCAGGACTAAATGCCCAATTGTGTAGTTAGGTTCTTGCCAGTGCATTTGTCTACAGCAGCAGCATCCATTTTGTGATGAGTCATAAGTACAAAATTGAACAGGAAGAGGAAAAATAAATGAATCATAAAGCCCCTTGAAAGCCAGCCCAAGTGCTAGTAAATGCTAAAGGGGAACATATTTACGGTAGTCAAGATAGCTTAAATGGATTAAATTGGCAGATAATTGGGAAAGGTATGTGGGAAAATTGAATGAGTGTAATGGGTAAATAGCATAGTACAAATGGACAAGTTTTGATGTCTCAATCAGGCACAGCCAAGGCCAGTGCTTACGTCACCCAGATGAAGAGGCAGGAATTTGCTTGGGCCAGAATGTTTCTGCATGTCACGCACATCTGATTTGAAGCATCTTTAACTTAGTGTTGGTTTTCAAAAGGAGTGCTTTAATTAGGCAGAGAAATGGGATACAGTCCATAATAATGAGTTTGTTATGGGAGGGCTCAGTGACCATTGTTTTCATCTCCTCATCCCAGAGGAAAGGTACTGAAGTAGGTGGTACCTGTGTACATACCCTTAGCATTGTAGAATGCCGTTTGTGATGTACATCTTCTTTGGCATAACTGTGTAGAATTAGAATTGTTACACTGCTTTTGTTCATGATAGTTTGTTCTTGATTCTTTGATTAATTCATTCAACAGCTACTTAATAATTGCTCTCTACATACAAAATACTGGAAAATAAATATTGTTTTTTAAAAAGTCATAGTTATTTGACTTAAAAGAGTCAGACATTTTTATTTTGGGAATAAAAAATATAAAGAGCGTTCATTATTTAGGCCTTTCACAGACATTGGGGTGGTAAATACCAGGTGGTTGAGAGAACTAGTCATTTGAGTCTTTTTCCTAGAAACTTGTAAAATGTCCCTTGAGGAATGAAATAGAATATAGGATCTTAAGATAAAGAATTGAAACCATCAGCCTTCCTTCTTTGTGGTTCATAAATACCCATTAAAATTTTTTTCAGTGATGTGGCTGACCAAGTAATGATGACATCAATGCATATTATTATGTTTATTGCCAGAGGACTTTCTCATTTTGCAAAAGCTTTTTAAAATATCCATTGAGATTAATTTATATTGAGTGAATATTCTGATTATTTGAGCATTTTGATATATAAATTTGAATTCAATATGATGTACTTAGCAGTAACACCATCTCAGAAATTATTTAATATGATTTGAATCTGTAGTTACTTCAGGAATTTCAAAACTAAAACATAAAGACAAAAACCACTAGGATAAACCTAGAAATTATTATGCAGGACCATGTATGGGAAGGGAAATTGAACCTTTAGGAAACCCAGGACATATCCCTACACATTATTTTGAAATAAATCTCTGATAGTGGCTTATCACTTGTGTTTTTCCCATAAAAGTAAATGAAATATATACAAGGGAAAGGGTGATAAAAGGCAAAAATCAGATGAAAGATTAGGGTGATGTGGAGGTGTTAGAAACATCTAGAAAAACTGAGCTGGGATTGTGTGTACATAAGGTTTTCTTGAACACTTCAGAGCAAAGGAACATCCTGTTTCTTTTCTTTTAATATACTTAAAACCATGGCAACCCTTCCCCTAACTCTTGCCTTAAGCAATATTACCGTGGTCTGTAAAATGACTTTTTTCTCTCTTCTTCCAGCCTTCTTGATAATGGTGATAGTAACAGTCCTCTCTTCTGTTATCTGTGGTGTAACCATTATGGCAGTTGGCCCAAGGACTGCCTAAGAAGAGAATGAAACAATACTTGAAAATAGTCTTTTGCATTGTAGTTGCAGCTCTGGTGGCTGCAAGGTATGTGAAGCTTGGAGAGTTCACCCTCTTCACTCCATTCTGTGAAGTGGAGCTCTTGCCTCCGTCTTGAATTTTAGATTTAAAACTTAGATTTTTCAATAATAGGGCTACATGATAAACTCCAGGAATGGCTGAAACCGTTTCTGAATTTGCAATGCCAAATGTAGGGTTTTATATTTTAAATTTGTCATACAGTAAAACTAGCCTTTTTGATGTGCAGTGTTATTGATTTTAACATTTGTATAGATTTATATAGTTACCACTCTAATGAGAAGACAGAGCAGTTCCATTAACCCAACAACAATGCCCCCAATACCATCCCTGCCTTTTCACATACCACCCACCGCCGCCTTAACCAAGACTTCTGGCAACCACTGACCTATTTTATCCATTTTATCATTATCCGTTTTATTGTATGTGTCAATGGTTGATTCTTTTTTATTGTGAATAGTATTCCATCTTATAGGTGTATTATGTTTCATATTCATTCTCTTGTTGAAGGACATTTGAGTTTCCAGTTTTTGCTGTCACATATAAAACTGCTATGAACAATCCTGTACACATTTTTTTTTTATGAACATAGCTTTCTTTCCTAAAAGGTAAATACCCAGGCATGTTGTATACTAAGTATATGTTTAACTGCCAAACTCTTTCCCAGAGTGAGTATATCAATATATACGAGCAGTATATGAGAGTTACAGTTGTCATGAAACTTGCCAGCATTTGGTATTATTGGTATCTTTTATTTTAGTTGTTCTAACAAATGTGTAGTACTATATCATTATGGTTTTAATTTGCATTTCCCTCTGACCAGTGATGTTATGCTTTTTCCCGTGTGCTTTGTTGCCAGCCTTATATCTTCTCTAGTCCTTGGTTTATTTTTAAATTGGATGGTTTGTTTTCTTATTGTTGGATTTTGAAAATTCTTTATATTCCAGATACAAGTCCTTTGTCAAATATGTGATTTGCATAGATTTTATACCAGTCTGCAGGTTATCTCTCTCTTATTCTCTTAACAGTGTCTTTGGTAGAGCAACAGTTGTCTTATTTATCAATTTCCATTCTTGTGGGCTGTGCTTTTGTGTTACTATTTCATTAATCTATGTGTTAATCCCTTCACCAATACCATATTTCCTTGACTATTATAGCTTTATAACAAGCCTTAATATTGGGTAGTGGGATTTCTACAACTTTGTTCATATTTTTCAGAATTGTTTTAGCTATTCTAGTTTCTTTGCTCTTTTATATAAATTTTATAATCAGCTTATCTGTACCTAAAATCCTGCTGGAATTTTTATAGGAACTGCATTAAATCTACAGATCACTTTGGGGAAAACTTACATCTTTATTATGTTAAGATTTCTAATTCATGAACATGGTATGCCTTTCCATTTTCTTAGGTCTTCTTTGATGATTTCTTTCCTCAGTATTTTTCATGGTTTTGAATATACAGACCATGTACATGTTTTTTAAGTCTTATATTTAAGTATTTTCATTTTGGTTCTATTGCAAATGGTAATGTAATTAGATTTGGGTTTTTGACTTCTCACTACTTGTGTATAGAAATACAATGGATTTTTGTGTCTTTACCTCATATCTTGCAACCTTACTGAACTTACTTACTGGTATACACTGGGCACTTTAAAGAGATTTCATGAATTGGCATAGAAAGATGTCCCCAGAAAAGAACCAAGAAAGGTGTTTGTTCAGAAGAATCAAGTTCTCACTAGTGGAATCTCACTGAGTGTTCTTTAGCAACAGAAGATTGGGGGCAGCCCGGGTGGCTCAGTGGTTTAGCATTGTCTCCGGCCCAGGGTATGATCCTGGAGACCTGGGATCGAGTCCCATGTTGGGCTCCCTGCATGGAGCCTGCTTCTCCCTCTGCCTGTGTCTCTTCCTCCCTCTCTCTCTGTCTGTCTCTCATGAATAAATAAATAGAATCTTAAAAAAAAGATTGGAAATCTTCAGAGGGACAGGGTTCTCTAAGCAGTGAATTCCTTTTTTCTATTTTTATGAATTCTCTCCATTTCTTTTCTCTTAAATGGCATTTAGCTATAAAAATTGTCATTTTTACGAGGAAAAATTGGAATTATGTAAAATTGTTTTTCCTTTTTTTTTTTTGTCCAAGAATATGGGCTTAGACTTGATTCTTAGAGTAGATTCACTCACCATTCCATTAATAAATGGAGTGTTGGTCAAGGAGAGTCCAAGTCGCCCTACCTCAACCCTCCAGATCTCCACAGCTTCTTTTCCCAGGTTTTTATTGTATATTAATGATTGATTCTGTTCTCCCTTTTTTCCATAAGGGATTTAGTTGAGTAATATCACACCTATTTTAGTATTTTACAGTACAGTATTCAGTTCATATGAAAAAGGGCTTTATAAAGAGCCAAAAAAATGATCTTGAGAGGGCGTTAGATAGATAAGGCACGCTGGGTCACGCACAGAGTGACTGAAACTCCATGTATGTAGCAGGTGCAGATGTTTTTCATTTGGGAGACAGAAAGTTTTGCTAAAGATAGGGTGCATACAGGCATCTGGATACAGTGATATTTCAGAAAAGAGGCATTTATGTCTTTGAAAATTTTCCTGAGAAGAGGTACATTTCAATCTCTCCTACTCATGCACTCACTATTAAAAACTTAAGGCAATTCTGTAAATGAAAGAAATGTATTTCTGAGAGGTGCCATATTGTTAAGGACATTTAAAAATACAGTCATCATGCATAGCTCCTAAGCTAAGTTGTATCCTATCTTTTCCTCCTTTCCAAAATATTCATTAGTTAATTTACGTCTTTCAAAGAATGTTTCTATAGAACCCTGGGTAGATTCTGTGCCCCAATAAGAAATACTGAGTTACTTTGCTCTCATGTAGTAGAAAGCAAAAGTAATAAGGAAGAAAAGTAGGTTGCCTATAAAGGAGAAAATGAATCCACGAAGGCAGATGTTGAGAACAAAATTAAAAATTTAGTTTTTAGAATTGACACCAACATCATGGCATTTAAAAATTTAGGATTCAAGCAGATAGAAGATTTGGTAGGGTTGAAGCTGATACATAGAAAATTCTTGGATACATTTGTATTCCATGGTGAGCTAAAGTGAATCTCCATTCTTTGGATTTGCTGTCATGGAAACAAATGCTATATTTAAAGTTTTGAATTTCAGGTCATCTTTGTGTTTGTATGTGTGTATATATATATATGTGCTTGTGTGATTTTTATTTTCATTTAAGGCCTCAAAAATAGAAAAGTAAAATCCAAGGATCAAAAGGACCATCACCATACCATTTAGTTTTTTACCCCAACTCCAAGTAGATTAGAACACTATGACCATTACACTGAAATGGCTATGTCTTCCTTTCTTCCCTGCCTTCTTCCCTACCTCCCTCTGTTCTCTCTCTTTTTTTTTCTTAGCAATCTCCAGTAAAATTTTCATACCTGAGTGATCTGTTCCGGTGTCTGAAGACTCACTCAGTAAAGGAAGAAAAGAAGCTCATTCTGCCTCAACGTTAGCTTTATGAGAAGAATGCTGGAGGTGCACATCCCATGTTAAGATATTGTAAGGTTTAATAAAAGTTAAACTATACAGGTAGTACTGAGAAAAAAACCAACCCTGCAGTACATCACTAGATAGAATTAATGGGCTCAGAGAAAATAAATATACTGCAATCAAAGTGAAATTAGTTTTTAATTTAATCAAATTTGGTTCTGGAAATTATAGAATTTTTATTTTTTCTGTCAGAATACAAAGGGTCTCGTCCCAGCTTTACATAAATGTATTTTTTCCCGTCTAACAACATATTTTGTGTAGGTTATGCCCTTTGCAGTTATTCCCTTGTCTTTGTGTGTCTTATTTGTGAGGGAGATGTTTTCCATCATTATCATATGTCCAGAAGTAGAAAACCAAACTGGGCTCCTAACTCACAAACCCCTCCTAACCACATTGAGCTTCACTCAATAATATCTTGCTATTGACCATTTTAATTCTTAATGAAAATTTGAAAATTCAGATTCGATGGAGCAAAATTGACTGGACACCACTTCAAGTGTTTAGTGATAATTAAATGGTCAGACTTAAATATGATTACAAATCACTGACAATATCTTCATATTAATTGCTTTATTTTGCTAGTTAGATAACTTTGGTATCAAACACCAGAGTAGCTTGGACAAGTGTAACTAAATTTTATTCATTAATAAAACAAGTTTATTTAGCACTAACTCTGTATTTGGCACTGGTATATGTCTTTCAGTGGTCAAAGATAAACAGTGTTATTTCTCTCTTCAAGAGGGCATAAAATCATGTGTGAATGATGGAACAAATAGCCAAATGGCTATTTTTATGTAAAAATACTAGTTCACAATTATTGAACTATTACTATGAACTATGTTTCATGTGTTTCAAATTATTTAACATTATGAGGAACTTAAGTGGTAAAGATTATTAGCATATCAGTTTTTTTAGGTGATCAGTCTGAGGCTTAAGAAGCTAAATAACTTGCTGTAGTCATACAACTAGAAATGCAGGAATTCAGACCTATGCCATCTGACTTTTATGTTACTGATCTGACTCTTGAAGATTAAACCTTTTAACTTACAAACCTTTTTTAGTTTGCAAAAATATAACACAAAAAATGTTTAATAAAACACGGCAAAGTAGATGCAAACGTGTGCCTAGGACATCAGAATGTAGGTGTTCAAATGTTATTATTAGTCTCTTAGAATGTATGGATTTTCACAATTCTTAATTGCCTAAACTCTACCTCATGACAGCTTTGTCATTAGAAATAAGCTAGTAATTTCTGTGTACTCCTCCATCCACAGTTTTGAGTGGAATGTTTACTGTCATTTTCTTTCATTTTAATTTTTTCCCTAATTGGGAAGTTATTTAGGAGTGCATTTTGGGTTTTCAAAAATATTTATAAATTATCTTTTAATTGTTGATTTTTATCTAAATTGCATTGTCAATTATAGTCTTTATTTATATAGGTTATTTGACATTTGTTTTGTGGTCTAATATGGCTTCCATAAGAACTGGAAAAGGAGTTTTGTGTTTATTGGGTGTATTGTCTTGAAGATATATATATATATATATAATTATTTTCTTATTTAAACCTTGCATAGTCCTAGGTGTTTCCTGGCTTGATAGAGAACTATTAAAATATCCTACTCTGAAAGTGTGGATTGGTTAATTCTTATCATTCTGTCAGATTTTATTCGATTTATATTGAGATTCTGTTTTTACTTGTAGCAAATAATTTCACACTTGTTAGAACTCATTGGTGGAATAAGTCATTTTTATTATAAAGTACTCCTCCTTATCTCTATTAATAATTTTCCACAAATACTACTTTATCCCCCTAATTTTGCCATAACAACTATTTGCCCAATGGAACTTTGGTATAGCTTTGCTTTCAGCATTTATTTTTATAAGCAGAATTTAGTTGTCTGTGTGTTGGGAGGGGCGGTTTCTTTGTCTGTTTTCCCTATTGTTGTTATGCGTTGGCAGCATAAGGTTTGCATCAGAGGGCTGACTTTCTGCCCATCTTGGCTAGAAGTTCTCTGCTGGGCTTTGGGTAAAGGTCAGAGTGCCGGTATTCTATGTTACTGATCCCTGTGAATTTTGGGAATCCTATGATCTCATGGTATGGTTGAGCAGACGGTTACCCTGCCTCTTCTTGGTTGGTAGGTGGCTCTATGGTGGACCCAGCACTTTGATGAAGCGTCAGACAGCTTGAATTTGTAAAGTGTGGCTGATGCATGTAGGTAGTGAATTTTCTAATCTAATAAAGATGTGGAAAACCAGTAACTTAAAATGTAGGAAAAAACTATAGCTGAACATATCACAAAAAGTCATTCTCCCCCGCCCCCCAAAATCAAGAATAATAGAATCTGGAAATAAACACAGAATTCGCTTACTTGAAGTCGCTATAAGAACCAGAAGAGAAAAGAAATTAGCTGTAACCACAGAAAATTTACCTCAGAAAATAATCTGAGGTTATTTTAGGTACCTCTGCCTTTTGGACTTTTCTCAGAAAGTATAGAAAGTAAATGTTAATGGTGTCTAAAAGGTGTGTAAATGTTAATGGTGCCTAATGGCCTGGCATCCTGGGAATTTACTCTGATATCTGCTTGATAGAAGCTGTCCAATCCTGATGATCACTTCCTTCCCCTCGACCTGGTTTGCAGTGGCTACACTTTTAATACTTAAGAATATCTTCCTTCAGGGATCCCTGGGTGGCGCAGCGGTTTGGCGCCTGCCTTTGGCCCAGGGCGCGATCCTGGAGACCCGGGATCGAATCCCACGTCGGGCTCCCGGTGCATGGAGCCTGCTTCTCCCTCTGCCTATGTCTCTGCCTCTCTCTCTCTCTCTCTCTCTCTGTGACTATCATAAATAAATAAGAATTAAAAAATAAAATCTTTAAAAAAAAAAAAAAGAATATCTTCCTTCAGAGAAAATGAGTGGGGAAATATCAGAGAGGGAGACAGAACATGAGAAACTCCTAACTCTGGGAAATGAAAAGAGGGTAGTGGAAGTGGGGGGAAGTGGGTGGAGGGATGGGGTGACTGGGTGATGGGCACTGAGGGGGGCACTTGACGGGATGAGCACAGGGTGTTATACTATATGTTGGCAAATTGAACTCCAATAAAAAAATAAACAAAAAAGAATATCTTCCTTCTAATTATACCCTTTGGCTTGATGGATGCAGGAATTGCAGAAGCAAATCAAGTCAGCATGATAACTCATCTTCAGTGGGTGCTTAACTGAAATGATCTTGTAAAGACACAATGTTCTCTTCTGTTGCATGTACAACTAGGTATGTGAAATGGGGCAACTGTTAATGAGTTGAAAAGTTTATTTATTAAATATGAGTCTCATTTTAAATATAGAAACAGCCCTGGGAAGGGTTTAGGTTTTCAGTGTCAATATCTTGTGTATATACTTGTACAGGAGTATTTCTGGGTCAAATTAGTACACACTTGATAATATGGATGTTCTGTTTGTGCTGTTTTAAAGGCCATAGTAAGTGCCATTAAACATAACAGTAGAAAAGAAAAGGCACATCTGTATAATGATTGGTAATTGTCCACACAATTCTCAGTTGTCTGGTGCTAGTTTCTCATTCTCTTCTCTTTTCCATGAGAATATTCAGGGAAATGCCATAGTCTGTCCACACTGATGTCTTCCTAGCTTTGTGCTTTTGTACTGACCTGTGAGGGAACTTTGTTGGAGTGTCAGCATGGCTTCAACTGACTTAAATAACAAACGGAGTAAAGTTAAGAAAATATAGTAAGTTTTTCTAATTCTAAATTATTTTCTCATTTGTATCCTTTTTCTTTGGGTTAAAAAATCATTTTGAAACATAATAAAACAGGGATAGTAATTGGGAAATTTTACATGTGCTTACTTAACAAAGTAAATCAATAATTTAAGTAGCTCCCCTGGCTTTTTTTCTTCTATGTAATTTTACAGTATTATGAAATTTAAAGCCCTAGAAATTATTGACTGAAGTCATTCACTGGGAGTTCTTTCAGAAAATATGAAGGTTGAGTGGTATTTTTAAGAGGAAAAAGAGTATTCCCAACATTCTTGTGGAATAGATTAAAGTATTTAATTAGAAAAAAAATACTAGATTTGAAGATATTGAGTGTTTTATAGCCATTCTTTGATCTACCCACTAGTTGTACTCCTTATCTAGTAGAAGTAGGTAAATGGGCCTTAAATGCACTGAGGCCAAAGCAAGGCCCCTGACTCTTGAAAAAGATTCTGTGCTTAGCATTTTCTGAGGCAGCAAAAATGGAAAACCTGTGAAATTGCTGTGTCCTTGGGCATTTCTTGAGCTTGTTTAGACCATGAATGTTCTTTCTGTGGTGATGTGGTTTGCAAGAGAAATATATATGTAAAATTGGAGATAACTTGTCATAGTTGACAAACTCACTCTTTTCAGAGAAATCTAGAAAATCCCTTAAGCTAATATTTAGGATCCATCTACACGCACACATACAGAGATCCATTTTATTTTGTGGGTTTTTTTTTTCCAAAACATTCAAAATGATTCTAAATGAATGTGCACATTATACAGATGTGTTGTCTTTCAATTTGGATTTCTCCCCATGGATTGGCAAAATCCTCAACCCATAGGTGCTGAGAAGCAGCATGCCAGCTTCAGTGCTGGTAGTGCTCTGGGATGTCCTTCACCTCACTGGTCTTTACTAGGCTGGCTCCCTTATGGTGATGCCTCTTCTGTGAAGGTGGTGATGATAGTAGTTTTTCAGGCCGGTGCTTTTAGTCTTGGCTACTCTGGCTGCTCAAGTTCTGACTACTTTTCATGTCATTCCTCCCCCTGTTTGCATTACATATATTTGTATTACTGGATATATAATAGACAGCCTTGGCTAGTTTGAAAAACATGATACTTTTGTCCAGTAGAATTTACAACAGTCATCAGAGACGAGCTCAGTTTCCTGTGCTTTTGCTAACCAGTACTCTCCTCTCGAGCTGTCCTAGGAATCTATTTCCTTAGGTCATACTTTCTTAGTTCTTGAGTCCCAGAGCAAAAAGGCCTCAGCTCTCCTCCAAGAAGTGTGCACTACATTCTTTTTAAAGGGATCTTCTTGACCAGTTTTATGATTCCTCTGTACTGTAGCGACATTTTGTTGGGAGCTGCATAGACAATATTGCATGTCACCCCATGGGTTATTTTCTAAATTCTAATGTCTTTATGACCCCTGTGGGAACTGGTGTTTATTTATTGCTGAGATTTGAGAAAGGAAGGATTGTAATAAAATGCTTCTGAAAAAACTGTCTTTGGGAACAACAGATCTTTCTAGCATTGTATTTGTGCTGTTTCTTCTTCAACACCAGCTTTCTTTCATCCCCACAGCTGCTGGGCAAGAACTGTAACTTATATTTTAATTCTGCTATCCCAGGAGAAAAGCCTTTTTCTGTGCTTCTAGTAGCTCTTTGCTCTTGTACTGAAAATGACAAGACAGAAAAGATAATTTACAGGTGGAGGGAAATCCTCAGGCCCTGTGATGGTTTTCCTACAGATGATAATAGAAATATCGGTTAAACAATTACCATCTGAAAGCACTTTAGGGAATCATATACATAAATATAACGAGCAGCCTCTATAACATTAGGATGACGTTAAAGTATGTTTATATGTTTACATACTAAACAGAGCCTACAATGCTTTATTCTTTTAATATTTACAGAGCACCTTTGCCAGCTACTGTACTAACTTCTAGGGATTTAACAACGAATTGGTAATGATCTCCACCCCCATTGCAGAAGTTCCAAACTTCAGGGAAATAACCACTGTTTGAACTCAGGACCTGGATATTTAAACATAGGCAATTGGTATCTCATTAATAAAAGATATAAAGGTATCTATCATTCACTATGATTTCTCTTACTTTCTGCCTATCTCCTGGTAGCTAGTTATTTTTGATACCTTTCTCTACTTCACAGTTAGAAATTAATGAAGCCAAGAGAAATTCTTAAGCTTTGATTCTTGTGTTTCATCTTGAAGCTACCTAAACTTGAACTCTTTGAGCAAGACTTCTTGCAGAGGTATACCAAGAGGAGAGCCTCTGTGCTGTGAAATTCCTTACACTCCTCTCCACTGCCCACTTGACATCCCCACCAGGGTTAATTGGTTGATCTAGGTCACAGTGCCAAGGAAAGGGGCTCAGCATTCCAGGCACCCCTGTGCCAGCCTGCATACCAGAGATTGGATTTGAATCCATCCAGCACAGGATGCCGGGCCATGAGAACACAAGGCAGGCCACACCAACCATAGCAGGCTTCCTGGATACCTGTGGTCCAGGTTTGAAAGCTTTTTCCCTGGTTCACTTTATAAACTTCCATTTTGGTCACTCAGACAGATGTTCCAAACTTCTATCTCTTTGTTTTGTCCTTGGTAATGAAGAAGAGGCCAGTTACAATAAATGATTCTTAGGGCTACCATCTTTTTAGGCAAGTAAATGATAAAGCAAGTAGATGATAAAATATCCCATTAATGCTGAAATTCAGCTCTCTTAGTTGGAAGTGTGCTAAAAAAGGACAGACGTAGTACATGATTGACAGGGGTCTGCTCCATGGGAATGTAATGCCTTTTATTTTTAAAAAGCCCTATTTTTGTGAAAAAGAGAGAAGCTCCTTTATATGTGTAAAAGGTGGCTTTTGTTTCACAAAATATTGAGAGATGGTGTTAGGTATTATCAAACATTTTTGCATACACATTTGCACGTACAAGTATGCTCTATATATTTGTGAGCAAATCAGAGACCTATATCTTATAAACTTGAATATTCAGTGCTTCCAGGTTTGTGGAGATTGAT
Organism: Canis aureus; assembly: GCF_053574225.1. Lineage (NCBI taxonomy): Eukaryota > Metazoa > Chordata > Mammalia > Carnivora > Canidae > Canis > Canis aureus. The sequence goes on from NC_135615.1 coordinate 53,678,437, forward strand.
TAAAAAAAAAAAGTTATCCTAAAGTGAGGGATTTTTTCATAATTGATGATTTTGGACATCAGAGACCAGAACTGACCTGATTTTTGGTATTCCAGGTGGATAGGAAAACCAGGCTCTGCTTTTATCTGTGTGATACAACCTTTATTTATGACCCTAGACCAGAGCCCTGAGGATCCTGTGCCTTCCCATGTGTGCAAAGTATCTACAACTTTGCAGGTTAAAACCAAGACCTTGGCTTTATTTTGAGAACAGTGTGTACTAGGTTCCTTATTCTAATGTTTTAAGTTTTCCATTTTATAGTGATCATAACCTATTGGGGGCTTTGTTTTTAGACCAAGAAATATTTTATAAATGGTATGAAAGCTTCAAGTCTGATGACATAATGATCAGATCCCATGTTCCTGATAGACAAAAATGTTTTGATTATGAAGATGACTTAACAGTCAGGTCAGGTGCTTTAATGGAAGTAACATAGTTAGGTCTCTTTTACAAGGTGCCTGCGCTAGGTAGAAGGCAGAATTCCTCAATCAGCAGAAACTTGGGCATAGACTTTCTTGCTACTGCTTCCCTGCATACTGAGATAAAGCAAGTATGAAATCCTAAGTGGACCATTAATTTTACAAAGCACTTAGAAACTGAATTGAAAGTGCCAGTGGAGACCATTGGAAAACTATGTTGTGTGCTCTTAGTGAAAATTCTACTTACTGCCCAGCTTTAACCAGATGTAGTGTTATAACTGGCAGGGAATCAGATTGTTAAGAGTGTAGCTAACAGAGTGTAACATGATGAATCCAGGGCAAACATGGTTCCCATGTCTTGATTCCAGATTGGGACTATCTGTTAGGACATAAGTACATTATCCAGATCCATTCTCTTAGAAATGGTTCCAGAGATTTGTCCAGAGACATCAGAAAACATCCCACAAACCCACAAGTTATTTTCTGAACATATTACTTAGGAATATAATGACCATATCAGTTATCATTCAAAATTCTGTTGGAGAAGAGTGTGAAATAAGACGGAATGGTGAGATTAGGACAGTGAGAAGTGTGGCCACAGTATTTGTGAAGAACTTGCCCATTGGGCCAGGTATCTGAGGACAGAGAGAGTGACTGATGGTTTCTTCATGTTGTCTCAGCAAATCTTGTTTATTGGTAATGCTTCCATTTACCATTCCTTTTATATGAACGTGATGAGCTAGTAGTGAGTTACCATAGGTTAACCATTCTTGAAAGATAGAAAAAACAAAACTCAGGTTTTCTGTTCATTTGTTAATTTTGTAGCCATTTGTTAAACCTTTTTGAAGCAGCTTTCACCCCAAGAGTATCTAGGACAGTGGCTTCCAGTCTCCTCCTTGTAGCATGCCAAAGCGTGATCAGTCATGAGGTATGTCACAAATGATAGGGAAGGTGTCAAAAGTTGTAGCAGTTTTTGTATAAATTTAGATGAATTCAGGGTTACCATGATAATAATGTAACTCTCACTTGCCTGTGTTCTAAAATGCTTTCTGGAAAACCAAATGAATTAGATAAAGGTAGAGCACCAGGCTGAATATTTTAAACATCTGGTTGAGTTGAACAATGTGTCTTATACTGTTGGGTTTCTTACCTGTGTTAAGGGAAAAAAGTTGAGAATCTCTGTTTATCTATACTTGTCTACTGCTACAAAAGAAGCCAATCCAAACTGAAATGGCGTAAAACAAAAACATACACTTTGGTCCTAAATCTATCTGCAGCTTGGGTAAGACCCAATGGGGGATGGCTCCCCCCCAACTCAGAATCAACTGGGTCAGCTCTAGAACTAGAGATTAGAATCATCTGAGGACTTGGGGTGCCTGGGTGGCTCAGTCATGTAAGCGTCCATCTCTTGGTTTCAGCTGAGTTCATTATCTCAGTGTTATGAGATGGAGCCCCACACTGGGCTCTGTGCTCAGCGTAGAGTCTGCTTGTCTTTTCTCTCTGTTCTTCCCGCTGCTTGCACTTTCATTCTCTCCTTCCCCCTAAAATAAATAAATACAATCTTAAAGAAAAAAAAAAAAAGAATCATCTGAGAACTTGCTCACTCTAACATCTCAGGAAGGAATGTGAATTATTGTGGCCAGAGGACTGTGGCACATTGGACTTTGCCTAAATGGTCACAGCTAGCTATATACCTGGTCTTTCATTCTCTCCAAAATCCGGCACTCACCATCAGCAAGTGAAGACTGTGTTCTCTTCCCTTGATCCTAGGGAGGATGGTGAATTCTCTGATTAATAGATATGACCATAGTCTTGATAGCCTTTGACTTCAGAGGCTGGACTTCAAAAAACAATAGGGCTTTCTACCTGTCTCTCTCTCATACTCAGTACTCACCCAAACCACTTAAAGAAGACATGGGTAAGTGACCAACAATCGCAGCTAAATCTCAACCTACAGTGAGGATCAGTGTTACTGGGTCTGTGAGTAAATGAGCCTGTACTCACTCCAGCTCCCAGGTTTCAAGCCATTCTAGCTGATACCATGCAGGACAGAGACTAGCTAGCCCCACAGAAGCTTATCCAAGTTGCCAGTTTGTGAGGAGAATAGATAGTTGCAACAGATAACTGAAGTACTTTAGAGATTAAAGACAGAATATATTCCAATTTTGTTTAAAGAGCCCAGAGATTACTCTGGAACAACAATGGCTCTACTTAGGGTTCTTGCTGATAAATTTTTCTTGTGTGATTAAATAGACATGAGGCTCTTCTCAAATTTCACTCCTTTCCAGAAAGCATCCTTACTATAGAATGTAGACTCAATATAGCAAAATTGATAATTTGCAATTTCTATTATATTTGGCAATGAGTGCCCCCATTTCTTCACCTCTGTCCTCTTATTTCAGAGTTTGCTTAATGTGATAATCTTAAACTCTCAAGTTTTGAGTTGTATGGTAATGATGGGAGAACATTCTTAGTATGTTAGTGTTGGTGAATGCCAGGGTTTTGGGGCTTAGGTGTTAGGGTGAGTCCGAATTAATGAATGTACATAGGGTATTATGTGACAGTGTATAATAGAAGATAAACAAAACCAAGTTCCTTTTAATAGGGTTTTGCTGTCTTCACCATGCTCCATGCTAAATAGGAACACATTGACATATGGTTTTGCTTCTGAAATGTCAGTGTTTATTTATCCTAAGAATTCTGATAAATGTCACAATTTTCACCTTTCAGAGATAATAAATGGTAAACAAGATTTTAAAATTTATACAAATTCATCACGCAAAAAAAATTTCCTTTAGATATTAGCCATGCTGTCATTCTGTTCTTTGAGAATGTACATCAGAGACTGTCTAGAGCAGTCGTACTCAAACTTTATATGCACTAGAATCATTTGACAGCTTGTTATGTAACTAATTGCTGTGCCCTGATTCTGGAATTTCTGATTCAGTAGTAGAGTAGAGCCCCAAAATTTGCATTTCTAACAGTGCTGTTGCTCCAGGGATCACACTTTGAAAACTATTAATCTAAAGAAATAAGATAAAGGCCTATTGTGTATGTGTGTAGAGCTTTTTCTAACTGCCACTCTCTGAAATAAACTCTAAATGTAAAATAGTTCTCAAGTCGCCAGATGACAAAATAGTTTTCATTCATTTGGAGGTTAGATAAGCCATTTTTTCTCTTTGCCACATTTCATCACATATTGGGGTAAAGTTAAGAGAGGAAACAAATTGGTTCTTTCAGTCTGAATGTCATCAAGTTCTAAATGGATTCTAAAATCGAGGACGTGTCATGAGAAAGTTATTGCAGGCATTTCTCACAAATGCAAAACCAGAGAACTTGGTTAGTTTTGACGAGTTGGTTATAAAATAGCCAGAATTGTGTCTCAAATCTTTCATTAATAAAAGATACGGAAGACACATTAGATTACTCCTGAAAATTCAGAAACTGAACTAGTTCTGGTCTAGATGCCTTGGCTAGCTGAGTCTCAAGAAAACAGCAGTATCTTTAAGGAAAGGATGATAGGGTTTCTCTCCTTCACTTCTGAGACAGAAGCACCTACAACACTGAAGATTTTTTTTAAGCCTTCTAAATATTGTCAACTAACTGAATATAGTTGGATTATTCAAAGAAAAGGCCCGATCAGTAGTGCTGTAGGTTGGCACTGGAGTCATGGAATCACTTCTTATTGCAATAGTTATTGCAAAAATTTTCTTCATACACACACACACACACATATATATAAATTTAATGTGTGCATAACTTTCAAAAATATAAAATAAGAGCCATATTCTAGAATTTTAAAGAAATAAATTTGTTTTTAAAAATTAAAATAAGTAAATAGAAAAAGAGTGAAGAACATTATAGCTTATGTATATCCTCTCCATCCCAGGTATTATGTTTATTTACATTTTAGTTTGATCTCTTCAGATATTTTTTAATGTATATAAATGCATTTTTCTGCATATGGAATTTTCTGCTTATATTGCTTTGTTCCCCTTTTACTCATAAGATTGTGTTGGTAAATATTGATGAATATATTTTTTTCCTTAGATATATTTCTGTAAAAAGGATTTATATATTAAAATGAGTACATCTTTTTTAAGGCTTTTGTAAATGTAATTTCCAGAAAGTTGTACCAGTTTATTCTCTGATCAATAGTAAGAGTGCTTTATTCCCTTACTCTTTTTTTTTTTTTTTTAAGATTTATATATTTATTTGAGAGAGAGCGCCCATGCATGTAGGCTGCACAGAGATAGGGGCAGAGGGAATTTTTTGAGTAGACACTCCTAGCTCAGAGCCAACTCAGGGCTCCATCCCACCACCCACGACATCATGACCTGAGCTGAAACCAAGAGTCAAATGCTTAACCAACTGAGCCACCCAGACACCCCTATTACCTCACTCTTAAAGATACTATTATCTTTAAACTATCTTCAGCATTTTGATGAACTACAAATGGTGCCCATTGTGTTTTCTCATGCATTCCTTTTTCTACAAACACAATTTTCATAGGTTGATCAACCATTTGTATTTTTTATATTCTGAATTGTCTGACCATAACTAATGTCTGTTTTTCTATTATCACGTTTATTTTTTTCTTTATTTGTAGGAAAGTCATTATATCTTAAGTATATATTGAAATTTTTAAAACCAGTGCATCACTTGCCTTTTTGAGTTTTTGGGTTTTTTTTTTTTGTTTTGTTTTGTTTTGTTTTGTTTTTACATATAGAAGTTAATATTTTTATGGCATCCAATACCAAAGTTTATTGTTTTAAAATTCATGGTACCTGAAAAAGGCCAGCGATTTTTGTTACTGTTTTTCATCTGTGAAAAAAATACCCATTTACATTTTATTGTTGATGGTTTTGGTGAAGCCATTCTCTTTGTTCTTTTGTTCATACATTTCTGTAATCATCATCTAGGTCAAGATATACATATTACTTGGGCTTTTAGAATCCTCTCTCATGCTTTCACTCAGGTATCTCCTAACTCCTAATGGTAACCAGATTCTGATTTTCCATCACAATAAACTATTGTTTTCTTGATTTTAGGTTTATACCAAAGGAGTAAAACTGAATATGCTCTTCTGTGTCTGGAATATTTCACTAACATGTAGTTCGTAAAAGGCATGCGTATTGTAACTAATAACAGTAGTTTGTTTTTATTTTTCATTGCTATGAAATATGTAATTGCTTGAATATTCCAAAACTTGTTATTCTTTCTACTATAAATGAACATTTGGTAATTTACAGTTCAGAACCATTGCAAATAATAATTCTCATACTTGTTTTGTGATGCACATACATATGTATTTTTGTTGAACTGCTGAAGAGCTCCAAAGAGTATATGAGTAAATATTTAGGAGTTTTTCCTACTACTTAAATATCTTTACAGTTCAGACAATAATGATAATTTATAGGGCTTATAAGATATGTGTTAGTAATCTGTGTGGAAAAAACTGGCACAAAGATTGGAAGGGGAGAAATTAAAGTATGGGATGATAAAGTTCTTTTTTACATAAAGATCTGTAAAGCGATAGAATATCACATGAAAGCAGACTATGATAAGTTAAAGATGCATATTATAAACTTAAGTTAAAAAAAGTTCTTGGGATGCCTAGGTGGCTCAGTGGTTGTGTGTCTGCCTTCGGCTCGGGTTTGATTCCTGGGTGCTGGGATTGAGCCCCTCATTGGGCTCCATGTAGGGAGCCTGCTTCTCCCTCTGCCTATGTCTCTGCCTCTTTCTCTCTGTGTCTCTGATGAATAAATAAAATCTTTTTAAAAAGTTAAAAATTAAAATCCTTGCTAATAATACAACAGAAAAATGAAGTTTTTAAATAAATTCCCGAAGTAAACAGAAAAAGAAGGGTAAAGGTTCAAAGAAGAGAGGAGATAAATGCAAAACAAATATGATGGTAGATTTAAATAAACCATATAAATAATGTTATTAAATCTATACGATTTAGACACTACATTTAGAAGTTAGAGATTGTCAGATTAAATGAAAAAATAAAAGACCCAACTATATGCCATCTATTTTAAAGAAACTCACTTAAAAAAAAAAAAGATTTATTTTTAAGATTTTCCTTAGGCATTTGGTAAAATTCTTTTTTTTTTTTTTTTAATTTTTATTTATTTATGATAGTCACACAGAGAGAGAGAGAGAGAGAGGCAGAGACACAGGCAGAGGGAGAAGCAGGCTCCATGCACCGGGAGCCCGATGTGGGATTCGATCCTGGGTCTCCAGGATCGCGCCCTGGGCCAAAGGCAGGCGCCAAACCGCTGCGCCACCCAGGGATCCCAATTTTTTTTTTTTTAATTTTTATTTATTTATGATAGTCACACACAGAGAGAGAGAGAGAGAGGCAGAGACACAGGCAGAGGGAGAAGCAGGCTCCATGCACCGGGAGCCCGATGTGGGATTCGATCCTGGGTCTCCAGGATCGCGCCCTGGGCCAAAGGCAGGCGCCAAACCGCTGCGCCACCCAGGGATCCCAATTTTTTTTTTTTAATTTTTATTTATTTATGATAGTCACACAGAGAGAGAGAGAGAGAGAGGCAGAGACACAGGCAGAGGGAGAAGCAGGCTCCTGCACCGGGAGCCCGATGTGGGATTCGATCCTGGGTCTCCAGGATCGCATTTGGTAAAATTCACCAGGGAAGCCATATAGCCTGAACTTTTCTTTGTGAGAAGGTTTCTTAACTAAAAATTCAGTTTCTTAAGTTGATGTATAGCTATTGATGCTCTTTATTTATTTATTTATTTATTGAGTGTGCCCGAGTATTTAGTGCTTTTCAGGGAATTTGACCATTTCATGCTATTGTCAAATTTACTGGCATAAAAATTTTAAGATTTATTTATTTATTTGAGAGAGATAACAAGCAAGAGAGGGGAAGATAGAATCTCAAGCAGACTCCCTGCTGAGTATGGAATCTGAAGTGGGACTCAATCTCCGGACCATGAGATCACAACCTGAGCCAAAACCAGGAATTGGACACTTAACCAATTGTGGCACACAGGCACCCCAACATAAAGATTTTTATAATAGTCCCTTATTATTATTATTTTTTTACAATGAAGAATCTATAATGATGTGCCTTTTTTTCATTCCTAATACTGGCAATTTGAATCTTTTCTTTTTACTTGTTTAGTTGTCTAGCGTTTTAGTGATTTTATTAATTTTCTTTAAAAAATCACCTTTCAGGTTTACTCATATTCTATATTTCTATTTCATTGGTTTGTGTTTTGATCTATTTTATTTCCTTCTGCTTACTTTGTGTTTAAAATACTTCCTTTCTTCAGTTCTAAATATTTCCTAGTTTCTTTTCTGATTTCTTATTTGATCCATGGGTTATTGAGAAATGTGTTAGTCGATATATATTAGGGTATTTTGGATAGCTTTTTGTTATTGATTTCTAATTTAATTCTTTCCTACATTTCATATACACCATGAATCCTTTTAAATGTATTTAGAGTTAAAAAGGAAAACATAAATAAATATGGAAAGAAATCAATCAGCATGACTCCCTATATTAACAAACCAAAAACCATATGATTATTTGAGGAAATGTATTTGACAAAATTCAGCATATGTCCACAATTCCCAATGCTGCTGCATTCTCTGCAAAAGTTCTGTGAGGTAGAATTAATGGGTAGGTAGAACTAATCTGTATTTGGGGCCCCTGTAGATTCTAATCTATCATGCAAGCCAAAGAGATCAATAACAGTTTCTCTCATTTATTTACTTAAACAGAGTTTCCATGCCTGTACGAGGTCTGATCTTTCACATGCCCATTCATTTCTAGGTAGGGAAGTAGTCACCTGTTTTTGCTCATGTAGAACTGTCTTGTCCCTCTCTGGGACTTAGTTTCTTTTTTTTTTTTTTAATAAATTTATTTTTATTGGTGTTCAATTTACCAACATACAAAATAACACCCAGTGCTCATCCTGTCAAGTGCCCCCCCCAGTGCCCGTCACCCATTCACCCCCACCCCCCGCCCTCCTCCCCTTCCACCACCCCTAGTTCGTTTCCCAGAGTTAGGAGTCTTTATGTTCTGTCTCCCTTTCTGATATTTCCTACACATTTCTTCTCCCTTCCCTTATATTCCCTTTCACTATTAGTTATATTCCCCAAATGAATGAGAACATATAATGTTTGTCCTTCTCCAATTGACTTACTTTACTCAGCATAATACCCTCCAGTTCCATCCACGTTGAAGCAAATGGTGGGTATTTGTCATTTCTAATGGCTGAGTAATATTCCATTGTATACATAAACCACATCTTCTTTATCCATTCATCTTTCGATGGACACCGAGGCTCCTTCCACAGTTTGGCTATTGTGGCCATTGCAGCTGTAAACATCAGGGTGCAGGTGTCCCGGCATTTCATTGCATCTGTATCTTTGGGGTAAATCCCCAACAGTGCAATTGCTGGGTCGTAGGGCAGGTCTATTTTTAACTCTTTGAGGAACTCCACACAGTTTTCCAGAGTGGCTGCACCAGTTCACATTCCCACCAACAGTGTAAGAGGGTTCCCTTTTCTCTGCATCCTCTCCAACATTTGTGGTTTCCTGCCTTGTTAATTTTCCCCATTCTCACTGGTATGAGGTGGTATCTCGTGGTTTTGATTTGTATTTCCCTGATGGCAAGTGATGCAGAGCATTTTCTCATGTGCATGTTGGCCATGTCTATGTCTTCCTCTGTGGAGATTTCTCTTCATGTCTTTTGCCCATTTCATGATTGGATGGTTTGTTTCTTTGCTGTTGAGTTTAATAAGTTCTTTATAGATCTTGGAAACTAGCCCTTTATCTGATAGGTCATTTGCAAATATCTTCTCCCATTCTGTAGGTTGTCTTTTAGTTTTGTTGGCTGTATCCTTTGCTGTGCAAAAGCTTCTTATCTTGATGAAGTCCCAATAGTTCATTTTTGCTTTTGTTTCTTTTGCCTTCGTGGATGTATCTTGCAAGAAGTTACTGTGGCTGAGTTCAAAAAGGGTGTTGCCTGTGTTCTCCTCTAGGATTTTGACGGAATCTTGTCTCACATTTAGATCTTTCATCCATTTTGAGTTTATCTTTGTGTATGGTGAAAGAGAGTGGTCTAGTTTCATTCTTCTGCATGTGGATGTCCAATTTTCCCAGCACCATTTATTGAAGAGACTGTCTTTCTTCCAATGGATAGTCTTTCCTCCTTTATCGAATATTAGTTGACCATAGAGTTCAGGGTCCACTTCTGGGTTCTCTATTCTGTTCCATTGATCTCTGTGTCTGTTTTTGTGCCAGTACCACACTGTCTTGATGACCACAGATTTGTAGTACAACCTGAAATCTGCCATTGTGATGCCCCCAGATATGGTTTTCTTTTTTAAAATTCCCCTGGCTATTCGGGGTCTTTTCTGATTCCACACAAATCTTAAAATAATTTGTTCTAACTCTCTGAAGAAAGTCCATGGTATTTTGATAGGGATTGCATTAAACGTGTAAATTACCCTGGGTAACATTGACATTTTCACAATATTAATTCTGCCAATCTATGAGCATGGAATATTTTTCCATCTCTTTGTGTCTTCCTTAATTTATTTTAGAAGTGTTCTATAATTTTTAGGGTATAGATCCTTTACCTCTTTGGTGAGGTTTATTCCTCGGTATCTTATGCTTTTGGGTGCAATTGTAAATGGGATTGACTCCTTAATTTCTCTTTTTTCAGTCTCATTGTTAGTGTATAGAAATGCCACTGATTTCTGGGCATTGATTTTGTATCCTGCCATGCTACCAAATTGCTGTATGAGTTCTAGCAATCTTGGGGTGGAGACTTTTGGGTTTTCTATGTAGAGTATCATGTCATCGGCGAAGAGGGAGAGTTTGACTTCTTCTTTGCCAATGGGACTTAGTTTCTCAATCCTTGCTTTGTGCCCATGGTTCTCTTGTCTCTTTAATAAAATACATATTAATTTTAGTGCATTCTTTTTTTTCAAGGTTTTATGGTAGGTACAGCAGTCTATCACTATCTTCTGCATCCTAACACTGAGAGGAACTCTGTCGTAAAGGAATTAAAAGTAACCAGACAGTCATGAAGGATCTTACTAAGGAATATATAAAGAACTGTCAAAAAGCAATTTAAGAAAGCAAACAGCTCAATTAAAAAAAAATAAGCAAAAGATATTCACAGGAACTTTACCAAAAAGCTACAGAGATGACAGATAAACACATGAAAAGATGTTCACTATTGTTAGTCATTAGGGAAATGCAAATTAAGTCCACACCAAGATACCTCTACATGTTTATTACATTGGCTAAAATTAAAAAGTCTGATCGTAGCAAATGCTGATAGGGATGAGGAAGAGCTGAGTTTTTCATGTACTCCTAGTGAGAATGTAAAATGCTCTAGCCAATTAGGATAACAGATTGACAGTTTCTTAAAAAGTTAAATATACACCTACCATATGGTATACATGATCCATCCATTTCACAAATAGATATTTACCTAAGAGAAGAGAACACATATGTCCACGTAAAGACTCATACACAAGTGTTCATAGCAGCTTTATTTGTAATAGCCAAAAGTGGAAACAATCACATATTCAACAACAGGTGAATGGGTAAACAAATGTAGAGTGTCTGTACTCTGGAAAGCTCCACAGCATTAAAACAAAGGAACTATTGATCATATAACAGCATTAATGGGGATCCCTGGGTGGCGCAGCGGTTTAGCGCCTGCCTTTGGCCCAGGGCGCGATCCTGGAGACCCGGGATCGAATCCCACGTCAGGCTCCTGGTGCATGGAGCCTGCTTCTCCCTCTGCCTGTGTCTCTGCCTCTCTCTCTCTCTGTGACTATCATAAATAAATTAAAAAAAAATTTAAAAAAAACAGCATTAATGAATCTCAAAATAATAATGCTGAGTAAAAGAATCCAGACCAAAAAAAAAGACTATAGCTGTATGTTTTCTTTTCTTTTTTTTTTTTTTTTGTATGTTTTCTTATAAGTAAAATTCTAGAAAACAGACTATCTTTGGTGACAAGAAAGCAATCAGTTGTTTCCCCAGAACTAGGAAAGCAGGGAGAAGTAACAGGGATTGATGATAAAGAGCACAGCCACACTTTGGGCATGTATATATTCATTGTCTTGACTGGTGTGTGATAATGTCAAAACTTACCAAGCCGTACACTTTAAATATTTGCAATGCATCAGTTATACCTTAAGGACGCTGCAAATATTCTTTTTCAAAAAAAGGAAGTTTGGGCTTATTCTTGGCCCCGTTTTTGGGATATGGGTCCACACTACATGCATAACTCTATAAGAGACTTGTTATTTCAGAAGCATTAATGATTGAGAATGATAGTGTGAGTATATATATGATAAAATTACTTTATGCCACCTCATGATACAGGATCAGTGGAAAAGAGAAAGTGTGATCCAGGTGGCAAAGCTAACTTTTATCAAAGGAGGGTAGTAGCTCTTTTATGTTCTGGTATTCCTGAAGAAATGAAAAGATTTCATTCCCTGCCCTGACCCCCCCGACCCCCGCCTGCCACTGCAAGGGTGTATTTAACAATCTAGCAAACAGTGTGGATTTAGACTGTGATTCCCTCTCTCACATCTCATTTCCCCACATAGGAGGTAGGACATAATAACTGAAGTTGGAGAACCTGATAGAAGACTGATAAAGAGAGCTTTTGGGGTATCCTCCAAATGTTGCTTCACATTCACTTGTTGCCTATCACATGTACTTGGTATTTTTTTATGTACCTATAACATACATGTGACAGAAACACATTAAAGACAAGTTTTTGCCTTTCTAATTAGCTCAAAGCTAAATGAATAAATAATTGAGATGAGACTCAAGAGTTCTTAGAGCACAGTCCTGTTAGAAGGAGAGATGAGGTAAGGCCTTTGTACCCAACAAACTATGCCAGATTAGCAAATTTGTGGGCAGACTTAAATTACTGTAGGATAAGAAATGTGTGCTTTATTTCTTAACCATTTCTCATTTCTAGTTGACTGTCTCCCTGATTTTCTTAAGAAATTTCGTCTAGTAAATAATAAACTTACTTACACAGAAATAGTAAAATTAAATTAATTAAAATTAAATTATCATATTTAATAGAAATATTTTGGAAGATTGTCAAAGCCTCAAGTTTAGAGGCAAGTTTAGCTGTTTTTTCATTCAGCCACTCAATTAACAAATATGGTCTATACTTCTAATAAGTAACATTTTTATATAACCAGTCTTTTACTGATGGATATTTAAGTTGTTTCAAATTTTTATTATTACAAACAAATTGCAAAAGGCATGTGTATGTGTCTGTGTATAATCTTTGCTTGTCTGTGCACCTTTTTCTATTAAACATATTCCTAAAAGTGGAATTGCCGGGCCAGTGACATAAATATTTTAAATTTGCACAGATATTGCCAAGGTATTTTCTGCATTGAGTGGACTTAGCTGTGGATTTTATCTTTGACCTTGGCTGGAGTATTTCCACAGAAACATAGTCTGAAGCCAGATTATAGGAACGCAGGGAAGGGAAGAAGAGGAGACAGCCAGTGGAAACAACTCTTCAGAAGTTTGGTCATAACACTAGGTATAAGGCCCCTTCCCTCTCTCCTGATGGAAGACAACTTTACTGGACAGTCTCAGCTTCTGAGTTCCCATAGGGATCATCTGAGGACTTTGTTGTGATATTGTGACTGAATTATAGCTCAGTTTCTTCTTCCACCCAAACCATATCCCTTCATCCCCCCAGAGGCGTTGCTAGGGAGATCAAGTTACTGCACATTCATTTCCATCCCCGTCTTTTTCTTAGGCTTCACACATCTGCCAATCAAGTATTCTATACCAAGTAAATTTTGCCTTTCAAAAATAAAGTATAAATCAATTCTTGGTTTTTACCAAGAGAATTCTTTGCCTATACGAACTCAAAAAGAATTTCTTCAAATGAAGGGAAATGATCACATATGGAAACACAGATTTTTCAAGGAGAAAGAGCACCAGAAAGGATACACAGGTGGGTGGACATAAAAGTAAGCCCCCCCCCCCCAAAAAAAAGACAACAAAGTCACAGTGCATGGGGATTATATGTAGAAATAAAACATATGACAATAACAAAAGGCAGAGTGAGTGGTAACCATAACATTTGTGAGATCATAAAATATTCAAGGTAAGCTATAATTAATTGTGGGTGTGTATATTAGCTTCCAATGTAACCATTCATTTAAAAATGGTACAAAAGATATAGTTAAAAATCCAGTTGAAGAAATACAGTGAAGTATAATATTTGCTTAATTCAAAAGAAGGCAGAGAACAACAAAAGATTGAAGAACAGATTATACAGAAAACAAATATCAAATGTAGAGCTAATCTCAACTGTCAGTAGTTACATTTGCTGTAAATGGGTTAAACATCCCAGTTAAATGAGGTTATCAGAATGGACTAGACAAGACACATGCATGCATGCTCTTTCTGGATTGGCCTCAAAGTAGTGAGGCACTTTGTATGGTTTTATTTTATTTACTTACTTTTTAAAAGATTTTATTTATTTACTCATGAGAGACACACAGAGAGAGAGGCAGAGACACAGGAAGAAGCAGGCTCCCTGTGGAGTCCCAATGTGGGACTCCATCCCGGATCTCTGGGATCGCACCCTGAGCCGAAAGCAGATGCTCAACCACTGAGCCACCCAGGGGTGGGTTTGTAGGGTTTTAAAACTGTCTTTACAATGGAATTAGCTGCATGAATCTTGCCTATAAAATGTTCACACACACAGGCACGTGTATGCCATTAGGAGAGCTATACTTCAAAGATAAAGTATAGGAGTATTAAAAGTAGAAGAATAGGAAATGATATGTCATGCAGGTCTCTTGAGGGATCCTGTGACTATTCTTTATTTCCAGAGGTGGGATTTCCTCACTGGGCTTCAGGAAGGGGAAAAAAAAAAAAAAAAAAACCAAAAAAAAAAACAAATTCAAAGAGAGAACAAAAGAAAAGTTGGGAGAAGGACATAGAAAATAGAAGAGAAGGGGAAGAATGGAGAAGAGGAAGAAGGGAGAGAGGGAGTGTCTGGAAATCTAAAAGGGGAAAATAGTAGAAGAAAGGAAGGAATAGGGAAGTAGGGCAAATCGGATGGAAAAAATTGCTATCATAAAGTTTGCAAGTAATTTCTCTTTGGGCCTCGAATTTCTGGCAAATGCAGCTCACAATTCTTATGGTCTCTTCTAGTATGAACCACTCTCTAACCTTTTCCTTCTCATTTGTCTATACATTGCATTTTTAAATGCTCCCCCCCCCTTTTTTTTAGTATCAGGAAACAAGCCTTTGCTGGGTTAGGGAATAGAGCAAAATGCTTTCAGTGTGCAAGTGCCACTAATTATTTCAATTACCTGCATTCTCCTTAGCCACTCCCTGGGAATGCTAAGTGCTCCATTCCATACCACATAACCAACACTCTGTCCTCTGAGGAGGTGATTTAGTAGGTGACTTCTCCACTAGAGGGATTTTGAAAGAAATTTTATGAGAAGATTTTATATTTGAAATGATGATGAGGCTATGAACATTGGCAGCACAAAGCTGCAGAAATATTTAGCAAGACTGGAAGTAGCTCACCCAAGGACAGGGGAGTCTCAAAGAGGCCTTAGGTGAGTTTTTTTTTTTTTTTTTTTTAATAAGTAACATTTCTATGGAAGGAGAGAAATTGTTTCACATTGTTATTCCTCAAGTGGCCTCAAAACAGAGAAGGCACTTGGACTTCCTAAAGTTTTAGGACTTTAAAACTATCCTTCCAATGGAATTACCTGCATAAGTTTTGCCTGTAAAATATTCAGCACTAGCGGTCTCTGAAACAAACTGCAGTATGACCCAGTCATAGTAAGAAAATAATAAATAAAATCTTTATAAAAAAGATTACCTGATTCAAACACAGCGATGAGTATAAATAATTCATCTGTATGTCTGGTTACAACATGAAGATGACATAAAAATATCTCATTTATCTGTTGACAGAGTCACAGATACATACCACTGTTAATATTTTTCCCATCCAAGTGAACCCCAAGTTAAGAATGTTCTGAGTGAGGGGTCATGAAATTTGGAACTTCCTGACTTTTAGCAAAAGCAATTAATAGACTAGATAGAATAAAAGAGACTTATGTGATTGTTTTCTTTATGGCATAAGAATTTCCCATGATAAGAAGTAGGTAAAAAATCTGAAGCTCAATATTCAAGGTTAGTATAAACTATTAATAAGACTAGCATTCATAATATATTTTAGGCCGCTGTTGCCTTCTATCATTCTTTATCTTGTTTCTTGAGAGAAGGCAGACCTTTCCCTTCCAAAGTTGTGGTCTTAATAGCAGCCAAAATCTTGATATGGAACATACTTTGCGATTTGTGGGTATCCAGAATATGACAATAAAAATGACATATATCCTAGTAAAGCTTGGCTATGTAGTTCTATGTTAAAAAAAATCTTTCCCTTGCTTGTCCTGGAAGATCTCTTCTATATTTGGGTTCCTATCTACACCAGTGGGGAGTTGGATGTTACAATCCTTGGAATGTGAGGTCCTCTCTGCTGAGAATAAACAATCAAATCTCAGGAGATGGATGTATGTATGGCCCTGGGGTTTATAGGTGATCTGGGCCTCTGTAAAAAAAAAAAAAAAAAAAAAAAAAAAAAAATCTGAGCGATTGGAAACCTCAGACAAAATGCTGAGCCTAGGTGAGACCTATACTAACATACTGTTCCCTTTCCTGCTTGATTAAATTGTTACTAAGGAAACACCTTTGGATTGTGAAATTGGCCTTTTCTATCCACCATTCGTATGTAAAAATTAACAAGTGGGAAAGGAGGGAGCCATGAAGTACTTTGAGAACATGTGACTAGTAAGAGAGTTGCACAAAGCAGGGATAAGCCCTTTAAGGGGGAAAAAAAAAAAAAGCTTTTCAGAGGGAAGAAACTTAGAAGAGGATGTAATAAAGTAACCAAACAAGTCTTGTCAAGTTTTAAAAAGTACAATTTAGAAAATGAATGGTTAGAAATTCAGTGGGGCATGTTCATCACAAAATGCTATATAATGTTTGAAACTGTATCCTTTTGGAGCCAGGCCGGAGGCTGTCATTACTGGCCTACCAGAGAGTACTTTCTTAGCTATATTAATTCTCTTAAAAATAATCTGTTTTCTACTTTTGCTTTTCTTTTCCTGTTGAAACTGAAAAGATAGTAAATGGAAAATGAGCAGATGAAATTAATTTTCTCTATCTGGGGGAAAAGTTATTAGATGTTATGCAGTTCTAGCCATAATAAATAGCATATGTGATATGAGGAATTTTATATGATTGCTGGTATACTTTGTCATCTTCCAAGAGGAAGCTGGCTCTTGAAATACAAAATATGTACTTTTAATAAGGCACTTGGGAAATTCTGCTGGAAGTATTTGTTGAGTTGACTGGGGTGACGCTTATGTAGTTGATTCATATACAGGGCAGTCTTGCCAAGGAAACCGCATTTTACTACCCCACGGAAGTCTTCATGAGCCTGTGCACTCTGCCATCCCAGTTCATCCTGAAGGAGGCCCATATGTAGACAGCAGCAGCCCCCTGATCTCCCAGATTGCAAGCTCAGCACAGCAGGTACACAGGGTTCTGGAAGCAGCATGATCACCTACAAGACAGCACCAGCCAATACCTATGCAAGCTGACATGGACAGCTCTTTCTGCTCATTGACCCCAGAAAGGCAGGAGGAGTAAGGGGTATCACCGGGACATGGCTTTTCTAACACATCAGCACCTCTCTCCCCCAGAAGATGCCCAAACCACCCACCCTTGCTTGACACTATGTGTTCCTGCACATGACACCTGTCTCCCAGGGGGCTTTTCCTCAGATGTCTTGTTTTTTATACAGAAGCTGAAAAGTTGTCTGTAATAGAGAAAAGAGAAGCAGCTTTGCCAGTCCTGGCACATCCTTTACTTCTGGTGAGCCCACCACCTAGATCTGGAAATCCCACCCCAGGAGCTCTTCCTAGCTAGTATTATTTTGATCCTGTGCACAGCTGGCTGTGCGCCAGCTCTGAGTTATTGACATCTGGGTCAGATACTGTGCCTTGATCAAGGGAACCTCGGATTGGAATTTGCTGTCCTGATCTGCTGCCTGAGATTTGTGAGTGGAGAGGACATGCCCAGCATGTGTGCACAGAGTCCCTCATGAGTCATCCTGTATTGTGCTGGTTGAGCCTCGTCTTGCCAAGCACCATTTAGAGCTTTTGTTGGTGGGTCGTGTTGCTTTCAATTGAAGCACATGATGTACTGAAGGATCACATATCCAAGCAACATAGCCTCTCTTCACTGAGGCAACCAAACCTCTTACCTTTCAATCACTCTCCCGCTGGTGAATAACAAGCCTTTCCTCCGGGCCGTGTCCTCAGGGCAGGGAGCTTCGCTGCTCCGGGCTCTGCCGCCGAGGCCATGGAGGGAATGAAGAGAATCCGGGTGGCATTGTTGCCGACCTTGGCATAGGCCCTGGGCGTAATGTGATAATCCCAGCCTGCCAGCCCAGGGGAGGAGGCCGCAGGCATACCTTACTCAGGAATCAACTTCTGACCTCTTGGCTTTTCTACACCCCCCACCCCCGTCCCCAAAACAATTTTGGTTAAAATGCTAGTTGCTCTGTTATAAATTATCCTTTAGTTAAGGGGTTTGGCTTCTGGGTGAGTTACTGCGGTTTGAAAAGAAAAAGAAAGGAAAAAAAAATTGGAACATCTTGGTTTAGCCAAGACCCAGCGTTCCTAACCTTCCTAACCGAGGAGAAGTGAAAGCAGGCTAGAGAAGGCAACATGCAGGGGCCTGGGGATAAGTTTTCCTCACATGCTGGTTGAAACTGTAGGCTCAGAACTTGCAGATAGTGTAATTTTTTAGAAGTATCCTTTTCTGCACCTGAGTTTCTCAGGGGAGCAGGCTGAGAAGAATATGCCTTTTATGCCTTTCGACGATAGTTATTTAGGACTTTTTTCACATTCTCCACATGTGTCAGAGGGATTCCTGAGAGTGCTGGAGCTGCTTTTCTGACATGGACCTGACAGTGGTGCAGCAGGCCTGGGAGCAGAGCCGCCTGGGCAGAGGTTTCAGAGGCCCACAGGCATCGTGTCGTGTCCACCAGCAACACGGGAGAAAACCATTGCAGCCCGCAGCGTGCTAGGGGAGGGCGGTTAACTTGCACCATCGCTTGGTTCTGCAGAGAAAATGGACTACTTTTGTTTGTAATTTAAGGGCATTGCTGTGTGCGGTCACTGGCTGCTGAGTAGAAAAACAAACATGGAAATAAATGCCCAGTGTTGTTTAATGTTTTACTTTTGTCTCCATCATTCCATCTCTCTTTTCAGAAGAATAAGTCTCTTTTCAATAAAAATACTTTGAGGGCGCTTGGGTTGCTCAATGGGTTGCGTGTGTGACTCTTGATCTCAACTCAGGTCTTGATCTCAGAGTTGTGATTTGGAGCTCTGAGTTGGGCCCTGTCCTGGGTGTGGAACCTACTTTAAAAAGTAATCAATTAATTAATTAATTAAAATGTAAATGCTCAATCTTTCTTTTTTTTTTTAAGATTTATTTATTTATTTATTTATTTATTTATTTATTTATTTATGATAGACTGAGAGAGAGAGAGAGGCAGAGACACAGGAGGAAGGAGAAGCAGGCTCCATGCCAGGAGCCCGACGTGGGACTCGATCCCAGGACTCCAGGATCGCGCCCTGGGCCAAAGGCAGGCGCCAAACCGCTGAGCCACCCAGGGATTCCCTAAATGCTCAATCTTTCAAAAGTTTTTTCCTGCCCGTTTCTCTCCTTTCAGGGGCCTCTAGTTGTGCTGCCATAGGGAAGAAATGGGCCTCTGGCCTCCGGCTTGCCCTGGCATGTAGCGGCTCCTAGCAGCCATCTGCTAGGCACTGCCCCTTGGCTCCCTGAGGCTCCTATCCTTACTGGCTCCATATTTGCAGCTGGTAAGTGTGTGGCTGCTTTTGGCATAGGATGTCCCCTGCCTTCCTGTGGATATGACCTTCCCTTAGCTCTCCCTGACTGCACAGCATCACTCCTACATCTGCAACAGCCTTCTCTGCTTTTTCAGGGTTAACTAGCCTTGTTCTGGTGACAGGCCTGGCCCAGTCTCTGCCAATTTAGCATGTGTGCGACCCCTGGGGGAGTTGAGATCAACATGAGAACAATGCTCAAGCCTTTGTGATGCCCTCTCTTGTGAGGTCCGGTCCATGTGGGTGCCTGGCAGCCTGAGAGGCACCACCTAGACCTCTCGGGTCCCTCTCAGGTCTCCCACCCTTGGGAATAGAGCCCACGAAGGAGCAGTCAGGAAACATGTGTCCACTTGCTACTCTTTCCCACCTTGGTTTCCCTTTATTTTCCTCAGGAAAGAGATGAAGGAATAGGATTTTCTTGGACCCCCTTCTTCCTCTTTATCCTTGTTAAACCTTAAACTTGGGTACTGGGATAGCATCTTCATAATTCCACAGAAGTCAATTAGCTGGGCCCTCTAGGTTTGCTTTTGATATGCTAAAGAGTAGACAAAGGAATTTAGCAAAGCCTCTCTTTGCACAAAGGCTGGTTTTAAAGCCTAAAATCTCCACACAAAATGAACTTCCTGTCACATATTTCTCAAAAGTTGATCTCCATGATGAGAAAGTGTTGTAGAATATGCATTAAAAGAGCAAGTAAAAATCATCCGTTTAATATTTGCTGAAGTATTTTCAATATTTAAACCTCATGTGGCCAGGACTGCCACACTGCACATCTCCTAGGGGATGAGATCAGTGTTCCTGGCACGGTGCTGGGTGTCACTACCTTCGGTTCTTACTTTCAATGCATGTGTCCATCGTCCATCGGTAGTGAAGCTTTATGTAAAAGGAGAGGATGCCGGGAGGTAGAAAAATCTTTGTAGAATGAGGTGTCAGTCAAATTCCTAGCCAGGTTGTTTAATCATGTTTGCTCTTGTAATGGGATAATAATCAGGAAAGATTCTCATTCAAGTCAATGAATACCAAGAAATTCTAGGTGAAATATATTTTGACTCTCTGTTCTTTGACTTTCTTCAGCAAGAATGCTTCTACTTTGGCACCAAAACCATGGATGTTTTGTGTTTAACCTTTCAACTTTGCCCATGCTTCAGAAGCTCCTGTTGCTTCCGTGTTTCTACTCTGCTTGGGTAAACAGTCTGTGCTCTAGGCTTCCTTTGGTTGTTTTCTGTGACAGTTTAAAATGAATATAAAAATAAATGACATGCTGAATTGCACCCTATGAGACAGTGAATTATGTCAGTTAAAGGTGTGATTTTTAAAAAGGAAAAAAAAATTATCCACACACAAAATTATTTTTTCTCATTAAAAATAAAAAGATAATATCCCAAAAGCTTCTCTGAAACTTGATTTCCTTGCTGAACCATACACCAGAGAAATACCCTCAAATTAACTAGCCTTTATCCGATGTATTCCTTTTAATGCTGTCAGATACATTTTATGAATGTAATGACATTTTCAAGAATTCCTCTTTCAATAAACATTCACTTTAATACACTTTAAGTACTCTTTATTAAGTACTATAAAAATAATTTTTTAATGTCTGTGTGCTATTATATGTGGATTACAGTATAGATATTTTCAACTTAATGAATATTGTGGATTGCTTTCCAACAAAACCCTCCAATAATTTACATTTCCAAAAGCAGTGTAGTAGAATTTTTCCTGAATCCTTGCCAGAAATAGCTATCCTAAGTCTTTATTTTTTATAATCTGATGGCTCTAAATTATCTCACTGTTGCCCTAACAGAGTTGAATGCTTTTGGTGTTTTGCTTTCAACCGACTCTTTGTTATCCCAACAGCTATTGGGTTGTTTGCCTTGCTTTTGTTAGTTTATAAGACCTGTTTGTATACTAATGGTATTAGGCGTTTACCTATCACATATGTTGTAAATATTTGTTCCAATGTGGTCCCTTTTTCAAGCATGATTTTAAATTTTGAATATTTATTGATTTTTTTTTTAAATTTTGAATATTTAAATAAATCTTTCTTTTTAGTGGTCTGGGTTCCCAGAATTGGTAAAACAGTATCTCCTGACTCTAGAACTGTACATAAAGAATTTTGAACGGTTTTTATGGTTTTAAGTTTTTACACTTAAGTCTTTAATCCATCTGGAATTTATTTTTGTATTTGGTGTGACTTGAGGTCCAACTTAGTTTTTTCTGGATAACCAGTTCAAGCTCCATTTATGAAATTAATGACCTCTTCCGACTGAATGAAATATCACTTTAGTCCTGAATTAAACTTTATTTTATATTAGGTTTTATTTCTCTCCACTCACTTGTCTATTCCTGCTCTGCTATTATTTTTGATAGGCAGGTCCTCCTTTCACTAGCCTCAGTGACCAAAGAGAAGTATAGGGAAGAACATCCAGCAGATTGCTCAATTAGTTCATGAGAGGCAAGATGAAGGGGTAATGGAGAGGTAACACGGTAAAGAGACAAAGGGGAGAGAGAAGGCAAAGAAAAAAAAAAGACTGCAGGATAAAAGCTGTCCATGAAAAAAAAAAATACATGTAAGATAAAATCCCGATACTGCCGCTTTTTCTTCCTCCCACTCCATAGAGAAGGATGTTGTGAATATTAGCAGTGAGACACATTACCACTGTCATGATCACTTCCAAATGAGCATCATTGTGTTACTGCCAACTGCTGTGCTTGGGAAGGCCCATAAGAAAGTGGTGAGATTTCTTCCCTATGACGAGCTTTCAAGTGAGTTTGAATTGTGAATTCAAAGAGGAACATAGTTGATAAAAATGGCCCTCTGGAAGGAGAATCTTCTTTTCTACAAAATGATCAACCATACTGAATTATTAGCAGCAGAGCTGGACATTGTTTTCAAAGGTTGAATATCATGACAGATCCAACTCATTATTGCACATTTGTATTGCATTCTTTATTTAAATAGCTAAGTGCACAAAGAGAAAATTGTTTCAGTTTGAAAAAGCGTAGATTTTCCCCTTGAGTGAAAGGATTCTTTCTGCCTCAGGAGTTTTTATTTACACCAGCTCTCCCAAGGGTCTCTCCATCTGCTCATTCTTTCTCCTGGCCTCAGTTAGTGTTCTGTGTTAAGAGTACAGATTTACATAATGGGCTATTCCTTACTGGAAAGGATGTATTTTAACCCATTTTGGGAAGCATATAGTAAAAAAACAAACTCATACTGTAGATATTTGGAAGCCTTATTGTTTATTTCTTTACTTTTATATTCTTTCTTGTTTTCTACTTCAGGTGCTTTTTTAGTCTGTATGATTTTTTTGCCTTATTTAGTTAACTTATGTTATAATTTTTATAAAACTATTACAGACAGAATCTTTTCACTCTTGTCAATGAGAAGAATGTATCATTAGAACCCTTCACCTAATGTATAGTATTTGTGTTGAAGGAATGGTGTGGGAAAAATTAAGAAAGTCATTTTATTAAAGCAATTTGCAGTGATTTTGTTTGTGAACCTAATTGGGGAAATTGGGAGTTATTTGTAGAAATAAGATGATACAGAAAAATCCAAACGTCTGCTTTCTCTTCTTCTCCTCTGCATTACCTATCAATATAGTGTATTTATATTCCTCCTGTGAGGGTGGTTTATGTATAATTCTCCTAGAATAAAAGTAAACATTGCATATTATACTTCTTTATAGTAATATTTTTGAATATTTTAATTAGAATCATCAGAAAGAGGGATCCCTGGGTGGCTCAGCAGTTTGGCACCTGCCTTTGGCCCAGGGCATGATCCTGGAGTCCCAGGATCGAGTCCCACTTCGGGCTCCCGGCTTGGAGCCTGCTTCTCCCTCTGTGTCACTGCCTCTCTCTCTCTCTCTCTCTCTTTGTGTGTGTCTCATAAATTAATAAATAAATCTTAAAAAAAATCATCAGAAAGATTTGCATGAACTAGAGCTCGGAATTGTTAATTTGAAAAAATACATTAAAATGGTATATGGGATGAAGGTTTCAAATTATATTCATTTTTTATTTTTTTATTTTATTTCAAAAAATACTCTATGTATTCATGAGAGACACAGAAAGAGAGAGAGAGAGAGAAAGAGGCAGAGACACAGGCAGAGGGAGAAGCAAGCTTCCTGCAAGGAGCCCAATGCGGGAGCCTGATGGGGACTCAATCTCAGATCCTGGGATCACGCCCTGAGCCGAAGGCAGACGCTCGACCACTGAGCCACCCAGTCGTCCCATATACATTTTGTTTTTAAGTAATGCCGCTACGCCTGAAACTACATCAAAAGATACATTCCAAGACCCCTTGCCCAGCTCTTCTGTGGGATTTTTAGACAAAGACCTCTTAATTGGCTGTCAGTGAGTAACACCTCACATTCTTTTCCATCCATATGATATGGGAGAAATAAGAGAGACTTAAACAACACAATATAATATTGTTGAAAATTGTCTTATAGACACAAGCTTTGATTTCACATCTGGAGACCTGATAGTAGGGAAAAGATTCCCCTCCCCTTCCTCTCACCATTTTTCTAAAGCTGGCCTCAATTCAAGATAAAAAGAAAGTTCTAAAATTTAAGATTATTTTAGTATCAAAGGGAGACAGTGAAAACTGCGTTTTCACCAAAATTGTAGGCTTATGTCTTCTTTTTAAATTAAGCTTAAAAAAAGCCAGCCCCAACATTTTAGCATAGAAGCTCACAAAGGATAGGGCCAATGTTTAGTCAGGGGCATTCATAATACAGTGTTAATCTGATCTTGTTAATATTTTAATAGAAAAAGTATTATTGTAAATTAAAAGAAGAAAATGTATTTCTAAAAATCTTAAAACCAAAAAATCAAAATTAAAAGCAACCTTTAGAATTTAATTCAAAAATTTTGAAATGAATAAGACATAGTGAAAAAAAGGACTACATAGTAGGAACATATTTCTGAAATTAGTATCCAATATTTTTTCTCCAAATATTTCCCACTTCTTTCCTTTTATTTCAGATAGCTGGCCAGGGCATATTGTTTTCTAGACACTTTTTGGATTGAAAATTCTGAATGTCCAATATTTAAGGTAAACAGGTGGTGGTGGTGTGGATTTGAAGAGAGTGCACCAGAATGGTCCCCATGTCTTAAAGATTCTTTAGAAGTAGTGGAGAAGACCCAGTCTTAAAGCCAAAGGGACAGAAAATAGGGTTGCCTAAAATACTTCAGGGATCAGAGTGAATGTTCAAGAAGATAATAGATCAGTACATGCCTGTGTAGCCAGAAGGCCTTGAGAATCGGAAGAATGTTGCATACTCTACTATACCTTCATACTTGGTCAGCCCCCTAGAACTTAGACCCAATGCCGAAGATGAAAAGGAGAGAGAGCACAGCATGCTGATGAAAATTAGCTCTGTCATCTGACATGAAGGTTCAGAGTAGAAATTCAGTTGATTTAAAGACAATGAAATTATCTCACTAGGAGTGTGAATTGAGATTCAAAGCCACTATATTGAAAACAATAGAGAGGGAGAGAGGCGGAGTATCTGTCTCATCAGTGGGCTTTTCCCCCTTTTTACCTTTAGCTGCAGCCAGTAAAGGAAAGTTCATCTTTATCTGGCAAGAGTTTAATTTTCTTTGATGGCTGTTTGGTTGTGTGTGTGTGTGTGTGTGAGAGAGAGAGAGAGAGAGAGAGAGAGAGAGAGCGCCCCTGTGCAAGTGTGGGGAGGGGCAGAGGGAAAGAGAGAATCTCAGACTCCACACCCAGTGCAGAACCTGATGTGGGTCTTGATCTTGTGACCCTGAAGTCAGGACCTGAGCCGAAATCAAGTGTTAGATGCTTAACTGACTGAGCCACCCATGGCTTTTTAAAGCATGGCTCATATCAGTGGAATGGCAGGTATTAAATGGAGCTCCTAAGGGCTGTCTCCATGTTCTGCTGTGAGATAGTCTGCAAGTGGGAAGCCTACCATCCGTACAGTGTCAACATTTTTCCTTCTCTTTCACTTTAGTCTCTTTTCTTATGTATTTAGAGGTGTCTTGTGTTTTATTGATCAGAAAATAGAAAATAGTATAATTTTAGTATGTATCTTTGCTATGATATAGGCTATGTAGTACTTTAAAATGTTGGCTTTAGTTTACTTCTCCAGTTTTCTTTGCATCCTTTCACTGTTTTTTTCTCATTGCCTTTAAAGCTCTACTGTCATTAAATTTTTTTCTTTTGGATTTCTTTTTTACTTTATGTGATGTTATTAACTTCAGTGGTAATCCTTTTCTCCTTTCTGGTTATGTGTTTTGAATATATTCTCAGTTTTTATCTTTTATCTTATATTTTGTTTTGCTGCCTTATATTGTTTTTCCTTCCCAAATGTTTTATCATGCTGGTGTGATTTTTCTTGGTGTTAAGATTTAATCCTCTTACTCCTCTATCTTTTCTATATTCTGTTGCTTTGTTTTATTTTCTTTATCTTGAGGGGAGTGTGATTAATTTTTTTCAATAGCAAATGAGAAGCCAAGTTCAAAGCATGGTAGCACTGAACAGAGAACACTGGAAAGTTGAATGGAGAGTGTAATCATCTGGCCTAGTGCATGCTTGCTGATACTCATGTGACATTTTGTCAAATTATAGTTATTATTGACTTGGCTAATGATTTACGATATTTTAAATTAACCAATTGTCTGTCTAGACACAAACTGGAGAAACCCTCAAACTGATTTTTGAGAAATGTCTTAGCCCTGTTCATGGATTGACCTTTGACTCACTTCCATTCTGCAACAGGGAGTGCCATATACTTGTTGGACTTTCCAATTCTCAGAAAAGACTAGCAGTGCTAGGCTGAGAATGAAAATATACATCTTTGTTATAGCTTCTTCCAAGAGCAATTTGAAAGTTTATGCCAAAATTTGAAATCTGCACAGAGCAATTCCCCATTGAAGAATGAAGAATATATTCTATGGAAATACAGAAGTACTCAAGGAAACCCTGTAAGGCATGTATATAATTTGAAAACAATCTAAATGCTCACTTAATAGGACATTTTATTTTATTTAAATATATGCTACATATATGTTAAAGAATAAGTTGGTCCTCCAGGCCCAGCAGTATTAAAGATTGAATTTCTGAAGGTACGTGCTCTTACAAACATAAAACATTTAGGGGGTGCCTCAGTGGCTCTGTTGGTTAAGTGTATGACTCTTGATTTCAACTTAGGTCAGGATCTCAGGGTCATAGGACAGTCAGGCCCCATGTCGGGCTTTGTGCTGGGTATGGAGCTTGCTCAGGGTTCCCGCTCTCCCTCTCCTGCTCCTTCCCCCCACCCACCCTTAAGAAAAAAAAAAAAAAGAAAGAAAAGATTAAATATACATATATTCATGAAAATATGTAGGAGCCAAAAATATAGGGGAAAAAAGCCAAAATGGTAAGTATATGTGTTGACATGGTTGCATTGGGAGGATTTCAGTATACAGTGTACAACCAAATAATTGGTAATAACAATTTAAAAAACTTAGAAACAGGAATTTCACCCTTGAAACCTATTTCTATAGAAGTTACCTAAGAGATCAGTAGGTAATGCAGATTTAGTAATGATTTCTGGGGAATAATGAGTATAAAAGGTTAGAGTTATAAATGTTGATTGTCATTATATATACACCTTTTAAATATTGCTTTAAAAAGTTAGATAAGGATTTTGGGAAAATAATGAAAGTGGCCTAATTTTTAATCCTTTTGAACCTCTCTACAAATGCAGACAAATAATTAGGATGTCACTTTGGAATAAAAGGACCACTATCTACAATAAAACTAACAGACAAGATATTCTTAAAATTGCATGTTTAGGACAAAGCATGGCATTGTTTAACCGAGGGGTAGGCAAATAGAAGCAAAAAATCAGGAGTATTTAAAGATAATCAACAACAACAAAAAAAGATAATCAACAGGTACACAATAGAAGATATTGTAGACCAATTCAAAAACAGCAGCTAAAAATAGAAAAATTTTAAACATTTTTATAAATAACATTTTTAATATAAAAATGCTAACACATTTATAAAACATTTTTATAAAACACAAAACAGATAAAACCATTTTTATATATAACAACTTGAGGATGAGTGCAAGGGATATGGTAAGGTTTAAGAAGTCCAGAGCAGTGCTATTCACTCTCAAAACAAAACACAAACCTATGAGAAACTGACAGGAATACATTTAAATTAGTCAGAACAGTGTCAGTAGGAGCAGAAAGAAGTTTACATAGAAGTGGAGGAGGGGCACAGAGGCAAGAGATTGTCAGAAAGTAAGAGGCTATAGCTTTTAACACTTCATTAAAACTACAAAGCAGAGTTGTAGAAAAAATGGTTCTAGGAAAGCTCTTACAACCTGTCCATCTCTCCTATAAATTAAGGAAAACTAAATTGGATTCCATAACAAGTAATTACAAGGGAAAAAGGAAAGCAAGAATAAGAGGCATAACAATGTTCCCACAGAAAATTGAAGCCAAGAAGACATGCCCATAAAACAAAAAATATAACCTTATGACATAACTTTTCAAAGTGAGCTAAAAGTTAGTTATAGATGATTTGAAACATCATAAATGAAACTAAAATAGGAATTAATGATCGAAGAAAAAAATCACTTCAGAAATACAGTGTAGAATCAACAAGAGAATAAATGTATACCACCAATAACACCTGGAAGTAAATAGTAAGCAAAAAGGAAAAAAATATAGCACTAGAAAAGAGTTAAAAAAAAAAAGTGCAAAATGAAGATAGGCGAAGAAGGTCCAATATGCCTGTAATTAGGGATCCTTGAATGAGAAAACTAAGCCAATGGAAAAGAATAGTAACAACTGTAACTCAAGAAAATGTTTTTAAAATTAAAAACAAGACAAAACTATACATTGAAAGAACTCACCTTATATATGTTGAGATTTGGCATAGAATTGTGTCACTTAAAATATGTACAGAACTGCAAAGTCACATTAACATAAAACTACTGGTCTTTAAAGAAAGAGAAAAATAAATTGAGCCCTAAGAAAAAAGACCAAGACATTTCTCAAAAAAAAAAAAAAAAAAAAAAAAAAAATCTGATGACATCAAACTTCTTGATAGTAATGCTTTATGCTAAAAGATAATAGTCTTTAGCTCACATTTTCTTTTATTGAGTAAAGACTTTATAACTAGCTAAAATGACTTTCTAATAGAACATTTGCTGGCAAAGTTATGAACATGCAGTAATTCAGAGAATATTTTTTTCTGAAGAATTTACCAAAGAATGAGCCTTCAGGAAATGATAAAGAACCAAAGACAATTAACATAAGTACTGGTAATAAATATTGAATGTATATTTGCGCATAAAACTAAAACCAAATGGTAGTTATATGAGAAAACTTTAGTGTGTAATGGCTATACACTACAAAGATGGAGATATACCATAACTATCAAAATATTAAGGGAGAATAAGAAAAGCATGAAAAGTTTAAAAAGCTCACTAATTATTTCATAATTTATTATTGGGAGTACACTGATGTTGTTTCAAAGATGTTCAAGGAGATGCAGAGAATAGAAAACTAGATTATTGTCTTATAATATTCAATTTTCAAATAGAAAATAACCAAAATAGGGAAGGTGCCAAGTGTTTTATGTAACATAAAACAGTATGGCAGAATTGGAGCCAAAATACAGATCTATAAAAAAAGGGGGGAGGGTTAATTGACCTCGTAACATTTTTTCTGATTGATGAATAAAGCAACATCTAAAACTACATTATATATAAGATATCCCTAAAAGAAAGAGATTTAGAATAGCCGAAAATAAAATAATTGTCAAGGATGTATCAAGTAAATAAATCAGTGGTCAAAATATTGATATTTGACAAGGTGGAATTTAAACTGAAAAATAATGATAAGATGTTTTTACTTACTCCATATACAAAAATAAATTCAAAATGGATGAAAGACCTAAATGTGAGATGGAATCCATCAAAATCCTAGAGAACACAGGCAACAACCTCTTTGACATTGGCTATAGCATCTTCTTACTAGACACTTTGCCAGAGTCAAGGGAAACAAAAGGAAAAATAAACTATTGAGACTTCATCAAGATAAAAAGCTTCTGCACAGGGAAAAAAATAATCAACTAAAAGGCAACCTTTGAAATGGGAGAAGACATTCTCAAATGACATATCTGATAAAGAGCTAGTATCCAAAATATATAAAGAACTTCTCAAACTCAACACCCCCCAAAACATAATTCAATTAAAAACTATGTAGAAGACAAATAGACATTTTTCCAAAGAAGACACACAGATGGCCAACAAACACATGGAAAGATGCTCAAAATCATTCATCATTAGGGACATACAAATCAAAACTACAATGAGCTAGCACCTCATGCCTGTCAGAATGGCTAAAATGAACAAGACAGGAAACAACAAATGTTGGTGAGGATGTGGAGAAAGAAGAACCCTCTTACACTGATGGTGGGAATGCAAACTGGGGCAGCCACTCTGGAAAACAGTATGGAGGTTCTTCAAATAGTTAAAAATAGAAGTACCCTATGATCCACCAATGGCAGGATACTAGGTATTTACCCAAAGGATACAAAAAAAAAAATACTAATATCAAGGGATACATGCACTCTGATGTGTATAGGAGCATTATCAGCAATAGCCAGTTTGGAAAGAGCCCAGATGTCCAACAACTGATGAATGGATAAAGAAGATGTGATATACATACAATGGAATATTATTCAGCCACCAAAAGCATGAAATCTTGCCACTTGCAATGATGAGATGGAGCTAGAGCATATTATGCTAAGTGAAATAAGTTCATCAGAGAAAGACAAATACCATATCATTTCACTCATGTGAAATTTAACATCAGGGGAAAAAACAGAGAGGCAAACCAGAAAACAGATTATCAGCTATAGGGAACAAACAGTTACTGGAGGGGAAGTGAGAGGGGGATGGGTTAAATGAGTGATAGGTAGTAAGAAGAGTGCTGTGATGAGCACTGGACGTTGTATGTAAGAGATGAATCTCTAAGTTCTGCACCTGAAACTAATATTGCAATGTTTGTTAACAAACTGGAATTTAAATAGAAACTTGAAAAAAATTTCTGTCTAACTATACCATAAAAAAGAACAAAAAAGGTAAATAATGAGACATAAAGATATTTTATACAACTAAAGACTAAAATTCACAATGAAAATAAATTATGTATATTTGCACAAGACAGAAGCATCTCTTATAGGAGATTGAGTGGGAAATAGACAAAAGTTAAATAATATATCAGAAAATCTTAATATACATTTAAAATCCAAAAGAGATGAATTCGATGAAAAATTAAAGATGCTGTAGAACAAGACCAGCAAATATTTTCTGTGAGGCGCCAGGTAGTAAATATTTTAGAATTTGTATACCATACTGTCCCATTGCAAGTACTCAACTCTGAAGTAGTACAAAAACAGCCAGAGATACATAAATGAATAGGTATAGCTATTTTTCAGTAAAACTTTATTCCCACAAGTTTGCTACAGTCTGGCCCTACTGCCCTTTTGCTAACTAACTCCTGATCTAGGAAACCTTAGATTTCTGTGTGTATGTATGTATGTATCTAGATATATATACATATATATATCTTTCTGTGTAATTAAATAGATCATATATAGCTATATAGTCAAATCTATACATAACAAATACATTTTTTCTAGTGTATGAGGAGCAATCCAAAAATTGACACTAATGTAGGCCATAGAAAAATCCATAAATTGCAAGAGTTAGATATAGTACAGGAACATTTTTTTTCCTTTATATAATTACACTAAAATTAATCACACACACACACACACACACACACACACACCAAGAATACAAAACAAAACAAAAAACCCAAACCCACAAAACATTCTAACACTTGGAAACTTCTGCCATTAAATCCTATATCGATAGGACTAAAAACTGGAAGATACAGAATTTAAAAATATAATCTAAAAAGTTAAAAATTAAAACCCAAATAAACCAAAATAAGCAGAAGACTTCAGTTAAAAGCATAAATTACCACTTTAGCAAACAAAAATACTATAAAACCAAAAGGTGTGTTTTTGAACAAAATTGATGTCCTTAGCTAACTTGATCAAGAAAAAAGGGGATAAAGTATATATGTACACAATTAGAAAGTACAAAAAATAAGCCTGAAAAGAGAAAATTTTTAAATATTTTAAGAGACTACACAACTTTATGGAAATATTTTGAATACCTCAACTAAGTGGATAAATTTTTAGAATAAACGAAAACTACCAAAAAAAAATTACACAAATTAACCTAAAAATATGGAGACATTGGCTAAGTCCATCCCCACAGAAACCACTTCCAGTGGTTTTGTGCGAGAATTCAACTAAGACTTTTATGATGACATGACTGTAATACTACTTAATTATTTGAAAGAGTTTTTACTCAAAGAAGAACAAATTAAAGTTTATTTTTATGAAGTAGATGCCATATTTTAAAAACTAATACAAGAAAATACCAGAGAAGAAACAATAGACTAATCTTACTCATGAATATTGATGCAGAGGTCTCAATTAAATGTATATTAGTATACTAATATTTGTCATTATGTTACCAGATCCTTTTCATTATGTTGCCTTAGTGGAGTGCACACGTCTTACTACTTGAATTACTACAATAATCTTCTCTCTGATCTTCCTGACTCCTGCTTGTTTCTTCTTATCAAGGGGTTCTAGATTCCATTGGTGCATTAAAATCGAAATAGGAGCAGGTAGGGTTATGCAAAGATGGTTTAATGTCAGAAAAAAAACATTAAAACCTATCATACTAAGAGAGCTACATTGCAAGATCGTACAATTATTTCCATAGGTGCAGAAGCCCAGAGAAAAATCCAGCTGCTGATGTTCATGACAGTCAATAAAATGGGACTGATGGATCCTTCCTATTAAGAATAAAGTACATCTAATAACATAATCCTACCTTATGATCTGAGAATTCCACTCTAAGGAGCATAGGTCCAAAAATGTCTATGATAGCATTGTTGATAATAGCAAAAAGCTGGAAATAAGCTAAATAGTCATCAG
This sequence comes from Canis aureus, assembly GCF_053574225.1. Lineage (NCBI taxonomy): Eukaryota > Metazoa > Chordata > Mammalia > Carnivora > Canidae > Canis > Canis aureus. The sequence goes on from NC_135615.1 coordinate 53,710,959, forward strand.
GCTGTTATAAGAGTAGTTGGTATGAATTAACTAGCACTAAGAGACTGGCTCTATACTAATCTAACATCTACCTATGTGACTTCAGCAGAGCTATTCTGTTTCCTCAGGCTTTTGGTGTTCCTTTCTATAAAATGGAGATAACGGTACATACCCGGCAGTGTGGCAGTCAGAGAGTTAACATACATGTGAAGCCCTTTGCACACACAGCGTGAACTGCGGCAGGCACTCAGATGATGATTATCTCAGAAGTGTGCTAATGCTGCCAACCTTACTTAGCCAGGCCATATATAGCAGGGGAACCAGTAGAGCCTTAGTAATAAGACAGAAGTTACCAGTTCCTTTTCATTTTGTTGCTTCCATTGAGTTCATGGCTCTTACTACTTGCATTAACTGCAGTGACCTTCTTTCTGTGAGATCTTCCAGACTGTAATCAGGTTCCTCTTATGCAGGGGCTTTTAAACCATAGGCCGCATGCCATTAGAGTGCTGTGGACTCAGTTTGGTAGGCCAAGGCCAGAATTTTAAACGATGAACCAGAATAGAAAATATTAGTGCCTCCCAGGCTGTACAGCTGGGTTTTGTGAAGCTCTTTTGTAATTTGGTTTCTGTGTTTGAGTGTGCTAGGTTGGTAGGGAAGAGCATTTGTCATGGGTGGCCGAGTTTGGTAGGTCTCTGTGGATGACCCATTCTCTGCAGGTCAGCTGGAGGGATTGGTTGGGATGCCACGTATTCATACAGAGCTGGCCGTAGCTTTCATGAAAATGTTTAAGTTCTGTACTTCTTGAGATCTTAAGTGATCTCCCAAGCTCCGTCTCCTCTCCGGGATCGGCACCTAGTGATCTTTTTGGAGCTCACTGGACAAGTTACACTGTTGGTATTCACGTCTCTGCACCAGCAGTCCCTCCCCCTGGTTGCCCCTTTCCTTGTCAGGTGACTAATGTCTCCTCTTCAGGGTTGAAAATTTAGCTTATGCCACTTCTTTAGGGAGCATTTCCTGATTCTCTGTCTCCACAAGCGCCGTATCATTAACTTGACAGTGGTACTTGTTACAGAGTATAAAAGTTTTAGTTTATTAGTCTGTCTTGTCCACTAGAACATAAATTTCTTGAAAGCAGGGACTGTGTTCTATTCACCTAAGAGTCCTCAACTAATAGCAGAGAGACTGGCATCTTCCAGGTCCTCAATATGTTTGTTGATTGACTGATTGGTTGTGCTTACTTGGGTGGCAAACCCAGTATACATGATGGAAATACTGGGAATACCTTTGTTTTGTTTTTTAAGTTCAAAACTGGGCCTTGAATTGATATCTAGTGTATTATTTTTTATTGTAAGGCAAAGGCAAAAAAAAAAAAAAGGATCATTTGGAGTCACTGATAGAAAAGCAGATAAATGTGCTTACCCTTTGATATATTATGGTCCTTTGTCTATTAACTTTAACTAGAGTACTATAATTATGAAGCCAGGGCTTTAGTGCCTTTGATATATATATGTGTGTGTATATATATATATATATATATATATATATATATATATATATGATATATATAATATGCTATATATGAAAGACAGTTTCCTCATATCTGAAAGCAGCTAGTTAAACAAAGTTTATCTGCGAGCCGCTTTTGTGGCAACTCTCCCAGTAAACACATCCCTTGCATTATAGGGTGATAAGTCTTTTGAGCCAAAAGATATGTCAACCCATTAGTTATCAAAGAAGTGACACATGGGTAGTGAAAATTCCTTTAGATAGATTGCATGTGGATCTGATATAAATAAAATATATTGTTATTCTTCAAAGATGGATTTTCTGGGTTTTAGGCCATTTTTATTTTACATTTTCCCTCTCATTTCCTGTCTTTTGATCATTTCTTTATGGCTAACAGCTTTGTAAGAGCAGGACTATGAGGAGAATAGGGAAAAATCAAAACACAATGCTAAGTTCCTGATATTTGTGGAAATGCCAGTTAAGTTCTATTTGCCACTCACTATGAGTCAGGAGCTATAGTACGGGATGTGATGTGTGGTATGCATGACCCCATTAAATCCTGACACCAAGCCTACAAGCCTTAGCTGAGGAAATGAAAGTTTGGCAAGGTAAAGTAAGCTGTCACAGTTACATAATTAGAGTTGGTTTCTTTTTCTTTATATTTTAAAGTGGCAAAAATAAGATCAGAGAGAAGATAGAAATGAGGTGTTAAACTGAGAATTTGAGTTTGTCTTTGTATTTGCTTGCTTCAATACAAACCTACTTCCTGTCCATGGATTATAGCAAGTATCCTGGACAATGAAAAGACATACTATACTACATAGAGTTTTTGCTTATTTCGTTCATTTTGCTGTACCATTGAGAAATTAATAACAATCAAGAAATGTATTTTATACATTCTCTCATTCATTCATTTATTCATTCATTCATATTTTAGACTCCAGAGGTATAGCAAAGGCAGGAAACTTTAGAATCCATGAATTAAGGATCTAGACATATAAATAAAAGTTACAGCATTGTAACCAGGGGTATAATTGATATGAATATGCAACAATAAAAGAAAAATAAAATGGCTATTTAAGTACTTACTTCTTCCTGGAAAAATCAGGGAACATTCTGAAGAGGTACTCAACTCACAGTGCTGAAGAATGTGTTGGAGATTGCCAGCTGATTCATTGCGAGTTGATTCATTAAAAGCATGTTAACAAATATGGAGTGTGTGGTAGCAGTGCCCTGAAAAAGTGCCTCAAAGAGGAAACATCTAGAAAGCTGATAAAAGCATAAACCAAGTGATCAGAGAACATGAAGATTTCCTGTCCTGTAGGCTTTAAAGTCTGCTGAGATGACAAGTGACAAGTGAACCTGCTTGATGAATATTTGGTGATTGTCTGATGATGGAGAATGAAGGAAGGATTGGGAATAAAGGAGTTGACAACTGCTCTGAAGTACTAGGTGCCTTATCACTTTTATTTTTTCAGATTTTCTATGTTGAATGAGGCATAATCATAATAATGCCATTTCCGTGAACATTGGCAGTTCATCACAGGGTAATGGGATAAGGCTTGTCCTTCTGTCCTTCATCCCTCCTTAACTACTTCTCTTCTCTTGACAATAACATTAATTAGAAAGACCAAAAGAATGTCATTAATTAACATTGAACTTTTTGGAAGTGCCAATGTTAAGGAAATCCCCAAAGGATCCTTCAGCTATTTTTTTTTTTTTTTACACATGTGAAATAATGGAAAAGAGTAAAATCAAGAATAGAATGTGTTTTGCTTTTCCAGATCTGCTTGGTGCAAGTGCGAAAGAGACCACAGATGGAAGCTCACAGATGGAAGCCTGCTGATCATACAGCTGTTTCTTTGTTGGTATGAAAAACCAATTGTGGGTGGGAGCAATGGAGAAAGAGACAATATTAGAATGCAATGGCATTTTAATTATACCTACCATAATTCTAATGTTCTGTTCTGTGGTGAATTGTTTGGGGAGTTGTCTTGAAATTAGAATCCAGTCCCACAAACTTGAATCAATTATAGTAGTACTGTTTGGAAATATACAGAGAAGAGAGTTTGCAAAAGATTTTCCAGTAATCTTGCTTTGTAATGTTTAGACATCCTCTGATGACTCTTGGGTTGAGAGGAGAGAGAGGAGAGAAGGCCAAGATTTAAAGTGCCCTAGTACTGCTCCCTAGGGATTTCCACTGGAGAACATTCTTAACTCCTTGAACTATTTAAACTGTCTCTGAATACTCTTAACAGAAGTCACCCTGCTGGCATTGAATCCAACTTGCCTGAAAGAGGTAATGTGAGTCTAAGCTTGTGCCACCAACCCAGTTTTCCAGGAACAGAGACTTGAGAGCCAATTAAGTAGGCTACTCTCTGAGGGTTGTACCAAGTTTCATTTCATGAGTTGCTATGAGTCTTCTGTGTTCCAAGCACAGGATTGAGTGAGAGAGACACTGTTCTCACCCTCCTGGAGCTCATTGTCTAGTAGGGAAAACAAGTATAAACTAGTGGATTGATTAGTGATGGAAGTAATAGATGCAAAGTAACAAGTGGTATGAGAACATAGAAGAGTGGAATGAGAAACAGATAAGGGGGCAGCAAAGCTCTCCTGGGCAACTCGAGGCTTCCATACTGAACAGAGTACTGTGGGTTAAGGAGGAGGGGGAAAGAACTCTCAGTAGAGGGAAGAGCATGTGTGAAGGCTCTGTGGTTTAAAGGGGAGTGACTTGTTAGAGGAACTACGAGAAGACCAGTGTGCCTGGAGTATAAAGACCTAGAATAGGAGGCAGGAATGTGGGCAGGGGTTGGAGTGAAGAGAGCCTTGGAAGCCATACTAATATTTCACTTGATTCTAAGAGCAATGGGAAAACAGAAGACTTTAAAGAAATGAGGGACATGCTCCAATGTGAGCGTCCTTCAAAGGTCCATTTGACAATTGCATGCAGGTTGATTTGGAAGGTGGTTAAGTCTGGAAGCAGACGTGATGATGGAGAGAATCTCGCAGATCTGAGAGAAATTAGAAACCACATCAGCAAGGTTTGGTGACCAATTAGATGTAAATTAAGAAGGAGGAAAGGATGATAAGGATATAACCCCAAGTTATCTCAGTGAACACGTGGGTATTTGGTTGTGTCATTCGCTGACATTAAGACCCAAGAGAAGGACCGGGGTTGGTGACTGGATATGAGGCAGGAAAACCATGAGTTCAGGTTTAAACAGTTAAAGGTGGGATGCCCTCTGAGGGACACCCAGGTGAAACAGCAAAATAAAAATGAAAAAGTGGAGGTGCTGAATGACACAAACCTGAATTTGTAATCTCTCTTCTGTCACTTACTGTCCAAGAGACCTTGGGCACATTTTTAAATCTTCTTATGCATCACTTTCTTCATCTGTAAAATGGAGATAACAGTGACACTACCCTCCACCAAGTTGTTGTGAAGATTAAGTGAGAATATGCATCACAATAACAATAGATACTTAGGGATATGGCTGTGAGATGAGGTGGCAAAGGAAAGAAAGTTTTATAAGAATATATATGTTATATGTACACTTAGAAACAAAGCAAATAGTAAAATACAACAATGTATAAAAGACTAAAAATATGCACGTCAGTACTTGGCATAACATTTGGTGAACAGTCTATGAGTGTTAGATGTCTATAGCCATAGGGACCTAGAGGTCAGAGAGAAGTCTGGTTTAGAGGTATACCTTTAGTAGTCCTGGCTGTGCTGACAGTAATGAAAGCCATGGGAGTTCTGGAAATCATCTGAAGAGAGAATGTTGAGTAAAGGGGGTTAAGGATTGAACTCTGAGAAATTCAGTGGCTAAAGATCAAGTAGAGGTGAATGAGTCAGTGAAGGAACCTTAGAATGGGATAGACCATAAAGCAGTGGAAAACTGACCATGTGGGCAAGGTGTGCTTACATTTGGAAGAGTACACAAGTAATACGGCATGTTGCAAGCTGTAGGTGTGGAGAACCTCAGAGTGTGCTTGAACAGGCTCTTTGGATAATCAGGCAATTATCTTTGTTGGGAAACTATCTGATTCTTTATTTTAAATCAAATCTTGGCTTCTTTCCTGGAAGCAAAGCCAGTCAGCTGGTCACTTAGAAGATTTGAATCCATTATTTCTTATGAGATTCTCCGTCTTCAGGGAGGTACTACTTAAAACTTAGGCAATTCATATAAAATGAAAAAATAACACTGATGTCAAAGAGGAAAACAAAGTACAAAGAAAGGAAATTTCATTCTGTTCAATCAGAGTTCTGACCAGCCATATAACCTTTAACTTTTCAAGAAGAATGATTTCATTTTCTTAAATTATGATTCTGTAGACACCTATCCCTCATCCCAATTTTATTTTTTATAAAAACTGACACTTTTTATTTTATATTTGGAGAAAGTGATGATTGTCTGACCTCATAAAAAAGAGATGAGTCTTGCGGAGCCTCGGTGGCTTAGTTGGTCTAGTGTCTGATGCTTGATTTCAGCTCAGGTCATAATTTCAGGGTTGTAGATTAAGCTCTGCATCCAGCTTTGCGCTCATTGAAGAGTCTGCTTGAGATTCTCTCACCCTCTGCCTGTCTCCCCACTCATGCACACTCTAAAATAAATAAATAAAATATTTTTTTAAAAAGGGAGATTAGTCTTTTTTATACTATGTATGTATGAAAACTACTTCATTTCAGATAAGTGGAAACTTTCCAAAGGGAGAGATGGGTTTAATTATATGCCCTGCTTTTCATTGCATACATAGCATTTTCCATTAAGGCCCTGAAAAATGCTAGTTTTATTGGGAAATAAAGTAGTTAGCCATAATCACACCATGGAGAGAGCGGGAAATGAAAGAAGTAAATGGGTCATGATGAATTTATAGTTTCAGATGGCATTCTGGAGAAAGCAAGGGTCGTAACTCTTAATCGTGCTTGGATTCTGTGCCAAGGGGGGTGAGGAAATAAGAGTAGGGTGGTTTTATCACCCCTCCTCCTTTGTATCAGTTCTGCACCGAGTGAGAGCACCAAGGTTGTTGGACTGTTTGGCACCTTAACTTCCTACTGGCCCCGTTCTGAATCTGAAGCAGGTCGTTTACTTCTCTCAACACTACTTTTTAAAATCTGAATTGGAGATAATAGTCCTGCCACCCTCACATCCTTAAACATGAGAATTCCTTCAGTAGAATTGTGGATCTGCTCATCTTCATCTGTCCCAAGTTCATTTGGAAAATGTCTTTATGTTTTCCTTAATCACTGTCTTCCAAACTTCAAGATTGTCTTTATAAAAGTTACAGGCATGACTCTCAGTCAGCAAACTCACTTATGCAAAATGAATTATTTATTTTTTTCAAGCTCAATCTGATTTTTATTTTTGAGATCTTATTCTGCCAGGAAGGGTAGAAATAACCTCCATCAACTTGAAGATCTGCCTTCCCCCCCTTTTCCTGAAGTTTTTATATAAGTGTAGGAATCATACATGATGCCAAAGCTTATTCTGGAGGGGGCATTTCTTCTTGATTTTGCAGGAAGTAGCTGTAATGTACGTGCTATAACTTGGCCCTTATCATCCATCATCACTAGTCCCACCGGGAGGTCATGGGTATATGGTCTCGTCTTAATGTCTCCCCTAATTGCATGCATGCCAAGATGTGGGACTCTTTCCCTAGAGTCAGAACATAACTTCTGCCCAAGCTTCTGCCAGCTATTTGGTCTATACTAAGTTCTATTGCAGATTATTTCTGTTCCCACGCTTGTCACATTCATCATTTGTAGCTCTGTATGCATAGCCAGGTACCTACATGGTGAGAAAAGATGGAAGGAGACCACAAGAGAAGGAGGGACCAAAGTCCAGTATCTCAAATGTACTGCCCTGCCCCTTAAGTTACAGACATATAATGGAAGTTAATGCTTTCAATCATGGAGCACAAAGATGAAATGTAGTATTTGAAATGCCATTGCAGAACTTATTGTGTATACCCAACTCAGCAGAAAGGCATTTTACAAGTGTGAGTTTTGTTTTGCTTAGAATGGACTGTGACTGTAGATACTGACCTAATTAATTTAAAAATCTCCCATAGGTAATGCAAGAGGGTTCATTAGCTTAGTGAGGGGGATCTTTACATCAGAATCATTACACCTATATTAATAAGGTAGACAAGGTCTGAAACATTATGCATGCTTTGAAAAACAAGCTCGTTTTCTCTAGTGTTTGTGCTTTGACTGAAGGCCCGATTCTATGCTTTGAGGTATTATAAGCATTTTTCTTGACTTTCTCTGGATCCAATAATTCTGCATAATTTAGCAAAAGGGAAAAAAATTTGTGCCCTCACCCTCTATAGTCCACTCATAAATGTGGCTTTCTTTTGCCCTTGGTTACTTCTTGCATTAATAGTAATAGGAAGGAAAATAATTCAAAATTTAGTTTTCAGAGGGACAAAGGGATTGGGAAGCATTATTTACCTACTAGACTGAAGCAGACCTTGGTGGCCATCTGGTGCACCATGTTTTTGGGTAATTAACATGCATCCACACTTCGATTTCATTTCTTTTCTAAAGTAAATCTGAAAATGTGTGCTAACAGACTGTCTGTAACACAAAGGAGCCAATGTTAAAAAATGATTGTACTCATCTCCCTGCAAAAAAACAATGAAAAAAAAAAAAGCCCAAACTTTGTTTTGCCACCAAAGACAGAAGCTACCCCAAGAAGCTGCCAGAGTCTCTGGGTCCCAGACGGAATTGCTTGTTCTCTTTAGTCAGCACATTTGGTGAGCAGTGTTTTCAGCCCAGTAGTCCCCCTTCCTCTCCATCAGGCTTGTCATCCAGAGCCTTCAGGGAGATATTCACGTGACCAAATGTTCACGGCCACGGTTGTGTGGCCCCATTCACGGACTGGATTTTGAATCTGGGATTAGTCCTCACTGGTTAACAGCTTGAGTTTGTTTTTCCAAATGACTTTATCATAACTATAAATTCAAGTGAGTCAACCTCCTGGATGGTGGCTCAGTGTGTCTGTGTGTTGGCAATATATATTTGATTTCATCTGTAGGGAGAAAAAATTGTTCTTCCTGGCATAAAGCCTTCCAGGAGAATTCAGCAAATAGGTCACATGCACAAGTCTGAACAGTCTCTTTCGGGGAGATTTTACTTTATAGTGTCAGTGCAATTACTTCATCCACAAAATATCTAGATGTATTTCAAGTCAACCCAAACGAATAGATGAAAAGACTCAGACTGTCATGGTGAGCATAAATGCACGCATTTATTATATAAATAAAAATCTTCAGCTGAAAAAAGCGCTGAAGGTGTAAGGGTGAGAAGTAAATGAAATTTCATTGTAGAACATGAATCTCACAGCAGGAGCCTTTAAAATAGAACTATGATTGCTTTTAACACAAATTGATATATAATATTTACTTTGAAAAATGTAGAAAGGTTAGCCTGTTTGGACTGAAAACAAATTGTTTTCTGATTTAAGAACAATTCTAATTTTAGATTTTATCTAGAAGTATATATAGTAGAAAATAAATATTCTAAAGACATTGTTATATTCCCCTTTAACAGATGAGAAAACTAAGGTTTAGAAACATCAGATTCCTTGTGCGTGTTTACTTGTTTAGTTAGATTTTAAGCTTAAATATGCCCTAGATCCATTTAGTTCCTTCCTCTCTTCCTTTCTCCTAGAATTGCCCTTACCATGATTTTGCTGTTGAGATAGGTGCCTGTGGTACAAAAATGCATGAGACAAAAGACTTTAATAATCACTCTAAAAGTGGTTAGAGTTCACCTAGGTAGAGAGAGAAGATATAAGAGTCGCACAGGTGTGGAGAACTTTGGGAATAGAGAAGGGGTCCTAAGATAGTGTGTGCATGTATGCATGTGTATGTTTGTACACGTGTGGTGTGTTGGAGGAAAGAGGTCTAGGGAGTTCCTAAATTCAGAGCATTGAAGAATCCTGTATTTCCCAGGCAAAATGAGATATAACTGTTGCATTGTTTTTTTCAATGGCTCCTTTTTTATCAATTCCAGAGATGCCAGAGAAAAAGCCACAGTTGAGGCTACTTCTGACTTCAAGATGTCCACAGGTAGATGTAAGAGTAGCTTTGGGTGAGTTAGGCCATGGACATTCAAAATCAAACTCACAGCTCCTACGGTCATAAACCTTAACTCTCAGGGGTTCTTTAATGCATAGAAGTGAAAATTAAAAGTCAGAAAGTAGTGAGAGGCAAATGAGTAGGGCAAGAAATAACCTGTCCATGTGTAAGATAGCATAAGTTCAATGGAGCCAGAGTTGGAAGAGGTGGAAGATGACTTGAACCTTGTCAGTTGAGATGATCTACCAGTGCTTATCCAAATCTAATGACTATCAAGGTAAGCACACAGCCATTTATCAAATTTTAAATCAAACTGTCACCACCATCCCAGGCAGTGGGGTGTGACCCCTATTAAAGCTACCAAAACAGACCAGAGGGACAAGCACATGGGACAGGGATAGCGGGGAGGCAATGAAAACAGACAAAACACACTGAAAGACTGGGAGCCAGAAACATGCTTAAGAGGAAGCTCTGCACAAAGTGAGTTCAGCTCTCAGGTAACCACTCTCCAGGACAACATTTAAGATGAAAAAGAGTATAGTCCCATCTCTCAGAAGAGTGAGCATCAGTGAGTCTTGATTACCCCAGCAATGGGATCTCTCTGACTTTTCTCTAGGAAAAAAGGGTATCTCAGGAAGATAAAATATACTGATGGAATTAGACAAGCAGTGCCTGGATGCCCTGGGCTTGCCAGGGCCAGAAAGTCAGGAGGAGGAAAAGCTGATAAGATCTTCAGCAGCCCTCTCTGGGAGACCTCTCACCCTACCTATTGCTTCTTTCTCCCAACCTCTGATAAAGAGTAAAAGACACATTTCCAGTCCCCTGCCCTTCTTATTCCCCCCTTTTCTCTAAATCTCATAAAGAAGGGAGAAGTTAATGAGGTAGAGGGAACAGAGCTCTTGCAGAATTTTTCTATGAAAGAACCATTTTGTGGGCGTGCTAAGTTTTCTTAGACTAGAACTTTTAAGATACTGTCCCTTTTCCCTTTCTATCTAAACTGCATGTGCTATGATGAAGTACAGTAACATTCTTTTTTTCTGTAACAGTGTGCTGTGATGTCCTTAGGAAAGGAAAGAACACAGAGTGCTGTGATCAGAGTCTCTCTGCCCTTCTTGGTCATTTGGGTCTTTGGGGATACCCACATGAAATTCAAAGTCCCAGAGATGTGATAGGGGCAAGGCTAATAAAAGATGGAATGAAGAAGCAGCAAGAGTAAGCAGTGAAAACCTTTAGATCATGATGAAAGATAGAAGAGAGGGAGGGAGATTTAGGGAGGAAGGGCTTCAGACTGCAGTGTGGCTCTGGAGAGTCTTGGCCAGGCCAATGCGGCACATAGGTTACCCACAGAGGCATCCCACATGGTCAAGAAATGCTGCCTCGGTATCTCTGTTGTGCTGAGATTTGGCTAGATACTGCCAGGGAAGAGCATGACCTTGGTGCTGTTGATAGCTGACTGGCATGTTCCTTCTTGAAGGCAGGTGTGGACAGTGAACCTCCTTGTTGCCACTCAAAACAGGAAACGGGGCAAGGCTGGCCGTGGGGCCACACCCCCGTGGCAACCTGCTTCTTAGATTGTTCTGCATAACATGCCACCAAAGAAAGTGTTTGGTCCTTCTAGTTACTATGAAAGTCCCAAAGTAATCTATTCTGTTTTACAAACCATCAGAGAAAAGAATTTTAGAATCTTTCCCTTAAGGAGGTGATACATTTTTCTTTTACATTTAATGCTCATGATATGAGGAAATTCTTCTGATAGATGTTTTAAATCTTTCATGTTGCTCTGTTCAACCAATTTTGTCTCAGTTTCTTCAGTAAAGAAGAAACAGCTGATTTTCACACACCCTATAATAAATGCTTCCTCTTGCTTGCTTTACTCATTGAGGTTAAAGTAGTCAACTGATTTTAATTTTATACAGTGGCCTTATTTTTTTTGGATATATATATACATAAATATGCATTATAATATATATTTTTATGTATATGTGATATGTAGTATATATGTAACTTATTAATACACACATATATATACATATGCATATATATATACATAAAATTGGTTTATTGCTAATAGAACTAGCTGGCCTAAGAAAAATTCTGAAAGACAGTAGAAACTGCAGATGAGTGATTTTCAATACTACTTCACTGAAAAACTAAGCTGTAAAAATACTCCACTAAAAACCAAACTGGCTTTTAAGTCAACTCTACCGTTTATTGGCTGGATGAACTTGGGTATGTCATAAAGCCCTCTATAAAATGAAGAGCTGAAGTTAAATGAAATCTGAGGTTTTTTCCTGCCTCAGCAGTCTTTAATAGTGCCTTCCAAACTATTCATGCCCTGAAGTTGTAGGATTTTATGAAGATGTTACTGGTCTGGGGTGATGGGATGTGTTAAGGACGATATTTGTGTAAACTGACCGAGGCCTCTCATCCTCCATCTCAAACAGTGGACCTAGGTTAGACCTGTTTTCCCTGTGAAATTTCAGTGTCAGATTCCCATTTGTAAACATCTCTCTCTGATAAGAGGCCTTTGCTAAGTCAAAGGTAGGTAAGTTAATTGGGGTGAAACAGTGTGTTTGTTCATTGGCTTAAACCTTTTTATTATAAAATGTGATACACAGAAGATTGTGTAAGGTTGTAGGTGCATAGAAACATTTGTCTGTAAAGCAGATACACATACAACTCCATCAAGTCATGAAACAGAGCATTACTGGAACCACAGATTTCACTTGCATCCTGTACCTCTCTATCTTCACTATGTCACCAATAAAATAACTTATGGGATCTTAAGGTAACTATGGCCCTCACTTTCCTAGTACTTTTTTCTTTCTTTACATTTTTTTTTGCCACCTATATATGCATTCTTAAAAATTAGATCATTACTGCCTCCTCTTGAACTGTTCAGAAATAGAAAAATTAATTACTCCTTTATGACTTGCTTTGCCTACACACACATTTGTAAGTTTATCTACATATCTATAATTAATTCATGTCCTTTTATTTTATTTATTTATTTATTTTTAATTCATGTCTTTTTAATGTATCCCATTGTAAGAACATAAAACATTTTATATATCTATTCTACTAAGGGTGGACATGTAGGTTCTTCCAAAGAGTTGGTAATTATGAGCAATATTGCCATGAGCATTTTTAAATGTGAATCTTCCTATTCATAAGCAAACATCTTTAAGGTTTAAGTGTGGAATTACTGCATCATAGTGTTTACATACTTCAGTTTTACCAGATAATGACAAACAGTTTTCTAAAGTTACCAAAACAGTTTACACTGCTGTTGATAAAATAGCTCCTGATGCTTCTTTCTTTGCCTATGTTAAGCACTGTCACACTTTTATTCTTTTCCAATCTGCTGGGTAAGTAGTGGTATCTTCTCATGACTTTTTTATTTTTCTGATGTTCAGCATATTTTCATTGGTTAATGGCAATTTGGGTTTCTTCTTTTGAGAAATGCCTGGTCATTTGTTTATTTTTCTGCTGAATTGTCTATGCTTTTCTAATTGAGTTATAGAAATTCCTTATATATTCTGGAAAATAGCTATGTTTTGGTTAATACATGTGTCAAATATTTCAAATTCTATATTTTTATTTCTGTATGATATCTTTCAGTGAACAGAAGTTTTAATTTTAATATGGTCAAACTGATTACTCTACTAAAATGTGTGTCTATGTTAAGAATTTTCTGTAGTTCTTCAACCAACTAGGAATGCAGGGCATCTGCATGGCTAACATCATCTTGAATGGTGAAAAACTGAATGCTTTCTCCCTAAGACCAGGAACATGACAAGAATGTCTGTTTTTGCCACTTCTACTCAACATTGTAGTGGAGGTTCTTGTCAGGGAAATTAGGCAAGAAAAAGAAGTGCAATGATTTTTTTTTCCCTACCACTACCAAAGAACATGAAATTACGAAAACAAGTCTACTCACTACAGGACCAAAATCAATCAATCGATCGATCAATCAATCTTAGAACTAGGTTTAACAAAAGAAAAGTACAACGTATTACTTGAAAACTATATTAAAAGAAATTAAGACCTACATAATGGAAAGACATTACATGTGCATGGATCAAAAGACTTAATATAGTTAGGATGGCAATACTTTTTAAAATTAACTACATATTCAGTACAATCCCTATCAAAATCTAAGTCGCATATTTAGCAATAACTGACAAGCTTGTCTTAAAATTGGTGTGTAATTGCAAGGAACTCAGAAGAGCCAAGCAGTCTTGAAAAAAACATGGTTAGAGGTCTGACACTTCATATTTTCAAAACTTATTACAAAGTTGTAGTAGTCAATACAGTACCATAAGAATAGACATACAGATCACTGGAATAGAATTGAGAGTACAGAAATAAATCTTTACATTTATTATCAGTTGATTTTCAGCAGGGATGCCAAGAATAATTAAAGGAAAAGGACAGTCTTTTCAACAAGTGGTGGTGGAAAACTGGATATTGACATTCAAAAGGATGAATTTGAACTTCTGCCTCACACTATACATAAAAATGAGCTCAAAGTAGAGCACAGTTCTAAGTGTAAGTGCCAGAACTATAAAACTCTCAGAAGAAAATGTGAGGGTTAATCCTTGTGACCTCGTGTTGGTTATACAATGGTTTCTTAAATATAACACCAACAGCACATGTGACAAAGTAAAAAATGGATATTATATTTCATCAAAATTTTAAAAAACTTCTGTTTCAAAGGACACCATCGTGAAAATGGAAAGACAGTCCCACAGAATGTGAGAAAACATTTGCAAATTATATATTTGGTAAGAAACTTGTATCCAGAATACATAAAGGCCCTTACAAGTCAACAGTAAAAAAAGAAAAACATTAAAAATATGAGCAAAGGATTTAAATATGACATTTGTCCATAGAAGATACATAAGTAACCAAGCATTCAACTCTTGATCTCAACTCGGGTCCTGATCCCAGGGTTGTGAATTCAAGCTCTAGACTGAGCCCCACACTGGGCATGGAGCCTACTTCAAACAAATACCACGATGATATACCACTTCACAATCCCTAAGATGGCTAAAAAAAAGATGGACGATAACAAGTGTTGACAGATTTATGGAAAAACTGAAACTCTCATATATTGCTGGTGGGATTGTAAAGTGGTATAGCCACTATGGAAAATAGTTTGGCAGTTCTTCCCAGTGTTAAACATAATGATATCAAATAACACAACCATTCTACTTATAGGTAATGAAGACATAAGAAAAATGAAAACATTTACATACAAAAAGTTCTGTATGAATGTTCATTTAAGTATTATTCGTAGCAGCCAATGTAGAAACAACCCAAATCTCCATCCACTAATGAACGAATAAACGAAAGTTATATATCCATACAGTGAACTATTATTCAGTTATAACAAAGAATGAATTACTGACACATGATTTTTATAGTGTGGATGAACCTTGAAAACATTTGCTGTGTTACAGAAGACAGTCACAAAAGGCCAAATATTTTAGGAATCCTTCTAAATGAGATGTCCAGAGGAATCAGATCACAGAAGCAGAATGTAAATTAGTGGCTTCCAGGACCTGAGAGGAGGAGAGAGTAAGGTGATGGCTAATGGGTGAAGGGAATTTTTGGGTGAAGGTTTGAAAGTATTTTAAAATTGGATCATGGTGATGGTTGCACTACTCTGTGAATATACTAAAAGTCACTGACTTGTACACTTTAGAAGAAAGAGTTTTGTGGTATGTCATTTATATCTGAATAAAGATTCTATATAAAAAGAGTTTGTATGTATCCCAAAGTTGAAAAATAATTCTCTTATAACTTCTAAAAGTTTTATAGGTTTGCTTTTTATATTTAGCTCTTTTTTTCCAGTTGGAATTGATCTTTGTATATGGCATGAGGTACGTGTTCAAGTTCACTAATTTTGCTTACAGACACCTGTTCTAGAACCATTTATTATGAAGCTTATCTCTTCTCACTGATCTTTGGTGCCATCTCTCTTATATAGCGAGCATACATATATTTCATGAGTCTTTTCATGGGCTCTTTATCTTATTCTATTATCTGTTATTTTCCCTACTGATACCTCAATGTCTTTATTGGTATAACTTTAAAATGTTTTCAGTATCCAGTAAAATAGGTCCTCCTATATTGTTCTTTTTTATTCAGGAGTATCATTTTTATTCTTGGCATTTTCATATTATATGTATTTCCAAATTTTAAAAGTAACTCATCAAGTTGAAAAAGGAAACACACACACACCAAAAAAAGAAAAAGGAAACACACATGTATAAGCTCATTAGGATTTTTACTGGGATTGCATCACACCTACAAATCAATTTGGGGAGAACTGACATCTTTTCAGAATCTTCCATATTATGAACATGGTAGGTATCTTGTTCATTTAAGTGTTAATATTTCCAAGTACAGTTTTATAATTTTTTATCTGGAGGTCTTACAGACCTTTAATAAGATTTACATCTTGGTTCTTGATTTTTTTATACTATCATAAATGAATTCTTTTTAAAAATTATGTTTTCTTATAAATAAAAACAATTAACTTTTGTACATTGAATTTTTTGTACACTGATCTTGGTAAATCTGTTAACTTTAAGGTTGACATGTACATGCTGTTGGATTTTCTATATGCTTAATCCTATTATCTGCAAATAGTGACGGTTTTTCTTAAAATTCCTTTATTCTTCTGAAATTTCTTAAGTCACTAGATAAGATCAAAGTTGCAGAGACGTGAAGATAGCAGGAAACTTTATCATATTCCTAAGACCAAAAGGAAAACTTCCAGCTTTTCACCATTATAGGTGACATAGGCTAGACTTTCTATAGCTATTCTTTCTCAGATTAAGAAAATTTCCCTCTGTAACATACTGGATCATTGTTTCTAATTGTTTACTCCATCCCTGTGTTAGAATCATATAGTTAACATGTGCTGCCATGTACGTGCTCATTACTTCCCATTGTTGATGAAGTATATTTCCTTTTCTCTCTCTCTTTTTTTTTTAAAGACTTTATTTATTCATAGAGACACAGAGAGAGAGAGAGAGGCAGAGACACAGGCAGAGGGAGAAGCGGGCTCCATGCAGGGAGCCCGACGTGGGACTCGATCCGGAGTCTCCAGGATCACGCCCTGGGCTGCAGCTAAACCGCTGCACCACTGGGGCTGCCCCTCCTTTTCTCTTGATGTTAGACTTGGCCATGTGACCTTTCTTTGACCATTGGGTTATCAGTGAATATGATATAAACAAATAGGCTTGGTTAAGTCCACCAAGCATTGCTGAGCCCATTAGAGCAGAGCCATCCATAATCTACGTACTGACTTATAATCATTGTTGTAAGCCACCAGACTGCAGTTTTTATTATATAGCATTACTAGAGTAAAAAAAAAAAAAAAAAAAAAAAAAATCCTTCATGTTTCTTTTGTTCCTAGTTTACTCAAAGTTTTTATTATAAATGGACTTTGAACTGTATCAAATATTTTCATTTAGTGAGATGCTAATATAATTTTCCCTCTTTATTTATGCATAATTTATATTGTTTGATTTTTTTTAAATGTTAGACAGATTTCGCACTCCTGGATTTAAAAAAAGAGCCAGCTTAATATTGAGGTATTATTTTTCTTCTTAAATTTTACTAGATTTCACTTGCTTTATCTGTATGTATCTATTTAATTTTGTGCATTTATATTCATGAAGAAGATTGGCTTGCCAACTTTCTGTATCACATTGTGCTTATCTGGTTTTGTTATCAGTATTATGTCACTCTTCGGAAGAGTTGGGGTAAAATTGGAATTGTTTCCCCTTTGAATAGCATTGATAGCATTCTTTAATGAAAACATGTAGGCATAAGATTTTCTTCGAGGAGATATTTACAACTGATTATTTTTTTAATTTCTTTTTTTTTTTTTTTTGAGTGAATTTGGTTAGAATTTGCTTTTGCATTTGTGAGACACCTGAGGCTTTATTTGGGTGGCCTCAAACCAATTTCAAGGTTTCTGAATACCTTTAATGTCATACCCTAGGTCCAGTCATGCTAGGGTTGTCTTCAAACCACAGCCCTTCAGAGACAGCTTCTTTCCCTCTTCTTGTCCTTTTCTTCAGTTGCACATGTTGTCAAGACAGCCCTTTCCATAGTCCACCAGGGTTGAGAAAAGGTGGGTCAAGTCTGGGTTTTTAACCCTGAGGCAGTAGGTCCTGGGGACTCCACATCAGGAGGGACTTTATCTTACAAGTCTTGCCACTCAGGACAGAGCCTGGGTCTCTGAACTCTATCTTTGTGGTATACCTGGAAGCAGGGTTAAATGCTTGATTTTCAGACAGAAGCAGCTTTTGAAACTTCAACATTCTTATCTTTCTGATTATAGACTTTTCAACCAAAAATTGATCAAGAACTTCCCCTATGTCTTTTTAGATTTATATTGGGAAAGAGTCTGAGGGAAATCAAAATAACACAAGGGAGATGATAAAAATTACGAATATTTTAAAAAGAATTAGGCTGATGGTTCCTGATATTCTCTGGTAATGATAAATGGAAGACACTTTAGGTTCTACTTTGTTTTTATTCCTGTGAATAATATGTTCCATAGTCTGTTTTCTGACCTATCAGCTAAAATATTGAGAAGCTGTACTTTCTAGGACAGATTCTCCTTTCAAACTGGAACTGTGGTACAGGTAGTAAAGAACCATCCCTCCAGCTACAACTCCCTGTGAGATCCATTAGAAATTTCTAGAATTACTACACACATTATAAAGGAATAGGGAGGTCTAGATATGCACTTACTTTTCCTTCTTTTTTAAAAATTAAGTTTGCTGGCAGTGACAGAAGTCAAATCCTTCCAGAAAAAAATTGCTTAGGGCCACTGTGTAAGACAAAATACTGAGCTGGATAAATCTTTGGGCTGTCTGAGAGTGGCATTTCTTATTAGACTCTTAGCCAGGTAATCACCTCCAAGGCTGTCATTTCTTCAAATAAGTACGCCTCTTTCTGAGTGCTGCTTGTCCTCCTGCCTGCATTTTTTTTTTGTCCTCTTAGTCTTGACTGTCTATTCATATTTTGCCTTTTCACAAAAGGCTCCTATATGTTTATTCCCTCTGCTTGATAGAGGCTTTTCTCATGTCTTTACAGAAGCAGCTGTGATATTTGGTTTGACATTACAAATGAAGAAAATAAACCAGTTTAATAAACAGAGTTACTAATAGTTTTTCAGTGACTTGGGAGTTTCTCCTTCCACCTAACCCCCATAGTCATGCCAAGAGGCACCTCTACATAACAGTGACAATGACTGATATGGTAGTGCCCTGGGGAGCCCATCTATCACATGTGAAGTCAGTTAAGTGCTGCTTCACTTGTGCTAGATGTGGCCTCCAAGATTGGAGTTTGGCTGTGCTCCAAGGCCTTTTTCTGGCTTCTGTCCTGGTGTTTTTATATATGATATGCAGGTGTTACTGATATAATTTGTCCAGGAGTTGTATATGATGTCATGCATTCTAACCTAGATTTTCCTGTGGTCAGTATAGTACAAGACAAACCCTAAAAATGGAATCACTGATAATTACATAATAAAATAATATCTAGAAATAGCTTTATGTGCCTGTTACTGAGATGAGAGCATATGGTTATCTCTGATTTAGATTTGCTTTTGAAAGTTAATTTAATTTGGAATGAGAGATCAAGGCCAATATTTAGAAGCAAACACATGACTATAAATTTAGAATTATGAATAGAGATGATTTGATCTGTTTTGTGCATTTTAGAGATAAGGTGTCTGAAAGGACCTAGAGGAGTGGCTTGACTTGAAATGGTCTGATAGGAGCAGATGCTGTGGATTGAAATTAAGGGTGAGTTTTAGGCACGCTGAATAAAAGTGAGTTTTCCATGGCTGTTGTATTGCAATTCGCTCCAAGTACTTTGAACATCTACTCTTTATACTTCTGTCTTCCAAAACCAATTTAGGTGGTTGGGATATACCAAATGACCTATCAGTAAAGAAGAGTGATTTCTGGGAATATAATAGGACTATAAAATAGCTTCATTTGGGGATTTTATTATATCTAGGTTTATAGTAAGAAAAATGCCAAAGCAAAATAACAACTGACCTAAATATAAATGAAGTCCACATCTCCCATGATTTGCATATAACTGAAACAAAAACAAAAACAAGAGGAGAAAGGGCCTTAGGGGTCCTTGGAATTATTAAGATTTGTGACAGTTCCCGTCCTGGTTACATAATAACCTTGCTCCTTCCAAAGAGCTATGAGGAGTCTGGTAAAAAATTCAGGAAGGCTGAATTAAATGAAATGTTCTAGAAAATGAGCCAGGACATTAGACTGGATGTGGATGCTTTCTGTCCCTAAAATATCTCATCTTGTTTTTACTCCTCTCATTTTTCATCTAGCTTGTAGACAAAAATATTTCTTTATACAAATGGTTTTTCTCACTCAAAAACTTTTGGGTATTCTTAATTGTAGCAATAATGAAGTTAATAATATATAATATTTATTGAGCATCTTCTATACTGGGCATTAAATATTTTACATACATGATTATGGATCCTCATAACAAATAGTAAGCTGGCTAGTATTCTTTTCTGTCTTACACATTTGAGAGAACTGAGGTTCACAGACGTTCACTTTTTTTTTTTAGGTTCATATAGTTCATCAATGGTAAGGTGGGAATTTGAATACAGATCTGATTGGTTCTAGCTCTGTAAAGCTATATTCCTTCTCCTAATGATATATTCCTTTATATATTTACAGTGAACAGGTATAGCACACTATCTCAGTTAACCAAATAACTATTCTGAAGGTGCTATTTCTGTTTTATAATTGAGAAGTTAAGAAGCCAAAGTTCAGAGAATGGAGTGGTGTGCTGAAGTCTGCTCAACTAGAAAGAGGCACAATTTGGACTGAATTTAAATCTCTAGACCCTCACCCATGTTGCTTCCACCATACAAACTTAGCTTGGCCACAGGACTGTAGATCGGCAGGGCAGTATTAGATATTAATGCAATTTCCAAGTAGTAAAAGTTGCTATTCCTTCAGAAATAGTCAAAACAATTAAAAAGAGGGAACCACTTAGTAAAGAAGTTACTGACCTGTTTCTTCACTCTGTAGTCAGTGGAATTTAATTTCGTTTTTGGCGCTGGTCAAAGACTCACACCAAATGTCTGTTTAAGAAAAGTCTCTCCTATATTTCTGTAGCCGTGAATTAGCAAAGAAGCAAGTGAGAACAAAGAGGAGTCCATGGCTCTAAACATATGACAAAGTCCTGGGATGCAGTATATAAAAACTGAAATTATCACATCTGAGTTTGGAAAATCAGCTCCTAAGAGTTGCTGGAACAACAGCATAGGTGCGTAAGTGCAGAGATTGGTTTTTCTGTTTGAATGAGTGATGAGGCAGGGAATTCTGTTCTAAAGACTCAGCTCAGATGATCAGTATAGCCATAGATGTTTAGTGAGAATCAGTAACTGTTGTATGCCCAGGTTCCTCTTCATACCACTGTTTGTAATTGTGGGTGTGGGTGTGTGTGCGCGCGTATGCGCGCGCATGTGTATAGGCAGAGACAGGTAGAGGGAAAAAGAAATAAAGTGCAACTATGAAGTGAAAGAAAAGAGAGAAAGATCTCTAAAAAGGATCAAATGCATTATTTACAATTGATTCTACCTCCTATTTTTATTTCAGCTTGCTGAAAATATAAGGCGATTGTTGACTTAGCAACTGTCAGAGTCAGTCATTGCTTTACTTGATTTTTCTGTAGCCTTTTGAGTTTATTAATCATCTTTCATCTCTTGATCAAATGCTTTTCCCTTGGGTCTTCTATATCCTATTTCTTAATTTGTAATCTCTCTTTTAGGCTACTTTAATGTTCCTTAAATGTTCAGTTTACCCCCAAATGAATCAGTACTTAAAAAAAAACCTGTACACTTAAGACTTAATTAACTCCAAATACCATGTGTAATAATAACTACGAATGGAATTAACACTGCTGAAATATAACACAGACTCTCAGAATGTAACAAAAAGATTTGGAAAAAAAAGGAAGAGTAGAGTTATATTAGGCACATGCTAACAATTAGAATTAGGCATTTGACATGCTAGTGTAAACAAAGATTTACATAGAAATTACAAGAAACTCAGGGGTATATTTTTATATTGATTTGAGGATAAAACATGCTGAAAATACAGCACTTACCACTAACAGATACATTTTTGTGTATTTGATTGCTTATCATATTGACAGACTGATTAGAATGCAAGCTTCACAAGGGCAGGGACATTGGGAGCAGTTAATGAGAAGTTGCCACACACCATGGAACACCACTGTACTGAACTACTGTTCTTAATTCAGTCTTTGATTATGGAGCCAAAATCCAAACAAAATAAAAAGAGATAGACTGAATGATGAAAATAACAAAGTTGGTTTATCACATTTATCTTGAAGGATGTCTCTTACGCAGAGAATTAACTAATTTATTTAACGTACCCGCTAGCACCCATGGTTTTTAATACCAGAATTTGTGGTTTGTCTAATATAATTCTATATGCGTAAGTGCATATAAGCATTTCTTTTTTCTCATAACTGCCTCCTCCTGCATAGGCTTTTGAGGTGGAGATTGAATGTCTGAGAGAAAGTGTCCCCCGTGTCCAGTCATAATCAGTCCCTGCCAGAAGTGAGTTCTGACCATAATATTAACTGGTTATTTGCTTCATGTGTATAAAAAAGTGAAACTGAATAAGCTTTAAAGTCTGCATGCCAAAAGCATGTAAGAGAAACTATTCTGAGACTCTACAAAAACTTAAAAATGAGGGAGAGAAGAGGAACATTTTAAAATCAAGCATTTAAAGGTTGTGGAAAAATGAGAAAGCAGAATAAAAATGATAAAGTATTCACGAGGGAATGGTTTCAGTAATCATCTCAGCACTTGGCTGATTTTGTAACAACCCATTTTTATAGAAATTTTAAGATTTGACATAGTTTACATTCATATATTTAAAACTCTGCCCAGGAGGAAATACTTGGCATGCTTGACTTGCATGTTCTTTGTAAATGGGTGTAAGATGATTAAAAATTAATTTGATTACATAGAGCTTTGTTGCATAACTGAAAATAAAAGAATGAATTTCATCTCACATTGGGAATTGGCTATCAAGTCATAAAATTATAAGCTCACTTTCTATTAGGTGAGAAATTACCTGGACCCTGTCCTGGCCCTGACCAGTTCTTGGATGCCTTGGAGGACGTGTGCACCAGACCACAATCACCAATAAAGACCCCAGACCCCAAGCAAAGATGAGACTCATGTTCATCCCCTTTCTGTATCTCTCACTCTCTCTTTGTATCTTTAATAAACTCTACTTTCACTACAAAAAAAAATAATTTGATTCAATTTTATAATTTAAAAAATACATAGGGAAGAGATAAGGCAAACATAAATCCAGCAGTAAACATTTAGTATAGGTCCTGTGATTCAAGGTAAACAGTACTATGATAATAACCAAAGATTTTTAAGCTACAGAGTATCGTATTCATTGGCAATGTTAGACACCAACACTTTTGTTGGATGATGAATACAATAAACGTTCACAAAAGGAGTTCTAAAATTATGCAGATAAAAGATTCATGACTCTAAAGAATAGCTTTACACAGAAGGAAAGAGGATTTTATAAGGACTTTTTTTAATTACCAAAGAAATTGAGTTATAAATGATTTTTATCATTTATGATGGTGAATTCAAAATCTTAGGATTTGATACCATGGTCCCCAAACTGAGATGAAATTCATTCTTTTTCAGTTATGTAACAAATCTCTATGTATGGTAGTGCTTAGGCTAAGTTTCAATACTATATGAAGTATTGATGATTGTTTTCCTGTATTGTGTATCTAAGGGTCATTAAAAATATGTCCCACCTTTGGTCATAATTACTATAGGAAATTACAAAATTGTTGATGAGACAGAAAAATAAAATACTCTTTAAAAAGCAAGTACCAGAAAAACAACTATTTTGGAAAAAAATCAAAAATTTTTTGAGGAAATGACTTTTTTTTTCTTTTTAAAGATTTTTATTCATTTGGCGGAGAGGGGGAGAGCATAAGCAAGGAGGGCAGCAGGCAGAAGAAGAGGGAGAAGCAGGTTCCTTGCTGAACAGGGAGCCCAAAGCAGGGCTTGATCCCCAGACCCTGTAACGTGACCTGAGCTGAAGGCAGACACTTAACCAACTGAGCCACCCAGGTGCCCTGAGGAAATGACTTTTTAATATGAGACCTGAAGAATGAGTTGGAGTTCAAGTGAATAGTGAGAGAAGTCCCTTTCAGAAATGGGGAATAGTGTGTGCAGTTGACCCAGTACAGAAAGGAATTGAGAGATAGTTCCATAAATTCAGGGGAAAGATCGAGAATACTTTATACCAAATTATCAACAATAATTCCCTTGTGGAAAGGGTACTTTCATTTACTCTTGTATGTAATTAAGTGGTACAATTGTGGTGAATTCAAGCATTATTCAAAGCAAAGAAATTCAAACTCTTCTCAACACATATTCAAATTTAGGAGTTAAGACAGATGAGAAATGCTACCTGAGGGTCAATTAATGAAACATCCATTTTAGAAGGCCTGAGCTAGGCTGCTTCTCAAACATGTTTCTTTAAATTTAATAGGGATGCAGATTATCCTAAAATTTTATTAAAATGCAGATTCGAATTCAGTAGATCCAAGGCCTTCACTTGAAGATCTGCATTTTGAACAAACTCCCAACTGATAGCAGTGCTTGGCATCTTTGAGGAACAGAGTCTCAGATGATTATAACGGGACTGTTAGAATTGAGAAATGTTGATCTAGAATGTTTGGATGTTAGTGTCATCCTGATCTCCTTTTCTTGTCTCTTTTTTTTTCTACCTATCAAATCACTTTTTCTCTAAGTCTCAATTTAGGGAAGCCACACACATCAGTCAGGTGTAGAGGTTCCTCCAATAGGTCTCGGTAGCAGAGTTTCTTATTCAAGTGTTCAGAAGAATCCCTTGAGGGGCTTACCAGATATGCAGCTTTCTGACTCCCACTCAAGAGGATAAGGTGTCTAGAAATTCATGATTTCTAGATAAAACATTTCTAAGAGACTCGGATGTAAGTAGTTCTGGGATTTAATTGAGAAATACTCTGTATTTCTTTTGTCAAGGACGGTGCTCCCCAAATGTTTGGTATATAAATGAGTAACTTAG
The DNA here is from genome assembly GCF_053574225.1 of Canis aureus. NCBI lineage: Eukaryota > Metazoa > Chordata > Mammalia > Carnivora > Canidae > Canis > Canis aureus. Next base: position 53,735,747 of record NC_135615.1, read on the forward strand.
GCTCCCATCCTCTTTTCTTTTGTGATTATAAAAGTTATAAATGCTCAATCTAGGGAAAAAAATACTAAAAACATAGAAATGTAGGAAAATTTCACTGGTCATCCTCCCACTAAAAAGGCATACATTTTTTTTACTTTTTTTTTTTTAAGATTTTATTTATTTATTCATGAGAGACGCAGAGAGAGTGGCAGAGATAAATGCAGAGGGAGAAGTAGGCTCCTTGCAGGGAGTCTGATGTGGGACTCCATCCCAGGACCCTGGGATCATGAGTCAAAGGTAGACGCTCAACCACTGAGCCACCCAGGTGCCCCCATTTTTTTACTTTTAATATACTTCTTCTGGTGCTTTTTACTATACATTTTGTTTCACTTGACTCAATATACTATATGTATTCTATCCTAAATACTTTTTTGAATGAGAGAGTCCAGAGTGTTTTCCACTGCAGGGTTCAAATGAATGCATTATTTCAAAGGTTGAATTGGATAGCCCTTCAAACTTTTATATATCTATTATTGACTCATTCTTTGACAGCAGACTAATTTACTAAAAAAAAAAAAAAAATCATTACCTGAATATGGGGATTCTAAATTTTATATTCTCAGTTCATATTTCATCTCTTAAAGACCATTCTAGATTTAAAAAGTTCTGATTTTCTTAGAAATTTGCAACTGAATTATTTCTACACATAGCCATTTTCATTCCTATAGTTGAATCACAATGATTTTTATGTGTTAGATGTGTGTCACCTTTTTTTTTATTTCTAGCCAAAAAACTGAGACTTAATTATTAGCTTTTTAGTGGCCTGCCATTTATTTGAAGATGTTGACATTTGCATAGCAGTATTGTGAGAAAGGTGCCTGTATATTTAACAACCTAGTATTACCTCTTTTGTCCTTGAAAAACCAGCCAAAGGCATCATCTTTTCACTGTTCAAATCATGTGGTTTTCTGGCACTTAGTGTAGTGGAGAAGACAGGTAAGATTCAGTTCTTTGTACCAGTAGTGCTCTGCTTTACTCTTAATTCTTAATAGCACATTGGATAACTTTTCTCTTTATTTCCTCTTTTTTTTTCTACAAGTAAACATAATTCATTTATTACTCTCACTATTATATTCAGAGACAGATTTAAAACTCAATTTGTATTTTGAGTCTATGAACAAATGCTGTTAATTGATAGAAGAGTACAAATTGATTTCCTAAAAGAGACTTAAAATTGAACAACAGTCTAGCCCTAAGTAGCCCAGAAGATTTAAATCAATTTTTTTGTTGATCTGAATTACTTGCCAAGAAGTAGATTAGCTATCAGGAGAAAAATGATCCAGTGATATATAAGTATAACAGTATATGAAATGTGGCTCCTCATTCTTAGAGAAAATTGCTAAACTTTGTGATCAGAGGTATTTATTGTTTTTCAGCTTTGATAGCAGTGACAATGCACTTTTTTCCTTAAGGAAATTGTGTATGAAAGAGTAAACTGTAACCTATATTTGGGTTTGGAATGCTCAGTTAGAACTTTTAGTGCTCTGAAATGCTGGAATCAAATTCTGTATAGTCACAATTGCATGGAGTAATCATTAAGTAAAAACAGGATTTGGTTGGTGTTCGTTCTGGGTGATTTGTTTAGGCCTGGGATGGCAGGGAGTGAGTGTAATCAGTGTTTACTGAGCTTTCTTCATCTTCAGGTATCACCATTCCAGATTAACTGAAATGACTTTTAATACCCTGAACTCCGGTCTCTACACAACTTAGACATATTCAAAACTTCAATTTTCTTAACTTTATGTCCAAACAGAGAAGGATGACACATGATCTGAATCAATTGAGGACTAAGAAACATAACATTGTAAATTGTTTGCAGTTGATTTACTCATGCAGATGACTATGTTTGGATCATCAATATAATCTAGTGACCAGATCAACCATCTCAGTAATTGGGGGGAAAGGAAAACCATTGCATAGATAGATAATAGATAGATAGATAGATAGATAGATAGATAGATAGATAGATAGATAGATGTTTAAATACTTCAAGTAACTCTCAAGATAAAAAAGATAAAATTAGTCTTTAGTAGTAAAACTATATTTTGGAAGATTGCATTTCATAGGCTTAGGACTGATTTTCTTTCTGTAAGAGTTCAAGACTCATAAAATATTCAATTCTAGAGCAGGAATGATGTATTTCTCTGGGTTATACATTGCATAGGAAAAGTTTTTCAAAGCTTAAATGTACTCATCAACCTTATGTTTATAGAATACTGGTAAAAGAAATGTGTTTTTAATTTTCTTTTGGATGTTCCCAGGAGGCAAAGACCCTTCAACTTCTCATTTCAAATTCATTGGAAAGAGAAATTGGAGTCAATCATTTCCAGGAACAAGAAATCTCTATTTTTAGCCTCTGCTGATTAAGACCACGTTATCTAATAGGAAGAATGTGAACTGAATGTACCTTTTTACTCCTGAACAATACTTAGGGGGTTTTCATGATACTGACAGGGTATGTTTTTGAATAGATGCATGGATAATAAATCACTCTTATTGGAGTTCACTGAGGAACATTGTTGGGTCAAGTTGGGTCAACTGTGAATTGTGCTTCTATTTTGTGCTTTTCAAGGGAAATTCAGTTAAAGTCTTATGTCTTAAATTTTTTTTCATTTTGCTAATGTGGATCTTTGAAATTACTTCAAGTAATAAGATTGGGACAGAGAAGCAAGTTGGTTAAGGCTAAAGAGAGCAAAACAGGAAATCATAACCTAAGCTGGTCATGAAGAAATCTATGACCAAAGCAGATGAGATGCAGAGAGTGAGAAATAATAAATGTGGTAGGTGGGTGCCGAAGAGTGTGACAGAAGGAAAGTAATGGTTATATTCTAGTCAAGAGCTTTGTAGAAGTGGGAAGTAGAGGTCACAGAAGCAGAGGGAGATCTTTTAGGGAAGGGCTCAAAAACATAAATGTATCAGAAATGAGAAACAGAGAAGTTACCATTAATAAAGTATGGTTGTGCCAGAATTTGGCAACAGAGACTTAGAAGAATAAAAATCACCTGATTGCAAATTCAGAGCAAGGTTTGGCAATAGATACCCATGACAGTAGGAGAAAAGTAAAGGAGAAGCAGCTGTTGTGTAGATTTAAATAACAAGATAGAATTATGGAGAATGAGAAGATCCAAGGTCTTTCAAAGAAAAGACAAAAGCAGACCACTTCTTTCTACTTCAAGGCAGGTTGTATCCATAGAGGATGAACCACCTGGGAGAGGGCAGCTAAAGCAGTAGGAAGAAGGTGGATAATGTCCGGAGCACTTGGAGGGGGACAATACCTGGATTTTTCCACATTTGTTGACTACCTTAAATCTTATTTCTTCTTTTTCTCCTGAGACCCAAATTGCTTTCTCCCCTCTCTGCAGGTTCTTTAAATAATGACAACTTTAAAAGACTCCAGATGGTTTTGAAAAACTTGAAAGTCATCCAAGGTGCACTGTAGGCCTTTGTAGACACTCCATGTGGAGCCAGGCTGAAAACTATAGTTTTTGTGTTTGGATTATGTTTTGGAGCTGAGCTGAAGTTGCCAGAACACACACAGAAAATTTTTTAAATTAAAAGTAAGCTAGCTCCAGCCCATGTAGACTCCAGCAACAGAAAGACAGTGTGAACTCATGTAGTCTCATTGGCTTTGGTACAGTGGCACCACTGGCTTTGTGTATCATTTTGTACCATTTGGCCTTGTTGTGAGCAGAAGGCAGAGGACACAGAGATCAGTGGAGTAACTCTTTGCCTGCCTCTCAGATATCATTATAGCACCCACTCCTTCAGTGGATTTACTGTACTTGCATAGGATATTTAACCCACCATGGCTTCATTGAGAATATATCAGATTCATACACTCAACCAGTTTGTCTAGTTTTTTCTCAATCTGTTATGTAGAAAGCCAGTCTCAGGAATGAGCTATGTTGAAATGACTTTAATAGCAACCAACAAGTGTAAGCAAGCTACTTTTAGAGGATAGGAAGAGTACAGAAAGCTGAATTTTAAATTATTTTTCAAGGAATTAAGTGATTAAGAATCGAAAAACAGTCAAGGGGTTGTTTAGATTTACTGGTTTCTTGGATAGAAATAATCCAAAGTTTTAAGATACTAAAACCTGAGAACTTTGAAGGATAAAATCCACACGTGGATTCACATTCTGGATAGGTGGTATATGTGTGTATATGCGTGCACGTGTGCGTGTGTGTGTGTGTTTGTGTGTGTGTTTGAAAGAGGAAAAGGAGAAAGAGGGGGAGAGGAAAAGAGGAGGAATAAAAATTTGTCCTCTTAATGTGTTGACTGATTTATAATGATGATTTGTGCTAAAAAATATTTTTTCCAGGCTTTCCAAACCGTCTATCTGCAGACAGGTTGGCAGGGAAGGAGAAGGAGTGGATAGAAAGGTTTAGGTGTTACAGGAGTGTTACTTTTGAATATGCTTAAACTTAGGGGGAGATATTTTATTTTTAACACTATTGCAGCATCAGCTCCTTTTGTATCTCCTGTGTGAACATGAGACATGAGGGATGGATGGATACTTAACAGAAATTGGCTCAGTTGGCAAAGTTGACCCAATTAAAATATCTTTGCTTTGGGTTGAATTTTCAACTCCTTCTAGGGTACTTAATGACAGATACCAGGATTTTAAAAAATAATTCTGGTCATTTAGTTGAACAAAAAATTTCAGTTACCCTCTCTTGTCACCAGGGAGGCTGTTTGCCCTCCAGTAATTGATGTCATAAGGAATCCTTGAAACAGTTGTTAGTTCTTCAGTCAGAGATGGTGTATTCATGATTGCTGCTTGTTTTTCTCCAAACTCACATCAAGAATCTTTCCAAGGGGGGGTACCTGGGTGGCTCAGCGGTGCTAAGGTCATGATCTTGGGATCCTGGGATCCCGGGATTGAGTCTCACATTAGGCTCTCTGCAGGGAGCCTGCTTCTCCCTCTGCCTCTCTCTCTGTGTCTCTCAAGATTAAGTAAATAAAATCTTAAATTAAAAAAAAAAAAACTTTTCAAGGGATCAAGGGTAGCTTGCAGATTCAAAGAGAACTGAAATCACATACTGGTTATTGATAGAATACTCATATCATTAAGAAAGTATTTAGACACAGGCTAAGAGATTTCCATACATTTTGCAGTGATAAAAATCACCGGTAACTCTGGCTTTTTGAGCAATGCACTGTCTAATGGTATGTGAATCCGAGAGGAAGAGGGAGTTCAACAGATTTGCTTTTAGCTCTTATGAACCAAGGACAGTGTCTTCCTAACTTCAGTTATAGTGCTCTAACTTCACAGTTTTTACAACATCTAAACTCACTTGTACTGCCACTTACTGAATATTTGCTTTAAGTAGACTCACTTTTGCTTGAATCAGTTTATTTTAGGCAAAATTAAATACCATGAAAATAATTAATGTCATTGAATTCTGGCTACATACCACTATTGTCTAAAGTCTGACCTCAGTTCTGTTCTCTTCCTGTGCAAAAAAGAAAACTAGCAGGGTTAGAGGAGTGTTTGCCACTATCGTGGAACAGAGACTTCCTCCTGGACAGAGTCACGATTAGGGAAAAATAAAAGGCAGTAACAATATTATTTAAGGTGAAAATCCTGAATCTCCTGTAAACATATGCAGGACACCCAGATCTTGTCCTGTCCTGTGTCCTCAGGGCAGGTGTCCCATATCTGTGCACTCTGGAGAAAAGAAAGTGGGCTCATCACTGTGATCCCAAGTTACTCATTCACCCGAGTGTCTGCTAACTTGAGATAGGTGACTCTCCATAGTCTCTGCAACTGGGACCTACACAGCGGGATGGGAAAGGCAGCCACTGGTGCAAGGCTATATATATTTTTTATTTTTATTTTTATTTATTTATTTATTTATTTATTTATTTATTTTATTTTATTTTCCCGGCATTCCTCTGCCACAGGAGTTTAAGGAAGCACTCATAGGATGAGATGGTCCAGAGAGAAAGAAAACTTCTGGTTCTTTTACACAACTTGTCTGACACCTTCCCTGACTGCTTATTTACAATAATTTCATCCCTCATCTTATTCCCTATCACCTTTTCCTGCTCACTCTATCTATCTATACTGTGACACTTACCACCACTTACCATCTTTATATTTTGGTGTATATGTGCACATGATAATAATAAGTTTACATTTGTTTTTCTGTTTTGCTTTTTCATTTGATTAATCTATCAGTTGTGTCCCTCCTGGAACATAAGCCTAGAGTGGAGGTATCTTGGCTTCTTTTGTTCACAGCCACATCCACAGCCTTGGAGTAGTGTCTGGCCTATAGTAGGTGCTAAATAAGTATTTGTTTAATGAATAGCAATGAATGAAAGAATTGGCCTTCAGAAAGGAGTTAGGGAAAAGGGATTTTACTTCACCTATAAACATTGATATTCTTAAAGATCAGTTGAATTATGAGTGATACAATGCATGATACAAAGTGAAAAGTGTGCATTTGTTGCCTGAAAAAGCACAACCATTGGCATAGAGTTTGGGGCGCTATTTTGAGGAAGGGGGAGGGGAATAAGACGTTGACATTTTTATCCCGCTACAGCCAAGTAGGAGAGGCTTTGCAACAGGTCTTCTAACAGGTATCATTGACTTGTCATGTGTCGCAGTAATTGATATTCTGAATCCTCTGCAGTGAAGTAAGGAAATGAATCCACTCCTTGGCAGAGAAGGCTGCTTACCTGTATGCCTGAAGCAGAACTTGGGCCCTTCTGGGAAAGCTCACCTGAGGCAATGAGGTTGGCAACAGACATTCCTTAGTGCAAGATGCAGTAGGTGAGTTCCTCAGAATGTGACTCTGTGGGATAAATAATGGGTATGTAAAAAGAAAAGTAAAGGAGAGAGGAAAGTGTGGTCCAACCGGTTGGAGAGACCCAGGTTCAGCAAGGCCAGGCAGCCTATTGTAAGGCATTGATGGGCCAGTGTGCTAGTTTTTCCCAAGTATATTTCATGGCTCCCCCTTACCGCAGGATCCCACAGGACTGGTGATCTGACAGGCTCACTTTGGAAGTCTTGGGGTATGTCTGTGGGGTCCCTGACAGCCTTACAATAGGCCTGGGAGGGGCTTTACAGATGATAGTGACATTCCAGTTCCTGAAACCGGTGAATGGGTGTTATTTGCGTTGTTACTTATACACTACTCATCATACAGGCTCATTTTATCTAGCCATGACTTAGAACACATTAAAACTAAATTTAAAATATATAAATATGAATAACAAAACAGACTCTGAAAAGAAAAAAGGTGAAGCATGCATTACCTTTATGACCACACCAAGTATCTTTTAGTTGATTTTTTTTTTTTTTTTTTCCCTTTCCATAGCATGTTCTGCCATCATGACTTTTTCTTCTTGGTCGCTCCTGAAGTGGCCACTGCTGATGAACCTCTCAGGCTTCATCTCCCACCTCTCTTCCCCCAGCCCTCCTCTCAGCAATTCCAGATTCATAGATCCTCATCATTGCCTTTCCACATGTAGTTGTTCTGGTTGGAATGCCTCCTCCCAGCCCTGCTCCAAAAATTCCTATGTCTTCTTTCAGTTCAATCTCAAATGCTTCTGGAAAGCCTCTTCCATCTTCCCCTGGTGGACTTGGGTGCTCCTTTCCCCCCTGTGCCAGTAGACTTTGTGAATCTCTGTATTGAAGCAGTTGTGTATTATACTGATTTGCACATCTGGTTCCTGCCAGATTATAAACTCCTTGGGAGGAGAAATTGAATTTTTGTGTGTTTGCAGTCAGGCTGCCTTGCACCTGTCCATATTCATCTGTCTCATCTGTTTATCCATTTTTCCTTTTCATCTCTATTCATGAGTACTTCAGGTGGTTTCAAAATATGGCTGGTCACTAAAATGTGGTAATAAATACATACGGAGTAGATCTTCATTAGTGCCAAGGAAGCGGGTAGGCAGGGAGGATTGGAGCAGTGGATAGGAAGGGTATGGTATAAACAGAAGTGAAAACACTCTTGTTAGTGGGACCTGGGCTTGACATTAGGAGCTCTGAGGCTGGTGAGGGTTGCAGGCAGCTGGCTTGGCTTGGTCACCATTATTATTTGGGGATGACTGAGGAGGATTCATAAAGTTTCTCACAGTTGTTTGTTGGGCATTTCGACTTTAGCTGTCACCATCTTTTAATGGAGAAAAACGCTGTTTGTTATTACTTTTTACTACATAGAGGCCAGTGAGAATTATTGCCAAAGAAGATACTTTAGATTTAGCAGGACTATTTGTTAACATTTGATTGATTGTCAATTCATTAATTTTACCTTTAAGTTTCAGGAAAAATATCTCACATACACAACGCGTACACACATACCCACAAAAACCAAAGTACACCTAATTTGTTGTTGAGGTGTATTTCTATTTTTTTTTTCTGAGTACTCTCCCATCTTCATCTTACATTGCTCCTCTCTATTTTAAGTCCATTAAACCTAAAACAATTTGTTCTTGGTACCATTCTTTCATTCATATTTGCTGTACTCCTAGGAGATCCAAAATGTACTCCCTGAGATCTAGGATGACGATTGTTTCAACACTTTGAGTTCTGTGAGCAGTTAGTCAATGGTTAGAGGGTTTTCATTGGCATATGAGCTGGGTTGATCATAGTTTTGCATTTCTTAGAATTTGGAATCACTACTCAGATTTTGTATATATATTTTCTTCCCAATTTGGAAAAAATCAGTTGCATTTCTTATTAATAGTTACAAGCTTTAAAAAATTTGTTATCACCTCAATATTATTAATTCTGTAATGAATGCATTTTGCTTATAAATCTCCATGGACATCTTCAGTCATTTCCTAGGGTTAGACTCTTAGACATAGAATTTCAGGTCAGAGCACATAGACCTGCTTAAAGTGCATGTTTTGGAGAAAGGAAAGAAAAATATGATTTGACATGTGATGATGTGGAAGGAGATGTTATGGTTTGATTTTTATAGATTTTTGTTCCCCTCCCCCTAATCCTTTCTTTTCCTTTTACCAGTTTTCCTTCATCATCCATCATAAAAGGATGTGAGTATAGTACACTGGAACAGCCCTGTCAAGATGCCATTTCATATGGCGTACTTTGTAACTCATTTTGACCCCTCTGGATAATATTTGTGGCAGTTCAACACAAACTGCCTTTCTCTTTTCCTAAAACAGTTCTTTAGGTCAGGATTTTATAAAGACAGAAGTAGGTTTAGTTGACAATGAATAAACTCACACTCTCATGAAAACCATAGATGTGGCTGTAAATGTGAGCATAACTTTTCAGAATAATTCACAGTTTAAATGTATATATACACAGTCACATGGCTATTGATTACTAGTGTACACTGCTATTAATATACATTCCGTCCTCACCAAAGAATCACTGAAAGCCCCAGTTTGAGGTTTCTTAAAAAAAATGGTCTTGATTACATTCCCAGCCTGGGTGTACAGACCAGTCTGCCTTGCAAGACCACCATTTGCTGATTGTCCTGTGTGAACCCAACACAGTTTTCTTCTTTGAGGTCCTTGAAGTTACGGAGAATCTGTCTTTGCCTACACACTTGCTCAGAGTTCACCTTAAGCAAGTTCAGACATCATCAGTTTCATTGCTAGGGAGCTTTAACTGCTTTCCATGAGCTCTGTGAAATTCTTGTCTCTAATTACTTCCTAGTGAGATGTGGCTTCTTGTCTTTGCTGCGGGGCTCTGCACTTCTCTGGCTCTTTCATCTGAGTACACTGTGTTCTCTGGCTTGCTTCTCCTGGGTTCTGCCTGTATGTGTTCTGGATTAAATTTTGCTCTGGTTAATCAAGAGCATAACTTTCTGATGAGATTTTGAGCTGAAAATGATTATTTGCCATGATGTATAAACTTGGATACCATGACATTTACCCCTCCTTTGTGGTCCCTTAGAACACAGAGCACATTTCTCCTTTCATAATCTCCTGAATATCTGCTTTATCCAAGATTAGAGTGTAACGGGTTGCGATTTTTCTTTTATCCATCCAGCATCTTGCTCGATGGGTATAAAGTTTTGTTAAACTATTTGTTCCTACACTGCTGTCAGACAGTTGAAATACTACTTAGTTATTTCTGGTCATCATTTTGCTTCATTTCACTTCACTCTTGGAGATTACATTTATTAAAAAAATATCAAGTATTGACTCAGTGCCCAGAATGAGTTTTGGTGTGCTTCTGTCTTAGCCCATGGAAGGCTGTCACTGATCTGCATCTAGAAACTGTGTTTGTAGAACTAATTTAAGAACATGGTGTGACCATAATTTTTTTTTCAATTAGTATTTTTTTCTATAAATATCCTTATAGACATATAAAGATCAATTTAAATTTGGATTTCCACTTAACTTTATTGTTACAACTAAGTAAATGCATATAATGCCATTGGGATTATATTGATAAAGACGGATGGAGTTATGGTAAAATATAAACAAATTTAGTGGTTTAAAACAATAGCGTTTATTTGTCACTCATGCTACATGTTCTTTTGGGTTGCCAGGACTCTGTTTAATATTGTTTTTGCTTAGGTTAGTAGGCTGATGAAGGCTCTACAATGTGAACCCTCACTAATTTATACAGGGAGCCGATGGTGAAGCACTAGAGTTCTTAAAGACTTCAACCAGGTACATGGAGCCTGCTTCTCCCTCTGCCTATGTCTCTGCCTCTCTCTCTCTCTCTCTCTCTCTCTCTCTGTGACTATCATAAATAAATAAAAATTTAAAAAAAAAAGACTTCAACCAGGAACAGAACACATTATTTCAGCTTATATGTTATTAGCCAATGCAAGCCACATGGTTTTCTAAACTCCAGAGGGGTGGAGTGGTGTAATTCATTTGTCCAGAATGAGAAGAAATATTTGATATTCAGAACTAATGACTCCTCTGTATTCTACTATCAAATATTCAGCTCTCTTCCCCTCCTTCTGCCAAGTGACCTAATAATACCATTTCCAGGGAAAGGAAGACCAACACTGGAAGTACTCGTAATTTCACAAAAGGGTGTGGATGAAGCAAGTGCACAGTGGCCAAGGGAGGGTGGGAATCTAGATTAGGAGAGTCTGCTAAGTACAGCAGAGAGGGGACTGAATGTCAAATATGTGTTTGGAATTGGCAAGTCTTAAATCATTGGGCTGGTTCCTTGGGTTCACGTAAGCTAGAGGTTTAACCCAGGGATACAAGTCAAATAAGCATCAATCACTCACAACCATAACCATAAATCAGAGCAGAATAAGACTGTCCCCTATAAACACCACTGAAGAAAATTCTAGGTCTTATGCTCATTTCTCTTTTATATCTTCAGCTAGGGAAGGAAGAAGAGGGCTTACGTACACTGTTTGAAGGCAGAACACGAAAGAGACCCACAGCATGCTTGCTTTGCTGTAATAAGATCTAGGAATCTTCATAAAGGCTCTTACGTCAGACAATTATCCTTAGCCTTTTTGACTCACATACCCTGTTTAGAGTCTGATAATACAATTCATTGAAGGAAGGATGCCTTTTATTTTTTATTTTTTTAAAGATTTTATTTATTTATGAGAGAGGGAGAGGGGGAGAGAGAGAGAGAGATTGGCAGAGACACAGGCAGAGGGAGAAGCAAGCTCCATACAGGGAGCCCGACACGGGACTCAATACAGGGTCTCCAGGATCACACCCTGGGCCGAAGGCAGCACTAAACCACTGAGCTACCGGGGCTGCCCAAGGATAGCCTTTTAAATAACTGAATCTTGACCTAAACTTCATACTTCATATAAAAATTAACTAAAGTTAAAAGTAAAATAAAACTATAAAACTTTTAGAAAAAAATATAGGAGAAAAGTCTTTAGGACCTAAGAGTAAGAGGAACCCTCAAACTGACACTAGTAAGACCTGTAAGTAAGGAAGTAAGTAAGACCTGTAAGAGGAAAATTTGATAAATTGGAGCTCAATAAAATAAAAAAAAAAAAATTTACCCTGCAAAAAGACCCTGTTAAGAGAATGAAAAGACAATCTATAAACAAGAAGAAAATACTTTCCAACCACATACCCAAAAAAGGATCAATGTCTAGGCTACATAACAAAATTTAACTGTAAAGGCAAGCAAAAAATCTAATTAGCACATGGGAAAAAGACATTAAGACATGTTTTATGAAGAAGATGGAAAATAAGCACATGAAATGATGTTCACTGTAATTAGCCATTTGGGAAATGCAAATTAAAACAACAATGAAATGAGATACCACGTATCAGTCACAATGGCTAAAATAAAGACTAATGGCAATATCAAATGTTGGAGTGAGTTCAGAGAAACTGATCACCACACATTAATGATGGGAATATGCAGCAGCTCTGGAATACAATTTGGCAGTTTCTTATAAAAACCAGGCATGTGCCTTGATTTCCTTGGGGCACGATAACAAAGTAGCAAAGACCAAGTGGCTTAAGTACAGAAATTTATTTTCTCATAGCTCTGGAGGCTGGAAATCCAAGATCACCTTTTGAGGCCTCTGTCCTTGGCTTGCAGTTGGCTACCTTCTCGATGTGCCCTCACATTGTTGCCCCTTGTTCATGTTGTCTGTATCTCACTCTTTGCTTCTTAGGATGACCCTCGTCTTACTGGATTAAGGCCCACCTGTATGACTTCATTTACCTTAGTTACCTCTTTAAAGCCCTATTTCCAACTACAATTACCTCACATTCTGAGGTACTGGGGATTAGGGCTCCAAATTTGAATTTCAAGGAGACACATTCTAGCCTATTGTACCATGCAACTACCATATAACCTAGCAGTTGCACTTGAACATTTATCTCAGAAAAGGTTAGATACATGTTTTTAAAAATTGGTACATAAATATTCATAGGGGCCATCTTCCTAACAGCTTAAAACTGGAAACAAGCCAGATGACCTTCAATGGGTAAATGGTTAAATACGGTATATCCATACCATCAAATACTACTCAGCAATAAAAAGGAATGAATTATTGATACATACAACTTAGATCGATCTCCAGGGAACAGTGTTGAATGAGAAACTCCAGTAATAAAAACCATACTATAAAATTTCATTTATATATATCCTTAAAAAGGTAAAATTCTAGGATGTAGAATAGTGATTTCCAGGGATTAGGGTTGGAAGGAATGGAATGAGGACAGAGAGCTGGTTGGGGCTATAAAAGAACAAAATGAGGAATTCTCATGGTAATACAAGTGTTCTGTATCAACTGTGTTGTATCAAACAAAAAATTTTTGTTGAATATTTTTGTTTGCTCTTTTTGCCTTAATGAGTCTCGCTAGGTATTTATTAATGTTATTAATGTTTCAAATAATTAATTTTTAGTTTTGTTAATTTTCTGTATTTTGGGTCCATATTCTTTTCCATGGATTTCTGCAAATTTGTCTCTCAAAGTAGACACTCTGACAGAGTTTGCCATGCAGTGGACTTACTAGAGATTAATTCCTATGGCAGGGAGAAGGCTGAAAGCTCACTGGTCAGAAGTCTAACTGATCTATCCTGATAAAGCTCAGATAACCCTACAGGGAGCGTTATGGGTAGATAGGCTATCAGGAATGTCTTGCTTTGGGCTCAGATGTCTGGGGCTTCATATCTCCACCTCAATCAGTCACTGGATATGGGCTGCCCAAGAAGGGCATGCCCTTGGGTGAGGAGGTTCTGTATAATTGAGGCAAACCCTGAAGGCGCTGGACCACCAGAGGCTATCTGCTGATAGCTGGGGCAGTCTATCCTAATTGTTATTGATGGGTGATTGGAGTGCCACACTTCTGGTTTCACTTGTTTCCTTTCTTCGTCCCTTGAGGATACTTTTTTTTTCTTTTACTAGACACTTGAGAAGGTCTCTTAGATTATTGCTTTTGAACCATTACTATTTTTTATTATTTTTTTAATTTATTTTTTATTGGTGTTCAATTTACTAACATACAGAATAACCCCCAGTGCCCGTCACCCATTCACTCCCACCCCCCACCCTCCTCCCCTTCTACCACCCCTAGTTCGTTTCCCAGAGTTAGCAGTCTTTACGTTCTGTCTCCCTTTCTGATATTTCCCACACATTTCTTCTCCCTTCCTTTATATTCCCTTTCACTATTATTTATATTCCCCAAATGAATGAGAACATATAATGTTTGTCCTTCTCCGACTGACTTACTTCACTCAGCATAATACCCTCCAGTTCCATCCATGTTGAAGCAAATGGTGGGTATTTGTCATTTCTAATAGCTGAGTGATATTCCATTGTATACATAGACCACATCTTCTTTATCCATTCATCTTTCGTTGGACACCAAGGCTCCTTCCACAGTTTGGCTATCGTGGCCATTGCTGCTAGAAACATCGGGGTGCAGGTGTCCCTGCGTTTCATTGCATCTGTATCTTTGGGGTAAATCCCCAACAGTGCAATTGCTGGGTCGTAGGGCAGGTCTATTTTTAACTCTTTGAGGAACCTCCACACAGTTTTCCAAAGTGGCTGCACCAGTTCACATTCCCACCAACAGTGTAAGAGGGTTCCCTTTTCTCTGCATCCTCTCCAACATTTGTTGTTTCCTGCCTTGTTAATTTGCCCCATTCTCACTGGTGTGAGGTGGTATCTCATTGTGGTTTTGATTTGTATTTCCCTGATGGCAAGTGCTGCAGAGCATTTTCTCATATGCATGTTGGCCATGTCTATGTCTTCCTCTGTGAGATTTCTGTTCATGTCTTTTGCCCATTTCATGATTGGATTGTTTGTTTCTTTGGTGTTGAGTTTAATAAGTTCTTTATAGATCTTGGAAACTAGCCCTTTATCTGATAGGTCATTTGCAAATATCTTCTCCCATTCTGTAGGTTGTCTTTTAGTTTTGTTGACTGTATCCTTTGCTGTGCAAAAGCTTCTTATCTTGATGAAGTCCCAATAGTTCATTTTTGCTTTTGTTTCTTTTGCCTTCGTGGATGTATCTTGCAAGAAGTTACTGTGGCCGAGTTCAAAAAGGGTGTTGCCTGTGTTCTTCTCTAGGATTTTGATGGAATCTTGTCTCACATTTAGATCTTTCTAGAAGAAATGGACGCATTCCTGGAAAGCCACAAACTACCAAAACTGGAACAGGAAGAAATAGAAAACCTTAACAGGCCAATAACCAGGGAGGAAATTGAAGCAGTCATCAAAAACCTCCCAAGACACAAGAGTCCAGGGCCAGATGGCTTCCCAGGGGAATTTTATCAAACGTTTAAAGAAGAAACCATACCTATTCTCCTAAAGCTGTTTGGAAAGATAGAAAGAGATGGAGTACTTCCAAATTCATTCTATGAGGCCAGCATCACCTTAATTCCAAAACCAGACAAAGACCCCACCAAAAAGGAGAATTACAGGCCAATATCCCTGATGAACATGGATGCAAAAATTCTCAACAAGATACTGGCCAATAGGATCCAACAGTACATTAAGAAAATTATTCACCATGACCAAGTAGGATTTATCCCTGGGACACAAGGCTGGTTCAACACCTGTAAAACAATCAATGTGATTCATCATATCAGCAAGAGAAAAACCAAGAACCATATGATCCTCTCATTAGATGCAGGGAAAGCATTTGACAAAATACAACATCCATTTCTGATCAAAACTCTTCAGAGTGTAGGGATAGAGGGAACATTCCTCGACATCTTAAAAGCCATCTATGAAAAGCCCACAGCAAATATCATTCTCAATGGGGAAGCACTGGGAGCCTTTCCCCTAAGATCAGGAACAAGACAGGGATGTCCACTCTCACCACTGCTATTCAACATAGTACTGGAAGTCCTAGCCTCAGCAATCAGACAACAAAAAGACATTAAAGGCATTCAAATTGGCAAAGAAAAAGTCAAACTCTCCCTCTTCGCCGATGACATGATACTCTACATAGAAAACCCAAAAGTCTCCACCCCAAGATTGCTAGAACTCATACAGCAATTCGGTAGCGTGGCAGGATACAAAATCAATGCCCAGAAATCAGTGGCATTTCTATACACTAACAATGAGACTGAAGAAAGAGAAATTAAAGAGTCAATCCCATTTACAATTGCACCCAAAAGCATAAGATACCTAGGAATAAACCTAACCAAAGAGGTAAAGGATCTATACCCTAAAAACTACAGAACACTTCTGAAAGAAATTGAGGAAGACACAAAGAGATGGAAAAATATTCCATGCTCATAGATTGGCAGAATTAATATTATGAAAATGTCAATGTTACCCAGGGCAATATACACGTTTAATGCAATCCCTATCAAAATACCATGGACTTTCTTCAGAGAGTTAGAACAAATTATTTTAAGATTTGTGTGGAATCAGAAAAGACCCCGAATAGCCAGGGGAATTTTAAAAAAGAAAACCATATCTGGGGGCATCACAATGCCAGATTTCAGGTTGTACTACAAAGCTGTGGTCATCAAGACAGTGTGGTACTGGCACAAAAACAGACACATAGATCAGTGGAACAGAATAGAGAACCCAGAAGTGGACCCTGAACTTTATGGTCAACTAATATTCGATAAAGGAGGAAAGACTATCCATTGGAAGAAAGACAGTCTCTTCAATAAATGGTGCTGGGAAAATTGGACATACACATGCAGAAGAATGAAACTAGACCACTCTCTTTCACCATACACAAAGATAAACTCAAAATGGATGAAAGAACTATTTTTAAATATAAGCATTAAAGTCAGTCCATTTTCCTCTAGGGGCTACTTTAACATCATCTCATAGCTTCTGATATGTTGTATTTTTTTAAATTGTATTTATTTATTTGAGTGAGAGAGAGAGAAAGCACAGAGGGAGAGGGAGAAGCAGACTCCCCACTGAGCAGAGAGCCCTACAGGGGCCTGGATCCCAAGACCCTGAGACCATGACCTGAGCTGAAGGCAGACACCCGACCAACTGAGCCACCCAGGTGCCTCTGATATGTTGTATTTTCATTATTTCTAATTCAAAATATTTTCTCATGCCTGTTTTGATTTCTTCTGTGACCCATGGGCTATTTAGATTTATGTTGTTAATCTCCAAACATTGGGGACTTCCTAGTTAACTTTTTGTTACTGAGTTCTAGCTAATTATCATTGTGGTTAGAGGACATACTCTGAATGAGTCAGTCCTTTGCAAGCTACTAAAAATTAGTTTGGGTGCCTGGGTGGCTCAGTCTAGTCAACCTCCAACTCTTGGTTTTGGCTCAGTTCATGATCTCATGGGTTGTGGGATCACACCCTGTGGTGGGGCTCTGCAACTCAGCAGGGAGTCTGCTTGAGATTCTCTCCTATTTCTGGGAAACGAACTAGGGGTGGTAGAAGGGGAGGAGGGCAGGGGGTGGGGGTGAATGGGTGACGGGCAATGAGGGGGGCACTTGACAGGATGAGTACTGGGTGTTATTCTGTATGTTGGCAAATTGAACACCAATAAAAAATAAATTTATTATTAAAATAAAATAAAATAAAATAATTTTCTACTTGTAAAAAAAAAAGAGATTCTCTCCCTCTATCCCTCTCTCCACTCATGTACTCACTCTCTCAAATAAATCAATTAATCTTTTAAGAAAAAGAATTAATCTTTAAAAAAATGCACACTGTATGGTTTGTATTGTTATTTCATGTATATTTGAAAAGTATGTGTATTCTCCACTTGTTAGTTGTTATATAAATATTGGGTCAAGTTCGTTAACACAATTTTTCAAATCTTTTACATTAGCTGTTTTAAATAACTTGTTTTATCTCTGGCTGAGATATGTATGTGCAATTCCCTAATTAAGATTGTGGATCAGTCTCTATCCTTTTAGTTCTGTCAGTTTTGCATCATATATTTTAAATTAGTACATGAGTCGTGTATACATTTAGACTTGTCACATCTTCCTATAAAATTGATCCTTTAATCACTGTGATATCTTTCTCTTTAATGCCAGTGCCTATGTGGCTTAACTTTTTCCATCCTTCTACCTTTCTTCTGTCTGTGTCCTTATATTGAAGGTGTCTTTTGAAGATAGCCCATACTGAGTCACAGTGTTTAAAAAAAAAAAAAAATCTCTTCTTATAACTTCCATCTTTTAATTGGAGTATTTAGGTTTCTTTGTTAGTTTTCCATTTAATGTAATTGCTAGTCTGGTTAAGTTCAAGCTGACTGTTCTGTTTCCTGTCTTTCCAGTCATTTTTGGTTGCTTTGCCACTCTGTCATATCTTATTTTTGGTTATTCAAGTATTCAAAATATTTTATGTTTTGTCATCTTTTTATTATTAACACAATTTTATATACCCTAGTATTGTTTATGCTTTGCATTAAAGTATGCATCTTTAACTTAATAAAACCTGGAATTAAAATTTTGCCATCTCACAAATAATGGACAAAGCTTTCAGCTCTGTCCGCACTTCTTTGCTATTGTTCTCATATAATCAACTTTCACATGTACCTTAAATCCCATAAAACATTATTATTTTTGCTTTAAAACAGTCTTTTTGCAAAGTAAAAAATTTCATTGCATATTTACCTATCCATTTACTCTGTTCTGTTTGTCTCTTTCTGTAATCCCATGCTTCCATGTGTAATAATTTTCTTTCAATCTGAACAAAGTATTTCTTCTAGTATGGTTCTGCTAGCAACAGATATTCTCATCTTGTCTGAAAATATCTGTATTTAACTCTTATTTTTAAAGAATTTCTTGCTAGATACATAATACCTGCCTTTTTTTTCCCTCTTTCACCTTGAAACTGCTGTTCCATTGCCTTATGTCTTCCACTGTTTATGTTAATATCTCAGCTCTTAATTTTTCTTTTTCCCCTAAAGATAATATTCATCTTCAGCTGTCTGGTGGGTGGTGGCCATGGTGATGGGGGAAAAAAGAAAAAAATTCCTTAGTTAAGCACTATATCCTCTTGACAAAAGAAAAAAACAAGCCACTAACTAAATCCAACAGCCTGTATTATCTCATTGGCAATAGGGAAGCCCCTGGGAAGGAAATAAGGGCTATGGACTATTGGACATGGGGTAAGGCTGTGTTGGGAAATGAATAGTAAGAAAAATCTGCAACAGCAGCTGCATTGACCTTTTTGGTGTGAAGAGGTGGTGAAGGCAATAGTGATCTACCTGCACAACCTCAGGAGTAATACAAGCTTTTTCTAGGCCTGTTCCAGAAAGGAAACAGGTCAATATATGGATTTCAGTAAACACATAACCTTACTCTGGAATAATGTATTAGGAAGATACTCCCTTTTTCTGTGATACAAGTTTTAAATGTGACCCCCTTCCCTGGGCATTACATAGTCCTAGTATAAATGACACTGCTCAGATGACAGGCCCTCATTTTAGGAGACATCCACTGAAAGGCAGCTAAGCATCAATAGTGTATAAGAAGACATGAAACTAAGTATGGAACAAAGACTGTATTCAAGTGGTTATCACATGAGGGAGGAGTTACACTATTCCATATAGAATCATAGATCAAAACTAGGATATATGGTTAATCCTCCAATGAGAAGGATTTTTATTTGAGAGAAGGAAGACATTTCCATATTTCAAGATAGTACTTTCCCCGTAAAGGAAGTAAACAGCACATACTGGATGACTATCAATTTGGGATATTAGTGGGTGATGATAGCTATGTTTGTTTGTTTGTTTGTTTGTTTGTTTAAAGATCTTTTTTATTTTATTTATTCATGAGAGACACACACACACAGAGAGGCACAGATATAGGCAGAGGGAGAAGCAGACTCTATGCAGGGAGCCTGATGTGGGACTCGATCCTGGGACTCCAGGATCATGCCCTGAGCTGAAGGCAAGTACTCAACCACTGAGCCACCCAAGTGTCCTTGATAGCTATGTGTGATGGTTTTCTGTTGCCTCTTCCTTGCTGACAAGTTCTGTGATGGGCAGCTGTTGGGAGTAGACATGTGAGATTACCATGAGTAATAAGGATACAAAAAAGGTAGCAATATGTATAGCAATAGAAAAATATTCTTTTAGGCAATACACTAATGAAGGAAGAGATTTTAAGTCACTTGAGTGCTATGTATGTTGACTGATCAAGACTTTATTCCCAGAAATAGGAAACACGTTAATTGAGTCATAAAATATTAAGAGCTAACAATATGTGAAATTCTTATCTAATCCAGCTCCCTCATTTTATGGATGTAGAAATTGAAGCCCAGAGGAGTTAGCTTGCCTAAGGTAGTGATTCTTAAAGTGTAGTCAGAAGAACAGTTTCTGGGGAATTTGCTTAATATGCAGATCTGTGGTCCCCACGCTAGAGCTACTAACAATAAATATCTAGAAGTGGAATCCCATAATCTATATTTGAACAAACATCACAAATGACTCTGTGCACTTTGAAGAATAGTGGCCTCCATCGAAATATTGGTTACTTACAGAGCCCTGAGGAAGACACAGGACTTTGAGCTCCCAATCCATTGTTCCCATTATTCTAAATGGCCTATCCTTAAAATAAAGTCTGTTACCATCTCCTGTAAACTAATTCCCAAGCTTAGAAACAACCTTAGGAAAAAAAAAAAAAAAAAGAAAGAAACAACCTTAGAGGTGAAATTGTGTTACTATTATAAAATTGTTACTTTTTTATAAAATGCAAAAGAATAGTTTGGAAAATATTAACTAAGTGAATAAAATCAGGATGAACTCCAGGATCAGAGGCCCTGAACATTTTCCTGGTTTAGAAAATGTTGGAGCAGTTCTCTCCAACCTTGCTGGTGGAACATAGGGAGCCTGTCTTCTTGATGTGGTCTAGTCAAAGGCTGGAACCTCGGTCCAAAGTGGTAAAAAATACATACTTTGTGTATATATTTATGTTCAACACATTGACATATTTCTCATCATTTCAGAGTACAACTGACATAACTAAGCTTGGGTTAATATTTTGTTGATTAAGCCCAAATCTTTCTATAGGTGCACAATGAAAAGCATTCTTTACTAATTTTTAACAGTTTATATGGTCTATGAGAAAATACAGTAACTGAAAATAAGGAAAAATTGGATTTTACACTTAATGCATTAGGAAGAAGTAGGGCATCAAAACAGAACTGGAAGTGGTAAAAGATGAGCTGTAACTGAATATGGGCTTTGAAATATCCATGTGGTTCCAGTGTATAGAGCTTGATTTAATAGTTAAAGTTCTGCAAAGGAAGGAAGGTTACTTGGAGGTTTGTTACTAATGTCAATTCTGTTAATAATATACTTTCTAGGAATCAAGAAACCCTGTTTCTTGAATACACAGAGTTGAGAAAATAAAGTTCTACTTTTATTAACCATGGCTAACAGTCCAGTCAAACCTGTAATTAACTGTAACTAAATCTTGGGTGTCTGCAAGTATTGTACACAAAATACTTAATAATTTTAGACCACTGCCATAGTAGAGTTCTAAAGACTTCCTCCTGTGTGAGGTTTTAACTCCTTAAATGCTGCTTTTGGAGTTGAAAATCCAACAAGTAATGGGAAGCCATTTTAAGTGTGATCTGGTGAAAAGAATGCTTTAGCAATATGCTTGTGGTGTAGTACAGGTGTAAATTCATTGGAGGGAGAGGAATTTGAAGGTAGGAAAACTGAAGTTATTCCACTTTTGTAAGGTGGAAGATGATAAAGATCTGATGTAGGGTGTCATTTTCCACAACTATATGTGACCATAATGTAATCAGTGCTTTAAAATAAAGAATAGAGAAAGAATAGTTGAAGAGAGATTTAACTTTCGAGTTTGGTGACTGATGTAAGAGTACCTGCAACAGGTGTAGAAAAAAATACTGAAGTGACAACTGGGTTGGAGATAAGGATGAATTGCTTTTAGATATGTTGATTAGACTAATGATTGTCTAAAATGTACTTGGAGATAGGACAGTGAGAATTTGTGAGAGATTAGGGGGCTAGAGCTAGAGATTTGGAAATGACCTGAATTTCTATAATGATTACAACCTTGAGAGGTGAGTTTTTTAGAGGAAAGGAGAAGGAGGAGAATGCCAGAAACTGAAGGTTGGAGAATAGCTCTAGCTAGGGAATAGCACAGTGTTTCTGTTCTTGACAACAGTGAAAAGTAATCAGAGACTTCAGAATCGTGTAATGTCATGAAAGTCGAAGTTGAAGAGTTTTCAATTGAGAAGTTGTATATTGTAGAAGTCAAGAAGAATGCATATACAGGAAAAAGATGGCAAGCCAGTTTGAGAGGTTTTTATGAGGAATTAGAATAAAGGGAAGAAATAGAATACTTCAGGGAGACAAACAAGTTGATGGGTACATACGGATATAGAACAACAAGCATTGAACAATTTGAGGTGTCAAAGAGAAAAAGATAAATTCTACTGGGTGAGAAGCCAGCTGAGTTAAGCAAAGAGGAAAGAGTAATAAGAGCAATGGGATGAGAGCAGTTGAAAATGCTAGAGAATGTAAGTTCCTGGAGGAAACAGGGGAGGAAAGAGACACAGAGCCCAAATGGTGATTTTTGTATTGGTATGAGAGTGATATTTTCTCCTCTAAGGGTAGAGTCACAGTTATCTACTAGGGAGTCATGACAGAGGCAGAGAATAGGGGCAGGCCGGGGAATTTATGCTAAATGACTTTTATCCTCTTAGTGCAGAAACACAAAGCCCATAGTCTTTATTTGGTCGCATATAATAGAAACTTGATGACCTGTGGCTTAAAATATAAGTATGTTTCTTAGTTACTTAATACATAACCCAGAGTGAAGGGGTTTCAAGAATGATTTGACAACTCAAAAATGGATCAGACCAAGCTGTATCTATCTTTGTCTTTTGCTGTCCTTAGAGTGATTTTTTTCCCCCTTGATCCCCAAGCTGTTGCCTCATGGTGACAGGTTGGCAATTTGTGTTGCAGACATTACATTCTCCTGCTGCCTTAAAGACAGAAAGACTTAAGACAAAAGGCTTTTACTTTAAGACTTCTTCTTTTTAAAAATGTAGCTCTTCTGTCTTCTGGTCTGCACTGTTTCTTGCTAGAAATCTGCCTTTATTTTTGTTATTCTGTAATGGAGCTCATTTTCCTCTGGCTGCTTTTAAGATTTCCTTCGTAGCAGTTTTTCAGCAACTGAAGCACATGGATGTCCTTTTCTTAATATTCCTTCTGTTGGGAATTTGCTGCTCTTGGATCTCTGGTCTACAGATTACATCAAATTTGGAAAATTAGCAGCCATTGTTTTTTCAGATACTTTTTCTGCCTGTCCCTACTTCTGGGGAAGCCATTTGATGTCCTCACAGCTCACTGATGTGCTGTTAACATTTTTTCTCTCCGTATTATATTTTGGGTTGTTTCTATTGTTATATCTTCTTTGGTAATCTTTCTTCTGGAAAGTCTAATCTCTCAATCTCATTCAGTGAGTTTTTCACCTCAGATACTGTATTTTTCATCTCCAGGAGTTTGATTTGGCTTTTTTTATAACTAATATTTCTCTTCCTATTAGACTCATACTCTCTTCTACCTTCCCGAACATGTAAAGTATTTATAATAGTTGTAATTTTACATTGTTAGGCACTATATTTTAATTTTCTCTCTTTTTAAAATTTTTGTATTCTGTTAAAAATATGGGGATTTGTTCTGATATGAAATTACGTTACCTGGAACCAGTTTAATCCCTGGTTTTGAGCTTCATCAGGGTGGTCCAGAACAGCCTTCACTTATCCCTCACTACTGAGGCAATATTTTGATGAGGACGCTGTGTTAGGAAGTCTTTAGTCTC
Source organism: Canis aureus (assembly GCF_053574225.1). Lineage (NCBI taxonomy): Eukaryota > Metazoa > Chordata > Mammalia > Carnivora > Canidae > Canis > Canis aureus. The sequence continues at coordinate 53,759,435 of NC_135615.1, forward strand.
TGGATGTTGGAGAAACAAACTACTCCCATTTTTTTGCGTGTAAATTCCAGGCATTGTTTCATCTACCTCTTGCTGCTGATTTTCCCTTAGCCTCCATAGTTTCTCTACATGCATATTCCCCCCAATTCAGGTAAAGACTTGAATTTTGCCCTCTACAGATCTCTGCAGCTCTTTCTCTCTCTATGTAACTCTTTCCTCTCTGGTATTTTACCTTGTAAATTCTAACCACCTATTAAATTCTAAACGCTGTTTACTTAACACAGGGAACCACTAGGCTCTAACTGCGTTCCTCCTCCTGTTCTGTGGTCGACAAATATTCTCAAGGTTGTGATGGGGGACATGCATAGAACTCACTTTCTGTTTCCTTCCTCCGTGGCATCATAGTCCTGTATGGTCTATTGTCCAGTGTTTGAAAGCTGGTCCAATTTTCTAGATACCTCAGTCAGAAAGGTAAGCCTGTTAGTCTACCATTGCTATAATCAGGAGTACTTGCATGGGATGCATGAACCCATGGGCAATGATCATGCATTTAATGTGTCCCAACTTGAAGCTCGCTATCTTGAGGTATAACTTCTCATAGTCTAACAACTAATAAGCTAAAATAGAAAGTTTTACTTCCTTCTGGTCTGCTGAGAATAGAGGCATAGTAACAGAATTGGGCATTAAGAAAACCAAAGGAAAAAAAAAAAAAAAGAAAACCAAAGAAGATTTACAATAGCTGCCATGGGGAGTGTCCTAGGGAAATAATAAGAAATTAGTAATAACCTAGGAATTGTTATAGAGCTGTCCTAGTCAACCTTAGAAAAGCCCTTGATTAGAATACTCGTAACTGAGAGATGTATTTATTCACAGCATATTTTATGTTAGCATAAGTGTCTCTCTAGATTAACGTTGTATTTACATATGCTTCAACAGAAAAATAGAACTTCAATTTTCAAATTAGTCTTTCAGTAGAGTTGAATGTTAGCTTGACTCTAAAAGACCATTATATAGTTCAAGCTGTCTCACCATTTAACTTAACTACAAACACCCTTCAGGTTTCTAAAGGCAGACCACCTTTGCTTTTTGAAGGATGTAGATTGGAAGTGGTACATGGTGGGTTCATAATAAAATATTGTTAACTGGTAGCCTTAATCACCTTGATTCTATGAAACACTTAAGTGACCAGAGCTTTATCCAAAGTAGAAGTACATTCAAATGGCTCGTTAAGGAGTTAAGCTTGTCTGTGGTTTAAGCTTTACTGTGGGTTAAGGATGAGTGACATGGTGGAAGTATTAAGAAATGCACTTTTTTTTTCTGTCCATTTTATACCAATCTGGAAGACATAATGATAACTTTCATTGGTCTATAGTTTTAAGGCCAACACATTTTCAAATCACTCACTCATGCTCTCAAATTACTTTCAACTTTCAAGAGAAAAAAAGAATCTTCAAGTCCAAGCACACTTAGCTCTATGGATTGAGGGCAAGAGGCTATTTCTACAGAATATACATCCATACAAATCTAGCAAAGTTGGGAAATCTAATGGGAGTCTAAGAAAATCTAAAACCTTGTGAAACTGAACTGGAAGTGAAATTCATTGAATTTGAACCTGAGGTCCACATGTTTCCATAATACAGTCATTGCTCACAATTATTTACTTGCTATTAAAATTGAGCGAACATTGTTGGATTACAGCTGTTTAGATTTTGATAAATGATAAACAGCATTTTCTCCTTTCAAACAGGGCAAGACATCAAATTCATACTTGAGAGGGAAAAAAAAATGAGATTGAGAGAGACTAACAGGAAGTGGGTTCATTCACTTTGGAATTCTATTTATAAACAGACCGAATCAGATGGACCCAAAGCCAGAGGGTGGCCACATCTTGATCCCATAAACACAAAATTCTAATCACCTTTTAGACAACATCTTTTTGGCTTTTGTTTGGTTTTATGAATAGTAAAGTACATCAGCTATTTATATTCCTGCATGTTGGAAAGGATGGGCCTGGTTTGTATGGTTTTTTATTTTTAACAAAAATGTTCAAGTCGATCTACCTCACCCTGATCCTGCTGTCAAAAGACTGTAACTGCTGCAATTGCTGGCTGTATGAAGAGCCAGTGACTTTGCTGCCTAAAAATATAAAAAAGAAATGAAAGTATTTTAATTCTTGTATTAAAAGCAGTTTATGAAAACATGAAATTCTTAATAAAGTGAAGGCAGAATAATAATACACTATCCAAAAGTTGCTGATTTTTTATGTTCAAGATATTGTTTTTTTTTTAAAGGGAAAGAAGCAAAATTATTTTCTTTTTTCCACTTATTGGAGATGATGAACACCTACCTGATTTTTATTAATCTCAGGATTTTCATTTCAAATATGCATCTTCTTTATATTCTACCTGGTGGTTCAGAAGAAGCTCCTATATTTTAACATCAGATCCTTAGACTGGAGAGGTTAAATTACCTGCCATAGGGCACCTGTCTGGAACTGATAAACCAGAGATTTCATCAGGATTTCTCCAACATGAGAGTGATCAGAGGTCAGCTCCCGTCAGGCAGTCGTGGTTATAAAGTGTGCAACTTGGGTGCAGTTGATAGCCATGTCTCCTGCCCATCATATAGAAGTAGGTTGTTGTGAAAAAGATTAAAGGCAGCGTGTGGTGACAAACAAGCTGAGCCAATACTTTGTTTTTGGGACCCACTGTGTTTTGAACCACTGGATTGCAGTTAGCCCTTGTAGTCCATTATCTTAGAATACATGTAATGAGCCTATGAAAGAAGTATCTATGGGAAAGAAATGAGGGTTACACATGTACCTAACAGCAAGGACCCCCTTGCACTAAGAGTAATCTGGTTATTGTTTCTTTTAAAATATTTTATTTATTTATTCATGAGAGACACAGAGAGAAAGAGGGAGAGACACAGGCAGAGGGAGAAGCAGGCTCCACACAGGGAGCCCGATGTGGGACTCGATCCCGGGACTCCAGGATCACGCCCTGGGCTGAAGGCAGACGCTCAACCGCTGAGCCACCCAGGCATCCCTAATCTGGTTATTGTTGATGCATGTCCAGCCTGTAGACGGCTGAGATATTCTGAGCCTATGATATGGCTCCATACCTCAAGGAGATTAACCAGCTACTTAAAAACAAGTTGATTGTATGAGACCCCTTCTATCCTGGTAAAAGCCATGAATTGTCCTAGTTAGGATACCTGATTTCCAGTTACGCGGTTGTCTTTACTGCCTCTGGTACTTAAGCTAGCACTTTGAATTTCTGATTTATTGACATTGCCTCAAATCAGGAGAATTATTTTATAGTGGAGATATGCCAAAGGGCACATGACCATATGATCCACCTATCCTACCACATATTACATAGTGCACAAATGGTCAGCCTGAGAGAGCATTAGAATTGCCTTCTTGAAAGCACAACTGAAGTGTCCCAATTCGGGATGACATGTGAGATTGAAGTACTGTCAAGATACATATTTGTATACATAAAATATAGGGTAAAATATATGTCAATAGCCATTTTATTATTGTGTCTCCAATTAGTTAAATATATGAGTCTAGACTAGTATTCTCTGATAGAATTTCCTGCAATGATGAAAATGTTTTGTATTTTCCAATATGCTAGTAACTACATGCTAGTAACTAGTAACTACATGTGACTGTAGTTCAGATGAAATATAGCTAGTATGACTGAGGTATTGAATTTTAACTTACTTTAAAATTAAATATCCACATGCGGCTAGTGTCTTCCAAATTAGAAAGCATAGATCTAGAGGTCTTATATCCAAGAAGGGCTGTTTTTTCACAAAAGAATCCTACGCAACATAAAACTGCAGATACTGACTGGCAAACTCCCCCTCCCTCATTATAACTTGGGTAATTTGGAGTTTCTCATTTGATCATAAAGAAAAGAGCTACCATATTGGCAGGAGTAATTGATGCTGATCATCAAGAGGAGATTTATTTTGTTACATAAAATAAATAGCTGTTAAAATAATAAATAGCTGTTACATAAAGGCTCCATTTGCAACTGAGGCTCCATTTTGCAACTGAGGAGATCTAGTGAGTCATCTCATGGATATCCCATGCTCAGATTTACCTGTAAGTGAAAAATTACACTAAGGGACTGACAAGCATGGTAACGAGTGAGCCATGGGGATGAAGTTTGAGGTTACTCCCATCAAGCTAATCAGTTGGGCTCACAGATTCACTAGCTGAAAGGGAAGAGTATTGAGATTCTGTTGTAGAGGATGAAGATGATGAACTCATTTATCACCATTGTGAGCATATCGTTTCTCACCATTGTGAGCAAGTACAGTAATGGGGCTATAGTTAATTCCACCAACTTTCCTCTTGTAAGATCCTTTCCTGAACATATATTATGCTCCACCATTTTGAAGAAGCTCTGTTAGTGAGTTTAATGTAATTGCCAGTGAATTCTTAGTAATGTTCCATTTCATGATCTGGATAGTGGTTACATGAGTAAAAGTTTGGAAAAGTTTATTGACCTATACATTTAATACTTGGGACCTTTACTACATGTATATCATGGTTCAGTAAAATTATTTTAAAAATTAGAGAACTTTCATGCACTTGCTACTGCCACATCTAGAAGTGTATATGCTTCCATCTTTGTGTACTCTGCTTTCTCAAGCACACATGGAACATTCACCAAAATAAACCACATTCTGTGTCACAAAACATACTGTAGCAAATTTAAAATAATAGGAATCATACATACATAAAATACATACATACATAAAATAATAGGAATCATACCATTCCCTCAGGCCACAATGGAGTTGAATTACCAATCACTAACAGAAAGATAGCTGGAAAATCCCAAAATATTTAGAGATTACACAGAATACTTCTAAATAACACATGAATCAAAAAGAAGTCTCAAGGGAAATTAAAAAATATTTTGATCTAAATGAAATTTCAAATACAATTTATTAAAATTTGTGGAATGCAGTGAAAGTGCTTAGAGGAAAATTTACAGTGTTGAATGCATGTATATTACAAAAGAAGAAAATCTGAAATTGATAATCTAAGCTTCTGTAATAGGAAATTAGGAAAAAAGTGAATTAAATTTAGCATGAGCAAAAGAAAACATATATTTGAGGAGAAATCAGTGAAATTGAAAACAGGAAGTTAATGGAGAAAATCAACAAAGCCAAAGTTGGTTCTTTGAAAAGATTGATAAAATTTTTAAGTCTATAGCCAAGATAACTAAGAAAAAAAGAAAGAGAAGACACAGATTACTAATATCATAAGTGAAAGAGGTTAGTAAAGTTAAAAAGATTTAATATCACAAATTACTGATGATTCCATAGACATTAAAAGATAATAAAAGAAAATAATGAATGACTCTATGCTTACAGATTTGATAATCTAGATGAAATAGATCAGTTTCTTAAAATATAACATTTAAAAAAATTGAATGGGAAGAAATAAATCATTTGACTAGACCTATATTCAAGAAATTAAATCAGTAATCAGCAACTTTCCAATACAGAAAGTAGCTACTTCAGATGGGTTCACTAGTGAAATCTAGCATTTTAAGAAAGAAATTACTCCCATTTCTCTACAGTCTTTCCCAGAAAATGGAAGCAGAGGAGACACTTCCTGACTTATTCTATGAGGCCAGCATTAATCTGATATCTAAACCAAAGACATTACAAGAAAAGAAAATAACACATGATATCTCTCATGAACATACATACCATAATCCTCAACAAAGTGTTGGCAAACCAAATTCAACATGGTGTGGAAATAATTATAAACCATGTCCAACTAGCATTTATTCTAGATTTGCAATGCTAGTTCAAAAATCCAAAAAGCATTTAATGTAGTCCATCATATCAATAAGCTAAAGAAAAAAATCATATTAACAATAATATCAGTAGATGCAGAAAAAGCATTTGATAAAATTCGCTACCCATTCATGATTAAAATGTACACACACACAACTCTCAGTAAACTAGAAATAAGGAATTTCTGCAGCCTGATAAACACCATCTACAAAAAACCTAAAACATACCTAAAGTGCAAAAACTAGAGGCTTTCTGCTCTGATCAGGAGCAAGGCAAAGATTTTGCTTTGGTCACTCTTAGTCAACATCACACTAGAAGCTCTAGGTAAGACAGTAAGACAAGAAAAGGAATAAAAGATATACAGATAGAGAAAGAAGAAATAAAATCATCTTTGCAGATGATGATTATCTATATAGAAAATCCCAAATAATCAGGAAAAAAATTCTTTCAAAACTAATAATTATAGCAAGGTTGTAGGGTGTAAGGTTAATATTTAAAAGTTAGTTGCTTTCTTATAGAACAGCAATAACAGTGGGAATCTGAAATTAAAAATATACCATTTATATTAACAACAATAAAAATTAAATACTTGGATATAAATTTAACAAAATATATACATGATCTAAGTGAGAAAATGTAAAACTGATAAAGAAATCAAAGAAGATTTGAATAAAGGGAGAGGTATTCCATGTACATGAATAGAAAGATTCAGTATTATCAAGATGTCATTTCTTTCCAAGTTTATCAGTAAATTCAATCAAATCTCATCAAAATCTAAGAAATTTATTTTGAGAATTTCATCAAACTGATTCTAAACTTTATATGTAAAGGCAAAAGATCCAACAATATTAAAGGAGGAAAAGAATCTGAAGACATTACTTGACTTCAAGACTTACTTTAAAGCTTACAGAAATCGAGACAATTTGGTATTGGTAAAAGAATAGACAAATACATCAATGATGAATCCAGAAATAGACCTGTGTAAAATCAACTGATCTTTAACAGAAAAACAAAAGCAGTTCAGTGGAGGGGGAGGGTAGTGTTTTCAACTAATGGTATGGGAAAAACTGGCAAAAAAATGAATCTAAACATAGACTTTATACTTTTCACAAAAATTAACACGGAATTTATTATAGACTTAAATGTAAAATGGAAAACTATAAAATGTAAAATTCTTAGAAGATAACATAGTAGGAAATCCAGGTGACCTTGGGTTTAATGATGACTTTTTAGTCACAACACCAAATGCACAACACATGAAAGAAAAATTGAAAATGACACCATTAAAATTCAAAATTTTTGCTCTGTGAAGACATTATTAATGAAAGAATGAAAAGACAAGTCACAAGAAATAAAATAGCAACTAAAATAAGACCCTAATAGAACAGATGAAACCTAATGAAACCAAGAGCTTTTCTTTAAAAAGAATAACAAAATTGATAACCTTTTGGCCAGACTCATAGAAAAAAAAAGAGGACTCAAACAAAATCAGAAGTTAAAGAGGAGAAATAACAGCTGACATCACATAAGTACAAAGGATTATAAGAAGGGTATTATGAAAAATAATATTGGAAGTCCTAGCCACACCAATCTGATTAAGAAATAAATAAAATGCACATGGTAAGAAAAAAGTAAAAATTTCACTCTTGCAGATGATGTGATGATATATATAGCAACCCTAAAGACTCTACCATAAAGAAAAAACTCTACCATAAAACTACTAGAATTCAGTAAAGTCATAGGATACCAAATAAACATACAGAAATCCACTGCAATTATATATATACTAATAATGAATTAGAAAGGAATTTTAAAAGTCCCATTTACAATTGCACCAAAAACAATGAAAACCTTGGAAGTAACTTAACCAAGGTGGTAAAAGACCTGTACCCTGAAAAGTATAAAATGTTGATAGAAATTGAAGATGACACAAAGAAATGGAAAAGTAATTCCATTCTCATTGGTTGGAAGAACAAACATTGTTGAAATGTCCATACTACCCAAAGCAATCTGCAGATTTAATGCAATCCCTATCAAAATACCAACAGCATTTTTCACAACTAGAACGAAGAATTCTAAAATGTGTATGAATCACAAAAGACCTCAAATAGCCAAAGCAACCTTGAAAAAGAAGAACAAAACTGGAGGTATCACAATCTCAGATTTCAGATGTACTATTCAAGAATAGAATAGAGAGCCCAGAAATAAACCCAGTCTTCAACAAAGGAGGCAAGAATATGCAATGGGAAAAAGTCTCCTGAACAAATGGTGTTGGGAAAACTGGACAGCTATGTGCAAAAGAATGAAAGTAAACCACTTTCATATGCTAAACACAAAATAAACTCAAACGGATTAAAGACCTAAATGTGAGATCTGAAACTATAAAAATCCTAGAACACAGGCAGTAATTTCTCTCATATTGAGTATAGCAACATTTTTCTAGATATGTCTCCTAAAGCAAGGAAAGCAAAAGCAAAAATAAACTATTAGGACCACCTCAAAATAAACACCTTCTGCACAGTGAAGGAAACAATCAAAAAACTAAAAGGCAACCTATGGAATGGGAGAACATATTTGAAAATGACTTACCCTGTAAAGGATCAGTATCCAAAATATATAAGAAATTCTAAAACTCAATACCCAAAAAAACAAGTAATCTGGCTAAGAAATGGTTAGAAGACATAGACATTTCTCCAAAGAAGACATCTAGATGGCCATTGAACATGTGAAAAGATACTCAATATCAGTAATTGCCAAGGAAATTCAAACCAAAGCCACAATGAGATGTCATGTCACACCTGGAAGACTACAGTCAACACAAGAAACAATAGGTATTGGTGAGGATGTGGAGAAAGAGGATGTTGTGCACTGTTGATTCCTGTCTTAAGAGTGCAAACTGGTGCAGCTACTGTGGAAAACAATATGGATGTTTCTCAGAAAGTTAAAAATAGAACTATTCTATGACCCAGTAATCACACTACTGGGTATTTACTCAAAGAATACAAAAACACATATTCAGAGAGATACACACACCCCTGTTTATAGCAGCATTATTTACAACAGCCAAGATGTGGAAGCGGCTCATGTCCATCGACCGATGAATGGATAAAGAAGATGTGGTATATGTATACAGTGGAATACTATTCAGCCATAAAAAGGTGAAATCTTGCCATTTTCCATGACATGGATGGAGCTAGAGAGTATAATGTTAAGGGAAAGATGTCAGTCAGAGAAAGACAAATACCATATGATTTCACTCATGTATGGAATTTAAAACAAACGAGAAAAGGAAAGGGAAGAGAGAAATCAAGAAACAGACTCTTCACTATAGATAACAAACTGCTGGTTGCCAGAGGGCAGAAAGTTGGGGAGGGTGAGTAGAATAGGTAGCTGATGGGGATTAAGAAGGGCACTTGTGATGAGCAATGGGTGACGTATGGAAGTATTGAATCACTATGTTGTACATCTGAAGCTAACATAACACTGTATGTTAACCAACTGGAATTAAAAGAAACATTTTAAATGAAAAAAAACAAACAAACAAGTGTTGATGAGGATGGTGAGGAGGTGGAGAAAAAGGAACCCTTTTGCCTTATCAGTGAGAATGCAAACTGGTGCAGCCACTGTGGAAAACAGTGTGGAGGTTCCTCAAAAAATTAAAAATGGAATTACTGTATGATCCAGTAATTTCACTACTGGGGATTTACCTAAAGAATATGAAAAAACTAATTTGAAGAGAAATATGCACTTCTATGTTTATTGCAGCATAATTTACAATAGCCAAATTATGGAAGCAATCCAAGTGTCCATTAATAGATAAATGGAGGGCAGCCCGGGTGTTTCAGTGGTTAGTGCCGCCTTCAGCCCAGGGTGTGATCCTGGAGACCCGGGATCAAGTCCCACGTCGGGCTCCCTGAAGGAGCCTGCTTCTCCCTCTGCCTGTGTCTCTGCCTCTCTCTCTTGGTGTCTCTCATGAATAAATGAGTAAAATCTTTTTTTTTATTATTTTTTTTATTATTTATTTATGATAGTCACATAGAGAGAGAGAGAGAGAGAGGCAGAGACATAGGCAGAGGGAGAAGCAGGCTCCATGCACCGGGAGCCCGACGTGGGATTCGATCCCGGGTCTCCAGGATCGCGCCCTGGGCCAAAGGCAGGCGCTAAACCGCTGCGCCACCCAGGGATCCCAGATGAGTAAAATCTTTAAAAAAAATTTTTACTTGAATGTTCCTGTTCAACAGTATTTATAGTAGCCAAAAGTAGAAACGGTCCAAATGTTCATCAAGTGATGAGTGAATATACAAAATGTTGTATGTCCATGCAAAGGAGTGTTATTGGTGAAATAAAAGTACTAAAATATGCTACAACATGGATGAACCCTGGAAACATGCTAAGTGAAAGGAGCAAGACACAAAAGGCCACGTATTGTATGATTCAGTTTTTAAGAAATGTCCAGAATACACAAATCCATTCCATAGTGATAAAAAGTAGATTAGTGGTTCCTTAGGCCTGGGAGGAAGGGAGGAATGGACAGTGAATGCTAATGGGCATGAGGTTTTTTTGTTTGTTTGTTGTTTTTTTTTTTTTTTTGATCGATAGAAATATTCTGGAATAAGATAGTTGTAATATGACCTTGCAAATGTGCTAAACAGCACAGAACTGTATACTTTTAGGGAGTAAGGTTTATAGTGTATGGGTTTCTCAAATTTTTAGAATGCTGTATACTTTATGATTCCATTTATATGGCATTCTGGAACAGACAAAACTATAGTATTAGAAATTCAGTCCCAAGGTTCATGGGTTGGAGGAGGAGGGTATTAACTAAAAAGGGGTAGGGACTTGGATGATGGTAAATTCTACATTCTGATTGCGGTATTAGTTATACGACTGTACAGATTTGTCAAACCCATAGGACTGTACCCTTAATATAATTCAGATTTAGTGTATGTAACTTACAGTTCAATAAATCTTATCCAAACAGAGAGAAACAGGAACAGAGAATGACCAAGAATGAGAGACTACCTGAATCATGTATCACAGATCAACTTTACTTCAGGCCATATTTTTGGAAGCAGTTCTGTCCAGTAGAACCAACAGGAGCTTAGGCTTCCCTCAGTCCTAAACTCATTTCGTAGGACCGATGCTTTTATATTTGTGACTTCGGCAAGATTCTTAATCTCTATGAGCTGCAGTTTCTTTATCTGTAAATAGCAAAACAAAGAGACAAGAGAGATTAATGGTGATACCAGAACTAAGCTGAACATTTTAAAATAAGATTGTAATTCTAATATATATATATGTTATTATATATAACATTATTATGTATAATACAGTATTATATATAATACATATATATATAATATTTAGGGCAGAACAGAATATATATATAAAATATATTTGTATAAGGTGGAACAGTCATATATATATATATATTTTATATATTAAGGTTAGAGAATTCTAGAATAGTTCATAAATGTACTGTACCAGAATGTTTGAAAGCATTATTCAAAAGCAGCTGACTAGAAGAGCCTGCTTGAGAGTCAAGAACAGTGACAAGAGTGTGGTTGCCAGAGAACCGTTTGTCTGCTGGAAAGGTGACCACCGGTGCTGGGTTGTGTGTGGGTGTGTGTGTGGGGGGTGCCTAGGTAAGCAGCCCGATGGACACCTGTTTTCTGTTTTGACTGTGAGAGGCAGGTCGGGGCCTGCAGGTAGCTGCTAGCAGTGTCACACGGAGTATCCAGCTAACTTGATCTGAGCGCCATGAGCAGCCGCCTAAGGGGCCTGGGCCGTGAGCTGCTCTGTCCGGGGGCAGCCTGGGGCGGCCCCTCGGGTCACACGCGGGGAGCTCTGTGTTCCCAAGCATGACGTGAAAGTAGGGGAAGGTTTCTCCTCTGCACAGGTTTGGGAAAGGCCAGGGTTAGGGTAAGCAGCAACTGGGTTGGCTTTGGTCTGAAAACCCCTTTGCTCTCTTCTCCCCTGGTTGAAATCACAGAGTTTCACAGGCCTGTCTGTTCCCTCCTCCTTCCTGAAATCATAGCCCTGGCTCTCGCCCTCCTTAACAGTTTTGTCTGCCATACGGTTTGGCATTTTGCGAATATACTGTCTCATCATACCTTTTGTACCTGATTTTCCTTTTCCCGCGGTAGTTTTCTCTGGTAGGTGAAAGGAATATTCCCGAGGGTGGGAGGATGTCTTGGTGTACCTGCTGTTTATCCTTTAGCACCTGGAGGTCGGGGTTTACACTACCTCCCAATGAACCGGCTGGATTTACTTGAACTCTTGAATAATCTAGTCTCAACCCTCACATATTTGTCCTCAGAACTCTTAGCGTGGGGGATCCCTGGGTGGCTCAGCGGTTTGGCGCCTGCATTTGGCCCAGGGCGTGATCCTGGAGTCCTGGGATCGAGTCCCACGTCGGGCTTCTGGCATGGAGTCTGCTTCTCCCTCCTCCTGTGTCTCTGCCTCTCTCTCTCTCTATGTCTATCATAAATAAATAAATCTTCAAAAAAAAAAAAAAACTCTTAGTGGGGCACAAGTTACTTTTACCATTGCTGTTGAGACAAAACCGCTTAGAGAGATAGGTCTTTGGCCAGCTTACAATCTCTCTGAGCCTCAGCTTCCCTCTATAAAATGGGGTAAAATTCTTTTCTGGACTGTTGTAGTAAAGCGTTGATGATGTAGCACAGCCCCACGTACTGTGAGCTCAATAGATGATGACAGTGCTTGCCATGTCCTCTTTTAGAGACATTTACAAACAGCCATAAACAAAAATAGCTTGAGGAACATAAGTAGGAAAAGTAGGACTGGCCAGGAAAACTCTACGAGATGACTGGAGGCGGGGAATAAATGGGGTGAGGCACCCGCAAAGCCCTATCAACCCAGCTCAAAAAAAGAAGAGCCGCTGATGGAGTCAGGGATAGTGTCCCTCGCACGATATTTGAGGAACGTCAATAGGGTGGGGTATAGAAGGGAGAAAGATGCTGATTTTGCGTCCTGGAACCTCTCTGTTTGGCATTTCTGTGTAAGGATATGGAGTATTTCCACTAAATGAATTATAGCAATGAAGAAACCATTGAAGAAAGATTTCTGCTTGTGAAATTACTTTAAAAGTATCAGTTTTCAGATTTCTTTTTGCTTTATGCATTACGGTGCATTGCTTAATTTGCTGGTTTCGAGGCGGTATGGCCCCTTGAAGCAAAAACAGGTGCTTTTGAGAAGTAGCGAGAATTCAGAATTAATGGCATGCAAAGTTCTCTTCTGTGTCTGAAAACAGGCTATGTATCTCAAACCTTTCTCTGTGTCTGTGCCACTTAAGTGCTGGAATCATAAAACACAGGATGAGACCGAACAATTGTGTGATTGTTTTAACATCCTCAAAGAGGATTTTGGAGTACCATAAGCTGCTAATGATTTTCAGGAGGCAGGTGCAAGACATGCAATTACTTTTCCACTTCCCATCCCTTTTTATTACTTGAGAGCACTTACAGATTATTCACTGATTTCCATGGCAGAGGCTTTTTGTGAGAAAGAAATATTCCATCAGAAAACAGCAATTAAGCATTGTTCAAGATGTCTGTATTTGGAAGGAAGATAGGAAAGACAATTAAAAATGACAATTTCTCAAATCTAAAGAATTTCAAGTAGTTCTAATTAAGTTTTAAATGGTCACTGTACTTCAGTTTACTAAGATGCTGGGTTACTCAGACTCACGTTGCGGACTCTATGCAGTTTTTCTCCACAGGAAGTCAGGTGCTCTGCTTATCCACACTCATCTCAGTTGTCCTTGCCTTGTTTTTTATCTGCTGCCCATGCATTGCTTTTCCCACTGTCTTCCTAGATTCTGACTTCTTGGTACAAAAGTTTAGGCCTTGGTGTCCAACAGTAAATGAGCTTCGAAGTACAATCCTGGGAGAACCTTAGGGCTTTAAAAACAGTCTTATTTCATGGTTGTGCAAAAGGTGCTCTTAGGAAGGTGGATCGGTGGCTTCTCCTGGGATCTCCTAGCCCTCAATCCCACTACTTTCTCCTCTATCATCAGTAACTACTTTGGCTTTTACATTTTGAAGAATTTAAAAGGTATCACTGTTTAATTGCAACAGGCTGTGGAAATGCATTTTCTCATGTTCCCACAATTGTGGCTATAGCAGGCGAAAAGTAGATACCAAAATCACCAAGAAGGCAATTTATGAAGCCTGGAGGGCTGCCAGTATTGACAGATGTCGTCCCAGTTTAAAAAGCTTATCAAGGGGCCCCCAAATCAGCTCTATGAATTCAGCTACTCTTCCCTCCCCGCACCTGGTCATTATGGCAAGAGGACAGGATGGTCACATTTAGGAAGCCTGGTATTCTTGGAGAAAAGCTCTTTTATGTTCACGCTGTGATACTACAGTGGGAGCTTCAGCTTCCCTGAAGCCAATGTAGAATGGTCACTGGAGACTCACCAGTTCAGTTGGGAGCACTGCCTTTTCATTATCATTTTAGGCAACTTCCTAACAGAAGTGAAGAGAACTGGAGAATGACTTTGGGGCCAAGAGAAGAGGCAAAGACCAAGCAGCCTGTACTCCAGCCACCCAGTGTGGCAAGAATGTGTGAACTGTTTTTAGACTGGGTGCATGAACAAAGGACAGTATGCTGGTGTCCCACCAAAGTGGGCAGCAGAAAGGCAGGAATGGATCACCAGTGGGTGGTGGACCACTAAGGAGGTAGCTGAAGGAGGGGTTGAGGAGGAAGGTTAAGTCACAGCTAAATCTTCTCAGCAGAAACCATGCATCGAGGAGACGCTAGCTGTTTTCCTTGAGGAACATAGGTGCTTAGCTCAGGAAATAGGCAGTAGCCCCTGGATGGAGACCACGTGAAGGCTATGCTGTAATTGGTCAGTGCTGGAGGAGAGCCCGCAGCTACCCACCCATGAGAAGATGGCCTTCCCAGAGCAATCCCCTAAGAAAAACTGCCTCTCCATTTTCTTCTCCGGGCCTCTACACCCAAGGGAAAGAGCTGGGGATGGGGGTGGGAGGGAGAAGAGGTGTGTGGACAGCATAGGGTGTTCCTCCTCCCCTAGACAGGCCCGGCCAGTGCTAGCAGGGCAGAAGAATGCACTCTGCAGTGAGTCTGACACTGAAGTTTTAAGAGAGGACTGAATGTTAATATACCAAAGCCATTCCTTCATTGTGTGAATATTTATTCGTCACCTGCTATCTGCTAATATTCCCCTGGGTGTGGAAAATGATGAGGAAACAAAATAATAGACTCAGAGGAGACTGACAGACGCTAATGCTGAAAATGATAGGAAAACGATAAAACCTGTAAAAGCTACCCTAAAAGGAACCACAAACTAGTGGGTGAAAAGACTCCACAAAGCAAATTTGGTGGACTGATGCTTGAAAAAATAAAGCCATCTCATGTTTATATCCCAAGGAGTTAAGGCTCCTCAGAACACACAGTTGACATCTGCATTTAATGGGCACAGGGTGGATCTCAGAGGGAATGAGGTTCAGATAGGAAGAACAGCAGCAGCAAGGACAAAGTGGAGAATAGGGCAGTCAGGGAAGCAAGAAGGCCATAGGATCCCTTCTAGGGTTTTTTTGTTAGGCTAACCTTGGGGTCATTGCTGAGAAACCAGTTGAGCTGTTAGAGCTTGAAAAAGCGAATCCCTGCCATTCAGCCTCCATCCCACAGTAACACAATGAATACAGCCTGTGTGCAAGATGGAGACTGTGAGGGAGGCAAACACGAAGGAGCTGTGGAGCCTGTCCCGAGAGAGTCTGGTGGCCAAAGAAGATCTACACATAGGTTACAACTGTATTATCTCTTATTTGCATAATGCTTCATAATTTACAAGGTGTCTTCATGTATATTTGATTTGATTTTATTTTTTTATTATTTTTTTAAAGATTTAATTTATTTATTCATGAGAGACACACACACAGAGAGAGAGAGAGAGAGAGAGGGGCAGAGACCCAGGCAGAGGGAGAAGCAGGCTCCATGCAGGGAGCCCGATACAGGACTCAATCCCAGGTCTCCAGGATCACACCCTGGGCTGAAGGCGGTGCTAAACCGCTGCACCACCCGGGCTGCCCTATGTTTGATTTTAGAACATTGCTCTCAGGTAGGCCGTTCATTTTTGCATGAGGAAAGTCCAGTTCAGCAAGGTTAGGTAAATTGACCAAGATGTATAGTGCTGGCAAGTAGAGGCTTGAGCTACATCTTCAAATTCTACATTTTATTTCCATGATGTCTCACTGCATTCTAGTATTCATTCAAAGCAGTGTGTGATAGGGACACCTGGGTGGCCTCTGCCTTCGGCTCAGGCTGTGATCCTGGGGTCCTGGGATCGAATCCCGCATCAGGCTCCCTACGGGGAGCCTGCTTCTCCTCCCTCTGCCTATGTCTCTGCCTCTCTCTGTGTGTCTTTCATGAATAAATAAATAAAATCTTAAAAAAAAATAAACCAGTGTGTCATAGGTAGTGAATACATGATATTGTCCTAGAGAGTGGGGCTGGGAAACTTTCTGTAAAGGTCCAGATAATATATTAGACTTTGTATGCCATAGAGTCTCTGTTGCAGCTACTCCCGTTTTGGTGGGAAAGAAGTTGTAGACAATGTGTCTGTGAACAGGTGTGGCTGTGTGCCAGTGATACATAATATATAAAAACAGACAGCAGTTCACATTTGTCACATAGTTTGTCTGTCTTTGCTATAGAGGATAATAGGAAGACAGGCTCATCTCTTCTTGGCAGTGGTGTATGAGTAAATATTTTTTTTTTTTGAGTAAATATTTAATAAGTAGATCTCTGGGTGAGGAAAATCTGATTTGTAATGTTTGCCAATTTCTGTGTTGTAAATACTCCCTTCATGGCTGATATCAAGCTACCAGCGTGAAGTTACTGAATGCTCGGTTGGGAAGAGATGTGTAAGCCAGTCCCAGCACATTGGTGCCTGAGAGTGTCACTGAAGTTTCTGAGCTATAGGTGGGATATCAACAGGTAAAGGTAGAGTATAGATGGAAGAGAAAGAACAAAAGGAACATCATAAAAGTGGGCATGCACCACGCATGTTCTGGGAATGATGGCCATTTCAGTTGGGCTGAAGCACAGGGTATGAGTAGGGGGTAAAGGCAGGTGGATGAGTGGTCCCACCAGGTCTGGAGTGCTGACAGCCTCAAGTGCCAACCAAAGAGCTTGGGATTTGTCAAGTGGGGCCCTGTGGCTTCTGAAGCTTGTTAACCTGAGGACAGTTATGGTCAGAGCTGTAGTTTAAAGATGTAGTTAAAGATGTAGTTTTAAGAAGTGTGTAGCAGCCATCTGAAATTGGCAGAAGAGAAATTGGAGGAAAGGAGGCCTGTTGAAAGAAAGAACCATTGCTAGGATGCAAAATAGGTCAGATAGAAGTGTTAAATTAAAATGATCAATCCAGTTTGGTGAGCAAAGTAGGAGAAAGTGGGATAATTTCCCACCCAGGGTAGCATAGGTCTGATAGATTCTTTGTCCGTTTTCTTTCTTGCCTTCAACCCTTTTTTATTTCTATTCTTCATAGATTGGCTGTAGTCCCCTGAGTCTCAACTTTGGGAGTAAATCAGAATCACCTAGAAGCCTTGTGACTCGAACCCATATCTTCGGAATTCCAGGTGTTCTTTCCATGATATCTCACTGAATCCTGCTCTTTATGAAAAACAGTGTGAGATAGTGAGTTTTCAGTATAAGGAGACTGGGCTCTAGAGCAGGGCCCCACCCCAGAGTTTCCATTTCAGTAAGTCTGGGGAACAGTCTGAAAGTGTGCATTTATAACAAGTTCCCAGATAATGGTAAATTTGCTGGCTCTGTAACCACACTGTGAGAAAGACGGTGTGGCAAATACTAGGACTCTTTCAGTATGGATATTTCTGTCACCTCATACCCAAGTATGGAGTACTGAGCTCACTATTTACTCCCTAAACCTACCACACTCCCCACTTTTCCCCTATTGTAGTAAATGACAGCACATTGCACCTGGTTTTTTTTAGCAAGAAGCCTCAAAGTCGTCTTTTTCCTTCTCCCCTAACTAGTTAAATCCTGAAGCTCTGTTGCTTCTGTTCACTAAGGGTCTCTTCAGTCCATATACTGTCCTTTAGTCGCACTGCTGCCACCTTAGTTCAGGCACCAGCATCTGATGGTTCATAGGGACCTTCTGCATGAATTCCTACATTCATATGTGTCCTTCTCCAACATTCTCTGTGGGCAAGGTGACTTTTATAAAATACAAGTCTAATCACGTCACTCCTTGGTATAAAGTACTTGTTTTCATTTGCCCTTGGGATAAAGCTCCAAATCTATAACATGGTCTACAAGGCTCTGGGTGACATGGACTGCCTGTTTCTCCACACTCACTTGAGGGCACATCCCTCACTGTCTACACTCCCATCACACAGATACCCTGTCAGCCTTTGGAGCCTGCCATTCTTTCTCTAGAAGCTGGGCCTTTGGCATATAACCTTTTTCTTCACACTTTGCTTGTACAACCCCCAGCTGTTCTCCAAATCTCAGCTTAGGGGTCCCTTCCTCAATGAAGTGTTGATTTATCCACTGGATTAAGTTAAATGGACTCACTCTAGTTGTCCATGGCAGCTCTGCTTTTCTTCTTAGTATCCTCATCAAAATAAAATTACTTCTCTGAGTGTATGGATTCCCAACCAGAGTCCAAAGTGTCTGGAGAGAGAGACCATTTGTCTTATATGCCACCTTATCCCTAGTACTTAGTGCTGTGCCCATTATATAACAGGAATACAATATTTGTTGAATTGTACTCCTTCCTTATGACTTCCTCCATTTATCTCCATTCCCTCTCTTGAATGCTGTAGAACACACTAGTAGTTTTGTTTTTTTTTTAAGATTTTATTTTTTATTCAGAGAGAGAGAGAGAGGCAGAGACAGATGCAGAGACACAGGCAGAGGGAGAAGCAGGTTCCATGCAGGAAGCCTGATATGGGACTCAATCCCAGGACTTCGGGATCATGCCCTGAGCCAAAGGCAGACACTCAACTGCTGAGCCACCCAGGCGTCCCCACACTAGTAGTTTCTTATCCAACATTTCCCTCCCAGCCTTCTTCTTTGCTAACAGAACCTTGATTTTGCTTAAGTTATTGTCTATAATGTGGCCAGAGATAATTGAGGAGATTCACTGAGGAGAAAGTCATTTTCAGTGTTGATGTAGAATTAAAAACAAAGTGAACAGAAACTAAAACAAAAAAGTTAAAGACGAACAAAGCTGTTGACTTCCCAGTATGAAAGAAACTCTTCCCTTCACCCATCTACTCATCCAACAAGCAGTAATAGGCATTGGATGCTAATGGTGAGCAAAATAGATAGGACTCTCCCTTGTAACAACTAGGAATTACCTCTGTGTGTGTGTGAGTGTGTGTGTGTGTGTGTGTGTGTGTGTTGGGAGTGGGTAGCCATGTTCCAGACAGAGGGAGTATCATGTGTAAAAAACCTGGAATTGAGAATCTTCATGACTTATTGGAAAAACTGAAAACAGTTCAGCTTGAATGAAGTGGGAGATGGTGAGTTATGTGGGCTAATATATACGTAGAGGAGGATCGTGAAGGTTTTTGGTCCATATTAGGGGATTTATCCTAAGAATAATGGGAAGGTTTGGAAGGATTTGAACCAAGGCAAGGTATTTTCTACAATATCCAGGTTGATCCTGTTAGAGATTAACCTGAAGGGTGAGAGAGGAAGCAGTGAAAACAGAGCAGGCTACAGAAGGTCATTAGTCCAGTTGTATCTAAATTTTTTTCACCATGGAACACATGAAAAAATAATATTTTTCTACACATC
Organism: Canis aureus; assembly: GCF_053574225.1. Classification (NCBI taxonomy): domain Eukaryota; kingdom Metazoa; phylum Chordata; class Mammalia; order Carnivora; family Canidae; genus Canis; species Canis aureus. The sequence continues at coordinate 53,779,058 of NC_135615.1, forward strand.
GTTTAAACTGGAGAGCATTTGTAGCCCCTCCTTCAATAGGCTTCCAGCTGTTAGAGGGGACAGGCCTGGGGAAAGGTGCTCCCAGGCCAGAAGACTGTTCCACCTGTTGAAGAGAATATAGTATCTCGGCATTTTTTGCATACCGGTAAGCCACTTCCTGCATCTTTATTGGAAAGCTCTGATTTAAGCCTATCTCTGACACTTACCTTCTCTTTTTTAAGACCATCAATGCAAAAATGTGAAAAACTTCAAGGATAAGGAGGTCTTTTGGCTGAACTGCCACCACTTGCTTTCCAACTTCCTACTACCTCTCTCAGTCTGGGCCTCTCCTTGGGCTTCTAGATGACTCGGTGTTTTCACATTAATTGTGGCTTCTAGGCTATCTAACTTTCTGTACCTCCTTCAACTCCATACAGCCAAACCTCCAGATACCTTACCTCGGGGCTCTATGCCAAGAAGACGACAGTGGGTATGGCAGTGATAAAGCCAATTAGTTCAGTGGCACTAATGTTTAAGACAACACAGTTCTACCCCACCAGAATATAGCAACACACAGGTGTCAAGAAGGTCATTAACATGAGATTATACCTGTGGGATTTTTTGACAGGAACACACTGAAAGAGGTGAGAAGTAAAGAGGAATGGGAGGAAGTAGCAAGGATACCCACAGAGCCCCTGACTAAACCTTGCTGATAGCACAGTAATTTGCCAGGTGGATTACAGTGGTGCTTAATTTGCATAAAAAAGGAGCTAGGCCTTGCTGGAGAAGGCAGTGCCTCCAGGCTAGACCTCCATATTAAACAATACTTTGTAGTCAGAGAATTTGCTTCATCAAAAGGCTTCCTGGAGAGTGCTAACAAGCATTTAGTAATTAAATTTCAAAATATCCCCATGAAGCAGGCAGTGTACTATTTTCCTGCCTTGTTCAGAAGGAAGCTTACTGAGATTTGAAGAGGTCGAAAGGCTTGTGACAGGTGATGTCAGTAGAAGGCTAGTCTCTTCATTTCTGGGCTTCACACACATCCAATAGGAGGTGATGATTCAGTAAAGGTCTCCATGAAAGTAAATACTGCATCTGAAAAGATTAAGGCTATCAATATGGTGAGCAGACTGATGCTTCACCAATTTTGTAGACCAGTGGTTTAGACTTTGGTGACATCACATGTATCACTAGCCCACTTTCAAAGTTTGTATATAACCAGGGCCCTAACACGTGGACACTCTCGTTCAGTTTGGTGGGTTAGGACCAGGCCTGTGTATCTTTAAGTAAGTGTTTCTGAGTGATCTTAATATAGCCTGTGTTAGTTTGCTGGGGCTGTCATAACAAAATACCACAGACCCGGTGGCTTAAACAATAAGAATGTATTCTACCACAGTTAGAGGAGTCTGAGAGACCAAGGTATAGGCAGGATTGGTTCCTTCTGAGGTCTCTCTCCCTGGCTTTTCGATAACCATCTTCCCCAGTCTTCACATAGGCTTCTGTATGTACTTGACTGTGTCCCAAACTCTTCTTTTTATAAGGACACCAGTCATGTTGGAGAATCCTCCCTAGCAATGGACCCTGTTTCCCAATATGGTCACATTCTCGTGTACTGAGAGTTAGGACTAAAGCACAATGTTTGTGTGCTGTGATGGGGACAGGGTGGTGGTAGAGTGGGTAGATGAGGAAATAGTGGGGTAGGATACAATTCAGCTCATAGCATAGACCAAATGTTTGGTACTGCTATAGGCTGACTCACCCTTAGTGGGTTTTAAGATAGAATGGGCTTTAAGATGGGGAGTCTTTGCCCTTTGCTTTATAGAGAAGAGAAGCCTAGAGACTAACTCCCTTCCAAAGCTGAGTGATGGTCAGCACCACACTTTCCCATCACCACCCAGGACTGCAGGAACGTTCGTTATTTTTCCACAGAGCTGAACACGCTGCCAGACGCTCAGTCACTATAGTTCAAATGAGTGAGTGAGTGAGTGAGTGAGTGAGTGAGTTCATCCAGTGTTACTTGCCCTGGAGCACTTGTTCTCATTTCATCAGAAGAGGTTATTTCCATGTTGTGAGGGGAAATAAAGAGATGAGGATTCTAGAAATACAAATTCTCTTTTTGAGTGGCAGTTCAGATAAGCTTGGTAAAAGGAAGAGGTATTTTCCCCTTGGAGCTCTTTCTTTTCTTGGAGATATTTTCCTCCATAAAAGTATACAACAAACTTCTCTTGACCCAGAATCACTGAGAGAGGGGTTATTTGGCTCTTCTCCTTCACTTTCTCAGTATATGTCCCCATCTGGTGCCATTGACTTGATGAGCAACTAGACAGCAGTATAGTGGATGGCTGTGTCCAGGGCCAGGGGAAGATTTCTAATCCTATTCTATGTGTTACTGAGGTGGGGAAACTATCTGTAGCTTTGCTATTGAAGGTGCCTACTATGTGAAGAAAAATTGTACCTAGTACTCACTGCCACCAATCATGTTATGGCAACTGGGACTAGAGATGAGGAGGGATTTGAGGGAGACAGCTCCTTGCCACAAAACAGTCTGCTTCCCTGAGCTTACACTTATAAATGGCAAAATTATTATTCTTACCAGTGTAATTCAGAAGCCAGGGTTTCTAGAATCCCCAGGTTTTTTACTTTTCCCATCTCTATGCCGCGGAACTTCCTTGAGAACATGGTGACTAAGTACACTTGCCCCCTGGGCCTGGTGACCACACTCCCCATCCCATGGCATGTGACAGGTAGCCCTTGGATTTTGAAGAGGCTCTGTGGACCCACTGTGTGGCAGGCAGGGTGTGCCCTCGTAGCCTTTTCATGTGCAGTTTTAAAAGTCAGCAGCTGCAGTAATTTACTGTGAACTCCCCACAAGGCTTTTGAACCTAACAAGTAGATTACGTGATTTTACAAGAGCAGGGATGTGTCACCTCTACAGCTCACCTACCACAGCATATGTAACAGTTACGGGAATTTTATAAGATTCATGGCCCACCTCTCCAGAAAGGCAGAAAATTGTTCTAACCAGGCCATATGACCTTAACTGCTTTGAGACCACTGAAGAGGGAGAGAGGTTGCTTTAGTGGGGCTTAACCCCTTCTCCATCTTTGTAGCCCATGCCCCAGTGTTTATACCACTGTCCTGCACATGCACATTATACCAGTGTCCTCTCTCTCCCATGTGGACTCCTCTCTTGGAGGTTTGAAGCCTTTGGGCCATGAGAGCCTCTTGCTCCCTTTGGCACCTCTCTGTCTCTCTAAAACCTGGTGCTTGTCCACCAAGGGTGATTTTTCACATCTTCCTCAGAAGATGTTTGGTAATATCTGGAGACCTTTTGATTGTCACACCTGCTACTGGCATCCAGCAGGTAGGGGTCAGGGATGCTGCCAAACACCCCACAGCCACCCATAACAAAGAATCATCTAGCCCAACATGTTCGCAGTGTTGAGGTTGAGAAACCATCCTATGAGCAATGACCACTTTCTTACCCTGCCTACAGTTCTTGATCTGGATCGGGACCTCTTCATGCTGTCCCCTAATTCTGGTCTTTTAGAGGAGGAGATGCCCCGCACCCTTGCCCAACTTAGGAGCCCTTACTTCTCCCCCAGGGCTCCACTGCTCTGTGCATACCCCTCTTTCTCTCGCATTCTTCATCATTTTCTCCTACAGTTCTTCCTTTCCTCTTTGTCTATAGATATGGAGCAGGTTTTCCTAACTTAGTAGGAATCCACAAAAAAAAGATAGTAAATGATGGATTATTCAAAAACTCATCTCCAAAACTTTTCAAATACATACCATCTTTCTTTTCTTTTTAAGATTTTATTTATTTATTCATGAGAGACAGAGAGAGAGACAGAGGCAGAGACACAGGCAGAGGTAGAAGCAGGCTCCAAGCAGGGAGCCCGATGTGGGACTCGACCCCAGGTCTCCAGGATCAGGCTCTGGGCTGAAGGCTGCGCTAAAACCACTGAGCCACCCGGGCTGCCCCCCATCTTTCTTTTTTATTGCAGAATCTCTCCTCTGAATATAAACATCTTCTTCCCTCTGTTCTTCCCCCTTCCTGTTCATCATTCTGGATTCCTTTACCTCTGTCCCATATGAGGCCTTAGCTTAGACTTCAGGCTTCACTGGATTCAGCATCGTTGACTGCTCACTTTTTCATAAAGCTCTCTTCCTTGCTCATAGTGTGGACATTCATCTGCATCTGAAGCTGCTCTGCTGCCTCTCTTTAATAATTGTTAATAGATGATACACAGGCAAAATTCAGAATTTTTTTAAACTGAATTCTCTTGCCACATGGTGTCGATAACACAGCTCTCAGCATCTGATGCGTGAATAGTGAATTGGCAACAGGTTTTGGGTAGCATTAGAAATCTCTTTCAACAACATCTTTATAAATCAGAAATGCTGTCCCTGCCTTTGAGCCTCCCTTTCTACAGCAAGACAGAGAAATAAACACTTGCCATAGTGCACCCTCCATCTTTTACAGCCACATTCCTTCTTCCTATATGATTGGCTCCTATTATTCCACCCTTCTAAGATGTCATTCATTAGTATGACTTCAGTTTTCACTTTTATTTGGATGAATCCTATATCCAAATACCCAATTGTATTTTCTCTTAGAATAACAGAAGACACCTGTATTTTTCTCTTACCTTCTTGAAATTATCTGACTTAACAAAACTTTTGCTGTGACCTTCAGATTTTTGCTGGCCTCTGCAGCAAGAGTGGCCAGACTGGTTTACCCTTTGGATGGCTTCCTGCTGAGGCATGACTGGCCCATTTGGCTTTTCAAAGTGTTCTTTCAATACTCAAGGTCTTGGAGCCATCGCAGATTTCCTGCCCACAGAGGCATCTTCCATTCTTCCCTGAACCTTTGCCATTCTATGGTTTTTCTTACAATGTCTGCATGTCCTTATGGAAAACACAAGGATTTCTTGGGCTCCCTCACATCCCACACAGAGTGTGGTGTGTTGAAATGCCCTTGCAACGTTTTTCTGCCTGCTGCCTTCTCCAGTACGCTCATTTCTGTGTTATCTCTAAATTGGTGCCAAATTGTAGGCTGGGATTCCTCTAGGGGGTTACAGGTGAGTCTTCACTGTGACTGGGAAGGCAAGCCAATACCTCCCAAAGTCAATCATCTACTATTTATCAAGTTCTCCCCCTACCTCCCATTCCTAAGTTCACTCTCTCTTTTCCCCCACTGTTCCTCATATCAAACCAAACCAAATCAAACCAAACTAAACAAAGCTTCAGGGGTTTTCTTTTTGTGTGTCTGCCTTTCCTGACATGGAGTACATACAGTAACCTCCACATCCACCTTGGAGGTTGGGTTGGTCCAGGCTATTCTTGCCCTGGGTAAACTCTCTTTTCTGAATGCCTGTAACAGTCTGTAATACTCAAAAGATGATACTTTGTTGTATTATTAATTATATGATGTCCCATGTCCTACCTCCACAACTAGGTTGCAGGACTTTCAAGGTCCTTGTGATAGTGTAGTAAGATATTTGACCTTTGTCCCCAGTTTCTGGCATAGAACTTCTAAAACCCTTGAAATTTCCTAAGTGATAAGGGTGATGGGAGCATCTTTTGTTCTCAGGAACCTGCAAATTGAGTTAGTCACCAATGGCCAATAATTTAACCAATCATGCCTATGTAAGGAAATCTTTTTAAAAAACCTTTAATGGGGATCCCTGGGTGGTGCAACGGTTTGGCGCCTGCCTTTGGCCCAGGGCGCGATCCTGGAGACCCGGGATCAAATCCCACGTCGGGCTCCCGCTGCATGGAGCCTGCTTCTCCCTCTGCCTGTGTCTCTGCCTCTCTCTCTCTCTCTCTGTGTGACTATCATAAATAAATAAAAATTAAAAAAAAAAAACCTTTAATGTTGAGATCTGGGGAGCTTCGGGCTTGGTGAAGACATTGGTGTGCTGGAAGATGGCATACCTGAAGAGACTGTAGAAGTGCTGCATACCGTCCTCCTCCATGCCTTGCCTCTTCCATTTGGCTCTTACTGAGTTGCACCCTTTATAAAACAAACAAACAAACTTGTAAATATAGCAAAGTGTGTTCCTGAGTTCTGTAAAGCACTGTAGTGAATTATTGAATCTGAGGAAAAAGGTTGTGGGAAATCCCAATTTATCACCATTTGGTCTAAAATATGGAAGTCTTGGGATATGCAGTATGGGGACAGTCTTGTGGGACTCAGCTCTTTACATGGAGGATCTGTGCTAACTCTGGGTAGCTGGTGTTAGAATTTAACCGAGTTGTTGGACACCCAGTTGGTGTTTGGAGAATCAGAGAATCGTTTGCTGTGAGGGAAAAAAAGAAAACCCTCTTATTTGATGTCAGAAGTGAAAAAATGAATAAAAATAGCTCACTGTCATATATAGCTTTGCAATCCCAAAGTTTAGGCTTTGTATTTCAGTAGTTTTGATAGATTCTCTACTAGTATCCAAAAAAATGCTTTGAACTGGTGGGGGCAGGTCATCATATTGTGATTCATTTTGAGTTGAAACTCAAGAAAAAAAGTCAGAAACTACTAGTCGAATTCTCATACAGGGTTCTATCCTTCTTTAATAATAGAGATTGTTGCATTTCATTTAAATCCAGAATTGGATTTTGCCATTATTGCCTTAGCTTATGATAAGACTTTTTAAAAGCTGTTGACTGATGAAACATCCCTCCAGAGATGAAATTCAACCCCCAGAGTACAATGCTGTAAAGACACAATCCTCCCCATTTGCTAAGTGTCTGGTGAACTAGCAGTAAGCTGGATGTTACTTGAAACCTCTTCCATGGGAACCACATGAGCCATCGATCGTTTACCTCTGCCATACATCTAACATTTAGATATTTTCCCCTGATTTCAAAAAGGAAAATGTGGAGATAAGCAGCCTCATCTGTTTACTGAGATCTATAATGCCGATAATTCTCTTTTTTTGTCCTCGTGTCTGCCATCCAGCTACATGTTCCTGAGAGGTCTCCCCAGCTAATTCCACGTATAGAAGGAAGACAGATAAAGGTAACTGGATTTGGTGTAAGTGATTGCATTTCACTTGCTCCTCTGAATTCTTCTCTATCAAATGGCATATAAACTCTTTGAATTCATTTGGAACTCCACGTGGTGGCCATCTGTTACAGATGCAGCGATCAGCTCCCCCAGTGGTGTCAGTGGTGCTGTGGGCTCCAGAATAGCAGCTTCAGTATCATCACCCAAGAACTCCTTAGAAAATCAGATCTTGGGCCCCATTTCAGACCTCCTGAATCATAAACCCCTGGCCATCTGTGTTGTACAAAATATGAAGCCCCAGAGATTTAAATTGACTTGATATGAGATGTAGCCTGGATATTTGGATTCTTAAAGCTCCCCCACATAGTTCTTGTTTACAGCAAGGTTTGAGAACCACAGCCTTATGTCACTTTAGAGACTGGGATACTATATTTCTCAACTATTTTATGTTTTCAAATGACCCACTTCCGCCAAGTAATTTGTATCTGAGTATCATTTGGAAGGCATACGTGAAGCAGAGTCTGACTCTGTGTTACTATGCAGTTATGGTTTTCCTGTGGAAGCAGTTAAGGCACCCCACTGCTCATCCCTAGTTTCCCAGACATCAAGAGGTGAGGGATCCATTTTACTGGGCATAGGTGCAGTAGATTTAGATCCTGCAGTGCGAACAGAAACTCCCTGATTTCCTGGGTACCTGGTGATGATGGGAAATAGTTGTCCTGCTGAGCAGCTTTTTCAGTGTTAGTCCACAAATCATCTATGCAAAAGTTAGCTTAGAGCCCTTCTACCCGTTTTGTAACCATTTAATTCCTTTTAAATCCTTTACCACTTAAAACAGCTAGAGTGGTTTCATTATCTGCAAGTGAATTCTCACAGATCCATCTATATATGGTCTGAAATTATCATTGATTGTGCCTGAATTGAGCTGTTTTGTGTAATATGAGCCCTTTTCTTTCCATTTAAAAATTAGATTTTTGTCCATCAGAGACAAAAATTAGTCATAAGAAAACTACTCTGCAATCCAAACTTATGATCCTAGTTAAGAACAGCTCTTTCTAAATATTATCCCTACCCTTCCCACCAGTATACATCCCTCCCCAGCTTGAGTGTTCAAGTCATATTTGTGACAATTATAAAATTTTGTATACTGACACTTGCCCCATCCAAGTTTTAAAAACCCTTTCCATTTGGAAAGGCAAGAGTGATTCCCTTACTGCCTGGCTAAGAAATATGAGATGATTTTTTTTCACTTATTTCAGGAGTCAAAAGCAAACATGAGTTTGATCCTATAAATTCATAGATCTGCTTTATATCTACCAAAGAAAGAGAACCAAGTTTAATAAGCAACACAATTTTATTTTCAAATGATGTTTGTGATGACTACGTTGTTTTTGTTGTTGTTGTTGTTCATGTTTTTATATTAGGCATCTCTCATTTTTCAAGAGTATTTTCTACACAAAGGGTTATAATTGCTTTTGGTGACAGAAACTGATGGTCCCGCCAGGGAACAGATGGGAAGATAGAAAGCAGGAATGGGGGAGGATGTGGAAGAGGAAATGCCCAGCATGACCAAAGTGGCCACAGATTCCCTGCATCTACATGATAGAAGTTGCCGATAGGCCCCTACCCTGCATTTTAGATATAATTTAGAATTTTCTGAGTGTTTTTTAGATGTTTCCTCCTGGGTTGGTGATTGGAAGTTTTAAACCATTCTCCAAAAGCTGTTTAGATGGAATCTCTTACATAGGGATGAATGGCCATTCTTTATGGGACTTTCACACAGTGACTTATTCTAAAGAAGCATAGTAGCCAGGGTCAATGAGCCATCCTTAACATGACTGTCTCAAGTGCTTTTTTTTTTTTTTTTTTTGTAGATTATCTCATTGCCTTTCCCAAACGGGTCTGTGTTTACCAGAGTAGGTGGGTCATGACACTTTCCTACTTGGGCCCTCCCAATAAGGAGGCTTCCTTCCCCATTACCTTTGATCTTTCTTTGAAAATCATCTCAAAGAGTAGTCCCAGAATACATCAGCTTCACTCCCAGATGGTGCTGGGATATGTGTACTTAGACTCTCATTTACAAGAGAGACAGGAGGAGAGACCTGGCAGCCTAAAATGGACCAAGACAAATATGATCTTTGTGCAGCCAGGTTTTGCAGATATGTAATCATTAAAGATTATCCTCATCTACAGTGAGTCGAACCTAAATCCCACATGGAGGTTGACATACTTAGAGACACAATCTTTATTTACACTCTCCTTCCTACTCTCTGTGTGTTTATCATGTTTAATTTATTGTCGGTTTTATGCATTTTTCTTTCACTGGTTGTGGAGGTTTGTGGTTTGCCTTTTAACTTTGCAAAAGTTTGGTACAAAGGAAATTTAGAAGACCAAAACATTTTCCAAACAATTTCAAAATGAACTACGTCCCCAACTAATTTGATTTGTAGGAAAGAAAGAACAAAGTCTTGTTAACAGAGAGCTCTAAAATATAATTACTCACACGTGCGAACATGTTTAAGTGTGGGTTCTCAGTGAATGCTTATCATGCAGTGCTTTCTTGCTCTGACTGTTGCCCATTAAAAACCTCCTGTGCCATATGCAGGTGTGATTATACAGCCAACTGCCAATTCTCACTGGCTCAAGGATCCTTTTAAAAATGTCCAGATGGATATGAATGTCGGATTTGGCAGTTAAATTATAGAGCCCAATATATCTCTTCTAAGTACTCAGGCACTAAAGCAAAGTATCGATGCTTTCCTCCACCCCTGACTAGATTTCAAAAGAACAGTCTGGCTTTTAAGCTGGGAATTATATTTCCTCATTCTTCTGAATCTCAGGATAAACTTTATTATGACTTTTATCACTTTCTTTAGTCCATATATCTTATGAACAACATCAAAACTTTTTTTTTTTTTTTTTTGTAAGCTGAAAGTCAGAAATTGGCTTTTGAGGCGACTTGGTATATTTAAACAAGTGCACAGTGGAGGGGAAATAAAGCAGTGGCATTATAGCTCCCCTGGGTAGCTCCCGTCTACCCTTCAGAGAAATGGTTTACAGGAAAAGGACATGAGAACAGAGAGACAGAAAGGCATCTCCTTGATTCTTGATGGTATGAATCACAAATGCAAACATCTGCTACCTCCAAGAGAACGAGACACAGCAGCATTTGTCATCAGCACTGCTGTGGGAAACCTCCATAAATATCACCATTACTACTTCCCCTTGCCCAGATTTGAAGTCCTTAGTAGTAGTCAGGAAACTCCAGGCAATTGGTTACCTTTTCAGACAACTTTTGTGGCTGATAGAATGGGTTTGCTTCATCTAATATGCTGTGCGGTGCTTCCTTCTTGACGAGCACCTGCAGTGAATTTCTAGAGCCTAGCCCATGGTAGGTGTCTCAACAAGATGGCTCAGTGGGACAGGTCCCAGAATAGACCCAGCATAGCATAGGTAGAGGGTATGGCAAGAGGAGGCATGGGGAGTATTTAAAAACAATGAGGTATGGGGAGAGGGTAGAAGAAACAAAATGGTGTTTTCGTATTGTGCCTGGTTCGGTCCAGGTATAAGGCAACACTGTGATGGTATTTGTAGTGATGGCTTGAGGTGTGTGTGTGGGGGGGGGGGGGGGGCGGTGGGCAGTAAGCTGGTAGTGGTCCAGGATTCCCATTGTCAATAGCCAGATGACAGCCAAACTTCACTGTTGCATCTCTCATATTTGAAAGTAAGGTCAGAATAAACATTTAAGATGAAATGTAACAGGGAAAGTAGAAAGAAAATTTGGGAGTCCTGTAACTTCATATAACTTTTAAATGCTTTGGAGTGTAAGCTTTGGAGTGTAAACAGTGACAGTAGAAAGAGAAAGCAGGTTAATAGACAAGATTAAAGTAGTGATCTCACATTTTCTGGCCTGAAGGTGAATTCCCTGCAGGCAGATTCTCTCTGAACAACCTACCCCATCTGTTTCTTCCTTATATAGATGTCCAAATTACAGAATTTATTTTACTTGAGCATCACAAAAATATATATTCATGGCTAATAGATGCTTCAAATGTAATATACCTCAAGTTGAACTCCTGATCCGGCCCTAAAGTCTATGTTCTGTCTCATTGATGGCAAGCCCAGCCTTCCCATTACTCAGGCTGAAAATCTGAGTGTCACCCTGATTCTTCACTCTCTCTCTCACCCTACATCCAATTCTTCCTTGGTCTTCTCTCTTCAAAACACTTTTCCTCACTTCTCCTGTCACTACTGTGCATCTGAGGGAACATCACCTCTCCTGTTTTACCCTACTAGTCCCCCAGTTGGCACCCTTGTGATTCTAACGTTGATTCACAGCCAGAGTAGCCTTTCAAACATAAATTGGATCAAGTTACTCCTCTATGCCTGACTTTGCAATGGCTTCCTGTTTCATTCAGAGTAAAACCTCACATCCTCATCAGGCCCCCCGGAGCTCTAATGACCTGGCTCATAACCTCATCTTGTACAGGCCTTCCCCGCCCTTATTCTTTAAATACTGCAGACATGCCACGGTCTCAGGGCTTTGCCCTGCTGTTGCCTTTGCCTAAAATGCTCTCCCTCCATAGCTGACTGCCTTATTCTCCCACTCCATCTTTTCTCGCATGTTACCTTCTCAATGAGGCCTGCCCTGACCATCCCATGTATTATGATAACTGAGCCTCTCCAGCACTCCCAACCCCTCCAACACCTTACTTGCTTTATTTCTTTTCTCTTGAATACTTTGCACTTTTAATCATACTGTACCATTTATTCATTTGTTATGTTCACAATCTGTCACCCCAGCAGACTGTAAGCACCCTAACCGCAGAGGGTTTTCCTCTGTTTTGATCACTCATATATCCTAGCTGCCTGGAACAATGCTGGCACGTAGTGAGTGCTCAATTATTGCAGTGTCTGCCACACAGGGGTTTTGTGTGACTTAAACGATGCCATGCAAATGTGCAAATTCTTCATAAATATTCCTGGAATAAAAAATATGTCTAAATGATGTCATCTCAGTCATAATGTCATCAGACATTATGGCAGATGTTGCCATAATCCCAGCCTAAAGAATGAGAAGCAAATGCAAGAGAATTGAAGAACCTAACAACCCAACAAGGAAGTACTTGAGCCAGGTTGGAAACCTAGATCTCTCCTACTGCAGAGCCCAGGTTCCCTGGCTCTGTTCTACTCTCATTTATCACTTCTGTGACTCTTCTGAATAGCTGTGACCCCTTCTTAAAGTCATTCTCTCTCTTCTGACTCCAGAGACTCTCGTGTTCTTCCTCATCCTTCATGTGTGCCTCTCTGTATTTGGGGTGTGTGTGTGTGTGTGTGTGTGTGTATATATATATATATATATATATATATATATATATATATATATAAAGAACTTAAAATACAAACCTCCTGACTCCTGGTTGAGTGCTCTTTTTGTGATCAGGCTTACTTGAATACATGAATGTAAACTGATGATGTTTGAATTCACAAATCGTAATACAAAGTGATGTATACAGCAAAATCCCAGCAAAGAACATGAGGCTTTGCCTATATTTTGAGAACAGTTATTACTCAGTTGCAAGCAGAATTATTTTAAGCTCAACTTGTTTTTCATGGAGTACTATCATAGAAAATACTGGGAAGAGCCAATCAATAATTAAGCTTTGTTGACCAAGAAATAAGTTCATGCTGCTTTGGGAGCTTGGATTAGTTTGCTTTCTTTTGAGTCATTTTATAAAGGTGTGCTTTTACTTGTTAATCATGTCCTCAAGTTGGGTCAGGTCCTAGCAACCTAGAGATTGTAATGAAGGATCTTTCATTTGAGGTATGTTTGCAGTCTACTGGCTGCTAAATAAATTGTTATCATGAGTATTAAAGTGTATTTTCCCCCATTATGATGCAAAGTATATTGAAAGGACAAATCCCTGATCACTATAGGATGTCAGGTTGGGGTCATCTCTCCTTCAGCTTGCCTGCACTGATGTCTAACTATGGAAATTACAAATACTGTTTACCTAGATCCAATTCTCCCAAGACTGGAACACTGCCTGACCTGTCCACAGAATATACTTAAACCCAACCCCCCATCTGCTGGTTCTTCCCTTGACCTCATCTTTTTTTCCCTCTTAATTCTTTACTTGAATAATATTAACCTGCTTCTTGAATTTTTATTCTTTCTACTTTAAAAAATGCTTTTAAAAATCATCTATAGGAATAAGATCAGGAAAACATCAAGGATGTCTGTTCATCATTCCATCCGCATTTTACTGGAGATTCTAAGCAGTGCAGTAAGACCAGAAATCAATGAATGCATGCATGCATGAATGAATGAATGAATAAAAGTAATCCAGATTAAAAAGGAACAAGGAAAGCTGTCAATATTCACAGATAATATGAGAAACTATCTAGAAAATCACATAGAAACCAAACAGAAATAAAAGCTGCTAGGACTAACAAGTTTAGAAAGGCTGTAGGATTGGGCAGCCCGGGTGGATTAGCGGTCTAGTGCCGCCTTTGGCCCAGGGTGTGATCCTGAAGACCTGGGATCGAGTACCGTGTCGGGCTCCCTGCATGGAGCCTGCTTCTCCCTCTGCCTGTGTCTCTGCCTCTCTCTCTCTCTCTCTCTCTCCTTTCATGTCTCTCATGAATAAATAAATAAAATCTTAAAAAAAAAAAGGCTGTAGGATACAAGATCAATATAAAGCATTCCATTCTATTTCTATATACTAGCAAGAAACAATCAGAAATTTAAGTAAAACATTTCAATAAATAGCATCAAAAAATGAAATGCTTGGGGATAAATCTAACAAAAAATCAGAAAGAGCTGCGCACTGAAAACTACAAACACTATGCTGAGTGGAAATAAATAACACTTAGGTAGATGGAGAGATACATTACATTCATGAGTAAACTACTCAGTATTGTTAAGATAACAGTTGTTTCCAGATTATCAATATAATCCGGTCAAAATCTCAGTAGTTAGCAAGCTAATTCTAAAACTCACATATACAAAAAAGAAAGCCTAGAAATAAACCCACACTTTACTGTCAATTAATTTATGTCAAAGGAGGCAAGAATATACAGTGGGAAAAGTACAGTCTCTTTAATGAATGGTGTTGGGAAAACTGGACAGCCACATGCAAAACAATGAAACTGGACCACTTTCATACACCATACACAAAAATAAATTCAAAATGAATTAAACACCTAAACGTGAGACCTAAAACCATAAAACTCCTAGAAGAGAACATAGGCAGTAATTTCTTTGACACTGGCCATAGCAACATTTTTATAGATGTCTCCTTAGGCAAGAGAAACAAAAGCAAGAGTAAGCTACTGGGATTACACCAAAATGAAAAGCTCTTGCACTATAAAGGAAACCATTAACAAAGTGAAAAGGCAACCTAATGAATGGGAGAAGGTATTTACAAATGATATATCTGGTTGATATCCAGAATATATAAAGAACTTATACAAAACTACACCAAAAAAAAAACCAAAACAAAACAAAACAAAAAAACCTCCAAATAATCTGACTTAAAAATGATCAGAGGACCTGAATGGACATTTTTCTAAGGAAGACATACAGATAGCCAATTGACACATGAAAAGGGGCTCAATATCACTTAACATTAGGGAAATGCAAATCAAAACCACAATTAAATACTACCTTACACCTGTCAGAATGGCTGGAATAAAAAAGACAAGAAATAACAAGCATTGGTGAGGATGTGGAGAAAAGAGAACCCTGGTGTACTGTTGATGGGAAGATAAATTGGCATAGCCACTATGAAGAGGTATGGTGGTTCCTCAAAAAGTTAAAAATAGAAATGCCATATGACCCAGTAATTCCACTTCTGAGTATTTACTCAAAGGAAACAAAAACACTAATTTGAAAAGATATATACATCCCTATGTTTATGGCAGCATTATTTGCAATAGCCAAGTTATGGAAGTAACCCAAGTGTCTATCAATAGATAAATGTACATGTATCTCACATCTTCTTAATATGTATATGTATATACATATGTATATGCAATGTATATATATTTCACTATTGGCCATAAAAAATGATGAGATCTTGCCATTTATGACATGTGGATGGACCTAGAGTATCTCATGCTTAGTGAAGTAAGTCAGAGAAAGACAAATACCATATGATTTCACTTATATGTGGAATCTAAAACAAAACAAAACAAAACAAATGTATAAGCAAACAAATGAAAAGCAGAGTCAGACCTATAAATACAGAGAACAATCTGATGATTGCCAGAGGGGAAGGAAATGGGATAGGAAAAATGGGTGAAGGAGAGTGAGAGATACAGGCTTCCAGTTATAGAATGAGTCGTGGGGATGAAAGGTACAGCATAGAGAATATAGTCGGTATGGTAGTAGCCTTATATGGTAACAGATGGTGCCTGTACTTGTGGAGAGCATAGGGTAACATAAAGCTGTCAAATCACTATGTTATACGTGAAGCTAATGTAGCATTGTGTGTCACCTACATTAAAAAAACTTACATGTAAATGCAAAGAACTTAACATAGACAAAACAACTTTGACAAAAAAGAAAAAAGTTGGGAAACTAACACAATCACATTTTAAGACTTAAAGTAACCAAAACCCTGAGTTATTGACACAAAGATTGGCAATGCAGATCAATGAGACAGGATAGCATGGAAATAGGCCCACCATATAAGTGGACACTTGATTTTTGACAAAGTATAATGGCAACTTAGTGTAAAGAGTAGCCTTTTCAAAAACTGGATATCCATATACAAGAGATAAATTCAGTCCACAACTCACACACTATACAAACAGAAACCCAAAATGGATCACAGACTTAACCACAAAACCTAAAATTATAAAACTTCTAAAAGAAAACACAAGTAGAAACACTTGAGACTGAGTTAGTCAGAGATTTCTTAACTGTGACACCAAAACTCAGTCCTTAAAAGAATAAACTGGTAAATGGGATTTCATTAAAGTAAAGAACTTATGCTCTTGAAAGACACTGTTAAAAGAATGAAAACCAAATCACACACTGGGAGAAAATACATGCAAACCTATATCTGATAAAGGGCTTCTATGCAGAATACTTAAAGCACTTAAAGCACTCACAGAACTCAGTAATAAGAAAACAAAAGACTTAGCTAAACAGTGGGCAACAGATTTGAACAGTGAACAGACCCTTAGCCAAAGAAGGTATACAGAGGGCAAATGGAAGAAAAAATAGGAAGAAGAGATTCAGCAGCATTCGCTACTCGGGAAATGTAAATTGAAAACCCAAGAAAATACCAGTACACACCTATGAGAATGACTAAAATTAAAAAGACTAACTATACCAAGTGTTGGATTTGAAGCAACTTCCATTCTCTTACTGACTCTTCTTAATGTATAGTTAGAATGGCAACGGAGGCTCTTACTTCCCTTGTAGGATAGTAGCTCCCCCAGAAAACTCATTTAAGATTTTATAAGCTTCACGTTATTTCAGTATTCTTATTTCCACCCCCTGGTTTTAATCTTCCTTCTTTCTTTTTTTCATGGTTAGGATATCACTTTACACCCCCTATATTCATTCTGCTCGTGCTAGCTTCTTCCAGAAGACTGCTGAATCTCCAGGCATTCTTGTTAACGTTAGAGGAATTGCCTTTTCACCAAGTCAAGACATCTTCCTTGGGGACTCTCAGGAAGAAGCAAGATGAACCAGATCCTTCTCAGGACATGCCAAGGGCAGTCCTCTAGGTTTTCCTTACTTTTCCACCACTAAACTGCTAGATCCTGTCCAAAACATATGAGATCTTGGGGAGATGTTACCTTTCCTGCATTTGCTGCTGCTGGTGGGAATGGAGCCAGCCTAACACCCTTCTCTGGTCTTGGCTCTTAAATGCCTTGTACCTTTGTGTCACCAGTGGGTGAGGTAGCGTGAACAAGTAAGAGTTAGCAGTTTCTTCCATCAAGTCCCTACAGAGTCTTTGCAAAGTTCAACCTCCAGATAATTGTGTGGTTAGGGAAGTAGTAAAGGAGTTTTGAAAAAGGAACTGAGATTTAAAACAAAAGACACGCTAGACTTCGACTTTAGGTACACGTTTCCCTACCCCTTCATATCCAGGCTGGGAAGAAGCTAGCAAGTCCATACAGATGGTACCATATTGCACTAAAGGAACACATGATTTTAGGGTCAGTTTTCATGTGAAAATTATACAGTGAAACCTCATGGCAATTTTGCGTGTGAAAATCCACTAGTTTTTTTTTTTTTTTTTTAATTTCCTGGCTTATAATTTTCATTTTAGAGTTAAAAGTTGAAAAACAAAAGTTAACTTACATTGAAGTGTTCTTTGACTTAAGGAACTCCACTGTTACTATGTTTCTTAATGGGTCTTAAAAATAATAGCACTGTTTTTTAATATCTCCTCTAGCTCAGCTCGTAAGGTGCCACTTGCATGGTACGCTGCAGAGGAAGCTAGGGTAGTACTCCTGAAGTCCTGGTTTGGAGAAATGAAGAACGTGGCTCCAAGTAAGATAGATACATGCTTCCGTGTTGGCCCCGCCAGTCAGTAGCAGAGTGGCCCTGAGCCTTCTGCACAGGTGTCATGTAAATCAGGACCAACAAATATTTTTGGTAAAAGGCCAAATAGTAAATAGTTTCAGCATTGTAGGAAAAATGTCTCTGTTGCAGCTACTACTCAGTGCTGCAATTGTAGCAGGAAGGCAGCCATTGACCACAAACAAATGCATGTAGCTGTGTTCCAATGCAATTTTATTCTCAGTCACAAACTCCAGGCCAGATTTGGCCCAGGGGCTGTAGTTTGCTGACCCCTGAGACAGATAATCCCTTCCTCCCAGGGTCCCTGGAGGGCTACAGGCCATATGTAAAGTGATTAGAGCAAGGCTGTTGTGACATCAGCTCTAAGAGTCAGCTTCCTCATCCTGGGCCACTGTGAGCCCCTGTGCTGCCACCCAAGACCCCAGTTACAAGGTATTGGGGTGAGAGAGGACGTGTCTGTCAGGAGGGTATCAGACTGTTCAGGAAAAGAGTTTTCTCTCTGCATCCTTCTTACTATGTGTGAAAGTACTTTTAAAGCTCGGAGCACAGTATGAATGCCAATTGTTGTTTGTTTGTTTGTTTTCCTTCCTGGTGTCAGGGCATGGATAGAGGAAAGCATTCCCAAAGGAAGTGACCCCTTGGCCCCAGGCAGCCTCTGTTAAATCTCCCTGTAGACTTTTGAGAAAAAACAGAACTGATTAGACAGTGCCCTTCCCTGCTTCCGGATAGGTTTTCTGATTTTGTAATAAAGAAGGTTAAGGTATATGTAAGAATTTAGTTTGAGAAAAAGGTGGCATGTTCCCACAATTTCTGTTTAAGCCTCATCCCAACATGGCAGGATAAAGAAGATTTACAGGGAAATGGCTGTTGCTTTTGAATAGCAAGAAGTAGAATTCGCTCTATCACTGGTCTAGAAGATAACTCTAAAAGAAAAATTTGGTGGGAGTCTTTATTTTTTAGAAAGTGATACATTTCTACTTTACAATATTTGTGAAATGGAGGAAAGTATATGGGCACCAAACAAACAAACAAAACCCAACAAAGCTTTCCTCTCCCCCTCTAATGTTGACATTAGGTCTTTTACTCCTTATCATCTTTTACAATAGATGGAGACTCTCTCCAGCATTTTGGTTTACACAATTGGACTCACCCACCCCCCCCCAATGTTTTTACGACATCATTTTTAGTGGCTGCAGAGGATTCCAAACGTTGAGGTAAGAACATTTGGAGGCTGATCTTTCGAGACTGCCTTTTAGGAACTTTTACTCCTCCTTCGCACCTTTGTCAGAATTGGAAAAAGGAAAAGAGAGACATAGAGACATAGACAGAGGGAGACACTCCCTCCCCAAAGCAGGGAGGGAGTGAGGGAGGAGGAAATTAACACTCAATCAGTTTATTTGCCTCCTTTTTAAAGCAAGCAGTGTTAGGTTTGGTGCAGGAGAATCCTAAAGCAACATTCTAGTCCTTTCCAGCTGAGTCAGAGCTGCAGTGAGGCAACTGAACAGGAGTCTGATGTGGCAACAGGCGAGCAGGATCCACCAGTCAGCATCAGGGGCCAGCCTGTGCTAGCTGGAGCATTGCCTCAGCCACAAGACTACGTGGTGACAATTCAGGAGTTGGAGTTGACAGCATGTATTCATATTGCAGAAGCACCACATACATGCCCCATCTTGATTAATTGGGTAGTTTCATCTTAGACCTTCTCCTGTCACAGAACATTCCGTGCTTGGGCTAGGGATAATGAGTTACCCCAGGGATAACCTCTTCAGAACTCATAAATCTGTAACTCTTAGAGTAGTGAATATATCAGCCCTTGTCTAAAGATACAAAGCAATACATTAATAACATTTAATATTATAACACTTGTGTCTGGATGGATATGAAACACTGTATGTTAGCAATTAACCCCTTTTTTTGTGGCAGTAATGAATGAGATTAGAGTTGGATTTAAGGATTTGTTAAATGACAAAGTCCAGTGACCTTAATTACTCTAATCTGATCTGACCTAGATGAATGAAATGCATTTCTAGCACATAAAATGGTAAGCATTATTACCTTAATGCATAAACTGCTGGTTAGATCTCTAATGTTAAAAACAAAAATGGAATGAGAAATAATAAAATGTAAACTAATTTATGCATAAATCTCCCAAAACAAAATTAAAGGTACCTCAAATCTGGGCCACATAACATCTCCCTTCAGTCCTTCTCTAATTTCTGAATAAAAATCACTTTCTTGCTCCTCACGGTAAAAGAGCTTTCCCTACCCACTGTAAAGACAACAGATGAAAAAAGCTTGCAGAGAGAGAGTTAAAAAAAAAAAAAAAAATCCATGATCTGATTATACAGATAGAACCGGTGTTCACATTTCTGTTTATATCCTTCCAGCAAATTTTCACACACATGTATACACAGAAATATAGGTTTAGTTTCCTACTATAAGATACATATTTATTTTCCTAATATGTAAGAATAAGGGCATGTTATACATATTATTAATAACATGCTCTTTTTAGGATTAACAATACATCTTGGGCCAGTATTGTTGTTCTTCTCCCTTCAGAACACAGAGGCTTAATTGCTTTTGTTTCTCTTCAGAGCAGCTGCTACCACCCCAACTTCTTGAGGTCTGTCCCCCAGACTCACTACAGAAGACAATACAGCTTTCCAGATCCTACTTTCCTCATTGTGCATGAAGCCCACCACATACACTATTGTTAAAGATTTCACTGCTAATTAAGTAGATGATAAAACAGATGATAAGAAAAATAACCATCACGGTAGGTTCTACAGATCTGACATATGTAGACCTTCCTGGTTCCCTGACTGGGTGGTCCCTGCGTGGCATGAAAGGCTATCGATTGTCATCTTTGACCTGGCTAGGAAGCTCTTCAGACTCCCTCCCTAGGCCTTTTCCTACCTTCAGCCTCTGTAGATCCGTGATTCTTAGGCTATCTGGGAGAAGACCCAGTTGCTTTTTATTTTATTTTGCTTTGAAGTATTCTCTTTTGTGATAAAATGCACATAATATGAAATTTACCCTCTTGCCATTTGTATAGTTCAGGGTCATTAAATACATTCAACTGTACATTCAAGGACATTGTTGTGCAACTACTATCATTACTGTCCATCTCTAGAACGTTTTGCATCTTCCCAAACCGAAACTCTGTATCTGTTAAACAATAATTCTCCATTCTCCTCTTCTCCGAGCCCCTGGCAACCACAGTTCTACTTTGTGACTCAGTTTGACTCTGCTGATGCCTCATTTAAGTGCGATCATACAGTATTTGTCCTTTGTCATTGGCTTATTTCACTTAGCATGATGTCTTCAAGGTTCCTTCAAGCTGTGGCATATGCCAGAATTTTCTTCGTCTTAAAGCTCAATAACATTCCATCGTCCATCGTATAAAATATACCACATTTTTTCACCCATTCATTCACTTATGGATACTTGTGTTGCTTCTACTTTTTGGCTTTTGTGAATAATACTGCTTCAAATATGGGTGTACAAATATCTGTTTGAGTCTCTGCTTTCTACTCTCTGGATCCAGTGAAATTGTTGGATCATGTACTAATTCAGTTTCTAATTGTTTGAAGAACCACTGCTTTCTATAGAGTCTATACTATTTTACATTCCCATTATTGATGGAGGTTCCAATTTTGCCCTTGCCAAGATGTGTGATTTTCTGGGGGGGCATGTTGTTAGCATTGTTTTTGATAGTAGCCCTTCCATTGAGTATGAGATGAGTATCTTATTGTGGTTTTGATTTGCCTTGTTCTAATGATTAGTGACTTTGAGCATCTTTTCATGCGGTCATTGGCCATTTTGGGTATCTTCTTTGGTGAAATGTCTATTTGAGTCATTTGCTATTTCTAAATTGAGTTGCTTAGGGCTTTTTTTGGCTGTCATTTTGCTTTGCTTTGTTTTTTAACTTCACTTCCATTACAAATTTATACTTTTGTAAAATACAGTAAAATTCCTATCTGTGAATAGCTGGATATCCAAGATGAAGGATGTTAAGTCCGAGGGCATCTCTTTCTAGCCATAATGAAGTAAGAAGTATCGATTACCCTTCCACCTTCAATGATTAGGAAACCAACAAAATATATGAAACAATGGTTTTTGATATTGGAAAAAAGTCCCTTTAGGAGTATGATCCTTTCAGAGAAGGGAAACAAACAAGGGGATTCCTGTTTGGAGGCAGCCCAAAAGAACACATTGAGAAGATCAAACTGATCTGTGGTAATGTATATTCATTTCAGAGCAAAGCTGACTGCTGTGTAAAGGAATATGGCTAAATCCAGCACCCGGCAATGGAAATTCATATTCTCCACAATCCAATTAAAAAATTATCAGGTATGCAAAGAAGTAGGAAATATGATCTATAAGCAGAAAGAAAAATCAACTATTAGAAGATGAACTATAATAATGAAACAGAAAAACAGGGCACATAAAATATAAGTCCCATTTAAAAAATATTAAATTTAATAGATAAAAATTACTCCATCAGATTCTGTAATAGTTTCTAAATGTTTCTAATAGTTTCTAAATGTTTACTCCCAACATTTATACATATCTTAATAATTCACGGGCTATCACCCAGTCCATAGAGAACATTTGCTGTAGCTCTGCTTAGACCAATTTTTTTTTTTTTTTTTTTTTTTTTTTTTAGCTTCTTGTAGATTGACTTAGATATGTGGTCAAGGCAAAAACCACTTTTGACTATATTGCCATACAAAAGCCTCGTGTCTCCAAGTGAATTATATATCTCAGGGAATTGCAGACAGAGTGGCTTCTGCCTCACTGGGTTTCTAGCACCTTTCTGAGGTGTGGTCCTCAGAGTGAAGTGTGGCAGGGAAATTTATGAGAATCCTAATTAACACTGTCATTTTAGATAAGTAGAGGCACGAGGTTTTAAGTAAAACCCTTCTGAGCCTAATTATTTCTTATGTTAGCATGAACTTTAGAGGAAACTGTACTAAATCATTTTGGGAATAAGTCCTAAATTCACAAGATGCTGAGAACTAATTATTTAATGGATTGCATTGTAAGCATAACTCCACCGTTTAAAGACATGATTGGAAGAGCCATCCTGGAATTTCTCCCAGCTAACTCTGTGAGGCAAATGTCCATGGACACATTGTTCCCGAAGAGAATGGAGCATTTTAGGTTGTTAATTAGCAGCTGTCCTTTACACTCCTAAAGATTGCTGCTCAGCCTATCCAGGTTCACTAGTTACCTAATAAACATTAACTGTCTATAGCTATATGTCTATGCATGTTTACCTATTCTTTCATTCATTCAGATCTGCTCAAGAAATGTATAGTATCTGAGGGATTAATTTAAAAATTACACCATTGGCCTTCTTAAATTAAAACCTCTGATATAATGTTACAGAATATAGCTCTTTTGGATTCAAGTTAGATAGTTTTTCTTCTTTCCTATGGCAAAAGCACATCTGCCCAAGGGCTAGGAGTTAAGTACTTAGGTGTGGCCTGCAGAATCATTTGGCAAGAGCTGGCTGCCTAACATTTACTTTGTTGTCTACAGAGGTTCATCACTCCCTTTGGTTTCCCCCAGAATTGTTAGTGTCCATTTTCTGTGACTGAGCCATTCTGGTCTGTTGGTGAGGAAACAGGTGGCAGAGCACTGAGTGATCCCTGCCTTGTCTGGAGGTTGGCTCAGAAGAATGACAGAGGTGGTGTCCTAACTGGGCTAGGTCAAAAGTCAAAGGGGGCATGGGGAACCTGGGTGACTCAGTTGGTTAAGTGTCTGACTCGTGATTTTGGCTTAGGTCATGATCTCAGTGTTGTGAGATCGATCCCTGAGTCAGGCTGTAGTTCACTGGGGGTGGAGCCTGCTTAAGTTTCTCTCCCCCTCTCCCCCCATCACTTCTCTCTCTCTCTAAAAAAAGAAGGAAAAAAATGTGAAAGAGGGCAACTAGTTTTTTCATTTTGTAATATCAAATCTGTGTCCTTTTATTCTAATGTTCATGATCACATCTTAGGGGATGCTCTGCCAAGGTACGTGAAGAGGTGTCCCTGACTTGGGCATTCATATCTGAAACTCCTGATGAGTGCCCGGCCTGGCTGCAGACAACTGTAACACCTTTCAGAACAGCCCCTTTCCTGTTTTCAGTGGGGCACTGATCTGTGGGCTACTAAGTTTCTTTATGAATTTCAAAAGAAATTCCTTATATACATGTGGAAGCATCTTATAATGTGACAAGTGGCCACTAGGGATGAATGTTCTAATTACTTTTGGTAACAGTAAATAAAATTATTTAGAAATGGATTGGAAGTTTTCTCTATGGAGGAAGGACCCTTAGTTATCATTGAGGCTTGGATAAAGTGGCTTTCTGAAATGAGAATGTAATATTCCCGAGAGACTGAGTGTTGTATGGAATCACTTTCATTTGAAAATTTAGGGGATAGAGGTGAGTTCTTGTGTTAAAATAGAGGTGGCAAAAAATTGGATAATAAGGACTTAATTTTTTTTTCTGCCTCTTAGCTTTCCTCTTTGGCAGTCTCTGAACTTCTGTTATTGGTCATTTTTTGGTTATTGTTTTGTGTTCTCTCTTGACACCCTTGGCCAATCCCTTGGTTTCAAATATCACTATCACTTCGTAAGACAGTCAAATCTCTCTTTATAGCTATGGACTTCCTGTTAGATAATAAATCTCTGTCAGTGAAGCCATCTTGGTTGGTTTTCTCTTGCTTGTTTCCAAAAGCATCTTGACTCTTTTTCCTCTAAACAATAATGAGAGAGTGAATCATTCTGAAGCCAAGTCATGATAATATCACTCTCATGCAGTAGTAGCCTTTGTTAGTTCCTCACTCCCTACCAAAACACTGCAAATTTCTAATCTAGCATGTGAGACTTTCCTAAATATTGTCCCAACTTGCCTCTCAAAGCTCATTTCTTTTTATTTAAAGGTTTATCTATTTATTTGAGAGAGAAAGCAAGCATGTGAGAGTTCATATAAGGGGGGGGGCACGGCAGAGTTTTTTTTTGTACATATGTACAGTTTTTATTGTACATACGCAATGTTTTATGTTGCCTATAACTTACTTCAGAATGCTTCAGTATTAGCTGTGCAATATACCTTATTTATTCTAAGATGCATTTTCTTTTTTTATTATAAATTTATTTTTTATTGGTGTTCAATTTGCCAACATATAGAATAGCACCCAGTGCTCATCCCGTCAAGTGCCCACCTCAGTGCCCGTCACCCAGTCACCCCCACCCCCCGCCCACCTCCCCTTCCACCACCCCAGAGTTTCCCAGAGTTAGGAGTCTTTCATGTTCTCTAGAGAGAGAGAGAATCTTAAGCAGACTCCTTGCTGAACAGGGAAACTGATGCAGGGCTCAATCTCATTACCCTGAGATCATGACCTGAGCTGAAACTGAGAATCAGATGCTGAACCAACTGAGCCACCCAGACACCCCTAACTTTGTTTCTTGTATGCTTCATTGTCCCTTATAGTGGTTAAGACACTTTAAGGGCTTCAGGGGCTAGAAGAGAAGGAGCTTCCCAGCCTAGCAGCTGGCTAGGTCCTGGACCAAAGCCAGCCCACTTTTCTCTGCCCTGATTCCACCTCCAGAAACAACATGGAACTAGCTGATGTCAGCCAGATTTTGCCTAGAAATTCATTTCTGTTTGAGAGGTAGAGATGATCTTGGAAAGTTCTTCTGTAGTCCCAATGTAGAAAAAGAATAAATCAAATATCCTGAAAGGTAAGGATTGCCTTTGAGATGGTCCCTGGACCCCTGAGCTCCAGAGATCAGTAAGTTCTCTCTGTATTGTTGTGACCTCAAGATACGAGGTTCTCCTCTGGCAGCAGGAGACTCACCTAAAGAATGGTGAAGCTGCATGACCAACTTCAGTGCACAGAAGAACAAAGAATAGCAGGGCCTTCAGGCAGCCCACGTGAGGGGACATACCCAGAAAGCATCAGGTCACTGTCACACAGCTGTTTCCATAGCCGTCTGAGAAGAAGAACTCAGAGTCTGTTCTGTTTGTAACTGCTGGCTCAGGAGTTCAGTCAATTCCAGTAACCCTAAAGGGAGAAACTCCTCATCATGAAAATGAGTCAAAACCCAAGTTAGAGTAAGAGGTCATGAGCCTTCCTCCTGCAGTGAGGTCCCCTTCTGCAAACCCCCATATGGTTCCTAAATTTTCTAGGCAGACTAAACATGGAGACTAGCCAGTTCATCTCAGTCTCCTTCCCTCTTCTCCTTATGACTCCCAAGAAGGTGGGCTGTACTCCTCAGGCATTCCTTGGGTCAGATGAGATCATGGGCCTGAAGAATGGAGCTGGAAATGGTGCCAAAGGAGCAAGATATCTTCACCTACTCCTTTGGTCAGAGAGCTCCTGGGACTATGGGAAGTAATTCTTCTGCTGACCACAGGAAGTCCCAGGATTCTTAGCATACTGCACATTGATGACCCTATCAAATTCCATTACCCACAGGTCTTCCAGACTTTCCCACAGCCAGACTTGTCCAAATCCCAAACCTGCTCAGAAAATGTTAGCCCAAATGGTGCATGTGTTTTCAGGCTGCAGAAGTTGCACTGAGGCTCAAGTTGAAACCGCCATTCCTTTTCAAATCCATGACATCCTGAGCTGCAAGACAGAGACCAAAGCACCTCTGAACACACAGATACTGCCTTTGGAATGATTCAGAACCTCTCCTACAACAGCCCCCACTTCCAGCTCACCAGGGCCATAATTCCTCTCTGAATACCAATTGCTCCAACTTAGCGTTCTGGCACCAGCACCAGACCTGCTGTTCCCCTGTGTCCCCTGGCCTAGGACAGACCTAGGGTAGAAAACAAACTGATTCCTTCTGTAGGTAGCCTGGCTAGCTCTACTCCACTGCTCCTACGTGGCATCAGGACAAATAAATTTGATGCCCCCAAACCAAGTGGTTTCCTCTGTTTCCTACTGGGGTAATAGCTCTTTGGAAAATCTCCATTATCTTCCTCCCCTCGTGCAGCTCCTCCACTAATGTGAGGTGGAGATACCCCCAACCTTGGAGAAAATCCAGATGGACTGTTTTATGAACAGCTAGAACATCAGTAGCACCCCTTTCAAACCCTCAGAACTATCTGGCATATGCTTTTACCTAATGAGAAAGTATTATAGCACAAGCAATGCAGAATGCTGGGGTATTCATGGAACTCCAAAGGAACTATAACTTTTTTCAATAGGTCATGATGGCTCCATACCAAAGTCTGGGTAAGGGATTTGAGCCCTGGACAGAGATGGGGTTCTGCTTGTCCTTCCTTATAGGATGCAGACCTGCATCTTTTTCTCCAGATGGAGTGGATCTACCTTCCATGAATTCCCAGTCTGGGCCCATAGGACCGAACCACCCAGATCATACAGTTTCTGAGCAAATATTTGGCTGAAATTACAGGAGGTGTTTTTATAAAGAGTAGTAGAGGAATAAGGGACACATGGTTGTACCACAGTACTCCCTCCAGGATATGAAGGGTTATTAACACCGACTAGCAGATTGATCCAGGGGGCTCTCCTCTGATAGCAGATGACTCCTAATGAAAGCTAGGTACCTGGGAAGAAGAACCATCTTCTGATAATAATATGCCACATTCTGTGCCCCTCAGGTCATTGTCTTCAACCCCAACATGTCAGAGGGGGCAGATAGGCCTTCTTGGATTTGCAGGAATGGTAAGCTAAAAAATGGAAGGGACAGATGTCCACAGTTGTGCATCTAGACCTGGTCTTTCTGCAGTCATTGGGCCAGACGATACATCAAAGATCCCAGGTGATTGAAACTTCTCACCTGGCCAAGCCATCTTCAGTGGTCTTGACTGAGGGAAGCACTTGCAGAATCCCCAAATGTTGTCCGCAGAGAGGTTTCAACAGCAGTTGGCAAAGAAATGCCCAGGCCTTGTCCTTGGGGTAAGCATGGCAAGCATCAAGCCCAGCATGGAGATGACCAGGATGATCCCAGGCTCTGAATGAACATTTCCATTTTCCCCCTAAGTTTTACCAGGATGACTTTCTAAAACCAATGCCCCGCAGATGGGCGCTGGTTGGGATTTGAGTTTGGGATAGTCCTTAATGTCATGAAGGGAGATGTCAATTTAAATGTCAACACAGGATCCAACTCTCAGATGATACCTTAAAAGATGAGAGGCTTGGTGTGCCCTGGAGAGATGATGAATTACACTCAGGTGGCTCCAAGATGCTGCCTGCTTAGCAGAGGATGGTTTCCCTGCCATCTGGTGAGCATCCTCAGCAGTAGGAAGGCCTGGGGCTCAGGCCATTCCCTCCTGTGTCTCAAGGTCCAGGAGACAATAGTCATTTTGAAAAATCTCAAAGAGCCAGTCAGACCCACCAAAAGACTACTGGCCAGCTTTGTCATAGTCACTGCTATTTCTCAATTCTTCTAGAAACCCCATTAGGTTCCACACGGCTCCTCTATTTTGACATAGCTGAGGCAGAAGCCCATGAATAAATCTGTGGCCAGCCACCATGTACATTCTACTTCTGTGTTTCTCTGAAACCTCCCTCCATGTGCAGTCCATCATCAATGCTGAACTTGCCATTGGGGAACCTCAGTCTCTCCCAGATTCCATTGTATATGGTGGGCCTGATCATAGGCTCAGATGTTGGTACTTTCATTAAATAACCCCATCTTAGCATTTGCTGCTGCTTTGCTTGTGGTTCTGCTTCTGTGAATATCCAGATGTCTTCTCTCTAGTACAGCTTGTCTCCAGAGCTTTTCCTTTCTCAAACCTGCTCTCCATCGTAATGTCTTGAATATCCAAGTTTGCAGCGCCCATTTCTACCTGATACCATCATATGATCAAGACTGCAGTTGACTCAGATGACAACTACCCTCCAACTCTTATACCTAGCTTGCCATCAATGAATAGCATGCCAGGAATGGGCATTAATTACCCCCAAATCCTCAAGTTTTATGTTCTAATGCCAACCCTCAGTCTAGTGGGAATGACCTAGACACTTCTCACTCCAACCATATGCCCTTCGTGGATGCCATGGGAACCAACATGTTTTCAGTGGAGCCTGATTTTATGTCACACAAACCTGTAATGGGTTATGGAAACAGGTGCCATTTCCTTTCTGTGGCTCCAGTGGAGACAGAGGAACTTCCCAAAAGACTTTAACGTCACAGAAGAGGGCACACTTGGCCATCCCAATAACCTCCCTCAAAATTCAGCAGATGCAGCCCCTTGCAAGCTTGGGGGCCTTAGTGGTCCTGACTCCTTCACTGTGCTAAGGAAAGGCATGCCTTCTGTGTTTTTGTACCCAGATCTCTAGGATGTCACAGAGTTAGAAGTGGCCTTTAGCACTCCATCCAAGAAGCCCAGCCAGACACTGAAATAGTTCCCATGAGGAGAAGTCCCAGGCTATACACAGCATTGGGGTCCTAGACCTGGGTTTCTGCATGCAGGATAATGGCAAACCAGCCTTCAGAATGGCACTCACATTACTTGCTTGGTGGGTCTGGGGTCAGTAGAAATTCTGAGTACAGGCCCATCCATGCCCAATCTCAGTCCAATGAGATCCCTGACCTCTCTCAAGCAGGAGCAAAGTATTAATAAAATGCAAGAAGAAGAAGAAAGAGAAGGAGAAGGAGAAAGAGAGAGAGAGAGAGAGAAAGAGAGAAAGAAAGAAAGAAAGAAAGAAAGAAAGAAAGAAAGAAAGAAAGAAAGAAAAGAGAGAAAGGGAAAGAAAAGAAAGAAAAGAAAAGAAAGAAAAAAGAAAAGAAGGAGGAGGAAAAGAAAAGAAAAAGGGACTAAATTATTAACAGGTTGGGTGTAGGATAGGGATGGCAAGGACATCTTCCTTTTTTAAAAAATAATGAAGTTTAGGACATTTGTTTTTCAGTTTAAGAGCTCCTCAGCACTGTACGTCTCTCCAAATATAGCTCCTTCACCCTTTGCCATCTGCTCAGTTAAGCATCTCCTTCCCTTAGGCCTGCCCCCCACCCTAGTCTGCTCCCTCCCCACTGCCCTCTCCTCTCTTCCCCTGGGTGCTGCAGCAGGCAGCGATATTTTGGGGACACAACTGAGCAGAGCCTCAGCTTCCCAGCATAGTGTCCTCCGGATTTGGGGAAGGGGAGTGAGGTCTGTCCTTGGGCACCCTGTGGCTTTTTTCTCCCTCCATGACATTTCATTCACCAGGATGCCCTTCTTTATCCCACCCCCCCACCCCCCAACCCGCTCTTGTGGTCTGTTTCTCCTTCTGCTCAGAATTCCCAGGTGAATTTCATTAATGTGGGAGTGGAACAGATGCTAAAAGTTACCCAGTATTTTGTTTTTGTTTTTGTATTTTTGAATTTTGTGGTTACTTCTCTTTCTTCCTCCTCCCATGCACAAAACATTGTGTGTAACTTCCATTAAATTTGGTAGAAAACCACTTGCTGGGACTGTGACATCAGAAATAGGAAATAGACTGTTTCTTATAAGATTTTAAAAAGCCCTTATAAGGGACTTCTTTCTTATAAGATTTTTTTAAATCATTTTTTTTTAAAGAATTCTTTAAGGCTCAACCAAAAAATGACTTCCACAAGACTCTTCTGACCTCCCTAGAAAGACTAAATGTCATTTTCCCTTAGAACTTGCCATGCTACTGACATCTAACACTTTCTTCTGTCCTGATTTGGTTTGGTTTTGTTTTAGATCTTGCCTGTAAGTTGAAACTACATGAGAGTTGGGTCTGAGTCTGATTCAACTTTGGATCCTCCAAAGTAGTTTTTTGTTGTTGTTGTTGCATATAGATGGTTTGCATATAGCTGTTCATTGAATGTTAGGCAGATGCGTGAAATTTTTTCTTTAACCACTTTAAAGTATCCCTCACATGCAGAATGGTGGAGGGAGCAATTAGAACAAGTTGGGACATGATACTCAGTTTATGAAATTAGAAAAAAGAAGTAGCCTGGAGGAGGACATAACCTGAGCTATAAATAGCTTCAGAGAAACCAAACAGCAGATGATAAAGGCATTTCCATGAGCTGAGGGTAAAAAGCTAGCCTTCCTAAAAAGGTAGGGAAAGTTTATTGGATTGCTTCTTATCAGCACAGTTAGGCAGTATTAGGGCCTACTGTGTGGCTGCATCTGTTTGGGCCCTGTCACAAAATACTACAGGAGACTCAGTGGCTTCAAGAAACATTTATTTCTCACAGTTCTGGGGGCTGGAGGTTGGACATCAAGGCTCCAGCAGATTCGCTGTTTGGTGTGGTCTGATTCCTGCTTCACAAATCACTGTCCCCTCACTCTGTCCTCACATGGAAGAAGGGGCTGGGATCTCTTTTAGGAAAACACTAATCCTATTCCTGAGGGCTCCACCCACAGGACCAGATCATCTCTCATAGACTCTCCCTCCTAATACCAGCACACCCGGGGAGTAGGCTTCAACACATACGCATATGGACACATTTGGTCTATAAGACCGTGGTTCTGCACTGGCTCAGAAAACACCAGCCACATCAGATCAAGTGAAAAGTGAAAAGTCATGCTGATGATAACTCTACACTGCCAACAGATCCTCTTGAAGCTGTGGAAACTGGGGATTTAGATACAAATCTTTTACACAGTGTCCCTTGGGAAAAGTTGGAGTTTAAAAGTTTATCAGGTTCAGTGGCGTTACGAGATGACTTTTTTGGGGGCATCCTCAAATTATTTTCTTATTCAGAGCCGCTCGTTTCAGACAGACCCTTCTTAGTTAAATGAGGGCTTAGAATTACAATTGCCAGTGAAGAAGAGAAAAAGGCCTCTGTGTGTCTCCATTTCAGAAAATACAGTTGACCCTTGAACAACACAAGTTTAAACTGTGTGAGTTGATGAATAGGTAGACTTTTTTTTTTTTTCCAAAAACAGTACTGTAAACGTATTTCCCTCCCTTATGATGTTCTTTTTTTTTTTTTTAAAGATTTATTTATTTATTTATGATAGACAGAGAGAGAGAGAGAGAGGCAGAGACACAGGCAGAGGGAGAAGCAGGCTCCATGCCGGGAGCCTGATGTGGGACTTGATCCCGGGACTCCAGGATTGCGCCCCGGGCCGAAGGCAGGCACTAAACCGCTCAGCCACCCAGGGATTACCCCCACTATGATGTTCTTAATAATAGTTCTTCTCTATCTTACTTTATCATAAGAACATAATATATATAACATGCAAAATATGTGTCAGTTGACTATGTTATCAATAAGGCTTCCTGTAGTAAAGTTTTCAGAGAGTCAAAAGTTACCTGCAGATTTTCGGTTGTGCTGGGGATTGGCACCCCAACTCCCCTGTTGTTCATGAGTCAACTGTATTCTGAGCATATGCCTGCATCTCAATTTTTTGTGACCATCTTTTATTTTAGCTGACATTTTCCATACTGTATTTTTATTTATATTCAAGAAGGAATATTGTGAAGACTCTTCATTAATTTTTTTTTTTTTATTAAACTTGCTTAGGTGTTCTGATGATAGCACTCTGATGATAGCCTTGACAGATGGGTGTAATAAATCTGTGCTTTTTAAAAAATATATATTTTATTTATTCATGAGAGACACAGAGAGAGAGGCAGAGACATAGGCAGAGGGAGAAGCAGGCTCCCTGCAGGGAACCTGATGTGGGACTCGATCCCAGGACCAGGGATCACAACCTGAGCTGAAGGCAGATGCTCAACCACTGAGTCACTGAGGTGTCCCTAAATATGTGCTTTTTAAGAAACATCATCTTCAAGATGCTTAACTTCTAAATGCACTGATAATGAGGAGGCCCCATGGCATTGACATTGGGCACCAAATGCAAGCCACCACCGGTTCACCAGAGATTTTATCCCTTTCCTGAGTTTAATGCTCTCTATTTATCCTCAGGTGTAATCACTTTAAATAAACACAGCTTATGAAAGTTTCAACTTGCCAAATAGAAAAGCTGACAGAAGGCTATTGGCTATAGGAAGGGATCCCCTGCCATGTCAGTACTTTAAATAACAAGCTGCTCTGGAACATCTTAAAGTTTGAAAAAATTATTTCTCAGTAACTCCAAATTTTCTAGAAATGTGACATACCTGTAGTCTCTTCATTGTTCTAGCACAGACCTTGACAACTTCTGAAGTTCATTAGAAGCATAAACAGCTAACTGCCTGTGTGTTGTACTCTGTGGCTCATGAGTCTAGGATAAGAAATCAAAGGGAAAAAGAAAACTATTCCAGGACTGATATGCTATAAATCCATTTTGGGCCTCAAAAAAGCTTTTTTATTTTATTCACAGGGAAATTCTATTAAGCAGCCTTCTCATGTAAAGTAGTTTGGGTTTCTGTGAAAATACCATTGGGTTTGGCAGAGAAGCATATTATGTAGGGGAAAATCAGATCATCAGCGAATATTGCAGCTTAAATGATCCTTAGCATTCTCTTAATCAGTCCAAATCCTTCGTACTATAGATGCAGAAAGTAGGGTGGGCATCTTGGTTTTGTCTGTCTTGCATTTCTTCTTTGTTCTCAAGTCAACATTAAAAGACGGGTCCACTTCCAATGGACCGTTCCAAAGCATTCTGGCATTATTTGTGTCATTAGTTGAAGCCTTCCGAGGTGGCTCCTCTGTAGGTTCTTGACTTAGGTCACACCAGAGACACACAAGTTTTTCATGTATAGTGGGTACCAGGGAAAAGCAGCTCATCATGTAAATTGGAAGAATGCTCCACATTTATAACTGTCATCAAATGAAGCAAATTCTTAATTTTTTGTTTGTTTTGATCCATTTTGCTTTGGCTGAGCTTGGGTAGAACAGAGAATGGAATTACAAATTAGGTGACATAATCACACATTGACAGACACACGAATTTAAATGTAGCATTGCGTGTGAATTAGTCTCCATAATGTCTAAGTTACACAGTCCTTCCTTCCCCTTGCTAGTCCACCGTAAAAAAGGTAAATCAGTCTCTGGGTTAAGATCTAGGTCTTATATTCTGATCTACAAGGATGAAGAATTTGCTGCAGTGGCTTGTTATACAGACATGTTCTGTCTGGAAAACAGATAAGATATTTCTGTTAAAAATAGATACAGAGATTAGTGGTGGATAAATATCATTAAGTTTGGAATCTGGGTTAACTTTATATGAGGGTTCCAGGATTTCTGAGGCTTAATGACAGATTACAGAAATATTTGGAGGTTAAAGAGCTCATCAAATTCAGAAAAATTATATGGGCTTTAAGGACTTTTCAGACACATATACATATGTATGTATGTACTTAGAATACATCTATAAATCTATATATAGATATTTGTATGCACACATACTTAAGGAAGAAGAATGAATGACCAAGGATTTAAACTTTCAGAGACTTGTATCTTGTCCACTTCTATGGGAGAAGAGAACACTATACTGACCCCTGCTTGCTAGAGCAGGCAGACCAAAGAGAAGGGCACACAGTGCTTTCTCAATGGCCATATTAAGAACTAGGCTCCCTTGTAGGTAGAAAGGGGAGGCATCCTCTCCTGGATTCAAATCCTGTCTCTCTCATCTTACTGTTACGTGGCCTATTGAAATTACTCTACCTCACAGAGTCTCCATTTTTTCCACTTAAAGTGGGGGGTGGGGAGGAAGGAGATAGCAGTGTGAGGACAGATTGCCTATCACAAAATAAACTTTGGAGACCATATTTAATTTTAAAAATAATAAAAATTTAAAAAACAAAAAAGAAAACCAAAACCTCAAAGTCAAAAAATAGCTTTATGTAACTGGGTTTTTTTGTGTTCCTGAAGATTCTTGCCTATTCTAAACCTCCAAGGGGAGGGAGCTGTGCTTCAGTATTCTATTTATTCCCAGTTCAGTAGTTATTTATGGGTTCTAACACAAGGAAATACAGTGGTCCTTAAAGGAGAGAGTCCTAGACTTATGGAAAAAGAATTGGGCTTCAAATCTGATTTATCCTTTATCACTGACCTTGGAAAAATCATTACATTTGCTTGTATTATGATTTCGTTCTGTAGGTTGTATTATGGACCAAAAGTTGGTGTCTCTCTTGCCTAAATTCATATGTTGAAGTCCCAACCCCAATGTGATGGTATCAGGAGCCTTTGGGTGGTGATTGGTTTAGATGAAGTCATGGGGGTGCAGCCCTCACAAATGAGGTTAGTATCCTTATAAGAAGAGAAGGGGACGAGAGCTGTCTCCTTCTGTCTACCAAGTAAGGCCCAGTGAAAAGGTGGTTGTCTGCAAGCCAGGAGAGGAAGCTTTTACGATGAACCAAACTGGCTGGTACCTTGCCCCTGGACTTCCTAGTCTCCAGTACTGTGAGGAAAAAATGTTTCTTGTTTAAGATACTGAATCTGAGATATTTTGTTATAGCAGCCCAAGTTGACTAAGACAGATGGAAATAAGAATACCAATCTATTTTAAAGCATTGTTAGGTCACAAATAAGACATTGTATATAAAATCGCTGTGAACTTTCAGTCAATAAGCAAATTACAAGTGCTATGTTAGGACTTAGAGAGATGTAAAGGTGAAAAAACAAAAAGAGCCTTATTTGTCCATTCTTCATTTATTCATTCATTTAACAACTATGTATTAAGCATCTACTGTGTGCCAAATGCCCTTCTAGATTTGGGGCAGCAAATCTCACTCAGACTGTTAGTTGTCACTTTCTGGGACAGTCAGAAATTTTACTCAGATTTTCAACCATACAGGGGAGTGCCATCTCTAATGCCTGTGTTGTTCAAGGGTCACCTGTATTTTATGCTTTCTACTCGTTTGTTTAGATCATATCTCACAACTTTCTGTCCATAGATACATATTTATAGTAATTATCCAAGCCTCAAAGCCCTATCTCACTTCACTTCCCTATAAACATAATAAATGGACATTGTTATTAGTCTTCCCTTTGCCATTTCAGATTTTCTAGTTATTATCATCCTCAGACATAGAATCAGTTGTGTTGAAACCTATACTTTGGAGTCAGACAGAAGTTCACATCCCAGTTCAACTACTTACTAGATTTTTGATTTTGAGAATCTTGCCTAGGCTTTCAGAACCATAGTTTCCCTGTTTGTAAAATGGAAGGAACCATATTTAATGAGTTCATTGTGAGAATAAGAATGTTCTGAGATTTTAGAAACATACATACAGTATTTAGCACAATACCCTACATAAGGTAAATAATCACAATAACGATTTAAAAAAGAAATAGAGGCACCTGGGTAGCTCAGTCAGTTAAGCGTTGGACTCTTGGTTTCAGCTCAGGACGTTTTCTCAGGGTGATGAGATCATGCCCCATGTTGGGCTCCATGCTCAATTGGGGAGTCTGCTTGAGATTCTCTCTGTCCCTTCCCACCAGTCCTCTCACTGTCTCTCTAAAAAATATATAATGATGATGATGATAATAATAATAATAAACAAAACAGCATTTTTTTTCTTTACCCATTGTCCCTCATGGATGTGGTATTGAAAAATGGCTCACTGATGCTATTCATTTTTACCTTCTCTTTATTAAAATATTCACAGACATCATAATATAAAGCAAGAAACACAATCTAAAAGTCATATGATGCAAAATTTATCCAAAATAAATGGAAGTGAAAGTATGAAGGGAAGTAACAAGAATAAATATTTACCAAGTCATTACTGCATAAAAATGCTTTCAAAGACATTAATCTATTTACTCTTGGGTAGTAAACCTGTGGCCTCAACATTATTCATCTTCCCCGTTTTATAGACACAAAAATATGACTCAGATAGTTTGAGTGATTATGGCTAAAATTGTGCAGCCTATTCAGTGACAGGGGCAGAGCTCATGTTCAAGTCTCCTGATTTCAGGTCCCCAGGGGTGGTTACTGCTGCCCAAGAAATCCTTACAAAACTGGGGTAAGTTCCACATGATTAACTAACTTGGCTGCATTATGGGCCTCCCTCCTAATTGTTGATTTTGAGGATTATTAAAGAAAGGTGGCTAAGCTGCTTCGTACAGCATCCAGAGTTCATAGGTATGTGACAACTGAGAAGTATACAAGTCTTCTTATAGAATGAATTCAAGAGGAGCTAGAGTTTCACAGCCTCAGTAGAAAGTAAGGTCTCTGTGATTAGTGGGCTCATTGGATCACTTGTCTGGGGTTCCGCAAGGACAGCGACCACATCTTACTCCTCTGGACCACAGGTGCCAGTACAGAGCCCAGTACATAGGAAGCATCAGGTGGGGTTGGAGCGCCATGCTGATGGGCACCATGATTGACACCAGCATCACGAGCTCCACCCCATCTTGCTATGTGAGTGGAGCAGATGTCAGCAGTCCTGAGAATACACGTCACATGTTCATTTTTCATTGTTAAATTCTGCCTCCAAGTCACTGGCCTGAACAATGAGATCAAAGAGCCCTCCAACCTCCGTATCTCCCATCAGGTCTCCTTTCTTTCTGGCCTCTCATCCCAAGAAGCTTCTTTTGTAGAAGCTGAGCCAGAGCTACAGCCCTTGTTTGCCTCCCTAGGGAAAATAATTTGAAAATCAGGATATTAAATGGCCTTCTCCTTTGAGTCTCTTGAATACCCGTGTTGACTTCAACCTTCCCTATGGAAGAGAGAGGCGCTGACTGGCAGGGTGGTGAGTGGCATTTGGAAAGGAGCTGTCCTAGGCTGAAATATCTGCAAGTATCACTTAACCCTGGCTGAATTTATTGACCAGTTACTGTACTCATCACTTTCCACATGTTACACTATTTAATCCTGGATGGAGTATTCTGATGATTATTCCTAGGTTCCAGATGGGGAAGTTGGAGCAGAAAGGTGAAGTGACTTGCCTGAGGTCTCGAGAGTAAATGGCAGATCTAAGATGAAACCAAGTGTGATCCCAGGGTCCTAGGATGAGTCCCACACTGGGCTCCTTGCGGGGAGCCTGCTTCTCCCCCTCTGCCTGTGTCTCTGCCTGTCTCTCTGTGTCTCTCAGGAATAATTTTATTTATTTTTATTTTTTTAATTTATGATAGTCACACACACACAGAGAGAGAGAGAGAGAGAGGCAGAGACACAGGGAGAGGGAGAAGCAGGCTCCATGCACCTGGGAGCCCGACGTGGGACTCGATCCCGGGTCTCCAGGATGGTGCCCTGGGCCAAAGGCAGGCGCTAAACTGCTGTGCCACCCAGGGATCCCTCAGGAATAATTTTAAATAAAATCTTTTTAAAAAGAAAAAAGAAAGAAACCAAGCCATTGGACTTCACAGTTATGCTCTTTACTACATGACCTCTGGCAATGGAATAACCCTCTCAGCAGCTCCATTTCCTCATCAGTAGAGTGAATAGAGTACCAATCACTTCCCCAGGTTGTTAGGAAAAGTCATTGGGATACGATGAAAACACCCGACACTTAGTAGGTGCTTGGGGTATGTCAGTTCTCTCCTTTCCCTCATATAAACCTGATTGAAGAAGCTTACCTATTGAGTAATCCTTTAGAAATATAAAGCTAAAATTAATCCAAACCACACCAGAGCCAATGACAATAAAGTTGATTTGTTCAGACTTATTATTTTGTTGCAATAAGAGACCTGTCTCCAGTTTCCTCAGCAGACCCATGGAGCCAACCCAAACTGAAAACGCACTCAGCGATTGCAAACTCATTACTGAAACACAACAGACACTTCAAGAATCAGGAAATTCCTTTTTAAAATGATTTGCTTCTTAGCCAAAGCAGACATGGTTAAACAATACAGCAGTGCTGCTAGGGCCTTTGGGGCGCACAGTGGGTCTTTGCATTCTGGAGCAAATGGAAATCCAGGGCCACGCTTTCCAGCTGGCACACACACCCTGGGGACAAGATATGCATGGCCTTGCCTTCCAAGTTGAGAGCAATTGCTGGCAGTACACTGTGAGCATGTCAAGTTAAGGGAATCATTTTTTTTTTTTTTTAAAGGCCCCACCACTGTTTTTCTTTCTTTAGATGGTAGCCACTGAAAAGTTC
This sequence comes from Canis aureus, assembly GCF_053574225.1. Taxonomy (NCBI): domain Eukaryota; kingdom Metazoa; phylum Chordata; class Mammalia; order Carnivora; family Canidae; genus Canis; species Canis aureus. Next base: position 53,817,519 of record NC_135615.1, read on the forward strand.
TGCAAACACCTCAGCTGTGGAATATTTAATCTGACACTTGGCATGGCTCCCTTGTTGATCCAAGATGTCAAGTATGTAGTCTTTGCCTTGCAGTTGTTTCACTGCTTACTCAAAAAAGATAAACAATTGGATTTTTCTTCTCTTCGGTTCTAACCGGGTCCCTACATGGACCCTAAGAGGGTCCCTATCTGGATCCCTCTTTGATTCTCAAGTAGTAAGATGAGAGTTATAAAGCACAAGGCCATAAGATGAATAGCTTATTTAACCAGGTGGGTGGATTTAATACTCTCCCTCCACCCCATATCCCCTCTTTTGGCCCTGCTGAAAGCTTTAGGAGTCCCTGTGGTTGTGGTTTTCTCAAGGGTTTGGCAGTTCTCCTTGGGTCTGGTATTTCAGCATTTCACGTGCTCTTGTAGAAACCTTGCCAGAACTGTCCTCTCATCTTCCTTGTCAATGGGCTTTTAGTAAGAGGAGAAGGAGTATCTTACTCTGGAGTCTTCTACGCAGTCACCTTGGACGTGTCCTGGCCATATGTATTCTTCCTCTTCATTGAGGAAGTTTGCTCATTCTGCTTCTTCTGAAACTATCCCACTGAGAGATTTGTTTTCCTAAAAAGGGAATCTCCTAGGGTTCTCTTTGAATACCAGTCTCATGGTTTCTGATCCCCAGCAGGTAGGGTGGATGTTGCCACTCCTCAGAAAACACATGGATTGTAAAAAACTGACTTAGTTGGCAGTTCACATTTCTTACCAAGTGCAGGGAAAAATGGAGCTGTGGCCAACATTCCAAAGACAAGGAGAACTTTCCAAATGTTCCTAAGCTGAAGAGTTACAACAGTTGCTTAATGGAAACACAATTCCTAAAGTCCCATCCTTCCTGCAGGTGGGCCAATAAGGCTGAGGAGCATTAGAAATCATAACAAAATGCAGGCATTGATTCATTTTCCTCCATGTCAATGCTTATTTATAACAGCACCGGTTTATACATCAGGTGGCTGCCCCTCAGCCCGCATGATGGCATAATTCTGCTTCAGACAGATACTGAAACAGTGTTCATCCTTCTAAAAAGCGATGGATGCTGGATCTCAAATGCCTACTAATGGTGGCCTGTATAAATAAGTGATATACTCCCAACCAAACAGTACATAGCAATGAGACTGAACTGTTTACTCTGTGCAGAAAATACAGATTAATCTCACAAAAATAATATTACATGAAGGAAGCTGGAAATAAAAGTAAAAGCTGTATGATTCAGTTTATATAAAAGTATGAAGTAAGTCAAAACAATTTTGTGCTGCCAGATGTCAAGTAATGGTTAACCCCTGGTGGGGTTCAGGGGAAGGATGTGATTCCAGAGTGAGAGTTTGTTTCTTGTCCTTTATGATATAAAGTGTGCTTAGTTACTCATTTTGTGAAAATAGACCAAATCCTACATGTATGCTATGTTTACTTAAATAGTTTTTTATTTTTTTAAATTTTTTTAAAATTTTTATTTATTTATGATAGTCACAGAGAGAGAAAGAGAGAGAGGCAGAGACATAGGCAGAGGGAGAAGCAGGCTCCATGCACCGCGAGCCTGATGTGGGATTTGATCCCGGGTCTCCAGGATCGCACCCTGGGCCAAAGGCAGGCGCCAAACCGCTGCGCCACCCAGGGATCCCTAAATAGTTTTTTAAACACTGAAGTAAAAATAAAGGCACTCATGTGGATGAGTCTATGCATTGATGCTGTGAAAGGGATGACTGGTTTAGAAGGAGGCTAGAAATACTGAATAATGCTGGATGTTGCTAGAAAAAAATTTAGACAAGTATTTACATTAAAAATTTAATACTAATAACTAAATATCTAATACACTCCACAGCTTCAAAGTCAGCAGAAGAAAAAAAAAAGAATAAAGAACATTTCATCAAGTTAATAGAAGGTAGGAAAGATGGGAAAAATGAAATAAAATGCATAGTAAACAGAAACATAAAAAAGGTGATAGAAATTATTCTGAGTATATTATTCTTCACCATAAAACATGGATGAATTAAATTTACTCTTTAAAAGACACAGATTATAAAATAAGATTAAAACATCCACAGTCCAGATCTTGGTTCCAAAATACCACTCTCTAAAAAAAATCATAACCTCGGCTACTTGGAGACATGGTTGATTTCAGAGTTAGGGAAAGATAAATACCTATGAGTTCATGATGATATAAATAAATAGCTGAATGAGTAAATAAGAATGAAGAAAGGATTAGTCTTCTTACAGAAGAAATCCGATTAATAAATGTAGAAGCCACGAGCAAGATAGAAAATGCCATAGGATACCATAATAATTGCTGCAGGCAAGATCCACAAATAATTACTAAAATTATTGACTAAAAGTTTAAGAGAGACAGGACATTATATAACTTCAAAGTATCATCCATTCCCAGAATACAGTGAAGAAACTTGGCAGATAATACCTTAATCAAATGATCCCAGTTAACATCATCACTTGTAAGATACATCAATATTCTTTAAACCCTGATATGATACATTGTGAAGGGAAGATCTCTCTGGTGTTCTTCCCAGGAAGCATAAGTTTAATCCAATCCTGAGAAAATATCAGACAAACCCACACGAAGGGACATTCTAGTAGACACCTGATCAGTATTCCGCAAAAGTATCAAGTTCATAAAAGATAAGGAGAGACCAAGGAACTGCCACAAATTGAAAGAAACATGACAACTAAGTGCCATGATCAGAATCCTGAATTGGATCTTAGTGAAAAAACTGGTGAAATCCAAATGAAATCTATAGTTTAGTTAATAGCGTTGCAACAATGTTAGTTTTTTTGTTTTTATAAGTTTCTGTGGCTATATAAAACAATAACACTAGGAGGAGATAATAAAAGGCCTATGAATACTTTGTATGATTTCTGTGACTGTTGTGTAAGTCTAAAGTTATCTCAAAATAAAAAGATTATTTTTAAAAAGTCAGACCTGATTAAGTTGTAGAGACCTCAATAGCTTTTTAATTTCTCTATAACATAATTGATTAATCAGGTTTCTTCTATATTTTTGAGTCACTACTTATGAAATATTCTTCTAGAAAACATGAATTATCAAATGACTCAAATAAATAGCTCAGTACCTTGATAACTATCAAAGAGTGTGAAATTATACCAAAAATAATTTTCCCACCAAACACCCCCACCCCTTCCCCGCCCAAGCAGATTTTTAGGCAATTTTTACTAAATTTTAAGAAACAGATAATCTGTATATTATTTAAAAAAACTTGTTAAGGCAATAAAAAATTAGAGGGGAAAAAATGCCTACCTCATGTTGTCAGGGGAGTATAACCTTGATATCCAAATCAGATGAAAAAGTTAAAGAAAAAAATATCTAGTACCATTACTTTTATGAAGGTAGATAAAAAATACTAGAAACTCTCTGGTTAATGGGATGCAGTGTGTGCCTGCAAGTGTGCTGAGTGTGTTTATGTGCATGTGTGTCATGTCAGCCTGGAATTTGTCCCTGGAATGCAACAGGAAATCTATCAGTACCGTTTAGCATTTTCTAAGAGGCTAAATGAGACAATAAAAAAGAATGAAGAAAAACCCTTCAAAGAAGAAATACAAGTTAATCCATCTGACAGATTATTTCATCATTATGTAACCAGAGGGAAACACATTTAAAGTGCCGCATAAAAAATGCCAGTTGGGACAAGGTGGAAAGATGGAACCATGTAGTGATGTTGCCCCTGTGGGTTAAGGGTACAGGTCGTTACGGTGTTCTGGAGGATCTCTTTAAAATAGATTACATTTTTAAATATTCATGGTTTTGAGTCTCTGAAAAATCCACTTTTAGGAGTATGTTTTAAGTAAATAATAGGACAAGAGTACAAATATAATCTACAAGGATGCTTCTTTCTAAAATGACATTTACAACCAAGGGGATGTTGGCCCTTATTTCCTTTCAATCCTGGATATGATAACCTGACTTGGGATACCAAATTGGACCTAAACTGAGGACTTGACACATCTCCGTGGATCAGAAGACAACTCATAATGACTGTATCCCCTACTTCTGTGTGTTTGGGCTAATATTTAGTTGTTTACTCCTGCAAATACTAATTGTTGACTATTAATGATCAACAGATGGGAGAATCTTAGGAGTAGTCTGAGCCAGTGGTCCTCATACTTGACTATACATCAGAATTACTTGGAAGTCTTGTTAAACCACGAATTGCTGAGACAACCACTCCCCCCCCACACACACACACAGACTTTAGTAGACCCAAGAATTTACTTTTCTGACAAATTCCCAGGTGTTACTGATGTTATACCCAAAGGACCACATTTTGTGAACTGCTGTCAGGGAAACCTCTTGATTCTTTTTCTTTATTTTTGTAGTAATTGACCCGAAAGAAAATGGAGACTCTAGGACAAAAGCCATTTCTCTTTCCTCCTCTCCTCTGACATCCTGCCTTTATTTTACTTTCAGAGGAACATTTAGAGCATCCATTCTACTTGTGTGCTCTGAAACCTCACTGTAATAACCTCCTCTTGCTACAGTAAAAACAAAGAGTAGGGGTGCCTGAGTGCTTCAGTCAGTTAAGCTCCTGAATGTTGATATCCGTTGAGCTCATGTGTCTCAGGGTTGTGAGATCAAGCCCTATGTTGCCTCCGTGCTCAGTGAGGGGTCTGCTTGGGATTCTCTCTCTCTCTACCTCTACATCTTTTTATCTATCTCTCTATCTATCTATCTATCTATCTATCTATCTATCATCTATCTATCGCTATCAAAAAATAATAATAATAATAAAAAAGTCAAGCCTGAAGAGGCCTGAAGCAGATTCTCCTTGCAGCTCTTCTAATGGGATCTAGTTACCAAAGTACCAGGATCTTTCCAAAAAACACACAAGGACACTTAGCTCTTCCTACTATGTTGACACTGAAGTCATCCTTCTAAACAGGACTCTGCCTTGTATTAGTCTTCAATATCTTGGGTGGGCCACATTTTTCCAACAGTCTCTTTACATATGGCCTTCTTATCAAAAGGAAAAGAGAAATAATGATAGAAGATAACAATAAAATTATAATTTGTGTATAAAACATAATTTGTATTGTAAATAACCACTTTGAGAAAAGATACAACGAAAGAAGCATTTGGCACTTGGGCCAAAATGTGGCAAGGTCATGGTCTGATCACCTCCATCAGTAGGGAAGATTGAGAATTGAGTCTTTCCAATTGATCTGTTGCCAGAAAACACATCAGCACGAGCTGATGACTGCACTGCATGGTCTAACTTCACATTTCATTAAATTACAAAATGTAATTCAGTATAACTGAGGTAATGAGGCTTAATGTGTTGGCTTGGTACACATTAGAAGACGCAAATCGCTGGCAGCCACAATTCAGCCACTTGGTGTCTAACCCACAATCCTACCCAGAGCTCACCTGACTTAGAAACCTTTTTGTTCTTGAAATAACAAAATTGTGATTGTGATTTTATTTCTTTAAACGCATCATAAATTTCCAACTCTATATTTACTAGACCAATTTTTAATCAGAAAAATTGCCACCAGTTCTCCCATATTCAGTTTTTTTTTTTCTTTAACTTTATCAAATAGCTTGGTAGTTAAGAATATAGTCTCAGAACCTTCTCACCTGGATTCAAATTCTGGTCTGGCCATTTTTAGCAGTGTGACCTTGGTTGGTTAAGTCAGTTATCTTTTGGGTGAGGCTTATTTTCCTCAACTGTAAAATTTTCTCAGATAAATTAATTAACATAGGCAAAGTACTTAGAACAATATCTGGAATTGGGTATGTACTTAATAAATGTTAGGTCTTATTAAATATTAATTCCTTTGATGTTTTGGTAGCAGTTTCTAGGACAATCCTGTTTCAGGACATGTTCCCATAAATTAATACAACCTCATTTTCCTAAATGAGTGGACACCTGTAGGCCTTAAATAAAAGCTGCCTGACACAAGGTGAACAATAATATAGGATCTTAAATTTAGCTTCCAACATTATTTTTGTTAGCATGTAAAAATGGAAAATCTTTTAGTATGAAGTATTGAATAATTCATGGGTGACTTGTGTGTCAGGAGTAGTATCTGGAGAGCTGACCTGAAAGGTCCTGGTACAGTTGGACTTGCTGAGATGTGCCTGCCTGAGAAGTTGCTGTTCCTTCCTGAGCTGCACACAACAGGGCCTATTTCTTTTGGTTCCTGGAGGTTGGGAAAGGAGTCCCACTCATCTCCTCAGCAAGATCCGCAGCCTTGTGCATGGCCTGAGAGATGAGAGGCTCTGTGGGTGAAGACCTGACCATTCGAAAATAGAATTCTGGAAATTGAAAACTCACATTTCATGAAACGCATATATCATGATGAATTCTTTCAGATAAATATTAAATATTTGGTTGCCGGCCATGATGATAGATTTTTAGTCCAGTGATGGGCAGCACGTGACGAATAGCTTTACAACAATTCATGAGAGGAAGTCCTTACTAAAAAGAAGATTCATTTTTTTTTCAACCCTTTTGACATCATAATTGATATATAACACTGTGTAAGTTTAAAGTGTACAGCTTGTTAGTGTTATACACTTAAATATGGGAAAATGCTTACCAAAATAGTGTTAGCTGACACCCCCATCATGTCACATAACTACCATTTCTTTTTTGAAGTGAGAACAACTACCTACTCTCTTAGCAACTTTCAATTGTATGATACAGTCTTACTAACTATAATCATCACATTGTACCTTAGTTCCCCAGAACTTAATCTAAAAAGAACTTTTAATTTAAATAAGATGAGAACTCTCTGTAATTATTTTCCAGTGCAAATATGAAATATTCTTTCAGCAAATTCATTGTCTGCCAATATACAAAAGTTTATACTATATAATATGTTCTTACATTATATATGTAAAACTTCTACTTTTGTATCTGCATTCTTTTGCTAAGGAAAAGCAGTATCTCATTTGTGTTTTAATTGCATTTTTTGATTACTAGTGAGAAAGTTTCATTGTCCCTTTTTAATTCTTCTTTTGTGAATTTTGTGGGGAGGGTTTCACTTCTTTGTATAGCTCAAACAGTTTTACTCATTGCAGTTTGCTGGGGACAAGGACCATTTCAGTTATTTCCCAATTAATATGTCTTTGCTGGGCACTTATTCTCTGCCTAGAATCTCGACAGGCTCCCTTCTGAGTGGCTGCTCTCGGGAGTGTTAGCAGGCAAAGCAAAGGTCTCCATCCTTTGTGCCTATTCTTGGGGACCCATCCCCATTCTGTTTTCTCACACCTTCTTCTTTATATTTCAGTATTCCTTCTAGATCTCTGAACAACCAGCGAAACCACTCACCACTGCCCAATAATCCACATCTCTTTCTTTTTTTTTTTAATTTATTTTTTATTGGTGTTCAATTTACTAACATACAGAATAACCCCCAGTGCCTGTCACCCATTCACTCCCACCCCCCGCCCTCCTCCCCTTCTACCACCCCTAGTTCGTTTCCCAGAGTTAGCAGTCTTTACGTTCTGTCTCCCTTTCTGATATTTCCCACACATTTCTTCTCCCTTCCTTTATATTCCCTTTCACTATTATTTATATTCCCCAAATGAATGAGAACATATAATGTTTGTCCTTCTCCGACTGACTTACTTCACTCAGCATAAGACCCTCCAGTTCCATCCACGTTGAAGCAAATGGTGGGTATTTGTCATTTCTAATAGCTGAGTAATATTCCATTGTATACATAAACCACATCTTCTTTATCCATTCATCTTTCGTTGGACACCGAGGCTCCTTCCACAGTTTGGCTATCGTGGCCATTGGTGCTATAAACATCGGGGTGCAGGTGTCCCGGCGTTTCATTGCATTTGTATCTTTGGGGTAAATCCCCAACAGTGCAATTGCTGGGTCATAGGGCAGGTCTATTTTTAACTCTTTGAGGAACCTCCACACAGTTTTCCAGAGTGGCTGCACCAGTTCACATTCCCACCAACAGTGTATGAGGGTTCCCTTTTCTCCGCATCCTCTCCAACATTTGTTGTTTCCTGCCTTGTTAATTTTCCCCATTCTCACTGGTGTGAGGTGGTATCTCATTGTGGTTTTGATTTGTATTTCCCTGATGGCAAGTGCTGCAGAGCATTTTCTCATATGCATGTTGGCCATGTCTATGTCTTCCTCTGTGAGATTTCTGTTCATGTCTTTTGCCCATTTCATGATTGGATTGTTTGTTTCTTTGCTGTTGAGTTTAATAAGTTCTTTATAGATCTTGGAAACTAGCCCTTTATCTGATATGTCATTTGCAAATATCTTCTCCCATTCTGTAGGTTGTCTTTGAGTTTTGTTGACTGTATCCTTTGCTGTGCAAAAGCTTCTTATCTTGATGAAGTCCCAATAGTTCATTTTTGCTTTTGTTTCTTTTGCCTTCGTGGATGTATCTTGCAAGAAGTTACTATGGCCGAGTTCAAAAAGGGTGTTGCCTGTGTTCTTCTCTAGGATTTTGATGGAATCTTGTCTCACATTTAGATCTTTCATCCATTTTGAGTTTATCTTTGTGTATGGTGAAAGAGAGTGGTCTAGTTTCATTCTTCTGCATGTGGATGTCCAATTTTCCCAGCACCATTTATTGAAGAGACTGTCTTTCTTCCAATGGATAGTCTTTCCTCCTTTATCGAATATTAGTTGCCCATAAAGTTCAGGGTCCACTTCTGGATGTATCATGTCATCGGCGAAGAGGAAGTCAAACTCTCCCTCTTCGCCGATGACATGATACTCTACATAGAAAACCCAAAAGTCTCCACCCCAAGATTGCTAGAACTCATACAGCAATTCGGTAGCGTGGCAGGATACAAAATCAATGCCCAGAAGTCAGTGGCATTTCTATACACTAACAATGAGACTGAAGAAAGAGAAATTAAGGAGTCAATCCCATTTACAATTGCACCCAAAAGCATAAGATACCTAGGAATAAACCTAACCAAAGAGGTAAAGGATCTATACCCTAAAAACTATAGAACACTTCTGAAAGAAATTGAGGAAGACACAAAGAGATGGAAAAATATTCCATGCTCATGGATTGGCAGAATTAATATTGTGAAAATGTCAATGTTACCCAGGGCAATATACACGTTTAATGCAATCCCTATCAAAATACCATGGACTTTCTTCAGAGAGTTAGAACAAATTATTTTAAGATTTGTGTGGAATCAGAAAAGACCCCGAATAGCCAGGGGAATTTTAAAAAAGAAAACCATATCTGGGGGCATCACAATGCCAGATTTCAGGTTGTACTACAAAGCTATGGTCATCAAGACAGTGTGGTACTGGCACAAAAACAGACACATAGATCAGTGGAACAGAATAGAGAATCCACATCTCTTTCTTCCTCAACTGTTTCTCTTTCTACAAAGTCAATGGCTAGATGCATTGCCCCAAATTCCACCCATTACCAGGATTATTCTTCACCGCCCTTTTCCTAGACCATCCCTGAGTGATACTGTGGTAGAGTCCATTTCAATGGGTGCCTACATTCCAAACTGACTCAGCTATGAATGAATAACCTGTTTTTCTTTCTCTGCTTCATCTGGTCTGAAGGACTCCCATGTGGTCTTAGATGTGAGCTGAAGGAGAGATGCCAAGGAAATAGTGTTTAATGACATGGTATATTCATATATACCATGGGCTGCTTGACTGTGCAGCTTACTTAGGTCTCTGGCCTTGTTCATTTCTGATCCTGGATGTGCCACTTCCAACTTAAGATGGGCACTCTTGTGACTTTATGACCTATAGCCTAGCAGATAGAACCCAGCTATAATGGACAGCTGTGGCTTCATGGTCTCTCATGGCCCAGATCAGAAGCTCAGTCCTTTCTGGGGCCTCATAGCATAATAAGAGCTGTATTTGGAATGGTATATATGGTTCCAGACTTCGGATGGCATGACCTTGCTCCAGAATCATAGCAGTCTACATTGTGATTTTCTTATAAGGGATGACTATAACCACCACTGAATGTATTCTTTTGCTGCAGATGTCTCTAGTACCATCATATCTGTAGATTTTTTTTAAAAGGTTTTATTTACTCATTCATGAGAGACACAAGAGAGAGAGGCAGACATAGAGGGAGAAGCAGGCTCCCCACTGAGCAGGGAGCCTGATTCAGGACTCGATTCCAGGACCCAGGGGATCACAACTGGAGCCAAAAGCAGACGCTCAACCATTGAGCCACCCAAGCGCCTGTGTAGATTTTATTTTACAGGACTGATTATACCATGGCTTGTATTTGCTACTTTGGGTTGCACCTAAGCCTCTCAGCCTTGTGTTACTCAGTAAATGGGTTAGAGCAATATTCTCAGGCATGAAATATGCTGCCTCTAGAACCTCTGCTTCCATCTTAGTGGCATGAAGGGATAAAATGGAATAATCTGTCCTTTGCTTTAGAGGAATATCTAAGCATGCCCTGGACCTCTGAACTTTTAAAAACTTCACTGATGAGGAAACTCAAATCTTCTTAGAGTTTATCACCCATATTCAGGAGCAAAAGTGTTTTACAATGGCTCTCAAATCCAATGCCATTGTGCTATTCCGTGGACTGTCCCTTCATGCTGCATTATGGCATAGGGCTGAACAATTGACAGAACCCTGAGGCAAGACCTTAAATATTGTCCTTACTGCTTGAGAGGGAATTGCTTCTGATCCTCCTTCTTGATAGGGATGAAAAAGAATGCATCTGCCCGATTATGTTCCTGAGGCCATGTTGATCCATTTGAGTAGAAATACTAAATATAATGTAGCCTGTACAATTGAGGCTAATGCTTGGTTGAGTTAATGGAAGTCCATTCTCATCCACTAGAATCCACCTGCTTTTTCTAGTGGCCACACTGGTGAATTAAACAGGGATAAGATGCTGACCTACACACTAGATATCTAAGGGTAACACTAACCACTTAGATTCTGCTCAGTGATGCAAACATCTTTTGGATTTATTCTCTTGAATAGAGTAAAGGGAAGTTTCATCAATTTCTACTTTACCTTCCCTGTTATAATAGCTGTTTCACCATAAGCCAAGGAATCAGTCAGTCTAGGGTTTCTGCTAACTACTAAGCATGATCATCCAAAATATAAATTACTGAATGGAGAAATGGCCACTAACTGGACCCTTTATGAACCAGACATGGGATATGACTCCATTTATTACCTGGAACTCAGACATCACAACTCAAACAAGGGCTATGATGATGCTTTAATTCCTTGGCCATCAGTGTTCACACAGAACCTTTGCCAAAGAGTCCTCAAAACATTTAGTTATGCCCCTTTCCCCCCTAATAGTTACCCAATGAAGAGGATATTGTTCCCTTCTGATTGGAAGACACATTCCTGTACATTCTTGCAATGGTGCTGCAGGTCTTTTCTTACTAGAGCATGGACTTCTCTTTCTATCATTGAGTTTGAATCTAAGATACAGGCTCAAGTTTAGAAATTGATCTTTTGAAGCAGACTGATGGGAGTTTTTTTTATTTTTATTTATTTATGAGAGTCACAGAGAGAGAGAGAGAGGCAGAGACATAGGCAGAGGGAGAAGCAGGCTCCATGCACCAGGAGCCCGACGTGGGATTCGATCCCAGGTCTCCAGGATCGCGCCCTGGGCCAAAGGCAGGCGCTAAACTGCTGTGCCACCCAGGGATCCTCAGACTGAAGGGAGTTAAGAATTCCTTTTCTTGAGCTCTGTTACTCTTCTAAATAAGTACTGGGCCTGGTTCTCGAATTTTTCTGCCCTTCTGTTGCAAGAGGAGTGTCTTTCTATGCTGCCAATAAAACCTTCTAACATTTATATTTTGTCTTGCATTGAGGATCTGTCTCCCTCAGGATTTTGCTGTCTCTGTCCAGTACACCAGTAGGACCAGAGCAGCCATCTAGTTTCATACTCTTTCTGATGACTACTTTTCCCATACTTCTCATACTATCCTCAAATATTCCACCAACAAGTGCATTCTTTTTTAGCTCATGTCCCATTCCACCTCTCCACTGATGTAATTAATAATCGCTCCAGTGCAACATACCCCAGGGGCTGTTAGTACTCTACCTACCACTAGTTGATGGGGTTCTCATTGCCAAGCTAGCTGGCAGATACCTAGTTCAAAAATTCCAATTTAGAGTCTTCTTCCTAGCTAGAACTACTGTTGGTATCAACTCTCCTTTATCTTTTTTTTTTAATTTTTAATATTTTATTTATTATCAATTCCCCAGAAAATAGCCTCTGAGGTTGAGATTTGTATGCTGGAAATTTGCAGAGGAAAGAGAGAAGCAGTGCTGTGAAAAGGAGAAACTGAAGCACTGTGTGGTTGGAACAGAGGCCTTAGCGGGTCTCAATGGCATCTTTGGCGCTGTGATGGTGCTTCAGAGATTTCCCAAATTCAGGCAAGGAGGCCACCAGAACTAGTCATTGGATGTCAGCTTCCTTTGTCCACAGGTACTGACCTGAGACCCAGCTGTGAGCCATTAGCAGTCAGCAATTGTAGCAGTTGAGGAAATGAGTACCAAGGGCCTGAAGGGGGCATTTGAGTGGGTCGAGGACAGGATCCATCATATCATCATCCAAGTATCAAGATCCCAATGAATGCCACAGCGATTTTTGTCCTCTGTTGAATTTTAAAACTGGCAAATCAATTGAAAAAATAAGCCGAAGATAAAGAACCTGAAATTTAATGGAACAGGAAAATACCCCGCTGGGCAATATAAGCAAAATCTTTGCTCAGAGAGAGATCAGATTTCTTTGATTTATCTAAGAATTAACCCAGACTTTTGAAAAAGGAAGTATGTTTTTGAAACATTAAATAAACTATCTACAGCCTGTGAGGGTAAAGGCTACCATGGCTTTTTTGGGGGAGAGGTAAGTGTACAGTTGTTCTCCAGGCAGAAGTTCCAATTATATCTGCCAAAGATAACATAAACTTTCTATACAGAATGGAGTCTTCTTTTTCCTTCACTTTTGCTTTCCCCTTCAATTCTCCCCCCTCTATGACCATTTACTTCAGTGTGAGTCTATTAAGATGCTCTCAGTTTCTCTAGCACATTACAAACCACAAAGATTGGGGCTAGTTCATCATGGGCATCGTTTCTTTTTTCCTAGGGTAGACACAAAAAATTAAGAGCACAATTACATCTGAAACTAATGATGGACTGTATGTTGGTTAATTGAATTTAAATAAAACTAAAATTAAATTTTAAAAAAAGAGCACATCAAGAAACTATAAGGAAACAAATGATTAAGAAAATGGAGAATGTAGATTCTTGTAACATTTTAACACTCTACAAAAGCCAGGGGAACATGATATGCCAACCATAGGGAGAGACTACTATCAAGTATTCAGCAACAGTCCTGTGCATCTGTCAACCAAAATGTTAGATATTTCTTTAGCCAAAGCCTGGAGGATTTAAGAGAAGAATCAGATTATATGATCTCCATGGCTTTAATAAGAAAAGCCCCTGAGACCTTAATTGAATGTAGAAATAATTAAAGCCCTACAGATACATACACATTATGCTAATAAGAAAATACTTTGAGAACTGAAGATCATTCATGCATGCATACACACACCGGTGCACTTGCACTCACATGCACGCACACACACTCCTATATATGCTTCAGGCATGACAGAAAGACAGTGACACTTTAAAAACTAAACTATGTTTGAAGCTATAAAATGAAAATAACTACTATTCTGTGCATAATGACACGTCCCCAGTCTGTAACAGCATAGATCTCATTATCAAAGTACATTGGCCTTCATTATGTAAAGAATATTAGAACACTCATCTAAGACTGTGAATTAGGGATTGTAAACTGTCATTCCATAAATTGAGTCTGGTTCATTGATTTTCTTTTTTTCTTTTTTCTTTTTTTTTTCTTTTCTTTTCTTTCTTTCTTTCTTTTTTTTGTCTCTAGTGTCTGTTTTATCAATTTCTTTTTTCTTTTTTTTTTTGTTTTATCAATTTCTAAAAAATCAGAAGCCTTAGCAACACCAGGCTTGCCCATGTGGCACATGGACTCATCATTTCTTCTCAGCCTTCTGTATGCTCTTGCCACTCTGTTTAGGGACTTGAATGTGCAACCCTTGGAAACAGTATCACAGTGGCTAAGGAGGCAGTTTATAATAAATGAAAGTTACAAGAAGTTAAGGATACATTATATTGTTGCTTACTTAACCCTAAAGATGTGATCAAGAAAAAGAAACTAAATGAAAATCTTACTATACAAGGGCCCTTATATAAAGCAACTAATTTGACCAATTAGCCATTCATGTGGTGAAAAAATTAGACAATATAATAAGCTAAAGAAAGATAGTGCCTTCTAGATACCCATGTTGCGTGGAAGCTGTTGCTTAATGACATAAATAAGCTGTACAATAAGAAAAAAAACACCACCACCACAATTAGTATTTCTCTCTCAGTAGTTAAGATAAACAAACACTCATAAATAATTATAAATAGACTTCTTCAAATAGTGAGATTATTAGATGAGGCTTATTAACCACAGATAACACTGAGGAGATAGTTACTTGGCAGTTGTACTAGGAACACTCTTACTATCTTAGAGGCAATTCCAGGAACTAGAAGTCAAAATCAGCACAATGAACGTAAGACTAGTGAGCTGTACTTAGGAGGATGAACTTGGGAAATCCACGGTCTTTGAGATAATGGAGACTTCAGAGAATCCGCGAGGTTAGCACATTCACAGTAGCTGCTTTTGAAGGTCTGAGCACAGTTAAGCCATAGGTGTTGTGTTTTACAGAGGTGGCATCAGGTTCCTGGTGAGCTGGCCTGGAACGAAGGAAGCAATGACCTCATGATATTTGCCACACCATATGGCAGGTGGAGATTGCTCAGGGTGCCATCCAGCATCACCTCAGGACAGGAACTGTTTTAGTGACAGCAATTTGATACCTAAGGCTTGTGGAGGCTTTCACATTCTCACAGATGATTACATTCTCCAGAGAAAGACAGGACTACAGCCCAAGGACTTTACAAGAACCATGTCAAGAATGTACTAGCAATTAGAGGTGCAGCAGATGTCACAGAAGCAAATCATTGGGTTAGTATTTATCGAGCTCAGAATGAAGTGGCTGAAGGTGTGGGACCCAGGGCAGACCATGTTTAATATTACTTTGTCCCTATTATCATATTCACCATCATAAACATTCGTCCTTTTTATCACATGTGTCTTACATGACTGTGATTTCTTGTGTTCCCTCTTTAGGCTGTTTAAGGGATGTTTGGTGAATGAAGGGTAAGCTAATTCTTCTAGCCATTCTGCAGCGATTGTATGGATGAAAAGTTAAGCACTTGCTCAGGCTGCCATGGCAAATAGGCAAAACACCAAATCTAGGTCTGCTTCATCCCAGATCCCATGAATTTCACATTCTGATGTTCTGTGCATAGGGCTGGAGGAAGAGTGAAGTTATAGGTCACCAGTAAGCATACAAAGAGTAGTACTGCAGTGGAATGAGCAAGAGTGGCTGAAGGAGGTCAGCGAGGAGGATCTAAACAATAGCTTAGAGTCATGGAAGTGCCCAGAGATTGAGTGGCTTGGACAGATGGAAGCTCAGTAAGGTGGGCATGCTGGACTTAGCTTAGGGTTCAGTCTCAGACCCTAGGTGTTACAACTCTGTTTGTCACAAGGCACGGGAGTATGCACGTTACCTCTAGCTGCTGCTCTCTGTGTGATATTTTCCTTCAAGGGCTGAGAAGGTGAGAGAGATGAACGAGAAGCTCGTGCAGTAAGGCTGTGGTTTCAGGTGCAGGCCATCCTTGTTTCTGAATGCCTGTGTGGTTGTTGGATCCAAAGTCTGAGGTTTACATAAGGTTTTCTCTCACTTTATGCACACAATGAGCTTGAAAGGAGGAATAACCCAAGCAGCCACACTTTGTATCACTGCTTCTATCCCCACAAACACTCATCTGTAACCAGCAATGGGAATTATGAGGTAGGATGTGGGAACCCATTTGGCATTATGCCTGCAACTCATCATGACCCTCTATCCTTTGCTTGAAGAATTCTCAAACAGCTTTTCCAACAAAAACCCAGCAAGTATGTTTACTCTCCAGGAGTGGGGGCCCTGTCGGTCCCAGCTGGACAGCATTTTGCCTTGCTCCAGTCAGTATACATCACTGCAGAACGTGCAGGCTATCCTGGCAAGCAGCTAAGCCATTAGGCTCTTGGGTACAAGAATTAATCTGTTAACAATGCCATCTTGCTAATGTCCTTCAGTGTGGGACAACTACAAGAACAAATTGAAGCCAACAGACTTGGTTTTACACATCTAGCTGGTTTTCAACTTTTCTGACCTATGAGGCAAGAAACTGCCTGAGAAAAATGATAGAGGGGATCCCTAGGTGGCGCAGTGGTTTGGCGCCTGCCTTTGGCCCAGGGCACGATTCTGGAGACCCAGGATCGAATCCCACTTCGGGCTCCTGGTGCATGGAGCCTGCTTCTCCCTCTGCCTGTGTCTCTGCCTCTCTCTCTCTCTCTCTGTGACTATCATAAATAAATAAATAAATAAATAAATAAATAAATAAGAAAAATGATAGAGAACTCTCAAGCCATACCCAGCAAAGCATATCTCCTACAGAAGGGTTATAACAAGGCCACAGAAAGGGTATGGGTCTTTGGATATACATAAGTATGACACCTAGACTGAATTTTGAGCTCCTTTCCAAGTCCTACTAATGTTAAAAACAACACGGTAGCAAAAACAGATGGACTTCTCTCCAAAAAACCAAGGAGGGCTGCCAAAGAACCCAACCTAACAGATTGCTCTAGCCATATAAATAGGTCAAGTTAGGACCTCATGCATGCTTGCAGGGGAAGCTCTGAGAATAATGAGTGTGTATATACCTATGAACAACTAAGCATAAAGTGATAGAAACTATTTTTTGTTAGAGGCTAATGTTACTGTGGTATGGGTAAGGTGAAGGATAGCAAGATCCCTCTGATATTGCAGTAACTGACCCTTTTGGAAGGTGTCCTAAATTAGCTTCAGCAATCCTGAATTCCAAACAAGTGTCCCTATTGTCCTGGAGGAACTCTTGTGTTGTGAGTCTAGAATACCAGTAAAGGCAACATGTTACAACAATTCTGGATAAAATTCCAAGCATGGGAGCTTTTCACCTACTTCGTTATGGAAATCTGTTGCAATTACTACCAACAAAGTCAAGCGTCTTCAATTGGTTAAGTCTGTTCCAGAGGAATATACATTGTTTCCAAATTACCCTGGCTTCCTCTACTCTTGTAACCTACTGTAATTTTTTCCACAAGGGTTTTTAAGTTTTTTTGTTTGTCTAAATCTGCCCGCAGAGTATCCCTTCCAAATAGTATTCTTTTGCATTTTTATTAGGGGTAGAGTATGTTGAATGATGCCTCGTTGTTAGACCAGATTTATGAATCCTATAAAAAATGCAGTAACAGGCGATGGTTAGGATGTGTGTATGTGTGTGTGTGTGTGTGGGGGGGGTGCTGTTGAGAAGGCAGATGCATAAAAAAGATTTCCAAATACTCTTAGTGGACGTGATCATTATGGCCTTTCCCAGAGAGGCAGGGTCACATGCTGATGTTTGCACTGGCATTGCCTAAAGTGACCCTGATAGACATCTTTGGGCTGATACCTTGTCACAAACTGTGTCTCTGGACTTTAGACCCCCCCCCTTACTTGTATCACCGTACATGTCCTTTTCTCTTCTCCATCTGCTGGGGAAGCTTGGGATGATCCAGATCTCACTTTAGAACTTTAATACTTACCTTCAAAAAAAAAAAAAAAAAAAGAAAGAAAGAACTTTAATACTTAACCTTTTAGCTGCTATAGAATGAACTCCCAAAGCCCCAACCAAGTCTCATTTTGTGATTCTTGCCCTCCTACCTGGTCTTTTATTTTCCTTATTATACCTTCTTCTAAACTTGGCCTTTCAATATGAAGGCGGGAATGCTGGAAATCCAATCAGAAGGGCCTCTGGAAAGTTCTGTGCAGTTGAGTAGGGTCATTTGTCTAGTCATTGCTTGTCAGTTCCTATGCTTTCTGAAGGTCAAAGTAGTCAGTCATACAGAGAGTTGGCTGTAAGAACAATAATTACAGGAATTTTGACTTCAGAGTTTGGGAGGTGGGATGGGAAGAAAGATGTCTCTATTCTTTGCGAAGAGTAAGTTTTAGTGCACAATGAAAAACTGAGCATTTAGTTTCTTCTTTCCTCTGAGTTCTCTGTTTTGTTTGTTTTTTAAACTATACATTATAGACCGTTATTGTCTCATCAAACAAAATGAACTTACTAAGCCATATCTAATATTTTCTTTCTAATAATTCTTTCTTTCTTTCTTTCTTTCTTTCTTTCTTTCTTTCTTTCTTTCTTCTTTCTTTCTTTCTTTCTTTCTTTCTTTCTTTCTTTCTTCTCTCTCTCTCTCTCTCTCTCTCTCTCTCTCTCTTTCTTTCTTTCTTTTTCTTTCTTTCGAGAGAATGAGTGGTGGGAGAGGAGCAGAGGGAGAGGGAGAGAGAGAATCTTAAGCAGGCACCACCCTCAGCACAGAGCCTGACTCCGCTCGATCTCATGATCCTGAGATCATGACCTGAGCCAAAAATCCAAAGTTGGATGTTTAACTGACGGAGCCATGCAGATGACCCTAGTAGTTTCAAAATAATAAAGTACCTCAGTAATACGGGTATGTTCTTTCACATACACATGTAGGAAATTAGTATGTACTAGACAAAGATTAGAATGCATTTATCTACCACAGATTGAGCTCTTTCCT
Source organism: Canis aureus (assembly GCF_053574225.1). NCBI lineage: Eukaryota > Metazoa > Chordata > Mammalia > Carnivora > Canidae > Canis > Canis aureus. The sequence continues at coordinate 53,836,295 of NC_135615.1, forward strand.
CCTCCTCCTCCTCTTTCTCCTCCTTCTAAATATTCAGAGTTCTATATCAAAACACATATTCAGAGACCTGCAGGGGCCAGGCAGATAACATAAATTTTACTCAGGCCAGGTACTAGTCAGAACCACACAGTGGATATGTTACATAACTGAAGATGCATGCCCTATGTAAAGGCATGAACAATTCAGTATTTTAAAGCAGAAAATCCATTGTGCAGGCCTAAGGGGACACATTGGCATAGCAGGCCTTTATTTCAAGGGTTTGCTTAGATGCCATCTCATCAGGGAAACCTTTCACGAGCTAGGTGAGGATCCCCTGTTATGTGATATTCTAGCACTTTCCATTGAATCACATATCACATTTTTATCTAATTATCTCAGTGACTATTTGTTTAATGATTGTTTAACTATTTGTTTAATGATCTGTAAAATCAGGGCCTGTGTCTGCCAGGTCACTTCTGTGACTGCATTTCCTCACCTCACATTAGGTGCCTGGCACCTAATAGGCACCTAATATGCACACAATGAGCATTTGTGGGTTACATAAACTCTTTTGGAGGGATCGTAAGGAGTACAAGTTTAGAAGTGCAGAGTAAAAACATTCTTTTCAGAAATAAATTTACTGCTTATTAATCTATCAGGCAAAGTCATATTCAATACCTACAGCATTTTCAGTCGTGTACTGTATATTGAAGAAAGAAAATAGTCACTGCCCTCATGGCAATTCACAGTCCAATTATTCAATGTGTTTTGTATTTTCTTTTTTACATTTAAATATTGCTGAATAAGATGAATCAAAGCACCTTTTTAAAAGAAAGAAAAATACTTTCCAAAGATTTTATAAAACACAGCACCTAGTTTACTCTGATTCTGCTTATCATCTTTAAACATACTAACTTCCTTATAATGTTATTTTTCATTAATATAACTCTATCCCAAACTGATGGATTCATGGAGAAAATAAAAGCAATACAATCAGAATTGCTCTGCAGTACTTGACAAATCAAAAGAAAAGAAAGGACTAATTTGGAATTATGAAAATAACAGTGCAATAAGTATAATAAGCTCTGGAATCCCTTTTACCTATTATTAAATTCCCTTGGAAAGGAGGCAGTAGACATCTTGTCTGAATAGAAGATTCAGTTGGCCTCTGGAATAGGAAAAAGGTAGAAGTAGAAATGGAAAATGGAAGTTTCTGGCTGCCAAGAATAGCTGGAACATGAGTCTGGATGAATCCTTGGCTATTAGAGAAGTAAGGAAAAGTGAGGAAAAGCATGGTCTCCCAAGTGACCATTTGTCCTTGCCCTTAGGAAAAGAGTATGATGGCAGAAATAATTTGGGACCTTAATTTCAATTCTTCCTCATTTTTTATGTGATTGTGGACAGGTTACTTAAGTAATCTGACTCCATTTTCTCCTTTGCAAGATGGAAATATTAATACCTATTTTTAAGTGAAGATTATACTTACTGTATTTTATTTTATTTTATTTTTTTATTTTTTTTTACTTACTGTATTTTAAATAAGTAACACATACACAGATCATAGTGTTACATAAATCAGAGCTCTAATTATTATTCTGTGATGTCCACAAGCATACCATAATTTCAGCTCATTTTAATGATAAACCAACTAAATTCAGAAAGGGAATTATAAAAGATATTTTATTTTTACTTTGGTTTTCTATTAAAACCTTTGGATATTTTGAATAATCATATAATGAGAAGTTATGTACTTCTTTGGGAAGGCTGTTTGACAATATCAATGAAAAATGTTTCTAAAAACCACATACAAAGCCTCAAAAAAATTAAAAGGATTGAAATCATACAAAGTATGCCCCTCCCCACTATAATAGAATAAAATTAGAAATAAAAACACAGAGAGGAACTTGGGAAATCCATAAAGATGTGGAAGTTAAACAGCACACTCCTAAATAAGTAATGAACTCAATGAAGAATCACAAAGATTAGTAGAAAATACATTGAGATGAATGAAAATAAAGACCTACGACACAAAAATTTATGGGATGCAGCTAAAGAAGTACTTATGGGAAGATTTTTAGCTGTAAAGACCTATATCAAAAAAGAAGAAATATCTCGAATCAGTAACCTAAACATCCACCTTAAGACACTGAAAAAAGAAGAGCAAGGTATACCTAAAACAAATAGATGGAAGGAAATAAGAATTGGAATGGAAATCAGTGAAATAGAGAATATATAAGCAATAGTGAAAGTCAACAACAAAATAAAAAGGTGGTTCTTTGAAAAGATCAATGAAGCTGACATATCTGGGCTGACCAAGAAAAGCAGCATACTTAGAGAACTCAAATTACACCCCAAATATCCATCAAATGATGAATGGATAAATATACTCTAGTATATCCATACAAGGGAATACTGTCAATCCGTAAAAAAAATGAAGTACTGATGCATGCAGTGATGTGGATAGACTTTGAAAACATCGTGCCAAGTGAAAACTTCAGATACAAAAGACCACAAATTGTATAATTCCATTTATATGAAGTGTCCAGAATAGTCAATTTCAGAAAAAAAACAGAAGTAGATTAACGGCTCCCTACATCTGAAAAGGATGGGAGGACTAAGGAGTGATAGCTAAAGGTATGAGATTCATTTTTAGGGTGTTGAAAATGTTCTAAAATTGATTGTGCTAATGACTGCACTGGATTGTGCACTTTATTTTTTTGTTTTTATTTTATTTTATTTTTTTTTTAATTTATTTATAATAGTCACAGAGAGAGAGAGAGAGGCAGAGACACACAGGCAGAGGGAGAAGCAGGCTCCATGCACCGGGAGCCCAACGTGGGATTCGATCCCAGGTCTCCAGGATCGCGCCCGGGGCCAAAGGCAGGTGCCAAACAGCTGCGTCACCCAGGGATCCCCTTGTTTTTATTTTTAAAAAAGATTTTATTTATTTATTCATGAGAGAGACACAGAAGAGAGGCAGAGACACAGGCAGAGGGAGAAGCAGGCTCCTCACAGGGAGCCTGATTCCTGGACCCCAGGATCACGACTGGGATTTGATCCCTGGACCCCAGGATCATGACCTGGGCCAAAGGCAGGCTCTCAATCACTGAGCCCCCCAGGCATCCCTGGATTGTACATTTTAAATGAGTGGATTGTATAGTGTATGAATTAAATCTCAAATAACATGTTACCAAAAAAAATTTGTTTAAACCCTCCTATATCCTTCTCCAAATTTTGGATGTCTGTCCTAGAAAAACCCATATGTTCTCCATAAGTTGAGTACAGAATGTTAATCAAAAAAATCTTTAAGTACATCAATGAGAAGTTTAAATAATTCATAGTAAATGTATATAATGAACAACTCACTGTCGTTAAAGAATGAGATAGATATTTTTCTGTAGTAACACAATTGTATCTTCCACACATTGTTAAGTCCCATTCATGAAAAAACTGTTTTCATGTGTACATATACCTATGTAAATACACAGAGAAAGGACTTACGGGTGTTTGCCGAACAATCAACAGTATTTTCTTCTGGGGTGAGGAGATCAGTACGTGGATGGGAAGTAAAACAGGGGAAATTGGACAGGGAACTTGCACATTTCACTGGATAAGCTTCTGTATTGTTTGCATCTTTCCAACAACAGAGTGTTTCTGTAACACCAGTATAAAATAGAAACAGAAAGCTACCTAAAATGGGTGTGGCACAGGAACCAAAATCCCAAGGCATTTTATACCATCATATTGTTGCCGAGCGTGATAAACTGAGGTCTCCGGGCAGGACTCACGTGTTGCTAGCTACTCTTATTCGAGTGGAGTTTTATTCTGTGTGATATTTATTTTGGTAGAACAAGGAAGATGGCATGCTCTGACAAGAATTATGTCTGGTGCACGTTCAGGACCGTGTGTTTATGATTCCCTCCGCCTGGAATACTCTTCCCACAAATACCCATGTCTCGTTCTCCCCACTCCTTTAGACCTTGGCTCAAATATTTCCTTCTCAGCCATTCTTGCCTCTCCATCCCACTTGAAGGGTAATAGTCACCCCCCACTAGCCCATCCCTCTTCCTGCTGTTTTTTTGTTTAGCACTTTGAACCATCGGACAGCCTACAGCATCCACTTACTTGTCTAATGTCTGTCTCCTTTCACTACCAGTGAAGTCTGTGAAGGTAGGGACATTTGTCAGATGTTTCACAGCTGTCACCCAGGATCTAGAATGATATCTGGCATGTAATATGTGTTTAATAAATTTTTGCTGATGCAGCAGAAGAATGACTCAATAACATCATTCAAGGAGATGGTGATTGTGGGAGCTACTGACACAGCTGGTATGGAAAAGGGTAGGCTTTCTGAACACTCATTGTCAAATCTTGCCCAGTGAGTGAAATAATTTAAAAACTAGACATAGGTGGCAACAAGACAGCTTCCAGATTTTTCTGCGTTTGGCCCAAACCCTTGCTCTCATTCATGTGCTAGTCATCACTGAGACTCGTAAAGAGGAAAAACACGAGAGCAGAAATGACATTTCCCTTTTTCTCCACTTCTAGTCGAGCTGAACCAATCAGAGAATCACCCAGAAAGTCTGTACTTTAATTGGGAATGAGATTTCAGGAATTTCAGAGCTTAACTTGCACGCATCAGCCCATTTTATCTGCCACCTACGTTGGGAGATGCAATGAACATAGCTCTACTTCTTTATTAAGCTGATTTTGCCATTTCTCTGTGATTGTGTCCTTCTTAGTGAGTCCTTATTTAATTACACTGTTTCTTTCTCTCTCACTGTGTCTGTGGGATGTATGAACATGAAAATGCTCCCTTCAGTTTCCAAGTCCAACAAACCAAGATACAATATGGCGACGAGGTGAGTCCTTGGATCTCTCCTTGCCTGTTAACTTACCGAGCTTGAAGGCAGAAGGTGTTAAGCTGTTTGTATCATGCAGAGGCAATTTTGACCACAGGAAAGAAGGAAAAGGAAGGAAAAACAGAAAAGACTCTAGAAATCTAGACCTAAAACTGTGAGGCACCATGTAGGCTTACAGGTTTCTTTGAGATCTTTCGAAGTGCACTGAATGTAGATCTCCCAAAAAGGGTGGAAGATAAATCTATGTTGTCATTGTTTAAAACTCCCCAAGGAGATTCTGAGTTCCCTTAGAAAGACAAGCCATTCTAATTTTAGAGAGAGCCCTCAGCTCTTCAGATTTCATCTACATCTCTTATTTCCATTTAGATGTTATGCCTCTAGTGTTTGGAGTGAAGAGAAAGACTGCCTTTCCTGGCGAAACTGGAGTAGCTCAGTGTCTCCCGGCTCTCTGGCGGAGTGGGTCGTGGCTTCACGCAGGGTATTTTATACTGAGGTGCACAACACGGGCTTCTGTAAGCATTTCTAAGAACTGGTATCAAGTCTTGAGGTCATTCTGCCAATCAGATCCCAGGCGAGCTGTTACACTCCTCACCCCATCATGACAGAGGACTCGTTGCTTGCAGGTCTGCCTATTAAAATGACAGAACAGTGCTCTGAAACAGGTTGAGTGAAGGAATAGGAGCCCCATGAATCACCCTTACGTTAGTTCTGACAGGTTTTGGAAGTGTGGCTGGTTAAGGTCTGGTTGGGTGGATACCCTCTGCTGCTCTGTCCTGTCCGAATTGCTCAGAAAGAGTCCAGAGCCCTGTATGTGCAGGGGTGCAGGTGGGGCAGGTCAAGAATCTGGGGTCAGAACAGGAGCAGCAATTCCAAAAATACTGTCAGCTGTGTGGATGGAGCCTAATGTCCCATTCAGTGCAAATGGCATGAAGCCAAAACACTAGACCAAGTCTGGGGAGGTTAACTATTGTTTGGGCTGCTTTTTTTTTTTTTTTTTTTTTAATCTTTTGGGTTTTGTACAAATTTGAAAACCACAAGAAATCAGTATTTCTCTTTCATACCCTGTCTTTCTCCATTCCTGTTTTCAGTAGATTCCACTCCGCTGGTCGAATGGAAGAAATATACTGCTCAGATCTCATATTTCCATAAGCACATCTCTTTACTCATAGTACAAAGTAGTAATTATCCCAGTAAAACAGTGATGAAATATTAATGAAGATGAAATTATGAGATCGGCACTGCTGATGGCAATACAAAGATTTATTTTTTCTATCACCTAAGTGGTTTGTATCGTACTACTTGTCCCAGGCCTCAGGGATAATTAAAATTCTTTGACTAGGCAAGTGTCTCGTGAAGTGTGTTAATGAGATTGTTTTCTGATATGCAAAAATGTCCTGACATGGTTTTCAAATGCCTGCTGCACATCCCCAACCAATTATCATACAAAATGCAACTATTTCTCTTTGTCTATCATTAGATCCTGAATAGACAGCGTTTGACTCTACTGCCTAATTCTGGCTTCATTTTCCTGTCTGATCCTATGGTAATATTGTGAGGCATTTACTTAGCAACGGGGGTAAATGTTTATTTTAAATGCGATTTCCTTTCTTTAGCCTCTTTGGAAACCTGCTTCAATTAAGAAGCATGCCCTCCGTTTCTTCAGGAGAGTGAGCATGTGTTTGCACACACACACCTTGGCTTGTTTTTTCTTTCTCCCTGTGGTGATTCTGATGAGGTGAGGGTGTGTGCTGGCAAAATTCTGAAGTGTGGGCCAGTCATGGCTACACTTTTATTAATGCAAGATGGAAAATATAATTGATGCCTGCTCAAGCTTTGTGTTAGTTTGCTAGGGATGCTGTAAGAAGGTACCACAAACTGGGTGGCTTCAACAACAGAAGTTTGTCTCCCAGTTCTTGGAGGCTTCAAAGTCTGAGATCATTGTGTTGGCAAGGGTGGTTTTTCTCTGAGGGCTGGGAAGGAGGATCTGTTCCAGTCCTCTCTCCTAGCTTCTGGTGGTTTGCTGGCTCTTTGGCGTTCTTTGGCTTGTGGAAGCGCTGCCTTCATCTTCACATGACATCCTCCCAGTTTGTATGCCTGTTATCCAAATTTCCCCTTTTTATAAGGACATCAGTCATATTGGATTAGGAGCCACCCTTCTCCAGTATGATCTGTCTTAATGTAACTAATTCTATCTGTCATGACCCTGTTTCCAAATAAGATGCTATTCTTAGATCCTGGGAATGAGGATTTCCACATAGGAGTTTGAGGGAGAGCACAATTCAACCCATAACAAGCTTCAAGTAAATAACAGACCATTTAATTCTGTGAGTATATATTGAATTGTAAGTGCAAAATAATAGAGAAGTTTTTTTTTTTTTAAGATTAACATGACATTTGCTTTCCATCTCCTAGTGTCTCTCCCAATAGGGCCCTCGTGTGACTTCCTGCACCAAGTATTAGAAAGAAGAGTTACAATCAGCAGTTAGAGGTATTGCTGTCCATAGAAGTTTGGTGTAGATTTTTCTAGTGTAAGATATAAAAGGACCTGTTATCACGTTCTTTTCATTCCAGTCACTGCTTCCTTCACTACTTCTGTTCATTTTGGTAGACATATGACACTGTGCTTCATTAAGGGGGCATAGGCTTCATGGGGGTCTGACCCTGTTCGGTCACAAGGTATCTATTAAATTGAGCCTAGAGCTTTTAAAGGTTTGTGGATTTATGTAGTACAGTAGGTTATAAGTTTAAAACTCTGTGCTCACAGGCTATCCTCTCGACCCTAAAGAATGCTGTCACAGGATACTGAGTTGGAATGGTTATAGTAAATGTCATAGTAAGTGTCCCGTATGGAAAAAAGAAAAGTTTTAATACTTACTGCTTACTTTTTTTTCTGTTCATTGAACAATAAAAGACATATGCCCATAGGCCAGAACATAATAAAACCACGTTTCCTCATTTCCTTCAGTGTTAGATCATAATGAGGAAATACTCTGCCACTCGTTCACTTTGCGAGCAGTGGAGTTCTAGCAAGCTCCGTTATAGTCCGTGCAGTGGTGCCTTTGACCCTGATTCCAGTACACCTGCCTTGTGAATAATTTTTTTTAAGATGTATGTGTTTATTTTTTATTTTATTATTTTATTTTTAAATTCAGTTTTTATTTTAATCCCACTTAACATGCAGTGTTATTTTAGTTTCAGGTGTTCAATACAATGATTTGACAGTTCCACACATCACCCAGTGCTCATTAAGAGAAGTGCTGCCTTAATCCCCACCACCTATTTCACCCATTCCCGCCCCCCCGGCCCTTCTCCCCTCTGGTGCCCATCAGTTCTCTATAATTAAGGGTCTGTTTCCTGGTTTGTCTCTATCTCTTTTTCTCTTTGCTCATTTATTTTGTTTCTTAAATTTTACATATGAGTGAAATAATCTGGCATTTGTCTTTCTTTCACTTATTTCTCATAGCATTACACTCTTTAGCTCCATCCATGTTGTTGTAAATGGCAAGATTTCATTATTTTTTATTGCTGAATAATATTCCACTGCCATATATATCACATCTTCCTTACCCATTCATCAGTTGATAGACAGTTGGGTTATTTCCATCATTTGTCTATTGTAGATAATGCTGCTGTAAACATTGGGGTGTATGTATCCTTTTGAATTAGTGTTTCCATAATTTGTGGCTAAATACCCAGCAGTGCAATGCTGCATCATAGGGTCATTCTATTTTTAACTTTTTTGCAGGAACCTCCATACTGTGTTGCACAGTGGCTGCACAAGTTTGCATTCCCACCAACAGTGCACAAGGGTTGCTTTTTCCCTACATCCTCGCTAACACTTGTTTCTTATGTTGTTGATTTTAGCCACTCTGACAGGTGTGAGATGATATCTCATTGTAATTTTGATTTACATTTCCCTGATGATGAGTGATGTTGAGCATCTTTTCATGTGTCTGTTGGCCATCTCTATGTCTTCTCTGGGGAAATATCTGTTCATGTCTTCTGCCTATTTTAAAATTGGATTATTCATTTTTTGGGTGTTGAGTTGTATTAGTTCTTTATATATTTTGGATACTAACCCTTTATCAAATATGTCATTTGCATATATCTTCTCCTATTCTGTAGGTTGCTATTTAGTTTTATTGATGTTTCCTTTGCTGTGCAGAAGTTTTCTTGTTTTGATATAATCCCAACAGTTTATTTTTGATTTTGTTTCCCTTGCCTCAGGAGACATGTATAGAAAAATGTTGCTACAGCTCCTCATGAGTCATTTTTAACTATTTGTTAACTCACCTAAAATGTCCTCTTGTGATAGCATCCCTTTTTGATATTGGCATAATAATATGTTGATCACTTCTTCTTCATATATTTTCCATATATGCTGAGAAATGATTCAAATTCTATACATCTGCAATCTTAGTCAAATGTGAAGCAAAATGTATGCTAGCAACTATAAAAACTTGTACACATTCTGTGGTATGGTATTACTAGTATATTATCAATTATTTAGCTTCTGAACTAGGGAATTGACTGTATTCCCTGGCATCACCAAAGGTTTATGGATCACACTTAAAGAAACAGTGCTACCTTGATGGGGAGACAATAAAGCTGTTTTAAAAATTATGTTAAAAACATTTAATGGAAAGGTGAGTAGGAAAGATGAAATGAAGGAATTGTGGGATGAAGGAAATAGCATGTTCTTTTATACAAACTCATTCTTCTAGTCAAATATGCCAAGGCAGGAAGTGACATCAAGAGCAACTGAAATCCTATGACCAGATGGCCCTACTCCTCCCACCCTCTCCTCCCAAAAGGAATGAAAGAGATTGAGAACCAAGTGCTCTCAAGTCAGTGGCTCCAATTTTTCCTTGTTGGGGGTCCTCTCAGAGCGCAGTGCATTCTTCTTTCTTTCTGCTGTTGCTGGTCACCCACAATGAAACTCTGGGGCATTGGTTTGCATGTTTGGCAGTGTAATAGACTAAATGTCTGTGTCTTCCCAAAATGTATTTGTTAAAACCCTATCTTCAGTATGATGGTGTTTGTAGGTGGAGCCTTTGAGAAGATTTAGGTCATGAGGGCAGAGTCCTTGTGAATGAGAATAGTGCCAGTAAGCTTCCTGCCCCTTTTTGCCATGTGAGAACAGGTCATGAAGATGGTGTTGAACCAGGAAATGGACTCTCACCAATGTCAAATCTGCTGGATGAGTTTAGACTTCTCAGCCTCCAGAACTATGAGAAGTGACTTGTTGTTTATAAGCCATGCAGTCTATGGCATTTTGTGATAGCAGCCTGAGCTAAGACAAAGAGGGAGCAGTTGGAACAGAGTTGGTTACTACCCTTATATGTCACACTAGCTTCTGCCTCTGCTTCTCTCTATGCCTGCCCATCATCAAACCATTTCCCAGCATAGAGTGTAATACCAACCACATTAATACTGTAATGACTCTGAAGGCTATTTGACTTTCAGAATGCTTTCACACTCGTTATTTCATTTGGATGTGGCTTAACTGCCCTGTCCAAACAAAGAATACTGTCCCCCTGAGCTGGAAAGAGGTTTTTTGAAGATACAATTCAGTCATAAAACCTCCTCCCTTTTGAAGAGAAACATTTATACAGTTTATGGTCTTTGCTACAACAGGAAAAGAACAAGAGCTTTCTACCATCTTACCTGTTGCTGAAATTTAGTTTTGGCCAAAAGAAAGGATGTGGAAATTTGTAAGAAATCTATCAGGATGAAAAGAAAGTTTAGGTCGTTAAGAAAGGGAGACATAAAACTCTCAAAACACGGGTGCAGCTCAGAAATATTTGACTTATCAGATATTCAGATTTGCTGACCTGGTGGCATGCTCCTCAACACTATTGAGACTCTGAAGTATCATACTCTACTGAAGACACACATTCTTCTAGTTCAGACATGTAGCTTAAGAGAGTCTTATGTATCTCTGCTGCAAGCAGCTAAAATCTTTAATCATATTAATGGTCTCTGCAAGACTTGGAATTGAAGAATACGAAGTCATTCTTAAGGACACCTGTATTTAACCTACAAACACCCAGTTTCTAGACGTGGATTAAGTTTTCTTTTTCTCTGTAGGTATTATAGTGATGGGTAGGATATGCCTCCTCCTTCCCTCCCTCTTTCCTTCTCTTCCTTCCTTCCTTCTCTTTTTTCTTTTTTTCTCCTCTCTTCACCCTCTCCTTCCTTTATTCTTTCCACAGTTACTTAGCATCTGCTATGCAGCAAGTTTGATGCTCTCCATCACAGATTATGAGATAAATACATCACTTTGCCTCCCTTAAAAATTCTTATAAACTAAGAAAGGGACCGATATTTCACCCATGTGTTATCCGCTCAAGATGAGTCTTTTCTTGCAAGTATCTTCCTTTATGTCTCAATACTACTTCTGCTTCTTGAAAAGAGATTTGTACAGCTGTGAAACTCCATTTTATCTCACATTCTTAGGGCAAAAAGCAGTGAGTTCAAATTAGTGTATGATACAGCCAGTGAACATAAAATATAATTAATGTATTCCACATCTTAATCTGAGCCCCCAAACTGGGATGTGGTTTCTCTGTAGTTCTAAAACTTGAGTTTCAGTGCTACGTGTTCCATAAGTGATGTGACTTCAATTACCTGAACCTCTTCCTCAAGCACATAAAATATAACATTGTTCAAAAGGCATGGATGAGATACCAGGGGTAGTAAGCAAAATGCCCACATGGAGGGTAATCTGGAGAGTAGGACGTAATCCCAGGAGGCATAGGTGAGGTTCCCTTGGTTGGTTAATCCTGGGTGGGAGTGTGTGGGAGATCAGAATTAGTGTATTTCTGGTTAAGTACCTAAGAGCTTTAACTTGAATATTCTCAGAGTAACAGAATAAAGTCTGCAAGCCTGTGATAGCAGGGCTGGAAACCTTGAAGTTCTATGCCTCAGTAAAATACAGCACTGAAAAAGCTGTGACCAGTGACACAGGAAGGCAACAGGGAAGTTTGTCTATCTCTGCCTGAATTCCAAAAGTTATACTTTGGATCTTCCATGCACAAATGTGGGCTTTAAATTTATGTACCTTGAAGTCCTCAAGATGTAGGAATTGCCAGACTAAGAAATTAATATCATCATGCTCCTGCATCAATGATGTACTGATGATAATTCTGGGGCACTGCCTACACTTGAAGACAACATCATTCCATGGCATATGTACTCCATGACTCCCATTGTTTAAATGCCTCTCACACTGAGCTTTCACGAGTAAATAATCTAGAATGGGGGAAGAACTAAAGACATAAGAGGTCACATAAGAAGATCAGTCTTTTATATTATAGCATATTTTAACAAAGGATATAAAATCATTGTGTTAAAATAATCAAGTTAAAAAGAATCAACTACAAAACTATACAACAAACAACAACCAAAAAGGATTAAAACAAATGAAACAGAACTTCTAAAGTTAAGCAATAAACAAACAGCTTGGTGGAACATATTAGAAACAGCTGAAGTAGAAATATTGAACCAGAACATAGGTCTGAGGAAATTAAGTAAACTCTAAATGAGAAAGTTAAAGAAATTAAAAATATGAAAGAGATTCAGTGTCATGAGGGAGTTAATGAGAAGGTCTAATATATGTCTGCTGAAAGTTTAAGAGGAAAAAGAAAAAAAAATGATGAAGAGTCAAATAGTAACAAGATGATGGCTGAGAATTTTATAAATGATGAAAAACATGGCTCTTTAGGTCCAACAATAAAATGTTTCAAGTGAAATAAAGAAAAAACTACTGACAATAGACTTGTCATAGCAACAGTAGAGGCCAGGGTACAGTTGAATGATATCTTCAGTAGAGACCAGGATACAGTTGAATAATATCTTCATGTTGCTGAGAAAAAGTAACTGTCAACCTAGAATTATAAAGTAAAACTATCAATCACGGGTGGAAGTATAATAAGGACAATTTTAGACACACAAGAAGACACAGAGGCGCTACCACCCATGTATTCTCGCTAAAGCAGTTATTCAAGGATTTACCTCAGAAAGAAGAAAATGGAACCCAGAAGGAAGAGGAGGATTTCCAAAAGCAATAGTGGGCAAAACAATTGGCAAACATAGGGTAAACCTAAACACATGTTAACAATATAAAAAATGAAAACAATTATGAAGAATGTGTTCATAAAAATCAAGTTGTACTAAAATTTTGAGAAAAATGACCTTTAAGAAAGGAATGGGTAATCATAGTTAGTTTCTAAACTTTCCCAGTTTCTAAACTGGTAACATTTGGAAATGTGGTAAAATTTTTGATTTACTTTGGACTTTATTCAGACAGGCATGCATTTTTAAAATAAATGGATAAACCATTAAGCCATAAAGATTAAATGTACCAATTGCCTAACTAATGAAACAAAAGGAAGAATTATGGAAACCAATCATTCCAATGCTTGTTTTGGGAGGGGGAGGGGAGAAAAACCCGAAAAATATGTGAGAGAGAAATCATAAAATAAAGTGACAAAAATGAAAACTGTCAGGAATAGACTAACTTTAAATGAACTAACCTCATCAGTTGAAAGACAAGGATTACCAGATTGGATTATGAAAACAAAATCCAGCTATTTGATATTTACAAAAGTTCTACATTGTCTTATTCTGTGTATCTTGGTCTGTTTGGGCCGCCATAGCAAAATACCAGGCTGGGTGGCGGAAACAACAGAAATTGCTAGAAGTCCAAGATTGAGAAGCTGTCAGGGTTGGTTTTGGTGAGACCTCCTATCCTGGCTTGTAGATGTTTGCCTTCCTACTATGTCCTCACATGGCTTTTCCTCAGAGTATACACAGATACAGAGGGAGGAAAAGATAGAAACAGAGACAGAGTTCTCTGTTCTCTTCTTATAAGAACACTAATCCTACCAGATCAAGGTCCCAGTTTTGTGACCTCACTTAACCTTAGTTACTTCTTTAGAGGCTCTGTTTCCAAATACAGCTATGCTGGGGGTTAGGGTTTCAACAAATGAATTTGAGGGATGGAGCATATATGTTCATTTTTATAACCCTGGTCTTTCAGAAAGCAAAATACCAGGCAAAAATTCCAGTGCCAACCCTTTATTTGCTGAGTGCCAGGATAGAGCAGGAGAACGAGAGGGGAAAAAGGAAGTAAAACACTGATGAAAAACAACAAAATAGGAGGACTCATGATACCTGATTTCAAAATTTGCTGTAAAGTTACGGTAATCAAGGCAACATGGTGTTGGTAAATAACAGAAAAACAGATGCATAACACAGAATAAAGGCACACACAAATACAACCAACTGATCTTTGACCCAGGAGAAAAGGCAGTCTGGTGGGGAAAGGATAGTCTTCTCAGAAATGATGCTGAATGTCAACAACTGGATGTCCATTTGCATGAGAAAAAACCGATATACAGACCTTATACCTTCCCCAACAGTTAATTCAAAATGGGTCATGGGGGAAAAAAAATGGGTCATGGAGCTCAGTATAACATGAAAAACTATAAAGACTATATGTATATATGTATATATATAGTCATAGTAATTGTACTATTATTGTACTAGTCTATATATAGTATATAGTAATTGTACTATATATAGTAATTGTACTATATATAGTAATTGTATATATAGTATATATAATTGACTTTATATATACACATATATATATTTATATATACACACACATATGTGTATTTATATATATATGTAAATTATATATATAAATATATATATATAAAGTCAATTATATATATGTGTGTGTGTATATATATATATATATAGTCAATTATAAGGAGAGTTGGCTCATTATAAAGGCTGAGAAGTTGAGAGAAGTCAGGATCTTCAGGCAGCAAGCTGGAGACCCAGGACTGCTTTTTTTGGTTCCAGTCTGAGTCAAAGGCCTGAGAAACAGGAGAGCCAATGGTTTAAGTTCCAGTCCAAGTTTGAATCTGAAGGTAGAAGACTGATGTCCCACCTGGAAAACAGTCAGGTAGAGAGTCTCCTGGCGGGATGGATTTTTGTTCTAGATAAGTTTTCAACTGACTGCTTGAAGTCCACCCACATTACGGTGAGCAGTCAGTCTGCTTTACTAGATCTACCACTTCAAATGTTAAGCTCATCCAAAAACACACTCAGAGATATACTCAAATATGTTTGGCCAAATATCTTGGCATGCCATAGCTCAATCAAATTGACATAAAATTAAGTATTATAGACTTGTGTCCAAAATATACAAAAAATTCTTAAAGCTCAATAGTAAGAAAATAGTCCAAATTAAAAACCTAAATCTCCAATTAAGATATTTGAATAGAGGGATCCCTGGGTGGTGCAGCGGTTTAGCGCCTGCCTTTGGCCCAGGGCGCGATCCTGGAGACCCAGGATCGAATCCCACATCGGGCTCCCAGTGCTTGGAGCCTGCTTCTCCCTCTGCCTGTGTCTCTGCCTCTCTCTCTCTGTGACTATCATAAATAAAAAATAAAATACTTTGTATCCTCATTTCCCATGATTGATGCAAAGGATAATGTAATTTAAAAAAAAAAAAAGATATTTGAATAGATACCTCATTAAAGGAGATATACAGATAGACATATATAAAGGGGCTCATTATTACCTGTCAGTAAGGAATTGCAAATTGAAGAAATAATAGAAACTAATGCACACCTATAAGAAAACTAAAATAATATTTTAAAAAACACTGACAGTACTAACTGCTAGAGAGGGTACAGAGCAACAAGAACTCTCATTTATTGCTAGTAGAAATACCAAATGGACAACAAATTGGAAGATAGGCTGGCAGATTCTTACAAGGGTAAAAATAGATTTATTGGACAATCCAGCTATTGTGCTCCTCAGTATTTATCCAACTAATTTGAAAGTTAAGTCCATACACAACCTTCACAGAAATAAAGTTCATGGTAACTTTATTCATAATCCCCCCCCCCCAAACTAGAAGTAACAAAGATGTCCTTCAATTGGTGAATGGATAACTGTGGTGGTATATCTATATAATGGAATATTATTCAGCAATAAAAAGAAATGAAGCCATGAAAAGACATGCAGAAGGAGCCTTAAAAGCATATTGCAAAATGAAAGAAGCCAGTGTGAAAAGGCTACATACTGTCTGATTTCAATTATATCACATTCTGAAATAGGCAAAAGTGAAAAGTAAAATGATCAATGATGCTGATCCTGGAACAGAAAAAGGGATTAGAAATCTGAATAAAATATCAACTTTCAGTTAGTAATAGAGTCTTAGTATTGGGTCATTAATTGTAACAAATTTATCATAGTCATATAAGGTATTAACAGTAAGGGCAACTGGAATGGGGTATTTGGGGCTCTCTGTGTATTATTAATTTTTCTGTAAATTTAGATTGTTCTAACAAAAAATATTTGTTTTTCTAAAAGAGTGTGGCAAGAATAATAGAAAGGAAACCAATGCAGTGTGGTGTTGCACTGGCCGCCTCTTTTCAGCAAAGTCAGACAGCGAATTAAGCTGCCATGCTCACCTGGAACACGAGTTTTCTCTGGAATGGTATAAGGGACAACTTACACCTTTGAGTAGTTAAACGGAGAGAAAAATAAGGAGAATTTGCCAATTAATAAAGAATATATAACTTTTCCAAATCTGTACCTAGTAGTATAGACTCCAGGTATGTAAAGTTAAAATTTATAGAATTTCAAGAAAAAACTTACAAATCTCCATTATATATGGATTACAATATATTTCACTGAAGAATTGAGTTCACATTCAAATAAAATTCTATTCTGTCTCAACCACAAGATAAATCTTTATGCAATAAAAACTGAGAGATAGCTGTGCCAGTAATTAGAAAATAAACATTTTATGCTCACATAGAACATTTATAAAATTTTCTTGTATGCTAGGACATAAAACAATTTTCACAAATATTGAAAAACTGGTATTATATAGCATACCTTTTCTAATCACAATGCAGTGGGCTTGGTTCAAGTTCCCTAGCAGCACGTGTTAAGACCAGAATTGATTGGAGTTGATTTATTTCTCTTGAGGCCATGAACACTAAGCAGGGGGTGAGGAAGGACCAGAGTGGATAGCTGGAGATTAAGCCCACAGAGAAACTCTGGTAAATGAGGTAAGTGTGTCTCAAAATTATCCCATCCAGAAGGTAATGGCGCTGGGGTGTTTAGGCACAAACCCCTAACGGTCATTGGCCAGGGGTTGTTACTGGTAATTCCCCCAGCACTTCCAAGCTGCCTGTATGTGGACAGAACAGTCTTCTTTGGTTTCAGAAAAGCTCTCTGGCTCAAAGCAGCTAATTGCAATCAAAAGTTACTTGGAGCACAATGAAATAATAGCATCTAAGGAATATTGATAGGTCACTGAAAAAAATCTACCATAGCAATAAAATGAGAGGGTGATACCAAAAATATAAGAAGAAACCCTATATGACTGTAAATTAAAGAATACATACATATATACATACATACACATATATATATTTATTAATTCACAGAGCAGAGAACTTAAAATTACAACTAAAGGCAAATCATAGGGACAGTAAATGGAATAGAAGTTACAAGGTAGGGGGAGGGGATGGGCACTATTGTTTAATGGGTACAGAGTTTGTATCTGGGATGGAAGTTCTTGAAATGGATAATGTTGATAGTTCTGAATTAACTTAAGGGTGACTTGGGGGATCCCTGGGTGGTGCAGCGGTTTAGCGCCTGCCTTTGGCCCAGGGCGTGATCCTGGAGACCCGGGATCGAATCCCACATCAGGCTCCTGGTGCATGGAGCCTGCTTCTCCCTCTGCCTATGTCTCTGCCTCTCTCTCTCTCTCTCTCTCTCTCTCTGTGTGTGTGACTATCATAAATAAATAAAAATTAAAAAAAAAATAAAAAATAAAAATAAAAAAAATAACTTAAGGGTGACTTGCACCTTTGAAATGGTTAAAATGATGAATTTTATTTACTGCAACAGGAAAAGAAATACAATTAAAAATATTTAGAACAGATAGTGGAAATATTATACATCAAAACTTTGGGACAAGGAACAGTGGAACTTAGAGGGAAATTCATAATCCTGAATGGACATACAAGAAAATAGAAACATACTGAAAATTAATGAGCCAAGCATACAACTCAACAGAATTTTTTAAATGACTAATTTCTATGAATGTAGAAAAAACAAATAACTCATACTCGAAAAATTGTACTAATTATACTGTCCAACAAAAAAGGTAAGATGGCACAAATTATAATGGTGGAAATAAGAGAAGGGGCAGAAATTCAAATATAAGAGAGACTAAAAAATTCATGAGTAGACACCCTTAATTCTGGGTGTAATGGAACAATGAGAATCACTCACTTCCCCACTGTAAATACCTGTCAAAGTATATAAAGAAGCTCTTCTCTTGGGCACAGGCAACACAGGCCTCTGATTCTCAAGTGAAGGAATGAAATGAGAGGATGAGGTGAGCTTCACATTTGCCCAGTTCTCTGCCTGAGGACCCTTTCCAAATGCAATATCAGAGAGTAGGGACCCATCAGGGAGCAGTAGTTGGTAGGCCTGCAAGGAGGATCCAGATTTTGGAATTTGGACACATACAGACAGTTGGGATTTGTGTAAGCAAGGTCCCAGGAGGAGAGAGTTGTGCAGAGAAAGAGGCCCAGAAATCTCTAGAAGTGTTAGTTACCTGAACTCTTTAGCCAAACATTCAGCTGTGCATGTACAAAGCAAGACTCTGGGATGCCTGGCAGAGAACAGCTTCTGGCAGACTGTCACCAAAACAGGGATTCCAAGAGTGACACGGTAATGGGGAACAATGGAGCTTTGGCAGGACGGGGTGGAGAGCCTTAGGAACAACTCAGCCACTCAAGTGAAAGAAACCCCAGAAATACCAAATCTGAGCAACAGAGCCACCTTGCCTCCATAGCGAGCATTATTATAGACTCATCCTAAAATGTCTACGAGGAAGTTTCTATAGGATAAAGCTGATCTACCATAATATTCCACCCTCCTTAAATGAAGACAATATAGGCCAAACTGTCAACAATATAGTATCCATTAAGTTGTGCACACCATAAAAATGACTAGATATATAAAGCAACGGGAAAGCATGACCCAAAGTAGGAGAGGAAACAGTCAATAAAAAAAGACATGAGGCAGATGTTGAAATTAGCACAGAAAGATATTAAAACACTGAAAAAGGAAATATATTCAACGGATTATAGGAAAGCTGGCCAGAATGAGAACATGGGTGGACAAGCTCAGCAGAAAAAGAGAAACTACAAAAAAAACAAAAACAAAACTACACACTAATTCTAAAACTAAAATAATACAATATCAAACAGTTAAAAAAATATCTGTGTTGGTTTAAAAGTAGATTAGGTGTTTAGAGTACAGATCCTTTACATTTTTTGATAGGTTTATTCCTAGGTGTTTTAAGGTTTTTGGTGCAATTGCAAATGGTATTGATTCCTTAATTTCTCTTTTTTCTGTCTCATTGTTAGTGTATAGAAATGCAACTGATTTCTGTGTGTTGATTTTCATATCCTGCCACTTTGCTAAATTCCTTAATGAGTTCTAGCAATTTTGGGGTGGAGTCTTTTGGATTCTCCACATAAAGCATCATGTCATCTGCGAAGAATGAGAGTTTGACTTCTTTGCCAATTTGAATTCCTTTTATTTCTGTTGTCTGATTGCTGAGGCTAGGACTTCTTCTTTTTTTTTTTTTTTTAAGATTTTATTTATTTATTCATGAGAAACACACACACAGAGAGAGAGAGAGAGAGAGAGAGGCAGAAACACAGGCAGAGGGAGAAGCAGGCTCCATGCAGGGAGCCCGATGTGGGACTTGATCCCGGGTCTCCAGGGTCCCACCATGCTGGGCTGAAGGCAAGCGCTAAACTGCTGAGCCACCCGGGCTGCCCAAAGCTAGGACTTCTAGTACCATATTGAACAACAGTGGTGAGAGTGGGCATCCTTGTTGTGTTCTTGACCTTAGGGGAAAGGCTCTCAGTTATTCCCCATTGGGAATTATATTCACTGTGGGCTTTTTGTAATATGGCTTTTATGATATTGAGGTATGTTCCCTCTATCCCTCCACTGTGAAGAGTTTTAAATAAGAAAGAATGCTCTACTATGTCAGATGCTTTTTTTGCATCAATTGAGAGGATCATATGTTTCTTGTCCTCCCTTTTGCTACTATGATATACCAAGTTGATTGATTTGTGGATTTTGAACCACCCTTGTAGCCCAGGAATAAATCCCACTTGATTGTGGCAAATGATGCTTTTAATGCACTATTTGATCCTATTGGCTAGTATCTTGGTAAGAATTTTGGCATCCATATTCATTAAGGATATTGATCTGTAATTCTCCTTTTTGGTGGGTGTCTTCTGTCTGGTTTTGGGATCAAGGGAATGCAAGCTGGTACAGCCATTCTGGAAAATAGAGTTTCCTCAAGAAGCTAAAAATAGAGCTACCCTATGACCCAGCAATTGCACTACTAAGTATTTTCCCCAAAGATACAAATGTAGTGATCCGAAGGGGCACCTGCACCCCAGTATTTATAGCAGCAATGTCCACAATAGCCAAACTATGGAAAGAGCCAAGATGTCCATTGACAGATGAATGGCTAAAGAAGATATGGTATATATATGTGTGTGTATGTGTATGTGTATGTGTATATATACACACACATACACATACACACACACAATAGAATATTAGAAAGGATGAAATCTTACCATTTACATCAATGTGGATGAAACTGGAGGGTATTATGCTGAGTGAAATAAATCATTTGGAGAAAGACAGTTATCATATGGTTTACTCTTATGAGGTATATAAGAAAGAGTGTATAGGATCATAAGGGAAGGAAAACTGAATGGGAAGAAATCAGAAAGGGAGACAAACCACGAGAGACTCTTAACTAGGAAAAAGAAACTGAGGGTTACTTAAAGGGATGGGGGTATAGGGTAATTGGGTGATGGGCACTAAGGAGGGCATGCGATGCGATGAGCACTGAGTGTTATATGCAACTGATGAATTACTGAACTCTACATTTGAAACTAATCATGTTCTGTATGCTGGCTAATTGAATTTAAATTTAAAGGAGTAGATTGAAAAAAAGAAGTAGATTGAGAACTGCAAAAGAAAATACTAGTGAATCTGAAAACAGGTCAATAGAAACTATCCAAGTTTAGACCCATAGAGAAAAAAAGTGAAAATAACAAATAGAGTCTCAGTGACCTGTGGTACAGGAAGCAAATATATGTATCACTGGAAACCCAGAAGGAAAGGAGAGAGAGATTAGGACAGAAAAAAGACATTTGAAAAAATAATGACTAAAAATTTTCCAAATTTGATGGTGATCATAAACCTGTATTTTTAAAAGTTTTTAAAAACTTGGGGCATCTGGGTGGCTCCATCGGTTATACATCTGCCATCGGCTCAAGTCATGAGTCCAGGGTACTGGGATCAGGGCCATGTCTGGCTCCCTGCTCAGCAGGGTGTCTGCTTCTCCCTCGCCCTCTGCCTCTCTCCCTACTCTCTCTGTCTCTCAAATAAATAAATAAAATCATTTTAAAAATCTTTAAAAGAAAAAGGCTTTAAATCCTCCTAGGAGAATAAACACAAAGAGAGCCACACCTAAGCATGTCATAATCAAATGGCTGAAGATAAATAGAAACATCTTAAAGGCAGCCAGAGAAAACTATTAAGGGAAAAATAACCTTTAAAAACCTGCTGGGATCCCTGGGTGGCGCAGCGGTTTGGCGCCTGCCTTTGGCCCAGGGCGCGATCCTGGAGACCCGGGATCGAATCCCACGTCGGGCTGCCGGTGCATGGAGCCTGCTTCTCCCTCTGCCTATGTCTCTGCCTCTCTCTCTCTCTCTCTGTGACTATCATAAATAAATAAAAATTTAAAAATTTAAAAAAAATAAAAAAATAAATAAATAAAAACCTGCTAATGGGGCACCTGGGTGGCTCATTGGTTGAGCATCTGCCTTTGGCTCAGGCTATGATCCCGGGGTTCTGGGATCGAGTCCCATGTCAGGCTCCCTGCAGGGAGCCTGCTTCTCCCTCTGCCTGTGTCTCTGCCTCTCTCTGTGTCTCTCTGTGTCTCCCTATTTTCTGTGTTCTCTCATGAATAAAATCTTTAAAATAAAACAAAACCTTGCTAATATCTTATTAGAAACAACGTAGCCATAATAAGGTAACAGAATATTTTTAAGCACTAAAAGGGGGGAAAAAAACTCAACAAAATCCCTGTTAGCCTAGAATTCTATCTCTAGTGAAATTGTCTTTCAGAAATAAAAACAAAAAAGACATTTTCTTATAAGCAAAAGCTGAGAGAATGTGTTGCCAACACAGCTTCACCACCTGAAACATTAAAGGAAGTCCTTAAATGTCCTTGTTAGAAGGTCTCTTCATCTAGAAATGAGCGCAGTGTACATTCTGAAAGGACACGTGTGTTTGAGCCAGGCATGGAGCAGAGATGGCAATGGCACTTCAGTCACCTGAGGAAAGGCTGAAATCTGCTGCTGGCATCGTGGAATGCATGTTGCAGCAGTACCTCCTACCACATACAAACAACTCTGGGTGAACTAAAGACTCAAATTTGAAGAGCAGGAGTTTAAAAGTATGAGAAGAAAAAGTAATGTCACTGGAATAAAAAATTTCTTTTTAATTAAGATAGAAAAAAAACACAATAATGTAAACAATGACAAATTTGACTATAATGTCATCAATAATAAAAACTTATACTACTAATAAAATCTTTTTCATGTCAAAAAACTTCTCACACCGGGGAAGATACTTACAACTCATGTATCAGACAAAAAGTAAAGTTCTGGAATACTTTTTTTTAAAGATTTATTTATTTTAGAGAGAAACAGACAGACAGCCCTCTGGTGAGGGGAGGGGCAGACGGAGAGGGAGAGAGGGAATCCTCAAGCAGACTCCCTGCCTAGCACAGAGCCAGACTCGGAGCTCGATCTCATATCTCCAAGATCATGATCCCAGCCAAAACCCAGAGTCAGATACTCAACTGAATGAGCTACCAGGTGCCCATAGCATACATCTTTAAATCTCCTTAAATGAGTAAGAAAAACGCAATCAACCAAATAGAAAAAAAAAAGGGTCAATTTTATCATGGCAATTCACAGAGAAAAAAATAATGGCCAGCAAACATAAGGAAAACATTTCAGCCTCACCAGTAATCAGGAAAACAAATTAAAACAACATCAAAGTACCATTTTAAACTCCCCCAAAATACAAAATAATAACTATCCTAATAGTATCAAGTACTGGCAAGAAGGTGGGAAAACAGGGACTCTTCCATATTGATTCTGGGAGTCTACTTATGCCAACCATATGGAGAGTAGTTTGACCATATATGGTCAGATCAGAGATGTGTGTGCCCCAGTGTCCTGTCTTTCCCTTTCTAGATGTCGGCTATAGGAGCGTTCTCAAACGTGAGAACAAAGATGTATGTACAGTGATGTTCACTGCAGTGTTGTTTTTAATAGCAAATGTGTGGAAGCCATCTACTTGCCCATCAATAAAGGAATGGCTTATTCGCACACTGAAGTTATGTAAATATGACAGTCTAAATGAATAAAGTTGATCTATACATTTCAACATGGATAAGTCTCAAACATAATATGGAGTGATAAAAGCAAATTGCAAAAGATACATAGTAGAATTCTATATGAAATCTAAGACCCAAAATACTAGACTAGATTCTTTATGAAATTTTACTGTATATATAGTACTTTATGTATATCTACTATATATTTTATTATATATATTACTATAGTGTGTGTGCATATATATATATATATATATATATGAATGATATAGTAAAAGTACAAATCCATGCATAAAAATGGTGTACCAACTTCAGTATATGGTGTTTTCACTATAGATGGGAAGAACACAGATGGGATAGAGCTCTGGCTATATCCAAAACATTTCATTTCTTATAAATATGGAAAGAAATATACATAATTTTTTAAGTGATAGAATCCTTTTAATCTTGGATTCATAGGTGTTTTATTATTTTCTATGTAATCTCTTTCATTTGTTTTATTTCAAATATATGTAATTTTTTTTAAATGTAAGTATAACACACTTATTGAAATTACAAAAATTCTGACCTCATAGCTTGATGAATTATCACAAAGGAAACAAATCTGCAAGTTTGATGAATGCTCAGCTCAGGTTCTTTTCAGAATATACAGATGCCTTTAGAAAACAATATGCTTCACCCCCTAGCTTTCTCTTCTTAAAACACAGCCCCAGCATTTTCTCTGTGATGGTTATTTTGGTTGTTTTCTCTGTGATGTCTTCAAAAATTTAGAAAATTTTGTCAACTCTTCTAGTTCTTCCTTCAAATTACCAAGCCTATGCCCCACGCCATCAAGCCTATCCTCCATCTCTGAATCAAATAAAACTTCTTTCACACACACATGCTCAAACAGCAAATCCAACAACTGGAGACTCTAAAGGGCAATTTAGAGTCTCAATTTAGTAGGACTTGCATATTATTGTAATTGTTACAGCAAGCAAAATGAAATAAAAGTTTAGCTTAATGTCCCAGGCATCCACCCATCAGGGAGCAACTGCCAAGCATGAGCAAATAATACCATCAGTATAAAGTACTTGCTGTTGATGATTGATACATAGACAGATGGGAAGAACCCTCAACTCTGATGAAGGTATATAAAGTAGGGCCTGGAAGTACATTTTGTCCCGAAAATAGTAAGAGTCTTGAAAGCCAGGTGAAATGCTAAAGGACCATAAGCAAATTGGTCATGAAAAATAAGAGACCCATGAAGTTCTAATAGGCGTACATTGCTTCCAGTCCAGAAACCTCACTTCTAGCTTTTACTAGCTGGGTGTGGTCACACAACTAACTGAGTTCCAGCCAAGTGACTGTGAACCAGAGTGATAGTAAAAATTTTGAAACTTGCCCTTAAACAAAGCAACAGGACTGTTCTCAGATGAAGGCAGGAATCAGAGTAGCTTTTGTTTAGAACACAAATGGAAGCTGGAGGTTGAGGTTGGCAGAACAAAAAATCAGGAGTACGGCCCCTGACGCCATCACCACTGTATAGACTATTATATGAAAGAGAAATTCACTCCATCCTCTGTAAGCCATTGGTAGTTTTGGATCTTTGTTACAGAAGCTAAGCTTGTAAGCAAACTCATACACCATCCAAATTGATGACGCTTCTCCACTGTTGAAAGAAATACACAAAGGTAGATATCAAACAAAAAAAGAGATAAGGAACAAGACACCATTATGAAATATCTTTTTAGAGTCAGTGCCCATTAGACTTTTTTTTTTTTTTTTTTAAGAGAAGTAGGGAGGAACAGAGGGAAAAGGAAAGAGAGAATCTTAAGCAGGCTCCATGCCCAGGCTCCTTCTCACAACTCTGAGATCATGACCTGAGACGAAGTCAAGAGTTGCACACTTAACTAACTGAGCCACCCAAGGGCTGCTAGACCTATTTCTTATTTACTATCATTTAACACTGATGCTGTCAGCATCTTGTCCCTATGGTCTGTCCCTATTCAGTGCTTATTTTCATTGCAGAAACCTTCTTTTAAGTGTTTTTCTTTTTTCCAGTCTACCCTACTTTTTTTTTTCTCAGTCTATGGTAAAATGAAGGAACTAGAATCTATTTTTCCCAAGAAACTAGGTATTGACTTTGTTTTGGATCAGTATAATGGTATATTTTTTCCTCTTTTGTCCCCTTCAGATATATCTCTTAGTATTAATCAGAAAAATCATTGCAGTGATTTCCCCCCCCCAGGGGAGGGGGGGACAAGGAACCCTTTTTTTGCAGCATATTATCTGTATTTTCTGTTTAATCTTTAGTCTAAATAGGGCTTTCTTTAACTGTAGTGTACAAGGCCTGTAGTCTGTTATTGGCTCCTTTTTCTCATTTTTTCACTTTATGCGGATTGACCAAAAGATAACCATGCCCCTCCCCCCCTTTTTTGCTAGTGTCCCTGGATTATTTCTGTCAGTTGGCTGATGAGTGAAAGATGTAAAAAAATACTCTCCAATTAAAATCTGGCTGAAGTCCCCAGTATGCAAAAGAATGAAAAGGTCAGTCCCAATGTGAAGAACATATTGTCATGAACGATGCTTTCCTTCTAGCCCCGTGCACTCCCCTCCAGTGTTTAGTCACCTAGAAATTGTCAGCATCTCAGGAAAATGAAAATACTTGTAAAATTCATCTCAGTTGAGGTAACATGTTCACCAAACGTATGAAGTTTTTCAGCCTAGAACATTTTTACAAAATGATCCTTCCCTGTAAACTATTTTTAAGCCAAGAACTATATTATTCTTGTAAAACAATTTAAAAGAAACTCTCTGAAAATTGAGAAAATACTCATGCTTAAAAGCTACTGCCCTTAAAATGTCCAGGAGTCCTTTTTTATAATCTTTGCCGAAATACATCTAAACATCCTCAATTAGATTCCTGCTCAGCAACTCAAATTGCTTTATAATTGTAGAGAAACCACTTACAACATACATATGTTTGCTTTTCCAGGGAAGAACATGAGCGTTCGAGAATATAAAATGCTGAGGTGAGGGGTTTGTGGTGGGAAAAAAAAAAAGTTGTGCTCTGGCTTCGTGTTTTACTAAATCTCATCGTTTCATTCCCAGCCAGCACCGCTGCATCTTGAGGTAAAGAATCGAGGCCTTGTTCTGTCATTAGTACAGGCTTCACTGTTTAAGGATGCTCTCCTTTATTTTTCTAACATTATCTTTTGCTTCCTTTCATTCAAAGATGCTACAGTTTACTGGAGTTTTAGTATAAAATCCCAACAATAGCAGTGCGTTATTTTTTTCAGTATTAAAGACTGGTTGTGTGAGAAAAGTCACCTTCTCTTGGCGTTGTACTGCCAGCGCCTTCAGAACATTTATGTTTTCATAGCTGAAGTGGAGACAAATGCTGTGGCAAAAATATCCTCTTTCCTTCACTCGCTGGCAAAAAATTACAAAGGCAGCTCTGAACTGAGACAAAGCTTTGAAAAGGAAAAAGAACATTCAAGAGCCAAAGTGTTCTCAAATTTTAATTTTCTTTTAGTCAAAAGTAGCATTTCAGAAGAAATAAAAACACCCCCTTAAGGTTTAATTAATCATTTTCATGGACTTTAATTATCATTTATGTCCTAATGGAGGATGGAAGAGCACATGTGTTTACAGTCCTACGCATCTTCTTTTATTGTCCACAGAATATTGAAAACACAACACAAGACCAGGAGGGTCCTCCTGTGAATTAGGAAGGACACATTTGCCACAGAGTTGTCCATGGAAAGAACATTAGAGTCTCTGAAATAACCCTAGTGTCTTTAAAATCAATCAAGTAATCAGTGGGAATTTACTACGTGCCTTGAGCCACGCTCATCTCTGTAAAGGAAAACACATAATCCTTTGTTCATGGAGGAAGTGAGGAGGAAATATGACACACATTAAAAATAAGAGAATAATGACAAGTCAAAGAGTCAAAGAATTGTATACCCAGAGAGCATTGTTTTGACACAACTTACTTTTCTTGAATTAGACTCTGGAGTGTTCCCATCAGTCTGCTTTGAGGGATTTCTAAGAAACAACTTGAAAGACATTCACTACAGTATTTGTTGTAAAGTTGTTGAAAACATCATTTGCCTTAAGCAAATAAACTAAAAATCATAGAAACAACAAGCAAGGAGATGTTGTGAGATACAGATGAGAGTGCCAAAGAAGTGAGAGCAAAGCTGGGGAAGGCCTTCTTGAAGGAGGGCAGACTTGAGCTGTATCTTGAAAAACGAGGGAAGGTATGACAACCAAAATGGCACCTGCAGAGAAGTCAAGACTGGAAATGTGGTCATTTAGTGTTAATTCCACAAAGGTGGATTAACACATGCTTCCCATACATCCAGTGCTGAATTTATCACCTTAAATAACAGAGTTTCTGTCCTCAAGGATCTTACATTCTAGTGACAAAAATAGCAAGATAAGACCATGAAATACTTAATTGGCCAAATAAATGATCTATTTCTTCTTTTCCTGCATTTTTAAAAAAGATTTTATTTATTTATTCATAGAGAGACAGAGAGAGAGGCAGAGACACAGGTAGAGGGAGAAGCAGGCTCCATGCAGGGAGCCTGACATGGGACTCAATCCCAGGTCTCCAGGATCACACCCCAAGCTGCAGGCAGTGCTAAACTGCTGCACTATGGGGGCTGCCCTATTTTCCTGCATTTCTTGATCATAACGTCAAGTAGAGCCAGGTATGGCTGTTCTGTCTACAGAAAACCTGTAATTATTAGGGTAGGAAGAGAAGAAAATAAACAGTAAATATTTATTGTTGCTTTCTTTTTCATTCCTTGCAGGCCAGGAAAATCAGAAACAAAAGGCCTTGAGCAGAGTGGCAGTAGGAGCTTCTGACATGTACGCCACACACACCCAAACACACAGAAGCAGAGAGAAGGAAAATCATAGGATATAGAGGAAGTGTACGTGGGCTGAAAAGAGAAAGAGAGTCATGACATTGTACTTTGAAAGAAATCAGTTGGAACTAGTGGGAGGGAGTCAAGTAGAAAGGAAACTTAACAAAAAGAGAACGCCAGTAACTACCAGCAGAGGCAGGGACCACATGGCAGCTGAGCTGGTTGCTGGGGCACCCCTGGCTTGTGGGCTGGGAACACCTGTTGGTTCTGCAGGGAGGTGGCTGCTCTCCTCATGGTGACAAAGGGCACTGCATTGGCAGCTCCTAGTGTGCGTCCTGCCACAATCCTACAACTGAAGGGTGTGCCTCTCAGGTGAGAATTTGCTGAGCCTCTGTGAACTACTCAGCATGCTTTTACTTTCCTGTCACACTCAAAGAAAGGTGTGAGTTCTGGAACCCTGCAGGAGTAGTGGCACTTACAGAAGGGGAGATCTCAACTACTTCTCGGGTTAGCTGAGTAGTAGAAAAACCCATCCTTGTCACATATGCCTGCCCCGGCACCCACATACATGCACACACACACACACACACATACACACGTGTGCAAAGTACATACAGCTGTGGAGGGCTGGTAAATTCAAATAAAGTTTAACTATGAAAATTTTGAAAATTGGATCCATAAAGCCTAGAAGTGTAGGAGTGGTGATCCTAGTGTTTCCCAAACTTACTGAATCATAAGAATCACCTGGGGCAGTTGTTAAAAATGCTATTTCCAAGGCACCTATCCTGCCAGTTGTGAGGCTATGCCCCAAACCTGGTAATCTGGCTTTTTAGCAAGTCCTCTATGCTTCCTGTATCAGGTAGGCTTGGGAAACACTGCTTCTCCCACGTGGCTCTCCCGCCTCTAGCATCCAGCGGGAGATTCACCAGTGAATCTTGGCTCCTTCCTGCTGAGCCTGCATACAGCCTCTGATTTCTCTGCAACAGCGTCCCAGGCAGTCACTATCAATCTCTCTGAGTTGCCACACGAGAGAGGACAGAGCCAGTCTATCAGCCGGTGTAATTTATGGGTGATAGAAGAACGTGATGGGAAACCTCATAAGGCAGGCCTTGTGCTGCGGGAGAAGATGCTCTCTTGCTGGCGGTGACTCTGGTTGCCGAGGTCTGGTGGCCCCTGTGGAACCTAAGGCATTGATTCTGTACAGTCCCTGATGCAAATGTTGGTACTAATCAAGTCTAAGTTACGATGTGATTGTGGCTACACAGAGTTTCACATTACGCTTGACTACAAGGCAACAGGGAGTATGTCGATGTAGCAGGGGCTCCAGCTCGCTGCTGTGTGCAAACCACATTGTTTGGAGAAGGGCTTATTCTTCTGGTTCAAGTGGATAATTAGCTAGTGCCCCGCTGCAGTTAAGCTGCCGTGGTTTCTACTTCTCTTTCCAGTGTGAGTTTCCCAACAAGCAGGCGCTGCTTTTCCAGCTAGTTAGCAAATTGGTTAAGACTTAATATTGTGATCTCTTCCATTCGCTGCTTTGCATCTGTGCACCCTTGACATATATCCTAACTTCTCTCATCTTAGTTCCTTTCTGCAAAGTGGGGATAAAGATACTACCTCACTCATGGGCCATTTGTTAGGACAACACCAGATAGTGAATATAGAGCACCTTGCCTGATGCCTGGCGGGTCATGTGGTCTCACCATGTGGAAATTCCTGTCATTATCCCTAGTCAGAAAATCATCCTTGCTGTCAAAAGCTGCCCATTGATATTGTGTGTGTGTGTGTGTGTGTGTGTGAGAGAGACAGACAGACAGACAGACAGAAAGACTTTCTCATTCAGGCTCTTTATGTTATGTTGTGGTGCCTTTAGAAGCTTGGACTGTAGACTGTTCTCTTGTTCACCTAAACACTCTCATATTATCTTTTTTCCACCGATTCACTATTTAAAGGCTTTTTCAGAGGGTCCTGTCTTGACTTTGAGAATTACTTCAGGGCACCTGAAAGAATACAGATTATACTTGCCTAGCAAAAATACTGAAACACTAATAGTGACAGGATAGATATTCTTCATATAGCCAGGAATCCATATTGCTACATTTTGGGTTGTTTCCTTAAAAAATCATTTGTTAAGGGGCACCTGGGTGGCTCAGTGGTTGAGCGTATGCCTTTGGCTCAGGTCGTGATCCCAGGGTCTTGGGATCAAGTCCTGCATCGGGCTCCCTGCATGGAGCCTGCTTTTCCCCCTGCCTGTCTCTGCCTCTCTCTGTGTCTCTCATGAATAAATAAATAAAATCCTTTTTTTTTAAAGCATTTGTTAAACCCAAGACTAAGTCATGAGCCTCTAATAAACATTCTTCTAACTTTTTTTCAAAGCACTTCACAGTTTATTGTGTCCTATTCATTTGTGTGATTTTTGGCTAAAGAGTCATCTTTTCTTTCTCAACCGTATTTTAAACATAGCTGGCATGGGCAACGGGTCCACTTCCCATGTTCCTACA
Source organism: Canis aureus (assembly GCF_053574225.1). NCBI lineage: Eukaryota > Metazoa > Chordata > Mammalia > Carnivora > Canidae > Canis > Canis aureus. Next base: position 53,867,064 of record NC_135615.1, read on the forward strand.
TTGAGGACAGTACCCAGCACAGAGCTGGTGCTGGACCTTGATGGTGCTCTGGTCAGATCACCTAGAATCCTCGTAGAGTTTCTGTGTCCCTCCCTGACTTCTGTGTGCTTTTGTTTCCAATACAATTTTTGACTTTTTTCATGAGGCTCCCATGGGACATCTGGAGTCTCATTGTTGGGATATTCAGAGATCTGGAAGTGCCTGGGGTTTTCCATCTGCCTCAACCATCCTTAGCCAATGGCCCAGCCCCCTGACCCCATAGGAGAAAAACATGCTCCTTTACAGGATTGAAGCAACCAGGAGACATTGTTGGTCTCCTCCTCCTTCCCTACTCTGCTTCCTGCACCCCCTTAGAATTTCCTCTTGCATCTCTTTAATAGATCACCTGCATACAAATCCTCAACTCAGGGTCTGCCTCTGGGGAATTCAAAGTCAGACATTAAGTAAAGTGTTTTTATAGGAACAAACCGTCCCTGAAAAGTAGGAAATCTTTGTTTATTTAATATGCCCCTCTATGGCTTAGAAAGACTGAGGGTTTGGGGGTGAGGTTTCCACTGTGTACATTCTAGAAGACACCAGATAGGAGCCAGAGATACATCAATAGAATAAGGATAAGGGAATAGCTCTTTCTGTGGCTAATAAATGACTGTGTGCCACACAAGCAGGAGAGAATGGGAAGATGATAGGGGCTTTTTGAGGTAGAAAAATGAATCTGTATTAAGAGCACCTTTAGTTTGCTGATACAAAGCACACTTGAGAGCCCTGTTTTCTTGGTAAATGGGGATTAAAAAACCTTGGCCTTTAGCCAGGTAGTGAAAAGAAATGCATATTTTTCTTAGGTGTGCCTAAAGAATTTTTAAAAACCCTTTGAAAAGCTGAGCTATGTAAACACGAGCAGAAAGGCCAAAGAAATTTCAGCTTTGTAATTGTGAAGACTGCATGCAAAAGGGAACAAGGATATTTGCAAGCTGTCAGAAAAGACCCCGCTATGCGTGGGTGTGATTATAAATCTGAATGTTTGCAAGGGATTATGTCCATGTTAAAGGACTTTTTTTTTTTTTATAGCAAATGGACAACATAGAATTTCCTCAGTGTGAAGACATTTCACATAAGACCACAGAAGATTTCAGAGGGAAAAGGCCTGAGCTAAACCAGAATAGTGCTTATTCCCATGACCATATGCGTTTATACATAGTTAAGTATATGTACACTCAATTTAAATGAAATTCCTAAAAGTAACCCACTTTCTTAGCTAAAATTACTCATGTTAACCCTTGCATTAGAAAACAAAATCTCCTAGATGTAAATACTTCTTTATATATCCTTTTCTTTTTTTTTTTTAACGATTTTATTTATTTACACATGAGAGACACACATGAGAGAGGCAGAGACACAGGAAGAGGGAGAAGCAGGCTCCACATGGGGAGCCCGGTGTGGGACTTGATCCCGGCACCCCAGGGTCATGCCACGGGCCGAAGGCGGAGCTAAACCACTGAGCCACTGGGGCTGCCCTTTATATATCGTTTTCTTAAAAAATATTTTCTTTATTTATTCATGAGAGACACAGAAAGGCAGAGACATAGATAGGCAGAGGTAGAAGCAGGCTCCATGCGGGGAGCCCGATGAGGGACTAGATCCCAGGACCCCCGGGTTCACGCCCTGAGCCAAAGGCAAATGCTCAACCACATAGTCACCCAGGCGCCCCACTTCTTTATATAAAAGACCCTGACACTGCTCCAAATTTTAGCCAACCTGTAAATTTTTCTCTGGGAATATAACTTTCTGGATGGCCACTTCTGCTCCCAAAACCATGTCAAGGTTGATTTGATTCTAGTCCAGTGGTGCAATTAAGAAATTGTGACTGGGATCCCTGGGTGGCGCAGCGGTTTGGCGCCTGCCTTTGGCCCAGGGCGCGATCCCGGAGACCCAGGATCGAATCCCACATCAGGCTCCCGGTGCATGGAGCCTGCTTCTCCCTCTGCCTATGTCTCTGCCTCTCTCTCTCTCTCTCTCTCTCTCTCTCTGTGACTATCATAAATAAATAAAAATTTAAAAATTAAAAAAAAAATTAAAAAAAAAAAAAAGAAATTGTGACTATATAGCTGGCTTCCTGTGGCCTTGAGGATTTGTCTTCTGTAGATTTTGTCCCATACAAGTGTCCTTGGGATTACATAGACTAAAGAGCAGATAAACTTTTGTGTACTTCTATAATTTTGTTCCTTAATGCTGTAAAATGTAGAAATAATTTTGAAAGTTGTGGGAGGAGTACGTGGAGGAGAAAAAGAAAAGCAAATATCCACAAAACTTTTGGCTACAGATCTCTACTGGAGTTGCCAAAAAACTAGAGAATTACACTTGTGGCTTACATCTTGAGTTCTGTAGTTTAGATGTCAGGAATAGGCCTCAGGGTCCTTATTCCCTGTTTGACTTAAGAGTCCTTTTCTGGTCATATCTTATCCACAGCAGGCACAGATTCTCCAGACTAACCTATGGAAGAGTAACAGAAATTGAAGAGACTCCATCATCCTTTTAATAATGTCTCTGCCTCGTTTTCTTTAATTTTTTTTGAGTGAGGGAATTCAAAACTCTTGAGAGTAAAAATAAATGCTTCTGCTTAATTGAACAGATAAAGAAACTGAGGTCCAGAGAGGTGGTGAAGTTGTTATCTGAGTTACACCTCAAGACTCCTGATTCTCAGACGGAGCTCCTCCTCCAAACCAGCACTACCTCTTTCCAGGACTTTGATGTAGTATTTCACCCAATCAGTACATTGCCAGTTATTTGATACCTGAAAATCAGGTAGATTATTCTCCTTTTCATCTTTTTCTCTCCAGTCTGGGGCTATGAATACATCTAAGTCTTTGTATGATTTAGGCTTTCATTTATCTTCTAACTTCTAGGGGTAAAATGATACATGTTTAACTTTTTAAGAAAATTTCAAACTGTATTTTCAAATGGTTGTACCATTTTACATTCCAAATAGCACTGCCTGAGAGCTCCTAGCTTCCTGAATTTCTCACCAACTCTTGGTATGGTGTTTTAGCCATTCTAACAGGTGTGTAGTAGTATCTCATTGTGATTTTAATTTGCACTTTTCTTACGACGGATGATGCTGAACATGTTTTTGTGTGCTTACTTGCCATCTGTGTATCTTCTCTAGTGTGGTATCTGTTCAGATTTTTTTTTATCAATTTTTACAAAACTAGATAATTTGTTCTCTTATTACTGAATTTTGAGAGTTCTTGATATAATCTAGATATAAATCCTTTATCAGATACATGATTTGAAATATTTTCTTCCATTCTATCTCTTATTTTTATTTTTTGGAGAGTATAAAAAACCTCAAATCTATACATTTCCTAAAGTCTAATTTATCAACTTTTAATATTATAGATCACACTTCTGGTGTCATAGCTAAACAGTCTTTGACCAACTCAAGGTCACAGAGATTTCCTCCTATGTTTTGGTCTATGTGATATCTTTATTATTATTTGATTTTATTTTAGTCTGTGATTGATTTTGAGTTAATATGTTTTTTAAAGATTTTATTTATTCATGAGAGACACAGAGAGAGAGGCAGAGACACAGGCAGAGGGAGAAGCAGGCTCCATGCAGGGAGCCCGATGTGGGACTCGATCCTGGGATTCCAGGATCACGCCCTGAGCTGAAGGCAGATGCTCAACCACTGAGCTACCCAGGCGTCCTTTGAGTTAATATTTTTATATGAAACAAGATATGATTCAAATTTCATTCATTGCATATGGATATGCAGTTTTTCCAGCACCACTTGTTGAAAAGATATCTTTTCTCCATTGAATTACCTTTATATCTTTGATGCAAAGTAATTATCCATGGGGGACATGGGTGGCTCAGTTGGATAGACTCTTGATTTTGGCTCAGGTCATGATCTCAGGGCCGTGGGATTGAGCCCTGCATCTGGCTCTGTGCTGGGCATGGAGCCTGCTAGGGATTCTCTCTCTCCCTCTGAGCTCCCCAACCTCTTGCACTATCTCTCTCTCTCTCTCTCTAAATAAAAAAACAACAAAAAAGTAAGTTATATATGTATGTGTGGGTTTATTTCTGGATTCTCTGCTGTTACATTAAATTTGCCTTTGTTTGTCTTTGCCACCCTGTCTTGGCTAATGAAGTTTGTCTTTTTTTAAAAAGGTTTATTTATTTTAAGAGAAAGAGGGAGAGAGAGAGAGAGTGAGCACAAACTGGGGGAGAGGTAGAAGGAGCTGGAAAGGGAGAATCTCCAGCAGACTCCCTGCTGAGCCCAGAACCCCATATGAGGTCGATCTCATGACCCTGAGATCATGACCTAAGCCAAAACCAAGATTCAGTCCCTCAACTGACTGAGCCACTCAGGTGCCCCTTGATTAATGAAGCTTTATGATAAATCTGAAAATCAGGTAGTATTATTCTCTTTTTCATCTCTTTCAGAATTGTTTTGACTATCATAGTAGGCCCCTTACATTTTCATATGAATTTTAAAACCAGCTTGAAAGAAAGCCTGAAAATATTTGGTTCTTACTTTTTGGTCCAATCTGACAATTACTGCCTTATAATTAGGATGTTAAAAGCATCTCCATTGAATGTGTTGACTGACGTTAAGTATAATTGTCACCATGTTATTTGTTTTACATTTATTCCACTCATTCTTTGTTCTCCTTTTCCTCTTTTGTCATCCCCTATCCCTTTTTTTGGCTCAACTGAGGATTTTTTATGATTCCATTTTATCTCTGTTGGCTTATTAGTTCTACTTCTTTATTTTGTTAATTTAGTGGCTGCTTTTGGGTATATACTGTACATTGTTAACTTATCATGATCTACCTTTAAGTGATATTGTGCTACCTCATACATATTTTAAGAAGGCTACCACACTATACTTAAAACTCTCCCTAGTTAGCCTTGGTAGTATTGGTGTGTTTTAATATCCTTTATCTATTATAAACCCAATAAATACTGCATTACTGATTTTTGTCTCAACAGTTAACCATTCAAATTATTTAAATCACCAGTAAATAATCTTACATACTTACTCATGTTGCTCCCATTCTGGCACTCTTCATTCATTTGTGTAGATATGTATTTCCAGGTGCTGTCATTTTCCTTCTGCCTGGTGAATTTCCTTCCATATTTCTTTTTTTTTTTTTTGCTTTTTTTTGTTTTTTCTTTTGTTGTTGTTGTTGTTGTTGTTGTTTTCCTTCCATATTTCTTGTAGTGTATTTTTGCTGGTGATGAAGTCTTTCAGCTCTATATGGTTGAAAAAAGTCATTTCTGGCTTTATGTTTGTTTAAAAGGTATTTTCCTGAAGCACAGAGTTTTAGCTTGACACTTTTTTCTTTGACATGTTGGCCGCTATCTTTTTACATTATTTCTTGTTTTAAAAAAATCTATTGTGTTTCTTGTCTTTATTTCTCTGTATGTAGCACATCCATTTTCTCTATTTTTAAGATTTTCTCTTTATCATTTTTTGAGCAATTTTATTACAGTGTGCCTTCCTGTAGTCTTTTTTGCCTTTGTGTGTGTGTGTGTGTGTGTGTGTGTGTGTGTGTGTGTGTACACTGGATTTTGTGTAGCTTCTTAGATCTATGGGTTCATAGTTTTTATTTTTTATCAAATCTGGGGGGGAAATTCTACCATTATATCTTTAAATATCTTTCTATCACCCCTCTATTTCAGGATTTTCAGTTATGCATATGTTAGGCCACTTAAATTGTTCCACAGGTGACTGGTGTTCTTTTCACTTTTTTCGATATTTTGTCTTTAATATTTAATATTAAATATTAATATTTATTGTCTTTAATATTTTGTGTTTAATTTTGAACAGTATCCATTGCTGTATCCTCAAGTCCACTCTTCTTTTCTCCTGCTGTGTCTAAGCTGGAGTTTATACTATCCAGCTCATTTTTTCATTTTGGACATTTTCATTTTCATCTTCAAAAATTTGATCTGGGTCCTTTTTATATTTCCATTCCTAACTTAGTGTTTTGAACGTGTGGAATACAGTTACAATAAGTGTTGGAAAGTCCTTGTTTGTAGTTCTAACATTGTGTCAGTTAGGGACAAGTTGTGATTGATTTTTCTTTTCATATTTTCCTTCTTTTTTTTCATACCTGGTGATTTCTTACTGGATGTTAAAGATTGTGAAGTTTTACCTTTACCTTCATGTAGGTGTTGGATATTTTCATATTTTTATAAATATTCTTGTGTTTTATTCTGGGCTATAGTGAGCTATTTGGAAACCTTTTGATCTTTTCAGGTCTGTCTCTGAGATTTGTTGTGTAGCTCCAGAGCCATGTTTAGTTTAGAGCTAATTATTCTCTACTACGGATGCAAGACCCTTGTTACTACTTCCCCAGTTCCATGTGGCTTACAAAGATTTCCTCTCTAGCTGTTGAGAATAGTGACTTCCTGACTGTATGTGAGCTGAGGGTTCTATTCCTTCTAATCCTTGTGGGTGATTCTTTTCCCAGTCTCGAGTACTTTTACCACACATGTGCACTGATTAATGCTCTGCTGAATTTGAAGGTGGACACAGTGCCATTTTCTGGAGTTTGCTTTCTATGTGAGACTTTCTTCTCCCCAGTGTGTCTTATGCACTCTAGGTGCATTGGTGTCCCTAGAAACTCAGCTCTGTCTCTTCAAATCAGGGATTCTCCTGGGCCATACCTGATTTTTCCTTTCTGCTCAGGGATCAGGAAACTTTCTCAAGGTAGTAATCTGGAGCAACAAGTCTCACTTCCTTTGTTTCTCCTATCCCAGGATTACTGTCCTTGGTTATCTAATATGCAGGGTCTTGGAAACTAATGCTTCTTCATATATGTTGTCTACTTCTTTATTTGTGTGAGGCCAGAGGGAAAACCTTGTCCCCAAAAGGGCATTCTGAAGTGGAAGAATGGAAGTCCTAACATCGTATTTAATCAAGGTTACCTTCATTTTCCAGATATAAAAATTAAGGCTCAGAGAGAGTAGATAACTTAATATCACAAATCTGGTAAGAGTTGTAGCCAGGATTAAGAATCCGCTTGTCTGAGTTCAGAGGCTTGGTGTTTCTTCACTGCTTTACATGACCCTAATGCTTGGATATTTACAATCTAAGTTTGATATAGAGATCATAACGAAGACTTAACTGCAACATATTTTTAACCAGAGAACACCAACTAGCAGAGCATTTACTGTAGGACTCTGGATGACTTTTCAATACTGAGCCCCCTGCAGAGGTTCATGGCTTTAATTTTCATATGTATTACTTACTCTACAATGCATGACACCCTTTCCTATCTGACCTTTTAAAAATAAATAATCCACTATGCTTAAGTAAAGAGCATTCTTCTGTCATACCATTTCACACTTCTCTTTGCCTTTCCAATGTACAAAGAGTGAATGTGACCAGAGGAAATTGACCATCTGCGACATAACACATGGCTCCTTTTTCTACAGTAACTGGGAGATCACAGCCCTTTCTCCAGATTTCAGAGAAAACAATGCTTCCATGCAGACATTCAGAATCAAGCATATTTGTTGCAAATAATCTTGGCCCCTTAGCCTCTGCCAGCAAAGGCAAAAGAGAAGTTTCACCAAACAGTCACTTCTTCTTTCCAACCTTAGAGTTAACTTGTTTTACTGAAATTTATGTAAGTTCATATTTTTCCTGAAAATCCTGGCATTGTATTTCACTCATGCTTATTCAAAAGTTTGAACACCATTAGGAGTCTTTCTCATAGATATATAAATTACCTGTTAATTACATAGCTGAATTAGAGGAAGGTGTTGAGTGAACCAGTGGCCTTTTTCCTTTTGATTATTCCACTCAGATAGGCTTTCGTATCTTTGAGCAAATGAGCAAGACTTAGGAGAATTGCAGGTAGGTAAAATAGGAGGATAGAGGGGGTACAAAACTAACAGAGCTATGAACTGTCAGCATATTTATGAGGTTACTGGAGATGTTACCCCTTTTTAAAAGGCAGCATTAAAGGTATTATTTATATGAAAATAATTGAATATGTATTGTGAACTATTTAGAGGAGGAACTGAAACTCAGCTTGGAAAATGACGCAGTGTTCTTTCTTGCTTTGTAACTTCTCAAATATCTTAATTTTTATCTGCAAGGGTTTTGGAGGCTTGCTGTTTGGGGAATCTGCCTGTAAAGCTGTTTCATCTCATTGACAATCTGAGATATTTCTTCTTGCTTTGGCTTCGCTGTGTGTTCTTTTACTTTGTACGTTGTCATCATTTTGAAAGATACTGTGCTGTTCTTGGATGCATTGATCAGAAAGATTCATTTAAATAATTTCCTAAAAAAAGTAATACATATACCTGCTAGACTTTCAGGTACAGAGAAGATAAATAGCTCAATTTGGAATTCACTAGAGTAGACCCAATGCTCCCATCGACACTAGGATTCATCTTTTAGAGCAATGGCCTGCTGCATATGACTTAGGATAGTTCTGTGTGCTGAATTATTTCCAGGGACTTGAATACATAGGTCAGTGAACCATAGTAACTCTTTTGGTTCTTTAAATAATTATGAAATCTTTCATTTGCATATAGTATTATAAATTTGAAAACGTTAGTCCACATTCCTAAAAGAATTTACAATCTATCCAGGGAAACAAAAGACAAATATATAGAACATTTAAGTGTTAAACTTATGGTGTGGATTATATTGGCAATAAGAAATTAAGTATTGACTAGAGAAGTTGAAGAAAGCTTTATGTAGGTGTGACCAAACTTGCTGGGTAAACAGAGGTTAGGAGAGAAGTTCTTATAAATGATGAAAAACAGCACAGGCAAAGATTGAAGAGTTGGAAATACTAGTAGGATACATGAAAGAAAGTGAGCTGTGAAGGAATCCTTCTGGGGAACCCTGGGAAATAGAGGTACTATCAGATGATGAGTAGTCTGGAAGGCCAAATAGAAGAACTTAATGCCAAAGATAACAGGACACCATTGTAGATTTTTGAGCAGATGACAACTATAAGTACACTTTCATGAAAATTAGCCTGGTCTGAAATGCAAGGTAGGTGAGGGAGAAGATGAAGCAAGAGAGACCAGCTTGAGCCTAGGAGTGTTACTCAAGTTAGGAAGACTCTATCGAGTATCCCAGAAGGGACAAAAGAGATGGAAAGGAATAGTTAATATTCTGAAGGAATAAATAAGGAGGCTTGAATGTCCCACCTTTCAGTACTCTGCATCACTGCAATGGGAGATTTCAGACAGAGAGTGGAGGACAGAGCTGTGGATCTGCCCAGTTCTGACATCATCTTACATAGATGTTTGCAACTCGACCAGTTTGGATATTAGCTCTCTGATTAACTGAACTTTCTCTAAGAAGGGACAGAGTGTGGTATGGTCTTTAAATGCCTGAGGCTTAGAACAATGAATGGCACTTTTCCCCCTTCTGAGAATAGACTGAATATTCTATTTTATTTTTTTAAAGATTTTATTTATTTATTCATGATAGACATAGAGAGACAGAGAAAGGCAGAGACACAGGCAGAGGGAGAAGCAGGCTCCATGCCGGGAGCCCGACGCGGGACTCGATCCCAGGACTCCAGGATAGCGCCTTGGGCCAAAGGCAGGCGCCAAACCGCCAAGCCACCCAGGGATCCCCCTAGACTGAATATTTTAAAAGGTAAAAATCTAGAAACAATAGTGGCAAAATGAAAGAAAAAGAATTTTCCAGGAAGGAAAGCAACTGAGAGTCAGGAAGTATAAAGAAAAAAAGAAAAGAAGAGAGGACAAAAAGTAGACTGCCCAGCTGTGGAGGGTTTGAATTCCCTTAGCTAAGATTCTGTCCCCACGTAACATCTCCGGTCTACCAGAAGAATGATAGAATTCTAAAGCTTAAAAACCAACCCCTTCCTTTTGATTCTTGAGAAAACAGATGCCAAAAGAGTCAAGTGGCTTGCTCAAAATTAGATGGCTAATGAGTACTGCAGCAGGATGAGAACACCGGTCTGTAACTCCTGCTTCACGTCTGGATTCCAGCCTCACACTTCCTTTCCTGGAAGGGATTTAGAGATTTATTCCAGCACACGGTGTTAGGACTTGCCCAGTTTACACAACTACTTTTGGGTCACTCAATTAGGCTGTCTTGTTCCATCTGTCTCCCAGATGTGAAGGATGCAGGACATACAAACTATATAAGAAAAAGTGCCATAATTAGAGAAAAATGTATTTAAGGAATGAAAAAATAAAAGAAGGCAGCCCGGGTGGCTCAGCGGTTTAACGCTGCCTTTGGCTCAGGGCATGACCCCGGGGTCCCGGGATCGGGTCCCGGGATCGAGTCCCGCATCGGGCTCCCTGCAGGGAGCCTGCTTCTCCCTCTGCCTGGGTCTCTCATGAATAAATAAATAAAATTAAAAAAAAAATAAAAGAATGAGAAATCGAAGCTAAAAAGAAAAGCATTACGAAAACAATCTTAAAAAAATAACAACATTGGAGCTCTCATATTTGCTAGTTTCAAACTTAATACAAAGCTGCAGGAATCTAAACAGTGTTGTACTAGCATAAAGACCGACATATAGACCAATGGACTAGAATAGAAAGTTCAGAAGTAAACCCCCATCCACCTGGTCACATGATGTTTGTTTAACAAGAGTGGTAAGACCATTGAATGGATAAGAATAGTCTCTTTAATAAAGCTTTAGGGAAATTGGATATCCATGTACAAAAGAATGAAGTTGAACCCTTATCTTATACCATATACAAAAATTAACTCAAAATGGATCAAAGACCTAAATGTAAGACCTAAAACAAAAAATTCTTAGGAGAAAACATAAGGTAAAAGCTTCATAACACTGGACTTGGCAAGAATTTCTTGGATATGACATCAAAAGCACAAGCAACAAAAGAAAAAAAAGGACAAATTGGACTATATTAAAATTAAAACCTTCTGTACATCGGAGGACACAGTCAACAGCAAAAAGTCAACCTAAAGACCAGGAAAATAGTTGCAAATAATATAACTGATAAGGAGTTAATATCCAGATTATAGAAACTCCTCAACTCAACAACAACAATAATAACAGAATGACCTGATTAGAAAATGATTAAAGGAGTAAATAGACATTGCTGCGAAGACTTATGTCCACTAAACACATGAAAAGACACTTATGACTAATTGTTAGAGAAATGCAAGTCAAAACCACCATGACATACCACCTCATACTTATTGTCTTTTATGTATAAAAACAAACAAAAACAAATTAAAAAAAAAAAAGAAAATAGCAAGCATTGGTGAGGATGTGGGGAAATTAGAACCCTGTGCAGGACTGATAGGATTATAAAATGGTACAGCTGCTATGGAAAACAAACAGTACAGTGGTTCCTAAATAAACTAAAAGCTGAATTACCACATGATTCAGTAATTCTGCTTCTGCATATATCAACAGGAATTGAAAGCAGGATCTTGAAGATAAATGTGTCCACCTGTATTCTTAGCAGCACTATTCACTGTAGCAAAGAGGTAGAAGCACCTCAAGTGTCCATTGACGGATAAGTGGCTAAACAAAATGTGACATATATTTACAATGGAATATTATTCAGCATTAAAAAGTAAGAAAATTTTGGCACCTGCTATAACAGAAAAACCTTGAGGACATTATGCTAAGTGGAATAAGCCAATTACAGTAAGGCAAATACTGTATAATTCCTCTTGTACAGAGTACCTAGAATAGTCAGATTCATAGAAAGAGAACACTATAGTAGTTTCCAAGGGCTGGAGGGAGGGGAAATTGTCAAGTTGTTAATTAATGAGTATATTTCAGTTTTGCAAGCTAAAAATTTCTGGAAATTGGGTGTACAAAGATGTGAATATATTTACCACTTCTGTACAATTAGAAATGCTAAAATGGTAAAGTGTTATGAGTTTTTATGTCAATTAAAAGTAAAAATAAGAAAAAAATACATTCAATACCATCATCTATTCACATCTTTTACACCCCACTCTCAGAGATGTTTATGTAATTAATGTACCTGAGAAAATTAAAATTGGCACATTTGTTGATATAAACATAGATTTGATCTATTCATGAGTAGAAAAACATATGGCTCATTTGCATAAACAACTACTCATTTTTATATTAATTTATTTTTCTTATGTTTTTAATTAAAACATGTATGGAGGAAAAATGTGATTTCAATAATTATTACTAACATATTATTATTTAAATATCATAAAGCATAAGCACAAGAGTTTAAAGAATATGAATATTTTATGAAGTAATAAGCTGAAAAATAGGATTAAGATTATTTATAGCCAGGAATAGTTATTAGAGAGTTGAAGTAATTTTCTAGGTAATTTTTTTAAAGGTTTTATTTATTTATTTATTCATGAGAGACATAGAGAGAGAGAGGCAGAGACACAGGCAGAGGGAGAAGCAGGCTCCATGCAGGGAGCCCGACGTGGGACTTGATCGTGGGTCTCCAGGATCACACCCTGGGCTTGAAGAGAGGTGCTAAATGGCTGAGCCACCCGGGGATCCCAATTTTCTAGATAATTCAGTTAAAAATCACTGCTGTTGAAAAAAATTCTTGAGAGTTAATAGTCCATATTCTATACCAGTTAAACCCAGTGGGTAATTATCTAATCTACTCTTCATCTTAACTCTATAGCTACAGATAAAGTTTAAACTTCTCACATTAATCAAATGGATTTGAGAATTGCAGTTTTATTATTATTGTCACAATAAGCAGCTCTCTCACCAAAGTTAGATTTATCTCTCTTTCTTTTAAGAGAATTTCTTTTCTCCATTGAAAGAGGATTGTTGGCTTCTTTGTCAAATATTAGTTAATAGTATATTCTTTTTAAATTTTATTTTATTTCCACTATGGTTAATATACAGTGTTATATTAGTTTCAGGTGTACAATATAGTGATTCTTCAATTCCATATATTACTCAGTGCTCATCAGGATAAGTGTACTCTTTAATCCCCCCCTCACCTATTTTATCCATCCTCCCACCCACCTCCTTTCTGATAATTATCTGTTCTCTATAGTTAAGAGTCTGTTTTTTGGTTTGTCTTTTTATTTCCTTTGTTCTTTTTTTTTATTTCTTAAATTTCACATATAAGTGAAATAATATGATATTTGTCTTTCTCTGACTAGCTTATTTTGCATAGCATTATACTCTCTAGATCCATCCATATTATTGCAAATGGCAAGATTTTGGGTTTTTTTTTTAAGATTTTACTTATTTATTCATGAGAGTCACAGAGAGAGAGAAGCAAAGACATAGGCAGAGGGAGAAGCAGGCTCCCTGTGGGGAGCCCGATGTGGGACTTGATCCTGGGACTCCAGCATCATGCCCTCAGCCAAGGGCAGATGCTCAACCACTGAACCACCCGGGCATCCCAAGATTTATTCTTCTGATGGCTGAGTAATATTCCATTCTAGGTATATACCACATCTTCTTTCTCCATTCATCAGTTGATGAACATTTAGGCTCTTTCCATAGTTTGGCTATTGTTGATAATGATGCTACAAACATTCCAAGGGGTATGTGCCCCTTTGACTCACTGTGTTTGTATCCTTTGGATAAATACCTAGTAAGTGCTAATTGCTGGTTCCTAGGCTTTTCCAAAGTGTTCACTAACTCAAGGATAAAACAAATGCACCTAGAAAACCTTCCCTGGAGGAGGAGCAACCCATTGATACCCATTTGACTAAAGGGCCAAAGGAAGGGAAATGAAATGTTAAGGCAATTTTCAAAGGTTATGGCCAATGAATTTGGTTTGTTGCTCAGAATTGTATAGTAGAAAGTGCAAAATCTCTTTCACATGATGGCTTTTGTCATGTTGTGATGGAACACAGAATCAGGAAATTATTTGAAGGATAAAATACAACTGCCTAAACAGAGCCATACTTTCTTGCTATTCCTTGTTTACTGTACTGTCCCTTTCCCTTAATCTTAACTGATGTCCATGCCTCCAACTTCTTGAAGAATGCAGTGGGGAGCATTGTTAGTCCTCCTACTTTCAGCCAAAATCTTAAATCAGCCATGCACATCTCAGTGTAACAATCAGACAAGTGTTCATTCATTTACAGCAAAAACTGACTGAGTGCCTCTCCAGTGCTTATACTGAAGCATAGGACCTCATGCTTTTGTTTCTACTTTGCAGATGGAAATTTTATGGAAGGGGAAGAAATCTTTCCATGGGCCCTTGAAATCACAGCTCAACCTGTCCTGGCCCTGACCATCAATGCTTAGGTGTCTGTAAGGCAATAAATGGTGTCTCTATACCAGAACAAATTTCCCTCAAGAAGTTCTCTTTCTGGAAAGGACAAGTGTTGTGGCCCTCCAGGACTGTTTGCTCTTTGTAGAACTGAATCGCTCACAACAGAGTTTTCATGACAAACAGGTCAAAGACCTAGTTTAGGTTTACACCAGCATTCCATAGCACCTCTGTCTCTACAGAACCTCAGGGTGAAAGTCAGCAGTTTCAAGGCTGTCTCTCTAATAGCTTTGGGCAAAGGGAAACAACTGCATTCCCCAGTGACCTGCACACATGTGTTTATGGTCATAGAAGCTGGGCTTAAAAAAAAAAAAAAAAGAAGCTGGGCTTACCCCCGGAAGACATTTGTCAGAGTTTGCTCTAGTCGTGGTGTTTTATTTGTGCTGTTTTCCTTTGCCAAGAAATCATCTTCTTTAAAAAAAAAAAAAAAAAAGTAATCAGTAAGGGAAGGATAAGATACATAATTGTGAAGCTCTAACGATGATAATAGTAATGAGAATGATGCTGATGATAGCTAACCCTGTTTCACACTCACAGTGTAACAGGCATGTGCTCTCTGGGCTTTACACATTACTATTCAGAATGGTTCTCTTAACACATTTATGAAGTAAGATAATATTAGCATTTCTGATGGACTAATGAGGAAACTGAGGTAGATAACTTCACAATACTGAACCCAAACCTTGTAGCTAGTAGGTTATACATATAAAAATTAGTTCTCACCAAAATAAATTCTAAGCAATTTAAGCAGTTAGATGCACAACATGAGATCAGAGAAGAAATAACTAGAAGGGAGCTTTTAAAAATATGTTTATCATGTCTAACAATGTGATGTGTTTTCTAGGCATGCGTACAGGTAGAAGAAATCACGAATATATCCAAAGACCTATTTTTAACTTCTAAGTGTCTAAAAGTATATATATAATTAGGAAGCAGACTGTTTTTTAAAAGCCAAAAATATTCTTAATGATTAATGCCTTCAATATGTAAAGTGCTCATGCTTCAAAAAGAAAAACAGCAATACCCTGAAAGATAAATAGTCAAAGAATAGGAACAGACAATTCACAAAAGAAAAAATAAGCAGTCCTCGTACTATATGAAAAAGAATGATAACACTCTTATTTAGTTACTACTCTAGGTCAAGAACTGTGCTCAATACTTTCATTATCTTATTAAATCTTTAAAACAACTGTATATGATGCATGCCCAAGATCTCAAAGCCAGTAAGTAGCAAGACTGGAAATCCAAGTCTGACCAACTTCAAACCCATAACTTAACCATAAAGCTGTACACTTCATCAATGGTATGCTGGCACCAGCTCATGCCCACCCACTGGAGTCTACTGTATGTGCCTCTTCCAGCTCTCTTTGTACCCTTGTCTTGGTGGTAGCTTGATGAGAATATTGATACCACAGCAATCAGCATATGCTACAAATGTAGCCCCCTCATAAAACTACTTGTTAAATATTTCTCGGCACATGGCTTACTGTCTCCCTAGAACTGAACATAGGAGCTTTAAGAATCATGTTCCAGGACCCGAACAGAGGAACTTTATCAAAGCACAAGTAATATTGCTGAACTGTTTTCCCAAATGTCAACCTTATCACTCAAATGTGAACTAAAATAAGTTAGAATACCACATTTGTCTACAAATTAGCAGATATTAAAAGAGAACAATGGTAAATCAAATCAAGATACCAAAGGCATGTAAGTTAGTTCAACCTGCATGGAAAAGCATCTGGTACTGTATCTCAAGGTTCTTTAAGAAGCTCATCTATTTCAATGTCATAATCTCATTCCTGGAAATCAGGAGGAAATTCTCAGTGCCACAGACAATGACCTGTGTGTAATGATGTTCATTTCACCATTGCTTAGTGTAAAACTTTGGAAACTGCAAACTACTTAAATAGCTAACAGTAGGACAACTGTTCAGCAGGTGTGCAGCAATCATGTGATGAGATGTAGTAAAGCTATCTAAAAAATGAAATTTTTAAAGATTTTATTTATTTATTCATTAGAGACACACACACACAGAGAGAGAGAGAGAGAGAGAGAGAGAGAGGCAGAGACACAGGCAGAGGGAGAAGCAGACTCCATGCAAGGAGCCCAATGCGGGAGTCAATCCCGGGATCACAACCTGAGCCAAAGGCAGATGCTCAACCACTGAGCCACCCAGGTGTCCCTAAAAAATGATTTTTCAATTCAAAAACATTATAAAATGATGTACAAAATGATCCATGTTACTCAAAATATGTTTTTCACCTACATACATCTTTTTGTTATATACCACAGCGAAGTTTTGCATGTTTCTTCATAGAAGTCCTGCATATATTTGATCATATCTGCATCTGTACCTAGAATGTGTGTACATATAGTACATATATTACAAATAATGTATGTGACATTGAGATATTTTTGCATATGTATATATACACATATATTTCTAAAATAAACAAATGGAAATGTATATCATGCTTACAGAATTAAAGTCTGAATATTATAAAAATATTAATTCTTCACAAGTCAATGTGCAAGTTTAATGAAATATAAAAAGAAATCTAAAATACATTTCCAATAGAATTTTTCATTTTTGGGCTTGATTAAATGATTCTGTAGTTCATCTGTAAAGTTAGGTGAGATGACAAATAATTCTCTTATTTAGGAGTTTTATTTTCCAGATTTCATAGAATGAGCATATATCACTTCTATATCTGAAAAAAACCTTAATAATAAATAATGATAATATAAATGTTTGATGCATATTAATAAGCACATAATGAAGTCTTTAGAATTGATATAGTCTTTCATATCTGTGGACCTTGAGATGAGGACCATATAAGAAGAAGAAAGCAAGTACCACAAATCTCAAGGAGAGAGATCTTTTCTATCAGGGACCTGGGGAGTCAAGAAAGTCACTATTATCCATACCTGAGGTGACCATTTGAGCAACACACTATACTCAGGGCTTGAATCTGTTCACTTGAAGTTGAGATGGTGAGCCTTCTGCCCTCTGGGAAAGCTTATTATCACTCATTATTTGAAGCCCATTGGAAACACTCCAAATTTATTGAGGGTTAGCAGCTCCCACTCCTACAGAAATGATTTTTTTTTAGGTGTCTGCCTTTGCCCTTTCTTAGGGAAGGTGCTGCTTTCAGCTTTGAGAGGGTTAAAAATAAAATGCCTAATAATATATCATGAAAATAGTTAAAATCTTGAGAGCAGTGACAGTGGCCTTAGGATTCCTGTCTAGATTAGTTTATTTCCCCCTTGAGTAAACATTGAAACCAAATGCAAGTTTTGCAATAGAGGCAACCTTGTGTACAGGAAATAGCATGGAATCTGAAGTCCAAAGACCTGGTTTGAGTCACATCTCCCCCTCTGTCTAATGGGATGATGTGAAGTAAGCCAGTAAACTGTACATTTTTTTCACATCATTCACTCATTCAGTCAACCAGTATATATTGCTGCCCTACCACATATCAAGCACTGTCTCAGCACTAGAAATCAGTAGAGATAAAAAGCCCTTACCGATGCAGATCTTACATTTTAGTTGCAGACACAGACAGCACCATCAAAATAACCAAACAAGGATTCATATAACTGTAAGGTTGTTAAAACTGCTTGCAGAAAATTTAGGGTAGGGTAATAAATAGAACATGTAGGGAGGGAAGGGAGTGGATAGGAAGAGTTGTTTGATGACCTTGTCAGGAAAGCCTTTCTAAGGTTGTGATATTCAAGCAAAAAGTCAACCCAGGGAGCTAGCCCTGGAAAGACTAGGGGAGAGCCTTGAGGTAGAAGTACAAGTGCAAAGGCCCACAGCTGAGGAAGGAACATCTAGAAGGCTGGCATAGCTAGAGTGGGTAAGCAAAGGGAGAAGTTGGTAAGCGACAAGGTCAGACTGACCTCACCACAGAGTAGTCACAGAGATGAACCAGTGTGTGAGGATGGCTACAGGGGCCAAGACATTGTCTGTACTACCTCTGTTGACTAAGTAGGAGGAGTTCTTTGTTTGGACAGAAGGAAATTTAGCAGCTGAGATTTTCCTTGAGAGGTCTTGCCAACCCCAGTTCATTCGGGCATCAGTAGAGGCTACAGCATATTCCATACAAGGTGTTTGTTTTCTGTGCAGAACCCGTCTGGGTCAGCAGCTGGCCAGGACCAACAGCTGGTCCCTTCATGCAGTAGGCATTTGGCACACAGGGGTGTACTTTAGCCATTCAGACTTGGGATGTCACATACAGGAACAAATACCTGATGGCATAAGACTTTGCTGGGAAGCCTTTCACAATGTGTGGAATGGTATAAAGAAAATGTGTATGAGGACAGCTTCACTTCTGATTGTATGTGGCTGTAAATGGGCAACACTTATTATTTAACCTTTATTGTGCCCTTTCTAGCTGGGCTCAACTGCATGTCTTGTATCTGACGTAATCTCTCATCTGCTTGACATTTGGAGAGTTATGATCAGTAGAGAATGATGTGGGAAACCAGTCTCAATCATAATCACCCTTTCCCACAGTCTAAAAGGGAGTAAGATTCACTTAGTTTAGCATTTGACAGCATAATGCAGGGTTCTCAGACTTGCCTCTCTTCCCAGACCGTCACCTCCCTTCTACTACTCTGCCATTAGTCTTGACCTTGCTGCTCTTTCTCTTGTCACTGCTACTCTGCCTACCTCTTCCTGCTGTCCCAGATCACACTGTACTTTCCTGGGGTCAATTCCTCTGTGCAGAAGTGTGGGAAGAGGAGGGAGAGGCCGCTCTGCTCAATCCGCAGGGTACTGTTGTCTCAATGTCATGATGTGGAAATACCTGCCTGTTTGCAGGATCTCCAGGCCACTGTGATCCGAGAGCACAGAACCTTTCCTAAACCTTGGTCTCAGAGAGTGCATGGGAGACCTACAAAAGTTCAAGTGGACTTGAAAGCTTTTCAAATATGCTTTCCTGTTGTTAATCTGCACATTCATCTGCACATCTGGCTTGGAAAATCTCAAGCCACAAGATCAGCTCTGTTTAGGGTGACTGGTTTGCCACTGCAGTAAAGCCGAATACAAACATGGACGAAGAGGC
Source organism: Canis aureus (assembly GCF_053574225.1). Lineage (NCBI taxonomy): Eukaryota > Metazoa > Chordata > Mammalia > Carnivora > Canidae > Canis > Canis aureus. Next base: position 53,886,377 of record NC_135615.1, read on the forward strand.
TGCTGGTACCCATTTGTGATGATGATGGTACCTCATCAAAGTGGGAGGTGAAACGTTAGAATCCCTAGACACTTCAAGTACACCCAGCCTGGAGAAACCGTAACAAAACATAAAAGAAAGCCAGCATCGCCATTAGCCACTCATCCCCTCAAAGCCTCTGGTGCTGAGCCAGCAATTAAGACTGCCGATTTGTCTTCCAGGTCCCACTGATCTTCCCGGGAAGGAAATGGACAGCTGTCACACTCTGGCCCACTAGGCATTGGTTGCCAACTGGGAAAGTCATCAGAAAACTTCCTTGAAATGGTCATTGGGTAAGTCATTTGGATATTGCTCTCAGCTACATCTGTTCCTCATACTGAGAGTCAGTGTGTTGGTTTCCTAAGGGCTGGCTCTTAAATCTACCATATCTTGTTTTAATAATGAACACAATCAGATTTGTTTGGACTTTGGAAAATTATACCCCCTGAAGCCCCAATTTTTTCATGCAGGTAGAGTCTAATAAAACAATTTTTAGGGGTAGAATGAAAGGTCCAGAGATGGGCAGTGTTACAGTAAGGCCACATGCTTCCTGGTGGATAGTAGAAGCAAAAGAGCACAGCGTAGAGGCTGCCAGCATGGCCCTCCCCATGTGCTCACTGATTATGTAAAGTCCTCCCTCAAGAATTTTGTTTTTCATGTCAACAGCTTGTGGCTACTTCTCTCTCATTCTTCCACCTTGTTATTGTTTTACTACAATTGTAGTCCCCTGCCCTGCAGTGAGGCCACCAAGAGTCTAAGCTCTGACTTTACAGGAGTAGAGGCCTCCGACCCCAATCCTTTAGATACTTCCTCTTGTTCCATTCACTCCAACAAATATTTACCAAAAGCCAGCTGGTATTAGCAGTGGGACTAACAAAAGTTAGTTAGTTTACCCCTGCTTCAGCGGATCTTAGAGTCTAGCAGGAGAAGGCGGACACATAGCAGGTAATGTTAATAGTTTCAGCACAGCATGTTAAGTGCTGAACTAGAAATCTGCCCCCTGTGGTGTGGGAGCCCAGCGAAGAGAGTGCCACAGCTCAGCCTGAAAGTTCAGGGAAGATTTCATGTCAGAGATTATGACTAAATCAGGTCTTGAGGGATAAGCAATATTAAAAGAAATGGGAAAGGTGTTCCAGATAGAGGAATGAGTATAGTTTAAGCCAGGGCAGAAAGTCATAAAATAGCATAGGGCCTGCAGAGAATCATAAATAGTTGATATTATTTAAGCATAAAGTGTGAGTCAAGAAGCAACAGGTGGTAAAGTTGAAGAGATTGGTAGGAAAGTGCCAGGCGCTGAGGACCTTGCAGGCCAGGCAAAATAACCTGAATTCTCTGCGTGGTATATAGTTTTTGAATGTATTGAAGTAGTGAACGATGTGGTCAGATGTAAATGTTAGATAATTTTTTAAATGTCTTGACATATGGCTTCCAGGGGAGTAATACTGAGTAATACTTCCAGGAGATGAGTTATGCAGTCCAGTGTAGAGATGATGAGTGGGCATGGAGATAGAGGGTGAAATTGAGAAATTGTTGACATGGTGATTAATTGACTAGGTGTTGGAGAGGTAAGAAGGAAGGATACGTTGAAAGTAACTCGGGTTTCCACACCCTGGCAGGGTAGATAGTGGAGCTATCAGTTGGATTAGGTATATAAATGAATGTGTTTGGAGGTACATTTGCCATGTAAGAGGCAGTGGGAGTGCAAAGCACACAGGTACCGTTCATGGAAATTATCTCTGATAGTGATTTGCAAGCTAGTGTTAAAGATTTCAAGGAGAGGATTTTTAAGTCACAGAAGCAGCTTATCCTAGAAGTTTGCTAAGCTTTCTAAAAAGAAAAAACAAAGTAAAAATATGCAGAGATGAATCTCTGATTTGGAAATACTTCGAGTGCTGTTCTCCCCATGAACCCCTGCTCTCCCACATCCACCCCTTGATGTCCTTTAGTCACCATGTCGTTAGAAACGTAATGTAATGTAATGTCCTGTAAGTCCTAAGTTCCATTGACAGAACTATGAGAATTTAAAATATTCCTCTCCCAGGATGCCAGGGTGTCTCATTCGGGTAAGTGGCCAGCTCTTGGTTTTGGTTCAAGTCATAATCTCAAGGTGGTAGCATTGAGCCCCATAGCAGGCTCCACACTCAGTGGGGAGTCTGCTTGAGGATTCTCTCTATCTCTCAAATAATAAATAATCTTAAAAAAAAACCTCTCCCATTTTGGACTTTTCCGTTATGGTATTATGGAAAATTGGTCAGAATGCAGTTTCCTATCCTCTTTGTTGTAACTTCCATTTCTTTAAATCTTTCTGTTGTTCTGTCACTATCTACATCTATATCTATCTATTATATCTCGCTCAAGAATTAGAACTCACAAATTTCTGACACTATAGTAAAAATCGGTTGCATTTGCTTGTTTACAGAGGAAGTTCACTAGCGATAACCTTTTGTCCCTTTGGCCTTCTCTTCCTTCACAACTTCAGTTTTCCTTTGAAGATTTAAGTAATTCTGTTTGAAGCATAAAAATTATGCTTGACAAAGAAATACTAAGTTTTATTGCCAGAGGTGTGATTAGGCAGGTGGATGAACTACAGTAGCTGGATTTAAGTCAAGCTGCCCTTTGGACTAGCACTATGGAATGAAAATACAATGTAAGCCATAATACATAATCCTAAATTTTCTGGTGGTCACAATAAAAAAGTAAAAAGAAAGAGATTAATTAATTTTAAGTGTTTTATTTAACCCAATATATCCAAAATATTATCATGATTTCCACATTTAATCAGTACAAGTATTTATTAATAAGGCTGATTTTTTTATACAAAATGTTCTGTTTCTGGTATGTGTTTTCCACTTAGAGCACATTTCAGTTTAGATACTAAGTTTTCATCAGAAACCTGTGATCTGTATTAGCTGTCATGAAATTAAATTTGAAAAAGTACATTCGTGTACCCAAGGAATTATTATTTTTTTAAAGATTTTATTTATTTATTCATGAGAGACACACAGAGAGAGGAAGTGACAGGCAGAGGGAGAAGCAAGCTCCATGCAGGGAGCCCGATGTGGGACTCGATCCCGGGACTCCAGGATCACGACCTGGGCCGAAGGCAGGCGCTCAATCACTGAGCCACCCAGGTGTCCCCCAAGTTATTCTAAACCTATTTAAAATTTTATAGTTGCACACTGTGTTTTATGCTCGTGGCCACCCGTGACTCCTGTGTGGGGCAGAGTAGTGGTAGACTTTTTATCCTTCCTCTCATCCCAGTCTTCTGCATGCTGTACATGAACTTTAGGTAACTGAATATTTCTGGAAGATATTTATGTAAGTTTGCAAATCACCTGAGCCTTTGAGATCTCACCTGGTAGCTCTAGTTAATGGAGCTCTCAAACTGGCTCAGTCAGGCTCCAGAGGATCTTTAGAGGATGGAGAAGAGGTCATGAGATGGTGAAATAGAATAGAAAAGCATTTGATCAAGACAGGGAGGAAGGGTGTAGTAAGTGTCCTGTAAAATAAATTTCTGCCCATTTTAAAACATTAATTGTATTGGGAAAGATTTTTGTAATTTGAAAGTTGCCTTGAAGGTAAGTTTCAGACCTTAGAGAAGGTTTCTGCTGTTGTTTGTCAGCTTGGTCAGTCAGTTGCTAGTTTCACTTTAGGTCCAGATAAATGATTAGAAAATTTCACCAATTACTCTTTGTACTGAAAAAAAGAAAAAAAATTTGCTCCAATGTGATCCTCATTACACCCCAGAAAGTAAGAATTCTTCGTGTGATGAATGTAACCTAAGATTAAAGCTCATTACCTCCATACCAATGCATGTGCACACACATCACACACATACATGTGCACTCACATGTATATACTTAAGGACATGAGTGGCTTCAGAGCAGAAAGCTTCCCTGACAAAGACCAGTGGAAGTGTTGGAACTGCATCGAACGCTACATCAGAGCTTAGCAGTCAGAAGGATTGTTTCCTTGCCCTCAGATATTTTGAGTTTCTGGTATGGGTAGAGGAGTGAGAGGTGAAGAAGCAAGGAGTCCCTCCTTCCTTCTGCCTCTCATGCCATGGACTCCAGTGGTCTGAGCATGGCAAGAGTCTGTCCTAGATGCCCCCCCCCACCGCCGACTGGGAGCCCACTTGTGGAGATGATGGGCGGGACAATTCTAGGCTGCTCCAGGCACCTCCTGACCTACCCCTCATCCTCCTCCATCATTTCTGCTCACCATCCTCCTTCTTTTGGTGATTATTTAGCAGACTTCTTGCCTTAGGAGTATTTTGACACATTCCAGGAAACATGGGCCTTTCATCTGTTTGACTTTTTGAGATGTTTTGGGCAAGCTCTGAGTCTGCTGTCTGCTTTCTTTTACCCCCTCCTCTAACTCATCATTTTCAATTTATTTTTTTAAGTTTGAGCTCATATTGCATTTAATGTTAACATTTAGATAAAAACTCTCACAACATTTCATATTTTTATCTGAGCTTTTCCTGGGTCTGAACACCAGTCAGTTAAACTTAGTAACATTTATGAAATGCTTTGTTCTAGGGTCTTTGCTGGGTGCTTTGGTGTCAAACATACTATAAAACAACAGTCAGGTGGAGGGGAAGCAAATGAGAAAATGCTGGACTTTCTTCCATACACAAACCAGTGTGGGATGAACACTTAAACACATAATTCCTAAAAGACAAATTGGTAACACAGTATATATACATTTTTCTTTGCTCTCAAAAGTTGCTCTGGTGATCTGGTTATTTGCGTTCCGATCCTGTTAGACACCAAGTGAATATTTTATGAGACCAAAGCCAAAAATGAATGGAAATCACAAAAATATCTTGCCAGGTCTTCACCTTGGATCTCTGAGTGCTTTATCGTATAGTAACAATGTGGATTGAGGCTTCATTTTTAAGCATGTTATTAGATAAATTCACTAACTTATCTTTACCCCATTAGAAACGTGGACCCTGAGATTTCATATATATTACTCATAGAGAACTATTTTTCCATTAAATACCCACAAAAACCTGGGTGCGGGAAAGCAAGACCACTGAACATGTAATATAAGCAGGATTTCACATTAAATCAGAGATTGCTTGAGGATGGGTAGGTTGGAAATGGGGAACGGCGGGCTGGAGCCAAAGGAGAGGCAGGAGAGAAGAGAAATGAGGAGAGGCCTTCCTGGCTATGGAAACAAACCTGAGCCGTGAAACAGAGTCCAGAAGGAATATATATCCATTTAACCAGCCCCTGCCCCATGGTCTCTGCCACTCGTCTCTAAATTCCCTTCTCAAAAGTATCCATGTCTTCTTCTGGTGTGAGGCTTCTGTAAGAAGGTTATTTTTACCTTCTTATTTTTACCCTCCATGAGTCAGTTATTTCACCTTAAGTGACACACACAAGAGTTGCCAGTGCTTTGAAAGGGACACACAACTCCATGACTGTGAACTTTGCTACCTCTGGGCACCTAACTGACAATCCTTTCCTGATAAGAAATTACCACTGGTAGCTCACATGGCAATTAGAATAGGAGTCGAATAAAAGTAGGAAAGATGGGCAGCCTGGGTGGCTCAGCAGTTTAGCGCTGCCTTCAGTCCAGGGCATGATCCCAGAGACCTGGGATTGAGTCCCACGTCGGGCCCCTTGCATGGAGCCTGCTTCTCCCTCTGCCTGTGTCTCTGCCTCTCTCTCTCTCTCTCTCTCTCTCTCTCTCTCTCTGTCTCTCATGAATAAATAAGTAAAATCTTTAAAAAAAAGAAAAAGTTGGAGACAGTTTGGGGGCTGGGACTGACTTGTGAGATTCAAGGGTCTGAAAAAGGAGGAAATCTTTGGTGATGGACAACAGATATAGATGGGATTTCATCAGGACCTGATTTGCTACTGAGAGAAACAGAAGAATAAGTGATGTACTAGAGAACTGTGATGGTCTGTGATGCCCTTAAGGCAGCATCCATTCTAAAACATGAAGCCTAGGTTCCAGTGAGGCTTTTCGCCAGCTGTGTCATCCTGGGAAACTCACTTAGCCCTCTAAGCATCAGTATCTCCATCCACAAAATAAGAACATCAGCCAAGATCATGTTTTAGGTTCTTTCAACTCCAAAATTTTTTTCTACTTCTTACCTTTTATGTTTTTAGTACCTTGAGAGGAATAGTTAGAAAACTGTTCACTAAACTGTAAAAACTTGGATTTTCACCAATGATCCTTTCTATGGTAGGGGAGTGCCGAGAGGAAGGGAGTCCATGTTAACTTTGCAAATCCATTGTCTTATTTGATAATATAATAATTAGGAGAAATAGGCAGGAAATTCCAAATCTGTTACCTCGTTTGGTATTTACAACAAGGAGAAATGGGCAGAAAAGCTACCATATTTACCAGTGACATTAAACTCAGAGTTTAAATGAATTTTTTGCAGAGCTGCCTAATCAAAAGGGCTGGAACTAGATTTCAGGTCTCCAGAACCCTGGGTTTGGGTACTGGTTGCATACTTGCCTATACTTTTTTGCATGATCTTTCCAGAAATGTCCAGAAACACAGGGGAGCTGCCTGAGTTGTGACATCCCCAAATGATGTCAGAAGAAGGACTCAGCTTCTCACATCATCTACACTTTTCTTTGGTCAGCCTGTAACTGTCTTTTAGCCAGTGGCCTCCCAAATAGGATGCAGACACCCCAGGCAGGCACAAATGATGTTTTAGGGTACAGAGGGTGAAATATTAAGAAAAATTCTATTACATTCCTTTTGTGTCACTCTTACAATTTATTTTTGTGTATTTTATAAGATTTATTAGCACAAATCATCATCATAAATAGCACATGTGATACAATTCATAAATGGGGCCATATGTTTTACTGATTAAATCCATGATTAAAATATTTGGAGACTGTATTTTAGAAAACAGAAGGAAGGGTATATAGGATGAAGGAAGCCATATGGCCGTTCATAGGGGTCCCTCTTTTTCTCCTCCCTTCTAATGACTTTGGCTGGGAGGTGGGCAGGGGTGTAGTAAGGGGCAGGTTCAATCAGAATCTTGAAGAAAATCCAGAAAAGTAGACTAACGAATGGAACTGCTCTGGCCGAACTGGGGCAGCTGGTCACATGCTCCCCACCAGCACAAAGATCTCTGTCTCTCTCACACACTACAGCCCTTTGTCCGTCAGAATCCACAGTTCCGTTCAGCTGTTCTTGCTGTCACTTGCCTCCTGTCTTTCTAGTCTGGTAGGCAATAAATGTCAAGCCTAACTTCACAAGCCTTTAAAAGAAACAGTTGAGAGGGAGAAAAATATATGTCCAGATCAATGAGCCTCTGGGTCTCTTCTAATGGGAAAACAAAGTCCAACCTACCCAGAGAAGAGGACTTGGGAATTTTGACATTCTTTATACTTAGAAAGGAGTTGACAACTGATTGCTCATGTTCTCCAAAGATCCTTACACTCTGCTGGGAAGATGATAAAATAGGGAGGGAATGCTCTGAGGAGGAAGAAGACTGGTGCCTTTCACCTTTGGGTGAGTGTCCCTAGGATTATTGAATCGTTAATGTAGGAAAAAGAGGAATGGCATGTCATGTTAAATAACTAAATGAGCAACTCTTACTATAATGGCAAGCAAGAGGCCATCTCTTAGGGCCCATATTTGGGACTGTGTCGAGGGGAAAGAGAGCTGTAGGTGGGGTGGAATGGTGCCTTTATGTATAAAAGAAAAAAATACAGCACCGAAGGAGTCCACCCGAGGATCAAGGTCACAAGTGTGCCTATGGCACGAAACTGCTCTCTGCACTCATTGTTGTCTGTAGACGGTAAAGGCACCATGTCATTGTTCCGGCATTTTATTGCCAGCAGGGACCGCAGACACTGTCTCACGACAGCTTGGTGGGTATGACAGGCTGGCTGGGACGGAATCTGGAGCTTTCCAAGTCTGAGCTTTCTGTCTTTAAAGTGAGTAGCGCTTACTCTGTCTGAGGGGGTCAGGGGAGGCCAGGTCTTTCGCTTCTTGGTGTTTCTGTCACTATGTTCCTTGGACAGACTCAATTTCCTTTTATAGAGAAAATCCATTTGTGAGAGAATTCTGAGAACATTCCTTTCTCCTTGGGGACGCAGTCTGATTAAAGAGGTAAGACACTAGTGTGAAATTATCAATATAAAGCAACATGTGAACCAAGACACAGCAAGTGGTAATTTCCATAAGCACCATTACGTTCCTTGAGGACAGGAGAAAGCTCTCTCACCTTGCAGGTAAATAAAGGAGCAAAGGAAGTCCTCATGGCCGCTGTCTGGTAGCCTCCTCTGCTTTCCTTCATTCTGCTGGCCATCTTTGGCTCCAGGGCCTGGATCCCAGAGGCCTAGAAATGAGACGAGTGGGATAGAGTTCATAGCTTAGCAGTGGCGGGAAGCTGTAGCTTCTAAGTCTCCCTTCCCAGCTTAGAGCCTGCACCGGGCATTCATCAGTGGCCTGTACGGAGTCGCAGAGGGAGGGACAGAGGCAAGGGAACATGGCAAACACAAAAACTGGCGACATGTGTTGATGAAGAGAACCAAATACTGACCGTCACAAATGATCATTATTGTTGTGTTATTTAAATAAAAATGAGGTTGGTTAACAAGCAGCCATGCCTAGCAGAAGGAGACGAATGCTGTTCTCTTCCTTAATAAATCCGCTGCCGTAGTGAGAGTGGTTCAGAATAAACTATTTAGAATAATTCTCTTCCATGTTCTTCTGGTAAGGAGATTTGAAAAAGCCAACCTTAACAATCACTGTGGTGGCAGTCTAACTAAAATACCACAATACATGGTATAATAAAAATCATGTTTTTTTTTTTTTCTTTTCTTAGACTTTGTATGTACATGCTCTTCCAAAAGTGTGAAGGTCTTATAACTGGGGGGGAAAAAAAAAGACTGAAAACACCAAAACTTTCCAAACTTTATACTGTCTGAAAATCTGAGACACGGAACTTATTCCTACTACACCGTGGGTTTTTACATTAACATAGCCTAAGTCAACTAGAATTCTGAGAACTTGAAAAACAATGAGAAGTAGTCAGTTGCTTGTTGTTATGTTACCTTGTTTGGCTCTGATTGTAGACATTTATGAAGGTTTCATTATTACCTCCCCCACCTTTTTCTTTTTGCTGGATTAGATTAGATGAGACTATAGATTCCATTTCTGTTCCTTTTTAATGTTTATCTTCAAATTTTTTTTGTACACACACTTAACTATAAAATGTCATCAAAGTCTGAATTTTATTTATCCTTACCTTCCTCCCAAATCAAGCAAGAAACTTGTCTACTAAACAACTTCTACTTACTACCCTTGATTTTATTATCATTAGTAGTAATAGTAGTTACTAAAGTCTTTTTTAACAGTTAACTATACTAACGGTTCCAATCAATATAGCTTTGTGACAGATTGTTCTAAAACTCAGTGACATAAAGAACCAAATTCAGTATTATGCTCATGGAAGGAATGAGTTAGGAATTGGAGCAGGGCAAATTAGAGACAGCGTGTCATTGTTTCACACTGCTTAAAGCCTCCTTTGAAAATCTGGCTGTTGGCTGGGGGCCTCAGTTTCTCCCTTTGTTTTCTTTTCCATGTGGCTTCTCCATGTAGGCTAGTTTGGGCTTCCCCACAACATGGTAGCTGGGTTCCCAGGGCAAGTCCCCAAGAGAGAGGTTAGCCATGCAGAAGCCCTGTCACCTACCCTCAGAAGTCACACATTGCCACTTTCACTGTGTCCTGCTCATTAGGCAGCCACAAAGTCTCCTCAGCTTCAAGGGCAGGGACAATAGACTCAGTCTCTCGGTGGAGGTGTGGCAGGGTTCTCCAATAGCAAGGGCCCGAAGTGTTGCTATGACCATACTTGAAAGATGCAGTCTGTCCCACTCACATATTTTGTGAATTTCCACCGGTGTCTTTATTCTTTACATTTCATGTCTGTCTCCTGGGTTTCTTTTTCTGTGATTAGTAGTTTATCAGCAACACTTACAAATATTGGGTCAAATGTTTTAGACTTTTGTTGATAATAAAATTTACATTGGCAATATTTTCATTAGCACTTTGAAAATATCATCCTATTGCTTTTTCTCCCCCTCTTACAGTACTTTTTATTGTAGTAAAATACACTTAACATAAAATTTAGTATGTTAATCATGTTTAAGTGTACAGTTCGGTGGTATTAAGTACATTTAAATTGTTGTGTGACCATCACCACCATCCAGTTCCAGAATGCTAGAACTCTACCCATTAAATAACAACTTCCAATCACCTTTCCCACAGCCACTGACAATCACCATTCTACTTTCTGTGTCTATGATTTTAACTATTGGAAGTATCTCATGTAAGTGGAATCACATAGTACTTGCCCTTTTTGTGACTGGCTTATTTCACTTAGTATAACATCCTCAAGATTCATCCATGTTTATCATGTATCAGAATTTCCTTCCTTTTTTTTCCCTTCCTTTTTAAGACTAAATAATATTCTATTGTATGCATTTATCACATTGCGTTTATCCATTGAGGGATGCCTGGATTATTTCCATTTTTTCAGTATTGTAAATAATGCTACTGTGAACACAGATGTATAAATATCTCTTTGAGACCCTGCTTTCAATTTTTTTAAACTTTATTTCTTTACATTTTTATTTATTTTTTTTTAGAGAGAGAGAGAGAAAGCACATGAGCAGGGGGGAAGGGCAGAGTGAGAGGGCAAGAATCTCAAACAGACTCCCCACTGAGTGCAGAGCCCAACATGGGGCCCAATGTGGGGCTCGATCTCACGACCCTGAGATCATAACCTGAGCCAAAATCAAGAGTCAGGCGCTTAACTGACTGAGCCTCCTAGGAGCCCCATCAGTTTTTTGAATACATACTCAGAAGTGGAATTGCTAGACCATATGGTAAATTTGTTTAGGAACTGCTATACTCTTTTCTACAGAGGCTGTACCATTACATTTCTGCAGAGTGGGAATACTTCCCCTGGAAGTTGGCAAGCCTTTTACAGGCCAGGTTTCCAAAATAGTTGAATAGACATATTCTATCAGGGCCATTGTTGTCTGAGTGGAGAGAGAGAGACTTATCATTTTTCTGTATCCAGTCTTCCCAGAATCCGTCTATCCCATTGCTTCTAAACATCTATTGTTGCTGATAGAAATCTGCTTTTATTCTGATTGTCATCTATCTTCTCTATCTGGTAACATGGTACTTTTTTTTTTTTCCTCATTATACTTGACATAAAATATCAAGTCAATTTTTGGGTCTGTATTTATTTATCTCAGTCTTATGCATACACTTTAAATCTGAAAAAGCAAGTATTTTTTTAATTCTGGATAATATCTTTTGCCATTTCCCTATTGAGTATTGTTCTTCTGTCATCCTTTATCTATTCCCTTTTCCTGGGGCCTCCGTTGGATATATTGTATCCCCTATATCTCTCAAGCACTTTTACATTTTTAAATCTATTTTTTCTCTCTGTACTGTTCTGTGGATCAGTTCCTTAGAACTATGCTTTAATTTACTAATTCTCTGTTTGACTGTCTCTAGTATCTTAAGGAAGAGGTGTTCTCACTTTCTTCGAGCATCCTTTGTATACTAATTTTAAGCTCATGTTCAGATGGCCATACTGTCTTTGTCTCTTTGTCCTTAGGTAAACTCATCTCCTAACTGCTAACTTTGTTGGCATCTGTAGTCAGTCCTCTTACATATAGAATGTCTGTCGGCAGGCTCATCTCAAGCAGCCATATATATTTTCTTCTTCCCTTTTGACAACCCTCCAGCACTGACTATAGGTTTTGTGGTTGACTCTGCTCTTTTCCTCAAGACTCAGAATTCAGATTCAGGCCTGCTCTTGGATATCCGGGGTACAAGGCTGGAAAATATTGAAAATAATTGTACCTCCGATCCCTAAGCTGGTAAACAGCTCAGTGCAGTTGCTGGCATGGAGGCTCCATTTCTCCATCCTGTCTCCCCATGCACATGGCATACTAGAAGCTTTATCTGAAGATAATGCCAGCAAATAGTGTTATTTTAGTCTCCTTTACAGGAGAGGCCAATCCACCCCAGCCTCTGATTTTAGGAGGTAAGCTGGGCTTCAGTTTTATATCCCTCAGCCTTACATAAAACAGTTTTAATTTCCAGTGTCCCCCAAGCATCAAAATCCACAGTGCCCTCTGCCAATCCAGACCTAGAGCACCCAAGGTCCCCAGACCAATGTCTCTCAACTTCAACTGATGATTCACCTCATCTTTTCACTACTTAATGGATGTCCCTCTTCTGTTGTTTGAAAATGTCTGTCTTATTTTTTAAATCATACCCATGTGTTTTAAATTTTTTCCCTCTTTTAAAAAATCTGCCATTGTTAGATGTATGGAAGATTTGGGGTGTTTAAAATTGTAAATTTGCAATGCTGTCCTAACTGGAAATATGAATTTCTCTTCATTACTCTGTCCTAATTCATTAAATAACACTTAAGATAATACAAGTATTAAAGCAGAGAAGAAAGGATGAAGGTTGTATAAGCAGTATAAAGCCCAACATCTCACTTACTCTTTTGTAATAGCTGAGGTAGAAAAAAAATTGCACAGCATTCTTTACATTAATTGGAGAATTATATAATTTGTGTTGCATGCCCAGGAGAGCCCAATGACATGATGAGAGTCCTGTCTCACTAGTTCTTCTTTGGGGGACACTCACTTTGGTAGTAGGCATTTTCCTATATAGCAAATGGTTTTAATCTTTATACTGTACTTAGGGGTATTCTATTTCTATGGCCTTCCTATTGTAAATTATATAAGCAGAATAGGCAAAATGGCAGAGAATGAGTATATTCTTAGGTGCTGACAGGAAAATTTTTCTCAATGTAGGAAATACTGAATATTCAGAGTTTTCTCTCCTATTTCTTTAAAACTCAGTGGAAAGCCAGTACTATGCATTGTTGCTTAGTATGAAAATGAGGTCCTATTTTTTTCAATTTTTAAATGATACATAAATGGAATTTTAAGAAATCAGATGATTAAACAACTTGTAGATTGAAAGTGTCTCTCTCACCCCAAGCAGCTTTTCTTCTCTTCAGAAGCCACACTTTTTTCCACATAAATAAATGTATGGCATCCACATTTCTATACCTGCTTTTCACTTCTTAACCATATACCTGGAGATTTTTTTCAGTATCAACATACATAGATTGACTTTTTTAATAGCTGGAGAGCATTCTAAGAGTGTACTGTAATTTAATCTGTCCCTTATTTATAGGAATTTAGGCTTTTTCTAGACTTTTGCTACTGCAAATCATTATGCAGTGAATATCCTTATAGATACGGTTTTGCTCACTAATGCTAATTTATTGAGAAATGTTGAGCCAAACTGCTCTCCACTGAGGTTACATCAAAATAAATCTTTAAAAACAAATGTACCATTTTCCTAAACTGAAAACACTTAAAATTTAGCACGTTTATTTCAGTCTACAATTCTATATCCACATTCAAGTTTGTAGCTGACCATACTTTTTTACATGAGGGCAATTTATGATTGGTAGTTAGATATTTTGCAAACAACTTATTTTATTAAAAAAATAAAATATTGTTCAAACTTGCACATTTTGATGACAAATTTTGGGGAAATGATCAGAAATAGGATTAATCTTTGGAATACATTTGTCTTATACTTTGGGTACTTAGCCAGTCCCTGGTCTCATTGTCTATTTTTATGTTTATATATTTTAGAACTTTAAATATATTATGCAGACAGGACAGTTACTTGACAAAAATGTTTCCACTTTGGGAAGGCTCAGAATGCCTTCATCACTCACACCCCTTTTTGGAGGATCCCTTCTCCACATAATCCCTGTCATCCTGGTCTCAGCTGTTTTCATGGAGGCTGAACACTAACCTAGGTGAGGTGGGACAGTATCCTGTGAAGACTCTTGAATCAGCAGCTCCACCAACAGCAGTGTCCTAATCAGGTCCTCACTCAGGAAGGTCAAATGAAGGACTCTCATAGGAGTCATCAAGAGTAGCAGGTAACTCTAAAAACAGAGGAGATAAGTCTCTGGGCAATGGAGAGGGTAGCATCAGCTAAGGCTGATGGGAGCTAGTCATAGGGTCACTGGGGCTCTGACATCTGAATAACTCTTTAGTCCCTGTTGGCCCAGCTGGGCAGCTCAAGGTTTTTTCCTATTGTCCTTTAATGTACTCAGTAAATAAAGTAACTTAAACATAACTTATGCTACTTGCAGCCTGAAAAGAACTGACACAATACTCTTAGCAAATAGTAAAACAGGAACATGTTTGTTTAGTCATTTAACAAATGGCAGCTGTAGGCCTGGGATGTACAAGGTGCTGGGGATCCAGTGATCAAGACAGGACAAAGGTATCCGCTATCATGGAAATTAGGCTTTTATGGGAAAGGCAGTAAAAAAATGAGTAAAAAAATGTAGCCGAGTGGTAAGTGCTATGCAAAGAAGTAGAAGGTGGTGATGGGACAGTAACCTAGTGAATGTTTTTGGAATCGAGAGATCAGATAAATCTCCTTGAAGAAGTTACCCCTAAGCTGAGACCCAAATGACAAGAGCAGTTCATTTGACAGCGAGGGGAAGAGAGACCAGCTAACAGAAAAGCCCTAAGGTAATAGTGTATATATTAGAGAAACAGAATGACAGTGCAGTAGGGGAGAAGCTTTTGTAACAGGAGGTTGGAAAGGCAGGTTGGGATTAGATCACGTACAGCTTTGCATGCCCCAGTAATAATATTCTAACTTGATGAGAAGCCATGTGAAGATTATAACTGGGGGGCCGATACGGTATGATGCATGTTTTTAAAAGTTCACTCTGTGGTGCATTACTAAGGGGATGGTAATAGTGAAGGCAGCTACCACAGTAATTTTGATGCAAAATGATGGCATCTTAGGGTAGAGTGGATGCGCTGTAGGTGGAGAAATATTTAGAATCTGGAATGTGCTTCATATGAGAGAATCTTTAAGACCTGCTGATAGATTAGCTGAGGGGGATGAGTCATGAATGAAAAAAAATTAGGAGAAAATGCACATTAAACTCTAAGTTTTCCTAAGCATTTTAAATGAAAGAATGTTATTTTCTTTTTCCACTTCCTCACCAAGTCCCATTGAGAACTCAGTAGCAAATGGATTGAACCCACTGTTAAGCACTATTTTCCTAGTCTTAGCTTTCTGAATCACAAAGAAAAGATTCTATTAGTTGAGTATGTTGCAGTTTAGAAAGCACTTTATCATGTCTCAGGTATCTGGAAAATTTCTATTCTGTATAACTTATATCCCATGGACTCCAAAGTGGTAGAAGTGGAACTGGTGAAGGCAGAGAGTTGGTTCCTAAAGGTCTAGGGCAAATCTGGGGGCATTTCCATAACTAAGATAATATGAGTTCCTCTACTCTCTCATATTGCACTATATTGGATTAATTGTGTTATCTCTCCTCCCGTATCCTGTGAGGACAATATAGGACAAGGCCCAAGTGCATTTGTTCACCACATTTATATGTATTTGGTGGCGTTGAATGAGTAAGCAAACATGCAGATGAATGAATGAATGAATGAATGAATGAATAAGTAAGTAAATAAATGAATCCTGATACCTATCCCTTGGTTGGCTCTTATAACATAAGTTCTCTAACACTGTCTTTTGGCTCATCTAAGATTGGCTCTTTGCCACAAATAGCTTTTTCGGCTACTGGTTCTAGGTCTGGGTTTCTATATAGTTCACCCATTTTCAGACCCTCCCTTTTATTTAACTGCTCTACTCTTTTCTGCCTACATGATAGTAGATTACTATATAGGATGGACATCCCCATAGAATGTTTGAAAATCCTTTTTTAAGATAGGAGAAAGTTATTTCTCAGAAACTTCTCAGGATAAACTCCCTAAATTCTGTAATCATTGATGTATTGGGGTGGGGAATGTACCAGTCTACTTCTGATGTTATATAAGGCTCTACAAAGTCCCTTTAAGCTTCAGAGTTGATCAGAAGCCATTATGTTCTATTTGGGGACCTAGATATCATATTTTAAAATAGCTTCCCACAGAGCAATTCAGAGGAGAGTACAATGTATCATTTAGGTACCAAATATTGACTATTTCTACAATGAAACAGTACAGAGAGTTCCCTTTATGTTTATCCTTTTATTGCAAATTGGCACAACCTGGTCAAAAATTCTCTGTGGTAGAAGGATATCTGCCAATAAATGAGTCTGTTGAAAGGCACACACCAAACCCAGCATCATAGGCCAACCCTGACCACAGCTGAGTGGTGTGAAGAGGGCTGACAGCCGCATGGTCACCACCCAGGCTGGAGAGCAAGGCAGTGTGAAGTGTTAATGGAAAAATCTGACTTTCTTTACTTCCAGTAACGATGAGCAAAACCAAAATGGAGCTTTCCCTGGTAAGTTTTAAAAGACAATTCCCATTTCAGAATGGAAATACTTACTAGGCTTTTACACTTTGATGTCTTTTTACATATTTCTTTCTGTACAAGAAATGTCTTTTTATAAGCTTATGTTTGCTTGAGAATGATTACTTGTTTCTATTGTAGTTAATCAGCTGATTTCCAATTAGCAATAATCCTGCCTTGGACAAACCTCATTGGCTATGATACTGCCACTGTGCAAAGCTACTCAATTGGTTTCCTATAGCTGCCCTAACAATATGCCCTACAGTGAGTGGCTGAAGCAACAAAAATTTGTTGTCTCATAGTTCTGGAGGCTAGAAGTCCAATATCAAGGTATATTGCAGGGTTAGTTCCTTCTGAGAACCGTGAGAGAAAATTTATTTCATGCTCTTGCCCAGCTTCTGGTGGTTTGCTGCCAATCTTGGGCATTGCTTGGATTACAGATGTGTCACCCTAATCTCTGCCTTCATTTTCACATGGCATTTCCCTGTGTGCTTGTCTCTTTGTTCAAACTGGACCTATAATAAAGACATAGTCATATTAGGGCCCACCCTTATGACTTCGTCTTAACTAATGACATCTGCAGTGAATCCTACCTCCAAATAAGGTCACATTCAATCCTGGGGGATGGGATCGCAACATAAGAATTTTGGGGAGACAGAATTCAACCCATAACAGTCATCAAATACTGTGCTGCACCATTCTGAAGGATTGGGTCTGTGTCTTATGACCTCTGAGCTCAAGCACAGCAACTTAAACTGTGTAAACATTCAATAAATTATAGTTGAATGCCTTAGAATTGTGGTACAAGAGCCCCTCAACAGATCCCTGTGACCTAGAGCCAGAAAGTACTAGGAGAAGTATTGCTACAACTGAATTTCCTTTTTAAAGCCAACGCCTTTTATTTGTACAACTCGTGGTTGATCAGAAAGGTTTCAGATTTCAAACAAATCTTCATTTTCTAATGGAAATAAAGTAGGACCAAGTAATTTCGAAGGCAAATCTAAGAAAAAAAAAATGGAATGAAGTAGATCATGACCAGCTGGGGAAATCTTTTGGAGATTATGGAGACCTAAGACATCTCTACTGTCTACCAGCTTTAAATTGATAAAACACAGACACAATAAATTGATAGGTGAAATTAAAAAAAAAAAAAAAAAACTAAAACAGAAAAGCCAAACAGCTTTGTTATGATGGGCAAACACTCTGTGGCCACCAGGGACATGTAGGAAGAATCCAGTGGAAACTATTTCTTAGGTTAAAATCAAGGTGCTATCTCTTAATCTGCCTTCCCACACGGGAGAGGTTGGTGCTACTGAGCAGACTGTCAGGATGGGGATTGCAGACTTGGTTCCACCAGGACAGCAATAGGAAAAAGAGTAATGAAATTTGACTGCTAGGCCACGTTGTAACTTTCATGGGCTCTTGGGTACTTTGGTCTTTGTAGGCCCCTTCTTTCAAAACAAAGGCAAAAATCAAAAATTCTATTTCATAACTGTGTTGGCATTGGTATATTAATAGTACCTATTAACACATTATTTTTGACCTCAGAGGTCATTTTTTTTCCTTCTCATTTCAAAAGCAATTAAAACATTTCCATAGCCCCTAAAAGCATTTTCAGCCCTAGGCACTGTGCCCTCCGTGCATGACTAAGGGACACGTCTACCCTCCCTGGCCACACCAGAGGGGCCTCTGGAAGATAGGCCTTGGACCTCAGTCCAGGTATATGATGTACATGATGGCTGAGAAGAGAAGAATGTCCATGGCTTCTCATAACCTCTTCCATGAGGCAGGCAGTGAAGACACGGGTGTAGCCTATTTCCTGCCTGTTAAGCCAGTAGCCCCTCCCACCAGCAAGTGAGGTGCAGGGGGAGCGGTGGACCCCACCCATCTCCATCAGCGTAGGCCCCATTCTGTCCACTTCTGTAGGCTACAGGATTAGTCCTCATTTCTCCTGTTCTGCTCTCTCACTCCTGCCCTCTCCACCTAGAAATCAAAGAAGCAGCAGAGGCACCGAGGGCAGCTCAGGTGGCTGTCAGTAGCAGGGGCAGTGGAAAGGAAGGTTCCCCTGGAATCTTTCAAAAGGGCATCAGTTGGGAGAGTGGAAAGTGAAAGGGAAGACAAATCTCATTTGTGAAGATTAATCTGTTCCAAGCAAAGGGCTGTCATGTTGAATTTGCTGTCATGTTTCATTCTAAGGACAATACTGCTCTGCCCGGAGGCATCCTCATGGCCTCTTGCAGAGGAAGGAAAGAGGCCTGTTAAGTGGCAAAGTCTAGATTCGAGGTTAGGTTTGCTGGGCTCTCAAGCCCAGATGTGGTATTTCACTGTCTACATTTTAGTTGACAGTTCGGTTCAAGAAAATTTATAATGGAGGTCGGATAGTGTGAGGAGGAGGAAACATTTTTTAAAGATTCCCACGCACGGGAGGGTGGCTTTTGCAAATTGACTCAGAAGATTTAAGTATCACAATGTGTATCTTTGCAGGTTCATTCATTTTACCCACAATCCACCAATAGCACCTTTGTGACATGCCATTGACATCTAGTAAAAATTCAGCAGCGCCTGTGAGTCTGGTGATTGTCATAACCTACTCTCAGAGTAGGTTATTAGGTTTATAATCTACTAAATAGCTGGATTAAGGAAAAGCCCTGGTTTCCACTGCAGGACCATGATCCTCTTTAAATTGTTTTTTATTTAAATACTAATACCTTTGCTTCAAAAAAAGCTGATCTGATACTTAACATAGCTTTACAGTAACAAACACTTAAATATATTGCCTGGCTTTATGAATTCAATTAAGATCTCCTTGAGTGCATCACTGCTTTAGTTATAAAAAAGAAAAAAAACCTTCACAAGCCCTCTTTTCTCCAATATTCTATTTGTCTGTTATTTAGACCTCAAAAAAACAGGTGCCAGATAAACCTTCTTCGATGCCATGATTAACTGGTTACTAAGCACAGAGTTACTACATGTAATTTCATCAAATTTTATTATTTGGTTTTCTTTGTAAATAGCTTTACTAACCTTAAAGAATTCCTTCCAAGCTCTTTTTCTTTCTTTTATTTTTTTAAAGGTTTATTTATTTATTTATGAGAGAGAGAGAGAGAGAGAGAGAGAAAGAGAGGCAGAGACACAGGCAGAGGGAGAAGCAGGCTCCATGCCAGGAGCCCAACGCGGGACTCGATCCCGGGACTCCAGGATCGTGCCCTGGGCCAAAGGCAGGCGCGAAACTGCTGAGCCACCCAGGGATCCCCTTCTTTCTTTTAAAAACATAAGTTAAATGATTTGCCTTGGTGTGAGATACAGGTCACAGATGTCCTTTCCCCCCAGCCCTTCCTTTTTTTTTTTTCTACCATAAATCACAATTTTCTTATTCTAGGGGTGAAAATACCCGTCAGAGCTCTGTAAAGAATTTCATTTTCCTTAAAAGTGATGTCATTCAGGATATGCCAGTACTTGCCAACATAGATCTCAACAGGAAAGAATTTTAAAATTAACCTGTGAAATAATGCCAAGATGTGAAGAATATCTTGCAGAAGGAAGGTTTGTCTCAACATTATAGAGGGGTGGTCTCTTCATTCTGACCTTCAGAAACTATCATGTGAAACACACCTCCTCTCCTCCTCCCTTCTGTAACCTGGCTTGTCACTTGCTCAGTAGAAAGAAGTTCCCTGCCCAAGTCAGGCAGAGCTCATTAGACACTGCATATGCCATAACCATCCCCCACCCTTCCCCAGAGGTGTTATACATCCTCTCTACCATTATCCCTGGGATGCTTTCTACTTACCAGTCCAATTCAGTTGCACGAATATTTCTACAAGTATTATAAACTATTCCCACACAGTTGTGCTTTTTATCAGTTTGTCTTCAGAGATTTTCTTTAGCATGAATAACAAATCTAGCCTTTTCTCTAAAATAGGATTAAATATATAACATGATAATATAATAATATAATATTGTGGTATTATAATTTATAATAAGAACTGTATATTTGGTCTTCATCCCATTTCTGGTACAAGCTCCTAAAACCCTTGGGCTTGCCTAACTAGTAACAATACACTATTGTGTCTTTGAAAGTTGGCAAGAGAGTAGATCTTAAAAGTTCTCATCACAAGAGAAAAAGTTTGTAACTATATGACGTGATCGGTGTTAACGAAATTTATTGTAGTAATCACTTCACTACACCATGTATGTATACACACACACACACTCATATATAAACTATATATATAGTTTGAATCATTATGTCATACACCTTAAATTAGTACAATGTTATATGTCAATGATATCTCAATAAAACTGGAAGGAAATTTTTAAGAAGAGCAATGGGAGCATCTTTTGTTTATAATATTTGGTCTCTTGGTTCCTGAAATAGCTGCAGGAGATAAAGGTGAAAGGAATGTCTTACTATTCATAACAAGCCCCTCTACCACATTTGAGTTTGTGTTGAAGAGGTGACTTGGGAAGCCCCCAAGGATGGGGCTGATGGATAGGGGAACTAACCATGGTGAGAAAGTTGGAGCTTTAAAGCCTGCCCCTCAACCTCTGGGGACAGGAGGAAGGTTGAAGTTTGAATTAATCAAATAATGGCCAGAAATGTAACCATCCAGGCCTATGTAATGAAGCTTTCATAAAAACCCAGAAGGTTGGGGTTAGGAGAGCTCGTGGGTTGCTGGGAGAGTGGCACACCCAGAATGGCATGGAAGCTCTGCAACCCTTTCCACATACTTTGCCTCCTGCATTTCTTCCATCTGGTTGTTCTTGAGTTCATTCTTTTTATAATGATGCATGTATGATAGGAATATAAGTAGGTATTCACTTAGATCTATAAATAATCTCAAAGACAACACAAATCTAACTCTGGTTTTCTTTTTTTTTAAATTTTTATTTATTTATGATAGTCACAGAGAGAGAGAGAGAAAGAGGCAGAGACACAGGCAGAGGGAGAAGCAGGCTCCATGCTGGGAGCCCGACGTGGGACTCGATCCCAGGCCTCCAGGATCGCGCCCTGGGCCAAAGGCAGGCACCAAACCGCTGCGCCACCCAGGGATCCCCTCGGTTTTCATTTTTGAACAAACCCTAGGTTGCCTGGGCTCTCTTGGGACTCAGGCCAGGTTGGACCGAAAGTGACTGCCCAAGCCTCCATAGGGCCAGGGAGTCCATTACAATTATAGTCAGAGATGAAGGTTTTGGAAATAGTGAATACTTGGCAAGTAGTTTTCATTCTATTTAATGTCATAACTCAACTTACTTTAGTTTGACTTTTCTTTTTTTTTAATATTTTATTTATTTATTCATGAGAGACAGAGAGAGAAAGAGAGATAAGCAGAGATACAGGCAGAAGGAGAAGCAGGCTCCATGCAGGGAGCCCGATGTAGGACTCAATCCTGGGAGTCCGGGATCACGCCCTGAGCTGAAGGCAGACACTCAACTGCTGAGCCATCCAGGCGTCCCAAGTTTGGCTTTTTGATACTGTCTTGACTTCTCCACTTCACCCCACACAACAGGTGATAGAACCTTCTAATTAAAATGAATTAAAATTGTGTCCTGAGAATTTCATGAACTCTGACTTAAGGTCTTTTAAGAATCAATTTAATGTCCCCAAATCTTGGAATGTTAGCATCAATTTGTATTTATCTATGATGGCACCAGTGTCTGAAAATGTATACTAGTTCACAGGATAAGTTAGCAGCCCTTTCCACAGTTGGTTAGAAACACTTGCTTAGCAGGAAGTCAGGGTTGCATACTGGATTTGTACCACTACGCACTCTGTGGAGTCTGTCTGCTACTTCTCCATGACACCCTCCTAGCTAACTCCCTTCAGCCTTTCTAACTTCCTTGAAAGGAAGGATACATTCAAGATTTTAGGTCTGAGAATCACTTAATCCTAGCATCCTAGTGGATCACCTGCATTAACCAATGCCTTCAAGCTCCTCATGTGTTTTTTCCCCTTCCTTCTTAGAATGAGTGCCTAATCAAGTATAGTTGACTCTTTCACGATGTGGCGATTAGGGGCATGAACTCCCACCCACTATTCAACCAAAACTTTTAACTCCCCCCAAAACTTAACTACTCATAGCCTACTGTTGACCTTCAGAAGCATTTTCAATAACACCTACAGTCAATTAACACATATTTTATATATGTATTCCATGTTGTATTCTTACGATGAAGTAAGGTAGAGAAAAGCAAACGTTATTAAGAGAATAATAAGGGAGAGGAAATATAATTTCAGAACCACAGCAAATTGATAAAAAAAAAAAAATCCACATATAAATGGACCGGCACAGCTCAAACCTGTGTTGTTCAAGAGTCGACTGTAATAATTCATTATTGTGGGAATGTAGATGTCTTGAAAGTGTGTTTTGAATGTAGATGAATGTTTATGGAGAAGCTGTGTTTTTAAAATCGGGCAAAGCTGGACGACAGGAGAGAAGACACTCGTGTTAACTGAATTTGGAAAGTTTGAAACTAAGAGAGTCATCTGCCTGTGGCAAAAGATAGATTGAATCTCCCCCAAAGCAATGATTTATATGAAAAGCAGACCTTTTAGAGAATGACTGGAGATGTAGGTATTTTTTAGCCATCTCCCAACTTCATGCCAGCGTGATCTTCCCAATTTGTTCGGCCTGGATATGTGGCTTATGTTATTTTCATGAGTAAATTAATAGCTATTTAAACCCTTTTGGTTGATTCCCTTCAAAGATTGTTTATTCTAACTTAGCCCATTTATATGTGGTAAGTCATTATTTCATTGCATTCTTTTAGTGTTTGGGGAGTTTGTTATTGTTTTTTAATGAAGACACAAAAGATTTGAGCCTCTTTAGAAAAGAGGAGGGTATGTGAAGACTCCTTTCATTGAGAAGTATGTGGTGGTGCGAATTTAAACATTAGCTTCTCTATCAATGTCAAAGTTTGAGAACGTTTTCGCTATCTGGGCACCATGATAGGATAGCACCCCATCTGTGATCCCCTCTACCCAGTGAGGATTTAAGTGTAGTTAACGAGAGTCAAACTAATGAAAAACAGGATTTTGGTGTTGCTGGAATATGTAGAAAAATGTGGAGTCTAAAAAAAATATTTCTCCCGCCAAGACAGCATTGAAGAAACTCGTTATTTTCCATCTGCTTATTTCTTATTCTCAGGGTGAAGTGAAAGCAAAGTTTTAAAACTTTTTTCTCTACTGCAAAATAAATATACTTCCGAAAAATCCCTATCTAGAGAATAAAGCAATTAAGAACTCTCTGGCTGTGAGGATCTAGCCCCAGCTCAACTTAAAGCAACAGTTTCATTGCTTTGCATCAAGATGTGCGTGAGAATCAGCCTGCTCTGATCAGCCAATGTGCTGAGTGACTTGACATTTTAATAAGTAAATATTCAAGCCGTCATGAAATATCCTTTGTAATTATAAACACAGGAAACTTTATGAGATGCAAGTGGATGTTAAGTGGCTCAGCAACACAAGGTCTGAGCAGTTGGTGTGCTTTCAAATTGAGACCTCAGGAAAATTAAATCTACCCAAAGACCATCACCATTTGTTTCAAAGGCTTGATGTTTCTTAAAATTTTTTCAGCTCTCTAGTTTGGAAATACAGAGAGCCTTGAATTCATTTTATGCAAGCAGCATGTGGAGGCTACTGTCTAATATCATGGCAACTTAAACAATTTTTTTGAGCCAAAACAACTCAATAGAAAGTTTAACTTCTACTTTAAAAAGATATGTAAAAGTTATTAATGCCTATGTAAATGTGCAGTACCCAGGAAATTTCCTAATTGCTACATAGTTTATTTTAATTCATTAGATATTTACTTACTAGCTCTATGAGCATAGTCCCAGGCTATGTGTTTTTAGAAAAATTAGCATTACATATGTTGCCCTATCTGTGCTTCCTGGGAAGCCAGATTATGGACATAGTCTGATATGAAAACACTTCTTTCTTTTTTTTTTTTTTTAAGCACTAGATAGCATATATTAAAGTCCCAAATTGATTTTGATCAATTTCTAAAATGTGATAAAAAGCCATAGAGATAGCAGTGGAGAGGTTTATGTTACAAGAAAATATTTAGATAGGCAGTATAGAGGATTTAAGAATATTTATAAGGCCCAGAAAAACTGGTGGAACTTTGGTAGCTGTAGATAGCTGGAGTAGAAATACATGGTTCATACATAGCAGAGAAGAACCACCAGTGAATTTATTGGTTATATCCCTGATTACCTTTTGCAAAGCATGTATGGATCATGCGTGTGTCATCAGTGAGGTTAATCAGTTAGTATCTCTCATTCCATAAATAGTAGATTTTTCCTTTCTTGATATGTATATTATCCTCGTGGTTGGCTCATTCATTGAGGAGCCATTTTTCTCCCCAAGGGCTGTTGACACACATAGGTGACATTACATGCTGTGTCACAGCGCTGGCTCTCTGCAAACTCTTGACAGGATCAGCTATATAACTTGTGGGGTCCAGTGCAAAGTGAAGGGGGGCCTTCCCCGTTCAAATTTATCATTAAGAATTCCGGGATAGTGACAGCAGAGCACTGAACTAAGCCTGAGGCATTCTCAGGAAGGGGCTCTGTGTGTCTGCACGAATCGCACACAGATGAAGCCAGACCTGCCAGCACAGACAGTCAGATTGGTGTGGATGGACTCTGTTTAGGGCAAAACTTTCCTGTCTAGCCAATATACTGATCATGGATGAGCAATCAGCGAATGCTCATGAATCCTGACATAGAGTTGCAGCATGTGTATGCCTTTGTAGGACATTTATCTAACATTACATTCACAGAGACATGTATGTGAATAAATATGTAACATGGAGTTCTGAAAACTTCTGGTATGAGAGCCTCGGGCAGATTAACTAGAATAAGATCAGTTGTCACTATCCATAAATCATATCATACGTCATGTTATGCATCACAAAGCAAACATTTTCTCGGCACCTACTCTGTGCCAGACAATTTTCATGGCATAAGGATACAACGGAGAATAAATAGACATAATCCCTGCTCTCAGAGAGCTTTCACACTACTGAATTTCTGAAATTTTGACTAACTCGCTCAGGCTTCTGGCTTTCTTAAGACCAGAAGCTGTTCTTGTCACTATTTAGAACTGAGTAGAACCAGGACTCCCTGGAAAAGAATGCACGGAAAGTCTGCCCTTGAGAGGTTTCCAAGCTGAGGACACTCCTAGGATCACTTCCCATGAGGCCAGAAGGCTCATTTACTTACAGCAATCCATGGGAAAGAAGGCAGCCCCCTTATCTTTGGTCAGAGGACACTTAACATAATCCTGAGTGACAAAGGATCGAAAGTCAACAGCATCCATCTCACAGAAATTAACAACCCTTGCTTTTCACCCTTTCAAAGAATGTACTGGTCTGGTTTGGCCTTTCTGTGCCACATTCCATTCCAGAACCCCAGCTAAAATGTTCTCAAGGGCCGACCAGAGATTCCTCCTCCTTTCTCTGTGCTGGTACAACTTGACCGCTGCTTGACATCAAGGTCAACTGGAGATTGGGAACAGTTATGTAAGTGCATTGTAAATTGAATTAGTGCTGTACACGAGCCCAGACCAAGTAACCAGGGCAGCTCCAGGCAAGTGCAGCGACGGGGCCCCAGGAGACCGCGTCGGAGGAACTGCTTGCCGATGAAAGGCAGTCATGCACCACAGGAGAAAAAGAGCACGACCCATCTTTCCCCAGCCCCTTTGAAGTCTGGGCAGGCTGCTGCCTGGTCACGTGGGGAGGAAGACCGAGGCATCAAGAGGGAGATGGTGTCAGTGTGCCAGGCAGGCACAGAGAACTGCAGCATGCAGAGCATGCACATCCTTAGAATGAGAAAAAGAAATTATTTTTCGTGTCAGAAAAGGCACCACCCATAGAGGAGAAAGAAGGCTTAGTCACGTGGAGGAGAAAAGCCCCTGGCAACCTTCTGTGCACTGGAGGACAGGCAAGAGAGCACAGGCAGGACCATCTTCCTTCTACCAGTGAGTGACCCAGTGGTTCTAGGAGAATATATGCACACAAGTATTTTTTTAATATATTTTGTAATTTATTTATTCATGAGGGACACAGACAGAGGCAGAGGGAGAAGCAGGCTCCCTACGGGGAGCCCAATGTGGGACTTGATCCTAGGACCCCGGGATCATGACCTGAGCAGAAGGCAGACACTCAATGCTGAGCCACCCAGGCATCCCATGTACACAACTCTTAAAGACTAGGGCTGAAACACCTTTTAATGCCTTTGATGACATGGGACATCCTCCCTCGAAGTAAGATATCATGCTGGAAAGAGGGGAAAATAGTAGGTGGGAGTTTTGTTGTTGTTTACAGGCAAAATGAATATAGAGGTAACTTAAAAAAAAAGATGTAGTTATTTATTTTGGAGCGGAGTAGGGGGAGAGGGAGAGGCAGAGACCATCCTCAAGCAGACTCCCCACTGAGCATGGAGCTTGATGCCGGCCTCCATCCCAGGACCCTATGATCCTGACCTGAGCTGGAATCGAGTCGGACTCTTAACCGACTGAGCCACTCAGACACCCCTATAGGAGTAATTTTTGAAAAAAAAAAAATGTATAGGATCTTATCACGATCTTGGTATATGCTAACATGGGCATCTTCAGAAGGTGAGGAGAGGCAGAGCAATGGAAAGCTGAGAGCGTGGCCTGAATAGTCCATGGATGGGGCCTGATCTCAGACTGGATGTCTGGCCAGGTTCTTAAACCCCTTCTAAGCTCCAGCCTCCTCTTCTGTAAAAGGGAATCCTGATAGTACCGACCTCAAAGGCCTTTTGTGAAATTCAATAAAGCCGAATGTCTTAGTATTTGAAAATTAGTAGCATGAAGACTCACAAATACTAACATTACTGGCTCATAGTTACTGGGGGTACTAAGTGGTCCGCATGTGTTAACCCATGTATTTCTCCTAATAGTCCTGTGAAAGAAGGGAGGTTCAGCTCATTGCCCCCGGTTGTGTATCGAGTAAGTGGTGAGCCAGGATGTACAGCCGGATGTGGCTTCAGCATTCTTGTCCTAACATAGGGCTGTGGTGATGAAGGGATTAGGGCTCATGTAGGCGCAGAGAGGAAAGGGGGGGGGGACAGAAGACCATCTCCCAGGATAGGTTTACTTCCTATAACTCGATAATCCATAAGTGTGAAGAATCAATTAAAATGACCTCTGGAATGGATGAACATTAATTATGTGGGCCAGTCTCCTTCCTGGTTATTCTTCTGTGGGTCCATTACGTGTTCATGACTCTCATGGATGCATCTTTAGTCCCTTCTGTTCTCTGCCTGAAGGCTTTGCCTAAGTGAGCATTAAATCCATATTTCTATCTTCAAAATATTTCCATCTGCCTACTAGTTATATTGCCTTTCATCTCCTCTCCTCAGGTGTACCCTTCCCTCCTGCTCATTCCTCTAACAAAGGCCTGGATATCTTTGTGAGCACCCAACAGAGCCCACCTAAGGTCCCTTTCAGCAGTGGAGGAACATCGCCCCTCTTGTAGATCTTCACCAGCCCTAAAATGTTTTGGCCACGTGGCAGGAGGGAAATGGTATTTCACTTCTTCAATTGGCATCTCCCTGACTGCTAACAAGGTCAGAACCCGTCTGTCAGTTGGGTACATTTCCCTCTATGTGGAACCTGTCCTTCAGATCTACAGAGTGCTGGTCTTAATTTTAGGAGACTTTTTGGTATTTTAGGGAAATGAAGATACTATTTCACAAATACTTTTGTTTATTAGAGATCTTGAGGTAACCATATAACAAAGACATTTCCCAGTGTATTTTAACATTTGCTTCTGCCTTTGCCTACAAGGTATTTTAAAATTTTATGTGTCCAGGTAAGGACTTCTCTTACTGAAACAGCATTTTTATCTCTTCAAAGGTTGGGATGCCTGGGTGGCTCAGTGGTTGAGCGTCTGCCTTTGGCTCAGGGTGTGATCCCTGGGTCTTGGGATCGAGTTCTGCATCAAGCTCCCCTTGGGGATCCTGCTTCTCCTTCTGCCTGTGTCTCTGCCTCTCTCTGTGTGTCTCTCATGGATAAATAAAGAAAATCTTTTAAAAAAGCTGTTTCCAACTCAACACTACATAAGTATAATCTCCCAAATTTTCTGGTAATATTTTAATGCTTATTTATTTATTTACTTTTACGTAGGCTCCACACCCAGTGTGGAGGCCAGTGCAGGGCTTGAACTCACCACCCTGAGATCAAGACCTGAGCTGAAATCAAGAGTCAGATGCTTAACTAACTGAGCCACTCAGGCACCCCTTTATTATTTTATTTTTTAAATTTAGACACATAATCTGATTTTTATATGTTGTATGTTGTAGTTATCCCATTTTTTTCCTTCGAGATATTTCAGCGTATTCATTGTTACTTTTGCCATGAATTAAAATGTCATCGTTGCCATATAGTAAGTTCCTGTGAGTACTTGGATCTATTTTCTCCTCCCTGCTTGGTTCCATTATCACATACCTCTTTGGGTGCTATTATCGTAATTGTACATGTTTAAAAATACTAAGTTTTTATGTCTGGCAGGGCAGGTACCCCTGAGATATTTAGTTGCCTTTGTCTGTTTCCCACCAGAACCAGTGTCCTGTGGACACACCTTCCGAGTGTGTTCTTGGTGTGAGCATGAGCAGAGGATGCTGTTCTTTTGCCTTATCCCCAGAATGGGACAAAATGACCAAAAACTATAGTAATTTAGGAGGCCATATTGCGTTGTTGTTCAGTGGCTGAACCCTGGAGTCAGATTGCCCAAGTTTGCATCCCTCCACCAGTACCCAGTAGCTCTGCTCTTGGACAAGCCACTGCCTTACCTAATCTCGATGCCCTTTATTTTATTATAGAAAGGGAGTGCATCAGAGTACTCAACTACCTAGGCTTGTAGTTAAGATCAACGATGGGTTAGTACACATAAAAGCCCTGAGCACAGTACCCCGTGAGTAGTAAGTGCGCCACCAGAGTTAAGTGTTGCCATTGATTATTCTGCTATTCATTATGCCAGGCCCTAGGGATGCAACAGGGAAGCAGGTGAGGCCCCTGCTTTCATGGCTCTTCCATAAACCAAGTAGATAAACAAGATAAATGCAGATTGTGAAAGTGCTATGGAGAAAATATATGGCCATGTGCTAGTGACTGAGAAAATGCCTCTCTGGGGAGGTGACACTGAAGCTGCAATTCCATAAAAGAGCAGTCAACAGAAAGAGAGCCCTCAGAAGAGGGAAAGCAGGTGCAAAGTCCCTGAAGCAAAAAAAGAGCTCACTGCGTTCAAGAGACAAAATGAAAGCTGGAGAGGCTTGAGGATAGTTAACAGGGGTGTTGGCCAAGCTGGAGGCAGGCTTGCCTCCTCCTGGTGAGTGGAGAAAGGCAACAGCCATCTCCCACAACTCTGTTTTAATCCACTGGTTTACATGGGGCCTGAGGAGCATCTTGGAATTGAAGCCTGTTCACTGTTGGGAGTCAGGCATCAGATGTGTTAGGTAGATGGAGGTGGCCTTAACAATGGAAGAACATTTTAAAATGTGAGCCCAAACCGGAAATGAGCCTGAGCACCACTGCAGGAGAGGGAAGGTTCCAGGTTAATGATAAAGGACACCATAAGTCATCTTGACCTAGGCATCCTTATGTTGTACTTGCTCACCTGAAAGAAAGGTAGGTGTGCCCACTGAAGATGCATAGCACTAAACACCATGACGTATTGGGATCCAAACATCCCTCCTGGGTACCCTGCCCCAGCACCACACTAAGCTTAGAACTGGAGTGTCTCCATCACACATTGCGAGAGCAGTGGCAAGAACTCCAGCCCTAAGGCATAGCCACCATCTTTCAGTTTCAGCACATTGGGCACCACTGATTTTGCTCTGTGGAAGTATTGTCACAGTAATACAGTTATAAAAAT
Source organism: Canis aureus (assembly GCF_053574225.1). Lineage (NCBI taxonomy): Eukaryota > Metazoa > Chordata > Mammalia > Carnivora > Canidae > Canis > Canis aureus. The sequence goes on from NC_135615.1 coordinate 53,916,685, forward strand.
AGAGTTTTAACTTCAGAGACTGCAGCGCACTGGTTTGGCTGGCCAGCATTTGAAGGAAATGGCAAAGTCTGATTTAGGCACAAATTAGTGTGTCCCCATGGATTCCTTGGATGTGTTTAGAGAGGGGCCTATTAGACCAGTCTTGTCAGTGAACAGATGGGAGTTTGGAATGACCCTACACACTTGTATATTGCTGTGAGAGTGGTCACATTTCTGAGACAACTTAAATTTATCTGTATTTCATAGTTGAACTGAGAATAATTATGGATACATGAAAACCATCAGGCCATCTTGTTTTCCTTGGAAAACAAGAGATTTTTTTCAATCTCACCTTCAGTTTGTCTCCCTACTAGTCTTCCTAGAAAGTGATCATGAGAAAAGATATTTTTAAAAATAGACCAGAAGCATAGGAGCTGCAATCTCAGTGTTTTATCTGAGTTAATGGGACAGCCTACCCAATACTCTATAGAATGCTCTGCTTCCAGTAGAAGCCCTCCCAACCCTCCACCCAACTCCTACACTTGGCTTGTGATACCAAATCTAAGATGAATTTAACATAGCTGGCATGGCATAAAGATATATTTTATTGCGAAAACGACTTTTCTGGTGTCCTTTACCAATTCCCTTTGATCCCCAGACCTCACCAGTTATGCTTTCCCTTGTATACAGGCACACATACCAATGATTATTTGATTTTTAAGAGTTGACAACTGCTTAGTTCATCTTGGCCAAGTAATGTTTGCTGAATAAATGGATTTGTTTCACATTCTACACTGTTTACAAATCTCTCTCATTTTTTTTTTTTGACCTTTTCAAATGCCAGGTAAGACTGGAAGACAAAGAAGTATTATTTTTATTTAACTGATGAGTAAAACTCACCTTAGAAAGGGTAAGGGATACACTCACAATCTTGATAACAGGAAGTGAAAGAGAACTCAGATCCACATTTTCTGCTGTAGAATTCCCTATTTTTTTCCATAGAGTTCAGACATTTGTCATCTACCCATGAAAATGCTCACCATCATCTGCTGAAACCTCCAAGCTTCTCCTCATACCTTTCACAAACATTTATATTTTATACTCAACTTGTCATCCTGCTTCTCTCCAGACATGACCATGGTGCTGACCAGTAGACCTGACACAACAAGAAGAGCCCAGAGCTGGAAATCAGGAGAGCCGGGCTTTTCTACAGGGCCTTTACAGATGCCGAAAATAAAGTAAAGCAGTGTTGTTTCTCCTAGAGGATCTTACGGTCTAATCTTCTCATTGTTTGAGGACCTAATGAAGCAAATGTGCTCGAGTGGCCTGAAGTACTGGCCAGTTGGGTGATGGCCCCCCCAGAGGTAGACAGCAGTCTGGGGGAGCCATACCACTCTCTGAGTATGCTTCCTCATCTGCGGATGCCTTGGGTCCTAAATTGAAATGAAATCAGTAAATTTGCAATTGTTTTCTATATTTTCTCACTGCCTCCCCTTCTGCTCCTGGTTTGGTCTTTTTCCAGTCTGTAGACCCTTCATGGCTACAGAAAGACAAACTTTCTGTGAATTCCTGGATCCCCCTTCAATGCCTGTGTGGACCCTACAGATTTTTTTTTTTTTTTAAGATTTTATCTACTTATTCATGGGAGACTGAAAGAGAGAGAGACACAGGCAGAAGGAGAAGCAGGCTCCTCGCAGGGAGCCCGATGTGGGACTTGATCCCGGACCCTGGGATCACGCCCTGGGCCAGAGGCAGACGCTCCACTGCTGAGCCGTCCAGCCATCCATGGACCCTACAAATTTCAATGCTGAAGGAAAGTAGCAAAAGCCGTGGAGACGTGTTAAATATTGCACTCCCACCTAAGGCCTTTTCTTTTTAAAAATTTTCAACAGGGATTGAATGTACATTTAGAATGTCACTGGACAAGAGCTTTTCTCTTTCTCTGTAGGTTTCTGCCAGAACTTCAGGCAATGAGAAGGCAGGTCATTGCCAGGTTTGTGTGGTAGATTTGGGGGGAAGTGGGAAAGGGGAAGAAAGGCCAAGCCTTATAAGGTGTGATTTAATTTTTAAAATGCTTATGCTGCTCTTTATAAGAATATCCACTTAACTGGATTTCTTTCTTGCTGACAAAAGAGGCAATTGTTGTATATAAAATAAATCTGATTAAAACTCTTTCTCTGTTCCTTTCAAGGTAAAGGATGCAGACCCCAGGAACAGAACACATTTGGATTCCTAGTGTGTGCAAATGATTGTTTATGGGATGTCTGGTGCCAAGACCCACAGAAGGCTCTTGGATTGCCCTGTAAAAGTAGAGGGAATGGAAAGCTTTTCCTTAGGCATAAAAAGTTTATTTTCTTTCTCATTCTCCTTCACAGTGGTAGCTATTACTTTGTAATTTTCTTGGCATTTTGTTGGCAGCCCAAAATGACAGAAATAATATCCCTTGCGTACAGGGTGCAGTTCTGATTCATTTCGTTTAGCTCAAGTCACCACATAGAATAAAGGCAGCAGCTGCTAGGCCTTATGCATAGGTCTACACTGGAGCAAGTTCCTTTAAGCAAGTTCTTAATCAGAAGGCAGAGCAAATTCAAACCCTTTCCTCTTCTGTATCCCAGCAGGGTTTTTTAGAACACAGCAAATGGCAAGAAATGAATACAGTTTTAGTAATTATCATTGCCATCTCTTCTCTTCAGCATCCAACTGGGTAAACAACCTCTTCCAGCCCAGTCGAGCACCATTTCATATAATCCTATCTGCATGGTGTTATCTGGATGTTGGAAGAAGGTGAGTCATAAACACAGGGCAAAGTATCAGGCCTGACATAACCAGGTGTTTGAGAATGGGTGCAGTCTCCGGGATGTGGGTCAGGTGTGAGGAGCCACCAGGGGCCAGGGACCATTAAGTCAACGGATTAGTCAAAGAACGAAGTCAGAAATCCGGGCAGGCACACGGAGGTCCGGGTGTATGTGGACGCTGGTCCACAAGAGAAGTGGGGTGCTTCAAACAAGGAGGCGCAGATGCTAAGAGATAAGGTGGTTCAGGCTGCCGGATGTCTGAGTAGGTGGGACAAATCAGGGCACCTGCAGTGGCCAGAAGAGCACAACAAAGCCACTGTGAGAGCAGCTTGGCTTCTGTATCAGAGGCCACCTCTCTGCCAAAGGACGTTGATACACTGCTTCTGTTAAGCAAGGGAACAATAGCCTCGTGCAGCCTGCCTTGGAGCCTTCACGTGCAGACAAGCAGATTGGACCAGTGATGCCGAATATGGCCTTGGCTGGGAAAACACCTTCCTGAAAATACAAAGCAGGAATTCATGCCCCCTTAAAGCAGTTAATAAGTAATGAAATTCTGGAGAAGCCTAAACACTACTGTGCCACGACTGGCTTTCTAAGGGGCCAGATTTACAGCTAAGCAAACCAGGACCCAGGTGAATGCACTGATTTACCCAAGGAGGCAGAGCCCAGGACGGAATATAAGGCTTCACACCTGCTGTAATGTTATCCCACGTGGCACAATGTAAGACTTGAGCCAGGCTAGGTTGATCCTGTTAACCCAGAATCCTTTAGGATCTATGTCTGAAGGAGAATCCATCTGTGGCAGAGTTTTTGGTCTATCTGTAAAGGGCTTATTTTTCCCTTGAGGGGAAGTCAGGGTAGGAGATGCTGGTCATCACCAATGCCCTCATTCCTACAGGCCTAAGCACCTTGTAAGGCACTCCCAGGCCCAGTATGAAGTCCAGCCAACCGGAAACTCCAGACTTATGCTCAAGACAGCTTGAGCTCCAGATGTCATGTGTGTGCCAGTATCAGGAAAGTGATGGAAACTGTCCTGGACACAGTCTGTGCTATCTGGACAGCAGATAGGAATAACAGAAAAAAGTCCCTTAATTGGGCACAGTGATTATGATTTGGCATGATAGGCATTTATAAGCAGCTTAAGAGAGTTAGAGGTAGTTTGTGGGTGATGTTAAGTGATCAAATAATACTGATAATGATGATCTGGTGATGGTTCTCAGGGTGGCAGTTGTTTTTTAATTTAAAGTGTATTAATGTGTATTAGTGTATTAATACACTAACAGATAGTGTATTAATAGTTTCAGGGATAGAATTGAGTGATTCATCAGTTGCATAGAACACCCAATGCTCATTCCATCACCTCCCTCCGCTCCTTAACGCCCATCGCCCAGTTACCCCATGTCCCCCCCCACACCTCCAGTGACCCTCAGTGTGTTTCCTCTCTTACAGTTTGTCTCGCTCTCTGATTTCATCCTTTTTTTTTTTTCTGCTTTTGAGGGTGGTAGATTTAATTAAAGGGAGGAGGAGGAAGAGGAGACTTGCAGAATCTAACTTACACGTAATAGGCTAAACAAACTGGAATTCATCTTTGAGATAGGAATGGAGGGCTCCCTGGGAGCAGGGGCCAGGCCTTTTTCCTAACCTTATGCCCAGCATCTTGCTCCATACATCGCCCTGCATGGATGTCCTATTAACATTAAAGAATCGAATGAACTGGTGCCCATGACCCGTGACTCATGACCATGCCAGGGAGGGTGTACGATCAGTGTGAACTGTGTCTCACTGGGTGGCAGAGTCTGTAGCAGGGACTTGAGATACACTGTGGTTTGGCACTGCTCCATCCTTACCTCGCTCACTTTTTTTGAGGCGAGTGGTTTTTGCCTCATTGATTTTCACTGCTCATCGGGTTCCATTAGCCTATTCATTAGTGATGGCTTCATTCCTTTCCCACATACTCTGTCTCCTGAATGACATTTCTTTGTGTCATTAGCACGGACCATGATTGTGGGGTATCAACGGAATGTGGCATTTCCAGCAGGGCCTGCTGGCTGGCAAGTACCACTCGGCTCTGTCACACTGGTCCCACAGGGAGGAAGCAGCGATTTTAATTACAAAGAACAAAGAGCGCTGGTTGTCACACTGACATTGCAGTTCTAATCTCTTTCTCTCATTCTTTCTCATGCACACACACACTCTCTTATTCTAGAATGCCCTTATGTTAGTACATTACAAAAACCCCCAACCTGTTTTCTCCTGAATTCATTTCCCCCCTGGAATCACACTTGCCCCATCAGCCAAACTTGAGGCCCAGAATCATCTGTAACTCCTTGCTTTGTTCTTCCCCACATCTGGCCAGGCACCTGGAGCCAGCCAGGCTTCCAGAGAAACAGCGTAGGAACCCTCCCTTGATGTCATTGACCACTGCCGCTGGTCCAGCCCAGCTCCTGTCAGCTTTTCCCTGGACCTCGTGCCCTGCCTCTTCCCTGGCATCCTTCCCACTCCTCCTCTCTGGGGACAGTGAAGGTACAGAATGGAGAAATGATAGAGAGTGAGCATTTTCTCTGTGTCAGGCACCAATATTGAGGTGACCTCATTTAATCCTCACAAAAACCCAAAGGTGGGTGCTTATAATCATCTCCACTTTATAGGGAAGAGAGCTGATGCTAAGAAATTTTAGGTGACGTATACAGTTCACATACTAGGACGTGGCACCCCAAGGACTCAAACCCAGCTTGTCTGACTCTGAAATCCTTGGCGTTTTATTAGAACCTTGTACCTTTCTAGTTACTCAAGGGCGGAGCTTCGGAATCGCCTGGAGGGCTCCTGAAAACACCCCACAGCTCCTGATTCAGTGCATCTGGGAGGAGACAAGAACTTGATAATCTGCATTTCTAACAAGTTCGTGGATGCTGCTGCCCAGGGACCACACGAGGAGAGTGGTGGCATTGGTTTAGTCCTTCCTCCTTAGATACAGCAAGCATGGCTCAAAATTGAGATTGGAGGACTGGTTTCAAGCACTGGATCCGCCACTCATTCACCAGCTCTGTGTCTGTGGGCCACGTGATGGAACCTCAGTGAACCTCACTCTTTTCTATAAAATGGGAATATTCTGTCTAATGTGTGCTGTCACTTCCAGAGTACAATTCAGTAAGTCACGGCTGTTTAGGGATCTGAAATGACTCCTCTTAGTTTATTTCTGCTTTTTCATTTTTTTTCTCTCCCTCTCAGTGTCTTAGACACTTTGCACTTGACATTCCTCACATCTGAATGTTCTCCATTTCTCTGCACAGCTCCCTCCTCACCACTCGGGTTTCCATTAAGACTGGGCACCTCACAGAGGTTTGGTCTAGAGGAGGGAACCCCCATGCACATGGGCATTGTTTGTTTGAGAAGAGATTTGTAAGTACTGATCCGATATTTGGAATGATCGTAGATCTATTCAGGTCCCTGTTCTACAAACAGTTTTCAGTTTGGGCTTTTAAGATAATTATTCAGGGCACCTGGTGACTCAGCGGTTGAGCCTCTGCCTTCAGCTCAGGTCGTGACCCTGGGGTCCTAGGATCGAGTCCTGTGTCGGGCTCCCTGCATGGAGCCTGCTTCTCCCACTGCCTGTGTCTCTGCCTCTCTTGGTGTCTCTCATGAATAAATAAATACAGTCTTTCTTTAAAAGATAATTATTCATTTTCCTTTTTTAAAAAAGATTTAAGAGAATATGCACACAAGAGCCCGTGTGGGGGGGAGGGGCAGCGGGAGAGGCAGCCCCCCCCCCCCCCACCTCGCTCAGCAGGGAGCCCGATGTGGTACTTAATCCTGGGATCCCAGGGTCAGGACCTGAGCTGAGAGCAGAGGTCTGACTGAGCCACCCAGGAGCCCCAAGCTAATTCTTCATTTTCCTGACTTTTCAAATGTATTGGCAGGCACACATTCACTGGTGTAAGGCTAATCCATGTTTCATTTCCACTTGTCAGCCTTAGAGCCCCTTTCACTTCTTTTTCTTTGCACCCGCTCTTTTTTGTCGATGATTCTTGTGAGGTTTATCTACTTAATTAGTTCTTTAAAAACCCACTTTCTGGTATGATCTTTGTTTTCTGTTTATTTCCCTGGTTGACTTCATTTCTCGCTTCCTCCCCCAGCGCCCCCAGATGCAGTTGGACTTGCAGATCCTTGCTAGTGTTTTTCCATTTCTTTTAAGAGCCTTCCCAGCTGTACGTGTCCCTCGGATTTCACATACCTTACTCTCATGGTGGCTTGTGTCTCACGTGTCTTTCAGCGTATTTTTGTCCTCTGAGCAACCTAAATCTGCTGGCATTCGGGAGGGCCTCCATTCAGACCCAGCAGAGGATTTTCTCTGGTGTTGGTCAGGTGCCCGGGGCCTCGACCATCCTGGCTTAGTTTCTCGGTTTTGGGTTTCCCGGCTCGCGCAGGTGGTACACATTTAAACCTCAGCTCCACCCAAGGGCAGGGCCGTGGCGAGGAATTCTCAGGACAGATCTTTTTTTTTTTTTTTTCTCTTCCTCCTGGATTTGAAGCCGAGACAGAAATCCTCCTTTGGAAGGTAGGCGGAATGTTTCCTCCCCATCCTTTCACCGGGTAGGGGGTGCTTCAGGGGCCCTGAGTTCTGTGTCTTCTCTCTTCCCATGCCCTTCCTTGCAAAGGCTCCTCGGTCCTTGTCTCCTCCACCTCCACCTCGTGAAGCAGTTACAACACCGTGGTGGTGGATGGCCTCAGGGAGATTCAGCACTCGTGTTGTTCTAAATAATTGCTGGCTTTTTATATTTGGTGTCTAGGGGTTTTCCTGACTGTGTTGCTAGTTTTGCTACGCATGCCTCAAGGAAAAAAAAAATCTGGACTCTTCCTAAATCGTGCATGTGTGTTGAGGCATATAAAAAAAGGTTATTTTCGACTAGTTTACCTTATCCTTGGAAACTGCATTAACCTCAGTCTCTCTTGAGCACATTATTATCTGTTATCTTCTCTGTAGTACTCACCAGTACCTGAATGTATCTTAATTATCCATGTGTTTATTTTTGGTTCCTCCTCTTCCAGGGAAAGGTGAAGAATTTCATGACAAGGATTCCCTCTTATCTCATGGTATATTTGATTATCTAGAACAGTCCCTGGCATAGAATAAGAGCCAAAACAATGTGTTTTTATGTCAATCAACACATTGTTATTGACTCTTACTCTGTGCCAGCGACTGTTCTAGATAATCCTAGAATATTCATACACTGGGCTTTGTCCTATGCAAACTTTAAAAATAACTGTTAAAAATTATTATAAAAAGTGTCTGAAACATTAAGGTAGAAAGGCAGACCACAAACCACCTATATGAATCCCATTATAAACTACTTGTGTGTGTGTGTCTAAAACTATCTGAAGGATACACATGTAAATTAACTGCTTATTGCTGGCTGGTGAGCTTTGAGTACTTTTTTTTCCCATCTTAGTGTTTTATACCGAGTGCAGAGGATGGCATTTTCTTATAGTCAAAGGAGGGGAAAAGAAACATCATTTAAAGTCATGAGGTATTTGCGTTTCCAGGCGTATGTTACAGATGAAGCTTCCTTTGGTCTTCCTCCTAAAGACTCAGCTGTAAATTACGTGCATTGGTTTCAGCTTTCCTTGATAACCAGTATCAGGCCCTTTCGGGCTTCTTCCTTGCCATGACTGCACTCAAGGGTGTTTGCTAATGGTAATGTCTTCTTACCTCCTCACTACGCACACTAGGATCTCGGCTGGAGCTCAGTTAAGTCTGTTCTAGATTTGATACTCTGATCGACTTTAGTTCCGTTACTTTTGTTTTGAGGGAAGAGGAGATACCAAATACGCTGGTTACTGGCCTCATGAGCGGGAAGGGATGCCCGGGTCCTTTTCTTCCCCCAGTGCTCCAGCTCTGTCAGCATATATTGTGATTCTATTTTTATGCTACATATCATCTATCTCTGTTCTAAGAATAGCCCAAAATACTGTGAATTAATCCCCTTCTTTCTCAATTGCCTACAGTTCATATTGATGAGAAAATTGGGAGCTGGGGACCTAAGAATCGGTCTCTGCCCCTTCAAGGTTTCAGAGAGGTTTAGAAATAGCACAGCAATAGGCATTGTATGGGTCACATGCTTTTGGAATTTACAGAAAGTGCTTGTTGGATGAATAAAGAAGAAGCAGTGATGTGCCTGGTATTTTGTTTTTTTTTTTTGTTTTTTTTTTTGTTTTTTTTCCAGCCTTACCCACCGTTCCTCCCACTTAGCTCTAGCCACATTAGCATCACACTTGCGTCCGCAAACATTGGCCATGGTTTGTGCTCTCACTTAAACAGTGAGATTCCCTAGGCCTGGAATTTCCCTTTTTCTGTTTTCCAGGCAAATTGCTACCTACCCTTTATAATTTGGATCAGGTGTCTGCTCCTTCAGGAAACTCTTCCAAACAGCCTATTCCCAGGCAAGTTGGCTTGAGGTATCCATTCATGCAACAAGCATTTTCTGAACATCTATAGCTTATCTGTCACTGTGCAAACTGTGGAGGGACAGTAGTGAAAAAGAAAGGCTGCTTCCTGTCCTCAGGGTTCTCAGCTCCTAATGAGTGAGACTGGCTGTAAACAAAACACACAAGCCAGTGAGTGAAGTAGACGTGATCATTAATTAGTGATGATGAAAATAAGCCTGACATTCAGAAAGGACCCGAGATGGTGATAGAGGAGGGTACAGTCCTGCACAGAGCCAGGAGAGCATGTTTTTGGAAGGGAGAAGCCTCCATCAAGGCATCTTCTTGCTCTTACAGTACCCAGTGTTGCTCCATAAGTAAGCTTTTACCTCTTCTACTCTTAAGTATCTGCTTAGAGGTCTCCTCTCAGACTGAACCCTGAGCTCCCTATGGAGGGAGACAACATCCTTCATCTTAAAGCTTCCACTGCTTGGAGCTTGACACGTTGTCATGCTCAGTGAATACTTGCTGAGTGAAGGGTTGGATGGATAAATGGATGGACGAAGGGAGAGGCAAAGAGGGAATGTGGAGATTTTTGAGTGACTTTACAGACTGTCATGAGCATACTAAGACGGTGGGCACATGAGTTGTGTCTTTCCACAACGTCAGCTTTATTCAATCATAAAGGAAAGTTAAATCACAATTATAAAGGAGATTCAGGATTCCAAACTCAGTGACATTTCACCATGTGATGCAACTTGGCTTCTTTACACAGCACACAGAGCAGGACAGAAGACAAGCCACACAAGAAATGAGATAACACCAGGGGGCAGGAAGTTAATGAACTTGGAAGTTGGTCCTTGGACGAGTAGTTGAGATAAGGCCTCAGGCTGGTCCGGGTCACTCTGGGCACTTACTGCTTCTTGTTCCAGCAGGGAAGGATCTCGGTTCTCAGATCAGTCAGGCAGAGCTTTCAGAAGCAGTTGCCTTTTTAAAGTGGTCCTACCTAGGGGGGGGTCAGACAGTTTTCTACCAAAATCCTTCCCTTTTTAAAGGGCTACACTTGGTTTTGGGTCCCAGTGGACCTCCTCTGGTTCTGCTTGTGGTGAGTTCTGGGGTGTTGGCTGACCTTGGTCCCTGTGATATCTCCTGGCTCCAGTATCTTATATGCTTGCATCACTGCTTGACACAGGCTCGGGCTTGACATGAGAGACTCCATTTTTCTCTGTACACAAAATGATGTTTCAGTTGTTTGGGGGGAGGGGAAAGCATTTTTTTTCTTTCAGAATGTATACGCTGAGGAAAGGCACCTTGGGCAGAGGCAAAAGAATTTATAAGGGTAAAGGGAATTTAAATACATACTGGCTAGAGGAAACAACAAATACCTGTCTAATGAAGAGATAAGAGGAAGTGGTAGATGAGGCAAAATTAGAGACCGACAAGAAGGTTGGCCTCATCAGGTATGACTTTGTGTTACTTATGGCAGGTGCTGCTGAACCTGCTAGGTACTTCGATCATTGTGTACACCGAGGTACCCCAACCTGCTGAGCCCCCCACATCGTAGTGGCTTCAGAGGATTGAAGTTCTTTTCTGGTTGATGAAGGCAGGTGTTCATGACATTGTCTTTCTAGAAGCGACTCAAGGACCAATTCCCTCCTCATGTGGCCCTTCTAAGCCACACATATTCAGAGTCATATGCCTCCATCCAGCCAAAGTGGGAAGGGCGAGCGCCAGAGCATGGCAGGGTGATGAGGTCAGCCTCGAACACCGTCTACGGCGAGAACACAGTCACAGGTCACACCTCACTGCGAGGAAGACTAGGAAGTATAGCCTGGCTGTGTCCCTGGAGAAAGGGGAGGGAGGTTTGATGAGTACCTAGCCAGTCTCTGCTGCATTTGTCAGGGGCAGAGTGTGCTTATCCTGGACCCGGTGACGAGTGTGTTCACTTTCTTCTCCTTGGCCTTCTGGCTAGGGAGACATACTGCACCTTCAGGAAATCAGTCTAACACACAGTTCCTTGTGGAAGTTTTACAAATAGTTAAATTTGACGCTGTCACTCCTGCAGTGCACCACCGTTTTGCATAGGAGCACATGGTTCCATGAATACCAACAAGGAGTTGAAAGTCTAAACACTCAAGTACTGGCAATCCATATAATCCTTATTATAATAATAGGTAACAATACCAGTAATCCTTAAGTGTAAGGGCTGCTTTCTCACACATTTTCCCACTTAGGCAGAAATAAATCAATCAGGCTGTTTATCCAATAATTCTGGGGGGTAGATATATTCTTTAACTATTTTGAAATTATTCTTAGAGCACCTGGGTGACTCAGTGCTTGAGCGTCTGCCTTTGGCTCAGGTCGTGATCCCAGGGTCCTGGAAACGAGTTCCACATCAGGCCTGCTTCTCCCTCTGTGTCTCTGCCTCTCTCTCTCTCTCTCTCTCTCATGAATAAATAAATACAATCTTTTAAAAATAAACTAAAAAATAAAATTATTTTTAAACTACGTTTAGAGGAGCCATCATTTCTATTAGGCACCAGTGAGACCATATAAGAGGATATGTGATGAGAAGGCACTAGATGTGGTATTACTCCCTAGACTCATGCTTTTCTCACTTGGAAATGAAGTTTCTGCTACATAATTTGGATCATCCGATGTTGTGTAATGCCACCTATTCACGGAATTTCATAGTAAGGTAGAAAATGTTACGCTTGATGCATGTCAGTCCTAATACTCTGCACCCCCCATACACACACTGCCTCTCCCCTCCGCCCTTCCTTTCACTGTAATCTTCTAGCTCTACCAGAAAGTAAAGGACTGAGGGGAAAGAATACATAAAATAAGAAAGTATGTTCTATTGTTAGCATGTGGCTGTTGTATCTCAAGTCCACCCTCAGTTCCCTTGTGAATAGTTATTTCTTTGGAAACTCTTCCTGGGCAGAACCTTGTCGTCATAACCCATGTTGTAGGTACTTAGTGTGGTTCTTGACTGGAAACCAGTGACACTGGAAAGCAGATGAGTGGCAAGCAGAAAACAGAACATTGAAAGGTGATAGTCTAGAATGCATAAATTGGCATTGAAATCTAGACCTTGGAAAGGTGAATCTCTAAGAAAATGGATTAGTTCTAAAAATTAGGATATTCTCCATTTGACACTGAAATTCCTTCTCCAGTATTATGTATAGTTTGGACCTACTTTTTTTTTAAAGATTTTTTATTTATTCACGAAAGACAGAGAGAGAGAGAGAGAGAGAGAGAGAGAGAGAGAGAGAGAGAGGCAGAGACACAGGCAGAGGGAGAAGCAGGCTCCTCGCAGGAAGCCCGATGTGGGACTTGATCCTGGGTCGCCAGGATCACACCTGGGCCAAAGGCGGCACTAAACCGCTGAGCCACTGGGGCTGCCCTGGACCTACTTTTAATAAATAAGCTCACATTAGTTACATGTAGTTGTATATAAGTATAGAGCAGTATTTAAAATAATATCTAACAAAATGTTAACAGTGGTTTCATTTGGGTGATGAGTTTAAGGCTGGTTTGCATTGTTGTATTTTTCAATACTTTCTAAAGGGTGTTTACAGTGAATATTTAGTTTTATAATCATGATTTTTTAAAAAAGGAAACGTCATTTAAAAATAAGGAAAAATAAAGGAACTCTGCAAGTCTGTTTCAGCTCTTTTGAGAACATGATCCTCATCTCTTCTTTCTGTACCAAAAGAAGCAGCACTAACTTAGCCCAGCCAAGAATATGTCTACCCCAAGATGCCTCTCTAGTCCCTCTTTGGACAGACATACTTCTTCCTTGGAACTCTGACTCCCATATACATCTTTTTGGAATTGGGATGTGTATTCCAGGCTCTATAAGTAAAATGTAAATTATCCGGCACTTCTCGGGCATAATTGGCACATTTAGGAATTGAACACTTCTTTGGTGGATTGTTGTAAGTTCCAAAGGCCGTTTCACTGAACCTGGGAGAGCTGCTCTGCCTGGAGGTAGACCTCTAACCTGGGTCTGAAGAGGACAGGACTTGTTGAAGGTGATAAGCCTATGTTGCTTCCTGGGTTGTTGCTTGCATAACTGACTAGTTGGTGGTGTCACTCATTGAGATCAGGTACTCTGGAAGAAGATGAGCTTTCGTGGACCAGGTTTGTACCTAATGAACTTGAGATGTCTCTGGGAATTCAAGAGAGATGTCAAGTAGGCAGATGGATATATGAGCTGAAGTATCTAGCCTAGATCTACAAATTTGTGCTTCACTTGCAAATGGGGACAACTTGAGGTTATTAACCCAAATGATGTCTGAGAAGAAAGTCTTGAAGAACAGAGGCGTGCCTAATACTCAGCCTAGAGAAATTCCAACATTCAGCAGCATTTAAGTAGAGAATGAGCCTGCAAAGGAGGCAGAGAAGAAGCATCCCAAGAAGCAGAAGGGAGGGAAAGTCACTTGAGTACTGGTCTCAGAAGCCAAAAGGAGAAAATGTATCAAGGAGTGTGTTGTCAAAAGTTCAAAAGCTGCTGAAAGGTTGGATAAGGAGTAAAAAATATTATTTGTATCTAGAAACAAGTAGTCGCTAGTAAGCAGAGCAACAGATGAAAAAGAAATTGGAACTGGATTGAAGAGTAAATGGGAGGGGAAAAAAGAGTCTGAAACAAGGCAGCTTTTTCTGGTGCTCTGCGACAAGGAATGAGAGAGAGGGAAGAGACGACTAGAGAGGAGGAATCTAATAGTGTTTTGGTTTTTGTACTATGAATCTACATTGTACCTTTAAAAATGCTCAATATTTGGAAAGGGTATTACTGAATGTACTTTCAGTAGCAGGCTGAGCTGCACTTTTTACAGTTTTTTTGTGATGTGTGGTTCTCCAGTGGCAGAGGCCGATGTGGAGGTTCTTCTCTGGTAGAGCTACCAGTTATTGTTACCTGCAGCGAATAGGCTACTGGTGTGGACCAGGTTTACGGACCCGTTGGACGTTAACCAGTATTTTATCTGACCCCTGAGTATTACCCCAGTGTGTCTTTGTTTATTTGACCTAGGTAACCTTTTGAGTGCTCTTCGGGGCAGCATTAACATCTTATGGTTCCTCCTTTAACTTATGGGTTAAATAGAGTGGGATCTGTTTGTTTTACATGTGCTACTGACTCATGACTTTTACCTTTTTGAAAATTATACATGAATAGTTATGAGGTCGATGAAAAGAGGAGAACTGAGAGCAGACAAGCATCCGCGTTATGAAGATGGAAGGAATAGACTTAGAAAAACGTAGGCGGAGCCATAGAAAGGAAGTGAAGAATGTACAAGCAGAGCTCAGAAAATCCAAGGAGCTAGGTGACCTTCCCAAACACAAAGCCAATCATTAGGTATTGAGGCTTTTCACTTTGCAGCATACAGAATTTGCATTATGCATTCATTAAGAAATGTTGGGCCATACTTACTTTAACTGAATAAAGTGAAAAGGAGACTTTTACTCAAAGACTGAGTAGAGTTAGGCCCTTTCAGATGCAGTTGAGAATGGGAAAACAAATGCAATAGATTGGTTTAATAGTAGTGTCTTTAAATTACCAAATCAATATATTGATTTCTGGGCAGAGTTCAACGACTCCATCGGAACATCTTGATAATTTGGGAGCCTCACCGCCTCCTAATGACCCAAGACTAATGTAGGCCATGTTGCACACAGCCCAGGAATGAAGTGGTCATTATGGAAATAGAGCAGATGTGGTTAAAGGCAGCAGCACGCCATACCCCAAGCTCCCAAAATAAACTTGCTTACATAACATGTAAAAACCTCCCAATTACTCCCTCAGGTTCTCTTGGCAGAACAGCTGATTTCCACCAAGAGGAAATACTCCATTATCCAAGATAAGGAGCTCCACTCACTAAACAATTTTGTCACTCCTATAATTCTCTTTATGAACTTCCATCAGGAAGGGATTTTTTTGGCCCCTCTTTTCTCTACATAAATGGTAGTTATGTGAATCAAATTGGTCAGCAAACGCAAAACTCACTGACTTACCTGTTTTCCCACTGAGGGTCTGATTAGCTTGTGAACCGTTCCTCCTAAACGGTCATTCTAACATTGCTTATTTGAACTAGGTTTTATTCAGTGTTGCCCACCTCTTGCTGTTATCTTTAAATTGTAAATTCATTTGAGCCAGGGATCTGACTGTTCACAAATTTTGCCCATTATAGTGCTCTTTCAAACAGAAAGCAAAGTTCGTGGGTTTTTTTTTTTTTTTTTTTTTTTTTTTGATAATGAGAATAATGATGATGATGAAGACAAGAAG
Source organism: Canis aureus (assembly GCF_053574225.1). Taxonomy (NCBI): domain Eukaryota; kingdom Metazoa; phylum Chordata; class Mammalia; order Carnivora; family Canidae; genus Canis; species Canis aureus. Next base: position 53,932,165 of record NC_135615.1, read on the forward strand.
TTACAAATACACTTGGGGAATGTTCTGATCTAGCCCGGGGCAGGAAGACTGTTCATTATCATGGCTGGTGACGTGACACAGTCTTGGAAGCAACATCAGATACAATTGATGGATCTTGGCTCTGTTAACCCTAGAAGACAGGCTCTTCCTGATTCTAAACTTCTATGCATTGCAAATGACTAGTTAGCCTAGAAATGCGGTTACAGTGTTTGACTCATTTTTTTTTGAAAAAAGTACTTTCTCATTGGCTTTTCTTTTTCTCTGTGTAAAATCCAGATTCCCTTAGCATGCATTATCATTTGCTCCTAGGATCTGCAGTGAGCATAAGGAAGTCAGCTGTTGGATTGTTGCTACGTTGTACTAAGGAGAAAAGCCATGGTGAACACCTCATGCTGGAGCCAGAACCATATACCCATCACCCCATACCTAGAGAGCGGCGAGAGAGGGGAGGAAATACATTAGTAGGAACAAGTATTCCCCCAAGGGTGTGCGAAACCACAGGCAGGAAATAGGGAGTCCAGACATTTTTATTTGCTGCAGAGGAAGTGGCTCCCATCAGTCCATCATCTTTTGCCAGAAGGAGCTCCAATTATCTTCTATTCCTGGGGCAGCGCAGGATGGGATGAGGCCTAAGGAGATTGCTGAAGGGGTCATTTGCACAGGTCCAAAGCCCCCGGGTGATAATAACGTTAACCATCATTTATGAATATTTGATGTGTGCCAGTCCCTGAGCAGCATGCTCTCTGCACACTCTCTAAGTTAATCCTTATAATACCCTTTAGGAGGTAGGTCAAATTTTTAAAAATAATTTATTGGTTTACTTTGTCTCTACTAAACACAGGAGACATTCCTTTTTTTAAGTATTTCACTCCATTACAAACTATGTAAATGCCTTTTCTCCCTCCTCTCACAAAAATACAGTAATTTGCTTTAAAACAACGATAAGCAAGTCTTCAGGTTTTCTGACACTGGAATTACGTATTCCTCAGTGATTATGGTTTGTAAATCACTGACAGTCGGCTGAAGGCTGAGGCTCAAAAGGTCTTCTGCTTAAAAGTGCTAACAAGCTGTGGAACCTGCTCCTCTCTATATCCTAACATGCAGATGGCTTTTTTACAGACTTGGAAACTGAGGCCTAGAAACATTACGTGACATGCTTTGATCACACTGCTGGCAGTTGCTGAAGTGCAGTGTGCCTCCCAGACCTGTGTGATCCCACAGCCTTGCCCTTAGTCGTGATGTTGCGTTAGTCACGTAGAAAATTAACAGTGAGACCTCTCATCCACCTTTGACAGAACACGCATATCTCCTTGATAATCCACCCGGGACTGGAGCCTCCAGGAAGGGAGCAGCCCTGGACACATCTACCAGCAGAGCATGTGCATTCTTACCAGCCATTTGTACCCCAAAGACTCGAAGCTATAGGCTAAACATGCTTCCTTTTCAGGATGGCCAATTATACTTAAAGGGCTGGAAGAGAAATTATAACTTAATAGAAGACAATTAGAGTATGGGATTAATTGCAACACCATTATTCATTTTAAGGTAAAATACAAAACCTTTAAAGGATTGTATTGGATTGTATTGGATTAAACAACATTATGCTCTAGGACCAGAAGCTGTAGATCCCACCCCCAACCCAGCTGCCACTGCTGCCACCACCACCAGAGTTCCAGTTCTTTCTCTCCTCTGTCTGTAGAAGGACTTCAAAGCAAAAGTGCTGGAGGAACTGGTTTGGTGGACTCAGTATATTGCTGGGAACTGGAGTCCGAGCCTCCTACCCTACTGGTACTACTAATGTGCTATTCACCTAGTGTTGGTCAAGCTCCTTAGCCTCTCTGAACTCCCATTTGCTTATCGCTAAAATGGGAATGACCATGTCAACTTCTCAGAGTCGTTAGTATTAAAACAAAGGTAGAGTGTCTAGCATAGTTCCTGACATCATAAGTAGTCGATAGACTCCTTCCCATCCTTCCCGGAAACCCATCACCCTCAAACAGAATCCATCCTCTTGGCATCAAAGAGGCTCCCACTTGGCACGGAGGCTTCTCGATCCTCTCCTTAGATCACCCCCGACGAGATTCACTTAATGGATCTTGCTAGAGAGTAGCTCATGTCACTTTCAAGCTCGCTCTCTCTCTTCCCTGCTCACTTGTGTCTCTACCAAGATTTTCTCACTGGAAAGCTGGCCTTCCCCCCACCTGTGACACCTGCATACTGGCTGCGCTCCGGAGCATGCCTTGGTTGGCCGGCTCCTCTCTTACTGTCAGCAGGAATCCCCAGGCAAAAGGCCTCTCAGGCACCTGAGTGGAAGTACGAGGACACCTAAGGCTGCCGCCGGGATGGGGTGCTACTGGAAAGAGGACCTTTTCATTTTCGTGGTGATTTGTAAATGTGTACAAGTTGGGGAACGACCTCGCTCTGGATGCTAGAAGCCCCACTCTTTTTGGAGCCACTGTAGGCTGTTCAGTGTAATTTCCTAGAGGCTTCCACTTTCTGATTCGGGGTAGGCGGATCTGTTGGCCATTGTCAGGAGTGTCGAAGGGGGTTTTTGCAAACACGGAAACACACCTCATTAGCAGGTGCCTCTAAAATTGCATCCAGATGCTGTGAGCTCCCCTTACACTGAGAGATGTGGCGAAGGAAACCCATGGCCAGGGGGACCCTGGGCTGTGCTCCCGTCTCGCAGCTGATAGTGCCCCTCTCTCTGAATCCCGAGGGACAACTCCTTGGGGTGGGGTTACAGGGCTGGGGAGTTTAAAACGCAGAACAAAACAAACATATTGTTATGATAATGGGATGTGAAAGGAAGGAGGGGAGCTGTCAGGAGCCCTTTGGGAGTCACTTGACAGCATTGTTACATATGATACTTAGGGAGAGCATTTCCTTTTTGCTCAAGAATCAGCCAGTTCCCCAGGTGGGGACTGGGTAAGGTTTCCCAGCCAGCACCTTTTTGACCTGACGAGGAAGCAAATAACAATGGATGTCTTTTTGTTTCTTCTCTTCCGACAACCACCTAGCTCACGGCCTGATCGGACTACCTCCTCTTTGTTCTCCCTGGAGCGCAGGGTCAGCACCCTTTGGATGTGGTAGTAAAGATCTGTCCTCGGTGTCCACACCTGGAACTGGCACAGCTTTTAGTTCCTTTATGCTTGTGCTCCTGAAGTCTTCTTCCCATGGTTTCATGAGCCGCAGCGTCAGGACAGCCCAGCGGGAAGAGCTGATGCTGGGGCTGTCCTTCTCTTCACTTCACCCACCAGGTGGGAGGAGAGGAAGTGGAATGCTCGCATCACTAGAGCTTCTGCTTGAACTTGGGCTTCAAACCCAGCAAGAGGGTGGACTTCACCCCTCTAAGCTTTAACCTTTCACACAGCCACCTGCCCCTGCAGGGGGCCCTTCCCTTAGGTCTGCCTGCCCACATTCACCTTCTCTCATTTACACATCTGCTTCTTAAATCTGACTTGAGAAGGGATGAGAGGTAAAAGAGGACTTAAGAGAGAAAATACTCATATCGAAAGTCATTATGTCCTCAGCAGATGGAAAGAAAATAAAGAAATATTTAGAAGGCCCTTTTTTTTTTTAGATGAGTTGAAAGAATGTCTCTGTGTGGCTTGAATGGCAAGAAAAGGAAAATATTCCTCTTTTCAGTGGGTACTTCCTCTACTTCAAGTTGGCAAGAGATGCTTCAATAACAGGTTGTACAGAAAGTTACTTCAAAGACCTGGCTTTGGCACATTGGATGCTCTTGCCACAAACCGTATCCAAAAATGATTCAACTTCCCCCGTCAGTGATGTGTACACATGGCACACACACCACTAACCACACATGCACACAGTGTATGAATTCCCACATTCCTGACCACTCATGCCAGCCAGAGAATTTTTGTTTTCCAAGCTAAAAAGAAATTATCAAGTTTGTAGAAGGAGATGTGTGAAAATACCAAAGGAAAGAATGAGAATCAGTTGCTTATAAAGACAGGGCCTTACGTGCTTTGCCGCATCTTCTGTGTCCTTCCACGCTTTCTGTCGTCAGAGGTAACCAGGGAAACGGCCATCGAATCCTGTAGACGTAGAGGGGTAGGGTGTGGTAGCGGAGTCCTTTGTAGTTCTTCAGAATGGCAATGAAGTGGCTAAATCTCCTGAAGGAAAGGCATTTTCAGCTACTTCTTACGGGCACAGCATCTGTGCAGCACTTGATGGTCTTCTAGGTCATTGTTGCTCTACTTTCAGCTGGTGGGATTCTTGGAAAAGAAAGAAGCCATTCCCGGCACAATGGATCCCCTGTTAGTATAACTGAGCCCAAGAGGAAAAAACTATTTTTTATTTCGGCCTAGAGCATTAACAGACTCACAGAAAGATTTACTGGGGACACAGTGTGGTGGAAAGGTAACATTCTGCATCACAGTTCTTATTTTTATAAATCCCCGGTGTGAATTCCTGTGTTCGGAGCCAGCTTCTTATCAACAAAATTAACATTCTCTCCTGTTCTTGTCACAGCACAATTTGATCAAAATGCAAAGGAAACTCAGCTGCCTTTTCTGGAAGGGGCTACACATGAGATAAAGTTGCTACACATGAGTTTACTGATGAGCGAACTGGCAGCCTGAAGACTTTTCTGTCGATGCTGACTTGGCAGGTTTTATAAATGCCACTGCTTAGGAGTCCCCATGTCAGATGATATTTAGAAAAGCTGTTATTGACCAGTGGGATATCAAAAACCTGCATCAGGCATCCATCAGAAGCACGACTGAGGAAGGCCTTACACATCAGGGCATTTTTCCTGCTTTTCTGGAAATCCTGATTTGAATGTTAAATACTTGAAACCTGTGTATACCATGTGAGCCATTGTCGTTTTTTCTTTTTTTTTTTTTTCATTGTCGTTTTTTCATTTGAATGGGTGTTATGATCATCCAAGGAAAAGGCAGGGATTTGAATCACACTATAGAATAGGAAATGTGATAAGCAGCTAGAGAAATGTGTTAGCCATATAGACACCCAGCACTCCCCATTTTTTTTTTTCCCTGAGGAATAGCAGTGCTGATAGGTGTTAAATCACATCATAATATGCATGGTAATAAGGTCTGCTTCACAGAGACTTAAGCAGAAATCATGACTTAGTTAAATATGAGAACATAGAATCAAAAACAACTGATACCACACAAAAGACTCTCCCTTCCTGTTGTCCCCAGGTCCCCAGGACCACATATTGACATGTCTAGTTCTGGTCAATAAAATATTCTTGTTGTATGATTTCTAAGGAAGTATTGGGTTTGCAATATATCATCTCTTTAAATTATTTCAAATTGCTTTTGGAATTGCCTTTACCCGCCATTATTCTCATGAATCTTGGCAGAGTCCTAAAAAGAACCATTATCCTTCTTTTCAAACAGTCTTTTTTTTTTTTTTTTTTTTTTTTAGTTTCTGGCATTGGAGATCAGAATCAAGCACCCTGGGTAGCTTGACAATAGAAGCAATATTAGTAGACAACTGAGGAGAAACATCGATCATCAGTATTGGGCCAAACAGTAAAATTTGGTTTAAAAAGAGCGATATTAACGGTTAACATTTTCAGCAATGCCTCTTTGCCTTTGAGCTTCAGCTTAAAGAAGTCACAAGAGGTCCCTTGTGGTCTTCAGAGTTGCTTTATTGGCCTGCTTTTACAGATGAGAGCTCAGCGTCCGAGAAGTTAAGTGACTCGCTCAAGGGGCTGGAGAGAGAAGTTGGTCTCCCGTTCAGAAGCATTCCTAAAGAGGTTAGCTTTCTGCTTCTGTATTTATCCTTTTCTGAAATCTGTCCTGGGTTTTCTTTGGCATGATTCCTTTCTCTATCTAGGGAATTCCAGTTGTTTGGCAGTGAAAGACAACATGGCCAACATAGTTTTTCCATAGAATTTGGGTACATGTAGAAACAGAACATACACCTCACCGCCAAATGAGAACTAAAAGTGCTTTATGTTGCTGTATGATAAAAGGTACTAAAATCATCACATGCCTTTATTTGTAAGATGCCATCAAATGTAGAGCATCACTGATCAACTTTTCAGGGAAAAAAATTTTGTTAGGGGCATATATCACTAAGATGCATTCCATTCTAAGAAATGTGAAAATACAAAACTAATACATGTTCTATGAATGAAGTAGGAAATTACCATTGTATTTTCCTACTGAAATATGTATTGTTTTCAGTGTATGCCATTTTCAGGGTAGGAAATCTATAATCTATAGCAGAAAATCTAGAATCTTCTCTGTAACATTATTGCTTTCCTCAAAAAAAAGTTTTTGAAATATAAGGAATGAAATAAAAGTGGTAACATGTCTGCTATTCAGAGCTCTTCAGAAGTACAATCCCTGCCACTAAAAATAAGAAAGCAGAATTTTATCACCTTTCAGCACACAGAGAAATTATATCTTTTGACTCAAAAATGTTACTGTTTTATTAAAATTAAGAAAATAAAAATGCTACAGTTGACATAACTCACTTAGTTAACTCAGTTAGTAAAACACTCACTGGTGCCATGATCTTATCCCAAGAAATAAAGGAAAGCACTGGTCAGTGCTCAGATGGGACGGGGCTGGGAGAGAAGAGCTGACAGTAACTGAGTCACTTTCTTCTGGCCCATTATTTTTAAATCATTTTACATAACCAGCAGGCTGTTTTGCTTAGTAACGCCTTAAGAATTTAAGGGTTTGCCCAGAGTTGACAAAAGTCACCATCAGTCACCAGCAATCACTTCTGTAGTGGGTTCATTTTAACCTTGAAAATACCAGGATCTTATTAATGTAAATTGCTGGTAGTCTTTATAAAATCACTTGCAGGCTCAACAAAGAGACTGAAAATAATAATAATAATAATAATAATAATAATAATAATTAATAATAATGCAATAGAAGGCCAACCCTTTGCTGAGCTGTTTGAGCAGTCTGGAGATAAATTTGGGAAAGAACTCCATGTACCTGCTGCCTGAAAGGCTTTGGCTTGGTAACCAGCTTGCTGCAAGCCAGTGATGGGAAAAGAATATGTCTGTGCCCCCTGCACCCCCTGTGGGTCCAGGCCAGCTGAAGCAGTTGTCCCCTCTCTAATGAGTTAGTAACTCTGACGTCAGAATCATATGTGGGGCCCTGGCTTCATATTGGCCGTGTTTCCTGGAAAGAAAAAAAAAAAGAAGTCAAGGAGTCATTTGCTTCTAGTTTGAAGCCTAATAGCCTGCTGAAAACATTCAGATCCTGTTCACCACCGAGGACGACTGTCGTGCGGTAGATGGGGAGAGCAATGAAAAGGGAAAGAAAGACAACTTTGCACCATCGTGCTGCAGACATGACGTGTAACTCCACACCAGGGGCCCTCCCGCAGGGGCGCTGGAAGGATGTTCTTGTTACCCGACGCGCAAGACCCTGCCATTGTCTTTGGCTGCTGTGCCTGAGGAACCTCCCGGGTGCAAGCCAGGGAGCTGTGTGGTGTGGCAGCAAGGGTGTCCCGTCATCGGAATGGCGGCGGAAGGCGCTATGGAAATGAAGGTAATTTGGGCCCGTCAACTCAAGTTACAGGGAGCAGAAACAAAAGTCAAATCAAACGTTATTGTTTCCTTGCCACTGCTGAGTACAACCAAGCATATGGAAGGCTGGAATTCTCACTAGCCAAAAAAGAAAAAGAAGGAAAAATATGATCCCATCAGAAGAGATCTGATCTTCTCATTGTAAAAAATAAAAAATAAAAAAAATTGTTTTGCAGGGTTGGAGCAAAATCTGTAGACAACTTGGGCATATTTGTTCAAAGTGCCACTCGCCAGAGAAACCTTGTTCAAGATAGATCAGTTGTTTCTTTCTGGCTTAAAATGTCTGGAAAAGTCCAGGTTTTAACAGAGCTTCAAAGCAAAAGCGTGATTTAGTGATCCAGGCCGACAGGGGAATGTAGACGTTTGTCTTCACAGTGATTCATCTCTTATTCACGGGGAAATTTGGACAATTTTCTTAATCTTCACAGGCCTGTATTTTTTTTTTTTTCATTCTGGCAAATGACTTGCAGTGGTTCATAAAGGGGGACTGCAGGAGGTAAGGAGTTAAGGAGTCCCAAGGCCTTGACCCATATCTGTCACGACCGTTAAGGCAAGTTGATCACTAATAATTTCTGAGGCTCGATTTCATCAAAGATCAAATGAGGGATCTGAATGCAGAACATTCAGGCTGCTTTGCAGTTCTGAAAGTTCGGTTCTTTGATTGATTGATTTTAAAGATTTTGTTTATTCATGAGAGACACAGAGAGGCAGGGACCCAGGCAGAGGGAGTCTGATGCGGGACTCAATCCCAGGACCCCGGGGATTCTGTGTGAGACTCACATCTTTCAGGGCCCTGTTCGCACCAAGCAGTTCTGACAGCGTTTCATATTTAGGCAGGGGTTTTCATTTCTTCCTTGAGTATACCATAAAGAATCCTTGTGAAAGCCATCTGGGGTGCGGGGGGCAGTCGGCTTTGTTTAAAAAATGGTTAACTTGTGTTTAAATCTTAGTCTCGGCGGGGAGAGCCACTAATGTCCAGTTTGGACATCAGGCTCCCTCTTCTGCGAGCGGATCATGAGTAAGCAGGTTAAGGAGTAACATCAGGCTAACACCATACTCTGTAGAGCTCAGCACGGACACCCAGGCTCACACTGACTCACTTGGTAAGTGCAGCTTTGATGGAGTTTTAGTAAAATGGATTCTGAGGAGAAGAAAAATAAAAGTATTATTGGCTGGTGAGAATTAGCCAGACCAAATCAGTAAAAAAAAAAAAAAAAAAAATCATTGGGGCAAAAAAGGTTTTTCAATATGTATTTTCCTATTCTAGGAACTGCTCTGTCAGACATGGTTCTAAGCATCTCTTTTATAAATAACATCTCATTGAATCTCACAATGGCCGATGAGAGAGGTGACTAAAAAGTGCCAAGTGGGAAGATTCCCTAACCCGTTCTAGTGGACAGATGAATGCTGTGGAGCCTTCTGGAATGCTCCATCTTTGCCAGGAGTTGAAACCCCGTGGGCCTCTCACATCCAGGCCTTGCAACAGGTGAGTGAGGAGAGCTCTGAGTGCAAGGTACAGGGAACAATGGAGAGACGTGGCCAGCTGGAGAGCCTATTCTAGCTGCTTGTCACCTTGACGAAATGGGGATGTTTTTCTTCAATAAAGTTCAGAAATCTCAATATGTCTATAAAGAACTGGGCAGGCCAAACACAGTCCATCTGAGAGACAGATGGGCCTTCCTGGTCTCCAGTTCATGACCTTTGCTCCCTACTCTTTATTTGTACCTGTCACATGCTTCTGTCTTGTCACAGGGCATCTCCTGCTATGTATATACTGGAAGCCCCCAGCTTTGGGACGTGGGGCACAGTAGAGATGATCACTCAGAATGGCCACTCTCAGCAGGGTCTCACTTCCCTTCTGTGCCACTCGTCGCCTCCAAAGCTCATAGAACCTTTGCCCTAGGGAGCGTTTCAGCTCTTCCTTCCTCCTTAACTTTGTTTTACCTCAATTTTTCCCTTCTTGCCCCATAACCTATAATGGCAGAGGGTCAGCAGGCTGTCCTTGAAGCTGTAGATCCGTCAGGCGTGGGTGGCTTCCTGCAGCTGAAGAAGGCCTCAGGCATCACTGCCATTTGTGGAGGACCCACTGAGCAGCCTCATCTTCCCCCATCCTCACTCTTCAAGACTTGACTTTCCAAGCTTATTTACAGAAAATTTGAATCCTCTTCTAAATCTTGCAAGAGCTCTGCCTCAATTCCTTCTCCTACTACCTAGAATCCTCATTCAAGAACAGTGGGTTCCCCATTACCTCCTGTGTGAGACTCTCAGTGTGGTTTCCTTACCCACTTTTGGAGACAGAGAAGTCAAGGTGTGTTATGGTCACTGAAAAGGGAGCCAGGGTAGGGATAAGAACGGTGTAGACTCATTTCTCTGTAACTAATGTCTGCTATGGTTCCAGAGCAACAATATTAAACTTGGAAGGTTAGTTCTCAGGTACCATTTTGTACATACCATCCTGAAGCTAGATGGGAGATGATTAGGCCTTTCCACCCAGGTGTCCCTCAAAGGGCAGAGGCCCTATAACCCTCTCATTTTCACAAGCCCATACCTCTGTGAATTTTTTTAGAAGATTTATGTCTTGTCATGAAAGTTTTGAGCATTCTAATTCTTTCCTTTGCTGTGTTTATCTAAATTTGAAAATCTCTTAGGTTATATGCATAAAAATAGTCACTTCTGAAATATGAGCCACATTTATTCTGGCTTTCCAATATATTTTTTAATCTTGGCAATATACAGACACCAGATTGAGAACCATAGAATGATACAATCTAATCTTTAGATTAGATACAATCTAATTTTTAGGTCTCTCTAAAAAATGTAAATGATTTTTATGTGCAATATTATTTCCATGGAGTGATTTTATTACCAACGGCTGATCCTTGACATTGCTTCTTTCAATAAACATTTGTTGAAAACACAAAGGAAGTCAGTCTTCATTGAGGGCTAAGAATGTGCTGTGTACTTTAAGTATTTTATCTCTTTCAAACTTCAAAGATTCTTAGATGTATCCATCATTTTACAGATGAGAACACTGAAGCAAAGAACGAGAATGGCAAGAAAAGGAAAATAGCAGGAAGAAGCAGGAAGAACCAGATCCTAAAAAGAGAGTTGGGGGGAGTCCCTGTTAGAATTAATGTCCTTATTTATAGCGAAGGGAGGCAGAGGATGATTGTGATGGTTCATTTTGTGTATCAACTAGACTGAACTACAGGATGCCCAGATGTTTGGCCAGGCATTATTTCCGAGCGTCTGTGTTTCTGGAAGAAGTTAGCGTTTCAATCAGTAGACAGTGGAGTGCGTCGCCATCCCCAGTGTGGATGGGCATCACCCAGTTCATAGGTCAATAGACAAAAAGGTGAAGGAAAGCAGGATTCACCCCTGCCTGCCTGTTTACTTGAGCTGAGACATCAGCCTTTTCCTGAGATTTACGCCATCAGCTCCCCTGCTTCTTAGACATTCAGACTCGGACTGGAATCAGCCCACTGGCCTTCTCGGGTCCCCAGCTTGCGGATGGCAGGTTGTGGGGCTTTTTCAGCCCTCACGATCTGTGACCCAATGTCTTTTTTTTTTTTTGTTTATTTATTTATGATAGTCACAGAGAGAGAAAGAGAGAGAGGCAGAGACACAGGCAGAGGGAGAAGCAGGCTCCATGCACCGGAAGCCCGATGCGGGACTTGATCCCGGGTCTCCAGGATCGCGCCCTGGGCCAAAGGCAGGCGCCAAACCGCTGCGCCACCCAGGGATCCCTGTGACCCAATGTCTTAAGTAATCCATCCCTCTGTTCTGTTGTTGCTTCTGTTTCTCTGGAGAATTCTGACTAATACAATAGTAAGAATGTTCCCAAGCAAAAAATAACATTCAGTAAAAATGAAAGCAGAGACTTTGGAAAAATCCGAGTTTAGAAAATATAAACAGATGTGTTGTTGGAGTAAGTAAAGGACGTACAAATGAGAAGTGAAGTGAAAGAATGTCTTACCTTTAAAATGTGCTCTTTTTCAGCTTCTTAATACACACATAATCAAAAACAACGGCAACAAAAAACCCAAAGCATTTTTCTTCTGAGATTTTTCATTCTTCAAGTGTGCTAGAAAATCAAACACATTTTAGTTTGATTTTTTTAAAAAAAACTTTCTTCAACAAGAAAAAGGAAACTTTTAGTTTGTAAAAAGATTGAACTATTAAAGAAATGTATGAATTTGTTTTCAAATGCATTTATTAAACTAGAATTGCCTTCTCATGTACCCACATGAGATTTTTTTGAATTTTAAATTCAGTTAGCCAACATACAGAGAGCTTCGTTAGTTTCAGAGGTGGAGTTCAGTAATTTATTAGTTGCGTATAACCCCCAGTGCTCATCACATCACGTGCCCTCCTTAGTGGCCGCCACCCAGATACCCCATGCCCCACCCCTTCCCCTCCAGCAGCAGTTTCCTTCCCATAGTTAAGAGTCTCTCATGGTTTGTCTCCCTCTCATATCTCTTCCCATTCTGTTTTTCCCATCCTTACCCACAGACTTTTTATTCTAGGCATGGCTTTTGGATGGAAAGAACATGAATGTTCTGAAGCTTCCGTCTAGAGTGTGGCTGGGTGAAGCAAAGCACTGTGCATCCTCTCTGAGGCCTGCATTGCAGTGTACCTCAGAAGTACATGCAGTCATTTCTTTTTTTTTTTTTTTCATGCAGTCATTTCTAAAACAGTCTTATTAAAGCATTATTTACCATCAAATTCACTCATCACACATGTACAGTTCAATAATTTTTTTTTTTTTAGCCCCAGCACAAGGTTTGGGCTTGTGAGCTTGAGATCAAGACCTGAGCTGAATTCAAGAGTCAGACACTTAACCACCTGAGCCACCCAGGTGCCCCACAATTCAGTAATTCTCAGGAACCGTATAAAGAGTTGTGCAACAGACCCTCCAATCCAGCTTTAGAACATTTCCACTAACCAGAAAGTTCCCTCATGCCATTTCCCAATCACTCCCAGCTTGCATCCCTTGCCCCAGGTACCCCTGACTCTTTCTTTCTCGATAGATGGGTGTCTCATTTGATTAAGCGTCTGACTCTTGGTTTCGGTTCAGGTCACAGTCTCAGGGCTCCATGCTCAGCAGGTGTCTGCTTGAGATACTCCTCTCTCTCCCTCTGCCCCTGCTTATCCTATAAATTCATTCATTCACTCCATTTGTTCATTTTTTTTAAGATTTTATTTATTTATTCATGGAAGACACAGGGAGAGAGAGAGGCAGAGACACAGGCAGAGGGAGAAGCAGGCTCCATGGAGGGAGCCCAACTTGGAACTCGATCCTGGGTCTCCAGGATCACGCCCGGGGCCGAAGGTGGTGCTAAACCGCTGAGCCACCCAGGCTGCCCCATTTATTCATTCTTTAAAATGGAATAATACAATATGAGTCTTGAGTCTGCTGCTTTTACCTTGCATAAAGATTTTGAAGTTCATCAGTGTTACATCGTGTTATCAGTAGTTCATTTCTTTTTGTCAATAAATAGCATTATATTGTTTCTATATTTTGTTCATTGGTTTGAATTGCTTCCAGTTTGGAGCTACTATATAATAAAGCTTTAATAAACATTTATGTGCAGGTTTTTGGGTGTATATCACATGTTTATTTCTCATGGGTAGATGCTTAGAGAGTGGAATTGCTGGGTTTATATTATAAATTTACCTTAAATTCTAAGAAACTATCCACCCTTTTATTAAGTGGCTAATAGCAATTTATATTCCCATCAGGAATGTATAAGGAAGGGTTCCTTTTTCTCTATATTCTCTCCAACAAGTGGTATTGTCAGTTTTGTTTTTTTAAATTAAATCCAGTCTGGTGTGTATACGTGGGTCCCTAGTTGAAGTTTTATTTTTGCCTTTCTCTACTAACTAATAAGGTTGATTATGTTTTTATGTTCCATTTACCCATTCATATTCCCTTGGTGAAATATCTTTAAATCTTTTGGCTTCCTTATTATCACAATATCTACTTATTATATAATACTGAAAGTGTTTTTAAAGTCTAGAGACAAGTCATTTATCAGCTATATGATGTGTATTATGTCTTTCAAGGTGTGTGCCTTGTTTTTTTTCATTTTCTCGGTGATGTTTTTTTGAAAAGCAGAAGCTTTGAATTTTGACGAGGTCCAATTTTTTTCGTTAAGATCTTGATTTTGGTGTTACATCAGTGCTCGCAATAACAGATTTTTCTCCTATAATTTCTTCTGAAGTTTTTTTTTTTTATTATTGGTGTTCAATTTACTAACATACAAAATAACACCCAGTGCCCGTCACCCATTCACTCCCACCCCCCGCCCTCCTCCCCTTCTACCACCCCTAGTTCGTTTCCCAGAGTTAGCAGTCTTTACGTTCTGTCTCCCTTTCTGATATTTCCCACACATTTCTTCTCCCTTCCCTTATTTTCCCTTTCACTATTATTTATATTCCCCAAATGAATGAGAACATATAATGTTTGTCCTTCTCCGACTGACTTACTTCACTCAGCATAATACCCTCCAGTTCCATCCACGTTGAAGCAAATGGTGGGTATTTGTCATTTCTAATAGCTGAGTAATATTCCATTGTATACATAAACTACATCCACGAAGGCAAAAGAAACAAAAGCAAAAATGAACTATTGGGACTTCATCAAGATAAGAAGCTCTTCTGAAGTTTTATAGTTTTTGCTTTTCATGGAAGCCTGTGATCCCTTTTGAGTCAATCTGTGTGTGTGATGTGAGGTAAGGATCTAAGCTCTTTTTTCCCTTTCCTTTTCTCTTTCCCTTACCTTTCATATGAATATTCAGTGCTTCTCTAACCATTGTTGGAAAAAACTATCCTGAATTGCCTGGGTGACTCAGTCAGTTAAGTGTTTGACTCTTGATTTCAGCTCAGGTCATAATCTCAAGATCACAGATGGAGACCCTTGCCCCCAGCCCCACCTCATTCAGCCCCACTTAGAGCCCTGAGCTCAGTGTGGAATCTGCTTGTCCCTCTCCTTCTCCCCATTTGTATGTTCTCTCTCAGTCAATCAATCAAGTAAATAAATAAAATCTTTAAAAAAAGAAAAAACTGCCTTTTAAATCACTTTGGACCCTTTTAGTGAAAATCAATTGGCCATAAATAATAAGCTTTATTTCTAAAATTTCAATTGTGTTCCTTTGATCTAGGCGTCTGTCCTTACTCCAATACTATACTGTCATGACTGGTATAATTAACTTTATAAAAATTTTCAAATTCAGAAAGTAAAAGTCATCTAAGTTTGTTTTCATTTTGTTTTGTTCTCAAATTTGTTTCACCACTCTAAGTCCTTTTTGTTTCCATATAAATTTTAGGACCTTCTTGTCAGTTTCTGCAAAAAAATAAAATAAAAACCTGCAGAAATTTTGATAGGGATTTATTTGAAGTTACAGATTTGGGAAGAATTGCCATCTTAATACTGAATCCTCTAAAAATTGACATTAAATATCTCTCCATTTACTTTTAAAATGCTCTCACACTGTCTAGAATCTCCATTATAGGGTTGATTAGAGGTAGTAAGAGCAGACATCCTTGCATTGTTTGTCATCTTAGAAGGAAAGCATTCATTATTTTACCATGAAGCCTGATGTTAGTAGTAAGGAATTGTTTTTTTAGAAGTTGTATTTTTTCAAGTTGAAGTTTCCTTTTAGTTTGTGGAGAGTTTTTAATCATGAATGGGTTTTTGTTTGAGTCAAATGCCTTTTCTGCATCACTTAAGTGATAATGTGGTTTCCCCCTTTATTAATATATATTACATTATATGATTTTAAGATATGAAACCAGATTTGTATTGTTGAGATAAATCTAATTAAGTCATGGTATAAAACCTTTCTTTATGTTTTGAGATTTGGTTTGTTAATATTTTGTTAAGGATTTTCACACGTAATTACGTTCATCGAGGATACTGCTATGTAGTAGCCTTTCTTTCTGAAAGTCTGAGGGGGGATTTGTATTATTCCTTAAGTTGTATTACTTAATAAAATTTGCCAATGAAGACATTTTTAGACATAAATTTTTCACTGTGGGAGGATATTTCATTATTCATTCAATTTTTTTTACTTCATTTTCTATTTCTTCTTGACTTACTTTTGATTATATCTTTCTATGAAGTTCATTTAATGTAGGTTGTCTAATCTGGGATCAAGTTTTTCATAATTCTTTATATTCATTTTGATTTCTTTTAGCTTAGCATTTTAGTTTCCTATTTTATTACTGATTTTGACAATTTATGTCTTCTCATGATTTTTTTGGCAAATCTAGCTAACGTTAATTTTGTTGATTTTTGTTTTTAAAAAAGCAATTTTTGGTTTAATTGATTTTTCTCTACTGCTTTCTATTTTCTATTTCACTGATTTCTGTTTTGATCTTTATTATTTCTTTCCTTATGCTTGCTATGAGTTTAATTTGTTCTACTTTTACTAGTTTCTAAAGGTGAAAGTTGAGATTATTGATTTGAGACCATTCTTTTTTTTCTACTCTGGGATTTAAAACAATAATTTATCTCTGAGCACTGCTTTAGTTGCATCCCAAAATTCTGATATGTGTTGCCTTTTCTATTTCTTTTCTATTTCATTCAGTTCATGCTTAAAATTTTTCCTTAACTCATGAGTCATTTAGAAATGTGTTAGTTTCCAAATATTGGAGCATCTCCCAAATTTCCTTTGTTGTTAGCTAATCTGATTCTATCATGGTTAGAGTATAGACTTTGAGTGATTTCAACCCTCCTGTGCTTGCTTCGGCAGCACATATACTAAAATTGGAACGATTTCAACCCTCCTAAATTTAAGACTCATTAGTGCCTAGCATATGGGTTATTCTTGTATGTGGTCTATTTAACCATGTTTTTTTGCATTCCTTTTAGGAAAATAAATTTTTTTTGTTGGGTAGAGTGTCCTTTAAATGTCAGTTAATCAAATTGTTAATAGTCTTTATTTTTAAGAGATATTTACTTATTTATTTACTTATTTGAATGGGGTGGGAAGAGCGAGCGAGCATGTGAGCACACAAGCAGGGAGAGGGGCAGGCAAAGGGAGAGGGAGAAGCAGGCTCTCAAAAGAGCCTGATGTGGGACTTGATCCAGGACCCTGAGATCATAAACTGAGCTAAAAGCAGGCCCTTAACTGACTAAGCCACTCAGGTGTCCCTCAAGCTCATTAATAGTCTTCTTCAAATCTTCTATATTCTTACTAATTTTGTGCGTAGTTTTTCTATCAGTTACTGAAAAGAAATTACAAACTATAATGCTTAAATGTACATTTATTCTTTAAATTGTCTCTTTTCTTCATGTACTTTAGGGCTCTATTTTTAAATCCGTATGTATTTATAATTGTTATGTCTTCCTTATGTATTGACACTATTATCATTTTAAAATATCTTTTTTCTAGTAGTGTTTCTGATCTTAAGGACTGTTTTGTAATATAGCTACGCCAACTGCCTCATGGTCACTATTTGCGTAATATATATTTTCTCATCCTTTTACTTTCAAACTATCTGTATCTTTGAATCAAAGATGTAGACAGCAAATAGTTGGATCTCACTTTTCTCCAGCTTGATAATTAGTGGTTTTTGATAGCACTATTTAGTCTATTCACATTTAATGTAATTATTGATCAAGTTGGATTTACATTGCCATTCTTCTAGATATTTTTATATTGTCATATGTTCTTGTTTCTCTGTTGCTCTTTTACTCTCCTCCTTTGGGTTAAACAAACACTTGTTAGAGTAGCATTTACATTCCTCTGTTAACTTTTAATCATATTTTTTTTCTTTAAAGATTTTATTTATTTATTCATGAGAGACACACACAGAGAGAGAGAGGCGGAGAAGCAGGCTTCATGCAGGGAGCCTGACGTGGGACTCAGTCCTGGGTCTCCAGGATCACGCCCTGAAGGTGGCGCTAAACTGCTGAGCCACCCAGGCTGCCCTTAACCATCTGTTTTTAAAGTTACTTCTTAGTGGTTGCTATAGGGGTTAAAATGTGCTTCGTAATTTATCACAATCTATGTTCTGTTAATTATGACTTGATTGCAATAAAGTATAACAGCATTGCCCCAGTATAACGTAATTCTACCTCCCATTTTGTATCATTATCATATATATTACATCTCTATATATTATAAACTTAACAATATGGTGACATAATTTTTGCTTTCTATAATTTTACAATCTTAAGTCATAAAAAATGCTTTTGCAGTCTTTTACATTTTAAGACATACTTACCATTTCCAGTATCTCCCATTTTTCCCATGTGAATTCAAGTTACCCTCCAGTATTATTTTCGTTCAGCCTAAAGAAGTTTCTCTAGAATTTCTTATAAAGCATGTCTGCTAACAATACATTATCTCAGTCTTTGTTTATTTAGAAGTATAGTGGGGTTTTATTTTGCCTTCATTTTTTGAAGGATAGTTTTGTTGGCTATAAAATTCATGGTTGATAGTTCTTTCCTTTCCTCATTCAAAATAGATCATTCCACAGTCCTTTCATCTAATGAGAGGAGTTATTGATCATAATGTTATTCCTTATATGTTAAGAATTACTTTTCTCCTGTCATTTAATTTTTTCTTCTTGTCTTTCAGCAGTTTGACTAGGTGTTAATCTCTTTGTGTTTATGCTACCTGGACTTCACTGACCATGGATCTGTAGATTAGTGTTTTTCATGAAATATTTTTTCTCACTGATTTCATTTCTCTTTTCTAGCTTGGATTCCTTCTACACATATGTCAGTACATGCTTGATGTCTCACAGGTCTCTTATGTTCTGTTCACTCTTCTTTTCTTTTTATGTTCACTCTTCTTCAGTCTTTTTTCTCTACTTTCTTCATATTAAATCATTTCTGTTGCTCTATATTGAAGTTCACAGATCCATTCTTCTACAGTCTTAATTAACTCTGCTGTTATGTTCCCTAATACATTTTAATCTAAGTTATACTTTTCACCTTGAGAATTCTCATTTTTTATACTGTCTGTATGTCTTTGATGATCCTCCATTTGTTTTATCAAAATAAGCTCTTCATTTAGCACAGTGTTACATTTACAGATAAGTTGCAAGGATAATACACAGTGCCCACAACCCCATACCGTTTCCCCTATTGTTAGCATATTGGATTTGTCAAAACTGAGCCAATATTGATGCATTATTATTCATTGAAGTCTCTACTTCTCTGTTCCAGGTCTCATCCAGGAAATCACATTATCTTAAGTTTTTTACATCACTTTAGACCGTTCTAGACCATGATAGACTCTCTGTCTTTTTGTGTTTTAGTTGACCTTGACAGCAGTAAGGAATACTGGGATTTTGTAGATCTTTCTTTAATTTGAATTTGCCCCTATGTTTTTCTCATAGTTGAGTGAAATTATGGGCTTTTTGGAGGTGGATCATAAACTGTTATTCTTATATCAAAGGTATATAGTATTAACATAACTAATCACTGATTATATTAATTTTGATCACTTGGCTTTGACAATGTATGTGGTTTCTCCAGTGAATAGTTATTCTTTTCCAACTTTATATTCTTTTCCTACTTTAGAAGTAAATGACTATGCACATCTCACACTTACATTGTGGGGAGTTAACCTCTACCTCCTTGAGGTGAGAGTATCTACATAAATTATTTGAAATTCTATGTGAGAGATTTGTTTATTTTGTCCATTTTTTGTTCAATGATTTACTTGTATGTATATGGAGATACTTACTTTTTACTTCGGGCTATAATCCAATACTATATTATTGAACAGAGCTTAGAATTCCTGAAAAGAAATGATACCATATCGAAACCTAGCCCTGAGTTTAATAAGTTCTTTATAGATCTTGGAAACTAGCCCTTTATCTGATAGGTCATTTGCAAATATCTTCTCCCATTCTATAAGTTGTCTTTTAGTTTTGTTGACTGTATCCTTTGCTGTGCAAAAGCTTCTTATCTTGATGAAGTCCCAATAGTTCATTTTTGCTTTTGTTTCTTTTGCCTTTGTGGATGTATCTTGCAAGAAGTTACTGTGGCTGAGTTCAAAAAGGGTGTTGCCTGTGTTCTCCTCTAGGATTTTGATGGAATCTTGTCTCACATTTAGATCTTTCATCCATTTTGAGTTTATCTTTGTGTATGGTGAAAAAGAGTGGTCTAGTTTCATTCTTCTGCATGTGGATGTCCAATTTTCCCAGCACCATTTATTGAAGAGACTCAACACCAAAGAAACAAACAATCCAATCATGAAATGGGCAAAAGACATGAACAGAAATCTCACAGAGGAAGACATAGACTGGCCAACATGCACATGAGAAAATGCTCTGCATCACTTGCCATCAGGGAAATACAAATCAAAACCACAATGAGATACCACCTCACACCAGTGAGAATGGGGAAAATTAACAAGGCAGGAAACCACAAATGGAGAGGATGCAGAGAAAAGGGAACCCTCTTACACTGTTGGTGAGAATGTGAACTGGTGCAGCCACTCTGGAAAACTGTGTGGAGGTTCCTCAAAGAGTTAAAAATAGACCTGCCCTATGACCCAGCAATTGCACTGTTGGGGATTTACCCCAAAGATACAGATGCAATGAAATGCCGGGACACCTGCACCCCAATGTTTATAGCAGCAATGTCCACAATAGCCAGACTGTGAAAGGAGCCTCGGTGTCCAACGAAAGATGAATGGATAAAGAAGATGTGGTTTATGTATACAATGGAATATTACTCAGCCATTAGAAATGACAAATACCCACCATTTGCTTCAACGTGGATGGAACTGGAGGGTATTATGCTGAGTGAAGTAAGTCAATTGGAGAAGGACAAACATATGTTCTCATTCATTTGGGGAATATAAATAATAGTGAGAGGGAATATAAGGGAAGGGAGAAGAAATATGTGGGAAATATCAGAAAGGGAGACAAAACATAAAGACTCCTAACTCTGGTAAATGAACTAGGGGTGGTGGAAGGGGAGGAGGGCGGGGGGTGGGGGGTGAATGGGTGACGGGCACTGAGGGGGGGCACTTGATGGGATGAGCACTGGGTGTTATTCTGTATGTCGGTAAATTGAACACCAATAAAAAATAAATTTATTAATAAAAAAAAAGAAACCTAGCCCTGTAAGAAGAAATGAGGAATACCAGGAAGAGTGAGATGTTGCAAAATGTATCTAAAAGGATGCTTAAAAGTCATTTATATCATTATAGACCATTAATTTTTTGAAGACTATTGATTAAGTTTCTTTAATATCCGTTTTGTAACATATGGAAATAAAATATATGACAAAGAACACAAAGAATGGGTGGATTGTAGTTGGAAGTGTACTGCAGAGAGTTGCCTTATGCTTCTTGTGGAATACTTGAACATTTTTGTAGATGGACTCTGATAAGTTTAAGATACATAATGAAATCTCTATAACAGCCATTTAAAAAGTCAATACAAGGAGGCATAGTAAGTGATCAGTAGAAGAGATAAATTTAAAGTGCTTATAATACTTTATTCACCCAAAACTACATTTCCAATGGAATGGCTAACCTAAATTTTGAAGTAGTGAAGTAACTAGAGTTCTTATACATGGCCAATGGGAATATAAAACATACAACCTCCTTGGAAAGCTGACAGTCTTAAAAAAGTAAATGAAAACTTGTATATGACTCAGCAATTCCAGTCCTAGCTTTTCATCTCTCAGACCCCCAAAAAGAAAACATCAACCAAAAGCCTTGTTAAAAAATGTTTGTATCAGCTTCATTCATACAGCAAAAAACAAACAATAACAACAACAAAAAAAACTGGAACTAGACTGAGTGTTCATTCAAGGGAGATTGGATAAATATGTTAGGTATGTTCATTTAGTGGAGTACTGAAACAAAAGAACAAACTACTCATGAACACAACATCATAAATGATGCTCATAAAAATATAATGTGAAGTAAAATAAATCAGACACAAAAAGGTACTTTTGTGTGAAGTTCTAGGATACATCACATTCATCTGTTATAATAGAAATAACATCAGTGGTTGCTTCTGATGGGAGATAATTTACTGGAAAGGGGTGTAACAGAACTTTCTAGAGTTACAAAATGTTTTTTCCTTGATAGAAGTGGAAGTAATCTCAGTGTATCATTTGTCAAAACTAATCAAACATCTATGGTGTGTGCATTTAAGATCTATGTGTTAGTAAATTATACTTTAATAAAATACTAAATTAATTGAAGGACAGGTAACTGAAGTCAGTGAGCCCAACTTGCAGGCTGTTGAATATTTCAGTTAGGAAATAAAGACATTCTGAGGGATCCCTGGGTGGCTCAGTGGTTTAGCACCTGCCTTCAGCCCAGGATGTGATCCTGGAGTTCTGGGATCAAGTCCCGCATCAGGCTTCCTGCATGGAACCTGCTTCTCCCTCTGCCTATGTCTCTGCATCTCTCTCTCTCTTTCTCTCTCTCTCTCTCTCTCTCTCTCTCTGTTTCTCATGAATAAATAAATAAAATATTAAAAAACATTCTGAAATAAGGCAATAAGCTTAGCAACTGGGGAGAAAAGATTAGATTCAGAGGTATTAAAAAAGGGGAATCTAGGGATCCCTGGGTGGCACAGCAGTTTGGCGCCTGCCTTTGGCCCAGGGTGCGATCCTGGAGACCCGGGATCGAATCCCAAGTCGGGCTCCCGGTGCATGGAGCCTGCTTCTCCCTCTGCCTGTGTCTCTGCCTCTCTCTCTCTCTCTCTCTCTCTCTCTCTCACTGCGTGCCTATCATTAAAAAAAAAAAAAAAGGAATCTATAAGATTTGGTGGCCAATTATAAAGAAAAATAATGAAAAGAGTAAAAGAAACCTTCTAGACTTTTGGACTGAGTAACTAGGTAGGTCATAAAACCATTTTCCAAGAATAGGAAATCAGAACAAGTTTATGGGGGAAATGAGGTTAGTCTTGGTTATCAAGGTATTTAGATGCTATGTAGTTAGAGATACTTAGTATCAATTAGATCTGGATTTTGAGTGACAGATTTGGGCTAGATACGTAAATCTGAGATTCATAAAAGTTTGAAATTGACTTAAGTGACTGTCATTTGTGCTTTCTTTATAGTGTATTTTTAAAAATTCTTATATGATTTACCATGTTGATTCATGATGTAGATATTTTCATGCCATAATTTCAGGGAGAAACAGGAATTTTTACCAATATATGTTTAGTGAAGAGTATCTAGAAAAGAGTCACCTGAGAGCTAGAATCATAGAGAAAAGGATTCCTTGTGTATGTCATTTATTTTCATAATGAATTTACTCTTTTTTTCTTGTATAAAATAATACATATTCAATGAGAACTATTCTGAAAACACAGGAAATGCACCCATATTCTGACTACTTAATTTAAAACATTTTAACATTTGTTTCATGTTCTAAACTTTTCCTTTAGGATATATACACACATGAATGGGTATATTTATATGTTATATTTTTAGTGATATAAACACAATATATCATTATAAATATGAAGCCAAATCAGTTAATTTTATCTGTATATTTTTAATGGCTACACATTATTGCTAATTTTCTATAGATACATCACTAAATATTTAGCAAATAACCTGTTGCTAGATATTTAGACAAAATTTCTCACTTAAAACAATTTTTCAACAACAAAAAAAAAAAACAAAAAAAACAAAAAAACAATTTTTCTTACCGATTATTTAATTATATCCTTAGGGTCAGCTTGTAGAATTTCAATTAATGATTGAAAACACTTAAACTGGGCAGCCCGGGTGGCTTAGTGTTTTAGCGCCACCTTCGGCCCAGGGCCTGGTCCTGGAGACCGGGGATCGAGTCCCACATAGGGCTCCCTGCGTGGAGCCTGCTTCTCCCTCTGCCTGTGTCTCTGCCTCTCTCTGTGTGTGTCTCTCATGAATAGATAAATAAAATCTTTAAAAAAAAATACTTAAATGTTATGTCCAGTGATAGTGGCATGTGTTAGCTCATTTCTCTCTGAGAGAAAAAGAATAAAACATGACAAGATTACTCAAGAAAAGTATTTTAGGGCACTGACCAAAGGTACATAAGACGTTGGAAAGTGTTCACTTTTGGAAAAACTACCACCACATTGGGTAAGAATGCCTTTAGTGGCCTCCTTCCTTGGGAGAATTTTGACCTCACCTCACCCCAGCTTGAGTGTTAAAAATCTGTAATGTGACCAGCTGGAGGAGATAGATTAAGCAAAGATGGTGGATAAACTTGAAATTTAACTTTGGAGCCTTTATAATCTCTAGATGAATTTAGGATAAATTGCCACTTTCGTGGTTTCAAGTCTTCCAATACACGAATGCAGCATATCTCCGAATTTATGTAGGTTGTCTTTAAATTCTCTCTCACACACAATGGTGAATCAAAAATAGTAGGGGGAGTGGGGAATTTATTTCTACCTTCTCCATCTTGAGAAAATCTTTAATCTTTTATAATTAGGTACAATGGTAAGTGGAAAATTTCTTTGTACATTCCTTTATTGACTTGTGAATGAATTTTTTTCACTATCTAGTTTGGTGACTTAAAAAAAAACATAAATAGGTAGTGAATTTACATCCATTAAGATCATATTTTATTCTCTTTCTCTTTTAAATTGTTGAATAATAACTTTTGAATGTTAAAGCAAATTTGCATTCCTGAAGAAAACATTTCATGGCCTCGATGCATTATTCCTATCATTTATTACAAGATTTAATTTGCTGCTAAGTTGTTTTGCATTTTTACACCTGTAATTTTCCAATGTAATACCTCTGTCTGGTTTCAATAATGGATTATGCCAGCCTCCTTGTAACAGTTGGGAGATAGCCTCTTTTCCTGTTTTCTGAACAGAATATGTATCATTGTTAGAATTCAGCATGGAATCTGTCTGGGTGTGAAGTTTCTCTTTGTGAAAAGTTTATTACAAATTCAGTTTCTATAATAGATAATGGGCTGTTTAGATTTCTTCTTTCTCTTTGTGTCTTATTCTTACTGCTACTTCCTGTAGTTGTGTATTTCACTTGTGTAAGTTTTGAAATGTATTCTTGATTGAAATTTAGTTTATCTAAAACTTCAATTTTTGTAGCATTTATTTCTTATAAACCCTTTATTGTTATCTAAATCTGTATAATTTATAGATCATGTGTGGGGATATTCTGTGTCATCTCCCCACCCTGCCATCTAGGATTTATCAATTTTATCAATCTTTTTAAAAAGTTAATTCTTATTTTCTCCTTCTTAAGTCTTCTCTTTTTTTGTCTTTAGTCTTTCCCTTTTGCTACTTCGGCTTCAATTTGCCTTTTTCTTCCTTGTTGATAAAGGAAAGCTAAGTTTGTTGATTTTAAATATTCTTTTCTAATATACACATTCTTGATATAGGTTTCTGTGCACTCACTGTTAATTGCAGGCCATCTATTTTGAGAATTTGTGTTTTTATTATTCATTTCAACATGCATTATGATTTCCCTTGCAATTTTCCTCTTGACCTATGGGTTAGAAGTATGTTGTTTAGTTTTCATGTATTTGGAGATTTTTCAGATAACTTTGTTGTAAATTTCCAATTTAATTGAGATAAAAGCACATACTCTGTATAATTTTAATCCTCAACAATTTATTATTATTTTATTAATAAGAATTTGTTAATCCATGAATGTTCCATGAGCACCTCTAAAGAAATACATGTTCATGAAAAAAATGCTTGTGAAAGGAGCATATATTATGCAGTTGTTTAATATAGTGTTCTGCAAGTATCAGGTCAATTTATTTGGTTTTTTAAATATTTTATTTATTCATTAGAGACAGAGAGAGAGGCAGAAACATAGGCAGAGGGAGAAGCAGACTCCCTACAAGGAGCCTGATGTGGGACTCCATCCCAGGATCCTGGGATCACGCCCTGAGCCAAGGGCAGATGCTCAACCACAGAGCCACCCAAGTGCCCCCAGGTCAATTTATTTGATAGTGCAGTATTTTAAAATACTATTATGTTGTGAGTTTTTGTTTTTGTTTTGTCCCCTTGTTCTATCAAGTACTGCTTAAGAAATGTTAAAAATCCCTAGTGAAAGTTATGGACACCCCTTCAGTTTTATCACTTTTTATTTCATCCATTGGAAGCTTTGTTATTAAGTGCCTGCACATTTAGGGTTGCTATGTCTTCTTGGTGTCTGTATTTATTTCTAAAGGTATTTCTCACCTTAAAGTCTGTGTTGTCTGACATTAATGTTTCTTATGATTAGTGTTTCATGGTATGTCTTTTTAAATCTTTTACTTTCAATCTGTGTCTTGTTAATTCAAGCACATCTGCTGTAAATGTAAAGTACTCCACTTTAGGTAAGTGGAGCTTGCTTTATAGTCTGAAAATTCTTCTTACTGGTAAAAAAAAAAAAAAAAGTCATCCATTCACACTCAGTGTGATTATTCACATGGTTGTGTTTAAGTATACTATTTTGTTACTTATTTTTTTTTAATTTTTTATTTATTTATGATAGTCACACACACACACAGAGAGGCAGAGACACAGGCAGAGGGAGAAGCAGGCTCCATGCACCGGGAGCCTGACGTGGGATTCGATCCCGGGTCTCCAGGATCGCGCCCTGGGCCAAAGGCAGGCGCCAAACCGCTGCGCCACCCAGGGATCCCTGTTACTTATTTTTTATTTATCCAATCTGGTTGATTTGGCCTCCCCCTTCTTTCTACTTTTAAGCATCCGTTCTTTTTTATTATTCCACTTTATCTCTTCTTTTTTTTTCCATCATATATTTTGTGTGAATGTACATGCTTGCTTGCTCTAAGAATTACAATATGCATCTTTAATTATCACAGTCTAACTTAAAGTAGTATTATGCCATTTTATGAATAATATTAAAGTTTGCAGCACTATCTTTTGTTTACTTCCCCTTCACTTTGTCTTATTGTTGTCATTTGTTTTAATAATGATAATGTGTAAGCCCACAATACATTGTTACTGTTTTTGCTTTAAATAGTCAGTTGTCTTTTGAAGAATTTTAAAGGTGTAATGTTCAATAATATTCTGTGGTGTAGATGTATAATCTTTGATTAACCCATTCAGTTGATGGACATTCTGTTTCTTTTCCACTTTCTGCATATTATGAACAGTGCTGCTTTGAACATTTGTGTGCACATTTTTATGTGGTCATGTTTTCATTTCTCTTGGGTTTATGGTTAGGAGAAATTTCTGGGTTATAAAGTAATTCTGTGTTTTGAGGAATTACTGCAATGTTTTCCAGAATAGCAACATCATCTTATATTCCCACTAGCAGTGTGTAAGGGCTCCAGTTTCTCCACATCCTCACCAACATCTGTTGTTATCTGTCTTTCTGACTAACCATCCCAGTGGATGTGAATTAGTATTTCGTTGTGGTTTTGATGTTTACATCCTTTATAATGTTGAGTATCTTTTCATGTGCTTATAGGCCATTTATTATATCTTCTTCAGAGAGATATTTATTCAGATCTTTTATCCATTTAAAAAAAATTTTTAAAGATTTATTCATAAGAGACACACAGAGGCAAGAGACACAGGCAGAGGGAGACTCAGGCTCCCTGTGGGGAGCCTGATGCAGGACTCGATATGGGACCCCAGGATCACACCCTGAGCCAAAGACAGATGCTCAACCACTGAGCCACCCAAGTGCCCCATCCATTTTTAAATTCAATTATGTTTTTATTAATGAATTATAATAGTTCTTTATAGAGTATAGATACAAATCTCTTAACAACTATGTGATTTGCAAATATTTCTCCCATTCTCCAGGTTCTTTCCACTTTCTTGAGGGTGTCCTTTAGAACACAAATTCTTTTATATTTTAAGATAGTCCAATTTATCTCTTTTTCTTTTTTGTCTGTGCTTTTAGTGTCATATGTAGAAAGTCTTTATCTAACCCAAAGTCATGAAGATTTACTCCTACATTTTTATTCCTTTGTTTTTTTTTTTTTTCTAAGGAGAAGTCTAGCTTCATTGTTTTGCATGTGGGTATCTAGTTTGCCTCAGCATCATTTATTGTGATGACTATTCTTTCCTTCTTGAACTGTCTTAACCATTCAAGCACATTTTTTGAATCCTCACATTTACTGATGAAAATCATTGGTCTTGCCTTGTTGACGTATCTAGAGTTTAAAGAATGTAGGACAAGTGGATCTGAGATACATTTCCATGGAGCTGCTGAAACTGTCTTCTCCCTTACCAAGTGTCTTCCTATGTGTTTAGCTACAAATCCTTTGGCCTTAGCCAAATGGCAGCCATTGCTTCAATTCCGTATTATTCTTTCTACTTAACATATGATAGGTGGACAGTTCTAAGCAAGACACTACTGATTGACATTATCTTGAAAGCAGCTCTCACTCACTTTTTAAGAAAGCTTATTTCGGTTGTTGAGACCTTTGCAAGAGTGAGAGATTGCTATCAGATAATGTGCTAAGTCAAGAACCAAAATGGATGGAAACAATATTGTGCTAAAGAGTATTAGAAAGAAGGTGAAGCAACTTACCCTGGCAACCCCCAGGCCTCACATCTGTTGCTAAATCTTTTTTTCACAAATGGAACTACTAGCACAGCTAAAGTGCTCTTACTATAAGTTCTTTGCATTTATTTGTTTTCATAGAAAGGACTCAGTATTACAGTGATCCTCCCTCTGTTCCCTGCAGAGAGAAACAGTTACACTGAAAAAAAAAAAAAAAAAGTGTCCACAGTGCCAAGTCACCCTGTTGCCACAGCCCTAGGATACCTACTGATTCCAGGTCAGAAGTGACCCTGTTTGCACTCTTTTTTTTAACCAGTTACCCTCATAATTTTTGCATTATTGATAAGTGACTTCATATTCAGGTTGAGAAGGTTGCACAGCAAAGGGGACAAACAGATAATTCTTACATGAGGCCAGTGCTCCTTGTCATTCATTAGACAGTCTGAGTCTTTATTCAGGAAATATTGGTCCAATGCAAGCTATTGGTTAACAGTGTGGGGACAACAAGTTATGTCCCCTCACTCAAGGACCATCTTTTCAATGAGATGAAACACACACTTCCCAAATGACGCAAACCTACCATAAAGTAGCATGCAGGCAAGGGCCAAAATGAACCAGAAAAGAAAGATTCAATGAGAGCTATTTGGTGCAAAGCCTAGAAAATAGCTGAGGTTAGTAAATGTTTCCATTATTAATATTGATAAGAACAAGAAACACAGTAGTGCATCAAGTGCGAGTCAGGACGGAAGTGGCATTTGAGATCACTCTGTTCCACACTGGAAGAAGGGAATCCTTCTTTAGCTTCCTAGAAGAGCATTTGAGAGGATTATTTCCATCTTGAGAGTATTTGATTTTGTAAAATCCTAAAAGAAGACAGAGCTGTAAAACTCTGTCTAGATTCCTAGAGTATCTAGAAGCTACTTAACATTCCAAAAAGTAACAGATTAAAAAGAGCACCAGCCTTGATGTCATCTGTCCTGGGTTCGAATCATTGTTCTTCCATGGAGCATCTTTGTGATCAGCTTTTTAATTTTTTAATAGCAGAGTTTCCAGTCTTTCATCTGTAAAATGAGAATAAAAATCCTTAATCTGCTAGCATTGCAGTGAAATTTGGTATTAATGTAAGAGAGAGACATCTGTTAGATACTAACTACATTATCAATGAATATGAACTTCATAGTTAAATACAAATTATTTCTTAGCTTGCATTCTTCTCTTTCCTAAATCCACATATAGATGAGATAAATTAATGGTATCATTACCTTTTGCCTCAAATAATTTATGTTTGAACTCTGAGTCTAAAGAAAAGTCAACTGTATTGAAGTCCTGTTTGAAGACATGAATACAGTTAAATAATCACAAAGAAGAGAACGTGTCCCTTTTATAGCAGGAACAGCAAAGTGATTCATTGAAAAGATTCTGTGGTCTAATGATCTTTTTCCAAAAAAAAGCAGTTTGGGGGCACTCTAATAAAAATTTAATGGGCCAATCCACAGTACAGTGGAAAACTGACACATTTGAACATGTCCCCTGTTTGTGGAAATTTCCCTACTTTTGAATACTTGAATCCATATGCCCAGTGGCAGGCATATGCCCTTGGTCTCACCACTCAGTTCCTTTGAAATTTCTATTTGGAAGCCAGTTACATGAGGAAGAAGCAAGAGCCACAGAAACCCATTCGGTAGCTGAACTAGACCCAGTTTTCTGTGCTCATCCATGCTGTAATATAATAAAAACTCTATTTGGTCTTTGTCCTCCAGGAGGCACATGCTCACTCCAGGGGTTCCTATTCTTTTGGCACAGTTTCAAAGACCTTTGGGAATTTCTGAGTGCACCAGAGGGTCTTTTGTTACTCATAAAGAGCTCATTTGGACCACATATGAGTTTACAGTAATGAGGTGACTCAAGCTGGGTCCCTAAATATCTTTAGAATGGGGTCATTTGCCAGAAAAACTGACATGGTTAGAGGATGGGGTTTTCAGCCCTACTCACTGATTCCTAGAGTGGCTAGAGATTGAATTCATCATATGGCCAGTGATTTCATCAATCATGCCTACATAATGTAAGCATGTAAGCTTTGCCATAGGCTGTGTTTTCTAGGGGACTCAGGATAAGACGGAAGTGAAGCAAAACTTTATGTTAGAGGGAGCTGTGACTAATGGCCTGGTTGTAACATCCCATGTCTAATGTCTGCGACATAACCTGTAATGCGTATGCCAACTTCAGGCAAGGTGGACTCCACTGGAGTTATCTGCAAGTATATTTGAATATGATCTCTGGTTGTATAACCCAGAAATAGGTTTTTATTCCTCTCTCAGAGAGGTATTTGCAGGTGAAAATCTTGCCTTACATGGAAAAATAAGAAAAAACTACAAGCTTTATTGAAATCAAAGACTTCCTATTTTGGAGGAGACAGGCTATCTTTTTTTAATGATGGTGATAGATGATGGCCTGTATCGTTTTTAAAAATGTGCTTAATTCGTTAAGTAAAAATGACCATGATTTTATAAAACAAAACAAAAAACAAGAACATGCTTATGAAATTCAAAACTCGTGGAACCACTGGATTTTCCCATTAAGAGAACAGGCTCCTCACTATCCATTCTGTGGCTTTTCTTTGACCCAGATATAAGACGCACTGAGGCTGCTCTTTTCCACAACTATGAAAAGGAGTAATTAATTGGGGACTTAGGGATTATTAGTGAACCAGGGTAGGTGAATGGGTTCTTCTTGTTAGATGTTCATCTGGGATACAACAGAGAAACTACTCACTAGATACTCTGAAAAAAATTATAGAAGACCTCTCTCTCATGTAGCCATTCTCTTTTCCTGTTGCCCATGTCAGTCAGACTGTAAGATATAATCAGGTCACCTGTGTCTGCTATTAATAAGACACTGCATTCACTGAGTCCACGTCTTCCAAGGCTCCTCTGCTAAATGAGACTATAATTGTGTTCTTACAAAAATTATTGGGAAACCAGAGGGGACAGACTTCTGGCAGTAGTGAGGTGAAGAGACAGGCTAATATTCTTCACCACCAAAAGCATAAAACTGGGCCAAATTGTCAGAAAGACACCCATTTTAATGCCTGACAAATTGACCAAAGCAAAGGCAAATGACAGATTTTTTTTTTTAAGATTTTATTTATTTATTAATGAGAGACACAGAGAGAGAGGCGGAGACACAGGCAGAGGGAGAAACAGGCTCCATGCAGGGAAGCCCGACATGGGACTCGATCCTGGGTCTCCAGGATCACACCCTGGGCTGAAGGTGGTGCTAAACCGCTGAGCCACCCAGGCTGCCTGCAAATGACAAATTGAATGGTGTTTTTTCATTAAAACAAAACACAAAACTGCTAGAGCTTTAAGAACAATGGAAGTCTTTAGTCATCTTGCCTGGAGCTGTACTCATCTACTACTGGCTCCATCTCCCTTGGTACTAGAATATCGTGAGAGGGGGCCAGTCCCCAGTGGGGCAATGAAAACCAGTAATCTCAGTTGGCTTCCATTATTTGGAGCAGATAAAGGAGACCCATACTAAGCAGTGTTGTCAATAAAAGTCATCAACTTGGTAGACAACAAAAAAGAGAAATGCATAGCTCTGCTAGCCCGAGGTTGCAGCCTCAGTTGGTGAGAATGACGGACCAGCCATAAGTTAAACAAAAAGATCCTAGAGACAGTCATAAAGTATAAGCTCTTTATATATCCCATCTTCATTCATCTCTAACTCCTAACACATGCAGGGGAGACCTGACAGGTCCTGGCAGAAGGTCAAAGCTGGGGCAGACTTCACAGAAGGCTGAACCTTGAGTATACTTCCCAATCCACCACAAGATCCACCAGGAATGGGTAGGTATCTTCAGGATGAAACACCTAAGCACAATATCTGCCCTATCACCGGCTGATCAATCACCAAAAGAGACACTCTGTAGACTCCAGAGCAACCCCTAACAAGCCAGGTGAAAAAATGAAAAGAATAAAAAAAAAAAAAATCTGAGCAGATATATCAGTGACTGCACACCTTTGGAAAGACAGATTCCACAAATGAAACCCAGGTGAGTAAAAATCAAAATCCTCATCAGGGAACATCAGAATCCAGGTTTGCTTTAACATGTTATCTATAATATGTAACTTTCAAAAACAAAATATTGAGACATTCAAAGAGATAGGAAAGTATGAACCTTATTCTGGAAAAACATCAGTCAAATGCTGACATTAGCCAAGATGTCAAACAGCTATTTATAAATACAGCTAAAGAATTAAAGGAAAATAAAATGACAATGTGAAAAAAAATATCAGCACTCAGGTCTTATTTTCTGGTACCACTCTCTAATGAAAAGAAACCAAATCTTTAGAGAAATATACCAGATGAACCTGGACTGGACTGACTTGTAGTGTCAGAAAGTAAGAAAGAAAAAAAAATCTCTCAGATTGTATTATAAGTTCTCATATTTCACTCTTCAAAAATTCTTTAGAAACTCAGCAATTTTTTTCTTTCCCTCATTTATGATTATTTTTTCCTTTTCTCTGTGTTTGACCAGAGATAAAAACAGCCATGGTTCCCGTCTCTCCTAGGAGGGGTATGTCCACTTTTGGATTTTTAGTTCATCAGGTTGCTTTGCAATCTCAGCCCTCTGGTGGGCTTAAAATGATAATGATTTTCCAATTGTCTGATTTTTTTTGGTGGGAGCAACATTTTCTTGTGACTTCCCACATCTTAGAGATGAACTTCCTATAAATGTTTGAAAGCGTTCTCACAAATTCTTGTCAAGTGGTCTGGTAAAATCTCGTTGTGCAGTTTTTTTCTGATAGCATCTTCTTCTCCCCACTCTTTTTTCTGGGAAATTTGTACTCCTTCAAATCTGCAGCCACCTGCTACTTGTGCTGAAGTGCGTAACTCAGGGTTTTCAATTTCACAACTGACATATGAAGCCAGAAGAATCCCTGTTGTAGAGTCTATCCTGTGCGTTGTAGCATGTTTCCTAGCATCTCTCTACTCACTAGATGATGTTAGTTGTGTACGGCATGCCCTTTCTGTGACAACTAAAAATTTCCCTGGACATCCCCAGATACAGAGAACAACTGGTAGAGCTTGATCCTTCCTGGGATCAGGATAGGGAGCTGCTCTTGAGTGCTTTTGCTCTTGTGTTATTCTGTATCTACCTATTATAGTGGCACTCACTATATTTTCCTTTATTTGCCTATTTTCTCTGTGTCTCTCCAGTGCATGTGTGTGCTCATGTGCCTGTGTGTACATGCAGACACACTTGTGTCAGGTGAAAAGTTATTTAAAATCCTCTTATGTACTGGAGAAGGTGAATGTTAGGAGGTGGACAAAGCTGATGGGTTGTGAGGATGTAAATAATTTGAAGGAATCAAAACAGAGCTAAAGATCTTTGAGAAAAGGAAAAGATACAGGGGGACGAAGGCATGTGTGTGTGCTTGTGCACACACATGCGCATGCACATATGTGTGTGCTGACCTGAAAGTATGTTGGGAAGGGGCTGTCCATCCATCCTGTAGAAGGAAATGGGTGGGAGCCAGAGAATGGAGAGAGATCAGTGGGAAAAAGTTTGTGAGGAAAATAACGTTGGCAATTAAAGTGATAATTTAAGGAAGTTAAAGAGGTCTAATTAGGTTTTTTTTAGTTGAGTTTTCCTCTGTAGTATAACTTTGAACATTCTCTTCATTTTCTCTGAAAAGTCTTCATTACCATAGCATTGTATTAGCTTTTCTAAGGTGGCCCAGGAAGTTCCAAGTCCTACTCTGAGGTAGATGAGCTGTTAACACTCCCGAGGTGGGAGGACGTATGGTGTACGGACACTTGTTCTTAATTATTTCTTGGCACTGTTGTCCTGTTCTGTGTGCTTCTGGAAGGCTGGTTACATCCCTAATACAGAGCAGAGTTCATGGCCTGTAGGAGACTCTCAGTATTGATTGTATAGGTACAATCCTACCTACAAGAGAAGGTAATGGATGAGCATTACCTTCTCTCTCAGGACTAAGAGTGACCGGTGCATACTATTCTCCAAGCTTATGAGAAAAAGGACTAGCCTGGTCACCCAACCTGGAGAAAGGACTTTCTGTGTATTTTTTATCCTTCGATGCCAGATAAGGATTGGTCATCTTTAGATATAACGTAGGAGTGAGAGGAAGAGAAGGAGGAGGAGGATGAATAGCATTTATTGAGAATTTTCTAACATTTTTGTATCTAATAAAAGATTGAAAGATGCCCCCCCAAGTCAGTTATAATTTTAACACCAATCAGCATTGCCAAGACACATTCAAATCTCACAGATACTTAAATGTGAAATTAAAGTTAATATTAGATTTGGAAAAATAGTACATGTCATGCCCTTTTATGCATGATTTAAATAGTTAACTCATTTCATCTTTACCACTGGCCTCTAAGGAATCTTATTATTAGGTGGCAGAAGGGCCACTATGTCTGAGTCCTTGGATTTTTTTTTTTTTTTTTTTGAGTCCTTGGATTCATTCCAAGTTACGATATTCATGGAGAGCTAAGTCTCACAGACATGACAGTGAGTCCCTTGGTAATTCTGGTAGATTTGAAAAGATATAAATGCAGAAGCTGATAGACAGGATTTAAGAAAGTATATTGAACGAATAAGCAGATGTTTTATTCACAATTATTCCAAGATGTTACTATAACCCACAAATTGGGGCAGGAAACAGTTAAAACATTCACAAGCCCTGAAAGGGCCCTCTGTGCCAGGTCAGCAGTTTGAATGTGCGCCATACTGTCTGAATACTAAGCAAGACCACTTTCCTTTTGCTCTACAGCTGTGGACAGAGAAGGACATTTCTTTGAGGAGGGGAATGGTGGTGGGGGGTTGGGGATGGGACCTAGATAAAGAGTTTGTTGTTCTTGAGAGGACAGACATCTCAGCATGGTAGTAGTTTTTCCTTCCTTCCCCCCTCAACCTCCCACCCCTACCCCACAAAGGCTTGGGAACATCATGCTGAGGAGGGGAGTCAAAAAACACAAAGAAGTTTATGGAGACGCTAGAGAGAAGCAGACTAAGGAGATGTGGCCATCTGAGTGAGGAAATGAGCCGGTGGCTAGAAGTGTGGGTTCAGGAGCACAGCAGCTTCACGGGAAAGCTAGCTCCATCGGTTCTCCAGCTGTGTGACTTTGACTAGCTACACGACCTCTTCCTGCCTTGGTCTCCTCATCTGTGAAACACAGACGATACCCCATTAGGATGGGGTAAGGATTGTTAACCTCATGACTGGCACAAAGTTAAGTGCAAGATAAATGTTAGCTATGGTTATTTTGAGACTGAAAAAAATAGCATGCCTCTTGATAGATAGATGTGGACAGGTTAGTACATACAGACCCCATGTGTATCATCCCATGTGTGTGGCTGAGTAGCGTTCTGTGCAATCAGAGAAAGAAGGGAGGCAGCTAGGTATGAGAGAAGATACGACACATGACCAAGTTTGCTGGTGTGTGACCGAGAAACCAAGGCACTAGACCAGAGGCCCTTAGGACAGCCTTCACCCTCTGTGGCAGGAAAGACACACTGTCAGGTCAGAGATTGCAAGGTGCGCACTGCAGTGACTTCTGCAGCAATTGTCTGTAAACTGCAGCAATTGGCTAAATGACCCATAGGATTGCCTTGCAGGTGCAGACATTCGCCTTGAATGATGTTCTTGTCAACATCACTGTTTTGGAACACCAGTTTTCAATGTTGGCTGAATAACAGAATCATTTGGGCAGGTTTTTTTTTTAAATATTTTTTTAACTTTTATTTATTTATGATAGTCACAGAGAGAGAGAGAGAGGCAGAGACACAGGCAGAGGGAGAAGCAGGCTCCATGTACCGGGAGCCCGACGTGGGATTCGATCCCGGGTCTCCAGGATCGCACCCTGGGCCAAAGGCAGGCACCAAACCGCTGCGCCACCCAGGGATCCATTTGGGCAGGTTTTAAACATGTACAGATTTCTCAACCCTTTTCCAGGCCAACTGATTCAGGATATCTGAGAGGTTCAGGCACCCATATCTTCATGGGCAGCCAAGACTGAGAACCACTGCTTTGGAGCATCATCACTTGAAGGGGCTCTTGAAGTACAGGTTGCTGGACTCCACCCCACACGTTTCTGATTCAGTACATCTGAGGTGGAGCCCGTGTGGCAGTGCCCTTCAGCCAAAGACCACAGGGAACATACCCGTAAACAAGCTGGGTCTCTCATCCACTGCAGTGAGGGAGAACACAGACCTTGGGGAGCCCTGGATGTCTTAGTGTAAGGGTGTTAGGAAGACTCCACTATAGGATTTGCGCTTTGGTTGAGTGATTCGAAGGAAAGGGAAAGTTTAAGCAAGCAGGAGCTTGGTGTATACTGGATGTTGTCAGAAAATGAAGAAAGTTTTATGACAGGACCTTAGAATAAATTTTATCTTTAGCAAGAGAAGAAGCTATAATTGGTTGTGAAGCAGCAGCCACTCATCTTGGCCAAGAGTAGAAGTGTTTGGTCCTTTGTGAGCTGCTCGATGACCTTGTTGTTGTCTGTGTTTAGATAAAATTATGAAGTGACCTTGTTTTGTCTCATTTTATCATGATCTCAGAGCAACCTTGCATGAGGCTGTTATTCTGCAAGATCGTTGTGATCACTAGGAGAATGAGAAGGTTTTCCGTGAGCTCCAGCCCAGCTTTCAGATGTTTGTTACCACCCCTCCCCATGTTTTCCCTTTCAGGTGGGTTTCAGGTGATGCTGATACTACTAGTCCAGAGACCACCAGGCTTTTGAGAACCACTGTCTAAGAGGATGAAGAGATCTGAAAGCTGTGTTTAGAATAGGTGCAAGAAAAAAAAAAAAAGTATGAAGATAGCTTTGAAAGGAAGGGTACAGAGCTTCAGGGGAAAAACAAAACAAAGTAAGAGCAACTAGCCAAGCAGATAATGTAGCTTGGGGAAAGGAGTCCAGAAAATGTAATACACCAGCTTTAAAGATGGAAAAACCTAGCATCATCTGGTTGTGCTCTTCCTCTCCAGCTCCCAGCTGCCTTCTCTGACCAACTTCCAGCTCAGGGCTTTTGTGCATACATTTTCCTTTGCCTGCTAATTGGCCCATTTTCTACTTCATACCAGTTTTCTTCTGTATCCTCTTAAAATTTCCTGACTTCAGAGAGACCTTCCCAGACCCCTCACACTAAGGTAGCTTTCCTCTTCATCACTCCCATATCATCCTCTTGTTTTCTTCAATGTCTCCATCATGATTTATAATCAGATATTGCCTCTTACGGTGCCTGATTTAGTTTTTCTGTCTCCCCCGCTAAACTGTGAGCTGCTTGTGAGAGCATGCCTGATTTGTTGACCATTTACTCTTTCATATCTAGAAGAGTATCGGAAAGGAAAGACCACTTGCTTTCCCTGCATGTGTGAATCACAGATGAGTCCCCGTTTCCTTCTCTCTAGCCAGGGCATACTGTATGTTTAAAAATTATTTATTGCTTTGGCTTGTCAATGATACTCTTCTCTGCTTTTCATTGCTTATACGCATCCCATCAAACACTTTATATTTTTCTTTGGTTCCTTTAATGAAAAATGCAAAGCATTTGATGGGATCTCCCTGAGCAAAGAAACTGGAGTTTCACATCCTAACAAATGCTGTTTATCATCAAGCCTTCTCTATCTTGATTCAATCTGATCGTTGCTCTTCTAGTTGCCATTTTACGAGAGCAAGTGGGAACTAACCTTAAAATGAAATTTTTCCTTTGGGCATTTTATTTGTTTGAGACATTTCTTGGGTTTGTTGTTTCAATTAAGTGTTCTGACACACTTCCCTTAACCCTTTTTCCGGGGCTGGGCTTGCACAGCAGCCTTTTGGCTATGAATCTGGGACAGGAGAAGGGCTTTTGCCAAGAATCTGATCCAACAGAGCCTCAAAAATTTTAAATTTCAAGCCAAACTGGGTCCTGTTCAGATCTGGTTTAGCTGGCTCCTGGATTCTGAATGCAAACCTTTCAAAATGCTCATATAAAATGGTAACAGAGACTCTCTGGACATCCATCAAATGACACTCACCAAACATCACTTAACGAGTTAAGTGTAAATGAAACAGGAACATATGGACTCTGTTGTCTTAAAAATACACAAGGGTTTAAAATAAAGGCAAATAAAGAAGTTCCTTGGTGACATATGTTTTTGGGTTCGCTGAACCAAAGACATTGGAAAGTTCTCCAGGACATTTATCAAGTCTAATAAGCAGCTGGCTTCACCCACTCCCCTCATGGTTTGGGTATGACTACTCTTCCCTTGCACTCTGACAACCATTTGCTCTTCTCCTAAGATGGAGCTAAGTTCACTGTCATTAGTATATACAGATGTGAACAAAGCCCTAAGCTCCCTGGGCTTTGGGGGACCTGTGTTCCCCAAGCAGAGTGAGAAGAGGTGCTTTATTTCCTCTCCACCCTAACCCTTCCAACCTTCCTTCATCCCATGTTCTCCTCCAGAGCCTTGCCTCTTCCTGGTTCAGGACCAGAGGGGCAATGAGGTCTCATCCTGGGAGGAACGGGACTCCCATACCAGCCTCCACATCTCAAACACTCTAACTGGGTTGGCAGTACTGATTCCTACAGGCTTTAGTGCAGCGTGGACCCCTGAGCATTTTTGAAGGTCAGCCTTACGGCCAGGTATGCAGAACTGCTGCCGTGAGAGCCTCTCCTTGTCTGCATCTGCCTCCTACTATCCAAATTTGGAAATGGAAGGCCTGGCTTCTATAATTACCCATTAGCTCGGAGACTACTTCAGTGGGAGAAGCAGGTAGACTATCATTTTGCCTCTAACTCTGTTCTTTTAGATTATTTGTTTGAACATGGGCTTTATTTTCCTGTGGTAGGTATATAATGGACTTCACCACCACAATAAAGAATGGTTCTGCTGCCTTTGTCTCAGATAGCCATCTCATCAGAGAGTCTTGTGCCTGTGCTCTATAGGCTGTGACAATCACTGCCCCCCCCCCAAAGTTTCAGAAGTACCTCAGCCACCTCTTTTGAAACAGTGCAGTGGATACTAGGGGGATCTGCAAAGGCTGCCAAGCACCTGTTCCTCAAGAGTCTTTAGTTCCTCACAATGCGAGCAAGCAGCTCTCTGCCAGGCTGGAGAGGAATCAAGAAGTCGTGTACACAGTTTGATCCTTGGAGAAGCCTTTGGGCAGAGGGTCACCTGCTTTGCTTTCTTTCAGGTGAACAACCCAAAACAAGCAGGGAGCCTCCTCTGGCCTAGATGAGTGACTATGTAGGGACAGTCAGTGCACATTGGAATATCATGTACAGTTTGTTTTGCCTACAAAATGGATCGTTCATCTGATGTGAAAGCAGTGGCTTGCAATCCTGGGCTTTGGTTTGGTTTTGTTTGTTTCCTGCTCTAATCTCTAATCTTTTCTCCTTTTGCTCAACTATTTCTTGTTGTGACTTATTAAAAAAAAATCTGGATTTTTGTGAGTCAAGAGAATGAAGACATGGGGAAAGGGTGTCAGGGTGTGGATTAAGAATGAAAATGTCAGTTCAAATGCACAAGAAGACACCAATTGCCACTCCTAGGAAAGTCAAGAGTGAATTTTTGGTTGTGGAATCCTAACAGCTAGTAGAATGGAGTCATGCTCTGTTCTTGACAGAAATGGCTATAAAAGTGATCAAGGGTATATAAAAAAGCAGGCTATGTTTTCCTCACTGTGTTCCCCTGAGCTTCCTTGTCTCAGCTTCAGTATTTGTTCAGCAAATAAAAGCAGCTTTGAATGCCAGGAGTTAAAGGGAAGCCCATTCCTGTCTGTCTAGTATATTGGAGGAAAGAGTTAAAAACATTGTTCCTTGACATAACATGATCCCGGTCAGGCTTCTAGTCAGTACGGCAGGGTGAGATCTCCTGGTGTGAGGCCTGTTAGATGCAAAAACATGTCCAGAAGCTCCCTCCATTATCTCCATGTGCCGTTAAGCTGCCCAAGGTCTCTAAAGATTGTGAGAGGGACAGACAGTTGCATCTTCTCTGCTTCCTTGCTATTTTCCATCATCTGCTGGTATGCAGCCCTGCAGCAGCTCCCTTCCCCCTCACCCTCATTCTCCACTCGTATATTATGCTCATGGCCAAAACCAGATTCAATTACTGTGAAAAAATGAAAAAAAAAAAAAAAAGAAGAAGAAGAAGAAATTCAATTTAAGCAGGCAAAGGGTTGGATTTAAGAATACAAAAGCAGGCAGCCTTATGCATAGATCTGTTTAGCACCTAAGAAAGTCCTAACATGTTCTTTTCATTTCTATTCAAAGAATGACTAGACAGAATTCACCAGGGAACATTTTGGGGAGAATTCTTCCTTGATTGGCAAAGACAGGGGGAATGACCTCATAAATTTCTTCCATCACTAATTTTTACAAGTCTTTATGAGAATATTGGCATCGGAGGCCTTTACCCCAGAGTAAGCTGGTACCCTTTGTGGGAAACCATTTACATAGATGTGGAGCCTCATGAAATACTTGATCCAGCCAAGGTGCACTCACTGGCAGGTGAAGAAAGCAGACTTATTCTCTCAGTCAACAAAACTGCCTTCACAGTGCTTTCCTTTGCCGTAGCTCTGGTGACATTTTGAGAAGTTACTGAAAGTAGGGGTGGAATGGAAATCATCCTTTTGTTTCCCATTGCAACCTCCCCCCACCCCCAGTACGACGAACCAGGTTTCACCAGCTAAAACTGATGAAGCATAGAGTCTCTAGCACCCTCCTACAACTTCAATTCTGTTGCTTTGTGTTGCTGGTTGATGACATCAACTTGTTTGTGGCAAGAACATAAATTCTACAAATAACTGAAATATTAAACGGAAATGTTACTACTTTGCCTTGATGCACCTTCCAATGAATCTTACCAAGCCCTATCCAGAATTTTTTTTTTTTTTAACATAGCTATCTGTAGATGACCTCCATTTCTTCTTGTTTGGTTTATTT
The DNA here is from genome assembly GCF_053574225.1 of Canis aureus. Lineage (NCBI taxonomy): Eukaryota > Metazoa > Chordata > Mammalia > Carnivora > Canidae > Canis > Canis aureus. Next base: position 53,973,115 of record NC_135615.1, read on the forward strand.
CCCCAGCAAGTCCTCTTATCTATCTGATTTCTCTGTAGTAGATGCCTGGGTTTGGCCTGACCAACCAACTCACTCTAATCCTGATTTCTGGAAACTGCTCCTGCTTCTCCAAGACTGTTGACATTCTGCAGTGAGTTCATGACCTCACTCCGGCCTCACCCCATACTCCACACCTACTCTCAGACGCTCTTGATTTGTCAGCAGTGGGCACCTGATTCAACCTGAGCCATTCAGAATCTCTCCTCAGAGAATTTAGATTCCAGCCTCTGTCATGCTGGTCTCCTTCCTAGACAAAGGAGACAGAACATTGCAGACTGTTGGCTCCTGAGTTTTATGGGGAGGAATCAAATTTTCTACCACATTAGAAGGTGAGAAAGCTGGTCTACAGGTATAAAATCAAGCAGATAAACAGGGAGAAACATAAATGAATGAAAGTTGGAGAGAAGGTATCTATAAGACTCCCAGGGTTCCAGCCTCTGATTTTCATCCCTTTCAGAGCCTGGCTGTATGCGTACCCCAGGGGCCTATGAGCTAATCATGTGTTAGAATAATGCTTTTGCCTTCAGAATTAAATTTGCTAGGGTTGGTTTCTGTTCTCCATAACCCAAAGAATTCTAATCCGTCTTATACCTTTGCCTTCAGTGACCACCTCCTCTTCTATGACTTGATCGTGGCCATTATTCTTTATGATGCCGAAGTTGTCTGATGAACTTGATGTAGCTCCCAGAGCATGGTCAGGGTGTCTCATTCCTGAGACCTGGCATAGTAGGATTTTGCTATAGGAGCACAATAAAATATTGTTTGGGTTGAATTACTCGTTGGCTAACCCTGTGGCTGATGCAGTCTCCTTTTGTGTGATTCTCTTCTGTGTCTTCTGTCTGTTCAAGGCCAGCCATTTTCCCAAAGCCAAGAAGAATCTACATAAAAATTGGACTGTCTTGGGCATCTGGGTGGCTCAGTGGGTTAAGGATCTACCTTGGGCTCAGATCATGATCCCAGGGTCCTGGGATTGAGTACTGCATGGGGCTCTATGCTCAGTGGGGAGTCTGCTGCTTCCTCTGCTCTTCCCCCCCTGCTCATGACCTCTCTCTCTCAAATAAATAAATAAATTCTTTTTTAAAAACCTGTTTATCTTCTGTCCTTTTAAAAAAGCATATTATTTCCACTCAATTCAGTACCTTTCCTAGATTGTCTCTTCACATCATCATTCATTTATGGTTTTCTGAATAAGCCTCTGCAAATCTTCTCATTATATTGAGGTGCTCCTGTCCCTGGAGTTACCTCAGTCTCTGCAGCCCAGGAAGAAAGAATATATAAACTACTTGCAGACAGCCAAAACACACACGGGTATGCAGGATACAATAAATGTCCCTGCACACAAAGCAAATTAATTTTCAGCACTGAGACTCAGAGATCAGTGAAAGTAGCTTTCACTGGGTGTGAGTCACAGGTAATCAGTCTTTGTGACATAACCTGTGAGTTAGTAAATTCTCACTGGTTTTGATGAAAAGCCTTCTTTGTCCATGTGGTTATTAGCAGGTCTGTCAAATTGCATGACAAGGTGAAATGAAGCCCTGAAATCTTACTTCTCCATGGCAGTGGAGGAAAAAAAATAAAACAAACTCCCAAATCACGTCTCATGGCTGGATCCATAGCTTTAAGAGCTGTGTACTTTAGGTTAGCAAGAAATTGGCTTTATAAGGGGCTATCTTTTTCATCAGACAACTTACCACTTGGTATACAAATTGAATTAGTGATTTAAAAAGACTCCAAAGGGGCAGAATATACTTCTATTTCTGAAGTCATATATGAGGCTGTGAGACTATGATTAGTAAACACAGGTTCTAATTTTCAGTGGCTACAAAGTGTCAAGTGTGTGAGAGCTCCATGTTGAGTGGGGAGTGCACCTTTTATAACTTTTATCAGTGCAAATTATGGTGCACCAGGTACTTACTTCTCTATAACAGGAGGGTCAAGTAGATAATTAATGAGAATTAATCTGTAAAAAGGAATACAATCTCCAATTCAAATCTTGGTTTATGACTTGGTTTATTATGCAACTATGAAACTTCAAAGAGCGCTAACTCCATGTGGCACTTTAATTACATTTTATTATATTTAAGAGCTTTATGGAAATTTTGCTCGCTGCCAAGAAATGGTTCTTGGGAACACTGGCCTCCTCAACAGGCTGCTGGGGCCCCCGTTCCCAGAGCAACTACAGAGAGATGCCGCTCTCATCTCTGAGAAAGAAGGTGCGAACAGCTGCTAGGTGAGACATTGGCTTGGGGAGTGGCCAAGGATAATTTCTCTAGAGAGGGTAGAAGCCCAGGACCCAATTCCTCCCCACTCCCCCCATAAAGGCTCCAAATTCAGACATTCCCAAGGGCAAGCGGAAAGGCTTCTGTTGAGGGACAGGCTCTTGGAGGATCAAAACCATGAAGTGTCGATTCTATGGTGACCTCAGAGATGGCTGGTTCCACCACTTGGGGGAAGAAAACCAAACAAAATAAAATGCAGACCAGTGGAGCACAGGCATCTCCTTTCATTGTACATGAACTCAACTTTCTCGATCATGTTGGCTTTGGCAGTAAGGGAAGAGACCCTTCCTTTAATAGCTGCATTGTTTTCCCAACCTCTTATCTTCATTAGAGCATGAAACTAAGGAAAAAGAACTCTTAGGTTAACATGACCTTGGGTCTGAATCCAGGGCTGAGGGCCAGGGTTCCTCCCATCTGATTCCAGCTCTGGTACTGACTTGTGCTATGGCCTTGGGCTAAGCCGCCTCGTCTCCGTGCTGGGTCTGCCTGCTGCTAAAATGACAAGCATGATGCCATCCATGCTGACCTCACTGGAACATTGTGCAGACTAGTTGAAAACTTTTTTTTTTTTTTTTTTGTCTTAGTGAATAAACGTTTTGGGTTCTTGATGATGGCAGTCTGAAGGAATGCTTGGCAAGGGGAAAAAGGAGACTAGGTTGGTTTGTTTGGCGGGGTAAGAAACAGAACAATATGTCCAAAGGTGCTCCTGCACAAAGTAAATAAAGTAACGATATTAAAAAGTGAGTTTGTTGTGAGGAGAAATTGCCCTCAGGCTTGAAGGATTTGGCTTTTTTCTCTTATCCTTACCAATAGATGAGCACCATCTTTTCAGAAATGGTAAAATCTAGGGGTCATTGGACTAAATGTACTTCACTTGAATAAAGGAGAGAAAAGATGACTCCATTTTCTCCAAGGGATGGAGAATGTTGTGGGAAAAGTGAAATAAGGGCAGCCCCGGTGGCTCAGCAGTGTAGCACCGCCTTCAGCCCAGGGCGTGATCCTGGAGACCCAGGATCGAGTCCCATATCAGGCTCCCTGCATAGAGACAGCTTCTCCCTCTGCCTGTGTCTCTGCCTCTCTCTCTCTCTTCTCATTCTCTCATGAATAAATAAATAAAATATTTTTTTAAAAGTGAAATGAGATTAGTATAAGACTGAGAATTAGAGTTATTGGCATTTTCCAAGCGTTCTTAAAAATTCTATCTATAGTATTGAAAGTAGAGAGGAGAGAATCAGAGTCCTACCTAGTGCTGTGAAACGATGGCCAGCATTGTTCACTTAGTCATTTGGTAAACATACTGTGGAGCACATTTATTGGGGTATAGTTCTTGCCCTGAGAGAGAGCTTAGTATTAATGGTAGGGATGAGTGAGAGGGGCTCATTGTAAGAGGTCAGATCAGCTCTCCCTAGTGAGGTGGTAAACTCAGGGGGCAGGACTCCCTGGGTAGAAAAATGAGGAGAGGAGTTCCCTGGGAATCAGAGGAGATTCACAGAGGAAGAATTCCAAGGAGGAAGGGCAGTTCAGAAAGGAGGGCCAAGGAGAGGGGGCTTGTGGGGAGATAGAGAGGGTGGCAGCAGATGAAGCCATAGAAGTCAGCCATGGCTGGCTATCAGGAGGGAGAGTGGGCCTGTCGTTTTATTCTGACCCCATCATGTGCTCACCCCAGGGAGCAGTGCTGAGTTCCTCAGTTCCCTCAGAAGTCAACTGGGGATAGTGGTAGTGCGTAGGCCATGGGGTTGTTGTGGGTGCTAAATGCTACCATAGGTGGTAACTCTCAGAGGTTAGAACACTGGTTGATGGGCACTGGGTGGTTCACTTGAGTAAGCATACCACTCTTGGTTTCAGATCAGTTCATGATCACAGGATCCTGGGATTGAGCCCCTTGTCCATCTCTATGCTGGGTCCTAGAATCTGCTTGAGATTCTTGCTCTCCCTCTCCCTTGGCCCCCCCCCCCCCCATACACATGCTCTCATTCACTCGCTCTCTCTCAAAATAAATAAATCTTTTAAAACAGAACAGTGGCTGACACAAAATACCTTCTCAATGCCTGGGAATTTACTGATGTCCAGGCATTAGTGGAAAAAGTCTGGTCTTGACTCCAGGGTCAGAGGGAAGCCATGAAGTTAGGGTAGGAAGGGCACTGCCATGACATAATTGGCATGGAGAATGAGGAGGAAATAAAGTGAGATGAGGTGCACGAGGAGGAGAGAGGGTTTGAGAGTAACAACAGAGGGGAGGTGATAGAACTGCATGGCAGCAGGGTGAAGGCTCTCTGCTGTCTCCCAGGCTTGTGACTTGGGCAACTAGGACACAGGGTGGTAGTTTGAAGCTGAGGAAGAAGATCTATAAGAAATAGAGGGAAGGGTGGGAAGGTGAGTTTATTGGTGTGTGAATTTCGAGGTACCCGGGAACTTACAGATGGGGCATTCTGAAGACCAGTAGAGCTGGATCTGGATCTCTGAAAACAAATCTGGACTAGGGATGCAATTTAGGGAGTCTTTGGGTTGGGTAAAATTATTTGTGAAAAGTCTAGAAAATCTAGGACAGACTAGAAAAAGAAGTATGAGGGAACCAAGAGAAAATGAAGCTGCAGGACCCAAGGGAGAAGAGTTTGATTAAACTTGGAGTTAACCCTCCTATCCGATTTTTCTGTCCCTTCTCCAGATGACCTCCACGTCCTGTACAGGCACCTGGCCTTATTTCTATTATCTTTGGTGGGCCACGACACTCTTCTCTGATTCCTTTGTTCTTCCAAGCTATACGGTTTTACACATAATTTTCTTTAAAACACCACACAACTTCTGGAGCAATATTGATAATAAAGGTCCAGGCAAAAAATTAAACATGAAGTAACTTTTTATCAAACTCCATGAATACCTATTAGATTTCTAATGAAGTACACGTATGCAACTTTAAGAGTAATTAGAAATCCAGAATCACTAAAAACAGACAAACACAGATTGTACATTTAACCACGCAAATTATTTTTTTAATTCAGCATGAAAACAAACACCATAAGCAAAGTCAAAACTCAGAAAAGTATTTGCAATTCCTATCACAGGGGGAATAACTAATCTCTCTAGTCACACAAAGAGCATCTAGAAATCAAAGCAAACAATTCTCAATGAAAATAAAAATAAGTAGGCTTGAACAGTTAACACACAGACAAAAGAAGATATGAGTGGCCTGAAGCAAAACAAAAATAAAAGATACTCCATCTCATTCATAATGAGTGAAATGCAAATTAACACCAAGATAGCATTTTGTACTTATAAGCTTAAGGGAAAATCCCCCCAAACAGCACGTTTTGTTGGTGAGACTGTTGGGAAGTAGACACTATAATTCACTGCAGATGGAAATGCAAAATTGAAATAACCTGAATAACCTTGAGGGAGGAAGATTTAGTATCAAATTTATCAAAATTACAGATGCCTTTGCTCTTTGCTTCAGAAATCTCACTGCTGAGAATCCTGCCTACAGATCCCCCTGCACACCTGCAAAGTGATAGATGGAGATTATTCACTGTGACACTGTTTGCAATAGCTAAAGGGGGGAAGCCACACAAGTAACTTCAGGAGGGTATTTGGTTGTGTGAAGTATCGTATACTCTCAGAATGTAGTAACATACAGCCATTTAAAAAAAAAAAAAATGGTGCCTGGGTGGCTCAGTTGGTTAAGCCTCTGCCTTCAGTTCAGGTCACGACCCTGGAGTCCTAGGACCAAGCTCAGTGGGGAGCCAGCTTATCCTTCTCCCTGTCCCCAGCTCCAGCCCTCTTTTGCTCATGCTCTTTCTCTCAAGTAAGTCAAAGAAATCTTAAAAAAAAGAACGAATGAAATGGATTAGATTGCACTAAGGTGGTGAGATCTCTCCAGGATGTAGTATGTTAAAGATGCAAGGGGCAGAATGGCTACGTAGTGCTGCAGTTTGTGTGAGAAAGTGGGGTGATGAGAACTTCTATCTGTATCTGCCTCTAATTCAAATATTTTGGAACACAGCTCTCTCCAGTGAATTCTATATTCTTTGGCAGTATAAACAAATATTTACTCTTATAGGTGATAGAGGAAAATGGGATAGAGGGTATATTTTTAGTGGGATATATTCTGTATGCAAAAACACAAATAATTTTTTCGATCTCCTTTATCTGTTTCACTCATCCCACCACCTGCCTTCCCTTTGGCAACTATCGGTTTGTTTTCTGTACTTAAAAGTCTGTTTGGGAGCACCTGGGTGGCTCAGTTGGTTATGTGTCTGCCTTCCACTCAGGTCATGATCTCAGGATCCTGGGACTGAGCCTTGCATCGGGCTATCTGATCAGTAGGGAATCTGCCTCTCCCTCTTCTTCTGTCTTTGAATTCTCTCTCTCTCTCTCTCTCTCTCTCTCTCACACACACACACACACACACATATACACACACACAATCTCAAATAAAATCTTTTTAAAAAATGTCTGTTTGTTCCTTTAAATTTCACTGGAATTTAATTTAGGACTGAGATCATACAGGATTTGTCTTTCTCTGACTTAGCATTATACCCTCTTAGCTCCATCAAAGTTGTTGCAAATGGCAAGATCTCATTCTTTCTATGGCTGAGTAGTATTCATTCTGTGTGTGTGTGTGTGTGTGAGAGAGAGAGAGAGAGAGAGAGAGAGGTCTTTTTCATCCATTCATCTATGGATAGACACTTGGGTTGTTTCCATATCTTGGCTATGCCACAAACCATAGGGGTGTACATATATCTTTTTGAATTAATGCTTTTGTTTTCTCTGGGAAAACTGGATCATGTGGTAATTCTATTTTACATTTTTTGAGGAACCTCCATACCTCAAATTTTAAACTACATTCAAGAGTTTTAGATTAGTAGCACTGGTATTGCTACTTTGAAATTATTTTTTCTATAGTCCTTCATATAAAACAAATGATGAATTATATTAATATTGTTAGAATTAAATTTTCTGGCATGAAAGAAAATTTTAGTTATAAAGTCAAAGAAGTTAAGTAATAATGCTAAAAATAGAAAAATCAGTGTGAACTATTATTTTTAAAAATGTTATTTGTTATTTGGCACAGAAATTGCCTAGAAAAAGTTACCTTGTGAACATACACACTCCTCATGCCCAGAATTTAGTTTTTAATATCTTTGCCCTCCCCTCACCACCTAAAGAGCCTAGATTCCTTAAGAAATATCTGATTTTTCATTTAGTGTGTGTTTGGGGGAGTGGTGGCACAGTGATGAGCAAAAAACCTTCCATGGAGTATTGCGATTCTATCAAATGACACAGAATCTAACTTGTTGAGGCTTCAACTGGCCAAAGATACAACAACTTAGACATCAGAAAGACAGTGTTTTGTAATTGACATTGAATCTATGGAAATCCATGAGTCTATAAGAATGCTCAAAAGAAAGGCATATATATATTTGTATGTCACCACCGAGGGGACTGGTAAATTGAAAGAGAAAGCATTTATCCTGCTTTTCCAGGAGAAACTGTATTTCAAGTTTACCAAATAGTTCCAGTTGATAGGGGAGACTGCTCTACCTTACAGAAGAATGGCAGTTGATATATACAAGAAGAAAATTAGATTTAGGAAATCATCATGGTACAACCACAAAAGAAATTTTTCATTCAGGCAGAAGAAATAATTGCTTTTCTGTCAGGATGGGTTTTCCAACCACCATCATGTCCCAAAGGTCCTGAGTTTGAGATCATCAGGTGAATGCTTGATGAGGTACTGGACATTGGTGTGGTACCCCCAAAACGCCCCCTATTCATGGGAGAGAACCTAGCAATGGAAGGATCAGAATGTTACAGATGCTCAGTCTAGCTTTACGAATGGTGGGACAATCCATTTGCTATGAGATATGAAATAAATTATATCATATGGAATGCACTGTGTCCCTAAATGTAGTAAATCCCTTCCTGTTTATAGGCAATATGGCAGGTGGAGGGATAAACTAAATGATGTCTTTAGGAAGTGGGCAGAGAAATCTTGAAGAAGAAATGACAAGTGGACAGATGGGAACAGAGGTAGGATGGAGACTTTTCCCCTCTACCTTGTCATGGAGCTGTGTAACTTAACCTACTAAAAAAATAGAGTAAACAAATCAAATACTTAAAAATAAGTGATTAAATATTTCACCATTCCTTGTTAAATATGAACTTGAAGATATTAAAATAGGAGAAAAAAACTTTCCAACTGTAGTCAACTAAATTCTGTTGCTTTTTATTATGCCTTTTGTGAAAAGAGGGTGGCTAATCCATAAGATTGTGGTCTTCCCATCTTCCCTGCTGTCTCAAAGTCAAGTTGATATAACTTAGCTCCACTCTTGGACTGCTGAGCGAAGAATGGTCTTTTGCATGGATATACTACTCATGTTCCTCCTCTCCCTCATGTTCCTCCTCTCCCTCACCCTACATAATCCCCCATCCCATAAGAACCTAACCTCATGGGTGTGATGAGAGATTCCATTCTGATTGCCTAGGGAGGATATCAGAAGGTCTGAGGATTTGGGTACTGATGCTTAGGAAGGACCTGGAGCTTTTCTTCACAGCAATTCAAGTCGGCCAGACCTGCCCTTGCAGCAACAAAGTTCTGGTAGATCTTTCTTCCCTTTGCTGCTTATGGATACCAAGCAGCAATCATTTAGAAGGCACTTGTGAAGTGAGATTATCCACATGTAGAATTTAGGGCAAGTTGCAAAGGGTGGGTATACCTATGAATGGGAAGACTGTATCCCTGCCTTTTCCCCAGAACCCCAGGCTCTGACCAGCAATTTTCAGCATTTATGCTTTTGTGCACACATCAAGAGAATTAGATGAACCCAACCCTTTGGTTTTCTCTTCTTGCCCATGGCGCAAATTTAAATTTTAAATCATTAAATAGAAGTGACACTTTCTCACTTCGATGCCAGGTAAGGGCCTTCAGAGTTCCCAGGAAAAAGACTGTAAGTGACCTTCTTTGTTACGATTCTTAAAACCAAATGAAAGGCATTAATGGCCTCAGGAGCAACTCACAGAAACATACAAAAAAGGATGAATTTGAAACTAACTTTCCTGGGATGATGATTCTTCTTGGGCCATCACTCGGATCTCAGACCAGAGGGCTGGGTTGGTGAGAGGATAGAAATTGCTGGTATTTGTAAGGCTCTGAATCATCCAGAAATTAAATTCAAAGCCTGATGGATGTTTGACCTAGCCAATCGCTATAAGCCCTAAATACCATTTCCTTGAGTGAAGGAGAAATTATGCTCATGGTAGAGACAAGGAAGTCAGGAAGTCAGAGAACATTAGAGCAAGAAGTTTTGAAAGAAACCCCAAGGGAAGGGGCTGTAGAAGTGAACGGTTGCAAAAAAAAAGGGAGGGGTGGAACTCGGAAGGCTAAGTCTGGGAGATTTTAAGAGTGTCTAGGCAAGGGAAACCTGATGGAGCCATTTACTTCATGAGTGTTTGAGTATCTTTGAAGTGTTGGGCATTGTGCTGGGTGCCAGCAATGCAGTGGTAAGGGGAGTAGGCATGCTTCCCGCCATAACGGAGCTACTGTAGGAAAAGGACATACATCAAACCATATCCCAAGCATCAAAGTCACAACTGTGCTAAATGCTCCGAAGGAGAGGCACTCAGTGCTATGGATATATGGCATGGGGACATTTTTCTCAGTCAACCAGGTCAGGGATCTCCCAAAGGAGCAACGCTCAAACCAAATCTTGAAGTGGGAGTAGGATAAAATTCAAGGCAGTGGGAATAGCACATGCAAGAATCCAGAGGCAAGAAGAGTGTGGCTATTTAAGGACTAGAAAGAAGGCCAGAGTGAGAGGCCAGTGCAGGATAAGAGTGTTCTTTACCCTGCTGAGAAGGATGGTTCTTTATTTGGCAGCTGTTTTCCAAACATTTCCTCCATGAGTGCTAGTCGAGGGACTGCATGACAAGGACCGTATGTCGGGGTAGAATGCCTGGGACCCCGGGGTCACAGATCCCGTGCTGCACTTGTCAACCATTCAGCAAAGATTAATTGGACCTTACTTTGTGCTAGGTTCCGACCTGGGAGAGATGGTGGTTAACACTATTCTTATTTCTCCCTGGTCTTACAATTTTTGATTGATCTACCGACTTGTGTGTTCTAAACAATCACTTAATTTTGAGACAGAACAAAGGAAGCTCTCTTGAAACCAAAACTATCATATGTCATCATAAATTGTGGTATACAGTCTCGCCAAGGTGTTTTCTTGAGATTGCTAAATATAGACCTGTGATAAAGTACAACCCAACTGACAAAGAGAACCCTGACCTTTTGGCTTGATATCACTCATCTGTGAATCTGTAGAACATGCCTTCAGTCAGATTCTCAAAGGAATCTTAAGAAAACACCTTAGTGAGACGGTATACCCTACAGGTGGTAGTTCTGAACCTTTCAACCCATGGTAGGAATACCCGGGTTTCTAAGCCAAAATGTTCCTCAGTTGTTGGGGCTGGTTGATCCTACTGAGAGGAGTGTTAAGGATCAGCTCCTTTAAAGGTTTTCGTCTTTCTCTAGTCAGCCTTTTATTTCAAGGCAAAAAGAGTGTGGGTTCTACAATGTTCAATCTTGGGAGGAACTCCAACTTGGTAATGATTCATCAATATCACTAGCAGGAGCTGAAGTAAAACCAGACGTATAGCAGATGTAATTTCAATTCCAAAGAGTCTGTAAATGCTGAGTGTGCTCTGTTTGTGTTCGACTGATGATTGGTTAATTTCTTAAATTGGACGGGTACCGCTGCCTGCCTTAACAAATAGGAAGATAGACACTCTTGTTGGCAGATTGGCTTTGCAATGCAGTTATTACATTCCCGTCTGCCAGCCTCCCACTTTATATCTCCATCCATGGAACATTGACACAGTGTTTTTAGAAAATCCTGGAATCTGTAGAATCTCCACGTGAATCATTGAAAGGTGACCTGGTTCTCATGACAAAACCAGTCTACCTTTTTTCTCTACCTTTAATCTTGGGGTATACCTTATCAAATTGTTGCCCCCTGTTAGATTAAAGACTGTATATTGATGGTGGCTCCCTCTTAGTGTGTCTGTATCGGTCTGGTATATCAATACCACTAGCTCTTGATCTTTATTGTGTGATGTAATTCACTGAGGACTGGGGGCCATCACTTCATGCCCCGTCTCTAAAAGGGACAGGCTTAGATGTAAAATTAGCCCTGTTCTAGCATCTTAAAGTGTGTTGAAGAAGACACACTAATGCACACAAACCAGTTAGAGGGCCATACTTTTGTTAGTTCGGCCCTTCCTCTTCTTAAAGATTTTCACTGTACTCGCCTTGCGGCTCCCAAATGAAGTTTATTTCTTCATCTTTCTCTCTGTATTCCTGTAGTTTCAATTCTGTCCCTGCACCATCCCCAGACGTAAAGCTCTGTCCCTCCAAAGTCAAAGATTGACTCACATCTAAGCATGTTTTGACTTTAGTAACTTCATACAAGATTAAGGAGGGATTGCATCATGAGGGCCTCTATGTTTTGACTTCTCCCTGCTATACCCTCCTTTCCTTCCCACCTTTTCTGTCTCTTTAACTCAGCCTTTGAAGTAACAAGCATGTTCTCTCTTTTACACAAAGTGGTTCACAGAGCAGTGTAGGTATTCTAAGAGAAAAAGCAGGGAGGTGATGGTTCTGTTGCTTCAGGAAAGTAAGGAGTAGGATTTACTTGTCTTGGATCCCTCCCTTCTTCCCCCAAGCAAACTTGAGAAAAAGGAGCTTTCTTTAGGATGTAATCCCAGGAAATAGGAATAAGGAATGAAGAAGTGAGACAGGAAAAGGAAGGAAGCCAACAGGAGCTTAGTTGTGCTAAGGAACTCTGGAAGATAGTATTGAAGGAAATTTTTCAAAAGGCAGGATCATGCCTCTCACACAAATGTAAAATGAATATGTATCAAGGTTTTGTCCAACTTATCAGTTATTAAGGGAATTGTCTAAATAAGACATTTGAAGTTCAAATGAAAATTTGGCATACTCTCTGCTGGGCAGGCAGATAGAATATCTGGTCAAAGACAATTAAAGTAACACAGCCTGGTAGACAAAGCCTCAAGGGTCACCAGACCGCACCTATCAGTCCTTTGAAAACACATCCAATTATCTCTTTTGTCCATTTCAAGATCTTCCACAACTTTTCCTGACAGCCTATGAAACATGTCCCAGAGTTGTCCTACCTGAATGGCAAGGAAGCTAGAGTATTTATGCATTGAGTCCAGTCTGGCATAATTGAAGACTTTTGACAGTCCGGCCCTTCCAGCACTGTGCGTGGGCCAAGCACGGTCTCCTGACCAGAAAAAAAAAAAAAAAAAAAAAAAGGGAAAAAAAAGCCCTCAGGCAGAGTCACAAGGGTTGGCAGGAAATAGCTCTCCATGTGTAGAGGTGAATGCCAAAGGGAATTGGAAGGCAGGGGGAGAGGAGAGGAGGTGCCAATACTGCCTGCTATTCTTATTTATTGATTGATTTGTTGTTTTGTTTTTTCACATTTCCCACCAGAATGTCAGTTCTCTGAGGCCAGACAACTTGTATTCTTTTTACTATCTCCTCAACGCGCTTAGCTTGCTGTCCAGCACACAGTGAGTGATCAGTAACTATTTGATGAATGTTGTTGAATAAATATGGGCCTCGTGTTGGGCCACGAAGACAGGTTGCAGTCCAGCCTCAGAGGAAGTGAGTCTTCAGGGAGTTCGAAGAGGCTCATACAGTTAGGCTTTGTGTAGTGTCCTTGGAACCAGTTACTTGCTCCATGGCCAACCTCCACCCCACCCCAAGCCTTGTTCATATTATGAACAGAAGAACACCAAGTACAGACTCTGCTTTCAACACACTTGACCAATAACACCATCTCGTAGTTTCCACCCACTGTTAATTACTATACACATGAAATGTGTATGTTCACACGCACAGAGAGGCCTTCTAGCCACTCTCCTAGACGAAGAGCAGGGAAAGAAGAACGTAGTGGAGGGGCGTTTTCTGTGGAGTGCATGGTATGCTTGTCAGGACAGGCACTGGGAAAGTCTATTTTATAAAAGCTAAATTGCTTGTAGGCATCACTGAACAGACCCAAGAGATACACTGGTTTTATTAAGCGGCCAGATGGCCTTCCAGAGTAGTCAGAAGAGGGACAGACCCCAGATGACAAATGACGAGGGGCCCTCCCTATGGGCATTTTTTTGAGACAATGTGTTGACATTAGGTATGGAATAAATCCATAACTGCGCTGCTCATGCAAATTCTCAAGAAAAGCAGGTGCTATTCACTGACCTTACCCAAGCGAAATTTTGCCAGAGAAAATAGCCCAACTCTATTTTAGATTCCGTTTCAGCAGGCATCTTCCCCAGCCCCCATGCACATGCAAAAATACTTCAAAACAAAATTTCAAACAAAAGAAACAAAGTGGGGGAAAAATAACTTGAAAATTGCCTTTCGTTTGAAATGGTTGACAGGTGTCTTGCAGAAATTCGGAGAATCATCTGGCTGCCTAGAATCTGCTCATTTTTAAATGGCATACTTGTGAAAACATCACCATTGTCAGATCATAAAGGAACATTAAAAAAAACCCAACACTGTAAAGTGGATACATGTATTTATATTGGTGTTCATACTGTATGCCAGTGATATTACATGGTTTAGAAACCTAGAAAGAACACTCTAGATTGTATAGGTTTTAGTCCTCAGGAGAAGCTTTAGGGTTTGTCCTTCGTAATGTAAATGTTCTTCATGTGTGCAGATGTGTATGTGTTTTAATGGCTGCATATGGATTTTCCAGGAAGAGATGACTCTCAGAAGCTGAGCGCTCTTTCCCAGCTAAGTAATCCATAGAGGGTAGCAGATATCCATGGAGTGGGGTGGGGGCAGGGGGGAATATGGCAATGGGCGGGCTGTGCCATATCTTCTTATTGGTCAAGAGTTTACATTTTAGGATGATTCAAAAATAATCCAGTAATTCACTAATTTTTTGAATTTGTGCTGCATCATGAGCCCTGGTCATTTTTGGTGTTATAAAGAAAGAAAAGGTTTGGTAGTTTTTATTTGTTTGTTTGTTTTTCCTTTTTTTCCTTCATGGAGCTTATGTATTGTGGAGAACAGTAGATAGATTCAGGACATACTTTACAAAACCCTAAGTGATAAATGTCCAAAATTGCAGAGAAACATTTATAGTGGAGTGCAGATGCTAAGTAAATAAATTTTAAAAATATGTGAAGGAACTATAAAAATATAATACAGGAACTTGGTGAAGGGGGGCTGAGATACAATTATGGGGATTTCAAGGAAGCCAGCAATCCATCACTTGTCAACAAGAGCTTCTGGGGCATCTTCCGCAGGCCCAGGACTGTGCTAAATGCACACAAAGAAATGTTAAATATAATTTCTGCCCTGTGGGACCCATAGACTGAAGTCAGGATGCAGCTCTGCGTAGATAGCAAAATTAGTGAGCAACTCAGATGGGTTATTCAAAGGAAAAGCCGTCAGGTTACAGGAGGAGGGTTTCCTAAAGAAAGCCTGTTTGAGGGTGTCTTGAAGAGGAGGCAAAGAGCAAGGTTTTACTCTGGCTGCTTCTACCCAAGAGATTGTCCAGGTGCAAAACCAGACCAAACTGCCACTGATTGTTACCTGTCCTAAAAATCAAAGTTCTGAACTCTTGAGAGAGTTACCATGATGGAAATGACACAAAGCAGCATCCAGAATCTAGTGCGAAAAGTAGGAAAGGACATGGACAATGGAAAATGGAGTGTCCACCACCATGGCCTCTTTTGGAACTGTCCCTGCCTGTCAGCGGATGTGAGAAACCTCTTCCTGCAAGCCCCCCTTGGCTGACTGTTTCACTCTGGGTTCTTTGCCTCCACGTAACAAATTGTGCGGCAACAGCATCCAGCAGGACCCAGATGTCCAGAAGGTAGTTATCCTCTTTCTCTTCAGATCTGAGTCCAGAGAAGCCCTATCTGGCCATTTGAGAATGAGTTCTGGTCTGCAGTTATTCTGATTACAGGGGCGTCAGCATCGGCCAAAATGCCCCTGGTGGTGACCAGGAAGCGCCTGCCCGATTCCAGGAACACGCGGGACACAGGAGCCACAGCATTCTATACAGAGCTTTCCCAGTGTCCAGAGGATCGTGTCCAGCAGAATCGGTGCGGGTTACCCTGCACCTTCTAGCTGTGACAGCCGCAGCATTGGGGAGAGCACACAGCAAGGACAGACGCCGTGTCATCCACGACAGGAGGATGGCAGCGCCTGCACAGGAGCCAGCACCTGGGTTCTATTTCTGACTTTGCCGCAGACACCCAGGCACTTTGTCCAGTAATTGTAAAGCCGTGGGTTTTAAATTGTTGGGGGAAAGTTGGGCTTCGTGGCTTTCTTTGTCCGTGGGAACGCAGAGAGAATGTTACTACTTCTTTCTATTCTTTCCAAAATTGTCATCGTCATCTCCTCATCTTCAGAATTTGACCAGGTGATGCTTTTGGTACAATCTGGGGCTGGAGAGGATGATACCTCTCTGACTTTTTTCCCTGCTCAAAAGAAGGTTAGCTCACTGGTGCACTCACACTTGGATCTAATGATGCTGGGAGTAGTTTCTGCTTGGAGTGTGGACGTTTGTCTCTCTTAACGGAAAATGGTTCGCAAAGGGAACCATTGCGAACCAATATTGTCTCCACTGATAATCGCTCATTAAGAGCTGGGCTCATTTAATTCTGTAGAAGATTAATAAGGTTCTAGAAATGTAAAGGATTTATAGTTAGCACATATCAGTCATTCAAGATATGTGTATACACAGGGAAAAATCTGAACCTAAATGAACATATTAGAGTATAGCATTCTAACTCTTGGGAAGTCCAAATAAAAGACTCTGCTCAGCATATATATTAAAAAACAAAACAAAACACCACCACCAACAAAAAACCCAGTAGGGTCAGGAGCAAGCCCTAGCAATCTTCCTTAAAGCCCCTTACTAACACAAATAAGCTAGCCGGACTTGAAGTAGACCACTTGCAACTTCATGCAGGACCTTTGGTCCCAGAGACCTTGATAAACCACCCAGAGCAAAACAGTAAACAGAGAGAGGGGCTTGCAGGAATTAGCTTTTCCTGCCCTCATCCCTGATGTGTGGAGAAGGAACGATCTGGATTAGATTTTGAGGGGAGCTCCCTAGAGAGAAGTGGACACAGGACTAGGAGCAGGAAGTCCTGGGGACAATTTATGTAAAACGACAGAGGCTCTTTCCTGTTTGCAGATCTCACGGGTTTGCCATATGGAATAGCGCTCAAGAATTTTAATACTCTGAAAGACAGTCTGTCCTTTCCAAATATTTAACCTTCTTATCCAGGTAAAAGAGAACGACTGTGGGAAAATAGGTTATTATTGCTGAGTGGAAGTCGGGGCTGGGGAGAAGGTTGCCAGCTTTCCCCGGGAGCGGGTGGGGCGCCAGCCGTTAGCCTAATGGGCCGCGATCAGTTCCTGGTGATGCCTCGGCCCTCTTGGCACCGTGGCCGGGACATGGGTTAGAGGCTCTGTTCTGTCCCCTCCTGCCCCTCCTGAACGCACGACTGCAAACGGGACCGCTGCCCGCCACCCCCGCAGGTAGCAGGGCCAGTGGAGCTTGGACCTGCCACCGCTGGCTCCAAGAACAGCTTCTTGGGGCCGGCGCTTCCGCAGAGGTCAGGGCCAGGGGCAGGGGCAGGGGCAGGGGCAGGGGGATGCGGGCCAGGCCCCCAGGCCGGGACTGTGCTCTTCCCACAGCTCTGGCCTCAGCTCCCTGCCCCCTTCCTTCTCCGCTGCCCGAGGCGGCGGGCCCCCCGACCTCACAGGGTCGCGCCCTCTGTGCCCCCTGCGCCTCGGCTCCGCTCCTGTGGCTGCAGGTGGACCGACAGACAGACGGACGGTGCGGCTCTTCCCTGCTCGTCGTCGACTCGGCCGCATCCCTCCCATAGGCAGGAGCAGCAGCTGGAGCGGCCTCCCCCAGCAGCTCTTCTGGGGACCAACTCCAGTCCCCACGGGCCCCTCCTCCAAGTCTCCAAACTTGAACAATCCGGGCATTCCCCCTTGCCTGTCACCCCTGCATCTGGGAGCCTCCCTGTGGACCTCGCACCCTGACTCTGCGCCCGGCGCCCCCCAGCACAGGCTGGCCTGGCTGCACAGCCCACGGGGTCAGGTGCAGCTGCCGCGGCTCCGTGGAGGACATCGGCCCCCTAAGAAACAGTCAAGTTTTAGTTACCATCGTGTATTAACTGTGAGTGAGTACATGAGGACAAACCGCATTCCTAGCTCTTTTTTTTTTTTTTAAGATTTTATTTACTAGAAGAGAGAGAGAACAAGAGCAGAGGGAGTGGCAGAGGGAGAAGGAGACTCCCTACTGAGCAGGGAGCCAGATGCGCGGCTTCATCCCAGGACCCCGGGATCACGACCTGAGCCCAAGGCAGATGTTTAGCCAATGGAGTCCCCCAGGCACCCCCTCCTTCCCAGCTCTTCAGTCCACAGATTACTAGGTAAGTAACAGATGCACACTGTGATCGGTGACCAATCATGTCATTTATTTCCAGAAACCACTGGATGGTTTCTATGCATCTGTTATTTGGGCCACACACGCAAACAGCAAAGTAGGTGATGATGTTGGCTCCCTGTCTCCCAGTGATAAACCCACAGGATGTTTTATAAAAACAGGTCACTGAAAGAGGGAACTGACCAGTAAAGAAAATGCAGCAGAGAAATGAAAAATGGTGTTGCTAGTTGTGACATTCAAATGAAACATAAATGGAGTTACAGAAGAGATAGGTAGCTAACGGTGAGGAACATGGACATCATTGTCGGCTCAGAGACGGTGGGTGGGGAGCCGGAGGGAGGCAGTGACACAAACTTCCCAACACAAACGAGAAAAGGTAGGTTTGGCCTAAAGAATGAAGATGTCTCAGAGGAAGGGATGCTGGCAAGACACTTTACATTAAAGACATCGAGGAGGTATTTGTGTGACATTGAAACTTGAGAGCTGATCCAAACTTAAAAAAGGAGTACGACGATTTGTTCAAGGCACAGAAAAGATGTTTGCACAGCATAGTAAATTATAAAGCAAAAAAGAAGCAAGTACTGCTCAAATCATTCTTGTTTTTATGAAAATATAAATCACATTATATCTCCATGTTTCCAATGCTTTGTAATGTGCTAAATAAATGTTGCTTTTATCGTATTTTTCATTTCCTTATACATTTGTAACTCACAAGTTTTTAATATTTTGACAAAACTTTCTAAAGTTAATAGAACAATTAAAATTTCTCTGATTATTAAAACTTTTTTGCATGACTGTAGCTTACACAATCATGTTTATAGCCCCCATTACCACACAGAGCAAAGACTGTCTGTACCCAGTTGACAATTCTTTATAGTGAATTCTGTCTAGGATGTGGATCCTGTTCTCTGGCCCAATACACCAGCCTACTTGAAATCCTTAAATCTCATGACATTTCCTGCCTTTTCACTGAGAGTTAGTAGGAAAGAGCAGTGGGTGAAAAGACAGAATGAAACCTAAGTTCTGTTGGTTTCCTGAACATAAGTCACTTAACCTGAGTTCCTATTTCCTCATATAAGAATGAAGTTCATAATCAGCTACCATGGACATTGTGGAGGAACCCAACAACACGTATGGGTGAAAGGTGTATATGTTACTTGTAAGGTACTGAGGTAGGCGGAATAATGGCCCCTGAAGATGTCCACATCCGCATCCCCAGATCCTGGTTATCTAACTGTATGTGGCACAGGGGCTTTACAGATGTGAGGAGTTGAGAATATTCAAGATGGGAAGATGATTTGAATTAACTGGGTGGGTCTTAATATAATCATGTGTGTTCCTATAAGAAGGCAGCAGAGGGATTTGACTACAGGAGAGGAGAAGATGAATTAATGAAGGAAGCACACCCTGAATGATGAGCTTTGAGGACAGGTGAAGTGGCCACTAAAGGCTGACAAAAGTCAAGGAAATGGATTCTCCCCCAGAGCCTCCAGAATGAACCAGCTCTGCTGACACTTAGCCTTGGCTCAGTGAAATGCATTTTAGAATTCTGGCCTGCACGAGAAAGAATTTATCTTGCTTGAAAAGACTAAATGGATGATAATATGTTATAGCAGCGATAGGAGACTAATACGGCTACGGACTGTGGAAATACCTTTGCGCTCGGTGAATCTGCTAATACAGCCCTTTCTCACTTAGTGTTTCTCTTGGATTCCTCCTAATCAGATCTGAGACCCTTAGGAAGCACTGGAATGCTAAATTGGAGGAAGACATACAGCTGTGCTCGTTCCCCCTTTGTCAAGTAGAACCAAGGGGAAGGGGCAAAATCCTGTCTTCTGTGTATCTTCATAATGCTTTGTTCAAATCTATCCTGATGGGTTCTTTCCAGTAGAATGAAATGATCTTTTCTTTTTGTATACCCTTTGCCAGGAAGATGAGAGTAAGCGATTTGAGACTTTGTTTTTGGATTCCATTTCAACGCACTACACATAGTGAGAAAAACTCTCTGGGCCTTCCCCCCTGAATAACAGTTATGGGAACTGTTTCTAGAGTGTTCTGACAAGGTTTATGCAGGCTGAGCTTTGGGATCCACAGAATGACTTGTTTGCATCACTGGCACTGAATGGGTTATGTGTTTGCCTCGGTGGCCCATGGAAAGTCAACTCCTGCCTTTGTGTATAGTGTTGATCTCTGCCCTCCAGTCATCTAGTTGCTGTAATTGTTGATTGACATATAAATGTTTTTAGTAGACCAAAAACAAATGTTAGTAGTGCTACAGGGGGCATGTCAGTCGCCCACCTAGTTAGGTCCAGAACTGGGAGCCAGTACATCACCTGCTGTCTTTACAGGAGGAACCCAGTATTATGGGGATAGGTCCTAACATGGGCTATTCTCGATAGGATGCCAATCAAGCTTTCTCCTGGATGGATTGGTTCAGGCCAAATGGGAGATTTCTCCAGCATTACCCTTACTTGACATTCCTTGATGGCCTCACTTGGTCCCCAGCTTTGTCAGCATGGGTGTGTCTCAGTGGAGAGCCATAGAAGGCCGTGTGCTAAAGGGAATGGCCAAAGTCTTGGTGCCAGTTCTCCCTAGAATATTCTCTAAGATAGTTTAGCAAAAGCCAGACTTAAAGTTATCGCAGTTGCAAGCAGAGGGACAGGCTGACGTTTTATGTTCCTCGTGTGAAGTATTAAAATACAATGTCGCTAGTATTTTTCCTTAAAACATTTACAAGTAGTATAATGAGGGGCCAAATAAATACAGAATTTGAAACACATGCAAGACAGTCCTTGGACTCTGCAAAAAAGTCAGAGTCATGAAAAGGAGAAAAGGCAGGAGTAAATAGGGATTTTCTAAGTTAAAAGAGACCAAAGAAACGTAACCAAATACAGTGTGATAACTTGACTGGATCCTGGATTTAAAGCAAACAAAAGTGCTATAAAACCCACCTTGGGGATGATTGGGGGAATTTAAATGTGGACAGCACGTTAAATAATGTAGAAGAAATGTTCATTTACTGGGTGGGATAATAGTACCTCGCTAGAAAAGAATGTTCATATTTATATATCATAGGATATATAAACTGAAACGTTCAGCAGTGAGGTATTTTATCAGCTGTCTTCTTTCCCATGCTTTCGATACTAAATATAAATAAAAAAGAAAAAATAGCTCAGATGTCATAAAATGTTAACAATGGCAAAACCTTGGTGAAGAGTCAGTGGATGTGTTCATTGTACTGTTTCTCAACTTTTCTCTAGAAGTGATCTTTTTTTTTTAAATCATTGGGAATTTGAATGTTTTTCAATGATCAGAAACACTCAGAGAACTGTAGCTATTTACTATTTACTTCTTCCTTCCAAGGGCATCTAGACACAGGTTTTTTTTTTGTTTTTTGTTTTTTGTTTTTTTTTTTGACACAGTTTTTAAATCCTATTGCGTATCCTTTTGTCTACCAGTTTTCACTAAAGCCATCATATCAGCAGGTAAAGTAGCCCTGAGGGTACCTTCCAACACACACCCTTTCTAGAGCTCCAAGCATGTTAATGAATGTAACTTGGCCACTGAACACAAAGGTCTTCCTTATAGGCCAAAGCCGGTTGCCCAGCGGACCCAGCCCACTTCCCTTCTCTTACAGGGGCAATGCTAATTCCTGGTTTTCTTACACAATCAGCCACCCAGCGTGGGGGCCTAGCCCTGGCTCAGCAGATGCCCTGACCTCCTGATTGTGTCTGCTCCCCAGATCCTGGAGTCCTTATTCACAAACATACAGTGGATTATATTTGCCTGGGTTGGTGGGGAGGATTTTAACTGCTTAAAGGTGACCATTGTCCCAAACTAATTAACAGCGGATGTGTTTTCCAACAGCAAAAAGTATGCAGAGTGAGTACTGCATAGATTGCAAAATTGTTGATCTTCAGGGGCCTGAAAAAGCAGGAAAAGAATAGAACTTAAAAAAAAAAAAGTAATAAGCACATTTTCAAGAACTTTTTGCTATGATTATTGGGGAAATCAAGATCTATGTTCCAAGACTTTGAAACCCTATAGTATATGGAATTCCTTAAAGTCAGAGGGAATTTCACCTAATTTTTCTTAATATTTCCATGGTTCAGAGAGACATATATGAAGATTGCTGCAAAGGAATATCTTATACTGAGGTGGATGGTAATGAGAGGCATGGTTTATCAGCTATAGCCCTCGTGCAAGTCATGCATCGTAGGCAGATTGTTTCCACAGAGGACAAAAAAGTAAACAAAAACTAGGAAGGTCCTCAACCCTCACACTTGCCATCAAAATCTCTGAGTGAATCTGTGTGAAGAAATTCCATGCTGTGTCCCTACTAACGAACTAAAAAATAAAATAAAATAAAATAAAATAAAATAAAATAAAATAAAATAAAATAAAAAACAGAAATGGTTAAGTACACTGTTATTTAGGTAATAATCACCAAGGCAAGGTGTAGAATCCATACAACACTCATTAAGTCAGTTCAAGAGTCCAACACCTCCGTAGAACAATTCATGGCCGGCGCTGACCCAAGATGTGAAATACCAGTATCACGTATCCTGTGGTATTAGAACGCTGACATTAAACATGGTAACAGCCCTGCCAACCTACGGAAGTGCCTGGTCAGCCTCTACCCCCAGCCCTTAACGTCAGCAGGCCCACAAACGGTTACAGAAAACCTTGTCTGGGGAGCAGAGGCTTCAGGTTTGCTGAAGACTGACCCGAGGAGGCTGGGCAGGTGGTAATACTATTTATTGAGCACTTACTATGAACCAGACCCGGTGCTAAGAGATTTGTCTGCAGACCTCCTCTCACCCCTACCACGACTCAGCGAGCTGGGCATTATTATTATTATTATTATTATTATTATTTTATTTGTTTTGCAGGGAGGGGGTTTGAGGATTCAAGAAATCAGGCCACTTAAGTGCACGTGGAGGGCAAACAGCAAAAGTCAGGATGGCAACCTGTTTAATCTGCTTTCAGAGCCTGTGCTTTTTTAAAAAAAAAATTTTTTTTTTATTTATTCATTTTAGAGAGAGAGAGCGTGCGCAGGTACACAGGGCAGAGGGACAGGGAGGAGACTCTGAAGCAGATGCCGCACCGCGGTGGAGCCCGATGTGGGGCTCGATCCCACCGCCGGCGATCCTGACCTCAGGGGGCAGAAAGCAGGCGTCGGGGTGTCCGAAACCGGCCGGGCCACCCAGGCTCCCCCAGAACCTGTGCTTTTAGACAACCCCGCTCGCTCCTTCAAGCAGGGACAGGGCACGGGGATCCTGTAACCGACAGCAGCCCCTCTTGGGCGGCTCTGGAGGGGCCTGCGGAGTCTCTCATACTCGTCTTTCCGGTGACCGTAGCCCGGTGGCCCGAGGGAGGCAAGGGCCGCGTCTGCAGACACAGGAGCCGCCGCTCGCGTCCGTTGACCCTCGTGGTTTCTTCAGATCCTGGTGCCGCAGCCCCGGGGACCCCCGGCTTCGGGGTGACGGCAGAAGCGCCGGCCGCTCGCCGCGGCCCCCAGAGGCGTATTTTCCCCGGGGTCCTGCCGAAAACGTGAGGTCTTCCGGCCCGAGAGCTCGGTAGGGCTGAGGGGGTCCCGGAGCCAGCGAGGCCGGCGCCTCCCAGACGGCGCGCACGGGCGGCGGCCACCCGCGGGGACTCGGGGGGGGGGGGGGGCGGGGTCGCGCTGAGGGCACCGGGAGCGGCCGGGCCGTCCGGGGGACGAGGGAACGGGTCGCCGAGCTGGCTAGCGGGGAGACGGAGTCGGGGAAGGGCCCCGGCCCGACCCGGGGAGGCTTCCCGGATGAGGAAGGTGGGCTCCAGCTGGCCGGGATTCGCCCCCAGCCGATCCGGCGCAAGCCGGAGGCTTTTACCAATTCCCGAATTCCTCCGACGTGGGGTGGTTTAAAAACGTACCAGGACTTCTGTCCTTGCGGAGGTTCGGGGAGGCTCACAGATCAGGGGGCCGTGCCCCTGGGAAGCTACCGTCTGCGGTTCCCGAGAGGAAGCGGGTGGCGGGGGAGACGGAAAGCCGGGGAGCCAGACCTCGAGGGGGCCGGGTGAGGCGCGGGCGGGCTTAGGGTTGGGGTGTGGATCCCCGCAGGCCCCGGGCTCCCGGCGGCTCTCGGGCCTGTGCCCGCCGCTGCCGCTGCCGCTGCCGCTGCCGCTGCGGGAGGGAAGCCGAGTCGGGCCCCGGAGAGCAGGAAGGGGGGGCGGGGGCGGTCCTAGGGCTGGCTCACCCCGAGGGGCGGCCCCGCCGGGTCCCCAAGGCCCTGAGGTGTCAGGTCGTTACAAAGGATAGAAAATAAACATCTGGGATTAGAAGCGCCAAGCAAGGGGCCCCTGGGTGGCTCCGACGGTTAAGGGTCCGGCTCTCGGTCTCAGCTCAGGTCTTGATCTCGGGGTCATGAGTTCAGGTCACGCGTTAGACTCCACGCCCGGCATGAGCCGACTTTAAAACGAAGTGCCAAAGAGTTTAAGTTCCGGAGGTCTAGGGGGTGGTCCTCCAAAATACAGGTGTTTTCGAACATCTCAAATGCCCATTCTGCGTGTGCGTGTGTGTGCGCGCGCGTGGGGGGGGGGGGGGCTGGGCCTGGGCCTGCTACGGCTCCCTCGCTACATCTTCCCTCGCTGAGAGGCCGCGCCTCGGGTGCACGAGAGCCGCGCGCCGCCGGAGCCCCGGTGCCCCCAGTGTTCCCCCGAACCCAGAGGCTCCGTGTCCTTAGGGATGCAGGCCGTCCACGTCGCCCTCTCCGATCGCGGGCTCACCCCTGTCCGCGGCCGAGATCTCTTCAGGGTTCCTGCGTGCCCGCCGCCCAAGAACCGCCGGCTGCCCCTGCCGAGGACGTGCCTTGCCGTGAGGCTTGCTCTGAGCTCTGCTGCCTGCTGTGCGCTGGGGGTGCCCGCCCGCGTCACCCCGAGAGGACGTCCGCCCCGTCACCCCGAGAGGACGCCCGCCCGCGTCACCCCGTGAGGACGCCCGCCCGCGTCACCCCGAGAGGACGTCCGCCCCGTCACCCCGAGAGGACGTCCGCCCGCGTCACCCCAAGAGGACGTCCGCCCCGTCACCCCGAGAGGACGTCCGCCCCGTCACCCCGTGAGGACGCCCGCCCGCGTCACCCCAAGAGGACGTCCGCCCCGTCACCCCGAGAGGACGTCCGCCCCGTCACCCCGAGAGGACGCCCGCCCGCGTCACCCCGAGAGAAACTAGAACCGCCGGAGCCCTGAGACAGGGAATCCCCGCGACCACAGGCCGTACCCGGTGCTCTCCCGGCTTGGACCCCAGGTAGGTCGGAAAGCGAGGGAGGTCGGGGGGAGCCCTCCAGGGTGCGCGGCGCAGACACGTGGCCGCCGGGCCTGCCCCGCCGCCCTCAGGGCTCGTGGAGGGCCGTGTCTGCGCCGGGGGCAGGTGCCGAGGATGACCCCACACGGGCGTTCTTAAGCTCATCGCTGCTTTGCCTGAACTTCGCCGCCTCACAGCCCTTTTTTTGGAGTAAGACCCTTTTCCTGAAGGTTCTAGCGAGCGTCACACCTACTTGGCGGAGCGAGGGGCGCCCCCGCCGGCCCCAGTGGCTGATCCACGAACCCTGTGGGGTGTCCGGGCGGCCTCACACGACGGCGGAGGACGGGGTCGCACATGGGGAGCCACGGTCCGAGCCGGGGGGGGGGGGGCGGCCAGGACGGGCCCCAGGGGCCGGGGCTGGGCTCGCGGAGGGGACGGCCGTGTGGAAGCGGCCCCGCGGCGCAGCTCCATGGCCCCGCGTCTCATTCCACACAAAGATCGCCGAGTACAGACCAGGGTCCCTGCCATTGGCTCCGAAGAAGTGGAGGTTCGGGGGCTCAAAATAATTATCGGGGCCTCCGCTGATTAGCGGTGGAGCCAAAACGAGAGTGAGCGTCCGGCCGGTGCCAAAGCCGTGTCCTCCTCCACGGTGATGCCAAGGGCAGGACGTGCTGGGCCTGGTGCCTGCGCTCCTGCTCCCTGCAGCCCGCCGTGGCCGCCAGAACTGAGGCCTCACCCGCAGAGCAGAGCGAGTGGGTCATTTACCAGATGCCACGTTCCCAGACTCTGGCCCTGGCTGTCTGATGGGGCCCCACGGGGGGCAGCACTCCGCTTTGGAATGCGAAATGCTTCCCTTCGCATTCAGATGGCTTTTCTGTTTTAAAAGCGACACGAAAAGCTTTTTTAAATTTCAAAAATGACCGCAGGGAGACTTGCACATGCCATTTTGAACTGTGACTATTGGGAAACAAATGTCTGCTTTTATTTTTAAACGTTCCTTCAACTCACGAAGACATTTAGGACACAGGAATGAAGCTTTTAAAACATGCTGCTTATCCCTGGAGTGATCCGCGCCCAGTAGAGGGAGGGCCACGTGTCCTCGGGGAGGACACGGAGATGGGGTTCTGTAGCCCAGCAGGGAGTCTCGGGGTCAGTCTGAGGGGCTTCCTGGGGTCTCCCATCGACCTGAACCCCCCCCCCCAGACCCTCAAATGGAATAGTGTCAGTGCCAGCCCACCTGGCACTGATAGGCAACCACTTAAGGAGGGCCTACAGTGCGGTTCCCTGTGTCACCCCTGCTCCGCACCTCAAACTCTAGGTATTAAGAAGTCGACCTCATTAATTATGTCTACACTTGGAAATGACTTGTGTTCACTTTTCATCTGTGTCCTACGTGGAGAGCCCTTGGAAGAAGTATGGACCATGGACACGTTCTTAATGACAAATGAATCTCAGAGATAGTAAGACACAAAGCCTGGTCGTAAAGCCCAAAGATGCCAGGGCCCTGAGTAAGGGGCGAATGAGGAAATTGCTCATAATCCCAACACCGATGCTAAGGCAGGAAGCGTTCCAAGGCAAGGAGAATTCCAAATAACGATTTTGGGGCCAGTTGCTAAAGAAATATTTGGTGAACCCAATGGAATAGACGTTTTTGTTGTTTCACAGTCTTCTATAAAATCCTCACAGCCACTTTTGAGCCTGGGTGACGGGGGAGGGGGCGCATTTCCTCTGTTTACCATTAGGGCAAATAAGAACTGTTTCCTTCCCAGTGCAACTCAGGGAAAATGAAACTTTACTTCTAACGTAGTAGGAAAAGGTATGTTCTCTGATCGTGAGATTAAAGTCTAAAAGAAGAGTCAACTACTTCAAAAAATTACTTAGAGGTTAAAATGCAACAATATATTTTCATAACCTTGACTTCATCAAGGATGCCCAGCTCAAGCCGCCTGCCACTTTCATTTATGTCTCAGCGGGTGACCTTGAACACATCAGTGCCTCTGGGTTTTTTTCTACAAACACTGGTAAAACGGCTAACCTTCAGACTGAGGGATTTGACTATTTCGATGAATACTAGTACTTGGCACAACTCCTCATGTGCAAAAAATGTCAGAAGAACCAGTAAAGTAGAAAACAAATGACAAAGACCCACGTTGGTCTGGATATATATTTTTTTCTTATCTCATTTTTCTTTTCCACTTAACTATTGACCTTCGCCTCTGCTTGCCTCTTGCAGACTCAGGGGCAGCATCACAGACACGTGGGAATAGAGAGGCCAGCTCAGCAGTAGTAGAGAGGAGGAAGTAGCAGGCAGGAGTTCTAGGCAAGTGCCTCGGACTGCCAAGTGTCTTGGCCCTCTGTGTAGACTGATAGAGGGTCCCTGAGGGACGGACGAAAGGATGAGCACAGACAGCAGTGAGCGTAGCTCTGAGGCCCAGGGTGGCCAGTCCGCCTTCCCCTGCCGACTTTGTGCACTTGGCAGGTAAGCCCAGAATTCTGGCCTGAGAAGGATTCCGAGGCAGCTCTGCGTCCTGCGTCCAAGCGCGCCGCAATGGGTTAGTGTCTGGCCTGGACACATGTGGGGAAGATGTAACAGAATAGCCCAAAGTGAACGATAAATCCTCTGCTTTAAAACAGCCCTATGAGACATGTGCTCTTAACCCCATTCTATGGAGGCAAAACTGAGGCGAAAAACTTAAAGAATTCTTCCGAGGAAGCAACTGGAGAGTGCCAGGGCTGGGGTTTGGACTTGCAGTCTGTCCCTCTGCAGAGCCTGTGCATCTGCTCCTGCACCACCTGCCCAGCTGGTGACCAGCTTTGTGAGTGGGGGGCAGAGAGTGGCCACCTCTGGGCCTTGGGGTCAGCTTTGTGCAAGTGGTGATGGCAAGGTCAACTGCGCTTCCCTCACGGGCACAGGGCTCCGTGGAGGACTGTGTCCCACAGCTGTACGGCACCGTTCACAAGCTGCAGAGAAGACCTGATGAGGTACCAGCAGCACGTAACACGAGAATCCTGCTGTCGCCTTGTCGGCTCACCTTCAGACACTGAGGTCAAACTAAAATCAACTGATTCTGAGTACCCGATTGGCTTCGAAGGGTGCTGTAAAGTCACTTTTATGAAATTCCTCCTGTGAAATGCTTCCCTCCATGAAGTCTGTGAGAGGCCTGGACGTGGGCAGCCATCTCTAGCGCTGGGGTTCCCTGCCGTCATGGGTGTTCCTCCAGGGGCCGTCCTAGATTGCTGAAATGCCGAGCTTTAGTATTGCAATAACATTGGTTTTGCCATAATATGCTGTAAAGAAGTTTTATAAAAATAAGCAACATTTTCTACGCATATTTTCTCATCCACAGCATTTGCCTATATGCGGTTTTCTGTAAGCTTTTTTCCATCCTCAAGATCACAAAAATGCTCGAGCTAATGCAAAAATACGGAAGCGATTTCAACGGGAAACCATTACCAGAATGGTTCTGCTTCATACATTTGTCAATTAAATATGTTTTCAGAAGTGCCCGTGGACTGTACCATGGCAGGTCATGAGAATATTGTCATCCTCTCCCACCCCCGGCTTTCTACTTGAATGTTATTATCTTTACTTTGTTCAAAACTGTACCTAGGCCGAGGGACAGAGTCTCACAAATAATAGTGAATTTATAATATTTCCCAATTGAAGCATTGCTATTTATCACTTACATTGCATTCTCAAAGTTGAACATACAAATATGGCAAAAACTCGAATTTCTGGGCCAACAGAATGCCACTAATTCATCCCCACTAAACAACTATTATTAAAAATGGCAAGTAATGAGTGTTGGTGAGGAGGTGTAGAAATTAGAATGCTGTGCGTTGCTGGTGGGAAGGTACAACGTCACTGCCACTGAGGCAAACAGCATGGCATTTCCTCAAAAAAATAAACCAAATTACCCTATGACCCAGCAGTTCCATTCTCGGGTGTGTGTATCCAAAAGAATTAGGGAAAGCCGGGACTCAGAGACTTGCACGCCCATGCTCGCAACAATATTATCCACAGTGGCCAAAACATGGGAACAACACAAGTGTCTAAGGTGGATGATTAGATAAACAAAATGTGGTCTATCTACTGGACGGAATGTTGCGCCGTCTTGAAAGGGGTGACGTTGTGACACGTGCTACAGGATGCGTGAACCTCGCAAACCCATTGCGAAGTGAGACTGGCCAGACACAGAGGCCACACATTACAGACACGTTCGTGGACCTAGAAAGTAAAAGAGAGGTCGCCGTGGGCTGGGAGCAGAGGGAACGTGGCGTCGTTGTTTGAGGGGCACAGTGTTTCTGTTTGCAGTGATGAATGAGTTTGGGAAATGGGAAATGCTGGTGGTTACACGGTGTGATGTAATGGAACGCCCCTGAGTTGTATGCTTTAACGTGGCTAAAATAGTAACTTTTATATATGTTTTTACCACAATTTGAAAAACAACAACACTAACGACTTCTGAGGGTAGACTCGGTGCCTTATATAGATGAACCTTGCAGAAATCACCAATGTGTGATTTAGAGCAACATCAAGAATTGCAAGCCAGAATGAACGTTTGATTAAAGAATGTGTAATGCCACTCCTTCCACAGTCCCTCTTCAGTATTCCAATCCCCAAATAGTTATCGAGTGTTGATTTTTGCACAACATGCTATTATCTGGAGCTAGAAATACAGTAGCCACGGCACCTACCCCAGAGGTGAGTTTAGGGAACATGATAGCAGGGCACACAAACACATAAGTCTGTTATTCCGATATATCATAAACATGTTGACGGAAGCATTAGCTCGCGCCAGAGTAAATAACCCAGGTATGAGCATAGTCCGGGAAGACTTCCCAGAAGGCGTGACATTCTTTCTGAGTCTTGGGGAACAAATAAAAGGGGGCACAAGACTGTGGCAGGTGAATTTGGAAACAGCAGCAGGTGCCAAATCACAGAGGCCCTCGAATAGCTTATTGACGAATAAAGCCTTCGTTCTAGACCATTCTTTGAGGAGTCTGAGAAAGGAGAGGACTGGCACTGGGATTTGTGCTTTAAAAACACTGACTTCTCTGTCCTCAGAGTTGAGGGTTCATTGTGTGAGAGTAAATGGGAGGCAGGGAGAGCGAGTAGATGGTATTGCCAGTCCAGTCCATTATTTCAGTAAATATTGAATGTCTATAATGTACGAGGCTCCATTTCCAGGCTCCTGGAACATAGCAGTAAACCAAACCCCTTCCCTCATGGAGCTAGTGGGGAGAAACAGAAAACAAACAAAATAAATTTAATCTACGAGGGCATGGGACCTTCCTTTCACTTAAAGTCTTCACTTAACCAGAAATACAAACGTGGGACGAGGTAAAAATAAGACTTTGTGGGAAGCACTGATGTTTTCCACTTTTCCCCCTTCTCATGAGAGGGAAGTTATCTCGAAGACACAGTTATAACTGTTCCGTTTGAATTAGCGTGGCCGAAATCTCTGTGGCTTCAATCCATATTGGGAAGTGTTTGAGAGAATAAAAGGAAAGACTCTCTTAATCATGTAAGTTGTCTTGCAATTAAATTAGTCCATTAGGCTATCTGTGGTTTTATCCGTCCTGGGTCTCTATGAAAATGAAGGGCCTGTCTTGTGTTTAGCGTGGGCATTCCAAGTCTGGTTCCCTGGAGGATGAAGGAATGTTAGTCATCAGTGATGGGCCATAGGTTCTTCAGAACTGGGGGTGGAGAGTCCAGCCGAGACCTTCTGTTTACCTTTTACTGTGTCAGCTGATCTTACAGAAATCCAGAAGAATTAAAAAAAAAAAAGACTTTTGTCCGGATTGGCCCTGGGCCTGACCTTTTTATGGCCATCTTGTATTGTTCTGGGTGGACTCACATGTGGTAAAGCTCACAGCCCCTCTACTCCATTGCTGTTAGGTCCAAAGCACCTCGTTGTTCCTGCGTGGCCGTTCGTAAGCTCTCACGGTGCATGGCATTGCTCTAGCGGCTTCCGTCATGAGTCGTCTACGCTCTGCAAAGCCGTTCCCCATTCTCCCTGGCCCTGAAGCCTTCCACATACTCCAGGATGCGTAGATTAGAACATATGTGTTTGAAGTGCTCCTGCAACTTCAAAGGACTGTGGAGACAGTAGGGAGGCAGCTATACTCCCCGGGGGGTGGGGGGGCTGCGGGTTCTCCTCCTTCCTCCTTCCCATCCGTCCTTTCTGGACTCTGGTTAAACCCAGCAAAGAGAAACAGTTCTTAGTAGGAAAGAGGTTGTGGGTGTAGAGGGGGAGCTTGTCCTCAGTGTACCCCCACCCACTCTGTGTGCTTCTGTTCCTTCTGGAAGCCCCTGCTCCACGCTGTCACCTGGGCACTGATGGCGTGTGTCCTGGTGTGCCCCTTCCAGAAGCTCCTCCTGCTTGGTCGTTTTCTCCACACTCCCCTAACAGACCTCAGGAATATTATTTCACATTTCCTAGAACCTTCCTCTTATCCTCCAGACTACCCCCCGCCCCATTAGGGATTTTTTTTTTTTTTTTTTTTACTTGCTGCCCGTGAACTCTTGAATTACCTCCCCTAGATCAGCCTTGTGTGTATAGATCATCAGCATTAGCCAAGATTGACCAGTTCCTACAGAAAATGACCAAAGAGAGATGCACCTGTTGGGTTGGCCTTTGTGCTGCTTCTCGTGATTAAACGTCCGGGAGCCCCTTTCTCTGCCCCCCAGGAAAGTCCAGCACAATCCAGGACCCAGAGAAAAATACATACGGAGATGGTACCGCCGTCTGTTTCATTCCATCCACGTTTTCCTGCTCGGGTTCAAAAGGAAGGTTGCTGGGGGCAGCTCTGGTGGCTCAGCAGTTTAGCACCGCCTTCAGCCCAGGGCCGGATTCCGGAGACCCGGGATCGAGTCCCACATCGGGCTCCCCACATGAAGCCTGCTTTTCCTCTGCCTGTGTCTGCCTCTCTCTATGTCTCTCGTGAATAAATAAATAAAATCTTTAAAAAAAAAAAAAAGGAAGGTTGCTGGACTGGCCCGGGCTGTGTATCTGGACGAGGCGTCCAGAACAGATGGAAGAGAAGTCGGGAAGACCACAGGCGACAGCGTAACATACAAGTGTCACGGGACTCACACCACAGATCCCAGATCCAAAGGCCGAAGGGGGTGACTTCGCAGGCCGTGGTGGCCAGGGGTGGCCAGGGGTGGCTGCGGCGGCGGGTAGCTCGTCTCACGCCCTCGCCCCCTCCTGCCTCCCGGCCCCAGGCCCCTTGCTCCGTCTCTGGGCACAGAACACACGTCGTGACACTCATCGATCAGTGTAGCCTAGAGACTACAGATGCCGTTTAGAAAGCACTTGGCCAAAACCCTGGAATGGATGAAGGGCTAAGGGGACGTGAACTATTATAATTACAGGGATTGACCCTTTTTGCCAAATAGGAAATAGGCTGCAGATACATTTACGTAACTTGGGTTTCACCGAAACTGTAAAACCGTCCCTCGGAGGACAGTTCTGCACCTGCACTTGCTGCGTCCTGAAGGTGTGAGCGTGGTGACGGCGTGCAGACCCCGGGCATCCGAGCATGGACAGAGGGGAGGCCAAGCACCCTGGCCATTCCTTCCAGTGCATGCTCGTCCTCCAGGCTCCATCCTCACTGTCGATGCTGCCGCCCACTTGCCCTTTGTCCCCAGAAGGGAAACCCGGTGACAGGGCCCTCTCTGTCCTTCCCTCCTCGCAGCCAAGCACTATAGAATTCTGAAGCGCTCCCCCATGTTGTCTCCTGCCCCCAGAGGCCGTACGTGTTCAGTTCAATTCAGGCTCACGTTCAGGTGTCTTTACTAACTACCCATCGCCCCCCACTTGTAGCTGTAATCCCCCCCTTCCAACCACGGCTTGCTTGCGGGGAGGCTTGAATGCTGATGTTCACCCTGGATCCTTTGTCTTCTGTTCCCACCTCACCACCACCCCCCAAGTCCCCCGCCAGCAACAAGAGTGCCTGGGGTGCCTGCCAGGGGTAGCAACCACCAAGATCGCAGAACCCTGTCTGTACCCCCAGAGGAACTTGAAATTACATGGAAAATGGATGTTTTTGAACGGTGACGTAACAGTAATGGCAGTGTAAGTTAGGGACTTCAGAATCATCTCTTCCTTCTCAGAAATGCTCCCATGAATCTCAGCAGCCTCTCATTCGGTGTCCTGAGCTGCCCTGGACAGGACAAGGACAAGCCTTCCCTTCCTGCCAACCCTCCCTCTGCTCAGAAAGCTGCCATCTAAGCTTTAGTGACACTGTGTCACGGGACAGCCATTGGGCGAAGAATATTACACATGTGGTCATCACAAGAAGCCCTCAAAGGAGATGCCATGACCTCCATTTCACAGGAGAAGCATTTGTGGCACAAAGAGAATAGGTGACTTGATCAAAGCCACATGAGGCAGTGGGGGATGGAACTGGGATTTGAACTTTTCTTCTTCTCTCTGCCTCCAGACTCCTTGCTCTTGCTTGGGTTGTGCTGCACCCAGATGATCACATTCACTGCTCCCTTGATCGGAATTGCCTCTTCCCCGCACGTGCCTTTCTTACATGGGTAAACACCAGAAACTCACCCTGTTCTCAGATCTGATGCCTTCCACTTTTCTAGGTGCTTTTGGAAAAATCCTGTTGTCTCACAGAAGCTTTCTGTCTAAAGGGAACTGAAAAGAGATTCCCTCATCCACATTCCAAGCAGACCAGTTCCCCTCTCTGCTCGCCAGGATTTACTTGTTTGGCCATTAAATGCTTACAGAACTCTCATTTCTATAAATCAACCGGTTGGGCTTATTGATTCCAATATAAATCTGTTCTCTTCAACGTCACTTACCTCTTCATCTGCCTTTGGTCAGCCGCTCCTCGGACTCACCTCTATGAATCCTCTCGGTTCCCCTACCTACTCCTTCACCCTCAGAAGGCAATCTTGCCTTTTGCTTTATGGAATAATTGGAGGTGACCCATCCTCCCATTCAGTAGTTGTCTGACCAACAGATCGATAACCAGGCAGGTATTTCAGTGCTGTCTCTGAGTGTCCCCAACTGAGTATATCAAGCTCTCTCCCAGCTTGCTCATTCTTCTGTATTCCCTTTCTCATTCTCTCTAGTTATTCAAGCCAAATACTTTGAGAACATCCTAGGCTCTTCCTTCTCCATCAATGCCAACATCTAAACAATTATCAGATCCTCCTAGTTTTACTTTTAAAATAGGTTCAGATTCTTCTTCTTAATCTACTTTATCACTTCTCGATTGTGATAATCTGATCTCTTTGCTTCCCAGCCCCTTCTGAATCATCCTCCACCCTGTACCTAAGGCAGTGATCAAAAGTTCAAATAGGACTACAGCACTTGCATGCTTAAACTCCTCTGGAGACTCCCATTACTGTAGAATGTATTCCAGACTCTCCAACATAGTGTATACAGTCCAGTAAGACCTGGTTATTTCCTTCATGACCTTTGCCTGTCTGCCTGGAACTTTGATCTCTGCATGTACCAAATTGCTTTTAGTGTCCAATACAGACCCTGTATATAGGCTGTTTCACACCTTCATGCGTTTGTCTGGGTCTTTCCTTCTCTACCAAGATTCCCCTCGTCATATCCTATTTCACCTGACAAACTGGTATTCATCCTTTGAGGCTCAGTCATTGGGATCACTTGGGCTAAGGCTCTTCATCAGTGTGCTCTTCTACAAATGACCTAACTATTCACCACGTTAACACTGAAATCATGTCTTTGTGTGTCACTGAGTCCTATGAGCCCATGAGCCTATTAATTTTATGCTTCCATCTTTTATGTAGTACAATTCATGAAGCACAGCGAGCGCTCAGTTGATGTTTATTTGTTGATTTTGGGGCGGCGCACAATGAGCAAAATATAGTAATAACACGATCCCTGGCCTTGAGGAGTTGAATGGTCCTCAGGGTATCGCCCCTGCCTTGCTAAATTAAATGATATTCTGCAGAGAACCATGTACATGGAATCATTGACTAATAATAAGTTCTAGTAAGTCACTAACACCCATGTAGTCTACCAGTATGTATTAGTTCATTGCATTTTAGACTTGTTTAAGACTGAAAAAATGATGTTAATTGTATTAATGTTGGCTTCTACTGGGCACCCAATGGTTTCTTAGGGCAATGGTTCAAAGGTTAGCAGTTCTAACCTGGAAACTACTTAGAAATGCTCATCCTCCATTTTTTAAAAAAAAGATTTTATTTTTATATATTCATGAGAGATACAGAGAGGCAAAGACATTAGGCAGAGGGAGAAGCAAATTTCATGCAGGGAGCCCGATGCGGAACTCAATCCCAGGACCTGGGATCACGCCCTGAGCTGAAGGCAGATGCTCAACCACTGAGCCACCCTGGCATCCCAGAAATGCTCATTCTTATACCCTATACCTACTGAATTATAAACTGTGAGGGGAGGGGCCCAGTGATCTGTGTTTTAACAAGTCTTCTAGATGATTCTGATACTCCCTGAAGTACTACTACCCACCCACAATACATAGTCTAGGTATGATAGGCTCCCTTAATTTGATGTTTTCCAGAAAGGTGAATGTGACTCATTAGGTACCAGCTCTTTATCCTAATAATGATGATGCTAAATATTGAGTATTCCCATTCATAACCAAATTACATACACGAAGAGTGTATTTTTCATTAAATGTAATTAACTATTTGGAACCATTCCTATCAAAGATATAATTGAAGTTAGGTCATCGACTGGGAAGATATGGGTCTTTGCTCCATATATATATTTCTTTCTGTTTTATTCTATTGGTTTATTTTTCTATCCTCATGCTAATATATTGATTTAATTATTCATCCTTTATGATAAATCTTAATAATCCAATGGGCACATCCCTCTTTCCTCTTCTTCATTTTCAAAGTGTCTGTGCTATTGTCCTGTATTAGTTAAACTGTAAATTTCATAAATCATTTTGTGATTTTAATTGAAATTACATGAAATTTACAAATGAAATTAAGATAATAATATTTCTCTGATACTGAGTCTATCCACATCTCAGTATGATGTATCTCTTTAATAATGCAAGGTTCTCTTTCATCCCTATATAAAGTCTTATAGTTTTTTCCATAACAGTCTTCTAGAAATTTATTCCTTGGTACTTTATGCTTTCTCTCGCTAGTATGAGTAGGTTCTTTTCTATTGCATTTTCTATCTGGCTCTTTTAGATATGCCAAGAAGCTATTGTTTCATATATTAATATTGTATCCTACAAACGTTACATGGTCTATTAGTTATAATAATTGCTTTGATTTTTTAATGTATGCATATTGCATGCACACTATGACAGTTTTCATTTTTTTTCTTTTTGGATTTCTACCTCATTTCTTTTTTTTAAGACTTATTTATTTATTTGAGAGAGAGAGAGAGTGCGCTAGTCGGGGGAGCAGATGGAGAAGGAGAGTGAAGAATCTCCAGCAGACTCCCCACTGAGTGCAGATCCCGACCCAGGGCTCAGTCTTATGACCCTGAGGTCATGACTTGAGCCAAAATCAAGATTTAGACACTTAACCAACTGATTCACCCAAGTGCCCCAACCTTGTTTTATTGACTTTTCTAGGACTTTCAATACAATATTAAGTAATAAAGATGATAGCAAGCACCCTTATCTTATTCCTACTTCAAAGAGAAAGCTTCTGAAGTTTTGCCATTAGATATGAACCACAGAATCATGATTGAGCATAAGGATATTTCTATCTTTTCCTAATTTGCTAAAAAAAATATTTTAAAAAAAATTTTTTTATTTATTTATGATAGGCACACAGTGAGAGAGAGAGTCAGAGACACAGGCAGAGGGAGAAGCAGGCTCCATGCACCGGGAGCCCGACGTGGGATTCGATTCCGGGTCTCCAGGATCGCGCCCTGGGCCAGAGGCAGGCGCTAAACCGCTGCGCCACCCAGGGATCCCGCTAAAAAAATTTTTTTTTAAGATTTTATTTATTTATTCGTGAGAGACACAAAGGGAGAGAGAGAGAGAGAGGCAGAGACACAGGCAGAGGGAGAAGCAGGCTCCACGCAGGGAGCCCGACACTCAATCCCAGGTCTCCAGGATCAGGCCCTGGGCAGAAGTCAACGCTAAACCGCTGAGCCACCTGGGCTGCCCGCTAAAATTTTTTTACCATGAATATATGCTGAATCTTATCAAAGATTTCTTTAGTAGCAGTTAAGCTGCTTTTTGTTAATATTTTAATTTTGTGAATTAGAGTTTTAAATATTGAAATGTTCCAATTCCAAGATGTATCCTATTTGGGTCATGCTGAAATAATTTCTTTGGGGGGTTGGATGGCATGGAGCCCAAAACGGAACTTGAACTCATGACCCTGAGATTAAGAACCAAGCTAAAATAAAGCATCAGTTGCCCAACTGACTCAGCCCCTGGTGAAATAATTGTTAAAACAATTCATTTTGTTATTATTTCATATAGAATTTTAACTTTTGTCCCTGAAACTTATCTGTGTTTTTTTCTTGTTCTATTATCTGAGATAATGAAAGTCATGTAAAAATAAGCTTTCTCTGTTTTACTGTCTTCTGGAAAAAGTAATTAAAGAGAATAGTGATCTTATTCTCTGAAGTTTTGGCAAGAAAAACAAGTTGTCCTTAAGACAACCTTGGCCTGGCTCATTTTGGGTTGGAGACAAAGATTTTTTTTTATTAATAACTCCTTATAGTTAATATTTATTGATCTGATGAAGTATTCTATTAATTTTGAGAAAATTTCATAATACATATATTATCTAAAAAGCTACTATTATAAAATTGTTGATTTTATACCTTGCCACTTTAATTCCTAATATTTCCTATCATCATGCATAATTTTGTGTTTCTAACATATTGTTTACATGTCTAACATATTCACTTTATTTTGTGACCAGTTTACTATGGGTTTATCTATTTTGTTATCATTTCCAGATCTTTAACTAGGTATTGTTGGCAGAGTGTTTTTTTTTTTAATTGAAGGTTAATCGACCTATAATACATTGCACAGAACTGGAGTATTCAACAGGAAATCATCACCACAATTGAAATAATGAAAATATCTATTACCTTCAACCATTTCACATGACTAGGAAATGTTTGGAGGTAATAGGTATTTGTAGATATTTTTGTAATTTTCCCCTTCTACTCTTCCTCATCTCCTGCTTTTATTCTCAAGTAATCATTGATCTGCTTTCTGTCCCTGTGGGTTAGTTTGCA
Organism: Canis aureus; assembly: GCF_053574225.1. Classification (NCBI taxonomy): domain Eukaryota; kingdom Metazoa; phylum Chordata; class Mammalia; order Carnivora; family Canidae; genus Canis; species Canis aureus. Next base: position 54,011,435 of record NC_135615.1, read on the forward strand.
TTTGCCGGTATTTTATGTAAGTTGAGTCATTCAGTCATTCAGTATGTCATCACTTCTGTGTGGTTCCCTTTGCTCACACAAAATTACTCTGAGATTTATCCAAGTACATACAGCTCATTCATTTTTGTTGCTGAGGAGTATTCCATCCAGTAGGTACACTGCAGTTTGTATTCATGTGTCTAGTAATTGACATTTAGATTATTTCTTGTTTGGAGTTATCACAAATAGCTTTGCTTTGAATATTCATGTAGATTTTGCATGGTTTCCTTTCTCTTGGGTAAATACCTAGGATTAAAGCGGCTGGATATATACGGTAGTTATATGCTTAAGTTTTTAGGAAACTGCCCAACTATATTACACATTGGTTGTACAGTTGTGCATTCCCATTGGCACCATAACAGAGTTCCATTTCATTTGCATCCTCACCGACATGTACTAGGGTCAGTCTTTCGAATTTTGGCCATTCTCTTAGGTATATAGTGGTATCTCATCGTGGTTTTAATTTACATGTCCCTAATTAGTAATGAGGCTGAGTGTTGTTTCATCTCCTTATCCATCAGTGTATGGATAAGGAGATGTATCTCTGTGTATCTTCTTTAGCAAAATGTATTTTGAAATCATTGCCCATTGTTTAATTAAGTTGTTGATTTTCTTATTTTTTCATCTGAAGAGCCTTTTAAAAAATATTCTAGATATGTCTTTTGTAACTATTTGAAAATATGTTTCCCTAAAGTGTAGCTTGTCCTTTGAATCTCTTAGCACTATATTTTGAAGAAAAGTTTTTAATTTTGATGATGACCAACTTAACAATTTGTTCTTTTATGGATTGCCATGTTGCTATTGCATCTAAGAGATATTTACCTATCCTAAGGTCACAAAAGTTTTCCCCTGTGTCATTCTTCTGGAAATTTTATAGAAGTCTTAAATTTAGGTCCATGATCCATTTTGAGTTGATTTTTGTGTAGGAGGTCAGATACAGAATAAAGTTTCATTTCTTTTTTTTTTTTTAACATATGGTTATCCAATTGTTTGCGCATCATTTGTTGAAAAGACTGTCCTTTCTCCACTGAATTGCCTTGTCTTTGTACCTTTGTAGGACATCAGTTTTTCACATATGGGTGGAATTGGTACTGGGTTTTATATCTACTTCTATTGATGTGTTTGTCTATCATTACTCTAATACCGCACTGTCTTGACTAATGTAGTTTCATAATAAGTTTTATAATAAGGATGTCAGCCATTCAGTTTTGATGTTTATCAAAGGTTTTTTTTTTGTTTTTGTTTTTGTTTTGTCTTTTGGCTATTGAAAGTCCTCTCTATTTCCATATGAATTTTAGAACCAGCTTTCCAATGTTTTGCCTTCCCCCAACCATAAAAAAAAAAAAAAAAAAAAAAAAAGAATCCTACTGGGATTTTTACTGGGATTGCACTGAGTCCCTATATCAAGTTGGGGAGATTTGATATTGATTATAATATTAGGTCCTTTGATCCAGGAGCTTAGAATATCTCTCTAATTAAGTCTTTTAGAATTTCTCTTGGGACTGCTTTGTGGTTTTTAGTAGAAAGATCTTTCACATCTTTTGTCAGATTTATCCCTAAATGTTTCATATTTCAAATGTTATTATAAATGGATTTTTAAGAAATCTGTTTTTTATTATTTGCTGATAATATACAGAAATACAATTATTTTTCACATATTGCTCTTGTATTCTCAATCTTGCTAAATTTATTAGTTCTAGTTGTTTTCTGTAGGATTCCATCAGATTTTCTACATACACAACCATGTCTTCTGAGAATGAAGCTAATTTTATTTCAGCTTTATTTCACCTTTTCAATCAGGTGTCTTTTATTTCTTTTTCTTGCCTTATTATATTGGCTAGGATATAAGTACAATGTTGAATCAAAGCAGAGAGGGTATGGGGGGATCAAGAAACAAAACAAATAAACAAACATTGAAGAGCACATTTTTGGCAGGTTCCTGATCATGGGTTAGTTTTCATAGGTGGAGTAGGCGAGGAACCATTCTAAATTCAAAGAGCTCTGCATTTTAAATTATTTTGAACAGCTAAGACATTCTACTATCATCCTATTTTCAGTTAAGAGTTGCATGGAATATTGCACTTTAGATTTCTCTACATTTGATTTAGTGGTGCATCTAGGGAGTATCTGTGATTAGGGCTGACAGGTGACATATTTGAGGAGAAGGAGAAACTAGTGTAGATTTTGGAAGCTTCATGCCTGCCCATTGCATGTCACTAAGACAAATGGCAGGAGAAGAGGAAGGTCACTGGCGACAAACATTGTACCGCAGTACCTTCCAACTTCCGTGTCCTTTGCATCAGAGCATTGCCAGGAACTGTAATGAGAAATATGACTTCTGGAGATATTGAGTAACCTTGCTCTGGGCACCTCAAAAGGTACACACACACCACCTACCACCACCCCGGACTTCTTACAAAGGGCACCCTTTGTTTTGTTTTGTTTTTGTTTTTTTGTTTTGTTTTGTTTTTTAATTTATTTATGATAGTCACAGAGAGAGAGAGAGAGAGGCAGAGACATAGGCAGAGGGAGAAGCAGGCTCCATGCACCGGGAGCCCGACGTGGGATTCGATCCCGGGTCTCCAGGATTGCGCCCTGGGCCAAAGGCAGGTGCTAAACCGCTGCGCCACCCAGGGATCCCAAAGGGCACCTTTTGAAAGTTGCTGCAAATGAGACTGAGGATTTGGGATTCATAATAATAACGGCTATTCTGATTACTCAAAACACTTTTATTAGGGGTCACCTAGAAGGAACCTGACCTAGATGTTCTAATAAGCTCCTATGGTTAGTGTATGGCTCATTTTTTTTTTTTTTTAATCACATTGGCTTAAGAGACTATGTAAGTTTAAAGAGGTCTTAGTGATGTCAACCCTGCTTGGAGCACACCCAGATTCAGACACAGGGCTGAGGCCCATGTTGGAGAAGAATGCCTGTGACCGGCACAGAACAGGACAGATGGCATGAAACATGCTCAGCTAAAATGATCACTACTCAGAGGGAAGTTGACAACTTTCCGGAACTGTCACAGGAGTCCTCAACCAGTCTGGGCCCGCACCATCAAGTTATGGAGGATCAGATTTAAGAAGAACCTTAGGGATTAATTGGATCCAGTCTTCTTGTTCTACTGATAAAGGGCCTGGAAGTAAAGTGATGTATCCAAAGGCTCCCAGCCAGCTAGCCCTGAAGCCAAGGCAAGATCTCAGGTCTTCTGACTGCTAGTCAGATGCTTTTCCTACAACCCCATACTTTAGCTAGTTGATACCTGCTGCCACCTGCCCAACCACTGTCTTGTCAAATATGAAGGTAAGTGAGGAAAAAGTGTGAACTGGCCTAATTGCCTGAACACTTACAGCTCTGCTTATCCAGGCACAGTCACATATGACATTTGACAGTACACAGGGTAACATTTTCCAAATAGTTCCTACTCCTACATCCCTGTGAAAGTGAATAAAGTGAATAGCGAACAATATATCTGCCCCTTGGGGCACTCAGCGTGCCTCACTCGTACTTCCACATATTCTCCAACCTGCTGTGCATGCTCAGCTGACCACACCATGAGAAACCACATTCTCTCTTCAGGAAAGAAAATCAGGGCAGCCCGAGTGGCTCAGCGGTTTAGCACTGCCTTCAGCCCAGGGCCTGACCCTGGAGACCCGGGATCAAGTCCCATGTCGGGCTCCCTGCATGGAGCCTGCTTCTCCCTCTGCCTGTGTCTCTGCCTCTCTCCCTCTCTGTGTCTCTTATGAATAAATAAATAAAATCTTAAAAAAAAAAGAAGCAGTGCATGGGCTCGTGATGTCTGGGTGCAATTCCTTGGGTCTGCACTAGAAAGTAAGCCGTGGTCAGCTCCAGAAACACAGAGGCACCCGTCCGGGCTATTGAATCAGACAGATGTGTGTTCAGAGACCACTTTGTTCTGTTGCTGTTCTTTGACTTCACCCAATTAACTAACCTCAGTGTCCTTGCCAGAGAAGGGGAACAGTAACATCTTCCTCACAGGCCTCTTTAAATAAAGCAAGGGTGTGTAATGTGCCTGTACTTTAAGATATTCAGTAAATAAAAATTTATTTCTCCTGTCTCCTACTCTGCCACCCAAAGAAGGGCTTAACGTTTTCACAAAAAAATGTTCTTAGGATACAATACTAGTGACTCGGGCCATTTACTTAGCAGGGAGCTGGCCCTTAGCAGAAGTCTTTTCTAGCTTCAGCTCAGCACCAGCAGCTGATGGTTTTGGTTACAAGCACTGCAAGTCTCATCCATCCAAGGACGTGAGACAGGCCCGGGATGTGTGGCCAAGGTGGGAGACTTCCAAGCATGAGACGGCTGTCTGTTCCAGTGGCTGACGTGTCCGCTGTCCCAGGACGACTAGGGCTGAATGCCAACTCTCGGGGCCCCTCGCAGCCCTGAAGCCTTTGGTCATCACCTTTAGACACCATCGGCTGTCCCCGACTCACTGAGTACTGGGAAACTAACGTGGCTTTGTCCGGCCCTGCTCTGAATTAGCCTGGCAAATAGCAAGACATGGTTAGACTTGCAGGCGTCCTCTTAAGGCAAACACCTGCGAGGAAAAATGGGAGGAGTGCCAGGGGAGGCTGGGAGGACTGCGATCACAGTGTAGACCTGAGCCTTGTGGAGGAGAGGCAGAAGGAGGGCGGGTTGGGGAGGAGTCCTGCGGGGGCAAGTTTTAAGAAAGGCCAGCAAGGCGGGTGGGGGTGATGACCCTCCGGCCAGAGTGGCCCATGGAGGGACCCTGGCTCCCCAGGAATGGGGCTGCCTTAGTGTCCTGGGCGAGCACAGCCTGTGCGACTCCCCGCCCCGCACCGATTCTGGAACCGGTTTTGGAGCCCAGTGCCCGGGGCCTTGGGCAAAAGGTGGCCCAGTGGGGGGAAGTGACAGGCACACTGTCCCCGCGGCGCACACAACAGTGGATCGCTGGATGCAGAGAGCGCATGGCCGCGGCCACAAATGCCAAGGATCATCAATGCATCATCAGTGCACGACAGTAAGTCGTCGCCCCTGTGCCCCGGAGGCAGCGGCACCAGGCTGGGACAGTGACCCTACCTGTCTGTGCTCCTCTGGGGACTGCTCAGTGACTGAGCGCTCCTCGCGTGGAATATTCCACGCGCGGTACTGCGTGGGATCCTGCATAACCCCGGTTGAGGGAACAGCATCTCCGGGCTGCAGAGGGGACACCGAGGCCCGGCCAGGTTAAGTAGCTTGTCCGGGGGGGTCCCTCCAGGGACGGACAAAGCTGAGACTCTAGAAGAGACCGAGGCCACCGTGCGCCCACCTGCCAGCCCCTGCTCTTCTGCCTTCGTGCAAGTTGGAAAACCCAAGAGACCCCCCAACAATCTCAGCAGCCGTGTAACACTCCGTGAGGTCAACTGGATCCTCGCTCACACTCAGCACTTGTTGCCGTGTTAATTCTCCAACTCGGATCTTACATATCTGTTTCCTCGGCCGTGGGTGAGAAGTTGTGAGCACTTATCCTTTTTCTTTTCTGAAGGGCGTAGAGCACACCAATGACCTATTTTCCAAGCGCTCTCAAAAGCTGGAGATGTTTCTAGAGAATTATTAAAACCAATGGACCCAAGCAGCTGTTTATCAAAAGTGCATCTCCACGTCACATGACACAGAATGTTGTCTGCTCGACTAGAAACCCTGCCCAGTCCTCCTGGCTGAGCCCGAAGTTTTCCCGAGTCTCCATCCATCCTAGATGCAATTTGTTGTCAGTCACTTAGTCTGTAAACACCTCACCCCGCACCTCCTGAAACCCGGCTGGGAGCCAGAGAGAAGGTACAAAACAAGCGGAGGCCCCAGCCCCCATCTCCAAGGACGTTGCAGTTAATTTGGGGAAACAGAGGATACACTCCAGATGGAAATGTAAGATCGCTTTAAGCAACGTGCAAACATATTTTCATGCATTTGGATCAATGTGACCAGGAAAGGAAGAAAAGTCATTTGTGCGGTGAAACAACACAGTTGACTGAGGAGGGGTGGGGTAGGAGCTGGTCCTGGACCGGGTTTTTTTGTTTGTTTTTTTTTTGGGGGGGGGGGTATTTTGTTTTTAAGACTTTAAGAGAGAGGGAGAGACATAGAAGGAGAAGCAGGACTTGATCCCAGGACCCCAGGATCATGTCCTGAGGTGAAGGCAGAGGTTCAACCACTGAGCCACCCAGGCGCCCTCTGGACCAGGGGATTTAAGTTCAGCTCTGCTGTGACAGTGTGAGCTGGAGCTATAGCCACTGTTTCTGAAATTTGGTTTCTTCTCTGTAAAACCAAGGTGTTGGTCAAGAGCGGGGGTTTTCTAACTCTGCCAAGCTAAGAACCATTGTTTCTTCCTCCTCCCAATGAACCCCTTGAATCAAATCCAAGCTGGAGGTTGAGGGGAGTGAAAACTCCCTATATGTCCCACTCCTAGGAAGTCTCTTAAGCTATTCCTGCAATCGTGGATTCCCAAAGACACAATTTGAAAACCTCTGGTCTAGACGTTTTGCAAAGTAGTTTCTTGCATTAAAGTGTGAGAATTCGATGACTTCTAGAGCATGGACAGTTTAATGTGGGAAGCCGCTCTTGGTTCTATTGAGATTTGAGTGCAACTCAATTTATAAATCAATAGTCCTAGAGTAGAAGTAGAGACCGTGTATCTCTCGACGGTATGAGATGTGAGATCAATAACCCATTAGGCAAGAAATCTGGGTCATTCTTTCATTCATCAGCCTCCATCGAGTATCTTCCATGTGCCGAGCATTATAGATTCAAAATGCTGAGATTTAAATCCCTTGAGGAGTACTCAGTCTAATAGGTTCTTAGACCAGAAAACATTCTTTATTTTGAAAGGCCCCCAAAAAGGCAAGGTAAGGATGGCACGGAGTGTTCTCAATCAGAGCTTTTAAGAATGGGTTATTTATTTCGTCTAAATGGAATTAACTACTCTGAGCAGATTTAACCTGCACAAGGCAGCCTGAAGGAGGTTGTGCAGGAAGGTCCAGTGGAGAGAGGATGGCGGAGTCTTGACTCCCAGCCTGGAGCACAGTGAACTAAGTGGACTTGATCTATTAGGGATCAGAGAGCAGATGGAAAATGCTCTACATGAGTGAACTGGACTGGCCATCTTATTCTGAGATGAGGTTCAAAGAGGAATACATTCCATCCTCAACCACTTCTTGCTCCTGCCTGCTGTTAGGCTAGGAAGAGGTACCAAAAACCAGGGCATGAAATATCAGTCTACCAGAGCACCGCTCGTTCAGACACGTTTTATTAGAGTACTTGCCCCTAGAACCCGAGCATCTCTCATTTCTTAGCGGTTAAATTAAATCTTGCTCTACTGCAGGAGTGTTGTTCTGTAGCCATGGACTCATTGAGAAATTTATAGAACATTAGATTGCAGCACTTTTGTAACTGGGAGGGAAAGTGAGTGTACACAGTTTAGAAGCATTGTAATAAAAATAATTTGGAGAAAAGAGAATAGAAAACAAGGCGTAATATTAAAGGAAGCTCGTTTTATACTTACAGTTGTGTATTTATATATTAATAATTTATAAATATTTTATGTATTTGATATATTTTGTGTGCATGATTTCACATTTTTAAATTAGGAATGCAGATGAATCAATATGTATACTTATATATTTATGACTGTTATTGTATATTTATAATACAAGAGGTGCTACTTAAATACCTTTCTTTGGATGGTACCAAGATCACTTTGGAATTGAACACACATTGATTCTCATCACATAACTTAGTCATCTTGGCTTCTCTGGGCAATGAGGGTACATAGCATTTTGTGCATGTCAGCCATAAGAAAATGGAACCAAATACCGTAGATCTTGCCAAGAGGTTGAAAGGAACTGAGCCTGGAAAGTGTCCTTATGATACATATCAGTTGAACATATGGCTCCCAGGGCAGTGCCTTGCTATCACTTGACATTGGCAAAAGTAATTCCAAACAGATTACAAAAACAGAGATGGGAACTCCCAGGAACCATTACCTGATTTCACCATTTACCAACGAAAGCCAGTTTTTAGGCCTATTTTTAGGCCTATTTACTTTCTCCCTACCCCATGCATGGATTACTTGGAAACATAAATATGACATCCTATCGTTTCATTGATAGATATTTTGGTATGTTTCTCTAAAACGTGAGGACTCTTAAAAAAATCCTAAAACCATAATCAAAAGAGTTAGCATTAACGACTTACATCAAATATCTAGACAATTTTTGGGGATACCTGGGCGGCTCAGCGGTTTAGCGCCTGCCTTTGGCCCAGGGCGTGATCCTGTAGACCTGGGATCCAGTCCCACGTCGGGCTCCCGGTGCATGGAGCCTGCTTTTCCCTCTGCCTGTGTCTCTGCCTCTCTCTCTCTCTCTCTCTCTATCATAAATTTAAAAAAAAAATTTAAAAATATCTAGACAATTTTTAAATTTTCCTCACCATCTCATAATTTTTACACAATTTTTGTTTCAATTACTTCATATAAAGTCCATGTGTTGTGATTTATTGATATGTCTCTTGAATCTTCTCTCATGTATAGTAGAAATTCTGGTAAGAATATCATGCGAGCCACACGTGTAATATTAATTTGTCTATTAGTCACATTTAAAATGTAAAAAAAAAACAATTTTGCAAAAGGCAATCTCATTTCAATCTAGCCACATTTCAAGTGTCTACTATCCACATGTACGCAGTAGCTGTTGATTGGACATAGTGTAGCCATAGATCCCCTCTTCAAAGTGTGAGATGTCTGTAATGAAAACAAACACAGGAGCATAGAAAAGGATTATTTAACTCTTCCTTACAAAGAATATAGAAGGAAGATTCCCAATAGTGATGTATGCACGCTTTCGCCTCTGTCTCCCGACAGCTCAAAGCAGTACCTCTAGTGTCTCTAGGAATATGATCCTTGAGAGCAGTGGGGTGCGATCCAGGAATAAAACATGAAAGGAGGGGGAAACCTGTGCAAAAATACATAGCAGAGCTGACTTCCACTACAGGCAACGGGGGGGTCCTTTCTGCTGGGACCTTCTGAGGAATGTTCTAAAACGTGCACAGAGCTGATCCCTTGGGTCCAACAGAACAGCGCTAAGCTCGCATCCCTCAGTGCTAGAGGATGGATCTCAGGCTTTATTGCCCTCGGGCTTCTGATTATGAATGCACGAGTGAGTGGCCAGCAGTTTTGCAGAATAGAGAAAGAGCAGGAGGTATCTGACTGGAACAGAGACAAAGTTCTGGAAGGTTCTGACCCCTGAAAGCTATGCTGATCTGATCAAAACCTGTACCAGGTGTCTGGAGTGAGGAGCAAGGCCGAGAAGGTTCCAGAGTGGAACATCACAGGGATCCCACAGGATGCACTTGTGGCTTGAAAGTGAGCATGTGGTAGATAAAGGACCTTTCCCACATTCCAGAGACGTGATGTCCATCAGGACGGTGGATGGGGGACACAGTCAAGGAGGTGTCAGAAGGGGCAAGGAGAAAAGATGTTGGGAACGTAATTCCAACTAAGCTCCGACATCCACTGATACTTTTTTTTAAAGCCCTGGGATCCTCCACGTACAATTAACAGCACCTGAGATTCCAGCCAGGGTCAGCACGTTCTGGTTTCCATTCCTTCGATGTGCCTAGCGCTAGTGCCCTATCGCCTTGTTGCGGAATTAATCCTACACTTCCTAACGTGGATAGTAGCTAATCAGTGCCCAGATGTCACATGTGCTTAATAAACAACACATCCCCACCACCTTCAGCTGAGTTAATTCTGTGAAGTCATTTATTCAGAGCTGGAAGGGATCTCGGAAAGAGACGTGTCAGACTGATGCCGCTAAGTAATGCCGAGAATTCTCTTTAGAACCTTCATTAGAAATAGTCCTTTACCTGTGCTGCCGCCAGAGGGTAAGTGGGAAACCCCTGGCTAGCTGGGCTGTGACCATCTCCTATCACCTGTGTGAAGTTGTCCCGAAGCCGGGCTGCGAATTGGCCTCCACCAGTCAGGGCTGCTCTCTGCGCAGGACGCGTGCTAGAGCGAGAATGGTCAAGGTCCAGGATGCCAGCTTGTATCAAACGCCTTTTACCAAACGTGTACTGGAGAGATTGCGTGACCCCACTCGCCTGCCTTGCTGTGGCCACACTCCAGCAGGCACGTCCTCTAGAGCCACAGGGAGCTTGGCTCTGCCTCTAAAGGCCTGCGGTGGCTGTAAAAGGAATTGCGTTCATGAATCCTGCACACGTCATGGGACCTCATTCTCTTCATACCTGAATCCTACTAACTGAACAAAAATATTGCTGCCCTGGTACCAGCACAATAAATCTGAAAATCTGTACGGACTTTGGCAGTCACCTAGCGAACCGAAGCCAAATCTGCAGTTTCTAACCCAATTTCCCTTTCTACACACGCTCCCTAAAGGGAATAGCTAATTGGCACTTGGTTAAGTTGATCTACACAATAAAGGGCTCAGAGGACTCCTGGGGGTGGGGGAAGGAGATGGAGGGGTAGGAACTAACTGGGGAGCTGGGGATGAAAGCCACGGAGGAGAACCCCAATCACTGGGCCCAGTGAAGGAAACGGAACAGAAGGACAGATTCCAAGCTTGCTGTGGAGGAGGGACTGAGGGCCTCTTCAGTGTCCTTTGCAGGAAATTATAAGAAAGAAATTGCTTCTTAATTAATGTTGCCCATGGAGCTATCCCTGCTGACTGCTACACGGGTCTTTATGGGGGTTAGGCTCCTCTCCTCCAGGTGAGACCCAGACTCAGTGGGGTGCTAACCAGGTGTGGGGAGGTCTTCCACTTGCCGATATCCTTGGCCTTAGGTCTGAGTTTTCATGTTTGTCTTGGGTCCTTTTTTTTTCAAAGCCGCATTTAAAAAAAATCTCTTTCTTGGCTTCACCTTTGCACTATTTCTTCTGAGCGCAACAGCTATTGTGGTGAAGTTGCCGCTGCATTGTTAGTCATTTCATTTTGCTCGGCAGACACACACTGAGTGCCAAACGTATGGCAGCTTTGACACTGAGAAAGTGGAAGATGATCCGTGATGGGACCTTGCACGGAGAACTCTGTCTCTGCCAGGAAGGGCCCTGGAATGTAGTCCGGCGCCCCTGAGCCGGCTCAATCAAAAATGCATCCATGTTGACCTTGGTGTTCATGGTGCCGCAGGCCCTGACCTCAGGAAGCTTATTATGCCTCTTATAGCCAAGTCAGGGCACCCACCAAGAGAACATCAGCTTTGGATCGTTATACACAGGGGTGGATGAAAAGTGCAGGATTTTTGTTCATCCAGATAGATTGCCAATATTTGGAAATTTTGGCAACTGTCTTGATTTCCTTCACTTTCATCTTGAAGTTTGGCCTCGTGTTGCCATATGTTGAGTGTGAGCACTTTCAGGAATGCATAGGCTTGGCTTCAAGGACATTTTCACTTGATTGGAGGTGATAATACAACTGGAACAGAGTCATGGCATTTGATGTATCCCTCCTATTCCAGTAAAAATGGTTGGAAGATGTTCAACACCTGAAATTAGCCAGAACTTCAAGTTGTTCGCCTCATCATTAAATGTATCACTTCAGAACCTGGATTTTCTTGACATGGAAAGCTTTTTAAAAATAAATGCTTAGAGCTGGGAAGATGCCCAGCATATTAAGCCTTGAACCTTACAAAGGGAATCATTTTGTAAATGGAAATATGTCCTTTAATATAAACTGGGCGACCATTCAATCACTAAGCCTTGCCCTGCAGTATCCTCTTTAATCCACTTAGTGTTCTGTTCTTTTCCATTCATCTCGCTTGAGCCACAAATATGTTGCTTCTCGTTTTGCTCTCTGAGGATATTTTTTTTTCCTTATCATGACTGAGAGGCAGCCAGAAGAATACTTGTGCCTAGAGATGAATTATGGATCATTCAGTAGTTCCAAAAACCAAAGGGATAAGAAAAGCAATAATCCCAAGTATTCCAGTCATTCTTTTCTTACTCTCCTTTTTGAAGAGAGGGGGAAAAAAAGCTATACTTTGAAAACTCACTACAAAATTTTCTTGTTAAAATCAGAGGAACAGATATTGTGAAGAGGATAGCTAAGGATAAAAAGTGAGGTAGGTGAGCAAGAAAAAGTGTTTGTTTTTTTAATATTTTATTTATTTATTCATGAGACACAGAGAGAGGCAGAGACATAGGCAGAGGGAGAAGCAGGCTCCTGATGCGGGACTCCATCCTAGGACCCTGGGATCCTAGGACCCTGGGATCACGGCCTGAGCTGAAGGCAGATGCTCAACCACTGAGCCACCCAGGCGTCCCAAGAAAAAGTGTTTAAATGCATCTTTACCAGGTAAAATGGAGGTGATCAGTGTGCCAGCCAAGATGTGGAGACAAGAGAGTGTGGATACTGTGGCTTTATCTCCCCGAACAGCTTGCTACCCTCTAGCAAACAGGGAAAGAAAGGCCGGGTGTTCCTCTGCTGCAAAGATTCAGGCCCAGCCTGGGTGTCTGAGGCCCACTTAGGAAGGAAGACCAGTCCATTCAGAGATGATCTTCTGACCTGACAGAAAAGTGCTTCTGGATTTAGGAAGCTCAGCCTAGAACCAGGGGTCTCTGGGGCCTCCTGTCATAGGCCAAGGCAAACTAAATAAGCTAAATAATTGGTGAGTCTGGATTAACATTTATCGTCTGTGACCGGTGAGGGAGGGATCATTCACAAAGGAACATGGTCACACCTTGTGTCAGACTCAAAGATCTGACCCACGGTAAGGAAGGCTGTGCCTTCTTAGAACTGGAAAGGCAAGTTACAAAGGTAAATGTCCATCCTACAGGCAAACTGCGTGTGCAGAAAATCCAGTGAACTACTCTACAGTCTCGCTAGCAAGTATTAGACTTGAGAGGTTAAGTGATTTATGTCATAAACTTTATTGGTAAAGACTGTTTAGCATAAAAAAAAAAAGACTGTTTAGCATAGATGATGAGTGAAGGTAGTGAAGATGATTTCAGGAGGTCTGGTGCCCAGTTCTCCTATCCCCTATCTCCGAGTCCTTTTTTTTTTTTTTTTTTTTGTCTCACAGCTGGATAACAATTTCATTGCATCAGGTCTTTCAAATCACTGTGCCGGAGACCATTGTTTATACTCCAGTATCCATTTGCTTCTTCATTTTAGTGTAAGGACCCTGATTGCTCCCTAGGGTCTTCAGATTTAGCAAATAAAAATAGTTTGCCAAGATACACTTGACTTCTAAGGAAAAAAAAATTACAAGTATGTCCCAAGCGTTGCGCACGTATACGAAACAATGGATTATGTGAAAGTCAAATTGAATCGGCCACTCTTGATCATGCAGACCTACCGCTACCTGCTCATGTGTCTATCCAGCCAGGACTACACTGCCAAGGGTCAGACGATGATGTGATTTTGTAACCAAGTTCCATCCAATGAAGTGGAAGCTTACATTGGTACTAGAAAAACTCCTTTAAAGAAAAGGATGTTAAAAGAAAAAGAAGAAGAAGAAAAAGGGATGTACTCTTCCCTCCTCCACCCTCCATACTGGAGGATATGATGGAAGAAGGGGAGCAGCACAATCCTGGGCCATGGAGAGCAAGGCCCGTACCGTATCTCTGGTTGAGAGAGAAGGAGCCAGGGTCCCCGCCACCATCATGCTTCTCATATACCGACTCTGAGCTGCCTCTCTGTAAATTTCCCTTAAGGGAGAAGAAGAAGGGGTGAGGGAGAAAGGGAAAGAAAGAAAGGAGATGGAGAATGAGGGGGAGAGAGAGAGGGAGAGAACACCACTCTGGTCTTATTTAAACCACCCTTAATTTGGATTTTGTTAGGTTCAGTTGAGTCCAATCCTAACTGATGCGAAGGCTCACCTCCTTAGGGACTTGTGGGCACACCAGAACCCAAAAGAGGAAAAATCTGTGGAAAGTAGAGCATTTGAAGGACTCTGTGAGTGCTCGTGGTCTCATTTTCTGATTTTTTTTCTCATACACATGTAAACTGAGTCAGTTGCTTTCCCTAAGCCCTGGAGTTCTAACTCCTGCCCTGTGTTCTCCTGGAGGATGTTCACAAGTAAACCGTGAATCCCAGAAAAAAAAAAAAATCTCCATGCCGGTAGGACGTGAGCATAAAGCTAAATTGTGGTTAGCAATTTCCTCTAAGAAGTTGTGTGACTCTTTCAATAGAAGTATTTTGTGGATAATTTTTGAGTGTTCTGTCAAGTGGCAGGAAGAAGAGTAATCAAAAGAGTTTAATATTTTGGAGCATCTTTGGCTTTAGGAAATGTAAAAATAAATTCCTAGCAACAATGATACCTTTTATAAAAAGGAAAAGACCAATATATCATTCCTTGAAGTTTCCCAGGTCAGAATACTTATATATAAAATTCTAGTCCAAATAGGCAATGTTGATTTTTTTTTTTATTCAGCGCTTAAGATTTGCCAATTTCAACATTTTTCTCAGTGCCATGAAAAATGTTGCCACTGGCAGGCACCGCACAGCAAGTGGGAAGGCAAAAATAGTGTTAAATGGTACAAATACAGGAACAGGAGTCTCTGCATTTTCATGAATGTATCATTCAGAATCCTTGATTAGGAATCTTATTTTTCATTCCTTAAGGGATATAGAAATAGGTAGAAAGGAGAACAACAAAAGAAATAGGGCCTCCGCATGAAACAAATAAAAGCAAAACCTAGGCAAGGGCAAGACATCGAGAGATTTATATACCACTCAGTTTCTATAATAAAGCACAACTACCACCGGTGGACCTGGGAAAGGCTGAAAGGTTCAGACAAAGTTGAGGTTATTCATGGTGAGTTGAACAGTGTCTCCCCCCAAATTCATGCCCATCCAGAACCTAGAATGTGACCTATCTGGAAATGAGTTCTTCCCAGATGTACTTAGTTACGCTGAGGTCGTACTGGATTAAGTGGGTCTAACATTCAATGACTGACTGGTGCCTTTAGGAGAGGAGGAGAGGCCACACAGACATGCACAGGAAAGAGAGCCATGTGGCAACAGAGGAAGATTTTGGAGTGGTGTGGTCACAGGCCCCACATCCCAGGAGCTGGGAGGGGCGTAGGGAACAGGCACCCTCAGAGACTCCAGAAGGAGTCAGTTCTGTTGACACCTTGATTTTGAACTCCTAGCTTCCAGAACTATGAGAGAATGAATTTCTGTTGTATTAAGCCACTCAGTTTATGGTGCTTTGTTATGGTAGCCCTGGGAAACGAATGCCTCACCCGCTACCACCCACCTGTGAGGGCAAAGCACCGTGCACATCTTCAGAAGATACCACTGGACCATGGGGCACTCAGAAAATTCCAGTGCTTATTTCTCAACTTCTCTGAACCCTAGGCCAGTGGGTGCTATTGACAAGCAGTTTGGGCAGGATCTTGGTTTATTTGAAGAGCTTTTACTCTGCCTCCCAAGTTGGAAGAATTGTTAAATTTATGTCTTTTGTTGAAAGCTTGGTGGTTTTTATTTGCATTTTGTGACTTTCTTGCCTATTTTATTTTTAAAAGGGAAGAAAGCAAAGTCAAAAGAAGTAAAGCAAAGTTTTATCATCAGTCAAGGTCCCTGAGGCTCTCCAAACATAGTAACATGATCAGTGTATCATATATTCTAGGCTTGTGGGATCAGATACATAATCTGGAAGGTCTGCAAAGGTCTGCATTCCCATTGGTACCTAATCCCAAATCCATTTACCAGTATGTCCTTCCCATATGTTCTCAAGCCTCTGTCATGGATTTAACCCACCAACCCTGTTGTAGTCAAAAGGTTGGACTAGAGTCTTCTCAGACCTCTGGATCCAGCTGCCAACTTGCAGGAAACTGAGAAAACGGAGAAACGTGTTGTATGAAACCATAAATACATACCTGACAAAATCCTGAATGTGGAACACAATGCAAGGTAAATGCCCTAGTTCCTCAACAGAAAAAAAAAAAAAAAAATGGAAGGAAAAGAGAGATGGAAAGAGAACAAGTAGATTTAAAAAATGTTTAAAAGACACATGCAATTTTTTTTTTAAATGGGCAAGACTGAACTATGGTGTTTAGAGGTAATTAATTGCATGATAAAAAAAAAAAAACTACCAAGAAATGCAAGAAAGTGATTTCTGAAACTGACAAAGTGGTAGTTCTGTTGAGGAGCGCAGAGAAGGGGCTGTAATTGGGGGTGGCCCACCGAGAGGTGCTACAGGGAGATGGACTCCAATTTTGATGTTTGATGGCTGTTTTTTGGGCCCCACCACGCGCTCTCTCCATCCTGCCCCCCGTCTGGGCCAGCCGATCACAGAGTCCACGTGCTCTCTCTGTTGGCATCTGTAAGAAGTTCAGACTACGCAAGCCATTTTCAGCCCTGTGAGGACTGACTAGGACTGAAAACCCAGGACCCCGGAGGCCTATGATGAGAGTAACTTTTTCATACCCTCTTGATGCATGTTTGGGCATCTTTCACCTCAATGTCCAAACCTAATTTTGTGCGGAGGCATCCATCTCATCTCTGTAGAATGATCACACTAAGGCTTCTGGGTGGGCTGACACTGCCTCACGACTTGTTTCTGTGCTTAGAATGGTGTTGGCTCAATAACTCCGTAAGATAGCTATTTATTGTGTGTGCTCTTTTCTGTATCTTTATTTTGTTTTACAACAAGTGAGTAAAAGCAGGAACAGTAACAGCAGCCACGTCTTATGTACATCTGTAACCGCTGTGACATGTCATTTGGGAACCTCAGGCTTGGAGCAACACGTTTCTTGAAACCAAAGTACTTAGGATGGTGGTGATCCCTTAGCCTCGCATTACCCCCCATGGGCTGCACAGGTGTCTGCACATATGAAAAAACAGACACTTCCTCTGGATTTAATGGACTGACTTTAATTAGAAAAGACTCTCTGACGCTATCAGGAATGGGGCTTTAACCTTGACATACAGAGCGTATCAGTCTGGGTCCTCCTGAATTAGATCAATTCCCTACATGCCCCGTACATCCAACTATTTATCGTTTGATGCTTTTCCTTCTTGTATTTCTGACAAAGGTGATCTGAATTTTTCTCGAATACACTGCAGAGGTTACTCAAGGGGCCATACTATATACTCCTCTTAGTGCACATCACCTTGGACACAAGAAGAGACTCAAAAAAGACACAAAAAGAGACTCAAATAACATACCAGCTGCTTCCTTCATTTTTATGATAAGTCTATGTTTGTAAGCCAGGTTATTTTTGCATAGCTTTTTCATTGTATTTGTAAATTCACGAGGAAATATATCAAGCCTAGTGAGTACTATGTCTAAATATAAGTAATTGACAAATTGAAAAAAAATAAGGTTATCATATTTTCTTCTTTTTTTAACGATATCATATTTTCTATTAAGTTTCAAAAAAGATACACCATGTCATTCTCGGTCCTATTTCATAATCTTGAAATTCTATCTCCTTCAGTAGGCGTTTGTCACTATAAACTTTCCGAGTCCCGTAAGTTTTGTTATGTTGTGTTTCCACTTTTTGTTTGTTTAGAGACACTTTGGATTTCTCTTCTGGTACCTTCTTTGACTCATTGGTTTTTTAAGACTATTGTTTCATTCCCACACATCTGCAAGCTTCCCAGTGCTTTTCCTCCTGTTACCAATTTCTAGTTTTATACCATTGTGGTTGGAAAAGATACTTGATATGATTTCAATCTAATTAAAATTAAATTTATTAAGACATATTTTGTGTTCTAACATATTATCTATCCTAAGGAATATTCTATGTGTGCTTGAGGAGAAAGTGTATTCTTGCTGCCATTTCATGAAATTTTTTCTCTACTTTAATGTTAGTTTTATTGATCAGGTGTAGTCCAAAGCCAACATCTTTATGCTGATTTTCTGTCTGGATGCTCTACCCACTGTCCAAAGTGGGAGTATTGAAATCTGCTACTTGTATCATTGTCTATTTCTCCTTTCATATCTATTAGTATTTGTAAATTTAGGTGCTCCCATGTTGGATACATACATGTTTACAACCGATATATCCTATTGATGAATTGACCCTTTCACATTATGTAATTTTTTTGTCTCTTGTTACAGTTTTTGACTTAAAGTCTATTTTGTCTGATATAAGTGTAGCCACCCCTGCTCTCTTTTGGTTTCCATTTCCATAGATTACCTTTTTTCATCCCTTCACCTTGAGTTTATGTGTCTCCTTAAAACTGAATTTTACAGGAAGCATGTAGTTGGGTCTTGTTTATCTTGTTTATATGTTCAGCCACCATATGCCTTTGGATTGGAGATTTTAATCTATTTATATTTAAGGAATTATCAATAAGTATGGCCTTCCTAATGTCATCTGATTGTTTTCTGACTGACTTATGTTTCCTTTGCTCTTTCTTCCTCTCCCTTTGTAAATTAATGATTTTCCATAATGATATGCTTTGGTTCCATCCCTTTATCTTTTGTGTATCTATTATAGATTTTGCTGTGTTACCATGAGGCTCATATAAAACTTCTTATAAATGTAACAGTCTGTTTTAAGCTAATGACAGTATAACTGTGTTTGCATACAAAAACCCTACTCTTTTATTCCCCCGTGCACACACATTTTATGTTTTTGATGCCACAGTCTACTTTTCTTTTACTGTGTATCCATTAACAAATTGTTCTATTATAGTTCTTTTTAATACTTCTATCCTTAGACCTTTATACTAGAGTTAAGTGATTAACATATCCCCACATTATATTGCTGGAGTATTTTAAATTTGACTCTATATGTACCTTTACCAGTATGTTTTGTATTTTTGTATGTTTTTATGTTACTAATTAGCATCCTCTCATTTCAGTTTGAAGAACTCCTTTAGCATTTCTTGTAAGGCAGGCCTAGAAGTGATGAACTCCCTTAGTTTTTGTTTGCCTGAGCAAGTCTTTATTGTTTTATTTCTGAAAGATAATTTTGCCAGCTAAGTATTCTTGGCAAAGTGTTTTTTTTGTTGTTGTTGTTGTTTTGTTTTGTTTTGTTTTAGTTTTTTTAGTTTTTTTTTTTTTCCTTTGAGCACTTTGAAGAATGTAATGCCCCACTTTCATCTCTCCTGCAAGGTTTCTGATGAAAAACCTGCTTATAGTGTTATGAGATTTCCTTTTTAAGTGATGATCTTCTTTTCTCTTGCTGCTTTCAAGATTCTCATTCTCTTTCGTTTTTGACAGTTTCATTATCATATGTCTTGGAAAAGATGTCTTTGGGTTGAATTTGTTTGGAGACCTGTGAGCTTCATGAATTTGAAAGTCTAAATTTTTCCCCAGATTTGGAAAGGTCTCAGTCATTATTTCTTTACATAAGTTTTCTGCCCCTTTATTCCTCTCATCTCCTTCTGAGATTCCCATAATCCACCGATTATTTATTTTAATAGTAGCCACTAAGTCTTGTAGGCTTATTCATTCTTTTTCATTCTTTTTGCTCCTCTGATTTGATCATTTCTTTCTTCTGTTTGGTTGAGTGTACTGTTGAAGCTCTCTCTTGACTCTTTTATTTAGTTCATTCATTGCCTTCAGCTCCAAAATTTCTCTTTGGTTCTTTTTTTAATGTTTTCTATTTCTTTGTTGAGCTTCTCATGAAACAATTTCATGAAACTTTATATTTGTTCTCTTGTAGTTCTCTCTGAGCATCTTTAGAACAATTATTTTGAATTCTTCATCAGGCAGTTTAAGGATCTCCATATCTTTAGGTTAGGTACTAGAAGTTTACTGTGTTCCTTTAGTGGTGGTTTGTTTCCCTGATTTTGTGTGTGTGTGTGTGTGTGTGTGTGTGTGTGTGTGATGCCTGTAGTTTTGCACGGGTGTCTCTCATATGAACAGTCACTTCCTTGAGACTTTATGGACTGACTTTAATAAGAAAAGATGTTTCAACTATGTGTGAGGGCAGGCTGGAACATGCTGTGACCCCAGGCCTACTAATACAGGGTGCTCTGTGTGGGCTGTGTGACAGCTTCAGGGCTAGACACCATGGTGTCTTGTCGGCTCAGGCAGCTGGGGTTCACAGCTTCAACAACTTAATGATCTTTAGTGAGAGGTGCAGTGGTTGGGGGCTGGTCCACAGTGATGCAAGGGCCATTAGAGTTCCTCAGTAATGCCTCTAGGTCCAGCAGCTAGGGACCAGGGCAGGTAGTAGTGATGGCGGAGCTGGTGATGTACACATTAAGCTGTTGCAGGGCCAGTTGCAGATATGCCTTTGTAGTGGCCGAGTCCAGCTGAAGGCACACACACACAGTGGTGCAGACCAGGGTCAGGGCCAACTGCAGGAGCATGAGTTACCGCAGGGATCCTCATTGTTGGTATGCACTTGTGTGATGGCAGAGCTAGTCACAGGTGTGCACACAGCCATCGAGGCTGGTAAGAGGAGTTGTAGCTGTGGCATAACATGTGCATAGTTATCAGGGCTGGCTGTGGGCCTGAGTGCCCATTGACAGAAGTCAGGGGCATATACTTCTATATAGTCCCGTGCCAGAAGTCAGAGCCATCTCCAGGCCTGCAAACAATGGTTGGCCTTGGCTGTTGGTGAACACTAGTGCAGCTGTAGGGGCTAGCTTTGGGTGTACTCATGGGAGTGGGGCTTGGCTACTAGGGCCTCACGTGACCTCTTACGTGTGCATGGCCACAGAGGCCAGGGCTGGCTGCCAGTATGGATTCTGGGCTTGAGCAGGGGTGGGGGAAGGCAGTGTGGAAGGATTCAGGCATGGGCACGAAAACCTATGGGGCAAAAACATCAAGGTTGTCCACTGTGGCTGTGCCCGCTTATTAGTTTCCTTGGTAGCAAAGGCTCCTGAGGTCTTCTGTAGTGCAGTTTGCTGGGGTCCAGGATGTGAGATGTGGGATGTGTGGCAGCAGTGCAGCCTGTGGAGGCCCGGGCTGGGGGTTCCCCTGCAAGGCGAGCCCCTGGGAACCCTGGTCACTTGGTCTGCATGGCTGATACTGGTAGCCTCTGCCCTTGTCCTAGTCCCTAGCTGCCTGTCGACCTGTCCACTCTGCTGGCTCTGGGTGGGGGTGAAATTAAGTGGGTCCCCTTGCAGTGCCCCCAAAAGGCCTGGGAATCCGGCCACTCTTCTTTTCCCAGCAGGGGAACTCTCTCGGGCTGGGAGTTCTCTCTCAGCACTGAGCAGAGCCAGTCGACGATGGCAAGATGCAGGCAAATGAAGCCGTTGTACCATTTTTGTGCAGTGCTTCTCCAGCTTTTTTTGCTCTACTCTATTGCTAAAGCTGCTTCAGTGAACTCCCACAGTTCTTTTTGTTCATGAATAGTTGCCTAATTATCACTCTTTGTGGGGAGATGGAGGCTGAGTTCTCCTACACCACCACATTTGTACCATTGTATTTTTCCTTTTTTTAAAAAAAAAATTATTTGAGAGAAAGAGAGCACAAGTGGGGGGGGGGGCAGAAGGAGAGGGGGAAGCAGGCTCCCTGCTAGACAGAGAGCCAGACGTGGGGACCCCGGAATCATGACCTGAGGCCAAGGCAGACGCTTCACTGACTTAGCCACCCTGGTGCCCCTATGCTATATTTTTCTTTTAAAAAAATGTGACAAGGATCTCATATTTGGTTCTTCTTATCTGTACAGATTCTAAGAGACCTGGACTAAGATGTGTCCCTCCAGGAAGGATTTGTATTATCTTTTTCCAAGCATCCTGGGGCACCCCTGCTTCAGAAATGTTTTTAATCTAGTTTATTGAATTGGATTTTCCTGAACAATGCAAGTGATAAAAATTCAGATCCTTAATTTGTGCACGGGCAGACATATGGTTACTGCTTTCTAGAGAGATTCTTTTTTATCACCCCAGCCTGTACCTTAGACAGACAAGATTTCTTGTCAATTCCCTTTACCAGGGAACAGATTTTTTTTTTTTTATCCTATCCTTTCACTATGGCTACAACTCTTCCTAAGTATAGGGCTTATGGAAGTCTCAGTTCTTTCTCCACACTTGATGTGGGACAGAGTCTTTGCATTCACTCTACATACTCAGAAGTTCCTAGTAGGAGTAGGTTCCTTCCATGTAGATTGTGTCTCTGTTATTCATTGAACAGTCTGGTTTCGGCCCCTATCTATCTATCTATCTCTCTTTCTGTGATGCTGCCTTTGCTTTTAAAAGGCTATTAGTAAGTTTTAGGCATCATTGCCAGGTCCTGGTATTAAAACAGTTTTCCAGAATTTCTTATTCATAATCATGCTGAAGTGGTAATAGGGTTGAGAGCCATTCAAAGACCGTAATGCTTTAATAGCTATTATGTATCACAACACACTAATGACTCCACTTTTAGTCCTACCTATAACTCAGAGTTTTCCAGGTACAGTATCATGAGATTTTTTAGGGTCGTGCTAGTCCAACTTCGTTAACACCTGGCCTTATATCAGTTTTACAGCTACATGATGTACATTACTCAGTGTTTCATATTTTGCCAAAAAGTATTTAAGTCTCAACTGTGAGGAATTGTGAGTAAAGAGAAGGAAGATAAATTTTAAAGGAACTATATTTGATTTTTGGTTGCTTGGATTCCTGAAGTTGTCTTTGAGGTCACTATCTCATTTTTATCTCTGGCTGCAGATTTCTCATGTGTTAAGGATTTTTATCTTTGACAAAGAAAATTTTTCTGGAATCCAGAAGTCTGCATGCCATAATGAGGTAGATTTTTTATGTTTTTCTTTTGGAGGGTACGTAATCGCCAAGTTTGAAGGGGTGTCCTCCCGGAGTCCACAGCCTTCCCAGATCCTCCCTGTGCCACGTGGAAGGAGTCACGGTGGAGACTTTCTTAGGGTCTGTGCTCCTATTGCACCGAAAGCTATCAGCACCCACCCCTCACTAAGGACAGCAGAGCCATGGGCCCTCCCTGAACCCCGATAGGATCTGGCTTCGGGTTCTGACCATGATTTTCCTGCGCCCTCCCTCCCCGCAGCTTGCTTTCTTCCCTCTGTGCCAGAATGAGATGGGAATGTCAGACTCTGGTAAAGGTGAGTAGGGAGAATGATCTCTGCACCCCATGGGTCCCCAGGCTTCTGTTCTCTGTGCATGCACAAGCTTTGAGACAGAGAATGGGTTTCCCCCTCTGGCTCCCGCATCAACAGCGAACCATGTGCCCAGTGGGCATCCACGCTGCCTGGGTCACTAGCTGCCTCTGGTAGGGGGAAGAGAAGCTCTGCTCTTCTTACCCGGTGGAAGTGGCAGGTGCACAGCTACTGGGTGACACATGTGCTAAAGCCTCCCTGCTGGCAGCCCTGACTTGTCCTCACCCTGCCTTAGAGAGCCCGGGAAGCTCTCTAAGCTGGGTGCACCTGTTGACAGAGGGGCTGTGATCATTGGGCTCGCTGGCTCAGTGTCACTCCCACCAGGGAGCAGGAGGATCATTAAACCCCCGCTCGGCAGCGCCAACCTCCCTGGTGGGACCGGAGGGGGCAGAGGGGTCTTGAGAAAAATGCGAAGGCCTGTTGTGAATGACTGTGGTGCCAGTGAAGCTTTCCCCGGGGAAAGCCAAGAACTGTAAAGACTCCCTCCCTATCTCAGAATGCGTAACCCACTGCCCTGCAATGTGTGTAGCCCGCAGCTGGTCGGGCGCAGCCGTGGGGCTTAGAGCAGCACCTCAGAGTCTGTGCGTGGGCTCCCCTCTCTGCCCTCTGGCGGCTCAGTTCCCAGCTTGTGTGTCGAGCCTTCCTTTTGAGACAAGAAAGCAGACACTTATACGCAACATCGTCTAGATACACGCCCTCTACCATTACAGTGTAATCTGGACACTTGCCTCCTGTGACTTTAAATCTCAGGCCTATTTCATTGTCATTCCAGCTTTGGAAGCTTCCTAGTTAGTGTCCTGCGTTCAGGTGGCCGCGACTGTTATAAACCAACCGACGCCCGGCGCTTACGGTGACTAGGCCCGGGCCCGCGGGGCGCCGCGGCTGGAGCATCCGACGAAGTCCCTCTCCGCGTACAGTCGACATTCCCAGTGGAGAGACCACGCAAGGCAGCGGCACAAAATCACTAAGAACTGGGATCGGCGCTCCCAAAGGAGCAGACGGGGATGAGACGGCGCTGCAAGGCAGCTGCAAGGCGGGGTCGCGGCGGGGTCGCGGCGGGGCTGCAGCCGAACCTCCCCCCGACCCCCCGCGCCCGCTGTGGGCTGCAGGGACCAAGCCGGCGCCAGGGCGGCAGCAAGGCCTGAGGTCGAGGCGCCGAGCGCAGCCCCAGGGAGGATGCGGTCCCCGTTCTCGGCCTCTCGTCACCACCCCTCTGGCGCCCGCTGCTCCCCCCACCTCCACCCCACCCCCACCGCCGGGCTTTCTGGAAGGTCCTGTGGCCGCAGCTCCCCGCGGGGGTTCGGGCTCCGGATCTCGGGAAGGTGGGGGAGGCTGAAAGGGCCCAGGGCTCGAGGGCAGTGCTGTCTCGGGAACGGGGCACGGGGCAGTAGGGACGTGAGCCTGACGCCTCGGGGCCCGACACTCGCGAGCCGGGGGCGGGCAGGCTTCGGGGGAGCAGGGGGGGTGCGTTCGGCAGGTGGCGGCGGGCGGGTGGACCTTGCGGCAGGTGCCCCCGCGGGCTGAGGGGGTGACCGGCGCTGCCCGGCTCTGCGCCTCTGGCCACGGGGCTCCGGGCCCGGACCACGTCTACCCGTAGAAGGCAAGACCCAAGCAGACCTTGGCTCAGAAGTTTATGAAGATAATCGGGGCTGAAGCGGTGCTTCCTGACCCCTCCGCGGGACGTGCCCTCCGGGGGATGCAGGTGGGGCTGAGGCCGGGCGAGGTAGGAGGAGGCCGCCGCTCTGGGTTCCCCGGCCCTGGTTGGCCCTGGTCGGCCCTGGTCACCGGGATGTTGGCTCCCAGCTTCAGACACCTTATTTCAAAGAGTTACTTTGTCCTTTAAAAAAAAGAAAGAAAAAGCACTTACTTGCTCATCAGTTGAATTCCGTCTCCCCACGTGGTTTCTCCGGATCATCTGCACACTCTGGTTGTGAGTGTGTAATAGGAAGCCCGACAGCCTGTTTGTGTGCCTTCCTCGAAGCTGTGTCTCTTGTCTAGCCTGCCCACTACTTTATGAAGGATTCTCGAGATTCTGTGTGTGTCGGCAGGAGGGTTTGGCTGTTGTTGCTGTTATTCCTTTTTTATTTAACATCCTACCGTGGGTGACAGGAAAACGCCACCATGGCCCTCTCATAACACCGTTTAGCATCTGCATATACCCAATCATATGTGGTTGACATTAGAAAACAAATCAGTTGAACTCGGTGATTGGTTGGGTCTTCAGAAGGAAGGAAAAGATATTGAAACGATGGAAGAGCTCAAAGCACACCTCCTGCCACGTCCCCACGGCTTGGACACACAGCTTAGCATGGCCGTGTCCTCCTCTTGCAAATCCCATCGTGGAACTTAATTGGGAGCCCGCCTCCTGCCATATGACACAACCCTGGAGAGCCAAGAGCACAGCCACCTTTGAGTTCTTATGAAAGAGCCCTCCCCAGGGAGTCACAAGAGATTGTGTGTGTGTGTGTGTGTGTGTTTTTAAGATTTTATTTATTTATTCATGAGAGACACAGAAAGAGAAAGAGAGAGAGAGGCAGAGACACAGGCAGAGGGAGAAGCAGGCTCCATGCAGGGAGCCTGATGTGGGACTCGATCCAGGGTCTCTAGGATCATGCCCTGGGCTGAAGGCAGTGCTAAACCGCCGAGCCCCCGGGGTTGCCCCACAAGAGATGTTTTAAGTGAGTAATGAGCTCTCTGCTTTCAAGATAGGACCCACCCGAAGGATGTATCACAAGAAGAAGAAACAGGAAAAGAAGAAGAAATAGAAAATACTCATCTTGGGGATCCCTGGGTGGCTCAGTGGTTTGGCACCTGCCTTTGGCCCAGGGCGTGATCCTGGAGCCCCAGGATCGAGTCCCGTGTCGGGCTCCCGGCATGGAGCCTGCTTCTCCCTCCTTCTGCCTCTCTCTCTCTCTCTCTCTCTCTCTCTCCATCATAAATAAATAAATCTTATTTATTTCCTTTTTTATTTATGTAAAAATGTAATAAAAAAGTCGCAGATGAGTAAAATGAACCCTGCACATGCAAATAGATTGGATTTTTAGGTTATCTTCTTGATTGTATTCCTTGCATTTTTATAATGTAAGTAATACATCGAGTAATTCATTCTACAACGTAAATGTGAATACAGACGCATGTTTTGGGGAGATGTGCTTAAAAATCTTTTACTGATAGGAGGTAACATTTAAAATGTTTGGAGATGACTTGTGTTAACAACAGTCACAAGCTACCCTTCAGAATAATAATAACGGTGGTCAATAACTGTTGACGCCTGTCTGTTCCAGGCACAGTGCTAACAGCTACTTTACAGAAAATGTTCACAGGGCCTGAATCACACCGTCTTCATAGAACACCCTAACAGGAGTAGGAAATCTGAATTGATGGGCCTCAAGCCTGACATTTGATCCTACCTCCAAAGCAAGATCTTTCTAAAAGCAGGAACTGATCTTAATGTATTTTTTTCAATTTATGTTTATATGCAATTTATATTAAATAAGTATATAAAACCTCAGAGAAGTTTATATAGTTTAGGACTTGTTGTATCTCCTATAACTGAAGGGGTTGGAGTGTCTACGGCCTGTAATATTCCTCCGAGCCCTAACATTTTATGAGCCATGTCTGTGGGGCTGTAAATTGCCAAAGCCAAACATCCTCCCCAATATATTATGATAGGACGTCTGTTTTTATAGCGTGGGCTGCACACGTGCAGCGTGCTGTTATGTAAATCGTGATCGCAAGCGTCAACACAGATTGAGGACTCTGTGGCAGATGTCATCGGGTCTCACAAGAAATGAATATG
Organism: Canis aureus; assembly: GCF_053574225.1. NCBI lineage: Eukaryota > Metazoa > Chordata > Mammalia > Carnivora > Canidae > Canis > Canis aureus. The sequence continues at coordinate 54,038,260 of NC_135615.1, forward strand.
AAGGAGGCCACATTTTGTGGATTCCATGCATACCTCCATGCCGGTCTCAGATCTCACCCGGACTGCCAGTGCCTGGTCATGCCACTGTCCTTTTGTCACCCTTGGTGTCCGGGGGCTGGCACCCAGCTCAGCAGGCTGCAGGGGTTCTTGTCGCACTTCCAGGGATGGCCACGTGGGATTCCTTTCAGTAAAATGATAGGCACATCACACACGGGTGTTCAGGCTCTGACATGCCACAGATTAACAGGCCTGCCTCTATTAAAAGGCATGTGACAGGCCTCTCAGTCCATGGCCTGCAACCCTCAAATCCTCCCTCACATTCTGGACAAGCCATTTCTACTCAGAGCCTGTCCTGATGTTTTGTTTTTTTGTTTTTTGTTTTTTCTTTTCCCTCCACTGGTTCAAGTACAAAAAAATGAAAAGGCATAGCAGTTACCATGGTTCGCTTACTTTTGAAGGCTGTGTTTCCATTTGTCGATCAGACACAGCTCAGAAGAGAAAAGCTACGGAAACTGGAAACCCTACAGCAGATGAAGGCACTCAACATAGAAAATACTAGCAAATGGTGGTTAAAAAAAAAAAAATGGAGCTGGTGTCAGACTGATGTGGGCCCAATTTTCACCTCTCCCACTCACTGCCATATAACCCCAGGCAAGCTTATGGTTCAGAAAGCTAGACCCAGTACTTAGAGGGCCAATGATGGAACTCAGTGAATTAATACATATAATAATACATACAATGCCTCTTCTCTGCCAAAGATATGGTGGAGATTTTTAATGGGATTGCTGCAGTGACCATTGAATTCAACAATCCAAACAAATGTCTGTCTCCTGAGAGAAGAGGCCCAATAAAGCATTATGTAACATTTGCGGGCGAAGGCTCTATTTGCACCTGTCACCTGGCTTCTTGCAGCTGACCAAGAGTTCATGTGTGTGATCTTTTGTTTTGTTTTGTTTTGTGTGTGTGTGTGTGTGTGTGTGTGTGTGTGTGCGTGTGATCTTTTTGCCCTTCCACTCTCTTCGGACCAAAAGAATGTTTCATTACTGTGTGAGGAGAACAGCCATAGGCCCTGAACCGCTCCTCAGTCTGCCAGGCTTTATGAAACACTCTTCTACTTGAGTTCATCTCTTGAGAGCTTATTGCGCATGTGGCATTTCTCGTGAAGTGATCTGGTGCCTGCCGTATCAGAGTATTGTGGGAAGAAAAAAAGGAGCCCCATTTTCTTTATCTTGTAGCAGCAGTAAGTCCCTGGGGAGCATTATGGCCAAAGCAGAGGCCGGATGCTGTCCTAGTGGGCTTTTGCTTGGGGTAAGAGAGACATAGTTGACTATAGGAAATCACCCTAAGTATCATCACAGGTCTCCACAGCTCACTAACACGTATCTTGTGCAAACATCACACCCCTGGTGTGGCTTCGAGCATTTTCAGTCTTTAGAAAATATAAAAGATGACCAAACTGTTTCACACAGGCATAAGGATGGGGTTACCTCTGAGAGCTCCGGGCATCTCAGCCCTACCTTTCCCCCATCGAGGCTTACTCACTTGAAAATGAACTCACGTTCTCAAACCAGAAGCCAGGAAAGAACTTCTTAGGTGGCGGCTTCTGTTTCTTGCTCTACAGCACACACTTCCCCTAAAGGCAAAGGGAAGTCTGCCTATTTTCTTGGAGTTGGTGGTAACATACAGGGAAGACAAAGCAAAATATCTTGATGAATTACCCAACTGCAATATGGAACAAATTGGGGTGGCCTCCACATTTTTTTTTTGGCTACTATAAACAAGAGAGTAATAAATATTCTAGAACATATATTTGTTTACATATTTAAGATTAGCTCCTGAGGGTAAATTCTTAAGAGAGAGAGATTACTGGAGTGAGGGGATGCACAAATAACATTTTTAATAAACACTGTTAAGGTTAACTTGCCAAAAAAAGTATGGTCATTTACATTCCCACTAACAAGGCATGGTTGTTTGCCTCTGCGTATCTTTATCAGACTGAGTGTTATCACTTTTTTAAACTTTGTCAAATTGATAAGCATTTAAAAAATCTTGCTTTTGTTTGCAATTTTCTGATTGATAGTGGAGACAAAGGCTCCCCCCCCCTTAGTCATCTTAATTGTCTATTTATATTTTATTTATCTGATCAGGGAGTGTTTTTCTTACTGATTTGGCTTTTGGTGTATTAAGGCTGTCAGCCAATGAGTCAGTATCAGCCTCTAAGGGTAAGAGAGCACCCTGAAACCCATAAAAATTAGTTATTTTCATCCTCAACTAAAATGGGACAGTCACTTCACCAGAGTGGTCACTGCTCTGAAGTCCCCAAAGAACTTTAGCCGTGGGACCCAGATCACCCAAGCTAGAACAAGACTACTACCCATCAGCTGGGAGCCCAGGGCCCCCCGCATCCTCTCTACTTGCTGGGCTCACCTCCAGAGGGCAAAATAAGCTGTGCTGTGTGTGGTGCGAACGTCTCTCACACCAGCCCAGTGAGTGCGGAGCTTTGGGTGGGGGTGCTGCCCATAAAGAAGATGTACGTGCGACAGCCGTCTGTAAATCATTATCTTAAGGCAGGGTTCTTAACCTTTTCCATGACACAGACCTCCTGGACAATCTTTAGAAGCACATGGACCTCTTTTCAGATTCAGTTTACATGCACAAAGTGAAATACTTAAGATTACAAAAGAAACGAGCTATGTAAATTGTGCTTGTCAAAATGGTTTCTAGAAACAAATTTGAGATACAGAAATATAAATACACGTCTTTCTTATGCCATCCAATGGGAACCTCTAGCAATTGGGTCTAATAACTACCGTAAATCTGGAATTCAGTGCCAAGGCTAACTATTGGCAAAAAACTATGACGTAATATAAAAATATTTGATTTCTAGTTGTGGTGAAGTCACGGGTGACACTAATACTATTGCATTGTATTGACTTAATTCGTACTTGAAAGATATGCCGAGCCTTAGAACTGTTGGAGGTTGGAGAAAATAAGATACAATTTTTATTTTATTCTATTTATTTATCCATGAGAGACACAGAGAGGCAGAGACACAGGCAGAGGGAAAAGCAGGCTCCATGCAGGGAGCCCGACGTGGGACTCGATCCTGGGTCTCAGGATCACGCCCCGGGCTGAAGGCGGCGCTAAACCGCTGAGCCACCCAGGCGTCCTGATACAATTTTTTTTTCCCATCTGAGTTCATGGACATTCTGAATTCAAAGGGTTATGGGCACCTGGGTGGCTCAGTGATTGGTTGAGCATCTGCCTTCGGCTCAGGTCATGACCCCGGAGTCCTGGGATCGAGTCCTACATTGGGCTCCCCACGTGGAGCCTGCTTCTCCCTCTGCCTGTGTCTCTGCCTCTCTCTGTTTTTCTCTCATAAATAAATAAAATATTTTAAAAAGGGGAGGGGGAAGGGAGGATAGTTAGGAGCCCTTCTATAAGGGACAGAACCACCAGTGCGAATTCAGAGGAGAATTATGCTTCTTCACTTCCTTTTAGAAGGCTCTAAAATATTTGCTTATCGTGATTTTTGCTGTACGGAAGTTTCAGACTTTTATAGAGTCTAATTTTAACTTTGTGATTTCTGATATTTCTGCATGCTCCTGCTTTATTGGTAGGTGGGGGCTTTCAATAGGAGGAAGCAAAGGTAAAGGTGTGCTAGAGTTCAAAGAAGTCAAACCCTCCTCTCTGGGGCCCGCAGGCCTGTGGCTGGTACGAGGCAGTCTCGCAGACAGTCATCTATAACTTCCAGCCAAGCCTGCAGCTGTGCAGATCTGAAGGATACCAATGCCCTAAAATGCTAATAAAGGCCTTTCCCAACCAGAGAGTATAAAAATATTCAAGCATGTCTTCTTCTAGTATTTGTATCATTTAAAATATATTCACATTCTTCTATCCGGAGTTTATATGGGTATAAGGAAAGAATCAGGAATCTGGCTCTCTTATTACCAAATGGATGGTCAGGTGTCCCAGGACTCTTTCCTCTAGTGATTGCAGATTCTGTCTTTGGGATATACTAAGCTCCTGTGAATGTTTGAGTCAACATCTAGCATTGCTTTCCATTCCATTAATTAATATACTCCACAAAGTTTAGCTAATTAGCTTTATGGTTCATTTAATATTTGATTTTTGTGGGTTACTTGGAAATAGAACAGTCATACATGGCGCACTGCTCTGATGCAGAGGGGAAGAAAGGAGAACATAGTCTCCTTCAATGTGACCGTGTCTCTGCTCCTCCATGCGGTTCCCCATCCCTCCCCGGGTCTTTTCCCCCTGGGCACAGTCACTCTGGCCTCCCTGGGGTCTCTCTTCAGATTCATTCCGAGAATAGTTCTTACTTGACATGTTTCCATCATCTGAACATCCTGTTCTCAATCTTACAACTAAGCAGCTGATTCCCCAACTAGACTGTGATCTCGTCATGACCATTTGTGTGTCCAAACAAATTCAAATTTTATTCTGTAGTCGCAAAGGCATTTTTCTGAAAGATGTTATGCGTCACACGAGGTAACCGTGGGGTCTCTGGAATGTGGAAATTGCCAGTGTTTGCTGTTGACAAGTGACCCCTTTCCCACTACCCACCCACCCTTGCTTCATCTTTCCATCTCACACTATTTCACATCTCACTTTAAATGTCTTTATTCGCAGAGTTAATAGGTCCTGGGTGTATGCTCCCCATGTATAATAGTCTTTAATGATACAATTATGTTTTTAATTACTAACTTCATATTGCTCCCTTTTGCTAGAGTCTAAGTTCCATGATGACTATGACTATATTTGCTTTGCTTGTTTCTTTCTGCTCAGCACCTAGTTCAGAACCCGGCACATACTAAGAGCTCCGTAAGTCTTTGTTGACTAAATGGCAGTTAATGCTAACCCCAGCAAGGAAGGCAGTATAACATCATGATATGAGCTTGGTTTAAAGTCAGAATGCCCGGATCTAAATCTGTATATACCATTTATTACCTGTATGACATTGGGCACATTATTAAACTTGTCAGTGACTCAGTTTACTTGCCCATAAAATGGGGATAGAAGCCTTTATAGCATAAGGTTTTATGAGGATTAAATATACAATGTGGCCACAAGAACTCAATGAATGTCAGCAACGTATCATCATGATTATTACTGGAAAGGAAGTCATTTGAAAGAAAATAAAGGTAAAGCATAGAAAATACTAAAAATCTCACTTCACACCAAGTTATTTCTTGGATTCTTTCAAGTGGAACAGAAAAAAAAAAACAAACCCTAAACTCTTCAAACAAAAGGAAAGTTTCAAGGAAATCATATTTGGCAAGGATTCCTCTAAGCATCAACTCTCCAGTAGATGAGATAAGTGGACACATGTCCCTTCCTTTTTAAACACATGAGTTCTTTCTTCCTTTAGCCAAAAATTTTTCCACGGAGAAAAAGTTGCATCGTCACAGATGAGCTGCTAACAATGCCAACAAACTTTATGACATAGCAGCTCACTTCTGGCAAAGAGCCATAGCTAAATTGAGTAGGACACTTGTTGGGGGGACAATGGCTAGAAGAAGCCTTGCATTTGCTTGCAGCCTGCTGGCCAGTGATGTCAATCATCAGCTCTCAAATCCACACCATGTGCCACAATGTGAGAAGTACCATCATCTTTGTCACCATCATCAGCATCTTTGCTATTCGTATTTACTAGTAATGGCACCTGGCACGATAAACCTCCTGAAGAGTCTACTTCTTGACTTGCGAGCTCTCTTTCTACCCTGACGCCTGCCTGAGTAACATAACCTTTGCCCCGCAGCGCGACGTCTCTGTGGAAAGAAAAAGCCAAAACTAGGGAATCTTCGACCATTAAAGAAATGAGCAGTTCGTGACACCAGGATCAGCAACGTAATGTGTCATTTAGGCGAAAAAACAAAACTCTTGTTTGACTTGCCATTTCATTTCATCAAATGTCTTCAAAATCTAAGGATGAAAAAAAAAAAAACAAAAACCCTGGCTGTGTGCCTGAGAGATCCTATCTCTTCCTCCCTGAAAATCCTCTTGAGATGCTTCCAGAAGCCTGGCCTGATGCTGGAAGGCTATGGACCCGACTCAGTGCTCCCAAGGCCCAGTGTTTCCTGACCCCCTGACCCCCTGACCCGACGCCCGGAGGCATTCCTCATAAGCATCCACTTCCACGTTCTGAAGTAGGTGGAAGCCGGGCCCCAAAGTACCTCAAAGTCAGTCAGAAAGCATGGTCACAGCCCAGGCACCGGGGGTCGTGTTGGTTTTTAAGATCCTATTTATGTATTTATTTACTTATTTGAGAGAAAGAAAAAATGCAGGAGTGGAGGGAGGGGCAGAGGGCAGGGCAGGCTCCGGGAGGGCGCAGGCCCTCGAGGTCATGACCTGAGCCCACACCCAACCCGCTGAGCGCCCGGGGAGGCGCGAGGCCTGGAGGAGGCGCCGGGCAGCTCCGCCGGAAGCCGAAGCGCCATCTGAGGGACGAGGCTCCGCCTCAGGGCGAGGGCGGGGGCGAGAGCGGGGGGCGGAGCTCCGGCCTTCAGGAGCCGCGTCGCAGAGCAGGGCGAAGGGCTGCGGAGGTGACACGTGTCGCCGCCCGCCCTGGACATGCGCATTTACAGTCTCTCTCTTTTTTTTAAAGATTTTAAAAATGTGATGATGTAGAGCGAGCACGGGGGGCGGGGGGTCGGAGGGGAAGAGCAACGCCCCAAGGGAACAGTCCCGCGCGAGCCTCGAGCTCGGCCCTCGCTCCCGCCGCAGCCCGGCCGGAAGTCGGCCCTGTGCCCCGGCCGGAAGTCGGCCCCGCCCCCTGTGCCCGCTGTCCCTGCGGAGTGCCCCTCGCTTGGCTCCTGGTAAGGGGCCCCGCGGACGGGAGCTGCCCGGGCGTCGGTCCCCGCGGCTGCAGCGGCCACCCCGCGAGGGCAGCGTGGCCCGGAAGCCGCTGGGCGCCTGCTGACCTTCCTCAGACCCACTTTCCGCGTTTGGCGGTCACGCGGCCTCGGAAAAGCTACTGACGAGCGTTGGCCCGAATGGCGCAGCCGGCAGCCGTCGCCACCCACATCCGGCACCGCGCGAGCTCTGCCGCCCCGCCGACCGTACGCTCCTCTCCACGACCTGAAGCCAGAGGCGATGGCGGAGGAAGGGGTGAAGGGGGTGAAGGCGGAGGCGGCGGAGAGGTAGGAAGACCTGGGCGTGCGAGCGAGCACCCAGGTCCCGAGGCCGCGGCCCGCGCTCCCACAGCCCCGCCGCCTGGCCTGGGCGGGAGCCGGGGCGCAAGGGGAGGGCGCCGCGCCCAGGACAGCCAAGAACGCGGACCCCGGCATCGCCCTTAAAGCATCTAGCTGTTTCTCTTCAGTTTCGGGGTTGGATTTTTCGCAACACGACCTACGTTCGGGCCAATTTTAAAGTTTACTACGGCTCCAGCTGTTAGGCAGTTACGTAAGAGCAAAAGGGATCAAAGGACCCCGAGAGTGGAGAACGCATGTTCCCCTGATTGCGTAACCGCCCCCCCCCCCCCAGCGGGCAGACCCCTCGGAGGAAGAAAAAGTCTTCTTTTTTTTCGTCCTAAAGGAAAGAAAGGAACCATGAAAAATGTTGTTGGACTCACATTTAGGGTGCTCAAGGGTTTTTTCAAAAGAAAGTTGCAAGTTACTAAAATAGATGAAAGTAGAAACCAAATTTCCCCCTCAGTAGAAACTTTAGGGGGCCTTCCCTAGAAAGTAGGAACTAAGCGTGTCCATTAAAACGACGTAGTCCATTACACCAGCGTGGTGTTCTGATGCCATTGTTCTACCAGCGTCTCTCTTCCTGTTGGTCTCTTGTCCTTTCAGGACAGGGCACTTCTCTTTCTGTCTTTGCCTCCCTGGTCCTTGGCATCACAGCAAAATCCCGTAAGCATTACAGCCTGAACGAGGATCATAGAAACATGACTTGAGTCCCCCCGCCTCAGAAGCCTGGACACCTCTTGCGATTAAGAGTCAGAGACTTGGTAGAGGCCAAAGCTGGGCAAGGTCAGGGGACAGAAGTGTGTAAAGTGTTCAGTCTCTGGACATCGTTAGCAACAACTCCAGGACATCTTTGGCCTTTCAGAGGCCAGTGTCCTGACCTGTGCAATACAGGCACAGCCAGCTGCCAGACCGGTTCCCCCACCCAGAGGCTCAGCGGCTGATGATTGCCCTACACCTGGGTCTAACTGAGCCACATTCCCTTCAGGATGCCCGACCACCACTTGGAAAATTCTGTTCCCAAGCCCGAGATGCACTCAGCCTGTTGGGACAGATGATTCAGATTCATAACACCTACTTCACACGTCTAGGAAGATCCCCTCTCAAGAGAGAGATTTCACTCCCGTGGGAGGAGGGAGAAGCTGCGGAGAGATTCCAAAGAACTAGAGAAGGATGTGGAAAGGCAGCAAGGAGAAAGGACAGGATCATGCCTTCTGGCTCTGAAGAAGGCACTTCTCTCTCCCTTGTGGTGACGCGGGCACTCGCTGCCTCCCTGGTCTTCTACTCCACCACCCACCCCTGGTTAGCCCTTCCATTTTTCTGGTCTCCACGACCTATCCAGGAAAGTAAAGGAGGATTCACACACTTAGTAAAATGCTGAAGTGGAGGACCACTGAAAACCTTCTAGCTCTCAGACTCTTTTCATGACCTTCTCTTGGGTCTCTATTCACACTTTTTCTCTTAGGACCCTCTCCTGCCACCTAGAAGCTTCAAATTGATTTCCTTGTTCCACTGCTCTGCCTAAAGCCTGCAAGTGTCCTCCCAACCTTCCTCTATCCTGCTGATGGCAAGTCTGCACCCCTTAGACTGCCTTCTGTCACCCTGAAAACTGTGGCCTAAACCTTCCTCCCCTGCCTTATTGTCCCCTCACCAGGAAACACTACCACCTTCTGAATCACGCCCATCTTTTGACCACCAGTCCAAGGAACTTCTGTCTTATTAGTCCAGTGCATGGGAGTATTTCCATATTCTGAAGTCCTGTAGAATGAAGAGGCTCACAGTCTCTCCCAGGTTTCTATGCCTTGCCAGAACCAGCTTATCTCAGTATGTAGGCCACATAGTGGCTACTAAATGTCCTGGAATTTGAAGGGGACACCTGTAGTGAGAAGAGGACTGAGATAGAGGCCTAAGCCTGTGGAACCATTTGGCTATTTGATGGCTCTGTGGTCTTGCAACCTAGTAGGGGAAGAGGTGGGTGCACGCCTCAGTAAGACACACCAGAAACCTGGGATTGCAGATTATTTTACCTGTATATTCAATATTATAACTTTATGTTTGTAAACACAAATCACTTTTGTGACAAAAATTGTAGAAAGTGGGGTTTAACCATATCTCAGTGGCTGAGTGCCTATAGAAATTGACTCCATTTTCAAAAAATTTTTGATTCTTTTTTTTTTTTTTTTTTTTTTTTTTTTGAGATTTTGTGTATTTAGAGAGAACATGCACCTGACCAGGGGCTGGCGCAGAGGGAAAGAGAGAGAGAGAAGCAGATTCCCAGCCCAGCTGGGAGCCCGACATGGGGCTTGATCTCATGCCCCTAAAATTATGACCTAAGCTGAAATCAAGAGTTGGATGCCTAACTGACTGAGCCACTCCAGTGCCCCTAAAGTATTCATGATTCTTAATCAAAAGTGAAAGGCTTGCTCCCCTTTAAGGGGTGAGGTAGATCAGAATTTCTGGGAAACATGAGATTTTTGTGGTTATTAATGGAGTTAAGAGATTAGGAATACTGGCAACTTACTCTATCTTAAACACTATGTTACATAATATGGAGAAAAAAATATGTTAACGAAAGGGTTCTTGTGAAAGTTAAAGGAGACAAGATCTGTGAAAGTATTTGCAAACATGAAGTTCTGTTTCAGTGTAACATGTAAGTAGATACGAGAGGTTCTCATTATCTGAGGTTAATTAGTACCAGAGGAGGCTTAAACTGAATCCTTTTAAAACAGGGACAAAGGTGGACATAGGAAATGGTGGAAAATATGAAAATTAAAAGTAAAAATGGTGAAAAATGTTATGAAGAAAACTTAATTACCTTATACTTAATCAACCTTAGAATGTTCTTGTGGCCATGTGCTAAATCTTAGGTCAAAGAATTAATGTTGGGGATTTGGGACACAATTTGTCTAATAAAATTGTATCATAGCACAATACAATTAATTTTATTTCATGTTTGGGTTTCTCAGCATGCCCCCAAAGAGAATTATTTCTGCAAAAGCATTAAAAGATTTCTCAATTCTCGAAGGACTGTTTTTCTTCATGGAAGTCCCATCATGTCACCACCTTCGCCAATTTTCTCTTTTCAATAATTGACTGATAAAACCTTGCTAGATTTTAATTTGTCAGGAACTTTCTACCTGATTGACTATACCTCCAACATCAATTGCATTGATGTTATAAAATCTGGAAATGTTTTCTGTGTACTTTTGTGCTTTTGGGTTTTTTTTTTTTTTTTGCATTGTTTTCCTGGTGTATTTTCAACTGGTCATCAAAAAACTATTGGACATACACATTGATATTATGAGTGGAGGTAGATACTTGAGTGGAAGAGGGATGTCAGAATGGGTCATTTCACTTTGTGAATGGTCAGTTTATTCATTTGTGTGTGTGTGTGAGTGTTATAATGACTTACTCCCTTGTATAACCTTGTACCAACAAGGCTTTGGATGATGAGGTCTCAGGTTCTGAGGACCCAGTCTCATATTTGTATTTCTGATAATATCTCTCACATCGCCTTCCTGAAACAAGTACTTGACTGCTTGTGACTGAATAAGTAAATGATTGATCAGGGGAGTGAATGAATGAATGAAGGGACTGGAGGAAGTAATGAACAGCCAGCAGCTCTGGGCTCCCACTGCAAAATTTACATTTCGGTAAGAACGCCACGCAGGAAGAGCTGTCGCAGTGGAATGGGATAAACATAACACCAGACAGAGAAAGGAATTGAGCCTTACGCCCAGTTTCTCCATCTACGAAACAGAACCACCTTCCCAGGGCTCGTGATGAACCCGTGCATGTCCCCCGCGGCCTGGCCCTTGGCAGAGCTGTAAAGGAATATCATTGCTAAAAATAACTATTGTGATAAATTCGGGCCTCTGCCCTGTGTTGAGGAACGACTTTGACTGGAGGCCCTACTATGTAGTTCAAGATCCTCACGTCATGGAGGCCCCAGGGATCTACAAAGCTGTGGGATGAACATGCTTCAGCATCGCAGGACAAAATTTTATATCAAGATTTGTAAAGAAGGATTCTGTCTTTGAATAGAAGGCAAACTTTAAGCAGCCATTTTACAGCAATATTTGTTTTCTGGAAGATTTGACTTTTGCAGACAGTCTTGAGGCTGCAGGAAGCACGTACCCCCCACCTGTCAGGGGTCCCCCACTTGGGTGGAAAATTTTAGAAAGCTCTCTGTCCTGTCATCCTCTCCACAGCTCTTAGGATGGGTCCATCTTTGTCGTTGTTTTGCGGTTGAAGAAAGTGAGCAACAGGAAGTTGTGAGTGAAAGCTTGCAGACCTGTTCCCGACAGAACATGTTTCCCCCTAAGTCCACCCGCGGACAAGGTGATTCTTCTTGTCCCTGTGACTCTGCCCTTCCACTCTCTTCTCTCCCTTGGACTCCACGTCCTCGCCAGATGCCCAGTCTCTGCAACAGCCCGGGTCCTAGCTTCCCAGAGGAAAGCAGCGTGAGGCCGTGTCTTCTCCCTTACGCCCTGTCGGGTGCAGGGGTAATGCAGAGCGGCTCCGTTTCCGAGGGAGTGCTGAGGTAGGGCCATGCTCCCAGGAGGACCGAATTGCTTTCAGTGGAACATCCCTTCTCCCCGGGACTATTTGGGCCAACACGGGCCACGTGGTGCTTTTTGAACGAACGATACTGAATGCACAGTTTCAGGTGCATCGGGCCAGTTCTTTTCCCCCCGAGAGATGTCCCACTAGTGTGGTCACAGCCCACTTTCCCGTCCTTCCCCATGCAGGTGGTGAGTGGGGAGTGGAGGCAGGTGGGGCCTCCTAGAGCCAGTGGAAGGCAGCGAATCCTGAGATACTCTGACGATCAAGACTGAAAGCCTTGAGTGCCCACGAAGATGAAAAAGGAGCCACAGCCTTAAATGGCTCTAGGGAAGGTCTTTGCCCTGAGGGGGAACTGAGATTCATTTCAGGAACCTGGGGTGGTCTGCTGTCCCAGCATCCTACCAGACTGGAAAAACAGTCCTCCAACATCCCTGCGGCGCAGAAAGAAACTAGAACCATTATCTTAGGAAGTCGGTCTGTCAACAGAAGAGTCTTGGCACTTCTCAAACACAGGAATTTATGGGCTGAAAACAGCCTTAGAATCTCCAGCACTGGCCTAGCACTGCAGCCTGAGAATAAACCACAACAGGACATAATATTCTTTCCTCCTAAGCTCCTATATAATTCTGGTTTGAATGCGTCCATACTTGTGGTTTCTATTTCTGCCCTCGTTTTGCCTCCTAACCTTCAGAAAGTCTGGTTCTCAACCTTGAACCCTGTCGGTCCGTCTCGACCTGGCCCCCACATACACACAGATGATATTGCTTTGATTAGGATTGCTTCTTATGGGACAACTGGAAGAGTGTAGAAACGAGAGGCAAGAGGTCTCACCTCACCGGGTCATCAGGGCCTCCGAAGGGAAATCAGATAGAATTCAGCTATCTGAGGGTCTGTCGGAAACAAACATGTGGGAGCCTAGGCTGAGGTTATTACATGAAGAACACATTCCCATTTGTTCTGTTTTGTGTTTTAAGGTTTTATTTATTTATGAGGCACAGAGTGAGGCAGAGACACAGGCAGAGGGAGAAGCAGGCTCCCTGCAGAAGCCCAATGGGAGACTCGATCCCAGGACCCCCCGGGTCACGGCCTGAGTCGGAGGCAGATGCCCAACCGCTGAGCCCTCCGGGTGCCCCAAACACATCACCTCTTATAAGAGGAACTGTGAGGGGAGGGCAGGCCGATGAGAGCAAGCATTTATGTGGCCCCTCTGTGTGACAGGTACCTTCCCCGTGCCGCAGAGAAGCCTCTAAACAAATGAGCCTGTGCTATGCAGACCTGTTCTTATTCACACTATACAGATGAGTAAGTTGAGGCACAGAAAAATTATTCGCTGAATACACAACTGATTAATGGTAGATGTAGCATTGAACCTGGCATTGAGGCTGCTAAGTGTATGCCGTTCACTGCCCTGCGGGGCTCCTTTTCTAGTAAAGGCTGGGATTTTATGTACCCATCTAATGTAGCCTGAACCCTCTATTTTCTTTCATTATTACTTTCCTTCTCATTCCTTTTTTTCCATTTTTTTCTTTCTGTCTCATGATTTGCCCCCAGATAAAACCAGTCCTTCCTCAGGGCCTCTTCTGTACTTAAGGTGACATTGTCAGGTGTTCAGCATCCACTCAGCCTATGAGAAGGCACTGGCACTGTATACTTTTGGAGACAGAATTTGTTTAGTTAAAGCACAGGCAGCAAGGGCGTCTGGGGAGCTCAGTCGGTTAAGTGGCTGCCTCTGGTTCGAGTCATGATCCTGGGGTCCTGGGTTCCAGCCCCATGTTGCTGAGCTCTCTGCTCAGTGGAGAGTCTGATTCTCCCTCTCCCTCTGCCCTTCCTGCTCATGTGTGAGCTCTCTCGCTTGCTCGCTCGCTCTCTCTCTGTCTCTCAAAGAAATAAAAACTTTTAAAGAAAATAAATACAACAAAGCACACACAGCAAACATATCTCTTTTCTTTATGTGTCTTAGAAGACTTTCTTCTGAAAATTCATGAAAACCTTATCCTTTCCTCTCACTGGCTAGGTTGCAGCAATGCCCTTGCGATTTTTGTCTTTATCCATCTGTAGCATTTTAGGGGCTTGATGGGTTTCTGGCTGCCCTCAATTCAACAGAAACCCTGTGACCCCCAAGTCATCCATTGAATGGTAGTCGTTTCTATGGTGATTTTCTTGTCTGTGGTCTTGTCTTTTGTGTGTGTGTGTGTGTGTGTGTGTGTGTGGTTTTTTTTTTTTTTTTCTTTTTTGAGACTGAGTTTTCCATCAAAACAAAACCAGATTCATCTGTTCCTTTCTAGCCCATTCTGTTCTTTTGAGGTGGAAGTCAGCTGTGCGGTGGGGCTGGCTCCCATCCCCTGTTAGACTGTCAGCTGCTGGGAGGATGGCACCGACGATTGCACCTTTGCCTGGTGCCTGACAAGGCCTGGCCTGCAACAGGTGCTTAGTAATTGCTAGCTAAATGAATGAAAAGACAATCCAGGAATCCTTTCTGCTACATTGGCCATATTCTCACCTGAAACTTACTCAATTGCCCTTTAGTTTAGCCAAGAATTGTTTCTTTGTGTAAGTGCCACTATTAAATTAGTGGAACCCTGACACGAGAATGGATAGATGTTGTAAGCCACACAACTGCCTTACACTTCAGGATGTCAGCTGACAAACTATTGAATCCCAACCCCATCCCAAAATGATGCTAACTGATGCTATGTGAAGGTTTATTATATTATTTTCTCCACTTTTGTAATATATTTGAAATTTTCCATAACTTTTTTATAAAGACATTTTTTTAGAGAGAGAGAGAGTATAAGCCAGGAGTGGGGAGGGGTAGAGGTAGAGGAGAGATAGAATCTTAATCAGGCTTCACAGAGTGAAGACTGACCCCAGAACTTAATCTCACCACCCTGAGTTCATGCCTGAGCTGAAATGATGAGTTGGACACCCAACTGACTGAGCCACCCAGGTGCCACTATAACTTTTATTTTTAATCTACCCACAGGAAATATTCTATTTAAATCAGGATAGCGGTGATTTTAAAGAGGTTAGTCTGCAGGAGTCCACTCAAATCTACTCTTCCATCCATATTGGAGTACTGATTTAAAAGCAATTTAGGAGCACCTGGGTGGCACAATGGTTGAGCATCTGCCTTCGGCTCAGGTCGTGATCCTGGGGTCCTGGGATTGAGTCCCACATCAGATTCTCCACAGAGAACCTGGTTCTCCCTCTGCCTGTGTCTCTGCCTCTCTGTGTCTCTCTCATGGATAAATAAATGAAATCTTTAAAATAAACACGTACATACATACATACTAAATAAATGCTACTTAGTAAAAGGGAGCTTATGAAAACATTTTAGTTTAAAACTGGATGAGTTCTTTGAAAATATTGGTTCTTTATCTTCCTTATGGAATGCAGTGTCTGGGGAACTCTCTTGACCCAAAGTGATCTATCAGTTCTGAGGTGTTCAAGGAATCTACGTTGTAACACTGCCTTTCTCTGAGGACTCAAATGGTACCGTTTAAGTAAATAAAATAGTACTCGTGAGACTATCCACTGGAAATTTTGGATATATACGATGATTCTGTGTATATGCGTGTGCATGGGTATAGATTAGACAAATATTTACAGCGAGAGATCTTTCCACTTAAATGGGAAAAAAATGTTGGCCATGCCATTACAATTTTTTTTAACATTGATAGTTATAAATGTTGAAATAGCAGGTTCCTCTTTATCACCCTGTGATTAGACTTTTCTACTCTATACTTGCGCTCATTGGCTAAGGCACTAGAATACCTTTATCTCTGTTCACATGTCCACCTCAAACTGGACAATGGCTTTTTATGGTAGTATCCATCCTCAGTTCACTGGAATTTTAAAAAATAACTTACATCAAGAAAGGAAATAACCTGGAATTACTTGTTGTTTGTGATTTTAAGAAGGGAGTGGGATCCAGGCTGCATAGACTAGACTGGGACCAGTGATTCAGTATACACTGCTTGCTCCCATTGTACACATTTCTGCAGTTCTCTGGTGCCTCATTTCCCCACTTTGTTTAACGTGCAGAGATCATTCAGTTCAGAATTGAAACCCATCAATTTAGAAGTACAAAGATTGTTCATAACATTTCCTTTTGGGGTTTTTCCTCAAATACACAATTTCTAAAGAAATTCATCCAAACCCCTTGAGAAAAACAGCAATAACACTTATTCCTCCTTGAAATGTATCCTTTTTGTTGTTTTTGTTAAAAAGTCTGCTCCACGTTTGATAGTTTTCAATTACCCTATGAATTCCTTTGGTATTGTGATTTGAGAAGTTTCTGGAATTCCCTATGAGCAGGGAAACATTTATGTGAAGACAGTGGCATCAGAGGAGATGGGAACACATCTCTAAATTCAATAGCCGAGTCTTAGTAAAGTGAAAGCTGGCAGAAATGCTGGTGAGACTGGGTGTAGGACTTGGGTCCCTAACAGAGATGCACAGGAGGAGGTCACAGCTGTCTTAAATGACAAACAGATTAGATTCTTCCAGAATTGGAGATGGTCAGAATTCTGGGCCAGGCAGAGGCAGTGGGAGTAGCTGATTTTCAGACTTTGTGCATATCGTATCTGATCTGAACTGGTTCAGTATGCTTTCTCCAGAAGAGTTTAAAAACTGAGTAAATATTAAGCTGATCTTACTGTGTGAGCCAAACCCAATTAATTTTGGTCAGTATAATCCTAACAAACTAAGATGATGCAAATGGAACATTCTGAGTTCCGCTGACCCACTTCAAATGGAAGTATATTTAATTCAAGCCAACGCATGACTTGTTGGGCATAGTCGGAATTATTTGTTTTAATGTTACTTTACTGCATGTCTCCATGTTAAGCATATGCCTGGATGCCTTCGTTCAACCAGCCTGAAAGCTACAATATCCTAAAGCAGAGCATTCAACTGTTAGTCCTTGAGGGAGTACAACCTTTGATCACAAGTCCCTTGGCCATCCACTCTGTGTTACCAGATCAAAAATAGGGCTATTTATTTCATTTGGCATGGATTAGAGAATTAAGTCAACACATCACCAAACACAAGCTACAGAAGATGTGGCTCAGACCAGGATCCTAATGCAGTCCCAGAGAAACAATTTTTATGGCACATAAAGTTTTTATTATGCATAAACTCTAAATTTATTTTTAATTTTTTTTCAAAAAAGGCTGTCAGTGGGAGGATTGCTGGCCTATAGCAAATTGCAGATTGTAAAAATCTTTCCACAATGAGGCAACATCTTTTTCCACAGTGACTCTGGTCCAGGTTCTCACAGCAATGTTCTTACCACGCTGGGTCATGGCCAGGTACCTTGGAAGTTAGACAAATAGAGCTAGCTAAGGAAATCCTAAATGATAGTTTGTCACTATGTCCTTACCCATCTCCCTCCCAGACCCCAAACCATTGGCTTCCTTGCCACTGGGCCAGTACACATCCTTCCCTCCTGTTCCACTTCTTCACACAATGGCCAGCATTCTGTACTGCTCTTGGCCTATGGTTTGGCCCAGGCACACGGGGCATTGGAATTCATCTAGCAGTGAGACTCTCATAACCCAAACTTCCTGTGCAGACTTCAAACATACACACACACACACACACACACACACGGACCAGTTCTCATGGAGCAAGAAAACAACACAAAATACACAAACTCTCTCCTTAAACCTGCCAGCAATATCCCAATAAACCCTCCTTTGTTGCTGTGGATGGAAGAAAGACTTCTGGGACCCTTCTTCTCTATTTGCAGGATGGAGCATCCTCCAAACCCCAAAAATGTAGCCTAGATTCTTTGTAGGCAGTCTCCCTAGTGAGCTCCAGATAGTTTCTGAAACAAAAGGTCAGCTTCTGAAAATACTAAGATTCGTTTTTTGTTTTTGGTTTTTTGTTTTGTTTTGTTTTGTTTTTTAAGCACTTGGTTTTCATTCTTCCCAAATCTGTTTTCTGCAGAAGCTTCCACTCTGGTAGAGAGAATATATTGACACACAAGTAATTATAAGACTTCTATGCACCAGAAAAGGAACACAGGACTCAGGTCTTTTCCAGAAGAGACTTTAAACAACTGCCATTAGATTTTCTACTCAAAGATGCAAAAGCTTCCTAGAGAAAATGACATTTGACTTTCACCCCCAAAAGACAGATTTAGTCATGATAGCCTCAACAGAAGCTCCTTTCCTACCTCAGGTATAAATACTTTGCAGAGCAAAGTATTTGCTTGATGGCAATACATGGTGCTTGAGCGACCAAGACTTGACTGTACCCATTCATCTCTCTTCTTCCCTACAATGCTGTTTAGCACCAGCTCTGAATTCCTTAGGCAGAAGTTCTATTGAATAGATCTAGTCCAGGCCTTAGGCAAGGGAGGCCAAATAGCAGTCTTCATTTTCCTTTGTCCAGTTTATGGCCTCTGTTCAAGATGTCTGGAATGACAAGTCAAGGGAAATGTTATTTCTCTTTGCCTCCCCTTCCCCCTCTCCCAAGGTCAAGGACTTTGTCCTGTTCTGAGGAGGTGGGGCACTCAAAGATGTCTCCTGTTCTGAACCTATCATGTGGCTAATCATGAAATTCTTCCTCTTTCTCTAGAATTGAAACTCTTGAGTTACAAAAAATCCTCTCTGGCAAAAGTAAACATGCTTTCTATTTATGGACTAAATAGCCGAAGAAGCCATTAGAACCAAGAGCTCCTGAGAAAATTAAGATCCTTGGGTAGCAGGACCTCAGAACCACACAGTATGCAGCAAGCCACCATGAGTCATTTTTTCCATCAATAAAAAGTTCTTAAAACTAGTGTGTACAGTAATTGGACAAAGATCTTACACTCCAAACAATTAGAAGAGCCCTGGCTCCCAGACACTAAGGATAACTGTAATAAAATGAATATGCTTGAGCAAGTCTCTAGGAAGTATGCTGCACCAAGCACAGCTAGCAAATGGGTGGTAACTAAGGCATAACAGAGCAAGTGTGTGCCTTGCTTGTAGGACCAGAGGCCTTTCACAAGTCTTCTCAGGTAGTATGATTTGGGAAGACTGCATAAAAGCCCTTTAGTTCTTCTACCAGGATGGATAAAATTCCTGCCAGCAGAGATTCATTATGCGAGAGCTTTGGCTGTCCATTCTTATTTATTTATTTATTTATTTATTTATTTATTTATTTATTTATTTAAAAAATTTTTTTAAGAAATGCAGATGCCCCTGGAAGAGGCGGTATGTCGTTAACAACCACTTGGAATGGCAGATGAGCAAACTTTCCTAGACAGTGGGAGAATGAATCAGAGGATATGAATTCTGGTGGAAAGATTATTTTGCACTGTGTCAGAAAGGGGCTCAGCAGAATTAAACCTGTGAGCATGTAAATCAGATTAAGAGGAATCCTGGATAGCCAAAATTTTTAACGCATAGTAGTAGAAGCTCTAATGGCCTGATTTCTTCTGTTCTTCACATTACAATATATCTCTAGGACTCCAGTCTCTTCCAGCAAAGGCTTTAGGTAATTGCAATTATTATTTTTTTAATTAATAGATAGATAGACATAAAATTCTACAATTTTGTACAGCTATATACGCCTATACACACACACACAGTTCTGTCTGTTTTCATGGCATGCAAGCGTGTTGTCTTCCCCTTTAAACAGGATGTTTCCATCCTCTCCCATCCTAGCCAAAGGATAAGATAACCAACCAACCAACTGTGCTGGAGGCACCTCAGGCATTGCAGGCCTGCTAATAACAGCTGCCCACACTCCTCATTTCATTGCCAGCCTGGCTCCTATTTCTTATTCCTACTTTCTTCCAGTTCTGCTTGGCCCTTGCTGGCCATGTGTCTGCTTTTACCTTTTGGATTCTGAAAGTGAGTTTTGTTTTCTCTAGTTGTTTCAGCCCTAGCCTGAGCCCAGCAGCTGACAATTTTGCTTCCTGAACACTGGGTGAAATCCCCACATAATGCATATTGGCTCTTGTGTTGCCCCGAGGGGCTTGGAGAGGCAGGGTTTGAGGGGTTCAGGCTGATGGGCTTCTGATGCTAGTTCCCTGCGATGCATGCTCATGACAGGTTCTCCTTGTAGAGAAGGAATGATAGAAATATTGGTCCCCAGCTATGGTGAGCCCTAAGAAGTTTGGAGAATTTTATAGCACAGAAGGGTATAGTAACATTTTATTGACATTTACTTATCTTTTTTTTTTTAACCCTAATTATAAAAGTAACGTGTTACAAAAAAAAAAATAAAAAAAAAAATAAAAATAAAAAAAAAAAAATAAAAGTAACGTGTTACTATAGTAAATTTGGGGAAAAATAGAAAAAAGATAATTTAAAATTTTTCATAATGCCATTACACAACCATAATCTCT
Source organism: Canis aureus (assembly GCF_053574225.1). NCBI lineage: Eukaryota > Metazoa > Chordata > Mammalia > Carnivora > Canidae > Canis > Canis aureus. Next base: position 54,058,378 of record NC_135615.1, read on the forward strand.
AAAGATTTTGGTTTATAATTGTCCAATATTATTTCTTATATATAGTATCTGTTTACCTAGCAAAATCCAAGTCACACTAGTCATTCTAGTCTGTTTTTACTTGATTTTGCTTAATATATACAGTGAATATGGTCTTTAGTTATATTTGAAGTGTTCTATAAAAACTCTATGAATTCAATATAATGGGAAGCTGGATATGAATATATGTGACAGACATTAATAAATAAGTAGGTCAACTAGAGAGAGCTATAAAGCACAATTTAAACGTGACTTGGTGATCTAGGCTTACTCCCTTTGAGACAGTGTCACTTAGAGGAAGCAAGTCCTGACAGGCAGACCTGGACCACAAGACAGAGATTGAACTTCACTCTAGAGCACTGGACTTGGGGTCAAATATTTGAGTTGTACTTCAGATCAGTGGCACGTTCTTCAACCAATCCCTGAGCTTTTCTCAGACTGTTTACTAGTCTATGAAATTAAACTCTTCATCATGACTCTTGGGTTGTTATGAGGATAAATGAGATAATGCTTTGTGAACTAGGAAGTGGTAAGTGATTGCAGTGGTTCTTTGTCACTGAAAAATCAGATCGTTGAAGAGGGCTGGCATTTCCTTTCCTTTAAGCTCACCTCATTGCTCAAATGGAGTGGTAGAGAAAAGTTTCCAGGAAAATCTCTAGGACTCTGAATATTCCTTCCTAATGTCGACAGGGTGAATGTTTCTGATTTTTCTCCCTGTTAAGATGAGCAGGATGGACATTTCCTAGTCTTCCTTTCTTCAAAGTCCCTTTTCTAAGAAAAACAAAAATCAAAACAAAACAAAAACAAATAAAGAAAAAGCTCAATAGTTGAAAACTCATACATGCTTCCACTGACTTAAGCTAGGATGTTAAATATAAAACTCTCTGCCTGAAAGCTTAAAATAAAATTTTATGATAAGACAAACTTTAGGAAACAACTTAAAAATGTGTGGTCCCCAATAACATCAAACACTAGCCCTTTGATTGCCATGTATGTATGGAAGGGTGGGGAAAGATAAAGAAACCCAGGAAATATGGCTCACTGAGAGACTCCATTCTGCCCACAAGACTATAAAACGGGTTTTCTATTCTATCTCATAAATTAAAAGACTGTAAAACAGGGGATTCATATTCTATTATATAAACTAAAACAAATGCATTTATAATGACCAGTCACCTGTGGCCTTACCTTCTTCTCTGTTTATGTGTGTTAACTTGCGTCCTAATGCTCAACTAGATAATGAGCCCAATGAGGGCAGGATACACTTAGTATGTACTCTATGGCCTCGCAACTCTTGTCACAGCAGGAAGAGCTCATTAAAACCTACCATTCCAAAATACACCAAAATCTTTTCAAAGTCAATAATAAGGAAACAACTCAATTAAAAAATAGGCAAAAGATCTGAACAGACACTTCACCAAAAGGATATGCAGATGGCAAAAAAGTATAGGAAAAGATGTTCCACATCATAAGTCATTAGGGAAATGCAAATTAAAACAACATTGAGATATCACTTAACCTCCGGTTAGAATGGCTCAAATCCAGAACATTCACACCACCGTGCTGGCGAGGATGGGGATTAACAGGAACTCTCATTCATTGCTGCAGGAATACAGAATGTATTTTGGAAGAGAGTTTGGCAGTTTCTTGCAGCTATGAACATATTCTTAGCACGTGATCTTTGCACACCTTGATATTTACCAAAGTGAATTGAAAAGATGTTCACATTAAACACACACACACACACACACACACACACAAATGTTTATAGTAGCTTTACTCATAATTGCCAAAACTTGGAATCAGCCAAAATCTCTTTCTGTAGGTGAGTAGGTAAACAAACTGTGGTACATCCAGACGATGGAACATTGTTCAAGTATAAAAAGAATTGAGTTATCAAGCCACAAAAGACCCACAGGAAACTTAAATGCATACAGCAAAGTGAAAGAAGCCTGCCGAAAAAGACTGCATCCTGTATAATTCCTACTATCTAACATTCTGGAAAAGATAAATCAATAGAGACAGTAAAATTGGTTAGGGAAAAATTAGATGGAGCATGGGAGATTTAAGGGCAGTAAAACTACTCTACATTAAGACTGTAGCAGTGGACACATCATTACACATTTGTCAAAAGCCACGGAATGTACAACACCAAGCGTGAACTGGAAAGCAGATGATGGACTTTAGTTAATGTAACGCACCAACATTCACTCATTGGTTGAAACAAATACAGCATGCTAATGCATGTTAATTGGGAGAAGTGAAGGCTGCGCAGGGAAAATAGGAGTGCATCCTGGACTTTCTCCTCATTTTTTCTATACAGGCAAAACTCTGAAAAAATAAAGTCTAGGGGCAGCGGGGTGGCTCTGTCAGTAAACATGTGCCTTCGGCTCAGGTCATGATCTGGGGTCCTGGGATTGAGCTGGCTTCTCCCTCTCTATCTGCCCCGCCCCCCTCCGAATAAGTAAGTAAAACCTCTAAATTTTTTTAAAAAAAATAAGTGTATTAATTACTTTTTTAAAAACCCAGTTGATTGATTGGCTCCCTTTATTGGTGAGACATGGATCCCCAGAGGGTCTAGCTACTTTTTTCCTAACAGGAAATGAAACAGACCATGAGAAGTATGAAGAGCTTCCCACTGAATATGAAGTGCAAAGACACTATGGAATATAAGTTTATAGGGTTGTCTGCCAGTCGGCCTCCTTTCTTCCTGAGAGCCTTGGTCTCTTCTAAAATAGAATGTGCTGGAAATTTCACATGCGTCGGTAACAGAGTGGCTCCTCCCCACAGTCTCATGAGGGATGTGCCCTTGTGGCCCTTGTGGCCCTTGTGGAGCATAAACGCAGACAGGGAAAGGCAGATTCAGTGCATCCCTTGCTCTTCTCCTGGGGGTGTCTGACTTGTGCAGAATCATGGGTAACTTCCTAGCCAGATGAGAAGGCCTTTCTACAAAGCCAGGGACATTTTAATGTATTTGCCGTATTGATCTTTGAACTCTTCATTAAATGAGATGTACATTTGATGGACTGGAGATGTAGGAGCCAAGAAGAGGATATTCTGGGTCATATGGGGTTACCCCCTGGGAAAAAAATAAAGGAGGTAGATGGAGAAAAGGGGGTGGGGTGTATGTGTGTTGGAGTGGGGGCAGGGAGAGGGAGAGAAAGAGAGATGCTATCTTTCCAAAATCTTAAAGCATGGCTGTTTCAGTATACCTACCATGACTTGAATTCTGAATTTACACATGGCAGCATAGGGCTGCTTGCATGCTTGGGAGGAACTGAGGCATGATCCCATGCTTTGCCCACTCTTTTATTTTTGCCCTTTTGCTCGCCCGTCTCCCCCAAGCTAGTATATTTTCATAGTATTCTTCACTGTGGTCACCATAAGATTCTAATTAACTGGGAACCTCCTTCTGTCCTCCAAACCCTTTCTCAGAGTTCACATTTTCCATAAAAGCTTTCCAAAGAAGGACACATTCCTATTTGATTCATTGTGATATGTAAGGTATCCCAATCGTGAAGCTGGTTGACACTAGGCGTCCCAGGAAGAGTTAGAGATTCAGAACAAATAAGAATGTTAACCCTCGGAGGAATTTAAAGGTCCTGGAGACCAGTTTCCCCTTTTTTTTTTTTTTTGTTTTTAAGTATGAAGAAACTAGAACTTGCAAAGTAGCTTCCTCTGTGTCACAGAGCAGATCTCAGACTCAAACTCACATCTCTCAGAATCTGTTTTCTCTCCTCTTCAGGGCAGTATCCTGGATGCAAACGTCATTTCAACTTTTTTTTTTAGTTTTAAAAAACATTCATTTTAATCACAAAGCACCATTTCTTTCTTTATGCACTCATTTATTCCGGATGTGCTTGGGCCCTGCTGGCCCTAGCAATACAGGTGGATGGGACAGCTGGGGCCCTGCTGGGGTCCACCCACAGCCTGCAGCAGAATGGGCAGGAGGGCTGCACCAGAACCTCAGCCTGCTGCCCAGATCCTGGCCTCGTGGATCCTCTGTCAGGATTGGCCACTCACTCACCTGCTTTGAGCCCTTCGTTGGCTTTTCATGTCTCTAAGGCTTTATCCGAAATGTATTTTCCATAGAATAGCATTTAACAGTCTCTGTCCTCCCCCTCTTTCCTACCTCTGGCCCCCACCCACCCACCCCCTTCTTCTCCAGGCTTGCAACGCACCTATTCAAGCTGCTTGCTGCTAAAGACAAGGGGTTATTTTACTTACACTGCCTGTTCATCTGTCTCTCTGCTTTGGAAGGCCTCTTTCCCAGTCCGTGTGGGAGATACCTACTCACTAGTATCTGGTTCACCTCAGAAAGACTCATCTGCTCTAAAAGAGTGACCTAAACTACACCCCTATACACACACACACACACACACACACACCTAAACTACACTGCTACACACACACACACACACATACCCCACACTCTTCTTTTAGTCCCATTTTTTGCCTCATGCAGACTTCTGTAATGGTAACTAGAACACAACATTGTGCTGCTTGGTCTGTAAGTCCATCTCCCCACTTCTCTAAAGCAGGCCTTTTGCCTTATTTATATCGCCGTATCCCTCGGGCCTCTCGTGTGCACACAGTAGATGCTTAATCATAGCAGTCTCAAAGAGCTACCATTTGCTGATCATCTGCCATTTGCCTCGTTTGCATATCTGTTCCTTAGTCAGATGTGTCTGTGTGCATATCTATGCCTGGCTCCAAGTGTGTGTGTAGGTATATTTGTGTAGACATGGGCAATAGGTATTCTTGTTTCCTTATAGATAAGAAAGGCTTTGTAGCTTGGGGAAGGTTCTGTAAGTTGTCTAAGGACATAAAGCAAGAAGTGACAGAGGTAGAATTTGAACCCGGGGGTGAATGTCTTCAAAGAGAAAAGGAGGAATGGAGTGGAAAGAAGAGCTATATAATTTCAAATGAATGGATAGAAATACTCTACCCGAGATCGAGGGGTAAAATTGCCCCCATCAAAAGATGAACAGTGTATCTTGCAAAAGAAGATGGCCAGATTGGGGGTGTCCCTCCTGGAGGCTCAACTGGTGGTATTCTTTTTTGGGAAAGCCCAAAGCAAACATGCCTGCTGCCCCAGAACTGTCTGTACAATCCCATTGCCAGAAATAAAGTAGAGAGGAAAAAAAGGAGACCTCTAAAACCACAGTCCTTCCTCAGGAACTGCCTCTCTCTCTCTCTCTCTCTCTCTCTCTCTCTCAACAAATAAAAACTAAAAATCTGTATAGCAACCTAGAATCATGAAGAAATTCTCTATCCCCTCCACCCCCCAAAAGAAACCAACTTGCCCTTGAACTTTGTAAATAGCCCACTTAAACTATTCTGGTTTGAACATGCCCTGTGTTTCCTGGGGACTCAGGCTGATACAGATAAGAGCATAAAATTCCTGGGAAGAAATCTATATAGACCCACAGAAAAAATAGGAATTTGCAAACACACAATAACGCAGCACTAAGATGAGTTTAATAGTACCCAGTTTAATAAGAATTTGGAGAGAAGTCAGCCGCTCTTGCGGGGAGCACTGTTTGAAACACTTTCTTTGAAGGGCCATTTGGCAATACATAATGAAGTGGAAGCTGTTCCTCCACTATCTCCTAGAAATTTCACTTCCACCTCTGTGCTCTAGGGAGATTCTTACACGGGCACATGGGAAGACATGCACAGAGTGGTCATAGCAGTGTCATTTGTTATAATTTGAAAACGGAAAGAACCTAATGTGTCTACCCATCGGTGAGTCACTGAATAAGTGATAGGATATCTACACTGTGAAATTCTATATGACCGTTGGATGAGTTAGAGCTACAACATGGATATTGGAGTATCAGGAGAGATAAGTCTCAAAAGTCTACATTTTAGGGGCAAAAAAGCAAACTGTTTCATAGAAACAGTTTGATACCATTTGTCTGAATTTTTAGAACCCAAGAAACAACATTCTCTTTTACTGAGTACATGTGCAGGTAATTAGTGCTAATTGGAGAGAATTAATACTCTCCAACCTCAACCTAGCAGTTACCTCTGAGGAGCAGAATAAAAACTATAATATTTATTTCTTAAAAATCTGAAATGAACATTGCAAAATGTTAGTATTTGTTAATCCAGGTTGATAAGCCCCTAGAGTTTTGCTACGTTAATACCGTTGTATTCAGTAGGCTTGACATTTCCTCATTAAAAATATGTTTTAAAGAAATCGAACCCATGAACCCAGCCATCTAGGAAGTCACATCTAAATGTTTTAACAGCTACAAAGCAGAGGGTAGGGCATATTGTGAAAGCATGATAGAGGAGGATATGGGGATGAGTGTCGTCTCTCACGGAATTAAAGAACGGAAAGCTCATGATGGCTTGGATACACGATGCGACTAAATGTCAAGAAAGAAAACAGAATGAGTGCAACTCAGGAAACCAAGGCAGCTGTATAAACTGGGACATGGTTTGGACTGAGAATGTGGACTGCAGCGTGATGGCTGTGGGTGCCCAGGCTCATCCCTGGCACATGAACTCTGGGCTCACAGAAGCCAGGCCATTTCTAGACTCCACCCATGGAGAGACAGAGCCAATTGATAGCTTGCTTGCCTGGGTCAGGAATTTCTTGGCCTCTGGGCAGGGCCAAGCTTCCAGGTAAAGATTCTTGGGGCTGTAGCAGCTCAAGAGGCTGGGAAGGGCAAGTGCTGACCAGGGTGTTTCCAAGCATAGGGGACTGACAAATCTTATCTACAGTGGAGGTGTGCCTATTTCTAGATGAATATAACAATGAACTCAGATGACCTTACACTGGAAGCGTTACATAAGACAGTCTGCTTCCCTGATAATTTTGAGTTGGATCTTTGAAATCACCATTTTTGTCTGTTAAAAAATTGTCACGTATCTGTTATTTCATATGATTCAACCTTAGCTAATGTCCTGTGAATCTTGCACAATATGAACTGTTTTAGTGGGAAACGTGGTGACCATGGCAGTCAAGAGTACGTGAACTTTCCTGGCTGATTCACTTCCTCCACCATAAAATGGGGAGAGTGCTCTGTGCTGCTCAGCCTTAGGCAGAATTGCTTTGAAACTCAATAATGATAATAATCATCAATCACTGAAAGAGAACATGAGATCACATTACCGTGGTGCTAATATTATACACTGAATATTGTAACACTTTTGGGTGTCATCATAATTAATATTTAGTGTAAATGGGGCAGTTCATCAAAGTCATGTCACTTCACTCCATTTCCCAGAAGGTCACCACCTGAGTAGCCAGGTGTCCTCCCTACCAGGGTTAGGCCAAACATTTTGGGACATAGGTTATTCAGAAGCACACTGTGTCCCTACGGGCCTACTGGAGGTCTTGTGTCTAGATGTCCTGGGCACTCTGAGCCTTATCTCACCTTTCTGTAACACAAGGATATGGGTATGAAAGGGGGGAAAGGTGACATCTGAAAAGACACTACTGGAGCTTACCAGCCTGAAAGAACCTCCCTCCCAGGCAAGATGAAACCCTGTTGTCTCCTCTGTTCTCTATGTAAACATTCCCTAGGTCCTCCTGAGGCCCTTCAGCCTGTGGCCTCGTGGGGGTTGTTCTTTCCATTGGCATCACCCATGAAAGATCCCAAGCCCAGCAGAGGAGGAAGAGCAAGCAGGACAGTGTGTCCGCAGACGACCCTTTCCTTGCCTCTTGCCTTTTCCACTTTCCACGGGGAACCCAACAGCCATGATGGGAGCTGCTATAAACTTGCAGTTAAATGGCAGCTCAGTCTGGGGCACTTGGGTGGCTTGGTCGGCTAAGCATCCAACCCTTGATTTTGGCTCAGGTCATGATCTCGGGGTCCTGAGATAGAGCCTTTCATCAGGTTCCACCCTCAGCACAGAGTCTGCTTGAGTTCCTCTCCCTCTGTTTCTCCCCATACTCATGTGCTCTCTCAATCTTCAAATAAGTAAATAGCAGCTTAGTTATAGTGACAACAAAGTTGCGTACTCCATGCAGCATGTGAGCATTTCCTCTAGTCTGCTGGAAACAGTAGGGTTTTCATGCGCAAACTTTCCTGGAATCCCAGCATACAGTGACCAAGCCCTTGCTGGGCAGTCCTTCTCCCATCCTCCCATCCCTGACTCACTGCCTCACGCAGGAGCAGGAAACTCAGCCCATCCTGGGTAGAAGAGTGGAGGTTCAGGCAAGAGGAGGGGGAAGACATTTAGATGAAGGGGAGGGCTAGGTGACACAGCACCCACCTCACCCCCACCCCATGCACACAGACTCGTGCTCATCCATACACCCGTCACCCACCCTCTATGCTGGGTGCTCAAAGGCATCCCAAGTTTCAAATAAGCAGTGAAATGGACTGGAATGAATGTGGGGAAAACAGAATCTCTAACCTGTCTTCCCCGGACCTCTAAAAAAAATCCAGATTTCCCAAAGTAGCACAACCTCCTTTCCCTACATCCTGTCCCCCTGTCCCTAATTTAGCACTCTTCCCTAGCTGGTCACATAGGGCCTGGAATCCACCAGTCCCATTCCTTCCTTCTCACCTTTATTTTTGCCATTCCTCGCAACCTTCTAGAAACTATGTAGCCTCTCTCTCCAAATCTGTTCCTGAATTCATGCAATGAAGATTTATTGAGTGTGTTGAGCAGCGACCACGTGCCAGGCACCGTGCTGGGCTCTGGGAAGACAGCAGTATGCGCAAGAGATGGGAGCCCTGCCCCCACAGTCTCTTCCCTTCACGCCATCTCCTATTTATACTGCGACCTCCTCTTTTTCTTAACTCACAGCACAATGTCTCTTGCCATTTATTTAACAGCTAATGCTCTGCTTTATTTCTGCTTATTTTCTTGTATTGTCATTTGACATTATATAGATATCTACATGTTCTCCCTAAAGGAATTCTGTATGATCTGTGAGGATGGACACCTCTTTTAAATTCTTCTTTCTGTTTAAAATGTGTTTGGGTAACATAGGTAATGAACACCGGTAATGAGATACATGGAATAGAGGTTTCATCATCCCTTGTTTTACTATTTAGGGCCAACCCAGAGTTTCTCAACCACACCACTGACATATCATATTGACATCTAGATAATTCTTTGTTGAGGGTTTTTTTTTCTAAGCATTATCATAGGATGTTGAGCAGCAGCCCTGCCCTCTATCTGTTAGATGCCAGAAGCACCCTTGTCCCAGTTATGACCACCAAAAATGCCTCCAGGCATCCCCTGTGGGTGGGGATAAAGAGAGGGGGACGAAATTGAACTCTTGGAACCAAATCTCCAAAATGTCTTATTTTCTTATTGCTCTGTCATTAAATTCACACATATGTATGATGTTGACATTCAAAAGAGACATATTTAACTTCACATAGGATATAGTTTTCCAAGGCATTAAAAAGTGAGTAAAAGCTCAGTGCACCAAAAGCCAGTCCCCAGGGCCTACAGGGGAGGAAGGCAGACCCCAAAGGGCAAAATTTGCTCTCATTTCCTATTGTGTGTCCATGGAAAATTTCCCTAGTCCTAATATTCTAACAGCTCTAAATCAGTTAAGCCCTCAAGATGATCTCCTGGGATAGTTGATGCCTGCTTCTCTGACTAGGCTGGCTGGAATTCACAGTCAAATTCCCAATGTCCACATCCTCCCTGCAGCTCATAGTTCCAAGTTCCCATCACCATGTGACTCCACTAGTGCAGCCTGCGCCCCTTGCAAACACTGAGGAGTGCCTGGGACCAAGAAGTCAAAGGGATTTCAACTTTGCTCTTTTTTGTGGGTGTGCCAGGGAAGCACGGAGTCTCAGAACAGCCTGGGATTGAATAATCTGCCTCTGAATGGTGCCTGGAATGTGCCTTAGGAATCTCTTCTTCCTTTCCTTTCTTTTCTTTCTTTTCTTCCTTCCTTTCTTCCCCCCTTCCTCCTTTCTTTCTTTCTTTCTTTCTTTCTTTCTTTCTTTCTTTCTTTCTTTCTTTCTTTCTTTTTCTTTCTTTCTTTCTTCCTTCCTTCCTTCCTTCCTTCCTTCCTTCCTTCCTCCCTCCCCCCCTCCCTCCCTCTCTCTCTCTCTCTCTTTCTTTCTTTCTTTCTTTCTTTCTTTCTTTCTTTCTTCCCTCTCCCCACTTAACTGTAAGCTCCCTGAAGGCAGGGAGCCACCACATCCTCTCCCTCACAGCATCTCCAGCACTGAGTGCAACGGTTGGCAGGTAGATGTAATGTCCAATAAACATCTACTGATTAAATAACTTCCAGAAACATTTTTCCTTAATTTTTGACCCTACTTTGAAATGGGATTTAACAAAAATCAATTTATATTCTAATTTATCATTTGCAATACATTATGTTTTATATATTTACATTTTATAAGATGAATTTACATAATTTAAATTAACATTTAATTATATAATCTAATATAAAAGGAAAAAACATTGAGCATACTCTCTGTCTAGCATTCTACTAAGTTCTTACACATAATTCACTTCACTTAGTTTACATTTCTATATGTGTTCCCTCCTGAGTCTTAAAGATACATAGGAATAGCTACTATTCATGCAACAAAGGGTGGTACAAAGAATTTTAAAAATCAGTGATTATTTATTAAGCATCTATTCTTTACTCATTTTTTTATGCATTTGAAAGTCAAATGCTTATTGAATACGATCTGTCTCTAAGCCCCATTATTTCAACCCAGAGATATAAGAAAGAAGATACAACCCCTTCCCACCAGAAGCTTACAGATCTAGTGTAAAAGGCAGGAACCTGGGTACATAATTAGAAGGCACTGCGGTAGGAATATGAGTTCCTACAGGGCGTTGTAGGAGTGCCCAAACAAGCCAGGGGTGGCAGAGAAGATGACAGGCTACTGGCCAAAAAGGCAAGTGAGTTGAGTAGTTAAGGTACAAAGGACATCCAATGAGTAAGGCCAATGGGACGAAGAGGGGGTGTAGGCTTCAGGCTGACATGACTGCTAAAAATAAAGGCATGGACTCAAAATAAGTCTGTGCAGGAAATTGCAAAAAGCCTGGAACTTCTGGGGCATTAGGTATCACTCAGGATATGATGAAAGGTAAGGATAGAGAAGAGATAAAGCCCAGACTGTGGGAGCATCTGTGGGGTTATCCTGTGGGTAGAGGAAGCCTCTGGGAGGGATGGGAGCCAAGGAACAACAGGTGAAGGTGGTGTGTTTGCTAGTCCCCTTAGGCAGCAGCCGGGGGAGGGGGGGGGTGCTGGGGAAGGGAACTGGGCCTGCCCCGGAGCAGAAAATCAGCACAGAGGCTGTGCCATAGGAGTCAGGCAGGAGCCAGGGCAGCTGGGAAGGGGCAGCTCTGGAAGTGATGGAGAGGATGGAGTAGAGTTAAGGATACATTTGATGTCAGGGTCATTAACCTAGTCTATGAAGGCCCATGGAATCAATTCTAGGAACCCATGAATCCTCTGACATCGAGGCATGTGTGTGTGTTTCTGAGGAAGAAGATCAGCACTTGCACAGATTCTCCAGATTTTCACTTACAAGCTGATTCTAGGGCACGATCTTGCCTCCTGTACAAAGCTTCTGATTCTAGTCATCATAATGGGACCTTTCTTCTGGCTAGCCACAGGTGTCTGCTGGTGGGCAGTGGATAGGATTTGGCTAATGGCAGAATTTGATTTTAATTTGGCCGAGGAAAATAACCCTCTTCGGTAAGGACACACAGCCTAATAACTGAGGTTAGGATTAGTGAATTGAATAGTTACTACTACTCTTGGCCCATTTCTTCTGTCTTTATAACGGGGATGCGTGACTTTCATCACATAGGCCATTAACCTCATCTGCATGGTCAGACCCATACGAGAAACACTACTTGTACTTTGTTCTCATTGCTTTTCATACAGACACCCCACCCCCAATGGGAAATGGTCATCTGGTTAATTTTGGATTTTTTTTCAGTGTGTTCTAGTCCATTAACTGAGTTAGTTGTATGGCCCCGTACATTAGCTCTAACTCTCATGATGTCCATCATGGTGGGTCCCGAGGGACAGAGTAGGGCAGTGAGGTGTCTCAGAAGGAGCTTTTGGGAAGAAATCATAGGGTACAACTTTTAGCTAATTTGCTAATAATTAATGAATCTGACTTATGCTCAAAAAAGAAAGCACACATTTGTCTTTTCACCTCCGTTTTCCATGAAAATGTGCCTGTTCCCAGTTACACAAAGGAGTGCCCAACTGCCATAGTGCACCCAGACGAGTAAACACACAGCTGGACAGAATCTGGTCATTCTAGTGGAGGTCGCCCACCCCTCTTGGTGAAGCACACTGCTAGTTGAGCTGGTGTTCTGTAGTCTATTCTGGGAAAGAAGGGAAGTCAGAAGACACCTCTCAAATCCAACACGTCCATGATCAAGATGACATAGTGCTATATCTCTTTTATCTGTTTTTAGTCAGAAATATGTATATTCCAGGGACCTATATTTGTATAAAAAAGGAAGGGGCCAGCAAACATAGACCTCAGGTTTTCTGCTAACTCTTCCATATGTAATATCCTGTAGACAGGTGGTACGTCACAGGAAGGAAATATGAGCCAGGACCAAGAGCCAAGGGACACGGTTTGTTATTGCTGGCCACATTATGTTGTGTGACCTTTGGCAGGGGGGGATGATGAGGATGGAAACACTTGTTTAGAAAGTAACTTTATGGTCATATCTTCTTTGCACCCAGTATCTACATTATACTGGACTCAGCCTTAACTCTAAATGTTTGCTCAGATTATTCCATACTTGGCTTTCTCTGTTGACCTACATGGGCAAAATAGTGGAAAACAGCCCTAGTTAGACCTGTTATTTTCTGCACAACATAGCAAATGTCTTACAAATCCTGAGTGTCTTTTAAAATCCCATGCCTTATAAATCCTGAGTGCAGAGAGAGATTTTGTGTGCGATTTTCAATTTATTGGAAAATCATCTTTAATTTCCCACAACACATAAAGAATGACTCCACCTCCAGGTTAGGAGTGTTGCAAAAAATATTTTTTAGTACAGTTATTGTTAGAAAGTAGGAAATTTTTGTAAAACTGAGAGCGATGTGTGTATAGGTGTATCTATATACATATGCATGTGTTTGTATACACACATATACACACTCCACATATACACATACACTCCACATATACACATATACACACTCCACTTCACAACACTATCTCTTTTAGTAGTTGTACTATTATTGTAATTTACTGAAATACCTTACTGACTCCCTGAGAGAACTGATTTAGAAAGAAAAACACTTTGATTCTCTTTTCCCCTCTTTTCTCCTTGAAAGCAAATTAGAAACTTAGTTGCTTTACCTTTTTAGGCAGTAATGAGACCTTAGTGACCTTAGTTACTTAAAAGAGCATGGATTCTCAAGTATCATGTTTCCTCTCTGCATATACGAAATAAAAAACCAAATGCATGTTCCCAGGTGCCCCAAAATTACAACAGAATTCCTTTGGAATATGTGATCATATGTGAACTATAGTTTACCCTTGAATGTTCTAGAAAAGTAGGACATTTTTAACCAATTAATTTTTAATATTACTATATATGTCATATATTATTATTATTATGCATTAATATAAATTGAAGTTTTGAGGTGTTATGATAGAAACGGAATTTATAGTTACCAGGTCTGCTGTGAAACCCACTTCTGCATATTGGGAGCATGGAAGACCCAACTCCCTTCTGAGCGTTATTTAGATGGTGGGATAAGCTAATGAATGTTATGGCCTGAATTATGCCCACGCCCCAGCTTCATATATGTTGAAGCCCAAACGCCAGGACCTAAGAATGTGATTATGTTTGGAAATAGGAACTTTAAACACATTTAAGGTAAAATGAGGTCATATAGGTGGGCCCTGGTCCAATATGACTGATGTTCTTGGAAGAAGCAGTAAGGACACAGACATAAGCCAGAGGAAAACCGTGTAAAGGTACAGGGAGAAGACAGCCAACTACGAACCAAGGAGAGAGGCCCCAGAAAAAGAACAAACCCGTGAACAGTTGATCTCAGACATCTAGACTCAAGAACTGTGAAAAGACAGTTTTCTGTTGTTTAAGCCAGCCCCTCTGTGGTAATTTGCAACGGCAGCCCTCACAGACTAAATACCCACTAAACTATAAAACGCCATGACAGCTGGATCACTAGTTTCCTGCCTCTGACAACAGACTGTTTTTGAGGGCTTTGCCTCTATATAAACATATATGTCTAAATTCCAATTATGGTAATTCACATTGCATCATTTTTTAAAGATAGATTTATTTATTTATTTGAGAGAGAGCAAGAGAGCTCAAGATGAGGGGAGCGGGAGGGGGAGAAGCAGACTCCATGCTGAGCAAGGGAGCCCGACACAGGCCTCGATCCCAGAACCCTGAGATCATGCCCTGAGCTGAAGGCAGATGCTTAACCCATTGAGCCCCCCAGGCACCCCCACATCTCTTCATTTTAAAAAGCAACGCTGTTCAGTCCCTCTGGCTTACACCATTAGTAGCTATTACTAAATTTTCTTTGGACTTCAAAATAATGACATTTAATTTAATTTAAACTTTTCAATGATTAACTCCAGAATTCCATCTAATTTGTCTACATTATCTTTGTTGTGTCTTTTATGTGAAAGACACAATGGAAATTGTGAACTTAAAAAAAAAAAAAGACCATATAAATAACCAAAGTTGTGGTCATTGTGCACTCTCGAGTTCTTGTTAGTTTATTGCATGAGTCGCTCTGCGTGTATCTGGAACCATTTGTTTTTTATTTTTATTTTTTTAATATTTATTTATTTACTTATGATAGACATAGAGAGAGAGAGAGAGGCAGAGACACAGGAAGAGGGAGAAGCAGGCTCCATGCCAGGATCCCGACTTGGGACTCAATCCTGGGACTCCAGGATCGCACCCTGGGCCAAAGGCAGGCGCCAAACCACTGAGCCACCCAGGGATCCCCACCATTTGTTTTTAAATTTGATGTGCAAAGTCACTTTTACTGCGTGTCAGTTTAAAAAAATTAAAAGTTTAAGGCACAATGTCATTAAAGAAGGCATCACAAGGGGAAGAAAAGTATTCACAGGCACTGATGTTTGGGAATAAACAGACTTACGCAGAATTTGACCCCAAAAAAGGAGCATATAAAATACAGTTTGGAAAGTCAGAAGAAAGTATTGTCAATCTCAAGTACAGAAGGTAGCTGTGACCAAGGGAAGGGGGCAGAGGTCAGAATGGATCTGTAGTAGGGATGTCACGACAAAATACCACAGGCTGAGGAGTTTCAATAACAGAAACCTATTTTCTCACAATTCTGGAGGCTGAAGTTCACGCCCAAAGTGCAGTCGGGGTTGATTTCTGCTGAGGCCTCCCTTGCCGGCTTGCAGATGGCTACCTTCCCCCTTGTCCTCACGCGGCCTTTCCTTTGTGCGTGCGTGCAGAGGGAGCTCTCTAGCATGGCTTCCTCTTTTTGAAAGGATAACAGTCCTCTCAGATGAAGGCCCCCCTCTTACAACCTCACTTCACCCCTAAACAACCTCAGAGGCCCTATCTCCAAATACAATAAAATTGGGGCTTAGTATGAATGTAGGGGGAGCACAGTTCAGCCCGTAACATTGGTCTGTCCAGCCACTCCTTCCCCCCACGCACAAATTCATGTCCTTTTCAAATGTAGAATGCATTCACCCCACCATGCACCCGTCAGCCCCCAAGCCCCTAACCCACTCCAGCATCATTTCCAAGTTGACGCTCACTAAATGTCATCTAACTCAGGTATGAGTGAAACTTGAGGCACAACTCACCCTGAGGCAAGATTCTGCTCCAGCTGTGACCCTGTGAAATCAAACCAAGTCTGTGCTTTCAGGGTAGAGTGGGTGGCCATAACATAGGCGCTCTGGTTCCACAAGGAAGAAATCTGAAGGAGGAAAGGGTAACAGGTGGCAAGCAAATCCAAAACGTAGCGAGGGAAGTCCCATTAGAACTAGAACTTAAGGCTCAGAAATAATCCTCTTGGGCTCAACGCTCTGCTTTCTGGGCCCATGGCGGTGGTGGGGACGAGGGGGTGCCCAGCATCAGTTCCACAGCCCTGGGTGGTGCCCCCCCCCTCCACCGCCATCTATGCGGTGCCCCACCCTGCAGCGCTGTGAGGCGGTAGCCTTGGCCGCGGAGAGAAGGTGGCCCTACCCTCTGAAACCAGGGGGGAGACAGCCTTGCCCCCACCGACACCAGCCCCCTCCAGGCCTGTACAAATGATGGCAGCTCTGCTGATCTCCAAATCTCCATTGGTGTCTTTCCTTCCTTTTCTTGAAGGGTACAGCCTGCTAGCAGCTGAATCATTCTATCGCCATGTCCCATAGAATCCCAGAAGCCTGGAAACTTTCCTTTGTTTCATCCTGTCCTTGTCTCCTTCTATTCAGACTGGCAGTGTCTCCTGTGCCATCTCTATTCCTGGCTTCGGCTGAGGTGGCTGATTAAAATCGTAGGTAGTCTCTTTATAGGAAAGCGGTTTCCAACCACACCTTTGGTGTTCTATCCAGAATGTGCTTTATTATTATTATTATTATTATTATTATTATTATTATTGGAATATGGGTAGGCTGAGAATTTTCCAACTTTTCAAATTTTGGTGGTGTTGTGGCCTAAGAGTTTCTCTTCAATTTCTCTCTCTCCTTTCTCATTTTATCATAAGCAGTAGAGACTAGGCAACACTTTCAAATGTTTCCTTTGAAATCCCCTCAGCTAAGTATCTAATTTCACCACTCACCAGCTCTGCCTTCCACAGAACATGAGAACACACGTCAGCCAAGTTCTTAGCCACTTTATGACAAGAATCACCTTTTCTCCAGAGACCAATAGCAGATCTTCATTTCTACTGAGATCTCACCAGAATCACCTTTAATGCTCATATTTCTACCACTGTTCTGTTCATGATGATATGTGTATTCTCTGAGATGATGAAAGCTTCCTCTATGGCTCTCCTCTTTTCTTTCCGAGCCTTCACCGGAATCATCTTTAACATCCATATTTCTACCAACCATCCTTCAGAGCCATCTAGGCTTTCTTTAGCATGCTCCTCAAAGCTCTTCTAACCTCTACCCATTACCCAGTTTCAAAGCCATGTCCACATTTTTACATGTTTGTTACAGCAGCACCCCACTTCACTGCCCTGAAATCTGTATCAGTTTGCTTGGAATGCTAACAAAATACCACAGACTGGGTTGTTTATTTTATTTTTTATTTTTATTTTTATTTTCTTTAAGATTTTACTTATTTATTCATGAGAGACATAGAGAGAAAGAGAGGCAGAGACAGGCAGAGGGAGAAGCAGGCTCCATGCAAGGAGCCCGACATGGGACTCGATCCTGGGTCTCCAGGATCAGGCCCTGGGCCGAAGGGCTCCAAACCGCTGAGCCACCTGGGCTGCCCAGATTGGGTTGTTTAAACAACATAAATTGAGTTCCTCACAGTTCTCTATGCTGTAAGCACAAGATCAAAGTGCTATTAGGGTAGGTTTCTTTTTTTTTTTAAATTTTTATTTATTTATGATAGTCACATCACAGAGAGAGAGAGAGAGAGAGAGAGAAAAAGAGAGAGAGGGGCAGAGGGAGAAGCAGGCTCCATGCACCGGGAGCCCGATGCGGGATTCGATCCCGGGTCTCCAGGATCGCGCCCTGGGCCAAAGGCAGGCGCCAAACTGCTGCGCCACCCAGGGATCCCTAGGGTAGGTTTCTGGTAAGACTTCTTTTCCTGATTTGTAGACAGCTGCCTTCCTACCATATCCCCTGCCTTGTTCTTTTCTCTCTTCATGAACAGAGCTCTCTGGTATCTCTTTCTCTGCTTATAAGGATATCAGCCATATCAGATTAAGACACCCCCCCTTATGACCTCATTCAACCTTAATTGCCCCCCTTAAAGACTGTCTCAGAACACAGTCACACTAGAGGTTAAGGCTTCAACATACGAATTCAGTCTATCATAGAACCTAAGGAATCCATTTAAGAGCTTTGCTTTGGTTTAGAGAGAAATGAAGGATGGGCTAGAAGTAGGGATGAAATCCTCCTGGAACCCTCCAACAATATTCTGGATCTAGAGAGAACTTCAAGAAGTCATTTCTTAACATTTAGCTTCAGGAAGTGAATATCCAGCTAACCTGGAAGAGATGAGTTTCTATTTTCTTTTTAATATCCATGAGTCTCTACAACCATGTTTTTTTTTAATTATTTATTTATGATAGTCACACACAGAGAGAGAGAGAGAGAGAGAGAGAGAGGCAGAGACATAGGCAGAGGGAGAAGCAGGCTCCGTACCGGGAGCCCGATGTGGGATTCGATCCCGGGTCTCCAGGATCGCGCCCTGGGCCAAAGGCAGGTGCTAAACTGCTGCGCCACCCAGGGATCCCTCTACAACCATGTTAAATAGCCTTTCTAAGTCAAGGATTCATTTGATGATAAACAAAATCTTTTTATTTTCATTTTCCACAATCACTGAGAATGATCTGCACATCATACATTCAACAGGGATTCGTGTCATTTGCTTCACATAGCAGGGGATGACAAAGAAGGGAAAGTCAAGTTTCCTAGTCTAAAGAAGTGTAAGATAGTTGTTGAGCTAATAGGAATACTCACATGGATCAATTCATCCAGATACTTCTGTCATCAAATCACCCCTTTTACCTTAGTGGAACTGCATTAGATTGGAAATGAGAAGACCTGGACTCTGGTCCCAGCTCAACCACTAGTTAGTCATGTAGACATCATGAATTTAATCTCTCTGTATCTCTGTTTTGTTATGTGTAAAATGGTGGTAGTAGGAATAAGTGGTTGAACTAAAAAAAAATCTCTAAATACCCTTTAGCTCTTTCTAATTCTACAATTGTCATATATATATATGTATATATATACATGTCTTTATTAAGTTTATTATTTTTGGGTACAATTGTAAATGGGATGGTTTTCTTAATTTCCCTTTCTGCTATTTCATTAGTTGTGTATAGAAATGCAACAAATTTCTGTGTAATGATTTTGTACTCTGCAACTTTACTGAATTCATTTATCACATTTAGTAGTTTTTGGGTGGAGTCTCTAGGGTTTTCTACAAATAGTATCATGTCATCTGCAAACAAAGTTTTACATCTTCCTCACCAATTTGGATGCCTTTTGTTTCTTTTTCTTGTCTGATTGCTGTGGCTAGAACTTCCAGTACTATGTTGAATGAAAGTGGTGAGAGTAGACATCCTTGTTTTGTTCATTATCTTAGTGGAAAAGCTCTCACTTTTTTACCATTTCTAAAACTTCCCTGACATAGCCTTATAGGATAAGTTGTCCAACACTCCATTTATTTTTTGTGTTTCATGTTACCATGGAAACTATGTTTCACTAAAGTATTAATGCTAAATATAGCAAAAGAATTATTCCTGGGCCTTGAATATCATTCTTCTTTTATTTCTCCATATCATGTCTCTCTTTTCTCACAATGGAAGTTAGGCGAGAATTTTGTAACCCAGAATAAGGTTGAATATGATATGCCATAAGAACATGAAGAAACCAGTGGAGAATTCAGTAATGCTTTCAACCAGTTCAAAAATAAAAATTACTGTTTCTAAAAGAAGGAAATTAGCCGAACTATTGACAACATACCCCTTTCCCTTATTTTCTATGGAGGCAATATTTCATTTATAAGGAATTAGATGCTTTGGTGTTATTTGGGGGAAAGAATGAGACACAGTGTAATTTATGACCATGACAATGATCTTAATCTTTTCTTCCATTGACTCTGGGTGTCAGACACAGCTCAAGTGGAGAGGCCTGTCATTTAGAGTATAACCTTTCAGAGTGACTTGTGCATTCCTGCATGTCTAAGGTTAAACCTGTTTGACATGGTACCTGGACATATAATGCCTTGAAATTTGATTCCAAAAGTTCGTATACCAAATAATACTATTTTTTAAGGTAGGGATTGTCTTCGTTTATAAATAGAGGTTCCTTATTAGATCTTCAGATGATGTCATTGCTATATTTGCCCTGCAATCTCAGAGGATCAGGTTCAAGTCTCAAATTCTCAGACACTGGGTAAGGAGAAGCTAAGAATGTGACAAAATGATAAGCATAGTCTCCTGTAAAAAGAATTCATCCATCTTACTTTTCAGCACCTTTTGTTGGTGGATTTTATCCCTTTAATCTGAGAATCCTCCCAAAAAAAAAAAAAAAAAGCCACCTTCCTCTCAAAAGACTGACCAGGGAAAATGAAGAGGAAATAAATGTTTGAAAATGATAATTAGCTGATACATAAATACTATTGAGTAATTTATTTTGAGGACTAAATGTGCATTTCCTCTCTTTGCATAGGATACGTGCAGGGCAAAATTGCATGAAATGGTAAGAGGATTGAAGGTTGAGCACTCAAAGCCTTGGTGAAATGGATATTAGGCTTAAGCACAATATTTCAGAACACAAATTAGATAGCAGACAAACAAAGCGTGACAGAGCAGGCAAGAGATTCAAGAGGAACACTCTGCAAAGCCTGACAGGAGCAGCTAGCAATTTCTTATTTTTATCCTCATAAAGCAGAATTCCTCACAGGGCCTCCACATGCCTCAGGCTCAGACATGATTAAACACCATACCTTTTAAAATGTTTTACTATTCCAAGCTGAGGAATATATAAATAACCCCTGTCCAGCTACCACTCCTTAGCCTGGAATTTCAGCCGAGTGCCTTCTGGGCTTCAGTCGGCTCTGACTGGACTCCACACAAGAATGACAAAACATCTGCTTTGTGAGCATCCTGGGAGTCTGGACGTAAGGAGAAGTGAAGGGGACAGGGACAGCCTAGGAAGGTGGTGGCAGGAGCAGTCAGCAAAATGGAGCCCCATTGTTTCTTGCCTTGGCATATTTTAAGAAATGATGATAAAGTTGTAGCCATGTGGTGGACTGAGGGAGGTCCGAACTAACTCCCACTCAGATGGAGGACAAAAGTTCTAAAGTCCGACCAAGTGGCTGGGATGGACAGGGACACAGGGCTTCTCCGAGCAAGCAGATGTGAACATGTGTATGTGCTAGAGTTGCAGTGTGTCAGAATTCACACCTAAAGTAATAATAGGCCACCCTCACTGTGATCTGTACGGAGAAGTTCATACACCATGAGGTCCTGATTGGTGGGCAGGCCTGCTTCTTGTCTGGCCTAATCCAGCCCTGACCTGCCTCTCTAATCTTGCCTCCCACTACCACCTGGGTACCAGCCAAACTGAATATTCCTTTCACCCCCAAATGGCATCTTGATTCCTACTTCCATGCTTTTTCTTACATTGTTGAAGGCCCTGTACCCTTTTTTCTCTCTCTCCCCATCCCATCCCCCTCTCTCTTCTCTTTCACATTTAAGGATTTCTTTCCTATCAAATCCCCGTTCAAGTGTCACTCACTTCCAAAACAATTTACCTATAAATTGTGAACCACCATTTTTAAAACAATGGTCCTCAAACTATCTACCTCAAAACAAAATGCCAGTTTCTGAGCCCCAGCTCCAGACTCAGAATGAGACTTAAAGGTGGTGAAACCAGGAACCTGCATTTCAAGCAGCTCTCCAGGTCTTCTCTGCTCTTCACTATGTGAGGATATAGTAAGAAGTCAATAGTCTACAACCTGGAAGAGGGCCCTCACCAGAACCAGACTGTGCTAGCCCCCTCACCTCAGACTTCCAGCTTCCAGAACTGTGAGAAATACATCTCTGTTGTTACTCAGCCCGAACAGACTAAGACACATTCTCTCTGAGCCAGTAATTCCATCCCTGGGAATTCATCCTATAACAGCAAGTCACTTAAGAACATACATACAACCCACTGCATTGTCTATAGCAAAACACTGCAATCAAATTAAATGTCCAAAAATTGAAAACTAATTGAATGTTACATACATACATTTATACAGGCCTGCACAGGCACAGAACACTTCTAGAAACATATGCAGAAAATGATAGCTATTGCCTCTGAGGAAGGGACTGGAATGAGGCTGGGTTTGGGTGAAAGAATCACTTTTTCCTTTATATTATTTGGGATTGTGTGAATTTTTAATTAATTTATTTATTTACTTATTAATTTATTTTTACCACTTATATTATTTTTTCAATTACAAAATTAAATTACAATTTAAAAACATATTAGAGCTTGCTCAAAACTTCTTATGATAGGCTGAAAAATAGCTCTTTCACAAAAAGAAAAAAAAAATCAGGTGCTAATACCTGCGAGGTTTAAAGGACTTTGAAGACTGATTGCATTGATGCAGCCACCAAAAGCTGTAAGAAGCAAGGAACTGATTCTCCCTGAAAGTCTCCAGAGAGAGCAGACTCCTTGACACCTTAATTCTGCCCATTGAGAGTGATTGCAGACCTCTGGCCTCAACTGTGAGAGAAAACATTTCTGTCATTTTAAGCCACTATAAGTTTCTGGCAATTTGTTATAGCAGCTACAAAAATTAATATACCTCTCGATTAATTGAATATGATGCAAATATTATTAAAGATCATTGCTCTAGAAATTGAGAGGAGACTAGAGAGTGGCCAGGTCATGGGAACAGAGATGCCACTTAGGGTGTTTGTGGCAAAGGGATCATAGTGAAGAACTGTGCTTGTGAAAATGCAGAAGAAGAAAGAGTCCAAGAAACACCTTGAATAAATATTTGAAAGAATATTCACAAGAAGGTCTACAAGAGATACCGATAAGGAGAAATGAGTTTTTTAACAAGTGGTGCTGGATATCTATTCAGAAAAAAAATGAACTTTGACCCCTATATCATACCATAAACAAAAATCAATTCCAGATAGATTGCAGCTTTTAACATGAAAGGCTGAATATGATGCATATTCAAAATAGAAGAAAACATCTTTGTAAGCTTGCTGTAAGCATAACTTTCTAAGGCAGATCATAAAAGAGATAATCATAAAGTAAAAAAAAACAACAACAGTGATCAAAAGACACCAAAAAGAGTGAAAAAGAAACTCACATAGTAGAAGAAAGTCATAGTACACATGTCTGACAAACGGGTCATATGCTGCCTATACCAAGAACTCCTATTAATAAAAATGAGCAAAAAACTTGAGCAGACACTTCACAAAGAAGACAGATGTCTAAATTCGCCAAAAAGCAAATGAAAAAATATTCATCTTCATTAATCATCATGAAATGCAGATTTAAATCACAATGAGATAATATTACACAACCCCAGAGTGGGTGAAACATAAGTAAGAGGAGAATTTTTCAAGTATTTCTGAGGATATGGAGAAACTGGAACTTTCATATACTCCTGGTTAAAATATAAATGGGGAGAACCACTTTGGAAACTATTAAGATTTGCCAGTACCTACTAAAGCTGAAAATATGCATAATCTATGACTTAACATTCTGTTCCCTGAGCCCTGTAAAACTTAATACATAGGGGGCACCTGAGTGGCTCAGCAGGTTGAGCGTTTGCCTTCAGCTCAGGTCATGATCCCAGAGTCCTGGGATCAAGCCCCTCACTGGGGTCCCTGCTCAGCAGAGAGTCTGCTTGTCCCTTTTCCTCTTCCCCTTTCCCCTGCTCGTGTTCTGTGTCTCTCACTTTCTCTCAACTAAATACATATTTTAAAAATAAATAAACAAATTTAATACACATGTTCATCAGTAGGTATATTTTAGAATGTCCATAGCAGTTCTATTCATTATAGTCCCAAATCAGAAATTACCCAGATGCTCATTAATAATAGAGTAGATAAATATGTTATGGTCTAGCCACACAGTGGGATATACTGTACACCCCTGAGAGTGAATTATCTACCACTAAATTTCACGAATATCTATTTATTGTTATTTTATATATTCTAGCATTGTTTGATTTTTGGGTTTTGGTTTTACCATGTATATATTACTTTTTCAATCACAAAGTTCAATTTTAAAGATTATATTAGGGCTTGAGGGGCACCTGGATGGCTCAGTTGGTTTAGCATCCAACTCTTGATTTCAGTTCAGGTCATCATCTCAGGGTTGTGAAACTGAGCCCCACAATGGGCTCCAAGCTCAGCAAGGAGTCTGCTTGTTCCTCTCCCTCTGCTCTTCCCTCCCCACTTGTGCTCTCTCCCTAAAATAAATAAATAAATAAATAAATAAATAAATAAATAAATAAATAAAATCTTTTTAAAAAGTTTCTTGTTAGGACTTGATTTTTCTCAGAAACATGAAAGAAGCTAGACATACAAGAATATATACTGTGTGATTCCATTACATAAAAGGGAGAAAACAGCAAAACCCTATATGCTGTCAGAAGACTGGATTATGGTTATGCTGGAGGGAAGAGGTAACAGCATAGGAACTGTAAGGAAATAGCAATGACTTACTCCTTTATCAGGGTACTGATTACATGTGTTCTCTTTCTGAAAGTTCAAGCTGCACACTTATATGTACAATTCTCTATACAAATTACATTAAAATTTCTGGAAAACCCAGAGGCCTGATAAAATATGCAGATACATGGATGTAAAAATCTTGCTATGTGGGGCATCTGAGTGGCTCAGTCAGTTAAGCATCTGACTCTTGATTTTGACTCAGGTCATGATCTCTGGGTTCTGGGATCGAGCCCCACATCAGGCTTCACGCTCAGTAGGGATTCTACCTGAGATTCTCTCTCCCTCTCCCTTTGCCCCTGCTCGTGCTCTCTCTATATCTCTAAAATCAATACATAAATCTTAAAAACATATGTTGATATGTGTCCCTACATGCTACGCATGCACAGAACACTGCTTTATAGAGGGTTTAGCAAGCTTAGCAAAAGCATTCTGAAGCTGAGCACTGAAAGTCCTTGTGTCCCTTGTGCTGACTTGCCCTTTCTCATAATTTTATTTGAAGTCACACAAAGTTTGGTATTTAGGCATTTCAGCACATTTCTCTTCTCCCAGTGGAGGGGAAAAAAAGGAAATGTCACATGAAGACTTCTATATCTCAGATGCAATTCTGCAAAATGTTCTTAATCATCCTATTTTCATCTCTAAGCCAGTCTTCTTGACTTAGCAGGCTTATTTTTAGATAACTGTGCAGTTGATAGTTTAGAACAGCCTCTCCACCCACCTCCTCCTCTTTCTCTGCCAGACCCTATTCAGTTGGGAATTTACATTTTCAACTGTCCAGAAGAATTATGGTGATGTTGGGAATGAGCCCATGTGGAAAGGGCAACCATACTAATTGGATAAGACCTCATGTTTGTAGCGGAACATTCAAAAACTAAAGTAATGACCATTTAGTTTGAAACTGAGGCTTCAAGAACTAGAAATGAGCTATGAAACATTCACATTCAGGTCCCAGGGTCGTATGACCATTCTAAACCATAAGACATATTAGCCGTAAAGTCAAATATCAGGTTTTGAAAATGAAGCACCCAGCCATCTACTCGGTGACTCTCGTAGTGACTCTCTCAACAGCATCAGCATCCCCTGGGGGACTTGTCAGAAATGCACATTTTCAGGACTGCCCTAGATGTACTGAATCAGAAGTACATCTGATCTGATACATCTGATATATCTGTAGAAGTATCTAGTAATAGGGTCTACAGACCTGTTTTCACAAGCCCCCCAGGTGACTACGAGGCCCTCGGGTACAAGTGTGAGAATCACTGGTATAAACAAGTATTCTTCTACAAAAAGTTAAACGTAACCCTTGTGCTGCATCATGCAAATGCATTTTTCACTTATTTAAGTAAATATGATAGAAATTTCATTAGCATTTTTTTTTTACTTTCTCCATAAGCTAGAAATACTAAAGGAATATCTGACAACACAAACTCTCTTTCTGCACAGAGACACGGATGTGAGTGGGTGTGTGTGCATTTGCATGCTGAGGCCTGACCCGGATTGGGCCAGTGGTGCCACAGCTGTCTACTGGCTACTATAACCTGCAATTATTTCATTTGCTTGGGTTTGAAAATTTCTCTAATTTTCCAAACTCTGCCCACCACTTAGTGTGAGAACACCCAGAAATAGGTCTGCAAGTCCTTCAGTAGAGCCCAGTTCAATTTAAGGGAGCAGGTGAAAGTTTAAATTTTTCCCTCAGGGGGAATTCTGAGTGCCAGAAAAATCTCCCAGATAGGGTTTTGGAAATAACTTTTTTTTTTTTTTGTTTTTTTTTTTTTTTTTTTGCTTTGCCACTGAAGCAAACCAACTCAAGCTAAAAGGAGACAATCTTTGGACTCAACTCCCCATGGAAAAGCTCCATCATTTAAGTTGGAAAGGTTTACTGAAGTTTCATAAATGTTTATTGAGCATCCATCATATCTAAGGACCTGTGGACATATTCTACGCAATGTGAAGATCATGGGGTGCGTGATCGGATGGGGTGCCATATCCTCACCTCTCTCCCACTATGATTCCCCTTGAACAGGAGGGCTGTATGGCAAGTGGCAGACAGCCAACCTGAATTAACTTAAGCAAGAAAAAAATGGAAAGAAGGGAGAGGCAAGTCTTGGGATTTTATTGGCATATCCATCCAAACTTTGGAAAGAGCAAGGATGAAATATGCAGAACAGAAGTCTAGAAGCAGTGACTCAAACACCATCTGGAAACTCTGTGTGCATCTCTTGTCTCTGCTTCTGTTTTTGTTACCCTCTCTCTGGGGCTCTCTCCCCACCTCCATCCCTCCCTCCCTCCGCCGCTCTCTCTCCTAGCTGCTGTATTGAGATATCAGCCACGGGGCATAAAAATGACCCATTGAAAGTGCACAATCCAACAACTCTTAGTGTGTTCACAGAGATGTGCATCCACCTTCATAATGCATTTTAGAATATTTTTATTTTCTCAAAGAGAAACCTTGCACCTCTTAGCCATCACCTTCCATCACCCTCCTCCCAACCTCCCCATCACCCCCACCACTAGGAAACCACCAATCTCCCTTCTCTCTCAATAGAAAAGGCTGAATATTTCATATAAATTGAATCATACAATACATGGTCCTTCGTGAGTGACTTTTTTCTCTTAGGATGTTGTCAGGGATCATCCTTGTTGTTGCCTGGAACAGAACCTCATTTCTTTTTATGGCTGAATAACATTCTGTTTATGGAGATACTACACTTTACTTCTCTGTCAGTTGACAGACATTTCGGTTGTTTCTACTTGTGGGCTGTTATGAATAATGCTAACAGCATGTGCTTAACCCTCTCCCCCAGGTGGTGGGAATCTAGCTGTAGTCAGCTCTGTGTTCACTCCTAGTCCCTAATAACGTCACAGTCAGAGAGGAGTACTATCTTCCCTACCTGTTTTCAATGAAAAAAAGAAGGTATGTGATTGGCCTACTCAGTACAATCTTCAATCAATTTAAAGCACCGGGGAGATGGAGCTATTGAACAAGATGGCCCCTACTCCCCAAACCCCTTGTCTAAAGCAAGTGAATGAAGTATTTATATCGAAAAACGAAGGGCAGTACAAATATGCATGCTGTGAAACTTCAGTTGTGCAGCCTGTCCTCTTTTTGTCTATTTTAGCTTTTTTCTGCAAATTCACTGAACCTTAAGCATATGAGGTCAAGAGATTTGACGTCATTCGATGTGACATCACGAAGCTATAAGCTCTGCAGTCCTTCAGAAGCCCCTGGAGAGCCTCAAGAACAAACTAACCTAGAGCGAGTGCAGATTCAAAAGCAAGGAGACTAGGTGGTACGAGGGGAATCCACCCAGTCAGTCAACCATCAGATACTAATTACATACCTACTACGAGTTAGACATCACGCTAAGGAGCAAAGCTTCGAAGATACACAGTGATTTGGGGACTGCAGTGATCTTTGCTGCAGGCCTTCTTTGCTTCTTTGACTCTTTATTCTTCTCTCTTTCTTTTTTTTTTTAAACTCAGGGTGGCCTGTGAATGTACAGGCTTAGCACGGTGTGCCCCATGGTTTCAAATTTGTAGATTTGTTTCACTGTCAGTGACCCAGATTTGCTGTGCACCAAAGTGCAACAGGCTCCTCAAGACTAGGCTTTGGACCAAGGAGAGAGAACAAAGAACTCTCAAATCTGGAACAAATCAATTCTGAAAAACCATGCAAAGTTACCAGGGACTAGGGTTTTTGGTTTTATTTTGTCTTTAGCATAGGTGAGGATTGAACTTCGTAAGGACGAATTCTAAGAAGGATCATACCTTCGCATTACGTGGTCCTGCAGATTTCTTCAGATTTCTCTTCAGATTTCTCCTTTCCCTTGGAGCTCTCCCACCACCACATTATCTTATTATCCTGAGAAGTGGTCCCCTTGAAAATTTTGATTAATCTCAGTTAAAACCCTTGACTAAACTGAGACAGGGCTAGAGTTGCCAGATGCTATTGGAAAACAGTATGAAAATAAGAAGAGGTAGCATAAATAACATTGTCTGTGGAACTCCTCAAAAGTGTTCTATAACTGGGGCACCAGGGTGACTCAGTCAGTTAAGTGTCCAACTCTTGATTTGGGCTCAGGTCATGATCTCAGGGTCATGAGACTGAGCCCCACATCGGCCTCCCCACTGACCCTGGAGCCTACTTAAGATTCTCTCTCTCTTTCCCTTTGCCTCTCTCTACCCCAGCTTACACGCATGGGCACATCTCTCTCTCTCTCTCTCTCTCTCTCACTCTCTCAAAAAAGTGTTCTATAACTTCCTGTGGGACCCTGAGAAAACCACTATATTCTTTTAGCCTCTTTTTCCTCTTCTGGAAAATGAGATTAATATTACTCATCTTACAGGTTTACACCAAGGGGTAAGTAATATTTTTTCTCTTGACAAATAAATCCTGAGGGCCTATGAGGTGTCAGACACTGATTGAGATAATCAGTGACTTACACACATACAAAAATCATGCCCTTGTGGAACCTACATTCTAATAGGGGAAGCTAGATAATGAGCAAGTCAATAAGTAGCAGGGTTGCAAACTGGGGCCTCAGAAGGAAACAGCCAGTCGCGGGTTCCTGTGAAGCAGCTTAGTTCATTTCCAGGAGTGGAAATATGTGGTGTGTGGTCTGGATTTTCCATCCTGGCATTGTAACTGCCTTACATGATTCTCAAGCCACTTGTAAACTTTTATCATACATTAAAACTAGGTGATACTTGTGCTTTCTGGGAAAAAGAAAAAGGCTGTTGCTCAGGGTGGAGAGAAGACAGCAAGAGGTTGGTAGAAGGCAAGAGCAATGGAGAGAAATGTCTGGAGGTGAAGTCCAGTAAGAGATGATGAAGGTCAGTATAGAGGACTGTGGGTGCATTTTTATTTTTATTTATTTTTATTTTTTATTTTTTTGGCAAATCTCAGACTTATCAAGAAAGGAGAAACTCATGAAGAAGAGATTGTGTGGGATGGAGCCTCAGGTCACATTTGCTAAGCATTCAAGGGAAACCCCCAAATCAGGAAATCTGGGAACCTTATGACTACCTATGTGACGTTCTGTACACATAGTAAATGATAAGTGTTCCTTTGCTTCTTCCTTCTCCTTTATTTCTATAATAAAATAACAGAAAAAAATAAAAGATATGAGAATCTATTGACCTGACAAGGCACAAGGCATGGAGCTTTGAGAGATGATTTCCTACAAGGCAATACTGATGCAACATACTTATTATATACCTTTTCAAGGCTCCTCACTCCCCAGATTCTGGTCTGTCGTCACATGACAGATCCCATTGTTCTTTTCTTTACAAAGAATTGGTGCTCGAGTGGTCTTGCCTTCATTCCTTTCGAGGCTTAAGAAAATTTTCACTGGACTTCACGACCCCAGCTCAGTCCTGATGTCTAGTTTTAAATGTCTTTCCCTCGCCACACATGTGATTGAGAGATGTGTTACATTTGGTGACAGGCATGGTCTCATCTCTAACTGGTCTTGTTCCCTAAACATGTGGTGGCCTGGCTGTATGAACTCTATCCAAAGGATGCTCTGATAGACAAACCATAGAGTCAATAGGCCGAAAGCACCATTATCAGGATGGTTGTCCTGAAACAGTGTAGAGATAATCATATGTTCTTTCCTGGGGCCTCTCTTTTCTCTTTATTCTGCATTTGGACATTTCTCATCAAAGCAACAGGAGTTCATTTTTCCTCTCCTCTCTGGTATTTTTTTCTGACCTCTTTGCTTGAGAGTGACTATTTACAGGTAAGCTTGGAGATGGGAGTTTGGTTATCACTACACAATTTCATCCATTTAGCCTCCTTGTGAGGCATGCTGGAAAGATCGTAAGGTTGGTTAACATTTTGTAGATCAGTAAATACCTTGTGGGCACTTTAATTTACTTTATAGCTTTTTTCCAAGGCTGGTGAACGTCTGCAGTGGAAGAGTCAGCTCTTCCTTTAAGTGACGGAAGTAAGCCATTCTCAAGTGGAAGGAACACATATTTAAGTTTATGGCAGCTGAAGTTGGCTGAAGCTTGTTCTACTTGGAGCTTGGCAGGCCTCTCTCATATTTCTGCGTAGTCTGTGGATGAGATATCTCTTGTATTTTCCTTCACTGGGATCTTAAAAGTTAAGAATGTATTTAAAAAAAAAAAAAGAATGTATTTTTCATTTGAGACTTCAATAAAGTATGCAGCGATTATATCAACAGTGGAGCTTTGCCCCAGCCTGCAAAACCAGCAAATAGAATGTATTTACAGCATGTTTGTGTTTCACCATCATGATGCTGTGATGTGTGGGCAGCAACTTTCTTTATACAGAGATGGATTTACAGTCAAATCCCAAGAGCACATTATTTCATTCTAAACTGCCTATTCGATTGGTTTAGGCTGGAAGTCGAATTTTAATAGAAGTGGTAGTTTTGGAAATAGTTATGACTAATCATTTTGAAAATACAGGTTCCTGGTGCAAATGATCTAGTTTAAAATGGAGTTATCCCATTTATTTGGCTCAAACTCATGTCCTGAGTCCTGGGGTGGTGTAGTGGCTGATACCAATCTTTCCTTCCATCCCTCACCTTGTATGCAGCCATAGCCACAAGAACGTTGTCACAATAAATCAGAAGGAAATTTTCTTATAAGAAATGCACAAGTCTTGGGGCACCTGGCTAGCTTAGCAGTCGAGCATCTGCCTCTAGCTCAAGGCGTGACCCCGGGGTCCTGGGATCGAGTCCCGCCTCGGACTCCCTGCAGGGAGCCTGCTTCTCCCTCTGCCTGTATCTCTGCCTCTCTCTGTGTCTCTCATGAATAAATAAATAAAATCTTAAAAAAAGAAATGCACAAGTCTTCAGTGTTTGGCAGCCTCTCAAGAGAGCACTGTTTTTCAGACTTGAATTCATTTAACAAGTAATTATTAAACATATATTAAGTGCCAGATTCTGGGAAAATATTTATAGCAGTAAACCAAAAGACACATTTTCTATAGCCATGAGGCATTCTAATGCAGGAGAGTGGTATGTGGAGGATAGAAGACCATCATCAGATGATTGCATAATATGAGGTTAGCCAAGGGTAAGGGCCAAGGGAAAAAAAAAAAAAAGTTAATTTCCATAAGAATCTAACTTGTTGAAAAAGCAGATTCCTCGGTCCACCCACATTGAACTAGAGTGTTCTAAAGCTCTCTGTACCCCAAGAAAGTGTGTCCAGTGCCACTTAAAGTCCAGGGAGAAAGTCAATCTGCTGAGAGGATCCCCCTTGCTCTCTACAGCCCTGCCAGGGCAGCAGACAGACAGACTTGCCTTTGCCTTCTGCGTGGCCTCTGATACCTAGTGAGCAATCATTGGTCAAACATTTTCTACCAGCCCCGGGCACCTGCAGGTTCGGCCCGGAGCACAGTCCCCTGAGCACGCATACTCTCTCACCAGGCTGCTGTAGGCAGGAGCATGCTTAAGAGGAGAAAGCAAGTGTTAGAGAAAAGCATGTGTTACCAGGGAAGGGGTCAGTTCGGTTTTCTTCCTACTAATGACCCAAATGTCCCAGACTTTGGACCTTTACCACGCCGATGATGGGGTTTCCCAAAAAGAAGACTAAACACAAACACCTCATCCCTTGATGAGAGCCTCAAATGGGAAACGTGCACACACGTGCATGTGTATGCACATCAGGAGACAGTGAGAGAGTCCGCCACGGAGCCTCTTGAAGGAAGGGTACTTGGGCAAGGTGTGCTTTCAAAATTTACATATTTACAGACAAAATGTTATCTGTAATTTCGGAGGTAATCCGTCCAGGAGGGGACCTTCACCAGCATGCCCCCAGTTACAGGTGAGAAAAGCAAGGGCCAGCAAGGTAAACAACATCCCCAAGGGCTCACAGCAGCATGACGAGGGCTGTCCCAGGCCAGGCCAGTCCAGTGTGTGGTTCCTGGCATTAGTCTTGTCACCTGTTGAGGGAAATGCTATAATGTCACTCACACAGGCTAATGCAGTGTTATCCTCTTGTCCCACCCTGGTTAACTCTGCCTCCTGTCAACCTTTCTGCACTTGGCAACCTCCCAGGAGGATTCCCTGCCCAGGTTTCTCCTCTGCCGGCCTCTTGTTCACAAGGCCTTACCCAATCCTCACATCCTTAAATAGCAGGTGACTTGTGCACATGGCCCTCCACGGGGCGCCACATTCTCTTTCCTCTTGGCCTGTCTTCTCTTTTGGTCCATTATCTCTTTTCACCTCCTTTTTTTTTTTTATTTTAAAGATTTTATTCACTTATTTATGAGACATACAGAGAGAGAGGCAGAGACACAGGCAGAGGGAGAAGCAGGCTCCCTGCAGGGAGCTCTATGTAGGACTCGATCCGGGACCTCAGGATCATGCCCTGAGCTGAAGGCAGATGCTCAACCAGGGAGCCACCTCCTACTTTGATTATTGTGTATCACAGAGATTGAGAACATAGACGTCACTGTCAAAGAGACTGGAGTGCAAATCCTAAGTGGCCACCAATCCATCATGTGCTCTTGCAACCAGTAACTTCCTTAAGTCTGTTTTCTGATCTGGAAAATGGGAAAATAATCATATCTGCTCCATTGGGTTATCCTGAAAGTCAGTGATTAAAAAGGAAAGCACCTAGCTTAAATCCTCCCCCATAGTATGTGCAAAAATAAACATTCGTTCTTATTTTTACTATTACTAAATAATGAATAGATGCCGGGTTGTTAGACACTTGTTAGAAAATGCATCCTTTTGAATATTTAACACCCTTGACATTGTCACCTCAAAAAATACATACAAAGCTCTTGCATATAATTGCTCGAGAGGGACTCGTGGCAGCTCCCGAGGCACCCTTTCACCTCAGTTAGGGTGCCCCAGCATAGAGTGTACCTCCACTTCCAAAAAGAATATAAGATTAAAAAAAGAATATATGATTTTTAAAGGCTGAACTCATGTCTTCCAATTTTTCTGTTTCCCATAGTACCTATAATGATACCTTGTACTTGGCAAACACTCTATAAATGTTTGAAGATGTGTTGAGGCCAAATTTTCATCCTCCACTGAATGTTGGAATGAGTCACTGGATATCTGGACTTCATTTTCTTTCCTGATGGAGGGAAAAATAAATTTTACTTTCATACTCTTAAGAGGACTGGATGTTGGCACTACTTTTGCCCAAAGCATGAGTTATCAGCCCCAAATGGGACTCTCAGTTTTCAAAGTTCTGTGGCCAGTTCCAAAAAAACAACAGGACATTCAGGCCCCCAAGCCAAATCACACTGGCTAGAAGGAGAGCATGCTCTCAGCCAGCTCCTGAACGGTAAGTGCCCTCCGTCGGTGCTGGCGACCAGACGGTGGCCTCACGCAGTGGCTTCCAGGAGATCGAGTTTGGGGCATGCTCATGGAAAGCAAGCCTGGCTTTCGCTAAATAGGCCAGACGTCGAGCCAACAATTCACCAAGAACTCCGACAATGATTAACTCCTCTTGCCGATCACCTTTGTTAATGTAGACGCACTTATGAACACATGTTCCTTTACCTGCAAGAGTTGATAAAAGGGGTGTTTGTCGAGGTGCAAATATTGTCACGTGAAACCACCTATATTTTGTGTCACTGCCTCCCTCCTTCCTTCCTTTCAGGATTTGGCTTCCCTCCCCTCCCCTGCCACCCCCCCCCCCCCAGCCTCCTCTTAATAGTTTTGGCCCCATCAAGGGGCAAGCATATACTGACTTGCCAAGAGCCCATTTCTGTTTGCTGGGCTATTGGAATTGGTTTTTGCCCCTCTTGAAGTAACTTGTGGATGAATCTTGCACCCTATCACTTAATAGGACGGATGAAAATGCAGTGAGAGTTGCTAGGGAAAATAAAAGAAAAAAGTGAGGTCTCTTTTTATAACTCACGTCAGAATGAAACCTCAGACTTCACCATTCTTGTTCCCTTTTCTTTTTTGACAGATTCTAGCTTTTGTCAGCGCCTGTGTGTCTACTTGCAGCTAAACAGGCCTGCTACCCTGTGCACACGGGTGCGAGGCAGGCTCGGGGGCAGGCGTCCACCTGTTGACCTGTTGACCTGTTGACTGACGAAGGGCAGGAGGAGCGGAGGCTGGGGAAGCCCCGAGTGGATTGGTCCGAGTGGACGGTGTGCTCTGCACACGCCTTCGGCTTAGGCAGAAGGAAGTACAAAGTCAGGTTTCAGGGGCTCACCTGGCAAGGGAGGAACTAACCAGCCAACACAGGAGTCTTCTACTGACCTCAATGTGCGGAAATGAGTAAAAGGCCAGCCTCCAGGTCCCCATGGGGCGTGCATGTGCACACGCAACGTCACATCCACACAGCCACACACTGACATACAACTGCTGCATGCACGACTTTTATTTAAAAGAAAATTCTCAAGGTCTCCGTGTTTTCATCTCCACACTCCCACCAACAAGCTCGTGCCCTCTGTCCTGGCTCTTCAGTGCTCCTGTCTGTGAGCAGAAACCCGAGGAGACCTCTGGGGCTCCAGAGTCCTTGGGAACCACATGGGCCGAGGCAGTGTTCTTGCCCTGAGTCTCCTCTCCTTCCGGCCCTCGTGCAGTCCTGCATGGACGCCAGTCCTCTATCCTGTTTCTTCCTTTCCTACTGGTTTGTAGTGACCCCAGCAGCCTGCTCTAGTCACTAGTGAGTTAAACTTTCCGCCTTCCTGCCCAACCCTACCTCTTAGTAATCTTGCTAATGTATAACTTATCTTTGGAGTCAGAGATTAAAAAAAAAAAAAAAAGACCCAATCAGTGAAACCTTGTCTTTAGAACAGAGCTTTGGCTTAATAACTAGGACCAGGAGCAACTTAGATGAAATGAGGAATGTGATTGAGGCCAAAGGCCTGGAGCCCCTACTGGGGCAATGTGAGCAGGTTTACACGTAGGAAATCAGCCCTGTTCTGACCCCCATTAGGAGAGTTGGAGTCTCCCCTTTGCATTCCTTGAAGAGCTCTAATAAGCGACCTGAAGCTTGACCAGAAACCAACAGGACCTGGAACACCCAGCAAATCAAAATTCCATTTTTCTTGTTTCACACTATCTCCAAGTTTTTAAATATGACCTTCCCTTCCTCCAAACCATGAGAATCGAATTTTCTAAGCCACAAAATCATCAAGAGCAGGGTGGACAAAGCTACGCTGTAGCCTTGTTCTGTCCATCTTGGTACTGATACTGGGTGGCCTTCCCACCATGCTGTCCAGCTGGCTCGGGGACATGGTGTGATGGTCAGCCTGTTGTAGGTTTAGATGCAGCAACCCAGAGAATTTGGACTCAGGTACCCAGATCTCTGCTGCCTGCCTGGGAGCTCAGATGACCAGAACAGATCACTAAAGGGGAGTCACTCTCTCCCCTGCTCATTTCAAGGATTCCACAAATCAGCAGGAGCTAGATTCACACAAGGAATATATTTTCACTTTGAGAATATGCATTCATTCATTCATTCATCCATTCTAATTGCCAATACACAAAAACCCTGAAAACAAAAATATGAGTTGAATGGAACTAATGAGGTACATGGTCATCAGATCTTAAATTCCCCAAATGATGTTGCCTTCTTTGACACAGATTCCTCAGTTGGTCAGATGTTTAATACTTGAAGAGGCCATGACAGTTTTGTTTTTTAATATCCTCAATGGTGGTACATCATTACCTTTTGAGGATGGATTTTATTTTTTAAGGCAACAAAAAGTTATTTACACTTAAATATGAAGACTACAATTGGTCATCAAATTGATTATCGATGGCAAGCAGCTAAATGGCCCATGGTAATCCTTGCCTCCTGGTTTTTATACTCGTAGGTGATCCCTTTCTCTTGACTCAGGCTGGACTTACTTCTAAGGAATAGAATACAGCTCACTTCCAAGATCAGGTTACAAAAATTCCGTGACTTCCAACTTGCTCAACTTTTTATCTATTACTGTCTCCTTTGTTTGCTTTCTGAGGGAAGCCCCTGTCATGCTGAGAGCTGCTGAAAGAGAGGCAAGGGTCTCCCCTCTTTAGCCGTCAGCCAGAGAGGACCAGAGCTCTGCTAACAGCCACTGTAGTGAGCCTGGAGCAGAGCTACCCGTATTCAAGCCTTGAGACTTCTCTATCCCTACCTGCACCATAATTACAGCCTTACTACAGATCCTGAGCCAGAGGATCTACATAAGCTGCACCTAGATTCCTAACCCACAGAAATTGTGAGACAAGTGTTGTTGCTATGTGTTGGGGGGAAATTCGTTACACAGCAGTGGATAAAACTGATACAGATTTGTCAGGATTAAACAAGGATGTGTCCATTGAGTGCGGAGAAGCTTTTTCTTCTGTGCCTCGGAACTGACCCCTCCAAATTAATTCTTATCCTATCTTAATCAGCATATTATCTCCTTGAGCACCTATCCTCAGTGGTACAGATCTGATGCCTCCCCTCCCCTGCCTGCCTGGGGCCTCCCACATGGACTCATGGCCTTTTCACTGCTTACATATCTGTTCGACTGTGTAGGGCATGGACCAGTGTAACATAGCTATCTCCTGGGCAGATGTAAGCAGAAATTTACCCAGTAGGGTACTTCAGGAATGCCTCTTGGGCCCTTCTATTCATCTCCTGTCTTGCTCACATGACCATCCTGTCCTGCTGTCATGGTGAGGATAAGGAAACAATGTCTAAGAACATAGTAGGTACAAGGCTAGTACCATCAAAGTAATAAGCAGACGAGTGCTGGGTGCCTGATGGAGAACTGTGTCCCAGTGATGCTAAGGCCATAAGGTAGCAGATGCTCCCTCCCCCCATATTTAAGTGAACCCCACCACCTGAGCCCACCCTTGTTATCTCTACTCCTTACAACCAAACTTTTCCCCAGTCAGCCTTCTTTAGAGCTAGGTTAGAGATAGAAGGCCATTGTCATGGCTTAACAGCCATATTTAGCTTTGGTTTCCCTGCCTCTGGGAAGCTGCTCTGAAGTTCATGGCACTGTCCGGTGGCTGGAATGAGGGGGAAATGAAAAGCAAGAGAAAGAAGGGAAAATGATGCAGGGACAGAGATGAAATGAGGAAATGAAAGAGATGGAGGAGTAGGGAACAGCCAGCCACTCACTTGCCCTGACTCTGGAGCACTTTGGTTTCTCAAGGGTAGAGTTGGATCACTTCTTTTCCACCAAAGTGATGGAAAAGTCACAAGAGATATCCAATTCTACTTTTGTCATCAAGCTCTTCTTAAAGGTAGTGGCCTACTCTACGGCCTCACTACTTTTTTTGAGTAGAAAAAAATAGAGACTTTTAAAAAGTGGAATCATTGTTTTCTCAACTCAAAAGAACACTGTTTAAAAAAAAAACAAAACTGTAATTTCCATGGTAATCCCCGCCTGGCAGGTCAGGAGGCCAATGCTAACTTTCTGTCTTAGGTGCTGAATTGTATATTGCTGGTTTTCTAATGATAATATAAATGGTTACTGAGCTCAAGATTTTATAGGAATAAACTAGGTTTGTGTCCTTTGTTCCTAAGAGTTGGATAGCTATGGGGAAAAGGGTGCATAAAAAATCTTCCAATGTAAATTTTCTCTTGCCTAATTTTAAGACTACTTGCCATCCAACTTTCTCTTCCTTTTCATATCACCACCATGCTTCTTATCCAGAGCCTTCCTTTCACAGCCTGGCACCAGACACATGAAAAACATCTGCTAAGCTGCTATGTACCTTAAAGGACATCTCTGAGAACCAACAAGTTGGTCTCCCTAAGCTGACAGAGACTGTTTTCTAGAAGTCAAAAAAATCCCAAGGTACCCCTGAGATGGAAGGTTTTCCTTCTTCCTGCCCCCAGGGAGTACATGGTGATTTCCACTGAGAATCAGAGAAGTGATGTATGCCTGTTTCTCTCCTTGTGGCGATGACAAAATTCTCAATGAAGAAGAAGCTTTTCTGATTTCATCTTTCTCTTTCTTCATCAGTCTTTGGAGTCAGTAATGCTCTGTCTATAACCAGAAGTCATGTATTTAGAGTGCATTTAGGATCTCTGACTTTGCGAAGAGGGGATAGATTTTGAGCATTCCAGTGTATGTATTAGATGATTGTGAAGGTGTCTGCCTGGGGAGATACCTTTCAGTCTTCCAGAAAGGAACAGTAGTAGCATTTTAGATATTAACCTCAGGTTGACAAAGAGATTTATTGGCAAAGATCTTCAAATTGTGTCACTGTCCTACTCTTGGCAACTTTGGCAGCAATTCCCATATGGCAGTGCAGTCCAGATGACACTTGCACAACCCCTTGCCATGGGTACCCAAGGGACACATACAAGTGTGAATTCTAAGGTATAATCCCTCCCCTCCCATCAAGAAAGCATAATGTTAGTGAGTTAGGATGATGTTTATGAGAGCTGACATCTATCACTTATTTTTTTAACTTAAATATTTTCTTTATTTAAAAAATAAATCATTTACACATGTCAGTATTTTCAAGTATTCCTAGTAGCCAGTCGCCTGCCACACACATCCCAACAGATAATGTACGATATCATGGTAAGTGTGTAGGCTCTGGATGTCAGTCCTTTACTGTGGAACTTGGTCAAGTTGCTTATCCTTGGAACGTGGGTTTCTTTTGCAAAATGAAGATAATAATAATTCATAATTCATGAAGTCATTGGGGGATTGTAAAGTGCACCATTACATGTACATTTTTGGCATATTATTAACTGTTAGAAAAGAAATAATATGAGTAGTTATGGCAAAAATTTTGAAAGTGTTCCAGGCATGACTAAGAGTTCTAGAATATTGCCCACCCCGCCTATTTTCCTCTTTGACAGTGTTCTTAGTTACCTAACATCAAACACATTTGTCTACTCAGGGCTGACATATTTCAGCCCATGGGCCAAATACAGTTTACCTGTATTTGCAAATAAAGTTCATAAAACTCACTAATTTACATATTATCTGTAGCTGCTCTCTAGCTACAGTAGCAGAATTGAGTACTTATGGCAAGAGACTGGTCCTCAAAACCTAAAATGTTTACTTTCGGGTCCTTTCAAAAAAAAAAAAAAATGCCAATCATTGGTCTAGCCTGCTTTAAGACACTAATGCTATACCCACTGAACCTGTGCTGTTCATAATTTGTGGAACCCACTGCAAAACAAAAACACAGTGCCCTTTAATCCAACATTCTTGAGAATCCCAAGACATATTGAATGTCTTTAATGATATGCTGCAATTAACATTAAACCAGGCACACCATTAAATCAGGCTCAGGGACTTTCTGAGTGTGGAGCCCTGTGTAACTGTCAAGGTGACATACCAGGAAGTCAGCCATGATTTTATGTTCTCTAGACTTCACTCCTTAGTATAAATTCCATTTTCATTTTCACCCCCAAAGGGCTTATGAAGCAAAATCTGGAACATAAAAGGAAAGCATTACCAAAGTTATACCGCAAAATAACTCCATAGAACACCCACACTCCCCAGAGCATTATACGGATTTGATACAATCCCTATCAAAATATCAATGACATTTTTCACAGAAATAGGACATACAGTCCTAAAATTTGTTTGGAACCTAAAAAGAGGCTTAGTAGCCAAAGCAACTTTCAGAAAGAAGGACAATGCTGGAGACATCATGCTCTCTGATTTCAAACTTTATTACAAAGCTATAGTAATAAAAACAGTATGATATAGGCATGAAAACAGACACAGAGATCATGGAAGCAGAATAGACAGCCTAGAAATAAATCCACATATTTATAGTTTATTAATTTATGACAAAGAAGCCAAAAATATACAATAGAGAAGGACAGTCTTTAAATAAATGTTGTTGGGAATCTTAGATGGCCATATGCAAAAGAGTGAAACCAGATCATTATCTTACACCATACCCCAAAATTAACTCAAAATGGATTTCAGACTTGAAGCTAAGACATGAAACCAAAAGACTCCTAGAAAAAAAGACAGGTGGTAAAGTTCTTTACAATGATTTTTTTTTTTTAGTCTGACACCAAAAACAAAGCAACAGAAGCAAAAATAAACAAATGATACTACATCAAACTAAAAAGCTTCTGCACAACAAAGGAAACCATCAATAAAATGAAAAGGAACCTACTGAATGGGAGAAAATATTTGCAAATCATGTATATGTAATAAGGGGCCAATATCCAAAACATATAAAGAACTCATACAATTCAACAGCAAGAAAACAACCCAAACATTCTGACTTTAAAAATGGGCAGAAGATCTGAATAGACAGATTTTCAAAGAAGAAATACACATGGCCGACAGGTACATGAAGAGATGGTCTGCATCAGTGATCATCAGGTAAATGCACATCAAAACCACAATGAGATAGCACCTCCCACCTAGTAGAATGGCTACTACTATCAAAAGGACTGGAAATAAAACAAGTGTTGGCAAAGATGTGGAGAAAAGGGA
Source organism: Canis aureus (assembly GCF_053574225.1). Classification (NCBI taxonomy): domain Eukaryota; kingdom Metazoa; phylum Chordata; class Mammalia; order Carnivora; family Canidae; genus Canis; species Canis aureus. The sequence goes on from NC_135615.1 coordinate 54,099,081, forward strand.
CCCCTTATGCGGTTGGTAGGAATGTGAACTGGTGCAACCACTGTGAAAGACGGTATGGAGTTTCCTCAAAAAATTGAAAATAGATCTACCCTAAGACCCAGCAATTCCAGTCCTGTGTATCTATCCAAAGTAAATGGAAACACTTTAAAGATATATTTACCTCCATGTTCATCACAGCTAAACTATTTGGGAGATTTCTCAGCATTGTATTTCTTACTTTATTTTATTTTATTGGCACTTTGTATTTAACTCTGTTAGTCCTCAAAACAACCAGTTATTGTCACCATTTTACATGTGCAAAAACTGAAGGAAGAACAGAGAAGTTAGGTTACTCAAGGTTAGAGGTAATATGAGCCAAGGTTATCTGACTTCAAGAGCCCTTGGCCTTCACCACTCTTGGCGTAGGTAAGTTTATCAGATCCATTAGTGGAAAGAAAGGAAGTGAACAGAGAAGAAAATCAATCAATCAATCAATCCAGATAAATGGGGTTCAGAGTTCTCTCTTAAAGTGATAACTATTCACATGAAACCTTCTTCTTCACATGATATAATGTTTACCCTCTTTATTCTTTGTATTAAATTGTTGTCTTGAATTTGCTCTCCTTTTTGGCAGTATTCTAGCCATAATACTCACTCTATCAATATTGCTTAGCTGACTCAAGGAGAGTTGTCATATTTGGTGTTTGGAGTCTGACAACTGTTAATGCATTTTTCCTTGAACAAAAAGGTGTTTGATATTTTCAACCATGTAAAACCAGAAAATAAGTCCGAAGGGCCAGAATAGCAACTCTGAGCTTATGAGAGGCCAGCATTGAAGACAGAGTAAAAATACTGAGGCTGTCTTTTTCTCATCCTTTCTATAAAATAGCGTATCTCATTCAGGTTCCTAATTTACATCCTTTTAAAAATAAAAACAATTTTTTAAAAATAAAAAAATAAAAATAATTGAAATTTGATGGGTCTTTTAAAAAGTTTGTACTCTTAAAGCACTTAAACATTGCTGTTTTGTTTTAAGAGGATTAATTTAAGGATTTAAGAGGGCTTAGTGAGTCAAGACCAGCTAGGAAGTAATTTTGCTTCTTTTCTTTGGTTACACTGATAATTGGTAAGCAAATCAGACCATCTCCCTCCTCCTGTGTCACTTATGCTATAATAACATTGGGTTGGGGGGACAGGGCAGGTAAGTCACGGGAGGATTAAAAGGAAAATAAGCCTGAGCAGATCTTCATCAGATCAATATCCCTTCTAGACTCAAGTTTTATTTCTGAGATAAGCAGGGATAACAGAGCCAGTGGTGGAGCAAAGAGCAGATTTTTCTTTTGGGCAATCCTTCTTAATCTCCCACCAGCTTTGCAAGGCCAAGAACAGTTTCAAGGTTATCTGTATACTAAGAGACCTGTTCTCTTAGTCCTTTCTCTGTTTTGTGCATCTCTAGGCCCCTGCTCTCAAACTTTAGGTTATTTATTTTTAGCCAGGTAATTTTATGTGAATTTATCAAAAGTCAAGTCAAGCTTTCATATACTGGTCTCTACAATTCATCAGGACCCTACGGTTTCCACAGCAAATGTCCTACTATCAGCTGATCCAACCCTTCTACCTTCTGAAGAAACTGGCCCTGAGATGCAGCCAGAGCTAGAGATAACATAGGAGAACCACGTACCTCGGACCAACAGTGTCCCGGCCTGTGCAGCCGGGGCGGCAGCCTGTGACACTCTCCCTGCACCATGATCTTGAGTGCATCTCTGTTCCTAGCCTCCTGGAGTCTGGCTCATTTCTCCTCTTTGTTCTCTACCCTTCCCATCTATTTTGTGAGGTCTTTGAAATCCTTCTAGTCAGTACCTTTCCTACTTTAATTCACCAGAATTGGCTTCTGCAGGTTATCACCATAAGCCTTGACCAGTACAACTGGTCGTCTAAGAAGATGGACAGTAAAAGAAAGCCCAGTAGTTTAGAGGAGGGTCATACCCTCTGAGGGAGTTGAGGGTATCTGTGCTGGTTCAATATGCCATCAAAGTTACCTGCTTCTGTGGCCAGGAGAAAGTCCTGGACTCCATGTTTTGTAATAAACAGGCCTGTCCCACCCCTCTGCTGGGCTCTCAGGCATGGACCTCAGGCCAAACAGTCAGGACCCAGCTGTCCTTACCTAAGAGATGAGAGAGTGGGAGGGTTTAAGATGGAACAGACTTGTCCCATCACATCCTCCTGAACTCGCACACACCTTCTTCCTCTCCCTTTGGTCATGGTCACTGCCACACATACACAACAACTCAGAATCAGAACATATTATCAGTAGCTAAAACTAATCGTTCATTTTCATCTTTCTTCTTCAGTAGTCGCTATGAACAAGGGTTTTATTTTTTTAAAAATTTTTAAAGATTTTTTTATTTATTCATGAGAGATACACAGAGAGAGCCAGAGACACAAGCAGAGGGAGAAGCAGGCTCCATGCAGGGAGCCCGATGTGGGACTCGATTCCGGAACCCCAGGATCACACCCTGAGTCGAAGGCAGATACTCAACTGCTGAGCCACCCAGGCGTCCCATGAGTAGGGGTTTTAAAGAAAGATAGCCTGTGTTCAAATTCCAGCCCCACTGTTCACTAGTGCTGTGATTCTCTTTAAATTCTGTGGACCTCTACATCCTAACCAGTAAAATGACGATAAAAATGGTCTCGACCTCGTAAGGATTATGAGAGTTAGAAGGGATCCACGTAAAGCCTTCAGAACAGTGACCGGTACATCATATGTGCTCATTAAACAGTAGCAGTAATCGCTGTTGTCGGTTTTAATCTACACAGGGCTTGGTACCTAGTATTTTCCCTCTGGGGATTGGGTTAAATCTCCCCATTACACGAGAGGGAAAAATATTAGGTGAGTCTTTTAGCATGCAGAGGAAATGCATATTTCTAATGTCACAACAGGATTTAACTTTACTCGGAAGCTCCAGGTAGAACGTGACTGACTGTTTTGGGAAGTGGAGTGGGTAATTACAATTCAGTCTCATTGGCAGTACGAAGGGAGGTCGCTGTTTCAGTGGCCTCACTAGGCATTTCACATGGCTGCTGGTGGCCTCTTTGTTCCAACTGCCGTGTAATATGCCACTTTGGAACCAAACAGAGATCACTGACACAGCCAAATAGATACACCTCTTTGTTCTTAACAGATGTTAGTGCATTTTAGTACAAGCAGGAGAAGTTTCAGCAGTATGTGATTTCTTTTTCTCTTTTTTCTTTCCTTTTTTTTTTTTTTTTTTTTTTTGAGATATGTGATTTCTGAGAGTGAAGTGGATAATTTCTAGAATTGCTGGCTTGGGAACTGAAATCTGCTGAGTAATCACATGACCTCAGGCAAGGGAACTATTTTGACCACTCAAAGAGAAGTGGTTTAGAAATCAAATTTTATTGTAGAATCTTTAAAAAGTACTACCTGATGCCTTTTGCCATTTGAACAATCCTATATCACATGATGACCCCACTACCCTGGGTTGGAGGTTTTCCTTTCTGGGAAATCTGGACCTACAGTTATAGCACTATGGTCAGGGAACCCTGTGACCCTGTGTGTGTCATGGGAAATGTACACGGGTTTCCTGGCAGATTTCCCCTGTGAACAAAAACAGAAATCCACCAAGAGGACTAGGAAGTTAGATCTATGACCCACAAAGGGGAAGACTGAGCCTGAGATCTGTGTGTGAACAGGTGACATGACACAAGTGGAAAGAAATGTCTGGCCAGGGAAGCCAGAGCCAATAGTTTGAGTCTTGGCTTCAATATTCACTAATTGTATGACTTCAAGCAAATAGTTGAATATCTTTATTTTTCCTCATCTGTAAAATGGGAATAAAAATAATATTATTTATCTCACAAGGCTATTGCATGAATTAGTTAATATAGGTAATGTGCTTAGAACAATGCCTAGCACACAGTAACTCCTTACAATGTTAGCTATAATTATCAGTATCTTCATTATGACTATGTTGAATGCTTTGCTACGTGTAAAGAAATGTACAAACTGAAGGCATGGTACTCGATTGATCCTTATGTCGTTTTGCTAAGGTTACCATGACAAAGTGCCACAGACTGCCTGGCTTAAATGACAAGATTTCTTTTCTGGAGGCTGGAAGTCTGAGATCATAGGTTGGTAGGGTTGACTTCTACTGGGCTTTCTCTTTTGAGTTTGTAGATGGCTGTCCTCTCCCCGTGCTCTCATGGGGTCTTTCCTCTGTATCTGTGCCCTAATCTCTTTTTATAAGGACACTGGTAATACTGGATTGAGCCCACCCTAATGACCTCATTTAACCTAAATTACATCTTCAAAGATCCTATCTCCACGTAAAGTCACATTCTGAGATGCTGGGGCTTGTGATTGCAACCTATACATTTTGGAAGGGAGACACAGTTCAGATTGTCAGTTTGGTTAAGCTGGAACTTTGTTCTCCTTATCTAAATGGTTCCTGGTTAAAATTGACCAAAAGAGGTACTTGTCTAGAAGAGAAGGAGTAGTCACCACTCTCTGGAGGTCACAGTAGTTGCTAAAAATGACAGACAGATAGGGAGATGCCAGTGAGATCCAGCATATCCTGGCTCTTCTCTGCTCTCCAGTGTTTCTTCCCGATTGCTGACCCTACTGGCTAACAAGGGATCCAAGCCCTCATCAGATATGAGGCTGAAGACCCTCAGACTTTTCCCATTCCCTTCATGATTTCACTTCAGTATTTGGACTTGGCTTGGCTTCTAGTTTTGACTAGCTGTTAAATCCTCTGATCTTCTTTTTTTTTTTTAATTTTTATTTATTTATGATAGTCACAGAGAGAGAGAGAGAGAGAGGCAGAGGGAGAAGCAGGCTCCATGCCCCGGGAGCCCGAAGTGGGATTCGATCCCGGGTCTCCAGGATCGCGCCCTGGGCCAAAGGCAGGTGCTAAACCGCTGCGCCAACCAGGGATCCCTGATCTTCTATTTCCACTGGCCTCCCACAATTGTGTCAAGTCTAGTTACAAAATAAAACTCTTATTCTATAATACTTAGAGTGACTCCACTTGCATGAGTGAACCCTGACCTAAACAGGAATAATAATAATTATTATTATTGACAACTAACACTGTACCAGAAGGGAGACTGCATACAGTTGAAGTTCTAATTATCTCAAGCTTGAGCTCCTTCAAAAGTCCTCTGAACTAGTCTGTTAAGACTAGTTCCATCTTTCCTGGCTCCAACATGTCCCACAAATGGCTGCCAGATAAAATGTCTTGAACCATATTTTTTTTAAGTAGGCTCCACACCCAGTGTGGGGCTTGAATTCACAACCCTGAGGTTGAGTCGCATGCTCTACCGACTGAGCCAGCCAGGAGCCCCTTGAACCATATTTATGTCCTCAAGTGACAGTCAAGTGAAGGCCCCAGATGACAGCTGAGTAGCAGGCCTAGAAAACAACAGGTTCAGATTAGAGCCAAAAGAGAAGGGTTTCCAGAAGGAGGTCTCCAGGAAAATAAAAAAGGGAATAGATGCAAAGTATGGGAAATATTAAGAGGGTGGTTTACAATGCTTTTGGGTCACTGGGATAAAAATAGCAATGGGGCATGGAAAATTAAGTAAATGTTTTTTAAAAAGTAATTATTAATTCTAGGGAATACAAAAAAATCATACAAGAAAAAAATACTCAAATTACAGTGCTGTACTCAAAGGTGGAAACCATAGAGGCATAATCGTGTAATATAAGTACATACAATGTTATGACTATTTATTTAACATTAGGTTGTGAAGTAAGCATATAGGGAAAATGAGAAAGGGAATAGTATAGCAGAGAAGGGGCCATAGGGGATCATGTTGAAGGCTTTGCCATGGCACCCTATGTATTCAGCTCCTTAAGGAAGTCAGAGTCAACGGGGTGCTGAGAATGGAGTCATAACCACAGGGCATCTGGGACAGAGAGTTTCAAGGAGATACAAGAATAAGTTTGTATGCTTCGGGACTGATCCAAGAGTGGGAGAGCTGAGAGCAAAAGAGGAGGTAACAGAGAAGGATATTTGAGAGGACAAAGGAGATGGATTCAGAGCCCAGATGGAGGATCTGGGCATTACTAGAAGCAGGCATGTGCCCTTCATTATATCAGATGTGAAGAAAAAACCAGATCCAGCTGCAGGAACGTTTGTATACGTAGGTCGAGGAGATGAGAGTTCTTCCTTCCTTTTACTTCATCTCTGCCTTCACTTCTTTAAGTAGGAAGTCCCAAATCATTTTCCTAGAACTGTCTCCTGTCCTAGGTTTTGGGGAAGTCAAAAAAGAGTAGAGAAAGCTGGTCTGAGAGGAGGAGATTTTAAATCAAGACCCAGATGAACGAACTTGTTGGAGTCACACAGCTAATTAGTGACAAAGCTAGGACCAGAATCCAACTGGCTCCTAGCCTAGTACTCTTTCACGACCAAATTACCATGTAATATTGAACAGATGGGAACGATTAAGGTTTAGGACCATTATAAAGACTAACATGACCCGAATTACATGAAATAAGGAACCAAGTAGAAATACATTGGAGAGATTTAAGCCTCACTTAGCGGGAAGAAGTAATTTTGCCCACTGTGAGCCCATGATTAGATTAGGGTGGATTGAACTGAATTTTAAACTTTTAGAAGGTACTGCCATCGTTGTTATCTAACCCAGCTGGGCTAGGGGAAGCCCTGGCTGCATGAAGTGGCTTCATGGAGGACTGGGAGAGGACTGAGATCAATGTCAGCCCATAATATTTACCAGCATGAACCCAGATTAACTCTTTAAATTACACAAGCCCACTGGCCATCTTCACTCTATTCCATTCAGAAGCACTAATTAATTATGCTGGAAAGTAGAAAGTGCTTGAAAATAGCTAGTATTGTTTCATCTCCATACCTGTGGGGCCTTGGTAACTTCAGTTGGGAGAGGCTCTTCTGCAAAACGTTCTTTCTGTAGACTTTTCTTTCGTGCCATTTGTGTGGCTCTTGTTCCATGTGTAGCAAATGTCTTTTATTATTATGTATTTGAATTTTCAACCTGTCTTGGACCATCGTGTTCGTTTTGATTGACATTTGGTTACCTGTCATGCAAGTCTTACTCTCCCTTCAACATTATTTAATATGATGGCTGTCAAATTATGAATGCTGGCCTTGGTCAGGCAGGTTGATCTCACTAGTATGTACGTAACGTTGGGGAGGGAGGCAATTTGGTTAATGCTCACTCTGACAAGTCATCATCAGGTTGTGCTAACTCCTAGTCCCGTTTGTCACTAAAAGCCTTCTTATTTGATACTCAGTGTTTATAATCAGTAACGATTCCTAAATATTCAACCACATGTTTACTTTCTCCCCTCCAGTTGAACTGCAATTCCCCCCACCTTCCAGTCCAGTGCTATTTTATATCCCATGTTTAGGACAGAGCTCCTGACCAGGCGAAACATGGAAAAAGCTCCTGAGTTACCAGATGGCCCCAGGCACCAGAAGGAAAATACCCCAACTGCCAACATCCATTTCTATTAGATTAATATTCTGCTAAATCCTCCTAATCTTACCTCAGACTAGATAAATACAGTTTACAGTGACTACCAGATGTCACTCTCACCTCACAGAGAGGCTCTGGAGCATCTGGGGGCAAATAACACAATGGATGCTATGGCCCCACTCACCTCCCCCAGCAGGAGGTGTAACTTTTGTAGGGGGTAGTGAAAGGATTCTAAGTGCAGAAGCCTGTGACCACCCTATCTAAAGAAAATGCCCTCCTTTCCTTTCCGTGTCATCTCGTGTCACAACATCCTGTGCATTTTCTTCATTGCACTTATCACAGTAATTTGGATTTCAGTGTTCTTGTGTGTAAACTCTACTACAATTGAAGATTCCTAAGGCCGGGAGCCGGGTCTGCGTTATTCCCTATTTAACCCCCAGGTGCCAGAAACAATGGCCGGCACCAAGTAGGTACTAGATAAATATTATTTGGATAGATGGATGAATGGGTAGATGAATTTACCCACCCTCTTCAGTCACAGGGAGCATAAGGTGGGCCCCAGGGAGCCACCCGCCTAAGAGGAATCCCAGCTCTGGCTTAACTAGGCAGGTCTCTGGTGAGATGTAACAGGGGGGATGCTAAAGTGCTGTCTGGGCCCCGCTGAGATTTAAATTTAAAGAAAAGTCATAAATGCAGGTGAAGAGTTGGGAGAGAGCCCAACACTAGCAGGAACAGAGAGAATTCCATAACTAGAAAACCACCTTTTGTCATATATCTTCGAAAACCAAGTAAGACACAAAAGCGAGTTGGACAAATGGGAAATTAGATTGAGATTAGGAGGCATTTAACACACACAGAGGGATTGACTGGCTGGTTTAAAGCAAAAAAAAAAAAAAAAAGTAGAAATACAAAGTAGGTACAACATTAGGGTGGCTTGCACGTCATTTGTGCCCCGGAGGAGCATCTCCCAGTGGTGAGAAGCAGGGAGAGGTGTCCTTAGGGTCCAATCTCCCACTCCCCGCCCTGCACCGTCCTGTCCACACTAGTCGGTTCCTGCTGCCAGGTTGCTAATCCAGCTGCAAAGGGCTGCTTCACAGCCTGCCCATTTCCTAGAGGATGCTGAGAATTAGACCCCTCTTCCTCCCATGAAAAAATACTAGCTTGGGTCTTATCCCCTCAAATCTTGATGACAAAGAATCAAACTGAAAACCTCCCTCTACTGGGTCATTTCCATCAGGGGAACAAAATGCTATAATTTTCTCATTTTAAAAATAATAATTTATTGATCTCACCTTCCCTTCAGTTATATTTCCATATACTCCCCATTTTTATTCTCATCTTTACAGCAAACCAGTGAAATGCTTTGTCTCTGCTTGCCATGCCCTCCCATCATTTGAATCTACTCTGTCCAGCTTTGGTCTCAACTATCTCACTGAATCTGCTCTTATCAGGTCACCAGTAACCCTCAAGTTGTTAAAACCAGTGGTGATGTTCAGTCCTTAATTTACGCAGGCACCAGTAGCATTTGATCCCCTGGGTTGTGTCATCCCCCTGGATATTCTTTTTTCTCTGGACTTCTAGCACACCATCCTGTCATGACTTCATTCTGTTCACTAGTCACTGCATCTCGAATACCCTTGCCAGTCTCCTCAGCAACCTGTCCTTCCAGTTGTGGTGCCCCAGACTCAGTCCCTTGTCCTGTCTTCCTCGTGCCGCACTCCCCCACTTGGTGATCTCATCCAGCCTCGGGGCTTTACTGGCGGTTCCTGTGCTGTGGGATTTCCACCTCCAGGTTGCTGGAGATTGCTCTGCTCTACTCCAGCCTGAGAGATCCACCTGCCTCACGATACCTCAACTCAGATGTCCACAAATCCAGGTCGCCCCATCTGCTTGTTCCTGTCTTCCCCACATCAGTAATGGCAACTCCACTTTTACAAATGCTCAGACTCAGAAACCTGATTGCCTCCTTCTTCTCTTATACCCTGGATCTAAACATCCAAAAATTCTTTAGACTCTGTTTTCCAAATACACGCAAATTTAGGCCATTTGCCACTTCCTCCTTGATTACCAGCCTGGTCCAAACCACCAATATCTCTCACCTGGATTAGACGGAGAACATTCTAATGAACAGTCTTGCTTCTGGCCTTGTCCACCCAGAGTCTGTTCTCAACACAGCAGCTAGAGGAGTCCTTTGCAAAAGGAAGTCAGATGGTGTTGCCCCTCTGCTCAAAACTTCCTTTTTTTTTTTTAAGATTGTATTTATTTATTCATGAGAAACACACAGACACAGAGAGAGAGAGAGAGGCAGAGACAAAGGCAGAGGGAGAAGCAGGCTCCCTGCAGGGAGCCCAATGCGGGACTCGATCCTGGGACTCCAGGATCACGCCCTGGGCCAAAGGCAGGCGCTAAACCGCTGAGCAACCCAGGAATCTCCTACTCAAAACCTTCCTGGAGTCCTACACCTCACCCAGAATAAAAACCATGGTCCTTGCAACAGCCTGCGCAGCCTTTGCCATCTGCCCCCCGCCCCTCATCTGTCTACTCATTTCTTAGTCTTTTTCTCATCACCCGCTTCTCCAGGTACTCTGGTCTTCCTCTTTGCCCCAGCCTTGCTCCTGCAGGCTCCCTCAGCCTTAGCAGCTGCTCTTCTCCTGCCTGTGAGTTTTGCCCCTGGACCTCCACGGGGCTTCCTTTCTCATCTCCTTCAGGGCTTTCATCTTCTAAGTGAGGTCCTCTCTTTATTTTACATCCCAGCCATCTCCCCTTCTCCCACTTCCCTCAACCCTACTCTATTTTTTTCTCCACAGTGCCTATTACCATCTGTTTTTATTATTTTTTTGTTGCGTTGTCTGTCTTCCCATGTTATTGTGCAAACTCCATTAAGACAGGGAGTTTCATCTTTTGTATTCTTTTTGCTTTATCCCCAGTGCTTACAACAGTGCCTAGCACATGGCAAGCAATCAGTGAGCATTCATTGAATCAATGAGAAAGCCATTCTGTACCAATGTGTTAATGATTTCTAGTATCTTCATAGGAGTGGCCTAGACTCAACTCATTCCCACAAACACAATTGTCCAACCCAAAAAAGTCATTCTAATGGAGGGATGGGAGATATGCTGTGTCACATAGATTGAGACTGTAGCATCCGACAGGCTAACGGGAAGGCACTTTGGGGTGGTTGGACACTTGTGGTACCCCTCAAATTACACTGCATTGTTGATTGCTATGTGAAAATGACCTAGAGGTGGTAGTAGGCCACAAGCTCTATATGAGTCACACAAAAGATGCAGTTGTTGACTATGTTGATGAATATGACATAATGGACATCATAGTCCCATTGTTTTATGATCTAGTCAGGCCACACTAGGAGTACTGTGTTCACCTCTGGGAGTTACTTTTCAAGAGGACTATTGTTCAGAGAAAATCATCCGGGATAGTGAAGTATCTAACCATGGCATATGAAGAACAATTGGAAGGACCATGGTGCTCAGTGGTTACATTACATTTAAGGACAAAGTCTAGGGATCCCTGGGTGGCTCAGTCGGTTGGTGCCTACCTTCCACTCAGGGCATGATCCTGGGGTCCCAGGACCAAGTCCCACATCGGGCTTCCTAGATGGAGCCTGATTCTCCTCTGTCTGTGTCTCTGCCTCTCTCTCTCTCTCTCTCTCTGTCTCTCATGAATAAATAAATAAAATCTTTTTTTTTTTTAAAAAGAACAAAGTCTAAAAATATGGGCACCTGCAACACCACTCATTCTTTCATCCTTTGTCCATGAACTATATTATTAATCAATCCTGATTCTCTTGCTGAGCTCTTAGCCCTCCAGACAGCCATGATCCAATCCACTGGAGCTGGCAACTGAGACAAAACTTACTAGTTATTCTGGCTATAAAGGAGGTATGATTTCCCCCCAAAACTGAAGCCCTGTGGCATGAAATAACTGACTAGACAAATCCCATCTACTTGCAGAGGGCAAAACCAGAACCAGTTAGTAATAAAAATTCAGGATAGAGGAGCAAAATCTAGCAGTAACAAGTGTCCAAAAGTGAGGTCTTGGAAGGTAGGGAGTCTGGAGGACCACCAGCCAAGGTGGTGGAGGAAATCTCCTTGTTAAGTGGGAACTGGCGTGGGTTACCTCTCACCTTCATCCAGTGGGTGAAGAGTGGATCTTTTCTACTTGGCTCTGTTAGGCAGAGCCAGGAGGCGGGCTGGTAAAGAAAGTCTGCAGAGCAAAACTGTTCACCTTTAAATTGCAGTAATTTTACTGGGAAAGGTAACAGAAAATCAGAACAAAGAAGAGAGTGGGTTAAGCACAGAGAGATAAAGTGATTATTACTAAGCAGAATAACAATAGCAACAAGAACTTTTTTTTCTCCTAACTTTTGGACACTCTTTGCCGTTTATCTTTCCTGTTCCCACATACTTTAACCCCATCTTTCTGGTCAGAAGCCAATTAACTTCGTTAAAAACAGTCGCTGCCAGAAGCTCTGCTTGCTGTGTTCCAAGACTTGGAAATTCCTTCCCTAATGACATGGTAGAAACTCTGTCGCCACAGTTAAGAGCAGGCTAGAGACAATTACTATATTTAAGTCATGCTTTGCAGGTTATCATAGCCACATCTGCAAGCTATTCCCTGTGTAAAGCATTTGGGGTTATTTGCCACAGAAAACTCACTGGAAAGTGCCAACAACTGCATGAGGACCTGTGACTGAGACCATTCGACGTGGCTCCAGAGGACAGACACATAACTTTCTTGTCAGCAACTCCACGCCCACCCCTGCTCCTTGGAGCCAGGCTCCTCTTATCGAGACAGGAAATCTCTAGTTGGGAGGGAATGAAGGGGTGGTGAGGAACAAATCCTCTAGCAGCCATCCACCCACCGGCCTGTAAAAGGAGAGGCCAGTCCAGAAAGCTGGTCAGCCTGAAGGCTACCCTCTCAAAAATCTCCCTGGCATTTATAAAAGGAAGAAAAGGAAAGGAGACTTCTGTCCACGATGGCACGTTCAAACAGAAATCAGAGAGTGTGTTGAGTCCCACTGAAGAGTGGACTGCTGGTATCTGTGGCCTCGAGCAAGTGACGGGCCACTCTGAGCCTCAGTTCCTTCATCTATGAAATAGGATACTAGTGCCTAAACTTAGTGCCCTGGGGCTACTGGAAAGACTAAAGCAAAGAATGAATGAGAAAGCACTTTGGAAAAAGTTCTAAGCATTATCCAGTGTCAGAATTACTACTGTGAGCATTCTTTGGAGCCTGCAATGGGAATCACCTGGAAGATTTCATACAGTGATGATTATCCTAAAACCAAGATGAGGTAAAGGCCAGTCTCATCGTAATGCTGTGTTACATGGGATCCTTTGAGAGCATCCTTTCTGAGTTTATCCAGAATGTGCAGCCTTGAGTTCAGTTGCCACCTAAAAATTGAGGGCCATTTGTTGTTTGCAGGAGTGTCTAGTCATATGAATATGTGCTCGTTATAAACCACTTAGGCAAAACTCACACCCACTTTGACCTGTACCCCGCCTACCTCTTTGTCTCATCCTCCCTTCTCCCTCTTCCTACCCTCATGGGAGTTAGACCTATCCCTGTTCTGTCACTGGGGTCAAACCCATGGGTTCATCTGGTATACAGACACCTGTATTTCTTTATGGACCGGTTATTCTGGTAGATTTTTTTTTCTCTTAATTAAATCCTTTATGTCTCCATTTACTCTCACCTGCTTGAATTTTAATTTTACTCCAGAGACAGAAGAAACACGAGAAGAAATTAGACTTCTTAAAAACCATTTAAGGAATATTTAGGAAAATGAGAAATTGAGGGCTGGCATATAGGGAAGGGAGAGAGAGCAAAAAGGTAAGATTGTACTACTGGTTCAGATGAGGTTTGTAGATACCACTTAGCTTGCCATTGGTTGCTGTCACCACATATGTGCTGCTTCAACCTGTGGCGGGGCAACTGTTCTGAGAGATTTTCTAAGACTTCCCAACCAGATTAATGAACTGTCCTAGAGTGTGATTTGTATCATGCCTGTAAGATAGAGGGGGGTGTGGGTGGCTCAGGGGGTTAAGTGTCTGCCTTCGGCTCAGGTCATGATCTTGGGGTCCTGGGATGGAGCCCCAAGTCAGGCTCCCTGCTCAGTGGGGATCCTGCTTCTGCCTCTCCCTCTGCCCATCTCCCTGCTCGTGCACTTGCTCTCAAGTAATTAAACTCTTAAAAAAAAAGATACCTGCAATATTTGTTAATCATCAGGCTCTTTAAACATCATGGTCACTATAGTCATGGAATTCTAAGAAACACCAAATACACACTAACACATTGAACAACAGATGAAAGAATGCAGGACCATCTTCTATCACTTAAGCTAAGTCTACCTCCACTCCATAGAACCAAATATAATATCTACTTCTAACCTGTGCTACACTGAGTATATCTTAAGGACATAAATGTGCTAATATATTTTATTACAACAAATTAGAAGAGAAAAAGGTAAATCAGACCCAGCCAGTAGACAAATAAATTCAGCACCTCTAAGCATCACTGTGAACCTGCTCAGTTTACTTCCTATTGTAAATATGGTTACTGTGTAATTTGATGTGTAAAGTCACAACAAGAGTAGTTTTGTGCGCTTATGCTGATTAAGTGCAAATAGATCCCCCAGCATCAATCCAGAAAGCACAGATACAGAGTGGGATGTATATATTTTAGAGGACTGGGCCTCCAGCCATCACTCAATAGATATCCATAGTTTCTTTTCCATGTCCTTTGCATAACCCTTCCAGTCCCTCATTTGGGATTTTAAAATGTATGGGAATCCTATAAATAGCTAGTCCCCAGCTCCACAGAGGTCCGTAAAGATCATCATAGGACACATAAACTATTTTCAATATTTCAAAAATCCTAATAGGGTATCACACATTTGTGTGGTAACTAAAATGCCATTTTCTTTTGGTTATGATCAGCTTAATTTAATTAACCAATGCTAGTTAGATCTGAGTTGGACATGTCTTTTTGTAGATGGTGTATGTGAAACAAGCAATTCTCAGTAAATGCAGTTAGATAAATATGTAAAAAGATAGAATCCACGTACATGGAAATGCCGTAACAAAGGGAAATAGCCCTAAAGCAGTCCTGGCTTGGTGGTGAAAATTGTGAACCCTTCAAGTAGCAACTTCTTGGGAGTAAGTTGTGGAGCAGATTAGAGATAAGAATTATTTCCTGCTGGTATGACCTCTTAGTATAAGGAATTCCCATTGTCCTGATAAAAGTTATGAATGTACTTCCTTAATTCTTATTCTCATCCAAGAGCAACCTCAATGATATTAACTATATGAATAAAATGGTAATTTGCATGCACACAAACACATGCACACACACACAAGCTGTAAACTTCAGAGGAAATATAAAGAGTGTGGAAATGAAAATGATCTTATCTTGCCTGATATGAATGTGAGCCCTTGGTAGGCTATATCTAGAACAGATTGGAAACCTTAGAAATAACCCATTACTGAAGTAATAAGCGGTTCTTTTAAGAGCATCTGTTCAAAGTTACACATACCTTATCAAATTTGAAGGACCTGGGATTTTGTTTGCTAAGAAAAAGATAGCAGATGAAGGTAGCTAAGGAAAAAGTAAGAGCAAATCAAGATACATTTACTCTTCAGACTTCCCACTGAGGCCCAAACAAGTTCACTTGATCAACAATGATATCCATTTCTGGTGTGGATAGCCTATCCTTACTTTATTCATTTGTTGACTTACTCCCTTTACTTGTTTATTTTTCTCTTTTTATATAATAGTCAACAATTTTGACTTCTAAAACCAGCCGTAGAACTGTACAGGTGAATACTGACAAAGAGCTTACAGTAGAATAGAATTCAGTAAAATAAATATGGTTGAACAACAAATACCTATTGATTACCTACTATGCACCAGATACTGTTCTAAGTGCTAGGACACAGCAGATCAAAGCAGATGCCAATTGTCACTCTGGTGCAGCTCATCTCTTGCTGTGAAGATTGTATGGCAAAGATATGCCCGGGGCACTACAGAGGTAAGAGGGTGAGTGGACCAGTCCAGTTTTGGAATCTGGTGGTAGAGTAGATTAGATTTAGTGGCATCCATTGTTCCTCATGCACAACAGCCACCCCAACATAAACCCTCAACCTGTTGAGAGACACTTAGAAAAGTGAGTTTGGGTGAATACCACATTATGTGTTATGAATTTCACAAGACGTTTTCAAGTCATTGATAATAATTAGTCCAGGAATCACCGTTTACCACTATTATCTTCACTGATAACATTTAATCCACCCAATCAAAAGTGAGCTTTTCACAAGTCTTTAGAAAGCCAAGATATGAAAAGTTGTTAATTCCTACCATTCTCATCTTCCTGGAAGATAGAGCTGACTTCTGTATCAGTTTAGTTTCCAATAAAACAAGGAACATTGAAAAGATTATCTCTGTGATTAGTTCAAAGCCAGACACTTTGAGCTTTCCAATGATGGAGCATAATCTAACATGATCTGCTTATGTGTCGAAAAATGTGTATGTACATTTTTATAAACATGTGCATGTAACGTAATTAAATGTGGCTTAGGAGATATACATGCTATATCATTAGCAGTGGTTGACTCTGGAGTGTGGAAATAAGATTGGCTGTTGGAGAAGAGAGACATTCTATGTGTGGATTCTTATATGATTGGATAATTATATGTTGCTTAGACTGTTTTTAAAATCTATAACATGCATATAAAGGCATATTTTAATTCTGTAAAAATAATACTAGCTAGTAGATAATTTATTTACCCAAACCACTCAATTTTGTTCTAATCGCCCATGGGCCTTTTTATTTTCAGCTAAATTACATGTGCTTATTTTTTATCATTTACCTGGAGATTTTCCTGATGAGAAAATGCAGAAGCATTAGCAGGAGTTTTGGGAACTGTGGGTTTTGTTAGGGGAAGTGAGGGACGGGGGAGTAGGGGTAATGATAGGCTTGGTCCTTCACCTACTCAGGTTCACTCTGCATTTTCTCATTTGTATAGTAATGTATAAAGGAAGTCAGAAATATTTTTAAAAATTAAAATTGTACAGCTAGAGGAGACTTTAGAGGTAATTTTTTATCTCTAAGGAAAATGAGGCCTAAAAATGTTAAGTGACTCACCCAACATCAGACATGCACTAAGCAATAGGGTGACATTGGAAGCCAGGTCTTTTTGTGCCATGCTATTTCTACTAAACCTCCCTATCTTTGAATCTCCAAAAGACCCATAAAGTCTAATTGAAACAGCTTTAAAATGCAAGGTTTACCAAACCTAAGTGCAGCATCTTACAATTTGGACACCAAATCATGAGATGTTCTGCCTGTAATCACTCAATTTTATGCCAGGTTCACCAAAAATATCTTCTTTAAAGTTTCCCTGGAGGTCCAGGTAATGCTTCAACCTCAAATTCAGGTAATTCTCTTAATAGCGGGGCATTTCCAGTTGGTAGTCTTTTTGGAGAGCAAGCTATGATGTCCCAGTGTCGTCTTATTCAGTCCTGATCAACTGGAGGACATCCAGGTCTGCACCAGGACACCTTCCTTCAATGATGAGTCCAATGTCCTCATCTCTCTTCCTTCAACCTTCTCTCCAAAATGGGGAGCAAATACGAAACTTTAATCCCGTGGTCATCCAGAACAATTTTAGGTGATGTAGACTCCTAGCCCAACTATTTAAGAGTTAAATCCTAACAATTGCACTCCAAAAGTGAGATCTATGGGCAAAAATATGCATTCAATTAAATTGAGCAGTGACAACAGAAAGGGGACCAAATATTTTTATAGGGAAAGTTTGTTAGTTCGGGGATTGGTGAAAGAACCTAAGATTGCTCAAGATCATTTTCAATAGGCCCAATTTGAGAAACAGAAACTTAATCATAAATTTGGTATTGCAATGAACAGTGAAGATATACACGGTTTTCATCATGCGCCCTGGCTCAAGCCCGGCATGCATTTTCCAATGTCATTTGTCAAAGCCCTTAAAGCTGAGGCTGTTAACAACAGCAGAAGAGCGCCTGTGAGTCACCACCCAGGCCTGCAGCAGAATGCCATGTACAAGCTACATTGACCTAATTGGACTGAAATTCAGAAGCTACACATTGACCTCCGAAGCAAGGACATTGGCTGTGCTTCTGGAGTCGACCCTCAGTTCACAAAGATACGAATTTGGACTAACTCCCATGCCCCTCATTTCTTCAAGTTCACTCAGGCAAAGACATTTTTTTCAAACAATTGTGTAAACAATTGAGTGGCGTCCTGACATCAGCTGGGCAACCCAAGAACTCAAGGGGCTCTTCCCTGAAATCCTCTTCTGTGTCACTCATTCTGTCTCTCCAGTCAACCACACATCAATTTCTCAAGCCCTGTGGGGATGTTGGGGGTCGATACCTAATAGTTTGCTATCTTTGCCGCCTTGCAGATGGTCGCAGGATAGAAGATAGGGATACATTTATCCCCGAAGGGGAATATCTTTTGATACAAGGTGAAAACATTTAAAAACCGAAGAAGACTGCAAAAAAAAAAAAAATGACATACTGGGTGATGCTGTTCTCCAGGAGGTATTTTTTACTCAGCTTGCTTCTCAGCACCCATAATGAGATGAGTACTATTCTCGGGAAAAGCAAAAACTTGTCACTATCTAAAGCTTCATCTACTTAAAAAAGAATATAGTGTATACATAAAGGACTCATTTACGGTATAATTGTCTACAACTGTACAGTTATTTTCCTGCATGAGTCTAACAGTTTCATAAATCTATATAAATGGAAAGATCTCCAAATTTCAGGTTAGGATATGTTTATGTATAAAATATACTTTTTTTCTCCATATAGTATCATGTTCACAATAAATGCTATAAAAAATAGTCTAGGTTATTCCTAGTTGTGTTATATTTTCCTAAGAGTTTTAAACAGGGATTTAGAATGATCTTAAACTGGAAGAGGTTGCTACCTTTATTAAATTGTCATTTTAGTAGAACCAGCTAAATCTGGATGCCAAATCCAGGAACTTCTTTTCAGTTTTGCTGAGATATAATCGACGGTATTGCACTGTGTTAGTTTAAAGGTGAACTACATAATGACCTGACTAAAAAAAAAAAAAAGTTTTTTTCCTTGTGATGACAACTCTTAGAATCTACTCTCCTAACATCCAGCAACTTTTTTGACCTAGAAATGTTTGAGTCCATGTGATCAGAGTATCTGTGTCCTGTTTTTTTCTTTTTCTTTTCTTCTTCTTCTTCTTTTTTTTTTTTTTTTTTTTGAAAATTGGGAATATGTTGCATTCCAGCTCCCAGAAATCAGAAGTACCCTTGAAATAATTAAAAGTTTGTTACCCCATCATATGCACAGAGATGAAAGGTGCAAACAGCACCCGGCTTCCAGGATGTTCCCCTACTAGGCAAAGGGAATGAACATAATGGTGAACCGCTGACAGGGCTGTCCTGTTCCTCCCAGGAACTCTGACTTTCCCTCTTGGCAGCTCAGCCAGCTTAGCCTCAACATTCTAATTGTCCTCCATTTTGCTTTTCAACTCTTCACAGGTACTAATTATCTTCAATTTATGATCACTGTGAAGCAGCAAATCAAGTTCCTTGTGTTTTTTTTTTTTTTTTCTTTCTCAACATTTTGTAAGAAGTGGGTCAAAATGGAAAATGTTGGACGTTCTAGAATTCTGATTTTTATTTTAACCAGCAGTGTATCAGGCACTTGCCTTTGAAAATTTATCATGGGGGTGGGGGTTGCCTGAGTGGCTCAGTTGGTTGAGTGAGTGACTCTTGATTTTGGCTCAGGTCATGATCTTGGAGTTGTGGAATTAAGCCTCGTGTAGGGCTCCATGCTCAGCGAGGAGTCTGCTTTGGATTCTCTCTCTTGCTCTCCCTCTGCCCCTCCTCCCATTCATGCCCTTTCTTTCTTTCTCTCTCTCTCTCTAAAATAAATAAAACCTTAAAAAAGAAAAAACAAAGAAAACCTATCATGGCACTTACAGGTTTCCCTTGAGGCTTTCTGAGATTCCTGCCCCTTCACTTGGCTTCACTACCCCTCATGGCTGGCATTCGGAGTTGATATGAAGCCCCATCTGCATAACAGCAATAGACAGGGAGGTAGTGTGAGTGAGCACGTGTTTATCCTCACACATTCCTCTCTGGTGATCTTCCCTTCAAAAGACAGTTGAATAAGAAGTTTCCAGATATGATTTAACAGAACCAAATATTTGGATTTTTTTTAAATGAATACTAAAATTCTGACTCAATATGGTACCACAAGCCAAGATGACAGAAGGTGATGCGTATGATGACAACTCATGATACAGACAAGTGAATGAAATTTCTTTTCACAGAAGAACATTCAAAATGTGGTCCACGTGCACTATTTAGAAATGTCCTCGTTAATTAAGGAGTGAAACTATAGTTTTTAATATAGTTACAGATTCATGCAGCCGTTTAATCTCCAAAAATTTCAGTTGACTACACAGATGGATTTATAACAACCTCTAATGGGTGTAACTTAAGATGGAACAGATGACTCTACCAACGGATTAATCAACCTCTTCCAAACTGCAAATTAAAAAAGAAACAAATCAAACACTGCATTTTCCTCGCAGATGTTAAGCAAAACATATTCAGTCTTACTCCTATAATTACAGCATTAGGAGAGATTTACCAACATCAAAGTAAATAAAAACACACCAAATGAAAGCTGATGAAAAACTAACAAGAGAATGAATAATAATTTTTTTTTTAAATCTCACAGCCATAGAATCTCTTATTGATTTCAATTGTGCATTCCTTCCTTTCACACGGAGAGGCCTGGAGTTAAAATAAAAATACAGGTCTTGAGACCTCGGCGACGTTCGAACCACACAGTATCTGACTACATTCATCTCCAGCATCTGCAGTTCATTTTTTTTTTAATCAAATGTTTTTGTTGTTGACTTCGTTGTTTTGGCCAACTTTCATTTAAGCATTTTTAGCACCAGAATAAAAGACACAAACAAACAAACAAACAAAAAAACATCAGTAGGGATGCCCCACATCCAGGATATTCGAAACAAATGCTCCAAATTGGCCTTGGCAGGGGTTGTACTGAGTTCAGATAGCAAGTTGTCACAAGTGATTTCCTATCAGTGACCCCCCTACCGGAAAACAGATGAGGGTCAGGGAGGACACTACTCTCCCAACAGATTTAGTAGCCAGCACCCCATCCCTTCATCTCCCCAAGGCCTCACCACCCTAAGTAAGTCACCATAGGATGGCCTACAGTCCGGCAGAGGCTGGACACCCCTGGTGCTGACTCAGTCTCCCCATGGCAGCCCTGCAGCAGGCCTTCCCATCGCCACGCAGCACTCCCAGCAGGACGGAATGATAGAGCTGCGGTGAATCAAAGCTCTAACTACTTCAGCTCCCGCCAGTCTGTCTCCACTCAAAGCGTCCATTTAGCCGGGAAGCATAGCAAAATTTATAGCCTGCACTTTTATCGTGTGGTGCTTCGACCCTGCAAGGAACCCTATACTCATGCCTGAAACCCTTTGAGGAGGGCAGACCCTCAATTTGTTGTAACCTATAGGCAAGTGCAGCCCGGGCTGCAAGTGGGTCTGAGATGAATCAGTTTGACGTTCACGAACCTCCTTAACTGTTACTTTGCATTTTACTTCTGCAGATGCCACAGGTTTATGAAACGATTGTCGCCAGCAATAATTCCATTTTTTCTATTCATTTCTTTTTTTGCACAACATATCTGTCAAGAATTTCAGATGCTGAATGTTGTCTGGGGAAATACTTCTAGAATGTCGATATGGAATGTCTTCCCCCCCACCCTCTAATTTTCAGAGTATTTGTTGATGAGGCTGGTGAGGAGATTCATGAAAATACTTGGTGTTCTCTTTATTCATACTCTCCAGAGTCCTGCCCTGGCACACCATAAAAATATATGGCATTGCTCCCCAAACCCCTGTAATATCCTAATCCACTTCCCTGCTTTAGTTTTTCTCCCTGGCAATTAGCACCATTCAACATACTATGTATAATACACAATATATACGTATCATTTATTTTGCTATCGTCTGTCTTAGTGCAGTGGAAGTGGCGTGAAGACTGGGATTTTTGTATGTTTTGCTTACTGCTGTATCTCCAGAACCTAGAACCAGACCCAGCGTTAGTAGGTGCTCAGTAAACACTTGCTGAACAACTGTCTTGCCATCATCATAAATTATTGATGTCAGGCAACGATTACCCTAGTTCATTTCTTTACTCTTAATAGTCTTCCATCCCAGACTCGCAGAGCCCTCTCCTAAAGCATCAGGCCCGGCCCAGACCTTTGTTCATCATTCCCGTCCCATCCCCATCCGTAAATCTCACCTACTCTAGTCCTGGTGGCTAATGTGATAAACTAAACCTGCAGGATAATAGCAGTTGAATGTGCTAACCAGTCACACACAATAAATAGTCATTTCGTGATTTAAAACTTAAACCTCAGGCAGTGGCCACTCAAATCCCAAGCGGCCTACCCTTGTCTCTCTGCGCCATTAGGACAATGGCAGGGAGGTGAGAGGGAGAAACCATCACAGGCTTCCAGCTCGGCCTGCGAGTGTTGGGCCAGTCATACCTAGGGCCCCGTCACAGGGCCCGGGGCTCGGTACACTTTTTCTGTAAAGAACCAGAAGGGGGCCCTGGGGGCCATACTCACTTGTGCTGTTGAGGTGTGAGCACAGCCGTACACAGTCGAATCCTGGCTGTGTTCCTGTAACACTTCGGTCACAGAGACATGTTTTCATGTCCGTGGGCCATAGTTTGTGACCTCTGTTCTGGGACCAGGGGGAATGTGAAACAATCCCAAACCTTCTCTCCAGGCTCTTCCCATCTAATATAGTTGTGTTGCTTGATCAATGCATTCAGATGTGGCCAGTAATCAAAAGTATCTGCACACCTAATGGTTATTTTTTATAAAAGGAAAAGAAAGATGATACCCACTGCTTGAAAATCACCATTCCTTCTCTTTGTAATGTGTTCATATGTACTGCCTGGCCCCTACCCCTCTCCCCCTATTCCCCCCTCCCACCCCATGGCCGCCCTGGAGGTACTCTGCTCTGACCCCCACTTCAGGAGCTACAGCGCTTCAGCAAATGCTCTTAGGTGATGGCCTCCAGGGACAAGTGCCGTCAGGATCTGCTAGTCTTTCTCTAAGGCCATAGTCTTCCTGGCAGCACCAAGGGGGACTAGGACCTGGTCCCTTCACCCAACCCCTACAAGAAGACCCCCCACCTCCCACAGGCACTTCTGCTCTAGAAACCCCCAGGCCCCCTTTCTCCTTCCTTTCCTTCTCCTAAGGTTTTCCCTGCCCAAGCCTGTTCCCTCTCTCATCTTTCACAGACCTTACCCCCCTCAGTACCCCCACCAAATCAAACCACCATACTCCCAGTTCCTCCCGCTGTCTGCCTCCCATCCCCACCACAGCCTACCCTCATTCTATTGAACTCTAGATGCTTGACACATTCATGTTATAAACCAAACCCCAATGTGGGTCAACAAATCTTGGGGTAGAAACAAACAAAAGGAAATGTCTTCTGCCTCTTCTCAGGGATTCCTTGGTCTGGTTTTAAATATTTAAATGTACTCTTCCCAAAATGTTCTCAGATTATTGTTAGGAAATCGGAGGAGTGATTGTAGCAGCTGCTCAGTTCATCTCATACATACAGAGGGTCAGGGTGGTGTTGAGAGGCAGTGCCCCCAGATACAGGACATGGCCAAGCAGCAGCATCTGGCCAGAGGTCCCGAGCGTCACTGCTCAGCTGAGACCTACACGGCGAGGACCTCCCAGGACCTGGGAGAGGTGAAAGACATAGGACCCAAACCTATTTAGATGAGAGACACCAAGTATAAGGAAACTCAGCTACAACTACTTTGGAGACCATCCAGAAGCACAGGTGTCCAAGCGCCAGCTGCCTTAGATCCCCAATGCCAAAAGCTTTCAGTTCCCCAGAATGAGCCAAGGCTCCCTTCTCTGCACCCTGCAGGCAGAGTGCCTTTCCTTAGAGAGGAGGGTTTGAGGTTTGAGGTGCCCTACTCGGCCTCCAAAAGGGCCACAGAAAAGCCCAGGGTCTCAGTAATGATGGTGGCAGCTGCTCCCAGGGGAAGTTTGGTTTCTGCAGTGTAGCTGACAGTATGAAAACAGGAGGATGTAGCACTGAGGACAGGAGAAAGAGGAGGGGCAGGAGGAGGAGAGACAGAAGGAAACAAAGTCAGATGTAAAACCAATTAAAGGGTAAGACGTTTGTTCAAGGCACTGGTAATGAGTTAATCATTGCCGTTGATCATTACCTTCTGTTGGCTCTTGACCACCTGAGACCTTGAAGAGAGCCAACAGTTCTTGTGATAAGGCAGGCTCTCCGGGGGCCCGCAGCTCTGGGAATCCATGCGTGAGAAATACAGCCAAGTCATTCCATCAACCTGGGACTCGGTCTCCTTATCTCAAGAGAAGTGAGGCTGGTATTCCATGAAGACTCTGAGCCCCATCACAGCTCCCATTCTGTGATTAGGTATGACCCGAAAAGCAGGCCAACCCCCACCCAGGGGGCTTACCAATTCCTACCTGTTTGCATTCCTTACAAACCTTGCAGAGGGTTTAGGGGCCAAGCCTGGAAATGGAATGTCTTCTTTCCTCCCACATACTACCAACTGAATGAGAGGCAGATTAGGGAGGGTAGAAAGAAAGGGATGGAGGCGAAGGGGGTGGGTTATCACTTTGTTCTCCGATGGTCAGGTGGACAGTGGCTCTCTCACTGCATCAGAAGGTTCGGGAAGATGCAGGGAATGGGTCAAAACTGGACCTGTTGAGACTGAGTTACATGGAGGGCAATAAGCAGAGGTTACAGAGAGATTTCTGGAGGCACTCTTTTTTTTTTTCCAAATGGGGAAATTTATGCCCGGGGAGGTTATGTAAACCAGTCAGGGAGGAGTCAAGGCCCAGATGTGCTAATTCCTAGTCCATTGCTCTTTCCACTCCACCCCTGCCTTCGAACTTTGTAGTAATGACAAGAGAGGGTCTCTCTCCCTCATCCACTCGTAAATCACTCATTAGTCTCTGTGGTTATTCATTTAAATGTGTGGAGAGGATAAGCCTCAGGGAACTTCATGAGGGATGCAAAAATCATCTTCGACTGTAGGCACTTACACTAGTTTCTAGTTGATGTAGACTAACATTCCATAATTTGATAGATCTGTTCCATTTTTAGTTCAAAGTATATGGAGCTAATTTACTCAGACTCTACTTGGTTCCAGTTTCTCAACATCCGAGTTTATCAAAAATATCCTCAGTGTGATTCACATGCCAACTTCAAGAAGGTGTGGTCATAAAAAAAAAATGCTATTCAAACCTTTCCCGAATATCCTCCCTTTCCCCATCCCTAATTCAATTCCAGGTATAAAGCACACACACAGAGAAGGCGTCTTCCCGGAAAGAGGTCCCCCACTTTCTCAGGAAGGGGCATCGAGGGAGCCATCAGGTTTCACTTCATAGGAATTCATTGATCCTCAGATTTTGCTCATGGTAAAGGCAGAGGCAGCAAATGTCGTGAGAAAAGTCACATTTTCCAATGTTTTCCCAGGATGTCTCACACAGTAACCATCCCTCTACAACAGATTTCTCTCTGGACTCTTCAGAGAGCTGTGCCCGATGTCTGAACTTTTCAAGTAGCCACCTAAGAACTCACAGCATCGTTGAAGTGTGCTACATTTTTTTTTCTTTTTCTTTTTCCAGTCCACATTTGCCAGGTTAAACAAGAGTGGAAACCGGACGAGGTACACTTGCAAGAATTTCTCAATCTGCCTTGCAAGAAGCTAGATTTTCAGTACATCTGCCCCCTCCTTGTCTTGTTGTTCAAGTGTTCTTTCTGGGGAGCTCTCCAGTGAAACAGCAGCATCTGGCCTTCGACAAAGATTAAAAACCTGAGGGAAAAAGACCCCCCACCAGTACCACCACCACCAACCCTTTGCTGAGAAGAGGCCGAAGAAGCTGCTGGAGGAGTTCACACTTAGAAAAAAAAAGCATTAGCAAATATAAAATGTAATTTGCTGTATGTGAACCTTAGTAAGAAAAAAAGAAAAAAAGAAAAAGCCTAATATTTACACAGCTCCTTCCACTCCATGAACTTCAAACATGACCTCCACTTTTCAGCAGGCAACCTTGGATTCACTGACTCATCCTTTTCCTACCAGGGCAGTTTCTGGCCAAGTCACACTCCATTGGCTTCCTCCGCAACATCCCTAAGCGAGACCCGGCCTTCTCTTTCCACTTCTGACATTCCTGCTGGGAGTCGGTCATCTCTCACCCGCTGACTTCTCCTGTTCCTTGTCCGAGGTTCACAGAGATGGCCAGCACGTTGAGAGCTCATTCTGGCGGAACTGAAATTCAGCAAATTGCTTTGCAAGTGCTCCTAGAGACCGAGTCCATGCCTTCTAGAGAGAATCCACTGAATTCTTCCTGAGCTCCCTTTAAAGTCCTTCCCTTGAATGTGACCAGCGGAAATCCCTACAGTCTACATTGTGCCCCACTTTTCTTTTTTCTACCTGAGATGGAGAACTACTGGTGCCCAGTTTCGTGTGTTCCCCCTTGGTTACATTAGTCAATAGAAATAAATTCTTAATCTTTCAGTTTACCTGACCAAACAAAACACCTCTGGTGTCTTTAATCCTTTTTCACAGTCTTACTTGATGCCATGTCCTACTGTTTTCATCAAGCTTTGCTTTCCCTCCTCACTTGGACCATGGAGCTGCCAACTGAATACAGTCCTCTCTAGATGATGTGACCATTGCTGATACATTGGAGATACCCTCCTGGCTGCTTCATTTATTTACGCTCCAGCCTTGAACTGGCCTTTTGAAAACCTGCTTTTGGTTTTCTGACTGTTTAACTTTGAAACCCAATTCCTTTAACATATATAACACCAACATTGCCTCTGTGGAGTTTCTTTTTCCCCAGCCTGCCCCCATTGGGCTGGCTTCCTCCCAGCAATCTGACAAATTGATTCTGAGATCTAATGCTACCCTTCCCTGTGACTTTTCCCTGATGGGAGGAAATGAGTCTGGCTGGGAAAACTCTGCCCATAAAGTCCCCAGAATTGTCAGGCTTTTCTTTGGGTCATCAGTATCAATATTAGTTCCCAATATTGTCTGCTTCCCCACACTTTGCTCAAGGGAATTTAGAGAAATATATAAAACTTTAAAATCAAGACCAGATTCTCAAACCTTAGGTATGGACATCTTTTAAGAAAAAACAATTCTTAAGATAAATGTGCTAACCTCAATTATTTAATTAAAATTATTTAATTAAAATTATTTTAATTAAAATGTTACTTAAATATCTACATGCATATAAATTCAGGCATTAACTCCTTATATCCATAGCTTTTAAACTATCAAATCAAAATATAATTATGAATTCAGCATAAATTGAAAATGCATAAAATTCAAATGAAGTAACATAGGCAATGAATTTGCATTGTGGGAATGAAATCTTCTTGCTCAATGTGAAAAGGGTGCCAATTGCCATGGCCAAGATTCTTTTAAGTTTCCTGCACCTGCAGTATTATTTGTGATGTCATGATTCCATTTTCCCAACATATTTTTTCATCCTACTTTCTCCAAACCTGTTTCTTGAGAACACTGTAATGTATTTTGACCTTCACTTGACCAGAACCCATCAATTAGGGGGTTCAACTTACCTTTCTTCTTGTCTGCCAGCATTTTGGGTTACACTGCCTTTAACTCAGGTCATGATGCTGGGGTCCTATGATCAAGTCCTGTATCAGGCTCCCCACAGGGAGTATGCTTCTCCCTCTGCTTATGTCTCTGCCTCTCTCTCTCTCTCTGTTTCTCTCATGAATAAATAAGTACCATCTTTAAAAATATAAAAAAATAATAAAAGTTACTTAAAATCCTTTTAGAGATCAAAAAGCTATCTGAGATGTACATTTGCAAATCTAAAAATACATGCAGGGGCTGAAATCTACAGACGTAGGTTCATCATGCAGATAATCCAAAATGTACTGCTTCTTTGCCATTCAAGTGAAAATATAAAATTTAAAGATTTTCATTAGGAATCCACAACCCAGGAGAACATGACCACAGACTTCGAAAGAGAGAAGTTTAGTTTGAAAAACAAGGAAGAGGTTGGAGGAGAAAGAAGCCTTGGAAAAACCTATGGACACTAGATCGTCTTAGTTAATCTGTCAACTTGCAAGGAGGAAAGAGAGACCTAAGAGGTTAAACTGTTGGTTGGGAACAGCTCCAGGTCTCTGGATACCAACTTTGTGCCCCTTTCTGCTATATCAGCATTTACCAAGCTGTTTTATATTTTATGATGCCACCTCGCATCAATAATTTGCATACACAAAGCCAACTGACTCTCCAAAAAAATTCTAATAAGCCAACACATCATATTTTTTACAATAAACCAAATAAAATACTTATACGTCCACTTAAGTTGCCATTAGTTGTCTCTTGACAGTTTTAAAGACTGCCTAGAGCTTCTAAGTGTGTTCAGATCTCTACCATTCTAAAGGACCTCCATATTCCTTCCCAAATTATTCCTCCCCTTATTTCAGGTACACTTTCTTAAAAAATGAAGTAGAATTTGATGTCTCCATTTGTTGGAGTAACCCACACACATGGGCTTCTGTTCTCATGACTCCATTGAAATTGTCCCCTCCAAGGCCATGCGAGACCCTTGTCTCATCCAGTGGACTCTGTATTACCCTATCTGGCCTTCCCAAAGGACATGAAACTCCTTCATGACTTATCTTTTATTTTTTTTTCCAAGATTTTATTAATTAATTAAGTCAGAGAGAGAGAGAGAGGGAGGTGCAGAAGGAGAGAGAGTGTCTCAAGCAGATGCTGTGCTGAGCGCCAGAACTGAATGTGGGATTCGATCTCATGACCCTGAGTTCATGACCTGAGCCCAAATCAAGAGTCAGACACTTAAGCTACTGAACCACCCAGGTGCCCCTCTTCCATGGTTTTTCCCACGTTTCTCTCCCTTTTGTCTGTCGGCTCTTCTGATTGCATTGTCATTGCATTGCATCGTCATTGTCTTTTCTGGTTTCTTTTCCGCACTTTATAAATATTGATATTCCTTAGGATTCCATAATGGACCTTGTTCTTTCCTTAAGATTTCATGTGGCTCCATGTCTGATGGTGGCCAATCAAATGTGTCCTTGCAATTCATCTTTTTCTGGAGTCCAGATACATAGTTCTGAGCAACTTTAACTTTAAAAGACAAGCAGAAGATTCATAGCCTGCAAAAAGCAAGAGACTTGGTGATAATAGTTTCTACATGGAAAGTAACAGGGGAAATGAAGAAGTTTCAAAGAGAGGGTAGTCAGCTGGTTCAGATGCCATGGTGATGTCAAAAAAGATAGGAATGGAAGTATTCTTTAGACAGCTAATTGGAGGTCACTGGAGGCCAGTGGGATGCACTGGCCTTTGTGGGATCCCAAATGCAGAATGAAGTGGGTTGGTGAGTGAGTTAGAAGAGAAAAAATACCGACTGTAAATGTAGAAAAGTTACAGCAACTTAACTGGAGAAGCAAGGGATGAGAAAACCAAGGAGAAGAGCCAGCTCTGTCGTTGACTAGCAGTGACGGAGGCAAGGGTGGTGGCGGCATGCCTCTAGCTGACTGACAGAAAGGGCAGGTATTCAAAGTGTCCCCACTGGATGGTACATCTGCCTTCTTGGAAATAGGAAAATAAGAGGTAAGATTGTCTTCTGAGGTTCATAGAGAAAATGGTGAGAGTTTTGAGGAGAGTTTAATAAAAGAAGGACCTGACCAGGCTCCTACTTAGGCTCTCACATCTCCTACAAGCTGTTGTTAGAGAGATGTTTCTGAAATATAGATCCAGTCATGACACTTTTTGGCTCCCAGTTTCCCACAAGATGAAAACCTCCCCCGTAGCATGGTGCCTGGAGCCCTCTGTGATACAGCTCCCCTCTCGGCCTGCCCTTGCCACACCACCGCCACCTCTCCCACCTGGCTTCCAGCACCAGGATTTTCTAGAGCTCTCTAGAATTCCCCTAACCTCACTACTCATCCTGGAAAACTGCCATCCACCCTTCAAAATCAAGTTTAAGAATTTCTAATTGGTCCTAGGTATAGTTTATTTTTCTTAACCTGTTTCCCTTTGCTCCAATTTCACCCCTTCTTAATTTTTTTTTATTTTTTATTTTTAGAGATTTTCTTTATTTGAGAGAGTATGAGTGCTGGGGGAAGTGGCAATCGGAGAGGGAGGAACAGACTCCCCCACTGAGCAGGGAGCTGGATGCAGGGCTTGATCCCAGGACCCTGAGGTCATGACCTGAGCCGAAGGCAGACACTTAACTGGCTGAGCCACCCAGGCGCCCCCACCCCTTATTTGTTATTGCGTTTATTTACCTTTGCACTTTGACTGTTAGGTATCTCCATATAGTGTCTCAAACCTCTCTGGGGCACTTCTTTCAATTATTTAACTAAGTAGACAAGTTCGTTTATATTATGCGCAAAATATAATCTATAATTTCGAGAAGCTCCCAGGGCAACAGTCCACCACAACATGGTGTGACTCGCTGTGGAAGAAGGTTGACTGAGCTACCCCCAGAGGAGGAGAGAGAGTGAGGCAGATGAGAAAGGTACAGGAGGCCCCTGAGGGCTTCGTGTGTGTGTTTACATGTGTGGTACTGCCCCCTCACAAAGAGGTTCCATGGTAAGTTCCATGAAGGCCAGGGTGGAGCCTTGTCCAGGAGGGTGTCCCCAGCATTGACTGTCACAGTGTTGTTGCTCAGCAAGGTTAAACATTCACTGTATTGAGGAAATCATTCTTCTTCCTTTCAGGAATTCATGGACACCTGATGTAGTTTGTTTCCATCAGAAAGATTACTCACTTTTTCTAATGTTTTGTGCCTTCCTGAAAAATGTGTTCATGACCCTTGAGGGAAAAAAAGAAGTCCTTTCTGATGCTACTCTGGAAGTCAAGTCATTCCTGCCCTCCCCACTGTCATCTGTTTCTTGCTCTGGTCTTCTGTTTCCTTAATTATTTTTTTTAAGATTTTATTTATTTATTCACGAGAGAGGGAAGTAGAGACATGGGCAGAGGGAGAAACAAACTCCCTCCACGGAGCCTGATGCAGGACTTGACCCCAGGACCCTGGGATCACAACCTGAGCCGAAGGCAGACGCTCAACCACTGAGCCACGTAGGTGCCCCTGTTTCCTTAATCCTTGATTCAACTTCTTTCACTAAGGGCCAGCCCAGGGTCAGCTCTTCTTCTGTGCCCATCACCATAGATTCAGTATCTTCCTTCCTTCATTTCTTTTTTATAAACTAATAGTTTGTCAATTTGCCTAAAAAGAAATATCTGTGACCATTTTGCAGGACTTTGTTTTTAATTCAAAGGAGAGAAATAAGAAAAAAGCCCCACTTTCCCCCTTTCAAGATAGTTCTTGCACATCATTGTTTGGTGCTCAACCTAGCATGACTTCTACTTTATATATTTGGGTTGCTAAAGAGCAGAGTCACTGTTATCTGTCTAATTCAAAATCATGATTTTCCTCTGAACTGTTCTAATCTAGGCTTTGCCAGCAGATGGGCTTATACCTAAAATAAGACTAGCTTCTCGCTTACTGGTTTTCTGTTTAAATTCTTTTTTATAGGAAGATGAAAGCCTAGGGGTTGAAATTTTCACTTTTCCTGTGATTATTTGTTGCAGAAATTTCTGGACTTGAGATTTGCAGCTGCAAAATATGCACCTGCAAAGGCTGCAGTATCCAGTCTCACTTGTCCACATGCCTCTCTCGGCTCACCTGCTCCTGATAATTCTAGATGATTCTAGACACCATTTTTTTTCCTAAGGTGGGAACCATACTCCTGCAATAAAGCCCTCTCTTGCAGACCATCCATGTCTTTCAGGTCATGTGTACATTCCCCTTTCCTCCAAAGACTAATTTTCAGCAACAAGACAACTGTTCTTATATATTTTTAAAGATTTTATTTATTTATTCATGAGAGACACAGAGAAAGAAAGAGAGAGAAACAGGCAGAGGGAGAAACAGGCTCCATGCAGGGAGCCGGACGTGGGCTGATCCCAGGTCTCCAGGATCACACCCTGGGCCAGAGGCGGCGCTAAACCACTGAGCTACCTGGGCTGCCCCAACTGTTCTTATATTAAAACTCCCTCCATTATCAAATAAGAATACATTTGGAGTGACCATATTTCTTGGAGTAAGGAGAAGAGAATCCAGGATCCATTTTAGAGTGATAGGAGACAGTCACTACATAGGCACATTTGGTCAACTGCTGACTTGTTTGGTTTCCCTGATGCAGATATGCAACTTTGGGGTCGAACTGAATTTCATGGAATGATAGAAAAAAGGTTGAGAGCTGCCACCTTCTTAGCTCTTCCCCAGTCAGCTCTTGGCCTCTATTAGAAATGTTGATCAAATATTTTAACAACACTGTTCAAAGAGGTGCCAGGTTATTAGTCTGTCCAGAGAACCCAGTGTCTTGGTTCCCTTCCTTGGTGGTAATGGATAGCTCAGAAGTCATCACTTCCTAAAACTAGCTTGTGTCGCTTTTTCCCTAACGTGTTCCCTTATCGTTGCCAGCATGCAGACTCATCAGTCACTTCTTTGATGACATGTATCCTCCTAAGGTTTTCTCGAGCTGTCCCTCCTCTGACTTGGCATTTTAATTCTGAGAAAAAAATTCACTGTAAACCCTCTCTTCCCAAACATGCTAAATAAAGCTGAGTGGTGCACGATTTGGGGATCCCCCCATCTTACCTCCCGGTTCAGAGAAGGGCCCATTTTCTCTGGGTGGAAAGTTGTAAGCATATGGAATTGGTTACTAGAAGCGTTGGTTCAGGATGTTTCTGATCCTTAAGCCAGTTCCCTAACCATGACAAAACATTCCCCACAATCTCATCGTGACTCACTTTTATTTTTAAATAACCTCTGGTGTGGAACTTTGTCAAGGCTTTTTGAAAGGTTAAAGAAATTATGTCCGCATGCTTACTTACCCTCTCAGAAAATTTTAGTAGATTAAGCACATTCTCTCCTGACAGAAATCCCTGGCTATGGTTGCCGAAGATCCCATGACCGCCCTGTAATTCATAAACATGAATGTATCTAAATCTTAATGTGTGCTCATAATAATGCTCAGTCCTATGAGGGTATAGAAAGGATATGAAGACATAAAGCTGTGATGGCACAGTCTTTGGTACTAAACAGCTTACAGTCGAGTTAGGCTAAAACATATATTACAGAATCATTGGGAAAAAAACAAGACACGTAAGTGTGGTGATGACATAAATTATGAAAGGAGTTCAGAAAATGCAGGAACAAGGGTGTTCCAAGGAACGTGAAAGAATCTTTGCAAAGGAGAGAGCCCTTTAGTTAGGTCTTGAAAGCCGAGTAGGCTTTTAGAGATGGACAGAGGAGGAGAGAGGGGCCACAGGGGCTTTCAGGCATTTCTGAAATAAAAGAAGGGGAAACAGCACAAGCAGAGACTTAGAGGTAGGATCATCTCCTTACAGTGGAGGAAACACCTGAAGCAGTCTGATAAGTTGAGAGAAACCAAATGAAGAAAAGTCTGGAGCACCCGGCCCTAAGAGTTGGAACTGGATATGATAGTTGAGACTTATTCACTGAACTTAATAGTGCCGAGAAAGAAGGTGTTTGGCAGTGGGAAACAGAAACAGGTTATTGAAGGGCTATCAAGACACTTGAAATTGAGAATTAAAAAAAAAAATTATATCAGGATAGTGTAAGTGTGAAAAAAGAGGGTGCTTGAGGAGAAATGGAAGATGCAAGGAATGGAAATAATGGACGTAAAGTTGTCAAGGAATTACTCTTGGTACCAAAATCCTTGTTTGCTAGGGCTGTCATGGCAAAGTAGTGCAGACCAGGGCGCATTAAATGGCAAATGTATTTTCTCGGATTTCTGGCGGCTCATAGTCTAAAATCAAAGTGTTGACAGAGCCACGCTCCCTTGCAAGGCTCCAATGAAGAATCTTTCCTTGCCTCTTTCAGCCTCTGGTGGCTGCTGGCCGGTCTTGGTGTTCCTTGGTCTATGGCCACATCACTCCAAACTCTGCCTCCATCCCAAATGGACTTCCTGCCTGTTTGTCTGTGTCTATGTCCTCATCTAGGCCCGCACCAATCTCGTATGACTTTCTTAATTCATTACATCTGCAAAGACCCTATTTCCAAATAAGGGCACCTTCTGAGGCTCCCCGTAGACATGAATTTGGGAGGAACGCCATTCAACCAGTGCTCAGTGTGAAATCCAGAAAGCATGGGGAGGGGCTAGGCTTACAGGACCTCAAGGAGAGGGAAGCGTAGTGAGGGAAACCTCTCTACCTTGTGTTTGTGGCCACGCTTAAAAATTAAATTGACAACACAGATTAATGGGAGAAAAGTGCACAGATTGTATTTAATATTTTTATATGTACACAGGCGTCTTCAAGAAGAAAATAAAGATGCAAAGAAGTCCTTAGGCCTGAAAGCTTCCTGAATTGTTAACTATTTTTTAATATATTTTTATGTAAATTCAATTAGCCAATATATAGTACCTCATTAGTTTCAGATGAAGTGTTCAATAATTTATCATTGCATATAACACCCAGTGCTCATCATATCACGTGCCCTCCTGTTTTACTGGAATTATTCTCCTCTCATCCAAAGGATCTGATAACTTGGGACAGAGGAGAGGAAAGAGGAAAATCCTCATTTTCTCAGACTCTTCTTTGAAATCACTGATGCTGTCCAGCCTGTCGACTGTGAGTGAGGAGATGAGGGTGGGTGAGAACCAAGCCTGTTCACGTACGAGGCCGTGACCTTTCCTCCACCCTGTGCAAGAGCCAGGCTTGGTTTGGCATCTGCAGACACCCTCAGTAAATGAGAGCCATTTTCCACAGCTATTTTCACAACATTTTGGGGACATGCAGGCAGCTGTCGCTGGTATTTTAAAGCTTCCCACAGCAGTAACGGACGCCAGGTCTCCTGGTGGTGTCGTATAAATGCCCTAGAACAGCTGGCTCATCCAAGTTTTCCTTATGATACGTTTGAATATAAACTGGGTGGATCAGGTTGGTTCTTATTACTGAGGCACAAGTGTAAAACCACATGGAACAACGAGGTCACTCCTGGATCCACTTTGCCATCAGAGTCTATCAGACATCCTTCCAAGGATCCAAATTCAGTCACCCTGAAAGGTGTCAGAATCGAACTGAAGACCCCCAGGAAATGGGTGGTCTTTACTGCATGTGTGTTACATGTCAATGAAAAGTTGGTGTTTTGTTTTTTTTTAATCTGTACGTGAACTATGTTGTATGGAAGCACTGAGAACAGATGGAAATACTCATGCTTCCTGATCAAAACTCTTCAGAGTGTAGGGATAGAGGGAACATTCCTCGACATCTTAAAAGCCATCTATGAAAAGCCCACAGCAAATATCATTCTCAATGGGGAAGCACTGGGAGCCTTTCCCCTAAGATCAGGAACAAGACAGGGATGTCCACTCTCACCACTGCTGTTCAACATAGTACTGGAAGTCCTAGCCTCAGCAATCAGACAACAAAAAGACATTAAAGGCATTCAGATTGGCAAAGAAGAAGTCAAACTCTCCCTCTTCGCCGATGACATGATACTCTACATAGAAAACCCAAAAGTCTCCACCCCAAGATTGCTAGAACTCATACAGCAATTCGGTAGCGTGGCAGGATACAAAATCAATGCCCAGAAATCAGTGGCATTTCTATACACTAACAATGAGACTGAAGAAAGAGAAATTAAGGAGTCAATCCCATTTACAATTGCACCCAAAAGCATAAGATACCTAGGAATAAACCTAACCAAAGAGGTAAAGGATCTATACCCTCAAAACTATAGAACACTTCTGAAAGAAATTGAGGAAGACACAAAGAGATGGAAAAATATTCCATGCTCATGGATTGGCAGAATTAATATTGTGAAAATGTCAATGTTACCCAGGGCAATATACACGTTTAATGCAATCCCTATCAAAATACCATGGACTTTCTTCAGAGAGTTAGAACAAATTATTTTAAGATTTGTGTGGAATCAGAAAAGACCCCGAATAGCCAGGGGAATTTTAAAAAAGAAAACCATATCTGGGGGC
Organism: Canis aureus; assembly: GCF_053574225.1. Lineage (NCBI taxonomy): Eukaryota > Metazoa > Chordata > Mammalia > Carnivora > Canidae > Canis > Canis aureus. The sequence continues at coordinate 54,134,740 of NC_135615.1, forward strand.
ATCACAATGCCAGATTTCAGGTTGTACTACAAAGCTGTGGTCATCAAGACAGTGTGGTACTGGCACAAAAACAGACACATAGATCAGTGGAACAGAATAGAGAATCCAGAAGTGGACCCTGAACTTTATGGTCAACTAATATTCGATAAAGGAGGAAAGACTATCCATTGGAAGAAAGACAGTCTCTTCAATAAATAGTGCTGGGAAAATTGGACATCCACATGCAGAAGAATGAAACTAGACCACTCTCTTTCACCATACACAAAGATAAACTCAAAATGGATGAAAGATCTAAATGTGAGACAAGATTCCATCAAAATCCTAGAGAAGAACACAGGCAACACCCTTTTTGAACTCGGCCATAGTAACTTCTTGCAAGATACATCCACGAAGGCAAAAGAAACAAAAGCAAAAATGAACTATTGGGACTTCATCAAGATAAGAAGCTTTTGCACAGCAAAGGATACAGTCAACAAAACTCAAAGACAACCTACAGAATGGGAGAAGATATTTGCAAATGACATATCAGATAAAGGGCTAGTTTCCAAGATCTATAAAGAACTTATTAAACTCAACAGCAAAGAAACAAACAATCCAATCATGAAATGGGCAAAAGACATGAACAGAAATCTCACAGAGGAAGACATAGACATGGCCAACACGCATATGAGAAAATGCTCTGCATCACTTGCCATCAGGGAAATACAAATCAAAACCACAATGAGATACCACCTCACACCAGTGAGAATGGGGCAAATTAACAAGGCAGGAAACAACAAATGTTGGAGAGGATGCGGAGAAAAGGGAACCCTCTTACACTGTTGGTGGGAATGTGAACTGGTGCAGCCACTCTGGAAAACTGTGTGGAGGTTCCTCAAAGAGTTAAAAATAGACCTGCCCTACGACCCAGCAATTGCACTGTTGGGGATTTACCCCAAAGATACAAATGCAATGAAACGCCGGGACACCTGCACCCCGATGTTTATAGCAGCAATGGCCACGATAGCCAAACTGTGGAAGGAGCCTTGGTGTCCAACGAAAGATGAATGGATAAAGAAGATGTGGTTTATGTATACAATGGAATATCACTCAGCCATTAGAAACGACAAATACCCACCATTTGCTTCAACGTAGATGGAACTGGAGGGTATTATGCTGAGTGAAGTAAGTCAGTCGGTGAAGGACAAACATTATATGTTCTCATTCATTTGGGGAATATAAATAATAGTGAAAGGGAATATAAGGGAAGGGAGAAGAAATGTGTGGGAAATATCAGAAAGGGAGACAGAACGTAAAGACTGCTAACTCTGGGAAACGAACTAGGGGTGGTGGAAGGGGAGAAGGGCGGGGGGTGGGAGTGAATGGGTGACGGGCACTGGGGGTTATTCTGTATGTTAGTAAATTGAACACCAATAAAAAATAAATTTAAAAAAAAAGGAAATACTCATGCTATTCAAGTGGTGAATCTAGACTTCTTGCACTACTTTGAGTAGACATTTAGTTTGCCTTAAAAAGATTCCCCTTCCACTGCCTTTGGCCCCAAGTTTTTACAATCAACTTTCCTGGTGTCTCTAGGGGTTTTTCTATGTTGTTATTTTTTATATTAATAGGCTTTGGTAAAAAAATATTTATTTTCTGTTAATTCAGTGAATCCTGGACCCAAAGGAAGACCAGCAGCAAAAGAAAAGTGTACGGCTAATGTTGAGATAAGTCCTAAAGATAAATTTGTGTGGGTGCATTTTGAGGGGGTGGGGAGGTGGTTCATTAATGCTGCCTTGAGGATAATTAATATTGCTTTTGTTACTTGCCTGTTGCATGGTTTATTCCAATTTATTGAGAGTGGACCCCATGCTTAGAGGTTAGAGCAGAATACCATCTGGATTTGAGATCCTCCTGTGCCATTTACTAACTCGGACCTTCAGCAAGCTAACTAACCTTTTTGCACCTCTTTCTTCTGTGGATTCAATGGTAACAACTAAATCTTGGAATGTTGGGGGCCCCTGGGTGGCTCAGTGGTTGGGCATCTGCCTTCGGCTCAGGGCGTGACCCCGTGGGTCCTGGGATTGAGTCCCGCATCGGGCTCCCCACGTGGAGCCTTCTTCTCCTTCTCCCTACGTCTCTGCCTCTCTCTGTGTCTGTCTCTCTTGAATAAATAAATAAAATCTTTTAAAAAATTCATGGAATGTTGGCAAGGATTAAACTGAATGAGATAATTTAGATAAATCATTTAGCACAGTCATGCTTGGTACATCAAATTCACTCAAATACTCTTATCATTATCATCATTAATACATTTTTTCATTATGATTTTCTGAGCTTGCATCTAACTTATCTTAAAAAAAAAAACCTGTATTTGCCCCCAAAGTAATTTTGATGGTAATTCCAGCATATAGTATGACTAGTGAATAACAGGTCCCTCATGTACCTTCATTTTGTGAGTAGAACATCACATTTATTCAATGGCTATTTATAGAATTTTTACTGAGTACACAGCAGTATCTATATATGTCTCAACTTAATATACTTTTCCCCCATTTTCAGCTCACTTCTTTTTAAAAAGAACACCGTGTAGCTAAAGAACTACTTCTTTTTTTAAGATTTTATTTATTTATTCATTCATGAGAAACACAGAGAGAGGCAGAGACAGGAGAAGCAGGCTCCATGCAAGGAGTCTGATGCAGGACTCAATCCTGGGACTCTGGGATCACACCCTGATCCAAAGGCAGGCGCTCAACCACTGAGCCCCCCAGGCATCCCTCTAAAGAACTACTTCTGAAGGAACAGTGTAATATTGGTGTAGTTAGTACATGACTGTCATGCTTATTTGACTTCAAACATCTTTCTCAAGTTAAGGTGTGGTAAAGTGCAGGTTGTTGAGAATGGGCATCAAGAGCCTAGGAATCTGATATTAGCTGCCTAGCAAATAAACTAGTCCTGTGATTGCAGGTGAGCCATTTTACCTCCCTGGGCACTGATTTCTTTGATCATGAAAAGATAGTCTTCAAATAGCCTGATGATTTTTAAATCCGGTCAACTGGACTCATGAGTGGACCTAATCATATCATCCTTCCCTCTCTAGAAACATAAGCATACAAATTTATAGTTAGCATTCGATTTTAAAAGGTCCCTGGCTCTCCTCGAAGCCTACCCGGAGAAGCTCGGAGGTCCATAGGCCAGCAGTGCAGCATCCCCGGCCCAGAACAAGGCTCTCTGTTTTATGATTTTGAAATTTTAAACCACACCCCTTACACAGAGCCTCTACTCAGAAATAACAGGATTGAAGCCTCTTGCTAGATAACATGTCATCTCACACCTCCAGATAACTGACCTTGCACTACTTTAATGGCAGCTTTTGCCCAAATACGCTGACAGGAATACAGTATCTCAGGAAAAACATTTGTAATCAAAACCCTTGGGCAGATCTTGAATAATCACTTGACATCAGTTCCATGGAAACTAATTACAAGACTTGCCCTAAGCACCACAGCTTTCTAACCATTACCATGAGGAAAACTTGTGCTCATATTCTTGGGCCTCAGTCCTTCAATCCAGCTATTTTCATCAAAAGTATGTGGCATGTCTTCTTCTGTGAAGACAGAAGCCGAGGGAAAAGGGAAAGTCCTGCTGAACCAAGTATTGTAAAGTGGGACAGGAAAGGTGGTGGGTAAAGAAGAACAGAAGGTGTCCAAGAGCCCAAACAGAGCAGAATATTCATATTTTAAAATGATGCTATTGTGGATGATCCTGTTTCATAGACCAACCCGATGACCTCAGAGATCAGAATGATTCAGCCCCTCACATACCACACATGTTCTCGCTCTCTCTCACATCACATATGCACGTACACCTGCATGCACGTGCACACACACACACGTGCACACATGCAGAGGATTGATAATATCTAGACTCAAGCCAAAGCCCTGGGGCAAGAAAATATCATAGGCAAAATGCTGAGATGATCCCAATGCCCCTTGCCCTTGTATAATCTCTTCCCATCAGTGTGGGTAGAATCTGAATGTAATGATACATCACTTTCATGATTATGTTATGGCAAAGGGAATTTTCGAGATGTAATTAACTTCCCAAATCAGTGGAGTTCAAGAGAGGGAGAGTATTCAGGTGGGCATGACCTTACCACAGAAGACCTTTAAATCTGGATCCAGCGATCGAAGATGGAAAAAACTAGAAATTAGAAGTGAGTGCCAGAAGGATTTGATGTAATTTGATGGCTGGCTTGAAGGTGGAGGGGGCCACATGGCAAGGAATGTAGGGATGCTTGTAGAAGCTGAGAGCAACCCCTAGTAAGCAAATAAAAGGGGGGGGGGGATGTGAGTCCTATACATTCAAGGAACCGAATTCTGCCAACAACAAGAATGAGTTGGGAGGTGGATTTTCCTTCGGAGTCTCCAGATGAGAACGCAGTCCAGACAATACCCTGATTTCAGCCTCATGCTACCCTAAGCAGAGAACCCAGTCAAGCCGTGACGGAGGGCTGACCTACAGAGCTCTGAGCTGATTAACGGGTACTGTTTAAGCTGCTGAACTTACTATTCATTACACAGCAACAGAAAACTAATGCAGGAAACAAAGTAGAAAGATGTTTGTATCTCAGTTCTTAACAATCAGGCACATGGAAAAGATTTTTTTTTCTACCTTTTTAAAGGCAAAATTCATACGCCTTTAGGCTGTGCTTGATTTGCCTAAGCAATCAAATCAGGCTATTTTATACTCAACAAATACTTACTGAGTTTCAGGTGATATTTTAGGAACTGCATATAGAAGTATGAGCAAAGTATTAGGATTTCAGTTTTTAATGTATTGAACCGGTGAAGACCAAGAGAGAAGTAGAAGTAGAGAATTTCAGGTGACTTGGTTTAACACCCATGTCAATATCGTACAGTACATCTGCCCACATTTTAATACACACACATATATAATTTATTCTTATAGTATTTTTATAATTTATTGTCTGTGTTTCATAACTTTCATTTGATTACGTGCAGCATCTCACAAATAATGGGATTTTTAACGTGGTTCTATGCTACATCAATTGAGCAATATATTCAATTTTATACTAAATTTGAGGTTTTTGGGGGTTCATTATGTTTATTCATGAAATATTTTTGAGCATCTACTATGCGTCAGACCCACTCTTAGGCCTTAAATATGTGAGGATTAAAATGAAAAATTGTGACTTGAGCTTACAGTCTGCAGACACCAATGCACAACAATCATACATACGTTATTATTATACAAACCTAAGTATACGTTGATACCGGTTTCACCTCCCATTCAAAGCAGAGCGTGCCTATGGAACTTTCAGTAGAGTATCCCCTGCTTCCTGAAGGTTTGCTATTAAGCCACTCAGCTTTATGAAAAACCTCCATTAGTACCTGTTTAGAGGATTTTCAGCTTCGGGAGAAAAGCCTTTATCATCCTAATGTAGGTGATCCGGAAAAGTGACAAGGCAGGGGGTAAACTTTCAGAAGGCGGGGGATGACCTACCTGTACGTGTACATACTGATGCGCGTGTGCACACCTTTGTAGCTGTGAGCTCCTTCTCTGTATGAGTCTCTTTTTCTATTTAAGAACAAACTGGATGCCCTCTGGAGTAGTGGTTTTGCCCTCAGATAACATTTAAAGACAATTACCAGAGTTTAGAGAGACTGGGGGGTGGGGTGGGGGGTTAATACGTGAGGGTGGAGGCTGAAAGCCCAATCCTAGGGCTGTGGTGGTGGGGGTGGGGGGCTCATCAGGTAGGAACAGCAACGGCCAATGGCAGCTGGCCTGCTGCCGGTGTTCCAGCCAAGAGCTGACTTCCCCACCCTCTCCTCGCTGGCGATTGGTGGAACAGTGTATCACATGGTTAGATGCTGAGACTACCTGCCCGAAAAAGGGCAGGCAGCTGGGGGTGGGATAGAGCCCTGGGGAAGGGGAGATAGAGTCCTGGGGGAGGTAGGGATAGAGCCCTGGCGGGGGGGAGGATAGAGCCCTGGGAGGGGTGGGGATAGAGCCCTGGATGTGGTGGGAAATAGAGTACTCGGAGTGGTGGGCATAAAGCCCTGGGGGGGGGGAGGGGAAAGAGCCCTGAGGGGTGGGCATAGAGCCCTGGGTGGGGGATAGAGCCCTGAGGGCATAGAACCCTGGGGCGGGGGCGGATAGAGCCGTGGGGGGTGGGAATAGCATCAGGGTCCTTGCTTCTGAGGACTTTGCTAGGCAGGTCTGGAATCTAGGCCACAGACCGCCGAGGCTCTGCAGCACCTGTGCAGCCCCAGCAGGTGGGGCCTCCGGGAGACCCGGACCGCCTCCATGAGACCGCCTCCCACAAGATGGGATCCCCCGCTCCTTGATATGTATGATAGTCCTATTTACTGGCTGTCTTTTTAGTTAAAAGAATCATTTTCTTGTTTTCCATCAGATGTTGTGGGGTTATTACGTTTGCCTACTTTTCAAAGAGGGAAAGCGAGTGTGCTTGTCCTACAGGGTGGAGAATGTATGACCTTGTTAAAATCTTGAGAACTGGGAGGGTGTCAGAGTTAGAGTCCTGTGGTCTGCAGGGTTGGGCTGAGAGAAATTCACGTGTGAACATCTGGAGGAAGCCAGAGATTGGTGGGGTTTTTTTGTTTTGTTTTGTGTTACTGGAAAAAAAAAAAAAAAAGATCAGTATGACTACGGCACAGAGACTAACTTGTAGGATTTACCAAAGCTTCTTTCTCAGTAGTACTAATTCAGTGAATGACCAAGAGGTCCTTTTCTTGGTTCATCAAAAATTTACCTTGATTTTCTCCAGATGTTATGGTAAATCATTTTTCATAAATGGTTGCAACAGCCTTTAACGGTGTTTCTCACCATTTAGATTTTTTTCTTTAGTAGAGGCAATTTGAAATTTGCAAGAATTTCCTCATTCCCCAAATATAAATCCAAAGTACCTCAAGTACAGAAACTTTAGCCGGTAACTAACAATGAAGTTAAATGACTTCGGTGAGATTAACTGCAAACTAAAGGAAAATTTTGTTTATGTATGGTTTTAAATTGTTCTGCCTTTTTGTTTTCAGTATTCCTCCCGCGTGCTACCAATAACATTTATCATTGTTTTTGGCAACTCAGGTTTGAATCCTCTTTCAGTGGGGACATTCCCTAACATGATGGAAACTGCCTCCTAGTCGAAAAGCTAAAAAAAAAAAAAAAAAAACAGCTATCCAATTGCCAAGCAGGGCAGGCAGCTAGGGCAGGGCAACGTCGTTTGGTATAAAAAAATTTTAAGTGCTATAAACATTAAAGAAAACTTACATTTTGTTATGAAAGAGTTTGGAATGTTCTTCCCTTACATCTTTTCATGGCTGGCTCCCTCTTGTTACCTGGAACTTAGAGATGTCTCCCCAGACCACCCCATGCCCACCACACCACCCTGCACACCTGCAAAAGAAGTTGCTTCTGTCCATGCTGGGCCATAGTGTTAAAGGCAAGAGTTGATCTCAATGTCTTTAAAACCCTTCTTTGAAAACAAATGAAAAGTCATCAGAATCTATTTAAAAATCCCATCCAATATAAGCTGCCATAAACTTTATAGTTTTTGAAAAGAATACACATTTTTTTGGAAAGTATTTTGGCTACCTCTGGGATAATCCATTGTCTGGCTGAGTCTGTTAACAATGACTCAACTTCTGGTTACTTGACCTACAGCCAAGCAAGGGCAAGGTGTAGGGCAGTGGGAAGGGCCCAGATCGTGAGCCCGTTCTCAGCGGCCTGAGGAGTCTGGGTTGATCCTGAGAACCGCTGGCACTATTTGCAGGACGTTTACCTAGTCTGATTGCTTTTTAGGAGATCTGGCCAGCGGCGCCTGGGTGGCTCAGGTGGTTGAGCTACGAACTCTTCCTTCTCCACTCAGGTCATGATCTGGGGGTCATGGGACGGAGCCTGCACCTGGCTGCACCTCGGGGATGGGGGGGGCAGGGGAGCCAGCTTGAGATTCTCTCTCTCCCTCTGCCCCTGCTTTTGGGCCCTCTCTCACTCTGTCTCTCGCTCTCTCGCTCACTGTAGCTCTTTCGCTCCCTCTTGCTCTATCTCTCATTCTTTTTCAACGTAACTCACTCTAACCCTCTCTTTTTGCTCTGTCTCGCTCTCTTTCTCTGTCTTTCTCTTGCTCTATCTCTCTCAATCTATCTCACTCAGTCTCTCTAAAATAAACAAGAGCAGCCCGGGTGGCTCAGCGGTTTAGTGCCGCCTTCAATCCAGGGCCTGATTCTGGAGACCCGGGATCAAGTCCCACATCAGGCTCCCTGCATGGAGCTTGCTTCTCCCTCTGCCTGTGTCTCTGCCTCTCTGTGTGTCTCTCTGTCTCTCATGAATAAATAAATAAAATCTTTAAAATAAATAAATAAATAAACAAGTTTTAAAAAAAGGTTAATCTGGGTAAACTTAACAGTAGCGTCAGACAGGGGAAGTACTGGGAAGATGCTAAATTCTTGCATCCTTTGGTTTATTTAACTTCTCCAGTTTTCCTGCAGTGAGCATGCAGTGACTGGGGGAGAAGAGGAGGGAGAAAAATTAAAGAGCCTTTCACGTTTTTCCTGTGTTCTGTAGTCCTAGAAGTGATACCTGCTGGATAGCAATCTGTACCTTTTTCTGCTTATTTCTTCATACTCTTGCTCTATCTTCGGTATGAAAGCTAAAACATATTTCACTATGGAAAGATAGCTTTTTGCATTATTCCAATAATTATGAATATTGCACTCAACTGCTGAAATATTCCTTCTAATAACCAGCACTGATCAGATGGCCCGCTCAGTAATTATAGGTCTTTGCAAGAGCCTGGTTAACTGCTATACCCGTGTATCTCCAAGTGGGTTTCTTTGGTCTACCAACACCATTTGCACTGGGATGCTTGTTAAAAATGCAAGTTCCTGGGCTCTGGGGCAGTCCTACTAAATCTGAATCTCTGGGCTTGGAGCTTTAGGGTCTGCATTTTAATGAGCTCTCTGTGACTGTTAGGCATATTAGTTAGGAGGCACTGATTGAGTTAGTGCTTCCCAAATGAGTCAGGTTGGGATCACCTTGGGAGTTCATTAAAAATATATCTGCGGATAACTCCTAAAGACGTACTCCGTGTATGTCTGACGTGGGCTCAGGAACAATATTTTATGTGCCCAGATGAGTCCAGTGGGAATCAGTGGCCTCACCTGTGTGCTTGATAGCCTCATGAATGAGACCCAAAAGAAATGTCTGCATTTTTCAGAGTCCCTTTTGTCTCTGGACACAGTAGCTGAGTGAACCAAGGGTTATCTTACCCCTGAATTATTCACCAGTACAGAGGACTTTGGTGTGAATCCACAAAACTTCATTGTCTGAATTTCAATCAAGTATTTCAATGCATGTGCTCAATGTTTAAGGTGGTGGTTGAGAAGCTAGGATAATCAGTTGACCAAGGTAGTTTGCAGAGATGGTCTGAAATGCATTTTAATATCCTTGAAGGGTACAACCTAAATGTAGTCTTCACTTGGCAAAACAAAACAAAAACACCCCCCCACACACACACACACACATAGATCCACCCTCTTTTTTCCTAAATGATAGCAGAAGTCTGTTACAACTAATAAAAGACTGAAATACAATTCCTCTAATGTGGCAAGGTCCTAGTGGAACTAATGGCATTTCAGAAGCAGATGGAAGTAGCACCGTCTTCACAGCATTGAAATGAAACCTCTGGCAAATTATTAGTGACCAGCAGGAAAAAAATAGATGAAATCCTGGGTAGCAAATGAGAGCAAATGCTTGAGGTGCCCTATAAACTGTGGAGAGTTTGGTTATCAGCTAAAGATCATGAATTCTCTGAGAGACTAATAAATAGAACAATGTGTTGTATTATGCTTAGCATGTCTGGAAAGAACCGGGAATCAAAGCAAAACTGAAATTGGAGTCAGCTGTCCTACCTGGAAAAGTCACCTGTGAGGTGACTGTGAACTGCTTTTTCATGAAATGGAGTGCTGCATTAGATGCAATCACTAGCTTCAGCCTGGGACAATGCAGTAATTGCTGGTGGTGAAAAGCGATTATCAGCTTTCAGGCTGCTAAAGACTCAGGTGGCACCAACATTGTAAAGTGGCTCAATATTTGGACAATCGATTTTTTCCCCTCTCTTCCCCTAGTCTTCAAATGTTAAAGGGCCAGAGAAAAAGGGCTGAAAATTTATTGCAAGTTAAGAACGGCATCTTTACAAAAAAAATTCAACAGTTTTTCCCCAAAAAAGAAGTATGCTGTAGATCTTGAACTATGGTGTTTTCTAAAGGTTTTGTTATATCAGGAGGAAGCACAGAAATCAAAAGGGAGAAACTCCTCTAAGTCGTGTAAAATTCTTAGCTACACCTTCTAGGTACCAGGCACTGGGTCCATTAGTGGCCTAAAGGAACAGACAGCCCGGGAAATGGAAACAGACACCTAAATATTTAATCATTTTAATAAAAGACGGTGTTAAAGGCATATAAAAAATGTGAAAAGAATTAGAAGTAAAACACCCTGAAGGAATAGAAGTCAGTATAATCTCAGAGATTTCATAGCTTGCTTCCTTGCTTTCTAGATTTCTTTTTTTTAAAATATTTTTGGGAGAAAGAGCATGAGCAGGCAGAGTGGGAGGGAGAGAATCCCCACCAGACTCTGTGCTCGATCTCACGATCATGAGATCACAACCTGAGCTGAAATCAAGAATTGGTTTCTCAACCGACTACACCACCCAGGGCCCCTCTTGTAGGCCTATTTCGACTAATTTCTAGATTGGATTTTGGGAAAAAACAAAAAACAAAAAACAAACCTTGTTGTAGAAAAAATATGTGAACAGCATAGTACCTGATATGGGTCAGCAGGAATTCAGTGCTTGTTAGCTCTGTCCTTGAGTAGCTCCCAGTCTTGAGAAGGACACAGGTAAGTATCAAACCCTGATGTGTAAGCGCTCTGATAGCTGAAGTACAGGGGCCTGTGTTTTCTTGACTCTGTGTTGGCTAGCAGAGAGAAATCTCCTTGGAGAATACAAAAACAACAAGAACAACAAAAAAAAGTACAACCACAATGAGGAACAGAAGCCCAAACCCTGGAAACAGGAAAACAGAATAGAAAACACATCCTTTTACCTGCTCTGAGTTGGTACAGATCTGGCCCAAGTGGCTTTGCGTACAAGTAACCCCTTCTGGTAGACACAGGTCAGCACCTGCATCCACAAACACAGGTGGTTGCACAGCATTTTTGAAAATTTAGCCACTAAATTACAGTCTCCTGTTCCTACCCCGTGTTAATGTGGCCTTATTGTCTCTTCTCTTTAAAGAGAACCAGGGATTTAAAACCACTCAAAGGGCAGTGAAATGCAAGCAAAGTCAGTTCCTTGCACCAGTGGTTCTCCCCGCCCTCCGCCCCGCCCCTATCATGAGTCTGTGAAAGGCAGATTCCTGGGACCATCCAACATCTATAGAATTAAATAGGGGGATCCCTGGGTGGTGCAGCGGTTTAGCGCCTGCCCTTGGCCCAGGGTGCGATCCTGGAGACCCAGGATCGAATCCCATGTCGGGCTCCCGGTGCATGGAGCCTGCTTCTCCCTCTGCCTATGTCTCTGCCCCTCTCTCTCTCTCTCTCTATCATAAATTAAAAAAAAAAAAAAAAAAAAGAATTAAATAGGAATGGAACCCAGAGCATTGGTATTTTTCTCTCTCCTTTTTTTTCAGGTTCCCCAAAGGATTCTGGCAGAGGTAGCGTCTACACATCGCTTTGAGCTCTGCCTTAGATTATCCAACACATACATACTAGTCAGATACAATCAACTACTGGATCAGGTATTTTGATCCAAGAATGATGATAAAATAGATGAACCATGTTTTTTAAATGACTGCCATTTTTTTTTTAATGGTAACATTCCTGCTAAGCAGATTCGAATGTGGAATTATGAAAACAGTGCCATTCTCCCCTTTGTCCCCTTCTCACCATGACATTCACCACTCTTAAAAAAAAAAAGAAAGAAAGAAAGAAAGAAAAACATTTATTTATTGGTCACAGAGAGCACGGGCATACAAGCAGGGGGGAGCGGCAGAGGGAGAGGGAGATAGGCTCCCAGCTGAGCAGGGATCAGGCTGTGGGGCTTGAACCCAGGACCCTGGGATCATGACCTGAGGTGAAGGCAGATGTCTAACAGACTGAGCCACCCCTCAACACTCTTAATTATTTTTTTTTAAAGATTTTATTTATTTATTCACGAGAGACACAGAGAGAGGCAGAGACACAGGCAGAGGGAGAAGCAAGCTCCATGCAGGGTGCCCGACATGGGACTCAATCCCAGGACTCCGGGATCATGGCCTAAGCTAAAGACAGATGCTCAACTGCTGAGCCACCCAGGCGCCCCTCACCACTCTTAATTATTGAGTGAAGATCCTTCCGAACTTGTCTCTATACAGTTACATAATTATAAGTGTGATACGGTTAAATTTTACTTTGTTTTAATTTGACAAGAACTAGGGGTTTTTTTCCACTTAATGTGAAGAGATTTTTTTCCAAGTTTGAATTTATAAAGACATTTCATTTTTTTAATCTGTTCTTTAATATTTTAGCATAGATAGGCCATAATTTGCTTAATATTTTCCAACAGATCTGCCTTGAGGTTATCCGCCCCCCTTTTTGTTTCTACCGCAGTAAGTGTGTCCATGAAGTAGCTCTGTGAATGCTTTCTTATGCATACGTGCAAGAATTTGTTAAGGATAGCCACCTCGAAGGAGAATTTCTGAGTCAGAAGGTATGCACATATTAAGTACTGCTCATCTCAGACATTACTCTTTTACCACCACCTGATAAAAACTAAATATTACTCCTTTTTAAAAGACATCCTGATGAATGGAAAATATTTTAATCTGCATTTCCCAAATCTTGACTAGATAGAGGTTCTCTTGAGAAGTCTACAGGTCATCTCTGTTATTTCTGTGAATTGACTACTCATGTCCTTTGGCCACTTTTCTGTTGATGTGTTTGTGTTTTTTTCTTGTTGATTTATAGACATTTAAAATAGTCTGGTGGTGGGATGCTTGGGTGGCTCAGTGGTTGAGCATCCACTTTTGGCTCAGGTCATGATCTCGGGGTCCTGGGATCGAGTCCCACATCGGGCTCCCCATAGGGGGCCTGCTTCTCCCTCTGCCTGTGTCTCTGTCTCCCTCTCTCTCATGAATAAATAAATAAAATCTTTTTAAAATAATAAAATAAAATAGGCTGGGTGGTAAGTCTACCTACAAAATAATGAAAAAAATAGGAAGAAAATCACTAATTACATAATAATATGATCAGGGCACTCAACATGAAATCAGTATTGTAAACAATATTTTACATGGTCTATTTATTTATATGCCTATGGTCATATAGAGCTATTGTCTGTTTTCATCTAGTCAAATCCGACCATCAGCTCTGTGGGATCCGTTATACTTACTGTTAATACTCTTTCTGGATGTCTGTGGGGAGTGGTTGCCAGGATGAGGGCGGAAAAGCAGCGCAGAACTTGGTCAGGATTTTCAGCTGCAGTCGTACTGGTCACTGACATGCAGCTTTGAGGAAAAGCAGCTTCGAGACGGATGAGGATTGTTGAGTTCGTGTGGGGCATATTGAATTTTGGGTTCCAACCAAAATTCATGGTTGTGGTGACCAGAAATAAGTAGGAAATACATCACTCGCCAAACAGTCTCATTATGGGTGTTTGCCGCTCAGGCCTGACCTGTACTAGTTTTGCTGTGTGGGTCTGTGTTCTTTGCCTGTGAGGCTGGAGCCTGGCCATCAGCTCAGAGTACATGATGTCAAGTTCCTAGAACCAGACTGAGTAGATCTTCACTAGGTGAACTTGTTCTCAGAGTCCTGTTCCTTCATTGACATACAATACTGTGTATGTTCTTAAAATATTCCTTTTGGGCAAAAAGTTATTCCCAAGCTCAATTTGCTTTCTGGGGTAGTGTGCAGATTTGCGTGGTCTTTGTCAGCCTCTGTGGGGCTCTATGGTGGCCAGGGCCAGGAAGGGCAGAAGGGCATCCTATTCAGATTGAGAAATGGATCTTGGATTCCGGTGTGGCTTTCTGAGCAAGCGACTATGTGGAGAGAGGACCAGGTTACTCATTTCAACGAGTGTAAGAACTTCCTATTAGGTGATATAGAAGGGCTTGATTGTAAAAGTCATGAAGACAACTGGATCGGATCACGCTAAAAGGAGATACTACCCTGTTCCAAAGTGTCTCCAACTTGAAATGATCGATGAAGTGAGAAATTCTGGAGAAGGCCATACAGTTGGGTTTTTTAGGTGTGCTTGTTGGGACTGTAGTTCTGAAACACTTGTTCATATTGTTTTGATTACCTTCGTGTTATTACCAAGTGAAAATAGATGCCGTGGGATTGTTTTTTATTTTAAAAAAAAAATTATTCCCAAGCTCTTTGCAGGGTTACTACCTGTTTGTCATAATTCACACAATTTCCAACAACTGGGTAAGCAGCCAGCAGTTTTCCTGCTTCAGGGCTTTTACAGTCTATGAATGTGGACAGTTTATAGCTGTTTATAGGATCTATTATTAACCTCTATTATTGAATTATCAGCTTGATACCTGCACTAACTTTCCCATAACCTTGCAGATTTTACACTGAGACACTGAAGCTCAGAGAGAATGACTTTGCCAGAATCACACAACTAGTAAGCAAAAGCACCAGGATTTAAACAAAATCTACCTTGAGTGAGAAGGGAGTGATGTTCATGCAGAACACTGCTTAAGCTAAAAGCTCAGGAAAGGGGTCTTGGCTGGAAATACAGTTTTAGAAAACACTATGTGCTTCAAAGTTCTGGAGTCGACATGTGATTTGTGCAGTTGCAAAAGGCCTGCACTTGGTTTCGTGCTCTATTTTTGCCATCTAGAATAGCTGTTGAGCAAAGAACCCTGCATTTTCAAGATATGCCAGGCCTCACAAGTTACGGCGCAGCTAGCCCCGAGTAGATGAGATCACCAAGAGACAGGGATCACAGTAGGGCAAGGGGCAGAGTCAGGCCAGCCCGACCTGGAAGTGTTGGCAGGGGTAGAGTTGCCCATGAGGAGGGCCATGAAATAATGATGAGGAAAGTAAGAAGGAAACCATTGGGGAGGATGTGCTAGAGGAAGAGAGAGGGGTTCCCAGAGTGAAGGCTGGATCTGCAGCGTCACCAGCTATAGACGGCTCCAGGCAATCGAAAACCCAAGTGAGACCTCTGTGTTTTGAGGAGTCAGAAAGGGGGGAAATGGTACCGCAGAGGCCAGATGCAGCCCAAGTGTGAGGAGGAGATGGAGAAGTGGAGCTGGCATGTATAGTCGCAGAAAGGAAGCATCTGCCATGACAGGGAGGGTGCAGCTTGAATGAGATGAGGTGGGAGCGGACAGTAGTTTTACAATGAGAGAAATCAGACAATGGCTGTGTGTGGGGGAAGAAGGGAGGACAGGTCAGTAGTGGAAAGGAATTGAAGATTGAAGAGAACTTAGTCTGAAGTCACATATGAAAGGATGAGACAGAGGATCCCTGGGTGGCTCAGCGGTTTGGCGCCTGCCTTTGGCCCAGGGTGCGATCCTGGAGTCCCGGGATCGAGTCCCGCGTCGGGCTCCCGGCATGGAGCCTGCTTCTCCCTCCTCCTGTGTCTCTGCCTCTCTCTCTCTCTCTCTCTCTCTCTCTCTCTCTATCTCTGTCTATCAAAAATAAATAAATAAATCTTTTTTAAAAAATGAAAGGATGAGACAGATGGTGGGCGCGTGGTTGGAGAAGTGAGGCAGGATGGGGGCAGGTGGCCAAGACAAGGTGGAAGGTAAGAAACAGGAGGAGCCCTTGCTAGATGACCTCTGTTCTTTCCGGTGACATGGGAGCAAGGTTCCAAGTGTGGAAATATGGGAAAGGATGAAGGTCTTTTCTGATTGGAAAAGGAGCCAATCAGGCTTGAGTAATAGTGAAGTCAGGCTTTAGGGCCACTGACTCCCTTAAATTCACACAACATCTAGTATTTTCTTTGGTGGCTGTTTTGAATTAGAAGATTAGAGAGTCATTTTCACATTCTTGTTCAATCATTGCTAGTTCAGAATTAGGTAGGAAGGAGCCTTTCTCTGGATTGTTCTTCCTGTAGTCTGGCTCTAAAAATTATCAGAAAGGTAAGACAGAAAGAATGAGGTTCTCTGTTTACAGAGTGAGGATTCTAGGAAGTCTTGATATTTCAAATTCTCTAATTACACCGGACTTTGAGTGTATGTCATTTCTATGCAAGCCTACTAGGCTCCAGGCATTCTCACATGCACAATATCATTCATTCCTTAGAAGACTTGTATATCATTATCATCCTAAGCTATACGGGTGAAGAAACTGAAAGCCTAAGAATGAAGCAAGTCGTTCAGGGTGACAGTTATTACCAGAGTCAGGCTTTAAATCACGCCTGACACTTCTGTGACCACTGTTCTTCCCCAACCATGTGTATTAAGAGGAACTCATGTCTTAGAGTAATTTTGCACTCACAGTCCCTCTTGATCTTCATATACACCTCTGAAAGGTAGTTGTTGTTATTACCCCATTTTGCAGTTAAGGAAACTGGTTCGATGTAACGTGGCCAAAGTTAGCCAGTTACTAATCAGCCTCCAGAACTTAAAGCCTATGTCCTTTGCTCAACATAAGTTGAGGGCAGCACTCCTCCAAATGAACCGTTCCAGGTTTGCATACAGCCACTGAGATCACGATGGTGATGCTCTCTGAGGAGGCACAGCCGGGAGGCGGCTTCCTGAAAGGGGAGAAGGGTGTAAGTGAATGGAATTAAGAATTTCTCCAAAGTAGGTAGGTACAGGGAATTCAAATAGAATTGGGATTGGAGAAAACATGATAGTCATTGACTGTGAAGAGCCACCCAAGATGCTACAATGCCCTTGGGTGCCCAGAAAGAATAAGGGAAAGCAAGCAAAGCTGTCCTTTCATTTCTGGGGTCGTACTGATGTCTGTGCAGGGAGACCTTTTTACCCTGAAAGTAAATGGAGCCCAAAGAGCCGGGGGGGGGGGGGGGGGGCGGGGAAGACTGTGATCCTCTAAAGTGGATCCGTGCCTTGGTGTGCATTGAAAATTAAGTGAGTCTTGGAAGTCAGGTCTAGAGAAGGAACCAGGCCCTGCAGGGAAGGGAAATAGGGAGGCGTTGGCCAAACAAAAATAAAAACAAAAAACAGCTAATAGTGGAAACAGTGCTAAACTATAGCTTAACAAATTTCATGGAAGTTTGGATGCCCAGACATGTGTTAGATCATAGTTTGATGCGAGGTACTCGAACTTATTAAACAGTATCACGGGCAGGAATGCAGCAGAATAAAATGGAGGAAGTCCCCAACTCCCCCAAAAGTGCCATCGTTAAAGGAGAATTTTTTTTCAGTTTGGACGAGCTGGTGATAGCAACAGAAAATTATCGGAATAAACAGCAGAAGTGCCCAGGACAGCACCTTCTACGTGCAGCTGCCTCCTGGCACCTTCTGTGTTCCATTGAGAGCTGTCCCCACCCCCATCCCCACCGCCACCCTTACCCTGCTATTCTAGTCCAGACTTACCTGCCTTCCCCCACCCGTCCGCATCGGCCTGTGTGTCCTTGTCCCAGCTCTGGAAGCTCGCGGAGTCGATGCCGCAGGTCTCTCACTAGGCTGAGTAACTTCAAAGTGAGAAACTGCTTGGCTGTCCTAACACAGACTGAATCACAGCTCTGCTCTCCGTCGTAATAGAGCAAGAGAGAATGTCTAGGTTGATATCTTGTAAATCTGTGCAAATGTATGTATGTATATAGACGTGTGTACTCACACACACACACCACACACACAGTGCCATCAGCAGCTTATTTGAAGCTGATTTCCCAAAGGGGTAATGAAAATTGGAAGCTTCATCAAAATAAGATGACATGAGTAGTTGCACGTTGCCAAAACCATTAAAATGAATGAGATAGTTATGCTCCTGGCCCGGGGCCACCTTGCTTAGGCTGCAGTGCTATCAAAGCCCTGCTGGTTCATCAGCAGCCCTCCAAGGACAGCTGTTATTTGGTCGGTGAATGCGTTCTGTTTGGCACGTGTCCTCACGTTGTTGAATACTCGAACTGTCTTGTTTAGCAAAGCAGACGCAGAGGATTATATTTCCAAGGGCTTGACTGAAGACATAGCTGACTAAATATCGTTTTTTTAAAAAATCTTAATCACAGCATTTCACCCACTGCATTTTGCAGCCACATGATCTTTTTTTTTTTTTTTTTTTAAATGGGCGTTTGAAAATTCTTAAATGTTCAGAGTGGTACACCACCTTGGAAAACCATTCGCCAGTTCCTTAAAAACTTAAATAACACCAACCATGCCAACTCAGCCATTTTTCCTCTATGTGTTCATCCAAGAGAAATCAAAGCGTGTGTCCATACAAATACTCACACAAGGCTGTCCACAGCAGCTTCATCTTTGCTAATAAACATCTCACCAATTCATATTTCCACTAACAGGTAAATGGATAAGCAAGTTGTGGTACGTCCATGCAATGGAACGGTACTTGGCAGTGAAAGGAATGAGCTATTGGTACAATGCAGTAATGTGTGGGACTCTGAGCATCATTATGTGGAGTGGAAGAAGCCAGACAAAAGTGATCACATGTGACAAAGCCAGTCATTTGTGCAGGAGCACAAAGAAACCATTGATGAACTTATCTGTGGTGATGATTTCACAGGTGTAGATGCATAGCAAAACTTAGCCAGTCAAGTATTGTTAAATAGGTGCTGTTTGTTGCATTCTAAATATTGCTCTTTAGATGGGTCATAACAAAACAAAACAAAACAAAACAAAAACAAAAAACAAAAAACAAAACTAGAGAGTGTGTGGAAGAATGCAAAGGAAACAAGATTGGCCAGGATATCCCTGCTCTTCCTGAGTTGATTAAGGAGATACTGCAAAGCTGACATAATAGATTTTGGAAAAAAAAAATTCACAAAGTATATTTGTTTTGCATTAGTTATGTGTCTCTCCACCACCTTGCCCTCTTCCTCTCACCTCTTGCTCACAGTCCCCTCTTCTTGATTAAAAAGAGTTATTATTTAACTGGGGATATTTTGGTACGTTGTTAGGGATTTCTAATATCTTTCTCTTCGTCTTGGTGTAGTGTGGGAATTCTGGTACTGGGGGGGGTAAAAAAATTTAAGAGGAAAATTTGAAGATGAAATTGTAAAAAGGGTAATGAATGGAGTGGGTAGTAATAGACAAAAATTAGTGCTTGGAATGGGTTGGACATCTGCTGCGTGACAAAGCTAGGATTCAGCAGTCTGGGCCCCAGGCCCGGTAGTTAGCCTCTGTGTGTAGTGCCTGCCATCGTATGTCACGTCACAGTTATGTCAGATGGCAGGGCTCATGGGGGTAGGCTCCTGCTATCAATAATAGCACCTCCTGTCCAGTGCAGCAGCTGAAACTGAAACTACATTACACACTGTTTTCTCTTCCCTAAGCAGGACTGACCCAGGTGAGTAGCCTGTAGAGGTCCTGGGGGAAGAGAAGTTTAACCTCCTCCCTCTTCCCAAACTTGCCCCTTTTCTGTCTTCCTCTATCTTGATAGCTGTGGTTTCTGATCCCTGCCCTCCAGGCCCAAAAGGGGGAAGAGGAGCCAAAATGGCAAGAAATGTCTTGTCTAACTAGCAACATCGTGACAGGGGTTAAAGACTATCTCTTAAAGGCACATTTGTGTTTTTTTGCAGACCCTCCCTCATTATCAGATTTCTCACTTGTCCCCTGGAGTAATGTCAGTCCAACTCGTCATTGAGCTATTTCTTCACTTTGTGGTTATCTCACACTTACCCCTATTGGGATCTTTGACCCATCAAGGTAGTCCTCTGGAGCAAATCTTGTGATGACCCCGCACAAACATGCTTTCTTGTTGAACTCTGTCTGATCCATGAGAAACACTCTACCATAATAGGTCCTGACCCATTCTATGGGTTGAAGCTACCAGTACAGCCACCCCTCCTTCGCTCAGCCCTCCCCTTGACATTTCCCATAGGTAGTCAAGAGCACCAGTCCACTTAGAGCTGTAAACTGGGGAGGACATGTTTTATTAGGCTCCTTAAATTCCTTAGGTCTGGATTAAAGATGTAGGAGAAAGTAGCTCCCACCCATCCTCTTACATTGGCTGGGAAGAAGTCATGGCACATTCCCATTGTCTCCCAGAAACCCTCCTGTGACCATCAACCGCAACTAGTTTATTTTTCAGTGAGTGTTAAGAGTTGGGAACCTAGATTTTTAATAAGAAAGTTCAGTAAGGTTCCTGGGAATAACATTACTATACAGAACTCAGTAGTGTTCCTACACAGTATCCATAACCCAATAAAAAACTCTAGCACAAGTCGGAAAAACTCAAGCACAAAAGCAATAAAGCTTAAAAGATGTTCAGAAATAAATCTAACTTAATCTAGATAAGATAAAGTTAAAATACTAGTGAAGAACGTAGAAAAAATTGTGGAGAATGTAGAAGGAAATGGAGAATTGTGCCATATTTGTAGATAGAAAGGCACAATGTCATAAAGTCAGTTCCTCCAAAATTAGCTGTCAATATTCCAACTTAAAAAACTATAGTAAAATGTTTGTCATTTGAAAATGAATGCAAAATACACAAGATGAAAGAGTGAGGATTTGCAAATAATTCCAAAGAAAAGACTTGAACTGCAAGATTTTAAGGCTTACTTTAAAGCTATGGTAAAGTAAAAGTGACATATTTGTGTAGGAATAGACAAACTAAGGAACAGCTCAGAGAATCAAAAATAGATCCAATCATATATGAAAACTTGTTATAAAATGTGGCATTAAAAGTCTGTTGGAAAAGGATAAATCACTAAATACACTGGAACAAGTGGATAAAAATAGATTTCAGCCTCAAAACAGTAACAGACATAATTTCTGTGAAGATTAAAACTTGTGTTGAAAGCAAAACTTTTGGACCAAAATATCAAACTATGGGGAAAGTGGAAATCTATAAGACACAAAACCACATAACAAAAAGATGGAAAATGTGACTATGTTAAAATGCAAAATATCTGTCCAATAAAAGACCCCACAACCAATTAGAGCAAGCTATAAAGTGGCAAAAGATATTTGCAGGCATATGATAAGGAAAGGCTTGTATCCACATGACACAAAGAGCCTCCATGTCATTAAGAAAAAAAATAGAAAAATACCAACAAAGAATGTGAACATTATGAAGAGAAAAATCTGAGGGGCCAATAAACCTGTATGAAAAGAAGTTCAGTCTCGGTTTTTGAGGTGCTGGAAAGTGAAATGAATTCTGTTCTTTACACCTCACATAGGAAATAATTAAAAAGTCTTATAATACTGAGTATTGGAGAAGAAGAAAAACTGGAGCTTCCATTCACTGCTAGTGCGAGTACAGAATGATAGGAGAGCAGATTCATTTGTCCATTTCATGTTTTGCCTTTAAAAAACAAAGGCAAGTAAAATGAAGTGTTGACATTATGCAGTCTGGGTGGTGAATATAGGAATTTTAATACTACCTAAATTTTAAATTCCTTGTTAGCTTTTATTTTGAAGTAACACACAAACATTGTTAAAGTAGCCAAAGATTTCTGTGAACCCTTTACCCACTTTCCACAGAGGTTAGCACAGCACACCACAGTAGTGATCAAAGTCAGGCAATGATCATTGATACACCACTCTTACCTAATCTACAGACTTTTCTCAAATATATTCAAATTTTTTAATTGAAAAATCTTACCATCCCATGGCTCATGTCATTTTGAATATGTACCGGGCATAAATTTACAGGATGGCTCAGCCAAGTTATCAGCAAGGAGGAAAAGTATTTTTTTTAAATTTAAAAAAAAAATTTTATTGGAGATCAATTTGCCAACATATAGCATAACACCCAGTGTTCATCCCGCCAAGTGCCCCCCTCAGTGCCCATCACCCAGCCACCCCAACCCGCCACCCACATCCCCTTCTACAACCCCTTATTTGTTTCCCAGAGTTAGGTGTCTCTCATGTTTTGTCACCCTCACTGATATTTTCATTCATTTTCTCTCCTTTCCCTTTATTCCCTTTCACTATTTTTTCTATTCCCCAAATGAAGGAGACCATATAATGTCTGCCTTCTCCTATTGCCTTACTCACTCGGCATAACACCCACCAGTTCCATCCACATCGAAGGAAATGGTGGGCATTTGTCGTTTCTAATGGCTGACTAGTATTCCACTGTATACATAGACCACATCTTTATCCATCATCTGTCAATGGACACCAAGGCTCCTTCCACAGTTGGGCTATTGTGGACATTGCTGCTATAAACATTGGGGTGCAGGTTTCCCGGTGAGGAAAAGTATTTCTGGACAGAAAGTCCACCTGTGTGGATGTACTAAAGTGATGGAAAATGCTTTTTCCTGAACACATGCAGGCGAGATGAGGATCCAATCATTGAAAAGAAGGCTCCCGAGAACATTTTGATTCCATGTATTTTTATCTCTAAATGCACCAAACAGAATTGTATGAGAAAAGTGGTTTCAGATAATATGACTTACATTTTTTTATTATGAAAATTTAACATATACAAGGATAAAACATTTTTAAAGTAATAATGGAACTTGTTGAGGACACCTGGGTGGCTCAGTCAGTTCAGCATCTGACTCTTGATCTCAGATCATAATCTCGAGGTCATGATATTGAGCCCTGCATCAGGGTTCTGTGCTAAGTGCCCGGTCAGTTTGAGTTTCTGTCTCCCTTTTCCCTTGCCACCCACCCCCCAGCCCCTCGCAGGTGCTTTTTTTCCTCTCCATATCTCTCAAAAAATTTAAGAAACCAAAATATAAAAATATATGTGTAGTTTATGAATGTAGACTCAGCGAGGCTTGAATAGTGATTTTTCAAAAAATAGCTACTTGATTCACTCTCTCGCTCCCTCAACAAATTAATCGACTATCCCTTCTTCCCTATTGCCCTATTGGCCATTTTCTAAAATTTTCACTATTGGTACAAAATTGTTTGGGTTCTGAATTAAGAAAGCCACTGGGATATGGACTGTTCCTTCTTCATAAGCTTTTACAAGAGGATTAAATAACTTCACATCTCACAATGTTTAAGTGCCTGGAGACTACCCGGGGGATTCAATGATTTTTGCAAAAAGACTTCAAGGCCTCTGACTGTGGTCTGAGCCGTTGCTCAACGTCAGTGAAACACACCCACCCACGCCCGCCGACATTTCTCTCCTGTGAGACTCAATGTTAAGGTATAGATGTCCCCAGGAAGACCAAAGCCGTGTTGTGCAAGTTTGCCCCGACCTGGGATGTGTAAGCCAGATCCCTGGGCTCTCACCTTAGAATTTCCAGAGAAGGAGGCTTCAGACCTGCGTGTTTTACAAGTGTTTCAGTTGAGCCTGAGAATCAGGAAAATTGGGGAAACAGGAAAGGAAGCCACATCTGGCAGGTTTGCTGACACCTGACTTGAGCTGATGAGGCAACTTGAGATGATGTTTAAACTAGTGTTGCAATACCGATGGAAGATTAAAACTTGTGTTGAAAGCAAAACTTTGGAACCAAAATACCAAACTATGGGGAAAGTGGAAATCTATAAGACACAAAAACCACAAAACAAAAAGATGGAAAATGTGACTATGTTAAAATGCAAAATATCTGTCTAGAGCCCGTGGGCCTCCCGTGTGCTGTGGGGGTTGGGGACTGGGATGTCTATCTGTGCGAGGGGAGAAGTGGGGGGGAGGGCTGTGAAGGCCACACAACCACCCTCCTCATCCAGGTGGCCCCGTTCCATTCTATATCCATGCTCTTGAGCTCCCTGCAAGTCACCTCGCCTCCCTTTCTAGGCCTTGAGCTACCCACCTTGCTGAACCCCTAAGGTAGTGGGGAAGACAGGAATAGGAAGTGCTCGGCTGGGCATGCTCTGTGCGCCAGAGTGACCACTGCTCTGTGTTCTGTAGCTGTATAGAAAGGTGGTGTTAAAGGATCCTTCCTGTGACAACTGAGGCCAGTTACTAGCCGCCGGCAACCACGATTTGTGCCGGAAAGATGCCATAAGTTTGAAGAATTGCTCACATCCTGGGCTTTCAAATCTTAGGGAGGAAAATAGCAAAAAGGGGGGCGGGGGGGACAACACAAAAACCGACAGGCTGAGAGGCTGTTAATTTATCAATCTGCAAATCTGGGGCCTGGCCAAACTTGGTAGCTGTCAAATCAAGTATGCACCCAAATTAAAAAGCTTTCTCCATCTAGTAATGATTCACCAGAGGGCCATTCTAGGAGTTCAACTTATAAAAATTCATGGAGGAGAGAAGCGTAAAAGGGTCCAAGCCGGCATTTGATGCTACAGTTGGGGGGAAAAAAAGTCAACATAACTAATTATTTTTCACATGGCTCTTGTTTACAATATGCATCGTAAAAGAAATTATTTTCGTAATTGAGCACATTTTGCAGCTATTGTTAAAACTGGGGATAATAAAATTCGGACTATAATAATAATTACCAGATTAGGACAGACGCCAGGCTGATCATGCTAATCACGACGTTTGCCATCTCATTCAGGACTCAGAACAACCCTTTGAGATGTTAACTATTATCGTACCCATTGCATAGATCAGAAAACTGGGGCCTGGAAATGCTCAGTTCGCTCCCCAGGTGAACTGCTCTGCAGAGTCCGTAGAGTCACCCATCAGATCTATCTCCTGCTAAGTTTTCTGGACCCGTATCCCGCTTCCTTCAGGGGCTTCTCTCCATTTCTTTTTCTTGTACTGACATCTTGCCCCCGTCTGCAGTCAGGGTCATCCTGACATTCACTCTTTGGGACCGTCCTAACTCTGTAGCCACTGACGTTGCTATTTCTGCGCTTCTGTGTTGTGTCATCACCTTGACCGGACCTCAAGACCCCCGGGGGCCAATGTTACCTCCTGTGAGCTCATCCTCTTCCCCGAGTCCTTCACGGTAGCTTATACCCCTTGGGCACTTGGTAAATATGTGTTCTGTCAGTGGCGAGCATAGTACCTATATTATTGTAGCTGAAAGAATGAAAAAAATTACTGTAGACATTCAAGAACCAACTGACTTATTTTGAGATTAAAGTGATCTCAGTGAGGATCCTTTCAACTTCAAGAGCTTGTGATTCAAGATTATTAGGAGAAATGAATGAAAAAGCAGCTGCAACTCTACAGCCCCTATGTCATGGAATATACATTCTGTAAATGATTCCCTTGTCCATCTCTGCTTAGTCAGCCTGGGCTTGCTAGCACTTTCTGGCTATATCTATTTGCTCCGTGGAAAAGCAACAATTTGATAAATGAAGATTGATCGAGCTGCAGTATCCTCACGTATAGCTATTTATCATCACTAATTATGCTCCTGCCTGTGTAAGTATTTCAGGGTAATTTATAGGAACAAAGTTCATTATTCACAAAAGCCAGTGACAGATGTCCAGGATGGAGGGTTACAGCCAGCAGGTCTCACTAATCAGCGTTTCCCTCCCTCACCCTGCTGCTCAGTTGATGCCCTGTCTTCGTGATCTTTGAGAAACATGAATCAGAGTAAGTCTTTTTTTTTTTTTTTTTTTTTTTCAGAGTAAGTCTTGAGAGAGAAATCTGGAGGCAGTCTTCAAAGAATGAGTGACAGAGCCCTCTACCATTCAGCTCTTTCGAGTTTCAAATAAAAGATCAAAGGTGAATTTGGTCTTAACTTTAGTCAGAAGAATTTCCTCCAAAGCACTCTCAATGAAATGGGTACAATTCCTTCGACGAGTTAGTTACCCAAGTGGGCAGCCAGGCTCCTCGTAGTATCATTAATGAGGTAGATGATGAAAAAGTCTCTTTTAAGAGATGATTTTTTTTTAATTTTTATTTTAATTCCGGTTAGTTAACCGTGTTTTATTAGTTTTAGATGTACAATAGAGTGATTTAATAATTCTCTACATCGCTGATGCTCATCACGGCCAGTGCGTGCCTCTATCCCAATCTGCTTTACCCACCTTCCCGCCACCTGCCGGTACCCATCAGTTCTCTATAATAAAGAGTCTGTTTCTTGGTTTGTCTCTCTGTCTCTCTCTGTCTCTTTTCTTCCTCTGCTCATTTGTTTCTCCAATTACACATATGAGTGAAATCCTATGGTATTTGTCTTTTTCTGACTGATTTATTTTGTTGGGCACTGTACTTTCTTGCTCCATCCATGTCACTGCACATAGCGAGATTGCATTATTTTTTATGGCTGAGTAACATCCCATTGTGTATATGTACCACATCTTCCTTATCCATTCATCAGTTGATAGACAAGAGCTGCTGTTTATCATTCTTGAAGTGGTTGCCTTTTACTGAATCTTATATACTAAGAAAGAAATTATCTTCCTTGAGATACTAAGGCAGATGGGTTTTAAATAGATTATAAACCTGTCTGTTGCTGTTTACATCCCTCCTTCATAGAATCTACTTTGGTTGAAGTTTTAAACGTGATGGCTTTCATGTATACCAAGTATTGCCATTGCATGTGTTTGGTTGGCCACCTTAATCCATCATTTTACCTAGATGATCCCTACCAAATTAAGTCAACTCATTAGTCACTGTTAAGGAAGACAGATGTTTTAGGTTTGATCCAGTAGAAAGTGTGTTTTGTGTATGCGCCTGTGATATTTTTTCAAGAGTCTTGAATTTATTATAATGAAATGTATTTAAAGAAGCACAAAATACATGAAGGAAATTTAATTTTGTTCATAAGAATAGTACATGTGAAAATATATCTCTCTGCAATAGGGAGGAATCATACCGTTTTTTAAACTTGAGAATGGCATGTGGAAATTAGTACAAGAACAGCTAATCCCAGAGAAAATACCTCTGTAGGAACACTAGCTAGGTCACTGTTTCCTTAATTACTCACTGCCAACTGTCAGTCTAATTGCAAGTAATAAATTAGTCTTGCATGTTGAAGGTCTCTGTATTTCTGCATTTCATGGCCATTCCCAGCTCTGTATGGTCTGGACCCAAGAATAGAAGCACAAGCAGTGGATGTCTCTTCAATTCACTCCTGCCGAAAATAGTTTTCTTTTTACTTTTACCCCTGTATGTGCTCAGAAAAGAAGTGTTGGGTAATAAAATGCTGAGAGTGTTAGCTCAGCTAAATTCTGTGGGTATAAGCTTAATAAACAAATTTTGCCATGAGCAGGAAGATATTCATCATATTATGTAAAGAGTATTATAAAACAGACAAAACATTTGGTGTACCAAAGGCAAGTCTTCGGAGTTAAGTTGGGCCTGCAAAATTCAAGATTGTAAATAATGTTTACATGAGTCTGTGCCTGAAAGAAGTGAGACCATTACAGTATAGGATCTATGTCATAGTAATGGAGCTATAGATCTTTGGGTTGTGAGTCTTGGCTGCCAGGGGATACTTTAGGACAATCTAAAATGGTTCAATATCCTTGTTAACATGAACACTTTTGACAACGTTTTTGGAATTCAGCTCCATGGTTAGAGTGAATTAGAGCCATTGTTTGACTTTTCACCCAAATGGGTAGCTGCTCTTGAAACCTGCCCCTAGGCCAGAGATGGCCAACGCAAAAACTCAGGAGCCAGGGAATTGTAGTTGACCCTGGAACAACAGGGAGGTTAGAGGTGAAAACCCCTGGGCAGTTAAAAAACTGCCTGTAACTTTGGACTCCCCTAAGGCTAAAGCTTTACTATTAATAGCCTACTATTGACCACAAGCCTTACCAATAACCTAGTCAATTAACACATATTTTGTATGTTATATATAAAAACTATATTAATTACATAGGTTATATATAAACATTATATAAACAATGCACTATTTATACAAGCATATAAATATAATATCTAAATATATGATACATATATATAAATATATAATAAATATATATGACATACATATAATGTATATAATACATGTTCCTTTTTTTAAAGATTCCTTTATTTATTCATGAGAAACAGAGAGAGGGAGGCAGAGACACAGGCAGGGGGAGAAGCAGGCTCCATGCAGGGAGCACGACGTGGGACTCGATCCCAGGACCCCAGGATCACGCCCTGGGCTGAAAGCAGACACCCAACCACTGAGCCAGCCAGGCGTCCCTATAATACATGTTCTTATTGTTCAAATTCACATTGTTTCAGGGTGAGGTATAATTCCCATGAATGAAGTGGAACTTGGATAAATGATAGGGAGTGGTGAGGACTATAGCACTTGGCAGGTTCACACTCCATCTAATGGAGCAGCTGCTGTCCGAGGTTAGCCCTGCTACTGAGAGGGGAATCTGGACCCAGTTTTGTCAGATGTGACTTAACTAGAAAAGCCAGAAGACTAGGACTTTTAAGTAAAAATATTCTGATTTTTCCCATAATCAACTAACTCAGACATGTTAAAACACTGTCAAGGGCAATGAGAAGACCTTTCTTGATAAGAACTGGCTTTTGGCACACTCATTTTTAGGTTAAGGCTAGTTGGTGTGGAAATTATTAGCTTTACCTTCAGAGTCAAGGTGGCAAGAGCTGCAGGTGCATTAGTAGAGACCTGTCACCACTCCTGGGAAAGCACTTCTCCCAATCTCAGGGTTTTCTGACCATGGGTCATGTAGCAGATGAATGGTGGTCCCCAGAAGGATAGTTGCATGTTATATTCCCCTGAACCTGTAAATGTGATCTTATTTCAAAAAGAGGTCTTTGCAGGGGTGCCTGGCTGGCTCAGTCGGTTAAACGTCTGCCTTCAGCTCAGATCTCGATCCTGGCTTCCTGGGATCCTGGCATCCATGTCAGGCTCTTTGCTCAGGGGAGAGCCTGCTTCTCTCTCTGCCTCTGCCCCTCCCCACCTTGCCTCTGTGTGTGTGTGTGTGTGTGTGTGTGTGTGTGTGCTTGTGTACTCTCCCTGTTTCTATCAAATAAAATCTTTCTTTTTTTTAAAAAAGGGGGTCTTTGCAGATGTAATTTACATAGGAACCCTAAAATGATTACTCTGGATTATCTAGGTGGGCCTCAAATCCAATGCTAAGTGTCCTTTAAGAAGACACACAGAGGATGTATGTGGAGAAGACCGTAAAGATGGAGGCAGATGGAATTAGGCAGGCACAAGCATGGAATATCTGAAGCCACTAGACGCTGGAGGAGGCAATGAACAGAATCTTCCCTAGAGCCCTCAGAAGAAGCATGGTCCTGCTGACACCTTGACTTGGAACTTCCCAGCCTCTAGAACTCTTGAGAATTACTTTCTGCTCTTTTAAGCCACCAAGTTTGTGGCAATTAGTTATGGCAGTCATAGGGAACTGAATACAGGTCATTGACCCCATCTCTGTGAACAGGGCACCACACCATTACCTTTACCATCTCACATTTGAAGGTAACTCTGAGAAGGACAGATTTATCAGGAATCTATGCCAAAAATTCACTTACACTCTACTTGTCATGACCTCCAAACTCGGCTAAAATGCTTATTTTACCCACAGAGGAAATTAAGCTTCAGAGAAAAATGTCATTCAGGAGAGAGCTACGTTGGTAACCGTACCCACTGGGGCCACGCCACTGTACGGAAGAAGACAGTAGAGCGCTGAGTGTAATTACACATTCTGACTCGTAATTGCTCTTGATTCCTTTGCTCTGAATTGAATGTGAGAGCTATAACCAAGGCATTCTCGTGGGTCCGAAGGCTGTGGAGGCCACAGTCATTTTGTAAATTTTAGATACTTGCCTAAATGAGAGTTTAAAAACCAGAGTTGATGTAGCAAATTACATAAGGGAAAAATCCATTAGAGGCCATTGAGCATTAGGATTATTCAACTCATTTATTCCCTTTCCTTCCGTAAGCATGTTGAATCCCCTATGCTGTCCCCAGGATGGTTTCCCTGAAAGCCCCTAAAGTAGTTGGATGTATCTAGTTTCTCTAGCATTCCTTTATATCTAGAAGGAAAAAGAGCAAGACTATCAGACCCGTACATGGGTCCTATTTTGGGAGTGCATCTCTCCCTATACGCCTTGATCCGTGATGTACTTTCTTATAAACCTTGTGGAACCAGAATCCGCATCTCCTTTAAATTAGTATCGTCCTTTGTATTTTTTTTTTAAGGCTTTGTTTTGTTCATTCAACACCTGTCATGCACTTATCTTTGTCAGGGGCCTCTGCCGGCTGCCAAGGAGCTGACCATCTAGTTGGAGAGACAGGCATGGAACAAAGAATCACAGAGCCAAGAGGGTGAGCGTCAGAATAGAGATGTGTACACAGTGCTTGGGAAGCAGAGAAGAAAGTGACACACTGACCTGGGGAAAGTATCTTAGGGGAGTGGTCCCTGGAGCCAGGTCTTAAAGCATCTTTAAATGTGAGGCAGCTCAGGGTGTTAGGTGGAGACATGGTGATGGCGGGAGGGGAGTACACAGCAGGTTCAGGAATGGTGGAGAGTTCAAGACAGCTTGAATTACGGGCAGGGGCAGGGGGCAAGAAGGAGAAGCAAGTGGTTGCCACCCTCCTCATGGTTTCTGCTTCCTTTTCCTGCACCCCATTTCTGACTTGGCGGCCTTCATTATCCCCTGCCTGGACCTCCACATGAACCTGACCCAGCCTCAAGTCTCGCTCTGCGCAGTGCCACCAGCTCTACAGAACGATAGATCTTGTGATGCAGTTGAAAACCTGCTAGTCCATTTCTAGTGCATGTAGGACCAAAGCCCAAATGGACCTGGCCCTGCTGGCCCCTGTGGGCTTGTGTATGTCCTCAGGACTGCCCTCATGAAGTACCACGGTCTGGATGGCCGAAACAGCAGAAGTCCACTGTCTTATAGTTAGGGAGGCCAAAAGTCCAAGATCAAGGTGTCCACAAGATTTGTTTCTTCCAAGGCCTGCGGGGAAGGATCTGTGCCAGGCCTCTCTCCTTGGCTTATACGTGGCTGCCTTCTCCCTGGATCCTAATCCCTTCTTACAGGAGTAACAATCATGTTGGATTAGAGCTTACCCAATGATCTCATTTTAACTCAATTTCCCCTTCAAAGATCTTCACTCTAAATACAGTTATATCCTGAGGTACTGAGGACTGGGGCCTCAATCTATAGATGTTTAGGTGGGCATAGTTTGGCCCATAACAGAGCTCATCTCCTATCATTGCCCACACTGCATACCATGTGTTAATCTTTGTCTGGGATTTTTTTTTTTTCCTCTCTCTCTACCTGGAATGCCCTTACCACATTTTTTTGTTTGTTTTTGAGAGGCAGGGGAGTGTAATGGTTAACAGCATGGATTCCAGAACAAAAATCCGGTTTGGGATCCTGGCTCTGCCATGCCATTATTGTATGATTTTGAACTTATCACTTAAGCTACTTAATCTCACTTTTCTCATTTGTACAATGGGAACCATATCTCCTACCAAAAATTATAAAGATAAAATTAGTCAATATGTGCAGAGCACTTAGAACAGTGCCCGGGATGTGATAAATGCTGTTTAAGAGTCATCTATTATAATGACAAGGCCCTGGTGAACTCCTGTTCATCGTGAAGGCTTAAGTCAAGCATCACCTCTTCTGAGAAGCCTTCTCTGACTTTATACCTTGTATTATGTTCCCACAGAAACTTGATACCAGTTAATACGTATGGATTTGGGTATTAGTTGCCTTTCATACCATTCTGTGACTCTGTAAGATCAGAGGCCTCTCTTCTTAGAGCTCAAAGGCCCAGTGTCTAGAGTCAGACAGGTTGGGCCCACACCCAGCACCACAAATTACTGGCTACATGCTTTCAGCAGTTTTGTCTAAGCATTCTGTTCCTTTATTTCATCTGTAGAATGGACATAATAATAATGCCTACCTCACTGGGGTACTATGTAGTTGACACAAGATGTGTAAAGTGTGCATCTGCTACAGAGTAAGGACTAATGATGATGAGCTAGTATCTATTTCTATAAGTTGTATACATCCAGCATCTAGCACCTTATATGTAGCACTGAAAAGGTGAATATTAATGTTTATTCTGAATGTGATTGAAAAGACTTGAAAAGAATTCAAATGGATTGAAGCTCAATTGCTTAGGCCTAGGAGTGGTCCAAGAAAAAACAAAACAAAACAAAACAAAAACGATGAGGGCCTTCCTGAACCAAGGCAACAGAAGCAGGGTGGAGAGAGAATGAAGTTCCCAGGCTTAAATGTAGTGAGTGGAGAGAGAATGAAAGAAGTGACTCCAGTGATCCCAGGGACTTGGTGGGTGGTAATGTCATTGCCCAACACAGGAAACATGGGAGGGCAAAGATAAATAAGTCAGTTTCAGTTGTCTTGAGTTTGCGGTCCATTAAGATGGCAAAGTATAGATGTCTGCTGAGCATAAATGTCTGTATCTGCAAAGCAAGACTATGCTCTTGTAGAAAGAATTGTCCTGCAGTCAGAGGAAGATTATTGTCAGGTGAAGACGCAAGGACAGGAAGCACAGTGAAGCCCATGGCTTTCTGCTCTTTCCATCATACCTGTTGGTCTCATCTCCATTGTGAGTCCAGAGCCTCTTCATATGCAGAGTCAGGGATCCTCTACCGCAAATTGGCCTACACAGATGTAAAAAATTCTGTCTTCCTTCCTATCTACACCTGTTTCTCCTGCTTCCCATGGAAGGCCATCCATGCCTCCTAGAGCTGAATCCCTGCCAAAGCACTAAGCTGGGAAGCCTGGGAGACACATGGCCTAAAATTGCCTGTTAGGGTAATACTGACTTTACGGGGGGGGGGGGGGGCAGCACATTGGAAAAGTTAAAAAAAAAAAAGAAAAGAAAAAGTTAAAAAAAAATTCTTTCTTCCATGTCCTTTATCTGGTCTTTCTTTTCCTCTCTCTCTCTCTCTCTCTCTCTCTCTCTCTCTCAGATTTTATTTATTTACTTACTTAACAGCACAAGCAAGGAGAGCAGCAGGGAGAGGGAGAAGCAGGCTCCCCACTGATGCGGAGCTTGATCCCAGAACCCTGGGATCATGAACTGAACCAAAGGCAGACACTTCACTGACTGAGCCCCTATCTGGTCTCTTTTTAAGAAACACAAACCTATTTCTAATCATCTGGCTTCAGGGAAACCATGTGGACAAATGACTTAGAATGGGAAGAATAGTGACCAAGGGGGGTGAACCATAACATTCTTGGTTTTATTTTAGTAAAAAAAAAAAAATGTATATATAATAGAATATGAACTTGAAATGAAACTCCATGGAGAGCTGAGTAGGGTACCTACAAGCAGATTCAGGGTGGGCTCCTTGGTTTTGTTTTTTGTTTTTTAACCTCCTGTTCATAACCTATCCCAATCTGAGCCCTCCTCACTGACAGGATTTTCCCCTAGGACACACCTCCCCAGTGCTGCTCCTCACAAAAGGCAAGGGGAAGTTGACAGAGGCTGAGATCACCCCAGCATCTTTTCTTTCTTTCCAATGTCATTTTCAAAATCAGTATCTTATTATAGTTATAAATATAAGATATGCTAAACAGAAAACACAACAAAAAATATATGTATAAAATTTCTTAAGAGCCATAATCCCATACTTCCAGAGGTAACCAGTGTTAACACGTTGGTGTATTGCCTTTGCCTACTTCATGGGTATAGACGGAGATACAGACTATAAATCTAGATCTGGATGAGAGATGATAACCATAGATGTGTTTATGGATACACTTATGCTTCCAAGTACAGATAGATCTATGGTACTGGATAGAGACATCTGTCTGTTGGCAGGCCTTCCACACAGAGCTGCAGGGGTTGTTCAGAATGGTGGCACTTGGTTAGATGGAGGGACATATTTTGACTCCCAATCTGTCTTTTTCATTCAAATTAAGACATACCAGGGTGCCTGCCTTCAGCTAGGGTCTTGATCCCCGGGTCCTGGGATTGAGTCCTGCATCGGGCTCCCCACAGGGAGTCTGGTGTCCCTCTGCCTACGTCTCTGTCTCTCTGTCTGTGTTGCTCATGAATAAAGAAATAAAATCTTAAAAAAAAAAAAAAAAAAGAAAAGACGTACATTCTTTAATCCAAAATCCTTTTCTTCCTAAAAGAAAGATTTAGATTGGGTTGTTCCTCATTGGTGCCATTCCAGCTGTGCTCTTCCCAGCTATGGTTCTCCTTTAGCTGTAGCCTCTCCTGTGAACCCAGCTTTTCTGTGGGTAACCAGATCCAGGGAGTCCTCAGAGTTTCCTACCACAGAGAACTGGCTGCTCATGTTATGTCTTGGCTAAAATAATAGGCCTGCTAATTTCAAGTCTGTATATTGAGCCAGCAGCTCCAGCTTCCTTTATGCTCTGAGAGTTAGGCATGATCCTTGACCGTATTTCTCAATAGTAAAGATTCTAAAATTGGGGCTGGGTGGGGTCTTTGATGACAAAAATAATAAATTATACAGAACACTGTTGTCTTGAAAACTAAGGGCATTGGAACCCTTGAAACTACTCTGTAAGTAGACATCATCATGATCTTTAATTTACAGATGGGGCAACCAAGATCAAAAGAAGTATCTTATCTAATGTTTGAATCAACCCTAAGATTGCCTGGTGATTAGCCTGAATCGTGCTACACCGGTTCTATCTATGAGTGTTTCTCCCGAGAGATTTAGCAAACACTCAAGATGTGTATTCCAAGTATGAAACTCCTCTGTCCCAAGGTTTCAGTTCTTTCTGGCTGAGAAAGCTGTATCAGCAGCTAGGCAGGAAGATGTTAGTCCAGGGAGGTAGGCCCACCACTGAACAATCAATCGTGTGTCCATCCTAAAACCTGGTGGCACGGATCTAGTAACCTTAGAATTACATCCATCTCCGTGGGATGCTCCTGGTTTAAAATTTGACTTGGTCTGAGAATATTTTGAACTGGATAAGAGGTGTAAAGCTGTGTCTTCTGACTAGGATAATCTCATTAGAGTGCTTGGCAGCAGGCTGCCTGAGGCTTCCCTGAAGATTCATTCCACTCGGAGCACTGTCTCCCCAAAGACCATTCTTCTAGGGAGGACTTAGTGATGACATTGAAAAATGTCTGACCAGACCCATTTATAAACATAACTTACTGTTGTCAAAATTGATGAATTTGGGGTGAAGGGGTTCCTATATGTAAAGATCGTTGTCTCTTGCTGAGGATCTCCTGAAGTTCCATTTTTATTAACAAACACAAGCTTCTTCTCTCCCCCTTTCCTATCAGCTTACTGTTGATAGACTCAAAATTGTTCCTCATTGTCCTGTGTGTGGGTCACTGTGGACCTTGTTCTCTTAAATCCTGGTTTGATAACAACTAACAGGAA
Source organism: Canis aureus (assembly GCF_053574225.1). Classification (NCBI taxonomy): domain Eukaryota; kingdom Metazoa; phylum Chordata; class Mammalia; order Carnivora; family Canidae; genus Canis; species Canis aureus. The sequence goes on from NC_135615.1 coordinate 54,169,983, forward strand.
ATCTAAAGAATTGTCACATAGAAATCTTGGGTAGGGTTGCAATGGAGAATCCAAAATAGAAAATGGAATAGAGTATGCAAGAACTTTACATTTGTATCTCATCATAGATATAAGAAGCGGCAGCCGGCTGGTGGAGGCTCGCTAGGCTGGTGGAGGCTTCTAGACTCTGCCTCCAGGAAAGGGCCCTGCCTGTACTTACTAACAGCCAGTGAATCTCAGATTAGAAAGTGACTCCCCAACTTAAATAAATCTACCTCTAAGGGGCCTGGGTGGCTCAGTAGGTTAAGCATCTGCTGTTGGCTTGGGTCATGATCTTGGGAGTCCTGGGATCGAGCCCCTCATCAGGCTCCCTGCTCAGTGGGGAGTCTGCTTCTTCCTCTCCCTCTGCCCTTCCCCCTGCTTTTGCTCTTTCTCTCTCTCTGTCAGATAAATAAATAAAATCTTAAAAAAAAAAATCTGCCTCTAACCAGGAGGCATTGAGAGGCTACAAGTACCAGTATTTCCAGGAGCACAGGCCCATCAAAGCCCCTTCAGTGTTCACACACATGCAAGATTGTACATTGCTTTTTGGCCTACGGATTACCATATCATGTGTTTTTTTTTTAATCAGGGCAAATACTTAATGATTTTATATAAAAAAAAAGAATAAATAAAATCCCAGTGGGGAGGTATTTACTATATTGTAGGAAAATATGTTCTGAATGCTGGAGATTTCGAGTCCAGAAATGAGTAGTAGTGTGGTTTTGGTCTCATGCTACTAACTCTCTTAGCCAGTTTCTGAAATCATTAGAGGGTTGGGAATGCTTCGATTCAGTGAAGGGACATCTTGACAAAAAGGCAGGATTCTTGTAAACACTACAGGGACCGACCGGCTTGAGCTGGGCCGGGCTAGGCCATCTTTCCTTTTGACGAGCTCTGTGTTTAGACCTAAAGAAATCAGAGTCACAGGGCAGGGGTGAGCCCTGAAGCACTGTATCAAGATCTATGGTTTGACAATACATATTTTTTTGGTGACCATGTGAGGATTAAATTAACATATTTAAAGTTCAAAAGGGAATAGAAATTCATTACTAGAATGGGAGAGGTCATTTTTTTCCTGGATGACTCCCAAACAGAAAATTGAGAACAGGATTCGTTGCAGGAAGAACCCAAAGGGATTGTTTTTTTCTTCAAAGAAGCCAGCAGATGTTTTCATTCTTTTTAGAGCCAATTCTCGGTTAATCAGCCATCCGATTTTCAAGTTGTTCGGTTTTTCAGTTTTGCTTTTCTTTTTCATGTCATCAGACCAGAAGTGAGCCTCTCCTAGTCCATGTTTGACGGAGAGTACTGTTAGAATATCTGCTACCAGTGTGATAGAGCAAAGAGCCAGGTAACCATAATAAGGCTTATTTTCCAATTTATCAGCATTTTGCTTTGTTTTATTCTTTACTACTGTACTCTTCATGCCAGCATGTGGGCAGGTCCGAAGAGCTCCTTCACCCTCATCCTTTCCCCAAGACTCCTATCCTTTACACACACCTCACAGCCACCCACTCCCCTTCACATGTTGTCACACAGAACAGTTACAAATTGAAGGGCAGGTTGCAGAATTTTAAAATGCTGAGTAACACTGTAGTAAATCTTTGGAGGCTTCATGAACTGAAATACTTTTTTTTTTCCAATTTGATTTTTTTTTTAATGTAGCATCAGAGATGGCATTGTCATTCATTTGTAGTACTAGATCTAAAGAGTTCCAAGATCACAGGCTATTAGGATGGGCATATCTTATAATTTTTACCTCCCATTCCAAGAAAGAAGGAAGGAATGCATCGAGTACTGTGCCAAGCCCTTTTACATCTTTGTTTCATTTACTTTTGTCAAATTCATGCTGGTCTATCACCAGCTCCACTATACAGATATATACAGATAAAGAAATTAAAGTTTCAAGAGATTAATGAACTAGGCCAAGGTCCTGGAACTAGAAAGTACAATCAGCCACCATTTCAAATTCACAATGATCTGACATCAAAGTTTTGTTTGTACCAAACCTTTACCTCCTAACTCAAGAGAGGACATGTAGTGACTTTAAATACAATCCATCCTTGCAAAGTTATTTGCAAGCATGTTACCCTTTTTTCAGTGACTTTGGATTTAAGTGAATGCACAGGAGTGTGTTTGACTGTCTGAGCCATGAGGATATTATGTTATATCCGAGAGTGGAAGAAGACTGGGGGTGTTGAAGGCTAGCGCATAGATAATTAGGAGCAGACTATATATGACTGAGCACAGGATCACAGATGTTGAGGGTAGCAACTATAATGATCTCCTGAAAAGTTTGAGATGGAAGGGATATTACAAACCAGCCAGTTGATCCTAGTATTATCCCAGTGAGGAAACTGGGGGACAGACATGTTGTGACTTGTGATGTCTCTCAAAATATGTTCTGAATAATTAAGAGTGAGGTTGAGTGAGGAAGTCAAAGACAAAAGTGGTTAGATGAACTGCCCATAACGACAAAGCTAATTAAGCCTATTCATTCTGGACTAGAACTGCTCGTAGTCTTGCGCATTTCTTCCTTTATTTGCCTGTTAACTTGTTTAAGATACCAGTTGTTCAGTCCTTACCCTGCATCAGGCAGTCTGATCAAAAACTTTTTTAAAAAATGATGTCATTTAATCATTACAACTCTTTGAAGCAGGCAGCATTTTATTATAATATTACACTGGAGGAATTCAGTTCTTAAAGGGATTTGGTAACTTGGCCAAGATCAACCAGATGACAAAGTAATGCCTGGTGCATTAACCTGATTCAGAGCTCTTAATTCTTGGAATATTCCAGAAAGGGATGAAGGGTGGGTTGCTATTACACAGTGTTTTTCCAGAAGAATTGAGACCTAGTGGTGTCTGTGATCTCTAGATCCCACAGAGAGTATGAAAGCAAAAACTAGATTCAGGGTCTCACAGTCTTCTCAGTGTCTGTCCTTCATGCCTTGTGACAGAGGGACATATTTTTTATATTTAGACCTTAAAGGTGTAACTCAAGTATAGTCACTTTGTACTGATTACCTCTGCTTTCACCCTTTACACAACTTGGAATCATATCGATCCATTCAGTAAGGCCCTCCAGAAGATCCAGCTCACACTACAATGGTGAAAAATAGATCTTTTACTGAAGGGTAGAAGGAGAACTCATCACAGCAATCAATAAATATCTTGGTTCTTCCCTGAAGGCTCTCTCTTGCCTCCAGCTGTGAATTCTACATTCTTTCTCATTCCTCACATCATCTCTACAAATCCCTTCCAGTAGAGCAATTCAGCTCTAGCCCTCTGCTCTCATACCCTGCATGGCCTGTTTCTTAGGGGCTTGATTCCTACCACACAGAAGCCTTAGCGGGTGGAATCCACAGTTGATGCAACAAAACCTTAAACACACCATTCCTTTTCTGCCTCTCCTCCCTTTTTATGTTTTCCTTAGGGGTCGAAGAATAGAGGAATAGAGTTTAAGGAAATGATTTTGGATGAGGAATTTATAGAGACTCCCATTCTCCACCTGACACTGCCCCTGCACACACACACACACACACACACACACACAGCCCTATACTCCTTTCTTTATCTCCAGGAATATCTAGTCTTCAGAGAAACGTAAAAGAATTTCTCCACCTAAACATTTTTTTTTAAAGTTACCTGAGCACAAATAGATAAAACTAACCTTTAATTATTTTTTAAAGTTAAAAACTAGGGAACAAAACCAAAAAACAAAAACAAAAACAAAACAAAAACAAAAACAAAACACAACAACAACACAAAACCTTTGTGCCAAAATGGAAACGTCCTTTCTAGACAGCTCCTAGGACAAAAAGGAAATCAAATCAGAAACTGGAGACTGCCTAAGAAATGGTGATAATAAAAGACTACATAGCAGACTCTGGAGTAGAGCTAAAGCAATGTTATAAAGAAGTTTGTATTTATGTTAATAATAAGGAATTAAGTGCTTGATTCAAAAGATTGGAAAATGAAAACCCAAGAACAGAGTAAAAAAAAATTGTAAAACCAAAAGTTGAATAAAACCAGTAAATCAATAAATCAGTCCAAGAATGGAGACTCAGTGAAATGGACCATTAGGTAATCATATCAAGAACAAAATAAAGCAAAAATATACTCAAAGGAAAAAGGAATGGGAAAATAATTACAGTGACAAAAGAAATAGAAACAATGATAAACTAAGTTCTAGACAAGTAAAATAAAAAATCTGGATAAAATGTGTGATTTTCCAGAACTGACTCCATAAGAAAAAGGGGAAAAAAAAACAACCTACATATGAATTTCCAAAGACTAAAGGAGAAACCTGTCAAAGAGCCATTGCCTAAAATCTGTTGGTTTGTGTGAATTTTTTTTTTTTTTTCTGTTCAGTTGAGTTTAAATAACATTTGAGTTATCTGTTCCATACTGGTTGGGTAAAAGTCAAGGAGAAAACCTAATGTGGGCCTGATGACTTTTAGGGGGGAATTCTATGATAAAATGACATTACAAATAAGTAGGGAGAAATACAGACTATTTGAGTAATGGTAGCAGGACAACTTGGAAAAAAAATCAGTACTTCATTATATCAAAATTTATGAGAGATTTAAGATTTAAATTTAAACAAATTATTAAAATATTAAAATAAAATATAGAAGAATGATTCTGTAATCTCGGAGTATGAAATGTTTCCCTAGGTAGGACACAAAGTCCCTGAAACAAGTTTTATAAATTAAAAAATTAGAACATATAAAAGTCAAATTTTATAAAAATTTATATGGTATATAAAAATATATACCATAAACAAGATGAATAGAAAAGCTAAGTGTGCGAAAATATAAGACACGTAAAAGACAAAATGATTGATTTCTGTAATACTTAAGTCCTAAAAATCAAAGTTTTCAAAAATAAAATGTGCATTAGAAAACTATGCTAATCTACCCCTAAATGAGAAAATCCAAGCATCTCTTCAACACACAAAGTGATTCTCAGTCTCATAAGAGACATGCACGTTTAAGTTAGCATGTGCTAGTTCCACCTATCAGATCTGCTCAGGAACACATATGTTAGTGAGTGTTTGGGGAAATAAGCATTTTGCCATATGTTTCTAAGTGGAATGTGAATGAGTGCAACCTCTTTGGGTGACAGTTCATTAGTAACCAGCAAAAATTTAAAGTATCTCTTAACTCTGCAATCTACTTCTAGATTACATTCAAATTTATGTAAAGTGAGTTTAACAGTTGATTTTAATAGGAACGGAATATCTTGGGAACAATCTCGAGAGCCATCATTAGGGAAGAAGTTGGGTAAAACATGGATTATCCAATGATGGAATACCATATAACATAAAAAAAAGAATGAAGCAGCTCTTTCTGTCCAAAGTATAATTGGATAAGTTTTAAAATACATTATTATTTGAAAAACAGTGGAATAGGATATGTAACACACTACACTTCCATAGGGTGTTTTGAAGCCCACAAATGAAAAACTAGCACATTGAAACGGCGTGGCTCATAGAGTAAAATCACAAAGCGACTTGATGTTGTGTCCCAGTGATCCATTAAAATGTATTCAGTAGGGAAGGTTCTCCACCTCTGGGTAAAAATTCTGTTCCGTGGTTTATTTTTCTGATCCCTTGTGAATTATACAAGGTTTTTGTGTGTGTGTGTGTGTGTGTGTGTGTGTGTGTCACTTCAGATCACCCACTCAAAGTAAATAATTAAAACCAACAGCCCCGTCCGTGTCACAAAGCTGCTGACTCAAAGTTCCTGGTTATCCCCCGTCTCCCAAATGAGACTGGTTCTCTCTCCAGGCCAGTCATGCTTCTCCCTATTTGTGTTGTTTCTGACACTTCCATGGTGAGATGAGGGAGGTATGGGCAACATGAGAGTGGGAACTGGACTCTACTGTCTTAAGATGGCTTTCCACTCCCTAGGTCTGATGGATCTTGGTAACTGACCTTTTCACTCAGGGTAGTGTGACCAACTCGTCCACATTACCGAGAACCTCCCAGTTTTGACAGGCAAGTTCATGTCTCTGGAATTCCCTCAATCCGGGTCAATTGGAATAGTTGGTCACCCTCTTTAGAGGTCACTGTTGTGGCCTTTTAGTGGCATCCCTCCTAGCAGTGGAGATACTGCACTTGCTTGCTTTTGATGTGTGTGGTGCAGTCTCCTTAGGGCATTGCCTTCTCTTCCTCCTGGGAAACTTGCAGCCCACCTCTAGCTTCTAACTGCCAGTGTCTCTTGTCTGCCTAGATAGATCATTATGCATGAATTAACACACACTCACTGTCCCTCTCCATCCCCCCTACCCCTGCCTGTATCTCTGTGTCTCCTGCGTGGCCCGCATCTGGTGCACAAGGATCACTCACACATTCGTCGTCTTGACAGACTCTGAGTTTGTAGATCCAAGCCACGTGACCTACGCTCCCAGGGCTCCACCTTCAGTAGCCAGCCCATCTGTCCTTGTTGGGTCTTATCTGAGACACTGTTACTGTTATCAGTGTCCTTCAGTGGGTAGGGCCATGTGTCAAACTCTCACAGTAGTTCCATGGAAGGTTCTCTGGAGGTCTGAGGTCAAGGTGTGGGAGATGGGATGTACCGCACTGCTTCATGATGACAGATAAAGCTCACTTTCCTCTTTTACCAACAAGCCACCATTTTATATCTTCAATGTGGGTATGAAATTTAAGAGTTATGCAGCTGGATTCTCAGTGTTTCCTTTGAAGATTCATATTTTGGTATCTGGCAATCTAATACCTATCATCTTAGAGTCTTAGCTGAAAGTACCATTTTAACATCCTAATTCTGTGCTTTCATATGCATGGAATAGCCCTGGAAGGATATGTGAGAGATAGTGATTGGCTCCAGGATAAGGAAGTCATTGGCAGAGAAGGAAAGGGAAGGAGACCTCTCACCATTTGCATGTCTATACCATGTGTACCGTTCAAATGTATATGCTGCACGCATATTACTTGGATGCAGGCCTCATAACTAAAATTGCCAAATTTTGCAAATAATGCTAAATCAGTAATAATGAATGGAAATGGTTCTATACAGGGTTAGGTGAATCAGTAAAACAGTGTAAAATACTGAACTAAACCTTATACTCTACATGAACTTGCCATATCATGAAGGTGAACCTCAAATCAACAGGAAAGAGTGGATTATGTGATAAATTGTGCCTCAGCAACAGGCCAGCCATTTAGATAAATAGAGTTTGGTCTCTTACTCATTCCTAAACCCACATCAATTTCAAATCGGTTAAAATTTTGAATGAAAGAAATGAAATCATAATAATAACTGATATCTGAACGGTGTTAGGATCTTGAGTGGGAAAGGTCATCAAATACGATATGAGTAGAAAAGGAGAAGTTAGATAATTAAGTACATAACAAAACTTTCAGAATTTCCCCAAATATGATTAACAACAGAAATTATACACACACAGAAAGAAAGTATCTACACGGTTTAGGTAGCATAATGTCAGAGAGGTTTGGTTTTGTGGCAGTATTGCTCAGGTGAATTTGATTTTCCACTTTTTCTTATTTCCTGCTTGTTGTTTTTAGAAATTAATGTGCATTACTTAATAATAAACCATATCTCAGCTTACATTTAAAATAATGGGAGATATTATAATGGGATGGTGAAAAGACTCCCTGTTGAAACATCATTTTCCAGTAAAATAGGCTAAATATGTCTGTTGATGAGGAAGAGATGCTCTATAGCAGGTAGTTCATCCCAGGGGCCCTACTCACAGAGTTGCTGTTCATTCCTCACTCTAAAAGGGCTGAAAATGGAATCCTTTGATGCACTTACTTAATTTGAGCTGATGTTAATGGAAGACCATCCACAGTGACATTTGAGACTTGATTCTCTTGGCAAACATGAAATGGGAAGCCTTGGTATAACCAGCATCCAACCAAATGCTGTCATGAGGGGGGGGTACATGCTCTAATTGATTTCTTTTTTCAGGCCCCAGGTTAAATTTTTCTAAGTCCAGCTGTAGAGAAAAGGGTGAGGCGGATATTTGTAGCCAGAAGATTCAGAGATAGAGAAATTATGGTGGTTCTACCTCAAAAAGTCAACATTTTCAGTGGTCAGGAGTTTTAACAAATACTGTAATCCACACTGTGTGATGAACTATTACTAAGAACCACAAAACTGATGGGAAGATACTACATTAATAGTCATGATAGCGAGATTTACCGAGTGCCTCCCCTGGGCCATGACTGTGCTATATGTTCTGTTAAGTTATCTCTACTGAGAAGTCACTTTAGAAATAAGCTGCTTTGTGAATTATTTTCAAAAAGGTAATTTCATGAAAATTAAAAAATTTTAAACTTCTCCAGCTCATCACTATCTTGACAAATACTGCTCTTCAGTACAAACATAAATAGCAATAAGAGTTCTAATACCTATTAAAATTTCCCTAAGGAATGCCTGAGTGGCTCCATTGGTTAAGCATCCAGCTCTTGATTACAGCTCACGTCATGAGCTCATGGTTGTGAGATGGAGCCTGCTTAAGATTCTCCTTCTCCCTCTCCCCTTGCCCTACTTCCTCTCCAACAAAAAATTTCCCTAAGGTTTTGAGATATAAAGGAAGATCTTTGGACTGTTATTCCATAGTAAAAAAATAAAGAGTCTATAACAGAGTCAAAATCTTCGATTCTCACAAGAGGCCAAGAGATGACAGTGACAATGACAATAGCTAGCTAATACTTACTGGCTCTTACTATATGTCAAGCACTATTCTGAGTCCTTTACATATGGGTATTATTTTAATCTACCCAGCAAGTCTGTGAGGAGTTAGATGTATTATTCCCTTAAAAAAAAAGATTTTATATTTAAGTAATCTCTGCACTCAACGTGGGATGTGAACTCACAAACCCAGATCAAGAGTCGCATGCTCCTCTAACTGAGCCAGCCAGGTACTCCAGACATATTCCCCATTTTAAGGGAACAGAACTGAATCATGAAGAACATTTTAAAACTTTCCAAGGTCACACAGGTAGTGATTCACAGTGCTGGTAACTGAACCCAGACAGTCTTGTTCTAGAGCTCTTAACACAGCACATTGTGCATTAGAGAGTCCAGCCTCTCTAGCCCATATCCCTTTGAGGAGGCCAGCTGGGGTCAAAGGCCCATGTTATCAGACTGTGGAAATAGGTCTGCATCCTTTTACTAGCAATTAGCACAATGAACAATTGTAACAATTACTTGGGTAAAATCCACCCTGCACATTATTAGGGAATTAACCAAATTGCAAAATTTGGCAATTTTTGGGAGGAAGGTTGCTAAGTTGCCAAGAGAGTTACTTTGGGGTTTTCTTATGTGTTGCTATAGGACACCTGCCTAGAAAGGCACAGTCCCTTGGATACTCCCTCTGACTGTAGAAAGCCAGATTTTCATTTTGTGTCATCGTTCTTCTCCTGTTCTTCTCCAGAAACACTGCTAAGTCCATGGAAAGTTATGACATTACAAGTCAGACCTGGTTTCAAATGCTGCCCCCAACACCCCCACCCCCACTCCAGCCAACTTAGGAGCTCTGAGACCTTGGGAAAGTAACTTAATCTCCCCAAGTTTCCGTTTTTTCATCTTCAAAAGGGGATAACACACACATGTACATGCCAGAGTTGTTGAGAGCCCCATGAGATGCTGTGATTGGTGCAGCAACTGTGTGGTCATCAGCACCCCATAATTGTTAGCCACTCGTGTTTTCGTCACCTTCTTCTTCAACATCTTCATCATAATTAGGCACCACTTGCTCTGTTGTTATCGTTCTTCAGCATGAAAAGTGATTTTCGATGTGGCTGTCATCCTTGCTTTCAATTTTTCACGACGGACAATGAGATGTTGAGACACCAAACAAAGTATGCAGTTAGGCCATTGAATTTTCTGTCTATAGCACCCTGTAAATTTGAACCAACAGAAAGGAAGGACAAGACAAGATGATAATGAGGAAAGCCCTTCCCACAGAGCATCTTTGTGGCCAAAGCTCTTGCAATAAATGCAAAGCACATAAGACGGAATGTCCCCTTATGTCACAGCTGAAAACTGTAACATAAATATTTTTGTCAGTTGGCTTTATTCTACAGATGTTTTTGAGGATTTGTTGTTGAAACAGCCAATCCACTCCTGAATAAAAAAACTTTTGGCAGTACTCAAAGTGTCAACTAATTAGATCCAAATTGCAGCTGAACATTTTGAAATGTATGCATCGCCCACGTGAATACTGAGTGAATTTATTATAAATAGAATTGCAATTGCTGTGAGAGAAGGACACTCAATGGCACGAAAGTAAACTAATTTGTGAGCATTTATTAAACACCTTATTAAGATCTCCCCTTCCAAGGGACAGTGTACAATGACGTCCATGATGAGTATTCCAGCAGTGTGCTCAGGAAAGGCTCTGCATACAAGTCAGAAAAAACACTAGAAGTTTGATGCCTAACAGGCTGGATTCTAATCTCATTCCTTTATTCATTTTGTGAAGGTTAAAAAAGTCACTTATCCATGTTGTGTAAACTGAGCCTCTACCCGTTGGGCCAAATTCCCTCCCTTCCACAAACGTTTTTACGACTGAGTTTGAATGACTTGAGGTGATGACTCACTTGAGGTACTGATTCCTCTTGAGCTCAGTGTGCAGGCTCCACATCTGTGTTACTGTCTGTTCTGAGGATAATGAGTTAGACAGAGGCTTGATTCAGCCTTTGGTAATCTTGGTTTCTGCCTTTGGATGAGATGAACTTTCAGTGGCACATTTGCCAAAGTGGATCACAATAAGCATGAAAGATAATAGATTCTAGACCGACGTTTGATGAAAATAAAACAATTGAGACAACCAAGTGGGAAAAACTGTCTGCTCTTTATGTAAAGAAGAGTTTCATAGTTTTTAGAACCATCCAGCAATGAACCTGCCTATTCTGCTACTTGATGAGTGACCCATCACTGGACCTTCTTAAACCAGTGTCAGAAAATAATTAACAAAGGGTTAGAAGGAAGAGACTCTGGTACAGATTGGTAGATATGTTAGCTTCCTTAAGTGGCTGTGACAAAGTAGACCACAAACTAAGTGGCTCAAAACAAGAGAATTTTATTGTCTCACATCTCCAGAAGTCAGAAATCAAGATGGCAGCAGGAACATGCTCTCTTTGAAAGCTCCAGGAAAAGAGTCATACCTTGCCTCTTCCTGGTTTATGGTGCTTGTCAGAAATCCTAATCCCAATCCTTGCCTTGTAGCTGTGTCACACTAACCTCTGCTTCTGTCTTCATGGGGACCTCTTCCTTCTGTGTGTGACTCCAAATAATTCTCTCCTTACAAGGATTTCAGTCATTGAGTTTAGGGTCCATCCTAACCCAGTATGACCCCTTTGATGACATCTGCAAAGACCCCATTTCCGTATAAGGTCACATTCACAGGTACAGAAGGTTAGGATTACAACCAAGGGTTAGGGGCTTGTGGAGAGCCCACAGTCCGACTCACTAGGTATGCTAGGTATGACTAATTGGCTGGTAGGAAGATCCTATCTACTGTGAGATTCCAGGAGTTGATTATTCCTTTCTACCAAAATGATGATGTTAGTTGGCCCAACAATTATTAACAATCTCCCTTAGTACTAAACAGAATAGTAAGTATTAATCTCTTGTTTAGTTTTTGGTTTTTTGTTTGTTTTTAGTGTCTGCCTTGCTGATTCTTTAAGTCTTATATTTTATGAACAAGTGGGGAACGTTAGGATGTTGCCTTGAGTCAGAGCATAAGTTGTTAATTTCTGTGTCTTTTAAAGTAACATTAAAGTTTATGGACCTCACTTTTGCTATGTATTCAAAAATACAGATATACATTACCAGACTTGAGTTATATGTTGAATGTGGGATAGACTGAACTTTTAAGAATTTATTGGCATTTTAATGATAGACCAGATTGCAAACATTAGCCCTGTATTTGCCTTTAGAAAGTGACAGACTGGTGTCACTGGTAAATCAGAAGACAGTTTCGTGGCTTAGACCTACTGTCCTCTGCTAATCTGTATGTATCTTGATGGAAAAAATGTGATGTTTTGGATGCATACGCTTAAGTGATTTAGCATCGCTGTTTTGTTTTGACAGGCAGTTTTTATATTTATTTACTACACTTCACTCAGGGTTTCTCAACCTCAGTGCTACTAGCATTTTGTGCTTGATAATTATTTACTGTGGGAGTTGTATTGTGCATTATAATATGTTTAGCAGCATCCCTGGGCTCTACACACTAGATGCCAGTAACAACTCTCCCCACCTATCCCCCTCTCCTTGACCTTGCACCCTCCCAGTGTGACAGGCAAAAATGTCTATGCACATTTCACATTTGAAATATTGGGGTGGGGAGGGGGGAGGTGATCAATGTGGCCCCAGTTGGGAATCATTGCTTTGCCAAATTTTTTTTAAGTGCTTAGTCATGGCTTCCAAATCTATTTCCTCTATCTACCCAAACCTGTGACTCAATTTAAGATTGAGCCATGAACAGAAAGACCCGTTAAGGTTTGTTTAATTCTCATGCTTTTGAGTCTTGGGATCCCTCTTAAAAATGATTGAGGAACTCCTCGAGCTTTTGTGTATGTTGGGTATAACTTATCAATATGTGCTGCATGAGGAAAAAAACATTTATGTGGTCATTGAAAAACAATAATAAACTCATTACATGCTTGTTTAAATACTATATTTTATGAATATTAACTGTATTTTTCTAAAAAAAACTGATGAGAAGAGTAGCATTATTACATTTTTCTATTTCTCCGTTGTGTCAATCTATGTTGTCTTGGTTGAAGTATATAAAGAAAATTCCACATAGATATGGTGGACAATGGAGGAGTATTTTAATAGTGTTCTTGAGTCCTTCTGGATATTTTTCTTTCATATGTCCCCAAACTTACCAGGGAGTAATTTCTTAAAGGTGACTTTGTAATGTTTAAATTATTTTATCTACCTTTCATTTTGAATGGGTCTTTTACCCATTCATCATTGGTAATTTGGAAAATACTGGTTTTCTGAGTTATGTGGTGGTTCTACCAATTTGACATATTTTATTATCAATTTTATTGTTTTAACATAAAAAAGTCAATCATGAACATAACCACCAATCTCAAAGCAATCTTTAAGATTTAGGATGTTGTCAAGCTCACAGTGGTAGATAGGAGTTTTCTACAGTTCTAATTTCCACTTGAAAGCTTGAATTTTATCATTGGCAACAAATACTGCCAGTTGTGTCCCTCAAAGTGACAGACCCACTTCATCAATTTTTGGGAAAATGTCAGACAAATACTCAAGCATGAAAACCATTATTTGTCTGTTAGTCATTTGTTCAAATAAAAAAGTGTTCTGTGAAAAATGGCTATTTAGCTTGCAACCCATACAATTAAATGTGCACTTTTCTTCAAGACAACCATTCCACTTAAGTATGCCAGGAGAGAGTTTTACATTCACTTCCTCTTTTGTCATACAGGATATATTTTAAAGTTTGCTTAATAGTTGAGATTTAATACAAGTAATCATTGTTTTATCAAAGACATTGTTTGGTTTTTTTTTTTAAGATTTTATTTATTCATGAGAGACACAGAGAGAGAGAGACGCACGGACACAGAGGGAGAAGCAGGCTCCATGCAGGGAGCCCGACGTAGGACTGGATCCCCGGTCTCCAGGATCACCCCCTGGGCTGAAGGCGGCGCTAAACCGCTGAGCCCCTCCCCCCCCCCGGGGGGGGGGGCTGTCCTATCAAAGACATTCTTAAGTAAACCTGGCTTTTTCCCCCCACTGTCAGTGCCTGGTGGTAAAGAAAATGTCTGCTAATATAGTTTGGTACCGCGCTCTTGGTTCTTGCTATGGCACCAGCATGAATCATACCAATGGTGTAAATATGAACACAGTGAAAAAAGACCAGTAATATCTTTGAACTATTATAAAAAAAAATTTGACCTTGGGAATCCCCAGAGACCCACAGACTAACTTTTAAAGAAATGCTCGTCTTTGAGGATCATTCTACAACACGCTGAATTTGAAGATTATCGAAAACATTTTCTGATAGACATACATAATAGCAGATGTACTTCTTCAAACTAGAACTTAGTAGATCTCAAGAACTGCACATGGCATTCCAGGAATATTTTTTCCTTAGCCAGTAAAACTGTGGAAAACGATGGTTGTTGCTCTGTTTACACAATCTCAGAAGTTAGAAATGTTTCTAAACATTTTAGTTTCTCTTCATAGAGCTGACATTTGCGAACTTTCCTGTATCTTTTTTTAAATTACTTTCACATTTAGCCTCGATCCTCTCAAAATAATGAATTTCAAGACCTTATGTGTCAGCACTACTTCCGGATTCTATTTTTTTTTCTCTTAAAGGATAGTTTCCAGTTCCAAGGAATTTGGAAAAGAAGCATGCGTTCATTTAGTTTCCAACAGTGCTTTGCTCAGATTAGGCACTCAAATATTTGTCAACTATAAAATTTAATTGATTTATCTTTTATAGTCTTGATAGTTTTATGGTCTGGTGATATGACTTTCAACCTTCATCCATCTAGACAGGAGAGGGCTATTTTTTAGGCCCCTGGAACATTTGAAGTCAAAAGCAGGCTCTCTATTGAAAACAGAGTGATTAAGGTAGTTTCTCATATTGAATATAAACCTACTCCTTCCCCAGTGCCATCCGTGGCACAGCCATGACAATCTGGCTGCCAGTCTTACCCACTGCCTCCTACTATCAGGCACCTGAACGTTTCTGTCTGAGAAAACTGGTAAAACTTACTCATAACTGCCATAGGGGTTCCCACCCAAACTCCATGGTCTGCCATTTGACAAGCACCCCTCCCCCTCCAAGTACCCAGGGGGAAAAGAAAAATGATATCTGACAAAAAAATAAAGTGGTAAGAATTTCTAGATTACTAAGTGAATTCTCAGATAACAGCTCTTTAGTAAACTAGATTGAAGCAAGAATATAGAGTAGTCCAAGGGGGTTGCCTCCAAGGAGGAGAAATGGAACAAACAAATTACCCTTTGCATTTCACCATATTGAGGGGTATTCTAGAGATCTGAATGGAGAGTTTGGGTATCAGTTATTAATAGGTAAATAGAAACTATCCAAATATTAAAAAGGCAGTTAACTCCTAGGAAATTTAAAAGCTACACAAGAAAAGAAAAGTGTTCACGCTGTGCTCCATGGCTCAGGTCAAGGATACTGTTCACATGGCCATAATAATGGAAATACTGCGTTGATTCACCTAAAAATTGTTGAAGATTTATGTTGGGGGTGGGTGGGGAATGAGTGGGAAAGTGCTTGTGTGTGCTTAAGTCTACAGGTGGTGGTTATAAAAGAGCCAAATCCTGGTAGAGAAAAATCATGTCTAAATCAAGATTTGCTTTATAAGTATGTTACTTCAAAAAAATGGAAGTTAGAATCAGAAAAGTGTGAAAAATGTTGAGAGTCATAGAACTTAGGAATGGGCAGGAGGATTAAGATTCAAAGTGATTATTTTTCATTTTAAGCCTTACAGAGTTATCAAAAATTGCATATATATATATATATATATATATATATATATATGTATGTATATATCTTACCTCAAATTATACTGGTACTAAATCAAAGACCTTTCACCTCCTCTGTAGGTAGCTCTGACTGTATAGCAAGACTTGTGCCTAAGAGTATCACAGCCTTGATTTTCCTTGACTTCCTCCCATCAAAATGTGTCTGCAGTATGTCATGTTTTATTAAATTTTGACTTTATATCCTTAATTAAGAGTTCGATCGGACTTCCTTTTCCAACCTGATCTGTGTGCTATATCCCACATGACAGTTCTCTCTGGCCAGATTGATCCACTTCTGATCACTTGATTATATTATTCTGTTGAAGTTAAAATGCCCCCTACCCCTCTGAATCTTTGTCTTTCACACTTCCAGTAATCACTCAAATCCTCATTCCTTCTGGAATCTACTCCTGATCACCTTAGTTGACAGTGATTTGATCTTCCTGTATACTATATGGCTTTGTTACCTTTTAATTTTTTTTATTACAAAATGCATTTTAGGTACAGAAAATGTGCATCGCATAGCTGTAAAATTTAGAATAAACTAAGCATCTAACAACTCACCTCCCAGTTTAAGAAATAGAACATTATTCTCCATGATTTCATCTCTGCACCCCACCCCACCGCACCAGGGATCTTACCAGGTCTATGATTGGGTTATTCATTTTCTTGCTCTGTGGGCTCATTATGACTAGATACATCCCTGTACAATGTTTTAATTTCTTTTTTTTACTTGAACTTTATGTAAATGAGATCCCACTTTATGTATTTTTCTTAGAATTTCTTCCCTTGCTCATTGTTTTTGAGAATTAGATACATTCTACATGTAGCCATAGTTCATTCTTTGTCATCCCTGAACAGTATTCGACTGTCTCAGTGTCCTATGAGTTATTTATAGTTTGTGTTGCTGATTAACAGAACAGGTTGTCAGTAACTTTCAGTAATATCCATTGCTGCTCTAAACTTCTATATACCTGTCTCTTGGTGCATATATGTAAGACTTCTCTAGAGCAGTGATTCTCACAGTGTAGTCCGTGAACCAGCAGCATCAGCTGCACTTGGAAACTTACTAGAAATACAAATTCACGGGCCCCATCCCGGACCTACTTAATCAGAAACTAAAAGGATGGGCCCAGGAATCTGCATTTTAACCTAACCACCAACTGATTCCGATGCACACTCAGGGTTAAGAACCACAGTTCTAGTGTGATAAGAGATTTGTTAGTTTCTCCTAGTAGTTCTGTCTATATTTAGCTGATGTATTTGAAGCTACATGACTGGGATATATGCAACCAGTATTCTAGTGTTTTTCTCATTTCCATATAGCTGTTGCGTGGTCACAAAATTGTTTTTTTGTACTAAACCTGTCTTATGCTCAAACTGATGCTCTTTCTTTCTTTCTTTCTTTCTTTCTTTCTTTCTTTCTTTTTTTTTAAATGTCTGCCATTTCTCCACAATATGTCTAAATGTAGATTTCCATTTAGCTTGCCTGGGATTTGTTGGGATGCCTGAATCTAAGAAGCGGTCTTTTCATGGAGAAATGAATTAAATTCTACAGTTCTCATGCAATTTAAAATGTGCTAAATTTTTCTATTTTCTAACAGTCTGATTACATTGGATCATCTCACCCCATGCTCATTATTTCTAGACTCTTCTTTTATATTTCCATTCACTTTCAAGTCTATTTTTCTTTAACTTTATTTATATCTGATAATTCTCAAATCTCCTGCCTTTGTGGGACTGTTGCTTATTGTGGTGTTTTGCTAACTCTTACTCATGGTGTCTCTCACCATGGTGCGTATGTGTGTGTGTGTGTGTGTGGGGGGGGTGATGATGGTTGATATCCTTGGAACTTGGTATATAGGAATTCATTTGAAGGCTGGATTTAAAGAAGATTTATGTTTACTTCTCCCATGCATCTAGGGACAGTATCAATTTGGGATCTTTGTAAACACTGTATAGAGGCAGCAAAGGCCTCAAACCTATGGTTAGAAATGCTCCAAGGAAACATCTTAAATTATTTTTCCTATCTTTATTATTTTTTATTTCAACTACATTATTTGATAGTGCCATTATTGCAAGCCATCTTCTGTCCTCTTTGAGAACACTTTTAAATAGAGATAGTAAAATGAAAGAAATAAATTCAAGAACATTTAAAAGCTAGTTAATTATAGCATTGGATTATTTTTAAGTGAAACTGCTAGCATCTCAGGCAACACAATCCAATGTGCTTTGCTTTAAAAGTAAGTTTCTGGGCATTGCCTAACACATTGGTAACAGAATGAATTGATTTTAAAGAATGCTTAAACAACCTCAAAATATGAATGAGGGAAACATACAATTCTGAGTCAATATTAAATATTTACATGGAAGTTAAGATTTAGAGACTTAGAAACTCAGACCTGGATTTACTTCTGTGAATGGTGGGATGGGATAGTGTGGGCTCTATGTAAAAGAAAATAATAGGGATCCCTGGGTGGCGCAGCGGTTTGGCGCCTGCCTTTGGCCCAGGGCGCGATCCTGGAGACCCGGGATCGAATCCCACGTCGGGCTCCCGGTGCATGGAGCCTGCTTCTCCCTCTGCCTATGTCTCTGCCTCTCTCTCTCTGTGACTATCATAAATAAAAATAAATAAATAAATAAATAAATAAATAAATAAATAAATAAAAAGAAAATAATAAATCTCCAAAATAGGCTAACTGAAAAAACACTAAAGTGGAGAATGATGTATATAGTATGCTGCCCTCCATGTAAAAATAGAGAAAGGATATGCATTTGCTTGTGTGTGCATAAGATTCCTATGGAAGGACAGTCAGGAAACCAAAACTGTCAGTTGCCTCTGGACATGAGAATTGGACAGAGGTGATATAGAGATTTTTTTTTCATGAGTTTCACTTTGAACATTTTGAGTTTTGAGCTATGAAAATATATTATGTATTCACATAAATAGATTTATAGATGCATGGATTGATCGAGAGGTAAAACGACAAAGTCCTGTATCAAGAAGAGAAAGGATAAAAATCCTATGATCATTGCAATAGATGCAGAAAAAGCATTTGACAAAGTATGGTATCCATTCGTGATAAAAAAACAAAAAACAAAAAACAAAAAAACCCAACAAGGTAGGGTTAGAGGGAGCATACCTCAACATAAGAAAAGCCATATAGGAAAAACCCACAGCTAACATTATACCAAATGGTGAGAAACTAATAGATTTCCCCCTAAGATCTGAAATACCATACGATTTCAATCATATGTGGAATTGAGAACAAATTAACAAAAAAAGAGACAAACCTCGAAACAGACTGTTAACTCTAGAGAACAAACTGACAGTTACCAGAGAAGAGGTGAGGAGCTGGGAGAAATAGGTGAAGGGGGGGGGGGGTGTTAAGAATACACTTAACCGATGAGTCTGAGTAGTGCATAGAATTGTTAAATCAGTATGTTGTAATTAAATGTAGTATACAAAAAAAAAAAACGTAATATACACTATACTGGAATTAAAAATGAATAAATAAAATGTTTTAAAAAGGTGAAAGCCAGTGAGCAAATGAATAAGACAGTGAGTGAATGTCCGTTCAGACTGGATGCACCCCAGACTAGCTCTGTGCCTTCCTCTGTAAAATGCAGGGAATGGCACCTACTTCACTGGGTTGTTGGGAGGGTTAAGTAAGTTTAGATAAGCAGGCAAGACAAAATTTGGCTCAGAGTAACTAACACAAAAACTGTTAGTATCATTATTGTTCTTACTGTAAGCCTGGTGACCTTAAACATGGACTTTGTGGTAGTTTTATATCTGGACCTCTCTGTAAGTTCTCCTGCTTACCTCCTGTGTGGTACTGTGCAGGGTTTTAAACTTCTTTCGCCCTCCCTTTCTGTCATTGTGAATAATGAATAATAATAACATGACAGTAATAATTAACTCACAAAGTTCTCTGACTTAATATTTTATTAGGAAATTATTAATTTTTTAGGTGTGATATTGTTCGTGTTGGGTGTGAAAATGGTTTCATTTTTAAGGAGTCCTTATGTTTTATAAATACATCCTAAAATATTCACATGAAGAAAAATATCTGAGATTTGCTTCAAAATAATAGAGGAATATGTGGTGGTATGGATGAAAGGAGAGTATGGCCTTGAGTTGATGACTGCCGTAATTGAGTGAACACAGGGGCTCATCACACTGTTGTCTTTTGTATATGTTTGAAGTTTTCTCTAATGGAAAGTTTTTCCCGGGATATGATCATTAACAGAGCAAATACATCAGATAGTAGCAAATATGCAGCGATGACTCAATAAATGGCCACTAGTAGTGAGTGATGGCAGTTTAAGCATTGTATTTATTTTTATTAACCTCAGGAATATGGCCAGGAACAAAAGCCTACAGCAAGGCAATGGATTAGTTAGTACATGAGGAGAAAACCAACACTTTTTTAAAAAATTATTTTTCTTTAAAAAAACAAACAGATTTTATTTGAGAGGGAGTGAGAGAACGCGCCTGCTAGCGGGGGAGGTTGAAGCAGACTCCCTCCTGAACAGGGAGCCCGACTTGGGGCTCCATCCAGGACCCTGGGATCATGACCTGAACCCAAGGTAGATGCCTAACCAACTGAGCCCCGTAGGTGCCCCTGCACTTTTTAAAAAAATTCTCCTGGTGAAGAACCCAACTTTTTGATATTTGGGGTAACACCAACCCACACACCCAGCCCCACAGCAAAGGTCTGCAGGGTCCTGACATGTAATATCCACAGGTCTCAGCCAATTAAAAATGGCAGGATTTTTGGTTAAAGAGTAAATAGACCCTGAAACATGGTAGGATCTCTCTGTCCACTGTTGAAGGGCAACAGTCATTTTACCTTCATTCCAAGCTTCAATTTTGAACTCACATGGTACCAAACAGGGCAGGTATTTGCTTTTATTCATGCAACTCTACCTTTACAATCAATTATATAATTTTCAGTCCTTGAACCTCAAAGAAGTGAATGGGAATTCCAGTAACTGATGTGTGATCAGCTTTAACTTGGATGCTCTTACATGTTAGAGGAATCGGGATTTGGAAATACTGCCTTAAAAAAAGTTTCTCCCTTAACTTACTTTATTTATTTATTTATTTATTTATTTATTTATTTATTTATTTATTTATTTTACCCTTCCCACCTCTGTTTCCACGGAGATGGGGCCAGAGGCTGTGCAGGGAGCTCACAAGAAGCCAGCAGCTGAGAATGAGAATTCTCACTTACAGTTTTCAGCTGAAAGCTATAAACTCCTTTACAAAGACCAGCTGAGTCTTCTGGCCACTATGGTCTCTGGTTTTTTACACTGATAAATAAGGTGTCTTTTTCCCCCCCTACGTGGAGGAGTAGCAAAAAACATTTTTTCATATAGACTTGAATTCTTTCGTGCAATAAGTCAAGTGTAGAGACATTCCTTAAGAAATTACTTTCAACTTTAAATGATATTGTACATTTGGAATTAAGCAATTATCACTAGCTTAATCTCTGTCCTTTCAAGCTTCTGACAGATATTTGAAGAAAAACATGTGTGAATTTACTCATTGTGTGTTATGGGTTGTAAATGATCCCATCTAATGGAATAAAACCTTAGCATCATTCAAAATCATTTGAATAAAAATAAAAATCTCAAGATTATGGCCAATCAGTGTTCATCCACAAAATGTTTTGTGAATTAAGATATAATTTACTATTGGTTCTTTGTTTTTCTTGAGCTTTTAATATTATTTCATGTTATTTGAACTTGGAAGTATTAAGTTTACTTTCTTAAATCATTTGAAAATATCTGAGAAGCCTGCATAATCAAAGATGGCAAATATTTTAAGTCATTTATATTTATATATATAAATATAAATTTTTATATATATGTGTATATATATATATATATTCCACACTACTATTTTATTTATTAGCAGCCAAGTAATCATTGAAACAGCATGAAATATAAATACGGAGTCAAAAAAAAAAAAACCCCTAGAAGGTCCTTATTAAATTTGGACCTAAGAGCCTATGCTTCAAGCTATGTTTTTTTTTTATATATTCTTTTTCTCTTCATGCCACACATCTTTATGTCTCAAAGTTTATACACTCAGCATGATTTCCAAGCACTTTTGCAGAATTTCATCATTACTGTTACATAAAACATTCAGTGATTACTTTTCATCATTAATCACACAACAGCTCTGAATTTTCCAGAATTTAGTTCGAATAAACATCAGAACTACAGGACCTCTCTTGGGGGCTTTAATAGTTTTTTTTTCTTTCCTTCTCTCTCTTTCTTTTTCTCTCTCTCTTAATTTTGTGGCCAACAGTGTAACCAAGTTGCATTTATTCCTTGGTGTTGGCTTTGTCTCTTGGCCTCTTGCATGTCTGTGCTGAGCCCTGTCTGTCCTGAGCTGAGCCCTTCTTCCACTTTCCTTTGCTCTCAGAATGAACCAGAACATCGTGTTCTGAAGCTGCCCCAGCACACATGCTTCATCAAGCCTGCCAAGTTTGCAGCTGACCAATTGGCCTACTTTAGAGGGCTTGCATTTAGAAAATTTACAACCCTTTATTTCCATCTCCCGATCACCCCTCCACCCCCCCAAAAAAGAGTGTGCCAAATGTACTGATAAATCAAGAGTCCTTTGGTTTTGTTGCAACAAAATAGGCAGTCACTTCTTTTCCTTCCTTGGCTCTCAGCCTCGTCATTCCCTCCTGAATTGATGGAAAATAGTGGTGGATGTGTCCTTACAAAGACACTCAAGAGTGAGCGCCTCTGTATTAATAACTAATTTTAAAAGAAACATACTCACAAAATGATACACTTTTCATTTTCTGAAACTGCATTTCTAAGGCAATTACCTTCTAAAAACCAACATACCGAAATGTGCCTTCTTTAAGAGTAGGAAGACAGAGTTGGAGTCTTGCTTTTTCACTGAGGTCAGTTCAATTGGGGCTTTTGTATCTCGTTATATTCAACAGTCCTTACTGGCATTTGAATCTTCTGAACTTTTTTAATAGATTCAAGACCAAGCGTGAGAGGGTGAGGATTTAATGGAGTAAAGACAGACTGTGGGACAATCCCCACATTTCTCATGATATTAGTGATTATAACATATATATGTATATATATGCTCTCCTCACTTCTTCAGGAAAAGATGTCAGATGAGATCCAGATTCTTATGGGTCCTAAAACTTATCAAATATGGAACCCTTTTTATGAAAGAGAACATGAAATTAAGTTCAAAAGTACATATGAAAAAAGAAACCATAACGAATTACACATTTTAAGAAGCATCCAGAAAAATAGCATTATTATAATTAGCATTAATTAATGAGTATGTTTACTACTACACCTTCACTGCTTGACTCACCTATATAATATTTTTTTCTCTCCTTTTTTGGCCTTATATTCTTTGGTCCTTCTTCATAGGGCAAATGTTTTATAATACCATTTCATGGAGAGATAATTTTGTCTTCTGGCATAGTAGATAGAAATATGTTTTTCGTTATCGCTGGTTTATAAAAGGTTCTTTCAGCTTTAAAACTTGTTGGTCATGCCACAGCTGAAACGATGTCTTGCTCTGGAGGTGCCTGTTGTCGTAGGAAAAGCCCTTAGAGGCTTCAGATCTTTGCTGTTGCTGGACCATTGCCCCAGCAGCTGGTCTAGCTCAGCCAGGTCCGGCATCCGGTTAGTGGTCTGGGCAGGGGAAGGGACATTGCAGAGCACAAGGTGATCCTGGTGCAGCCTTAGTCTGGAGGGCACTACACAGAGAGTGGAACAGTATCTGAATCAGAACTTTCACCTTCTCCTTGGTGCCAAGGATAAGTTCCAGATACTTACGGAGGCCCCACAGAGTACAGGATATCACTGGGGGCCAGCAAAAGTGGTCGGGTTTCTAGCAGCCCATTGACCTCACCTAGAGACCCAAGATACAGAGCACAGCCCCCTAGCTGTGGGGCAGCATGCCAAGAACCAAGATGAGCCCCAAATTTCTGAGGAAGACACCTATACCTTAGAAGGGACCCATGAAAGTAAGCAGCTATGAAACTCAAAGTTCATCAGTTTTACCAAGAATCCACCTCTAGAGGTGACTTGGTGGCTCAGTCAGTTTGGCATCCCTTGATTAGGGCTCAGGTCATGATCTCAGGGTCATGGAATCAAGCCCCCAGTGGGACTCTACGCTCAGCAGGGAGTCTGCTGGAGAGTCTCTCCCTCTACCCCTTTCCATACACTCTCTCTTTCTCTCTCTCTGACTCTCTCTTACATATAAATAAACCTTTAAAAAAAAAATTAAAAGCCACGTCTATACTCCATGCTTGGTACATGGTAAACATTTGTAGAACTGAATTCCCTAGCCACAGCGACCTCTACATAATATTTAGTATACTTAAAATTGTGGGCTCCACGGGCAGGTTCATGGCTGTATCCTTATCATTTAGAGCAGTACCTAGCACATGGTTGGTTGCTAAATAAATAAGAACTGCCTTTCTCTGAGTATTTTTCCATTTGTAGAGAGGACCAAAATTAGTTACCAGTGCATTTTATTTTTCTGGGTTAAAAGCTTCCGGATATTGCTCACTTTTAACATCTTCATCCACACTTGAGATACTCTTTCTTATGTCATCGAGCCTCCCACTCCCCCCGCCCTGTCCCCAGCCCACTACAATGGATGGCAGGGCCGGGGGTGGGGGGACTTTAAAGCATAGTTGAAGCATCATGTCATTGTCTTCTCATTTTGAGTGCATGCTCTGTTGCTGCTCAGATAGTCAAATGTCAAGACTTTCAGACTGGAATTCTTCCAAACACACTATAATGCCTGCACTTTTCCAGAGTAAAAAAGCTATTTACTTTTTTTTTTTTTTTTTTTAACATTTAGGCTAAGATGTTGGGAGATTTTTTAAAATACAAGCCAGTTTTCTTGTTTCTTGAGGATTCTGAGATGTACCTTTTGACCCAGGGGCAGAAAATAATGCAGCTAATCTGTAGATGGTTGTGGCCTTGCCATTTCTTGAGCCTACATGTCACCATGGGGAAGTCTCATTATACAGAGAGTGAGCAGGGATGGAAAGAACACACGAAATTCATAGGCTACATAGAATCTCATGGCTAGGAGTGACATAATATAATCTACTTCTTTATTAGGAAACTGAAACTCAGAGATAAATGAATTGCCCTGAGTTATAATCAAGAGTGGCATTAATCAGTTCTGTCAGGGTAGTGTAATAAAGCCATTCCTCAAACTAAGTTTTAAAACTTGTCCTATCTCTTATTTTCATCTCTCCATCCGTTCTTGCCTCTACTACTATGATAACCGTGATTAATTATGTCTGCCTCAGTAATGTTTCAAAACTCAATATTATATAAAGAGGCTCCCTGGAAGACCAAGAGAATCAGGGGTGGGTGTTACCTGGGAGGAAGTTGACTTTGGCATGGTGCTAATAAGCACCTCGTGGGCATTTGAAGAACACTTAATGAAATAAATTCAGTACAATGAATCCTTGTTCCTAACTGCCTAAACAGTGCTGCAGAATGCAACACTTGGGATTGATTTATAATTTTGCTCCATAATCATCTATTAGACCACTGCTCCAAGTCAGGCACTTTGCTCAGAGGAGCCTATCTTGATAATTAAGACATGGACCCTGCCTTCCATGTCTTAATGCAGTGGAGAAGACAGATGTATAATGTATCAGTTTCTATTGCTGTATAACAAATCACAAGTTGAGCAGCTTGGAACAGTACCCATTTATTAGTTCGCACTATGGTAGATCAGAAGTCTCAGTATAGCACGGATGGGCTATACTGGGCTAAATCATGGGTTCAGGTGGGCTGAAGTCTCCTCTGGAGCTGGGATCTTACTCCAAGCTGGTGTGCATGTGACAGCACTCATTTCCTTGAGGTTACTAGACTGAGTTCCTTACAGGGTGTCCATCAGGGACCAGTCTCAGATCCTAAAGACTGGTTGTGTTCCTTGCATGTGGCCTCCTCCACTGCCAGCCTAGCAATCTCCCTTGCCTCAGATCCCTCTCACACTTTGTGTCTTCTGAAGAAACTCATCTCTGTGCAAAGTTGACCTGATCAGATAGGTCAGTCCAGCCAAAGGGCGATCATGTTGTTTGAAGGTTAACCGATGTGGACATCTGTAAAATCCCTTTTGCCAGATAGCGTTACATGGTCACACACAGTGGGAAGGAATCATACAAAGGGGTCTTTAGGGGTCATCATAAAATTCTGTCTGCCTCATGCAACAGAAAGTTCTCACCTCCCAGAGTAAATGATATCTGGAAGATTGCTGCAATGAGCTGTGGGAAACTAGAGAGGCAAGTCAGCCTGGTGGAATAGATAGAGTTGGCATAAGGGAAGAGGTCCAGTTTGAGCTGATTGGAAAGAATGACTAGGAATGCAACAGGGAGAGAAAGGCCAGGCTCTTTGGCTTACATGCACCTGTTTTATTTTTTTCCTTGAGGTCACGGACTGTGCCTCCCTTGGAGACCCACTGCCCTAAAAAATATTAGACAATTAGTGAAACCTGAATGTTGATCTGATATTTAGGAGTCATTAATTTTTAAGAGTGATAGTGATAGCATGGATTTTTAAAAAGACTATATCCTGGCAATACATATAGACACATTGGTAAATGGAATCATAGGTCTTAAAAAATTAAAATAATAAAATTTGATTTTGAAAAAAATGTTCAGGTCTTTGAAGATAAACATGTGTGCATGTACCCTCAGCCTACATGTATCAGTTGCACAGGCTGTCAATTCTTCTTGGCTGTATGTGTTCCATGTAGAATCACTGAATGTTGGAACAGTGGGAGAACGTTGTGTCATGTACTCTACTACTTTTTTTTTTTTTTTACATAGTGGGTAGAATTGAGGCCAGGGAGCTGAAATGACTTTGCCTAAAGTCATATAGCTACAGGCAGTGCTTAAACTAGAACCAGAGTGTGCTTTGGGCTCCACTTCTCTGGTCCATAGCATAGTGTTGTTTGAGAGTTCTGATTTTGGAACCACACTGCCTGGGGTCAGTGCTTGGCCCTGCCACTTACTAAGGGGGTAGGGTAAATTAATCTTTCTGGACCTTGATTTCCCCATCTGTTAAATGGGGCACAGTAATAGCATCTATCTCTTGGATATAAACCACATGAAAGAACATCATAAATGTACTGAGTGCTGGGTCCATCCTACCATCTCCAGCTCATAACTCACTACTTCAATGGCATCGATTCTTTTCCCATCCTGGCCCAACCTGGAGCACCTCTCAGGAGTCTAATAGTCTGGTTACATCCAGTATGAAATAAATCACAATCTGTCAACCATCTATCTATATCTGCTCCAGAAAAGAATCTCTGCTGATGATGGTATGGGAGAAGAGAGTCCCTAATTTTACTCCTAATCTTTCTAACCTTTAGTTTTCTCTTTTTGCTTTTCCTGACTGTTGATAGATGCTGAAGGAGCAGGGTTCAGTGTTCTCCTCTTTCTACCCGCTTAGTATTGAGATTTGCCACCAGGAAAGGATCAGATAAGCTCAGTCAGTGGCAACTTGCTGATAAGGCTTAACCGGTGACCTCTGCTCTTAGCTGCATTTTGTACTTTTACCAAAAGTTAAAGCCTAAACCAAAGGATCTGTAATGTTACAGTTTTAGTATCAGTTAAGAGTGGGACAGGTTTGCATTTTCGTTGTGTTTTGCTGGTGAGATAAGGGACTAGGAAAGGGAGGAAACCCATGTCTTTCTTATGAATACAGGTTCCACGCCCCAGGCTGGGAGGGAGCTAAAGCTAACTAGGTGAGCAGGTAGGAAAGGAGTGTTGCATTTTCCCCAAGACTTCCTGAGGCAGCCCAGCTGGGGTAAAAATCAGCATTGCCTTCGGGGGACAAAAGGGTTGGGGTGGAAGGCAGATCTGCCAAGAAGCAAAGACTTTACTGAGAACAAAAAAGCATGCATCATCTCTAAAATGCCACAGAAGAACAGAGTGCCCCATGAGTGACCTTAGGAGTGAGTCCAAACCCAGAGGTCACACCCTTCTTTTACTTGAGCTTGGTTGGTGCAATGGGACACAGACAAATGCAAGACGCCGAGACACTAACACTCCTTTTTCCACACTCTTGGTACTTTTGGACTTGGTACACTGTCCCAAGAGTTGGGGGGTGGGAGTTGGGAGATACATTGGCCTGTGTGACCAAGAGTTGGTTGGACTCTGGAAGAGCACCGGAACTACGGCCAGGTCAACACAACAGCCCACATGGAGTTCCATCTGTACTTCCTTGTCACACAGTTCTCTGGAGATAGGAGTAAGTGGACCCATAGAAACTGGAAGACTAGATGTAATAGCTCATCTGCTAGAAGAGAAGACCTAGGTCAGGAACCTAGCAGTGACATGGAAGGAGGGAAGGGTGAGGAAGCAGAAGTTTATGTCTTCATGTTGAGGGGCCCCAGAGGTTATTAAAAGGCTTTATGCACTTTCTACAGACTTAATAGACACATGTTTTCACACCTATATGCCACTGCTTTTCCAAATGTATATGGGAACTATAGATAGTATGGTCATGTGATTAATATCATCCCTAATTTAGAAGTCCTTATTTTATCAATGAATACAGCTCCTATCTTATGGGGACCTGTGAAATATTTTTGACTTTCAAAAGAGATTCTTGTTCTTGAAAATATATGAAACATTGGGCTGTATCATTGCCTCTTCATGACCACTACCATGGGCTTCAATCATGCACCAGGTTTATGAATACAATCCCTTTGCCTACCACTTCCACCACCAGAGAGTATCTATTAGGTGTCCTGTTTGGAACATTGAATAAAATAAACGTGTCTGTTAAAAATTTCCTTTAAAATATCCCTCAGTGTATTTCTATTAAAGAAAATAATTTCTATTTTTCCCTTGAGTGAATTCACGGAACCCATCTTCCCTAATTCATCTTTCTCCATATATAGATTTGGAGGCAGATTCTTTTGGATCAGATTGAACTCTGCTTTATGAATCTTTCCTCTCCAAAAAAAAAAAAAAAGGCAAATGTGACCTACAGGAAAGATACACCTAAGTAATCTGGGATCTTGATAAGACATTAAAAGTTTGGTCCTCAGATTACTAGTTAAATAACAGTTCAAGGTCAAAGGCACACTGCTGATTTTGTCCATTTTTTCCCCCACTAAAGTAAGCTGTCAGACAATTTTTAGTGACATTGCTAACATGGCGACAAAGTTGTTGTAATTTTTGTAATTTATGAAAATACACTATAAAATACTTAAACAAGATGGAAGTAAACAAAGTGGCCTCGTTAGTCCGGAGACAGAGGTGATTAAAATTTTGTGTCTCGCTGGGTAACAGTTGTGCTTACACCTGAGGTTATTGTATTTATTTTTATTTTACAAATACTGTAGACATCAAACAAATGTTATGTATGTACAGGGTAGAAATGTGTAGTGTGCAGTGAGTTTGACGTACACCTAACTCCTTTCCTCCATCATCTTTGTCCTCCTGTTTATCATCACAGAGTCAGTTGCCCTTTGTGGGTTTTTTGGAAAATGATTCCACCTCATCTGAATTTTTCTATAATTCCCTGTAATGAAGAGTAGATATTGTGTGTATAAGTCATGGGCTTACTCTGTACTCCCATGGCCAATTCATCTGTTCTGGGCCACGGTCACCTGGTACCTTGAATTGAAAGTGGACAAGGCATAAGCTGTGTGTTTCCCCAAGAAAGAGGAAAAGTTGTTATTAGCGTCATACCAAGATTGGATTTTGGCTGTACCATTTATAAGCTGCATAATCATACTGAACAAAGTACTAAACCTTTCTGACATGCCTTTTTCTCTTCTGTTAAAAAAGAAAAAAAAAAAGAAAAACAACAACAAAACCTTGCAGGGCTGTAGTGAGCGAGGATATGAACAGAGTACCTGATGCCATTCCTAGCACGTGAAAGCTCTCAGGAAATGAGAGTTATTGATAAAGGTCGCCCTTGGCCCTGATCAGGAGAAGACAGTCTCCTTGGTTGCACCGAAGTGCAACTTAGATCAGGAAATGAGAGTCATCGGGGATCCCTGGGTGGCGCAGCGGTTTGGCGCCTGTCTTTGGCCCAGGGCCTGATCCTGGGGACCCGGGATCGAGTCCCACGTCGGGCTCCTGGTGCATGGAGCCTGCTTCTCCCTCTGCCTGTGTCTCTGCCTCTCTCTCTCTCTCTCTGTGACTATCATAAAAAAAAAAAAAAAAAAAAAATGAGAGTCATCAGTAAGTGTGGCCCTTGGTCCCGATCAGAAGATAGTCTCCTTTGGTTGCACCGAAGTGCAACTTAGATCAGGAAATGAGAGATAAAGTTCGCCCTTGGTCCTGATCAGGAGAGGACAGCCTCCCTTGGTTGCCCCCAAGTGCAGCCCAGAGCTCCCTGCCCGCAGCCCCCTGCCCCTCTGACCCGGGTCTTTAAGGCTCTGTGCGGCCCCTGTGCCAGCCGGGGTGTTTGTCGTCGTTGTCCCCCCACCCAGGAGGCCCAGCCGCATCCTGCAGCCGCCCGCAGGGGAGGGACACGGGCCAGCCAGGGGCAGGCGGGCGGGGCACCTGGCATCTGTCGCCTGTCCCGAGCCGGGATGGCCCAGGCTGGCCCCCGGGCGCCCCACCCGCCGCTAGGAAGGGTCCACGGAGAAGGCGTGCCCGTGGCCGAGCCTCAGGCCTTGGGGGGGGGGGGCTGGGAAGGTTCAGCCCCATCTGTGTTTGCACCCCGACCTCCAGTCACGATGGAGCGGCTTGAGCCTGGCTCCCTCCTGGGCCCCAAAGCCTGTTCTCTGACCCACGGACAGGAGCGAATTGAGTACATACCTGTCCCTTTGCTTTTGCTGGTGTTGGCTCGCAGGGCCCCGGGGAGGATACACTGGGGGGGGCGGGGGGGGGGGCCGGGCACAGGCCTGGGGACACCAGGTGCTGTCTCTCGGGGCGGGCCTCCTGAGGCTCGGCGGCCCTGGAAGCCACCCCCAGGAGAAAACCCGAGGGAGACCCCGTAGAGTAGATCCGAACAAATGAAAGGACGACTGGAATCCCTAACAACACAGAAGTGCTTGGAAGAAAAAGTGGGGACGGGGAAGATAGAGGAGGGAACCGTGGGAGTGGGGTGTTAGTGGGGTAAGACGGGTGAGCGATGGGCACCTGACACCTTACTATGCTCTTATCCATGCTTGAGAATTTACAAAGTGAACGCATTAAAAAAAATACTACAGTAAAATGCCCCTGTGGTCCTCCCTTCTCTCAGGCTACAATGCAAAACGTGGGTTTTCTTTTATTTTTTTTTTTAAGATTTTATTTATTTATTCATGAGAGACAGACAGAGAGAGACCAAGACATAGGCAGAGGGAGAAGCAGGCTCCTTGCAGGGAGCCCGACATGGGACCGATCCTGGGACTCCAGGATCATGGCCCACACAGAAGGCAGGTGCTAAACCCATTGAGCCACTCAGGGATCCCTGGGTTTTCTTTTAAATGTCCACTCTGTTCTGTTTCTGATATTTTCAGTTATCTTTCTTTAGCATGTCAGAATTTGGGTTTTTTTTTTTTCTGGTGATAGAAAAGTATGTTATAACTGTGATAAATTGAGAAATGCAGAAAAGAAGTGTAAGGAAGAAAGTGTAAGCCCCATGTCCTTGAATTGGTGTTGATTTTTTATGTATTTCCGTTTCTGTCTTCATATATGCGCACATACACAGATAGAAAGATATTTTCAGTATACTTAAGTGGAATCCAATTCTCCTTAACTTTATACCATGCTTTTTTCCACTTTTGGTGACCATTTTCCACACCATTAGATATTCTTCAGAAAATCACTTGTAAAAAAAAATCACTTGCAAGGACTTGGGAATATTTTTACCGTATGTGTCTTGTCGCCAGAAGAAGTTCAGAACAGAGTTTTATATATACCATGTCATACTTAAACAAAATCAAACAGGATTTTTATAACTAGCGATCACAAGGAAATTTATTTTGCACTAGATAGACGGCCTTCTTCAGAATAATTGAAGAATTGTGGCCAGATTCAGTGGAGTATTTGGCAACTACAAGTAAATAGTAAGAGGCCCGTTTTTCAACCTTCAGATGTGCTCCAAAAGGGAAATGAGAAGAAGGAATGAAAATAGAGCACAAGGGTGGGGTGTGGATGTGAAGAGCAAAGGCAGAGACAGGAGGTAGTGACTCAGCTCTCGTGCACATCCGCGGTCTCAAGGCCTTGCAGCAGCGGAAGTGATCTTGTCTTTTAATTAAGGACTGTAGAAGCAAAACTCAAAAGACTTCAGCAAAAATCACAAATATTAAGAGGAAAAGATATATTACATATGAGAAATGCAGAGGAAACAAAGTGATGGCAGGCAGACGCAAGGACAGGCCCTTCAGCAGCGATCGAGCACCTGCTACACACCTGGCCATAGCTGGGTATGAAGACGGGTGCATCAGCCACAGGCTAGGGAGGACTCTGGATAGAAGGGAGCCATCTCAGCTCCGCGTTGGAATTGCATAGGGAGAGAAATGGTTGAAGTCCAGTCAGAGCCCGGCAGAAGACCAAAGAGGTTTCACAGAAGATCAGAAGGTCTCAGGGAGAAAGCAACTTTGCAGCCAAGTTGAGAAGAATGAGACCTCACAGCATAGAACAGATGTCACTGGGGGACTTTGCACACTTGATTAGCAAAGAAAAGCAACTGTATTTTAAAATGTTTTTTCCTCATGGGCTTAAGACCCAAAATTATTTGAAACAGGTATGCATGTATTTATTTATTTGTATTTATTTATTTATTTATTTATTTATTTATTTATTTAAAAAGAAGTATTCCTGAAACATTTTGCACTGGATGGACTTTGATATTTCTAAGTATATTTCGATTAATAATGGGACTTGATATTTAAAGAAGGCTTATCGTGTATTTGTTGATCAAGATGACCCCTTATTTTCTGGGCTGTTTTCTCATATAGGACTTTCCATACCATTTGTGGTTCGTGCTACCATGTAAACAGATGTCGCCCCACTTGTTCCATTCGTTAGTTCCAAGCACAAAAGGACCCTGAGTTTTATGTTTATTTGCTGCCACCTTCCCCCCTATCCACACACATGTGCTTACTGTGCTCTTATGGTGAGTATTAAAATTCAGGTGACCAAAGGGAGGCCCTCATACAGGCAGATATGGCCAGAGTGAATGCAAAATTTCAAACATGAACTTAAAAATAAAGTTTAGTTTATTTTGAAAACCCTCACACTTGCAAAGCTGACTCAGTGTTCTTAAGTCTCAGGATTTTTTTTTTTTTTTTTTTAACGTGTTTGCAGCCTCCCTCGACTGACGCAGTGACTGTTACAGGCAGGCCAGGGGTATAATTACAGCTTTGCAAATAGAGAACCCAAAATGAAGAGGTGAGGTCAGCTGCTAGCTGCTGTGCCAGGTGGGCCCCTAAATTGTCACCTGTTGAAATGGAGCTGTTTTTTTTGCAGTGACTAGAAGCTGCATCCTCAGCAAGCTTCAGGTCCATCAAGTCACGAAGCTCTCTTTTTTAGGAGATGCCTCATGCTCCACTCACCACTTCAGTTAGAGCACTTGACCCTTGATGGTGTTGAAAATATCTGTGCATTTATGATGGGAAGATCATAAATGATCTTCTTCCGTGAAATCTATCTGAAAGGGTAGGAGGCAGAGAGTCTATTCTTACCTTCCTGTATTTTTCCTCTGATCACCAGGCCAGAATGTGTTTCACTGTGGTTAGAGTAAATAAAGACTCAGGATGACTTTTTTTTTTTTTCAAACAAAAACAAAAAAATCAGTTGTCCTGAGGAGCACTGATAATATGAAATAGTACAACTGTAGTTGTTATTCAAAGGGTCATCTTGATTTCACACAAAAAATAAATAAATAAAATTTTTAAAAAGGGGTCATCTCGGTTTCAATTCTATTAAATGTTTGTTTTTCAGAATATAGTGTTCCGTGGATCTGTTTCTAGTTTGAGCAAAGACTACTTTTCAAGGCTATGTTTTTAAAAAGACAAAGATATTTTAGAGCGTTGCATGATTCCATTCACGAAGGTTTTAGGTCCCTTGTACCGTTGTTCTTCCTCTCCTTAAGTGTGGACTTCATACCCACTGGAGGAGCCTCTGGTAGTAGAAGTGTTGCTGTGTAACTGCGATCTGGATTAATGATCTCAGGAGTGATTTGGGTGAGGATATTGTTCTGGGTGCTATTGCTGCATAACAGATCACCCCCAAACCAGTAGCTACCACTACCCCTTAGTTCTCCCAGTCTTGGGGGCTGGGAATTCAGGAAGAGCTCAGCGTGGGCAGGTGCCAGCGCTGTTGCAGCCTGGTCCTGGGGAGGCCGCTGTAACCCAAGCTGCCCTGTGCTCGCTCCCAGGCCCACAGTTGAAGAGTCCCCTGGGAGCCAGCAGGGGTGGTAAGCAGAGCCCTTCCGTCAGCATAGCGGCCTCAGGGGGGTAGTCAGACTTCCCACGTGGTGGGTGGTTTCTGCCACGGTGATTGTCCCAGAAGAACCTTCCATCCTTGCCTCTGCCACAACACAGCATCACTGCTGCAAGACTCCTTTGGTCACAAACGAGTTGCAAAGATTGGCCCCCTCTTGTTGCAAGGAATAGCAAAGCCATTATTAGGCTGCCCTCTGTGGGCTTCTGTGTTTTTCTCTGAGAATAACAGCTTAGTGTGTATTATCTTAAACGGTAGCCTGGATCCTCCTCCAGACCCCACAAGTTTGTGCATCCAGAAGCTAGTGTGGGTCTGTGTTCTAGCAAATGCTCCAAAGTATCTGTTAAACTAAACAGAGGGCCGACAAGCTCAGAACCCTGCCATCCAAATAAAGAAGTGACTTGTGGGCTACCAGCTTTTTACCTTCGATAAGTTGAAAGGCTTATCAGGCCGATAAAACCACCGTAATATGGAGATAACAGAAAAGCATGGGTTTTTAAAGGTCAAAGAGTCACAGAAATCCTGTGGTCCCACCCTTCCCCCCACCCAGGCCCTTCTCATAACCCCTTCCCCCTCTCTAGGCCCTCCTCACACCACCTTCCTCCCCCCTCTAGGGCTACCTCACCCCACTCTCCTCCCCCCCTCTAGGCCCTCCTCACCCCACCCTCCTCCCCCCTCTAGGCCCTCCTCACCCCACCCTCCTCCCCCCTCTAGGCCCTCCTCACCCCACCCTCCTCCCCCCCAGGCCTGCTTCACGCCACCTTCCTACCCGGCTAGGCCTGCCTCACCCCACCCCCTGCCCCCTCCCAGCCCTCCTTACCCAACTCCAGTTGTTCAGCTGAGGTCCTGGGAAGTTAAGTGACTTAACTAAATAACAGAGGTAGAGTGTCTATTTGTAAATGCCAGCCATTGCATCTTTTCCAAGATAAAGATAAAACATTTTGTCCGTCATCAGTCAGGTTATGACTTTATCAAAAATGGGGGGGGGGGTGACTGAGGTTTAGATCTTTTTATATATGAGCCTGAGTGAGATGAGCCGAGAGGCCTTTCCTCCTCAGCCTTTCTATCCATTCTGTTGGTCAGACAGAGGAAGGTCTCAGAAAGATGGCACCTGGGAGCCATGAGACTCCCAAGTCACCTTCTTCAGATACAGGTCAGAAAAACCAACTCTCTGGCCCTTTCCTCGTGTCTTCCAAGAAAATCTTGTCGTTTCTACACTGGGGTGTTGCTAAGTCTGGAAGGCTTCCTGTGATTTACAAAACTGCCCATCAGGAAACGGAGATGTCCCCGAGCCTGCATAAATCTGTGACCGGGGCCTGTGGGATTTCCAGGGGGTGACCCCATGTGGTCCTGTGATGTGGTAAGACACCAACCCAGCTGTTGTGGGTCAGGAAGGCAACACGTCAAGCCACCTTTTTTGCATCACAAAGGTGCAGTTTTGTCAAGAAGAACAGCATTTTTAACATCCCTATTCAGTAACTTAACAACGGAAGAAATCACACCTTCTCCTTTGAAGTTTCTATGACTTCCCTGAGCCAGAAAAGGCTCTTACTGCCTTAGCCTGTGTCAGGCCGGGCCTTATCGGAGGCTCTTCCAATTTAGTAAATTCCGTAAATTCCATATTTACCGGGCAAGACGAATGATGGAATGAGGACTTGCTCTTAAGCTAATTCCATAGGCCGGTAGATTCTGCTTTAATTCATGAAGTCGCTGTTTGTGGAAGTCACAGACTTAGAGTGAGTGTTCGTACATGTTAATTCCCCTTTTGTTCCCCTCCGCACTGTGTAGTCAGTGACTCATGTGCACAATGTTGAGTGTTTCTTTAAAATCCTCTGAATCTTGGTTAGCAAGAAAAAAAAAGTCATGCATTTGGCCTCCCAAAGTTGCTAAGCCAGAAAAAGCTTTATTAAGGCTTTCTCTTAAGCTCCATGCCTTGGTCAGGGATCTCCGGAGAACAAATAGAATATATGCCTGTGCAAGAACTAGACACTTGCATATGTATACACACACACACACACACACACAGAAAGACATTTATTTTTTATTTATTTTTTAAAAGATTTTATTTATTTATTCATGAGAGACACACAGAGGCAGAGTAAGAAGCAGGCTCCCTGCAGGGACTCGATCCCGGACCCCGGGATCACGACCTGAACCGAAGGCAGATACTCAACCACTGAGCCCCCCAGGTGTCCCTAGAAAGACATTTATTTATTTTTATTTTTTTAAAAGATTTTATTTATTTACTCATGAGAGACACACACAGAGAGAGAGAGAGAGAGAGACAGAGAGAGAGAGAGAGAGAGGCAGAGACACAGGCAGAGGGAGAAGCAGGCTCCATGCAGGGAGCCCGATGTGGGACTTGATCCTGGGTCTCCAGGATCATGACCTGGGCCAAAGGCAGATGCTCAACCGCTGAGCCACCGAGGCGTCCCCAGAAAGACGTTTAATATAAGGAATGGCTCTTGTGATTATGGAGGCTGACAAGTCCCAACATCTGTGGTCAACAAACTGGAGACCCCAGGAGAGCCAGAGATTTAATTCCATTATGAGTCCAAGAGCCCGAGAACAGGAGTATAGTTCCAGGCCGAAGCCCACAGGCTAAAGACTCAGGAAGGGCCAGCGTTATAGTTTGAATCTAGGGAAAAAATAGCATCCCAGCTCAAGGTGGCCACTCAGGAGGAGGAAACTGCCTCTTACTGGTGGGAGCCTTTTTGTTCTAGTCAGGTCCTCACCTAACTGGATGGGACCCACACATGTCAGAGAGAGACAGTGTGCTTTACTCAGCCTACCAATCCAGAACACCCTCACAGACCCAGCCAGAATGACGTTTGACTACCCCACGTCCCAGGCCAGCTGACATACAAAATGAACCATCACTCCTCTGACAAGTGCTGGTCAAACTGGAATCGTAGATGAAATTTGCATGGTTGTAACAAAAGTGATCTTCTGGTTAAAAAAGCACGTTTTATCAAAATATGTAACATATCCAGTTCTCTGAGCCTTCGGGTGTCACCGTGCACTCAGCACTTCCCATTCCAGAGCACGTGAACAAATGGGATGCCCCTTGTTCGTGTCTCTGGCAATGCATTTGCAGTGATCGTGGGGGGGGGGTCAGAAGGAGGGGGATGTTCTGTGTCGCATGTTGCCTCTGTGACGCTCCAAGACAGGGGTGTTGGTGAAAGCTTTCTGTCTTCACTCCAGAAGCTGACAGACATGCCTGTAGAGGTCCTACGGGTCATGGAAACGTTAGCACAGCTTCGTGGATAGTCTCAGCAGTGACATTCCAGTGCACAGAGTTGGGAAGCACACCATCTGCACAGTTACGATTTATCTAAAATTCAGAAATCGTCAGTGTGTTGCACTTTGATCACATTCAGAAACCGGTAGCTTTTTCCCCATTTGACAGTAGACGGTTTGGCTTGCACGGTGGAAGATCTACAACTGCAGATCTGTCAACACAGAAGCAAAAATGGGGAACCTTGCGGAGTTCTTAGAGCAGGAACAAAATTATAAGCACGATGGCTGAGGAAGGCTCGTGTTAGCGAGAATTCATGCTTCTGTTGGCTGGAATGCGCATTTTTTTTGTCATTACCATGATAAAGAGATGATATAATCTTATATACCTGCCGTGAGGCAGGTTTTGTTATCGTCCCTATGGTACAGTCTGGGAACGGAGGCCTGGTCGTGTACCTGGTTCTGAGGTCACACAGCAAGCAAGGAGCAGAGCTACCTGCAGGGATTCGAAACTGAGGAGTCCAGTTTCGCGTCTAACTACCAAGCGAGGTGTCCAGTGGGGTGATTTCTACCTTTGCCACCCAGGCAAAGCCATGTGGGCTCCAGTGACCCTGCAGGGCTGCTGGGCAAGTGCTCCCTTTTCCTGCTTTCAGGACATGCTTCTTGAGCCACAGGCAGAGGTCTAGGGGGACGAAATGAAAGCCCAGACTTAGCAGAGGGCAGAGGCTTCTCCTGCAGTCACCTGTCCTCAGAATTTTTCTTACACCCCAGCCTCATCCATCATGCAACCTGCCCTCAACCACATGCGCCTTGGAGTATTGTATTGTGCATTCCACTCAAGACTTGGGCTATGCTTTGAAGTTTTTGCTACCTTTGTATCAAAAAAATTTTTTTTGCGCAGAATTTTAATTTCCACAGCCAGGTAGCCTGCTCTGAGTAAATATCCCCCTTCTCTTATTGGTCTTCATCCACATATCAAGAGGGGGCCCTCTCTCACAGGTGGAGTTGGGGGCTGGGGATGGCGAGGTGATCTTCTGGTTAAAAGTGGTCTCTGCCTCCACAGAGGTTAAAGTCTGCTGGGGAAGCCGAGCAGTGCTCGCAGATCATTCACACGTCGTAGAAAGAGGCACCGTGACTAGGGTGTAAAGGAAGAGTGTGCTGAGCCCAGAGTGGGGGGCTGGCCTAGCCGAAGATTCCAGGGGAGCCTTCCCGGAGGTGGTGGTACATGGTGCAGCTCTGGGGAGGAAAGGGGACGCCTCAGAGGATGAACCTGCTTAGAGGCCCTCTACCCAGGCAGGAAGGAGTGTGGGGATTTTGAGGAACTGAAAGAAGGCCCGCGTGGCCGGAGAACAAAGGCTGGGGACGTGGCACAGGGAGAGGGAAGAGAAATCAGCCAGGCCGGAGACTGCCTGGCCCGTGGTAAGGATTTTGGCCTACACACGCAGAGTGGTTTCCGCAACTCTGGCTGCCCATCAGAATCACCTGGGGAGCGTTTTAGAAACACTGACCAGAGAATCTCATTCCAGAAAATTAAATCCAAACTCCTGAAAGTGAGACCTGAGTGTAGGTTTTTTGTTTATTTTTTCATTTTTAAAGCTTCCAGGTGATTGGAAATCATGACCCTCCACTTGTGGATAAACACAAGGTGTTTAAAAGGGACCACGTGTACCACGTGCTTTTAGGGCGAGAGGCATGTCATCATAGGATCGATGTTTCAGAAGCCTTCCGGGGCTGGGACCCTGGGGTTGGGAAAGCTGGGTCTGCTCTCCAAAAGAAGACAGGGCGGCCTGGGGGGCTCGGTGGTTTAGGGCCGCCTTCGGCCCAGGGCGTAACCCCAGGGTCCTGGGATCGAGTCCTGCCTCGGGCTCCCTGTGTGGGGCCTGCTTCTCCCTCTGCCTGGGTCTCTCTCTCTCTCTTTCTCTCTCTCTCTCTGTCCCTCATGAATAAATAAAATCTTTTAAAAAAGAGAGAGAGAGAAAGGAGCTGGGTTCCGTGGCTGCTGGGTGGCGCGACTTTGGGTTGGAATAGCAGCAGCGGAGCTGAAGAGACAGAGGTCGATCGGTAGGCGAGTCTGTTGGGTGCATTGCGACGCCTGGGGCTGGTGTGCAGCCCGAGGAGGGAAGCGGTGCAGGGGCGCGGCGGCTGACAGCGGGGTTGTCCTCAGGCCGAGCAAGAGCCAGAGCCACACCTGGTCCGAGGGAAGGCGGACGCGGGCTTCGGCAGGTGCAGGTGTCGGCTCCTTTCCTTGCTTCTCTCTCCTCTGGGCCTCCCCACCCCTTGCTGCTTGTTATGCACTAAAACGATGGCAGCAGGAACATCAGGAAACTACGAACCACTGAATCCAAGTCAGTGGCTTGATGGATGGGCCTCGGATCGTCCTAGAAGCAGTTCAGGGACCCACAGCCGAGCCTTCCGAGTGGATTCACGTTTCCCAGCAAAGTTGTGGCCCTTTCCTCTCCTCGGAATTGTCCGCGTTCCTCCGTCCTTCAGGCGTCTGGTGCCGCCCGACAGAAACCGCAGCCCAACAAGCTTAAATAAAAGGAACATTTTATTCCAAGAGGCTATAGATGCGTCACGCAGGTTACAGAGAGGAACTGGCAGCCGAGTTCCACGAAAACCTAAAATCACAAACTGGTGACTTTAGGGTCTCTCGTTCTTCCAATCTGCTCTGGCCTCCCTTCTCCTCACAAACTGATCCCAGGCCTCTTCTTGTCACACATGAAGGGATCAGCAGCTGTTGGCTTGTCGGTCCCTTGGTTTAGAGCTCAGACTTCAGGGAAGCTAATCTGACTCTCATCACAGACTCCAGAGTCCCGGGGAAGGCACTCGCTGGCTCACCTGCGGCTAGTTGGGATTGGCCCACGTTGACTCATTGATCCCACGTCACTGTGGTTGACATGGGTGCTCCTGGACTAGTCCTTGGGAACCGTGGTAGGACTAGGGATGGCAAGTACTGGAAAAGCAGGGGCTCGGCAAGTAGTACAGGTTGGCCACTACATCCCAACCAAGGGAATGAACCACAAGACGGAAGCGAAAGCAGTTCCAAACAGGTTGATCATTTTTACGAAATATTCCATCTCTCTAGACTGCAGTTGTTACGGCGTCTGAAGTTCCCGAGATTTCTAGAATTTTATATTAGATAGTGATGAACGTCAGGAGACTGGTGTATTATTTGGATTGTGAAGTTTTGAGCTGATTCAACAAAGCAGGGCACTAGCTCTGAAATCATACTGATTTTAAAACTATCATTTGCATTTCTGTAGTTGGATAATTATGTAGCACAGCCCAGCTCTTCTGATTCTCCTCAGTATCTCCTTAACGCTGAGACTCCCCAAAGCCCAAAGAGAAGCAGCTGGAGTTGAGCTTTCAGTCGCACTGGGGCAAAGTATGTACTTTATTCCCTAAGAAATAAAGCAGAACGTGCTAGAGGAAAAGTCATGAAGAAGCTGGTTTTGACAGTGCGTTCTTTGGAAGCTCCAAAATGAAAATGAGGTCTGAGCAGATTACTAGTGATGAAAATGATCATAAATAAAGATCTTCCATGAGCTTTCTTATGAATGAGCGTCGAAAATGACTAGGAAATAACCAGGCCCAGTATTTGCATTCGGACTTCCTAGGGTACGGCCCGCTTTGCAGACCCTATACTTCATGTGTTTGTGACCTTTGGAATTTCCCCTCAAGAAATGTAAAGTTAGGACTAACCGAATAACATGGTTAATAACATTTATAAACTCCTTGATTCTTGACTGTCCAGTAGGCAATTTCTGTTAGTTGAGCGAGAAGTCAGGGGCTGGGAGTACAGGCAGGCTTGAGTAGCCCTGCCTGGACTGGCTCCTGACAAGGCTGTGAAGTAGGTGCAGTTGGCCTTGGGTGGCCTTCCTCCTCCATCAGCAAGGACTGTGTTTGCTCCCCTTTGGTCTCTCTATACTTCCCTTTGGCTTCCACCTACTAGATGGTACCTGTAATTTGTTCCAGTCTTGTTCTTAACTCATTTTCAACTAATTGCTGCTGAGGTGTTAATTGATAATTGACAATTATCTCAGACACAGCAGAACTGTGTGGTAGAGATTCAGATTCTAGACCTGGCTCTGCTGTTATCACTCAGGGTGGGCAAAATTTTTCCTGTCCCAGATGCGTCTTCTCATCTTTAAATCAGACACGAAAGAATTAGATTGATGCTAAGCTGTCCTCCAGATATTTTGTTGGCTTCTATAACAAGAGGCTCCAGGTGTACTTAACATCTTTAAAAGGTGTGAGATGGACAGTCCTTCTTCTTCCCCAGGGTAATTCAGAACAAGGGTCAGCTCACTTTTCTGTACAGAGCCAGAGAGTAAATATTTTAGGCTTTGTGGGCCATGTAGTCCCTGTTGCAACTATTAACTGTGCTGTGGTGATGTGAAAGCAACCATAGACAACTGGACTTGTTTACACAAGCAGGTGTGGCTGGAGTTGGCCTGCAAGGTAACGACGTAAACCCCCTAGTTTAGAATAAGTTGTCTGGAACCAAGTTGCTTGAGTTCAAAGCTCATCCCTCCCAGCTCCCTAACCTTTCTGTGCTCCCCAGATGCCTTTATCTGTAAACAGTGAGAGAAACGGTACTAGACATACCTCCTAAGGTGGCTGTGGGGAATCAACGAATTCAGATGTGTTGTAAAGCACAAGGCTCAATTTATAAGTGCTGTTAACTCTTATTGTCCTTCCTCTGTTCCACCTCATTTTGTGTTTCTGTAGACTGTGTTTCTGTTGATGAGCTTGGCCCAACAACCTCTTCTGCAGGGAGGTGATCATAGGGCAAGAGCCATTCACCTGCTGGGGGAAGAAAGACCTATTCTTGTAAGGAAACTTCTCTATTCTTGAGCTTTCTGGTGGTGGAAAGTCCTAGATACAGCTAAAGCTTCTTACCAGAGCAAAAGCACATCAACGTGGCCCACCTCAGAGTAAAAGCTCTCGTGCTCACTTGTATGATACTGCTTTGAATCTAGACAAATGGCCTTGTAGCCTTCTGCAGGGTAGCCTGTTGTAAGCCAGGGAGCCTCATGTGAGGGAGAGAGTGAGCTTTTCAGACTTAGTAACCCTGGGATTTTAGTATTGCACAGGGATTGGTGAGGGAATATTCCCTGAATGAGAGGAATATTAGGATATGATTTAAATGAGCTCCACCATGGATTGAGGCACGGAGGTATGGTGGGCATGTGGGTGTGTGTGCTGACATTCATGGTTGGGTAAACAGCTTGGGAATGGACATGTATCTTTTTTTCTCATCAAATTCAGTGATTTAAAAAATAGCAGGTGCGGGGGGGTGGATGACTGGGTGGCTCAGTCAGTCAAGCATCTGCCTTTGGCTCAAGTCATGATCCCGGCCAGGGTCCTGAGATAGGGCCCTGTGTCAGGCTCCCTGCTCGGTGGGGAGTCTGCTTCTGCCTCTCTGTCTGCCCCTCTCTCTCGCTCGTTCTCCCTCAAATAAATAAAATCTTGAAAAAAAATAACAGGAATTGCCTCCACCTTTGCCACAGAATTGTGTGGTCAAGTATCTTACGGCATTTCAGGTTTGAAGAAGTCCTGCCTTAGGTTGCATCATCAGCCTGCATAGCTTCTCCGGCTTTTCAAGTGGCACAGTGCCTAAGTTATGCACAAGATTAGTCATCTTTACAAGGGCATTGTTGACAGGCCTGCCAGCATGTATACGAACCATAAATCTTTAATAACTTAACAGTGCCTATTCTATTTGGCCAGTATTTACCAGGCACTAGCTAAACTGGATTGGTACCAGTGAGGCCACAAGCTACCCCAGTGAGGCCTGCGCCCAAGTCAAGGAGCCTTAGGTACTTGTCACAATGCTGTCACTCAGGAGCTGGTGGCTTGGAGCATCAAGTAAATTTATAGCACAGAGTAGTTACCCAACTTCTCTAGGCCTCGGTCTCTGTATCCGAAAAGGAGAGGGGGTACGCTAGAAGCAGCAGGCTGCTCTGTGATTCAGGATTACCCAAGGAGAGAGCTCGGGTGGCCCCAGAGGTCTGGAATTCTGTGTTGATGAACCCAAATCCTCTGGGAGCTCTTCAGAGTTTCTCTTTGATGGGTAGTGATGATAGATGAGTGGATAATCGCAGTGGAGAGTTGCCTCGAAGCAGCCTGTCACAAATTCAGGATAAGGGGTGCATTAACGGAAGGGGGAGGGATACTGAGCACAGAGGCAGCAAGAACCATAGTCCTCAGGCGGGAGGCCCAAGTGGAGATTTGCTCCTGCTACTGGGACCTGGGCCACATCACACAGGCCTCGAGAGTCTGTTTCTTCATCTATAAGACAGAAATCGTGATGCGTGCTCTGTCTGCAACCCAGGGCCAGCGCATCATATTAAACGATTCATGGGAAAGTCCGCTTTAAACGTTGAAATCCAACACAAAAGCCATCGTAAGCACAGCTCCCTTCATAAAACGGAAAACAGAAGACATTAGTGGCTAAGAAACCGATAACCTAGAAAGCATCCTAAATCATGACTGGTCATCCATTCCTTCAGGATGCATTTTATTCATCACCGAGGAAAGGAAATCCTTGTGAACATTATGATGTATCCACCCAGCAAAGACTTGGGGTGTTAAAATAAAAGACCGTAACCGATTTTAGAAGGATCGGTCCTGTCAGAATGCAGCCTTACCTGATCTGCAGTGTTTTCTCTGTCTACACAGCTTGGCAAGACCCAGAGGCAAGGCTGTGGGCTTGGAGCTGGCGTGGGGAGGCTGATGGTAATGGGTTTCCTTTATTCTGCGAGGCTGTCTGAATACTCGGGCTAGGCTCTGTCAGAAGCACTGACAGTTCTGGACCTCCTCCAGTGGAGGGAACAAAGGCTAGGGTTTCTTTTGAAAAATTCTTTCTGAGCAGTGAGATTGTCCAACACAGTTCCCTTGATAAAGGGCTCATTATCTATCGGTATGACTTTGCCCTTAATTTTTATGCTGGCAGGGCCAACATGAGCATATTTAAGCAAATCCTTTTACCCAGACAGCTGTAATAGCACCCTTGCAATTTGTGCCTGCGCTCAAAGCTTTGGGTGTGGAATATCCTCAACCATGGGTTAAATTTCCAGTTATTCGAATCAGCAAAAAAACAAAACAAAAAAACCCCACTTTATTTGCTTGCTTCTCATTGTATTTACACTTGTCACTCTTCAAATGCAAGCTCAATTTTCAAATAAAAAAAATAGAATGTCTCAGAATTGTTTTCTTAGCTCTACTGGCACATGCTTATGGATCTAAGTGAGTTGCTTGTATTGGAATACGGTGGCTCCAGAAGGTTGAGGAAAAGTGGCACTCAGAGAGAGAAATCTGTTGTTAACAACACATGATGTAGCAGCGTGTGTGTGTGTGTGTGTGTGTGTGTGTGTGTTTCTTGTATGTGTGTCACGGAGAGAGAGACAGAGAGGGAGAGCCTGTAAATAGTGGTGAAGAAAATCTTGTATCAACCAAGTCTAAGCAAGGTGATTCTGTTTTAGTGCCTAAGAGGCAAGCCCGGAGTGTGATGTTAGTTCAGGGAGCTGAAAGCTAAGTGTCCCGTAAGCTCTGTAAAAGATTTTTAATCAAAGTGAGGTAGCTTCACAGAGCCCATGCCAAGGAGTGTCGGGAAGACAGAGGAAGACAGCCCCCAGGAGAAGGTTGCTGGGGCGGGAGGTATAGACGTGCTGCTTCCCAGGGAGGGATGGGAGGTATACTCCGCTGGGCGCCCAGGACATTTCAAGGAGGCTTTCCAAAGCCGGGAGGAAATA
This sequence comes from Canis aureus, assembly GCF_053574225.1. NCBI lineage: Eukaryota > Metazoa > Chordata > Mammalia > Carnivora > Canidae > Canis > Canis aureus. Next base: position 54,214,973 of record NC_135615.1, read on the forward strand.
TTCCAGAGTTTACACTGAATGTTTCCAAGGCTCATCCACATCGTGACATGGATCGGAGCTCCGTGCTTTTTTTATGGCCACGTACTATTCCATTGGGTGCACATATACCACGTTTGTTCATCTCTTCTTTAGTTGACGAACACTTGGGTTGTTTCTGGCTTTTGGCAACTTTCTGTTTGAGTCTCTTCTTGTGGTTTTAATTTGCATTTCTCTAATAACTAAAGATGTTTAGCTTCTGTGCTTGAGTTTGTCATTCGCATATCTTCTTTGGTAAAGTGTTTAAATCTTTTTCCATTTTAAAAAACTGTGTTGTTTCTTTTCATTAGTGTGCCGTGAGAGCGCCTAATGCATTCTCAATACAGGTCCTTTGTTGGATATACATTTTGTAGATGTTTTCTCCCAAGATGTGGCTTTTTATTTTCACAGGTGTCATTTGAAGAGCACAAGATTTCAGCTTTATTTTAAAGATTTTATTATTTATTTTGAGAGAGAGAGAGCAAGCAAGCAAATGAGGGGGACAGTCAGAGGGGGAGAGAGTGTCTCCATCAGACTCCACACTGACCGTTGAGCCCAACGTGGGGGCTCAATCTCATGACCCTGAGATCAGGACCTAAGCCAAAACCAAGAATGGATGCCCAGCCAACTGAGCCACTCAGATGCCCCCAAACATTTCAATTTTGATGAAGTTCAGTTTATCGGGTTTTTTTTTCCTTTGATTGTTGATGCTTTCTGTGTCCTAATTTTTAAGAAATCTTTTCTAAATCAATACCCTCTTTTAGGAATTTTGTAGGCTCTGAAATTTTTAGGTCTTTAATCCATTTCCAGTCAATTTTTTATATGGTGGCTATCAGTACTGAAGTTCATTTTTCTTTGCATGTGGTTGTCTCATTGTTCCATGCCTGCTGATGTTTTAGCACCAGTTATAGACTGGCAGCCTGGGGGCCTTTCACTCTGTCCCCAAATCTGGCTCTGACTTCCTCAGACTCTCAGAGGTTCTTTCTGAATCACACTTGCATACTATTGTTTCAACAATCACAAATACAGGAATTTGTATTGCATTTCCTTGAACCTTCCAGCCCTTTCTCCCTTGCTGAGTGCCCACTATGTACCAAGCAGACTGTTAGCTGCTGGAGTTACACAAAAATAAAAAGAAGCTGTCCTTGAATTCAAGAAAATAACTACACAAAAATTTGTTTCTGTGTTTCACATTTTATCAACTCTGAGATTATTATAGTGTAACCTTTTTTTTTTTTTTTTTAAGGCCAGCTTCTTATTTCAAGGGATTTTGAGAGCAGATACTGAGTAAAATATAACCGACACTACTAATCAAAGTGACTCATTCAGTTGCATTTCATACTGGTTGACTTATTGAGTCTTCTTCCCAACAGTTTATGAGGGTTAGACAGGGATGCCCAGAGAACAGATGATGATCAGAGAACTTGGGGTACAGGTGATTATGATCGGGCACGTTCTCTGGGTACAATCAAGAAGTTGCTACTCTTTCTAGTACTTCACCATGGTTAACAGCTTGTTCAAGCTCAGAAACAACAGAACAGGAAGTATAGTACTGGTGGCCTTATGAATTCTCTGCTTGGAAGCTTTCCAGCATTTTTTTTTTCATGTTTCTTTTAGTATGTGTTTAACCTAGTTAACCCACAATAGTGGAAGATCTTAAGCTAAGTAATACAAGGCTTGACACTCCCCCACCACCACCCTACCAAGCATTTCAGTTACCAAGGCAGGAGAGAGGAAGAATTAAAATAATAGGCCAAATTTCTTAGTGTTGGGCCCCAGTGTGGCTTGCACAGGGATCTCACCCACTGCCCTTTCTCAGCGGTTGAGTGCCTGCAATGTTTGGTGCCGTAGAAAACGGAAGACTGAAAATACATGGGCCTGTAGACCAGCAGTTTGACTTTCCAACAAGTTAGTTGTCCTCTTGGGTGTCCTTTTTCTGATTGAGGTCCACTTAAACCATAACTGACCATAAACTGGTGGTCATCGCACATATGTGGCCTAACCTAGGTTTCAAAAAATGCTGAATTAATCACCAGCACTTAGTAATTGAGAAATTGCCAATCAGATTTTGGGTTTCCAGCTTCTCTGTGAGAATTAGAAGGTCTGCAAATCTGGGCTCACGTTCCTGTGTGGTATGCTAGTACCAGCTGCTTCCCATAAGCCCAGTCATTCGTGCTCCGGTCTCTCCCAGCTGGCTTTCCTGATGACACTTTGCTACCTGGGTCCCCCAGGGCAGTGGTTCTTAGTCCTGGCTTCACATTGGAACCACGTGAGGGACTACAAAGGCCACAATGATGCCTGTGTTCTGCCCACAGAGGTTTTGATATAATCTCTCTGGGGTACAGACCAAGGCATTGGGATTTGTGAAAGCTCCCCAGGCAGTTACAAGTGCTGTAGCCAGATTTGAGGACCCCTGCTGAGACAGAGCATTGCAAACTTTAAATTGCACATCAGTCACCTGGGGATTTTGTTAAAATGCAGATTGTGGCTGAGTAGGTCCGGGATAGTGCCTGGGATGCTGCATATCTAACACGCTCCTAGATGGTGTCAGCGCTGCTGGTCTCTGGACGTCTTGTTGAGAAGTAAGGTTCTAAGGCATTTGTTGTATTTGTTTTATTTTACTTTTTGAATTCTAAACTACATCCTTGGGTTTAGAGTCTGAAGGAATTGTATTCTAGCCCTCACTTTATTACAGTAGCTGGGTGATGGTGGCAAATGAGGGTATCCTACCAGTCGTCTTTGGAGAGGACACTTAGCTTGCTGTGGCTGCTGGAAGCCTTTCAGGGTGCTTGGGGGTCCTTGTCTCTCTTAGGTCTGACTTCCAGTTGCCAGTTGTATATGACATCCCTGTCTTCCTTTGGGAAATTGTACATCCTCTGACACCTTGAGCTCTTTGGTGGTGGCACCACCTGCCAGCCAAGCCTTTGGCTGCTACTGATGGAAGGGTGGTGTTTCTGGGCCCATTTGAGCATTTCCTTGCAGCGGATTTCAGCCTGTGTTCCCAGATGCCCTAGGCCCAGAGCAAAGTCTTCCAAACCTTAGCTTCCCTGAGACTACTGGGAAGGCTTATTTAAAAAGATTGCTAGGCTCCAGCCCCAGCATTTCTGATTCAGTAAGGATAGAGAAAATGCATTTGCAACACACCCCAGGAGAGAATAACGTGGATTGCACAAAGACCTTAGAGGTTCTTCTTGACCTCACCACGTGGCTTCATATCCCAGTTACATCTTGCAAGTCCAGATAAGATTTTATTCAGGAAAAAGGTTTACTTTAAAGTTTGAGTACTGGTGTTTTGTTGCTTTTTATTATTTCATAGAAATCGATGGAAAATGAAAATTAAGAAAGCTAATGTTAGTGATACGGGGGGCAGATGTCAATATGGATGAAACAAAGACTGAAATTACTGAGTTTGTCAAAAAGAGAGCCCCATTGTCCTCCCAAGGCACACTCTTTGGACTTAGGCTCTGTGGTTCAGTGCGATGGAAAATATTAAATATAAATTGCTGAAGACCATCTTTAAAAAAAAAAAAAGGAAGGGAGCTCAATTAAAGATTTCATGCTTTTTTAAGTTTGAGGGGAATAGATCCCCAACCTAACGGTACATAAGTACCTTTCCAGGAACTCATCATGTGTAAGAAGAGGAGGTGGCTGGCAAGGTTTCTTCAGATGAAAGCCTAAAGGAAACTAAACATCACAGCAGTTACAGCTCAACTTATTGGGTTGGGTCAAAGTAATTCTACAGGGTGAGACGCTTCACTTATGGAGCGGAGGCAAACAACACATGAGGCCCTTCATTTCATAGAGTAGGTGGAAAGGCCACGGCTTGGGTGAACTTTTAGATAAAGTGGATTCTTAAACATGAAGGTAGCTCTCTATTTCTCTGTCTGTACAAGAGACCCGTTGGAGTTACAGAAAGGCCAGGACCCAAAACCTCAAGTAGGACTCACTTTCCTGTTAAGAGTGTGAGTCGCCTTTAAAAATGATTTTATTTTTGGACGATACTCAGGTTTCAGGATATTCTTTACTTCTGACACCCACAGGAATAAAAGCACCAAGTTCAGGGTTTGACAGAAGTCTAAATGCTTGTTAAAAAAAAAGAAAAAAAAAGAATATCCTTGCAAGAAAATTAAGAGCTGTAGAAAGGGCTCAGAAGTGCTGATAGAGGAATCTGGGAATAGAGGTTTAAAAAGCAGACCCCTACCCAGCCTAAGAGTAAAGGGCAGACTTAACACAGGTTGTTGGCCTTCCACCTTGGCCTCATTGTTAGGTCTGAACCAACTTCAGGGTTTTTTGGGTTTTTTTTGTTGTTGTTGTTGTTTTAGCAACTTAGTAATGATTCTTGGTGGAAGAACCTGCATTTGACATCAGATTTTCGGGACGTTGTAATTCCCGGGAGCTTGCACTGCCCGCACCCTGAGCAGCGAGAGGGGCCGCGGTCCGCCCGCCCGCCGCACATCTGCTGGCGGAGCCGAGGCTGGAAGGCACCGGCCGGCGCGCGCCCCCGTCCGCATACGCTTCCCTGTCCGCGGGCCCGCCTGGCTCCCGGCGGCGGCGCGGGCTGCAGGGGCTCGCGGCGGGCAGCGGCGCCCGCCCCTCCGGCTCCGGGTCCAACCCTGCCTTCAGCCCCGGGCGCCACGCGGGCGGCGCGACGGGGACTGCGGGGCCTCCTCGCGTCGCCGAGCCGGGACCCCGGGGCGTCCCCGCCGCCGGCACTCCGCTGGGCGCTGGGGGCTCGTCTGCCGACGCCCGGGTTAGGGACGCAGCCTGCAGGTCGGGGCTCGTCCTCCACGTCCTCCGGGCCCGGACACGCCGGCCGCGGCCGTGGGGCGGGCGAGCGCGGAGCAAGGCGCTCCCGGCGGAGGCAGCGCGCGGCCCGGGTGCCCGGGGCATCCCCGCGGCGGGGGGGCGGGGGGCGGAAGGCCGGCGGGGCGGGCGGCAGGAAGGGTCGGCGGCGCCCGAGCTCCGCCCCTCCGGCCGCCAGCCCGCGGGCCCGCACGGTGAGTGGCAGCGGCCGGGGGGCGGCGCCAGCGGAGGGGGCGGGGCCGCGCGCGCTGATTGGCGGCGGGGGCGGGGGCGGGGCCGGCGGCGGGGCGGGGGCGGCGGCGGGGCGGGGCCGGGGCGGGCCGGGGGCGGGGCGGGCCGCGGGCGCTGGAGCTGCGGGCGGACAGGCGGACGGGCGGGCGGCTTGGGCGGCTGCAGCGGAGTCGGAGGAGGCGGCGGGCGCGGCGAGCGCGGCGGGCTAGCGGGTCGGAGGCGCCGCGCTCGGACCGGGGACGGCGAGCGGGTCGGGGCCGGGTCAGAGGCGCGTCGGAGGCCGCCGCCGCTGCAGCCCGGGCCCCCGCGGAGGAAGGAAGCCGGCCGGCGGGGGAGGTAGGCGGCGGCGGCGGGTCCGGGTGTGTGTGCGCCCGGGAGGGGGAGGCCGTGCGTGCGCGCGGCGGCGGCCGCTCTCTTCCTGTCACCAGCCGCCGCCGCTGCAGAGCCGAGCCGGGAGGGAAGCGGGCCGCCGGCCTCACGGGTTCGCGGCCCGGCCCTGCGTGCTCCGGCCGCCCCCGAGCTCCCGAGTCCCGGGCCCTGTTCGGCGCTGGCCCTGCACGCCGCCGGGCTCCGAGCGCCCCGAGTTGCGGGCGCTGCGGGGCCCGTCCGCACCCCTCCGCTCCCGCGCACTTGGGAGGATCCTTACGGTCGCCGGCTGCGGTTTTCCGGGGTCCTTCACCGAGGAGAGCGCGCAGCCCGTTGCCCTGGAGTCAGCGGCGGGAGCGGAGCCTTCCCCGCGTCCTCCGGCTGCAGCGGGGTCGCTGCCCGGGCCCTTCCGCGGGGCGGCGGGGGTCCCCGGAGCTCGCCCCGAGCCCCCGCCCTCCGGAGCTGCCGGCCTCGTCTTCCGGGGTGGGGGAAGTGCGCCTCGGGGCGTCTGGGGCGGCCGGGCCTGGGCCGGTCGCAGGAGGCTCACATCGAGCGGGGTCCTCGGAACTGCCCGGAAATCCAGCTCCCGGGCGCGCGGGGAGAGCCTGGAGGGAGCTGCCCGGCGCCCTGGAGCCGGCCGGGGAGGGCCGGGCCGTCGTGGGGGACCGTCGGGCCACCCAATCCTGGCATTCGGTCCCCCAGGGCAGGAGGTGCCCCGCAGATCCCAGGACAAAGAGCCCCGGGGAGCCCAGGCCGGCCGCTCCGCACGACCCCACGGGTCCCCGGGATCCACACGCCGGTGGCCGGAATTCCAGCCCGAAATGCGAGGGTGGGAGTGGAAGGGCTGTCACACGAGTGCACAGCGCGTGTGAGCTGGACCTGGGGGACAGTCTTCGGCTTCCCTGAGTGCTATTAATATCAAAAAGGTCTCCCTCCACCCGTTAATCCCCGGTGGAGCTGCAGCACCTTTGGTGGTTTGAGTTTATTCTTCATCTGGGGGCTTTGGAAGCGACACGTTGGGTTTGTTTGTTTGTTTGTTTGTTTTTGGTATTTTTTCTATTTTCTTTTTCTGTCCCGTTCCTCTCCTCTTTGTCATTCAGTGCGAAGTAGGACTGGATAAAGCAGTTCCGGGTTTTGAGTGCAGCAGAAGACTGTCATTTCAGTGTAATGAGGTTCAAGTTTTTAGTTATGAGGCGGGACATTCGCCAAGCTTATTGACCCGGGCTTTTATGTTGGATTCTATTTTAATGTTTCATTAGCTTTGGGTCGCGTTTTGCAACTTTAAAGACGGGTAGAGAAGATGGGAGAAGACGGGAGAAGACAAGTTCATTTCTAAGGCATGCTGTTACGGTAATGGATCTTCAAGGTGGGAATCATTGGGAATTTGGTGAGTTCTCCCCAGAAGGCCACAGATGGGTTTTTATCTTTAAAAAAAGAACCTCCTCCCCATATGGGTTTTGATAGGTTACACTGTTCTTGAAATAAAACAGCTAAAAATCAGTAGAGGGTAGTTTCTTAGAAATAGAAGTTGCCTACACTTGGGGGAGCAAGTGTTTTTCGTTGTTACAAAGAAAATACCCTACGATCAGTTTGAGGGGCGGGGGTGGTGTCCCTCAGAAGTTTGAGAAGGTGTGTTTGGTTCAGAATCAAGCTTTTTTACTGGAAAGGTCAGTAGAGGAAACTACCTGCTTTGCAGAATTGTTGGGTTGTGTCACTGCTGGCCTCTTCAGCTTTTATATGCCAGTTGCAGGTAGGTCATAGATAGTGATCATTTTTTTCATGACAATGTGTATAGGTTTTTCGGTGATTGGAAGGAAGATACCGGTATATCATATTGGCTTTCCAAGTGTGACGTGCTTTTGCTTTTTAACTTCCATCTTGATTTGGAACCTGTTCTTGTCAGTTGCATAACAGAACTCTAGTGTACACATGTCTATCTGCTCTTTTATCTGCTTTTGTAAAATGATATTATCACTGTGTCTTCACATCTGTGATGCTGATAGTGTGAAAAAGCACTTCACTTCCCATCAATTAATTGTCTTCACCATTTTTCGAAATTTCTATTTATTAAGATCAGGAAATCCCCGTAGCATAAAGTTACTTTTGGGGGACAGAAGTGGTACAGATATGTTATAGTGAATACATATTCTGGTTTGGTAGTGGTGCCTTGTAGTATGTGTGCATTTATCTCCTGGAAATGCCGAGTTTTGAAGAGTTTTGTATCTTAAATGCAAACATACACCAGCTGCCCAAAACTCGTGTTATTAAAAGTGACCATACGTGTAATTACACTTTTCCACGAATTCCGTGTAATTTTAAAGGTACCGTGTTGGTTAGAATGTCCTTTTTTTTTTTTTTCTTAGGTAGTTCAGGGATCAGGTTCTAAAAAGATATCCACTCTGAAAGATTGTCCACTTGCTCATTAAAACAGGGAAAATTTCAGTTCACCTTTTGTTGTGTTTGCATTTTGTGATCTCCAGAATGCATTGTATTTAATAAAGAGATGATGAATGAGCATATTTAAAGAAACTGATTTTATGGTCAGGTATGTGATAAAAAGCTGAGATAATGGTTGCATTTGTGGTTTTGTTTTTAATTCTCTCACCTGTGGGCATACACCATGCAGAAGAAAATGGAAAGTGCTTTTCGCTGTACGTTACACGTTTTAGACAGGCTCCCCACAGATTTCTCTGTTTGGAAGGGCACAGGGATTTGCCAGTGAACTCAAGAGAATGGAGCCTCTTAGTGAAGCTCTCAGAAAATGAGGTTTTTTCTTATCAGTGGAAGGAATGGCTTGTCAATTCAGTTTTTTACCTTAGAAGGCACAAGATAAATTATATAAATTTTTAATCAGAAACTTGGGTTGTAAGTAATTTTTAAAATATTCATATTATTTATTGCTTTTTTTGTCTGGCTCCTCCACCTACATCAGTGTGATTTCTTGCTATGCCTCAGCCATCTCTCTTACTGGAATTATTTGCCTAGAAGAATGGCGATTAAAGGCCATTTCACGTGCATTATGCCAAATGAGCTGAAAAATAGGCGACGTAATTACTCATAAACTTGTCTGGCTTATGTTAGTTTTTTTTTTTTTTTTCTTTCCCCATGTATACAGTGAGCATAGCATAGTTTTTGCTGAAAAAAAAAATACTGCTATAAAAACATCTTTGGAGATTTTACCCTCCCAGCATTGTTTTCCTTAAAGTAAACCAAATACATACCCACAGGCACCGGTAGTCAAAATAGGTTCTGGTTAAGGATCACCCCCAGAGGGTACTGGCCGAAGTGTGAAGAGACTCCCCCAGTGTTCAAGAGTGAGTTAATAAAGCGAGGTGCCTGTGCAGGCAAGCCTTGTCCCTCCCCTTCCTGGCTGGACCTCATGGTCCAGACCCTGAACCCAGTGCCCCCCAGGAGCTAGGGCTGAAACCTCAGGCGGCAGCTACCTTTAGTCCCTGGAGGACCTTTTCTTTCCTCCATGAGGGCAGCTAGGGAGCAGCCACCTAACCCTGTTGAAGAGCAGCATTGGCCCCTCCCCTGTTTCCTTTGCCCTGACCTCTCTGGAGCCATCCCTCTCCCTGGGGCTCAGAGACAACTAGGTGGGCAAAGTCCACAGGCAGCCTTTTTGTCTCTCCTAATTCTGAAAAAGGAGTTAAAGGGACAGCCGAGAGTTTAATTTGGGGCTAACTTGAGGATTCCTTTACAAGAATTTGCAAGCTTTTAGAAGCAGTGCAAAAAAAAAAAAAAATTCCTAGCAAATATTTCTGTTTCAAATATGAATTGTATAAATGGCAGTAAGAGATGCTGGATACTAGTAGTGACGACAGTAGTAATGGTGGCAGTAATGACACAGCTGTGTGACATCAAGCAGATTGTTTAACTTTTCTGTGCTTGTTTCCTCATCTGCAGAATGGGGATGGTCATTGCAGTAAGGGTTCATTGAGTCCATCTGTGCAAAAGTCTTAAGAGCTGCGGCTGGCCCCTAGTAAACACTGTGGTAGTGTTAATTATATTAAGCTCTAATTATCAAGACAGAGCTAAGTACTTTACATACGCAATTTCATATAATCTTCCTAGTAACCCTGGGAGGTGTAGGTTTGCTTATTGTGTGTTTCACAAATGATAAAATTGTGCCACGGAGAGATCTGAGTAACTTGCCCAAGGTTAAAAATCCCGACAGGGATGGGGATGGCTGCCTGCATCTGAAGCTCAGTGCTTACACTAATCGTCTCATTACTTTAGGGTTGATCTAACTTCGCTCTAACTTGGATTTTTATGATGTCCAGGACACCGTATTTGAAAGGTGAAGGGATTTTTATTTTTATTTTTAAAATATTTTATTTATTTGAGAGAGAGAGCGCGCATGAGCAAGAGGAGGGGCAAAGAAAGCAGCAGATTCCCTGCTGAGCTAGGAGCCCAAAGTGGGCTCCATCCCAGGATCCTGGGATCAGGACCTGAGCCGAAGGCAGATGCTGAACCCACTGAGCCCCGCAGGTGCCCCAGAAAGGTGAAGAGATTTTTCAATGATGGTTTGGTTTTTTAGGACTCTGAATTTAGGCTGAGAGCCTGCCCTGGACTCAGAGCTAGCCTAGGGAGGATGGAGAAGTAGAAGGTAGGCAAGTGTGGATTAGGGCCCAGGAAGCCTCCATGGTTTTTGCAGCTGAGATGTAGACCCAGTGTGTGCTGGGATCCAGTACCAAGCTGCTCAATTAATCACAGGAATAGAATCGTATGCTTGGAGTGAATTCCTGATTGATTTAAAGTGATTTAAAAATATCCTGTATCCCTGTCTCGCCACCAAGTTTGCTAAATCCTTGTCCTTTGTAAAAGGAGAATGAGTAAGTTAGCAAAGTCAGAGGACTTTTCAAAGAATTTGGTTTGGTTCTTTGCCAGAATGCCTGCGGGTTAGAGGGTTCAATTGAAAATTCACATCCAGGCCCTTGTATGTTAAGAAGTCACGGGTTGCTGATTGTCAGGCATCAAACACAACTTTATTCTGAGGAACAAAATAAGAATGGCACAGTATCTTCTGTGAAAATATACATTGATCAGTGGTGTGGCAGGCAGGCAGCCTTTAAAGGGATTGAAAGACTAGAACACAGTAGTTACCCTTAAAGAAATTTCTAACTGTTGCATGTGATGTTATGTAAGAGTAAGTTAGTTATTTGTTTATAAGATTCCTTTATCTCTTTTGTTACAATAACTTACATATGCACCAGCTTGGCTCCTAGATCCTAAAATCCACATTGCTTATTTGAAAACAGTGAATGATGGACGGGTGGGTATTAGCCACACACAAAACCCTTACTATGTTAGCAATTATGTTGGAGCTAGGTGGAAGTAGTTCCTTGGACCCGTAAATGTAGCCAAAGAGATTGGAGGCATAGTGTTGTGAATCTGGGCCACATATATCCTGTGGACCTCGGTAGTTCAGGCTCCTGATTGATCCTGGGAGGGTTACGTTGCCCAGGGACTGGCAGTGTCTGAGGCTGCTGAGCCTTCTGCAGTCCTGGGGAGAACTTGAAGGTGAGAGGAAAAAAAAAAAAGGGAATTGGCCAGTTGTCTAGATGTGATAATTCTTGTGACTGTGAATTAATGCTTCGCGTATTCCCCTGTGGAGGAGCTGAGCTGTTAGGAACCGTGCATTCGGGGTCTGGGATATCGGGAGGGGGGCCTAAATGCCAGGAGGAGTACAGGTGGCAGAAAGCTTCAGCTCGGAGAGCAGAAGTGGGCAGGATTCCAGAAGTGGGCAGCCTTCCAGAAGTGATGTGCCCAGTATCCTCTCATTCACTAGTTTATAGACTTCGTTGGCAAGGAGGCGCTTTACTGAAGTCTCTTTGAAAGAAAAATTTGCATTGTCCAAGATACTGGGCCCTGAACTCGATGGAACTGCTGCCAAGTTGTGGTGGCTTTTTTTGGGCAGGTGTGTTTGTAAAAGAGCCACAAACACTACCAGGCCACCCTACAGAGAGTAAATAAAAAGCAGACATTTAGGGTTAAGCTGAGGGGTCAGAAGGTGCAGGCAAAAGTACCTGCATCGTGGACCCCGTGGACCTACCTGGGCTGTCGTTGGTCATCAAAGCAAGGTGAATTTGGGCAGTAGATTCTGGTGATGGCGAAAGCGGTGGCCTTGGAACCCAACTTCTTGCATGAGAATTGTGATTCCACCTCTCCATTGCTGAGTTTAGTGATCATGGCCAAGGTACTAAATTCTCTGCACCTCAGTTTCCTCCTGTGCGAGGTGAGAATGCTGGTAGCACTGCCTCAGGGCTCTGCTGAGTATTGAACTTGCTGATACGCATGCAGTTCCTAACCCGCAGTAGGTGCTAATGGTTTAGGGGTTAGTACACAGGGCTCCCACCACGCGTTAGATGAGGATTGAGTAGATGAGCACATGCGGCACTTCCACGATGACCACGGTGAAGGGGACAATCATCAAGATGGGCATGTGCCTGCCTCCTCCCCGGCCAAGGCCTCTCTGCACTTTGCCACGGGACACTGTGCAGTCTCTGCCCCGATGACTAGTCAGCTCTCCATTCTCTTACAAGGTTGCTCTCCATCCACTTAGTTGGCACTGACTTTTGGCCAACCTTGAATTGTTTTGATTGATCTTCCGGGCCTTGACATCGTGGAGTCACAGAAGACGTGAATGGTGTGTTCTTATAATCCTAGCATCGTAGAAGATGAGGGCTTTTGTTGATTTGGGGTTTTTTGTTTTTTTATTTTTTGTTTTTTAAAATCAGATGCAGGCCCAGAATTCTGTACGGGATTCCTCTCACACAGAAAGTAAGGTTCTCCTTTTAAAAACAGTGAGGGGAAAAAAAAAAACAAAACAGTGAGGGGTAGGAATTCATAATCATGTAGGTCTCTGGCACCTGGGTTGGGGATTGCTACCCTCCATCATTGGGCTCCTCGTGGAGTCTTTTCTTTTGGGGGTGGGGCACAGGTTTAGCTTCAGGCTGACATCCACACGGTTTTCAGGTTTGTAAAACCTGGACCAGACGTGGGGCCTCTCCTTAGTGTAGTGCCCCCTGTTTAGGAACATGCACATCTGCACAGGTGTGCTGTGATCAGGGGCCCGGTGGTTGCCGAGGGCCTTGTAGGGGAGAGAGTAATTATGAGAGAGAGACAGGGAGGGGGAGAAGGAGGATATAATAACTCTCCATTCTGTTAATCTCACCAAACTGGCCCACTGGGTTGAAATAGAACAAGCCATAGGCAGCAGCTGGTGGAAAGATCTATCCAACCTACTAGTTGAGGATTTTTTTTTTCCCCCAAAAAAAGACCTACATTGCCAGGAAAAGCTAACAAAAATTTCAAGGCAGATTTGGAGGAATTAAATTATTCTTAGGCATGTTGCCTGGTTTCCAGGCATTTAGGGATATGTAAATGTTCATGTTCTTCAGAGTTCTGTGTCTCATTTGTACAGAGTACATTAGTACTAAAAATGAGATTTGCTAGTTCTACATTTTTTATGTGAATTTCTGCAGTGGATGTTTGATTCAGGATCCATCAAAAGGAGAAGTTGTCTTCAAACATAATATAGTTTATTTTTCTAATACACCCTGCTGGTTGCTTTAGGTTTTGTTTTGTTTTCCATTTAATCTGATAATGAAATACAAATAGAATACTATCTCAAATTAATATTCTTACTACTCAGAAGTTTCCAATGTTTGTTTTTTGCTTCTTTTAATATTAACTCTCCTAGGAGTGTCATTGGACTCCCACAGAGAGGCTCTAACCACGTACAGTTCGGTACTTGACACTTCTGAATGCCAACGTCACTAGATGTGGTTGGATTTTGTGCATTAAGATGCATATACCGACAAGTTCCTAGAATACTAAACTGGGTGGCTCAGCGGTTGAGCACCTGCCTACAGCCCGGGGTGTGATCCTGGAGTCTCGGGATCGAGTCCCTCATCGGGCTCCCTGCAGGGAGCCTGCATCTCCCTGTGCTTGTGTCTCTGCCTCTCTCTCTGTCTCATGAATAAATAAATACAATCCTAAAAAATAAAACCTAGGAAGCTCCCTTTGATGCAGCGCACTGATTGTATGTGGCCGTCGTTTATTGCTTCACTGCTGGGCTAGCTTAACTGGACCCTTTAAGTTGCTTTTACTCTCTACAATAAACCTAGGGTTGAGAAATGACCGGAGTGCAAAGCGTGTACATGTACACCCTGTTCTGTTGGCAGACCACGTGCTGACTTGCTCTCTAGCGAGTCTTTAATTCCTCTGTTAAAAAAAAAAAAAAAAAAAAAAAGCAAAAACTTGCCCTACTTGTTTCCCCCCACACCAGGGCTATCTTTCCAGGGTGATCTGCAGCAACCATTTCTACTTCCTCTTCAGTTCCTTGACTCCTTCAGTTCTAGGGACTGTCCTCACTCACCTCTAGCCCGGGGTCTGCTGGTGAGGATACTGTGGTGAGCAGGGCCCCGGGTCACCTAGCCTTGCCTCAGTTTCCCCCTGCTGGAGGTCCCTTGCAGGATTTGGTCTTAGGGATCGCCTTTCACCACCAGACTCGTCTTACCCATTGTTCCCAAACATAGTGTGTCTCCAGACCTTCTCTTGGCTTTTGAGGTTGCATTCAGGGACCCCCCCCCCCCCTGTGTTTGAGCCTTGAGCCGTCCTTGCACTGGCAGTGTTTCTTCCCTGTGAGTGCCCCCTCCACGCTGGCAGTTGCACAGCCTGCCTGCCCTCAAGCCCCCCCAGGTCAGCTCCGGGTTGGCCTTTTGCACCTGTTGACTCCGGCGTGAGCAGCAGCATGCACACTCGTGCAATCCCTGTGCTGTCGTTCCATCCGTGCCCTTCCATACCCCGTGCTTCCAATGCTTGTACTAGCTCTTCCTAGAACGTGGCATCTGCTTAGTCACCTCGGCCCCTGAGGTCGTGCCGCACATTCCGCTCCGTGTTCAGATCCTGCGGCTGGACGCGGCCCCTCCTGCCTCGGAACCCAGCAGCGATCCGGCCCGGCCTCTGCTGTTTGCCTGGTGTTCTGGTCCCCTGTGGGCCGTCCCCCCGGGGGCGCTGCCACGTGCCAGCACACCTCCGGGCCCTGCCTCACGTTCCTGGAAGGCAGGGACGCTCTTCCTGAGCCCTGTGTGTATACCGCGTTGAGCAATAGTGCGCTGGCCCGTGCGTGGATGCCAAATTGATTAAATACTTGTTGAATGGAAATAGAAATTCAGATTCACACAGATGGCAGAGTGTGATGTTCATTCATAAGTCTTGTTTTTCCTTTTGCTAGGTGAAGCTCGCGTGCGGAGTGACACAGTACAAATCAGACGCCAGATGGACAGTGTGACAAGAGTGTCAGAAAGGATTGGGCCTCGCTGCGAGAATCAGCCTGGAGGCCAAGTGTTGACAAGCTGCTGAAAAGGAAGCCAGTGGGAGGACTGTGGGCCGCAGAGGAAGTGGACCCCGTCTTCAGTCACACCATTGATGGAGGACAGATGGACAGCAGGACATCCAGTCACCTCTCCTCTTAAACCTTTGGAGAGCTGTCCTCTGTCCTCTACTGGACACATATTACGAGTCTTAACATCCTCTCTGAATTCACTTTCCATAGAAACGTAAGACTAGACTTGAGTGTGTGACCAGACTCTTGAGTTGCATGGTCGCAGGTTCGCAGACATGAGTGCCGAGGGCTACCAGTACCGGGCCCTGTACGATTACAAGAAGGAGCGAGAGGAAGATATTGACCTGCACTTGGGTGACGTCTTGACTGTGAATAAAGGGTCCTTAGTAGCTCTTGGATTCAGTGACGGACAGGAAGCCAGGCCTGAGGAGATTGGCTGGTTAAATGGTTATAATGAAACGACGGGGGAAAGAGGGGACTTTCCGGGAACTTATGTTGAATATATTGGAAGGAAGAAAATCTCCCCTCCCACACCAAAGCCCCGACCACCTCGACCCCTTCCCGTGGCACCAGGTTCTTCGAAAGCTGAAGCAGACTGTGAGCAACAGCAAGGTCAGTATTAGCGAATGATTGCTTTGTGACCTTTGTGTGTGTGTGTGTGTGTGTGTTGCTGGATTTTTTTTTTTTTTTTTTTTTTTTTTTGAGAAGCCTGAGATTTGCGTCGGGCTGTAGTGCTCTGTGAAGAACTCATTTTGGCCACTTTATCTGAATTTATGTATGGTATATAAAAGCTTGATCAATCATGACAAGACTAGAAGTTTGTGGGGTAGAGAGTTGTAAGACGAGGAAGATGGTGTATGAGAACTTGCTTCGTGGGCGCCTTTAAACCCTGTTATTATTCTTGCCATGGAGTTAAACATTTACTACATTCTTCCTCTCGCAACAGGCATTAATATATTTAAATAATCACTTGGGGGAAAGTAGAGGGTAAGTCTAATGTTCATATATTTCACATTAATTTGATTTGTATGGGAAAATGTAAGAGCCATAAAGTGACCACAGGACTCCGCAGAGAAGAAAGCCTTGTTTTTATAACCTGGTATCTCCTTCTTGGTTTCCTCTCCAGAAACACGGTGGCTGAAGCTGACACCTAATCCTGTGCTCAGCATAGATGGGGAGACAGTTCTCTTCCTTCACGGGCAGTGTGATTCGTAGCATTATTGCCTCTAGTGTGCTTGGCCTTCATGAGAAAAGAAAAAAAAAAGACTGATTGTTTTTCTTAAATGGGAACCACCTTGATTGAAAAACTGCTCCTTGTTTTTTATTGGAGCTGGTCCATGCTCGAGCTTTGTGCACAGCTGGTCACTTAAGGTTTTTCTGCTGTTCAGTGTCCCACAGAGACAAGCCCTTTGCTCAGCTTTACTGTTACGACCTTTGTTAAAATGCTCATTTCCTCATTAGTACATTTCAGGCTTTCTTTTGTCTTACGTAATTTTTTTTCCCCCTCAGGCTAAGAAAGGTTTGGAAAGGTAGGTTTAAAACAGGTGAGCCCGGCTGCAGTGGTTGCACGTTAAGTACAACCTGCCTATGGCATTACAGCGTATTTCTGGAAGGGATTCTGATACTATTATGCCTTCTTAAATGTTGGCTTATTCTAGCACATAGGAGTGAAGTGACGTGAGAATAACAGAGCAGAATGCAAGGATAAATATCTGCCTTTTGGCACTGAGTAATAATACGATAGCCAATATTTTGTAGAAGTTAAGTGTTCCTGCCTAGAGACACCTGAAGGGATGTGCTCTTTCCTCCCTGCCCGACCCTGAGGGGTAGGGGTACTTGTTTGATGAACATTATACTGTTACTTTATAAGTAATGTCCAAAAAATGTCTTTTGCTCTATAGCTGAAAAGCAAAAGTTACTTTTTCTTTGCAGGTTTAAGTCAGAAAAGCTTGACCACTTCCGTATGTGTAGTTCTGCACACCATTGCATTGCACTGAGCAGATGGAAAGTGGATACGTTCTTGTTTTTTTTTCCCCACCAAACTACATATTTTTAATTTGGCTGTTTTATTTTTTAAGTTAAAAAGAAAACACTAAAGTAGGCTAATTCAAAAGGCAAAATTACTTAATTTGTCCCAGAATACAGAAGATCACAGAATCCTACAGGTATCTGTGTTGGATTAGAAAAGATTAGTTAAAACGTGGAAAAAAGGGGGTATCTTGTCAAGATTAGTGACACAGAGATTGGGAAAAAATAGTTGCTAAGCAAAATTGCATTTGATAACTACTATTAGGTGTAACTCTCATTATAAGCAAAAGGATTTTTCTCTTTTTTCATCCTAACCTATTTTACAGTGCTTTCTTTCTCATGTGATATGGTGACATTTGAGATTTTTCACAGCCTTTTCTTTTTCCTTTGTAACACATGAAAAGGCAGAGTAATTGAAAATTTTTAGCAGAATTTAGGAAAGAAACCCATAATCATGTGTGCATTCAGGTATTAGAAAGAGTGGGCCTAAATATAAATGAGAAATTAGGAGTAACCAAAAGGCAGCATCGGCAGTATGGGCAGGTCGTGAGGGGAGCGTAGAACTGAACATTAGATTTTCTGGAAATGCTGGTCTTCCATTCTGCTTTAAGTAGAATTTGTCTGAAACGAGAATTCAGTAGCTCGTACTAAGTGCATGTCAAATTGATAAGGAAAATAGTTGTAAGGATGAATATGTTGGGACACTGGGATTCTGGTGTCTTGTGCCCACGTGGATGTTTATTTGGAGGCCTTCGCAGCGAGCAATTGTGGGACAGCAAGAGAAGAGGGTTCTTTTCTTACCGTAATTGTATTTATTCTTCAGCACTTTTTTACTCCCCTGACTTGATTTAGCCTGTTTTTCGTGTTAGACTTTATGTTACTTAGAAGGTCACCCCTGAGGCCTAAGGTCAGATGCAGGTCTCCTGTGGAGATAGTGTCAAATGGAGAGTTGGTGCTCCGCCCGCCCCCAGCGGGTGTGGGATAGATAGAGGGTGCTTACATGCCTGGGTGCGTGCGAATTGTGTGGTTCTTGGCTCCTGCTCTGCTAACCTTCTCTCTCTAAAAAGTGGTGACTGGACTCTGGCCGGAAGTGGACTGTGTGAGGGATTCCTCACGTGAGAGAAGCGTTGTTTCCTTGAATGTTCTTGGAGAGAAAGCTGTGAAGTTGAGCTCTTGAAACCCATTTGAAAATCTCCTAAACCTTCCACCAGCACATTTTGCGTAAAGTCTCTTAGGAAGCCCGGCCTGTCCATCGAATTGCATTTGTTCCCTGGACATTGTTGTATTTACTGGCTTTGGCATCCTTCATTCAGTTGGCCTGGACTGCGTCCCTCCCTATTTTGTGCTGGGAAGTAGTGATGAAGAATGAAATCAAGATTGAGAGAGAGCAAGCATACCTCGTCCTTCCTCCTTCCACCTCAGGGCTGTGCTCCCTTCCCCCCTCTGGGGCGGCTCTGCCTCAGACATCCCTCCGGCGACCTACCCTCAGGTCTGCTCCGACCTCACGACCTCACGACCTCACGGAGGCTGGCCCTGCTTACCTGTTTCACGTGGTGACCTGCCCCTCTGCGTTTGCAAAAGCATTTCTTACCTCACCTGCTGTAGAATTTACCTGACGGTTATTCTCTGTTCCCTTCGGTAGATTGTCGGCTCCGTGGTGGCGGGCATCTTGGTGGTTCCTCTGTTATCCCAAGGATCTAGAATAGCGCAGCAGGTTCTTAGTGGATCAGAGGCTTGCTTTTGAGGTTCATCCTCTAGCTATTACACAGCCCAGGTGACTTGAAAGGAGAGCCACGTCCTCTGGATGTGCAGGCGCCCAAGGCCCTAGTAGCCCATCCTGTTGTTAGAATCACAGTTGTCAGAATTCGCATCACTCGCCTCTGAGGACTCTTGCAGCCTTGGCCTTGGCCCTTGCATACGGTCTACAAAACTATTCTTTTCTACTCCGTAGGGTAGAGGCAGTTCTGCTAGTGGGAAAGTGTGCTGAGCTGATAGTGGGTTCTCTTAGCCGCGTGAGCAAAGTGATTAGAACATGTGTCAAGATGAGCGAGTGTCCTCAGGCACAGATCCTATTCCCTCACCCCTCCTTTCATCTCCCTCCCTTTGCTTGGGGGCTGAAGTTGCCACCAGGAGTGTCGCATTACACTTTCCCACAACCTAGCGAAGCCCTTCTTGACCTTCTTTGGAGAGAATGTCTGCAGTGTTCTGTACAGGTGAAGGGTGTGCAAATTGGGTGTCGCATGGTCCTTAGGGGAGCCATGCTGTGGAAAGACAATACCCTAGCTCTTTCTGCATTAGGCTCTTCAGACCCTGGAACTCTGTTCCCAAACACACAACCCCATTCATCCCTGGTCCCCGTTTCCTCTGTATGCAAAGAAGGGATGGAGGTGGAGATGTGGGCATAAAGGAATGGAAGTGTATTCCTTTCTTTCATAAATAAGCCGTCCAGTGGGCTGTTGCTTGAGACAGTATTTTGTGATTCTTTAAAGTCATGCTAACGGAGAATATTTAGACTAGGGCCAAACTAGCATTTCATTACACAGACTCGTAACCATCTTAGTTTGTATGGAACACTGGAATCTGCTAACTTGAGAGAGCACGTAGGGATCCGAGTTCATACCAACCCCATCCCCCATCCACACACCCCTTTACCAGCTCCCACCTCTGTCCGGACCCTGACAGCAAGTCCCAGATAGCTGGTTCCACACGTAAAACGTAAAGCACACAACGGGTGAGGCCTGTTTTGAATTCCGATCACAATTCTTTCTGAGCAGAGAAAGAAAAGAGCCCGTAACCTGTCTTTGCTTTCAGGGTTTCTGCGGCCAAGTTATTTTTAGTTGCCACACTCAGCATTTGAGTCTTCTCCCTGGTTGTCGCTCCTCGTCTAGAAAGCAAGGCTGCAATAAATCACATATGTTGACCACACAGTGCAGTGGTCACCGAAGAGAGCGACGCGATCCCAAATCACACACCTTCGCTGATCCTCATGGTCCTAACGTATTGCTGTTGCTCAGCCATATAGTGCCTGTGGAAGTACTTTGCTTCATGAATCCCTGCCTGTAGGACTTCTGCTTTGGTTGAGCTCGTGCCTGGTCATAACGGTCTTCACCTTTTGTCCGACGTCAGTGAGACTTTGCTTGAAGTTGGAGGATCGTCCTGTTGAGCTCCCGTGGGTTGGTTGGGTAAGCTCACCTGCCTCGGGTGCTCACTGCCTAGGGACCGGGGCTGAGGCTGCTTTGGTGAGAAAAGCGGGGCTGGTTAGAGGGTTTTTGAAGATAAAGGCCTCAGAGCCCTGCCATCTAACTGCCCCCTGGAAAAACTCATCAGAACACTAGAGATTATTACCCAGGTGTAAAAATTTAAGCATTTGGCCTCTGTGTTTTAATATGACATGAAACGCATTTCCAAAAGATACCGTCAGTATAAACTGATAAAAGAGAGTAGGCCTGGAGAAAACAAATGTGATAATTATTTTTGATAAGATCAGATGAGCTTAACCACTTCTCTTAGGATCCCAGAATGTGTTACTCATGTATTAAGCCACGTGTTATAATATAGTTCTTCTGCTCAAGTACCTGCAGTTTTATTCTTTTTTTTTTTCATTTCTCATCTTTTTACTAAATTCTTGATTTTTAAGACTTTTTTTCCTGTGAATTTTAAGTTTATTTTATCTTCCCAGAAATGTGAAGAGCAAAGAAAGTGACGCTAACAATTTGCATGTCCTTGGTTTACTTGAGAAGGAAATTGATGGAGAAAAGATTCTCACATCTTTGCTGCTTTTTAGCTGAAAAGTTCTGCCCTGAGCTGGCTGGCCATGTTAGGAATTATAAACAAACCCTGAGGGAGGATAAGTAGGGAATTCCTCTTGATATCCCCAAACCGAGAGGGAGACATTCCTCCCTCCTTCCTCCAGTCTCGGTGTTTTTTTTTTTTTTTTTTTTTTAATTTAAATTCAGTTTGCCAACATATAACACCCAGTGCTCGTCCCAACACTGAGGGTGCCCTCCTCAGTGCCCATCACCCCGTTACCCCAAGCCCCTACCCACCTCCCCTTCTGCAACCCTTTGTTTGTTTCCCACAGAGTCTCTCATCGTTTGTCTTCCTCTCCAGTCTGTTATTTGATCAGGAGTTGGGTTTTTTTTCTTTCCTGGATCTGTGGTGACAGTTGAGTTCAAGGTCCCAGATAAGACCTGCCTTGAGAAAGAGTTGTCTGCTATGTTACCGTGACCCATGTCATTTAGAATCACAGGGCTATGGTATGGTTATATTTTCTTAGGTGAGATCTATGTTTAGATGATTTCATTCAGGCTTCTGGCGTTAGACATTTCATTCTGTGCTTTTTTTTACCCCCAAAGTGGGTGTAAAGGGTCCAGCATTCATATCTGTACAGCCTAAATAAAGCCTTCACACCTCTGATTCGAACAGGAGCTCTGTTAAGCGGAGTAAGCCTATTTAATAGTTTCCTAGCAACCAAGCTGATGATGATGTTCTGATGAAACTTCCCTTGTCATAAAAGTAGAACTCTGTATTTCGAAAATGTTTCTTACTTTAGTTGTCAGTAGATTCTTTGATACCTTTGACGTCCGCCTTCTCTGGTTTCTAGGTGAACGCCGCTTTGTCTAAAACAGGAGAAATTCCGATTAATGAGCACTTCTCCAGTTAAGTCAGAGTTTGAGAAAATAAACAATTGAAATTCTTAAATTCAATGACAAACGGTGCCTTACATCTGCTAAGTAGCGTCCGAAAAGGGGAGGATTTTGTACCTCTGGCAAAAAAGAATACCAAATACGTGATGCCCATTTACATATCCATGTTTTTCCTAGTAAAAGAAAACAGATGTTCGCAGTACAGCTGGCTGTTGCATATATGTGTGTCTTTGTTGCGAACAAATTTCCATGAGGAATGACATAAAATTGGTTTGAAGGCTGTAGTGGGAGAGAAAATAACTTGGTGTGATAGCTAGAAATGAGGAGCATAATTGCATGATGGATTATATCTAATGTTTTGAGGTCTTGGTTGATTTTATAGCATTCTGTACCAAAACAGTTCTTAGGCTTTCATTGAAACTAATCTAAATAGAGGAGGTCAGGGTGCACTAGAAATTGGCTTTATTTTCATTCCTTGGGTATAATTTCCCTAAAATGTCAAGTTTAACAAAATATTGTCAGAATACTTGATAAGTGTGTTATTCTTACTTACTAATTTCTATTAACGACCATGGAATTTATTTTTACTATGAGAATCCCACGCACTCCACGTTGTTAAAATGATCTGATAAAACATAGCCTCACAATTGAAAATAAAAACAAGCAGCAGATTTTCTATTCAGTTCTGTAGGCAGAGCTTTGTCCCAGTGGCTTTATGCCAGTTCGAGGATGGCTGTCATTTTCAGGAATACCTTTTCTGGACGCTGCATTGCTTGGAGGTGTTTGCTCACCTGCTTGCACTTGGTAGCATGTGCATTATGTGGTGCCCATAGGTGGTTCTAACCTGTCACCGTTTCTGATGCATATTGACGTTCTGACTGTGAATTCATTACATTGTATTGTGGGAGACTGTGTGTTAATTTGATGATCAAATTTGATATCAAGACAGTAAGGATGTTGGTATAAGTGAAATACAGATGTCTGTGATACATTTTTTTGAGTGGGAAATTCCACTCTGCTTTGCTTCTCCTAAATTCCTTAACCCGCCCCTTTGTTTTTTTTTGTTTTTTTGTTTTTTTTGTTTTTTTTTTTTACTTCCGTAACCCTTCTCATCCCAGTATTTTCGAGTTGTCAAATAAGGAGACACTGTCTCTTTTGAGTTTCGACTGTATTTTTATTTTAAACTTGCTGACACTTGATCAAATAAAGATTTCTCTATTCCTACTCGTAAGAATGGTTAAGAGACAAAAATCCAGAAACCCTGAGTTGTCACTACTAGTGTTTCCCCAGCACTTCAGCCCAGAAGCCAGAAGCAGCGTAAGTGGTGAAGGGATTTATGTAGAAAAACAAGCGAGGACGGTTGGGCAGACGTGCTTGCGTGACCTCGTTGCAAGATCTGATGTGGAGGTCGGGCTGTGAGATCAGATGGGACTGTTGCTAATGAAAGTGCCAAATTGGTAGCTCGATTTTGCAAAACCACGTACTGTATGATCTTAAGATGCACTTCACCAGTATGAGAATTTATGCTCTCCCTCTGTTGGAGGCCGCTCCGGAATTGCTGACCGCTAAATGAGTTTGTGACTTCCAGTTTGACACCTTGCGGTTCACGAGTGAATTAGGAGATGTGCGTGGAGTGCCTCCGTTGTACCACATCTGGGCGGTGTAACTAGACTTGTTGACATGATAGGAGCTCAGAGTTCCTAAGGATTTGTCTGGTGGGTGTTTTGTTGAATCCTCCAAGGTGGGTAGAGAGTGTGATGGTTAAAACGTTGGTCTGTTCGGGTGATAAAGATTTATTCAGAGCTTTTCAAATTTATGTGATAGAGGTATTAGAGTATGTGCTCAAGGGGTAACACGTTAGCGTAGGCATTGCCCAAGGCTGCATTGTGGGAAAGTTAGCTAGGTTGTTGGGGTGGTCATCCTCACCCTCCAGGCTTTACCCCGACAAAGGAAACTGCCCTAAGGCCCTCAGATGTACCACTGTCATTGCGAGAAAAAGTCAGCATTGGTTCCCACTTGTTGCTCGGTCTTGGAAGATTCAGTTGTCAAAATTATTTCAGGTTGTAAATAAGATAATCTATTGTGAAATCCTCATCAGACACCACTGGGTTTATTTTTTTTTTATCCAATTAAAAAAAAATAACTTTTCACGTTTAAGAATGTTGCTTCTTTATCAGTGAAGGGTTCACCCGAAATACATCTTTCTATCCCTGTGTCCTAATTGTAGAAACATAGTGGAATGTTTGTATCCGTACTTTATGATTTAAAAGTATTTCACAACATCACCAACTTGCTTTTTTAGGTAGTGAGAAAGTAAATTCCCCATTGTTGAAGGAGAAAGATTGATTCAGAAAAGTTAGAGCAAGATGACTGTTTCACAGCTAAATACTATTGATCATCCACTAAGGACCAAGGAATGAGATTTAGTGAATGTGGTCAGGATATATCAAAAGTATGTAGCATGGTCTTTGTACCACACTTGTCCAGAGTTGTTTTTAAATGTTGAGGAGGCGTTTTTCAAAATGTACCTTAAATTAACGAAATAAGTATCATCAAGGCCTTAAAATTAAAGAGAAAAAAAGGACTTTGAAAATGTGCAGACTTACTGTTTGCCACACATTTTGCTAGGCCTTTCGTAGACATTTTTCATTTGATTCTTTTTTTTTTTTCATTTGATTCTTATATCCACACTGCAGAGATTGCATTGTTATGATCATTTTCGAGATTAAGAAGCTAAAGCTCAAATGATTGTGTAAATATTTAAAAAGAAAGGGGGGGTGCTCCCTCAGAGAGGCATTCAGAGGGTCCGGATCCTTCCAGCAGGCAGCTGTGTGGGTCTTATTAAGCAGTCTTTTGTGAAGTTATCAGTTAACTGAAGAAAGAAGATAGTTTCAGCTTTTTGGGTAGTCTTTAATTATGCGTATCTTTTAAGTTTCATTGGCTGTTACATTCGTACAACCACACAACAAATTACCTTTGTTTTACATACGACTCTCCTCTTGGCATTTTCAAGTGTCTGTTAAGTATATTAAAGGGTTGAGTTACAAAAAGACTGACCAGGCCATGAAAGGAAGACAGTTTTGAGTACGTGTGTATACGTGGTTTTTGTTGGGAAGAAATAAAACTTGATCAGATCCTCAGAAGTTACATACCATCAATAAATGGTTTTCTTTCCATGTCTGTTATTTTGGAAGAAGTTGCTGTCTGTTTCAGATGTTTCCCTGAATTTCAGATTTTCTTCTTTCTGACTTATAACTTACATCATTTTGATTAAAACGGAGCACAGGCTGGTTATTAGCTGTTTAAAAGCCAGAAAGCTGAGGATGTCCAGCATCCGAAGTAATGCATTTTGGCAGGTAGATAGTGGCTGCTTGAAATCCCTAAGTACAAGAAATCCCAAGTTGACTCAGATGAATCTGAAATCTTCAAGCTAGGCCTAAGGTCTGTCAGAGTTAGCAGTAAACGCCACTTTAAAGACTGGCTAAATGGCTAAATTCCTTTGAATGTCAAACTTTATTTCTCAAGAAAGTCAGTCACCGCCAAGTTTATAACATAAACAATTGTGTTTCTGTTTCCAGAATTCCAAGGACAAGAGGGCAGATGAGGGCACGTGAAAGGCACAGGTGAATTTTATTTCTGGGTGTTTAAAAGGACGATATGACATTGCACGGGGGGGATAGTCTCTCAAAGGCGATGAGTGCCAGCAAAACCTCTTGGATTTTTTTTTTTTTTTTTTTTGGCTTATGCTTTTTCCCCTTGAAACATTTGAAAGTTTCCTGACTTAAAAAAAAAAAAGGCCTCTGCCTGGTGATCCTGACACCACCTCTTGAGACTTCTCCCTAGAGTTCCTAAGAAGGCAGAAAAAAAGCACTTCATATTCTCAAGAGTTAGGAAAACGAGAACTAGCAGGGAAAGTACAGTAAACTACATGGAGCTGGGTTTACAAACCCAGAGGACGTTCTGAGCACCTCTTAATAGGGGAGGCTCCCTGGCTCTCCGTCCGTAATTCAGAAGGAGCCTAGGCAGCTGTCCCCAGAATGCCCTTCTCTTCCTCTTTCTGATTTCCCCCAGTGGTGCTTTTTTATTCAGTGGAAGATCATAACTCAGAAAATAACCAGGCAGGGCTGAGGTGGTGGGACAGGGGCTGATCCTCTTACATCCTGAGAATCTTCCTTCGTAAAAGTAAAGTGTTGGAGGTGGGGAAGGGTTCGAAAGACATCTATTGACTGAGGGTTTGAATTCTGCACCATTCAGGGCCTGAGAAAGCCAGCCGGTGAAGGCAGAAGGAAGTTTCCTTCTAGGCTAGTGGAACTACACTGGAATGAAAACCACATGGGGAACTGGGCTGGGAGCTCTTTATCCTCACTGGCCAGCCAACTCTAGGTTGGAAGCCAGCACCTGGTGGATCCGGGGTAGCTCCCAGCAAACACCAGGTCTGGGTAGATTTCTCCTTGCTGAGTGATCACTAAACAGGAAAAGTACAGCTGAGCCTGCTGAACGGCATTACTCCATAAAGGAAGGGCGGGGGGGGGGGGGGAGATCAAATAGAAGATTCGAAGGAAGATCAGACCTCCAACAGTGATTTATTACTTCGAAATGACACGGCCCTAATGAAAGAGGAGCAGAAAGCAGTTAAATGTTCATGAGTTGAAAAACTGATAGGATATCAGTTGATATGAAATGATATGAAATGGGAGTGGAACTGTAAAAAGAGTGATTGCAAAGGAATTAAAATTGCAATAGCACCTTAAAATCGATTTGAGAGACAGTAAGGAGTAGAGTTAACACAGCTAAAAATAAAATTAGTGTTGTGAACAAGCAATGTAGATAAAACTCTTCCAGACTCCAAAGAAAAAGAAAAATAAGGGAGAAAGATGATAGATACATAGAAAGAAGATCTTAACATGAGAATTGTTAAGTGCTAGTAAACAGGAAATCCTATCAAGTGAAAAAGAGCAACATAATAAAAATAACCTTGCATGCGTGTGTGCACAGTGTGCACATTTGAATGTGTCCTCCACCTCGTTCATAGGAACGAGTGGAAAGCCAGCTCTAGGTATTTGTGTGTGTGGGGAAAAGTTTAAAGTATAAAAATGTCATTAAAGCATCTAGTCATAATACCTAGTTAAGTACGAAGGAACAAAATTCAGGCTTCCTCCTCTTTTGTAGCAGTAAATGCCAAAAAGATAGTAGCAGAGTTTTGAGGAGAAAAGATGGTGACTTGAGAACTCAGGGTCCTGCTTCCTTATATTTGTTTTTTTATCTTTTTTTAGATTATTTATTTATTCATAAGACACACACACACACACACACACACACACACACACAGAGGCAGAGACAGGCAGAGGGAGAAGCAGGCTTCATGCAGGGAGCCTGACACCTGCTTCCGTACATTTCACATGGAGAGGCAGGTGAGAGATACCCTCTGATATCAGCAGGAGCTCAGAAAGAGAGATTAAACTTCCCATGTCACGTGGGAAAACTTAAACACTGCTTCTCATTTAACCTTTGTGATGAGAAAGGCGGAGGCAGATGACCTTGAAGAATAATTACCCGAAGAGTAAAACTCTAAGGTGTATATTTTCCAAATACCTAGAAATAAAATGCATGTTCCAAAACACAGACTACAGAGAAAGCGTGACAGTATGATTGGTGTGGGGAAAACACCTAACCTTGGAGAACATTTTAAAGGAATACATAGATACACATAGCTGTGTAGCTGGTATCCGTACACAAATACAGACGTGTGGGTTTATGTCTACCTATATTTGTGTGTTCAACAAATGCTAGTTCTGGGTCAGGTGCCCTGCTAACATCTTACTACATTAACTTGTTACTTTTCATAAGAATTCTATGACACTGGCCGCCTTCTTATGCCTGTTGTAAAGGAAAAGAAGTTAAAGTTTGGTTAATTGATAGCCCAAGCTTACCCAGCTGGGGGAGGAGTTGGGATTTGACCCCAGACGGTCTGCCTGTTGCCCCAGTGTGTTTAAGCAGCTGTGTCCTCCTGTGAATGGCCCTCGGGTAGGAGTGTCTGTGGACACAGCCCACCGGCCGGGAGGGCACCCCTGAGCCAAAGGCAGATGATCCCCTGGCTCGCCAGTGACCTGGGATGTGGTCTGGTATTAGGCAATGAGTTCAACATCCAGATTTTTCCACTTTCAGGAAATAGACCCAAGAACAACTCGAGAGAAATGAAGCAGTGGTGTGAGTTACTCTTCCTTTTCAGCAAAAGGACCTCATCAGAACAATATGCTGGGAAGAGGTGATTAAAGTCACGTTGGAATCTCTGGGCCATAAGTGGTTAAAATAATACCCTTCAAGTTAGCACTCACAGGACTAGCGCCTCTCAGAGTGTTACACACCTATATATGTGACGTCACGTGTTTGTGAGATGACAGGTGTATGCATAAAACAGCATTCACACTTCAGGTTGTGCGTAAACGTGTCTGGTAGCACATCATATAAAGCAGCATAGACAAGTCGTCGTAGATTTAGCGATACCAATGTACCTGTGTAATTGAGTTGGCTGATTGCACTAAAATCAGCTTTTCTAAAGGATTAAAAGCTAGTTGTAACTTGTACCCCACTAGCCATCATCAGACGCTTGTAGTTACTTGTACCGGTTATATCGTAACGGTCATTTGTGGTCTCCTCTTCCCCATCAGGGAAACTTGAGAAACCCAGTCAGCTTTAACATTTAGAGGAAGTTTAAACATCGGAGCATAAAATTCACAGTTGTTTAGGTTGAAACTCTGTTTCCTGTCAGACCACATCTATCCAGCTCTTGTGCGATTGGGATCGTCTAACTGTGGCCTGCACTCAGGACAAGTTTCACAAGATGCACCCAGTGTTTACCCTTGTCTTTGCTGGCTTCCGGAGTCTGTGCATTGGACCCTGAGCCCTCCGCCTGTCTGATGGCAGTGTGGTCAAATAAGGGAATTTGCCTAATTACATAACTATTTTACTCCCTTAACTGCTTTTGGTGAATTCCAACTTAGCTGTTACATCCTTTTAGTACTTAGTATTTAGTATTTAGGATCAGCTCTAAGGGTGAAAAAACTTTTTTTTTTTTTCTGGTGCGCATTGGGGAGGCCAGTAGTGTCAGTTATGGCCTGGCTCTGAGACTAGTTGCCTTTCATATACTCTGAAAGAGAAAGATGGGGACAGTTTTACAATGACCTTTTTTCCCAGAATACAAGAGCACTGTCCCTGCCACCTCTCAGGTAACACCCCCACACAATCTGTTTTCTAAAGCCCGTTTGAAATACAGCTGAGGCTTTTGCTTAAGAATCTCTTGATTGAATGAATCACTAAGGGACCATCTTTTGCCAGCCTCAGGTGCTATGTGGAGTTCACATTCTGAAATGTTTAAAATTCTATATCCTAGCAAATTATAGTTAGGAATCTCCAAATTATGTTATCTCCCATGTAATGTATCATTTGCTAAGAGAAGGAAATGGAGAAGGCCGGGAGCAATAATACTTCTACTAACCAAAGCTTAGAATGAAGGCAAAAATACTTTGCTTATAGGAGTTGGAAAGAAGAGTCCTTGACTGATTGGTTTAGCCTTTTCCCAGAAATTCATCGGACAAAATTGATATTTAATGTTTTAGGAAAAGGCACTGTAGGCTCTGATTAATCCCGTTGCCTTATTCTGGACCTTTCGTTTATAGGCATATCACTGAATTTTTTATTTGCTAAAATGGTTGTCTTTGCTTTTTTTTTTCTTAATACTACCCTTTTTAGTTCATTGCATCTGGTTGCTGCCTTTTTCTTTTCTTAAATACATGTAGGATGAAATGTTTTACCTCTGGAGTGAAAAGTTGGACATTTCTTCCTCATGATTCTGTGGTCTGCTGGCATGCGTTGAGCATCTGCTTTGTGCAGGGCACCATGTTGTGTGCATCACCTGCATCATCTCACTCATGGTTGTTTTCAGGTTGAGTCTCAGAGAGAGAGAAACCTGCCCAAAAGCAAACGCTAGTCAAGGGTAGAGAGCTGGGATCTGCAGGCCGACTCTGACTGCAGGGTGTGTGCCTTCCCAAGCCTGTGCTGTGTCCCACCCTCAACATGAAACAGAGAAGGAAAAGAACCTCTGGCAGTATTAACTTCCCCAGAGGCCACGTCATATTAAACCCATCACTGATTCTGGAAGTGCATACTAATAAGTAAATATGAGGAAGAAGTGACCTCTACATTTCAAAGACAGCCTCACAACTCTATAATCTTGGGCCATATTCAGTTGCCCTTGTCGTAATTTAAAAATCATAAAGCTCTAGGTGTTAAAAACGCTCGATTGGCTGGTGTCTTGTTTCTGTCAAGATCACGTATTTGAACCGTTTATCAAACCAAACACTTCGATGAGACAGTATGTACAAAATCATCAGTGTCTTTAAAAGATTCCTTCCAACAAAGAGGGAAGACTGTATGAAATACTGTGAGTTCGAGCAGTGACCTCATTCCATCGAGGTGAAAGTATGGCGCTATTAGACCATCCATGGTTGGCATTTGAACCTAGATTTGGACTCGTCAAAAGCAATTACAACCTAGAAGAATGTCTGTGCTTTAATTCGGTAAAAGTTTAATCTTAGAGAAGAGATGGGCCCCAACTGAGAGTATGTGAGGCTGGATATGGGTCAGACAGCTGAGCCACTTGCTGCACGTGACCCACCTTGAGTCTTGCTCAGAGAGCCCAGCAGTCTCACTTTGGTCCCTGTGGCATTCAGGAAGGCAGAAGAAAAGTCCTGAATGCTAGGTGATTCCATTAAACCATCAGGATGGATGTAAGATACAGGATACACAGAAAGAGGCCTCCCACAGTAGGCAGGCGTGTGGATGCCTGCCCAGCCCTGGCCTCGGACGTAGAGGTAGAGGTAAGCCGTCCTGCAGGTGATCCCTCCGTAGCCGTGTTTGGGAAAACTCGCTGCTGTGAGATGGAGGTGGGCTGGGCCGATGTGATAGCATGGGGATAACCCAGGGCTGAGCTGTGGCCAAGGATTTCTCAATCCTTGAGGCCTTGGGGTCTCTTCCTCACACCGACCGGTTTTCAGACTTACCCCCTCAGTTTCAGGGTATGCTGGGAGTGTGTCTGTGGGGAAAGCCCCTGGTTTGGGATCAGTCAAGCTTGCCAGAGAAAAATGGATCTAAACAGGAATAAAATTTGCTGACCCCGGGCTCAGAGGTCAACATTTTCATTTATGTTTTTCATGACTCATTTTAAATTACAGTGCTCTACAGATATAGAAAGAAGCCTTCCTCTTCCCACCCTCCCCCAGACACCACATAATGGAAAAAGCAAGAATTTTCTGCATAAGCATGCCCCCCCCCCCTTTTTTCTTTTCTAAACAAAAAGCCTGTCTGATGGGACTTTTTTCCTGCCAGAATTCCCACTGGTCCACTGTCGCAATTTTTGCAAAAGACCATGATGAAAGAGGAAGGCCCATTTTGAGGTCTTTGCCTCTGCGTTCTGTGAAACGTGCTTGTGTTTCTGTTCTTGGTATCAGAAGAATGGTTATTTTGGAACCTACCACAGGCAAGTACGACCTGGGCTCTCTAACTTTTAAAGTCTGATTTTGATCGAAAAAAGATTGGTTAGCCGCTGTGAGGAGACACATAAAACTTTGAAAGGTTTTGATGTTTTGTTTCCTGTTGTAAAACAAAACAAAGCAAAAAAACATGTCCTTTCTTACGAACTCTGACTGGATGAGAAGATTTTCCTCAGAGAAAATTCATCTCTGGGATGAACCATCTATGTGGAGGTCATAACCTAGACCATTTTTGAAGGGAAGTTTCAGTGGATTAAATGAGGGCGGAATTTGGGAAGCTCAGAGTTCGGTTCTATCTACCACAGCTGTCGCTGGAAAAAAAACAAAACAAAACAAAAAAACCAACCCATTTTCGGCCTGGATCCTGGGCAGTCCCACAGTTGGTCACAGGCTTTTGTCTACACAAGTCACTGATGTCCCTTCACAGTGGAGGAGAGCGGTAGCCTGGGCCCGCTGGGAGTTTGGATCAACAGGCCTACCTTTCTTTCCTCCTCAGATTGTTGCCTGAGAGAAATCCGTGTCAGCCACCTGTGGGCAGACACTCGTGTCCAGGGCAGCCCTTTTTTGGCTGCAGAGGCAGTTGGGTGTGTTAAACAGAAGCTGCCCGGAGACCAGCTCCCAGCCCAGGGCTTTCAGCAGAGAGCAAGTGCTCAGTTAACTGAGGTGGCTCCGCGCAGAAACCGGAGTTCCTAGCTGTGGGATCCGGGTTCTGGATCATCTGCCGTTGAATGGTCACGTGGACCGGAGTGGCAGGGGCCTATCTGATTGAGACCATGTACAATGGTTCCTTAAGCTTCATGGACAATTGAGGAACTTCAGTTTCCTTTCTTCCTCTTGTTTACTTCCTGCTCTTCTAGAATCAAGTATTCTGGTCTCTTACAATGAGAAGATTAAACAGCTGTAATTTAAATTAAAGCATTAATTTGGAGAGTTCTGTGGCCGCGTGGATTCTGTCTTGACTAAGATGACACGCCTGTGGATTTGACAGGTGCATATAAGCTGGAGTGTGGCGTTTCGGGGGCACAGCAAAGTTCTGTGAATCGCTGATCCTTGGTGATCTTTTATTTAGACATAAAAACCCTTTACCATTGAAACAATTTGACTCAATTATTTTTTTCCCGTTTCTGGTTAGGTACAAGAGAAACAAAGCATCTGAACGTGAAACGCAGTTGTAAAGAGTACATATGCATGGGTCCAGGGCTAGGGGTGGAAAATTCTGGTCTTTCCTTCGTTGGGACTTAGTAGCAAGCATGTGTTGAAAGTTTCTTACCTAAATGGGTCTTAATTAAAGACTTTAGGGTGTATTGCTTTTAATTAGATTAGTAAGCTCCCTCAGTAGTCCTTGTGAAAACTTGTCCTCTAACTGCATATTTTATATCAAGGAAGAAGTTAAATTTCATGGTATGATGAAGAGTATTTGCTGTAACCATAATTGTAGCTCATGCTGAATGTGTGAATGCTGCTGTTCGCTGAATAGTGGACTCGTCAGATCCATGGTAATATTAAGTTTTCTCCCTTTGTTTTCTAATAACCATCCTAAGACGTCGTAGTCTTTCGGGAAATATCCATCTTTGAACTCAGGTCTCATGTGGCTGTCAGTGGGACTAGAGGTAAGAAATGATGTTCAACTGAACATCCCCTAAGATTCTGTGATATTTTATTGAATAACACATCCCATGGGTTTTATAGACAATTTCTACAGAAGTCCAAAGTAGTGTGCCGTTTGATCAACCTCCCTGCATCCCTTGGGCATGAGGAATTATTTTTGTTATTGAAGGGACAAACCAGGGGTGAAGTGACTCACAGTTAATTGCTGGATTAAATCAGGCATCCAAGTCCCTCTGCTTTGGGTTGGTTCTCTGAGACCCGGCTGCTGTCTTCAAAAGGAAGAAACCCATTTCAGTGTCCTAAAAGAACATAGCGTGCAATATGTGATGTGTCTTACAAACTCTTTTTTCCCGCCCCCTTCAAAAGAGCCTCCTGGCTAGAGGAAGATTTTGAAATACTTTTTTTTTTTACATGAGCAAATTCTTACTGTATTTCATAATTATTTATTGCACTGTAAATGTGCAACCGTCGTTGCACCTGTTGGAAAGTTTAGGAATTCTGATAAATAGGATTTTTTTCTTTGTTATTTCAAGTGGGTTGAGTATTGAATATGCTCAGTTGGGGTGTTTGCGGGCATTTGGAAGCTCTACAGGAGATGGGGTTTGTTACTGATGTGGGATCCCACAAGCAACCATTGCACTTTTGTTCATTGTCCTTTTTCATTGTTCTTGCTTACTTCGGATACACTTGTGAACAGGCTGGGCTTCGAACAATGCCCTTGTCTGATCGTTCGTCCTAATTACTGTGACTAATTTGCTGTGTGTCCTAAAGACAGTAACATACGTCACTTGGGTTTTCTCATCTGTAAGACTGAATTTATTTATTTATCTAGGTTTTTTTTTTTTTTTTTTTTTTTGGCAAGACCGAATTTAATGACAGTCTACCACACTGAGGATTTTGGCGGGGGCGTCATGGTCACAACTAAGCCCCTGAAAAATAGTTAGGCTATTAAAAATCAAGGGTTTGGTGAAAACCAAAAACTCATTGATTCACAAATTTTAAAAACACGTTTGGCAGACACACCAAAAAAGTTCTTGAACTTAATTGATAGCTTGAGATCTGAAGGAAATGAAAGAGATTGAAATTGTTCAGCCACAGGAAATAAGGACCTAGAGCCAATTTAAACATCTGAAAATTGTATGCGCCAGTGTTTTATGGAGGATAGTAATGAATTCTTTTATATTTTCTTCACTTGACTCTCCCAAGAAGAAATGAGACTAATGGCATTACAGGATTTAGCACCAGCAGTGATGTTGACCCATTTTCTGAAAGACATTCTTGACTCCTGCCTCCACTTACCATGAAGGGAGCAGTGAATTTGCCAGACACCTGTGTGCATGTTGCCTCTAACGAAAGACCACTGGCATATGCTTTGTTTCTTAAGACAGTGTGTCTTCATTTGCACTTAACAAGTCTAGTCACTTGGAAGATGTAGTCTGGTCAACTCCTGTATTCTTTTTACATTGTATGTCTTCATTACCTACACCATTTGGGGAGAAGCCAGCGCACAGTGTTTTTTTTTTTTTTTTTTTTTTTTTTTAAGATTTTATTCATGAAAGAGGCAGAGACACAGGAAGAGGGAGAAGCAGGGTCCATGCTGGGAGCCCGACCTGGGACTCGATCCCAGGTGTCCAGGATCATGCCCTGGGCCGAAGGCAGGCACTAAACCGCTGAGCCACCCAGGGATCCCAGTCCACAGTTTTAATGTGCCATTTGGATATACTCTGTACTTACTTACTGCCTTCCTTTGTAGTAATGACACCATCAAAACCATGCTGAGGAAAAAAGACTGATTTTGCTCAATCATTTATCCATTTGGTGTGTTTCTTATTGAGGAGATTGTCGGGTCTTTTTTCTTACAAAGCCAAAATCACAGTAATGTAATAATTCACAACTCTTTTGATTTTTGTGTTTAATAATCATTGAGTAGCTCATTAGCTAAAGACGTTCTGAGTCCTGACCGGAGGAGGGAGGAAAAACAATCTTTCTAAACTAGTTATTTTTTTTTTTTTTCTTAAATAGTCTTAGCAATAAAGATTGCCACCTATTGGTTAAAAAAAAGAAGTAAAACTAAAAAATGTTTGCCAGTCTGCCAATCTAACAGGTAGTGGGTGTGATCAAAACACAATTATTTTGATGGTGCTCTTAGCTGAGGTATTTGAAAATGTGTGATGAGGAACCCTTATTCAGTACTTTAACATTTTCATAGCCAGTGTCATTAAATCACAGGAGATCCAGAAGGAAAGGAAGTGTGCTGCTCTCATGGTCCCTTTTAAAAGCCTATTTTTGAGACTCTGAGAATTCTCTTTTAATTGAATATTACATGGATAGATGCATTTTTGATTAGACAAATGTTGGAGGCTTGATTTTGAAAATAGTTTTCTAACTTTATTGTTAGTTTGGGCTTTTCTTCAATCCATGCTTTGAATCCAGCATTTCCTGTCCAACCAAAATGGGATGGGCTTGGTGACATTGGCCTTCTGTGCCTCTAGGTGCCAGGATCTGTTCTTCCAGATCATGAGTGGTACATAGAGAGCACAGCCCTGGGTGAGATCATCTCCCCATAGTCACTGAACGTCAAGGTGTATTGATAATTAAACACAACAACAGCAAAGTGTGTTGTTTTTGTCTAAGTCTCAAGTGGCTACAAACATGGAAAGTGTTCCTCATAACAATTCTTTCTGCAATGTTAGGATGGATACATAGATTCAACTATTATGAGTACTTGGATTTAACTATGAAATAGTGGTGTTGCAATTTTTAAAATTATTAATGCTGTATCATCTTAAATCCACCTCTCCTCCATGTCCCCAGTAGCTAAACACCTTTCACATCTCGAGAAAATTAAAACCTACATAAATTAGTGTCTTATCTGAGATGGTCTGTGTATGTATGTGTGTATTGGTGTGTAGCCTAAGAACTTAGGAATAAAGCCACCACTCTTCCTCTGTTGTAGCCTTACTTTTTGCTCCCCTGTCTGTCCAGGTTTGTAATTTAAGCCTTTTGATGTTAGGTAGTTCTCAAATAATTATTTGATACCCTTTGGTGGCATGACATACTCCGTTCATTGTTTTGGCTAAGGTTATTTACCACCAACCCCCCCTCCACTTCGCATTGGGAACCTAGTACTGGGAAATTGGGAGGACCATATGTTATTTGCTTTAATTTTTATATAGTACACCTATATATGTGTGAGAAATAGATATAAACTGTTATAAAGCAACATATTGGTGAATTTAAATGAGTAGGCTCAATAAAAGCAAAAACCCAACAGAAGAGTGGTTGGAGTGAGTCCATAAGAAATCAAGAAACGTTTCCTGAAGAAAGTAAAATATATTTATATTTTCCAGCAGCTTCCTGTGGCTGTCAGCAGTAGGCTCATACCTAGCATCGCTGTGTAATTTGAAAAGTTGAGGTGGAGGAGAAGACAGCTTTGTGAACGTTGTCAGGGAATTTAAGACACGAGCATTTTATGTCAGAAAGTCCAAGTGCATTGTTATAATCAGGCTGTGTAATTTCCTTCTGTAAAGACCTGCCCATTTACCAGTAATGATACCTTCTTTCTCTTCTATTTTTGTCCCTTCCTTTAGGAAAAGGAATATATGCTTACTCACTATTTAAAATTCAGAGTCATTTTCCTGTTCTGGTTGGTTTTCTTCTTAACGTGAACAAAGAGTAGACCTGGGTATATGTGTGACTTTGATGTCTCTTCAATTTCTGCTGTTCCCCCCGCCCCCCAACTATCCAACTTTTTATCCCCTTTTAAATTCTACTCTTTCGACCTTCACGTGTGTAGAGTGGTATCTCTCCTTGGTCTTTTTATAGTGTGTTTCCATAAAAGCAGATACACTGGGCCTTTTAAGTGCTGCCCAGACATTATCTACTCTGGCACTTAAGTGGTCCTGTCATGATATCCTATACTTCAACACATGGGATCAGACTATTTAATTTTATAGAATATTGTGTTGGGCAGGTGGATTTTGTAACAACCATCTCTTTCTCCAGTTGACATTGGTTAGTCTAACAGGCCGTCGTAGGAATACTGCTACCCTGCTTAGCTCCTGTTGCTGTGCTAGCACGGTAATGATTTAACCTCCCATAAAGCAGCATTTTAGTAGGTGTTTATAGGCATCACTTAGCAAGCATTTCAAGTACTCTGAATGGGAACTTCTGGGGGGGGGGGTTAACACAGATACTTTCTCAATCAGGCCACTATTTGAACATTGCCACACAGAAGGGCAGATGATGGACTATTTGGTGAGCAAATGAATTAATGGGTGAATATCCATGTCGGGCCAGTGACCTTAAGTTGTTTCCTTAGAGACCTAGAGATTCCTTGGGCTATTGTTCCTTGGGTGCCCTTGTTCACAGTCATTTATTACATGCTTAGCTCTATGCCAAGTACCGGGCTGGATGCTGGGGTCACCATAATAGCTAAGTAATCTTCACTGCTTCCTGTCAAGCTCAGAACCCAGTGGAGGGAAGCAGGGCCTACCTGAGCTGAGGGCCACTGAAGCTGTGGGAGCAGTAGTGTACCTGGACCTGGGAAGCAGGATGGAGGTACCTTCCATCACCCTCTCCATCCACTTGTGCCTCCCGGCCCTTCCTCGGGTGGCTGGGGCTGCAGTGCCCCCTCCTCAGATTGTTGGAGCAGGAAGAGGGAGTGGGTGCCTCACACAGGTTCTGGGATCTCAGTGACAGGGCCCAGCAGAGGATAGCAAGGCAGTGGGACCTCCCCCCTCCCCTCAACACACACACTCTCTGACATTGCCAGACCTCCATCTCCTTTCACCAACCCCTTGTAGGTCCCGCTGCTCTGTCCGTACCCTTGCCTCTGACATCATTTGCCAAAGGAAGTGGGTTGGATTATTCCCATTGGTCTTGACAAACTTGATAGAGAAGAGCGTTAGGCTTCCATATCTATATACTACAATTTTTATTACCCATCATATCATGGAAATATGCCCATTTGTGGTCATCAAAAGTGGAGTTATTCAAAATACTTTGGGCGAACTGGACTTCGCTGGTCAAGTCTGGGGACCTGACCACCCTTTGGAACATCTCTGGGGTGAAATGTGTTCTGAGTTTTGCACAGTCAACCTAGAAATGAACTTTAGAAACATCATCCCTATGTAAGTTGGGGCCTTCCTGCATTGGTAACTACCCAGGCTAGCAAAGCTTTGTTCGCTCTTCGATGTCCCCAGACTTTTGTGCTGATGCTTGGGGATTATGAATGGACTCTCTTGGAGTTCTTGGAGTTACTTACTGTCTCTCACAACCTGCTTACCGGAGCCCCTGAGCTAAAGGAAACCTAATTCATGGCCTGAAAGGTCTTCTTAAATTGAGAATGTGTGTTTACCTTATATGCATATTACTAAAATTACCCACTGCTCCAACAACTTGTTGCCTTGTGACTCCCCAAGGGAGAAGGGAAGTGAGGGAGATGATTCATTTCCTGACAATAATAATCAACTCTTAGGTTTTGAAGATAAATCTTTAATAGCTATCAGCATACAATGGGTTACTGCTATTGCTTTCAGATAAGGATTCCATTTAAACTACCTTAGGATGTTTTTTTTTTTTTTTTTTGTTTTGGCCAGGGGGCTTCTTTAAAGTGGTAGGTGATAACTGGTTCTGTTGGTTAACCTTGCCTTTGTCATTAAGGAAGTTAAAGTTCCTGGATTCTAGATTGTATTTTATTTATTTATATTTTAAAGATTTTATTTATTTATCCATGGGGGAGAGAGAGAGAGAGAGGGGCAGAGACAGAGGGAGAAGCAGGCTCCATGCTGGGAGCCCGATGTGGGACTCAATCTGGGGACACCAGGATCATGCCCTGAGCTGAAGGCAGACAGTCAACCCCTGAGCCACCCAGGTGTCCCTCTACATTTGATTTTAAAATTGCTATTTAACAATGCATAGTGGAAGTGTATTCCTAATAAAACCTTTGCAACACAGCTCTGATTGCCATGCTGTGCATAAGATGACTCAGACTCTTGGTTCAGAAGATGAAAGGTGCCAACTAATTCTGAGTTGGTATTTCAATGTACTGTTATTTTTTTTTAAGTGATCATTTTAATAATGAGCGTGTCTTTATGAGACCTTAGGGTCCTTCAGGTTTTTTTTTTTTAAGATTTTATTTATTCATTCATGAGACACAGAGAAAGAAAGGCAGAGACACAGGCAGAGGGAGAAGCAGGCTCCGTACAGGGAGCCTGATGTGGGACTTGATCCTGGGACTCCAGGATCACACCCCGGGCCATAAGGCAGGCGCTAAACCACTGAGCCACCCAAGGATCCCCCTCCTCCAGGGTTTTACTTGTTAGGCAGAAGTAAGGGGACTGGACATTTGTGAGCCATTGACTCATAGGAAGCACATGCACAGGTGCTGAAGTCCGTCTCCAGGTTGGGATTGGGTTGTGCAGAAGGGGGTGGGGGGGGAGTCCTGTAGGGCTGATGTATCAGCCACTGATTTCTGATGGCAGACCCAGCCGCAAAAGAAAGTCAGAAACTTCTCTTGTGAGCTGAGACTACAACTCCTGTCTGTCTTTCAAATCTTCCAGCCTTTTTGTGAGTCCGTTCCTTCAGACTGTATAAGTTTAGAGTCTGTCCTTGTCCACAGAGGGAAGTACCCAGTTGACAGTGTTGAGAGGGGGAGAAAGGGGTGAACGTGTGTCATCCGTGGAGGGACGCAGATCAGTTCCGTAGGCCCCGCCCGCTTCGGTTGGGACTTGGTGGTGGAGCCTTGGCTATGCGCAGAAGGAACGGCTGACTTTGGAGATGTTCTGGTTGGATCAGGAGTCTGGGCTTGGAAAACACTGCCTCGAGTTCACTAGCAGGAATGAGGCAGAATTCAGGATTTGATGTCTTGAGACCTTACCACTTGCCAAGTGTTGAGCAACCCTTCACATCTCCCTCATTGAACTGAAGAAGAGCTATGACTTGTCTCACGGTGAGTCCAGCGCTGATGAGAAAGGTTGGCTGCTTGCGTCTCTATCCTCCGCTGTTGAGACTAAGACTTAGTCTGTCCGAGCCTACTCCACAGCCGTCCCGAACCCAAGGATCAGCAGAATTACAGGCCCAATTTCAGGCCGACTTGAGGAGGTTGTGTCTAATGATGGGCAAGTACCTACATGTGTCTTTCATTATTCCGTTGCCTTAGGAGATCCTGTTTAAGTTGGCAGATACATTTACTGAAAGCAAAGCTTGTCACTGGTGAGATTACTGATTTCACCAAAAAAGAAAAAAAAAGTGGGGCGGGGGGGGGCGCGGGTGGGAGTCAGATGCCAAGGGAGAGGGAGGAGAATGTGTAGCATTTAAAAGTGCAGTGAAGCCATCAAGTTAACAAGAAAAAGTAGAATAAAATGTGGTTTCAATTTGCTGTACTGGGCTTGGGGTGATAATGTTTCACTAGTAAACGGGAGAGAAGGAGGGTGTGCGTGCGTGCGCGTGTGTGCGTGCTCTGAATTTTGGAATCCTAGAAGTTATTTAGAAGTTTTAATTTGTTTCATTCCCCCATTTCCATACTCTGAGAGTAAATTAGTAGTTTCAGGGTACTTGGTTATGATCAGAAGGAGGATGTGCAGATTCCTAGGCCAGAGGCCCCCCGCCTTTTTTGCGGAGAGGGGCTGCATTTCATTTCCCCGAAGCATTGGGTTCCCCGGGCAGAAGGACAAGTGTGTTGCAGGGCCCGTCCCAGCGCCCCGTGCTTACCTGTGTGACACCCCACTGCTATCCAGTGGCAGCTGTCTGTGTAGCACGGTGGCTCTGCAGTCGGCCTCATTCTTCTACCTTTTTGTGGCTCCTGCTTTTGTTTTTTGTTTTTTTCTCAGATACTATCTGACACCGTGCTTGGGGAGACAAGTGAACTATATGTCTGGCTTAAGTCATTCAGGGCAAGTGTGAACTTCTTGACCTTTCTCTCTTCTTCCTGGCAGTCCTTATTATTATCTGCGTTACTGTGTTTCCCCCTAAATTAGTAATATGCATTATTTTTCCTTGAATTAAAATTTTTTGACTACAGAATTAATGGTTAGTAGAATTTCTGTGCTTCAGAGCTTCAATTTAAAATGGGTCTTCACTTCTGTCTTCATGTTTATGCTTTGAACTGTGGTTCCCCAGTTTCCAAGTATGTTTCTTGACACTTACCCTACATTTCGGATGAGGATTTGTGGGTCCCATAGGATCGGAGCTGGATTCAGAGAAAGAGCCAGCCAGCAAATGGAATAATTCTGTCTTGTGAAAGGTTCCAGCCCTTTTAAACTAGACCCGGAGAAATAGAAAACAAATATTCTTGGGAAGAAAACTGGGTTTGTTAGTACTTGGCTAGAAATTTTAGGAAAGGAAAGAACATTTCCTCTGGCCTCAGGAGCACATTCAATGTGAAATATTACTGTTTTTAAAAGAGCTAAACTTAAATTATCTTTGGGTCATATATTTGACTTGAAAATAAATGGATCTAGTTCTTATTTTAAAAAAAGATTCAGAATCATCTTTTTAATAAAATGATAGACTGGAAAGTTAGGCAAGATGCTCTCACCACATCAGCTATTAACTCAAAACAGCTGGGACTTCGAGAGGTGTTTGCAAAATATCTACCATGAGACGGGAGATTGGCGAAATGTGGTACAAGTTAGTTCCAGCTGCACACATTTGCCTTATTAGAGTTCTTTATGGTAAATGAAACGCATGCTTGGTACATACTTGGGTGCTGTCCTGTTCTCTCAGCACTTGACTAAGCAGGTGGAAAGTTGATTTAGTCGGGGGATTACTGAAAACAATGAACTGTAAACCCATCTATGTCCATGCCAGGAGCTATTACATATCCACATTGTATCTTCCCATGAATTCCCCCCCCCTTTTATTTTTGCTGCTGTTTTTGTATTTTTACAACCTTTCCAGACCCTTGAGTGATTTTTTTTTTTTTTAAGGGTTTGCCATTTGGTTGCTAACATGGTAAGTAAATGTGAGCCTGCACGCTTGAATATCCCACAGCTCAGTGGACCAGTCCACATTTGAGCAAACTTCTGATGAGAGCTCTGCGAGCTCTCTGCTCTTCTGGCTCTGAGCAAATAGAGAGCTAGACCAGGAGAGATTTGTTGCTGACAAAAGAACAATTCTGCATCCTAAATCCCAAAGTGAACTGTGTAGGTGTTTTATTGTTTTGTATAGTCAACTCCCTTCTCTTGGAGCAGGGGCCGGAATGGAACCTGTAAGTATTTTCATTACTCACTGTAACCTTTTTTTTTTTTTTATGATTTTAATACGATTTAAGAGAAGCCACCCTTGGAAGTGCTTAGCTATGGTTCATATCCATAATTATGTTTCTTGTAGGTCTTAAAACTTTATATAATACAGGGGAGTAGATTGCACGAGCACAGTCTTGCTTTTTTTTTTTTTTTTTTTCAATGAGGCAAATTAAGCAGCATCTTAAATTAAATCAAGGTTTCCTGAGGTTCTGGAATCTTTTTTTTTTTTTTTTTTTGGAATCTTATTCCTAAATTTTCCACTGGGTAACCTTGAAATTCTCTTGCCTTTGTCCCTAGTTGACACGGATCAGGCCATGGTTCGTGCCACAAATGGACCTGATGATAACTCTGTGGCTAAACTTGCTGGGGAGAAAATCCTTCAAGGGAAATAGCTCTGGAATGGCCTGCAACGCTAGTCACTGGGTTGAGCCAGAAGCTTCTTAGAGGTTAACTCCTGAGAT
This sequence comes from Canis aureus, assembly GCF_053574225.1. NCBI lineage: Eukaryota > Metazoa > Chordata > Mammalia > Carnivora > Canidae > Canis > Canis aureus. The sequence continues at coordinate 54,257,279 of NC_135615.1, forward strand.
TTTCAAGTGAGCAATAGAATTTAATAGCATCTGATTTTCCGAGATTACCTAAGAAGAATCATTTCATCCCCTAATTCTCAAAGTGCTCACTTTTTAGTCCTTGTGACATTTTTGTCAGATAAAGATTTTTCCATGCTATGGATGTAGAAGAAATATAACCCACTCTTGCTGAAAAAGGAAAGGTAGTGCTGTAAAGGAACAACAAATGGCGAGTTCAAGGCTTCTCTGGGGTCTTTGGAAGTCTTCATTCTTGAGACCGGGCTGTGTGCAAATAGCATCTTTATCTGGTCGGCCTCTGATGGAGCCACATCATCTACTTCAGCAAGGAGGTGGTAAACAAATGTCACTTGTCAGCTGCTTCTTCAGGAGTCTCGTGAACCAAGCATGAGTTTGAAGCCATGCTCTGTGAAAGAGTCCTTGGGGGAAATGGGTTCATAATTTTATGAAGACAAGAGGGTTTGGGGGGAAATGCCTAGGCCTGCTTTGAGTGAGCTGCATTCTTATTTTGATTGACAGCTTCGCTGCTCTCAGTATTTTTTTTTTTTTAAGATCCCAGCTCATTGGTCTTCTTGGGAGGGAATCAGGGCACGAGTGAAACCCACGTGTTGTGAGTGTGCAACAGCGCCTCTCTCTAGGATTGGTTGTCATTAATCGCTCTTATAATAGACTATAATACGCACATCCATAAATGTTCCTATGTCATGCAGAACCTTATGTATGCTTTGCACAATTCCCAAAAAGCAGTGATTGTTTGGAACTTCAGTCTGTAAGACATTTCGCATTAGAATGCTTAAAAAAAAAAAAAAAAAAAAAAAACAACCCACAAATACATGGGCTTTGCAGGCTTGATAACCAAGTGCCTTTCTGGTGTGGTTTTAGGCTTTGTTTCCGAAGCACCTGGTTGCAAGTGCAAGGGACACAGAATTCATAAGGGCGGATTCACAGAAATCTTTAAAACCAAGTACTTGTTTATTTAGAATAGCACATTGTTCAAAACAATATCGATGACCCCAACTATATGTTTTCCTGCTGTGTTTAATGTAAACATCCTGAATTTATTTATTGACCTGTGTCTTTCTCTACCTTTTTTTTTTTTCTTGCTGTTCTCTTTAGGTGTCTCTCTCTCTCTAGTTTGAGGATCAAAAAAAACAAAACCAAACAAACAAAAAAACCAAAAAAGTACAAAAAGCATTTTGCAATCTTTTAAGTGCTATAGAAATTTTAAGGTATAGTTGTAGTATTTCTTAAGTTTACTTTTGTGGTGTGAGAGGTTGATTGTGGTTGAAGCACAGTGAGCATGGCTGGTGTCCTCACTGATCCTTTGGTCTCAGCTTCACAAACTCTTTCATTGACCAGAGCATTGTAATGATCTTAATGAGACCCAGTCTAATGACTCATAGCAAAGTACTAAAGAGCCATATATGTGGGTGTGTGTCTTCAGAGAACATAATGCCTGGAATTCTCTAATTAGAAGAGTGTGGCTGGAGATCCTATTGAAGTCAACCCTGTACTTCTGTGTGATAACACATGAAACTTCACTGGTCATTCCTATTTTCACTGTGATGGTCGATCAGACCCTTCTGGAAGAGGCTGGTTTTTGAGCCTCACGGGGTTACCAGAGAGACCAGGAGGCACAAACAGTCTCATGGACCAAGGAGGAGGATTAGCAAGAGAGTGAGCTAATAGAGAAGAATATTGCCAACATGGGGGAAAGGTTTGGGAAAGGGAGATGGAGATGCTCAAGATCAACCTCCTGTTTCTCACTTTGGCCTAGGCCTGGCTCATTGGAGGTCAGGGCACGCACGCTGCCAGCTGTAGGTTGGTGACCCGCCAAGCCAGGGTTGCGGTGCCCCTGGCACACGTCTTGGGGTAGAGAGCCTCTCCCTCGGGGCAGGGGCACCCAAGGGGGCGGCAGCATGCTGGCTGGGGCCCTCTGGCCCTACCATGAGGTGTACCACCAGGGAGGAATGGTGCTGCGTGGGCCTCAGCCTGAGGTGGGAGAGCCAGGGAGGTGCAAGCTGCAGGGCCCCGCCTAGCTCACCTGCACTGCCTGCCACTTTACTGCTTCAGCAGTTTGTATTATAGGAGCAAGTAAAGGGATTCGTAATTCCATGAAATATGGACAGATGGGTGATAGAAGGTGCTTCTTCATCAAAAGGAGCCACAAAGTTCCCTCTACCCACAAATTTCACTCCCTCGTGTCTACTGGAGAGTCTGGCAAAAGGCAGATAGAACTGAGAGACGGTGACCCTGCTGTACATGGGGCTAACCTTTAGTGATTGCAGTGGTCCCTATGCTCTTGGCTTACTGTCTGTGGGACGTCCCCAGAGGGAATGATACAGTGGCGACAGTCCGTGAGGATGGGGGAAAGGTGCCTACCGCATCTGAAATTCCTGTTCCGATACTACTTTTTTCCTGTGTCCTGCAAGACAGTGTTCTTCTTCCTTTGTTAAACAGTCTTTGTGGAACAGATTAACATTTTCAAACATTCACTGGACATTTCAAACATTCACTGGACATTTCAAACATTCATTCATATGACCTGTTACTTGGGTTTTTTGTTTGGTTGGCTTTGGATTTTTTCCCAACACCCTAGTATTTTTTTGTTCATCAGTAATCCCGGAGTTATTCGTGTATTACATTCAAGTCCTGGGCAAGAGAAGAGCTGCTTCTTTTGGGTGTAAAAAATCTCAATGAAACATTTGCTCAGGGCTTACATTCAGTATTGTTAGCAGAAATACAGAACACATTTGCTTAATTATTTTATTGATTGAGAGAGCGCAGGTGTGCAAGATGGGTCGGAGGGGAGGGGCAGAAGGAGAAAGAGAATCTTTAGAAGGCTCCTATGTGGAGGCTGACTCATGTGGTTTGATCTCATGACCCCCCCCCCATCATGACGTAAGCCAAGTCAAGAGTCGAACGCTTAACCTACCCAGGTGCCCCTTGCTCAGTTTTTTCCAGACAGCAAGTCCAACTCCTAATAGTCATAGAGCACTTGAAAGGAAGGATCCTAGCGATGATAACCCAGTCCATATAGCTTATGTCCAAGAAAACCAGGTCCAGAAGGACTCCAGTTACAGAGGCCCCAACCACTGTTCATGAAGAACCTTACCTGTGCTGGGCACCCCACAAAGCACAAGGTGCAGTAATGAGCATCCCTGCTCTAGATGCCGGCTTTGGAGACACTTCACCATTGAGGGGAAAAAGAAACGGGGATCATTTGAACCCAAGTCACAGCACTTCCAAAGTGATTGTTCAAATTGCATTTGCATTAAACTATAAGTAAGATCTCTTAATTAAGGATCTTATATAGGTCACAGTCCGTCATAAATCTCATCTTCAGGTGGTTCTCTTAGACCGAGAATTCTTGAACAGTTTGGGAGAAAAGGACTCATTTACCAGTGCATTCAGTGATCCCATGCTCTGCATCCCCGTAAGATGGATTTGGGACACATGCTGTGAATGACCTTCCCAAGCTGACATTCTCTTGGCAGTCTTAAGCTTCTTTCTTGAAACGCTGGTTTACATCTAAAATTAGTCTTTCTTTTTCAGCTGTTCAACACAGGCAGTGTGGACACACTATACAGACCACGCACTTCCTCCTGAGAGCGAATTTCCTGGGTTTCGTCGTCAAGTAGCACCTTATACCGAGTTGTGACCTGCATAGTCAAGTGCTAAAACCATTAAAATTGACACCTTGAAAGCCATGTTAACTTGATAAACTCTCAAAATGTCAAGTGTCTGATAAGGGCAGGCTCTTGTAAACCTCTCCTTTGAAACTCAGGCATGGTGACCCCCGCTACCTTCACACACAGCCCTCTCCCAGTAAGAGCCCACAGGTCTGGAGGGCGACACTGTCAATCTACGTTCCTGTTGCCTTTCCTAAATAATAATATTGGATTTGGGTGCCTTTTCGCTTTGTATACTGTTATATAATCTGAGCTGGGAACTGTTTTCCACTTCTGGTTTCTGCCACTCATAAAAAAACATTTCACATTTGAGGAAAACAATAACCAGCTTTGACTTTTTAAAGGAAAGAGTTTTTCTTCCAGGTCCAAAAGGGAAGCAGAAATTTGAGCTGTGAAAGCCTTTTTTTTTTTTTTTTTTTAAAAAAAACATCAGTTAGGAGCTGGGTTTAAGCCTTACATTCCATATACTAGGAAAAGAATCAAGTTGTAGGACCCGGGAGCAAGCAGCACGGGTACCTACCTGTTAGAAGAGTGACGGTATTTAACAGAACAGGATGCCCTGAGATTGCTCCAACCTTGCCTGCCGCCTTTGGAAGTGCCCAGCCTGCACTTAATAGTGTCACCAACACAGCTGAGCAAAAATAGTTTTCCACTTTTTTTTTTTTTTAATGAGTGGATTCATTAAATGGCGTGTTTTGGAAAGAGGGCTGCATCCAAGACCTTGAATTGGAAGATGTGGGCCTTTAAAAAGTAGCACAGCATGGGAGCATCTTACCAGGGAGAAAGCACCCTCGCTTGGGCTCCTCCTCCTGCCTAGACTGCTCCGTAGACCTCCCTCCCTCCACCCGGCTGTGTTTGTCTGTCTTGTAGCCAGTGTCAGACATGTGATCATTCGTGTAATCTTAGAAATGACATGATGGGGGCTCGTGTTGTCAAGACGTGAACCTAAGCAGACCTTGGACCATCTCCCTTAATAGCTGGACTGTGGCAGCCTTTCCCTGATAATGGCACTTTTGTCAGCTGTGGTCAGCAGACTGCCACACGGGGTGGGGGGAGGCGACGGCTGTGTCTTCTGGAGCGGCGCTGCCCTAGTGCCATCCCCCAGTCACGTGTCGCAGGCACACTGACCCGTGAAAGTGCGGCCAGCCCCGAACGGAGATGTGCTGGGAGCGTAAAACAAGAAATAAAGAACAGAAAATAGCCCATTAGTAACTTTTATATTGATTCTATGTTGAGATAATATTTTGGATAAATAGGGTTAAGCGACAGATTACATTTTCTCCTGTTCGTTGGTGCTGGTAATGGGGCTACTAGAAAATTTTAAATTACATGTGTGGCTTATACTTGAACGCTACCATTCCAGGGTATTAAAAGTTCTTCTGTCTCCGAATCCGAATTTCTGGAATATGTTCTACTTGGTGACTGTTTCTGTAAATTCTGTTCAGCATCTTTTCATATGTATCTGTCCTTTCTTCCAAAGTAAATGATCATCTGGTAGGACGCAGGACCGTGGAGATGGTTGGTATCACAGTGTGGTTTTTAAAGATTTGGGGTGTTTGTTGGCCACCACGACTGGCAAGTTCTTCCCTCGCTGGGTAGGCAGAGGTCAGATAAGCTCAGCGTCTTGCACAATGTCATAGAATCGGAAGAAGACAGTAGAGAAATGGGCCGGTGCGGAGCAGAGTGGCTGTTCTTGATCTGGACAGCTCTTTCTTTTTTTCTAACTTGGTTGTCTGGCTCTAGGCGGTCCCAGTTGCCAGGGTGGTGGGCTGGGCTGTACCCCACACACCCCCCCCAAAAAGATGCAGTCTTTAAGGAAACCAGATGCCCTAAGGGAATCTGTGAGCCAACACTCTGGTAAAGAAGGATTTCGAGGGGTGCGGGTGGGGAGGGACCTTTATGTCTCAACGAGATGACCTCTGTCGGGGAAGTCCTGGCCCCGGGTGAGCCTGGACTAATCACCTGCCATCTCTGAGCCACTCCCGCTCTGTAACATGGAGATGCTGATGCAACCTGCCCCCACAGGGGGATGATTTCATTAAAGCAGCTTAGTGCCTGGTGCATTCTCTGTGCACCGTAGTAAGCGTTAGCGCCTCGGTACCGAGAGCCTCAGATGTGACGGGCAGCCCTGGCTGTGTCATTTCTGCCCCTGTTGGGCTGGGGATGGTTTCCTACGGCGGTCTCCGAATGCCTGAGGGGATGCCAAGAGTCCTGGGAGGAAGCGGATCCACTGCAGAGACCCGGGTTCGGGTTGCAGAGCGCCCACCTCGGAGTACCGTTACCCCGACGAACCCCTGGGCCTGCTTGGCCAGGGCCGTGTGTGCTCCCCGAGCGAGCCGGTTTTGCGGGGACGCCCCCTTCTCCCCCGGAGCCCCGCGTGTATTGGTCAGAAATCGCAAGATGCCAAGCGGGGCTGCGTTTACACGCACCTGCTCAGGGGAAGTGCGTACCTGTGGCCCCGGGGGTCCGAGGTGCAGGCGGACGTGGCCCTGCCTGCACGGATCAAGTGACCTTGCTGTCCTCTGCCCTCCCGCCTTCCCCGTACCCAGTGAGACGGACGTCCTTGATGGAGCTGTTGGCGGGACTCCTGGGAAGGAGCAGGTGCCTCGAGCCGCATCCAGGTCGGCAAGTGTCAGCCCTTCCCACCTTGCTTCCCTTGGCCTGCCTCTTAGGTGGCCCTGTCCTGGTCGTGATTTAGGGACACATCGAAGAACAAGTAGGAAGCGGCCTCCGGTTCGAGCCACACGCTGGGAGGAGGATGTTGGAGAAATGTTCTCCTTCTCTTGAGTGTGATCACCTGACAAAGTCAAAGTTTGGATCTGATGCGCAGAGAGGAGCTCCAAAGAGATTCCCGGTCCCTCGTTGGAAATTGTATAGGTTGAGGTCGCCTGATGAAACGGAATTAAATTTTTCCATTTTTTCCCCCATTCTTTTCATTCATTTAACCAGTTCGCTCCCCACCTCACCCCCCCTTACTTGAAGTAACTTTTTGCCTGCCACTGACAGGGTGCCTCCCTGTGACTTGGGTCAGCTGTGCCGTGCAATGACGTAATGGCTAAAGAGAATAGGGTTATTTGGGGGGTAATTCATCTTGAGATGTAATTCAGTGGTTTTATGTTGGCTCTGTGATTCCCTCAACTTTAACGTTCCAGTTAGAACTTTTAAGATCTAGAAATTAGTTTAGAATTACTTAGCTAAACCTTCTCACTTTACTGATATGTGGGTTGGGGGGGGTGTATTAAATGTTTTCTTCAAAGTTCCCAACCTGTTACTGAGCCTTCTAGAACTAATGCCCTCACCTGTTGCACAGTAGCTTTTCAATCGTTTTTTTGGTGTCATCCAGTTACAAGCATAGGTAAAGGTGTTTAATAGTTTTGTTTTGTTTTTTTTTAAGTAGAAGTCACAGAGACGATGCAATATGTTACAAAGCCCTTCCTAGTTTCTTCAGTAGTTTACATACCGTGGCCCCCAAAAGAGTAAAACGAGTTTGTGGCTTCAGTAGGATAATGCAAAAAGTGACCAACAGGGGGAAACCTAGTACATCCTTTTGGAATTAATGCACTTAACTTCTAGCCCCTTTGAAAAAAAAAAAAAATTACCCAAGCTCCTGTTGAAGCCAGCAAAAAACATCTGTTGTTTTATTTATAGCCTCAATTTCTAAGAAGCATATTCTATAGCAGATGAAAAAGAAGTTGACAGCTCATAATTCAGAGAGTCACTGAGGCCTAATCTGATAGAACAAAATGTACAAAACTCGCCCCCTCCTGGGGTTCAGGCCCTATCGCTTCCCTTTCCCCCCGGAGACAGAAGTGGTGCAGGAGAGAGACAGAGCCCAGGTCATCAGGGTCTGTCGGTCGTGAGGACAGAGGTGGCCCTGAGGCAGGAAGGCAGAGAGGAGCCCCCCAGGGTGGGTGATGGCTTCTCCCTCCGGGGTGTCCCCCAGGGGCAGCTCCTCCTGCCCAGCATCGCACTCATTTCCATTCTGGTTTAACCCGCGTCTTCCATCTGGGAGCTTTTAGCAGTATGACATCTTCTAACTGTCACAGTGTGTTTTCTCTCAAGAACCCCAAGTTGTTGATCAGAATGGCTGATGGAACAGTTCCGTTTCTGGGTCCAGCTTCATCTTTTTGACTTCACTCCTTTTCTTTGAACAGGTCACCCTAGCTGGTTGGACATAGCTGCTTTCCCCCTGCTGACTTGTAAGCAGTTGCAAAATACATCCACTCCTCAGATAGCAGCCGTCGATGTGTTTCTTTTTTTTCGTTTTAGCTTCTTTCTGAGAGTCTTTGTGGGAATATGGTCAGACTTCTTTCTGTAATTGATAAAGTCTTTTATATTTTGCTTCTGTTCTATCTTGTAGGGCTTCCTGTATATTTAAAACAAGGTAGATGGGTGTGGCAAAAGTAAAGTGTCTATGGCGTAGTACTATGTATCAACCTGGGTTTTTTTGTTTGTTTTTTGTTTTGTTTTTTGAGAATTTAGTGATGGTGGTCCAACTGCTGCCCAAATTGACCCTTCTAAAATAGTGACCCTTAAAAGGAAAATTGCATCTGGCGTAGAAGTCCATGAATTTCTGTACCTGAGAGGTGAGTAATCTGCTCAGTTCACTGGTGATCGTTAGTATATCATGAGCTAGGGACACTCATTAGCCCCCCAGAATTCATCACATTTATCAAAGGTAGTGAAAGCATACTGCTCCATTTTTAAGTTTTTTAATCTAAATCCTTTACAAAATTATTAAGGATTGTGCTTATTTTATCTTAAAATTGCTAACAGTTGCTTTATTATAAGTGGATAGTTTCGTGTATCAGTGATTTTTTTAAAGATTTTTTTTTTAATCTGACTACACATTTTCTTACATGATTTTTTTCTGCAGTAGCTGAATAGGGAATTTTCTGTTCATTATTTTCTGGCCCCTTGTCTTTTTTGCTTTGTTTTTGTTTTCTTCCCAATACCATAGACAGGTAATCTTTTTCCTTTTCTCTCCCTCTCTGATCATGAGCACTTTAAGTCCTTTCCTGTACCTATCAAGTGTATCTTACTAAGATTTCATTTTGGGATCCGTTGAAATAATAGTTACAACATACATGCATTTGTCAATTATTTGCCGGGCTCTTTCTCCACCTGATGATTAACCAGAATCGTCCATCTGTACCTTGCTGAAAGTGATAAGCTAGCCAGCTATATTTAGCTGAGTGAAACCTATTACATCCTTGGGGAAGAATGCGCTTAGTTTAGCCTTATGAGAAAATATTTAATAAATGCCGTCCTCAAAATATTTAGCCTGGCCGAGTGGGCTGGCAGGGTTTCAGTCCTGATAAAGCAGAGGTGATGGCGAGAAGCTGGCCCACCAGCCCAAGCTCACACTGAACACATGCCCCTCTTGTCATTAAGGGGTGTCATTGTGGGTGCCTCTTCTTGCCCATCCATTTCGATCCTTATCCTCTTCTCGTGGCTTTGTGACCCCCACCCCCTGCCAAATGGAGTCCTACAGTGCATCTCCCTGAGGAGGCACCCGAGTTTCAGGGAGGGTTTACTGCTGCACAGCTTTGGCTACTGTGCCTAACTCTTCTCAACCTGTTTCCTTAGCTGTAAAATGGAGGCAGTCACAGTACTTCACAAGGTCGCACAGATTAAATGAGATAAAACCCTGAGCACAGTTCTAGTGCTAAGTGTTAAGTACATGAGAGGTCTCAGTTATAGATAGAAGCAGCAGCAGCAGTACTAGTGTGGGTACTCGCGGTCCTGGTGGCGGTAGTATTTCCTATTCCTCTCCTCCTAGCGGGGACATAAACATCGGAGTCCCCTTGAAATGAGACCAGGTGGGAGGAGCTTCATTGGGAGGTCAGGGGAACTGAGTGCTAGTCCTCAGCCCGAACTTGACCGTGGGACGTTAGCAGGTGCTGACCCGTGTGATCCCTGTCCCCACGCGCCACAGTACGCAGGTGCACGGGGCCGCAGGGCCTCTGCTGCTAATGTCTCTCTTTCGATATCTAATTAGGTATGATATCAGATCTGATTAGATTTGATAGCCAGCCTCCCCCCTCCCCGGGTCAGTCCCATCATCTGCGGGACGCCCGTTTAGATGCTGGGCTCCTGGGAGCTGGTGGAGGCCCTGAAGCTCAGGACATCTCGGCGATAGGTATTGAAGTGGGACGGTTAGCCGCTGGGATTCCCTCTCCCTCCCACAGCGATCTGGGGGACCAGCAGCAGGGGCTTCACGGGAGCTTGTGGGCTAGGCGGAGCCCTGTGGCACCCCCCAGATCCGAATCAGGTGATTCACAAGCACGATGAAGTGTAGGAAGCCCTGCCTTTGTGAATATTCTGACACATCTGGAAGGTTAAGTTTCTGAAGTCCCTATAGAATTCGTATCTGACACTGATTTTGTTCTAGACTTGGCCGTTTCTTTGGGTGTAGCGAATCGACATTTCGGTCACCTTGGGCTGCTGTGACAAAATACGGTAGACCGAGTGGCCGAAACAACAGACGCTTACTTGTTCATCCCGGTTCAGGCAGTGGCTGGACGTCCGGGGTCCGGGACAGCTTGGTTGGGTTCTCGCAAGGGCCCTTCCCTGGCTTGCACGCCGTTGTGGCCTCTCTTCCTGCTCTCACATGGCCATCACGATGGCCCCGCTCTCGTGACCTCGGTTAAACTTAACTCCCTCTCCGAAGTCCCCTCCCCGGCTACGGCCAGGCTGGTAGTTAAAGCTCCGTCGTGGGGCTGGGGGAGAGGGCGGACGAGGCAGCGGTCGGGAGCAGCTGCTTTCTGCCGCCCACTTTGAGATGCTTCACGAAAAGTAAGACGGATTGATGGATTGATTGGTAATGAAACATGACAAATGTTGCTTGTGGGCACTCACTGTACAATTCTTTCAACTTTTGCTGTATTTTAAAACGTCAGAGAGCAAGCCCCAGCTCTCTGTGTAGTTATTAGAATCAAATCTGGGGTTCTTTCCTCTGATTTCCATCCAGGCTTTGTTAAGAGGCCGGTCCCACCCTGCTGGGCCAATCTGCCTCTTGGGCAGCTCCTCCCTCTTCTGGCACTTGCTCCTTGGTCCTGCAGCGCGTCCTGCTTTCTCGCAAGTTCCGTGAGGGTCCCGCTTAGATCAAGATGCTCCTTTCAGGTCTCCCATTTCAAACCGGTGATCTCTTAACGGGTTCTCTCTTCTGTGCTCTTTTCTGATCAGAGGATCATTAATTCTTGAGAGATGGGGGGGCCTCTCGGGTTACATGGGAAGACCCTGCTTTATGAATTTGAAACATTTTTAACATTTATATTTTTATGCATTTGACTGAAATCTGTGGTCAGATACCAGTGGGAGAGAAGCGAGTGGCTCTGCAGCTTCACCCGGAGGCCCTGCCTCCCTCTTGTTGCTGGAGGGGCTCTCGGTGCTTTCTGTTTAGGGTATTAATTACCGCATTAAGAAATACCTTACGGTGAGGGAGAAGGTGCTGCCTTGCTTATCTGGGGGGAGCGCGGGAACTAGCGTTAGTCCGGGTAGCCGTATTGAGCAGGCCAGAAGGTACCCAGGCTCCCCACGGGTGGGATCAGGCATCAGGTATCTGAGTGTTGTGCAACACCATTATCATAGCTCCCCTGTAAATTAGGGAGATTTGGCAGCAAGTTCTGGCAAAATAGGTTTCTTTCCTTACTGGGACTGACTTGTAGGCTCCCAGGGTTGGGGGCGGGTGGGGAAACAGGTACAAGCTGAACTTCGGGACACTGTTTACAAGCCTCGCAACCTTGACCACATGACTTAATTTCTGCAAGGCTCAACTTCCTCGCCTTTGGAGGCTGGATAATAAGGGCTGCTAGGAATAAAGAAATGAAAGCCTGCATGGGTGTGGGGCTGTGACTCCCAGTGGACGTTCAGGGGTATCCAGGCCACACGTGGTCCAGCACCCATCCACGGTGCTGCGTCCTGTGATTTCCCTTCCCCCTTTCTCTCTTGGCGGCTGCTCAGCCACGCTTCCTGTGAAATCTTCCTAAGCCAGTGGGCCCACTTCCCCCAAAGTCCCAGAGACTCACCTGTAAGTGACACCCTGGGGTGTGAAGAGGGGAGTCTCTTTCTTCTCACTTACCTCCTGCAAACATTTTAATGTTTGCCGTACACCGTCAGTTGTCATCTTGGACTGAGACTCCAGTTTGGGTGGCGACACTCGTGATTCATGAGGCTAGCCTGGCAAAGAGGAAGTCTGATCTTGCTTTCAGTGATCTTTCAGCCCTGAGGTTCTAGCTAAGGTCATCGTCCAAAGCAAAGCTGTAATGTCTGCTTCTGTTTAATAAGATCTCTGCCTGCTGTCTGTGTCCTATACTAGGCTGTGGTCTAGAAACAAAACTAAATGGGCAGAGATCTCAGATCCCTTTCATTTGTTTTTAAGCTGTGGAGCAGAAGGGATAAGTGGGAGAAGATAAAGATATTAAAGACTAATTAGTTTAGGGCGTCTGAAGAGATTTGCAAACTTCCTATTTAAATCTGTTGACAGGTCTTTTCATTCCCTCTGACGACTTATCTCTGAAAATAATGTAGTTATGGCTGACGATTTCTTTCCACATAGATGCGACTCCTTTTTATTTTTTCCCCCCATACTTTTTTTTTTTTTCTCCTCCCTCCTGAAAAAACAGTCCTTGTTTCTACTACGTTGGATATCATTCCAGCTCCGTTTTTCTTTTACGGTCAGAAAACTCAAGGATGATAACTCAAATACTTGATAGGGGAACAAGGGCAATATATTGAAAATAATGTGATATTTTAGGTAGGACTTCTGAAAAGATCATTTTGTTTATGTAACGAAATAATCTTTTAAAAAACATTGAAAATTATTTTTGTCTCATTTATATTACTTTCTGGTCTTAAAAGTTGCCATCACAATTAAAAATCTATAATAGTGTAAAAGATTACATCAATAATTCTAAATTCATAACAGCTACCCATTAGTTTGTGCATTCTGCGTACTGGACACTGTGCCTGCCGTGTTTATCCGTATAATTCATTCAATCCTTACTGCGTTCATAATTATTCCCATTTTACAGATGAAGAAGCTGAGGTTCAAGTTAATTAACACGTCCAAGAAATAGACTCAGTAAGTAGGGAAATCAAGATTAAATCCCCGGTCTCGTTGGCTCTAAACCACATGTGCTTTTAATAATTGCACTACTGCTGATTGAACAGGTGTGTTTCAAAGCAAAGGAAACCATACTGGCTTTGGCTTTGTTTTAGTTTTTTAGCTATACTGTCTCAGCCAGCGTGTGTTGGCATTGTGCCAGTAGAAACTTAAAAAGCTTAAATGTCAGGATATTAACCATTATGGACATAAGGCATGAATGTGCTTATACAATTTATTTCAGAAAAGCTTTGGGATTCGTTATATTTTTTTGCCCACCAGAATGTATATTTTTCATTTGAAATAACGAGAGAGGTCGTTTTCAGAGAGAAATAAAATTTTGATTCGGCAACAGTTAATCGACAAACATCTTGATTTAATATTGACCCACGCCTTGCACATACACTTTCTTTTCTGTGTATTTGTATGACATTTTAAAAGGTAAGTGGCAGTTTTTCATGTACTTCCAAGCTACTTCCATCAGTAATGAAATACTCGGCTTGGGCAGTCTCTGGAGTCCCAGAATTTCAGCTTAAACTTTCCATTCGTCCCTGCCAGGCACTGACTCTGAAATATCTTTTTTTATGGAGACCGCCTCCAAAAGGTGCAGCTGTGTGCTGGTTTCATCTTGCATTTTGTAGCGGCGTTGGCACCATTTAACGTGAGGAATGCCACTGTCTCCCACACACCACTGGTGCCCAAGGACTGTTCAGGCCTGTCCATGTTCGTGGTTTGGGAAGGGTCTGAGTTTGGCAAGAAAGCTCTCCTGTTCCATGTGATTGGTTGTCACCAGGGTTAAGGTAGAAAAATAGAACTAATGGAAAAGGCAGCGTCTTGATGTGTCATCAAAAATTCTTTCTACAGTCGGGGACACCTAATTCATTGGTGTTCCTATCAGTGTTGAAGGCTGGTTCCTCTTGGGAAACAGTCTGTGTCTTGGCTCTGTTACTTCTAGAGCCTTCTGCTGTTCTTTCTTCTTTCTCCTTAAGTAATACTGATTTCTTTTGGTGAAAACTGATCCCACTAAGTCAAAAACTTAGTGTTGGACTCTAGTGGGGGAATCTGCGTACTCATCCAGGTTCTTAAGGGTGGACTTGGCTCCCCAGACTTGCATCCTGGCTGCAGCAGGCTTCAGAGCCAAAAAGCACTCCTCATTCAGGTATAAAAATTTGTCTGGAAGATGAAACCCAGTAACAATTTATAGATAAACATCGTGAGGGTCACACTGCGTCATTTTGTGTTTTCTTTGATAGTGACCATATATGATCTGTATTTTTTTTTTTTTTAGTTCCATTATGCTTTAGTTTATTGAAATATACGATGTGGTGCTTTATCAGGGACCTTTCAAAGAACGACTTGCCACATTTGGTAGTGCCTGGCAATTGTCATTTCCTGCTGGGATGTCTTAAAACGGCATGTAATGGAAAAGGAAAGACTGACCTTGCGTACTTAATAAAATTAGAGGAATAGTTGATTTTATTTAGGATTGTTGAAATAATTAGTATTTTGCCTTGAGATACTTTTTAGATTTTTGATGTCGATTGATCCTGCAGCCTGAAGTAGAACATGTGAACTTTAAAAGACTTCTTGGGTAGGGCTTCGTGTTCCCTTATGTTTAAATATTTGAAAGGGGAAATGGACTGAATCACAGATTTTGTACTAGGGAATAGGAAATCCCTGAATTGTTATTCAAAAAATAAGGTTATAAAATTTCTCTTTTAAAACTTCCATTGCAAAACCTGAATCAGCTGTAATGATTCAGATGTTTGAATAATAGGTTGTTTTTTTTTTTTTAATAATAGTTTATGTCAACATTAACTCTGTGGGAAATCCACTAGACATGTTACAAGAATCGTACCCGTACCCTCTCTATGTACATCTAGCTTTGTCCTTGAGATTCTGGTGTCTCTTTGAGAAAAGTTCTAGTGTTGCCCTAGGTAGGTACCTGGTGGTTATCACAGTGCTTTTCAAACACTAGATGTGACTATTTTTTTATTTTTTATTTTTAGAGAGAGAGAGAATAGGGTGGGAGGGCACAGAAGGAGGGAGAAAGAGAGAATCCCAAGTAGGCCCCACGCCTGATGGCAGAGCCTGAGGCAGGGCTCGATCTTACGACCCCGAGATCATGACCCAAGCCAAAGTCAAGTTGGACCCTTAACCTCCTGAGCCCTCCCCCCCCCCCCCCCCCCCCAGTTGGACGCTTGGACGCTTCACCGCCTCTTGATGTAACAGTTTTTGAGTGAAACACATGAGATTTTGTAGCTCAGGATACTAAAGGTAAACTACCAATTTTTTTCTCCCAAGGAAACCTAGAAAAGTCTAACGTAAGAAGATTTGACGGTTTTTTTTTCCCTTTTTTCTTCTTCAAGCCAAAGGGAATACATAGAGAAGATGGAAACCCTGTTCTATATAGTAGCTGCCAGCCCAGTTCTAAAACAACTGCTGGGTGCATATTTCAATTGCAATTAGGTGAAATCTTTAATTATCAGTTAATTTAACTTTCAAATTTGCCTGCAGAAATGATGGTGTTGATAAGATTCTGGGAGGAGATAAACCTTTTATTAAGTAATTCCATTTTCAGTTGCCAACTTTAAAGATTTTTTTTTAATTAAAAAAAAAAGGCCTGAGTAAAATTTATGAGGGTGGGGACAGGGGGACGGGGCATGTGTGGCCATGTGGGATTGTGTATTTACTAGTTAATCTTCACCTTTTTGTATCTAGGGCTGTGCTCGCTAAGACCTGTAAGTTTGAGAAGCCTAAAGAGAGACACTACCGTGGATTCCAAACTAGTATTTTCTCCACACCGTTTCTCTAGCCTTGTTTTCCTCTTGCCTATGCTGATAGGACGATGCATATCAGTTTGTTCAGTGCAGAAGGCATTTTGCAGGGAGGACATTTTTGTGAGCTGATAATCTTCTGAGGCCAGAGGAAGTAGTTTATAGTTTATCAGAGGAAATGAAACGGTATATGCTCTTTTCACCTCACAGTGTAGCCTGATTTTACAAGGCTTTTAATGAAAAAGAGTAAATGAAACTTGCGATACATCTGGTATTTTCAGTGCTTTTCAGCTGTGCTCACATTATAACGTCTAGAGATGTGGGGCATGTCATTGCTGGCTTTCTTACTGTGATCGCATGTCCTAAGACATAGTACTAACCCAAACTGCATCACTAGCTCCACGCCTGGGCCTCCTGGTGGTGGTGGGGGGGGGGGGGTGAGGGTGGTGGTCGGACCCGGGAACCTGTCTTCCCAGCAAGTTCTTCAGGTGATCATGGGCTCGGGCAGGTGCGGGAGACACGGAAGAGATGTCACTCCCACTCAGCTCTGCGCCTAGTGACCGTCTAGAAAGTCAGTGGCCCGGCTGTCCCTCCCTTACGAAGTCTGTAATGTGTTCAAGTGATGGTGCCGCTGGAGAGTCACCTGGGAAGCTGCGACAGACTTTTCATGCCCTGAGTTCAGATCTCGATGAGCTCTGTGTCCAGATGCTCTGTCCCCAGGGATGGCTTTATGGTGGGATCTTAGTAGCCCAGAGCCAACTCAGGAATCTTTGGTTTGGTCTTGACAAAAACCTGTCCTTGCTCAGGCCATGGGGCTTTGCTCTCTCATACTGTGGCCGCTAGCACCCGTGGCTGTTTCAGCTGAAAAAAAATGCAGTTCATCAGTTGTGGTGTCTGCAGGTTCAAGCACTCCCAGCCACATGCGGCTAGTTGGCCGGCCACTGCTTTTTTGGATAGCACAGCCAATAACGCATCTCTGTCATCACAGAAGGTTCTACTGGATGATGCGGCTGTGGGATTTTCTTCCCCAAGCTAGCTCTCTTCCGTTTATCCTGGGTATTTGAGCGGCCAGTTGAGTTAGGTGGCCAGATCCCATGTGCCTGTCTCTCCCAGGGTGCACTGCGGTCCAGAAGGCTCTTAGACCACAGGGTTTAGGGTTCGTAAAATGGCGCAAATCATACTTAATTCTCTGAGGTTGACTGCATCAGGAATCTCATCTGTGATGACTCTTAGTATTAGGAAGATGGGCTTCATTAAAGATCTGCTTAACTGTATGAGTCATCATAATCCCACCACTAAGATCTCACTGAAAATTATACTTAACCTTTCTTAAACTATACAAATATAAATTATGTAAGTTTAATTTATAAATGTAATTATATTTATATAAATAAATATAAATTATATGTTGCCTATTTATTCCTAGGTAAGACTGCACAGTGATGAACCTTAAGTGTCAAAAAGTTACGTATTGGTGGCTAATGTAAAGGCTGCACCTGTAGGTATTTTCATGTAGACTGTCCTTTAGGTGTAGTTTGGAGTTTGAGAAAAATGAGGTGAATATATTTAGCTCCCTCTTCTGGTGTATTATGAGATGGATATTTTTACTTCAAGTGGTTTTGTGTATTTTGGGAGCGACGCCGCAGTTATAAATGTGATGTTGAGGGCCGTTGTTAGTGTGCCGTCCAGTTCATTTCTTCTTGTACCACTGCGATTGGTGAAACACGGAGCTGTCGCCTGCAAAAACCAGTCGGTGAAAGCATCACATGTTCTTAAGCTACCGACTGACCAGAATGTCAGCCAACGAAGGCTCAGGTGGCGGGGGTACACGGGCTTGATTTGAACGTTAACGGGGCCAGTGATCATTTGCAAGTGCCCTGCGTCTAAATATTTTAAAGTTATAAATCACGTGAACGGATAGTTCGGTCAAATCTGTCCCATCCTCCTACCAGGGCAGTTACTCCTTCATAGTGAATTTAATCTCGGTTTCTTGGGTCCCACGTTCTGCCCCAGAGGGTGGTGATGTGGGGAGAGTAGCCCACTTCCCCAGCCTCCGGCACATCCGAATTCAGTCCCACCATGAGCCCCACACATCCAGCCTGGGCCCAGGGCCCAGCCCCTGGGAGACCTGCCCTGGGGAGGACGGAGCTGGGGAGGAGGCTTGAGAGGCCAGTCAGGCAAGGAAGTCCTGGATTCCAGCTAAGTGTTCTGAGTGTGTCCCCGGAGAGAGGTGGGCCTGTCCTTGAAACTTGCAGGGAGAGGCCCCACGGGAAGAGGGCCCAGCACCGCGCTCCGTCTTGCTCAGGCCTGAGTTCGCTAGTGTCACAGCTCAACTGTTTTGCGTCTCACTTCTCCTCCCTGTTGCCTGATGCATTCAATCACCCCAATCGAATAACCGTAGGATTCTGTTTGTTTGCAGCCTTGGCCCTTCCGGATCTTGCAGAGCAGTTTGCCCCTCCTGACATCGCTCCGCCTCTGCTGGTGAAGCTCCTGGAAGCCATTGAAAAGAAAGGTAATCAGCGGTCGAGGGGCTCCGTTAATGTGTCATCGAGTCTTATTCCGGGGCTGTCGCAGTTTGCCTCTGTCTGTCGGGTGTCCATTAAATCCGCTACTTGCGAGCCAGACACACAAGCTCTCTGTCACCGCGTAGTGCAGAAATAACCTTGGTCCGATTTCTGACTCCACGGTAACATGTACTTACTGTATGGAAACTATTAAATGCTCCATAATTTAATAAATACAATTAACTTGCTCTTTCATGGCCAGATGGCTTTGCCAAAATCATTGACATGCCAGCTAAGATTAATAGTAGGGGTTCACTTCCAAGAATACTTGGTACACATCTAGAGTAGATATGGGATGGAAACTGGAATGTCTTTCTGGCAGCAGGCTCACAGGTTCTCCAGAGAGCTGTGTTTTGCATGCTCAGTCTGTTTTGTGTCTTAGGTCTGGAATGTTCAACTCTATACAGGACACCGAGCTCCAGCAACCCGGCTGAGTTACGACAGCTCCTTGATTGTGGTGAGTGTCGTGGCGCTAGAAAGACAAATGGGAAACACAGTCCTTACCTTTGGGTGTCCGATAAAGTGCAGAGTTCTAAGTTGGAGGGGCTCAGAAATCACGCACGGTTCCCTCTGCTCTACTAGGGTGACGGGGCAAGCCGGCACTGATCTTCGATGTCCGCGTCCTGGGTCGGGGTTTGTGTGCACGCCTGCCTGCAGGCATGTGGCCTGTCCTCATAGCCAAGAGCCTCTGGGCCCCGCAGGACTTGCAGAAGAGAGAAGAGCCCCCTTTGGGATTTCTCTGGCTCTGCCTACCGACCATCTTTCTCTGACTGTAGTTGGCTACGTCGGATTCATCTGGATCAGCTTAAAAAATATTTATGAGTCCATGTCATTTAACAAATGTCTCTTCTGACCTTTCCCATTTTCCTCTCCTTTGTAACATTTTTTTGCTCTTCCTTTCGTGGTCATTTGCTCTCTTGTGCCGTGTTTATAGGAGGTAACATCACGGGCCTGTTGCATTTGGTGGTGTACTGGTAAACCCAGCTCTCAGGGAGGCAGGGGGACCCTGGTTTGTAGCAATTGGCCACTTCCACGGAGTGAATATGCCCACCTCGGCCAGTCTCAGGCTGCCACTGTGTCATCACTGAACCCCAACATGGAAA
Source organism: Canis aureus (assembly GCF_053574225.1). Lineage (NCBI taxonomy): Eukaryota > Metazoa > Chordata > Mammalia > Carnivora > Canidae > Canis > Canis aureus. The sequence goes on from NC_135615.1 coordinate 54,276,518, forward strand.
GTAATGAGCGCAGGTGGCCCCTAAGAATAGGCCAGCTCCAGCACACCATTGGGTAAATGACACCGATTAATGCACCCAAGTGGTGGCTTCATTATTTGTTCCTTCTCTTTGCCAAACGGAATAAGACCACCCATGTGAATAAATACCCTGGCCATCATGCCAGCAAGTATTATCTTCTGTATTAACTTAACTTGCAGGATCTTTCAGGTTCTTCATTCTCCCCCAGAATTTTTTTTTAGAAAGATAATTTCAAAAAAAAAAAAAAAGAAAAGATAATTTCCCACCTCACATTATTTTAGTTGAATTTGGATGTTGGAAACCGAAAGAACGAAACCAAATTTGGGAAGAGGCTCTTCTTGTAGGAACTATGCTCATGCGAAGAACGTAGTGGATGAAAATGTGAAGTTGAGGCAGCTCATGACAATTTCTAGAAAAGATGTTCTGGGAAAAAAAAAAAAAAGATCCTATCTCTGTCTGTAAATAGTTTCACCTGAATTGCACCACCCAAGTGTTTGAAGTTTGAAAAAAAAAAAAAGAAATGTTTCAAACTTTCATTTTTATTTTGTGCATGGAAACCAGCCTCACACATGTGCAGGGCATGTGCCTTGGTGGCTGGATCTCCTGCCTTAACAGCCGGAGTAGGTCAGTAGGAGCTGACTGACAGAGAATTCTAGGTGGAACACTTGTCCATTACTTCTCACAGCCTCACCAGAGTGGTAAGGAAACAGTGAATTTTGTCCTTAGTTGCAATTGAGATACATGTTTTGGTCAAAAAATTGGTCACAGGAAGTGTGTAGACATCAGAGACCAGTGACACAGGAGTTATTTGAGAAATCGTGGTTAAGCTTTTAAATGTGACTGAATACAAATGATGCACTTCAGCTGTAGAAAACATCTTCGCATCACCTCTGAGATGGAATAACTAACCAAAAATCACGTCAGCAATGTATTTTGACAGTTTTTCTTCGCCATTGGAGATCAAAACCCACCCGGAGAAAACCGGTTTCACCTGGATTCTGTGTGATTCAAGTAGAATTTTGTGAGAAGAAAAAAGGGTAAACATCTAAATTTGGGAGTGGAGACTTTTTATAGCTTGAGGATCTTTCGGTCCATAAAAGTATTGTCATACCTTGGAGGAAGCATAAGTCCTACTTTAGAAAAAAAAAAAAAGAGAAAAGAAGTCATGGCTTTTAACCAACCTTGTAAGTTCGCAGTGTCTGGAAGGGGTAGATGTAGAGGACAACACCCACCTTTACTAGCACCCTACTATTTTGTTTCGTCTCCATATTACCCCTGTGATAGCCGTATTTGTCACTGCTGATGGCAAAGCTGGGACTTGCATCCAAATTGGTCTCATTCCAAAAGTCCTTATTCTTTTTTTTTTTCCATTGTATTGACCTAAAGTGAATTATTTTTTTGTTGTTCTCATTTGAATTTTCTCCTGATTTTATTTTATTTTAATTTTTATTTATTTTATTTATTTATTTATTTATTTTGGTGGCTCTTACCCAGAAGCAGGCATTTTCTTTAAAAGTTCTCATTACAAGAAAGAGAAATTCTGTAGCTCTGGTGGTAGGGGTCAGCTGGACTGACTGGTGATTGTAACATGACCAAAGACCAGATCGTGCTGTTAGGGTCATATACAGGGTTATAGGTCAGCTCTACCTCATTTTTAAGAGGCTTTTCTAAGAGCACACCTGTCCTCTACTCATGCCAGTAGCTTGGTTCCTAAACTGTAACAGTCAGAAATGTCCCCAGACATGGAGAGTGGGGTGTGGGGTGTGGGGCGGGGCACTAGACTTGAAAACTTCCACTGAGAACTTAGGTAGAGGTCAGCCGGGGAGGCACCCCCTGCCTTGGGGAGGAGGGGCGGGGGCTGGAGGGCTTGCTGGTCTACCTGTCTTGAGCTCACTCAGAGTGAGCTGGGACCGAAAGGCGGTGCGGGTCTCGCCCAGCTAACCCAAGTCCTCACTTAACAGACGTCCTTGGCTCTTGGAGGAGCTCACTAGGGAGGCTGTAACGCAGAAAAGGGGGCGTCCAGAACAAGTCAGGAACTCCAAGGAGCTTCAGAAGTTACCTTGGGAGAACTACAAACCAGTGTGCCGCGTCACCAACGCTCGTGGGTTTGTCGCCAAGGGGGCTTATCCCAAGACTTGAAATAAGATGATTTTCTTCGAAGGCGTGAAGCTCTTTGCCACACGCCTCACGCCTTAGAGAAGGGCTGGGGCGAGTCCCATCTCCCTGAGGACCGTGACAGCTCAGTCCTCGAGCATTAGGCCGGGGCCTGCGCGCGGGGCCGCGAGGGAGCCGCCCGGGCCCTGGGGACCCCCGGCTAGTGGAGCGAGCCAGCCCGGCGCCGGCGCAGAGGGGCAGCGGGGGACGGCCTGCGGAACGTTGGGCATCTTCATGGTTTTTACCATCACCAGGCGGTCTTCTCACCGTCTTTACGCTGGAAAAAAAATTAGGTAATATTCCTTGGGCAGCGCGACCTAGTGAGTGAAGCCTCCAGGGCATGAAGGGCCCGGGCTGGGGGCCGTGGCACGTCCCTTGGCGGCGCAGCACAAAGCTCGGCTGCGCAGGCGCAGCGGGGGCGGCGTCACTTCCGACGGGGCCTTGGCGCTCGCGCTCCCCCCGCCCCTCAGTTTAATCATTCTTTTCGCCCAGCTCGTCAATGCACGTCCTCTACCACGCGCACTCTCCTCGGCTTCCCTGGGGTCCTGGGCTCCCTCACGCGGGCCGCCCCCCGGGGTCCCTCCTCAAGGCCCCGTGCCCCAGAGGCCTCCCCCGCCGTGGGGCGCCCGCGGCCCTTCCGGCCCCAGCACCCCTCTTTCTGGGGCCACTGGGCCTTCTCCTACCCGGGCGCAGAGAGCACGGCTCGGGTTGGTGCCGCCCAAGGCGGGACTGTCCGACCCCTTTTCCCGCTGGAGGCTTTCCTGGACGGATGGGCTCATCCTGTCATTTTTCCCCCCAGAGATCTTTATGTATTTATTTGACACCGAAAGTGGAAGCGCAAGCAGGGGAGCAGCCGCTGAGGGAGAGGGAGAAGCAGGCTCCCCGAGCGCACCCAGGCCCTGAGACCATGACCTGAGCCGGAGGCAGACACTGAACCACTGAGCCCCCGGGCGCCCCTTGTCCCCCCTTCTGGGCTCGTTCAGTGCCACAGATGAGATGAGCTGTATCCTCATCAGAAGACCCTGTCAGCTTTAGGGGCCTAAACGTTCTAAGAATGTTAAAAATATTCTTCTGGCTATTTTTGAGATCGAAGGGTAAATCCCACCTATTGTTTGTTCATTCGCTCTGTTGAGCTAAATACCATGAACTCTGAGGTGCAGCATTTAGCAACGCAGAACTTAGGCAATCTCTGGTTTTGCAGCCCCTGCATTCCTGTTGGGGTTTTCCAAAAGCCTTTACTGATTAGCCATCCCTGGACAGAGGCCTTCGCAGGGCACACCCGCCCTCCAGAAGGCCTGGAAATCCTGGGGGGCCACTGGAGGTTGCCAGGGCTGCCATGACCACATGCCACAGCCTGGGGGGCTTCGAACACAAACCTGTCTTCTCACCGTCCTTGAGCCTGGACATCCCAGATCACGGCAACTTTGGTTTCCTGCGAGGCCTCTCTCCTAGGCTCACGATGGCCACCCTCTCACCGCGTCCTCACGAGGCATTCCCTCCGTGCTTCTGTTCCTAGGGTCCCTGCGTGCGTCCACGTTTCCTCTTCTTAGGAGGACACCAGCCAAGTTGGATCAGAGCCCAACCCTAAAGGCCTCATTTTAACTGAACCACCTGTTTCAAGGCCCTTTTCTCGAAATACGTTTATCTTCGGAGACCATAGGAGTTAGGGCCTCACCCTATGACTCGCAGGGGGACACAGTGCAGCTCCTAACGGGGCAATTTTTTTGTTTTTATTGTTGCCCCACAGTCTGGGAACATGCCTCTGGCATCATGGGCAGGAGCCATCACGCTCAATGCTCAGCGCTTGAGGGACAGACTTCCACAAAGAAGAATTGTTCTATTTGCAGTGCCAGGAACAACCGCTGTGAGAAGCACTGCTGATAAATACTCGAGAGTTTTATAGCTGTCCTCGCACTGCTGCCTTTCGTGTGTCACATTTAAGTCAGATGTTCAGAAAAATTGGCCCAACCGATATGTACGACATCTGAAATGCCTTTTTTAAATGTTTCTGTCGCAGATGCCGCCTCCACGGACTTGGAGATGATCGATGTGCAAGTCTTGGGAGACGCTTTCAAACGCTATCTTATGGACTTACCAAATCCTGTCATTCCAGTAGCCGTTTACAATGAGATGATTTATTTAGCCCAAGGTTTGTCTTCTGTTCTGAGAACCTCAAAGAGCATGTATTGGGATGCGGGGGTGCCTGTAAACTCTAGTAAATCCTGCATATGAAGAGTCACGTTCTAGGAGATCTTAGTGGGAACGGGCCCCCTCCTGGCACCCTCCCTCCCCAGTAGCGCCGGTTCGCCCCCTTACCAGGGCATCCGGAACAAGACCCAGGTCCTCGTTGGCCGAGGAGGACTCTCCACGGGTTGAGATGGCTAATTGTTGACCTTTTATCAGCATTAACAGAGTTCACTACGTCACTGAAGGCCACTGTGTTCCAAGTGCCATCTTTGGATTCAGGGGAACCAGGGACCCGGACCCATGGGCCGGGGTGGTTCTCCTCATTTTCCTCGAGTGGCCATTACAAGATGTGTTGAGGGAAGAGGACTCTCAGGCTTAGGAGCTTATTGCTCAGTTAAATGCTTTGGGGACAGGAAACTGTGGTTCGTAACCTTCAAAGTTAGAACGAGTGATGCTTATCTGATGCTCCTCCAAATCAGCCAATCACACTCGAAGCTGCTCAATAGAGGGCAGATCTCAGCCAGCACACCCTGATCCTCTTGCGGTTTTTTTTAACACCCAAGAGTTTCTTGCATTTCCATTTGACTTGAGATTTCTCCTTGCTCACAATGCCTTTTCTAATGAGAAGAGCAAATGTACTGTCCATTGCATCTGATGACTTGATTTAAAAGGGCTCGTTCTTCAGCTAGAAGAACAGAAATGTTCTGGGTGTTTGGTCACTGACATCTAGGAACAATCTCATCTTCCTTTTTTCTTTTCTTTCTTTTTTTAAAAAAACTCTGTAGAAGTGCAAAGCTCTGAAGAATATATCCAGCTGTTGAAGAAGCTCATTAGGGCACCTACCATACCTCATCAGTATTGGCTTACGCTTCAGTATTTGCTCAAACATTTCTTCAAGCTCTCGCAAACCTCCAGCAAGAATCTTCTGAGTGCAAGAGTACTCTCTGAACTCTTCAGCCCTCTGCTTTTCCGATTCCCAGCAGCCAGGTAAGGTAAAAGGAGAGGAGCATTGCATTTTTGGGTGATCCAAACCTGATGGGTCATTAAACTTATTCTAAGGACACTCGCTCACAGATGCATGTGCACCTTTATGCCCGACAGACACACTGACTTGAGTGTGTATAAGTGAATGTGAGTTTGTTGTTTAGGAGAAAGGTTTCTAATAAAACTCTTCTCTCCTTTCTGTAGCTCTGAGAATACTGAACACCTCATAAAAGTTATAGAAATCTTAATCTCAACGGAGTGGAATGAACGACAGCCTGCACCAGGTAATGCCTTCTGAACTGTTAAAATTCTCGTGGTTCTTTTTTTTTTCCTTTAGAATGGTAGCTTTAGACCTTCTCTGAAGTAACATGAGTTTCTTCTTAGACTCGAGATCCATAAGGTGTTGCCTTGCGATTTACAGAAAAGGGGGGCTGAGTGGTAGTATATACGGTCAACAGCACCTGCATTTCAGTATCCGTGGGTTTTAGGTGATCTTAGTTTTAGGTGAGAGTTGTTGGGAGACCTCGCCCTGTCCCTCAGTTTTGATGCTTCCAGTTGTTGCATGAATTATGGAGCTCATTTTAGTTGTTGACGTTCTTGTTTTTCTTTCTAATACTTATAAAGTAGGGGATTTATAATTACTATATAATCTGAAGTATTTTGGAATGTGTTTTTTGGAAGCAGGTATGCTGAGAAATGTCTGTCAAAATAAACATTTTCAATAATGCAAGCAGTATGAGACTGGGGTGTTCGCTGCAGCAAGTTGGAGCAGGCCAGACACTTCTTTGAAAGCACCTTGGCATTCAGTTAGCCATTTAACAAAGCAGGAAATGTAGACCATGTTAGCAGTGGGTTTAATTTAAACTGACGTATTTTTTCTTCTACTGTGGAAAGTCTCAACAAACCCCACTCTGCTGTATACTTGTTAAAAGTTAGCCACCAGAAGCTGGTCATTGAGAAGAATGATCAGGGCCCAGTAAGTGAAGTTCAAGTTTCAGAACCAGTAGAGAATGTGACTTGTGGTCTTAATTTATGCCTAGAATTAAAGTAAAACATCATGAATTCACTCTTTATTATAGGTAACTCATGCAAACTACCCAGCTTCTCCCTGTATAAATGGGCATGGGGACCCACGGATGCGCGTGCGGCCACGGGGAATTAAGTCATGCCTTTGTAGGTGCCTCACAGCCTGGCGTGGGGGTTTGCAGCCCGATGGGGCAGACCGAGAGGGACGGGCCTTGGGCTTAGAACCCACCTGTGTGCACGGCAGGATGGGATAGGTATTTGGAAGGGCTCCTGCGGCCGGGCCCAGAATATGGTATCTGGAGGTAAGAGAGGCTGCAGAAACAGTACGTGAGGGCACGTGTGGTATGTACCAGATGTTCCAGGTCCCAGCCAGCAGCATGTTCAGGGGGGCTACTCTGAACTGTAGGAGAATGGCAGCAGACACATCGGTCACCAGTGGCCTAGGGCTTTAGTCCAGGGGTGGCCAAAAGGTTTCATCTCACGCGACTCCTCGTTAATAGATTTGGGAACTCTGTGTTGGGGTTCAGAGGCTGCCTTTGGGCTCAATAGGAGAGATTCAGTGGTAGGTCACAAGTACCCTGTGCTGAGGGGACAGGGGGCGGGTGTGAAACATGACAGCTTTCGTGACTGCCCCTCTCCTTCAGCCCAGCCCAAACACCTGGATGGGGAAAGAGGCTGAGTAACAACAAAACAGGACCGTGGGCCAGAGGGCAGAGCCCTGCCTTCCACTTCCTTGTGGTGCGTGCGTTCTGTCTCAGGGACCAGGGACAGCTGAGCCCTGCTTGCAGTGAAGCGCTGAGGGTGGTCCCGGTCTCCTCAGACCCCCCACCCTTCAGGAGATGGGGACACATGGAAGTTTAAAAGCCAGCCTGAGTTTGGTAGATACCCACCAGTGGGAATCCGTGTTGGAGTTTAATCAGTCTGACTGGTGAAAACTGGTTAAACGTCCTCATCAGTTTCACTCTAATTCCACCAAAAAAACAATATCAAAAAACTTTATTTTTTTATTTATTTTTTTTACATTTATCCATTTTCGCTATGGACACTTAAGACTGCCTGCTAGGTCACAGACCCTGCTGCATTCCTCTGCCAAGAAACCGGTGTGCCAGTTTCCAAGGTGGGTTAGTCCCCCGTTGGCCGGGGTGAGTGGTAAACAACGCACTGAATGTTTACTGCTCCCCGTTTATGCAGCCTCTTCAGGAAAATTGCATCTGAGTAATCTCAAAACCCCAGGTTGAGCCATTTTTCCCTTTGTGCGGCATCTCTTAGCTATTCTGAAGAATGTATAGGCTCTTTGGGAGCCAAGAGATACTTCAGGGTATGTCTGACTTGTGGGAAAGGATGGAGGCCCTCGTCCTGAACACCTTTGTATTCAGGAACAGATTCACAAAAGTGATCGGCAGGACACGCCCTTGGGTAGAGAGATGATTCCTTAGGCCTGGTAGGAATCTGACATCTTCCTAGACTCCTCCGTCATTGCCCAGCATGTGCTGTTCCCAGAGCATCTCCAGTGGACGCTCACCCATCCTTCATTGGCAGCAACTTTTTGTCATGAATAGAAACGAGTACTTGCATGATTTGGGGGAAAGAGAGGGAAGCAAGGCTATTACGGGATAGACGGACATCTTTGGTAGCTTTTAACCTGCTAGAACTATGAAATGATAGGCAAACCTGACGATGTTTGAGGCGATGTGTCAATGCATTTACGTGAGACCATTAGCACACAGAATCTTAAGTATTAGGTGGTAGGAGGGTGTCTAACTATGAAGAGAATTGTAGAGATGTGGTGGGTGACACAAAGGATGATTGAGTAGATGGAAAAGGCTCGGAGGGAAAAAAATGGGACTTGAAATGGGCTTTGAGGAATTGGTACAGTTTGAAGAGGGGGAGAGGAAACAATATTTCACTTCAAGGAGTTCCAAAGGCTTAGTAAGAATACATTGCAGAGTACAAAAAGGATGGCTTGCTACACTAGATGTTAAGGAGTAAATGTTTTAAATGAAGAGTATCATAAAAGGCATCATTTTTGAGTTGAAAGCTTTGTCCCGCTCTTCCTTTGCTCCTAAGGAGACGGAAGCGCCCCCAGAAGTTGAGAGCATCCCTTGGTGCTGACCAAGCAGTGTGAGCCAGAAACGGGTCACCTGTGCTGCAGCTGCTGCCTGGGGTTTGGGGGGGAACCTTCATGAGCAGTGGGGCTGCATGTCATGTCCGTTCCAAAGTCCTCTGAAGTTTCCGGTACAAGCCACATGCGGTGAAGAACCCCAGGGCAGTTTTTACAGAATCACCCCACAGAGTCTCCAGTCAATCTGGGTTTGAATCAGCTCTTGCTACTTATTTATTTGCTGAGTTCCTAGCAAGTAACTCAGCCTTTCCAAACTGTGTTCTAATCTGGGAAATAGAAATAATGCCTCTCCCCGGGATGGGTGTGAGATTTGAAGGAGGTGATAAGTACTGCACCTCAGGACCCACAGCCCGTCTCTACCATCGCTCAACTCTGGGTTTTGACCCACCTTCCAGAGGGGACCCCCTTCTGCAGCTCCCAGCACCTCGCTGCCGTCAAGCCCTTCTCGCCCCTGAGCCCATGCTGCCAGCCAGCCAGCCAGCCCAGCTGGGCCTCTAGGCGCCTGTGCGGGTTTCCCTGCTAATCTGCAAAAGACACACTCACTGAGCAGGTGCTGCTCCGTGGGTGCATTGCCTGGCGGGAGCAAGGTTCCTTACTGAGTATCATGCCCTTTCCCCTGTGTGTGGCCTGGTGGGTGGAGGCACCTGGGTTTCAGTAGCAGCTCCCCCGGCCACGTGGTTCTGTGCAGTGCACAGAATGCACAACCACACAGAGCAGCGCATAGCAGTGCCGTCGACTTCATCTCACAGGTAGGTCGTGTCCCTGCCCGAGGTAACAGTGATCATGCCATTCAGTAGGTTTATGCCCATAAGACCTGGTCCTCTTAAACTTAGCTTATTCTCTAGTTTTTCCTGTTATTTTCTGCTCAGCTGCGTCGTTCCTCAAGGACACAGGCTGCTTCTCCCATTGAGCTCCTCCTAGCAGTGAGCGAAAGCAAAAGATAACAATCATCCAAATGAATTTTTGAAATTTCTTTGACAAACTAACCAACTTTCAAAGAACTTTGGCACACCCACTCATTTAAAGCATCAGCAACCCATGAAGCAAGCATCTTCCCTCTGTGGAGGGAAACTAACGTTTGAAAGGTTAAACACAGAGTCACGAGGTTCTCAGAACTTGGATAGGTCTGCTGTTCCCTTTGTTACAGAAAGTCTTAAAAATACCGAAAGCTGAACAGCAGGTTTTCTTGAATCATTAGGTGTTCTGTTTACCCTACTGATACTCAGGTAGCTAAAGCAGATTTCTATAGGGCAGCTAAGGTAAAAACAGGACCATTTAACACAGGCTGGCTCTGAATGAAACCCATTCTAAGTGTATTTACATATTTCAGATTTCATGGATATATTCAGAAATATTAATGCAGCATAATTGAAGTCTAATATTGCACCCTCAAGCCCAGAGTGGAAAATAAATGACTCTTTCTCCCTCCTGCCCTTCTACACCTGTCAGAGTTAATGTTTAACCACTGGCGCATTGCAAAACATTCATCCTGAAGAGCCCGATTCATAAATCTTGTTTTAAATGCTCTGGGCTTGGTTTTCAACCAGGACTAAAGCAAGCACTAAGGTAGAGGGAAATGACTTTCAAAGAGTTTTACTTTTCTCTGATTTATTTTTTATTGGGTTTAAAATGTGGTCTGACATTAGAGGGTTGTTTCAAAGGTGAGAAATGAAACCTTGAAAAAAATGCATATATTTAGATGGATAGGAATAAACAAAGAGGCAGGCCACACTGGGTTATAACGAAAAATAGGAAGTTTTATTGGTGCTCTGATAAAGAAATGTATTTCAGGCTGCATATATATTGATGGGGTATCGGTCAGCTTTTGTTCTCACGGCACAGTCTTCACCTCCAAGGAGGACAGCATCTGAGAGGGAAGGCAGTGCTTCATTCTGCTAAGCAACGGTCACACCTTTTCACATAGTTTGTAGAATGTATCCTATGGAAATCTGGGTTTACTTATAAATTCAAGTGAACCTTTTCCTTCGTGCAGTGTCAGAGCACTGGATGTAGACTAAAGAATTTGCATCATACTGAAAGGCCCTCTGTCCTAATTTGTCTTAAGTTAAAATTATGAAGGGAGGCATTCATTTAACCCTTGAAAATTTTGGTTATTTTTTTTTTCTTTTCACTGCAGTTTTTTTTTTTTTTTTTTTTTTTAAAAGCTGTGTGGTATGAAAGCTGGTTGGGGGAACACTCACTATCTGAAGTCGATTTGCACAGTGTGAGAGTGTTAGTCTGTACCTTTCGAACATATTTGCACAATTTAAGGATATTCTCTGCCTTGATCACACCTCCTGAGAAACAGAATGTGGCTTGTTTTCACCCCTGATATTGAGCTTTACAGAACTTTGAGGAAAGGACACGTAGTAAGACGTACCGTTTCGAAGAATCCAGAGGTGAAGTTAGTTTTCAAGTATGTAAGTTCTCCAGTGTGGCTGAGTGTTTGAGTCTCAGATACATGCTGAAATTAAAAGACAGCTTTTTTTTTTCTTTTTTTTTTTGAAAAGCATTTCCTACATGGGCATGACATCTGTACTTTTGATGTATTAGTTATTTGAAATGAATCCTAGGTTTTAATTTGTGTGACATTTTGGGCATAGGGGGAAAAGCCATGAGCCACGCAGGAGGTTGAGCATTTTCTCCCAAGGAGAAGGTACTGATTCTGTTCTACCAGCAGAGGGCTCCCTTTTTAAGCTAATGAAGAAGCGTGGCCACTTGCCCATCACTTTTCAAAGCCTAAAACTGAATGGGCAAAGGACTCCGCTCACACTTTCCGTGATATTCTAGAACCTCTATGGTAGAGGATCATACGTATTGTGAAAACCTTGCAGCAAAGTTTTCTAATCTGTTTTAAGACTTGCTTTCTCTAAGTTGAGGTTGTACTGCTTTCCAGTGGACAGTTTTGCTTCTGGGATGGAAAACACTCTAGAAAATGGGATCATCTTGGAAGGTTTGGACATGAAACATCATGTAAGTTCAGACAGGTGTGCTTTAGAGACAGATGTTTCCTTGGTTTCTGGCTTTAGAAAGACAGTTTTTAAAAGCAGGGCTGGAATCTACAGCTGAGGGTGCAAGGGTGTTTTCAGAACGGACCGAACATCTCTGTGATCAGCAGGCAGGAGCTGGAAGATTCACCTAGAGACTCTTCCTTTCCATCAGGAAGTAGGTTTTACGTGCTCTTTCGGTGGCACCAAAGGAAAGTTTGTAAGTCCACTTTTATTGTGAGGTCGGTGCAGGTAACCCTCAAGCTGGGCCAGCCCGTGTGTGGTTGATGTTAACACCTAGCTCTTCCTTGAGCTCTGCATGGGACCATGGGTCACCCTCCTAGGCAGAGTCCGAGGGTAAATAAGATAGAACCATGTTCCTTTATGGGGAATTAGAAGGTAGTTAAAAAAAAAAAAATACAAGTAAGCTAAAAATAGCAAACAGAAGAAGTTTTGTTCTAGGTGTGAAATTTTTACATGTGGCCTAAGAGTAATTAACTTCGGTTTCACTTGTTAATGTTAACTTTCTCTGGCAGAAGGAAGTGAAGACCTGGGCCAGTGGGTGGAGAAAAAGGGAGTTTAGGACCAGACACCTGAAGGCTGGTGGTGGTGGTTCTTGCCTTGATCTCTTACAAACCACTGCACATCAGGACTATGTGTGTGTGTGTGTGTGTGTGTGTATGTGTAGCCAGAGGGATTTGCTTGAAGTGCTCTTTAGATTACTTTCTGGTTTTAGCGTGAGCGATTCTGTGATTTTACATTGTGATGGTTCTGGAGATATTAGGAAAGCTGTCCATCTTAGGCTGATGGGAGTGAACATTGGCGTAGCTCAAACTTTGGTCCGGTGCCTGGCAAGTTTCTCAGGGGGCAGAGGTGCCCTGGGAAGGCCTCCCGTCCTTCTGGGCTCTCTTCCTTTGCGGCGGGCAGCAGTCACGTGGGCGCCGGGCAGACACACCTTTTCATTATCAAGACAGCCCTGTGGCCAATTAAATGTGAGTTGCCCTCGGGCCCATACGGCGGCTGCAGCGTGGGCTCCTGCCGAGCCTTCCCGGGATCCCCCCCCCCCCCGCCCCCGCCCCCGCCCCCGCCCCGGGCCGCGCGCCCCCGGGGGGCAGTCCCGGGCCACCTGCGGGGCTGCGTGTGTGAGCGCGTGGGAGGCGCGGAGTTCTGGGCCGTTCGGGAGGTTCAGGCCTTTACAAGCAGGGCTTTGATTCTATTTTTGCTGAACTAGCTCCGCCGCTTCCTGTGTCTGGCCGCGCAGCGCCTGCTCCTCGGGGCCGCAGCCGGGCAGGGAGCGCGTGTCCGGGCTCCTCCGTTAGGGCCACTTGTTAGCCCGTGACAACTTTGACTTTGCCTCGGGCTCCCCCCCCCCCCCCCCCGAAATCCCGAGCTCAGCAAATATTTGAACCTGCCCGGGTTAATGATGAAGCCGTGATCGTTATCTGCGAGCCGTGCGCCGGCCCCTCTCCCTCCGCCGCGCAGCGTCCCTGCAGCGAGCGCGGTCCCGGTGCCGGGTCCCCAGCCCGCCCCGCCCGCTCCGGGTCCCAGCCCGCGCCCCCGCCGCCCCCGCCGCCCACGGAGCGCCCCGAGCCGGCCTCGGGAGCGGGGAGCCGCGGGGGGAGCGAGGCTGCTGCCGGCGCCGGCCCCGCCGCGGGAACTGCAGACATGCACAACCTGCAAAGTAAGTTGCCCGGAGCCCCCCCCGCCCCCCCTCCCCGCTCCGTGCACGCGCGCAGCCGACCTCGCGGGTGTGCGTGAGCCGGAGTCCCATCAGGTGCCGCCTGCGGAGGGCAGATAAGAGCCCGGCGGAGACACTCCTCCCCGCGGGGGCTCGGCGGGGGGCGGCCACGGGTACCGGGGAAGGGGCGCGCTTGCAGAGTGCTCGGCGTGGACCTTGGTGCCGGGCCAGGCGGCTCGGGAGACGTGGAAAATCACCTGTCTCCCCGCGCTCCTCCCGGGCGGCTTGCCCCGGGGTCCAGCGGCGCGACCGCGCTGTGCCGCGGGCCCCAAAGGCAGGGGGTGACCCTCTGGGCTGTGAGCCTGCCCCTGGCTGCTTTGGGGGGACGAGGACACATTTGCGTTCAGCAGGAAAAAAAAATTTTTTTTTTCTGAACCTTCCTGAGGACAGATCCCACCACCCCTTGGACCTGTGTGTGTGTGTGTGTGTGTGTGTGTGTGCGTGCGCGCGCGCCTGTCATTTTGAGTTTAGGAATAGCAAAGTGTCCCCGGGAGCGGGCTGCAGGGGTTGGGTTGAGCCTGCCTTCCTCATTAATGGGGAAGATGAATTGGACCAGACGGGACACAAGTGAACGGAGCTCAGAGAATGCCTTGCTCTGCTCCACTCTTTTCCATGATTTATACGGTAGGTGGGAAGAGCCCGTTGACAATGGGAAGCGTACATTAGGCTCTAGTGAGGGTGGCAGGATTATATGCAGAAGAGCTTTAAGGAACTAAAATTAACAGATTTATAGGGGAATTGATTTCTTTACATATTTGCCAACCAGGATTAACAGTCCCCAGAGTGAGGCATTTGAGATGGAGGGAGAGAAAAAAAAAAAAAACTCAGAGTGATTACATCACTCCCCCCCCCCCCCCCCCCAGCAGCATTAAGCCCATCTTCAGACTTCTGGTGCTGCTGGTGAGAAAGAGTTTGCAAATATCATTGCTTCCTCTACCCTCCTTTCTGAGGTACAGCCTCTTTCTCTCTGGAAGTTATAACTTACCTTGACTGGACTTTGAATTAGTAACATTAAATTTCTGCAGATAATATACACATCTTCATTCCTGTTAAGATTTTTCCATCATTAGCCCTTAAGGTTTAGTTTTTACCATGTTTGGTAGAAGGAGATTTTTCTTTCAATTGTGCTTTCTCCTGTGGTACGTTTGTAACAGTGTTTAAGTTCTGGGTTGTCAGTGCATTCTGTAGGAAAGAAATTAAATATCCAGAGTTCTTGATCTCTTCTGCCTTTAATACATACAGGAGGTACTTAAGGACTGGAAAACAGACCTTAAATATGCCATTTCCATGCATTTGTAAGATTTTTAAACCGAGGCATGATCAGGCTCTCTGTAAACCCAGATGCACTGGGGGAGAGGGGAGAAAAAAAAAAAAAAGCTACGTGCTGCAGCATATCAGCTTTTGTCAACCTGCCAACAGCGGAGCGTACCATGCTGCAAGGAGTAATAAAAAAGGAATTAGAAAACTCACTGGTGGAGGAGAATAGTCAAATTAAACACCTTTTTGAAACGATGTGCATGTATACATTGCCATTCTAGTAAATGTGGGTTCTCAGTGAGGTTGGGATTGTGTTAGGGCTGGATGTCGAAGAGAAATGATGAAGCAGGAGTGGTCTGGTGACATTTTTCTGACTTGATTGGCTGGGGTGTGTGATGTAATAGGTTACAGTGCAGCCCCTTATAGGTTTTAAAATGAATTCCAAGACACCATTACAAAGAAAGCCGGACTCTTTTCTTATAACTGAGCTCAGCCAAGGAAACTCTCGCACAAATGTACAACACTGTTTGGAATATGGAAGACCTGGATTTAGAATATGCTAAGACAGATATAAATTGTGGCACAGACTTGATGTTTTATATAGAAATGGATCCACCAGGTAATACTGCAGTATTCTTTTAGAAAGCTAGTTAATTTTGTGGCTTTTTTTTTTTTTTTTTTGACAACTACTGTAACTGATCCTCTTTCGATTTCTCTTGATTAACTTGTTCTAATTTAATAAAAATTAGCTTGATCAGAGCTTGGACATTACATGCTTTGCCTGTAGAAGCAAGCAGGTCAGGCTGTGTGTGGGGAATGCTTTTTCTTACTTGAACAGATAGGAATTGGATTCCAGTTTTTCACTAGTGTCTTTTGTTAATCGAGGTCCTTTGCTATTTGTGGGTTATAGTGTTGTGTGTCGTTCATACTGTTCCTGTAATTAAAATGATGCGTCCTTTGTGCTGCTTTTCTCTTGTGACAGTGGAGGAGGACAGTGTGGTACTTTGCAGTGATAACACTTGGTACTTGAGGGAACATGTAAAACCTAGCAGTGATTGCAACTCAGTCCTAGGTGACCTGAGACTGTTCTAAATCAAATGCCGAGACTTTGCCTGTTCTTATATTAAGATACCGGAATGGGAAAAGGAGTTGGCTTCCCATTATGCAGTCTTCCCCTTTATAAAATATTCTCGATAGACTCCTGAGAGGATTTTTTTTGCATGAAATACTAACCATCCTTTAAAACTTGTGACTCAGAATTCGGTTACAAACCCTAGCCTCATTTTGCTTCCTCAATTGTAGTCCAGCACTAGCCCTGCTCCCAATTAAGAAATTCAGAAACACTGCAGTCTTTTATTTGTCACCAATTGGTACAGGAATACTGATTTGACATTGAGGAAGAGGGATAGGGTTTTTCTTCACTCTTGGCATAGAGAGAACAATTTATCCAAAAGAATATTAACGTGAATACTTAAAGAGATTTGGGTCACAGATGAGTTTCTTAAAGTGGCTTTTGGCAGGATAGTGCCTGAAATACTAAGATTAGAGAAACCCAATTCCTCCTCTTAAAACATATTGCTTGTAGATGAGTTTTATTACAGCAACAGCATTTGTGGAGGACAGAAACCAAATTTGTCTTTTATAATTAAATAAGAGGAGGAAATTAAAGCCAACCCATGTGGTTTCTCCTGCTCATATGTTCACGGTTTCCTATTTTAGATGGATTTGATCAGGCCTGAAACTTTAATATAACTAGAGCCTAGAAGTAGGAAATGCCGGGACTCTGGATTCACTCTGAAATTCATTCACATGGCCAACCCAGTGTAGTTGTGAATCTGTAAGCTGTTCTCTCCCTTCTCCACTTTCCTTTCTTTTTGATCCATCCTCTGTGAAAGATGTCTTTATTTGTTTAACAAAACGGTCCTGTTTCATAGACTTGTGAATTATTGCTCTATTTCACAGTATTCTCAAGAAACTTAAATTAGACCTAAGTATTCGACTGTAGCTGGTATTTGCAAACAACTTTTTCTTTCTCTTTCATCTGCAGCATTGCCTCCTAAACCACCGAAACCTACCACTGTAGCCAACAACGGTATGAATAACAATATGTCCTTACAAGATGCTGAATGGTACTGGGGAGATATCTCAAGGTAAGGCTACAAACACTCTTTGAGTTTTCGCTCGAGAGAGAGAATTCTAGTTTTAGAGCAAGAAATGCACCAGCATGCTAAGTTCCATTTTTAGGATATCCTCCAACATAAGCATGAAGCATAGTTGGTTGTCTTCCAGGGAAGACCAAAGAGGTCCCAGAGCACTGGGGGGACTGTGGGTGCTGGCTGCCACAGGAAATTAAATCCTCGACAAGTTGTGTTATTTGCAGAAAATGTCAGGGAAGCCCCCAGGGTGATGTGGCACTGTCTAAAGGTGGGGCCCAAAGTCACTTTCTGTTAGGGAGAACTTGTTACGGTTAATGTTCTTGTCTGAGACACATCTTAAAAGGGCATCTTTATTGGTAGCTTTTTTTGAAGGGGGAGTAAGGAGTCCTTTCAGGGATCGGATCATGTCTTGTTGTGCTCATTTGTCAGTGTGTTTGGTTAAAAAATAAATGAAAACTTTGTCCCGCAGATAGACCATTACTGAAACAGGTAGTTTTTAGGTTTGTCTTTCTGTAATGAGGTGAAATTTGTAACATTTCTATATCAACAATACATGTGATCTGTAGGGGTGGGGGTTGGGGGGGTGATAGAGGAGCTCTGTGTCCTTTGTGTTTAGTTTGCTGTGAAGCTAAATGAAGAATCCTCAAGGTGAGCTTTGTTTTTTTCATTTCAGGGAAGAAGTGAATGAAAAACTTCGAGATACAGCCGATGGGACCTTTTTGGTACGAGATGCATCTACTAAAATGCATGGTGATTATACTCTTACACTAAGGTGAGTCAGGGAAGGTAGCAAAGGTTGAGGTGTGCAAGCAGACATTAAAACACATTTATTTAGAGAAGACCGTAACGCCCTTACGTCTGTTGTATCCACAGGAAAGGAGGAAATAACAAATTAATCAAAATATTTCACCGAGATGGGAAATATGGCTTCTCTGACCCACTGACCTTCAACTCTGTGGTTGAACTAATAAACCACTACCGGAATGAGTCTCTAGCTCAGTATAACCCCAAACTGGACGTGAAATTACTCTATCCAGTATCCAAATACCAACAGGTAATCGAAACAAAATTCTCCTGTTACAGTATTTAGACAAGATACCTTCACAGCGTTGTGAAGCAGATGAATCCCATGTAATGAGATGTTAATGACTTTTTACTTGTGATCACCAAAGGACGGTTTGATAATGGCTAAAACATTGACTCAATACCTGATCGACTGATGAAGTTCTCTCTCTCTTCCATTCTCTCATTCTTCCAGGATCAGGTTGTCAAAGAGGATAATATTGAAGCTGTAGGGAAAAAATTACATGAATATAACACTCAATTTCAAGAAAAAAGTCGGGAATACGATAGGTTATATGAAGATTATACCCGTACTTCCCAGGTGAGTTTTCTGCGAAAGTCAGTTGACTCTCCAGACTCTTAGTTACTAGAATCTGAGATGTGTCCTTTCAGTTTCAAGAAAAAGGTCAAGTTGAGCTCCTGCTATTGGAAAAGATTCTGTATTTGTAAAACACTGTTGATTATTCATAGCATCTCTAGACCTTTTACATGACCCTTATAGGTTCCAGAATAATAAGTACTTATGATAATTGAAGAGGCTGCTGTGAGTGTCAAGTGGATTTGACGTGATTCCTGAGTGCACTTTTTAGTTCAGAAAACTCGTCTAACCTCTGACATGGAGATGGGACCGTTAGGCCCCGTCATAAAGAAGCAGAGGCTCCCTTTAAGTGTTTTCCTAGAGGCTTAATCTTCTCGAGGCCGCGATGTATCTAGGACCACCAGAGGGAGTAGAAGGCAACGTGGATTCCCTAAAATTGCTGATAAAGGGGAATGGCTTTTAAAACAGTGAAAAGTATAGGAGATTGTCAGGCAGTCTTCTTTCAGAGACTGGGAACATTCCCAAAGGAAATGTGAGCTTCTGTGATACTATTTTAATGGGTTTTATGAATTAGATGCCTCGCTTGCTTACCAGAGGACTTCCATGCTAGATAGTAATAGCATCCGATGTCCCGACGCGTCTCACAGTAACACCTCATCTGTCCAGTGACAGGTATGACATTGTCTTATTAACCATTGTGTTGTAGGAAATTCAAATGAAGAGAACAGCTATTGAAGCATTTAATGAAACCATAAAAATATTTGAAGAGCAGTGCCAAAGCCAGGAACGGTACAGCAAAGAATACATAGAAAAATTTAAGCGTGAAGGCAACGAAAAAGAAATACAAAGGTTGGTGAACCGGGAGGGTTGTCCTTGTGTGAAAGAGAATCAGAATCCTCTATCAGAATCAGAACTGTGGAAAGGCAATCTTGCTCTCTGTCCTTCGACGAATAATTAAAAACAACAAAACAAAACCACACGACAGCCCGAGGAAGCCTTCTTTACCTGAAGAGGCTGGTGGATAACCTATGCCTTTCTCTCGCCTACAGGATTATGCATAATTATGAAAAATTAAAGTCCCGAATTAGTGAGATTGTGGACAGTAGAAGGCGCCTGGAGGAAGACCTGAAGAAGCAGGCGGCTGAGTACCGGGAGATCGACAAGCGCATGAACAGCATTAAGCCCGACCTCATTCAGCTGAGGAAGACGAGAGACCAGTACTTGATGTAAGTCCTGGAAGCTGAACCCCCCGTAGCGCCGCCGACGGACGGTTGCCAGAATTAAGGATAAATTAGGAATGAGTTTGCCTCCTCTGTTTTCCAGGTGGTTGACTCAGAAAGGTGTTCGGCAAAAGAAGTTGAATGAGTGGCTGGGCAACGAGAATACGGAAGAGTAAGTACTTACTGCAGGTGGGAGGGAGGCGGCCAAGGACTTTCCTTGTTTGAGGGAAAGGGAGCAATTGGACCAAGTTTGGAAGAGCCCCTATAAACTGTTAAAAAAAAAAAAAAAAGGCAGAGTTTAGGGAAGGAGGACGCAGCTCTGGTTTTTCCTGACGAGGCTGTCAAGGGACACTGTGTCCTCCACGCAGGCCCTGAACATCTGAAAACTCCCAGTGTGTTTTGGGAACGATTAGGAGTGGGGAGAAGAAAGACAATTACAGTCAGTGTCGCCCTGAAGCTCAAGTATGGGTTTTGTTTGGATTATTTGCACGCTGGCAGTGCTCTTGGTCCGTTTCCTGATCAGAACTGGACAAACAGGACTGGTTGACACCTTCCTCTGGGCCCAGCTACTGCGTCGTAGTTCCTGCCTAGAAAAGAGCAGGAGGGTGACTTACTGGCATTCTCTGCCCAGTGAGATCACAGGGCTGGCTGAGCTGGGGGAGAAGGGGGCAGGCCGGGGAAGCTGTGGGTGGGAGGAGGGCGGTGGGCCTGATGCCCCCAGCCTCACCCAGGCCCTCTCCCTCCGCCTCTCTAGCCAATACTCGCTGGTGGAAGATGATGAGGACCTGCCTCACCACGACGAGAAGACCTGGAACGTGGGCAGTAGCAACAGGAACAAAGCTGAGAACCTTCTACGGGGGAAACGGGACGGCACCTTCCTGGTCCGGGAGAGCAGTAAACAGGGCTGCTATGCTTGCTCCGTGGTGTATGTATCTCCAGCCGCCGTGTGGTCAGCTCAGGGAGAGCAATGGCCAGGCCCTTGTGATGAGGGCCCCTGGGGCATAAGTAGTCTCCAGACGCGAAAGAGAAGTTTTGGATCACTGCTCTCGCTTCAGAAAAGCGAGTGTCCTCTAGGAAGGAAAAGGTTCTAAAAATACACCACCTTCCCTGAGCTCCCTTCCACTTAAGCAGAGCAATCATCCCAGACGCAGTCAGGACTTCTGGGCCCAGAGGACAGGAGAACAGAGGATAAATGCAAAGTTAAGGGCAGGCCAGCCTGAAAGACTCCTACGGATGCTTGGAGGAAGAGCGCAGCCCCCCAGCCCCGCCTGCCAGCACATACATGCATGCGGTAGCCTGTCTCTCAAGGCCACCATGTTCGATTTCTCCCATTTTAAAGATGCAAAGACAGTGGCTCCGTGAGGCTGGGTTCCGGGCGCAGGTGGCTCAGCCGCTAAGTGCCCCCTGGGGGTCCTGCCCTGGTGCAGGACCAGCTCACGAGGCATTTGTTCTCTCTCCTTCTCTCGCCCCCGCAGGGTGGACGGCGAGGTCAAGCATTGCGTCATCAACAAAACGGCCACTGGCTACGGCTTTGCCGAGCCCTATAACCTGTACAGCTCCCTGAAAGAACTGGTGCTCCATTACCAACACACCTCCCTGGTGCAGCACAACGACTCTCTCAACGTCACACTAGCCTACCCGGTATATGCACAGCAGAGGCGATGAAGCGCTTGGCCTCGGATCCTTCTCCTGAAGTGCAGCCACCCTGAGGCCTCTGGAAAGCACAGGGCTCCTCTCCAGCCTGACCTGTAATTGAGCTGCGGAAACGAAGCCGTCTGCCTGCAGATGGGACTCGAGCTTCCGACGACCACAGAGTAGAGGGGGAGACACGCAGCCCAGCACCGTGCGGTGACCATAACGTTTCTACTCTGGAGTGCTTGTCCTTACTTTAGTTTTTTTTTTTTTTTTAACCCCGGTTTTTTCGGGGGGGTTGGGGCGGGGGTTTAATTTAAGCCACAACAACCCACCACACAAAGAGAAAAAGAAATGCAAAAATCTCTGCGTGCAGGGACAAAGAGGCCTTTAACCATGGTGCTTGTTAATGCTTTCTGAAGCTTTACCAGCTCAAAGTTGGGACCTTGTAGACCAGAGGGTGGACGGGCTCCAGAGCCCCGGCCTGGGAGCACTCGAGCCGGGCTGGTTGAGCCTGGGGGTTGCTGTGCACGGTGGACCCAGACACGTCGCACTGTGGATTATTTCATTTTCTAACAAATGAACGATATGTAGCAGAAAGGCGCTTTGGCTCACAAGAGACGTTTTGGGAGAACGTCGTCGGCTCGCGTACGTTCAGAGGAGGAGAATCTGTTGTAGCGGAGTGCCAGAAAGTGTGGTGTTTAAAACTTTAAAAACAACCCCACCAACAGAAAAAAACAGAGCTTGGACAATAGGACTTTCAATGACCTTCATTATATAAAATATGTACATAACAATGGATGACTGACTAACTATCAAATAGATGGATTTGTATCAATACCAAATAGCTTCTTTTTCGTTTTGCTGAAGGCTAAATTCACAGTGCTATGCAATTCTTGTCGTTATCTCAGTTTTAAATGTACCTTCAGAATAAGCTTCCCCCACCCCAGTTTTTGTTGCTTGAAAATACCGTGTCTCTGATTCTTTTGGTTGTTGTTATTCGTTTGTGATTCTTTCCCTTTTTTTTTTAAATGTACAGGATGCCAGTAAAAAAAAAAATGGCTTCAGAATTAAAACTATGAAATATTTTACAGTTTTTCTTGTACAAAGTACTTGGCGATTAGCCCAAGGTTAAAAAGTTCATAACAGATTTTTTTTTTTTTTGGACTAAATGTTTTGTTGGGCAGTGCCTGATAAGCTTCAAAGCTGCTTTATTCAATAAAAAAAAAGAGAAAGATATATAAATATGACAAAGTATCGCTGAGTTCAACAATGTTGTTTTAAGACTCAAAATACGGTACCTGGTAATGTCTGTTTCATGAAGAATTGTGAACTTCTTGAATCTTGGGGGGGATGCAGCAAAGGGATGTACAGGCGGGTGGAGGGAGGGTGGCGGGATGGTAATGCACTTTCTCATGACTACAGAGAAGGGAGTAACTTCTAACTTCAGTCTTTTCCCACTTGGATCTGCTAGTTATCCTACATCCCTGACAAGCACGGACCCGCTGCGGCGGCAGGTCAGATACTGTAGGTCTTAGGGAGACAAAGCCAGCCTCGCGGGGCCAGGGGTCCCCACCGTTGTTTGGAACGCTGATGTCAAGGTAGAGCCGCTGCCTTGAGAACACGCGTCTCTAACACTAGACGGCCCATCACAACCAATAAATGTTCATTTCAGGAAGCGCACGATCTGAAAAAATATTTTCCTCTGCACGTGTTTCACGTGCCTGCCCTTTTCCATTCAACTGAGATCATGGAGCAAACACACACGGATCGTAGCTGCTGCTGCTGGGCTGGGCTGGGCTGTGGAGAGCTCGCTCGAGTCACGGCCGTTGGAGGAACCCTAACCGCCCCTGCAGGTCACCCGAGTCATTAACCGTACGTGCCCCCGCTGCTGTGGGGGAGAGGCAGGCCTCTTAGGGCCTCCCCTCGTGTGAGGCAGGAGGCAGCCGTCTCTCCCCGGCTTAACATAACCCATGTGGTGCAAACTGGCCGTGAGGCGGGAGCAACCGAACAGCAGTGTGGACAGGCCCAAGCCTGGGAGGGGGCAGTGGGATCTTAGGACCGCAGCTCTCCTCTGCCAGGGCTGACGCAGCCGCGGCTTTATCTCAGATACTGCGGGGAGGGCTGCTTTGTTTGGGTTTTCAATGTAGTTGCTCTTAAAAATTCCTCGGAAATAGCCTAGCAGCTGACTTAATCCACCGCAGAATGTATTTTTTTTTTCTTTACATTATTCTCTTCGTATCAAGCGCAAGAACCGGTCTTACAGCCAGACTGTCAGCCCTGAAGCCTGACTGTACTGATCTGTCTCCCTCTCATCTCCACACGGCCGAGGATTTCCCTGGTTGTGTAGTCCGTAAGTGTCAACTTTTGAAACTGTCCTTTCACTTCACACGGAAGCCCAGCGATGCTCTGATAGTAGCTTATGAACCAGCCTTATGCTGGTGGGAGGTTTTTTTGTTTTTGTTTTTGTTTTTTGTTTTTTTTGGTAGCCCATCCACACATGCTATTAACTCTGATTTTCATTGAGCATCTAAAGTATAAGATCTAAGATGTTTCATGCAAAGATAGTCTTATTAACGTTTTTTGGTTTGACACTCTTCCCCCAAGGTGGTGTGGTGTTCAGGCACCTGCCTTATTTTTGCATTTTGCAAACATAAAAATGCAAGTGGGTTTCTCTCAACAGCGAAGGCAGGATGCTTTGTTCCCTTTTACAGCGAGTGACCCCGAAGCTCTGATGTTAGGCCTCCGCCATGTGCCACTCTGAGTGCGGGTAGCGTGCCCACCGCATTCGTCCTTCTAGGTGTTTGACCAGGAGGGATCTTCGGGTTCAGTCAGTCATCTCCTAATAACACCAAGTGGCTGGTTAGTAAAAAGGGACACAGCAGAGGCACTCCTGATAACTGCTCTCATGCAGGCATCCATCCTCCCCACCCACGGTAGCATCCTCCACAGAAAAGCCAGAAGGCAAACGAGCTGCAGCAAGGCTCTGAGGGGGCTGTACCCTGGGAGCTCTGAGACCCAGTACTACACCCAAGAGAAAAATCCTAACCCCACGAGAAGGCAAAAAGCATGTTGTTTGCGACATCTGACCAGTTCGCGGCCCTTGAGCTATGTATATATGTATATGTGCATGGACTGTTTCCAGTACACCTTTCAGCCAAAACAGATCCACAGTCGTTGAGTTCAAGTACACAACCAGCACATGTCTAGTACAATTCTTGTGGATGTGTATGGGTGGGGTTTTTTTTTTTCCCTTTGAAGTGGCTTTGTTTTGTCTTCTAAAGGTGAACCTTTGCAAGTGAAGCGAGAAGTTCATAATTCTTTGGCTTTTCCCTGCTTTGTAAAGTTCCTCCTCTGGGTGAGCTGGTCTGGATGACTCGCTTAGCTTGGAAATCCTCATTTTCAGTGTGTCGAGTCGAAATGTGTTTGTGTGAGCTGTCACTGTGGGGAACCAAGTGCTTTGTCACATAGCTGGTTATGGCCTAGTAACGTGTTTGGGAGTCCTACTGATGTTCCTTCGCGGGAGAAAAAGTGCTGGTTTTAACACCTGTGCTTTTGCTATGCATGGTATCTAGTTGGAGAGCCGACCCTGAGAGTTGAGTTCAGGGTCTTCTAAGAAAGGGGCAGTTTAAAGCACAATGCCTCGCATGGGACAGAGTTCGAAAATGCCAAATTCTTATTTTTCTACAAATCGGGTTACATAAAGTATTGGTATCATGAGTAGCCAGGGAACAGAATTGGGTTCATTGGCAACACTATCCAACTTCACATTAAACTTGTCACCATGAGATAGCATTAGCTGCCCAGGATGCTGCTATTTAAAAAAAAAAAAAAAAAAAGGAAAAAAAAAAGAAAAGGCAAAACAAAAAAAAAAACTCATTTATACGTGTGTATTTTTTAAAGCTACAATCTGTTCGATGTTTTTACAAATCTGTTTATATGACATTGTTAAAATAAAAGTTGGTCTTTTGACGAGAGGGAGGATGTCATGATCAGTTGTAATTTTGCCTTTACAAGGCAACTGGGCCGGGGGTGGGGTGGGGGGAGTGCACCTCCTTGACATTTTGTTCAAGCTGTAGATTCAGTGGAGCTACGTCTTGTTTTAAGTTGCTTCAATGCATTGTATTAGGTCTTCAAACAGAATAAAGATTGTTTTGAAACTTAAGTCCTGCCTTGGAATGTCCATCGTGCAGAAGAGAGGCTTCTCAAACGGCTTCTCTCGCCTCGTGCCCGGCCCGTAGCCTCCCCAACCTGGTTTGCATCCCATTAGCCCATTACTCCATTTCTGGAAAGCGAAAGAGACGCTAGGCGGCCCCAAGGAGGATGAGTTAGTGTCACCGGCAACATTTCGCCTGGTCCTTAATGATGAAAACCCGCACCTCTGGGCCATGTCCTGTCAACGCACGTCCCTGCCGCAGGGCCACCGCCTGGCCATCCTTTCCCCCGTCCACACCAGCCACCCCCAGACCTTCAGGATTGTTCTCGACACACTGCGCTCTGTTAAGGCAGCCACTGTCTGTCCCCGGCAGCAGGGCCGGCCATGAGGCCCTGGCCCACGTGCACGAGTGGGACACGGGGTATGACGTGCACTCGGGGAGCTAAACTAGACTCTACACTGAGGTTTCTCTCTGCGGCATCTCGTCGGCATGCACAAACCATTCTTAACGTGAGAGAACTTGCCTATTTGTCTTTATTGCCGAGCACGTTCCGGGCGGGGGGCACCTTGCCTGTATGCGGCACTAGTTGAACACGTGGGGACAGTGAGGGGCCCAGATGGGAAGGCCTGGGCAGTGACGGGAGTGAGGGGCACAGGATGCCAATCTCCACGGCGTGGTGAGGCCAATCCACTTCCTGCTGCCCTCGCCAGCCCCCCTCAGTTCTGCAGCACACGGAACTCTCTAGAACCCTCTGGATTCCAGGTCCTCAGTCTTGCTGTGGCACCAACTCTTGCCAGACAAACCCTCTCTCCAAGATTTCGGAGCCCCCCCCCCCCCGATACTCTGCTGCTCAGCAGAAGCTTCTGGCTTCTGAGCTATACCATCAGTGCCTTGTTCCATTTGGATCTAGCCCAGGGGTGGGAGCAGCCTTCTGCTATTGCTAACTCTCCGCATCCCCTCACCAGTGCCTGTGGTTTCTGAGCTGTTCCATCACACAAGGAACCAACTCTCCTGATTTATTCAATCCCTTGAGCTAGAAGTTTTTTTTCCCCTGGTTGATCTCCAATTAATAAACCATCTACGTATCCACTGACCACGTCTTATACGTGATCCCATTTAATCCTTTCACAATTTTGAGGTTAAAGACCATGTCCCCATCCACCGTTCAATGATGTACTCAGATCATGCAACAGTTAGAGCCCATAGTGCAACGCCTACGGGGTCTGACTCAAGCCAGAGCTCTCCACCCCGATGCCCTAACTGCCTTCCAATGGAAAGTCATGCTAGGACGTTGAGAAAAGTTAACCGGTTACTCTTCCTGATGGGAATCTAACCATGTGGTTCTCCATCGGTGGACCGTGCACACGTGGCCAATGGCAGGAAATGGCGTAGGTTTGCTTTAGACTGGCGGGTTCCTAATAGCATTAGCACCAGCACGACTTGGAAACCTGTCAGAAGTGCAGATTCCAGGTCTTCACACCTGAACTACTCCCTCAGAGTAGGACCCAGCCATCTCTTTCAACCAGCTCTCTGATTTTAACACATCCTATAGTTCGAGGATCACTTCTTAAGATCACCTGATTGTTGAAATCGTACTACCAGTATTTTAATTAAAAGCCACCACCGTTATTGAGTGATGGAAATATATTTTACTTTGTTTTTTAAAATTTTTTATTTATTTATGACAGTCACACAGAGAGAGAGAGAGGCAGAGACACAGGCAGAGGGAGAAGCAGGCTCCATGCACCAGGAGCCCGACGTGGGATTCGATCCCAGGTTTCCAGGATCGCGCCCTGGGCCAAAGGCAGGCGCTAAACCGCTGCGCCACCCAGGGATCCCTATATTTTACTTTGTGATAGAATTTTCATTCATAGCATAGAGTCTGTATAGAAAATAGGCTGGTTTTCAGTTTCGGAAGCCTAGCCTGTTCTTAGCTATCTTTAACCAGCCGCAGCAACTTGGGCAACTCCACTCAGCCATCCAAGCCTCTGACTCCTTATCTGTGAAAATAAAGTTATGAGTCCACATACCCCCAGACGCTAGGGTGTGATGTAGTGGACTGAATGAGCCTACTCGCTCCCCTGGTTTTCCGTTTACCATGTGGCCACAGTCCTAACCCACAAGAGAACTGGCACCTGCAGATCCCCACAGCTGAATCACAACTGGCCCCTCGTGCTGTCAGTGCCCACGACCAAGAATGCATGAGCAGAATTAGAGTCCATGAACTAGCTGATGTCTTAAGGCTACATTTCAGGTGAGTCAAAATGTAGAAGACAAGTTCTTGACAACGTGAAAGGGAGTGGAATTTGGAAATGACATCTTGTTGATCTATCTAAAGCATGAGGACTGGGTCAGAGGACGTTGCCTACCAAACCCTGTGGGGCTTGGCAGGAGGCAAGCGACTGTGGTATGTGAAGAATGGATACTGTACCAGCCCATTCAACGTTTTTTTTTTTTTTTCTCAACTTTCCCCTTAAGAAGTCTGACTAAAAACAAGAATTTTGTAAAGACTTAAATGTAAGTCTAGAAACCACAAAACTCCTAGAAAAAAAAACAAACAAACAAACAACAAAAACAGGATAAAAGCTCCCAGACATGGGTCTTGGCAATCATTTTTTGGATGTGACCCCTAAAGCATAAGTGACAAAGTAAATAATAAGCGTGGGACTATGTTAAACTAAAAAGCTTCTTCACAGCAAAGGAAACGATTGACAAAATGAAAAGACAATTTGTGGAGTGGGAGAAAATGCAGACCCTCTCTCAGATAAGGGGTTAATATCCAAAATACATAAAGAACTCAGAAAACTCCAGAGTAAACCCAAAGAATCCGATTTAAAATATGCAGAATGCCCGAAGAGAAATTATTCCTCAGAAGACAAGTGAACGGCTGAAGGCACATGAAAAGGGAGCCTATGTCACTAATCAGGGAAATATGAGTCAAAACCAGGATGAGCTAGCACTTCACACCTGTCCAAATGCTTATTATTAGCAAGTGACGTAACCGAGCCGGGGACATGGTTGGTCTTGTGAGGGGAAGCAAAGTCAGGGATGACCTAATGACCATTCATGCACTGAACACCAAAAGCATCTTAGCACATGGGAGCGTCATGCTGAGCCCACCGCCCCTCCTCCTGGCCAGGGCAGCACCATGCCGAGAGATCTCCCCTGAGCTCACAACTCCTCCAGTGGAACAAGTGAGGCCAGCTGTGACATTCAGCCTCCACGGCAGTGGGGGATCAGTTCTTGAGAGCCCCTTGCTTCTGGTTTTGTCCCACAGAGATCACAGGTGATTCTGTAGGACTTAACCACATTAACCACCTGGGAATCTGATTGTAACCCTGAAAGGAGGAGGGGTTTCCCTCGACAGCAATTCCTACCTGTAGAGCCCAAGGAATAGCTCCCACCCAGCAGTTTTGCTCATCTGCAGAACCATGTCCAGGATGCTGTGTGACCAGGGAACTTGGCAGAGTTCAGGTAAGCCCAATCAGGGCCCTCAAACAAAATGGCTCTGCCAGCCCCAAAGTCTGGTCTGCCAGTGTCCAGGCAGAAAGGCTGAGTCACGGTCCCAACCGCTGCAGATCATGGTCCGCAGGCCCTACTGACAGGACAGGCTGTGTGATCCACATCATTCAAGCCAGGAGACAGGCAGGTGAAGCTCATCACCCTCAGAGCAAACCCAGTGGCCCTGTTTGGTCAGGGAACCTGGGGGCACAGGTCTGCTTAAGACCACAAAAAACCTTGGTGGCCTTGGAGCTACTTCTCCCACTGCATGAGGCAGAGAAACTAATTCATACACCATCTTATCACTGAGTGCAACCTTCAGCCTGCCTGACCAGGGAACCTGACCCAAACACACAGGACGGTGCAGAGCCCAACCGTGAGCCTTGCTTACAGCTGGACTTGCAGAGGGCACAGGCCATGGCACTTCCTGTCTGCAGAATAACACCGGGTGCCTCTCCTGACCAGGATATTCAGTGTACAACACTGCCTGGTTTGGGTCTCCAAACAATGAGCCAGGTGGGCCCTAGGACCCAACCTGTTGCCCTGCCAGGGCAAGGAAACTAATTTACAGCCCCATCTACTGCTGAGTATAGCACCCAATCCGACTGTCTAGTAAGCCTGACCAGAAAATCTAGGCAACTACACAGCCCATCCTACAGCCTCATTTGTCCAGGAAACCAAAACAGCAGTCCTATCCAGCTGTTCTGTGTCATACCATCCCTCCCACTCCTCCTGATGACCTCGGAGCGTGAACAGTTGCCTCACCCCAAAATAGATGCTAATACCAGGCCCCATCTGCCCAAGAACGTTATCAGCAGACATGTCCCAAAAACCTTAGCTGAACTGACTAATGAAAAACTGTCTCTGCCAAAATGAACTAGCAAAAGCTGGGAGGGGAAACCACTCACTCAAATGTGCAGATACCAATGTAAGAAATCAAAGATCATCAAAAATCAGGTAAATATGATGCCATCCAAAGGAACTAATAAAACTAATAACTGTCCCTAAAGAAATGGAGATCTATGAACTGTCAGACAAAGAATTCAAAATAATCCTCTTAAGGAAATTTAATGAATTACAAGAATGCACAACTAAATGAAATTAGGAAAATAAGGCATTAACAAAACGAGAAATTCAACAAAGAAAGGGAAACCATCAAAAAGAAAAACAAACCCCAAACAGAAATCCTACAGTGGAAAAATGTAATAACTGAAGTGAAGCATTCAATAAAGAGCTTCAAAAGCAGACTAGACCGTGAAGAAGGAACAAGCAATTTGCAACTTAAGACATTTGAAATTAACTAGTCAGAGGAGCAGAGAGAAAAAAGAATGACGAGTGAAGAAAGCCTACAAAATTCATAAAACACAAAGAAACATTATTCTCATTATGGAATCCCAGAGGGATGAGACAAGGAAAAGGACAAAAGGGATATTTAAGGAATTAATGGCTAAAAACTCCACCAAGATGAGGAGAGAAGCAAACATTCAGATCCAAGAGGCGAAAAGATCACAAAAAGGTTGAAACCAAAGAGGGCTACACTAAGATACATTATAATTAAATTGTCAAAAGTCAAAGACAAAGAATTTTAAAAGCAGCACGAGAAAAGAAGTTAACTCCAAGGGAACCCCTGTCCTAAGTTTATCAGCAGTTTTCTAAACAGAACGTTTCAGGCTGGGAGATAGTATGATGATATATCCAAAATATTGAGGGGGGAAAAAAACCTGTCAACCCAAAACACTATACCTAGCAAAGCTGTTCTTCAGAAATGGAGGAGGGATAAAGACTTTCCTAAACAAGCAAAAGCTGAGAGAATTCATCTCCAATAGACTTGCTTTACAAGAAATGCTAAAGGGAGTTCATAAAAACCTAAGGCAGCATTGTAAAACTCACTAGTTGTGGTAAAAACAAACAAACAAACAAACAAACAAACATAGTCAAAACTGGATTCCATAATATGGTAATGGCTGTCATTCACTTATGATTCTAGTTTAAAAGTTAAAAAACAGGAATCCCTGGGTGGCTCAGTGGTTTAGTGCCTGCCTTCAGCCCAGGGCATGATCCTGGAGACCCAGGATCGAGTCCCACATTGGGTTCCCTGCATGGAGCCTGCTTCTTCTCCTTCTGCCTGTGTCTCTGCCTCTCTCTCTCTCTCTCTGTGTCTCTCATGAATAAATAAATAAAATCTTCAAAAAAGTTAAAAAACAAATACAATAAAATAACCCAAATACAGCTATCTGTTATTAGTTACACAGACTAAAACATATAAACTGTAACATCCGTAATCTAAAATCTGAGGGGAAGGAGAATAAGTGTAAAGCTTAGGAATTCTACTGAAGCTCTTAGTTTAAAGTAAGGCACTGTAGCTTTAACACATTTTAGGTAAAACTTGGGATAACTTGGAAAAAACCTGTCATAATTTTATGAGAAACCCCCAGGGAAGATGGCAGGGTAAGAAGATCCTAAGCTCACGCTGTCCCATGGATTTAACTAGATAACACCCACATCAGTGTAAATAACCTAGAAAACAGAGCAAAGACTGGCAGAGCAGATTCTCCACAGCTAAACGTAGAGAAGCAGCCACATCGAAGTGGGACTGTCCACAGGAGGGTAAGACGCTGCGGGGCACAGAGGTGAAAGAAATGGACCCTCACACCAGGAACCCTAGGCCTGGGGAACCTGCAAAGGAAAGACAACCCTCCGTAACATTTGAGACTTTGAAAATTAGGCCAAAATGCAGGAGTTCTTACAATCAGTGAGCTTAATGTCTGGACCTTTAAAAATCTGTAGTCTCAGCTCTGGGAGACCCAAAGGGCAAGAGAAAACTGAGTCCCTGCCCTTTGAAAGACAGCACAACAGACAGCCCTGCAGAAATGCAGCATAGAAGCAATAGCTCTCAGAGCATGTGCTGGAGGGGCAGGGGTTGTCCAGACATTTCTCCAAGAACAAAAAAGCTTTTGCTTCCCGCTTCCCAGCCTAGATATGTGGACACCTACAGGAACCGGTGCAGCACCAATATTCTCCACCTAACTTGCTGTGATGATGCCCTACCCCTGCATTCTCCTGCAGACATGACCCCTGCAGCCAGGCATTTGGTCTAAGTCCCCTCCCATAGCAGACCTGTGAATATCTTGCTAACACTGCGCCCCTGCTCCCAAGTTTTCCTGCAAACCCACCCCCTCCAATGTGCCCTTAGCTGGAGCCCAACCAAACCAATGCTACAAGCCTGCCAGAGCAAGCAGACCCAACAGGGGCTGACATCACTACAGTGACTCCTCCCCTGGGGCAGGGAGAAGATATCCACACACATAGCAGTCCAAATGCAACCCCCAGAGTGGGCTCCTGGCAGGCATGGGATTTGACTGTAGGGTCTGCCCACCAATGAAAGCATCTCGAGGAATAACGATAGGGAAAGTGCCTGCAGTTAGTTCCATGCTATTGCATCTCTGGCCAAGTGCCTGACCTGACACAACTCAAGTCCACTGCAACCCCAGACTAGCCCACTAACAGCACAGGAACCAAACCCTGCCCACAACAGACAAAGTGAGCATTGCAGATGACTGGACTGAAGGAAAAAGTGGCTTGGCCACAACAGTAGGGCACATGCAACACACACAGGATGCATTGCTGAAGTGCCAGGTTCTGGTGAGCAGGGCACTATAAGGACTCTTCTTCATAAGGCCACTACTTTCAAAGTAGGGTGGACAAAATGAGGAGACAGAGGGATATCTCCTAAACAAAAGAACAGGACAAAATCCCAGCAAGAGAGCTAAAGGAAACAGAGATAACTAATATGCCTGATAGATAATTTCTAGTAATAGTCATAAAGATACTCACTGGACTTGAGAATAGAGTGGAGGACCTCAGTGAGACCCTCAACAGACACAGAAAATACACAAAAAAATCAGAAATAAAGAATGCAATAACTGAAATTAAAAATACACCAAATGAAATAAATAGTAGACTAGAGAAAGCAGAAGAATGGATTAGTGACCTGGAGGACACAGTAATGGAAAGCAATCAACCTGAACAGGGGAGAGAAAAAGTATAATTTAAAAAATGACAATAAACTAGGGGAACTCAGCAACATCATCAAGTGTACTAACATTCTCATTATAGGGATCCCAGAAGGAGAAGAGAGAGAGGCAAGCAGAAAAATTATTTGAAGAAATAATAGCTGAAAACTTTCCAATTCTGGAGAAGGATCAAGGAGGCACAGGGAACCCATAACAAAATCAACCCAGGGAGGTCTACACCAAAACACATGGTAATTAAAACGGCAAAAAAGTTGTGATAAAGAGAATTTTTAAAACATTAAGGTAAAAGAAAACAGTTAGAAGGGAAATTCCATGAGGCTATCAGTGGATTTTTCAGCAGAAATTTTGCAGGCCGAAAGAGACAAAGAAGGACACTATTTAATCATAAAGAGAACAGTCCAGCAAGAAGATATAACAATTGTAAATATTTATGCAACTGATACAGGAGTACCCAAATATATAAAGCAGCTAATAATAAACATAAATGAAGTAATTGATAGTAATACAGTAATAGTAGGAGACATTAACACTCCGCTTACATCAATGGATAGATTATCCAATCAGAAAATCAGCAAGCAAAAGGGACTTTGAATGACACATTGGACCAGATGGATCTAACAATATTCAGAACATTATATCCTAAAACAGAATACAAAATCTTCAAGTACACATGGAACATTCTACAGAATAGATTACAAATTTCAAGTCTTAACAAAATCGAAAAGAATGAAGTCATAGGTGGAATTTAAGAAACATAACAGATGAATAATGAGGAAGGGAAGGAAAAATAAAATAAGATGAAAATTGAGAAGGAGGAAAACCATAAGAGATGCTGAACTCTAGGAAACAAACTGAGGGTCACTGGAGGGGAGGTGGGTAGAGGGAAGGGATAGCTGGGTGAGGAACATTTAGGAGGACAAGCGATATAATGAGAGCTGGGTGTTATATACAACTGATGAGTCACTAAATTCTACCTCTGAAACTTATTAAAAAAAAAAAGAATGCAGTCAGACCATGCATCTATTCTGACCACAATGCCATAAAGTTAGAAATCAACCATAAGAAGAAATCTGGAAAGAACACAAATACATAGAGGTTTAATAACATGCTACCAAACCATACATCAGTCAATTATGAAATCATAAAAAAACATAAAAAAATACATGGAGACAAATGAAATTGAAAACACAAAAGTTCACAATCTTTGGGAGGCAGTAGGTGGTGTTCTAAGAGGGCAATGTATAGCAATTCAGGCCCACCTCAGAAGAAAAATCTCAAGCAACCTAACCTTACACCTCAATGATCTAGAAGAGAACAAACAAAACTCAAAACCAGTAGAAAAGAGGAAATGATAAAATTAGGGCAGAAATCAACAAAATAAAACTAAAGAAAACAACAATAGAACAGATGAATGAAACCAGGAGCTGGCTCTTTGAAAGGATCAACAAAATTGATAAACCTGTATCCAGACTCATTAAAAAAAGAGTGCTCAAACAAAATCAGAAATGAAAGGGGAGAAATAACTGACATCACAGAAATACAAAGGATTGTAGGAGATTATGAAAAATTACATGCCAACAAACCGATAACCTAGAAGAAATGGATAAACTCCTATAAACATACAACCTACCAAAAATGAAGCAGGAAGAAAGAAAATTTGAACAGACTGATAACCAGCAATAAAATTGAATCAGTCATCAGAAAACTCCCAACAGACAGAAGTCTAGGACCAGAATCCTTCAAAGGTGAATTCTACCAATTATTTAAAGAAGAGTAAATACCCATTCTTCTCAAACTATTCTAAAAAAAATGGAAGAAGGAAAGCTTTCAAATTCATTCTATGAGGCAGCATAACCCTGATACCAAAATGAAATAAAGACACCACAAAAAAGGGACGCCTGGGTGGCTCAGTGGTTTAGTGCCTGCCTTGGGCCCAGGGCATGATCCCAGAGCCCTGGGATGGAGTCCCGCATCTGGCTCCCAGCGTGGAGCCTGCTCCTCCCTCTGCCTGCGTCTCTGTCTCTCTTTCTGTGTCTCTCATGTATAAATAAATAAAATTAAATTAAAAACACCACAAAAAAGAAAACTGGAAGCCAATATCTCTGAAGAACACAGATGCAAAAACCCTCAACAAAATATTAGGAAACCAAATCCAACAATGTATTAAAAAAATACTACTCACCATGATCAAGTGGGATTAATCAATCAACATGATACATCACATCATGAAGAGAAGATTAAAAACCATATGATTATTTCAATAGATGCAGAAGGTTCAACATCTATTCATGTGATAAGAACCCTCAACAAAAGAGGCTTAGAGGGAATATACTTCAACATAATAAAGGCAATATATGGAAAAACCCACAGCTAACATACTCAACGGGGGAAAACTGAAAGCTTTGCCCCTAAGGTCAGGAACAACATAAGGATGTCCACTCTCATCAGTTTTATTCAATGTAGTACTGGAAGTCCTAGCCACAGCAATCCAACAAGAAAAAGAAATAAAAAACATCCAAACTGATAAGAAGTACAACAGTCACTCTTTGCAGCTAACATGCTACTATATATAGATAGATAGATAAATAGATATAGATTTAGATAGAAAATCCTAAAGACTCTACCAAAGACTATTAGGACTGATAAATGAATTCAGTAATATCACAGGATACAAAATCAATAACAGAAATCCATTGCATTTCTATAAACTAATAATAAAGGAGAAAAAGGAATTTAAAAATCTCATTTACAATTGCACAAGAAAGAAAAAAATACCCATAAATTAACTTAACCAAGGAGGTAAAAGACCACTACTATGAAAACTGTAAAACACAGAAGAAAGGAATTGAAGATGACAAATAAGAAAGATGTTTCACATTCATGGATTGGAAGAACAAAGATTGTTAAAATATCCATACTACCCAAAGCAAACTACAGATGTAATGCAATCCCTACCAAAATACCGGAAGCATTTTTCACGGAACTAGAAACATTTTTTTAAAACCATAAAAGACCCCACATAACCAAAGCAATCTTGAAAAACAAGAACAAAACTGGAGGTATCCCAATCTCAGATTTTAAGATACACTACAAAGCTGTAGCATCAAAACAGTATGGTACCAGCACAAAGAGAGAGACGGCCATCAAAGATGGCCATCAATGGAAAGGCCAGAAATAAGCCCGAATAAGATCAATTAATCTTTGACAAAGGAGTGAAGAATATGCAATGGGTGCAAGAAAGTCTCTTCAACAATGGAGTTGGGAAAACTGGGGAGCCAAATGCCAAAGAATGAAACTGGACTACTTTTAAAAATGTAAATATAAATTCAAAATGGATTAGAAACCTAAATATGAGAGCTGAAACCAGGAAAATCCTAGAAGAGCACAGACAGTAATTTGTGTGACATAGGCCATAACAACTAGGTATGCCTCCTGAGGCAAAGGAAACAAAAACAAAAACAAAAACTATTGGGATTACATCAAATTAAAACTTCTGCACAACAAAGGAAACAATCAACAAAACTAAAAAACAATGTACTGAATGGGAGGAAGGTATTTACAAATGACATATTCAATAAAGGATCAGCATCCAAAATATATAAACAACCAAAATAACTCAACACCAAAAAAAAAAAAAATTAATCCAATTAAAAATGAGCAGAAGACCATGTCTCCAAAGAAGACATCCAGATGACCAATAGATACATGAAAAGATGTTCAACACCACTCATTATCAGGGAAATGCAAATTGAAACCACAGGGAGGTATCACCTCCCATCTATGAGAATGGCCAAAATAAAAATACAAGAACAGCAAGTGTTGGCAAGGATGTGGAGAAAAAGGAACTCTCTTACACTGTTGGTGGGAATGCAAACTGGAGCAACCACCGTGAAAGACGGTATGAAGGTTCCTCAAAAAAATTTAAAAACAGAATTACTAGGGCACCTGGGTGGCTCCGGTCATGATCTCAGGGTCCTGGGATGGAAACCTGTGTCAGGCTCCCTGCTTATGAGGAGTCTGCTTCTCCCACTCCCTCTACTCCTCCCCTCTGCTCGTGCTCTAATAAATAAAGTCTTCTAAAAAATTTTTAAAATAACAAATAAAAACAGAATTACCATATGATCCAGCAATTCCAATTCCACTAATTGATATGTACTCAAAGAATACAAAAACACCAGTTCAAAAAAATATACGCACCCCTCTGTTTACTGGAGCATTATTTACAATAGCCAAATTATGGAAGTAGCCCAAGTGTCCACAGATAGACGAACTGATAAGCAAAATGTGTTATTTATACACACACACACTGTGAAATATTACTTAGCCATAAGAAAGAATGAAATCTTGCCGTCTGCAACAATATGGATGGATCTAGCACATGCTAAAGTGAAATGAGTCAGTCAGAGAAAGAGAAATGTGATAAGAAGTAACACATGACATCAACATGCAAAAAAAGACAGTTGGGTAAGAAACAAGGAACAATGGATCTATAAAACAATTAAGAAAATGCCAAGATTAAGTCTTTACTTATCAATAATTAAACAAGTTTAAAATATAGATCCAATAATAAACTGCCTACAAGAGACGTATTTTAGCCTTTTTTTTTTTTTCTACCAAATTTACTGTGTTTTCCACAATATGGTACTTCAGGACTTTTTAATGTAAACATTCTTGATTAACTAATTTTCAAAATAATGATACAAATTTAGCATTCTGGGATCCCTGGGTGGCACAGCGGTTTGGCACCTGCCTTTGGCCCAGGGCGCGATCCTGGAGACCCCGGATCGAATCCCACATCGGGCTCCCGGTGCATGGAGCCTGCTTCTCCCTCTGCCTGTGTCTCTGCCTCTCTCTCTCTCTCTCTGTGACTATCATAAATAAATAAATAAATAAATAAATAAATAAATAAATAAATAAATACAAACAAATTTAGCATTCTTCTTAGAATGGAAAACTTGCTTGGAGGTTACCACCTCATTCTTTTTCTCTTTTTCAAAAGTACATCTTGTAGCACCAGCTGCTTTTCTCGGAAGGAACGCTTGTTTTTTGACCGGATGTTATAGCTCTGTCGCATCATCATAAAGTTCTTCTGTATTTTAGCCTTAAAGACAAACATAAACTGACAGTGACAGAATAAAAATATGTATTTCAAGCAAATGGTAAGCAACAAAAAGCAAGAGTCGCTTGAAATATATATATTTTTATCTTTTCACTCTCAGCATATCTCCAAACGAAATATTTATTTTTATCTTTTCACCTTCAGCTTATCTTCTTATTTGAAGAAACAGCTGGAAACATCCCTAACCTGGGGAAGGAAATAGGCAACCAGACTAAGGATGAAACCAAGACAGAAATTAAAAATAAAGAGGGAATCTTAAAAGCAGCAAGAGGAAAGCTCTTAGTTGCATACAAGGAAATGCCCATAAAGCTATCAACTGATTTCTCAGTAGGAACTTTGCAGGCCAGTGGGAGTGGCAAGATATATTCAAAATGCTCAAAGGAAAGAACTACAACCATGAATACTCTATACTTGGCATAATTATACAGAATTGAGAGGGAGATAGAGATTTCCAGACAGACAAAAGTTAAAGGAGTTCATCACCCTAAACCAGCCTTACAAGAAATGGTCAAGGGAGTGTTCCAGTCCAAGGAGGTGAGGTACAAAGACCATGAAAATCTACACCATTTTGTATAGAGCAATTCCTCCCAAGGAAGAACTGAGGGCTGACTGAACAGTTTCTGCTCACCAAAGACAGGCCACCGAAAAGATGGCAAGAGAGACAGAGACACAGTCCTGAAGGGAACCTTCACCCCCAACACTGTCAACTGCAACGATGAGGGATAAGATTAAGAGACTGTGAGCAGATTCGTCTTCCCTGGTGTACAGAATAAAAGCTGCTGTTTAAAAGGACAATTAACATGTAAAGGAACCAGGCCTAGGACTGTACCAAAAGGAAGGGTAACTGCTTGTACTTCCTGTGGGTTGGAGGTGCTGGTGAGTTCCATGGTTTGTGTTCCCCCTCTAAAGTTTTTGATGGTGCCCATCGGAGCAGGATCTGGTGCCATAGAAGGTCTATCCCTTAATAAGCACTGGGTCCCAGTTGCCTGGGGGCATAGGAAAAAAAGGTATGGTTTAAAAGAGGAACTAGAATATAAAAGAGCCAGCCCTAAAAATCCGCCAAACAGTGGGGGAGCTGCTAAAACTGTCTGGGTCAGTGAGGCTGGTTTATGTTCCCTTCCTCTTATTAGCACAGAAAGAGGCAGGGTTCAGGCACCCTAGCCAGCCTACTTTCTCAAGGAGTCCCTGGCTTCTAGCCCACACCAGACTCAGCGGTCCCACCAAGGTGGCCTCAGCGTGGTGCCCATCGGGACACCCACAGTCAGTCCTCAGTACAGTTCCAGCCATCCTGCCAAGGTGACAGGCTCAAAGCATACAGGAAAGCCCTAGGCCTCCTTCACTTCAGCTCTAGACAGTTTACCAGGCACTCCCAGCATACAGCACCCCTGGACCCCACAGCCCATGCCTGATTCACCTTCAGCTGGTCCACCAGGATATCACCCTCATAAAGCATCTGGGAACCTCTGGCCTGTGCCCACTTTGGCCCCAGCTGCTCTGCCAAGGTGCCTCCAAGTAAAATTGCCCAGAATGCCCCATCTGTGCCCACTTAAGTTTCACCTGTCCTGCCAAAGTACCCTCTGCAGTGACAGCCCCTAGATCCCCCAGCTTGCTTCCACTTCAGCTTCAGCTGTCTGGCCAGGGCATCCTCCATCCAGAGAGCCCTGAGACCCCTAGCTTGTACCCATGTCAGTTCAAGCTCTCTTGCCAGGGCATCCTCTGAGCAGAGAGCCCTAGGACTGCATTGGCCCATGCTCACTTCAGCTCCAGCCATCTCGCCAGGGCAGCACCAGCACAAAGTGCCCTGGGAACCCCAGTCCCTGTCATCCACAGCTCCAGTCATCCAATCAAAGTCATCAGGCGCACACAACCTACACAGGGATAATTATACATAAAACCATTTCATCAAGTATAAAAAAATGTAGCTATCTCACCTAATTCATAGACACAGACATGAAGTCAAACAAAATGAGGAGACAGAGAAATACACTCTAAATGGGGGGAAAACACCCCAGAAAAAGAACTAAATGAAATGGAGATAACCAATCTACCTAAGAGTTCAAAACAATGGTCATAAAGATGCTCAGTGGAATGGAGATAAGAGTGAATGAACTCTGTGAGAACTTCAAGAAAGAGATAGAAAATATTGAAAGGAACCAGAGTTGAAGACTACAATAACTGAAATGGAAAATACACTAGAGGGAATCAATGGATTAAAGGATGCAGAAAAATAGATCCACAGCCTGGAAGAATGTAATGGGAAGCACTCAAGCTAAACAGAAATAAAAAATAATAATGAGAGTAGGTTATAGGATCTCTGAGATAATATCAAGCTAACAAATACCTGCATTACAGGGGGCCCAGAAGGAAAAGTGAGGCAAAGGGGAAGAAACCTTATCTGAAGAAATAATAGCTGCAAAGTCGGGAAAGGAAACAGACATCCAGGCTCAGAAAGTACAGAGTATCCTAAACAAGATGACCCAGGGAGGTCCACACCATGACATATATTAATTCAAATGTCAAAATTTAAAGGTAGAGAATTTTATTTTATTTTATTATTTTTTAAAATAAATTTATTTTTTATTGGTGTTCAATTTGTCAACATACAGAATAACACCCAGTGCTCATCCCGTCAAATGCCCCCCTCAGTGCCCACCACCCAGTCACCCCCACCCCCCACCCACCTCCCCTTCCACCACCTCTGGCTCGTTTCCCAGAGTTAGGAGTAGCAGGAGAGAAGCAACTCGTTATGTACAAGGGAAACCACATAAGGTTATCTGCTTTCTTTTTAGCAGAAACTTTGCAGGCCATAAGCGAGTGGCATGATATTGTCAAGATAGTGAAAAGAAATACCTGACAACCACTAATATTCTACTTGGCAAGGTTATTATTCAGATTTGAAGACGAGATGGAGTTTCCCCAAACAAACCAAAGTTAAAGGAGTTCATCACCACTTAACCAGCCTTCTAAGAAATATTAAAGACATTTCAAGTGGAAAAGAAAAGGTCATAATTAGAAGGAAATTATGAAGGAAAAC
Organism: Canis aureus; assembly: GCF_053574225.1. Classification (NCBI taxonomy): domain Eukaryota; kingdom Metazoa; phylum Chordata; class Mammalia; order Carnivora; family Canidae; genus Canis; species Canis aureus. Next base: position 54,317,225 of record NC_135615.1, read on the forward strand.
AATTTCATGAGTAAAAGCAAACATATAGGAAAGGTATCATAGCAATCACTTACAAAGCTAGTATGAATATTAGAAGACCAAAGTAGTGAAATAAACTATATCTTAAAAATTAGTTAATGGGACCCACAAAATAAAGAAAATAAATATGACAATATATATAACATGGAGAAAGGGGGAATAAAAATGAAGTTCTTTTAGAATGTGTTTGATCTTAAGTGACCATCAACTTAATCCAGTACACTGCTATGTACTTGGGATATTATATATGAACCTCGTGGCAACCAGAAACAAAAAAACTCTCTAAAAACTACTGAAAGAACACAAAGGGTCCAAAGTTAGTAGAAGGAAGGGGAAAAAAGATCAGAGTAGAAATAAATGAAATAGACCTAAAAAAAAAAAAGGAAGAAAGAAGAAAAGATCAATGAAACCAAGAGCTGATTCACTGAAAAGATAAACAAAATTGATTTAGCCAGACTCATTAAGAACAAAAGAGAGAGGAGACAAATAAATAAAATGAGAAATGAAAGAGAAGTAACACATATGTACAAGGGATTATGAGACTACTACAAAAAAAAATCTCAGGCCAACGAACTGGACAACCTAGAAGAAATGGAGTTGATTTCCAGAAATATAGTCTTCTGAGGCTGCATCAAGAAGGAATAGAAAATTTGAACAGACCCATTACTGGTAATGAAGTTGAATTTAAAAACTTCCAACAAATGAAAGTTCAGGACCAGACAGATTTGCAGGAGAATTCCAGGAGAATGTTCTTTAAACATTTAAAGAAGAGTTAATCCTACTGAAACTATTTCAAAAAGTAGAATAGGAAGGAAAACTTCCAAATATACTCTAGAAGGCCAGCAATTACCCTAATACCAAAATCAGACAAAGACACTACAAAGAAAGAACATGATGGTTCAATATCCCTGATGACATAGATGCAAAAATCCACAACAAGATATGAGCAAAAACAATTCAACAATACATTAAAAGAATGATTTACCAAGATCAAGTGGTATTTATTTCAGGGATTCAAGGATGATTCCCTGTCCACAAATCAATGTGATACACCACATTAATAAAATGAATGATAAAAATTGTATAGTCATCTCAAAAGGTGCATGAAATTTGACATCTGACAAAATTCAATATTGTTTATGATAAAAACTTTCCAAAGTGAATTCAGAGGAAACATAGCTCAACATAATGAAGGCCATATATGACAACCCACAGCTAACATATTCTGTGAAAAACTGACAGCTTTCCCCTAAGATCAGGAAAAAGACAAAGATGCTCCCTCTGGCCACTTTTATTCAACTTAGTACTGGCTGTCCTACCTGCAGCAATCAGACAAGAAAAAGAAAGAAAAAGCATCCAAATAAAAAAAGAAGTAAAATTACCACTATATGTGGATGACAGGATACCATAAACAGAACATCCTAAACACTCCGCCAAAAAAAATTATTACAACTATTAGAAATCAGCAAAGTGGCAGGATGCACAACTAAAACACACACCTCTGTTCCATTTCTGTAGAATGATGACCAAGTAGGAGAAAAAGAAATTAAGAAAATAATTCCATTTATAATCACATTTAAAAGAGTAAAATGCCTAGGAAAAAATTCGACCAAGAATATAAAAGACCTGTACTTGCAAAACTGTAAGACACTGATGAAAGCAACTGAAGAGAACACAATTAAATGGAAAGATATATACTGTGCTCATCAATTGGAAGAATTAATATTGTTAAATTGTCCATACTACCCAATGCTCTCCACAGATTCAGTGCAATCCCTAACAAAATATCAATGGTATTTTTCACAGAATAAGATCAAATAATACTGCTATTTGTCTGGAACCACAAAGGACTACAAATACCAAAGCAATCTTGAGAAAGAACAGAGTTGGAAGCATCACACTTCCAGATTTCAAACTATACTAGAAAGCTCTCGCCATAAAAACAGGATAGCACTGGCACAAAAACAGACACAGAGATGAATGAAACAGTAACCAGAACTAAGATATATCTTATAAACTAAGATATAACATTTATATGGCCAATTGATCTACAACAAAGGAGGCAAGAATATACAAGGGAGAAAGGCAGCCTCTTTAAGTGTTAGGGAAAATGGACAGCTACATGCAAAAAATGAAGCTAGGTCACCTTCTTACACTATATACAAAAAAAGTTTAAAATGAATTAAAGACCTACATTTAAGACTTTAAAGCTTAAAACTCCTAAAAGAAAACACAGGCAGTAAATCTTGGTCACAGGTCTCAGCAATATTTTTTTGCATCTGTATGTTCAGGCAAGGAAACAAAAGTGAAAATAAACTATTGGGACTCTACCAAATCAAAAAGCATCTCAACAGTAAAGAAAATAATCTACTAAATGGAAAGGCAACCTACTGAATGGGAGAAGTTATTTGCAAATAATCTATCTGATTAGGGCTTGTATCTAAAATATCCAAAGAACTCACACAACAGCACCAAAAAAGCCAAACCAAACCAAAACAAAACAAAAGCTGATTAAAAAATGGGCAGAGGACCTCAATGGACATTTTTCCAAAGAAGACATAGAGACGGCCAAGACACATGAAACGTGCTCAACATAACAAATCATCAGGGAATGCAAATTAAAACCACAATGAGATATCACCTCGCACTTGTCGGAATGGCTAGTATCAAAACCACAAAAGGCAGCAAGTGTTGGTGAGGATGTGGAGCAAGTAAATCCTCATGCTTTGCTGGTAGGAATGTAAACTGGTGCAGCCACTATGGAAACGGTAGGAAGAGTCCTCAAAAATTAAGAACAGAAGAACCATATGATCCAGACATTCCACTTCTGGGTATTTATCTGAAGAAAACAAAAAGACTGATTCAAAAAGACACATGCATCCCTAAGGTCACTGCAGCATTATTTACAATAGCTAAGATATGGAAGCAACTCAAGTGTTCTCAACAGACGAATGGATAAACAGGTGGTGTGTGTGTGTGTGTTTTATATTATATATATATAAATGGGTATATATATAATATATATTATATATATAAAAATGTATATATATAAATGAGTATATATTATATATATTATATAATATAAATATATAATGCATTATAATATATATTATAATAATCATTGATATATTAATAACATAATATATAATATATACCCATTAATATATAATATAATATATATTATATATAATATATATTATGTAATATATATTATATATTGTATATATATAATATATTATATATTATATATATATTATATATATATACACACCCATTTTTAAATCAGCTTTTGTTTTGTTTTGGTTTGTTTATACACACACACACACACTCACAGGGGCATATTACTCTGTCATTTAAAAAGGATGGAATATTACTCAGCCATAAAAAGGAATCCATTTGCAACAACATGAATAAACCTATAGGATTTATGCTGAGATAAGTCGTAAACACAAATACCATAGGATTTCACTTAAATGTGGAATCTAAAAGAACAAATGAATCACCAAAACCAAAAAGACACTGGTTCATAAATACAGAGAACAAATTCATGGTCGCCAGTGGGAGGGGAGCTGGGGAGATGTGCAAAACCTGCAAAGAGGATTAAGAGATACAAAATTCCATTCATAAAATCAGTAAGTCACAGGAATTATAGTAACTTTATAAAATAATAGGTGGTAGCTAGACTTATCATGGTGACCATTTTGTAATGTTTTGGGATGTCCGATCACTATGTTGTATGCCCGAGACTTATATGATATTGTATGTCAACCATACTTCAAATGAAAAATATTGGAGATAACTTTTAAAACTTAAGAAAACAGAAATACAAAAGCCTAAAACTAATGGGATCCAGCAAAAGCAGCTTAAGAATGAAGTCCTAGCAATAAACTCCTAATTTAGAAGAAAGATGCCCAATAAGCAATGTAACTCTATGCCTTAAGGAACAAGAAAAAGAAATGCGCCCCCCCAAAATTTTAAAGATGAGAGCAGAAATAAACAAAATAGAGATCAGGAAAATAATAGGAAAGATTAACCAAACTAAGAACTGGTTCCTTCCAAAGATAAAACAAATTGTCAAAACTTTAGGTAGGCTAACCAAGAAAAAGAGAGAGAGAGAGAAAGACCCAAGTCCACAAAATTATAAATAAAAAAGGAGACATAACTGATGCCACAGAAATACAAAGGATCCTAAGAGACTCCTATGAACAATTACATGCCAACAAACTGGAAAACTCAGAAGAAGTGATAAAATTCTTAGAAACATACAAACTATGAAGACTGAATCATGAAGAAATTCAAAGTCTGCATAAACCAAATTACTACTAAAGAAACGGAGTATCTCCCAATATAGGAAAATCCAGGTCCAGATGACTCCACTGGTGACTATGACAAATTTTAAAGAATTAACACCACTCCTCAACTCTCCCAAGAAAACTGAAGAGGAAGGAACGTGCCCAAAGTCATTTTATAAAGCCAGCATTAGCTTTATACCAAAGCTAGGGAGCACACTCCCAAGGAAGAAAACTACAGATCAATACTCTAGATGAATATAGACCCAAAAATACTAAAAAAAAAAAAGACCCTAGTAAACCAAATTCAGCAGCACTTAGACAAATCATTCACCATGATCCTGTGGAATTTACATGGAGGATGCAAGGACAGTTCAACATACACATCAATCAATGTGAAAAATATATTAATAGAATGAAAAAAATTATAATCTCAGCAGACACAGAAAAAGCATTGGACCAAATTCAACATCCACTCAGGATTAATGAACTCTTAATGAAGTAATTAATTAATTAATGTTTAATTAACTCTTAATGAAGCAGGTAATGGAAGGAACAGACCTAACACAAAGATGCTAAATGATAAACCCACAGCTAACATCATACTCAATGAGGAAATGTTGAAAGCTTTTCCTCCAGGATCAGGAACAAACAAGGATGCCCAGTCTCATCACTCCTAGTCAACAAAATCCCAGAAGGCCTTGCCAGGGAAACCAGGTTAGAAATAAAAAGCATCCAAATAGGAGAAGAAGGAAAGTTGTCTCTATTCGTAGATGATGTGGTTTTATGTGTAGAAAATCCTAAGTTTCCACCGAAAAACTGTTGTAGCTATTCAGTGAATTTGACAAAATTGTAGGATACAGAAGTCAGCAGTTTTTCTGTATGCCCATAACAAATTGTCTTGAAAAGAACTAAATAAAAAAAAGAAAGAAAGAAAAGAATGCAATCAATTCTAGGAGGGAGGAGTCCAAGATGAAAGGGGGGGAGGAGGAGGAGGAGGAGAGACCTTAGTTTTGTCCCAGGAGTTCAGCTAGACAGCTGTTCATTCTTTCCGGACACTGGAGATCTAAGAAGCGAAGAGCTGCCTCTAGGATGGAGAGGTGGCCGCCGTCTGCAAGGTGGGGGCGATGTAGGGGAGGCCAGGTCGCGGGGGCAGCGAGCTCCTGGGAGCAGCTAGCGGGACTTCTGGAAGTCTGTGCCCATGGGGACAGCTGCCTGATAGGTGCTCAGGCAGCGGAGTGGGGGTGGAAGCCGACGTGGGACGGTGGCCTCAGGGTGCTCCAGGCCCCAGGATGCCGGGGAGGGGCCTGGGTGCGGCCAGGCTCCCAGGCACCAGGGCGGGGAGGGGCCCTGAACCAGGAGCCGGGGCACACGTGGCACAAGGGCTCCAGGAGCAGGGGCCCAGCAGATGACAGAACCAGAGTCCCCCTGCCCCAGGGGAGCCGCGTGCACCTGTGCGCCCAGGAGTCTAGAGTTAGGAGACTGGGAAGGAGGTCGCGTGCCTGAGATAGAGATGCTCTGTCCCCGGCTGAGTGAGTGGGGGTGCGGACAGTCGGAGACCAGGGAGACAAGAGGGGTTGCCTGCTTTGCCCTGGGGGTGCACCAAGGCTGGAGCTGGGGAGGCCGACGTTTTCACTCTCATCCTCTAAAGCTGCACGGAAAGCCTTCGGGGAACAAAGCCTCATAGAGATCCGAGAGCAGGTTACTTAGCCCTGCCGCCTGGCCAGGTGGCCCAGGTCTGCCCCGGGGCAGAGACACCTGAAAATCAGTGCAGCAGGCCCGTCCCCTGCATCAGCAAGAATATCCAGCCAACACCCAGCTGATCTATCACCGAGAACCCCAAACCTCCAGTGTTAGGAGACTACAGCATAGAGATCTCATGTTCTCCCCCCCTCACAGCATAGAGAACTCATGTTCCCCCCCCCCCACAGTCCTTTAGCCTTTCCATTTCAATTTTTTCTCTTCCCTTTTCCAACCAATTTATTGTTTTATCAACTCTTTTTTTAACCTTTTTAAATTATCATTTTACAGTTACATTCTATCCTTTCATTGTATTTAATTTTTGTATACATGTAGATTTTTCTTTATTTACAGTTTTGGGATGCAGTTTCTTCTAACGGACCAAAATGCACCCAGAATCTAGTGTATGGCTCTGTTCTCTTCACTTGTCTGATCATATTTGCTTTTTTCCCCTTTTTTTCTTTTGTTTTCATTTTATTAAAGTCTTTAATTTTCATCTTTAATTTTCAGTTACATTCTATCCTTTCAGTGTATTTAATTTTATTTTTGTATACTTATGTTTTTCTTTACAATCTTGAGACGTAGTTTCTTCTAACAAACTGACCAAAATGCACTCGGATATAGTGTATTGCTCTGCTCTATTCACCTGTCTGGTTAAATTCCTTTTTTTTCTGGCTTTTAATTTTTTTACTTTTACAGTTACATTCTATCCTTTCATTGTATTTATTTATACATACATACGCATATAAGTTTTTCTTTTGTTATAACTTTGGGATCTAGTTTTCTAACAGATGAACCAAAATACACACAGAATCAAGTATATTACTCTATTCTGTTCAATTGTCTGATTATATTCTTTATCTCTCTTTTTTTTTAATTTTGGGTCTCTTCTGATTTGTTTGGTATATATTTCTCTGGGATTTTTGTTGCCATATTAGTATCTTTTTCTCTTGTTTGTCTATTCTTCTGTGGACAGAATGACAAGACATGAACTAATCTCAAAAAAGAGAACAAGAGGCAGTACTGACTACCAAGGACCTAATCAGTATGGATGTAAGGAAGATGTCAGAACTTGAGTTCAGAATAACGTTTATAAAGATACTAGCTGGGCTTGAAAAAAGCATGGAAGACACTAGAGTTCCTTTCTGGAGAAATAAAAGAACTGAAATATAATCTAGTCTAAATCACAAAAGCTATTAATTAGGTGCAATAAAAATAGAGGCTTTACTTGCTAGGATAAATGAAGCAGAAGAGAGAATTAGTGATATAGAAGACAAAATGATGGAGAATAAAGAAGCTGAGAAAAAGATAAACAACTACCGGATCAGGAGGGGACAATTTGAGATAGGTGATACCATAAAGCAAAATATTAGAATAATTGGGATCACAGAAAAACAGGAAAGAGAAGGGCAAATTATAGTAGAGAACTTCCCTAATCTGGGGAAGGAAACAAGTATCCAAGTCCAAGGGACACAGAGAACCCCCCTCAAAAATCAGTAAAAATAGGTCATCACCCTGACATATAATAGTGAAACTTGCAAATCTCAGAGATAAAAAGAAAATCCTGAAAGCAACTCTGGATAAGAAGTCTGTAACCTACAAGGGTAGAAACAGTAGACTGGCAGCAGACTTGTCCACAGAGACCTGGCATACCAAAAAGAACTGGCATCCTATATTCAGGGTGCTAAATGAGAAAAATATGCAGCCAAGAATACTTTATCCAGCTAGGATGTCATTCAAAATAGAAGGAAAAATAAACACCTTCCAGGACAAACAGAAACTAAAGGAATTTGTGGTCACCAAAGCAGCCCTATAAGAAATATTGAAAGAGATCCTTTAAGCAAAAAAAGAGCCCAAAGTAACATAGACCAGAAAGGAACAGAGACAATATATAGAAACAGTGACTTTACAGGTACACTTTACCTTACAGGTAACAATGTTATAGAAACATTGTTACAGGTAAAAAATGACAATGAATTAATATCTTTCAATAGTTACTCTGAATGTAAATGGGCTAAATGCCCCAATCAAAAGACACGGGATATCAGATTGGGTAAAAAAGCAATATCCATCAATACGTTATCTGCAAGAGACTCACTTTAGACCCAAAGACATATCCAGATTTAAAATGAGGGGGTGGAAAACCATTTATCATGTTAATGGACATCAAAAAAAAAAAAAAAAGCTGAGGTGGTGATCTTATTTCAGGCAAATTAGATTTTAAACCAAAGACTGTAATAAAAAATGAGGAAGGAAACTATATTATAATTAAAAGGGTCTATCCAACAAGAAGAGCTAACAATGGTAAATATTTAAGCCACTAACATGGGAGCAGCCAGTTAGATAAGCTAATTAGTAACAAAATTGAAGACACACATCAATAATATAGTAACAGCAGAGGACTTTAACACTCCATCCACTACAATGGACAGGTAATCTAAGCAGAAGCTCAACAAGGAAGCAAGGGCTTTGGATGACATACTGGACCAGATGGACTTCAGAGATATATTCAGAACATTCCATCCTCAAGAAACAGGATACATATTTTTCTTTAGTGCACATGGAACATTCTCCAGAATACATCACATACTGGGTCACAAATTAGGTCTCAACCAGTACCAAAAGATTGGGATCATTCCCTATATAGTTTTGGACCACAGTGCTTTGAAACTGGAACTCAATCACAAGAGGAAATTTGGAAAGAACTCAAACACACAGCGGCTAAAGAGCATCCTATTAAAGAATGAATGGGTCAACCAGGAAATTAAGGAAGAATTTTAAAATTTCATGGAAACAATGAAAATGAAAGCACAAGTGTTCAAAACCTTTGGGATGCAGCAAAGGTGGTCCCAAGAGGGAATTTTATAGCAATACAAGCTTTTCTCAAGAAACAAGAAAAGTCTCAACTATATAACATGAACTTATACCTAAAGTAGCTGGAGAAAGAACAGCCAATAATGCCTAAATCCAGCAGGAGAAAAGAAATAATAAACATCAGAGGAGAAATAGAAATTAAACAAAAATAGAAATTAATAAAATAGAAATTAAAAAAAAACCTGGAAGAACTGATCAACGAAGCTAAGAGCTGTTTTGTTGTTGTTGTTGTTGTTGAAAGAATTAATAAGACTGATAAACCTCTGGCCAGACTTATCAAAAAGAAAAGAAAAAGGACCCAAATAAATAAAATCATAAATGAAAGAACAGAGATCACAACCAACATTGAAGAAATGCAAACAGGGATCCCTGGGTGGCGCAGCGGTTTGGCGCCTGCCTTTGGCCCAGGGCGCGATCCTGGAGACTCGGGATCGAATCCCACATCGGGCTCCCGGTGCATGGAGCCTGCTTCTCCCTCTGCCTATGTCTCTGCTTCTCTCTCTCTCTCTCTCTCTCTGTGACTATCATAAAAAAAAAATGCAAACAGTTACAAGAACATATTATGAAAAATTATATGCCAAAAAATTAGGCAACTTGGAAGGTTTCTGAAATGAATGCTGAAACCTACAAATTACCAAAACTGAAACAGGAAGAAATAGAAAACCTGAACAGGCTAATAACCAGCAAGGAAATTGAAGCAGTTGTCAAAACCCAACAAACAAGAGTTTAGGGCTAGATGGCTTCCCAGGTGAATTCTACCAAACATTTATTTATTTATTATTATTTTAAAAGATTTTATTTATTTATGAGAGAGAGAGAGAGAGAGAGAATGAGAGGCAGAGGGAGAAGCAGGCTCCATGCAGGGAGCCCAACGTGGGACTCGATCCCGGGACTCCAGGATCAGGCCCTGGGCTGAAGGTGACACTAAACTGCTGAGCCACCTGGGCTGCCCTCTACCAAATATTTAAAGAACTAATATCTATTCTTCTGAAGCTGTTTCAAAAAGTAGAAAGGGAAGGAGAACTTCCAAACTCTTTGAGGGCAGCATTACCTTGATCCCAAAACCAGGCAAGGACCCTACCAAAAGAGAGAATTACAGACTAATATCCCTGACGAACATGGATGCCAAAGTTTTCACCAGAATACTAGCCAACAGGATCCAACAGTGCATGAAAAGGATTATTCACCACCACCAAGTGGGATTTATTCCTGGGATGCAAGGGTGGCTCAATGTGATATACTACATTTATAAAAGGAAGAACAAGAACCATGCGATCCTCTCAATACATGCAGAAAAAGCATCTGATAAAGCAAATATCATTCTCAATAGGGAAAAACTGAGAGCCTTTACCCTAAGATCAGGAATGCGACAGGGATATCCACTCTCACCCTAGTACTAGAAGTCCTAGTCATCAGTAATCAGACAACAAAAATAAATAAAAGGCATTCAAATTGACAAATAAGTAGTCAATCTCTCATTTTTTCAAAGATGACATGATACTTTATGTGGAAAATCCCAAACACTCCACCTCAAAATTGCTAGAACTCATACAGTAATTCAACAACATGGCAAGATGTAAAATCAATGCACAGAAATCAGTTGCATTTCTATACACTAATAATGAGACAGAAGGAAGAGAAATTAAGGAGTTGATCCCATTAACAATTGCACCAATACCCTAAGATACCTAGGAATAAACCTAACCACAAAGGCAAAGGACCTGTTACTCTAAAAACTACAGAACACTTACGAGGAAATTGAAGAAGATGCAAAGAAACAGAAAAACATTCCATGCTCATGGATTGGAAGAGAAAATATTGTTAAAATGTCTATGCTACCCAGGGCAATTTACACATTCAATGCAATCCCTATCAAAATACCATGGAATTTCTTCACAGAGCTGGAACAAATAATCCTAAAATTTGTATGGAAGACCCTGAGTAGCCAGAGGAATGTTGAAAATGAAAACCAACACTGGTGGCATCACAATTCTGGACTTCAAGCTGTATTACAAAGCTGTAATCATCAAGACAGTGTGGTGCTGGCACAAAAACAGACACATAGATCCATGGAACAGAGAATAGAGAACCTAGAAATGGACCCTCAAATCTATGGTCAACTAATCTTCAACAAAATAGGAAAGAATATCTAATGGAAAAAAGACAGTCTCTTGGACAAATGTGTTCAGAAAATTGGACAGCCATATGTGGAAGAATGAAACTGGACCATTTCATCACACCATACACAAAAATAGACCCAAAATAGTTGAAAGACCTAATTGTGAGACAGGAATCCTTCAAAATCCTAGCAAACATAGGCAGCAAACTTTGTGGCCCCAGCTGCAACAACTTCTTACTAGACACATCTCCAAAGACCAGGGAAACAAAGGCAAAAGGGGACTATTGGGACTTCAAGATGAAAAGCTTTTGTAGAGTATAGGAAACAGTCAACAAAACCAAAAGACAACTGACAGAATGGGAGAAGACATTTGAAGACGTCTTATCAGATAAATGGCTAGTATCCAAAATCTATAAATAACTTATTAAACTCAACATCCAAAGAACAAACAATCTAATCAAGTAATGGGCAGAAGATATGAATGGACATTTCTCCAAGAAGACATACAAATGACAACAGACACATGAAAAAATGCTCCAGGTCACTTGGCATCAGGGAGATAGAAGTCAAAACCACAATGAGATATCACTTCACATCAGTCAGAATGGTTAAAATTAACAACTCAGGAAACAACAGATGTTGATGAGGATGAGGAGAAAGGGGAACACTATTACACTGTTGGTGAGAGTGCAAGCTGGTGCAGCTGCTCTGGAAAACACTATCGAGGTTTGCCAAAAGCTTGAAAATAGAGCTACCCTACAACCCAGAAATTGCACTACTGGATATTTACCCCAAAGATACAAATGTAGTGACCCAAAGGGGCACCTGCACCCCAATGTTTGTAGCAGCAATGTCCACAATAGCCAAAGAGCCTAGATGTCCATTGATAGATGGATAGATAAGATGTGGTGTATACACAGTGTATATACACACACACACAATGGACTACTACTCAGCCATCAAAAAATGAAACCTTGTCATTTGCAACAACATGGATGTAACTAGAGGATATGGCTCAGCAAAATAAGTCAATCAAAGAAAGACAATTATATGATCTTACTCCTATGTGGAATTTAAGAATAAAACAGAGGATCATAGGGGAAGGGAGGAAAAAATAAAACAAGACAAAATCAGAGAGGGAGACAAACCATAAGAGACTCTTGATCATAGGAAACAAACTGAGGGTTGCTGGAGGGGAGGGGGCTGGGTGGATGGGGTAACTGGGTGATGGACATTAAGGAGGGGATGTGATGTAATGAGCACTGGGTGTTATATCAGACTGATGAGTCACTGACCTCTACCTCTGAAACCAATAATACATCATATGTTAATTGAATTTAAATTAAATATAAAATTTTAACTAAAAAAGAAAAAAAACGAAAAGTAACACCATGGAAAGGTGTTTTATGTTTTAAACAGACTGGAAACAACAATCAAATTAATGTAAAGTAAAAGCTATTCGTGTTGGGGGCAAGGGAGGAAGTTTTACTATAATAAAATCTATTTCACCTAAAAAAAAAAAAAGAAATCAATTCTATTTACAATAGTATCAAAAACAACAAACTACTTAGCAATAAACTTAACCAAGGAGGTGAATAATCTCTATTCTGAAAACTACAAGTCATTGATGAAAGAAATCAAAGAAGATAAAAATAACTGCAAAGGTATTGGTATTCATGGATTGAAATAATTATTACTGCAAAAAGCCATATATAGATTCAATACAATTCCTATCAGAACTCCAAAGGTGTGTTCATAGACATAGGGAAAAAAACAAAAACAATCATAAAACTTCGGTGGAACCAGAGAAGACCCCAAATACCCAAAGTATGCCTGAAAAACAAGAACAAAGTGGGAAGTGTTGCACTTCCTGATCTCAAGTTGTGCTATAAGGTATAGTAATTGAAATAGTATGGTACTGGCCCCAAAACAGGTAGATCAATAGAACAGAACTGAGAACCCAGAAATAACCCCAAGGGAGACAAGTATACTCAATGGTGAAGAGACAGTCTCTTCAATAAATGGTGTTGGGAAAATTGGCTATGCAAATGGAAGAGAATGAAGCTAGACCTGTACCCTACAACACTCAAAAATTAACTCAAAATGGATTAAATATTTAATCCATTTACATCCATTAATATTAAATTTAATCCATTTAAACCATAATAATCCTAGAAGAAAATGGGAAAAATAACTCCTTGATGTGATCTTAGCAATGATTATTGGCTATGACACCTAGAGCATAAGCAACAAAATCAAAAGTAAACAAGTGGACTATATCAAACCGATATACTTCTGCGGAGCAAAAGAAAGTCAACAAATGAAAGAAACAAGGTCCGAAGTGGGGAAAAAATATTTACAAACTATGTATCCGATAAGCAATCAATATTCAAATATACAAAGGACTCACACAACTCCATAGCAAAATAACAATAATCCAACTGAAAATGCACAAAAGACCTAAATAGACATTTTTTTCCAAAAGAGATATATGAAGAGATAACAGGCACATGAAAGTACGTTCAATATCTCTAGTCATTAGGGAAATGCAAATCAAAACCACAAAATCACCTCACATCTGTTGGAATGGGCATTATGGAGGGGGGAGGGATAATTGGATGAGGTGGCCAAAAGTTACAAACCTCCAGTAATAAGACCTAGGAATCTAATGTATGACACGGTGGCTAGAGTTAACGCTATCTTATATATTTCAAAGTTGTTAAAAAAAAAAAAGTAAATCCTAACTAAGAATAAATCCTAAGAGTAAATCACAAGGGAAAAATTTTTTTATGTATTTTTATGAGATGATGCATGTTAACTAAACTGCGGCAATCACTTCATAATATATGTAAGTCAAAACGTTGTACACCTTCAATGTATACAGCTCTATACGTCAATTATATCTCAATAAAATGAAAGAAATAATCCCATGGTGGTAGCTTAAGTGTAAATAGATGCAATTGAATGTTAATCATCTAAACTTAAGATTAAAAAAATGATAGTATTTTGTTATCTCTAGCTTGATACACCTGTCATAAATCAGCTCAACAGAAAACCACTAAGATGCTTGGGGGTAGGGGTGGGATGAGTAATCACCAACATGCTTATCTCCATTTGCTTTCCAGAAGGAAATTTAGAAATTCTCTGCTTTCTGTAGCACTCAATCACAACTGTCTGAGGCACGACCTCTGGCTTAGCCTGTTGTTAAATAAAAAATTCTAAAGCCATACCTGGCTTGACACATGTAAAGGTTTGGCTGATAGTACGAGAACAGGACGGTCAACCTCTAACTACCTCCACTCATCACCTTACGAGCAAAGTTATAAGACAGCTCCATTCATCACCAAGACTGCTTATTAGAATTATGGTTTTGACTGGAAGATATACCATACATTCCATGACTAACCTACTGGAATCAATTTATTTATGAGCCTACTTCAGAGCTCAGTGATTTATAGTCTAAGCCTTTCCAAACCAAAAAATATGGATAACTTCATCACAATGGAGAAAATGTGCTGGTCACGTCACTTCCTGCTTACTGTCATCTGATGAGAGGCCCCGTGACACATGGTCTGGGGGCTTTAACTAGCTTTGCTGACAGCGGTAATGATCTGTTTCCTCCGGCCAGTGAGGCTGAGAGGTCTAACGACGGCTTATTCACTTATTCATTCGACAGACTTCATGGAGTACCTATCCTGTGCAGGACCTTGTGCTTCCCTCTGGGAGCCCAATGATAAAGAAGACAGGGGGCTGCCTTCCATGATCTCAGTCGGCTGGTGAAGGCAAATTCATCATGATGATAAGGGATAGAGCCAAGAGGAACGAAGAGTGAGCTTCAAGAGGCCCGAGAGAGGAGCTGGGCAAAGCTTCAGGGACGAGATACCTAAACATGTTACCTTGTTTAAAAAAATGAGCTCCACTCTTGGTCTCTCCTTGTCTTAGTTCTGGCTGCCATCACAAACATATCCTGGACTGGGTAAAGGAAAGAAAAATGACATGTATTTCTTAGCATTTCAGAGGCTGGGACATCCAAGACCAAGGTGTGGGTAAGGCCGTCTTCCCTCTGAAGGGTCTTCTCTTGGCTTGTAGGCAGCTGCTGTTGTTTGCTCAGGTGACCTCTCATTTGCGTTTGGTCTGCGTGCTCGCTTAGGTGGATGGGTGAGTGTGTGCTTGCCTGTGTGCCTCCTGCGAGGAACTCTAGGGAACACTCAGGTGTGTGTTTGTATACAGCACAACCTGAGTGTCTCCTTACTTCATCTGACTCTAATTACCCCCTAAAGTTCCCATTTCCAAACATCACATGGGGCTGGGGTTTCAGCAGATGAATTGGACAGAAAACAATTTTAGCCCATAACCTTCTCTCCAGCCTTCAAGACAGCTGGTATTTTTGTGGCAAAGCCATTGGGTTTCTTAATACAAGTGGTTTTGTTTTTTCTTTCACTACCATCATAGGCTTTATCTTCATTATAAGCTCTCCTCCCGAATTGAATGTTCCTGTCAGTGGTTCCATCAGTTGACCTCACACCCTCGCTCCAAGCAGGCTGTGGTCCCCTGTGCGGGGACAGGTTGTGGGGGCCTCACTTGCTTCTGCTCAGCATCAGGTGTCTGCATGCAGTTACACTTTTTATTCTGGATTAGAAACTCTCAACCCTGCCTTCAGGTTAGAATTAACCTGAGTGGCTATTTAATAGGAAATGAGACCCACTGAATGAGAGCCTTGGAGGTGTAGATAAAAGAAGATAATGTTTAAAAATGCACCTGGAACATGACTGGCAACTTAAAAACAGAAGCTAAAAATTATAGTTGTTGGTAAATCTTCCTCATCCAGTAAGATTAGGTTCTCATATAAACTCTATCTACAACTTTTGATCTACTGTCATTCTTACTATGGGGCTGGAGATATGATAGACCACTCAAAATGTATCTACTTAACTTCTAAAGTATTCATTTCCACCTTACTGACTTCCAAAAAAAATGTTAGTTTTACTTTTACTGAATCTTAGATACACAGCATCAGATGACTCACAATCCACACCAAAATCACAGGTCCGTTGACTGTGCTATGATGTAACAATTCTGAAAAAAATACTGTATAACATTTTATTAAATGAGAATCACAAAATTTTTAAAAGACCAACAGAAAACAGACACAAAACAAATAGTGATGGAGGAGAGGGAGGGAGAAGTTACTAAAAATAAAGACAAATCCTGTCTAAGGAAAGTTCTAATACTTTGAGGAAAACAGAGCTTCCCATCAGCCAGGAAAAAAAAAAAAAAAAGGACTACACGTTGGTTTCAGATACTTGAGAGGAATCCGCCTAAGGGGTCTTTGTAAACGATAGTAGCTCCTACACAATGTTCTTGGTTTAAAAATATCTCAGAATGTTTCATATAGTGTTCTTATTCATACTGTGGCAGAAGCCGAGCCCTGATCTGGAAAGGAGGTTCTGTGGCCTGGCTCTAAAACCTGCTCGGGGTACTTGTACATTTCCTTGCACTCTTGGAGCAACACTCCCTTTGACATGCCTGAAAAAGCTGATCTGCAAGTTCTTCAAGAGGAAAGCCCACAAAATTGCAGACCGCGGCTCCTATGCTAGACTGTTCCAGCCAGAATCTCAGTGGTAAATCTCTTTCGCCACTTAACCTTATTTTTGGCTTGTGGGTAATAGAAATTAAGGCAACTTTTCAAGAGGTCCTTGTGACATTGCTGGCAGGGCCAAATCTCTAAGCTATGCGGAACCAGACACTGCCTTCTCTTATCTAGACATCATCTTGGTCTGGTCTGGAGCCCACCTGCACCTGCCACTACACTCTATTCATTATTCTTCCATGGGATTTCCTAGTTCCAATTCCTTCATGTTTTTTAAAATGTCATCTCTTGAAGATAGATGTCAATGATGCATTTTAGCTAAGTAACACTCGTGAATCTCTGGAAGTATAGTATTCTGGCTTTTTCCTGTGGGTGGTGGAGGTGGGGGTGGGGGTGGTGAGGAGGAAAAAATGCCATCAATACATAGAACTTTTGAGAAATTTCTGCAAAAATGTGTGAGGACAGCATAGAATGGAAGGAGGATGGAAGGAGGTTCTGACCAGCCTATGATTAAAAGCATTAGAAGGAAAGGTGTCTCTGGCCATGAAATCTCAGCAGAACTCCAACAACGTATTTCCTTCCTCTTCTCAGTTCAGAGAAACTGAGGCAAGAAGTAAAGGAAGGCCAGGGCCAGTAGTCTGATGGAAAATGTTCAACCATGAGCTCTCCTGTACATCATTGAATATAGAGGACGGAAGGCACACACAGTAGCACACATCCAGAGACACCATGCAAAAAATGCCCTCCAGAGCACATATGCTAATATATAGAAAAACAACTGGGAAGTGATGGGTTTTGTGTATTTATTAGCTTATGGATTCATATGATTTAATTTTTAATGATACACATGATTATAATTTATTTGATGTTAAATTTGTATCATTTCATTTTAATAATAGCTGTGTATAACAACTAGCTTGCAAAATACAGCAAGTTGATTTTTGAGTCAGTTCCAGCATGCGCCTGGCAGTAGGAAAGAGCCTTTCTAATAGATATGTAGTGGCATCTCATTGTTGTCCTAATTTGCATTTCCCAGACGACATATGATGTGGAACATCTTTTCACGTGCTTCTTTGCCATCTGTCTATCTCCTTTGGTGAGATGTCTATGAGGTTTTTGGCTTAATTCTTAGTTGGGTTGTTTCTCTTACTGTTGGGTTTTAAGAGTTCTTTGTATATTCTGGATAATCCTTTACCAAATAAGTCTTGCAAATATTTTCTCTCAGTCTGTGACTTATCTTTTTATTTTTTCAGTGATGTCCTTTGCAGAGGATGTTTTAATTTTAATGAAGAAAATTTGAAATTTTTCTTTTTCATGAAGTCTAATTTATCAGTTCTTTGAGGGATCCTGTCTTTGGTGTTGTGTCTCTTGTCTGTCTTGATCTATTTATTTTTCCTCAGTGAGCATGGAATACCTGTGGGATTTTGAAATGTTAAAAGCCAATATCGGAGGGAGAACAAAAGTAGCACATTTTGATTGGGAGTGTCATAAAGGCCTATGGGAGATACTGTGAATCAAGGAGAGGAAAGTTTTGAAAGGCATGCAGTTTGAAGCAGGAAGAAATGTGTGGAGGTAAGAGAAAGTACGTGTGTATGCATTTGCTCCTGTTAATGCTCAGAGGGTTCAATCATTTACCTGAGGAACCACTGTCTGGATAACCATAGGAGAGTTTTCAAGAATCCAAAAGCACATTCAGATGGTGGCTTTCAAGTTTCTTCCCGACTTCATATCTTTGTCCTACTCTCGATCTGCCCATATATCGTTCATCTTTTGTTAATAGTGAAGACCATGTATGGTACAAGAAAGTCTTACTAAAAGAGACAGCTTCATGACCCTGAATTTTCCAGGGCATGCCTTGAGGTCCAAACTCCTTTAGAAACTTAAAAATCTAAGATAGTTTACTCCAGACTAAGCAACCCTGAAAACTTTCCTGAATCTAAAGGTCATTGTTTAAAGTTTTGATCTTCTTCCTGCCTAATTCTTATATCTTCTGCTAGGGGAAAAAAAAAGTCACAAAGTGATTTTTAGTTCAAAGGTCTATTTAAAGTACTTAAATATAAAATGAAAGTGCATATGCTATTTAGAGGCAACTTTGCTTCAAAGAAAAACCATTTCACAGAGACTTTTATTAATATTTAATACACCTTTGAAAGATGACATTCCTATTTGATAGGTGGAACATTTGGGTTCCAGAGGGCTCATAAAGCATCCCTATGATGACTTGTAAAGGGAGACAACATAATTAATATCTTATCACAGTCATGGTAATGATAATTACCACTGAATTTATTGAATGCTTTGTACTGAGCTCTATGTGCCATCTATGCGTTACCTTATTTCATTCCCCCCCCCCCGAATTTACAGATGAGGAAGCTGAAGCTTTAATGAGGTTATTTACACAGAATGTTAAAAAAAAATCATGCAGCTAGTTTGTGATAGAGCTGGGACCCAAACCCAGATCATCTAAGACCAGAGCCTTTGTTTAAACACAGAAGCCTATAAGCCAATTATATAAAATGCCTTTAGCCATGTGTTACATCTTAGGGAACAGGCACCCACAACAGCCTTATCTTTAGAAGGTACAGATTTGGCGACAAGAGTAAACAGATTCTCGGTGCATCGACTCTAGAATGCCATTTGTCACCCATGTGCTACACCTCCATCCATCCAAGCACTTCCCATTGGCTCTGACTCCTCTAACCAGCCCTCCCTTGCCTCTCCACTCTCACTGGATTCACTTCTCACTCATCTTTCAGTATATGTACCTTCTAACACTCATTTAGCCTGAAGTTCTATCTTCCATGTCAGTTAGGAGTAATCTTCAAATAAAAGAAAACCCATATAAAAGTGGCTTCAATAAATATTACTAGAAATATAGAGGTAGGCAGTTGGTACCACAACTGTATCATCCATGTCTGAGGTTCCTTTCATGCCTCACTGCATAGAGAATTTTTGGCCTCATGTTTCTTGCTCCTGCCCTGTTTCAGCCATCAGATTCACAATCAAGGCAGGAAGGAGAGAAAGAAATAAGCCCTCTTCTTACACTTATCCCTTTTATGAAGAAAAGGAGACTTTCCCAAATGTCTTCAGCAGAATTTTTATCTCCTTGGCCAGGACCAGGTGATTGTGGCTACCCCTAGCATCCACTGAGGTCAGGAAAGCAAGTACTTCACTTCTGCATCTGTAGTGGAAAGTGGGCCAAAAGAAATACTGGAATGGCTCCTGGGTCAGCCAGTCAGTGTGTCTACCATTGTGGCATTGAAGTCCCTCTCAGCTCTTTTCTTTAATCCTCTGTCATCCCCATGAAGATCACAAATTTTATGAATATAGAGTGATTTTAATTCTCTTTTCACTGTACCCTCCCTCACGAAGTCCTGGGGCACATGGTTGGTATTGCATAAATACCTGTAACATTGAATTAAATATAAAAAACATACCATACATATAAGGAGTGTTCTTTTTCTGACATTTTATTTTTTTTAAATTTTGAGACACAAAAAGTGAAAGAAAACCTTTGAGAAATTCTGTTGAGATTTGACTGTATTTCACTATCATGAAAAAAAAAATGCAATGCTCCAAGAAGAAGGAAGGTTGCTGAGCCCAGCACTTTCCCACTTGGCCACTTTGGTGGACAATTTCCATGGTAGCTGACCCCCTACAGAGCCTGAACGGAACACAGCACAGGAAATCAAACTTGTATTTACCTTTTGTTGGCTAAACTGTCTGCTGGGGTGGAAATTTGAAACTATTGGTTAAAGCTGAGCCTGTTACTGTTTCCATCTGAAGATAGGCACAGTGAAGGCTGACGAGACAATATTGGCTTAGCATTCCTGAAGCTTTTCTGAGCCACTCACCCAGACCTTACTCACTGCTCCTTTTATGTATCCATGACACTTCCTTGCCTTTTCTTTTCTATCTTCTACATTACCTTCCTACTCACCCCTGCTCTCCCAAACGACCTTTAAAAAAACACATTTTGGAGTCATAGGTTCAGAGTACAGAAAGAGATCCTGGGCTGAAAGAAAGGCTGAATGTTAGCCAAAGTTATCATGTAAGCTGGAAGTGGTTCCAACTTACAGCAATATTCTCAGAACAATAAAGCTGATGACAACTGTAGTAGCCAGCTTACAAAATAGCCCCCAAGATGGTTCCACTGATTCTTGACCCCTGTTATTCATGGTCTTATGTGGTCCCTTCCACACTGAATAGGGCTGACACATGTAACTATGGGGAGGCCTGCATGAGGGAAGTCTGCTAGATGTCATGAGAAAATTTTAGCAAACCCTGCTGAGAAGTCCATATGATGAAGAACTAAGGCATCCTGTAAAAACAAACAAACAAAAAAGGTAAGCCAGCATCACCTTGGCAGTCATGTGAGCACATTACCTAAGAAGCAGATCCTGAAGCCCCTCAAACCAAATGATGAGGCCCTGGCAACTGTCTTGACTGCAACTTCATGAGAATTCTCAAGCCTGAGCCATTCAGCTTAGCTTCCCCCCAAATTCCTGACCTACTACAATAGATGTTTATTGTTTTTGGAAGCCACTAATCCTAAAAGACACTATCATGCTCATTCCCTCGGTGTTTAATATTCATCCTTTAAAGTTCATCCTTATAACCACCTGATACAAGTTAAAAGGAACAGGTATTACCATTGATACTTTGCAAATGACCAGGCTCAGAAAAATGAGGGAACATGGCCAGGATCACATTGCTAATGCATGATGGCACCTGGCCAAGGACCCTGATCATTTGATTTCAAGTTTGGAATATTTTCTACAGTGGCCCTCTGTTAAACCAGTGGGGTGTGAGAAAAGTGACAACAGAGTTTTCATTTCATTCCCTGCTCCTGAGTCGTGAGTGGGTCATTGGAATAAGTACTAGACTGAGTATGTAGGACACAGTCAAGTTGACACCAGCCTCTCACCGGAATTGAAGATATTCACCTATTGCCATGGGCATCCTGAGCTCAGGAGCCATGGTCCCTGAGCTGGGTGATGGAAATGCACACACTATCTCCAAACTAAATTTCTTTTCCTTCTGTTTCTCTAGCCTCAGTCTCCCTCTGGCTATCTTTGTTTCTGTCCAAAGAAGATTTTGAACTAAGGATGAAAAGATGATGACTCAGGATGCCTATTCTTAACTCACTGTTCCCATTAGAATATGCCATTCTTCTATAGTTCAAGAGCTTCCCAGCTACTTGGAGTAAAGTTTTGGGTAGAGAACAAATGTAGAAGAAATGTCCATGTTTTCTATCACTTCTCTTTCCATCTTCTCCCATCATAGCTTCTTTGACACTACCTCCATTTCCAGAAGATCCCTGGTTCCAGGAGATAGGAAATAGCGCTGGACCACTGGATCAGGCTCACACTTTATAAATCCCTGGTTAGAGGGCAGCTCTCAAGGCTTTGGATGTAGAACATGTTTCCCCAGCTTGGACCACAGCAAAGAGAGAAGGAGCGTGGAGATGAGAGCTTTAAGCAGCTCTGTCTGCAGGACAACGAAACGGGGATTTAGTTGAGCAGGATCTTAGCAAACCATGTCAGCCAAAGTTTCCTTTCTGCTGTTGGGTCCTCCCCTCATGGCAGGGAATGACCAGCCTCTGAGCTACTTGAGGCCATATCTCCCACTGGTCCACTAGGTCACAAGAAGGCTTGGCTCCATGTTTATAGACAGAAAAGGGGAGCAGAGATCTAGGGTCAAAAGGGACTTCTGCTTTCCTAAAGCCTTTGTATGATAATAGGCTTCAGAGTTGGACACGTTCTTGGAAATAATACAGCTCAAGCATTGCATTTTACAGATGAAGGGACCAACACTGAGGGGTAATGAGGAGCACTGGGGGTGGATGATGCACCCCCGGCTCTGTGTCTTATGCCGCTTCTATACCCATAACCTATTCACCTTGGCAACAGATAACTCACAATAGCTCTTATGTTGCCATCCTTCTACTTGGCACTCATAGTTTGGGGGTTGACCAGAGCAGAGTTTGGGAGTAACCTACCCTTAGGACCTCCCCACTAGCAACCAGCTCTAGAATTCTGGAACATAACACATTTACTAAAAACTCTCACTTCACCTCTCTGGGACCTCTCTGATTTCTTTATCTGTAAAATGGGTACAATAATAATAGTCGTTTCATACAATGTTAGAAGAATTAAATGGAAGGTAAGGAACTGTGTAAAAAGCCCAATTCAGGGCCTGGCATGTAGAGAATGCCCAGGAAATGTCAGGCATTGATAAGAGACGGTCACCAAGAGAAAACATCTCTTGGAGTAGCAAAGACTCATCGTGGAGGAAGATTCATAGGAAGTTCCATCCCTCAGAAGTGGAGCATTTATCAAAAGTTGTCTGGCCACGCAACAACAAGGGGCCTAGATGCGGCCAAGGGAGAAGAGAGACCATTGTAAAGGGAGGGTCCAGGGACACAGGCGGCAGAGGGGAGAGGGGAGAAGAGATATAGACAAAACAAACAAGAGGGGGGAAAAGAAAAGGAGAAACAGGCCAGAATATTCCATTGAAGTCTCCGGTGCTGCTGGAAGGGAGCCTTTATCCTCCTAACCTTCCTGAGAAGGGAGGCCTAGCTAAGCTCTGGGAGGAACATGGTAGGATGAAGGAAACCCACAGGATTGATGGCAGAGAAATCCTTGGGCTACCCCTCCTCTGACCAGGCTCTGCAGGAGGTGGCACGGGGCCGGGGCCTACCCTCAGGCCCTCTGCTGTTGGGTTTCCCCGCTCTCTCACTCTCGGCCTTAGCATTCACCACACTGTCTTCCACAGGGGGGCTGAGCAGCAGCCTCTGGGTGCGGCTGTGGGCTCCAGCCTGCAGGACGGCACAAACCCACTCCCCCTTGCCCCTTGCTGCGGGTCACCCTGCAGCCTTACCCACTTCCTCAGTAGCATCTTCTCCCAGGAGGGCAGCTGGAGCAGGCAAGCCTGGGTGGATGTCTTATTTGTTGAAAGGCCCTAGGGGCATTTGTGGGTAGTGACCAGGTCTTAGGACCCACTTCGTAAGTCACTTGGGGCAGGCAACTTAGTCTCCGATGCCACATCCATAGAATGAAGTTAGTAAGACTCCCGTGGCTGTTGTCCCAGGGAGGAGGTTTGGATCAGGGAATTGTTAAAAAGAAATGGCCTCAGGACAATGGGTGGCAGTTAATTGCAAGCCATCCTGATTTAACCAGGACTGTCTGATGGGCAAAAAAAGTAAAAGAGGGGAGAGAGAGAGAAAGTGGGGCAGAGGGGAGAGGAGAGAGGGAGGGGGAGAAGGAGGAAAGAACTTCTTAAAACACTAAGGTAATTGCCCATAAAAGTGGACTTCGTTCCCACACTCTACCCGCAGGAGAGAGAAGTACTGGTTTTCTACTTCCAACAAAGCCTTCAAAGCATGAGGGACCCTGAGAGACCCTAGAGGGGAAGGTTCTGCCCAAGGTTCATTCTGCACGTTCCTGCTCCTAGGATGATCTCCCCGCCTGGCTTTGCAACTATTTCTAGGGTCACCCCGAAGAGATTTGGATATGGGAATCCATTTTTTTTTTAATCCATTTATTTGGTTGGAGGACCAATTAGCCCAATGGAGTAGGTGAGCCAGGAGTACAGTGGGGTTCGCCTGATGGAAGTGATACTTCCTCACAATTCTCTCAGGCTCTATTCCCTCTGTAAGTGGTTCTCAAAAAAAATGTGTCTGCCTGGGAACTTGTAAGAAACTCAAATTCTTGGATTGCACTGAGACTTACTAAATTAGAAATTTTGGGGATGGGACCCAGCGATCAATGTGTTAACAAGCCATCTAGATGATTCTCATGCTTGACCAAAGTTTGAGAGCCGCTAGGCCACACCAGTGCCCTGGAAGCTTTAAGCTACATACAAGATACCTAAGACCGTGTTATTTGAGGACTCGATTCAGAAAGTCTAGGTGAGGCCCGAGACATCTCTTGAGCTTCTAGCTGTTGCTTGTGCCCTGATATCCAGACCATACTTTGACTGGCAAAGGTCCACATCAGCGATTCACATGAGAATTCACAGGAGGATCATCTGGGGAGACGTGTAGACTATGGGTGCTTGAGCCTATCCCCAGAAACGCCGACTCCATTGTGTAAGGTTATATCCCAGCGCTGGTACTTAAAAAAGAAGTCTCCCCAGTTCTGACCAGGGTGAAAACTGCTGCCTACACCTTCAGCTTTACTACCTTCAGTTTATGGTGCTTTGATTCCTGTTTGTTTTACACCTGCTCATGAGCATGTGCCTTTACACACTCGGTCACTGTCAATGCCTGTCAGGAGGTGGCCAGCTTAGTGACATGAAGCATGTGGGAAGCATGTGGGTGCTCCAGAAGGGTGGGGAGACCGTGGAGGGTCTACAAGCTGGGAGACAGTGGCTGCTGGTGCCACACCATGTGTGTCTCGAGTCTTATCTGGGGTTGCCTCGCATTTCCTTGAGGATCACAGGGAAGATTTCAGTGGTAGGAGGTGTCTGGAAACATTGTGAAAGATGGAAATGGGCAAAAAAGATGCCCGGGTCTCTGGGATGGTACCCAGGGTTGTCTCTGCCTTCCACAGAAACCACAGGTCTGTCAGTTGTAGAGTACGGATGGTGATACAAACCATTTCTTCCATGGAAATGCTGATTACGTAGAGATGTACTCAAATTATTGTCCGCTGTTGACAATTTTCTATCAATCTGGTTCAGGATCCCTGAGGCCTACGTATGCGCGTAGGTTTTTAATTAATCTTTGTGACAGTTGTCCCACGTGCCCAGTTCCTGAATCAATTAGTGAGTTAAAGAACATCTTTGACAAGTTTATTTTACCTGTGTAAAGGGTCATGGCTTCAAGACGATGCCTATATAAAAGTAGATAACGAAGGGGATGAACTTAGTTGTGGAGCGTGGTGAGATCCCAGAGATGTCCACTCCCTTCCTCGGTAAAAGAGACTCTATAACTGTGATTAAGGATGCTGAGATGGGAAGGTTATCGTGGAAGATTTGGGGCGGAGGGGCAGTGTGGTAACAAGAGTCCTCGTGAGAGGGAGGCGGCCCAGAAGAACCCAAACAGGAGCCAGGGCAAAGCAGAGGTTGGAGAAATGGGCAGGAGGGGTCACAAACCAAAGAGGCAGGACATCTCTATTGCAGGAAAAGGCAAGGGAATGGGTTCTCCCCGAGGCCTCCTGAAGGAATGCGGCTCCTCCTGGATGGTGGCCCTTGTGTGGGACCCCTGACCTCTGACTTGTGTTGTTTCCGGTGGTTACAGCAGGAATAGAGAACTAATACCGCAGGGATAGGTGATCTAATTCCTGTGCCCCTGCGCGTGAGGAGTTACAGGGGAGTGTTTGCTGTTGGCTTGGGTGGGTGATGGTGCGCTGGGAATTCCTGCCTCTGGATTTCTATGGCAGGAGGGAGGAATCCTCACTTACCATGCCCCCTCCAGCCTTCCTCTGGCTTGTTGTCCCAGCTTCCCTGGCTGAAGCCATAAATGTCACCCCACTTCTGAAAACCTTCGAGTAAGTCACCTCCTCTTTGCCCTCCCCCTTACTTGCCAAAAATGCCAAGAGCCCCCAGTTCTCAGGGGCTCTCGGGAGCCTTCCTCACCCTGACTCACCCTCGACAACTTGCTAGTATTCTCAGGATGTCTCAACGAGGATCCCAAAGGACCACGACGCAGGTGACTTGCTGAAGGTCAGCAAGCAGCCAAATGTGACTCATCCTCCCAAGGGCTTCAGCAGCTCGGGCCCGACTCCGTGTTTAACGAGATCCTCTCAACACGCGTGGCACATTGCAAAGAAGCAAACCGTAAAGGGCCACTTGGTCCTTGAACTTGGTCTTCCTGTGCTCTTATCCACAAGCCGGGGGGTTTCTCTTCCTCTCCTAAACTTTACTCTTTGAGCTTCAAAATGTTTCACTTAAGCCCCTGTACAAAAGCAGCTATAGAAGTACCTACCTGCCGTATCAACTGCTGGAACGAGATAATTGCAAAGACACACGGTCCTCGATCCTTGGGCATTCACGATCGAAGACGTGGACAAGATAGGACATGTTAAATCTAAACATTAAATGCTGAATTTTTTTTTTAAATAGTGGACCCATTTAGGTCAAGGGTAAGTGCATGGAGAGTGAGGAACTGGGGTGGGGAGGGAGAGGGGTAGGGAGAGAGGAATGCCCCCCCTCCCCTGTTCCAAGCCTGGGCAGGAAGAAATGAGAAGTTATCTCCATTCCAGTGGTCAGTACGGAGGAGAGGTTTGTTGAAAGGCTGGCATTTCATGGACCTCAACGAACCTCTTGGCAGGACGTAGCGAGGAAGAGGAGCTGTACCCCGGCCACCTGTAGTTTAATGGGTCCCCAGGAGGACAGGGGGGTGCTGGCCTGAAAAGCTTCAGAGCAGAGTGAGTCAGCAGATGCTATTTGCTCCTAACAAGAGCCCGGCAGACAGGCCTCTCCAGGAGACACAAAATCAAGGTCCAGCTGTATCAGCTATTATGGCTGATGTTCAGCCAATTGCACCTAGAGTGAGCCGCAAAAGGCACCAATTAGCTGTTTTGATTTAGCGGCCATCGGGGAAACAACCCCGAGCTCAGCCTACCTCCAATCTTCACCTGTCGTTTTCCCCATTTTTCCCGGTTAGACAAGTGGAGAGACAGCGGCGTGGACCCCCCCACACACATCCCAGGCCTGTGCTTGCGCACGCCCACCGCCAGTGAACTGCAGGACTGAGCCAGTGCCTGAGCTGATGCACTGGAAATTGCCAGACTGTTCTCCTTCCCACCTCCTAGGAGGGGAAATGTTTCCACACTGGTGAAGACTTAGGAGATGAAGGCTGATGACAAAATATTAGGGAAACAAACCTGGTTTTAAGCAGGTACATTAACCAGGAATTAACCAGGAAGCTTCATCCTCTCTCTCTCTCTCTCTCTCTCTCTCTCTCTCACACACACACACACACACACACACACACAGAGTTCCCCCTTCCCTCTCTGTCAGGCCACAGGAACCACAGCCCAGTTACCCTCCTTCTCTGGCACGATGAATCAGGACGCAGCTTCCAGGGTTGGGGTGGGTAGAAAGCTTCCCCCAAACTCCCTTTTCAGGAAACTGTCTCACCTGCTGCTATAAATTTTTTTCATATCCAAGTAATAGATGAATGTAAGCTAAAAAGTGAAATGTTAACGGACAGGATGTGTCGAGTGCCAAAATCCTACTAGGTATTCGACAAGTATTATTTCATTCTCGACACCCCCCCGCCCCCAAGTCATATCATCCCCGTTGTATTGATGTTAAAACTGGAGCACACGAGTCATCAGTAACCTCCTCAGGGTCACAGTGCTACTTAGTGGTGGCATTGAAATGTGGACTTTGACAGTATTTTCTCCAGAAATAGTAGATTTAATATTACAGTATTCTGCTTCAGGAAAGTTTATTTTTTTTAATTTTATTTTTTTCAGGAAAGTTTATAATAGGGGCACCTGGGTGGCTCTGCAGTTGAGCGTCTGTCTTTGGCTCAGATCATAATCTTGGGGTCCCGGGATCGAGTCCCACATTGGGCTCCCCACAGGGAGCCTATTTCTCCCTCTGCCTGTGTCCCTACCTCTCTCTGGGTGTCTTTCATGAATAAATAAATAAAATAGTTTTTAAAAAAGAACATTTACAATAAAAGCTTAGAGTTTAGAGTCTTAGAAAAAAAGAAGCAGATTCTTAACACACACACATACACATACACACACTCCTTTTTGTCTCATTCCTCAGAAGCATCTACTTTTAACTCTCGGAGGCTGTGTCTTTGGATATTTACCACTATAGTTCTCAATAATATTCATATGCTTCTATCTCTTGGCTTTTAATTTTGGCAAATCTATTTAATTCTTACTATGGTAAATGAGCATTTTCACTTTCATGTTCCTTCAATGTAATTATAATCATAATTTTTAGTTAAATTCATATTCAGTGTTTTCATTTTTTTGATGACAATTCACTTCTAAGCCAAATAACGTACACTATTTACATTCCCTCTACTGTATAACTTTTTGTTTTTCCTGAAGTTAATTATTACCTAAATTTTTATTTGCTTAGTTTTTTTTTTTTTTTTTTTTTTTATCAAGGGCAAAATCTTTCTGTGTGCTCCGATAGCTATGTACCATGACTTTCAATACAGTCTTTCATATCCTCAAACCCATCACATAACTGTAAGTTTTGATATCTTTCTCTGGAGACATTTCTTTTAGAGTCTCCTGCTGTCCTGCTCCCCTTTGGGCTGATTGTTCTCTATTCTTGCTGCACAGCTGTTGTTCGGGGACTTCCCTGCACCATCATCCAGGGAATTCCCTTCACCTCCTTCCTGTGTGGATCTCTTGTTTCCTAAAATCCTTGTCTTCCCCTTTCTTAGTTTATATCTTGTTTTGGTCAGTACATCCCTCAGTAGTTTCCTGGAAAAGCAAGTAGGGTAGTTATCTGGAATTTAGTGGGGCCCCCAAAAGGAGGCTAAATGGCTTGTGGCTCCTGTCAGCTGAGAGGGCAGGAGGAAGGAACTATGAGTGTGCATGTGCGTGTGTGAGAGAGAGAATCTAGCTTCCTGGTTAATGTATCTATTTAAAAACAGGTTTATTTCACTAGTGTTTTGTTATTAGAGCCCCCTCATCTTTTTCTTCAGCATCCCCCACCCAATCTTTTCCCATTTTTTAATAATACTTGGTGTCTCCAATTTCGATGCCTCTCCAGAGTCCTATAGATGAATTGACCTGATGTGGTTCTTCCTCTGTAGACTCTGAGTTTTGACCTTGTACCGTTTCACTAAGTCATTTACCAAGCTTCCATCTTCTTTTTGTCCCCATAGCTCATCTCTCAGGGTTTTATTTGGCCTCTAGTAATGTGGAGGCAGAGTTGCTGTTGCTTGTAATTCTTGTTATTAAGGGGATGAGTTTTGAGAGGAGATTAGGCCATTGTGATTCAGCTATTGTTAAGCCCCATGTCCCTTGATCGCTGGGTGTCCTACAGAGCTGGTATCAGGCAAGGCTGGATCATAAGATGATCAATGCTCTTTACTCAATAAATGTCCCACAGGCCCGGTTTGTTATTATCTCTCTGGTCAATTGATGTCCCGAAGGCCTAGGGATTGGGATCATTTGTCAAACTTCAAGGCTCAGGCTTGCTTTTGCCCACTGCACGTCTGCTTTGATCCTGGTGAGATGCCGTTTCTTAATCCTTGAATGAATGGTAACCAAACTTTCAAGTGCCTAACAATCAGCTAGGATACTTGTTTAAAAGAGAGAGAAAGAGACAGACAGATGGACAGAGAGACAGAGAGAGACACACACATACACACAGAGAAGAAAGAAATTCCCAAGGCTTCTGAATCAGTAGGTTGCTGGACTCTGCCTTTTAAAAGTACCCAGGCAAGAGACCTCGCTTTGATCAGCATTCATCACATGCAAATCAGAGGCTCCCCTCGCAATGTTGTCTGTCCTCCCTTTTGTTCTACTTCCTAATTGATAAGGAAACTTCAGTTACAGCTCAATGTACTTTCCTTGTAAAATCGTTACTTGTCAGTCTTGTCCTGTAACCATGTTACAGCTTATTCTTACAGTTTAATTATTTATAATTCCTAAGTCATGATTTGCTTCTAGTGCCTGAAGGCACCCAATACCCCAGTGAACTCTTGGGAAGCTCGGGGGATAATAATAAACACACACTGCACACTTACTTTGCGCCAAACTTTCGTCTAAGTGCTTCACAGGGGCTTAAGCACAGCACACTCGGGGGGGGCGTACTGTACTGTCTTCATCCTCACGTTGAAGGTAGGGAAACTCAGAGTCAAATATCTTACCCAGATCACCCAGCTAATAAATCGAAGAGCTGGAAGTAACTGAAAAACAATGAGCTGCCAGCCTTTTCAACAATGATCCAGGGGCTGGAGAAACAGACCCCGAAGGCCACAGCTACTCCCACCCATCGGCTTCCTGACCAGTTAGAAGGGCTCACACAACACATGTAGACCTGAATCCAGGACAGTTCTTATGGGGTGACAACACCAATGGAGAATCCACAAATCTGCCTCAGCTGGAGCTTAAGAGTCCCTGCAGTTGAAGCTGCCTGAACATACGATTATTAGTCTCAAAAGCAGGGTGGAGATGGTGACAAAAACGAGGACACAACAGATAGGTCAGAGTCCAATTAATGCAATGGTGAAGCAAATCTTTTAGAGAACCAAATAGACTCTTTCCAAGGGTTTCTTTCCCCACTTGTAAAATGAATGCGGTGATAATGGACCTCGGGGCATCTGGGGGGCTCAGTCGGTTAAGGGTCTGACTCTTGGTTTCAGCTCAGGTCAGGATCTCAGGGTTGTGACATCAAGCCCCGTGTCAGGCTCCACACTGATTGAGGAACCTCCTTGGGATTCTCTCTCTCCCTCTCTCACTGCCCCTCTCTCACTCGCACATGCCCTCTCACTCTCTCTCTAATAAGTAAATAATTAAAAAAAAAATAATAGTGGACCTCTTCAGTAAAGCATGTGAGGATTAGTGAACTGATATTTAAATGCATCCCAGGGGCCCGGACACAAAGCCAGTGTTCAATAAATGTTAGCTCTTAGTGTTGAATCTCTTTGCTCATTCAAATCAATGAACTGGATGGAATTCTTCCTAAGAGCCAAGAGATAGATGAGTGACATTGTTGAATTTTACTTTATTTTTCTAATTTGCTTTCCACCTTCACCAAATACAAGATGGCTTTTTTTCTCTCTAAAATGAGAAATATCTTGATTTAAAACAAAATAAATCATCAAATGAGCCAGCCTCTCATAACTACTGTGGCTGTAGGACTCTCCTGTGACCTTCAGTAGCTCGCTTGAGTCCTATTACTCGATTCTGGAGCAAACACAAGCCATGTATCTGGTCTTCTTCTGCAAATACTTCCTTCCAAACACCTCCTCTCCCTTCCCCTACTCTGGTTGTGAGATCCTTAGGGATCTTAGGGAACTTATTTTGTATAAATAAGTTCTGAATGTTAACCACCATCATTTTACTATGAATAAGAATTGCCACTCGGAGGATATTCTTGTCCAACAGCAAAAATAAAATACAAGCACCAGCCATTTTATTGAGACCTCTCCTTTCTAGCAACCTAGGCTGGACTGTGACCTTTGACCTGCCCTGAGCACCACAAGAACCTTGGGGTCAGTCAGCACAAGTGGAGCAGAGCCCCCATTCCAGAACATCTCACACCTGACCCTTTGCACTGCAAAACCCCCCGGGCAGGTGCTCCCTATCTTTCTTCCTGGCTGCCAGCCAGCTCTGCCTGTTGATGCTTCCAAAGGCATCAGTTGCACCAAGGCAAGCACTTGGCTGAAGAGCCTTTTGTGGCTAAAATCCAAGATTCTCCCAAACTAACCCCAAGCCACATCTACCACTTTTCCTCTCATGTCTCCCCTGAAGGAACCCTCTCTACTCCAGGCAGAATGACCTACCTGTTGTGTCCCCTCACCCGCACATGGTGCGCGTGGTGTCCTCACCTTGCGAGGAGGTGGGCCCAATGACCTCCTGTCCTCCCTAACGTCAGGACTGTGGTAAAACCCCACTTCCTCCGTGGGGGATCCCTCCGTGCTAATTCACAGCAATCTGCCCACTCTTAATTCTCCGTGGTTGCCACCGCATACTGATTATACGCTGCCTTCTTGTGGCCCTTGTGTTTTTGTCTGCAGATATTTTATTTCCCCTAAATATAATGTTCAGGGCTTTCTCTGTGCCACTTACTTTATAAACAACTAATTATAATTTATCTATGCCTAAAATTGTTAATTTTTCACAACAAACCTGCGAGGCACGTCCTGTTGGTAGCCCCATGCCAGCCTGGAGAGAAGGGACGGAGAGGTAAGGCAAGTCAGCGGAGGTCAGTAAGCGGAGGCCGGGCACATCTAACGCCTGTGTACTTAACCACTGTGCTATGCCCTGCACACAATAGTCACTCGATAAATATTTGCTCATCAATTAATTGTTGGTTTTCCCACCCCTTCCTCTGACCCTGTCCTGCCTACGCTACCTCCTCAAAGGACGCCGGCTTGGGAAAAGGATCAGACCTCTTCATTATGTTGACCTCCTTGGGAGAGAAGTGTTCCCAAAATAGTTGAAACTGTGTTCTTTTGATTCTGTATTTCATCACTATGGTTAGTGATTCCACTCTGAAATTCTTTGGTGCCAGAACCCGTAGATATATAGCCTGTTGCAAAGTTGTTATTTTTGATATCAGAAGGTTGGGGATGTTTCTATTTGAAACATTGTCTATTTACATTCCTTAGCCCAGAATAGTCTGAAGTGTCAGTATTATGTCTTCATGTTTCTAATGGAATTTTATGATGTTAAAGCAATAATCACAAGTCCCCGCAAGGTATTTTTGCCTTCTCCAGCTTATGGGAAAGCGTATTATGATAAGGACTAAGGTTGTATTTATGAAGGGGTGCCAGTACTCCCCTCCCCAAAATGGAAGGGAGGTTGAGAGCTCATGGAATTGAGTCGTTGGCAATGCAAGGGAAGAAGCTGCCCACATTCGAGCCATGGCTCGACAGCTCCTGTGTTGTAGTGTTGTGTTGTGTGTCAGCCCACTCCTTCTGCTTTTATCCTGGCCCCGAAAATAAACTCATGCCTTCAAGGCCGTTGCTGTGGGACTGCAGGACCCAGGACCTTACACTAAATGAGCTCCTTCATTTTCTCCTAACATTATTACTGAGATAAATTCTAGTTATGGTAAATAATATCAAGGACCACCTGAAGGAGGAAAAGTCATACAAACTCATCTTGATGGTGAGTGAAAGGGATGGGGGAGGCTTGTGGCCAGTGACTGACACACCCCAGGTCTGTTGGCCTGCTATCTGCATGCTTGTGATTTTGCCAAAAAAGCCAGAGAAAAAAATGTACGGGGTGATTTGTTTCTGTGTTTGTTGTTAAAGCAAATATACCAGAACTTGTACGTTTATATCAACGTGTTCTTAAAAGTAGTCATATTAGGAAGTTGGGCACTCGCTCCTGAAGTCTTGACACTGCTTATACATTTGTGACTTATTTTTTGGAATTGCCTTCAGGACAGGACATCACAATTTATCACACGCACTGGGGCACTTTGACGGTGACAGTGGGTACTATTAATAATTTAGTTGGGATAACCAGCAAAAACTCAGTGTTGGGCAACTAGGATGGATGGTTGCTTTGCTCGAGGGTCACATCAGAAAATCAATTTTAGTCATTGTTGGACCAAAAATGTTCTTATGCAGCGGATAATTTCTTTATAAGACTTGACTAGTGATGATCTTTGATTATCTATGGAAGTGAGCCTTCCTCCCAAAAGATAAAGACTTCTCTCTGTGATGATAGTCAAAAGAACGGGTTCTGGTTTTAATGAAATTCTAAATGTATTTTGATTAAGAGAAGTATCTGTGCAATATAACGACTCAAAAGGGGAAAAGCTCGCTCTCTGGATGCAGAAGCATTATATATATCATATATACTCAAACGTTGTGCTCGAGCACCTGCTGTTAGGACTTTAGTCCGACTGAGCTCACTGGTGTAGTGGATGCTAACCGTGTTTGGATGATCTGGACACACTAAAGAGGCTTTGGAAACTGAGAGGCTGTGTTTGCAGGGAGCGGACAAGGAAAGGGCTAGAGGAGCCCACAATTACAATCAGTCTTTTTCCCTGTATTCCCTGTCGCACACAATTTGCTAGTTGGTGACCCGCAAATCTGCACTGGAGTCTCTCAATCTTTGATTTTTATCACTTCCTTGAAACTTACTTTCTATACTTGCACATTAAATCTAAACATAGTATTAGGCCCTGTATCAAAGGGAGACAGGGCGTTCTCAGTAGGAGAACACTTGGAGTAACAAACTCAGATGGTCAGATGGCTGGATGCTGTAGTCTGGCATTTATGACCCTGCTTTTAAAAAGAAAAGAATCCAAAGTTATTGAAAATTCTTGCAGTAAGTAGCATTTTTATTTAGTATTTTTGTAACGATTAACTGCTGTTCACTTTTAAACTTGTTAAAATAATCTGTTTGTCTCATTGCTGTAGAATTTTTTCCACTTTTAATGGCCTGAGAGCCTAGGACAATGCCAGGCACAGAGAAATGACTTACAAGTGGTCTAGGAATCCCCAGTAAACTTAACTCACTTCTCCATCCTTCTCATTTCTAACTAACTGAGCTGCTGTGATCTGAAGCTCTTGTCCATTGTTGTCTGAAGGATGAAATTCCACCCTTGAGAAAAGCCCTTAAACCATGGCTGCTCTTTGTGTGCTTGCAAACCTACATAGGGGACAATGCTCATAGGGCACTTACGGTGAGCTGGACACTCTCTCTCTCTCTCTCTCTCTCTTTTTTTTTAAAGATTTTATTTATTTATTCATGAGAGACACAGAGAGAGGCAGAGATACAGGCAGAGGGAGAAGCTGGCTTCCTGTAGGAAGCCTGATTCAGGACTTGATCTCAGGACCTGGAATCACACCCTGAGCCAAAGGCAGATGCTCAACTGCTGAGCCACCCAGGTGTCCCGAGCTGGACACTCTTTTAAGTGCTTTGAAAATATTTAATTTTCAAAATCATCATAGGATGTAGGGGACAGGGATCCCTGGGTGGCGCAGCGGTTTGGCGCCTGCCTTTGGCCCAGGGCGCAATCCTGGAGACCCGGGATCGAATCCCACATCGGGCTTCCGGTGCATGGAGCCTGCTTCTCCCTCTGCCTATGTCTCTGCCTCTCTCTCTTTCTCTCTCTGTGACTATCATAAATAAATAAAAAATTAAAAAAAAATAGGATATAGGGGACATTATTATCCCAATTTTATAGATTAAAAACTAAGGCAAAGAGGTTAAGAAACTTGCCCAGGGTCACATAGTTGGTGTCAGGCAGTGTACTTCCAAAGCCCATATTCTTAACAATTACAATGGAATAGACCATAATTTAGTTTGCTTTCCTTCATAACCAGAGCTAGAGACAAGGGCTTAAATGCAAGCCATTTCTTTGGGAGATGATCCCAAGTAACAGAAAGGAGAGAATGGATCAGAGGAGTGAGGCTGGAAAGGAAGAAGAGCTAATATAAGACATCATTATCCAGAGACCTCTGGGAAGTCTCCCAGAATCATCCACCCAGAGGAGGGCGGGCAGTGACAAGGACCCAAGGCCCAATCCCCTTGACTGAGGCCTGCCTCCAAAGCTAAAGCACTGTTCTACTTCTGGGCTACACTGGCACAGAGGTGGCCTGGGAGAAGGTCATGAGTGGATGTGGAGATCTGTGAGACACCCAGTAGGGGGGAGACACCCTCTGTTCAAAGTGAGTCAGGGCTGGGCCACGGCTGAAATCAGAGAAGAGCCAGGGTGAAGTGATAGCACTCGGGTGATGTTTACAACAGATCGCTTCTAGAAGTGGTACCTGCCCAGGGTGAAGTAGGGAGTGTTAGTGGGGAATGTGGTAGAGAAGATCTGGGAATGTAGACTAGATAATCCCTTCACATCGGAAATTCTAAATTATCCAAGTAAAGGTTCCCACTTGGCAACAAGTAAGTCGGTGATATTGTTGACATGATAATTACCAAGAGAAATGAGTGAGATGTATAATTTAATAAAATACTGTCAATAGCATCCAATTGCTTTTCCTCCAAGTCAGGTTCCATTTAGACATGACTCCAAGATGGTAATAGTTACAAGGGATAAATAGATCCTTTTGAAATGTATGTTAACATATTCTGGCTTTGATCAGCTGGGGGTAGGGGGTAAGTGCCTAAAGACTCTCCATCAGAGGCCATCACGACTCAGAGAACAATCTTCTCATGATAATTTCTGGGTCAGTAATACACACGTATACACAGGAATTTGCATCTGTATTTCCTTGCTAACTGAAGTCTATAAGGTAACAATGGGTTTTTTGAAAACTTGACTTCTTGCTCAACAAAATGCCATCCCTCCCCTAGATCTTGCTGAACTCCCAAGTTAGTGCCAGAAGGACACTTGGCGAAGATTTGGTTTTATCCACTGACTCACAGCTGTGGTCAAGGTTGAAGCAATGCCGACCCCGCTGCCTCCAGGACACTGGCCGATCCTAAGTTAGAAGGTTCCATTTGGTCAATTTAGGATGCTTTTGGAAGAATCATGTGTTTGGATTGTGGGGGTTGGGGGTCAGCTCAGGTCACATCAAAGCGTGGTTGAGCCCAGCCTAGGCAGCAGGTCAGGATTTGACACTGTTGGTCAACGCCTGGAGCAGAGGTCAGCTCTGTTGGTTTGACCCTTTAGTGGACTGCTAGCTCCGTGGAATCCCGTGGCCACAGACTGTAACCTCATTTCCAACAGTTGCCTCCTTCATGCCTCCTTCTTGGCTCCTACAGAGAACAAAAGAAAGACCGTGGGTGGGTCTATGCACATTCATCATGTCTATTGGGGGAAGACCCCAGAACCTCTAGTCATTTTCCCAAAGGCCCAAACTGTCAGGAAACAGGTGAAGGCAAATCAATGCCTAGAGAAACTATTATAGTAGAATAAAGGCAGCACCATTTTCTGTCCATTGTTTTTCTAAGTTGAGATCATCAATATTCACTTTCCCCTGGTTTCATTTTTGATCATTGGTGAATTCTTCCCATTAGTGATTTGATGATTATGTTGTCTCTCTGCTCCTGACTATTAATACACGCTTCCTTCTCAGGAAATGGAAAAGAGAGGTGTAATTATACTTCAACAGGGGACATGCACAGAGAATACAGGAGAATTACAGTCTCTAAGGGCAACAAATTGTGTTGAGGGGCCTCACTCTGACATCCAGGAGTCTTGCTTTCTGTGGGAAGGGTAATGCCATGTTGCCGTGTGAGTCAGTCAGAAGAAAGGGGCTGGGAGGACTCTTGCCACTGCAAAGGACAGAAACACAATTCAAATTAGCTTAAGCAAACACGGAAATGTCTTTCTCACATCACTGAGAGATTCAGAGGGTC
Organism: Canis aureus; assembly: GCF_053574225.1. Classification (NCBI taxonomy): domain Eukaryota; kingdom Metazoa; phylum Chordata; class Mammalia; order Carnivora; family Canidae; genus Canis; species Canis aureus. The sequence goes on from NC_135615.1 coordinate 54,354,791, forward strand.
AAGCAGCCCTTGTGCCCAAATGTATTCAAGAATCCAAATGAGGTCGACAAGATTCTTTTTCTTCATCTCATGGCTCTGCTTGTCTTGGAGTGGCTTCTGTTTCAGATGGGCCCTCTCTTCATGATGGCAAGATGGTGGTTGGAAGTTACAAGCTTAAAATGTCTCAAAATGTGTTTTCAGTGCTAGAGAAAGAGGCAGTGCCTTTCCTGGGAGCTCTGGGCTGGTCCATTAGTCAGCAGCATGGGCTGGTTATGCTGTGGTAACAATAAATCTCGAATCTGAGGCTCAACACCCAAGTTCCTGCTCACATTACATGTCTGATGTGTGTTGTTGGTCCTCAGGCACCCAGGATGTTGGACATTCCCACATTTTGTAGCTGCTCCATCTGGAACTTAATATTTCCTCTATTGCTACAGCAAAAGAAGGAGAAAATTAGAGAATTAGGCATGGGTTTTTCACTGCTTAAGGCCAGAATTGGCCAATAATACTTCCTCTTTGATCAGAGCTAGCCCGCCCAATGGCCCTGGATAACTACAAGGTGACTACGAATATGAAGGAGAATTTAGAATGTTTGATGAATCCCGCCATCCCAGCCATGGCTGGCTTGGGTCCTATGCCCATCTTTAGGTGAGGACTGGGGTTAGAGGATCATGTACTTCCACTGCTGTGCTCAGGCCACATGTCAACCCAGGGGCTAGTGGAAGAAACTCAACATGAAGTTTTTCAGAGATCCAGCAGCTCCAGGCCAAGGTCAAGTGTTGACTTTCTGCCTGGAGTAGATTTTAGTAATCAGAAAGCATAGCTTCAGCCAAGTTTCCCTAAAGAGAAATTTCCATCCAAGGTGGAGTTTAGTGAACTCCAAAGGACACAGAGCTTGTGTCGGTTGAAAGGGAGAGGATGTTGGGATTCCTGATAGTTGATTCAGACCGCATGCCTGGGAAGGCTGCCAAGGGAGGTTGATCATAAACATTTACCAGTGGCCAAGAACAGACAGTCCAGTGGGTGAGACAGACTTGCTTTTAGCAATGGTCCTGTGCATCTTCTACTTTGTGAAAAAAGTGACAGTGTGTGGTAGGCAGAATGATGTCTCCCAACAGTATCTACAACCAAATCCCCAAGAACTGCGACGGTGTTAGGTTTCTTGGTGAAGAGGAATGAAGGTTGCAGATGGAATTGTGTTTGCTGATCATCTGATTTTAAGATGAGGAGATTATCCTGGACTATGCAGGTAGGCCCAGTGTAATCATGGAGCCTTTACAAGTAGAAGAGAGAGGCCCAAGAGAGAAGCCGAGAGATGGTAGTATGAGACCTTGCTGGCTTTGAAGATGAAGGACAAAGACCATGAGCCAGACAATGAATGTGGAGAGCCTCAGAAGCTTAAAAAAGCAAGGAAACAGATTCTTCTCTAGCACCTCCAAAAGGAAGGCCCCTCTTTCCAAAGTTGATTTTAGTGCACTGAGACCTCTGTGAGACTTCGAATTTCCAGAACCATAAAATGATAAATTTGTGTTGTTTTAAGCCATAACTTTGTTTTAATTTATCACAGCAGTCATGAGAAACTATCATACTATGGCCTGAGCTTTTAGCAACGTCTGTTCAGAAAATGCATAAGATAGAGGGGTCTTTGCTTGATATGATTGGACCCTTGGGACCAGGGCAGATGGGTGGAAACCTCCCAGGCTGACCTCAGGAGATGAAAGGGACCATGGGCTGGACAAGGAGGGGAGATACTCATGGTTCCTATGATTGGGAAGTAGACCCAAACCAAAGAAGGTACCAGAAAACAAGGTCCTTCTTGGCCTGCTCTGTGCTTCCTAGGGTCAAAACAGTCCAGAGTTCGGCTATTATTTGACTATCATTTTTACCTAAAATATTGCCATCAAATTAGAATACACTAAAAGCAAACCAAAACACAAATAAACCACTGTATATTTTCCGACTAAGACAAGGTAGATGGAGAACTGAGAGTGCTCAGATTTGACAAGCCAGGAAGCCAGGGCCAAACACAAAAGCCTAGTAGCAAATGAGCCCAAGTTGAGAGTCATAGACACAGCCTGACCTTTAGGAAGGTGCCTTTATTACTAATCCTCACTAAGGTGACCCTCATGGTGTGTTCTGTATCATGGCCATACAGGAGATAACTGTGAGAACAATACTGATTTACAGTCAGCTGATAAGCTTGCACACATGCCCGTGCACACCCATGTACACACACACCGATAGACAAAGCTAAAACTTTTAGTCACTCCAATTACCTTGTCTGCTGAGAAGAATGAAGACTCAAATGGATTTCCCCCCTCCCACCTTTGAGAATTGCCCTGTGCCCAGGTAGTCTACAAACAGGGCCAGAGGAATGGGGCTTCAGTCATTGGTAATGGGAGTCAGGACATCGTCGTTCTGAAGGGAATAACAAGTGAGTGCTGCGATCATTTCACAGAGGCCAGGTAACCTTCATGCCATGAGCTAATGGTCCCAGTCTGCTTCTTAAGCAAGCATGTGTTCACACCAAGCTTGAACTCAAGTGCCTGTCAATGAGTTATCAGCACCTAAGTCATCCAGAGAAGACAAACCACACCACACTGACATGTGGATTGCATTAGTGCCCTCACTGGCAGTTACCCTTACACAGCAAAAGGAAGGAACCAACCTACTTACAGAGGCCAAAATATTTTTAGTGCCCCTTCCAGGGACAGCTCTGCTTCAGGATGGCTGAGGCTGACAACTGCTGCGATGGTTGGCCACCCCTTGCCAAGTACCCACTGTACTTGGTTTCTGGGCATGAGAAGTCTTCATGACTCCAGGACTCTTGTGACTACATTTTGCCAAGTACACATTTGCAAATGCAATGCATGAGATAGAGGAAACCCATGTCTACTGAGCATCTGTTTGCCAGGTGCACATCTATAATTTAATTTCGTCACCACAGTGACACTCTGAAGCTGATGCTGTTCTTAGAACTTGGAAAAGCAGACTAATAATGTGAAGTAAGTTGCCCAAATGGTACAGCAAGCAAGTACCAGAGCCCACAAAGATCTCCTTGGATTGTCCTTGTTTTGTACTGAAGTATCCTTTAAAAAAAAAAAAACCCACTCAAAAGGAGGAAAACGGGAATGGGAAGAAATCAGAGAGGGAGACAAGCCATGAGAAATTCTTAACTATGGGAAAGAAACTAAGGGCTGCTGAAGGACAAAGGGGTGGGGAGGATGGGATAAGTGGGTGACGGGCACTAAGGAGGGCGCGTGATGTGATGAGCACTGGGCATTATATGCAACTGATGAATTATTGAACTCTGAAACTAATGATGTTCTATATGTTGGCTGATTGACTTTAAATTAGAAAAATCTTAAAAATTAAAAAAAAATTAAAAACCACTCCCTTTTGCTAATTTTCTGTATGATTTGAATAAATTTTCTTTCTATCTCTGGAATATAATTTTCTAGTAATTGGATATGAAAAAGAGTAAAAGAGGGTAGGAAATGTATTTTCATTGGACACTTCAAAGATGAATGACATAAATTCTAGTGTGGTCATAGAGCAGGAGCTCTGAAGTCTGCTGTGTCAGTCACACTTGTCTTTATCAACTGTGAGGGTGAACCATTTAATCTTGCTAATCCTGGGACACCAGGGTGGTTAAGCCGTTGAGCGTCTGCCTTCGGGCCAGGGCATGATCCTAGGGTCCTGGGATCAAGTCCCACATTGGCCTCCCTACATGGGGCCTGTTTCTCCCTCTGCCTGTGTTTCTCCCTCTCTCTCTGTGTCTCTCATGAATACATAAGTAAAATCTTTAAAAAAATCTTGCTAACCCTTAATATGATCGTGTGTAAAAATAATACCTACTGTATATCACAGGATGGTTATAAGGATCGAATGGAACAATAGATGCAAAATTTCTCATTATTTATAAAGTGTTTTGAGCTCACAGACACCGAAATATACCAGTTAAAACTCTGGTATTGTTATCATCAAAACTGTAACGACCAGAAGTCTACACCTTTCATACAATTAGGTTCATCTTCAGATACTCCATTAACTTTGAAAATGAGCTTTAGAGTAGTTATCATAAGATTAGCTACATTTATTGAGAGCCTCCTCCATGTACATTATTTCTAATCCCCACAGCTCACTCTTTCAAGCAGATCTTATTGTCCACAATTATAACTTGAAAAACGAAGATCCAGAGGTTAAGTAACTTACTCAAGTGATGGAAGCAGGGTGGGAATTGAGGTTTGACTAATCCAAAATCTATGTTCCGTGCCTTGAAATTTTTAGGAAAAAAATACCACGATGTTATAATTTCTACTGTAATTTTTATTTATGAATTTACTACTTTGCATAGAACAAATATATAGCCTGGGGAAGGGTCTGTCCTAAAGAGTCTGCACTAGTTCCTAATTCCTGCTATAGTTTCTGCTGATCCTACATCCCCGCTCTCTCCCTTCTTACACTTGACTTGAATACACAAACGAATGTTCTGTACAAGATAAAACAGGTCAGGTCCTGCCAAAACCAACATATCCAGGATATGAGGTGGTCTGAGCTTGTGTTCCCACTGACCCTTGACCTGGTTGACCCTGGTGAGGGGCCGATTGTGCTCCCCGAGGTCAGGTTGATGTGTAGGGCAAAGGGTAAATTTTATGGTAGCTGGTCAGGTTCATCCAGTCCTGCACGTAAATGCTCCCACTCCCCTTCACCTTTCTGGACTTCCTACTTGGCTTTTATTTTAGTCTTTTGAACAAACATCCAAAGTAGAGCAAGATTCCAGCTAGATCACAGGATGGAAATGCAGTGGAGGCTGGAATGTCTTCAGGCAGAAAGAAGCCCCACAGAGCCCTCTTGCTCCCCAATCCCAGACCTGTTCAATTCTGAAGGCAGAGAGCACAGCGTAGTGGAAGGAAGATAGATAGGCTGTGGCCTGTGCTTCGACACATATCCCCACAGTCATTTTAACGTTGTGTAGACACATGTCTCAACCTCTCTGGGCTTCAGTTTTATCATCTCTCACAGGGGAATAACTCACAGAGTTATTGTGAAGATTAGCCGACCTGTGTGAAAGACAACACGGCAACCGACACACAGAAAGCACTTCATGAGTCGGCTGGGTGAAGGAGAAGGTGAGTGAATTCTCACCTCAGCTGGAGAAGGCCTGCTGTATCCCCTACACTGTGACTCTGGGATGGAGCAGAAGCATTGTATTCCCATAGAATGGTCCTCGTATGACCCAGAAACGCCTTCCTTGATTGCCTGCCAAGGTGTGACCAGACTGGGCATGACTCAGACTTGAGGCTCCCCAAGGAGTGGTACCCACTGCCCTCCATGTGATCTCTGTTTAACACAGTGTTTTCTCAAACTGCTGTGTGGGAGCCACGTGAGTCACAATCACCTCGAGTGCCTTCCAAATGCAGATGGTTGGGCTCCACTCAGATCTACAGACAGCACCTCTCAGGTGGGGGTGAGGTGGGAATCTGCATCCTTGACTCTCTCTTGGTCCAGAGCCTGAGAGAATTAACCAAGTTTAGGCTGGGCAGTGGGGGGCGGCGGGGAGGAAATGAGGCTCCAGGGGGGTGGTATCGCTGAACATTCCTCTGAGAGCCTTCTCCACTTCCCAGCTCCATGAGCGCCTGCCACTGATTCCTCAAGGGTAAACAGTCCATGCCCCGCAAGTTCCTTCCCCTCACCAAACAGAAGAGACTTTAAGACAGAGAAGAGTCTTCCAGACTTTTCTCTACTACCCAGGCTTTTCCCTGGGTTCTTCTAACAATTATAATGATATAAGAAGCTCTGCTAGGAGCTGGAGCAATGAAGAAGAATAAAACATAGTTCATATCTGGAGTGCTTACCCACAGGTGATTAAGTGGCGAGACAAGTAGCCCTTATTAAAATCATTTAGGAGAGCATAGATTGTGACAAAATTGTGACTCGTGAAAAATGGCTCCAGTGCCAGGTATCATGTGGTCCCTGTCTTGCACAGCTCATTCCCTGTGTGCCAGGAACTCTGCTTCTTTATCCTTTAAGTAGGGGAAGTGAGTATGGCTAAGCCAAGACGCAGTCCTTTGGGGATGAGTGGTGTGTTTGGGGGAAGGATGCTTTGTCAAAGGTCCTGAGCCATGGAAGGAAGAGGAAAGGGCATGGGGGATGGCTTCCGTTCAAGCAGATGCACACACCCAGGACTCTTCTGGGACGAGGGTAAAGGTTCTGACAAGAGGCATTCATTCTCCCTTTCCTGCCTGACTCCAGAGGGGCTGAAGTGGCCCAGGGCACTGTGCTGAGGAGGAAAAAAAAACCCTGATGCTTCTGCTTAGTCCCAAAGCCATGTCTAGATACCTATTTCATTTTGAAAAATTATCTTAAACTCTCTGAGGTTCCTTTTTCTCATCTACATAATGAAGAAATGATGTGATTTCAGAATGTGATGTAAATTTTTATGTCACAAGTTGGTTGTAACAGAGAGTATAGTTCATATGAAAGCGCTCAATAAGCTCTAACATGCCATCTGTGGTTTTTTTTTTTTTTAATGCACTATTCCTATTCCACAAGAGATAATAAAGATTTGAGGGGTAACTCTTGCTATTTCTCACAGCTCCCTACACAGCATCATACCCATAGCAGGTCCTCAGAATCTTCTAGAAGCCAACACCGCTAAAGCTCTCACATGCTACTCCTTTCGATGAGCCAAAGAAATGGTTCTGCTCTGTCACGTTCTAGACTAGGCGTTTGGTGTCTTAGGAGCACTTTACAGAGAAGTAAACATTTTAGATGACCTGACCTCATTAAAATCCATCCTTAATTGTCTACTCTTGGTTTTTGTCAGTCACCAGGAGCCTTGGAAGGAATGGGTCTGTGAATCAGGATGGTCAGGGAGAGTCAAGGAACCATGAGTTGGGAGGGGGTGTGTGTGGTAAGTTGGGGGACACTTCCTGCTAGTGGTGTTTTCAACTCAAAAAGCTTTCGAGGCCTCTGTTCCCAAAAGAGACCTGGAACTTGGTGCATGGGGCACCCCCAGTGGTGCTTGGAGTAACTCTTCTGACTATGGGTCCTCATTCACTTGGCCAAACAGCCAAGCATCCCGGAGAAATGCATCCCTCCCCAACTCTGGAGAACCCCATCCCCACCACTCACACTCTTCAATGCATGGGGCTTAGGCCAGATGGGGTTGGGACCTGTGACAACCTGGCCTGGTTCTCGTGCCCTCAGAAAGTCCATCCCAGATGGCGCAGCAGGGTCCGTCCTGTCTCCTATTGACAGGTCCCAACTGCTTCTACCTCAGATGCCGAACATTCTCAAGAGAAAGCTGGTCAGGAGGTTTGCCCCGGCCAGCAGTGACTAGCTGCCTGACTAGAGCAAGAGTGAACTCCTGGCAACGGTGGAGGCTGATGAGTCACCAGAGAGGTTTCCAACCTATTCTTACACCCTGAGAATAGCAGTGGTTACTCATTTGCATCAGCACACCTCTATTTTGGGCAGGTCTTCTTGGACTTGGGGTTTCCTGTAGTGTGTGTTAACTCCTCGGCCTCCCTTCTCGAGGTCCCCTCTGCTCCGACTTGGCACCGTGGGCTTGCTGAGTTCCTTGGCAACACTAGCTACTCATGATGTCAGGAAGGGGTGGAACTCCCCAAAACAAGGTTTATTACTTTCTTTATCAAGTTGCTCAGATTCTCGTCAGCTGAGATAGTATAGTTAAACGCTGGCCATTTGGCTTCGTGCCTGGAGCATGAGAGAGGACACATCACCAGTACGTCCATTTCCGTGTCCCTTCGGGGAGGTCACGAGGTTGGCACACTCCAAAGGCACATGTGGTTCTGCTTTCTCATCTATTCATGGAGGGAGGTGTGCTCAGCTATGGGCAGGGAAGCTCTGGCTCTCTCAGGGTGTGGTCCAAGACAGCATCTGTTAGAGATGCGGACTCATCAGCCCACTCCAGACCTACAGAAGCTGAGTCTGCATCTTACCAAGATCCCAGGGGATGTGTTGGGGAAGCACGAAGCCAAGCCACATACAGAGGCTCAAGTGAGCCTGACCACCCAGCACCCAAAGGACTAACCCGGGGTTAGAGGGGTGGAAGTTATAATGAGTACACTGGTCAACACTGTCCCACCAGCATCCCCCCAGTGCAGCAATGAAAGGCCTCCTCGGGTGGCCTGTGGGCATTGAGTAGGGCTCTCTGACAAGTCACTGGAGGCCACGGTGCTCGATGGACAGCCTCAGCATGGCTGTGGAGAACATTCATGAGTGCCCAAATGGAGCCTGCTGTGCACCCAGACATCTGGCAGGCTCTGCAAGAGGAGGCAGGTGCCCTGGGCTAACTCAGCACACGGAGCCTGAACTCAGTGAGGCATCAGGGGCTAGAAGTCACATCACCGTTTTTGTGACACCCCCAATGACAGCCACATCCCTGCCTACAGCAGAATCCACTCAGCTCAGAGACTCAGAATAAGGACCTGAGAAAAGATGGATGGGAGCGTGGGCTGGGAGGACATCAAGAGAAAAAAGGATCAAAGTGTTGGTGGGCGAGATGGCCTCTGTTAGGAGTATTGAAGATTTCATTGCCTCTCATGTTTCAACTTCCTTTCCTTTGCAGGATGTTTCTCCCATTTTCTCAACGGTTTTCCAAATTATCCTTCAGCTCATAAGATACTCGCTCACCCATGCTCAGAAGCTCCTGACGTCATCGAGCCCTCTCCTGCCAACACTACGTAAAGAGACCTGCTCTTGTTTGAGTGTGCTAATATTTCCCACTTTCTTCTAACTGCCTTCCTCACAGGAAGCCCAGGACAGATCCTGGGTGCAGGGAGCCCTCGCCATCCTCAGAAGACAAAGGCGAAAATAGGAAGAAGCAGAACAATGTTCATGTAATAAGTGAGTTTGCATGTCATTCTTCCTGCTGAGCCACTTGCAGCCTGAGTGGCCATTTAGGGTGGAGGGTGGAGAGTGGATGGTGGCACTCAACAGCTCAACCGCTCAGCAGCAGGCGAGCCTCTGGCTGCCGGCACGTGAGCGGAATAGACTGGCGAGTCCTGGCTCATCCCTGTGGCATCCAGAAAATGACAAAAGGGGGACATGTCATTTTACAGGTGATTAATCTGGTGTGTGGCTTACTGGATAACTTCTTCCTCCATTATTACTATCAGCCTGACCATCACTGTTGTCACAGACAACACATGTTTTTGGAGGGCTGACCGTGCAGACAGAGTTCACATCTCAAGGAGGCTAGGAGATCTGAATTCAATGGAGATCTGAATTAAGATCTATCCTTTATTGCTAGGCCAGATTGAGCAAAATCCCCAAGAAAACTTATTAAACTCAACAGCAAAGAAACAAACAATCCAGTCATGAAATGGGCAAAAGACATGAACAGAAACCTCACAGAGGAAGACATAGACATGGTCAACAAGCACAGGAGAAAATGCTCCGCATCACCGGCCATCAGGGAAATACACATCAAAACCACAATGAGATCCCACCTCACCCCAGTGAGAATGGGGAAAATTAACAAGACAGGAAACCACAAATGTTGAAGAGGATGTGGAGAAAAGGGAACCCTCTGCACTGTGGGTGGGAATGTGAACTGGTGCAGCCACTCTGGAAAACTGTGTGGAGGTTCCTCAAAGAGTTAAAAATATACCTGCCCTACGACCCAGCAATTGCACTGTTGGGGATTTACCCCAAAGATACAAATGCAATGAAACGCCGGGACACCTGCACCCCGATGTTTATAGCACCAATGGCCACGATAGCCAAACTGTGGAAGGAGCCTCGGTGTCCAACGAAAGATGAATGGATAAAGAAGATGTGGTTTATGTATACAATGGAATATTACTCAGCCATTAGAAACGACAAATACCCACCATTTGCTTCGACATGGATGGAACTGGAGGGTATTATGCTGAGTGAAATAAGTCAATCGGAGAAGGACAAACATTATATGGTCTCATTCATTTGGGGAATATAAAAAATAGTGAAAGGGAATAAAGGGGAAAGGAGAAAAAATGAGTGGGAAATATCAGAAAGGGAGACAGACCATGAGAGACTACTAACTCTGGGAAACGAACTAGGGGTGGTGGAAGGGGAGGTGGGCGGGGGGTGGGAGTGACTGGGTGACGGGCACTGAGGGGGGCACTTGATGGATGAGCACTGGGTGTTATTCTATATGTTGGCAAATTGAACACCAATAAAAAAATAAATTTATTAAAAAAAATCCCCAAGAAAACAAATTACGGTCTTGAAAGGGTAGCAAAATCTGTTCTCTGATGACATATTGTTGGCTGCCCCCCACCCCTTTCTCTAAAAAAATAAAATTACAAGTCCATTTAAACTGAAAAAAGACCAAATCTGTCCTCTGAGTCTAATAGGCTCAACTGGAGTGACACGTCCTCTCCTAGAGCAGTCCGGCTGCACCAGGGTGATAATCACAGAAAGACAGAAAGATAGAAAAGTAGCCCACGCCCACAGAAGAGGCCTGTGACTCGCAGAGGATGTGGCTCCCAAGATGTGAGAGCTACAAACACAAGTCTTCCTCCTAGAGCTCCAAGGAAGATGTGGCTGAGGTCTGGACATGCTTGGCCCTTTTCTTTCCCTCAAGTCCAAACAATGGGCATTTGCTCTTCCCTAGTCCCATCCTCCCATCTCCCCTTTCTTCCTTCCTCCCTCCCTTCCCTACCCCCGTCCCTTCCCTTCCCTCCCCTTCTCTTCCCTTCCCTTTGCCCCTTCCCTTCCCTTCCCCTTCCCTTTGCCCCTTCCCTTCCCCCTTCCTTCCCCTTTCCTTTCCTTCCTTTCTTCCTTCCTTCCTTCCTTGGATAAACTTTACTTTTTAGAGTAGTTTGAGACTTACAGGAAAATTGAGTAGAAAATAGAGAGTTCCCCTCAAATCCTTATCCCTTCCCTCTGCACAGTTTCCCCTATAATCAACATTTTGCATTAGTATGATACACTTCTTATCATTGATGAACCAATATTGATACACTATTACCAGGAGTTTATAATTTATATTAGGGTGCACTCTTTGTGTTGTATAGTTCTAAAGGCTTTGACAATTGTTCACTGTGATATTTCTGCCATTATATACCGAAGGGTTTTGCTGCCCTAAAGATCCCCATGATCCACCTATTTATCCCTCTTTTCTCCCAAATCCCTGGTGACCACTGGTCTTTTTATCATCTCTATAGGTTTGCCTCTTCCAGACTGTCATAGAGTTGGAATCATATGGTATGTAGCCTTTTCCAACTGGCTTCTTTCACTTAGCAACATGTACTCAAGTTTCCTCTATGTCTTTTAGTGGTTTGATAGCTCTTTACTTTTCATTGCTGAATAATACTCCATTGTGGTGATATTCTAGAGTTTGCTTATCCATTAATTCACCACAATTTATTTTTTATTCCTCTGTTCTTGGATTAGTTCTCAAGAGTATTTTTTACTCCTGCTTCATGTCCATAATGAGCCACTGTGAACTTCTTATCCCTCTCTACTAGCTTATATGACTACTATTCCTACCTGCATGAATACGACATGGCTCAGAGTGTTTCTGGTTGGCAGTTTTACTGCCAGTAGTATATCATCTCTTTACTTGGAAAATGGCACTTGAATACATACTTAAAACCAGTGGAATATATTTTTAAGATGGTATGCCTACAGTTATGCAATCAGTTGACTACTCGGGCTGAGAGTAATCTGTTCCTGGATGTTCCAAGCAAGGAGACTTCCACGACTAGAATTTGAAGTTAAATATCTTCCGGAATGGAGTAGAAGCTTTGTCGCCATCCATGGAATGGAAATAGGAAATATTGTAGCAGCTAGAGAGAATATTGCCCAGTAAGAGTCTAAGGATATTGGCCACATTTCATTAACGCCAAGAAAGTTTGAATAGGGTCAGAGATACCATGTTTAGGTAATATGCTGATTTAGAGGCAGATACATGGTTTAATTTAATCTTAAAATATATGAAAATGCCCCTATCAAGAGCTTCTATGACTATTACTTTGTTCTCTCAACATCATACTCCCATCCACATGGCTGTCTTGCGGTAAGGGGCTTCTATTGAGCCCATTGCTTGTGAACTAGTTCCCAGGCTATAGGCAGACTGGTCCAGGAGAGACATGGGGCTAAAGTTGGGTCAACCAGATGCAAAGAAAAGAATCAGACTCTTCGACTGTGGTTAGATTTGGAACAATTAAACTTTTATGTCACATTTTATGCTCTGGACACTAAGTTCTCCTTAGAATGAGAAAAATGAAACAGATGTATATGGGGGAGAAACAGTCTTCTTATCCTTTCTGGCTCCTGTTTCCAAGAATTTTCTTGCAGTGAACATTATGATTATCTTCTCAACATTTATTTTTTCCTTCTTTTGGTAACCCTTCAGTTTTTACTTTGATATCCACAGTTATTCCAAGCATCCCTTGGAAATGCTTTAAGTCCAGAGTTATATTATTATGGCCTCAGTTTGTCAGAATACTAATCCCTGGGCAAAGGTGTTGGCTTAGAGATAGGTGGGAACACCAAGCAGATACAGAAATGAAATAGAGGAAGGTAATTGTTGAAGGATTCAAGGAGCCAAGCTTCCTTACATTTTCTGGAGCAGCTTCTGGAAGAAATCCTCACCCTAGATGGGGAAGATGTACTGGACTCAGTTTCTGTGCCATATCAGATCCATGCACCTGCCTTGCTTACAGATCATCAAGGCCCCAGAAAGAGCCTGTTGTACCCAAGACTATGGGCACATAGTCACAGCCATTGCTATCTCTAGAGATGGAGAAGGCACGCAGCAGTGCCGCTTCCCAGAGAGATTGCTGAGTCTGTCCCCTGGCTTCATTTTGTCCCTTGGGAGCTGCAGCTTTCCCAGGAATTGCCTGAAGAAGCCTAGGGACAGAACTAGGAAGGGAAGGGGACATAAGTCCCAAGGGAATATCTCCGGTCAGCAGAAGAACAGGGACCAGGACATCGCTGATGGATAAATTCTTCTCTGTCTCCACATCCACACAGCTGACCCTGAGATACAGGAGCTGGTGCAAACTTTCTGAAGGCTCCCCATTGTACTTGCTTTTGCCCCTTCCCTACTTAATCCCCTTTCTTCCTTCTCCTGCTTCCCCAAATCACACTGCAATAAAAATTGGCCCATGAATTTTTGGGGGAGGCCTGGCTAGGACAAGGAGGATGTACGTTCATAGGTTGCTGGCAGCTCTCTGGTGACCATGTGACCCAGGGGAAGGATGAAGCTGGTAGCACGAACGGCAGGCAGGGAGCCAAAAGAGATGTGATAACATCACTGACCAGCCTGAGAAACCTTCCTACCCCCGACTTCCAGTTGCCTGAGTCGGGAAGAAGTCCATTATACTTATTTCTCTGTAATTGGCAGGTGATTCTATGGTAAGTGATAACCTTCTTTAGTTTTACCTGGATCTGTAGATTCTAGGAGGGTGTCTCTCCCTCTCATAGTCTTATAATAAATTCATTTGATCTTAAGTTACCTGAGGTTGATTTCTGGTACCTGCCATCAGTTGAATCTTAACTGATATGTCTGCCTTCCTCTTGCTACTGATGAAGAGCCCTCAGAGCCCCTTGCAGGAATTCTGATCCTTTTCACCATTGAAAAAATTCAAAATCAGTTAAAATGTATAGAGTGGATCTATAGTCATGTGTAAAATGCAGATTATTTCTGTTTCAATTAAAAAACAAACACATATAATGTTTCTTAACATTTCTGGAAGTCCTTCTAAATAAAAACCAAACAATACCCCCAAATAAGAATGGTTTAGGAATTCATCTCTGCCAAGCCAGCTTTCCTCCAGATGATAGATTTGTTAGTTAATCATTCTGAAGCCAGGATTAGAGCACAGTCAACAGTTTAATAAACCATTCATTTCCTACAGTGCTGAGTAGTTTCATGGGCTTTTACTCTTATGCCATAAACAGGACTATAAATTGTATTAGTAATTGTTTTTGAAAAGAATGTCAAGACTTCCATTCTAAAATGGCGATTGGAGGTTGCACATTTTGCTACTCCCTTTCTTCTTAAGTTCCTATGGGAAGGCCCAGTACATATTTTAGGCTAAGTTTTTTTAAAAAGAAACTTTTAACCTGAAAGAGTGAAAAGTGCTACCAACAAGAGTGCAATTAGGAAGAATTTTGCAAAATGGCATGTATAGGAGGAGATAGATGGAAGAACCAACTGGCCTAAGATTTACCCAGTGTGGGGATCCCTGGGTGGCGCAGCAGTTTAGCGCCTGCCTTTGGCCCAGGGTGCGCGATCCTGGAGACCCGGGATCGAATCCCACGTCAGGCTCCCGGTGCATGGAGCCTGCTTCTCCCTCTGCCTGTGTCTCTGCCTCTCTCTCTCTCTCTCTCTCTGTGTGTGACTATCATAAATAAATAAAAATTAAAAAAAAAAGATTTACCCAGTGTGAGGACAAGCCCACCTGTACTCCAGCAAGAACATAGCAAAATCTCAAGACATCCTGGAACAGCAGAAGCTAGGGCCAAGCCTGGGCAGTGGAGCCAGGGGCCTCTCTTGCAAGGTTTGTGCTAAAAGGAGCTTCCCCATGGGGTCACTCTGTCCTTTAGGGAAGGAGATAGAGGTCCCACTCACTTCAGGTCACTACAACACAGGAAAAATAAAAATCATAAAACAGGAAAATGAAGCAAAGAACCACAGAGGTTTGCAGAGCCGCTGAGAGCCTGGCCTTCTCCCATTGCATACACTTTCCGAGGTCGTTGTTAGAAACTGGAAAACACTTTCCAATCATTTGCCAGGAGCTTCTGAGCAATTTTCTTCAATCAGGAAGCAGTTTGAGCTTTGCTGATTATATGAAAAAGGCAAAGCCATACTAGACCTGAAGGTCTCTAGAACAGGAAGGGCCCATTTGTCATCCAAAGGTTAAGGTATGAGGGTCTAGGGAACCGATGGAAGTGTATTGATTTTAAATTGATGGGACATTGACAATGGCATCAGGTGGTGAAATTACACCCCTCGGCTCAGAGAATATTGTTTCTCATCCCAGACTCATTGTTGAAGTTGACAGGTAAATGGGTTTTTGGTAAACATTTATTTCATTTTCAATCTGGACACTCAATTGATATGGAGCAATCATGTGAGGGTAATTATAGGAGTCTGAAGGACCTTAACTCTTGCAAAAGCCTAAATATTTAGAAAGCAGGCTGTTTCTTTTACTTTTGAATTGGCAGTAGATTGCTCAAGAGAAAAATACACACCAAAGAATTAGATTCAATCCAATTCAAAAAATACGTATGTAGGTTTTCTGCGAGGCAAGGTACAGAGCTCAAGGCCAGGTCGAACTGACGGCATTTTCCTTCTCATTATCTCTCTATCCTCTCATTTAAATACCTTTTCATTAATTCTGTATATTCCACGAGAGAGTTGTCTACTCCCAGGGGGCCAGCCTTGCTCACTTGAGTTGAAAACAGCTCTTCAGGACAGATGATTAAGTTTTATTTCCCCCTTGCTGAAGGGGTAGAGGGAAGGAGGTAAGGAATGATTCCTCTAAGATTTCTCAGTGTCCCATATTGTCCTCCTCCTTCAAATTCATGGACCGCTCCCTTCCCCATTCACTCCTCATCAGGAATGTTCCACAGCAAGACTGAAATTAAAATGTGCCTTACAAAGAAGAGTAAGTAAGCCTCAAAACTCTGAGGCTCAGTGTCTTTTTCTGTGGAATGGGGTTAGTAATTCTTCCCCGGTTGGGCTATATCAAGAATTACTAAGACAATGAATTTGAAAACATGTTTCAAAGTGACAGCACCATAGAGGGTCCGGGGGATGAGTGAGTCATGGAGAGCTCAGACCAGGGACCTGGCAGCCACACTCACTGTGGGACGTGGTTTATTATTTAGCCTCTACGTTTCTCAGCTTACCTATCTGTAAATGAGGTTATGAGTGTTCCCTTCGGATAGTTTTTGTGAGAATCGATGACTTACTATATGTCAAGTTCTTAACAAATACAGGCCAGTATAAAAATAAAGGACATTGTTATTATCCTTTCAGAATTACCTTGTCATAGCCAAGAGGTCTTCTGCATCTCCATGAAATGGTAACTTTTAATACATATTCACTGGCCTTCTTGTGGTGTATGGGAGGGAGCACAGATGCAGATCCAGAGTTAAGTCTCTGCAGTCAGTTGGGGTCTACATTTTACATGGGGGTAAGGAGAGAGTTCATGGGTGGATTTTGTAGAATTAAGGAAAAGGTGCTTAAACTGGAGGATGGAAGTGATTGAGTAAGTTCAACTCTGGACAACGGAGAGGGGCATGCCACTTACAGCCCCATTTTAGGACCTTTCACATCATCAGCTCCTGTGGCCCCAGGTCCTCATCCTCTATCTTGAAAATACTGATATCTACTATGATCCCCTAACCTGGGTTAACTACTGTTAACTATGACTATAGTCATCCTAGAGGTAGTGGCAAAAAGTCCTTACCCTTCCCAAGTGGGGTCTGTATTTGTGGGATTTTAGGTGCAAGGACAGTCCAGGGAGGGATCTTGCATGAAGTGGATGAATAATGGGATAGGATGTGTGCCAGATGCTCAGGCTAGCTGAGGGCCATTGGAGATTCTAAGCACAGATGAGACTTTGACACCCATCATATCCTATATAATTTACACTACACATTTTTTAAAACCCTAAACTATAAACACAATATGCACATGTATGGTGAAACGGAAATTAATTCATGCTACATGTTCTGATTCCAAAATTCCATGTAAGTGCATGAAAGTTGGATAATACAATTAATCATTCTCTCTCTCTTTCTCACTGGCCAGGCTTTCTACTGCCCTCAGCACATTGCAAGGCTACCATTGGGCAAGCAAGCATTGCCATCTCCACATCCTTCGGCCGTGCTCACCAGCTGACTCATCTCCCCAGCTCTCTGTGGAGGCTCCTTGGGAACTGTCACCAGGCTCTGCCACCAGGGCCAGCCTGTCTCCTTTCAGCTCTCTGTACCCTTAATGATGCTCCACTTCACAGATGAAGGCAACTAACACCTCTCTCTTCAATGTCCCATCTGGAATGTGTACTGTATTGGGAAAGACAACAACAGAGTAGGTTCCTGGGAACTGCTTTCCCACCTCTTTGGGAACTGAGTAGGGGCCCCTTCCTGGTGTGTGGGATTTAATCCCTGCACTCCAGGCTCTTCAACTGGGAGGGCAGACAGCACTGCGTGGTGGGAAAGAGCTGGGGCCTTTGAGGCACAGACACCTGGGCTTGCATCCAGCTTCAGGCGCACGCGAGCTGGGTAAGGCTGCTTTGCTTTGCTGCCTGTTTCTCCCTGTGTGAATGAATATGATGAGAGTCTTTGTAGAGAGCAACTGCAGTGAGGCAGGTTGGCACGATGCCTGGCCCAGACGAAGCACTCAGTAAATGGTAGCATTTATGTATAACAAGGCCGGGTCATGTGATTTTCAGATGGATTTTCAGACGGAATTGAGATTTCAACTCAACACTTGCACCTTCTCCTGTGATTCTCATGTCCCTCATGGTGGGTCCCCTGGAGGAGCCAAGGCTGGAGACTGACTTGGACTATCAGAAAGGGTGCCCAATGCTTCATTTTACCCATCTCTCCTACAATTTGTCACCAAGTTGGGGCCCTGTCAGAAGACACACCTGGTCTATCGATGAAGAGGGAACAGCCCTGTTCTTCCCCAAGCTCCTAGAGACCACCTCACTTTCCAAGGCCCAGTAGTGGAGCAAAGGAGATGGTCCTTAAGACTTTCAGTAGGATTTTCAGATTGAACCTATTTTATAGGAAGAATTGCCTGACAGGTGAGAAAGACTAATTTGGCTGACAGTGGAAATAAGGCCTCAGGCAATTTTAGGTCTGTGGATTTTGTTAAAGCAGTTAAAAAAACAAAAACAAAAACAAAAACAAAAACAAAAACAAAAACAAAACAAAACAAAAAAAAAAACAGACCCAGGTAACACCCATCAGCATTTAGTCTCTCAATTATAAAGTGTCAGCTCCATAGCTAAGTGGCTGCTTTCAAACTCCGCATAAATGAATTCTAGAGCACTCTGCATCCCTCCTAGAGAATTGACTAGTTCTCACTTATTTGATCTCTTGAGGTCAGGGACATTACAACTTTACAGGCCCCAGTCGAGGCCTACTTCTTAGGCTTGTGGCCTGTGCAGTTACATGGGGCTCAGAGCTTAGAACAGCCCTGCACTGGGTCTAACGTCCTGCCATGAGAATATTAAATTCTTAAAATAATTATTGCTAAAGTTTTGATAATTTTCAAGTAAGAAACCCTCCATTTTTGTTTTGCACTGGCCTCCACAAATTAGGTAGCTGGTCTTGGCCCCAGTGCTTAGGCCATTGTCTGCTGTATAATAGGTGCTTATCTATTACTGGAAGAAAATTAATTATCAATAATGTAATACACTCTTGAACTCTTCGTTAGCAGTGTAATCAAGCCATGGTCCATAAAGCGTTTGAAACCCTCTCTTGTTAGATTACCTGTACAAAGGCAACAGCAAGCCTAAAGATGATAGTTAAGACCTAGAAACTGAATTTGATACATAAAATGCCAGCTACCAGCAGATTCCCTGGCAAATGAGAACAATTTCCAAGTTCTCCATGTGCCTGAGAGGGACAGCTTCTGCTATGGAAAATCTCAAAGCAATAACAGGTCAAAGTGTTGGGTAGAAACCACCAAGGTGGTGTGCTGCCATTATCAGGGTGACGCCATTACATCCCGAGAAGCGTATATTCAGATCTCATTTAAATGAGGCTCTCAGGGGGGAATTGCCCTTTATACAACAATTGATTTTTCTAAAGTGAATTATCAGTTACAGGATATTTACTCTGGTTTGTTGTTTGGGGACTTGGGGATGTGTCTGAACTACATTTAAAGAAAGAGAGCTGAAAAGCAGGGCAGCATGCAGAATTGTAATCAGAAAGTCAATGATAAAAATCATTAAAAGACATCAAGCAGAATCCAGCAAGAAAACACAACACAAAACCCGAAAAGGAAGTGGGATCCCAAAAGACAGAGCACGGTGGGAATTGATACCGAGGTTATATCATGAAAGAACCCCATTTTCCATTTCCAAAGGCTTCAGCTGGCAAGGACACTATCCACATATGTTAACTAAAACATTCTCTTTTTTATTTTTTATTTTATTTTATTTTATTTTTATTAAATAAATTTATTTTTTATTGGTGTTCAATTTGTCAACATACAGAATAATACCCAGCGCTCATCCCGTCAAATGCCCACCTCAGTGCCCATCACCCAGTCACCCCCACCTCCCGCCCACCTCCCCTTCCATCACCCCTAGTTCGTTTCCCAGAGTTAGGAGTCTTTCATGTTCTGTCTCCCTTTCTGATAACTAAAACATTCTTGTTTGAAAACAAAGTGGTGGTAAAGGGGTGACTGTGATGTCTTACAACAAAGGATGATCGAAAAAATACATAACATGAAAGGCAGAGCATCGGAAATATTGTCAGTGGTATTGTAACAGTGGTGCGGGGTGACAGACGGAGCTGCACTTGTGGGGAGCACAACGTCCAATCAATCAACTCCTCCCATCACTATGTTGTCCACCTAAACCAATGTAACGTTGTATGTCAACTCCACTTCAATAAATAAAATTAATTACCAGCTAATTAAAAAAATAATATAGGGGCACCTGGGTGGCTCAGTCGGTTAAGTATCTGACTTTGACTCGGGTCGTGATCTCAGGGTCCTGAGACTGAGCCCCATGTGGGGCTCTGCACTCAGTGGGGAGTCCATTCCTGCCTCTCTCTCTCCAACCCCCTTTCCCCACTCATGCTGTCTCTCTGTCAAATAAAATATTTTATAAATACTTTTTAAAAAATAATAAATAAGACTTTTTTCCAAAGAAAAAAAATATACAACATGCCTTCTCTGCATCTCTTCTTGTGTCTAACCATAGACGTTTATCACTGACATGTGCCAGCATTCTCTCTCAGGCCCAGCAGCAGCTGGAAGTTTCCAGAGCAATGGCAATAGCACAAGGAGTGTCTACAGCCCAAGTACAACCAGCCACAGTGAAGGCCAAAGGGGAAAGGAAGGGAAGGAAGCTGCTCTCCCTTCAGTCAGACTCTGATTTTAAGGACTCATTCAAGAATCATTTTGGATCACAGTGTGCCCTGTGCTCATGAGACCTCCATGAAGGATTGCAGCCAGGGGAATATTCGATGGTGCTAGGCCAGAAGTATAGACTATGTAACTCCTGAAGGAGTCTTTTTTTTTTGGATGGATCTAACTTGGGGGCTGTTCCCAGCCTCCCAGCCTCCCAGCCAAAAGCCAGAGCACAGGATACTGTTCCCCCAGCTAGAACATGAACACAAGCAAGAGAGGGAGAGAGAAATAAAAAAAAAAAAGTAAAAGGAGGTACCATACACAGGCAAAATACTACATTTTGTGGAACTTGAGTGTCTGCGGATAGAAAGACAAACATCTCTGAAGTTGGTGTGAAAGCCTTAGGGCCAGGAAATTTCATGTGTCCAGAAGGGATACAAATAAATGGAGATGCAAGATAAGGAGCAGATGATGAGAAGGAGGAAAGAAAAGGATTCAGGCCAGGCAAGAGCTGAGGTAGCTTAGAAGTTACGCCTTGCTTGCCTGGGGTTCTCACGGGGCCCAAGGTGAAGAGAGAGCCAGAGGTAACAGGAGAAGCACATTCTTCCATTTGTAGTTTTTTTGGTCGTCCTTCAGTTAACAAGTGAACAAATGGCATGTGGTTCTCGGCCCTCCCCAGAAAGCTACCTATGATTTTGTAATAAACATCTGTGTCCCAAAGTCCATTGGTCATGACCATCCCACAGGAAAGTTGACCCTGGCCAACTTTTTCCCCAGGCCCCACCTGCTGCCTTGTGGTGGCCTCCCCCAGTTCTGCTCCCCTTTTCCTGTATTAATCTAAACCCTCTCCTACTGCTATGCAGGAGATGCCAAAGTTGCACTCCAAAATCCCTTTGCTTTTTAAAGTAGTGGGATAGAACTCTTCATTGTCTACAGGTCTTCTCTCTGGGTTAGGTTGGAGGTGGAGGAGAGATGGGGAGGCCACACCATTCAAAGTGAGGCACGCCTTTTCAGGTGTTCTCCTAAACCAATAGTGAGGTCTCACTCCGAAGGGAATCCTACCCTTCCCCTGAACCAACGATTCAAAATCCTAGTAGCTCTTTAAAAATGGTTTAAAAAAAAAAAAAAAAAGGGTTAGGAGTCATGAACTAGGGGTGGTGGAAGGGGAGGAGGGCGGGGGGTGGGAGTGACTGGGTGGTGGACACTGAGGTGGGCACTTGACGGGGATGAGCACTGGGTGTTATTCTGTATGTTGGCAAATTGAACACCAATAAAAAATAAATTTATTGTTAAAAAAAAGGTAAAAATGATTTCCCCCCCTGCTTTACAGATTGCTATGTCACTAAAAATTCCCCTAAAATATTTTTAAGTAGTGGCATATAATTCAGTCCTGTGGATGTGACACTTTGAAAATACAATGCCCTGTTGTTGTATGTCTCATTTTAAGTTCTTTAATATTGTTGCCAATATTTTGCTATTATAAACAGGGTTAAAAAACAGATTTCTCTCTACGTATATTTATGCACATACGATTGTTTCCTTATTATAAATACATTGAAGTAGAATCAGCATATACAAATCACAAATTTAAAGCATTTAATTCTGTAGCTTCTTGTGCCTATTTTAAATAACTTGCTGGAAGTTTTACGGATGCATAAAAGACCTATGGCGCTATACCCATAGTCACTTAGAGACTAAATATTAAAAGAAGTTTATAGTATTAGAATTATTAAAGATTATAAACTAATTGAATTACCAGATAGTTAATGGTCATAAATAGCCTATCTATTCTTTGAAGGTTAAAGAAATAAGAAAAATTAAAACTTGACCAAAAGAGTTTCCTAAGGCTTTCAAGGATAAATCATTCCAAATTCACTCCTTGCTGTTGACATCTGTGACTGACATCAGCCTCAAGGTAACTATGATCTGACATATTTTATAGAGTTTGGTAGAATGGTCCAAAACTTCTAAAATAAAGGCATTAAAGGAGTTTTATTATCAAAAAAGCTTCCCTTGGGCTAGCAGTCTCATCCATTTACATTAAGGCAAGATTATTTGGAAGGACAATGAGTCAACACTGCACTGCAAATACATACTTTTGTGTTAAAAACATACTTTTGTGACTACCACCCTATACCCACTCTCTGTCCCAGTCAGTGTGGTCAAATCATGCTTATAAAATGTTTTTTTAAGTTTCACAATGATTATATATTTTCTTTGAAAGACATTAAATGTTACAGACAGGAGAATTTCATTTCAGCAATTTATAAGTAACATGTGTCAGACTAATCCTGATCACTTTACCCTGATCTTTCTTAGAAAATTTCAAGTATAAAATTAAAACTATTTGTTAAGGGATCCCTGGGTGGCTCAGCGGTTTAGCGCCTGCCTTTGGCCCAGGGCACGATCCTGGAGTCTCGGGATCGAGTCCCGTGTCGGGCTCCAGGCATGGAGCCTGCTTCTCCCTCCTCCTGTGTCTCTGCCTCTCTGTCTCTCTGTCTCTCTCTCTCTTTCTCTCTCTCTCTCTGTGTCTATCATAAATAAATAATTAAATCTTAAAAAAAAACCTATTTGTTAAAATTGACTTGCTGGGCCATAATGCAAGTCTCAATAAATCTGAAAGGACTAAAAAAACTACAGATTACATTCTCTGGCCTTAGAGGAATAAAGCTAGAAACCAGTGACAACAATATCACTAATAAAGTCTCCAACTTTTGAAAATTAAACAATAAACTTCTAAGCATTTCATTGATCTAAATTAGAAAGCACCATGAAAATTAGAAAATGTTTTGAACTAAATGAGAATGGGAACATATTTCACACTAATGATCAGGTTAGGGCCTGTTTCGGCTAGCTTCTGCTGTGTAACAAATCATTACAAAATTTAGTGGCTTAAAGACAAACAGTTTATTTATATCAAGATTCTATGGGTTGACTGGGTGGTTTGGTTCTCCTGTTCTGGCTCAACTGATAATGTTGGACTGCCTTGCATCTATGATCACACAGAAGTTGGGGAAAATGGAAGATCTAGAATGACCTTACATTATTTGGCAGTTGGTGGGCTTTTAGCCTGGATACCTTAGTTCTTTTCTATGTGGCCTCTTACCCTCTAGCAAACTAGCTTGCTCTCATTCACATGGTGTTCTCAAGTTTCCAAGTACAACAAGAAAAGACAAACTCAAATGCTTAAAAGCTTTCCAAGTCTCTGTTTGTTTTATATTTGCTAATATCTCTTGACTAAAGCAAGTCACATGGCCAAACCTAGACTCAAGGGTGGAAAATACCTCTTGATGGAAAAAATCGCTTAATTCTATTACAATAATAGGTCATGCTGACAGCGATAGGAAAAAAATTGTGGTAGGTTTTGCAGTCTATCACATAGCTTTCGTAGTACTCAGAAAAAAAAAATCTGTCTTTAAATACATTAGTAAAGAAAAAAGATTTGAGTTTTTAACTCAAGTAGCTAGACAAGCAACAGCAAATTAAACCCAAAGAAAATAGAAAGAAGGCAATAATAAAAAGTAGAAATCAATGATACAGAAAACAAACTTATAATAGGGAAAGTCAACAAAGCCAAAGTTTGTTCTTTAAAAATATTGATGAAATTGATTGACTGTTAAGCCAGAAAAATGAGGAAACACATCAATAAAGGGTATAAAATAGGGACCATCACTACAGATTATACAGATTTTACAAAGATGAGAGTATTTGTGAAGAAGTGTTTGCCAGTACATTTGAAAATTTAAATAAATGGAAAAATTCACTGAAAAATACATTAAAGTATTATAGAAAATCTTATATTTATTAAAGAAACTGTGTTTGTATTCAAAGACTTTCCCATGAAGAAAACTCTAGACTCACATGGCTGCAGCAGTGAATTCTTCCAAATATCTAAGACATAATACCAATTATACATAAACATTTCCAAAGAATGGAAAAAATAGCTGACACTTCCCAACTAGTTTTATGAGATCATCAAACCCTCATGCCAAAAATTCAGGAGGACCCTATAAGGAAAAAATAGTGGGTTTTTTTGTAAGTTTGAGAAAATTAGAAAATAAATCAATGAAATTAACCATGTTAGTGGAATAATGAAGAAAAATCATGTGATTACATTGCTAGTTACAAATCAGAATTTGGTAAAATTTAATATCCAATCATGATCTAAAAAATTTTTTTTTTGGCAAACCAAGAATAGAGGGACTTCCTTGACCTCAAAAAGCATGTATGTTTTAAAACCTACATGAAACTTTATACATAATAGTAAAATTACTTTCAAAAAGCCTTCCTGAGATCAGGAATGAGGCAAAGATGACTATTTTAACTATGTATATTTAATGCTGTACTTGAGGTTCCAGCCAGTGCAATAATATAAGGGGGGGAAAGGATGTAAAAATTGGAAAGGACGAAGTAAAACTGTCATTTTTCATGGTGACATAATTGTATGTATAGAAATTTAAAGGATACAACATTAGAATAAATAGGTGAATTTAGCAAGGTCCCTGGATACAATATCAACATAAAAAACTTAATTATATTTCTATATCTTCATGAGATAAAATTGGAAAATGAAAATTTTAACTTATATAAGTAAAATTAGAATCAAAAACTTTAAATATCTAGGAACAAATCAAAAATTTTCAAATGTGTAAGATATCAGCAGATAAAATTATAAAACACTACTGAAAGAAATAAAGAAGATCTAAGCAAGCGGAAGGATGTGTCAGTTTGAGATCAGACCACTGCATAGAGTAAAATTGTCGATTTCCCCTAAATTAACCTTGGCATTTGATAAAAATCCAAATCCAAATTCCAGAAGACCTTTTTGTAGAAACAGACACGCAGATTCTAAAAATTTTAAATGGAAACACACTGGCCCAAGAATAGCAAAAGACAAACTTAGGAATATCAAGTTAGAGGAGTTTAGCCAGTAAATATCTAGGTAGTACAAAGCGAGTTATTTAAAAAACAAAATACAAAAAACTGTTGTGCTGAGGCAGGGATAGAAAAATAAATGAAGGAATAGAGTCCAAAAATCAACTTAATCATGCTTGACAACCATTTCCACAATAAAGGTACATAGTAGTACAGTAGGAGAGGGAAAGCTTTTTTCAATTGCACAGCCATACCTCAGAGAGGAACCCTGACCTCTGCCGCACGCCATTCGCAAAAATCAGTTCTAGATGGATTTTACATCTAAGTGTGCAAAGTAAAATAATACAACCTTTAGAAGGTGACATGAGAAAATCTTCATGACCTTGGCAGTAGAAGATGGAAAATACCCCCCTTACTTAAGTATCTGGCTCAGATGTACATCTGGAAAGAGATGATCCGTTCTCTCCAGTGTTCTCTATTTTTTTTGCTCACTCTATGCTCTTTTCTCAACTTTTTATCTCATTTTCTCTCATTTCTCTTTTTTCTTCTTTCTCACATAGGTTAGCACTCACATCGTAAAGCGTTCTCAGCTTTTGTTATGTGTGTTGGTCTTGCCAGTTTTATCATGCCAGAGCTCATCGTTTCTTACTATTTGCAGTAGCGCTCAAGTTAGAGCTAGAAACGTAACAGGCCCTTCCAGAACAACTGAGAACTTCAGGGGGCCCCGCATCTCCCTGAACCTCTGCTCTGCTCTCTACCCTTTCCATGGCACAGTGTGTGAGGCCCTCTCTTCATCTGAATGCTCAGAAGTCTGACCTTAGTGTCACCTACAAGCACAGTGCTCTACCGGGTAGAACTCGGGCTGCAAAGTTACAGAGGTCTCATCTTATGCTCCCAAAGAATTTAGCATCACATAGCTGAGATAAGTGACAACGTAATTATTTTACATTTCGGGCAAGTGTGGGCTAAGTGTCATAGAAATGGCCATGAGAAGGAGTTCAGAGACAAGGGGTTCTTTCTGCCGAGGCTAACCGAGAAGGGCACTGTGACTAAGTGGCCTCTGAGATCCGTCTGGAAGATTATAAGAGGGCCTTCCAGGCAGAGTGAAAACCTAATGAGCAGTTTTTGAACTGCTGCACAATGTTTACTGCATCACTGCCTGAACAGATTTCTCCTCGATTGACTTTCTATAACCGGGGAAGAGAGCTTGCGGAGGCTAGAAGTGAATTTAGCAAGGCCAGCAGAGATGGAGCTGCTGCTCCGTGTGGATTCCGCAGCTTCAAAATCTGAGCTGTCAAAGGACTACGGTAGCAGAAGCTCTTCTCTTCTGTACACACAGGACGTCTTTTTTTCTGCTTGTGCCTTCCAGCTCAGGGGAAGGAGCTTTATAGAGACACGCCCATTTTGGGGCTATTTATTAAATCTGCTGCTGCCTTTGTGAAATTAAATAAAGAAGTTGTATTATGTTTTTTGTAAGAGTTGAAAGAAGAAGTTAGAGCAGTGAGAAGTCCACATGAGCTTTAAGATTGACCTGAGGGACAGAGGAGAGGGCCCTGATCCCTTAGTGTTGGTGTAACCGATTAGTGCTTGAGATGCAAACTCAAATGTCCACAGGGGACACCGAGGTAGAAGCAGCAGGTGGGGGGCTTGAAAATAAAAATAGGAACAGCACCCATGGGATGAGAAATGGCAATCGACACTGGAGTTGTAAGAAGTCAAATTCCCAGGCCCTACCCCCACCTACCAAATCAAAAACTCTGGGGTGGGGCCCAGCAATCTCCAGATGGTTCTGACGGATAGTAACGTCTGAGCAGTACTGCCACAAGGAAGAGTGAGACAGAGGCAAACTGATGAGCTCCCTCTCCATGTGAAAAGCCGACTTTACTCAGCTGTATTTGATTTTGTCTTGGAGGACATGGAATCTATGTTTCCAGACCTTCCAATTTTGCAAATAGAAGTCATACATCTGAATTTTTGTGTGACATCTCCTGATTTTTTTAAGTATTGGCTATAAATAAATAAGCCAACAAAAAAAACCTGCAGTGACCAAATATAGCCACGGTCAACATTTCACGATGAGCTACTAGTTTGCAATCTCTAGCACAGTGATTAAAAGCATAAGCCTTAGATTCCAACAACTCTACGCTCAAACCCTAGCTCTTCTTACATGTTTCATAGACCCTTGTGAAGATGTGGTGACATAATATGTACAAAGTGTTGATCAAAGGCTTGGCACATAGCAAGTGCTCGATAAATGATACTTTTATAATTATTCTGTTCAGGCACAGGACATGCTAGGCCTGCTGGGAAAAGGAAAGCACTGAACCAGGCGAAGAGGGAACTTGTTGGCTTCCCCAGGCTGAGTATCCAGAGTACATGGCGGTCTTGTACAGGGACCATGCTGTGCTAATAGTAGGAAAGGGATAGTCTGATGGGTTTGACCTGGTAACAGAAGCTTCCCATAATCCCGCATGTCATTCTGGACAATCTGCTCACTTCTGGCCAGAACCCAGATTGGACTGGGAGTAAAAAACCTAGCCAGTCTTCAATTCCTGGGAGCCTATATCCGCAGGCTATGTTCAAAGCAAAATGTTAAGAACAACCAGGTAACCTGTGGCAGCAGCTCAGAACCACCCTTGGACCAGTATGTCTGAGGGTATGGGGAAAGGGGAAGTGGAAAAAAGATAAAGAGTGGTGTGACCTGGAGGCTAAGTTGGCACCCAGGACTTGTGCTAGGTGGAGCAGATACCAGGTCTGTGGGCAGCCACGATTAACTCCAGACCCCGTATCTGGAGGGGCTGAGGTAGCTGATATACTTCCTGTCGTAATCTAGACCAGCTCAGCTCCTAGGCATGAATGAGCCCAAAGGCGGAAGGCATTAGAGACTCTTGAGAGTTGCTGGAAAGCTTAACAGATGGCGTAGACAACTAAGCATCATTTTTTTTAGGGAGCAAGATGCCATAGTGCCAATTAAAAGAGTCAACTTTGGGTCAGGGTGTAGGATGCCCTGAATAAAGAATCAGGGAGAAAAAAGACTATCATACTTATCTTGGTCAGAGATGAAGGAATCTCAGCACTTGGACCACAGCTCCCTGCAACTATACTCAGAACAGAGACCTTCAGTTGATTAAAATACTGTGTTCTCCTCTGCTGATGGCAGTCAAGGCATCAACATCTTTTCGAAACCCAGTTCTATCTGGACAGCCACTCTAATAGATGGAAACTGGCATATAAAGTCCCTGGCTTAGGTGCCAATTGCTTTAGGGTGAGGACAGTGAGGGTGTAGTGAGGGAGGGGGTTACTCAGAAAACGTTGTGAAACATGATTGATATGAGTCACCGCCTGTAGTTTTGATGGGGTGGGCAGGGGGCGAGCATGAAGAAAGCAGGGCCAAAGATCCCAGGAGAGATCCCACGTCTTAAAAGTGGGATCATGTTTGGTGCCATCAAGAAAAGCAGCTTCTCTCAGAACAAACAAAAATCATATTAGCAACCACCCCTCAAGGAATTCAGGCAAATGAGCAGGTTGTTGGAGAAGTGATGATGAATTCACTTTTGGGGATCCTGGTGGGACATGGCAATGGAGGTGTCGATCGCACTGTTGGGACATGTCAGACTCTTTTCAAGCACTCATGGCTCTTAGACTTGGTATCTTTGTGTGTGATGCTTTGGGAAGATGCAGGTTGGCTATTTTGTCCCTGAGAAGTTGAGGAGGGAAGGAGGCATAGGGACACCCACACATGACTACTAAGGACACTCTAACCCAAACAAGTCAAACAGAAACCACACACGCATCTCTAGGGAGGAGGCGGGTGATGGGATAATGAAGCAAGTCAGGAAGCCAAGGGTGGAGCTTGAAGAAATTCTGAGCAGGAACACGATGCTGGGGCCAGAATATGATCGGAATTATTCCATTGCTAAGGACAGGTGTCCCAAAAGGACATCCTCGTGGCCTGAGAATCCAGAACAATCACTGATGTCATCATTAGGCAACACGTACTTATTAAGCCTCAACGGGATTCTAGGCACTGTGCTTGTGGTCAAAAATCCTTTGCTCTTAAGGAACCCACAGATGGTGTACCTGGAGAGGGAGCAACTGCCAATTTGTTATAAAATGGCACAGGGGGCTTCTGCATGCAGAGGAAGCCACAGGTGCACGGCAGGGCCTAGCACAGTGTGAGAGGTAGAGCAGGGCAGAGGCTGAGAGGATGAAGTTGGAAGTGCACTGAAAGCAAATGAGAAAGATCCATTCATTTACCCATTACTGTCCATTCCCATGCCAAGTTTCCCAGGCCGCTGAGGTATTGCCCAGCAGGGGCCAAGATCGTGTAGGTGTGGGGAGCCACTCAGGGTGGGCTCTTTAAAGCAGTTCCTCCAGCTTGATCCTGGAGACAGGCCAGAGAGTTCTGGATCACCTTTTATTTATTTAGACATTCATTCACTTTTTTTTTTTTTGGAGGGTAGCATAACAGAGCACTTGTAGCTCAACTATGATAATTCTCATATGCTGGCTGGCTTCCAGATCTAAGCTGACTGAATAGACTCCCTACCTTTCAGGGCAGGCACTCTAAGGAATCCTTATGTACTGATCTCTCCAAAAAGTCTTCTGTACCAGGAGGATGAAAGGGAAGCACACCTCAGAAAGCTGTTAAGACTGCTCATGAGTTTTTTGCTCATTGCCTTTTATCACTCTTAAGTCTCTCACCTTTTTTATAAACTGAATTTTGTCCCATGTTTGGTAATTCATATTTTCAATTGCAGTAAAGAAACATATAACGCAAAGTTTATGATCTTGACCATTTTATTTATTTTTTGAGCGAGTGAGCAAGCAAGAGAGAGAGAGGAGAGAAAGAGAGAACAAGTGAGCATGTGCAGTAGGGGAGAGGCAGAGCGGGAGAGAGAATCTAAAGCTAGCTTCGGCGGGCCCAGCGCAGAGCCTGAGGCAAGGGTCGATCTCATGACCCTGAGATCGTGACCTGAGCTGAAATCAAGAGTCAGGCACTTAACTGATGGAGCCACCTCTGACAAGGGTAAGGCCTTCTCCTCTGGCAATTCTTTGAGGAGAAAGAGCTTGCTGTCCTCATGCTGACAGAGAAAGGAGTAAGACATTGTCAGTGGGGGAGCAGCAATGCCGCCACGGAAATGAATCATGGTGTGAGGCCCAGGCATAGGATGAGTTCACCCACCCAGCACCATCTCACCTGCCTGAATGCCGCCCACTACCTTGACCATTTTTAAGTGCGGTGTTCAGTAGTGTTATGTACATTCATGTTATTGGGCAACAGGTCGCCAGAACTTTTTCATCTTGCAAAATTGAAACTCTATACCCATTACACAACAACTGTCCATTTCCTCCTCCCCTAGTTCCTAGTAACCACCATTCTACTTTCTGTTTCTATGAGGTTGACAACTTTAGATCTTGTATATGCGGCATCATAACTATATTTCTCTTTTCTGTGTCCGGCTTATTTCATTTAGCATGACGTTTTCCAGGTTCAACCACGTTGTAGCACATGTCGGAAGAGTCTTTCTTTCTAAGGCTGAATCATATTCCACCAAATGCAAATCCCACATTTTTCTCATCCATTCATCCATGGCTGGATATTTGGGTTATTTTACCTCTTGGCTCTTGTAAACAATGCTGCTGTGAACACGAGTGTGCAAACATCTCTTCAAGATTCTGCTTTCAATTCTGGTGCTAAATTCCCAGAAATGGGATTGCTGGAACACGTGATAGTTCTATTTTTGATTTTCTGATGAACTGCCGTACTGCGTCCCATACCAACTGGGCCATTTTTACCGTTAGTCCTCCCATATTTTAAAAGGGGAGCCCTATAATCTCTGCTATTAGTCAGGGCTGGGTGGACCCCCCAGAGCTCCTGACCACCTTTAACTCCTGATAAGGTTAAGGCCTTCTCCTCTGGCAGTCCTTTGTAGAGAAGGAGTCTGCTGTCCTTGTGCCAACAGAGAAAAGAGTAAGACATCATCAATGGTGGGGTAGCAATCCTGCCAAGGAACTGAATCATACTAGGAGGCCCAAGTATAGGATGAATTCACCCACCCAGCACTATCTCACCTGCCAAATTGCCAACTGATCTCTGCTTCTGCCAGAGAACAGCCAATCCAGGTGTCAGGGAACCCTGTACCATTTGACAGCCTGCTCTAGCTGATGTGATAACCTTAGTGTTTGATGCCACCAAGACCCTAGATTTTTAGTAGTACGCCACTAAAATCTTTTTTTTTCTGACTCTCCAGTGTTGATTCCTACCTATCTCTGCTTCTACTGCCACAGTCCTTATAATGTCATCGATGTCCCTAGGGGGAAGTTCCTCTTTGCCTTAGATGTGTTCATTTAGAAGCCTGTGAATTCTCTCCCTAAAAGGAGCAGTGACTTTTGCCTTCAGGATGAGTTAGACTTACCTCTGGGATGGGGAGGTAAGAGAATTAGAATCTAGAGAAATATATACATATATATTATATATATATATATATATAATATATATATATATATATATATAAACACTTATCTTTACATGGAAAAGGGTTATATCCTCCAGAATAATGAAAATTTCATACTGACTAACATTCTTGAGTGGGACAGAACATGAGATCAAATGTAATTACCTCAACCTGACAACTCCATTTGTACGTAGGCAGCTTGAGAGGACTCTTCAGGGTTTGGGACCCTTGGAAAAACTACCCATTTGTCCACATAACCCGATAAAGTAAAAGAAGGAGGTGATTGATGTTGTGCTAAATCACCAGAGAATTTTGTACCTGGCATGCTCAAAGACGTCCTTCTTCCCACTTTGGTTTACTCTCCAGAGAAGTCAGATCTAAAGTTTCCAAGAAACCTAGTTCTTCACGTAGGGCCTCAGAGACCGGATAAGAAATTGGCCCCATCTGCACAATGTTTGAGCACACACAGCTGCACATATGAAAGAGGCACACAACTCCATTTTTCCCTGAGCTGTGTACACTATAATGGACAGTGACTTAAATTCCTCCCAGATTGTGGCCTTCTGCTCAGGGAGGGTGGAGGCCCTAACATGGGTGTGAGGTAGGGGTACACAGCCGAAGTCCTGCTTCAGTTTTTGTTCCCAAGTGCCTCTGACAGAGTGAGCATCTTCCCAGGGGAAACATGCTTTCTGCTTTTACAGACATGTATTTTTCACTTCCCCTGGCTCCTGAAATACACCAAGGAAAGGATCTTCTCTTGCAGTACCCGAGAAAAGCTGTTTGTGCTAGATGTTTCAAGAAACTACACATCAGTCTCCAGCAAGGAGCTCTCCTAAGGGGATGTTAGTCTAATTTTCATGTGCCTTCTGCGGGCTTATTGGACTTCAGAACCCATGCCCAGTGCTTCATGTGGTTCTACTGGAATCATCTATGGACTGCTCGGTTTTCTCCTCTGTGTATTGGGAGGTGGACCAGGATGTCTCAAATATCCCCACAAATATTCAGCGATTCCACTTGAGGAGGAGGAGCTGTAGAAAACACCTGTCAGCGGGAACTACAAAAGAGCTTCTGGCCTTTTTTGCTTTTATTCCCTCCTTGCATGTGTCTTTTAGAGAAGGAAATAGCAGGAGTTCTAAATGAGAAAGCACATGAAAGGGCTTAACGTGGTGGTGTTGAGGGGGTCCTCTGGCATCAGCTTGGTAGTTCCCAAGGCAAAGAGTCTCACTGTTGGGGAGCTTATTGTTCTTCCTGCTAGAAAAAGTCTTCTTGACATTAATCTTGACTTGTCTCCTTGTACCTTTTACCTAGTAATTCAAATCCTATTAGGATTATATGGAACAAGTCTGCTTGCTTAAATTTGCATTTTGGTGTGGTATGTGTGTGTGTGTGTACATATACTGACACCTTCACACTGGATCCCTAGAAGTGTGTGTGGTCTACTAAGGAGTGTATCTCAATGCATTGGTGTGTTTTATGATACCAGTAAGACCAGTATTATGAGTGAGGCTGATGTAATTTGGTGAACTATGATTTATGGAAACTCTTTACAGGTTAAATGGGGGAATAAAGGAGGTGGTTAACAAAAGCAAATTGTCTACTCACATGTTCATCTTGCTAAATTGACTTATAACTGATAGTGCGTTTTTTGACAAAAGTCAATTTCCTCTATAGTAGAAAATTTTCACCTTTCTTCTCCTCTTTTTCTACTTCTCTTCATGTTCCCAGTAACACATGAAACATGTGTTACACATGTTCCCAGTTCAGACTTTGGGTCAAATTTAGTCTGGGCTACTACCTGTGTGACCCAACATACATGTCTTAACCCCTCTGACCCTTAGTTTTTCTATGTGTGGAAGGAGAATAATGTCGCCCCAAAATGGCCACTGGCTAACTCCCCCTGGAAACCCTGACGATGCAAAGTTACATTGTAAATAAAAATTATGGTTACAGATAGACTTACGTTGCCAGCCAATTGTCCCTGCGATGGGAAAATTATCCATATAAGCCCATAGGAATCAAAAAGGAAAGGAAGTCAGAAAAGGTCAGAGTGACATGATGTGATACAAAACAAAACAAAACTCAGCTACAGTCTTTGCTGGCTTTGAAGATGGAGGAAGGGGATCATGTGCCAAGGAATGTGAATGGCCTCTAGAAGCTGGACAAGGCAAGAAAGTGATTCTTCCCTTCTGACACACCTTGATTTGATTTCAGCCCAGTGAAACCTGCATCAGACTTCTCCAGAATCATGAGATAATACATGTGAGTTGTTTTAAGCCACTATATCTGGTGTACATTGTTGTAGCAGCAATAGAAAACTAACGCCCTATCTATAAAATCCAGTTAATAATTGTATCCATCTTAAAATGACTGCCTAGTTGGTTCAAGTAACATGCACTGCCTGACACTTACCGAGTAGTCAGTATATAGATGCTGTTATGTTTAAGACTCCTCCCAACTTTCCCCGAAGCCACGGGTGATGGTACATTGGAGGCTCCATTGCAATCCTACTATGAATGGGTCTGCCAGCAGCAACTCTCCCAGAGCCAGTTGACAGTGGGGGGAATCGCAATTCTTTCAAATCCATTTGCCCAGGGCTGACTGTCTGCCAACTTTCTAAAGGGATTTTCATTTTCAAATGAAAGTGATAGATCTACCTGTCTGCATCTTTATGACTGTGGGAGCAAGCTTCACGCCCAAGAGCTAACTCTGCTTTGCCGACGTATTCATTCCTGTTTTAATTGTATATTTTAAAAAGAAGCCATGGATATTTCGGCTTTAAAGCAATGCCCTGTCTGTAAGCTCTTTAAACCTTGCTTCGGGAGAACAACAGCTCATATCGCAGACAAGTTCAATGAAGAGCAACGGTATTTCCGGCAGGATAGAGAATAGATCCAACACTTTCTGGGAAACTTCTCTCTTGGCCCTTTGCCTGACCACTACAGTCTCTACAGTCACCACCACTAGCCCCCACCATTTTGCAGCTACCCCAATTTTATTCCAAGAAATTGGCCAATTCTAAGGACTTTCAAAACCTTAAGTCAAAGTCTGGTTCCATTTGCCTTAGGTAGAAGCAACGAAAGGGCAAGGCCTTACAGGAGGCCTTTACTCCCTTTGGTGATACAATACACAACGTTACTAGAACACTTAGGGTAGAGACTTCACATACTAAGTCAGAAAAGTTTTATTTAGGGCCTACACAGCTGTTAGAAGATACCTGCCTCTCTCTGATTGTTTGGGGATTATCCTATAGGCCTAACCTTAATGCTGTGCTAGCCTTCACTCGGACTCTTTTAATCCCAATTCCACCTCACCAGTTGCGTTTGTTGTCTTTGGCACAGAAAATTTAAAAAGAAAGGGAACCATTGTTGATTGCACATTCAAACAAACATGGCATTCACATGGACTAGGGTGTGGTGGCAGATGCAAATCAAGAAGTCTGGTTTGGTAATGGGGTAGGGGTAGCAAGGGGAGGGCTGCTGGCTGGTCTGGGTGGGGTTTTTCTTTTTTGTTTTTGAATGGGTCAAACGTTTCAATTCCTTTCATGCTGTTGGTACATGTATGTGCAAGTTTGGGGAAGATCAGCATTTCAGAGAATGGTATGATTTTCACATTTTATTTCTATTTTTTCCAATTGGTAGAAGCAATGGAAACAGTCTGTCGAGGTCATCTTATTCCCCCCACCCCCACTCCTCCCAGCAGCCTGGTTGTAAGAATCCCAAGGGGCTTCTCATCTCTGTTCCCAGTCAGTGGAACCTTTATTTGCTTACGGTGCTTCATATCTGGGCCCCACAGAGACAGTGGGGCAGAGCCAACTAGGATGAGCCAGGGAAATAGATAGCAAAAGTGAGGAAAGATTTTGGAAGTGAGCCATACCTGGAAGGAATATGGGGATGGGAAGTAATTGTAGAGAAAAGAGAAGAGCTTTTGTGAAGAGAGCCTAATTAAAGAGTGAAGGAAGAAAAGTTCAGTGTACATTGTCTGAATGACAGGATGCCGTCCCTCCCTCCTCCAGGGGACCCAGCTCTAAGGAAAGGACCCGAGTGGCAGGAGGGTGTGTGGGGTTGAGACATGAAGAATCTTCTGACCTTACGGGAGGGATGGGTCATTTATTTTTCCAAATAATCCATACGTATTTCAGATGAGTGGCTTTCTTTCTGTCATAATGTGATTCAAACTAGATTTGGGGGAATGAATCTCTCATGAACTCCTCCAAACTTCGCAGCCAGAGGCCTGAATTCCAGAAGGAGTTTAACCTTAAAAAATACTTACGTAAAAACATTTTTTTTTTTTTAACTAAAGGAAAGCAAGACATTTTACCAACACAACGTGCTGGAATAGTTTACTACCTTCACTTTGGGAAGAGGGAAACTCAAACCTAAAAAGCACTAGTATTCTTTTTTTACTCCACTTATAAGCTGAATAAAATCATTTTTTGTCTTTGTGTGTGTGTGTATGTGTGTGTGTTGTTTTTGCTAGTTTTCCAACATTGAATCTGGATTTGATCTCTGGCAGTGCAGAAAAACTTAAAATATACTTAACAATAGCCACCCCCTTAAATCTTCTTTGGGTATCATCCCCTCAGTGTTGAATAACTTGCTTTTCCCAAGAATGAATAATGTTCAAGGCAATCTTACAGATAACTATTTCTTCTTTACCAAGGTAAAGCCCAATGCCTGAATGACAAAATCATTGGTGTTCATTGCTATTATGTTCCTAACTGTGGGGGGATGGAGGATGCAAGAGTGCATTCTGAAATGGTGGAAAGGCTGCTAAAAACGGTAAATATTGAGGTGGCCAGAAGAATGCTACACTTATTGTAAGATCATTTGAAGGGATTGTTTTAAAAAGTGGCCACACTTACAATCAAAGTTTTAAAATCAAGTCTACATTGAAGCGCCCGGGTGGCTCAGTTGGTTAAGGATCTGCCTTCGACTCAGGTCATGATCCCAGGGTCCTGGAATTGAACCTTGTATGAGACTCCCTACTTCTCCCTCTCTCTGCTCATGCTCTGTTTCTCTCAAATAAAGAAATAAAATAAAAAAAAAAATAAAAAAATAAAAAAAAAAAGAAATAAAATCATTTAAAAACTAATTAATTAAAGTCAAGTCCACCCTGACTTATTAAGTTCCTATTGTATGTCTTCAAAAGGAAGTCAATCTATCTGCTGCTATCAGAAAGCTCAAGCCTGTGGAACAACTGGAGGCCAACACAAGACAAGATTCAATCTCCCTTCTTTCTCTACACTCTAACTACAGTGTTACAACATGATAGAGATTTGCCCTCCTGCCATGAAACTGGAACACAGTGGCCAATTGCTTCCAAAATAAATAAGGGTTAGATTTCTCAGCATTTCTCGTCTTTTCCAGGTTCATTCCAAGAGCTGGGTTTTAGACAAGATTAAACATGCACACAGCTGAAATCTAACTGGGTACTATGGAAATGTTGAAAGAGTGGACTTAAATCTTAGCTCTTCAAGACAGTCTAGATTCATCCCACAGCAAATGTTACTCACAGCTGCTGCTCTTCTGGTAAACAGAAGAGAAAGGGAGAAATAAGTTATTATCTGCCTATTAAAACTACCCCAGATTAAGTGGCCAGGAGATAGCATGGTCACCATGCAACATGATTCCTTCATTCTTCCTTTTTCTTTCTTTCTCTTATTCTTTCTTTCTTTTGTTCTTTCTTTCCTTCTTTCTTTCTCTCTTTTTCTTTTTTTAAAAAATTTTACTTGACTGGAAAGACTGCCTATGGTGGTCTCTAAGTTCCAAACGAAGAGAAAAACAACTTCACTTATTAAACACTTGGTTTTGCTCTACCTTGGATGTCTCTATACCACAATAAGACTAGAATCAGAGTCTGTTTCTCCAACCTAAATCCACCTTTCTTTTTTTTTAAATTTTTATTTATTTTATTTTTTTAAATTTATTTATGATAGTCACAGAGAGAGAGAGAGAGAGAGAGAGAGAGAGGCAGAGACATAGGCAGAGGGAGAAGCAGGCTCCATGCACCGGGAGCCCCATGTGGGACTCGATCCCTGGTCTCCAGGATCGCGCCCTGGGCCAAAGGCAGGCGCTAAACTGCTGCGCCACCCAGGGATCCCCTAAATCCACCTTTCATTAAGCTCCCTTTTATTATTGGCAACTGTGATGCAGGAGAACCCTTATGACACTTTGAAAGACCTGTTTGTCATCTTTAAGGATGAAAATTATTTAAGATATGAGAGAATTAGGTGATACACATTTGGACAATTACCATTACCCTCAAAGGTCTGCTTGTCTAAGCCCATGAAAGGCAAGCAATACTCTGATTTCAATTCAAAATACACAGATTGGAGGGAAGACACCTCAGAGGTTGGCTGACTCCAGCCTTTTCATTCACTACATATAAAGGGGATATGGTATCCTTCCAGCATTTTCCTGGAGGGGTTTATTTTTCCTTCCCTCTGCATGACTTAAACAGGTCAAGAAGTCCTGCAAGCAGACATTCCCAGGTAGAAATTCCACAAATATCATGGCTACCAGCACTGGGCACAGAGCTAGAGAGAGAATGGTCTGGGTAGTCATGGTTGAACTTGGTTAAGAGGTCAGAACCAGGAGAATCTTGGTCTAGACTGCTGCCGAAAGTTGACAGAGCCACAAAATCATAATTCGCTACTCCTTTGTTGCCTACTTATAAAAGTACCATCAAGAATGGCCCATCATGGGGATCCCTGAGTGGCTCAGTGGTTTGGCACTGTCTACGGCCAAGGGTGTGATCCTGGAGTCCCGGGATTGAGTCCCATGTCGGGTTTCTTGCATGGCCCTGCCTTCTGCCTCTGTCTCTGCACCTCTCTCTCTCTCTCTCTCTTTCTCTTATGAATAAATGAATAAAATCTTAAAAAAAAAAAAAAGAATGGCCCATGATGGGGTGGTTCGGTGGCTCAGCCCATTAAACATTCGACTCTCGATCTTGGCTCAGATTTGATCTCAGGGTCATGAGTTCAAGCCCTGCATTGGGCTCCACATGGAGTGCAGAGCCTACTTAAAAAAAAAAAAAAAAAAAGAATGACCCATGATTTAGAAATGAGCATGGCTCATTCTAAATTGATTGAGAACAGCTCCCATTTTAAGATGTTCCCAGGGATTTGGTGGAGATTTATTTCTGATCTCCAAATCCTGGGTTCTAGATGAATTTCCTAAGCAAAGACATTTGGTTGCCTATGTGTGTGAATCATGAGCTTTCTCTGCCACTGGTCATATCTACTGTTGTCGTAGTACCTGGGATTCAAGCTGAACTACGGTTTACTCTAGGGTGACCAAGGAAGACCAGTAGAAGTAAGTCAAGAGAAAGTCTGTGTTGGGTTAGAAGAAACCCAGTGGGCAGTGAGGGGTGTCTAATCTAGACCAGCAGCTTCAGCCTCTTTGGGAACTCGTTAGGAAAGTAGAACCTGCAGTTCCACGAGATCTTCAAGTACTACTTGTATGCAATAAACTCCAAGAGGCAGTGCATGCTCCCATTCCCACAGATTCGGATTTAATTGGTCTGGGTTTGTGACCTGGGCAGGGAGCTTTCAGAAGGCTCCCCAGGTGATCCTAAAGTGCAGCCATGGCTGAGAACTGCCGTAGAGCTCCAGGATGTAGCCATGTGCTCTGGCTAAAAAGATGGCACTGGGTAAATAAATGCCCTTGACATTGGTTGTTATCCTTTGTTATTGTTGTTTGTATTCCTTGCAGAAATCTCCACAGACTTTTAGAGAAAAGACTTTTTAGAAAAAAAATGGGGAAAAGGCAAACCCCAGGAGAGCTGGGTAAAGAGGGAGTGAGAGAGAACTAGAAAACACAGTAAATGAGATCAAATGGATGAATATATGAAAAGCACCCAGAACAGTGGATTATACATAATCAGAGCTTTGTCAAGGTTACTGTTCTTGTTACTATTACTGTTACTTATGAAGAATGTGGACTTGAAGAGAGGGAGGATACTACAACAGCTACCTTTCATTTTGGGTCTCCCCTTTATATTTATTACCTCATGTAATCCAGATAACAACAATTTCAAGAAGATATTACCCCATTTCACAGGTGAGAAACTGAGGCTTAAAGAGGTATTTTAGTGTGCCTGGGCTGTTCTCACAGACTGCCAGAGGCTGTAGGGCTTCAACAACACATGCTTACTATTCCACATAGTTCGGGAGGCTGGGAAGTCCAAGATGAAGGTGCCAGCCAGTTCAGCTCTTGCTGAGGGCACTCTTTCTGGTTTGCAGATGGCTGCCTTATTTCTGTATCCTCACAGGTGGAGAGGGAACTCAGGTATCACCCGCATGACCTTATCTAATTTAATTACCTCCCAAGGCCCCACACTTCCCAATACCTTCAGATTTGGGATTAAGGCTTCAACACATGAACATTGGAAGGACACATTGGGTCCACAACAAGAAGCCAAGTATACTACCCAAGGTTAGAATCAAACCCAGATCCACTTGACTCTAAAGCAACACTTAGCCTCAACCAGGCTGAGGATTATTGTGTGACTGGGTTGTAGAGGATGCGAGCAGGCACATGGAGGCTGAGAAAGGGGGAAAAAGAAATAGAAATGATCTTGATAAATTCCAAATGGTATTGATTGATTAGGTCCTGCCTGTTCCCAGTTCCCAGACTCGTGCTGCCCAAAGGACAGTTACAGGTTCTAGCCCTTGGAATAAAGTAAAACTTGATTGTTGTCACAAAGCTTATCTCCGCATTCAAGAGAAACATCCTGCCCCTGGCCAGATTCCAGCTCAAGTACCTCCCCAGCCAGTCACAAAGGAGAGCAGAAAGGCTACAAATCAGAAAGGGATGAGTGCCAAGCCCAACATCTCTTATCACCAAGCTGTTAGGATCACAAAAGAGTGTCTATCAGGTTGGCTAAGGAAACCCTAGCAGCCACATGGACTGTGGCAGACCCTCAGGACCCAGAGTACCAGAGCCCCATCAGTACCAGATGCAGCCAGGGTGGGTTTGTGAAGGCAGGCCTGGCTTGAGAAAATGCATTGGGTTTATTTGGGTTTTACTTTTTTAGAGGAATTACTGTGGTAGACCAGAGAAAACTGAAAGCCTAGCATCATATTTACCTAAAATTCTAAAAATTTGATAAGGTTACACATTAAAGTCAATTGCCCAGGGCAATAAATCACAGTAGGGGGTAAAATAGCTCACCATGAAGATAAAACACCTCCCAAATATGAAACGAAACTGGGTAATAAGAGGTAACATCATTGGCTAGAAAGAGGTTACTTGTAGGGCTGGTTTGATCTTCTCTCATTTACACAATGTAATCAGGAGACAAAGACTTCGGTGGTTCTTCGATATAATTTTTTTTTCAGGTAGAAAAGAAATTGAACCACACTATTCACAGGCCAGCAGAGTAAAAATGTACCCCTGAGCCCTCTCCTCCCCAATTCTTACCTCAATAACTAAGATATGCCTCTGCTGTGCCAGGCACTGTTGTAGGCGCTTGGGCTGGTTGGCAAACCAAAGACATGAAAACCCCTGCCTTCCTGAGGTGTGCGTGATAGTGGACATACAGTAACTGTGTACACAGAGCTTTCAGCTGGGCATAATCACCTATGTTGTAAACGTAATCGAATCCCAGGAAAGTTGTCCTGGTTCAAAGACTTCAAAAAGGAAAGAGTTGAACAAACTCTGGGGTGATTTACAAACATCTCCTACCCCCTCAGTGTCAATGCTCCGAAAGTCCTTCACTTCCAGGTTAGGATTTTCAGGGGTACTTGCAAGCATTCAGTTCTCCATGTACATATAAGGACGTGCCCCTTTGACCCAGCAGAACCTGAAGCTCTGCACCACTTTTGTCCCCCACATCTCTAGCTCATGGGAAACAGTGGGTTCTTAACCTGCAAACACTACTGACGTAGTCACCAGTTTTCATTAATGAAAGGAGACCACAGAAATAGCCACAATGACATGTCTAAGCCCATGAAAGATTAGTACTAAGACAACCGTGGCAAACAGTTCTCCATTCCAGAGGCCAGAGAAAAGGGAGGAAGTGGATGTGAAGGCTGCTCAGCGCCAGAACAGGTTGATAGAGATATCTGTAGAACTTTCTTTCTTGGAAAATCCTTAAAATGAAAAAGATTCTTCTGAGCCTGAGGACATTTGGGGGTGGAGGTTTCTAAAAACAGACAGTGGCAAGAATCTCTTACGTCAATTCTAGCTTGCGGTAGCAACTTAAAAAGCATGACGCTGACCTTGAGGAGTAGAGTTCCACAGCTAGAAGGTTGGGGTTAGAGTCTCCCAAAAGGACCTTGGTCAATGAGGCACAAAGGCTCTCTGGAAGATGGAGCTTTGGCATGTTATCAACCCAATGCTTGAGCCCACTCTTGGGTGGAATGAGTGAGCTTTGATAAACTATGGTGACCCCAAAGCCAGAAGTGGCTAACATAGGATGGCAACTGTAACTGGGCTCTCAAATTATCTTGGAGGTCAGTCCTTGAAGCAGTCTTCACCTTGTCCAAAAGAACGTGGGTAAGACCTCCTATTGCTCTAGGGATGCAGGCCACAGCCTTGGTCTGTTCACTGGAAGCAATGAGATGAACGCACCCAAGGACAGAAGAGGATTTCCGCTCAGCATATATATGGGTTTTGATATGGGTAGAGGTGACACTGCTCCACTGTGAGCCAAGGTAGGACCCGGGTCCAAAGTCAAGTGTTTGCCTTTCCCCTCTCCCCTCAGCCCTGCTGTCTTCCTCGTCCTGCCAAACACATTCAGACAATCAGACAAGCAGTGGAGTCCTTGAGAACCGGATATTCCTTTTTTTTTTTTTTTTTTTAAGCACACTCAGGCAACTTTCCTGACCAGTTACAACTCTGACCTCCATTTGTACCGTACTTCAAAACAGCAAGTCTGTTCACAAAGACAAGTAATCCTGTCTTTGAAATGGTCAGGTTTATCCATGGCCTTGTCATTTTCTTGAGGCTAATTCTGAAGAGTGCGGGCTTCCTTCAACAGGTGAGCACATCAAAAAGATGTCTCCTCGGGAAGCCTGTTAGAGACAGGACGGGTGACCCTGCTTGGATTCCAAGTGTGAAAGGTACTTCTAAAAGCTTCTCTCCAGGGGTCTCATGTGTTATATCTTTTGCATCATCAGAGGAGGTATTTGAAGCCCAAATCTTCCAACTCAATGATCGGTGTTCTTCCACATCACAGTGCTTTCAAAACTTGAACGTTCTCCTTATATTCCTTACTAAATCAGAGTGCATTTTTTAGTCACTTCGTTAAGAGCCTAACTTTTTCTTCCTCCAAAAAAGATTTTCTTTGAACCTCATATTGACAAGCCACCTTCTTTCCCTCAGGCCCTAGAATCCCATGGATCTGGCTTCCAAAAGATCTCCCTCATGCTGCTTTTTCGGACCAGGAACAAGCATCACTCTGGACATCTCTGTTTGTAAAAATCATGGAATGCCTGGCCTGAGGAGGCTCTTGAGCCTCAAGCACTGTCATGCCAAATGCCCCCTTTTCAAGGGGTAGGAATCAAGTACTAGGGAGCCACCAATTATACTGGGTTCATGACTCACAACCGTGGCCTTTCTACTTTACCAGACCATACTCCACAAGCCCAGCCTCAGCTTAGAATTGTGCAGAGCCCATTCTCTGGGATCATTCTATTCTCTGCTGGGCCAGGACAGAGATAAAGTACTCAGAGAAAAATGATAGCTGATCCATTTTCTGAATAAATGTGGCCAGTCTGCGGCCTGGAGTAGTACAACGTACTACTCCACAGATAATGCTGTGATACATAAACAGGAGGAGTTGTAGGTATTGAGGCAGATGGGAGACAGAGCCTGGGTTGAGTTGTTCTCTTAGATCCTCAGATCACACCCTTGGAACTCAAACAGGACTGAACTGACAGGTCTCTGAAACTGGAGGTTCCCACGCTATTTTTTTCTGAACGTAGGGAAAGCATGTTGCCCTGAGAAAGGGTGGTGACTCCA
Source organism: Canis aureus (assembly GCF_053574225.1). Classification (NCBI taxonomy): domain Eukaryota; kingdom Metazoa; phylum Chordata; class Mammalia; order Carnivora; family Canidae; genus Canis; species Canis aureus. The sequence goes on from NC_135615.1 coordinate 54,398,137, forward strand.
GGAACCCCAGCTTTTCTTCTGCCACAAATCTTCTGCAAACCTTTGACACATCTTTACTTTCTCTGGGATTAGGTTCCTGGACGACTTAATCCTAGGCCTCCCCCAGTTTTAAGAGGTTATGATTTATGATGAAAATCCAATAACCTCTAGTTCAGGATTTGCAAACTCAGGTACTTAGTGGGCCAGGGAATTAACACAAAGAAGTAGGACAGTGGTATATTTAAGCAATTTTTTTGCTATTAAACATGTAGGATGACTATTCTTCCTTCTATACTAATTTTTATCAAGAAAATCCTCAAATCCAAACTTACATGTGAAAAAATTTTGATCTTTAAGCCTGACAATTCAAATATTAACAACAACAATGGTTGAACTTGTGGGGACAGATCTCCCCTCCCCAGGTCGTGAGCAGCACTGAGACCACCACAAAACTAGGCTGGCCCGGAGCCCTGTGTCCAAAGGATGCTGGCAGGTGCTTGGGAGAAAGAAAGTCCTGGAAATACATTTCTGTGCAGAAACAAAGGATTACTGTGCCATGAGTTTCCCTGCAGAGGAGGGTTCAGAGAATTCACTAGTTGGGTGGTCCAAAGGGCTCAGACAGGTCGGGCTCCGCTGTGCCCCAAGGTTCTGGGTGCCCGCAGTGCAGGGAGCGCCTGTTGTTCGATTGCAGCTCTGCTTCGAGGAATGTGAAAGTGCCTGGAGGTTATCACATTACCATCCCGAGAAAGGAAAAGGACGCCATTCCCTCAGTGCCTTGTAGGGGAGAAGCTGGCAGGGATCCAGCAGGGAAGCCTGGGTACAGACAGAAGGCTGTTCAGAGAGGCAGACAGACACCGAAGGGGTGGAGCCCACGAGGGATCAAGGAACCAAGGACCAAGCCCAGTAGTAATAATGATATGGATACAACTCCTACTTTTTGACCTCTGGCTCAGAGTGAGGAGCACCTTGTAAGCACAGTCTCACTTCATTCCTACAGCAAGGCAATGAAGGTTAGGTAACTTTCCCAAGATCGCCCAATAAAATCAAGTGTGCCTGGTTTGAAGCCTGGGTGGGGAGCCAGTGGCCAGCATAATTTTAAGAGACAGAGATGGGTCACGTTCAGTGGCCTGGTCTCTCAATGAAGGGAGCCGGCTGCAAATTCACACAAGAAAAGTCATTTCTCTTTTTTCCACAGAAGAGCCCACTTAATAGCTTCAACTTCTTTCTCGGCCAAGCTGAGGCCACTTTCTTCCCAAAGCTCCCACTTTTCTGTTGTCTCAGGAAAGTAATATTTAACAAACTTGAAAACCCAACTTTCTTGCCTGTCTCCCCAGACCTACAAGGCAGCGTTTTATTATGTGTATAGCTAGTCACATGATTGCAATCATAATAAAAGAGCCATGGACCATAGAATGACCTGATTTCTCTGAAAAGCTTTTGCTGATACAGTAACTGATTTTATTTTCCCATTAACAATGAAATTGGAAGGCTCTTTTAACAGCGTGCTGCATGGACGACCACCACTTCGGGCCCACTCAACAGCCATATTGTTCAGAGAAAACAGTACCAGCAAGGACTGCAAATGAACCCCCTGGACGGGCCTGGTACCTCGTGGCATAGTAAGTTATTTGACATTGCTGAGGCCACCACTCCTTGCCATGGAATCAATCTTTCTCTTATCAGAAAACACACAAAGGGTCACAAGTTCCATTTGAGACAATGGCTAAGGGGGCAAAGAAGGGAAAGGGCCAGATTATTTAGCTTTATGGGCATTTAGTTGATGAAAATTCCCGCGCATCTTGCTCTTACCAATTCACAGGGCAGACTAAGGGAGGCTGAGAGAAAAGAAGGGAATGAGGTGAAGAGGGGCTCATCTGGTATAAAAAGCTCAGCCACAGGGACTCCCTGGGTGGCTCAGAAGTTGAGCATCTGCCTTTGGTTCAGGGCATGATCCTGGAGTCCTAGGATTGAGTCCCACATCGGGCTCCCAGTATAGGGCCTGCTTCTCCCTCTGCCTGTGTCTCTGCCTCTCTCTCTGTGTCTCTCATAAATAAATAAATAAAATTTTAAAAAAAGAAAAGCTTAACCACAGTGAGATTAACACAGTGAATCCAGAGACAATCATCAACCCCACAGTTAATCTCCAGTGTTCTGGCTTTGACTGCTCACATCCCTGGGATCTCAGAACTTATCCATAACCAGGGCCCCTTCATCGTAGTTTGGATGGGATTTTCCAAGAGCTCTGGACTTGGCCGATTCCTTGGAAGGAACATGCTCACCGCGGTCAATGCCGCAAAAGCAGGTCTTTGCTTAGTGACCACTTTGGATGTGTCTAGGCTCTGCTTGGCACTGCGGTTGGAAGGGAAGAAGTTACAAAACCATTGACTTCATCCCTGCTCTCAAGGAGTTTATACTTGACACATGAAACAACCAGAGGAGGTTCTGAGGATATGGACCGAGGAACAGCAAACTGTTAATGCTGCTAACAGAGGAAGAGGAGTGAGATGGATGAGAGCCCGTTTAGCTCCCCACTACTACTGGCTCAAGAGCTTTATGCATAGTGAAAAGGTCCAAATTCCAGTTTTCTTGCCTGTTTCCCCAGGCCTATGATGAGGCTTTCTAGGATGTGTGAAAGGAGCTAAAAATCAAGGAGGTTATAAAAATAAACTATTTCTTATTTTTCTATTGTGAATTAAGAAGCCAACAGTTAGTTACTCATCTGTGGCTTTGTATGCATAGTGGTTGTTTGAAGTAAAGAATGAAACTGTGGGATCCAGACAATATGTGGTTATCTGGGGCTTCCACCTTCCATTATTTTTTAAAGACTTTATTTTACCAGTATTTCAATGTAAATTCTGTCTCAGTAGGCAAAGTTAAATATCACCCTTTATATAGATAATATAATCCAGGGGCTGTGTTTCCAAGAGTCAGACAATTAATGTGACTAAGGCATGGCAGTAGGGGCAGGTGGGACCTTAGGGGGGCTCCCAGGGGACTCAAGAAGAGGGCAGGCTCTGTCGCAAGCAGCCTTCATGAGCCAGTAATGTCACACAACTGCCATGTGGGGCTAGGGCCCCTGCAGCTAGCACCTCCAATTTTTCAGCAGAAGATGAAATGGTCATTTGGGTGTGAAATGTACTGATGTTTCCGTCCTTATTTAGCTCACACACACAGAGACTAAGGCAAAACCAAACGAAACCCACATCTGGATCTGATCCGCGGATCACTGGTTTAGAATGCCTGATGTAGAGCAATCTGCTCATCTTACAGATGGAGAAATAAGATCCGTAAAGGTGAGATTACTTGCCCAAGGTCCTATAATTAGCTAAACAGCCAGGACTCAGTTTTCTTGACTCTTAAATCTCGGTTACTTTTGCCATATCATATTGTCTTACAGGAAGTAAGTCTTAGAGTGCATACAGGAAGATTTAGGTACAGAAGGCCTGAGAAGGGAACTTCCCATCCTGCCCTAGCCCTCATCCCGGGTTAATGATTCACCACAAACCATCGTGGTAGGTGGACAGCCTAGGACCTCCTTGTGGCAGCCTCTCAAATCCTTGTCCACTGAGTGTTCCTTTAGGATTTGTCTTGACAGAGGGGACCTGTGGGCAACTGAAGCCATCTACAAAGAAATGTGAAGTGCAAGGCCCTGACTTATCCCAATGGGGAGTTTCAAAAGAAAATGCCCGGTGCTGAGGCTTGCAGGCAGCTACAGACTGCATGTTAGTGTCCCAGGAACAGCAAAATCTTCCCGGTTTATCATTTGGAGCAGGAATGGGCAATGGACAGCAAGTCCTACTAAGTCTCCTACCAGGAACAAAACCTCCCAAGAAAATCATCACTTGATGGCTGATAAAAATAGAATTGCAATTTATGCTTCTGTCTACTCTCTCTATCTTCAGGCTCTTAAGGTGTATTTTCCATCATAATGGCTGATTTAGATGGATTCCCAGGGTGCTGCATCACTGCTGATGACATTAATGGTCTTGGGCTCCCTGAATTTTGATTGATTGCTATAATCTGCAAAACTATTTCAGGACACAGATTTATTATTATTAAGCCTATAAAATGGTCAAAGCAAGCTGATGATGTGTGTTGTGATGCAAACATGACCAAGGGGTGGATGCCACCATTTAACTGACATGAATGGCAGGAGCAAACAGTGTTTCATCTTCCACTCCTGCTCAGCCTCTCAGGCCTCTCCCAAAGGGGTAGTGGATTGAGGCTCTGACTGCACTGGGTAGGGAGGTGGGGCTGGGGGAGGTGTACAAGGAAGACAAAATGTGTGCTATTCATTACTGTTGTGGATGCTTTAATTCCTTAAAGAGGTTCTGACAGCATTATCATTTCAGTTCATTTAGAAGTGGCTAAAAACTTATCTTTTTTTCTGGCCTCCAGATACTGCCTACCTCAAACCCGTTGCTTTGGAATGAGGGAGCAATATTGATGATATCTCCTTCAACCTCCATCAAGGATAAATGAAAAGGCTAAGCAGGGAATTCTATTTGTAGCCATTTTATCCTATTTTCCTATCCTCCCTTCAGAAAGGCTGGCTCCAGTATTAAGGGCAAGGAAATGGATCTCATGTTGGCCTGAATTCCACAAAGATATTCTCAAGATGGCCATTTCAAATTCCTTTTGAAAAAGGATGGGGCTATTGAATAAAATAATAATCCATACTTTCCATTGACATGTGAGATACAGAAATCTGAGAAGAGTTGCATTCTTTCTCTTCCAACAACAAAAAGCCAGACTTGCGTATTCACAACTATTCCTAAATTCATCAGGGAGCTGAAGTCACAAGGCAACCAACTAACTAACCAACTAATCAACTAAAACCAAGTAAACTTAGGGAAGACGTGACCTCGAGTGAAATGGGATGTGAGCACTTCTTTCCCCAGGGCTGTTGCAGCTGGACATGCCCAAGAAAGAAGGAGTCAGCCAACACTACCGGGGAATTCACTGGCTGGGGCCACATGTGGGCAAATGAGACAAGAGAATCCTGGGAGCCACTGAGAGGAGGGGAAGTCATGCGGGCGCATCTGCACTGACCTAGAAGGACTGGTGAGAAGCACAGGAAAGCAGCCCCGGGGTACAGGCTGGGAGAGTGGAAGGGCAGCCACTGCCAGGAAGCCTTGAAATTTTGCCCAGATTCTTCCCCTGCATCTCCTCTGCAGAAGAAAAGCTGTAAACTGCCCTGGGGGAGGGAGGAGAAGGCAACCAGCACTGACATCCCAGTGCAACTAGGGTGAGAAAAAAAAAACAAAAAACAAAAAACAAAAACAAAAAAACAACCTCCACCTCTGGGATAAAGAGGAGCACTATATAACGATAATGGGGTTGGTTATCCAGAAAGACAATGATCCAAAATTTGGACTCACCTAACAGCATAGCATGAAAAATACTTCAATAAGAAAGAGGCTGAAATGAAAGGAAAACATGAGTGTTATACATGGAAACTTCAGCACTCTTCTTTCAGTTATTAACATAAAGAATAAAGAAGACCTGAAAAACACTATTGACCAACTTGTCCTAACTGACGTCCAATTAACAAAAAAAGTACACGTTCTTTCTAAGTGCACATAGACCATTCACCAACACATATTCCAGCCCATAGAACAATCCCCAATAAACTAAAAAGACTAAGAACTCAGGCAAAGTACATTCTCTGGCCATAACCAGAATTAATCCAGAATTAAAAAACAGAAAGATATCTGGAAGATTCGCAAATGAAGCAACGCAAACTAACTGCCACTAAACTTCCCAGGGCTCCAAGAGAAATTCTCAGGGGCAAGTAAAAATATTTTAGCACAATGGAAATAAAACCAAAACATACCAAAATGTATGAGACACAGTTAAAGTAGTACTTAGAGGGAAATCTATGGCACAAAATGCCGACATTAGAAATCGAGTTTCAGGTTGGTTATCAAAGGTTCTACCTTAAGAAATCAGAGAAGGAAGAGCAAATTAAATCCAAAGCAAGATGGCAGGAAATAAGAAGGAGCAGCAATCAGCGAAATTTGAAATAGAACAACAACAGAAGTGTATCTCTTCCATCTTAGCATTGACTGTGCTGTAGAGATCCTATCATCCTAAAATACCATGAAGAATTCAGAGCTAACATTTCCTCGGGGTGGCCAGTGGGTTCCTAGTAGACTAATCTTCTCTCAGAGTCAGCCAGGAAAGAAGAATTTGGAGTTGGTGTCTGGGGTTGGCACTGCCCTCTGTTAGTCAGCAATGCAGGTCTTAGCCAGGACAGCTGAAGGAGACTCCCTCGACAATCCTAAACAAGACAGTGCCCCCATCCTCGGGGAGCTGCCAGTCAATCCCAGGAGATAGGCAAACACCATGGTGACATGGCCATGTGCTATGATGGACATCAGCACAGACTGAGCCCTGAGGGACCATCTCAGTTGGACCAGAGACAGTACAGTGCAGTTCTTAGGTTGACAATGCATCAACGTGAGTAAGGGGTGGAAGGATCCACACAGAACAACGGGGATTATTTTCATGTCTAACAGGTTCCAGTTTACTGGAACAAAACATGCTACACGGAAAAATCTTTTAGTTTATATGACAGTCCTCCAAATTTTGTAAGTGACATCTTGCATTATTCATTGGAGCTACTGCTGGAGTCCTATTTAGAATTTTGTGAATGTTGGCTTTTTAGCAATCGATTCAAATCTATTTAACTTTTCTATTCTTTTTTTTTTTGTAATTGTATAAGAAAGAGACAGATACAAATATGTCACAAAAATTAACCATTTCTAAGGAAAGGGACTACTGAAGGTAAGCACTCAGAGGCCAAGTTAAGGTGATAATCTATCATGTTTCAGTAGAATGATGAACGCAAACTTGTATAATGGAATACACACATTAGTAAACAAAGAAGTTATACACCTCCACTGAAATTCAGTGCAGAAAGACACTTAAAACCCCTGAAAAGTATGTTGTTAAACACTATATATAAATATATGTGTGTATGTGTGTGTGTGTGTGTGTGTGTGTATATAGAAAACCAGATCCTGACACACTAAATGAGTTCAAATTTCTGTATATCCAAGATTCTTGGTAAGACACAGTTATATTTAGATTTCCGTCAATGTTCAAAGCATTGTGCGGAAAACAAAAAGTCAGCTTTTACAATAATCCCACATAAATGGGAGTTCTACAGGCTGTGTGTGTGTGTGTGTGTGTGTGCGCATAAAGCCTTCTCTAGAAAAGCTTCCTTAGGCAGATGATTTGCCCCCAATGAAACTGGCAGGCAGTGATGGGAAGTGAGACTCAGGGAAGCCAAACACCTTCCTGGGCTAGAACAGGTACTTGTTCCAGGAAAGCCAGGAAAGACTAAATGTGTGCTCTGACAAACTACCTCAAAGCCTCACGAGAGGATAATGTGTGAGCAGTAAGGAGCTCACAGGAGGAAGAGGGAAGTTAGGCCAGGCTTTAGTGTCAGAGCACAGGCAGTGGCTCAGAAAGGAAAGTTTAAAATGCCTTCTGGAAATGAGTAAGCAGTCCACTCCATTTCCAGCACACCGAAATGTTCTAGGAGGTTTGTTTTTATTTTAAAAAAAGCTTCATTCTTGTCCCTTGAAAAGAAAGGTCTGTTGCCCTTTGGTGAGCACTTGGCTTCCAAGTGGCTTTCCCCTGGGGCCTCTCAGGGGCACGAGCTAGGCCAGACTTGCCGGCCTTGATAGACAAAGGAGAGAACTCGAGAAAGCAGTCTTACTCAAGGTGTGGTGTGTGTGCTTCCTGAAGAGGCAGGGGCATTGTCTCAAACCTCACCTCTGTTTGCAGAACACTATCTCCCCATCTTTTTACACCATTTCCCGAGTGGGGGGACCAGACACCTGTATTTAAAAAAAAAAACTTTCTCTCCTGATTCTGCTCGGCAGTCCCAGGAGAACCATTGTATTAGACAGGAAGTTCTCAAAGGACAAAGAGCTTTTTTTTTCCCCTCTAGGTCTCCGAGTAATAATTATTGAGTGTCCCCAATGGGCCAGGAGCTACCAGGGGCTGGCTGCATGACAGTGAATCAGAGGGATAACATCCTTGCCCTCATGAAACTTTTATTGGGGGGAGTCAGACACTAAACAAATAATTATAGTTAATTAAATATTTACAACTGATTTAAGAACTACAAAGGACAAACCTCTATACCCCAAGCATCTGGCCCAGCACTATATATATGCATAATAAATATTTGTCCATTGTCTGCTGTTCTACAGGTTATCTGCATTGGCGGTAGATGCCAAAGTACATTCTGGTAATAGGTAATCCTGGGCAAGAAAAAGACTATCAGATAATCTGAAGGAACCCTGGTTTAAACAAAGTCAAATAGGCTTTCTTGATGCAGGGTGCCTCTAGACTTTAACACATTGATGGGTACCGTGGTCCCTAAGACACGTCGCTGGTGTATCATAGGCACTGTCTCCCGCAGCATGGGAGGACACAGACAGGACATTTGGAACCACTTTTCTGAGGGTTTCAGAAGGAACGTCAGCGCTTGTATCTGAAGGCTAGCATCCTACTTTTCCAGTGCTGGCAGCTAGGCCCTGGAGGGTCCGGGGCTGACCTGGCTTTTCTCTGGTAACGCAATCCTGCCCCTCCACCTGGGGGACACTCTCTGTGCCCCCAGATGGGGAGAACAAGGGCAATAGCACAGCCAGGGGATCGCTTATTCGGGGAAAATGAATTGGCCTGATGCATTCAAGATACGAAGGTGCAGAAACAAGGACTGCAGTTTGAGTGCCTGGTGACCTTGCTTGGCACCACTTGGGGTTCAAGGTGAGGGCCAGGGCACAGACTCTGTGTGACACCTTTCTATCAGAGCTCTTGGCTGCCAGTGTACTGGGTCATGGCCACAGGAAGTGACGGTGCAAAACGTCATGAAACGTGGCAGCAAAAGCTGATCCCGGGAATTATCCAGACTGAAAATAGAGACCCACTTTTCCCATTAAGGGTTGTATGAGACTTCCTTATCCTAAGCAATCATTTGTTGTTTATCTGAAATTCAAATTTCACTGGGTTCCATGTTTTTTGTTTTTTGGTTTTTGTTTTTAGTCTGACAGCCCTCAGTTTTGCCCATGGGGTACTGGGCTTTGAATGCAAAGGGCAGAGGGTCCCACCCCTGGAGGTGCCATCGGGGCCAGGCCAGAAGCAGCCCGCTCCAGCTGCTGTGCAGATGTGGGGGACAAATCATGCCGGGAGGCAGTCCTACCGCTGCCCTACTTGGCCAAGATCCACTGCTGGGGAGCAGGTCAATTCCACACTTCTCATTTCAAAAGCCAGGAAAAAGAGGAGTTTTGTCAGCAATTTTTTGTTGAGTGGAATAGACTAGATCAGTGATTCTTACCCGGGGCTGTCTGGCAGTGTCCGGAGACAGTTTTGGTTATCACAGCTGGGGGTGACGGCCAGCATTACTGGCATCTAGTGGGCAGAGGCCAGGATAAACATCCTACAATGCGCAGGACAGCTCTCGCATCCAAGAACTACCCAGGCCAAAATGTCAGTAGTGCCAAGGTTCAGGAGTTGTGGACCAGAGGAAACTTAACCACATCCCCGAAGCAAGGCCCATCCTGAACAGATTTGTGACGACGATGAAGTTCTTGTCCTCTGGTCCTAATCTTTTTTAGACAGTCCCCACTCTACAGTCTGCTGTCCCTATGTGGCCCTTGGTTCCATTAGTTGAGGGAAAGCCGTATCAGGCCACTGGACCCCAATTTTTATTATAGTATTAATGACTGAATATGCTAACTTTTCAAAAACATATTCCTGTTCAAGACACAATGTGACAGCCATTGCCAGTGCCCTCTTTTGGAGGCAACCTCCCCTTTTTCCTCTCTGAAGGAGCTCCCAACTCTGTCCAAAAGAAGCAATGTGCCCAGTTAAAGACAATGACCACCCTCCCCCACCCCAACCATCCTTTCAGAAAGAGGTGGATCTGAGACAGAATATGAAGTCTAGAGGGTGGGGGTTTGGGAAGGAGACTGCTTGCCTACTGAAAGTGGGTAGACGTGGATGGCACTGAGCTTTGTTCCTTTTGTTCTCCTTCCTCTTCTCACCTAGAATGCGGATGGGATGGGTAGCAAAGGAGCAGTTGCCACCTTGCCACAGGGAAGACAAAAGCCACACACAGAAGGTGCTGGAGCAGGAGGCCACAGCGCAGGGGAGCCTCCTCTGATGTGCACCCTCTTCGTTAGTGACTCCAGACTGCTTGTGACATGAGAAAAACAAGCGACCTGGTTAAACAAGGAAGGTTGGGTTCCGAATACAGGCAACCCAACTCAGTCTTAACTGGCGCAAAGGCCTAGAGGGGAAAATGTTTAAGGCAAGCATGGGATCCAATGGTGAGATTCCAGGAGACTTGGCACTCCTAAGGAGTGAAGAGGTCTTTTAGGTATGAGGGATGGTCCCCCACACATACCCCCTGCCCTGCCTCCCTCACATGATCTAGGCTCTTCTTTTTTTTTTTTTTTGATCTAGGCTCTTCTGCCCATATGGAGCTGCCCTAGTTCTGACACAGGGAATTGATTAGATAAGCATTTGGCTGACTAATAACGGTGTCAGTCCATGCCTCAAACAGTGGACAAAATCCCACGGACACAAAGGCTTATAGGAAGGGCACTCAGGAGTTCCCCAGGAGGCCTAGCACAGATAGTAACTGGACGGCCTTTGTTAGGAACGTATCTCTTCAAATGTAGAAACATGATGCTTTTAATTGTTCTGACTTGAGAGAACATGGCCAACAAGGCTCCAAAAAGAGGTGGTCTTGGATCTTCCTTAAAAAAGACACAGGGCATTTACTGTCTCTTCATCTTCTACTCCACGTGCGGAGATCATGATCAAGAAAAGGCCATCCTGCTTTGTTAATTTTCCCCATTCTCACTGGTGTGAGGTGGGATCTCATTGTGGTTTTGATTTGTATTTCCCTGATGGCAAGTGATGCAGAGCATTTTCTCAAGTGCTTTTTGGCCATGTCTATGTCTTCCTCTGTGAGATTTCTCTTCATGTCTTTGGCCCATTTCATTATTGGATTGTTTGTTTCTTTGCTGCTGAGTTTAATAAGTTCTTTATAGATCTTGGAAACTAGCCCTTTATCTGATACGTCATTTGCGAATATCTTCTCCCATTCTGTAGGTTGTCTTTGAGGTTTGTTGACAGTATCTTTTGCTGTGCGAAAGCTTCTTATCTTGATGAAGTCCCGATAGGTCTCATTCATTTGGGGAATATAAAAAATAGTGAAAGGGAATAAAGGGGAAAGGAGAAAAAATGAGTGGGAAATATCAGAAAGGGAGACAGACCATGAGAGACTCCTAACTCTGGGAAACGAACTAGGGGTGGTGGAAGGGGAGATGGGTGGGGGGTGGGGCTGACTGGGTGACGGGCACTGAGGTGGACAATTGACAGGATGAGCACTGGGTGTTATTCTATATGTTGGCAAATTAGAACACCAATAAAAAATAAATTTAAATAAAAAAAAAAAAGAAAAAGCCATCCTTAAGGTATGGTGTGTTTACAAAAAGAATATGAGCAATCCCTCCTATCTTTAGCAGAACTCGCCTGGCTATCTAGTCTCACGGGAATGGAGCCTGGGATGAGGTATTAGTTCATCCTTCCATTAGAGACCATCAGAGAAATGACCCCTTACCCCCAATCTCCACCCCCTTTCTGACCCTTGTCAGTGTGCCCCAAACACGACTAGGGTGGGCCTGTGAGAGCCCTGCTCGTGCTTGTGGTGGGGTCATCTTCCCAGGGAGCACTAGGCCTGAAGCTGCTCCTTTTGGAGACGTCACCTTGGCCCACTTATCTTCCTGTACTTTGAGCTTCCCCATCCACACAGATGGCGGCCGTCATAATGCCTCCTTCCCGGGGTTCTTGAAAACTAGTAGGGATCGCCTTGAAAAGGGCCTAGAGTGAGCACTCGCTGAAGGTCGGCCAGCGGATTGGTGTTAGTTTTTTTTGAGTTCCATGCCATGGCACAGAGGTGAGAGGCTTCCTCCTCCCTCTGCCTCGGAAGATGGAGTGCCTGTGTCCTCCTGAGGGTGGCTCGGGGACTTGGACATCGTGTTATTATCTGATCGTCTGCTTGAGCAATCCTCAGAGGGCACACAGTGACCCATCCTGTCTCAGAGAGCTCGAGACTCCCCCCGGTAGGCACTGAAGCAGTTACTTCCTTTGGGGGTGGGAGAGGGTGATTCTCTGGCCTGTCAGGTTTGGGGTGCCTACTGCCCCCCCTTCGGGCCTTGTGATCCTGGCTAGCACTGAGCCCCAGAGGGAGCCCCACGGGCCTGGAGGCACAGAAGAAGCTAGCAGTGGCCAGCTGGGCTGCACTCATGAGGAGAGGGGAGGGAAGGAAGGCTCTCTGCACCCCAGGTTTTAGGGGTTCCCTCAGAGGCAGGCAGTCTGCATGAGGGATGAAGCCCAAGTCCTCGGGGTGCTCCTGCCAAATAGGACATAGTGTTTACGTTGGAGGACACAGCGCATGTGTAAACCATTAACAGGCCTCCCAACAAAGCGACAGGGATACAATATGCCCTTGTTCGGAGGCCTCCCTGAATCGTGCCTTTGTGTAACACAATCTGTGCAAACTGCCTCTGGGCTGGAGGCCACTGGAAGCGGGCAGAGCCTCACCTCAGGGTTTATCAAGAGGCCTTACTTACCTAAGAAACACAATAGCCCGAGTTTACCTGACCTGATTCCTTTGGGAAGGGGTGTGTGTGCATGTGTGTGCATGTGTGTGTGCATTGAGGGGTACAGGAAGTGGGTAGAGGAAACCAACTGCAACTCAAACGTAAAATTCTCACTTGCAAGATTTGTGGGAAATGGAGATGTGGGCACAAAAGTGCAGCCCTGGAAACCCCACAGGGAGGGCGAGTTCCCCAGATGCCACCGCTCAGCTCCAGACTGTGGGGTGTGTGGGCAGGACATCTGTCGTGCTGGCAAGCGCTTGGTTAAACAGTAAACAGGTTCCAGGACATTCGTTCTCCCCAGAGGAGGAAAGGGCTGCCTGCACACCCCTCACCGAGGATCCTCAAGTGGTCTGCAAACATGCTTGTTGAAGCAAGCCCCCCCTCCTCCGCGCCCTGGAACCGCAGGGGGCCCGGAAGGAACCTACAGGTGCTCTCTCCTACTCCCCTTTCAGAATGAACTCAGGGCCCTTCACAAGCCTGAGAAATAACCTCCACGTCCAATAGCGGGGGGCACAGCTGATGGCCTCTTACAAGTGCCTTTGCTAAATTCTACTCCCAGCACAACCCCACAAGGCAGTCTACATCAGCTATTCTGTCTCTTGAAGTTTACACCTTTATGAAAATTTCTAGGCCATTTCAAAATATTTTGACAGCTAATTTAAAAGGAAAGCCCTAACTAGAACAATACAGTCATCCATCAAGAGGACATTGGTTTAAGTGTAATCTTACCATGAGATACTATGCACTTAATTCAAGAATAAGGCGATGCTACATGTGTGACCTAGGATGATTCTCTGTAGTTCCTTGACTGTTGATGCCCCCAAAGCTGTGTCCATGTCCTCGTCCCCAGGCTCTGTGGATGAGCACTTCTTTGGGCAAGGGGCTTTATAGATCTAATGAAGTTAGATCTAAAATTAGATCAGTCTGGATTAGCTGGGTGGGCCCCCTATCCAATGGCAAGTATCTTTCTAAGAGATAGATGAAGATACGCAGAGAGAAGAGAAGGCCGGAAAGATACGTGAAGGCAGAGGCAGAGATTGGAATGGTGTAGCTGTAAGCCAAGGGATGTCTGGCCACATGAGAAGCTGGAAGAAGCAAGGAAAAGTTTTTTCCTTAGAGCCTCGGGAGGGGCTTCCACCCTGCCGACACCTTGATTTTAGACTTTCCAGAACTGTAAGAGAAGACATTTTTGATGTTTTATTTTTTTTTTTTTTTGATGTTTTAAGTCACCTAGTTCATGGTGATTTGTTACAACAGTCCTAGGAAATGAAAACAAGCCCCAAGAGAGATGTAAGATTAGAAAACCAAAATCAAAAAACACCACCAAAGACCATATATACAGTTTGCAGCATGGTGTCTACGCTACTAGAGACATTTTAAAAATGTATGTTTGCATAGGCATAGAATAGGACTCAAGAATAGAAAAGACACTAGTAACAGTGCTGACTCTAGGGAAAGAGTTTCTCATGTTTTGCCGTATATGGTGTCTCCTGAAGCTGGACACTTGGACAGAAAGACTAATTGCCCCTCACACCCTGATCCCTGGAGCCTGTGAATATGTATGTTAAATAGCAAGGGGAAATTAAGACTGCAGATGGGACAAAGGTTGCCGAACAGTTCAATTTAGATACGAAGATTATCCTAGACAGTCTGGGAGGACCAGGGATCCCAAGGGTCTCTGAAAATGGAAAAGGGATGCAATGCAATGTCATCTGGCAATAAAAACAAATAAAGTTTTGATACACACTACAATGTGGATGAATCTCGAAAGCATCAGGCTAAGTGAAAGCAGCCAATCACCAAGGACCATATATTGTGTTTCTATTTACATACAAAGTCCAGAATAGGTAAATCTAGAGAGATGGAAAGTCTATTAGTGGTTTCCAGAGGCTTGGGAGGATGAGGGATTAGAGGGGAGTTGAAGGCTACAGGGTTTCTTTTGGAGGTGATGAAAATGTTCTAAAGTAGAAAGACACAACTCTATGAACACACTGAAAACCACTGAGTTATACATTTAAATGGGTGAATTGTATGGCATGTGATTTATAGCTCAACAAAACTGCCCCAAAACAGTGGAAATAGAAGGGGAGCCAGAATCAAAGCAGGAGATATGACCCATGAAGATGGTCGAGGACCATGAATCAAGGAAGGCAGGCAACCTCTTAAAAAAAAAAAGGCAAAGGCCAGGCTGCAAAAACAACACTGATTTTAGGCTAGTGAGACCCAGTTCACACCTCTGGCCTTCATAAGAGAACAAATTTGTGTTGTTTCAAGCCATTAAGCTGGGTTGATTTGTTATAGCAGCAACAGAAGACCACTATAAGCACTTCTTATACCTTCTCTCTTTTGAATTTTGGGCTGTATACACATATTACCTACTCAAAATTTAAATCAAGACAAAGCAAACAACCTATTCAGGAAAATAACTTGAGCCATCTGGGAGGAAAATTTAAACATCTGTAACACTCCTCTTCATATAGATATAATACAATCCACATATGTGAGCCATCTATGGAATTAAAAATTTTTTTGATAGCCACATTCAAAAAAAGGAAAAATAAACACCTTTAATTAATTTGAGTAATAAGTTCTGTTCAGCCTATTATAGGCAATAGATACTATTATTTCCACACATAAGCAAAAAAATTATTAGAGATACTTTCATTTTTTTTTTCTCATCCTAAGTCTTTGGAATCTGGTGTAGATTTTAAAATTATAGCACATTTTGGGGTACCAGGGTGTTTCAGTTGGTTAAACATTGACTCTTGATTTTGGCTCAGGTCATGATCTTAGGATGGGGAGAGAGCCCTGTGTCGAGCTACACGCTGGGTGTGGAGCCTGCATAAGAGACTCTCTCTCTCCCTCTCTGTCCCTCCCTCCAAAAAAAAAAAAAAAAAATTATAGCCCATCTTCACTCAGACCAGCCATGTTTCCGGTGCTCAATCACCACCTGTAGTTAATGGCTACTGTGTTGGACGTGGATATATAAAACCCAAGAGGGGTAAAGAGGAGGAGGTTTTTATTACTTAAATTCTGGTTAACAGACTGTATAATATTAATTTCAGGTGTACGATATAGCGATCCAACACTGCCATACATCGCCCAGTGCTCTTCACAAGTGCCCTCCTTAATCCCATCACTTATTTTCCCCACCCCCTACTCACCTCCCCTCTGGTAATCATAAGTTTGTTCTCTAGAGTTAAGAGTCTGTTTTTTGGTTTGCCTCCTCCCCCCCCCCCCCATTGCTCATTTGTTCTGTTTCTTAGATTCCACATATGAGTGAGGTCATATGGTATTTGTCTTTCTCAGACTTCTTTCATTTAGCAAAATACTCTCTAGTCCATACGTGTTGTTGCAAATGGCAAGATTTCATTCTTTTTTGTGGCTACTATTCTGCTTATATGCATACCACATCTTCTTTATCGATGACTGCTTGGGTGGATTCCATAACTTGGCTATTGTAGATAATGCTGCTCTCAACACTGAGGTACATATAACCTTTTAGTAATTTTGTATTCTTTGGGTAAATACCTAGTAGTGTGATTACTGGATTGTATGGTAGTTCAATTTTTGACTTTTTGAGAACCCTCCATATTGTTTTCCACAGTGGCTGCACCAGTTTGCATTCCTGCCAACAGTGCAAAAGTTTTCCCCTTGAGGAGTAGGTTTTTTTGCCCTTTGAGTATCCATATGTTAAGGATGTAGTTACAAAAATACTTTCAGAAGCATAGCTCTACTAGTAAAAGAAAAAAAGTGAGAACAAAACAGTCTTAAATGCAATACAGGCATACTGTGGTCATGGGTGTTAAAAAGAATGAGTTGAAGCTGCATGGATTGACATAGACTATTGACCATAACTGTGGTATATTGCTAAATGAGACCAACCAAGTTAAAAGTGTTTTGGTAAAATTTGTTAAAGAAGATGCAGTACCTGTGTATGTATGTAAATGTGTACATGTATACTCAACCATCAGAAAGGATGAATACTTACCATTTAAACTGACGTGGATGGAACTGCAGGGTATTATGCTGAGTGGAATAACGCAATCAGAGAAAGGCAACTATCACATGGTTTCACTCATATGTGGAATATAAGAAACAGCGCAGAGGATCATAGAGGAAGGGAGGGAAAGCTGAAGGTGAAGTCACCAGAGAGGGCGAAAAATCATGAGAGACCCTTAACTCTAGGAAACAAACTCAGAGTTGAGGGAGGGGAGGTGGGTGAGGGGATGGTGTAACTGGGGGACAGACACTAAGGAAGGCACGTGATGTGGTGAGCCCTGGGTGTTATATGCAACTAATAAATCATTGAACACTATATCTGAAACTAAGTAGGTACTTTTTGTTGGCCAATTGAATTTGAATTTTAAAAAAATTGGAAATTGAAAAAAAACAATTAACATATAGACATATATGGAATTATTCACACTATATGGTTAATATTTTATTTCACACTTGGTGAAGCAGTACTGAGGTACCACAAAGAGGATTGCTAACTTTCTCTTGCACACATTTTGTGGTATGTAGCTTTATAGCTTAAAAATCAAGAGAGAGATCATCCCAGGAAAAAGTTGCTAATCAACACCCTTAGGAGCTACCCCAGTGGTTATACCATTGCCAAACATCAGCAACCACATCAAAGATCTCTCTCTCCACCGAAAACCTCATATAAGACTTACTCTCCTTTTACCAGGCACTTTTTTCTAACTAGAGGGAACATCTCAAAAAATGCTCTATGCTCTATGAAATACTATTTCTTAACGTGTACATAATGTTCCTATGCCTATAGTGGTGACCGGTCTGCAATAGAAATTGGTATCTACTCCGCCATTCATTCAAAAGAGTTTTCATTTTCCTAAGCTCACACACCCTCAAACCCATCTGATGTCCAGATAATAAAGAGGCTTTTTTAAAGCTGCAACTGGCAGGAAAAAAAAATTGCAGGAGAGGGAGCCATCATGGAGTGAATACTAAATAGAAATCAAGAGGTTCCATGCATGGATTACAAGAAAATCCTAGAGGGCCTGGGGTCTGTTCCACATTCAACATTGGTCTGTATCATTTGTTAGACGGGTCCTCCTGTTTGGTGCAGGTCCATCACCCCTGCAGCACATGCTACGGGCAGCCCTGGCCCTGCAGCCACCCTCCCATGCCCAAGGAAGGAGACTCTTGTAACTTGGGCAATCCAAACTCAGGCTTAACCCTATAGCATGCTGCCCATGTGAGGTGGGCTACCACCTGACGTCCTGAAAGTCTGTCTCTCAAAAAGCCCAATTCAGGAAGTGGCACAAACGTGTTCCTTGAATTGGCCTGTGTGACCTAGTCCTTCAGAGTATTCCTGCAGGCAAGGGATGACCTGGCAGATAGTCTGGCCAAGCCCCAGAATGTTGTCATGATATTTATGCTTTATGTCCTCTTTTTCCTACAGCAGGTACCATTCAATATGTTGAAAGAGTTCAAAGAGTGACCTTCTTTGGCATTCCTTCTCCTGGATTTTAAATATTCGTGTGTTTGGGTGTGGTGGGTGTGGTGAGGGTTCCCCTTCAGAGCAGGCCCTCAGAAGTGGTTGCGGGTCTCATTCCCCTTCCTCTCCCTGACCTTAGACACTAATTACAAAACGGCAGAGAGGATCTAGGAGATCCATTTGCTCCAAGGCACGTTCACCAGTGGCCCAGTAAATCCCAGAGCTCATGATGTGAGTTGAACCACAGATTTGTTTATTCTTAATCTGTTTGGAATATTTTAAATCGCTTGACTAACTGAACACAGTCAGGAAGAGAAAAATAATCCTAATAAACTAAAAATGAGAATACTTCAGAATTTCATTTATTTTAATACTGTTCTAAAAATAATTGGAAAATATAAACTCTGCATGGAAACACGAAGCAAATATTTATAGAACAATGGAGATGATATAGTCAGCTGTTTATGAATTTATGAATTTCTTAACAGCTTTTTTCAACTACAAATTGTATAAAATCATCCTAATTTAGAAGCATTATTTTTCCTTACTCATATTTTCGTGAAAGAATTTTACTCAGACTTTATATATCCACCTTTGACATCACAGATGTTTGGTTTTGTCATCATTTAAGCCAATTCTGATGATGATCTACAGTTTTCTGGAAAACGTCATGATCAATTCTGTCCAAATTGAGACAAACGTGTAATGCTGACACAGGAAATTTTATCCCAAGCCACAGGTGCCCATTTCTTAACGGAATAGTTTCCCCCTCTCTATTCAGTGGGTGTATCTCCAACATACTGTCTCAGTTTTTTTTTTTTTTATGTCCCTAAATATTTATTCCTGTTTTTCTTTTTTCATAAATTTATTTTTTTTTGGTGTTCAATTTGCCAACATATGGAATAACACCCAGTGCTCAGCCCGTCAAGTGCCCACCTCAGTGCCTGTCACCCAGTCACCCCCACCCCCCCGCCCACCTCCCCTTCCACCATCCCTAGTTCGTTTCCTGGAGTTAGGAGTCTTTCATTTTCTGTCTCCCTCTCTGATATTTCCTAAGTGATTTATAAAACACTTATTTTTAATGACCTCGATCACTTGCCTGTGAAGTCACATACCCAGAATGATGATGAAAACTTAAAATTTCTTCACACCTCTCTTGCAAGATCTTAGCATGTGACCTTTAAAACCATCTCCAAACAAGCAAACACTGAATTTGTTTCAGGTTCTAAGCCTTACACAAACAGTATTTAGTTGTGCAAAATACCCCATTATAGGAGATACTCAAAGATGAGGCCAGTCTTGATTTCCTGAGGGATAATTACAGGGAAAAAGTGCTTTTTATGCTCAGGCATATACAGTATAGGACTTAAGACTATATTTGGCATGCAGGATATGTAATTGATTTGCACTCTTCTTGAAGCTAAAACACCATCTTCACAGAATATATTTTAGTAGATTGCACGTTCCGGTGATGGCCGCACCAGTATGTGCCAACCCACGTACTCTTACGATGGGATATTGACACCATTCTATAGAGAAGTATGGGGTTTACATTCCCTTGAATCTAGGTTGAGCCCATGAGGGAAGGCAGTGACACCACAGGATTCCAAAGGCTAAGTCATGACAACCATACAACCTCCACGTGGACAACATGGAGGCCTTTGCCCTTGGAATCCAACCCTCATACTGGGAGGAAAAGACAACCAGGGAGAGGCTGCTTTGGGCAATGGCCTCACCTGGAGTCCCACCAACAGGTGAGCAGAGCACAGATGAAGGGACCCCACCAAGCCCTGTGCAAACTGCAGATTCAGATTTCGTGAACAAGATAAATGATGTCACTATTCTCAGCCTCTTAAGTTTTGAGGTGGTTTTTTTATGCTGCAAAAGGTCAATCAGAGCAATGCAGGTTTTTCAGTCAGTAATACATGAAAAAAAATCTTTACGGACTCAAGAGGAAGACGATTTATTTTCTTTCAACACTCAACCTATTTAAAGGGATTTTTGAAAATTTTTATTGCTATTTAATTAATACATTACATCTCTTAGTTTGTGTTTTCTGCAAATGTCACACATTGGGAAAGCATGTCAGACACTCAGACTTTGTTGGCAAAAGTACAAATTGGGGGACACATTCCTGGAAGACAATTCATACGTACCACCCTCCAAAAAACGGGGGCAAAAGTTTTTTATTTTTTATTTATTTTTTAAAAGATTTAAAAAATTTATTCATTAGAGAGACAGAGAGAGAGAGAGAGAGAGAGACGCAGAGACACAGGCAGAGGGAGAAGCAGGCTCCGCACAGGGATGTGAGACTCGATCCCATGACCCCAGGATCATACCCTGGGCTGAAGGCAGACGCTAAACCATTGACCCACCCAGGCGTCCCCCCAAGTTTTTTAAAATGTATATTTCTATGTCCTGGAAATTCCACTCAGGAATTTATCTTGAGGAAATGATAACGGACATATGCTAAGAATAGATACAAAGACGTTTACATTCTTTGTGTTAAAATATTGAACACAATCTGAATCTCAACAACATAGCATTAGAATATTACATGGCTATAAACAATGCAGAGGATGGAGATTTACTGACATGGAAACGGGTCATTATCTGAAGAAATAATGTTGTAAGGTAAGTACGTAATTCCCCTTTCACTATCTTAAAAATGCATGTGTATAAACAGTCACAGATCTAAAAGTATATATACCAAGATTCTAACAGGGATTAACTAAAATTGGTAGGATTGTGGATTTTGTTCCTTCCTTCCTTCCTCCCCTCCTTCTCCGGCTCTTCTTCTTTGCATATCTTTTTCACTTAAAGTTGCATTGCTTTTATAATGAAAAGAACATTACAATAACCTGAAAATTTTTTTTTTGCAGCCGTCTATTGGGTTTTGGAGAGAAACAGAACCAATGCAATGAACCAACAGGATGTGTGTGGGGGTGAAGAGGTTTAGAGAACTGGCTCGTGGATGAGAGAGACTACCATGACGTCCCAAGATCCGCAGGGGGTGGTCAGGCCGGAGACCCCGGGGGGCCAGTGCCCTATCCCTGGGCCAAGCCTGAAGATCTGAGAGCCAGGAGGACCAGTGGTATAATTCTGGCCCAGAGGCCAGTTTGCATAAGACTGGGGAAAAGTAGATGTTTCGGTTCGAGTCAGAAGACAGGAAAAATCTGATGTCCCAGCTGGAAAACGGTCCCTCGCTTAGGAGAGGCAGCCTTTTTGTTCCATTCAGTGATCGCATGCAGCGCATTCGCATAAAGGAAAGGCCGTCAGTTTGTCCCAGGCTACAGGTCCCATGTCAGACTCACTCACTCACAGGGCCTCCCCCACCACCACCGGGGGGCTCAGCGGTGGAGCATCTGCCTTCCACCCAAGGCGTGACCCCGGGGTCCCGGGATCGAGTCCCACCTCGGGCTCCCTGCAGGGAGCCTGCTTCTCCCTCTGCCTATGTCTCTCATGAATAAATAAATCTTTTTTTTTTTAAAGAAAGAAACACTCTCACAGTCATGCCCAGAATAATGTTTCACCAAATACCCAGGCACCCCCACAGCCCAGTCAAGTTGACACATAAAATTAGCCCTAACAGGAAAAAAAAAATTCTATGCAAACCTCACTTGGAAACAAACAAACAAACAAAACAAACAAACAAAAACAGAAATCAAGAAGATTCAGAACTGAGTCTTTTCTGAGCCTCTTAAGTCATTTGTCAAAAAAGTTAGTCGTCCCTTGTTTTAGAATGTGATTTTCCTTAATGGGCATTTTGGTCTTCGTGTGCTGGGGATGAGTAAGAGCATGTGACAGCTGTCGCCCCCCCCCCCCTTTTTTTGCTCTCTGTGCAGCTCACCTGCCGGGGGCGGGTGCTCACAGATCCAGAGAGGGTGCCTGAGCCCCGCACCCTGGGGCCACTCCCCCCCCCCCCGCCGCGAGTCCCCCGGGGGGCTGGGTGCCGACCTGTGTCCTCGCACTGCACCGCCCCGCAGGTCCCACCAGGAGGGTGCGCACCCCAAGCTGCGCTGTGCCGAAGGGGACTCCGAGTCCCTTCATGCAAGCCCCTGTGCACCTGTGCGGCCAGGTGGGCTGGAGGGGGCCCTGCGCCAGAGCCTGTCCTCCCAGCACGACCGTCGCACTGGCAAACGCCGTGGAGCGAGACCCTGCAGCTGGCTCCCGCACTCCTGCAGGCTGGCTGGTGTGGCACCGCTGCCGTCGTCGCTGCCCCAGGCCTGGCGGGCCACCTGCAGCCCCGCCGCCTTGTCGCCCAGCAGGGTCACAGCCGGTGGAGGCCAAGGAATCCGCTGAGCGCCCACAAGCCG
Source organism: Canis aureus (assembly GCF_053574225.1). Taxonomy (NCBI): domain Eukaryota; kingdom Metazoa; phylum Chordata; class Mammalia; order Carnivora; family Canidae; genus Canis; species Canis aureus. The sequence continues at coordinate 54,420,588 of NC_135615.1, forward strand.
GGCCCAAGTCCTTAGGGGCCTGTCTGATGGATCTAGGTGTCCCTGTGGCAGACTTCTGTGTCAGAGACACACACAGGTGCGTGTGGAGTGTGAGTCACGGCGTAAACGTCCTTCTTCTTAGGTTTGGGACCAAATACATCTCAGTGGCACTGATCGAGGCCTCCTCCTCCATTCCACAGTCGACAGAGGTCTTGCTAAAATGAAGATCAATGTCTTGGGTGTGGGAGAGCCACTCAGGCCATCATCTTGTCGTGCTCTGCTGTCCCCACCGCAGAGCTGTGCAACGAGTACCGACGTGAGCAGAGACGATGGACAAGAGAGCCGTGAACCCGCAGGGCTCTGCTCCAGCCGAGGGCCCGGCACCCGGCCCACAAGGTGGCCTCGGGCAGCTCGGGGACCCCAGAGCCCGAAGGGCCTGCCTGGGGGAAACCAAGTCCCAGATCTGTGGCAGCAGCCGCACAGAGGGAGTCACAAGCCCAGGACAAAGGAAGCGGCTGGTGGTAGGAGGCCAGCGGGCCTAGAGGCCGGAGCTGACCTTGCTGCACCTGCGTGGGCCTAAGCCCTCCACCCAGCTGAGGAGCAGCCCCGTGGGGATAGTACTACAGAACCAAAGCACATGCAGGGAGCTCGAAATAAAGCCCATCAGGGGGTCCTGACAATTCAAGGAGTTTACAATCGCCAGCTTCAAAAACCACTGCCACGTGGCACATGAAACATCCACAGGCTCATCAAAAGAAATTACTATGGAAATACCGTACCGCCGATTTAAAACAAACAAGCAAACAACAAAACTATTTTCATACGAAGCTTTGGATGAACTGATGAACGAAGAATTTTAAAATTCAAAATTTCAGACTATATGGCAACAGAATGCATAAACTTGTTTTGATTTACATGCAGATCGTGACGTCACTTGCAGGTTCTTGTGCAAGAAGTTGTCAGAGGAAACATTAAAAGGCCATGGCATAAATTCACACATAAAATGAAATTCAGATGCCCATTTCATGGTTGGATTGTTTGTTTCTTTGCTGTTAAGAAGTTCTTCATAGATCTTGGATACTAGCCCTTTATCTGTATTTGCACATATCTTTTCCCTTCTGTAGGTTGTCTTTTAGTTTTGTTGACTGTGTCTTTTGCTGCGCAGAAGCTTTTTATCTTGATTAAGTCCCAATAGTTCATTTTTGCTCTTGTTTCCCTGGCCTTCATGGATGTATCTTGCAAGAAATTGCTGTGGCCAAGTTCAAAAAGGGGCAAACACATGAACAGAAATCTCACAGAGGAAGACCTAGACATGGCCAACAAGCACATGAGAAAATGCTCCGCATCACCCACCACCAGGGAAATACAAATCAAAACCACAATGAGATCCCACCTCACCCCAGTGAGAATGGGGAAAATTAACAAGACAGGAAACCACAAATGTTGGAGAGGATGAGGAGAAAGGGGAACCCTCCTGCACTGTTGGTGGGAATGTGACCTGGTGCAGCCACTCTGGAAAACCGTGTGGAGGTTCCTCAAAGAGTTAAAAATAGATCTGCCCTACGACCCAGCAATTGCACTGCTGGGGATTTACCCCAAAGATACAGATGCAATGAAACACCGGGACACCTGCACCCCCATGTTTCTAGCAGCAATGTCCACAATAGCCAGACTGTGGAAGGAGCCTCGGTGTCCATCGACAGATGATGGATAGGGAAGACGTGGTCTATGTATACAGTGGAATATTCCTCAGCCATTAGAAATGAAGAATACTCACCATTTGCTTCAACATGGATGGAGCTGGAGGGGATTATGCTGAGTGAAGGAAGTTGGAGAAGGACAAACATGTATGGTTTCATTCATATGGGGAATATAAAAAATAGTGAAAGTGATTATAGGGGAAAGGAGAGAAAATGAGTGGGAAATATCAGAGAAGGAGACAGAACATGAGAGACTCTTAACTCTGGGAAATGAGCAAGGGGTAGTGGAAGGGGAGGTGGGTGGGGGGTGGGGGTGACTGGGTGGCGGGCACTGAGGGGGGCACTTGATGAGATGAGCACTGGGTGTTATGCTATATGTTGGCAAGTCAAACTCTAATAAAAAAATATACATATAGGGGATCCCTGGGTGGCTCAGCGGTTTGGCACCTGCCTTCGGCCCAGGGTGCTATCCTGGAGTCCCAGGATCGAGTCCCGCGTCGGGCTCCCGGCATGGAGCCTGCTTCTCCCTCTGCCTGTGTCTCTGCCTCTCCCACTCTCTCTATGTCTATCATGAATAAATAAATAAAATCTTTAAAAATATATATATATATATACATATAAAAAATTAAATTCAGACAGTCTCAAAACTAATTTTCATGAAAAATCATCTTTTTAGAAAAATAGTTTAGGAAAACAGTTCTATATGTACTAAAAACTTTTATATTATTTTGATATTGGGAATTTATCCTGATGTTGTCATGGTTTATATGTTACTCCTAAGTCTAGTAATGGTACACCAGATTGTCCTCAAAATTAGAAATTGCAGAAAAATATTTTCAATCTTGAGTTTAAGAATGACCACTGTCACTTTCAATATTGCTCTTAAAATAGAAATATTTTGGGGTGCCTGGGTAGCTCAGTAGGTTGAGCATCTGCCTTTAACACAAATCATGATCTCAGAGTCCTGGGATCGAACCCCATACACTGGGCTCCCTGCCTCAGTGGGGAGTCTGTTTCTCCCTCTCTCCCTCTGCTCATGCTATGTCTCTAATAAATAAATATTTAAAAATTTATATGTATAGAAATATTTCAGCACTGCTCAAAGTGTAAGTTTAATGACCTAATAAATTTGGAGAAGTGAGCCAATAAATTATTTTTGAACAATCAAGAGCACATTTATTTATGATAGAATATGACAGTATCAGAAATATTATTCATTATTTTGTTGTATTATTAATTTATTATTATTCCTATTATTAGGTTTTATAATAAAATATTTTTAAGAAAACCTTGTATTTTACTACAGTTAGTGGCACTTCCCCCCCCCCATTATTTATTTTAAAAAGAGATCGAGAGAGAGCAAACAGGGAGGAGGGGCAGAGGGAGAAGGAGAGAGAAACAAAGGCAGACTCTGCACAGAGCCCAACTCAGGGCTCAGTCTCACTACCCTGTCACAACCTGAGCCAAGAGTCAGTCACCCACCAGCCTGTGCTCCTCAGGCGACCCGGCACTTAGTCTTTTTTGAATGTGGACCCCGTATTTTCATTTTGCACGGAGGCCCGCGTATTATGGGTAACTGGCCCTGGATACAATACTGTGTTCAAGTCAACAAAAATATATACTGAGGTGTTGATTAGATGAGCCAATAAAGGGTTGATCAAGAAAAAAAGAGATGCACCTTCAAGAAACTGACATTCTACAATCCTCCAGTTGAATAATGTTCATTTATGGTACAATGTAAGTGTCATATAAAGATCAACAGAAGTATTATGAGAGTAAAGAGGGAGACGGAGCTCATCCTTTTACTTGTGACATCCCAGGACTATCAAGTAGCTTTAGGGGATAACTTACATGGTTACAACCTGAATCGATTTCTGACTCTGGGAGGCTCAGGCCTGGGTCTCCAGTTCCAGTTTACCACCAGTCCCCGACAAGTCACAAGGATCCAGGTGATTCTGTCAAAGGACAATGCCCTCATCGAGCCCTCCTCTGTTACCAGCAGCACGAAGATGAATTGTGGAAGGAGCCCACGACTGGTCCACTCCATGCTGCGATCTCTAAGAGTAGAATGGACGGACACCCTCCCACCCAAGGTCATCAGACGTTTGGAAGGTAAGTGCCCCCCCTTTTAATTTAGGTGCCCTCCCCTATCTGTCCACTTCTCTTGACTTGGGTCTTACGGGATCAACATCTGTGCTAGTAGAGCCAAATCATAGCCAGTGGCTGCTTCCTCTAACCTTCAGACCACTCAACGGCACCTTGCCGCAGCCTACACCACGGCCCTCCAACTTCACCTCGCAGGATTTTCTATGGCTGCTGAGATCCCAGCCGTCCCAGGACCCACTTGGCACCCACGTATGGACAACCCAAAAAGTACAGTACACCCCTTGAGATGAATTTCTCCTTCCATCTGCAGAATGGACAGTTGAGAGATACAGGAGCTTTATGTGGCTTCTCTGAATACATCCACTGAGACCATGTCCTCTGAGACCTCTGTGCTATGCTTGTCCTGGGTCCTGACTCTTCCTCTTTTCCCATCACTGCTGCTCCTTTACAATTTCACCTCTATATGACCTGTTACTATCCATGTAAGTTTTTGTCTCAGGCCTGATGTTTTAGGTGATGCTGCTGAGATACCAACGTGCTGTAGGTGTATTGCTGACCTGACCGTGGAAGGAGTGGTATGAACTGGGTAGGAGAAGGGACTCCAGCCAGACGCCTGAATTTGAATCCCAGCTCCTGCATTTAGCAACTGTGTGACCCCAGACAAATGGCTCGGTGTCTCTGTTTCTTATTGCCATCTGTAGAACTGGATAATAATAGAACTTACTGCCTTGTAAGTTTTTTGAGATTTGATTTATAACCGTTACCATGTGCTTCCTAAATAAGTCTTAAATAATGAAAGGATAAAAGAGTCACAGACTATCTTTGAATTTCTTTGCTAAAGAAATTCTCATCAACAAACAGAACCCACGGGCTGCTTCACCTTGTGATCAAACTGAATATGAGGAATCAAAGATAGAGGTATCTTTGGAGGTAGAACTTGGAATGAGAGAAAAATGAAGCTGAGCACCACCTACTATTTATAGTTGTGTGCTGGAGACCTGATTGTTAAATATTCAGGAATTTCTGAGCCAGCTGTTAAAATGTTATTAGCTTGAAATTGGCCACAGTAGGAGTATTTATACCATGAAAATTGGCAAATGGTACAAATTAGGACTTTAAATTTTTTCCCCCGACTCTTACAAATGCCGTGAAGACTAAGTGGAAATATTTGTTAAGCCATAAAATACTACAAAAATTAGTATTAATATTTGCCTCTCAAACTACATTGATAATGCCTTTGATCTTGGCACTGTTTGGCTCCACCCAAATAACGAGTCCTTGATGCTTCTGGCCATCACTCATTTCTTTCCAAGCGCGCAAGGAAAATAACATGGTGATCCCTATAGGACAACATGGGCTCACTAAGAAGGGCCTTATTCTTCAATCACCTTGCACAAGATACATTATAAATTTCCTCAATTACAATCAAAGTTTAAAAAAAACATTTCAAATGTAAATTTTTTGATACATTTAAAAATTAGGGGCACCTGGCTGGCTCAGTTGGTACAGCAAGTGAATCTTGATCTTGGGGTTCTATGTTTGAGCCCCACGTTGGGTATAGAGATTACCTAAAATAATTAAACAAAAACAAATAAATACTATATATACTATAAAATACTATATAGAGTATTTTTAAATTATTTATTTATATAATTTTGAGAGACCAGGACTATGTTCAGTTCTTTGTTCTCCATCCCTATCCTCACCCCTGTTCACTGACTTTGCCCAGTTCTCCTTTGTCTGTAGTACTGTCTCCTCCCCCATGCTGGCTTACCCATTCCCCAACCTCCCACCTGGCCCACCATTTTTACTTCACAGATCTCTGTCCCTGCATCAGTTTTCCTAATCTTCAGAATCAGGAGGGATGTGCCTTTCTACATATTCCCATTGTAGCCTTCTTGGACCTAGAAGAAAATAATTTATTCCTGTATTAGAAGAGCCAGCTTGCAACCATTTATAAAGAGATGACTTCTGAGTATTCCCACAAAAAGATGTTCAAGATCCATTAAGTGTAAAAATACAAAAAGAAATACATAGTTTGTCTTTAGTAGCATTTATACAAAGAGATACGTTTGGAAATATGTAGAAGAAATTCCAGTGGTCATCTCAGATGAGGGAGTTTTAGTTTTCATTATACGCTATATTTTACTGTCTTTTTTTCCATAATAAAAAGAGAGAAAGAAGCAAGTTTGCTTTCTCTTAAAAGTCTATGCATTTCTTGTTTATTGTTGTATCCCCAACACTGAGTGCAATGCCCATAGTAGGTACTCATTAAAAACTGATAAATTACTTTATAGCTTCCGCTCCCCAATAATTCCTACATGGATACATTTTCATAGAAGAGTAGTTTTTCTATAGAAGAGCTTACTGGTATGAGTAGAAAATTAGCAAATGAATCATGAATAGTTCAGAAATTTACAAGCTAATGTCTAACAGATGACACAGATATGTGCACACAATCTCACTAACATAAATCACCCACTCAGGATTCCTAAAACTACAAAGTATTTATTTTCTAATAAATCATGGGAGAGAAAGGATGCTGAGAGCAGAGGGACCATTTCTGAAGTCTCTGGTCACATCCAAGAACACATGGATCCTCAGATTTCACCATTAATGTTGGATTCACTCCATGGCAAAGACTCTTACTATTATCACTTAGGCCCTCTGGTCCTCTGTCTCAGTATATTTCAAGGAATATTTTATTGAAAGTGTTTTCAGCATGTATGAGTTGGGTATACATACTAGACATTTAATTCAAGCAGACCTAACTTTCCTGTGGTCTGTGGCTTGAACTGAAGAGTAGGTCACCAATGGGAGCAACCCCCAAAAATCTAACTTTAGATTTGAAACTATATTTACTTAATTGAAAATGTTATATCATATACATTTGTATATATAATTTTCTCCTTGATAAGAAAAATCTCAACTTCTTATTAAGACCATAGACCCCCATGGTTTGACTCCTGCCCATCTCTCCAGCTTATTTCTTTCCATTCACTCCCTTCTCCCAAGTCTTCCAGTCATACTGCCTTTGCTGTTTTTCAAATACACCAGGCTTTTTCTGGCTTCAGAGTCTTTGTACCCATTGGCCCTCCAATGGAAAGATCTACCTGGCTGACTGCTTTTGGTTTGCATCTCAGTTCAGACAAATCCTATTTGCCAGTGACGGCTTCCATGGCTCCAGATCGGAACAGTGCCCACCTCTGTCCCCCACCTCTACTTGGTCTATCACAACACGTGCTTTGTAAACAAATATCATTTATCATCATCTGAACTCATCTTGTGCATTATTATCCCTTTGCCCCTTGGTTTCCATAAGACGGAAAATGCAGATAACTTTGTCTTTTTTATTCATATCACCCCAAGCCAAGAAAACAGAGTAGGAGCATAAGAAATAGAAATGAATGACTCAATCAAGTCTCAGAGGTCTTTCTAGCCATGTGATCCCCGCTCTTTTCATGGAGAAAGAAGCAAATGATGTAGCTTCAGGAGGCCACAAACTTGCTTGAGCGAAAGACACCCCTGCACACTTTTAAGAGAACTGCTGTGCTACAAAATGCTCCCAACGCCCTTGGGGTTTGGAAACTGGAGAGCTGAGCAGATTGGAGGCTGCAAGGCACAGAAAACTTCCCTCAGAATACTGAGTAGGCCATTGCTTTGGTTTTATAAACTATTTTTGGAAATCTTACATGGGGTCAAGATTCAGAATGTTCACCAATTCCATTGGATTTCATGAATGTTCTGTATTTTTGATGTACCTGTGAATGAGATTGAGAAAAAACAATCCCTCTTAAAAAGCAGTTATGCATGTTGTCTGGGAGACATGATAAAGAATTAGAAGAAAGTAACATTTTTGACATCTACAACGTCTTTTTCATATAACTTAACAGTTTCTGTCCTATAAGCATCATTAGCCCCAGTTTGATAAAACTGTTAAGAAAGACCACACAGAACTGGATTAAGCCCCTAGTTTGTCAATCAGGATGGTCTTCAAAGCTCCAAAGCCCTCTCTTCTGCCTCACAAAGCTTCTCATGAAGCCTTTGAATAGTAGCAATCAAGAGTTCAAGATAAGGACACAGACAATTATACTACAGATCCCCTAGCTCTTGAATCCACTCTAATATATTCTAGAGTTCCATGACTAACTTTTGTCACCCTTTTATTTAACAGGATTTTGGCCAAAACCTGTTGCCTCAGTGATTCAAATGGCTCTGCGAAGACAACTTCACTGTTAATAGTAGCATGTTCTTTAACATAAAAATCCTGATTCTGGCCTCCTATGTTTACATATATTATGACTAGCTTTTATTTTTTTCATTTTTACATTCACATTACTATATCACTGTATTTTTTTATATAAGCCACCTCAAAGTCATTGTGAGATTAAGCTAAGTATAAAGAATAAATTATACTTACTGTGATAGATTACAATATTGTCTATAAATTTTCAGCTTCCTTTATCCATGGCCTTTGCCATATGCCTTAACTCCTCCAAGAAGAAGTGGAACCTCTTTTCCTATCCCTTAAATCTGGGCTACTTTTGTGACTTGCTTTAGCCAAGAGAATATGGCAAAAAAAGATAGCATGGTGGTTCTATGGACTCAAGCCTCGAGGCCTTGAACGCTTTTCATCCTCTTGAATCCTTAAGATCACCACATGAATAAGCCCAGACTGCCTTTCTGGAGGATGAGAAACATATGGACCATTGGTCCACTGTCCCAATCAACAGCCAGTCATATCTCAGAAGCAGAAACATCTAGATGGTTTGTCAATCATACCAGGTTCGTAAGGGTGCCCAGCTAAAACTAGAACAACTATCCAGTCGAGCCCAGCCTAACTAAGCTAAGCGGTTGTTTTCTTAAATATCTAAAGAAGCCATATTACCTGATAAACCTATTTTCATAATAGCCTTTATCACATATGTGCTACTACTATAAGTCATTTGCTTACATGATTCTAGGCTTTTTGAGGTTGATATAGTCTTCGTTCTACAGCTGATCCTTACAGAGGTTTAGTGAGTCATTTTTCTTCTTTTCTTATGGTCAAGTAGATCAACTTACTGAATTACAACTACAGGAAATTTAGGTAGAGCTCCTTAGCTTTAGATTTTCTAGTATCTCACTTATATACCACCTTCCCATTTGGCTTCCAATTAAACAGACCAAAGGAAAAAAAATCTATGAAGACTGAAAAACTTTTACAAAGCATTCTTATTTTGCTTCAAAAGTAACCTTAGAACACTGAAAGGGAGAAACAAAGTCAAGTTACACAGAAGAACTAACTCATCAGGGGAGGTTCTGCCCATCTCCTGACAGACTTTGATTAAGTACTGAGGAAGCCACAGGCCTTCTGAAGAATCCAGCCTGTTCTTGGTTGCCTGAACATCCCTGAAGGTTATTCTGTAGATCACTCCTCAGAGGGCCTTTGAGAATACAAATTACTCACTTGGAAATTTATGGGATGATATGTCTTGAGAATGTCTTTGAAGGTACACAAATGAACATTCTGTTTTCCTGACTACAAAACTCAGACTGTACCAAATCACAGGCCAAATTCTGTTTCTTCTCCTTGTCTCTGTCCACCAAGCATCCCTCCCCAGTGAACAGACATAAATCAGCCTCCCAGTGTGAGAATCTAACAACTTCAGGAGAGACTGGGGGTAAAGAACAGCATCCTTTCATGTTGATTCTGCAGTGTATAACTGGTAAGACTTGAGATCTCCTCCAGTAAGAGGCAGGTTAGACATTCCAGTGGTTGGCTGAAGGTTATATTATGGAAGGATGAAACAAGGTGAGAGATAACAGAATGTTGCTCAATAATCACATCTGTGCTCAGAAGGGCAAAAATATAAATTCATACACTAAAATCAGCACTTTTTAAACATTTCTCCTTGATACCCAAAGAAGACAAGATGCATTCCATTTTTCTTATACTCATTCTGCCTTCATTTTTACTTTGTTTCTTGTTGTTTCTGAGTATTTTCTCTATTCTATCAATCCCTTTCTTCCCCCAAGGACTCTGTATATGTGTGTGTGTGTGTGTGTGTGTGTGTGTGTGTGTCTGAGTGTAGGGGCGATGGGCTTTGGGGACAGTGGAGGCAGGGATGGATGGACCCAAGAATGAGAATGAGGGGGATGGACTCATGTAAGTCTAAGAAAAGTAAAAAGCCATCTAGTAAAAAATATATCCAACTGGATAACAAATTCAATTTACAAGTCTTAGGAAGGACTGAGTTATAATGAGCCACATTAAATTTGATTGTCACAAATTTTCAGAAGGACCCTCCTCATACCTCACCTCCTACAATGACAGTTATAAATCAATTCATTAACTAATAGCTCTTTGGGTTTGGCCCTCTGCCAACTAACACCCCCTATCGTCTCTGCTTTTTAGTATCAAATACAAATTTATATTCTTCACTTGTACCTTGTTTATTAGACTAATCTCATATCTCACTACTACTCATTAGGGTAAAAGTCTGCCAGCCTCCTAGGCAGAAAGGGTAACTGAGTGCTCCAACTTAGGGTTCCCCTGTGGTGTTCCTGACTGATGGGGAAAGGGCAAGTGAGCCTGGAAATTCAGGGGAGAGATGATGCTGCAGTGTAGACATGAGCAGACATTACAAATTAGCTTCCTGGGTTTGTGTTCTGTAAACTCATTGTATGGCCTCTTGTTAAAGGAAAAAGAATTCTCAAAATTGTTAGTGCTAAGAAATATTTTAGTATTTTACTTAATTTCAAAAAGAAATACCAAACAGATGCATATAGCTGTACTACTACCCTATAATTCAAATAAATCTAAGTTATTGAATTTTGCTTTTACAAATTTCAATTTATACATTCTTATAATTTAATGAAATGGAAGATTTTGGTTTTTCTCAAATGAAATCATCCCTATTCGATCTAAAAATACAAAGATGCATGGGCATGCTTAATGACTCTTTTCTTTTTTTTTGACTTGGATCTTTTATTTTTGAAAACTGTTGAGTCACAATTTTTGTTTGTTAAACAATTTAATTTTTAGTCATCAACTTATTAGGCTGATGAGCCATTTAAAACTGTGTAGCCAAATGCAATACTGGGAAAAAAACATTAAATTTCGTTGGAGAAAACATTTTGCCTGCATTTTTGTAACTCCCCATTCAGCCTCCTTGACCTGCTCCATGTGCATAACTAACCAGAAGCGCACCCACCACCATGCTTGCTGGCAGCACCGTGGGGGTGGCTGCTACGACTGAGGCCCTTGTGGAGTTAGGCCTGCCTTGGCTGCCATTTGCTGAGAGTATTCAATTTGGGCAAACACAAATGCCAATTCAGACACGGAAATTGAGTATGGCACGCAATTACAAGGTGATTGTTCAATGTCCAGAATGATTTATAGTGACGTGTGTCAACGCTCAAAGCAAAAATTATCACAGAAATCCTCTACCTCAGAGGACACATCCATGCCTACAAAATATCTTCCCAGTTTATTGTTTTGCCTGGGACTACCTGGCCTTGCTAATAGGTCTGCTACTTAAACACTGTTAATAACTTTCTGGAATTCAGAAATGCGGTACAGAGAACTCACTGGTACAGTGGGACTGGAGGAGGAGGAATTATATATAAAAGCAGTTGCTGGGATGCCTGGGTGACTCAGCGGTTGAGCGTCTGCCTTCGGCTCAGGGCCTGATCCCAGGATCCAGGATCGAGTCCCACATCGGTTTCCCCATAAGGAGCCTGCTTCTCCCTCTGCCTGTGTCGCTGCCTTTCTCTCTGTGTCTCTCATGAATAAATAAATAAATCTTAAATAAATACATTAATACATAAAAAAATAAAGGCACCTGCTAATTGAAGATAAAAAGATTATTTTTGTTCAAAAGCGCTCCTGATTTAGGTTTACTCTTCTCCCTTAGATAACACAAACTAGAAAGTTAAAAAGGTAATTCCTATAAGAAACAGTAGTTTAAAAACTTTATATCTGTGAATCCACATCTCAAGACTATTTTTGAGTTTGTCACGGTAAAGGCTGCCCCTTCATGGAATTTTAGTATCTTTTGGTGGGGGAGAGGGGATCCTTCGGCAACTAGAGAAATGAAAAAATAACTAAACTAAGCAAAAATATTTTCTGTTCCCTTTAAAAAGTTAACCTAAAAGCCCAAAAGATGATTTTGAGTTCTGTTAGATGGCAAGTGTCATACAAGGGGGCTACGTCGTCCACCAGGGCACTCAAAATTCTTCATTCAGCACCTTATTTCACTTGGTGTACCACGCATTTCCCCCTCAAATGTCCAGCTCCTATGTGTACCTCATAACCATATACACCTTCCCCACACCTTGCAGTAACTCAAGTGTCATTGTCTCCCCCAGTTTCCTACTTCTCTGTAGCAAAATATGCAGACATGCTAGCCGCGGGATATTGTTTCCTGGCACTAGGTTGAAATAATTCTGGCAACTGAGACCCCAGAGAGATTTCAGAGATTTCACCATCTGAGTGGCTAGCTGAGTTGCTTAAGATCATAGACCAACATAATAGCTCAGAGGATTATTGCAATATTGGGGAAAACATTCCAGAACAAGTCATCACTATTTACAGTAATAGCTTAAAAATGTTCCCAACATATAACTCTACTTGACTTAAAATATAACTATTCTGTATATAAGTACAGACCTATAGAAATTGGTGTGTCTGTACACATATCAGGGTAGGTAATGATATGCTCTCCAAGAACAAATCATTTGGTTTGTTTTGAAGAAATATACACTTTTCTTTTTTTACCAAGAACACCTCCTCCCTATTTTTCGAATAGATTCTTGTAGCGGAGCTGCTAGTTGTCCTCTACTACCTGTTCTCATCTTCTTTTCTAGTAAGGCAGTTTTTAACAGGCCATGGCTGCTCTAAATCGATGCCCCGTTCCTCAGCCTTCTTGCAACTGAGCCTGGTCCTGTGAGGAAGGTCTGGTCAATGAGAAGTAAACCAAAATGTCAGAGAGCAGCTCCTGGGAACCTTGCGGGAGGGTTGGCTGACACACGCCCTTTGTCTCTCTTTTTCATCACTTCACCCCTCCTGCTGCCTGGGAACAGATGCCACCTTGCACCATGAACATGAGGTCACACTGCACTGGAAAAAGCCCAGTGAACTGTTTTCTAAGGATTTCCTGGAGCAGAGCCACACACTACCAGCCCCGCACTATTTTATCCTCTCTCTTTTCCATGAGAGAGATCCATGCATGTTTCTTGAGCTCTTTTGAGTTTCTAGAAGTTCTATAAGTTTCTGTAAGTTGGGATTTTTCTGTTGCTTGTACATCAACCTCAAGTTACGAGATTCAATCGGGTATGGAGCAAATTGCTAAGTCCCCACCCCACAGCACTGACAGAGCACGAAGATATAGGGGGATACGGGAAGAGGCATTACATCTACCTGGAACAACAAAGGATTTTGAACAGATGCCTATTAAGACGAGAGGGACCATTTAGAACGAAAGTAGAGGATCTGTCCCAAGTCCACACAGGATAGGGTGAGGGTGAGTCAAATGTCAAGAGCTGTTTGAACAGCTTGATGGGATGAAATGAGGTAATCCAGACCCAAGGCCTCTTGGTCATAGGCTCAGAGGTTGGAAAGGAAGACTAGATGGAAGGGACTTTGAGAAGGTGTGTGGGCTTGGCTTGCAGGAGCTCCCCCTGCCCCCTGCAAGGTCCCACATGCGGAACAGCCCTGGGCAACTGCACTCTTGTCCCTTTAACGCCCCCACTGCAAAAATAACCCCCAGCTGCTCCAGTCGTGTGGGAGGGCACAGGGACCAGCCCGGCCCTACACTCCACACTCGGAGTTCTGAGAGGGAAGGGCAGCCCACTCAAGCAAGCATCGGATGCCTGAGGATTCCCCTTCCTTTTCCAAGGGTGGCAGCTGCAGCAAGAAGGAAGGAGCCCTGGATAAGGCTCGCAGTCCCACATACTTGGGAAGTACACAGGAACTGAGCAGAGGAGGTAGCCCTTCCTGGGTGCCCAGGCCCCACCCAAGACAGAGTGAAAAGTACAGGGGCCCAGGGCTAAAAAAAAAAAAAGGTCCACAGAAAGCCCCCACCTAGGCGGAAGTCAGGGCTCAAATGAACAGGCTCCTGTCTGCCTCCAGCATCAACCCCAGGAAGGGACAGCTGGTGTGACCTGGGCGGGACCACAAGAAAACCAGCTGGAACTAAGGCTGTAGGGACTGGAGCCCAGCAACGTCCACTTGACGTGGAAAGGCACGTGCCCCCACCCGGAGCATGGGGCGCAGGCCGGAGAGACTAGGAAATTGCCTGGGTAATCCAGGGAAGTTGCAGGTCTTTCAGCTCCGCACTATTTCAAGGTAAAGGAGTTTATTTCTACCTGTTGGTTCAAGTGTCTGCCTCATCATTTTCTTAATAGGGCTCAGACATAGGCCCCCTGTGACAGGATGACACACTTGTGTGCTCTGGTGACTCCTTTTGATGTGGAGACTTCCTCCGTTGCAGTCCTGTAGACACTTGGGCTAAGAAGACAGATACCTCCCACGCAGACAGGCCTCTCCATGTCTCAGCCCGACGGTCTCCCACTCATGAATTTGTACATCACTTCGGTGAAAGTGGCCAGAGATTCTCTAGTAACTAGAACAAGCAGACAGAAGCACAAGGGCACCCGGAGAAGTACTGGCCAAGCGCCTGACTCAGGCTGCCTGTGTCAGCTTGATAAGTCCTCCAAGGCACCCTACTATCACTGCAGTGCGAGGACTGCTGGGGGGAGACGTCGGGATGATGCAGATGATGCAAAATGCTGTTAACCTTGACTCACCCAGTTTTTAGATTAATTAGTTTGAGTATCAAGAGACTTGCTTTTCTTCTCTCTCCCCCTTTCTCCCTTTGGTCAGCTCAAAGCTCTCAAGCACCACACCACCCGAAAGCCTGCTCTTCGAGTCTCACCACCCAATGTACCGGTGAGATCCTTCGTTCAATGATATGACCACATTAGATCGTTTCCTATTACTGAAATAATCTCCACTCGCTCCTCACCCCCAACTAAACACTCTCGGGTGTTCTGAAATGAAATCACCAAATATTCAGTGAGCACCTACCGTAGGCATGCTGAGGGTTATAATGAGATCAATAAGACATAAGGGTGGTCTTTGAAGAGCTCCTGTTCTATTTGGGGAAGACACACACGCACGCGTGCACACGCAAAGTCAGTGTTCAAAGACAGCAACTGAGAAGACACATTCAAGGCTTGGTTTGTTATTTTTCCAAAGGCATGGACATAAACTGTTGTGTTATTTAATTGGGGGGGGGGGGGGACCTGTAGCCTAAGTCACAAAGGAACCAAATACAACTGTGACAGTCTAGGTTGTGAGTTGAACGGCATCCCCCTACCAGAATTCCTTTGTTGAAATCCCACCCCCGGTGCCTCAGAATATGCCCTTATTCAGAGACAGGGTCTTTACAGAAATAATTAAACTTAAATGTGGTCAATTAGTATGGGCCCGAATTTACCAGTAGGACTAGTATTGTTTTAAGGCAAAATTGGCAGAGACACAGCCATAGAGAGAAGGCAAGATGAAGGGACACGAAAGGATGCCCATCTGTAAGTCACAGAGAGAGGCCGCAGACATGTCCCTCACAGCCTTCAGAAGGCAACAACCTTGCTCACACCTTGATTTCAGACTTCTAGCTTCCAGAAATGAGAGAGAATACATTTCTAGGTCACTTTTAAAGCCATCTTGTCTGCAGTACTCTTTTATGGAAGACTGGGGAAAAGAATACAGCTTGACGCATGAGTAAGATCCGAGTAAGCCCAGGAAGATGAGGAGAGCCTAAAAGGTGAGCAAAACAGCAAAAACAATATAACCAAGCCAGTCAGGTAAGGAGTCTTCAGGCCTGTGTGTTCTACACTGAGGAATTTGGAATGTCCCTACTGATTGACCTCCAGGAGCAGGACCCATGCTATTGAGAGGAAGACAGAAATGCTAATCGTACCACGAGGAACAAAACACTTGCAGTATATTGACTATTCAGCTGGGAAAGAGGCAAGAATCAAAAACAGATCTTCCTTAGAACCTGTGTGCACAGGGCCCCCGCGCTTTGCACAGACCAGGGCAGATAGGCAGGTGAGCCATGAGAGGGTGGGGCTTGGGCAGCAGGTACATGTACAAATGTGCAGTGAGAACTGGGAGAAAGCAGAGCTGGAGAAAGGATTTGGATTATTAGAGGTGGAGATTGAAGCTGTGACAGTGAAATTTCCAAGGGAGTTCTGAATAGAAAATAATAATAATAATAATAATAATAATAATAATGGGAGTGAGGGAGAACAGAACCCAGCCCCTCCTGTACCATTGTAAAGAGTGAGAAGAGTAAGGAGACAGAAGTGTATTCCTCAAATTCTCCAGAGAAATTGAACCAACAGGATATGTACAAATAAATAGATTTATTATGAAGGACTGGCTCACAGGGGCTGGGAAGTCCATAGTTCCAGTCCAAACCCAAAGGCCAGAGCACCAGAGGAATGGCCCAAGCAGAGAGCAAATCCACCCTTCCTCTATATTTTTGTTCTTTGCAGGCCCTCAACAGACTGGATGATGCCCACCTGCCTCAGTGAGAGCTATCTTTACTTAGTCTACAGATTCATATGCTCCTCTCTTCCAGAAATATCCTTCCAGACACAACTAGGAATAATGGCTCCCAGGTAAGTGAGCAGCCTGTATTCTGTTCAAGTTGACACGTGAAACTAGCCATCACTAGAAAGTACCAGCAGAGTGGCAGAGGGAGCTTCAGGGTTACAGCATCAAAGCTTGGGGGAGGGGATGGGGGAGGCATCAAGGCTTGGGAGTGGGAGGGGAACACAGCAGCATGGTCGTGGTGCTCCGAGGGCAAAGAGGAGGAGGCCTAAGAAGTGGTGGCTGATTAAAGGTTACCGGTGACCTTTGAGAAAGCGGTTTCGATGGTATAAAAGAGGTGGGAGCCGAAGTCAGAGAAGTCAGATTCCTGGGCTCGCAGGAAGGAGTGGGTGGGAGGATGTGCAAGTGTAGCAGAGGCTGGCTTTCGGGGCTCTCGTGATGAAAGCAAGACGAACGATGGAGTCATGGCCCAGCAAAGCAGATGGAAGTAACTTCACATAAAGGGTTCTGGGGTCACAGAGACCCAACAAGCCCCACCCCAACTCCTTTATGGCCAAAATCTTGCATTAATCAAATGGCTTAAATCCGTGTAGACTTAGGTATCTGATTTAAAAATGGCCACAGTAATACCTGTGCCCAAGAGTTGCGATGATCCTATGAAAACAGAGTAGGTAACTCGCTTATTTTAAGTGTCCGGCACATAGTAAGTGCCAAAAGCTGATATAGGTACCAAAAACGGATACTGTGGAAGAGCTCTGGAACCCCAGCTTCTTATAAATAGAGTTGCCAGGTAAGACACAGGACTCCCAGTTAGATTTTCATTGCGGAAAATCCCTACTGTTTAATACAAGTGTGTCCTAATTATTGCGAGGCCACACTTAATGCTAAAAAACCACCTGTTGTTGGTGCCATCTTCTGCCACTGGTAGCATCACAGTGAGTGGATTAAAACAATACAAATTTATTATCTTCAAGTTACACAGGTCAGCAGTCTGACACGGTTCTCCCTGGGATAAAATCTGCTTCAGCAAGACTGGAAGACCTCATTCCTGCCAGAGGCTCTAGGGATCAGTCCACTTTCTTACCTTTTCCAGCTCCTGAGGCCCACTCACATCCCTTGACCCACAGCCGTCTCCCTCCACCCTGAAGGCAGCACCATCGCATGGCTCCCATCCTCCTCCTTAGTCGTCCTGCCCTCTGATTGCAGTTGGCAGAGGTGCTCCAGTCTTAGGACTCTCATTCATTGGGCCCAGCTGGATGATGGAGACGCCTCCTCCTCCTTCCAGGCACCTGCGCTTAATCACATCTGCAAGCTCTTTTACCCCATTACACATTCAAGAGTTCCCAGGATCAGGAGATGAGCCTTTGTGGGGGTGGGAAGGGGGTGTGGGGGTGTGGGGTGGACATTATTCTGCATACCACATTGTTTACCTAAAACTCTAGTTTAACTAGGTATCCTGTTTTTTGCTAAATCAGGTGACTGTGACCCTACCTATAAGACTTTAATTAATGAGGGAAAAAAATATGCTTATGTCCCTCCCCCACCCCTAGAACCCCAACTATACCTTCTATTACTTCTTGCCATTTTACAATCAACTGTATGCGTTTCACTTGACCCCTGTTACATAAATGGGTTTGAATTCAAAAATTTGATGGAACAAATCTATAGCTATTTAGGGGAAAGAAAAAAGAGAAAAAATATATAAAGAGAAATTATACTTTATTTGGATTTTCGTTCTGAAGTGCAATTTCAATTCACCTAATAGAATTTAGTAAAGAAAAATAGAAACCATTCTAGGTATTTCGGGTGGGGGAAAGAATTTAATACAGGGAACTGGATGCATACAAAACTCCTGGGACGGTTGGAAGAGGCGAGGTCGGGGAAAGACACAAGCTTTCAAATATGCTGGGAGCTTCCAGAGACAGGAAGCTCCAGGGACGGAAGGAACCTGCTGACCCTGATGTCATCTGCTTCCAGCTCCGAGGTGGATGATTCACAGGAGAATGTCTGGGCTTCTATACAAACTCTGCCCACTTCTGACAGAAGAGCAATAATGTGGCTTCTACGTCTCTCCTCCCTTCGAAATCTCACGCCAGCACCTCAGGTCATCAGTGTAGGTCCTGAAACTACTGGCAAGGGATGCTGGGAAATGTGATTCCTTCTCACAACCAGCAGGAAGTGCCTAACGGGTAAGAAGGCCTCTCTAGCTAAAGAAATGAAGGACCCCAAAGAATTGAAAGCAGAAAACTTTTGCCAAAAGAAGAAGTAAAATCATTATGCCTTTTATTATTGTAAAATATCCAAACCCTTATGGACCCAGCTGCAAGTTTTTCTTTGCAAACAATACTTTGTTGTGGGCCTGGGCAGCATGTGTCTTCTGCTCAGGTCCTGATCTCAGGGTCTCGGATGGAGCCCAACCTCGGGCTCCCCATGAAGTGGAGTCTGCTTCTTCCTCTCCTTCTGCCCCTCACCCCCGCTCATGCTCTCCTCTCTCTCTCTCAAATAAATAAATAAAATATTTTTTAAAAAAACAAAAAAACGATGCTTTGGTCATTCGCTGTGCCTGTTCCATTGTCTTCTAGGTTGTCCTGCCCCTAGGATTTCACGGACTACATACTCCTGGCTATTAGGATTTTATTTTTCCCCATCTAAAATGGCAACATATAAAAAGAGGAATGTTGCTAAATCTGTTTGTCCCTAGGACTCATTCCTGACTTATTATCTGTTGCTATGAGGACAAACTACCCTCTAAAACTTAGTGTCTTAAACAATAATTACCTTTTTATTTTCCTTCACAGTTCTGTGGGCTTGGAATTCAGGGAAGAACGGGGCACTTCTGCTCCCTGTGGTGTCAGCAGGTCACTCAGCTACATTCAGTCAGTGGCTGGCAGGGCTTGAAGATCCAGGGGACCCCACGGATGTCTGGTCCTTGGGGTCTCCCCTATGGCTTCTCTCCACCCACGTGGCTAATGTGGTCTTCCCCCCAGCTCAGGCTCAGGTAGAAAGACCCCACGCCTTGTGGCTGGGCTCCCAAGAGACGAAGTGGCACCTGCCAGGGAACCAATCCCAGAAGGTCCCCTCTGCTCTCTGCTATTGGTCAAGGAAAGTCGAAAAGCCCTAATTCAAGTGGAGGGAAAACGGGCTGTGCCTCTTGAATGGTCGAACAGCACGTGCTTTTGGAGAGGGGAGCAACTGGCCGGTGACCCCCTTTGTACGGGGACTCGACTGTTCTCCCAGCTACAAACCTTGATACTTATTCTCTTCCTCTATCCTCACATCACAATTTGGAGCATGCTGTTTTGAACTTTAACTCTTATCCTATTTCTTCTTAGCCATCGGTGGCCTCTTAACAGTTTTTGCTTATGTAGCCTATTCATAATATTCGAGCAAGTAATTCAGATTCATATACATATATATGCAAGGATGGTACACAGACGTAGTGCTGCCAATCCATGTGTTAAATATTATTTAAGTTCAACGTCCTTCTTCTGTTTTAACAAGCATAACTACAAACAGAAGATCTTGTATTATTTTTTACACTCCACTGTGAGGATCACCAATGTGTCCTTCCATTTTGGTCTCATGAAAGCTTTCTTGATTTTTCTCTTTAATTCCCTCTCTAAGCTGCAACTGCCTACCCATGAGATGACTCCATGATCTGGCTTCTCTTTTTTATCCCTTTCCTTTGCCGGGACATATCAAATACCTAATAGAGCTTGGCTTTGTCCCACATTTCATAGTAGGCATCTAATACCTAGATATCTATATTTATATCTATATATCAAGGTCTCGAATCTGAGTATTGCCAAAGCTTAAGATTTACGGCTGGATTTGCTCTTCTTTTCTTCATGTTCAGATCCTTTTTTTTTTTTTTTTTTATGTTCAGATCCTTAATGGTTGCTTAGGGCTCTCCAGCTAGTCAAGGACCCTCATCCCTCCTTAAAAAAAAAAAAAAAAAAAGCCATTTGGGAACACTGATTATAATTCTCAGAGTTCTAGCACCGGTGCCAGCAAATAGTAGGTGCTTAATAAATGTCTGTTATCCTAAATGCTGGCCTCTTCACATTTAACCATCCAAATAGAAATGTGCAGTTTGCTTCACAAGGCCTTACCAAGGAATCCTGAGACGCACAAATGCGTGCTTTTTAGGATACAAAAATAAAACTCAAATCATCCCAGAAAGCATCGGCTAGAAGGTAAAGCAGAAAGCATATATTGGACACGTTAATTTTCTTCTGGTCCTTAAAAAAGTGGGGCGGGGGGAGGTGTGGAAACCGGAGGGGCGTGCCTGAAGGCCCGGAGCAAGGGGAGAGGGATTCCAAGTGACCCCTTGTGATGGGCAGCGCGCTTCTCACCAGGATCCTCTCCAAACAGGCCTCAATGGGGGAGACGGAGGGGGGCCGGCCTCCTGCTCAGCCAGGCAGGAAGCAGGGGGCGCCCAGGACTCCCAGAGCCCGGGCAGGGCCTGCGCAGGGCCTGCGCAGGGCCTGTGCTGGCCCCGGCTGAGCTCTGGCCGCCCAGGGGACCAGGCCTCGGGGCCCCGGGGCAGGCCTGGGGGGCTCTGCCTCTCCTGTCCAGTTGAACACGGGTTCTTGCTGGTGCCCCGCAGCTGCCGAAGGCGGACTGCAGCGCCGGCCTGCATGGCCGAGGCCTACGGAACGTTCTCGGCTGGTTCTTGGAACTCAGCCCTGGGGCAGAGGGTGGGGCAAGTGCTGAGAAGCAGGAAAGACGTGCAGGGGTGCAGGGGGGTGGTGCTGGGGGCTTGAAGGGACCCCCATCCCTGGCTGCAGCCCCTGCGTCCCTTCCCTTGTCAAGCTGCTGTTCTGATGGCTTTTAGCGT
Source organism: Canis aureus (assembly GCF_053574225.1). Lineage (NCBI taxonomy): Eukaryota > Metazoa > Chordata > Mammalia > Carnivora > Canidae > Canis > Canis aureus. Next base: position 54,441,817 of record NC_135615.1, read on the forward strand.
GACAGTTCTTTCTCTAGCAAATGCAGAGGTTAGAGCTGCGGGGCCCTGGACTCCCTGTGGGGGGAGCAGCACCCCGATGGACAGGGAGGTCTAGCTGCTGGTTAGAGCAGTACCCCACTCCCCCCACCGGGCACTTGCAGCTCCCTCCAGGCTCCAGGCTCCCCTCCAGGTGTGGGGCGGGCGGGGGGGGGGGGAGTGCGGCTGCTGCTCTACTTGAACCCTTCATGACATTTGGGGACAGTGACAAGCCCCCTGTCACCACTGGCGGGAAAACATTCCTCTGAGCTTTCCCAGCACTTGTGTTCCCCCCGGGCCCTGCTCCCCAGCCCCTGGGCTTCTACCCATCACCCATGAACCAGAAAGGTCAGGGTACCCAGGGCCCCTGGCTGCTCTGAGTGCTCTGACCGCCTGGCCTCGTCTTATCAGGGGCGCTGGAAAAGCCAGGAGGATGGGGGGCCCTCCCATGATCTGCGGTTCTTCACCTTAGAATACCACCTCCTGACCTGGAAGAGATCGGGCCCTGGTGGGTGCCCCGTTTCTCCACCCAGCCCCCCGAAACCCTAGAAATGTCTCTGTTCAGAGGGGTGCAGCCGAGGGCGGAGACTCTAGCTGCCCTGGCCCAGCCCAGCCTTCGCACGTTGCTACCAAGCTCGAGGGGGATAGGGGGCCACGCTCCGAACCCCCGAGCCCTCATCTCCGCACCTGCCACTGTAACCACCGTGCCCACATATTCAGCGAGGCGGCGGGGCGCACGGGAGGCGGAGAGCACATCTCTCCAGGTTTCACAGGAAGACTGGGCCCGTGGGCCCGCTGCTACTCTTCACACCCCGCGGCCCAGCCACGTCCAGCTCCCGAGTAGCAGCATCACGACTGGTTCAAAGGCTTAGTGACAATAATGAAGGGGGGACAAAGACGAATTTATTTTATGTAACTGAGTGAGAAATCAACTCAGGAAAGAGCACATCAGAATTTTTTGATTTTTTTTTTTTTTTTTTGCATTTGATGTGCACGCCCAGTGCACCTGAAGTGGGTGGTGCCGGATTCGCAGGGGGGACCACGGTGTGCCAATAACCTCAGTCTCGCATGGCGCGGTCTCGCCTTCTGCGTGTTCCTTGTGTAGCTCTGTAAGGGTCGGCGGGGTGGTGTGGCCCCATGTTACAGATGGGAAGCCTGGCTTAGTGACATCGAGTCGCCCCAACCGCCAAGGCCATTTAAAGGGTGAAGGAAGACTTCCAAGTCTTCTGACTCTTCATGTCCCGTCCACAGCACTGTTGTACAGCATGAGGGATCCTTCTGGAGGAACCAGCTGTACCTCCAGGGCCCACTCTTCCTGGATTAAGAGGGTGAAGATCAGTGGAGGGGAAAAGAGGTCAGCTCAGGGTTCAAACTCTGCTCAAAACAACCTGACCGTTGCCCTACACCCCCCACACTCAACTGCCACTGCTTCTGCCTCCAGGATTTGCCCAGAAACCCGCAATCACGGCAACTGTAGCTCCTTTGCTCACACGCAAGTGCACAGAGACATGTGAGCAGAGTGCAGGGCCAGGGTCACAGGTCTGTTGTCCAGAATGATGGAGCTACAGGACTCGCGGGATAGGATGTGGAGCGAGACACCCATCCACTGCAGCCTCATCTTCCTCGCTCTGTGCCTGCAACAGAGGTGTGAACCTTAAAACTCTTGTTACCAACTCGTGGAAACATGAGATGGAGAGAAACTTAGAAACTTCAAGTAATCAGAATATGAACTGAGCGACTAGCCCGCTGTACCCATTACTCTAATCCAACACTTGAGAAAAAAAAAAGATAGTTTCAGCTCTGACCGTGCATAATTCACCAGTAGTTTTAGGAGTAGAGACTCATTTTGATTTGTTTCAAAATTCAGCTAAAAATTTCACTGTGTGGGGCACCTGGTGGCTCCGCCGGTTGAATGTCTGTCTGCCTTGGGCTCAGGTCAGGATCCCAGGAGTCAGGCCCCCTGCTCAGCAGGCGGCCTGCTTCTCCCTCTCCTGTGGCCCCTCCCTCCGGCTTGCTCTCTCTCTCTCTCTGTCAAATAAATAAATAAAATCTTAAAAAAAATTATTGCTGCTTGCTTTTACTTGGAGTTCATGTCAAGGATTTTTTTTTTTTTTTTTCACTGTTCTTTTCTATTGAGGCTCTGGAAAGTTCCGTGAATATTCAGGGTATAAAGGAGGTCTTTAAAAAACGAGACAAAAGAAAAAAAAAACCTCAAGAATGTTAGATCTTTTTTATGAAAAGTACTGAACAATAGGCTTCCCATGTTCATTATTTAAACAGATTGAACCGAAATATTTATCTGTCTGCTCTGGATTGAAAAATTGCAGATCTTTCTTTTTTGTTTTTGTTTTCTAAATCATTTCCTTTACAATGGTTTTTCATGCCCAAAAGGAGAGCATTTCGTCCTCGGAAGACCTCTGACCTCTTGGGGCCTTCGAACCGACACGCAGAAGCAGTTTCCGGTTCTGTATTGCGCAGGGGTGGGTGTGGGAGTATTTCAGGGGGGTCCCATCAAGAAGGCTGGAATACCCAAGCGTGTGAGCAAAACCTCTAACTCGGGGACCTAGAGGCCGAGAGAGGGTCACAGAGATGCGCCAATAGGGGCTCTGTTTCCGGGCGTCCCTGCCTTTGACCAAATGGTCAATTTTTAGCACAGTTATCTGGTGACACGACTTGGGCAAAAACAGTGTGGTGGTTTTGAGCTCTCTTAGTGTTGCTGGTGGTTTGAAATGCTCCCCCCACCCCCCGCCCCCAGCTCAGTATTTCTACTACAACCTTTTTTAGCCACAGAAAAAAGTCAACCAATGGTCTTAGAAAACGAACACTTCTCTTTGGTTCTTGCCTGTCTTCATTTTACAAACACACGCACACACACACACACACACACACACACACTCCTGGTGGGAACTTCCCATTCCTTTTAGTGTTCACCCCACTAGATGTGGTTGGTTGGCTGTTATCATTGACCGAATTGCTCCATTTTTGTTAGACGTCGCTTGGTGTAATCACAGAGGATGGCTGTACGCTCAAGGCTGTTAGAGCGGCAGCTTTTAAATCAAATGGATTTCCAAGGCTTCTTTCTGCCTCAGTTTCCTTATCTGAAAACCATGCAGATATGATAAGAGCGCTCCCAAAGGAGGCTGAGAAGGTTCTAGTGAAGGCCCTATTAGGTGTTCAGTAACCCTCTGGCGTGGCTGCTCTGAATTCACACAGGCGGCTCTTCCTCTGTGGGCCAAGGTCTCGCTGGGCGAAGGCTGAGGGTCCGTGGAGGCTGGGCTGTGGCCCTCGGACAGGTCAGAGCAGCGGGGCCCAGAACCCGGGACCCCAGGGTGTGGTTAGCCACCCTTCCAGGGAGCCTCGGTCTCCCTCAGCTGGTCCCAACGGCCAAAGTCGAAGTTCCCCCTTTCAGATCAAGGCGCTCTACGGCTCCTCTGCCAGCCCCGCGCCGACCCAGACGTGAGGGGAACACCGAAACCTCCCGTGACCGTGAACCCACGTGGCTACACGAAAGCGGCGCACAACACGCGGGCTTGTCACTTTTATGAGACGGTCCCTCTCGGGGAAGGCCGGAGGCTGGGGATGAGATTCAGGCCTAGAAACAGAGAAAGATCAGCCGGCCCTTATCTGTGGGAGTGTCCTGAACCAGCACCATCTTGCCGGGTAAACTGAGTCACAGGACCCCCCCCCCCACCTTGTCTTTGTGGGAGGGAAGTGCCAGAGGGATTCCCCGGGCATCCTGGGGGAGGCCACGTGTGTTTACAACTTGAGGAGGGACCTCATCCTCCACCACGCTGGCCTACAAGCTTCTTTTTTTCCTTTTTGGTTTTGTTTCTCAGAATGTGAAACTTCTCTAGCCAAAGGGGATTTTTGTTTTTTGTTTTTTGTTTTTGTTTTAATTTTTTTTTTTTTTTAATTTTGCCACACTCAAGTTCTCATGTTTTGGTCAAAGAAGAAAAATCAGGCAGCTAACTGCCCTCTCTGCCTCTCTCAGCCACTCACCAGGGCCGCACCAACCTGGAATCAGGCCCGCGCACCATTACCCCGCCTGCATCCATCCAGCAGCAGAACCTTCCCGAGAGGCCTGCGGCCCGTCGACCTGCGTGGGGACCCGGCATAGGAGAGGAGAGACCCAGGTCGGGGAGTCGGGGAGGGCTCGGTGAACTAGACTCACCTCCCCTTCTCTCTAATATCCTTCAGGGAAAAAGGCTCTCTTCGTACCTGTGCCAAGGAAGCTGATGCTCAGGGGGCAGGGGGCTGGGTGGCACCTTGGGGCTGCCTGCCGGCTGCAGAGCGTGAGCCTAGGACCTCAGGTCCCCCTTGGGTCCTCACCTGTAACTGTAAGGGGACACAGGGGCCGGACCAGGCCTTGGCTCTGCCCCAGGAAGTCTGATGCCCCTTTTCCTTCCAGATTTACCCCGCCAACCTGCACCTGCCCAAAGGGATCTACTTCCCATTTGCGAGGCTCCCCTGGCTTTCCTTCCCCGGGACTGTGGCCTCCTCTGGGTTGAACGCAGCGCTCCAGAACCATCTCTTCCCGGGCCCGTCCACACACACCTTGCCAGGCACCTGTGGGAGGCGTGGCCAGGCACACGGGGGCCTCCTTCCAAGCATCCTGACCTCGGGGCGACCTTGGGCCTGGCCGGCTGCGGAGTGTCACCTACGGGTCCTTGGGTGCACACACGTGTGCATGTGCATTGCGAGGGGAGGCATTCCAGGAATAGCTGTGGAGGGGTGGGGCTCGGGACAGGGGGGTGTGTGGGTGGGGGGGACAGGCCTGTGACCGGGTCCCCGGTGCACGACTCCCAGCGGCTGGCTGGGCGCCGGGGATTCCCGGGAGGTCAGGGCCAGTCGCCTGGCGCCCCGACTGCGCAAGGGCTGCCCGTGACTCACGCAAGAAGGCGAGAGAACAGTGACCGAATTTGAAAGAAGCAGGTCGCCTCTATCAGGGAGGCTCTAGGAGGAACAGGAAGCACCGTCCGCTGTACCAGGCTCGGAAGGGGGCCGTTCAAGGGTGTCCTCATGCCTCTGTGGTCGCTGAGCGTAGGGCTGGCAATTCAGCAACCCCCTACCCTGCAGCCCTGGCAGGGAGAATCCGGGTTCCGGGCAGCTCCCACCCCCTGTGTGACAGCTAGTGGCAGCTTCCTCAATCCGTTTTATGCGACCAGCCACAGCAGGCGGGCCCAGGGAGAGACTGCTCCCCCAAGATAAGAACCCAGGCACCAGCCTGAGCCAGACCCCACGCAGAAGCCTGTGTTCCCACATGTCTACCCCAAGGAAGACAGTCTTGTGTTTTTTGTTTTTGTTTTTCACACAAAGACATCCTACATACTGGCTGCGGTCTGTGTCCTGAGCACTCACTATATGGCAAACCCTGTGCTAAGAATTTGGGGCACACGGTCACATTTCATTCTTCTTTTTTTAAGACTTTATTTATTTATTCATGAGAGACACAGAGAGAGAGAGGCAGAGACACAGGCAGAGGGAGAAGCAGGCTCCCTGCAGGACTCGATCCCACGACCCCAGGACCACGACCGGAGCTGAAGGCAGACGCTCAACCGTGGAGTCACCCAGGCATCCTGGTCACATTTCATCCTTAAAACGATCCTGAGAGGCAGATTATTCTAGTATCTCTGTGTTATGGATGGAAGCACCAAGGGGCAGGAAACTCTGCTTACCCCATAGAGCTATTTATGTCACATATGGAATCTGAGCACAGGCCATGCTCCCTCCCAGGATGACTTTGCTTTGTCCTGATGGACAAGATGATGGTGGTGGTGGTGGTGGTGGTGGTGGTGGTGATGGTGGTGATTTAAGTCTTGGGTAGTTGGGGCGCCATTTTTTAGGCTGTGTTCTCAGGGGTGTCTCCGTGAGCCTACTGTACCTGTAGAGTGACCAGGGAATGGTGGACTGTTGAGAAATTCTTGGGGACACTGGCTCCATCGTTCTGAGGCCAGGTTGTCCCAAGGCCCACCTACAGGTGGGCTTACATGTCCCTGGCTGAGTAGGAGGTCTGGGTAGAAGGCCCCGGGCAGCACAGAACAAGGGGCCTTCTAGACGAACAGAGCCTTGCTGTTGCCCTGTTGTTCCCTCAAGACCCTAAGTGTGCTGGACCTTCCTGTTCTGCAGGGTATTTCTACTCCAGGAACTCTCCAGGAAATGACAGACAGGATAACCTGCCACTCAGATGGGGTTTTCACTCTCAAGAAAGACTGACGCCTTTTGTCCAAAAGTTCTGAAGCCTCAGCACCCTTAAAAATGAAGTTCCCAGCCGAGGAACTGGCCTGCTAACAAGTTTCCCAGGTCATTTTGATGTAAGCAGTTCTTAACAATATTCTTTGTGAAATATCACTTTGGGCCTTACGTGCCACAGGGTGTGGGTCATCTTCCCATTTGAATAAAACAAGGAAAGCAGACACCGAAATTTTCCTTGTCAAATGAGAGCCAACAACTTGGGTGTCTGGGCTCACTTCCGTGTCTTTCCAGGATATTTTTATTTTTGAAAAGGAACTAAACACAGTTTGCTCACAACCACCGCAGGCGAATGTTCTTAGAGTCCAGGGAGGGGGGAGGGGAGAAGGGGCAACAACCTGGGATGCCATCAGTTGCCTTGATGAAAATCACAGGAAAAGATCATGTAAGTATGAATGGCCTGCGCTGCACTGGGGGCAGAGGGGGCTGCTTCCCAATGGTGCCATAAAACTAAAGATTTTCAGATATAAGAACAAATATCTGGAAAACGAGGGCAGGAAAATGAGGCATTTGTGTATCAGAGGGTGGTTTCTACCTCCAGGCTCAGGCATGGAGGGTTTTTCAGGGTAGAGGGTGATGGGCCTCCCCTAATTTCCCGCCCAGCCTCCCTCCTGCTTACAGAAGTAACAGACTTGACCTGGGTTGTGATATGAAATGCATCATGAAGGCACGGGGCCCAGAACTTTCCTCCGACCTGTCTGACACTCTACCCACATATGGTTTTGCCTCTGGAAGCACTGAGAACTGTAGGACTACCCACACGAACGTGCCTGAGAGGAACTCACCCCCTTGTCATGCGCCATCTTGGTAGGGACAGCTCGCACACCCTGGCCGCTAGCTGACAGAATGAAGGTAGCCAAGGGGGCATCGGATGGATGATGGGGTGGGAGGGGGCCAACGAGATCGGTCAGGGCACCGAAAGGGGGTGTGTGTGCTCTCCCACAGCCAAGGCCAGTTCTGCTCACTCTCCTCACCCTTATGATTAGAGTAAGAACTCGCCCGCCTTCCCCACCACAACCATCAGGGCCCTCTCCACGGCTTGCCCCATTCCTTAGATTCAGTACACTAATCAGCAGTCCACACAGCTGACCCCCTCACATACCCTGGCTTCTTCCTTTTTCAAAGGAATGGAGCATGTGCGCCGTGCGTGTGTGTGTGTGTGTGTGTGTGTGTGTGTGTATGCGTGTGTGGGAGGTGTATCGAGTTCCATGGCTCCAGATGTCTTTCCCTTTATACACCCTTGGGCCCTTTCACGGATCCACCAGTTTGGACCATCCTAGGAACTGTACAGACAAGAGGCGGAGGCTGGGGACCTGTCTCCTGTGGGGAGACGATGCCCAGGTGGCGCTGAAGCTTGCCCCGTGGGCGGCTGCCTCCCCAGGATGTGCGAAGGCCCGATGTCAGCCACCTCATCCACCTGCCAGTCCCTGCACACCATCCACTGGGTCAGCAGGGCCGGGATGGAACCAGATAAGAGAAGCTGGTGGCTCCTCCTCTCCTCCTGGCCGATGCTCAGGGAGCAGACGCTCAGGCTCACAGAGCATTTTGGAAGCAAAGGTAGACAGTGACGTTGGGCAAAGGACACCCTCTTGGGGCCTCAGTTCCCTCAAATATGCAACAAATTAGTTGATCATTGATTATTTTCAGGCTCTAAAGCCGTACGATTCTGTACAATGTCACCCTTGTTAATCTGGCACACATTTCTACCGATGTGGAGAGGCATCATATGGATGTTCAATTGACATTAATTCAATTATACAAGTTTTCTCTTTTATATACTTAAAAATAAAGATGCCTTAAAATTATATTTTGCACACCCAGAAGCCTTATATATTTAGACCAACATAATAGTGGACAGAATTATATGCCCTGAACCTTGCGTAATTGCACTTTACGGGAGATTTAAATATTTTTCTAATTTACCTTTGATTGCACCTGACTTTAGAACCTAACCCCACAGAAGACACGATTCCACCCAAAGTATTATTACATGGCTACGGGTGCAGAGGAGGATCAGGAAAAGAATGTGGGTTTGAGGCAGATCGATTTGGGTCTGAACCCTGGATTCGAATCTCAGCGACATCATCTAATGCTGGTGTAATCTCAGACAAGTTACTTAAATTCTCTTGACCCCAGTTTCTTCATCGTCAAGGGAGCATGAATAACACCCACCTCACGGGATTATGTGGAGATGAAGTAAAATAGCATGTGTGACTCCACTATGGGGCATATGTGACTGTGGCACCTGGGCCTGTGTATCACCCGGTGCATGCCTTACTCGTATGCATGCTGCAGCCCATGTACCCTGGCGCAGCTAGCATTATTTCAGACGGCCGAGCAAGCACTTTAGCAGCTGTTCACGCAGGGAAGAACACCGTCCTGATGCATCCCTAACGACCCCTCCTTGAGAATCAGAGTATATTGACATGATAAGGATTTAAGAAATCCTGCAGTTAAAAAAATTAATTAATTAATTAAAATCCTGCAGTAAAAATACTAGTTTGCCTTCTTTCTAGTGTCCCTGAGACTGGGCCCCAGGACCATTTACCTTGGTGAATATTTCCAAAGTGCACGACAGGGAGCCTAGGTCACTGTTGGCATATGCTATCCTGTCTTTGAGGAGCCCCTGGCTAGGCAGATAGGCTTGGGCATACTTGTTGGGTCACGGCACAATGAAAGTCAGTGTTTCTCCATACCTCTAACACCGAATTCATCCAGGGTGCTTTATAAAAATGTATCTTCCTTGGACCCACCCCAAAGTTGAATTAGGTAAATGCATCACAAGTGTGCACTTTACTTTTTATTTATGTATTTACTTGAGAGAGAGCACAAGAGAGAGCGCATGGCGGGGGGTGGGGGCTTAGAAGGAGAGGGAGAAGCAGGCTCCCCATTGAGCAGGGAGCCTCACACATCTCGATCCCAGGACCCTGGGATCACGACCCTGAGCCAGAGGCAGATGCTTAGCCAACTGAGCCACCCAGGCATCCCCAGAAGTGTGCACTTTAAATAGGCCTTGCAAGCGCCAACTGGAGTTTGAGATACACTAGGTAGGTGTTAGGAGCTAAGTATAAGCTGGCAGTAATGGGGAGGCCTCCCCTACTCCTCGCTCTCCATCTTGAAGCTTGTGGAGCTGATTTAACATTTGGTTAAAGGGACAGAAAGGAATCTTTCCCTGCCTCTTCATGTTGGAAGCTCTAGAGGGCAGGTTCAAGGGGTGCCATGGGTCCCAGTTTCCTGTGGGGTCCTTTCATCTGATTGCTTTTCTGTGCCTGCCCCGCAGGGACAGGGCATCTTTCTCTCCATAGGACCTGTCTGCCAAAGGGTGGTGATGCATGGGAAAAGGGCTCACAGGGTGGCCTGACTCCTCCCCACCCACTGGGCCTGCTCCATGAAAGCACTCAGGGAAAGGGTGGTAGTGAAGGAGAAAAGCCACGAGGGTGGCCTACACCTCAGGGACAGAGCTATGAAAAGAACAGGATGCGCTTTACTTACAAGGGGGGCCACATTAGAGGTCAACGCCCCACAGAGAGTCCTTTAGCTATGACTCGTAGTAGGGAGGGTCTCCTGGCCGAGGGGATGGGCCTGAGCCCTTGCTCTAGCCTTTCAGGAGATATGTGGGTCTCTCGAGGGACTAGGGAAGCCCAGTCTCTCCAGTTTTACAATGCGAGAGATGTCTTCAAGGTCACGGGCCTCAGTGACCCCTCAGACATAACCACGTGCCCCTGGAGTATACGTGGGAACCTATCTCAAGATGTAGCCTTGAGGTGAGAGAGACCCAGTTGCCACATCATCTGCTTTGCTGTATAAGTTGTGTGACATCTCATCCTGACTCGGTGGTGTCTTGTCAGCTACCGACCTGCGTGCGCTCGGTTGTACATACTCAAATAATTACTCAGTTGCCTTCTTTTCCACACTGATGTGAAGATGGCTCTATGTGTTGGCCAGACTTTTGATTCCCCAACAGTAGGAAGGGCAGGTTGAACTTCAATTGTCTCGTTCGGAGCAGGAATCCAGGCTCCCTAATAGGAGGCAGGATAAGTTCTCACAGTTGGCTAACTGCTGATGGGGGCCCTCTGGGGGGAAGAGGAAGCAGAGAAGGCGCTTTGGAGGCTGGGCCAGCTAAGCAAGAGCATTAGGGGTCATGGGGAGGAGGGGCTCAGGAAGACCTTCCTGAGGTTGACCCTGCCCCCCTCTCCTCTTGGCTGAGGTTCTTCAATGAGCTTCTGGAAGCCTCCCTGCACCTAAAGCTCACCTTTCATCTCCAAATTTGATCTCCCGTTTTCTTCTTCCTGGAGAGGGGGAGACATCAACCCAGGAGGGCCGTGGAACTGAAAGTCAACCCAGTCGGGAAAGTGGGCCACCCCAGGGATGGCTTAGCCTGGTACTTGGTAAGTGGGGCAGGAAGTTATCTTGCTTCCTGTGACTGTGAGCCATGCAGCCCAGTGGGCTGTCCCCAACCACCCCCAGCAAAGCTCTACTGCTTCCCCTCACGGCGAATGCCACCTGCTGTGGCCCAGGACAGCAACGAATTCAGAAAAGCTAATGGTGATTTACGGGAGTTTGGTGTCCCTCTAAGGAGTATCTGCTCTGTAAGGTGCAGAAGGAAGGGGCAGTGGTGGAGCTGGGGTGCTCACACCATTCCTCCCCTACCCCGCCTTCACCTCTGGCCTCGTCAAATGCTCGTGGAACAGAATTTCTGGTTGAATCATATGGTTTTGGTTGAGGCAAAAAAAGAGGCTGATAAGTGGGGGAAACAGCAAAATGATTTCAAAATGCCACGATTACCATCTGATCGAATAAACCAAGTAACCTTTCTTTCCAAGTGTGACTGTCTGATGAAACTACTCTCAGTTCCTCCTCGGCCTCACTCTGCACCAGGCACGCTAGCTGCTGCCCTTGTGCATTCCATGAGATACAACTCCTCAGCTTTCCATGTCAAGGAAGGACATGTTTTCCCTCTTAGCTAACATTTCCCTTTGAGAAAGCAGCATCCGGGCTGCAGGTTTCCATTTGTGCCACTACATGGGCCATAATCCGCATCCACTTTCCATGAGACGCCCAGTGCACCAGTGAGTTTCTGACCATCACTGGGTTTCAGCTGCCCTCCGTCTGGACAGTTGGGTCCTGAGCTCTTCTCTGTTCCTAGGCTAACTGTGACACAGTGGCCCATTTCACCTCTTTCCGTTCAGAAGTGGCTCTTGTGGTCAGGGATGAGGGTGGCTGCGCAGGAGGATGAATCCCTTTACATCCCTCACAACGCCAGCAATCCCCAAACATCAGACACTTTTTAGGGCTGAAGTTAAGTCCTGAGCAGGCTTTGAAGGAAACTTAACAGAGCACTTACGTCTGGCTCAACACCTGGTGTGATGCTGCACAGCCCGAAATAGAATTTCACAAACTATGTCAAAGCCAGTGGAGATACAAGTTTTGAACAGAAAGACCATGTCCCTCTGACCACCTCAGCAGATTTCCTTCAGTCAAGCAGTAGGCCCAGTATGCGAGCAGGGTTCCAGAGTCTTCCTGACTTAGCACAAAGCTGCCACCTTGTCTTGTCTCCACTTGCGTCCTCCCATTAGTTGGCCCAATGGAGGAGGCCCTGGCTGCCTCCTCAAAGATGGATTTGCCTCCGTTCTCTGTACCACATGCAAGCAAGCTGTCATTTATACATTGCCTGGAAACCAGTAGCACAAACACTGATAAGTAAATGTTCAAATGAAGCCAAATTCCCCCTACTATTCATGAAACAAACTTGGATGCTCACTCTCAAGTGTCAATCATCTTGAATCACACTGCTGTCGAATTTAGCTAATTTTTTTTTCCAAAGCTGCATCTCCCATTAAGCCAAATGATGCCTTCAGGCACAGTAGGCCTTTAAGATATTGTACTGTATTGGAGGAGGAAAATAACTGACATGTGAAAAAAAAATGTTGTCTATTTAGACAATTGGCTATATGGCCAGGGTTAAATGTTTGTATTTCAAGTTACTATTTTTAATCCAGAGTTTTCAGGTAATTACAGCCTCAAGGAAACCACGTTGAAAATTTTAACCAGAAATTTACTCACTGTGATGGATAATTACCAAAGAATAAATAAATAGCATTCAGGAGCAGGAAAGAAAGAAGAGTTGACGTTGTTCTAAGTTGCCAACTTTGAATAGCAGAGTCTTCACCACAGCTTTGCTCCTCCTCCACACACCTATCAGCTCCACTTTCCACCTTAACCAGGAGCCCAGTGACCTTCTGCACTTCCCCTCCATCTCTATTGAAACTTAGCCAACGGAAAAGATCTGAAAGTCATTTTCATTATGGTGTAAATGACTGATAACCTAAGTGTTACATGTTTTCAGGTTATTCATTTATTTTAACATACTACATAATGTTTTAGTCTAAAGAAAGTAGCTCTAATGGGAAATTTAGCAGCCAGACCATGGATGAAAAATGATTTTTGCCAATAAGCGTGGTGGCAATGGGGGAATGACTTCTCAACCCAAGTGAGCTCTTCATGGCATAGATGTTTTATTCTATTTTTTAAAAAGATTTTATTTGAGAGACAAAGGGGGAGAGGGAGAGGGAGAGGGGAGAGCATGCACAAGAGTAGGGGGAAGGGCAGGCAGAGAGGGAGAAGCAGACTCCCCACTGAGCAGAGAGCCTGACATGGGCCTCCATCCCAGGACCCTGAGGTCATGACCTGAGCCACCCAGACACCCAGCATAGACATTTTAGTGCTACTAATGAACATGGGCTAAAACAAAATATTGGACAGATGCACTGTTCAAAAAAATAGTTGTGTTCCAAAGATCTAAGTGGCCTCACTAAATGCAGTCAATGCAGTACATGAGGTATGGGCATTTGGAAAAATTAGGAGGAATAAACACTGAGGACCATACCCCCATACATATAGACACATACACAAAAATGTTTTTAAAGAGTTAACTATACAATCTTACACTAGGGGATGGAAGTGTGGAGCAGAGAAAGGTCCCTGAGGTTCTTGGAGGACCTGAAACTAGAGGTCCATGGGACCACGACTACTGCTCTTGGGCATTCCACACATTTGGGGAGGATGGAACCTGGGGTAAGGCTAAAAAACTAGGTAACTACCATGTCACTGGTGACCTTTCTTTAGGATAATTCTAGAAGCCATTGGTCTCATGATGAAGATCAAACATCTCAGGGCCCTGGATAATCTGGCTCCTGTGGAGCGTTCACCTCTGTCCACGATCTCGCACCCTCACCCCAGCTCTTTGTGCTTCAGCCAAGGGTCTTTGCACTTCCATTTCCCAAATCTGAAACACTCTTTCTCACCCTTCAGATTGCAGCTCAATGGTTCTGGCCCCTGAGAAGCCACTCTGACACCCCTGACTAGACAAAGTCTTCTGTTTTCCCCACTCCTATTTTTTCCCTTCAAAACCATTCTTCCCAGTTTGTAATTATGTGTTTATATGATCATTAATTCATGTCTGTGTCCCCCACTGCTCTGTATATACCACAAAGATGGGAACGTTTCTCATTATTTTTACCTTTGTGTTCTCAGTGCCAAGTATAGTGTTTGACACATAAGATGTGCCCAATAAATGCTAATTATCAATACTTCTTGTCATGTGCCATGGACTGAATGTGTGTGTCCCCCACAGAATGTGTACTTTGAAGCCTAATCCCCCAGTGTGATGGTATTTAGAGGTGAGGACTTTGGGAAATAACTAGGTCATGAAGATGGAGCCTTCAGGGATGGGATCAGCACTCTTATAAGGAAAGATCTCATTCCACCACATGAGGATATGAGCAAGAAGGCGACTATCCGCAAATCAGGAAGAGGACTCTCACTGGATACCAAATTGGCCAACACCTAGATTTTAGATTTTCCAGCCTCCAAACTGTAAGAAATAAATTTCTGTTGGTTAAGCCACCCAGACCATGGTATTCTGTTATAACAGAATGAACTGACAAAGACACCAAGGCATCTCAGGTGAATCCACAGACTGTGTAATCTTGAGCATAAGGCTTCATTTCTTCGAACCTCAGTTCCCTTATCTCTACTACAGCATTAATAACAGCACCTATTTCTGAGGATTGTTTTGAACATTAAATGAACATGCAAATCACATAATACCCACCTAGCACATAAAACACTCAATAAATCTTTCCTATTACTACTGTTACAAGTTACCTCGGTGCACCAGACTTCTCATCTATAAACTGATGGTTTTGAAGGTTCCTTCTGGCTTCAAACATCCTATGACTCCTGACTAATCCTAAAAGAAAAGTTCTTTGTTACCTGGATTTGTCAACCTGACAACTTCAACAATCAATATGCTAACTTTTTCTCCAGTTAAAAAAACTCTGCAGGAACCAGCAATGATTCATCAACTTGTAATACACATGCATTTAGGGCAGGACCATTAACTTAATGAACCTGCATCCCTTGCACCAAAACTCTTCATTCTTTTCATGAGGTGCTAAGAAATGCAAAGAGGTGATTGGGAATGATGAAGTTCCTTTCCTGTTTGCTGTCCTGAAGAGGGGCGAGTTTTAAACTTTTGATGGTCTAATGACAGAGCAGATATCTTTGCCCTTATTTGAAGGGGGGGGGGAACAAAACAAAACAAAAGAAAAAAAAAACAGAAAACCCAAAGTAAGGTATTCATATTACACAAGTCAAATATTAAACAGAGAGGTCTGTGTGTCACGATATGATTTGCTATCTCTGTTGTATATCTTCCTTGATTTTAACACACATGTAAGAGGTAATGTTCATTACCTAGTAATGATAAACTATGTACAATGTTTTACCTCAAACGAAAAACATGGCCTATGCTCTTATAATGTATAATGGAAAGTTTTATACCCATTTTATGCAGAAGTAGGTTGAGGATGCATGAGGAAAGGTGATTACCTAAAAATCACACAGCTAATCAGGCATGAAACCAAGGCCAAATAAGCCCAAAGGTCTAAACTTCAAGATCAGACTTCCCACTTCCCTGTGCTTACCTGCCAAGTCCCATAAGTGTGAGCTATACTTGATGTCTGTTTCCCATAAATACATCCTTATTGATAATGTCAATAAAGTACATTTCATCATCCACTTGGAAGGGCTCTGTCTTCATCCCAGCAGTGTTTTGCCTTCCAGAAGAACAGAACAATGCACCATAGTTTCCAAATGCCTTTCATTTGTCACTGGGACCTTTGCTATTTGCATCATACTTCCTCCTTCTCAGACCTTAGCAAATATATAATACTTTGGTCCAAATAATTGTCTCTGTAATAACGACAGTTTCAATGGTAAGCACCTCTCCCCCAAATGCCTATGTCTTTCTAGTGCTTTATTTTAGGCTGAGCCATACTATCTAAAAATGTGTCAGGGACATCTGAAGCTAGAGGGGGGACAAAGTGAAAAGAAAAAAAATTATTAAAAAGAATCGATGTTGGTATAAAGCTTTATAGTTTACCAAGTCATGGGACTTCCAGCAATCTAGTGAGGTAGCTAAAGCAGGTCTCATCATTCCCCTTTTATAGATGAAGAGAATGAAATTCACTCAGATTTTCTGACTTCAGATTCTATGCTAGAGCCTCAGTTATGTGGGATTCCTGAGTACTTCATTATCATTGTGGTTTTTATTTCTTTGACCATTCAAAACCAGAAGGGCATTTGTCTGAACTTTCATCCACATGAGCAGTCAGAGAAAACAGAATTGGAATCACCAGCCAAAATTTACTTGAAATACATTTACTTATTATTCTCCAGTTATGCTTTGGACAAGTTATTTTCTTTTGGACAAGTTATTTTTAAAACAATTGTACATCAGTAAAAGTCCATAGGAACAATGAGCACTCCACAGACTTCTGATGGAGAAAGTGAATTCAGAACAGACCTTGATAGGGTGTCAAAATGGAACAATGCCTGGGCAAGTTCCATTACAGTTGTTCAAACAAAACCAAGGAAATGGGAGAAGAAAGGAGAGAAGTAAAGTATATTTATGTCCTGCAGGGCTGGAGCTCTGGCAGGAAATTCCAAGTGAGAATTCTCATCAATGCCCCCAGCACTTGACCCTGAGACTGTGGAGCCTTTGCAGAGCCAACTCCAACCAGGCACATGGTTGGCCCATCCATAGGCTCCAGAAGTTGAAGGGGCCTGGGCCTCACTGAGATGCCCTTTGCGCCCCCAAACCTGGCCACTCCATCACTAGGGCAGCTGCCCTTCTTGCTCCTACAAACCTTGCAGACTTCTAGTTTAAAGCAGGGAGAGATGCCTGTCTCCCTTCACTTCACCCTTTACATTACTCCTACATACATCATTCCTGATCCCTGCCTCAGCAAATCCTTGATGAAGGATTTGGTACCTACTAACTGGGAATGGATGACTTGAAGAGACATGCTATGTGCCTGACACAGAGTAGATATTCTCAAATTGTATTACCTAATGATCATTTGGAATGCTCATTTAAAATGCAGATTTCTGGCTCCTATCCCTGGAGATCCTGAGATAGTCTGGATTTTAATCAAATACTCCAGATGATTTTGACATAGGGGATCCGGGATCACTCTTTGAAAAACAACAAAGTGCTAAATAACTGAATAAAATAAGGAATGTATCATGAATATCACAGGTTGGAGAGAGCTCCCCACATTTGCCTTATAATAAGAATTATTGGGATTCTTATTAAGAATACTGATTCCTAGGCCTACCCCAGACCTAGTGTTCACAATCTCCAGGGAAGGCATCTGGGAATCTAGATTCTTAAATGAGGGCCCCAAATGAATCTTCTGATGGGATACCTTTGAAGAATAATACCATAGACTATGGTTTCTGTAGTTTCTCCAACACTTACTTCCTGCTCTTTGAAGCAGTGACTCGGGGTGACCACATCCTAGCAGGTACCCAAAGCTCCTATTGTCTTACTAAAACTGCTCCTTCACTGGACTACCATTTTACAGGAAACTAGATGCCTCAGCCTATCCTATCAGTTGGATACCAACTCATAAAAGTAGGCAAAAAAAAAAAAAAAAAAAAACGAATATTTTGTGTTTACTGTCTAAATATTTGTCCCTAGTATTTTAAATGATAGATTTTCAGGGCAGCCTGGGTGGCTCAGTGGTTTAGCACTGCCTTCGGCCCAGGGTCATGGTCCTGGGGCCCTGGATCAAGTCCCACATCAGGCTCCCTGCATGCAGCCTGCTTCTCCCTCTGCCTGTGTCTCTGCCTCTCTCTGTGTGTCTCATGAATAAATAACTAAAATCTTTAAAAAATAAAAAATTAAAAAAAAAATAAATAATAAATTTTCAGTTGTGTAAGCCTAATAGAGCTTGGGAATACTGATGGATTTTCAAGATTCCCTTCCATTTTATCTTTTGCACCCGTGTAATGAGGCTCGAGAATGCTAAGTATCTTCAAGGTAATGCCTGGCAATTTTGCCCACGTTTGGTTAACATATCTTTCCCTGTTTAATTTGTGCATGCTCAGTGCCCTGACATCTATTCCTTACCAGACCAGAAGTTTTTAAATGTGCAAGCCTATTGTGCCTGGGGAAAAATGTTGAACTTTTGCCTTTGTAATAAGATATGCTCCAATTACCAACTTTAGCAATTGAATATAGTTGAATAATAACTGAATGGGACACTTTGTCACTAAGTCATCATTCAAGCTCCTACTGGGGGTGGAGGGAGGAGTTGATGGAGGTCAGCCTATTCCCCCCGGGGGGAGCTCCGCCACACAAATCCACTGAGGTTTTGTTTTCTTTCTTTCTTTCTTTCTTTCTTTCTTTCTTTCTTTCTTTCTTTCTTTCTTTCTTTTCTTTCTTTCTTTCTTTTTCTTTTTTTAACAGTGTTATAAAAATGAAAAATTCCAGGAAATACAAGTCAAACTATAGATTTGCAAAATACTATAAAAACTCTCAAGTTCAATTTTTAAAAATGGTGTCATGTGTAGTATTAAGATATTTTTATCCGAGGAAAGTATGTTGAAGGGTTAGAGCAATCACCTGGACATTTCAATCTAAGAAGTGCTTTGTAGGTGGACAGGATCCAGATAGATGAGGTCATTTTCACACGGGCCAGAGATACATGAAAATTTCCCCTTACCCTACATTGCATGTTACCTCAGATTCTGAAGACATTCCAGGATCCATTGCAAGCTTTAAGCACTTGTATCTTGTTCTGATGTGTACAAAGACATTTCTGCAGAAAATTACAAGGTCTCTATCTATATATGAACCTTGAAGAAGCCAAGGATTTTTGTTCATTTTAGTCTTAGTTTTTTTTGTTTTGCTTTGTTTTGTTTTGTTCTTTCGGATGTACTATAAAGCCAATTTATTTCCTATGTCTAGGACTAAGGCTTCATTTGCCAATGAAGAAACTGCCACATGCAGACTTTTAATTTATGTATTTAGTATATATAATGTGTTCTAGAGTCTCATGAAAGTTAATTAGGGAAAACCCAGATGGCCTGGAAGCCATAGAGAACTAGGGTGTGGTCATTTGGGAAGGTTGCCCCTCCTTCTGGAAGGACACCTGGTTGGGATAAGACTGGGCCACAGAATATTGGGTCAGTAATGGTTGCCACAGTGTTAGGACAGGAGGAAGCACTCAGGAAAGATATGGTGCCCTTCCAGGACATAGGAGTCCTGATTCCTGCAATCTCGTGATGCTCATTTCACTTCGTGTGTGAACAACACTACCAAAGAGGTCATAGAAGTTTCTTGACCTCGTATTTCTACAGCAAGGAAGGACCTCACCTGCTGCCCAGCCCAAGGAGCTTTTCACTTCCAGGGATTCTTAGAAGATTCAAGAGAGTTGAAGGAGTTCTGGAAAGAGTTCTGGAAGGTGTAGGAAGACCTAAGATACAAGTAACCCACCAAAAGAGGCCAGAGGTCTCATAGGAGTGGCTCCTCATCATTCACCCCCTCTCCTATCCCTACCCCACTTTATGCCAATCCCTAGAGTTTTTTTAATAAGCCATAGACCAGGTAAGGGACCAAGCACAGGTCAATAAAAACCCCAGTTCTGTGACATTATTTAAGGGACCTCAAAGGGTCAATAATTATTCATGACCAGTGAAAGTGACACCTACTTAGTTTTCATCCTTTCTGGGGTATCACAAATAGAAATGCTTACAGCCAGGTAAGTATTCAGTGCAATAGATGGATTTCCTTGATGGTACATCTAGCCCTGTGGTGTATTCCCTGAAACTCACCAAAGATATTGCTCTCACGTGAAGACAGAAGTTGAAACACACTTTGCCTAAAGCCTCAGCTTTCTCTGGTTAGATGCCCCATGGCAGGTACCCTTCTCCAAACCCTGTGAATGGGCAGAAAATATCCTAGTCTTTGCCTTGGATTTCAGTTCAGGGAACAGAGCTGCAAAACAGGGCCAGTGGCTCTGGCCCAAAGAATATTCAGCTTTTATGCCAGTGGAATCAGAATCCCCCGTTCACTGTCCTGGCCCACCTTGAACTGGTTCTTAGAGAAATATAAATTGACTATCTTTTTTTTTTTTTTAATTTTTTTTAAATTGACTATCCTATAGTAGAGTTGCTGAGAGAAATTCTAAACCACATGTTGGTAAATGGAAGCCTCCATTAGCTCACAAACCCTTTAGGAAGCATCTGGAATGATCTTGGTTATTATCTTCGGTTGTATCCAAGCTATGGCCTTTACTTAACTCCTCAGCTCCCCTCATCTGAATCTGTTCTGATGACCACAACCCTTCTCTACATCAACACCAATTCAAGTTCTTTTTTTGGACCCATCCCTTCTTGCTCTTCCTAGGGCCACTCTCAGCCTCTGTTTCTGATTTTATCTACCCAACCAAGCCTTAGACTGACTTGTCACAGAGGATTATTCAAGCTGCACATATACATGTTGATAGCGCAACCCAGGCCCATGCCCATTAGGAAGGCCTAACTTCATCCTAGGCCCTTGCTCTGGCTCAGTGCCTCTGGCATCTGTTGCACAACTGGGCACCACAGGGATCACGGCTGCCATCCACAAAGACCAAGATGGAAAATATGAGCCATCCATTTGGCAACAATGTTGGCATCTTCTTTAATTCATGCTGCCAAGCTCTGACCAGAAAGATCTTGGCCTGCTTATTGCCCAATGCAGTCAGTCCAGACTCAGGATGGCTCATCATGGCACATAGAGCCAGGTCATGGTGGGTAAGGCCAATTATAATGAGATTTATACATGCAAGGAAAGGAAGATAAGAGAAGGGGATCTAAACTCCATATCGACTTGTGCCCACCAGACCTAAGGTAAAGGAAAATCTAGAAAATTTCATGAAATTAAACAGTTTTTAAAAATTACTATTATTTAGAAACTGACCAAAAACACTCTCCTCATTAAAAATTTTGATTTGATTTTCATAGGAAAAACTGAATATGTTCTCTGTGCCTATACAGCACATGTGATCTTTTTTCCAGGAATAAAGGAAACAGGAAACTAGATATGGAAAATGAAGTAAATGAAGTAGGATACATGCTATAATGTAGAGAAGAGCTGTGTCATTGCTGCCTAGGGTGCTAATCCTGTGTCCCAGGTCATTTTGAAAGTACCTTAAAGAAGCCAGGAAGAAAATTAAGTACTTACATACATACATTTCTCTCATTTTAATCTCTCCTCAAATCCTTCAAGGGTTACTTCCCACACTTTGCAAATAAGGAAACTGAGGCAGGCTCAGAGCAGTTAAAGCATTGCTCAAGGTTGCAGAACTAACAAGTTGTTGAGTTGGGAGCTGAGCCCAGTCTACCAGACACCAAAGCTCATAACTGCCTCCAATTAAGGGCTGTCATTAACTTAGACAACTGTCTTCTCGCTGGAGCTTATGCCAAAAGAAGTTTACCAACATTCCAAGACGATGTCATCAGGGAGTGCATGGTCAAGTTACCATTGCAGGAGTCCTTCCAGTACATTTCCCAAAACTAATGTTGGAAGTGTTGGAAGGTGAGTTTGGTAATTGGTTGAGTTTTAATAGAAGATTTATTTTAAGCGGCCTGGCCTGATGATGCAACAAGCAGGGGAATGAGCTTGGTTGGAAGATGGATTTCTGATCTTCTGGGAAGTGTTGCTGCTTTAATAAGCTTTGCCTCTCAAAGGAAATTCCTCAGGACATTCAGTCACAACCCGCTGAACTGCCAGCTCCGTAAATACACACCTGTCCATATGCCACATACATACAGGAATAGATAATTCTGTAGCCAGGGCAGTGCCACCTTCATCAGGGAGCAGTCCATTGTCAACAGCAGGGAGGACACTATTGGGGGGAAATCTTTTTTTTTTTCTTTCAGTGTGGGTCCAGTGACTGGGAACTGCAAATTAATAAAAAAGAGATTAACAGGGAAAAAGACAAGGTTTACTTATATCTACGCATGGAACCATTCAGTGATGGGTAGGAACTCACTCAATGGCCAAGGATAAAAAGAGGCTTTCTATGGGGCTTTTTGATGGCAATGGAAATGGGCAGAGTGTCTCTAAGGTAGCTGAATTCACAGGAAGCTTCCATCAGAGTGGGGTTAATGGCAGCTGTATATTCTTAGAGGCTCAGCTTTGGTCAGATAAGAGGAGTTAAAATAAGATTTCTTTCTGTACATTTTTTTAGCTCAAATGTTTTCACTTTAAAATCAACTCTAGAGGTCTGAATGGCTCCCACATTCTCCTCTGAAACTTCCCAGAAGTTTCACCAAAAAAAAAAAAAGAAAGAAAAAGAAAAAAGAAGGAAGAAGCAGCTTGATTGCTGTGGAGAAAGATTCCAATTAGAAGATTCAAGGAAAGATGTTACAAAGGGAAAGAAAAACAAAGAATAATGGTTGGAGCATATTATGAACCCAGTTTCTGAGTCAAGAAGGAAGTCAGTCAAGATTTCTACATGTTGGAGGGCACCTGGGTGGCTCACTCAGTTAATTGTCCAACTCTCGATTTTGGCTCAGGTCATGATCTCAGGATCATGAGGTCAAGCCCTGCATCAGACTCTGCACTGGGTGTGGAGCCTGCTTAAGATTCCCTCTCTTCCTCTTCCTTTGCTCCTTTCCCCTCTAACTCCCCCTCTCAAAAAAAAAAAAAAAAAAAAAGGATTTCTAGATGTTGCGTTCGAAACATCTTTAGTGAGGATGGTAGTGGTAATGTCACAGTCATGCTTACTTCCTGGAGCACAACATGGAAGATGCAGGTGTTCTAGTGTTTATGGTGATAAATTCTTTCAAATTATATCAAGTTGTCCAACTTCTGCTTGGAAGGCTTCAGGAAAAAAGGTGCTTTTAGTTACCAGGAATACCATATCAGGATGGGAGAAAAATTGAAAACATTACTAACAAAATATGTAAGACCGCATACTCTTCAGTTTACAAAGAGGTGGAAAAACAGCTCAAAAACAATGAAGAAGACTCAACACTGCTAACACAGAAGGGTAGGCTGCTATTTTTCATGGAAATATAAAATTTTTCTCTACAATCATCCCCCCAACTTAATCAAATATAATCAAAGTAAGATCACTCTTCTTTACAAAATGAGCCTAGTCTCACTAAATTTGGACTGATCATTTACATAAATGCAGCAAGAGTGGTTACTGACCACGTCGGACTTTTTGTGTTTGCTCTCCTGGGGTTATTATGAAGAATCTCAGATTAGACTTTTAAATTTCTCTTGAGGCTCATAAGCCAAGCCAAGAACTCATCAGACTTCCTCTGCAGTTCCTATAGATTTGAGTGATCTCTTCTTTTCTTGAGATTCCCCAAGCATTCTAAAGTTCCTGGGCCTTCCAGAAAGTGACCTTCTATACTCACCCATAAGGCTGGGAAATATAAGCCAATTAGCAGGCCAGCTTCTCTTTCTTTCTTTCTTTCTTTCTTTCTTTCTTTCTTTCTTTCTTTCTTTCTTTTTCTTTCTTTCTTTTCTTTCTTTCTTTCTTTCTTCTTTCTTTCTCTTTCTTTCTTTTCTTTCTTTCTTTCTTCTTTCTTTCTCTTTCTTTCTTTTCTTTCTTTCTTTCTTCTTTCTTTCTCTTTCTTTCTTTCTTCTTTCTTTCTTTCTTTCTTTCTTTCTTTCTTTCTTTCTTTCTTTCTTTCTTTCTTTCTTTTTTCTTTCTTTCGAGGGCTTTGTAAACATTGGCTCTATAAAGTCCACCTTAATTCCTTAAAATTGTCTGGTCATATCTGATTGTAAGCATGCTAGTCTCAAATAGGACCTTTCAATCAAAGCCTTGGTGATAAAACAAATTTTCTCATTTATGTCCTGTTGTAAGGAGAACAGATTCTTACTGAACTTTCAAACAATTATTTTGCAATGAAAATAAGAATATGCAATAAGAGAGTTTCTGAATTCTGGAGGGACCGGATAGGGAAAAAAAAAAGATGTGAATGAGAAATTATATTTAGGAAAGAAAACATTAAAGAAGCAGAAATGTTCCCAAAAAAAAAGACAAAACTATAAAAATTATAATTTCTTCATCTGTTCATTCAGTCCCAAGTAATTAATTCCTATTCTGCTCAATCTTAGGTTAGCAATTTGATGGACTTATAAGCTTCCCTACTAGAGTTCCAGAAATCCTCCCTCAGTCCAGTGACATGTTCTCAAAGTTATTTAAGCAAAGCCACCAGAAGCCTGTATCAGAGAGTTCTTGTTATCGACCTTTCTATGGTTCCCGGAGATAGACCTTTTGTTGAAGACAAAATATTCTGGCCTGGAGCTGATTTTAGGAAACCGCCAGCATAAAACAGTAACTATCAGACACTGACAAAATAATTAAAATGACCATGGTTAAAGTTTGATGAGAGTTCATTGTAAAAAATGATACAATTCATGAAGAAATGGGGTTGTTTATGTGACACATTGTAAGACAATGACTGGGAATTACGACTGATAACATTTTATCAAGACATATCATGGATAGGGAGGGCATGAACAACTTTCTAGGAAGTTAGTTTATATCTCTCTTTTTACAAGGTAAAAGGGAATAAGCCTTTGAGATTTTCCAGGGACTCTCCATAAAGCCTCAAAGTCAGTTCGAGGTCAAGGACACTTCATTTAGAATCTGATTTTAGGCAGTTGTCCAAAATGTCAAAGGTTTGAACATCCGATTAAGCAAGATTAGAGAGGAGGTTTTTTTTGAGGGGGGAGAAAAAGAGACAGCTAGTTTTTCTAAAATAATCAAAGACATGCTAAAGCACTGGAAATTACTTCAATGAAACACAGTGTTTCCTAGGTGGGTTAGTTAAAAGGGAATCTTTCATAATTTCTTATTAAGAACAGACTGATAGTCCAACAAACTTTGTCTTTTTAAGAGAGAAAATCAAACTTTGGCTTTGCACTGCTACATACTGATACTAAAACTCATTTTCAACCTTATAATAAATCCATTCAATCTCAGCCAGCTTGACCACATGAGATATGATTCTCTCTCTCTCTGCACTACGCCAACCTTCCATCCCCAACTCTTTACAACTTTCGAAATCCATTCATGTTTTTGTCCCTCACTTTTCTCTTTCTCATTCTGAAACAATCTTTAAACAATTACTTTAGGACAAGATTACTCTCCACCCCCCCTCCTTAACAAATACAGTCCAATATTCCTTGCATACTTGGCATTCAGAGTTTTTATGTCTTCACTCTTATTATTTCTTGTAGCTTAATTTACATATATTGATTATAATTTTCAATCATTTGTAACCTTTATTTTACAGAGAAAACTAAGAAGTAGACGATTGTGAACTGTCACATACCACTATTCTGTAGTTGAATTAGCAAATTTATCAATATATTATCTCACAAATTCTACAGGCCTATGTTGCCTCATTGTACGATTTCTCAGTGTGACAAAAAGATCATGCTCGTTAAAGGATCCAAATATCTTGAGTCTCCCTGTATAAATAAAAAACCCAAAGGTAGATAAAGTTTTATTCAGTAATTAATGGCTCAGTGTGTTATCTTATTTAAAAGTGATCTAGATATTCAACAAATATCTATCACTTAGCTCAGTATAACTTTAAGGTTTCAAACTACCAAAAAGATTTTGGAAACTACATCTAAGCAGATATATAATGAAACACAATTATTAGTGAACTGAAGTTTATAAGAGCAATGATTAAATTGGATTAAAATTAAAACTATACACTTTTATACTCTTAAATATCTAATAAATATATTAGCTTTCTCGATTAATAAACTTACATAGTCTAAAAGTATATGCATGATGCTGATAACTCAGAAGACACAGTTGTTTTTATTAAGCCAGTGATATTAAACTGGTCTTAATTACCACAGACTTACCTAAATGATGTGAATTTGAAACATAGATGTTTCAAGTTTCTATGTTTCTCGGTATTTGGGATTTTTTTTTTTTAATTTCTTATTGGTGTTCAATTTGCCAACATATAGAATTACACCCAGTGTTTATCCCATCAAGTGCCCCCCTCAGTGCCCATCATCCAGTCACCCCCACCCCCCATCCACCTCCCTTTCTACCACCCCTTGTTCGTTTCCCAGTTAGGAGTCTCTCATGTTCTGTCTCCCTTTCTGGTATTACCCACTCATTTTTTCTCCTTTCCATGTTTGGAATATTTGATTTATTTAAGCAGTTCTTTTTCTCCGCCAATTAAAGTAGAGCCCTTTTGAGGAATCTTTAAAATTAATTTGACAATACCATCCCAAGGTTAAAAAAAAAACCCAAAACACATTATATAACACGCATACCTAAACATACCCACATGTACACACATAAATGGAGATCTTAAGCTTTCCCAGTAATACAAGCCCCACTAGTCTATCGAAGAGTTAGTTTTCACCTTTGCCCCACTTTTTACCCCAACTGTTTCTGGATGGAATGTTATTTGTTCAAGAGAAGGACTCAAGCTTTTTATCGGTATTTGCAGGGGAGACCTGCAAGTTCTTTTTCTCTGCCCTGATGTGTGATCACATAGATGTTGCCGTTCAGCCTCGGGTGGCTGGGTCAATGGACTGAGACGTTCCTTTCCAGAAGCTGCTGTGCTAAGGAAATGGGATAGTGGGCTTGTTAAGGGGGAACATCGGAGCTTATCAAGAGGAGAAATAAATTTCTCACATTTTATGACAGGAAGCAGTAGTACAAGTAGAAGCAAGGCACCCCTCAGCTGAAAGCCAGAGTTCTTTCCTTGGATGTTTGCATTTGAGAGACAGGGCTTAGAGATCTTTGAGAAGACAGTTCTGGGGAGTAGAAGATTCATATTCCAAAGAGGGAGGAGAAGGATGCAACCTTTTAAAGTAACTTTAAGACATATCACGGATATGATTTTCAGGAATTTGGGCTGGAACAAACAGTAAATTCCCCTGGTAGCACCGAACTTTCTCAAGTAAGCATTTTAAAGGGAGGGAGGGGAGGCAGGTAAATACAATTATTTGTGTTGAGAGTCTGTAGCTGTTAATAGGTCCAGGTTGAAGCCTCATTAGGATGAGGGTTCAGGAGAGCCCTATTTGAGGAGGCTGAGTCCTAGCCATCTACTCTTTAGTTTTTCCTTCTCGAGTGTAGTACCTTTTCCAACGCCCCGACTTTTTAAAGTATCTGTAAGCATCATGAGACAAATGGGAGAATATGGGATTGGTAAGAAAGATAGATGAGCTTTGGGTTACTCCCAGAGCTGCATTTTCTGTTTTGTAACTTGATTAATAAGGTGAGGATGGTTTTATTTCTAATTCTTCAAAGAATGGAGTGGCAGCCTCAATAACAATACCAAGGGACAAGCCAACCCATCAAACTACATTATTTTGAATTTTCTTATTTATATCAGGTGAAAATCAAAAGATTTCCATGTTCCAGATCTTTTGGATTTAGAGCTCTGATTTTTTTTAATTCCAAAGACACATTCAACAAAGGTTTAGGACTTATTTCTTTCCTCTGAGTACCTCATTCTACGTGAGCCCAATTAGCCTATGGAGGGAAGGCTTCCATGAGAGCTTCTATCAGGCCTTGATTACCTGCCACCAAGTGGGCCATTTGCAGGAGAAAGGTGGAGGAGGGGTTTTTGGTGGGTGTACATCTTAGTTTTTGCTCTAAGCCTGATTTCTGTTCTTTAATTTGTGAAGAGAGTCTTTTAAACCAGCTGGTCTTTTGTGTGTGTGTGTGTGTGTGTGTGTGTGTGTGTGTGTGTGTCCTCTTTTCAGTATGATCTTCCCATACTGGTAATAGGATGTTTGTTTAAAGTGAGAGCCCTTCAAAAAATCTTTCAAATACAAAAGTTTTTCCAAACCAAAGGATCTATTGTCTGGCCAATGACAATTTAAGATCTCCAAGGGGATACCTGTTTCAAAGTGTGACTCAAAACCAATAAGCCTTTCTACAACTTATCCATAGACACAAGTGGTATCTCCCAAAATGGTACAAGAAGATGAAACCCCATTAACCAGTCACTCCCAACAATAGTCAAAGAGAAAGAAAGCAAAGAATCTCATTCCAAAAAGTGATGAGAATGGTGTTTTTGAAAACTTTTGTCTCTAGATTTCTAGAAAAGCGAGACCTCCTCCAAAGACCTTCCTGTCTGTCACACTAGCTGACAATGCTAGAATGGTATTTGTCAGCACTAGCAAGTAAATGAGGAAACGAAGGAGGAGGTGTTATGGACCGAGACCCTTTATTTGGATTTAGACAGACCCCCTAAGAGCTGGCAATGGTTAGCAGGACAGCAGCAGCAAATGGGGTGCCCACCCTTATTTATGCCTGTAGATGACAGATTCCCATGCCTCTCTAGTCTCATGCCTCTCTAGCCTAACAGCCTCTTCTGAGCACAGGTGCAACAATGTGCACTCCCAGGCAGACAGAGGCACCAGACAGTGGATGCTCTCACTAGATCCAGACCAAGCTCTCAGGACACAAAATGAGATAATCAGACTGGACACAACAGCCATCCCTGGGAAGGAAAGGATCTATATAATAAGAGCTCCCAAACCAAGAGCCACAAAATACAAAGAGTGAGTTTGTGAAACTGTTTTCCCCTGCCAACTTGAATGTTGGTAAGAAGAGACAAGGAGAGGTACTTATTGCCTGGCTCAACCAGACCCTGAGCACCGGTAAGGAGATCCACCAGTCAGCTGAGTCAGAGGTCTTCATCTCAGCAGCAGTCTCTAATCATCACCAAAAGGGTTAGGAGTTACACTTTCCTTCTTCCAACTCATGTCTAGTCATTGGAGGCCTGCAAATTAACTGGCAATAGGTATATTAACAAGAGAAAAGACAAGGATAATCTATGATGCGGGTGGAAGTGCTCAGCGATAAGACACTCACTCAATAGCCGGAGATAAAAAGGTTCATGTACCAAACCTCACACAAAGGGGTGGTAGTGGTGTTGGTTAGGGCTTTAATAGGAAGGTACAGAAGGTTCTGCTGTGCTTTTTGATGCTACTGGGAAGGTGCAGTCTGTCCCCACAGCAGCTGAATTTGCAGGAAACTCCCCAGGGGGAGGGGGGATTAACGGTAGTTGTATTTTCTGGAGGCTCTGCTGTAGTCAGATAACAGCAATTTAGATAAGATTTCTTTCCACATCTGCTTTAGCTAAAATGTTTTGTCTTTGACATTATCTCTATACCAACCCTGGTCTGAGTGAGTCCCCACAAGATTTAAGACTTGTATCATTAAAACTTTAAAAAAGGAAACGTTTTCAGGGAGGCAATATTTCTGTGATGGGCTCAGGTTCACTGAGGCTCCTGGTGACAGAGACTTTGCTGCCTAATACAAAGGCGCCGTGGGGTCATCAATACAGTCTCCACCCAGGCTGAGATCATCCTGGGCCTCATTCCAACAACATGAGCCCTGGCTTCTGTGCCCACAGTGAGGGCTGGCATTTCACTCCATTAAGTTCCCAAGATCCAGCACCATTATTTGTCTTCAGAAAGTTATTGCATAATATTTTAAGACTTAAGTAATTTCAGTTTCTGAACTGTTTATATATATATATATATATATATATATATATATATATATATATTGCTTTTGCCTTTTACCCACCATAAGCAGGAAAAGCAGACTAATTATATTTGGGGTTATGAATTGATTTTATAACCCCAAATACAGACTTCCCAGGAAACGCTGTTATCAGGGGAAATATCTAGAAAGAAAGGGTAAAGTTCAAAGTGCTAATTTCAAAAGGTAGTATTGCATATTTTCTATTACTTTGAATTAGTGCTATATGGCTGCAAGGAGAACATACTTCCTGTTTGTGAAAGCCACGTTCACAACTTCAGGAACTCTGCAGCTATTAAGATAACTAAGGAGGACATCTCCTGAAAAAATTATGTTCTCAAATTCATCCATTCAAACTGCTTGTACAGAACCCAAAGCATAGAAATTAAAGACAAATGAGCCACCAGGTGATCTTTTTTTGGAAGATGGAAAACCTCATAAAAAGAAAGACAGGTATATGTCTATGATATAGACTCTCAGGATGAAATTTCTTAAGGATAGGCACCATGGGTGCAGGGCTCACTAACCTGCTGGGACACCAGAAATGAAAAGCAATGGAGGATAAGAATGCAGACTGAATGGTTCAGAGTTTGGGAAACTTCTTTACAGAACTAATTTAGATATTGCTAATTCGTGGTTCAAAAGTTGGCTCCCCAAAATATTATCAAAATAACCTAGTGGTAGTAGCTAATGCTTTGCTGGGGGAGAGAGGTCGTCATGTACATTGTAGGATGTTTCACAGCAATCTTGACCTCGACCTTCTACATGCCAGTAGCACCCCCAGTCATGACAATCAAAAATGTGACATTGCTGAATGTTCCCTGGGAGGGAAAATCGGACCCAGTTGAGAACCACTGCTTTACAGGTAACTGAGAACACTACCTTGACAGTCTTAGTAGAGGCTTAAAGTGGAGAGGTCAAGGTTGAGAACATTTGGAGATTGTGAAGTCTGGTTTTTCAATGTGTGTCATTCAGTGAGGGGGTTCTGGTTAGGGTTGAGTGAGGATGGTGGTAATACAATCTTTAGAATTAGTGAACTCAGCAAGGTGAAGATTCTCAGATGAGAGGTTTGAAAATGCTCAAATTGATGTAAAATTGTCCTGTGATGTTTTCTATCAATGAGTTGATGAGTCTCTGGGGAAATTCCTGGAATGAGCAATAATGTTATTTGTAACTATTATCTTCCTGGGCGATAGCTTTCTGGAACAGTAAACTTATGCTGATGAAGACCCTAGAATAGTAAAGCCATGTCAATGTAGACTGTGAATGTAAATAGTTTTGGTTCTTGGTGGATTTTTTTTAAAGTTCCTTGTTTTTTTCCCCTTCAGGCTGCTACTTGCCTTTTGCCTACTATTAGCATATTCAGAAAGAGCTCAAACATAAGAGACCACAGAGGCAGAGGTGAAGAGCCTCGACTCTGGAGTCACTCTCAGGGCTGCACCTTGGTTTCACTACACTACGGGCTGCATGACCTGGGTGAGCAACCCGCTCTCATCAAACCTCATATACTGAGGTTAATAACAGTATCTCTCCATCCGGTTGTGGTGGAATTTGAATGAAAAAATCTGTCTAGTGCTCTGAACATAATATGCACTCCGTGGGTGTAAACCCACTATGCAGAACTGTGAAAAAAAAATGCCACAGCAGCTGTGCACCTCTGCAGGGGCCATCATGCTTTGGGGACCTCCCTCTTTGTCTTTCCCACAAGCTCTAAGAAAACACGAAGTTTAAAAAGAAGCTAAAAAAAAAAAAAAAAAAAAAAAAAGAAGCTAAAATTCTTTCTCTGTATCCTGGAAATATCACAAAGTGAGAGTGGCCAAGTGTCCTAAGCTCCTCCACCCATAATCTTAACTGAGCATGCTCCTTGAGCACCATGAACATGTGTGGGGTGCCTTAGGCTGTCATTTAGCAATGTCACTGCTGTGAAAGTTGATGAACAATAAGAGCACCATGGCACTAGCTTGGTGTAGGTTCAAAGTGACTTTTCTGAAACTCGTCCACTAGAATATTCATCTCATCTATTCTCCATGGTATGTTTTAAAGACAACACCTTGCTTTAGGAGCAATGACCTTGAATCCATTACACTGTAGAAGTCTACTCTTTGTTCTCTCCTAATTCTGAAAACAGGTCATATTCTACAAGTGGGAGACTCACTTGTACTGTGCCAGGTGCTGATGTAGGTACTTCATATAATTTTCTCATTTAATCTTCCCTCTGTAAGATAAATACTGGGATGAGAAATCTGATACAGAGTCAAAGTAACTTGCTGAGGAGAGCCCACTAATAAACAGATGGAGGCAGGATTTAAGCCTATGGCTACTGGGCTCCAAAGTCGATGATTCCTCCACTACTACAGCATGATGCCTCTATATAGCTATTTCTCAAAGCAACAACAAACAGAAAAAACCAAAGATATTAACCACATCCTAATCATAGTTTTACAGAGCCTGGGTCCATGTATAATATTTGACCAGGTGAACTGTTTCCTGG
This sequence comes from Canis aureus, assembly GCF_053574225.1. Classification (NCBI taxonomy): domain Eukaryota; kingdom Metazoa; phylum Chordata; class Mammalia; order Carnivora; family Canidae; genus Canis; species Canis aureus. Next base: position 54,473,476 of record NC_135615.1, read on the forward strand.
AATGTTGGCAAGGAACAGTTAGATCTAGCCTGACCACCATGAGATCACTGAGATAACTGACAACTTGAGGGAACCTTAATGTTAGTCCATTTGTAAGTCCAATTCTAACAAATGAATGACGTAGATCCAGCCCATCGGTTGACAATTAATTGCTATTGAAAGGACTAGGTGGGGAAAAAAATCCCTAGGCACCACCCTGTCCCCCAGTGCAGTTTGAGGGCTATACACATTTGGCAAAGAAGTATTAAAATAGCATAGGTTATCAACAAAATGGTAATAGGCTAAGAGAATTTCACTGGGTAACAATGTTATTGAGGAGTGACATTGGAATGAAATGCCTTCAAGAAAAGTATCTTCAAGAATAGGTTTTCTGGGATAGTATCCTTTTTTTTACAGTGATGGTGACATAATTGTTTTCAGGGAAGGTGATCAATAAATGTGCGACTAATGCAGTTTAATCTTTGGATCTCTAGAAGTTGTTATTTTTTTCTTTTTTTTTTCAACATAAATTAGACTTCTTTACTCTACCTCAGCTCTGCCCAATGCTAGCTCTCTGATTCTGTGCAAGTCACCTGGTTTCTCTGGGCCTCAATTTCCTCCTCTATAAGAAGGATTGGATATATGATATGGAGCAAGTCCCTTCCTGCTTGAGTCAAAGTGACTCAAAATGTTATTAACAGACCAGTGCCCTCTACAGGCAACTTGCTCTACACTGTGAGACTTCATTAAGCGGGATGTTAGCAAAATTTTCTTGGTATATTTAACGTGGTGACTTAGTGTCCAACAACTATATTTTGTTATCCAATAAACCACGGTTGTGAAGCAATTAAATTTTTAGATTTGTCTAGATCTCATTTCGCTGATAAGAAATGTGAGGACTACCACAGCTAGGAACTCTTCCAACCCCTTTGGAGTAAGGCTGGAGCTTGAATACAAATTTCTGGATACTCAGTTGAATGGTGTCCAGTAGTGACCTTACTAGTCCTTTATCGGTGTCTCCAAAATGCTCTTCCCTCCCCTTATCAGATAGCACTGGAACTCAGCATTTTCTAAGTTTTCTATGTACTTACTACCTTTAAGAATTGAACTGTGGATTTTTCCATTAGAGCAGGAAATGGCCACTTCAACGTTGCCTGGTAATTATATGAGCACCTCATTGTAAGGTTGCTTTCTTGCAACCTTTCCTGCTACTGAGGGGGAGGTCGTTTACTGACATTGCCAGCAGAAAATGTATGCATGCTCAATATCTGATTGATTCACTTTCAGTTCAAGGACTGCTAAAAATTTTAATCCTTCATGCTGAGACCTACTCAGAAGTTGGGACACGCTGTTCATTGCTAAGATAGGGGACATGGAAAAAAATGTTCTGTACAGTTTTCAGTAAAAATCTGAGTCTGTTTAAGCCTACCTTATAAATTTTTTACATTAATTCACATTTCAATTTTTATTATTTCCCAAGCAGCATTAGTGCCTTATAGAAAGTCATGAATTCAGATTAAGGAAAATAAGAAAATGATAGCACCTTACTCCTACCACCCATTGATCACCACTGTTAACACACGTGTGCATATATCCTGAAAGCTTTTTCTATACATTCCTGGGGTTCAGGGAGGTTGAGCCAGAAGGTACCACTTTGGCATATGGCTTATCGCTACCGAAGGCAATCAAGGCCTAACACACTCAAGAAGAGCTTTTTACCTCCCTCTTAACTGCCTAAAAACATTTAGATAGGGAGCCTATACCAGAAGAGAGCTACTACCAGAGATAACTTTTTTTTTTACATCAGAAACACTTCTCTGCACGGCATGACAAACATTTGTTTACCAAATACGCTCTTCCCATCTTCCTATGAATCATTTTCCTTCCTTTTGTAGTCCCAGACCCCTACACCCCTTTCCTTAGTTCAAGATGGCATGCAAACCTTGACTGCCTGTTGGCCTTTGACCATCTTGTGTCCATGTGAGGCTCCTGTACATACAAGATTAAATGTGTTTTTTTCCTATGAATCTGTCTTTTGTCATTTTAATTACTAGGCCAGTCAAAGAATCTAGAATCTACATACATATATGTATACATATTTTTACAAAAAAGAGATCAAGGAGATCACACAGTTTATAACCTGCTTTCTTTAATTAAAGATATTCATCTTTCCTTGACAATTCATCTTCATCTTATCTAAAGCTCAGCCTGTATTAAAATTTCCCCCACTTGTCCACAAAATCTCCTTTACAGTTGGTTTATCCAACCTGGGGATCCTGCATTGTACCAGTTATTTTGTCCTTTAAAAATCTGTAATCTAGCATGAATTCTTCCCTCTATTTATTATTATTTTTCATTAAACTCTTTGTTTAAAAAAAACAGGGCAGGATGAGGTTCTGTGTACTTTTCCTTCCTTTTCTCTTAGATTTTATTCTTTACATAAACCAGATTTTTTAGGAAATTGCCCTGCTCTCTGTCTTATCTTCCTTTGCAAGAGTTACTGCCTTCATGGTATAACAGATGGGGCACCTGGCTGGCTCAATCAGTGGAGTGTGCAACTCCTGATCTCAGGGTTGTGAGTTTGAGCCCCACACTGGGGTGTAGAGAATGAATGAATGAATGAATGAACGAATGAATAAATAAATAAATGAAAAAGGAAGAAAGAATAATGGTGTAATGGATGGTCAACTACTACAATCTGAAGGTTTGTGCTTCAAATGAAATCTGTAAACCTGATCAAACATCTCTATTTTTTAAAAAATTTCTCCCTCTTCTCCCATCTCATCCCCCTCACCCCCAGAACAAAGAAAATCAGTCTAAAGGCTGTCAGACCCTGTGATAAGCTATAGTTGTAAACAAAACAGGCCTGGCCCTTATCCTCAAGGAACTTATTATAGTCTAGTGGGGGAGTGACATCGTTAGCATTAAATGCTTAATTAAATGATGACACATACAAATGCTGAGAAGGTGAAGTATAGAATAGGAGGGGTTGGGGCATGAGAGGCAACAGCTCAGGGAAGAAAGGGGCTTGGTGTAATATATTAGGGAAGCCTTCTCCCAAGGAACAACATTTAAATTGCAGTTAGTTAAGTCGATTTGGGGGGAAGACTGCTCCAGGTGCTGGGAACAGCATTTGCAAAAGTGCTGAGATTTAGGGGTCATGTCCAGCCTCACTGGAATGAGGGGAGTGAGAGGGAAAAGACTGAGGCCAAGCTGGAAAGTTAGGCAGGGGCTAGCCCATTCGGAAGCCAAAGGCCACCTGGACAATTTTTGCACTTAATCATACAGGCAAGAGGGTGCAGTGAAGAGCTCTTGGTAGAGGAGACACATAATCAGATTTAGGTTTTACTAAGACCGCACTGACCATTGTGAGGGCAGTATACCGAAGAGAGAGGACTGGATACAAGAACTGGTTAGAATGCCATGGTGATTGTCCAACTAGGAGATAATGCTTTGGCCTAGACTGATGGGTGGAAGTGATGCAGAAGAGTGATTACACAGATCTTTAGCTAATTAGAAAATGTAGTAAAAAAGACCTGACGACTGATTGGTTAGGGAGAGGTAAGCAAGGGATGTGGGAAAAGGAGGTGCTAAAAGTAACCAGTCTGTTTCTAGCCCAGTTCAAACTGGCTTCAGCCTGAAAGGAAGTGGCTTGATTCAAGTATGGGAAAAGTCCTGGGTGTAGATCAATGCTTCAGACATGGCTGGATCCAGGAGTCCAGATAATGTCTTTAGAAGAAGGTCTGATTGTTGATCTGCTGCTTTGGCTTCATTTCTTCCCTCAGGGTGGCAAGACAGCACCTGGCAGGTCCACATTCTCATAGGCCAGGAACTCCAGCAGCAGAGAACATCTTAATATTTTCAGGAAAGATCCTAGAAATTAAGCCTAATTGGCTAGACCTAGGTAACATAACCATTTCTGGAGATTAAAAAAAAAAAAAAAAGCAGAAGCTATTTCACCTGGAGCAAATAGACCTAGGGCAGGGGAAGAAATACTGAAGGACTATTACCAGCACAGTAGGGAATGGATGCTAGGCAGACAAGAATGACTGTACTTATTACAAGTAACAACTAGGACTTTCACAGGCAGAGCTGAGTGGATGGTGGGGTCATGTGCTATCGGAAGAGTAAAGTGTTGGGAGGAAAGATCACAAGTCCAAGTCTGCACATATTCCTTTTGAGGACCTATTAAACTTATACATGCAGATGTCAAGTAGGCAGATGGATACATGGGGGGTCCAAAGCTCAGTAGAAAGTTCTTGGCAACAGTTTAGTTTTGGGAGTTATCAGTATATAGGATGTGGATAAGATCATCTGAGAAGTGTGTCAAATCAGAAAAAAAAAGTTAATAGATGAGTAGAAGAAGAAAAAGCCACGGAGCAGAATGTGAAAGATGTGTCTGCCAGGAAACCTAACAGGAATGGAACTTCAGAAGTCCAAAATATTTCCCAATGGTGAATAGGGAATGTCTAACTGTGGCTTACCTCTGAGAGATCAGATGAAATGAGGAAGTATCCATTGAACCTAACGAGCTGGAGATCACTGATGAGCTTAGTCAGTGGAACTGATTTGGATAGACGGATGGGGAAGGAAGCCAGATTGGATAGGAGGTTGAAGAGTAATGGCAAAGAGGAGGCACCTGGGTGGCTCAGTCAGTTAAGTGTCTGCCTTTGGCTCAGGTCACGATCCCAGGGTCCTAAGATCAAGCCCCAAGTCAGGCTCCCTGCTCAAAACCAAAAAAGATGGCAAAGAGTACAAGTTTACTATGAATGGCTGGAGGCTGATAAAATAACAGGGTATGAGATGAGAGTGTAAGGAAAGTTCTGTGCTTTGTCTTTTTTTTTTTTCTTTGATGGACATGAACTTTTTGAAGAGGAACAATGGAAATATACATGCTAAGAGATAGAAGAAAATGGGATCCAGAGCCCAGTGGATGGAAAGACCTTAGAATAGAGAAGGACCACCCCCTTCACTATAAATGAAAGGGAAAAGGCTGGATACTGATTCAGGAACATGTGTAGATCCCACAGCCAGAAGATGAAGTCATTTCCATATGATGCTTCTGTTGTTTCTAAGACGTAGGACATCACCTCCTTCTAATGAGGAAGGGATCTGAGGTTTGAAGGGAGGAATATTGAAACGGGGTACAGAAAAACAAAGTGGTGATGGGGCAGGATGTCAGAGCTGTGCCTGTGGCCCAGCAAAAGCAGGATTTGGCATTAATCTAGCCAACTGGTGATTTCCTACAGAAGCTCCCAGCAGCCTGAGGGCTGAACTCCAGGAGACGGGCAGCTGGTTGGCAAATGTGATGGGAGAGCACAATGAAAAGGAGTTGACCATAGAGCAAAACCCTACCAATAACACTATACATAGGGTCCAAAATGGAGAGCCTCGCTGCGCCCAGGTCAGTGAGATGACAATTAGGGGTGGATGCGTGGTGTCTGCTGAATTTGCAGCTACAGGATGTGTCCTCAAAGGCTTGTACCAGACATTGGCTAAAAGGCTGGAAATCCGTGTTGGGTAGGGAGGGAGGTGAGGATGGGAAAGCAGTGCAAACAGGGGTTCGATAATAGGAGGACCCAAAAGGGGAAGAACGGGTGTGGAAAACACAGAGGGCTGGCCATCAGCAACAGTCAGCCTTAGGGAAGATAGAAAGCCGTGCACCAAAAGCACACCGACCTAGGCGGTGGCAGGTGTCAGACCCACCAGTGGGTAACCCACGTGGTCTCGCCTCTGCTTCAGGCTCCTGATTTAAAAATAAGGCATAAGGATATCTCTTCTGTTCACCTCACCGAGCTGTTGTTGGCCATCAGGTAAAGTGCTCTAAATGTGTGAGCTGTATTGGAAAACAAACTCAAATGTCTCTTTTTTCCATTGTGGCAGAGAGGGGGTGTGTGGAAAGAGAGGTGGTTACCCAAGAACTCACCACAAAGTAGCGCTGGCCTTGCGTGCGCACCATGCTTGGGCCTGGGGAGCAGAAACAAACTGTGCACCTTCTGCCCCCAGCTGTTGCTACTGGCTGACAGCTGTTCTTCAGCATGGCTGTGGTTCTATTTTAATTTTTCGATTGTTTGTTTTTATTCCCTAACAGTCTAACCTTCCCGGATCATTCAGACACACCGAAACATTAGAGCAGGGCACGCAGCCTGAGTACCAATGGCTCAGAGTGAGAGTGTGGAGGTGACCCAGTCTCTTCCAGATGCAGCCACTGCATTTTTAACCTTTCATTCCTATTCTCTTTGTTCTTTTCTCCCTATGAATCCCCTACTCTGGAAACAAAACAAAACAAAACCCTTTTCTTCCTATGATGATCTCTTTTTCAGTAAATGGCACCACTACTCACCCAGTTGTTCAAGCCAAAACCTTGAGGTTCATTCTTGATTCCTGCCTTTCCCTGATATCCAAACCATGGGCAGGTCTGGTTGACCCTACTTGCAAGAAAAATCCACTTTTCATGGTCTGTACCACCATCGCTAAAGTCCAGCAACCATCATCTCTCATGGGGGCATCTGCAATCAAGCCTACTTGGTCTCCCTGCTTCCATGTTTCCTGCCTGGAATCTATTCTCCCACAATCCATTCTCTAGAGTCCTGTTTTTCAAAGCCTATGCCATGTATCACCTCGAGTAAAACTTGCCCCCCACCCCACTTCACTCAAGCTTCGCTAGCCTTCCTTTGAGTCCTCGACCTTGTCCAGCTGGTTTCAGCCTTTGGTCCTTAGCAGCTGTTCTCTTGTCGGAATGTTGTTCTTCCTGAACTTCACATGGCTGGTTCTTTCTTGTTATTCAAATCTCAGATTGCCATCTCCTCAGAGAGTCCTTCCCTGACCACAGAGCCAAAAGTGGGATGAATGGTTTCAAGTGTCTCACACAAGCGTATTCATCCCGTCTACCCTTCCTTTCCTTCTCGCCCTTAAAAAGTTCTCTTTAGGGGGCACCTGGGGGGCTCAGCAGTTGAGCGTCTGCCTTCAGCCCAGGGCGTGACCCCAGGGTCCTAGGATCGAGTCCCACATTGGGCTCCCTGCATGGAGCCTGCTCCTCCCTCTGCCTCTCTCTCTCTCTCTCTCTCTCTGTGTGTGTGTGTCTCTCATGAATAAATAAATACAATCTTTAAAAAAAAAAGTTCTCTCTAACCCATTTTTTAAGTTAGCTTTGGTTTATATTAAACACCACTCAGAATTCCCCAGGCACCACTTGTGTGGCTAAATTAGTGGTGCAAACATTGCCTTGGAAGTCAGACATATTCCTCCCTTCCCCTTTCCTTCTCTTCATTCCTCCTCTCTCCTTTCCTTCCCTTTCTCCTTTCTCTTCCTCCCTTCCATTACATAATTAACCCATCGGCTGTCATGATATAACAGAGTCACATCGCTAAGCACAAAGGCAGCTATGTTACAAAGAAAGGGGTACTTGATTTGAAGTCTGAACACTTGGGAGAAACTCCATTTTACCCCGATTTCTCAGGGTCAGTTTTCTTATATTTGAAGTGGCAATAAAAATCACTATTTCGCAAGTTGTTGTAGAGTGAGGCAGTAAGTGTATCAGTTACCTACTGCCACAATAATGCTGTGTAACGAGCCACCTCAGAGCCCATTGGCTTGAAACAGCCATTTGCTCCTCTCATTCTTCTTGGGGTCAGCTGGCCAGCTTCGCCCATCTGGCCAGGGCTCATGCACATATTTGCAATCAGCTGTCCCTTCAGCTGGGCCCTGCTGGCCTAGGATGACCTTTAGCTGGAGTAACTCATCTCTGTTTCCTAGGTCTCTTGTCTCCAAGTCTGGGCTTGTGTTTCTGGTGGTGGCAGGGCTCCAAGAAAGAAAACAGAAGCCACATTTCAAGTATCTGCTTGCATAAAGTTTGCTGGTGTCCCTTTGTCCAAACAAGTCACGTGGCCAAGACCACTGCCAAAGAGCACGGATACATAGAAGTATGAAAAAGCCCACTGCTCATAACGCAGTCAGTTCACCCAATCAGAATGGCTTGTGATGCCACATTAGCCTCCTCCTCTGGGAAGCCTTTCCTGATTTCCCTCAGCAGTCTTCAATATGCTTCCATCATTAATATTATTCATGGATATTTACTGAATGCCTAACACTCTCTGGACTTGCAGTAAGTGTGATAGAGTCCACCATACTGCAGGGGGAGAGGAGTAAGAGTGAATAAGCAAATGCACAAAAATATGCCTAATTGCACATACCAATATGCATTTTAAAAGTATGTCTTTGTAGCTAGTTAAAGCATGTCAGTCTCTCCCTCTCTGCTGGGGTCTCTCGAGGACAGGGACCAAGTATTTTCGTTACATCTTTTGTCCTTAGCACAGTTGTCTGGCCCATAGGTGCTTAATAAATAAGAAACTGGCAAGTGGGTAAAAGAACCTTAGAGAAGGCATGGGAATGAAAGGTGTGAAGCCAAGAACTTCGCTATGGCAGCAGCTATTCACTCTTAGGCTCTCATTTCCTTTCCCATGGAAAGACACAGGCACCGCCTTTTCCCCTGGGCCCTCCTGACACAGGTGTCTATCACCCGGCAGTGACTCTGACCAACAGCTCTGGCAGTTGTCCAGTTTTGCTTCTCTCCTAATCCAAAGAAGCATTTGCTCTCCACATCTCAGCACCTGCATAGCACTTGCATCTCAGCACTCAACACAGAAAATGGTGGTGGCAAAGTCCGAAAGGACAAGGGCCATGTGGGCCTGGGTGCCTGTCACTTCTGTTGTGGAATGTGAAAATGGAAATTCATAATTTTGAGCAGAGAAGTTCCATAATATCCCACCTCTCTCCATGTGAGTCAGAAATAGGCTTGGACTAGGATTTGCACATTTTGCCAATAATAATTAGAGCTCCTTCTTCACCTGGCTTGGTCCTAGACCCTCTATTTGAATGTTATTCAGAGCCTCTTTCCAAAGACTAATATCCTTCCTTGAAGAAACTCATTGGTTTAAAAAGTACTGATGTGACTACTTGTCGGGTTTTGAAATGCTCAGCCCCTGAGCCTCCTTCCTATATTTGAGATATCCTCGCAGCATGAGTTTTGGTAGAAAGCAGAACCTGCCTCCCATCTAGAAATGGAAAAGGCCATATTCTCGCCTTCCTTCTGTCCACGGGCAGGGGTGGGTCGTGCCCATGACTAAGCCCAGCCAGTTAGATGCTTCTGCCCAGGGCAGCGGTGCCTTCTTCCCTTATTTACCAACATAGCAGAGGCAACAGTACCAGTAGGAAACCGTGTCCCAGGGCTAGTATCCGGTAGAGCCATCTCTTACAGGTTAAACTGTGCTCCTCCAAATTCTTCCGTTGAATACTTAACCCTGAGTATCTCAGAATGTGACCTTGTTTGGAGATAGGGTCTTACACAGGTAATCAAGTTACAGGGAGGTTATCAGGGCAGCCACTAATCCAACATGACTGGTGTCCTTACAAAAAAGGGGAAATTTGGGCACAGAGACATGCACAGAAGGTAAGAGAAAATGACAATATATGCAGGGAGGCTGCCATGTGGAGATGAGGTTGGCCATCTAGAAGCTAAAGAGAGAGGCCTAGCACAGCCCCTTCCCTCCTAGCCGTTGGAAGGAACCAACACCTTGATGGCCTTCTACCCTCCAGAACTGCGAGGCAATAAAATTCTGTTGTCTACGTCACCCAGTCCGTGGTACTTGGTTCAGCCAGTCTTAGCAAATGAGTCTATTATCTTCACCAGAAAATCCCTGTGGCATGGTTTTGGCTGTAGCTCTCGAATCCTCTGATTTCTGGTTCTCCATCTTCAGGGCTTTACAGAGGCAATTAAACATCTCTGCAAGAAATCATTCTTTTGTAAGTTAGCCAAAGTTTGTTTCCAACTGAGAAACCCAACTAATGCAAATATCATGTTCTGAAGAGCTTTCCCTCTATAAGTAAATCTGGGCTTTGTTTTTTTTGTTTGTTTGTGTATTTGTTTTTGTTTTTTTCTGCCTCTCTCATTGAAACAGCTCCTACTACTTCTGAGTTCCATGGTCCAACCAAACGTTCATAGGATTGGCATATCTGCTCTTCCTCTGTGGTTTCTGGGCTTCTCACTCATCCAGTCCTACTCCTCTCTTCCTTCAGGTAATGCAAATGCAGTTTTCTTACATGTCTCCCCTTAAGGTTGGGTGATCTGTTGACCTTCTTCACTTAAAACAACCAGGATCAAATGGTTGAAGTTGTATTCCAGAGGAGATGTGCCTCTTGACACACTCTGCCAAATATCAACAGGCTGTGTTCCGGCCCCAGCACCTCACACTAAATGCTGACATTAAATGGAATATTCCAATTTTATTCGTGCTCTAGAGCGTATTGTGAGTAAGCTACTCGGTTGTCTTTACTTTGGGTTTAGTCACATTAACCCCATAACTTGAACTCTCGGCTTGCTAATACATTTTGATACGATATCCAGATTAAATCCACAGCATTAGCACTCCCTTCCTTATAAACAGATGACCCCGAGTCTATAGCCAGCGGTGGGGTGAAACTGTCTTATCTGAACACAGGTTTGCACAGGCTCAAACGGCTGGTGAATTAAAAATTTATTTTGTTGGCTGCTCTGATATTTCACAATTCAGGAGACAGAGGGAAAAACAAATATATGAGAGGAGTGGAAATTACTAAGGCCAAAGCCCTCTGTTTCAAGTTCAAGGCAGAGAAGAGGGCAAGGGGAAAAGGCTGACATGGTATGGTGCCCACTCGTTTTTGCCCATTTCTACTTCCCACAAATGAATAGGAGATTCACCTTTATTTAGGGAAGAAACATGTGCTAGACACAACAGTGACTGCCCCACAAACAGTGTTCCCCTCAGTTCTTGGAGCAGCCCTTGAAAATCACTACTGCCATTGTCATTCCCAATGACAATGAGCAAATATGTTTTCACAGTTAGTTGGCCAAGCCAGTAGCGTACATTACGCCAAAGGAAGGTCCTCCTACTACACGGAGAAAAGAACAATGTTTTCGGCATCCTCCAAGAAACCCAAGAAGCAACAGAGTCTGTTTGCTCAGAGTAGCTATAATTAAATATGACAGGAAAGTCAAGTTGCTCCTCCGAGAAGCCAACAAAGCTGGATTGCATTATCACCTCTCATTACTCCCTCCTATCGACTCATCTCTGACAACACAGGTGGAACAGCCATCTTCTGGGGCGATGCCTGGTCAACATCCAGGACCTGATTTGTTTTGTTCACTTTTGTGTAATCAGGCATTTTGTGGCTTTTCTACTCTCCTCTCTGGCTGCCTCTTAGAGTTGGAATACTTGGTGCATATTGTACAGCCGTGGATGGCTGTGGCCCCTTCTCTCCGGAGAACAAGATAGCATGGATGGTATATAAGGCAAAAAGCTCCTTTCTTCCTTTCTCCTTTGTTCCCTCGCATTAATAAGAATTTGAGTGAGTGATCTTAAGCAAACCGTTTAACCTCTTGCAACCTGGCCATTTCACCATATGTATCTGACGGCAGGGGCATGAGCCCAGCATCTCTCAGACCTCTACTCCTTCCACAAGAGGTAGAAGTCAAAACAAATGCACTCTCTTTCTTATGATGTGAATAATTGAGTGTTATTCCAATTACATGTCTCTAAGAGAGACAGCGTGTAGTGGGCATTCTTCTGAATGGCAGCTCCCACCCTGGGGATGGCAGTGGGCATCAGCCCTGACTGCAGCCCCATTCTGCACATGTCACTGGTCCCAGCCCCCCAGGTGCTGTATTTAAAAATTAGCTTCCTGGGACACCCAGGTGGCTCAGCAGTTGAGCGGCTGCCTTCGGCTCAGGGTGTGACCCCGGCGTCCTGGGATCGAGTCCCACGTCGGGCTCCCTGCGTGGAGCCTGCTTCTCCCTCTGCCTGTGTCTCTGCCTCTCTCTGTGTGTCTCTCATGAACAAGTGAATAAAATCTTTAAAAAAATAAATAATAAATAAAAATTACTTTCCCAAACTTTTTATTTTCCAAGTTACACAGGGAAAATGTTTTGCTTAGAGCACCGCTAACATGGAGCACAAAGCACAATTTGACCTGGAAGGGAAGGGCAGAGTAATTTGGCAAGTGGAGGTTGACCTGCTCTCATTCATTTTTTTTTTCTAATCAAACACCCCCGCATTGGAGATTCCAAAAATATCATGGGAAATTCTTTAGGAAATTTTCATGGTTGAGATATTTGAACCTCCTGTTGAATACAGAAAGCAAGGAGTTATACTTGGCCTCTCTGTTGCCAGAGCACAGTAATGGCCTTTCCACCGGGGGCACTGATCTGGAGCATTAATGTGAGGCTTTGAACACCCAGAAGGGTCTCTGGTGGGGCTGAGAAGGGGCTGCACCTTTGTGAATGCTGTAAGTGACCCTAGGGCCTCCTTCCTTTCTTTGCATGGAGAAAAGGGGGGGCAGAGCCAAATGATACATGAAGACTTCTTTATGTAGCAAGCGAAATAACCTACTGTTATGATTGGAACTCTCTAGCAGACTTTTTTTTTTTTTTTTTTGAAATTAGAGGGGCTCTAGGGCTTACATGGAGATGCTAACCAGAAGTTTTAAGGCTCCAATGATCCAGGTTTTTTCTCTTTTTAAAGGAAGATTGTGGTGGTAGTAGTAACAGTGTTCCCAATAGCAATAATAATAATAATAATAATAATAATAATAATCATGATTAGGTATTTATTATGTTTCAGGAATCTTTAAATGTTTTCTGTGTATTGACTCATAAAATTCTCATGATAACCACAGGAGTTAAATGCAATTATTATCTACACTTAACAAATGAGAAAACTAATTCATAGAGACTTTTCACATGGCCACATAGTTGGATCAGGATTTGAATCCAAGAAGTCTGGTTCTAAAATCCACATGTTTTAATCTCACACACACACACATGCACACACATGCACACACACGCATACACATGCACACAAACACATGCACACACGCACACACAAGCACAGTGGTCTTCACCTCCCCGGAGATCTCCCCAGGGTCATCTCTGACCTGTGATTCTCAATGGCAGCTCTGAGGTAGTTCCTGTTCACTGAAGTTGTCCCTAGTGATACTTCTTGGACACAGCCCCATCCCAGGGGCTCTCAGCACATGCTCCACTGGGGAAGTTTCTGCCACTGGAAGTGGCTTCCATCACCACTTCTTGTCATGGTTGTCACCAATGAATCATGGTTTCAGGCTTCCCTTCCGGCCAAGACTTTTTTAGGGCCCTCATGGTATCTGCTGCTTCTACAGCAACATCTAAGACTATTAGGTGCTCCATTTTACAGATGAGAAAATTGAAGCTCAGAAAATTTAAATGTCTATCCTAGGATTTTATACTAAAATCAAAGCCAGGAGTAAATCGAATCTTAGAGTGCTAATTTCAGCACACTGCTACCAGGGGTATTATCAGTCTTTTAACTCTTTGACTTTATGGGCAAAATAGTATCTTGCTGTTTTAATTTATACTATTTTGATTATACTCTTTATAATCTTCTTTCTTGCCTATTGTCCATGTCAATTTTTGTTTTTGACGGTTTATCTTACCTGAATTGACTAAGAAATCTCACTGTAAGGGAGATGCTAATTCATCTATCACATATTTGGCAAATATGTTTTCAAGTTTGTCCTCTGCCTTTAATGTTTATTTTTTAGCCTGTACAGAAATATAAAATCTTCACATTGTCAAATTCATCCACTTTTTTCTTCATAGCTTCTGCCTTAGAAAAGGCTTCTCGATCTAAAATCATCTGGGTTTTTTTTCTACCTAGAAGGTAGTTTTACTTTTATACTTAATTTTTTGGTCCACTTGGAATGTATTTAAGTATAAGTTGAGCTAAGGTTTCAACTTGAAGTTTCTCAACTGGGCAAAGTTATCCCAGAATTATTTACTAAATAATATTTTCCCCCCACTGATTTGATCTTCATCATATTTTGAGTGCAATTTATATTTGGGTTTGATTCCAGGCTTTCTATTTACTCCCTGTGATATGTTAATCCTGATTCCATATGCCCTATGATCACCCCAAGAGCGCAGACAGTAGAGGCTGCACTCCTGTCTCAGCATCTCTCCCTTGGACACAAAGGGACTTGCATCAGCACCTCAGGCCTTGTCACTTGTTCCCATCCAAGTAGAAAAGCCATGATTCTGGGCCTTGAATCAGAGTGTACACAATGCAAAAAGATGCATCCTTCAATTATGTATGTGTGAGCTTCAGGGCTGGTGCTCCATATCCCGTGGTTCTCAAAATCAAAGAGCCATTTTCTACCTGTGACTTTGTTATTAAATACAGAATCTAGAATTGGAGGCTGGCCCATAATAGGATATTTTTCTTCTTTAATCAAAAAAAGTTTTGTTCCATTTAATGTGAGATTTTGTGGAGAAGATGTCACAGCCCTTACTTTTCCATAAGGTGTGCAGGTCATAAGGAAATGTGGAAAAACATGAGAATTCAAGATCTGAGCAACTGCATGGGTAGAAATTTAACATTAATCAGGGGGAGTTGGAGACCAAATTTACTGTTTTATTATTTTTTAATCCCTGTGAAATATTCATTTCTGTGCAATGTATGGTCTGGTTCAAGTCACTTAACCATACGAAAAGAAATATAAAAATTCCTTTTATCAGAAAATGTTACACCATTTCAGGCATCTTCTAGTCCAACCTCCTTGTTTTTAAGATGTGAAAACTGAGGCCCAGAGAGCTTCCATGACCTGCTCAATAGGTGAGAGCCAGGATTTAATAGGTGGACTACACTCTGCCCTCCCTCTCTGCTCACTATATGGGAGTTAATTAAATCAAGCAACTCCACGTATCACAATTGTAATAAAATGCAAAACTCAAGTGAGGGCATGGGCTGAAAGTGGAACAGTTCTTCCAATTCATCAATCTAAATACATCTTGGATTGAGAAAATATACACTGTAAATAGCTATGAACAAACCCTCCCCCGACTTTTTCCTTTTCTGTCTTTTTCACCTTTCCCCCCCCTTCCTTCTTCCTTCCTCCCTGTCTTCTCCCCTGCTCTGGAACCTCTCCTGCCTGCCAGAAATAAACCTCGCCTCACAGGCATCTTCTTGGAGCCCCCACAGTACATTTGGCTGCAATGGATGTGCCTCTCCTGTGTAGGATGCAATCACTCTGCAGCCTCTTCTAGCCAAGCTGTGGTTCTGGGTCCCATGGTTCAGGCAGGAACAAGGCAACGTGAAATGGGTTATAGCAAAATAGGACATGGACGTGCTTGTGGACACAGAGCTCTACTCATGTAGAGCTCTTCCAAGAAGCTGGATTCCAGGTCCTCTTCCACCACACACTCTAGTCACCTTTGGAAAGGAAGATGATGACACCACTGGCTCAGGCAGCAAAGGACCCATGGGTCCTCTGTACACATCACTAGATGAATGTGAACCCTTGGTTCACTCGCCTTCTCTTATTGGTCTCTACATGGTCTCCTTTTATGTCTAGTTCTTTAATCAGTGATTTTTTTTAAGGTTTTATTTATTTATTTGAGAGAGAGAAAGAGCGAGCACAAGCCAAGGGAGGAAGAGAGGGAGAAGCAGACTCCCCACTGAAGGTGGAACTCCATCCCAGGACCCCAGGATTATGACCTCAGACAAAGGCAGATGCTTAATTGACTGAACCCCGCCCCCCACAAGCTCCCTTCATCAGTGATTGTTACCAAGGTAACAAGTAGGTACCCAGAACTGGCTACTGAAAACAAAATCCCAGACACTAATCTACATGGAACCCCACCCCTGCCCGTGTGCAGGAACTACCACCCCAAGTGCTGTGCCTTTCATCTGTCTTGAATTTCTTTTTATATGATTTTACTGCACCCATGTATTCATGAAAATGTGTTTTTATAATTTTAGTTATTTTTTAACATTATAAAAAATGGTATTCTATGATGTTGGAGCTTTTCTTCGAAATAATAAGGGAGGGGGAAGGCTGTAAGACATAGCAATGAAACAAGGCTGGCTACGATGGAAGCTGGGCGGTACGTACGTGGAGAAAAATCACAGTATTCTTTCTGTTTCTATATGTTTAAAATTTTCCATATGAAAAATCGCTAAATATTTTATTGCTAAGAATCATCCATGTTGTTACTTAGTTTCTGTGTATATCCTGCCATGAATAGTTCACAGTAAATCTGACATATTTTTGAATATAAGCAATGAAACGAAAGGAAATTTTTGATTCACTTAAAAATCCAAAGTAACAATACTTCCCTTTTTCCTACAGACTACAGTTACCTTGATTTTCTTCATGCTTCTCCCTAGTTCTGCCCCCGGCCACACCCCCAGCATCCCATGAAGCAGATCCAGCTCACAGGAAGCACTGGGTACAATCTTGGCAATCCCATTTACCTCCCACTGTTCTTTGCCACCAAGACCTTGGCTTCCTGGGGTGCCGCTGTCCTACCAGGCGCATCTTCCTTCCCTGGCCTCAGGCAGCCGAGGACCCAGAAGAGCCCTAAAAGGAGAGGGGAGGGGAGGGTGTAACTTGTTGGATTCAAGTCTCCATAGTTGCATTCCCCCTTCTGCTATGAACAACCCCTGTCTGCCAGGTCCCACACGTGAGGGCTCCCTCCCCAGGAGCTGGGCCCCAGGTGGAGCTCAACATTCAGTCTTTCATGTAAGCACTGCACTCGGTCAAATCCAGAGAAATCCTTTTTTTGTATGTGCCTCTCTTTTGCCCTGCTCAGTGAAAACTTTTGGGTTTTCATCCATGTAACATCGAATGCCACTTCCAAATGCCCTTCTAGGCTGCGCTGAGATTGACTTGCTTAGAGATGAAGCAACACCCTTTTTTCCAGGGCACCATGCTCGTTGCATGTCACCCCAAATGCTAATCATTTCTTTCTTCAAATATTTATTGGTTGCCTGTAATGTGCCAGCCACCAAGAAAGGCTCCGTGTGTACAAAGGCAAATAAGATGCAGTCTCTGCTCCTAAGACTTCCTCATTCAGTAGGGGACACAGAAAAGGACATGAACAAATGTAACAGAAGCACTTGCACTTGGGCCGCATCAGGACATCCATGGGCCCTGACACATTTGCCTTCGTTGGCCAACTTCTCACATAAAGATACAGAAAAATTATATTTTAAATGTCTACACACCAAAGAGAAATGTATATTTAATACTAATAATTACACATGAACACATTAGTTCTAATTTCCAAAGAATTTAGGACATTTTTATGAGCTCCTCAAAGTATCACGGGCCCTCCCACCTGTCTGTCTCTGGTGCCCACCAGCAGACGCGGGCCATGCGTGCCAGCTGTGTTTTTTTTTTCCTCTTTCAGAATAACTCAGCTCCACCTCTTTATTCCTTCCATCTCCTTCTGACAATAAGAATCCTCTTCTGATGATAATCCTACGTTTGGTTTCCATCCATTGAAACCATATATACTGACAAAGAATAGCGATGAAATCACATTTAAATGGTCCAGAAATATTTTCTGCTTAATGATAACTTTAGTATATATTTAACTGAGTATATTTTTAATTTATCATGAGAGCAGCCACAAATATATCTGTCAAATAATCATAGCTGAAATGTGTTGAGTTCTAACCCTGTGACCAACACCAGGTCATACATACTAACTGATTTAAGGTGACCACCGGTAGTATTGCCACTGCCTTCATCTTACAGATCAAGAGTCAGAAGCACTCAGAGGTTAAATAACTTATTTGGGGGCCACACACACTTATTGGGGGCCTAGTATAAGGCACATCCAGGTTTGAATCCATCAGGCTCCAGACCCTTAACCACTCAGCTAGATGACCTTGGACACACTTGTGTGACACATATCACACAAGGGTCTTTCTACGCAATTGTGAATTTTCTGCCCTCTACCAAACTGCAGCCTGCCAGGAGCCCACAGCCCACAGGCTGGGAACCTGTACTTAGGGTAAAATTTCTAACTTTTTATAGCGTTCAGCTGCCACTGGGACTCATTTAATACATGAAATGTTCCTATTTCGGGGACCGTCTTATGAGAACACAGGAGCCATGCTTTCCCCGTGCACCCTTGAGTTCATTCTTGTAGCTGAACATGAGCCAATGGAATGAGAAGCTGGGACATTCCCACCCCGTCCTCCCTACCCCCTAAAATGACTGAAGAGATTTGAGCTCTCCCCCTCCAAACCCCTGCATTGTTCGTGGGCTCTAGGCCTGGAATTATAGCCAGCGCCTCCCTGGGTTGTGCCTTCACCAACAATGCAGACTCACGGAAAAAGAATTTAGGTAAAAAAGATGATATGTAAGCTCCCAGGCCCACAAATGCCAAAACAATCCTTGTTTGCCAAGCAGGAGTTTATGTAATCACAAGACTCAAGACACTTTTAATTTCCAAAATGGTATTACAACCAGCACAATCATCCTGCCTAGGTAAGTGCCAAAATACTTTTCCCTAAGTCCTCCTAAAGGCTTTGGGTTGATAGAAAAATATCCTCTTGAAATGATACAGCTAACTCCAGAACTGAAGCTGCATCACAGGGGAAAGAGAGACAGGAAGGAAGCATTTGGACTGACATGTACATCATGGTGGAAGGGAAGCGATAACTGACCCATATATACAGGTTCTGGTCCAGAAATATTTTCTACTTAATGATAACTTTAGTATACAATCAAAAGCAATGATAGAAAATTATGATTTTTTTTTATATGGAGGGGCAGAGTCTGAGAGCTTGTCACTGCTTTTCATTCATACAGCTTGAAGCCAACAACGGACTGTGACTAGATAATATCCTATACAATTATGGAGGAAAAGCCATGAAAGCCGACCCAGAAGAGTCCATGAGACTGCTACAGGTAGATAACCAGGAATGAGCTAACAGATGACAGATCATGTGACCATTTAACACATCACCTCCTTTCTTGAAAAAAAAATATATATTTTTTCTGTTTTTAAAAATAGATTTCAATTCCATGGCCATCTACCATAAGTCACTGCCTCTGTATACAGAAGTGCCTAATCCCTTAGTCAGAGTTCCTGGAATGAGATTCCAGGCAGAGGCAAATGCTTCAGTAAGGGCATGTAGATAGGTGACAGATGGTGGATTTTAGCCTTTCAACACATAACCGTAACCTTATGCACTGTCTGAGTCTATTTTCAATCCCATACACAAGGGCTTATTGTTTATAATAAGCTCTCCTCCAAACCCATTTCCAGGAAAGGTTCTCTGTGTGTGTCACCCTGCATCACTTCCCGGGCTACACAGTGACCATGAAGACTCCAGGACCCAGGGCCAAGTGTCAAATGCCAATAATTGGGGGACTGGGCGGGGGGGGGGGGGGACTTGAAATTTCCAGTCCTTGCTACTATTTATACTAACGTACTGTCTCATCTAGTCTCTGATGCATCTTCGACACATTACTTAGATATTGCAGCCTTCCTTCTATTTTCTCACCTGAAATGAAAACCGATGCACATTTCACCAAGTCATCCCTACTTGTTAGAAAAGGAAGGAAGAAAAGAAAATTTTGTCTCACAGGTTAGGTTTCTATCTCAAGGTGGGAAAACTCAGTAATTTACACTCAAAAGTAAACAAGCTATACTCCCCACCCCCCCCCCCATCCCAGCCTAGGAGATGTGTAAACATTAAATGGGCAATTCTAATTTTACTCTTGGTCCTGTGTTCATGTTCTGAGTCAACTCTTGCCTTCTTTTTCTTTACTTTGAAGCTAATGAATGCAGGCCCCTGATTCCATCTGAGACCATGTAATTCCACTGGGCTTTTCAGAAGGATTGGGGTCAACACAGGGACATGCATTAGAATGAGCACAAGTTCTGGCTACACGACTCCAACTAAAATGTGAGGCAGAGAACAGCTCTGAGATTCATGAACATCAATTTACTTTGGGGAGAAGCTGGATAAAACTTTGAATTTGGTCTCAAAATAGCCTGGACAATTTTAGTTTTCTGACAGCATTTGGTGGCAAGCCTGTTAAAGAACACCATCTTGAAATTTCCCATTTGTGTGCTGTAGATAGCATATCATCTGGACACACCCAGAGCGTCAGAGGCATTAATCACCAAGGCACACCTGGCATGGGACAGTGATGTGAAGACAGGAGGAGACAGAGTTTTAGATGGACCCTCATACCTTGGGTTTTCTACCTTGCTGCCTATTTGATTGGTGAACAGCTTACCTTATTGCACACCCGGCGAGGATGTAGGGTGCAGTGGTTAAGAGCACAGATGCTATAGTCGGGAGGACATGGTTCTGAATCCCAGCCCTGCCATGCACTGGCTCTGTGATAATGGACAGGTTCCTTCACTTCCCTGAGCCTTAGCTTTGTAGGGGGACCAGGATGCCAGGACTAGCACAGGTCGGGCCCAGGTTGGGGCTCAGGACTCTTTCCCTTACCCTTGAGTATTAATTTATGTATGAAACGTACTCAATCAATTCTCACAAACCATTACTTTTCACACAAACTATTACTGGTAGCCCAACGATGTTGAACTTGAAATTATGGTTTTATTATTACTCTGGAGAAAAAAACACTTAGAAGTTGCTGTTTCTGATTCCAGTTATCAAGTCACTTTGAGGTAGACACTTTAGTTCTGGGCTGAGCTACGTTGAGAGGCTCAACAGATGCAAGGCTAGCACTCACCCACTGTTCTCAAAGAGGGGTTATAACAGGATATTCGCTGACTTGACAACGTCTTAATGCCTGGCTGCTCTTGGCAATGGCATTGGACAGTGTCACTCCTCCATGCACCATCCCTATCGTTATAATGCGATTCTGTGAGACCTGAAGAGAAACAGGAATCAGAGTCCTTACTTTGGATATTCTAAGTTATTAAAACATCTCTGAAACACTGAAATTTTTTTAATTGAACTAATTTAGTAAGAAAAGTCACTGAGGTGGGGCCCAAGGGGAACTTCACCATCAGGCACATTTGAGTGCCTTAAGCTTAAGAACAGAGTCAAGATTGGGACACCTGGGTGGCTCAGTGGTTGAGCGTCTGCCTTTGGTTCAGGTCATGATTCTGAGGTCCTGGGATTGAGTCCTGTGGGGAGCCTGTGGGGAGCCTACTTCTCCCTCTGCCTATGTCTCTGCCTCTTTCTGTGTGTCTCTCAGGAATGTATAAATCAAGTCTTTAAAAAAAATTTTTTTAAAAAAGAACAGGGTCAAGATTATCCAAGAGGAGAGCTAGTCTGGCACTGATACTATCCCTTCCAGATTCAGTCATCATCACACCGTGATCATGCCCAGTGGCAAAAGGCTGAATATATGAGAGAAGAAGACTAATCACAAAGACTCATCTTGCAGGAACCCAGCTTGCTAGGGTAGGGAGCCCCATGCCTGAGTGGAACATGGCATTCCAGGGAGAAGCACTCTCCCCTGCCAACTTCCCCTGGTCCCTAGATGGCTGATGGCAGCAGCCCCTCTGTCTGCACTAGACTGATGGACTAATGTTTTCAGGAGTGACACAGCAAGAACTAGCATCTTTTTCCATGAGTGATCGTGTTGGCCTGTGTGGACTTAGGTTCTTAGACTTCTCATGGGCAATGGCCAGGAGAAAAAGTATAGACTTCTCTTCTCAGCAAAAATAAGGAATTGGAATTATTATAAATTGAACATTCAAAGAAATGTAGAGTTATTTCATATTCCAAACCGATGAAGCAGGATATATTAGTTCTGCCTAGGTACATTTGAGTTGACAGCCTTCATAACATCTGTGTTATGTGTGAAAGAATGTGTGAAAATTGAAAATAGCCAGGAGCTAGCTCACATCTTAGGAAGAGTTGTATCTCTACCTTACTGCCTTCTAGTCCAGATTTTCCAATGAGGAATGTGCTAAAATAGAGGTGAACTTATCTTTTGAACTGGACAATTCCTTCCCCTTTGGTGACTAATTTCCAATCCTTGCCTCTCTCTGCAGTCTTACCTTTGGCCAATTTCAATTAATTATGAAAACCTGTATTCAGTTTGAGGTTCCTGGCCTTCAGAGGCAGAAATGAGTCATATCAGAATGATCTTGTCTTAGCATTCTTTTCTTTTTTAGATTTTATTTATTTATTCATGATTGACAGAGAGACAGAGAGGCAGAGACACAGGCAGAGGGAGAAGCAGGCTCCATGGAGGGAGCCCGATGTGGGACTCGATCCCTGACCCTGGGATCACACCCTGAGCCAAAGGCAGATGTTCAACCGCTGAGCCACCCAGGTGTCCCTTGTCTTATCATTCTTGAAAAAACAAACAAACAAAAAAAAGAAACTAGTTCATTAGAAATCATTGTGGTAAATATTCTTGTAACACTACTACGAAGGCATCAAGAACCAGGACCCTCATCCCAGCTTTGTTTAAAATAGGCTCAAAGATACCTTTTAAATTGATTGGTTGTAATGCAAATTGTTGGGTTTTGTATGACTGTAAATAAACAGCCTCAGGCAAAGAAATACCTTTCTCCGGTATACAGAAATGTGCTAGGAGAATTGGAAATTTTATAATTTAGCTGACCAATATCACGTTTTTTTACCTGATAATCTCCAAGCCATGCTCGACATCAATACAATCATAACCCTGTCTGCAGGTGGAAAAGGTGCCAAACACTTGTTTCCCAGTTGTGTACCTTAGCTTCCATCGTCAGCTGTGGGAGAGAAACAAAGGGGATGTTGCAGAACCCGAATTTAAATACCTGTCTCTCCAGATCTAACATTCCCACCAGCATCCCCACATCACCCTAGTTGACTGGGGTGGATGGAGTTTAGGGGAGGGTGTGCATTTGTGTGACTTGGTTGATTCATAGAATCTGGCTGGGGATTGGGCTTCAGATTGAAGGGACACTTTTCCTCTGTGGGCCTGAGGAGCTGCAGCATGATTGAGCTCTCTAGTCTTCAGACGTGAATGAGCCCATTGGGAGGGAAGACCCAGTATGACCACAATGCCATCAAGACGGACACTCACACATTTGCCTATTTAAAAGTTTTGAATATGTGGAATTTAAGAAACAAAACAAAGGGAAAAAAGAGAGGGGGGGGGCAAACCAAGAAACAGACTCTTAACTCTAGAGAACAAACTGATGGTAACCAGAGAGGAGGTGGGTGAGGGGATGCGGTAAATATGTGATGGGGATTAAGGAGGGCACTTGTCGTGATGAGCACTGGCTGATGTATGGAAGTGTTGAATCACTATGTTGTACACCTGAAACTAATAGGACACTGTATGTTAACTGGAACTTAAATAAAAAAAAATTAAAAAAAAAAAAAAGTCTTGTGTATCAGGGCAGCCCGGGTGGCTTAGTGGTTTAGCGCCTCCTTCAGCCCAGGACGTGATCCTGGAGACCCGGGATCGAGTCCCATCATGCTCCCTGCATGGAGCCTGCTTCTCTCTCTGCCTGTGTCTCTGCCTCTCTCTCTCTTTCTCTGTGTCTCTCATGAATAAATAAATAAAATCTTAAAAAAAAAAAAAACAGTCTTGTGTATCATGCTTATTGGGTACCCATCACTAAGTTCTTTAGGACACTTAGGTTAGACACATAGAAATTAGCAATCCTCCAAACTGAACCCCTTATTTTACTGACAAGTGAACTGGTCCAAAGTCACAGAGATAACAGATGGCAGGTCCATGAACAAGCTCATGGTTTTATGACTCTTAGTGTTCTTTCTATCATCTGATTCTTCTGTATGTAAAAACAAGAAGGATGTGACTTTTCTCCTGGATGTGTTCACAATAATGGGGGGGATGAGACTTCATGCAACTGATCAATAGATATCTCAACATGAGACTATAGCAGGGATGGAGCAGAGAATTAATATATGCTGAGCACCTGCACCGTATAAAGGACTTCATTATACATTTTCTCACATAATCCTTACATCAAATTACGAGAGATAGCTAATTGCCCATCTTACTGGGAAGAAAACTGAAGCTCAGGTTCTGCATTCTTCGTTAGCATGGGCATGCAGCTGTGCCTCTCTTTACACATACTCCTCTGAGGACCCAGCATCAGTGGACTCCCAAGGAGGAGCGATTCAGTCAAAAGCTGCAGGAAAAACAAAGTCTGAGTTTGGTGCTTTGCACCCGCTTTGGCACAGAGAAGCCTCAATAGGTGGAGGAAACATGGTTGGCTTCCCCATGCTTCTGTCACCACCCAGAGAAGCCTGCAACTAGTGACACAGCCACTTGCCTACGGTCTCAAATATAAATTGCCTAGAAAATTGAGCACGTTGAAGAGGAATTTGGCATCTTACACCTGCAGCGGCCCCATGTATAGATGGTCTATTCTGGGCAGGGAGTCACACAGCGTACAGCGGGGAGCTCCTGAGTATGTAGGAGACCCCAATACCCGTTTTGTGAGTTCGAGCATTTCCTGAAGAACCAGAACAGGCATGATGAGCACAGGGGTGGGGTGCTGGGTAGCTGGACACAGCTGTATTCCAGTGTTGAGGGAGAGACAGGAAGGCCAGAGTAGGACCAGTAAGGCGGTGTGGTATGTGCTGAGTTTAAGAAGGACAGTTCGAGGCAATGTGGTCTAAAGGATCTGGCTAGACAGAGAGCAGCGAGAAGCTCTTCAGGGAGGGTGTCAAGGTGAGAGAAGGAAACCCCAATGCTTAGATGGACCAGAGAACACAAAACAGAGCACGGCAGCTGGACAAGAGACAGTTTGGTGAGGACTTCTCCATGTTAGCAAGTTTACAGACTCATAATCACAACCACACCAGCCTTGATCACCCACCTACAGGATCTCCGGACTCCTCAAGGATCCCATTCCACTTTGAATACCTTTCCATGGGACCCTGACACTGTCATGTTCTCTCTACCTGTGAGATGCTGAGTCAAGAGGGAAAGAGAAAAGATGTGGTCAGAACTGAAATTTTATCACTCCTCTTCCCTAAACAAAGTAGAAGGTCAAAGCAACAGATCAACCAGATTCACATAAAAACCGAATCTGAACTTTGTGAAGGAGCCTCAGAAGGCACACAGACCATCAGGTAAAGTGTGCCAGGGAAATGAGGCCACTAGCTGTCAATGGGCATGAACTGCTCCATGAGGAATTTCCATTAGATGTAAGTTTGATGGGAGGTTCCAACACTGGATCCCCAATTTTTTTTAACTCGTGGTGACTATAAAGGTGGAAACCGGAACTGGTGTTGAGCAAAATTTCTCTCATGCAGCTAAAAAGGTGAGAATGATTTTCTTAAGGAACAAACGGAGGCCGGACATAGGGGCCGGCGCTTCCAACCGAGAGGGCAAATGCTCTGCTTAAGGACATGGGAGACCTGGAATAGGCAGTGGGCTTTTGGCAAAAAATCATGTTTGTTGCCTGTTTGTCTTTATTTCTGACTTATTCTGGTAGAGATGGGCAGATAGAAGCCTGGATCCCTAGGGTGTTGACAGGGTCGTCACAAACAGTGTCAGGGTGTGTACTCTGCACAAACGTGCCCAGAGATGGGGACAAATAAGGGCTGAGCAATCACATCTCCCCATGGAGTGAGCTCCCTGAGGGGAGGCCTTGAGATTTGGGTTCCTTCCATCAGTCTCTCTCTACAGCAGGACCTGACGCTTCGAAGTACCACTCAAGCACCCGTTAACTGAGTGAATAGGGAAATAAAGTGGTCTCAGCAGCATGGCATCAGGCTGGACGATCACAAAGAAATACTCAGGAGGCCCCTGAAAAGATGTGAGGCCACTGCCAAGGCACGTGTATCTGATATACAGTGTTCGGGTCTGCCTAGAAGGTAGGAAATGGCCAGACATGGCCAATGTGGAAAAGCCAGGAGCAGAGGTGTGGGAAGAGGGCTGGGAGAGTGGCAGGCACTGCTGTGTGCTCACGGAGCTCGGGCTCCCCTTTTTCCTTACCAACTCTATTCAGATTTTGTTTCAGGTGGCATTTATCTCTCTAAAATCTTTGCTTTCCCAGACAACAACAGAGGCATGAACATTCATCTCAAGTGGATGAGACAATGAAAAACCTGCTTTCTGGGAAAGTTTTGTTTGGCTGCCCCAGGTGTTGTCCCCTAGTCCTCTTTTTTTTTTTTTTTTAGCCCTTTGGAGCCCCTCAGTGCTTCCTGCTTTCTGCTGAGAGCAAAGACACTGAGTGCAGAGAAGGGGCAGCCATTTTGTGACCATGAGGCAACAAGCATGAGGCAAAAGGCTTACATTACAGGGAGAGGAAAGAAATATTGAAGGGGGCCTAGACCACTAAAGACCTTACAGAC
This sequence comes from Canis aureus, assembly GCF_053574225.1. NCBI lineage: Eukaryota > Metazoa > Chordata > Mammalia > Carnivora > Canidae > Canis > Canis aureus. The sequence continues at coordinate 54,499,587 of NC_135615.1, forward strand.
CCCTTGCAGAGGATTGCTCACCTCCAGACTTTTAATGTGTGACAATAACACCCCTCATCTGCTTGGTTAAGCCGCCACAGTTAGATTTGGTTACATGCAGCTGATACGACAAGCAACCACCAGGAATGTAAGCCAGCCAGGGATGCTTAGAGATACTTGAGGAGGAGACACTACTTCTTGTATCCAGTATGGTGACTTGGAATAAGACTGTTGGGTGTTCGGGAACATAGTGATTCCTCATGAAGCAGAAGGACCTGGATTACATAATTATTTTCCAACAAAGCTTTTGAAGTTACTTAAATACACTATGAAGACAGTCTGTGGACTCTCAAATACGTGTTTTTGGGATTTCCATTCTGCCAACAGCAGAAATGACCTCCAGTTGAGCAATGCCTCAAAGAACCTTCTGTCCAGATCTTCCTCAAGCTTGAGCTACAAAGAAAGTGGTACAAACCAGTTTGAGAACCTCACATGCCTTCTGTTGCCTAATGCCACGGAGCCAAAACGAACCCATTTATTTTGAATGGGTTGCTATAAACTTGATCTCCAAATTACTGGTGGGTAATTTTAGTGTTCGTGATCTAAAAGTACCCTGTGATTGTAAGGAGGAACAGTTGATATAATCAGTGTCATCAAAATAACCACCTCGTTTCACACACTAACACCTTGAGTTTGTTGACATTATTGGTAACTGTGCTACGCCTCTATTCTGCTTTCCACAACACTGGTGTGAAGTTGTGTCCTGAAGAGCTGTGGGCTCTTTGAAGTATATTTGGAGACTTTTTCTGCCCTTCGCGTCCATGCAGCTAGAAACAACAGGGAGGTGTTGATTGGTAGGTATATTTTTAGTTGAATTACTTCAGCCCCAAACAGGGAGTGCTTCAGGCAGTAAGTAGTGAGATATATCTGATTAGAACTCATAAACTTTGTTTAGGCCTCCTCCTATAGCTAAGTGGCTGGCGTGGCGTGTCATGGCTACAGGTGTGCATTTTGGTGGATGCCCTCAGGTGACCCACTCATATGAAAAAATGATGTCACTGTGACAGACTAACTACCTTTATTATTCTGTGGAACTTTGAAATTCATTTTCTAAAATATCGCCTTCCCTATTCACATCTCTGTGAGGTACTTAGATGCTATGCTAACCACTCAGCCTCCCTCCCCAATACACACACACACACACACACACACACAAACTGAAAGCCAGCTTCAATATGAGCCCAGCTCTCAATTACTTCCATAGAAGGACCAGAAATGTATGAATTATGTTCAGATGCACAAAAGCAAACACAGACTCTTGATTTTCTCTCTCAGATCCTATCTTATTCCAGAGTACTTGATTTCCGCAGAGAGCAGAGGAAAGTTAATGCTGCTGCTCTTTGTTGTGCCTTGCATGTTCCAGGCCTAACATGATGTGACTGTTTGGATCCTGCCTCTGTTGCCCATTCTTGTCTCTAGCGTGACACGGCTGACCTCATTTGTACCTAGCACCTGAAGTAGAAGCTGTGCTTTTTGCCACAGCCTCCTGCCGTGAGGGCTCAGCACCATAAAATAACCTCTTCGTTCTGTCCCTCTGTGGCTTAGGAGTCTATAGTACTTCTGGATTCTTCTACTTAGACACACGAGGCTTCTGGGGCTCCATGTGCACCAAGAAGTGTACCTCCAGCCTTTCGGAACTCCCATATGTGTGGTGCCATGCTGGCCCAGTGCTAGGCTGAAGACAGGGAGCGCCCCCATAAAGGGCTTTTGAATTAACCAATGTTTACCTTGAGATGTTTGGGGTGGGTCAGCCTGCTGTGAGAGTTTCTCCAACCTTCTTCCACATGGAATCTTTATCTTGATGGTAAGTCATTTTCCTCAATTCTGATATATTTCTTGCCTCTCTTTCTCCTCCCGCCCTGGACTCCTCTCTCTGGAACCTGAAGGGCTTTCTTACTTTCCCTTTCAGTCAGATGAAATGTATTCTTACATCATATCTTCTTTCTTCCTTTTTCTAGGTCTTATAAATAAAGCTCTGGAGTCCAAATTTACCAGACTTGACTCTAGATAAGTAAAGGGAAGATTTACAAAGTAGAAGGCTCTTTTTTTTTTTTCCCCAAAAAAGCTTGACTTTCAAGGCTACTGTCATACTATAAAATCAAAACATTAGCTTATCAACTCAGAGAGAAATGATAACCTCTGAGTTTAAGTGTCTGCCCACCCTCTCTCTTTCCCTGTGGCCATCAACTGTAAAGGCCAAAGGAATTTAAGGAAGCACGGTTTGCTAGGGATTAATATTTGAAGGGAGGAGGAAGAGAGACTAGTTTAATATTTTAAGAATATTCTCCACCGAGCTTATGGGAGAGCCACTTGTTGCATATTAACAATATGTCAGGCACTCTGTTAAGTGTTTCCCTTGCTTTTTTTCATGTGATCCTTACAGCTCCCAAAGAGGACTTTACTTATGAAGACACTAAGGTCTTAAGTCAAACTCTCTTACCTACCCATCAACCCTAACCTTTAGAAAGGTTATCAATTTGCTGAAAATCATAGAAGCCATCAGGAATGGAGCTAGGATTTGAGCCCATGGGTGTGCCTTGATAATTTGCAGAATTAGTGATGATGACACTGTGTCTCAGAGAGGACAGAGGGGTGATGACAAGTAAATCCGTTCCATATCCAAGAGCACACATCACATATTTCATTATACCTTGCTTTTTCATGTTTTTCACTAAAATTCTCATGCTCTTTGAAACACATCTGGCAAATCCAAGTATTGCTCATTGGAGGAGATTGGCAAAAATTTGGCAGAAGACAGAAGGACAAGGGCATAGAATGTTCATAAAATACCAATTCCCGGGAAACAAACTTCCATTTTCCTGGTAAGTTCATTAATTTTTCACTCACATCATTTTTGAAAAGGACTTTAACGAGCCATTTATTGGAAGTCTGTTAGAGGCCTACATTGTAGATGCTATATTTTTATTGGTTCCCTTTTTATGAAAAGGCAAAACCAAAGTACACAGTGTTCAGAGGACTTTCTTAAAATGGGAGGCATCTGAGTCACAGAAGTAAAGTTAAATTCTCTAAGCTTCCGGTCCCATAATATCTTTCTTTAAATACACTTTTGTCCTGCAGCTTAACTTTACCAAGATCACAGGATGATTCTGTAGGAAGAAGAGAATCCATCTGACCTGCCTACACGGCAGTGAAGCAACCTCCCTGGAACTCGTTTCTTTTCACACTCCAAAGAAATTATGTTTGAAACAACAGAGGTGGCAGGAATTTGGGGAAAAAAGAGTAAGTCCAATGTTCTTTAAAAAAAAAAATACAGGAAGCAGTGTTTCTTAAAGTATAGATCAATAGTGTAAAAGCCCATATTTCAATACTGTCATGTTTTGTAACTCATGCCATCTATAACTTAGAATACACTCTTAGGGAGAAAGAAAAGCAAATAGTCAAGCTTGTCTAAAGATAAATGACACAATGTTCCAGAACAGCAGTGAAAACCATTAAGATCAGTGGTTGATGCATATGAAAACACCTTAGATTACTTTAGAAGCATTCTTTCATATAATCAAAGGTGATTTTAAAAAGATGAAGACTCCAAACAAAAACAAAGAAGTGAACTGTAAGAGAAATGTGGAGCGAGAATATTATACCAGGAAACAAGAAGAGTTTTAAATACATAAAGTAGAGGAAGATGAAGGAATAAACAGGGCTATTAAGAGAGAATGCAAGACCTTTTTTTTTTTTAAAGTGGCCAAGACAACTTGAGAAATGAAATGACTTCTTTGTCTTAGTGTGTGAGCAGGATACACGGGGACAGATGCCAGAAGCAGGCACGTTTCCCAAAGGAGGAAGAAACAGAAAAGAAAATTGGTTTCCCGCCAGAACAGGTGGCGTGTTGACATGTACACATCTGACAGGCAGGATTCTGCAACTTTCCAAGGGTCTGCCCAGGCCCATGTGAGGTTGTCTCTAAGACTTCAGGGCAAGGCACCATGGGGGAGGCTCAGTGAGATGGTTTCAGATGTTTTTGGACACATGAGAGATAGCAGTGGAGGGTAAGAAAAATCATGGAGCAGCCTGCTGTTGAGCACAAGGCTGAAGGTTGGGCTAAACCGGTTCAGTGCTCATGGTCTGATATTTTTAACCATCCATTTGGGAGAAGAGCCAAATGTCTGGTTAACTTCAGTGCCGGCAGATACTCGCTCAACTCCCTTTGACCTTCTCAATACTGTGAAAGCTTCATCAGGACTTGTCTTCCTTTTTTTTTTTTTTTTCTTATCTTTTTTTTCTTTCTTTTTTTCTCCACTAGTAGCGGTACTGGAGGTTACTAAGTGGGTGGGTGGGTCTGAGATAGGGAAAGAATACGGAGGTGGGGGGGGGGGAAGTTGAGGCTAAATGTTCCGACAGAGTTTAGAATCCTCTACCGTCTGTCTAACTGCCTTTTGTTATCATCTGTGACTGGGGCTCTGTAAATGGCACACCTACCCAATCACAAAAATGTCTGAATAATAGTCTGGGGCCATATCTGGGGTAAAATCATCAAACCAAATAGTGATGACTTGAGAGTAACATTTCTGGCCTGGCAATAATTGAGAGGCAGTAGAGAGTTGTAGTTACAAGTGTGGGCTCAGAAATAGGCCTACTTGGTTTTGAATCCTCATCCTACTTATTGACTGTGATATTGGGTATTGAACATGAACGTGTTCTTGGGTATCAAAACCTCCAATGCCTTAATTCCCTCAGTTCTAAAGCAGGGATGATAACAGCACTTCTCTGGAGCAGAGGTCTCCCAATACATCCACTGCGCTATTTCTTCTCCCTCCTGGGAGCACAGGAAAACCACATTTCCCATTCTATTCCTTCACCTCTGTGGGGCCTGGTGACCAGTTCTATTAGAATGTAGACAGAAGTGAGAATGACATTCCTGGGCTGACCCCTAAAACCTCCCACGAGATCCTCTGGGCTCCTTGTCTCTTCTCACGCTCCGCTTGCCAGTGGCAGAAGATCTAGGAGAAGATTCTGAGACACCCTCCCCTGCCCCCGCAGCTGTTGCTGCCTTCCCAAATCATGGTGTGAAAACCTGCCTGCCACTCATGTGATTGACAGTGATTTAAGGAAGAAATCAATCTTTTCTTGTATGAAGTCACTAAGATTGGAGGATGTTTGTTATGAAAGTTAACCAATTCTAATACCACCTCAAACTATTAGTCACCCATGACCAAAAAAAAAAAAAAAAAAAAAAAAAACCCAAAAAACAAAAAAACAACCAAAACTACAGCATAAAGTCATTCTAAAGATTAAATTATGATGAGATGAGCACTGGGGGTGTTATACTGTATGTCGGCAAATCAAACTTCAATAAATAAATAAATAAATAAATAAATAAATAAATAAATAAATAAATAAATATTAAATTAGTTACTATACATAGAAACTATCACAACGGTATCTGATACATGCTAAGCTCTCCATAAATATTATCTCACATATCCTCATCAATAGAGAACTGGCCAGTTGGGTATAACCCAAAAACATTTGGGTAATGTTTTTGCCCAAGTAATACGATTTTCTCCTTCTCAGCAAGTTTCAGCATGGACTGGGCCATCTACCCTTCACAGTTGTCCAACTGGGTCTATGACATGCTGCAAATAATCAGTCTGGGACAGACTGGGCAAGGCAGGATATTTGAAGGGCTGGAAATCTGCAAGAACCTCTAAGTCTCAGGCATTCTAGATGCTCAGAGATACTTTTCCCAAACACCTAAGTTTCAGATGATCTGTAACACGACTTCAAGATTCCAATCAGGAATTCCGTCAGAGAAATCACACCAACTGCTTAATACTTGCGCTGCAGGGCTGTTGGGTTTCTCAACAGCATAGGCGGAGAGCTCAGCACAGAACACGGGAGGTAAGCACATGCTCGGCATCTAATAAATTGTAGCAGTACTACTCATAACAATAGTGATTATCACTATTATTTGAATCCTTTTCTCCTTAGGACTGCAAGATGTGTCTATTGCACGCTTTCTATCTTGGGCTCTTTAGAAAGCGATTTTGTAGCCTGATGCGGCTGGGGCCTTGCCCATTCTGTGATACCACCTTTCCTAACATTGCATTTACCTTTTCCCTGCCTGCAGTCAGGGGCTTGCTCTTATGCTTGCTCGACCTGATGAGGCTAACTGGCCCCTGCCCTCTATAGCATCCTGTACTTGTTCGCCAGCTCCACCCTTGTGTACTGTGGCATGTCACGCGTGAGCTAGGCAACATCGCACAGAGGTCTCAACAATAATCAGGTGGCAGACGGTGATTTTTTTTTTCAAAAAAGCATTAGTCTCAGTTCTAGAATTCCCCTTTTTTCTTAGGTTCAGGTCAATAGATAAAGACCTTAATGTTCCTTTAATGTGGGGATGAGCAAACCTGGCTGCTTATAGGTTTGGCAAACTCCGTCTGGCTGATTTCCAAGCACTATATGGCTGGCAACTTCTCAGGCTATTTCTGCCAAACGCTTTCTCCCCTTAACCTCCACGTGTGTATGTATTTCAAAGGGAATTTAGACCATAAATTTCTAATTTATTCATACCTAACTGATCAAAGCTGTGGCATCGGTCTTGATCCACACTCACAGGTTGTAAGTTCTGTTCCTGTGACCCAGGGAAACCTACAGAGGTTGGCAACAACCACCTCCGAGAGAAGAGACAAAACCGTTGTCAGGGCCTGCGACACAGCTAGCTCACATCTGTCCCGCAGACAATATTTAAATGGACTTACCCCCTTTGAATTCCAAAGGGAAGGTCAAGAAAAAGGTTCCCCAAATCTCTCTTTGGCCAGCAACATGAAATGGGAGAAGCCTGGACCCTCTCTCAGGGAGACACGTCTGGGGGCAGCGAGCCAGTTGGGAGAGTTCAGGTGCAGGAGCCTGGTTTTCCGGAGCTTAGTTTATGGGACACTGTAGACAAGACCAAGAAAACATGCCCTGTCCACATCAAGGAAAAAGGCAGGGGTGCCAGGGAAGGGAGGATGGAAGGGAGGTTGGAAGGGAGTGGAATATGACAATAACGGGGATTCTTGGTGCTCCCTCGAAGCCACTCTTTGGTGCTATGTCTGACCTGACAACAGCACACTTGGGATCTAGGGTCTTGGGGCCTCCAATTTCCAGAAGCAAAAGAAACCACTGCAATACTGGCTAGGAGAGAGTGACTATAAAAGGCAAATCTTTCCTAAAAGTGTATGGACATCAAGCAGGCCAAGTTCAGGCTGGTTAAGTGCCCAGGTTATTTTGCTGTGATCCGTTTTCTTCTTCCCTGGCAACTTTTTATAACGTTGGCTCTCCTCCCACAGATGACAGAGCATCATGTGAGTGTGCACGGAGGAGGTTCGCTCTGCAAATATTCCAGGGAAGCCTGCTCTCCTAGAAAGGCAGGTGAAAAAATGCAGCAGATTTATTTTGGCTGCCCATGAGCTAGAACAGGATGGAGGGGTCTCACCTCAGAAAGATAGGAGGTAGCCTCGGACAGTCATAAAAAATCACTAACTGTACAGACTTTATTTTTTTTTTCAGTTTACAAACCAGTTTTAAAGGAATGTTTCAAGTTAACAAAAATAATAAAATAATACATAAATAAATAAATGTTTCCAAGATGTCCCTCCCCTTCTACCCCGAGAATAGACCCACAGAGAACAAAGTTCAAAGGTATAAAAGGAAAATGTTTAGGATGTCTGCTTATCAGCAACCATGGGATGTTATGACATCAGTTATAACTTCCGAGGACAAGATGTGGTTGTTGTTGTTTTTAATTTTTTTAATAAAATCCCCTGATCCTTGGTTCTTTATTGCTGGCCTATACACCCTTGTGTCCTCTGATCCTCTTGTGAGTGGGTAGGACTCAGAACTTGCCTCTAACCCAACAGGATATAGCAAAAGTGATAGGCTATCACTTTAAGGATTATGTTGTGTTACGTAAGGCCCCGTCCTGCTGGCAGATTGGCCCACACGGCAGGGGGCTCAGGGCAGCTCGGAGGGCAGCTTCCACTGAGAGACGCAACCAGCCAGAGGCCTCAGCGTCACAACCACCAGGAAATGAATTCTCTCCAAAACTTGAGAGAGCTTAGAAGCAGACTCTCACCCAGGGAAGCCTCCAAATGAGAATGCAGCCTAGCAGACACCCTGATGACAGCCTTCTGACACCCTGAGCAGGGGACCCTGCTAAGCTGTGCCCAGACTCCTGACTCACAGAATCTGCGGGGTAATAAATGTTTTTCATTTTAAGCCACTAAATCGGTAGTCATTTGTTGTTCAGCGAGAGATAACTGACCCACCGAGTGTCTATCAACCATTTCCACTACTCAGAGGTTTCCTATTAAAGCGATGAAACACAAAGCTGAGCTCTGTAGTCCACCGATGTTATAAATGGCACAACAAGCCACGACTCCACTACTCCAAGTGACCACCCGGGGAAAATGAGATAAACATTTTGTCAGGGATAGGCCTTTCCTCACCTTTCAGCACAGTTAGGGGAAAAAAAAAACCCATAGTGAATGATAATGCATCCTTCATGCATTTGAACCCTGTGTCAGGGAAATGCTTTGCTGGAATAAAGGGAACACCATACACCAAAGCTTTCCCTACCCTAGAGGTCACTTATAGAATTTCCTTAAGGCCGCCGATCCAAGCAGATGAAATAACTAGGAGAACCCACATAGATTTACTTTTGCATCATCATTTGCCTGTAAACTGCAAATTTCAAGACTCTTACTCTGCCCACCAAGAAATCCTTACTTCTTACTAGGACATCCAAGGCCTGCAGAGTCTGGCACAGCCTGCATCTTTGACCTCCCCACTAGCATTCCAGTTTGGTACGTCTGCCCCACACAGACCTTGCTTCTGGTCCTTATGTCTGCTTCCAAGGTTTCTGTCTGGAACACTTGCCAGAATTTCCACGGTTATCTCCTCAGACTTCAGGCTTGATCATCCCCTCCCTTAGCAAGACCTTCCTCGGGTTTCCCAAAGGTCCCCTTCCTGGCCAGTCATTTGTTTTCACCTCAACTTCTTTTATTTCCTTCAACACCCCAATACTATCGAAATGTCTTGTGTATGGGTTTCTCTTCTTCTTTTTTTTTAATTTTTTTTAATTTTTGTATTTATTTATGATAGTCACAGAGAGAGAGAGAGGCAAAGACACAGGCAGAGGGAGAAGCAGGCTCCATGCACCGGGAGCCCGACGTGGGATTCGATCCCGGGTCTCCAGGATCGCGCCCTGGGCCAAAGGCAGGCGCCAAACCGCTGCGCCACCCAGGGATCCCTCTTCTTCTTTTTTTAAATTTAAATTCATGTTTATGGATTTATATATGTGATCGTTCTATGTCTCTTACCAGACTATGATGGCCACACAGTAGATGCTCAATAGCTATTGACTGAATACATCAATTGAGATATGATTACTATAAAAGACTACTAATACTTGATTTACTTTTCTTTTTTGGCTTCTTGCACACCTTCTCACAGGTCTGAAATCCCACAGGAGTTTTGCCATTAACTCAGCCAGCATTTTTCATCCACCTGCATACACAGCACTACACAAGATATCTTCAGGGCAACCACAGTTGGAAAAGACATAGTTTTGCCCTTAAGGACTATACAAATTACCTGGGTGGGAGGATGCGGCACCCACAAATTGATCAAAATCTAACTATCAGGCACTCTCCACACCAATATCTGGGCCAAACTAAATACAGAATTACTTAGGGAGTGCAAAGTGAAGTGACTAGAAAACTTTTTACAGGAGCTGATTCTTGCAATGGGTGTGTCTGTGGGAGAGAAGGCTGGGCATTCAGTATGAGGTGAGAAGACTGAGGTGAAGGCATTAAACTCCTGGAATTTATGTATGCATTTCCCAGAAGAAAATAGATCTCTAACCCTGAGCTTGCCTGAGCTTTGGAATCACTTAAAAGAAAAAAAAAAAAAAAGAAAGAAAGAAATGCTGGTTTCTACCTAACTGAAGATATCAATATTGGCCTCAACTTCAATCAAATCAGAATCTCTGGGGTTGGGTTTGGGATGGGTATTTCTCAAAAGGTTCCCCGTGAGTCAATGTGCATCCAGAGTTGAGAGCCCCTGCCAGCCTGAAACACCATAACTGGGTTCAACTGATGAGAAGTGCTCCAGGATGACAAGGGGAGGCAGCCACAGGTAGCAAGTAAGGTTCTGAAGCAGAACAGCCCGGGTTCAAACCGAAGCCTTGCAGCTTCCTTGCTGGGTGATCTTGGGCATATGGCTTAAGCTCTCTGAGCCTCGTTTACACATCTGTGGGCTGGGAATAAGAAGTGCAGTTACCTCCTGAGGTCGATGGAGCACTAAACGAGGTAAGGCTCATAAAGCATTGACACAGCCAGTGAGTGGCACATAATCAGAGATCCAACTTTTTCATCATCGTTATTATCTAGGCCCAAGATTCTCAGTTTTTCAGAAAGCCACCAGAAAGTCCAATGTCCCTTTCTGAAGTCTCTGCTTCCAACAGTTTGACAAATGATCTTAACCCCAACCACAGCCAGAGCTTAGCACAGTGACAAATTCGAGCAGGACCACAGAGAAATAAGACAGAGATGAGCTAAGTCCACCTGGGAGCAAATGCGCCTCTTAATGGAAAGTGAAATCATGAGTGATGGGGCCAGCAGGCTCCTCTGATGAGGAGCCCAAGAGCTCCCAATGTCGGAACAGCCCTTTCTGTAAAAAAGTTACAGGGCATTTAAGTGAAACGTGGCAAGGATTTTCCACATTACTTTGATCAACAGTGCTGTCTTTCCCCCTCATTAGTGTGGACACAGCCCTAGAATCCAGATCAAACCGTGAGTCACTCCCTATCTACCTCATCCTCTTCCCCATCGCTTTACTCCAAAGTGCCTCAACATGTGGCCTGCTTAATTTTTTTCAGACAAGTCAAACATTTCCTCAACTTCTCAAAGTGAGCAATGTGCCAAGAATGAAACCATTTAGATCATTTCTGCTTCTCAGAGAGGAACTTTATTCCTTGAGGTGTTCAGAATCCACAGCATGACTCTATTTTCACATTTCCATGTTATGTTTAAGGTGCGGGCCTTGTCAGTGTGGCAGGATACAAAATCAATGCCCAGAAGTCAGTGGCATTTCTATACACTAACAATGAGACTGAAGAAAGAGAAATTAAGGAGTCAATCTCATTTACAATTGCACCCAAAAGCATAAGATACCTAGGAATAAACCTAGCCAAAGAGGTAAAGGATCTATACCCTAAAAACTACAGAACACCTCTGAAAGAAATTGAGGAAGACACAAAGAGATGGAAAAATATTCCATGCTCATGGATTGGCAGAATTAATATTGTGAAAATGTCAATGTTACCCAAGGCAATTTACACGTTTAATACAATCTCTATCAAAATACCATGGACTTTCTTCAGAGAGTTAGAACAAATTATTTTAAGATTTGTGTGGAATCAGAAAAGATCCCGAATAGCCAGGGGAGTTTTAAAAAAGAAAACCATATCTGGGGGCATCACAATGCCAGATTTCAGGTTGTACTACAAAGCTGTGGTCATCAAGACAGTGTGGTACTGGCACAAAAACAGACACATAGATCAATGGAACAGAATAGAGAACCCAGAAGTGGACCCTGAACTCTATGGTCAACTAATATTCGATAAAGGAGGAAAGACTATCCATTGGAAGAAAGACAGTCTCTTCAATAAATGGTGCTGGGAAAATTGGACATCCACATGCAGAAGAATGAAACTAGACCATTCTCTTACACCATACACAAAGATAAACTCAAAATGGATGAAAGATCTAAATGTGAGACAAAATTCCATCAAAATCCTAGAGAAGAACACAGGCAACACCCTTTTTGAACTCGGCCACAGTAACTTCTTGCAAGATACATCCACGAAGGCAAAAGAAACAAAAGCAAAAATGAACTATTGGGACTTCATCAAGATAAGAAGCTTTTGCACAGCAAAGGATACAGTCAACAAAACTCAAAGACAACCTACAGAATGGGAGAAGATATTTGCAAATGACGTATCAGATAAAGGGCTAGTTTCCAAGATCTATAAAGAACTTATTAAACTCAACAGCAAAGAAACAAACAATCCAATAATGAAATGGGCAAAAGACATGAAGAGAAATCTCACAGAGGAAGACATAGACATGGCTAACATGCATGTGAGAAAATGCTCCGCATCACTTGCCATCAGGGAAATACAAATCAAAACCACAATGAGATACCACCTCACACCAGCGAGAATGGGGAAAATTAACAAGGCAGGAAACAACAAATGTTGGAGAGGATGCAGAGAAAAGGGAACCCTCTTACACTGTTGGTGGGAATGTGAACTGGTGCAGCCACTCTGGAAAACTGTGTGGAGGTTCCTCAAAGAGTTAAAAATAGACCTGCCCTACGACCTAGCAATTGCCCTGCTGGGGATTTACCCCAAAGATACAGATGCAGTGAAATGCAGGGACACCTGCACCCCAATGTTTCTAGCAGCAATGGCCACAATAGCCAAACTGTGGACGGAGCCTCGGTGTCCACCGAAAGATGAATGGATAAAGAAGATGTAGTTTATGTATACAATGGAATATTCCTCAGCCATTAGAAATAACAAATACCCACCATTTGCTTCAACGTGGATGGAACTGGAGGGTATTATGCTGAGTGAAATAAGTCAATCAGAGAAGGACAAACATTATATGGTCTCATTCATTTGGGGAATATAAAAAATAGTCAAAGGGAATAGAGGGGAAGGGAGAAGAAATGGGTAGGAAATATCAGAAAGGGAGACAGAACATAAAGACTCCTAACTCTGGGAAATGAACTAGGGGTGGTGGAAGGGGAGGAGGGCGGGGGGTGGGGGTGACTGGGTGGCGGGCACTGAGGGGGGCACTTGATGGGATGAGCAGTGGGTGTTATTCTGTATGTTGGCAAATTGAACACCAATAAAAAACAAATTTATTATTTAAAAAATAAAATAAAATAGTATTTCAAAATGGAAAAAAAAAAAAAGGTGTGGGCCTTGGGATCACACAGAACACGAGTTTGGACATCTTGGGCATAGGGACCTCAAGTCCTAGAAAGGAAAAGCTTTAGGAGCAGTGGGTTTTAGACAATGAGCAGGAAAGGGGCTGCAGGGAGAGAAAATTAACATGAAACAGTAAGAGCTCAAAGAGACATTTTCAATTTCAACAATTTCAAATTTCAACAATTTCAACAATTTCAAATGCTCTGGAAAGTCAAACAAAATAGGAATACAGAGGTGTCCTTTCAGCAAAGCAACACTGTGGTGTTCAGTAATCTTGACTTCAGTTATTATAGTTTCAAGGTCTAAAATATACATTTGGGTTTTCTTTTATAATTTAAAAAATGCAATTTCTGGCATATCGCTAAATGCTTATAAAATGAAGGCTGGAAGGAGACCCTCTGGATCCTTTGATGGTGGTCAACACTGGAATAACATTCAGGGTGACTTTTAAGTCTTTTTATTGGTCTCTGCAGTGGCATTTGAACTTTGTGTAACGAGCATTTATTATTTTTGTACTACTAAAAGATAAATTTCTAGATGAAATAAAGTGTGTGTTTTACAAAAAGACCCTGGCTCCTTTGGAAAGAAGGAGTGGTTTTAGAAAATACCCCACATCTTCTGCTTGGTGAATAAAGGGTGGTCACCGAGTATGAATTTTAAATGTTCAGGGGCTGGGAAAAGCCTTCTGCCCTGGAAAGAGAAGATGAAAAAGACTCCTGGTTGGAAGAGGACGGGCCTTCTGGCTCCCCCGGGGAGGGCGGCTGTGAGCGGCTCAGCCGGGCCTCCAAATACTCACTGCCACCACCACCACCGCCACCGAGGGGACAGCAGACGCCCCACCGCACGCGTTCACAGAGGCAGACCTCCGAGAAGCCTTCTCCTCGCCAAAGATTTAAGTCTCTGTTTCACAAATTCAATCAGTGCTTTTCATGGTTCCAAAGGACTACCATTCAACCTTTTTTTTTTTTCCTCTTCCATCATTCAACTCGGAAACATTCCTTTCTGTGGATTTTCATGAACCCCTGCCCAACACCAGGTGCAAATTGAAAAACCCCCACTGGCCAACTTCAGCATAGGGAGGACTACTGTTCTTTCCACAGAGCCCTCTTTCAGGCCAGGGGTTCAGATCTTTGCCCCTGGGCACATGAGTCAGGGGTTGCACTTTGATCCACAAGCATCACTCAAGAAAAACTCCCTCGCTGGGCCTGGCTGCCTCTGCAGAAGCCCCCACCCCCCCGTCTCTACCCCCCCAGTCTCGAGGCTCAGCTGCATCTGCCTGGGTGGACCTGGACAGACGTTGGGGAGGAAAGCTGGTGGCATTCCTTGCTCATCTTAGCCTTTAAGCATACAACAGTCCGGACCTCTAACTTTCCACCCACCGTGGTGTATGCGTAGTTGACATTATCATTTGGCAAATACTTTACAGTGAGTTACTTTCCTTGGCGTGCAGTTCAGAGACTAACGGGTGGTCCCTCTCACTCGGGGCGCTCCACACGCGGATCAGAAGCTCAGCTGTGCCACCAACGTGCAAGGAAGGACACGGGGGCCTTCAGAAACCAGCTGGTTCAAACAGGAGTTCAATTCTGGTTTCCAGTCAGCTCTGGACAGTACTTGTGGTGTGAGCAATCACCCCATTACATTTTATTTTATAAGCCTTTACTGAGCATCTACTTTGTAATTTCAGCTGCCATAATTAATCCAAACACCTATCATTTAACTGAATTGCTGCCTCCATATCTTAAGGAGGGCTTGAAAGTGCAAGATTAGTCCTACAGCCTCTGTACAAATATTTTATCCTCTGCTAATTGAGGGTGGGGTATACATGGCTAATAATAAATCCTGCTATTAGAGTTTTCCTGATGTGAATTCATTAGATTTGTCACTGTGCACTTGGTGACTAAATATGACATCCAAATTCCCCATTTGAAGTACGGGGGAGGGGGGCGTTGCTGGGGGTGGCTTGGAGTAAGGTTTTCTGGTATTATAGGCTCTGTCCACCTGTTTTACAGCTCAAAGGAGGAGTTTGGACAACATCTTGAAAGAAAGACATTGAAATACCAGGTTATAAACATTACAGAAGGCTCTGGATCCTACTCTGCACACCAGCTGTATCAGTGAGCATCCTGCAGGATACAGATGGCTCACTCACGCTGCTAATTCATGAAATGAATTAGACTCTTCACAAAGGCACAGGCGAGGTTTCAGGGAACAAGCCAGGGCAGGGCAGTGCTCCGTGGCAGGTAGCAGCTAAGAACTGCTGCTACCACTGGAAGCCCAAACACCTAAGGAGGCGGAGAGGATACCAGCAGCAGGAGGGGACAGCTAGAGAGGCAGGGTCTCACGAAAGGGACCGCAGTCTTTGGAAGAAAGACACAGACACACCCAAGCAACAGGCCATAGCGAGTCAGGGGGATTAATACCTCAATTCTCTGCCTTTCCTCCTTCCTGATCCCCTGCTGGTGTCCCCTATTAGCCAAGGCCAGCTGGGAGCTGGGTGATGGGGGAGTGTGGGGTGCATATAGGTCAGGGCCGTGGCTCCAGACAGAGAAGAACGGAGAAGGGTGGAGAGTAGGTGGGGTGTTGGGGGCACACACCACCACCTATTTTCAAGCGTGATGAGTACACAACGAAGAGCACAATGAATGCATTCTTTCCTGGAAGCTAAACACTCATGTGTCGTTAAGGAGTTGATGGCCGAGCTTGTTCTGGTACAGGTAGGAAGTCCATCTGGATGGAAGGAGAAGGCATCGTGGGCTGAGAACTGTGAGGAAAGGAATTTCAAAGCTGTGTGGCCAGAGTTTCTAGGGCAGGATGTGAGCCCCGGAAGGTGAGGAGGTCAGGTTATGGGATGCTGGGGGGGGGGTGGGGGATGGGCAGGAGGATTTGTTTTCTTTTTTTCTAGAGAGAGAGCATGCACATGCACACACACAGGGTGAGTGGGAGTGGGGGGGGGTAGACAGGGGTGAGGCAGAGGGAGAGAGAGAATGCCAAAGACACTCCACCCTGAACACGGAGCCCTATGTGGGGCTCCATCTCCCCACCCTGAGGTCATGACCTGAGCCAAAATCAAAGAGTCAGATGCTCAACTCACTGAGCCACCCAGGCACTGGGCAGTGGGTTTTTTTTTTTTTTTTCTTTTTATGGACACGCAGCAGTGAAGTGTTATCATCAGACCCATCGTTTGGAAAGGCGGTCAGCTACATCGAGATGGGATTCATGACACTGTCGAGCCTCAAACCCTTTTCTGGAAATAAGTAGAGCAAAGAGATCAGATAATCAACATAAACAAAAGAATTTTTTTCTGACCACCACAGCCCCAGAGAACCTGGTTCAGGTAACAGCTGAGGAGTCAGTACAATCACCTCCCTTTGTAACCCAATCATTTTGCTTAAACGCCTTCCCCAAAGATAACCTCCCTCTAGGTTCAAGATGTATTCTGTGGACATTCTCTGTATCTAGAACAACACTGAATGTATCGCACAGAAGGGCCGGGTCCTTTTGTGTCATAGGATGCTTGTAAAGAACCTTCCTTGGCCCAGAAGCCCCGCTGGCTGACTCTTTTGCTGCTCCATCACCTCATGTTGAAATACGTATACACCATGACTTTCTCAGTGAGTTGTTACTTTAGATTAAGCACACTGCAATGCCTTTGAATGCACCACGCTGGATCCTGCTGAGTGTCCCTCACTACCACCCCCAGTGCTAAATATGCTCCAAACATGAACAGGTATTTGTTTTTTCAAGAGCATACGGTCATTCTTTCTGCAGGAAACAACTCGTGCTTTGACAG
The DNA here is from genome assembly GCF_053574225.1 of Canis aureus. Taxonomy (NCBI): domain Eukaryota; kingdom Metazoa; phylum Chordata; class Mammalia; order Carnivora; family Canidae; genus Canis; species Canis aureus. The sequence goes on from NC_135615.1 coordinate 54,516,416, forward strand.
GAGGGGCCCCTTACCACTCACCAAGGTGTCTCTCTCTAAAACAGTCCATGCCTTCAAGCACACCTACTATCTGAGTGCCAAACATTTATTCAACAGGACAACTATTTTGAACATCTATAATATACTAGCCCAGAGAGTCAATGGAAAACATTAATTTTGAACATAAAAATAAGGAAATGTGTGAGGGACTAAACAAATGACCTACCGTTACCTTTACCAAATAATATTTACAATTTTGCAGACCCTCAAAGCCTATTCAAAGACTGAATATTGTAGAAGTTTGGAATACAGCAGCAGCAGGGCTAGTGAGGAAGGTATTTTTTGGGTAAGGAAACATTTTAGCATTTGTCACATGATACCTCTTACAACATGTAGGGCCGCTAGAACTCTGGATTTAGGAGCACCAACTCCCACTCTTTTAGAACGTTCCTGAACTGTCCCCTTTTCAGGGGAGGCTCTTCAGAGGATTCCCTTCGCAGTCTCCGGGAGGCACCCCAAATTCTACATTCTGGCGGCTAGCACTGTGTAAAGTGGGGTTCTCCGTCACCCTCTTCAGGGTAACCTGGGCCATCCTGTTAAGCTGGCATTCATCAGCACCATCACTGGTTTAAATCATGCTATTTCATGCACGTCTATCACCTCCATTAGGCTGTGAACTTCCTAAACATGGGGGCCATACATGATCCAGGTTTCACAAAGTTGGCACAAGTCCTGGAAAATCATGGATTCTTTGTTCAATATGATCCTTTCCCCACAACTATAAGAGGTCCTTATGTATCACCATATTCGGATGCCTTAGCTTGCCCCCAACCAACATATGCTAGACATCAATTGCCACATAACAAAGTGCCACAGAAACACGGTGTCACCTGCAAAGTATTCTACTGGTCAAGCAGCCACAGAGGGTGTCCAGATTCAAGCCGAAGACCCTACCTGTCACTGAAGGAACGTTGAAAAATTTGTAATCATCTCTAATCTACCATGACAGCACTTGCCGGGTCTGTTAAAAGAAGACTGGCTATAATTCTTCAATCATGTTTCCTGGCTTGGGAAACAGAGTTTTAAAAAGATGGGAAAATGCATAAAGCATAACAGAAAAATCCAAATCTTCTAGTGCCTATGGCCCTGTATATCTTACTGCCCAAACAACCTGGTCAGTGGGCATCTCAAGTACATTTGGATCCCATTGTAGTCTCTAACAGTTTCCTGTCCCAGAAGGAAACTGGACATTTCAATGGTGATGAATGGAATAATTGGTATTTTTTATCAGGGGTAGGGCAGCATCAGAGATTAAAGCTGCAAGTATTAGAAAGTCCTGGGGATGGGCCTACAGTACCAAGCCCAAAAATCTTCCTTCAAGGATTCCTTTAGCTTGACTTGTGAGGGTTGACAACTTTGAGTAACTTTTGACTGGAAATTCTCCTCTACTTTGCATATTGGCAGCTCTAATCCACCCATGTACCTAAATCGGCCGTCTTGTGATCTGTTTCCCACAAGTGAGAAATAAAACCTCACCCACCTTGTTCCATGCCTGTTCAAAGTGCATGACCTGGCAAACAGACCTGGGATCAACCAAGGTGGTGGGCTATTAGGTAGTTGGAGTGAAGGACTTTACTTGGTCAACACAGAAACTAAAATAAGTCATCCTGTGAAGCTAGGTTAAATGGCATTTGAGCTAAAAGCTCTTTTGTTGAGCTTGAAAATTCTTGACCAAGGGGCGGGAGTCATAAAGTGCTTTATGAGTCATGAGAAGGTCAAAGATCACCTTTCAAGTTTGACAACTAGCCCTAGCTACTTACCGTGGCTTGCTTGCTCTCCCTTTTACACACCCTCCTCTACCCTCTTCAGCAGCTTCATCGTCTACGTCCGCGACACAGTCTATCTGTAATGAATTTGGATCCACTTCAAGGAATACACAGGAGGACTTGAGCTCCCAGAGCAGGCTGTTCTGTAGGAGGGACAGAGAAAAGAAAACACCCTGGGGCAGCTCTGTATTTCCAAAAGATTAAAAATAATTAAACAATAAGATATTCAACTTGGATTATTTCGGGACAGTGATTAATGGCTCTTCTCTTTCTAACGGTGCCCTCCCCCAAGCTAATCCTTCCCAACCTCATTTCAAAGAAAATGTTGGTTAACACTTTATTTGTTTCATTCCATGTACTCTTAAGTAAATCAGGGTTTATTATGGCCCTGACATTCATACCAGTCAGCTGCCTCCCTCTCTCCTCTCCTGGCATAATTGACGGTGAAAGAAAGAAGTCATTTTCAAAGGCAACAGGGCTTAACTGAGAATTATCTAATTACCCAAGTCAATAAAGGGTGTGTCCACCGGTAAACCACTACTGGAAGTAGAGGTCAGAGCCCAGGTACTTCCTCTCCAACATGCCCAGCACTGCGCCCACCGCAAGATAGCCACTCGATAAATGTTTGTTGCATGAATACATTATAGAAACAAGTATTTTCCTTTTTTTGATGTGGAAATTGAAACCTTCTTACAGGGACACAGACTGAGGTAAAGCAGAGGTGATGGTACACTGCTGCTCACATAGAATTTCTCAGATTCTATAATGGGCCCATGTGTCCCTTCATTGAGCATTTACTGAGCACCTACTATGTGCCAGACTCTGAATTCCATATTACAGTGCATTAAAATTGGCTTTGCTCTAGCAGAGGTGGCAACAAATTATAAAAAAATCCCCCAGCAGACAGTGGGTAGCAGGTCCATTGCACTTAGTGCACAGAACACTGAGGCACTCAGGAATTATTGGTTGAATAAAAGATAATATAGGAAAACAATAGCCAGAGATTATTTTAAGCACGACATCTCCAGTGCTCATGTCCTTGACTCTTAATGCAGCAATCTCTTGGCAGCCAAGGGTATTTTGAAGAAATGGTGGATGTTCATAGGTCATTCAATTTCAGCTGTATGAATAGAACAAAAGCATAGATTTTAGCCCTCGTGTCTCTCTTTACATTTCTGTGGTCAGACAGAGAGCCTTTTGCACTGGGAAAGTCAGAAGTTTCATTTGCAAGATGATGATTTACCCAAACCATACAGCGATTGTGGAGATCCTTCAGAAATGTGTTTAAGTCCATATAACTTCATGACAAATTTAATTTGAAATAAAGCCTTGACCTTGACTTAATGATGAGATGGACATTGAACTTAGCAACTCTTAACATGTATTTTCAACTGCTTCCCCAAAAGACTTTGTCAGCTTCCAATTTGGACTTCCTAACATAAAGCAACAGTTTTTATTCTTTAGCTCCAGTAGGTGGCCTGTAAAAACCAAGGGGTCATTCTTAATCAACTCTACTTGGTCACACCTTCCTTTATTCACCCAAGCCAGTTTTCCATTTGGACAACAGTGATTCCCCTAATAGGAAGGAATGGAGAGAGAGCCCTTATAGTGACGGGTTCAAGGAGACTGAATGGTCACAGTGTACATAAGTTGAAAAAAAGAAAAACACCTTCTCCCCTGCTCCATTGCTGTCAAAAAGCAACTAAATGCAGCCTCTATGTAGGTTGGACCTGAGCCCCTGAGCATCCCGTACTGAAATGTAACTCCCCAATCCTGACTGAAGTCCCTGTCCTGCACAAGCAAGGCTCTGAGCCTACCACCCAGGGAATGCTCTGAGGAGCCACAGAGAAATTCACTCCGTCACTTATGGCACAGGCTCCCGTGGCACTGTCCTCTTAACAACCACAGAAGCACTGAGCTGAGTGCTTTTTGAGAATATCAATACTTTCTTTCATTAACACCACAAATCAGATTTCTTAAAGGATGAAGCTTCTATAAAAACAATCTTGGTATATCTACCCGAGTGCCTGCGTTATTGGCTGCCAGCATGCTCACCTAATTTTTGGAACTCAGGAGGTGGATCAATAGGGGAAACCTGGCAGCTGCTGTCACAAACCACCCCACATTGCAGCGGTTCAGCACCACAACCATTTACTTCCTGCTCGTGTCACAGTCTCTGAGGGTTGGATGGTTCTTGTAGACAGTTAACCTCCATGGAATGACTCAAAGATCTAGTCCCCTCATAGCTCGAGCCACAGTCATCTATAGGATATGGACCATGTCGAAGGAGAAAAAAGAGCAAAGAAAACTGTCTAGCGAAGTTTATGTCCGGGCTTGGAAGGAACATATGTCACCTTTGGCCCCTACCACTGGCCAGTGTGCAGCACTGTCTCCAACTTAACTTGAAGTGAGGATAGGGAATTTCAACTTCCAGCATCCCTGGCAGCAGGAAAGGGATCAGTAAGCGCCAACCTCATGTCTGCGGTGAGGTTTATGTCTTATGACAGTAATATATGGATTGGGAGGAATGGAACCATCCTAATAGTTTAAAGCACTGAAGGAAAGATCATTCTGCATAATGCTCCCTCTGCTGTGACAGCAAAAAGGCGGGGGAGCTTAGTGCTGGGAGTGTGTGCTCACACTGCTTCTGTTCACATCATGGCTCTGTCACTTACCAGATTATGTGGTGGTGGGTAAATTGCACAATCTCTTTGTGCATCAGATTTATGTGCAAAATGGCGTTAACAATATTTACCTCAGAAAAGGTTACTGTAAGGATTAAATAAAATGAAATATTTGAAACACTTGTCCATTGTGGAGGTTGAAAGAAAGGGCAGTGATGGGGCCCACGTGTAGTTGAAGAACCCAACCTCTGAGAGGGTATGAAACGAGAGGTGCTAGTGGGCATACGTGGCAGGAGGAAGGGGGGGTTAGGAAAGTGCCCTCAAGTTGGACCAGGATTTCCCTGGATTCTCAATGGATACAAGCCAGCCAGATGTCAGATCAACCAGAGTCACCTTGTTGAAGATGAAATTGTTGTCTGCAGGAGCAACAGAAATGGAAACAGAAATGCCTCATGGATCGCAAGACGGGGAGAAAACTGAATCTTCAAGTAAGGACTAGAGCCCCTGATGGAGATCCATCAAGGAGGGGATGGATGGGATGGTCCCATGATGGAACCAGAGTCCCTTCTCACCTTCCCTTATCTTTGCTTTTCTGCTCACATTCATTTCATTCTTCTTCCACACCACAAAGGACTTTCTTTGCTTTGTCATGATGGAAAATAGCTACTACCAACGTTTATCTCTCTTCTGCAAAGGCAGATAACCAGTCTAAGCTGGCATCCTACACCTAATTCCAAATTCCTAGAAGAGGATCTGATTGGTCCAGCATGGTCAGGTGCCACCCTGGCTCCATTCAACTTTGGTCCAGGCAGGTGAGTTCATGCTACAGCAACATGGCTTCTGTAGTAATCCTGTGTTTCACGATGGGGAAGTGATGACTCCTAAAAGAAGGAAAAGCTCTGGGTAGGCTCCTTCCTTCAGGTTTCTGATCACATACTGACTTCTGACATATTTTTATGTGTTGCCATTTCCTTTGTGTATCACCTTAAGTTTTTCATGGGTTTATATCCTTTCTCCGCAATTTGGGTATGAATGTGTACCCCCAAAATTCATATGTTAGAAACTAACCTCCAAGGTGATGGTATTAGGAGGTAAGATCTCTGGAAGGCAATAAGCTCAAAGCCAAAATTCTCACCAATGGAATTAGCACCCTTACAGAGTGTCTCTAGGGTACTTCCTGGCCCCCGTCTGCCATGTGAGGATCCAACAAAAAGTCGGCAATCTGAAACTCAGAAGGGAGTGCTCACCTGACTGCCGGGGCACCCTAATCCAGGACTTCCAGCCTCCAAGACTGTGACACATAAATTTATATTGTTAATAAGCCACCCAGTCTTGGGTATTTTGCTATAGTAGCTTGAACAGACTAAGATAGCTTATAAGTAATGAAAGTAAGGATGGTGTGTACAATTTTTTTTTCTATTCTGCAGTGCTAAAGCCGTGATCTATAATAGGCATTTAAAAATATGTAATGGGGGCACCTGGGTGGCTCAGTTGGTTAAGTGTCTGCCTTTGGCTAGGTCATGATCCCAGGGTCCTGGGATGGGGTCTGGCATCGGGCTCCCTGCTCAACGGGCAGCATGCTTCTCCCTCTCCACCACTTATGCTCTCTCACACTTTCTCTATCTCTTTCAAATAAATAAATAAAAATCTTCTTAAGGAAAAAAAAAGTTTTATTAAAAAAATATGTAATGAATCAGAAAATAAACGATTAGTCTGGGGAGGGGACAAATGTTGCCAATCTAGTGGCTTTAAAAGGTCAGTGTCACACCCTTAAAAGACTGACTTGCTTAAAGAAATCAGTTGAGTCATAAAGAGATGGTACAAAAGCCAAGCTGATGCTTCCCAGTTCTTTTTTTTTTTAAACTCCCTTGCAAATGACTAATTAGAGGCTTTAAAAATTAACACTACCACTGACTACTTATTAGTTTTGTGTGTCGGTCCTCCGATGCTGCAGCTTCACCAAATACTTTGACCCTTACCTCTTTGTGCCATTACATTGCTAACACTGAATCTTCAGATAAACAGTAAAAAATATTTTTTGCCCTAATGCACTATTATGGATGCACATGGTAATTACATTTAATGCTTATTTAGTGCATTTGTTACTATAGCACTCAATTCTTAACTCTTAGTCTTTGTTGCTTATTCATTCATTTGCTATCTCCTGTTGAGTAGCTCCCATGAACAAAGCCCTGGGTATACACCACTGTATAAAGACCCAGGGTCTCCCTCCTGGAGCTCTGATGAGGGTGAGAAGTCATGGGCAGGCAGTTACTGAGGAAACTACTAGTCCACCTTTCTTGAATGTGCGGTCCTGCAGACAACAGTCACAAACAAACTTTTAAAAACCTCCTGTTCCATAGCATCTAAGCTAAAAGAATCACTTGAAAGGTTACACGGAGGTCAAGGTGAAAATGTGCACCTGATTTAATGAAATTTTATGCATTCTTTTTAGGAACCATGGTCCGTATTTTCTCTTTTTTTAAGATTTTATTTATTTATTTGAGAGAGAGCAAGGGAGAGGGACAGGGGGAGAAGCAGACTCCCCGCTGGGCAGGGAGCTGGATGTGGAGTTCAGTCCCAGGACCCTGGGGTCATGACCTGAACAGAAAGCAGATACTTAACCGACTGAGCCACCCAGGGGCTACACAGTCTGTATTTTCAAGTGGAAGACTGACCATTGTTGAAGTGAAGACTCACTTGTGTTTCTTCCTTTCTGCCTTTCCCTTTCCTCTTCTTTCCTCCCATCAATTCTCACTGGCCTGGAGTTCAATTCCCAACAGGGTTAGTAGTCAGAGAGGGCTCCGGGCCCAGGAAGTGTGGCAATAAGGGATGAATGCAGTCTTGAGACTTCAGCAAAAAAGGGATGTGCATTTAATTTCACTTTCCTCCCTCATGACAGTGAAGCCCCTCAACACCTCAGGTGGCCACAAGGTGAGAAATTTTACTGTCCTACTTGATGAGGAGAGTAGTTGGTCCTTTTCCTTGGCTATTTAACAGTTAGTCCCACAGCATCATCCAGTGAGAAGGAAAAGTTGATTGCTAATTCCCTCCACCCCTAAATAACTGACGCGACATCTCTTTGGAAACCCAATGGCACAGCTAGATTCATGTGAAAGAAAGAGGCCGCGTCAAGCTTTCTCCTACAGATCTACCCAAAGACTCCGTTCCCCCATCACCACCTTCAAATGTAACTGTGGAAGACACAACCAACCAAGCAACCAGCCAACAAATGACAGAACATTCTCAATGCAAATGGAACACAAACTTCTGATGTTGGCTAGCCTGAGAGAGACGCAAGCTTCTTGTTGGAGTTCCAGGCCCCCTTGCACATATAAGTACAAGGTTGGGTTTTGTGGTAACTTCTGGATCTCACGAGGCTGCAGAATTAGCAGTCCTTGTGTGAGAATGTGCTTCCATTATTTATTCAGAGTAAAGAGCCACATAAAAGCCCACAGGAGCTGTCAAAGCCAGCGTTCGACGAGGCCTGCGGGCAGAACTGTTCTTTCTTATGTCTTCTTCGGGGGCCCTTTCTAAAGAAAGCATCACCACATATTTAAAACATGATGGGCTTGGTCTGACTTCATTTTGGGTGGTGCAAAACTTTGTTTTTTCCCAACTTGGGAAAACAAGTACGGCCATTGCGGTTAACCTTGGGAGACTCACTACCTACTCTCTTCCCACATTTACAGATTGTTCCATTCTTACTCGGTTTCCTCTTCCAAAGAAATAGAGATTCATTGTTACACCATTATTCTATTCAGCTTTTGCCAGTTAAGTGGTAACAAATTTCAACCCTTTCTGAGATGGTTTTTTTCCTTCTAATTTCCAGGGCCCTACACCACAATGCTGAGGTTGGCCATTATCAAATTACAGCTGAGACTTGTCTGACCTAGACTTAGGTGCCAAATACATGGAGAATGATGGTCGCCAAGGGCCTTTGTACTATCTGTGTGCACTTTTAGACCTTAGTAATCTAAGTTGTAGGCTTACGAGAAATAATCCAAAAGTGGCTTTCAGAAGGCCGTTTATTAAGTGTAAAACAACTACCTTAGATAAGAACACATGCTGTATCCCCCCTCCCCCCCAATCTATGACAAACAAAAAGGCTTCCATAGATGATAAGGTGAACTGTATCCTGTGGTTAGCAGGGAGAAGTCCTTAGTGGTTGGGAGAAAATAATTCAATTTGTGTTTAAATGCCGTTTATAACTTGTTTCTTTCACAGTTGCAGCCTGTTGTTAAACGTTTAAAAGCTGTTCCAGGATTTTATGATGCCCGAATTCTTAAGGCAAAAACATGTTCACCTTTTTCAGAATTATTTTAAAAATCACTTTAAAAAATAAAAGTACAAAAAATTAAGTACAAAGTATTTAATAGACCCCAGGTAAGGAAGAGTCAAGGTCATTTGATGGCTGGGGCCCCTAGGCCAGAGGTGTTGGTGTTGGATGAATCTCTCTCCTCTTCTCTGAGACTCTATTCCCTGCCCTGTATGCACCTAGACCCCTTCCGAATTCCATCTGGATCTGAGTCGGACAGCACTGGGGACAAACTGTGGAGAATGGGGACTGAGTTTTGCCTTCTCTGTTTCAAGCCAAAAGACTACCAGGGTCTCCTCTGGCACAGAAAAAAGTTCTCCTTACAGGCATGATGTAAGAAGGAACTGGAACCCAACTCCAGGAAGCATTTGCTGCCCAGCACTGCCCTTATCTCTACCCGTGGGATAAGTGAGGATATGAGAGCACCCCAACTCACTGTGCAAGCCCCCGAGCTCTCTCTGCATCAGGTCTGCACACACTCAGAATGACTCTCACGTGAAATAGGCCTGGGCTCCAAAGCCAACTCCACCACTTACACCAGCTGTATGGTCTTGTTTCTGAGCACCTGTTCCCTTCTCTGTAAAATGAGGATAACAACTAACCCATGGCATGATGATGAGGTTTGATGAGATGCTACATGCAAGGCACTTCCTACAGCGCCTGCGACAATCATTTGCAGTTATAATAATAACTGATAAGCATGAGGCCAAGTAAGTGGTTGCTTTTAGGGGGAAGTCATTGAAGTCACAGATTCTCTCATTTTGACACAAAACGCCCATTTATATTGATGCTGTGAAAAGCAGAGTCTAAAATTCACCTCCTTGAGTCACTCCTGAAGTTAGAATCAAATTCCAGTGTCTATGCAGAGTTGGAATATGGCAGCTTCCTCATTCAAAGCAAAGGTCCTCAATAATTAAGGCAACTTAAAAATCTAACAGTTCTCCCCTCTGAGAAGTCTCCTCAATTCTTTCTCTGAAATGGGTCTTGAATCTGTTCCTTCTCCTTCTGCACTGCTTTTGTAGAGTTATAATGGCTGCATCCTGATCTCCCTGACTCTGAAGGTCTACATCCAGGCAACAGAGATAGAAAATACTAAACAAACTCAAGAACATAGTCATTTAGGGATCCCTGGGTGGCGCAGTGGTTTAGCGCCTGCCTTTGGCCCAGGGCGCGATTCTGGAGACCCGGGATCGAATCCCACGTCAGGCTCCCGGTGCATGGAGCCTGCTTCTCCCTCTGCCTGTGTCTCTGCCTCTCTCTCTCTCTCTCTCTGACTATCATAAATAAATAAAAATTTAAAAAAAATTAAAAAAAAAAGAACATAGTCATTTAAAAATTCGCATTGTAAAAATTTCCACTGCTGTGATTTTTTTTAACATACTTACTGTCATTGATATTTCAATTAACTATAAAGGAGAATATCATATTTTTGTGTTTATCAAAAAGTAAGAGGGTGGGTTAAGAGAAGCCTGGATGCAAGGCACACAGAGCCTGCACAATCTACCCCAATGTGTCTTTTCAGGCTCACCTATTGTACTTTCTCTATGAAGTCTATACTCAGTCTAGTTGAATTACAAATCACATGGCCTAGCCTCCTAAACACCCTGTTCTTTCAACCTTTAGGTCTTTGCAAACTTGGCTGCAACAGTCTCTGGAATGACCGAAAGGCTCCATTTCCACTTACAAAGCCTCTATTCAAAGGTCACCTCACAAGTGGAATAGATCTGTAGTCCAAAGAATCTGGGTTTCAATCCTGACTCTGCTGTGTCCCAGTTCCATGACCATGTACAATGAATAATCTTCAGTTTTCTCATCTGTAGGCAGCTGTAAGAACTCCACTACGCTAGGGGAAAAAAGTCTAGTCACTTGCCAGTCTCTGAGTCTCACTGGCTTGACTACCCTGTCCTTCCCAGAGACAGTATAAAGGCAAATTCAGCTCCAGTTTCATGATTTGTTTGTTTAATAGATCCCCTCTCCCCAAGTATTTTTGGGAACTGCTAAGGAAGATTGTTCAACACAGACTCTAAATCCAGACCCGGCTGATGCACGGTGTGTGTGTGGAGGCTGGAATTTTGTCCTCATTGTTAATGCCACAATCATCTCAGTCACCTAAAGGTGACTGACTTTCCTTGCCAGTTGGGGCAGATTGGCTGCCAGTCAGTAGGAAAATCCACCACCATCCCTGCCACCATCTTGATCTTCCTTGCTCAAGTCTTTGGCACCATGACTACTGTTCCTTAACAGTTCTTTTTAGAACAAGAGAGGAAGTTCCTGTCATCCATGTTTTGGTCAGTCAAGGATTTCTCAAAATGATGTGACAATACTGATTGGATCCCAAAGTTTGATAGCTCTTCTTCCCCAGGTAGTGATGTATTGGCAATACAGGGCACATGTGTATCCAGAAATCTCCAAAACTTAAACCTTGAACAAATAAATCTTTAATTGGATCAACTCTGTGGGCCACCACCACCCCTTCAGGGCTTTTCTCCCAAGGGTTCTCCCACTGTTCTCACCTAGGAGTTCAAGTCTTGCTTAAACATCAGACCATCTTATACAAACCAGCACATTCAAATCAATACTGAGACTATTACAGGAACAGTATAATCTCTCCTTTCAAAGAAGCTTCAGTTACTATCCATGTGACCATAAAATTGGGGTAAGAATATTTACCTAAAAGGATCCCAGAAAATGATAAATTAAATTATATTAAATGAGATCATTTCAAGTGCCTAGTGCACTCCCATACATAGTTCACTCTCAGGCAATGTAAACAACCAGCGCTTTAAACACCTAAGTCAAAGAGCTGCTTCTCTGGGCTCCCACAAAGATTAGTATGATTTCTGTTTAGCTCTGACTACACTGTGTGGGAGTTGTACTGCTCCCTGTTACACTGGGACTATCTCTTCCTATCTCTGTATCCTTCTCACTCTACCCCACCCTTGGCTTAGCATAGCACCTGGTATATCACAGCCCCTAGGAATCCCTAAATGAATGAGTTCAGAGGAAAATAGACCTAGGGATCCCTGGGTGGCGCAGCGGTTTGGCGCCTGCCTTTGGCCCAGGGCGCAATCCTGGAGACCCGGGATCGAATCCCACATCAGGCTCCCTGCATGGAGCCTGCTTCTCCCTCTGCCTGTGTCTCTGTGCCTCTCTCTCTCTGTGACTATCATAAATAAATAAAAATTTAAAAAAATGTTTAAAAAAGGAAAATAGACCTAAAACAAGCAGATTCCAGTTTTCCTTGGAAAGTAAATTTCAGCACATCTTTTGAAGCCTGTGTGCTCTTTCCCAACTCTAGGTGAAGGTGTTTCATTATTTCTTGAGTCTCTAGTACCAAGCCCCAGTGTCCTGTACATGGTTGGCACTTAATGGAGGTTTGTTGACAATGATAATTGAGTTAACGTTTCCTTACAACTGTTCAAACCATGACAAAATCCTAGGCATTATCATTAACCCAAATTCCTGAACACCTACCCCACAAACATACAACAAACAAAATGTCTACAGTCTTGTTGCTGGCCCCATGAGTTGCTGGTCAGAGTGCTTGGACTCATGGTCTGGCTTGTAGGTACCCATCTACTCTCTCACCCCTATTATCCCCAAGGCACCATGTTGGCCTAGAGTCTAAAAGATGCTTCAGTTCCTAACTTACCACCATTACAGGAGTGATTTCAAGATGGGAATCAGAGAGCCACATGAGAACCAAGGAGGCACCAAACTAGTGCTTCCTACGCCTAGATCTGCAGTTTCACCTGGGAAGTATATTTCAAAAATAGACTCACTCTCCTGTCCCCATCCTCCACCCCCACCCCAGGTGTTTTATTCAGAAGTTATGACGTGCACCTAGGAAGACGCATTTTCCAAAAACTCCACAGGCAGTTCTGATACAGCCATCTGGTTCTAGTGAGTGGAATCACCTTTGGAAACACACTTGGGCCATCCACCAAGGCTCAGTTAAGACTTTTCTAAACCCAATGGTCCATTGTGTTACAAGGGATGTAGAACCAAGGAAGTGGGAAGGACACACAGGGAGTGGTAGGGCAGTTTCTCAACCAACAGGATCTGTCAGATGGAGAGACCCATTTGGCAGGGATACATGGGGTACAATGGCATGGAATGTGAGAGCATAAACCCAAAGCTTAATTTAGGAAGCTATGAAGGAATTCAGGACAGGATGTGAATTAATTTTAAAAAAACAAAAAAGGTAATTCCACAAACAGAATTTTTAAGGAGCAAGGAAGGAAGGAAGCCTAAGGAAGCCACGCAGCATTTCAGGAAAGGCCGAAGAGAGGTTCAGCTCTGGGGATTTCCAGGGCACAAGACAGGAGAGATTTCATAGCCGTGGCAATAAGTTGTTGCAGCCTGAATGCACAGAGATCGGCTAAAGGCTGGACTCCTTTCTTGTTCCAATATCTAAAGCTGTGAATGCCACCTAGGAGATAAAAAAGTAAGGCAGCACAGGGCCAGTGTCAGCTATCTTGGATGTCTTACTGTGAGAGATCTAGAATAGTCTAAGTGAATCTGAAGAACAGTAAAATCAGACAATGTGATTCAAGGAAATGATTTCTTAAAAAAAAAATGGTTTTATTTATTTATTCTTGAGAGATACACAGAAAGGCAGAGACACAGGCAGAGGGAGGAGAAGGCTCCTCGCAGGGAGTCTGATGTGGGACTCAATCCCGGACCCCAGGATCATCATGCCCTGAGCCAAAGGCAGAGGCTCAACCGCTGAGCCCCCCAGGAGTACCAAGAAAATGATTTAGTTAAGAGGAAATATCTGATGCTGATGTTACTTGCCAGTAGTTCACTAGACACTTTTTGTTTTTAAGTGGAGAAAAAGATACTCAAATCATATTGTTCCCAAGCCTCTGCTTCCACACAGAGGGCCAGGAATGAATCCCCAAAGGCACAAGTTGAACTAGTTGGGTGTTCTCCAAATGGAACAAGAATCAAGAACCCAAGCATAGGTAAAAGCAGTCTCCTGACACCATGGAGTTATCTTAGAGATAACTTAGAGATATCTTAGAGATTGGCAAACATTAGCCCCAGGATGGTAGGGTGAGATGCACAACTTGGGAACATTCTTAAAGACAACGTGAGTCCTTTGTGTGAAATGAGATCCCATTTTGAATTCTGTGTAGGGTACATTACACTTGCTGCTGATATTCCTTGGGCCTCTGCTGGGCCACAGAACCTCTCCGTACCTCTCTGGCCCCTTTTTGGCCCTAGCCAAGGCATGTGGGAATCCTGGGTCCCTCCCGGTGTGCCCTGCCTATGCCACAGGGAATCAGCAGCCCAGAATCGGTCCACCAGCCTAGACTTCACAGATGCTTTTGTCCAAAACACAAAAATGCAGTAGATGTGGCATTGAGACAAATGTGAGGCTTCCTCTAGAACTGTGGGGCCACCTATGGTCATGATCAGAGAAATAGGCCACTAACCCTGCCTGATATTCTCTGGTTTGCCTTTACCAAACTAGATGCTTCAGTAGCTCCCTAACCCAACCTCCCTTGGAGCTTTGGTCTTGTAGTGGACCATGGGGTTGCCTCCCTCTACTCTCCCTCTAACAGAAACCCAAATTTGTTTAGGTATCCGTATATTCAGAAAAAACTGACTTCACTCCCAGCCCCAGGAAGGGACCTGATCGGTATAAGGAAGACCTCAGGAGTGGTTATATGACCAAATTCCAGCCAAAGAAACATGAGGGGAGATCTGAGCACTTCCAGAGAAACTTTTCAATCTTCTTAGAGAGCTGCAGGAGGAGAAAGTTTTCCCCTTTCTCTGCAGATTGCCATGCCTGGATATACCGCCCGGGACTGCTGTCGCCACCACGCCACTGGCATGATGAGGAAGACAGCATCAGAAGTGAAAGACAAGAGCGATGGTGAGAACACAGGTCTTTTAAGACTCAGCTGAACAACTGTGTCAACAGACTCTGAAGGCTACTCTGCCCTGGACTTCCAACCACGCGGAAGAATCCACTCATTCTCTGTTGGAGCAATCTGAATCAAGGTTTCTTTCCCTTGTATCTGGAAGCCTTCTCATTGGTATAAGCCCCAGGAGAAAAGTGAAGAATCCGAACACATCTTTTCCATTCTTTTCCCAAACCTCCAAAGAATGCAACAGTGGTTTCCACTTGCTATCCCAGTCTCTTGGGACGCCCCCCAGCCCACCCTCCCCCTTCCTGAATGACATTTCCTCCCCTTTGTAGCCTCCAGTATTTGTATGCTGTTTAAAACTTTCATTTAAATGATGTGAATCCAAAAGGAAGAAGTTGTTTGATGCAATGTGATTTAGGAAAGGGAAGAAGACAGAAGTAAAGATAATGGATGAAAATTATGAGCACTGCATTAAATGCCTAAAATGTCTCACATGCAGGGGCAGTCTTGGCACATATACCTCCAGTGCAAATCCGAATCACCTTTCAAACTCACTGACCCAAGGACCTTTTCTATAAAGCCGTGCTGTCCTTTACGGTAGCCAACAGCAATTAGGCACTTTTCTTGGCCAATAGCCATATTGCTTTAAATTTTTAATCAAAATCAAATTAAATGGCAATTTATTTTTTCAATTACACTAGCCAAATTTCAATTCTCAATAACAGCATGTGGCTACCATATTTGATAGAACAGATATAGAACATTTTTGTCATTGCAGAAAGTTCTATTACACAGACCCATTACAAAAGTATCTCTTTATTCAAAATAAAATGATAACCAGAGAACTAATCACAGGCTTAGGAAGCATGAACGATGGACCAGACAATGGCAAAGAGAGAGTTTTTGTTGAATCCTGGCTCTGCTTGCTTACCTGACCTCTACGAACCTTAGTTTCTACATAGTCAATGTGGCAATATTTACATCTTTCATGAATGTTATGAGGACTAAAGTTGATATATATGGAATACCTCCCTATGCGGAGTCTTATCACACAGTCGATGATCAATGACAGTATTATTGTTGTTTCTTTCCTTGGGGATTCATCATACAAAAGTTTCTTTTTTCCATACAACCTACTACACTATCTTGATTCCAAATGTGGCTCACAGATCAGCAGCAGCAGCAGCATCACCTGGAAGCTTGGTCCCACCCCATAGTTATTGAGTCAGAGCTTATACTTTAACAAGATCCCCAGGTGATTTGTATGCACATTAAAGGTTGGAAAACATTAATCCATACAGCATGGGACAAAATTCAAAACAAGGATATCATGTGACTACACAAGAAAGATCTGGATGATGGTCTATAAAAGCCATAACGCTGAGGCCTCAGCTTGAAGAGCCTATGTGGGCCTAGTGGCTGAGGCCAGCAATGATGGGAACTTGGGTCAAAAAGGAACACCCAGGACAGAAAAAGCCCTTGCACCATCCAAGCAAGATCATGCCATAAGATATGGAATCTCCCAGCTTCCTGTGTGGGTAAACTGGTAGCATCCGTGAATTCTCTAAGGAGGTATGTTATTGCTGCATAACAAATTACTCCTCAGAAATAACGATTTAAAACCATAATTATTTATGATCTTTCCTATTTCCCATGGGTCAGAAATTCAGACACGTCACTGGATCTGGAGCCCCAGCTGGAAGGCTTGCAGGCTGGGGTCTAGAATCATCTGAAGGCTTCTTCTAGCATGGTCTGGCAGTCATGGTAGCCATCAGGGGCCTAGTTAGCATTGTCAGCTGGAACACCCACACGCAGCTTCCCCACGTAGGCTGTATTTCTCAGAAAACGGTGGCTGGGCGTTAAGGACAATCAGAGGAAGAGAGGGAACACCAAATAGAAGCCCTATTACAGATTGTGTTCTAGCTTTGGAAGTCGTCCAGCACCACTGCCGTCACATTCTGTTGGGCACAGTAGTTACACAGATCTGCCTAGGATGAGAGGAAGGAAACATACACCAATGTACATCAAGGTCATATCTTGACATAAGGACATAGGTATGCCAGAGTCACAGTGTAGGAATCTATTGTGGGAAGAGATGGACATCTAATTGAGGCCATCTTATTACGGCCATCTTTGAAAAACCCAATCTGCCACATGAATATTCTTTTTGGTTCAAGTTATTCCAGATCTCAAATCACCACGCCCACCACCATCATCATAAACAAGTTCTTATTTAGTGTCTTCCATGTGGAGGGCACCATATTCTGATTCATATTTATTTTATAGAAAAAAGTTACAGGATATTCATCTCCCGTTGGTGTATCTTGTTCTTGGGAATTCTTTCATTTTTTTTTTCCAGGAAAAACAGCTTCAAAGCTAGTTTCACTTTCCATTCTTGTTCTTTTGCATTATTTCATTACAGTCAAACTCTTTGAATGTGACATCAAAGGGCTTGGAAAATAAAGTGAGAGTAAGTGGGATAGGTAGAGATAATGGCTCATTCATTGGCACTAAGTTCCCAAATAGGTTTTCAGTTGCTCTACAGCTTAAGATTTATTGAGACTTATTGCTAATGGCAAATAAAATAATTATAGCAAAATGTCCCCATGCATTAAAATTTAGATTTCCTTTTTTTTAAAAAAGCTATTTAACTACCTTGTATTTTCAGACTAAAACTTTTCTCTGTGCATTTTCATCTTTATAATAATAAAACTTTCTTGGCAAGACTGATCTCAATCTGTTTGGTGGTTCTTATATTAGAGTAAAATCAAGAAAGAGGGAGGAAAGGATATAGTTTTCTAAATATGACAGAATAAAAAAATACTAGTGTTTGTTTCTCATTAAAAAAAAAATCGGAGGCAAAACTACAATTGGATCTGGCCTATAGCCACTCATCCTAAATAATGGAGGAAGAGAA
Organism: Canis aureus; assembly: GCF_053574225.1. Taxonomy (NCBI): domain Eukaryota; kingdom Metazoa; phylum Chordata; class Mammalia; order Carnivora; family Canidae; genus Canis; species Canis aureus. The sequence continues at coordinate 54,533,959 of NC_135615.1, forward strand.
ACATAAGGCAACTGGATATAGACCTGGCACAGACTTTCAGGTTTCTAATTTTACATAATCTTCTGTGTTCCCTTTCATTAGAAAGTCACATTCTAAGTTCCTATAGTTAGATGGTCTGCCCCTGTGATGGTCTTTTCTCCCCACCCACCTACCTGCTGTTAACATCCCAGGGTTCCCATTATTGCCTTCTAGAAATTTCACACACACACAATCATTCACCCCATATGTACACATTCACTCACATACACGAACTTTCACACAGTCACAGTCATTCATGTGCACAGCACTCACAAAGGTATGTGTGCACGCGCACACACACACACACACACACACACACACACAAGCTTAGCACAACCTAATCCTGACTTTGACCACCTATGCAACTACTTGGCCAATCTTCCTTGAATATCCCAGCTCCACCCATAAGCAGGAGGAAAACCTTTCACCTTTTGGGATCTATCTGGTAATAGCAACATTCACATTCAAGACTCACTTCCAAAGCTTCTTCCTCAACTCTTCCTTCCCAGAGTCCTCAACTTCTCCGGGGCCAACAGCATGTGACTCTATCCCATTCTTTTCTGCTAATCAAGACTATCAGAAAGCAACTAGAAGTCAGTGAAATTTGGCATAGGGTTAACCTTGACTCTGCAGTATTTTTAATTTCTCAAAATTCTACATTAAGTGTTACAGATTAAATTGTGCCCCCTAAAAAGATAGGTTAAGGTCCTAACTCTTGGTACCTGTGAATACGACCACATTTGAAGACAAAGTTTTTGCAGATGTAACCAAGTGAAAATGGGATCTTTAGGCTGGCACCCAATCCTCATAAGAGGAAAAGTTCAGAGACACACAGGGAGAACACCATGTGACAACAAAAGTAGAGACTGGAGTGTGGCAGCTGCAAGGCAAGGATCACCAGCTACCATCCCAAACCAGGCAGCAGGAAGGAATGACTTTCCAGTGTCAGAGGGCGCATGGTCCTGCTGATACCTTGATTTTAGACTACTCGACATGGTTACACGTCTCTAGTTGCTGAGCAATGGGAAATAGAGGAACTATCATGCCATTTCAGTAAATTTTCTCAAAGGAAGCTCAAGATACACTTTGCTCCTTTCTTCTCCATCCCTTCTTCCTTTCTTGGAACTTGGATATGATGGCTGAGTTCCAATCACCATATTGGACGCTGAGGACAAAAATCTCCTTCTAGCGACAGCAGATCAGTGAGTTGTAAGACTCAGAGTCCCTGAGGACTTTGTGAAGCAGACTTCCAGTCAGTCCTGAACTACTCACCTCCCACATGTTCACAAGAGAGAAATAAATGTCTATCTTATGAGTCTAATTTGGGTTGTTTTTTTTTGTTGTTGTTGTTTTGTTTTTTTACTGGCAGCTAATACTAATCCTAAATGATGTAGATTCATCATAGACACTTCACTAGGAGCAAAGGACAGAGCAGGGATTGACATGTGCCATCAGCTTCCCATATCGTGGAGTCTTCTGCCCTTTTAACAAAAAAAAGAAGAGGAAGCAGAGGAAGAGGAGAAGGAAGAGGAAGAAGAGGAGAAGCAGGAAGAGGAAGAAGAAAAAGAGGAAGAGGAGAAGAGGAACAAGAGGAAGAAGGAAAAGAGAAGAGGAGGAGGAGAAAAAAGGAGAGGAAGAGGAGGAGAAGGAAGAGGAAGAAGTAGTAGAAGAAGGAGGAGGAGGAGGAGGAGAAAAATAGGATGGCTCCTTCTTTTTACTTTCTAGGTAACTTCATAGACACTGCTTCCCTCACAAAAAACCTAATGCCCTCGGGTCAAGTGTCGCATACTCAGTTCTCATCTATTGTCAATAAAGTCAATAATTTTTTTTTTACATTTTTAAATTTTTCTCCATGTCTTTGTCTTTGTCAGCCACTCCTACTTTTATTGGTATATACTTTATAATCTGGTTTGTCAGAAACAGTGATGAGAGGGAACACTGTTGCCTTGTTTCTTGTCTTAGTAGGAGACATCATGCTATATACTTTACACGTGTGTCTTAGAAAATCCTTGCAAAGTCCCTGTGAGAGAAGAACTACAGTACTTCTTATATTTTCATTTAAGGACACTAAAACCAAGTGAGGTCATGCCCAAGGTTGCATATCTTATAAGTGGTCAGAGGTGAGATTTGAGCTCCCATATTCCACCTCCAGGGTCTGGCTTCTCAGCTACTATTTCAGGCACTAAGACACCCTTTGTAAAAGGATCAAGATCCCTAGATACTCAGACTTTTGAGCAAGAATAGAGATCTAGGGAGGTATGAAAATGAGCACATATTGCAAAAGTGACTCAACTGATTTTAACATTTAGAGTCTATCTGGATTATACTTTACTAGATAAAGCTCAGTAGCATCAGTCTGGTGAATTCACCATAATCGGCTCTGTTATAATTAATTAGTCACACACATGCTCCTAGACTTGACACTGTTAGCAGTTACACGACACAAATGAATGTGATGTCACCCTAGATCTCTGGGCTCCCTTTTCTAAAACGCAATGGGCATTTTCAAAGCACCGATATAGATAGTAACACCCTCTGAACTCATTTAGTGACAAGAGCAAACCCAATGAGCCTATGTGTATTGTCATCACAGGCAGCATCCTAGGTTTGTGTTGGAATGACTCACCTGCTGTAGCGGGTGGAAGAAGAAACGCATCACAATTCATTCCCATGACCAGAAACAGTTTTTAAGTGAGATTCGATTTTAGGGTCTTTCTTTAAGCAGGGAAAGCACTTCTTTCCATGTAAACTTTGCACTAAATGAGATTCAGCTGAGTTTCAGCTTAGCTGTAAAGAGCCGGAAGAGAAATTATTGCTGAATTTCTCAAAGTGCACAGTTCATGACACAGAGTAGGCCCATAAGAATAATTGCTGAGTGCCCGAGTGAATCAATGAAAGAATCACACTGAGTGGCTTATGGTGGGGGGGGGGGGGGTGAGGAGAGAGTGGGGAAGGGGATGAGTTATGTTCTTTTATCCTTATCTCTGTGTCCCCTAAATACTGCAACTGGTGCGTATTTGGATCCCAAATGAGGGTCTGAGCTGTGCACTTCCTACACACTCAGCTATTCCTCTGGGTGTGAGAAGAAAGGAGGTGAGACACGGTGCATCTGCATAAGGACCCCAGGTGTCCCACATGAGGGGCTGAATGCAGTGAGGCTGTGAAAGGCCTCCACTGTTGGCATGAAGCCTGCCCCAGCACTCCTCCACTCAGATTTGCCCTCGGGAACAGATTATAGATACTGTACTACTTTCCTGTGGCCGCTGTAACAACTTACCACCAACCAGGGCCTAAAAACACACGTTCTCTTACCGTCCCCAAGTCCAAGGTCACCATCACTGGGCTGAAATCAAGATGTCGGCAGGGCCGTGAGGGAGGTTCTCAGAAATGCTTCCAACTTCTCTCTGCTCCGGCTTCACACAGGCCTTCTCTGCATCACTCTTATTAGGATACATGTGATTACACTGGGATCCCACTCTGCTAATCCAGGACAATCTCCCCATCTCAAGAGCCTGGAACTAAATCCCAGCTGCAAAGATTTCGCCATATAAGGTAACGTTCACGGGTTCCAGGGTTTAAGACCTAATATCTTTGGGGACTACTATTCAGCCTACTGCAGGAACATAAGCCTGACCCTAGAGTCCGTGCTCAACACTCTCTTGGCCAGGTCCCCAGAAAGTATTCTATCATCCTAATGAGGGACGGCTGCTAAGCAATGACTCTAATTACAGTGTTATATGTAAATCTGCTATTTAAATGCAATTTGTTAAAGTTGTTATGATGGCTAAGGAAATACAGATTTGCTCATCATTCAGCTACTTTCCATAGTGTAGCCAACCCCAGAATTGCTTGGTTTTTGCCCAGAGCATTATTTCAACTTAACTAATGGCGTAAAAAGGAATGTGAATATATTTATATGGAATCAAGTTACAAAATGTTAAATTTAGTATACATTTTCTGAGATGTGGCTCATGTGTGACTTCCGTTCCTATCATCTTGTGTTTGCACAGCTGGCAAGTGTAAATTCACCCCAAAAACACCATTTGAAAAACCAGCAGTCATTTCATTGACCTTGAAGGTGAATTGTGTCACTTGCTGAATTCTGTGATGATCTATACTCTTTGGTCTGTTGACTTTGCAAGGAGGTAAGGGCTACGGTGTTACTCACATGTATGGGGGGGTGGGAGGAGTCCAGTGTTGGCCGAGCTTGTGTGAACCATGCCCAGAAATTTTTCCTGGTCTAACCACCAAGATGAACGCTGAGCCATCCTGTTTGTTTAAGGAAAGGTATAATCCTGGCATTGGGGAAGGGGCAGTGGGGCTCAGAGAGTTCAAAGTTCAGCTACAGCTCTAGCTACCTCAAGCTCAGAGGTCTTGGGGATGTGGAGGGAAAGAAGGTGATAAAAAGCATCAGACTATACCCTCTAACAACTGTCGTCCTATCAGTGAAGGTTCTCTTGCCCCTCTATCAGCAGTTGGTGCCTTTCACATTCTTTTCTAATGGCCTAGAAGGGGGAATCTCAGTTGTAAGAGTGGCCCTGACTACAGTTAGCGAAGCCTTGCGACGAGAATGCCTGCCCAAGTTCCTCTTCAGTCTCTAAGAGGCTCAGAATGGCTTGCGAAGGAAAATGGATCTTCAGCAGCTGCCTTCAAGGTTACCAACCCCCTCTCCCCAGCAGCCACTGCCAACCCCACAAAAAGTACACGCTCTCCTTCACAAGGACCTGAGAGGCCGCCAGTCAATGGCCAACAGAAATGGAAAATCGATTTCAGATTTATCTCCACTGGGAATTAAGTATATTCCTTAGAAATAATGAATTATGAGGTCATCGAGGGCTTGTTCTTTTTCCTGCTTGCAGAGACATTTTAATTGAAGAAAAAGTGACGAATGAACAGGACATTCTAATTCCAGTGATGTGCTTTTTCCCATTTTAATGTCAGCTGAACCACAAAAATGTTCATTTTTCTCTCTTCATTATTCCTCAGGGTTCAGGAGGACCAGTGTTGCCAAAGGGGAAAAAAACTGGGTAACTCCTGCTCCCTCCACCCAACTTCCAAAAAACAAAGTAAGATGCAGCTCTGGCCTCAGCCAGCTGGTGTTTTCCCTGTCAGTGCAGCCATTCCACTCGCCAGCAACATACTCAAAAGAAACATTCTCCATACGTCTTAGCTAATAGTGGATGCAAGGAAGACAAAGTCATTCAGAACCCACCACACTGAACAAGGTGGAGAAGCTTAAGCAAAAATAACTAGTTCGCTTTGCAAGTCTCTCAACAAGCAAACTCAACCCCCTCCTCACCCCACCCAAGTCTACAGGTACCATCTCCTGAGTGCCAGCTAGGAAAACCCTGTCAACAGACACTTTCTCATCTAATCCTTTTAGTAGCCCTTAGACACCCCCCAGCTAGTAAAATGTAGAATTGAGATTAGAGCCCAGGTGAAATAGTCTGCATTCTTAAAGACTGTGCTCTCATCCAGCAGTTCCCAAACAATTGGCACAAATCAGAATCACCTGAAGGGCTTGTCCAACCAGAAGGCTGAACCTCACTCCAGAATTTCTGATTCCATAGACTGGGGGTTCACACCTTAAGAACCAGTACTCTAATATCAACACTCTGATGATTCATAGTCATATTCTAAAAGCTCTAATCAAGGAAGAACCTCAAACACAGAACACCATTCTAAGACTTCGATCCCGTTCTCTACTTCCCAAAAGAGAATCTGAGAACAATGGCTGGAGTACCCAACGATAAATCAAAGTAGAGATGCCGATTTCTCTTCTAACAATATCTCAATTCAGAGGAAACCCCCTAGAGTGGCCCAGGACACCCATCCATGAGATGGTAGCTATGCCCTCTGAAGTGAATGCCTCTTTCACACGGGCACGGATTGATTCTATAGGAAAGACTTTCTCTTCTCTACCATCCCAGCTCTTGCATTAGTTCTCAAGTTCTCTTAATTTCAAGTACTTTGCCTTTTCTTTTTTTTTTTTTTAAGATTTATTTTAAAGAGACAGCAAGAGCACACAGAGGAGGGCAGACAGAGGGAGAGAAAGAATCTTAAGCAGGCTCTCCACTGAGCATGGAGCCCCATGAGATCCCCCCTGCTGGAGCTCCTGGCCCATCCAGGTGCCCTGTGCATTCTATGTCTTAAGCTACCCAGGCCCTACCATTTTGAAGACACAGTGAACTTGAGCCACCAATGCAGCCCAATAGCTGCAACTTCACTACCATGTTCTCTGTGAGTTGGAGCACTTCTGTCTCTCTGAGATTATGTCCCGCTGTCTCATATTCTCTCCCTTTCTTGCACTATTATTATTGTTCATTGTTTTCTCATGTATTAGCTAACTGTTGGTTGATGCAATAGTGAATTTGATGCAGTGCCATAAAAGGAAATACGTAACAGAGACAAACAGTCAAATACTTTGACTAAACTGGGCAAGGATCTAACATGACTCTCTTCTCACACTTCTCTTTCCTTAACAATATCCATGCCCTGGAGCTGAAGGAGCCACCTTTCTCCTCTCTTACATTCACTGGGGAAATTGAAGACTTTCAGAACAGACTACAAGTATACAATTCCCTCCAGTAGTGGACAGGCCTCCTGAGCCTCTATAAAACAAGGGTTACCATACCTGTATAGCTCATGGAGCTACTGTGAAGCAGGTGTGCTCCTCAACAAAGGGAGCTTAACAGGGCAAAAGCCTATTTTACCTATGGACTAAGGTTTTATGTGTTAATACCAAAAAGTCACAATTTAAAAATGGGAGATAAGACTTGAAGTTTCACCTGTCTATACTAAAAACTTATCAGAAGCTCTTTCCTTACCAAGAATTTATAAAATGGGCAGCAGTTGCCTGAAACGGCAAGGAGAACCAACATTTGTGGATGCCTACCTATGCTATTTGTGGAGGCTCCACCTATGCTATTCAATTTAGTCATCACGATAGCTCTGAGAGCATTTCATAGTCAAGAAAGCTGAGGCTAAGAAGTGCTGTAACTTGCCCAAGATCAAATTGAGCCAAGGCTGGACCTGAGATTTGTCTTTCTTCTAAATGTATGGCTTTCTAGAAAAAGGATATAGTGAAGGACAAAGATAAGCAACCTAGCAAGGAAAATAATAAAGAACATACGATGGGAAAAACTCAAAGCCATTTACATGGATCACAGAACCAGAACACTTCCAATTCTGACACCGTTTCCCGTGTGTTTTATCTTCCACATAACACCAAGCATTTAGCTCAATTCTCTGTGGATGCTGACAGATGTCCCACAAATTTAACTCATTTCTGACACCATCTACCTGAAACTAGCATTACATTCCACAGGTTAAGGCCCCAGTCCCACAAGACTGCACCCCCTTCTCCCCAGCTCAGATGCCAAATACAAGTCAAGGTTGTCCCACGACCCCCTCCTTGGGTTCCATTAATTTGCAAGAGCTGCTCACAGAAGTCAGGAAATCAAGTTACTTACTATACTGCCAGTCTATTACAAAGGAAATCACAAGATATGAATCAACAGCCAGATGAAGATACAGAGGGCGAGGTCCAAAGGCAGAAGCTTTTGTCTCCATGGAGTTCGGGCCTTGGCACAGGGATACATTCTGGTTCATCAACCCGGAAGCTCTCTGAAATCCCATTCTTTTCGGTTTTTGTGGGTACTTCACTACGCAGGTATGATTGGTTAAATCACTGGCCATGGATAACTGAACTCAGTCTCCAGCCCCTCTACCCACGGTCAGAGGGTAGGGCTGAACTTCCAAACTTCTAATCAGGGTTGGTTCCCGTGGCAACCAGCCACCTACACTTGGGGTACCTGGAGCTTTCCAAAGGTTGCCTCATTAACACAATAAAAGACACCTTAATCAATTGATAGCTTCTCAGAAAATTCCAAGGGATTTTGGAGCTCTGTTCCTGGAATGAGGAGGAAGACCAAACACATATTTCTCACTATATAAATCCTAACATCAAACCATTTAAAAACCATTAAGAAATAATTTAAAATAAAGACAGATTTGGGAAGTATTAAGAGATACTAACCAAACGTTTCAGGAAAGATTAGAGTACAACCAAGAGAGAAAAGGAGAATGGGCAACAAATGCTTGCCCATGAATATGTGAATACACTGTAACAGAGACTTGGGGAAACATGACCACTAGCATGAAGAATGGGAATGTGGACAAAGCCAACTAAAATAAAGTATTTCTTTAGTCTTGTTAAAAAGGAAGTGGAAAAGGAAGTAGAAATAAGCATGTTATATAAATGGTAAACCCTGGAAATGTGTAAAAGAATTAAAATAAATTGCCTAAAGCAGAACAAGGAGGGGGAGAAGGAGGAGGAGAAGAGAAGAGAGGGGGTGGGTGGGGGGAGGGGGAGAGCAAAGGCACAAGACCCCGGAGACAAAAGAGAGTTTCAAAAATATTTCCAAGGAAGAGACATGCAATTATTCTGATGTTTATAGAGACATTGATTTTCTGCTAATGAGGGAAAATACCAATACAAAATACTCGTAATGATTTCAAAATAAAGCTACACGGACAGGTTAAAGTGATGATAGCAGCGAAGTGTTCTTCAGAGGAAGGAACTAAATGAATTGAAAAGCTGGACTGGGGGATCCCTGGGTGGCGCAGCGGTTTGGCGCCTGCCTTTGGCCCAGGGCGCGATCCTGGAGACCCGGGATCGAATCCCACATCAGGCTCCCGGTGCATCGAGCCTGCTTCTCTCTCTGCCTCTCTCTCTCTCTCTGTGACTATCATAAATAAAAAAAAAAAAAGAAAGAAAGAAAGAAAGAAAAGCTGGACTGAAGTTTTTTCTTCTAGGTGCCTGAGAGAACCCTGGTGATTTCAATTGCCTTCCCAGCTTTGCTTTTCTCTAGCTCATTACTGAGGTGCAAGCCAGCAAGATGCTGTCACCATGCCCAGGTTATAAAGGGTTGGTTGGGAAGACACACCTGCTCCTCTCTCTCTTATAGTTAAGAGCAAACAATGCAAGGGAGGATTTATACCATGTCTGAAAATGCCCCAAACGCAATCGCTGTCTATAGGATTACTGGCGTGGACAACCCAGACTCCGACACGAATCCCACATGGAACCTATCTGAGGCAGCTGCTTTTATGGACCACAGGGTAGTAATTGAGGTTAATTGCCACTGAAAGACACACACCGTATGATCTTTTTATGTCTGTTTAGTGAGATGGTTCCAGCATCGAGATCTTTTCCCAGGGGCACCACAGTGATGTGCTCTCACAGTTTATGTGCTCCTTACATTTATGGGTTATGCACAAGCTAATGGGGCTAATTGTTACTGCTCCAGTGGCGGCCCCTTTCACATTTTCTCCTACCTCCTGCCCAAGTGTCAAACCCGTTGTCTTCTTGTGCTTTGGTTTTGTAATCTTCACCTTTTAACTACAGTTTGAAAGAAATAAAGACCAAAAAAAATAAATAAATAAAGTTAGCATGAGTGGAGGTTGGCAGCCTTGACTGTTGCTCTCTGCTCAAGAGAGATTTTTGTTTTTCGAGTCTTAGAATAAAATGATTTAAGAAAAAGATTCCTCAGCGCTCAGGCTCTGCCTTCTAGCTTCAAAGCCTTTTACAAGCTGCAATTCATTAAGGGCAATAATCATTTGAGGCCAGTGGACCGACCTCTGCAGGGAGAGGGGCCAAGCCCTTCCACCCCACCCTCTTTCCCTTTGTGTTCCCAGCCACAGAGAGCAGGAGGGGTGGAATAATGGTGCTCCCACCAGGCAGGCCGCCCCTGGCCCCCGGCCCAGGCCTGCGTTTCTTCCCTTCCTTGCCAGGGCTCCACGCTCCACTTAGCCATTGGGTACAGGCTCTTCTCTCCTCAGGCTGCATATGTCTGCTTTTCACAAAATCGTCTGCCCACATTTTGCTTTCCTTTAGACAAATGAAGAATTTCCTAGCCACAGCGCCCAACCAAGCCTAACAGTTGCCCCGTGGGATGGATTCCTCCCGCATGGCCACTCAAGGGCAGAGAAGCAAGAAGTCGCATGTCTCACTGTCACCAAGAGAGAGTCAGTGTGGCCCCCACAACCTGCAGGGTCCATTGTCCCGCATGTGGCGCTGCCATCCTAGCCAGATCTGGTTATCCCTTGGCAGTTTCCCAACCGCTACCGACAAATGGTGACCTCTACAGAGAGGGTGTGAGCGTAGCTGACTGTGGTTCTTGGTATTGGGGTCACTGAAATGAGAAGTGTGTGGTCTACGGAGGTCCCAGGGGTCATTCCACAGTTTGGGAGACCTATTTCTTTCGCCTTCTGTTCTTCTACATGTACCCCACCCAGACCCTTTCTTGGAGAGGGGGAAAAAATAATAAAGCACCCACAAGGCCCAACTATGGCATATTAAATTTCCTAAGAAAACACTAATTTTTATCGTTCTTTCTTTCCAGTTGCCTTTGCTCTCCCCATTTCTGCCCACTAGTTTAAGGGTGGAAATAAAGATAATACCCCCTTGAAACACTACATTAATTATTCCAGAGTAAGAAGGTAGATTTGGTCTACTTTTAACAGCTGATCAACTCCTAATGGTACTGAAAACCACGCATTTCATCCACACAACAACCTTACAAGCAGAAACTGGTGCCAAGACCTTCGCGGCCAGAATTCATGTGGATGAAAGTTGAGGAACCGTGCCCGAAGCCCATCCCACCACCTTCCTTTCTTCATGCTCTCTACCTCTCACCCCACCTCTCTGCTTTTCTAAGAGTCCATCTCCAAGGCATGGGTTATCTCCAGTGCTCTCTCCTCCTGCCCAAAGATTTATACCCTGCCCCACGTTAAGCCCCCACACACTCCCAGCCACACCATGAGGCTTTTCTATCTGCTCCAGCCCAAGTGGATCTCACTTTTCTTTGAATTGTTAAAATGTTCATTCTCACCGATGTTCAGAATTATAATTCTGAACTTGGAAAGAGCCTTAAAGTCCAACCCTCTCCATTTACAAAATGGAAAATTGATTCATGGCAAGCAGAAGCGACTTTGCCTTATGTCACAGCTAGTTTGTATCAGGGCAAGAGAAGAATCCAAGTCTCCTGACAGTGATCTGCCTTATAACCCCCCCACCCCTCAAAGAATGCCAGAGACAGGGATGCCTGGCGATCACCAAGGGCATCATTTAATCTCCCTGAAAAGTAATTCAGGCAAAAGGGCTACCGCTTTCACTAGAATTCATTTTATTCTACTGCGAATCAGACACTTGCCTCCAATGACGCTGGATATCACCTTGCTCTGAGCATCTCCAGCAACTTCTGTCACTTGCTGTTTACTTTTCCCCAATTCTCCCCAGTTCTGCACTTCCCTGCTCAGGTCACTAGCTGGACACGGAGCACACAGATGTATTTACTAACACATTCAGAGTTGAAAACGATCATTTTATAGTGATGCTAATTGGCATCAATATGTCCGTGAAGACGCGCTGTACGACAGGACTTAGGAAGAGGAGGTCCAGATGTCTGAGAATATACTTGTGTTGATCTTTTTCTTTTTAAACAATTTCAGATTTACAAAAAAGCTTCACAAAGAACTTTTTCCTTGAACTTTTTGAGAGTAAGTGGCTGACTGTGGTTCATGATGCACCATAACCCCTAAATACTCTAGTGTGTAACTCCTACTAAAGAAGATGTTTTCCTACATAACTATAAGTATCAAAATCCAGATATTCACACTGATACATTACTAGTATCTAATTCACAGACCCCATTTGAATTTTACCAACTGTCCCCCAAATATTCTTTATGACAAAAGTATCTAATCCAGGATCATACTTAGATTTAGTGGCCATGTCTTTTAATCCCCATCAATTTAGAGCAATTCTACAGTCTTTCTTTGATTTTTGTGACTTCTAATACTTTTGAAAGTATTACAGGCTAATTATTTATAGAAAATTCCTCAATTTGGGTTTGCCTGCTATTTCTTCATGATTAGATTAGAGTATGTGTTTTGGGTAGAAATATCACAGAATTGATGCTCTCATTGTATCTTATCAGGTGGTACATAAATTTGTTCAGTTAAAAATCTTACTAACAGAATAACACAACATCAAAATATGTAATACTTACGAAACTAGAATTTCTGAGAGAATTTACAGAAGCAAATAATAGGGAAAGACTTTAACGAAATCCTCTTTGTTTTTGATAGATCAAGGGGCAAAAAAACTAAGGGAGAAGAAAGAAAACTGTAGAAACATCATTGATCTGGCTGTCTCATTTTCTATATATTGACTTCTGAACTCTATAAATAGATAAATATTTTTCCTTATATTTTTCTTCATAATTGACATGCTTTGAGTCACAGAGAAAATAGCACTGTTTCCCAAATAAGATAGTTTATATTTTATTTTAATAAAAGTATAAAACCTTTAACTATTTTAGTATTCACACATGCTTTTAGAAACTACTCTTGGGGAAAAAAAGAGAAATTACTCTTGGGACGGAGAAAAATCACAACCATGATTCAAGAATACATAGAAAATAGTAATAATGAGAACATCATATTTTATAATCTGAAGAGATTCAATGTAATCAGAAGCATATTTGTAACATTAAATGTATTTTTAAAGAAAGTTTAAAAATGTACTAAAAATTTACTGAAGACATTATAAAGAAAGCCAAAATACCAAAAACAAAACAAAACAAAACAAACAACAACAACAACAACAACAAAAAACGGAAAAGGACTCATTAAAGAAGAAGCAAAAACTAATAAGCTGATACTGGAAGAAAAGAAAAACCTTGATAAGTACATAGAAGGGCTGCATAAATCTATGATCACTGAAGTAGAGTGGTATTGTTTCAGAATTGTACAGATGAATCAGGGAAATTATATAAAGTACCAGCAGCAGAGTTCGTGTTATAAGTATTCCTTATCCCAAGAAGGTGGCATTTTATATCAATGAAGGATGACTCATTATTCAATAAATGGAGCTGGGAAAATAGTTTAGGAAAGGAAATTAGATTTCCTACCTTATTCCATGGAGCCTTAAAATACAAATAGATTAAAGAGTTATTTGTGACATTAAAAAATTATTTCTAGGAATGCCTGGGTGGCTTAGTGGTTGAGCATCTGCCTTTGGCTCAGGTCATGATTCCAGGGTCCTGGGATTAAGCCCCACAGCGGGCTCCCTGTGGGGACCTTGCTTCTCCCTCTGCCTGTGTCTCTGCCTCTTTCTGTGTCTCTCATGAATAAATAAAGAAAATCTTTAAAAAATATATTTCAAAATACTAGAGGGGAAAAGATGACTCTTAAATCCTACATTGGAAACCATCTTCCTAAGAAGCATCAAGTATACATGGTAGCATCAAGACACTCTAAAGGAAAAAGATTAATACATTTAATTAAAGTTAAATGCCCAATTAACAACTTATTTGCATTATATAAAACAAACGGAAGATATCCCGATATATAAATAACTCTAATAGAGCAGTTAAAAATAGGAAGACCTCATTTATTGGTGATATGTATCTATATATTTCATCAATAAATACATTTTTTAAAAAAGCCAAACTACACTAATAGGCAAAAAGATTCAATTAAAGTCATGAGATAGAACTACATGCCTTTCAGTTTGACGAAGATTAACAAAGATACAGTCTACCCAAAGTTAGACTGTAAAAAATAAATCTCATATACTACTGATACAAATATAATTTAGAACATTCTTACTGGAGGGAAATATTGCAGCATGTATAAAAAAATTTAACATGCATATTCCACTTCTAGAAATGTATTTTAAAGATACAACTATGAAAGTGAGCAAAGACTTATGTTAAAATTAGAGACAAGAGACAACCCACGGGCACCTGGGTGGCTCAGTCAGCCAAGCATCCAACTCTTGATCTTGGCTCAGGTCTTGATCTCAGAGTTATGAGTTCAAGACCCACACTGGGCTCCACGCCTGGCATGGAGCTTACTTAAAAAGGAAAAGAATTAGAGACCCCCTAAATGTCCAACTATAGGGGTTTGATTGAGTAAATTATGGTACACAACAAAAATGGAATAATATTCAGCTATTAAAATCATTTTGTAGAAAATATGTAACACTGAGTGAAAAAAGCAGGGTATAATAGAATAGATTCCTCTTTTAAAGTATTTATATATATATTATTTATAATTTATATATAAATTGCTATTAGTGATATATACTATATAGTATAGCAATTTATATATAAATTATAAATAATATATATAATTTCTTTATATATAAGAAAAAAATAGATGAATTTATACCAAAATATTAAGACATTAACAACAGTTATCCCTATTTGAATGACTTTGGTTTTTCAATTGGTGATCATTGTCTTTTCCATGCTCGTTATAGTGAGCATGGCTATTTTTAGAAGCCAGAAAAAAAAAATTTACTATTTAAAAAAAATTATTTGAGCCCTGTAATGACAGTTACTAAATGTTTTTTTTTTTTTTTTTTTTTTCCCCAAAGACTGCTGGCAATGAACTTGGCTCACAACCAAAAACCAGGTCTACTCAGGTTTCCTTCTCCTCCCCCATCACTGCCCATCTACTCCTCCTCCCGTGCCTTGCATCCCCAGAGCGCTCCTCTGTACACTTTGCACACAAACAGCTCCTTCTGTGAGCCCTTTCCCAGGTTCCTACAATAATGAAAGGCCTGGAAGCCCCATCAGGCTTTGGGCTTTGACAGCAACTCCCATCTTCTGCCCTAGACCCCTAGGCAGCATATGCTCCAGCAGACTCTCATCCCTGCATGACTCTCCTGAGCCTCAGCCAGCCCCAACACAATGGGAACATCACAGCTTCTGTGGAAAGGAAGCCAAGCCGAGAGCGCAGCATGGTCAGAACAAAGTGTCCGAGCTACAGAGCAGAGTGCAGCCTGTGGCGACTGCTGTCAGTATCTGTGTGTCCAGGGCTGACAACAGAACCCCATGGAACGGCAGTGACTAACCAGAGCATCTGAGGCCAGCCCGGGATGATTTGTTCACAACCAGACAAGAGTCTTACTGCAATAATTGAACTTAATTATCCAGAACAAAACTAAGAAGGCATTGCCACTGTCCCTCCGTGCACATGGCCTGGATGGGCCTGGCTCCTCTGGACTTCTATAAGAAAAGAGGGAGAAGACACAAACAGTAGGTAGAGTGGCTTCCTGGCTACAAGGCAGTCTATTTTGGAGTCTTCCATTAGCCTCTAAGTCTCTCCCCAACTAGCTTCTGTCAACTAAAATAATTTCTAGACACCTTAACACAGTCACTCTGTAGCAGTCCCTATGAGTGGATTTGCTGCCTTCTCCTTGGGGGGCACGTGAGCGGGTGCATTCTGAGGAATGAGTGTGATGGTGAAGGCATTTCCTAAGTGAATAGATCTAGGAGGAGACCATGCACGATGAGGGGCCACTGCAGGGCTCTGGGGCCAATAGGAAAGAGGGAAAAACAAAAAGAGGGGGTGCCTAAAGTAGGGTAAGGAGATTCAGAGACACAGTTTTTCTGACTTTTTGTCTGAGGCCAGCCATGGGTTTGGAATTTCTGGCAGTCCTCAGTGCTTTCCTTAGTGGGGTGGTACGGGGGGAAAATAGGGGGCTTCTTGTTTGACGTGAGTTGGGCTCAGGGTAGTGCTATTCAACTGAGTTCCCTCCAATTCTTGTTCTGCATTTTAGGTAATAGTCATTATAAGCTTGATTTTTCCAAAGGAAATTTAATATAAAATCCATATGGATTTAAACATTTTGAAGGGTCAATTCATTTTCACACATTTAGATCCAGAGTTTTTGCTTCAGTGGCGAGCACTCACCTGTGCCTTGCTTAAGGCCTTTCTGTCTCCTTTGTTACTCATCAAAACTTATCTGTCCAATATCCTAGCTCTCTGAAAGCCTCCTTTTTCAGGGAGTGGAGGATGAAGAGTGACTGGCATGACCAAGAATCAACATTATTGAACATTCCTAGGTGCCAGTAATGTACTGGCCCACATACATTGTAATATGTTCCTGATTGCAGAGGTCCTATTATTTTCACCTAACCTATTGGGTCAAGGAAGGGACTTAGACCATAACATTGGGTGATATGGAACTCATTTCATCTATAGATACAGTGCTCTAACTAATTCTAGCTCATACCTACCGTCCAAGTCTCAAGGATCCCAGTCTTCTCCAGACAAGGCACGTGAAGAGCCACGGCCATATCTTCTCATCATCTTTTCTCTAAGAAAAGCCATTTTATTCTGTATCATCAGCTTCTGTAGCTTTAGTGAACTTCTCCCATTGGTATATGAGGAGCTTAGGAAACAGTGTTCCCTTTGAGGAAGCAATTTCAATAACTCATGATTCAGTAAAGGAGACTTCTCAGAAACATCTCCTATCAATGGACTTCAATAATGTACAAATGTCTTCCTTATCCCTTGCATGTTGCTCTAAGTTATAAGCATAATAATCATAAACAAGACTTGCTATATTGTTGCCACTTTCAACAGTATTTGTGATGATATATCCATTGTAAAAAAAAATTACAGAAGTTGGTTGTCTTTTCCTAGAATAATAACAGATCCCTGACATATAAGAAACTAGGAAAAGGATGGAAAAAAGGAAAACTAGAAGCTTAGAGTCTCCCCCAACTACTCTTCTTGTTTTTGCCCATTTTCTTTTTCTTAGGAAAATGGGGAGGTGTTTCTTTTTTTTTTTTTTTATAAATTATAGCTTTTTAGAGATATCTCCACTAAAAAATAAACAGAGCCTCTTACTAAATTGTTCCATGTCTATATTCTTTGAAGAGTTTGGGCGAGAGGGAGAAAGAAGTATTTTCCCTAACTGACCACCTGGCTCTGCTATCCCATCCCCTGTACCTCTCCCTGTCTTGAGAGCTTCCTTACTTAATTCAAGTCTTATATTTGCTTTGGGATTTCATTTAATATAGTGGGTCTTCTCTGCATGAGAATCATTTCAGTCCCACAGATAACTCTGGTTCTGGGTTCCCTTTTCTTGCAAGCCATTTCTTAGGTCACCTCATTTCTCCCATTTCTGTCTGGGGAAGGAATTGTTAAAAAAAATGAGTTCAATGTCTTATGTCCAATCAAAGTGATTCTCTTTAGACAATCAGTATTTCAGAATAATCTAAATCAGTACTAACCACTGGCATAAGGATACATGTAAAGAAACAACTAAATTGAAAGAAATAAATCCTTATATTTATGGTCAATTGATTTTTTACAATGGTGTCAAGGAAATTCAGTGGGGAAACAATCGTCTTTTTAATACAGGATGCTAGGAAACTTGTGTATTGACGTATAAAGGGTGAACTCAGACCTCACATTATACACAGAAATTAACTTAAGATGGATCAGAGACCTAAATGTAAAAGTTAAAATATCAAACATTTAGAAGAAAACAAGAGAAAAATCTTCAGGAACTTGGGTTAGCAAAAACTTCTTAGATAAAGCACCAAAAGCATGATCTAAAAAAGAAGAAAAAAATGATAAATTGGACTTCATCGAAATTCAATATTTTTGTGCCTCAAAAGACATCAAGACAATGAAACTAAGCCACAGAATGGGAGGAAATATTTTTGGAAATTACATAACTGATAAAGGGCTTATATCCAGAATATACAAAAAAAAAACTCTTAAAATTCAGTAACAAAAACACTAAGAACTCAATTAAAAATGGACCAAAGACATAAATAAACATTTCACAAAAAAAGATATTGAATGGCTAATAAGCACACAAAAAGATGGTCCACATTATTAGTCACTAGAGAAGTGCAAATCAAAACCACACTGAGATATCATATTATACCCACTAGGATGGCTGTCAAAAAGACAGATAATAGGAAATGTTGTCCAGCATGTTGAGAAATAGAAACACTCACAAAATGCTGCTGGTGGGAATGTAAAATGGTATAGATGCTTCAAAAAAAAAATGTTTAACAGTTTCTTAAAAGTTAAACATAAATTTACCATATGACCCAGCAATTCCAGACCTATATATGTAACCAAGAGAAAGGACAACATATGTCTACACAAAGATTTGCACGATTCATGGTAAACATTATTCATAATCACCTAAAAGTGAACATAACCCAATGTCCACAAATTGGTGAATACATAAACAAAAGGTGGTCTATACAACAATGGAATATTCTCAGCAATAAAAAGGAATGTAATATAGAAACATGCTTCAACATTAATAAATCTCAACAACGTTATTTTGAATGAAATGAAAGAAGCCAGACACAAAAGATTATATACTGAATAAGTCCATGTATATGAAATGTCTAGAAAAGACAAATCTACAGAAACAGAAAGTAGATTAATGGTGCTTACAGCTAGGGTTAGAAGCAGGATTAATTGTAAATGGATACGAGAGATCTTATTGGAATGATGAAGTGTTTTAAAATGATTAGTGTGCTGTTGTACCACACATTGTGGTATTGTGCTGTTGTGATTATTGTGCTGTTGTGCTTAGTAAATCTACAAAAAAAAAAAAAAGAAATCACAGAATCATATACCTAAAATGAGTGGATTTCATGATATGTAAAGTCTGTCTCAATAAGGTCAGTCACAACCAAAATAAATACAATGAAAGAAAATTGTAAAGCTCAATTTTCAATCTCACTTTCAAATATTTTCTAATCCTTATCAACCCTGGGGGCAGGGGAGCAGGAGATTGGAAAAGTGAACTGTTCTTTAACCGGAAAAAAAAAAAAAAAAGAGAATTTCTTTTCTGGAAGCATACGATGACCCATTAACAAAAATCAAGTTCAAACTAACCTAGCCATAATCAAAGAGAACGCTAGTTATCTTCTGTGCTTTTTCTCTGTAGAAGGTATCCCATCTCAATAAGAATCAGTCCTGAATCTCCTATTCTTAAGTTACATATTAAAGCAATCACCCATATCTTCTCCAAAGATCTGTTCCAAACAGAAGGAAAAGAAGAAAGGAAAGAAGTGGGGAAAGAGAAGGGAGGGAGGGAGGGAGGGAGGGAGGGAGGGAGAAGAGAAAGCTAACAGGCTTAGAAGAGACAAAGCGTTTGAGATTTGAAGAACCTCGAGCCAAACTCCAAGGTTACACAGATGTCACAAAGTTGGTGAACCAATTTCCCACAGCTCCAACTCCGGGGGCCAGTTGTCAGGAAGAAGAACCCACTGCCACTCCATCCCTTAGCACACGTGCTCCCTTACACCCTATTCCCGAATGAAAACAAAACATACGCGTTATAACCACAGGACGGCAAGCAAAAGCTCAGCTACCCCCGCCCCCTCCACTACCAGGCCCATTAGCCATAGGAGCCAGCAGAGTGATCGAGCACCCTCTCCTCTGACGGCCAGGGACATCCGCCAATGACTCCCCACGTAGGGAAGCCCCCAGGCCCGAGGAGAATGCAGCCTGTCCTCGGCCTTCAGTGCTGAAACCCAGAGTCAGCTTCATTCTTCACAGGGTGCTGTGATCTCTAACAATCCTGTTCTATTTTTTTTTTCCTTTTGAGAGGTGCTGATCATCAGTCAGGATTCTTCTAAAGAAGAAACATGTATTGTGACGTTTCAGAACACGTACACTGCAGAACCAAAAGCTGTGACCTGTTTGGCCTGGGGTTAGCCCTGAAATGACCACCAAGGTATGCGCGTGTTAAACTTCTTGTCCACACCCTGCCAGCGTCCTCATCGAAGCTCCTTCCCATCGGATTCAACTAGAGGAAGAATTCCAGCTGGGCAGGACCTGAAGAGCAATGATGCTGGGAACATGACATGGACCTAATTCTCTTTTAAGACCTGGGAACTTCGGGTAGGTAGGCTGGGGAGAAGGGTGTGAGAAACGAACCTCCTCCCGACACAAAGAAGCAGTTCTGGTAACTGTTTATTTTACCCACAAAAGCCCTGCATGTCTATCAGACAAAAGGTGGTTTGTTCCTTTCCAGACTCAGTGATACTGTGGAATTGGCTGAGGTGGTTCCAAAAGGTGTTTGGCCAGTGCAAATGTATGAGCTTGGAAAAGGGCTTGCCAAATCCTGTTAAGGTTTATAGAAGTCAAGAAGCCATGGCATTCCAGCTCTGGTCGTATTTCTCAAGTTCGGCTTAAGTTTTGTGCTTGCAGTTGACTGGGTTTTTGTATTTTGATTTTCATTAACACAGAAGGCTTGCTGTTGGCAATAAGGCCTTGGAACGTCCTTGCTGGAGCTTAACATTTCAGCACATTTCGCATTGCCTAATGATGGAGTTGTGGTTTGCCAGGAAGGGACTGTTAACGCTTTCCTCCTAGAACTGGGTAGAACTCTCCCCATGCAAACCTCAGCTAGTTCAAACAGAGCTTCTGTAATGGCAAAGGGAGAGAAAAGCTGCTATAAATACTTTTATAGGCTGCATAGGTGATTTACAACCCGCTTTATTAATCCTATAAAAAAGGCACAGCTGAACGCCTTTAAGTTACATGCATACAGATGACTAATTAAATACACAGTTAAAAGTCTTGACCTAGCACAATTCTGACCATTAAAGAAATAAGTCTTGAATTCCCCTCTAGGCAAAAGTTTTTGGATGAATTTGTGGGTGGAAGACGGTAGGAGGGAGGTGGAGGGGGAAGGTCGACATCGTTGATGATGGCAGGTGAGAGAGCCGAGGGGGAAAATGGGGTTTCTGCTGGTTCATGTTTACCCACTCTTCACTATACTTACCAAAGACAACATGGGACTGTAGGGCTGCCCCACACTGCCAAAGGCTGCTTCCCCTGATCTCTGACAATGACTGGGCCATGGTTAGGTTGAGTGGGATGAATTAAATTGCCTTTGGACACAGAAAGAATAGTAGAATCCTAACATTCAGGTTGGGAGGGATCCTATTAGCAGCCTCTCTCAGCCAACTGGCTTATTATCTCAGAAACTGAGATTCTGGGAAGAGAGAGGACTTTTTTCAGTTATAGGACTGATAAATGGCAAACCCAGGCTGAAGATCCAGAAGCCACCACGAGAACATTCACTTTCCCGACACACCATTCATTCCTCGGGCTGTGTTGCTGGGAGGCACAACTTATTTTGGTAGGGGTGCAGGGGTGGGGGATTAGTGGAAGGCAAGTCAGGTAGGATATAATTCCAAAACTCAAAATGTTTGCCAAACCATTTATCAGAAACATAAAAGGCCCTTTCAGTTTTATGGTTCTTGGAACGGATTGGAAGACAAGGGAGTGGCCTCTCCGATCAGAGGACAAGCCCCAACAATTCTCCCATCAGTTAAGTGGGGTTTTCTTTGTTGGTTGGTCCTCTCACAAAGTCGGGCTCTGTAAAAAAAAAAAAAAAAAAGAAAAAAAAATTAGAAGTTTCTAAATCAGGCTATGAAAGTGTTGCATGAGAACACTAGGCCAATGGGTCAGGAAAACTACATAGCATGCCCAAGGGGCCGCTGAAGGCAGCCAGTTTATTCCTCCCGCATCTAGCATCCGAGGTGACCCAGCCAAGTCAAGGTCACTTCCACACCAGCATGCTGCCCACATAGGGACTGCAGCTGAGAACTTTTCTCCCACTCACACATCCCTAGCCTCTTTGCTTAGTTCCCGTGTGACTCTGGGCCATTTACTCAGCTCCAAAATGGAAGACAAGCTTTCTCCCCTTTTTATATGTGAAGCACAGAGGCTTTTGCCTCCGCCTACAAACATTGCTCCCATTGCCCTCATTGTCTTTCCTTTATCTTCCACCCCGTTCACGAGTTAATTCCTACCTGTTAGTCAGGTTTCAGGTCAGAAGTCACTCCCAAATCAGAGGAGTCTTTCTGGATCCTAAGAATAGGATCTGCTCCCACAAGAGGCTATACGTACCCTTGTTGTAGAAGCCATTCGTCACACTCTCAGAATCGTCTAGGTTTAGGGTGGTTCCTGCTAGACTACAGGCTCCAGGAAGGCAGGAGCTGTCTTGTCTTATTCACTATCATATGTCTGACATACAAGATGGTGCCTGGCATATAGAGGGATGCTTGTACAACAAACACTTGTTAAATCACCCAATGTCCCTCTTCCCCCTCACCATTTCTCCATTGCCTTTCATCTCAGAAAACAGTTTTATAGAATATGCTTTTCTTCATTTCAAATTAAAAAAATATTGTACTCTAGATGCAGGCATATGAAAGAATATGATTGAATGGGGATTGGATTAGTTTCCCAGGACTGACATAACAAAGTATGGCTTGTAAACGCCTGTCTTCATGTTCACATGGCATTTTCTCTGTATGTCTCCAAATTTTCCTCTTTTTAAAGGACACCAGTCATTGAATTAAGGGCCCTTCCTAATGAACCCCTTTTTAACTTGATTACATCTGTAAAAACCATATCTCCAAATAGGGCCACATTCTGAGGTACTGGGATTTAGGACTTCAGCATATGGATTTTGGGGGGATAACAGGGATAGTGGAAGTCACTGCAGCTATAGCTGGCCTCTTAAAAGCCAAAAATCACAATAAAAATAAAAACACTTCCATTTTCTCTGCTGATTGGATATGGTCACTTTTTGGTAGGGCATGGAAAGCCAGGCTGGGCAGCATAGTCTAGGGATAGAATCTTTTCCAAACTGGAGCATTCCAATCTTCAAGACCCTCCACTGTAGTGTTCAATCATAATGCAGGTGTTATTTATTTCTGTTGTTTATTCATTTGTTTTTTTAGATCCCACATGTAAGTGAAATCATGCAATATTTATCCATCCCTGACTTATTTCAATTACCATAATATCTTCTAAGTCTATCCATGTTGCTTCAAATGGCAAGATCTCATCCTTTCTGATGGCGGAGTAATATTCCAGTGTGTGTGTGTGTGTGTGTGTGTGTGTACTATATCTTCTTTATCCACTTATCTATCAACAGGCACTTTGCTTCCATGTCTTGGCTATTGTAAATACTGCTACAGTAAACATAGGGATGTATGTAGCTTTATGAATTATTGTTTTTATTTCCTTTGGGTAAAAACACAGTAGTGAAATGACTGGATCATATGGTATTTCTTTTTTTAATGTTTTGAGAAACCTCCACCCTGTTTTCCGTGGTGGCTACACCAATCAGGTAGGACTTACTGTGGTTCTTTCCCCACCCCTCCACATTTCCATTTTATTTACGATTTCTTCCCTGCCAAATGTTTAAATACTTATGTAGTCAAGTAATAAGTCTTTTCCTACTTATCTTTTACTGTTCACATGTGTTTTACCCTTAGGAGCTTCGCTGATCCCCTGGTGGCATCTTCTGTCCCCTGCCTCCCACATCAGGAGTTGTTCATATCTGACTCCTTTAGGAGCTCTGAGGAACTGCACAGGCTCCTTAACTGATTGGCTGTTAAGGCTGTTAAGGCTGATTCTCAGGGTAGCTTTGCAATATACCTTAATAGCACCAAACAGCACTTCTATTCATTGTGTTTATCACATTTTATGTAATTGTCTGAGTAGATGTCTATGTCTCTCATCAGGCTGATCTCCACTAAAGGTAGGGACTATGTCTTGTTCAGTGTTGTCGCCTGGCGCTTAACACAACGGCAGGCAAACAACAGGTGTTCAATTAATATCCTCTTAAATGTCATCACTGGGGCCTTTCCTCTCCTTTGGGTGCCCCTTACCCTTCCAGTATCCATGTCTCACATACAAAGTTTTCTCAGATTATTCAGAGCTCAGCATCTGATAACATCATCAGCCCACTGGTCACACGATATGAAGATGATCAAGTGTGACTCCACTCCAAAAATAGTTTTATTAGTAAAAAGGAGCTAAGGATTGAATACATCAGAGTCTCTCAAATTCTATCCATAGGCCTACTTTTTCTACGTATGAAGCTGAACCAGATTAAGTGACTCTATCACCCAAAACCTTGGCCGCTTCTTTAATTAATCTCTGTCAATGGTTCCTTCTCTGAGTCACACAGCCAACAAACACTGCAATTTTAGTGGCTTACATTTTGCTGTTACTGTTTTTAGGGTGGGAAGCTTGATCCCTATTGAGAAATGGATCTGTAGAAAGAATTTTAGACACCTTTCTATGTGGCCACTGAATAGAATAATGGGATCCTATCTCTCAGAGTACACATGTGGCAACTACCACTTCAGCCCACTCATTCTTCCTCCTCCACAGACCCCCGCTGAGCAAAGAGAAGACACATGCTTGCTGAACTGCCGTAAACCTAGAAATCAGATGCAATGCTTTTCTTCAAGAAAAATAACCTTCCTTCATGTTTCTTATTTCCACCTTAGCAAAATTAGGCTGCTACTCAGGAACTGGGCAAGCATGCGAAGGGAGAGAATGAGAAGAATGAAGGGGGATGCACTTGTCAAATCCAGCACAAGTTTGCTTTTGGATTTGCTATGAAAGTGATTCATTTGGTAAACAATACAGCTGCTGTAGGAGGCAGTCCTGTCAGATTTGATGGATGGCTGTGTATCTCTGGATCTTCTGCAGTTGTCAGGACAGACAGGCTTTGGGGCCAAGCAACCATATCAAATACATCTTGAGTCAATAAGAAATATGAGAAGTCTTCCTACAAATGATAAAAAAATGAGGCAAAGTTTTCTGAATACTAGAACTCTGGACCCACTCTTCATGCTGGCCTTTTGACCACAGTTTCACATCTAACCTATCCAAGTTATCCAAGTAATCATGCTTTGCAAGGGAGAGCTCTGCAGAGTCATTCTCCCTTTCACAGGGCAAGACCAAACTCAGTTGCTCCCCAAATAGGAAGACCTTGCTAGGGGGATGGCTAAGTGATGGCCATTATGCAGAAAGACTGGGTTTCTGGTAAATGTGAGCTTAAGAGGATAAATCAGTGAATTGGATAATGACCCTTCCCCTTTCTTAGCCCCACTCCTCATTACTAGCTGAAGGACCACCAATAAGACAGCCCCTGGGGTCACAAGCAGTGAGAGCCAAGAATAATCATCCATGGGCTGTTGGCAGATAAAATAACATGGCCAGTGGTAGAGCTTACTGCCATTTCCCTCCTCCACTCAGGCTTAGAGGACAGTAGATTTTGCTCTAATCTGACCTCTCATCTCCTAGAAAGCCTAAATCCTGGCCAGGAAAAGCATTAATTTTGACCGAGGGAATGTGATTGGTAGAACTCTGGGAAAGCCTTCTCCATCGAATACATCTGTACACTCACTTACATCTCCTGGTCTCTCAAAGCCCTGCTATGGCACCTTTAAGACATTGAAGGAATTTGTGAAACACAATCATAAAAGGGTGAAATTAAGCCATTTCTCACAAGACATTTCTAAAGAAACGTGATTCTGGTGCCCACCAGCAATGTATGAGTAATTCCTTGCTCTACATTTTAAATGTTTTTATTTGACTAATGTCAAAATCAAAGTCTTTCCAATAGTCTCTTTAAGCACCCAAAGAAGCAATAACAGAAAGGGAAGCCCTTGTCCTGTTTGAGTTGCATGGTTTATGCCCCGTGCCCTTCCTCCCCCACCATTTAGCTCTCTCTGCCCACACTCACTTTGATTCTGCAGACTGCTTTTGTTTTTTTCCTTCTTCTGAGTACCTTCCAAATCACTTATCAACATCAGCTGCAATTCCTTTGTGTCTTGTTCCGATCATAATCTCCTAATCCTCCCAAGACGCCATGCCAAGAGCAGTAGTGCAGCCGGGCCTGCAACCACAGCTCATGACTCAGCACCTCGGACAGAAGAGCAGGGCCTTTGGCCCCAGGGACCTATGCCAGCACTAGTCACTCACTCTTTCCAGACCCAAGGGACAACTCTGTCTGCATTCCTATTTTGCCAGGAGTAACACAGAACTGTGCAAGGGCAGAGAGTACAGGCCTGAAGTGAATAAGGTTGGAACAGGAGCCTGCTGACAGGAGAGTCTACACAAAGCCAGATGCACCGTTAGCACTAGGAGGTCACCATTTGGGCCAGGCCTTTCCTTGATCACAAGTTTAACAATGCTAGCTATCATTTATGGAGTATTTTTTAAAATTTACATTCAATTGCATTTATGGGGTAGTTGATGTGGGCCAGGGACTTTTCAAATACACTTTCCATGTATTAGCTCCTGAAATACTCATAGCCACACACAAAAGATAGTTCTATTCTTTCCTCTATTCTTCAAGTGAGGGATATGAAGCCTGAAATCACAAAGGGATTTAAGCCTGAGCAGCCAATTTCAGAGTCCATACATTTAACCACATTATTCCTTTTCAGTTGAGAAGAATTTTGTAGCTCCAGGTTCTATAAAACTTAGGAGAGAGTTCTGTGTTCCTTTCCTACTAATTCAGACCCAAATCATTTGCATGCCAAGGAGGAGGGCCCATATGGGGTGGGAAGCATGTCACAGGCAACAGCTGTGCTGCCTATTAATCAACCTTTGGTTCTTGTCTTAAGAGTCAAGTGACAGGGCCTTGTCCACATAAACCAACATCTTCTGTCAATTTACAAATTCCATGATGGAAGAGGACAAGCAAAAAGTTGCTGCCTATCCAAAAATGTTTGAGGGGATATGGTATGCAGCAAGCTCCAGACAAGGGACGCAGCAAGCATGGCTCTCATCCACCTGCTCATGGCCCTGTGGCATACCACAAACTAGCAAGGACACAGTGCACTTCATGGTATGCCACAGCCTCAAATGCATATTTGTCACATACCATTCACTCCGGCAACATGCATTCCACATACTCCAGAATTCTGCAACTCATGCTGTTTTGCCTTCTGATGCAACAGCTTGCTGACAGTAAATACTTCTTGATAGAGGACCTCTGCTCCCAAGCTGAATGTTATTTGACTAATGTGTTAGATTCCTTCCCCCCCACACACACTTTAAGCCACACCTCCATAATCTTCACACACCCTGGCCTGCATAGCCTACAAAAAATTCCATTCTGTCCCAAAGAGGACTGCATTCTACATGATTCCTTGTCTCTTCAACCCAAGTTTGTCATGGGACCTCTTGACACTTAGGGCTGCCAAGAACAACTTGGAATTCTTGCAATCAACATATTCTATGCTCCTCCTGGCCCTGACACTAGGGGAGCCCCACCTTTCCTGAGCACATTCCATGCCTACTCATCCCACTCACCCTGGTCTCCTTTATTCCCTCATTGGGTGGTGCCACTCAAGTTTGCAAGCTTTTCTTTTCCCTTAGGCAAGGGATTTGGATGTGACAGTTATGTCAACTTGATGTGGTTGGGCAAGATGTCAGTATATAACAATCAGGAGACTGTGGCTTCCAGTTCTGATTTTTTGTGCTAAGAACAAAGCCAGGTGCCAGTTGTGTTCACAATTACTAGGTCATCAACAAACCATGTGGACATAAAATCATGTCCCTACTTTTATTTATTTTTTTTAATTTTTATTTATGATAGTCACAGAGAGAGAGAGAGAGAGGCAGAGACACAGGCAGAGGGAGAAGCAGGCTCCATGCACCGGGAGCCCGATGTGGGATTCGATCCCGGGTCTCCAGGATCGCGCCCTGGGCCAAAGGCAGGCGCCAAACCGCTGCGCCACCCAGGGATCCTGTCCCTACTTTTATTACTAGGAATACCTTCAAAGTCAACTTCACCCCTCAATGCCTTATTTCACTGTTCCAAAACAACAGTTGTGTTCTATTTAAATACCCCTCCCTTGCTTTATTTTCTTCTTTCATTTCTTTTTATATATGTAGTTTTGTATGTTTCATGCGTCTTCATAAACTGGTTTCAATGCCTTCTGATTACAAGTGGTAGAAGGAGTAAAGGAAGAAATTAAAGAAGAAAGGAACAAAAGAATAAAAGAAGGATCAAAGAAAGGAAATAAGGAGGGAAGGAGGGGTGCCTGGATGGCACAGTCCATTAAGTATCTGAATCTTGGTTTTGGCTCAGGTCATGATCTTAGGGTCCTGCGATTAAGCCCGGCATCAGGCTTCTCACTCAGCATGGAGTCTGCTTGAGATTCTCTCTCTCCCTCTCCCTCTGCCCCTCCCACTCATGCTTTCTCTAAGAAAGCAAATAAAATCTATTTTAAAAATAGGAAGGAAAGGAGGGTAGATGCAAATAAAATTAAGAAATTCCTAACAGAACTCTGTCCATAGCAAATAAGCCCAGAATGCCTTAGCAAATTTAGCTTTTCCATCTAAGCAGAGCAAGGTGCAACCAAGAGTCAGAAAGCATCTGAAATCTCATCGCTTCTCGGCCTTTTGGCTAAGATCAAGTGTAGCATCTGAAATCTCATAAATAAAAAATGAATAGCTTAAATATATTCTGTGCACATCTTTATAGGTGAGTTCAAGTTTCTGCTTCTCTCTTTCCTCTGTAAAATGAGATGGGGAATATGGAACTGGACACAATAATTAAAGTAAGACTGTCTCTTATAAAATATTGCCATTACAAATACAAAGTAGTGTTAATAAGGTAAGTGAAAAACTCTGTTCCAAGAAGTATGCTAATTGTTGGTAGAACACAATCATTTGTCACTATTATCAAGGCAGAACCACAGATGCTAATTTTACCTTAGAGAGTGTCCTCTGTGTTTGACAAAAAATACATGATAATTATGGAAAGGGTATAAATAGTTCAAAGCACCCCAAGAACTTTCTTTGCCTTTGGCCTGCTCAGTTCCCCTTGGAAAGAACTGATCCTGGTACACACTATTTTACATAGACTGGGCTTACTCTGCTGAGCCTCTTTACCTCTTATTTGTCTTTGATGCCTCTTAATCTTCTTGAAACTCTCTCCTTCCATTTGCTTCCACCATTCTTTGCCTATTCTCTGCCAGTCCTCTTGCTTTATTGCTGGGTCCTCTTCCCCTGTCTTAACTGTAGCCTCCTCTCTGCTTACTTTACACCCTTCTCCCTTCCACTACATCGTATTTTCCAATGGGGCATTTGCCTGTGGCAGTTCAATGTGTGCAGCTGTCTTTTGTATTATAGAACATTTGGATTCCTTGATGCCCACTCAGTCATGCCAGTAGGGCCACCTCTGGCCCTGTCAGCGAAAAACATCCTTGCATATTTCAGGAGGTTCCCTAGAGAGGCTGCATCACTCACATATTTTGAGAATTTCTGTGCCATTTTACCATACCCAGCCCAAATATCTCCTCTATGCTTGAGACCATTGTTGACTAACTATTATTACTTGTATAATGCAGAATAATGCCAAATTTCTGTCTGAAGCAGAAACCATCATCTCCCACTTCCCTCAATCTGATTTTCCTCCTGAATTCCTACCTCTGTGCTTGCTTTAGCAGCATATATACTGAATTCCTATCTCAGCTGGCCACACACAATCATGAAAGCCAGAAACATAGGTATCAACTTTCACTCTGCCTTCTTCAAATCTCACATCAATTAGTCACCATGTCCTTTTAATTCTACCTCTTGAATACATTTTTCTGTCTTTCCCCCCTCTATCTTCACATAATAACCATTTCTTCTATAACCCAGTGATTTTTAGACATAGGATCTTTTTCCTACTGACTGGCCATGAAAGGTCTCCCAATAAGCTGCTTAATGATCAAATAAGTTTAAAGGGAATTATTGAGTAATAAACATCATATCTAAATGCATATGTATCTAAACACACATTGAGTAAAAACATGGTTCTATTCAGAATCTGTGTTTCTCTAAATTCTTTTATTACTACAGAGTGAAATTCTTAGAGTAAGTGTCTTGAGGCATAATTTGTCCTATCTGAGTGAACTAAGGTCAAGAAAAGCTTGTGCACCACCATGATATTGCACCACAATGACTTCTTAAACTCATTCTTAACTCCTATCCCATCCTTTCCCCCTCTCTCTTCTTCCTCCCAAGTTTGTTCTTCTAGAAAGTTACAGAATTATTTTCCTAAAATATTTGATGTTATCATGCTTCTGTTGAAATTTGTTCAATGTATTTTTATAACCTCAAACATATATCTTGCTCAACTATATGTGAGATTTTAGGATATGATACCTCTTGACTTCATCTTCTTTCCCTTCCTTGGTCTCCAAATTTTATATGAAGCTCTAGTAATGCCAAACTTAGAGCTTCCCAACTGTACCGTATAGTTCTGTACCTCTTTGTCTTTGTACACATGGCTCTCTTGGCCTAGAATTGCCTTCAACTGATCCATTCTGAGGTATCCCTGGGTGGCTCAGTGGTTTGGCACCTGTCTTCAGCCCATGGCACAATCCTGGAGTCCCGGGATCAAGTCAAGCTCCTTGCATGGTGCCTGCTTCTCCCTCTGCCTGTGTCTCTGCTTCTCTCTCTCTCTCTCTCTCTCTCTCTCTCATGAATAAATGAATAAAATCTTTAAGAAAAAGTATCCATTCTGGTACACTAGAAAAAGTAGAGCAAAATAAATCCAAAGTAATCAGAAGAAAAGAAATAATGAATTAGAGCAGAAATCAATGAAACTGAAAACAGAAAATTAATAGTGAAACTCAATAAAGCCAAAAGCTTGTTCTTTGGAAGGATCAGTAAAATTAATAAGCCTCTATCCAGACTAACTTAAAAAACAAGAGAGAATATACAAATTACTAATATCAGAAACTAAAGAAGGGCATCACTACAGATCCCATGGAAATTAAAATGATAACAAAGAAATACCACAAACAACTCTATGACCATAAATCTGATAATTTAAATGAAATGGATCTATTCCTTGAAGGATGCCATCTGCCAAAATTCATACAAGAAAAAAACCAGACAATATAAATATAACTATATCTAGTAAAGAAGTTGAATTAATAGTTAATAACCAGGGGATCCCTGGGTGGCGCAGCGGTTTGGCGCCTGCCTTTGGCCCAGGGCACGATCCTGGAGACTCGGGATCGAATCCCACGTCAGGCTCCCGGTGCATGGAGCCTGCTTCTCCCTCTGCCTATGTCTCTGCTTCTCTCTCTCTCTCTGTGTGACTATCATAAATAAATAAAAATTTAAAAATATTAAAAAAAATAGTTAATAACCTAAAAGAGAAAGAACCAGGTCCAGATAGGTTTACTGGTGAATTCTACCAAACATATGAAGAAAATATTATATCAATTATTTGATCTCTTTCAGATAAAAAAACTAGAAGGAATACTTCCTAACTCATTCTATAAGGTCAGCATTACCTTAATACCAAAAGCTGGAAAAAGACATTACAAAAAAACTACAGACCAGTATCTTTCATGAACATAGATGCAAAAATCCTCAACAAAATATTAGCAAATCAAATCTAATAGTTTATAAAAATAGTTGTATGCTATGACCAAGTGGGATTTATTTCAGGTGTGAAAGGCTGATTCAAGATTCAAAAATCAATTAATGTAATCCATCACATCAATGAGCCAAAAAAGAATAATCATGTGATCATATCAATAGATGCAGAAAAAACATTTGACAAAATCCAGCACCCATTCATGATGGGAAAAAAAAAACCTCTCAGTAAATAGGAATAGAGGGAAACTTCCTCAACCTGATAAAGAATATCTCCAGAAAACCTACAGCTAAAACTATGCCTAATAGTGGGAAACTTGGGGGACTCCTGGGTGGCTCAGCTGCTGAGTGTTTGTGTTCAGCACAGGGCATGATCCTGGAGTCCTGGGATTGAGTCCCACATCAGGCTCCCTGCATGGAGTCAGCCTGTGCCTCTCTCTCTCTCTCTCTCTCTCTCTCTCTCTCTGTCCCTCATGAATAATACAATCTTCAAAAAAAAATAGTGGGAAACTTGAGGCTTTCCCACCAAGGTCAGAAACAAGACAAAAATGTTTCTTCTCAGGACACCTGGGTGGCTCAGTGTTTGAGCGTCTGCCTTCGGCCCAGGGGTGATCCTGGGGTCCCAGGATTGAGTCCCACATCGGGCTGCCTGCAGGGAGCCTGCTTCTCTCTCTGCCTATGTCTCTGCCTCTCTTTCTCTGTCTCTCATGAATAAATAAATAAAATCTTTTTAAAAAATGTTTTTTCTCACCATCCCCTTTCAGTATCATACTGGAAATCCTAGCTACTTCAATAAGACGAGACAAGACAAGAAAATGTGTACAGATTGGGAAGGAATAAACAGAACTACCTTTGTTCACAGATGATTGTTTATGTAGAACCAAAAAAAACTAACACAAAAGTTTCTAGAACTAATAAGCAACTATAGCAAGGTTACAAAATACAAAATTAATGTATAGAAGCCACTTTTCTATACACCAGCAAAGAACAAGTGGAATTTGACATTAAAAACACAATACACTTAAATTAGTACCCACCAAAACTAAATAGTTACATACAAATTTTAAAAGTATACATGAGATATATTTGAGGAAAACTACAAAATTCTGATGAGCTAAATAAATGGAGACCTCCATATCCACAGATAGGAAGACTCAATATGATCAAGATGTCAGTTCTTCCCAAGTTGATCTACAGATCTATAGATTTACTGTTGCAAACCCAATAAAAATTCTAGTATGTTTTGTTGTGGATATTGGCAAACTGATGGTAAAGTTTATTTGAAGAGGCAAAAGCCACAACATAACCAACACAATATCAAAAGATACAAACAAAGTTGGAAGACTAACACTATCTGATTTTAACACTTAATATAAAGATACAGTAATCAAGACACCGTGGTATTGGTCAAAGAAAAGACAAGAGATCAACAGAATAAAATAGGGAAACTATAAATAGACCCACACAAATATGTCAACAGGTTATGACAAAGAGTGAAGACAATACACTGGAGCAAGATAGTCTTCTTAATATTTGGTGCTCAAACAACTGGGCATCCATGTGCAAAATAAATGACAAATGAAATTAGACACAGACCTTACATCCTTCACAAATACCAACATAAAATGGATCTAGAGCTAAATGTAAAACACAAAACTATAAAACTTTTGGAAGATAATATAGAGAAAAATCTAGATGACTTTGGGTATGGCAATGACTTTTTATACATAACACCAAAGGCATGAAGAAAATAATGGATAAGCTGAATTTCATGAAAATTAAAAACTTCTGGTCAGAGAAAGACTGTCAAGGGAATGAGAAGACAAGTCACAGACTGAGAGGAAATATCTACAAAAAACATAGCTGATAAAAGACTATTATCCAAAAATGTACAAAGAACTCTTAAAACTCCACAATAAAAAGAACAAACTACCCAGTTAAAATATGGGCCAAACACCTTAACCAACACTTCACCAAAGAAAATACACTGATGGCAAATAAGCATATAAAAAGATGATCCTAATCACATGCCATCAAGAAATGCAACCGAAACAACCATGAGATGCCACCACATGTCTATTAGAATGGCCGGAATATGGAACCCTTACAACATCAGATGTTGCTGAGGATGTCAAACAAGAGGAACTCTCATTCACTGCTGGTGAGAATGCAAAATGGTACAGCCCCTCAGGAAGAGAATTGTGTGGTTTCTCACAAAACTAAACATGCTCTTACCCTACGATTCAGCAATTGATCTCCTTGGTATTTACCCAAAGTTTGAAAACTTGTGTGCAGGGGTGCCTGGATGGCTCAGTGGGTTAAGCATCTGCCTTCAGCTCTGGTCATGATCCTAGGATCATGGGATAGGACTCCCTGCTAAGCTGGAAGCCTGTTTCTCCCTCTCCCTCTGTCTGTAGCTCCCCCCTGCTTGTTCTCTCTCTCTCTCTCTCTGTTAAATAAATAAATAATTTTTTAAAAACTTAGGTGCACATAAAACTTGCACACAGATGCTTAAAGAAGCCCTATTCATAATTACCAAAACCTAAAAACAACTAAGATAACCTTCAATAAGTGATTGGATAAACTATGGTATGTCAGATAATGGAGTATTAGTACAAAAAGAAATGAGCTGTCAAGCCATGCAAAGACACAAAAGAACTTTGAGTGTGTATTACTACATGGAAGAGGCCAATCTGAAAAGGCTATGTACTCTATGATTCTAACTATATGACATATTGGAAAAAGGTAAAATATGGAGACAGTAAAAAAATCAACGGTTGCTCAGTTTTGGGGTGAGGAGACAGAAAAGAGATAAATAGGTGGAGCATAAAGATATTCTAGGTATTGAAAGTGTATGATACTAAATGACGGATACATGTGTCCAAATCCATAGAATGTACAACACCAAGAGTGAACTTTAATGTAAACTATGAACTATGAACTTTCGGTGATTATGATGTGTCAGTGTAGGTTCATCAATGGTAACAAATATACCACTCTGGTGTTGGATGTGGATAATAGGGAACCTATGCACATATGGGGGCAGAGATTTATAGGAATCTCTGTACATCCCTCTCAATGTTTCTGTGAATCTGAAATTTCTCCAAAAAATTTGTCTTTAAATCATATCACACACACCAAGGGTGATGACTAACACCCAAGATGGCTCCGAATGATCCTAATGTGCTGGTCAGATGACTGCAGCCCTAACCAACATCCTGAGTGAAATGTCATGAGAGATCCCAGCAGAACCATCCAGGTAAACTATACCTGAATTTCTGACCCACAGAAAGTAATATATAAGAAATATTGATTATTATTTATAGTCACTTTATTGTGTGGGTAATATTTTACACAGCAATAATTGTGTTTCTTCTTGCTAGTAAAATAAAACTGGAAAATAAAATTTAAAAAAAGCTTATAATTGAAAAAAACATGAAATACTTAGGGATAAATACAAAATAAAGGAAAACCTTTCACTAAAATTACAGAGCATTGCTAAAAGAAATTAAATATCTAAATAAATAGAGCTATCTACTGTGCTTATGGATTGGAAGACACAGTATTGTTAAATATCAGCTCTCCCTCAATTAACATAGAGATTCAGCTGGGACCTCTGTCAGAATCCAACAATATTTTTATAGGACTTGACAAGCTAATGCTAAAATTATAGATGGAAATGTAAATAATCCAGAGTAACCAAATAAATCTTGAAATAAGAAGAACAAAGTTGAAGGAAAGCCTTAAATTATCTTATTCCTGAATTATTATACAGCTATATGATTCAATATAACGTGTTATTACCATAAAAGTAGACATATGGATTAATGAGACAGAACTAGGCCAGACATATAAGATCAATTGGTTTTAGCAAGAGTGCTAAGACATTTCAGGAGAAAAGGAAAATCTTTTAACATATGATGTTGAAATTACTGGATATCCTTTGGTGGAAAAAAAAATGAACATCAACTTTCATCTCACATGATACCCAAAAGTTAGCCTAAAATGGCCATAGAACTAAATATATACATGGAAACTATAAAATTCCTAGGAGAAAATCTTTGTGTTCTTGAGGTAGGCAAAGATTTGGTAGGCATAGTACACAAAACCACAAACTATAAAGGCAAAATGACAAATCAGCCATTATCTGAATTTAAAACTATTGCTCTTCAATGATCACCACTAAGGAGTCAAGAAGTAAAGACAATATGGAGGAAATCATTGTAATTACATATATGGAAAAGTACTTGTATCCAGAATAAAGAGCTCAAAACTCAATAATAAAATGGCAATTTTTTTTTAATGGGCAAGGAGTGTAACACAAATATTTTACAAAAGATGGTATATTGCCAGTTACACATGAAAATTTCTCACCAAAAATAAATAAATAAATAAAAGAAAAATTCTCACCATCAGTCATCAGGAAATTGTGAAATACCTCTACACATGCTAGAATGGATAAAATTTAATACCAGCTGTGATGATGTTGTCAAATTCTCATGAAAAATGGTACATTTTACTTTTAAAAAACTTTTAAAATCCAATTAGCTTCAGACGTAATGTTCAATAATGTATCAATTGCATATAACACCCAGTGCTCATCACATCACATGCCTTCCTTGCCATCACCAGTTACCCCATCCCCACACCAACCTCCCTTCCAGCCACCCTGTTTGTTTCCTATAATTATGAGTTTCTCATGGTTTGTCTCCTTCTCTAACGACTCCCCATTCAGTTTTCTCTCCCTTCCCCTATGATCCTCTGGGCTGTTCCTTATATTCCACATAGGAGTGAAGCCATATGATAACTGTCTTTCTCTGATGGACTTCCTTCACTCAGCATAATACCCTCCAGTTCCATCCATGTCAATGTAAATGGTATGTATTCAACCTTTCTGATGCCTGAGTGATATTCCATTGTGTGTGTGTGTGTGTGTGTGTGTGTGTGTACTACATCTTCTTTATCCATTCATTTGTTAATGGACATTTGGTTCTTTCCATAGTTCAGTTATTGTGGACATTGCTGCTATCAACATCGAGGTGCAGGTGTCCCTTCGGATCATTACATTTGTATCTTTGGGATAAATACCTAGTAGTGCGATTTCTGGATCATAGAGTAGCTCTATTTTCAACTTTTTTGAGGACCCTCCACACAGTTTTTCAGAGCGGCTGCACCACTTCACATTCCCACCCACAGTGTAAGAGCGTTCTCCTTTCTCCACATCCTCCCTGACATTTGTTGTTTCCTGTCTTGTTAATTTTCCCCATTCTCACAGCTGTGAGGTGCCATCTCATTGTGATTTGATTTGTATTTCCCTGATGGCAGGTGATGTGGAACATTTTTTCATGAGTTTATTGGCCATTTGTGTGTCTTCTTTGGAGAAATATCTGTTTATGTCTTCTGCCCATTTCTTGACTGGATTTTTTGGTTTTTGGGTGTTGAGTTTGATTAAGTTCTTTATAGATCTTGGACACTAGCCCTTTATCTCATAGGACATTAGCAAATATATTCTCCCATTTCATAGGCTGCCTTTTAGTTTTGTTAACTGTTTCCTTTGCTGTGCAGAAGCTTCATATCTTGATGAAGTCTGAATAGTTCATTTTTGCTTTTGTTTCCTTTGCCTTTGGAGATGTGTCTAGCAAGAAGTTGCTGCAGCCGAGGTCAAAGAGGTTGCTGCCTGTGTTCTCCTCTAGGATTTTGATGGATTCCTGTCTCATATTTAGGTCTTTTATCCATATTGAGTTTATCTTTGTGTAAGGTGTGAGGAAATGGTCCAATTTCATTCTTCTACATGTGGCTGTCCAGTTTTCACAGCACCACTTATTGAAAAGACTGTCCTTTTTTCATTGGATATTCTTTCCTGTTTTGTCAAAGATGAGTTGACCATAGAGTTGAGGGTCCATTTCTGGGTTCTCTGTTCTGTGTCACGGATATATGTGTCTGTTTTTGTGCCAGTCCCATAGTGTCTTGAGGATCACAGCTTTATAATAGAGCTTGACATCCAGAATTGTGATGCCACCAGCTTTGGTTTTCTTCTTCAACATTCCTCTGTCTACTTGGGGTCTTTTCTAGTTCTATACAAATTTAAGGATTACTTGTTCCAGTTTTGTGAAAAATGTATATGGTATTTTGATAGGGATTCCACTGATAATGTCTATGCTACCCAGAACAATTTACACATTCACTTTAGAAAACTGTTTGACAATCCCTTAGAAGTTAAACATGAAGTATTTACCGTATCACCCTTGCCATACTATTTGCACAAGAGAAATTAAAACATATGTCCATAAGGCTTACATATGAAGGTTTATAGCAGAGTTATTAGTAAAAGTCAAAAACCAGATCAATTCAAATGACCATCAATAGATGAATGGAAAAACACAATGTATTTTACCTTCACAACCAAACACCACTCAATAAAAAGGAATAGACTACTTGTACAAGTTAACACAATAGGCAAATATCAAAATAATTCTGCTGCATCAAGGAAGTAAGACACAAAAGAGTATATAAAGGGTTCCATTTATACAAAATTCTAGAAAATACAAACTAATCTGTAGTGACAAAACAGTTAAGTGATTCCACTCCTAGTTATATGCCTAAAAGAAATAAATGTCCTCACAAAAATCTTATACACGAATATTCATATAATAGCAGTATAATTCATACTAGCCCCAACTTAAAAACAACCCAAACATCTATTAACTGGTAAATGGATAAGTAAAATTTGATGTATCAATACAATGGAGTATTATTCAACAATCAAGGGAAATGAAATACTGATACATGCTACTGATACATGAACCCTGAAAACATACCAAGTGAAAGAAGCCAGTGACAAAGACCACAGACTGTATGATTTAATATGAAATGTTCAAAATAGCAAATCCATAGAGACAGAAAGTAGTGGTTTCCTATGGCTGTGAAGTTGGGCCCAAATGGAGGTTGTCTGCTAATGGGTACAGGCTTTCTTTGGGGGGTAAAGTTCCCAAATCGATTGTGGTAATGGTTGCACAATTTCTGAATGTACTCAGAACTACTGAATCGGGTGTTTTAAATGGATAAGTTATATGACAGGTAGCTTTAGCTCAGTAAAGCTATTATTAAAAAATAATAATAAATTAAGCAGACCAGTTGTTCCCTGAGGCCAGAAGTGGAGAGCAAGGGAAGAGGAGGAATCTTTTGGTGGTGATTAAAACATTTTTACCTTCATTGTATCAGCGGTTGTGTTTGCAACTGTGAAAATCCACTGAGTTGAATGCTTTCAACAAATGCAATTTACTGTATGGAAATCATTCAGGTTGCTTTCATAAAGAGTGCACACTGAACAGTCTTCCTTCTAGCGCCCGCTCAATTTTCCGATCCCAGAAGCAATTAACATTACCAACTTCTTATATATTCTCCTAGATGTATTTATTTTATTCATACTTAGGCCCATTCTTACCTACATTATTTTTCCATTCTTGAAACAAATGGTAGCACACTATACACACTCTTCAATACCGTGGTTTTTTTCACTAAAAATATTTTGAACATTTATTCAAATGTTGAATTTTTATTCTAAAATATTTTGAATATTTGTTTTTGTAAATTTATTTTTTATTGGTGTTCAATTTGCCAACATATAGAATAACACCCAGTGCTCATCCCATCAAGTGCCCCCCTCAGTGCCCGTCACCCAGTCACCCCCACCCCACCCCCCACCCCCGCCCACCTCCCCTTCCCCCACCCCTAGTTCGTTTCCCACAGTTAGGAGTCTCTGATGTTCTGTCTCCCTTTCTGATATTTTGAATATTTTAAAAATATTTTGATTTTGTGGATCTTTGAGAATACAAAAGTATTATTTTCTTGAATTTGTATTTCTATAATTTTGAGGAAAATTGTGTGTCTTCCCATAGTTGTCAGAATCATTTTTGTTTCCTTTACTGTAGACCATCATTTGCAACCTTTTTGTATTTTTTTATTATAGCCTTAGATGTGTACTTATTTATACGTAGAAGCTCTTTCTATATAGGCAAATCATCTTTTTAAGGATGATGCAAATATTTCTTCCAGTGTGCCCTTTATCCTTGGATTATAATGAGTTTTATAAAACTCTTTTAATACAGCCTAAATTATCACTGTTTCATGACTTCAGGGTTCTGTGTCAAATTTACGCCTTGCTCATTCCACAATTATAAAAATAATTCGCCAGAGTTTTCTTAGGTACTTTTTTAAAAAAGATTTTATTTATTTATTCATGAGAGACACACACACAGAGAGAGACAGAGAGAGACAGAAAGAAGCAGGCTCCATGCAGGGAGCCCGATGTGGGACTCGATCCCAGGACTCCAGGATCACACCCTGGACCCAAGGCAGGCGCTAAACCACCGAGCCACCCAGGCGCCCCTCTTAGGTACTTTCATGGTTTCATAATTTGTTTCCAAACCCGTAATCATTATGGAATATAGTTTAGTGTAAAATGCAAAATTCTCAAATTTTTTCCAATACTATTTATTGAGTAATGCATCTTTTCTCCATTGATTTGAAGTATCATCCTTATCATGTGCTACATAACCATATGGACTTAGATCTATTTCTACACTTTCTATTTTGTTCTACTAATCTGCCGATTCATATAATGATAACAGATTGTTCTACTTATCCCAGCTTTATAACAAGAGCTAACAACCAGTAGGCTAATTTCTCCTTCCTTTTATCTTCTTTATCAGAATTTTTCCTAGCTATCCTTGCTTATTTTCCATTTGAATTTTAGCAACAGCTTGTACAGCTCCACAAGAAAAATCCTTTTGATAGGTTTATTGGAATCATATAAAATTTATAGATTACAGGTAATTGACATCCTTCTGATTTTGATGCTTCCTATCCAAAATCAATTATGGCATACCTTTTCATTTATGCAAGTCTTTTTTTTAATTAGTCTTCACGTCTTGTCCTAGCATTTAAATTTTCTTCTTTATAAATCTTGTGTACTTCCTTTATCTAATTGCATGGGCTAGAACTTCTTAGAACTTATGAAATAACACTGATAATAGAGGGCATCTTTGTCTTATTCTTAATTTTAATGGAAATGTTTCCAGTATTTTCCTAGTTAGAATCATACTGGTTGAGCAAAATATATACACACACAAACACAGGCCTGTTTCTACCTATTGCGAGATTTTTAAATTCAGGAATAAGAAATAAACTTTATGAAATGCTTTTTAAACCTCTAGGGAGGTTGTAATATTATGCTTTCTTTTACCTATTAATATTGTAAATTTGGGAGAAAATTTATTTTTTTCCCTAAGATTTTATTTATTCATGAGAGACACAGAGAGAGAGAGAGAGAGAGAGAGAGAGAGAGGCAGAGACACAGGCAGAGGGAGAAGCAGGCTCCACACAGGGAGCCTGACGTGGGACTCGATCCTGGGACTCCAGGATCACGCCTAGGGCCGAAGGCAGGTGCTAAACCCATGAGCCACCCAGGGATCCCCCCAGGGAAAAAATTTCCTATTGAAGTATAGTTGACATACAATATTATATGAATTTCAGGGGTACAACATAGTGAACTGACAATTATATACATTATGAAATGCTTACCATAATAAGTATAGGATCCTCAAATCAATGCTATACTTGTTATAAAATTATATGGAAGCTCACCTTCTGTTTCTGTGGTCAAGAAATATTTAAACGGCATTGTAGTTCTCTATCCTTTAAAGATTTCCCTCTGAATTCGTCAAGCCCCTAGTGTTTTAGGAGGAGTGATATCTTGAATAGTTTTCTCTACTTATTTTTATTATGGTAATGATGGGATGACATTTTTATCTCCTCTTCATCAGTTCTGGAAATTTATACTTTTCTAGATAATTACACAGTGGATCTGGATTCTCAAATTTATTTTTATAAATGTAAATACAGTCTTGTAATTCCTTAATTTTTTCTGTATATATGGCTATTTTACTAGTATCACTTCTCATTTGTACGTGTGCTGTCTTCCTTTTTCTTATTTAGGTCAACTAATGTGTCTTTTAAAAAAATCTCCCCCATAGAAACAGCTGTTGGATTTGTTATATGCTATCCACTTTTTAATTTACTAATTTGTTTCATTCTTATTTTCCTTCTGCTTTCTTTAGCTTTGTTTTGCTTTTATATTGTTACTCTTCTAAAACTAGATAATATATTCAACCATTTTCACCTTTATTATTTATTATTATAAAATTCCTGTCAGTACCATAGAAGAGGGCCTATATCTGGATGGATCTCTTATGTTTTGTTTTCATTACCATTGTCATTATTTTCTAGATAATTACAATTTTGAGGCCCTCTTTGGCTTAAAAAAAGTTGTTTAAAAGAGAGTTTTTCTTTCCCAAGAGGCATTTGTCTTGTTCTATGGTTTTAATTTATAATTCTACGGCACAGTGATAAGAATACACTGGTTAGAACTATTTCAACATTTTGAAATTTATTCAGTTGTGCCTTATGGCTTGAGACTTGGTCAATTTTTATAAATGTTCCATGTATAGAAAAGAGTGAGTTTATCTCAATTTTCATGATACAGAGATTTTATATATCCATATAATCTAATTCAACAGTGGTATCTTTTTTCCATAGTATCGTCCACTTGATTTCTCATAAATAAGGTCCTCTTCCCCATTAAATACTATGAATAATTTTTCCTATTTTTTAAGTGTTTGCTTTTATACCTTTATAATTCCATAATTATTTATCAGGTTATTAAATAATCCTAGTTTTAGAAAGTCAGGCATAACCTCACTATCTGTACCTTTTTATTCCGCTTCCCCATTAATTGTTGCTACGTACATTATTTCTACATTTTCAAGGTTTATAATATTTATACTCTATTGATCACCTCCATTTCTTTTTATCTTTATTTCTTCATTCCTCTACTTACTGATTGCCTAAATTTCTTTTGCTGCCACTATCTTCATAAAGGGGTCATAAGAAAAAAATTTCCTCATCATTTTTTTTCATGTTAAGCAATATTTTGTTGTTGCTGTTCTTGCTGTTGTTCTTATATGTAAATAACAATTGGTCTGAGTATAATATCCTTGACTCATACATTTTTCCTTCAATACTTTAAAGACATTACTCCGTAACTGAATGTTGCTGTGAAGAAGTCTGAGGCCAGCATCATACTCTGTCTTATGAAGGTGACTTCATCTTCTACCTGCTTCCCACAATATCCTTTAGCTTCAGGCCTACTAAATTTATAAGGATATTTTGGTGTTAGCGTTCTGTGCCAGCTTCTCCCTGGGACACGACACGCCCTTAAAATTTCTGGATTCCAGTCCTGAAAGGTTTCTCGAATATATTTTTTTTGGTTTTCCACTTTAGAGGCACCAATTATGCCTTTAATATCTAACATTTGGGTTCTTCTTTGTCCTCCAGGTCTATAATTTTTTCTCCACTCTACAGGGATATGCTGAATCACAATTTTTACTCATGCCATACCATTTTAGTGACAAATATTTTTTCCACCTGATAGTTTTTCATGGTTTGTATTTCCACATTTTTTTTCTTGTAGTATTTCTATATAGATCCTGTGGTGGTTCCTTTGTCATTGATGTTGTAGTTCACCTTTTAAGAGATGAGTAATTCAGCTATCAGGTGTTTGTTTGTTTTAGGAAACAGTCTACAACATTGTCCCAAGATAAAATAATTCTCACAGAACAGAGCTGTGTACATGAGTGAGGCTATTTAATCTTTACTTCTCCCCAGATAACAAAAGTCACACTGCATTGCTCCCCTTATAACTTGCGAGTGGCTCCAGTCCAGTCTCACCAGTAGACTACTTCACTTCTAGTAAATTTGGCTTGTCTATTTAATTCCTCTTCAATTCTGACTTCTCAGCTTTTCAAAACCTCTTTCAACATCAGGGAAGCTTCATCTGCCAGCCTGCTCACTCCATCCTGATTGCTACAAATAAAGGAGTGTTGGTTTTATACCTCAGCACACACTACTTATTTTAAGGATGTGTTTGCTAGCTTTTGGTGAGATGCACAGCTCATTGCATCCTCTCTGTCTTCCTGAACTTTTGTTTGACTTTCACTGTTTGAGGCAGGGCTTTCTCTTATTTTATGGTTTAGGGTTTCACATGCCTTCGTGTTTCAATGATAATAAAGTTTCTGCCTTTGTGCTTCATTATCTTTGATGTTTTGGATGATTCTAAGAACAATTTTGTTATAGATCTATATTATCCATGTTATATATAAGTACACATGTATGCATATATTTATATGTATAGTAAATATCTCCATATACATTCACATATGCATATATCTGATAACATTGAATCATACCCTCCATCCATTTGGTAAGTATTTAATTTAAAATTCAGACTCTTAAAACCCTAACAGAGTTCTTGCTACATCTACAGCCTGGCTAT
The DNA here is from genome assembly GCF_053574225.1 of Canis aureus. Taxonomy (NCBI): domain Eukaryota; kingdom Metazoa; phylum Chordata; class Mammalia; order Carnivora; family Canidae; genus Canis; species Canis aureus. The sequence goes on from NC_135615.1 coordinate 54,577,433, forward strand.
TAGATCACAAACAGGTAAGCATGATGTATGTGTCACTCCTGGTGTCCTCCTCACCCATCCTATACTTTTTGTCATCCACTAAAGAGCAAGTACTTGATGATATTAGCCAAAGGTAGTATCAGGTAGGGGAAGTAGATTCAGCATCCCTTGGAAATAACTAAATAACTAAATTAAGCCCCCAGTAATTGTTCTTCCCAGTCATAATAATAGTATCATTCTATGTTCATCTCAATTTTATGAGAATGTTCTTTTTAGTTCTGTTGCACATCAAATACTAAGCACACACACACAAAACCACTTTGATGAAATTCTTTTTTTTAAAAAAAGATTATATTTATTTATTTGTGAGAAGGAGAGCACAGAGGGAAAGTAAGAGGGAGAAGTGGACTCTCTGCTAAGCAGAGAGCCCCATGTGAGACTCCATCCTAGGACCCTCAGATCATGACCCAAACTGTAGGTAAATGCTTAACTGACTGAGCCACCCAGGTGCCCTTGATGAAATTCTTTAAACACAGGAACTGTTGAAGTAAAATGTGGATAGAATTATCAATAGACTTCATAGAAAACAAGGATTTCACCACACTGAACAAACCTTGTAGGCCCCAACTCTATTAAAAAGCATCAATAGGAAAAAAAAAAAGCATCAATAGATAGCTAAGTATGTTTTTAGATATTATTTATTACCAGTTTTATTGAATTGTGATCAGGAAGTACTGACTATAATATTTCTAATTTGGGGAATTGTGATTAATATGAAATTAGTATTTGTCCATTTTCATGGGTATTTAAAAAGATGGTATATTTCCTTTTTTCTCTTCAAAAAAAATTTTAATTCTATTTAATTAGCATACAGTACAATTGTTTTCAGGAGTAGAATTCAGTGATTCATCACTTACATGTAACACCCAGTGCTCAATGCAACAAGTGCCCTCAGTAATACCCATCATCCATAAGATGGTATACTTCCAACAACCAGTTTCTTCATATAAGTCTTTCTATACCAATTTATGTTATATTTGTCTTTTTTACCCTGACTTCTTTTTTCTTCCTCTTGTTTTGGTCCCTTTTTCCTGTATTTCCTATTACTTCTGCTTCATTAATGTTGCTGGTGTGCTAATTAAAGATAGATATTTGTAGCTGATATCCTCTTTGTGGATTGCATTCTTTAGCATCCAATAGCCTCCTTTGAAATTTATTTGGATCTCTAAATTTTACCTTATCAGAAATTGATATCAGGGCCATAGCAAATTTTTCTTTTAATTTGCTTTACTATGGTATCTTTTTGTTTACTCTTCTATTCTCAAACATCTTATAGCTTTATTTCAGGTGTTTCTCCTGTATACAACATCCGATTGGATTTTCCTATGTAATTCAAATTTAAAAGGGCTTTTGGTTTAACAGGTGCATCAAGCTCAACTTACATTTATTAATATGGCAGATATTTTTAGCTTTAGTACTATCATTATTTTATTTTTTGTCTTCTGCTTCTTATAGTTTTTTAAAGGGTGTTTTATTATATGACCTGCTGATATCTGTATATTAATTTTTAATCCCACTACCTGATTGGTCTCTTATTCATCAATTCTCATGCATTTTCTAAGTATACAATTTCAAACAAAATTCCTGTAATTATAATTAGTGAAGACTACCTAAATACTATAAAATATGTATTTCAGTTCCAAAGCAATGTTATGTTCAGTGGGAAAACAGCAGATGCATTTCCATTAAGATCAGATATAAAACACTGTTGTACATTGTAGCCACTGGGATAATAACCTGAGAGAGAAGAATAAGTGTTATAAAAACTGTACATAAGGTGGTAAAATTAAATACCTGGAAACTCTAAGAGAATCAATCCTTAGGTGAATCAAAAATTACTTTAAACAGAAAATTCATTAAGTTAAAATATATGTTAAAATCTTTCATATGTACACAAATTAGAAGACAAACACAACAAAACATTGTAATAACCATTATCACAAGAACAAAATAGGAGAAAATTAAAAAAAAAAAAAACTTTTCAAAAATTCATGGGAAAAAAAAAAGAAAAAGATGTTGAAAATCCCTAAAGGCCCATAAGGAATTTTGAACTAGTAAAGAGGCATACTGTTTTCTAAGATAAAAAAATGATTAGAATGTCAAATTATTTTATGACTTAATGCTGCATTAATTTGTAACATACCAATAAATTTTTATTATAACATGCAAACATTTTCTCATTTAAAACTAGATAGATTTTAAACCTCATGTGAAAAAATAATTTAAAAATCCCATAAAGGGGATGCCTGGGGTGGCTCACCAGTTTAGCACCTGCCTTCAGCCCAGGGCGTGATCCTGGAGTCCTGGGCTCAAGTCCCACATCGGGCTCCCTGCGTGGAGCCTGCTTCTCCTTCTGCCTGTGTCTCTGCCTCTCTCTCTCTCTCTCTCTGTGTCTCTCACGAATAAATAAATAAAATCTTAAAAAAAAAAAAAAAAGAAAGAAATAGCCCATAAAACTCTGGGAAGGAAGAGCAAAAAAGGGGTAACGAACCCAAATGAACATTAAGATACCTTATAAAGCTACAATAATTCAAACTGGCCAGGTGCTACAGTAATTCATGTTGCATAATAGACCAATGGAACAGAAAAGAAAGTAGAGAAATAGCCTAAATCGATATGGAAATTTAGTATATGATAAGAATGACATTTCAAAGTAATGGTGTTAGGAGAACAGAGTAGTTCTCTTTTAAAAATGTTTTTATATCAAGCACTAATAATTTAATAGAATATATTCCAAATGGATTAAAGACATAAATGCAGAACAAAACCATAAAAGTACTAGAAAAAAGCATGTGAATTTCTTTTGAATTTTAAAATGGGAATGGCCTTCCAGCTTATACATAAATTCTGAAAGCCATTTAAAAAGGACAGGTGGGGGGCACCTGGGCAGTGCAGTGGGTTAAGTGGCTGACTCTTGGTTTTGACTGAGGTCATGATCTCAGGGTGGTGAGACTGAGCCCTGTATCTGGCTCCATGCTCAGTGAGGAGTCTGCTTGGGATTCTCTTTCTCCATTTTCTTCTGCCCCTCCCCCACCTCTCCCCCCCTCAAATAAATAAATAAATCTTTTTTAAAAGGACAGGTAAATGTAACTATATTTTAAAGAGTTTTTGACGGGCAGAATTATCATGAACAAGGTTAAAAGATGAAAGATGGACTAGAAAAAAAATATTTGTAACTTATATCACAAAGGGCCAATTTTTCTGTTTAAAGTGCTCTTAGAAATTGATAAGAAAATACCAACAATCAAATAGAAAAAAAATGGACAAATTATATAAATAGAAGTTCACAGAATATGAAATACAAACAATACTTAAACATGAGATTTCCAATATAAGTAAGAGGATAATTTGAGTAATGCATAACTACATTAAGATGCAGTTTTGTAGCACAGCAGGTTGACAAAAAATCCAATAGTTTAAAAAGACTTTCTTTTGGCAACAACAAAAGGTAGAAAAGTATATAAAAGTATATATACCTTGACCTAGCAATCTAGCATAGGAGAATTATTCTACACATATATCTGTATGCGTGAAAATATTGTATTCAGTATTATTTTTGTGACACTGTAATAGCAAAAACTACCCAGGTGTAAGGATGACTGGTTAAATAAGTAACAGCACACCCATTCAAAGAAGACTATGAAGCTTAAAAAAATTAGAAGCCATGTATGTGTATATACATGTATATATGTATATATAGGGTGTGTGTGTGTATATGTGTGTGTATTTAGGAGATATATGTTGATATTAAAGTGTTTCCAAGATACATTAAGTAAAAAGAATAAGGTACAAAACAGAGTATAAGCATGATAGCTTTGGAGTTAGAAGAGGTGAATATGAATACATATTCATATTTGTTTATATTCTATAAAAAAACGCTGGAAGACACATTTAAAATGAAAAATAGAGGTTATGTTGGTGGAGGGGGGGCTATATGAGTTAAGCACAAAATGAGAAGAATAATTTATTATTAATGTTTAGATTTGTTTTAGCAACTAAATGAATTTATGGTCGACTCAAAGGATTAAATTTACATATCCTTTCTCTTTTTACTGTTATAAATAGAATTTATAGATTAATTTAGGTAAAAATTGCTCTTTACCCCCATGAGCCTTCCTATGCATAAACAAGGTATCCTTTTCCATTCTATTCAATATTTCCTTCATATCTGTCTCCAGGTTTTCAAAATTTTCTTCCCATCAATCTTAAACATTTCTTAGGATACTTATAACCAAAAATTTTACTATTTTGGCTGGTGTTATAAATTATACTTTCTCCATTATAACTTCTAAAAGATTACCATCTGCATATAGAGAATGTCTTAATCTGTTTGGGTGGCTACAACAGACTACCATAGACTGGGTGGGTTAAAAACTGCAGAAAGTTATTTCTCGCAGTTCTGGAGGCTAAGTTCAAAATCAAAGCACCAGAAGATTCAGTGCTGATGAGAGCTTCCTGGTTCAGAGACAGCCGTCTTTTCTGTATCCTTACATGGTGCAAGGGGTGAGGGAACTCTCTGGGGTCTCTTTTACAAGCGTACTAATTCTGTTCATGGGAACTCCACTCTCATGACCTAAGCACCTCCCAAAAAATCCCACCTCAAAATACCATCACATTGGTAATTAGGTTTCAATGTACTAATTTTGGAGGGACATACGCATTGAGTCTATAGGAAAGACTATTGTGTTATGCAGACATCTTTCTGAATTCTTTATTTTTTATAATAATTTTACAGTTGAACTTTTTAGATTTATTTCTCCTGTTCAATTGCATCAGTTTGGACTTCTGGAACAGTGGGCATTATTTTTTTTTTTTATAATTTTTTTTAATTTATTTATGATAGTCACACAGAGAGAGAGAGAGAGAGAGAGAGGCAGAGACACAGGCAGAGGGAGAAGCAGGCTCCATGCACTGGGAGCCCGACGTGGGATTCGATCCCGGGTCTCCAGGATCGCGCCCTGGGCCAAAGGTAGGCGCCAAACCGCTGCGCCACCCAGGGATCCCAACAGTGGGCATTAAATTACAGCATGGTGTGTGAACTTCCTTACTTTGTTCATGAATATAATAGCAACTGTTTCTTAGGCTCCTCTCTCCCACCAAAGCATTTTAATCAGCTTTTAGGGCAAAGAAAAAGATGTGTGGAGACGTATATTCAGCATATCATAGGCTAAGTATTGACAAATTACATCCACAAGCCAAATCCAGCTTACTGCCTATTTTTATAAATTAAGTTTTACTGGGACAGAACCACATTCATTTGTTTATGTACTGTCCATGGAAATATTTATGTACTTTCATGAGAAATATTTACTATCTGATTCTTTACAGAAAAAAAACTTTCCATCTCCAGGGCTAGAATATGCTTCAGTAACAATTCTAAAATACTACTTGCTTAAAATAATAAAAGTTTATTTCTTGCTTTTACTACCTATCCAACATATGTCAGCAAGGGCATGTGTTCCAGTATCCACTCAGAGACCCATGTTGATGGACACTCATGATCTTGTAGACATACCATCTGGAACACACATTCTTCTAGGGACACATCACTTCCATTCATGACCCATTGGCCAAAACTTGTCACAAAGTACCATCTTTGGAACTATAATAATTAGAAAAATGGAAAAAGCTCTGATCTCCACTCTTGGAAGCTTATAGTTTAATAAGGAGGAAATGAGGGGAAAGAAAAACAATCAGCTAAAATCCAAGTAGCTTCCATCAAGAGGAGCAAAGTTCCATAAAAAAGCAAAAGCAGGAAGAAGTGATCATATCTGTTTCAAAACATGAACAAAAGCTTTGAGCAAGAATGGCACTCAAAACCTTCTAACTGGAAACATGGGGTAGGGAGTATTTAAAGAGATGGGGGCACTGTAATAAAAGGCCAGAGGCCAAAGTACTAGAAGTGCTCAGAAAATAGCTGAGTCTGGTGTGATTAAAGTATATGATATATTTAGAAGAATGGGCAATGTAACTGGAATGATAAGCTGGGGCCGTATTGGCAGGATCTTGAATGCTTTGAGTATAAGTCTTTTGCTGAGAGATTTCATGTGTGGAAGTATAGATGGGTCAATCTCAGTGGTTTTGCTTACAATATAACCTCAGCACTTGGCCTAGTGCTTGGCACATGCAAGTGTTCAATAAATATTACATGAATGAAGGAATAGAGAATAGTTTCCGAATTTTATTTTTATTATTCTAGAAGTTGCTACTAATTCACAGTAAAAAAAAAAAAAAAAAAAAAAAAAAAATATATATATATATATATATATATATATATATATATATCGCTGAAGACTGATAATGCTGTTGATTCTTTGATCTTGTGGAGAACATAGAACATCTTCACTAAACTATCTAAGCCTATTGGCACTCTGCAAATAAATGTAGCTCAAAGTAATGTCTTTGTTCACTTTCCTGGTTTCAACCAAATTTCTTTTTTTTTTTTTTTAAATTTTTTTATTTATTTATGATAGTCACACACAGAGAGAGAGAGAGAGAGAGAGAGAGGCAGAGACATAGGCAGAGGGAGAAGCAAGCTCCATGCACCGGGAGCCCGATGTGGGACTCGATCCCAGGTCTCCAGAATCGCGCCCTGGGCCAAAGGCAGGCGCTAAACCGCTGCGCCACCCAGGGATCCCTCAACCAAATTTCATCTGTTACTTTCACAGCCCTGCCTCCACCCCAACCTCTTTACTCCCTCAACTCCCTTCTTCACTTCTTCCAACCAGCTAGGATCTCATCTCACTGCTCCCTGTGACTTCCTACTAGGTACTCTTATACTAAGTTCTTCACCTTAGTTACTTTCTCCAAAAGATAATTCTAAATTAAGAATTACTTCAAATCAATGAGAAAAAAACCTCTTTCTTATAGCATGACCAAAATAAATTCCAGATGGATTAAAGAGTAAATTGTTTTAAAAATTCAAGTCAAAAAAAAAAATTCAAGTCATAGAGAAAAGTGGAATCAGCCCTCAAACATCTGAAAAGAGGATGGCTTTGCAAGCTTAGGAGCAATAACAGATAATTTAAAAGGGAAAGTTCAACAGGCCTAATACTAAATCCTAAATGACCATACCTAAATAGAAAACAAATATATTAAAAGAAGTCATAGACTAAAGAAATTATTTGTAACATATTTAATGTATACAAGGTTAATATCTTTAAAAGTAAAAAAGAGCTTAAACAAATTATTAAGGGAGATAGCAATATCTCTCAATGGGCAAAAGAAGGACAGTTCATGATAGGAAAAAGCTAGGGAAAATTTAGAAAGATGGTCAATCTCACTAGCAATAAAATCCAAATGAAAAATAAATGAATTTACTACTTTACTGAAAAATATCAAAGTAAAAATGATATAAAATCCTCTGCTGGAGACATACAGTAATAATTGCACTTTCATCTATAGCTGATATGATTGTAATTGATGCAGCTCTTTAGGAAAGGAATTTGGCAATATGTATGAAGCATAAAAATGAAGTTACTTTTTAATCCAGTAATTTCACTTCTGGGAACCTGTCCTATGGAAACAATCCAAAATATGGGAAAAGGTTTATTTACCAAGATGTTCATCACAGCATTATTTGTAATTATGAAAAATTAAAAACAACCTAAATTTCTAATAAGGGAATAGTTAGTAAATTACAATGTATCATCTGAAGGATTTTATGTGGCCACAAAAAATACAGTAAAAAAAAAACTAGCTTATTCTATAACTAGAATATTCAAAATATCGTGCACACGAAGATACCCAATTAACAAGCATTGTCATGTAAATGGAAAAATTACAGTGTTTTTAAACTTCCCCCACCCTGGCCTGCTGTGAGAAAACCTTTGGCTCATGACAGTTTCCCACCTTAAACATCCAATTAATCGATTCCTTTCTTAGTGAAGACACGGAGAGAACTTCGGTTTATGCATTATTGTGTCACTCTTGGATTATTGTAAAGCCCAACCCATCCTGCTCATTGAACACCCCCGCCCCCCCTCCACTGTCATACAAGACGGTCTCTTCTTTCTGGGCTTTGGTTCCATGTGAAGAAAGCTTAGAGCTAATTTGTCCTGTCAGACTTGGATCCCCATCTGGCCTCAGTGGTAGAGAGGCACTAGCTTAGGAAACGAAAGGAATTTAAGGGTCTCCCAGGACTATGATGAGCTTCTCATGACACCTCTCCTCTAGAAGAAAGAAGGTAGATGTCTGTTCTCCACACTGCCCTACATATTAGGAATGCATTTGTGACACTCCACCTAAGTTGTTCATCATAACACGATATAAAGACTAAGTAAGGCAAGGAAAGCCACCTCTGGCCTTCCCGAAGTAAGGGTGCACTCTAGGTAGCACGGCGATGGTATTATTCTATTGCTATACAATTATCTTTAAATGAACTAGAACAAATAATTCAACTACGCTTAATAAAGTGTTTACCTTGGGCCTGGCCCTAAGTGCTTAACACGTATTAACTCACTGAATATTCACAACAGCCCTATAAGGCATGTGCTGTTATTATCCTCATTTCACAGATGGGAAAACTGAGATACAGAGAAATTAGATGACTTACCCAAGATCACTCAGCCAGCAAGTCTGAAATAGAACCCAGGCAGTCTGTCCCCATGGGCCTATATTCTTAACCATATTTATAATCACCTCTTATAATCTAGTTCCTATTAGTTTATTTTGATACTCATCCATTAGGCTCCTCTGAGTTCTAATCATTGGCCAGTGAAGAAAACCATGAATCCTGCTTGTATCCTCTGATAAAAAGTATCTGTTATGGGTTGAGTTGCATCCTCCAAAAATTCATATGTTGAGGTCCTAAACCCCCGGTGTCTCAGAATGTGAGCTTATTTGGAGGTTGTATTTCTATGGAGGTAAAAAGTTCAAATGAGGTCATTAGAGTATGCCCTAATCTGACTGTTGTCCTTATTAAATGGGGAAATTTGGAAACACACACAGAGGATGCTATGGGAAGACAAAGATGGAGGTGGGGCAGTGATCCTGCAAGCCAAGGAACACCAAAGACCGCCAGCAGACCACCAAAAGCTAGGACAGACATGGAAACAATTCCCCCTCTCATTTCTCACAATGAACTAACGCTGCCAGTAGCTTGATCTTTGACTTCTAGTTCGTGGTACTTTTTTATGGGAGCCCAAGCAAACTAGTACAATAGTTCTTCTCTTTACCATTACCACTGTCTATCTACATAACAAAAGTTAATTTTGTTCAAACCAAATAGCTGACATTGAAATGAACGTAGGAGTCGGGTGAAGAGTAGAGATTTGGGATGGGATGGTTTGGAGCAGTAGTTTTAAACTACATTATATGAAGTCTGAAGAATCCATATAGATACCTGAAGACGTAGGTTCCATGAGGTCAAAGATGATGGGGCCAGAGACAGAACTCTGGAGCTCTGTCACCTTCACCCACTCCCTAATTTTAATGAAAACCAGTCAACTTTTCTCTGTTGTAAAATTTGTATTCAAATTAAGATGCTGTTTGAAGAAAAAGTCCCATTGCATTTTAAAAGGTCAAGAATACTGTTTAAAAGCAAAGCTTATTTCTTCAGTTGATACAATTTTATCAAATCACTACTATGTGCCAAGCAAGATTTTAAAATCCATGGACCAACTGTGTTGTCCCCCAGGAATCCTATATTTTAAAATATTGGGCTAAACAGAAAATTTGAAGTTAAAAATAATTAATCCAAGTACAGTTGACACAGAATGTTAGAGTAGTTTCAAGTGTACAACATAGAGATCTGACAAGTTTATACATTATGCCATGCTCTCCACAAGGGTAGCTATCATATCTCACCATACAACTTGATTATACTCCCTTTGCTGTGCCTTTTATTTCCATGACTTCTTCAGTCCATGACTGGAAGCCTGTATCTCTCACTCCCCTTTACCCATTTCATCCATCCTTTCACTCCCCTTTCCTCTGACAACCCACCAGCTTGTTCTTTGAATTTATAGGTCTGATTCTGCTTTTTACTTATTTATTCATTTGGGTTTTCTAAATTCCACATATAAGTGAAATCATATGGTATTAGGGTTTGTCAATCTGACTTATTTCACTTAGCAAAATAACCTCTAAGACCATCCATGTTGTTCCAATGGCATGATCTCATCCTTTTTTATGGCTGTGTAATATTCCATTATATGTATAATACCATATCCTCCTTACCCAATTATCTACTGGTGGATGCTTAGGTTGTTTCCATATCTTGGCTATTGTAAATCATGCTGCAATATACATAAAGGTACATATATCTTTTTGAGTTAGTGTTTTCATTTTCCTTGGATATCTACCCAATAGTGGAATTATTGGATCATATAGTATTTGTACTTTTGATTTTTTGAGGACTCTCCACATTGTTGCCCACAGTGGTTGCACCAATTTACATTCCCACCAGCAGTGCATAAGGGTTTCAGGTTCCTCACATCCTTGCCGACACTTGTTAATTTTTACCTTTTTTTTTATTATAGCCAATCTGACAGGTGTTAAGTGATATCTCATTGTGGTTGTCATTTGCATTTCCCTAAGGACTATTGATGCAGAGCATCTTTTCATGTGCTTTTTGGCCATCTATATGCCTTCTTTGGGAAAAATGTCTATTTAGGTCCTCTGCCCAAATCGGGATTTAATCAGATTTCTTTTTGGTGTTGAGTAGTGTAAGTTCTTTATGTATTTTGAATATTAACTCATTATCAAATATGTCATTTGTAAATATGGTCTCCCATGCAGTAGGCTGCCTTTTGGTTTGGCTGCTGGTTTCCTTCACTGTGCAGAAGCTTCTTATTTTGATATGGTCCCAATAGTTTATTTTTGTTTTTGTTTCACTTGCCAAAGGAGACATATCTAGAAAAATGTTGCTAGAGCCAATGTCAGAGAGATTACTGTTTATGTGCTCTTCCAGGATTTTTAGGGTTTCAGGTGTCACATTTAAGTCTTTAATAAAAACTTGAAGTTTTTAAGTAATAGCTGACTAGTTAGTTCATTTTTAATCATCAAGATTTGTAATATCCAGGGCAGCCTGGGTGGCTCAGCAGTTTAGCGCCGCCTTCAGCCCAGAGCATGATCCTGGAGACCTGGGATCGAATCCCATGTCAGGCTCCCTGCATGGAGCCTGCTTCTCCCTCTGCCTGTGTCTCTGCCTCTCTCTCTCTCTCTCTCTCTCTCTCCCTGTGTGTGCGTCTCATGAATAAATAAATAAAATCTTTAAAAAAGAAGATATGTAATATCCAATCAAAATTTATTTAACTTTCAAGCCAAAAAAGCAATGTTACCCTATATAGTCTTAATAAGTGTAAGATTTTCTTTCTCTTTGAAATATTGCAAATAGGAAACAATTTCCATTTTTGAATTTCAAATCCCTAGGAGCCATATTCCCCAGGCTGAGAACAATAATAGATTGAGAGGGTCTCAGCAAAATTAAAAATATAAAGTTTTCCTATTAAATAAAGAATAAAAAGAGAAGCAATAGGGATTAGTTTGTTTCCAGTCATTTCAAAAAGCAACCAACAAAATATATGAGTTTATAGGTCTTTTAGGAGGCTGGAGTTTGATAATTTGGGATTGTGTATGACCTGGGAGGAAGAGTCTTCAGAGATAGTAAGTCCAGAATACTCTGGAACACAACAGCCACTGAAATGATTTTCAAGTCTACTTCAAATTAACTTAAAGGTTGGGTATTTACTTAGCCTTAGAAAAACAGATGAATCACTCTGTCACCAAATATGTACCTAGTGTATATGTGAAAGACATTGCACTTGGCCGAGGAGGCCCAGCCCTGCAGCAGACCAAGAAAGCTGGCCTTGGAAGACCTGGTGGGGGCTGTAACCATTCACCAGGATGCAGGCCTAGCTGGCAAGCTCTGCTCCTTCCTGCTACTCACCTCTACCAACTTCACTCTGTCCGGAACTGAAGGCATCTTTCTCTTCACTCACTGGACCAAGAGTTTCCTCTAAGATATTTTTTTATTATTAGGAAAAATAATTTGAGAGAAATTGAGGAGTAATTTGAGAGAAAGATGACCATTCATGTTACCACGACTGTCACTAAAACTTAACCCTTAAGGATTACATATTATCAGCTAAGAAACATCAACTCCACTCACTTTCAAATAATATGCTAGGCTCTGTGGGGAAACACTAAGAGGGAAAAAAAATCAAGGAGTGAGACTATAAACTCATGATCCCGATTTTCAACAAAAGTTCCAATATTTATGAATCCAAACAATTATTGTTTTCCTTTGCAGAAGACACCCTCAAAGCTATAAACATTCCCACAATCATACCATTGTCTAAAGATGACCGGGAAATACTTTTGGAATTTCCTTCAGAGTCTGGAACATTTTCTTTTGAACAACCTCAAAGGTGATAATTCACTTTGTGCAAGTAAATTAACATCTTTGAGCCTACATTTCCTCACAGTCACATGGTGAAATAATAGTATCTCCTTCACTGGGATTTTGTGAAGGTTAAATGAGAAAACCTGCAAAGAGTACTCAGCACAGGGCCTGGCACCTAGCAAGCGCTCAGTAAACGTTGTTAGTATTATTCATAGTATAATGACAATTGTCACAATTCCCAGAGGATGTCTGATGTTTTCGCAGCGTTGAAGGGCTTTTGAAAATAAGTCTTCAATCAGGTGGCGATACAACTAGGTGACGCGATGTAACGACAGCAGCAAGAAGAGACAACAAAGTAAGAAATATATTTTCTTTTTGTAGGTTCTCAATTGAAACTCTTTGGAAGGAGTCTCATTAATTCGCTAAATAATGGCAGCACGCTTAAAACAAGCACAATCCTCTAATGTGTCTCATCTGAAAACAAAAACAAAAACAAAAACAAATCAGCTTCTTGCAATGAAGGCTTCTTGGCAATGTGTGGCCTTGACATGGGTCACTGTTTGCAGTCATGCCTGGTTCAGTCCAGTGGGGGGTAACAAAAGTGAAGACAGCCCATGCAGACGGAAACAATAGCAACAAGCACCTGTGCACTTCTGCTTTGTAATCCTCTCTCATTTTATGTCCTCCTGCTGTCTGCCTCCTTCTCAGCCTCTGAGAAGAGAGAGGGGGATCTTCTCAGAAGGTTCACGTGTCTGTGTCATTCGTGTTTTATGTCATTCCACTTAAAATGGAGAATCTAAATTGTTAGCGTGGCCCAAGTTTCCACTCTTCGGTTCTTATTTCTCTGCATCAAATTACACCATACCTATGCTTTCCGTTCATAACTTTAAAATTGCTTTGTAAGTGGCTTGCTCAGCATTATCCAGGCCCAGGTGGGAACTCTGTCTTTCCCTGAGTATAGGCTGCCAAGCAGTAGTAATATCACTAAAACATTAAAATCAATAATCCTAAAACACTGGGGATTTTCCTTACATAAAAACTATGTCTTTTCTGTTTATTATATCTTTTCCCTTGGAATCTAGAGTCTATTAGAAGTTCCTTAGTCATAGAGAAACAAAATATAAGGGACAGGGGAATTCAGTGAGAAAGAACATAGAGTGCCTAGCCCCCCTGATAACAAAGGCCCATTATGAGAAAGCTGGAAGTCTGTGGACATAGACGTGCCTTTAGTGCTCACAGAGCACAGAAACTGCTCCACGTGAGGGCACTCAGATTCTCAGGCTCCCTACCCTGATCCTGGTTGCCAAAGGACCAACGTCTGTCCTTGGTGGTAGCAAGCTTAGGAAACTCTGTTAGTAACCCTAAGCATGAAACTGGTATGTAACAAAAAAAAAAAAAAAAAAAAGAAAGAAAGAAAAGAAAAAAAAGAAAAGAAAAGAAAAGAAAAGAAAGAAAAGAAAAGAAAAGAAAAGAAAAGAAAGAAAAGAAAAGAAAAGAAAAGAAAAGAAAAGAAAAGAAAAGAAAAGAAAAGAAAAGAAAAGAAAAGAAAAGAAAAAGAAAAGTGTATGTCCTGACTTGGTGGGTATATTGCTGCACATGTAAGGAACTCTGAGGCAGACGTTAATTAACCACTGGGTACTGACCACATTTTCCTTCTGAGCCTTGCAACTTATTTCCTTAGAGAATTAAATCACAAGCTAGAAAAATCTTAGAGCTGTAAGGGATCTGACAGCTTGAGGGATCTTCTTCTTTATACCCATGAGGAAACTTGGACCCAAACAAGGTTATGTCACTAACTCAGAGTCAGAAGAGAATTCATTTCTAGGTCCAGTGAGGACATGCTTCTCCTAACTTGCAGACCACAACACTGTTCTCAGCTCTTGCTGTTGCCTTCTTAATTTCTTTGGGAGACAGAAGTTCTCTCACTATGTACCCACTTCCACTCCCCAAATCTCATAATCAGTTTCGTTAGGGAATTGCCTTACATTAGAGGGATACAGAACACATTAGCAAAGACTTTGTGGGTCTCTCTAGAGAGGGTTTAAAGAAGGAGAAGGAGCTCTCTATTAAGGGGATATTTTAAGTGCAGTCTTTACTGGAGGCAAAGGCACAGAAGAGCAGTCTTCTGAAATTTCCTTCATGTCCCATGCTTCTTCTGTTAGATGCTCTCTATGATAAAAATAAAGTGTCAAGAGGCCTCCTAGCAAGTTGACATCGAAATGAGAATTTCATCTTAGATAAGGTGAGAACTAATCTCCGATTTAATCCTCCTAAGCCCTGTGCCCAGTTTCTTCAGGTTAGTTGGAGTCCAGTATCGACAGAGGTTAAACAAATCAGAGCACATATGGATGATGAGAACACGGTTTTCAGAGTTCTTTGAAGATTGTCTCTACCTTGCCAGCTCACGGCTTGCAGCAAGTGAGTAAACTTAGATTAACCCTAGATTGATCCAAAGACAAAAGAACCTTCAGCCAAGAGACTAAGATAGGGCTGAGGGGGAGGGGGGTGAAAAATATGCTGTGTCCTAATCACCGGGAAAGAACAGGCTGTCCAAGCCAATTCTGTTCTGATCTATGAGATCAATTGCATCTGGAGCTCTTTGGCCACTGGCAGGAAGCACAGGGACAGCAGTGCAGAGCTGAGGAAGGATTACCTCATCGAAAAGAGCAGCAGCCGTGGCTACCAACCTCCCTTGCTGACCCCTCCCTCTCTGAACCTGCCCTCCCCATCCTCAGCCACCCCTGGATTGCCAGTTGCCCAGTGAAGCATAGCTAGTCCATGAAGTATATTGATATATCAAACCTACAGTCTCCTTTCCAATCAGCCAACTAGTATCCTCCTATTGAAATCCATCTTAAAATTTAAATGAATACAAATTAACCAGCTTTCAAATGCTTGGTCTCCTTTTTCCCCGAAAATTCTCCATTGGGGCTGAAATTTAATCATCTCTTGTCCCTCTTCAACATTGAACGCACCCACATCAATGAGAATGAGAATGTAACCATGGGTTACATCAATGTGGGAACATGGTTTGTCATTCGATGCCAGGGCCAAAGAAGATACCTGTTAGCTTAAGTTTATGTAACTAGGTTCTTCTCAAAGGAAAAGCAAGGGTCTCTGTCTTTTCCCCCTTCTCCCCCCCGCCTTCTTTTACTTACTTCCTTCTTCAGGAAACACCAGAAAGCAAAATGGACAACGTCTTTATGAGCCACTTCAATTAGTGATCAGACTAGAGTGGAAACGGTGTGGAATGGGAGTCAGAGAAAGAGTACACAGATAAGGCTTGAGTCACATGGGGACTGGGAAAATAGAACTTCCCTGAGAGCAGGGAAAAACACATTGGGGTGGGGGCAGAAAGGCTTGCACTGGCTTCATTCTTTTTTTTTTTTTTTTTTTTTAACGGCATAGAAGGCCTCTTGGACTTCAGATAACTCTTACAAAATATTTTGATGGATTGAGTGCAAAAAGTGAATCAAACATATGGATTAAATTTTCATTATAATACAGATGGGGTTTTTTTATTATTAAATTAAGTAAAATGTTTGGCAAAGTATATTTGGTTTTGGCCAAACCCAGGACATCTGAAAAATAGTTTTGAGATATTCAGTGAACTGAACACAAAGCCAGGTCTACCCATCCCCAGAGTTTGGAAAAATGAAATTTGGCCCATCAAGGTTTGATTCAGTGTCAAATATATTTGTGGGGAATAAGTTTCTGCAACACCAAAATTGCCTACGTGCCTTAGGAGAGCAGTGGAAATGCCCAATAGTTATTGAATAACTCAGCTTGCCCAGCACTATAAAAGGTAGCAATCCAGTGACCTGAGAAAAAGGTGAGCTGCTCCCCTCCTCCCTCACCAAGATATTAAGAACTGAACCAAAGCCAGTGTATTCTGTTTGCAACTATGCTGTCTAGCCTAGAAAATTAGCACAAAGCAGTAAGTGAATAGGAAATGCTCATTTGAGAGAAAGGTCACCACCGTAGCTGGATGGCTGACAAGGGGCTTTTATTATCTGCATTGACCAGAAGAATTCAGAAAAGCAAAGGACAATAACAGTATTGATGAAAGGTAAGGTCATATTGTTGGATATTTTTTCCAGGCATTAAGAACTTCATTTTACTTAATGGAAAAAAAAAAAAATCCCAAAGGAATGCATGGAAATTTTTGGCACTCTACTGCCAGTCTATTTGAATATCTTTCCATCAATCCATGGGTTACTGGAAAGAATCTTTTTTTTAATCCATCTATCAGCAACCCATCTGAACATGACTATACATGAAATGTCAAGTTTAGCAATCTTTCATTCCTGCACATGGCCATTGTGAAACTCCATTCCACCCATGGTAAAACTTCAGCTTTCCACCAGTGTTTTTAGGGGAATGGGCTCCTCTAAAGAGTCAAGTTTTCTGGGAAATTAAATGTTCTAAGAATCAAACCCCAGCATCAAGCCACTGAAAGTGTGTATTTAAACCACTTTGAGTAAAGTATTTGTCAATCTAGGATCCGCTCCCCTGCATTCTCACAAAATTTTACCATGGCTGCTATGTTGTATTGCAAGAATGCTGTAAAGGTAGATGAGACCAACAGGGCTATTTGCCTCTCAAATACATGATCTCAGCTTGCAACTTTTTTTTTTTAATATACTTATATTTTCTTCGTATGGTGCATGAATCAGGAAAACTGAACCACTATAGGTATTTAAAGCACAAAGGGATTTAATATAAGGATTTACCAGCTTTTGCAAACTAGAAAGTCTAGGTGGTGTGAAAATCAGGGATACCACTGCTAACATTTAATAACTCAGGAAATGAAGGCTTCATAAGAGACTGGTACCCATGACCTTAGCTAACTGTGGTACGAGGGCAGGTGACTCTCAGAGGGTTATCTGGAAATCCTTGGGAAAAACCACATGCCTGCCCAAACTGTATCTAGAAAACAGCCTCTCTTTTTTTCACATTCTACATTTTATGTGAGTGCCTCTCATTGGTAAAATCAAAACCTAAACCCTTCTAGTAAAAGAAAACAGAGTTTCTGGATTTCCAATGCCTGCACATGGAGAGAGTTTGGAAGGAAGAAAATGACGTTGAATGCTGCTGAGCACCCTGTCACTTATTAAGTGGGTTGGTCTTCCGCATTCCTTTCCATTTTTAATTTTTGTGGTAGTTAACATGATAATGGCTAGAAAATCTGCTACTTTATTTATTAAGGATAAACAGTCATAAGTGAGGACACTGAGACATTTATGAAAAACCGTAGGTGAGTGGTAGATTCTGGACCAGATGTATGAACCCAGCTCTGCCAGTTACTAGCTATGCTGTATTAATATTTCTGACCATAGGTTTTTCTCATCTGAAAATGGGAATAATAACTGCCAATCTTCCTTTCCCAAAGATGTTGCCCGTACCTAATTGTTTATACCTTTAAAAGTGCTTCACAAACTATAAGGTGCTACAAAATTTAATCCATTCTTTCACCACTTAGTGCCTATTTATTCTAGGGCATAGAATTAGACATTTCAGGAGTGTAACATAAAGACAAACAACAGTTACTGTGCCCTAGAAATTGACCACTCTGCAGCAGAATAGAGTACATTAATAAAAAATAAGACATAAAGTAGAATATCATACAGGTCATAACAAAGTACAAACAATAACAGTTTAGTCTAGGAAGAACTATTATTTCCACACGAAGAAATGTGGAAGGTTTTTTTGGCCCAGCTTTCTCATCTTCTGTTTGATTCCTGGACTCCCACTCTCATGTACGTCTCACGCTATTTCCTATAGATGCTGTTGCCTTAATGCCACCAATTACCCATCCAATTCCTTTCACTCCATTATCCTTGTAATTGTTTTAATTCAGAGTCTGAACACTGTTTGCCTACACCACCGCAATACCTTCCTCATGAACCTGTCTGCCCCCAAGCCTGCCCTCGTCATACTGATCACCTCCCTACAACCTTGTAGAAGTTTCAACTGTCCTCCACCTTACTCTTAGAATCATCTATCTCTAATGCAAATCTAGTTGCACCATCATCTATTTAAAATCTCTTCAAAAAAATAACATCTAATTTCAGGATGAAGTTGAAATGCCTTCACTTAGCCCACAAGGTCCTCCTTGATTGGCCCCAGGTTCCCTCTCTAAACTGAAATGGAGGGACGGGTCTTTATGCATGAACTTCCTGACACCTATTTATAATACTCAAAACAGCTTGTTATCCCCTTCCTGACTCATGATGGTGTTAAGTAGTATAGCTGTGACCCTTAAAATGAGGGGTTAGAATTGGGAGACTGGTGGCCTGGGGAACAGAAGAGCTGGCTGGAAAGAATAAAAGAAAAAAAAAAAGTACAAGAAAAGAGGAAGAAAGGTAAAACCTGCAATTTGTATCACCTAGTTTATGGGATACTGCATATGGGAGTCAGGACTCCAACTTATTGTCAGGTATGCAAGGATTCACTGGAGGGGGGGAAAGCACTCAATGCAGAGTCAGCACAAGTAAGATTCTTCTTTTTTTATGGGGAGGCCAGAAGTCAGGAGCAGTCTGAATCCTTTTATAGTCTGGAGGAAGAATCCTTTTAGAGAGAAGCCTTACTTGACTACACGAACCTCCACTGTACAGACTGTTCTCCAAATGTTTTCTAGTGGGATGTGGTTGTTGCAATTATTATAATGATTATCTAACCTAGCACGTTACATTCTCCCAAATGCTGCCATAAATATCTCATTTGAGGATCAACTTCTGGGCTCTCCAAATTAAAGAATAAAGAGTTTTCAAAGGGTGTCCAGGCTCCTTGCCAGGCTAACTAAAATGGTTATCATATGCCATGTTTTTATGGAGGCTTTGAACTCTCTATTAAGTCTTGGCAAAACTAATATGTCTAATTAGGTGTTACTTAAAGTTAACATGGCAACATGGTAGTCTCAAAAATACTTAGATGAATGAATGAATAATCACAAACCTTTGTGCTAGGAACTCAGATCACCCTTTAAGAAAGTCAGCTAGTGGAGTATGGAAGATCAAAGGGAATAGGTAGTGTGAGAACACACAAAGGCTGGTGTTGACTGCTGACTTGCCTCTATTTGTTCTCCTTAAGTGTCGGACTGTTCTGGGTGCATTCCCGCATCTAAGGGTGTGGATGTAGTGTGCAGTGTAGGGGAGGGAAGAAAAGATCCTTTTATTTTATAATTAATGGAATAACTGAGATTCTTGAACATTTTTCTTGGAGATTTAAGGGCCCATGAGTTTAATATTGTATGACTGAACTAGTGATCAGTGCATGGCAAGAATATTACCAGTTAGCCTTTTCATAAACCTTTCTCCTTGACACAAACATCAAAAATTTGTCCACATCAACTTAGAAAGACAGAACTAAACAAAATGCGTTTTAGACTCCAAATTGAAACTTGAAAGGATACATAAGCGATGCTTTTCAATCATTTCACAGATCATTATCCCTTCCTTTTTCCTCCCTTCTGAAGTTCTCTTCTGAAATAACTAGATCTTTGTGTTCTGAAGCTTCTAAAGTTTCTGGCAGGATCCATATGACTTGATTCAGACCACAAGACAAATACCCTGCTGGGGCAAAGTGAAAGCCACAAGTGTTTTCACTTGGTACATCTGGTCACCTAGTCTTCTGACTTCTTTCCAAGACCAGTAGAGTCCCCAAATTTCTTAATATCCTTCTGGAAAACCATGAGGACTGCTTCATTTACAATGTAACCTTACAGACAAAGAGAATATATTGCATGGCTTTAGACCTCTTCAGGGAAAATTAAAATTGTTCCTGGGGCCTTAACTTAGAGATGTTTTAAGCTAGTGATGGCTGTCTAATTAGGGAAGGGATGAAAAATGACATTTGGGAAGCACTCCATGGCTGCTTTTCATAATTTTTGTATTTGTTTCCTGTGACAGCTGTAACAAATCACCACAATGCTGGTGGCTTAAAACAATGCACATTTACTCTCTTACAGTTTTGAAGGTCAGAAGTCTGAAATCAGTTTCACTGCGGCAAAACCAAGGTGTCAGCCTTACTCTTTCTGTACCTCGGCAGGCTCTAGAGGAGAATCTGTTTTCTTGGCTTTTCCATCTTCTAGAGCTGTACTGCTTGTATTCCTTGGCTCATGACATTTTCTACCACCATCAAAGCAAGCCACCCAGCATCTTGGATTCAGTGGTCACATTGAAAAAGGTCACATTGCCTTTTTCTGTGTCAAATCTTGTTCTGCTTCCCTCTTATAAGGGTACTTATAATTGCATTGGGTCCATCCAAATAATCCAGAATAAGTTCTCTGTCTCAAAATTATTTTTTTGAGATTTTATTTATTTATTTATTTGAGAGAGAGAGAGCAAGAGAGAGAACACAAGTGGAGTGAGGGACAGAGGGAGAAGTAGACTCCCCGCTGAGCAGGGAGCCCAAAGTGGGGCTCAATTCTAGGACTCCAGGATCATGACCTGAGCTGAAGGCAGACGCTTAACTGACTGAGCCACCCAGGCACCCAAAATTCTATTTTTTAAAAGATTTATTTGTTTATTTTAGAGATAGAAAGAGAGAGTAAGTGGAGGAGCAGAGGGAGAGAATCTTCAAGTAGACTGCCCACTGAGTGTGGAGCCCAACGTGGGGCTCAATCTTACTGCCCATGAGATCATGACTTGAGCCAAAACTGAGTCGGACACTCTATGGACTAAGCCACCCAGGTGCTCCTCTATCTCAACATTCTTAATCACGTCTGCAAAGTCTCTTGCCATCTAAGATAGCATGCACCATTTCCAGGGATGAGGACCCAGATATCTTTCGGGGGCCAATATTCAACCTACCACATTTTTTGCTTTTAATTTTCACAACTGTACCATTGTACATTGTTATCCCCATTCTATAGAAAAAGGCCACTGAGGCACAGACAGATTAAGAAATGTATCATTATTTCAGGTAATAAGTAGCAGAGCCAAAGTTCAAATTCAATTCTTCCAGTTTATAAAAGAAAAGAAGGAAAATTAGAAACACAAAGCAACATTGATGATAACTTTCTCACATCTTTTTTCCCATATTCCTTTCCCATCTTCTCCTCATACAGTAGGGATAACTGATTCCCTTTATATCTGCCTGGCATTTGGCAGAAGAAAAAACTATTTCCAGATATGGGATTGGAAAGAAATGGTCACTACTCTTTGGCTGGGACTGAACTTCATATTTTACCTAAATCCCTTTTATGACTTTTCTCACCTTTCTGCTTAGATTATAAAGTCAATTTTTGGTCTTTTCAATGTGCCAGTCTTTGTTCTTAGGGTGCTTATCTGCATCAACTCATTTCATCCTTGAATATGCCTAAGCTGTAGGTACTATCATTACTTTTATTTTTTTTTCATTTCACAAAAGAGAAAATTGAATTGTACAGTAGTTAAGTAATTTGATTAATTTTTCACAAACCAGGATTCAAACTCAAGTATCTTTAACCACAAAGTATGATACTATCCCTACTTATAGGCTAATGCTTTATATATATTTTGAACTTCAAGAGGAGGCTTTATTCTTTTTTTAAAAAAATTATTTACTTACATATTTGAGAGAGAAAGAAAGACAGAGTGCAAATAGGGAGGGAGGAGAGGCAGAGGGAGAAGCAGACTCTCTGTTGAGCAGGGAGCCTGAGGTGGGACTCGATCCCAGAACCCTGAGATCATGACCTGAGTGAAGGCAGATGCTTAACTGACTGAGCCACCCAGGCGCCATGAGGAGGTTTTATTCTAATTCTCCTTTCTCCCCGTATCACTAAGTATAGTTTATTATACATGATAGGCCTTTAGGTGCTGAATAAATAAATGAAAGCTGATTGTAACTGTTATTTCTGTTTTTCTCATATATTTATTCCTTAATAGGTGCCTTCAGAACCTGGCTACTCAAAGTGTGATCCCCAAACTAGCAGCATAGGCATCACCTGGAGCCTAATGGGAAATGGAGACACTCAGCCCCCGACACCAGACCTATGGAATCAGAGTCTGCATTTTGATGTTTCCCATGTGATTTCCATGCACATTAAAGTTTGAAAACCAACCTTTAAAGCACATATTTAGATTTAATAACCTTATTCCACAATACCCACATGGTTCTCTCACCTCTTTATACACTTGAATGCTGTGGCTCTGGCCTCTTTAATTTCATCCTAAATCTAAAGTTATATGATTTGCCCAGTTCCATAAAAGCTTTTGAAAGCATTTGTTCCTATGTGAGAAGAACAGTGTTACCTAAGGAAAGCATTAGTAGCTAATACCTTTTTTTTTTCTTCAAAGTAAGCACGCAAGCATCTCCCCTGCCTCTATGCACACATAGAGACCTGGCTCCAGCAGGTGCACTGCAGGTAAGCTGGAGAAAGCAGCAGCCCAGGTAGAGCAAGGAGTCGAAGCCTCTCTCTGGTACAGGGGAGGGAGCTGCTCATCACCATGACATAAAATAAAGCTCCTAAAGGAGCTCATATCTTTCAACCATCAGAACAGTTTCACAGCAACCATTTCACTTTCTCACCCTCACCTCCAGACCCTCTGGCAACCTGGCTGTGGAAACCTGTGAGTAAAGAAGAGAATGACATACATCATCCCTGGAAATGCCCTCTAAAGAATCTGAAGGGTAGTTTGTGATGCGAACATGGAGGAATCCCTTTCTTAAGTAGGAGTTGATATTACTAGAAGGATAAAGGACTCACTCAGCATGGAGGGAGATCAGATCACCGCAGATCCCTGCTCTTGAAATTGGAAATCAAGTCAACCTGACTCATAAAGAGCAATGGGCAAATCCAACTGTAAAAAAGCCAATGATTTTGGACAATCTATGCTACTTCTCTTTCAGAACTTAGTTGACTACTAGACTTTGTTTTGATATTTTAATCTCCATCTACATAGAAAGTATTGGTAGGTTGCTCTAAGTAACATGGTATCTTCAATCTATAAATACAGAGGATTCTGAGACCCCTCCATTGGCAGTGTGAGCATTTTTGAGACTTTTATCCCCTAAACTTAGATTTAAACAGACCCCAAGTGTATTTAACTGAGGACTTTTGCTGCTAATCAAGATCAAGTCCTAGAAAATGAATTTACCTGCACTCCTGAAACAATCAAGACCTAGACCAAATATATGAAACAGTGGCTTTCAAGACACATGACATGAGTCAACAAATGACAATGATCTCTGAAAAACATTAAGCAAATTCAGGGAGCCCTAATCACCAACTTACTTTCTGGACAGAGTTTCCAGGCTGCAGCAGCAGGAGAAGAGACCCAGGTAGAGCCTGACATTCTCCCTGAGTCGAGGTGACAGAGCTGGGAGCGTGGGGAGGCTACAGTTTGCAGGGCAGAGGGCTGGCAAGGAAAGATGTTTGGAGAGAGAATGTTAGATCCTGACCCCCTGGAGCATTCACCTGAGTACTGACCAGCAAAGGACCCTAAGGGAACCATCAGATGGCAGGGAAAGAACCATTGGAGAGGATTAGAGGGAACAAAACTCAGAGCACACATGGAGCCGGCCATAGTGTCCACTGGCTAGAAATGGAAAACCTCATAATTGCAGGATATTGCATAGGCTACCATATTAGTTTTCTATTACTGTGTATTAATTAACCACAAATTGAGAAGCTTGAAAACAATACCCATTTATTATTTTTGTTATGTGGATGAAAAGCCCAGGCAGGTTTGACTGGGTTCTCTGCTCAGGGTATCATGAGGCCAAAATCAAGGCATAGTTGGGCTGAGCTCTTACCTGGAGGCTCTGGGGAAGAATCTGTTTCCAAGTTCATCCCGTTTTTGGCTGAATTTGGTTACCTGTGGTTATAAGACTGAGGTCCCCATTTTCTTTCAGCTGTTGGCCAGGGATTGCTCTCAGCTCTTAGAGGCCACTCATAGATCCTTTCCACATGATCCCTTTACATTTTCAAGCCAGCAATGACACACCAAATCATCCTTGTGCTTAGCATATTTGACCTACTCTTCTGCAAGCATCCAGAAAATTTCTGCTTTTAAAAAGCTCGTATAACTTATGCCTACCTGGATCATCTATCTTCAATCCAACTTATTAGTAACAATTATATCTGCAAAATCTCTTTTCCTGTGTCTTGTAACATAATGATGATAGTAACACCAGAGGTCAAAACATGGAGGCCATCAGGATTCTGCCAAATGGAAGTACTCAGAAGAGTCTTTCCTTAGCAGTGGTAAAAGTGCCCCTCCACTAAATGCTTCCCTGATCTATATTAACAAAGTTTACAGGCAAGAGCCAAAAGCACCAAACTATTTTTCAGGTTACTTAACCACATCCTAGAACAAAACTCTAGAATATCTATAGGAACACAAAAAAATAATATAGCCACCAAAAAAGTAAAAATCACAATGTCTGGCATCTAAAAAAACAAAAAAAAAAAACAAGCAAAAAAACAAACAAAACTTACCAAGCATGCAAATCAGCAGGAATATCTGACCTATAATGAAGAAAGAAATTAAACAATCAACACTAACTCAGAACTGACAGCAGTGACAGGATTATGAACAAAGGTCTTAACATAGTTATTACATCTGTATTCCATATGACAAGAATGCTGAAGGAAAAACTGACTATGTTAAGCAGAAATGTGAAATATATAATATATATTATATTATTTTTAAAAGGCACACAATGATCTTTCAGAGATGAAAAATACACTATGTGGAATTGATGTCATATTAGATATTGCAGAAGACAATATTAGTGAACTGGAAGACATAGGAAAAGACACTATCCAAAATAAAATACACAGAGAAAAAAAGAATAAAAATAAATAAAACATTCATGAATGTGGGCAACTTCAAGTGTCCAACATATACATAATTGGAATTCTCAAAGTGGAATGGAAACAATATAAGAAATGATGGCTGAGAAGCTTCCAAATTTGTTGGAAACTTTAAATCAACTTACCACTAAGCATAAGAAATTATGAGGACAACTATCTCTCAAATTTCATAATTCAAATTTCATAATCATAATCAAATTTCTCAAATACAGTGATAAAAAGAAAAGCAGTCACCAAAAAATGGTAATATATACAGAAGAACAAAGCATGAAAGCATTATTTCTCATAAAAAAAACACGAATAAGAAGACAGTGGAGCAATACCTTTAAAGTACTAAAGAAATTATTGTCAACATAGAATTCTACACCCAACAAAAATATTTATTTTAAATGATAGTGAAATAAAGATGTTTTATAGATATACAACAGTTGAAAGATTCCATCACCATTAAACCTACACAAAAAGGAATGTTAAAAGAAATCTTTCAGTCACAGGGAAAATGATACCAGATAGAAATATATATCTATATAAAAAAAAAAATAACATCAGAAATAGTAACCACAGAGTTAATATTTATCATTTATTTATTATAGGAACAACTTTAAAAGATAACCGGTCATCAAAACAGCATATGGCAAACATTTTTCTGGAAAGGGTTAGAGAGTACATATTTTAGCCATTGCAGGCTATATAGTCTTTTTTTAAAAATAAATCTTTATTTAAAGATTTAATTTATTTATTCATGAGAGACAGACAGAGAGAGAGAGAGAGAACAGACACAGACAGAGGGAGAAGCAGGCTCCATGCAGGGAGCCCGACGTAGGACTCGATCCCCGGTCTCCAGGATCACACCCTGGGCTGAAGGCGGTGCTAAACCACTAAGCCACCAGGGCTGCCCTATAGTCTTTTTTTTTTTTTTTTTTTTAAGATTTTTATTTACTTATTCCTGAGAGACACAGAGTCAGAGAAGCCGAGACACAGGCAGAGGGAGAAGGAGGCTCCATGCAAGGAGCCCAATGTGGGATTCAATCCCAGGACTCCAAGATCGCACCCTGGGCCAAAGGCAGATGCTAAACCGCCCAGCCACCCAGGGATCCCAAGGGCTATATAGTCTTTGTGGCACTACTCAGTTCTGCAGTTCTATTAAGATAACATCCTTTAAAAAGTATATAAATGAATTGATAGGGCTATGATACAGTAAACCAAAACAGGTGGTAGACTGGTTTGGCTACCAGACCTTAGTTTGCCAATCTCTGATCTAAAGCAAAAATAACAATGATGCAGTGTGGGATTCATAATACATATAGAAGTAAAAGGTTTGACAACTACAGCATAAAGGCCTTAAGGTAAGAATTAGAAATATATTATCGTAAAGCTCTAATAGTATATGTGAAGCAGTATATTGTTACTTGAAGGTAGACTGTGCTCAGTTACATTAAATATACACTGTCTAAGCACATCAGTGAAAAGATGTGCTTTTACCTAGTTATCCAACTAGGTAAAAATAAAAATAAGACCCAACTATGTGCTATCTACAAAACAAGTCACCTCTAAATTAACTTATCAATAAATGATAATTTATCAACTATAAATTAATAACTAAGTTAAAAGTTACAAAATGGAAATAGATATGGCATGCAAACATTAATAAAAACAAAGCCAGAAAAGCTATTTGATATCAAGAAAAAAAGACTTAAGAATGAGAAGTATTGCAGTGGATACAGTGGGACAATAAATAATGATAAAGGAGCCAATTCTCCATAAAGATATAACAATCTTAAATGTGTAACAACCTAAAAACAGGAATTTAAAATAAAGGATAAATACACACATCTACAAATATATCTGAAATTTCAACACTTGTCTTTCAATCACTGATAAAAAAAAGGACAGAAAATAAATAGACATAGAAGAGCCTACCAACACAACCAAAACCCTTGACCTGACATTTATACTCTATCCAACAACAGCAGAATACATATTCCTCTCAAGTGCGCATGAATATTCATCAAGATAGACCATATTCTGTGCCATAAAACAAGCCTTAACAAATCCAAAGGAACAGAAATTGTACCACATATTTTTTGAATATAGCAAAATTAAGCTAGAAATCAAAAACAGAATGGTATCTAGAAAATTAGCAAATATTTGGAAATACCTCTAGGTAACCCATGAGTCAAAGAATGCTCAAGAGAAATTTTAAAATATCCTGAATTCAATGAAGGGGAAATATAACATCAAAATTTAAAATTTAAACATATCTACCACAAAATCCCCCAGTTCCATTCAGGTAAATACAAATACCTATGAGAAAAGAAAAAGGAAAACCATGTCCACACAGTGATTTTTACATGAATGTTCTTCAAATCTTCATTTGAAATTGCCAAAAAATTGGAAACAATCCAAATATCTATTAACAGACAGATAGATACATTTTGGTAGATCCATACAATGGAATACTCTCCGCAATAAAAAGGGATAAACAGGGATCCCTGGGTGGCGCAGCGGTTTGGTGCCTGCCTTTGGCCCAGGGCGCGATCCTGGAGACCCGGGATCGAATCCCACGTCGGGCTCCCGGTGCACGGAGCCTGCTTCTCCCTCTGCCTGTGTCTCTGAGCCTCTCTCTCTCTCTCTCTGTGACTATCATGAATAAATAAATAAAATCTTAAAAAAATAAATAAATAAATAAATAAAAAATAAAAAGGGATAAACAAATTTTGGTGTATTCATACAGTGTCATCCTGCCTGGAATTAAAAGGAATTAATTAATTAATTAAATGCATACAACCATATGGGTAAAGCTGAAAACTGTTATGCTGAGGGAAACATGCTAGGTAAAACAGAATTCATATTATATAATTCCATTTATTATAAGATTCTAGAAAATACAAACCCATCTATAAAGATAGAACAGTGATTATCTGGAGATGAGGTAGAGGGGCAAGAGGCAGGTATTGTAAAGGGACCCGTTATCATGACTATAGTGATAGTTCCATGGGTATGTAAATATGTCCAAATGTATCAAAATTGTATACTTTTAAATATATGCAATTATTCTATGACAGCCATGACAAAGCAGCTAAACATAAAAATAAATCAGGGAAATCCATGTGAACTTGTATAATTTCACTTGACTTTAGGTATCTTGCTGAACTTGGGATCTAAGCATAAGCAACTTGCATCCTCCCCCTTATCCCTTCCTAGCTCATGTAAAAATAAATATAGGAGGTGTAATCAGAGCTGGATCTCATAAAATGTTGCTTGTATGTCCAGAGTTTAAATTGATGTTACCAGCTTCAAAAAAATTATAAAGAGAAAATCCTGAAAGATAAATATAATCCAAAAGAATAACTATCATTCTTAACCTTGACAGTTAGCATCCTTCAACATATTCACTACTTCCCCTTCTGGACCAAAACTATCAGCAGTGGCATCAAGTTCTCTCTTCTCCGTTATGCCATAGGGTCTTCTTTTATAAAATTGTCAGGATCCACTATCAAGATGCTACCTCATGGTTAAGTAGTTTTCACTCTTTATTCAGAATAAAAAAAAAAAAAACTCATATTGGGCAGTTTTATCACCACTATATCCCACATCTAGGGCAACATCATCTCATATTTGGCAGCAAGGATAGCCAGTAATTTGTCTTAATGCCACAGCAGGCCTTGCCTGCTAGGGAGCACACCCTGCTTTAGGGGTGCTTAGGATGCATGAAACTCATACAGCACCCTGACTCACTCAAATAAAACAGTGAACCAGGTCACGAAAATTGAGAGCAAAATGTATACTTTTGCAGCCCATCCACATCTGTTCCGTCGTCTTAGCATTCACGGCCAATATATTCAGTTGAATACCCTAACGATATTTGCCATTTCTGGTTTGGAGTTGTTTTCCTTTAAGTATTAGCATTTTGTTTCTCTAGTTTCAGGGAATATTAAAAACTTTTCTCCACTTAACTGAAGACAGGGTTATGGATGCTTCCTCCCAACAAAGCAGCCCCCGGCCCTCCACCCATTGGAAAGTCAGTCGCTAAGAAAATAATGCTTTTCGGCCTAGTGATGGAGTTCAGGCCTTGTGAGCATCTGAGCGTTGCAACCCCACCTTTCACACAGGACGAATCCCCAGTGCCCTCATGCTCTTTGGCTTTCACTGTTGGATGGCCAAGGAAATAGTTTGTGGTCAGTGGTCACACAATAATCCTTGACAAGTGGTTACTGCCGGTTGGAATCTCAAGTCTCAAAGGCGTACTTCCTCTCTTTTGTCTATTGTTACTGCCAGAGCTTCATCCCATAGTTGGTTGTGGTCATTGTTATTTTTCAACGTGACAGGAAGTTGATACTGTCTGTTTTGGGTTGAGTTTCTTTAGCCTGCTTCTTCTGTGTCCACATTATTCACAGCACCAGGAAAATGCTGTTTGTATTTATCCCCTTCTAAATGTCAGCCTCCCCTGGACCCTGGCTGCTCAGGTTAAGTACAATGCTCCCCGCACACCCGTCCCCCAGTTTCTCATTCCTGATTTGGCAGTGAATTGACCTGTCATCCTTCATTCTGCATAAGTTATTTACAATGTCTGGAACATTTCTGAAAAGCAAAATAATGAAGCCTAAAGTCAACACATCTTAAAAGAAATTCTAAACTGTCCTCTCCACTTTCCCAGAAAGGTAGTTGTGAAGTGACGTGATGGCGGGCTGTGTGTCCACCCTTCCTAAATAAAGAATCCCTTTGGCTGGGCGTCCTAACCACAGAAACAAAAGCATCTTCTTCAAAATGCCCCTATAGGGTTCTCCTGATGCTTTTCTTACTGATATTAATATAATCAGCCACAGAATCCTTGCTCAGCACTTTATTTGGCTCTGTTTGGAAGTTTGCTACATAATATATTTGGCCAATTACTTCGGAACTATCACTCTACTGACATTGTACAACAGCCATATCAACCCCAGGTTGCCTATCTCCAGGATTCTTTATGAGAGAAATAAATTTTTACCATAATCTCTAGATTAAGTTGTCTTAATCCCTGGCCTTAATCTCTGGAACCTGTAAATGTTACCTTGCATGACAAAGTTCCTGCAGGTGTGCTTAAATTAAGGGTCTTGCGATAACAAGATTACTCTGGATTATCTTGGTGAATGCTAAGTGCCATCCCACTATTATTATTATTATTATTATTATTATTATTATTATTGTTGTTGTTATTCAGATCAATTTATTTGAACTCACATCCAAGAAGAAACATTCAGCTTCAGGATTAGAAATAAAAATGGAAACAGTCTAGTTCTTTTTGGGTAAGAGGAGGATTCATACAAGCCCAACTGACAAGAGTACTAACAGTTTTACAAAGTTACTACTTAAATTTTGTATATTCAAATATATACCGAGTTCATACGTGGCTTATGCAGAATTCCCATCCCAAGGGTTTGTAAGACAAAGGCAGGGGGAGATCAGACACACAGGGGAGAAGGCAATTGGGAAGAGATGCAAAGATCACAGTGATGTGGCCACAAGCTAAGGAATGGCGGCAGCCACCAGTGGCTGGCACAGGCAAGGCACAGATTCCACCCTTAAGCCTCCTGAAGGAATGAGAGCTCTTCTGACACTTTAATTTCTTTCCAGGGAGATTGGCCTCCAGGACTCTAAGAAAATACATTTCTGCTGTTGTAAGCCAACAAAATACAACAAAACTCAGGAACTATCAGAGCAGGAGACGCCTTTGGGACTTTCCGAAATCTCCACTTCTCGTTAGGGATTCAGTGATGACGCGCAGGGCTGCCTCACTTGCTCACATTATGTCCCAGACTGAAATTATGACCCAGAAACATGAAGAATTGGTGACCTCACCATATATCTTTACTCCTGACACATGAAAGAAATGCATTTTAGCCACCTCTGAGGACAGGGCCAAGCAGACATTTGTTAAGGGAGGGCCATTCTGGGTGATATTATCAGAGAGAGATATAACTCACATCCCCAACTTCCTTTTCCTTCAGAACTGCAAACCAACAGAACTGCCTTTCATTAATTTATCTAAACTTTTCTTGACCCTATTTATATTTTTAGCCTGCATGAACTCCTGAGGTAATGAACCTGAGAACTGCTATTTAAGAGGTTGGACGGTGCTGCCTGTAGGAAAACAGAAATGGAGTGAAGAGGAGTCATTTAGGCAGAGTCACTGTGCTGTAAGCCAGACCAAAGAGCTCTCTGAGCCTACCTGTGTACCCATGCCCCTCCTGTGATTACAGAACAGCTCATCATGCCCAGCCTTGGTGGGCAGAAGAAAACATACAGCCCTCATCCTGCCAGCTGTGTTTTCAATCACAATTTAAAATTCACACTGAAGCTAAAGCTAATATGCTTAGCTGGGCTGCATAGGCCCTTAACCTTTCTCTTGGTAGAAAGGACTATTGACATCTTTCTTGAAAAAATATTGACTACTACCTGTAAAGCTGCTTTGTGCTACTTGGTGTTGAGGGCAAATAAAACAGGTGTGGTTCTTACCACTTGGGGGATTCAGTGAGTAAAAGGACTAAAAATAGGCAGACAAACAAAAAGCAGCTTACAATAGATATAGGAGATGGAATAGCCATGTAAACACATAAATTAAGACAAGAATTAAACATTTACAATATATACAAGAGTTACCTTGCCCTCTAAGTGCTAAAGTTGGATGGATGGATGGATGGATGGATGGATGGATGGATGGATGGATAGATAGAAAGGAGAGGAAGGAAGGGCCTCAAGAACTAAGGGAAAAGTTAAAGTCTATGACTTGCTTGTTCTTCATCTAGTCCTACTAACGAAGAGATAGGCAGTACTCAGTAGATTTGCTAGAAGAGGAAAGCTCTTATTGGGCACCAAATTTTTAAGAGAGTCTGATACGGAGAAAACAAAAATAACTGCAATAAAAAAAAAAAAGATGAAGGGAGTAGGTTTGGAGTGTGTGTACGTAGAAGGGAGAGGAGAAGACAGGAAGGAAGGATTTGGTGAAACAGATTTCTAGTAAAGATCTTGTGTACTCAGCTACAGTGTGGGCAGTGGGAGTTTTCAAAGTTCTCCAGATGATTCTAACACACAGCCAAGTATGAGAACCACTGACCCACATCACTCAACAAATGTCCATGAGAAGAAGTTTTCAAATTATTTTCGTTTTAGTAATTCTTTGAAAAGATACGACATTCTTTCCTTACCAATTATTGTCTGATGTCATCTCTTTCGTTTATTCTTTTAACAAATGACCTGTAATGACATAGATAATTATTTTACTGCTCTGAGTCTTTTTTTTAAGACTTTATTTATTTATTAATGAGAGAATGAGAGAGAGAGAGAGAGAGAGAGAGCATGGCAGAGAAAGAAGCAGTCTCCATGCAGGGAGTCTGACACGGGACTCGATCCCAGGTCTCCAGGACCAGGCCCTGGGCCGAAGGTGGCACTAAGCCACTGAGCCACCTGGGATGCTCACTGCTCTGAGTCTTGAGCTTTAACTTGTAAAATGAAAATACAATCTACTTACA
Source organism: Canis aureus (assembly GCF_053574225.1). NCBI lineage: Eukaryota > Metazoa > Chordata > Mammalia > Carnivora > Canidae > Canis > Canis aureus. The sequence goes on from NC_135615.1 coordinate 54,610,128, forward strand.
GCTTTTCCTAAAAGAGTAAATGAGGCAACACTTACAAAGCATTTAGCACAATGCTTGGCACAGAGAAAGTATGTCCAAACAGTGGCAATTATTAATAACTCTCCTTATTATCTGACAGATGATTTGCTAAGTGTATGAACATACTACCACTGAAGGCATGAGGCTAACCACTTCTGCATCTTTGCTCATGTTGTTCTTTTCCCTGGGTATAGACTCCATTTCTCTCAGTCTAAGCCCTGACTATCTGAATTTCTGCCTCCTTAAGGTCTGTTTAGGTGATCTCCCCAAACACTTTATCCTACACCATACCTTCCCATTTTGGCACTCCTAAGGACATTTTTGTCCTCAATGTTAGGTAGCCTTGAACTGTCTATTTATTGTGCGAGTTAAGCATTGTCTCTGCATTTATGTCATAAATTCCTTGAGCTCAGTACCTGGTTGTGTCATAATTGCCCATCCATGTCTGTGCATGCAGAGCCCATTTATTGTGTTGAACTGAAAAATCATTTGCATAGAAGAGACACCCAGTAGATTGCAAGCTCCATGAGGGCAGGGACCCTGTGTGTGGGATTCATCTAAATCTCCCCAGGACCTGGAATAACACCTAATTCATAAGAGGTGCTTATATTTCACCCATAACCAAGTATAAAGATTGGGTGACTTAACAGATTTATTTTCTACCTTTCCAAAACTTAGAAGCCTGAGATCAAAGTGTTGGTAGGGTTGGGATTTTCTGAGACCTCTAGTTTGTAGATAGCCTTCTTCGTGTAGACACAACTCTGTAGACTTGTGTCTGTATCTTCATCTCCTCTTCTTATAAGGACAGTAGTCCCACTGGATTAGAGCCTGCCCTTTGATGGACACCAAGGCTCCTTCCACAGTTTGGCTATTGTGGACATTGCTGCTGCAAACATTGGGGTGCAGGTGTCTCGGCTTTCATCAAAAGATGAATGGATAAAGAAGATGTGGTATATACACATATATGTGGTATACAATGGAATATCACTCAGCCACTTAGAAATGATGAATACCCACCATTTGCTTCACCATGGATGGAACTGGAGGATATTATGCTGAGTGAAGTAAGTCAATCGGAGAAGGACAATCATTATATGGTTTCACTCATACAGGGAATATAAAAAATAGTGAACGAAATTATAGGGGAAAGGAGAGAAAATGAGTGGGAAATATCAGAGAAGGAGACAGAACATGAGAGACTCCTAACTGTGGGAAACGAACAAGGCGTAGTGGAAGGGGAGGTGGGTGGGGGTGGGGTGACTGGGTGATGGGCACTGAGGGGGGCACTTGACAGGATGAGCACTGGGTGTTATACTATATGTTGGCAAATCGAATTCCAATAAAAATATATACATATAAAAAATAAAATAAATAAAATTAAAATAAGGATTAGAGCCTACCCTAAAGGGTAGGGTAGGCTTTCTTTTTTTGTTGTTGTTTTTTTAATTTATTTTTTATTGGTGTTCAATTTGCCAACATATAGAATAACAGTGTTCATCCCATCAAGTGCCCCCCTCAGTGCCCATCACCCAGTCACCCCCACCCCCTTCCCCCACCACTAGTTCGTTTCCCACAGTTAGGAGTCTCTCATGTTCTGTCTCCCTTTCTGATAAAGGCCTCCTTTTCACTTAATGACCTTTTTAAAAAAAAAAAAAAAAAAAAAAAAAAAGACCCTATCTCCAAATACAATCACATTCTGAGGTACGGAGAGTAAGGACTTCAACATATGAATGGGGCGAGTGGGGAGGCATACAATTCAGCCCATAACAGTGCTCAGTAATATTTGTTGACTGAACGATGGCATGAGGCTCACTAGGTCATCACTACCCAATCTAGTGTTACTGCTTAGTGCAGTCTCCCATTTATTAAGGAACTATTATGTTCCTTTCTTAGGTGGTTGTGGTAGGAAGATGAGAAGCTATAATTTCTGCCTGAAGCAGCTTACATTTTAATGGAAGAAACGACCACACACAATTTCAATAAATGGAAAATAAACTAAGTTAAAAGTCCACACAGGGGAGTACGTGAGACAGAAGAGAACCATCTAGCCCAGGAGGGGTTTCAGGGAAGGCTTCCTTGAGGAGATAATTTCCGACGTGAGTTTTAAAAGACAAATGAGAACCTTACAGGAAAGAAAAAGAAGATGGAATTGAGTTCAGTATTAGATGATTACACTGCCTACACAGAGTGGTAGATGGATTTAAAGCAGGGGCAGTATTAGAGACATGGAGAATAAAAAGATGATCAAAATAGCTCAGGTGAGAGATGAGGAGGGAGGCCAGTGGTAGTCAGTGCACAGAAATCAGTAGGTGTGAAAAACATTTAAAGGATAAAATCTACAGGCTTTATTGGTTAACTGAATAGGGAGGTGATGGAGAAGCAAAGGTAGAGGAAAGCTCAAAGGAAGGAGAAGTTTTGAAGACTCTGTGGCCATATTTTAAAGCCAGTGCAATCAGCAGCTCAGGAAATTTGTGAGAAATGCAAATTCTTAGAGTCCACCGTAGATCCCTGAATCAGAGTATCTAGGGGTGAGACGAAGGAACCCGTGTTTTAACAAGCCCTCCAGGTGATTCTGACACCTGCTAAAAGGCCTAACTCTGAGGGTAAGTAACATTTCCTTTGTATCCAGGAAAAAATTATCTCACCTTTGTTTCCTTCTAATAACTCGCATTGAATTATTCATGTCTCGGTGCTTGCTGAATATCCCAAAACCAATTAGTTGAGGAGAGGGAGAAAATGTGGGGGTGGTTTGGATTGTCTATATGTGTGCATGTTGGAAGAAAAGGGGAGGAGAAATGCCCAAATGCAAATGATCTCTATGCATCAAAAGGTTTTCTGAAATCTGATGTTCCTCATTTATATACTTAAATCTAATGACCTTGTTTGGGGGAAATATTTTCTAGGAAGGTCTCCAATCAAAAGAAAATATAAGTGCATCATAGAAAAAAGTTCCAACTTGGGGAGAAAGATTCAGAAAGCACAATTTTATTTTGATTACCCAACATGTTACTCATGCCTAATAAAAGAAAGGCTGCATTAAAATAATTGGTCGATATCTCAATAGATGTTTTAGTGGAACCCCATGGTGGAATCAATAATGGTGACCCCAGTGCAATAATCTTTGGAGTTCACAACTCTGCTGTCTCACAGATTATTTCTAATTGACCTAATAGAAAATGTTCAGGTGCAAAACCAAATGGTTCGATTCCTGGAAAATCATTAGTAGGTAAGTAATTAAACAATCACTCACTTATTAACTTTTCCAGGTACTGTGGTCACACTTGACAACACCAATATTGCCTGGTAATTACATAAATTATTCCTTTTTCCCATTTAGTAGTTAACCAAAAAAAAAAATACATTTCCATGAAGATAGCAGACGGGGACATAACCTTCAAAGCATGGGGGGTGGGAAGAGGGTGCTAAGTTCTCCCAAGGACAGCTGCTAATTCAAAACGTATATTGGGAGCACGCAGAATGGAGTGATAGAAACAACAAGGATCTGTGTCATCACTTGAAATTTTAACAAGCAAAAGCATTTCAAAAATATAAATAATAAAGTTATATTTTAAAAATAAAATGTAAAAAGAAAGACAAGACAAAATGTTTTGATTCAGTCCCTGATTCTGCAACCTGTTAGTTGTCTGATCAGGGGCATGCTACTTAGCTGCTCCAGGTTTCATTGTTCTCATCTTTAAAATAGAAATGCTTACCTCAAATGATTGCTGCCACATGAAGAGCTAGGATGTGTAAAGCACTTAGTGCAATGCCTAATGAATACTTAATAACACTAGCTTTTGAATCAGCTCAGAGCAGAGTTCAAATCCCAGTTCTTCTACTTACTAGCTATATGCCCTTGGATCAAACATTTCACCTCTGCAATCTTATTTGTTGGTTCGTTTTTAAGATATGTAAAATAAGGACAAGATTATCTATCATGTAAGACATTGGAGGACACAGAGTAGACACTTAACAAATGATGGCTATTTCACATTAACTCTTCAGGATGGATTTTATCTTCTACATCCATTTGCTTCCATTGTCTCTGTTGCTTGGGCTCAGTCCTTGGTACTGCCCAGCCCACACTGGGAGTGGCAGAGGATCTTCTTCACAAAGAAGGGATGTTTTTCTTCATTTCGTGTGTTTGTGGAAAGGCCGTCTTACCTGGGGTCTGCTCTCAGATTGTTCTGGAACCACAACATTGGGACCCCATAATCAGTGGGGAGAGAGGGCAGAAATGACCTCAGATACATTTTCTTGATGTTTTCTCATTTTTATCAGCACAGCCTCTGTCTTATTAGAATGAATTCTTAGCCATCTGGCTTCCATTCAAGCCTCAAATTCAGCCAGGCACAAGCAATGAGTCAACATAGTCAGAAATGGATGAAAAGAATGTCATAAAAATACAAAACCACAGAAGAAAAGGTGATCAGATATATGACTGCATTATTGTGGTGTTGTTTTACCTCTCTATGACAGAAACATAACATGGAAAATAAAATGTCAAACGAGATGTGGAAAAAGTATTTGCAATAAGTACAGCAAAGTGCTAGTGCCCTTGATATATGAGGAGCACTTGTAAATCATTACTATGAAAAAGACAAGTACCCCAATGGGGATTTTAAAAAAAACAACTGGCATTGGATATGAATAAGATGTTCACAAAAGAAGACAAACAATAAATAAATGGATGAAAAATTATTGAACTAGTAATAAAGAAAAGTAAATTAAAACTGAAATGTGAACACCCTGAAATTTCATCAGATGGTCAAAGGTTTTATAAATTGAGGATTCCTAGTGTTGGTAGAGTATGGGAAAATGGTACTTTACAAAGTGTTGATGGAACCTTCCAGAAGGCCAGTGTGTATTTTGCAATACACATCAAAAGTGTAATGTGCATATCATTCAAGCTAGTGGCTCTACTTTTAGGAATTTATCCAAAGATAAATGGTAAGATGTATATAAAGAATGTTTGTTATGTAACTGTTCATAATAGAAAAAAACTTTTAAACAATCAAAATCTATTAATGTGATTAGTTAAAAATAAAAATCGATCGATGATTTTTCCATACAAGAGAAAAAATACTTCCATTAAATATATTATACAATTATATCTGTTGACACGGTTATCTGTCCCTAGTATAGGAAAATAGCGTAGCCAATCAGGTGAGAAACAAGCTTTGCACAAAGGCCCTATAATGGGAAAGGCTTCTGGTCCACCTGAGATTTTGTAATCAATTCTATCTTTCTAGAGTCCACCCTAAGTTAAAACTAAAGTGGAACTCCTCCAAGGCAGGGCCCCTAGCAGCCTTGTTCACTGCTGTATGCCATATTTCTTGCATAGCCCCAGCCCAGCCTGCCAAATTGAGTTGCATGACATTTCTACAAAAGTGTTTCAATGAGGGTATAAAAAGGGGTATGTGGAAGGATGTTTGCCAAATGTTAACAGTGGTGAGCTTTAGGTTGAAGGCCTTTTTCAAAATATTTTTTTAAAAGATTTTATTTATTTTACAGAGATCGATAGAAAGAGAGAGCACAAGCAGGGGGAGCTGCAGAGGGAAGAGGGAAAAGCAGGCTCCCTGGGATCCCAGGACCCTGGGATCATGACCTGAGCTGAAAGCAGCTGCTTAACTGACTGAGCCACCCAGAAGCTCCTAGGTTGAAGGATTTGAGGTAATGCTTACTTTCTTTCTTATATTTTCATGTACTATTGGAAATTTTAAGGATAAGCATGTCATCTAAAAACTTCAAAAACAAAGATCTGAATGAGAAAAGAGCACACCACTGGCCATTGGACTTGGATACATGCGGTTTACTTCTTGCAAGAGCTCTCCTCTGTTCAAAGACTCCCCAACAAGGCACCCACAGCCCACTGTCAACAGTCGCAAAGGTCGTTGGCAAATGTGTTTGTCCAGAGCTCAACAAGGAGCCTCCCCAACACCAGCATTGCAGTTTCTACTGTCCCTCCATATGTTCTTTCCCTTCTTCAACCACCTGGCAGCAGCTGCCATTCACCTTTGAACACCTGACTCGAACCTCACTTCCTCTGGAAATATCCCCAGTTCTGGTGCTTCCCCTCTGTGCCCCCGACAACACTCTCTCTATTCATCTTGTGTCCCCACCTCTCAGACTATAAATGATCCATTTACTTGCATGTCTTATCCATTCATGTGAGCTCCTGTGAGGCAGGAAGCATGTTTTATTCATCTGCTATTTTCAGGTCTAGCATCATCTGATACATAGCAAAAGCTCAACAAAAGATGGTGAATCAACCAGCAGAGAGAAGCTGATTTCTTCTGGGCTTTGCAATACAGTTGCTACCGTCCCTGAAGGAAGCTCCCACACCCCTAGGTTCTCCTGCAGCCGGCTTGGCCTAACCGCCCCCACCCCTGCTGTGCCAGGCCCTCAGCAGATACCTACTCATATGAGGGCATCCAGGTCTGAGGGATGGAGATGGTGTACGTCCCAAATATCACAAAGGCTATGGAATGCTGCCCTTCTGTGTCCTCTGACTGCCTTATACCCTCTGTGTTCAAATAAAAACAAGAGACGAGACCAGTTTAAAGTCATGTATCTGGGCACCAAAGCTTTCCGAAGGAAGAGACAGATTCCTCTGAGGCATGATTTACCCGTGGGTGGAGAACATAAAGCCCCTTTCATCACACCAATCCTCACCACCATGCAGGCATAACCTGCCCACGCATCAAAGGGCTCTGGGCAGCCCAGCACTTACATAGTCTTCCTCTGAACCCCTGAGCCGATGGCTGCCAGGTGGGTTTATGCCAAGCAAGCACTGGGCAGCCAAAGGTATACAAATGTCACCTGAGCAAAGAGAAATAATGAAAACTGGGAAGTTAGGTTGCGGACAGATTGGCACCATTTTTATCTGATTTTGTGAGGTTTCTCTCCTGGGTTAAGCAGGAATGCAAACACTAAGCTGTTCCACCTGAGCTGAGCTTTTTAAATGCTGCTGCCTTGGAATCAGAACTGTGGAAAATGATAATGTTTCCATTAACAACAAGAAATGGTGTTAGAGCAGTGTCTTTCCAGCACTTCAAAAGGCTGACAGGGTTCAGAGGTGAGGTTCTCAAGAAGTACACCTGCAACATTCAGCTTTCAGCTCATTCTCTCCCTGCCCCCGTCCAGGCCTACCACAGATTTCACTTCTGAGGATCTATTTTATGGAAAGAATCCAAAATATGGAAAAGGGAGTCCTGAGTTATTTACATAAGAAAAAAGGGAGAGGGGGAGGAAGGATCAACTAAAAAACTAAAAACCTTCCACTGAGGGATATTTAAATAATTGATTGAATTCTATTGAAGATTTTATTGTGAATTCATTAAAATCATTTTGAAGATTATGCAATAACATGCTTGCTATAAGTGCTTTTATATGACTTTTGGAGAAAGACATATTTGGGGAAAACATATTTGGGGAAGACATAAAAGTATAAAAACAGTAAGACAAAAAATGAATAATACAATCATCCAGAGATATGATATTAACATGAATGTTTTCTACATTTATAAAAATAACATCAGTTAATTTTTTAATCATATATATATATATATATATATATATATATATGTAAACATATATTCTAATAAAATAAAATGGAGACCATACTGCATACTTGTTTTTATATTCTACCTTTGGTATATAATATTCTATTTATGAGCATTAAATATTTTTTTAAATATGATTTTCAAGGGCACCTGGGTGGCTCAATCAGTTAAGTATCTGCCTTCAGCCCAGGTCATAATCTCCGTGTCCTGGGATGGAGCACTGCATTAGGCTCCCTGCCCAGTGGGGAGTCTGCTTCTCCTTTCCCCTCTTCCCCTCCCCTTGCTTGTGTGTGCACTCTCTCTCTCTCTCAAATAAATAAAATATTTTTAAAAATACATGATTTTTCAATAACTGCATAGAAGTCTATCATGGGAACATCCCACAATTTATTAGGGTGAACCATATAAAAAGATGCTTTGCAGGTCAATATTTATCAACTATCAGTAATTTTTCATGTGTTTCAACTTAGTACAGTTGGCCCTTGAACAGTGTGGGTGTTAGGGGCTTTGACCTCCTGCATAGTCAGAAATCCTTGTATAATTCTGATTCTCCAAAAACTGAACCACTAATAGCCTCTTATTGACCAGAAGCCTCAAGGATAACACAGTTGATTAACACATTTTGTATGTTATACATATTATATCTGTATTCTTACAAAAATACCTGGTTATATCTGTAACCTCAAGAAAAGAAAATGTTAAAATCATAAGGAAAATACATTTACAGCACCATATCAGTCAAAAAAAAAAAAAGTCTTCATGTGACTGGACTTCAAACCCATGTTGTTCAAGGATCAACTGTATTTATCTAACTCCTATTTGGATCCCTTGGGTTATGCTAATTACTCATAATGGAATCAATTTAAACAAATATTTAGTGCCTCTTTACTTATTTTTTATGAATAAAACTTCTAGAAGGAGAATATGTAGATAAGCACATTTTTAAGGTTCCTCAAATATTTTTCCATATCACCCTTCAGAAAACTTGTACCCATCCACATTCCCATAGCACTGTTTCTCATTCTGTTTTTACTTCACTCCAACTGCAAGAAACTCCTTATAAGTTTCTTTTTAACACATAATATTCTAGAACAAATTGCTATGTTTCCTTTCTTTCCATTTAAGATAACTGTCTCCTACTCTGGGAAACGAACTAGGGGTGGTAGAAGGGGAGAAGGGCGGGGGGTGGGAGTGAATGGGTGACGGGCACTGGGGTTTATTCTGTATGTTAGTAAATTGAACACCAATAAAAAATAAATTAAAAAAAAAAGATAACTGTCTCCCCAGAATAGCTATGAACAATTTATTTCATCAAAGCTTGTTGGTATGGAGAAAAAAAGATTTCCTGTTGAAACCCTCTCTCTGGGAAGATGAAAATTAGAAATCAGTTCTGAAGTCTGGAGTGAGGAACATACAGGATAAGTTCTGGTGCAAGGTAAACACAGCAATAGGCAGAAGCAGCGAATTTGAAATTCCAGAGTAAAATTCAGAATTCTCAAGGTTAGAGTCTAGAGAAGTGCTAGAAGTCCACCAGTTCAGACTGGAATACAGTGAAGTGCAAAGCATAAGAGCTATTAAAAGAGAGTGCTTGGATGTCTTTGGTGTTTGGCTGTGACCAGTGATGTCTCCATCTCTGCCAGAGTGACCCCAGTGTCTCAATCAGCATCCACATTGCTACAGAGACCTGGAACCTAGCTGTCACAAGATCATATGGCAACATAGTGTTGGGTGATGGGTGAAGTCTAGAGGATCAGAAATTATAAGGTGAGAGGCAGATCATTGAGAAGGTGCCCTCCTAGGGGAATTTCCACTAAATCCTTTATGTAAGCAGCAAATTAGCCACCGGTTCAGATAAATACCTTCTCAAGGGCAGTAAACAAATCTTTGGCCATTCTCACTACGTTCCCCCCAAAAAAGGAAGGAGAATACTGGGAGGTTTGAAGGGCCCAATATAGCCTGGAGGCTGCCTGAATCCTCTGTAAAGGGAATTCAAAGAGTAACTTTGTGCTCCAGAAACAACCTAAAGAAAAGGCAGAAATCCTCTAGCCAAAGTGACCCCAGGCCAACTAAAACATCACGCTGAATAAAAATACGGAGACCTTTCAGGGGGAGGCTCCATAATGGGCAACTCCAAAAGCTTCTTTGAGCCATGGCAAATCTCTGGTTCCCAATAAAACTCCAGACCCTCCAAGTTTGTTTGCCTGGGGACCTCCTCTAGGAGTACAACACAGAGTTTCCCTGGAGCTTCTCAAAGACCTTTTTCACAGATTGCCATGCCCTCACCGACAGCAAGTACATTATCAGCAGAGATGCATAAACCAGCAAACCAGCTTGGTTCAGCTCACGAACACACTTAGATCTAATTTTCCTTCTCCGAGCTCATTGGTTATAAAGACATTTGACCTTCAATAATTTGGTTTCACACATCACCAGCAACAAAATTTCATAGCTTGTCAAAGCTTCATGAATTGCTTTTGAGCTATAGGCCAGAGTCTGGAAATGACCCTAATCCCTGTCCAGTTTCCCTCCCTTTCAGCCTCTCAGATTCTTGTCCTTTCATTGGACAACCAGCAGTAAAAACAGGTGGAGACAGAAAATGGGCCCTGAAGCTTCTGCATTTCAGAAAAGATCAAGAAACTCAGATTTCGTTTCTTTTAAAAATGTTCTTCCTCCTGTTTCTGATTCAGAAGTCGTACATGCAGAATTAATTCTACATAGAACTTCTCGATTATATATAATGACTCTTCTGTTCATCCTTTCTCTTCATATAAAAATTTAAACCAGTGGTTCTTGTATTCTTTCCAAAAGTACTTATTTGGACATCTGACATATCTCCCCAGATAACCATTTCCCACTGCCATTACTGAATTCATGTACGTTAATATGACTTTTTCTACTCTATAGAGTTTAGATAACTTCATCTGAGAAGAGCTTTGAGGGTTTCAAGTTCCTGGAAGACTCACGTAAAATCTTAGAAAACATCACTGGAGTAGTACCTACTTTCAGAACTTTTTGACAAATCTTCTCTCACTTATTCTTAAATGTTACATCACAGACTTCAGATGAAGCCCCTCAAATACTGCTAATGAGTTTGAAGAATTATGTCTGGAGCATTTTTAACATTTTTTTATGTTTAGCCTGTTTACACAGTTTTGTGGTGATTTTTTAAAGTGGAAACCACAGTGAAGCTTAACTGATTTTATATTTTGTTCCCAATATACTCAGCCCCAAATTTTGAACTCCCATGGGTAATGGGCAGATCACATTTTATTAGAGGGAAAAATGGCTTTATTTTAAAATATATTTCTACTTTCAGTATGACCAAGAAATCTCCAGTCAGACTGTAGCCACAAACAGATAACTATAAAGCATGGATAAATTATACAAACATAAATAAAATATCCCAGAGTGATCTCAAGCAGATAAATTTTGGGTAAAAACTGAGATTTGAGAAAAGGGATTGATGCTGGGTAACAATCTTCCTGCTTTCTGCTTGAAGTCACGCTGAAGTCAGTATCAAACAGGGTGATTATATCTCTAATAGGTCATATTTTTAGGATGGGGGGAAGGACCAAAAGACAGAAGTGGGAGGCAACCACAGCTACAAGAAAATGAGAAGGAAATCCTGAAAGGAGTGATCCAAAGAGGGAAGATTCCCAGTTTTTTAGATACAGTCTTCCCAAGTATCTGAATGACCCATGAATCATACATGCATATGGAAGACTCCAAGCTTCTCAGCAAAAAAACAAAACATGCTAAACTGAAGATTGAGCCACCGCAAAAGAGACACCATTTGCAGTTTGAGTCACCAAGTTATTTGCCTGCTGAAACAAAACAAAAAAATAAATAACAGAATTCAGAACATCTATAACCAGTCCTTCACAATGCTCAGGTATGATTCAAAAGTTCTTGCCAAATAAAGAAATGACCCTCAACAAAATAAAGGAAAATATCCTCACAATAAATGAGAAGGCAGTAAATATCCTCTGAGAAACAGAAACTATTTTTAAAACTATAAAGAAATACTAAAACTGAAAAACAAACACTATATCTAAAATTTTAAATTCACTGACTGTGCCTAATAATACAATGGAAAATACAGAAAAGCCAGTAAGCTTGAAGAAAATTGAAAAAATCCAAACTAAAAGACAGAGGCAAACAAGAGTGGAAAAAAATGAAACAGATCTTCCTAAACCAATGGACCTGTAAAATAATTTCTTTATAAAAGGTCTAGTATGTGTGTAAATGAAATTCCATGAGGAAAGAAGAGACAGAAATGTGCATTAAAAATATTTAAAGCTAGGAGTGTCTGGGTGGCTCAGTTAAGTATCTGCCTTTGGCTTATGTCATGATCCCAGGTCCTGAGATCAAGCCATATCTCAGGCTCCTCGCTTGGCGGGAAGCCTACTTCTCCCTCTCCCTCTCCCTGTAGCTCCCCCAACTTGTATGCTCTCTTTCTCTCTCTCTCTCTCTCTCTCTATCTCTCTCTCTGTCAAATAACAAATAAAATCTTTTTAAAAAATTTAAAGCTAGGGGTGGTGGAAGGGGAGGTGGGCTGGGGGTGGGGGTGACTGGGTGACGGGCACTGAGGGGGGCAATTGATGGGATGTGCACTGGGTGTTATTCTATATGTTGGCAAATTGAACACCAATAAAAAATAAATTTTTTTAAAAAAATTTTAAGCTATAATGGCGGGATCCCTGGGTGGCGCAGTGGTTTGGCGCCTGCCTTTGGCCCAGGGCGCGATCCTGGAGACCCGGGATCGAATCCCACATTGGGCTCCTGGTGCATGGAGCCTGCTTCTCCCTCTGCCTATGTCTCTGCCTCTCTCTCTCTGTGACTATCATAAATAAATTAAAAAATAAAAAAAAAATAAAGTTATAATGGCTGAGAAATCCTACAAATTTGCTAATAAGACTTAAATTCACAGATCCAAGAAGCTCAGTGAACTCCAAGCAGGAAAACTATGCCCAGTTTTATTATAGTCAAATTGCTGAAAACAAAATAAAGAAAAATAAAGAATAAAATAAAGAAAAATAAATAAAGAAATATATTCTGAATAAAGAAAATAAAGAAATAAAATAAAAATAAAGAAAATAAAGAAAAAAATCCTGAAACCAGTAAGATAAAAACACACTACACATGGGAACCATGATTGAAATTGAATAACTTCTCCTTACAAATTACAGCAGCTGGAAGACAGTGGGGCTTTTTTTTTAAAGGACAGGTGAGGATGAGTGGTGAAAACACTCTTGACCCTGAGTGCAGTATCCAGTTAAAATATTTTTCAAGGATGAAGACAAAGACATTTTCATACGAAATAAAACTATGAGAATGTATTGTCAGCTGATATGCTAAAAAGCTAAAGGAAACTATAGGCTGAAAGGAAATGATACCAAATGGAAACTCAAGTATAAGGAAAGGAATGTAAAACACCAAAAACGATAAATATCTGAGCAAATATAAAGAAACTTTTCCCCTTTATTTTAAATTCCTAAGTGCTTACCAAAAACATAGAATAGTCTATTAGGAGTCTTAAGTTATGTTGATATAATACATGTGATAATTACAGCACAAAGGATAGGGTGATAGAATGGACTCAGCTAGTTGTACAGTTTTGACGTTTTACATGAAGTTGTACAGTAGTGACTGTATGTAGTAGAATGTGGAAAGTTAAGAATGTGCATCATAATCTTTAGAATAACACTACAAACAATGCAAAGGGGTATATATGAAAATATAACAGAGAACTATACGCACATTTTTAAAAATAATTCAAATACTTCAAAAGAAGAGAAGGACAACAAAACAAAAATAATAAAACAGTAGACCTAAATCCAACCATAGCAATAGTTTTATTAATTGCTTATGGACTAAAGAGAGGTTGTCAGAATAGATGTTTCTAAAAAGACACAGTCACCAGCAATATACTTCACATATAAGGAAACCAAGAGACAAAAAAGTATCAGTCTAAACCAAAAAACAAAACAAAAAAAATGAATTTATGAGGAAAAATTGACCGATCTCCAGAAAAGTCTTTAAGACAAAAACTTCCATAAACTTTTCAAACTCTTCCTTCAGAACATAGTGTGCAGTTCACTGATTTTAGCCAGACACCAAGGTAATTTTCTACATTCAACCTACCTCCATGAACATATAATTACTTCTCATGGAAGCAGGACATCAAATCTTATTCCCTTCGTTCTAAGTTCTCTTAAAGCAAACATACTCCATTTTACCCCCGCTCCAAGCCCAATCATCACAAAGTCTGTGCACCTCTGTCTCCTCATACACACCCTCAAAAATTCATGACCCTAACACATAGTCATTTTTGAACATTATAATCTTACTTGCCTCTTGAAAGGTTGTCTCAGACTGACTTCTATTTATGAACTAAATTATGTCAACTGGCTTTCACTTTCACAGTCTATTTTACTGTTTTCTATACAGCTGGAAGGTTTCATCTTCTCTATTTGACATAATCATTTTCTCCTCAGCCCACACAATTAACTGGAAGTGATTCTCTCTGGGAAGTTCTCTGCTGAACCAATCCATGATCTCAAGATGATGTCAGTGTGGAACGAAAACTCTTCTGTTATTACTACAGTGAGTTGGGTACGGCAACATAAATGCAAAATTCACTTCTCTAAAAAAAAAAAAAGGTGACTAGGGGCAGCTCGTGTTTTTGACTAGAATAGATATCTAGCAAGAAGGATTATTGATTTAAAGAACTAATCCCCTATGACTAATGTTATGACAAGTTACAATCTGAAGAGACACTGAAACCTTAGAATGAAAGGTATATAAGATTCATCATATGGCAGGCATAAACAATGAATTAAGCTAATAAAATTGCACAGAGCTAAAGGCTCTAAGATGTTTCCCCAGCACAACAGCTAAATGAAGTGCCTCCTTTTTTGCTTCAGAAAGATGAGTTGAGAGTAAGCTGAGGAATAAAAGTGGTTTGATAACCACAGCAGGCTTATAAATGTCAAACATGAGAGAAAAAATCAAATAGTGAAGAGGGATAAAAGTGAAAGGTAAAATTCCTACTTTCACCCGCCTCTCCCTCTGTCATTTCCTAGGCACCCCCCCCCATCCCTCATGCCCCACTCCTACTTTCCAAAGGTAAATGGTTTTAAGAGTTACTTGGCTACCATTTCAGAAATTTCTTTTTATATGTTTACTGTATGTTCTGGAGCCCCTCCCTTGCCTTTTTAAGGTAAACATTTTTTAAAAAAAATAATTTTAGATTTACAGAAAAGTTACAGAGAATTCCCATCCAGGTACCCCTATGTTTAATATTTTACATAGTCACAGTACATTTATCAAAACTAACAAATTAACATTGATATGTTACTATTATCATGAACTGAACTATACACTGTATTCAGATTTCACTAGTTTTTTCATTAATGTCCCTTTTAATTCTTTATATCCTGTGGACTCATATATATTTCTTTCATACTTTTTAGCGCAATACTACACTGTTCTTTTTAACACAATGAAATCATTTTATGTGAAAAGTTCTGAAACTTTCTGATTCACCTAATCCACACTATTTTTCCACATAAGCCTAAATAGATCCATTTCATTTTTACTATATAATATTGTAAAAATATCTCCTATTTTACTTATTGAGTCCTATTTTATACGATATTTAAGTTATTTTCATTTTTATTCTTATTCGAACAATGTTCAGTGAAATTTCTGTATATGTCTTTACGCATTGCAAGCCTATATCAGTAAGATAAATTCCTAACAGTGGAATTGTTGAGTCAAAAGTCATGTACAATTTCCAATGTGATAGACATCATCTAGTTGTTTTCCAAAAGAGTTGGAACCAATTAATACTAGTGGTAGGTTTTTTTTTTAATAAGTCACTGCATTTGTAGCAGGGGACCCACTGTCTTTTTGTGCTTGTGGTGCAGAGACCCCTTCCCCCCCTTACAGCAGGATGTTGCCTTTACATTTTGTGTATAGACACACTAACCTATAGATGTGGGACTTGAAGTTTTCGTCTTGGGTTGACGTGTTCCGATCAGACATTGACAGATAGAAGCCACAGAAATAACGAGAGGAACAACTTGAGGCTTGCTATAACATGGAAGCAGAAAATAAAAGCCAAAAATCATCAGAAAGGGAGAAAGAAAAGTGGGGACCTCAAGGAAACTATAAACTCAACACCAGGAGCTAACAAATGAGGGAAACAGACCAAGATGTATTCTTAAGGAAGAGACTGTTTCAAGAGCTTCTTGACATAAGATTCTAAGAAAATGGAATAACCGGCTGGGGATAGAAGGCTAACCCTTGTGGTCATTCTTAATATTTACCCAAAGATGTCTAGTGTACCAGCAACTGTTGGTTTTGTCAGGGACTAGCAAATGAAAGAGGTGATGATAAAAAGGAGAACGTTAAAATCCCAAGCCTGGCTTGTTCTATGCCAGAGATAGCCGAATTCTAAAAAAAAAAACAAGGTGTTTGGTTTTGTTCCCCTCTCCAGGCCTGTCCTTGGGACTTCTTCACCTCAAATCCTTTGGCAAACAGGATACTGGTCTGCTGTGGCAGATGCTGCCTCCCAGAAAGGCTTGGAGTGACCTCCAAGGTCACACATAGGTCACACGTTAGAGAGAAGAACGCTTTCTTTTTATCTCTTGGGGAATACTGCTAAAGTAGGCCTGTAGTCTTCCTCTCAAGCCTAGACCTAAAGTTTTCCTATCATTTTTGTGACAAGTAGAGTCTCCCCCATAACCCCAACCCCAATAGCACAATAAATATCAACACATTCCTAACAGAGAAGGCTGCCTCTTTCCTAATCACAGATCTGCTGGCTCCTCTGGGGTTTGTTTATGTTGAGTCACTAAGTCTATCAAGGTTAGGGCACTCGTCTTTTTAACAATGATACAGAATGTGTACACCTCTTAAACAGACCTCAAGTTTGGGGGCCATTCATTTTCAGTTACCCCCTCTCCCTGGGAAAGATCGAGAACATCATGTTTCTGTATTTAAAACAATTAGCTGAATCACTGCTGCTACTTAACATCTTATTTATTGGAAAAGGTTCATTCTTTGTCATTGTGCCTGAAGCCAACATTACAAAGGAAGCAATTATCTTAAAAATAGAAGAAATAAATTGAATAATACCAACTTACAAACTTAAAATTGAAACAATCCCCTACATGTTCTTCTTGGACAGAGCTTCCCTCATCCCAAGAGATCAGTAGGTAAATGACATCATATTTTCTCTGTTTGCACATGAATCGTGGGGGTAGGAGGGGATACAATAACATTCTTGCACCAAATAGCTTAGGCTCTCCAGTTCGTAGCTAATATATAATGAGTTTGCAACCCATGGATTTTGCAGGCTGATTCTCCATGACCTAAGGAGCCACCGTGACAGTTTCAAAGGCTACACTAATTCCTTTTTAAAATAAATGAGGGAGGGGCTGCTAAATAGGCACATTAGGAACTGAGCTATTTCCATTATCCTATTTTAAGAAAAGCACTAGACCGATGGCCTAGGTACCAGCTATTATCGACCCCTAACTTCAGAAACTCATTTACAATGAGCTTTCCATACCTATTTGGATGGGAAATGTACTATCGCTTCTCTTCTCCATGAGGCTATCAAGAAACACACTTCCAAAAATTCCCAAGGGACACATAATCATTCTTTCAAAATACCAATTTGGCTGCAGCAGCCTTCTTCACATTCGGCTAAGCAGGTCTGTGAATACTAATACAGACACCTAATGCCTTTTGGACTTTCTGGGGCTAGGAGAAACTCACCACTAGATGTAATTAGTAAGAAAGAGGAAAAAAAAAAGATAACTGTCATGGACACCAAACCAAAAATATACTAACAAACAAGTATCAGCAACATGCACTGAGTCCTTTTGTGGGAAGGGGATGATTTTATTTTTTTTTAAGATTTTATTTATTTATATATTTGCAAAAGAAAAAAGAGTAGGTAGGGGGAGGGACAGAGGGGAGAGAGAAGGAGAGAACCTCCAGCAGAGTCCCTGGTAAGCAGGGAGTCAGACATGGAACTTGATCCCAGGACCCTGAGATCACAACTTGAACCAAAACCAAGAGTTGGATATTTAACCTACTGAGCCATCCAGGCGCCCCAAAGGAGATGATTTTCTAATGTTCCAAAGTCATAAATTAGCAAGACTTTTAGGGGTCTGTGGAAGGAAAGGGGAGGATCCATAAGAAAAATCACAGATGCTGTTTTATTTCCATGACTTTTTTTTTTTTTTTTTTTTTTTTTACCTGCCAGCTCTTTCTTCTCAGTTAACATATCTGGTGTCTCCAATTCCCCTACAACAACAAAAGCAGCAACAAGCTTCTCAGTTCTTAGTCACAGGGTTACATACAGTGGAGTAGGAGGTCCTCGCCTGCTGTGGCCAGCGATGACTGTGTGAAGAATGTTCCAAAAGCCCAGCTCTCCCATGCTGGGTTTAAGATGGCGGAAAGCAGACCAAGGCCAGTGGGGGCCACTGGTAGAGGACTTTCCACTCTCTGAAATCTGCCTGCACCTCATCTCCCATGACCCCATCAGGGGCCCTTCTGCTGAGTTCTCCCAGAAAGCCCATTCATTGCTGCCTCCAGACCCTCACTCTCCTGCCTGGGTGCTGTCTCCTCACTCCATCCTCATCTAGTCTAAACTCTTTCTTCCTGGTTCAGAGGCCTTTTCCTTTCATCTCAGCCTGCTCTGAGCTCCTCCTATGTCACTCACCTCACAGCACAGTAAGACACTGAGAAAGGGATCACATTCGTGTAACTTTTATCATGGCATATTTTTTATAATTGTTCTATTCTGCTACTGATTATTGTTGTCAATCTCTTACTATCCCTAATTCATGAATTAAACTTTATTATAGAAACATATGCATTAAAAAAAATCATACATATAGGCTTTGGTACTATCATCCTTCCAGGTCGCCACCAAGGTTCTGGGGACACATCCCCCACAGGTAAGGGGAGACCTCCGTGACAATACTTACATAGGGATGTAGGTATGTATTGAGTATTCACTACGTACTAGGGCCCATGCCAAGCAGTTCATACATATTATTTAATTTTCCCAGCCCTCCTCATCTATTTTACATTTAGGACACTGTGGTTATAGAGCTAGTAAGTGACAGGGATGAGATTTTAACCTACTTCTGTCATCAGTGAAGTCCATCTTCTTCTCCATATTCTATATTCCATTCTCTGGGCTACCTCACAATATACTTGCATTGAACCTTTTCTATATCATTTTGTATTTTATTCTATGTGCTTATGCCCCATATACATGATAGCAGTGACTCCTTCAGTGAGTAGGGATCATGTGTTACATGTGTGTACACTCACCATTTTGTCTGCCATGGGGCTAGGCACTTAGTAGCTCCCTAATGTTTGTGAATGGATATAGGAGAAATGGATGTGCATACTTCTTCAAAGTTCTCAAAGGGTTTTACTAGAATGACCTTTCTAGACTGTGGGGCTGGAGTAGGGAGGGCAGGTGGTGGTGATGTGGGGAAAGAGCTCCCAAACAGTCATTAAATCATCATGCTTGGGTTCTCTACGGTTCTCTCAACCCCTCGGTAATAAGGGAGGCCACGTGAAACCTGGCATAGATGCGGTGCCAGAGAAATCCCCAGGATGTACCCTCTCTGCCACAAAAGCAGGGTGGCTATGGCAATCATTTTTCCTCACATTTCTCGGAGGGGCCAAGGTCACTTCAGCCAATCTGCTCCAGGACAGAACTTAAGCATTTTCCTGGGCTCCTTTGCAAAGTTTTAAATGGCTTAGTTAGATCATTGGGAACCAGTGCCAAATGAAATCTTTCTGATTGCCCTGCTATTAGGAGGCCACTGCATTATAAACCTTCAGAGCTTTAGCCATAAAATAATTTCAAATGCAATGTCAAGAGAAGAGTTTTAACGTGTAATAAATAAAACTAAGAAGATGCATAAAGATTAAAGGGCGGATCAACGAATGTGAATGGCATACACCTTCATCAGCTGGGTTACTTCACCTTGCTAGCCTCAGTCTCCCCACCTCCTTCATTCTCCAGTCCCCTCCTAGAGGTCACCAGAGATTCACTGATGGCCTGAGCTTCCATGTAAATATACTGTATGTTCCTAAAATCCTCCCCCCTACACACACCCATTACAAATGGGTTTCTTTTTTTTTTTTTTTTTTTTTAATTGGTGTTCAATTTACTAACATACAGAATAACACCCAGTGCCCGTCACCCTACAAATGGGTTTCATTCAGATGCTTCTGTGAGGGCAACTGACCACATTTTAAAGAAAAAAGAATGGGAGGAGAGAATGGTTTTCTGAGTTACAGGAAGCAAAGCCAGAAACAGTTCAGGCTCCTGATTCAAAATCTGCTGCTCATCCACTGAGCCACCTGCTTCCCTTTATAAGTACTTAAAAGAAAAGGGCTGTACCTCATTTCTCATCAAGGAGAGCAGTACCTTTGTAATAACTTATAAAGTGACTTGAATCAGAGAAGGACAAACATTATATGGTCTCACTCATTTGGGGAATATAAAAAATAGAGAAAGGGAATAAAGGGGAAAGGAGAGAAAATGAGTGGGAAATATCAGAGAGGGAGACAGAACATGAGACACTCCTAACTCTGGGAAACAAACAGGGGGTAGTGGAAGGGGAGGTGGGTGGGGGGACGGGGTAACTGTGTGATGGGCACTGAAGGGGGCACTTGATGGGATGAACACTGGATATTATGCTGTATGTTGGCAAATTGAACTCCAATTAAAAAAAGAAAGAAAAAATAAAATAAATAAAATAAAGTGACTTGAGAAAATCCTTTGCTATCCCAAATTACCATAATTTTCACGTCAGTTATGCATTAAGAATGTACTTAATGCATTTTTTAAGTGACAAAGTGCCAGCAAAGAATACAAGACTCAATAAAGAGAAAAAAGGCCATAGTTCACACTAAATCTTCACGCCAGGCCATTTGGCCAAAACGTCCTTACTTTTTACATTCTCATATCTCTATTTCCCATGGGTCTCCTTCTCCCCTTATGGTACCCCCACACTGTCTGCAGCCTCTTCTGGTCCCCTCTAGAAGCCAACACTTTCACCCCCTCTCCTTTCTCTGCTTGATTCTCTAACATTCCAGGGGCCAGGAAACAAGACACCCAAGCCTTTAAAATCAGGAAGAAAGTTTCAGGACTCACGGGGACCTAGGCTGCCCTTCTGAGGAAAGGACATGGGCTTGTGTCACTTGCTAGTTGGTAGGCGCTCAGCTGAGTCACAGACAGGTGAGGCTATCAGATTCCTCTCTTTCAGCCCTAGGAAGCTTTGCTCTATCTAGAAGGCAACATCATTTAGGTTTCTAGAAGGGACCCTCCTGATACCATACACTACTTCATTCTTAATCCGTGGAAAATAGTCATGGCACAGTTAAAGCATCATGCTGGAAACAGGTCATGAAGAAAGTCACCTTCTAGAAAGGCATCTCCAATGAGATTCTTCATTGTGTCTGGGGCCTTGCCAAGAAGCAGTGACCAGGTTAGTCCTACATCTAGAAATAACTGGGGGTGGGGACAGGGATCTGAGCTTGGGGACAAGAATCCCAAAGCTAACTTTTGGGGTTTTGATCACAAGCAGGATAAAGCCCTATAGAAATAACACTGGGTATTAGGAATAAAATGGTTCCTTTCTCAAGGAAACAGCTAGAAAGGAAAGCTACCAAGCTACATCCTAAAAGCCTTTTAGTCCTTTGGGACTAAATTCGAGTCATCAAAATCTCATTTCTCTGGAAATGAATTGTTCATTATAATTATTACACTCGAATTGTCCGTTATATCTGTTCCTCAAACCTCACCCATGACTTACACCCTCCAGGAAGCCTTCCATAAAGCCCTCCCCACCTTGGGTTAGGTGCTGCTCCTCTACCACCCAACACCCTGTCCTTCACCTCATCTGGAGGGTCAGCTCCATGAGAACAAGGCTTGTATCTTTTGGCTCCTAACTTCAGTACCTAGAATTGTATCTTGGGCATGGTATGTTTAAATGAAAAAGTAAATGAATGAAAGAATCTTTGCATTTTCTTAACCTAGTCTCTCCTTCCACCAAAGAGCTAATTTTGGTGCATTCTCATAATGCAGCAGAGGGCAGGGCATGGTGACATCACTCTAAGACAAAAGCACCGAGGTTGTAAGCAGATCCCAAAGAGACTATTGTCCACAGACAGCCACGGAGGTTTCTCCTTCCCCTGAGGATGATTAAAGTAGCCCGCAACCGTGTGGGTATTTTCTCAGCTTCCCACTGGGCTCGATGGACCCTGCACAGATACACTATATGTGACCTTGGAACCACATCTGCCCTTTGTTACTGGGACACAAGAGACAGGGTTGGGCTGTGTGGTGGCCTGGTCTGCGAAGCCTGGAGGGATGAGATTGATGTTCTATGCTCAAGGCTCCAAGGACAACATGAGCTATTCTTGAGCACAGGGTGAGTGAGACCTCAGCCCCGTGGTGACCTACACAGGAATTCAAGCTCTGCACTGTGAAGTTATCGTGTACCTTTCCTAAGGTCTTAATTCAATCTTTGGTAAGGAAAAAAAAAAAAAAAAAGAATGGCATTTTCCATTGAGGGCTCCGAGTAAAATCAGAAATACTTTCTGCTGCTGGGGGGCAGGGGTAAGAGGAGCAGCTGAACTGTAATGGGTCCTTAAACAGGCCGCACAGCCACAGGAAAAGCTATTTGGAAGGTATATTTTTATTAGTCCTTCTTTTAAAGACTTGCAAGATTTTAAAGGAACCACATGAATTCTGTTTTTAACTTGCGTAAAAGCCTGCAGTTAATTTTTATGAGAGATTTCAAATCCCTGAAAAACAGGTTTGGTAAAATCTCTGATGAGACATGAACAGCAAAGTTAGGGAGACCTCAGAAGAAAATCAAGATTTGGATATCCTTTGTATATTTTCCCTGAAAAACTGGGGTCATTTTTTTTGGTAAATCATATTTAAAGGATAGCAAACCATGCTTAACAACTGAATTTTAATCCTTTCATGGAAAATGCCAACCATGACTGACTTTCTACTGACCTTTAATGGGTAGGTATAAACCATCAGCCTAGTTACTTTCAGATTAAAGAGTTTTCTTAGTTTGTGATACACGATGTTGAAAGAAAACTTCATAAAACACACCATAAATTCATGTCCTCCTCCTTCATTCCTAAAAGTCTTCACCCAATTGAGATTTTCTGTTTCTATTCCTCACATCAGCAGAAGGCATGACGTGGCCAACTGAAGTCCCTCAACATACCTGAGCCCTGACTTGATCTCTGTCTATACATTAAAGTCAATTAAAGCAAACACATTTAAAAGAAATTTGGGGGGATGCCTGGGTGGCTCAGTGGTTGAGCGTCTGCCTTTGGCCCAGGGCGTGATCCCAGAATCCCAGGATCGAGTCCCACATCGGGCTCCCTGCATGGAGCCTGCTTCTCCCTCTGCCTGTGTCTCTGCCTCTCTCTCTGTCTCTCATGAATAAATAAAATCTTAAAAAAAAAATTTTTTTTTCTAATTAGGCACTAGCCAGTAGTCTCCTTAGAGTCAATTAGTTATTTAACTAATGCTAATTTCCCCACAATGATCTCTGGTTTGATAGAAGTTACTGGGGAAATCAAATGATCCTCCTGACAGATTAGTGTATATAAACACATCATAAAAGGACAAGCATAAGAACTAAAGCCGGATTTTTTTTTCTCTCTCTCTCACCCTCTCCTTAGTGTGAGCCAAAAGAGTGGAAGGCCAAAATGCAGAGTCCTGGCTCCTTCTGAAGAGCCAATTCAGCACATACAGTATCTCTGCAGGTCCTTCACACCACCAGAATAAACTGTCATTCAGGAGGCCAGGACCAGCAGACTGCGTGTTGAAGAGGTGAGAATGAGGGCTCCGAGCCAGGACAGTGTCTGTGTCACAGCACTAGGCCCAAGCAGCAGTACACCAGGTAATGAAATGCTCAGGACTTGGGTCCGGTCAGATGTTGAGGCTCAGATTTCCCTCCATCACCTCCAGACCCTTGCATCCTCTGTACTTCCTACATTTGCCCACCTTCTCCACCCTGGAAGCCCAGTCCCCAAACAAGCTATATCTGGAAACTGCTTAGCTTGTGGCCAGGATGTGAAATATTTTAAACATTCTAACCCTGCAACAACAGCGATCAGTGGTTTTATTTTATGTCCACACTCAAGTGTGAGGACCAAATGTAAATAAATGTTTAATCACAACATTATTCCCAAAATGGCAGGAGGATATATTTTAAGATTTGGGAAGAAGGGGTCGTTGTTAAGCGTCTCCAAGGAATCAAGGTTGGGAGCAGGAAGTAAAGGTTGATCCGAATAAGGGATTGTGTTAGCTTCTGCTACACTGGCCACGTACACTATGGATGGGCACATGCGGGTGAACGGACAGCTTAGTCCACAGCAGAGTTTGAAAGGATAGCTGAAGGAGATGGAATTAAGCCATTATGGAAAGTACAAAAATGTTGTGGCCGTGCAGAATTTGCCATACATGAACATAGTCTCCTTTTCCAACATTTATCAAATCCATTTACATGTTTTCTCAGCTGTTTGCCTAGACAACAACAGATTCCATTAGAATCCTGGAATCCCAAAATGTCTGATACAATCCATTCCAACGATTTTCATTTGACAGATGGAAGACCTAAGGTCCAGAGAAAGCGACTTTCCCTGGATTATTGAAGTTTTCTGTTCTTCTAAGAGTTTAACAGTACAAAATGCAAAAACCTCTGTGACTTAGGGCAGGGAAGCCAGGGTAAGGTGGTGTGTTTGAATCCTGGCCAATAGCATGATTTTTTTTTATAAATTTATTTTTTATTGGTGTTCAATTTTTTAACATATAGAATAACTCCCAGTGCTCATCCCATCAAGTGCCCCCCTCAGTGTCCGTCACCCAGTCATCCCCACCCTCCGCCCTCCTCCCCTTCCACCACCCCTAGTTTGTTTCCCAGAGTTAGGAGTCTTCCATGTTCTGTCTCCCTTTCTGGTATTTCCCACTTATTTTTTCTCCTTTTCCCTTTATTCCCTTTATTTTTATATTCCCCAAATGAATGAGACCATATAATGTATTATGCTGAGTGAAATAAGTCAATCGGAGAAGGCCAACTGCATGATCTTTAACAATGCCACTCATTTCCCTGAACCTTAGTTTCCTAACTTCCAACTACTAGGATGATAGCACGTACCTCAGAGGGTAGTCATGAGAATTAAATGAGAAAATGTATCTAAAGCATTAAGTACAGTGCCTGGTACCTGCGAGGTGTCTATAATTATTACTGTAGTTATTACCTCTACTAATAGCATAATAATCTATGGATTCGTGAAGTCAGGAGTCAACATAAATAATATTACAACAATAATAAAACTAGAATTTGAGCATGAGCCTGGGCACTTTACTAACTGCTTTAAGTACAGTATCTAATTCCAATCCTCCCAATTCTAGCGCTAAGGAAACCTCTCCTTAGAGATGCTGTAAAATTGGTTCAAAATCTGGTAAAGATCTTCCTGAGCTCTGAACCTAGCTATCTCAGACTCCAGAATGCAGATGACTATTCTGAAGCAAGACATTAATCATCTATAGATTAAGGAGAAATTTTTTTTAAAAAGGAAAATCTTTAATTTTATGGGTGAGGTCCTTTTCCCCATTTCCCAACTAAGAAAGGTGAAAGGCTGCATTTTAGAGCAAAATGGGCCAGTATCAATCATTTCACTTAACCGTGTCAGACTTTTATAATAAATGTTTTGGCTAAGTGTAAGGTCATTCAATGTCAGTTCGATACCCTTTAACAGGGAGCTAAAAGTCAATCCTGCCATCTTGAGATTTATCTCTGATGTACACTAAAATTGCTTGGTTTTCTATTGATTGAGCATTTGTAATACAAAAGCTTGAAAATTGGCTGCTATTTATTTGATGTGTCCCTGTATCCATTAAACTTGGAGCAGTGTTATTTGCTGTTTTAATGTGTCCTGAAGCTTCCCAAATCTGTCCTTCTTAATTGTGTGGGAAAATGTCATTTGTTTGGAAAATGGTAATCAATTGAGGGTTACTCTTTTCCCACATGTGGGTATTGGGAGATTTTATTTATGCAAGCCGTTAAGCAGGTTAACTTTACCTGCCCCATCCTTACGGATGATGTGGGAGATGGGGCACGGGTGAGGCATGCTTCTCAGGGGGTGCTCAAAGCCCTCTCAAAAGGTTGCATCTTCAGTCAAAAGGCTCACACATTACACAACGTTGGAAGAGGGTGCCTTAAATTGTGAAATCTGTGAGGGATCTCATTTTTCTGGAACTCCCTGACATCTGAGCCCTCATGCTGCTGGAAGGGGTCCAAGAGCAGCATAAAATTAGGGCTGGTCCTGTCTGAACTGAGTCCAGATCATTTCAAAGTGACTCAAGGCTGGGAAATAAATATTGAACCTAGTTAAATGTTGCTTGAGATTATGCTTGGCACTGGGTGTCCAGTCACTGATTTACTCTTTGGTTACATGGGTTATTTTGAGCTCCAATGGATATGCCAGGGGAGATGCATTCAATGGCAGCAATTATTTGCAAGCCCGGTTGCATTTCTGACACATTTAGCAGAATATAATGTAAAGATTTATGGGATGGTATTGGGTGGGTGGAGAAGACATAAAAGTCTTTGGTTTCATGCTACTTTGCATTCAGCTTCCCCACTCCTTCTCTCCTGTAACTTACCTTTCTTGAATAAACTTTCTTCCTCTCTTTTCTTTTCTTTGGTTCATTCATTCGTTCATTCTTTCCTTCTACCTATCTTTCTCTCTCTCCTCCCTTCCTGTCTTTCTTCTTCCTTTCCTTCTTTGGACATGAACTTATAAACTACAAACAGTAAGAAGTCAGAATCAAAGAAGTCAAAAGGAAGACTTGCAATGATCTGTGTAGTTCATGCTGGCCCCTTTAAATTGCCAAAAGATGTGGGGGTAGCTATTTGGAAAAGAAATGTTTTAAATGGCCAGTTACGTATTTAATAAATAGACTTTGAAGCAAGGTACAGCCACACCCCTGCTGTGTTGACCTGTGGCATTTTCAGATTGGGATGGATGTCAGGTTTGGTACATGAGGGCCACACATGGAAGCCACGCTCAGTCCCAGCCCTCTGCCTTTCCCTCCTTTAGCAAGAGCAGATGCTCCCCAGAGCTGAGTTTGATCTTGCTGTGTGATCTGAGGCTTTGGCTGCTGTGACCAGCCCCAGGCCAGCCAGGTATTGGAGGAGCATTCTACTAAGAGCAGCCTTTGGAGTCAGCCCCACGTGGGACTTGTGATTTGCACTACGTTAACTGTTGACTGTGGACAATCGACCTAAAACTCTCTAATCTCAGTTTATCTCTAAAATGAGGATGGTTTGAGTTCCTGCTTCACGAGGCTATTGTGAAGATTTAATGGGTTAATGCGTGTAAAGTGCTTAGTTCAGCACCTGGCACGCAGCAAACAGTAAGTGGTAGAAATTATCATAACTCTCCAAATGTCAAACCACCTCACTTTTGGAAAGGCCTGCAGACTCTGAGCACAGATGGAACCACAGCCCTCTGCCTCTACAGACCCCAGCCCACCGATGAGGCAGCTCAAAGGCCTGGCGGGGGTGGGAATTGGGGGGCAGAGCAAGGGGGCCACCCCGGCAGTCAGGCAGGAACCCCCTTCCAAGGACATACACCTATTCCTTGGGCCCTTGCCCCACACAATTTAAAGCACAGGTCTTTCTAACATGCTTATCTTTTGAAAAATTAGACACGGGACAACAGAGTATAGATTAAACCCTGTTAGGAGAAAAATCAATAAGGAATATCTGTTCAACAAAGCTCCAGACTTAGACTGTCTTCTTTCAAGAACTACTTGATCCAACTTAAATCCAGGAGCCACCCTTTGCGCGTTTGTAAGATTTTCTAGTTCCCAATGCACGTCCCCATACCTTATCTTACTTGAGCCTTCCCAAAGGTGGGTATTGTGAACTTCACAGTAAAAATCTGATACTCAGGAGTTTCCAGTCAAGTCACTCCGCTAATACCTGGTTGAGTTCTTTCTTGACCCCAGGTCCCTAGCACTACACCAGTCCATTTGCTCTCCGCACCCCAACCCCTACCACACTCACCACCTGGCACTCATTAGGAACATGCCCAATGCAGAGGCTCTGAAGAAGGGCACAAGCTAAATGGGGTGTAAAAAAAAAAAAAAAAAAAACTCCAGTTTTAAAATCTAGTCATGAATATGTACCAGATGCAAAAGGACTTTGTGGAAAGAAACAAGAGTCCAAGAATTTCTGGAGGGCCCTTCACTGGTGAGCAGCAGGAACCGGACTAGAGACGAGGGGGTGATTTCCTTTGTGAGCCAGGTGAATATACACACCGTGGTGATTTTAATGACAGTATGTCCCATAGACCTCAGACATAAAATAATAGTTTCACCAAATGTATAAATGCATGGAGATTTTACCGAAGTAGATTAGCTCCTGCTCTCCCAGCCACAATCAATTATTTCTACCCTTCCAAATACAACCCTTGCTGAATCCCCTTGTCTTGCTCTCCCTATGCTAAGTGGGGAGGAAAGATCGGAGCTGGTCCAAAGAGCAGTGCTCACAAAGACAGGCAAAATGATCCAGTGATGTCTGTTCCCTCTCGCCTTTCCTGTCACCTGGATAATGAAGACGAACAGCGATTAATGGCTCTTGGTAACCATGTATGGACTGTTCATCAGAGAACGCATGATCTAAACCAGAGCTATGAAATGATTATTTCAACCCCCCCGCCCCCGCCAGAGCCCTGTCCCAGCCAGACCTGAATCTGCAGAGGTAGATGTGGAGGCGAGGGCCTCTGCACAGTTTCCAGAGGAGCCCGAGTCCTTGACTCTGTCATTGTAGGGAGCACAGGGGGACTATCTTTCTAGGGTATGTTCCTAAGTGGTTTTCTTTCCTCATTTTTAGCCCAGGATAACAGAGCTTCTTTCCCGTGCAGAAAACACACCCCTCCCCTCCACGTGGTGAGAGAGCGCTCAACACAACCTCTTCCTAAGCTAACGTAACTGATGGGGCTCTCTTAAGCAGCCGCCGGACTACAGCTGAGGCCAACTGGAGCATGCCCGATGACGTCCACAGATCCCAAGGTTTGATTTCATTCATGTCTGCAGATAAATCAGCTGGGCAATTGCTGGCAGTGTTTAACTTGCCTTGGTGGGTCAGATGAGGAAGCTGTTACAAGTCCAAAGGCCACCCAGGGAGGGTTCTTGGCCTCTGCCAACAGTAAGATTCCCATGGCTGCTCTGGAGTTGACCCCACCAGCACAGAGGGAGGCCTCTGCTGGCAAGCCATCGGGTTTTCTGGACGGGGTGTGGCCTCCTGCTGTTACCAGGACACACATCTCCACTACAACCACAGACAGCTAAGGTGCCTTGGACTTTGAGTCAGGGCTGGAGGATGGCAGTCAGAACCTCCTTCCCAGGGAGCTTAGTAGGCTTCTTCCCCCACCCCCAGGTTGTTGCTCCTACTCCGGGTGCTGTGTGACAGTGAAGCGCAGGGGTTACAAGTTGGGCCACAAGGTTTGAGTCCCAGCTCTGTCCATGAGAGGTGCTGTGGGGTTAAATGACCCAACCGGCATAATGGCTTAGAACAGCACCTGAGTCAACGGGGAGTCCTCTTAGGTTTGATTTCTGCCTTCCCAGGCACTGAGCCCACCCCCTTCCCTCCCAGAGGCCGCAACCTGCCTGCCCCGTCGGGGCAGTGCTCCTGCTCTCAGCCACTCCTCCCTTTGCCCTTGGGAAACCTGCCTTCGGCTGCCTTGTGGAAAAATCCACAGCTCCGCCTGAGGATTTAGTGCACTGTCCAACAGGAGCGTTTTTATTCCATAGGATGGCAAAACTTTAGCTACAAGGAACAAATTCCTAGGAGGGAATCTCAGATATTCTTGGTCTGCAGGTGGAAAACGTGCTGGAGAATAGCAAAGAATAGAGCATAGTTAAGAATAGGAAGCAGGCCAAGGCCTCATAACTTCACATTAATTTTAGGATAAGAAGAGCACACATGATGGGTTTTGTAGGGAGAGTCAAGAAGAATGGAAGAGATGATACCATGAAGTCCTTTCCAGAAAAAAATAGGGTTGACATGGACCTGGTATTCACAGATGGGGGCCAAGATGTGGATACCCTGCTGCCAGCCCTCGCTAGCCTAGGGTTAACTGGTCACCTATAGGCTCTGGAGTTTTGGTGAAGGATGAGGAAGCTAAACTTTCACTTCCTTGAGTTTTCACGTATCCAAGGGCACAAGCAACTTAGAGGCACCTTGGTAAGTCTATTCTCTGCAATTTCCTGGGACCAGCACAGCCACATCCATGACCTCTCTGTTCCTCTTTACCTCGCTTATGTCTCCTCACACATTCACACATACTCCCACCCTTACTAGGTTTGAGAGAAAGGGACTAGAGAAACACAGACTCTAGAGACAATGAGTGGCCAGGAGTTGCTGGCCCGGAGTGATCCCATGTGCCCACAGATATAGGCAAGAGCATCACCTCAGGCCCACCGCCTCGCTCTCTGCTACCAGTCTGCCATCTTGCGGGTGGACAGTGACAATCCCCTTCCATCTGAGTCCTTCTACCTCATACTCAGGTCACCATAAGCCTGTGACTGGCCATACAGGGCTGAGAAGGACTGGTCAGAAGGAAATGAAGTAGAATGAGGGAATCCAGGCACCCCTGGCCCCCACCAGGTGGAACATTATCCTCTTGGAATTGTAATGTCCTCCCTGTGGTGAGGGGAGCCTCTGCCCTCTGCCCATCAAATGAGTAGCCCACCAGGGCTCCAGTTCCTGGAGGGAGAACCTTAGCCTGTTCCGACTAACTTCATGCAGCACAAAGCCCAGCCCATTTCTCTGTAGCTCTGGGCATTTAACAAATGCTTTTAATGATGATGATGCAACCCTCTCTGCCCAGATCTGTCCGGGTCCCTAAGGCATGAAATGGTCCCCTGAGAAACATATATTATCTGGAGCTTTCCCTTTTGCTTAATTATATTGTACTAATGTTCTTTTCCACAGGATTTCTCCTCCCCTGACTCCTCCACCCAAAGCCGGCTTCACTGTGGGTTGGATTTACATAAAAGACCGGCACATGATAATTGTGATGATTGATCACCGAAGTTTCCTTGGGTTCAGATTGTTTCCTAATGTGGGTCATTTTTCATCATAAAGAGTCGGCTGATAATGATGTCATTTCCATTGCTTGAATTTCGAGGCAGTGGCCACATATCAGAGTTTAACTGACTGTCTATAGGGCAGCAAAACCGTGTCGTTATCAGTTTAAAGCAGTTGCTACTTTACTTGTGGGGACAAAGTGAGAATTGGGGCCTCCTGCAACTCATCGCACAAGAGCAGGGATGCCAGGAATACAAACCTGTACCAGGAGCCGTGGGGCGGGGTGGGGTGGGGGGGGAGGGCAGGGGAGCAAACCCGTTTTGTGTGAAGCTGCGTGGTAGGCATCAGATAAAAACAAGAATCACACTTGACAGAAAAGAAGGCACAGTGCTGATCACTGGACACCTTAAATGTCCCCCCCGCCCCGCCCCAGTCATGTAACCGTGATCCCATGGCAAGATTAACAAGCAAGAACTGCAATCACTCATGAAGCTCTGAAATAAAAGCCACGAACCAGACGAGCCCATCAACACACCTCCCACTAAGTGACTGGAACCAGGATGGAGCTGGAATCTGACCTCCAGTTTTGCGGGTGAAATATGGATGTGAAATGAAATGATGTTCCATGCGTGCTTAAAACCAAACGCCGCACCATTAAAATTGCAGGGCCCGCAGGTCCTAAATCACTGCTGCCCTAGAAGGTTCTGTTCTCTGCCATTTGCCCCTAACCACCTTCCCACGCAGCTCTGGCTTCCCCAGCCCCTCCAGGATGTCCTGAAGATACTGGAGGTCGTCAGCTCACCCCCATGCTACCTTCCACGGCCTTTCTCACCCAACCCGACGTGGTGTCCCTCCTCTGCGCTCTTTAGTTTGAAAAATGTCTCACTTCAGAAAAATCTTAAGTGAAATGATCTCTGCTTCCCCTAGAGTCACTGCTCGCTCCCACTGTCTCAAATTTGCTTCCTTCTCTGTACACATACATACACATATGATCATGTCACCACTGGAGAAAGAGGGGCTTCACCTCCATGACTTCATGACACTTCCATCCCTACATACTTCAGGGTGTATCTGGAAAGAACTAACAGATTCCCTTCATTTCCACAGTCCAGTTCCCTCGTTCAAGAAATTTAACATTGAACGGCACCTAGTGGCCCAGTCACTTAAGTGTCTGCCTTCAGCTCAGGTCAGGATCCTGGGGGCCTGGGATCGAGCCCCGCATCTGGCTCCCTGCTCAGCAGAGAGTCTCCTTCTCCCTTTCCTTCTGGTCCTCTCTCCTGCTCCTGCTATCAAATAAATAAAATCTTTAAAAAGAGAAAAAAAATGAGCATTGATATAATGCTATTATGTAATACTTAATTAAATTAATACTTAATTTAGCCCTCCAGTTGTCCCTATAAAGCCTTACATAGCTGATTTAAATGTGTATGTGTGTATCTATAAATATACATATACACTTAAGCTATATTTAATATAATTTAAATTATATATATATATACAATATATAATATAGATATCTATAGATATATCTCCTGGATTTAATCAAGACTCTCCCATCACATTTAGTTGACATGTCTCTTTACTTTGGTCTCCTTTTTGCTTTGTTTTGGTTTTGCTTTGCTTTGCTTTGGTTTTGTGGTACTGGTTTGATCTTCACAGTTTCAGTACAGATTCATTCTTTTTTTTTTTTTTTAAGATTCTATTTATTTATTCATGAGAGACACAGAGAGAGAGGCAGAGGGAGGAGAAGCAGGTTCCAAAGGAGCCCGATGTGGAACTCAATCCTGGAACTCTAGGATCAGGCTCTGAGGCAGACGCTCAACCACTGAACCACCCGGGCATTCCCAGACTCATTATTTAAAAAAAAAAAAATGTATTTCTTAATATAATGGAGATACATCAAGAGGACATCAGATCTAGCTCAAAGGAATTCCCACTAGGAAAATGGACATTATTTGAATATCAAAATGGCTAATGAGAGACATGGCTATATAAGACATTGGGGGAAAAAGAATACATTCTGATATGAAAAAAATAAATGAGAAAGAGACAGGAAAGCTCTTCATTAAAGAAGAATAACTAATAAGTGAGGAAGGAAATTAGCAAATTACCATTTTATGACCATCATAGTAAAAATTCAGGCAAGAACCATCACCTCCTGTCCATATTTATATCTCTTCTCTCCCATAATGAAAACCCGAGTTCCCAGCAAACCCAGTACTTTTGCCCGTTCGTTCAGTCCTGCAATACACACATTTTCAATACTGCTACATCATTGCCATTAATGAGAGCTTAAGTAAAGTTCAAGATCTCTTTGCAATTTTTGTTCTTAGGAAATACCATGCTGTGAATACATGGTCAGAATATGACACTTAGAAGTTACTTGAATATTTTTTCTAATGTGTAATTTTCATCTATTTGATATAAAGGTACATTCTTCTTTTTCTGGTTAAATTCATTATCTGTCTTTTTTTCCATATTTTATTCTTATTTAATTTTATTTTTAGACATGTAAACCATTAATGGCTTCTAAGTCAAAGCCAAATCAAGAGGTATACTCAAGTGAGGTCCTACTACCCCTTGCACTTGGTTCCATTCACCCCTAAAGATAACTAATTTAATTCGTTTCTGGCTTATTTTTCTTGTTTCTTTTTATAAAAATAAGCAGGTTCAACAACGATGTTTAAAGCCATCATCAATATTATGCTGAGTGAAGTAAGTCAGTCGGAGAAGGACAAGCATTATATGTTCTCATTCATTTGGGGAATATAAATAATAGTGAAAGGGAATATAAGGGAAGGGAGAAGAAATGTGTGGGAAATATCAGAAAGGGAGACAGAACGTAAAGACTGCTAACTCTGGGAAACGAACTAGGGGTGGTGGAAGGGGAGGAGGGCGGGGGGTGGGAGTGAATGGGTGACGGGCACTGGGTGTTATTCTGTATGTTAGTAAATTGAACACCAATAAAAAATAAATTAAAAAAAAAAGCCATCATAAAAAAAAAAAAGCCATCATCAGGGGCACCTGGGTGGCTCAGTTGCTTGAGCCACCAACTCGATTTCCAGGCACGTCATGATCTCAGGGCCGTGGGATCAAGGCCCTGGCTGGATCAAGCAGTCAAACTCCGTGTGGGATGAGCACCACATGGGATCAAACCCCCACTGGATCTGAGCGCCCAATGGATCCGAGCCCCCTTCAGATCGAGCCCCCATCAGGCTCTGTGCTCAGCGTGGAGTCTGCTTGTTTCTCCCCCTCCTGCCTCTCTCTCTCTCTCTCTCTCTCTCTCTCTCAAGTAAATAAATAAATAAAATCTTTAAATTAAAAAAAAAAAGCCATTAACATTTGCACTCCTTTCATAATAATGGTTTTCAAGTTTTGGAAGCCTATATGAGAAAATTTCAGAACATAAATTCATTCCAAAAAAATCCCTTCCTGCTTCCAGCTTGGAGTTAGAAGTATCTTTCTTTCCTTTTCAAAAGACATCAGAAAAGGTGAATAGCAGGGAATAGGGACAATGAGGGAGGCCAAACCCAGCCATGTGACTTATAGGGCTAAGTGACATCAAGTTCCACAAAATATGTATTTTTTTGTCTGAACAGCAAGAGAAAGCAAGCAACTTGCCCCATTACTATTCTCTTGTTACTGGTATGATCGAAATAACCCACCAAGCTACGGTACTTCTTAGGCTAAAAACAAATCTGATCATATTACTCTCCAGCTGAAAACCCTCCCACGGCTCCCCACTGCCTCCAGAATAATCCCCCAATCTACACAGTCTTCAGAGTAGGCTGCTCTCTCTGCCTATGGCAGGCTCACACAAGTGCACATGCACACAAGTGCACATCCACCTGCACACGCTAGTGATTTTCAGCAGCGTGGTTCTTTTCTCACTTTGCTATTTGCTTTGCTCACACTGATCCCACTACCTCAAATGCTCTACCCCATGTGAGCCAGGACATCAGGTGGATGGGTTTCACTTTGCTCAGCCCCATGAAACAAGTCTGCTCGATGAGCCTGAGGAGGCCTCTGATACTGCAAGGCTCCTCACGTCTGAAACTTGTGTATTGGGTTTGTAACGGATCTTCTGAGACTGCAATGATGCCCAACACAAGAAAGAGGTGTTATAGGAAATGGGATTGGCAAGTTTAGCCTTCAAGACAAGGACAGACAGACACAGGCCCATTGCTGTGACAACAGACTGAGCCCCAGCCGATAGGGCCCTGCACTGTGAGGCATCTCTGAACCCTCCTGATGGTGAGGTCCACGGTCTCCCACCAAGTGCCTTTCCTGGCTCAGGCCTCTCAACTGCCAATCCTGCAAATGTATGGCTCCATCGGCATCCTCAACTCTACTTTGCTTTTTATGTATTCCAACTAGGCTAGCAAATTAACAGTCTCTTGGGAGATTTCTTCATTTGAATGCTCTTTGTGCACTCATTTCTTGGATTCTACGTCAGACCTTATATGGCACTATAATAAGCCCATAAATCCTGATATTTAATCTTAGTCTGGTCCTTTCTATTGCCTTCAACTCCTCCCTTCTATTTGAAGAGATAGAAATAGAACAATGATTTTCAAGCTTTACTGTGAAAAAGAATCATCTGAGGAATTTCTCACTCAGGATGCCATGGGTGGGGCCCTGGTATCCACACCTCCAACATACACTTGGAGAGATGGGCTACTTTAAGAAACAGAATAAATATACTATCTGGATGCTTTCTGCAACCTTTCACCCAGACCGGACCCTCTGAGTGCTAGAGATACTTTTTTTCTTAATTATTCAAAATGACCATTCACAGGACATCATGAGTAGAATCTAGGCAATCAGTCACCCCAGAAATACTGCCCTCAGCTGGTCTTGATAGGAACTATCACTGTAAGACACACTCCGAGTTCTTTACCCCAATTGTATTCTTACCCTAAAATAAATTTATCTTCGAACTATAATTAATAATATTTTCCTCTCAAGTAATGGACATTATTCGGCTGCCTACACATAGTCTCTGTTTATTCACATCGATGTGATTTTTATCAGGATAGAATAATAATCCTTAACTGTATATTTCATTTGTAAAGATATTTAGATGGCACATATATTTAGAATTCAGCACCCAACCTACATGAAACAATTCCACTAGCAACCAGCTAATCACATATTGCCTTCCTCAAAAACATAATAAAATCCAATTGGGCTTGACATCTATGCAACTGTTGCAAATTAGAATTTCTACCACCTGGCAGATGAGTGGCAAATAGGAGGGGTGGAAAGTGTTGGAAGCATTCATAAACAGAGTATGAAGAAGGCACCAGTCAAGGCACAAGAAGGCTGGAGATGGGCTGTTTTCCTTTGGCCTTCCAGACATGAGCATCCTTATCTTCTCTTCTGAGAAGGTGTCAGAAGCTATTTTGGCCAAAAATGCATGTGGTTTTACATGTAAAGATTTTTTTTTAAGAGTCTTGAAAAAATTGGAAGAGATCGTTGAGAGATAGATAAGCAATCTCAGACTATAAGAATTTGGAAAGGGGAAGTGGAGTACTTGGCGTAGACAGGCGAATGAAGTCTCTGCACCACTGGACCATGGCAAGACCCTGATAGGCCACCTCTCACAAGAGTGGTAGCAGGTGGAGTGGTTTAGTGTGAGGCTGTGGGGTCTTTCCCCTGTGGTTTTACTCTCACTCTGCCACATACCAGTTGTTATCTTGGGTGAGTTACTTAGTTTCTCCCATCCACTTGAAGAGGGATCGTTTTAACTGATATAATTGTGATGATTGACCAGGGACTTGTTTTCTGCACAGGTGATGGAAAGAGAATTATGTTTACTAGCCACAGACCTTTAAGTAAATACTACTATTATTTTTTATTGTGGTAAAATACACATTATAAAACCTGCCATTTTAACTATCTTTAAGTGTACAGTTTAATGGCATTAAGTACAATCCCATTGTTGTGCAGCCATCTCACTAGAATCCATCTTCAGAACTTTGTCATCATCCTAAACTGAAACTCTGTTATTTTTTTTTTTGATCCATTAGCTGGTTTGGGTTCTGTTGATAAATTTCTTGGCATGGAATCTAACACATGTTAACTGTAGGCATAACATCAGGGATCATGGGGCTCCATTTCAGTTCTTGAATTATTTTTGAGCAGTTCTATTTGGAGGGATTAATATTTCATTGCTTTTTCTCTTTCTCAGAACTCATCCAAAGAACAAGGAGGAATTTTGCTTTAAAAAATAGAATAAAAATCATTCTATCTTGAATTTAAAATATATAATGGGATCTTAGCAATTTCATTTTCCCTCATCTTAAAATGTTTTGTAGTTCATCACCTTGGGCATTACCAGAAATTACTCACCAATTATTCTCAACCATGCTTTAAAAATGCTAAAATTATATGAAATAAAAAAAAACACAGGAATTGCCTAAATGGTGGTACAATAATAAAACCATCATGATTACATTACCTCTCAGCCTTTCGGTTGTTGTACCCCAAGTGTTGCAGCATCTTTTAAGGATTAAGAAAGACAGGAGACACCCTCTTTGTAGTTTTTTTCATCTTTCAGTGAGCACAGATGAGAATTCAACATTTTTATTTTGTACATTTTTATTTTGTACATTTTTATTTTGTAAGAGCAGAAATAAGGAAATTTACAGAGGATGATGTTTCATAATTACTAAACTAATCAGAAACTTAATACATAGAGATTTCACAGAAGTAAAATCTCAGTTCTGAGTCTTCAGATGATGACTTCCTACATGAATTTCCTCAAACTCTAGAAACAATGAGTGGACACAACAATGAGTTTTTAATAATATTTCTGACTTTGCCTTTGCAAAATACTCATAAAATGACTTAAAAATAAAAACATAGAGTTCACCAGACTCAAATGGCAAATGTTAAGAACTACTCCCAGCATACCAAGGATTAAGCACTTTACACGGTTTTGTTATAATCATCACTATCATCATCAGGGTACACAGAGTCTCATCAAGTCCCAGAATTATTCTGAAGAACAAACCACATCCTATGTTCCATGGTACAATATAAGAACTCATAAGCACCAGCAGGTTTGGTGCTTTGTCACCACACCCAGCATAGAAGGGTACTCAGCGTGCCTCCCCACTGTGACACACAAAGGCAGATGTGTGGGCTGATGTGGCCATTGACAAGGTGAGCCTTCTTCCTAGAGTGTGTGCAAGACACAGCACAAAGCCCACCAAGTCACAGACAATACCCCATTGATGACAACCCACTTCACTGATTCACATGGCACTGAAGAGCTGCCAAAAGATTCAGTAATATTCTTTCCAGGACTTTCAAAGAGTCCAACCTTTTAAAAGAAGAAAAACAAACACAAACTTGTACCTTAAGTTCCTTCCAATGAGAAGCTATGACTTTGAATAATGAAGAAACATACGAGAAGTAACTGTCACACAACTGAATACAGAAAAGGACTCCAAGAGGGCACAGAAAGGAAAATAGACATGAAGACATCTTTCTAGTAACTCTGAAAAGAAAGACATAAAGTGGGTAAAGAGAACTCAGAGCTTCAGGTGTCTGCCTTTCTATCTCTATCTATCTGTGATTTTTTTTTAATTAGTAACTGTGACCTCCTGGTTTGGTCCAATCTAAGGGAGAACTTTCTAGTAACAAGAGAGATCCCTCAGGGAGAAGGAAAATGACCACAAGATTGTGGATGGTCCCCATGTTCAAGTGGCAGCCAGAGGATCCACCTGAAAAGTCTGTTGCAGGAGATTGTAGGAAGGGAGAAGGGTGAGGGTAAGGTGTTGATGCCACAAGCTCACTTCCTGTGGGAACATAGCTGGCTGGCTGTGTCTTTCATCTGAAGGTCACTGCTGCTGTCCAGACAGCCCTAGATACAGAAGTCTGCCCTCCTGCATTCCAGAAATCCCCCCCCCCCTTCCCTCAACCCTGTAGCCCCAGAGGTAGCAACAGCTCCTTTGTTACTAGCCCAGAGATAACGGGCTCTCTCTCATGGATCCCTACCCTTGCTCTTACTTTGGAAATAGTGTATTTGTTAAACCTTCTTCCAGTTATCTTAGTTTGAGTGGGCATCTGTGCTTCACTGGGACCTGGACTCGACCTTAAGGGCTACTGAGATGATAAATGTGCCTGGCATTTAGTAAACTATCATTACAAAAATATTTTTATTCTCCTCTCTCATCTCTCACTCTTCTGTTCAGCCATGGTGAAGAGTTCTAGCCAGATCCTCTCCTGATTCTTCAGCAGAGGAGTCAGCAAACTTTCTCTGCAGAGGGCCAGAGAGTCAATATTTTAGGTTTCGTGGGCTACACAGCCTCTGTCACCACTGCTCAACTCTGTCGTTATAGAACAAAGCAGCCGGAGGCTATGCATAAAAGAATGAGCATGGCTATATTCCAATACCATTTTATTTATGAACACTGATATTTGAATTTTATATAATTTTCATGGGTGATGAAATATTATTCTTTTTTTTATTATTTCTCAACCATTTGAAAATATAAAACCATCCTTAGCTTAAGTCATATAAAAATAGGCACAAGGCAGGATTTGGACTACTGGCCATAGTTTGCCAACCCCTATTATAATAGAGTTCTTTTTTTTTAATTTATTTTTTATTGGTGTTCAATTTACTAACATACAGAATAACCCCCAGTGCCCGTCACCCATTCACTCCCACCCCCCACCCACCTCCCCTTCTACCACCCCTAGTTCATTTCCCAGAGTTAGCAGTCTTTATGTTCTGTCTCCCTTTCTGATATTTCCCACACATTTCTTCTCCCTTCCCTTATATTCCCTTTCACTATATAATAGAGTTCTAAGATTTAACATTTATGCTATAGCAGAGAGCTTTTACATCCAAATTATTATTCTATTTTTTATATTTTCCTTTTTTTCATTATTTAACAAGGCTAACGATTCATTCCAGGAAGCCAAAGTTTGCTTGGTCTTTCCCATCATTTTTGCCAAGTGGCTTCCAAAATCCTGTCACATAGCACACTTAGACTACTCCCCCCTATAGCACCTTCTAGGAGCAGTGTGCTGGAATCTGTTCTCACTATGGAAAAAGGTACATCCAGAACTAGCCCAGTGCAATTCACTCCATAGAAATTATACAAAGTCTGGTGTATTTGTTCAAAGCCTCTATAGTAGCAACATTGAGAAGATGAGGCTTGCCTTTGCAGATTTCCACGTGATTATGCCCATAATGGACTGGTACATATTCGGGACATTTCCTGATACCTGATGAGTTACCAGTCTGATGATCACTCTTATTTACCCCCCACCCCTTCCCTCCAGGCCAATCTGGTCAGTCAGTACCTAAGCGCCGGTACATGCAGAGGTATCTGATCCACTGCAACAGACAGACAATGACTGATACAGACAAAGCCATTCTTGAATTTTGACAAGATTTTTCAAAACGATTCAAAATGATTCAAAAAGATTTCAAATGATTCCTTACCTAACACAGTGGTTACCCTGGCTACACATGACCATCACTTAGATAGCTTTCTAAGATGCTGATGTGCAGGACCTACTCTACAATGACTGAAATTTTATCCACAGTTTTAAAAAGCTTCCCAGGTAATTCTGGTGCAAGGTGAGGCTTGAGAATCACAGACTTAAAGGAATGGCCAAGGGAGAAATTTTCTGACACTTGAAGGAAGTCAGGACATGCCCATTCTCATATTGAACCCTTTTCATTTTTTCACTCTCCTATGCAAAGCCTCCAAAAAAGAAGGTATTTGGGAACCTGAAATGGAAATGAAAATTCCTGTGTACCTAGTTTGTGTTCTGCTCTTATTAACTACCTTTCATTCATTTACCCATCACCCAACAATACATATTGAACCACTTTGTGCCAGGCACTCTGCTAAACACTGCAGATACAAACAAAGATGAATAAGATAGTCATGGTGTCTGCCCTCACGGAACTTATGGTCTCCCAGGTAGAAAGGGTAGGGGAAACTAAACAACTAATTACACGATTATTACGTAACGACAATCATGGTAAGACTTAGATTGTTCAGGGTGCACCTCCTGGGGGGATTTCAGGCAGGGCTTCCTTCAGAAAATGATGTCCTGGCTGACTCTGAAGCATGAATAAGAACTATGTAGACAGAAGGTTGGAACAGCAAAGGGATCTTCATGCGCAAAGGCCTTGAGGTGAGCGGGTGGGAAATTAGAGGTTTTGAAAAAGTGAAAGAAGATCCTTTGGGTGAAATTCAGAGAGCAAGAGCACATGAAAGCCAGGTCAGGCAAGGCCTTGAAGGCCTTATTCAGACCCTACATGTTACCTCGTTTGTGCTTTGTTAATATCTGCACTTTATAGACTCAGAGCCCTGGTAACATGCTCAGGGTCCCATCACTGGAAAGTGGTGAGGTCAGCACTGAAACCCTAGTGCTGTCTAACCACAAAGCCTGCATCATTTCTGCCATCCCATGTGTCTCCCTCTGCAGTTCCATCCGCCTTCTGAGGTGAGATGTTTTACCAGAAACAGAAATTACATATCAGGTCTGTGTTTCTATATATGCTTCAAAAATATTAACTTTAGGGAACCTGACCATCATTCAATGAAGGAAAAGATTAGCCTACACCCCCTAGTGAGTCCTTTGCAGATTTCAAAAGCTTCTATCACTGGACGATATAGGTTAATCAGATAAAGTCATTTATTGATTCATTTATCAGTATTTAGTGAGCACTTAATGTGCCAAGTGCTAAATACATAGATGAAAATACATTATCTTGACACTAGTGGAGCTTACAGCCTTTTCTAAAAGAGAGTAAAGAAGCAATGTACTCTGCCAAATTCAAATCAGAAAATCCTAAAGGTTAACAGGAAATAGAAGAGAGTGGTAATACTTTATAATTAATATTTATTTCTACAGGATTATCTCTTTCTGCCCCGCTCGCTCACCCCAGTGTTTTTCAAACATGACCCCTCAAAAATATCAAGGCCAATAAAAATTGCTAGTATTTGGTAGCTAAAGAAGACCACATTGCAAATAAAATTTCAGCAATGGGCAAAGACATTTCTGGAGCATGATCAATGAGGGAAAATTGTATAAATCTTCAAAAAAATTTCCCTGATCCACTTCCAAAATCGGCAATGTACATGAGATTGATCCAATCCTCTTCCAGATGGTTTGAGGAAATCTGAGCTGAGTCCTAGAAGTAATGGTTAGTATAAGAGATATGAAATGAACAAATAAAAACTTCATTAAAATCCTAAAATAAAACTGAGAAATCTATAGCAGATGGTATGGATCACAGATAGTTAAATGTTTGACAAAGACAGTAATGATTATTTTTTTTATCAGTAACAGGGATTTGGGAGAGAGATGAGAAGATTGAATTATAGGAAATACTATATTGATTTTTGAAAATGGAAGTAAGATTGATTCTGGCCAGTACCTTAGGTAAACTTCTTTGATCCCTATTAAAATCTTTAGTTTGATTCTAGCCACCAAGGACGCACCTCAGCACTCTTTCCTAAGACCCAACAGGAGGTGGTAAAGAAAAAAGGAGAATCTATCTTCCCATTCTTCACCAGGAATTCCCAGAGCCAGTCAACAACGTGCTCAGGCCAGTTGCACTCCATGGCCCTGGAGGACCAGCACACTTGCCCCCAGCGAAATTTCCAACTGACTCAAGGCTCAAACACACAGTCAGGAGAGGAGCTGAGTGGGGAGCCTCTGCTAAATCCCATACATCAGTTTCCTGCACCTCAAAAGCACACAGCAGGGGTGTATGTGTGTACCACATGTATGTACACCTCACCAGTTCTCTTCCTTCCACTCTTAAGTGTGATTTCTTCTGCTCTATCATCTAGCTAGAACTTGGCAAAAGAGATCAAAACCTCAGCCTCGTAGTCAATCAAAGGCCTCTCCCACTACATCCCTAAACCAAGATCCAAGAGAATACCTTCCTGGTCCTCTTTGGAGATCACAAAGTCAGAGTTGAGCCTGAGGACAGCCTTCTCTTTGTCCTTTTCAGGAACACCTGAGGCCATCATGCCTTACATTTCTTACAGCCACCTTCCC
Source organism: Canis aureus (assembly GCF_053574225.1). Classification (NCBI taxonomy): domain Eukaryota; kingdom Metazoa; phylum Chordata; class Mammalia; order Carnivora; family Canidae; genus Canis; species Canis aureus. The sequence goes on from NC_135615.1 coordinate 54,652,945, forward strand.
TCAAATAAAATGTTAAAACAGCCAAAACCCATAATGCTTCCAAGGGAAGCACATCTTTACCCATACAACACATTGTGCCAGCCCGGGTCCCATCAAATTTATGCTCACTAATATATATTTATTCTTGGCTTCTCATCTTACAACAGCATGACCCTTAAATTCAATAAACCATCTGTCCCATTTCCCTAGATATGAGCATATGTAGCTGTCAGTTCCTCAGGTCCATTGTGATGAAGGTCCTCAGTAGTTGTCACTGCCTCTGATGTGTCAATCTGTGTTCTAGACTTATTACCCCAAATGTGGTTCTTGGATTAGCAATATCAACAGAGCCCCAGGCCTCACACCCGGCCTACTCAGTCAAAATCTGCATTTTAACACTATCCCCCTGTGAGTCTTATGCACATTTAAGGTTTAAAATCCCCCCTAATATGGAATTCTCTAAATTTCTGAATACAAGTTGGTAGTGATCATTGTTAACTATATCACTAGAATGGAATTCTACAGAAAGACAGAGGAAATACTTAAGAAATCATTGTAGTTACTATTTCTATCTTGGCTCCAGAATTTATGTCCCTTATATGAAGCACTTAGAGACTCAATGACTTTAATATATTGAAGTGGTACAAGTGTGGCAAAAGTTCAAAGAAAGGAGAGCTTGATTTCCAGACAGGGGGGAAATACCATGGAGAAATTAGGACTTGCACTAAGAATGAGTGGTAAGATCTTGATGAAATAGGACTACAAGGGAAATCTTCTAAATCCAAAACAGAGGTATTGAATTGCCAGGTAGCACTTAGCAGCCATGCAAACTTAAGTCACTTATGTTCTCTGAGCATCCATAAAACCAGGAAGATGATGCAGCCTAGTGGAAACAAAACTTGGAGTCAGATGGACCCAGCTCCAATTCGAGCCAGACTATGTCACCTTGGAGCAGTTACCGTATCTTGCTCAGCCTCACTCTACCACCCAAAACTGAGAGTCATACCAGAGGATTACATAATAAGGGAAGGTATACCAACTGCCCAGGTTAGTGTCTGTCGCCTAATAGTTGGTCAACCAACAATGCGTTAGCTTTTCACCTTCCTTCCCTCCAGCAAAGAGCTCGGCCAGGATGAAGGGAAGCTAAATCTGGGTCTGAGTTAGCAGAAACAGTCCAGATTCGGAAAGCCCTGACAAGTTCAGGCTTGGTGTGGCAGGAACTAAGAATCACCCTGCAAAGGCAGAAATGGCATTTTAGGAGGACCAGACTGATGGTGTGTCCAGAATGGACTGGAGAGGCAGGCGATGGTAAGTGGTGAGTTGGCGAGTTCACTGTAACGCACGTACGAGCTTTCACAGCACATCTGACCACATCTGCGTTGGTCGTTTGACTCTGCTCTCAGATTCACTTCTGCACTTCCCCTTGCTTTCTAGCCTGTGTATTTGGGGACTGGCTTCCAGGTAGGGTCAGCCAATGGAAGGCTAAAAGGAAGAAGGAAGCCAAGAGGTTTATCCTTTCCTCTCCCTACCTGGGTTGGCATCTCAGGCAACACGATTTCTCCTGGGGGCCACCAGCTCCAACGGGCCAACTTCTCCTCTGTTCCCCTAGCTCTGCTCAGCAGCTCAAGCTCTGGGCTCTGGTAACACCTCGTCCCCCTACAGTCCACCCAGCTCAGGGCGAGAGCAGCTGCCAGCCACTGCCACCCTCTGGGTTGCTGAACCCTCTCCTCTGGCTTCTCTGCTTTACCATCACCTGAGGAACAAGACCCTGGACTATATTCTCTCTCTATCAGGAAGACTGAAAGTGTTTCTATTTCCCAACTAGAACTTCACTGACGTAGCATCCGAATCAAAATATCTCTCAGATTATTTAGTATGATTATGTGGATTTCTACATCTTGGAAAGTGTACAAATAAAAGCTACATAAGGATTGATCTCCCAAGTGAGAGAGGGAGAGAAATCAGGGTCAGAATATTCCAACCAAAAAATATCACAGATGCATTAATTCAGGATAATTATTAATCTGCGAATGTAGTGGTATCTATGAGCATGTCACATTTAATTTAGCATTTGCATGGATGATCTGGAAAGGTGAATAACAAATGCAGAAATTAATTCCACAGATATAATTGGGAAATGTTGCAAATACCCAAAAGGATGGTGAAATGATCCAAAAGAAAAAAAAAAAAAAAACTGGCAGTTACAGAAATACAGGCAGGATATGGTGGTGAAACTCATAAAAATGCATGGCTAGATCAAAATAACAAAATGAGATACTGCCTGAAAAATGTACATGTATAGGTAAGAGAAAGTAATCAAAAACACAGCTATTCTATGTGTATGAAAGAAAATGAGAAATGAATAAAGCTGAAGAAGACTGAGGGACATGACAGTACAAACTTGGATGTAATTTTGAAATATGATGGAGGAAAAGAGCCTAGTTATTCTGAGCTTTAACTACAGATACCCTATAGTTTTTTAAATCAACAACAACAAAAAATGATGTTCTCTCCAACTTCCAAGCACTTCCCCCAACTTACACAGTATCGATTAGGCCACACTTGCTATGCCTTACTAAATTTTGCATACCTCATTAACAAAAATGAGGGGAAAAATTAAGAACTGAAAGACCTCTGGGAAATAAAAGCCAAATGATAATGAGGTGGAGGATATGAATGATAAAGGAAGTAAAAAAGAGCCAGATTGGCTGAACAATCATATTTCTAGCACAGACCCATAGAAAATCAGGCACATTGTGTGGGACAAACAAATTCCAATTAGAGAATAGATTTCAACATTGACCTAATTATCTTACGTCCAGCTCTCATTTTTAGGGGATGAATCCAGACAAGTAAAATAAATTCTTGGAGACACAAACGACTCTTTCTAATACAGAAAATTACTTCCTCTCTCTCCACAAAGCCCCAGATGGTCAGAAAAGAGAAGCCCAGTGGACTATTTTTTATTCAATCTGAACCTTAAAATATCATTTCGTGAAGGGATAAAGTTGACGTCAAGGTGGCCGTACAGCGTGTTTCGACGAGGTTAGGAAGGGCTTTCTTTCCAGAAAATGGGAGCTCTACTCAGAAAGCATACAGTTGGCACCATATCGCAGCCAGTGAAAATCACTTGCTCCCCAGCCAACTATTAGGTGAGAGGAGAGTAAAGGATTAAGCAAAATGCTCCCAGCTCCGTGTTCAGCTGGGCTGTTATAATCTAAGTCTTCGTGAAGAAGCATTTTAGCCTTTGCAGGGGGGTGGGAGAGAAGCCACTCCGGTAACCCTAATACAGTGCCAGGCTGTCCCATGGTCTAATTACAGAAATGAAGGCAACCCAGGAATTATGTGGTCTATTCAAGCCTGCGGGGAGTATGAACAAAGAATATAATTAAACATCAAGCCTGTTGATTAAACAATTACTATTTAAAGCCGATATAGATTTAAAATTAATTTGCTTCTGCATTCTGAGGATTGGGGGACCAAGATAAACAGTGTTTGAAGTTTAATTATCCGTGGGGCCCCACAAAGGGGCTCATTTCATTTGGGTTCGCACCATAGAGCGTCTGGGGTGGAGAAGAGGCGAGGAGCAGGCCGGGTCTGCCAAAATGTGGGAGGCAAGCGAGCAGGGAGGCTCACTCGGCCTCCCCCCTCCACCCCACAGAATGTGGTAATATCACAAGAGAGATTGGGCAACTGCAAATTAATATTTAAATGAACGCTAGTTTGAAGTTTACCTGGAGGGAGAAACACACTATCTCCAAAGGAACAGAAGCAGGCCAGCCAGAGAGTTCCAGGCCCTGGCCGTGAGACGTGGGGAGTGGAGCCCTTCACGCATGTTTGAGCAAATAGGACATCTACCTGCCAGCTCCTCCGATGCAGCGATTCTTATCACAGGCCGCACGTACCGTGTCCCAGGGCACCGGCGGGGGAAAGGGTGAGTTGCAGTGAACGACAGTCAACAGAAGCTAGAAAATTCAGAAGTTAAAAAACGCATGGGCAAAGGCAGGGAATTGCATCTGCATTCACACACTGTGGTCCCAAGGCCCCGGGCACACGATTGCCAGGCCTCGGCCCCCAACGCCCTGGCCATGGTGACAGGTGAGGCGGCGAGGTGGCTGTGCTCCCAGGCCCCAGGGCAGGACAGTGCCACCCAGGCTGGGGGTGAAGGGGGTGGGCTTAGACAGGGACAAGCTGCACGTGAGGCCAGCTCTGGCACTCTTTCGTCATAGGCCTCTTTGGCTCCCTGGTATTTGGTATTCATCTTACCAACTGTTTGGCTCCCTGAGTTCCATTTTGTCACTGAAAGGTGTTCATTCTTTCCTCTTTGGTGGCTGTGAGGGCAAAGTGAAGTGTCCCCTCCCCCAATGGGGCCCTTTCAGCACCCCCCCCCCCCCCGCCATGGCTTTTTGGGTGACGATGAAACTCTCTAAGTCGCCTGCCAGGTGGCAATGGCATGTCCCCCACCACCACCTCCTCCCCACGCCAGCCACCCCAAGCCTTTCTTTCAGTCCTCTGCTCTCTCTGTCCTTGGCAGGGCCTCTGCCCTGAAACATTTTCCTTTCTTTCTTCATGCAGTCCATCCATTCCACAGCTCCCACCTCACCTTATCTTGGGTGGTAGTTAGAAGGTCAGGCTCTGGGACGCCCGGGTGGCTCAGTGGTTGATCACCTGCTTTTGGCTCAGGTCATGACCCCAGGGTCCCAGGATCAAGTACCCCATCAGGCTCCCTGCAGGGAGCCTGCTTCTCCCTTTGCCTGTGTCTCTGCCTCTCTGTGTGTCTCTCATGAATAAATAAATAAAATCTTGAAAAGAAAAAAAAGAAAAGAAAAGAAAAGAAAAGAAAAGAAAAGAAAAGAAAAAAGGAAAGGAAAGGAAAGGAAAGGAAAGGAAAGGAAAGGAAAGGAAAGGAAAGGAAAGGAAAGGAAAGGAAAGGAAGAAGGAAGGAAGGAAGGAAGGAAGGAAGGAAGGAAGGAAGGAAGGAAGGAAGGAAGGAAGGAAGGAAAAAGAAAAGAAAAGAAAGAAAAGAAAAGAAGAAAAGAAAAGAAAAAAGAAAAGAAAGAAAAGAAAAGAAAAAAGAAGAAAAGAAAAGAAAGAAAGAAAAGGAAAGGAAAGGAAAGGAAAGGAAAGGAAAGGAAAGAAAGAAAAGAAAAGAAAAGAAAAGAAAAGAAAAGAAAAGAAAAGAAAAGAAAAGAAAAGAAAAGAAAAGAAAAGAAAAGAAAAGAAAAGCAGCAGCTCAGGCTCTGGAGACAACACATCAAGCTCAAAACCCAAACCCCACCCCTTACCCTCTGCATGACTTTGCCCACATGAGGGTCAGTTCCTCCCTGCGAGGCGGGTGTGAGTACCTGTAACTCTACCCTACACTCTTGGAAGGGCCACATGAGTCCACACACGTGATGGTCTCAGCACAAAGCCTGGTGCACAAGGATCACTGGAAAACTGCTTGCGTCACAGTCCCCCAAGGCCTTGTCTTCCATATCGCTTATTACAGTTGCAATTATATGTTCGTGTGATTATTGCAACGCGCCCTCTCTGCACCAGAATGGAAGCTCCAGGGGGGCAGGACTTGGCCAGTGTTCAGTCCACATAATGGATCCAGTTCCCAGCAGAATAAACACTCACGCATTTGCCGAGGAATATATGAGTGAAATGCTGAGCACAGCACCTGGCCCAGGGTTGGGCCTCAAGAAATACCAGCTTTAAAGTAATAACGTACTGATAATGCAGATTGATAAGTGACAAAAATAATATTCACTTTGCCCAGTGGTACTCATCTAGGAGTCTTTGTGCCCCCCAGGGATGGTTGGAAATGTCTGGCCAGGGCAGGGAGGGCGGCGGAGAGCACTGCTGGCAACCAGTGGGGAGAGGCCAGGGAGCTCGCTAACCATCCTACAACGCACAAGGCTGCCTTCCCACAACACAGAACCATCTGGCTCAAAATGCCAGAACCAAGGTGGAAAAACTCTGCACTTCACTTTGTGTCATTTTTCTCTGATTGTTTAATTCACCAGCCGAGTGAGAGCAGGCAAATCCAGCTTGAGGAAATCATTCTCGCCATTTGTCCCACCCATTCCTACAGGTGCAAGGCCATCCTCGCCCCTGCCTCTGTTCCCCAAACTCGGTTGGCCTAGCTGGACGGTCTCATTCTTCCCCATCCTTGTGCCAGGGGTGAGGCTGAAGTGTGGGAATGCGGGTGAGGCTGAAGGAAAGTACACAATGCAAGGCATCTCCCATCTTGTTCAGTCTTCCGTGTCATACATTATTCCTCTGCTCAGCACAGGTCCACAGAAGCCAAATACGAGCCCCACTACTTGGCTTTCAGGACAGAGCTCTGCTTTGAATATCAGGCTTCAAAAAGCTCATGGAACCAAAAAATAGGGCAGGGGCCAACATGTCTAATACAGCGATTGCTCTAAGATGCAAGGGAATTTGCTCCAACAATAAACACTGTGCTCAAATATTACCTGAGGTAAAGCCACAGGGTTGGATTATATGATCCAAGAAAAAAAGGGTGAGATAACAAAACAAAGTTTTCCTGACCTGGCAACCCAGATAATGTCAAATGCACTGGTACACACAAATGCTAGAGGGTGACATAAATTTTAAGACTTAATAATCAATTGCATAAAAGTGACATGCTCACAATGGCTAAAAGTGTGTCAAAGAGAAGTTTAAAATACTGGCGAGGCTACGGAGAAGCTGAACCCCTTACACGCTGTCAGCTGGAAGGCACAATGTTTCAGCCACCATACAGAGCGCTTTGGCAATTCCTCGAAACGTGAAACATAAACTCATCACATAACCCAGCAATTATGTTAATACCAGTATTACATAGATATATACCCAAAAAGATTAAAACCAGACAAATAAGAACATGTACAAACATATTCACAAGAGCCAAAATGTGGAAATACGCCAAATGCTCACCAACAGATGAAGCTAGTCGTGGTATATCCATATAAAGGAATATTATTCAGCCACAAAAAGGAAGAAGAACAGATACACACTACTGCACCGGGTAGACCTCTAAAAACAGCATGCTAAGTGAAAGAAGGTCGCATAGCATAATTCCATTTATATAAAATATTCAGAATAGATAGACCCATAGAGACAGCCTGTGGGCAAGTTGTTGCCAGAGGCTGTAGGGAAGACACCACGGAGAGAAATGTAGAAAAGCTGTTTAATGGGCAAGAAGTTTTACCCATTAATACAGATTATCATCTCATTTAAATTAAAATTGAAATGTTTTGGAATTAGATGTACAACACTGTGCGTGTACCAAATGCTGCTGAACTGTTCACTTTAAAGCACTTGATTTTATGTTATACAAACTTCATCTCAACAAATTACTGTTTAAAGCATGCCAAAATTGCACAAAATTCACAAACCCTGAAAGAGAAAATACCTCAAAATGGAAATAGATGCAGTAGCCTGAGGGTTTTTAAGTGAGTCATTTTTGCAATCTTTTTAAAGCATACATATCAGTTATAAAGACTGGAAAACATACAAAAGCACTAAAAGAACACTAGAAAGAAGTATAAGGTGATCAATAATATGTCTAGTCTTTCAAAACACTAACGCCAGTGTGAAACTACCTTTGCAATTAAAAAAAGAAATAAAGAAAAACCAAGATCCTGTACATTAAGACAAACCTCCCAGTTGAACACCTATTTCTGCCGAAACTTGTTTTGCTCTACGGGCAGAGGGGAAGCCGAGGGACCCCGTGTTGCCAAGGAAGCAGGGAAGTCTGTGGCCTTTTGGCAAAGGCCTCTCTACTATCCTTCCACCCGCCCCAGACGGAGGTGCCTGGCACTCATCAAGCTGGTACATACTGATCTCCATGGGACAGAATTTGAGATGACCTTCCTCTGTGTGTCTGTGCCATCCACCCTCCACGAAGGAGACAAGAATTTCTACTCCTCCAACCTGCATAGCTTCTTCACTGCTCACAAGAGACCTTCATGAATTATTGTATCTATTAAGTAGGGGGATGGGGGTTAACAGCCTTGGCTTCACTAGAAAAAGCATGACTTCCAAAAGATGTACAAGCAATGATGTCTCATCTCCCATGCTTCTAAACTTTTTTTTTTTTTGAGCATGAACATGAATAAAATAAAACAAAACAAAACAAAACAAAAAAAACAGGAGCAGAAATTTGGGGCTTGGCTCGGTGTAGAGCGCATATGTTATCAGTGAATCAGCCACTATTGAGTGCTACCATCTCTAAAAAAAGACTCTTGAGCACAATCCTAATTTGCAGTTCCAGGTATTCTGGTGTTGAATATCCACTCTTACCTTAACCCATCAGTGGCCTCTCTCTCAATCCCATTTTACCACCAAAAAACTTTCAATATCTCTCTTCTTTCAACAGCTGCTCCTCTTGTTCTCACAGCAAGACTGCTTTAAGCAAGTCACCTCCTCCTGATTAAAAAGACCAGATAATAAAGCTGTGTAAGCATCCTAAAGAGATTTCCTCCCTAAAGAAACTGGTAGATCCAAAGAAGCACCCCCACACACACCCCGCCAAAAAAAAAAAAAAATGGTAAGAGAAATAAAAATAAGTAATTGTCAGAATCCTCAATGTTGAGAACAAAGGAAAGGTGACTTTCCCAATATGGAATTGCCTCCCTAGCATGGGAAGTCCACCCCAGAGATGATGGATGGGACTGATTTCTCTCCATTTCCTTCTCCATGCAGGGAACTCAGCATTAATAGTTTCCCCAAAACAGCTGCTTGAGGAAACATGACCACAAGCAGTTAGACAGAAGAAGCTGTAGCCAGCTGGCCCTGGCCCTGCTGCTTGCTGGGCATGATGTAGACACAGGACCCACAGTGGGGCCCCACGGCGTAACACAATCAAGGAAACGAGAGGACAGACAACTGGTTAGGCAATTTCTCACCGTTGTCTTGCTCTGTCTTGTCATGACTTATAGACATGAGCTCTCAATAGAAGCCTAAAACAGAAGTGCGTTACGCTCATCTTCTACCAAACAGAACACTTCAGGTTTTTTCACACTTTATGGTTTAGGTCTCAATCCCAGACCTGCCCTGGTCAAGCTTTCGAGCCTAATTTTCCGAGTGGGGCCTGATTTTACAGAACTGGCTCTGGGGTCCAAGTGAAGATGCTGCAGAGGTGGGATCTCAGGTCTCCAAAAAGGTACATTTCCATATAAACCAAAGTAGGGGCCAGATGTGAAGCACTCATACCCTCAGGCTCTGAGAAAACAGAAAAGTCAAGCTGCTCTCATGAACAATTTCGTGTCACTGAATTTCTCCTGGGACACTCTGCCCTGCCTATAAATATTACCAAATCCAATCCTAGGTGGCTTCTGGAACAAGGCAAGTGGTCAGGATTTATTCAGGCCAACATCTGGAAACAGGCAAGCTCCCCACAGTTTTAACTATGCCTTGCCCCCCCCCCCGCCCCCGCCACTAGCCTAAAAACCTGCACAGAACAATAAGATGCCTGCAGACAGCATCACCAAAATGGACAATGGCTGGCAGCAATCACCTCCCAAACTTGCCAGATTTGGGTATTTTTTTTTAGGGTGGAAAGTATCTAATGGCCATGAATACTTCATTTAGTGGTTTTTTTTTTTTTTTTTTCTTCGTAATGCATTGAAAGAAGTTCACTCTTCAGCAGAGGACTCTGCCAAGGATCCCATCTCAACCTTCCAACCCACTTCTGGAGGAATTTCATCCAAATCTTTCATTAAGCCTTCCCCACATGCTCCGTGTTTGCAGAGCACTTGGCAAGAACTTAGCACTCCTCTCGCAGGTCACAATGTAGAGAGAGGAGACCGCACGCTCACTATCATCCCTGACCTTGTAGAGGGAGACCCTTGAGACTCCAGGGAGGTTTACAGCTAGTTGCCAAGACTGTTTTGGAGTCCTAAATGAAGGCTAGACTTCTAGACCTCCACCCCAAGGCCCATCCCACATGGGGTGGGGACACAGAAGGAGCAGCTGACCCTCGTGAGGAGGGGACCAGTGACTAAGACCTCTCCCCTTTTTGGCTGGTGTTAATTCTTGAGTTTCCCCCTAGCGTTATTCCTGGAGACTTTCTTAAACAGATAAAGACCAATCCTGCAGTGTTTTAAGGCGCCCCGATCAGGAAATAGTGACATACACGTTGGCTAATGTGCTGGTAAATTTGCATGTATCTGGACAACCCAGTATCATCTACAAAGAGAACAGTGACACTCCGCGCCCCACCCCCCCGCCCCGCCTCACACCCCAGGTCAGGTAACTTTGGAGAAATAGGCTAAGAAAGAAAGGAGAGGGGGTTGTCTAAGACCAGAAAATGTGAAATAATAAAGAGGGTCAGGATGGAGTGGGAGGAAGGGGATGAGGGCACTCATCCCCAGACATGTGGCCGGCTTGAAACGGAGCAGAAGGAGCAGAGAAAATGAAAATCAGACTTGGCCAAATTGACAAATCTGCCAGGGGCCAGCACTGCCTTTACCAGCACACAGAGAGGAAACACCAGTGCAAGGGTCCTGTGACCTGCTGGAGGGTAATATCTTTGATACCCAGCCCTCGTTGGCGCCACTCCTAAGGGAACAACAAGCTCCCAAAGGGTTGTGAAGACTGGGTTGAATGTCAGCAGCAGCAGCAGAACAAGATGAGGGAAGACACAGAGGAAAGGGACAGAAGTCTTCCAGGTCGGGAGGAGCACAGCAAGCCAGATTTCCCATTGGGTGACCACACCTGGGCCCACATCCTGGGGAAGCAGGTGTCCGGCACAGTCCACACTGCAGCCCGGCCTCTGTAACCGCCTCTCGGAGCCCATCTGGGACCTCTGATCTTCTAGGGAAAGAGCATGTGAGGAAGAGCTGGTGACGTGAGACGGCCTGTTCTCCTGTTCCCCGTGTGAGGAGTGGCTCATCAGTGTCCCAGCTCCTCTTCCCATTTCTCATTCTCTCTTCCCACAACTCCTCTGAACTTCTTCTAGGACTGCCAAGGTCAAACAGTCAAAGCAGAGTTACTTCTCTGACAAAATAGAACTATCAAGGGGCACATTGATAAATCTTACCTAAAAAAAAATAATAAAGTTAAATATTCCAAGCTGTTTAGGGGACATCCTCTAGATACAAATACTCCTCACATTTGAGCTTCACAACCTTCCACGGTCTCAGCCTTATTTCCTGGAATACCAAACCTTCACGCCGTGGCTGGCTGCTTTAGTTTCTATCAAGACCCACCCTCCAGGGACAGGACAGGCTCTAAAGCTCTTGACCTTTTCTGACTTCTCTTCATCATCTTTCTTAGGATCACAACTTAACTGTCCTGTGCTCCATTCCCTGAGGGCTTTGCTCAGGGTTGTCTATTCTGATAAATTAATCCATGCCGAGAGAAACGGTTGCCTTGTAGTATGTGGAGGTAATCCAATGAGAGAAACCAATATATACAGGCGAAGTATTAGTACTATTATCAAATCAATAAAAATAAAAAAGAATTGTCAATGCATTAGTCCTCACAGGGAACAAACCAACATTTTTGTAGAGACTGTGAGAACATTCATCTAAATGAGTGTTTCTGTTTGGGGGAACATCAGGCCACAGGGTAGGTTGGCATGGGAAAGGGGAAGAGGGGGAGACAGCAGCTTTTGGCTCTCCTCCATTCAAATTTCACAAGCCTGCTTCCCACTCCTGTACTCGCTGCCCATCCTATGCTCAGTCCATGTTTTGCTTCATTTACTTGAGACTGGAAAAAACTGAGTTTGCTCTGTAGTTAACAAACTGTTTGAGGGACACAAGAGCAATCATGTACAGTTAGTTCCCAGCTATAGAAAGTAGCATGCATAGGGGCACCTGCGTGGCTCAGCGGTGGGGCGTCTGCCTTGGGCTCAGGTCATGACCCCAGGGTCCTGGGATCGAGTCCCGCATTGGGCTCCCCACAGGGAGCCTGCTTCTCCCTCTGCCTGTGTCCCTACCTCTCTCTGTGTGTCTCTCATGAATAAATAAATAAGATCTTTAACAAAAAAAAAGAAAGAAAGAAAGAAAATAGCATGCCTAGGGCCAAATAGCTATTAAAATCTGCTGCAGTTGGCCAAGAACCATTATTTAGGGATTCACTCCCCTAGACAGGGACAGAATTGCCTTCATTCGGGGGAGTCACCTCTGCCCCCTTGCAGCTCTGTGACATGGGACAAGTGACGCAGCCCCTCGGAGCCCCGGGCACTCGATGTACGCAATGAGGATGAACACACCTCTCTCATCAGCTCATGAGGATGCGATTTAATAGTTTATAGCATGTCTGCAACCCATAGGATTCAAGGCTTATTATGCAGCAACCGAGCAAAACAGTGGCAACTGCAGCCGCGGCCCAGGTGTCCTGGGAGAGGAGGCCACAGGCTGCGGAGGCCGCGGAGGCCATGGAGGCCGCGACCCCAGGCTCCGGGGGCTGCAGAGGCGCAAGTCCCAGAGCTCTCGGAGCGTCTCCATCCCAAGGACAGGCAGCTCTGCTCGAGAGAGAGATACGAGCTGCCTCTGGAGGCTCCAGAGCCGGAGCCCAGGACTAGGCCACCCCTGCGAGCCTTGTCCCCCATCACCCCCCCACCCCGGGCGCCCAGGGCCTACCCACTCCCTGTCCTCCTCCTGACCTCAGCCCTGTCTGCCCTCTCTCCCGGGCCAGGAACCTGCAAGGGCCTGCCTAATCTCAACTCAGGGCGAGCCCTTTGCTTCTAGAACGCCTTGCCCAGCTTAATCAGTAACCATGAGCCCTCCACTGCCAGTTAGGCTCCTGCCCTGACATGAGCTCCTTCCCCTGCCAGCCAGCAGATGTGACTTCTTGCAGAGGATTCAATTCCCAGCCTTCGCCCCTCTGCCAAGGACAGCCTCCCTCTCTGAAAGTTACCTGTCGCCGGCATTCTTGCTCCTGAATGCAAAGCGAAGTGGGTGCTTGCCCTGACCTTGAAGAAGCCTACCATTCTGTATGGGATTCCCAAAAAAGAACGTTTGACATTTGCCATTTTACTTGTGTCAGAACTGAGAAGAGGAAGCCCCACGTGGCAGGATACCCTCTCGGGTTCTGGGATGTGGCTTGTGAATGGCACTTGTCAACTAAACCTCGCAATGATATTCAGCAGGCATGATGTGGAGAAAATGTTAATGCAATCTTGCCTAACTGCAGGAACACATTTGAATAGAATCAAAGTCATATGTGGGCTTCTTCTCTCATCTACTAAGTCTTCTCTGCATATGTTAACCTTTTGCCAGTTTTAAAAAGGCACAAAACTGAGATGATTCACTCATTCAATCATTCTTTGTGTTGTTTGTTTGTTTGATAAATTTAACATGCTGTGTTCAGTCATTCTTCAAACATTTATTGAGTGCCCATTATGTACCAGACCCTGTACCTAGCACTAGGAGGAAAAAAAAAAACTGAATGAGGCATAGATTATTTTAGGCAAATACTCTATTATTCAACATTTTATGCTGAGAACCTAACTTCTCAGTTTGTTAAAAACAAAGCAAAAAGACTACAAGCATTTCTGGACATTGGCTCCATTTGGAAACAGACAAAGGAAAGGAAGGGCTCTTAGAAAGAGAAAACAGAGTATTAAATTAGCATGGGCATGCTGCAGACTTGTGAACATTTTTCAAAAGAGGAAAAGCATGTTGGGTTATGGGAAAGAGATGAGCAGCAGCCAGAATGGGTAGGATGATCTTGGGCAGTCTTTCAGAAGGAGAGTGCCCAGACTTGCCACTGTTTGTGAAATAGTCTTCCAAGCAAAAAGGGCCTGCAATGGCCAGTCCTCCTTGTCCGTTCTCTGCCCCACTGCCTGACACCATTGATGGCAAACTCTGGCTGAGACACGCTCCATCAATAGCAGTGCGAGGCACCATTTAGCAGGAGCTTCCTGATGCAGAGCTTTTGGAGAATTCAAGGACTCACTCTGTCATCATCATCATCAGGAGTGCCTGTTGCCATTGCTGAGTCAAAAGAACTGAATTGGAGCTGGACCGGAAATAAATGGTGAATCAAATGAAAGACTGTATTTGCAAAGCAAACCCCCTGCTGCTAAGGTAGCCTGGGCATGGTGTGGAGTAACCTCTACCAATGTTAGGGCTCCTTCATTCATGCAACAAACACTTACAGAATCCCCTGCATCAAGAACTGTCCTAGGTGCTGGGGACAGAGCAGCGAACCAAACAGACAAAGCCCTATCCTCATAAAGCTTATATTGGAATGGAGAGAGACAACACATGAACAGGATAACTTAAATTATAATTGGAATGAATAAGAGAGAATATGAGCTACAGAGTAACTTATTGTCGGCACTTGTATTGGCCTAGACTTTATTGCAAACAACAGAATCCATTCCAGCTAGTTTAAGCAGAAAAGGATTCTCTATAGGGAACTCAGTGATTCATAAAATTGTCAAAAGGGCTGGAGGAACAGGCTCTAGACTGTCCTCTCAAGAACAATCCAGTAGAAGAAGCTGTTACATCAGGAAGGTGTTTTGCCCCTGCTGACTGTAGAATAACTCCAGCCCCAATGCAATTAAAGTGGCTGTTGTTGCTGTGGCAAGACCCACTGAGTCAGGAAGTGCCTCTCGCTGCTTCATGTTGCAGCCTTAGCTAGAACTGCTTTCCCCAGAAACACAGCACTCCAGCCACAATCCATGCCAGCAAAATGATGCTCAGTGCCACCAAAATGGAGACCCCCCTGAACCACAAGATAGATGCCATGCATTTTGTTCACAGAAACTAAAGCCATCTCTAGGATCCAAGCTCCAAGAAGGCCTGGGAAATGTGAATTTTAGCTTTGTATTCTTAGCACAGGGAAAGGGAGTTTGAATGGATGTTAAGCTGCCCATTCCATAGGAACGATCACACGAGGTTGGGAGGGTAATCAGGGAATGCCTCTGAAGGAGGTGACATTTAAGCTGAGATCACATAAGTAGTGAAGGAGAAATTCTCCAAGCATAGGAAAGAAGTGAAGTTGAGAATTGCAAGCACAGCGATGGAAGGCAATAGAGAACTCAGACAAGCTGGCAGGCTTTAGATCAACAAGGGCTGGGGAGGTGGTAGTTAGTACCTGGATCCTACTCAGTGTCCTGGGACACCAGGGACAGCTTTATGAAGGGGATTGGCATATTCTGGTTTGCATTTTTAAAAGAAAATTCTGGCCTCAAGGTGAAGAATACACCATAGACAAGCAAGGATTGAGCCAAGGCTGAGCCAAGGAGACAAGACTGAAAAGTCTTGAGAATTTGAGGTGGTGGTAGCCTGGGCTAGGGATGTTAACTTCAAAGATGAAGTCAACACTCTATGTCTGTTCTTTAGGGAAACCCACAGGATTTCAGAATGAGTTAAATGCAAGGAATCATGGAAGGAAAGGAAAGGAAAGGAAAACATGAAGGATCGCTCCTATATATCTAATCTAAACAAAGGGTGTAGGATATACCTTTTCCCAGATTGAAGAACAATGGGAAGGAAATGTCTACAACTCACCAAAACAACTCATCAAGTCCTTGATGTTAAAAAAAAAAAATCTGTCATGTAGACAAGTTGGAAGTAGATACAACCAGAAGGCTTCATATTTTGCTGTCCCAACTGGCTATTAATTTCATTCTTCAGAGTATTCAGAGTATTTTTAAGGTTCTGGAGTAGCAGGTCTCCAGCTCTGCAGGTGAAAGATTCTGACACAGGTGAGATCATACTTAGACTGGGATAAAGGTTTACATGCTAAAAAACACACAGGGCAGTGCAGAACCGTTTGGAAAGTTGGTGCCTAATCCCTGTGGAAAAAGTCATAGGATGTAGAGCCATTTGAAGGTGAAAGGCTGAGCTCCAAAAAACATAAGACCGTGGGACTGTAGCAAGTCGAAGTCCCATGTTGCCACTTTGGCACAGCAAAATAATCCTCAGGCCACCTACTCCCATGTCCCTCTATTCCTCAGCTCCCTCTCTGTTTACTTCCACCAACAAAACACTTTCTAAAATTAGAATAAGATGTTTCTTGGGTTTTATGAACTAATAGTTAAATGATAAAATAATGTCAAAAGCAAAATTATAGATTATTCTGTCTTTATAAATACAAATATTATTAGTGATCAGTGTGGGAGTCACCCAGAAGAACAAACTCAGAAAAACCACTGCTCTAGACTATGCTATAATCTCTTCAACAAATAAATAAACAAGTAAGAATTTAAAAGTCTAAGTAAGAGACAAAAAAGAGGCCATGCCTGTGCCCTGCCTCTCTTAAGCAATCAGAGCTCTGAGAATAGCTCTGTTGCTGGGGCAGAAGCAAATAATCTTTTGCTCTCCCTAAGCATTAAATCTTCCACAAGTCTTTAGCACTCTCCATGGGTATAGTGGTGCCAAAGCAGAGAAAGATTTAATTTCATGTTGCTAAGTTTTTGCTTCTCTGTGGTTAATAAAGAGGCAGGTGCAGTTAGCTGGGCTGTTAGAAAATAAGTGAGGGGGGGTTAAAAATTGTGTATTTGACCCACTTCAAAATTTGCTAAACCACAAGATAAGACAACACGTAACTTGTTCCAAGCATGCATATCTCACTCACTTTCAAGGGAAGTGCTCCTGAAGGTATTTCTCACATACAAATGCAATTATTTTTCCAATCTAGGGCACTCTGAGCTTTGCATATAAGAATTTTTGAGCACCCCCCCCCAAAAAAAAGAATTTTTGAGCCCTTCATCTACCCCTTCAAAACTAAAAGATTTGAATATGTAATATAGTAAGTCCAAGAATAAAGTTGCTATCAAACTGATGAGTTGTGGGTGATGGAGATGCATGCTCAGTGCTCTCAAGAATTAAAGGGCAAATCAGTGTAATCTATCACCTGCTAAAGGGAAATTGGCTCATGTAAAAAGGAAGATTAAATCTTTTAAAGGATTGTATTTAATAAAATAATTAGTAACTAAACGGTTGACTAAATTTGGTCAGTTGCCTTGTTTGGGGCTCAGTTTTCATCTTTAGTTCAATCTTTGGCTGTGTTGAGGTTTTTTATTGAGTGCTTACACCAAAGGGTAGAGAGGAGAAAAGCAGAAGGGGCATGAGCCACAGTGTGTCATTTTTGTCACCTAATAGAAAAATGGATTCATGTATAACTTTTCTTTAGAATCTCTTGGTTCTGAGCAGATGGCAGATATTTAATACATGTCTCTTGAATATGTAAATGAATCATGGTACCCATCTGGTACAGGCAAATTCTACTCTGGGGATTGTGGTTGCCTCTGTAACATACATTGCACTTTCGTCTTATTGAGAAAAAGCAATGGTGTCTGAGGGAATGAACTCGTTTAAAGAGCTGGACCTGGTGGATCACATGTAATCTCAACCCATTTTGCTGAGGTTGTCTAAGAAATGATCACATGACCTTTGATTCTGGCCAGTGAAGAGGAAAAGAGGCTCCTGGGAATGCTTTACTTGGTTCTGAAGAGAGAGCAACAGGAAGCCAGGTTTCTCTTCCTCATGGTATGTGAATCAGGAGGCTTGTATCCCCAAGTGCAGCTATTTTGTGGCACAAGAAAAACCAACCCGAGAATGAAGCCAAAGCTTAAAACAGCAGAATGAAGAGACAGAGAGAATCCGGCCCTTTGATGGTATTTGTGACTCACCCAATCATACATAAAGCCCGCTCTACTTCAGAACTAAGTCCTGTAAGACCTGATATCCCCGTTGTTGAAGCCAGTTTGAATTTAGTATTCTATTTCTTGCAAATGAATTTGAACGAGGTAAAGACTGACATCATTTGCAAAGAGATTTCTTAAGTATACAATTATCTCAAATACCCAGTTTACCTCTCTTCGAAATGGATATCATTGATTAACTTTATATTACTTAAATGTCCTTAACAGTCTCTTCTCACTCAAAGATGATTTTAAGAATATAAAAATCTACAAAGGCAATAGGAAATCAGGGCTGATAGCATATGGCTCCCCCAGAAATTATGTCCTCATTTATATAAATCTTTTATAGCAAATCTTTAAGTGTAGTTTTTTGGTTCTTGTAGTTTGGTTACTTTTAGGTATTTTTCTTTTATGATTATTTCATCTTGGGATTCTCTAATCCAAATCCATACAGTAGTTCCTTAAGCCAGGTTGTAGAATGGAGGGGAAAGCCGCACCAACCATACCCACCTACTCTATAATTAATTAACCCTTCTTCCATACATCCAGTGGAACACCCACTTTCTAACTGGGTATGAAACCTGACTGTCCACTGCAGGATAGCATGGCCACTGAAAGCATGGACTCAGATCTTGACTCTGCCATATATTAGCTGCGTGCTTTTGGGTGAAATATTTCACCTCTGCAAACCTCCATTTATCCTTATGTAAGTGAAGATAACAGTTTTATTTACCTCCCACAATTACCATGTGGATTATATAATATAATGCTTGTGAAACACTTGGCATAGTGCCTAGCATGTAGAAAGTGCTCAAGAAATATTATTAATATTCACTTCATAGTGCAAGTGATCAGTGGGTTTGGCCTGGAGGGAATATGCTGGCATTTTAGAAATACAGTTTGATAAACCAAATTATTACCTAAATAAGTGGAGTTTAGGAAAGAGCTGTTTGGGGACAACAGGCAGAGTGGGATATTCTCTCTCTTAAGATGTATTTCCTAGCTCCCTCATGTGGAATTATTCTGGATCCCTCTCCCCTCCTCCATCACCATAGCACTTAAGAATTAACTCTGATTCCTTCACATGGAGCTCAGTGAAATAATGAAGTAAGTTGTAACACAGCAGGAGGACAGTATCATGACATGATATGGAACACTCAAAATTATCTTTATTTATTTATTAAAGATTTTCTTTATTTATGAGAGACATAGAGAGAGAGGCAGAGACACAGACAGAGGGAGAAGCAGGCTCCTGCAGAAAGCCGGATGAGGGACTCAATCCCAGGACCCGGGGATCATGACCTGAGCCAAAGGCAGACACTCAACCTCAGAGTCACCCAGGTGCCCTAAAATTATATATCTTTTTAATTTAAAATCTAGAAAAGAAATAAAGAAAGAAAATAATGGAGTCATGAAAGAGGGGGAAAAATCACTATAGCCTGCTTTTACCAACTCCATTCTAAGAAAATCAAGAAAGTGCTTGAAGGATGCAGTAGAAAGTGCACTGTCAGGGGTGGAGGGGCCCTACCTTCACCAACAGAGTATACGCTTGAGCAGTCACAGCATCCCACTGGAGGTCAACATCCTCATCTGTTCAGTGAAGGGCTTTGGGCATGAACAGTGTTTTACACCAAGTGCTTCCCAAAAGCCTCATCAAGGGCTGCCAGGGAGAGAGAAGCAGCGACTAGCCATTGGGTTCCTCCCACTTGCTTTAACCAGAGTAGTGTCATGACCACCTGTTTCATCTACACTGTTACAACAAAAAGTCTGAACACATACACACAAGAGTTTAGCTGGATGGTCTCTAAGGTCTCTTCCAACTCTAACTTTCCAGGTTTTCCCTCCATATGGCTCTGATCACCAATGTTCCCAGGAAGCCCAATCTATCTGTTTCCCCTGAACCCACTAGGGGATATGATCAGCTTTGCTGCTTCTATGGGATTTGCCCACCAGGAAGGCCTAAAATACCATGGGCTTCACTGCTCTTGAAGAGGATGCCTAGAGCAGTGAGTTAATGAACCCACAGAGTCGCTAGGAAGCAGGGGACATCTCGGGAACAGCAGGAAGCCCGATCCCAAAGGCAGAAACTTAAGAGGGTTCAGACTAGGGACAGCACAAGTACCTGGATCTGTTTTAGAAGTTCCTGAGCAAAGAGCTTCTTCCTGAACCAGCATTCTTTCTCCTACCCCACCCTCAATGTCCCCAGCAAAGAAAGATCAAAGATATCCCATCTGATTACTCTTAACACGTTTGATTTACCCATGTCCATCTAGCTGTTGTTCTCTGTCAGAGCCCCCGCAGGGTCTGAGATGGAGCCCATCCAGCTAGATACCATGGTCTGTGAAAGTGGGGTTTCACTGGTCAGAACCAAGGATTTTCTATATTCATTTTCATCAAATGACATTAATAGATTTTTCCTTAGACAGTCCATTTATTTAAACTCCTTAATTTTCTAATTTAAATCATGATGTAACTCAAGTGTACCAAAAAGTTTAGAAAATTTTTAAACACAATAAAAATTCATGTACCCACTGCTTGGCTTTGTCAAAGCTTAAAATTTTGTCTTCTATCTTTAGAGCTTTAGGGTCTCTAAAGGGAATTAAATTAATACAGATAGGATGAGAGCTCCCTCCTCAATCCCATCATTCTCCTCACATTCCCCTTCGCAAAAAGAATATTATCCTTAACTTGGTGTTTCTTGCTTGCACTCATGTTTTCATAACATTTTATATGTGATATAATTTGTATATTTAAGGATATATGCAATACGTAATCATATGACACATATGAAATACACAAATGCAAAATGTATATATTTATAAATAATATATTGCAGTATACTATAAATATTCTGCAGCTGTTTTTTTTTTTTCTTTAACTTTTAGTTTAAGATTTTAGGTCCATCCACACCAAAACACATGGGTCTAGAGCACCTTAACTTCAGTATAATATGTCCATGTCTGAATATATTCAACTTATCCATTCTCTAGTGAGTGGAAATTAAGGCTGTTTCCAATTTCCATCCATTACAAATGATACTAAATTGAACATTCATATCCACATGTGAGAAAATTTCTCTAGGGTGGTAGAGAATTCCTTGGGTGAAAATTAAGTTCATTTTAAATTTATTTGATGTTACCAAATTGCTTTCCAAAGCGGCTACTCCAATGTACACTCCCTCTTTACAAACCCGCTAGCAGAGTATGAATATTTCCTTGTCCCAAATCCTCACCAACACTGGAATTTGCAGACTTACCAGTTTTTATAAACCTGAGGCGCATGAAAAACTATCTCATCATGGTTTTAAGGTTTTAATTAACTTTTCCAGGATCTCTGGAAGAGCAAGAAACTTTTCAAACATATATCAGCCATTCATGTTTAGCTTCATGTAATTGCTTGTTCTTATCCTTTGCCTACTTTTGTGCTGACTTGGATTTTTCTTATTGTTTTCTAGGAGCTCTTTAAATATTCCAGACATTATTCCTCTGTCAGTGACATGCATTGCAAATATCTTGTGTCATATTATGACCTGACATTTAGTTACATTGCCTCCATTGTACAAAACCTTTCAAAAAGTCGAAGTTATCAGTATTTTCCTTTATAATATATAGTTTTCATACCTTGTTTAAGAAATCTTTCCCTACCTCAAAGTCACAAATGTATTTCTGTGTATTTTGTTGTAAAAGTTTTAAAGTTTTATAATTTATACATACCCAATCTACTTGAGAATTAAGCAGATATAGTTTTCTTTTTCCATAGAAATAATCATTTCAGTACCATCTATTTTTTAAAATCTGTTGTTTTCTCATTAATTTACAGTGCTAGTACTGTCATATATTAAGTAATTATTTAAACAAGGGTCAAATCTCCATGAGATTGAATGGATCTATCTATATATTCCTATGGCACTGTTATCTAATTATTTTAGCATTTAATAAGTCTTGATATCCAGTAGAGCAAGTCTTCCTTGTTCTCATTTTAAAATTGTTTTGACTATTCTTAGCCATTTGTTTTTCCATTTAAATTTTAGGAGAAGTGTCAAATATTTTAAAAAGCTGTTGGGATTTTGAATTTCATATTAACTTACAGAGCACTAACATCTTTAAAATATTGAATCTTGCCATCCACAGGCATATCTGTTATGTCTGGGTTTTCTAGATTTTATTTATTTGTTTTAAAGAGAAAAAGAGAGGGACACCTGTGTGGCTCAGTGGTTGAGCATCTGTCTTTGGGTCAGGGCATGTTCCTGGAGTCCCAGGGTTGAGTCCCACATCAGGCTCCTTGCATGGACCCTGCTTCTCCTCCCTCTGCCTGGGTCTCTGCCTCTCTCATAAATAAATAATTTTTTTTGAAAAAAGAGAGAGAGCAGAGGGAGGGAGAGAGAGAGAGAATCCTCAAGCAGACTCCCCACTGAGTGCAGAGCCCCACACGGACCCCAGGACCATGAGATCATGATCTGAGCTGAAATCAAGAGTTGGCCACTTAACCAACTGAGCCACCCAGGTGTTCCTAATAAAATTAAACACAATTTTATAATTTTTTTCCTTAAAGTGGCTTGAATTTTGTTAACTTCATTCCCAGACATCTTAAGGGTTTTTGTTACTTTTTAAAAAGGTATTGTTACTTAAATTATGTTTTCTAACTTTGCTATTTCCTACCTTGATGGCCAGTATATAAAGAGCGTAGAGGTAGATGCTGTGATGTGCCATCCAGATGTCCCTTTAAGACAGAAAGGCTTATTTGCCCAGCAGCAGGATGGGCTACTGACAAACAATCCCCAGCTATTGGCCCTCTTTAGGCATGTCTTACTTTATCTCACATCCCTTTCCTAGGGAACTCCACATGCAAAGACTGATTAACAGAGAATAAAGACCCATCCTCCTCACACCAGCTTGGGACAACTCTGAAGGGCCATCCCAGTTCTAGAGCTTCCCTAGGAAAGTCTTCATTGATACCACATCCCATCCCATCCCATCTCCTCCTCTATTCAGTCCTGCTTCTTTCCTGTCCTATATATGGGTATCAACCTCAAAAGCATGCTTTCTGCTCATTAATCTCTACCTCAGAGTCCACTTCCTATAGGACAGAGTCTGAAACAGTCCATGGAAGCAGATGCAAAGATGAGATTTTGCAGTCGGGTCATGTCCTGCCTGACTGGTGATGTGGACCCCTCAATGGCACAAGAAAGAGGTGAAATTGTTAAAACTTCGATCAGTGGTAAACTGAGAGCATATTCTGGCAAAAGAGGATACACAGAGAATGTTACTGATTGGGCATTTGAAAAACATGGGGGTGAGGGGCTCCTAGGTGGTGAGGTCAGTTAACCATCTGACTCTCGGTTTTTGGCTCAGGTCCTGATCTCAGAGTTGCAAAATCAAGCCCTCCTCCATCAGGCTCCACACTCAGGGTGGAGGTTCTCTCTGCCCCTCCTGCTTCTGCCCATGATCTCTGTCTCTAAAATAAACACATCTTTAAAAGAAAAAAAGAAAAACATAGGGCAAATAATAACTACAGGGACAGTGGAACTGGGTGACCATAGCTAAGATTCATTAATCATTTGAAAAATAGGAAGACAAATAGAGATAATCAATTGAAAACTAAATACAAAAGCCCAAGGATCTTGTGAAGAGACTCTAGTACCTTGTAGCCTAAGGAAAAACTAAAGAAAGACTTAATCTTAAGAGGAGCAGAATTCCAAGGATTAAGCTCTCAGTTCATACTGGTTGGTCAGCTGCGTAAGTTCAGAGCTCTGGCAGGGAGAGAATGATGAGGATACCTGGGGTGATGCACCGGGAACCCTTTAATCTTTACATTCCCCCAGAACCATCAGAGCT
This sequence comes from Canis aureus, assembly GCF_053574225.1. Lineage (NCBI taxonomy): Eukaryota > Metazoa > Chordata > Mammalia > Carnivora > Canidae > Canis > Canis aureus. The sequence goes on from NC_135615.1 coordinate 54,676,357, forward strand.
CGCACAAGTGACCAACCCCTCACTCCTAACATCTATTCTTTCCCCCTTACTTCCATCTACAGAGATGCAGAGAAGAAGCCTCTTAGAAAGAAGTCTCTTCTCAGAGAAGTAGCCTCTTTCTTACACGACAACATGCCGCCTTCTTAGGATCAGCCTCCACCACCCTTCCCAGGTAACTAGGACAATAATAAAGGTTAACTCCACCCACATGGGCTGAACCTGATAAAGAAAGAAAGAGAATTTGCCAAAAGGGAGCTGCAGGACCCAGAAAACCTGTCCCAGGAAGGGCCAAGAGACTAGCGCTGGACTGGATTCTGAGATGCTAGTTCACTGGGGGCAGATTACAAAGTAGAAGAAGGGAGTTTCTTAATTTAGGGGCACTGTGGCAGGACAGGGATTTAGCACAGGTCCTCATTACAGAGGTTGGGAGATGATGCAAACACCCTGCTAGGAGGCTCCCCAATGCATGAAAAAGCAATGGCCCAGGGCTTCACAAATTACCACCCCAGTGCCTTATTTTTGTACAGCCTGAAAGTTAAGAATGTTTTTTCCATTTTTAAAGGGCTGTAAAAAAATAAAGATAGGCGAGCAAGGCTGTTTGTGGCTCACAAAGCCTAAAATATTTACTCTCTGGCCCTTTATGGAAAAAGTTTGTCTGACTGTAGCCCAAACTAAGTGAATGAAGAAATGCCTGAATTCTCAAGGCAGAAAGTAGAAGAAATAGTACAAAAAACACCTAGATAAGGAGGATAGAAAAGGGGACTTACCACATAAGACTGAAAAATCCACAGGATGAAAATTCTCCATTAGGAGGGCCCAAAACAATAAAAAAATGCACTGTTGAGAGGGCCCCTGGCCTCCTGAAAGTGAGTGGTGGCTCCCCTCTGCAGGCCAGGAAGGCAGTAGCAGAAGCCATTTCAGAACCAGGCTCATTGATGGCCACTGGACCCTGAAATTATAGAGGCCAGATGGCAGCACCTAACAGGAGCCCAGGAAGTGGAATCGTCACAGTGAGTAGCACGTTCCCAAATGGCGGGGGTGCTCATGCTAATTATCGGGAGAAGGTAAGGTTGTTGTCACGTAAGCGGGCTGGAAAGAACACATTTGGCATTTAAGTGATATGCCTGGTGCCTCATGGTAACATCCTGCCCGATTTTGATGGTCACTGGACAACTGCAGCAACCCTGGCCTAAAAAAGGACACCACGACCAGAGGACAGCACCTGTCAGAAATGAGGATGTGGGCACCCAGCAGGTGCACCACTGAGACTAGCAGAGGTGCTCCATGAGAGGAGAGGAGGTCTAGAATGCAGAGGAAAGCAGCCCTTTGTGCTCCAGTGGGAGCCAGACTCTATCCTACTCATCTTCCTCCTACACGTTCCCCCCCTAAGGAAAAGGCTCCCAAAACGTATCTAAAGAAGGTAGATTTCTCTGCCTCCAGGGTCCCCCGTGAGGACTAACGAGCTTATCCCCTTTGGTTTAAGAAGTAATGCCAGCAGTTAGACCTCATCCACAGACCCTCTTAAAGAAGCGTCTTGGCCAAAAGAGCTGCCAAACCCAGAGCCACACCACTCCCCAGGGCATGCACACCTGGATACTGGTCAACCTGGAAGTATAAAGGCCTGGCCTCCTCACTCTAACCTGGGATAATTCTAGAGGGACTCGTCAGCTTCAGAGCATCCCGTGGGGTTGTCTGGGGCCTTCTTCAGGACCATATCACAACTCAACTTCTCTGTCTATACCATCCTGCTGCTTACCCTCCCCTCCACAGGTGTTGATGTCAAGAACACAACCCAATAAACTGTATGCTAACCACCAGGTCAGAGTCTGCTTCCCTGGATCCCAACCTACAAGAACCTTCTTCTCCATTATTATTCATTATTCAAATTATTTGACAGTTTCTCTTGGATATATACATTGTCTAAACACACACACCAGTGTTTTCTTCTTCCAGTGTTTATATCTTTTCTTTTTCTTGTCTAACTTCCCTGACTAGACCTTGCAGTACATTGATAAACAGATGCTGTGATGACAGGCATTCTTGTCTTAGTCCTCTTTGAAGAGAATACTGCAGACGGTAATGTTTGCTCAAAAATGTTGGTTGATCACTTTTATCAAATATTTCCCACCTTTCCATTTTACTAAGAATTTATCATGAAACTATATTGAAATCTTTAAGTGTTTTTCCTGCTTCAATTTAAATGATTATATATTTCTTATTGTTTTAAGATTTTATTTATTGATTCATGAGAGACACAGAGAGAGAGGCAGAGACATAAACAGAGGGAGAAGCAGGCTCCCTCAGGGAGCCTGATGTGGGATTCGATCCCAGGACCCCGGGTCACGGCCTGAGCCAAAGGCAGACGCTCAACAGCTGAGCCCCCCAGTTGTCCCTGTATATTTCTTCTTCAGTCAATATGTTAAACTCTATTATAAGCAGTTCTGTTGTTAAACCATCTTTATGTTACTTAAAAAGCCCCACTTGGTTTACACACATACACACACACACGTGTGTACATGCACACAAATACACATATATAAAACTCATAAAGATATAGCTGGATTCTGACTCACTTATATTTTATATGATTTTTGGCCCTATGTTTATTTGTGAGTTTTGGTCTGTGAATTTTTTTTTTCATATTGACTTTTTCTGTTTTTAATATCAAGTTTATCTGATTTTCCATCAAAGTTATACCAGTCTCATAAAATGAGTTAGAGAGCACTTTTAATTACATGAAACATTCGTTTAAGGATGAGTGTTTGTTAGAATTTGCCTGTAAATTAAGAGGTTGAAATGTATGTGTGTGTGTGTGTATACGTGCACATGCATATGTGTAGGTTTTTACAAAAGACTGAATTTTTTAGGGGCATCAGGGTGGCTCAGTGGTTGAGCACCTGCCTTTGGCTCAGACCATGATCCCAGGGTCCTGGGATCAAGTCCCGAATCGGGCTCCCCACAGGGAGCCTGCTTCTCCCACTGCCTGTGTCTCTGCCTCTCTCTCCAGGTCTCTCATGAATAATTTTTTTAAAAAAGACTGAATTTTAAAAAAAAAAAAAAAAAAAACAGGCTCCATGCAGGGAGCCCGACATGGGACTCAATCCCAGGTCTCCAGGATCAGGCCCTGGCCTGAAGGCGGCGCTAAACTGCTAAGCCACTCGGGCTGCTCAAAAGACTGAATTTTTTAATGATTGTAATCATTATACAACTATTTACCTGTTTCTTCTTGAGTCATTTTTGGTAAACTTATATTTTTCTATGAAATAGTCAACTTCATCCAAGTTTTTACATTTGTTGGCACTTGGATCGCCATAGTCCCCTCATCACTTTTTAGTATCTACTATATCTTACCGATGTTTCCTTGTTGATTCCTCCAAAGATTTTGTATTTTCCCTCTTTCCTGCCCAGGGTATGAACAAATTGAGAAATCAAATAAGTAATGACCTTTGTCACTTATAAAGCCTTGACTGGAGATTATAGCTTAATATGAGAGCCAGACCTCCACTGATTTGCTGACTCAGCAAGCAGAATTCCCCCAAAGGGCTGCCTGGCTGGGATCTATGGCCTGGAGAGCATGGAGGAGCAGAGGAAAGCCAACCCTCACTCCACACAGGTTCGTTCTGAAAGAAGAAGGGCAGAGCTGATAGGAGTAAAGTCAGTGTTCCTCTCGAATTTACCAATTAGGTAAACCATTCTACCTGCCTAGGGGCAGGATGCATAAAGGCACACAAGTCAGTTTGGGGATTTTGTTGAAATTTCCTAGTTTTTAGCTTTTTATCTTATTGCTTTATGCTCCCAACCTCATATTTTCCTTCCTTTTAATTCTTTTTGAGTTACTCTGTTCTTTCACTGAATTCTTAATTAAGTCCTGGCTTTCTTCACTTCTTTTTTTTTTTTTTTTAAGGATTTCTTTATTTGTTTTAGAGAGTGGAGTGGGGAGCAGAGGGAGAGAGAATTTCAAGCATACTCCCCACTGAGCATGGAGCCCAACACCTGGTTCAATCTCATGACCCTGATACCCCAATCTGAGCCGAAACCAAGAGTCAGACACTTAACCAACTGTGCTACCCAGGTGCCCCCTGGCTTTCTTCACTCCTAATGAAAGCAGTTAAGGCTGTAAATTAGACACTAAATAGCATTCTAGCCTCATCACGCTACTTCTACCTGACATTTTCATTACTGTCTAATTATAAGTATTACCATTGTTATTCCATGTTTGACCCATGATATACTTAGAAATACTTTTAATTTCCAGAAAAGACTTTTTACTGTTTTAAAGACTTTTTACTTACTGTTTCCTCATTTAATCCCATTATAGAGAACTTAGTATGTATATACTTTGATATTTGCTATTTTTACTAAGACTTTCTCTATAATAATACATTAGTATTTTTAATACTACATTAGTATTTTGTAATACATTTTAATAATACATTAGTGTTTCTTTTAATGGCCTATGAGTTCTAGAAAGAAATTTGAATCATTCTCGCATACTGTTTCTTTTATACTTAAGACTCATCTTTATCTCTAGTTAAATACCATGTTGTATATTATTTTAGCTATATAAGCTTTCTCTTGGTTAAAATTTGCCAGATATATCTGTTGCCATGGCTTTACCTTTAACTCTGGGGGTCCTTATGTTTTAGATATGTCTCCAGTTTTTGTTTTCTTTCTTTTTTGTTTCCAGTTAAGATGTCTTCTCTTTCTTTCTTTCTCAATCCTCACATGCACCCAAAATGATTTTTATTTCAGCATGAGAATCTTGTTTTTTTTTTAACAAGAGAATTTAGCCCACTTATGTTTAATTGTTGACATATTTGAGTTTATTACTACCATCTCACATTGTGTTTCCTATTTATCCTAAGGTATATTTATCTCCTATTTTGACTTCTACTGGACTTAAATAATTTTTTTTATTCCTTGCCCATTCTCTCCTGGTTTGGAAGTTATGTATTTAATTTCTATTTTTTTTTAATGGTTACCCCTAAAGTTTCAATATGCATTCTTATTTTAATGAAGTCTGAATTTAATTCTATCTTCCTCCAAAACAAATACTTAGAACAGTTTAAATCCAATCACTGTCTTCCTGTCTTACATATTACTTTTGTACAGCTTTTAATTTTACCTTATCTTTTTGTTTCTAAGTCATGCCATCATTGTTATATTAAATACAAATTTAAATTTATCCAATCTGTTCATCATTCCTTCTTGCAACTCACTCCCGATTTGTAGATTTAATCTGTCAATGAAAAAATCTACATTAAGCCAAATTATCATTCAAGAGTGATGGTGTAATACAAATTTTATCTTGGCACATTGAAAATATTCTTCTTTTTTACTATTGACTAGTCTACTGCAGTTCTTATAAGTAAACTACTGTTTCTTCTTTATTGTTTCTAAGATTTCTTCTTTTTCTTTTGAGTTCTGAGATTTTTATTTCAGTAAGTCTAGTGTCTTTTGTACTTAATCTGCTTGGGATTTGTTGTGCTTCCCAAAAATGAAGATTTAGGTCTACTTTTAACTCTGAAAAACTATTAATCATTATCTCTTCAAGTATTCCCTTTGTTCTTCCTATGATGACAGTTAACATATATAAAACTTTATTCTATTTCTACATTTATTTTCAACTGTCATATATTTCTTGTTAATTTATCTCTCAATCTAGTTTCTAGATAATTTAATGAGAGCTACTACTTTCCAATTTATTAATTCTCACTACAATTGCATTCAGTAACATTCCCTTCAAGAACTTTTAGTAAGTTCTTTCAAAATCTGCCTTTCCTTTTTTTTCAATTACTTTTTATGACCATTTGTTCTTTTCTTGTATTTTAAATTCTCTATTTTATGTCTTTGATCATTTAAAAAACCTCATTATCATAGCATCTGATAATGACTCTACTGTTTTAAATTATTGGAAACTGTATAATTCTAATGTGTTTTATGTCTACTAACACATACTCATGGTAGATTGTTTTCTTATTTATTTTGCAACTATGTATCATGAGCTTATGTTCAGCAGGTATTTTTATGTGGGAATTCTGAGAGATTAAAGGTTCATTGCACTATATCAATTTTATATTTGTTTCTACCAGGAACCTCAGAAAATAGCTTTTTATAAAAACTTCTTAGCTTGGGGTTTTCCAAATAATGTAGTCAAAATAAAATCAAATGTCAAACAGGCACAGGTCTGTGGAAGATTTTTTTTCCTTCTCTTTCAAGCAACATCCTGCTAATCCTCAAGACACTGTAGAAAACAAGTGTATTATAAGAACCTTGTTCCATTTTTACCCATGGTGGATAAAATGTCCTCTTTCTTACCCCTTTCTCAATCCTCACATGCACCCAAAATGATTCCCTAAGTAGTGTTTCTCTCTCTCTCTCTCTCTCTCTCTCAACCCTCAGAATATTTTCCTTACAAAAGAACTAATTGACTTAAGCAGAGTTTCCAGAAAGAGCAGGCCCACAGCCCACTTAGAAGCAAGTTTTATCAGCCTCAAGGTAAACATCTACCAGCAAGTTTAATGAAGAAAGTCAACAGGGGGAAAAAAAAAAAAACACATAGAAAGAGAAAATAGAGGCAAGGAGAGAATTTCTATTTGCTGACCACGGACATTACAATAACCCTCAAAACCATTTTTTGTGCCAGATGTTCCCTCTCAGTTTGCGGACAAGGGCCAAGGATAAATAGCCAGAAGAGGGGACTAAGGTATATCTCCCTGACTCCTTTCCTCAGATGGAAAGTCCATGAGTCAGAAAAGTGGAGCCCATAATAAACATCAGAAATAGAGCCTGAAGTAAAGGGAAGCTCAAAGCAGGAAAAAGTCCTGTTCCTAAGTGTTTCATGGACGGTGATCTTCCTGCAAACTCTGCTTTAGCCAATGAGTTCCCTCTGGACATTTCTTAATTTTTTAATTTTTTCTCAATTTTTTAATGAAAAAGATTTTCATTTCTTAATCCTCTCTAACCTTCCCTTCCCTTCCCCTAAGTTTCCAATAGCAATGATGCTGATTCTCTAGGCCGGAAGACTAAGACCACAAATGGGGAGGAAGGAACAATTGGAGGAAAGGCTTTTCCAAACTTTCCAAAGTCAAAATATCTGCAGTATTCCCCCTTGGAGACAGTCCCACTTTCCTGAAGCCCAGATATACCTCTGACATAAAGTTGCAAGATAATATGATTTTAGAATTCAGGCCTTCTGATGCTCCAGGACATTTAAAAAAAATCATATAGTCATCAAAAAGCTTCATTCCCAGCTGTGTGGAAAGTGACTCTGCAGCTCTCACTTAATTTTGGTTGCATTACCTCATTCTATACATCATTCATGACAAGCAAGAAACCACGGGGCTCCCTTAGCTACATCCTCTTGCCCTTGACCCAGCTCTAATTCCTTTGGCCATTTACTTCATAAATGTGGTAAATCCTCTTGCTAAAAGAGGTTGCACAGGCATTTTGATCAGTTGGCTCTTTCCTCGTTGTCACAACAAGCAAAAGAGGCCAGGGCAATTAGGAACCCCGACCTACTGCCATTTTCTTGTCCTTCCCATGTGATCCACATTGCCCATTACTCTGGCAACCAGGATGGAAATGGTGAGAAAGAGGAGATTTTCAAAAACTGTCTTTGGGTGAGATATTTATGTCTTGCCACCTGGCACTTTTCCTTGAACTCAAAGGGAGCACCAAGATAGCCGGCAGCGTGACTCCTCTACCCCACGTAAATGAATACATTTACACCTTCCTCAGCTGTTCGTGTTGGGAAGGAGCTAAGAGTCCCCATGTGCTTCAAGGACCCATCCAGGTCTCGTCCATGTTAAGACAGAAACTCAGGAGGATGTGGCCTCCGGGCTGAAAGTGAGATAGCACTGAGCCATGCCCCAGGAGAATAGTCCTCTAATGATTTTGTCTTGTTTGTAGACACAGCTCTTCCCCCAGTCTTCATTACGGGGCTTCCTAATACTCATAGGAGGAGAGCACATGGAAGCAAAGGATTCATTCTGGACCTGCTAAAGGAGTGGTAGTGTTGGGGCTGGAGCCCACAGGTATGTAGAACTTAACCGGGAATGCCAGTCTGTCCAAGGATTCAAACACAATTAGATGAAGCAGTCTTTCTGGCCAAGGCTTACATTAATTCTAATCTTCTGTACCCTTATCCCTACAATAAAACATAATTGGAATGGAGGGGCTACAACATGCTGACTCATCAGAGCAAGATTAGATCATTTCCATGTACTGTGCACAGACATAAAAGCAAATGTAAACATCTTAAAAAGGATTTCAACATCAAGGATTAAAGCAAAAAGGGTTTTATGTTTAACTAAGAGTTAAGCATAAATTCTATTTCCCCAGAATTCCATTAATAAAGGGTTTACTTCTAAAGTGTTTGGGGGCACTGAGCTGTCTTCGCTTGAGACCTTGGACCACAGTAGGATAAATAAGCAAGACACAAAAGCACCAAAATTGCCTGGAATTTCTCTCAAAATATGCAATGCACTTTGAAAACCAAAGGAAGAGACTAGCTAAAAGATACATATTGCTCTGTTTTAAAAAGACTATTTTTATATTTGCTTAAGGAAAAGGGAGCCAGGAAAGCAGCTCATTCAACAAGCTCATCCTTTGAGTCCCTCTCTCAAAGAAGCCAACTAATCTGGTCATCGGAATCACTACCCATGGGTCCCCTTGAACTCCTTAATCTTGTATTATGTAGACCTTAAAATCAATTGCTAGAAGAATGTATCAAAGAAAGTTTCAAAGTCAGCTTAAGGTTCATTTCGCTCAAGAAATTCCTGGCTTTTCTTCTTTCAGGGCCTCTCTGTCCCCTCTGTTTAATTGCTTCTGTGTTCCTCCAGCCTAACCCCAGCTTGATCTTTCTTACCAAGGTCTGCTCCAGGACTGGCAAAGCAGACAGAAAAGCTCTTTAAGAATATAGAGTTTACTATTAATAGCAGTGACACCAGCCATTGAAAGCCAAGGCGGTCAAGTAAGGAAATCTGTCAGTGTGGATTAGCTTTCCAGCACCTGGGAGGTAGGACTTATTTATAAATAAAAATAGACAGCAAAAATATCTGGCCCCTCATAGGCCCCTGATGTCTGAGAAGGCCTACGTGGATCCAAGTCCAAAGGCTTTTCCCAGCTGTCCTCCAAACCTAGCAGCAAACTTTTGTTTCTGAAACTGGAGTTAAGAAAAAGTAGGCTTATTTCCATCTGAATCAAAACCCCTGCTTTTGCAGACACTTGTACCTTCCTGCATGAATTTCAAAACAGACCCAGATATGTCAGAGCATCCTCTGGGGTTCACATATCAAAATTATTGATGGGTTCTTTGCCAGAGCATGGCCTTGCCCTCTACACATCCACCATGGAAGGACCACGTTCCCTCCGTGTAAGATCTAAGCCTTCTACATCTCCGTCTTGGTAGAAGTCCTTTTCCTGTTACAGAGTGGCTGTAAGAATCAAATCAAAATCTATTTCGAGCAGCCTGCATTTCACAGTAGCATTTTGAGGTTAATTTGCTAAATGTCTGGGTTCTAGAAGCTGCATGAGGACGCTTGTTGCCAAGTTTGGAGGTCAGATGACTAATGGTCATTTCTGCTACAATGGTCTCTGGTCCAGAGAAGCTTTACAGTATCATTGTACTGAAAACCTACTGTCACATATCTCAAGTAACGGTGTACATACACACACACACTGGATTTCCTGGGGAAGTGGCTGTCCTGTTGTGCAAGCTAATACAATTGCCCATAGCATTTTCTTGTGCTATTCAGCCTTTCAGTGCTCATCTCCTATCTTACAATGATACCATTTACTTTTACAAATAATTCTTGCCTTTTTGGGTGTCAGGAATCAGTAGGCTATAACCATCCCCTGATTAGCTGCCCACATTTAGCTCCTTTAATCTTTCCTCTGATCAGATTCCCTGAGCCCTCCTCACCTCCAGCTACTCCTTCTCCTTGCCCTTTTCCAAATTCCCTAAGGTTCTGTGCTCCTAAACTGAGCTTTACAAAATTAGAGTGATACTCCAGATGCTTGCTCACTAAGGAGCCAAGAGACCAGCTGTCACCTCTGGTCTCTGCTCCTCTAACTCAGGGTATGTGTCCCAGAATAGGCCTGGCCTTTCATGCTGCCTCCTTTCATTGCATTCGGGCTGCTTGGTGGCTGTCCACTATCAGGCCCACTCCCCTTTGGCTTTCCAGGTTTCTTCTTCCCATGAAGTACATGTTTCAGATTATTTTCCTTCAAACTCAAATAGGCCACTGGTTGGCATGCCCGGGGGGGAAAAAAAGTCTTTATTATCATCTTGGTTTGGAAATAGCCCCAACATTTCCATGAACATTTCTACCAAAGGAACTCTATAATAAAGCCTTCCACTCTGGAAAGAGAAAGCTAGAAGGAAAATTACTTATGATTTTAGGCTCTTCATTTCAAACACTATTTGGGAGAAGAAATCTAACATTCCAGGCAGGATCTGCCTCAGAAAGGCTTTGATGACTTAGGAAGAATGACTGTGAACCATACCTACAGCTATAGAGAGGAAATCTTCCCCTACTAAAGTCGCCTCCCCTGGGGTTACAGGGAGCTGCCATATGCTTCTCCTAGGCGCTTTGTTGCCTGGGAACCCTGCTCTCTTTCCTCCACCTCCCCCGCAATCTGTCCTACTCTCCTTTCTGGGGAGCTCAACTATGGCAGGTGGCAGGAAGGGTGTCTATGGGGACTGAGGGGCCCCACCCTCCTCCAGGAAGGTTCAGGGCCCACGCTGTGCCCTGGAGAAGTCCGGGAGGCCTCATTTCAGGAACCCCCAGGCCCACAGCACTAATCCCTACAGCTGCAGGGGGAAGAACATTCCTATTTTAAGAGGTCCTGAGCAGCGATGTGCTCACCAGGTCTGAGTCACTACTCCTCACTAAGGTCTGTGAAAGAAATACATTTCTCAGCCTTAGCTCTGCATGCTTTATTTTCTTCAGCCTCAATCATCAACTGGTTTACCACAAAGTGTTTAAAAGGAGCTAGCAAAGCAGCGGTAACCAAGGAAGCAATGGTGTCTGGAATTATAACAGAGGCAAAGCTAAGAGTTATAGGAGAGCTAAAAATAAGTCACTAACCATATCGTGCTTCCTTTAACATACATGTTCAGGTACCTAGAAGAGAAAACCACCCACCGTTCAAAAGAATCAATAAAGAACACCACGATTAACCACACCCTGCCCTGGTACGAAGAAGCCCACCCTGCCCCCTTAGTGAAGTTTTTTAGGCAATGAGGATATTTCATAGTAAGATAATTCATCACTATTATAAGTGAGACTATAGAACCATCAGGGGCCTCCACATAAGCCATTGCAGTAATTAGAAAAGAATGTCACAGCACGTCCATGGCATTTGGTACCCCTCATGCAAACCATTGCAGGTGAGCAAAAGTTCCTCCATAGAGTTTGCCACAAAACATGTATTTCTTCCTCATCAGCAAGTTACTGTTTAATCAACTTTGTCTTTTAGTCTTGACATAAATAATACTAATGGCTTATATTTATTGTATATGTACACAATTATTATTAACTCAATCCTTATAGCAGCCATATGAAGCACCCCTTTTTATGCAGGAGAAAACAGAAATGTAGAGAGATTAAATTTGAATTCAGATCTTCCTAGCTACTCACCTTAAGAATTTAATCCCATTTCTCTACAGTTATTTATAAGTCACATGTTGAATGGTGAGGGTTTGTGTCTTTATCTTAATAGCTACTTCTCATTCTCCCATATAGTCCGGCTGTTTTTCACACATTTTAAATGATATCACTTCAAATAGTTTGTACCCTTTTCTCAGACTTCCATATTGCATATCACATTTGGGTGTGGCTCAGCAGTCTAAGCACTTGGTGCAGGGAATCCCATATTCCCAAACTCTGTTTTGTTTTCCTTTGAGAAAAACAGTGGCCAGATCTAGGGTAGGATGATCTTGGCCTCAAGTTACAAGCTCCCAATTCTCTAGGACTACCTTGGTGTCTGTGTGTGTTTGTTTAGAGCTGCCATAACAAAAAGCCACAGACCGGTGGGGCTTAAACAGCAGAAGGTTATTTTCTCTCTATTCTGGAGGCTCTAAATCCAATATCACGGTGTCCACAAGGTTGGTTTCTCCTGAGGCCTCTCTCCTTGGCTTGCAGATGGTCATCTTCTTCCTGGGTCTTCACGTCATCTTCTCTCTGTACCTGTCTGCGTCCACACTTCCTTTTCTCATAAGGACACCAGTCATGTTAGATTAGGGACCACCTCATTTTACCACAATTACCTCTTTAAAAGACCCTATCCCTAAATATAACCACATTCTGAGGTACTGGGCATAAGAACTTTGACATACGAATTTGGCACAGAGGGATACAATTTGATCGATAGCAGTACCCTAACAATTTCCTGGAACAAAGTCAGCTATGTTATGCAATATAAATGCCAGGGACCCTGGCAACCAGGAATTTAAACCACTACTCTTTCTCTAAATGCTTTTGTGTTACTTCCATATGAGGATACAGACAAGCTTTTGGTGACCGAACCATAGTTTTTAATCAGTGTACCAACAATATCAACTGCATTAATAGTTTTCATCTTAGAAAGACATCATGGGTCTCATCTATGAAAAAAATTATAGATGTTTTTACCAATTGTGAATTACCAACTTCCAATTAGTAAAAACAAATTCTAGATTTTTAAAAATGTACTGAGACCAGTAAAGTCTTCTTGAACTATTATGGTAATACATTTGGCACTTAAAACTCTATAACCTCTGGTGAATGTACAGCCCAGCATGTTACCCAGGGCCCTCAACATAATTCCTGGTCACTCCATGTGAAGATTCAAAATGACCTGACAAGAGGCAATTCAGATGTGTATAGTTACATCAGTATAAAGGCTATCATTATGCGTTGCCTATTGGTTTTGTGCTAGGTGCATTATGTGCATTAAATCATCTATCCCCTCAAAATCCCTGGCAAGAGATATCCTTGCCCCTGCTTTATCAGTGTGGAACCAGAACACTAGAGAGATTAAGTAAATTGCCCAAGGTCACATTGTTCACAGATAGTTAAGGCAAGTCCTAGATGGGAACCTAGCTCTTCTGAGCCTTTTTTTGTCACCACATGCTGCTTATTTAATTTCTGAAGACATGAGACAGTGTACTCTCAGTGGCTCAGACCTTTTCCTGGGCCATAAAAATACCCAATCTTAGTTCCATCAACTGTTGGTTTTGGTAAACAAAATAACAACAGCATTTTTGTTTCTATGTTTTAGCTGCAAAATAAACCACGGGGTATTCATCATCAGATATAAAATCTACATCTGTGTTTGGGTGATGATGAATACAAAAGTTATGTAAAACAACTAAGGACGCAATTTTCATAGAAAAAGTTAATTGTATTCAGTAAACCTAGTTAATAATGACAAGCTGCCTTGTAACATCTCTGGAACCGCAGTCTTGGATTCCTACAAAACATTTATTCCATTGTTTAATTTCCTCTGTCTTGTGCCCTGGCTTCCCAGTCAAGATTATATAGAGCTTTGTCAGAGGCAGGAACCCTTTCCTTTCTTTGTACTGTCTTGCCATGCTAAGTACAGTGCCTTGCACAGAAAAGGTGCTCATTACCTTTTAATGCTCAACTTTAAAGTCTTTATGAAATAACCACCAAGAGAAGCCCATTGGAGAACTTGGTGATAAACTTCGTAACTGTCCATCAGGGTGTCTAAGAAATCCCTAAAACTGGCCATTTCAAGATAGCTTACTTAGCTTTGTGATGTCAGATGTTCTCTCTCTGGACCTTTGACCTATAAATCTTAAATGCCTAAGGGATGGCTGATGGTTCTAACAAGGGACGTTTTTGTAATAATTGCACAGTTCTATTTAGTTATATAAAGTAGGAGGTGTAAGAAATCTTAACAGGTTCCATTTGTGGACTCCAAAGGTGGTCCTAGTTACAGCAGGATTCTCGGCAATGGCCTGAGAGAAGCCAACTGAAAGCTTGAGTCAGTCCAAGGCTGCCAGCATAACCAGGAGTGCCTTCCTCCTTACTCCTGTTGCTCGGTTACCTTCTTTCTTCTCAGGACCCCATTCTTTTGGCTGTAAGGTTACAAAAGTTATACTAACAGGCAAAAGCAGGGTGGTTATATTTAGAGCTTAACCAGCTACATGATACCTCTTTACCTAGAAGTAAAAATTAACAATAACTCAAAGGAGCATATAAGCACACTCAGAACTTAAGACGAGCCACAGGGTCTCTTGGCACATATAACAGTAACCCTGATGCCAGAGATAAAGAGGTCTTTCTTAAAGGAAAGCACTGTCTTCAAGAGACAGAGCCAAGAGTGAGAACACGATTGGATGGCTACTAGTAGATCTGGTCCCCAGGAAGACGGCATTGTTCAGGGAGCCCACCAAGATAAACAAACCTTTCTGTGGCCACCAACCTCCTTTCAGTTCAGGACATTCATCTACAGGTCTGCCCTAGACCCTTCTCTTTGTCCCAGAGTGACTCTAGGTGCACCTTCTTTGGATTTCTACAGCTCAAAGAACTTACGAAAACAATAAAATTGTTCAGTCTATGGAGAAAATGTTCTGAGAATGGTAGGGATGAGATGGATTTACTGATCCTTTAAGGAGACAGAGATACTTTGATGTGGGGTTTGAGGCAGTTTAGAAACTAAACAAGCTCTGGTAGCTCCCTCTGAGATGTTCAATAGCTTGAGCTATCCTGAAACTGGAATGAAGCTCTTACTCTCAGGCCTAGGAGGCCTTTAGTTGCATCACGCGCTAGGTGGATTATAAATGCACTGGCACCTGGAAGCAGAAGCGGAAAGGGAGGGCAATGAGCTACCACCCCTCAGTGAAAAGGTCTTTCTGCTAAAACTCCTCTAAATCTGAGTTATCTTTTATCAGAAGACAGGTTTGCAGAAGATATAGATTCAGATTATGGAAGAATTTAGATAAGCAAAATAAGCATAAATAAGAACAAGAAGGTGAAGTCTGAGGTGCAAAGTATGGCAAGAGATAGAGCGAGGGATGCTGATGCATGCAGGGTCCTACTATAGACACCGTATACAGCCCAGTCCAGAGAATTCCTCCAAAACAGCAATTCTAGAAAGTGAAAGAGGACACTGGGTCTCCAAAAGAAGTGAATCATACCAAAGCCATCACTACACAGCTAACCCACCCCTTTCATCAAGGCAGAAATTACTCCATATTAGCCACAGCTCCCATGATCTCATTAGCAGAGATATTGAAAATCCGCTGTTCCTCTAGGAGGGAAAATTGAAACTGTGCCACAAATTATTTCACCCGGAACATTTCAGTCTGATTGGATAGATGAGGATGAGGGAAAAAAAATCTATCTCCCCATGGTAATTTCTTTAATCCTGTTGTTGGGAGGGTACTTGTGTGATGGAAACTGAGATGTGTCCTGACGTCTGCTAGCCCCAGGAAAGGCCCAAACCTATATATCCTGAAGATTTGGAGAATGGGTAAGATTCTTTCATTGCAAGTAAACAGTTTGGCCATTAAGCAATTCTGGGCTTGCACAAAGTAAAAGTTCAGGGGTGGATCTGGTTTGGTGCACAGATGGAATCAGGACTCAAATACTATAATCAGGACATGGCTTTTTTTTTTTTCCCCCTTGCAATTAGTCCTGCCTTCCTCAGTCTCAAGTCCATACAAGGGCATTAGCAGCATAGACTTCTCACCTGCTCAGGGGCCTAGCCCAGAGCACAGGAGTAAGAGTCCTGATCCCAGTAAAAGTCTCAGAACATCTCTTGGGTCACATGTTCACCTTCAAATCTAGACTACATAGGGGTAGAATCAGATACACCAAAGCCACATGTACTGAGTTAGGAAAAGAGGAATTCAAGCTGTGACTCTCTTTAAGAAGAGTGAATACTGAGTGACAAAAGCAACAAATTCCCACCAGTTATGAGCCGTCTTAAAACTAGTTTACAGAAACCTTTTGACTTAGCTTGGGTTTCCCCCTAGAAATGGAGCCTGAGATAAAGGCTCACATGTGAGTCATTAATTGACAGAGATAAATCCAGGAAACTTGACAGCTAATAAGAGTGAAACAGAGGCACTGGGGTGGCTCAGTCAGTTAAGCATCTGTCTTTGGCTCAGGTCATGATCCCCATGGCTCAATCCGAGAGTCCCTGGATCAAACCCTCATGTTGGCTCCCTGCTCAGTGGGAAGTCTGCTTCTCCCTCTCCTTCTGCCCCTCCCCCTGATCCTTCTATCTCTCTCTCTCTCTAATAGATAGATAGATAAATAAATAAATAAATAAATAAATAAATAAATAAATAAATAAATAAATAAATATCTTTTTTTTAAAAAAATGAAACAGGAAAAGAGGAAAAATTAATGCAAAGTACATTGAAGAAGTATATAGGAGGAGGGATCCAGAAGGGGGCATTTATTGACCAGCTGCCATCCTCCATTGGTCAAGAATTGCCAGAGGTATTAATTCTGAGTTCATATGTGAGAATGGCCTAGTAGTTTCCTGCGGCTGTCCTGCACTGCCAAGTCGGAAAATCCTAGAGACACAAAGAGAGAGATAGATGACAGAGCTGGTTTCCATGGTAATGACTAGAGTAAATAGGAGAAGGTGGGGCACAAGAGTTGGCCAATATACATTTCCTCTTGGATATTCAAATTGTTTTTGCTTTGTTTATTCTTACAGGTTAATTTTCCACCACGAATAAACTGTAAAAAGAAAATACCACAGGGCAAGACATGGAATTATGTGAGGAACTGTAGGAAAAGACTTGGGCTTGAATCCTCACTCCCCCAACACCAATGTCATTTAGAGCAAGTCAGTTAATCTCCTTGACTACTACCAGTAAAACACAGATGTCAGTGATGCCCACTCTGTGTGATTTGGGGGTAGGGAGGTATTTTTAGTATATTAAGTCAAACTATCACTTTATGAAAAATATTATTTTCATATCCACTACTACTAACAAAGGCAGCTCCATAAGTTTTAAAATGTTCTCACAAACTAAATGGACTTTCATAAGGAATGCTTCTAACCACTTCTACTTTCCTTCACTTGATGAAGTTTGTAATTCATGATGTTTAAAAACAACGTTCAATTAATTGCAGAATTGAATGGTGTGCCACACCAACAGAAAAGTTGCAAAAATGTCATTGAAATTGCTGCAGGATGCACCACCAAGATTCCACCCCAAACTCTAATTTCTTAGATACATACTGCCATCTTTTAAAACCCATTTAACATTTAACAGAGGCACCTGGGTGGCTCAGTCGGTAAGTAACCGATTCCTGATTTTGGCTCAGGTCATGATCTTAGAGTTGTGAGAAAGAACTTGCATTAATTAAGATTCTCTCTCCCTGTCTCCTTTTGCCCTTCCCTCCCTGTCCCTCCACTCTCTCTCTAAAACACAAACAAAAAACAAAAGCAAACAAACAAACAAAAACCACCTTAATCCAAAACAAGGGAGGGGTTATTTTATATCCAGCCATGTGGTAATGTAGTCTCCAAGAACTTCTTAAAAAGAAATCATGACTCCTCTCCTCCCCCCCTCCTCCCCTCCCCTCCCCTTCTCTTCCATCTCTCTCTCTTTCTCTCTCTCTCTCTCTAATTTTCTCCTTCAACCCAGCTGTAATCCCAAAGCAACTTAATATTTTCAGCAGAACATCAAAGGGGCCACACCCCTCTGCAGACCCCTGTGAAAGAAGCCATAGCCACCAGGTCTCCTGTAGTTCCCAAACTACCTCAACCTCTACACCCACTTATATCACGCAG
Source organism: Canis aureus (assembly GCF_053574225.1). Taxonomy (NCBI): domain Eukaryota; kingdom Metazoa; phylum Chordata; class Mammalia; order Carnivora; family Canidae; genus Canis; species Canis aureus. The sequence goes on from NC_135615.1 coordinate 54,694,129, forward strand.
CACAGCCAGAGCCAATGGCCCAAAAGCAACTCACCTGCAAATCAAAGTGAATTTCAGGGATGTCAAATCTACTGTATTTTAACTCAGTCCATCTGCATATACTCTCCAAATAGGACAAAAATCCATCCACTTGTTCCTACATCATGTACTAATAGTAAATAGACAAACTTCCATGTGGATGGGGAAGAAACCAACAGGTAGGTCATCTCTGTAAGAATTTCTCAGCTCAAAATTTAGGAAAATAAGTTCAGGCAAAAGTGTAACTGAGATGAGGATTTAAGATAAGGAGCAAATGCCACCGTATGGCAAGGTGATCCTCAGACAGGTCACATACATGAAGACAGGTAGGGGTGGGGTGGACTTTAAAGGAACACATGGCCCTATAAGAAGAGCAGCAGCTACTCAGCTTCCATCACCTATGGCCATGGGGTAGGCCAGTTTAGTGTTGCCTGGTTTGTCTTTATGACTTCAAGCACCATTAATCTAAGTCTTATGATTCAAATTCTTGAGAGAGGAAATATCATCAATTCAGCCTACAGAATGATTCATCCAGGATCAGATGCCTCCTTCTCATCCAGTTTTGGCTGGAGAACTGAGGAGGGCCAGTCACATGGTCTACTGTCTACACTGGAGGAACTTGGAGAGAGTGAGTTGATTTATGAGAAGTGGGCAATGGGAGAAACTAGCACAGCAAAGCCTGCCTTTACAGACCTAGAGAACACCTTGTAGACTCAAGACAGTCACACCACGATTTTCTTTTTTTTTTTTTTAATTTTTATTTATTTATGATAGTCACAGAGAGAGAGAGAGAGAGAGAGAGAGAGAGGCAGAGACACAGGCAGAGGGAGAAGCAGGCTCCATGCACCGGGAGCCCGATGTGGGATTCGATCCTGGGTCTCCAGAATCGCGCCCTGGGCCAAAGGCAGGCGCCAAACCGCCACCCAGGGATCCCCACACCACGATTTTCTACTGGGGAGGAGGATCTTCCTCACCAGGCCTCTATGTGCACACAGGTGTTGTATTCACTGCTCTGATCCTGTGCTGCTCATTTGAGCTAGACTGGGGATAGAGTGTCAATAATGAGGCTTCACCCTCACTTCTCTATATTGATATTAAGGAATAATGCCACCAAAACACTTATTGCAGCAGTGTGTGCAAGAGTAAGGGAACAAGAGCCATGTCCCCAAGAGAGCAACAAAGCTCTCAGCCATGAACACTGTAACCCCCTGCAACATCATGGTAGACTCCTAGCTTGGGAAACTGAATGCAAGGCCCAGGGCTAAGTACATTTTGATCAAGAGAAGAATAGAGAAGCCTTTGGAGGTGTGTGCTTCCAGAGACAGCATAATCAGAATCTTACCTCACAGACCAGGAAGCTAGGGCCCAGTGGGATTTAGAGTCTAGCTGGAACATAGGCAGGGCTCTTCACATGTTTGTAGCAGTCTCTGGGGTTGAGGCAGAAGAACAAGAGAGAATATGACACTTAACTATAAAAGCTACATCCTCCTGTCACAGACTTCCAAACTAAAGACATTTTTCACTTGTCAAAAGTGGGCAGTCAGTGCCTTGGAATACAATAATTGAAGGGCAAATGCTCCTTGACTTGACAGAGCCTGTTTATAATTACATTAGCACAGACACACTTTAATTAAAAATCACAAAAATGACCTTAGCTGTGCTATGAGGCCTATATTAAAATCCTGGCTGAGGAGCTACTTTCTAAGCAAGCTCCTATTTTCAGATGCCTGCCCTTTGTTAAAGAATTTCCCTTAGCTTGAAATGTCTTAGATTTATTCTCTGACACTAACGACTCTTTGGCAATCCCTGAAAAAAGACTAAGCCAAAAGTACATCACTCAAACCTGAAAAGAGAATGCGGTTCTGCCCCTGGACCAAGCAGCTGTGGCTGAGATGCAGGGTGGTCAAGCCCTGATACTGCCCACTTGCAGGAACTTGGAGAGGAGGCACTGTAGTGGTCTAAAGGACCATCTGGCCCAGTCTCTCATTTTACATGCAAAAGAACAGAGGCTCAGAGAAAACAAGTGACCATCCAGGGCCACCACCCCTCAGTGGGAAAGGTAGGACATACCAATGCGCTAGATAATCACTACTTGGGAAGATGAGCTGCTCAGTCAACTGAAAGAGAGATACAATTTTGAAATTACAAATATCACCCTCTATTACTTCCCAGATTGTGCTCCTGAAAACACCAATCTTCTAGCTACTTCTTCTTCTGGTTTAATAAATAGAAAAGGGGGAGAGCAGGGGAGAGAGGGAGAGAGACAGACGGGGAAAGAGAGAGAGAGCGAAAGTTCATTGAGGATACATAAACATCAGAAATACTACATTCCATATTCCCTTCTTGGAGATTCACAACACACAGTAGGGAATCTGAGAAAGAAGATCAGCAGTAAAGAAATCTGTTTAACTCAAAAACTCTTTCTTCAAGTCACATCTATTAACATCCTGCGGACTCGGTGTTCTAGGAAACATACATCAGGACGTGCTAGCTTAGTGAGAAGAGAAATGAATTTCAAAATAATTGGGCTGGAAAGTAAAGAAATTGAAACAGTCTGGCTCATGTCAAACAAGAGTTCAGAAATGGCACAATGTCATCTTCATTTTCTTCCCCTGGGTCTTTTACACTTGGAACTTGGAAAGAAATGGAAGATAAGGGTGTCCTTGAGTTTCTTGAGTAACAAAGATAAAAAGAATAAATCTTCTTCTTTAATTTACCATTAAAGGTTAGTGTAAAGGAGTAAAAACATAGGCCCTGCCTTGCCACACTCTTCTCTATGGGTATTTAAATTCCTACCAGAAATATAATGCTTAGAATAGTATTCCCGCATATTTATAACTTCTTTATAATGAACTACCATGATTTTCTTTTCCCTCGAAGCTGGTAAAGTTACATTCTTACCTCAGAAACTATGAGGAAATCAAATTTGGCCTTTAAATAAACTAATTTGAAAGGTTTAAAAAAATATTAGAGACTTTAAAAAAAGGAATAGAGGACTTGAATATCCCAAAGTGTGAAAATGCCACATTTTTATACTCAAATGATTCAAAATAGATGAACAGAATGCTTCCAAACTTTCTAAAAATACCTTCAGGCAATTAAAAAAAATCAATCTAAAGGGTCATTTATTTCAAGAACCTAAAAGCCCAATTTAGCACTCCAGTGAGCCCCCACAGCTGACTGGATCTGGGAGACCAGGGCTGAGAAAGGTCATTCACACCCCTCCCTAACTCCTTAATGATATGTTTAGCCAGGCTAATTTTAGACCTGTCGGAAGCTTTTGATTCAGTTAACCATAAGGTGTTGGTGACAAGACTGTGGTCAATGGGAGGCGTGGGCTGAGCTCCTTTTGAAGTCAGCTGGTGAGTTCATTCCTGGAAGGAGGGTGTCAATAGGTAGTCACAAGGGACTGTTCATGATCTACATACATCTCCCAGGAGGTCTCTTCTCTCCTCCCTATTTACCCAACATGGGCAGGAGACCTTGAGAACCATCATTAGAAGCCACAACATCTGGATGATACTCATCTCACTCTCATCTTTTGTACTGATCCATTCAAACTGTCCTCACCTTTGGCTTTGCTCATAGTTATTTTGGCTTGGGCAGGAAACGGTTGGCTTCAAATCAACCTGGATAGGCTGAGGTGGTGGTGATCTTCAGTCAAAGGAAATACTTTAAGGATGTCAGAGGTGGATCTGCATCACAGCTATTGGAGGGTAGAGGCTCACTGGTAGGTCTTTTAACAGGTGCTTGAGCACAAACCAGAAAAGTACCTTTTTTTCTTGGATTCAGAGAAACGTGTGCCTATGCCAGCTCCCAGAAAAGGCATCGTTACATTCAGCTAACCCTGTGGTTAATATAAGTCTCACCACAATAATATCCACTTTTTTATCGACTTTGTTAGATTTTACAGAGGGCATTTCATCACCCTAATGTTCATTAAAGAGAATTTCTTTAGCCCTGTGAGTTTTTATACCAAATAACTCAAATCCTTTCCACCTTCTCAAGGTTTTAACATGAATGGATTTTATTTGGTGCAATGTGTACTTCTACTCTGTACATGCTCCGTAAAGCTATCTGTAGCAAAGAAAATGTCAATATTCCACTCAAGAACTCAACAGCCTGACTGAGTGAGGAAATGTCTTTAGTACTGCCTCTTACTAGATTTCAACAAGTTCTGATGCTATATGGAAACTCAGGGCTAATCTGTTAACGCCCTTTCATTTTATAGAATGGGAAAGCAAGACTTAAATTTTCTCAATGGATATAGTAATTCAGCAGAACCAGAAAACTTCTATGGAGCAAGTAATCTAATATTATCTTTCTAAACTTTATCAATCCCCCCTGGTCCTTACCATGGTCAAAAAGTCTGGAGAACAGGAGGAAGACGAAGAGAGTAGAAAAGAGAGAAGCAAAGGGTGAAAAAATCTAATGAGAAAAACAAGATCAATTAGTATCTTCTTGCCATCTCCTTGTCATCACTCTTTACAACCATTTTTTTAAAGATTTTATTTATTCATGAGAGAGAGAGAGACAGAGAGAGGCAGAGACACAGGCAGAGGGATAGACAGGCTCCATGCAGGGAGCCTGAGGTGGGACTCGATCCTGGGTCTCCAGGATCACACCCTGGGCTGAAGGCAGTGCTAAACCACTAGGCCACTAGGGCTGCCCTCCAACCATTTTTTTATGTTCTCTTTGGCTTCCCCTCCTTGGATAAACCAAATATCAGCAAGTCTCACTGGAATTCCTTGGTTGCCCATATCCAAGGGACAAAAAGTGGCAGAGAGACAATTTTACCTAAGTGAGCCCTATTTTCCTAGCTTTGGGACTGCATATGCCTCAATGATTAATACTGCAACAGGAATTCTAAATTCTCATCCCATTCACTTGATTGACATCCACTGAACATCTGCCATGTGCTAAGAACTCTGCTGCACATTCTAAGGGATGGGAGTCTGAAGAAGACAGTCTTGCCTCTAGAAATTTACAATGTAATAAGACAGAGAAGAAAAATATTCCTCTTGGCTGTGAAATTCTAAGACTGTGACATTTCACACTAACAATTATAACACAGGGAAGAAACAGAGAGGTGCCCTAAGAGATTTGACCCGAGTATTACGGGATTCCAGAAAAGGTGTATGGCATTGCCAAGTGGCAGGAGCCAGAAATCTTCATCGAAGAGGTGGTATATCTTGAGCTGGAGCTTAAAGGACCGAAAAGTCTTAAACAGTAAGAAGACATTGGAAGAGTTGGGCTTCCTGGAGAAGAAAGGAAATGGCACAAAGCCACAAGAATATAGTATCTGTTTGGGAAACAGCAAGTGGACTGGTTTGGCTGAAGCATAGGATAGATAAATGAAGACAGATACACAGCTGGAAAATCTTGTTGGAAGCCAAACTGCAGAGCATCTAAAAGAACGACCTAGAAAGCTTGGTCTAAATTCTCTTGGTGATGGACAGACACAGAAGCTTTTTCGGAGGGCCAGGCTTGAGGCAAATTAATTGGGCTACAGTCATCTGGGGTGGAAGACACTAGAGGAAGGGATCGGCTTCTTACAATGACCTAAATGAGAGGAAAAGAGCACGCAGTGCGAATGGAAAGGAAGACATTAGGATGCAGAAGGGCAGGAATAAATTGGTGTGAAGGCCGAAGAGCATTTCCTAGGATCCTTGTGATGAAAACAAAATTCTGCTGTATCAAATGGATACTTGAAAGCATGACATTTTAAACCTACCACTGAGATGATCCCCTTGCTGCCCAATGTTTGTTGATTGGATTATTTGTGTAGGTTAAGGATATCTGTGAGTTTTTTTTTTAATTGTATCCTTCCATGTCTTTTTTATAGTCTGGAAAGACCCAAATAAACAAACAGACATGAGCTATCACATAGCTCCAATGGAAGAAGAGCAAAGGAATCTCCTGATCTCCTTTCTGTTATAAAAAAAAAAAGGGGGGGGGGGGAATCCCTGGGTGGCGCAGAGGTTTGGCGCCTGCCTTTGGCCCAGGGCGCGATCCTGGAGACCCGGGATCGAATCCCACGTCGGGCTCCCGGTGCATGGAGCCTGCTTCTCCCTCTGCCTGTGTCTCTGACTCTCTCTCTCTCTCTCTCTCTCTCTCTCTCTCTGACTATCATAAATAAATAAAAATTAAAAAAAAAAAAGCAACAGAAACTCCACAGTGGTGGACCCAAGGCTGCTGAATATAAAGAAGGAGGTCTCTTACAGGCTGTCTAAATCAATAGTTCTGCTTTACCACGTCCTTGCTATGTGTTAGGTTGTGCTCCTCTCCCCATTTGTTTTTATATCAGAGATTCCTTTTAAGAATGGACATTACAGGGACGCCCGGGTGGCTCAGTGGTTAAGTGTCTGCCTTTGGCTCAGGTCGTGATCCTGGGGTCCTGGGATCGGGTCCCACATCGGGCTCCCCACAGGGAGCCTGCTTCTCCCTCCACCTGTGTCTCTGCCTCTCTCTGTGTGTCTCAGTCTCTCATGAATGAATAAATAAATCTTTTTTAAAAATGGACATTACAGAACTGGTAAGAACCCACCTATGGAGAGTCCTGTGCAATCTGTCCATGACATTTCTGTACCACTCCTCCCCCCGGGGCAGCCTCGATCACCTAGTCACATGCTAAATGATTTGGTGACAAATACTACTAGCCCTTTTGTCGTACTTAGCTGCTAATGCAGATACATTGTTGACTATCTTCTCCAGGCGGTTTTCTCTGATAAACAGGCAGCAACCTGACTCACATCCTTCTCAGAGAGCCCTCCGTCTGATTTGGATTTTGCTCTTCCATGCACTCATTCTTTGTCCTGACCAACCTCTTCATACACACATACACACACACCCCTTAGCAAACCTTAAGTGAGCACTTGGTATATGCCCAGCATTAGACCCAGTGATACAGAACAAAAGATAAAAGGCAACAATCTTTTGCTTTGTGCAAATATTAATGTAAAGAATTCATTTGCCCTGTGGGATACCCCACCCTGAAGACAGGAACCATCTCTACCTAAATCTGATGTCATCTGAATATTGGTGCTGCATAGTGGTAAAGCACATGGACTGCAGGGTCCTACGGTAGGAGGGATGCCGGGCCCTGCTGGGCCACATGCTACCTGTGAACCTGGTGAGTTGCTGAAACTCTCCAAGCCTCAGTTTCCTCCTCTGTAAAATGGATGTCATAAGACCAGTACTTAACCCATGGGTGGCCTCCGGTAAGAATTTAATGAGATCATTAATGCAGGAAGGCTAGGACAGCTCCTGCTGTGCACTAAAAAAATACTGAACAAAAATTATCATTAATACTATTAATATCTGGGACGCCTGGGTGGCTCAGTGGTTGAGCATCTGCCTTTGGCCCAGGGCATGATCCTGGAGTCCCGGGATCAAGTCCCACGTCGGGTTCCCTGCGTGGAGCCTGCTTCTCCCTCTGCCTGTGTCTCTGCCTCTCTCTCTCTCTCTCTCTCTCTCTGTGTTCATGAGTTAATAAATAAAATCTCTTTTTAAAAAATAGTATTAATATCCGACCTGTGATCAGTCTGCAAATGACCACTGGTAGCTGTGATGGTGCCTGTCTTTTTAGAATATGCTTTAAAGACTTGCCAGCATGTCACAGAAAAGTCTAGAAAGCAATGCCCATTTCAGTTTGCATGTCACAGGAGCAATTCTTCTTTAGCCAAATGTCATGTTTTCTGTTTTATTTCTCTCATTTTCTTATACCAGAAAAATTTCATCTGCTCCCGATGTTCATTCCCTATTTAAAGACAGCATTCAGTTTGGGGAGCCAGCAGTTCTCTGCCAATGCTGTCACTACCCAGGTCTGTGGTGCTGAAGGCCCAATCTGCAGCAAGAAGCAACACAAAACCACTGCTGTTCCCTCCAGAGGGAGTTGTGGTATGCAGGGCGGGTTACAGGATCAAGCCCCCACTGAGGAATAAGCAGCAGAAAACATAGAAGGCACACAAAATAGAAATGTGTTCCTCATGCAAACACTCGGTGCAATTAAAAATAAAATGAAGGAAAGAATGACCTAAAATAGAAAATTGGTAGCGGGTATGGGGCGGAACGCTTTTTAAAGCAAAAGATCACGCTTTCCTTTCCTTATTCTCTGAGACTCTAGATCCTCGTTCAGATGAACTTATAACTGTTCTCATCATTTATGTGAAGCACGACAAAGAGCTGGCCTCTGGTTGCGGGCCAGGCGACACCCCAGGAGGCCAGATCCCATGGTTAGTGAACATGAGGCTGCAGAGGTGGGTTATCTGGGGGCTTCAGGCACCCCATACACCTTCTGCTCCAAGCCCCAGCAGGTGCACCTGGTAACGTCTTCAAGGTGAACCTGACTTTCCTCGATGCTGCTCACCCCCAACTTCCTCCGAAGCAATTGTAGCCTAGTTACCCCCACATTCCACAGAAGGCACGATCCCCTCCAAGCACCACGCCTGCTTGCCTGAACATTATCTGCTGAAACAAATTTAGCATTATGCATTACATCACCACCTTGCTGCAGATTAGGGACCCAGACAACTATCTCCCACACGGGCCAAGGTGATCCGGGCAGCCTGGGGCACCGGCCTGTCCACATGGGAAGGGAGCAGAGCTTCTCACTGAGCAGATGCTCTTGAGCCCCACAGATCTAGGAACTCTGTTTTATTTCTTATTTCTTTTCTTTTTTTTTTTTCTTTTCTTTTTTTTTTTTTTTTTGCCTTTAAACATGCAGATCGTAATATCAGACCTAGAAGTTTTCCGTGCTGCACAATTTATGCTAGCTCATTACCTCCTGCTACACTCCAAGGCTTTGTAACGGAAATTGGCTCTGATTTCTGAGATGGGCATTACATCATAGTCTTCTTTTAGCACATTATGTCATCCCTGCTGAGACGCATTATCTAGGGTTGGCTCAGCAGTAGTGATTTTTTGTGGGCCGACTGCAGTGTTCCCAAAGAACTGCTGGGAACCACAGATTGAAATCTGAAACATTTATCTTCTAAAAAGCTGAAAAAGGGGAAAGATGTTCACATCAGACCCCATTTATTTTCGTTAACCCTCTCCTCTCCCAGCCCCTTTTAGGTCACATCATAGCAAATGCCAATGACCGATGTGTGGAGCCTGTACATGGACAGTCATCTTGAGGTAACCACTGCTAAGGGTGCCTGAAATATCGGTCCCCATCAAAGCGGGCATACCTGACACTTGTCATGATTCTACCTTGAGGTATTTTACAAATGCTTGGGGGGAAAAATCACCCCACACCCTCACATTGATAACATAGAGCACCCTGCTTAATTCTTGGGCTAAGAAAAGAATTCCTTCTCACGATCTGTTTATAAATACATATGAATAAAAACTACATGCACATACATGCTGATGCTCCCGACCGTGTTGTGGCCACAGAGGGAAACTTCTAGAAGGTTTGTATTAGAAATGATTTTTATGCGGGGAACTGAGCTGATATTATCTCTTCTCACTTCAACCATGAAATTAGAAGCCCATTTTGTATCTCTCCATCCTAGGCAGGATTAGAAACCATTGCACAGAGGGAATAGACAGGTGCTTTCAGGATAAAGCAAAGATATTCCCAGACCCCAGAGAATCCTAGTACCTCTCTTGTCACAAAAGCATAATTATGGGGGGAAAAAAGTCTCTAAATACTGAAAGGAAATGGGATACATTCAACCATGACTAAATTACAATTCCCTCCTTATACAGCAACTAATGAGATTCACTGGTTGGGGAGCAAGTGCTGGGGGAGGGTTATAAGAGAGGTTATGATAGCTCCTTCCCCCCCGACCCATCTCCAGTACATTTTTTTCACTGACTTTTAATAGTGAATATTTTTATGCTCTCGGTTGCTTTTTGTGATTCTAAAATGGTACCCGCGTCCAAATAACTTTATAATTAAAATAGAGGCAAGTAAAGCTATCATTTGGTGCAGCCTGAGAGCCTTGCTCCTAGTCCTACCCTCAATGATTTTTCATGTTCCTTTCCAGTGCCTTCTCACCACTGGCAATGGATCATAAAGCAAGATGGCAGCCTTCGTCCTTTACTCAGCCCAGAGCAAGGCCATGTGAAGAATCTGAACATTCGAAAAGGGGTTGGGACACCTGACCCCACTCTCATGGTGAGAAACTTCCTGAGTGACAATCACCTGAAATATCCATCTTTAGCACCTCTTCTTCTTCTTTTTCCATATTTTATGTCCATTGCTATTTGCCTCTTTTCTCCTAGAGGGGCTGGTATGAGGATTGATGGTATGATCCCACAAAGGGCTCCAAGGCTTTCAGGTGGATGGTGCTCTATAAAATAGTATTATTTAACAGCTAAGGACATTTATAAAAATCCTCTTACCCTTCTCCTTCCTTTCTTTTGTCCCTTCATCCCCACCCCTCCCCCTAGCTCTAGGAATTTTATGATCTGAAGGCCAAAATGCTTTAAATCTTAATAACTACATGTGCCACTTGGAATACTGGAAGGAAACTATATATACTCTTTACCTGACTCACTCCAAGCTTTGACTGCAGCCAAAGTAACTGCTGCACCATTTAAAAATTCCACTGAAAAAGCAAGTAGCCTTCAACACATTAAGCTGACTTCGTGTAAGTTGTAAAATATTAAATGACCAGAACTTCTATCCAATAATGAAATTACCTGGCTCAATCACCCCCTCTCCCTTCACAGGAGGCAAGAAGGTGGATTCATAAGTCTTAAAGGATATATACCTGCCTCTATATATTAGCTGGCTAGCCACCAGCTCCTGAAGATATACTGGGGGAGGGGGCTAAGCAGTATTTTTGCTCTATTCCCCCAGGGCTCTGTATGTCCCAGACGGTTGTGACCAATCTTACAAACAAAGGCTTTGGGATGCCCAGAAGTCTTCAGTCCACTCCCTGACCAAGCCAACAATGGAACATAGCAATTATGCTCTTGGTCTTGTAATAGGACAGACACTGGTAATGAAAATCTATGAGAGGAGTTCTTCTATTCTTTTACAGGGAAGAGGAAACCTAGCCCCAAATCTAGGTGATTTCTAAGAGTTAGGTATATTTGTGGGGAGATCCGATTACACAGTGAGAAATCAACCATTCCCCACTGGAGGTCCCAGAGTAAAAGTGAAAGGCACGGGTGGTCAATGCAGAATGGGAGATCATGCACTGAACTCACTGGCTCCTGACACTACAGTAAACCCAGGCTTGGAGTGAGGAGGGAATTCCGAGCCCAGCTTCAGCTGCCTTTGCCAGCTGTCTTGGCACCAGTCACTGTCCTTAGGTTAGGAGAAGGGGAACAGAACAGTATGAACCTTTCAGGCTCTCCTGGGCAGAGGGCATGTGGAGAATTGGCATAGGCCTCTGTCCCCACCTTGATAGGATCACTATCAAGATTGCCTAATACATGGGAAAATTGACATTTATTTTTATCAATAAAAGCTCTGATCCTGCTGTCTACCAGCAATACCAGGATACCAGCTGTCCTAATCACTTGCTCTCTGGGTACACCCCAGAGCTCCACTGCTGGTCCCCTGGGGGCTTGTGGCATTTTTCTAGGCTGCAAGCCTTCCCTACTTCTCAGAGCAAGCCCTCAACAATGCATCTGCAGATCCATCTTCTTGGGAACAGCAACAAAAAACTTCTGCAAAGGTAAGCAGGTATGAATATATAGACCACAAAAACTTGAAGGATTACAGTTCAGGTCCATTAAGGTTATAGAGATATGCTTTATCCAGCTTTGCAAAAAAAAAAAAAAATCATACAGGTGTCCTAACAATGCAAATCCAACTATTTCTAGTCAGGATGCTTCTTCACTTCCAGAAAGTTTCTATTCTCTTCACCTCTATTCCCAGTCCAAGATAAATACCTGCCTTTCCCTTAAGGTTTTTCCTTCTCAGGTGGCAGGTTTCTACTCCACATTGCCTTCGTGATCTGAGAGGTGTTTCTTGCATACTCCTTAACAAAAATACTAGAATCTCATTAAGCCTGAACAACACAACTAGTAGTCTTCATTCATTCCCTCAGCAAAGACCTACAGAGCAGCAGCAATTGTTGTGCAGAGTATTGTAGGGATGAGACCATAGATCATCTATATTAATAACTATGCGACAGAGGCTGTCAGGTTTTCATCCAAATTCTTCCTCTTATTCCTGGCTACACAGCCAGATAGACTTCCCAACCTCCTCTACTGTTAAGTAAAGCCATGTGCCTGAATCCTAATTAGTGTAGGAAAGTGGATGGAAAAGTTGTGCACCACTTGCCTTGATGCACCTGTGAGATCCTGCAGACCCTTTCCTCCGTCTGGCTGGTTAAAATGGCAAGATCATCAAACCCCAGAAGTCATGTGTTGAATGGCAAGGACACAGACAGCCTGAGTCCCTAAATGCCCACTTAAAAAGGAAAGCTGCCCTTGTGGCCTATTCATGTTCAGGTCTGGTACAAGAGCAAGAAATAAACTTCTACTGTGCACATCTATCACATGATCAGATCTATTTATAACAACAGCCAGGTTGCTCTATTCAATATAAATGTTGGTTAATTGAAACAGAAAGATATTCACAATATATAGTAGAGTAAGTTGAAAATGGTTATCAGAGTATGACATTATTTTCTAAAAGAATATGTATATAAATGTACGTAGACACACAGAAAGTTCTAGAAGTATGTATGTATGTATAGCAAGGTAAAGGCGTTTATCTCTCAATGGTGTTGTGTAGGTATGGGTTATCTGCATTTCCTGGTGTGAAGTGATACAATTTTATAATCGAAAGATAAAAGGTATGGTTAACATTTAAAAGGAAAGTATGTCTTGAGATGTAAATACAAAAGTGTGGCATCTCCAAGTGGTTAAACATTTCCTGAGGGAAATTAGGAAAGGTTTCTCAAACTAAGCATCTGTTAATGACCCCTCCAACACTAAAAATCTATAAATTAGCTACAGCCTGAGATATAGAATAGTTCAATTATACAACACACCTGGTTCCCAGCCTTTATATATTAAGGCCTTGTCAATGGAGATCAATTCACCTAAGAGGATGGAAGAGATCTCTTACCTTTGCGAAGTGCACAGAAACTACTGAACACTGGGTGTAATTCTATATGTTGGCAAATTGAACACCAATAAAAATAAATTTATTAAAAAAAGTATTTCTTAAAAAAAAAAACGACTCTCAGTGGTTGTCTCAGTGGGGTGCAGGGTAAGGATGAGCGGAAAGGGAAGTATCGAAAGGGTTAGAGATGGAAAAAAGTAGCATACTGACATATCATTTTGTACACTTTTGAATATTTTGATATATGCATTTATTACTCCAATTTTTTAAACCTTTATGAACTTTGTGTTACATGCATTTATTGCCTATTTTTTTAATTCTAAGTTGTATGGCCTTTTGTAAATATTAAGTGAGAGATTCCCTCTGAATCGGTTAAGAGTCAAGACAGATGCTAAGCAAATAAACCAGGTCACAATTTCCCAGTGAGAATCCCACAAAACCATAGGTTCAACTGGTCACTGCAGCAAAGGTTCCCCTTTTCATGTGGGAAGAGCCTAAGTATGTTCTCGCCATACACTGGAGGAGTCTTCAAAAGGTTCTGGAGAGGGATAATAGGTACAACAGATTTAGGGGGGATTAAGAGTAGATTTACCTTGAGAAGTACTGAGTAATGAGGTACAGAATTGTTGAATCACTATATTGTACACCTGAAACTAGTACAACACTGTCTGTTAATTATACTTGAATTTAAAAAAATAAAAACAAAAATTCTTAAGTGCCTAGAGAAAGATTTGGGGGTACAGTAAGAATCGGAAACTTTGCAAAACATGGTGTGCCAAAGTCCCAACCACTGTTCTGCCTTGAAGGCCTGGAGGGTGACCCAAGAGAAGAGGGATAGGCCACCACGTCTCCAGATGGGTGAAGGAAGAGTGTCGCAGGCTGAGATCCCTGCAACCAGGCTCTGAAACGGGGATACGTCAGCAGGTGGCTCACTGAGTGGGGCTCTTTGGATGCCAACAGGGAGGGAGGAAAAGAAGTGACACTGGGCAAAAGGAGGAGCTAAGCTGTGATGTGGTCACAACAAAAGTGTCAGTGGATGCCCGTGAGGCTAGGATGCCCCTCCTAGGTTGTCCCAGGCTGAAGCTAGCTTTTACGCACCCTCAGGGTCTTACACAAGCAGCCCTCTTTAGCTACTTTTCTGGGAAGAACTCCATTCTGAAACATGAGGAGGCAATACACCCAATAGCTTGTTGGGACTGGGGGGTGGGGAGCAGGTGCCTAGGATTAGGGGGCATTTTACAGCATCCACTGCAGAGTAGTAGGAGGATGTCAACTCTTCTCCTATCAGTCTATGTACAACTGTCAAGAGATAATATTGAAATCTCTCTGAAATTCCTCAGCTTCCTAAGCAAGCCCAGGAGCTCTGGAGGCCAAACCCCATGTGCCATCTCCCCCATGGCACCTAGGCTCCACCACATGTAGCTACTCACCAGTCCCAGAATTTACCATCCTCTTTCGTTCCTTCTGTTCTCTCTTATCTTCCTAGAAAAGCCCTCGGTATTCCCTAATCCTCAGGGTAATTTCCCCTGGGTAGCTTCCTTGGTTTCCACGTTCCCGGCAACTCATACTCACTTCACTCCGTGTTACCACCAGGTTGTATACACCTGTGCCACCACCCACACCAGCCCCTGTAAGATAGACCACAAGTGCATATGCATGTGTGTATTCCCACCAGACTAGAGGCTTCTTGAAAACAGAGCCAGATCCTCTTCCATCTTCATATCCCTGATACATAGGAAGTGGTGGCTTAAATGCTTGTTGAAAGAATAAATAATTCAATGTGGAAGAAAGGGTGCTGGCAGCACTAGCTGTTGAGAAAAAGTAGATGAATTCTGAGAAACTGGTGGGACAGGAGACAGGAACTAGCAACCTGGAGAGAGGCAAGGTGTTTGTGACCAGCCATGTGCCAGAAACATTTGGCTTTTGCGTCATCTTTGTTTCTTGATGTCAGTTGTCCAACTTCCATATAATAGAATGGAGAATACACTGGGGACTCAGGTTAACAGTAACATTGTGCTTAGGGTATGACAACTAGAAACTCTCACAAGATGATTTTAAGGAAGGAGTGTTGGGCTGCACAGACCCCGGCTAAGGCTGTTCACCAAATAAGATGGCGGTTCTAAGGAAGCATTCCCCTCTGCCAAGGACAAGAGGAGAAGCCACAACATGAACAACATTAATTAATTTTTCTGCTTGCTTCTGATCAGTGAAGATGTTCACGAGGGTATGGGCAATGGGACAGTGTGAGCCAAGAGTCTTTAAACCAAAGAGAAACCAGGGCCCATATCACAGGAGGGAAAAGGGATGTTTGGTCATTCTGGAGTCCCCTTATAAGAGGAAAGTGGAACGCAGGCTCTCGTCTTTCCTTGCCTCTCATCTCCCGCCCATCTCCATCCATATTTCTATACTCAAGAGAAGTGGAACCACTAGCCCAAACTCCAATGACAAGTGACCATATCTTAGTCATATCTTAAGCAAGTAATTTTTTTCCAGGACCCTCCCCTCCCCCACATGCAAACATAACACACTGAGTAATGAGGCAAAATTATCTAAGGTCATTGTGAACAGGCACCAGACCAAGTTTGGTTTCAATCAAAATGAATTTTAGGTCCATCTTTCTTTATTCTCAAATCTTAATGCCTCCTGACAGAACAAGAGACCTGTCATTTTGGGGAGAAAGAAAAATATTCTATTTCCTCAGGAAATGCCAAGGGGCCACAAATTTTAATCTGCTCCAGCTGGAGTGGAGGCTGGGGGCTTATTTAAGCTCAGAAAGTATACCTTCTTACATTTCCTCCTGCTGACAAACTAAAGATCCTCCTTGACCAAGGTTTAGGTCCTGTTCCCAGTATCCACAGAAAGATTGCCCAGCCAAGCAACTGCTCCACCCACCTGAAAAGCTGCTTAGGATTCCATTTGACTGTAGGAGTCAACCTCTAAATATAACCCTGAAAGCAGCCTCCGCCATCATCCCTGCACTTGTTGTCTCTCTCCTTCCAAAATAGTAAAATGGCATGGGTGAGTCTCCTGGCTTTTTCCCCTAGGAGGACAGCCCGGGTAATGAGACACAAAAGAGCAACCCTCTGCTCTCGCTCCCCCAGCTCTTTCCTGGGAGGATAAGTGGACAACCGTAGTCCTCCACCCAGGAACTGACACAAGCCCCAACCCCCCAGATCCCCACCGGGTCCCTCTCAAAGCAGCTGGTCCCTTGAGTGAGTCCGTTGTCCCAGGGCATTGATGAACCTCAGGAAAATCCTAAGGGGCCTCTCCCACGACCCTGACTCAGGGCTCCGCTGTAAAATTCAGGATCATAACATATCCTGTTCCTAACTGTGATCATTCTTATCTCACCAGATGGTAGTCCACTAAGCAACCAATATCTGCCTTCTCAATTGTTAGTCTTTCTCAGTAACCCTGAGATCTTTGACAGCAGTGCTATCTTCTCATCCATGGACCTTCGGCAGCGCCAGGCCTACAGCAGACGTCCAGAACTACGCTGGAGGAAGGGAGGGGTGAGTGGATGGGTGGGTGGATGGATGGATGGATGGATGGATGGATGGATGGATGGATGGGAAGTGTCTCAGCACTGCACTGGACAGATGACGGGAGGTACATCTTGAAGAGCTTGGCTACAGCCATGCCCTGCTGCTTGAGGCATGATCCTGGAACCCAGGCAGAGCTCTAGGAGCTCCAAGTCAAATGGTGACAGTGCCATGACTCCTGTCCAAGACGAAATCCACTTGCCCCCCCCACACACAACACACACACACACCATAGCAGGCGTAGGAGGGAACTGTGTTAGGATCACCCATGGAACAAAGTGACCTCCACTAATACAACCCAAGGCAGGCTTCCCATTTCTCTGCATGTTGCTCCCCTCTGTGAGGAGAGGGGCATGGAGGTGTAGCCTCTCCTGGGCCCCCAGCCTGATCAAGAGAGCTGGGCAGGGCCCACGCTGGCCGTTCATCCCAGATGTGGCTAACCAGGGCCTGGAGCCTGGTGCAGCCTGTTCATCTGCACCGGACAGCAACGTTTCCCTTTTCCCCCTAGATGAAGCCTAAAAGGCCAAAATTGCCTTTGAATGGAAGGCAGTTGGCTTTCTGGAAAGGCTATCTCACTGGCTCTGCTTTATTTCCAGCCAGCAGAGCTGTGTTATCAAGTCGAGACAGCTGAGCTCCTCAGGCACTGGGAGTTTGGGCAGCTCTCTTCTAACCACGAAAGGAGAGGCAGCGGCACCAGGACCCCTAAGGGGCAGGGGATTCAATGAAGCAGGGGAAAGGCCAAGGCTGGAGTAGGATTATACCACCTGCTGGCCAGAGTTCTGTTTCTGCTAAGAGCCAGCCTCAGAGAACGAGAGCCATCATCTCCCCTTTGCTCACCCCAGAACACCCTGGTCAGCGAGCCTTCTAGGAACGCAGGCGCCCTCCTGGCCTGCCCATCTGGTGGAGAGCACGTCCTCTTTCCTGGTTTCTGCCTCATGAAATGGACAGTTTAGAACCAGTGAGAAACAAAAGAACCTGCCCCTTACAAAAGCTATCCCTAAGGCTTCCTGGCTTCCTACCCATTTGGCTTTACAGACTAATTTCAAGCAAACCAAAGCTGGAGATTCCAGTGAACACACTAGAACACAAAGAACTTGTGTTTTTTAATGTGACAATGGTATCTATTATAGAAAGATGTTTAACTACACTTGTTGGGGTGATCATTTCATAATACGCACAGATATCGAACCATTATGCTGTAGCTCTGGAACTAGCATAATGTCAATTATAACTCAATTAAAAAAAAAAAAAGAAGAACCCATTCTGGTTACACTGTGCATAGAAGCTGCTTCCACAACAACCGAGGTAAAGGAGAGCAGGGAGTGCAACCCTACAAGGTAAGTATTCCTATCTTCCATTTATGAGGAAAACGAAGTTCAGAGAAGTTGCTTGGCGTGCTTGCAGCAAGCAAGTGGAGAGTCCATGTCCATCCTTCTCCAGCCATAGTTGTCAGCCCTGGAGGCTCAGGAGAGTCAACTGGGAAACTTCAAAAGGTGATGTGGGACCAAATCCCATCCCCAAGGAGTCTGACTTAACTGGTCAGGAGTGGATCCCAGATTTTTTTTTTTTTTTTTTTTTTTTTTTTTTTTTTTTTTTTTTTTTGGTAAGAGGATCAGTGGGCTACATCATGGTGAAACAGAGGGCATATGGATCCTGGGGGGGAGGAAAATGTCTTACAGTTTTCATCTTTAGCACAACGCTAGGAAGTCACCTGCCATGTGACTCCGGCTTAGCCATGTAAGCGATTCCAGTAAGTCTCAGCTGGGGTGGAAAATCGGGCTGACAGCTGAACACTTTTGTTGCTCATAAATGTTCTTAGCCTATCTACAAAGTTGTACCAAGTCTCCTAGGTAACTGGGACGATTTTTATTAAATTGGGAAATAGTGAGCAAGGTGGCTGACAACACTTGCATTGAGATGTTCATATGCTTTACCCGGTAACTGATCTGCAGTGGGATTGGAGGTAAGTCAAGCTCCTCCAGTCACAGAAGTAGAAGGAAGGGAGGACAATACTGAGCTGTCTTGCAGGAAAAGTTGGGAGATTTGAATAAATTATTCCATGTTTATGAAGTGCTTTGGGCTCCTTGAGTAATCACAGAGTGTAAGGGCCTGGTGTCATTAGTTTTTGCACCAGTCCCAAGATTAATTGCTCCTCTCACCCTCACTCCTCTACCCGAGTTATGCTCTGTGCCCACTGAAGCTCGTGTCCATGGGCCCCTGGCAGATCAGAAAGGCAGAGCTAGAGCCCTCTCTGTAGAAAGCAAGAGGCATGCACCCTATCAGCAACTTCCCTCCTCATAACAGATACCTTTGAGCTGGAACTCATCTGCCGCTAGCTCCTTGGCATTTGTTCAGCACTGGCCGAGGAGCCAGATCAACAAATGGTGCTGAAGTCAGGACAAGCTGTTCTTGCTGGGCAGACTCCTTTTATGAAATACTGATAATATTCAAAATAATTAGGCAACTGAGACCCCAGGTAACAGGTGGGAAGAGTCTCCACTTTATAACTGCAACTTCTGCTCCTTCCCCCACCATAACTGTTTCCGGCACCCAACCAGTGACTTTTCAGAAGTAGCTTTTTTCATGCCACTTCTGGAACAAAGAACGTAATAATAATAATCAGCTTCTCACAACCAAGTGAGCCTGACCTTACTGCGGGATGCTCTTTGGCTAGAGAAGCCGTGGCTGAGTGAGTCTGCCTTTAACAATACGTAATTTTAAGTTCAAATTTAGACGATGTATGTGTTTGTTCTTTGTTTCAGTGAAAGAGCCTAAGAATGTCACAGTGAGAGGGGGCAGCGCAGAGCTCTAGTCCATGTCCCTCATGTGAAGAGGAAACCAAAACCCAAAGCCACGAAGTGACCAGCCTGAGGTGAGTCAGAATGCCCGCCACTCTGTCTGTGGGCCTCCTCTTCTCTTTATCCCACATTCTCTCTCTCGAGAAAGCTCACCCAGTCTTACAAGTTTAAATGCCACTGCATGTTACTCGCAGCCCAGAGCTCTCCACTCTCCACCACGCTGCTGCTTGTCTCCCACAAACCTCCCCCATCCTACCTCCCTGCTTGACACTTCCTCTATCTCAATGTATCGTACCGCCACCCCAGAGTTGCTCAGGTCCAAAACCCGGCCAAGATCCCTTAGTGCTCCATTTCTCATTTACCCCCTATCTAAGTCAGCATTCATCCTCAATGTAGGTACTAGCTCAAGCTCCAAAAATAAAAGCACTAATTCAACTCTTTTCCACAATGTCTGCTATTTCAGCCCTCACTGATGCTACGGTCAACTCCTGCCTATTTAATTTTAATAGTTCTGAACTGCCCTCCTTCCTCGTATTCTTGCCCTTTCCAGTAGATACACTACATAGTCATCAGAATCATCTTTCTAATGCACAAACACATCATCTCATACCCCTTTCCCCTGAAAATGAAGCCTAAAGCCCTCCCCCTGCTTTCAAGGCCCTATGCAGTCTAACCCCGCCAAGCCGTCCCCACCTCCTGTTCCCTCTACTCCTTTCTCACTCAATCAAGTCAAACTGGCCATCTTTACTCCCTGAATAGACTGTTCACATTCCTGGCTCTGGCTCTGCTCTGTAATTCCTTCTGCTCAGACTGCTCTCCCCACAGATCTTTACATGGCTATCACTCCCTCATCCCTTAAGGTCTCAGCTCAGAAAGCCAATCAATAGCTAGAGCGGCCCCATAGTTGCCCTCCCTGACATTCCCCTGTTCTTCACAGCACTTAGCTGTGGCTGAAACTATTTCACTCTTTTGTCTGCATGCTTATTGCCTATCACCCTTACAGAACGTAAACACCTAGAGCAGATTTTCTTGGTCACCACCATATCCTGCACTCCTGAAAAATGCCAGACTCAACACGGGCACTCAATAAATACTCACTGACTGACACTAAAAAACAGCAATAGAGCTATGCTTTTCCCACTCTAGTGGTGCTTCCATCCTGCCCTTTGATTTATTAGAAACAGCAATCAACTCAGGCCAGTTCAAGTCAGGGAATTTTTGTGGGGACACATATGGAGTGACAAAGTACAATGCCTCTGAAATCCAAAAACCTAAGCCATAGTAGGGCCTGAGTCTCACAGAGGCCAAAGCTGAAGGAGGGCTTTGGATCCAACGTGGCCCTTAAGAGCTCCCGTTAGGGGTGGGGTTTTCCTTTGAGTCTGTCATTAACACTACTAAGACACACCATGTATCTACTTCCTCTCCTGTTCCAAATGGCATTTTTATTCATTCCTTCATCAAATATTTATTGAGGGTGAACATGTGCTAAGTCATGGTGAACATGTGCTAAGTCATGTTTATCATTTCTGCTTCTCCTTTATTTCATCTATATTTACATGGCTTTGGTTTTGCATATTCCCATCGGTCTTGCTCATGATTTTTTGGCTTCAGTTCCTTCTGTTCACTGAACAATTCTTCCTAGGCTGTATTTGATATTCCCAAGACAAAATCTAACTGGACCAGTCCATCTTTTAGCGCTGGGTCAGACATTATAGATCACTACACAGCTCATGAATTGGCAGCCTTTGGATCAGGCGCCTGACTCTGAGCCAACCAGCTGTGCTCATATGTGTTGCTCAGCAAGGGCTGTGGGTGTGGTAGCTTCCGTGGAAAGAAGAGATGGCAGGGAAGATGTGATCATAGCTCTAGGATAAACTTTCATCCAGTGAGGGTCCATTTAGGCAGTAAGAAGAGACACATCTGGACATTTCAGTGAGGATATTTCCACATGATGTTTGTCTAAGTTAATGGGCAGTTGGGTGTCATCAAAGGTTTCAGAGCAGACAAGTGATGTGATTAGAGCTTTGCTTTGGTAAAAATTAATTTTTTCAGAAGTGTGTGGGATAGACTGTAAAAGGAAAAAACGGATGTGAGCAGAAAACGGAGGACCAGCTGCAATAGGTGGAAGCACTACATCATGAGAATCTGAATTAGTGCATGAGCAATGCAAAGGGACGGTAGTACAGTGGGGGGAACGCTAAGTGGCAGGTGTTGGAATGCATGTGGCACCAGTTCCACAAGATCTGAGCGCCTACAATTTGTATACAAGGCCCCTTGTTGGGACCCTACTATGTGTCAAGCGCTGTGCTAAAGGTGTCCCAGACATGATCACATTTAAGCCTTGAAAAAACCTATAACCTAATATATACAATTCTGTATACATTCTATAGAGGAGGAAACTTCAGGCCAGAGAATTAAGTAACTTTCTCAAAATTGCATAACCAGAAAGTGACCACAGAAAGGAATCTTGTGGAAAGGAGGAGAAATCCTCAGGGCAATTGGAAGAGGCCAACAGCAGACCCACAAAATGGCCTGAGACTAGAGAATGGGGCTGGGCCAAGAAGAAAAGGTCACGCAGGAGAAGGTGGCAGGAAAGCTTGCATTTCCACCAAGACGAGGGACGGTTTTGCAACATGGCTTGGAGGATGGAGCCAGGCTTTCCCCTTGGCCTTGAAGCCTGACCTCGGCTTGATCAAACGCCTTTCCGTCTCTCAGATTCAATATCTTCTCCTATAAAATAAGGATAATAATATCACAACCTCTCATATCTGGGGAGGGATTAGTGATAATGTATCCAAAGTGGCCCCTACCAAGCCGGGTCTCAGTAAAAGGTATCCCTGCTGGGAGTAAAATTCCATGATTATTACTGATACATTAGTCAAGGGCAACATGTAAATCTCAGGAGAGATTAACTACTCAGAATTGTGCCTCCACGTTTGGAACATGTATTGCTATGATGATGCTGACCACCAGGCACTGGCCTGCTCATCTCTCAGAAGCTGTGTATACAGCCGGCTGGTAAACCAGGTTTAACTTTCAATGCCACATAATCTCATCATTTGAGGTAAATGGTCTGGACAGGCAGGGGGAAGTAACTGTCTCCTGCACACTGCACATCCTAGAGCTATGTGTCTAGAGCTGCAAGAGCTGCCAGCCAAGTAAAGCACATTCTAGAGGGGAATACAGTTGGCAAAAAAGAATGCTCATGAGTAGCAGGTGGTAAAAACTCCAGTAAGTTAGAACATTTCAAAGCCCAGAATCCAGACTTTAAATATTAATTTGCCTTCAGTAAGAAAGAGCTAGTTTTTACCCATTAGCTGAAAAGCACTTCAGGTCCTACTTGTTATTTTTAAGCAATAATGTTTTTTTAAAGAGCCCAGGTCTGCTCCCCACAGGGGAGAGGACCAGCTTGAGCAAATCCCAGTGATCTTTTCCTCTTCCGAGTGTCATAGCAGAGTGGCAATCAGCTATTATTCCACTTGTATCTTCCCCAGGCCACCAAGCCGAAGCCCTCTCAGGAATGGGATCAGCCCCGGTTCAAGATCAAACTCTCTTCACAATGCAAGATAGAAAAATCCCATTAGCCCAATCACTGGGCAGAGTTTCCAGAAACAACAATCTATTCCTGACTCCTTTTTATAGTGAAAACATACAAAATATAAAAGCTACCTAGCTCCCAAGCTGCCAAAAACCTATTGCCATCTGATACCATCCTACTCTACATGTACAATGCCAGAAAGGAGGCAGAAAATTAGTGCCCCAATCCTGGATCTTTTCTGAGGAAAACTCATCTGACTGAGAATGATCACCTTTTAAACTAGATGTTAGTTTCATTCTAATCAAGCCTTGCGAAGAGAATTAGGCAGAAAGTCTTCTTGGAAAAGGAGTCTGAAAGAAGAAGTTGGCAGCGTTCCAACAAACATAGGCGTCAAAAAAAAAAAAAAAATCTAACAACATGAATCTGTTCGCTAGCCAGAAAGAAAATATATTGTATATTTAAGGCAGAGCAGCAACGTTGCATAACTTGGGGGGGGGGGGGTACCATTCACTTCATAGTCTATGTGAATGGTGCCCCCTGGAGTTGTGCAGTGCACAACTGGTGAAACCAAACTTAGACAAAGTTGATTCAGGGTATCTAAGTCAGAAGAGTGTCTATAATAAGTGTATTGGCTTTAGGCTATGGAAAAAATCTAAGTTGTTGTGGACTTCTCTGTATAAAATTCTTAATGCACACAGTAAAACCCAAACTTCCCACAGAATCATACCCTTAATTATAACCAGGGGGGACTTGGAAGGTCAAACAGACCATCTCCTCGTTTTGCAGATGAGGAAACCGAAGGCCAAAAACACAATGTGTCTTGCCCAAGGTCAACAAGCCTAGGCTAAAAAGGTGAAACGGACTTTCTCTGCTTCCAACAGATGGCCAAAATAGGCCACACTATTGGGAATGATATTCAGCTCACCCAGACCCCAAACTGAGACTTCTGCATCATTATCATCATCAAACATTTACTGAGCACCTTCTAAATGCTAAAGCTCGATAACACAAGAAGAGTCTTTCCCAAGGTCACAGCCCATGAAGCAACAATAGGACAGAGCTTCATATCAACCACACAGAACTTTGGTCCAGGAAATGAGGATTTTGCTAGAAACATTTCCAAGCACAAAGGTAGCACACTCTTTGTCGAGCCATGAATGTTTATGGTCTATTGAACAAATTCTTATTTAGGCAATTTTTTAAAAATGTGCTATGTCCCCGTTGGAGTTGACTGACTTCTTTGAAGTTGCTTTGGTTTTTTGGTTAAATATTTATTCATTAATATATTTAAAAGCCATATTATTTACACAATAGATTTGGAACCATTCCAGACTATTGAGTAATTATTACCCATTTAAAATCAGGCTATCCAGGGCAAGAAAACCAATGGCCATTTACAGGGAAAATGGAAAATTTACAGGTTACTGAGGTTGGCCTTTAAATTTTATTTTTAACAGTCATTCTGTTCTTTCTAATGGAAATTTTATGTGCATTTGAATGTGTGTGGTGAGTGAGGTGGGAGGAGAGAGAAGCCCTTTTACCAAAAACCAATGCGATTACCTGCTTTATGGACAAGCTCCCTGCCAAATTTCTTATTGAAATCAAAGACACCCTTGAGTTAGTTATACAAGAGCAGGCAGAAAGCACCTGCAGTCACGTCTGTTTCTCATTTTGTACTCATGTAACTCAGATGCCCTGTGGATTAAGTGAAATCTGCTCCTGAGTTGAAATCATGTATACCACGTGTCAGCTCAGTTTGAATTTGGAAACAGGAGCTTAGAAAGTGCCACTCAAACATGTGGCTCTGGTTTTCCCCGAATAAAATATGAACAAGGAAGTCATGTTATAGGGGCCTGCATCCCCAGCTTCACTGTAAGCAAGAGATACAGCGGGACCATGTTTCCATTTAATGGTGCTCCACCCACCCCCACCCCATATCAGTTCCCATTTAAACTTTCTCAAGGAAAGGTCATGTCATGGCACAGAACAAGAAGTGCTATAAACCTACACGCTGACAGTTCATGACCTGTGCATGAATTTACAACCATGTCCTGGCACAGAAAAAGGAAGCCAACCAGAATGAGTGATCCAACTTCCCCAGGTAGCCGGCCACAGGTCAGTTCTCTGGGTAGATACTGTGTGCGGCCTACATAAATGTAGAAAGGATTCCACTGGTCTAGAGAAATTACATTGAGGCAAAACTAGTACTCAGCTCTTACATTAAGATCTCCAACCAAATTCTTTCCATTTTAACCCAAAGACGCCTCTTTCAAATATTAACACTAACAAGAAATTCCAGATCTTGCTTCTTGGATCACAGTTTAGAATATTAGCTCTGTGTCTGACTCCTCATTTGTCCCATGGACTCAACAGATATTTAGCAGATACCTACTATGTGTTCTCAAGCATCAGCGAAGCCCACAAAACATCAAGGACTTTGTTTTCATGGAGTCTCCTTTCTAACCAGGGAAGGAGAGGAATTGGCTTTGAAGTAGCTTAATGAAGGCATGTTCCAGTTAAAGTCAAATCTCCATGTGGCACTCCAGATTTATACAGTATAAATTGGGATGTGATAATTTGCTTCAAAAAAAGATTCAATATTTTACTAAAAAAAAAAAATCACAGAAGGATTCCCTTTAAATCTAAAACTCTCATAGCACACCACCCTGCCCCCACCAAGTCATTTTATTTATTCTGAATTTTTGAGGACTTCATTGTTAGTGTGTTCCTTCATTGTTCTGGAGTACATATATCCCCTAATCACTACTTCCACTGCATAAAAGAAGTGGCCTAAGAAAGCACCACTTATTATGAAAAAACTGCTCAGCAGAGGCTACAGCAGGCCTAGAGAGAAAAAGTCTTAGGGATTCCAGTACGGGTGGTTCCCCCCAGAGCCTCTCTGTACCCTTTTTATCTAAGAACTAAGTCAAGGGCAAAGAAAGTCTTGAGTCAAGGGAAATTTTCTTTCCAGTTTCTCTAGATTTTTCTCATTGACATGAATGGGACTAAAAAGAACAAGCCCAACTAATACAGTTTAAAAAAAATGAACCTGGTGAGGTGAAGATGTCATTTTTCTCTCCTGACACTTTCAACTACTTAGAAACTTAATTATCTGTCTTCAGAATCTCTCCTTGTGAGCACCAGCAATTTGGCCCATTAGCAATTAGTGAGAACAGTTACTCTACTGAACTTTCATGTGACAAAATAGAGACCTGCCACACACAAACACAGGCTTAGAAGACATGAGAAAGAAGCTGAAAAGAGCATTCCCAATATTACAAGTGGCCTCCTGTTATTTTCCCCACATTGGGGTTTTACTGATCAGTGACCACATTTCTCCTCAAGACCATTACACTACCAGAAGCTTCCTGGTCCAGCTGCATAGTGGTTAGTTGGCATTTGAAAAAAAAAATTTTTTTTTAAGCACCAATCCCTACCCTGCTCTATTCAGAAAAGCTAATGCCGTATCATGAATTTCAGCTCCACAGATTGGAAGGTTATCCTGTTTAAATAAAAGAAGCAAAAAAAAGTCAAGCCAGCTTTGGCTGTTTCTACAAGCCTTTCATCTGCCCAAGAAGGATTCATACTGAAAGCCTTCATAGTAATTAGATAAGTTTAGCAAATACAGGTACAAAAGAGTATTCAGAAGTTAAATGAGCCATTCTTCCATTGAAGAGCTTTGCTTTAGAATAAAGAATTATGCTCAGGGCATTTGGTGTTGCTTAAATTAGACCTGAAGGAGTATTCTTCTTAAGGAAGAGAGAAATATACGTGTAAAAAAAAAAAAAAATGAGACCAAGGTGGGAAGAAATTGAGTGTTTTTTCTATGCCAATGTTAAATAAGTCCAAACAGACAATAGCCAAGGTCAAATCCCCACACACATGTCACAACCCTAGCCCTTCATGGTCCCTCCTGGCTTTAAGTGTCTGGGTTTTCACTGTGCCTGAGGCCAGGTCCAACCCCCATATCCAGATAAAGACTTTCTGATTCCTCCAGGAGAGCCTGTAATTACTGCCATTTGACACACTGGAGAATTGCACTTGACTTTCAGAGAAGGGCTAGGTTTTCTTGCTGCTAAATAGTATGCTTGGGCAGAGTATGAGGCACAGCACCAGTGTTTAGGTCAAGCAGAGAAACGCAATTCAGCTTCATCTGTAACAGGACACACCTCCTGGTGGGAAGCACTGGGCAAAGGTGGGGTGGCCGGGGGAGGCACACTTACCTAAGTTTCTCATTACAAGTCACCTGTCCATGTCTATCTTTTATTCATGCCACCATCTTCCTCAATTGACGCACTTAAGTGCAAAGAACTGAAGAATATTCTCAGGGAGAAAGGTTTCCTCAGACATATGCAGGTTAATGACAACTCCCAATACGAAACTCAAGCCTTGAACTCTTGGTACTCTGATAGCATACCACATGGAAACAGACCAAATTAAAAATATATATATATATTCGAAAAACCATTCACAAAAGTCATAGAAAACTTAAAGTCCATACATCAAAAGGCAATCCATTCTTAGGAGTTAGTCACACAACAAGAAGTCAAACCAATGGATTTTATAATGACGTCACAGCTATTTAGAGCTGCCTGCTACATGCTGGGTATCATACCCAGCACTCGAATGCAAAATTCTGTATTCCAAGTAACCACTTGGGTCTTAGGGTAAGGTAATATCTGAAAATAGATAAAAAGGGAAAAGATAGACATTCGACTTCAACTTGATATTGTCATTTCTAATGAGATCTGGGAAATGAATGGTGGGGAAGAAGAACAAGTACAAAAGATGAGAAGAGGGAGGTTTAAAATAGAACATACAGATGAGTGCTTCAGAAATGTGGCTCATCATAGTTTCTTCTGTATGGACTAGTAGAGGTGGACAGTTATATAACTTCCTGGAGCCTTCCTGAAAATCATTTTTTAAGACCATGGGCTAAAAAAAAAAAAAAAAAAAAAAAAAGACCATGGGCTTACTGCTCCTATTCATTGTTCCATGTTCACTCTTGCTTTTGTATTGTTTTTCATTGCCTAAAACAAGATGTCAGCATCAATTAACTTGCTCTGAAATCCAAATGTCACTGAAGAATTAGGGACAAGTTGGTCCTATAATAAAGATGTAATAGGATTTTTTTTTTTTTTTTACTTTATGAATCATCCAAAGTAGTAGAACCACTAAAGTATAGCACAAATCCTCTAGAACACTGTTCCAAATGATAGGGATTCCAAAGGATAGGGATTCAGACTCACATATTCTTGAGAGTAAAATTCTACCATCTAATTGTTTCCCACTACCAGAAAATTTTGGAAGTTTAGCAACTCTACTGTCCATACTTATACCAACCCAAATCTCAGGTATTTCCTAGCTCTAAAATTCCATAATCCTATAATTCTGATCATCATCTTTTCTCTGCCTCTATCCTTCTAAGATGGTCTTATCTTGGGGGCGTGCTTCACTTACCATCCCCATGCCTAATTCCTTCTCTTAAGCCCTTTATATCTCTATTAGAAATAAGGATCAACACATTCTTGTGTATGACAACTCCATTTTCACAGTGGACATTAGTTTTCAAGGATTGTGAAGCAGCTGCCCTCACCACCTCAGTAAAGAACCACTGCTTCAAAAGCAGGTCAATCAGGAGAGGGCTCATGGCCAAAGAGGCAGAGCTAAGGAAACAACTTTCTGCCCTCTCTACAAATCTCCTGATGTTATTTAAAGATTATTAATGCCTACTTCACAATTTCTTTGGTGTCAATGTCAATAATTTTAGACCTACTTCACACATTTGCTATAGTGTTGCTTAAAGATGTTGGCAGATTATAAAGATAGCACTAATTCTTGCTTGATAATTGTGCTCCTTTTGTCCTAGAATGCTGAGTATGATGTGGTTTTTTTCTCATGAAAAATTCTGAAAAATTCACCCCTGCTGACATTCCACACACAGAGCTAAAAGGCTCAAACAGTCTTCGATTCAATTTAGCCAAATCACAATCAGATTTGCTACTCTAGGCAGACCAAACAACAGATAGGCAGACTGACAATTATTCATACACATCTTTCTTTGTCATACTTCATTAACACCAGGAGAGTTTTCATTTCTTCCTCTCAATCATGCAAACATTTGGAGAATTTAATTTATGCATAGAATGACACTGAGTAATCCAAGTCTCAAAAGTAATACGTGTTAGCTTATGTTTGTCAGCATCTGTGAAGGATTTGACCACTCTCACAGACTAACGGCAGCCTGAGAAGCACAATACTTAGGTTGATGGTGCCTGGCATGAGGCTCCCAATCCTGGATCCCGGGTAAGACTCCCCCGCAGTGAGCTACCCAATCTTGTTAAGGAAGAGGCCACACATCATTACTTTTTACATCAGTCCACTCATTTGGTCAATGACAATGAAAATATCAACTGTTAATTCTTTTACAACTATGGTGATTTATTTACATAATAATCATTACTCTGTACCAGTTCCCAAGCCGGGCATTGGGATAAGATGAGGAAAGTGCAGTATTTGTTTTCAAAAAGCTAGCAACTCCTTGTACCTAAGTAACTATAAAGTAGTGAGTGGGAATAAGGGAAAAGAGAGGGGA
The DNA here is from genome assembly GCF_053574225.1 of Canis aureus. Lineage (NCBI taxonomy): Eukaryota > Metazoa > Chordata > Mammalia > Carnivora > Canidae > Canis > Canis aureus. The sequence continues at coordinate 54,723,659 of NC_135615.1, forward strand.
GGGTGGCAGTGCCTCGTTTAGACTGAAAATGTAATTGGGCAGCCCTGAGCTTTCCACAGCACCACAATGCAAACGCAAACCATCAGATTCTGTCAATATCCAATCATAGCCTTATTTAAACAGAAGGGAGAACATCTAGTTGAATAGGGGGGAAATGCAATATTGCTCTTTGCTTTATTAATGTGAAAATGACAGTCACAGCAATGAAAAGTATAAACTCTTTTATGCAGATTACAAAGCAAATATTTGCCCCCAAAATATTCAATTTAGTAGGCTAAAATCCAAAAAGAAAAAGAGCTTTCACACACTGAGTTGTCTAACTTCCTGCTCACCACTTCTCTCACAGTTCTTTTAAGCTTAAGAACCCTCATCATCCAACTTCACCAATGTCCAAGATGTCCCTAAGATAGCTCAACACTAATAATGCATCTGAAACCACACAATTCAACTTGGTAGACATTGATGGCCTGAATATTATATCCCAATATCCTTACCTAAGTTTAATAGTTTCCATTTCAAATGGCATTCTAAATTAGAAAGATTTTATTAGTTTATGTAAAGTTTTAGGGATTTTTCCTCCCTTACTGGGAAAGTGCCTGAGAATATTTAAGTCTTTCATCTTTACCCTAAATAAAAAAGACCATTAAATAAAGGAGCAATATTACTTGTCATAACATGTCTATCAATATTTAATTATCCTAAAACTAAAAACTTAAAATTAAGGGAAATGAATTCAATAAACTCTCAAATTAAAATAATATATTGCCAAAGAACACTATTTAGGGTTTTTCCATCCTACTAGATACAAGTTAAACATGTCCTGACTAAACACCTACTATGTGTAGGGCACATAATTATTGGAAGAAGAAAGAAGTCATTTCCACCCTTAAAGAATAACACTATAATAACCAGTTTAACCCACAGAACTTTCAAGCAGAGTACTATTTATGCTTTGAATAAATAAGTCTGGATATCATCATAAGAATAAAACAAAAAAGAATCTGATTTAGCTTTTTTCAAAGGAGCAGAGACCTGTATCAATTACTAGGTACAAAGTCAAAACATAAATTTCAGGAATTTCCTACATAATACGTCAGCCCAAATATGAAAAGATGCATTCAAACTGGAACTTCTACTTCAACTACACTAATCACCATCTTTTGAGAGGTCCTGAAGAGACCATGATTAAACTTTCAGGGCTTCATGGGTGGCTCAGTTGGTTGAGCATCTGCCTTCAGCTCAGGTCATGATCTCATGGTCCTGGGATCAAGCTTGGAGTCAGGCTCCCTGCTCAGTGGGGAGCCTGCTTCTTCTTCTCCCTCTGCTATTCCCCACCCCTGTTCATCCTCTAATAAATAAATAAAATCTTCTAAAAAATAATTTTTAAAAAGTTCATTTTCATATTCATATTTTCATCTATAATAGAACAAATCAAAAAGAAAAACAATAGCAGAATAAGTGATATACTCCACACAGAGAAAATGCCACCCATTCTCAAGAGAAGAGACAGTCCCAAGAAACCAACCATGAGATGGCCCAGATGTGTTAAAGAATCTACTTTAACTATGGTCATTAACAGAAAGAAAAGTGTGCTTTAAGAGATAGGCAGGTCAACAGATAACCAGAAACTTTTTTTTTAAATGTCCAGATAAAAATTCTAAAACTGAAAAATAAAACATCTGAGGGAAAAATTTCACTGGCTAATGAAAAAAAAAAAATTTCCACTAGGTAAAAAAAAGTTTTACCCAATTTCACTGGTTTAAAAAAATATATTCACCTTGATAACAGGTTGGAGGTAACAGAGAGGAAAGAATCAATGAACTTAGAAATAGATCAACAGAAATTCTCTAATGTAAAAGCAAAGAAAGAAGAGGAAAAAAATGAATGAGGACCCATGGGAAAATAGCAAAGTAACAGTTATCACATGTACATGGAACCAGAGTTCTAGAGGACAGGAAAGAGAAAATGAACAGAAAATATATTTGAAAAAATTAAGAGCCAAAAAGTCCACAAATTCAGTGAAAGACATAAATTTACAAGTTCAAGAAGCTTGATGAACCCCAAGCAGAATGACTACAAATATAAAACCATGACTGAACACATCACAGTTAAATTGCTAAAAGCACAAATATTAAGAAAAAAATCTAGAAAAAGCTTACTTATAGGGAAAGAATGATTCAAATGATAGATGGCTTCTCATCAGAAACAAACCAGAAAACAGAAGAACACCACATTTAAAGTTATGAAAAAAAATAATTATAAGTCCAGAATTTTAGACTCAGTGAGAACGTCCTTCAAAAGTGAAAGTAAAATGAAGATATTTTCAGACAAAAGGAACAGAGAATTGACCAAAGTAGCCCTGTACCATAAAATGTTATATACAGAGTTGTATAATTTCCTGTCCACTACTTCTCTCAAAGTTCTTTTGAGCTTAAATACCCTCAATCCTCCGAATTCACAATGTCTAGGATGTTGCTAAGATAGCTCAACACTAATAATGCATCCAAAACCACAAAATTCTTCAGAAGGAAGTTCTTCAAACTGATGGAAATTTGGATCTTCAGAAGGGAAAGAAGAACATTAGAAATGACTTGAAATTTTTTACGATGAAATGATAGACAAAAAATAAACGTGTAAGTCACTGAAACCTTATGAATCCCAATATCCTACTCTAAAAAAATAATAATGCTATGAGGAATATATGTGAACGCACTTAGTGAGAAAGGTAATTACATTAAAAATATATAGTGTGCTTATAAACATACCCAGAATCAGGAGAAAGTCACAAGATTTCAGCGCTGAGCTTGGCATTTATGCAACAAGCATTTATTAGATTAGCTACATGCTTCAGATTTTCTACTTGGAAAAAAAAAAAGTAAGTAAATGGTTTTAATTTCTGAACTAATCTGATAAAAAATTATTGGCAAGTCACAATGTTAGAGGATTTAGGAACAAAATGTAAAATTGCCAAAAATTGCTAAATAATCGATCAACGTCTTTATTCGAAAAGTCATCTCCAGCAAGCCCAGTTGTAGAGACTGAATCCATGTTTATATGTTACCTGCCTTATGGGGTCTTTTACTCAATTTTCAGAATTGAGTAAAATTCAGAATGTGAAACAATGTTGTCACCAGGTTAACTTTTTGCCAGCCTGGTTTCCTTGGAAGCTACTTGAAGTATATCTCAGTGTAGCCTGCTTGACACTGAGAGTAAGGATAAGAAAAGCAGTGTTTTATTGCTGACACCTAGAAATTTGCACCGACTGCAGACCCATGGAAAGACAAATGGCTGCCCCGCTGCCTATGTGGGCGACATTACAAACAAATAAAATAGAAGATGATTTTGTACATATAGTATATTTTCTTTGCAAAAGATGCTAAGCATAACGCTCTGATTATTTTTCAGAATGTTGGTTTTGGGAGAGATTCAAACATTATGTTTTTTAAAGAGTTCTAAAAATCCCTAAGTTTTCCCATCTTCTTTTCCCTTCCCCCTCTGGGTCATAAGCTTTTTCTACTCTTGTTCAACTCCATACCCTGAAAGATTAGGATCAGGAATTACAAATATTCCATACAGAGATTTCTTTACCCCACATCATTGAAATGTCAAAGGAAAATCGTTAAAGAATATCATATATCAAGGTTTTATCCTAAATTCCTCTTTGGCTTCTTTATATTTGTTTTCTATTCCTATCTCTGTACCCTCTTCCAAGTCACTTTCTGAGATGAAAAAGTCTTTCTACCTCACATTTGCAGAGACATCTTCCTGTCCTAGTTGAAAGAGGAAACAGAGACGAATTTAGCATATACGGCGATCTGGTTAACCAGCCAGTATCTCTCTACTTGACTTTCAGCTTCATAGAATCAGACACTATTTTTCTTTGTAGTTGGTAGTTACTTGTAGTTCACGTATCATGAGGAGAAGAAAAAAGGAGAAGTCAGGATAACACAGGTGCCCCTGTCAAGACTAGATTGTAGGTCTGGCTTGTTCATACCCTTGGCAGGCAGAAAAAGGATATTTATGGGCTATGTGGTCTTTGAGTGTACTGATTTTGCAAAGTAATGACTAGAACCCATTTAAGACAGGCCAAACTATCTGTCCTAGGACTTTATTTTGGCTATAAGTCCAGTGAAAATCTGACCTACCCAAATCTTTCATACCTTTTATGTAAATGAGTTTCAGATGGTACTATTCCATCAATGCACTCCATTTCCCCCCCAAGAAACTCCTTTTGAATTTCTTCACTCTAGAAAATTAAAACTTTTAATAATATAGTCCTTCTTTACCTCTAAAGAGCCAGAAAAGCTGACTGACTGATCACCATCCAAGAGAAACAGGCGCAGGCAGTCCACTTTGCCTGTTGGTACACTGGATTAGAAGTATATTAGTAGAAGTAATTGCCCAACGATTGGGATTGAAAGGATGGACTGCAGCGGGGAGGCTGCTTAACAAACACTGCAATTAACACCACCTCCATGTTTGAGAGTGAACTAGGTAATAAACAAAAGGTTAAATTAATATGCATGTTCTGTCCCCAAAGGTAGCCAGATGGCTGACTACAACATCAGATGTTTCCGCTCTGCCTTTGCAGAGAGAATCAGTCCTTTGTGCAGTGACTGGTACAGTTCACATTTTTTGTGAGCATGGGCATCTATGGGGGATGACAACCATGAAGCAGCCTAGCTGGGATGCCCTGAGGACTTTGAACTCAAAGCCATGCCAGGTGTCCCCAGGGGCCAGGAGGTACAAGGAACAACAGTCATAAAGTGAATAAAGGGTGAATTTCAAGCACAATGCTGACCAACATTGCTGTAGACTCACACGGCCCACGAAGAAAAGATGAAGTAGAAGGCTACAAAGTTCTGTTTTCTCTCTGCCTCCAGGAGCTCCCAGCATCCAGGGTTTCCCGTTCTGTGTGGTCAGGCTATGACTAGAGCCACGTATGTACGTAAAGCCCTTTTGTTCCCACTTTGCTGCAAACAAAGGGGCCCTTATTTGTCTCTAAAGTAAGCAGCCATATCTGCAGATTTTGTCATATTCCAAAACCAAAAGACAGCCATCCACACTGAGCCCCAGGCACAGAGGAAAATCTCATTGCTGAAGACAGGGCCCTTTGGACACACCTTCCACCAAAAAAGCCTTTCCAATGCCCAGCTCACTTTTTCCTTCTGCTTATTTTGTCCTTCCATCTCTCCATCTAACTACTCCGTCTGTGTTTTACTAACATTTTTCCAACTAACAAATAGTGAAGCAGCCCCACACAAAAAGGTCAAGGACTAGCCCCTCATTCCAGGACAACAAGCAGTGTCTCTCCTGTTCTCCACCTCCTCCCCCAGGTTTGGAAGACAAACAGCACACTGTGCCATTGACTGTGTAGGGTACTCAGACCACTGTTCTCCACCTTGCACTTGATGCCCTTCCACAAACTTGTGAAGAACACACTCCTCATTCTGTAAATACTGTCAAGAGGTCTTCTTAGGCAACAGAGGGTAAAACATATCAGTGGCCTGAAAACATCGTGAGTGCTCATGGTTATACTCAGTAAGTACGGTCCTTGAATGAGGTATTGAATAAACCTTGATCTTATAAATCAAATACTATCTTAAAGTTCCTAGAAGAACTCACAATTTAGAGCAGCATTGTAGTATATTACATCGCTGAACCCCACCGGGGACCATGATTCCCCAGGTATCTATGGATAAAATTTATAGAGTGCATGAACTTGTATCCCCAAAACCAAAAGACAGCCATCCATTCTGAGCCCCAGGCACAGAGGAAAATCTCACTGCTGAAGACAGGGCCCTTTGGACACACCTTCCACCAAAAAAACTCCTGGAGGCAGAGAGAAAACAGACCTTTGTAGCATTCTACTTCATCTTTTCTTCCCTGGGTGGTGTGAGTCTACAGTGATGTTGGTCAGCATTGTGCTTGAAATTCACTCTTTATTCCCCATACAAGTTCAGATAAAGATTCATCTTTATTTTCTTTTTTTTTTTTTTTTTTTTTAGATTCATCTTTATTTTCAATAATCACTCAAACTTTGTGCTTTCTTCAACTACAACTGTAGGCACCAAACCACGGTATTTATTAACAGCACCAGTAATTTCGTCAACAATTGAGATCTCAGGTATTCTCATATCACATTACAGTTTTTAAAAATATCCCAAAATATCACTTAAGCTCAACATGAAATTACAGTCATTATTAGATTGCTGCTAGACCATGCTATTTATTATATTTCTAGTAAAATGTGTACATAACTAGACCACAAATGTATTTACCTTATTGATGACTTTATTTTGGTACAACTGCTTTTCTTGGCAATCTTATTATTTTAATTTATGCATATAAAATATTATACTAAGAAGGCCATAGGCTTCACCAGACTGTCACACAGATCCATGGCACAAAATAATAGTAAAGAATTCCTGCTACAAACTAAGTGGGCCACTCTTTCTTCCCTCAAAAACACTCTACACTTTGGCCCAAAAATATCTTCTTTCCTCCCTCATTACCACAAATCAAAACCTTGCCTCCCCATCATGTGTAGACTATAGGCCACTTCTTTTATGAAGAATCTCCCGATCCCCTTCACTGGTCAGGATGGTATTTTAAATCTCTCTTTCCACATTATCACATACTACCTTGTAACTAGTTGTAGATGCGCTTTGTTCCATCTGACTAGCTTAAAATCACCTCAAAAGCCGGTACCATGTATTCTTCATCACCAAGTGGCCAAGAGCACCAAGTGGCCTCTTGACAGCTCTGAGTATTCTTGACTGTCCCACCTCTACACTGTCCCCATTTCTCTACATCTCTAAACCATAGAACTGCTGCTCATGTCTCTCCTCTTTTATTCTCCAGAATAAAACCAGTTCCTCTGTGTGGCATTCAAGGTCCTTCCAGAACTGGCTATATCCCTCAGTTTCAGTCTTCATATCTTCAATCTCTGAGCCCGGTGTCTTGTCACTGCCCAAACTCCCACACAGTTTTATATTTCCAGGCTTTCACTACTGATGATCCCTCTTCCTGGAATGCTCTATGTCCTTTTGGATGGAGAGGAGAATATGATACCCTAAACATTCCCAAAATAGCACTTATTTTCAAGGGTATCCCACCCAGATTCACACAGACTGGTATGTGAAGCAAGAGAAACAGATTGATTGCAACAATGGCACTCCATTACCTGCATTGTATCACTGAAAAATTTCATCACCAAATCCCATTCCAAAATGCCATACCTGTGTTTTATCACTTTGTGACAGTGTTCTGAATGTCTCAGAGCCTGGAGCCAGGTTGAAATTATGCATTCCCCCTTACCTGTCACCATCTGAAATCCAAGGCCATTGCCAAACCTTCTCCCCATATTGCTCTGGGTCTCTGCCCAATTAAGCCCCCAAAGTTGACCTACCTCCTAATTCTTTCCACCAAGCCCTATGCAATTTTGTTGGAAATAAAGGTCCTCATCACCATGAATCACATTATGGAATGTTAACACCAAGTCCCTTTAGCCCTATCTCCAGGAGATACTATGAAAACAAATAGAATGTAAAAGCTTCTTCCCAAGCCATCCCTGATCCTTCCAGCCTTCAATGAAACCCCCTCTCCCTTTGAAACTCATGGCAGTTAGCTTTGCCACCTCTACTTTTCCTTGATGTCATCCCCCCTTCACTTCCAGGGGCTCTCCAATGATACCCAGTAAGGATGAATGCACCTCAACCTCTAGGACTTTGGGTCACCAAACTCCTGATTTCACAGTTCCTAAGCTTTCTGGACTCCATCACTCTCTCTTGCTCTGCACATCAGCAACCAATCCCATGGTTCACACAGGGCCTTATCCTCATGTCCTAAATAATTAAACCTGATGCCCCATTCTCTAAATATTTCCATCTATCCTACCAGTATTAATAGTCATTCCATCTAAACAATTCTCCTCTAGGGATCCCTGGGTGGCGCAGCGGTTTGGCGCCTGCCTTTGGCCCAGGGCGCGATCCTGGAGACCCGGGATCGAATCCCACATCGGGCTCCCGGTGCATGGAGCCTGCTTCTCCCTCTGTCTGTGTCTCTGCCTCTCTCTCTCTCTCTGTGACTATCATAAATAAATAAAAAAATTAAAAAAAAAAACAATTCTCCTCTAGCTCATAAAATCCTCCTTTCTCTTTATTTATCCAATTTCTTTGAATCTGGAAAACAAAAAATAAAACACTTATTTAAGATTCATCTTTCCCTACAGAACATAATTTTGTGCTCCTCTCAACCATCTGAATCCCACATAAACCATAAGATACTTAAAAGGAATAGTACCTTATTTAACTGGCATACCCCCAGAGTCTAATATAATTCCTAATATGCACTGGGTACTTAATAAATGCACAATTCCATCTAGTCCCATGGGGGTTTTTTTCTATTGCATCTCTGCTCACAAGTCTACATATTCAGTTCACAATTCATATCTGAGCTCAGATTCATAGTTCCAAATGCCCATTAGACATTTCTATATGGTTATGTGACCTAAATGACTTGGTACATCCAAAACAGAATCTAATTCTCATCATTCTTGCTCCAACTAAATATGCTGTTCATCCTAGCCTAATAAATAGCCATCACCACACACAATGCTGGTCCTTACAACCTGAAAGTGGTCTTTCCTCTTTTTATTGTATCAGCGGGAAAAATCATAAATATTCTCTCCCCCATCCCCCAAGCCAGCATTGATACTGCCCTTAGTTCAGGCCATCCTCATCTTTTGCCTGGACTAATACAGTAGTCTCCTATATTGTCTTGCCTCTAGTTCCTACTTAAATAACTATAGTAGTTCCCCTACCCTTCTGGATAAATGTCAAACTCTTTATCATATCAAATGATATCAAATGTCAAACCCATCCCCCTCCTCTAACCAACCAGGCCTAGTCTAGAACTCTTAGTGCCTGACCAAAGTAGTGTTTAATACACTGATGAACAATTATCATTGATTACTCTGTCCACACATAAAGTCTACACTATAACCCATCCTAAACTATGTGCAGTTCCCCAAATGTATGACACCAGAAAAGGATGTTATTCTCTTCTGCCCAGGATGGTTTTCAGTTATCCTCCTACTGACTTGAAAATTCCTACTGTCTTCTGGACTCAAAGCAAAGACCCAAATCTGAAAGCAAATCAGACTTCTGTGATGCCTTAACCAATTACCTCCCAGGAAAAGCTATCAGGCCCCTTGTTGTGTCCCCGATACACCCTATAGAGTCTCCACTTTGGGGCCTAGCTTACCTCATAGCAGTTTTCATTTACAAATCTCATTCCTTTATTAGATCGCACATTCCCTGCTGGCAGGGACAAGGGAAGATCTAAGTATTTCAGTGCCTAGCAATGTGCCTACCGCAATGCAAGCGCTGGAAGGTATTGATCACAGATCCTTCAACGCCCAATGCAGATGTCAGCCCTCCTATGAAGCAGCCTCATCAGAAGGTGCTGCTCCTTCCTCTATCATAACACTTACCACATTCCAAAGACTCACTCTTCACATTTGCAGGGCCCAGGGTAAGAAAACAGACTATGAAGGAAAATAGGCTCATCCTATTTTACCTACTTTGACGAATTACCTTCATGGTGAGATGGAAGACCAAGTTGAAATTTAAAATTCTCAAACTCCTCCGAGTTCTAGTTCAGAGCCAGGTGGGTGGGAAGAGTCAGCCTCTGGCCTGTGGCCCACTCCCTTTCTTTCCTTATATCACAGTGCACCTTATTCATGCACTTACCCCAACCTGCACTTCCAACCTGTGTCCACATCACTTACAAAGAGCTGCCCTTTGACACCTCCCCTCCTTCTCTTGCTCACATCAACAGCAACCTGCACCGGTTGGTCCTAGAAGCTAACTTGAGCCATCTAGGCAGGGAAGTCCAGGGCCCTAGTGCCCACAGTGTCCAGAGCAAGGTCATATGGATGCTGGGTGGGCACCTCCTCATAGCCCCATCAGCTCCTCCCTGCACAGAGGTGGCTAATGTGGGGCCTTTGAAAGGTGGGGCCCAGGGCAGGAGGTCTCACGCCTGGGTCTAAGGGACTGGAGTAGAGTGATAGTGGAGTCACTGCACCCATGCTGGTCCTCTCATGGATTGTAAACCCACTGAGGCTTAGGAGTTTTCAATGCTACTTCCTGGAAAAGGAGAGAGATGGTGATTTTATCAAGCTTCACAAAGGATCCGCTTCATCTATAAGAGCTTGCGTACAGGAGATGCTGAATAAATAGTTGTTTCGTGAATGAATTAACAGAGCCTCCTTTTATACTTTGAACAGTTAACAATTCTAGCATTGGGGACATTCATTGCTAAGTCTTCTATTGTTTCTCAACCTTACAGTCCCTCAAGCCTGATCCCCCTACAAGATTTTAAGTTCCTAACAGGTTTTCAATCTCCCATAAAAATCCCAGTGTCCTAAACCTAATCTACACTCAATAAAGATTTGTTGGATTTTTTTTTTACAGTCATCCTCATTAGCATATTGAGGTTTTTATTTCTTCCAGTCATCTCAGTGGTGGCATTGTGAGTCGTTACCCAAATGGTAACAGTGACTATCGTAACAGAAAGCTTCTGAGAGTAATTTTAACCTGTTACTGGTAATAATTTATTTTTAATTTTTAAAAACCATTGTAGGTATAACCATTTTACTAGTAAAACACAATAATTGTTGTTAATAGTGTTTGGGCAACTGAAAACTAACAACTGAATGTGTGCTAATGCATCAGTCAGAGGAAAGGGTAAGTGAAAAGAATGACAGGTTTAAAAGACAGTAACTGAGAAATTGAATTTTTTGAAGTTTCTGAGAAAAAAAAAATATGGCTGAAGAAATAAATAATGATAAACCCCAGAGCCAGGCCTTGAGAAGCCTGGCTCACAACTCCAAGAGAGATTTGCCCACCTTGTCCAAATTGAAGCACCATTTGATTTTAAAAAGAGACCACTGAGGAGATCATTATAAGGAAGTAGGGAGATCTATGTAAGCTTCTTGAACATGATACCAAAGACACCAAAAAAAAAAAAAAAAAAAAAAAAGGAGAGCACCTGGGTGTCTCAGCTGGTTAAGCATTTGTCTTCAGCTCAGGTGGTCATGATCCCGGGATCCTGGGATTGAGCTCTGCATTGGGCTCCCTGAGTAGGGAGTCTCCTTCCCCCTCTCCCTGTGTTGCTCCTCCTGCTTGTTCTCTCTCTCTCTCTCTGATAGATAGATAGATAGATAGATAGATAGATAGATAGATAGATAAATAAATAAATAAATAAATAAATAAATAAATAAATAAATAAATAAATAAATAAAATCTTTTTTTAAAAAATTAAGACCTTGGGAGCATTTGTTCCATTGCCATTTTCTTTCAGGTTTCCTAGAATGTCTATAAAATTAGAGCAATGCGATTTATAAATCAGAGTATAAACGAGTCCTGTCCTATGCCAGGAGAGTCCAGGACAATCTAGGCAGAAGGGTAGATGGAACCTTCTGTCCAGTAAAGAATGCTTATAAATGGAGCTATTTTTTATAATAGCTTTATTGAGATATAACTCAAACAATCCAACTCGACCACTTAACAGTGTGGGTTTTAATATATTCACAGGGTTGTGCAACCATCCCCAAAATTTAATTGTAGAACATTTCTGTCCCTGCAAAAAGAAACTCTACCCAGATGCAATCATTCCTGATCCCTTGTCCCGTGGGGCATAAGTAGCCATCAGTCTACTTCCTGTCTCTCTGTATCTGCCCATTCCAGACATTTCAGACATATGGAATCATATATGTAGTCTCTTGTGTCTGACCTCCTTCACTCAGAATCATGTTCTCAAGGTTTAATCATGTTGTACCATGTATCAGTACTGTAGTCCTTTTTAGTGCCTAATAACATTCCATTGCAAGGATGTTTCACATGGAATGTGAAATATTTCGGCTATACAATAAAAAAAAAGTTATGGAGATGCCATATACACCTTGGTGAATGTAGTCAGTAATATTGTAATAACTTTGTATGGTGATAGATGGTAACTAGACTCATCCTGGGCATCATTTTGTAATAGGTAAAAATATCAAATCACTATGATATATGCCTGAAGCTAACAGGATACGATATATCAACTATATCTCAATAAGAAATAAACATTTTTTAAAGATTTTATTTATTTATTCCTGAGAGACACAGAGAAGGGCAGAGACACAGGCAGAGGGAGAGGCAGGCTCCCTCTAGGGAGCCCAACGTGGGACTCTATCCCAGGACCCCAGGGTCACAACCTGAGCCCAAGGCAGACGCTCAACCACTGAGCCCCCAGGTGCCCCAGAAATAAACATTTTTAAAAGAAAATTGTATTTTATTTAATTTAAAAATTTTAATAAATAAAATCTTATCTAAAAATAAAATATCATTTATTTAAAACAATTAAGAGAAAATAAAAATTTCATGCCTGTTGGTGCTTTTCTCTAAACTCTCCTCAGAAGATCTCCAGTTCCTGCCATTTGCATATATGATAGATTAATTTCTGTCACTCGGTGAACTTGGACAGGGTACTTCTCTAGCCTTCAATTTCCTCACCTATAAGGTAGAAGCTACATTAGTACCAACCTGTAGAGTTGTTAGGATTCTTATAATCTATTAAAGTCTAGTATAGTGATTTCCCATAGGAAGAACTCATTAATTAAATATTAGGTTTCATTTTAAACCTGATTGGATTTTTAATTACAAAATTACACATTTATTGTAACCAGGAAAGAACACAGAGATGAGTTTTTAAGTTCATAATCTTCCTCTCCGCTCTCTATTCATTCCCAGATGTTGCCCATGTAAAGTGTGGTGTGCATCTTTTCACACCATTCTCTGCTCTTACACAAATTCATAAAACCAAAATGCATATTTAAAGACATTTTCCTTTTTTCTTTTACTCTCTACTATACACACGACGTTGAAATTTACCTTTTAAAAGAAAAGCTAAAAATAATCTGGCCATCTTTTCTGGTCAATAGATGAATACCTAACTTTTAATTTTATTAGCCATACTAAATTCCATAGTATAAATGCACCCCAATATAGTCATCATTCCCACTACTGAGGTACATTCAGAGTATTTTCAGTTGCTACTGTAAAAATGCTGCAGTAAAGCTGTTAATGAAGTAATAAGTAGTAGTCATAACCACAATTTTGTTATTATCATTATATCCCTATCTTTGCATTCTCCTGTCCACTTGGGTCCATCCCCTACCTTGTCAATACCAAGGAACAGAACTTTTATAGACCAACGAGGGAGAAGTAGATTATCACAATAAAGGATTTTAAGCAGAAGAAATTTAAGGGAAAATAAACTAACTCAAATGGACAACCCCAGGGACCTAGAGCATCAGAGGAGACACTATGGGGCATTCTGGACAGGAGAGAAAGGACATTTGAGGAGAAAAGAAGAGAGAGGATGATCAGACCAGAGGAGCCAGGGACAGTAAGTTTCCTAAAAAAGCTTTGCTCTAAGCCAGGCATGCTTGGCAGTGGGTGAATTTTTGATTTTCTAGCCAACACAGTCATTTTCCTTAATGTTAGAGAAAGCATCCTCTTTTAGATCAACTACTGCTTTCTGGAAACAATTTTTGAATTTTTAATTAGTCTTTAAACATTTGCAATTAAGCCCAATTACTCCATAAATAAATAAATAAATCCAACGCTATCCAAAACGGGGCCAATGGAAAGATATGAGAAAACTGTGCGATGCGCTGAATGAGTTTTAATGTCATCCTCGTTGACTTTCCGTAAAGCATCTCTCCATTTCATGGGCAAGCCTGCCGTGTGTGTTTATGAAAGTCTCTTAATGAACTCGCATCCATGGGGTTTGGTCACCACAGCACTAAAATGAGATCTGAAAAATGATTGAATTATAAGGTATTTCACCCATGGCTTCCTCATGGCATGGACTCCGGGATATCTTATAGCAGGTTCCAGTGTCCCATGAATGAATTTACTATAAACCTCACAAATGCCACTCCCTTTCCCAAGAGCCAAACCAATTTAGAGAGAACACAGAGAAAATGATCCAATTTTTTTTATTTCTGGAAATATACGCTATGTGGAAAGAGCTTTTATCCAGAAGGAAAACTTCTGGATTTTACTGGCTCACTAAAATATAAACCATTTAGTGGCTTTTTTTTTTAACCCAAGATTAAGCTTTCTTTCGTCTGTTTGCACATGTCAACCCAAAATAGCAGACTCCATATAAGAAAAAAAAAATGTGTTTGTACAAAAAAGAAAATGTATACCCCCAAAGCCATGATCTCCCTTTTGCTAGGGTGGTATTTCATGGGGTTTTTAAATCCGGTGGTTTATCCAATTTCTGCAACAACATGAAAGAGAATAGTGATTGCCTATCAACCCTAAAAATTCTCACAGAATTTGCAAGGGACTCACTAAAGATAAGGAAGTGCTGACAGCTGAACACTAGCAATTGCCCAGAACCCAGTCAGGTAAACACATATGTTAACCAAGATTTAATTTTCTGTCGCAAGACGGAAAAATTAATAACTTTTAATTGACAGGTTCTTTATTTCCTTTTACCAAGGAAGGTATGGACGGCCCCCAAAATAACCTGCATCATGTCTTAAGTCTTGGCAGCACGCAGCTGTGTTCTCTGTGGCCTTCAGGGTCCTGCCACCCTTCATCTTCTACAAAGCAGTGCATTTAAGTCCTTCAAGGGGCCTTTTAGAACCAGGCCACCCTGTTTCTCTTCATGGGAGATACTGAAAGCCTATTTGTCATGAGCAATAAGGGACCTAGCAGGTCTGCTGACAGGCCTGGAGGAGACCCACCTGCTTCTTCGTACCCCAAGGATTGAGTCGTTTCTGGAGGCCGTGGCCTTCCCAACCATTTCGCAATCAACACATCTCACACTTTTCCTTGCTAATCGATCTCAGTCACAAGTGGATAGCCATTTAATGGCAAGAAGGTTGGCAAAATTCACATTTCATGATGACCTCGTTAGCCCAATGCCACTGCATCCCTTATCCTAGCCCCGAGTTGGAGGTGCTGTGTCCCTTACTGCTCATCCAGCGCTGTGGGTCCTGAAGACTGGAAGCCAAGGTAGAGAAAGGGGATGTTCTCCCCGAAACCATCTCCTCCTGCTTCCTCGGTCGCTCCCAGCCAGTCCTTGCACACGCAGCTCCCTTCCTGTTTTCAGCATTCTCCTTGCATCCACAGCTCTCCACCTGCAGGCCCTTTTGTTTCTCTCACGTATTATATATGTTGGCAAATCAAACTTCAGTGAAAAAATATATAGAAAAAAAATACCCCAGGGGGACTCCCCACACTGCCACCTGAGCTGGGCCATTTTCCCTAAATAAAGGCTCTTGAGCACCTTTTTTTTGCAGGAGGTGGCGAACTCCCTGGCAGCAGAGGTAAGGTCTAATTCAGCTCCCGATCTCTAGAGCCTGCCA
Organism: Canis aureus; assembly: GCF_053574225.1. NCBI lineage: Eukaryota > Metazoa > Chordata > Mammalia > Carnivora > Canidae > Canis > Canis aureus. The sequence continues at coordinate 54,739,095 of NC_135615.1, forward strand.
CTGAGTATACAGTAAGCTCTCATTGAGGACCAAGACTAATAGCAATAGTAACAATCAACGTGGAACAGCAGGCATTTCTGGGAGCTTTTACTTTGCGCCAAGAACTCTGTTGAACATCTTATTGGCATCACCTCATTCGGCCTTCACAAATGCACTGCAAGAGAAGCAACAGCATGATGATTCCCCCCTTTAGAGATGAAGACACCGAGGCTTAGATAAGTTATTCGCTCAAGATCACACACACATAACGGGGGAGAGGGGTGACACCAGGGTTCATTTGACTCCAGAACCCAAGCTCTTCAGCCTTCCTGTTAAATGAATTTAATTATACCTTCAACTCAAAAAAAAAAAAAAAAAAAAAAAAAAGGTATGCCTTCAACTCTGTTAACCCCAAGGCACTGCCAACAGGAACCCCCCAGACAGGCTGTGATGAACAGTGGCCCCCCTGACGTCTCTCTGGGTCGCTGATGGTTTCGGGTACCAGGGCACCACCGTGCCAGGGAGTGATGTCGGTGAGATCAGCACATCTCCACCCGGCGCCAGGGAGGAACGTATCTCACAGCACACCTGCAGTCACTCTGCACTTGCTCCTCCTCGGCGGGCTCCCACTTGGCCCGGCGTTTGGCCTTAGCAAGACTCAGGAAAGGAGCACGAAGTTGCCCCCAGGGTTCTAACCCATTCAACAATCATAATGCCCTCCACACGGTGTTTACGCAGCTCCCATTTACCTCTCTTGCATAATCACCATCAATTGAGTTTCCAGTGGTTCCTGCCTGCTGAGCAGGTGATGAACAATTTCCAGGCACTAACTTCAACCTGCAAATGGGCCCATCATCACTCCCACACACACACACACACGCTCTGATGCTCCCAGGTGTTATGTAAAGTTCAGTTACTGAGCTTTCTGGGCTGTGGACTGCCTGTCTTCCTGGAACTATGCAAGCAAGACGAGGAAACTGTAAGCCATGAGCTTGCTTCTAAGATCTGGAGACGTGAAGCTTAACTGGGGTTTCCTGGCAATTGGGTTTGTCCTTATTCCAAATCCTTCCAGCTCTGGCCCCCATTAAGTTTCTTTGAGCACACCCTCTTCTTCTTCCCACTTCCCAGTACACTGAAGTTGCTTTTCTGGGGCTGGATCATAAATTACAAGGTGTAATCTAAAGGAAAACATTTATTTTGGAGTCTCATTAACTCGGAGGAGAGTGATAGTGTTTATTCCCAGCATGATGGAGTGGACTCCTTCAGATGTGAAAAAGGCCAAGCCCTCTTCCTAATCCTTAAACATACACACACGCGTGCGCACACACACACACGCACGCATAACATGGTTAATATTCTCAACAGTGAAAGTACCCAGACCCACAGAGGTAGCGCACACTTCACTAGACAGTCTCCTTCTCTCCCAACACCAGGTTTGAAGCTCCTTTTAGTGATTTACTGGCAACCATACGTAACTATCCATCCATATGCCAGTTTTTAAGTTTCTGTTTGTTTCTCAGCTTCAAAACCCAACCCCTTATACTCAGCTCAGTGATGCTGGGGCTGGACCACTATTAACCCCCATTTGTCCTTTGCCAAGTGGCTCTATATTCAGCTCTACCAATAGGGGGCACTAGAAGGAAACTGCAAGGTAGCAGTCAGGAGATGCAATGCTCTTTCTATCATCTGCTTCTTGCTTCTGTCTGCATCAACCCAACAGTGGCCCCTCATCCCAGAAGGGGCAGCTGGTTCCAGTCTCCTGTCTCCTTGTGCCCCATTTGGGAGCAGCCTTATCACCCCCGGTCCCAGGGTCTGGGCCCTGAGCTACTGAGGTATCTGTTCTCACAGGGCCGAGTCCCAGCTCTGAGCCTCCAGGCTCAGATCGACTCCATCCCTTCCCTTGGTCCTCAGGCCCTGGGAGTGGCCACCACTTTATGCAATTCTTACTTCTGTATGACCTTGGTGCTCCCTTTTTTTTTTTTTTCTAAAACATGTTTAACCAATTCCCTATCTTCAGTCTTCTCTGTTGAAAGCCCTGCTGTGGGTCCTGAGCGGCTCCCTGCACTGACCAGAACCTGTTTCCTGCCTAATTGCTGAGCAAAATCCTAACCATTTTGCTCCTGAAAAACTTGTCTTCTATTATGCCATGGCTTCTGATTCTCACAGGGTAACACCTGGATGATAATTCACATTAGTGGGTGGAGGCAGAAGACAGGGCAAGGCATCAAGGCCTCTATGTTCCAAGAACTAGAGGCAGTGTCGGAGAATACATCCTTAGTTGGCCTACTTGTGGAATGGAGCGCAGGAAGTTCAGGTAAGAACAAAGCTCCCCATCAGTCTACCCTAGGAACAAGTAGGGGCACCTGGGTGGCTCTGTTGGTTAAGTGTCTGCCTTTAGCTCGGGTCATGATCCCAGGGTCCTGGGACCGAGTCCTGCATCAGGCTCTCTGCTCGGTGGTGAGTCTGCTTGTCCCTCTGTCCCTCACCCTGCTGCTGCACTTGCTCACATGCATGCTTGCTCTCTATCAAATAAATAAATAAAATCTATTAAAAAAATAAAGTGGAGGGGATCCCTGGGTGGCGCAGCGGTTTAGCACCTGCCTTTGGCCCAGGGCGTGATCCTGGAGACCCGGTATCGAATCTCACGTTGGGCTCCCGGTGCATGGAGCCTGCTTCTCCCTCTGCTTATGTCTCTGCCTCTCTCTCTCTCTCTGTGACTATCATAAATAAATAAAAATTTTTTAAAAAAATAAATAAAGTGGAACAAGTAAAGGAGACCTCTTACTAAGATACTTGGAAAACAAGATCAGAAACTAATGAGTTACACTCATATTTTAATAATTCCAGGAACTCAGAGTGACCTAATAAATAGGCAAATTACAAGCCCTACCACATATCAAATGGACACCAGGGGAAAAACTACAGCTCGATCGTGTCCTCTGCCCCTCCCATTCTTATCCACAGTCGGTGAAATTCCATCTTTTGAGATTCACTTCCTTGGCTCACCTCCTAGCTTCCTCCAAGGCCCTTACCCAGAATCGCAGTGAGGGGAATGATGCATGATTTAACAGTCTTTAACACTTCATTGAGATGTGGCCTGTTGGCTACCTTTTAGTCAGAATGGCTAGCTGAGACAAGAGCTTTGAGAGGATGGGGAGAGTTCATGACAAGAAATGAGGGGGGATAATTCTGGGGTATTCAGTAGGGCTTCATCAGATACCTTTAAGTGCAAATTTTGGATCTTCCACTTTCTAGCCTGAGCCTTGATTTCCTCAGCTGCAAAATGGGAATAATGATGACCTCCTCTCTCTGCCTTTAGAAGGATGAGATCTAACATATGGAATGTCCTTGGCAAAATGTCCTGGCAGAGAGTCACTGGGCCATGGAAATTTTTGTTTAAACTTGGCTTGAGGGGAATCATATTAGTCATCTCAGACTCTAGCAAGGTCCTATTTTTTTTAAGATTCTATTTATTTATTCATTTGAGAGAGAGAGAGAGAGAGAGAGAGAGTCGGGGAGTGGGGGAGCAGAGGGAGAGGACAAGCAGACTCCATGCCAAGCACAAAGCCCAGTGCAGGACTCCATCTCACGACTCCAAGATCATGACCTGAGCAGAAACCAAGACTTGACACTTAACCAACTGAGCCACCCAGAAGCCCCTCCATCTTTTTTTTCTTTAAGGAAGCAGCAAGGGGGACCTCGGGCTCCTGTCCTATTACATCTGCGGGTGAAGGACAGGACTGGTGACACCTTCTATCCCAGTGTCCTTCCTCTCAGACCAAGAAGAGCAACTACATCTCCTTGACCTCCAGAAGAGGTCATGGGTGTCTGGGTTGCAAATAGTCCATTTACTAGGCCTCTTCCCTTCCCAGGCCAGAACCCTTTGGGCCATTTGCCACTGTGCTGCCATGATTCCAGGGAGCCTGAAGGACAATATGGATGTAGGGGATGAAAGCAAGAGTATGGTAGACAGAGGAGATAGAGCCCTTCAAAAGATCTACTCCGGCCACTGCCCAGGTCTACTCGGGGCTACCACCCACAATGGGTCTGGTCACTCTTTCCTCTCTCTACCCTCCCTTATATATTTATATGTAATTATGTCATTTTTCTCTTTTCACCAACACAGTAGCAAGGGCATAGTAAGCCCAACAATGATACATTCTTGGCACTTTCTAAATGCTGACTTACATTAACTTTACAACAACACCATGACGTAGTTGTTACTCCTCATTTTGCCGCTGAGGGGATTTAGGTCACACCGAGGCCAGTAACTAGCCTGCTATCCCACCCTAAGTAAGGGATAGAGCTGAGATTTGAACCCAGGCCTGACTCCAAAGCCCACATTCCTTTCCATTATATTGCACTTTCCATTAAATCTTCCCCACACCTGCCAAAGATGGCCCTTGATCATCATTGGCAGGATCTCCTAGAATTTTTGCTATTCAGTGAGAAAAGGGTGAGTGCTCCCAAGCAAACTGCCCAGCTTTCTCCCTCTCACTCTAGCTGTAGTATTATTTCAACAGATATACCTAAGTTTTAAACGTAGCGCTTGGATCTCAACAATGAAATATGACACATAAAGACCCATGTACTTTGGAACAGAAATCAAAACTGGCCTGGGGAGACACAGGCTGAGGGCAAGCGAGGGCCACATCCAGCCCTTACTTGATGCCTGGCAGGCCCAGACCTCTGGGCTGGTCTCCCTTCTCCTCCAAGCAAACAGATTTTGAGGGAATCTGTGTGCTCCCCTCAGAAACAGAAGCAGTTTTAGAAAATTGGAAGGGGGGAGCTGAATTCTTTTTCTCGACTTTCTTGTTCTATCTTTCCCCCACACACATTTTTTTTTGTTTCCTTGTTGTCTTTGGGGTCCTGCTTTTAACGGACAATGTTATTTGGTATTAATCTCCTTCAGAACTGCGTTACCCCTGAGCAAGTGATAAAGAGCCTCCTTAAACTCCTCACAATCCCTAACCTCAAGAAAAAAAAAAAAAGGTTTGTTGTCCTTTCCTCTCCCTTAATCCACCACAACATAATACTTGGAAGAAGGTTCAAATAGGCCGGGCTACCATGATCCCAGCCCCCAAGACCTTTGCCCACCAGCACCATTTTAACCTGACCTTGTTTTTCCCTTCTGTCTGCACCCAAGCCAACACAGGCCACACGCTGCTGCTGGGGAGGAAACTCTTGCCAGCTACTCCCATGGAAACAAGAAGCCCTGTTGAGACCACTCTGGAGCCCCAGCCAAATCAAAAACAATGCTCCTGTCCTGGCCTCATCTTGCCTAACGTCCTTCCCTCCCAGCTGGCTGCTTGGGCACATCACCTCTCAACTAACTGTTTACCCAACTCTACTTCAAACAGAAAATGTCTATTCCTGTTGGTCTAATAAAATTTCATCTGCTTTTTCCAAGCCCAAGGCAGAAGCAATTTTGGTAAAATGTGCCCAATAGCACTAATCTAGTGGCGGGGGGGTAGGGGGGAATCAGCAAGGTTTTTTTAACGTTCTGGGTTTCTCTCAGACTTTCTTCTATTTAATTAATATTTATTAATAATTAATGCTGTCAGCAATTCTTTTCTCGACTTGATTCCAGAGAAACTTATTGAGCAACTACTACCACTTGGGTACCATCCTAGGCACTGAGAAGACACCAACGAATGAGTTACAAACCCTATACCTAGTGGAGAAATCAACGCAGTGTGGGGGAAAAAACCACATGATTAAACAATCTTCATGTATAGCTTGCCTGTCATAGGTAACAGAATCACCAGGCATTTTCCACTAAAACACTGAAAAATTCCTGCGGTAAGACATTAATCTCCTCTTACAGGCCATACCCAGTCAGCCCTGATCTTGGCAGCTGATTTCCTTGCATGTACAGAGCTGATAACAGTGTCCATTAAGACATAACATGGAAAAGTGTTTTCTTTCCCCTAACAGGCAAGCATGGAAGAGTTTCCATTAGCCATTACACATACTGACAGTTTTTCTGATCCAAAACAGCTGTGGCCCTGAAAAGACTGAGGGCTGTGTTTTGATTCTGTTTCAGGGCCAATTAAGAGCCTGGCCTTTGTGATGCCAGTGTTGGCACCTCTTCTGTGTCCCTCACTGGCACCTTCTCACATGTCCTTTTTCTGTTTATTTATGTACATCCTCCTGACAACAGAAAGGACCTGAAGGCAAAAACCAAACTCAAATGGTCTGGGAGAGCAAATGCTAGCATAAAGGCTCCTGGGCCCTGGGCCCCACTAAAGTGACTGTCCCATGGTGGCTTCAGATCCATCCTGTTTCCTGTATGCAGGGATAATTAGTGAGATCAGGGGGCCGGGGGGTGAGGGAGAGGAAGGGGTGTGTTCTCAACAACTAGCAAGGCACTCAACTGAATATAGCAAAGGCATGGCCCAACCTCTTAGGGAGCTTGAGATATATAGCCAAAGACCAGCACATGAGTTGATTCAAACTCTGAAAGAAAGAGGGAATTGTGGTCGGAGGAGATGAAAGGCAAATTATACTTTGAGGATCATAGCTGACCCTCTCCCATTTTAATGAGGTAAATACACAACAGTGCACACACACACACATTATGTTGGAAATGACACAGTAGACTAAAGAAGTGGAAAAACTAACATTTGTATAGAACTTTAACACATGCCTTCACGTGTCTTATTGATTTAGTTTTCGGAGACACCATGCTCCGTGGGCCCCTTTATCATGCCCTTTGTTACAGATGAGAAAACTGAGAGTCAGAAATACTTAGTAACTTGCCTGAAGATCCACAAGAGACAAGCAACAATATTTGGGCTTGACTTGTACAGCCTGCCCCTGGAGAGGGCAGGCATCTTCTTGGAGCCTGAAGAAAGGCTCCTGTGCCCTGAGAGGCATGTGGCCTCCCCCAGGAGGGCCAATGGAAAGGACAATGAAATGGCAGAGGGAGAAGTTACCTGCCCCACATGGAATAGGGCAAGATAAAGAATGCAGAGAAAAGAACGGTAATAAAAGAGCATCTGGTTTCACTCAGGATTTGTTTGTACTTGTGACTGAGTCACTCACCTCTAATGTCCTCTTGCTGCCTCCCTGTCCTTCCCTGTTCTCTTCCTTCTTTGCTCTCTTAGAGAGCCTACCTCTGACTTCTCCAGCCCCACATACTCTCACATAGTAGGGCACCTAAGTGTGGCCAGATGCTAAATGCAATTCTTCCTCTCTTCCTGCTACCTCAGACTGTTGGAAGAGTCCCCCCCCGCCAAAACACAAAACCATAGCTTTAAAGATACTGGACCATTCTTGCAAAACTTACAAGGGGGTGGAGATTGGCCCTTAAACCCACCCATTTGAGAAGTTTAAGTTGGGGAGTCAGGAGAGAGGATTTCTTTGGAGATAGTTACCAATACACTGTGCACTTCCCACTCCAACCCACACCTAGAGAACAGGCTTGAAGGGGACCCTTCAAGAGCTTGGCCTGCATTTCCTGGATTGTAAAGAGCATAGACACTGGTCACACTTGCCTTTGCTAGAATCTATCTCAAGCACATATTAGATACCCAATAAATATATGTTGACTAATTGAATTGGGGAATTAGTGAATGAATGAATACCTGCAAAGTGTAAAAGTGAGACTGTGACCACACTAGAAAAGAGACAGGCAAAGGAGACATGTACAATCGTGTGTAACAGTTAGAGAGAGCACATGGACATCTGTTTGCCCAAAAGCTGACAGAGTGAATGAACACAGAGAGGCAACCAGGGCTATGTCAACTGAACATACTTTCCTCGTATTAGACATTTTGGCAGAGAATCCCACAATGGCCCAGGAGTTCTCCCCATATTCCTTAAATAGCTCTGGCCTCAACCTAATCCCTAGGAAGAAGACCAGAGAAAACACAGGAAACATTCCAAATGGAAAAAAAAAATTTTAAAAGACCACTGGACTTAAAAGTGGTTTCATCTCTGGTTGATAAGAGATTCTAGTTCCTAAGCCTTCATTTATTGGCTCCGTCCTGCTGTGATCCTTTCTTCCACTCCTAAATGTTCTCCTTGAACATTTAGTCTTAGTCCAGTCCTTGCTGCATCCCAATGCTTGGCAGGAGGAGGGAAAGGTGACAGTTCCACTCCCCACTCCAGTCAGCACGTGGAGAGCCTCCGGCGGCCTATCAGCCCAGAGACCCAGGGAAAGTCCCCACGCTGCTGGTCCAGCAATAAGCAGTATTTGTCTGTACATCTCAGCTCTTTTTTGTTTGTTTATTTAGAGAGAGAGAGAGAGAGAGAGAGAGAATACACAAGCCCTCGAGCAGGGGAGAGGGGCAGAGGGGGAGAGAGAATCTTCAGTAGGCTCCATGCTCAGTGCACAGCCTGAAGTGGGGCTCCACATCAAGACCCTGAGCTCGTGACCTGAGCCAAGTCGGTCACTTAGGGCACCCAGGCACCCCCACCTCAGCTCTCTTAACAAGACTTTGTTTACTCATGGTGAAAATCGTCCATTGTAATTAGGTAGGGAAACTGCATTGATGATCTATCCTAATGCCCCAGAACAATTCCTGAATTAGACCCCGTGCCTGGAGCTCCGAGATTCTCCAGTGTGCTTCCATAAATACAGCCAATTCGGCAATAAAAGAGAAGTAAGGATTTTCGTGTGAACATACACTTGAAAGACCAAACCTCAATGAGAATCAGCAAGGTGTGCCTTTCACTTGGACTTTGAATGCCCTTCACCAGGACTGATTCACTAGTCCTTCTGAGGCCCCCTTCTGAGGTCCTTCTGGAAGATGGAACCAGTCTCTGAGAGTGACCCACACCAAATCCCACCATACTTCCAATATTCAAGTGACCAAATAAAGCAGCCAGGGTAAACAAGCACAGACTATGTGATTTTCAAGATCTATTTATCCAGTCCTATTTGGAAGAGGGAGAAATTCCAAGGCAAGGAAATTCCAGAAGGCCCCATATGAGGAGCCAAGCCTTTGATATAACTTTCTGTTGCTCCTTGCTTCCCCATGCAAATCTCTCATTCCTCCATCCAAATAACTTTCAAAACCACAGCTTCCTCTGTGTCTTGCAATAAGAAAATCTATGCACTTGTACTGGGATAAGCAGTGTACTAAGTACCTGCCCTCACTCCTCCCGTCATCTGAAGGGAAGGAGGCCTGAGCCCATCAATAGCTCAGTTCAGCTTGTTCCTGAATGGAAAGGGGAGGATCAAAGGGCCAGAAATATTCATTTATGGGGAAAAGTAAAAGAATTAAATATGCAGAACTTGGCCAAATGACGCCTGAAGGGGGAAATAAATACCAAGGAGCATTTGAAGGGTGTAACCAAACACCACAAAGAGGGATTTAAAAAAAAAAAAAAAAAAGATGGTTCAAGTGGTTGTAACTAGGAAAGACTGAGGAAAGCAAAGGAAAATCTGAACTCTTAAAAAAAATTCCACCTTCAGCAAAGGCTACAATAAAGAGGAAATTGGTATCAATACAACATCCAAGCTGAAGCTTCTACTCTCTGTCCAATCTGTAGGTTTCCACTTCCAATCCATTTCTCAGATGTGCTTATTTCCACTTGGAAATAGAAGCTTGAGTGTTGTCTCTTGAATCTATTTTCTCTGTGTATCTTGCATGTGCCCTATCGTGTAATTTGGAAATGGCCTGGTCTTATGACTCCACAGACCAGCAGGTTGTGCATCGTTTGTTGGAATGAACAACTAAGCCCAGTGATGGCGACTTTAGGAATAAAATACCAAATGAAGGATCCCTCCATTTTAGGGACTTTTATGCCTCAAACAGACCTGAAGTAAGTTCTGGAACAGACCTAAGTGCTTCTCAGTCTTCTCCAAGCTCTCTGGAGGGGAGATGGGTGCAGTCAGCTGAATATAGCCAGAAAATATATCTTAACAGTTTTCTCCTGAGATACACTATATGGCAAGTCCTTCTGGAATTTCTAGATAGAAAGAAATATGTACAGTGAGAACAGCTTTTCTGAGAGTCTTTCGACACATTTATTCCCAGATGGGTTCAGTGCAAAAGTGAAAATTACATTTTTAAGGAGTGAAGAAATTTCAACAAAGGTTTGGTTTAAGTTTAAACTGAAGATTTAGGCCTCTCTATCACCTGACTGGTTTGTGAGGGGGTCCTAAGTTTGAGGTACAAGCTCTTATGGAGCTCATGCTGTCCAGCAGAAGCGGCACCAAACTGGAAATCTGTAGAGTTCAAGTCCCACCTTCATTATTTAAATATCTGCGTGACCTCCGATAAGTCACTTCTCTTTCCTTAAATCTAAAAGAGAGAATTAAACTAAACTGGTGGAGGTTTTTAAACATTTTTTTCCTTAGGCAGCAGAATCTCTTTTTAAATATAGTATTACACTAAAATACCATCATATACTGTATCAAAATCTTTCTGATTAAAATGAAACCGAGTGGCCCAGCAGTTGACCCCCAACATTCCCTACCACAGGTCATGACCTTTGGTCCCTCCCTCAGAAACCACTGAGGCGTCTCCCATGGGACATCATCCTTCCCAAAGGAGAACACTTTGGAAGTCACTGGATTCCATGTTTCCCAGATCTTTTCCAATTCTGATTCTGTGTGGAGCTAAACAGCAGCAAGCAGAACAGCAGTGATGCAGCTGATCCTCAAGACCCTCCTCGTGAAGGGATTAAAATTACAGGAACTGGCGGCCCAAGGTCTCCTTTACAGTTCAAAATCTAAAGAAAACACACCCAGAGGAGAGGAAGGTATGAGAACAGAAACAAGAAGGTTGACATCCAATCTCTCTTGCTCTCTTCACTCTCACTCTTCTCCCTACTACATTCTTCTTCTCCCTCCCTCCTCCTTCTGTCCTTCCTCACACTACTCAGACCAAATCCAGTGAGGACCCAAAGGCCAGGCCAGTTGCCTGAAGCCATGCCTCATGGGATGTCAAACAGAGAAATACATGCTCAGGATCCGGGGCCAGCTAAGCCAAAAATTCAGAGTGGATCCAAGGCCAAGTACAGAAGAGGGAGTTCAGGTGCTCACTGGTGTTTGGGTGTCTACAGCCTCAGACAGAAACACTCTGGGAAGAGGACAGTGCTCAGGGTAATCCAGGCAGAGAAACCTGAAGGCTTCCCCCAAAAGCTCCCCAGCAATGTAAGCTGACGTCACAGGAAAAGGGACTGCTCATCAACCAGTCCCCCAGCTTGAAGATGAAACTCTTAAACACAGTTGTTAGGCATGTCCCACCCATCAGGGAGCAACTTGACAGACCTATCAAAATACAAGATCTGTATACGATTTGACACAGGCATTCCACTCCAAGTATATCTCACAGACAGACTTGCATGCGTACACAAAAATATCTCTGCAAAGATGATCACTGAAGCATGCTGCAATCACAAAAGACTGGAAACCACCTCAATACTGATTGTTTGGGATGAGAAGAGTATATTTAGATTTGCTCACACAATGGAATATTCTGTAGCCATTAAAAATAATGCATCAACTCTGTATTGATGACAAGGAAAAAGCTTTCACATCTAACGTTAAGTGAAAAAAGCGAGGTGCAGAGATTGTGTACAGAATGGTTCGTCTTATGCAAAAAACAATATATACACTATATATACTTGCGTGTCCATGGAATATTTCTAGAAAGACACACACAAAATGCTAATAATGGTTACCTCTAAGAGAAAATCTGGGGTGAGAGATGGGGAAGTATCTCTGGCAGGAAAAGACTTTTTGTTAAACACTCTTTTGTACACCGATTCAATTTCTTTTTCTAATGGGCATATAGGATTTTCAAAGAAAACGAAAACAAGAATGTGTGTTAGAACTAAACATGTCAAATCGATGTAGTTTAAAGAAAACATCGTTTTAGAAGTCCAAAAATCAGCCAACTGTTATCTTTATGGGAAAGTAGAATCACACGGGGAACCCGCCGGGTCACTAAGATCTACACTGCAAACCCATCTGATGGTGGGGAGCAGTGAGGAAAGTACTAGATGCAAGAGCAGACCAGGTTTCCAGTCATGTCCTCACCACCCACGCAGGTCACCTTGAGCTCTCAGACTTTTTCCCCTTGTAAATGGCTGTGTGAGCCAGGTGATCCCCACCTTCCTTCCCTCCTCTAAGAAGCACCATCCCTGGCATATCATGGCCATAAACTTGGGCCTTGGGCTCGCAATCCCGGCCCTGCGGACCTCTGACTTTGTGACACTGGGCAGTCTATTCAGTCTCCTAGACCCAAATTTCCTTATCTGAAAAATGTGGGCACTGACTCTACCTGCCTGGCAGGGCTTCTTGAGAAATAGGAGAGTCTCTAAGGACTCAGCACAGGGGCCGCTGCAGCCGACGTGCTCCACCCCCACTACCCTCAGCCTTTGTCCCTAGCTCAGCCTGCCCACCAAGTACTGCACTGCTCAGTGTCTGTCACGTCGGCTGGCTTCGTTCCTTTACAACATAAATCACAATTTGTAATTACCTTGAATACTAGTTCATTTATGGTCTGTCTCCCCCCAGCCAGCATGTCAACCCCGGGAGGTTGGTGATTTTATTTTTCATGCTCACCACTCTGGCTCTAGCCCCCAGCCCGGCGGCAGGCAGCTACAAATGTGTTGGATGAGAAAATGACTAAAAGGGGTGTTAGCTGCTAGTTGCTGTTGACCCTCACAACAACTCTTTGCCAGAAAAGACTGAGGGTGGCTATAAGAATTGCTAACCCCACTTTATAGCTTTTTCAGAGCACTTCAGCAGCGTGCCCAAAGTTTCCTGCTAATAAGTGGCAGAGCAAAGATAGGAACCCATCCTTTTTTTCCCCCCCTACTCCAAACTCTGTTCTCTCAACCACTAGGCTATTCTAAGGCAGTGTGTTCCCTTGACTGGAGTTACACACATACAACTCCTGCCTGGCTCCTAATTACATGCTTCAAACAACAATCATGTTCGACCTTTCAATTCTGCATTGCCTGAAACACCACTAATGGGAAATCCTATAATGAATGGGAAACCTCACTAATCTATGCTATTGCACATTTATCCCCTGCAGTCCCCTCCTGCTGACCCTCGAAAGGTCTTGGCTGGAGGCAGAAAACAGAAGACATTCTGGAGCCATGTAGTAACACTTTGAAACATCCCGGCTGAAGCTCAGAATGATTCACCATTACCTAACAACAAAAGTGATTGGTTGTCATTTGAATATCACCAGAGTCCTAAGAAGTAGTCACATGGAAGGTCTTATTACATCTGGAAAAGGAAAGAGGAGCAACTAACAAGAAACACTGAAACCTTAGAGGCAGATTAATGGCTCACTGTGTTGTCATTTTGGAGGTTATGTCAAGTTTATTAGCATTGCCTGCCTTAATGCTGTTGTTGTTATTGAGCCACCGGCATTTGTAAAGCTCCTGCCTATAAAGCCCCCCAAAATACAAGAAGTTGTGAATAATTCTTTTGTTTTTAGATAGAAGTTCTACCATTGGCAAGCAGGAAAAGCCTTTTAGACACAAAAGGGGAAGAGAGGGAGAAATGTGAATACTGTCTTGGCCAGGATACTAATAATATGTAGCACTGGCCTTAGAAGAGCAAATCATGGAATAAGCCAGCACCTGTTATTGATTAACCAATCATATGCATGGTCTGCGGAGGACGTCTTTGAAGCCTAGGTTGAAAACACTCAGCAAGGAAAAGCTTCCACATTTCTGTGTTGTTCTTATACAATGGAATGGGAAGATAATTGTTTGCTTGTGCTCAAAACCCAAACAGCATATTCAGTCACCTTAAAAAAATTGCTTCATTCTCCCCGTGAACAAGTTAAGAACTATGGTTTTGTCTTTATAAGTCAATTCAGTCAAAATCTGTAATTAATTCCATCCCCAAAGAGTCAAACTAAGTATCCCACAGGAAAACACAGCTCAGTGGAATACTACGTTGGACACGTGTAAATATGGTAAATATTATCTACATATGCAAATCAAACAGAATCAATCCCCACCATACACTGGTATCTCAGTTAAATGGGTCTTTCAATGATAGAGACCTTTGATGGCTAAAGAAAATGGCAAACAGCAGTTGGCAGCTCCAACATACTAGAGAACAATGTTTCTCAAAATGTGGTCTATGAACCACTGTTATCACAAATACCTTGGAAGCTTCTGAAAACACTGATTTCTAAGCCCCACCTGAGTCCTAGGATTTCATGGATTGGGTCCATTACTCTACAAAACCAAAAACAAATTTTTTTTAAAAAGTCTCAGGTGAATATTTTACATTCTAACATTTGAGAACCACTGATTATAGAAATGAGGCCACCGGCTCAGGACAAGAAACTAGGCTTCTCACATTTATATGATGTAGAGTAAGACGTAGACAATAGCAAAAACAAACTTCCCCTTTGGTGGAAGCAAAAAGGGAAATATATCTATGGGATAATCAAAACTATAGCTTACAGACATCCCATGTCACCTTTTCCTCTTCTTCCTTCAATAAAGTAGACGGGGACTTTATCAGGCACAGTAAGTCTCACTTCCTTTTACCACAAGATATATGGTTATTCCATGCACCTAAGACTTCATAAACAAGAAGAACAATGGATTCAGAGACACAGAGAAATGACGAATTGAGTTCTGGACATTAGTTCATAAAACAACTATTAATTAAGCAGCATTTCCAGTTTGAACATTATAGAGTCATCCAAGTGGAGTTTCCCTTTAGGCAGCTAAGTGTTCTGGTCTCAAACTCAAGAAGAGATCTAGAGTCAACAGTATATATGATACTAGAAGCCTTGAATAGAGAGTGTGTAGGATGGAGATGCCTGGGTCGCTCAGTCGGTTAAACATCTGCCTTCAGCTCAGGTCATGATCCTGGGGTCAAGCCCCACATGGGGATCCCTGCTCGGCAAGGAGTCTGCTTCTCCCTCTTCCTCTGCCCCTCCTCCCACTCATGCTGTCTCTCTCTCAAATAAAATCAAAAGAGAAAGAAAGAAAGAAAGAAAGAAAGAAAGAAAGAAAGAAAGAAAGAAAGAAAGAAAGAAAGAAAGAAAGAAAGAAAGAAAGAAAGAAAGAAAGAGAAATATAGAATGGCAAAAGAAGAACAAGCACAGAAACTTTGGGAGCATCTGAAAGAAAATCCCTGAGGACAGAATAAAAGATGTTGATGATCCAGAAAGAACAAAAAGATCTGAGAGAGTGAGCAATGAAAACCAAAGAAAAAAAACATCAAGAAAAAGGAATGATCAACACAATGTCAAATACAGAAGAAAGAGCGCGTAACCTACATCCAGAAAGTACCTAGTGAATTTGCTAAGTGGATCACCAGTCATCTCGGTGAGAGAGGCTTCCGTAGAACAGCGTGGTAGGAAGCCAGACTGCAGAGACCTGAGGAGCAAAGGAAGACGAGGAAGTCAAGCCACCAGGAACAACAGCTTGAAGACGTTTGGCTGGGAAGAAAGAAGTTGGCAATATTCAGAGAGGGAAGTGTAAGAAGGAAGAGGCAGTTACTAACTTATGTACCAAGAGAAGGAATCCACAGAGAGAGAAAGAAGAGAGACACAGAATGGAGTGAGGATAATGTATGGACCAGCAACAGGGAAAAGAAGAGGATGTGTGATATGAAGCAGTGAGGGAGAATTGCCCTTAAACAGGAGGGGAGATGCTCAGAGGAACACTTTATTTGGCTACTAGAGTAAAGCATAGGGGGAAAGTCAGAAGCAGGCGAGTCTACAGGTGAGGAAGGAAGGAGAAGAATGAGGAAGGTCACAACCTATGACCCCAGTGTTCCCTCTGAGATACAGAAAAAAAGGGCATCTGTTTAGATGGAAGGTGGTGGCCTGAGAGTTGACAGCCTGAGGACATGAGAGGCCTTGGAATAGCTGTTCTAGGACAAGGAAGAGAAAGCTGAGTAGGGACTCATGGAAAGACTGATAGACCGAGGTAAGGCCCAGTCCAGGGCAGACACCGTGAGTCAAACCAACTGCAGGATCGTGCAGGTCTCTCCAGCACTACTTCATACCCTGATGACAAGACAGAAGCAGAAGAGACCAGGACAGCAGGCAACTCAAGCGGGGGAGAGGTCAAGGTCATGAGAGTCCAAGAGGCTAAGTAATTTCAGGTGGGAATGGAAATTGAAGTCGGTCAGGAAGTGGAATGAAAAATAAACCTATCAGCTAGGCTCCAAAGCCCTCATGAAGGTGGGGCAGCCAGCACTCATGACGAGGAGCAGGGGAAGTAGCATAGCTAAACCGCATACATTTCAAAGGAAAAGAGACTTTTGCATGAGGATCCAAGAGAAATGGTTTCATGGGACATGAAGAAATACAAACACGTCCCTTGGCCTACCGGTGTGTGGAATATAAAGTATTTCCTCAAAAGGGCTACTTGAGGAAGTGGGTTCTAGGGAAGAATACAGTTCAGTTCAAGAAAAAGGTGAAGAGAATGTTCTGTAAGAAGTGCAGGATATAGAAAAGCTCCTTTAAAATAAAACGAGGGGGATGCCTGGGGGGCTCAGTGGTTGAGCATCTGCCTTTGGCTCAGGGCGTAACCCCGGGGTCCTGGGATTGAGTCCCACATTGGGCTCCCTGCAAGGAACCTGCTTCTCCCTCTGCCTGTGTCTCTGCCTGTGTGTGTCTCACATGAATAAATAAATAAATAATTTTTTTTTAAATTTTAAAAGATAAAATGAGGTCTGGAAGACTCAGTAGAGGGTGAGGTGGTAAACAATGGGGCTGGGTCAGTGAGGAGGGAGTCCACGGCATTGGGGAGGACAGTGCAAGTTCAAAAGGAGACTCTTGCTCTTAGTGCCCATTCCATTCAATTTCAGCCAACTTTTACCCTTATGCTGTCCCCCTCTCATATCGGCCTTCCCTCACCACTGCCCCTGCACCATGGCTGACCATGGCTTCCTAGCTTAATGGAAAGACCTTTCTTTCAACACATTCCTGGCTGCTTAGAGGAAGACCCAGCCCCACCTTAGTCTGCTGGGAAGCCCTATTACTAACTCAGGATCTGAGCCCTGCTCTTTGTCCACCATCTTTCTTTGACTAACATTGTGTCACAATCTAAGCCCTGAATTTTATCTCTGTTCTCATCTCTGGAATAAGATCCCGGACTCTGATCAAATCTCCAGAGCGTGATACCACGTTCAACTTAACAGAGGCCTGACTCAGCTGGCTTTCTGCAAATACATCCTTAGGACTCTGTGCATGACCCAACGGCCACCAGTAATGACCTTTCCTCCCCTGCTGAGATGTAGCCCACTGCCCCATATCCACCTCCTTCAAGGATTTTTTTCCCTTCCACTCCTTTATTCAGGTTACTGGCATTGCTGGGACAATGATGTCAACCCCACACTAACTGTGACGTTGAGGGAATGGGGCAAACCACTCTGATAGGATCAGTCAGGAGGCAAATTAAACTCAAGGGACGTGGCCAAGCCACTTAATTGTGTGATTGTTGGGGAGGCAGTAGCTAGGTACAGTCAGATATGTGCCAAATGCTTTAGGAAGGCAGATTTCCAAATCCTCAGATAAGAAGATAGCAGCGTGATCACATTGTCTGAAACTCTTGATAGAAAAGAGGGAGCAAGAGGATTAGGAAACATCTGAAAAATTAAATTCCAACAAAACCATTACAAATGCATGACAAGGCACAAACAACCAACTCATGATAGAAAAATACAAATATCCATAGACAGGAAAAATGTTCATTGTTACTAGCAATCAAAGGAATGCAAATCATAACAATAGGGCTCCAGGTTTACCTACACAATAGCAGAAATTTTATAAAATTGTTGTGTTAATAAGAATGCAGGAAAACCAGTAATGTTAAATATCCCTGGAAATAGTGTATGTGATCATCTCCTTTTCAAAAAGCTAATTAACCATATGAATCAAAAGCTTTAAAACATGTGTAATCATTAAGAATAATTTTTTGGAAGAATAAATGAGATGGTAAAAGAATCATGATATATATGTAGGTGAAAAAGTTTACAAAATGTCATGTGTGGTGGGATCCAATTCTTCATCACAGGCACATATTTACATACACACACAGACATATATAATACATGTGTGTATGTGTGTGTGCACACACACACATACACACTGTATAGATATGCATAGAAAAATGTCTAAGAAGACATCAAAGTGTTAACACTAATTCTCTCTGGACATTACGGTAATTTTTCCTTATTTATGATTCTCTCTACTTTCACATTTACTACAGTGTAAAGTTAATTGTTTCGTAGAAGAAAACTTTAAAAGTTAATTCTTTTAGAAGATGGAGCAAGATAAGTTAAATAAGTCAGGCAGAGAAAGACAAATACCATATGGTTTCACTTATGTGAGGAATCTAAAAAAACAAAACAAAAAGCAAACGGATTCATAAATGCAGAGAACAAACTAGCAGTTGTGGGTGGGTGGAATGAAATAGATCAAGGGGATTAAGAGGTACACACTTCCAGTTATAAAATACATAAGTTACAGATGGGGCACCTGGGTGGTGCAGTCACTTAAGTGTCTTGGTTTTGGCTCAGGTCAGGATCCTGGGTTGGGAGATTGAGCCCCACATCATGCTCTGCACTCAGTGGGGAGTCGGCTTGGGAGTCTCTCTTCCTCTCCCCCTATCCTTCCTGCTCATGCCCTCTCTCTCTCTCTAATAAATAAATAAATAAATCTCTAAAATAAATACATATGTAAATAAATAAGTCATAGTAATGAAAGGTACAGCATAGAGAGTATGGTCCATAATATGGTAATAATATTGCATGGTGACAGAAGGTGTCTAGATTTGTCATGGTGAGCACTCAGTAATGCACAGAATTGTCAAATCAGCATGTTATATACCTGAAACTAATATAACATTGTACATCAACTATACTTCAATGGAGGAAGGAAGGAAGGAAGGAAGGAAGGAAGGAAGGAAGGAAGGAAGGAAGGAAGGAAGGAAGGAAAATAGATGGAGCAAGAAAAGCAAGTTCACAGCCTGAGAAAGAACAAAGGGAGAAAAGATGACCACCAAGGACATTATGGATGCAAAAAGAACTTTCTAATACACTCAGGCCTTTAGAGATCATTCAAAAGATGAGGAGAAGACACACCCAAAGATGGACAAGAAAGACTGGCAAAGTATGATAAAAGATGAGAGGCGTCCAGGTCAGTTGCTGAGAGCACAGATCTGAAACCTGACTGTCCAGGTTCAAATTCCATCTATTTCACTACTACAGATGTGCCCAAGGAACGGTACTTAAATTTTCTCCACCTCAGTTTTCTCATCTACAAAAATGAGGATGATAATACTTTTAACTTTGTGACAAGGACTATTAATGTCAGTAAATATCTAGTGCTCTGCTTATTTATCAGCCCTCATGGGTCCAGACAAGGTCCTATGACTAATGCAGCCTAATGGGATGTGAGTGGGAGAGATACAGGTGAGCCAATCCCCATCTTGGCCTTAAAAACCTTTATCAAGGGCGCCAGTAAATGTACATAATACTTGTCATTATCACCAGCAATGGAAAGGACATTGTAGGCTCAATATTTGGGATTAAGTCCTAACTTACTATCAATAAAAATACGTTTTACCTCTCAGGACCTCATCTGATAAATAGAGAACAAACCTAGCTTAAAGAGGTGGTCGTGGAAATTAACACGGAGATACAAAAACATTTTGGAACTGACACACAAATGTTAAGTATTTTCACCGAATGATTGTTAATTATTTCTAATTACACTGCCAATCATTGCCATACTTCTAGAACATTCCTATAAAAGGATTACACATTATCATCCTATCGATGTTGAGTTTGGTTGTGTGACTTGCTCCGGCCAATAGTGTGTGAGGGAATGTGGCACATCGACACTCAAGCAGAAACTTTAAGAACCATAGTGTGTAGATTAGCAATATCTCTTTTTCTCCCTTTGACATGAAAAAGTATATCACAGATTGGTACTTCACCTTCTTCCTGGCCTTGCAAATGAAGACAAATGGAGCAGAGCCACAGCTACACAATAGTCAGCATAAACTGTGAGCGAAAAATAAACTCTCGTTGTTGGAAGGCACTAAGATTTCGGGGTTGTTTATTAAAGCAGCATAACCTAACTAAGCTTCAGCTAAGTTATATATTAACCATGGGGTATTGGCTAATAGAGTAATGTCAATGTAGACAAAGACATCTAGCAATTTGCTGCAGTTCTCCTTTCCTGACATGTTTCTAAACCGGTTTTATTTTAAACAATGCTTTGAAAGAGGAAACTGTGCAAGTGTGCATATGAAAAGATCCTGAGGTTAGTTGCTAATAGTTGGCAGGACAGAATCAAGATTCAAAAAAAGATAAACTGAAACCATGGGCCAGGTCTAGCAAAATGTCACTTAACTAGAAGAAATATAAGATCTTCCACACAACTGGTGGGTAAGGAAGATGGTGATTCTCATGAATATGATTTTTTATTTGAGAGGCCACAGAATATAAGATAAGAGTGTGAATCGGCTGCCAAAAAAACACACGGATCTCACGCTACATTCACAGAAATATGGTGCCCTAAATCGAGTTTTAAGTGTGATCACTTTATCAAATTCCTGCTTAAACGGTAGAACTTAAACTAAGAAGACTTAAATTTGGTTTGATTAGCTTCAAAAAGACAGTGACTAAGTTGTACATGCCACGTATAAATCTTGCAGGAGAGAAGAGCAGGGTAATTTAAGGAAGGAAAGGGGAGGGAAAATAGGAGGCCACCACCATCAAGGGAGCTTAAATATTTGAATTTAGATATTTGAAAGCCCATCTTTTTGAATAGGCATGAGAATTACTGGGTATGACTCTGAAGTACAAAACAAAAGCATAGTTGGTGGGGGGGTGGGGAACAGGGATTTTCAAACCAACATTCTCCTCCAAAGATTGAATGGGCAGTTTAGGGTGCATTGGGAATGAGATCAATGCATTAATGCAACTATGGATTGGTCTCAACGATGGCAAAAGTTTCTTCTAAATGAGAAGAATCAAAACCAATTTACCCAGGGCAGGACCGGATTAAGCCAGTGGAATACCTTGGGGAGGCTATTAATAATTCACGATTTGCAGTTCATGTTGGAAAATGAATTTCACTAACCAAGGAGAAGTGCTAAAATGGTATTATTGAAGCAAACCGTGGGGGCAGGGAGCCACCCTCACTCCCCCATAGGCAGGACGGCCAATGTGCCAGGAGATTTAGGAATGGGCTGATCTGTCATAGGTGGACTTTTTTCTCATGTCAGCAAAAGACAGACACATCTTTGGCAAACTCTCTGTTTAAAACCTGGCATTTCCATTTTTTATTTCTCTACAACAGAGGGGGAAAGATGGCTATGGGGATACAACTAGTCCCAACTGGTAAAAGAAAGGCAAGTGGCCAACATAAATATTATAGCATAAGGCTGAACCAGAGGAGAAATGAGAAGAAAAGATCAGTCACTCCAAAAACGTTCTCTCAAAATAAAAGGTCATGCCAAGGAAAGCCACAGATGCAACACCGCAAACCCAAGGAGAGCTTTAATCAGGAAAACCTGGCCTCAGGCACGCACGTGCATGCAGCCTGCTACCCGCCTTTCTGTGTGCCATTTTCTGACAGGAGACAGGAGGTTCATTCATGGCCAGATGAAAAAGCAATACACACTTTAAATGGCAGCCCTGGTAGGATTCATGTTTCCACAGCCTTTTTCCTCTTCCTCTCATAAATCTCATTGTATATATTCTCCCAAGGCCATCACACTTGATCTTATTGTTTCAACGATTGTCTTTAGGCTGACCACCCCTAAATCTAAACCTGAAGATCAGATCTATCAAAATAACTAATGACCCTTTGATCCTATTGTTTATTAAATATCACCTCCTTGAATTACCTACTGACACCTCAATCTTAAAATGTCCAAACTCCCACATCTATCATCCTACTGTATTCCCATCTCAAGGCATGACAGATCCCCACATCAGAAACTTGGAAATCATATTCCCTATCTTCCTCTCTCCTTCATCACCCTATCCATTCATACCCTGCCTTCCCCCCACCCCTCAACCCCTCCATTTCCATCCAAGCCACCATCATCTCTCACCTGGGTAACTGCAACATCCTCCTAAGTGGCTTTCATAATTTCAATCCTGCCACCCTCCAATCAATTTTCCACACAGCGTTCAGAGCAATCTTCCTAAAAAATGTAAATCTGATCATATCACTCTTCTTTTTAAAACTCTTCAGATATTCCCTTTTGCCATCAGAATGAAGTTCAAAATGGCTACTGTGGAAGATAAGGCTTTGTATTCTGGACTGGGCCCCCTCCCCAACCTCTCTCTAAACATTCTCCTCTTTACCCCCTCTGTCCCACAAACACCTCTTCACATTCAAAAAAGCTCCATCATAAGCTACTGAATTTATCATACTTTCTTTTTACCTCTGAACCTTTGTACATTCCATTTCTTTTGTCTGGAAAGTCCTACCTCTTTGCTGCCACTTCCAATCACCGCCTCTTATTTAACCTTCAAGACCACTGAGAAGCCTAGAAGACCCATCAGTACCCTCACAATATGCCCTTGGCCTTCTACGGACTGTCCCCATACATCCCAATGGTTGCCTTCATCTCATCATGTAAAGGTATGTGTGGGTCATGGAGGAGATAGTGCTCCACCCGCCAGCCAGGGTGTTAATACTGAGGACTGACCCTCAACCAGGGAGTTTGGGGTGGCTGGATAACTTGTTCATTCCTCGGTAGGACAATTCTGAAATACATTCTATGCTTTTGTAAGCATACATAAAAGTTAAGATCTGCTCAAATTTTTTCTCCATTTTTGCTTAATAAAATGTAGGCATAATTAGCATACAAAGACTAACTGTAAAATCCAGAAAGCAATAATGCTCAAAATGAGTCAAAAAATTCAATGTAAAATGCCATCATACACTTACAAATTGAAAAAAATTAGAAAAAGAAAAAACTTGCCTAAGTAATATGGAGTCAAATGGAGGAGCACAGTGACTATTTTTTAAATAATGAAAATAGTAAACAACAAAAATTATTATAGCCAAAGCTGTGCTCAAAGACAAATCCATACCCTTACATGCAATGCTAATTAAACAAAAAAGCTTGAAAATAAATGAATTAAGCACTAAGCTGAGTAATTTAAAATGTTTTAAATGCCATAGCCACCTAAGAAATGTACTAAAATGAAGGTAACGAGCAGTAATCAAAGAACTAACAAAAGAGAATTTCAATACAATTCAAAAATTTAGGAGATGGTTATTATAGAAGACAATAAAATAGATATCTTCTGACAAAACAAATCACAAAAGGGAAAGTCTTAGTAATATACATAGAACATAAGAAAACAGTTGAAAATTCAACAGAAGTGACTTCTTTTATTGCGATTCTTGGTTGTCTTAATGGCTTCCATAACTGCTACGTCTTCAACAACACAATTTTGGTGAGGCTGAAAAAACTGTAATGTCATTTCCCTTGTGTTTAAAAAAAGAAGTAATAAAACTGATTTTTTTAAGGCTATATCCTTAATCAGATTTCAATTTTGATAAAATTTGTTTCTACAGTGGTAAATATCTCAAAGATATGTATCTCAAAGCCCTGAGGTTTACAGCTGAACATGATTGACTGCCCAGGACAATGGATACAAATGCCAGCAAAGGTTTAACTATGCTGAAATTTTTATGATAATTATAATGATATTGTTATGAAGTAGGCTAGGCTTCTAGTGGCTAGCCTCTAAACCTATTTTCCTTAGAAATCCTGTCACTTTTAGTGCACCATTTTATAGAATGACAGGTTTTTCCAGGAACACATATATTGTATTAAATCATAAACACTTGTATATGTAAGAATTTAGTGTGTAGGGCACCTGGGTGGCTCAGTCAGTGAAGCGTCTGCCTTGGGCTCAGGTCATGATCCCGGGGTCCTGAGATGGAGCCCCGCATCGGGCTCCCTGCTCAGCACAGAGTCTGATTCTCCCTCTACCACTCCCCACTGCTTGTAATCTCTCTCTCATGCTCTCTGTCTCAAATAAAATCTTTTTTAAAAATTTACTATATAATAAAGGAATTAAATAAACCAACAGAAAAAGTATGGAATGTAAAAAATAATAATAATGTTAAAAATAGCTAGCATCTTGGTGAAAAAAAAAACAAGTTAAATATTTACCTTAGATCAGGAATTTCCAGATAATTGAACATAAAAAAATAAAAATATTGGAAAATTTTTAAATAGACAAATATTTAATGCTGAAATAGGGGTGGAATTTTAAAACACAGAAGCAGTGGAAGAAGTCACAAAAGAAAAAATAAAAATACTTCATCAAATAAAATTTCTAAATTTTCTAAATTTCTAAATTTAATTGGTCAAAAGCATATTTTTAAAAATAACAACAAAACCCCTGAGAAATATTTTCAAAGGATTAATATCCTTTATTAACTCAAGAATAAGAGGGGAAAAAACCTCCATAGACACAGACACACACACATGCATGCACACCCATGCGCGCGCACACACACACACACACACACACACACAGAATCATCAGGGTGAAAAAAAGGACTAAAATCAGACCAAAGAATGTTTTTAAGAGGGAAGATATTAATAATATATTAATACATTTGAAAATCTTAATGAAGTGGACCTTTTCTGAAAAAATCCTCTCCAAAAAAAAGTAGAAAACATGAATAGACTAATATCCACGGGAAAATGTTTAAATATGCATATTGAATGACTACATTCCTAAAATGGTTTATTAGTAAATTCTCTTAAAATTTCAAGAAACAGTAACTTACAGAGAATATCAAAAGATGGAAAGATACCCAAGTTAGGGCTTGGAACTCACTGATACCTAAACCTAACCAATTAGCCTCAGGAACCTGGTTTCTGAGGGACCCTCGGAAGGGGCCCGCACTGTGCTGTCCAAAATACTCACACCTCACAGTTTCTCTGGCTCCCTCAGCTCTGATGGACGCACATGCTGATGAGCCTCAGGCTCACCCTCTCTTGCCAACACTCAACCTCACGTACTAAGACACAGTCAGCCTTACATAGGTACTAAGTCTTAATACATTCTCAAAACAACTTTGGAAGGAAAGGCTGGTACGTGGAAGGAAAAACAAAGGCCCCCTGGCACTACATTCAATCCCCCCATCAAAAAAAAAAAAAAAAAAAAAAGATGCCTATAGAAATTTCTTTCCTAGGTATAAACTTAACAGAAATGCATACATATGTTCACCATGAAACATGTACAGGAATAGAGCAACACTATTCATAGTTGCCAAAAAACTCATAGTTGCCAACACTATTCATAGGCTGCTGTGTCCATCTACAGCAGACAGGGCTGGGACCAGAGTGAGGTAAGTTGAAGCACTCACCTCAGGAGCAAAATGTAAAGGGGAGCCAAAAAAGCTCACAGGCAAGATAATATCTTAATGCAATATTTTTTCAATCAAAACCAATACAAAAAGAGGCACCTGGGTGGTTTAGTCAGTTGAGTGCCTGACTCTTGGTTTTCACGCAGGTCCTGAGATCAGGCCCCACATAGGGCTCTGTGCTCAGCATGAGTCTGCTTGAGATCCACCCCCTCTCTCCCTCTGCCCCTCTCCCTGCTCATGCTCTCTAAATACACAAACACAATCTTAAAAGAAAACAAAGAAGCAGTATTACTGATTTTTCCCTTTGCCATGGGCTCCGATACGACCAGCACCGAACTGATAGAATAGACAGATGGATTATGGAATGCTACACAGCAATGAGAATGAGTGTGCTCCAACTATACATAAGAGCACAGATGAACTTCACAGACATAATGTTAAGGAAAACGAGCCAGACACAAAAATGTACGTGCACTGGCGGCTCAAGAGCAAGCAAAGTTCAAATTCAAAAAACAGGCAAGACTAATTTGGATATTAAAAATTAGGTAGTGGTTTCCCTTCCTTGGAAGGGGACATGAGAAGGTTTCTGGGATGCTGGGAACATTCCATTTCTTGATTTGTAAGTCACATGGGTTTTAAATGGGAAAATTCATTAACCTGTTCGCTTATGATTTGTGTACTTTTCTGTGTTATCCTTTAATTTAAAAAATGTTAAGAGTTGTCTTGCGCAGAAGATAAAATATATCAAAGCAAGTTAGAATTGAGATGAATCCCCTGGAGGAGGAGGAAAGAAAAGCAATCAGAGCTGCAGGAGGCAGCTTTTAGGGCACTACCTTATTTCTGGGCTTGTATCCTTGACTAACCCCAAGGCCAAAATAAGTAAAGTGAATTCTTCATTAGCAAGCATGGCTAGCACCCAACGGACATCATGTGTTCTACCCATTGAGAACATTGGGCTGTCAGGAGTTAACCCTCCAGTGGGCCTGATTCACCAAGTATTAATTACATTTGCTGCTTGGTCAGATTTTTCTGGGGATAGGACAGGACAGCCCAGATTTCATCCAAATAACAGAGGAAACTTTCCTCTAGAAACTAGATCCTGCCATATCAGACATGACAAGACTTCCAAGCAGTAGACAAGGCAACAGTCCAGGAGACTGGCTGTCACTGGCCGGTTCTGCCAATGTCCCCACGTGGCTGTCAGCATGACCAGCACAGAACGTGGCCGTCTCCCTACGGCCCACCACAGAAGTCACTCGTTGTATGGTGGGGCAGGAGCCACTGAAGGCAGGGAAAGGACATTTCAAAATGTGAATTGGAACCAAACGTGATAAATTGTGGCCTAGTTCCTAAACAGGAGCAGAGTCTGTCCTGGCTACCAACAGTGCCCAGCCTCACTGCCAAGCCTGCAGAGGCTTTTCAGTGGGAAGACTTGGCTGCTTTGGATTTTAATGGCCCCTGAAAAGGGGAGGGCAGCAGGCAATGAGAATGGTCAGCAGATTTTTTTCCTGAGTATCTAGGAAACGCTAACAAAGCCATCACCAATATCCTTGGAAGGGAAACGATCATCCAGGGACCTCTTTCTAAACTGGGACCTAGGGCCTGATGCCGACCTGCCAGTGGTCAACTTGTTCCTTTTCCTGTTTCCAAAGCAGTTTCTAAAAGCAGCGGGGGGCCACCCCATGGATGGACCTTGAAGATATAATGCGAAGTGAAATAAGTCAGTCAAACAAGCCAGACAAATACTGCATGATTCCACCTAGATGATGTACCTAAAGTAGTCACATTCATAAAGGCAGATAATAGTATGGCAGTCACCAGGGACTGGGTTGAGGGAAATGCGAGAGGTGGGAAGTTATTGTTTCAAGAGTAAAGAAGGTCACTTTGGGAAGATGAGAAAAGTCTGGACGTGGAAAGTGGTGTTGGTTGAACAACATGAATATACTTAACACTACTGAACCATATGTTTAAAAATGGTAAATTTTATGTTATGTATATTTTACCACAATTTTTAAAAGAAGAAAAAGCAGTTGGGGAAAGTGAAGTTCTCAACCATATCCTCCACACTGTGAAGTCATCTTATCTTCCATTAGTTCTGCCCTTGGGGTGTGCCTTGACCTATGCCTACCAGGGAGCTCAGCAATTTGGAAATTCGTCTCCAGAATGTGTATGCAGAACAATAAGGGCCTTTCTTCCTCATCCTTTCTCCAACCTACCTCCTCCCCACACACTACTAGGGAGGTAAACTGACCAATCCTTTAGGATTGAGCTAAAATATTAAAGAAAACAGTTCAAGAGATGATCTTGAACAAGATACAAGAAAGAAGAAAGGTAAGTAGCCAACCCTGGATGGTAAGTCTATATCGATGTGGTTGGTCTGCAGAAACTCTCACATTCTATTATTTCCTTTCCTCAGTCTTTTCCTCACACCCAGCCCCACGTCTCCTGCTCAAGAAAAAAAAAAATCCTCTTTCAGGAAAAGAAACCAAAACTCAATTCCAAGGAGGTATAAACTAAAAGATTTAACTCTCTACCAAGGGTTATCAGCTCACAGATCTTACCTGAAAACCTGGCTTTAAGTGAACTCTGTGAGATCTCATGGAGGAAATAGGAGGAGTGGCGGGGCACAAGGGGCATGGAGGTCTTCAGAAACTCCTGAAGGAGTATTCAGTAGTTGCCTACTTCTCATCAATCACAAACAGTCCCGAGTTTTCCTCTGCAAACATTTCTGTTTGGGCCCACTCATAGACTCCTAAGCAGGCAGAAGAGGAAGCCAGGAATTCTAAGAAATAAATATATAATAGCTACTTTTTGGCATTTACTATACATAACACATTATCCTATCTAGTCTCTACCACTGTCTTATAAGAATATTATTACTCACATTTGACAAATTCGGAAACTGAGACCTTGAAAGAGAAAGCAATTGCTTATATTTTAACTTCTTTATAAACACACGGATGGTCATGAGGGGCCTTTTTGTTTTTGTTTTTGTTTGTTCTTTTCCATGTTTCCCTTTGTCTCCATTTACAACTCCCTCTCTTGCATGCAAAATACCAGCACCCCCAGGCTTTAAAGTATAGGAGTCAGGAGCGCACTCTAGAGTCTGAGTCCCTGTGTTTGAATTTATCACTTACTAGTTGAAAAATCTGTGGATGTGTGTTTGCAACTTCAAATCATGTGTCTGAGCGAGCATGCCTAAGAACCAACCCCACCTAATAAACATCCTTCATGTAACAAAATTAATTGACTCTCGGATAAAAATCTTTAAAAAGAGGTCTAAAAATGTAAGTCAGAACGAAGTAGTGTGAACACATTCTATCTGGTTAGATCTACAGCAAAGAAAGCATTTTGCAGCCCAGATTGTATCAGCTCCTCCCACATTCAGCAACAAATACACATTGAGCACTGCTGTGGGGCGGGAGATACAAAAATGAGTAAGATCCAGGGGATCCCTGGGTGGCTGGGTGGTTTGGCGCCTGCCTTTGGCCCGGGGCATGATCCTGGAGTCCCGGGATCGAGTCCCACATCAGGCTCCCGGCATGGAGCCTGCTTCTCCCTCTGCCTGTGTGTCTCTGCCTCTCTTTCTCTCTCTCTTTTTCTCTCTCTCTAAATGAATGAATACATCTTAAAAAAATAATAAAATAATAAAATAAAAAAGTTTTAAAAACAAAAATGAGTAAGATCCAATCCTCATCCTCAAGAGTTCACAGTCTAGGAAAGGATATACACAAGTAGACAAGTAAATGAGCAGCATAATAAGTTGTAATGCAAAGGTGGACACAATACAGTGAGGTCACAATGAAGAGGGTGCCTTGATAGGAATAGGAATACACCAAGGAACAAAAGAGGGAAAACATCCCTAGCAGAGGGCAAGAACACATGCCAGGATACAGGGACCAGAAGGAACATGCCACCTCCAGGTAGCTGCACGTGGTTCACAGCTGGAAAACAAGTGTGAGGTGTGACTGAGGACACCACTGGTCAGGTAGGCCAAGGCTGCTTAGAAGGCCTGTCAGTCTCTCAAGAGTTTGGATTTCACCCTGTAGGTAACAGGAAGCCATTCGAGGTTCTTAACCTGGTGGTGATGAGATGCAAAGTTCACGTCCCAAAGACAACTTGGGTCACCGTGTGGGAAAGATGGGAGGGAGGCAGAAACAAGGACATTCATGAAAGCTCATGCTGTCATTCAAGGGAGAGAGAACTGGGACTTGAACAACAGATTCAGGAGATTTTTGTCTGGGAAATTACACAGAATTTGGTGAAGAGAAGGGGTGTGAAAGAGGAAAGATTTAAAATTATTCCAGTATTTTGGGCTTATATACAGGACAGTGGCCAACAGTTCAACAAATGGAAGAATGTTCTCCCTTTAGAGAGCATAGTAACATGCCATGGAAGCATGTGGATAATCTAATGGCCATGAGTGCCTATCTACTGAGTAAGGGAGCCCAGGGAAAGAAACCCTATGTTCCTATGATCCACTCCCTCTCATACCTTCGTCTCCCATTCTGCTCACAAGGGCTCGGTACAAAAAAAGACCACCATGGAAGCTGCTCCTTCTGCACACCCTGCTGTCTGTGCCCAAATGCAGCCTATACCTAACTCATTCATGTGTGTCGTGTAGAATCCTCTTCTTTGGGGATACCACGTCAGGTAGCTTATCACCATGGAGCAGCACACTTTTATTTTGTAAAACCATAATGAAAGTAGCTGGGCCTCCAAAGACTCCTGAAGTTCATATGTGTCCTTAACTAATCTATGGGTCCAGACGCTGCCAGACAGTCCACGTGGGTCAGCTGAAAGATGTTCACAAAAAAAAAAAAAAAAAAAGAAAGATGTTCACATAAGCTCGCCCGCCCCAACTCAAGCCACACAGTCAGCCAAGACTGTCAGCAGTACCCTCTGGGCTCAAGTGTCTTTGTGACTGATTGCCTGCAGGTCACAACCAGAGAGTACACATTTATTCCCATTACCTAAGGGAACATTCAGTCTTACAATTTTTCACTGGAGTCTTTATCTCTAATAAGGATATGCACACATATTAGCTACAAAAATGTTCATCACATCATTGTTTATGATGTCAAAAAGCTGCCAACCATCTGAATTTCTGACAATAGTACACAAATAGATTAAAGCCCATCTATGTCATGGGCTCCCCAAAATGTTGTTCTATAAATG
This sequence comes from Canis aureus, assembly GCF_053574225.1. Lineage (NCBI taxonomy): Eukaryota > Metazoa > Chordata > Mammalia > Carnivora > Canidae > Canis > Canis aureus. The sequence continues at coordinate 54,769,577 of NC_135615.1, forward strand.
GATCAAAATGGATATGAAAATGTGCTCACTACAGACTGTCTAACTAGAATACAAGCTCCATGAGGGCAAGGGCTTTGTTTTGTGCATCAGTAGACCCGTATACCCCCAGTGTCTAGAACAGGGCCAGAGCTACAGTAATCATTCATTAAATGTTTGCTGACTAAATCATAAAAGAAGTGGGAAAAGCAGATCTCACAAGAGCATGGTTCCATTTCTGTGAAAAGCAGCACTTTTTACATGTAGAAAAGGATCTGGAAGATTAAGCATCAAAATGTTATCTCTAGGAAGGTGGACTTTTCTATACCCTTTATTTTATTGTAAAGATTTCTGTGAGAGAGAGCACAAGCAGAGGGAGGAGCGGAGGGAGAGAGAGAGAGAATCTCAAGCAGATTCCATGCTGAGCACAGAGCCTGACTTGAGGCTCCACCCCAGCACCCTGAGATCATGACTTGTGCAGAAACCAAGAGTCAGTTGCTTAACTGACTGAGCCCTCCAAGAGCCCCAGTACTTTTTTTTTTTTTTTTTTTTGCTGTGCACAGCTCAAGGCTCTAGTATAACATGGACCAAAACAAAAACTCTTAGGGTGGAAGCTTGGAAAGGAGATACAATTACAAACTGAGCTCTTGCTTCTCAAATTCACCTCTGCACTCACTGTCCTTTGCGTGCCAGAACAAGACTACATCACCCATCCACAATCCCACATGTAACTGGAACACTAATTTGCTAACACAGAACAGTCCCCTTGGCTTTAGCCTCATTATCAGCCTGGGCTCCATATAGTGCCCACGGGAACCCCATCACTCTTGATAGACCCCGTTCTAGTCCCTCATGGCTGAGCTCTGCATGAGCATCCAATCCCCTTCCCAACTGGGAAAGGGACATTCTACTACTCTCTTCACAGACACAGATTGCCCACATTTACAGGACAGTCCTCCTTTCCCTACTACCCCAAGTGTGAGAGTGTGAATACTTCTCACCCAGTTTCTCCACAGGCAATTAAAAAAAAGGCACCCAAAGGCATCACCTGCTGGGGCCTAGTCCCACTTGAACTGTGACTGCCCTGGAGGAAAACGGGGCAAACAAAAACAACTGAAACTTTGTAAAATCAGTTTGTGTCAAGTTGCCCTAGTACCAGAACTAGTGTGTATAATCCTCTCCTGGCTGAGCTAATTGGCTTAGCTCACTGATGATTTTATAGCCCCAGAAGCCGTTCTCTGATTGCAAGAATGAGTGTTGCCAAATGATCTTAAACCACAGCACAGACGGGCCCCGTGCCATCAGAAGAATATTTGGGGAAAGAGCTATTTTAAACAAATGCTCCTGTGGGTATAAGGATACTTTTCTGTCTAGACTCCTTCTAACACCTGTTGCTCACTCATCCTACCCCCAGTTCACCTCCCCCTTGACATCACCGTGGCCAAGACAAACCGTGGCCACCCGACAGAGCCCAGAGCTGTGGCCACGTGAACAGCAGACGCAAGCAGTCCAGGCATCGCATGCTCTGGCAAAGCCTGTCAGGCCCAGACAGCTTTGCTGCCAGGTGTCCAGGGGCCATTTGTGGGCAGAGAGATGAACTGGCAGGCCATTATCTTACACTGTCAGGTGGCCAGGGAAAGGAATCTTCCTCCTAAGTGTATCACAGCTTCAGTTCTGGCGAGCAAACCAGCATCAAGCACATAGAAACAGAGGGTGGCATCACACTTGCCCAACCCAGTACATACCTCCATACCTAAGTCCCCTTTTCCATATCCCCAATAAGTGGTTGCCTATCCTGTCCTTGAATCCTTGTGACCAGGAAGCTCACAACCTCATAAACAATTCATTTTCTTTGAAAGCAAACTTCCTTATACTGAGCTGAATCTCTTCCTCTAGGTTTTCCTCTTCCGTTACACTTTAGAAAGATACATGGAAAAAAACATCTCCCCTCTCTCTCTCTCTCATACAATCCAAACCAACAAAGGTTTCTGCACGAGGTACATAAAACAGTTTAGATACATAGGGAAAGCACGTGCTAGACTCCTGGAGGAGTTTGTCAATTCTTGACACCATAGGGCCTGGGTTTTAATAAGCCCAGGGACCAAAGGGTAAGGCTGGGCTTGTGCAGAGTTAGAAGTCAGATCTGGGATCACTGCATAAAGTGAGCATTCTGAAAGGGTGTCCTCAGGAAAAAAAAAAAAAGAAAAGGACAAATAGATGTGAGATTCAAACTAGATTTTGGATGGAACAGGGAAAAAAAATTACTTCCCCAATAACTCCCTAAACACAAGCTCACATTCTTTCAAACAAATATTCACACTATATATGTAGACTGAAAAACTTAAGTTGAAGTCTTCATTCTAAATGATCTTTAGTTAGTTGTACAAGACCAAAGCACATCCTCTCTGGAGTAACACACTTTAAACTCAAGCCTCAGGATTTATCACAAAGTTTCCACAAAGCTGAAACACCAGCTCAAAATCAAAAATCATCAAACATACAAGGAAATAAGCTACCATGACCAAGAAAGAAAAATCACTGAATCAGAACCATATATATCACAGATAATTATCACAGAATATTAAATAAATACTTTTAATATGTTTAAAGAAATTTTTAAAATTTTTGAGAATATGACAAAAGAAACAGAAAGCTTGTCAAAACCAATCATTTAGGTTGGAAAAAATACCAAAATAGAACCCCTACAAATAAAAGAATGCAAGAATTGAAATTATACATTCAGTTGATGTGTGAAACTACATAAAATAGAAAGAGAGGAATAAATTTTTAAAAATAGATTGGAAAAATACACAAAATACAACATGGAAATATAAAGATAAAAAATGGCAAGAGGTGAAAAGCTACAGAAAATAGAAGGAGAAGGTCCAACATATGCCTAATCTGAGGTCTAAAAAGAGATAACAGAATGAGACAGAAGCAATATGACTGTTTTTCTGGGAAAAATCCACAGATTCATGTAGCACAGTAAAGCCCAATGAAGAAAGAAAAAGGGAAAAATACAAGCCTTCGCCCATTATAGTGAATCTGTAAACATAAAAAGATAGAATCCTAAAAGTAGGTCTTAGATCCAAGAAGGACTGGAGAACAAAGTGCATGTTAATAAACATGAAGTAAACATAAACGTTGACTATATAAATAACAACTATGGTCATGTGAGAGGCTAAAAGATCAATGTAGAACTAAAACAATAAGTCATGGCACAACAATGTATAATAAAAGAAGAAAAGAAGATTGAAGTTATGGCATTTGATTTCTCTAATTACACATAAGGAGAATAAAGATAGTAATTATCTTTAGACACTGTTAAATATATCTGTTAAAATTTCTAGGGTAACCATTAAAGCAATTGAAACAGATTATATAATTTCCAATTTATGGGTGTTAACACAAAACAAAAGGAAACAAACATTGAAAACACAGGGGAAAGCATGTAATAAGATAAAAACAAACCCAACTCAAACAGTAATCATGATGTAAATACATTAGGTTCTCCAATTAGAAGCAAAAATGGTCATTTTTAATCCATCTATATGCTAACTATAAGAAACAGAAAACAATGCAGAAACAATGAAAGTAAAAAAGATGAAATATACCAAGTAAATACTAATTAAGAGAAAGAGCTGAGCTATTTTTATCAGACAAAATACATTTTAAGGCAAAAAAAAAAAGTATTACTCACTTGGAAGGTCTTACACTCTGAACTCATAAGCCTCTAAGAAGTAGGGCTTCAAAGATATAAGGCAAAATTTAAAGAAACCACAAAAACTGATAATTTCACTATTATAAAGAAAAACTGGGTACATCTCTCTTAAAGATTGACAGATCAAACAGACCAGATAAATACATCACAAAGGATATGTGGATTTTCCCACTTACCCTCTATTTTAATCTTGCTTTAGCATAACTTCCTGTACTGTGAAGCTAGAAACCTAAATCTACATTTCCCAGGTTCACACGTATGACCCAGTTTTTCTGGTATAACCCTGGTCTATGGCCATTTCCGTGGCATAATTATTAAGAGCATCCCCTTCTATACTCAAAAGAGTCTGATATGGATAATAAATTGTACTGTTACTCTACTTAATATGTAAAACACCACAAAAGCAAAAGTTTTTTGTAAGCATGCTCAATTAGTGACTCAAATATCAAAAGCCACGTGATACTCAGAGATATAATTTTCCCAAAGAGGTGAACAACTCTTTTGAACAAAACAAGATACAGTCTCCTGGATTTACACAATATGACATTCCTGAAAATTCAGTGTATATTAAAACACAAAGACACTTTAGAAAGTCATGCAGGGGGCAGCCCTGGTGGCTCAGTGGTTTAGCACCACCTTCAGCCCTGGGTGTGATCCTGGAGACCCAGGATCGAGTCCCACGTCGGGCTCCCTACATGGAGCCTGCTTCTCCCTCTGACTCTCTCTATGTCTCTCACGAAAAAATAAATAAAATCTTAAAAAAAAAAAAAGTCATGCAGGATGTGGGATAATTCCTCACTGTATGAGGCTGTTCTACACACTTCCGGACATTAAAAACTTACTACTTCCTGCCCGCTAAGTGCCAGTCACACATCCTCCAATTATTGTAACAAAATCAAAACACTCCCAAGATGGTAGCCTCACCCCAGTTTAATACCACTGAGTACAGACAGCAGAGACAATTAAGAGGCCATTTCATTTCATGTGAATAACAGGAACCTAAATAACATGTCATGGGCTCTAAAACCTTTCAGTACATACTCTCATACCCTTTTTGTGCAGGTAAAGTGCCTCCCCTCAGGCTCCAGAATAAGTTAGACAGTGGCTATGAGCCTGAGTTTACCATATCTCCACCCTAGAAGACATTTCCACAAATTATCCTTAAAAAAAAAAAAAAAGAATAAACCATTCTAAAACAGTTTTAAATTGACAGAAAAAACTGTAAAGATAATTCCCATATATCCTACACCAAGTTTTCCTATTATTAACATCTTACATTAGTATGGTACATTTGTTACAATTAATGAACCAATATTAAAATATGCAATATTGATACATAGTTCTACAATATTGTATTTATTATTAACTAAAGTCCATACTTCATTCAGATTTCCTTAGTTTTTACCTAATGTCCTTTATCTGTTTCAGGATCCCATCTAAGATACTATATTATTTCTAATAGTCCTGTCTCCTTCGGCTCCTCTCGGCTGTGACAGGTTTTCAGGCTTTCCCTGGTTTTGGTGGCCTCAACAGCTTTCCAGAGTCCTAGTAGGGACTTCATAGAATGTCCTTTACTTGAGATCAGTCTCATAATTAGATTGTAGTTACATGTTCTTAGGAGGAAGACCCCACAGAGAAAGTACCATTTTATCATATCAAGGATAACTGCTATCACTAGTACTTATCACGGTTTATGTTAATCTTGACCACACCTGGCTCAGGTCATATTTGTTAAATTTCTCCACCATGGAATCACTAGTTATTCTCCCTTTCTATACTTTTGGAATGCTCGGCTCACACTTAAGTGGGGAGTTAGGCTCACCCTCCTTGAGGGCAGAGTACCTACATAAATTATTTGGAATTCTTCTACATGGAAAATTTCCACTCTCTCCCATTTACTTATATATTCAATTATTTTTATGTCAGTATGAACTCATGGATAGTTATTTCATGCTTTGGGTTATGATCCCAAAATATTTATCTTGTTTCTCACATAGTCCCAGCTTTTGTCATTGAAGCATTCTCCATTGTCTCCTATGTCCTTTTTACATACCCTGATTATTGTAGGGGGATTTGGGGTGTGAGGGTGGGTTTTTTTTTTTAATGTCCTTACTTTCTGGTACTACAAGATGCTCTAGGTCCATCTCGTGTGTATCCTGTAAACACTCCTAGAATCAGCCATTTCTGCGCTTCTTTAATTGGAGACTTGAAGGATGATGTTACAAGCAAGATATGAGGGCTACATACACACGGCTTACTATAGGGGTAATGTTGCTTCCAGCCTCCTCAGCTCACAGAGCAATGAAATACATATGCATATACTAACTCGGGTATACAACTGTATCTATAAATATTTCCACACATCATCATCTGTAACTATATTAACATAAATATATTAGGCTATGAGTTCGTAAGGATATTTCCAAATCTACTCCTACAAGGATCAGTCCAACATCCTCTCCTTGCTTATCTGCACCCGCCACTCCAACATTGAGAAACCTGGCTCCCATTCTCCGTCATCCATTTACTTAATCACATAATTCCAGTATACATTATAGCAGCATCAGAATTGTTCATTCTTGCTCCCACGGGAAACTTTATTAACCTAAGTACAATGCTTACGTACATTTTCATTGGCCTCTCGTCCTACAGACTGCACCATTTCCAAAGCTGCTGAGGTCAGCACTTTCCCCCCTACCCCACTCAGCGAGGTTATTTCATACATTTGTAATGTAGCTAGATTGTTTAGTCACATTCTCTGTTCCATCCTGGGATCCCCTGAAGTCCTAAATTCTTTCTTTACTTGAATACATCAAGGTTCACTCTTTGTACTCTAAAGTTCTATGGGTTTTGACAAATGCATATTGTCATGTTTCCACTATCACCATATCCCATGAACAGCTGGACAACCCTAAAAAAAAAAATTCCCTAAGATTCACTTATTCAACCCTCCCACCACTAAATCCCTGCCCACCACTAAAGTTTTGCCTTTTCCAGATTATAATTAGAATCATACAGTATGTAGCCTTTTCAGACTGACTTCATTCATTGGCAATATACATTTACAATTCATGCGCATCTTTTCATAACTCGATAGCTCATTTATTTTGTCACTGAGTAATACTCTATTGTATGACTACAACACAGTCTGTTCATCCATTCACCTACTGAAGGACATCTTGATTATTTCCAATTTGGAGCAATTATGAGTAAAGTTGTTACAAACATTCTTGTACAGGTTTTCATGAGGGCATAAGGTTCAAATGAGTTGGCTTAAGTACAAGCATGCTTATTGGATCCCATGGCAAACTATAAATAAATTTGTAAGAAATTGTCGTTCTGATTTCCAAAGTGTCTATATCATTTTTGCAATGAATAGGAGTCCCTTATGCTCCGCTTCCTTGTCAGCAACTGGCAATGTTAGTTTTTTAAATTTTGATTTAAAATTCTAATAGATTGGGGGGTGGTATCTCAGTGCTCTTTTAATTTACAAGTTCCTAATAACAAATCATATTTAGCATCTTTTTATAGGCTTGAAATTTATACGTTTTTGGTAAAGTTTCTGCTCAGATCTTACTTCCATTTTTTTTAATCAGAATGTTTTCTTATTAAGAGTTTTTGCATATTTTGGATACAAGTCCTTTAGAAGATACGCATCCTGTAAATATTTTTCTGCCAATCTATGGCTTATCTTTTCATTCTCTTAATAGCATCTTTCACAAAGCAGAATTGCTGATTTTAATAAAGTTCAGTATGTCTTTTTTTGTCTTTCATGGATTGTGCTTTTAGTGTTGTGCCTAAAAACTATGAACCAAACACAAAGTTACCTAGATTTTTCTCACATTTTTCTTCCAGAAGTTTTATAGCACTGTGATTTACACTTAGATCTATGATACATTTTGAGTTAATTTTTGGGAAAGGTATAAGATGTGGCTTCATTTTTTTTGCATATGAACATCCAATTGTTCAACACAATCTGTTGCAAATACTATCTTTTCTACTTTACTTTAAATTGCCTTTGTTTCTTTGTTAAAGGTCAGTTGATTATATTTGTGTTGCTCTATTTCTGGACTCTTGTCTGTTCCATTGATCTGTCTATTCTCCAGTATTGTGTTGGCTATTCCATATAAACTTTAGAATCAGTTTAAGATTTACGAAATAACTTGCTGGGATTTTGATTGAGATTATTTTGAATCTTTAAATCAAACTGGAAATAACTGATAACAATACTGAATCTTCTATGAACACAGAATGTCTATTTATTTAAATCTTTGTTTTTTTAATTAGTTCTGCTGTGTTCTGAATATAGTTCCTATATATTTTGTTGGATTTATACCTAATCATATTTTTGCTGCTATAAATGGTATTTATAATTTCAAATTCAAATTGTTCCCATGTATATAGGTATTCAGGTAATTTATATTGAGTATTCAATCTTTTTTAAGATTTTATTTATTCACCAGAGAGAGAGAGTACAAGTAGGGTGAAGGGCAGAAGGAGAGGGAGAAGCAGACTCCCCATTGAGCAGGGAGTTCAACCCGGGGCTCAATCCCAGGACCCAGATCATGACCTAAGCCAATAGCAGATGCTTAACCATCTGAGTCAGCCAGGCACCTCTTGTAGAATATTCCTGATTCATCCTTCCTATCTTTTAGGACAGTGCCATCATTAATTTCATTTATCCATATGCTATGATGACCCAATACACTGTTGCTATTAATTGTTTAAATAAATGGTTTTCTTTTAGATCGATTAAGATAAATTAAAAATATTCATTATTCATTCTCCAACAATCTTTCTTTATATAGATCTGATTTTCTCCCCTATTTCATTTTCCTTCTACTCGAAGAACTTTTAACACTTCTTACAAACATCTGGTGGCCAAAAATTTCTTTAGGTTTAAAAAAAAAAACAAACAGAAAATGTCTTTATTTCTTCTTCACTTTTTTTTAAATTTTTTATTTATTTATGATAGTCACAGAGAGAGAGAGAGGCAGAGACATAGGCAGAGGGAGAAGCAGGCTCCATGCACCGGGAGCCCGACGTGGGATTCGATCCTGGGTCTCCAGGATCGCACCCTGGGCCAAAGGCAGGCGCCAAACCGCTGCACCACCCAGGGATCCCTCTTCTTCACTTTTTAAAGATAATTTCAGTGTATATAGAATTCTAGGTTGGTAGGGTTGTTTTACACTTTAGATATTTCATTCTACTCTCTTCTTGCTTGTGTAGTTACTGATGAGAAGTTCACTGTAGTTCTTATCCGTGTTCCTCTCGAGCAAGATGTTCTTTCTTTTGGCTTTTATCAAGATGTTTTCTTCGTCTTTGATGTTCTGCAGTTTGAACATATCTCAGGCTGGTATTTTTCCTGCTTGGTATTTTCTGAGCTTCCCGGACCTGTTCTTTGATGCCTGTCATTAAGTTTGGAAAGTTCTTGGCCATTATTTCTTCTGTTTTGTTCTCTTTCTTCTCTGGTATTACAAAATCACATAGGTTACACCTTTTGAAATCATACCTACAATTGCCAAATGATCAATTCTATTTTTTGTAGCAGTTTTTTCTTTCTTAATTTGCATTTCAGTTTGGGAAGTTTCTACTGACCTGTCTTCAAACTCAATTCTTTCTTTCATTATGGCCAGTCTGTTAAAGAGACCCTCAAAGATATTCTTTTCCATCTCTGCTACAGTGTTTTTTTTTTTTTTTATTTCTAGCATCTCCTTTAATTCTCTCCTAGAATCTCCCTTTCTCTGCTTATATTATTCGCATGTTCTTGCATGCTTTCTTTTTCCATTAGAGTTCTTAACTTATAAATCATGGTTATTACTTTAAAATCTATATCTGATGATTCCAACATCTGTGTCATATCTGAGTCTGGTCCTGATGCCTGCTCTATCACTTCAGGCTATTATATTCTCACCTTTGGCAAGCCTTGTGACAAAGCATAGAGGAAAAATAGCATCGTATTATCATATGACTAAATCTTCTCTATTAATGGGCCTGTGTCTCCAGACTGTCACCTTTACAAATTCTTCTTCTAGCATCCCTTCCCTCTTCCTCCAGAAAGGATAGCTGGAGGGTGCGGGAGATAAAGAATGTTCCTTCCCCAAGGAGATAAGACTTTGGCGAAGTATTTTGCTGTGAAGAATAGGCCTTTGTTAGGGAATATACTCTTGTCATATCACAATGATTACTCTTCCCCTCTCTATGCCAAAGCCACAGAGGATCTTTCTTGGATCTTCGCCATGGTGGTATTCCTGATGGTAAGACCCACAAAAGTTTGAGGGTTTCCCTAAGACTGCAGCACTAAGTTTCTCACTCTCAGACTAGCCCACACTCAGCTTCCAGCAAGTCATTAAAATTACCAGTTAATTACCAAAATTTCCATCAGCTCCTACTCCACATACATAGTTCTCAGGTGTGGCTCTCTAGATTCACCTGTCTGTCCAGCTTTCAGGGTGGTGATTTACCCAGCAACCTCATTCCTGTGATGGGTATGAGAAGCCACTGATACTCACTTTGGTCAGTTTTTCTTTTTGGAACAGGAGTGATGGCTTCTAATCTAAAGAGGTTTCAGAGCTGAAACTGAAAATCTAAAAATTATCTATTTTAATTAGAAAAAACACTTGAGCAAGATAGGCAAAATGTGGTGATTGTTAAAGCTGAAGACAGATTTATAGGGGTTCTTTACAAAATCTCTACTTTAGTCTGTGTTTGAAAATTTCCATAACAGAAAAGTTTGTTTCTAATAAAAATTATTGTTAGGCATCTGAAACAGGTCAGCTTTAATTAATAGAGATGAAGAGGGGGAAAAAGAATCAGTCATTACCCAACAATATTTATTAAATGTCTAATACATGCCAATGACTGTACTAATTGGAATAAAAAGATGAAGACTATTGTCTCCCACCCTCTTGGAGCTTAGGAAATAAGTAATTATGAACTAATTACTTGTGCTTGGGATTAGAAAGATGATTTTTTTTTTTTAATGGTGCTGTGGGAGCAGATAACAGAGAACAGAGAACTTAACCTGCTCTGGAAAGTCAGAGGATCAAAAAAAGATGGTGCAGGAGGAACACTTGGCTGTGTCTGTCTCCAGGAGACCCAACAATGTGGATTAACGATAAAACCTGAAGTTAGACTGGACCCAAGAGCTGGCCTCCGAGGGTGGACATAGTAATGATAATGTTAAGATAAAAAGAATAAGAATATTTCAAAGGCAAACAAGCTTTCCACAGGTTGAAATCCCAAGTAACCTCTTAGACCTTTGATCACCTGAATTTAAGTTGGACAACAAGGTGAGTTTTTCACAACTCATTCTTGCCTTCTACAAATATTAATTTTTTCATAAGCCCACATTCAAATTCTCTTTAGATACCTGTAAGCTCTGGATTAATTTGTAGTTTTGTTCCCGGAATAATCCCAGAGAAGGAGAATTGAGACTTCATGTTAGAGCTAAAGAAACAGGAGTGAGATGATGAGAAAAGATTAAAATTTTGGAATTACATGCTCAGGTATGCTTTGGTCGCAACACATAAATTAATGCAAGTTACATGTCTTTTGTGTGTAGCATCTTCCTCAGCTGGCAAAACGTTACACACAGAAATTATGCCACTTACCAACTCTAGTGTGGACTATGATTAAGTGGGTTAAACAATGATGTCTAAGGAAGTGCTTTCTATTGATTTTATTCTATAGCTAATGATAATTTATGATGGTAATTACTAAAACATGGATTGATCACAACATTTAGAGCAGCATCTAAACCTCCCAAATTATTATCAATTTATAACGTTTTAAATAACAGCAATTAGTCATCACTATTGTTATGGTTAAATGATAATGTAACATGGTATCATATGCTTGCTCCAAATAATAAGAGGAGCACTAATCTATTATGGTGAAAATAATAACACTAATAATGGAAGAGTGATGACTGCTAATCACTTCACATTATTAGCATTAAAATATCCAAATCATCAAAAATCCAGTGAAATAAAATCTAGTAAAGGCATATAGCCAAAAAAAGTGATCTATCTCCACCAAGTCTATCAGATCAGGATTGTAGGCCAGTGGTCCACAACACCAGCTGCCCGTTAAAAAGGATTGGGAACCTTTTAAAAAAAAAAAAAAATCGGTGCCCAGCCCCCCTCTCCCAGGGCACCTGATTTAATCAGCCTGGGCGTGGCCAAGTTTTTGAAAGTTTCCTGAGAAATTCTAATGTGCAGCCAGAGTTGAGAACCACTGCTCCAGATGTTTAATTTTCATGCCTAAGAATGTAGACGAATTTGCTCCTAAGGGCACACTGAATTCGGAAATCCACTTGCCCAGCCTCTGTCAATCAACACTGTGTATGGCAGAGGAATGAGTTGTTAGTTTTAGTTGTCAGGGAATTTTCTTCATGGAAGAGAAGTACATTAAAATACCAAATTACAGTATTTACATATTTCGTGTTTTTTTCCAACTGCGTTCCCATAGCAACTAAATCCATTTGCTCCCTACTTTCTTCTGAGTTATTTTCCATCATGAGCCATGCTTTATTAGAGAGGCAAACAGTTTGCCCTCTGAAATGACTGTTTTGCTGTTTACTATTTCTTTGCCAGAGAACTCAATCTGAGTTGCATCATCCTTACTCCTGCGCTAACCAGAATTCGATAGAGTTAGCTTTGCTGGTTTGGGCAGAGATAGTGACCCTGACTCCTTGCTTCCATCTGGAGCAGTCCTTAGGTTTTTTCCAATGAGCTGGACAAGAAAAGGCAAGTGGAGAAGAAAGCTTCCCTCAGGGAGCCTGTAACTGGGGAAAGAATGCAAGCGAGGAATCTATTAAATCCCAAACAGTGACCAATTAGCCTACATCAGCAGTGATTGAAGGCTAACCCAGCTCCTTGGGACCTCACTAGGTTTGGTCAGGCCACTGGTAGGAAGGCATCATGGTGGCAGATGGCCACCTGCTCGCAAGGCGGAAGAAAGCGAGTCCTGCTCCAGCCACGAAAGAACTAACTGAATGCCCTGAGAGGAGGCTCAAAGGAGTCACAGGACACTAAAGATTTCTTTGTGATTTCATCCAGAATTGGCAGACAGCAGGGACTGTTTGTTTGAAATGATGACATTTCACTTGCTAATGGGGCTCTGCTTTGCAAGGGGACAGGATGCCAAAGAAGACTGCGGGAGGGAGGCACCAGGCCCACCAGGCCCGAGGCTTCCGGACAGTTCCCTGGGCTGACACCTGATGCCAGGATGGACCTGGGTGGCCAGCACCAGGGGAGAGACAAACGAGTGGCACCAGAGACCAGGTGATGCTTCGAAATCGTCTATTCTCACCTGCTGACTCAGAGGCCTCCTTCTGTGCCAGCAGCATTCATGGAGAGGATGGGCTTCCTCCTCTCCCCAGATTGCAGATCAAACCCAGGGCTGTGGTGCAGCGGCCCCCCAGGCAGCAGCTCAGCACGCAGCACCAGAAGCCAAACACACAGCTCCCCTCCCACCCACAGGATCCTGGGGTGACTTATACAGACACCTTGGTTACACTGCTTCCTGCCAGGCCCTAGGGGTCATAGATAACAGCCTTCGGGACCCTTCTACAACATGATTTATTCAAGAACAACCCCCACTGTCAGTGAGGGTCCCAGCAGGCAACAGCACACTCAAATGGGGTGACGTGAGGAGAGTTTAATTACCAGACTCCTGACAAGGGTACAGAGGGTAGAAGAACACACAAGATATGGTGCGCAACCTCAGGACTAGGCCTGATGGGGCCCTGCTACCACCCTGGGCCCGAGCAGCAGAGTCCAGGGACGAAGCCGTGAGGAGCTGACATGAGCTGAGACCTCGCGCTGACGGGGAAGCCAGCACACCACGAGCACCCGGGGAAAGGGCCAAGGAAATACAGATCCAGGCCTTGCTCTCCTCTCTCTCTTCTATCCCTGCCTGAGCACCCAATGCCAAAGCCAAGTAGAGGCTGAGGCCATGGCAGCTCCGGGAAGCCGTCCACACAGGTCAGCCTCTGAGCTACACCTGTTGTGTCACCAGCAGTGCCTTCCCGAGGCCAGCCAGGCCAACACCAAGACACCAGCATCCGGGGCTGAGGGGACCCTGAGAGCTTGCCCAGGGTTCGACCACAGAGGAGGCCAGTAGAAGCCTAGACTTTAGGAGTCTAGCAAGATGGTACTTGATGATTCAAAGCCCAACACCTAAGGAGAACCTACCAGACTAGTTGTCCCTGTCCTGGGGGAGCTGGGAGAGAGCAGATGTTTGAAACTGGACATTCAGGAGGATACAGAGGCAGCAGAGCAGGAAGGGGGGGGCGGTGTGGGGAGCCACTAATGACCACAGCACCTATCCCACATGGTTTTGGAGACTCTGTCAAACATTCTGGGTTTGGGCTTCTGCTCGTGTTACGAGGAACCTGAAGAGTGAGCCAGTGGGTAGGACCCCAAAGAAGGAGGTGTGTCCAAAAACCAATGGTGACCATGGGAAGAATCAGAGTTTTGTTTTGTTTTTTTTAATTCAAGATTACATACAGACTTGATGGCTCATTCTCTACTGTGATTTATTCATAATAATTCAAAACTTCCTGTCCTGGATTTCAAAACTAGCCCACATCTACGTTTTGTCGGTTCAGCTCTGAAAAGGGCCCACTGTAAGGTAATAACCTTTATCTTTTATACAAGATAAAATTTACCAAAGCGCTCAAAGGAAGAGAACATGGAGCAGTAGAAATCAGATTCTAATTAATTTCGACTCTCTATGCTTTGCACTGCTTTTATTCAATGGTAATTTTTTCTTAATCGCTTGCGTAGTGAGGTCATATAAGAATCATCTTTGTTGTCCTCCATAGCTACGGTGAGCATATTTTCCCAAGTAAATGCTAAAATTTACCACCTTAACATGTGCTAACCTGGAAAACATATGGTCACCATGGTTATGATACACACAGAGGTACTCTGGGGGTAACAGCAGCCACAATAGTAGCCAAAAATAGTCCCTCAAAAGCCGCTCTTTAACCCACGAACCTGTTCTCCAGGAAACTTGATTCCTGTGATCAGAGTGATTCAGAGTTCAGTTCTGACAAATGGGGGCATTTGTCACTTCCCTTCCACTTTCATCCTTCTGCCCCCCCATACCCAACAATCACCCCTGTTCCACCTCAAAACAACACAGCCAACATGCTGAACACAAACCAATACCCTTCACTCTGCTGTCAAGTCGTGAACTTCTCCACTGTGGTAGCCGCACAGCATTATTTGCAGAGCAGTAACCCACTTGGCCCAGGTGGCCGAGATCAGCACGGTGGAGAAAGGCCCGTTGGTTTTCTACTCTTCATCTGTTCTCCATTACAAATGATATTCAGGTCTTCGCCACTCTCATCTCTTTCCAAGACCCAAGTCAGTAACAGGAGGCACTTGGACAGCCACACGTTGTCCTGTGTGGCTGCAGAGAAGGTTCCAGGGAGGAGAAATATGACTGGGCCCACCTGAAAGGACATAACTGATCATCTTCCATCCACTGGGTTTGTAGTTGGATATAAGACAAAGGATTTGTCTCAACTTTCCTGTCCATAACGGGAAGCTATCACCAGTTTTTACTCAGGAGTGTGGATTAATCCAAGCTAACTTTGATGGCAATGTAAAGGATGAATGGGGAGCAGTAGGGACATGGGACTACAGGTGGAACAGCAGGTGAAAGAAAGTGACAGCCCAACTCTAGCAGTGGCCATAGAGGAGACAGAAGTAGAGAACGTCTGAAAAGAAGACTGTTCAACATACTGCAATGCTTTCATGAAGTTATGAAAGAGAATAAGATTTTTTGAATTTAGCTATTTGACTCTGTGACTGGTGTTAAGCAACTGAAAAGGACATGATCCCTCTTCTCAGAAAACCTTTATTCTAATTGAGGAGCCCAAAAATGTCACTGAGAAAAGCATCCAGAACACGGTTTAACATCGATGAAATATTTCTTAAATGACTAAGAAGATAGTCTTCCTTCTTTTTTGTTCCTTCCCACCTCCCTCACACTATTCTTTTTTTTTCCTAGAGAACTGTCTTTTCCCAGAAGACAACAGGTTGCCATAAAAATCAATAATTTAGTTTATGAGTTCCCTTAACTTAAAGATATTTTTCTTTCTTTGTGTCAGTTTGAACCTCACTTACCATATTAAGTGGTGGAGTTTATTGTATTTTACTTTTATTGTATTGTATTTTATTGAGAGGAGGGAGACGGAATGGAGGCAGAATGGTGAAAGATTCTTGTACCCCTTTCCTGCTCACTTTAAAATGCAGTCCCCAAAGGATGAGTATTTACTCCTGACAAGGCAAATTCTAACTCCACTGGAACAAAAACACAAATATGCAGCTGCAAACCCAATCTTTTCCCCAAAACACTAGGCTTAGGACTATGTGGTCAGCCGAATTCTTGGAAGACATAGTTCCTCAAAGGGGATCCCAGGCTGCTCCAAGAAGAGATCATCAAGCTCTTGCTTCAATTATCTGTATGTAAGCCCAAAATTCAGAGGTGCCCAAGGTGTGCAAAGTCATGAAACCTTGAGACTGATTCTGCACACAGAAACAATCAAACAAAAAAAAAAAAAAAAAGAGAGAGAGAGAGAGAGAAATCTGTTTTGATATTATAAAGTAACTATCAAATATCATAAAATCCTCTCAAAGTCTTCTGTTTTCTACCCTGAGCCTCATTTCATTAAAATGTCCCAAACCACCTTGTGGAAATGTTTTACATGTCAACAAAGGCGCAAACAGTAACCAGAGGAGACAAAGAAACATCGAGCTCAGACTTACAGGTTTATATATAGAGTGGCCAGACATTCTTTTCCTTCTTCTACCCTTTGCACTCGCATTCTCTAGATCAAATGTCTAATTGCTATGCTGGATGCTCAAGTGCCCCTGCATACAATATATCACCTCCTGTCGAATCCCACATTGTCCCCCCCACCACCAATTTTTGGTAGGCTTCCCACCCTCTAGGACTAGCGTGGTGGTGGGTTTTGCTTTCATTCCTCGGCTACATACACTAAATTCCATCCAGAGCACTTATTCGCCTGGCTTGTCTGGCATCTTTCCACGTGCGTCTGCATTCCTGTGAGGGTAACATCTTCGTCCCCTTCCATTTCCCCTCTTTTCCATTTCCTATGATTTTCTCTGTTTCTGTTCTTGGGCCAACCCTCCCTGCAGCTACATGTGTTTTCAAATCTGCCCTGTATTTTTAAATTATCCTGGTATTCTTAGCCTTTGGGCTTTCAGGACTCATTCAAACTCTCTCATCTTTCTTCTGCCGCCTGTCCAATTATTTCTGGGTCTCATTTTGCATGGTCTACCCGTAACTTCTTTTCAAGTAAAATTTACTTTCTAAACAGTGAAATGCTTTACCAGAATCAATGGCTTCTGCAACCTGTCCTTGAAACACAAATTGAAAGTCTTCACGATGACTGAGGCACCCATCCATTTGCTTCCAGTCTGGCTGCTCCAGAGTTCTAGCATCTCCTTTGGGTGTTAGTGATACGGAGCACATTACCCTATTGGAAAAACGTTCCCAAGAATGGGAAACTCATGGGAAGAGTGAGGCTGTACCATTGGAGAGTTACCGCGTCTCTTCTCCTAGTCTCTAGTGCTGCTTGCCTTCCCCACAATCTAATCATCCTTCCCAGAAGGAATTTCTGATCCTTGCACAGGCACATACACAGAACACTCAGATTCACACTGGGAGCCTGTTAGTAAAAATTAACCAATAATTATACCACAATCCATGTGATCCTCGTTGTCTTGATATTGGTCCCGATGCTCAATAGTCAGATGTGTGAATTTGGTTGTGTAGGATTCATCCCCCTTCTCTCTGTTGTGAGCTGACACCACTGGATGAAAGCCCTCACTGAGTAGGGACAGTCTTGGCATCTCGATGAGTACAGTATAAGATCATATTTAACACCCATTTAGTTTTAGTTCAAAACACAAATTTTAAATGCCACAGAAAGCAGATTTATGGATCATTCTGCCTAATGCTCTGCTTATGATAACAACACTACAGACATATGCTAAGATATTCCTACCTCAAAAAAAAAAGGACTATAATATAAAAACATTCATCAGATGCCAATTTGAACCCATGCGTCAACTTCCTTTCTTTCCTATATTCCCACTGAAATAGCCAAAGAAAATTAAAAGGAGGGAGAAGACATCTATGTCAACCCTGGAAAAAACAAATTTTTTGAGAAAAAAATTGGTGTGACTTTTCTTACTAGGAAAATATAAATAACAAAATTGACTCAAGAAGAGATAAGAAATATAAATAAGCTAATGCCATCAAAGATAATAAAAATACCATTGAGGAACTGTCAAATCATAAAGGACATTTGCCCTGGAAGATTTTGCAAACCTCCAAGGGACAAGAAATTCTAATGCTTTTTAATCTGTTAAAGAGACTAGAAAAAAGATCAAAATTTTCCAATTCAATTTTAAAAACCAACTAGCATAACCCTGGCACTAAAAATCTGGCAAATACAGCCAGAAATCTATAGACCAACATCACTTAGAAATGCTCATGCAAACATTTTAAGAAATATTAGCAGATCAAATCAGCAACATATTTTAAAAATAATAAGCAATAACTGTGACAGAGGAATAGCAAAGAATTTGGAGTCATCCTTAATCTATTAGGAAGTGGAGCTTAATTCCCTTCCACTTGAATCAGGGCTGATCTTAGCAACTTATTGGCCAACAAAACCCGAGAACTTCTGTAGTTAGGTCATAAGGAGTCTTGAAGCTTCCCCGTCTATTGAAAAGGCAAATTGCATAACAGTAAATGTAGTTTGAGTCCTCTTGGGTAAATTATTTTTTTAAAACTGGATTTTCTTTAATAATAAATTTATTTTTTATTGGTGTTCAATTTGCCAACATACAGAATAACACCCAGTGCTCTTGGGTAAATTAAATAAACAAACAGAAAGTATGGAAGCTACTTACCAAAATATCAATAGTTATTATAAGAGATTATATGGGTTTTTTTAATCTTAAAAAATTTTGCATATGTGATTTTTCTAATTTTTCTCCAATAGATATATGTCATTTTTGTGATTTAAAACAGTGTGGGCATATTTCTTAAATGTACCCACTGTAGACCATATACCCTTGAGTTTATCTCAGCCCTTCTTGAATACTATCATACTGTGACCTAAATACTTCTTAAAATAATTTCATGATTTTACTGTAAATGAGTAAAACTTTAACACTTTCTTTTGTCTTTAAACTATCATTAGTATAGGTTTCTGATTCTTATTTTTCTGAGTTGTTATTCACCTGATTCTTTCCCTTCATGACACTGCGCATCTCATTCCACTTTCATCTTCCCAGATTGCAAACATTAAGTAGCCAGCTCATCCTCATAAAGCAGCCTTCATTTGCCCCATCTCTGTTTTTACTGCAGCATTAAAATGACCACATGGCCAGAAATTAGCAGTTTAAGGACAGTCTCTGACTTATGATGATTCAGCTCACAATTTTCAACTTTATGATGGTGTGAAAGCCATACACATTCAGTAGAAGCTGTACTTCCAATTTTGAATTTTGATCTTTTCCTGGGCTAGGAGTACTTGGTATAAGCCTCTCTCTTCATGAAGCTAGGCAGACAGCAAGCCACAGCTCCCAGTCAGCTCCCAGTCAGCCACACGAGCACAAGGGTAAACAAGCCATGCACTGACAACTGTTCTGTTTCTCACATTCAGTACAGTATTCAATACATTACATGAGATTCAACACTTTCTTATAAAATAGGCTTTGTGTTGGATGATTTGCCCAACTGTAGGCTAATGTAAATGTTCCGAGCACATTTAAGGCAGACAGGTTAAGCTATGATGTTGGGTAGGTCGGGTGTATTAAATGCATTTCCACTTAGGATATTTTCAACTTTCAATGAGTTTGTCAGGATGTAACCCCATGTAAGTCAAGGAAGATCTGCACTCCCAATTTAATGTTCCCTGACTTGCACTATATAAGAATAATTCCCCCCCAAATGTAAAATATCATCCATAATATCATTTATAAGGATATTTATTGAGCCAAATATGTTTATAGATTACTTCTGCACTACCCACCGGGAAAGCAAAATCTTTCTTTAGGGTCAATTTCAGTGACAACATCTATAACACTATAGCTTTTTACCTCCCAAATAGACATAGATATCTCTAGACTGCACAGATGGATCTGTATCTAAATTCACAAGGAAGGCCTTTTGTGAATCAATAAGTGCTATCCTAATGTCATTTTTCTTGCTGTCAAAATGCCAGAGTAAAGGGAAAAGGGTCCAAACTCAGCCTGTGTAAATTGTTAGTTTTAGGCTCTTCCCAAATTACCTGGGGGCCAAGAAAGGGATGCGAGTGTGCATGCATGCGTGCGCACACACACACACACACACACACACACAAAAGGTCTGAAATGGTCTCATCAATGTGCAAAGCCACCAGGAAGAAACAGTCTACGGTTTGATTTTGGATAAAAGAGCCTGGGAGTGGGGAGGCAACAGGGCAAGACAACGCAGCAGACAAGCAGAAAGAGAGCTGAAGGAAGATGTCAAAGGACACAACTCAGCTGCTCATCATACAACTCAGCTGCTCATCAAGCAGAAGGTGAGGCTGGTTGCACAGCTGCAGGCCACTCTTGTCGGCATGAGATTGCTCACACAGGCCAGTGACAAGTGTGCTCTTCCACGTGCACCATTTAACGTCACACTGAAGAATACTGATGCCTCACTTCACCTTCATTTCTTCTCACCTGATTTGCCACAGCCTCCAATACGGTTCCATTTCTCTCCACTTCATCTTACACATGACTGTATGAGTGATTATGTTTAAACAAAACAAAACAACAAAAAAGGTGTATTTTGGTCCCTATTGCTTCCTTGGCAAGCCTCTCTGAATAGAGCACAAATCCCATCATGTAGCTATGAGGTCCTTCCAAAGCAGGCCCATCCTCCCCTCCAAGACTCACATTATTATCCCACCTCCCAACAACTTCTCTTCTCGAAGAACCCTCCCCTTGTCTTCACTGACCATCCTTCTTGTATAGAGTATTTGGCTTCCCACCTGCACTTGCCCAAATACCACCCACCCTTCTTTAACACCATTTCCTCACTTGGGACTAAATAATTAACTTGGTCCTCTTTCCCTTTCTATTCCCAAAGTACTATAAGTGAACCTCAGTAAGTCTTTTAGCACAATAATAAAAACAATAAGCACTCAAAAACAAAACAAAACAAAACAAAACAAAAAAAACAATGGCACTCAGGCCATTCATTCACTCTACACAGGGTACCGAGCTGAGTACTCATCTTAATTAGAGATCCTTAGGTGGTGGGAAAGAGAAACTTGCTGGAACCAAGAAAAGGGAGCTTTATTATAACACATCAAGAAATTCAAGGCAAGATATATAATCAGACTTCTAGAGGGACTGGAAAGTGATCAGAAGTCAGGGAAGTGCTTGCACCTTCACTCATTCATGCTCTCTCATTCCCTGTCTGTCTTTATCTCTCTATCTTTCTATCATCTCCATCCCTCTCAATCTCTCCTGCACCCCTCATTTAGCAATGCTTCTTCCTGGTTGCTGGGGCCTACAGTGAAGAGAGTTATGAAGATCTTCTTTCCCCACCCTCTGCTAGCCAGTAGAGAACTATTTAAATGACTCCGTTCTTATTCAGTGTTGAGCGAATATTATTTTTGCATGCAGTTCATTATGTACAAAAAAGTGATTTTTCTGAAAAAGAGCAAAAGTAGATTGTTTGTATTAGGTAAACATACCCTAATTAATCAAGTGTAAGATTCCATTGATTGTGAGATTCACCTCCATTTTTTCTGTATCATCAAGAAAAGAAAAAAATGCCACCTTTCATCATTATTAAGAAGCTGTCAGTTTTAAGACATCCTTATTTTTAGAGATGTTAAGATGTAAAACAATGATTCTTGATGAAATGTTATCAAGAGAATGAAGTATAAGCTACCTTAGTATAACACCTACAATCTCACAGGGAGAAGTTGTTTATGCCATCTTCTGGGGAAAAGCCCAAGATGACCAGTTTACCACTACATAGGCCCCCATAGCTGGAGCCCATACCAGAAACCACATTAACTCCTCTTAAAGATGACATCAATGACAGTAAGTCAGCAATGAAAAGCCTTTTGGGGTCAGGTCATATAGACTCCCCAGATAAGACCTGCAAAGAGCTTGTCACAGGTTTCTGACCCTGGAGCAGAAGAAAGATTCCTCACTGTCTTCTCCTGGATCCCTGAAGCAACTCGGCCCAAGTCCAAATGTTCAGGTGAAGGGTAACCCTCAACCTCACCCCCAATCTAGACACTTTTTCTCCCCACCAATCTCCCTCCCCCCGGGGTGATCCATGTCAGGGATCTGAACAGTGGTGACCACTGCCCATTTCTGCCTCGGCTCCCTGCTTCTTTCTATACCACAGCCTGAAAGTGGGCTCTTGTAAGGCCAATCATCGAACTGATGACTGGGTGGATGGCATCTGGAACTCTTCACAGAGCCCAACTGTCTCCTTAAAGTGGCTTTACTGTCATTCATTTCTGCTTCTAAGATCCATCCCCATTGTTGCATGTACCTGCAGTTCACTCATACTCACTCCTGCATACTGCTGTGCCACATGAAGGCACCATGATGTCTGCACCTCACCTCCCGTAAATCATTTCTTTGAGTTCCTTTCTTTCTTTGTTTTCTTCTGTTAAGAACAGAGGTTCTATAAGCCTTTATACAAGCCTGCTGGAACACACATGCAAATGTTTTTCTAGAGTATGTACCCAGAAGTGGAATTGCAGGGTCTTCAACTACAGTCACTTTCAGCTTCACAAGATAATGCCAGGGATTGTTCCAACTGACATCCTAATAGGAGTTACACAAGCTCTTGGAATTATCAGACTTGAGACTGTCAGGCTTTCTAATTTTTGCCTATCAAGCAGAACGAAGGAAATGACATATGGTATATCATCACTTTTATAAAGTCCCAAGTAATAAATTTTTAGGTATATGTGCTTGTCATAAAACTATATTGAAAACAAAGGAAAGCCAAATGCACAATTCAGAATTATGATTTATCTCCAAAAAGAGACAAGAAAATGGGAATTACTATATTTATAGAATATATTCATATATCATGTGACTACAATATATTATCATATACATATTGAGTTTATTATTTCAAATAGCACATAATATTTTAATTGCTTTATTTTCTGTTCCCACGATGCTAAAACAATGACACCTTTGAAATGAGATTCTTACAGCCTCATCACCAAAAACAAAAAAAAACAAAACAAACAAACAAAAAAAAAAAACGTGCTTCCCTTCTAGCGCCAGACTGAAAAAAAAAAAATCTCAGGGAAGGACTGTGATTGGCTCAGATTAGATCATGTGCCCATCCCTGAACCAATCACCGTGGCCAGGGTAATAAACCCTAGGATTGATCTATCCTGTGTCCATCCCTAGAGCCAAAGGGATCGAATCTGTTGCCATAAAGTGTGGGTAGAATGGTATGAAAAGGCAAAGCGTAACAAAAACCTTAAGTATTAATATCATCCATTTCTAAAGGTCACAGGCGGTAGAGCTAGGATTCAAACCCGGATCTGCATGACTCTGGAGCTTAGACTTGAACCACGTCAATTCCAGTTTCTGCTGGATTAAAATCTTACGAGTTTTCTCTAGTGTTAGGGCAGTATTTTCCTAAAGCTTGGGACACTGTCTTATTTATCTTTGTTCCTCCAGCTCCTAGAAATACTACCTGGCACTTTTTAGGTGTTTTGTGGAATTGAATCCCTGAACTGCAAATTGCTTATTTAAACATATTGTTAAATCAACATGGATGTGACCATTTCTGAGACCAGCTGTGTGGGTCTTGTGCTCAGAAGAGAACAGATGGGGATTTGAAGAGTGGGAAGGGGGTAGAACATTTTAATTTCAAGAACATTTTAGCACCACAAAAATCAAAAGGGAAATAGAAATACTAGAAATTTTATACTTCAAGCAAAGTTGCCTGATGATCAAAAGTGAGAATAAGGGTAGCAAGGACTGGCTAGCCTACATTTTTCTTATTGAGAAAATCATGACTATTTAGATTTGTTATTCCTCTTACCTTTTCCAGTAAACTTTGGGGGGAAGAAAAGTGGGATTGGGGGTGGCTAACAGGGGACCTCTCCTTGGACTGTATCATTAAAACTATAACAAAAATGTATTCATGAGATTATTTGCAAATTTAAAAATAACCACTGCCTAGATACATGTTTTAAATCTCTCGGCAATAATTACCAATATTCTGTCTCCTTCCATTTCCCCCAATTGCGAGGTGAAGGTATTGTTTGAGAAATGATCTTTACCTTCATCTGTTTTCATCTGGGTCATGTTAGTTTTCATCTTTTTCCTTCCGTAGAATCATGTCTTTTTCCTAGCACTTGTCTTTTACGTTCCTTTGTGAAGCCTGAAATAGAACAAGCCAAAAATCATTTTCTTTGTTAAGCACAATCTTCTCGTTTCTCATTATTTATGTTGTCCTGCTTTGGAATGCTTCTAGTCTCCTCTGTACTTTGGATCTCATATTTAAACTTTTATCTTCATATTAGTCTTTCTTTTGTTCTCCTTTCTTTGTTTCACAAAAAAAATAATAACTTCATTCTAAATGACTCACCATTGTATTGCTTCCCTGGCTTGCACAGCCATTAAGTGGAATATAGTCTTTTAGTTTACAGTTGTGTTATGCTGTCTTGGTCTAGGCTGCTTCTAATTTTGCTGAAGGATCTGTATGTGGCTGCAATTAATTTATTTTTAAACATTTTCTTTCTTTCCCTCAGTCCTCTATTCTGTATTATCCCATCTGATATCCACCAGAGCATTATACTCTGATCCAAATTTTGCCCCATTCCAAATTTCAACTTTTTCTTCTTTTCCCTCCTATTACAGTCATTTTGTTTCTAATTACAATCCAGCTATCCACGGGCTTGTTTCACCAGAGGCCTTACCATTGGTGTTTATTCAGGTGATTTTTAAGTGAGTTTGGTTCTGATTAATTTGAAAAAAGGAGAAGGGAGGGGAGTAGAAAAATTGAAAATAATAATTGTTTCAGTCTTGAAAGCAAATATTCCCTACTGGCTATGAACACTGCTGGGATTCTCCAGGTCCTTATTTGCTCCTCCTGCTGCTTTGCCTGTATTGACTTATGCAGAGTGGACTCAAAATAGAAGTAGAAGTCCTAAGAGCCCTGACTCAAAGCTATGGCCCCTTGCCCTAAACCTTTTCCCCTACATCTTACTTAACAAACATTAGGTCAAAATCTACCTTTGTTTTTTGGGCAAAAGAAAGAAGTTCCTTTTGCCTTCTTTTCCTCCAGTCTAGTTAATGTAAGCAAAGCAGAGTGTGGTCTAGCTAAGCTCTGCAGTTTTTTCCCAGATGACATTAGTCTTGTCACAGGGGCAAGGTCTTCTAAACATTCTTAACTCACAGAAAGCCATGGTGCAAAGCACACTGTTCTATAAAACACTTTATAGAATTAATTAAATCTCTAAACCACAGATTGGTTGTTTGAACATATTCTTGTGGCAACATGGATGTGACCATGTCTGAGACCAGCTGTGTGAGTCAGGAGCTCACAAGAGAACAAACAGGGGTGAGAGCCCATCCCCTGGAATATGAGAGTGAGGAGGTCCACTGGTCTACCAGAGTGAGTAGGATGGGCGAAAACCCATCCCCACCATGGTCCTCTCTGAGCTACCTGCTACTTGTGAGACTACAGTCATGAGCAAAGTGACACTTGCTCCCTAAATGAGCTCTGTAGCCTCAGTTATAAAGAACTGAAGTGTCAATCAGCTCATTAGAATGCAGTACAATGCATACTCTGTTTCAGGCTTCAGACTAATAAAAATTGGAGATTAAAATCTCCAGCAAAATGCTTTTTCCTACACCTTGTTGTGGCACAGGAAAGCCGGGAGCTGGGGGAGGCAGAGACTCTGACATCAGAGAGAAGTTGCATCTTGAATCAAAAGCTCTGGTTATATGGCCCGGATAGTTTGGAAAGCCCAAGAGGCTCCCTTGGTGGGCATGAGACTTCAGTGAAGGTTGAACTAGACTACCATACTGACGTCTGCCTCCTACTCACAAGAGTTTCCACCACCCCTACCAGAATTCACTGACCCAAGTACGGAAAGCCCAGGTATAGAACCAAGGCTCACAGAAAACCACGAATGTGTTCCTAAGTCTTTTCCAGACAAAGCTAGTGCTTTCTGTTGGTTAGAACAGATGCCAATGAAGCCAAAGCTTGGGCAATACATGAGCTAGTTTCTCACAGGAGAAAATTCTACCCTGTAGTCAGAGGCTAAACCTTTAAACCCAGCCAGACATTTTGCAACTATGACTGCGTAATGAAGTCAATTTTGTGTTCAATTATCTACTGTGTTAGAAAACATACTGTCACTCTAAATTCTGTGTCAGAACCAATCTCTAAAGAAGTCCATAGCTGAAACAAAGTAGCCAGAGGCTACCCACAAAGCACAAGATAGAAAAAGATTTCTTCTAAGAAAGAAAAAAAATTAACAAAAGCTGAAAAGCCCCCAGATGGTTAAAGCAAGCCAGACATGGGTGTCTTCAAGCCTCTCTGTCCTATAGACGCAAAGAAAATTGAGGTGCTTCCCCGCAGCTTCTTAATTCAGGGATGAGACACTGCATTATACAAACATGAAAGGCAATTGCTGGAGGTGATGCTGAAGATGATAAGAGAAGCTAAATCTCTTCTCACTGAAAACCATCTCCCTCAAAACAAGCTCATGATGTCCTCACATTAATAAAGGAACTGGGCTACCTGAGAGGAACTACCGAGAAGTTGACACCAAGATAAGAAGGGAGGAACTTAAGAAGAAAAAATGATCTCATTGGTTGTGCTATGAATGTAAATTGGTACGTTTCTGGAAAGCAATTTGGCAACATACCTTTCAAAGCCCTTCAAAATAAGTATGACCTTTGACTTAGTAACCCTACTTCCAAGCATCTACCCTAAGAAAATAATAAGAAGCTGGAGAAATATGCCTGCCACAGAATTATCTAAAATGGTGAAAAATTAGATATATAAATATACAATGGAACAAGCCATACTACAGAAAATTATGCAATTATTTAAATTGTAGCTTTAAGATTAGTCAGTAATATGAAAACACACTCATATTAAGTGAAAAAGAAAGGATGTGAAATAACATAAGAAGAATTATTTTGGGTAGTTTATAGATATTTTTACAAGGAAATATAACACTAGTGATTTTTATTCCATCATGGAATCACAGTTTTTGTTACCAAATGTTCTACAGTGAACCCGTATTACTTTTACAATCACCAAAAAGCTATTTTTTAAGAAAATTTAGAAGTTTTTATGCCATAGTGTTGGGGAGGAGAGGGAAGAACAGATTACAAAATTGTATAGGAGAAAAAAGGCCTAAAAGGAAATACTTAAAGTATTATTTTTTGTTATGTTAGGATTATAGGTCACTGTATAATTTTTTGCTTTCTACTTTTGGTATTTTCCTATTTTTCTTTAAAGAAAATAGATTTTTTTTTATACAGGAAGAGATATTTCTAAAGAGAAAAAGGATGAAAGAAATAAGACCATGCTAGAAATTCTCATGAATGATAACAAAACCACCTAAGAAGAGAACCAGAGACTTCCTTCTATTTGGTCTTCTATCGGAAGAGGTAATAAGATGAGGGTAACTTTTTATGCTGCTCCTAAAATGGGCTACCAAACCCAAGGTGAGTGAACCATAGAGATACCATATCATAAAGAGAGACAAAAAGTGAAGGGAAGGGGCAATCTCTTACAAGAGAAGACTGGCCTGGCTCAGCAACCCTTGTCCTATCACCTCTCTCCAGTGTATACATGCAGGCACCAGGCAAATGCAGAGGATTAAAGGATAATCTTTGTAATCATGAATTGTTGGTCTGGCCTAAGAAAGAGTGCTCTAGTTGGCAGTTGCCAAGGCTATGAAAACGTACTGCTCAGATTTTCTAAGGTGGGGAGCATAATCAGTGGTCCCAGCTGCTGCACAATGGAATCTACCATCACATTTGAGCCAGGATCAGGCCCTCTTTCCGCTGGCTGCTCCCAGACCAGTGACTGAGTGCAGCAGGGATACTAAGGCAGATCCATTCTTGAGAGCCTTGATGGAACTTCTTTACAGCTGCACTGAAGTCTAAGATCTCCTCCCTCGCCCCCAAAAAGAGAGGTCAGACCAATATGACAGTCTGGTGGCTCTCACAGCCTTCTCCAGCTCCCATCCCTTCCCTCTTACAGCATTTCCCCCCAATAAAGCCCTGGAACATCTCACCCCATCTTGACATCTGCTTCTCTGGACCTGGACCAACACAGGGGCACTCCTCCATCCATTCTCCCACTTATAGAATCCAATAATAGACCCATTTATAGAGATGGGTGTGCTAGCTACATAAGAGTGGATCGGCATTTCATATCCCAGTAGGATTTCTGCAGTAGACTTACTGATCAGGCTTCAATACCCATTTCAGCATCAGAAGAAAACTGCAAAGATTTGGGAAACCCAAAAAACGGGGAGCCTGGGATCCCTGGGTGGCGCAGCGGTTTGGCACCTGCCTTTGGCCCAGGGCGTGATCCTGGAGACCCGGGATCGAATCCCACATCGGGCTCCCAGTGCATGGAGCCTGCTTCTCCCTCTGCCTGTGTCTCTGCCTCTCTCTCTCACTGTGTGTGACTATCATAAATAAATAAAAATTTAAAAAAAAAAAACGGGGAGCCTTTGAACAGTCTACTCTCCCACCAGTTGGCATGAATGAGTTTCTTGTGGGTCAAGTGAATATTGCTGCATGTAGGTGGATTTAAATGGTGTTGCTTGTACCCATCCAAATGACTTAAACTCAGATTTAAGAATGAAACTAGACCACTCTCTTTCACCATACACAAAGATAAACTCAAAATGGATGAAAGATCTAAATGTGAGACAAGATTCCATCAAAATCCTAGAGAAGAACACAGGCAACACCCTTTTTGAACTCGGCCACAGTAACTTCTTGCAAGATACATCCACGAAGGCAAAAGAAACAAAAGCAAAAATGAACTATTGGGACTTCATCAAGATAAGAAGCTTTTGCACAGCAAAGGATACAGTCAACAAAACTCAAAGACAACCTACAGAATGGGAGAAGATATTTGCAAATGACATATCAGATAAAGGGCTAGTTTCCAAGATCTATAAAGAACTTATTAAACTCAACACCAAAGAAACAAACAATCCAATCATGAAATGGGCAAAAGACATGAAGAGAAATCTCACAGAGGAAGACATAGACATGGCCAACATGCATATGAGAAAATGCTCTGCATCACTTGCCATCAGGGAAATACAAATCAAAACCACAATGAGATACCACCTCACACCGGTGAGAATGGGGCAAATTAACAAGGCAGGAAACAACAAATGTTGGAGAGGATGCGGAGAAAAGGGAACCCTCTTACACTGTTGGTGGGAATGTGAACTGGTGCAGCCACTCTGGAAAACTGTGTGGAGGTTCCTCAAACAGTTAAAAATAGATCTGCCCTACGACCCAGCAATTGCACTGTTGGGGATTCACCCCAAAGATACAAATGCAATGAAACGCCGGGACACCTGCACCCCAATGTTTATAGCACCAATGGCCACGATAGCCAAACTGTGGAAGGAGCCTTGGTGTCCAACGAAAGATGAATGGATAAAGAAGATGTGGTTTATGTATACAATGGAATATTACTCAGCTATTAGAAATGACAAATACCCACCATTTGCTTCAACGTGGATGGAACTGGAGGGTATTATGCTGAGTGAAGTAAGTGAGTCGGAGAAGGACAAACATTATATGTTCTCATTCATGTGGGGAATATAAATAATAGTGAAAGGGAATATAAGGGAAGGGAGAAGAAATGTGTGGGAAATATCAGAAAGGGAGACAGAACGTAAAGACTGCTAACTCTGGGAAACGAACTAGGGGTGGTAGAAGGGGAGGAGGGCGGGGGGTGGGAGTGAATGGGTGACGGGTACTGGGGGTTATTCTGTATGTTAGTAAATTGAACACCAATAAAAAATAAAAAATAAATAAAAATAAAAAAAATAAACTCAGATTTACTCAGATTTGAAGGTGATGAGAATTCAAAGTAAGGAATCCACCCACCAGCTTCAATGTTGTATAAGGGCCTGGGGAAAGCCTGGGAGAAGACCCCTGGAAAGGAACTGAGAGCAGCCTCCAGGAAATGAGAGTGGTCCTGAGCTGACAGCCAGGGAGCTGAGACCTCAGGCCTACAACCACAGGGTTGTCCTGCCAACAGCCTGAATGAGCATGAGAGTGGGCTCTTCCAAGATCCTCCAGATAAGTGCCCAGGGATCCCATTCCTCGAGCACAAGACCCTAAGCAGAGAACCCAGCTGAGCCATGCCTGACTTCTGACCTACAGAAACAATGATAAAATAAATGACTGTTGTCTTAAGCCAATAAGCTTGCGGCCATTTGTAATGCAGCAATATAAAACTAATACAAGGAGATCCAACAGCACGTATTTGATAGCAGTCATTGAGAAGACTAAACCATTTTGCTTGTGCTTCTACCAAGTTCAGAACGTTCGATAAGGTAATCACAAAACTCTATTATCAAGTTTGCCTTGTATTGCTAAACGAATATGTTCAAGTGCTTCACTAGCATATTATACCAATTATTGTACAATGTAGTGGCTGAAAATGTCATAGTCCTCTCTTACCCCAAACTGTTATTTTTTAGAGGTGCCTGGGTGGGCCAGTCAGTTGGCATCCAACTCTTGATTTCTGCTCATGATCTCCAGGTTGTGAGAGGGAGCCCCATGTCAGGCTCAAAGCCAGGCATGGAGCCTGCTCAGGATTCTTTCTGTCTCCTCCTCCTCCATCCCTCTCTCTCTCTCCATCTCTCTAAAACAAACAAACAAACAACAACAACAACAACAAACTAACTATTTATAACCAATCTGATCATTCCCTATGGCATTTTGTTTAAACTACCATATAGATGTCTCACACCTAAATTAATGGCATATTGTTTAAAATAATCAACGATCTTCATAGTTCCTGAAAGGAGGCAAGAAAGGAAGAAAAACAAATCTAAGGTAGTCTACTGCTGAGCTGGCCACAGGCTCACAGGAAAATAAAGCTGGTTCCTTCTTCATGAAGGACTTCTCCAGAAGGGAACTCCACAGGGAACCCTGCAGCTCCAAACAGTCCTCTAGGGGAGAGGGGGAACAGAAATTATCTGCCAGTTGCTTTCTGTCTCCTGTCCCTCACTGGTCAAAGAACTGCCCCCACACACTTCTGGGAGTCAGCCCTTGGGGTAGTCAGGTCCTATGCTGCTTTCCAACGATTCTTCCAAGCACGGACATGGTAGAAAGCTAAGAGGGTGGAGTTTCTGCCCACTAAGCATAGTGGAGCCAAGTGAGAGCTGGGCCCTCACCCTGGGAAGGCCAGGGAAGCTAATCGTGTTAAGAGACAGGGAAAGGTGGTGGCCAGTGGTTTCCACTGAGTAAGTGGCATGGGCCCAGAGGGTGGATCCAGGCACATCTGCAGAGGCACATGAACTTGGACCTCGCAGCCCCAAATGTGATGTCTGCCCTTCCTCCCACACTATTATCTTGACAACTAGGTAATAGAGAATTGACCCATTCCCCCTACTGCTTCTAAGAAACAGCTACTTCTTTCCTTTGATCATCACCCTTAATTTGGGGTTCCTCCATCTGGTTTACATTTCTTCCCAGAAAGCACTCGATGCCCTTATTTCCAAACCCCTCTCTGTACATGAAACTATTTCTTTCCCACCAATTTTTGTAATCCGTTCTGGAAAACACACCCAGAGCCCCTGGGCTTATGCCCATTCTGCTTTTCATTACTGCAATTGCAGTGTGGTTAAAGCAGTAATGTCAAAACCACGTGTGTGTGTGTCTGCAATGCATTCTACTCTGAAGCTTGATAAGAGTGGGCTTAAACATACACACAGGCACACATGGACACACGTTTCTCTTCCGGGTAGTGCAGGGTTTGGGCAGAAGAATGAGGACATATCTTGAAAAGGAAGAACAGAAAGGAAAAGCCTGAGTCTGAAGTATAAGCCTTCCAATTTCAAAAGGGCAAATATTTCAAAACCAGTTGCATTAAACCCTTTTGTGCAGGGTACAAAATCTTATGAGGAGGAGGAAACATTAAAAAAAAATAGGCCACTAATAAATAAAAATATTTTCCCCCCACAGATAAATCAGGCTTTGAGTGCTTTATCCAAGGCCTTCTTTTGACATTTCCGGGATTCTTATGTTTATATTCAAACTCATCAAAAATTATCCCCAAGTGACCACACAATCATTTCTTGTGGTTTTTCCTCTTTCCTCTTGATTAGTTTTTTTTTTTCCTCTTCAGACCTTTGGCTGACTGTTCTGCTACTGTTAGCAGGACTGAAGTTCCTAGTGGGGTTAAAAGAAAGAACCCTGCATAGCAATGCTGTGTTCTCAAGTTTTTTCACCCTGAGCAGGAAAGGACCATTTTTGGATTGATCTCCCCATCAGAGAACCATGTCACCCAATCTCCCTGTTCTGCAACTTGCTACAAGATTGATGGTAAATATAATATGTATGAAAATGAAGGAGGAAAATGTATGCAAAGCTTCAGTGGTAGTGCAGGGGGCTGGAAACGATGTTGTGCAGTACATCATTTCATCTGAATTTCTCATTTTCAGGACATTGACTCTAAAATTACTGCAGTCGTAGTGTTTAATGTTCCTGTATTGGGATTCCAGGGTTT
Source organism: Canis aureus (assembly GCF_053574225.1). Classification (NCBI taxonomy): domain Eukaryota; kingdom Metazoa; phylum Chordata; class Mammalia; order Carnivora; family Canidae; genus Canis; species Canis aureus. Next base: position 54,802,110 of record NC_135615.1, read on the forward strand.
AAAAAAAATGATTTGAAGCTAGAAAAGCAAGACTGACTTATTTGGACCTATGCTGTGGTGTGACCAAAAAAAAAAAAACTGCAAGAATATAAGAAATGCTATAAACACACACAATCTCAATCTCTCTCTCTCTCTCTCTCTCTCTCTCTCTCTCTCACACACACACACACAGACTTAAGGTGAGTTTAATACTATATCCAGTAGAATATCAAGCAGGTTGCCAATAAAAAGGGGAATGTGACATAACAGTAAACTAATGAGGCTTAAGTTTCAAGGCCCTAGAAGGTCAGAAGTTTTTTGTAAAAATTTATAAAACTCAGCTATTTTAGCCAAAATGTTATTGGGTGGTTCTCAGTCACTCCTGGGTGGGTTATGTTATTGCTAGCATCCTAGTAGAGCAAATGCTTCCAGAACCACTCGCATAGGCCCTGAACGACAAAGAGGTTACAAGATAAGAGATTTCGCCTCAATATAAACATCTATCTCAGGACCAGGAGTATGTTGGGTAGTCGAGAAGAAACCCAGTTTGAAATGCACAAGTACCCAAAGCTAATCTATGTACAACTCTCCTAACCATCAGATCTACCAAAAGATAAGTAGAGGACTTGGATTTTATTGATCCTCATCAAAACACAAGTTTTCTCCTTGAACGTTTTTTTCTGAATTTGATGACAATTCTAAAAAGTTTATGTGATATGAGCCTAATAAGTTGTGACACTGAAAAAAAAATACTTTTCTAATAAGTTTTTTTTTTTTTTAACTTCAACCATGCTCTAAAACAATTGAGTTACCTTCCTATTCCCTCTAAGGATTTTCCTACACTGGTGTCATATGAAGAGGACAGGTTAGGAGCCGGGAATGTAGTCTTGCTGTTTGTACTATTTGTCAGCTTTTCCAAATGTGTAATTGGTTACGATTCTTTTCTCGTTCTAAATAAATTGTCCTTTTACATCTAATTTAGTATTCACGGTTTCCATTCTCTTGAAGAATAGTATAAGCTTCAGGCCCCTCTAAATCTGACTCACAGTCTCAGCTCTGCAGCTTCTGCCACCCACACAGGTGGCACACAGGTGCCTTTCTTCACCTCCTGGGATGAAGGGCTTCCCCTTCTGCATCCCTTTAACCACTCTGGACCGTGGCCACATCTCGTTCCTTGTCTTCATGTGGAACCGACTCCATCCCCAAACTCTACATTGGTTCCCATCCCTTTTACATGTGTGTCTACGCACACACCCCGCAGGTCGTCTCAGTGTGAGGTCTTCCCTTTCCTTGCCTGCCTCTTCCCTTCCTCACCTCCTGCCCTCATCCCTCCAACTCACTCCAAACTTTCCATGTTAGGCAAACCTCTCTGAATCTTCTTCCTACTCTCTACTCCATGGCAACCCCTCCCCCAAATCAACCTGCTTAGCTCTAATGACATTTAATAGCTATGTCCTATTTCATAGTGGAGACACAGCAGTACAAAGTCAACATTTCCCCCTTTGGAGTCCACTCAGTTTGTTTCCTATTTTCTTCTGTTTGTAGCAACATGAATCATACCTCAGTAAACATTCTTTTACCTATATCTCGATGCCATTAAAGCCGTAAGACTCCCAATCCTTGGACTAGCGGTCAAAAAGGTATATATTTTTTTAATTTTCATAAATGCTGCCAGGATGCTTCCAGAAAGACTATAACAATTCACATCTCCATCAGCAGAATTTGAGAACCCCTTCTCCCTGTCACCTACTTTGCAGCAATATTATTGCAGATATTACTGGTTGATATTATTGTCCTTTTTAACTTCTGCCCATCTGAAGTGTAAGATACCGTTACCTTAATATTCTTGATCAAATGTTGAGGGGAGGTCATTTGGTTTTTTTCTCATTGATCCTCAGCTCTACTTGTACATCATAAGTAATTACCTTTGCTATGCTTGTTGCAAACACTTCTTCCGAATCTATTGTATTTCTGTGTTTGTAGTTTTTATGTATTTAAATCACAATGGCATGTATCATGGTCTCAGCATTTCTGGAATTGGATATACAGTTCTCTTTTATTCCTTCATTGCATATAATCTCTTAGATCATCTTCTAAAATGTTCATTATTTGATTGTTTATTGAAATCTTCCGGCCATCTGCAATTTATATTTGCATACTTTGTATATTATAGAGCTCGACTTTATTGTTTTCTAGGATAGCAGCTATATCAGCACTATCAATTAAATGAATTAATTATTCATTTCCTACTGAATTCAAGTACCACCTTTTTCATACGGTAATTCTCCATGTATATCAGGATATATTCTTGACTCTCTGTTCTAGCCTACTGATTTATTTATTCTTTGCCAATACCATATTGGTTTTTAACATAGTTTTGTTGAATATACTGAAATCTAATAAGAAAAGTATCCCATAACTATTCTTTTTCATACTTTTCTTACCAGTTCTTAGACATTAATGTTTCTATATGAATTTTGACATGTTTTTATTCAGTTAAAAATGGTTTGAGAGTCTACTGAAATTATACTAAATTCATACAATCATTTGGGGTGATTAGACATTTTAGAATATAACTCCTCTCCACCCAAGAATGTGGTATACACTTCTCTTTGTTCAGATTTATTTAATGTTTCTTCATATAGGTCCTTTACTTTTCATGCCAAGTTTATTTCTAAATATTTTGTAATTTTTAAAAATATTTTCTAATTTCATATCAGTCTTTTGAGTGAAATACTTTTCCACTTCCATTCCTAGGTGATACTACTAGTGCAGAAGGGAAAAAAAAAGCTTCATTATTTTCATTTATTATTGAATCCAGTCACTTCCAAAAACTGTATTAATTCTTATGAGTTTTTACTAGAGCCTACTGGGTTTTCTGAGTATACTATTACATCAACAAAAGGGAAGAGAAAAAAAAAAGGTAGTATCAGTCATCTCAATTTTTGTAGCACCAACTAATATCTGGTACTTAGAAAGCACTTCATAAATATTTTAAGAATGAATGAACACCTGAATTAATGAAGGAACAAATGAAATGGGTCAGATGTTATTCACATGGAGCATTTAAGGTTCTTTCCATTGTGGCACCATTCCAATGAATTCCTGATCTTCCTTTTGAAGACTATTCCCATTTATTTGCTGGAAACCATGTAGGTTTCCAAAGTAGTCAGAAGATAAATAAGCCTGATGGCCATAGGAAATATGTTCTAGTTAACAAAGGATCTTCCCAAGTGAGTTGTAGTAGAGTTCCTTTGAGAGTTCTTGAGTTCCTCTTTTCAGTTGAGCTAAGAGAAGAGACTGCACAGGGCTTTGTTATTGTGTCCACGAAAGAAGCAACAAGTTGTCTTTGCACCTTAGAGTGAATTACAAGGCTTCCAGAGGCAAACTAATGCTTTTGTTGGCTGAGGGCAGACAGCCAGCCAAAGGTTCACCTGCAGGAGCATTTCAGTGAAGGGTCCAGAAACACGGACAAAAAAATAAAATAAAATAAAATAAAGCCACCCTGGGATGCTTTCTAAATCTAGGAAGACAGTCAAAAACAAAGTCTGCAGTGGTAACTGATGGAAAACCAAAGAGATGCCAATTTACGTTAGGTAATTGTGTTCAATATAGTCTTGATCCACATGTTACCCCTATAGTTGGGCCTCACAAACATTGCATAATGGAACTAAAAGCATGCACTCACCTATCTCAGCTCTCTCTGTAAGTCAACCATACTTAAGAAGAGCCAAGCCACTAGGCCTATAATTTCAACCACAGCGATTCAACTTATGGCAGCTATTACAATCTAGGCATAATTTACTGCTGAGGTAATTAACCATTATCCATGCTGCATACTTGAAGTCCCCAACTCAATAAGTGCCCATGTGAGTTGTAATAAATAATAAATAGGCCCCAAATGCTAGAAGCTTCTGATTTGATGTTATAAGAACATCACTTAATCCTGCAAGAGGTTTTCCAACAAACCACAACAGCTTCCTGCTCTTTCACAAATTAAAATATACATATACAAATTTATGAATGCACATAAAGAATTATCCACTATAAGAAACACTTCTCTTTTCAAAAAACACAAATGATGATCACCAGGCTGGAAAGCATGATGCAAAGGTGTTCCTCCAAAAATTACCAGCAAGAACACCAAGTACTAAGACAATGAGAAGAAAAGGGTATGGTATGTTCAAGCCGTGGAAATAAACACAAACTCTGGCACAGATTACAAGAGATGGTTACCCAAAGGGTGACCAAACTGTTCTTCTAGGGAAAACAAAATGTTTCTATTAGAGAGTCTAAAGGGAAATCCCTTGAGAGGCAGACAGAGAACCGGTGTAGTAATTGGCTAGATAATCCCAAATACTGCATCTGAGCTAACAGCACAAAGCCAAATGAGGAGCATCAGCTTCCACGCACACACCAGGCTACCAGGGAAGTCTGATGCTTTGAAGCATCTCTTCACATTTTTAGTTGATGAAAGGTTTATAAAGAAAATGTATCCCTCTAAATAAGCCTAGCCCTGCAAACACACGAGTGCATTGGCGATGTGGCTCGGGTCTTTAATTTGCTTTGTGTAGCAGCTGGCACCCTGATGTTTAGCCTTTGCTTACAAGGCTAGTCCTGATTGAAGTGCTCTGGCCCTTCTCTCTGAGGATCTGCATCCCTCTCATCTATTGTGGGTCTGCCAGGCTTAGAATCATTTTCTTGCCTGCCAGACCATGCTTCAATTCTTTTGATCACAACGACATAGAATTTGAAGACACCCAGAGAAAGACCTCTCAAAAAGTATCACACGACCTTAATTCCCTATCAAAGGTAATGCTAGGAAGAGCCCAGATATTACCCATAGTGCCACCTGGCCTCTGCCCAGCAGTGAGAATCTTCAATCATCCAAATGGTCCTCAGTCCCCAAGCTGGCCTCTTCACTTAACAACTGGGATAGACAACAAAGGGCTCTTCCCTGCAGGCCAGAATAGGGCCCCTGAAGATGACCAAAAGGTCACTCTAGCAAACAGAAGGGGTGCTCTTTATTTTCTCCGGGGCAGAATTGTGATTTTAGATTAAAGGAAAGCCAATTACAACATCCCTTTATCTGTAGAATGACCATTCAGTCGCGTTTGCCTCCATTTAGAGCACACCGTAATACTCTCAAAAGTGTTCCACTTTGGAAAATAAGTTCTATTGTCAACCTACTTATTTAGGATACCAAGGACAGATTCCTCCTTAATTCATCCAAGGTAGTGCCTGCATCAACAAAGACAACAGGGTGTCTTAATCCAGAGACTTGAAGCAGCAGGTTAGGGATTTAGAAATGGTACTCCCTCTCCTTTGGTGCAGATACCAAGCTTATCTTTCTGTAAGGTTGCATATCACTAAAGAAAAATAGCCCTAAGCTGGAGGTCTCATCTGTCCCCATTAAAAGGAAAATTTGTGATCTGGCTGTATCAGTCAGGATCCCACCAGGAAAGAGATGATCCCCCTGAATTAGAATAATTCAGTTTATTGATGAGAGTGTGAATGAAGGAGGACCACAAGGAATAGTACAGGAACCAAGCTGTTATCACCTTCAGCTACAGGGAGGACAGGGAGAGAGCCTCTGGCAGAACTGCTCCTTGAGAGGAGGAGATTCCTCATGACCTAATTCAAACCTACCCTTTCTTATGAGCCAATCCCCACAGTCTGGCCCAGAGGGTGCCACGCAAAAGCCCTAGAACAAACTGCACCACACATCTGGCACATACATATAACTCACTCTCCTACATATCTTTTTATGGTGCAAATATGTCCTATCTTTTCATCTCGACCATAAAAATCTGTGAAAGCAGAGACCTTTTTTACCTCTACATCACAAGCACCGCAACTCCCGTGGTTCTGAAACTTCTGTTTTTCCACTACCACACATTAAATCAGTGACATTCACATACAAGACCTTCCCCCAAAGGTATTCACTGGATTATCCATAATCCCTCCCTGCTCCGCCGTTTCTCTACCCCTTGAGAAATCACAGCAGAATATAGATGAGCAAGGTCAGATTATTTTACAGAAAGTCTTGAGTCCACTGTGACTTTCTGATGTAAATTCTATGTAAACTTTGATGATCTGTTACTATTAACTGGTATCTGGCACATCTCACAATGGCTCTTGTACGCTCTGCATCATAATGGCACCAGTAATACGTGTCATGGCGAAAAGGAGAAAAGACTTAGAAAGTGGATAGAAACTGTGGAAGAATGGGCCATTGCCATTATTGCCAATACAGGTATAGGACCACAGAAGAAACCCTAACCCAACTACACTACTGTCGGATCTTGAGAGAATTCACACACATACAAAACCAGCAAAATGTAGCTAACCTTGACTTACATATTACCTAGCCCAACGAGGAATTTTACCAAGGCAGAAATGAGGATATGTTCTCCTCCCACGATCATACAAGATACTAATCAAAGTGGTATGGAATCCCAAACTGAATCAAAGGCATTCAAGGAAAAACAACAAAACTCCTTTCTTGCCTCGAACAAATAAAGTTATTTGTACTTACTAAATGCAGATATCTACTGGGTGTCTAGATTATGGCAAGTAATAGAGATACAGAGTAAACAAAACAAACGAAAAACCCTGTACTCAGATGAGAGCAGTATTTTATCTGGATCAGGGAAGACTTTCTTACAAGATAATGTTTGAGCAGAGTTGTAAAGGGAAGAAGGGGTCACGTGGGTCTCCACATCAAATGTCCCAGGCAGATGCAGGAACCAGAGCTGCACGTCTTTGGCACATTCCAGGTGAGAAGGCCGTTGTGAGTGCCCTTGATGGGGAACAAGGGTCAGGAGGCTGGCAGTGAGATGAGAGATTTGGGGGTTGGGAAGCACTTCATGTAGTGTTTTGCATCTTACAGCAAATAAGATGGAAAATTGCCAAAGGGCTTCAACAGAAGAGGAGTATAATCTATGTTTTTAGACTATCAGTCCAGCTAGTATGTGAAGAGACTTGGCAAAGCAAGGGAAGGAGGAGGGAGCTAGTACCATCATGTAGGAAAGAGAGTGGGGCAGAGTTTGGACTAGGGTGAGTAGACATGAGGCAACGAAAAGTGGGCAGATCCCAAACATATTGTGACAGTACTGCTGACAGGATTTGAGGATTGATTGGATGTGAAATATGAGAGAAAGGAACTGACAGGTGAGGCTCAGATTTTTGGTCTGAGTAGCTGAAAGACTGAAGTAGACATTTACCAAGAAAGAAGACTGAGAGAAGAACAGCTCTGGAGAGGAAGGTCAAGAGTCTTTTTGAACATGCCAGTTAGATGTGCCTCTAACAAATCGTAGTGGGATGTCCCGCAGGCAGCCAGACTCAGAGGTGTGGAGTTCAGAAGACAGATTGGGGGTCAGCTGCACAGAGGTGGCATTTTGAGTCATAGGACAAGGTAGGAGGGCAAATAGAGAAGCGTGCCCAGGACTGAGTTCAAGCTCAAATATTGTGTTGCCCTTTCCAAACAACACATTTGCACTCTAACTTAGACTTTCCAGAGATAGTGTCTCTTGTTCTCCTTCAACAACAATTGAAGGACAATTCACTGGTAGAAAGTCAATGAGCCTCTGCCTCCTGCTTAGGGAAGCAGCACTTCTTTTTGGCCTGTTCACCAACCTCAGCAAGCAGCCAGAGGCCTTTCAAAGAAGCCCCTCTAAGAGGAAAAATGGTGAAGGGGTCAAAGAAACCACACTAGACAACAAAGAGCACTGCCACTGTGTGATGGTTGAGTAGGAGAGGCGGGACACCTTGCGGGCCTTTCCCAGACATCGCTCACTAGGCCATGGAGCGTGTACAATAAGAGAAGCAGAGGCAAATCAAGTCAACACTTGAGCAAACTTCCTCATGAGGGCCACATCCTGAGGGACAGAGTCTGCTCATGCACTGAGTCCTGATGATCATGTCCTTCACGCTCTAAAGGGCAACGACTGGCTAAAGTGCAAGGCCGGGCTGGGAGCTACAGAAGTTATGGGTTCAACCATTTTTGTTACCAAGGACAGAATGACAGTGGCCGGCCCTGACACTCAGTTGAAGCCTTTCTGGGAAAGCCCTCGTGGATGATTTAATTTCTCAGAGAATTTCTCTTCACTATGAATCAGAAGTGGTTAAATGGCTCTCCTTTATGGAAAAAAAAAATTCAGAAATAACTTGGGAAGAATTATTTTCTGAGTAAAAATAGCACCACCACATTAAGTTTTAGACAGTTAAAAATAGGTAAACTCCCATTGTGATGAACTCAAGGAACTTGCCAATTATTTTAATTAACTAAATTGGTGCTAAAATTAACACATTGCTAGAAACCAGGTTCCAGGTTGAGGGACTAGGAGGAGAAAGAATGCCAACATCTAGCTTCTGCTTAACAGATCCACAAGCAAAGGGAATTAAACCCAGCAGGGGAAAGAAATGTCATGAATACACAAACATATATATACTCCCCTTTTCACTCACTAGATTCCTGGGCTTTTGTCATATGTGGGTTTTTTGTAATTAATTATTTGGAATGTGGGTGATGGCACTCAATTAGACGGCTAGTTCTTCTAGGCAAACAATATGAATTACTGAAGAAAAACTATTTCTACCAGAAAAACAAACCTACAAGGAAGAGCTCAGCTAACTCTTCTCATTCACAAAGCAGGAAGCACACAATCAATTTCTCTTATTATTCAAGTGACTGTAGTCTGGACAATCACTCTATCAAATTATTACTGCACACAGGTGACTGAAGCCAGAACAGCAAAGCCCAGTATGCAAAGTATAACACAACAACTGTAAGTAATAATTTTGAAATTAGATGGAGATATGGGTCCGTATCCTAGCTCTGCAAATTCCCAGCTGTGCGACCTCGGGCAAGTTGCTTTGTCTCTCTGCATCTTAGTCTCCTCTTCTAGAAAATGAAGATATAACACCTATTTCATAGGGTTATGAGAATTGAATGTGATGATAAAAGTATAGCACTTAGCGTATACTGAAAAGTAGCTATTAACCATTCATATAATGAAGCATCCACAACATGGATTTAATTTTACTGTCTAGAAAGCTTTCTTATAACGATATTTATTATAATTATATTTAAATGAGAAAGACAAGCAAAAGACATCAAAGATGCCAGTGCAGCTATCCAGGGGGTTCTCGGATAAGCTCAGATCTCTCTCTAATGGGCATTTAAGAGAAAGCAAGGATACAGAAGCAGAGCAAACTGTTTTTAGTAGCATTAACCAAGCTCTTGGCAAGACGACACGCAAAATGAACTGACGTTTGCAAGGAAAAAGTGACAAAGACAACAGAAATAATTTTTAAAGTTATCCCATTGAGGAAAAAGCATATGATTATGATTAAATACTCCGAGACAACTTTGATATTCTGATTAAAAATTGCAACTTGAAATTTCAAAGATGGAATGATATTTAAGAACAAAAAAAATAAAATAAAAACAAAAACAAAAAATGGAAAAATCAATTCAATGGCAGATTTTGGATGAATTTGTCTTCGATGTCCTGGGGGAGAGTGAGGCCCTTCTGTCCTAAAAACACTGACAGACACCTGTTCCCTTTTCCATATTCCAGCAAGGAGAAACTTCTGGCTGCTGGGAAAGCTGTACATGGTAGGCCAAAGGATTAACATATTATGATGCATGTAACCAAGATGTGAGAATCTTTGTCCAATGTTTAAGAAAATCATTATATTGGAGAATCCATTCACTATTTGGTGATGATGTATGCATTGATTATGACTGCCAGATTTAGAAAATAAAAATAGAGTATTCAAATAAATTCACATTTCAATTAAACAGTGAATAATTTTTAGCATAAGTATGTCCCATGCAATATTTGGCAACACTAACATTGGGCTATCAGTAACATCACTTTAGCAGGAGATCATATGAGGAACCTCTTCTATTTTGGCAACAAGCACAATTTTTATGTGGTATTTTTCTCATTTCTTTTTTTTAAGATTTTATTTATTTATTATTGAGAAACACACACAGAGGCAGAGACATAGGCAGAGGGAGAAGCAGGCTCCCTGTGGGGAGCCTGATATGGGACACTTGATCCCAGGACCCTGGGATCACTCCCTGGGCCAAAGGCAGACACTGAGACACCTAGGTGCCCCTTTTCTCTTTATTTCTGAGGAAGGCATTCATCATTGATCACTATACGGATCTAGTCTACTCCAGTAGTTTTCAGATACACACACACAAACACACACACACACACGTCTTTAGAAAGCAAACTTCTGATGTAAAATCCTAATACATAATACAGACTTTTTTCTAAAAGGAGGAGAATGTCTTTTGGTTGAATGCAGAAGTCAGGGATACAATGGAGAAAAATGGAGGGTAAACCTCTCTGTCTACTTGGCTTACCCATCCTTCTGCCCTTACGATGTGCCCAAAGACTCTCCTTGGCACAAAGGGACTCTAGAGAACAGATATAGAACACCTATCATTTGACAGTGCCACCAAGTCTCATTTAAAACTGAATGCCCCAATCAACATAATGTAGACCTTACCTGTATATCTCCCATTGCCAGGGTTACTCTCACTGCAGACAATATCCTCAAACTCCCACAAAAGACATGCTAGAGTTCTATTTGACTCATTTCAATCCTCCTTTTGCCAGAACTAATCTATAAGCTGTTTTCTATTTTACAACTGTGCCTATGACATGAAATAAGCAACTAAAACCAGACAAGCTCACCTCTGCCATTTATCAAATCCACCCAATAGCAATAATGCAGGAATTGAAATAAACTTCCAAATGCTAAAATTTCTGATTATCACCTAAGTATTTGCTATCACATAGACATAACCAACACTCTTCCCATTTCAACCCTTTCCCTTGGGATTGGTTCAGAAAAATGTTCTCATCATGGGGGACAAGAAACACTGCTGTCATGTGGAAGCCTTTTCCCTCACTCATTCCTATGACCATCTGCAAGGGTGACATGCCATCTCCTGCAGACCTACCTCCATCTGGCATGTGAGGAATGTCTTTGGATATACTTTGCGTGTCTATTCAAATCCTCATTACCCCTATATACCACAGAGTACCTTTAATGTACTTCCCCTGACCCCTCTCTAGGAACAATCACTCATTATGATTTTGTCCCAGCCCATTTTCTACAAAAGACCATATGTTTTGGAAGAAGCATTGCAGAGCCATTCCCAGAGCACATAGTGAGTATCCATGACCATCCTAAAAAGCTAACTTCAGGGGTGTCTGGCTGGCTCTTGTGACTCTTGATCTCGGGGTTGGAAGTTCAACCCTCATTGGGTATAAAGATTACTTAAAAATAAAGTGTTTTTTTTTTAAAGCCAACTTCAGACCAATTCTGTAGTTGGTTATCTTTCACCTAGAGACATGTGTCTGTTCATTTTGCTCATTAAAAGTTACGTACAAAAAAAAAAGCCAAATGTAATGTGATAAATTGACAGAACATTGCTGAGACCAATTTCAAAAGAGCTAATTAAAACCATATTCACGAATTGGAAGACTCAATATTGTTAAGATGCTAATTCTCTCCTAATTGATCTAGAGAGTCAATGCAACTCCAATCAAAAAACAAAAAAAAAAAATAGCCAAATGACTTTAAAATGCATATGAAAATACAGAGGACAGAGAGCCAAAAGAACTGTGATAAAAAAAAAAAACTAAACTAAAACTAAACTTGGAGGACTAACCACATCTCATCTCAAAACTTATTATAAAGCCTTAGTAATCAAGATACTATGACATTTGTGCAAAGGTAGACAAATAGATCAATGGAACAGAAGGAAGATTCTAGGAATGAACATATAGATATATGGATTTCTGAAAAAGGTGAAAAGGCAATTCAGAAGAAAGAGAATAATCTTTGCAATAAATGGTGCTGAAACAATTGTATTGCCATATGCAAAGAAGGAAGAGAAGGAAAAGGGATAGAACTTTACTCCATGCTTATACAATAGTTAACTCAGAATGGTTCATAGACTTAAAACTATATGAAACTAAATCTAAAACTATGAAACATCTAGAAGAAAATGTATGATAACATCTTTGTGGTCTTGGGTTAAATATTTCTTAGATACAACACCAAAAGCATAGTCCAAAGAAGAAAAAAATAGATAACAGAACTTCCTCAAAATTAAAGACATCTGCTCTTTGAAATACACTCTGAGGGTAATTAAAAAGACAGGCCACAGGCTGAAAGAAAATATTTATAAATCAAATATCTGATAAAGAGCTTAAATCTAGAATATACAAAGAACTCTTAAATTCAATAAGACTTAAAGCAACTCCGTACAAAATGGTCAAAAGATTTGAGCAGATCCTTCAGCAAAGAAGAGACATTAATGGCAAATAAGCACCTGAAAAGATGTTCAACATCATTAATCATTAAGTAAATTAAAAATTAAACCCTACTGAGATGCTATTGGCATGCCTATTTAAATAGCTAGAATTAAGAAGACTGAGCATATCAAGTGGCAATGAGGACTTGGACTTTGGACCTGGAAAGTATCTTCAAGGACGCCAAGATCCTGGTGTCGGGACCCTTCCTGGTGAAGACTGGCTATGCATTCATGGACTGTCCAAATGAGAGCTGGGCCCTCAAGGCCATCGAGGCGCTTTCAGGTAAAGTGGAACTGCATGGGAAATTTATGGAAGTTGAGCACTCTGTCCCAAAAAGACAAAGATTTTATTTATTTATTCATGAGAGGCACAGAGAGAGAGAGAGAGAGAGAGAGGCAGAGACACAGGCAGAGAGAGAAGCAGGCTCCATGCAGGGATCCCAACACCGAACTCGATCCTGGGACACCAGGATCACAGCCTGGGCTGAAGGCAGGTGCTAAACTGCTGAGCCACTCAGGCATCCCAAGATTATGATTTTAAATGAAAAACTGTAATAAATGCCACTACATATTAGTAAACATAAGGGCTTTATCTAAAAAACAAACTTGTAAAACCAAAATAAAAATTAGAAAAATGGAAAAAAAAAAACTGGACCACTCCTACAGTCCTAGTGGGAATGTAAAATGGTAGAGTTGCTTTGGAAAACATGTCAGCAGTTTCTTCAGTAAACATACAACCTACTGTGTGATCCACCCATGATATTTCTAAGTATTTGTCCAACAGAACTAAAAGCATGTCCTACAAAGACATAAACACAAATGTGTACAGCAGTTTCACTGCAATAGCCGAAAACTGGAAACAATTCAAATATTCATCACCAGGTAAGTAAACACTCTGTGGTATATCCATATAATGAAGTACTATTCAGTAGTTTAAAAAAAAAAAAAAGAATGAACATTAGTACATGCAAAACCAAGACTGAACTTCAAAATAATTCATCTGAATGAAAAGAACCAGAATTTTTCTCCTCCAGAAACGGGTAGATACTGTATGATTCCACTATATAAAATTCTAGAAAAGCCTAACTAATCTATCATGACAGCAGGCAGCTGAGTGGTTGCCTGAAGACGGTGGAATGGGAAAGATTACAAAAGAATTTGAGAAAACTTTTGGGAGGGATGATACGTTCACCATCTTGATTACGGTGATGGCTTCACAGGTACATACATGTCAACACATACAAAAGTGACCACTTTATGTGCATGGTTTACTGTCTGCCCATTATACTTTGATAAAACTGCTTGAGTGAAACTTAAAAGTTTAAAAAGAATTATTTAGGGAAAAGAATTAATCTTCTTTGGTTTGGTGTCTGCACAATGACGTATTTAAACAACTCTTTGGCAGCCAAGAATTGAGTGGCAACAGTCTTCATCTTTATGGAGCCTACCGAAAAACATCAGATGGAACCCATTTTATAATCAATAGCACAACACCTTCAATTCATCATCCCTGCCATTTTATTTACCTTCCACAGCTGCCCAGAGCAGCCCCAAAGGGTCTTTCCTCTTCTCTCTAAATTATCCAAAACTTCCCATCCTCAGCCCTGCCCAGGAAGCTGCCCATCTTTCCTCTACCTGCCCAGATATATTCTCTAGCCACTCCCCAGCCCCCGCCCCCAGTACTTTTACCTCTTCTCAACTCTGACTTCCTATTACTACTAGTTCAGCATTTTTCTGTTATCCTAAGTGGCATAACTCAAATCCCAGAAGCCAAAAACTAAAAGCAATCCCGGGTAGAAGTGGAAAAAGTAGGGAGAGGCATGTTCATACATTAACAATTTTTTTTAATTCTAATAACTGGGGGTGGAGAAGAACATCTTATTTCAAAATGAAAAGACTGGTCCCGAGATCTGGACCCCCTTTCTGTGCAGAGCTCCTCTCCTATTTCCACATCCCAACTCATTCATTCTCCCAGCCAAAGACTCAGCTTTGCATCATTCAGTTTTCTGTTCCAACCTTAAATTGCATCCATGGACCTGACATTGGCCCCCCTCCTAACTCACTCTTCCCACTTCCTGTGGCTAGTTCACGTCTTCTCTGTACCTCACCCCTATGCCACTCAAAAAAAAAAAAAAAAAAAAAAAAGACCGATTTCATCCTTTCTAAGCATGTTACCGCCACAGTGCTTTCAAAAGTGTCTTTTGGCTCATATAGAATGTAAATTCTTTATGAAGGACAAACATTATATGGTCTCATTCATTTGAGGAATATAAACAATAGTGAAAGGGAATAAAGGGGAAAGGAGAAAAAATGAGTGGGAAATATCAGAGAGAGAGACAGAACATGAGAGACTCCTAACTCTGGGAAATGAATTAGGGGTGGTGGAAGGGGAGGTAGGCAGGGGGTGGGGGTGACTGGGTGACAGGCACTGAGGGGGGCACTTGGCAGGATGAGCACTGGGTGTTATGCTATATGTTAGCAAATTGAACACCAATAAAAAATTTAAAATAATAAAGTATCTATTTGTCAAATACTTGCCCATTTTTCTGCATATAATTAGCAGGGTTAACCCGACCGCCTGCACCGCTGCTCTCTGCAGAGTCTGTAAAGTCCCCAAGAACCAAGGATCCATCTGTTTGATCACTTCTCCCAGCCTTCTTATCATGGCCAGCTGTGGCCCTGCCCTGCTGCAGAACATTCCAGCACAGAGTATCGTTCACGACTCCACCCTGGCCTCCCCCGACCCATACTCTTCCTGCTTCATGTCCCAATGTCACCACCCCTTTGCGGCACCCAGCGCCACATCCCCAGCACACCACCACCCTCCTTCACTGTCTCAACTATTACCCGCTGCCTAGGGCAGAGGTTGGCAAGTTTTTTCCATAAAGGGCCAAAGAATAAATATTTTAGTCCTTCAGGGGCCAGATGGTCTCTGTCCCTGTATAACTGTGCCATTACAGCACAAATGCATAGACGACACGCAGATGAACGAGTGTGGCTTGTCCCAATAAGTCCTTATTTCGAAAGAAAAACACATGACAGACCAGATTTGGTCTGCAGGCCAGAGTGTGACCTAAAGCATCCTCCCTAATGGGAACAGAAGCTATGTTGTATTGTTTTGGGATTCAGTAAAGTATATAAAAATACTTTAATTTCTGGCAGGTTCTAAATGATTTTTCCCCCACGTAAAATATATCATGAATTAAATGTCACCATTACTTACCAGTAAGGTCTAGGTAGAAAATACCTGATTTATTCAATTTGTTTTCCTCAGGAACCCTGGGTGGCGCAGCGGTTTAGCGCCTGCTTTTGGCCCAGGGCGCGATCCTGGAGACCCGGGATCGAATCCCACGTCGGGTTCCCGGTGCATGGAGCCTGCTTCTCCCTCTGCCTGTGTCTCTGCCTCTGTCTCTGTGTGTGACTATCATAAATAAATAAAAAATTTTTAAAAATTTTGTTTTCCTCAATTAAAATATTTAAGGATTTTACATGACTTAAGGGGGGGGGGCTCCCTTCTCTGTCCTAAGACAGGAGCACAGATCACCCCATCACAAAAAGGCTTCAGCAAGCCGGGTCTCAGTGCAAAAGTATGTCGAGTAGTAGAGGCCAGACGACTGTTTTGTGTCTATATTTGGGCTCTTCAGAGAAACAACCAATTGGATAGGTTTATAGACATATTTGTTTTAAGGAATTAGTTCTTGTGATTGTGTGACCGGCCCAAAATCTGATGGGGGTAGTGCTGAAGGCTGGAGACCCCGGGAAGAGTCGCTGTTCCCATCCAAAGCCATCAGCTGGCAGGATTTCCTCTCAGGGGGCACCTGGTTGGCTCAGTCAGGAGAGTATGTGACTCTTGATCTTGGGATTGTAAGTCTGAGCCCCACGCTGGGTGCAGAGATTACTTAATAAAATAAAGCATCCTCCCTTCCAAGCTCCGTCTTGCTGGCTCCTGGTTTTCTTACAAGACTCAGGCCAAGTTATCCTCCTGAGAGTGCTTTCTCCTATTCCTGCTTAGATGGACCCTTTCTCGGTCGCCCCGCAGCATATACACCACATGCATTTTGTAGCAACAGGAAAAGCTTCTTCCCTGGGTCTGATGCTTCCTTCCGTGTGAGGGAGTTCTGCTCCTGTGACAGCGCTGGCTTGTCTCTACCGCCCCCCTTCCTCCTCCCTTGGGAGGTGGAGCAGCTCGGAGTAGGAGTGGGGAGCACTGCCCCAGAGACAGCACCTAATTCCTCCAGCTTCCCTGACACCACACGGGCCACAGCGTCACTCCTGGAAAGGCCTGTCCATCCAGTGCCGCCTGCACCTGGCCGTATAATTCTGTCTCATTCCAGAGTTCTCCATTATCAGTTTAATCGGTAACAAGAGCGATATTTTTATCTGTAGCTTACTTCTTGATTATCTCTTAATTACTTCAGAACTCTAGAGGGAAACGGAGGAGCTATTTATTAGGCCCCACTGAAGCCTAACAGATCGCGCCGGCCAGAGCACCCAGCATGTTGCGTAGAAATGTGCTTTGTGTGCTTTCTTTGCTTTGGTCAGTGATTCTCAGAGTAGACCTTGGGCCTCTAGAAAGGCCTTCCAATTGCCATCGACACGCCCAGAAATGCAAGTCTTTTTCTCAGACTAAGAGCAAATGACACGCTTCCCATTAGCTTCTACTTCTGCCTACAACCGGATGTTACCTACTAATAACCCCCTAAGTGGATTAGCAGTAGTTTCAAAGTTGAATGTATGAATAGAGTTTCCTGAATCTTTAATTCAGCATTCTGCTAAGTCTGGCAGCCACTCTTTTGGAAATACTGCAAAATTTTTATCGGGCATGAGCCTACAAGACAGCATTCCAGGAGTCTTGAGGAAACAATTTGTGAGTCATGTATCTGCGATGCAATCTTCAACTAGTCATGGTTTTCAGTCACGGCTATTCGAGTTTTGCTTTTACCTTATAAATTACCATGAGCGTAGTATCTTTATTAGTGTAGTTTATTACATGTCATTGAGTAAACTTAGAGTTTATAGGAACACATATTCGCCCAGCTGGAGGACAAGGAGAGGGTTAGGGTGAAGTAGGCATGGAGAGTACGAGCTCTCGGGTCAGACTGCCTGGTTTGTAATCTCAAGATCACCTGTGTCACTTGACGGAAGCTATGCAACTCTCGGCTCCATGTCTTCGCCATTAAAAGGGGGACTGGTCCCTATGTCACAGAGAACTGGGAAGATTAAAAGAGGTAATCCATGTAAAGTCCTTAGACCACATAATTAGCTAGTATTATTTTATTATTACTATGCACACGACTAGGTCTTCTGGCCTTTAGTTTTCCAATAAGCAGGTTTTCAGCTACATGTGAATGCAGTTCAAATACAAATCATCCATAGATCTGCTGCTAATGCAGTGGTTATTGGTAATCCTCCCCCAAATTTGTTCACACTGTATGTTTTACTGGTGATGTTTGATAGACAATATATACCAAACCAATAAATATGAGCTATCTTCTCCACTGGAATTTAAACTTCCTGAGGGCAGAAACCTCTCCTTATGTAGGAGTTCTCTACTATAGCCTCAATACCTAGAACATGCTTGGCATACAATAGGCTCTCAGTAATTTTTTTTAATGAACTAATATGCTAACTATGAATTTAATACTAGATAACCTGCAGTATAATATTGAACTTGGGGTTCCGAAATTACTAGATTATCCAAATTTTTTGGAATTGTTTTATACTTTAAAACCATGTTTAAGTTTACATTATTATGTTAAGTAAATCATGAGTGATTTGTATATATTCTAATTGAATATATTCTAATTGAATTATTTTTCACTGAGAACACATGGGAATAGGTGACTCTCATGGCTCTTTTGCAAGTCCTGAGTGGGCCACAGCCACATAAAGAACTGTATTTTTCCATTAGACAACTCAAAAATCAAAAATATTTTAAATGACCCAGCAGATCCAGTTCTACATATATGCCTAAAAGAAGTCAATCAAAAGACACGTGCAAGAATGTTCACAATAGCTTTGTTTATAATAGTGAAAATTTGGAAACAATCCAAACATCCATCATAGAGGAATAAATAAATGGTGGAATAGTTATGCAATGGAATATTGCACAAGCAATAAAAAAGAACTACTTTTACATATTCTTAATGCAGCAACATAGATGAAGCTTACAGTGTTGCAAAAGCAATCAGACGAAAAGATAACATACTATGTGATTCTGTTTACATGAAGATTCAACTTCTATGAATTTATATGAAGTTTATTACAGACAAAACTAATCCGTGGATATAAAAATCAAAATAATGGTTATCTCCATTGGGAAAACACGAAAGGGCAAAAGAGAGCCTTCTAGCCTATCAGAAATGTTTTAGATCTTAATTTGGGTGATGTTCACAGCTGAGTGTTAACATGTGTATGGGGATAAATTCAGTGAGTTGTACAGTTAAGATTTATGCACTTTACAGTATGTATGTTATACAACATAGACAGAGTTGGTTTGTTTTGAAGAGAGAGTAATTTCTACATGCCCGACATTTAGCCGGGCCCTGGAGATATACTGATGAAGGAAACAGGCATGTCTTTCCTCTTAGTATGATGTCCCTCTGCTGCTAGCTCAGTATCTATGCTCAGTAAATTGTTGGTGCCCCGAACCAAGCATGCTTTCTGCACACTAACCATTTAAACTTCTGTAAAAATACTAGGGCTAATGCTAATGGCAACAGCGGTACTTCATATTTGACAAACATGTCTTGTCTCATTTTAGGCTTTTTCAATCCGAGGTCATCACAATGCCTCATTATGGAAAAATCCCAGAACCATCTCCTCCCTCCAGCAAAAGAACTACGTGCACTTTCATCCTGCAGATTTCAGAATTGATGCTCTGTGCTGCTAGCATTCTCCATATCCCACGGAGTTGTGCGCTAAAATCCAGAGCAATGAACACACCTATGAAAAATGATGCTTTCGAGCCTGCCCTATGGTGCAGTAAATTTGAAAGTACTCTTAATAATAATAAGGATCAACATTGACTTTAATGGTCCTCAAATCCATCACGTAATTTCATTAGCCACCCAGCACAGATGCAAGCAGGGGTGATGTCATACTTTTTCCCCTTGCTCTGAAACCTGAGTCAGGCGCCAGAGATGGAAACCAGTTTTACAGACTCTAATCGGATTAAAGCTTCTGGCAGCCACTGATCAATATATGGTAGCTGGAGGATTCCCAAAATGTGCAAAGCTCTCGTACGCCCCTTCAGAGCCATGGCCTCCTTCAAGCAGAAGGGAGGTTCAGGTGGTCCAAGTGGGGAGAGTCAAGCTGCTGTGTCCCAAGGCACCACACAGTTTTCATTTTTTCCCAGGATCTAGGTCCACACAGGAGAAAGGGGTCATCGCTTCAACCACTGCTCTCTGATCTTATCAAAAGGGAACCTCTAACTATTCACATGCCCTTCATATAGAAAACCAGCAGTTAAAATCATGGGCTTTGGAGTTAGACGCAACTTGATCTAAAACCTGGCTCTTCTCTTGACTAGCTAGCCCCATGGGAGCAACCCTACCTGTCTGACTCTCAGCTTCCTCATCTACAAAGGGGAGAGAACAACACCTACCTCATGGAGGAGGAGTCAGGATAAGAGGCTCATGCTTATGACAGTCCCTGGGCTACATACTTACATACTAGACATGTGAGAGCTAATAATGAAAAGAAATTACCACCTATGATTAATAGCTATCAATTACCATTATAATTCATAAAACTCTGAGATACCCCCTCATAATCAGAGAGGAGAACCTTTCTGACTTTATCATTTTACTTACCTCAACCTTCCTATCTCTCAAACAGCACAAGCAAAGGAGCCAGTGGCTAGATGTGCTTACAGCCTCCAGGTCGCTTTAACAAGAACTTCAATAACGTGGCAAAACACACTGACCTCATCATCTCAATGTTGCAGCAGTAAAAATCAATGCTACTTAAAAAGCCTGACAATCAATCAAGGTCTAGCCAGATATCTTTGGAAGTCAAACAGGCGCATATAAAAAAAACTGATTCACCTAGGGATCTCATTAAAGCTCGGCAGCAGTATTTCCCTGATGTAAGCTGGGAGTTTTCGTTGGGTTGCCTTTTTTTTTTTTTTTTTTTCAACTATGGGATCCCTGTGAGATCAGGGGTATATGTCTCCCCAGCAGCTGGCTCAGGAGCACTTTTATTAGTTGGATGTCCTCACTTGCATTACCAATGCACACAGTCATTCATATGTCAATGTCATTCTCTCCGTGGTAACTCAGACATTCTCCTACTGAAAGCACATGCTGCTTTTGCCCAGAGTAAGCTCTTAAAAGACTTATAAACACACTTTTTTCTTATTGCATTACAGACAGTAGTGTTGAAGTTATAGGAGGCATAATTTTGAGAGAATACATTTGTATCCTAGGGGCCTTTTTTCTAAAACCACATAATTCCAATGTTGATGTAAAATAACTTCCTCCCTTCTGAGCTCAGGTCATTTTAAGAAATGGTACCTCCTATGGACCAGGCATTAGTGTCGACACTGAAGACACAAAGATGGATAAAACAAGCTTTCTCTTTTCCAGGATCTGTGAGACCAGCAAGCCCAGGTCCCACTAACTTTAGACCCAGTCCCTGAAAAAAAGACAAACAGGATGTGGCACATAGCACTTTTCTTTCCTCTAGCAGGGAAAAAAAAATTTTGACTAGTCTGTGGATTATCCAATCCAGAACAATCAATTCAGAAGGAAACTTAAACCAGTAAGAAAAATGGGTAAAGCAGAATAAGAAGCCCCACTGTTGCCAGTAGCATTGGCAGCCTGTTCATTTAGAAACTCAATAATGATCAATTCAAGACTCCATTGTTAGCCTCTCCATAGCCCATGCATAGATAGTGGGAAAAGGAATAAGTTTACGCATGATAAATAATTTATTCTTTAATTCCTCAGGAGCACTTCCTACTTTCCTTAATTAGTCTCCCTATCTATAAATAAAATAATATATCGTGGGGTTGTTGTGAGAGTTAAATGAAGAGATAGAGATGACAGAGATAACAGACAGAGATAGGTATGTTGCGTGATATATATATATATATATATATATATATATATATATATATATATATCTGGCTTTTATTACATACTCACTAAAGGATATCTACAAGAAAACTCAAATCTGAGATATCATACCAAAAAGAGTATGACCTCAGATGCTATGTCCCCTAGCTACCTTCTGGGTTTTTCTGCTTTGAAGCAGGATAAGCAAACATTTTTCTAGCCATGCTAGCCTAGAAAGATCTAAATTTAACTACTAGCACTAGAAGCCCCTGGGACAACAATCCAAACTTGATAAGAGATCTAGAAACATACCCAACAATAAACATAAAGATGAGAGGAATACCAGTAATATCAGTAATCCCAATAATTGTTAACAGGTCAAGTTCCTTTATTAAAAGATAACTTAAAAGATAGCTTTCAGACTGATTAAAAATAAAAGCAAGCTCCAACTGTATGCTGTTTACAAGAGATATGTCGAACACAAATAGTACAACAAAGGGCAGCCTGGGTGGCTCGGTGGTTTGGCACCGCCTTCAGCCCAGGGCGTGATCCTAAAGACCTGGAATCGAGTCCCACGTCGGGCTCCCTGCATGGGGCCTGCTTCTCCCTCGGCCTGTGTCTCTGCCTCTCTCTGTCTCTCGTGAATAAATAAATAAAATATTTTTTAAAATAATAATAATAATACAACAAAGTAATAGAAAGGTTAAAAATCTACAGATGCCCAAAGACAGACCAGACAAATACAAACAAAAAGAAAGCACTATACTAATATTAGCATTAGCTCATACAGAATTCAAGGTAAAAAGCTCTATGTGGGACAGAGAAAGTTGTTTCATATCAATAAATAGATACCAAAATATATAGCAACTGGAAAACTTTTCACTCTCAATATCATGGCAGCATGTACATAAAAGAGTAATAGAGTGCTCACACTATGTCAGGCACAGTTCTAAGTTCTTTACACACAGCGATTCATGCAATCTTCCCAAGAGCCCTATAAAGCAGGTGATGTGATTTTACAGTTGAGGCAAGCTATCGAGGTCTGTCAGCTTGTGAGGGTGGAGCTGATATTCGAGCCAGGCAGATGAACCAGAATCAGGGACCTTAACTTTTTTACTATACTTTCTCCAAAAAATAAAAAAAGTATTAGAAATAAGAAAAACAAATTATCAGACGCATAGGTATAGTGGGAAAAGTTAACAAACCATTCCCAAAATTTTCATGTCAAGATGACAAAAAATAAATATACAGAAATGTGAATAATACCCATCAGAAGCCTGACTTCATAGAAAATCATGAGCTCTCTAAAAAGGGGAGAGGTCACTTTACTTTCAAATGTCCATGGAACATTCATTTAAAATATATAGAAATATCATTTAATAAGCCATAAAAAATTTCTCAATAAGTTTCTAAAAGAAGAAATCTTATAGGAATCACTCACTGATTAAAATGTAATTAAATCTAAAACCTCACTCCCCTAAATAACTCTTGTGTCAAAGAGTAAATAAAAACTTAATTTATGAATTACTTGGAAACTAACATATGTTGAAACACTACATGGAAAATTCTATGGGATGTAGCCAAACCTTACTCAGGAGAAAATTATATCCTTAAATAAGTTTTTTCCTAAAACAAGAAATGTCTAGAATAAATATTTTTGGAACATTAGACTCAGAAGCTAGAATAAGAACAACAAAATAAACAAAGGAAACCAATGAGTTAGAAAGTTTAGAACAACCAGAATTGTTGAGTAAAACTAAGACTAGTTCTTTTTAAAAGAGCTTTAAGAGATGTTTGGTGGGATCCCTGGGTGGCGCAGCGGTTTGGCACCTGCCTTTGACCCAGGGCGCGATCCTGGAGACCTGGGATCGAATCCCACATCGGGCTCCCGGTGCATGGAGCCTGCTTCTCCCTCTGCCTGTGTCTCTGCTCTCTCTCTCTTTCTCTGTGTGACTATCATAAAATAAATAAAAATTTTTTTAAAAAAAGAGATGTTTGGCAAATCCGATAAAAGGAAAAAAGTTTTGCGAACACACATATGACAACAGTAATGAAAAATTAAATATAACTACAGATGGGGAAGACACTATCTTTAATAACATAATGCTACTTACAACCTTACACCAATAATGTGAAAGCCAAAAAAAAAGATAAGCAGTTTTTCTAAAAAACTACTTGAATTATAAAAGAACAGAAATTGAAAAAATTAGCAAACTCAATTCTACACCAAAATTTCAAATGTTGGCTTTATAAGAAAGTTCTACAAAGCTTTCAAGAATCCATTTCACAAACGCTAATATAATTCTGATATCAAAAATGACCAAGATAATGGGAAAAAAGTAAATCATAAGTTACTTATGAAAATATATATACAGGCACATATATACACACCTACACAAATAGAGACACACATACACATACACACCTAAAAATACTATTAACAAATAGAACCAACAAAAGAACAACATAGGATCTCTAACTAGGATTTATTTCAGGAATTCAAGGACGGATCAACATTAGAAAATCTATCGATCTTAGTCACTAGATGAACAGACTAAAGTAAAAGACCAAATTATCATTTTAATAAATGGAGAAAATGCAGTTAATAAACCCCATATTCATTTCAGGTTAAACCCACTGGTACACCAAGAATAGAAGGAAACTTATGTAATATGATACAGAACATTTTTTTTAAATCAATTTCAGTCTTTCAAAACGTCAATATTCTCTGGAAACAAATTTTGAGCGACTGTTCTCTAAAAATAAATAAATAAATGTACCTAACAGCTAAATGCAATGAGTGAACCTTTATTACATTCTTGGTTTAAAAAAAAATTATAAATAAAAGCAGCAATAAAACATATTTTGTGGAGAAAATACGTAACACCCAGAGCAGTAAAAAATGTTAGTATCTCTATTTTCTGAAGACTTCTTACCTACCAGTTAAAAGAAGACAAGTATTGTCACCTTTCCCCAAAATAAAGACTCATGAACAGGGCAATTTCGAAAGAAACAACACAAATTGCTAAAAAACATATGAAAAGGTATTCAACTTGATTAGTAATCAGGGAAACATAAATTAAAATAACAATGACCTATGATGTTCCACCGTAAGATTAGCAAAGATTAAAGAGACTATAATATTTAAAGTTGGTGGAAGCAAAAGCACTCCAGTTGGTGAAGGATAAATCAGTTCAACCTTAGGGAGATAATGAATTAGACCATCTACACCAGTATGTATATTCCTGTTGCCCTAAGCTGTTAAACGTATAGAATCTGCCCAAAAGAAATTTAAAAAATGGACAAAAATTAATGTATGGATTTCTTTTTGCAGCATGACTCATAAAAATTTTTAATTACATTTAAATGACCAAATAAATTGTATGACAGCCATATAACTGCACATTCTTAAGCATTGGAAAAGAATAAGAAAATCTATATATATTCTCATAAAAAGATGACTGTGGGGGGCACCTGGGTGGCTCAGGGTGTGACCCCAGGGTCCTGGGATCGAGTACCACATCAGGATCCCTGCGAGGAGCCTGCTTCTCCCTCTGCCTATGTCTCTGCCCCTCTCTGTGTGTCTCTCAGGAATAAATAAGTAAAATCTTAAAAAAAAAAAAAAATGATAGCTATGAAATATTTTGTGTTAAAAAATTTTACAGAAAAGGTTTACTATTATTTATTTATCTAAAAGACACATATGACACGTGTTTATAGATGCGTAGGACCCTTCTAGAACAGTATGCGACAACTTGTAATGATGGTTAGGTCTATGGTGTTGAATTTTTTTTTTATAAATTTATTTTTTATTGGTGTTCAATTTGCCAACATATAGCATAACACCCAGTGCTCATTCCATCAAGTGCCCCCCTCAGTGCCCATCACCCAGTCACCCCCACCCCCCGCCCACCTCCCCTTCCACCACCCCTAGTTCGTTTCCCAGAGTTAGGAGAGTCTCATGTTCTGTCTCCCTCTCTGACATTTCCCACTCATTTTTTCTCCTTTCCCCTTTATTCCCTTTCACTATTTTTTATATTCCCCAAATGAATGAGACCATATAATGTTTGTCCTTCTCTGACTGACTTATTTCACTCAGCATAATACGGTGTTGAATTAAGGAGACTTTAACTTTCTGTTTTGTTTGGGTCGAAAAGGTTTAGCACTTTATAATCAGCATATATTATGTTTATAGTCAGAAAAACAATATAATAGTACTGGACCGTCCGGGGGAGAGAGGGACCCCGTGTTCCCTCCGCCCCAGGAAGGGTAAAGTCCATGCCCCATCTTGCTGGGCCCCCGGGATGCACCCCAGGGCAGGCCACTACCGGCGCTGGGAAAAAATTGCTTTGTAAATCTCCACAAGCCTGAGCCTGGAGTCACATCAGAAATCTCCCCTCCTTAAGGTCACCCTCATTGCTACTGAAATAACTATTGCACATCTGGGAGCGCAAAATAATTTCCCCAAGGAAACCTCCGTTTCCAAATCTCCGCCCAGGTTTACCATCAGTGGAGGCCCCTGGCCTCTGGTGGGCCAGCTGCTCGGCGTGTCCCTTTCTCCAGTTAACAGCCCTCGTTATTTCTGAGCTGTCTTCAAGCACAGATTCAGAGGCAAGGGCAATAAGAATGTCCCCTAAGGCTCCAAAATAAATCAGTCCCTGCACCCTGCTCCCCAGGTCCCCTGGGTGACCACGAGCGTGACTGGGGGAAGCCACCGTCACCCTCACACCTTTGCCTGGAACATCGATACTTAAACCAGGCACTAGCATGAGATGCTGGCCAGGCCAACCCAAGTGGGGGCCGGGGGAGACTGCCAGGGTGATTTCAAGGGGTGCAGGGCCTGACTGGGGCTTCGCACGCCCGAGGGTGAATCAGGAAGCAGGTCTAAGACACTGGGCGAGCGAGGAAAAAGAGGCTCTGGGTAATTGCATTCAGAGCTTGGGTAATTAATAATCTATAAATGTCCCGAATGAGTGCACATATTGAGTTATTCCATCATTAAAAGGGGTGCCAGGGTTAATATGGTTCCTCTGTAGGGTTCATTAACTGGACAGAGCGTCAAGGCAGGGATTTACTTTTTCATCTCTTCCATTTACTCTTTATTTTGTTCCCTTCCATTGTTCATAAAAAGAAATGGTAATTATTGGAAGAGGGAAAAAAAAGTGTTGATCAATTCTTCTGCTGGATATTACGGAGAAAGGCAGGAATCATTTACCTACAACCAACCTTCCAAGTCTGCAGAGAACTAGGGGGAAATAAGCAATGAGCCAGAAGATTTTGGATTTTAAAGTACTTTGAAAAGTATCGTGTTCTAAATGTTAGTAAGCTGTTATTTTTTTATCTTGTACTGTGTCTCTCTGACCTCAAAGTGACCTTCAGGCTAGAGAAATCATTGCACAGGGTAATTCAAAACCCCTCGCTTGCCACAGACAGCTGCACATACCTTGAAAAAGTTCTCTACACCTCAGAATGCCACGGGGTCCCCCACATCAACGGAGACAAGCCATCAGAAGGATGAGGGAAATCAGGCTGGTTTCTAAGACAAATGGAATATTCAATAGATACAGGCATAGGTGGAAAGATGGATGGAAGGAGGGACAGATGGATGGATGGATGGATGGATGAGGCAGGCAGAAAGATGAATGATAAAGATAAATAAAGAATGAGGGAGGTAGCTTCCTCCCTGCCCCCTCACTCCACAGCTCAGCATCCACGCCGGGATCAGTGATGCCCCCAACCTTAGAGAAGGGACCAGTGATGCCCCCAACCTTAGATCCAGGACTGGATCTCCTCCTGTCCTCTCGGGCCAATCTCTTCCCACCTCTCCCAAATCTCCTCCAACATCTATCCCCCTCTTAACTGAATCTTCCTTCAGTCTCCTTCTCCACGAGACATCCAGACATCTTCAATCCTCCCTTGGCCAACACACACACATATATTCCCCCAACCGACTTCTCCTCGGGCTGAATTCCGTGCAGTCCCCTCACAGGCTTCTCTGGGACAGTCTTTGTCACCTCCACCATCGTCCCTCTGCAACTTGTCTGAACCCTACCCCAGCACACTTCCAAGGTCCCAGCCTCCTCCCACCCCACACTCCACCATGTCTTTTCCCTTGAAGATCTAGCCATGTCACTTTGCCTCATAACCTTCTCCTCCCCAATCTTCTGCAAGAGTTGACTCCTCCTTTCCTTTTTTTCACCTCTCCAACAATCCACCTTGATTCAGGCATTCTGTAACATATTCCATAAACACTTTCTTGAGAACTCATCCTCTGCTGGGCACTCAGCTAGATATGCAGGGAACAGAATGACTCAGAACTCGACCTCACTCTCAAGAGCCAAGGTGGAATCGTGTGAACACACAAACTACAATAAAACTTAAGGGTCATCAGCCATTCATTCACTGCTTCAAAAATATTGTGGAGCACCTACTACGTGCCAAGCAGTGTTCTACATGCTAGGGATACAACTGGGAGCAAACGGATAAAAATTTTTGTTAAGTTTATAGCAAAGGAAGAAAAAAGTATATATGAATAAAAACATATAGTTGGTCAGAAAATACTGTATAATGGAGAAAAATAAGACAGGGGAGTAATCAGGAGACTGCTTGGGGAAGGAAGGGTTTGCAGTTTTCAGTGAGACAATCCGTGAAATCCTTACTAAGAAAGAGATATTTGCACAAAGCTGATGGGGGGTTTTCTTGTGCGTGTGTATGTGTGTTTTCTGTGGGGGATTTTTGTTTTGTTTTTTGCACAAAAATGTTTAAGGAGATGACGGAGTAAGCCTGTGAGTATCTGAAGGAAAGAATCATGGGTAGAGGGAACAGCAAATGCAAAGGCCCTGAGGTCTGTTGTGTTCTGGAAAACTGAGGAGACTGGTGCAAGATGAGGTCCAAAAAGTATAGTTGAGGAAGAGTAGACCGTGTAGTATATCAAAGGCTTTTGAGTGAGATACGAACCACCAGATGGTTTGAACAAAGGGATAATATAATCTGAACTCTATGTTAAAGGGTTCCTCTAGCTACTGTATGTAAAACACACACACAAGCAGAAGCAGAAAAACCATCTGAGAGCAGGTCACTACCAAAATCCAGGAGAGAACTGGTGGTGGCTTGGAGCATGGGGAGCCGTGGACGAGGTACCAGATGGTTAGATGGGGCAAATTTTTTTGAAGACAGAACTAAGAGATCTGGTGATGGATTGCAGGTGACAGGTCCCTGGAGGAAGGGCCACTCGGCCAACCCACAATCGAGTCAGTGCACCTGCGCCGCTAGCCGCCCAGGCAACCGCCGAAGTAGTCAGGTGACACCTCTCCTGGCTCTCTCCTCAGCCCCTCCCACCTTCCACCCTGCAGGTGATCTGAGATAGTGGCCTTGAGGTCTCTCCCAGTGCTTACAGCCTTCAGTGGGCCTGAGCTGGGGGCGGAGGAGAAGCACTGACCTTGAATGAAGCACACTCATTCTGGTCTCCTACCGCCCAGGACGCACCAACAGGATGGCCTACTACTGAGGGGCCGGAGAGCTGCTACAGTGCGCTGTAAGTTCTATCTCTCATCTGGGGCTAGAGAGGAACCAGCTCCACACAATAAATGCAAAGGGACAGGGGAAGAAAATAATAAAATTCAAGTTATTTTACGGCTATAAAGTCAAGCTTGGTCAATGAACTATTTACTCTTGGAGGTCAAGACTAAGATGCTCCACAAACGCGCCGGATGGCAAAGGCCAGCTAAAGAAGCAAACTTCTGACCAGTTGATGATACACACCTCTCGCCCCAAGCAGAACTTGCAGGGGGGCCTTCTCTTAGGGCTCCCTCTGCAATTAAAGACACAGTCCACTGAAAAAGCCTGTCTCTGAGACCCAAAACTCTTAGGCACTGGTAGGAAAATAGTTTATTGGGGCTGGGGCTGGGGCTGCTGTTAGTCAGTAGAAGCCCTTAAGGTTTGGGGAAGCAGATAATCCTTCTGGACTCACAGTTTCAATAGATTCTTCACAAGCAATGATAATCCTTCATTTGACATTTCTCCACTTGGTTGTTTTTTCCGTATTACTCACATCGAGCCTTGGCAGTTGATTTATCCTTACCATAATGCATTTGTACATTTGCTGTTGTGATTATTATCTCTCATTTAAAGCTGACTTGGCACTTTCTTCCTGGGCCCTTATTTGCAGCAGCTTATAAATTTTATGAACAAATTACTTTTTATTTATCAACCTCTTCCTCCGCCCAGCAGTGAATTTTTTTTTTTTTTTGGAAGGTTGGCAGAGGAAGCACAAATACTACTTTTTAATTAGGCATCCTAATGAAGGAAGCTATCATCTTCGGGGGGAGATAGAAGCCAAGATGGTGCTTTCTTTTAAATTATTGCATTACTTTAAAATAAATAAATAAATATGCTTCAGGAAATACAACATAAAGCAAAATATGCATGGTAGTCCTCCAAAAACAGAAGTATTCCTTAGAGGAAGTATTTTGCCAGAATTTTATTTCTCCTGGTATATAGCTTTTATGCTGGCATCCTTCCAAAACAGCCATGATTTCCTAACTCCATCAAGTTATGCAGAAAAAAGTTAGAAAGTTCATTTTGATTCCAGGGGTGACACTGGACTTACGCAGGAGTGAAAGGCTGTCAAACTCTGGATTGAGACTATCCTCCATCAACAAAACTGTAAACAGATATTAAAGTCATCACAAGAGGGGACAGGGTCAGTGTACATAAATAAATTCCAGAGGAGGGATCCAACATTTACTGAATACTTACTCTATAACCGGCAACTTACCTATTTACCTCATTTAATCCTCAAAGGCTACACAAAACAAGCATTATCCCACTTTGCGGAGAAAGACATTGGAGATCAGAGGGGTTGATTATAATGTGCCCAAGTTCACAAAGTCAGGGGTAGAACCTGGATCTGAACTAAATCTATTTCTTTAAAATATGGCATTATGATTTTAGGTAATTCTTTTCAACATTCTCTTCCTTCCCATCAATATCTACTACCAGTGCTTCTAAAAATCATAAAAATAGCTGATGGGCAGGTGCAATAAATACTGACAGTGCTTGAAGGTCAAGAGCATAGGTGGTGGGATTTCTGGAAGACCGTTTTGGAAGTAAGAAACATGGTCCCAGCGCCAGTGCCCTGGAGTCTGGATTCCTGCCCCATGTCTGCCTTTCCTCTTTGTCTACCATTTCTACCCTTCTCCCAGTGCCCAACAATCCCTAGCAGGATCACTTCCATACACACAAAAGTAAACTGAGACTCTCATCTACATTCACACAATGAATTTTATCCCAACTTCTTCAGAACCAGACAATGGTAAACCTGAATTAACTTATATCCAGAGCCCATTTCAAAACTACTTGGCACTAAGGAAATAGAGAACACAGGATCCCCCAGTTATATCTGCAGTTGAAACACCACCACCTGTCTTTAATAGACTAATAGGAGTAAAATTCCTGAAATTCTATTAAAAAATAAAAAGGCCCAAAAAAAAAAAAAAAAAGCCCATGAAGATAAAACAAATAGCTCTGGATGCTAAAATAAGATGCTTTTAATGATGCCAAAGTAGCCAAACTTCAAAGATTAAAGAATTAAAGAACTTAACCCAGGACAAAAAAGCACCCTCAGAGATTCTGATTCTCACCCCACAGAAAGACAACGACATTACACTGTCATCACACAGGCTGTGCCCCACTTCCCTGAAACAAGGAACTGTGCTCATATCAGGACACAGACAGAGAAGTGAGTGCCAGAAATTGCCCTGGAATATTATATATTTAACCTAAAGTGAGCATGTGACATTCATCTTGGTTTCCCCATATGAACCCCTTTCTTTGTTGGGGGAATTCCATACTTTATGAGTTTGGATTGGGAGAAGACCGTCTTCCCCAGTAGGAGCTGAAAATATTAGTTAACCCCTCACCACAAGGGCGCATCCGTGAAGCGAAGTTTTGTAGCATCACACCAGTCTTCAAAAAAAAAAAAAAGATTTTATTTATTTACTCATGAGAGACACAGAGAGAGACACAGAAAGAAAAGCAGGTTCCATAATCCTCAAAGCAGGGAGCCCGACATGGGACTTGATCCCAGAACTCTGGGATCATGCCCTGAGCCAAAGGCAGACACTCAACCACTGAGCCACCCAGGCATCCTCACACCAGTCTTGATAGAGAAAGTACACTGCCACGGAGTGCTCTCAAAATTCTGTCCCTGTCTCTTTCTCTGTCCTTCTCCTTTCCTTCTCTGTCTCTCATATTAGTGGCCACAGCAGGAGCTGGAAGGTGAAGTTCCTGGCATAGTAGGTACATTCAAAACTATGCTACCAAGTAGTCAGTGGCTGCAGTGATAGTACTTGCCTTATAGAACCAGGTCTTTGGGCTGTATTTGGGCATTACTTCTGGAAGCTTAGCCCCAATACTGAATGTCTCCCATTTGAGTGGCCTCTGTCCTTAAGAAACCAAAGTCCATTAACTGTTGCTTGCAACCAAGAATTCTGACAGAATCAAAACCCAGCTCTGAAAGCACTTGCCTATAAAACCCACTAACATTCTTTAACAGAAGACCTGCCTCATTTAAAAAAGGTTTAGTTATATTTTATATATTCCAATTACTAGGATATAGAACATAGACTTTAGAAATTTTCCACTTCTGGGATGCCTGGGTGGCTCAGCAGTTAAGTGTCTGAATTCAGCTCAGGTCATGATCCTGGAGTCCCAGGATAGAGCCCCACATTGGACTCCCCACAAGGAGCCTACTTCTCCCTCTGCCTGTGTCTCTGCCTCTTTCCGTGTGTCTCTCATGAATAAATAAAGTCTTTTAAAAAAATAAAAGAAATTTTCCACTTCAAACAGAAAAGTTTGTTAATCGAATCAAGTTATCCAAAACAACAATCATCCAAACACTTTATGCCAAACCATGCCAGCCTCCTGAGGTATTACTGTGATATGATGTATAACACAGTGTACAACACATATCCCATATGAAAGAAGTGCTTAGAAATGCCAAGAAAAAAATATATGTGGCATGCATTTTGCATATCTGTGTCTCCACATGGGAAGCAGGAAGTGGAGGTAGGAGAGGGAAAGTGTGAGAAGCAGAAGCAAAAAACGATCATGAACACTTCCGTCCCTGATTTGAAGTCATGCGAAGGATTTCCAAAATTTCCAAATTCCGGGCTCTGCAATGATACCATACTGTGACTTGTAATTACTGATCACTGATATAAAGGCCAGAGTAGGATGGGAGTTGGGGAAAAGATCATGAAATGTTTGTTGTCACCATTTATACCCAGTTTTTAAAAAGAAGGTGAGAAAAAAATTTACCAACAGTCAATTATGTAAACTAACTGGACCAATGACCCAAATTTGATTATAACCAAACACTTGTAGTTGAAGGATACAAAAACAAAACAAAACAAAAAAAGCCTTAAGTTTTATGGACTTACATCTCTATAGCATATATAAAAGCAAAAACATCCCTTTTTTTTGGTTTTACCACATTCATTTCTACGAGGCAGAGGTCTAGAAACAAGAAAACCCTTCCATCCCCTCAAACAGTAAGAGTCTATAACACAAATCCAGGGCAAATAATCTGCTCCAGTATTCTAGAAAAGCCAACACCTCAAAAGGAGCTTTGAGATCACTTTAAAACTAACAGAAAGAGAAGGCATTGAATAAAAAAGAAAATGAAGGTTGGAGAAAAGGTAGATTTCTTTGAGGCAGATGGCAAGTCACCACCGATGGCTGTTAAAACCATTTGGACTGAGTCCATTCATCAAATCGATCAAATAGTTCAATGTCAAAAAAAAAAAAAAAAAGGATTTAATGCTTTTGATGGAAGTGACCAGATAATTAATTAAATAGCGGGTCAAATCACACAAAATAATCCAGATATGTGTGTGTAGATGTAACAAGAAAGCTCAAGGGAAAAGATTCTAACAGCAACGGAAAAACCAAACGAATTCAGAGGAAAAAACAATGCAGAGAAAAAGGAAGAAGGCAAGTGATGGAGCAATCACCCCTCACAGGCTGTGAACGGTGTCAGGCAAATGAAGACTTCTGATTAGCTCCTGGCTGTGCTGTTAATAAGGTAGAAATCTTCGGACTACCTATGATTGCAGCAATCTTCGAAGCATCAGAACACCCGTAAGACAAGTGAGTGATAGTTCAAGGAGGTGAATGAAGGAAAAGAGTATAATATATTTTTAGTGAAAAATGAAGGTGGAAACCAGCTGTGAAATAGTGTCACTAAATAAAAAATGAGGTGGCAGGAGGGGTACCCTGCAGCCCCAAAAGGAAATATTCCAGGCAGCAATAAACAGTCTGGTTCACAAAACAGAAAAGCACTCCCCAACCTTCCCCAGTTATGCTTCCAAACCAAACGCTTTGAAAGAGTTAATTCCTTTTTTTTTTTTTCCTGATAAAACATGTCGCACAAAGATATTTTCTGTGGCGATGACTAATTATGTGAGATGGAAAGATCGTGGTGTGACTACTGCTGCTTTTCTCCACCTTCCTTTTGCTATGCTCCTGCTGAGTTGCTCAGTCCCCCGGGAGGAGCCACACAGAAGTCACCATGCAACAGCAGGTCAACAAGTGTGTGCTGAGCGCCTGCTGAGTCAGGCACTCTTTCAGGTGCTGTGATGACGGCAGTAAATGAAACCAACAAAACCCTGCCTCAATGGACCCAATATCTTAGATAAAGGGAGAGAGAGAGAGAGAGAGAGACGGGCAAATAAATGAGTAACGTTTGCAGGAGGTCAGACAGTCACAACTGCTATGGGGAAGGAGGGAGCAGGAGGGAGAGGACCAGGATTGTTGGGAGAAGGAGTAGCTTTATGCTCATATGCACAAATGGGGATGAGCTCCTAGGGGCTGAAAGGTGAGTTTGGGGCCTACCCTTTTTTGTTGTTGTTGTTGTTTTGGGTTTTTTTTTTTTTTTAACTGTGGCAAACACACATAACATAAAATCTACCATTTTTAAGTGTACAGATCAGGAGTGTTGAGGACATTGGACATTCACACCGTTGTCCAACCAATCTCCAGAGCGCTCCTCATCTTGCAAAATGGAAACTCTCTCCACTAAACAACCCCCATATCTCCACCCTCCCAGGCCCTGGTGACCACCCTTCTACTTTTCGCTTCTTTATGAATCCGACTACCCTAGATACCTCAGAGAAGGAGGCTCATACAGTATTTGTCCAGTTCTGGGCTTCTCACGGGGACTAATAGAAATTGCCATGAAGTACATGACGAGACTAGTTCTGAGGGCCTCAGGATAAAAAGTGGTGAAGCTCTGAGTGTCGAGGGGAGAGCTGACTGAGGGGGTTTACCAGAAGTACACAGACGTCTAGGACCTCTAGGTCACTCGTGCCCCTGAGGTGGAACCTGGAGGGTTCACGGCTCGGAGACCCTCTCTCAGCTCCCACAGATGAAAGTGCAGAAAGACAAAGGATCATCTTCTTATCAGAAGCAGCTGGGACTCCTGGGCTCCCTCCTGACCACTCGGAAGTCCAGCTGAGGAAGGACATGCAAACACCCCCTTAGGGCCCAGCACATGGAGCGCCTCCTCGGGAATGCTATACAGAGCCCTTGGATTGGTGCACTGGGAAATGATGCTGTCCTAGAAGGCACATCACATTCAAGCTCTGGTTCCTATACTAGATTCTTTTTTTTTTTTTTTTTTTTAAGATTTTATTTATTTATTCACGAGAGACACAGAGAGACACAGGCAGAGAAGCAGGCTCCGTGCAGTGAGCCTGACGTGGGACTCGATCCCGGGGGGCCTCCAGGGTCATGCCCTGGGCGGAAGGCGGCGCTAAACCACTGAGCCACCCGGGCTGCCCTCTACACTAGATTCTTTATGTCCTTAGGCATATCCCTTCATTTCTCACAGCCTAACGTTTCCCATCTTTAAAATGAGCTCTTTATTTTTTCATTGTCCATCTTCTTCACTAAAACGTCAGCTTCTCGCCATGGCACCCTCTGGTTTGTTGATTGCTCTAGTTCCAGAAAGTAGAAGAGTACCTGGTACATAATATGGTCCTCAATAAATATTCATCGTGTGAATTAAATGACCCCCTGTTACCTGCTTAGCAATGTGCTCATTGCTGTGGTAAAAATATCTAGCACACCTGAAACACCTAGAAAACAATGCAGCTCCAAACTAAAAGATACTAGCCCCAGGCCTGACTTGTGACCACCCTGGACTATCGTAAACAACTGGTAATTCTGATAAGGGAGAGAGAAATGAGGCTCTTTCCTAAAGATGATGCCACAGAAAAATGAGATTGGAGCTGGTCTCTAAAAGGCAGATAAATTAAAAAAATAAAAGGCAGATAGGTTTTGGAGAATAAAGAGGAGGAAGAAAGACTTCTCAGGTTGTTAAAAATATAATTAAGCATAGCATGAAAAAATGGCAGCGAGAAAGCCTTCCCAAAGGTCTGGTTCTTAATCTCCCTACATTCTCTTCCTAGGAGTTCGCCTTGAGACGTGTTGGATGTGAGGTACTTGAGGGAGATGTCCAGCTTGTGTTTGGAAATCTGAGTTTGGAGCTTGGCCTAGAGATCTAGAATTGGAAGTCATCCACTGAAAGGTAATAACTGCCATGGATACCATCCAAGAAATCACAGCTCTCCCTAAAACCTATCCTAATACCCAACAGCTTTAGATCTTTCAAACAGAAGATGGTATTCATGTTTAAAACAATCCACATATTCAATCTCAAATCCAGCCATGTAGCCATATTGCAAAACCAAGCAGATCCAGACTGTTCCTCGGGTTCGTGCGTGCCCAACCTTATTCAAACACGGGCACCAGAAACCAGTCTGGACCAGGAAGCAGGGATGCAGGATGACCCTACATCTCAGTTTGCCCCCAGACAGTTCTAGTTTATACCTACTGTCCCAGAATAATTATTAACAGTATTCCTTTCACTCTCAAAAGCATCCCAGTGTAGTTAATAAATCATCCAGTCAATCTACTAACCCCCCCAAATAACCAATTATTTGAATGACCCCTTCCCCAAATGATCAGTTTGCCTAAGGTGATGATGTGTTTTTAGCTTTCCAGTTAACTGGTTTTCATTTTGCTTTCATGGTATCATCTTTAAAAATGTTTTGTCTCTTCCCCAGTTCCCTAGCACTTGAGCTGGAAACAAGTTCCTGTCCATCTGTGCCTCAGTTTCCCCCCCTCTGCCTCTAATTCTGTCTCTCAGTTTCCAGTAGCAACAGCAAGGAGCTGGAGCAGAAAAAAGTTGAGCGTATTCTTATGAATATATTCTCCTCATAAATACATTGTTTTCTGAATATATTCAAAGAAAATATTCTTTTATGAATATATATTCCTTATAGTG
Organism: Canis aureus; assembly: GCF_053574225.1. Classification (NCBI taxonomy): domain Eukaryota; kingdom Metazoa; phylum Chordata; class Mammalia; order Carnivora; family Canidae; genus Canis; species Canis aureus. The sequence continues at coordinate 54,838,846 of NC_135615.1, forward strand.
TCTTCTTGCCTATATTCTTAAATGTGAAGAGTTCATATAAATGCATTATCCTTATGAATAAAGATAACTTAATGAAAAATATATTTGTAACAATTCTTCCCATTCAAGAACATATCCTTGTGAATATATATTTTGTGGTCCTCCATACTCCCCAAGCTCTTCAGCCTGACTAGGGAAAAAAACAGTTGAAAAGTCCTTAAAATGTTGGTAGAAAATCAAAATGAAAACCAAAACTAAATAGTATAGATGACACAAATAAGCTTCACGGGTCAGTCCTCTGATGAATCTGGCCATGCAATGAATTAGCTTGCAGCAAACTGGTTTTTAATTGACTTTTAGCAACCTGACATGTAGCCTTCCTGACCAGCCCATCTAAACCAAGTCTGCCATTACCCTACCCATGACCTCGACTCCACCAAATTTCTCTCTCAGATGACTTGTTTCATTTCTTCATAGTTCTGGCAAAACCAAACACAATGACGTTTTCCATTAGCCCACTTAGAATAACCTCACCGGGGCCAGGGCCTCTTTGATTCTGTTCACCAGTGATCCCACAGTCCCATGACAATCCCTGGCACATAAGTAGACCCTCAATAAATATTTGGTAAACAAACCAACAACGAGTGAATGGGTGAACGAATGCACAAGGGATCCCAAGAGAATCTCTAGATTCATGACAAACAAAAAGAAATAGAAATTGTATCCTAATCCCCACCTCAGTTTTGATAACCACCATCCCAATCCTCCTCCTTTTTCCTTGAAAAAATAAACAGAAGTTATTAGGCAAAACTTTTTAGAATTGGGTATAAAAACAAGGTGGGGGCTGGACAAGTGATTGAAAAAATGAACAAGGTTTAAACCATCCTTTGATCAGACGGAACCTGTTTGGCCACGTGAAATCAGAATACGCTGAAGAAAATCTCTACCCCAGATGTTACAACATTGCCCATTTAGGACAGCGGGACTTGAGAGCAGATGGCGGTGAGTCAGGATTTAACAAAGACCTTAATGGCTCTCCTGCCAGCCCCTGGGCCATCATTTGCATAGGAAGCAGATTTGGCTTGGCTGCTGATGGTGATCGCCTCTCACCCACTTGGACATGACCTCATTTTCATGTCTCCATTTTCCATCTCTGCCATATGCAGTCACAACCTTCTGGGAAATACTGTGCCACAAAATATGAAATAAAAGCAAGTCCTGATCATTTGAAACACTCTTTTAATTGTCATTTTACTGACATACCTTCTCATTAGAAATTCATTTTTAATCATTCCAACACATCAGAATTAGTGTGACATGGTTTCCTTTTCACCTATTTAATACCTCAAGTCAGAAGCTTACAGCATCACATCGGGGCAATTATAGGAAGAGAGGCCATTTTAAAGATGCATATAATTTTATTGTGGATCCGCACTGTTTATGAATTCGGTTTATAGGCCTCACCTTGACTCTAGACGCACTTTTAATCATCAGAAGGAGAGAAGAAAGACATTTCACAAATGAAAGCATAACCTCTTTCTCATTCGGAAACAAATCACCCAACCCTAACAAACGCAAAGGCATTTATTTGCACTTAGATGATTTACCTGGGGGGTGGCGGGGGACAGGAACAAGGTCTTCATTTATCTGCTATTTCAACTCACTGAGATCCAGCCAACAACGTATTTCCTCAGGAAAGGACAGGAGACAGAGGGGCTGGAGAGTGATATTATTCACTGTACTTTCTGAGAGCAGGAGTTCAAGGGACACAGCAGGAATCTTGGAAAGTCTCAACTTTCTTGCTCTCAAGTCCCTCAGAATCACCCAATCCAAAGTTCTAATAACCACGGCCCATCAGTTTCCAGCTCTCAGATACCCACAGTTCCAAGCCAAGTCCTTAAGCCTTAGCCTACCTCCTCCTTCGATTCTAAAAATCTTGAGAGTGAATTAATTTATCAAAGGAGGAAAAGTAAATCATATCATACGCATTCGAACCAAGTCCCCTATTTCATAATATTAGCTAAAAATGTTATTCAAAACTTATTAAAGATGGTGAATTCTATGTTTTTAATGAAATAAAGTAGAATAGTATAAAATAGAAAACATCAAAGCATGTTACACTGATCAATTTCGGCATCAGATATTACGTGTGTGGAAGTAGATGTGTCCTGGGTCAAATACTAAGTTATTATTAGCAAACACTCATATGATGCCTACCCTGGGCCAGGCACTGTGCCAGGGGCACTTAAATGCATTGACTCATTTAATCTTTCAGATCATCTGATGAGATGGGACTTTTCTTACCCCAGTTTTACAGGTGAATAACTAAAGCTCAGAGAATTTCCGTAGTACACCCCTGATGGTCGCACTAGCAGCAAGTGGCAGAGACAGGATTTGGACCTGGGCGATCTGGCCCTGGAGTGTATGATCTTAACACTATAACAGCCCACCTCTTCTGAATTTATTTCTTGCTATGGGTTTTAGTTGGGTTTTTTTTTTAAGTTTGATAAATACCAACTTAAGGGGGTTTTATAGGATACATATCCCTAGGTTAGTTCCAATTTCCAATAGTCTATGCGATTACCTTATATCATCAGATATGATCTAATGTTTTGCTCAGGAAATATGGTCCTGGTGTCATATATTCCACTGTCACTAGTGACCCCACCCTTGCCACCAGTCATAAACCAGAGATCTTCCGCCTTGGTCACCCGGTGCAATGGGCTAATGCTGGTTCTTATGCTCAATGATCCCAAACCACATGGTGCCAGAGTTAATTAAAAAAAAAAAAAAAAAAAAAAAAAAACAACAACACAGCCATTTATTTCTGTCTGGCAAAACTATAAGCATAAGCAGTGAAACCTAAAGCTTTTGAGAGACTAGTTAGTCTTGGAGGGGTGGGGTGAAGGGAGGGGAGGAGCTACAGAATCAAATCATAAAATAACCACCACACGGTTTATTTTCCTTATCCTAGTCTACAAAGACCTGGGCTAACTACAAGGAGATCACATAATCCAAGGAAAACATCCTTAAACTTCCAGCCACAAAATCTGACCTCTGCTCTGCCAACATTATGTAATTTAGGCAAATCACTTGTTCATAGTAGCTCACCCTAGTTAGGATTTTATGCTGTCCAGAGCTCGCCAACAGCCACTCTCTGAGGAGGGTAGAGATGGCTATTAGAGAAAGGGCGCTTCCGTTCTCCTTCCTCAAGCTTCTCCCCTCAGCCTACCTCCCTTCCCCCCTCCCCTCCTTGGAGGTCAGAGCTCAGAGCTGGTCACTGGGGACGCTTGACTAGTAGGCAGCCGGAGGTCAGGGCCCTGTGACCTCCTACTGGGGAGCTCAGCTAAGGCATCCTCTTCTCTGTTGTTCCCTGAGGAGGTACTCTCAGAGCCCCTCTGAAACCCCCACTCTGATCCTCTGGGTTCCCTGTACCACTTCTGTGGACCATCGCCCTGCCTCTAGGTGCTGCTTGACTCCCAACAGCTAAACCTGCAATCTTCTTCATGAACTGGGAACCACTTCACCTGGATGTACTTAGGGCCACAGGTGTTGAGGAGCTCATGTAGCACCCTCACAGCCCACCCTGGGCCAGCTCCACCAGTGACCAGATGGGCGGGAGTGTGAAACCCAGCTCCCCAGCTCAGGTGAAATTAATTCTGAGGGATCGGTTACACTCCAAGCCCTCACATCATCTGGCATCTGGCAGTTCTCCTGGAACGGTACCTGTGCTTGGCTTCACCTCACCTGTTCCCGCTGCCCACCCCCTTGCAGTACCCCCCACCTCACCTCTCCCCCACGGGGGGCACTTTACTTCATTTGACCCCAAGTTGATCTGTAGCCTAGCCTCAGGGTCTCCTTCCAGGAACTTGACCTAAGCTCTCTCCCTGTTGCAGGTCTAGGCCTATCTGAAAAGATTTTTCTCTGTTTGGTTCCCTCTTCACCAGCAAGTACGTTAGGTCAGGGCCTGTTCCATGGAGGTGATGGCCATGTTAGATTCAAGGAAATAGAAGCCTCATGTAAGTCTTCAGGCCATAGCTGAATCCTCCAACTCAGCTTCTACCAGAACCATGCACTGGAGAGGACTATTCAGATGGTGGGGCTTTGAGATCCATTTAGCTACTGTTCTTGAAAAAAAAAAAATTATTTATTCATGAGAGACAGAAAGAGAGAAAAAAGCAGAGGGAGAAGCAGGCTCCATGCAGGGAGCCCAATGTGGGACTCAATCCCAGATCTCCAAGATCATGCCCTGGGCCAAAGGCAGCACTAAAACGCTGAGCCACCTGGGCTGCCCCCCAGCTACTGTTCTTAAACAGCAACCTCAGCTAGAAAACTGAGGGGAGAAGTGGTGATATCGGTATTCCTGGTCCCTTGGCCCTAAAATTGTCATAATAGCAACAACGACCTCACCTCCAGCTTCCTACTATGTTAACAGCCTTTGAGATGGCCAAAGTTATCCCATAGAAGCCTAAAAGTGGGAAGAGAACTTTAAGATCTATCTCTTAGTCTACAGATAAGGCACAGGGGCTAGGGTGGAAATAAAACCAGGTGTTTTCCCAAGGTTCCATCATTGACAGCAAAGCTCTTCGATAAATCTAGATCTCTAGGCTCAGAGAAGGGCAGTGAGTGCTGGCCACCCAACTAGTCCACAGAACCAGAGGAGGGGAGGATAAGTGAGTTGACTGCTGTCTTCCCAAATCCTGCCCCCTGAAAGCATCTCTGAGTATCAATAAATACATTCATGACAGCTGATGGGTTTGAACTGCTTGATCTTTCCCCCATTAAGATAAACAACATGAAAGGTAGATTAACTCCCATCATCTGCTTGAAAGAAAGCATAATCAATATCATCAGTTCATTCAGGAGATTCTTAGTTATCTCACACTACATATACCCAGATCTAGTACAGCATCTGCCATACAGTAAGCACTCAGATCACTTTTTTGGGAAATTCAATGGACAAAAATTCATATTGCGCACTTGGCTATGATTGCAATGATCCTCAAATTTATTCATGGTAATACCTTAATAGAGTTATGGCAAAATACCATGAAATGGGGGCACCTGGGTGGCTCAGGTGGTTAAGCGTCTGCCCAGGGCCCTGGGATCAAGCCCTGCATTGGGCTCCCTGCTCAACAGGGAGCCTGCTTCTCCCTCTCCCTCTGCCTGCTGCTCCCCCTGCTTGTGCTCTCTCATGCTTCTGTCGAATAAATAAATAAAATCTTTTTAAAAATACCATGAAATGTTGATACATTTAATTCCGTCACACAAATTATAAACAATTTTACTCGCAGTAAAACACTGCCATAAATATATTTTATATTTCTGCCTTCAAGATATAATAACACACTTACACTTTAAGGATTTCCTTTACAGGTATGTGTTTTCTACTCCACTTATTCATAGTTTACTCAGCAGCCAGCCCTCAGTGCCAGTGAAGCAATATAATCAAATGCAAGAAGTTTTTCAAGTGAGAAAATATTCCATTCGTTAATTTACTTTTCCTCAAAAGTAGAAAAGCAATCACTATTATTTGACTTCTCCGTGAACCAATGGTCCAGTTTATAGGACAGCACTGTTCCTTGAGAACGTCAGTTTAGAAGCACTACACTACCAGTTTTCACATGATTGAACTCTACCACAAGTTGGTATTAGGCAATCTTAAGACAATCAGTATCCGGCCCATACATATTTAACTGCTATTGATTCCAAAGCAGGGAAAACTTACAGTCACAAGCACATAGAAAGGCTGAAATAAGAATTCAGGTATAAACCTAAAGACCTCAGCAGAACACTAAAGACCTCAGCAATGTTTAGAAATTGGGAAATTGGACATTAAATGTAGGTCTTCCCTACAGGCAATAAATTTGTCAGATTTCTAAAAAGGGACCTTTACAGTATATTCATGAATAGAGTGAGTGAATACTCTTTAAATGTCTTCAGATTTTAGATGCAATTCCATAAATATATGTCAGAAGGGGAGCAACATGTCTAAGAGCACAAGCAAAGGGTAGAGAAGGAAGAAATCATGGCATCTAGAGCTTTCCCTTTATTAAGATAGTGCCGAAGATCAGACATAGGAGGTTGGGAAGGGGAGAAGGAATACAAACTATGATGTAACTGAAGGCAACCCAGGCCTGAGAGTGAGTTCTGCAGGGCCACCGACAGCCAAACCCATTGAGTTCAACAGGCAATAACTGTCAAGGTCCATGCTATGTGCTGAGGATAAGATGAATATAACACCACTCCTGTCCTGACTCAAAACCAAATTGAATAATCACTAAGAGGACACTTAGAGGAGAGAAGGAATAATAAAAGAGTAGCTGAGGAGCCTTTGGGAGTTCAGATGGAAATCCCTGGGGCTTTGTCTTGGTGCCGGGTAGGAGGAGACAAGATGATTTCACTGTGTTTCACTACAAGACTCTAGGCCTCATTTGCAGTAGCTGACAGAGCCCCTGCCACCCTGAGTCTTTAACTAGCAGTCATTCCCTGTGGTAGCATTAAGGAGCAAGACAATGGACAAAATCATACGCTGTAAGAAATTATTGCAGATTTATTGCAAGCATTATTATCCCCACTGACAAAAGACAAAAGTGGGGCTTAAGAAAAGTTAATACCTTGAGTACTTTTCAAAGCTATCAAATGAAAAAATTAGCCACCAAAATCACTGCCTATCTTAACATCAAATTCTAATCTCCACCCTACTCCCCACTGCCTCTTTATGTAGTAATGTGGCTGACTATATAACCCTTTTTCCCCATGAGACCCTCCCCACCCCCAGAGGACAGCAGGGAGACTATATTGATTTATGGTCAACAACTAAGAATGAGACAAGAGGCCATGAAATTGCAAACATGACTTAACTATCTTTGGCCAGAGAAGTGGGATCCCCAAACACTATCATCCCAGACACCCCTCAAGGGAATGAATGCCAAAGCCGAAGGCTCCCTACATCAGGCCACATTGCAGGTGGTTTTCACGCTGGCTTCAGCTGGTGGACTTGGAGATTCCAGAGACACGGGCTGTGGACTATAACCATGCTTTAGAAATCCGGCTGGTGTCTATTAAGGTTGTTGCATATGTTCAGTGTTTCACCTCATTTTATGAAATTAGCCTTTCTGTTTTTATTCACAGGTTTCTCTCTGCCTAGAATATACACTAGTGTCCATGAGGTTGCATTGGGGAAGAATCAGAAACAGCTACTTCACTGTACAGATCCCTTCTCTCATTGCATGCCTATGTAGGCCCTCTTCCAGGCACAGGGGCTAGGGTGGAAATAAAAAAGGAAACATTGCTAGTGTCATGAAACTTCCTTCCTATCCAATGAAGAGAAAGATAATAAATAAGCAAACAAAGAAAGATCATTTTAGATGGCAATAAACACCATGATTTAAAAAAAAGAGGCTGAAAAAAAAATTAAAAAAAGAGGCTGGAGGAATGCAAGAGAGATGGGAGAGGTAGTGTCAGTCAAGACAGGCTGATCTTGGGAAGCCTGAAAAGGGAACGTTTAATTAGAGACACAAACCATCATCCCCCCTTTGAGTTCTATGATTGGTTAGTAAGTCAAACTTACAGTGCCCTGCTCCTCCTTCCTTCCTGAAGAACTCCTTTCCCAAAGAATCCTAATCCTCATATACGGACTCCTTGGGCCATCCTGCCCTACCAATTTATCACACAAGCCCCAACATGTGCAGATCCCCCTTAGACAAAAGCTGGCATCTCCATCATATCAGGAACAGCATCAATACTTCTACCATTACTGCAGGACTACACATCTACTTACCGGCCGCAACTCAAAAAAGAAACAGAGCTCAGGCAAGAGCAGGTGGGTAGACTTCCAAAACCAAAATAAATAAAAGCAGATTTGATCAAGTATCTCAAGGGCAAAAAGAAGAGGTCTTCTTTCCCCCCTCTTTTTTTTTTTTTTTTTTTTTTTGCCTAACAACCAAGATCTATGCTAGCAGGTGATAGGACTCTTTAAGTAGAGTCAATGAGAAAATTAACTCTCACAGAGTGAAATCTGATTTTTTTCAAGATATCTAAAGGCAATATAAAAGAAAGCATAAAAGGGAAGTAAACATGGTAAGCTGCCTGTGAAGTCATGACCTCTCAGCATCCTTTCTCTCTCCCTTACCCCCAGGTCTTGGAGCTGCCACCTTCTCCTCCCCGACAAAAGGAAGGCCAGGAAGAGACTACCTGGGATTAACTATCTATGATAAATGTTGGGGCTTAAGAGGAATGAGGGCAAGGAGAAATGGAGACTTCTGGAAGAAAGGAAGAAAGAGAGGGGTCTGGCCCAAACGCTCTATCAGCCAAGGGAATACATACCCACATGGGAGCATCCCAAAGGTCTGCTCAGAGACATTCTTGGTGGTACACAGGGCACGAAGATGAGTCATTCAACCCCAGGCTGCAGCCCCTCACACTGCACTTTCACCCCCGCTACAATTTCACATGCTGTACATCCTACCATCATAGACTTAGAGTAAGGAGCTGAAAGAAATTTCTTTGGGGTTCATGTGCTTGTGCTAACTGACCAGAAAGGGAAGTAGACCACTCCTCACTCTGCTCCACAGCCCCAATCCCTATTGGTGCCTGACATTTCTTCAGTGGCAGAGAGAACCTTTGCAGTCCTCACTGGCCAGGGTAAAGTTGGTTTCCATGACCTTCCTCCTCAACCTCAGCAAAGACCCACAAATTACCACCTCTCCCACTCCATTCAACTCCACCCCTTGACTTGCCCTCCCCCAGCCCAAAATAGACTAGTGACAGGTAACAACATTTTCATCATCATAATCATTGGCATCATAATCTTTTGTCCCCCCATTCTCTTCCCATTTTATAGATTCAGTGTGATTATGCGATTTTCTTTTTGTGTTGTTTCATTTTCCTGGGAATCAGTCCACATTTTATTTTATAGTCCATTCATGTAAGTTCCTGCGTTTCCAAGATAACCAGATCCCTTTCCACTTAGCATGCCTGGTAACAAAATTTTAAAAATCTACTCTGGCTTCAAAAGCAAGGTAGACTGAGACACAACAACTCTTCTTTCCCTTTGTTTTGTTTTGTTTTTTAAGATTTTAAGTAATCTCTAAGCCCAACATGGAGCTCAAACTCACAACCCTGAGACCAAGGGTCACACACTCCACCAACCAGAAAAAGAACTTGGATTGACAGGGAGATTGGAGCGGGTGTGGGTGGGGAACAGTTGTTCTTTTAATCTCTGGATTTGATGATTTAATGTTGGGGGAGAACTGACTTTTCATTGTTTAAGATCTGACGTCTAGGGGCGCCTGGCTCTACCAGCCAGCCAGTTGCCTCCCTTCTTTCCCTTTAGTATTGCAGAAGACAGAACAGCATAAAATAGAATCACACACCTTTTACAACGCAGGGTGTGAGGCATATTGTTTTTGTTAAAATCAAATTTGGGACATAGGGAGAATAAGAAGTTTCAAAACTTAAGATATCTAACATGTCCCAATGCCACCTTTGTCTTCTAACCAACCACCAGATTGGTACATTCAAATTCAATGCCTTGGAAAAAAGAACAGAGAAAAGTCAAAGATCATTTTAACTATGAAACTTGTGGCTTCTTGGGCTACTTCTGTAAGAACTACTTAAATAACCTAAAATTGTAAAAATGAGTTCCTATTAACAGGAGATGAAAATATAGGAAGCACCTGGAGAAAATTCTTGCCTCGGCCAGGGGAAATTTAAGCCGCAGACAATCCACAGTGCTGGCACATGGCAGAGCTGAAACACAAACTTTGAACCTCTAAAATTCAAATCCTGTTCATCTTCCCACCACACCACTAGAGCAGACCTGACTTCCATGCAGGAGGTCAGAGGTGGTGCTGAAGAAAGGGCGGCCCCGAATCTCTCAGCCACTCATAGCAACAGCTCCCCAGACCGCTGAGCAAAACTACTCTGCTCTCCAACATCCTCCCCTCCACCAGCCATGAGATCTTTTCCTTTTATTTTTTTTAATTTTTATTTATTTATGATAGTCAGAGAGATAGAGAGAGAGAGAGAGAGAGAGGGGGGCAGAGACACAGGCAGAGGGAGAAGCAGGCTCCATGTACCGGGAGCCCGACGTGGGATTCGATCCTGGGTCTCCAGGATCACGCCCTGGCCCAAAGGCAAGCGCTAAACCACTGCGCCACCCAGGGATCCCAAGATCTTTTCCTTTTAAAGATTTTATTTGAGAGAGAAAGAGTGTGTGCTCAAAGCCAGGGGTAGGGTTGGGGGGAAAGCAGACTCCCTGGAGCAGGGAGCCCGATGTGGGGCTCGATCCCAGAACCCCGGGATCATGACCTGAGCTGAAGGCAGATGCTCAACCAACTGAGCCACCCGGGCACCCTTAGACGTCAGATCTTAAACACAGTGAAAAGTCAGTTCTCCCCCAACATTAAATCATCAAATCCAGAGATTAAAAGAGCTGTTCCCCACTCACACCCGCTCCAATCGCCCTGCCAATCCAAGTTCTTTTTCTTTTTTCAACCTCCCTCTCTCACCAGCCCTGATTTCTATCACCTCAACCTTAATAGGATTTCTAATTGTACCTGGATGGGATATTCCAGTGTTGACTGGAAAAAAGTAAAATCATGTGACCAAGCCACGGTTAGTCCCAGCTCCTAGAAATGCCACCACCCTCTAAAAAATGCCAGTACCCCAGCCTCAGGCTTCCATAGGTTTGGAGGGCCTGCCTGGGATCCAGGGGCACACAGAGCAAAGCAGCAGGAGTAAGCCCCTAAAGGCCCTGCAACACGGTCAGCCCAGCACTTCAGGATAGTGACCACACGCCCTCCCGCTGGAATCTCAGTGGAGCCCTCAGGATGCCAAACCTGCCCTTACTATTTAGAGGCCCCAAATTGTAACCTTTAAGAACCCAATCCAAACGGAGAGCATGAACCTCAAACACATACAGACTGGCCTGACACAACCTGAAAGTTGTTTGTTCACTTGGAGACTCCTTGTATAGACTTTATCTTTTTAAGATTTTATTTGAGAGAGAGAGAGAGAGAGAGAGAGAATGCACACCCACATGAGTGAGTGAGAACATGAGCAAGGAGAGGGGTAGATGGAGAAGCAGACTCCCTGCTTAGCAGGGAGCCTGATGCAAGACTTGATCCCAGGACCCCAGGATCAAGACCTAAACCAAAGGCAGATGCTTAATCAACTGAGCCCCCCAGGAGCCCCATATTCCACTTCTTGAATGCCCCCAAACTAGCCCATAAGTTGGCAGATTTAATTTCACTTTTCAAGAGAGATTCCCGCCCCCCACCCCACACACACACAAAAACGGCACCTTCTGAACAAAAGTGCCCACGTTCTGAGTAGCTCTAAAAGATCAGATTTAAGCTGTTAAGAGACAGCCATCGGCCCCCCTCCAGCTCTCCTTGGGGGACCTGCCCGTGTAATGGTCCCTCCCAACTGCAGATAATTCAAACATCCTCTCACCCCAGACCTGCAAAGCTAAAAGGCAAGGCACAGGCATACAGATGGGGCAGTGCCACTCCACTGTGTCCTGCCTTCCACCTGGCTCAGGCCTGCTCACCTGCTGCCTGACCTGCAGGGGGCTGGGCCAGGCCTCAAAAGCACACACACTCTGCGGCTGCTGGAGAACCTACTTCCCCACTCACCCCCGCGGCTGAGGAGGGGCACCCAGGCTACGCTGGTGCCCTTGGAGGGGAAGCTGACATGGAGAGGATTTCTGGAAGGACTCCCTTCTCCAGCAGGGGCTCCACCTTTATCCCTGTGAGGTGCCAGCTCTCTTTCTCTCCAGCAGCAAGGCACCACTGCTCCCTGCTTTCTTCTCTGCCTCTCAGCCCATCACAAGTGCAGCAGGAATGAAAGTTTGTTTTGTCTTTCCTTTAGGATGTTGTCCCAAAATTGGAGTTGCTAAGCTCAGAGATATGTATATTTTAGAGACTTCGGGTACCTACGGCCAGGTTGCCCTCAGAATGAACACATATTTGCCTTCTTGCCTCGCCTGCCTTTGGAGAACCCCTTCCCTTTCCATAGTAACCCTACCCAGAACCCTACCCAGAACTCTTCCCATTCCACAGTAACCCTACCCAAACCCTACCCAGAACTCTTCCCATTCCATCATAACCCTACTTAAAACGCTACCCAAAACCCTTCCCATTCCATAGTAACCCTACCAAAAACCCTACCCAGAACTCTTCCCATTCCATAGTAACCCTACCCAAAACACAGAGCTCAGATAGACCTCATCCAGCTCCCTGGCTCCAGAGCTCAGATGCTAACCTGGCCTGGCCAGTAAGAGGACTCCATCCCCTGACCCGGTGAGTGGTTCAGGGAGGGACACATAACCCAAGCCAGGCTAACTGGAGATTCCTCAGGACTTGTGCTGGAGATACTTCAAAAGATGCTCACCACCCACAAATCTACAGACAGAAGTAGACGGGCATAGCAGTTGCCTGGGATTGAGGTGTCAGCTCAGGAGGAGGAAGGGAATGAAGAGTACGAACTGGTATGGGGTTTCTTTTACAGTGATGAAAATGCTCTAAACCTGGTTGTGACAGTTGCACAGCTCTGTGAATATGTTAAAAATCATTTAACTGTGCGCTTGAAATGGGTGAATTGGGATAGTATACGAATATCTCCATAAAGCTGTTATTTAAAAAAAAAAAAGACAGAGAGAGAGAGAGAGATGCTCTCACTGTCCACCCCCCTTCTCTAGAACAGCAAGCAGTAAGAGACTGTAAATTCGAGTCTATAGCAGTTACCTCTTTACCACGTAGAGAGTGCCTGCCCGAGAACATAGCCATGGAGACGCGAGGTAGAGGCGCAGAATCATTTGAACTCCTGGATCCAACTTTGCATAAAGCCATTCCCATTCCTTGAGCTTCTCAATGCATAAGCCAAAAGAATTCCCTCTTTTGTTTAAACTAAACTTAGTTTCTCGAACTAGCGGTGGTGGAAAGGGAGGTGGGCAGGGGGTGGGGGTGACTGGATGACGGGCACTTGATGGGATGAGCACTGGGTGTTTTCTATATGTTGGCAAATTGAACACCAATAAAAAATAAATTTATTAAAAAAAAAAAAAAAAACTTAGTTTCTGTCACAACCAACAAAGTCCTGGTGTAGCTTTCCCAAAAGGATGTCAAACGCATTCCTCACCAGCTGTAAATGAGAGCGTCCAGCCCCCCAAACCTCCTACACAGAGAATTATCTTTCGTAATAGCTTTGTTCAAGGAGAGGCAAAGAAATAATTACAAATCTTAGACTTCTAGCAAGGTTGAACATTAATATCAGACTTTATTTTTTTCCTTCATTAAATTGCCTATTTTTTCCATGAACTATGCATAGGATAATGTGGTCTATGACTATTTTTCCTAGTTACCACTTGCCTTTTGAGTTTTATGATACTTTTTATATGCAGAAGTACTTTATGCATAAAACCTGTCAAATTTTTCCTTGTAATGCTATTGTTTTACTTTCAGGAAGCCTTTCCCCATCCTAAGATTTAAAAATTTTCTCACAATTTCATTTTTGAATCGAATACCTTGATCCACCTGGTATTTTAGATTATAACAAGAGCTTAGCATGAATTTTTACTCAAAATAGTTCTCTAGTTGTCCCAGTATTCAGCAAATAATTCTCTTTTTTTCCCCAACTTATTTATGAGGGCTGTTTATATCAGGTATTAGATTCATTAACATAGCAGAGGTTTTTTTTTTTTTTTTTTTTTTACTCTCTATGTGATTATGTTGAACTGAGTACCAATCTTGAGCAATTATTCTGCTATTTTACCTACTATAACCTTGTATTACAGTTTCAGGTATTTTTTATTGTGAAAAATATATATATAACCTCATGAAATTTACCATTTTTAAGTGTATAGTTAAGTATATTCACAATATCGTACAACCATCACCACCACCCATCTCCAGAATTTTTTCATCTTCCCAATTGAAAATCTGTACCCATTAAATACTAATCCCCTACTCCTCCTCCCTGCAAGGCCTTGACAACTACGATTCTACTTTCTGCTTCTATAAATTTGACTATTCTAGATACTTCATACAAGTGGAATCATATAGTATTTGTCCTTTTGTATCTGGTTTATTTCACTTAGCATAATGTCTTCAAAGTTCATCCATATTATGGCACGTATCCGAATTTCATGGCTTTTTAAGGCTGAATAATATTCTATTGGATGTACATATCACACTTTGTTTATCCATTCATCTATCGATGGACACTGGGTTGTTTCTACTTTTTGTCTATAGTGAATCATGTTGCTTGAACACTGGTGTACAAATATCTATTTGAATCCCTTACTTTCACTGATTTTATGTATATTCCCAGAAGTAGAATTGCTGGATCAAATGGTAATTCTATGTTTAATTTTTGAGGAACTGTCAGACTGTTCTCCACAGCAGCTGCACCATTTGACATTCCCACGAGCAAAGCACAATGGTTCTAATTCCTAAACATTCACACCAACACTTGTTTTCTTTTTTTGATAATAGCCATCCTAATGTGTGTGAAGTGGTGTAATACATTTTAATACATGATAGTACAAGTGTTCTCTCATTATGATTCTTTGTCAAAAAAATTTTTGACCATTCTTTTTTTCTCCCAGAACAATTATTTTTCAGTCCCCCCACAAAGATCTTATATGAAAAATAATTAGAATTCTATTAAACTTACTTTGAAAAAATTCACAGAATTCATATCTCTAAAACATTGAACCCTAACCCCTCCCAAAGAAATAAGATCTTATTTCCCTTAGGAAAGTTTTAGCTTTCTTCATGTTAGACCTAAGCATTTCTTGTTAAGATTATTGGTAGGTACTTCATATTTCTATGCTATTGTGAATGGAATAATCAGCCTCTTTTTAGAAAACAATTTTTAAAAGAAGCCCCATAATCAACAATAACACTTATTTATGAAACACCTGCTATTTTAAGATCAGTGATAAAGGTCAACAGTGCCTATCTTCTCCATGGAAATTTACCATAGCGGGGGTGGGGGGAAGCATTGGTTAAAACTTCACTGGATTGCCTCTTTTAAAGGTACAGAGCATCAATCTTGAGGAGGCAAGTAAAATTGTGGGTAATTTAATGTTTAATCAATGTGTGTTATAGCTATCATTAATTTTAGGTCAAATTTATGATGCACAAGTTTTCTTGTGTCCTGCATGTACCTTACACTACACTGGCCTTTCCTTGTGGATTTATACCCATTTTATTACTTCATTAATTTACCATTTAAATTATTACTGAAGTTTACACCTGTATTTTTCCTCTCCAATATATTTATATATCTGTGATTTATTTACTATTAACTCTTCAGTCGGAAAAAACAATCTTTAATTTTACTATAGCGCCTAGGAGGAAATATGATTCACTTTATAACAATTTACTTTAAGACATTCCACTCCACTATGCAGTTTCCTGGCTCATTGCATAGGAAAGCTTTTACTAATAAAATTCTTCCCTTGTTCAGGGAAAAATGTCAAACTCTATTCTAGGTGCGGAGTGCAGAGCGGCTATATAATACACATCACACATCAAATATACATAGTTTGAAAACTCTATGCCAACAAATTGGACAACCTGGAAGAAATGGATAGATTCCTAGAAACATATAAACTACCAAAACTGAAACCGGAAGAAGAGGAAAACTTGAACAGACCAATCAATAACCAGCAAAGAAATTGAATCAGTAATAAAAAAAATTAAAATAAAAAAACCTTCCAACAAACAAAAGGAAAAAAAATACATGGTTTATGAAATCAAATACACACAATGTAGTCCTCTGAAAATGTTTGAAAGTTTTCCTGTCGTCTGCCAAAAATGGCCTAAGAATGTCAAGACAGAACAAAGATACTACCGAATGCAACTTCCTCCCTGACATTTTTTCTCTGCGACAAGGGAAGAATTTTGTCCCTAGAGGCAAACTGTTGACAGCAATTTGAGTCCTGTTGAGGTACACATCTGCCCTCTGTGCCTCCATCACCCCCTTACCACCATCACATTAAGGTCCATGAAAAGTCCATGAGTTGTGGCTTCTCTGTTTTTTAAGATTCATACTTTTGGCCAAGAAAGAGCAACAAAGGGTATTTTTGTACCAAAGGAAACAAAAAAAAGGAAACAGAAACCCATCCAGGTGAACAGTGGACCTCAGTCAAGTCATTATAAACCTCCTGGCTGATGCCACCTATTTTAATAAACTTGTTCTCCTCCCCCACCAGTAACTGCACTCTCTTTCCAACCCCTCATTTCATTTATGCACACAAATAGGTCAAGCAGCAATAATATAAACTACTCAGAGTTAGATCCAAAAATGACCCAACTACTATAGGCGATTCATAGCATTTCTTTTCCATGCTGCTACTGGGTCTCTTCTGATTATTAAAGTCTCCATCTTCAGAAGAAGGCTGATTACATTTGGGATATACATTCCAATTTTGAACCTTGGAATATGATATATTTTGTTTTCCAGATACAGTAGTACCATTATTTATTGCTCTGAGGGAACAGATAGTATCACTTATTACTGATCAGGAAAAAGAAAAAAAGATCCAAGTCAACCATTAACTTGCTTTTAGTGCTCAACCCTTTATAAAAATAACTACCAAATTGTATCTATTTTTTGGCTGTGGGGTTGGAAGGGCAATTTCAAACTAATGACTACTGAGTGGAATAAACCAGGGAGGAAAGTCCTATGAAAGATTCAAACCCGTCTCTTCCACTTCCAACCATTCTAGTTAACAGAAAATCTTGTGTCTCCACTAAATTGTTTCCATGCTCTGTTCTTGCAACCCAATCCGATCAGGTAGTATTTTCATGAAATAACCTTGGTACTGTACAATTTGACTTGCCTAAAAGCATAATAAAAAGAACCTCAACTTGAAATATAAAAATGGCTATTGTATAAAGACAAGTAAACAACATAAATAAAGCTTAAGGCTTAGGCTCAACCATGAGCTGTAAACTTGAGGGGGGGGTGGAGGGCAAAGGGAGGGGAGGAGAGAGAATCCGCAGCATGCTCCACACTCAGCACAGAGCTCAATCTCTTGATCCTGAGATCATGACCTGAGACAAAATTGAGAGTCACACACTTACCCAACTGAGGCACTCCAGTGCCCCAAGCTATAACCATTTTTATGTCAACATCTCTTTTAATGGGACGCCTGGGTGGTTCAGCGGTTGAGTGTCTATCTGCCTTTGGCTCAGGGTGTGATCCTGGAGACCCAAGATCGAGTCCTGCATCTGGCTGCCTACAAGGAGCCTACTTCTCCCTCTGCCTGTGTCTGTGCCTCTCTCTGTCTCTGTCTCTCATGAATAAAATCTTTTTTAAAAAAATCCCTTTTAAGAAAAGTTTTATACAATCAACACCTCTAAGTAACTTGCATCATCTCTGTATTGTCAGAATAGGCTAAATTCTGCTATAGTAACAAATCATCCCAAAATCTCAACGGCTGACAAAAATATGTCAATTTCTAGCTTGTACTATATAACTATCACACGTCAGCTGCAGCTCCGCTCTACGCTGCCTTCATTCTGGGATCTGGGTTGATGGAGTAACCCTCATCTGAAATACTGCTTGTTGTTGAGGAAGAGGGTATCACAAAGAGAGAAGAAAGGATCATGAAGTAGACATTGACTTTTACAGCTTCTGCCCCAAAGCGACACGTGTTACTTTGGCTCACATTTCATGGGCCAAACCAGGTCACAAAAGTCCCCTGAATTAAAGAAGGCAAGGATATGTCATCGTTCCCCCATAACCTCCTAGCTGGTCTCTTTGCCTCTAATCTACTTCCTGCCAAAGCCATCCCCTCCGCACTGCTCCCTGCAGTACCTCTCCAAATCTGACCTCGTTCCTCAACACCCAGAAATTTCTACAGCTGGATTTTTCCCCTCTTGTATGTGCATCACCCCTGGATTGTGTGCCAGTGGGCCGGGAGAGTTCCAGAATAAACACGGTGACTTTCCCAGCATGCTGATTTTCCTTGAAGATTTAGAAATATATACTTTTTTTAATATTTTTTTCTTTATTTATTTATGATAGTCACACACAGAGAGAGAGAGAGAGGCAGAGACACAGGCAGAGGGAGAAGCAGGCTCCATGCACCAGGAGCCCAACGTGGGATTCGATCCCAGGTCTCCAGGATCCCGCCCTGGGCCAAAGGCAGGCGCCAAAGCACTGCGCCACCCAGGGATCCCCTATATATTTTTAAAATAAACCTGAATCTCTTTGGCAATCACGTCTACAGAAAGTTGGTGTTTGAACTGGGTCTCATTGGTTATCCACATCTCCTGGTGCCATGGTGGCAGGCTCATCAGCTCTCAAGGGAGCTTTCATGAAAGAGGCTGCGAAACACAGGGCCTTCATTATCTGGCACTTCCTACCTCTCTAGAGCACCACTGGCCATTATGATCAACAATAACCACATGTGGCTACTGAGCACTTGAATTGTGGCTAATGTGACTGAGGAACTGAATGTTTAATTGTATTTATTTTCATTAAATCTAAATACCCACATGTGGCTAATGGCTAGTGTATTAGCATGGAGAGAAAACATTTCCATCTTTGGAAGGCAGAGTAATGGCCTTGCAAAGACGCCCGTGTCCTAATCCCCAAATCACATGCATATGTTATGTTATGCGGCAAAGGGGAATCAAGGAAACAGAAATGAGTTTGCCAATCAGCTGACCTTAAAATAGGAATATTATCCCAGATTATCCAGATGGATATAATGCAACCACAAAGGTCTTTAACTGTGGAAGACGAGGGGCACCTGGGGGGCTCAGTGGTTGAGCACCTGCCTTCAGCCCAGGGCGTGACCCCGGGATCCCAGGATCGAGTCCCACATCGGGTTCCCCGCAGGGAGCCTGCTTTCCCTCTGCCTGTGTCTCTGCCTCTCTGTGTGTATGTCTCATGAGTAAATAAATAAAATCTCTTTTTTAAATGCTTAAGAGAAGACAGAAGAGTCAGTGTCAGCATGATGTGATGTGAGAAAAATTCAACTAGTTATCGTTGGCTTTGAAGATGGAGGAAAAGACCACAAGCCAAGGCAGGCAGGCAGCCTTTTGAAGCTGGAAAAGGCGAGAACATTCATTTTCCTCTAGAGCCTCCGGAAGGAACAGAGCCCTGGCTGGCTCATTTATTCCAGCCCAGACACATCTACTTTGGACTTCTGACCACCAGAACAGCAAGATAAGGCCATGGTTTTTGCTTTTGTTTTTTCATTTTTAGATGTTATTTATTTATTCATGAGAGACAGAGAGAGAGGCAGAGACACAGGCAGAGGGAGAAGCAGGTTCCATGCAGGGAGCCCGATGTGGGACTCGATCCCTGGACTCCAGGGTCATGACCTGAGTCAGAGGCAGATGCTCAACCGCTGAGCCACCCAAATGCCCTAAGTCCGAGTTGTTTTAAGACATTAAGTTTGTGTTAGTTTGTTACAGCAGCAGGAGAAAACCAGTACACCATTGTTGCAGGAACGTCTTTTAGATAGTGCCATTCTGGAATCATCTCTCATGACTCTGGATGCAGTGACTCACACAGCAGCAACTCTAAATTATCTGTAGTTCTCCATATCCACCACATAGCCTCGTGATGTTCCCTCTACCCAGAACCCCTTCCTCCTCTCCCCTCTCCAGGGATAACTCCCATTCATGTTTTAAGACTTAATTCAGGTGCCAGCTTTTTAAGGAAATCTTCTATTATACCTCCAGTTCTGGCTGGATATGCCTTTTCTGTAGTCTTGAAATCCACACACAGCTCTGTAATAGGTATCAATTTCAGGCAAAATCAGGGACTAATAATACCTATACCTTCATTTTACCTATATCAAACTACACCTAACCTTGAGCACACATCCCAAGGGTCTGGCAGGAAACTCAGAGTCTGTTATTCCCACGGTTTGCCCTCTGGTCCCCTCCAGTCACACAGATCTGCCCACACAGGTGAGTGCCTGGTGGGACACCACTCCCCAGGCCTCATGACCTCTCTCCCATGCCCAGTATCCAGACTGGGTGGACAGCCCAGTACTGGATCCAAGGTCCACGTCTCTCTGTAGATGTGCCCTTTGGCCAACCTCTGAGACAAGCTGCCCTTCCCCAGGGAGCTGGGCCCACCAACCTCCTGTTCCCAGCTTCCTCTAGGACTTCTGTATCTCACCACTCCTTCTCCAGGACTCCTAATTTAGAGTTTTACGAAAAAAGCAGGAAGGAGGAGGAGTGACTTAAAACCTTCCTTGGGAGAAAAGAAAAAAGACACAAAAAGGACATGGCCTCCTGTTTGAAATTGAGGGGGGGGGGGTGCAGGGAATAGAAAGGAAACATCTAGATCTCAAGAAATATCTCAAGAAATATCTCCATTATAAATAGCATTGAGAGCATTAACTCGAAAATGCATCCAAGCAAGAACCATGCAGCCCAAGTCAGAGCGACGTATCAACAGCCGCACCTGAGGACACACTCCATGGTGTCATTCCACTGCACCACCAGCTTCCGGAGCCAAGCATTGGTATCCCCATTCTATAAATGGGAAAACTGACATGCCAGAGTTTTGGCAAATTTACCCAAAGTCACATGGTTATTAAGTGACAGTGTAGGAGTGACTGGGTGGCTCAGTCGGTTAGGTGTCTGCCTTCAGCTCAGGTCATGATCCCCAAGTCCTGAGATCGAGCCCCATGTTGGGCTCCTTCCTCAATCAGGAGTCTGCTTGTCCCTCTGCCCCACTCATGCCCTCTCTCTCTCTCTCAAATAAATAAATAAAATCTTTGAAAAATTAAAAAAATAAATAAAGTTGACAGTGTAGGAGTTCAAACCCAGACCAAAAGCCTTGCACTACTCCGGGCCTAAGTCTCCAGGACAGAGCTGTGCTGTCTCAAGTGGACCAGGCTTGCAGACCCGCACCTGCAAGCCCCCAGGGACTCCTGCTGCCCGCCGTCTTGCTCTGGCTCTAAGTCCAGAACTAACACTCTCTCCTTGTTCTTCCTTAATTCAGCTGAGAGCAGCAGTTGGGTTCAAGCTGCATTTACTAAAACAACCTAGAGCTGGGGAAAAGGAGAAAAGGCCACAGAACAGGATCACACAGAGACATAAAGGAATGCAGCCTCAAGAATTTCAGTGAAAAGTATAAAAGTGCTTTGCTGAGTCCCCATATTTCTTCCAATAAGTGGTCTTGAACCGCAGACCACGTGGTGCAATGGGCCCCCATAGTGCTATTTGTCTAGGCTCCTTCTCTATGGACTTCCCCGCTTCGAGAAGCAAAATGGCAGCTCTGTTTTACTCCTCAAAATGGGAAGGCCATGGGAGTACTCCATCCAAGTCTGCCTTCCAAATTGTAATCAAAGGAGCAAACCCAGCTCCCAGTTTCTCCCCTGGGGAGTCAGGGGCACCCCAAGGAGTGATCCCTCATAGGCCAGCCAGCTATCACCTCCACCCACCCACCCACTCACTGGGCTTGTGACTCACCGCTCAGGTCCTTACTCTCTCCTTCCCCACATGGCCCGCCCTTCAGGGAAGTGGTCTTTTATAATTAGAGTTTTAATATTTAAAATTAGCTTATGCATACGGTGACCATAACACAAATAGAGTGCAGCAGGCTGTTCTCTCACGCAGCCTTTCCTCAGTATTTATACAAGTCTTCCTAATATAGCCGCCTGTTTAATAAGGGTGGTCCAAATCGGTTTTAACTCTTTAGGACCTGGAAGTGTGCCTGGTACAAAAATGAACACGCACTCCCACCTTTTATCTATGGAGACCCCCATCTGGCATTCCTCCAAATGGAAAAAAAAAATTTTAGCAAAGGCCAATAGCAAAATACCATTAAGCACTATTCTTATTTTTGCTTATAAAAATAGGTTTGTTTAGCTTTTTTTGCATTCCAATTAACTAATTTTCCTCCGTAATTAAAAACATCAGTCTATTAGATCATACAGATACCACATTACTGGATTTAGAAAACCATATAATTTCGAAAGGAGCCGATAATATGCGCTAACCCTTAATGTCAAAGACAAAGATTGAAATTCCGTATGAATGCATGAATCCATTAAGCAGGAGTCATTTTCAATTATTAAGCAGCAAAGATCTGTATTCTTTATAGAAATTAGAAATGGCAGAAAATAACATCAACATTCATAACTGCTACAATTAGGACCAATAAAATTTTTAAATCAAATTAAAAGTGGAGTGATGATAATATGAGTAATGAAATTTATGTAGCACCATGTGGCTCTATCTCCTCAGAGAAACCCCTGAGTCCATTATGTTACAGGATGGAGAAATCAGTAGTCACTACTTGCATTTTCCAGGCCATGGCCTAAGGATTCGCCTGCCCCAACAGGGAAATGGATCCAATGCCATCACATGCCCGTGGGTACTGCCTCTCCAATTTCAACACAACACTCAGCCATTCATTTCACCCCAGTTGCTGAGTGTAGCTGGAGGTCAGGGCAGGTCAAGCTTAGGAAATGCCTGCCTTCCTATTGGTGCTGTTTCCCCCTGCATTCACTTGGCTCTGGCGGGTCCCTAAGCTGGGTACCTGACATCCAAGGGAACCAGAGTCAGAGAGGGTTTTAGAAATGAGGAGACCGATTTCTATACTTTAGTACATCTCTGGTGGCTACAAGTATGTGTTTGATAAGGCTTATCCTAAAGATCTTCCCCTGTCTATATAAAGCACATTTCTCATAATCCAAAAATCCAAAATCTGTAATGGTTACTTACCGAACTCAAGGGCCACAAATCACCTTGAGAGTTTGGTGGATGCCTCAAAACTTCTCTCCTAAAAATGCATACAAAATTCACTGAAACATTTTCATTCAACTTCAGGAGATTCATAAACCTATCAAAGTCCAATCAGACTTTTAGGGGACCTATAAACCATTTCCAAGCTCAGAAACCTGCTTCAGGGTCATCTTGTTGTTCCTTGATACACAGGATTAAAAGTAACTGGCTTCCCAGTTGCAGAAAGACAAATACTGTGTGACCTCACATATTTGTGGAATCTGAAACAGTCAAACGCATAGAAGCGTGGAGTGGAATGGTGGTTGCCAGGGGCTGGGAAGGAGGAAATAGGGAGGTGATGGCCAAAGGGTACAACGTTTCAGTTATGCAAGACAAATGAGTTCTGGAGACCAACTAATCAGCACAGCGCCCCTAACTGACAATTCCGTATTGTATACTTATATTTGCTAACAGGGGGGTTCTTATGTTAAATGTCCTTACTGCCTTTCGGCCCGAACCGCCATCTTCCAGTAATTCACCAAAATGACCAACACAAAGGGAAAGAGGAGAGGTACCCGCTATGTGTTCTCTAGGCCTTTTAGAAAACATGGAGTTGTTCCTTTGGCCACATACATGCGAATCTATAAGAAAGGTGATATTGTGGACATCAAGGGAATGGGCACTGTTCAAAAAGGAATGCCCCACAAATGTTACCATGGCAAAACTGGAAGGGTCTACAATGTTACTCAGCATGCTGTTGGCATTGTTGTAAACAAACAAGTTAAGGGCAAGCAAGATTCTTGCCAAGAGAATTAATGTCCGCTTTAAGCATATTAAACACTCAAAGAGCCGAGATAGCTTCCTGAAGCGTGTGAAGGAAAATGATCAGAAAAAGAAGGAAGCCAAAGAGAAAGGTACTTGGGTCCAACTGAAGCGCCAGCCTGCCCCACCCAGAGAAGCACACTTTGTGAGAACCAATGGAAAGGAGCCTGAACTGCTGGAACCCATTCCCTATGAATTCATGGCATGATAACTGTAAAGAAAATAAAAGACCTCAAGATTGTAAAAAAAAAAAAAAAAAAGTCCTTACCTCCACCAAAATAATAATAATTATAAACACAAGGGTGGAAAGAAACGTTGGGAGGAGATGGATAGGCTATGGCCTTCACCGTGGTAATGTTTTCACAGGTGCATACGTATCCCCAAACTCACCGAGTTGTGTACATTAAATATGTACAGCTTCGTACATGTCACGCATACCTCAATAAAGTGCTTTTTGCAAAAAAACAAAAGTTTAACTAAATTAACCAGCTTCCCACCTAGAAGTTAAAGTGCAAAGTTAATATTGTTTATTAATGCTATTGTGCATATTGGGGCCATGCCCAGCTAGTTGGACACCTGGCCCCCAGTCTAGGCACCTCTCCTGGCCAAATCCGTAGAGCTCCCCAGAATGATCCTTGGACTGGGCATCTAAGCTCTATGCCAGTGAACCAGGCCATCCCAAGGCCTTTCCCGGAGGCCGACACAGCTCATCTTTACCACACCTGGCGGGAAGAGGAGGCACCGCACAGCACATGTTTCAGGGGCCCCCCTCCCCAAAGAGCAAGGAGCACAATGATCAAACCTCCCCCAAAATGGAGATGCCACAGCCACTTAACGAATGAACCTAATAAGCCACATCTCATCAGTTTTTATGTCCCAGGGTGTCACGGGGCCGATTCACACCATCATTCAGGTGGGGACTTCTCACCTGGAGCCCCTCTCAGAACAAAGAGCCGACAGTCCTCCCTTCTCTGTGGGCTCAGTTTCAGATGCATCTTTGAGCAGTCGCTCCGGGATCCCTCCTCTCCTCCTGATGTGGGTTTAAGGCACTGATGAAGAATCTCGGGGATGGGGGCACAAAGGGGGGGAGTAAAGTCATGACAGTGGAGCCCCTTGGCTCCAGGATCTTTCTCAGTCCAGGATTAAACCACGGCCAGGGAAGGAGGCAAGGGTCCTCAGGAGAAGCCAGTGATCGGGGAAGGCGTAGCTAGCCCCACCGCCAACACCCCCACTAGCCCATCCGTGGTCCGGTGTCCTTGTCACCTCCCTGATTCGCTGTCAGCTCTCTCCAAAGGCCTCCAGTTATCCCCAGGACCTTTTTTATGGTGTTTCAGGCCATGAGGAAATTTTAAAGATACAGGCAAGAAATAAGATCTAAGCACAGGACAGGGACAAAAGGGCACCATGGGAGTTCGAAGAGGCAAACAGGTGTCACAGGTGCGCTGGCCGCAGCCTGGCCTGGAGAAAGCCCTGCTATGTAGGAAACTTGAAGGGTGAAATTTAAAGTAAAGCCACTTGTGGAAAAACAGGAGTTATCTTTTTTTGATTAATTAATTTATTTTTTTGCTATGTTTGAGAAACTCAATCCTGAAAGCTTTTTATAACAAATGCATGCTTAAATACTAAGGTTTTTTGTTTTTTGTTTTAATTTCTCAAAAGCCATTCCCATGTTCCTTCGGCTCTGCACTTCTCACATAGGGTTCCCACATCCTAGAGCGATGGGATGAGAGGAGGAATGAGAAGGGGGGCCTTCCCTATAGGCAGAGCGGTTCCTGGAGTGGTGAGCCGGGACAGCGCGGAGGGCAAGGGCGGGACACTCGATTTGGTCCTTCCCCAGGACATCCCTGCCCACACCTGCCCATAACTTCAAAAAACACCGTGGGAGGACCGAAACTCATTTACATCTCCATTATTCCTGCATCATCATTGGTTTTAAATGCCATTTTTCTTTAATTACCCCTGCCTAAAGAGAAATGAAGACAAGAGAAGACAAAAAGGCGTGCGCAACATTCCAGGGGAATCACAAACGCGGGGCCTGGGACTGTCTTATTAACTTCATCGTGGCAATGTGTTATAAAATGCAAATTGCAGAAAGGGGGCAGTAATCTGTTAATAAATATGTTAATTAGGCAGCGTAAATGCCATACTGCATGGTGGGGGGAAAAAATCCACTGATTGTAAACTCCGAGCACAGCAGATTTCAGAGGGCAAAACGCAGTTAATAAAACTACCTTTATGTTTTCTATTGCTGCTCCTTAGCATAAACAGCTAATAACCAATTTACATTAATGGTGTGGGCACAAATGTAAATTAGCCCCGTTTTGGTTTATATTACTGCAATGCAATCCTCGTGCTAAAGCATCGCATTGGCGATTTCATTAAGGGAAAGATCGGAGAACCCGATACAGTCCGAGGGCCCGCTTCAAGGAATTTTAATATGAAACCAAAATGACACTGCACATCCTTGTTCGCCATGTGGGAATTTCCAGAAAGGGCTCTGCTATCAAATATTTTTCCTATCCATGGCTACGTCCACAACCCCGAGCTCCTGTGGGTGTTCAAAACGTCCCACTTGCCAAAAAACACCTCCCAGGCCCAAGTCTGCAACAATATGGTCTTGTGCAACTGCAGCCTGGACCTCGACTTGACTTTCTTTGCTTGCCGACTGGTAGCGGCTCGGACTTGACCCCAGACAAAGAGAGCCTTGTGTGGCATGGACCTTCCCGGGTCCAGGTGGCTGGAGGAGGAAGAGAGGAGGACCTTCGGGGCCTTCTGAGTCTGTGCTCCCAGTGGCCACAAAGATCGAATGCAAATGCTAACAACACGCGTTTGTGCTCCCTGCACCAGTCGAAGTTTTCCATTTCTGGCCTCATTCATCTGCGACCTCTCCTGCTCACAGGCTCTTTCTTTAGTCACGCTGTGCAAGCAGCTACTGTATGTACCAAAAGCTAATTTTACTACACACTTCAGTGTGTCGCCAGAGGTGCCATAAATCACGAACCAATTTCCAATTTTGTTATGCCCTACTTGATAAGGATGGGAGGCATTCTTCCCACCCCCCCCCCCGATATACATGTTTTTATACATGAAGTTTAGGAGCAGGGACCCGCCTCTGGATGCGCAGTGAAATTTTAACCTTCCTTTTCAAGACAAGTTGACCCCTGCAGGTCCTATTAGAATAAAACATCAACGGAACGCTCTCTTTAGTTTGGATCTGGGGCCCTGAAGCGGCCTGCAGGCCTTTATGTTGCAGAACACTTCTTAAGAAAAGTTGTGGGGTGAGTTTGTTTGGGTTTGTGTGTTTTTTTTTTTTTTTTTTTTTTTTTTGAGGGGTTTTTTGCCACTTCAGCAAATAAATGTTTCAGATGGAGTACAAATGGTTGGGAGTTTTATTTGGAATTGTGCTGCATGTTTTTAAAGGTACAGAATAAGATTTGTACTTAAATTTTCATACACTATTTCACACATTCTTCGAGATAGATAAAGAGACTTAGTATTCCTTCTACAAACTTGAATTTGAATATTGCAGTGTTAGCCCATTGCAATTGTGAATTAAATTAATTCTACTGTGGGTGCCTGGGTGGTAAAGTTGTCAGCCTTCAGCTCATGATCCCCAGGGCCCTGGGATCAAAGCAGAGCCCCTCATCCAGGCTCCCTGCTCAGCTAGGAGTCTGCTTCTCCCTCTCCCTCTGCCCCTCCCCCTGCTGGTGCATCCACTCGCTCTCCCGCTCTCAAGTAAAATCTAAAAAAAAAAAAAAAGAAAAAGAAAGTAATTCTAATGAAGTATTTGGGGTTTTTTCCCCCCCTGGGGGCTGGGAGCAACTGTATAGTGAGAACTCAAGAGTTAGATGATAACAATTAGCCTTTCATGCTCACTAATTCCTTTGCTGCTTTGTCTACACTGACAATAACATAATATATTTCATGAGGTTTGAATAAGATTATACATCACTAATTGGCAACACCACAGTATAAAAGTTTTACACAGTAATCATTGCTGGATGCTCAAACTAGTGGGCAAAAGCTGGATAAGTTGACCCTTGGACAACACGGGTTTGAAACACATGGGTCCACTTACATGCAGGTTTTTTATAAATAAAGTACTGTATTTTCTCTTATGATTTTCTTAATGACACTTTCCTTTCAGTAGCTTACTTCATTGTAAGAATATAGTATACACTACACATAAACATATAAAATAGATGTTCATCAGCTGTTTACATTACGGGTAGTTTCCGGTCAATGGTAGGTTATTATTAAGTTTCAGGGAAGTCAAAAGTTATATGTGGATTTTTGACCAGGCAAGGATAAGCACCCCTGTCACCCATGTTATTCAAGGGTCAACTATACTCCATAGTCTT
The DNA here is from genome assembly GCF_053574225.1 of Canis aureus. Taxonomy (NCBI): domain Eukaryota; kingdom Metazoa; phylum Chordata; class Mammalia; order Carnivora; family Canidae; genus Canis; species Canis aureus. Next base: position 54,866,729 of record NC_135615.1, read on the forward strand.
AAAGAATGTCCCCACGAAAAATAAAAATAAAAAAATAAAATTAAAATTAAAAAAAAAAAATGTCCCCACGAGAAACTAGAATGATATCCAACCAAAAATTTGTGGTGGTTAGTTTGGCAAGAACAGTGAGTGGAGTAAGAACATTTTAATGGGCAATATGTATCATTTGAGCCTCAAAAAAAAGAAAAGGGAATTAAGTCTTAGAAAAAAAAAAGGGAGGATAAGGAGGAAAAAGGAGAAGAAATGCTCCAGTGCAGCCAAGCTCAAAGAAAGCCAAGCAATGAAGTACTCCTCTATGATCACATAAACAAAGGATGACCCAAACTACACATGAACCTGTATTTTCACTTAAGCTCAAATTTTTGCCACTGAAAGATGCAAATATGCAAGGTCAGATGCCTTCCAATAAAGAAGAAACAAACTATAAGGCAACAAAAAGTGCACAGGGTTCAAAGTAGAAGTCCTACATTCAAATCCTAGATCTACCTCTTGCCAGGATCACATCTTTTGAAAGAAATGGTTGTTAAGTAAACCAATAGCATTCCAAAATCTACACATTTCCTATTATACACATATATTACCCTAGGACAAGCCCTGTTATTATTTAAAAATAGGGTTTAAAAGAATACATTTGCAATCACTTTGGAGAACAATTTGGCAATACGTAGAGATATTCCTGGGTATATGTTTCACAGAAATTCGCACACTTCCACAAAGAGGCACACACAAGATTGTTCATTATAGTAGTGTCTGTGGCCACAAACACTAAAAGCAATCTAAGCTATCCATCAAAAAGAGAATTAATGTATACGTTGTGCATGTTTGTGTAATGGAATATCGTATAGCTATGAAAATGAATCAACTATAGCCATACAGATCTACATGAATGAGTCTCATCATACTGAGTGAAAAATCACATCACACAAGAATACCTACCCTGTGGGGTCACCTGGGTGGCTCAGTCAGTTAAGCATCTGCTTCGGCTCAGGTCATGACCTCAGGGTCCTGGGATTGAGCCCTGCATCGGGCTCCCTGCTCAGTGGGGAGTCTGTTTCTGCTTCTCCCTCTCCCCCTGCCTATGCACTCTCTCTCTCTTTCTTAAATAAATAAGATCTTAAAAAAGAAAAGAACACCTTCACTATGATTTCATAAACAAATTATTTAAAATCATTACTATATATTGCTTAGGATAAATGTGTCACAGAAGTATAAGAAGTGGACACGGAAACCAAATTCAGGAAGGGGCACTAAAATGCTCAAGTGACAGGGGTGGTAAGGGTAAGGATGTATAAATACATCCTTAAATACAATCAGGATTTATATTTATTGGCTTTATTTATAAAATTGGAGATAGAAACACGTTTCCATGTAATAGAATGCTACATGTTTATAGCATTACTCTTTATGCTTTTGTGGGAGTCTTAAACATTACCCAAATGCTAATTACCTAATTTCTCAAACAAAACCATCTACATATATACAAATATACACATAGCAAACTTCTGGAAGGAATCAAAGGAAATTATTGACAATGTTTGCCTTTGGAGAGTAGAACTGGCACCCGGGGTGGTGGGAAGATTCACTTTTACTATTGCAGACTCACTACTGTATAGTTTGAATTGCACTATTTGAATGTATACCATGCAAAAGTGCTATTCTCAAAATAATAATTTTTCTAACAACCAAACATGGGCTACTTGATTAATATCTACACACAGTTTGTGTGTTGTATTTAAGCAGTTGAGGAGCTCAACTCCCCTTCTCAGGAAATGTGAACTCTGCAGAGTGATACGGGCCACAGACTTCATGAACTCAAGGCACACCACAACTACATTTCACTCTGTAGGTAAGATTTTATAATGCCTCCATAAAAGCCCATGTATGTGACCTTACAAACCTTCACAATAGTGACGGAACCAGTCCTAGTACATTACTTTGTGTTAATGACCACTAGCATTTGGGGCCACAGAGTAGAGCTTAGTGTCATTTCAAATTCAGTGCTATTCAATTCAACCCATGTTTATTGAATTTCCACTATGTTACAGGCTAAGGTAGAAACACAAATAAGACAAGTTCCTGCCCTCTAGGATAGAAACTTGTATTCCTGAAGCCCAAGTCATCTTACTTTATCTTCAAAACTCATCATCTAGGTTTATTGGGTTTGGGAGCAGCTACTAACAATTACTGCTTCTTTCTTCCTTCCTTCAGCCCATCAGTGGAAACAGCAAGGGCCCTCTGATGCTACCCCCATTGTTCTCCAGGTGTGAGAAAACATTCACACTGTGTGAGCAACTCGTAAAGACTAAGCAGATGTGCACAATGACAAGTATTACAATCAAATCTTACAACCAAGTTGATTTGGCACACGTTTGATGATATGCATAATCATTATCATGCAACCTGGTAATTAAGGATAATTGGTAAATAATTCATGTAAATTACCATAATTGATACAGTTCTACAGTGAAGCCAAGATTTCTGGGGTCAGCTAAATGGAGTCAGAAGCGGTGAGTTGGCCCAACTGAAATCCCCTCAATAGGCTAATACAGGGAAACCTTTCCTTGCCCTAGCAGGGCTTCCTACTGTCTTGTGTCTCCCGGGAACCCCAGGCTGACAGCTGAGCCCACTCCCCAGGGATTCCCATCTCTGACACTTCTGAGATTTACAGTTGCATTTGGCTTCCTTCAGGGAGTAGGGGGTGTCCTTCCATTTTAGGAGGAAAAAAGATCAACAATATTAATTCAGATCTCAGGCTTCAGGCCAAAAGCCTACGAAAGAAGAAGGGGAGTAGGAGTAACTCTGCCCCCCAGCCTCCCAGCATTGAAGGGGCAAGACATGGGTTTTCTGAGGGCTGTGCAGCAACTGTCTTTTACCACTCCCTTTTTTTTTTTGTAAGATGTATTTGAGAGAGAGAGTGAGGTGGGGTCGGGGAGGAGGAGCAGAGAGAGAGGGAGAGAATCTCAAGCAGACTCCATACTGAGCACAGAGCCCAATGCGGGATTCAACTTGGAGCTGGATCCCAGGATCCTAAGATCACAATGTGAGCCAAAACCAGGAGTCAGACACTTAACTGACTGAGCCACCCAGGTGCCCCACCACTCCCTTCTCAATGCCAGACCCATGCTGGGGGAAATCAGCAAGGAACGTGATTTTTTTTTTTTAAAGAGTGGAGGAGGGGGATCCCTGGGTGGCTCAGTGGTTTAGCGCCTTCCTTTGGCCCAGGGCATGATCCTGGAGTCCCGGGATCGAGTCCCACATCGGGCTCCCTGCATGGAGCCTGCTTCTCCCTCTGCTCTGCCTGTGTGTGTGTGTGTGTGTGTGTGTGTGTGTGTGAATGTGTGTGTGTGTGTCTCATGAATTAATAAATAAAATCTTTAAAAAAGGTGGGGGGCTTCCTTGATTAAAGTCTATCCCCAGAAATTCTCCTGGTTCAAAAGGCATGCAGACTAGCACCCTGGCAAGGCAGAAGGGGCCCTCAGTCAGTCACATCTCCATGGTTTTGTTCACCCAGCTTGGTTTCTCTCCCCCAGCTACAAGCAGAATGGCAGTGGGAGCTCTGATGGGGGTGAGAGTCATATGTGAGAAATCGTCCCAGAGCAATGGAATGCAGCCGACAACAGGAGCCAGGACCTAAGAAAAAGCCTCCATGGGCCTTGTGTCCCAGCAACACTGAGGATCTTAAGCTCATCTGCTAACCTTGGTTATCATCCCACAGTTGGCTAATCTCTCTGCATGGGTAAGATTTCCACATGTGTGCATGGATGTGTATTCCATGAATGCTCCAAGTTCCTAGTGCTCTGGGCTCGTTGCTCGGATGATGCCAGGTCACTTGCCTGTGTTTTTGATGCCTAATGGAATAACTACAGTGACCTAGAAGTCCATGGGAAGGCAAGTAATAGTAATAGCAATAGTAAAGTTGGAAGGCGTAGGTCTAGAATGCTGGAAAAGCACGAGGGGGTGGGTACAGTGGTGGTTTCACAATAGATGAGCTCCATTAGACACACATGACTGTTGTCCACACATGAGAAAACACCAGAACCTGCTCCTCTAGGCTCCTAATCACGGACAGTAATGGGTCCACACAGGGCTACTAAAGATTCCCTAACAGCAGGAACAGTAGCTCTGTGGGATGTTAATCGATTCAGCGACCAAATAAATTTCAAAACCTCTAGTTCAAATAAATATAAACACATTTTCATATTACAGGACTTCTCAGAGCCTTTGATATGTTAATATGCACCGCGGAAACCCAAGAAAGGAACAGGATATGCAGTGTTGCCCAATCTCACATGATAAAATTACTTTGTGGTACACAAGCTCACATTTCCTCTCTCATCCTGCTGTTTTTTCCCTCCCCCCATTAGAAGAGGAAGGTTCTACTCTTTCTTGCCTCCTCAGAGCTTCTTGATTTTTGTTTCCAAATCAAACAGGGTTAGAGGAAAGAGAGGTTTGGGGCGGTGAGGAGGGGGCGTCCCAAAGGCAAGGACACATGCTCCCTATTCCCTCCCACTTCCCAAAGTCAGATATTTCACTGGAGTTTGCAACTCCCCAAAGAGGCAGGAGGGGAGCTCAGGCGAAAGGGCCCTGCAGGTGGCAAGCACCTCCCCGGTGAGAAGTGCAGACAGACACCACGGCAGGGCCTATACGTCCTGTACAACCACAGAACCCTGGCACGACCCCTTGTGGGGGGGGGGAAGAGGAAGCCACTCCAAATATGTCCAATTGTGCGTCCTCAATCCAGAGGATGGCAGCGAAAGTCAGGTGGACTCACAGAAAATAAGGAAACGTGGTTTGTCCCCGTAGGCCAGGGGTGGGCGCTGAGCTCCACGCCTGCAACATGTATCTGCCCGCAGAGCTTCTCTCTGGTGAGGGATCTCACAAGACCACCTTCTTGCAGAACACGAGTCAGGAGGTGCTGGATTAGCCCACTTACAAGACCCAACCCCCGATCAATGTTCTTGATCCAAGGACCATTGCCTTTTATTGAAAAGCTGTGGTCTCCAAGTAAACCAGGAAAAGAATATCCAGAATCGTTTTTGTTAAAGCCCCGAAGGTCCAGAGAGAGCGGTAAGGCCCTCAAGGAAACGTGTGTATGGGACTTGTGATGCTTGAAACCCCATTCTTTGAAAAAAATAAAGAAAAAGAAAATCAGTTGAATCCCTAGTGAACAGCTCACATGTTTCACAAAAATCCTGGGAAATACCCAAAAAGATGCACAGGGGAAGGGAAGGGAACATTCGATGACAAAAGTCGCTTCTGACAGCTCCCTGATCCAGCTGCCCTCAAGTCCATGAATGCCGACACAGGCAACAGGACTCACCCTGTGGCCACAAGAAGAAGCCAGGTGTGTGAGCCTGCAGCCAAGCAGCCCGGTTCAGACCCCAACTACACAAAGGAGAGCTTCCAAGTAAAGGTCTACTTTCCCAGAAGCCTTAGACGGTGTGAGGCTACCATTGCTAACGACTTCCATATCATCACTCATTGGTCAGAAACAAACCTTCCTTGGGGCTCCCAGAAACTGCAAATGTTGAAGATGTTCTAGTAAGATAGATCTGGGAGCTTTTGGATGATGCCCCACACCGGCATGAGATGTCACAGCATAGACACCTTGACCCAGTAGCTATAGAGCAGATACTTTTTTAAAATATTAATCTCTTGGGGCACCCGGGTGGATCTGTTGGTGAAACATCCTACTCTTGGTTTCAGCTTGGGTCACGATCTTGGGGTCAGGGGATGGAGCCTGCGTTGGGTTCCCTGCTCAGTGTTGAATCCATTTGAGGCTCTGTCTCCCTCTGCCTCTGGCCCTCTTTGTGCTTGATCAATCTCTCTCTCTCTCTTTCTCTCTCTCTCTTAAATAAAATAAGTAAATCCTTTTTTTTTAAGAGGTTAGGACTTAAAGATTTTATTTATTTATTCATGAGAGACTCAGAGGGAGAAGCAGTTTCCCTGCAGGGAGCCCAATGTGGGACTTGATCCCAGGACCCCGGGATCACGACCTGAGCCAAAGGCAGATGCTCGACCATTGAGCCCCCCTAGGTGTCCCAAAATAGATAAATCTTAAAAAAATAATAATAATTTCTTGCTCTTTGGAATCTCTCAAAAATATGGCATTGTCGTCTTCTTTTCCTGACTCAAATAACTCCAGAAAATGATCCTTCTAGAACTATAGAACCACTGAGTATTTTAATAGGCATGTTCCCCTATTTTCCTACCCTCTCTCACATCCCCCAGCAGTTATTCCTGCTCTAACAAGCCCCCATTACCTGCTCATTTCCATTCGGGGCAGCCGTCTAGAATGAAGTGGTGAAGAGAGACTTCGCTCTCTTAGAAATCTCCCTCCTACACAAGGTGTATGAAATGCAGGATGGGTATTTTTAGCTTTTTAAGTCTCTTTATCAGAAGTCTCTCATTATCTAACTCATCTGTTCTGAGGAACATGCACCCACATCCAGAATTGTATGGCCTCCTTTGGGACCCAAAGTAAGTCAAAAACATATTAATTTTCTTCTGTGACCATCTCTCCTCCAAGTTGCCAGCCTCAGAGTCCTGCACACATTGTCTACAAGGCAGTTCAATGACTCTTTTTCTTCGTACAGAACCTCAGCTAAAATACTGAGCTTAATTTAATCGTTATCTAGGATTTGTTCCCTGGAACACGAGCTACTTTGTTGAAAATCAAACACATATGTTAGTATTAGATTATCCTTTATGAAAAGGCAATAGAACAGCATGGCCAAGAGATTAGACCAGCTCTGGGCACATCCCAGCTCCTGGAGTCCCAGGATCGAGTCTCACGTTGGGCTCCCTGCATTGAGCCTGCTTCTCCCTCTGCCTGTGTCTCTGCCTCTCTCTCTGTGTCTCTCATAAATAAATAAAATCTAAAAAAATATTTCAGCTGTAGTAATATTAATACTAATAAGAGTTATTGTACCTTTAATATTAATAACAATAATAATAATATTCCTGAATGCATGCAACCACTAGTTATTCTGTGCGTATTTGTGTAAATCACTCTGTTTTTTTATACAGTTACTAACTTTCATTACATGGACTGTGGCTACTCCACTGAATTGATTCTGCCTAAGAAATGCCAATACTGCAAATCTCCCCACCTTTACCTATTTGCTTCTTGGTTTCCATGACAAGAACATGCACATGTGAACAGCAAAAGCCAAAAGCACGCACCTAGCAATGAGAATGTAGCTTTACAACATTCAGTACAGGTCTTAGAGAAAGCATTCTATCTGTCCTTCGTTGACTTTAGGACTTATTTCTTGAGCAAGCATTGCCCCGCATGGTAGGGTTATCCATGCTCATTATTGATACAATAGAACAAGCCATGCAATGTATGCATCTCTCTAACAATTCCTTCATGCAGAGGCTATCCATGCTTAGCATAACACAAAGGAGGCCAAGTTCTTTATACTTGGTCTACTTATCCTCCTCCTGTGAATAAGGAATCAATTCAAAATAAAGAGAAAATTTTATATCTATGGTAGAAACTTAAAATTCTCTATATAATTAATAATATATTAATCATAACATATATAAGGGCGCCTGGGTGGCTCAGTTGGTTAAGCATCCAATCTGGCTCAGGTCATGATCCTAGGTCCTGAGTTGGGCTCCTTGCTCAGCAGGGAGCCTGCTTCTCCCTCTCCCTCTGCCTGCCTCTCCCCCAGCTTGTGTGTGCTCTCTCGCTCAGTCAAATAAATAAATAAAATCCTTAAAAACACTAATAATATATATAAGCATTTGTTGCCTGTGTAACCAGCAGTAGGAAGACAAATAAATGATGATGCATCAACCTGATAGATCATCATGGTGCAATTTTAGGGGCACTTAGGCAGCACAGTCAGTCAAACAGCTACCTTTGGCTCAGGTCATGATCCCAAGATCCTGGCATTGAACCCCATGTCAAGCTCCCTCCTCAGCAGGAAGCCTGCTTCTCCTTCTCCCCACTCATGCTCTCTTTCACTATCTCTCAAACTAATAATAATAATCTTTTTAAAATGATGACTGTAGCAACAAAGAGTTAAGTGAAAAAAAAGCAGAACGCAATTTTTATCTAGTTTATTCTTTATGAAAGAGAAAATGGGAAATCTAAATGTCATCAACAGGGGAATAGTAAAATGCATTATAGCCCATATATGCTAGGAAAATGAGGTAGCCCCACTGAAAAGGTCTCCAAGATACTGTCTCCACCTATACTGTTAAGTGGAAAATGAAAGATCCAGGTCAAGATGTGACATAAAATCCCATTAAATCCAGCTGGAATATGGGTTTATATGCGTGTGTATGCAAATGTGTATGTGAATACAGAGAAGGTCCATAAGGTCACACACTCAGTACTAACAGAGATTACACCTGAGGAGCACACTTAACATGAAACCGTTTAAGGAGGACTAAAGTCTATTCTATATCCTTCAACGTTGTTAGAACTTTTCACAATGAGTATTATTATTTTTAGGGTTTTAATAATTTTTAAACTTTGTATTATTATATGTAGGTTAAAAAACAGACGTGGACTGGGGTGCCTGGGTGGCTCAGACAGTTAAGCATCTGCCTTTGACTTGGGTCATGATCTTGGGATCCTGGAGCCCTGCATCAGGCTCCCTACCCACTGAGGAGTCTGCTTCTCCCTCTACCTCTACCTCTCCTCCCACTCATGCTCTCTCTCACTCACTCTCTCAAAAAAACAAATAAAATTGTAAAAAAAAAAATAGATGTGGATTGGAGAAAAATGATGCTTGTGCATAAGACTGTTGAGACTTTTTTTCTGTATTCTGGTTTATTTCCTTTACAGTTAGCATTCTATTAGATGGGAAAATAAATCAAATCATAAGAAATAGTAATGGCCACCACTTATTAGCTGCCTACTGCAGTGGATGCTATTCATGCCCCATTCAGATCTTCTTTACCAGCTGGTATCCCCATCCCTGGTTTCAGGGAGCATCACCAATTGCGTAACTCACCTCTGTCCCCATCTCCAGGGAGCTACCCCACTACCCCTACTCCACCCTCAGAGAGGACCGCATGAAATGACTAAGTCAGAGTTACAAAGGCCAGCCCCTGGCCTCAAACTAGAACCTCTTCTGTGATATAATTTATGCTCCAGAACTCCCTATGGGATCAGGGAAAAGCTGATATCCACTGAAAACACATCCTGCTTAGCTTTTTTCCCCCCGCTATATTACTCATGGTTCTCCAGGGAATTAGAACTGAGAGAGAAAGGCAGAGAGAGAATTTTTTATTATAAGGAATTGGCTTATGCAATTATGGAGGCTAAGTCCCAAGATGTACAGTCAGTAAGCTGGAGATCCAGGAGACCCAATGGTACGGGTCCATGCCAAGTCTAAGTCTGAAGAAATAAAAAGATAGATGTCCCAGCTCAAAGACAGGCAAAGAGGGCAAATTCACCCACCTTCCTCCTTTTTGCTCTATCTGGGCCTTCAACAGATCAGATGAGGCTCATCCTCATTAAGAAAGGCAATCTGCTTTACTCAGTTACCAATTCAAATGTTAATCTCCTCCAGAAACACCCTCACAGATACATTCAAAATAACGGTTAACCAAATATCTGGTCACCCTCCAGCCTACTCAAGTTGACACTTAAAATTCATCATGACATCTTGCCCTATTCTTTCTACTCTTACATTCTTCTCCATAGGGTGCTCCTGCAGTAAACCCCCTTAAACAAAAATCCCTCCCCCAGGCTCTGCTTCTAGAGAATGTGACTTAAATCACCTACAATGTGTCAGGAACTTAAACATCAATCTTCATTAGTGAATTCTTCTGGCATAAGGCAGTATAGAACAGTGAGACATAAGCTATCATAACAATTAAAAACACAGACTTTGTAATGAAATATACCTTATTTCAAGATCTAGGAGATAGATCGATCAGCTGAATAACCTTAGGCCAACTACATAGCCTACTTCAAGCTCAGTTTCTTCATCTGTAAAATGGGCTATTTGTTTATTAAATACTTAATTGACTTGTAAGGATTAAACTGGTCCTTCAATAAGTATTTGTTAAATGAATAGAAAGAGACAATGCACACAATAGTCATATATTGGCCTCTGGTGCAAAGTGAAACTTCAATACTGTCCACTGATTCTCAGGTATCAGTAAAACCTGCCTCCTTGAAATCTAGATCAGCTTCAAAAGAGTCACCAAGACCTATGAAAATCCATAGTCTTCATTAACTTTCTGCAAATTCCCAAAGGCTTCCATTCCCATGAGCTGTTTCCTGGGTACCTGTGTCATCTGATGGATCCAGACATAAAATCCAGCCCCCTCCCCCACTTGCGTAACACACACTCAACCTAACTGCCATGAAACACTAATGAGCTTAACAGACTTTATCAAAGATTGGGCCGGGAACAAGGAAAGGCGGGTAGACCAGCCAAGGTCATGGAAAATGGAGACCAGCATAACAACACACACACACAAGGAGCATCATGGTTCTTTAAGTGTCCTCTCGCCCACCACCGTTGCCTTCCTGCTTCCTTCCTTCCCGCTGGTTCCTCTCCTCCTTGCCCCACTCTTTCCCCTCTTCTAAAAACAGTGGAGTTTGGGGCACCTGGGTGGCTCAGTTGGTTATGTGTACAACTCTTGATTTCAGCTCAGGTCATGATCTCAGGGTCATAACCTTCCCAGTCATGAGATCGAGCCCTGCATCAGACTCTGTGTTGGGCATGGAGCCTGCTTAAGAATCTCTCTCTCCCTCTCCCTCCTCTCAATCTCTCTCTCAAAATAATAGTAATAATAATAACAATAAAATAATAATAAGAGTGGAGTTCTCCCAGTACCCACCCTACACCCCCAATTCCCATTCCCAGACTTTCACAGCAAAATCTAAGGCACTAGGCAGGAAAGAAGCCTTACATTTAACCAGACTGACACTCCTTAGAAAATAATATTCAAAAAAAAAAAAAAAAAAAGAAAATAATATTCATTTAAAAAATGAAATTTTTGTTCCAAATGTGTAAATCCCAATAAGGACAAATTTTTAACCTTCATTTTACAAAGAGAAAATTGAGACTAATAGAGGTTAGGTCCCTTGCCCAAGTCAAAGGGTAGAACTGGGATTCGAACTCGGGTCTGCTTAATTCTGCAAGCAGTGCCCTCAAATACTGCACCAACAAAAATAAAATACCACGAAGCCATTTGGCAAGATGAAAGTCTGTGGCGATCGCTCATACCTTAACTTCAGCCAGCTGTCCCTCAGAGATACGCCAGTGCTTCCAAAGGACTTTGGCAAAATAGCATGAATTATTCAGCACAAACCATCAGACCTATTACAGAAACAATCCAACAAAATATAATCCACCATCTTCTATGAAGGCTGATTTTCATACTCATTTGTGATATCATATTCTTTTGATTTTATTTCTTCAGACAAGTGGTTTGTGCATCAAGCTCTTAAAGTCTCCTTTACATGGAATTACAGAATGTATAAGTCAGTGCATAACGAAATAAGTCCTCAATGAGTATTTGATGATCAACTAAATGAATGACAGTGTTTCCGTGGTATGCGGCAGGTGCCGGGTAGTAGGAGATGCCGCTGTTGAAGACATTTTAATGCCAATTTCATTTGAACCTAGGTAAGCTGAACTCCTCCTTCTTCACAATGGCCCTACCTACGAAAATTCATGTTTATCTTATCAATCTTTGGTGAGAATTCATTTATTCTAAAGGATAAAACATTTCCTTCTTTCTTTTTTTCAATGAAATTCCTTAGTTTTGGAGTTATTTCAGGCCCTAATCAAAAAACAAGGAATGTTCAAATGACGAGCCAAAGGCTTCAGTAGTATCAAAGATCATTGGCTTTGAAAAAGTCAGGTAAGAAGATTTCTACCCTGACAAAATAAAATTGGAGAGTCAACACCAATCTTCACCACACACAGTATTAGATGCGCTGTGGTTAGAAACAATCACCACATGGGACGCCTGAGTGGCTCAGCGCGGGTGAGCCTCTGCCTTCAGCTCAGGGTATGACCCCGGGGTCCCAGGAGCAAGTCCCGCATCAGGCTCTTCACAGGGAGCCTGCTTCTCCCTCTGCCTGTGTATCTGCCTCTCTCTCTCACTCATGAATCAATAAATGAAATATTTTTTAGAAGGAAAGGAAAGGAAAGGGGAAAGGAAAGGGGAAAGGAAAGGGGAAAGGAAAGGGGAAAGGAAAGGGGAAAGGAAAGGGGAAAGGAAAGGGGAAAGGAAAGGGGAAAGGAAAGGGGAAAGGAAAGGGGAAAGGAAAGGGGAAAGGAAAGGGGAAAGGAAAGGGGAAAGGAAAGGGGAAAGGAAAGGGGAAAGGAAAGGGGAAAGGAAAAACAATCACCACAGATCTGGAAGCAAAATTTGTAATATCAGCAATATTCAAAGGCAAAAATTTAAAATTCTGAGGGCCCAATGGGGAAATTTCACAAAGGGAACCTTCCCTTGAGGCCATGGCTCCCCTGAAATATCCTCAGCCCTCATCACACCCTTGGGTGAATTTCCTGAGAATCACAAGACCCTTTTGGACAGTTAATGGATTGAAAGAATTTTCCAATGACATTCAGCCTGTTTTCATCTCAAATGTGCCACAAATCAGCAGCGTGGCTTTGAATAAGTCATTAAAGGGCTGGAAGCCTCAGTGTCCTCCCGGGAAAAATGAGAGGCTGGCACTTATGCTCCTGGGGCTCCATAGCTGGTATTCCCCGATGCCATCAAACGCAAAAGAAAATGGCCAACCCAGCACGTGGGCTGGACCTCAGGTCTAGAGGCACATGGCTCTGAAGTTGGAAGGGGCCAGGGCATGGGGGCATCTGTGTCCCTCTCTAGACTCGGCCTCCCTCCCACACTGCACGGGGTCCCTGCTCAGGGACCAGGCCCAGGCGGCCACCTGGGGGGCAGGCAGGGCGGCAGCCCAGCAGAGGCAACATCTGTTCTGGAGGTCATCTGTTCAGCGTAGGTCCAGGTTACATAGTTCTCCCAGCCTCTCCCAGAGGCCCACCCCCGGCACCTGCTGACCTTACGTCCCCTCTCAGCCATCCCTTCCTAGAGCAAAGGTGCTTAATCCTCTCACCTTTGACCATTCAGATCCAGGCTCTCTCACAAGGACACACTGCCCGAGCTTCGTCCTCACATAACTGATCCATGATTTGTCATATACACGAGGACCAGGTGCCACCTCTCCTTACAGTGGCTCTCAACACCCGCCAGCAAACGGACAACACGAGGAAAGGACGACACGTTCAGAAAGTGCTCAAAGATCTGTATTAACCCAGACAGTCCAGGTTCAAATCCTGGCTCCAGCCCCTACTTCCCACATGACCTGTAACAAGTTAGTTAACTTCACTGAGTCTTTAAAACAGGGATAAAAAAATCTCTTCCACGGAGAGCTATGAGATATAAGGGAGAGGTTATAGGCTCAAGTATCTGGTACATAATAAGCAGTCAATAAATAAGTGTTCATTACTAGCATTATGATTAATGTACAATGAATATTCAAATACGCCCTTACCACAGAGTCATGTTTCGGGGTCAGAAAGAAAATAAAGCTGGAACACACACACATGCACACACACACACACACACACACACACACACCTTTGTTTATTCTGATGATCCATCTGGTTTGGGATAATCCGGGCCAAGGTTTTCTCCCATTATCCTGAAAAATTACACATTGGCTCTATTCACTGTTCCCTGAACATCTAAGAAATCATTTGACTTACTGCCTGGGCATTCAGAATGTCAGCACAAGGAACGCCAAGCAAAACTGAAGGAATACTCAGCAAATACCTGCTATCACCTGATACTCCTGGTGCCAAAGCAAAATAGGAGCTCTCCGTTCTTATTTTAAAGTGATTTTATAGGCATAAAATAACGAGTGGGCCTGGAAATGCAAGTGTCACGGGGAAAAACTACTCATAGGACGTGGAGGACTGGATTCCACCCACCCAGCTCTTCCCCATTTATGTGAACAGCATGACTTTGGCAGCAATTACAAGCTAATGGCCTGCCAGTGATGAGCTCTTCCGTCAAAAAGATAAATTAGAGACAATTTGGGATTTGTTTGGTTTTGACATCCACCGATCCCCTAGTGCCCACAATTAGAAGTAGACCAATCAAATCGCACATTCTGCACTTAAACAAAAATGGAAAATTACTATACCGACCCACGTAGAGATCGACCTTTCTGAACAGGTATATTATTTGAAAAACTAGTAAAAGAAAGGGACTTCTAACTCCATGACTCCCCTTTTCCATGCCACACCCCGTGATTACTAAGCTTGAAGACAGTGTGGCGACGCTTCCATTGAGTAGTTTAAAGAGCACTGTACTTGGAGCCAGGAAACTCCATCTCCAGACCTCCATTTTGTGATCTGTAAAGTGAGTGTTGAATGACAGAGTGATAAGAAGTCTTTGGACTTACAGACGCCTGGGTAGCTCAGCAGTTGAGTGTCTGCCTTCAGCTCAGGGCATGACCTCGGGGTCCCAGGGTCAAGTCCCACACCAGGCTCCCTGAATGGAGCCTGCTTCTCCCTGTGTCTCTACCTCTCTCTGTGTTTCTCTCATGAATAAATAAAATCTTTTTTTTTAATTCTTTAAAAAAAAAAAAAAGAAGTCTGGATTTATGTATCTATGGTGTCAGTTGCTGCTAAGACACCTCAACCAGTGTTTCCCTGACTAAAAAGAAGAGGAGGGGCTTCTAAACTTTTCCAGAAAGGAACAATGGTGATGGAGAAGGATCGGGGGCAGGGCATGGACAGACAAGGGCACACTAGCCATTCTTGCTAAGCAGCTCTCTGGAAATCACTAAGAAGAGCAACGTGGCTGGGTGGCTCAGTTGGTTAAGCATCCACTCAGGTCATGATCCCGGGGTCCTAGGATAGAGCCCTGCATCGGGCTCCCTGCTCAGCAGGGAGTCTGCTTCTCTCTCTCTCTCTCTCAAACAAAATCTTTTTTCAAAAATAAAGTGACATGGAAGAAATAAGGAGTGAGGTGACACACTTCATACCCTTTATTAGAGAGATGAAGAGAAAAGTTGATGCTCTCCACAACTCTATAATATCCAAGCTTTACATCACGTATTCAACTTTCAAAGGACAGACGATCCTTGAACCGCACAGGTTTGAACTGTGCAGGTCTATTTACCTGCAGATTGTTTTTCAACAAACACAGCACGGTTCTACAGGAGTGTTTTCTCTTCCTTATGATGTCTTTGATAACATTTTCTTTTCTCTAGCTTACATTATCAAAAAATACATATAATATACAAAATATGTGTTAGTCAAAGCTTCTGGTTGACTGTGGGCCATCAGCAGTAAAATTTTTAAGGAGTCAAAAGCTATACATGGATTTTTGGCCAGGCGGGGAGTCAGCACCTCCAGCCCCCCACATTGTTCAAGGGTCACACATATTTTCAAAACCATTTCAAATTTGTCAACACTCTAAGCGTCCTTCTGAACACCTAGTCAATTTTAGCATCTTCCCTTAGCGTTTGCATGTCAGAACACAATACCTCCCTTGGCATGTGATTTCAATGAGCGCTCAGCCTCAGCACACTCCCACGTTACAAGGACTGCGGGGTTTGGAGCTCGTGTTTAACCAGCTCTTCCACCAGCTTCATGCTCATGCAGACCCACCACAGCCTTCCATCAGTTCCATACCCAACACTAGAAAAAAAGCAGAAGGTCTTGAAAGTTCGGAAGCAGGGATGGTCAACTTCAGCAAACTCTCTCTTCTCCTCTCTCAACAAATGCACAAACACAGGACACATTCAGAGGAATCACCATCAGAGACCTGAGCTTAGCTGCCACCACACTGCCGCATTGAGTACTGTGTTTCGGCCATAACGAAGTTAACAGAGGGCAGAAGCTCTCACACTTGAGTGTACACAGAACCACCGGGAAGATGTTAAACCACAGGGAGCTGCTACCTCTGGGCTTCTGATTCATTCTAGGCTAGGGCCTGAGCACTTGCATTTCTCACAGATTCCCAGGGGCCTCTGACTTAGAAGTCCAGACACCACACCCTGAGCATCACAGATGGTGGACCCTGTGCATCCCTGGGATCAAAACAAGCCAGAGAAGGAAATCTAGGCTCATTGTATTTCCTCCCTAAATTCAGACCCAATGAACAGTCACTAAGCTATACAAGGTGGTGGATTAAACGCTTTGGAACACTTCTGATTCTCACGACGACCACCGCTGTTGCCGTTGTCACCCTCGTTTTAAAGAGAAGCAAATGGAGACCGTAGAGAGATTAAGAGACTCGCCCAAGACCACAGGGCTAGCGAGAGGAAGAGTCGGAATTCAAGTTCAGGTCCACAGACTGGAAGGCTGTCCGGTGACTTGAGTGGTGCCATAAATTCCCGCTCTCGGGGAGCTGCCAAAGGCCTCTGAGCAGAGGTTGTGGATGGCGGTGACTGTGGATGGGGAGGTACCCAAGGAACTGCAGGGGGGGAGCGTTAAAAGAACTCTCTTCACATGCACATCTGGCTAAGTGGGCTGACAGACCGATTCCCTTCCCTGTACCTCAGCCCTGCCAACTGTGAAATGAAAGACCAAAATAGTTGCCACCTACCCCTCAGCTTGTTCCCAAGAATGAGATAAGAGCTCTCAGCTATTATATAAGAAGCATTTTTCTTGCCAACCCCTCAGCTTGCGGAGTAGTCCAAAAGGCTCCAAATCTTACAAAAGTGGGGTTCACCTTTACCCTCTTGAACTTGCGGCAATGGTCACCCTGTCCTCCCAGCCTCCCATCTCCACCCCCGCCCAGCCCTAAGACCAACAAGCTGAGAACTCAAAGTTCAAAGCGTGTTCCTAAAATGACATGTGCATGTCAGAAACTCCATTTGTTCCTGCAGAGTAAGTGACTGGAGGATTTTTCTGCGAGCTCAGTTGGACATATTTTGAGGTGCTTCTCAGATTCCACCCTCACTCGGTACCTCACAGGCCCTGAAGGCATATGCTCTAGTCTCTGCCTGCTGAGGAACTGGCATAAGGCCTGTCACACCTATTTTGTAAGCTCAGAAGGGCTGTGTCGAGAGCCTCGTCTTCTTAGAATGAAGACTCTGGTGGAGTTTAGCTGGTCTCATCTCATGAACAGAGAAAAATGCTCGGGTTCCACATGAGTCAATGACCAAACATCGCAGAGAATACATAAGTGTTCCAGAGTCAACGTGAGCAAATAAAAGATTGATTTCCTTTTGTTTCCTTTTCTTGGCTTTGTGTCTCGAAACTGAGGCCAGCTTCCCTTCTCCCCAATCTCTCCTTGTGGGTGTTTGTTTATTAATGCAATGAAGTGAGACCCAGAGAGCCCTACCCTTGCTCTGAAGTTCTGATTGTAATGGAAGCAGGAGAAGGGGGTGAAGTGTCATTGTGGTTATCCAATGATCAAGGACAGCATGCCTGAGAGAGAGAGCAGCCAGGTCTCTGGCTGTCACCCACATGGCATCATTCTGCCTCTACTCTCACTGCCCTGCCAGTGACTAATCGATCCGTGAAAGCCTCGAAGGTACTTTGAGTAAGAAGGACACTTTATATCTGCTTACAACAAATCCTCAGGGGACAAACAAACAAAAAAAAGTCATGCATAAATTCCCCTGCTTGACTCTTTCTCCCATTCACTTCCCAATTAGCTAAGTCTTCAGCACCCAAAGAATTAAGTTGACAAAAAAAAAAGGAACTGATGGCCAGTTCCTGCCAAACAAAGAGATTGGCACATGAAGAAAAGAAACCAGAATCAATGGTAAAAATGAGGAAAAGAAAAGTAGGCAGGAAGGAAAGAAAGTGGCTCTGTGGCCTTTAAGCCACTAATTTAAGACAATTACCCGATCCCAAAGTCAACATGTTCTGTTTCTACCACTGACCAGTAATGAGGATAACTCATGGAAAGCCAGAAGCCTGTAGTGCAACCTCCTGGCAACTTCATTCAATACACTAAATTCTAACAGACTAATTTTCTACCTCCAGCAACCAATCTAATGTTTCTATACATAGACTCAGCAGTGCTGCCAGGCTCCTGTAAATCCACCCTCCCAATGTACCACAGGCTTGATCGGAGACGTCCTGCTGCCCAACTGGGGATGAGACTTGCATTTTGGCTTTCCAACCCAGCTTCTGCCTACGGCACATTTGCTTCTCAGAAAGAGTTTGCGAGGGCTGCAGAAATAGTTGAAGGACTATTGATAAGAAGACTGAGCTTTTATCAAAAGCTGCTTCTTGTAAGTGAACTTGACCCAAACTCAGAGATCTTCCCCTGTTGCTGATTGATCCCAGGGTTCCCTTGGGTAAAAACCAGTAAAGTCATTCTTAGGCCTTTTTCACATGCACATGTGAAGCACTTTGGACAGCTGGGATAAGGAGGCTAAATTCCTTCCTTTATTCACTCAGTTGGTATTTATTAGGTATCTGAAATGTGCCAGACTAACAAGTAGAACTTATTTTTTCATCACTAGCTGTCATGCACATTCTGCAGAAATAACTGGCCCATTTTTCTTGAAGCAGGATGCCACAAGATAGTGGATGGAAGATCTACACTTTTCCCTTCTTCACAGCCTCTAAGGCAAACTGCATGGGGAAAGAGTTCTGGAGCATTAAGCCAACTGCTAACCACATTGAATCACTTTGGAAACTCCTATTCCATTGGCTTAAACCTGATACAACACAGGATGACCCATGGCTTTCCAGAACTACCCTTGCGTAAGCGCAACCTCACTTAGGACATTTTCTAGAATACCTACCTAGGCAGCAGAGAATTTTTTTGGGTGACTATTTATTAGTTTATTTGACAGAGAATGAGAGAGAGAGAACAAACAAGCAGACAGAGGAAGAGGGAGACAAAGGCTCCCCGCTGAGAAGAGACCTCCTTCCAATGTAGGGCTCGATTCCAAGACCCCAGGAGCATGACATGAGCCAAAAGAAGATGCTTAACCAACTGAGCCATCCAGGCACCCCTTAAGTGATCTTTAAAGACACTTAAAGGTTACCCTCCCACCCGTTTCTGGGCACATTTCTTGTCCATTCTCACAGGATTCAAATCTATCTTTTATCGTTATATAGACAAGACACAACAAGTATAACAAAAAGTTGTGCTTGAGCATTCCTTACTAGTTTGTAAAACATTATATAGTTAACAGAAGCGTGTTCTCATTTAATCAAAGCACTTTAACATTCACAAAGCAAACACTTATTAACCCCCAAATAGATTTCCCTGGTGCCTAGCACAATACTTGGTAGATGAAAAATAAGACATGGTCTCTGCCCTCAAGAAATGCAGAGTCTAGTGGGTAAGAAAGACAAGTCAACAATAAGTACCGTAGGACATGAGCACAACGGAGAAATATAAAGGTGCAGTAATAGAAGAAAGACAACAGGCATTAAGTACTCAAAATTTTAAAATAGTAGTTGCAGGGGGTTCTGCTTACTTATAAATATCCCTGATCTCTAGGTATGTGTGCATAGATAGAAACATAATAAGAGGGACCTGGGTGGTTCAGTCGCTTAAGCATCTACTTCAGCTCAGGTCATGATCTTGGGGTCCTGGGATTGAGCTTAGGCCTCCCTGCTCAACAGGGGAGTCTGTTTCTCCCTCTCCTTCTGCCCCTCTTCCCACTTGTGCTCCCTCTCTCCTTTACTCTCTCTCTCAAATAAATCTTTTTTCAAAAAAAGAAACATAATGAAACATGTTTGATGGTAGTGCACAACAAGGGGTGGCAGCTATTGTGGGAGAAGAGCTTTTTGTGGCAGAGGTGGTAATGATGGTGAGTTTTGGAAGACTCAGGCATTTCTTGATCAGAATTGATGTCCTTTCCTGAATGGTACCAATTCCCTGCTATCCCCGAAACATCTCACTTCATAGCCCAACAGTCCAATGGCTCACCATAGACCCAATATACACCCAATCATAGCAACAACCACCACAAAATATTAGCAGTGGCTGATTATTTGCTAACAAACCATGTGCTCAAGAACTGACAGCCAGTGGCCACTTAAAAATGTATCTGAACTTAAAGCAAAAAAAAAGAAGCCCTCTCCTCAAACCTGCTTTTGATTAGTTGAGCACCATTTGCGTGAACAGGAGAGGCAACAATAATTTTGAGGAGGGCGAGAAAGGCAGGCAGGGAGGAAGAGACCAAACACGAATTGAAAGCAGATGACACAAAGCCCCTGGCTCATGTAGCTCCACAAGAATGAGCATTAAGTAAGTTTCTTGCAGGAGGGCGACTATCAGAAAGAAAAAAAAAAAATGATTGTAATAAATCCTAACAAGAGCCAACAAAAGAAAATGTTGGACAATTTGTTGGACAAATATTTAGTAAGGCTGATCCACCTCACTGCGTTGTTGTAAAGAACAGCTAATAAAAAAAATTGTCAAGGACACTACAAACATAGAAGAACTAACCAATAACAAGAACATTAATAATAAGGGAGGGCCTAGGAATGAAACTAGTTCCATCAAGACCAAAGATGTTGAGCAACCAACACAGAAATAAAGAAAACAGATATGACCGCCTGGAGGTGATCCAAACAAACAAGAACCAAAATATTTTCTGCTCTTAATTTTTAAAAAGAAGACAAGTTTACAGGGTATAAGACTATAAATAAACATTGGCCAATGGGCTCTTGCTTTTCCCCAGAGGCAGCTCCCTTTGAAATGACTTCCTGGACAGAGGGCATGAGGGAGTTGAAGGCTCCTACTCTCCTCCCCAGAGCTCATGGTCCAGGACAGGAAGGCTTCCCCTCCCTAGTCTCGACGATTTGGGATTGGAAAAAACACTGGAAGGAATCCAAAGCTGTGGTTCATTTCATTCTTTCATTTCCTGCCTTTGCCAAATGCTAACAATTACAAACAAATGTTGTCTTCACAAATACTTTCTTCTAGATGAACATTCTGCTCATTTTGGTTGCTTATGTGTATGTGACTTGAGAAACACTTTCTAAATCCCCAAGGTGACAGGATTTCCACGTAATGATAATGATTATTTAATGTCATCATCACAATGGGCTGCCTGGGCAAATGAAATGCTTGCTGGGTCTAAAGCATTCACTCAAGTGAGGTAAATTAACACTTTCCAGGGTACCAGATTTCCCATCGGGACCCTAAAGAAGGTAATTCATTACCCAGGCATTCTCCACCCTCAACACTGCCGTCTACCAGGAGGTTCTTCATTTGCTTAACTGTCAGACCGCTCAGCCAGCGTGGGGAAGTCCAAGAGAGATAAGAATATGCTGAGAAGGTCCAGGCGGGGTGGATATTTTTAGTATCTGAAGATAGTCCAGGGTGATAATCATCCTCATAATATAACCCACATGAATATGGCCCGTCTTGCCTTTCAAAGCACTTTTATGGCATAAGTCATCGCCTTTGAGCCTCACAATAATCACTGGGTATGCAAAGCAGGTAGTATTATAGTTAGCACCTGGCCATAGCAGCAACAAGGGCACAGACAAATGGCATAGAGTAAGCCTAGAAGACAAAGGGAGGTGAGAAAGGGTGTACTGGGAAGAGGAGCTAAACCCAAAAACCAAAAGCAGCAAAAGCATGGGGTGGCTGGGACTAGGGCCCACGCGGAGTGAGGACACACACTGGCACCGGATGGAGGAATGTGAAGAGGCTCAGGTGTCCAACTGGGTGGCTAGGTTTAAAAGATTACTGTTTCTAAGGCCAAAATCAAGATGGTAACCAGAAGGAACCAAGGGTCTGCTGTCTGCCGGGTGTTTTTCTGCAAGATAGGAACAGATTGAATCTTCACAACTAATCTGTGCAACGTGGATACTGTGAACACATTCTTTACAGAAGAGAAAACTAAAGCTTCAAAAAGTGAGGTTATTGGCCCAAGGTGGCGTATCTGCTAACTGGAGAAGACGAGATTCAGGGTCCAGCAGGAGGACAAAGCAACAGAGGGCTGGGGGCTCTGGCCGGGACAACTAGCAATATGCTTAGGGCAGCAACAATAAGAGAACCAAGAAAAGAGTTGAAGAACAAGGAACATGGGCTTCTGGAGCCCTGGACTCTTTGTGCATTCCCTGCCCTGGAGCTTTTGTCAGAGGCTGGGCTCACTGTGCCCACTGAGGAGGCACGTCTGACTGAGGTGGGAGAGGAGGAAGAATAAGCGAGGTGACTCCTGGCAACGATCCCCCTTTTGCAGATGAGGAAACTAAGTCCCAGAGAGGAGAGGTCACTAAGGGGGTGGGGAGAGAAGCTGCTTTTCTTCTGCAGGACCTGGAGGAAGGTGCAATATCTGAAAACACAGAGGTCTAGGAGGACCACGGGAGCTGGTAAGGGGTCTGCTGCTGGTGAGAGCCCGGGACGATGGAGGGAAGTCAAATGGGCTGAGCCCAAGGGACAAAACAGGGGACTTGGGGTATGGGAAGGAGAACTCTATCGCTTCTTCACTGCAGTGTCTTGTCGGACAAGAGACTCGTCTGGCTTCCACCTGTACAGTGGAGTGATTCTGTGAGGGTCCAACACTTATAAGAGTCTGGATGCTCTAGGTAAGCATTTGAAGGAAGCTCTGATGTTAAGAGAGGTAGGATGGTCCCTGGGGACAGTAATGCACCAGACAATAATAGCGTCTGGATTCAGAATGATCCCCTTCTTTGTGTTTCATAAGATGTTTTTATTCAAAACCTACAGTCTCCAGCCCCCATGAATTCAACCTGTGTCATAAGCAAGACTTCTGTCTCCAGGAAGCACACGGAAAGCCATTTCGGGGAACTTCTACTCCTGCAAGACTTATAGAGCATGGTTCTTCTGACAAACTATGAACCATTCTGCTGGAAAGAAAGAAGATTCCTCCTGGAGGGAGAATTAATCGAGGGCAATAACATTCTCGCCAAGCCTTGTTACCACGTAAGGGTCACATCTGGTAACAGTGCGTGGAGACTTCAACCAAATTGGCTCCAGCTTCTCTAAAATTGATTTGCCCAAGAGAGCCCAAAGACGTTCACGTCTGCAGTGAGCCCAGGCCGCAGAGAGAGCCCTTTCCAAGGAGGAGGGTGGCCGCTGCGGGCAGTGCCGTTGGTAGAACTGCCTGCAAAGGTGCTTAGAAATGTTCACCTTATGAGTCTGGAAGGATTCAGAGAATCCTCGGGTTAGCAAGAACCTCGCAGGCCCCAGGTCTAAGTCCCAACTCTAACCCCTGAGCAGTGTCCTTCCAGAGCTAAAAGGGCTTCTTCATACAGGCCTGGATTTGGGTAAATTAGTTCTAGGAAGTGCCCACAGGACTCTCGGATACAAATTCAACGGTGCCAGGAGCTACTCAATGACTCATTCAGAACATCTTCAACTTCTCTAACCCTTCTATTATTTCTGAGTGTCCAAGTTTCAGAATAATGTATTCTTATCCGCACCACCTGCCAGCGCCACTGCAAGCCACTTAGCCTCCTGAATCATCACTGCGCTGCACATCCTCTTCCCCACCTTCCTCCCCACAGGGCCCCTCCACGGGCCACAGCACCAGCTCGCCTTCCCAACACAAGCCCAGTGTGGGCCGAGGACACCGGCCACAGAGGTGACCTCTCCTCCCAGCGCCCCCCCCCCCTCACTTGCCAAGTGAAGACAGGCCAGGGCTGATGTCTAAAACCGGACCAGCTAGACCTGCACTTAGCCCCGGCCCTGCCCTTCAGCCCTAACTCCACCCGGCAGCATGTGCCGTCACGGGGCATTACAAGCGGACACTAGTTTACTTTAGATTTGCAACAGAAGGCCACCTGGCTGCCACCAGCGGGGGACAAAAGAAGACCCCAGCGGTCCTAAGCTTCCTGCTGCCAAGCCGGAGAACCTTAAAGAGGCTACGAAATGAACCTTTTGACCTCCCCCACCTTGCAGGTGCATGTGTGATGCGTCATGGAGTTAGGCGGGTCCCTGTGCTGCGATACAGTGGGAGGCAGACCCTGTGCTCCGACTCCACTGCATAGGTTAGCCAGGAAAATGTCCCTAAACACACACAGTGGAACTTAACACTCCAGGGCAGGGGGGCCTGGAATCATCTGGCTCTTGATTTTGCTCAGGTTGTGATCTCAAGGTCCCGGGATCATCAAGCCCTGCGTCAGGCTCTGCATTCAGTGGGGAGTCTGCTTAGGATCCTCTCTCTCCCTCTCCTGCTCCTCCTCTCCGCCCCCCCAACCCTGCTGGCTCTCACTCTCTCTCCAATAAATAAATCAAAAAAAAAAAAGAGGGACGCCTTGGTGGCTCAGTGGCTGAGCATCTACCTTTCAATCAGGTCATGATCCTGGGGTCCTGGGATTGAGTCCCCTATCAGGCTCCCTGCAAGAAGCCTGCCTCTTTCTGTGTCTTTCATGAATAAATAAAATCTTTTAAAAATAAGACATTAAAAAAAAAATTCTAGGACAGCACAACCTATTACAATGAAACGAAGCCAGAGCTTGCTCCTCAGTGAGATTTATCTTTCTGTATCTCAGGGTTAGGGTAAGTCTCGGTTAATATTTGCTTCAGGTGACTTAGTTGTCACTAAAGCAGAGAAGGGGGTTAGCTCAGCCTCAGTGCCCCCAAAGCAGCCACCGTTTGGCTGGGCGTAACTGACAGCTGGAATGGGGTTTTTCTTCTTTTCAGGACAGGCAGTTCTCCACACAAGGAACTAGGGGTGGGGGGAGGCTGAGAGAGCCCTGCAGCAGAAAGCCACCCTCCTCCATTTCACCGCAAAAAGAGGGGTCCCCAGAGCACAACCCCTGAATGAGCTGTGCAGGACCTCCGGGCGCCTGGGGCCTGGAAGCCCTGGCGGGAACTCTTCCTGCAGAATGAGCCGCTGGGGACCTGGGGGACCAGCAGTTCTCTCCTGCCCCCCAGTGCCCTTGGCTGCCCAAAGTCCCCACTGTGCCCCAGACTCCAGATCCTGCCTCCGAGTCACCTTCTGTGTCCCATTCCCTCAGGGCAAAGCACTGTATTTTCCAAGGGAACACTCAGCTAATCTAATATAATCTAATCTCAGAGAGTGAGTGAGTCTTATTGGATTCATGTGCTAGGCCTCCTGGAAAACACACTTTGCATCCCGGAGACCCACAGCCTTAAACGAAGGGGTGGGGATCCCCACCGTCCCGGCAGGCGAGGGCGGGAGGCGGTTTCGCAAGGCCTGGGAATGCGAACATCAAATTGAAAACGTGGAATGGCTTTGCCCATTCCCACAGCCAGGAAGGTTCTGAGTGCCATTGTTTAAAAGCCCGTCCTTAAAAAAAACAAAAAAAAATAAAAAATAAAAAATAAAAATAAAATAAAATAAAAGCCCGTCCTTGGGGCACCTGGTTGAGCATCTGCCTTCGGCTCAGGGCATGATCCCAGGTCTTGGTATCAAATCCCCCGCAGGGAGCCTGCTTCTCCCTCCGCCTGTGTCTCTGCCTCTCTCTCTCATGAAGAAATATTTTTTAAAATAAAATAAAAGCTGATCCTTCACTCCACGTACTCTTTTTCTAACTTTTCCCCACTCTCCTCAGTAGTGATGTGTTCAGAGGTCCCAGGCTTTCTTTTGACCTCAGACCGTAACAGGGTTTGGTAATGCCGAGGCTGTACTTCATTACTGGGGATTTTAGTACTTCTTTAAAAGAAGAAAGAAAAAAAAAAAAAAAAACACTACCTCCCCAATATTTAAAGTAATCCTGCCTTATATTCAATTCTTTTTATTTGGGTCTGGTTTTGGTCAAAATAAGCCTCTTCAGAGATGTGCAAACACTCTTAGAAAAAAGAACTGTATATATACTACATGTCTGCATGGTATGTGTTCTACACATCTGTGTGTATGTGCTACATGACTATATAATATACTCTGTTCTAAACCGATCATACACATGGTCTCACTCCTCCTAATGACCCCACGAATTAGAAGCTATTATCCCAGAAGCTGTGGTCTATGTATACAATGGAATATTCCTCAGCCATTAGAAACAACAAATACCCACCATTTGCTTCGACATGGATGGAACTGGAGGGTATTATGCTGAGTGAAATAAGTCAATCGGAGAAGGACAAACATTATATGTTCTCATTCATTTGGGGAATATAAAAAATAGTGAAAGGGAATAAAGGGGAAGGGAGAAGAAATGAGTGGGAAATATCAGGGAGGGAGACAGAACATGAGAGACTCCTAACTCTGGGAAACGAACTAGGGGTGGTGGAAAGGGAGGTGGGCGGGGGGGTGGGGGTGACTGGGTGACGGGCACTGAGGGGGGCACTTGATGGGATGAGCACTGGGTGTTATTCTATATGTTGACAAATTGAACACCAATAAAAGTAAATTTAAAAAAATAAAAATAAAGAAGCTATTACCCCATTTTTTTTTTCAAATGAGAAAACTGAGGCACAAAGTCCAATAAATTAGCTAAGATAACATAGCTGAAAGTGTTGGAGGAAGAACCCAAATACAGTTCAAGTCCAAAGCTCTCCCTCTTAATGGCTACTTTCTCCTACCAGATATGGGAGGGCGGGGGTTGGGAAGAAGCAACAATATTTCTACCATCTCGAGCTTTTCCACCTTGCAGTGCTGAGTCATTAATTCTCAAAGAATGCTCCCCAGACTAGCAGCAGCAGCCCCCAAGAAACTTGTTAAAAATTACAAAATCTGGAGCCTACTCCAGACTTAAAGAATCAGAAACTCAGGGCACCAGGGTGGCTCAATTGGTTGAGTTATGTGACTCTTGATCTCAGCTCAGGGTTGTGAGTTCCAAGGCCTGAGTTGGAGGTTCAATGTGGAGACTACATTAAAAAAAAAAAAGAAACTCTGGGAGCAGGGTCCCCCAATTTAACAAGCACTTGCACATCATTCTGATGCATCCTCAAGTTGAGAACCGCTGGGCTAAGCCACCAACGTAGAATCTTGAAGTTTGAGGAAGGGGTCGGCAGTAACTCCTTTTGAATATCTCATCCTTGAATAATCCCTTTGCAGTCAGAAACTTCCACGTAATTTTACTGTGACTCCTGAGAGATGTGAACAAATGAACGTTATTGGCACATGCTTGACAGGTGTGTAAAACTGAATGGAAATGACGTAAACCAAGCAAAAAAAAAAAAAAAAAAAGTTGCTCAAAATCCTGTAAGGTATAATAAGATGGAGTTTAAAAGCAGTGTCAAAAAAAATAATAATAAATAAAAATAAAAATAAAAAATAAAAGCAGTGTCAAAAAAATAAATAAATAAATAAATAAATAAATAAATAAATAAATAAATAAATGCAGTGTCAAGGGCAGCCCGGGTGTCTCAGTGGTTAAGCACCTGCCTTGGGCCTAGGCCATGACCCGGGGTCCTGGGATCGAGTCCCAGGACGGGCTCCCTGCATGGAGCCTGCTTCTCCCTCTGCCTGTGTCTCTGCCTCTCTCTCTCTCTCTTTGTGTCTGTCATGAATAAATAAATAAAATATTTTTTAAAAATTAAAATAAAATAAAAGCAGCATCAAGAGTATTCTTTTTTTTCTTTTTTGAAGATGTTATTTGAGAGAGAGTGAGCAAGCAAGAGGCAGCGACAAGGAGCAGGGCGGGGGACAGAGGGAGAAGCAGACACCCCACTGAGCAGGGCGGTGACATAGGCTCCATCCTGGGACCCATGATCATGACCTGAGCCCAAGGCAGACTCTTAACCCACTCAGCCACCCAGGCACCCCCTAAAGCGTATTTTTAAGTTTGTAAAGGGGCCAAGTTTACGTAAACAGGCCAGATGGAGACTTGGCTCCCCTCCCCTGCTCCCTGCTCGCCCCAAGTCACACGGAGCACCTGGAGGGTTGGTGGACAGCTTGCCTCACCCTTTCTTTGTGTCTCTCAGACCAAGGTGAGGCCGGGAGGCAGCTGGGCCTGGGGAAGGCCAGCAGCGGAGGCCTGTGCCTGGCCCCCAGCAGGACGCACAGCGGCTCCCTGGCCGCCAGCGCTTAAAGACTCGGCCTCGGGACAGGCCACGTTCCGGGAGGCCAGCTGGACCCTCCGACCCTCCGGCTCCCGCCGCCTCGAGCCTTCCTTGCGTGCCTGGGAGCTCGCGTGGTTAGGGCCCGGGTGTGCCCCGGCGACACAGGGGGCGCCTGGACGGCGCCCACCTCAGAAGACAGTCGGTGTGGACCTGCTGTCACGCAGGCCGAAGCGGGGCCCCCCTGGCCTGCCGTCCCCTCCCTGCGGACTCCCTGCCCGGCCTCAGCCTTCCCCAGGGGGAGCCTCCAGCCCTCCGGGCCCAGCCGTGTGTGGTAGAGGACAGAGGCTGGAGCCTGTGGTGACAGGGCGGTGAATCCCCGCCCGGAACCTGCTGGCCCCCAAGCAGCAGTGACCTGTGTCACTTTGGGCAACATACGTCACCTCCTAAGTCTCAGGTTCCTGAACGGTTTTGTTTTTTTTTTGTTTTGTTTGTTTTTGTTTTTGTTTTTTTTTTGAGGGAGCGGGGATTGTACGCAAACAGGAATCGTTTCTTCCAGTCAAGAACGAGGAGAGAGATCGGGCCCAGGGGCCCATTCCTGCCGGGCCTGCCTCACGAGATGCCAAATCACCGCCGGCTGAGGGGGATTTTCACCGACTCCACGGGAGCAGCGCCTCACACAGCCGTCACCAGGGGTCATATAAAAGGGGCTAAGTGCCCCGTTAACGGGTCTCACAGTCACATCTCCGGGAACCTGCTATAGACGTGCTTCTTGTCTTGACACAAGGCTCCAGGCTGGGAGGCATCCTAGAGGGGAAACTAGAATCCCCCGGAGCCTCAGGTCGCAGACCTCCCCCTAATGCCCTGGGGGAACCCGCTTCCTCTCCACAACTCCTCACGACTAAACACACCCAAAAAGCTGATAAAGGCAGCACTAAGTCAACTCCTAAATATGCAGGGAAACGACGCACCAGCAACCAGACGGGAGGGGAACACCACACTCGGTGTCTGGGTATGAAGTTGAAAACCCTTCCCACAGACTTGTCTATTTTTCCCAACAGGAGGGAGCCCTCTACTGGCACGTCAACGCTCTGCTAGGAAAGGGCCTGGTTCTAGAAGAGTCCCCAGGGGCCAGGCCTTGGAAGCGGCGTCTTGCCTTTAGGGCAGCAAATACGTAAGTCAGGAGCGAATCGCTAAGCTTGCATCCGTGGTAGGAACAGATGAAGGCAGAGGGTATAAAACCCAAATCCCACCCGGAAAACTCTCTCAGCTGGCTTGATTACGGTTCACCACAGAAACAGAGGGGCTAAAAGGGTACAAGGACCTTCTGTCCTCTCCTCTCTAGCACACAGGGAACCTTCTAGAAGCATGAAGTGGCCCTGCCCAGTATTGTGGCTGTAAAGACATCATAGCAGACAGTCTGGAAGAGACTGCAAACAATCTAAATGGCCACCCGGAGCACATGAGAAAACAGGTTCATTAAAACAATGGAATACGGGGGCGCTTGGGGGACCAGCGGTGGAGCGTCTGCCTCTGGCTCAGGTCGTGACCTCGGGGTCCCGGGATCAAGTTCCCCATCGGGCTCCCTGCACGGAGCCTGCATCTCCCTGTCTGTGTCTCTGCCTCTCTGCATCTCTCATGAATCCATCATCTTTAAAAAAAAAAAAAAAAAATGGAATTGTATGCAGCTTAAAATAAAGTGAGGAAGTTCATTCTGTACCCCCTATAGAAAGATTTCCATGTCTTCCTTTTTTCCCCTCCACATCTTTAAGTCTAAAAAGAAAAATCAAAGCACAGAAACAACATACGGGCCATCATCTGCAGAAAAAGGGTGCCTCCTTGTGTTTGCCCCACAGGCGCAGAGTAAAATCTGTCTGGAAGCTGGAACAGGAAGCTAACCCCCGGGGTTCCCTTTTGCAGGGATGGGAGACCCGCAGGAATGACGGGCAGCGCTGAGGACACACTTGCACTTGGTTCCATGCCGTGTCTCCCAAAGGACAGCCTGGGTGGGCCTGGGGCTCCCCTCCTCAGCCCTGGTAGGACCAGCGGTCGGGCCCCACGGCCGCGGGGTGCCTTGGGGGCGCGCCCTCACCCACCTCCCCTGCCCTCCGTGCCCCCAGCACGGCCTACTGCTGTGACCCACGCTCTGGAGACCGGGAAGCTGCCGGGTCGGGCCCACGCCACCGGGTCGGGCGACCAGGCCCGGGCAGGCCCCACCTTGCCGCCTCGGCCAGGAGACTCCCCTCAACTAGACGAACAAGGCCCGTCCTCACACACGCGCTCACCCTTGCTCACCCTCACACCCCCATCTGTTCCCACACACTCGCACACTCACGGTGACAGCCGTACAGGAACGGCCTTCTCTGGCTCCAGCCTGAGCTCTCCTCAGCCGCCTGGACGCTGGGCTATGGCAACCCCAGGTTTTGGGGAGCTCCCCCTTGCCAGCTCTCAGGCCTCCTCTGCAGAAGCCTCTCCCAAATGAAACCCTGGTACCCCCTGTTCTGTCTCACCCAACCCACTTACAGTCCTGAAAATGCTCCTCACTGTCCAGTTCAGCCCTCCACATAGGCCCCCTCGTAGGGAGGACTCGCGGTCCTCTTCGTCAGGACCTTAAGGAGGAAAGATGGTTTCCCACTCTCCTGAGGCTCCCAGCTCCTCTGCTCGCACAGGAAGTGAAGAATTTCATGCAATTTGATTTTTGACAACAAAGAGGTATGACCCTCCACTGACCTAGGAGAGCATGCACCCCCTGGCACGAGCGTGAGCAACCTCGGAGGACACAGCCACGGGAACACCCACATCCTGTGCTGCCAACAAGCCATTTCATGTCCCTGGAGCACTAACCTGCAAATGTTCTAGATGCAAAACCAACTCAAAAGGAGGAGGAGATACAGCATTTGACACGTACCCTTTTAATTCCTTTCTGGGTTTGCTCCCACCTTAAAGCATAACCATTTTTAAACATTTCACTGCTGCCCCCAAACCCCTTGTTTGCCCACCGTCCCAGCTACCGGAGGGCTCTCTGGTGCATCAGTGTGGCAGGTCTATGTGGTACCTCGCCTTCCTACACAGTGACTAAAATGGTATCACCAATAAAAAATAAATTTATTATTAAAATAAATAAATAAATAAATAAATAAAAATAAAAATAAAAATAAAATGGTATCACAATTCCAGGCACCCTTCTGAAAGGGTTCCCTTTATAATAAATAACATTTGATAGTCCTTTGTGGTCATTATTCCACTTAATCCTCTGTGACAGTGATATTCTTATTCCCATTCTGCAGATCAGAAAGCTGGGACCGGAAATGAGAAAGTAAGTGGCCCAAGTTCATGTTGTTGGTAATTAGTAATATGAACTAGGAGCTGAGCCAGGTCTGGGTCCGTATAAATCCATACCACACTAACCTGTCCTTGGGGGCCCATCGCAGGTTCTCCAACCTCAGGGGTTCCAACTCTCAGCCCTTACAAACCAAAGCAAAGCAATCAACCTTTCTGAGCATCAACTCTCCACAGCCTGCCACTCCGTGCTGCTGTTCGTTTTATGACTTTGGGATTTATTATCACCTCGTGTCACTAAGTCCTGTGTACTCTAAATAGTAAGCAAATTGTTACCTCTTTACTTTCAGAGAGTAGGTCTTTTCCATCTCGAGGCCCCCATACTGGGAAGAGTCTTTTGCACATTTCAGGTGATTTCTAGATGCTTGTGACTTGTTACCTCTCTAGGATTTCCAGACAACCTCTGCATGAATCAGTCCTCTTTGCCTCTAAAGATGTGTGGACAAACATGTTTCTCACAGCATCCCTCACAAGAGCAGATTGGAAGCAACTCAAATATCTCATAAGGGAAGAGTGGTTAAATAAACTGATTTTAGGGCACTGAGGGGGGCACTTGACAGGATGAGCACTGGGTGATATGCTATATGTTGGCAAATTGAACTCCAATAAAAATAATAATAAAAAATAAACTGATTTTAAATAAAAGGCACACAACTATCTAAAATCATGTTTTAAGAGACTATTAACTAGGATAAGAAAATGTTGACCAAGTATTATATTTTTCACCAAGAACAAAGAAAAAAAAAACCCTTAGAAAAAAACACATAAAAAATGTCAGCTTTTGCCGCGATCCTTGGGACCACACATTTCAATCCTGTGAGCTCCATTTTTCTTTATCTATAAAATAGGAGCAATATTGGTTTCCTCACAAGGCTCTTGTAAACAATTTAAACTTTTCCAATAAGAAGTGCTTTGTAAATTAATAACAACGGTACTAAATTATGCAATAAATGCTTATGTGATCTTTATGCAGTTTTCATAACAAAGACTTTAAAGGGAATAATGCCTTATCGATTAAGAATGGAAATTTTAGTGAAATTTGTATCTTCTAAAACTCTACTCTTCTTTCTTTGAAGAACTAAGCCTGTACTTATCTTACATTCCATGAATTATTATGAAACGACTCTCCACAGGTGAATTAAGGAAAGAAGAAACCCATCTACATCAATAACCTAAATAATTCAGTTTTTTCTTTCCTTTTCTTATTTTTAGTGAATAGGAACTAGACTTACCAGAATAATAGCCTCAGGGCTCCTCTTACTTTGCTATTCACCCCGTCACTGTGGCCCAGAAGGACCAGGCATGGCCAGGAACTCTTCACCAACCTGCTGAGATGCCACTGCAGGTCTACAGGGTAGGGGTAGGCCAAACGGACGTCGCTACAAGGTCACCCAGTCTTCTTACCTCATAAGAAGGACTAGGATCCTAATGCCACATAAAACAGCCCCTACACACACAGCGTGGGCTACCATAAGCAGGTTCCACTTCAGGATCCCTTAACTTAGAACCTGGTCCACCCAAGCTCCCTCTCCTCCTCCACCACATTCAGCTCCAGGTGTGACCACCAAAGCCCTAGGTGAGAGCCAGTCTTGAAAGAAGCACAACTTCAACTCTACACACATGCACGTCAGCACCCAAACTGTGCCCAGCGCCACCTGTGCCCAGCACCTCCACTCGTTCCGTCAAATTGGGTCATTTACAACTGCTTTCGCTCCTCCCCACCTCATCTACTTTCCACCCAAGCCAGGCATATATAGGACTTCATTTAACAAGTGATCGATATCCACTATTTCACCAAACATTTCGTTGTTTAAGCCTTATAATCAAGGAGGAAAATAATCAGTCTCAGTCACCTGGTTACGCATTAACCACGCAGAAGCCTTTGGGAAAAGCCAACCTTGCCCGACAACTGCAAGCCCTAGAGCATCAAGACTTTCATGATGCTCATGGTTTTCAGTGGAAATCCTTCCCCATTGCAGTCTACACAGCTTTCTTAAACAGATTACCCTGAAGTAACACTTACGGATGGCTCATCCTTGTGCACATCAGTGACTGCCCTGTGTGTGGGGGGGGGGGGGGGGGCTGCGCTCTGGGGGAGACTCTTTACCCATAAATTTATGAGCTCCACACTGCTGTCTTCTGAGGTTTTGGTTTTTCTGTTGCTTTCCTTTGGGAAGCTCAGCTTCTGCTTCTCTCCAGCCTTCCCCGCTCCCTTTCCTAACCTACAGCTAATAATCTGCTACATGTTCAGAATCTACTAATGAAAACTTGTTGGTTTCGGAGAATAGTTACAAGTAGGGTCTGGGGGTCTCTCCCATGAGTAAAGTTCCCACACCTCAGCTCATCAACCTGATGCGGTTTGGGCTGCTCTGAACCCTTTGGCAACTGCCTGGTTCTTGCCGCATTCTAGGCAGAGGACTCAAGACAGACGTTTCGGAAAGTTGACGCTTTCACTGCATTTAGGCCATACCTGGGACCTACACTTAGAGTAATAACTCTACCCTGACCCGTTGAGAAATGAGAGCCTGACTTTAGAGGATCACACCACTTCAGTTAAGGCTAGAAATTTAAATTTAAATTTAAAAAAAAACAAAAAAAACAGAGCAAGAGGAAGATTTTTATATTTTTCTTTCCTAGGTGACCAGTTGCTCCAAATTTTGAAACATTTACTTCCTTCCTTCAACCCTGTTCCATAATCTCGATTGGAGGGTAAAAAGGACCACCAAAGCACATGACGGAAAATTGGAAAAGTTCATTTAGAGCTAATGTAATAAAGGGAGATAAAGATGACTCCAGACATAAGAGTGGGCATAATGTATTCTGAACTCATTCAATCATAAAAATAAAATTTTATTTTGTTTCAGGACTAAACCGGCTGAAAGGGCAAAACGTGTTGCTAGGAAACATACCTCCAGGTTTTCAGGCTTCAGGAAAACCCTCCTTGAGGGACGCAGAGCTGTGTATCTCAGTTGTCTCCTCAGACTCTTCAGAGCTACTTGCATTTTCACCCATGCTACCCCTGGCCCAACCCTGACACCTTGCTCGTTTGGTGACATTTCCCGGTGCCTGCTGCACGCCTGGCTCTCCCCGAGGTATGGTCACAGCAGTCCTCCCCCGGCCTTCTGGTTGCCCCCGAGTAAAGAGAACCAAGGGTCTCTAGAACTTTGTTGTGATAATGCTTCCTAACTGTAGGTTCACTAACAGGCTCTCAGACCCGGGGTGGGCAGAGGCAGGAGAGAGGGGCCTCCACCGCAGGGCACTAGGTGGCAGGTGAGACAGGCGCGGAGCTGACTCACCAGGCTGCTCCCAGGTAGCCGCAAGACCGAGAGTTCTCCGCCGCTGCGCACCAGCAGCAACCCAGGTTATAAACACCTGCGCACCAGCGGCAACCCGGGTTATAGACACCTGCGCACCGACGGCAACCCGGGTTATAGACACCTGCGCACCGGCGGCAACCTGCGTTATAGACACCTGCGCACCGACGGCAACCCGGGTTATAGACACCTGCGCACTGGCGGCAACCCGGGTTATGGGCACCTGCGCACTGGCGGCAACCCGAGTTATAGACACCTGTGCACCGACGACAACCCGGGTTATAGGCACCTGCGCACCAGCAGCAACCTGCGTTATAGACACCTGCGCACCAACGGCAACCTGCGTTATAGACACCTGCGCACCGGCGGCAATCTGCGTTATAGACACCTGCGCACCGGCGGCAACCCGGGTTATAAGCACCTGCGCACCAGCAGCAACCTGCGTTATAGACACCTGCGCACCAACGGCAACCTGCGTTATAGACTTCTGCGCACCGGCGGCAACCCGGGATATAGACTTCTGCGCACCGGCGGCAACCCGGGTTATAGACACCTGCGCACCGGCAGCAACCCGGGTTATGGACACCTGCGCACCGGCGGCAACCCGAGTTATAGGCACCTGCGCACCAGCAGCAACCTGCGTTATAGACACCTGCACACCGACAGCTCTCTGGGTTATATAGAGAACTTCACTGGGTTGGGTCACTCCATATCATCCAAATGGTCTCAACACCACCTTATTCTCTTGAGGCCATGTCCTTGAAAAGGGCTCCCACTGTGGGAACGGTGGGGGAGCATACATTCCACGGACGGGGAGGGGGTGAGGAACCTCCCATTGCCCGGATCCAGCTCTCGGGTCAACTCACGGTCACGTCCTCTCCATGATCTCCTCCAACACTAACAAATGAACAAAAATATATGAATAAGCTTGTTCACATCAGTATTGTTTAAAATAGCTGGACGCTGGAAAGAATCTAAATGGTTTAAAACAGAAAAATGATACAAAAGAATACGATGTGGATTCCATTGTTACTGACCCAGGAATATATTCACTATATATTAATAAGTGAGAGAAATATATTTTCCTCCTACAGCATAATCGCTTTTATAGTAGGATATTATATATCAACATATAAGTAAATGCATTTGGGGGCCTACAAGAATACAAACCAAAATAGACGATAGAATTATGAATGACTTTTCTTTCATTTTGCTTGTCTCTGAGCAAAAGAAATAACTGTCTTGTCAGTCACAAGTCTTTCTGAAGTTGGAAAGAGCCTCTTCCTAAAACCAACTGCATTAAATCCAAGAGACAGAGACAGAGGACCCAATAAACCAAGCAATCTGTCCCTTTAACCACTATGCCTACTACCATATAAAACATGAATTGTTGAAGTGTCATGCTACCCAGGCTGAAACAATGGAAGGGCTTCTGGAATGTAATTGCAAATGCTACTAGAGAGCAGATTATGAGCGAGTTGAGTGTACCCTTGAGAGACTTGGCCATAAATTTCCAGCTGCAGAACAGTGGGACCCCAAAAGCCCAGAAACTCTCAGAGAGTATGGCACTAACTAAAAAGGATCTACATTACTCAGAAACCTCAAAAACACTAAACTAGAAAGTAAAGCACAGATAATCAACTAAATTGACATCTGTCAGCTGGATATTCCTGTATTATCTCTTATATAATTGTCATAAGTGTTTTATAAGTATATAAGAAAAAACTTATAAAGACATTAGAATGGGGGCGCCTGGGTGGCTCAGTCGGTTAAGTGACTGACTCCTGATTTGGCTCAGGTCATGATCTCAGGCTTGTGAAATCAAGCTCCCTTGATTGGATTGAATACACACATTTTAAAACCATTTACAGGTTCCCTGCTCAGCACAGTCGGCTTGGGATTCTCTCCCTTTCCCTCTGTCCCTCCCCCTCCGTTCTCTCTCTCTCTCTCTCTCTCTGAGAAAAAAAAAAAAAAAGACGTTAGAATGCTTGGTAAATCCAAAGATACAGATGCATTGAAATGGCAGGACACTTGCACCCCAATGTTTCTAGCAGCAATGTCCACAATAGCCCAACTGTGGAAGGAGCCTCAGTGTCCATCGACAGATAAATGGATAAAGAAGACGTGGTCTATGTACAGTGGGATATTCGTCAGCCATTAGAAACGATGAATACTCACCATTTGCTTCAACGTGGATGGAACTGGAGGGTGTAATGCTGAGTGAAGTAAGTCAATCGGAGAAGGACAAACATCATATGGTCTCATTCATTTGGGGAATACAAAAAATAGTGAAAGGGATTAAAGGGGAAAGGAGAGAGAATGAGTGAGAAATATCAGAGAGGGAGCCAGAACAGGAGAGACTCCTAACTCTGGGAAATAAACAAGGGGTGGTGGGAAGGGGAGGTGGCCAGGGGGATGGGGTAACTGGGTGATGGGCACTGAGGGGGGCACTTGACGGGATGAGTACTGGGTGTTATGCTATATGTTAGCAAATCGAACTCCAATAAAAATATATATACAAAAAAAGAAAAGAATGCTTGGTAAATAAAATAGTAAACATTGACTTCTAGCCAAGATGTGTAACGAGTTCATGCTTGGATGCTTCCCTTTATGCTCCAAATATATAGTAATATGCAGTTAAATACGAAAAGAGAAAACGTTTCTAGATTTGAAAACAAGATAAACATCTCCATGGAACAGAAATGCAAAACTGAGAGGCAGGCTGAAGCTATGGCTATGCTGGCCAGAAATTCAGCTCTTCAAGAGTCCAAGAGTTTTAAAAGCTCCACAGATGATGGGGAAGAAGGCTCACTATTTAAGGAAGTAGACTGAACAAAACCTAACTGACTTCTGCCTAGAGCTATAGCAATGTTTTTCCATTTTTCTCACTATTATCCCCCTCAGAAGAAAAATTCGAGTTTTTCCTAAAGAGAGAAATTAAATACTAAATAATAAGATTATTAGGTATATGGTTGAGCTTTGAAGGGCCACTGTAATATCTAAGATTTTTAGCCTTCTAAGAATCAATTTTCACCTTTTTGGAGGAAATATTACTCCTGTTAAAAATACAAAAGCTATCACTTTGGAACGCACTGCCTTGATAAGAACTAAGCCAAAACTGCGGACTAGCCATTTGACTGATTCTTGGGCATTCCTCCGTCACTATAGGACAGAAACCCTGAACAGTGATTTAAAGCCTAGTTACAGATTAGGGACCCAAAAAATGGTTGGTGGGAAGGGTACCACAAAAATACTGGACAGAGAGGCAGATGGGGTGAGTGGGAGAAAGAAACAAGAATAAGAAACAAAAAAGTCTTATCTAAAATTACTGGATAAACCCAAATTCCAAAAACAATAATTGGTTGCTAAGAAAGAAAATCAACAAAATTAACAATCACGCATCCACTCTGAAAATTAATTTTATAGAACAGCTTAACAAAGACTTTAAATTAGAAACCTGGACTATTTGCACACAAAAAAAAGAGAGAGAGAGAGAAAGAGAGAGTGCAGCATAACCTTCACTTAAAAAGGATGCAAAAATTTTTCAACAAAGACAGGCAAAAACTGAGACAAGAATAGGTGGATATTTAATGCAAGCAAGTAGAAATTAAGAAAGGAAATATACAGTGATTGAATTTAAAAATACAATAAACAGGACCAGATTATTCTGCCTTTTAGACAAAGATAGATGATAGGTAGGTAGAGAGATAGCTAGATTGATTGATTGGTTTAAATAAGCAGTTAAGGGGAAAAAATGTAGAGAAGCACCTGGGTGGCTCAGTCAGTTAAGCGTCTGACTTTGTTCAGGTCATAATCTCAGGGTCCTGAGAACATGCCCTACATCAGGCTCTACCAGCTGTGCAGAGTCTACTTATCTCTTTGCCTCTCCTGCTACTCATGCTCTCTCTCTCTCTCTCTCTCTCTCTCTCTCTCTCTCAAATAAAATCTTTTAAAAAGAAACAATAGAAGTAGATTGAGAAATTCCAACATTTTAATAAATAAGAATTCCAGAAGAATAAATTGAAATGAATGATAAGGAAGCAATATTTGAAGAAATTTTGCTGATAATTTTCCAGAATTAAAAGAAAGAAAATCTGATGACTCATCAGCTCAATATAATCCGAGTACTAAACAGAATAAATACAAATAAAGCCAAACTCAGACACGCTAAAAGGAAACTATAGAAATTAAGATTAAAGACACAGTTTTTAAATCTAGCAGAGAGAAACAACAATCTAAGACAGAGTGACAATTGTGACAGCAGATTTCTTGTTAGCTAGTGTAGATATCGAAAGTTAATGAAATAATATCTTCTAGGTGCAGAGAGATGGTCATCTAGAATGTTAACCTAAGGGAGAAAATCAATGAGGAGTATATGAAAACTGTATTACCCTTGTCAATTTTCTGTAAATCTAAAATAACTTCCCCCCCCCCCAAAAAAAGTGTATTTTAAAAAAGTGCAGAGAGGGAAAAAAAGACTTCTGCTAGAATTTTATAGCCAGCAAATCCATCTGCCAAAAACACAAAAATAATTATTAAAGGATACACATCAGCAAGAAGTACATTGAACACAGAGAAAGTTGTAGGATTACAAAGAAAAAAAATGATGAGCCTAGAAATGGACTGATTTCCTTGCTTGTTTCTTTCTTTCCTTCCTTCCTTCCTCCCTCTCTACTTCCTTCATGAGTAATTTAGTCCACAGACTGCTGGGTGGGGCCAACCAAGGTAGGCATCTGGGAGCTGCGAAGAAGGTAGCCACAGCAGCTAAGCAGGGGTGATTGACACTTGAGCAAAATGAGATGATCTCTGTGACCTAGTATGAATTGTCCAAGCTGAAGCAAGAGAAGAGAGTGTCCACCCAGGAGAGAGGTAGTAATAGCATAGCACAAAATGTCAAAGTCCAAGTAGAGTGAGAAGATCATCTATAGAGTGGGAAAGAGTGGTGGTAGAGGGAGACTGGTTGTAATAAGTAAAGATATTGAGATGCCATGTTCTTCACTGTCAGAGAAGAGAGTTACATATAAAGGGAGAAAACTAGAGTGAACTCTGTGATGGTTTGGAAGTGCAAGTATTGATAGCTCATGGTAGCTCATGGTTCTCAATATGTGTGTGGGGGGTTGTATGTGTACATAGCTCTATCCCCTGAGAGGGCCTAGGAACATCAACACCCTAAAATTAATAATATACCTCATACCCAAGACTTGATTTCTGACTATTATTCTTCTCTAAAAGGAACCAAGATTCCAAGGAGATATGGCTACTATCAGGGCTAGGGCAGGGAAAGCCTAGAATAAACACTATGTTAGTGTAGAAATTCAGTGTTTGTCTTAGTGGGAATGAAAAATGGTGCAGTCATTGTAGGAAACAGTATGGGGATTCCTCAGAAAATTAACAAGAGAATTACCATATGACAGCAATCCCACTTCTGGGTATATACCCAAAGGAAGTAAAATCGGTAACTTGAGGACATATTTACACTCCTGTGTTCACTGCAACATTATTTCCAAGAGCCAAAATATAGAAACAACCTAAACATCCATCTATAGTATAATATTCAGCATGAAAAAGAAGAAAATCTTGCCATTTGCAACAACATTGATGAACCCGGAGGGCATTACGCTAAGTGAAATAAGCCAGACAGAAAAATACAAACAGTATGATCTCACTTATAAGTGGAATCTAAAAACATCAAATTCATAGGAACAGAGTAGAATGGTATTTCCCAGGGACTGGAAGCAGAAGGAAAGGGTGGGCAGGGGGGAGAATAAATGGGGAGGTCTAGGTTCAAAGTGTACAAACTTCCAGTTTAAGAGGAATAAGTTCTGGGAATCTAATGTACAACATGGTGACTATAAGCTACTGTATTCTTTTTATTTAAATTCAATTTGCCGGGATCCCTGTGTGGCGCAGCGGTTTAGCGCCTGCCTTTGGCCCAGGGCGCGATCCTGGAGACCCAGGATCAAATCCCACATCAGGCTCCCGGTGCATGGAGCCTGCTTCTCCCTCTGCCTGTGTCTCTGCCTCTCTCTCTCTCACTGTGTGCCTATCATAAATAAATAAAAATTTAAAAAAAATAAAAATAAATAAATAAATAAATTCAATTTGCCAACACACTGTATAATACCCCGTGCTCATCATATCGTGTGTCCTCCTTAGTGTCCGTCACCCAGTTATCCCACAAGCAACTCTCAGTTTGTTTCTACTGGTAGGTATATACCTAAAATAATTGAAAACAAGTATTCAAATGAAAACTTGCATATGCATTTTCATAACAGGACTATTCATAATAGCCAAAAGATGGAAGCAACCTGAATGTTCATCAACAGATGGATGAATAAACAAAATGTGGTATAGCCATACAACACAACCACTAAAAAATGAAGTACTGATGCAGGCTACAACATGGATGAACTTGGAAGACATTACACTAAGTGAAAGCAGCCAAACATGAAAGACCACATATTGTATGATCCCGTTTCTGTGAAATATCCAGAATAGCCAAATCTACTGAGAGAGCAGATGTGTGGTCACCAAGGGCCAGAGGGACAAGGGAATGGGGAATGAATGTCTAATGGGTATAGGGTTTTCATGTGAAGAGATAAAAAAATTCCTGGAACTAGGTAGTGATGATAGTTGCAGAACATTTTGAATGTACTTAATGCCACTGAATGGTACACTTTAAAAATGGCTAAAATGGTAAATTCTATGCTTTACATACCTTGCCTCAATTTAAAAATTAAATGAGAAAACATTTGCAACAATATGGATGAATCTAGAGAGTATAATTCTAAGTGAAATAAGTCAGCCAGAGAAAGACAAATACCATATGATGTCATTCATATGTGGAATTGAAGAGACAAAACAAATGAACAAAGAAAAAGAGAGACAGAGATAGACTAAAAAATAGGCTCTTAACTATGGAGAACAAACAGATGGTTACCAGAGGGGAGGTAAGTAGGGAGATGGGTGAAATAGGTGAAGGGGAGTAAGAGTACAATTATCATGATGAGCACTGAGTGATATATGGAACTGTTGAATCACTACATGGTACACCTGAAACTTCTATAATACTGTATGCCAGCCTCACTGGAAGTTTTTAATTGAATTAGAAAAACAAAATGATGGAAATGCATCTACAGGGCACAGGAACCAGCTTGAAGCACCTTCCACTGGCCTATCTGGGACAAACTGAACATCAAAATAAGTAATAATAGAAATAAATTATGCATCATTGAACAAAAAGGAAATCCATGAGTCCAAACCAATATATGAGACCAAATGGGGACAAAGAAAACTTTTCCTTACAACGAAATGCCAACTAATCTTTGTAGATGAATGATAGAGTTAGAAAAATCGGGATGCCTGATGGTGGCTGCCTTTGGCTCAGGTCGTGGTCCTGGGGTCCTAGGATCGAGTCCAGTATTGGGCTCTCTGTGAGAAGCCTGCTTCTCCCTCTGCCTGTGTCTCTGCCTCTCTCTCTCTCTCTCTCTCTCTCTGTCTCTCTCTCAAATAAATAAATAAAATATTTTCTAAAAAAAAGAATTGGAGGGATCCCTGGGTGGCGCAGCGGTTTAGCGCCTGCCTTTGGCCCAGGGCGCAATCCTGGAGACCCGGGATCGAATCCCATGTCGGGCTTCCGGTGCATGGAGCCTGCTTCTCCCTCTGCCTATGTCTCTGCCTCTCTCTCTCTCTCTCTCTCTGTGTGTGTGTGACTATCATAAATAAATAAATTTAAAAAAAAAAAAGAATTGGAAAAATCACCATGTGGTAACCATCGTAGCAGTCCAGACAAGAAATCGTAGCAATCCAGACAAGAAAAATCAACAGGTAATAGCTAGTAAAATTTGATGAGGAAGGAGACATATACAAAGTCTTAAAGTACCTCCCCATGAAACACTTATTAATTACAAAAGCAAAAGGAATAACTTTACAGTGGAAAAATCTGATACCACATTTATCAAATGATCAAAGTCTACATCACCAGTAATGGGACAAATCAAAATCATTTGCTACCTGATAGGATGCACTGAGAGCACAGCACCTCTGTCATAAATTTGGTGTATAAAGTGGCCAAATGAATCAACCCTTTAGACTAGAAAGTAGACTTGATGATATCTTATTTAATTCTAGTTCTAAATTCCTACTATTGTAATATTTATGGCACTAATCTAAATATACATCATCACATTCAGAACTTGGAGAGGTAGAAACTCGACTCTCAGTTTTAGGGGCTGATGTTCTTATAGAAGCAAAATCAGGCAAAATGGGCACAAAATGACATACACAGTAAAACTTCTGACCTTGAGCTAATCTCATAGGGAATATTGGGAAAGTCCAAATTAGAGAGCTTCTAAAACCACAATATTCACTCCTTCCTAGGACATACCTGAGTTCAAGCTAGGGGTAAGAAATGATTCTATGCAAGCGAGTCATTATATAAGTGCTTGAAAAGAGTTTTTTTTCCCCTTAAGAAAGTTGAACTGCCTCCTCCCAACTTGTGAACACCACCCAGGATCATAACCAAATCTCTGAGGCCTAGAAAATGCTGCAGGCCTTTCAGGCACGGCCCTCACACATTCCAATCACTAAGAGCATCTTCAGTAGGGGGCAGAAATGTCTACTTGGCCACCAGGCCCTGCTTTCAGAGGGGTAAGAGCAATGTCATTTAGTTAAGCAGGAGAGAATGGTTCTGTAAAATAACTCAGTCCCTCACAGGGCAATTCAAATTACCAGCAACCTCATAAATAAATGCAATCACATCAATATACAACTGGCAAACTATCAAAAAGTGAAGTCTGAACTGATCTTATTACACTATTTG
Organism: Canis aureus; assembly: GCF_053574225.1. Taxonomy (NCBI): domain Eukaryota; kingdom Metazoa; phylum Chordata; class Mammalia; order Carnivora; family Canidae; genus Canis; species Canis aureus. Next base: position 54,910,034 of record NC_135615.1, read on the forward strand.
GCTTCAGCTATCAGCTTTTATGCAAACAGAAACACATTGATTGGTTAATTCATAATCTTTTAATGTTGGGAGAGCCAATTTGCTATCATTATTTTTACTATCCTTTCAATATGTAGAACCAACTATATAAATTCAAACTATCAGAGTGACTAAAGGTCCTAGTAAAGAATGAGTTATTAACTCATGTCGGGCTGGGCTTTTTTTTTATATTATTATTAATCCTTCCTACACTAAGAACATTAGCTCTAGTACCCTTGTATCAGTTGGGCCTCTTTTCTCTCAACTTCAACACCCATATCTAGTCTGTCACAAAATCCTGCCAATTTGTTCTTTTCAAATGTCTCTAGAATCCACTCTTCCACTCCCACGACCACCAGTCCAGGTCAGGCCCTCATCACCCCACACTTGGTTCAGCACAACAGACACGGAGCATCTACGATGACTTGCCTTTTTTTTTTTTTTTTCCAAAACCTGCTCGTCAATCTGATGGTAACTATCTCTTCATCTTTGTATCACTGCAGACCTGATCCAAATTCTTTATACTCAGGAGATTTTTTTAAACCAGGTTCATGAGACTCGGGCAAGACCTGAGATACTGTCTACAGATCTTCAAGCTCCCACTAATCTGTTTTTTTATTCTATTTTGGTGCACACAGTCCTATCCCACCTACCCGTGCTGCTATCCAGCCCACACTCTTCCATATCCCATTAGTCCCTTACTAACAATTCTAGTAGATGGCTGAAATAGAATAGAACCAAAAACTGAAGGAACCTGTGTCTTCAGTATTTCCCCCAGTAATAACTCCTGGGTCTCATTTGCTGGCAGCCTTGCCTCTGTTAGCCTTCTAAAAGATGGAGCACTCTGAACTCAGCCTTCAGCATCCTTCTCCTTTCTATTTTCATTCCATCTCGAGATGATCTCATCTGGTACCATAAATATCGTTATACCAGCAACTCCCGCATTTGTACCTTCAGCCTTGCTCCTTCCTGAGCTCCCGATTCAAATATCCAAATAAGTCAATCGGAGAAAGACAAACATTATATGGTCTCATTCATTTGGGGAATATAAAAAATAGCGAAAGGGAATAAAGGGGAAAGGAGAAAAAATGAGTGGGAAATATCAGAGAGGGAGACAGAACATGAGAGACTCCTAACTCTGGGAAACGAACTAGGGGTGGTGGAAGGGGAGGTGGGCGGGGGGTGGGGGTGACTGGGTGACGGGCACTGAGGGAGGCACTTGATGGAATGAGCACTGGGTGTTATGCTATATGTTGGCAAATTGAACTATAATTTTTTTAAAAATCCAACTGTATGCTCAGAATTTTCCCAGGGAAATCAAATAAAGCATGCGCAAAGGCTTACCCAGTCTTAGTAAATGGTTATCACCATCCATCTTATTACCTAAGCCAAGAATGTTGTTGGGTTTTTTTTTTAAGGTTTATTTTATTTATTTGACAGAGAGAGAGCACGAGCAGAGGGAGTGGCAAGCAGAGGGAGAAGGAGAAGCAGAATCCCCACTGAGCAGGGAGCCTGATGTGGGGCTCCATCCCGGGGACTCTGGGATCATGACCTGAGCCAAAGGCAGACGCTTAACCAACTGAGCCACCCAAGCCAAAACTTTGAATTCACTTGCCTCCTAAAATCCAACCCAACAGTATATCTCTCTATCTCTCTGAAATATACCTCAAATCCAACCCCCAGAACCACTCTACTGCCGTCACCTTAGTCTGAGTCATTAACATTTCTCAACTGGATTCTTGCTATAGACTCCCAGCTGGTGATGAGGTCTGTCACTACTGCAATATTCATTCAAAGTATCAGACCTCATTTAAAAAGTAAAGAAAGTTAAGGGACCCCTGAGTGACTCAGTTAAGCATCCAACTCTTGAGTTTGGTCATGAGATCGAGCCCCGTGTCAGGCTCCGTGCTCAACTCAGAATCTGCTTGAGATTCTCTCCCTTTGCCTCTCCCTCCTATTCTGCCCCTCTCCCCACTCGCACACTCAGGCTCACTGTCTCTTGCTCTCTCTCTCTCTCTCTAAAATAAATAAATAAAATTCTTTTGAAAAAAGAAAAAGTAAAAGTAAAGAAGGTTAGCTTGACATGATGTACATTTAATGAAACCCTATTGCTGTTAGAAATGATCACATTGGGGACACCTGGGTGGCTCAATGGTTGAGCATCTGCCTTCAGCTCAGGGCGTGATCCCGGGGTCCTGGGATCAAGTCTCGCATCAGGCCCCCTGCAGGGAGCCTGCTTCTCCCTCTGCCTATGACTCTGCCTCTCTCCATGTGTCTCTCATGAATAAATAAATAAAATCTTTTAAAAAAAAAAGAAAGAAAGAAATGACCACCTTGTTTCTTATTTTCTCGTTCTTCCTCTGTCCTTTCCTTCTTCTATGTGTATCCTCCTCATTCAGACTCCTTTTCCTTCTCTCTCCCTCTTCTCAATTTCCTTTCTCTCTTCCTCTCCCTATTATTTTGCTGCACTACTAGACGCACAGTATAGCAGGAAAATGCTAGGAGGTAAAAGTAAAAGCTTTATTCCTGTGGTCTGTCATGGTGAAGGAAAGTAATTATGACGAAGTCAGTTTATATTTCTGGCCCTCAGCTGTCTCATCTATTAAATAAAGAGATTATAGTAGATGGTCTCTGAGGTCCCTTAAAGTTCTAGAAATCTATTCGAGGTATTTATTGAGTAAAGTGCTATGTTCCTTGTTCTTAAAAGTAGGTAAATTCAATATTTTATATTTCCCTGAAGGGAAAAAAGCAAATTAGTTTTTTTTACAAGGCCTTCAATTGATCCTTCTCTACCAGGGGTCAGTGGCTCTCGATAGAGAAAATGCACCTCTCCCTGGGTATAATCAAAATGTTCGATATTTCTGTGGTTATTTCTGTCTTTGGGCCCTCCTTGGGACAAGCAGTTTCCAAGAAGAGGCCAATAGGCCACTTAATATGAAGACTATTAAGTTGTATTCCAGGTTCTGTGCTAAGCCTTTTTTAATCCTTGAAACAAGTCTACATAAGGTAAGTATAATATTATCATTCCTCTTTTTACAGAAGAGGAAACTAAGCTATAAAGAGGTTAAGAATCTTGTCTAAGGACACAGCTCATGGACAGTGGAGCCAAAATTTGGGCCCAAATCTATCTGACTTGAAAGCCCATGCTCTGAAAGATCACCTATTCTATCTCCTTCCAGAAATACTGTCGGAAGTCTATCCTTGCAGGTGTCTATCTCCTCTTGGACTGACAAAACATGTGGCCTCTTTTTGTCCTGGAGACCACACCCTACTCTCTACCTGACCCAATAGGATCAACCACACTGCAAGAGCTTTCAGAGCAAAAACTTGTCATTTCTTCTGGTACTGGAACCAGCCCTGTGGGTGCTCAATAAATGCTGTGGACTGAGAAAGGCCATAGTAAGAAGCAACTTGCCATGTAGAAGTGCCTAATGCAAATTCTAGCAGTGTAAAGTCAAAGGTTAGGATGAGAGAGAGATTGTGCTGGGACTGGAGCTATGGTCAGACTTCCCAGAAAAATCTCATTTCTATGACCTCATTATCATTTGCAGAAAAATAGAGCGATTGATACCCCTAGAGAATTACTTGAGAAATGATTGAAAAATTGTTTTAATTAAGACTCTAGGTATTTAAGTGAAATATCAGGTCAGCACATTTGTGGAAGAATTTTCCTTTTTAAAAGGCTTCAAAAGGTCTTCAGAAGTAGGATTTAATTTGCATGACCATCTCCTGAGCAACATCAGAGCAGAACCAACTCTCAGGGAGTCTTTTGTACCTAAGGAACGTATGGGTCTTCTGGCCAAGACCAAATTGGCAGAGTCTCTAAAATTCTGCTCATCCCCTGTCACTAAGACAACTGTGTTTGAGAAGATAGAAGACCCTTGCTGAAGTCAAAGGCTACTGAAGCACCAAGATGTCTTCCTGCGGCACTGATTTGATGCAGATAAAAAGGCAAAATTTGTAGCATTGTGTGTTGTCATTCAAATGTCTACAACCCACCCTTGGAATTGGTTGTCTAAATCTCCATAAAATAAAGAGTTTTAGATGGACAGAGAGATCCAAACTACCCTTTGGGATGTTCTTCAGTTAGAGAACTGTAACACTGGTGAGGCAACAGAGTAAGAGGCCTCAGTCGACAGGGATAACAGTATCATTGGAGCAGTGGGCAGGAACTCCCAATGGGTGCCAACCAGCCTCAAAACAAAGATCCACACTGGTAATAGCAGAACAAGTGTTTGGGAGGTGGTGAGTCTCAATGGAAAACATGTGCATCAACCAAGACCAGGCCAAAGAAAGGGAGAGAGCCTGAAGGTAAGTAAAAAAGTAGGGAAAAGTTCATCTGCCAGTAGTTTTGCCTGTTAAGTGCTCAAAGTCAAAGTTATTTACGACCATCACCCTCAGCTTAATTTTGCAAGCCAGTCCCCTCAGAATGGCATGATTTAGAAAAAGAGAGTAAGAAATAAGTAATAGTACTATATCTGCCAACGAAATACTGATTCTGGATATTTCTTCCCTTCCTTACGCTTCCTTGGTAAGAACATTTTCCCACCTTGTCTAAGAGATGGCACCAATCCAGCCTGTTTCTAATTTATAAACACTTATAATCTATTGTCTTATTGTGTTTTACTTTATTGCACTTCACAGATAATGTGTTTTTAACAAATGGAAGGTTTGTGGCGACACTGCATCAAACAAGACTGTCAGCACCATGTTCCCAGCAGCACTTGCTCACTTTGTGTTTCTGGGCCAAATTCTGGTAATTCTCACAAAATTGCAAACTTTTTTTGCCATTGTATTTGTTATGGTGATCAGTGATCAGTGATCTTCGATGTTACTACTGTAATTGCTTTGGGGTGCCACAAACCGCACCCATATACAATGGCGAACTTAATTAATAAATTTTGTGTGTGTTCTGATTGTTCCATCCACCAGCCAACTTCCCACCTCTTTCCTTCTCCTCAAGCCTCACTATTCCTAGAGATACAACAATACTGAAAGTAAGCCAATTAATAACCTTACAATGGCCTCTAAGTGTTTACGTGAAAGGAAGAGTTGCATGTCTCTAGCTTTAAGTCAAAAGCTACAAATCATTAAGCTTAGTGAAGAAAGCATGTCGAAAGCCAAGATAGGTTGAAAGTGAGGCCTAGGCCTTTTGCACGAAACAGCCAAGCTGACAACAAAGGAAAAGTTCCTGAAGGAAATTAAGTGCTACTGCAGTGAACACATGAAGAATAAGAAAGCAAAACAGACTAACTGCTGATGCTGATATGAAGAAAGTTTTAGTGGTTTGGATAGAAGATCAAACCAGCCACAACATTCCCTTTAGCCGAAGCCTAATCCAGAGGAAGGCTCTAACTCTCTTCAATTCTATAAAGGCTGAAAGAAGTATAAGAAGCTACAAAAGAAAAGTTCGAAGCTAGCAGAATTTGGTTCAGGAGTTTTAAGGAGAGAGGACATCTCCGTAACATAAAAGTACACAGTGAAGCAGCAAATACTGTTGTGGACACTGCACCAAGTTATCCAGAAGGTCTAGCTAAGATAATGAATATGGCTACACTAAACAGCAGATTTTCAATGTAGACCAAACAGCTTTCTATTGGAAGAAGATGCCAACTAGAACTTTCATAACTAAAGAGGGGAAGTCAATGCCCAGCTTCAAAGATTCAAAGGACAGGCTGACTCTCCTTTTAGGGGCTTATATAGCTGCTGCCTTGAAGTTGAAGCCATTGCTCAACCATTCCAAAAGTCCTAAGGCCCTTAAGAACTATGCTAAATCTACACTACCTGTGCTCTATACATGGAACAACGAAACCTAGATAATAGCACATCTGTTTACTAGTTTACTGCTTTACTGAATATTTTAAACCCACTACTGAGACCTATTGCTCAGAGGAGAAGATTTCTTTCAAAATATGACTGCTCTTAGCCAATATACCTTGTCACCCAAGAGCTCTAATGGAGATGTACAATGAGATGAATGTTGTTTCTACCCCTGCTAACACAACATCCATCCTGCAAACCATGGATCAAGAGGTCACTTTTATTTTCAAGTCTTGTTATTTAAGAAATACATTTTGCAAGGCTACAGCTGCCATGGACAGTGATTCATTCCCATGAAGGGTCTGGGTAGTCAGTTGAAAATCTTCTGGAAAGGCTTTACCATTCTAGGTGCCATTATGAACATTCATGATTCATGGGAAAAGGTCAAAATATCAACACTAACAAGAGTTTGAAAGAAGTTGGTGCCATTCCTAATGGATGACTTGGAGGGATTCAGGACTTCAGTGGAGGGAGTAACTGCCCATGTGGTAGAAAAAGCAAGAGAGGGCAGCCCCAGTGGCGCAGCGGTTTAGCGCCGCCTGCAGCCCGGGGTGTGATCCTAGAGACCCGGGATCGAGTCCCATGTCGGGCTCCCTGCGTGGTGCCTGCTTCTCCCTCTGCCTGTGCCTCTGCCTCTCTCTCTCTAGCTGTGTCTCTATGAATAAATAAATAAAATCTTTAAAAAAAAAAAAAGAAAAAGAAAAAGCAAGAGAAATAGAATTAGAAGTGAGCCTAACACTTGATGGGATGAGCTGGGTGTTATACTATATGGTGGCAAATTGAATTTAAATTTTAAAATGTAAAAAAGATAATAATAATTTAAAAATAAAGTGATAAACATAGAAAGACAAAAAAAAAAAGAAGTGAGCCTAAAGATGGGACTGAATTGCTGCAATCTCATGGTAAAAATTGAATAGATGAGGAATTGTTTCATATGGATGAGCAAAGAAAGTGTTTCACGAAATGGAATCTACTCCAGGTAAAGATGCTTTGAGGACTATTATATAGATTTAATTGATGAAGCCTCAAGTTTGAGAGGATTGACTCCGATTTTGACAGAAGTTCTACTTGGGTAAAGTGCTACCAAACAGCATCTCATGCTACAGATTAATTATTAGTGAAAGGAAGAGACTTCCATGCACAAATTTCATTATTGTCTTATTTTAACAAATTGCTATAGCCACCCCCAGCCTTCGATGACCACCATCCTGATCAGTCAGCAGCTATCGACATCGAGGCAAGATCTTCCACCAGCAAGAAGATTATGACTCACAGGGGCACCGGGTGGGGGGGGCGGTGCTTAGTCAGTTAAATGTCTGCCTTCAGCTCAGGTCATGATCTCAGGGTCCTGGGCTCAAGACCCAAATCGAGCTTTCTGCTCAGTGGGGAGTCTGCTACTGCCTCTTCCCCTTGCTCGTTTTCTCTCTCCCTTTCCCTCTCTCTCTCTCTCTCTCTCTCCCTCTCTGTCTCTCAAATAAATAAATAAGATCTTTTTTAAAAAAAGATTTATGACTCACTGAAAGCTCAGAGGATGGGTTTTTTTTTATTTAAATTCAAGTTAGTTAACATATAGTGTATTATTAGTCCAGAGTAGAATTCAGTGATTCATCAGTTGCATGGAACACCCAGTGCTCATTCCATCACGTGCTCTCCTTCATGCCCATCACCCAATTACTCCATCCCCCCACACGAGCCTCCCCTCCAGTAACCCTCAGTTTGTTCCCTATGGTTAAGAGTCTCTTATGGTTTGCCTCTCCGTTTTTATCTTATTTTTCCTTCCCTTCCCCCATGTTCATCTGTTTTGTTTCTCAAATTCCACACATGAGTGAAATCATACGGTATTTGTCTTTCTCTGGCTGGCTTATTTCACTTAGCATAGTACCCTCTAGTTCTACCCACATCATTGCATTTGGCAGGATTCCATTCTTTTTATGGCCGAGTAATATTCCAGCATATTCCAAATATGCTGCAGTTCCATTCTATATACATACCACATCAGAGGATGGCTTTTTTTTTTAAGATTTTATTTATTTATATGAGAGAGAGAGAGCACGTGCACAAGTGGGAGGAAGGGCAAAAGGAGAGGCAGAAGAAGAATCCCCATGGAGTGCAGAGTCTGTCGAGACGCTCAGTCCCAGGACCCTGAGATCATGACTTGAGCCAAAGTCAGACACATTCAACCAACTTAGCAAGCCAGGTGCCCTGGTGGATGGTTTTTTAATTAAGGCATATACATTGTTTTTAGACATAATGCTATTGCACAGTTTATAGACCACAATATGGTGTAAACATAACTTTTCCATGTACTAGGAAACCAAAAAATTCATTTGACTCCGTTTATTGCCATATTTGCTTTATTGCAGCGGTCTGGAACACAACCCACAATATCTTCAGGGTATGCCTGTATTTTCTCTAGTCAATCCCAGCACACAACTAAAAGAGAAAAACTCAACCAAAGGGGAAAAAAAAAAAAAAAAAAAAAACAATGACAACAGACAAGAAATTCAGGTAAACAAACACAGTCTTTCTTTCTCTTAACTCAAGAAAGGTAACATTATTGACTCTACCCACCAAAAGAACATTAAGCACTTTATCCATCCCACAAAACTCATTTTTTTCCTGCCTTCTTTTCAAAACTAACTTTTAAATTCCAATTTTCTTGAAAGTATATCGAGACGTGACATTCTAAGCAATCACTGAGAAGTGTAAAGGAGAGTATAATAGCTGCAATTAACTCTGTTTATATACCAGACAGACTTACATTTCACTATAAATATTCCACATGAAAATCTTTCAAAGAAGGCCAATTATGCTGAGAGGTTTATCTGTATGGCATTTGTCAAAAGAAAAAAATATGCCGCAATTCCTATTCGAAAAAATTATTTCCTGGCATAATGTGAGATTGTACACTCACCAAAGAGAAAAATGAGGAGGAGTCTTGAGCTAGAATGATAAAATGCATCTACTTTTAGCTGTAGGCCTCACCCCTGCACCGCCATCCTGTCATAAAAACACTGAGCACATGCAAAAGGATGCTAGTTCACATCATCTTAATTCTAACCCTAGCACTGGTCACTGAGAGGACATTAGTGGGAAGAGAAAATTTCCCTATCATAAGTGATCTGCTCTAGAAAAGTCCATTCTGTTTCTAACCTTAGAGCTCAAGAGGAAATTACCATTTGAAACTAAAGTCTTTTTGCCCTTATAATTTTTACTTAGAATGTGTGAACATAGGGACGCCTGGGTGGCTCAGCGGTTGAGCAACTGCCTTTGGCTCAGGATGTGATCCCGGGGTCCCAGGATGGAGTTGCCCATCAGGCTACCCGCAAGGAGCCTGCTTCTTTCTCTGCCTGTGTCTCTGCCTCTTTCTCTCTCTGTGTCTCTCATGAATTAAAAAAATCTTTAAAAAAGAGGAAAAAAAGAATGTGTGAACATTCATTTTGTGCTTCCTCCCCAACTGGTCATATACTGTTTATCTTAGTTTTTAGGGAGCAAGAAACAAAACCTTTTAGTGTTCCTGTTTTCTTTTCTGTCCTTTTTGTACCCAAGGCTCTTGATAACAAATGTGGCCTTCAATCCAATTTAGCAGAAGAGTTTGCATACATTTTGCAATATTAGTTATAACTTCTTTTTTTGTTTTTAATTCTTTTAAAGTAGGCTCCATGCCCAGTGTGGGGTTTGAACTCATAACTCTGAAATCAAGAGTTACATGTTCTACCGACTGAGCCAGCCAAGTGTCTACAAGCCAGCCATATAAGTTCTATGATCTGGTCCTTTTGAAGCCTTACAAGTCCCACTAATCTAATCTAGAAAATCAGTTCCTCTGATCAAAGTATTTCTGAGAAAGACATCCATACATATAACCAGATAGTCATTGGCAACAGGAAACAGGACTATTACTCATTGGCCGGGCCTTAGCAGTTGTTTACAGCCTGCATCTGTTCTGAGAGGTTATAGCTTCTATTCTGATTGGTCAACAACCAAGCCATCTCAGCTGCTAAATATTAACACCCTGAATGTGAGTCCAAGAAAATCTTGATCAAATTTGCCTTTGAAATCTTTCAAAAATAAGAAATATCTACCAGATAATTGAATTCATTAGCTCTGGGGTTGACATCACTGGAACTTCATTAATAGCCTCACTCTTCTACATAAGAAATGAGTGGCAGTTTTCCCCTCAAACCTTCACAGCAAAACTGGAGCAAGACTTGTCTGCAGGTACTACCCTTACCAGCTTGCCTCCCATTCAGTCTTCCAACCCCATCCCTCACTACAGCATCTCGTCTCCCCACAAGCATCTCCTTAGGGTTATTCTGTCTATACCCTCACCTAGGGTGATCATGGTCATTTCTGCCTCTGTATCAATGTGCATTGTTGTAAATGTACTAAACTGAACTTAGCCTTTCCTTTAAATCTGGTACTTGGCCCACACCTCCTAGTTCAGCAAGGACTCCCCCAACCAGTCACCCAAACCAAAAACCTGGCAGTTATTCCTGACTTCTAATTCCCCACTAATCCCCATATTCAATAACTCAGCCAATTATTCCAATCTACTTTCCCTTCTTAGTTATCCTGAATCTTTCACACTCATTCTCTCTCCACTAACACAGCTTAGTTAAATCTCTCATACTTCTCCCATTTCTCCACCATATAAACATAGATTACCTTCCTAGCTGGTCTCCTTGTTTCTTCTTTATTCTCCAAAATGATGCCAGAATCCTCTTTCAGAAACAACTAAACACACACACACACACACGGACTTGCTTTCATATTAACTTTCATAGCTCTCTGTGCATAGCATTATGCTAACACTATCATACTATACTCTAAAGTGTTGAGAATTATTTGTCTGTCTTCTCAACGAGACTATCAGCCAGTTGAGGGCAGCTTCTAAGTCTTAGTAAGCTTCCCTGATACCATGAGTAATGTAGTAGGTGCTCACTTAATGAGTGAACTGGAAAACCCTACTGATGCTACAGAAGAAGAATTTAAGAAATGAAAGAGTTAAGTTTGGAAAGGTATATGGAAACAAAACTGCCTCTCCGGGACTTCTCAACAGAAGGAAAAAGAGAATGTAACTAACACAGGGCTTCTTAACCTTCGTTGGACTATGCATCATTTTGAAAATCTGATGAAAATTAAGGGCTCTCTCCAAAGGAAAAAAAATATGCCTATACCTGTCACACAAAAGTCTACATATAACTTCAAGGATTCTCTCTACAGATGTCCTATGGATCCGAAAGTCCTAAGTGTCATAGGAAAACATGTGGGATAGTTCAGGTGAGTGTGAATGGAATGAGTATTTGCTCCAGGAAGTAAGAAAACTTTCCCTACCTCACACATTACACAAAACTATAGATCAGATTCATTAAAGGACCAAACAATTTTTTAACTACAAGTTATTAGAGAAAATATTTTTATAATCCTGAAGCAGGTGCAAAGCCATAGAGGAAAGGACTTATGATAGATTTGACTACATAAACTTTGGAACAAAATAGGGCACCATGAATGAAGAAAGAAGACAAAGGTCAAAATCTTTAAAGAATGTGAAATACACGAAATAAGTATATATAAGTACATCCAGAAAATACATAAAGAATGACTCCAAGGCAATAAAATAACAAATACCACCATGGAAAAAAGTGGACAATGGACAAAAATAGACATCCCATAGAAGAACAAATCCAAAGCATCAACTAGTTCAGGAAAAAAAAAATTCAACTTTGATCAATCAACAGCATACAAATTAAAACATTCTTTTTCATCCACCATGTTGGCAAAAATTAACAAGATGAATAATATCCAGCACTGCCGAGGATACGGAAAAAATGGCTACTGTCATGAACACCAATGGTGGAAATGAAAATCAGTATTCTTTCAGAAACACAATTCAGCAACCTCTGTCAATATTCTAAATACCCATACAGCTTTACCCAGCAATTCCACCTGTAAGCCTCTATTCTAGAGAAATGTTTGCACCTGTGCACAAAGAAGCATAAATAAGGATATTCACTGCAGTGTTGTTTATAGTGGAGAAAGCCAACTGGCCATCTAGAGGGGAGCCCAACTACAATTTAAAAGAATGCAGTTGGCCTATTTATACCCTCTAAGACATATGGGTCAATGACAAGAAAATGTGAACGTATACGATGCCATCCCATCTGCTTTTGTAAAAACCTGCACACTTAAATATATGTGTAGTTGGGTGTGAAAGATCTGCACACAAAGAAAACACCAACCAGTTATTACCTCTGGGGAAAAGAGTGAAATTAAGGAGGGATAAGAAGATAGTACACTTACTTTTTCGTCTATATTCTGAGATTGTTTCACCATTTTGCAACCAGGATAAATGGGAATAGGGCAAATTTTTTAGAGAACATTCCATTGTGTTGCCCAAGTCCTTTATTCTTTCTGGCCTCTGGAACATATCACAATTTTGCCTAATTTCTGCTGTTCGCTGACATTTCATTTAATCCACAAATGTATGCTCTCTCTTAGTGCACACCAGAACCTGGTTCCTGTGGGTGGCTCTCACCAGCCTTTCCTCATGGGGGCGGAGAGCCACATGACTCACCAACTGCAAAGTCATAACAACATCATATAGAAACTGGAGACATTGACCTGTGTTTTGTTTGTGCCATTTATTCTGTTCTCTTTGAGAATTTTACAGAAGAAACCATGATTCTGTATAAATGAGTAGTGTTCAATGACAGGTCTAAATTCGGTTGTAAGTTAAATGACATTGCTTTTGGTAAATTTAGCGTGTGGGCTGTGAAATATGTAAGTTTATGAAAGTGTTCTCATAACCAAATGGGAAATAGAAAAGATAAACCAAATTGCTTCTAGTAGAGATCACTGTGGTAATCTGCTATTAATCCCTCTTCATCCCAGGAATTAAGTATTCATTTCCCCTCTGGATTTCCTCAGGATAATCATGTTCTAATCCATAAGAGTTCTTTCTCTCTCACCTCCAATTGCCAGGTTGAGTCTGTGACTCATGAGAGGCATTTACCTACACTCCCACTCTGGTCCACCCCACTCACTATTCCGTTAAAACCGTGTGGTCTCTTGATAAATGGAAATATATACAGATGAATTTGCAGAGCTACTTTTCAATGAGACAGATTACTCCAAATATCACATTCTTCCACGAAGGTCATCTGATTTAAATCATTATTCTTTTCAAAAACTAGCTATATTTCATGTAAACAAGAAGCATTACAATAGTATATGTGGGGGCTACGTCTCAGCAATAAGGGGGGTGTCAGTATTAGCGTTTCCAATTATGAGGAGAGGACAGAGACATGGAAAGGCTTAAATTCCTGGAATTCACAGCAAAATCTGAACCTGGAAATATTACCAGGTTCCTTTTTTCCTTTCTTAGGTACAAAACTGACACCCACACATGGCTCTAGCATATTCCCATAGTAATCACCCCAGACAGCCCACAGTCTCAAGCCAGTATCTGCATTGAGGCTCAAGTGCCCTGCATTTTGGCAAAGTAGAGATGACAGCCCTGGGAAGCATGAATGTAGAACTCTAGACCTTTTACCGTTGATTCCCCTCCTGGACCTGAGCTGGAGGCAGGGCATAAAGGCAAACAGAAATATTTCTTTCTCCATATTTAATGCCAGCTGCGTGATTTGCTTTCCTGGTCTACCCCCACAAACATGGCTAAAACATGCCCTACTGAGAGGCACCTGTGAGAAGATGTACTCTGCATCATCTCATCCCATCTCATGTTCGTCCAGAGTGTGCAGACTCCAGAGTGACTTCTATGAATCGGGATCCATCTTGCAGAGTGCAGCTTTATGCATGCCTCATTTAAATAGGCCACTCTGTGCAGTAGATGTTATTATAAGTGATGCTCCCACACGCTACAGATTTTAATGCATCCTAGAAAGCAAATTACTGTCAATGATAAGTTATATGACATTCCTGACCAAATTAGTTGGTTATTCATCTGAAGACCAACAAACTCAGCCTCTATTGAACTGTGAAGGAAGGGGAAAAGCATCAAATGATTCTATAGACGTTCTATAATGTGGGGTTGGGACACGGCTACATTAGAATCCTTGCCTGAGCATGGCTGAACTGCAACAGGTCTGGAGAGGTCAATTAGTGCAGCTCCTGCCTCAGCCTGCTGCAGACTCCAGGGATCCATTACCATAGTCCAACAGAAAGAAAAAGATATAGACCAAGAAAATGAGTGTCTTGTTGCACATTTGACAGCTACATTTTTCCTAGGGCTACTCCACTGGAAGTGGAACAAGATGTCAAGAATAACTTGGGGGAAGTTTAAAAAAAAAAAAATAGTCCTAGGGATATAAGAAAGTTGGCTATGACTCAAATAAATGAAGCAGGAAAAAGCCAGAAGGGCAGCATTCGATGAGCTCAGATCACCCCTCCCCTGGCAGACACAAGCTACTCTACCAATTCTAATGTATTTGCCAGTGGATGAAGGAGAAAATGGGGTTTGGGAGCTATATTTCTTTTTATTTCCATGCTTCTAATTGTTCTTAATCCACACTCCCTGGATGGCTTAAGCATTAATAGGCTGAAGCTATGTTCTAGCATTACACTGGGTTAATTATACTCTTGGGTTGCAAAGGACAGAAATAATTTCACTTGGCCTACCTCAAGCGATGAGGTTATAGAGAGTAAAACAGAGTAATCAGTTATCCAGAGTAATGAATGTGGCCTCTCCTCTCGCTACCTGTCCATGCCCACTCTCACCATTTCCTAAGCCTCAAGCCAGTTGGCTGATCCTCTCCATATTTCTCAGTTCAAATTCCAGAGATTGTCTGCTTTAATAAATGTGATTATCCTGAGGTCAGAGCTTCTGCTGTTAGGCCATGCGTGCTACAAGCTAGCTACCAGCCTATGAGCTGGCTGCCTCTGGGGTCCGGTGTCTACCTCTGGTCCAATCAGATGCTAGCTCACTGCACAAGATACAGCTCCAGGCAGCTGCTTTAGCAAGAGGTTGGGAATAAAAGTAGCTTTCCTTAGAAAACAAGGATGATTGTCTCAAGCTTATGTCTATGCCCAATACTTAAGTAGAAATAATCCATTAATTTGGAGGCAAGAATCTTTATAGGAGCAGGACCAGCTTCGTGAGCTCATGACCTGTGCAACTGCACAGGACACCTGGGCTGAGAAGGGCTGCCACTCGGCCTAATGCTCCACTGTGGCCATCTCATTCTTAATGATTTTTTAACAAGGGGCCCTACGTTTTCATTTTGCCTGGGGTCTTGCAAATTATCTAACTGTTCCTGTATAGGAGTTTGTATTATAAAAAGTGAAGGGAGTTTCATAGAATCAAATGATTTTGGATCCAAGAGTTCTTCTGAGATCATTTACTCCAAATACTCATTTGACAGATAAGAAAACCGAGGTCAAAGAAAGGATAATTGGCTTAATCAAGATCCCACAGTGAGTACTGGCAATGTCAGACTAGAAACAGATTCTTATCACTCTGTGTCCAATCTTCTCATTCCTCCATGTGGCAGGCTTCCCAGCAGAGAGGACTGCCTGACACTTAGTCTATTTTGCCAAAATATTTGGTAAGCTATTTCGAATTCTCATAAAACGAGGCTGATACAAAAACACAAATGTCGATCTTTCCTTGTTCAGTCTTACAGTTTATTTCCTCACCTATGACCTCCTCAGAACAAATTCCACCAACAATTCCCAAAATCCAAAAAGGAAAACCCGAGTGGACTATGAGAAACTCTATGGAGGATCATTTGGTAACAGAGATCAAAATGACACTGTTCATACCCTCCAACCCAGCAATTCCATTTCTACTCACAGTCTCACATATGCACAAGGGCTGCTGCATGCCAAGAAGACTCATCGCAGCGTTTATTATAATAGCAAAAGATTGGAAACAACCTAAATATCCATCAACAGGAGACTGGTTAAAAAAGAAGACGATGACGACGATGACACTACATTCATACAACAGGGTATTATGTAGCTCTTAGGGAAAAAGAATTTAATCTGTATCTACTAATATAGAACAAGACCAAAATATTGTCTCATGAAAAAAGCAAGGTACAAAACAGTATACAACATGCTTCTGTTTGTGGGGGGAAAGTTATTTCATTATATGTCCTATAATTACATGTGGGGGGAATTCGTATATGCACAGAATTTGTCTGGAACTATATATATAATAAAAGAGTGACTGCCTTTGAGCAAGGGACATGGAATATTCAGGGATAGAATATGGGGCAGATTTTGATTCTATGCCCTCTGTTCCCTTAAATTTTATACCATGTGCACAGACTACGTTTTCAAAAACTAATTACTTAAATTAAATGAGCATCTGAAGAGGGACTCCATGACACTGCCAGTATTGGATCACATCTACAACAATGAAAAACATACCATTGCCATCATTTTTACTCAGGCTTTTTCTGGGATCTTGTACTCAACTTGCAGACAAAGGAAATTACACGTAGTTAAATTAGTCTGAAAAACAATTCTCTCTCCTTCCCCCTCCTCTGCTCTGCATAAAAAGAGAAATCTGAAAAAGTTTTCAAAACCTGTCTAATCCATTGTTTGTTTAGTCGTTGGCACAACCGAGTGACACAGTGGAGCAAATGAGGGATGCTCCCAATCTTCTTTTGGAAACTTGCCAGTATCATCTCAAAAGTGTCCCTCGGACTTTATCCGCTTACATTTTCTCAATGTGCCCACCATCAGGGTTCCTATGTGCTTTAACAAGAGTTTTATTTTGAACTAAAAGCACAGAGCGGGACAGAAACCTCAATACTGCCCTGGTTTAGGAGAAGCATATCTTCCTCAGATGATAGCAGAAGAGGGGAGTTTAGTCCTCTCAATAAACCCCCTTCCTTTGAGAAAACTGGTTCTTGGGTAGACAGCAAACACAGAGGAATGTCTTTCCCCCTCATAGCCTCTTTGCTGCCCCACGTCCACCCAGCCTGCATTTATACAACCCACATGTGGTAGATCAAAGGCAGCCACAAATTCTTTGACACTCCTTTCCTCAGAAAGTGAGGTCTGTTTCCATTCTCCTCGATTTGGGGACTGCTCTGTGACTGTTTGACCAACAGAATATGGCAGGCTTGGTACAATGTCAATTCCAAGTGCAGTCTTCAGCACAACTGGCAGCTTCCTCCTTGTTTTCTTAGAGTCCTAAGCAAGGCACTGTGTCAAAGTCCAATTGCTCTCCTGGAAAGAGCATGTGAAGATGCCCTAGGACTATGGAGATGGAAAGGGGCCTAAAGTCACTCCTATCAGGACATCAGAGTGTGGGTGAAACCATTTTAGACACTCTGGCCCATACCAGCTGCCAGCTGAAGAGCACCAAGCGACCCAGTCAATGCCAGGGGGAGCAGAAGAATCACCCAGCCAAGCACAGCCCAAATTTCTGACCCACAAAATTATGGGATCTAATTAAATATTATTCTGAGATGCGAAGTTCGTGGGTAGTATGTTATGCAGAAACAGATACCCAGGATACCACACTATCACCATGAAACACTGACATCTTCAAACTTTTCACATTCAGAATTCAGTCTTTCCTAATCTGCTTTAGAAGAGTGATAGAAGGATCTCATGCCAGGCAGCCATAGCTGCTGGGACAAGGGCCCAGGTCCAAGCTTAAGCAACAAAAGAATCTCTTCCCCCCAACACCTACTCCCCACAGGGCTGGAGATGAGTCTACCCGGCCAAGTTGAAGCACCATCCCCTGCCACTAAGGACGCCAGAGATCATGGGCCATGGGACCTGGAGTGGCCCAATTCATATAGGAACCACCACCACCACTACACCCTGCCGCCACTACATCCCTGAGGATGTCCTTTGACCAGCTCCAACCACTCCAATGCTCCACCAAACCATGTCAACAACCCCGTGTCTACCACCTCATGGGGGTCACATGTGTTTATTCCTGGGTATGGGGTGAGAAACACACCCTCTTACTCCAGCTCTTGGCCTTTCAGGCTGGGCTGAGAGAAGGAAAGCTGAGCCTTGGAAGGAGAGATTTCTGGATCAACTTCCCTGGCCCACAATGACTGGCAGTTGCCACCCACTCCGGCCCCTGTGCCTGTTCTCACCCACCCACAGGGTTACCAAGGCCTCAGAAACCATAATTAGGGATTTCATCATACACTTCAGCTCCCTGGGAACAAATTCGTCCTTCCAGCATGCACATCCATTGTTCAACTTTCAAATGCATTGTTGGGAACTCCCTAAGTACGAAAGTAAGACACTGCCTCTTCTGAACTGTAGACGTGGCCACGAAATTCAGAAAGGGGTATTTCCAGGGTTGAGACAAAGATGGAAGATTTAGAAATAACACAAATGAAGGAGGGCCATGAGACTGGCAAACCCAGCTTAGCAAGGTCCAGGCTGTAGGGATGTGCACAGGAGCAGAGAAGCTGTGGGAGGACCCGGGGGAGGTGCACAGAGGGTCTCCCCCTCCTGCTTCCTGGCTTCCGAAGGACCAAAGACCCCTGCCGGGTTGCTGAAGGCCTTTCACCACGATCTGTACAGACAAATTAGGGACGTGGGTTGACTGGCCCATCTATGCTGATAGACCAGAGAGCCTGGGTGTTATTGGGGGAGAAAGGTGTTGCTTTGAGAGAAAGCTTTTTTCTCACAAGGCACAGGAAGAAATTTTAGGATTTTCCCGAATTATCTCAACAATTTTCTCAATCTCTCACTTCAGACAAAATATTTAAGGAAAAACTATTTCCAGAGCATTCTTGGGTCACGTCTTACAGAAGCAGAGAAGAGAAGAGGGAAGGGCAGAGCCACCCAGATTACCTGTCTGGCTGCTTAGACTGGTCCAATTTCACTAAGAATCACACAAACCTCTTCATTCCTTCTGCGCGTTCACCTGACCTTTTTTCAATTTCTTTTTTCCTTTTTTTCCCCATTTACCTTAAGGGAGTAATCTAGACCCTCTGGCTTTCTTTGCATGCAAAATGTAACAGTTCTTTCTTCTTTCAGATAAAGGCAGTCTTGGGGAAAGGAACAGAAAAGCGCCTGGCTTCTTCAAATTAGCTCTGAAATAAAAGTCACTGCCAGATGTTATATAAAAGGTGACGTAATCCTAAAGCACTTCATTACATATGCAGCTCTGCTCTTCAGCCCAGGAGGAGTTTATTACATTTCGTCGATCCCATTTTCTATACCCACATCATTTTTACATAATTTTTCCTGCCTGACAGGCATCTCCACGTCCTCGCAGCAGCCCATCGGGACAGGCTCGCAGCAGCACGGGGAAGCAGGTTAGCAGTTTACAAATACCGGTGCTAATAAGCCGGATTGGTCCCGGAGCCCCCACCAGGGTGAGCGATCCACCGGGCGTGGGGGCAGCGCATCTATTTCAGGGTAACAGGGAGGAAAGCAGAGCTGCGTTCCAGCGACCCCCCTTCCTTGAGGACACGAGCCGAATCTATCCCGCAAGCAGGAAAGTGGGGAAAGGCCGGTGGAAGCTTAGCCCTGCAGGGCCATTGTGTTCCTAATAAATTCCTGGCTCCTAGTGAAACAGCCAAGGCAAGGGCATCAAGATCCGACTTCCTGCCTTTGAGGGTTGGCACAAAATTTAGAAGAAAATGCAGCCTTTGCACCGATGCAAAGTCTAAGCTCCCGAGCTGCTGTCAGTGGGACCCCGGGAGGCCCTGCTGCCACCCCCCCAGGGGCAAGGCTGGAAGGCCCTGAGACGGTGGAGGGGACAGAGGCAGGCTGCGGGGAAGGGCTGGGAGAGCAGCTCCCCTAACGTCGGTGTGGGGGCCACCACACTCCGGCTGCTCACCAGAAATGAACCTACATGGCCAAGAACTCTGGGGGGCAAACCCAGGGCCCCTACCTACCACCCCAAGGGCACAGATAGGCCATCTGATTTGACAAGCTCCTTACATTTTAAGGAAAGACACCCCCTACCCATTTAAAATGAACTTCATAGGGGGCACCTGGGGGGCTCAGTGGTGCAGCATCTGCCTTTGGCTCAGGTCATGACCCCGGGGACCTGGGATGAATCCTGCATCCGGCTCCCTGCAGGGAGCCTGCTTCTCCCTCTGCCTGGGTGTCTGCCTCTCTCTGTCTCTCATGAATCAATCAATCAATAAAAAGAAAATGAATTTATGGTTTTAAAGTATGATTAACAGAGGTGCTCCTTCTATAAGAGCATGATTTGAATGTGAGACAAGGGGAGATATGAAGGCTTTATAGAAGAACTCTGACCCACCCCCGTGTCTTCTTCCTCAACTGCCATGGAAACCTGTGGATAAGGAGGCCCCAAAATAAATTACTCTTTTTCCTATTTGTGTCCAAGGGCAGCACATTCCTCAGTTTTACAAGTAATATCCTTCATAGGTTCAAAAATGCTTTTCCTTTTTTAAGTAGTTTTTCTTTCTTTTGTTTTGTTGTGTTTTGTTTTTGAAGATTTTATTTAATTTGAGAGAGAGAGAGCAGAAGCCAGGGGAGGGGCAGAGGGAGAGGGAGAGAGAATCTCAAGCAGACTCGCTGCTGAGCACAGAGGGGTCCCGGGGCCTGATCCTAGAACTCGGAGATCATGACCTGAGCAGAAGCCAGATGCTTCACCAACTGAGCCACCCAGGAGCCCCAGTAGTTCTTCTTTATATGAAGGTTATTTGTGCCTGTAGTGTAAACAGTCAAATAATTCTACAAGTCTCATTCCAAAAACAAGGCAGTCCCAGCCCTCTTCACCTTCTGTTTTTAGCTCTTTTTTAACTGAATCACTTGCTATGTATGTCCATATTTCTAAATAACCTGTTTATGTTGCTGCTTCTAGATATTTGAGTTTAGGTACCTTATAATGACTTTGCACTATGGAAGATGATTTCATAAACACACACAGACATACACACAGCTCCACCACACATATATACTTCCTAGTACATATAATTTGGGTAAGGTTAATAATCAATATTTACAATACTATAAGTAGTAAAGTCTTGACAATTAAGTCATGCAGGATACCATATTTACCCTTTCCTGCCTGAACAAGTTTTTAACTTTCCTTATAGTTAAAAAATAAAGTCCTTTTGGGACCCCTGGGTGGCTGAGTGTTAAGCATCCAACTCTTAATCTCACCTCAGGTCATGAGATCAGGGTAATGAGTTCAAGGCCTGCAGTGGGCTCCATGCTGGGCATGGAGTCTACTTAAATAAATAAATTAAATTAAGTCCTTTATCTCATATGCTAAGCTTTTTACATACCCATTGTATTAGTCTCATAGGACTGCTGTAACAAATTACACCTACGTGGCTTTAAAGAACAGAAATTTGTTATCTCACAGTTCCAGAAGCAAGAAGTCTGAAGTCAGGGTGTCCGCAAGACTGTGCCCTCTGTGAAGGCATAGGGGAGGACCCTTCCTTGCCCCTTTTTAGCCCCGGGGAAGATCTCTGCTCTGCTAGTCACATGGTCCTTTTCCCTGTGTCTCCCTGTGTCTTCATGTGGCATTCTTCTCACTTTGTATGTCTCTCTTTGTATCTTTTCTCCCTTGTTATCAGGACATCAGTCTCCTGAAATTAAGGGCCTGCCCTACTCTTGTATGGCCTCACCTTACCTTACATCTTAATTACATCTGCAAAGACCTCATTTCGGAATAAGGTCACATTCTCAGGTACCAGGAGTTAGGACGTCAACAATATCTTTTGGGACTCACTATTCTACCCACAACATTTATCTTCACTAATTTATCTCAAACTCTGTCCAATTATCTAAATCTCCTCTGAGTATATTGAAACACTTTCTGTTTCCTATCAGGTTTCATCTCCTGTGTTGGTTTACATTCAAATGGGCTTCTCCTTTACGAGTGGCTGCAGCCACAGCCCATGTACCTTCAGGTTCAAGTGCAGAAGCAGTGAATGTTTCTCTCTCAACAGTCCCACTGGCCATACGGGGTCACATGCCAATCTCACGCCAACAGTCCCAGGCAGGAGATACTGGGTGCGCATTGGCTTAAGCCTGGGTCATATGCTCCATCCCTGGGACTGGGAGTGGCGCATTCATGTAACTACCTGATGGGAGCATGGGGAATGGGTGAGTAGATGTTGGGCACCAGAAATAACTCAATGTCCACTGTAGCGTGTTAACAAGCACTTAAAGAGAGGTCATTTTTTCCAAAGGCCAGACACAGATTTTGCCCAGCTAGAGAATTGTATGATAATCTACTCACTCCAAGAAGGTTAAGAAAACAGAAAAGAAATTGAACAAAAATACATTTAGATCTACACTTTATCCTTTTTCTGATATTATAGGGATTCGTTTGGTAATATCTAAGGGAAAAATACTTGTCACTTTAATACATTTTTATGTCCTAAAATGTTTGGGGGAGAAGGTATTATTCCACATACAAAATGTCCTACAAATGGAAGGAAATATCCTGTGGTCAAATCCCTATGATTTCAAATAGAATGATGCAGAAAATAAAAAATTCCAACCAGGCAGGCAATAACCATCCTGTTGATAAAAATGTTCCCCTGCTGAGATGCCAGAGAAGTTTTCTTCAAATGAGTTTTCACACCACACTCCAGTTGTCCAACATCATCCCTTCCCATCTACGAGGGAGAGAACACCAGTTTCGTTCTCCGCCCCCATTCCAGCATCCACCTCCGGAAAGGAGCAGGAAATATTTAACTTTAGGTTTCCCTTTCATTGGTTCCCCTACTAATTTTTTCTACTTTTGACTGAATTTTTTATACTTTTGAACTACAGATCACAAACTTTAACAGTCCCTTTATTCACTGAAACTGAATGAGCCTAAGAATTAACAATCTTCCAGTGTGAGAGGCTCAGTCAAGGCAAACAAAATCTTAAAGACATAAGATCAAAGACAACAAAATCAAAAAGAAACTTGAGGGATATGGGAAGTGGTATGATCATTAACTTAATGTGTCAACTTTACTGGGCCCTGGGATGCCCAGATATCTGCTTAGACATTTCTGAGTGTATCTGTGAGGGTGTTTCAAAAAGAGATTAGCATTTGAATTGGCGGACTGAATAAAGCAGATTGCCCTCCCCAATGTAGGTGGGCCTCATCCCATCCTTTGAAGGCATAAATAGAACAAAACAGCAGAGAAAGTAGACTCCTCTCTGCCTTCTTGAAGTGAGACATGGAGCTTCTCCTCCCTCGGCACCCCTGTTTCTCAGGCATTCAGACTCAGATTGAGATCTCCAGCTCTCAGAGCTTCAAACTACATCCTTGGCTCTCCAGCCTGCAGATGGCGAGATCATGGGACTTCTCAGTCTCCCCATCACGTGACCCAACACCTTATAATAATTCTCTTTAGATCTATGCGGATACTATGGGTTCTAGTACCTGGAGAGCCCTAATACAGATGGAGTCAGAGGGGAGCTAGAAAAAAAGGAAGAGAGAGAAATCCAGGAAAACAGTGAAAAAATAGGCTAATACAAGATAGGAAGAGCCGTAACTTCAGTATAAGGGGACCTGCACTATAGACTCAACTGCTTTGTGACTCACTGCCTACCCTGTCATCTCTTTGGGTTTACCTCCCTGGGCCACAACCTCCCCCTTGAGAAGAATGACCCAAAACATCTCTTGTGTCTGTCCAGTTCTAGCACAATGTCATCATGATTCTGCCATAGATACCACCCACGCAGTTAACACTCAGGGGATGGGTGCCTACCTGGCAAGGTCCTCACCTGTGTGGGAATGACAGTCAAGCAGCTCATGGGAGGAGCTAGATTTAAATGCTACCTTTGCCAATATAGCCATCTTCAGCATTCTGAGATCAGAGGGAGGATCCCAGTGGGATGGGCAGCTAAGTGCTTCTGAATATAAAGCTGCCAAACCATCAGGCCCAAGGGAGGTGCTCTAAGAAGAGCGTTTCCTAAAAACTCAGCATTTACAATGACACATCTTGATGTGCCATTCCCAGAACCATCATGTCACCTCCTATGGGGTTTTTATGGTTGAAAAAACAACGAGCTCTCTATTCCGGGTGATATTAGCTAAAGGTCTATTACCCAGATCAATGCCCTCAACCAAACACACCAAAGTAAATATATACTCTTATGTTTTATTCACCCTTCTACTTGCTGCTGCCCTACATGTGAGAATATGAGATTTTATAGTGCAATTAGTATGGAAAAATTTGGGCCAGCAGTGACCTTTGACCCTGGGACATTAAATCACCTAGAGAACTTCTTTTTTTTTAATATGTATGTGTGGGCCTATTTCCTAAAAATTTTTGCTTAATTGGTCTGGTGAAGAGATCCAAGCATCAGTCTCTCTTTAACCACTCCGCAGGTGATTCTACTGTGCGGCCAGGATGAAAACCACAGGGCTGAGGGGCTGCAGTGTTTCCAGAGGGCTCAGAACAGCCGCAAACACTTCTAGCACATGTGCCTCAAATTCCCAATATTCTTGGCCAAGAATTCTTCACAGAAGAAAAGTTCCTCCCACAACAGCACTAGATACTGTGTATTTTGGTCTAGCTTTTCTCTTTCCCCTATAGAGCTTGCATCTGGTGTAGACATTCCACAGGCAAGGAAAGGTCCTACCAAGGATGAGAAAAGCCACCAGATTTTCTGCCAAGCTTTGAAACTTGGGGCTTACACTGGCATTTCAGAACTCACACTAATAATCTAGTATCTCCATCTAAGGAAATGGGATCCAATGCCAAGTCCTTGTAGCTCTGTGATATATTCATCAACAAAGCAATGTCTTGGGTAGTGACGAAGGTAGAACCAATGCCCATATGTTCCTGAATATTAAACTTTCTCCAGTATTCTGAAAAGACTGTCTCTCCGTGGAGTTTAAAAGCTATATCCATTTCTCCTGGACACTATCACACAGTTTGGTGTGGACTTTTACAGAGAATTATCTGGTTTCTGTGGCCTTTTTTCACATTTAAAAATTTGGCTATAAGAATCTTCCCTATAGTCTGCCATGTATTCAGTCCTTAAAATCTATCAGCCACCGTATCAGACACTAAAATACAGTATCTCTAATCCACAGGACAACCTTGCGAAACAAGCACTATTTTCCCAAGTTTACTGATGAGAGGTTTCATAGCTAGTGACTGTTCGAGCTGGGATTCAGATTCAGGTCTGTCTGGCTCCAAAAATAACAACCTTTTCACAATGCTCTACTGCCCACAGAAAATCTGTTGGAAGGTCAGCAACTGTAACAAAACAATAAAAGTAGATATTTGTATAGCAAATGTTTTCTCCTGACTCCCTGAGCCATGGAAAGGCATTCCTAGGGCATAGCTTCCGTATCCTCGACTTCAGTTAAAAAAAAGTCTTTAGAGCCTCCCGTCCTTTGAGAAAGGAAATACTTCCTGATTAACTTGTGTGATGCGTTATAACCACTTCTAAATGGCATATAATCAGGTCCCATAGATGATAAATCAATATGGCTAGCAGAGTAGGAACCAGAAGGTCCAAGAGACACACAGCTTTTTGAGTCAATGAACGAAAAAATTCCTAACAAGGCGTCCAAGTTGTTATGCTAGTGGGGCTTCTTGAAAGAGAAAGGAGACTTGGTGCAGATGCCAGGAACATTAATTCAACCACACTTAAAGTGCAATGGCGAAGAAAAAGCACACATGCACTCCGTCCCTATCCTCACGAAGCTTTCAGTCTAATGGTGGGGCAACAGGCATTAATCAAATAATCCTACAAACATGATCATGTGTAAAGTACTATGAAGGAAAAGCATGGAGTCCTTTGACAACATATAGATCAGGAGCCCTAATCTAATTAGGGGCAGGAAGGAGCCATGTACAGTAAGAAAGACTTCCCTGAGGAATTTCTATTTTCCCAGTAAGAGTTCATTGTTCCCAAGTTAGCTGATGGCATGTTCTGTTTTATGTAACAATGATAGCTAGGTACGGTCTACTCTCCAACCTCCATTTCAAAGCCACCAACCAAACCCATGAGATGATGGATATTGGCACCTGCCAAATTTCTTGGTCACCTGCTCTTCCAAGGTTTGAATTTCTACATTTTATGTTTGCCAGCATAGACTCAATTGCCTCCCTTTTCCTGACCCTTCTGTTCTTCTCTTCCCCACTCTTTAAACCCAACTTAACAATCGTGTATCCGTGGGATGATGGTAATTCTCCTGTATCTTCAAAGACAAGGAAATTAGGATTCTTGCCAGCCTTTTTAGAATAAGGAAAGACTCCCCCCAGCACCATACAAGCCAACTGAATTGACTGAGAGCCTATAATGTTTAGTTAGCTACATTCATCCAGGGCTGTCTTAAGGAAGCCAGGAAGAGCAGGACCCAAACAGACAAGCCCCTACCTCTCTTGGTAGGTCATGCAAAAGTTGGATGAATGTTATAGTTTGAATAGTTAGATCCCCACAGAGTTGGCTCTTCTCACAGAGATGATCTAGTCTTAAGGAATGGCTGTCTGTCCCCTCTTCTCTATTAGTAGGCAGAGGCTGCCTCACCATCCCCTCCAGAGTCAGGAAAGGCTATTATCTATCTCTTAGATTTAGTGAACCAAACAGACGTTTGATTTCTTTTCAGATAAAAGAGATGATGCAAATGAGAATTTTATCTTGCATGGAGGAGTGACAAAGTAGGAGAATGAATCCTACTTGATTACAATCTTCCATCATTCTGATTTTATAATTACTGAATGGAATCAATCAGCTTTCAATTGTTACCTTGGTGAGAGATTAAAACATCATTACTTGTCCTACATATTTCACACTTTAGCAAATTTTAATAAACCGAATGCATGAGAAATGGTTGTATTATCTTTCATGATATTGGGATGCTAATGACATTTCTATTGATTTTAATTCACATTTGTTGGTCAAAAAGAGTCAGATTCCAACGAGGCATGACATCCTATAATCAACACTAACAAATGAAGACCACTGAACACTGAAATGGGCCAAATGAAATCATTAATCAGAAATATCATAAAATAATTACCAAAAAACTAAGGGGGTCTTATCTTCCTAATGAACATCTTTTATGGTATATTGATTCATTTATAACTCTTACACATTGGTGATTTCTCTATTAAAATATTTTTCAGTAAGTATAGAAAAAGCACTTTGAAAAGGCAAAATCAGAAAAGCACCAATTTATCAATAAAGGGGATCATAAATGCCTCCCTCTAAAAAGTAAAAAAAAAAAAAAACCTCCTGAAGATCATATAGTGTACACAACTCCTCCTTAAAATCATTTGCATCTGAAAAATTCTTAGCCCAGTAACAGGAAAGATTATACAGAGTTATCAATAATATAGAACAGAATAATAGTTAAAGGGGAAGGTTCTGCAATTAAACATCGTGGCTTCAGATAACTTTGTCTCCTCATTCTTTGCACCTCAGTCCCCTCATCTGTAAAATGGGGGTATAGTACTCATTTTATTGTCCTGGATGAAGGATGAAATGAGATAATGTGTATAAAGCTTACTTCATCATACTCCAGTCAAACTGCATTTCCATGGTTAAAAACAGCATCAAACTTCATGTATGTGAAGATGTTGTTTCAATTCTCTCCAATGCTTTCTTGGTTTAAGTTTTTTCCATTCCTTTTCTCTCTAGCTGGTCAATTGGACTATGCTTCCTAGTGGGCTACTCAAGTCTGGGAGGGTCTGGTATCTGGAGTTCAGTCTTGCAAAAGGTAAAGAATGAGAGATGAAGAAGAGGCAAGCAAGAACAAGCTCTTAAATGCTCTACAAAGTGAACCTTTCCCCCACACACACACAGCCTCAGTCTTTAATAGACCCATAAAAATCATGATAAATGTCCTCTGTGGGATTCAATTTCTTGTAAAAGCTGGAAAAGGCAATGTTTTTCTCCAAGAGAATGTAGAAGGTAAAACATGGATGGCCCTGGAAAGTCATACAAGTGAAGATGAGGGAGCCCAGTCTTAGACAAACAAGGACAAGCAAAGAGTCACAGGAAGGGTGCCAGATGGGCCTGAGCTTAGTTGACTTCAATCTCTAAGAGGTGAGTGGTGGAGGAATGGAAATGGGGGTCCCAGGTGATACCACTGGAGATTTTATTATAAAATCAACTCTTCAAAGGCCCCATTTCCTACATTTAAAATTCTGTGGACTCCCTTTCCGTTTGGATTTTTTTGAGACCCTCAGGACACCAATTCTACATGTTATTCTTCAAGTTCCAGTTAAATTCATTCTGCTGCCTTTTTTAATCAACTCTTTATTATCCCACATCTTCCCTTAAGGTTGTTCAAAATTTTACAACAAGGTGAAACCAAGTTTTTGTTTGTTTGTTCTTAATCAAAGCACTAGTTCAAAACACCCCTTGTATCAGCTGTGGAAAAAAAATTACATAAGCCATCCATACTTGGACCACAATAACGTCAACAGCAACAACAGTTACTGTTTGTTTATGGAGTGCTCACTATAAACCAAACCAGGTATCCTACTAAGTGCTTTACTGGCATTAATATATTTAACCCTTACAACAGCCCAATGAGGTAGGTTCAGTTATTACACAATACACAAGAGAGGTCACCTGTCACAGAGGAGGTGGGTGGGAAGGACAGGTGAAATAGGTGAAGGCGATTAACTTGCTGAGCACTAAGTAATATATAGAGATGCTGAGCCACTACATTGTACACCTAAAACTAATATAACACTGTATGTTAACTACACTGGGATCCAAAAAAAACAAAACAAAATAAAAGGGAATGAGAGAAGTCACTTGTCCAAGGTCATAAAGTTGGTGGTGAAACCAGGATTAGTTCGATCTCTCAGCAACTATTCATTAAGGGTTAAATACCAAATAAGCCACATTTTGTCAATCTAGATTAAAGAAAGGGGAGGCACAGTTATTTTTTTAAGTATATTTATTCACAAAAACTATAAGAGCAAACACAAAATCACAAATAGAGAGTTTTACTTCAAGGACTTTGTTGCAGGTTTCATTTTTCAAAACTAGCTGCAACAATAAATCCCATCCTACAAGTCCTCAATGTGATTTTAACTTTCCTCACATCAAGGTATGGGAATCCAGGCCCCTCCTTGAAGGTCAGAGGGTTTATGACTAATGGTGGAAGTGACACTATGTACTTCCAAAACTAGTTCATAAGAAGTTCACAGCTTCTGCCTGGTTCAGTTGGAATGCTTGCTTTTGGAACCCAACTACCATGCTAGGGGAAGGTCCAAGTACAAAGAAGAAAGCTCTAGATGTTCCAGCCAAGTTTCTAGCCGAGTCCTCAGTCAATAGTGAACTTCACCCTCTAGACACGTGAGTGTATATCACCCTTGGATGATCTCAGATTGTCGTCAAGTTGGCCCCTCTTCTCCAAGTGCTGCCAGCTAAGGCCCCAGACATCATGGAACAGAATAAGCTGTGTCCATTGTGCTGATTATACACTTTCCGAATTCTGGACCCACAGTATCCATGAATATAATAAAATGACTGTGTTTTACAGCAAGTTTGGGATGATGAATTATGCAGCAGTAGCAACTGGAACAGCTTTCAACAAACATCAGTAGTTTTTGCTAATTAAGCACCAAAGCATAGAAACATAAAATTGCAAGTAACCTATTCAAATTGCAGGTTGACTTTTTCCTCAAGTATAGTCAGGTTATTCTTCAACCCTTCCAAAAAGAAGAGCCTCTGTGGCTTAACAGAGAATTTCTGAAGTATTCATTAAAATTATCATAGCAACGTGGCGTCTGGATGGCTCAGTCACTTAAGCGTCTGACTTCAACTCAGGTCATGATCTCAGGATCCTGGGATCCAGCCACACACACCAGGCTCCCACTCAGCAGGGAGTCTGCTTCTCTCTCTCCCTTCTCTTCTTCCTCTCTCTCTACTCCTCTCCCCCCCCCCCGCCCCGCTTGTGTTCACACTCGTGAGTGTGCTCTCTCTCAAATAAATAAAACCTTTAAAATTAAAAAAAAAAAAAATGATCACAGCAGAGGCTCCTACCTGGCTCAGTTGGAAGAGCATTTGACTCTTAATCTCAGGGTCATGAGTTCAAACCCCATGTTGGGGGTAAAGATTAGTAAATAAATAAAAACTTAAAAAATAAAATAAAGTGATCACAGCAGATATGACCTGCATTAAAACAAGGAAAAGGCTTCTAGTATCATAGAAAAATGAAAGAAAGCAGAATACCAATTTTTATATATGCTATGATTGCCCTATGTAAAGACTCTTTATGCAAATAGAAAAAAGCCTAGAGAACGTACTCTGAAAATATTAAAATAATTGACCTGATATTTTGGTAAAGTCTCTGGAATTTTTTTTTCACAATTGATTCATGATGTATATATGATATATGATCTGATAAATGCTGGACATGTGAGAGAGAGAGAGAGAGAGAATCATCAGAGAAAGAAATTGAGCAAATTTCCACTTCCCCTCTAGGAATTCATTCACATGGAAACATTTCCTTTGTTACATAATCTCTCCGTGTCTCACTTTTTTTCCTAAAAAATGGGAATAATAACACTTATTTCATAGGATTGTTATGAGAAGTAAATGAGTGGGTTCATTTGGCAAGGCCTTGAACAGTGCCTGACACACTGAGAGTAACAAACCCGTCATCTCATTCAACTGCTAGTATTGTAGATTAAGATCATTTCTGTTAATCCTGCCTCTAATTCTCAAACTCTGCCACCAACAAGCACCAAAGGATTGAACTAGGAGTGAGGCCATCTGCGTCCCAGCATCAGCGAAGGTAATGAGCTGTGCAATCTTGGCCAAGCTGCTCGGTCTTCATTTCCTCATGTGTACGATGAAGTGGATGCCTACTGTTGTGAGTTTTCTGTTGAAAATCAAGTGACATAATGCACCGAAAGGATTTGTTGAAGGCCCAAAACAAATGTCATTTGTCTATCTTCTTATTTCACCAATTTTGCTACTCTGCTAGTGTAGGGCTGCTGTAACCAAGTACCACATACTGAATGACTTAAATAACAGAAGTTTATCATCACACAGTTCTAGAGGCTAGAAGTCTGAGGCCTGGGTGTCAGCAGGGTTGGTTCCTGCTGCCAGCTGGGAAGAAGAATCTGTCCCAGTCCTCTCCCCTGGCTTCTGGTAGTTTGTAGGCAATCTTTGGCACTCCTTGGCTTCTAGATACATCAACCCCTGATCTCTACCTTGATGTTCGCATATGTTCTCCCTATGGGCATATCTCTGTATCCCAATTCCTCCTTTCCATAAGGACGCCAGTATAATTGGATTAAGACTCACTCTAGGGATCCCTGGGTGGCGCAGCGGTTTAGCGCCTGCCTTTGGCCCAGGGCGCAATCCTGGAGACCCGGGATCGAATCCCACGTCGGGCTCCCGGTGCATGGAGCCTGCTTCTCCCTCTGCCTGTGTCTCTGCCTCTCTCTCTCTCTCTCTGTGACTATCATAAATAAATAGATAGTTTTAAAAAAAAAAAAAAAGACTCACTCTAGAGAACTTATTTTTAACTTGATTACCTCTATAAAATCCTATCTCCAATCGGGCCATATAATGAGGTCATGGGGGGTCAGGACTTCCACATATAAATGGAGGGGGGTGGTAATGCAGTTCAACCCATAACATTGACGAAGAAACAAAGACCCAACATGGATAGTCCAGTATTTAAGAAGAGCAGGACATAAATCCAGCAGACGTTGACGACTTGTTTGATGTGTTTTGAAAGAAATGTGCAAAACACTTCTTTTGAAATTCCAGACTAAAGCAATTCTGGCCTAGTCCTTTTATGAACCTCAAACTCAGCCCAGATTCATAAATCCTTGAAGAAAACCCAAGCCAATTTTGGAGTTTCCGACAAGATTCAGAGGCTGAATGGATCAGACAGGTTTTGTTTGGTATTTAGGATTATTGACTCTAACCTGAAACTTAATGCAAATTCATGGGACGCAAACTCCCTACAAATTGAAGAGAAGCAAATCCTAAAGGCCCGTGAGCCATCTGGAATGCACATGCTCATGTTGAGGCTTTCCCATCGCAATAACACGGTGGGGACGGGAAGGCCAGGCTGGCAAGTCCTCACTGTCACCAACTCTATAACGTGGTGCTTTTGCATCTCATGGGAATTTGAATCATTGGTGATTCGAACTGAATCAAATGGTGCGACACAGAGGTAAGAACAAAGTGGCACCTGTGGGTAATATTCTAAACAATGTGAAGTCCCCCCTTCAATGTAAAAACTTGTCAATGCTTGCAAAATTTCAAGATGGGTGGGCTGAGTGACCTGCAGACCACATGTGGGTTCATGCCTAGGAAAGTGTTGCTTTGAGTGGTTAACAGAAACACTGGCAGTCTTTGGTCAGCAGAAACCATCACCCAAGCCTCCACCAGGGGTTTCTGTAGCGGTTGTGCCCTCACTTTAAATGTGACAGTTGTTAAGAATTAAAATCTTTTGGGGCACCTGGGTGGCTCAGTTGGTTAAACGTCCATCCAAGTCTTGATTTCAGCTCAGGTCATGATCTCAGGGTCCTGAGATGGAGCCCGCAGTGGTGAGTCGGCTTGAGATTTCTCTCTCTCTTCCTCCCTCTCCCTATGCCCCTCCCCCTGCTTGTTCTCTCTCTCTCTCTCTCTCTCTCTCTCAATAAATAATTTTTTTTTAATTAAAATCTTCTGAATAGTCTTCAACAGTGTCATGCCGATGTTTACTTAAGTGATGGCACTATCACCGAAAAACCCACTGGAAAATCAGTGACTTTGGACTGAAAATTAATCCAGTCCAAAAAGTGAGGAAAGGAGTCCAGATACTAACCTTGATATACTGTATTATTAAATTAGGAGACAGTATTGTGTGAATGATGTAAGGCTAAGAGAACAAAAGCACTTCGAGCAAAAATAGCCAAAATAGGTTGTGGGGCTTTCCACTTTGAGAATACATCCCCTCCACTTTACCCATTCCGGTGGGGAAATTACCTTCCCTTCTGAAGATTTTAATTATGCAAAGCCTTCAGGAACATGTCTCTTGAATGAAAGGCCACCATTCTGCATTTTCTTAACAACTTCATTGAAATATAACTTACATACAGTGAGATTCACTCCTCCTAAGTGTACAATTCAGTGATATTCATTAAATTTCCTGAATTATGGGGCCATCAGCGTAATAAGCTTTAGAGCACTTTTATCACCCCCAGTAAGATTTCTCATGTCCATTGGCAATTAACCCCCTTTCCGACCTCCAGGAACCCACTAATCTATTTTCGTCTCCTTAGAGTTGTCTTTTCTGGACATCTCATACAAATGCAATCATACAACACATGGTATTTTGTGTCTGGCTTCTTCCACTTGGCATGATGGCTTTGAGTACGTCCATGTTGTACATGTATCAGTATTTCACTCCTCTTTATTTCTTTTTTTTTAATTTTTATTTATTTATGATAGTCACAGAGAGAGAAAGAGAGAGAGGCAGAGACATAGGCAGAGGGAGAAGCAGGCTCCATGCACCAGAAGCCCGATGTGGGATTCGATCCCGGGTCTCCAGGATCACGCCCTGGGCCAAAGGCAGGCGCCAAACCGCTGCGCCACCCAGGGATCCCCTCTTTATTTCTGAATGGTATTCCATTGCATGGATCTTGGGTTGCTTTTAGGCTTAGGTTTAGATGGCCCAAAGGCATCGCCACTTCTTACCGTGTGTGCCAGCTGTATCTCTAAATAAGTATGGTAGAAAGTACCCCAGTATGGCCACCAGCGATTCTTCCCCTCCATCTGCACACTCCTTACATTGGAAGATGGAGTCTACTTTCCTTTTTTCACTCTGTAATCATGACTGTCCTGTCCCTTGGCTTATCCAATAGATGTAACAGCAGTGATGTCCTGACACTTCTGAGCCCAGTTAAGAGAACTGGCAGCTTCTGTTTCCTCCTCTTGGAAACCAGCCATCATACTGCAAAGAAGTGAGGCCAACTACTGGTTGATGAGACATCACAAGAACAGTAAATGGCCTTCTCAGGAGTTCCAGCCCCAGCCGAGCTCCCAACTGAATGCAGCTCCATGAATGACTGCAGTTACACCAAATGGAGCTGAGGAACCAGCACACTTAGCCCAGGCAACCCATATAATGAGACATAATAAGTGACTGGTGTTGTAAGCCACTCTGTTTTGGAGCAATTTGTTACATAGCAATAGGCAACTGAAACATCACAATTTAATCAAAGTCTTTCTCTTCCATTTTAATTCTTGTTGATTTTATTCTTTTTGACTTTTTATGGTTGTATGTCTCCTCTTCCAAAAGATTTCTCATGGATGTTGACTCCAACATCACGTCCTTGGCTATATGTGATATGCTGAAGAGTTACATGTTAGTCAACCTGCCTTCTGATATTTATATGCTGAAATCTTGAAGCAAATTTTTAAATGCTCTGAAAAGAATCATCTGGAAAGCCCTATAGAAATGGATTCTCCATCCTCCCCTCCTCTCTTTCACCATGATGGATAAGGAATCAGTAACCAGCTGCTCCCATAGCAGTGTACACGTTAATTTGATAATCTCACCAGGAAAACTATTTCAATAAGTATCTCCTGAATTTTTATTACATGCTATAAACACTGTGCACAAAGACACAAATACTATCAAAATATAACCCTTACCCTCAAAAAGTTTAGAAGCCAGTTCCAAAAAAAAAAAAAAAATGTTTTTAATCTAAAAAAAGTCATGTTGGGATCCCTGGGTGGCACAGCGGTTTAGCGCCTGCCTTTGGCCCAGGGCGCGATCCTGGAGACCCGGGATCGAATCCCACGTTGGGCTCCCGGTGCATGGAGCCTGCTTCTCCCTCTGCCTATGTCTCTGCCTCAATCTCTCTCTCTCTCTCTCTCTGTGACTATCATAAATAAATAAAAAAAAAATTTTAAAGTCATGTCAATATCAGATTAACATTCAATCAGCCTACACTGGAAATACAAAATTAGGTAATTTTAACTTACACAATGTTATCTATCAATTACATTTCAATAAAACCTGGGTGAATGCCTCCCTGCCCTTACAGACAGCCATCCCACCCTCTCTCCAAGTATTCAGCCTGGGAGTTATTGTCTACAACCTGGCTAATCAGAGGACTGTAACCTTCCGGCCACAGTAAGTAAATTCAGGGATGATCATGTGACCCAATCACAGCCAATAAGACATGATCACTAAACTTTTGCTGGGACTGCCAGAAAGAGGTACTCTTCTTTTTTTTCAACTTGATTTAGAGCTATTAACAACCATCTTGCCACCTCAGGGGGAAAGCTGGTCTTAGAAGAAAAATATATTTTAGGAAAACAGAACTGAGGCTGTCTAGAGAAATCGGGCCCTGATGGTATCAAATGAACACACTGAAAGCTGGTTCCTGCTCTAGACTTTTCAATTCTGTGAGCAAAACACACAAACACGTACACGTGTGGAAAGACACATACCTTTTATAGCTCATGCCAGTTTGAGTTGAATTTTCTGTCACTTGTAACACAACTTTCTCTGAAGCATGTTTCTCATCAGTAAAATGAGGATAATACTCACTACCAGTCTTTGGTGGGGTCTTAGCTTACACTTTTAAAGCATAAACAGAATACTGAACCAAAAAGAACATTTTCATTACCAGATATGCCTGTTCCGTGTTCAGGAACTTCTGATCCCATGTGTTCCACAGAATTCTTCATTTTGTAGAATTCTTGGTAACCAGATCAGCAAAGTTCTGTTTCAATGACCTGTTTCTTCCTTAGGCCACAAAAATAGCTTCTGCAAATAAAATCCTATGTTAAAAATTGTGTTTGTAGAAAACACTTCACCTGTGATACATGCGAATGTGCTTTGGAAATGAAATTGCCTAGGAAATTCGTTGTTGATCTCTTGGTGTATTTCCATTACTACTAATTAGTTAAAGTCTAAGTTCCTTCTACTGTCTTGATCTTGCGACTTGCCGTTCAAAAAAGACACAGCCATGTGGGGAGCCAACAATGAGAGCTCTTGGGTCTTTATTCAAATGGCAGAAGATTTTCTTTCCAATAACCAACTGCTCATTTTACTTCTAGAATTCTCTGTGTCCTTCATTTCTGCCTCTCCTTTTCATGACTCCTTAATCCAGCCTTGAAATCTGATTCTTTGATTTGATTCATCTGCAGTATTTATTCCTCATAACCACTACCAGTGCCTTTGCAGAAATTCATCATCCGATGCCCGTGGACATTAGAGAACAGGAATATAAAAAATTAGCAAACAGAAGCAATATTTCGGTATGTGAATTCTATCTCAATAAAACTGTTACTTGGAGGGGAAAAAAATGAGTAAATACTGATCCAGCCCTCCAAGAACCAACAGAGAGTCGTATACTGCTCCTTCCCAGAAACAAAATGTGTCCAGGGTGCATCAGCACGAAGGATGGTGATATTCTTCTCTCCATATCCAAATAAAACCCAGCAAACCCTCCTTGACGTGTTACCAGTGAGGCATGTGGAATCGCAGTGAGTAGATTGAACTGATAAAGGCATTTTATCTGCCAGCATTTAAATGTGCCCTTTAAAGACTAAAATCAATTCCAACGTCCCTATTTATACTCTGGTGGTACCCATGTGCATTATAGCAAAACAGCCATTAGGAAAGAAGCTTTGCATCTTTCCACATAAGCCAACATGATGGCAAATTATGATGTGGTAATTAAATCAGAACCATACATAAGAAAAACTATATCATGGACTGGATCTATTCAAAGCTACCTTCTTTTTAAATTTAATTTTCCATTCCATGTTTTGTTTCATCCCACCTTGCCCGTGTACTCTCCCTGCAACTCATTCTCGAGCTCAGCTGGACTTATTGCTACTTAGACTGGCAGATACAACAGTGAAAAGATGATGTCACCCCTTATCCAAATTGCACTATTATTACAGAACCGCATGTACTCTCATTCATTTATCTCTGCTGACATCGCTCCACAGGAAGGTTTTCCAGGGCAGATGTGAGCTCCCTTGGCAACAGAAGTGGTGGAGAATGCACATTCATTTTAAAATCCTGAGAGGTAGAATTTAGTACATCTTGACTCTTTGGAAGTATATTGTGCACAAAGGAGACACCTAATGTCCTCAAATGTGTTCTGATTAAAAACCTCCATCTTGAGCATGAAACCACCCCCCAAATTCATTCTCATCACGGAAATATTTTCTCCATCTGAAGACATGCTTTTGACCCAAAAAAATCATGCAGACTAAAGCCATCTATTTGGCGAGAGTAGGTATATAGGCTAAACAATGACGATCCACTTTAGCTATCATTCAATTAAGAGTTGGGCAAAAGGGACGCCCGGGTGGCTCAGTGGTTGGGCATCTGCCTTCCGCTCAGGTCATGATCCGAGGGTCTTGAGATCAAGTCCCACATCAGGCTCCCCCTGGGGAGCCTGCTTCTCCCGCTGCCTCTGTGTGTGTGTGTGTGTGTGTGTGTGTCATGAATGAATAAATTAATCTTAAAAAAAAAAGAGTTGGGCAAAAATCAGTAAAAGATAATTCAGCAGATTCCACCCAAGTGTGCAAAAACAGGTTCAAAATCGCAAACAAGCATTAGAAAGACAGACAGGACTTTTTGAAGAGGAAAGCAAGCAGTTGGGGAAGTGGTATAAAACCCAGGAAATGAGAGTGAAAAGAAAACACAGGAACAATCAGGTTCATTTGAGGGATACTTTCCCCCATATCTGCTCTTCCCCCTTCTTTCCTCCCAGTTCTTTGGAGAAGTAGGTTCCTTTTTAAAATACATTTTCTTTCTTTTTTTTTCTCTTATCTTTTTAAAAATCTGATTCATGTACACAGCAAAAATTCCAGTAGTGCAAAAGGGCGTACAAAGACTGCCCTGGGCTGAGCCCACCCCCCTAAGAGTGCACCCGGGCCTGCCCACGAAGCAGGCCCTGCTACCTTCTCGAATGTCTTCCTGTGCATGCACCACGCGCTCCTGAGCCATCCAGGGAGCCTGTGGATGCCCCTCAGAACAATGTTTGACGACACGTAGGATCAAAATACAGAGGATTAAAAAGAATCCAATTCTATTGAACTAGGTTCCTATCTCAGAAGCACTTGGGGTTCCCTGGGCTCCAGGATGAGAGCCTCTGCTCTCAGTCTCCACACGGACAAGCATATTTCTAGGCATTTCTACCCTTTCCCACAAAGGGCAGCGTCTCCTCTGCAGCAGGTCCAGCTGGAGCTCTGCCCAGGTGGCCTGACCGGTGCACCTGCCGCGCTCGCCCTCCTCGGTGGAGAGCCTTCCACCCTCCCTTGCACCCTGCAGCCAGCACAGGGGAGCAATCCACACCCCGTGCTCCCGGCAGGGCCAGGCTACAGCTTACGTGGAGGCGACCTGGACACCTTGCTGGGCTGTTGTCCCTCGCCCTTCCCCATCCCCACATCCCTCCATCCCCCCCTTCTCCTGGGAGCAACCCCTGCTTGAAGCACAAGAATCCCTGTCTCTCTTTGCTTCTAGAAACCCTGATCCCAGGCACTTATTTACCATCCATCCCTTACCTTGATGTTCCCGTTTACTGATTTCTTGGAGAAGTTTCCATATCTGGACATGCGGATGTGCCACATTCTTTTAATGGCCTCATACTATTCCATTAAATGGATTGGGCATGATTGATTAATTGAGCACATTTCCAGCACGGTCCTTTCCAGAAGTTCCACTCTGGGGACTTAAAAATCTAATTTTTACACATTTAAATATCATTACGGCCTCGCCATATCTTAAGGATCTAGGTAGTTGCTGAGGAGCCTTCCTTCAGCCTCACCACCTATGACCTACATGTAGTCCCTTGCTGTCTTTTTGGAAGAAAATTTTATTCTCAAAGCAACCGATTTCCAAATTTGAGGAGCTGTACCCATTGGGGATGCCTGGGCGGCTCAGCGGGTAGAGTACCTGCCTTCAGCCCAGGGCGTGATCCTGGGGTCCTGGGATCGAGTCCCCCGTCCAGCTCCCCACAGGGAGCCTGCTTCTCCCTCTGCCTCTGTCTCTGCCTCTGTGTGTCTCTGGTGAATAAATAAATAAAATCTTTAAAAAGAAAAAAAGACTCAGCTGGCCCCACAGCCGGAGCATCTTAGCGCCCCATCAAGGAGCCTTCTCCATTCTAAACAGCAGAAAAAGTAGGAGCTGCAAATGCTCACCTAATGGACAAATGTCCAAAGGAACTTGGGCCTTCAAACACTGGGCCTCCCTGCCTCCCTCCCTGCCTGCCAGCGAGAGGGCAGATGCCTCTGGAGTGTGGCAGGAACACCCAGCCCCTGGCTGCCTCACCCATTGCTGTCTCCCAACACCAAACATCCATCCTCAACAGCACAGTCGGAACCCCAAGGGGCAAGAAGCACTTTCCTCTCTGCCTCCCCAAGCGAGGGCGGATCTGGGCACCTAGCTGGCTCAGTTGGGAGAGCACATGACTCATAATCTCAGGATGCTGAGTTCAAGCCCCCCGTTGGACGTGGAGCTTACTTTAAAAAAAAAAAAAAAAAGTGGATTTGCTCCCCCGCCCACCCTGGG
Organism: Canis aureus; assembly: GCF_053574225.1. Classification (NCBI taxonomy): domain Eukaryota; kingdom Metazoa; phylum Chordata; class Mammalia; order Carnivora; family Canidae; genus Canis; species Canis aureus. The sequence continues at coordinate 54,949,287 of NC_135615.1, forward strand.
TAGCACTTGTCATGGCATCGATTTGAGGCTGAACAGCACCTTCTGAAGAGCCTCCCCAGCTGCAGGAATTTCCCACAGTCTCATTCCACTTCCCCCAGACTGAAGCCAGAACGCGTCTTCCCCAGCTCGCAGCTGCTCTCGGGGTGCATGGAGACTGAACCCAGATCAGGGCAAGAGGAGGAAGCAGGTGCTGCTCGGGACCCACTTTCGGGCCAGGAAGGAGGTGAGGGGCTGGGGGTCAGGGGACCCCGACGCTGGCAGTGGCGGTGAGGGCCTCTGCTGATGCGCTCCGTGATGCGAGTTCCCTTACACTGGAGACCCGGGACTAACCATTGACCTTTGTTTCTCTTTCCCTCACAGGTGTCACCTTTCTCCAACCAGAAAAAAAGATGCTTGGTTTCACTCAACAGCATAGAAATGCAAAACAAATCCAGAGAAATATTTTTTTTCTCCTTATCAGACTGGCAACATTGGTGCAAATGTCCAATGACCACGTCCTACATTGGTGCAAAAACGAGGGAAAACACGCTGCCAGCAGGACAATCAACAAGAACGACCTCTGTGAGGAGAAGTGGGCCATTAACTGGCACAGCCGAGATGAGAAACTCCTAACCCAGCAATTTCACTAACGGGAATTTATCCTGTAGATCGGAGCCCAGCAAACCTTTTCTCTAAAGGGCCAGGAGGTGGGGCCTGGGTGGCTCAGCTGCTTAGGCATCTGCCCTCAGCCCAGGTCATGATCTGAGCATCCTTAGATCCAGGCCTGCAGCTCCTGCTCCTGCTCCCTCTCAAGTAAATAAATAAAATCTTAAAATGGGGGGAGAGGGGGCAGGTAGCAAATATTTCGGGCTTCCAGGCCATGCATTGCTATTGCAACTACTCACCTCCGCGGTTGTAGCATGAAAGCGGCCACAGATGATGCATAAACGACCAGGCATGGCTCTGACCCAATAAAACTGTATTTATAAAACCAAAAGGCAGTTTGGAAGCGGCCCACGGGCTGTAGATTACCAACCTCTGCTAGGTGTTCTAATAAATATATACAAAAATATGTATAGTGTATTTTTTTAAGATTTTATTTATTTATTCATGAGAGACACAGAGAGAGAGGCAGAGACAGAGGCAGAGGGAGAAGCAGACCCCCTGCCGGGAGTCCAGGCGAGACTCAATCCCGGGACCCCAGGGTCACACCCTGGGCTGAAGGCAGATGCTCAACCTCTGGGCCACCGGGGCTGCCCCGTATACTGTATTCTTCATAGCAACAGCCTCAGAATGGAGACCACTTTGATGTGCATCAAGAGTGGAGTGGATTGAAAACATTTAAATAAAAAACAATAAAATTTAAAAACTAAAGTAAATTTTTTTAAGTTTTTGGGGTTTTTTTAAGATTTTATTTATTTATTCATTAGAGACAGAGAGAGGCAGAGGGAGAAGCAGGCTTCCTGCAGGGAGCCTGATGCGGGACTCGATTCCAGGACCCCGGGATCACGACCTGAGCCAAACACAGATGCTCGACTGCTGAGCCACACAGGTGCCCCCTTAAATTAAATTTTTAAAAGAGTGGACTGATCAGTAAGTTATAGTACCTCTTCCAGTAGACTGCTTGCAGCCAGTAAAAAGGAGGCAACTCTGTCTGCACTGATTAGAGTGATACCCAAAATATATCAATTTTTTTTAAATGCAAGGTAGAAAACAGGGTACAGTATGCTTCCATTTTTTATTTAAAAATGTATAAATGTATATGTATGTATTTGCTTATCTAAGTAACACATATCTGAAAAGACACACAGGAAGCTGGAGAGGGAAACCACATGGGGAACAGGAGCGTGAGGGAAACTTTTTTTCACCGTCCGCCCTCTTGTGCCCTTTGAATTACATACCATGTGCTTCACCAATGAAGAACGAATAAATACAAATGAATTTTTTAATCGCATGTGCATGTTTAGGACTGTTCTGGATCAGCAGATGTAGGCAGAAAAGTGAAGTGGGGCTCTGGGCAGCAGGCCTAGCTATTTCCAAAAGTCGCCTCCTCTGCCCAGAGGCTATGGTGTCTGTCAAAGAGCATCCCAGTGGGCATCGGGGGACCCGGCTTCAAGTGCAGCCTCTGTGTCGTCCTGGGCCAGTCAACCTCACTGCTCTGATCATCCCTTTTCTCTTCTGTAAAACGAAGGCAGTGGTGCTTTTGAGCTTCATAATATAAAATAATATTACTGTTATCGGGGGATCACTTACCATCTCTGGGCCTCTTTCCTCATCTCCAAAATCAGAAAGTTGGACACACTGGAACTTTTCACTCTCAAATGCACGATTCCATTAATAAACAAAGTTGTCGTTTACAAGACTTTAGGCAGAATCATCAAGTTGGCAGCTAGGAAGGATCTCTTCGTGCTTATCTGAAGGGAACGACTTCCAAATCCTAAACAGAAAATAAGATAATCTCTTTGCGCCTAGAGATCCCGTCCACCCTGGAGGTGGGAAAGGTCAGCCTTCTTCCAAGGGCACCACTTCTGTCTCCTTGGCCTGGCCAACCCACCAGTCATCACAGACCTGCACCTTTTTGTGTTTTTTTGTTGTTTGGTTTGGGTTTGGGTTTTTTGGGTTTTTTTAGCTGCCACTGGATGTAGAACAACAGCCTGTTGGAAACAATTTAGGAAACTATTTAGGAAATGTCGGTCACAAAGAAATACACTAATAGTGTCAAATAATAGATTCGTGAGTGCTGGCAGGACTAAGAAATGGAGGGACCCAGCTCAGCAGGGCCATGGAGGGATGGCCATTCCCTGTCCCAACTTCTGGCCTCTGCTGAGAGCTAACCATTTGTATTGTTTCAGGAAATCCAGGGAGATAACAGGATGATGATGAGGAAGACTAGGGTTGCACGCTCCTCCTGTTTCTGAGAATTTCTGGTTATTGTTAAGCCAAAGTTTGGAGAAGTTAAACTGACAGGAAATAACAACTCTTGTTGAGTTATAAGGTGGCACATGTTGTGAAATCCTTTTTCAGAGAAGGCCAGTACAGGAGAGTGTGCTGATGTGATAAGGAGCCGAACTCCTAAGACCATCTCAGCTAGTGGAAGTCTCTCTCCTTTCCTTCCTCATTTCCATGACCTCGGGAGTATACACTCAGGTGCCTCGAAAAGCACGTTGCAAAGATTCCTCGTGTCTCTGACTTAAAAGAAACTTTTACTCTTGAATAAGCCACTCTGGCCTCTCAATCTTAGAACTAAAGCAGCCTGTCAAATCTAAGAGATTTAAACAAATCGCAGCCTCTACCTGGAAATGCAGAGAGCACAGTGAGGATATGTGCCCCAAAATGCTGGGCTGAGACAGGGCGGAGGGAATGGGGGGCCTTGAGGCAGCAGCAGAAAAGGAAGGTGAGACTTCAAAAGTGAATTACAGAATTGCACTTTCTCTTTGAGAGATGGGAAGAAATATTCATTAAATGTAAGTCACAGTACATCGGGGTTTGGAAAAATTTTGGCGGAATATGGGCCAACTGGAAAGAGGGTGGAGAGGATCCCTGGGTGGCTCAGCGGTTTAGCGCCTGCCTTGGGCCCAGGGCGTGATCCTGGAGACCCGGGATCGAGTCCTACATCGGGCTCCCTGCATGGAGCCTGCTTCTGTCTCTGCCTCTTTCTCTCTCTCTCAGTCTGTGTCTCTCATGAATAAATTTAAAAAAAAAAAGAAGAGGATGGAAATGAATAAAGAAAAGGACAAGAAAGAAAAAGAAAGTGAATTCAGTATAAGAATTTGCTATGGAGGGACGCCTGGGGGGCTCAGTGGTTGAGCATCTGCCTTCGGCTCAGAGCATGATCCCAGGGTCCTGGGATTGAGTCCTGCATCAGGCTCCCTGCATGGAGCCTGCTTCTCCCTCTGCCTGTGTCTCTGCCTCTCTCGGTATGCCTCTAGTGCATAAATAAATAAATAAATAAATAAATAAAATCTTTAAAAAGAAAAAAAAAAGAATTTGCTATGAGAAACATAAATACCGTATGACTTTATTTGTGGAATTTAAAAAACAAAACAAGCAAACCAGAAAGACAAATACAGGGAACAAGCTGTTGGTGGGATGAGCAAAATTGGTGAAGGGGATTAAGAGGTACAGACTTCCAGGTATGGGGGCATCTGGGTGGCTCAGCCGGTCAAGCGCCTGACTTTGGCTCAGGTCATGATCTCAGGGTCCTGGGATCAAGTCCCAAGTCAGGCTCTGTGCTCAGCAGGGAGTCTGCTTGTCCCTCTCCCTCTCCCTCTGTTCCTTCCCCACCTCACTCGTGCTCTCTCAAATAAATAAAACCTTTTTTAAAAAAACAAATTGGAAAAAAAAATTGGAATAAAAATAAATTAAAACAAAAACAAACCAAAAGGAAAGTCTCAGGTATGAATAAATCACGGGGATGAAAATACCTTCGTGTGCTGATAGATGGGGACTACAGTCATTGCGGTGAACATTACATAATATTTAGTACTGTTGAATCCCTGGCTCATACACCTGGAACTAATATAACATTGTCTATCAACTATATTTCAAAAATGAATTTTTTTTTAAAAGAAGGCTGTGCTGTGTGCTCACTTTGGCCGTTGCCTAATAAGGAGAAAGCTCCTGATGGGAGATTTTGTGCGAGAGAAGAACTGGCAAATCATGATGAGGTAGGGGGCTGAGAGAGAATATTTGGGAGGACCGGAACCTAAGGGTGTCCTACAATTTAGCTCAGTTAGGACCCTACCTACCTGAAAACTGCATCAGATCCCACAGGTGAAGGGCTCCAGCCCATAAGACTCCCCTATTCCAGGTGCCAATTGAGAGTAGGTTCCCAGATTACCCAGACCTGTGTCTCATTTAGCTACAAAGTGGAGGTTCCTGTGACCTTCTGCCCCTTGGATTTGATTACTTGCTAGAACAGCTCACAGAACTCAGATAAACACTTCTGTTTACCCATTTGTTAAAGAGTATGATGAAGGACACAGAAGAACAGCCAGATGAAATACATAGGGGGAGGTCTACGGAGCTTCCGTCTCCGTGGGGTTGGTGTGTGCCCCCCTCCCACTGAGTATGTGTTCTTTCCTCCGGAAGCTCCCCAAACCCCTTACTCCCGTCATTTTTTGGAGGCTTCCTCACACAGGCATGATCAATTATTAACTCTACTTCTGGTCCCTTTCTCATCTCAGGGGTAGGAGGTAGGGCTGAAAATTCCAAGCTTCTAATCATGGGTTGGTCTTTGTGGTGACCAGCTCCCATCCAAGATCTACCCAGGAGCCTCCTTAGAACAAAAGACCCTCCTGTCACCCAGGAAATTCAAAGGGATTTAGTACCCTGTTTCAGGAACTGGGGTAAAGGACAAATACTAGAATAAGAGATGTTCCTAACACTCTTACCATTTAAGAAATAACAAGGGTTTTAGGAGCTCAGTCCAGGGGCAGAGGCCAATATATGTTTTCTATTACCTCAATGTACCTTATTTCCAATTTTATTATTTTGCAAAAATACTGCAGTATATGTCCTTTTACATGTCCCCTGGTGTAAATATGCAAAAAGTTTCTTCAACTAATGTGTAGGTACAAATAGAATCGTTGATCTCATAGCATGCTTCATTAAACTTTACAAAATGGTGCTAAATTATCTCTAAAGGCGTCATACAAGCTTACACTCAAACTCACTTCCCACAGGACATTATACGACTTTTTTTATTTTTGACATTCTAATGCATGTGGAATGCTTTCTTGTTTTAGTTTGTGTTTTCCAGATTGCTAGTGAGGTTGAGTACCTTTTTGCATGCATTTCCGATCTGTAACTTAGATCATTTTTCTATGATTTTGTCTATTTCATATTGATTTGTAGGAGTTTCTTTTTTTTTTTTTTAAACTTTTTATTTATTTTTTTTTTTTTTAGCACTTAATATTTTTTTTTTTATTGGTGTTCAATTTACTGTAGGAGTTTCTTATATGTTCTGGAAATCACTAATTTGATAGATCTGAAAAAACATAAATTTTTAAATTTTTATCTAGCACATTGGAAGCAAAAATATCAGTAATCTGTTCTGCAGTATGAAATCCCAGTTATATAGGTATTCTTTTTTTTTTAAGATTTTATTTATTTATTCATGAGAGACACAGAGAGAGAGGCAGAGACACAGGCAGAGGGAGAAGCAGGCTCCCTGCAGGGAGTCCGATGTGGGACTCGATCCTGGGACCCCAGGGTCACAACCTGAGTGGAAGGCAGACACTCAACCACTGGGCCCCCCAGGTGCCCCTCCAGGTATTCTTACAAGAAGAAAATCTCACTTGATTTTCCTGAGGCACCTGGCTGGCTCAGTCAGTTAAGTGTCTGACTCTTCATTTCGGTTCAGGTCACAATCTCAGGACTGTCAGAACAAGCCCTGCGTCGGGCTCCACACTGAGCAAGGAGTCTGCTTAAGATTCTCTCCCTCTCCTCTCCCTCCGCCCTCCCCTCTCCCTTTCTCTCTAAAAATAAATAAATAAATCCTCAAATATTTCTATTTTTTACTCTGATGCAGCAAAACTTCTACAAATGGCCAGCTCCTAGAGTTCCCAAGGATATTATGACATATGGTCCAATACAACTTGACACAAAAGAAGCACCTTCCCTCAGACTTGTTTCAAACTTTCTGTACCCGTTCAGGTCCTCCTGTCTCCCCAAACAAAAATGAATGATATCCTCAAATTAGGAAAATCTGAAGAGGTTTTTCTAACCAAGGAATTAATTCCACCACCTCACACCAGTGAGAATGGGGCAAATTAACAAGGCAGGAAACAACAAATGTTGGAGAGGATGCGGAGAAAAGGGAACCCTCTTACACTGTTGGTGGGAATGTGAACTGGTGCAGCCACTCTGGAAAACTGTGTGGAGGTTCCTCAAAGAGTTAAAAATAGACCTGCCCTACGACCCAGCAATTGCACTGCTGGGGATTTACCCCAAAGATACAAATGCAATGAAACGCAGGGACACCTGCACCCCGATGTTTATAGCAGCAATGGCCACGATAGCCAAACTGTGGAAGGAGCCTTGGTGTCCAACGAAAGATGAATGGATAAAGAAGACGTGGTGTATGTATACAATGGAATATCACTCAGCTATTAGAAATGACAAATACCCACCATTTGCTTCGACGTGGATGGAACTGGAGGGTATTATGCTGAGTGAAGTAAGTCAGTCGGAGAAGGACAAACATTATATGTTCTCATTCATTTGGGGAATATAAATAATAGTGAAAGGGAATATAAGGGAAGGGAGAAGAAATGTGTGGGAAATATCAGAAAGGGAGACAGAACGTAAAGACTCCTAACTCTGGAAAACAAACTAGGGGTGGTAGAAGGGGAGGAGGGCGGGGGGTGGGAGTGAATGGGTGATGGGCACTGGGGCTTATTCTGTATGTTAGTAAATTGAACACCAATAAAAAATAAATTTAGAAAAATAATTTAAAAAAAAAGGAATTAATTCCGAAAGGGTGAGTGGGTGTAAGGGAGCCATGAAAGATTGTTGGAATGGAGCTGTCAGTATCCCCAAAGAGAAAAGGAGAAGGGGAGCTCGCCGCAACCTAGGAAGAGAGAGAGTGATAGGAAGTAGGCCAAGGAGACAAGAGCAGGGATGTCCTGCTGGGGGACACAACAGCCTGTAGCCACCTCACAGGTAGGAACCAGAGAAATAAATGCCCTGACCTGTATTCATCTCTCCCTCCCTTTTCATCTCCTGCAGAAAGCCAGGGAACATGAGTGCCTTTGATGCAATCCAGGCAACACAGCCTGGCATGTCAGAGAATGGTATGGGGAAAGGCAGAGAATGAAGCTAGAGAGGCACGTGGGAAAAATCCAACACCCTCACGTAGCCAAATCACTTCAGGTTCTATCCCATGTGTAGAAACTTAATGAAGCAATGAAATTTTTTGAAATATTTTTCTTTCTTTGAGTCTGAGTTTAAATCATGGGTCGCTAAGCCAAGAGCTTCACTCTAAACCCTACAAAGCATAGACCACTCTACACCAGCCTAGTCTAAAGCAATGTACTGAAGATCAGAAATGTTGAATAACTCACAGTTCCTTGTAAACCCAAGTGGTCTACTACAAACTTTTATTTTTTTTAATTTTTACTACAAACTTTTAAATGTTAAGGATGACTTTTTGACATTATATAGGAGTTATTAGAACAAGACAAGTGGCAGGTCAACAATAGGGCCAGATAGGTGGTGTGTGGAACACTTCATCTCCTATTTTCCATCTTTCATCTGTAACAAAGAGAAATATTATGAAACAGGAAAGAGTAGAACAAGTGTTTGGATGAGATACCTAAAAATCCAAACCGGTGGAGAGATTCTGAGAGCACCTGGGTTCACAACAGGAGTACAAACCTCCTGGCCCCAACAAACTACATCCTAGTCTATTACACTATCTTATATGGTGTTTAAAAAAAAAACACGCTATTTGTTATCTCAGAAGAATCTTGGAAAATGGGCAGGGATGGACAGTGCAATTCTCAGACAGGTTATCAACCATCACTCGGAACACATAGAGAAGGGCAGGAAGCACTTTAACGTGCCTAGGAGTCAGGAAGGACAAGTCAGGAGTCAGGAAAGACAAGTCATGATTTAATGAATTAATAGCACTTCCCTTCCTTTTTTTTTTTTTTTTTTTTTTTTTTTAACTCGACCAGATTGGTAAATCAGAGAAAACTGTCAACGCTGTGCTTCGGCATTTGAGCTCGGGGGTTGACAGAGATGTGTACCGTGTGAACACGATGGACGACTGCGGCCCAGTTCATCACAAAGAGAGATGCTGGTTATGAACCCTCGTCAACCCAGAGTCTCCAGTGCCACGGGATCCTGTCTTCAGCTTGTCCCGTCCATCGAGTGGATGGACGAGCGTACGGCCAGCTTGCCTTTCCTCTTGCTCCATGACTGGGAGAGGTAGCCAGTGTCCTGAATGGCAGGGTGAAGATTCAAAAGCACAACAGCCAGCTAGATTTCACAAAAAAAAATTTTAATTGAGGGGAACCTGAGTGGCTCAGTTGGTTAAGTGTCTGCCTCTGGCTTGGGTCATCCTGGGGTCCTGGGATTGAGCCCTATGTTGGGTTCCTCATTGGGGAACCTACTTCTCCTTCTCCCTCTGCCACCCCCCCCCCCCCGCGCTTGTGCCCTCTGTCTCTCTCTCTCTCTGTCTCTCTGTCTCTCTCTCTCTCAAGTCAATAAATACATATTTTTTTTAATTTTGGGATGCCTGGGTGGCTCAGTGGTTGAGTGTCTGCCTTTGGTTGCCTGCTTCTCCCTCTGCCTGTGTCTCTGCCTCTCTCTGTGTATCTCTCATGAATAAATAAATAAAATCTTTTTAAAATTTTGTTTTGATTCATGGGGCCCTTGGGTGGCTCAGTCAGTTAAGTGTCTGCCTTTGGCTCAGGTCATGATCCCGGAGTCCTGGGATCGAGCCCTGCATTGGGCTCCTTGCTCAGCGGAGAGCCTGCTTCTCCCTCTCCCTCTGCTGCTCCCCCTGCTTGTGCTCTTGCTCTCGCTCTTGCTTTCTGTCAAATAAATAAAATCTTTTTTAAAAATTTTAATTATGGGCAGCCCTGTGGCTCAGTGGCTTAGCGCTGCCTGCAGACTGGGGTGTGATCCTGGAGACAAGGGATCAAGTCCCACGTCAGCCTCCCTGCATGGAGCCTGCTTCTCCCTCTGCCTGTGTCTCTGCCTCTCTCTCTCTCTGTGTCTCTATGAATAAATAAATAAAATATATTTTTTTAATTTTTTAAAAATTTTAATTGAAATAAACGTAAAACACTACCCTTATATTCTTTAATGCATAAGAACAGAATCAGAAAAACATGACTGGCTTCAAAGTAAATATGATGGGTTTTACCTCTTGCTATTATTTCTTCCTTCTTCCAAAAGTGACCAAAACAACAGTAGATGAATGTTTTTTTAATAAAAGCATAAATCCACAGGAACAAAGAGAGAGAGGAGGAAAAGAGGACGGGAGATAGAAAGCAAAAATTTGAAAGATGTAAAGCAATAGTCACCAAATTGGCAAAGCCCACCTCCGAAGCATCTACAAAGAGGGATGCCCCTGAGAATGAAGCAAATTCACCCCGAAGATTCCTGAACCAGGAGGCCCAGCGACGACCGACGAAGAGAAAGGTGGAGCACAGAGTGAAACGTAGAACTAAGTGAAGATATGAATGGGATGAGCTGCTTGGGGAGTGTTTCCATTCGCTGAGGAGGTTTAAGCAGAAGTTGGACAACCACTAATTACATGTGTTATCAAAGTGATTCTTGGTAGAGATTTGGCTCCAACGACCTTTAAAGTCCCATCACCTCTGATTCAAATCTTGTAATTTCTCATTGTGTAGACAGGCCTCCAACGGGTTCTAATAGCTTGTACATGTGGTTCCTATAGGTGGCACTGCAGCGTAAGATAAACAGCAAGCAGCACCTCCTCCTGAACTCTCTCCCAGGCTGCGGTAGAGCATATATACTTGGTAATACATAATACCCAGAATGTTCCTGAATTTTAAAAAACCCATAGATTCAGAACACCTAGGCACAAAAGTTCTAGTGACTCATGAACCTGGGTGTGCATTAGTTTGTCATCCTTTCCAGCTCTGGCCATCGGCCTTATTTCATATCTCAGCTGTGACATTTCTCTTCCACCTATTTGTCACTCTTGGACAGCAAAATAAGTGATAACACAAAGCAACTGCTCCTTCACATCCTAAGTGTCTTGCTTCATTAAGTACACCTTTGACTTCAGAGCTCCTGGGAGAGTGGGGCCCTACAAGCTTTTTCCCCCTTGATTTAAAAAAAAAAAAAAATGATGTAGGAAAGATTTGGGGGTTTGGAGCCAATGGCCAAGTAAGAATTCTTGAGATGACTTGGGTGCAAAAAAGTGGTTTTATTAAAGTACAGGGACAGGATCCGTGGGCAGAAAGATCTGCAATGGGGTCATGAGGAAGGGCCCAGGATATACTTTCAAGTTGGGAGTCAGTTAGGAAGAGCGGAAGTCTCGGGTTAGGGAATCACAAAAGTCTCTAAGGAATTTTGGAAGCAAGGTTTCCAGGACCTTGAGGAGGTTAGCTGTCCTGAGTAAAAGGTCCTTTAGGGACGCCTGGGTGGCTCAGTGGTTGAGCATCTGCCTTGGGCTCAGGTCGTGATCCTGGGTTCCAGGATCGAGTCCCACATCGGGCTCCCTGCATGGAGCCTGCTTCTCCCTCTGCCTGGGTCTCTGCCTCTCTGTGTCTCTCGTGAATAAATAAATAAAATCTTAAAAAAAAAGGAAGAGATCATTTAATACTGGCTAATAAGCCCTTAGTCATGAGACCCTTCATATGTATATTGGCATATTATGTGCTTGGGGGATGATTGCCCATGGGGGCACTGTGGGGGTATCTTGGGAGGTAGAAGTAAAGAAAGTTTCTAAAGGAATTTTTATGTGTTTGAGTAGACTTACAGGATCCTGGGGTTCGGGCCAAGATTGCCTTTAGCCCTTAGCAAAGAATTAACATCGAGGCAGCTGAGTTCCTAGAGAAATGTCCCTCTGCCTGTTTCAAGGACTTGCCAATGGGCTGTAAGAAGGAAATTTAATTTTTCTTTCACCTTTGTTTCCCACATCGGTAACAATTAATAACAAAACGAAAAACTTACTTTTCCAACACAAGTTCAGACCAGTGCCTCAAATACGATTGTCTCTGGTTTTCCTGTGACCCTCTCTCTGTGGCCCTTTCCACAGCTAAAGGAGATTTATGCTTTGCTTCTTATAAACTAATCACTTAACATCTAGCCCTCCTTGACAAATTTATTCATCAAAGCTGTAAATGTGGTTTCTTTATTTCTCTTATCTGTTTCAGATTTACAAGGTCCATGGGGAGTATTTGCTCCTCATCAAGGAATGTCTCCATCAATTCCATAGATTCAGAGAACTCTGCTCCTATATTCAGGTCTCAATTCCATGGAAACTTCCCAACATTAGGAATCTTTTCTTGAGAGATAGCACGCGTGCGAGCAGGCCAAGGGGCAGAGAGAGAATCCCAAGCAAACTCTGTGCTGTGTGGAACCGGACGTGGGGCTCGATCCCATGACCCCAAGATCATGACCCTAGCCAAAACCAAGAGTTGGCAGCTTAACCAACTGAGCCCCCAGGTGCCCCACATTAGGAATCTATAGAACTGTCAAATACATTCACTTTGGGCAAAATTTACCTATGGGCTTTTCAAACCATGGATTTATTTTTTTCTAAATGCCATTAGTAAACTCTACAACCCAGACTAGACTGCCCTTTTTTATGTTAGATCTAGTGTGCCTGACAAAAATTGAGTTGAGTAGTAAAAAAAATCCCACATTCATTCTTTCAGTGATTAGATTTTCAATAGAAATGGTATTGTTGGGGCACCTGTCTGGCTCAGCTGGTGGAGCATGTGATTCTTTTTTTTTTTTTTTTTTTTGTGATAGTCACACAGGGAGAGAGAGAGAGAGAGACAGAGACACAGGCAGAGGGAGAAGCAGGCTCCATGCACCTGGAGCCCGATGTGGGATTCAATCCCGGGTCTCCAGGATCGCGCCCTGGGCCAAAGACAGGCGCCAAACCGCTGCGCCACCCAGGGATCCCCTGTGATTCTTGATCATGAGGTTGTATGTTGGGGCCCCATGTTGGGTGTAGAGATTATTTTAAAAAGAAAGAAAGAGAAGAAATGGCACCCTTGCCCCTATTTCAAGTATGTGTCCTAACTGCCTTGGTCAGCTATAAGCACAGGCCTACCAATATCTGATTGAGCCTGGTTGTCCGGCAGCATCCTCTTTATCAATTTGATCTGAAGAATATGCTGTCATAGCTCACAACATTTGCCATCTGTCCTAATTCGCATACCCACCTTCTAGACTTGGTCTTCCTGTCCTTCTCTGGAGAGAACAGAAATAATTTATTTTATATTTAGAGAGCAGTTATTAGGCATTTACAGAAACAATTTTGAATTGTCCCCCAGAAAGAAGGGTAGGACCTGGCTAGGTCGTCATCCAACTGAATTGTTTCTATGGTTTCAAAACTGTTCTCAGCATTTCCAACATTATCTGCATATCGCAAAACAGAAACTTTCGAAGGAATACTATGCATTTGGACCTATAGATTCTGATAGGTTTATTTTGTTTCTTATCATATTCATAGCATGTACTTAAGTCCTTAAGCAGCTTATGAAATAGGAGAGTACTCTAGGGATCCTTGTGATCTACTGCTATCCAGCAAATTGCAGAGCTTGTCAAAAATGGAAGAATTAAAACTTTGTGGATTCAGATTCAAATTTAGCATTCAAGCCCCCATACAAGCCAAATTCACTGGTGCTTGTGATGGAACTCCGTGCTGGGTGATCCTAAGGATGAAACAAGCCAGGGTCTCTGTCTGCATTTCATGCATTTTGAATATAGATGTGGGTGTAGGGACCCAGGCAGGCTGCCCCAAGATGGGCCACTCTGGCATGAAGAGTATACTGAGCTGAAAGCAGCTGAGACCCTGTGGGTTCAGGAGAAACTTGCCTCTCCCTTAACTATTTAGAAGAATCTATATAAATCCCAGAAGAAGAGTTATTATCAGGGATAAATTTCATCTGAGTGACCCATCTGTCTGGCAAGGCAAACCTCTAATTGCCAAACATCTGTTCTTCTCCTCATTGTCCTGTGAATTGCATTTCCTCTGAAGGTATTTCCTCTGAAGTCCCAGACCCCTACCTGCTTCTCCTTAGCTCAGGAGGACATCGAGACCTCATTTTGCCCATCTTTGGAATTCCCATGTCTGTGTGGATTCCTCATACGTACACCATGAAATTCAATTTCCTCCTGTCTTGTGTCAATTTGATTCTTAGTCCAACTAGAAGGACCTTGAAGAGGAGACAGAGATTCTTGATCCCAGACACTGGCATCAGACCAGGATGAAGGAGAAGCTTCAACAGCTGATGAAAGAGCCTCTCAAGGAAGAATAAAGGTTTTTGTTTCTAAGCCCACCCTCCCTCCGCAAAGAAACAAAAAATTCCACATGAGCCTATACTTACTTCGAGAAAATTTGCAATGAGATTTATTTTTTTTATAAATTTATTTTGTTATTTATAAATTTATTTTTTATTGGTGTTCAATTTGCCAACATATAGAATAACACCCAGTGCTCATCCCATCAAGTGCCCCCCTCAGTGCCCATCACCCAGTCACCCCCACCCCCTGCCCACTTCCCCTTCCACCACCCCTAGTTCGTGTCCCAGAGTTAGGAGTCTCTTGCAATGAGATTTAAAACGAACATTAAGCAAAAACAACTTCACAGATGCTCCAGAAATTAGTTTCTCATGAGGACTCCTTGAGGAGTGCTATGTCTCTGCAAACGTCTACTCAAAGGGCCTCTGAAGATTTCTTCAATTTGTGACCATTATAATGTTCATCTTCCGGTGTTTCTAGGAAAACTAAGACCAGAATTATGACAATAATGTTGAGGAGAAAAAATTTCCCTTCTTCCCTTCTAGGTTCTTTGGTTGGCCTAATAAATAATTAGACATAAAAGAGATTCAGGGGAGAAAAACAAATTTAATTACATAATACAGTGGAGCCCCACAATGATGCAAGACTGAAGGGCAGTCAGGCAGTTGAGGCTTACACACCATGGGGAGCTAAGGAGGAGGGGGTATGGGCCTGGACTTCAAAAGGAAGGCAGATAAGTAACAGGAATACAGAAGAACAAATGTTTGGTAAACAAATGTTTGCCAGGCCGTGCAGATAAGTCTTTCTGATGTAAAAAGTTATCTCTGGTTATAGCTCTCTTCCTGGTACAAGCTCTCTGCCTAAATTCCTTTAGGCAGATAAGGGAGAGGTAAAAAGCTTTTCCTGAGTCTGTTGGGTCTTGAACACCTCCAGCTCAAAAGAATCCACATGCCAAAGCCCCGTATTTGGGGGTGGCATATTCAGCTCCTCTTCAATAATAACTTTAACTAGGCTTCTGTACAATTATACCATGTGAAGTGTACTTTTATATAGTATTTTACTGTGGCCGGCTTGGTCAGCGGAAACAATTTGGAAAGCTTAGGACTGTACAAACATGGCTTTTGGGGATGACTTCTTTAAAATGAAATCAAGCCCCTAATGAGCACTGGGTGTTGTATGCAACTGATGAAGCACCAAACCGTACCCTGAAACGAATAATACTCTATGGTAACTAACTTGAATTTAAATTGAAAAAAAGAAACCAAGCTCCTAAACAAGTATAACACCTCCCATTATTATTTTTGTTTCCATGAGAAACTAAGATTCAGCTCGATGTCGTACATCAACTTAAAGAAACTTTTCCTAGTGCGCACCCATCACAACAAGATTTAACTTTGCATTGTGCATAAACTTAAAACATGATGCAAAGTATGCAAGAATATCTGCGCATGTTAGGTGGTTTGGTGCCCAGGCAACTTTAAGTTACCTCGGGTATGAGGGGATTTACTGCACATTACATGTGGAATCAAGAAAAATAGGAGAGTGCCTTGCTGGTTCAGTCAGTGGAGTGTGCAGCTCTTGATCTCAGGGTCATGAATTCAAACCCCCCGTTGGGCATGGATCCTACTTAAAAAAAAAAAAAAAAAAAGGAATCCCTGCTACATAACCAAGTGTCATGGGGACCAGCTGGACGGCAGGCACTACAGACCCTGGGGTGTAGTTCCCCCACCTGGAAGGCACCCAGGCTGCAGCCACAAGAGATCCCCAGTTGCCTCAGCAGCTGTGTTCATTGGCTCTCCATCCTTGCAGCAGCTCTCTTTGTTTCTCCGGCTCAACTATCAACCAACCACCTTACTCTGAGTATCTTTTCTCTACATCATGGTTCACTCTACTTATAGCTTGTGCTCTGAGTTCCAGGTTTCTACATTCTCTTGACACCCATGCCCTGCCTTCTATCTGGGAAACACAGATCTGCTTCCATTACCAATTGCCTGTCTCTTTCCTTTAATCACCAGTACAAATTCTTTTTTTTTTTTATTTAAATTCTAGTTATTTAAAAAACAGTGTAATATTTCTTTCTTCCTTCCTTCCTTCCTTCCTTCCTTCCTTCCTTTCTTTCTTTCTTTCTTTCTTTCTTTCTTTCTTTCTTTCTTTCTTTCTTTCTTTCTTTTTTTTTCCTAAGTAAGATCTATGCCCAACGTGGGGTTTGAACACAAGACCCGGAGATCAAGAGTGGCATGCTGACTGAGTCAGCCAGGTACCCCAGTACAGATTTCTGAGAGAGAAAACTTGGTTGATCTAGCTAGTACCTTATGCCGCCTTATAGGCCCCAGCCCAATGGTTCTCAAACTTGGGTTTGGAATCGCTAATAAGGGTTATTAAAGCACAGATGGCTGCATGCCACCCCCAGAGTTTCTGATTCAGTAGATCTCCAGAGGAGTCCAATAATTTACATTTCTGACAAATCTCCAGGTGATACTGATGCTTCCGATCTTGAGACCACACTTTGAAAACCACTGCTGAGCTACAGGTTGATAGGCCTTGGGTAAGATATCCATTGGCTCTTGGCCGAGGCATAAATTGTATGGTTTCAAATGTTGCCACCTATGAATAAGGAATTCACTGGTGTCATTTCCATCAGCAAGAGGCCCTGAACATGACATTTTGAGTATGGATTGTGAACAGGCAAGCTGTAGCCCCACACTATCCCCTTGCACTCTTAAGTAAGGCCCAGCACCATTCCCTGAGCACTACTGTGCGCCAACCTTCAATATAGTAAGTTAGTGGAAATACAAAACCAGGTACCCTGAACTTGCCATTAACAAGGATGCAGCTAAATCATTTTAATAAGCTATAAAAATCAAGATAAATGTCCTGGTTCCCTTTTGAGTATAAAGGTCCATCAAAAGGAAACTGCAGAAATTCTTGAATCCTATTGTAACCAAAACAGTAGGGTGAGAGGTGCGTAGGCAGGAAAAGCATACTCCAAAAAAACAAAGATAAGTTAGTTATGAAGGACTCAGAATTCTAACTCTGAATAAACCAAAGTATATATGATGGAAACAAAATCCAGATGCATGCAAAGGAGGGGGTGTTCAACACACCTGCTAGAGGCAGGAAAAAGCCAAATACGTATTGGTTTCAGGAAAGGTCCCATATAACCAACTTGTGAAATGTGTTCCAGGAAGAAAGAATCCGCACAATTTTTTCTTGACAGTAGATCAAGCTACAGACCTGCCTCCCTTCTCCCTAGTCAGGAGAATTGCTGTGCTCTTCTTTCCCTGTCCCGGCTTTTGCAAGTACTCCCTAAATTCATGGAGGATTCTGTTGTATTACACTGTCCTCTAGTGGTTTCAAATAGTTCTCAGCTCCCTTTTCTTTCTTTCTTCTTTTTTTTTTTTTTTTTTTTTTTTTTTTTAGAGGAGAGAAGAGAGGAGGGCAGAGGGAAAGAGAGAATCACATCCAGCAGAGAACCCACCTCGAGGCTCCATCTCACAGCCCTGAGATCACGACCTGAGCCAAAATCAAGAGTCAGACACATAATCGACTAAGCCACCCAGGGACCCTGTCTCATCTCCCCCCCCCCCACCCTTTTTTAACAATTTTATTCATTTGACAGAGAGAGCAAAAGCAGGGGGAGCATCAGGCAGAGAGAGAGGGAGAAGCAGACTCTCCGCTTGAATGGGGAGCCCCATGCGAGGCTTGATCCCAGGAACCCCGGGATCATGACCTGAGCCAAAGGCAGACACTGAACTGAATGAGCCACCCAGGTGCTCCTCGTCTCCCTTTTTTAAGGGCAGTATTTTCCCCAGGGCCACCCAGACATACGGTGTTTAACAGATGTCTGTTAATTGCACTGGAATGAATGGCAGAGTCCCTACGATGACCATGACTAGAAACCTATTCCAGCTTCCATGAGAGAATGGGCACCCGGGTATTTTAGGCTCAGGTTACCTACACCACCTTCGACTTCCCTTGAAAGTGGATAATGGGGATCTCTGGGTGGCGCAGCGGTTTGGCGCCTGCCTTTGGCCCAGGGTGCGATCCTGGAGACCCAGGATCGAGTCCCACATCAGGCTTCTGGTGCATGGAGCCTGCTTCTCCCTCTGCCTATGTCTCTGCCTCTCTCTCTCTGTGACTATCATAAATAAATAAAAAATTTAAAAAAAAAAAAGAAAGTGGATAATGCAATGTAGTTTGCCTTTGCCTCTTGTACAGGCTCAAGGAAGTCCGATGTAACCCTTTTGGCTAGTAGAGCCTGGGAAGGCAAAATTTCCAAAAATGATAACTGCAAGTTCTCAGTTGGTAAGAACAAACACAAGTTGAAGTGTTAAAGTTGGTCTCTGTTCCAGAATGTTGTGACTCCAAGGCATTTCCAACGAGCCTTCACATCTCAGTCACATCTGAAATGTGAGAAGCTCACTCATCAATCTTTCTTTCATTTTGGCTTGGTATATTGTGTGTTTGGCTTTATGATTTTTTGTTTTTACTTTATATCGCCATTGAATTGGTAGCCGTTATTGCTTCTGCTATGTGCAAGGCACTTAGATAATCATCTGGGGGCGTGGTAAGGGTGGAAGCACCAATGGGACATATTCTTGCCCTCTAAGGGCTTACAGTGTGGGGCGAAACCAGAGCTCACATGGATCCCACACAAGCAGTGTTTCAAAGTGCCCCAAGAGAGGGGTGCCTGGCTGGCTCAGTCAGCAGAGCATCACTCTTGAACTCGGGGTTGTGAGTTTGGGCTCCATGTTGGGTGCAGAAATTACTTAAAAATAAATAACATCTTTTTTTGAAAAGTGCCCCAAGAGAACGATAGAAAGGTAGTTTTAAGGAGTTCAACAAAGGAAGAGGTGCTCTCTCAAATAATCTTCTCTGAATGTGTGGTACCTTTCATTCCTGATTGAAGACCATTCAACAGCAAACAAACCACAGAGAATTAACAATGACTAGAGCTGATATCATCTATCTACAATGAAACTGTGACACAAATGCCCCAACTCCTATTCTTCATATCATAAAAATACTACTGGATTTCAACTCAGAAAAAAATATTCACTTAGTAAATATTGACTTTACGATACCTTACCAGGTACAATGAAAGAAAAAAATAAGATGTTGACCCTGAGCAGAAAGAATATATCATGTAGCGGGGAAAAGTTGCTTAAAATTAGCAATGATGGGACGCCTGGGTGGCTCAGTGGTTGAGCGTCTGCCTTTGGCTCAAAGTGTGATCCCGGGGTCCTGGGATCGAGTCCCACATCGGGCTTCGTGCATGGAGCCTGCTTCTCCCTCTGCCTGTGTCTCTGCCCCTCTCTCTCTCTGTCTCTCATGAATAAATAAATAAAATATTTTTTTTAATTAGCAATGATGCAATGTATCAGAGCTGAGATCTTGTGAAC
Source organism: Canis aureus (assembly GCF_053574225.1). NCBI lineage: Eukaryota > Metazoa > Chordata > Mammalia > Carnivora > Canidae > Canis > Canis aureus. Next base: position 54,968,630 of record NC_135615.1, read on the forward strand.
AACCCTCCAATTTAAGCTGAGCTATTTTTTTTGAAGGTTTATTAAAATAATTTATAAATACCTGAGTGTTAGTATTGGGTATATGGGATCTTTTTAAAGTTTTATCTTTTTTTTTTTTTTTTTTGCTGGAAGAAAATATTGCAAAACATTTGTTGACACAGGAATGGTATTTGCAGGATATAAAGAACTCCTACAATCCAGTTTAAAAATACAAATCACCTGGGGCTTCTGGGTGGCTAAATCGTTTAAACTTAAGCATCTGCCTTCAGGTCAGGTCACAATCCCAGGATCCTGGGATGGAGCCCCAGGTCAGGCTCCCTGGTGAGCAAGGGTGTCTGCTTCTCCCTCTGTCTCCTCCCCCCTGCTTATGCTCTGGCTCTCCCTCTCTCAAATAAATAAAATCTTTTTTAAAAAATCACCTAATCAAAAACTGGATGAAATACTGAGACATTTCTCAAAAGAAGACTGAGAATAGCCAGTAAGCATTTGAAAAAGTGCTCAACTTTTTATTAGTCATCAGGGAAATATAAGTTAAATGTAAACACCTATGAGAATGGCCGGCCCAGCACCAGATGTGGTGCGGGGCGAGGCAATCAAAACCTCATACAAAATAAAAATAAAAAACCCCATACAAGGTTGGTAGATTTATAAATAAAATAACTACTTTGGAACAAATTTGGCATGTTTTTATAAACTTAATACATATACCTACTCCTAGATATTTGCCTGAGAAAAAAGAAAACCCCTGTCTACACAGACTTGCGCAAAACTATTTATAGCAGGTTAATTCATAATATCCCCAAACTGGAATAACCCAGTGTCCATCAGTAAGAATATGAATAAACTGTTATTTCTTCCACTGAACAAAGTGACAAAACGCACAGTCACAAAAAATAATAAACTGATAAAGCAACATGGATGAATCCCAAAAATACTATGTTGAGCAGAAGAAGTCTTACTCAAAAAAGAATTCATTGTCAGATTCCATTTATATGAAGTTCTAGAACAGACAGATCTAATCTATGGTGGAAGAAAAATTAAAATAGATGTTTCCTCTGTTGGGTGGAGGTGGAGATAGATTGAGGAGGATATGAAGGAATTTTGTTGGGTAGTGGTAATATTCCACATCTTGACAGGGGTTCAGGTTACAAAAACAGATGTATTTGTCAAAACTCAGCAAACACATACTTAAAATGTGTGTATTTCATTGTACATGCATTTTTAATCAAAAGAAAAAATCTGTAAACAAATACTAAACTTTAGCTAATAACATACATGCTGAAGTATATTTAGGGGAAGTGTAGTAATGTCTGCAGTTGACTTTGAAATGCATCAAAAAAACATAATGGAGCAGAGCACCTGGGTGGCAGTCAGTTGAGCATCCAACTCTTGATTTTGGCCCAAGTCATGATCTCGGGGTTGTGAGATTGAGCCCTGCGTGGGGCCCCATACTGGACATGGAGCCTGCTTAAGATTCTTTCTCTCCCTCTCCCTCTGCACCCCCGCCACCCCACTCAGGAGCACTTTAAATATATACATCAATAATGTTGCCAGATGAACTTGGGAGACCCTGGGCTCTGGGATCTCAACCCAGCCAGATCTGAAAGAGTCCCCAGAGGTCCTTGGTCTTGTCCCAAGAATGAATTCAAGGACAGACATGCCACATAGCAGATAAGCAACACATGCGGGTAAGTTTATTAACGTGAAAAGTACACCCTGGAGATAGGAACATGACCAAGGTCCAGAGAGCTGAGTGCCCTGGGGGTTGGATTTCTTTTACCAACAGTTGCTAACTCAGTAGAATACTCCTTACTTGGGGCAGGAAGCAGGGTTTGGGGCTTTTTCTTCCTAATCTAGTCAGGGGGTTCCTGTCACAGCACCAGCTATCCTAGACCTGGACCTGACTGGTGTGAGCTGGCTTCTTGGAGAGGGCAGCCAGAACAGGCTCTGACTTTCTGGATAGCTAGCCATGACTTCCTTGGTGTTGACTTCCAGGCATATCTTGTTAGAACCAAACTGTCTATTTTAACAGGAAGAAAAAAAGGGCACCTGGGTGGCTCAGTTGGTTAAGCATCTGACTCTTAGTTTCAGCTCAGGTCATGATCTCTGGGTTCTGGGATGGAGCCCCATGTCAGGCTCTGCATCTTCTGGAGAGTGTCTCTCTCTCCCTCCCCCTCTTCTCCTCCTCCCCCCACTCTCTCTCAAATAAATAAGTAAATAAAATATTTAAAAAAAAACAGTAAGAGAAAAGATAATTCCTTTAAAAGAAAAACTAGAAGAACAGAAAACAATTTCCATATTCTTGAAAATGAGAGAGAAAAACCAAGAAATATGACATCAGATGTTAAAACTTAATGGTTAAAAAAAAAGTTTTAAGTAAAATGGCAATGATATATAATTTTTTTAACCATACAATTGCCCCAAATCTTTGTCCTCTTATTTTTTTTAACTTTGGGGGTATCCAAAAATACAGTCCTAATTTGTAAATAATACCTTTGTAAGGATGTAATTCACATACCATCCAATTCTCTTATTGAAAGCCTACAATTAAATGGGTTTTAGTATATTTACAGAGTTGTGCAACAATCACCACAATCAATTTTAGAACATTTTTATTACCGCCAGAGAAACACTATACTCATCAGCCATCACTCCCCATCCTTAGGCAATCATTAACCTTATATATAGATTATATATAGATTGCATATTATGGACATTACATATAATTGGAATCATACAATATGTGCTCTTTTGTGATTGACTTCTTTCACTTACCACATTTTCAAGGTTCATCCATGTTGTAGCATCTACACAGACTCTTATCAGATATTTGATCTCCTCCCATTCTGTGAATTGTCTTCTCACTTAAAGCACAAAGTTTTTTACTTTGAAAAAATCTAGTTTATCTTTTTCTTTTGTGGGTTGTGCCTTTGATGGAATAGCTAAGAAATCATTACCTAATTCAAGGTCACAAAGATCTACACCTATATTTCATTCTGACTTTATAGTTTTAGCTCTCAAATTTAGATCTTTAAATATTTGGAGTTAGTGTTTGCTGGTGGTGTGAGGTAGGGATTCAAGATCGTTCTTTTGCATATGACTATCCAGTTGTCCCAACACTATTTGTTGTACAGATTATTCATTCTCCACTGAATTATCTTGGCACCCTTGTTGAAAATCAATTGTATGTAATTATGAGGGTTTCCTCCTAGACTCTTAATTCTACTTCATTGATTTACAGATCTTTTTGTAAGATTTTATTTATTTATTCATGAGAGACAGGGAGAGAGAGAGACAGAGACACAGGCAGAAGGAGAAGCAGGCTCCATGCAGAGAGCCCGACATGGGACTCGATCCCAGGTCTCCAGGATCAGGCCTCTGGCTGAAGGCAGCACTAAACTGCTGAGCCTCCCGGGCTGCCCCAGTATATATCTATTCTTAGGTCAGTGCCACAGAATTTTGATTACTGTCCTTTTGTAGTAAGCTTTGAAATCGGGAACTGTGATTCCTCCAATGCTGTTCTTTCTCAATATTATTTTGGCTATTTGAGGTCCCTTGAATTTCCATATAAATTTTAATATCAGCTTGCCAATTTCATTGAACCTGCCAGTCAATTTGGGAATATGGCCATTTCAATGATATTAAAAAATGAACATGGACACTGCCCCATTTATTTGGATTTTCTGTAATTGCTTTCAACATGTTTCAAAGTTCTCAAAACACATTTTATATTTCCTTTGGTCAAGTTTATTCTTAAATATTTTATTCTTTTAATGCTATTGAAAATGGAATTGTTTTCCTAATTTCATTTTTGGATTGTTCGTTACAAATGTATAGAAATGAAATTTATTTTTAGATTTTTTTGGTTTGGTTTTTTTTAATATTTTATTTATTTGAGAGAGAGGGAGCAAAAGCAAGGGGAGGGGCATGAGGAGAGGGAGAACAGACTCCTCACAGAGCAAGGAGTGCAACGTAGGGCTCGATGCCAGGACTCTGGGATCATGACTTGAGCTGAAGGCAGACACTTAACCAACTGAGCCACCCAGGCATCCCTGAAACTTATTTTTGTATATTGATCTAGTATCCTGCAGCCTTGCTCAACTTGTTTATTTCTACCATTTTTTAAATAGATTCCTTATATTTTCTGTATGTAAGATTATATCATCTGCAAATATAGTTTTACTTCTTTCTTTCCAACGTGACTACATGTTTTCCCACACCCCTGATGATAGTGTACTATGAATTTTTCTAATTAAAAGATAAATAACATTGTTTTCATGGGAAGATGTAGCAAGAACTGTGAAGGGACTAAGGTTTTACCCTGCTTGCAAACTCACGATTAGCCTGCCACAGTTTCCTGGTAGCTGGCAGAAGTCTGACCAAGACTCGTGGGTCAGAGACCAAGGACTTTGTTAATCACATGGGCAGCATGAACTTCATGTTTGCATCACTTCATTTTGCCCCCGCCCCGTCCAAATCCCATGGGAGTGACGCAGGACAGCCTAAGTAGATGCTGAGCACGCAACTGAGAGGGTAGGACGCTCCAGTCTTTTTTGGAGTCTGCTAGCAAACGTCCCCAACCTTTGTCTTACAGTGAGGCATTACCCTTTTTATCCTGGTCAGCAAATAAATCTTCCCCTTGACCCAAAAAGAGATGTTACCTCTATCTTCCAAAGCTGTTTGCTATATAAACATCCTTGAAAATACAGTCTGTAACAAAGGCTGTCAATGCCTCTGCTGGGAAGACATGCAGAAACAGAAAAGATCTATAGAAAATTGTCCCTGAACAAGATTCTTTTCAGTTTGTTTTCCCCAACAGCTATTGCTACCAGTTCAGTTTCTAATCAGGTTGAGAAGAAGAATAATACTATATTTTCCTCCACTCAGGAAAGTCATTGGTACTGGCACATTACAGGCCTTCAATAAATACTTCCTTTTTGACTACTGAGTGCATGAATAGATAAATGGAAGGATCAATTCCTGAAATACTTGGGGCATAACTTCTTTAAGATTTTATTTATTTATTCATGAAAGACACAGAGAAAAAGGTAGAGACATAGGTAGAGGGAGAAGAAGCAGGCTCCCTTCAGGGAGCCCAAGGCGGGACTTGATCCCAGGACCAGGATCACAACCGAGCCAAAGGCAGATGGCTCAACTACTGAGCCGTTTCAATGAGACTTCAAGATCCACAATAAAATTTTGATCTGCTAGTTGAAAATGTGTAAATATAAACTATATATCTTCATCTCTTCATCTGCATCCTCCTCACCGTTCCTATACATAATGTTTCTCATTTTTAACTGCTCACATTTAATGTCTGCCAAAAACATTACACACAGTCCCTAACTGCGAAGAACTCAAATCCTTAAAGCTATCCACTGTTTCCCTGTAGAGCTTTCAGTTGTAGTATGAAGCCCAAGATCGCTGAGCATTCCAGAGCACCCAAACCCCTGATCTTCCTGCCTGGTCAGGACAGATGTGGAATTACTGGACATCGTCTTACTTTCCTTTTCAGACTTTTTCTTTTTTTTAAGATTTATTTATTTATGTGTTTATTTATTTATGAGAGAGAGAGAGAGAGGCAGAGACACAGGAGGAAGGAGAAGCAGGCTCCATGCCAGGAGCCCAACGTGGGACTCGATCCCAGGACTCCAGGATCGCGCCCTGGGCCAAAGGCAGGCGCCAAACCGCTGAGCCACCAGGGATCCCCCCTTTTCAGACTTTGAACAGAAGATAAGAATACGTTTGGCATCAGATGAAGTCATCTGATGAGTTTGGGGTTGCTTTCTCCACTAAGGTGCAATATGGTAGGTGTTGATTTTGAAGAGCATCGTACTGCTCCTTGGTCTGAAACAAAATGCACTTACAAACTCTATGTGCAGTGTGTTGTTAGTCAAGGTCTGGTACCATGTCACCTGTTCCATTCAGTGTTCTCAGTCACAAACAAGCACCTCTACTCTGATTATGCAGGAATTAAGGAATATTGAGTAATTCACAGAAACTTTGGAGGACCAGAGAGCCAAGCTCTGCCACTAAGGCAACCAGGAATGAGGCCCAACCACACCATGAAGGTCACTCTGCGAACACCAATGGCCCTTAGGAATGGACGTAGGAAAATCTGCCATTGCTATTCCAAAGTACTGGGTGCCTCCTCCAGAGAAGAAAATGGAGCAACCTCGCTTGCTTCTTTCTCAGCTGAGGCCAGCTCTCACCTGAATACATCCACACTCAGGTCATGTGCCAGAACCCTAGCAGCAAGGAAGTCTAGGGATGTGAGTTTTCTGGTTTCCACCTTGGAAAGGTAGCACACACCATGTGGAAAATGACCGAAGTATCTGTAGCCTCGTAGTGGATGCTGTCAGTAAGGTCTTTCTTTGCTCATATGCGCTTGGATCCCTTTCCCATTTTTACACATGCCAGGAGCACTCCTAATAACCAGCACCTTCCTCTCTTTGGTCAGAGAACTGCTCCCAAAATATCCCACGGCCCTTGTTATGGCCCAAATGTTTGTGTTCCCCCAAGATTCATATGTTGAAATACTAACCCCCAATATGATATTAAGAGGTGGGTGTTAGGGAGGTTATTAGGTTACTAGCTCTGCCCTCATGATTCAGACTGGTGCCTTTATTTATTAAAAAAAAAAAAAGGGAGGGGGTGACTGGGTGATGGGCACTGAGGGGGGCACTTGATGGGATGAGCACTGGGTGTTATTCTATATGTTGGCAAATTGAACACCAATAATAAATAAATAAATAAATAAATAAATAAATAAATACATACATAAATAAAAGACCACAGAAAGCCAGTTCACCTCTTCCACCATGTGAGGACACAGCAAAAAGGTGACACCAGGAAGTGGGTCTTCACTAGATTCTAACGCTACCAACACCTTGATCTTGGACTTCACAGCCTCCAGAACTGGAAGAAATAAGTGCATATTGTTTATAAGCCACCTATTTTATATTATTTTTGTTATAGCAGTGCAGATGCACTAAGATAGCTCAGCCCAATCAGGACCCTCTGAGCTGTGATCCTCACAGTATCTGAGCTCCCTGATGGGACTTTGCCTGATTTCATATCCTTGATTGTCTTTCTTTCTTGTTCTACTTCCACAATCCTGTTTCTCCTGGGAACATTTACTAATAAATCACTTTCATTCAAATTCTTACCTTAGAGTTTGTTTCTGGGAAACCCAACAAGTACCTGAAAGTGCACCTCACATATGATAAGTGCTCAATAAATATTTATTTTTTAAAGATTTTTTATTTATTTATTCATAGAGACAGAGAGAGAGAGAGGCAGAGACACAGGCAGAGGGAGACGCAGGCATCATACAGAGAGACTGACGTGGGACCTGATCCAGGGTCCCCAGGATCACGCCCTGGGCTGCAGGCAGTGCTAAACCGCTGTGCCACTGGGGCTGCCCAAAATCTAGGGAACTATTTCCACTTTTTTTTTAAGATTTTATTTATTTATTCATGAGAGACACAGAGAGAGAGAGGCAGAGACACAGGCAGAGGGAGAATCAGGCTCCATACAGGGAGCCTGACGTGGAACTTGATCCTGGGTCTCCAGGATCAGGCCCTGGGCTGAAGGCAGTGCTAAACTGCTGAGCCACCAGGGCTGCCTCAATAAATATTTATTGGAAGGAAAGAAGCTGGTGCTAGGGTGCCACTTATGACAATGTCCACCATAGGCTCTAATCAAGATTCCCAGAAGTGGATTATGAAATAGGCCCTCCCCATCTGGTCCTCTTACGACACTGGAGTCAGTTGTCACTCATGCACTCAGGAAAAAGCAGCAAAACAGCTGACAATGGCGGGCACTTGGCCCATTATTATATAATGGACAATTTACTTAACCTTTTTGGGGTTAAACTCTGTCACATAAAATAATGTCAACTTTGAAAGGTCTTCTAAAAATTAAATGAAATAAGAGATATCCCAGTACTTAGCAGAGCCTCTCCAAAAAGTTAGTTCCCTTTCTTGCTCTTTCCAGGTGATTGAAAGTTAAATTTAGAAAAATGTTTCATCTCCATATTTGCCACTGTGTGCAAATGAGTCAAACCCAGATTAAAAAATAAAACCTGAGATGGAGGGGCACCCGGGTAGCTCAGTTAGTTGAGCAACCGACTCTTGATTTTGATTCAGGTCCTGATCTCAGGGTCATGGGCTCAAGCCACACAACCAGCTATGTGCTCAGCACAGAGCCTGCTTGAATTCTATCTCTCCCTCTCCCTCTGCCCCTCCCTGCTTCTAGCATTCATTCATTCAATCAATCAATCAATAAAATCTTTAAAAACAAAAACCGGAATGGAGACGTCTCAACCAGCCCAGGTTGGCATGAGTGGGTTGTGCTGAACAGGAAATGGCCCACATGGTAAGGAGATTGGTTACATATAACAAGACTGAGAAAATAAGCCAATATATTGAGGATAATGGGAGCAATGATTCTCATTCTCAGAGAAGAGAAGTACAAATATAGATGGGGAAAAGTCTAGGATAAATCATCTAAGGTTGAATTGTAATTGGAGTTACCAGTGTGGATTCCTGATTGATTCAGGAATGAATTTAAGTTTGTCTTAAGAGTAATGCAAAGTCACTGGAACACTGCAGGGTAAAGTAGAGTGTGGTACGCAACTCATTATAAGATTTGCATTTGGAGGGGCACTTGGGTGGCTCACTTGGTGAAACTCCGACTCTTAATCTCAGCTCAGGTCTTGACCTCAGGGTGGTCCATCCAAGCCCCAAGTTGGGCTCCATGCTGGGCACGAAGACTACTAGAAAAAAAAAAAAAAGTTTACACGTTGTTGTTACTGTGGCAGAATATAGAAAAGAGATCGGAGAAGGGAAAGAACAAACTTGCAAAAAACTACTAAGGAGTTAGTAAAGTGGCTGAATCAAAAGTTGACAGTAGCCTAGATTTGATGGTGGTGATAGAGATGGAAAAATTGGGATTGACAGAAGAAATATTGAGAAAGTAAACAAATGACATGACTTGGTGTACAAGGGGAGGTGTACAAGAGGATAGCTCAGTTTTTGATTTGCTAAACTGAACAAGTGGTGCCATCCAATGAGGTAGGAAACATTAGAAGAGAATTAGGTTGAACGGAAAGATCATGCATTGACTTTTCAACATGAAGAACTTGAGCTTCCTTTGAAACAACAAAATGTGGAGTTCTGGAAGCCAGGGAAGGGGAATGTTTCAAGAAGGAGAGAGAGGGGCTCCTTGGTGGTTCAGTTAAGCATCTGACTCTTCATTTCTCCTCAGGTCATGATCTCGGAGTCATGGGATGAGCCCCCAGTTGGGCTTCGCATTGAATGGGCAGTCTGCTTGAGATCCTCCCTCTCCCTCTGCCCCTCCTGCATTCTGTCTCTCTCTCAAAAATAAAATAAAGAGAGAAGGAGAACGAGATCACCCATGTTGAAAGCTTTAGAGAGGTGAGGTACTATATGGCTGAAAAACATCCATGAGAGAGTTATTTCAGAGGACTGACGGATGGAGAAGCCAAGGCTGGGATGGGTTGAGAAGAGGGTAGGCGGAAAGAAAATACAGGCTCTTGTCCTTTCACTACAAAAAACACTTGTAGGAAATGTACTTATATTGGCCTCAAAGAAAAGCACCATAATTCTAATCAAATCAAAAATATCAAGTGAGTTCAAACTCCACTTGGGATGAAATTAATTGCAATGTATACATGTCAGGTATGCTACCTCATTCTCTGGGCTCCAAAAGAATGGAATTTGTTCTAGAAAAACCAATACACAATAGTTACTCATTACCACTCCCATTCTGATTGGAAAATAATAACTCCACAAAGAACCCACCGCAAAAGGAGTTACTTGGAGTCACTTTAGCCTTCAAAGGTCATGCCTTCCTTTGTCCCACAATGTTTTTCTCCCATATCCAAAACTTTACCCACATTTCAGATCAGGTTTTGTCTCTCAGTGAATCATATCACACCTTATTTGGAAAACCTTAGCGTTTGTGCCTTTAAACCTGTAATGTTGGGATCCCTGGGTGGCGCAGCGGTTTGGCGCCTGCCTTTGGCCCAGGGCGCGATCCTGGAGACCCGGGATCGAGTCCCACGTCGGGCTCCCGGTGCATGGAACCTGCTTCTCCCTCTGCCTGTGTCTCTGCCTCTCTCTCTCTCTCTGTGACTATCATAAATAAATAAATAAAATTAAAAAAAAAAAAACCTGTAATGTCGCCAATCAGGCCTTGCTCTCAAATACATATTTTCACAATAGATTGTGAAGCCCCAGCAGGCACCGCGATTTCCCAATCTTTTTTATGTTACTACGACTCTTTACGTATATCCAAGCTAAATAGAGCAGTGTAAGCTGCTCCAAACCCCATTTCCATCTCCCAGTCCTCGATTTCTCTATGAGTAATACCAGCTAACATTCACGGATCGCCGTGTACCATTCACTGCTGGAGTCGCTTTTCACACAACATAAATAATTCTCCCAACAACCCTGTCATATAGATATTTTTATTCCTATATTATGAATTTGAAAAAAAAAATCAAGGTACAGAAAGGCCAAGTGACACAATTACTAAGTGTCAGAGTTGGGACTCACGCAAATACAGATAAGAGAGCCCACGTTCCTAAAATTTTTAGCAACAGAAAAATAAGCCTAATAAGGCCTGCTTCTACCTGGCCAGGTTTAAATGATGTGCCAGGATTAAGCACATGGTTTAGCAGCCAGAAGTTCAAAAGATATTCTATTCCAGGGGCACCTGGGGGGGGGCTCAGTGGTTGAGCATCTATATGTTTGGCTCAGGTCGTGACCCTGGGGTCCCGGGATGGAGTCCTGCATAAGGCTCCCTGCAGGGAGCCTGCTTCTCTCTCCGCCTGTGTCTCTGCCTCTCTCTCTCTCTTTGTGTCTCTCATGAATCAATAAATTAAATCTTAAAAAAAAAAAAAAGATATTGTATCCCATTGAGTCCCACGTCGTCCGTTTCCTCCGGCCTCTTGCCGGTGCCAGGAGCCTCTGTACCCCCGACGGCCCCGAGGTGGCGCTGCAGGCGCTGCAGGGACAGGTGAGGCCGGGCGGGCGGGCGACGGCGGGCGGGGCCGACGGGAGCGGGGGCGTGGCCCGAGCCCGCGGGAGGCGGGGCTAAGGGAGGGCCGGGGCGCGGGACGCCGCGTGGTGCGCAGGCGCAGCCCGGGCTCTCCCCCGGGAGCGGGGGCTGCTGGGCCGGATGACGTGGCCGGGCGACGTCCGCTGCGGTGCGCCTCCGGGGAAGCCGGCGCCGCCGGAAGTGCCCGCGGCCTAGTCGCGACGCGCGTGTGCTTGGGAGGCGGTGGCGGCGGCGGCCGGGCCTGCGGGGACCCGACGGGGCCGCCGCCATGGGGGAGTGACGCGCCTGCGCCGGCTGATCCGCGGCGGCGGCGAGACATGAGGAGACTCCGCGGCGGGGGCAGCGGCGGCGGCTCCTGAGCCCCGGGATGGAGGAGAAATACGGCGGGGACGTGCTCGCCGGCCCCAGCGGCGGCGGCGGGGGCCTCGGGCCCGTGGACGTGCCCAGCGCTCGGTAAGTGCGCGGCGTGGCCGGGGCGCCTCGGGCCCGCGCCTGCGCCCTGCGGCTCGGACCTGGACGCGGAGCACCGGCGACCCGCCCGCCGCCCGCCGCGCCGTGGGCTCGGCTCCCTGTGCCTCCCTGTGTATCAGCGGCTGCCGCGTCGCCTGCTGTAGGGGGCGGTGCCCGAGCCCCTGGCTCTCCCGGCCGACCGTTAGCCGCTGCCCGGCCCGCCGGGTCACGGCCACCGGAGGGCTCTCCCCGCGCGAGGCACGGGCGGCGGCACCGTCCGCAGGCGCAGAGACCAAAGTGCGGACGGACCGACCTCGGTTTTCGGGTTGGCCCCGCACCTGCCGGGGCGGGGGGGCGGGGTGTTTGATCCGGCTTACTTGGTTCTTTTTTTAAGATTTTATTTATTCAAGAGAGAGGCAGAGACACAGGCAGAGGGAAAAGCAGGCCCCGTTCAGGGAGCCCGACGTGGAGCCCGACGCGGGACTCGATCCCGGGTCTGCAGGATCAGGCCCTGGGCTGCAGGCGGCGCTAAACCGCTGAGCCACCTGGGCTGCCCTGGCTTACTCGATTCTATTACTAAATGAGAAATGCGTGCACGTTGTTTTTTTGTTTTTTAAATTAAAAAAAAAAAAAAACTCAAACGCTACAAAAAGTCATAGAAGAAAGAGAAAATTCCTCCTTACCCGCCCCCTCCCCGTCTCCCCGGTCACCTCCGAGCGGTAAATGCACTAACCGCTGGCGAGCGCGTCCTTGATCTGTCTGCAGTTCTCAGGTGGGGTCAGAGATGCACAGGCTGTAGGGCCCGGCGGGGGGTGTTGCGATTGGTATTCACAGTCTTCGTGTTTAATGAGCTGGGGGGGGGGGGGGGAGTTGGTTTTGTTTGGTTTTTTGGTTTGGTTTTGTTTTGTTTTGTTTTTTTCCCCCGTTCTTGAACACTTGTTTTGAGATGTAAAGAGGGTCCTGAAAAATTCTTTGGAAAGGAAGAAACAGCACTGCTAATACAACTTTTCCAGTTAAACAGGAGAGAACGCGTAAAATGCTGGAACAGAACTTAAATCTACTGCCTTTTTTGTGGTTTGATTTTTCTAGTCGCTTACAAATAACAGCGCGTCAGATACTGTTTACTGAGCCAGGGCCAGTAAGTGCCATCGGCGACTCCGGTCTAGATTTTGGTGGTAGAGGGGGAAAAAATCGCAGTAAAGGACAGTAATAATAGGTCTGTTAACTAAGCTGGACTACGGGCGATAAAGTGTCATAACCATGTTAAATTTTCTGAAGTTGACAACTTTCCCAGTTTTATAGGAAAATGTCCACATTCCTAGAAAATCCCGGTATATAGAAGTGTGATTTTTTTCTTAAAGATTTTATTTATTTATTCATGAGAGAGACCGAGAGAGGGGAAGAGGCAGAGACACAGGCAGAGGGAGAAGCAGGCTCCATGCAGGGATCCCAACGTGGGACTCGATCCGGGGTCTCCAGGGTGAGCCCTGGCTGAAGGCGGCCCTAAACCGCTGAGCCACCCAGGTGCCCTAGAAGTGTGATGGATGTAAGTAACTTATTCTTAAATAGTTGAGGGCCAAAAGCCTGTATTTAGAGGGAGGGATAATAAGGCAAATGGGACAATTAACAGTGAGGGAATCCAGGTAAAGGTTATACTTCTTGCCACTTCTCTGTCGACTGGAGATGATTTTTCAGCAGAGTTTAAAGTTGTTTATTCGAGAGATGACTGTCATAAGTAGGCGTGGCAGTCTTTTGCTCTCCTGTTGTATTATTTGTGTGGCAGAACTGCCCTTCTGTTGTAGTTCATTGCAAAATCAAATTTAACTTGGGTGGTTGAAATTTTAAGAATTTTCCTTTATTGTAGACTGATAATCAAATACTAGTTATAATCCGCAACAAAACTAGTTCAAAAATCATTTAATTGTGGATATTCTGATGGCAGAATTCACAAAAAAAGAATTGCTTTTTTTTTTCTTTTTTATGGAAACAGTCAAAATTTATTTTAGAAGAGATTTTTCATTCTTCATGAGAGACGCAGGGAGAGAGAGGCAGAGACACAGGCAGAGGGAGAAGCAGGCTCCATGCAAGGAGCCAGACGTGGGACTCGATCCCGGGTCTCCAGGATCAAACCCCAGGCTGAAGGCGTCGCTAAACCGCTGAGCCACCCAGGCTGCTCCAAAAAAGAATTGTATTAAATGTTTCTATTTGGCTTCTGTAAGGCCTCTTTGCAGGAAAGAGAGGGACAGTCAACATTTGTTGAACACCTGTGTTCACTGTGCTCTGAATAGAGCACCTCACTTTATCCTTACACCAGTGCTGCGGTTCACATAGCAGGACTCTGGTTTCACAGATCACGAAACTGGGATGTAGGAAAAATTTTACTTTCCCAACTAATAACTGAACTGGGAGTCAGCTGTCCTAAACCTCACGCATTTCGCACACTCAGGGTGTTTTTTGTTTACTGGAAACCATGAACTGCTGCAGTGGGCAAAGCCTCTGAAGCACATTTAAACCCAAACCCAAGTTTCAGTAATTCCAGGTGTAGAGAACCAGAGATTTTTGTAATCCTTTACATAAAAGACCAGTGATAACATTTGATGGAACTTGTTAATGAGGAATAATGATTTATCATTTGAGTAGGTGGAGTGTATCCCTGAGTTGCCCAGAGTGAGTGGCTCGAGGGCCACTGCCCCTGTTGAAGAGCCTCCCTCTCCTAGCCATCCCCCTTGATCTTTCCCTCTTAGTAAATGAAGCTGTTCACTGTTTCCCTGCACAATATGAACTAAAAATATCTACTTAACTAGAATATGGTTATTTGGCCTTAGCTAGGGTCGCAGCTATAGCCCAAGCAGACTTCGTTAATGAGACTTTAAAAATCAGAGTCCAGGTTTTAACTAAATGTTAGAATAATTTTCCTGATTTAATAATGGTAGCAAAAATCTTTAGCATATATTACAGGAAAACTCACATAACAATGTCAAAACATGTGTACAGTTGTAAATATGTGAATATGTGAAATAAGCATGTGTCTGTCTATACATGAAGATGCAAAGGAAAAGATTTAGAACAGGGACTACTTGGCCACCTATGAGGAGGAAAATAGGAATGATTTTTTTATCTAAAACTTTAATAACAAGCAGCAGCTCAGAAATTACTTTTATAATCTCTGTATTTTAAAAATTAAAAAAAGGCAGCCCCGGTGGCACAGCGGTTTAGCGCCACCTGTAGCCCAGGGCGTGATCCTGGAGACCCTGATCGAGTCCCATGTCGGGCTTCCTGCATGGAGCCTGCTTCTCCCTCTGCCTGTGTCTCGCCTCTCTCTCTCTCTCTCTCTCTCTCTGTCTCTATGAATAAATAAAAAATCTTTTAAAAAAATTTAAAAAGGAATAAAGTGTCGGGAAGATTATAATCATAATGTTATCAAGAAGTATTTTTAAAAATAAAAAGAAGTATTTTACTTGGGCTCCTCAGTGGTGCAGTTGGTTGAGTGTCCAACTCTTGGTTTCGGCTCAGGTTGTGATCTCATGATCGTGAGATTGCACCCCATGTCCGGCCCCAGGCTCAGTGTGGTGTCTGAGAGTCTCTCTCACTGCCCCTCCCACTCATGCTCTTTCTCTCTAAAGTTAATAAATCTTTTTTTAAAAAAAAAAAAGGTGTTATATTTAAATTAATATTCTTTATGACTTGCCAGATTTTTGAAGTTTTATTAAAACTTTAAACAGGGGATCCCTGGTGGCTAAGCGGTTTAGTGCCTGCCTTCAGCTCAGGGTGTGACCTCAGGGTCTCGGGATCGAGTCCCACATCAGGCTCCCTGCGTGGAGCCTGCTTCTCCCTCTGACTGTGTCTCTACCTCTCTCTCTCTGTCTCTCTCGTGAATAAATAAATAAAATCTTTAAATAAATAAAACTTTAAACAGAAAAAAAAGAACTTTAAACAGAAATTACTTAGCAATAATTTCACATATTGCCCCATCTTGTTAAAACAAGTATGTTAAATATATATAATTTACCTTTCTCTTGATGACTCCTGAGCATTCTATCATCTGGCTAACTGAGCTGAAACACAGTCATTTATTCAAAGGCTTGTTCCTAGTGCTAGTATTTTCAAATATGCTCCTCTCTGCTTTGAAATACGCTTTCCTTTTCTTGCTTTGTAATTCCTGCTTACTCTTCTTTTTAAGTAGCCTCCACACCCAGCATGAGCCCAAAGCATGACTTGAACTCATAATTTGAGATCAAGTCCTGAGCTAAGATCAAGAGCCAAATGCTTAACCGACTGAGCCACTCAGTTGCCCCAGATTCCTACTTAGTCTTTAATACACACTTACGCATCTCAAACTCCAAAGACGGACCTTTGCTTACCAACTTAAGAGTTAGTTGCGTCTACTGTCTTTTTAAAACTCCATTACCAGGGGTGCCCGGATGGCACAGTTGGTTAAGCAACTGCCTTTAGCTCAGGTTATGATCTCAGGGTCCTGGGATCCAGTCCCACATCAGGCTCCTTGCTCAGTGGGGAGGCTGCTTCTCCCTCTCCCCCTTTTTCATGCACACCCGCTCGCTCGCTCTCAAAAAAAAAATAAAGTCTTTAAAATTAATTAACTAAAACTCCATTACTTATTTGGATTACATAGATACTTGTATGCTTGCCTGTCTTCCCTAGGCCTCAGACTCCTCGCAGACAGTCTCCATTACACGTTAAGTGTCGCAGATAGCACCTAGAAATACGTTTAGTTGTGAGTAACCTAAGAGAACTTTAAACAAATAAAGTTATATTCTCACATAAAAGAAATCAGAGGTTGCAGGTATTTACTCAGTACCTCAGTGATACTATCTAGGACCCACACTCCTTATCTTTGCTCTCTGCCATCCAAGGTATATTGGCTTTCATATTCAGGCTTGTTAGAAGATGGATAATACTTTTAGATAATGTTAAGATTTCAATAAGATTTTTTAGATAAAGAATCCTCCCTTGAAGGCAGAAAGAAGACAGAAGTATTTCCAGCTGCATCTTGCCCTTTAATCAGGACGAGGGAAGGCTATACTTGAAGCCACCCTGTCAATCTTCCTTTAGGCCTCATTGGCCATGTATGGCATCTTGCACATACTAAGTGTGCAAAGAATATTTGGAGAATGGCTAACTAGCCCCATGGAGAATGTATAAGGCTCTTTGCTGACATTGAGAATTCCCAGACTACTGTGATTTTTCTAATGTACTTCGGTTTTTCCTGGTCTTTGTTTTTCCCTTCCTGTATACATTTTTGTTCTTTGTTATCATTGCTTCTGTCCTGCTGCCTTATTATTACACCTAATCAAGAGCTTAAAGGGTAAGACACTTGAGGTTTGGAGTATCTCTGTCTACTTGATTTCATTCTGTTCTTTTCATTCTGAGTCCATGGCTGCGTTGCTGATAGTTCAAATTGCCAGAAGCTTGACTGCCACTTAATGTAGTACATTATTGCACTATATATGTTACTGTATGAGGTACTGCTCTATCATACAAGTATAGTTGTAGAGTTAGCATTCTTTCATTTGATAAAGATTTACTGAGCACATATAATGCTGGTTCCTGTGTTAGGAACTAATAAACAGTGGATTTCTAGCTCAACTGTTACTTTCATTGGCTAGTTTTGAATTGCTGTGCTGACCAGAATATTTAATTAACATAATATCATTAGTATACTAGATGTACTAAAGTCTTGTATGACTTTTTTCTCTGGTTTAAATGGGCCTAGAAAGAAATTAATCTTAGGTTTTAATATGCATTTTGTCTTTCATGTTTAAAGATTTTACTGTTTGTGTAGGCCACTGTGAATATATAATTGAGAACAATTTAGAGTATAGGAACCCTCAAAGCCTTTGGATGAACTTTGATTTTCTGTGTGACATACTAAAAAGAGCATACTTAGGGGTGTCTGGGTGGCTCAGTCGGTTAAGCATCTGCCTTCCGCTCAGGTCGTGCTCTCAGGGTCCTGGGATTGAGCCCCACATTGGACTTCTCAACAAGAAACCTGCCTAAGATTCTTGCTTTCCTCTCCCTCTACCCCCATCCTGGCTCGCACTTGCTCTCTCTCGCTCTCTCTCGGAAAAAAAAAAAAAAAAAAAAAGCATACTTGGGCACCTGGCTGGCTTAGTTGGTAGAACATGTGACTCTTGATCTCCAGGTGGTGAGTTCAAGCCTTATCTTGGGCATGGAACCTACTTAAAATTTAAAATTTAAAAAGTGCACGCTTAAGAGACATGGGCTAGACCCTAGCTAATTTTGTGGGCTTTAACTTCCCAATCTATAACATGAGAGGAATTGGGCCAGAGAATCTCTAAGGTTTTCCTCAGTTCTTAAATGTTAGTGTTCAGTTTTTTCTAGCACATGTACATTTACTTTCATACCTAAACAATTCCTAGAAATTTGGTAGATTTCCCTTATTGTCCTGTGTTTTTAGCCAGTCTGCAGAGAGTTCAAAAACAAAATACACTTGATTTTTTTGTAGTTGTTATAGCCACAACTTTATTATTTTTCCAGTACGCCTTTTTTCATTGAGATAAAATATACCTGTGGTATGGGGCGCCTGAGTAGATCAGTTAATTAAACCTCTGCCTTCAGCTCAGGTCATGATTCTGGGATCCTGGGATGGAGGTTCCCTACTCAAAGGAAAATCCGCTTTTCCCTTTCCCTTGCTCCGCCCCCCCCCCCCCAGCTTGTTCATTCTTTCTCTTTCTCTCTCACTTGCTCTTTCTCAAATAAGTAAATAAAATGTTTTAAATTTTTTTTAATTACCTACAATAAAATGCATAGATTTAAAAAGTACAAGTTTGCATTTTTCATAAATGTGTATACCTGTATAACTTAAAGATGTATGTATTGGGACGCCTAGATGGCTTAGCGGTTGGGCATCTGCCTTTGGCTTAGGGTGTGATCCTGGGGTCCTGGGATCCAGTCCTGCATTGGGCTCCCTGCATGGAGCCTGCCTGTCCCTCTGCCTGGGTCTCTGCCCCACCCCTCTCTCTATCTCTATCTCCCATGAATAAATAAATAAAAATCTTTTTTTAAAGATTTATAAATCTATTTTTAGAGATCACACACAGGTGGAAGGGGCAGAGAATCTTGAGCCAACTCCTCCCTGACTATAGAGCCCTACACAGAGCTTGATCCCATTAACCTAAGGTTGTGACCTCAGCCAAAATCAAGAGTCAGATATTTAACTCCTGAGCCATCCAGGCACCCTAAGCCATAGAACATTTTTGCCATCTCAGGAAATACGTTTGATCTTTTAAACAAGTATTAATGAAGTTTATTCTATTCAACAACTGGGTTAAATAGGAACTGCTTTAGGATGTGACTTAAATTGTTCATAACATTTTTATTAGCTTTAGGGTAATTAATTATCACATAGTTAAAATCCCCAGGGGAAAAATAATTCCTAGATTGCGCTATAAAAGGCCCCCTAGATCCCTGGGTGGCTCAGCAGTTTAGCACCTGCCTTCGGCCCAGGGCATGATCCTGGAGCCCTGGATCCAGTCCCACATCAGGCTCCCTGCATGGAGCCTGCTCTCCCTCTGCCTGTGTCTCTCATGAATAAATAAATAAAATCTTTAAGTAAATAAATGGCCCCTAGGTGGTGTTCATGATAAGAAAAAGCACTTTGCTCCAAATCTTTTTTTTTTTTTTTTTTCAGTTTAGTATGATATCTGGACTAAAACAGAAAATGAGCCATGTTGGATGGTGAATATGCTGAGATTCATTCTTTCAAGGACTGAAACTTATTTTAATAATTGTATCAAAATCTTCCTAAAATATATTTTTTCATGCCGCCTTAATCAGATTACTGTTTATTGAATAATAGTTTAGCTCTTGTTAATTCAGCACCATCACACAAACATCAGTTTTTATACTTTTGTACACTGATATCTCCATTGTACGTCAAATTGTTTTAACTCTGTTTGAATGACTTGAGTTTCTTTTAAACTTCTGGGTTTAAAAAAAAATAAAATAAAATAAAATAAACTTCTGGGTTTGCTTTTTGTATTTTTTTCTCCCATTGATAGAGACTTATGCCTGTCAGTGTGCTGCCTTGGACATCCCTCACACATCCTTTTTGTTGTTGTTTTAATTTTTTTTCTCTACATCTCGTTTTTAATCTAGTAACACCTGTTTGATGTAAACTTAAAAAGTCATCTCCTGAGTGGCTTGCACGAGCTATCCTGCTAGGGTGAAAGAAATAATACTAAGAATTCCTTAACTTTTTATCTCATTTTTTTAAATTTTCAAATTTGTATATGTTTTATAATATATATAACATCAGTACAGTAGTACACACTTATACAGATAAATAATGGATTTCATGTGCAAAAATTTTTTTTTACTGCTGGACGGTATATGATCAAAGAAGACTATTAAGCTAAAAAACTAGTAATTTCTTCCCTAATTTCAGTTTCTTTTTCACAGCTCCTTTTTTTCTTTTTATGGCAGCCCAACTTTTTCACACATTCAGTATTCTCTTATGTCCCAGAATATTATTTATAGTTGTTTTCTGCTGTTACCTACGATCCCTTTATCTTTTAGATTTATTGTTTTTGTTTGGTCTCTCAAGCTTATCTTAAAGGATTATCATTGTTTGCCATTCATATTTGAGTGAGGCCTAAAAAGCTAACTAGAATCCCATTGTGGGACTTGTCTCTAGAGGATCCCTATAAGTGTTCTGCTAAGAGATTGCAACCTGGCTGTTAGGATATTGGAAGTAAAAGAGAAAAGAGAGATGGGGTGGAGTTAAGGAAATTTCCTTTTAATTTCCATGATTTTATTCTAGCTCACCTCTCTACTCTTTTGCCTTACTCTAAACCTCTCCAGAGACTAAGCCTCGTTTTCTGTCGTGTTTGAGAAGTAGTTGCCTGGTTGTGCTGGGTGGTAATGTGGGGATCTGACTACCTGGAGAACTGCTTGATACTGCTCCTCTTTTCAACTTTCCAGCCCTTTCTGAGGTGCTTCAGATTCCTGAGCCTTTACAGGACCCTGTAGGGCAGGTTGCTTGACTTTTCAATTTAGATTCTCATCTCAGTCACATAGCAAAGCAGAGGAGGGGTAAACCCAAGGCGTTTACTATTCCTCTGTTCCGTTTTATATTGTGGTCTTCTAGTTTCATTGCAGGTAAGAGTCTGGTGTTTGTATTCTCTTTGCTTGAGGTAACTGTTGAGTTTAAAAAGCAGATTGCAAAGTAATCTGGGCAATTCAATTAATCAAGAACATAATTTATTTTTAGTTTGGCCTCTTTTTTGTTTTTTTAACAGATTATGTCTATCTGTCTATCTATCTATCTATGTTCTATATATTAAAAAGAATCTGGAGGGCAGCCTGAGTGGCTCAGCGGTTTAGCGCCGCCTTCAACCCAGGGTGTGATCCTGGAGTCCCGGGATTGAGTCCCACATCAGACTCCCTGCATGGAGCCTGCTTCTCCCTCTGCCTCTGTCCCTGTCTCTGTCTCTCTGTCTCTCGTGAATAAATAAAATCTCTAAAAAAAAAAAAAAAAAAAGGTAGCTACATAGATGGTGAGTTGGGTTTTTTGTTTGTTTCATTTTTTATATGAATATCTGGGTTTTATAATTCATATTGTATAAGAAAAAATATATTACAGAGTTTTTTGTGATTTTAATGATACTGAAACTTGTTTCTGCTTTTATTTTTCAGATTAACAAAATATATTGTGTTACTATGTTTCACTAAATTTTTGAAGGCTGTGGGACTTTTTGAATCATATGATATCCTGAAAGCAGTTCACATTGTTCAGTTCATTTTTATATTAAAACTTGGGTGAGTGTGTGTGTTTTCCTTAATGTTTTATTTATTTGGAACTCCTGTTTTAACTGATTATCTTTAGGAAATTTTAGATAAAATATTTTGTGCTATTTATTCATCCTAACAAACGTATGATAAATTTTTTTAAAAATAAAACACCTGACGTTAGAGGTACGAAGAGAATTACTTTTTCTGTAAAAGATTGCTGTATAATAGCTTTCCAAAACTAGACTTGTACTGTAGTTTGTGCTAAAGTGATTTTTGCACATTTCTTTTAATGTTCAGCTTGATAGAAGATTGCTGAATTCTCGTACCTGCTTCAGCATTCAATCTGTGCTGGACCTTATATTAGTTAGCCTCTGAAGAGCTCCGTGGTACATCCCAAGAGTGAAAAGGGCAGATAATTTCTTAGTATTTTCATAAAAATAGCTTTGACCCCATGGTCTCCTTAAAAGAGTCTCCAGGCTCTAGAGATTCCCAGACCATACCACTGGTATAGTTCAGCCTTCCAGCAGGTACCTGAGAGTTGTCTTGGCACAGATGTTCCTTATTTTCTAAGTTAAACTGTCCTGGGTTTTATTCACTTATGCTCCCTTCACAATACAGGGTCCTCATATAAAATAAATTTTACACTATTCTGCACATAGTAAGAAACTGTCTGAATGAAATTTCTTTGGATGTTGAGATTGATAGTGACCACTCTGTTAATAAAAATCTGTTAAAGACTCCCGGGAGTTAATTTTAGTAATTATGGAAGGAGATTCTTGACTAGGAAATTTTAAGTAAGCAATTGTATGTACATTTTTATATAAACATTTTGGGAATGTGAAAGGAGGGATATTCTTCATTTATGTTATTTCAATCTTTGTTATTAAGTTTTGTAGAAGATAGGAATTTGGGGGGGGTATTTCAAAATATGAAAAAACAGACCCCTTTCTTCCATGGCTTGTGAACTGGTTCTGAAGGCAATTACAAAATAAGAGTTCCCCAGATGTTGTAGTGGAAGCATTATTAGAATAACTATTGTTCTCCAGTATAGTTTTTTTAGAGGGTAACCTACCTTTCAAGTTGTAATATGTTTGTTTAAAGTGAGTATCTTTACATAACATCACACTTTGTATATAAGATAAATATTAATATATTAATGTTTTGTTTTTCGCAGGACTGCATTTTTTATGGTTTTGTTTCAAAAGCCATTTTCTTCTGGGAAAAGTATTACCAAACACCAGGTGAGTTTTTTGTACAGTCCTCTTTTTCCTAGCAGCTTGCTAGTCACTGGGCCAGGAAACACTGCCCTTTCCTTGATCAGGATTACTTAACAAATGATTTAAGTACACATTTAAGAACATTTCCATAGTTACCTTGCTCTTGACTTGCCTTTCAGTATCGAGGCTTCAAGAATAAAGTATTAATATAACAATGTTTAAAAATGGAGAAAAAGGTAGAAAATGTTAAGGTATACAATAATTTTTTTTTTAATATAAAACCCTATTCTGAAAGATTTATAAATGAGACTTGGAGACATGCCCAGGAGTGTAGGACAAATGCCATTAGGAGGCAGATAAAGCATAGAAATTAAGAATGAGGCCTCCAGAGTCAGACAGATTCATGTTCTATTTGTCCTCCTTATGAACTCTTTCTTTGAGTGAGTTCCTTAATTTTTCCCTCCTTCAATTTTCTCACCTATAAAATGGAGGTAATAATACCTTTGTAATGGAGCTGTGAGGGAAAAATGAATTAGTACATTGAAAGTTCTTGAAATAATGCCTGGCATATAGTGAATATACAATATGTATTAGCTGTGGCCCTCATCATCATCATTATTTTCTTTAGGCACCTGAGGTATAGGCTGCCTACCAGAAATGTCCTGCTTCTGTATAGTCACCTCATATTATCATGGTTTAGATAGTAGTCGTACCGTACTACTAGTTTGCTTTATGCCACAACTTAGAAACCTGTGCCTTGATTTTTCACTAGAATGACAAATTTATGAACCTCTGTTTTAGAGACCAGGCATGTTTTAAAAATAGGGTTAATATTTTAAACCCCATCATACCTTTTTTCTCTCTTTTCAAGTAATTGAAACTCAGAATATCTGATGGGAAAGAATTTAAAGACTAAAACATCGTGTGTTCCTAACAAACTAGTGAGAAACTAATGAAAAAAACCCCAGAAATGTGTATTCCATCAAAAAAGATTTCAAGATCTAACAACAGACAAGAATATAGAAAATGAAAAGCAGAATACTGTCTTACAAATCTAGATTTAGTCAAGGGATCTTAACATTTTCTATTTAATTTCAAAATATGTGATTATGTTTTTAAAATATGTAATTATTTAGTCTTTAAAATATTTAAGTGCTACCATTATTTTCTTTTCCCTGTGTATTTTATTTAAGATGTTGAGATATTAGCAAAACATATATGATTAAAGTTTTTAACTTTTTGTTTCCATCTATAGTGGATCAAAATATTTAAACATGCGGTTGCTGGGTGTATCATTTCACTCTTGTGGTTTTTTGGCCTCACTCTTTGTGGACCACTAAGGTAAATAAAAGTGCATATTTTGAATGTTTACTTATATTTCTTAATTTTGAATATTGATTTTCTATTCTGTGTCAAATATTTATGTTGTTATATGCAAATGCTTCTCTCCTATAGTATTGGATACAACTCACATACATTTTTATATGTATAGAAAAGAAGAGAGAGAGAACCTGTGTAATTTGTGGACTAGCTTTTTGTGAACACTAAATGTATTGTTCATGATCTGTCCTGGTATTTTACTAGTTAAGAATCTAAACAGGTTCAGGAAATTTTAGCATAGGTGGTTTTTTATTATCCATTGGTGATCCTTTTTATTTTGTTTTTAAGATTTATTTATTTATTTATGATAGACATAGAGAAAGAGAGAGAGGCAGAGACACAGGAGGAGGGAGAAGCAGGCTCCATGCCGGGAGCCCGATGTGGGACTTGATCCTGGGACTCCAGGATCATGCCCTGGGCCAAAGGCAGGCGCTAAACCGCTGAGCCACCCAGGGATCCCCTATTGGTGATCCTTTTTAGCAACTGTTTTTAGAAACTGAAAGGTCTGATGGTAAATAAAATCAACCAGTAGGAGAGCAAAATCTTTAAAAACACTTTTTTTTTCTTTTTTGCACAGCTCTAATACCCACAGAAAACACAAGTTATGGTTATAAACAAATATTTTGGGAATGGTATGTCAATCATCAGGTTAAAGATGAGTTAACTCTCATATTCCCCTAGATCTATGTAGAGTAATCTTTTTATGTAAACAGATCAGTTCAGGAGGGAAAATCCTTAAGGGCCATTTAATTTAATAGGAATTATAACGTGCAACTGTGCATTAACATTCTTTTAATGCTTCTCTATGTTTAAAGAGTTTTACTGACTGATTAAAAGTGTAAGAAAAAGTACCTGGCCATTGAATGGGCGAGAGCAGGGAATATGATAATGAGAGATAAGCGGTGAAAAGAAGGATATTTTGAAGGAACTGGTGGGATAAGCAGAGTAGAAAATAATAAGTGGGAAATGCTTTGTGAAAATTCTTTCCCATCTTATAACCAATAGAATAGCTTCTGGGTTTGAAGCCTCTTTGGCTTGTTTACTCTGTATTTTGTCAGATGCAGAGTATGCATAATTCCAAGTGTCATGTCATTGTCTTTGACAACAGCACTATCCTGGAATGATAGGAAAGCTGGCTGAATTTTCTCAGCTCGGGAGAGCTTTTTCATTTTATGTTTGAATATGATTGAGTGGTAGTATTACCGTCTCTAAAATTTATATTTATTTACAATGAAATTATGTTTTGTTCTTTATGTTATCAAACAACTGTCCTTATCAAACCACTGTCCCTACATGTTAGGATCGGGAAGAAAGGCGGAAAATTATTAAATTCTTACTTGACTCCTTATTTAGTCCTCTATTTCCTAAGTTACAACCCCTCACTACCACCAGTTCCTGACTCTTGATTGCAGCTCCAGTCATGATCTCAGTGTCCTGGAATCAAGTCCCATGTTGTGCTGCATGCTTAGCATTGGAATCTCCTTGTCCTCTTTCCCTCTGCTCTTTCCCCTGCTCATATGCTGTCGTGTGCTCTCTCTCAAATTATTTTAATTTAATTTAATTTAATTTAATAAACCAAAAAAGAAGCTGCCATACAGGGGTGCCTAGGTTGCTCCGTTACGTAAGTGTCTAACTCTTGATTTCAGCTCAGATCATAATATCAGGGTTGTGAGGTCCCCCCATTTGGGCTCTACAGTGGATATGGAGCCTGCTTGGGATTTTTCTCTCTCTCCCTGTTCCTCTACCCCCCACCCCAAGTTGCACACCCTCCCTCTTTATCTAAAAAAGGAAAAGAAGGGTGCCTGGATGGCTCAGTCAGACATCTGCTTTGGGCTCAGGTCATAAGGAGGCTGGTTCTCCCTTTCCCTCTGCCATTCCCCCTGCTTGTGCTCTCTGGCTCTATTTCTCTGTCAAATAAATAAAAATCTTTAAAAAAAATTTTTTAAAGAAAAAAGAAATTACAATTACAGTGTTTTGTGGGGGTTTTTTTAGAGAGGGAGAGGGAGGGGCAGAGGAAGAGAATCTTAAGCAGGCTCCATGCCCAGTGCAGAGCCCCATGCAGAGCTCCATCTCAGGAGCTAAAATCAGGAGTCGGATGCCTAACCCCATGCAATTTCTTGATCAGAAAGACTCAGTATTCCATAGCCATCTTATTTTAGGTTGCTTTTACTCTGCTGATATATTTATTTTCACAAATTATGTCTCATAATTAATAGAATTAAAGTTACCACTTCTGTGTTCTGTACTACAGATTATTAAGAGGAAAAATGAAAATTTTTTTAAAGAGTGGCTAAAAATCTTACTATTTAGATCCTGTAAGCCCTGTTTTGGCTAGTGATCATGTTTTTCAGTTTTTGTAAATATTTCATACATATAAGAAAGTTAATACGAATAAAAAGGTTTAAATAATAACAAAGTGAGGGCACCTGGGTGGCCTAGTTAGTTAAGCATCCAACTCTTGGTGTCGGCTCAGGTCATGATCTCATGGGTGATGGATCAAGCTATGCATCATACTGGGTTCTGCAGTCCGCAGAGTCGGCTTGAGTTTCCCTCTGCCTCTCCCCCAACTTATGCTTCCTCTCTCTCTCTCTCTCTCTCTCCCCCCCCAGATAAATAAAATAGTAATCAAGTGAATATTCATGTATCCAACACCCAGCCCCCAAAACAAAACCATACCAATACCTTTGAAGCCCTGTGTGCCCCTCCTGCTTGTATCCCCATCTCCCCCCTACTCTTAAGTGCAGTCAGCATCTTAAATTTGGTTTTTTGTTTTCTTGGTTTTCTTTATTTTCCACATATGTATGTATGTATGTCTTTTTTTAATGTGTAACTTTGCAAGTTTCTTACTTTGTGTTAATAGAATTATGTTGCGTGTATGTTCTACAGCATACTTTTTCCATTTAGTGTTATGTTTGAAACTCGCCCTTCTTGATGCATGTTATATATGTATATATTTCATTCATTCTGATGGCAGTTTTTTTGTGGGGTTTTTTTGTTTTTTAAGATTTTATTTATTTATTCACTAGAGTCAGAGAGAGAGAGGCAGAGACACAGGCAGAGAGAGAAGCAGGCTCCATGTAGGGAGCCCAACGCGGAACTCGATCCTGGGTCTCCAGGATCAGGCCTTGGGCCAAAGGCGGTGCTAAACTGCTGAGCCACCTGGGCTGCCCCAGATGACAGTTTTTTGAAATATGATTCACGGGCAGCCCTGGTGGCGCAGCAGTTTGGTGCCTCCTGTGGCCTGGGGTGTGATCCTGGGGATCCAGGATCGAGTCCCACGTCGGGCTTCCTGCATGGAGCCTGCTTCTCCCTCTGCCTGTGTCTCTGCCTTTCTCTCTCTCTCTCTCTGAATAAATAAATAAATCTTTACAAAATTATGAAATATGATTCATATACCATAAGATTCGTTCCTTTAGTCCAATTGAGCTGCTATAAAAAAAATACCCTATAGACTGGTTGGCTTTTTTTTTTTTTTTTTTTTTTTGAAAATTTATTTATTGTAGAAAGAAAGAGTGCATGAACAGCAAAAGGGACAGAGGGAGAGCGAGGAGAAAGAAGCAGACTCCCCACTGAGTGTACAGCTCAGTGCTGGACTCGATCCCATGGCCCTGAGATCATGACCTGAGCTGAAATTGAGTCAGCCACTTAACTGACTAAGGCACCCCATAGACTAGGTGGCTTTTTTTTTTTTTTTTAATATTTTATTTATTTATTAATGAGAGACCAGAGAGAGGTGATCTGACTAGGTGGCTTTTAAACAACACAAATTTGGGCAGCCCGGGTTGCTCAGAGGTTTAGCGCCGCCATCAGCCCAGGGCCTGATCCTGGAGACCCGGGATCGAGTCCCATGTCAGGCTCACTGCATGGAGCCTGCTTCTTCCTCTGCCTGTTTCTCTGCCTCTATCTCTCTGTGTATCTCTAATGAATAAATAAATAAAATATTTTTTAAAAAAATAACATAAATTTATTTCTCAGTTTGGAGACTGGAGATCAAGGTGAGGCAGATGGACTATTGGTGAGGGACTGCTTCCTGGTTGGTTCATAGACAACTGTCTTTTTCTATAACCTCATGTGGCAGACCCGGCAAAAGGAATACTCTGTAATCTTTACTATGAGGAGTCTAATCTCATTCATGAGGGAGGATTCCATCCTCACAACCTATGCACCTCAAAGGCCCCACTTCCAAACACCATCATACTGGAGACTATGATTTAAGTCATAGTCATTTAAATTGGTTTAACATGAATTTAGGGAGAACGCAAACATGCAGTCTATAACACATTTAAGTGTATAATTCAGGATTTCTTAATATGATCATAGAATTTCACTCATTTTTATTGCTGTGCAATAATCCATTGAATGGATATACTCTGTCATTTATTGTTACCAGTGACATTTAGGTTGGTGATTCTGCAAACAGAGCTGATATGAACAAGCTTTAGAAGTATTTTCTGGTACACATATACAAGAAATTGGTGTGGTATAATCCTATGAGTAGTATCATTTCAACCCTTTTTTTCCTCTTTTTTTTTTTTTTTTTTTTGAAATCTATAGACTCCATGCCAAACATGGGTCTAGACCTCAGTACCGAGATCAAGAATGGGGTGTTCTATCAACTGAGCCAGCCAAGTGCCCCTAGTTTCAGCCTTTCTTAGATAAAGACAAAAGGTAGATAATTCCAAAACAGTTGTCCCTATCTATTTTTCTCAGTGTTTTATGAAATCAGTGAGAAATGTTTACTTTCTCTTACTGCATTTGAATTCATGCTTCTTAATAAAGATCAGATATATTTTATGAACAATAATGTATTTTTATAGGACTTTGCTGCTATTTGAACACAGTGATATTGTTGTCATCTCACTACTCACGGTTTTGTTCACTAGTTCTGGAGGAGGACCAGCAAAGGTACAATTTTCTGTTATTACTTACTTGGAAATTGAAAGTATACATGTAAAATGTTATCCAAAGCAATTAAATAATCTCTTTTACCATTTAAAATAATGTAAGGGGGGATCCCTGGGTGGCGCAGCGGTCTGGCGCCTGCCTTTGGCCCAGGGTGCGATCCTGGAGACCCGGGATCGAATCCCACGTCGGGCTCCCAGTGCATGGAGCCTGCTTCTCCCTCTGCCTGTCTCTCTCTCTCTCTCTCTCTCTCTCTGTGACTATCATAAATAAAAAAAATAAAAATAAATAAAAATAAAAAAAATAATGTAAGGGCTTTTTCTGCTAATTTTAACTTGTTCTTAACAAATTTTTTTTTTACTTTTTATTCTGGATTTGTCATATATTCCTAGGAGGTTGCAAAAATAGCACAGAGTGCCCTTCACTCATTTGTAGTGGTCATTTCTTACCCAGCTGAAGTACACTATCAAAACCAAGAAATTGACATTGGTATAATCCATAGACCTGGGGCAGCCCCAGTGGCGCAGCGGTTTAGCAGCACCTGCAGCCTGGGGTGTGATCCTGGAGACCCGGGATCGAGTCCCACATCGGGCTCCCTGCATGGAGCCTGCTTCTCCTTCTGCCTGTGTCTCTGCCTCTCTCTCTCTCTCTCTCTGTGTCTATGAATAAATAAATAAAATCTTTAAAAAAAAAAAATCCATAGACCTTACTGAGACACGGAACTGACTGATCACCACAAAGATCCCATCATGCTGCACCCAAGCCTCTCACCTACCTCCTTTTTAACCCTTTTTGGAAGATACCTAAAAACTTGTTATAAAGTCTGATGAACATTCATCCAACATTTTGCCAAGTAGGCCTTATTTGTCTTAAGTAACTTAAGTATTATCCTTTTTTGGTAAATGAGTTACAAATCTGCAATTCCAAATTCTTATACCTACAGTATTTCTGTTTTACCAAATTAAATGTTTCCTGTGCATGATTCATTGTCCCAGTTACAGGGAAAAGAAGAAATAAAGACAAGGTGTAGTAGTCCCTGTTCTGAAAGGGGCTATTACAGGCTAAGTAATGGAGGCAGATGAATAAAATTAAGTGAACAAAATAACATGCCAAGTAGAGCAAAAAGACTACCCAGCCCATAGACTTCAAATAGGATATTTAATATTAAAGCATATGTCACTGTTTCTTTTCTTTCATTCGTAGAGTACTCCAAAATAAATGTCAAGTGGTTTGAAGAGCTTTGTGAATAAAAATGTTGAATATAATATAGTCTTAATATAGTATAACTGTAAAATATATTGAATAACGTAAGTCTGTAATGTGTAATATAAAATACAAATATACATAAAGTATTAATATAAAAGTGGTATACTATAATATATAAAATAATACAGAGATAAACATGTATCACATAAAACATGAATATATATGATATAAAGTAAAAATGAATAATTAACTATAAGCAAAGAACTTCCTGAGCATAAAAGCAGTAGGAAAAAATCACAATGGGAAAACTCAGCATATTTGACTTCATAATGATCATAAACTTCTACGTAACAGAAATCACTGTGCAGACAACAGACAACAACAAAAAATTACCACAAGTCAAAGTTTTACATTTCTTTAAAAATATAGACTAGTGGGACGCCCTGGGTGGCTCAGTGGTTGATCATCTGCCTTCTGCTCAGAGCATGATCCTGGGATCCAGGATAGAGTCCTGCATTGGACTCCTTGCAGGGAGCCTGCTTCTCCTTCTGCCTGTCTCTGCCTCTCTCTCTCTCTCTCTTTCTCTCTTAAAAAATAAAATATAGATTAGTAAGGTCAGTTAAGCAAAATCCTTAAGATTCTCAGTAAAAATGAGCCAAGGGCAGAGAAAGGCAACTCACAAAAGGAAATACAAATGACTTTAAAACATTAAAAAAAAAAAAAAAAAACTTTGGTTAAATGTTGGACTCTTGGTTTCAGCTCAGGCTGTGATCTCAGGGTCATGAATCAAGCCCCGTATTGGGCTCTTTTTCTTCAGTGTGGAATCTGCTTGAAATTCTCTCCCTTTCCCCCTTCCTTCAAATAAATCTTTTAAAATTTTAATAAAAATAAATAAAACAAAAATTTTGCAAAAAAATATTTGCTGTACTAATAGTCAGAAATGAGAATATAAATCATATATATCCTCTCAGTAGTATCTCTAATAAATCATTCCTTTCCCTGGAATAGGAACATAAACTTAAAAAATTCATCAGTTTTTAAATTCTGTATACCTGTACTGGGTATGAGAAATGACTCTGCTAACCTTCCTAAAGTGCCCTCTTTGTTTTTTTCCCTTAGAAGAATGGTAACTAAAATATTGATATTGTTAGAAATTAACTGTCTTCTCTATCACTTGCATGTTGTAGAATAAAATAAGTTCCTACTAATTACTCTGTAGCTACTTGACTTTTCAACCAAAAGCACAGTAACATTGCGGAGGAGTAATTCTGCAAACATTATATATATAATGGAATATTCCTCAGCCATTAGAAACGACAAATACCCACCTCTGCTTCAACATGGATAGAACTGGAGGGTATTATGCTGAGTGAAGTAAGTCAATTGGAGAAGGACAAACATTATATGGTCCCATTCATTTGGGGAATATAAAAAATAGTGAAAGGGAATAAAGGGGAAAGGAGAGAAAATGAGTGGGAAAATATCAGTGTATCAGTGAGGGAGACAACATGAGAGACTCCTAACTCTGAGAAACAAGGGGTAGTGGAAGGAGAGGTGGGCGGGGGGTGGAGGTGACTGGGTGACGGGCACTGAGCGGGGCACTTGACGGGATGAGCGCTGGGTGTTACATGTTGGCAAATCGAACTTCAATAAAAAATATATTTAAGGGGATCCCTGGGTGGCGCAGCGGTTTGGTGCCTGCCTTTGGCCCAGGGAGCGATCCTGGAAGACCCGGGATCGGATCCCATGTCGGGCTTCCGGTGCATGGAGCCTGCTTCTCCCTCTGCCTGTGTCTCTGTCTCTCTCTCTCTCTCTGTGTGACTATCATAAAAAAAAAAAATAAAGATATTTAAAATATATATATATATATTTTTTAAAATCTGCAAACATTAAGAGTTTGTGCAAGGTAACATGCCTGGTCCTTTTATTTTTTTAAAGATTTTATTTATTCATTCATGAGAGACATAGAAAGAGGGGGGCAGAGACAGACAGAGGGAGAACCAGGCTCCATGCAGGGAGCCCAAAGTGGGACTCGGTCCTGGGTCTCCAGATCCCACCCTGGGCTGAAGGCGGTGCTAAACTGCTGAGCCACCGGGGCTGCCCTGCCTGGTCCTTTTAGCAAGGAGATAGTTCAGGTTGCTATTATTATGTGCCTTAAATGCCCTTAAAATATCCTCCAGAATCTGTTGGAGCTCTTTGCTTTTTTATCTTACTGTTAATACTGCAATTTTATATTGTGTAGTAGAAGGGCTTTAATGTTATGTTATTTTTTCTTTATTTATTTGAAAAAGTTTTTTCTCTAGCATTTGTATAGTCATGGTCTTAAAAAAAAAATCAGCTCTTAAAATAGCCAGCTTTGGTAATATTTTCTTCCTTTTCAGACAAGAGGGGCTGCTTTTTTCATTATTGCTGTGATCTGCTTATTGCTTTTCGACAATGACGATCTCATGGCTAAAATGGCTGAACACCGTATCCTTTTACAGTAGATTGGAGTAATTCAGTCTTGCAGAAAAATAGAAGACTGGCAGAATGGGACAAGGAGGAGGATTGAATTAGACTGATCAGTCATGAATGAAACTTCATGCATTAATGAAGGTATTCAAATAATGAATAAATTATTCTAAATTAAATATTTTATAGCATTTCCATCAGTATCTTCTACAGGGACAGTGAAAGAATGTTTTAGAATGGCCAGGGGCTTAAAAAAATATTTGATTTGCCAGTCAACAGAATCACTCTGTTTGATCCCTTGTGACAAATTTAACAATTTAAATACTCAAGTTAGATGTCAGTTGCAATTATTAAATATAAACTTTCTTAAGATTTAATTAAAAAAAAATCTTTGACATCTTCTTGCCTGAAAGAAAAAACTGAAATTCCTAACCTGGTAATCACTCTCTTGCGCTAAACTGTTATTTCCCCTCATGAATAAATAAATGAAAAATCTTTTTAAAAAATTAAAATGAAATAAATAAACTGTTATTTCCAGTTCAGCTTCCACTCTTCTATAACCCCAACTTTCCGGTTTTGTTTTGTTTTGTTTTAAGATTTTATTTATTCATGAGAGACACACAGAGAGAGACACAGACAAGGGAGAAGCAGGCTCCCTGCAGGGAGCCTGACGTGGGACTTGATCCCAGGTCTCCAGGATCACGCCTTGGGCTGAGGGCGGCGCTAAACCACTGAGCCACCCCGGCTGTCCCCCAACTTTCCTGTTAAATATATATACTTATTTTCCTCTACAGACATACATGCCTTGTGCTCGGTTCAGCAGCATATAGACAGACATGCCTGTTCTTTTCTGTCCACACACCTCTTCCCACTCCATTTAGCTGACCTTGGAACACCAGTTCTAATTCCTCCTGTTACACTATCTGAAAGCCCATCAGTTAACTAATAACAGTGGGACTGCATCTCTAAGCTGCCTTCTTTGCTGAGGCTTACGTGGGCAGGACTTAGATTCAGGACTGATTTGAGATGTTCTGAAAAAGCCTTAGTTCCATGACAGTAATGGTCCAAGAAGTTTCCTTCCTCTGGTCCCTTTGTCCTGCTTACAACTGTACGCATACACTTTTGTCGGTTAACTACTAAAATTTAACAACTGTATCTTAAAGCACTATTATAATTGTTTTGGAGACAACAAAAGAAATACAGGCCATTCTAATTTATAAATCATGTCCCAGAATTAAATTTTTAATTGTTTTGTTTTTAAGGACAATAAATAATAAATTTAAGGGCAACCTCAAGTAAACAGGTTTGGGACCCCCAAACTAGCCTATAATAATGTAGCTAAAATTTTAGGAGAACTTAAGGATTCAAAGAGTTAATATTTGGGATTTTTTTTCCTTTATTGCAACTCACTTAGCTGAAGGACATCATGACAGTGCTCTAACTCACATGCTTTACACAGCCATTGCCTTCTTAGGTGTGGCGGATCACAAGGTATGTTCTTTTCTTTGTTCCTAGAATGATCAAGAGTAGCAACTATAACTTTAAAAGTTCTCTTAAGTTCGCAAATCGAACTCCAATAAAAAACTATATATTAAAAAAATAAAATAAGTTACCAGTAATTTACAGAACTGCGTGATACTTAAGTGGTTTAGTAATTTGGGATATGGAAGAAACATAATAGCTCCATTTTCTCCAAATATTATGTATTTAAGGATCGCATATTGGACTGTGTGTTTCTAATGAAACTTCTCTCATTTTACTCATAGGGTGGAGTGTTGTTGCTAGTACTGGCTTTGTGTTGTAAAGTTGGTTTTCATACAGCTTCCAGAAAACTCTCTATAGATGTTGGTGGAGCCAAACGTCTTCAAGCTTTATCCCATCTTATTTCTGTGCTTCTCTTGTGTCCATGGGTCATTGTTCTTTCTGTGACAACTGAGGTAAGAGGAATTTATCGGTAATAAGTAAAATGAATTGCTGTTACTTAAAAATTTTAGTTAACTACATTGTATTATACTTCACTTTAAGCTTGCAAGTATCTTAAATTATCTTGGCATTTTTTGTAATTGTTGAAAAATTTGGGAAGTAAATTTTATTGTTTAGAAAACACAAATCAAGTACTATTACATTTATATTTCCATTCCTGTGGCCCAAAGAAATCTGTTCAAGAAACTCTTGATTTATGGGCAGCCCCGGTGGCCCAGTGGTTTAGCACCACCTTCAGCCTGGGGTGTGATCCTGGAGACCCGGGATCGAGTCCCACATTGGGCTTCCCTGCATGGAGCCTGCTTCTCCCTCTGCCTGCCTGTGTCTCTGCCTGTCTCTCTCTCTCTCAGGAATAAATAAATAAAACCTTAAAAAAAAAAAAAAGAAAGAAAGAAATTTATTTAGTTTTTTGTTTTTTTTTTTTACTTAGATTTTATTTATTTTAGAGAGAATGAGCAAGCAGGGTGAAGAGCAGAGGTAAAGGGACAAGCGTACTCCATGCTGAGCCTGATGCAAGGCTCCCATCTCACACCTTAAGGTCACGGCCTGAGCCAAAATTAAGAGTCAGACGTTAACCAAGTGAGCCTCCCAGGCGCCCCTAAGAAAACCATTTAATATATACCATGTGTTACAGACAAGGATTGTGGGTCATCTGGTATTTATATAATTATTAAATCATAGTACTTTTATTTTTTAATACTTTAGGGATAACCGGGAAATGCACTAATATCCTACAGCTCTTATGTTTTGGCATCTTATGAATCATTGAATTAGAACATTTGTTTATCTATAAAGGGATTAACTAAAATGTAAGATGTGAACTTTATTCCTGTGCACTACTAACTATTTTTTTTCTTTTTTTTAATTTCTAGAGTAAAGTCGAGTCTTGGTTTTCTCTCATTATGCCTTTCACAACAGTTATCTTTTTTGTCATGATCCTGGATTTCTATGTTGATTCTATTTGTTCTGTCAAAATGGAAGTTTCCAAATGTGCCCGCTATGGATCTTTTCCCATTTTTATTAGTGCTCTACTTTTTGGAAATTTTTGGACACATCCAATAACAGACCAGCTTCGAGCTATGAACAAAGCAGCACACCAGGAAAGCACTGAACATGTCCTGTCTGGAGGAGTGGTAGTGAGCGCTATATTCTTCATTTTGTGTGAGCATTTTTCCTTAGGAAATTTAATCTCATGCATTTTGATGTTGAAATTATTTAATTTGGGAATTTCTTCAGTGCTTGTGTTTAGTGCTGACAGATACTGTGTTGGTTTTGGTAGGTTAAGCTTATAAAACTTTTGTAACTTTGTTGTTTTTTTCCCTTTTTTAAAAGCTGCCAACATCTTATCATCTCCTTCCAAGAGAGGACAGAAAGGTACCCTAATTGGATATTCTCCTGAAGGAACACCTCTTTATAACTTCATGGGTGATGCTTTCCAGCATAGTTCCCAATCGATCCCTAGGTTTATTAAGGAATCACTAAAACAAATTCTTGAGGAGAATGACTCTAGGCAGATCTTTTACTTCTTGTGTTTGAATCTGGTAAGATTTTTTATATATTAGTGACATCTTAACAGCTTAAACTTTTAATTTTGACAGTTCTGGTATAATTTTAGTGATTCCTAAATTTCTGATAGAGAGGGGCTAAAATTACATTTTCTCTCAGCGATGGGAAGATTTCAAGATTATATTCAACCTATTAAAAAAATGTTTACTTAGCAAACAATTTTTGAGGCATTTTAGATGCATTAGTTTAGTGTGCTATTTCAAATCAGTAAATATAGTAGCCTATAAAATTTTTATCTGCTTCTCATAGGATCTCACTATAGACTGGATGGATTGCTAACATTTTATATCCTAGTTTATTGAGTTCTACAGACATATAAATGAAACTATCTCCTTTTAAAGAATTTGTAAGATGAACATATTTGATTGAGCTTAATAGCTTGCAGTATATATGAAATGAAATTAAGTGTCACTTAATCTTCAAGTAAGGTTTGCATAATAGTTAAAATTCTCATGATTAAGTCCTGATAAATCTCTTGAAATGATATTTCCTAACACATTCCTCCCCTTTCTTTAAATTTATTTTAGCTTTTTACCTTTGTGGAATTATTCTATGGCGTGTTGACCAATAGTCTGGGTCTGATCTCAGATGGATTTCACATGCTCTTTGACTGCTCTGCTTTGGTCATGGGACTTTTTGCAGCCCTGATGAGTAGATGGAAAGCAACTCGGATTTTCTCCTATGGGTAGGGACACCGACCATCAAAGTGATATAACACAATGAAAAAATCCTAAGGACAGATTCCATCTTAGGGAATAAAATTTTATTACTTTTATTACAAATAATTTTTTAGAACTTTATTTTAAGGTGGCTATGCATGAAATATCCTTTCATTAACTGAATAATCAGTTTAACAGATATTAGAATCTTTGATTTGTACACAGAATTTTGATAAGACCTACCCTAAATAGATTTATAAACTTAGTTCTTTTCAACTGTTAATATTTTGAAAGACCAGTAAGCCAAAAATACAAATAATTTTGATGTAAAGCAGAATCTGTGGGCTGTGACAGAGATCAAAAGCTCATCCAGAGCTTAAAGAGAAGGAACTTCTTGTTAAGAAATTAGGAAAGGGTTTATGTAGGACTTTGATAAATATTTTAAATTGCAACAAATTTAAGTACAGAAAGACTCTTGCAGCATTAGTGTAGTGTTTAGGATCTTGGTTATCTTCTGATCGTATTTATGTACGTAGTTGAAAAATCTGAACTTAGTATACTCTTATGTAACATAATATTTATACTTTTAAAATATTTGTCATTTTTTTTTATAAAAATATATTCTACATTTTTAGGTATGGCCGAATAGAAATTCTCTCTGGATTTATTAATGGACTTTTTCTAATGGTAATAGCTTTTTTCGTGTTTGTGGAGTCAGTGGCTAGATTAATTGATCCTCCGGAATTAGACACACACATGTTAACAGTAAGTCCTTATTTTCCTGTTTGAATTTCTCTTCATATCCCCTATCGCCTTTTCCATGCTAAAGTTTAACTCTCTATAGTTATTGATCTAGGAAGGTTTTATTTTATTTTTTAATGTAAATTAACATCTTATATTTACATTTATACTGCTCTTAGAAATTAATCCTTTTCTCTAATATTTTCGTAGTAAGACAGTTAGATGACGATCTAAACCATACGGATTTCTTTCTGACTTATCAAATGCTTTTGTGTGGGACACCTGGGTGGCTCAGTCAGTTAAGCAGCATTCAGCTTAGGTCATGGTCTCAGGGTCCTGAGTTCCAGCCCCCATGTCAGAGCTCCCTGCTCAGCGGGGAGTCTCCTGCTCCCTCTCACTCTTCTGCTCCCCTTGATTGTGCTCTCTTGCTTGTGCACACACACTCTCTCTCAAATAGATGAATAAAATCTTTTAAAAATAATAAATAAATGTTTTTGTGTGAAGATGTGCTTTTTAAATACCTGAGGAAATTTACAAAATGTTAAAGATAGAATCATAAAAATATTATCATTTTAATGATAATTACCCTGTAGATTGTATTTCTGCTATAGCAGTCTGTAATGTTTTCCCTGTATTTCCAAACCTTTGCATGTGCTATTTCTTGTAGTTGGCCTGTCTTTCCCTCACACCTGCCTTTCAGCCTTCATCAGGACTTTGCCGATATGTCTCTGCTAGTGAGATACTTTCCATTAATCCCTTTCTTCCCTCTCCAGAGTTTGGAAGATTTCCCTTTCATACTATTTCCCTTGTGTCTTGCTTTTTCTCTTTTTTTTTTTAAGTAACATTGAGGTATAACTCCTCTGTCATTCTTCTACAGTTAAAGATGTAAGTGATCTCTTCACGACCTAAATTGTCTATCATTAACTCAAATTCTAGCATCTGGCTTATAGTAGGAAATCAGCAATTAATTGTTGAATAATTACAAGTAATTAGGAATCTGGTTGGTGGAAGCATGTATCAGTAAAATGCTTTAGATTATAGTTTAGAAATTTATTTTGAATTTTAAATGCTTACATCCTTGACCTTTAATATTTATTACAAAAATACTTGCCAAAAAATATATATTTGCACAGATGCATAAAGGTGCATGATTCATTGTGTCACTGTTCATTATGGTGAAAAAAATGTCCTAAAGAAAAGACTAGTTAAATCTGTCATTCATAGAATACCATGCAACCAATAAAAGGAATGGAGCATATCTATATATACTGGCATAAAAAGTACTTAAGAACTGTAGTTTTTAAAAATTCCAAAGCAATACTATAATGTGATGTGTTTTAAAAGGTTTTTATATATGTAGTTTAGTATTTGCATAGAAAATACGCCATTGTTTAAGTGACTAATTCTTGGGGGTTGGATTACAGGGGACTTGGCACTATCTACATGAAGTATTTGTTTAGAGGAGAAATATTTGAGATGATGGGGCCTCTATGCAGTATTTGATTTAATTCAAAATTCATTAACCATCTTCAAGTTCATAAAGCTAACTAAAGGGATCCCTGGGTGGTTTAAGCGCCTGCCTTCAGCCCAGGTCGTGATCCTAGAGTCCCAGGATCAAGTCCCACATCCTGCTCCCTGTGTGCAGCCTGCTTCTCCCTCTGCCTGTGTCTCTGCCTCTCTCCCTCTGTGTCTCTCATGAATAAATAAATAAAATCTTTAAAAATATAAAAAACTAAAATTTTAAACTCTGACAGACAAATGTTCTGAACCTCAGTAAGAAGGGTAAATCTCTTGTTTTACATCTTTGGAAATTAATTAGAATTATCTGTCCCCATTATTTTTATATATTCTTTTTATAAATCAAATGGGTTTCTCTAAAGGAGAAATTGTAATGTTTGTAAATTAAGTAACACCCTGAACCAACTATCCAAAATCATTTTATAAGAGAGGATAATTAAGAGTAAGTAACTTTGTTTATCCTTCAAGATGTTATTGTGGCATTATTAAATCAAGATAATGCCGTTCACTAAAAAATAAAGGTGAGGGACCCCTGGGTGGCTTAGCAGTTGAGCGTCTGCCTTCAGCTCAGGGCGTGATCCCGGGGTCCTGGAATTGAGTCCCACATTGGGCTCCCCACAGGGAGCCGCCTTCTCCCTCTGCCTGTGTGTCTGCCTTTCTCTGTGTCTCTCATGAATAAATAAAATGTTTTTAAAAAAAAAAAGTGAGGGCAGCCCGGATGGCTCAGAGGTTTAGCGCTGCCTTCAGCCCAGGGACCTGGGATCGAGTCCCACGTCGGGCTCCCTGCATGGAGTCTGCTTCTCCCTCTACTCCCCACCCCCCATCTCTCTCACAAATAAATAAGTAAAATCTTTTTTTAAAAATAAATAATTTTAAAAAGTGAAAGATTACTATTACATGTTTGTTTTTCCATTATACTTTCTTTTTCCTTTGGGAAATTTTACTATATTTAACAAACAATAAGGTAAGTATTTGGAATTGACTAGTTAGTAAATTATAGTCATTGTCTTACAAACAGAAATTTATCTGGTAATATAAATGAGATTTCAGTTACACTGCATACTTGGTCTACTAAGCAATACTTAAAAATTCTATTTAAATAGACAAAAGAGGGACGCCTGGGTGAGCCTTTGCCTTTAGCTCATGGCGTGATCCTTGAGCCTCAGGATCGAGTTCCGCATTGGGCTCCCTGCGTGGAGCCTGCTTCTCCCTCTGCCTGGTCTCTGCGTCTCTGGTGAAATAAATAAAATAGGGGATCCCTGGGTGGTGCAGCGGTTTGGCGCCTGCCTTTGGCCCAGGGCGCGATCCTGGAGACCCGGGATCGAATCCCACGTCAGGCTCCCGATGCATGGAGCCTGCTTCTCCCTCTGCCTATGTCTCTGCTTCTCTCTCTGTGTGTGTGTGTGACTATCATAAATAAATAAAAATTTAAAAAAATAATAACAAGCATTGTTTAAAAAAATAAATAAAATATTTGAAAAAATAAACAGAAGAAAAAAAATAAATAAACAGAAGAAAACTCTAGCATTAACTTACTTATTCACAAACTATGAACCAAGTGCATATTTTTAATCACTTGATTAAAGAAGTCCAAATTCCTCTACTTGTCAAAACTTTGGCACTTGAAAGTTAAAATGTTTCTTCCAAAATCTCCTTTTTAAAAATTTTGGATTTCATTATTGAACATAGTGAGATTTTACCAAAGATACTTGGAAAATTGTAAATAGAAACATGTAGATATATAGTAATTTTTTAAAAATTTATTTTTTAAATTACAAATTTAAAGGTTTTCTTTTCTCCTTTTACTAGCCAGTCTCAGTTGGAGGGCTGATAGTAAACCTTATTGGTATCTGTGCCTTTAGCCATGCCCATAACCATAACCACGGAGCTTCTCAGGGAAGCTGTCATTCATCTGATCACAGCCATTCCCACCATATGCATGGACACAGTGACCATGGGCATGGTCACAGCCACGGATCTACAGGCAGAGGCATGAATGCTAACATGAGGGGTGAGTCTTTGCAAATATTATCCTACTTTTCAACTGTTCTGAGTTGACACTGTCTTATTTGTAGTAAATATTAGGCTTCTGGTACAGTCTTATTTTTGAGAAACAATCTGTGGCTAAAAAGTATCTGAAGTCATCTGCAGAAAATGTTGACATCTGTTCTTAAATGTCAATTTTTAAACAGGTTATTGTATTATGGAGCCCTTTTCATAGTAACATTTGCATAAATATTATTTGGAAGGGAAACATTGTGTCATTGTGAACTTTCACTTGAAAAGAACTAGGAAATTTTTATTATACTGTAAAATATATAGAGGAAGTATTTATCACTTAT
Source organism: Canis aureus (assembly GCF_053574225.1). Lineage (NCBI taxonomy): Eukaryota > Metazoa > Chordata > Mammalia > Carnivora > Canidae > Canis > Canis aureus. The sequence goes on from NC_135615.1 coordinate 55,009,904, forward strand.
TGTGTTGAATTCTTTATCCTTGTTTAAGTAATTTGGGTAATGTCAAAATTTGACTCGTGTGATTTCTAGGAAAACCACACCATCATTAAAGTCACTTTTGTGTTAGAGTTGCCTATATCTTTCCTTTTTTACCACTATGCTGTGTATTCTTGAGAGCAGTGACCATGTTTTGTTTTGTTTTTGAAGTACCATCCCCTAGCAGAATCTCAGGTGTATAATAGGTACCAGTAATATTTATAAAATGAATAAAAGGACTAAATTAGATGTGCTTTAATTTTTAATGTTTTCATATATTTTACTCGTAGGTGTATTTCTACATGTTTTGGCAGACACACTTGGCAGTATTGGTGTGATCGTATCCACAGTTCTTATAGAGCAGTTTGGATGGTTCATTGCGGATCCCCTCTGTTCTCTCTTTATTGCTGTATTAATATTTCTCAGTGTTTTTCCACTGATTAAAGATGCCTATCAGGTTCTACTTTTGAGACTGCCACCAGAATATGAAAAAGAACTACATGTCGCTTTAGAAAAGGTATTGTGTGTAATTTATTTGCTATATATTTTCCTTTTAAAATAGCATTTGAAATTAAGTTGACCCAACTGGAAATGTGCAAAATATGAATTAAGATACAGTTAACGCTTGAGAATAAACAACAACAACAAAATGCATAAATTATAGGATTAACTAATAGGATCCCATTTCGTGATTAGAAAGTTACAGAATTAACACAACTAATGGTTTCATTTTTGCACAACAGTAAACAAATCAATTTTTTAAAAATTGGTGTCCAAAAAAAAAAAAATTGGTGTCCAGGTGCCTTAGACCCAGGGCGTGATCCTGGAGACCCAAGATTGAGTCCCACATTGGGCTCCCTACATGAAGCCTGCTTCTCCCTCTGCCTGTGTGTCTGCCTCTCTCTCTCTGTGTGTGTGTCTCTCATGAATAAATAAATAAAATACCTTAAAGACATTTTTTCTAAAAAATTGGTGTCCAGAAGCAGACCCAAGAATTTATGGAATTCAGTATGTAGCAAAGTTGGCATTTCATTTTTTTTATAATAAATTTATTTTTTATTGGTGTTCAATTTGCCAACATACAGAATAACACCCAGTGCTCATCCCGTCAAGTGCCCCCCTCAGTGCCCGTCACCCATTCACCCCCACCCCCCGCCCTCCTCCCCTTCCACCACCCCTAGTTCGTTTCCCAGAGTTAGGAGTCTTTACGTTCTGTCTCCCTTTCTGATATTTCCCACACATTTCTTCTCCCTTCCCTTATATTCCCTTTCACTATTATTTATATTCCCCAAATGAATGAGAACATATACTGTTTGTCCTTCTCCGATTGACTTACTTCACTCAGCATAATACCCTCCAGTTCCATCCACGTTGAAGCAAATGGTGGGTATTTGTCGTTTCTAATGGCTGAGTAATATTCCATTGTATACATAAACCACATCTTCTTTATCCTTTCAAAAGATGGCATTTCAAATCAGTGGGGAGAAAGGGTAGACCTAATTAACATTTCCACTTGGTGGGAAAGAAAAGCTGTATCTCGTTACCATCCAATATCAAAACATATTTCCAATGGACTAAATATGTAAGTGATAAAAAAAAAACCACTAAAATAAAATAGAATATTTTTAGTGTCATAGAGGCAGAAAAAGCCTTTTTGATAAGCTTGAATTGAAACTGGAAGCCAAGGGATGCCTGGATGGCTCAGTCGGTTAAGTGTCTGCCTTCAGTTTGGGTGGTGATCTCAGGGTCCTGGGATCAAGCCCCTTGTCCCTCTCCCTCTCAAATAAGTAAAAATCCTTTTTAAAAAGAAGAAAAGCTGGAAGCCAAAAAGGAAGGAAGAAAATCTACAGATTGGACTAGTTGAAACCTGTCCATCAGCAGAAGACTCCATTAACAAATAAGAAATACAGATCTTTGAGCTCGCTGAGTAGACACCATGAGCAAAACTCACCCTCCCAAGTTGAAAGAATTTATGTACCAGAAATTATCATTGAGATTAAGTGGTGGCAGACATGTCCAAGGAATATTGTGGGAATTCGATCCATTTGCGAATCCTGTGGATAGATGAATATATGTGTACATGGTAACTAGTGGGCCACAAAACAATATTGGAATGGTGGTGATATGAAGAAATATGTCAAGTCCTGCATTTTCATATTGAACTTTTTTGTTAAGTAAACTGTTGTAATAGTCAAAATGCTTTCTCAGGCATTCTGAACATAGAAAATTGAGTATTAGTTTGTACTCTAATTTTTTCTAACATAAACTGTTCTGGTTGAGACCAATTTGTTCCAAAGCTTTTATGCATTAATATAGAAACATCTGATTAGATATGAGGCATGGAAAGGATGCCTTTTTTCCATCTTTTAACGGAAGGATGAAGAACCTGCAAACCCAAGCAAGTTATTCTGAAACATTAATTTTCAAAACTTATGTAGTAGCTTTTGAACATAAATGGAAAATTTTTGAATACAAGAACAGAGGGGGAAGAAAAGTAAAAAAGGCAGACAAGGGGAAAATATTTGCAGCACGTATAAACGGGCAGAGACTATCCATAATTTTTTAAATCAAGAAGATACTTGTAGGAAAATGGACTAAGACTATAAACCAGCAATTCATAGAAAAAACAAATACAAAATAAATGTTTTTAGTTAGAAGTGTGCTGCATCTTTTTTTTTTTTTTTTTTTAAGATTTTATTTTTACAGGCACCTGGGTAGCTCAATTGGTTAAACCTCCAACTCTTGATTTTGGCTCGGGTCATGATCTCAGGGTCCAGGGATCGAGTCCCGCACTGGGCTCTGCACTCAGCAGGAAGGCTTCTTGAGATTCTGTCCCTCCCCTTCTGCCCCTCCCCCCACTAGCACACACATTCTTTCACATGCTCTTTTTCCCTCTCTCTCCCTAAAATAAGTAAATTTAAAATATATATATATATTTTTTAGGTAATCTCTTCACCCAGCATGGGGCTCAAACCTACAACCCCAAAAGATCAGTAGTCACAGGTTCGACTAACCGAGCCAGCCGGGAATCCCTGGGTAGCTTAGTGGTTTAGTGCTCGCCTTTGGCCCAGGGTGTGATCCTGGAGACCTGGAATCGAGTCCCACATCAGGCTCCCTGCAGGGAGCCTCTTCTCCCTGTGCCTGTGTCTCTGACTCTCTCTCAATCTGTGTCTCTTATGAATAAATAAATAAAATCTTTAAAGAAAAAAAAAAAAACGAGCCAGCCAGGCGCCCCCATTTTTTTTTTTTTTTAAGTAAGATTCACATCCAACGTGGGCCTTGAACTCAAGACCCTGAGAAAGAGAATTTGATTCTGTTTTTTTTAAGTAATCTATATACACAGTGTGGGCCACAGACTCACAGCCCCAATATCAAGAAATACATGCCTACCAATTAAGCCAGCCAAGCCCCCTTGCGTATCATGTTTAATTAGAATCTCCTAATGAGGGACACCTGGGTGGCTCCGCAGTTAGCCTCTGCCTTCGATTCAGGGCATGATCCCAGGGTCCTGGGATCGAGTCCTGCATCAGGCTTCTTGCATGGAGCCTGCTTCTCCCTCTGCCTCTGTCTCAGCCTCTCTCTCTGTGTGTCTCTCATGAATAAATAAAATATTTTTAAAAAAAGAAAAATGGCAAAAATTCTGTACTAAGTGCATTTTTCCCTATTATGTCATATTAATAATGCTCATACCTTTTTTTTTTTTCATATCTTTTTTTAATAGTGTGGTGTTACATTGTATGCCCTGCCTGTTACTTATTTTAACATTTCTAGGATCCCTGGGTGGCTCAGCAGTTTGGCACCTGCCTTTGGCCCAGGGCGCGATCCTGGGGTCCTGGGATCGAGTCCCGCATCGGGCTCCCTGCACGGAGCCTGCTTCTCCCTCCTCCTGTGTCTCTGCCTCTCTCTCTGTGTGTCTATCATAAATAAATAAATAAATCTTTAAAAAAAAAAAAAACATTTCTCCATTGTTAAACATGGAGGATATCTTTTGAACATGTTTACTCTGTATAGCCAACAATATATGAATGTGAGGAAACCAAGTAGTCCATTGAAAGTCTCCAATGTTTAGAAAAGGCAAAGTACCTCTTAAAGAGGTGAAAATGGGTATACAGGTATTGAGTGTGAAGACCTGTAACCCCTATTCATTTCTTATTCAGAGCTGTCTTCCCTGACCTCACCCCCAGTTCAAAATATACCTTTACTACAAACAATTTGTTGCTTTCATTTCTTTCTTCTTTGCTTCTTTGCTCTCCTTATTAACTTTTTAATCAGCTTAATATTGGTTCCTCGACCAAAAAGATTGCTTTGTGTTAATTAGCCTTTAAGTCCATTTACATTACCTCTACTTTTATTTGACAGATACAGAAAATTGAAGGATTAATATCATACCGAGACCCTCATTTTTGGCGTCATTCAGCCAGTGTTGTGGCAGGAACAATTCATATACAAGTGACATCCGATGTGCTGGAACAAAGAATAGTACAGCAGGTGATAATCTTTGTTTTTAAAGTAGTATCATTTGAGTTAATTCGCACATAAACTGGGACACATTATAAATTACACTGTTCAGTAATAATTTAACTGTTAAAAAAGGTCAATCTTTCAGCAGTGCAAGGATAATATAACATTTTTTATATATAGATTTGTTTTCTACCCAAAAATGGTTAAAATAAAATTAAGATTTAGTATTTAGATGATAAGCTTAAGTGGATGTAAAAAAATTTTGGTTATTCACCTTGGCTCCCTATCAATTATCCAGAAATAAATTACTATAAATACAGATCTAGATTAATAATAATCACTGTTCAAGTTGGCAACATATATGCTGTGATCGGAGGTAAGATCAAAACAGTTCCTGTATCCCTATTCTAAAACTACCAAATTGGAAATAAAGGCTATTTTCCTTTTCAACTTTGAATGTTCAGTCATTAATTTACTGGCCATCTGAAGGATTACATCTAACATTTGGCCAAGTAAATAATAAACTTACTTTGAGGATTATCTTTGACTATCTGTGGCTATAAAAAAAATGTGAGATCAGTTATTTAAGACATAAGCACTAAATCTATTAATCTAAATGCTTTAAAATGTATGGGTTTTTGTAACAGGTTACAGGAATACTTAAAGATGCTGGAGTAAACAATTTAACAATTCAAGTGGAAAAAGAGGCATACTTTCAACATATGTCTGGCCTAAGTACTGGATTTCATGATGTTCTAGCGATGACAAAACAAATGGAGTCCATGAAGTACTACAAAGATGGTACTTACATCATGTGAGATAACTCGAGAATTACCTCTGGGGTATGAACAATGAAGATTACTCGGTATTTATAATTTTGCCAGAAGGAAGAAGATTGCACATAATTGTACAGAAATATTTTGCTGTATTTGAGAAATATTCTAAAGCTCCCTACTATTGGATCAAGGAATTTTTCTTAAAGGAAATTTAAATACAGAATGAAGCATTAATAGTACAAGTAAAATAATTACTTGAATTATGTGTATAAACGGAACCTTAAAATTTGAGGAATGTGATATATCACAGCATCTTCAAAATGAACCTACAATGATGGATTCTAGTGAAGACCAAAATTACTTCTGCGTGTTTACTTTCTGTCAGAAAGCATCTCCATTGTAAATAATGTATTTTCATGTTTACTACAAAGACCCAAATGAAAAATTTTTAGTCAAATTTTTGAATAGTCCTAGGATAAAATAGGAATAAAAGTTCTATATTTATGGATTTTCTGTATATAAAACTGGTTTCTAATTATAACGTAAATACATTAAGTAAAAGCTGTATTGCCACTTTAAATGTAAACTAAGTTATTTGGGAGAAACCAACCACTGAAATGAGATAAGCAGTGAGAATAGGGAAATATAACATTATTGATGTATTACAAAAACCAACCACTCTGTAAAATAAATTTTTTTACTTTTGGTAATATTTGCAAATGAATAATTACTTTATTAGGTAAAGAACTTATACTAAGTGGTGTGTATGTTATTCAATCACTTGTCTTCTTCCTCTGAAGTAGAATATTCCATTTCTTGTGCATCTGCCATTCCAAGTTGCTTGTCAAGCTGGTATCCAAGCAATGCTAGGGTTCTCTTTTCATTTAGCTCCATATTTTGTGGAACAGCCAGTTGAGAGAATCATAAATAATTGTCAACTCATATTTGAATTTTCTGCCTTTAGACCTAATTTTTTGAATTTCTGGAACATGTAGATCTATAAGAAGTATCAAAGAAAGGTAGTTATTTTTAAATTTAGTAAGTAAATCTTGTCCATTAGTAGTTGGGCACCATGAAATCAAGATATTTTACCCTATTTTTTCATTTCCAATTTAAACTGAATGTATAGTCTGAAAAAACTATGATAAATAGATATAATATATGCAGCTTTATGAACACCAAAGAATGTTATTCAAAAGAAAACTTTTGAATACCTATTTATAAGCATTTGAATATTTTCATTCTTATAATAGGAATTTTGATAAGTAGGATGAATTAATTTTAGTATGTGTACTATTTTTTTAACTATACCACATGGCAAACATGTATTGTAAATCATATTTTTATCTTAATAATTTTAATATGTGAGAGGTTTCAGAAATTTGTTATAAGTTATTTTGATATTCTTTGTCTTTACACATTTTCTGGTCCAGAATCTTCAATACATATTAAAATTTTTTGAGTGGTGGGAAACTAATTGCATATTGATGTTTTAATGCAACTTTGATATGTTAAAAAAAATTTAAGTAGATAGATACAATAAATATTGTTCCATTATTAAAATTGTCATTTCCTAGGAGGCGTATAACAACAGAAAAATTACTCTGATGAGAGAGAAGGCGAGACATAGGGCAGGGGCTGAAGGGAATGGAAAATAGGGAAACCAGTATTAAGAGTACCAGGGTATAGGTTCTAGCCCATACAAACATTATGACTTTAGGCAATTCATCTTCTCTGGGTATCTTTTTTTTTTTCCTTGTACATAAAATGAGAATAAAATCTGCTCCAGTTCATAGAGCTATGAGGAGCAGAAGGAATAATGTATGTGAAATGAATTGGAAGTTCTTGAAAAGGACTGAATAAAGTTGAGGAATTATTATTCTAAACCTGCCTTCAAAGGTAGCTTTCATTAATTTGCCTATGTTTTCCTATTAAAATCAGCATCCCAAAAGATAATACTGCATGTTAAATGTATAAATAAGTTCAAAATAATACCTAAAACAGCAGCCTGTTCAACAGTTTATTCACTCCAAGAAGGGTAGTAATGAAAAAAAAAAAAAGAAGAAGAAGAAGAAGGGTAGTAATGGTTGTTTACTATACCTATAAATTTTTCTCCTCTCCTTTTCTCTCCAGCCATTGTTTTCCCCATATTACCATTTGGGAACTCCAGATTGGTAATTTCTGCTTAGAATTGATTTTATATATGTTATAATATACACTCATTGTTACTTGTGCTTAATAATCAAACTTTAAACTTTCCTAATTTCAATGGAATAATGAAGCTATATATAATTAGATCTCTCTAAGGATTCTGGTTTTACTTTAAATTTAGATTATGTGGGACGCCTGGGTGGCTCAGTGGTTGAGTGCCTCCCTTAGGCTTAGGGAGTGATCCTGGGGACCTGGGATCAAGTCCCACGTCGGGCTCCCTGCATGGAGCCTGCTTCTCCCTCTGTCTGTGTCTCTGCCTCTCTCTCTCTCCCTGTAATGAATAAATAAATAAAATCTTTAAAAAAACATTTATAAATGCCTTAAACCCTTTGATTCTGAAATCCTGCATGCTACAATATATTCTTCATATTTATTTGCACATATGCAAAATAGCATTTGTGCAAAACTATTCATATCAGCAGTCTCTAAAAGCAAAACATTGGAACCAACCTAAAAATGACAGAGGCAGAGACACAGGCAGAGGGAAAAGCAGTCTCCATGCAGGGAGTCTGATGTGAAACTCAAACCCAGGACCCCGGGATCATGCCTCCAAGCCAAACACTCAACCACTGAGCTGCCCAGGTGCCCCGAAATTGGATTTTTTAATCAAAAATTTTTCTTTACTTGTTCCTTGTATCCACAGTACAGTTTCTGAGGGAAATGACTGATATAACATTTTCTGCATATACAAATTCAGTATTCTGTTATGTTTTTTTTCTTCTCTATGTTGCGGTACACTTAGGCACACGATGAAATACATTTAAGCGCTTAGTTCAGTGAAGTGAGGATATAAAACAGCCGGAACTCCGTGCAGGTGGGAGTATGAAATGAGGCAACCACTCTGGAGAACTCTTAAACATGTGTACCCTGTGACTCCACAGTTCTGCTCCTAGGTATTTAGTCACGTTTACCCAAGACATGGAAAGGTGTGTCCACAAAAAGACTTGTACAAGGATGTACATAGTCGTGATAGCCAAAAACCAGAAGCAACCCATGTATCCATCAATAAAAAGTAAGTTGCAGTGTATTCATAATCGAACACTACTCAGATTTTTTAAAAATTACTGTTTCAAAAGTACAGGTAAATCTCAAAAAACATGTCAAGTGAAAAAAGCCAGACTCCTGAAATCCAAGAACATAGACTAATATGTAGCGCTAGAGCACAGAATGCTGACGGTTTAAGTCGGCAGTCTCTAGGGTGGGTCTTTCTAGGCTAAAGTCAAGGTGCTGCGGGACTGTGTTTCCTTCTGGAAGTTCTGGAGGACAGTCTACGTCCTGGCTCATTCAGAGTGTTGGCCAAACCCAGTGCTTGTGCTTGTAGGACTGAGGTCCCCTTTTGTTCGTGTTCCCAGGGTCTAGAGGCCGCCTGCATTCCTTGGCATCCTCCGTCTTCAAAGCCGGCAGCTGTGGGTCCCGTGCTCCTCCTACCTCAAGCCCTGTTTCCTTGCCCACGGTTCCATCTTCCTCTGATGCACCTTTCTGGCCCCTCTTCCACTTCTAAGGACTCGTGGTTCTATGAGGCCCATCCAAGTAATCCAAGATAATGTCCCTATCTCAAGGCCACCAAAGCCCTTTTGCCATGTAACCTATCCAAAGGTGTGTTCGTATCCGCAGGTTGTAGGCATGGCAAAGACATCTTGAGGGCCAGTGGCTCGTTAATCTGCCTACTACGTGGCTGCCTTGGGGAGACCGAATTTATTGCAAAGGGGCTCTTTTTGAAATGATGGGAATGTTCTATGTCTACATCTAACATAGGTATATAATTGTCAAAATTTTTTAAATTATAATTTAACTTACTGCATTTTCTTTAAATGTTCTTATAACTTGCTAGTGATAATTATTTTTTTAAGAGGAAATTTTTTTTTAAGATTTTTTTTTTTAATTTATTCATAGAGACACAGAGAGAGAGAGAGAGGCAGAGACACAGGCAGAGGGAGAAGCAGGCTGCATGCAGGGAGCCCGACGTGGGACTCAATCCTGGCTCTCCAGGATCACGCCCTGGGCTGCAGGCCGCACTAAACCACTGTGCCACCCGGGCTGCCCGTGATTGTTAATTTAGAAGCTACTATATACTAGGCACTGAAGAAGCAGTTTACATAACCATTTCCCAGCACTCTGGCGTTATCACAGCCTGGGTGTGTATCATCACATAACTGCACAGCCCCGGTGGCTCAGCAGTTTAGCGCCGCCTTCCACCCTGGGTGTGACCCCGGAGTCCCGGGATGGAGTCCCACGTCGGGCTCCCTACATGGAACCTGCTTCTCCCTCTGCCTGTGTCTCTGGCTCTCTCTCTCTCTCTCTCTCTCTCTCTGTGTGTGTGTCTCTCATGAATAAATAAATAAAATCTTAAAATAGGGTAGATGACAGCTCCTTCCGGCCTCTGTCCCAACGGGAAAGCAGTAGTTACCGGGCATCGGTAACAGGGAAAAGCCAATGAAGAGATGCATGTCAGGAGAAAGATGAATGAACTAATGCTCTGGGCTCAGAAGAGGAAGAAGAGTCTCCCGAGAAGATTAGAAAAGCTGGGGACGCCTGGGTGGCTCAGCGGTTAAGCGCCTGCCTGTGGCCCAGGGCGTGACCTGGGCTCCCCGGATCAAGTCTTACGTCGGGCTCCCTGCATGGAGCCTGCTTCTCCCTCTGCCTGTGTCTCTGCCTCTCCCTCTCTGTCTCTCATGAATAAATATATCAAATCTTTTTTAAAAAGAAAGAAAAGCCTTTATGGAGGAGGGGGCATAGGCTGTTAACAACCAGGGGGAAAAGCCCGCGGGTCAGGTGAGGTTGAGCTCCACTGGTCCCCGCGCCTCGCGGCCTACGCCAGGACAGCTCACGCTGGCTTTGCTCCCTCGGAGCCCCCCAGGGCGGCGGGGGCACCTCCCGGCTGCTCCCACCTCCGACTCCAGCAAAGAGCCGCTGTGGAGGTCGCTGGGCGCCTGGAGGCCCCAGGTGGTGCACGAGCCCTCGGCCACCAGCGTGCAGAGCCCGGCTCCGCTGTCCACACCACACGGGAGTGCTGCGCCTCGACACCCCTCCCTTCCTTCTTGCCCTTTGACCCGTCTGATCCGTTTCTGTTCTCTTGCCCTCGCTCAGCACCCTGCGCCCACCAGGAGCAGGGGAGCCAGGCCTTGGGGGTGTCCGGCCTGCTCAGTCCCCGAGCGGGCGGCTCTCGATCTCAGGGTCACAAGTTCGAGCCCCAATCTGGGTGCAGAGATCACTAAAAAAAATAACAATAACAACGTTAAAAATGAAAATTAATTAAAAAATAAATAGGATTGGGATCCCTGGGTGGCGCAGCGGTTTGGCGCCTGCCTTTGGCCCAGGGCGCGATCCTGGAGACCTGGGATCAAATCCCACGTCGGGCTCCCGGTGCTTGGAGCCTGCTTCTCCCTCTGCCTATGTCTCTGCCTCTCTCTCTCTCTCTCTGTGACTATCATAAATAATAAATAAAAGAAAAAAAATAAAATAAATAAATAGGGTTTGTAACAAGGTTTCTCAATGCAGGATGGTTAGCCACAAGCTACTTCACCCCGGGACGGTTGGGGTGCAGCTGACTCCCAGTGGGTGCGAACAACCACCACAAGGCCGAGGACCCAGTTCCCCTTGTAGCAGCGGGGATCAGTCACTGCAAACAGCCTCCTGCTGAGAAGCCTCTTGCAGGACAGCCAGCCCAAGAAAAGTTGAAATACATATCGACCACACTCTAAATAGAACAAAAACTGTTTTTCACTGCTTTCTCAAGTACCAGTTGTGTCACCCTCTTCCTCTGTAAACATATCGGGGTGCTCCCCAGGCCCCCAGGCCCACACTCCCACGCACAGCAGGGCGGGAGTAGAAGCAGAGGGGTCTCCAAGCTTCTTGCTCTCTCAACACAGCAACCTGTTACCTTTTTTCTGTAAAGATTTCTGTAAAGTCCCAGAGCCTGAGCGCCCCAACTGGTGAAGGGCATTGGGGATCCCTGGGTAGCTCAGTGGTTTAGCGTCTGCCTTTGGCCCAGGGCGTGATCCTGGAGACCGGGATCAAATCCCACATCAGGCTCCCTACATGGAGCCTGCTTCTCCCTCTGCCTGGGTCTCTGCCTCTCTCTCTCTCTCTCTGTGTGTCTCTGTCTCTCATGAATAAATAAATAAAATCTTAAAAAAAAAAAAAGATTTAAAAATTCTTAAAGTTCCAAGAGGGGAAAGCACAGCAAGATCCAGAGAAGCATCCTCCTGGGCTTGCCCCCTGAAACCGGCCGCCCTGAAGCTAGGGGCTCCCAGGACTTGCCACTTTAGGGAGCCAAGAATTTTCCTTTGTCATTTAAGCCAGTTGCCCTGGGGCCCTTATCACAGGGGAGCTCCGGTGCAAATGCGCTCTTGGTTTTTTAAACCCACGTCCCCCTCCTCCCCCGACCCCGCCTGTGACAAAGGAGGGAGGGAAGAAGAGAGGCTGCTGAGAGACAGAAATCTTATCTAATCCAATCATGTATTGTAAGACTTTATCTTCACATCTGCAAGAATGTGCACCTTGACAGCGGTTATCCCACGACATAAAACATAGTGACAACTAAAAAAAAAAAAAGTATTGGTTGTACAAACTTGACTTATTCATAGTTTGAAATAAAAAAAGATTTAAAGATTCTTTTAAAATGTCTGTACTTCTGGAGGTGCCCAAAGTGGCTCAATTAGGCGGTTAAGCAGCTGACTCTTGGTGAGAGCTCAGGTCGTGCTCAGTGGGGAGTCGGCCTCCCCTCCTTCTCCCCCTGCTACTCTCTCTCTCTCTCTCTCTCTCTCTGCCTCTCTCTGAAATTAAATAGATAATTTTTTTTAATGTTTTTAAATAATACAACTGGGTGCCTGGATGGCTCAGTCAGGGAAGAAGCGTCTGCCTTGGGCTCAGGCCATGACCCCAGAGCCTTGTGATCGAGGCCCGGCCCACATCCAAGGCCCACATCCGGCTCCCTGCCCAGCGGGGAGCCTGCTTCTCCCTCTCTCCCCATCAGGCTCCCTTCCTCTGTCTCTCTCTCAGATAAATTAAATCTTTTAAAATAATAATAATAAAACTTAAAAAAAAAACATTTGTACTCTTTTATGTGCAGAAAATATTTTTAAAGGACACCCAAGAGCCTTTTACTGTGGAGGAGTACTTAATTTTTATTGTATAACCTCCTTAACTGTGGTTACGTGTAGCATCTAAAACCAGGAAGAAAGAAAGAAGAAAAAAAAAGAAAGAAAGAAAGAAAGAAAGAAAGAAAGAAAGAAAGAAAGAAAGAAAGAAAGAGAAATTAAGAAAGGAAGGAAGGAAGGAAGGAAGGAAGGAAAGAAAGAAAGAAAGAAAGAAAGAAAGAAAGAAAGAAAGAAAGAAAGAAAGAAAAAGAAAGAAAGAAAGAAAGAAGAAAGAAAGAAAGAAAGAAAGAAAGAAAGAAAGAAAGAAAGAAAGAAAGAAGAAAGAAAGAAAAAAGAAAAAACTGCTATCAACAATTCAAGGGACAGTGGTAAGAGCTAGCTCAGGGGTACGCCCGCTGTGCAGTGGCTGGCTCAGTCGGTGGAGTGTGGACTCTTCCTCTCTGGGTGGTGACTTCCAGCCCCAGGGTGGGCCTGCAGCCTACTTTAAATAACAAAAAAAAAGGCAAGTATACACTAGCTGTACCAATGGAACCCTGTCCCACTGAAGAAATTGCTTCATCATGCATTCCCAGGGTCCTTTTCACTTCTATCTCCATCTCTGTCTTAGTGGGAATATCCCTGATTTTCAGCCACCATAACCACTCCCTCCCTTCAATGTGACCCTTTCTCCAGTTACATATGTGCGAGTATTCATTTATCTGTTTATTTTTAAAGCAGATAGAAGTTCATTGAATACACCACAAGGGACAAGTGGGCAGGACAGCAGAGTCTGCTATGCCTGCTTTTAGAAAGTCAAATTGAAAAAAAAAAAAGAAAAAAGAAAAAAAAAGTCAAATTGGGGTAATCCCTGGGTGGCTCGGTGGTTTGGCATCTGCCTTCAACCCAGGGTGTGATCCTGGAGTCCCAGGATCGAGTCCCACATGGGGCTCCCTGCATGGAGCCTGCTTCTGTCTCTGCCCATGTCTCTGTCTCTGTCTCTCTCTCTCTGTGTCTCTCATAATAAATAAAATCTTTTTAAAACATAAATAATAAATAAATAGTCAAATTGTTCTTTAAAATATTGAACAAAATGGACCTCTCCTTGTGCCCCATTTCTGCTCTCTAAAAGGAACAGCTTTCTATTCCTAACTGCAATTTGCCATTGCAAATTAACTGCATTAATCTCAATATTATCCTTACACTGCTATTTTGGGGGATACACAGGTATTTTTTTAAGATTTACTTATTTAGGGATCCCTGGGTGGCGCAGCGGTTTATTGCCTGCCTTTGGCCCAGGGCGTGATCCTGGAGACCTGGGATCGAATCCTACATTGGGCTCCCGGTGCATGGAGCCTGCTTCTCCCTCTACCTATGTCTCTGCCTCTCTCTCTCTCTGTGTGACTATCGTAAATAAAAAAATAAAATAAAATAAAAAATGATTTACTTATTTATTTAAGAGGACAAGGTGAGGGGGTGGGGAGCAGGGAGCCACACCGCCCCGGGGCTCCGGGGCTGCATCCCAGGACCCTGAGACCATAATCTGAGCGGAAGGCAGCCGCCTAACCGACTGAGCCACCCAGGCACCCCTGGGACGTACAGTTTTTAAAGATTGCCCGCTAGCTCCTTGCAATGGAAGATGAGGGTTTGGCGGTTTTACACCACACCGGCACACAGGCACGTCCATAGGCATCCCTCTCTCTCTTTCCTCGCCTTCCCAATACAAGTTGAATCATAGTTTTTGGTTAACTCAATATTCAGTGTTCCTCTTATTGTGACTGTGTGTAATTTACCACAGTGCCCTATGGACCCTATTAGGACTACATTCCCATCTTTTCTTTTAACAACTTCTAGCTTGACTATCGCTGTGTCTGTTCTCATTTGCTTAGTGTTTTTCTGTGCCTGCTACTAATTCATCTCCAATTTACCAGAAGTGTAAATCTCTGCTCACTACCTTCAAATACATCAGATGATAAATTAATTTCTTTCTTTCTTTTTTTGCTTGGAGAGTGTCCCCTTTAGAGCCCACCATCCTTGTTCTACTCCACCATGGCCTGACCTAGCTTGAGGCCTAATAGATTTTATGTATGTATGTATGTATGTATGTATGTATGTATGTATTTAGAGACCATGCCTGCGTGCAAGCAAGGGGATGGGCAGAGGGAGAGAGACTGTGCACTGAGCGGGATCCTCATGCAGGGCTCCATCCACGACCCCAGACCCGGACCTGCGTGGAAATCAAGAGTCCACCGCTTAACTGACCAAACCGTCCAGGCGCACCGAGGTCTACTGGAAAGAGCCAGGCTGGGATCCTCAAAGTCTTTGGAATTTCTTTTGCCTTCCTGCTGTGTTTTAGATCCCACATCGAACTCTTTTAATTTTCCTCCTTGTTTCAGAAGACTACACACCAATAATTTCCTAAGAAAAGGTACAGGGGCGGTAATGTTTTAGATGTTGTAAATCTGAACACGACTTTATTCCATGTTGTGATTATTGGATGGTTTGTCTGGGTACAGAATTATAAACTAGGGATCCCTGGGTGGCGCAGCGGTTTAGCGCCTGCCTCTGGCCCAGGGCGTGATCCTGGAGACCCGGGATCGAATCCCACGTCGGGCTCCCAGTGCATGGAGCCTGCTTCTCCCTCTGCCTATGTCTCTGCCTCTCTCTCTCTCTCTCTGTGACTATCATAAATAAATAAAAATTAAAAAAAAAAAAGAATTATAAACTGAAAATCATTTTCCCTGAGAATCTTCTAGCTTTCAACCTTACTATTGAAAATCTAATTCCATTCTGATTCTGGATCCTTCGTATATGCAATCTGACTTTGTTTCCTTTTAGGTTCTTTCCTTTATTCTTAATGTTATATATCAGCACAGCACAGTGTGTCATGGGATCTATCATTTGTTCATTTATTTTGTGAAAAGCTCAGACGTGAATTCATGAAACTAATGTTCTTTGGGTCTGGGCAGTTTTCTGGTATTATGTATTTAACGGTATCCTCTGAATTTTCTCTGGTCTATTTTTCTTGAACTATTAGTTGTGTGTTAGACATTGTGGAATGAGCTCTAATTTTCTTATTTTTTCTATGGTCTCTTTGTCTTTTTATCTTTTTTTCTGGGAACATTCTTTTCTTTCAAACTCCCTGCCTTTTTAATTTTTGCTGTCATATTTCTAAGTTCTGGGGCTCTTTTATAAACTTGCTTATAGGTGAATTATTTTTATTTTTCTGATGATATGGGTTGTAAGTTATTTTTATTTTTTAGCTTTCTACTCCTTGAATTGCTTGTTCACGGAGTTTCTTTTTTTGTTGTTTTGGTCTCTTTCAAGTTGGACCATTTCCTCATATGTCTGGTGCTCACTGGCTGGCCATTAAGAGTGAAGAGTAAGATGCTAAAATGTTGATCAGAAGCTCAGGGTCAGTGTGCAAGCATGTCAAGTAGTGAGTGTTGTTTTCAGGGTGACCGAACCATCTCTTCATCTCTTTGCACACCCTAACCATCAGTATTTTTGCGACTTTTTTGTGGGGCTGGTCCATTCCCCAGGGAATCATGCTCTTACCTCATTTTGGAGGATATAAGCTTAGCTACCTGCATTTAGGGGACTGAGTGGGAGAAAGAAACTGAAGGACTCACCATTTGGTATCAAAAAATTTTATTTCAGGGGATCCCTGGGTGGCGCAGAGGTTTGGCGCCTGCCTTTGGCCCAGGTTGTTAACCATGGAGACCTGGGATCAAGTCCCATGTTGGGCTCCCGGCATGGAGCCTGCTTCTGTCTCTGCCTCTCTCTCTCTCTCTCTCTCTCTGTCTATTTCTATCATGAATAAATAAATAAAATCTTAAAAGAAAGAAAGAAAGAAATGTTGTTGTCACATTTAAAAAAAATTTTTTTCAGGGGCTCCTGGGGGGCTCAGTGGTTGAGCATTTGCCTTTAGGTCAGGGCATGATCCCAGCGTCCCGGGATCAAGTCCCACATTGGGCTCCATGCATGGAGCCTGTGTCTCTGCTTCTCTCCGTGTGTCTCTCATGAATAAATAAATAAAATCTTAAAAGAAGAAAAATTTTATTTCATCCTCATCTTGCCTGGTGTCTGAATCCAGAGTTCCTTTAGTTCAGCATCCCTGAACATAAACCTCCAGTTGTCAGCTGGGACCAGAAAGAGGCCACACTCTCACTGCACTCAGATGTGCAGGAGAGAAGCTACTAATTCTGTTTTCAGCTCCACCTACAACCGCCAATTTCATAGGCTCCTGGTACCTCCAGTTCCTGAAATGTGTGCTTCTTGGGTTTCCACTGCCAGCTTAGATTTCAACTTTCTTGGGCTGTCTGCTACTTCCATTACCCCTTATTGAGTTGCTTTTCTGCTTCCAAAATGTTGCCTTTAGTGTCTCCTTCCCTATCCTTGCGAGTTACCCATTTTTCTTAAATCCCTTTACTTTCTTCGGGGAGAAACCAAGCCGACATGTACATTCAGTCTGTCATGGTACCCACTGCTCCCTCCGTGAAACTTGGCCTTCTCTCTTCTGGGACACCACTGTTTGATCTCCTAACCTCTCTGATCTTATTGCCCAATTTTCTTAACTGGCTTCTCTTATTTTTCAATCTTTACACATGGAGGGCCCCAGGGCTTGCTCCTGGTGTGTAGGCTTCTTTACATTCCTTCTCTAGATGACCTCCCTCTGTGTAGGGATTTAAATGCCATCTACAGGTCTACAGCCATTAGCTCCCACCCTGAGTCGGCCTGGTGGACATCTCCTCTTGCATATCTTTAAGCATTCCAGATGTAGCGCAATTCTTGATCTCCTACCCACAACCTGCTACCCATTAAAAGCTGCTCATCTTTAAGTGGGCAGTCTTTCTGTTTCAGTTACTCAGGCCAAAACCTGAGTTATCGCTCCCAAGTATGCAAGCCACCAAGACCCAACAAATCTACCTCCAATATTTATCCAAAATCCATCTCTTTCTGTCTCGTGCTACTAGTACCCATCCAAGCCATCATCTATTGCCTAGTCAGCTGTGATAGACTCTTCAGGGCTCCTCTTGCTCCCCCCGCCCCCAATCCACACACATCGTCTCTACAGAAACCCTAAAGTAATTCTATTGAAGGATGATTACACCACACCTTGGCTTGAAACCCTCCAAAGGCTTCCAAGGCACTTCCATAGCCCAAACTCTTTACCTTGGTCTACAAAGACTGGTAGAATTTTATTTTTTCCAATTTCTTCAATCTCACTTCTACTCTGTCCTCTATACGTCTAGCCTTACTGGCTTTGCTGAACACGACAAACCCATTCCTATTGCTAGGTTTTCACAGCTATTTCCTCTATTGGGAATGTTCCCTTTTTTGTCATTTAAGCCTCATGTTAAGAGGAGTTACATCACTTTCCCAGACTGTCCTAACCACCAAGTCTAAGGTAGCTACCAAGTGACTACAACCCTCCCTTCATTCTCTGTCTAACCCTTACTAGCATCTGGCTTTTTTTTTTCTTTCTTTCTTTTTTCCCCCACTCTGCTCACTTCTTTCTCCTACTGAAATATAAGGTTTGTGAAAGTGAGGATCCCTGTTTTGTTCAGAGCTATATTCCTAGCACTTAGAACAGGGCCTGGTATGTAGTTAGCGCTATTGGCCACAGGAGAGAACATTGAGTTTATTGACTTCACATTGAGTAGTTCATTGAGGAGAAAGTCACACAACTTGTTTTTATTTTTATTTTTTTTTTATTTTTTATTTTTTTAAATTTTTATTTATTTATGATAGTCACAGAGAGAGAGAGAGGCGCAGAGACACAGGCAGAGGGAGAAGCAGGCTCCATGCACCGGGAGCCCGATGTGGGACTCGATCCCGGATCTCCAGGATCGCGCCCTGGGCCAAAGGCAGGCGCCAAACCGCTGCGCCACCCAGGGATCCCACACAACTTGTTTTTAAATATTTTATTTATTTATTAGGAGAGACACATACAGAGAGAGAGAGAGAGAGGCAGAGACATAGGAAGAGGGAGAAGCAGGCTCCCTGTGGGGAGCCCAATGTGGGACTCGATTCAGGGACTCCAGGATCACACCCTGAGCCAGAAGGCAGACGCTCAACCGCTGAGCCACCCAGGCATCCCTAGTTTTTAAGTGTTATAAAGAAAGGGGGTGATCATGGTACTTAGGCTAATTAAGCATCAAAAACTATCATACCAAATAGAAATGAGTCTATAGATGTGTACATAGTTGGCAAGATTTCTCAAGTTTGGCACTTGTACACTATCGACATTTTGGGTTGGGTTATTATTTGTGTGTACTTGGGAGGGTGGGAGCTATCTGATGCATTGTAGGAAGAGCCATGGGAACCATTCCAGATTAAAGGAAGCTAAGTGTAACATCTGGCCCTAGACTGCATCCTGCCCTGGAGGAGGGAAAATATTATGAGGGGTCTTATTAGATCAACTGACAAAACTGCAGTATAAACTAAGTTGCATGAAATACTGTAATAACGTAAACTTATTAAGTTAATAACTATTGTGGTTATGTAAGAGAATATATCCTTTTCTTATAGGCAGTACACACTAAAGAATTAAGGATAAGGATATCCTTAATAATTAAGGATAAAGGGCCATAAGTACATCAACTTACCCTCCAATGTTTCAGGAAAAAATTAATTTTAATTTAATTTTTTAAAAAGATTTTATTTATTTACTCATGAGAGACACAGAGAGAGGCAGAAACACAGGCAGAGGGAGAAGCAGCTTTCCTGTGGGGAGCCGGATGCAGGACTTGATCCCAGGACCCTAGCGTGACACCCTGAGCTGAAGGCAGATGGTCAGCCACTGAGCCACCCAGGTGCCCCCAGGAAGAAAATTTTTATAGACAGATGTAGATATTTATATACAGAAAGAAGTAAATGATGGAGCCAATGAGGTAATATGTCAAGCATACTTGAATCTAGGCAAAAGGCATACGTGTGTTATTCGTAGTATTTTTGTTTGCAACTTCCCTAAGTCTGAAATCATTTTCAAATACAAAGCTAAAACAAAAGATTGGCTTTGGGAAGCAACTGGATTAAAGTAACCTGTCAGGTTAAGAAGCTGACAATATTCTTAAGAGGCCATTGGTGTTGTGGAAACATCAGGGAGCCAAACAGCAACTGAAGTTCATTTCCCGTGTTACTAATTTGTGACCCTGGGAAAGTCACTCAGAGCCGCCCTGAGCTCTGGTCCCTCACCCAGAGGGCTGCTGCTGAATGTACATTAAATCAGCCTTTCCTGCTACATGCCAGGCACAAGAGGAAAGTGTGTAACAATACGTCGCACTGGGGGCGCCTGGGTGGCGGGGGCCGGGGATCGAGTCCCGCGTCCGGCTCCCTGCAGGGGTCTCTGCCTCCCTCCGTGCCTTTCATGAATAAATAAGTACACTCTTAAAAAAAAAAAAAAAAAAGTAAACTCTTAAAAAAAAATACGTAGCACTGCTCCTCAGATTCTCCACGTCGGGCCGCGCGGCCGTCACTCTCCTTCGCAGGACAGCAGCCCACGGCGAGGGCCCCAGGCGGCCGAGCCCCGCGCAGGTGCACCTGCAGCGCCCCTCCAGGTGGCCGCGCGGCCGCCCCGCCCGAAGCCCCGCCCACCCGAAGCCCCGCCCCGCCGAGGCCCCGCCTCCTCGCGAACGTCCCCGCGGGGTCGCCCAGGAAACGCGTTCGCGGAGGAACCGGCAGCGGCCAATGGGAAGCGAGCGAGTGCCACGAACCGGCCAATGAGGGGGCAGCAGCGCGGGGTTTAAACCCGAGGCGGCCGGGCTCCTCCCGGCGTGCTGCGGAGGAACGGCTGTTGACCCGCGGGCCTCTGCTCTCGGCTCCCGGCTCCCGGCTCCCGGCTCCCGGCTCCCGGCTCGTCGGCGGCTCCCGCGCTCTCCTCTCCCCCCGTGAAGACGCGGCCATGGCGCTCCGGGTCACCAGGGTGAGCTGCTGCGGGCGGCCGCGGCCCTGCTCCGCCCTGCCCGAGCCCCCCCATCCCCCCCGGGCACTAGGGCGGCGATTCGGGGAGGAGGATGGGGGCCTCGGTGGGTCCGAGCACGGTGGGGAGCGACGGGAGCGGAGGGCTGGGCTGGGCCGGCCCGGATACAGGCTTGGCGCGAGGGGAGGGCGGAGGAGGGTCGACGGGAAACCTCTGGTAAAAATGCGGTAGAAAGGGGGCACCTGGGGGCTCAGCGGTTAGGCGTCCGCCTCGGCCCAGGGCGTGGCCCCGGGTCCCGGGATCTAGTCCCGCGTCGGGCTCCCCGCAGGGCGTCTGCTTCCCGCCTGCCTGGGTCTCTGCCTCTCTCATGGATCAATAAATAATACATATTTTTAAAAAAGTGGTAGCGCGCCCCTGAGTGGGCCCCCACCCACCCGCCGCCTAACCCTGCTTCCCGGAGAGAAGGTGCCTGCCTTGGGAGGCTTTTCAGATTTCCTTTCAAATGTAAATTGGCGATATTTTAGGTTCCCCGGGGACTCAACAGGCAGCCCCTTAATAGATAGGTGACCAGGGGGGCTTGTCACAGCCCAAGCGTAGATCCTGGAGCCCTGGTTTCCCTTGAGAACCCATTTTTTACCGCCAGCTTTTCCTCCGAGTCAGTGTCGTCGTCCGTCCCGCCCCCCCCGCCCCCCCCCCCCCCCCCCCCGCAACTTAACTAACCAACCCTTGACTTAACTCTAACCTGGCTGGGCCAGTTCTCAAAAAGGGGGTTTTGTTTCTTTCAGAACACAAAAGTGAATGTTGAAAACAAGGCGAAGATCGGTATGGCAGGGGCAAAGCGGGTGCCTCTGGCCTCTGCTGCAGCCTCCAAGCCCGGCCTGAGGCCAAGAACTGCTCTGGGAGACATTGGTAACAAAGTCAGTGAACAACCACAGGCCAAACTGCCTCTGAAAAAGGTAATTGTCTTGCTGACCCAGCCTCTCTGTGAGGGTCCACTTTACCGCCGGAACCCTTGATGGAAAAACATGTCATTTTCTCATTTTCTCCGTTCCACCCATAGGAAGCAAAAACTGCGGTTCCTGGAAAAGTCATTGCTAAAAAAATACCAAAGCCTCTGGAGAAGGCACCTGAGCCTGTCCCTGTCCCGGAACCAGAGCTGGAACCTGAGCCGGTTAAAGAAGAAAAACTTTCGCCCGAGCCTATTTTGGTAAACTTACTTTGCCTTTCTCCATGTGTTGGTTGGTTGTCCTCTCAGCACATGGAGTAACATTTGAACAAGTGGTAATGCTAGTAGCATAGAGTGCTCAGCAGTCTCTGCTCTGCGCTGGAAGTGCTTTTAACTGACATAATCTTTACATGGACTCTTGTATTACTACCTCTACTTTTTAGATAATGGCTTAGAGAGGTATTTATGTAACTTTTCAAGGAGTCACACGTCTAATCTATGGCACCCATGATGGCCATCTGGCTTCAGAACCTAGGCTCTTCATCATTTTGTACACTGCCCCCTCCCTGCTATTAATGGTATTGAGTGATAGGTGCATGAACCAAAAGTTTGACTGTCTTTAGTTCAAGCCATCTGACTAGAATTTATTGACTGAAACAGATTATCTTGAATCCTTTCCCTCTCTAATGTGGCCACTGAATTAATAAGCCTGTAACACTGGGATATATAAAGGTGTAAAGCGGAAAAAAGATGTAGCTTTTCAGAGAGTAGGTGAGTTAACAGCCTCAAAAACTAAGAACTTCTTGAATACCAGTTAGGGAAATGTGTCCAATCCTGGGAAGGAGAAACAGGGCACCTAGAAGGGGCTTTTTTTTTTTTTTTTAAGATTTTTTTTTCTTTATTCATGAGAGACCCAGGGAGAGAGAAAGAGGCAGAGACAGGCAGAGGGAGAAGCAGGCTCCATGCAGGGAGCCCGATGTGGGACTCGATCCCAGGTCTCCAGGATCAGGCCCTGGGCCGAAGGCAAGCACTAAACCTCTGAGTCACCCAGGGATTGAAAGGGTTCTTTTGCTGAAATTATAATGAACTGTATTTAATGAAGCTCTAGTTTTTATTTTTCCTTATTTTATTTGAGAGAGTGAGAGAAAGTGAGAATGAGCAAGGTGAGAGGCAGAGGGAAAAGTAGACTGAACAGGAAGCCCTATGTGGGGGCTGGACCCAGATCTGGAACCCAGGATCATGACCTGAGCCACCAAGACTCTAATTTTTATTTTTTTTTTATTTTTTTTTTTTATTTATTTTTTATTTTTTATTGGTGTTCAATTTACTAACATACAGAATAACACCCAGTGCCCGTCACCCATTCACTCCCACCCCCCGCCCTCCTCCCCTTCTACCACCCCTAGTTCGTTTCCCAGAGTTAGCAGTCTTTACGTTCTGTCTCCCTTTCTGATATTTCCCACACATTTCTTCTCCCTTCCCTTATTTTCCCTTTCACTATTATTTATATTCCCCAAATGAATGAGAACATATAATGTTTGTCCTTCTCCGACTGACTTACTTCACTCAGCGACTCTAATTTTTAAAATGTAGTTAAGGAGCAACTCTACTTGCTAGGTGGGATGATACCCACTTCATGAATCACTTAATAAAGACCATTACATCTTTATATTTATTTATTTATTTATTTATTTAAAGATTTTATTTATTTCTTCATGAGAGACACAGAGAGAGAGAGAGAGAGAGGCAGAAACAAGCAGAGGGAGAAGCAGGCTCCATGCAGAGAGCCCGACATGGGACTCGATCCTGAGTCTCCAGGATCACACCCTGGGCTAAAGGTGGTGCTAAACCATTGAGCCACCCGAGCTGCCCTACATCTTTATTTTTTTTATTTTATTTTATTTTTTAATAAGACACTTGCTTAAATTTTTTTAATTTTTTTTTATTATGATAGAGAGAGAGAGGCAGAGACACAGGCAGAGGGAGAAGCAGGCTCCATGCACCGGGAGCCCGATAAGGGACTCGATCCCGGGTCTCCAGGATCACGCCCTGGGCCAAAGGCAGGCGCCAAACCGCTGCGCCACCCAGGGATCCCTGCCCTACATCTTTAAATTAAGAATCAAATAGTTTAAGCCAGTTGAGAAAATGATCTATAAAAGTCATTCAGCCTAGTTCCTTATATCTAAGAGTCGGAGATTGGAGGATATTGCTTTATTTTTTATTTATTTTTTTTAAGATTTTATTTATTATTTATTCATGAGAGACAGACGGGGGAGGGGGGGGCAGAGACACAGGCAGAGGGAGAAGCAGGCTCCATGCAGGGAGCCTGATGTGGGACTCGATCCCGGGACTCCAGGATCACGCCCTCGGCCAAAGGCAGGCGCTAAACCATTAAGCCACCCAGGGATCCCCAAGGATATTGCTTTAGTATTGACATTCTGGACATAGCACATGAAACCTGTAGCACGCACAGTCTTTTGATTGGCCATACCAAACTCTATGTGAGGTTTCCTTGAAGGTCCCATACTGTTTCTTTGCTTTCCCACTTGCTGAAAAAGGCTTTTCGCTCTCTTGTCTTGTACCTTTTCATCTGGCAAAGCGGCTCAAGCATGAAATCTTGAAACTTTCCCTAACTTCCCTCACCCTTGTTCTTAGAATCAATCTCCTCACTTCATTTACTTTTCTCGTCTAGATTTAAACCCCTTTGAGAACACTATAAAGGCAGTGCCTAGCACAGAGCTTAACTGGAAGAAAATGCTCGATAAATGTTTGAGCAAAGAGAGAACTGGAGCTTGAGGGAAATAGCTAATAGTAACAACGAACGAACTCAGTTAATCCTTAGTAGTCAGGACAGAACTTGTGTTTTCCTGGGCAGTGAGAAGCAGTCCTTGATTTGATATTAAAGACTAAAGACAAAAAATAAAATAAAATAAAGACTAAAGACGGTCATTCATTTGGATTGACTTCGTGTG
Organism: Canis aureus; assembly: GCF_053574225.1. NCBI lineage: Eukaryota > Metazoa > Chordata > Mammalia > Carnivora > Canidae > Canis > Canis aureus. The sequence goes on from NC_135615.1 coordinate 55,034,284, forward strand.
ACACTGATAGAGATTATTTATTTAGTCATTCCCTTCAGAGGAAAGTCTAGAATGTGATTTTGTTTGATTTTTCTCTGTTTTACTCATTAGGGTTTAGGTTCTGCTCACTTAAAATTGGCTCAGTCTGTTTTGGCTTTTGTTTTTTGTGACTAAGGACTAAGGATAAATTGAATACATGTGAAAAGAAGATGTTTCCTTTAAGAAATGAATCATGAATGATAATATGTCTCTTTAGCAGTTGGTCTTCTGAGTTAGTTCCAGTAATTGGGCCTTCATTCCTGGATTGTATGCTCCTCTTTGCTATTATTTCAAAAGATCTCTTTGTTTTAAGGTTGATACTCCCTCTCCAAGCCCGATGGAAACATCTGGATGTGCTCCTGCAGAAGAATATCTGTGTCAGGCTTTCTCTGATGTAATTCTTGCAGTGAATGATGTAGATGCAGAAGATGGAGCTGATCCAAACCTTTGTAGTGAATACGTGAAAGATATTTATGCTTATCTGAGACAACTTGAGGTCTGTATTATTTTTAGAATCTTTTTTTTTGAACTGCATTTGACCCTTAAGACGTTGTTTTTTTTTTATATATATATATATATATATATTTTAAAGATTTTTATTTATTCATAGAGATGCAGAGAGAGAGAGAGAGAGAGGCAGAGACACAGGCAGAGGGAGAAGCGGGCTCCATGCAGGGAGCCTGACGTGGGACTCTGTCCACGGTCTCCAGGATCACGCCCTGGGCTGCAGGTGGTGCTAAACCACTGCGCCACCGGGGCTGCCCTCTTAAGACATTGTTAAAGACACTTTCCACTCACAGTCTACAATGATTCAAGCAGGGTGTGAGCAGCATTTCTTAATAGTAGATTCCACTTCCAAATTCCATTCACTGAGTACCAAACATCAAAAGTCAGTAACCAAACCAAGGATATCTTTATCTGTCATTATGGCTGTAGTTTGTTTTTTTTTTGTTTTACCAGTTCTTAGATTTATTTATGTATTCATGAAAGACACAGAGAGGCAGAGATGTAGGCATAGGGAGAAGTAGGCTCCATGCAGGGAGCCTGATGTGGGACTCGATTCCAGGACCCTGAGGTCACGTCCTGAGCCAAAGGCAGATGCTCAGCTACTGAGCTACCCAGGTGTCCCTTTATCTGCCTCTTTTTATTTTTTTTTCTCCATTCTTTTTAGAATTCTAACTTAGGCTGAATGGGCTTAGGAGACATATGTGCTGATTGATCCTTGCTGGTTCAGTCTTTTTCTCTATGGCATTTTGGGGGTTTAATTCCTAGAGCAGGATTTCCAATGGATTGGAAAGTAGCTGCTGTTCATTTTCTCTACTTCATACAGCTCAGATTTTGGGTTTGAGTCATAAGTAAAAAGATCTGAGATGATAGCATGATACCTTTGTGATGAAGTGGGAATGTGGGCAGGTAGCAGTGATGGTAGGTTGAACATAGTAAGTCAAACTGTCATATTTAATGTTTGCTTTCTAACACAGTGACAGCTATTTGTAGTGACCATATGAGTAATTAAGTTGAGGACTGTTGGAGATTCTGAACTCTGAATTACTATTCTGTGGTGACTACTATTTGTGGTCAGAAATGTCACATGAAGTCTTAACTTCTAAAGGATAATCATTCTTTTGCAGGAAGAACAAGCAGTCAAACCAAAATACCTACTGGGTCGTGAAGTCACTGGAAACATGAGAGCCATCCTAATTGACTGGCTAGTACAGGTTCAAATGAAATTCAGGTTACTGCAGGAGACCATGTACATGACTGTTTCCATTATTGATCGGTTCATGCAGGTGAGCATAATTCAGTAATTGAGGGTTCTCCCTTCCAGGGTCCTAGCAGAATTCTAAGAAACAGATTTTTTCAGTTAATATCTGTCTTGGATAGAGTGTCATTAATTAAGATTGTGCTGTGAGAGTGTTTTTCCATGTCCCCTTCATAGCTCTGTTGTCTCCTTTTTCGAGTACGTATTAGTTATTCATCCCGTTGGAATTCCCACTGCAGAATAACTGTGTGCCCAAGAAGATGCTGCAGCTGGTTGGTGTCACTGCCATGTTTATTGCAAGCAAATATGAGGAAATGTACCCTCCAGAAATTGGTGACTTTGCCTTTGTGACTGACAATACTTACACTAAACACCAAATCAGACAGATGGAAATGAAGATTCTAAGATCTTTAAATTTTGGTCTGGGCCGCCCTCTACCCCTGCATTTCCTTCGGAGAGCATCTAAGATTGGAGAGGTACATACTTCTTTGGTAACCTTTGGTATGGTACATCACGAAATACTGCGAATCAAGCAGATCTCATTGAACTGACTTAAAAAAGAATGCATGAGATGTGTAGACAAAGATATTGTTTGTTTCCAATCAGGCTACATATTAATATTTTTATTAAGGCCTTCCATGGGCAGTTGCGTTTGAGAGTTTATAGACAAACATTTGTAATTACAGTTAATGGGCATATTGGTTATTGCCAATTACAGAATTCTCTGCAGCAGTTCAGAGAGCTGTGGCTTTTATTTCAGGTTGATGTTGAGCAACATACTTTGGCCAAATACCTGATGGAGCTATCTATGTTGGACTACGATATGGTACACTTTCCTCCTTCTCAGATTGCAGCAGGAGCTTTTTGCTTAGCGCTGAAAATTCTCGATAATGGTGAATGGGTAAGCTCTGTACCACAGACCTTGGTTACCCTAAGCTTTTATATTGTAAGTGATGTTTGCATGAATACCAGACTGTTTTCATTAAAGGTCGATTCAAATGGCTTCTAAAAATAGGGCATCTACTGAGAGAATGATTAAAAATTGTATCTTGTTTGCTGTGTGTTTGTAGGATACTCCCACTTAATCACCTAACTTTATCCTTCTCTACAGATAAAGACACTTGGAGCAAATGATATGCTAAAAGTTTATTCATAATCCTTGATTCACCAAGTATTTCTCCTATGTGCCCTGTGCTATCCTAGGCTCTAGGAGTGGAACTATGCATGAGGAAGTTGGCGTCAAAGAATTTGAGCATATGTGTAGAATAGATTTAAGCACAGGATCCTAGAGAAAGCATGAAAAAAAGAGTACCTGAGGAAGAAAGCATCTTAAGTTTATCGTAAATTTCAATTATAGTCAGTCCTATGGAATCTCTTCCTACTCTTTTAATATACAGAAATTGTATGAAAAACATTGTTGAGCATTTCTAACATTAACTTTTGTTGCCCTAGACACCAACTCTACAGCATTATCTGTCCTACACTGAAGAATCCCTTCTAAATGTTATGCAACACCTGGCTAAGAATATAGTCATGGTGAATCGTGGGCTTACAAAGCACATGGTAAGTCGGGGGCACCATAGGATGTTGCGGTGAAGGCGGGAGGTGGTGGGGAGTGAAAATACTTAAGACTTCATATCTGCAAATGCAAGGCTTATTTTTCTTCCTTTTCAAATTTCTTTTAGAGAGAGAGAGATGGGAGGGGGTGGCTGCAGGGGGACAGAATTTTTAAAAATTTTACTTTAATTAACATTCAGAGGTAGAGTTCAGTGATTCATCAGTTGTATGTAACATCAGTTACATCATGTGCCTTGCTTAATTAATTTCCATCACCCAGTTACTCCCTCCCTCTCCCCTTCAGAACTCAATTTGTTTCCTATAGTTAGGAGTTTCTCATGGTTTGTCTCCCTCTCTGATTTCATCTTATTTTATGGAAGAGAGAATCTTCAACAAGCTTCATGCCCAGCACGTACCCCAGTGCAGGGCTCAGTCTCACAACCCTGAGATCATGGCCTAAACTGAGCCATCCAGAGGCCCCAAGGCATAGCTTATTTTTAAGTAGTTGATGTTTTCAGTGAATATCTGCACCATTGGATCTTACAGTGTTTTCCTCTTTCACTTCATTAATTACTATGCTTTTCTCTTCCAGACTATCAAGAACAAATATGCCGCCTCTAAGCATGCTAAGATCAGCACTCTGGCACAGCTAAATTCTGCACTAGTTCAAGATTTAGCCAAGGCTGTGGCAAAGGTGTAACTTGTAAACATGCATTGGAGTATTGTAATATCTGCAAATAAAATTGGCACCATGTGCCATCTGTATATATTATATGTTACCTTTACTTTTAATAAAGCTTGTGGTCCTTTTTAACTTCTTACACCTTAACTCATTTGAATGTGGCTACTTTTCTACTTGAGGATAACCTAAAAGTTGTGTTAAAGGTCTGATGGGGAGTATAAGAAGTGCTTTTCAGTTTGTCGGGACCCAACTCACATACGTAATTGTTATTTGTGTGGTTGCTGTTTTACGTATCTGGCTTTGCTTTCTTAATATGGATTACTATGGTCATGAAGGCATTTAAAGCCCTTCTGTAGGGCATACTGCTCATAAGCCAAATCATCTTGGAGAATATGTAGCCTCGTTCTGCTTAAAAGTCTGCCACTTAATCCCTAAAATCCCCGTTTTCGGTTTCTTCTGGGTGGTAGCCATAACTCTTAGGTAGTTTTTACTTCTACCTCTATCACTATTTCTTAAATTATCAATTGTAGCTAGTACCAATTTTTTCACTTGGAAAAATAAGAACTTTATATTCTAATCCTACTTTACTTTTTCATTTTATTGATTAAATAAAAGTGGATCCTCAAAACATACAGAAGTATCTAAAAAAGTTAACTTACTCCTTACCCCCCACTCCTACAGCTCAATCTCATCCATCAGAAGGTACCAACAGTTTGGGATGTATCCTTCATGCCTTTTATAAACACAGACATGCATCTAAATTGTTAGAGGAATTTCTAAGAAATGGAATCATTCTCTACAAAAGCAATTTCTTTTAACATGTAGAGGCCTTGCCTGGACTTGGGCATTCCATTCCATCATACGGATGTGCTGCAGCGTATTCCATCATTCTGCTGGTGACCTTCACATTGCTTTTCCTCTTTGCTCCTACAGACAGAAGTATTTTTCATTAAATAACATACTTTCCTTTCTGTACGCTGGGTTCTCCAGGTTCTGTGTGTTCTAAGTTTTGGGTGGTACTGCCAGGTGACTTTTCAGTGCCCTCAGCAATGTACAAAAGCGCTGGATTTCTCTGCGTCCATGCCAGAGCTGAAGGTAATGATTCTCCATTTCCGTGAATTTGGCAAAAAAATTATCTTGTTGGCTGTTGTAACTTATAATTCTGATGGCTAGTTGAATAAATTTTTGTTGACTACTTCCCAATATGTAAGTTTTCCCCTTTTTGTCATTTGCTCTTTTGCCATGCAGACACTTTTAAGTTTTTTGTGATCAAATCTTATTTTTTTCTGTAATTGCTTTCGGATTATCAGTCCTAAAGTCAACTCCATCCCAAAACTGTAAACATCTGAAATTCTAAAATTTACCCATTGAGAATCTCATAATTGCTGATCTTTTCTTGTCAAGTTTATTCCTGGGTTTGTGAGGGTTTTGTCACTATTGTGAATAGGACCTATTTCCCACTTCTATTTGTATTGCTAGTTGTAGTTTTTTTATCCAGCTGACAATAGCCGGATTTGTTTTTAATGGAGTTTTTCTAGGCCTTAAGTCTAAAAAATTTTCCTCCCAATGTTTACAGTATTCAGTTGTATTAGAATCTTAAACATAATCGTAATAGACCCCATATTGTTCCAGCTTAAGTGTTCTTATCATTTAATAATTTTGTTGTTAGGCTTTAAGTAGTCTTTGTATCTTAGGACTTTTTCTACTTCTGTTAATTGTTAATTGGCAAGGCTGTGGAAATTCATTTACTTTTTCAGCTTATGATGTGATTAGGGTTATTAATGTGGTATAATCCACATTAGAGGTTTTTTTTAAAAAAGATTTTATTTATTCATGAGAGAGAGGCAGAGACACAGGCAGAGGGAGAAGCAGGCTCCATGCAGAGAGCCGGATGCTGGACTGGATCCCGGGACTCCAGGATGAGGCCCTGGGCTGAAGGCAGACACTCAACGGCTGAGCCCACCCAGGCGTCCCTGGATTTTTTTTTTTTTTTTTGAATCACTATAATCCATTACCTCAGTGGTTCTCAAGTGTCTTCCCCAAACAGCAGGATGAACATCACCTGGGCTTTTGTTACAAATAAAAATCACAATCAAAACTTGGGAGAGGCATGTATCAATCTTTTTTTTTTTAAGCTCCAGGATAATTAAGTGTTCTATTAGTTTCAGGCGTCCAACAGTGACCCGTCAGTTCTCTACATTACCGTGCTCTTAGTCCCAGCCACCCAGCAGTCCCTTTTAAGCAGCCCAGCCCATGACTGATTCCTGCCCAGATGGAGAACTACGTTGTCTCGGTCCCAAATTTGGCCTTGGACACCTGACCGGCAACTGCTTAAAAGGATGAGATGGATGTGAGAGATTGGAAGACATCCAGGATAAAATTAAAAATTAGCATTGCCGTTTTTGTGCAAAACAATGAAACCCCATTTTTTTCCGCAGGGGCTCGGGGCTCGGGGATCGGAATGGCGAGCCTATCGCCTTATTTACATCCGCGTCTTTGGAAGGGAGCGGGTTACCCAGATCCCGAAGAGGAAGGAAGGGGGGCGCGCACTCGCGAGGCGGCCGAGCAGAACTCGGGAAGCCGGCCCTGAAGGGGGAGGCGGCTCCGCGGGTCCGAGCTCTCAGTTCCCGGGCGGTGGCTGCGAAGCCGGAGCGACGGCCCTTCATGAAAACCTACAATCGGGGATTTACACGTCCTGCATTTTCTCTATGACCCGCTCACCACTCACCTGAAATAAAGCTTCACTGGGACACAGTCGACAAGCTGACGCCTGGGGCTCGGCTGCGAGTGCGAGTCTCGCCGACGGCGACGTCGCCAATCCCGGGTGGGCGTTGCGAGCTCGGCTCCAGCGGCTGCTCCAGGCCACCCGCCGGGCACACCGGGGCCCAAGGCCGCCAACATGGCTCAAAACACCCGCCGCCCCGCAGGGGCCCGGTCCCAGCGCTGGGCACGAACGACCATATTTGTCCGAGTTTTCCCTCCAGGCGGTTCCCGGGAGCCGCGGAGCGTCCCCAACGGCTGCAGCCGAAGCTTAAAACCTCAAGTCTTGGGATCCCTGGGTGGCGCAGTGGTTTAGCGCCTGCCTTTGGCCCAGGGCGCGATCCTGGAGACCCTGGATCGAATCCCACGTCAGGCTCCCGGTGCATGGAGTCTGCTTCTCCCTCTGCCTGTGTCTCTGCCTCTCTCTCTCTCTCTGTGACTATCATAAATAAATAAAAATTAAAAAAAAAAAATTAAAAAAAAAAAAAAAAAAAACCTCAAGTCTTAACAGTGGTCGTCAGGATGGGAGGAGTAACCACGGCGACCAGGGCCGGGGCGGAAGGGGCGGGCCGGAGGCCGGAAGGGGCGGGGTGAGGCGGGAAGGCTTTCCGGGCCACGACTCGGTGGCGGGAAACTCGAGTCGGCCGGCGGTTTCTCTTGGCGCGCGTCAGAATGGAGCGGCGGCCGGGAGAGCAGGCGGCCGGCGAGCCCGCGGACTGCGGCGCGGGAGGCGGGGAAGGCGGGGACGACGAGCCCCCGCAGGGCGCCGGCGCCCAGGCAGCGCGTCCCGAGGCCCGCCTGACCCTGCTGCTCAGGTGCTTCCCGCGGCCGCCGTGGCCCCGAGCGCGCCCTTTGCCCCCACCCCCGGGGCCCGAGGCCGTCGGATTCCGCCGCGGTGGCTTCGTGGCTGCGTCCCTGCGTCGTCGAGGCTCCGTGGGCGCCGGCTCCATCCTCGCGGCGGAGGTTTGCTTCCCGGGACGGCCGGCGGGGCTCGGGGCTCGGGGCTGCGCGGCGGCGAGCCTGCGGCCTAGTCCCGGCTCTGCTCGTCCACGCGCGCCGCGCGGTCCTGAGGCGCCCGTGAGGGCCCAGCCGCCTGGGAGACCTCGCCCCGCCCTCGTGATTTACGGTCAACACCCTTTTCGATCCAGAAGTTTCTTTTGTTCTATTTCCTGCCAGGGGGTTGATGTTTATACTGTTCTACTAAGCCTGGTGTGGCCCCTCAAGCTCAGAAGAGGTGTTTTTTGTTTTGTTTTTTTTTAAGATCTTATTTATTCATGAGACACACAGGCAGAGGGAGAAGCCGGCTCCATGCAGGGAGCCTGACGTGGGACTCGATCCCGTGACCCCGGGGTCACGCCCTGAGGCGAAGGCAGAAGCTCCACCGCTGAGCTCCCCCCTCCGGGGGCCCAAGCGGAGAATAGTTTTTCTGTTTGTAAGGGTTTGGGATTAAAAAAAAAAAAAATTCCCGGGGGCATATTTACTAACACGTGAAAACGATACAAAATTCAAATTTCAGTGCCCTTACGGAAAGGTTTCTTGAAACACAGTTTTCCTGCCACAGGGTCGGAGTTGACAGTGACCGTGTGAATCATATATTTGTTGTTTTCCTCCTTTACAGAAAAAAAGGAAAGAGGAAAAAAAAAGACTGTTCTAAATCACAGGGGATTTTTTTTCCCCTCCCTCCCCGAAGCATTGTGACTGTATTTCAGCTTTACCGCTACTGTAAAAGGTCTTGGCTAATCAACCTCACAGTCTCACTTTTTTTTTTTACAATGTCACTTTAAAAATTGTCTCCTACCTCCCGTATGACGTAAAATATTAAATATATAGGATCACCTTTCTTAAATCTCAGCTAAAAGGGAAAACTTTTTTTAGAGTGTGTTTTAAAATGCCAGCCTACTTTCTTAACCTGTAAGGAATTGTTCTTTTCGTTTGGAATTTCAAACATGAGGATCTTACACCATGATGCTTTAAAAATCCATCTCCTGCTACTTAGCTACTTACATAGGTCTCAGAGTCACTGAGCAGTTTCAGAATTATGAAACTACATGCAGCGGACAACAGCTAGTTAGCATTTTATCCATCAATTTTCTACTTGTTTTATTTATTCATGAGAGACACAGAAAGAGGCAGAGACCCAGGCAGAGGGAGAAGCAGGCTCCATGCAGGGAGCCGGATGGGGGTCATGACCTGGGCCCAAGGCAAACACTAAACCGCTGAGCCACCCAGACTGCCCATTTTCTTATTTTAATGTATGACTTTTCAATTAGTTACAATCGTAGGACAGCTAGGAAACCATATGAATGATGTATCCAAGGATTCGTATATTTGTTGTTTTTCTGTATCTCCTAAGAATGTTATAAACTTTTTAAACTTCTTAGAGTTAAATGTTATAGTGTTTGCAGTTTTTACCAGTTTAATGTTTTTTTTTTTTTTTTTTTTTTTTATGTAGCCCATATTTCTTCCAGTGTGGCATATTTTAAAAATCAGGATTTTAACTTTTCCTCATAATTGCTATTTTCCTACTGGAGTCCATGTTGCATCTTCCTCTGAGGCTTTTTTTTTTTTAAAGAGATTTTTTTCTTTTTTTTTTTTTTTTTTTTTTAAGATTTTATTTATTCATGAGACACAGAAAGAGAGAGGGAGGCAGTCTCCATGCAGGGAGCCTGATGTGGGACTGGGTCTCGGGTCTCCAGGATCACACCCCGGCCGGAAGGTGGCGCTAAACCGCTGAGACCCCCCCCCCCCAGGGTGCCCTGGAGATTTCATTTTTAAACAATCTCTACACTCACTCACTGTGAGGCCCCAACTCACAGCTGGAACTGAGCCAGCCAGGAGCCCCATAAGTTTGGAGCATAGTTGACACAATGTTAGATAAGTTTCAAGTGTACAACTTAGTGATTTGAAAAGTTTATACATTTTGCTATGTTCCTGCATCTCTCCTATTGCATCACTTTTACAACATCATGGATTGTATTCCTCATGCTCTTTTTATTCCAGTCACTTAGTTATTCCGTAACTGGAAGCCTGTACCTCCCTCTTCTCTTCCCCTGTTTTGCCTATACACCCCACCCCCACCCCATCTTCTGCCTCTCTGGCACCTATCAGTTCTCTGGATTTATAGTGTTGATTCTACTTTTTGTTTACTTGTTTTTTAGATGCCATTTATATGTGGAATCATGGAATTTGCCTTTCTCTGATTTACTTAGCATAATACCTTCTAGGTCCATTGTGTTGTCTCAAATGACCCGACCTCATATTTTATGGTTGCATAATATTCCATGGTGTGTGTGGGTGTGTGTGTGTGTATATATATATATATATATATATATATATATATATATATATACCCAACTCTCCTTATCCATTCCAACTACTGATGGGTATTTAGGTTGCTTCCATGTCTTGGTTATTGTAAATAATGCTGCAGTAAACATTAGGGTACATACATCTTTTCAAGTTAGTATTTTTGTGTTCCTTCGTAAATGCCAAGTAGTGGAATTACTGGATCATAGAGTAGTTCTATTTTTAATTTTTCTTATCTGTTTTTTTGTTGAAGATTTTATTTATTCATGAGAGACACAGAAAGAGTGGCAGAGACAAAGGCAGAGGGAGAAGCAGGCTCCTCACAGGGAGTCCAATGCAGGACTCGATCCCAGGGCCCCAGGATCAAACTCTGAGCCAAAGGCAGATAATCAACCACTGAGCCACTCAGGCGTCCCTGGTTTTACTTTTTCAAGAAACCTCCATACTGTTTTCCAGAGTGGCTGTACTAATTTATATTCCCACCAATAGTACAGGAGGTTTCCTTTTTACTCTGCGTCCTTGCCAATACTTGTTTCTTGTCTTTTTATTTTAGCCATTCTGACAACTGTGAGTGATATCCCATTGTGGTTATAATGAGCATTTCTCTGTTCATTAGTTATGTTGAGCAGTATCTTTTCAGGTATTATTGGTCATCCATATGTTTTCTTCAGAAAAATGTCTATTCAGGGCAGCCCCGGTGGCCCAGCAGTTTAGCACCGCCTTCAGCTCTGGGTGTGATCCTGGTGACTGGGGATCCAGTCCCGCGTCGGGCTCCATGCATGGAGTCTGCTTCTCCCTCTGCCTGTGTCTCTGCCTCTCTCTGTCTCTGTGTCTCTCATGAATAAATCAATAAAATCCTTAAAAAAAAAAAAGAAAAGAAAAATGTCTATTCAGGTCATCTGCCCATTTCTAAATCAGACTTTTTTTGATGTTGAGTTAGATAAGTTCTTTATATTTTTTGGATATTAACCCCTTATAAAATAAATCAATTGTAAATATCTTCTCCCATTCAGTAGGTCGTCTTTTCGTTTTGTTCATGGTTCCCATTGCTATGCTAAAACTTTTTATTATGATGTAGTCCCAGCAGTTTATTTTTGCTTTTGTTTTCCTTGTCTCAAGACACACACACACACATATATATATATTTTAAGATCTTATGTATTTATTCATGAGAGACAGAGAAAGAGGCAGAGACACAGGCAGAGGGAGAAGTAGGCTCCCTGTAGGAAGCTGGATGCAGGACTGGATCCCAGGACCCCAGGATCACAACCCAAGCCAAAGGCAGACGCTCAATCACTGAGCCACCCAGGCATGCCCCCTATTGTATATTCTTCCTTTATCATAGATTAATTGACCATATTAATATGGGTTTATTTCTGGAGTCTCTGTTCTGTTCCATTAATCCATTTGTCTATTTTTGTGCCTGTACCATAATGTTTTGATCTCTCCTGCTTTATAGTATATCTTGAGATACGGAATCTTATACGGAATCTTGATAGTTCCAAGTTCATGCTTTGTTGTCAGGATTGCTTTGGCTATTTGGTATCTTCTGTGGTTCCATACAAATTTTATTTTGTTTTATAAGATTTTGTTTATTCCCTTGAGAGAGTGCAAGAGAGCACAAGTGGGGATGAGGGGGAAGAGGAGAAGCAGAGGGAGAAGCAGACTCCTTGCTGTGCAGGGAGCCCGATTTAGGGCTTAATCCCAGGACTCTGATCATGACCTGAGCCGAAGGCAGATGCTTAACTGACTGAACCACCCAGGTGCACCCCCACCCCCACCCTGCCACCGCATACAAATATTAGCGTTGATCGTTGTAGTTTAGTAGAAAGTGCTATTGGTATTTTGGTAGGGATTACTTTGAATCCGTAAATTGCTTTGGGTACTATGGATATTTTGGCATTATTCTTTTAATACATGAACCAGGACTATCTTCCCATTTGTGTCATCTTCATTTTTTTTCATCAGTGTTTTATAGTTTTCAGAGTACAGGTCTTTCACCTCTTTGGTCAAGTTTATTCCTGGGTATTTTATTTTATTTATTTTATTTTTGGTGCAATTGTAATGGTGGTGGTTTTTAAAATTTCTCTTTCTGTGACCTTGTTAATATATAGAAATGCTACTGATTTCTGTGTATGAATTTTGTACACTGCCACTTTTCTGAATTCATTTATTACTTCTAGTATATTTTTTGGTTGAGTCATTAGGGTTTTCTGTGTATAGTATCATGCTGTCTGCAAATTGTGACAGTTTAACTTCTTTACCAATATGGATGACTCTTATTTCTTGTCTGATTGCTGTGGAGAGGACTTCCAGTACTATGTTGAATAAAAGTAATGAGAGTGGAGGTGCCTAGGTGTGTCAGTCAGTTAAGCATCCAACTCTGGCTCAGGTCATTTCAAGCCCTGTCAAGCTCTAAGCTGAGCAGGGCGTCTGCTTGAGATTGTCTCTCTCTCTCCATCCACCCTCTAGCCTGTGCTTGTTCTCTCTCTCTCAAATTAATTCATTACTTTTTTTAAAAAAGTGGTGAGAACTGACATCCTTCTCTTGTTACTGACCTTAGAGGGAAAGCTCTCAGTTTTTCACCATTGAGTGTGATGTTAGCTGTGGGTTTTTTTTATATAAGGCCTTTATTGTGTTGAGGTATATTCCCTCTAACCCCATTTTGTTGAGAGCTTTTTTTTCTTTTTTTTTTTACCATGAATGAATGTTGAATATTGTCAAGTGCTCTTTCTGCTCTATTGAGATGATCATATGATTTTTGTCCTTTATTTTGTAGGTGTGATATATGACATTGATTGATTGGCTAATATTGAATTACTCTTGTAGAATAAATCCCACCTGATCATGGTGAATTATTTTTTTAATGTGTTGTTGTATGTGGTTTGCTAATATTTTGTTGAGGATTTTTGCATCTTTGTTCACCTGGGATATATTGTAATTTTCTTTTTTTGTGGTGTCTTTGTCTGGTTTTGGTATCTGGGTAATGTGTCATAGAATGTATTTGGAAGTTTTCCTTTCTCTTCTTCTTCTTTTTTTTTTTTTTTTTTTTTTTTGGATACTTTGAGAATAGGTATTAACTCTTCTTTATTTTTTTTAAGTTTTATTTTTTTATTTTTATTTATTTTTTTTAATAAAATAATTTTTTATTGGTGTTCAACTTACCAACATACAGAATAACAACCAGTGCTCATCCCGTCAAGTGTCCCCCTCAGTGCCCGTCACCCACTCATCCCCACCCCCCGCCCTCCTCCCCTTCCACCACCCCTAGTTCGTTTCCCAGAATTAGGAGTCTTTATGTTCTGTCTCCCTTTCTGATATTTCCCACACATTTCTTCTCCCTTCCCTTATATTCCCTTTCACTATTATTTATATTCCCCAAATGAATGAGAACATACACTGTTTGTCCTTCTCCGATTGACTTACTTCACTCAGCATAATACCCTCCAGTTCCATTCACGTTGAAGCAAATGGTGGGTATTTGTCGTTTCTTTTTTTTTTTTTTTTTTAATTTATTTATGATAGTCACAGAGAGAGAGAGAGAGGCAGAGACACAGGCAGAGGGAGAAGCAGGCTCCATGCACCGGGAGCCCGACGTGGGACTCGATCCCGGGTCTCCAGGATCGCGCCCTGGGCCAAAGGCAGGCGCCAAACCGCTGCGCCACCCAGGGATCCCGTATTTGTCGTTTCTAATGGCTGAGGAATATTCCATTGTATACATAAACCACATCTTCTTTATCCATTCCTCTTTTGATGGACACCGAGGCTCCTTCCACAGTTTGGCTATTGTGGACATTCCTGCTATAAACATTGGGGTGCAGGTGTCCCGGCGTTTCATTGCATCTGAATCTTTGGGGTGAATCCCCAACAGTGCAATTGCTGGGTCGTAGGGCAGATCTATTTTTAACTCTTTGAGGAACCTCCACACGGTTTTCCAGAGTGGCTGCACCAGTTCACATTCCCACCAACAGTGTAAGAGGGTTCCCTTTTCTCCACATCCTCTCCAACATTTGTTGTTTCCTGCCTTGTTAATTTTCCCCATTCTCACTGGTGTGAGGTGGTATCTCATCGTGGTTTTGATTTGTATTTCCCTGATGGCAAGTGATGCAGAGCATTTTCTCATGTGCTTGTTGGCCATGTCTATGTCTTCCTCTGTGAGATTTCTCTTCGTGTCTTTTGCCCAATTATTGGATTGTTTGTTTCTTTGGTGTTGAGTTTAAGAAGTTCTTTATAGATCTTGGAAACCAGCCCTTATCTGATACGTCATTTGCAAATATCTTCTCCCATTCTGTAGGTTGTCTTTTAGTTTTGTTGACTGTATCCTTTGCTGTGCAAAAGCTTCTTATCTTGATGAAGTCCCAATAGTTCATTTTTGCTTTTGTTTCTTTTGCCTTCGTGGATGGTTCTTGTGGCCAAGTTCAAGAAGGGTGTTGCCTGTGTTCTCCTCTAGGATTTTGATGGAATCTTGTCTCACATTTAGATCTTTCATCCATTTTGAGTTTATCTTTGTGTATGGTGTAAGAGAATGGTCTAGTTTCATTCTTCTGCATGTGGATGTCCAATTTTCCCAGCACCATTTATTGAAGAGACTGTCTTTCTTCCAATGGATAGTCTTTCCTCCTTTATCGAATATTAGTTGACCATAAAGTTCAGGGTCCACTTCTGGGTTCTCTATTCTGTTCCATTGATCTATGTGTCTGTTTTTGTGCCAGTACCACACTGTCTTGATGACCACAGCTTTGTAGTACAACCTGAAATCTGGCATTGTGATGCCCCCAGATATGGTTTTCTTTTTTAAAACTCCCCTGGCTATTCGGGGTCTTTTCTGATTCCACACAAATCTTAAAATAATTTGTTCTAACTCTCTGAAGAAAGTCCATGGTATTTTGATAGGGATTGCATTAAACATGTAAATTGCCCTGGGTAACATTGATATTTTCACAATATTAATTCTGCCAATCCATGAGCATGGAATATTTTTCCATCTCTTTGTGTCTTCCTCAATTTCTTTCAGAAGTGTTCTATAGTTTTTAGGGTATAGATCCTTTACCTCTTTGGTTAGGTTTATTCCTAGGTATCTTATGCTTTTGGGTGTAATTGTAAATGGGATTGACTCCTTAATTTCTCTTTCTTCAGTCTCATTGTTAGTGTATAGAAATGCCACTGACTTCTGGGCATTGATTTTGTATCCTGCCACGCTACCAAATTGCTGTATAAGTTCTAGCAATCTTGGGGTGGAGGCTTTTGGGTTTTCTATGTAAAGTATCATGTCATCGGCGAAGAGGGAGAGTTTGACTTCTTTGACAATTTGAATGCCTTTACTGTCTTTTTGTTGTCTGATTGCTGAGGCTAAGACTTCCAATACTATGTTGAATAGCAGTGGTGAGAGTGGACATCCCTGTCTTGTTCCTGATCTTAGGGGAAAGGCTCCCAGTGCTTCCCCATTGAGAATGATATTTGCTGTGAGCTTTTCGTAGATGGCTTTTAAGATGTCGAAGAAAGTTCCCTCTATCCCTACACTCTGAAGAGTTTTGATCAGGAATGGATGCTGTATTTTGTCAAATGCTTTCTCTGCATCTAATGAGAGGATCATATGGTTCTTGGTTTTTCTCTTGCTGATATGATGAATCACATTGATTGTTTTACGAGTGTTGAACCAGCCTTGTGTCCCGGGGATAAATCCTACTTGGTCATGGTGAATAATTTTCTTAATGTGTTGTTGGATCCTATTGGCTAGTATCTTGTTGAGAATTTTTGCATCCATGTTCATCAGGGATATTGGTCTGTAATTCTCCTTTTTGGTGGGGTCTTTGTCTGGTTTTGGAATTAAGGTGATGCTGGCCTCATAGAACGAATTTGGAAGTACTCCATCTCTTTCTATCTTTCCAAACAGCTTTAGTAGTATAGGTATGATTTCTTCTTTAAATGTTTGATAGAATTCCCCTGGGAAGCCATCTGGCCCTGGACTCTTGTGTCTTGGGAGGTTTTTGATGACTGCTTCAATTTCCTCCCTGGTTATTGGCCTGTTCAGGTTTTCTATTTCTTCCTGTTCCAGTTTTGGTAGTTTGTGGCTTTCCTGGAATGCGTCCATTTCTTCTAGATTGCCTAATTTATTGGCGTATAGCTGTTCATAATATGTTTTTAAAATCGTTTGTATTTCCTTGGTGTTGGTAGTGATCTCTCCTTTCTCATTCATGATTTTATTAATTTGAGTCTCCTCTCTCTTCTTTTTAATAAGGTTGGCTAATGGTTTATCTATCTTATTAATTCTTTCAAAGAACCAACTCCTGGTTCTGTTGATCTGTTCCACAGTTCTTCTGGTCTCGATTTCCTTGAGTTCTGCTCGAATTTTAATTAACTCTCTTCTTCTGCTGGGCGTGGGGTCCATCTGCTGTTTTTTCTCTAGCTCCTTTATGTGTAAGGTTAGCTTTTGTATTTGAGTTCTTTCCAGTTTTTGAATGGATGCTTGTATTGCGATGTATTTCCCCCTTAGGACTGCTTTTGCTGCATCCCAAAGATTTTGAACAGTTGTATCTTCATTCTCATTAGTTTCCATGAATCTTTTTAATTCTTCCTTAATTTCCTGGTTGACCCTTTCATCTTTTAGCAGGATGGTCCTTAACCTCCACGTGTTTGAGGTCCTTCCAAACTTCTTGTTGTGATTTAGTTCTAATTTCAAGGCATTATGATCTGAGAATATGCAGGGGACGATCCCAATCTTTTGGTATCGGTTCAGACCCGATTTGTGACCCAGTATGTGGTCTACTCTGGAGAAAGCTCCACGTGCACTTGAGAAGAATGTGTATTCAGTTGAGTTTGGATGTAAAGTTCTGTAGATATCTGTGAAATCCATCTGGTCCAGTGTATCATTTAAAGCTCTCATTTCTTTGGAGATGTTGTGCTTAGAAGACCTATCGAGTATAGAAAGAGCTAGATTGAAGTCAACAAGTATAAGTGTATTATCTAAGTATTTCTTCACTTTGGTTATTAATTGGTTTAAATATTTGGCAGCTCCCACATTCGGGGCATATATATTGAGGATTGTTAAGTCCTCTTGTTGGATAGATCCTTTAAGTATGAGATAGTGTCCCTCTTCATCCCTCACTACAGTCTTCGGGATAAATTTTAGTTTATCTGATATAAGGATGGCTACCCCTGCTTTCTTTTGAGGACCATTTGAATGGTAAATGGTTCTCCAACCTTTTATTTTCAGGTTGTAGGTGTCCTTCTGTCTAAAATGAGTCTCTTGTAGACAGCAAATAGATGGGTCCTGCTTTTTTATCCAGTCTGAAACCCTGCGCCTGTTGATGGGGTCATTAAGCCCGTTCACGTTAAGAGTTACTATTGACAGATATGAGTTTAGTGTCATCATGATATCTATTCAGTCCTTGTTTTTGTGGATTGTTGCACTGAACTTCTTCTTAAAGGGATTTTAAGAGTCCCCCTTAAAATTTCTTGCAGAGCTGGTTTGGAGGTCACATATTCTTTCAGTTCCTGCCTGTCTTGGAAGCTCTTTATCTCTCCTTCCATTTTGAATGAGAGCCTTGCTGGATAAAGTATTCTTGGTTGCATGTTCTTCTCATTTAGGACCCTGAATATATCCTGCCAGCCCTTTCTGGCCTGCCAGGTCTCTGTGGAGAGGTCTGCTGTTACCCTAATACTCCTCCCCATAAAAGTCAGGGATTTCCTGTCTCTTGCTGCTTTAAGGATCTTCTCTTTATCTTTGGAATTTGCAAGCTTCACTATTAGATGTCGAGGTGTTGAATGGTTTTTATTGATTTTTGGGGGGGGGGAATCTCTATTTCCTGGATCTGAATGCCTGTTTCCCTTCCCAGATTAGGAAAGTTTTCAGCTATGATATGTTCAAATACATATTCTGGCCCTCTGTCCCTTTCGGCCCCCTCGGGAACCCCAATTAAATGTAGGTTTTTCTTCCTCAGGCTGTCGTTTATTTCCCTTAATCTAACCTCATGGTCTTTTAATTGTCTGTCTCTTTTTTCCTCAGTTTCCCTCTTTGCCATCAACTTGTCTTCTATGTCACTCACTCGTTCTTCCACCTTGTTAACCCTTGTCGTTAGACTTCTAGTTTGGATTGCATCTCATTCAATTGATTTTTAAATTCTGCCTGATTGGATCTAAATTCTGCAGTCATGAAGTCTCTTGAGTCCTTTATGCTTTTTTCTAGTAGCTGTATGATAGTGCTTCTGAATTGGCTTTCTGACATTGAATTGTAATCCAGATTTTGTAACTCTGGGAGAGAGGACTGTTTCTGATTCTTTCTTTTGAGGTGAGGTTTTCCTTCTAGTCATTTTGCTCAGTGCAGAATGGCCAAAAAGAAGTTGTATTGGGAAAAGGAGAAAAAGAGAAAGAAGGAAAGAAAAGAGAAAAAGAAAAAAGGAAGAAAAAAAAAGAAGAAAAAGAGAAAGAAAAAGAATGAAAGGGAAAAAAGGGTGGGGGAAGCAAACAAATCAAAAAGCAAAAAAAAAGCCACGGGGGAGTATCTTCTGATTCTGTATACTTTAAGTCCCTTGACTTCCCCTGGAACTTGTCCTTCTAGCTGGTCTTCTGGGGGAGGGGCCTGTTGTGCTGATTTTCAGGTGTTAGCACTTGGGGGAGCTGCTCTGCCCCCAGCCTGGTGCGGGGCTCAGTGGGGGTTGTTTACCCCGTGAGGCCCCAGGAGGAACAACCGCAGTGGCCTGGCCAGGTCTGGAAACCTGGATTCAGCTCCCACAGGAATTCCGGAGCTCTCCATCTGCAGGGCCTGGAGGCTCCGGGGCGGGGCCGCTGATCTGCTCAGCTTGGGGCAGGAGCGTCCTTGCTGTCCTGAGCCCTCCCGGCCTTTGCCTGTCCCGGGGGGCGGCCGGATCCTGGGCTGTGTCCCTGCGCCCTGTGCTCCCGGCCTGCGCTGTTGGATTCGTGCTCCGGCCGCGCAGCCGCCTCTCCCCGGAGCCGCCGCCCGAGCCCCTCCAAGCTGCTCCGGTCCCGCCGTGCGCGCTACAACCCTTAGGGAGCTCGGCGCACTCTCCCGGGGCGCAGGTGTCTGTTAGTGTCCCAGGGAGCCCGAGGGCACCCCCGCCCTCCTGGGTCCTGCTCCAACTCCCCGTGAGCCCCTTTCCGCCCGGGAAGGTTGGTGCAGCTCCTGCGTCTCCGGGACGAGGCTCTCCTGTCCTGGGGACACTCGCCCCGGCCTCAGCCCGGCTCCTCGCGGGGCCCCTCCCCGTTGGAGGCCTTTTGTTTATTTCTTTTTTCCTCGTCTTCCTACCTTGATAGAAGCACGAACTCTTCTCACTGTAGCGTGTCAGCTGTTCTCTCTTTAAATCTCAGGCCAAATTCGTAGGTTTTCAGGATGATTTGAAGGTTATCTAGGTAATTTGGTGAGGACAGGTGATTTGGGGACCCTACTCTTCCGCCATCTTGCCCCTCCTCCCTTAACTCTTCTTTAAATGTCTGGTAGGATTCATCTGTGAATCGCTGTAGTCCGAAATTTTTTGTTTTTTTTTTTTTTCTTCAAAGATTTATTTACGTATTTGAGAGAGAGAAAGAGAGCATGATTGGGAGGGGCAAAGGCAGAAGGAGAGAGAATCTCAGGCTGACTCGACACTGAGTGGAGAGCCCGATGTAGGGCTTGATCTCACAACCCTGAGATCAGGACTGGATCCAAAACCAAGAGTTGGACACTTAACTGACTACACAAGCCAGGCACTCCTTTTGGGAGTTTTTGATTACCAATTCAATTTTCTTCTTTCTTTTTTTTTTTTTTTTTTTAAGATTTTCTTTATTTATTCATGAGCGACACAGAGAGAAAGAGAGGCAGAGACACAGGCAGAGGGAGAAGCAGGCTCCACACAGTGAGCCCGACATGGGACTGGATCCCCGGTCTCCAGGATCACACGCTGGGTTGCAGGTGGTGCTAAACCGCTGTGCCACTGGGGCTGCCCCCAATTCAATTTTCTTATATTGTAATTGACCTATTAAGGATTTTTAATTTCTTCCTGGTTCAGTTTTGGAAGATGTGTGTTTTGAGGAATTAGCTATTTCTTTTAGGTTGTCCATTATTTTGGCATATAATTTTTCATAGTATGCTCTTATAACCTTTTGTATTTCTGTGGTGTCGGTAGTTACTTCTCTTGATTCTGATTTTATTTATTTGGATCCTTTCTCTTTTTTTCTTGATGAGCCTGGCTAAGGGCTTATCAATTTTGTTCATCTTTTCAAAGAACTAGTTCTTTGGTTTCATTGCTTTATTTTTTTTTTTATTGTCAGTGTGTCATTTACTTCTGCTCTGATCTGTATTATTTCTTTCTTCTACTCACTTTGGATTTTGTTCTTTTTCTTCTTCTTTTGCTCTCTTTCTTTGTGATTGATGAATCTAGTGTTTTGTTTGGCTTTTTTCTCTTTATTTTTTGTGTTTCTATCATTGTGGTTACCATGAGGTTCATATATAAGATCCAAATAAATAGCAGTCCATATTAATTTGGTGGTCATCCACAAGTTCAAACACATCCTAAAAAAAGCAAAAACATGGGGATCCCTGGGTGGCGCAGCGGTTTGGTGCCTGCCTTTGGCCCAGGGCGCGATCCTGGAGACCCGGGATCGAATCCCACATCGGGCTCCCGGTGCATGGAGCCTGCTTCTCCCTCTGCCTGTGTCTCTGCCTCTCTCTCTCTCTCTCTCTCTCTCTGTGTGTGTGACTATCATAAATAAATAAAAAAAATTAAAAAAAGCAAAAACAGTAAAAGAAAAAATCTCTTTTCCCCCTTCTTTCCCCTTTTTACTGCCTTCTCCACAGTTTATGTATATGTTGTCTTATTTTACATCTTCTTATTCATCTTTTTTTATGTCTAATTTGGACATTTCTTTTCCACTTAAAGAAGTCCCTTGTAACATTTCTTACAACACTGATTTAGTGGTGATAACTTCTTTATCTTTTGTTTGTCTAGGAAACTCAATCTCTCCTCAAATCTGAGTACCTTGCAGGTACTTGGTTGTAGTTTTTTTTTCCTTTCAGCACTATGAATTTATCATGCCACTCCTTTCTGGCCTGCAAAGTTTCTGCTGAAAAATCAGCTGATATCTTCATGTTTTCCCTTCTAGGTACTTTATGTTTTTTCTCTTGCTGCTTTAAAAATTCTCCTTTTATTTTTAAACTTCGACATTTCAATTTTTATGTGCTATGGTCTGGAACTCCTTGGATTTACCTGGTTTGGAACTCTGTGCTTCTTGGACTTGGATATCTATTTCTTCTCCTAGGTTAGGGAAGTTTTCAGCTATTATTCCTTTACATAACTTTTCTACGCCTTTCTCTCTCATCTTTTTCTGGATCCCATTAATGTAAATGTTTGCTTGATATTGTCCAAAAGATTTCTTAATCTATTTACATTTTTGAAACTTTTTGAGTTCTTCTGCTTGTATGCTGTCCATTACCCTGTCTTCCAGATCACTGATAGATTCTTCTGATCCTTTCATCTACTGTTGACTTTCGTGTGTGTGTGTATGTATGTGTGTGTGTTTTCAGTTATTGCATTCTTCAACTCTCATTGGTTTCTTTTAATATTTTCTGTCTTGTTATTGAAGGTCTCACTGAGTTCTTCCACTCTTTTCTCCAGCCCAGTGAGTATCTTTAAAATCATTACTTTAAATTTTTTTTCAGGCTTACTGTTTACCTCTGACGAGATTGGGCGCGTTCAGGGTGGTATAGCCATAGACTACTGTTTACCTCTGTTTCATTTAGTTCTTTGTCTGAGTTTTCTTGTTCTTTCTTTTGGAGCATATTCCTCCATCTCCCCATTTTGCTTGAGTTTTTATGTTTGTTTCTATGGAGTAGGTAAACAGGTACTTCTCCTAAACTTGAAGGAGTCATCTTGTGTATGGTATCCCCTGTGCAGACTGTGTGTTTGGTGAGTTTTGCTGGCTGACTAGAGCTATGGCTGTATATATTAGTTACTTTTTCAAAACATGGCATGTTTCCATCTCTCTCCCTGTTTTTCTGTTCTATCTATCTTTGGTTATTCATTAGTGTTTAGTCAGCCCTTAGTTCTTCAGGAGGAATTGTGCAATTAATAGATGTAATTTGGTGTGTTCTGTGGAGAGGGACATAGTTTTCCTACATCACCATCTTCAACTGGAACACTCTATACCCACTTTAAATAAATTAGATCGGGCAGCCAGGGTGGCTCAGCGGTTTAGCACTGCCTTCAGCCCAGGGCCTGATCCTGGAGACCCAGGATGGAGTCCCATGTTGGGCTCCCTGTGTGGAGCCTGCTTCTCCCTCCCTTGTGTCTCTGCTTCCCTCTCTGTGTATCTCTCATGAATAAATAAAAATTTTTAAATAAATAAATAAATAAATAAGGTCAAACTAGAAGACTTATTGCTGAGTTTACTTACACTCATTTTATTACATGAACTTCTGAAAAAGGTGAGTTGGTTTATCATATAGTAAAGAGTAAAACCTCTATAAACACTTTCTAGGGCATCTGACTGGTTTAGTCAGTAGAGCGTGCAACTCTTGGTGTCAGGGTTTTGAGTTCAAGCCCCATGTTTGGGGTACAGTTTACTTAAAAAAAAAAAAAAAAAAAAACGGATACACAGGTGGCTCAGTGGTTAAGCATCTGCCTTTGGTTCAGGGCATGATCCTGGAGTCCCCGGATCGAATCCCACATCAGGCTCCCTGCATGGAGACTGCTTCTCTCTCTGCCCGTGTCTCTGCCTCTGTGTGTGTGTATCTCTCATGAATAAATAAATAAAATCTTAAAAAATATATATATATGACTTCTCTTTTCCAGGCTAAGAGCACAGACAAAACAACAACTCTTGGAATATAAATCAATGGTTGATGCAAGTAAGTATTTTCATTTTCAAATAAGTTTTTATGAGCGTGGTGATGAACAGTATTCTAGAGAAAAGAAAATCAACTTTACAAAAAGTTGCTTATTTAGGGAATGGGAGTGTCAGCATAATGCTGTACTATACTATGTAAGAAGCAAAAGACAGGCTTGCCCTGTCCCTTAGGAACTTGTTAGGAATTCAGGAAATAGAAACCCTAAATAATAATGCAAGACAATTAGGTTCTGTTAATCAGAGAATGGGAAATTTCTGTGGGAAGGATTCCTAGAACTTGATTATGAACAGCTTGGAGATTAAATTAGATCAAATGATTGTTAAGCCAGTGATTTAAGATCTATACTTTGAGAAACACTGGAAGATAGGAATGAGAGGCAGATTAGCTTAAAGATATGAATGATAATTTTGATTTTAAACCCTGAAAAAATTAAATTTTTAAAAAATTTTTATTGGGATCCCTGGGTGGCTCAGCGTTTAGCACCTGCCTTCCACCCAGGGCATGATCCTGGAGTCCTGGGATCGAGTCCCACGTCGGGTTCCCTGCATGGAGCCTGCTTCTCCCTCTGCCTGTGTCTCTGCCTATCTCTCTCTCTCTCTCTCTCTCTCTCTCTCCCATAAATAAATAAAATCTTAAAAAAAAATTTTTTTTTACTTATTTATTTGAGAGAGACCAAGAAAGAACAAGTATGAGGAGAGAGAGAGGGATATGCAGACTCCCCACTGAGCAGGGAGTTTGATGCAGAGCTCTATCCCAAGACCCTGGGATTGTGACCTGAGGTGAAAGCAGACTCTTAACTGACTGAGCCACCCTACCCCTGGAAAAATGTATATTTAACTTTTAAAATCCAGAAGCTTAGGGAGCAAGACAGTAGTAAAATAATGGTTTAAGGCTCCTAAAGTAATAACTATTATTGTGACCTAATTTTTAAGCCCTTGGATCACAAAGAGAGGTTTTGTTGACTCTTTCTCTGTGAAATAGACTTAAAGAATAAATCCAAATAATACTTAGGTTGAAGCAAGAATTGCAGAAAACCCAAGGAGGCCACATAGATGATTTAGTCACTTCACCTGAATACATGTTTAACTTAGGAACTTTTTGGGCTCTGCTCAGATTCTTTTATAAGGCCATAGATCCAAAGGCAGTTCTAGTGTGTTGTCCATTTGATATTCCAGGCTTTCTAGTCTTTTTTATGCAAAACAACAACAACAACAAAAACCAGGACTATGAGAAATGGGCCCCCTGGCCTCTTTTCTGCTAGTATTAACTAGTAATTTATGAAACTGGCATATGAATCAGGCCTTCCTGTCTCCATTTTTTTTTTTTTAAGATTTATTTGTTTGTTTATTTATTTATTTATTTATTAGAGAGAGAGAGAGAGGGACAGAGACACAGGCAGAGGGAGAAGCAGGCTCCTTGCAGGGAGCCCGATGTGGGACTCGATCCCGGGACTCCAGGATTGCGCCCTGGGCCAAGGCGCTAAACCGCTGAGCCACCCAGGGATCCCCGCCTTCCTGCCTCCAAAGCCATGACCTTCCATTATATCAATAATGCTTTCATCAAAAATGACCAGTAGGTCACTGCCTTCACCTGGAGGAATTAATGGTTTCGTTTCCAAAATCCATGCTTTTTGTATTAAACTATGATGTTTCATCATAGATGAAAGGTAGGATATGGCCAAATTCTTTGCTGGCATGGGAGCTCACATAATAAAAACAGAGTATCTTCTTAGAGGACAAGGTAGAGGGGGAAAGGTAGAAAGTAATTTGGACCATTGAGAAATTGTCTCTGTACATATTCCTGCATTCATTCAAATCATTTTTAAAGTATTCATTATGTCCTTGCTAGGGACACTTAACTAGGCATGGAGACGTGTTGAATAAGCCAGAATTTGCCTTAGTGGAGCTTAAGTTCTATGTAGCAAAACAGGTAAGGAAAGAAACCTTGGAAGATCATTATTAAGTGTGGTAAATGTGATGAAGGAAGTAATGGTGTGACAAGGAGGGGTTCCTTTAAATATTTTGATCACCAATGGTGTCTTTGAGATGACATGAAAGTAAAATCCAAGTGTTAAGAAATTCTCCACCTTCTCATATAGTCCTTGTTTTCCATCTATATATCATCCCTTTTTTTTTTTATATATATCATCCCTTTTTAAAGGAATTATGAAATCTGAAAACTTGAGTAGGCTTTATAGCGCACACTGTAGAGTTTCTACAACTAAAGGAGATTATAGCTTCAAGGCAAGGAGTGAGGTTGTAATCTTCGAAGAAAGATATCAAAAGTTTGGGCGGCCCCCGTGGCGCAGAGGTTTAGCGCCTCCTGCAGCCCGGGGTGTGATCCTGGAGACCCCGGGATTGAGTCCCACGTCAGGCTCCCTGCATGGAGCTTGCTTCTCCCTCTGCCTGTGTCTCTGCCTCTCTCTCTCTCTGAATAAATAAATAAAGCTTAAAAAAAATTACTTTACCCTTAAAAGAATATGTTACTTTATTGCTTGAAGGATTTTTTTTTACAGCAAGTGTATCCATTTTCAGAGTACAATTTGTTGAATTTTGACAAATGTATATATCAATATAACCATTTCCATAATCAAGATATAGAATATTTCTGTTACACCTCCCTTGTTTGACTTCACAGTCAGTCCCTACCCTTACCCCCAGCAACCACCATTATAATTTCTGTTATTATAGATTTGCTTTCTAGAGTTGTGCTATTTAGTACAGTAGCCATTAGTTACATGTGGCCTTTAACTGTAGAGTTAAATTAATTAAAATTAATATTTTAAATTCAGTTCTTTAGTTACTCTAGTTACATATCAAATACTCAAAAGCCACATGTGTCTAGTGACTACCCTGTTGGCCAGCACAGATATTAAACATTTCTACCATCGCAGAAATTTCTCTTGGACAACACTGTTCCAGAATTTGATGTAAATAGCATTGTATGATATGTATTTATGTGTGTGGTGTGTGTATCTGACAACTTTCTTTTAAATATTTATTTATTTTTTTTTTTATGATAGTCACACAGAGAGAGAGAGAGGCAGAGACACAGGCAGAGGGAGAAGCAGGCTCCATGCACCGGGAGCCCGACGTGGGATTCGATCCCGGGTCTCCAGGATCACGCCCTGGGCCAAAGGCAGGCGCCAAACCGCTGCGCCACCCAGGGATCCCGACAACTTTCTTTTAATAAGAGATTTAATTCATATAATATAAAATTCATTTTAAAATGTACAAGTTAAGGGGATCCCTGGGTGGCTCAGTGGTTTAGTGCCCGCCTTTCGCCCAGGGCGCCGGAGTCCCGGGATCAAGGCCCACGTCGGGCTCCTGGCATGGAGCCTGCTTCTCCCTCCTCCTGTGTCTCTGCCTCTCTCTCTCTCTCTATCATAAATAAATAAAATAAGTAAATCTTTAAAAAAAAATAAAAAAACATAAAATGTACAAGTTAAGTAGGTTTTAGTATATTCACAGTATTGGTAATTATTACCACTATCCAATTCCAGAACAGTCTCTCATGAATAAATAAAATATTTTAAAAAATAAAAGTCTTGAGATATAGAAATTTTAAAAAATATATCCTTAAATATTTCATATTTTTGAAAGTAATTGTACATTGTAATTTTACCTTTTGATTTCCGATTGTTTCTAACACATAGACATACAGGTGATCTTTTTGACATTGCTCATGTTAATATTTTACTCCTTTTCTATTTTCCATTATTCTGAAACTACCTTGTCCATATAGCAACTAGCTCCATGTGACCTTTGAACACTTGAAATGTGGTTAGTCCTTGAAAAGGACTATAAATGCAAAATACAGAAGAAAGGATTATAAAATATTTCATTAGTAATTTTAAATTAATTACATAAATAAAGATTTTATTTATTTATTCATGAGGGAGAGAGACAGAGACAGAGACACAGGCAGAGTTTGTGAAGCAAGCTCCATGTAGGGAACCCAATGTGGGACTCGATCCCAGGTCTCCAGAAATTAGGCCCTTGATTGCTAAACCGCTAAGCCACCTGGGCTGCCCTAATTACATATTTTAGATCTATTGGTTTTATGAAATAAGTTACATTGAAATATTTTTACTTGTTTGTTAATATGGAAATTAAAAATTAAAGTGTTGTTTACATTTGTAGCTTACTTTTTTTTCCCCCTCCCTGTGGCTTACGTTATATATCTTTTGGACAGTACTTTTTTAAACTCTTACTAACTTCAAAAAATTATTTCTTTGTAGATGAAGAAAAAACTCCAGAACAACTCATACAAGATAAGCATATTGAAGCGTATGTCATATTTTTGAATTTTGTTTTTTACTAACATTTGATATTATTATCCATCTTATACCATTACCTTTCTTTATTTTTGTCTTTATTTTTCCAAGTAATTTTTCATGCATATACTGAGAAGTTGATACAGGGGATGGACTTAACATGTATCTGAGTGGTCACATTAGCTTCTGGCATTCCCCTTCACAAGATGACTAGTTAAGTATCTCAGAGGCATCTGTTTACCTAATCTATAAATGCATCAGGGTGGGGAGCCTGTAGAATAATTTTATCTGGATAGGGCCATTTTACTTTTTTCAAAGGTTTACTTTCTATATTTATGCCAACAGGGAATTTTTTTGATATTGCTGAAATTTTTTTGTTTATGCTTCGATAGTAAAATTGAAGACCTGGAAAAGGAAGTTGAAGAAGTGAAAACTGCTTTTGAAATGAAAAAGCTTGCATTAGACAGGTAATTATTACATTTTAGATATAAGCATTGTGAACTGAATGCAAAATGGGTATGATTTGAGGTGGAGGGAATATTTTAATTAGTCTAAATGACTCATCAAGTGAAATGATCATTAGGTAATGGGTAAACGAATTTTGTGCCCTGAGAGAAAAGTTATGTCATTCATTAATACCTTCATTTGAAGTAGTTACATAAGGTTGACTTAATAAGAAAATATCAGTCAAGGAAATAGAAGGGTGAGTTTAAATTTCATCCAGTGTTTCAAAGGATTATATGGATTCGATTATTGCAGTAACTATTAATCAAGTAAAAGAATTGTCACCAAGTTTAAATATATACATTTTCCTATTTTTTTAGAAGATTTTATTTTTAAGTCCTCTCTTCACCCAACATGGAGTTTGAACTCACAACTCCAAGATCAAGAGTCTCATGCTCTACTGATGGAGCTAGCCAGGCACCCTTAATATATTTTTATTTTTATTTTTTTATTTTATTTTATTTTTTAATAAATTTATTTTTTATTGGTGTTCAATTTGCCAACAAATAGTTAATATATTTTTAATACAGGTTTTGTATCTGTATTTTAAAATTCATTCAACAAATATTTGAGTTTCTACTATCTCTTAAGCTTTGTGGTAGGTGTTTGTATACATTCATTAATAAGACGTGATCTCTTAGATGTGTGATCTGAATTAATATCAATTAAGTGAATGACTTAAAATTACTTCCTTGTGTTTCTGGCCTTCCCAGATGAATTTCTTTTTTTTTTTTTTTTTCCAGATGAATTTCTTATTTAATTGAAAACTAGTTAAAGTCCTCTTGATTGCTTCTAGCAGTGAACATTTTTCCCTCTATCATTATATAGATAATATGTATTTTTCATGAATTTGTTTTAAGTAATCTCTGTGCCCTACCTGGGGCTTGAACTCACCACCTCTAAACCAAGTGTTGCATGCTGTAGAGACTGAGCCAGCCATGTGCCCTAGATCATATTTTTAAAGATGACTTCAGAGCTATTAAGATATCTCATTTTAATGAATTCATTTTTTGTGTGTGACAGAAAGGAAGAAGTGACTCTAACCTTTTCATTATTACTTATTAGCTATTTGGATTTAAAAGTAATTTATGCAGTTTGTTTTTATGTAGGTATCCTTTAAAGTTTACATTCAGGTATGGCTTTGTATTCCCCAACTCCATTTCAGGCCTGTGCTGATCTCTGTGGTGCCTTAATGCTTCCTCTCAGCCCTGCACGAAGGTGGATGGGTTGGAGAGCAAAGCTCAGGCTGATTTCCAGTCTAATCAGTCCCTCAGCCTAGCCGTGCACAACCACATCTTGTTATTTTTCCATTTCTGTGACTTCTTTATCAAAGTATTTCCCATACAGTAGTGTTTAAAAACCTTCTTATGGTTTACGTTACATTTAAAAAGAAATCAAAAGGGCGGTCCTGGTGGCTCAGCGGTTTAGCGCCTGCTTTCCGCCCAGGGCGTGATCCTGGAGTCCTGGGATTGAGTCCCACGTCGGGCTTCCTGCATGGAGCCTGCTTCTCCCTCTGCCTGTGTCTCTGCCTTGCTCTCTCTCTGTGTCTCTCATGAATAAATAAATAAAATCTTTAAAAAAAATAAGAATAAATCAATCTTTAACTTGTCATGTTTACATTTTTCTTTTCAATGAACCACAAATGTTATCCATGTTTTAAAATGCGGGCTTTTTTCCTTGCATTGTAGGATGCAGCTCTCGATTGCACTTCAAAAAAACCTGGAGAAAATTGACCCCAAGACTAGGTACGTTTTTTTTTTTCCTCTTTTGTCTTTTTTTCTGAATTTGTTAAAGCTGAGAATAAGATGGGAGATTTGCATAATGACTTGAGTTTTCTGATTTTTTTTAATTTGCTGTCAGTGCTAAACACCTTTTTCTGGGGAATAAGAAAATTGACAGAATTTTAGTGGGTCATATTCCGCATTATAATTTTTACAGTCTGGCTAACCTTTTGTTTGGATTGCAACACTAAGAAGCAATGGAGATTTTTAGCCAGCTAGTTTGAAAAAAAAATTTTTTTTAGTTTTTTAGTTTTATTTATTCATGAGAGACACAGAGACAGAGAGAGAGGCAGAGACACAGGCAGAGAGAGAAGCAGGCTCCATGCAGGTGGCCCGATGTGGGATTCGATCCCGGGTGTCCAGGATCAGGCCCTAGGCTGAAGGCGGTGCTAAACCGCTGAGCCACCCGGGCTGCCCTAGTTTGAAAATTTTGAAGGAATATTTTGAAAGTTAACTTTTGTTCAGTATTTACTGTAAAACAGGAATAGGGCTGTCTCATTTGTCCAATAACCCAGTGAGAGGAATGAGACAAGAAGTATATGCCTCGTTTTTCACTGGCAGAAATGAACTTGTATATGTTACAGTATTTGCCAAGGAATATAAAATTAAACTCTGGCAGTCAAGGTTCTCTATAATCTGGTCCTTTGTGTCTGGCCTCAGGGGCCTTACCTCCTTACCTGTGTTCTTATTTCTCAAAGTTCTAATAAAATCTTGTGATTAGGGATCCCTCAGTGGCGCAGCGGTTTGGCGCCTGCCTTTGGCCCAGGGCGCGATCCTGGAAACCGGGGATCGAATCCCACATCAGGCTCCCGGTGCATGGAGCCTACTTCTCCCTCTGCCTATGTCTCTGCCTCTCTTCTCTCTCGTGACTATCATAAAAAAAAAAAAAAAAAAAAATCTTGTGATTAAAAGATTCCCTACATTGTATCGTAAAAGTGCTAAGATGCATCTGGACACTTCCCCTTCCTGAGTATTTTAGTTCAGGCTGATAATGCGTTCTCCCTATATTCCATTTAACTCCAGGAATACATAAAACCTAAAATCTGAATTTGAGACCTCTAACAATTGCTCCTCCGTAGAGGGTGAGGTTTAAACAATCTTGAGTTAGGGGCGCCGGGATAGCTCAATGGTTGAATGTCTGCCATTAGCTCAGGTCATGATCCCAGAGTCCTGGGATCAAGTCCCACATCAGGCTCCCCATGGAAAGCCTGGTGTCCCTCTGCCTATGTCTCTGCCTCTCTCTCTCTCTAATGAATAAGTAAATAAAATCTTTTTTTTTTTTTAAGATTTTATTTATTTATTAGAGACACACAGAGAGAGAGAGAGGCAGAGACACAGGCAGAGGGAGAAGCAGGCCCCATGCAGGGAGCCCGACAATGGGATTCAATCCCAGGTCTCTAGGATCACACCCTGGGCTGAAGGGGGCGCTAAACTGCTGAGCCCCCGGGCTGCCCAGTAAATAAAATCTTTAAAAAATAATCTTGAATTAAAGAGGTACAGGATTGACACCCAAAGGGAACAGAAAGGCCAAAAAGGCTGAGGTAGTGCCTTTAAGCAAGTTTTTTTTTTTTTTTTTAAGATTTTATTCATTTATTCATGAGAGAGAGAGACAGAGACATAGGCAGAGGGAGAAGCAGGCTCCATGCAGGGAGCCTGACGTGGGACTCGATCCCAGGATTCCAGGATCACATCCTGGGCCGAAGGCAGGTGCCAAACCTCTGACCCACTCAGGGATCCCCTTTAAGCAAGTTTTTAAGTTTACAAACCAGTATAGCTGTAACTAGTAGAAAATGAGTTTAGCTTTCCCAGGTCTATGCAGAGATTCACATTTTCAGCCTCCTCAATAAACTTGTGCAGTGTTTCGTGCCTGGCTGATTATCAGAATGATTAATATTTTTTTTTTTAAAGATTTATTTATTTATTATAGACACAGAGAGAGAGAGAGGCAGAGACACAGGAGGAGGGAGAAGCAAGCTCCATGCAGGAGCCCGATGCGGGACTCGATCCCAGGTCTCTAGGATCACGCCCTGGGCTGCAGGCAGCGCTAAACCGCTGCGCCACCGGGGCTGCCCCAGAATGATTAGTATTATCATGGTGATCACATTGCTGGTCCCATCCCAAACCTACTGACTCAGTCTCTGAAGACAAATGGGCATAGTCAGGGTCACCTGGTGATCCACATTTAACATCCTCCCAAGGGATGGTGGCACTTTGAAGTATAAGAGCCATTGTTCTTACCCAGTCTTATTTCACACTGTTTGGCTCCAGTTATACCAAACTAGTTGATGTAGGCAATCCAGGTAATTATTTCATGTGTTTAAGATCAAGGGTTTCCCTTGTTCTACTCTGTGCACAACTCTTTAAGTGGTTCATATTTATTACTGGTTATAATGAAGCCATATTATAGTTGTGGATTTATTTTTCTCTTTCAGCAGATTCTTTCCTCTTGGTGTTTTATTTGTTTTACTATCTTGGTCCCTGGCATATGTCTAGCATGTAGTAGGTACTCAGAAATACTTGCTGAAGACATGAGGGTAAAAAGCAGCTTGAATATTCAGTGAAACTATTATCTGTGGTGCTATAATGGTGAATACATGTACTATTATCTGTGGTGCTATAATGGTGAATACATGTCTTTATACATTTGTCAAACCCATAGAATGTACACCACCAAGAATGAACCCTACTGTAAATTATGGGATTTGAAAAAAAATAAAAATAAAAAATAAATAAATTATAGGATTTGGATGATAATATGTTAAATGTAGATTCATCATTTGTGATGAATGGACCTTTCTGGTGGAGGATGATGATAATTGAGGCTGTGTGTGGTAGGAGTCAGGGGCCTATGGGCTTACCTTCCATTCAGTTGTGGTGTGAACCTAAAATAGCTCTTAAAAATAAAGTCTATTATTAGGATATTTTTAGAAAGGTTCATACGTACCTAAATTTCAGATTTTTTATTTTTCTAGGGAACTGCATCTCTAATTTTATTTTTGTTAATTTATTTTTTGCATCTAATTTAAATATTTATTTGTTTATTTGAGAGAAAGCACGAACACAGTGGGGAGGGGCAGAGGGAGAGAGAATCTTAAGCAGACTCTGGGCTGAGTGTAGAGCTCAATATGGGACTTGATCTCATGGCCCTGAGATCATGACCCAAGCTGAAACCAAGTCAGACACTTAACTGACTATGCCACCCAGGTGCCCCTGCATCTCTAATTTTAAACAGAAATTTACTTTACATCAAAGTTTTCTTAGTTTATTTTGTTAAAAGATAATTTTCTATTGAAGTATATAATAAATTTCATGAAAGGAAATATATAATTGATTTGTTCATTCATGATAATATTTACTTTTTTAATTTTATAATTTTAATTAAGGTTAACAAATCATTTTTTATTCCTTTTCAGTGTGCTCATGGATAACATGAAACATGTATTAAAACTAAACAAATTAATAATGAAATCACACCAGGTAACTGCACATTGGGTTGCTTATGCATTCTCATGATTTCAGTAACCTGTTGCTGGCAACTATATTGTATATAGTTATTTTTTGGTATGGAAATAAAGAGATTAAAAATTGGAGGTTGGGAAAACATGAATTAATAGATAAAATTGAGTGATGTAAGTGTTACAGGTTTGTTCTTAGGTAATGTGCCTTCACTTTTTCAGGAATCTTGGGATTTGGAGGAAAAACTGCTTGATGTTAGAAAGAAGAGATTAGGTATGTAGAACAGTTTTGTTTTTGTTTTCTGTAGAAAACATTTTCACTTACTGTAGAGATTGATAAGGCCAGTTATCTCAGCCATTGAGAAATTTCTTAATTTTCAAATTTTCTTAAAATTTTGCACATGGTCTCTTTAAAAATAGTATATAAAATGTATTTTGCTTGATTCATTTTTATTGTTTTAGAACTTTAAATCACAAAATTAATATATTCTCAGGGGGAAAAAATCAAATAATACAGTAAAGTATAGTGTCAAAGTCAAAATATTGGTATTTTTCACCAAGCAAGTCATTTTCAGATCAAAATGGAACTGCAACCTGAAATGATGCCTATGAAATATTTTCTGTTGACTGAAACAGTCAGGAGCTATTCTGCTTCACTATTTTTCCAGACTCTTGTTTGTAGGAGTTGTTATATATAGTATCTTTTTTTTTTTAATCTAATAGAATTAAAACAATCTTCAGAAAATAAACTGTTAGAAATACAGACTGAAAAGAACAAACAGAAGGATGATTTGGCCAATATGGAAAATTCAAACAAGATAAAGGCCATGCAACGAAACCTGAAGATGGAGATACAAATTACTACAGTTATTCAAAACGTGTTCCAGGTAACATTTAGATAAATTAGGAAAGGAGGTAAAGAACTTGTTAAAAATGATGGTTCTGGGCAGCCCCTGTGGCCCAGCGGTTTAGTGCCGCCTTCAGCCCAGGGTGTGATCCTGGAGTCACGGGATCGAGTCCCACATCCGGCTTCCTGCATGGAGCCTGCTTCTCCCTCTGCCTGTGTCTCTGCCTCTCCGTGTGTGTGTGTGTGTGTGTGTCTGTCATAAATAAATAAATAAATAAATAAATAAATAAATAGTCTTTTTTTTTTTTTTAAAGATTTTATTTATTTATTCATGAGAGACACAGAGAGAGAGGCAGAGACACAGGTAGAGGGAGATGCAGGCCCCATACAGGGAGCCCGACGTGGGACTCGATCCCGGGACCCCAGGATCACGCCCTGGGCTGAAGGCGGGCGCTAAGCTGCTGAGCCACCCAGGGATCCCCCTAAAGTCTTTAAAAAAAATAAAATTGATGGGGACGCCTGGGTGGCTCAGCAGTTGAGTGTCTGCCTCCGGCTCAGGGCGTGATCCCAGCATCCTGGGATCGAGTCCCACATCGGGCTCCCCACAGGGAGGCTGCTTCTCCCTCTGCCTGTGTCTCTGCCTCTCTCTGTGTCTCTCATGAATAAATAAATAAAAATAAAATCTTAAAAATTTTTTTGTTAAAAAAATGATTGTTGGGATCCCTGGGTGGCGCAGCGGTTTGGCGCCTGCCTTTGGCCTAGGGCGCGATCCTGGAGACCTAGGATCGATTCCCACGTCGGGCTCCCGGTGCATGGAGCCTGCTTCTCTCTGCCTGTGTCTCTGCCTCTCTTTCTCTCTCTGTGACTATCATAAATAAATAAAAATTAAAAAAAAAAAAATGATTGTTCTGTTACTTTCAGATTTGCTTTTAGTTAATCTTTGATCCTGAAAAAAATCATGAATTCAATACTAGATAGTAGTCTGTTTACATATATTTAGAACTTATGTGTACTTAATGTTCAAAGCTTTGACTTTTCATTGTGATTACATCTTAGGCATTTATAAGTGGGGTGATTTTTATCAGCTCTGTGGAGATAGGTTTAATGGTGGGGTGGAGAGTATTAGAACTTGAACTTGGAAGGTAAGGGAAAACATGGATGGAAGTGATGGGAATCTAGAATTATGATCC
Source organism: Canis aureus (assembly GCF_053574225.1). Classification (NCBI taxonomy): domain Eukaryota; kingdom Metazoa; phylum Chordata; class Mammalia; order Carnivora; family Canidae; genus Canis; species Canis aureus. The sequence goes on from NC_135615.1 coordinate 55,069,260, forward strand.
TACTGCAACTTAATAGTTGCAAATCTTGAACAAATTATTATTAAAGTTTTCTACATATCAGTTTCCCTGTTTAGAAAGAGAGCTTGTAAAAGCTAAAGAAGAGGGATCCCCGGGTGGCGCAGCGGTTTAGCGCCTGCCTTTGGCCCCGGGCGCGATCCTGGAGACCCAGGATCGAATCCCACGTCGGGCTCCCGGTGCATGGAGCCTGCTTCTCCCTCTGCCTATGTCTCTGCCTCTCTCTCTCTCTCTGTGTGTGACTATCATAAAAAAAAAAAAAAAAAAAAAAAAGCTAAAGAAGAGAATTCATGTTAATCTGTTTAGCATAATGTCTGGTCCAAGTAAATTCTCAGTTAATGTTGGTAGTTGTTAGTACATCACCTCTTAAACTTTATGTGTTCCTTTATTCTGAAGAGTTTTCATTGCTCTTTTGAATTATAAAATATCTCAAACTATAAAATACTTAAATTACCAGATTTCAATGATGAAGATATACAGTTAAAATTGCCTATTATCCATGGAGCAAATATTATGTGTGAAGCATATCCTTGTAGAATATGAATTCTTTTATCTGACCATAAGAAAATCTTCCTAAAGTCTTTTTTTTTTTTTTTTTTTTTTTTTAATTTAAGAGAAGTGAACATAACCGGGGGGTAAGGGAGGGATAGCAGAAGTAGGGGGAAATAATCTCAAGCTAACTCCACACTGAGCATAGAGCTGTTGTGGGCTTGATCTCATGACCCTAAGATCTTGACCTGAGCCAAAACCAAGAGTTGGACACTTAACCAACTAAGCCACCCAGGTGCCCCTCTTCATCAGGTCTTAAATCTACTTTTTAATAGTAGTGGGTTACTAGGAGTAAGGAAGTCCACCACTAGCCTCCAGTGGAGGATTGCATTATAAGTACAGGATCACTTTAATTTTCTTTGGCATGTTGTTCCTGCTGCTTTGGTACTTGTATTATTTTGTCTTTTTTTTTTTTTTAATTTTTATTTATTTATGATAGTCGCACAGAGAGAGAGAGAGAGGCAGAGACACAGGCAGAGGGAAAAGCAGGCTCCATGCACCGGGAGCCCGACGTGGAATTTGATCCCGGGTCTCCAGGATCGCGCCCTGGGCCAAAGGCAGGCGCCGAACCACTGCGCCACCCAGGGATCCCTATTTTGTCTTTCTTAATTTTTATTCATATCCTCTTAGTGTTAATTTTGATTTAGTGAAATCATTACTTTGTTAAGCAGAGTATAGCTTTGGCTACATAAGGAGCTCATGCCCCTAATGGGTTCAGTCATATTTGAATGCTTACTTCCTCTTGCTTTTGTAAATTTAATTAGATTTATATACACTAGCCCTATAGCAAGAATGTGCCATGTGTAGGCCAAAGGTTTAAATACTTTTATACATAAAAATATAATTCTAAAATCTATTTAAACAGAATTTGAATTAGTAACTTGGTATCAGGGGGATCCCTGGGTGGCTCAGTGGTTTAGCACCTGCATTTGGCCCAGGGCGCGGTCCTGGAGTCCTGGGATCGAGTCCCACGTCGGGCTCCCGGCATGGAGCCTGCTTCTCCCTCTGCCTGTGTCTCTGCCTCTCTCTCTATCTCTATCATGAATAAATAAATAAAATCTTAAAAAAAAAAATGTAACTTGGTATCATTGAGCCATAGTTTTTTGTTGTTTTTTTTTAATAAATAGGGCATAACAGTATGTTTAAACCATTTTTCACTGTAGAAGTGCAAACTGACTGAACCATAGCTACAGTCTTTTTTCTTTAATCTAGAATACATTGCAAAAATCCTTACTATGTAAAAGCTATCTACAAAAACTGATGCAGCCAAAAAAAATATTTTAAACATTGTACATGTTCCCTAGCATTATGGGGATTAAGGCTAGGCCCTTATTGAAAGTGGAAATGAGGATACAAGAATGTATTTTTTATTTTTTTAAATAGATTTTATTTATTCATTTATTTGAGAAAGAAAGAGAGCATGCATAAGTGGGAGGAGGGGGCAGACAGAGAGGGAGAGGGAATCTAAAGCAGCAAACTTCACTGAGGGTGGGCTGAGGAGGGCAGGGGTGGTTCTGTCTCACTACTGCAAGATTAGGACATGAGCCAAAACCAAGTCAGACCCTTAACTAACTGAGCCGCCCACATGCCCCAAGAATGTAAGTTTTTCATGGAGTAGATACCTACACCTAGTTTGGTAAAGATAAATTTGATAAGATTAGTGAAAAAAGGGGCCCCCGGGTGGCTCAGTCAGTTAAGTGCCTTTGGCGCAGGTCATGATCCCAGGGTCATTGGGCTCTCTGCTCAGTGACGAGCCTGCTTCTCCCTCCTCTTCCCCCACGCAATGCACAGCATTGTGATTATAAGTAACAATATTATTATATATTATATCCTTCAAAGTTGCTCTCACCACAAAAAAGAAATAATTTTGTGACACAATGGAGATGTAAGCTAATGCCATGGTCATCAAATCAACCCACTGTACACCTTCAACTTATATGAAACTGTGTCAATTATATCTCTATTAAAAAAATACAGTGTGTGTGCACATGTGTGCTCTCTTGTTTTCTCAAAATCTTTTTAAAAATTTAGTGAAAGGATTTTTAAAAATTTTGTTAAATTTTTAAACATACTTATAACTTTAAGATAATTTTTTTTTCTTTTTTTATTACAGAACCTCATATTAGGAAGTAAAGCCAATTGGGCAGAGGATCCTACCTTAAAGGAAATTGTTCTACAGCTTGAGAAGAATCTCGCCACAATCTAATAAGAATTGTGCTTTGACATTTTTGTTTCAGTCTTTGGTATCTCATTTAAGTGGCATATTTCAAACAAAAATCTTTTTAGTGTTTTTTAACTAGTATCATAAATCTTTTGTAGCTTAACACTATAACTTGGAATTTGTTCTTTTAAATATGATAAAGTGACTGGCATTCTCTAAAAATATCTGAAAATCTTAGCCTTGCAAGGGTCCCAAAAGACATGAATGTGGACATTTTTTTCTACGACATTCCTGGCGGTTCCAACTCTCATTTGGAGTACTTTTTCTTTTCTTCTTTTTTCTCTCCTTTTTTCTTTCTTTCCTTCTTTCTTTTTTGTAGTTTCAAGTTTTTATTTAAACTCCAGTTAGTTAACATACAGTGTAATATTAGTTTCAGGAGTAGAAGTCAGTGATTCATCACTATAGAACACTCCAGTGCTAATCACAAGTGCTCTCCTTAATACCCATCACCCATTTAACCCGTCTCCCCGTGCCCCATAATTTGGAATACTTCTGTGCGCTTTTGAAAAAAGTATCCACATCTTTGTTTTTTCCAACTATCAGTTGTATTTTATTGAAATCTCATTTTAGTTTCATCTCACCACAGATTATTTTTTCCCTCTCTTTTTTAAAAATATAGAGATATAATTGACATAGCTTCATATAAGTTGAAGGTATACAGTGGGTTGATTTGATGACCATGGCATTAGCTCACATCTCCATTGTGCCACATAATTATTTTTTTGTGGTGAGAACATTCTCTTCAAAGTCTCTTAGCAACTTTGAAGTATATAATATTGTTACCTATAATCACAATGCTGTGCATTCAATCTTAAAAAACTTACTCATCTAACTGCTGCATGTTTGTACTCTGTGGCCAACATCTCTGCAAGTCCCTCATATTCCATCCACATCTTTATTTATTTACTTTCCCATCCACATTTTTTTTAAAGATTTTTATTTATTTATTCATGAGAGACACACAGAGAGAGAGGCAGAGAGAGAGGCAGGCTCCATACAGGGAGCCTGATGTGGGACTCAATTCTGGGACTCCAGGATCACGCCCTGGGCCAAAGCCAGGTGCTCCACCGCTGAGCCACCCAGGTGCCCCCCATCCACATTTTTAAACAGAAACCCAAATAAAGTACCTCAACCTTGAAAAATAAAAAAGATAAACCTATCCAAAGGGCTAATGCCTGTGGTTCTTGTAGAGTAATTGTGAATTTTTTATTTTGTATTTCTGTATTATGCTTTACTTTTAGAAGTTAAAAAGTAAATGTTACTTTGTCTTATGAAAAAATAGAACTTGCTGGCTGGCTCAGGTGATCATGTGACTCTTGATCTCGGAGTTTTGAATTCAAGCCCCATGTTGGGTATACAGGTTACTAAAACTATATATAAGTAAATTTAAAAAAATAGAACTTGCCATTTTTTACAGCATCCCATTCCTTTTTGGAGAAAGTTCTGATTTGAGTTCTTTATTACTTTGGAACTGTTGATCATTTTTATAGACAACGTAGTGTTTTCAACATTGTTTTTCTTTAAGATTTTACTGATTTATTAGAGAGAGAGAGAATGAGTGGGAGGAGAGGGAGAGGGATAAGCAGACTTCCCAGTGCACATGGAGTCCAAAGCAGGGCCCTGTCCCCCCACCCATGAGATCATGACCCAAGCTGAAACCAAGAATCAGAGGGTTAATCAACTGAGCCACCCAGGCAGGTGCCCCAACAAGTTATATATTTATTATGGAAAGGCATTCTGGAAAATACCTTCCTGATACAAAGATTCAGCATCATCTAAAAAACTGCATTTTCCTGAAATGATTTTAAAGTTTCTACTTGAGGGGTGCCTGGGTGGCTCATTAGGTTTAAGCATCTGCCTTTAGCTCAGGTAATGATCCTCCAGTCCCGGGATCAAGCCCCACATCTGCTTCTTCCTCTGCCCCTCACGTTGCTTGTGCTCTCCCTCTCTCTCAAATAAATAAAATCTTTTTTAAAAAAATAAAGTTTCTGGGGATCCCTGGGTGGCGCAGCGGTTTGGCGCCTGCCTTTGGCCCAGGGTGCGATCCTGGAGACCGGGGATCGAGTCCCACATCGGGCTCCCTGCATGGAGCCTGCTTCTCCCTCTGCCTATGTCTCTGCCTCTCTCTCTCTCTGTGTGACTATCATAAATAAATAAAATCTTTAAAAAAAAATAAATAAATAAAGTTTCTACTTGGGAAAGGTGTACATTATTTCCACGAAGGCTAATTTCACCAAGCCAAACATCACTGGGACAAGAAAGTATACTCCCACAACAGGGGAATGCTAGGTTTCATAGTGGGGGAAAGAATATGGGTATCTGCTGAAAAGCATAAAGTCCACCACAGTATGAAGTCTTGGTCTTAAATATTAACTTCCTTTTTGCACATAGAAGACACACTTCCCAAAGGAAAGTTAACAGTCTCATTCAGTCATCACAGTTTCAAAGTTCAGGATCTCACGATAGTCTTTCACATCAGGTCCAAATGTGGCTTTTCATGATCTGGAGATTAATGAACTGAATAAGACAAATTCTGTTGCTTCACACAGCCAGCATACTATACGGGACAAGGTTAGCAATTCTGAAATACTGCTTGGCAGATGATAGGAGGTGCCCTTTCCGAGGCAGGGGGAACACTTTTTGATTCGGTTCTTATACTGCTCACTGGAAGAAGGTTTTTGTTTTGTTAAGATTTTATTTATTCATGAGAGACACAGAGAGGCAGAGACACAGGCAGAGGGAGAAGGAGGCTCTCTGGGGGGGGACTCGATCCGGGGTCTGCAGGATCACACCCTGGGCTGAGGGCGGTGCTAAGCCGCTGAGCCACCCAGGCTGCCCTGGAAGAGGTTCTTTTGTGCTTTTTGACTCTGCTCTTTGCTAAGTTCTCCCTTTCCATTATTGGCCTTGGCCATATCTGAAGAAGGTATTAGAACTATGTCCTGAGCAGCTTTCTCAGCTGGGCACCCAAATACCATTTTACATCTCAGTCCGTCTTAAATTCTGGTCCTGCGGTGCTTTTGTTAGTATATTTTACTAACAGATTATTTTAAATGTGATTATTTTAAATGTGATTGGTGGTGAGGCTCAGTTTCTTCGTTTGGCTGGTTCATCTATATCAGAGGCCAGCAAACTATGGCTTACCAGCTGGCTGTTTTTATAATTGAAGTTTTATTGGAACAAAGCTTTGCCCATAGATGTACATATTATCTATGGCTGCTTTCCATTAACCCTAGCATATTTGAGTTGAACTGAGCGTCAGAGATTATATGCACTGGCACCCTATTTTTTTTTTTAGTCACTGATTTAAGCCAGATGACTTGTACAAAGTTTTCTATTAGGACTTGTCTCATTGCTTCCTAGTAGCTTATATAACTTTATATATAAAGATCTGTATTCTTTATTTTTTTACATCTGTATTCTTTATTTTTTGAAAAGCTTATTTATTCATGAGGGACAGAGAGAGACACAGACAGAGGGAGAAGCCGGATGAGGGACTCCGTTCCTGAACCCTGGGATCAAGACCCGAGCCAAAGGCAACCACCGAGCCACCTAGGCGTCTTCACACCTGTGTTCTTTAAACTAGAAGTTAGATCTGCTTTATTACATGTAATTTCAATTTTTTTTTTGTAGTTTCAAATTTTTTTATCAAGAAAATTCACAAATTGTCTTAGGTACTTTTTACTGAATCACAACAAGAGGCCATCATGCATGGTGAGTTTTGCCTAAGGGTCTACAGCCAATGACAGAACAGGGGACCTGGAACTAGAAGGGAGTCAAAGGCCAGGTAACTAGGGACATTAAGAACCATAATACAGGGCAGCCCCGGTGGCCCAGCGGTTTAGCGCCGCCTTCCGCCCAGGGTGTGACCCCGGGGTGCCGGGATCGAGTCCCAAGTCCCAAGTCCATGCATGGAGCCTGCTTCTCCCTCTGCCTGTGTCTCTGCCTCTCTCTCTGTCTCAAAGTAAATAAATTATTTAAAAAAAAAAAAAAAAAAAAAAAAAGCTCTCCGGGGAAGGAACAGCTGACACAAAGTCAGCAGGGGCAGGTGGGAGGGGCACGGGGGCGGGGCCAGCCCCAGCGGAGGAGGAGCCCGCTTGGCGCCGCTCGCCCCGCCCCGTGACGTCACGGGAGGCCCGCCCCCCGCCGCCCGCCGCCCGGGGCTCCCGTTATCCACGCACGGAGCGAGCGCCCCGGAAGCCTCCCCAGCCTGGGGTCATGATGGGCAGCAAGATGGCGTCCGCCAGCAGGGTCGTTCAGGTAAGGCGACTGGGTCGCTTTTTCGCGCCGTGGGCGGTAGGGATGGTGGCGATTATAGCAATGGCGGAGGCGGAGGCTGCGCGGTGACCCCGGCCCCCCCCCCCGGGTTCTGTGTGGGAACTGGACCTGTGGCCGTCGGGTCGGTCAGGGAGTCGGGGCCTGGAGCTGAGGGTTCGAGCCGGGCTGCGGGAGCGCGGGGCCCGGAGCAGCCGGGGGGCCCGGACCCGTACCCGCCCGGGGGCCCGGAGCAGCCGGGGGGCCCGCAGTCTGCGGGCTGGGCTGCCCTGGCCGTGGTCCGGCCAATGGGCGCGTGGCGCTGCCTGGACCGCCCCCGAGCAGCCAATGGGAAGGACGCGAACCCCGGGTCTGACCCGCGTCCCTTCAAGGTCTCGGGAATGGCCGGAGCCCCGGCCTGCCAGCCGCGTTCCCCCCGGCGTCGTCCTCAGCGATCCGAGCGTCCGGCTACCGGCTGGACGGGGGGACGGGGGGACGGGGGGACGGGGGGGCAGAGGTGTTACTTAAGTGCAGCTGTCACGTCTTAACGATGCAGGTGTTGGTTTCCCAAGCTTGCTTTCTTTCCCGCTGAGTTTACTTCGGTAGCTAGAGGAGCCCTTTAATCCCCACGCCGCTCACGGCTGCTCACGGACTCCCGACCGCTTTCGTGTTCGCTTCTGCAGCGGTGATTGGGCTTCAGGGGGCGAAGCGGGCGAGTAAAGGGACCCCACGTCCACATTCGCGGTGGTTTCGCACAATCTGCTTTCAGCTCTGAAAGCGTATTATTGCATGGTTTTTGACTTTGATGTGAGACGTGCATTTCCCTCTTGCACAAGCACATCTCTTAGGACTTGTTCTCAAAGCTTTTTGAGTCTGGAAGATAATTCCAGATCTCAGCCTTCAGCCCCTCCGCAAGGAATGATCCTCACTCATTCCAGTTGGTAGATATTGAGCCTTGACCGATTGTCCTGCGAGGACAGGGAAGACCTCTTACAAAGGGCTCGTATCCATTATGTACAACCGTACCTATCTGTAATATATAGCTCAACTTAAAAACGGGTTAAAGAGTTGAAATTGCACAACACAAGACAGACAAACGAGCGATAAGCCTGTGAAAAGACTTTCTACTTCATTACTTAAAATACAAATTAAAATCAGGAAGTACTACTGCATCTATCAAAGTTAAGCAAATTTTAAAAACTGCCCATACTAGGAGAGGACAGTGTGAAGAACCTAAAACTCTCATACATTGCTGGTAGGAGTATAATTATCCTCTAGCCACTTTGGAAATCTGTTTTGTGAGTCTCTAGTAGTTAAACATATCTACCTTATGACCTAGGAGTTTTACTCACAGGTTTATTACCCAAGAGAAATAAATGCATATATCTACAAAAAGACTTCTATAAAAATGCCCAAATGCCAAGCATATATATTTGATGTTTGGGTTGATCATAATCAGAAAGATGATTTATCATTTACAAAATCATTTGACTGCATGAGATATGGGAAGAAGATGGGTAGTTGGATTCATTCAGGATTTGAGATTTACAGGTAAGGTGAAGATAATCCTCCAGCAAGGAGGTTGAGAGTGCTAGTAAGAGGACATTGGGTTCAAAGCTAGGTAAGAAAGGGGGTAAAGTCAGGGTGGAACCAATTGACTGGAATAAGGAACAATCAAGGAACTGAAGGGTTTGGTGAAGCTTACAATGGGAAGTAACAGAAAAGAGTTACACAGAGTTACGGAGTTAAAAGGTTGTAGTTGAGGTTAGATTTTAGGTTAAGATTTTAGGAACAATGCAGCTCCGAACTTAGTGAAGAACTAAAAGAGCTTTTCAAAAGTAAATACTGAAGTACAAGGAATGAAGAGGTAAATAGGCAACTCAAGTTTTGCTAAAGGAAATAGTGCATGAAAAGAGGAAAATGAAAAAAAAAATCACAGAACAATGAAGGAAAAGATTAAAAGGGTTCAGAGAAAGTCATAGAGGTAGAGAAAAACAGGAGGATGCAACTTTTGTATACTAAGTAGTCTCTGAAAAAGCAAATAGAACAAGTCTCAAAACCTAACCTAACCTAAAAGTTAATAAAACTTTCCTGATGTAAAAGAAGACTTAAACCTTTACCTTAAGCTTGAGAGAATTAACCAAGTGTGGTTGACCAATGGATGTATTCTGTAGATTCTTTAGATTTCTTTTTTAAAATTTACTTATTTATTTTAAAGATTTTATTTATTCATGAGAGACACAAAGGGGGGGGGGGCAGAGACACAGGCAGAGGGAGAAGCAGGCTCCCTGTGGGCAGCCCAAAGTGGAACTTGATCCTAGGACTCCAGGATCACGCCCTGAGTCAAAGGCAGTCCGTCAACTGCTGAGCCACCCAGACGTCCCTTACTTATTTATTTTAGAGAGAGAGAGAGAACACAAGTGCATGGGGGTAGCAGGGCAGAAAGAGAGGGAGCCTGTCCCATGCAGGACTTGATCCCAGGGCCCTGAGGTCATGAGCTGACACCAAGAGTTAGTCGCCCAACTGACTTAGCCACCCAACGGTCCCTAGAATCTTTAGATTTTAAAGGAGAAAAATAAAAAAAAATTCTTGGGTGATCCAGGCAACAAGATCAAGCACTTAGAACAAAAGTTATCAGTTTTCAACAATAATAGCTCATAAAAGAGGACACGTGGATAACATATTTAAGGTAGTTAAGGAAAGAAAAGGTGAGGAGGGCACTTGTGTGGCTCAGTCGGTTATGCGTCTGTCTTTGGCTTGGGTCATGATCCTGGGGTCCTGGGATTGGCCTGAATTGGGCTCCCTACTCAGGAGGGAGTCTGCTTCTCCCTCTGCCCCTCCCCTCAGTCATGCTTCCACACTCATTCACGCTCTCTCTCTCTGGAATAAATAAGTAAAATTTAGAAGAAGAGATAAACCACAGATACATCCAGCTACACTGACCTTCAAGTTGTAAAGGCCACAAATCCTTCTACACCTTTAATAACTCAGGGAATATTGTTCCCTGGTGCCCTTCCTACTAGATCTCCCAGAGAATGAGAGACAGCTGAGGAATACTTAGTTATACCTGGAGTTGTTTCAGTATAGGAAATGGATATGAACATTGAAAGTATGTGACTGCAACAACTAAGATTATATAATGGAGATACAGGTGAAAGACTTGTTGATAATATTATTCTGACTGTTTGGCTCTAATACCACTTTTAAAATGGAGGAATAAGGGGAAGAGTATACAAAAGGTAGAATATGGGACACTTGGGTAGTTCAGTGGTTGAGCATCCATCTTCGGCGTGATCCCGGATCCCGGGATCCTGAGCCTGCTTCTCCCCTCCCTCTGCCTGTGTCCTGCAGTACCTGGTTTCCAAATTGCTACATTTATGCAATTACCCATACCAACCTACTCAGTTAAGAAGTTAAAGATTTCTTAGTGTTAGTATTATTATCATTGCTTTTAGACTAAAGTATAGAGTCTAAGCACTATGAAAGTTACTTGGATTCGCCTTTTTATTCCCTTAGTTATGTTACCAACTCATGTACAGTAACAGTTGCTTCTATGTGTTTATATTTAGAGTTTACTCTATTTTTTAAAAGATTTTTTGTTTATTTATTCATGAGAGACATAGGCAGAGACACAGGCAGAGAGAGAAGCAGGCTGCATGCAGGGGGCCCGATGTGGGACTCCATCCCCAGGCTTGGGATCATGACCTGAGCCGAAGGCAGACACCCAGCTGCTGAGCCACCCAGGCGTCCCTAGAGTTTTGTTTTTTAACATGAAAGACTTGAGTGTGCTCCTATGCTGTGGGAGACAACTCTATTCCAGCATTTTCTCACAGCAGCACAATTATGGTGGTGCTTTCAGGCCAATCCCAACAAGCCTATTTACTTCTGTACTCATATAAAATATATGTACTACATATATCTAAATATTTTGCAGATAAACACACACTTCAATATACTAGTTACAGAGCAACTTAGAGATTACCTTAGGTGCAAATAGTACTGTTTTTGAGTCTTAGCATTGTCTCAGAAAATTTCATATTTAAAGGTCCCTATAAGTTCCTCCCTATAGTTCCTCTGGAATTTTAGGGATAAAACATTAATAGTCTGCAAATATCTGTTATAAATAGTATTCTAAAAATACATATTTCTGTGGGAATAGCCTTCAGACCAAAAGTGTTAACAAATGTTTAAATCTGTTTTACGTGGGTTTGGAGATTATAGTGTTTTCTTATTTGTGCTTTTTTCCGTTTCTTCCAAATATCTGCTAGTTATTGACATAATAGGAAAACAACACTCAATACAAGTCAGGATGGGGCACCTGGGTGGCTCAGTGGTTGGGCATCTGCTTTGGTTCAGGATATGACCCTGGGGTCATGGGATCAAGTCCCCTCAGGGAGTCTGCTTCTCCCTTTGCCTGTGTCTCTGCCTAATAAAATCTTTTTAAAAAAATAAAAGTCAGGAAACTTCCAATTCTTACCAAGCAGCTCAGCAATATATGTTATATAACATAAATGTATATCATCTTTTTAATAGGGCTGTTTTGAGGTCTGTTGGTAGTATAGTAAAATGTCTTATAATGTGTAAAGTCCAAAGTTATTATGAAGAGCAGATAAGATAAATGAATTAATAGTTCATAGACCAGTTTTCCTGGTTGGAGAAGAGTAAAATAGTAAGATTTAAAGTTGCTGTTAATGGGGCGCCTGAGTGATGGGCAGTTGAGAATCTGCCTTTGGCTCAGGGCATGATCCCAGGGTCCTGGGAATGCGGGGAGTCTGCTTCTCCCTCTTCCTCTGCCCTCAACTCCCAAGCTTGTGCTCACTCTCTTGCTCTATCTCAAATAAATAAAATCTTTTAAAAAATAAGGTCGCTGTCAAATACTAAGTTTATTTTAACAAAGGTATCTATGAAGTTCAGTAGGTTGTTTCTTTTATAGTAAATGAGTCTATTTTAGTGCCTCATCTTTTTTTCCATGTATTTTATTTTCCCTTTAGGTAGTCAAGCCACATACACCATTAATAAGGTTCCCTGACAGAAGAGACAATCCTAAACCTAATGGTAAGTTGTACTTCAGATTTAAAAATAAATAAATAAATATGTACAGGCATATTTATATATGAATATTCTGTTACAGGCATTATTTCCCATTTTATTTTTTTTATTTTTTATTTTTTTATTTTTTATTTCCCATTTTAAAATCAGGGAGAGACCATTGTAGCTTAGATCACAATAGTATGCTAGGTGGCATGCAAGTAGAAATTAACTTGCTACCTCCATTTAAAAAGGTGGTGACTCAACAGAACATGTCTCTGAATTTTTTTTCTTTTTTCTTTTTTTAAGATTTTATTTATTTATTCATGAGAGACATGGAGAGAGAGAGAGAGAGAGAGAGAGAGAGAGAAAGAGAGGCAGGCAGAGGGAGAAGCAGGCTCCATGTAGGGAGCCCAGTGCAGTACTCGATCCCAGGACTCCAGGATCATGCCCTGGGCGGAAGGCAGATGCTAAACCTCTGAGCCACCCAGGGATTCCCTTTTCTTCTGTCTTGTTTTTTTTTTCTTCTTCTTTTTTTTTTTTTTTTTTTTTTTAAGATTTTATTTATTTATGAGAGACAGAGAGAGAGAGAGAGAGAGAGAGAGAGTCAGGCAGAGGGAGAAGCAGGCTCCATGCAGGGAGCCGAATGCGGGACTTGATCCCGGGACTCCAGGATCACGCCCTGGGCAGAAGGCAGACCCTAAACCTCTGAGCCACCCAGGGATCCCCTTTTATTCTCTCTTTTCTTTTTTTTTAAAGATTTTATTTATGAGAGACACAGAGAGACAGAGACACAGGCAGAGGGAGAAGCAGGCTCCATGCAGGGAGCCCGACGAGGACTCGACCTGGGTCTCCAGGATCATGCCCTGGGCCGAAGGCAGCGCTAAACTGCTGAGCCACCCAGGCTGCCCTCTTCTGTCTTTTTTTTTTTTTTCCTTCTGTCTTTTAAAAGACTCTCCCGCGTTTAGGTTGGGAGAGAGATTGTGAGGAACAGTATTTTTCTGCCAGCCGAACTTTTCTTTCATTCGCTTATTTATTCATTCATTCAGTAGGTAAGACTGCCTTACCCTGAGCAATCCTTGCCTATAAAGTAATTGAAAATCTAAACCAGTCCTATTTTCCTCTTACCCCTCCCTTTTATCTGATCTTTTATTTTATCCCTGTGTTTTTTTTAATTCCAGTATAGTTAACTTAGAGTGTCCAGTATAGTGATTTAACAATTCTCTACATTACTCAGTGATCATTATGATTATCCCTGTTTTTATTATAAGATATTTAATCATTAATTCAGGGAGGAGTTTAACAATTTTTTTTGAGTGTAATAATTTTTAACTGTAAATGCCACCATATGACAAAAGTTAAGTAATGTAGATGACCCATATGGGTTAAACTCCATTATCTAGAAATTTTATTATTTTACAGACTTGTTTGATTTAGTAATTCATTCACTTAAAGCTACTTTGTTTTATGAAATTAAATATAGCTACCCAACTGTTACTCAGTAACACCTCTTAGAACTACACTTAGCATTTGAAGAATGACTTGCTCGTTCAATAATAGATAACTCAAAGTAGTATTTTAAGACACCTGAACAATTTATTTCTCTAATTACTTTTTTTTTCAGTATCAGAAGTTTTGAGATCAGCAGGACTACCGTCTCATTCTTCTTCAATTTCACAGCATTCTAAGGGAAGTAAATCACCCGATTTGCTGATGCATCATGGTCCACCAGATACTGCAGAAATCATAAAAACATTACCTCAGAAATACAGAAGGAAACTTGTGTCTCAAGAAGAAATTGAATTTATCCAAGTACGTCATTGCTCTTTATCTTAGTACCTTGCAAAACACGTGAACATTTTTGGCTTTTGGAATTTCATAGACTGATTTACTTGCTCTTTCCATCACCTTGTCATGGCGGGTCCGTAGTTAAAACTAAGATAGTCAGGTTGGCCAAGACTATAAGAAATACACCATGTAACAAGCCCTCAGTAAAAGTACATGAAGGAATATATGTGTGGAAGTATAATATGGGAAGTAGCAATAGCTATAGCCACATGAAAAAAGCTCGGTAAAAAAAAAAAAAGAAAGAAAAAAGCTCGGTAGAGTCCTTGGTAGTTTTCCAAGGCAAGGTGTGAAGGGCTGCTGAGACCAAGAAATTTGAGGACCATCAATCAGGGTCAACTTTTGAGTCCCTTCCGGATCAGAAATTGTTTTTCCTTTTTTTTTTTTTTTTTTTTTTTTAATTTTATTTATTTATTCATGAGAGACAGAGGCAGAGACACAGGCAGAGGGAGAAGCAGGCTCCATGCAGAGCCCGATGTGGGACTCGATCCTGGGACTCCAGGATCGTGCCCTGGGTGAAAGGGAGGCGCTGAACCACTGAGCCACCCAGGGATCCCAGAAATTGTTTATAATATTGATAGGAGTGCTTAAGAGGAATGAAAAACTGAAATCGTTTTTAAATACCTAAAGATCATTTGCTTAAAATGGTGTAAACTTGTATAGTGGCTGTGAAAGCATTTCTTCTGTAAAGTTAATACCTAATCTTTTTGCTTTGTTTTTTTCATTTTCAGCGTGGAGGTCCGGAATAATCACTGACAGTGTGGCTGCTGTTTGTCATCAGACAAAAGAATAGTCTTTACAATAAAGAACTTCCAAAATGGCACATGAGAAATTATACAGTAAACAACTTGAATAAATACTCTGTTAAAAAAAAAGAAAAAAAATATAGAAAATTTAGATGGACACTTGTATCTTCTAATATATGTTATCTTGGTCAGTTTCTTCACAAGCTTACCTAATTGCTTATATACTTATTAAAGTATACATTTTTAAATGTTAGCCTATTAATTTACTCTCGATTATCAAGTATTACCAGTGTTGAGCTATTAAAAGCATACAATATGTAGTAAACTATCATAGGTTTCCCATAATTTCACTTTTGTTTCAGACATGGAAAGATTTACCATATAGATTGCTGCTTTGGGGGAATGATTTTTCCTGAAACTGGATAAGGATTAGTGAAAGAATGACTCCATTATTTGTTCTTTATTTTTTTAACATTTTTTCATTCACAAAGTTACTGGAGTATAACTAGTTTAAAAAGCATATCCTACACTAGATGATAAAAATACAGTTAAGGTAAAACAGGGAACTTTGTGGTATTAAAACTGGGAGTTAACACAAAAGATTATTTGTAACCTATATTCAGAAGAAAATACCAGAGTTTAAAATGGAAAATAAGAGATCAAAATGAATATAATCTAGGAAGAGATGTTTGATTAGAAATTGCAACTTACTATGTTATTAAGGGTGTTAAGTCTTAAAAAAAAAGGGGGGGGGTGTTAAGTCTTACTATTTGATTTATTTTACTGTTTTGTCATGTATGCAAATTCTGAAAACCACTTTCTCAAACTTAATGTCTGAAAGCCTCTTAAAATCAACCTAAATATTTACCTTATTAAAGCTATTTATGGAACTTTAGGGGCTTACAGTGCCAAGGGTATGCATTATTGTGAAACTAAAGCGTCACAAAGCTAAATAAATTTTCTTCCATACGTTGAATGATATCTAGAATATGCTTTAAAGAAGTCGTCCCTAATAAACAAAATAAATAAAATAAATAAATAAATAAATAAATAAATAAATAAATAAATAATAAAAAGTCATCCCTAATAGTAAGGGTAGCTTGTGGGCATTAGAGTCAAATTGTTATTGAATATTACTCAGTTGCCTGTGGATTAAACTTTACTTTTTTTGTTATTTCATAGTTGATCTGCTTTTCTTATAAATTCTCTATCGTGGCCTAGTATAAATGTTGCCCAAGTCGAATACGAAATAGGTGTTTGGTGACTCAGCAAAACAATGTGACTCATTATTTTTCTGTTATTATTTTAAAAACTTATTTGGAAAATATTCTAAAAGATTAGCACTATTTTCTTCTTTCTCCTTTTTTTCACTTCACTAAAAGGAAGCCAAGGTCGATTTTTTTGCTTTCCCAAACAGAGTGGGTTCAAGCAATGAAGAATGATTTGTGTGATACTGTGGGCCAGCAGTCAGAAACCCCATACTAGAACTGTCTGAAGGTCATCTTCATTACAGCTCCTACCATGAATGGTGCAATGAAAAACTATCACATTTACAGAATTTGTCAGCTTAACTATGGCAAAAAGGCATCTTCAGTAGGAAATGGTGTCATAGGATGAGCTCCCAAAAAGGATAGATTAATAGCCAGTATTTTCACTTAGGAGTTAAGCACTTTTTTTTTTTTTTTTTTTTTTTTTTAGGAGTTAAGCACTTAAATGTACATAACCATGAGAAAATTGCCGAATTTGTTCAAGTTTCCGTTTTGCTCCCTAACAGTATATAATATAGGCAGGATCAATTATTGTGTATTATTCTGTAGCAAATCAAAACTTAATGACTGAAAACCCAAAATGTGGCTAAAACAATAATCACTTATTAGCTCATGATATCTCTGGTTCTGGAATTCTGGAGTAATTTGGCTGGACAGTTATGCCCAGTGTCTTTCAGAAGGTGCAGTCGGACTCCAGCCAGGGCTGCAGTTACCGAGGGCCTGCTTGGAGCTAGATGCTCTACCTCCAGGGTGGCTCACTCACTAGACTGGCAAGTTGATATTGGCTGTTGGCAGGAGGCCCCAGTTCCTCCCCACATAGTCCTCCTCACGGGGCGGCCTGATTGAATTCATGGCTTGATGGCTGATTTCCCCCAGAGTGAGTCATCTAAGCATGCAAGGCTGAAAGAGCAGTGCCTTTCTACCTAAGAGTTAGAAGCCCTGGGGCAGCCTGGGTGGCTCATTGGTTTAGCGCCGCCTTCAGTTCAGGGCGTGATCCTGGGGGTCCCGTGTCGAGCTCCCTGCATGGAGCCTGCTTCTCCCTCTGCCTGGGTCTCTGCTTCTCTCTGTCTCATGAATAAATAAATACAATCTTAAAAAAAAAAAGGTACATGCACTCAATTCTGACATATTCCACAAGTCACACAGAACAGTCTGTTTCACTGTGGGAATAGACTACACAAGTGCCCTGACAGCAGAAGGGAAGACGCATTGGGCCATCTTGGAGGCTAGCTAGTGCTCATATGTGCAAGTGCTTTGTAAACTGGACAATGCTATACAGATGCTGAATGGCATTTTATACATACGGTGACCTAATGAACCCAGAATAACACCTAAATAACTATATTTGTTACCATACTTAAAATGTCCCCAAATAGGAACTTATTTAGCATAGTCTAATGCAGTGATTATGAGTTCATTTGCCATAATACAGTTTGGAACCTCTAGCCATCACATTTATTTTAAAAAAATTTAATTTTTTTTTAGATTTTTATTTATTTATTTATTCATAGAGATGCAGAGAGAGAGAGAGAGGCAGAGACACAGGCAGAGGGAGAAGCAGGCTCCATGCAGAGCCTGATGTGGGACTCGATCCCGGGTCTCCAGGATCACGCCCTGGGCGGCAGGCTGTGCTAAACCGCTGCGCCACCGGGGCTTCCCAAAATTTTTAATTTTAAAATAAATTTCTGTGGTTTTGTTTCATTTAGTCTTGAGAGTCACAAAGAGGCAGAGACATAGGCAGAGGGGGAAGCAGGCTCCCTGTGAGGAGCTGGATGCAGGACTCGAGCCCAGGACCCCAGGATTAGGCCCTGAGCCAGATTCTCAAGCACTGAGTCCCCCAGGTTCCCCTAGACATCACATTTAGCTCACTATTTAGCTTAGTAGAAATCATTTGGTAGAAATAATTTCTACTACAAGTGAGGTTAGATTACCGTTTATAAAGTGATGCCTTTTCAGAAGGAACTTTGACCTAAGTTCTATGATAACGTGTATCATTAGGTACATCTAGGTACCGTTAAGAGAAATGATAAAGATGGTATGCTTTGTGTCATGTATGAGGATTTTGCCTATGAAAACGTCAACTCAATAAAGACCCAAGTGGCGGGCAGCCCCAGTGGCACAGTGGTTTGGCGCCGCCTGCAGCTGGGGGCGTGATCCTGGAGACCCTGGATCAGTCCTGCGTCAGGCTCTCTGCATGGAGCCTGCTTCGTCTCTGCCTCTCATTCTCTCTTTGTGTCTCTATAAATAAATAAATAAAATCTTAAAAAAAAAAAAAAGACCCAAGTGGCAAAGAGTTGGAAGGTGACTAGTAATAGTTATGTGATAACAAACTTAGCACTGTAAACATTATTCTGGGGGTTTTGTAATTGTAAAGCACTTAAAGCCTTGTGGCAACCCTTTCAGTAGTCCTATTACAAATGAGGAAACTAAGAATAAAGTCAAAGATTTTGCTCAAGTAGTGAGTCCGGTAACTGAATGCTCGTGAGGCCAGTATGCAA
This sequence comes from Canis aureus, assembly GCF_053574225.1. NCBI lineage: Eukaryota > Metazoa > Chordata > Mammalia > Carnivora > Canidae > Canis > Canis aureus. Next base: position 55,087,681 of record NC_135615.1, read on the forward strand.
ATATAAGTAGTCTAGATACAGAGCAAGAACTTACTCTGTATTACCTTGACTAAATCATGAACCTTAATATTCTCCCTTCAACACCTCTAACAATGAATATTCTCAACTCTTAGAAACATCAGATGCCTCAGCTCAAAACCTTGCAAGTATCATTTTTTCCTCCACAACCCATATCCAGTTTATCAGCAAATCTTTTTTTTTTAATGCCTTGCTTTTTTTTATTATTTTTTTATTTATGATAGTCACAGAGAGAGAGAGAGGCAGAGACATAGGCAGAGGGAGAAGCAGGCTCCATGCACCGGGAGCCCGACGTGGGATTCGATCCTGGGTCTCCAGGATCGTGGCCTGGGCCAAAGGCAGGCGCTAAACCACTGCGCCACCCAGGGATCCCTTATCAGCAAATCTTATTGCCTAGAAGCCAAATTGATAAGACATATAGCCATCTGGATAACTGCAATTATTCTTTCGCTGGCCTTGCTTTTTCTTGCCTAAGTCTATATTGTGGTCTTACAAAACAACCATAGTGAATTTTCTAAAACATTAAGTCAGATCATATCACTTTGCTAAAAAGTCTGCAGTGGCTTTTTCTTTTCTCTTTTCTCTGTCTCTCTTTGCAGTGTCTTTTTTAGTGATGTCTTTTAACACTCAATTTTTTAAATTTAATTAACATTTAATGTATTATTAGTTCCCGAGGTATAGGTTAGTGATTCATCAGTCTTATATATATCCAGTGCTCATTATATCATGTGCCCTCCTTAAGGTCCATCATCAGGTACCCCATCTCCCCACCTCCCACCCCCTTCAGTGACCCTCAGTTTGTGTCCTATGATTAAGAGTCTCATGGTTTGTCTCCCTCTCTGATTTCATCTTGTTTTATTTTTCCCTCCCTTCCCCTGTGATCATTATGTTTTTTAAATCTCACAAAAGTGAGATGATTATCTTTCTCTAATGGATTTCACTTAACATAGTACCGTCTAGTTCTATCCATGTCACTGCGAATGGCAAGATTTTTTTTGATGGCTGAGTAGTATTCCATTGCATATATACACCACATCTTTATCCATTCATCTGTCGATGGAGAGCTGGGCTCTTTCCATAGTTCAGTTATTGTGGACATTGCTGCTATAACCACTGGGGTGCAGGTGCTCCTTTGGATCCCCACATTTGTATCTCTGGGGTAAATACCTACTAGTGCAATGATGAGTCATAAGGTAGCTCTATTTGCAAGCTTTTGAGGACCCTCCATACTGTTTTCCAGAGTGGCTGTACCCAGTTTGTGTTCCCACCAGCAGTGTAAGAGAGTTCCCCTTTCTCTGCATCCTCACCAACATCTGTCGCTTCCTGACTTGTTCATTTTAGTCATTCTGACTGGTGTGAGGCAGTATCTCATCGGGATTTTTATAGTTCCCTAATGCTGAGCGACATGGGGTATTTTTTCATGTGTCTGTTGGCCATCCATATGTCTTCTTTGGAGAAATGTCTGTTCGTGTCTTCTGCTCTTTTTTTTTTAAGATTTTATTTATTTATTCATGAGAGACACAGAGAGAGAGGCAGACACACAGGCAGAGGGAGAAGCAGGCTCCATGCAGGGAGCTTGATGTGGGACTTGATCCTGGGACCCCAGGATCATGCTCTGGGCCAAAGGCAGGCACCAAGCCGCTGAGCCACCCAGGCACCCCTTCTGCTCATTTCTTGATTGGATTATTTGTTCTTTGGGTATTGGGTTTGATAAGTTCTTTACAGATTTTGGATATTAGTCGTTTATCTGATAAGACATTTGCCAATATCTTCTTCCATTCTGTGAGTTGTCTTTTGGTTTTCTCAACTGCTTTCCTTTGCTGTACAAAAGTTTTTCATCTTGACGAATTCCCAATAGTTCATTTTTGCCTGTTTCCCTTGCCTTTGGACACGTGTCTAGCAAGAAGTTGCTACTACCCAGGTCAAACACCCTATTTAAACTGCAAGCCCTTCCCAATCCCCTTTCCCTGCTTTATCTCTGTAGCACTTCACTGTATCCATCATAACACATTTTATCTCCTTCCATTGGAAAGCATGGATCTTTGTCTTTTTCCCTGCTGATCTGTCAGTCTACAACAGAGCCTGGCACATGGTAAGCACTCAATACACATTCCATGAGTAAGTGCGTTAATGTGTTTAATGTGTTGATTTGCATGAAAACAGGAGAATCAAGTTTGAGTACTGCTCATAGTTCGCACTCAATTGAGCACTTGGTATGTCTAAAGTTTCTGCGTGTCTCGAAACCAGTTATGTTCACAACCAGTTACGATGTGGCCTATTATTTCCATTTTACAGAGTGGAAAACGGATGGCCAGCAGTCTGTTCCACAGCACGAACTGCTTCGGTTGACCTGGATTTTGCTTCCTCGGGTCTGCACTGAGGTCTCCGGCCCAGCCCCTAACCACTGGGCTCTCCGTCTTCTAAGTAACCCGAGATTGTTGCAGCTCTAAGCGTCCATAGCAACAGCGGCGACGGAGGCCCCGGAGCAGGCTCCAGGAAGCCAGAGCGGGGATAGGTCAGGACTTCCGGTCTCGCACGCCTACTAAGCCCCGAGCCCAGAGCACCGTCTCGCCACGCTGACCTGCCCGAGGCAGGGGAGGAATCACCTGCGCTGAGAAGTTCTCAAGGTGACAAAGACACCTGCGCCAACGCTCCGCTCCCGGCACCAACCGGCTGCGGCGGGACAGGGCGGCGACAGCCCCGAAAAGCCAACGGACCTACGTCGCGCAGCTTCCGCCGGAACGCGCGGCGCGCCAGCCCAGACCGGAAGTGGGGGCGGAGCTACTAAAGCGCCGGCTCGCGCTCAGCGGAAGTGGCTGTTGGGGGCTTTAAGGTGGCTTTAAATTCCCGCCGTCTGGAAGGCTCTGCCCGGTCGGTTGGGGTCGGCTTCGCGCGCCGGATGGCGGTGGACGTGAAGTCGCGAGCGAAGCGTTATGAGAAGCTGGACTTCCTCGGGGAGGGACAGGTAAGGCTCTCGGGCGGGGCTCGGGGGGCCCTGGACCGACAGGACCCTGCGCGGCTTTTCGGGCGGGGGCGGGGGCGGGAGGCCTGGCCTGGCAGCCCCTTCGTGCGCGAGGCCGCCCCGCGGGCCCTGGAGCGGGGGCGGGGGGGGCGAGGATCGGCCTGGGGCGCCCCGAGGGTCGGCCTCGCCCCTGCCCGCCGCCGCCGGGCCGCCCCTAGAGCCCTGCGGGCCCGGTCCGAGCCTCCCGGTAGCTCAAAAGGCAAAAACACAGACCCCCCCCCCAAAAAAAAAGCCCCCAGGCACTTAGATGAGTTCTGTTTTTCTCTCTAGTTTGCCACGGTTTACAAGGCCCGAGACAAGAACACCAACCAAATTGTCGCCATTAAGAAGGTGAGTGACCGTCTGTGGTTGGCGCTCGGGTCTCGAAAGGTCGCACGCGCCGTTGTGTGGGGCCCCGACCTCCCCTGGCGCCTGTGTCCGCCACGCCTGCGCCCGCTGCGCGCATCGGGGTTTCCTTGGAAGGCCTGCGTGAGCGTTGACGTTGATGTGTGTTGTTTAAGAATGATTTCGTTTTATTTTTGAGATGTTTTTTATTTATTCATGAGAGACACAGAGCGAGAGAGAGAGAGAGGCAGAGACCCAGGCAGAGGGAGAAGCAGGCCCCATGCGGGGAGCCCGACGTGGGGGTCACGCCCTGGCCGAATGCAGATGCTCAACCACTGAGCCGCCGGGGCGTCCCTAAAAATATTAATTAAGTAGGTTTTTTTTTTTTTTTTTTTTTTTTTAACTTGCATTCATTCAAGAAACTTGGGTCATATGTCGCTAATGTGCCTACCTGTCAGATGCTTTCCCTTACCCTGTTTTATGTTTTGTGGGGGTTTTTTTGTTTTTTTCATTTAGCCCTCCACCTGGCCGTGTGACGTGGGTAAAGGGTGTTTATTTTGCACCGGAGGTAGCTGAGACTAAGAGAGAGCGAGTAACTTGTCAGAATGACGCACATGCTAATTGCTCAAACTAGAATTTAAGTCCAGGCGTTCTGCTGCCAGGTTCTGGTTCTTTCCTGTGCTCCTGAAATTAGTGATCCTCTCGGAGAGAGACGGTTTTTGTCACATCTCCAGGCCTGTTTAGTGGGTGGGGTAGGTGACTTCTGCCTCCTTATGTTTATTATTATGTTTATTATTCCTCCTCTTGCTGTTTGAACCTGTTTCTCCTTCAAAATTCCTGACCCCTTTGAAGCCTATCCCCCTGATTCACCTGCACCTGACTCCTTGTTGTCCTCTCCATAATTATTCCTGCTATTAATATCTTTTTACTCTTTTTTTAAGAGTTTATTCAGGAGACAGAGAGAGAGAGAGGCAGAGACACAGGCAGAGGGAGAGGCAGGCTCCCTGTAGGGACCTGATGGGGACTCGCAGAACTTCAGGGTCATGTCCTGAGCTGAAGGCAGTCGCTGAACCGCTGAGGCACCCGGGCTGCCCTCTTTTTACGTTTTCTGATGTCCCTCCTCTCATTTCCAACTTGAATTGTGTCATCCAGCATTGTAGTTACTCCTGTGTAAAAGCCTTGTCTATTCTGACCCTTTCTGAAGTTAACTTTTCGATTCTACCCATGGTTCACTATATTAGCCACACTGACCTTTTTGTCCCCTGACAAATTAAATTCAGTTCATTCCTGGGATCATTAGATTTGCTTGCCTTCTGGTGAGTATATATTTCTCTAAAATTTGGCAAGTTTTAGATCTCATTCGACCATCTCTCTCACATAGAGGCCTCCACTAATTCCTATAGGTGTGCCTCCCTACTTTCAGAGTTCCTTGTTGTAGGTCTCCATTATCTTCATGACGTTTATCAAAATTTGAAATCCTCTTACCTGTAAGCTTATTGTCTGTTTACTTCCACTCAAATTATACTTAGAACCATGTCCAGTACATTTGTAGATATATGTTAAAAATGTACTACTTGGGACGCCTGGTGGCTCAGTGGTTGAGCGTAGGCCTCATGGGCCTTCGGCTCAGGTCATGATCCTGGGGTCTTGGGATTGAGTCCCGCATGGGGTTTCCTGCTCAGTGGGGAACCTGCTTCTCCCTCTGCTGCTCTCCCTCCTTCTGCTGTCTCTGACAAATAAATAAAACTAAAAATATGTGTTAACCTAGAAAAAAAAGTGTATTAACCTGACTGGTAAAATCTTTCCAGTGTTGTCATACTGAGTTCTGTAGTTGTCTGAAAGTCCTAAGGGAGTTTGTTTTATTTTGGGATTTTTTTTTTTTTTTGCTTGTTTTTAAAGTAAATTGGGATTTAGAATTCATCTTGTTTCTTTTTGTAACATTTAAAAAAATGTTTTTATTTATTCATTTGAGGGGGGAGTGGCAGGGGGAGATGGAGAAGCAGGCTTGCCACTGAACAGGGAGCTATGCTAGGGTGATCCCAGCACCCAGGACATCATGACCTGAGCCCAAGGCAGACATTTAACCAACTGAGTCACACAGGTGCCCTTCCTGTTTCTCTTTGATAGACTTTTACCCCTTGAAGGTTACTCAAAATGGAATCTTCTTTTACATTTAATTTTTATGTCAGATATGTCATCATTGTGGTTTTAATAAAAGTTAAAAGGCCTAGGCTTTTTAAGGTACTTGACTCTTAGCCCTGTCTTTCACTCCTTAGGGCAATCACTTACAACTCCTATAGTTTTCCTCTGGTATTTATTTATTTTTCATTAAATACTATGCTTATATCATTATTTCTTGAGTGCTCGCCTCTACTTCATTTTAGACATTATCTAGTTTTTTTTGTTGTAGTTTTATACTTGTTCATTTACTACTAACATTTAATGTTTAATTTTACAAGTAATGTATATTCTGTGTTCTTTCATCTATTGTATCTTAGGCTTTTAAAATACGTTTAGGGTAAGTGGAATATTTCATTTCTACTGAAATTAAAATTTTTTAAGGTTTTATTTATTTATTCATGAGAGAGACAGATCGAGAGGCAGAGACACAGGCAGAGGGAGAAGCAGGCTCCATACAGAGAGCCCGATGTGGGACTCCATCCCAGGTCTCCAGGAGCACGTGCTGGGTCAAAGGCAGACGCTCAACCGCTGAGCCACCCAAGCGTCCCTCTACTGAAATTTATAAAAAAATAAAATATCATTGATCTCTACCTCATCTCTTTAAAAAGATCATATGGAATTTATGCTGCCTGATTTATTTAACCAGTCCTCTATTGGTGGCCTTTTAGACTGTTTCTCTCAATAGCTAGCTAACTGACCCGCCATATATAAATATTCTTTTTTAGTTTGTTTTTCTGAATCAGTCTTATTTCTGGAATCTTCTACATGAAAACATGTAGATGTGGTTTATTTATGATCATCGGTGATTAGAATCCATCCTATAACTACGCTAAAATTTGTCCAAATTCTTGATACACCTTTAGGCTATTTTATTGTTATTTTTTATGTTTTCCCTTAATACAGTTATACAGACATGCCTATTCGTGTGAGTTTCTTTAGAGAATATATCCATATTTGAAACCAACTGTAAATTATTGCTGTTTTAGGGAATATTCAGCATCAGCCTCCTCATGTATTGTCAGATTGTTCTTCAAAGTGGTTGGACTAACCTCCCTCGACTTTCTTACTATGTTTGTATTGTCAGATTTTACAACATTTGTCAATTACCTGGATCAAAATTGGCATATGATTATTTCAGTTAATATTTTTCTGGATACCAGTTGGATTGATCGTCTTTTTTTAGATTTATTGGCTTTTTAGACTTTTTCCTATCAGTTTTTCTGTTAGGGTGCTTGAATTTTTTTCTTCCTATTTGGTGGAATTTTTTATTATATTCTGGACATTGATCCTTTGTCAGAAATATTGCACTGCAGGTATCATCTCCCAGTCTTTGGCTAGACTTTTAGTTTATTATTTATTTATTTATTTATTTATTTATTTATTTATTCATTCATTCATTCATTCATTCATTCATTCATTCATTCATGAGAGACACACAGAGAGGGTACAGACACAGGCAGAGGGAGAAGCAGGCTCCATGTGGGGAGCCCGACATGGGACTCTATCCCAGGTCTCCAGGATCATGCTCTGGGCTGAAGGCGGCGCTAAACCACTGAGCCACCGGGGCTGCCCTGGACTTTTAGTTTATATATGCTGTCTTCTGGGGCACAGAAACTTATAATCCTGTTCTGACTGAATTTACCCATTTTTTTCCTTTATGGGTTTCCTCTTTGTCTGCTTGCCTATCTCCAGTTTTTAAAGTATTGCTTTTCACATTTAGGTCTTTATTACATCTGGAATTAAGTTTTCTATTTTGTGTAATATGAGGATTCAGTATTTTTTCCTTGTTGTGCCAGCATTATTGATAGTCTATCCTTTACCTGGTGAGTTATGATGCCAAGTTCTCATTTAGTTGTAATGCCAGGTTCCAGTATGCACTTGGATCCATTTCTGAGCACTGTTTTCTTTTTTTTAAGATTATTTATTTATTTATTTATTTATTTATTTATTTATGATAGACATAGAGAGAGGCAGAGATACAGGAGGAGGGAGAAGCAGGCTCCATGCCGGGAGCCCGACCTGGGACTCGATCCCGGGACTCCAGGATCGCGCCCTGGGCCAAAGGCAGGCGCTAAACTGCTGAGCCACCCAGGGATCCCCTGTTTTTTTTTTTTTTTCCCCATGGATTGATTTTTTTTTTCCTATCCCTGCTCAAATACTATAGTGTATTTAATTACTACTGTGTTTCAGAAGTCTTGAAATCTGATCAGTTTCACATACCTGTTTTTCTTCAAAATTACCTTGGCTACTTTATCTGCCATTTGGGAAATTTCAAACAATCAGGAGAAAATTTTTTTTTTCTAAAGATTTTATTTATTCATGAGAGATATAGAGAAAGAGGCAGACTCCATGCCGGGATCCCGATGTGGGAGTCGATCCCGGGACTCCAGGACTGTGCCCTGGGCCAAAGGCAGGCGTTAAACCGCTGAGCCATCCAGGGATCCCCAATCAGGAGAATTTGATATGAACTGATATGATACTAATAATGATAAACTGCTATGTCATTATTAATTTTGTTAAGTATGAAAATGGCATTTTGAATAAGTAAGAAAATATGTACTTTTTTTTTTTTTTTAAAGATTTTATTTTATTTTATTTTATTTATTCATGAGAGACACAGGCAGAGGGAGAAGCAGGCTCCATGCAGGGAGCCTGATGTGGGACTCAATCCCAGGACTCCAGGATCACACCCTGGGCCGAAGGCAGGTGCTAAACTGCTGAGCCACCTAGGGAATCCTGAAAATATCTACGTTTTAGAGATGCCTACTTAGGTACATGGGGATGAAATCTCATGAAATCTGTGGTTTGTTATAAGAAAGGGAAAGATGAATAATGAAGTAAGTGTGGCAAAATATTGATATTTAATCCTAGTGGTGAAGTAGATGGCTTCATGAAACTAATATATTTTTATTGTGTTTAGAGAATTAAAAAATTTTTAAATTGTTCTTAGCCCTTTATATTTCTGTGTAAAGTTTAAAATCGATTTGTCAATGTTCTTTAAAAAATGCTGTTGAGAGGAACGCCTGAGTGACTCCATGGTTGAGCGTCTCAAGGCATGATCTGGGATCAAGTCCCGCTTTGGGCTCCTCACATGGAGCCTGCTTCTCTCTCTGTGTCTCTCATGAATAAATAAATAAAATCTTAAAAAAAAAAAAAAGTAAGTGTTTGTAGTATATTGCTGGGAGATACTCTGTAATTTATATCTTTTAATCTATTTTTATCATTATCAGGAATCTTATTTTTTAAATTTTAATTCCAGTATAGTTAACATATAGTGTTACATTAGTTCTAGGTCTACAGCACAGTGATTCAGCAATTCTGTACATTACTCAGTGCTCATCATGTGTAATCTTAATCCCCTTCACCTATTTTCCCTATCCACCTCTCCACCTGCCCCCCTGATAGCCATCTGTTTGTTCTCTATGGTTAAGAGTCTGTTTCTTGGTTTGTCTCTTTTTTCTTTGTTGGTTTGTTTGGTTTCTTAAATTCCACATATGAATGTAATCATAGTCTATTTGTCTTTCTCTTATTTCACTTAGTGAAATAAGATCCATGTTGTACCTGGTAAGATTTCATTCTTTTTTGTTACTGAGTAATATTCCTGTGTATGTGTGTGTGTATATAATATCTTTATCCATTCATCTATTGATGGACACTTGTATTGCTTTTGTAGTTTGGCTTTTGTAAATAATGCTGCAATGAACATAGGGTGCATGTATCTTTTTGAGTTAGTGTTTTTATATTTTTTGGTAAATACACAGTAGGGGAATTACTGAAACCTGTGGTAATTACATTTTAATTTTTTGAGGAACCTCCATACTGTTTTTCACGGTGGCTACACCAGTTTGCATTTATCTGGGAGATATTTTTAAAGGTAGAATAGCTGTGTTTTTCCAGAAATAAATTTTGTTTTGGGTATTTTTGATTATGATTATATGTAGTCATTGTATAAAGCAGTGACTAAGAGACTGGTGTAAGCCTAAACCTATTAATGAAATTTCTTACGCTTTGTGTGTGTGTGTGTGGTTTTTATCTGTATTAATGGTGATGACAGTTTAGCCATTTTTTGTATCCATCATAATTTGCAATTTTTTTTCAATTTTTTTTTTAAAGATTTTATTTATTTACTTAGAGCACAAGCAGGGAGAGTCTCAAAGAGGGAGAGGGAGAAGCAGACTTCCTGCTGAGCAGGGAGCCTGATGGGGCGCTTGTTCTCAGGACCCTAGGATCATGACCTGAGCTGAAGGCAGACACTTAACCAACTAAGCCAGTCAGGTGCCCTTGTAATTTTGCTTTTTGAAAATGTGTTCCTTAGGAGCATATTATGGGGCATAATAAACATGTAATTTTATGTTTATAACATCATTTATGTCCTCCCAAGTAAGCTAACTTGAAACAATTTTGTTGTTAATGTGCCCTCAGTTACAGTTCTACATTTAATCTTGCAAAGATAAAGGAGACCTTTATTTTCTTAATTCAGTTATTTGAATGTGTAATTGAAAAAGTTAAGGGGCAAGGAATAGTAGGTACTTGGTCCTTTCTTATATTGTTAATTTTGCCTTTCAAATTCATGATTTCCACTCCCTCTTTGTTTACTGGTTACATATAAGTCGCTACATGTTTTTGCTGTGGTCACATTTCTGAAGCGTTTATATGTTATGCGTTAAGTCTAAATAAGCTAACATATTTTTAATGTGTTGGTTCCTTCCCCCCTTTGCCAGATTAAACTTGGACATAGATCAGAAGCTAAAGATGGTGAGTATTTAATATAATCTGACAGAGCAGGAAAAGTTTTTATTCTCACTAAGGAAATAAGCAAAGTATTGGAATTATGAGAGATTCTAGATGGAGTTATTGCGGGATGCTGGAATAGTAAACTCAGGGTGGAGACTGAGGATAGAGACAGGATATTTGTGATACCCACCATTTGGATGTTAAGAGTATGTAAGTCATTCAAGTCATCTGAGTAAATGGAAGGCAACAAGGTTATAGTGGCTTGTCTTGCTGTTTTCATTACTCTTTAAGATGTTGTTTCAAGCAGTTTTTTATTTTTCTGGCCTTCTAATTTGAAAAATCAGGATACAAGGTCATGGAAGTACAGAAAGCTCACACTGAAATAGATGATGAATGGAAGAAAACATGTTTTTACCCTTCTTCCAAAGCCTTGTGTGCTAAGTCTTGTTTAGTCATCAAGAACTAGTTTTTATAAAACAGAACCCATCATCTGTCTATATATAATAGGCAGTACCAGAACTTATTTTTGAGTTCTATCCTTTGTATTGGGAAAGGTACTGTCTTACCACTATTTTGCTGTTAGCATCCAGAATCTGTTCCTAATATAATGCAAGAAAGAGGAAGCTATTGACTTATTCCTTTAATGTTACACACTGACACATTGTTATTCCAGCAGTCTTCTCAAGTGATATGCTACAAAATGAATAATTATCATGGTCATTGTTAAGCTATTTTCAAAATAAAGCAATATAAAAGAAAACCAAATGTCAAACAATTTGTCCAATAGCCTGTATTTTTCTATGGAGTACTCACTGCCATTTCCTGAAAGACTAACTTGTCCCAAAAAATATGCTTGTAAGGAGATTTGAGATTTCAGAATTATTTTTCACATTTTGCTTTGCTTTTTCATCTAGGTATAAACAGAACAGCTTTAAGAGAGATAAAATTATTACAGGAGCTAAGCCATCCAAATATAATTGGTGTGAGTATGATATGAGTTGTTTCTGGGATCTGGGACCCTGCCATTTCTGAATGAGGTAGATATTGATTGAATGCTGAGCAAGATGAATTGTTTTAGGTTAGCCTTGCAAAAAAGCTTTACAGTTTATCAGGATAATATGTATTTTCTATTCTCTTTAGTCCTGTAGGCAGTTGTCTTAAAAGCATTAAATATTAAAACATTTAATATTGGCATATAGCCTAATTATGTCAAAAATCATTTTGAAGCCTAGAGAGCTTTAGCATGTATAAGACCTTGAGTAAGCTTCCCTATAACCCGGTGCCATAATTCTTACCTCATAGGGTTGTGACAAGACTAGTTGATTTTTTTTTTTTAAGATTTTATTTATTTGAGAGAGACAGACAGAGAGAGAGAGACAGAGACAGACATCACAAGCAGGGAGATAGAGGGAGAAGCAGACTCCCCACTAAGTGGGGAGCCTGATGCAGGACTGGGCCCCAGGATCATGACCTGAGCCAAAGGTGGATACTTAACCAACTGAACCACCCAGGCACCCCAGACTAGTTGATTGAATGCATATAAAGTACCTGGAAATAGAGCCTGACATAGAGAATGCATATATTGAATGATAGCTGCCATTGCTGTTTATAGGATTTTCTTAAAAACTGAGCACAGAATTGAAGATTGAGGTGAGATTTTCAATTATTTGTTTCTTAAACATAGCTCTCAAAATTTGGGGGGCGAGCTTAAGTATTTAGTGACTTTTTAAAAATAGTAAAGTTGAGGAGCGCCTACGTGGCTTAGTCGATTTCGTTTCTGACTTTGGCTTAGGTCATGATCTCCAACTCCCGGGATCTCCTGGGATCAAGCCTGGAGTCTGGCTCTCTGCTCAGCAGGGACTCTGCTTGTCCCTCTGCCTCTGCCCTTCCCCTTGCTGTGCTCTCTGTCTCTTAAATATTCTTCTTCTTTTTTTTTTTTTTTTTTTTAAGATTTTATTTATTTATTCATGAGAGACATAGAGAGAGAGGCAGAAACACAGGCAGAGGGAGAAGCAGGTTCCATGCAGGGAGCCCCTTGTGGGACTCATGGAACTTCAGGATCATGCCCTGAGCTGAAGGCAGACACTCAACCGCTGAGCCACCCAGGCGTCCCTCTCTTAAATCTTAAAAAAAAAAAAAAAAAGTTTTACACCTCAAATTACTAATTCCTAGCAAGAAAAAGGATAAATGTCAAATTTAATAAAATCAGACTTAACAGAGTATTATCAGCAGTCTTCATGCTTGTTTAAATTTTTAAAAATTAGTTGGTACAGTATTTTCAAGTACTTTATAGAAAATCACATTATTTATTTATTTTTTGAATTTTGCTTTGCAGCTCCTTGATGCTTTTGGGCATAAATCTAATATTAGCCTTGTCTTTGATTTTATGGAAACTGATCTAGAGGTAAGATTAAGATTCCTAAGAGATTTTTTTTCTCTTTTTATCAAAAGAGAACCTGTTTATTTCCTACTTTCGAAGGTACTGTTATTCAAAGGAATATTTAATTTTTTTGGAATGTGAACGTACTCCTCTAAGTAAAGGATCTTCTGAATCATTTAGCCGTATTCCCAGTGTTAGATACAGAGATTTGGATTTCAAAACATTTCTATCTACCAAGCTCCCTCTACCTTATTGACATTATTTTTAGAGAAATGAGTATTAGGCCCTTGAGAATTTAGAGTTTCTTTTCCATATTATCACAGAATATCATCCTTTTGACAGCCAAGTTTTTTGTTTTTTGTTTTTTTTTTTTGAGAAAATGAGATCTTAGGCTTCTCCTTAATACTAATTAAGGAACCTCGAAAACTAACAACAACTGGAATTCTCATACACCGCTGGTGAGCATGCAGAATCGTACAGCCAGTTTGGAAAATAGTTTGGCAGTTTCTTAAACAGTGAAATACACTGTTAAAGAATGATCTAGCAATATGACTGCTAGGTATTTAAGAGAAATAAAAATATGTCTACCCAGAAATTAATTGGTACACAGATGTTCACTTTTGTTCATTATTGCCCAAACTTGAAACAATCCAAATATCTTTCATCTAGTTAATATAGAAACAAACTGTGGTACATCTTTAAAATGGAATACTGTTTGGGGATAAAAAGAAATAAATTGCTCATATATGTATATAACAGTAGAGAGGAATCTCATTACATAGATTGTGCTAAATGAAAGAACTCAGGCTCAGTCCAGGCTGTGTATTATATGATTCCATTTATATGATGTTCTGGAAAAGGCAAGAACTAAAGAAACAGAAATCAGGTCAGTGGTGGTCAGAGTTGGGAGTAGAGGGAAGTATTGGGCATAGAGGGGCCTGGGGCGATTGGGGTATGGGTGAGAGTTAAAAGAACTCTATCTTGATTATGATAATGGTTACACAACTGGATGTCTTTGTTAAAACTCATGGAACTGTGCACTAGAAAGGGCATATTTTGCCTAAATCTGATTTTTTTTTTTTTTTAAGAAATGGGATTGTTCTCTTAATTTCTCTGTTACTTCATTATTAGTATATGAAAATGCAACAGATTTCTATGTATTGATTTGTGTCCTGCAACGTTACTGAATTCATTTATCAATTCTAGTAGTTTTTTGGTGGAGTCTTTAAGGTTTCTTATGTATAGTATCATGTCATCTGCAAATACCAAAAGTTTACTTCTTGCCAATTTGGATACCTTTTATCTAAATATGATTTCCTTTTTTTTTTTTGTTTTTTAAGATTTTATTTATTTATTCATGAGAGATGCAGAGACACAAGGCAGAGGGAGAAGCAGGCTTCATGCAGGGAGCCCGATATGGGGCTCAATCCCGGGACTCAAGGATCATGCCCTAGGTCGAAGGCAGGTGTTAAATCACTGAGCCATTCAGACTGCCCCTCTAAATAGGATTTCTGAAAAAAGAAAATGATAACTTCTAGCTAACATATAAGCTTAGGAATAAACTGGCTTTTTTTTTTTTCCAATAAACTGGCTTTAAGCACAGTTCTCAAATAATGCATGAGAACTCAGTTGTGCACTTTAACTCAGCTCTATTTTCTTTGTTATCTTCCTTCATGGGCATAATTTCTCAATATAGTGGCTTATATCCTTAGAGTTTAATAATCTGTAAGGAAAGAAGGTGCTTTGTTCCCCTTGATTCTAGAAGTATTTGGCCTGTTTGATTAGCTTGGATCACATGTCCAACTCTAAAGCAGTCTTCTGGACAGCAGGCTTGAGTATGGTGGTTGGCTATGCCTGGGTCATGTATCTGCCTCTAGAGGCCACAGGTAGTGGTCAGTCCTGTTTTAAACAGGTGGTTTCCCAAAGGAATGTTGAATGCTATTATCAGAAGGGCTGTACATCCTGGGGCAAGCGAAACAACAGATGTTCACCATGTTAATGCCTTTTAAACAATGAAGTAGAAGAGAAAAAGCCCCAGCAGATACTTTCCCTAACTGGAAAATTCCGTTTCTGGAAATTCTGACACTGCTTCCTAAGGAGAGTTAGGCAGTGTTTCTTCAGATTCTCCCGTATGATGGATAAATTCATTATATGTCTGTGTGTGATTCTATATGATGTAATTTAATTGGAATAATTGTATTTTATATACTGGATTTACAGGTTATAATAAAGGATAATAGTCTTGTGCTGACCCCATCACACATCAAAGCCTACATGTTGATGACTCTTCAAGGGTTGGAATATTTACATCAACACTGGATTCTACATAGGGTAAGGTTTTTAACCAATTATGATTGACTTTTTACATTTTAGTCAAGTTTTATGTAACCAGTTATTACATAAATATTTGGTCTAAATACGTATATTATTAAAAATAAAGCCGGACCATTTTATCCCGTCTTCCTCTGGGTGTTCCCTTCAGTTATTCCACCAGGTGGTGCTAATGAGGACTGTAAAATACTATGTAAAATTTAGAAATGCAAGAGGCCCGGTTCTTCATTTTTTTCCATAGATGAATAGCTAATTTGCTGTGTCACCTGACCGAGGTTATTGTTTTTTCAAGGTCAGTAGCTGATAACCAACAGAGTATTAGAATCTAGGTCTTTTGGCTTTAAGTCCAGTATTCTTTATGCTATACTGTTGTGACAGGAAAAAAAAATACAGTGAGAGACTGGGTTAAATTATACATTGCTAAAATATTTTTAGAACAGCAATATTTCGGTAACTCTAAAATTCTGTGAAGTAATGAAATAAAGTTTCTGAAATGATTGAGTCAGTATTAGAAATATTTAGCTATTGAAACAAGGCTGACACTCTCTATAGGTAGATATTTTTAGGCACTCTATTTAGATAAATAGCTAAGAATATATAATTTATAGTCAGTAATTCTCGTACCTTAAACTTGGAATCCCTTTTAGGTTATTGCTAATATCTTTTTAGTATAGATTTTGAGGAATATGTTCCTCATTCTCTCTAAATGCATAATATTTTTATTTACTGAAGTTGCTGTGTATTACTGTTACTAAATTAATAGCAGCAATTATTTATTGAATTCCTCATTGTCATAGTAGGCTCGTTACAAAAAACACTAAATTTAATCCTCACAACAACCCTGTGAAGTAGGTAAATCCAAGGTCTCACTAAGTAATAAAACCAGTCTTTTGCTGTGGTAAGATTTTATATCTGATATGTTTAAATTTGAGGTTTTACCCTGTTTTGTTTTGTCAAGCCAACTAATTGTATTTTTATGGTATTCTCTCCCTCCTGCTTACTTGTTTATTTAAAACCTCCATGATACAGGATCTAAAACCAAACAACTTGTTGCTAGATGAAAATGGTGTTCTAAAACTAGCAGATTTTGGCCTGGCCAAATCATTTGGGAGCCCCAATAGAGCTTATACACATCAGGTTGTAACCAGGTAAGAATCACTTAAAAAACTGAAAGTTTATATTTTGCAGGATTAGTTTTTGTTTTTTTATTATTTTTTATTTTTTATTTTTATTTTTTTTTAGTTTTTGTTTTTTTAAAGTAAGCTTTTTGTAGGCCTAATAACATGGGGCTGAACTCAGGACCCTGAGATCTTGAGTCACATGCTCTACTCACTGAGCCAGCCAGGTGCCCCTATTGTATAGATATGAATCCCAAATGAGCATCGTTTGGCTTCTCTGAAATATCCCAGTAGAGTTAGGAATTGTTGGTGGTGTTTTACTAAAAATATGATTATGTTATGTTTATTTAACCACAATGAAATAATTACAGACATTTTTTCAGATGGAGTTGAACTAACTCAGTTTTCAGGCATTTGTCTAATAACTTTTGGGACTAATTTATACTACTTCTACAGTTTAGTTAGGTAAGTTGGAACTATAGTGGCTATTCTTTTACATATTCACCTGATTTGGGAGACCTGTGTTTATTTTATTGGTCAGTCACTGATTTATTTCATGTTTTATTTCACTCTGTGTGAATGAAAATGGTCTAAATAGAGCAACCCTGTCGGGACCTCTCTCACCCCTGAGAACTTTTTCTGTATTTAATAAAACTGTTACTGCTTTATTAAAAAAAAAAAAAAGAAGAAAGAAAAGTTTCTGAATAAAGCAGTGCATTGATATTTTGGTTTATCTTATTATTTGTACTTATGTTTTCTTTTATACTTTCTATGTAAAAAATAAAAAAAATCACATGAAATATATATGGACAGTAGGTTTTATAATTCTAGTCAGAATGTTTTTTTTTTTTTAAGATTTTATTTATTTATTCATGAGAGATACACAGAGAGAGGCAGAGACATAAGCAGAGGGAGAAGCAGGCTCCATGGAGGGAGCCCAAAGAGGGACCCAGTCCCCAGAACCCAGGATCATGCTCTGGGCCAAACACATGTAGGCCTCAACAACTGAGCCACCCAGGCATCCCCAAATGTCATTTATTTATTTCCAAGATTCTTTAAGGATCTGAGAAGATCTTTAAATATTCTGTTCTTTTTAATAACTTTGTCACCTGGGGCACCTAAGTGGCTCAGTCTCAGTTAAGTGTCTGATTCTTGATTTTGGCTCAGGTTGGGAACTTAGGGTTGTGAGATCAAGCCCTGAGCCCTGCTTTGGGCTCTACCCTCAGTGGGTAGACTGCTTGGGAGTCTCTCTCTCCCTCTGCCCTACCCCTTGAGGTTTCCCCTCTCTCTCTCTCTGCCCCTCTCCCTACTTGTGCATGCATGCACGTGTGCGAGCTTGCTGTCTCTCAAAAGTAAATAAGTAAATCTCTCAAAAAAAAAGATAAATAACTTCGCACTTTCAAAATAGATCTCATTGGGTATCAATCACCTGAGCCTTAAGTAAGAAGTAAAGGATATAAGTGGTTATTGATGTACTTGATGGAGAGATACAGCACATTATTTAGGAACTCTTGGAACTGAAGAAAATGGACCCACGTATAAGTATTGTATACCAGTGCTTTATTTTTTTTTTCTTTTTTTGAAAGATTTTATTTATTTATTCATGAGAGAGAACAGAGAGAGAGAGGCAGAGACACAGGCAGAGGGAGAAGCAGGCTCCATGCAGGGAGCCCAATGTGGGATTCGATCTCGGGTCTCCAGGATCATGCCCTGGGCCAAAGGTGCTGCTAAACCGCTAAGCCAACCCGGGATGCCCTACCAGTGTTTTTCATATACCAGTTTCTGGTGTGTGTGTGTGTATGTATATATATGTGTGTGTGTGTATATATATATATATCTATATATATATATATATATATATATATGTGTGTGTGTGTGTGTGTGTGTGTATTACCAAGTGCTAGTAATAGGTCAAGTTAAAATGAAGACTGAAAATTGTTAAATTATGATTTGGACATCACTAATCACCTTGACAAGAGCAATTTTGGTGGAGTAGTAGGATTAAAGCCTAATTGAAAGTTTTTTTTGTTCTTGTTTAAATTTAATTTTAATTTAAAACATTTTTATCTTAAGTAGACTTGCCACCCAATGTGGGGCTCGAACTCATGACGCCAAGATCAAGAGTCACATGCTCTATCAACTGAGCCAGCCACCCGCTGAAAGAGTTTAAAAAGATAAGAGAATAGTAATTGGAGACAGTAAAAACAGGCAGCTTTTCAGAATAACCAGAGAATGTAGAGATAGCTGCTAGAGGAAGTTGGGCCTAAAGAAGTTTTTGTTTGCTACTTTAATTTTTTGGTTTATTTTTTAAGACTGAAGAAATAATGGTATGTTTGTACGTTAGTGGGAAAAGTCTAGTGAAGAAGAAAACATTGATATTGGAAGAAGAGAATTTCAGTATCTTTGGAAATAGGCAAGAGAGCATGGTACCTAGTGCCCCAAGTTGACATACTGGCATTACAACAGTCCAGGACAGTTCATCTGTAGTTACAGATGAGAAGGCAGATGGTATAAATACAAATGACCATAGGTGAGTCCATGGAATTGTTTTTAATTTTTCTTTCTTTCTATTACTTGGATTCTTTTTAGTAAAGCTGGAAATAAGGTCATTGGCTTAGAGGATGAATGGTGTTGTGAGTTTCTGGAGGAAGTAGGCATTAATCATCAAGGAATGGGAGAGTAAATGGACCAAGGATGTGTTTAATTTCTAGTATGAAATTGCTTGGTTTTATAGCTAGTTTATCTTGAGTTAATCTATCCCTAAAAGTGAAGTTGATCAGTAGGATGATGTTTTGCTTAGGAGTTTTCTACAAGAAACACTTCAATAATTCCATTTTAAAATTACAGTTTTTTGGGGTGCCTAGGTGGCTGAGTCAGTTAAAGCATCTGCCTTTGGCTCAGGTCATGATACCAGGGTCCTGGGTTCAAGTCCCACATTGGACCCATGCTCTGTGGGGAGCCTTCTCCCTCTGCCTGCCACTCCTCCTTGTGTTTTCTCTGTCAAATAAGTAAATAAAATCTTTAAAAAAAAATAAAAGTAAACATAAAATTACAATCTTGCTTTTTGTTCTTCAGATGGTATCGGGCCCCTGAGTTACTCTTTGGAGCTAGAATGTATGGTGTAGGTGTCGACATGTGGGCTGTTGGCTGTATATTAGCAGAGTTGCTTCTAAGGGTAAGTCTAGGATTGATGTATATACTACAATATTGTAATAGGTATTTGTATAACTTGTGTAAGATTATCTTCCCATAGATAATTCTCAGAGAGGAGCACTGGTTTTCCAATAAAAAGCCAACAATAGACCAGTTAAAAAAAAAAAAAAGCTACCTCGGGGCACCTGGGTGGCTCAATTGGTTAAGTATCTGCCTTTGGCTCAGGTCATGATCCCAGGGTCCTGGGATTGAGCCCTGCATTGGGCTCCCTGCTCTGCTCAGCAGAGAGCCTGCTCCTCCCTCATCTGCTCTCCTTGTGTGCGTGCTCTTTCTCTGTTGCTTGTGCGCGCGTGCTCCCTCACTCACTCTGTCAAATAAATTTTAAAAATCTTAAAAAAAAAACAAAGCCACCTCCTCCATTGAAACTTTATTGGTTAATGTTAATGTGAAATGTGAAGACCTCTCATTTAGGACAGTAAAGATTTTATTATAGATCATTTCTGTAATCTGAAGTATAACTGTAATAAAACTCATCAGACTTACTAGCCATTGGCACTGTTGATTAAATCATTGTTAAAGTGGGGCACCTGCGTGGTTCAGTGGTTGAGCGTCTACCTTTGGCTCAGATCTTGATCCTGGGGTCCTGGAATTGAGTCCTGCATCAGGCTCCCTGCAGTGAACCTGCTTCTCCCTCTGCCTGTGTCTCTGCCTCTCTCTGTGTGTCTCTCATGAATAAGTAAAAAAAATTTTTAAAAAATCATTGTTAAAATTATGAGGAATTTGAAAGGCAGCTCTAATTGGTGAAGAATTATACCATTTTGCCATACTATTTGTCCTGAACGATTGAAGCTATTTCTTGTTTTATTTTTTTTTATTTTTTTTATTTTTTTTATTTTTTATTTTTTTAATTTATGATAGTCACAGAGAGAGAGAGAGAGAGGCAGAGACAGGCAGAGGGAGAAGCAGGCTCCATGCACCGGGAGCCCGACATGGGATTTGATCCCGGGTCTCCAGGATCGCGCACTGGGCCAAAGGCAGGCGCCAAACCGCTGCGCCACCCAGGGATCCCTTGTTTTATTTTTTTTTAATTTATTTTTTTAAATGTTTCCTGTTTTAAACTGTTCCTGTTTAAATTTTTTTTTTTTTTAATTTATTTATGATAGTCACAGAGAGAGAGAGAGAGAGAAGCAGAGACACAGGCAGAGGGAGAAGCAGGCTCCATGCACCGGAGCCCGACGTGGGATTCGATCCCGGGTCTCCAGGATCGCGCCCTGGGCCAAAGGCAGGCGCCAAACCGCTGCGCCACCCAGGGATCCCTAAACTGTTCCTGTTTAAACAGGAAATGCTCTCCACACAGTTCTGAGTCTGTGGTGAGATCTTGCCATCCAAACAGATAATAATTGAATGCAGCTTAGTTCAAAAGGTTTGCTTTTATCAGCATTCAACCTTTCTTAAAGTGTTATTTTTCCTTCATAAATATTTTATAGCTTGAAAGACTACTTAAACTAGAAAACAGGAACAACAATAAATAAGCCAATATGAAACCAAAGTATTCAGTATAGTTTGAATCATTTTGGAAGCAAATTGATCTACATTCTTAACATCCTCTGGATTGTTAAATGAAAAGGAATACACAAATGCTTATACTGGTGGATTGCATAAATCTGGTACTGTGTCCTTAAATAGCACAAATATACGTTTCAATTTATGATCTTTTTTTTTTTTAAAGTTTCCTTTTATTAACCATCTAGAACACTTCCATCCAGATCACTACAGCTTAAAATAGATCACTACCCTTTTGCAGCTATTTAGTAGCCAAGAGCAATGGATAAGATCCATACAATAGTTCTGAAAAGTTCACACGGCCAGTTCAAAACATCTGCTTCACCGAGCCTGATTATTTAAAAAGAATGATAAGAAATTAAACATCACAAATATGTTTTTATTGGTCACCATTAAATGTCTGAATTTTAAACAGATTCTTGGACTGGTGGTTCATATCCATCAGCTCGTTCAACTTTAGCACCGGTCTCATCCCCCGTAGCTTTTCCAGAACTACTACCTTCACCATGAAGCTCCATGAGTTTTCCCAATTCAAACTTGGGCTTCTTCAGCATTTTTACTTTTCTAACAAAAACATGGAGTGGATAAATAGACTGACAAGCTTTTTCTATATCTTTTCTGATGTTGTCTGGAATCAATTTATTGACCACTTCTTTCAAGTCATTTGTTTGCACCTCTCGGGTCATGATTTCCATCATCTTTTTCCGGATTTGGCGGACCTGTTGGTGCTGAGCGTAAGAGGTCTTCCGAATCTGATTATTGCGTTTTTTAGTAAAACCAACACAAAATATACAAAGCAAATAACCATCGGTAGTCTTTACATCAACATGAGCTTCAATCATGGTCTGCCATTTTTTGACCATGGAGCACATTTTGTCACGGGTAAGATCCATGCCATGAAAATTAGTCAGGCAGTTTTTGCCCTGCACATCCTCAGTGATTAGCTTGAATTTCCTAAATGCAACTTCATCATTCTGCAGATCAGCAAGGCTAACTTCAAAAACCCGACCCTTGAGACCATCAGACGCAATTTTGGTTCCTTGAGTTCTTGTGACTAGTGTTTTTCCAATATTTCTTTTTTTTTTTTTTTCCAATATTTCTTATATTGAACATAGCTGGCGCTTTCACATCATACCAATCTTTCTTAGAAAATGGATCAACCACTTTCTTCTTGGCTCCCTTTTTGCCGCCTTTCGTAAGGCGCTTGTTCTTGCCGACCGCCATGGCGCTGCTGCGGGAGCCAAAAGGGTCAATTTATGATCTTTTTACATCCTTTTTCTTAAACATACTTGGAGGCAATGACTAACAGAAAATCTAAACTTGGGTATTGGGGATCCCTGGGTGGCTCAGTGGTTTAGCGCCTGCCTTTGGCCCAGGGTGTGAACCTGAGTTCCCAGGATCGAGTCCCACATTGGGCTCCTTGTGTGGAGCCTGCTTTTCCCTCTGCCTGTGTCTCTGCCTCCTCTCTCTCTCTCTCTCTCTCTTATGAATAAATAAATAAAATCTTTAAAAAAGGGCAGCCCTGGTGGCGCAGCGGTTTAGTGCCGCCTGCAGCCCGGGGTTTGATCCTGGGGACCCTGGATCAAGTCCCATATCAGGCTCCCTGCATGGAGCCTGCTTCTCCCTCTGCCTGTGCCTCTGCCTCTCTCTCTCTTTCTCTCTCTCTCTGTCTCTAAGAATAAATAAAGAATTTATATTTAAAAAAATCTTTAAAAAAAATAAACTTGGGTATTATTTACTGAGCAACTGCCTTATATCTGGTCTACACAATTTTTTTTTTAAAGATTTTATTTATTCACGAGAATACACAGAGAGGAGAGAGAGAGGGTCAGAGACGCAGGCAGAGTAGAAGCAGACTCCATGCGGGGAGCCCGACGTGGGACTCAATCCCGGGTCTCCAGGATCACGCCTTGAGCTGTAGGTGGCGCTAAACCGCTGAGCCACCAGGGCTGCCCTGGTCTACACGATTTTAAAGATACCATTTTAGTTTATAAACAAGAAGTCTATAGTTTAGGGAGGACAATTTATGCCTTAGAGTAAGGTCACCTGGGCATCTTTCAGACCCGTAGTAGAGCCTTCTTTAGAGATAATATGGTGATACAAAAGTTTGATCAACCAACATGTGCCTGCCTGCCTTTTATTTCATTTAAATGATCAGGATGCAGAATTAATGTTTTGACATATGGTTGATCTTCAGCATGCTGTCATTCCAGTACTTGATTTTGGCTGTATCAGCTCAGACTGCAGCTTCCATTATTTGGTTTGGCATAGGCTCCTTGATACACAAGGTGCTAGAGGCTAAAGTGTTCCGGTTATTTAAAAACTATATTGTTAAAAAATAAATAAATAGGGCAGCCCCGGTGGAGCAGTGGTTTAGCGCCACCTGCAGCCCAGGGCGTGATCTGGAGACCCTGGATCGAGTCCCACGTCAGGCTCTCTGCATGGAGCCTGCTTCTCCCTCTGCTTGTGTCTCTGCCTTTCTCTCTCTCTCTCTCTGCATCTCTATGAATAAATAAATAAAATCTTAAAAAAATAAAGAAATAAAATAAATAAATAAAAACTATATTGCTATCGCATTAAAAAATTACTGATTTTCTAATATTTGCTTTATGATTCCTGGCTCCCTATAAAGACATGAAAAAGAAAAAATAAATTTCTACAATATCAAAATTTTTTAAAGAGATGAATCTGAACACAAAAAGATTTATGAATGGAGTCAAATTTAAAAGAACCAGAGAGAAGTTCCTCTTGGTTTCCTTACTCATGGTACCCTTAAATTCAGTGTCTCTCTTCCTTTTAGGATTAATTTGATTCTTTTTCCTAAAACTAAAAAGATTTCATTCACATACTTAGTCATTTTTACTTTACTGTGTTGGTAAAATTTTGGTATCCTCTAGGAAGTTGTTGAAGAACAGGAAAAAAATAAGCACAGGCTCTTTCTTTGGTAATGCTTCTGTTTGCAATAATATGTGGATATGTTACTTGAACATGATTCACTTATGTTAACTAAATATGGATGACTCACTAGTCCAAATTCCATATTTAGCAAATGCAAATCAATAAGACTATTAGTTGTTACGAATGAGATTATGGGGGACGTCTGGGTGGCTCAGTGGTTGGGCATTTGCCTTTGGTTCAGGGCGTGATCCCAGAGTTCTGGGATCGAATCCTGCCTTGGGCTTCCTACAGGGAGTTTGCTTTCCCTCTGCCCGTGTCTCAGCCTCTCTCTGTCTCTCATGATTAAATAGATAAAATCCTTAAAAAGTGATTATGGAAGAGCCCCATTTGAACTTAAATATGTTATACAGATTATTAAATTTAACCATTCACATTACTAAATGAAAATTAAAAGTAGTTATTCATTACTAGAAAAAAAAAGTTTGTCTTGGGTTACATACTATATCTAGTACCTGCTGAGACATGCAGTGGATTTCTTCATTAATATTTCTTTGGTGTGGGCAGCCTTGGTGGCCCAGCGGTTTAGCACTGCCTTCAGCCCAAGGTGTGATCCTGGAGACTCAGGATCGAGTCCCATGTCGGGCTCCCTGCATGGAGCCTGCTTCTCCCTCTGCCTGTGTCTCTGCCCTTCTCTCTCTCTCACAAATAAATAAATAAGCAAATAAATACTTAGTGAACTTAAAACGAATTTAAAAATATTGCTTTGGTGCTTAATAGAGGGAAGACATTTTCAAAATAAAGTGATAATTGTATCTTAAAGATTTCAAGATGGCAGGGCAAGCACCATCCCCCATAAATTATCTCTAAAAAGATAATTTAGAGATGGCTCGGCTTTGAGCGCCTGCTTCAGCTCAGGGCATGATTCTGGGATCCTGCATCTAGTCCCACATTGGGCTCCTTGCAGGGAGCCTGCTTCTCCCTCTGCTGTGTCTCTGTCTCTTTGTGTGTGGGTGTGGGGGTGTGTGTGTGTGTGTCTCATGAGTAAATGGATAAAATCTTAAAAAAAAAAAAAAATATATATATATATATATATATATATATTGCCATCTTTGAAACTAGGAGATGCCCTAAATACTATGCCAGCAGATGTAAAACCAGAAATTAAGAAGGCTAAAATTTTACAGAAAAAGATGCCAACTAAAGGCAGTTGTGGCTCGGCACACAGAATCCTGAAGGTGCTCAGTTATTGAGAAACACCTATGATCACTGATCATTGATGATGATAATGAAGTATAGGTCTAAAAACTTGGTCGAAAAAAATTTTTTATGGGCAGTTAATACCAGGATCCCCCTACACAGCCAGGTCCCTTCCCTTTTCCACCTTTATTGCCACCTGACTTATCCCTCTTCTAGAAAAGAAATTGAAACACAAATCTCCACGCATCACCATCTCAGACACAGTGGAGAATGTGAGTAAAAACATGCAGATGATATGAAAGTCTGTATGCTGAACTGTGAAACTTTCAATTTAATTCCCTGCCCAGCTCCCAGAACCCTTTAGCCTCGTAATACTCTGTAGTAACTCTTTAACGCAGACCAAAGAGTAGAGGATCCATTACTGGAAGAACTGAATGACCCCGAGAATAGACCCACAAATAATTGGCATTAAATTCCTCACCCAGTCTTTCTAGAGAAGGCCTGTGAGTTGTAATCGACGTTTTTAGTACCTTAACCTTGAGTATGAATAGTTAGCGATTACCACATAGTTATCAGGGATTTCCAGATATTTAATGAGTGCTTCCATCCTGTTGGAATTACCAGGTAATCAGCAAGGATCGTTAGATATTTGATGAAAGCATCCCACGTCAAAGACTAACTTAAAAAGAACCTTGGGAAAAATAGCAGAAGAAAATTAACTTTCCACCCTCGCCACATCTTCAGAAAACTAAGAGAGTATACTGCACCTGTAAAACAAGAACAGGATGCTCTATTACTAAAGGATCAAAGAATAAAAGATACTGAAGAATTTTCACATAGGATAACTAAAAGAAAATGAAAACAGGGGAAAGTATTCTTTTATCAAATAGGACCAAAAACTAAAACTAGCTGATTGATCCAGGATTGATCATAGAATATAACAAAAAACAGAAGAAAATGTAGGACAGGAAATTCACAGGAAAATAGCCCAGCATTGATGGATGTAAATTGACTCAAAGTGCAAAAAGACCCATCCCAATACATCTTGAGAAATTTCAGAGTACCAGAGTTTAAGAAAAATATTTTATTTCCACAGAGAGAAAAGAGAAGTTACATAGAAATCATAATGAAGGTTTAGAGAAGAGAATGGCATCAGGCTTCCCAAAAGCAGCACTGAAATCTGGAAGGCAGTAGAATGCATTTTGAAGGAAATAATTTCCAACCTAGAATTGCATGCCCATTTGTATTTTCAGTTAGCTCTGAGAATAAATAGAATTTATTACACTAAAAATTTTACACCTTCCTTTCTTAGGAATTTCTTGGAAGCTGTGCTCTACTATTACATGAGAGTAAATCAAGAGAAAGATATGGGATTTAGAGAACATGAGATTCAACACAAAAAGGGGATGAATAGAATTCCACACCTGCAGCAGCTGTGCAGCAGGCTAGAGAGCAACTAGTCAAGATTGAAGCAGGAGGGACAAGAGCTTTAGCAGGGGAGTCTTCGGGGAAAAATGATCCTCAGTGTGCCTACCAACCAGCTGCAGCAGTTTTTAACACATGACCAGCTTTATTTTATAATTCTCTCACACCACATTTTTTTCTGCCACAAATTCCAGACATGCCATCTTATTCATATTACTATTTCTCTAAAAGATAAGAATTTTTTATAATTATGATACCATTATTCTCTGAAGAAAAGGAAGTATAAATCAACATCTGGTCTATGTTCAGATTTCCCACTTTTTATCAGAAATGTGTTTTATAGTTGGTTTATTTTTGCAAACTTATTTGTAGAAATCCAAGTTCACACATTAAGCAGCTCATTATAATCATGGGGTGCCTGGCTGGCGTGGTCTGAGGAGTGTGTGACTTTTATTTATTTTTTTAAGATTTATCTCTTTTAGAGTGAATAGGAGGGGCAGGGGAAGAGAGAAAGAGAATCTCAAATAGATTCCACTGAGTGCAAAGCTTGATATAGGGCTTGGTATTATGAACCTGAGCTGAAACCACGAGTGGGACACCTAAATGACTGTAGCACCCAGGCACCCCAGAGTGTGTGACTCTTGATCTCAGGGTCATGTGTTCAAGCACCATGGTGGGTGTAGAGATTACTTAAATATTTGGAAAAAAAAATTTTTTGTACATCATACCAAAACACCCATTTTTTTTTTAAGATTTTATTTATTTAATCATGAAAGAGAGAGAGAGAGGCAGAGGGAGAAGCAGGCTCCCAGAGAGAGGCAGAGGGAGAAGCAGGCTCCCTACAGGAAGCCCGATGTGGGACTCGATCCCAGGACCCTGGGGTTATGACATGAGCTGAAGGCAGATGCTCAACCAGTGATCCACCCAGGCGTTCCCCAAACACCCATCCTTAAAATCTGATTAAATTGCTAGCTTGCCCAGGAAAGTAAGGTTATAATGATGAGTGTCCCATTCTTCAGATCTTACAGTATAATTTATATTAGTAGTCTGCAAAGTAGGAGATAATCTTTTCAGTATAAGAAGGAAATGTTAGGATGCCTAAAAATATTCATGCAGTGTTACTTAGTGTAACTTCAGGTTTCTTTTTTTTTTTTTTTTTAAAGATTTTATTTATTTATTCATGATAGTCACAGAGAGAGAGAGAGAGAGAGAGGCAGCGACACAGGCAGAGGGAGAAGCAGGCTCCATGCACCGGGAGCCCGATGTGGGACTCGATCCCGGGTCTCCAGGATCGCGCCCTGGGCCAAAGGCAGGCGCCAAACCGCTGCGCCACCCAGGGATCCCTCAGGTTTCTTTTTTTGGATGTACATTTCATATACATAAATGGTCCAGTATTATATATAAGGATTGTATTAAGTCTGGATCCAGTCAGAAAATAGAAACCATACAGTGAAGAGAGGAAGTTTATTTTTTTTTTAATTTTTATTTACTTTTTAAAAGATTTTATTTATTCAGGAGAGACACACAGAGAGAGAGAGAAATGTAGAGACACAGGCAGAGGGAGAAGCAGGCTCCATGCAGGGAGCCCAATGTGGAACTCGATCCCGGGTCTCCAGGATCAGGCCCTGGGCTGACAGTGGCGCTAAACTGCTGAGCCACCCAGGCTGCCCAAGAGAGAAGTTTAATAAAAAGAAATATAAGTGATTGCAATAATGAATGATTGACTAATAAAAAGTAAAGAGAACGGTTCCTGGGTGGTGCATGTCTGGCTCTTGGTTTCTGCATAGGTCATGATCTTTGGGTTGTGAGATCGAGCCCCCCCCATTGGGCTCTGTGCTTGGTGCAGCATCTGCTTAAGACCCCCTCTGCCCCTCCCCTGCATACTGTTTATCTGTCGCTCTCTCAGTCTTTTAAAAAAAAAGAATTTTAATACAGGAATAGACAAGGAGCAGCCAACCTAAGACTGAGACAGCACCTACGGCAGAGGACTCTGGGACTGAGAGCTATTCTTTGAAGAGAGCACAGCGTGGCTTGCTGGATGACAGAAAAGTTCCTATAGAGCTGTGTTGGCAGACTGTGTTGAAAATCTGTCCTCTTGCATGCAGAGGAAAGCTCATCCGGGGCCGGGGGTTTCTGGAGGCAATCTTCTGTACAACCATCTGTAGAGGGAAGCTGCTTGGTGCATTGGGCGCTGAAAGAACTGCCCACAGGTGCGGGAACCTGTTGCTAGAGGAGCCGAGAGTGCTCCAGGAGCCGGCTGGTCGAGCCAGCTGGACCCAAGAAGCAAAAGTCTTCTCCTGTAGTGTTTCTCCAGCAGCTTCTGTTGACAGAGCTTCAGCTGGCAAAAGAAAAACATTTAAAGCCCCAAATGTGTTTTCTCATAAAAGGCAAGAAGGGTGAGATTGGAAAAAACTGATACTTGGCAGGGCTAAATGCTTTTTTGGCAGGGGTTGTTGGGGGTGGGTGGGAGGGGTCCACAGTAATAGAAATTTTGGAGACCTCGTACTTAATCTCATCTTCTCATTGAGTTTATAAACTTTTTTTCAAGGCCTCTAATAGTGTGAAAGTCCTCTTATTCACAGTGTAAACTCTTTTTTACCCTATTATTTACACAGATGTTTGAGAATGAAGTGGAAAATGTTTGTGTGTAGCAAGGATTTTTATTTTATTTATTTATATTTAAAAAAAATTTTTTTTAATTTATTTATGATAGTCACACAGAGAGAGAGAGAGAGAGAGAGAGAGAGGCCAGAGACACAGGCAGAGGGAGAAGCAGGCTCCATGCACCGGGAGCCCGACATAGGATTCGATCCTGGGTCTCCAGGATCGCGCCCTGGGCCAAAGGCAGGCGCTAAACCACTGCGCCACTCAGGGATCCCCTATAGCAAGGATTTTAATTATTAGCATTTAATTTTTAGCTTGCGGTCACTTAGCCTTTTAAAATTTGCCATCCTACCTCTTCAAAGAAATAGAACGCCAAGATATTACTTAAATAAGATTTCTAATATAGATAGTGTTCTGCCTTCTAGCCTTTGCTCCTGTACTTCAACTAGAATAGTCTTCCTCCACCTTACACATTGCCTCTGGCTAATCTTCATCTTTCAACTTTCACTGCTGTTCCCCTAGGAAGCCTTCCTTGACCTGTCTGGAGTGCGTTAGGTGCTGTTCTGTGTGTGCTAGGACCCTGTGCTCTCAGTGAAAATGTCTGGTAAATGTCCCTTTCATGGTATTACCAGCATTCTCACATCCACCCTTGGGGAGAGCCAGGATGGTCTTGTTACCTTCTTTTTTTTTTTTTTAAAGCTCATGAAAGTCATTTAATTTCTTTGTGAAAAATAAGACATCAAAGAACAGATTACAGAAATGATGAGGTGGAAAAGGCTGAACCTATTTTAGCTGTTCTCCGGGGGCACAGGGGTGCTGGACGTGATTTTCATATGTCACCCGCCTCCCTGTGCCCCAGCAGGCCTGAGCTTGTATGAAATGGGACCATTTCCTTGGGTCCACCCGGCTGAGGGGTTCCCTCCCCTAGGTGCCTGACTTTCCCCCCTCACCACACTCCGGTTCCACATGGCGTAAAAACATGGAACGCTTCGCGAATTTGTGTGTCATCCTTGCCCAGGGGCCATTCTAATCTCTTTTGTATTGTTCCAATGTGCTGCCGAAGTGAGCACATTTTTTTTTTTTTTTTTTTTTTGTAAATATGCTCCACGCCCAGTGTGGAGCCCAATGTGATGCTTAAACTCTCCACCCTGAGCTCAAGACCTGAGCTGAGATCAAGACACTCAAGCGACTGAACCATCCAAGTGCCCCTTTCTTGTTCCCTTCTTTAAATGCTTAGGGTTTAATTAATTAGCACAGTGCCTATTACCTGGTGTTTTTTTTTTTTTTTTTTAAAGATTTTCCTTACTTATTCATAAGAGACACAGAGAGGCAGAGACACAGGCTGAGGGAGAAGCAGGCTCCCTGTAGGGATCCTGACGCGGGACTTGATCCTGGATCCCGGGGTCACGCCCTGAGCCAAAGGCAGAGGCTCAACCACTGGGCCACCCAGGCATCCCTGCCTGGTGTTTACTAACGATTTGAGGAGTGAATAAAATGGGAAGCATGGTGGTAGGTTAGTAGTGGTAGGAGCTAATGCCACATCTAGTATGCTTCAGAGTACATTTTGATTTTTGTTAGTTTAATTTTTTTGTTAAATTTATAATATTACTTGTATAACTATTACATACTACATTGAAATAACTGCATCTTACTCTGTTTCAGGTTCCTTTTTTGCCGGGAGATTCAGACCTTGATCAACTAACAAGAATATTTGAAACTTTGGGCACACCAACTGAGGAACAGTGGCCTGTAAGCCTTCATACATGTTCTTTGAAAGTTAGTTAGGATTATGTATGTTTCTGTCATGTAGGTATTACTTAAATGTATTCTTTGTCTTAATTTACTAGTAATATATATTCTGAAAAATTTATATCAAGTAGAAAGTTAAAACCAGTATACTGTCCAGCCTCCTTTGTAATGTTGCCCTTTCTCTATCCCAGTAATTCCCATTCCAGGTTAATCACTGTCAGTTTGCTGAAAAGTCTTGCAATGAGGATACATACACAAACCACATACACAGAGAGTTGCATCTTTTGTCTTTTCTTTAATAAAAATGGGACCATACCATATAATTTTTTTGCACCCAACTTGCTCTTTTTAGTTAGTATTTTACTGATTTTTTTAAACAGCCTCATAATACTTCATTTGATGGGTATTTGGTGTTTGATTATCAACATCTTGGTGGATTTAGAGTATATTTCTAGAATTTTCACTAACAATTAAGATGTCTCAGTACTATAAATATATTTAACCCATTACATTGTCTACAAAAAAAGAAATCTGGGATCCCCGGGTGGCGCAGCGGTTGGGCGCCTGCCTTTTGCCCAGGGCAAGATCCTGGAGACCCAGGATCGAATCCCATGTCGGGCTCCCGGTGCATGGAGCCTGCTTCTCCCTCTGCCTGTGTCTCTGCCTCTCTCTCTCTCTGTGACTATCATAAATAAATAAAAATAAAAAACAAAAACAAAAAAAGAAATCTTAAATCTTGGTTAAAACTTACACCAATTTAAGTTGCTAAATTTTATGTATTGTAGTACAGTAAGATAATCCCACTTGTTTATTCGTAAATAAAATTGTAAATTTTTAGATTTACATTTAATATACATTTAGAATAATGTGTGTAATAATTTTGTCAGAATTTTGGTAGGAATTGTATTACAGAGTTGAATCTTCAAATCCTTGAAGAAACCGGTCTCCTCATTTATGTAGAACTTTGATTTACTTTGCATAGTTGTATAGTTGTGGATTTTTTTTTTTGTTTGTTTTGTTTTGTTTTTTAAGATTTTGTTTTTAAGTAATCTCTACACCCAGCACGGGGCACAAATTTAAAACCCTGAAATCAGGAGTTGCACACCTCACTGCCTGCACCAGCCAAGTGCCCCAGTTGTGTAGCTTTTAGTATATGTGTCCTGCATGTTTTGTTAGATTTTCACATATTTCGTTGTTCAGTTATTCTTTTTTTTTTTTTTTTTTCTTAAAGAGTGGGAGAGAGAGAGAAAGAGAGCACATGTGTGCAGGAGAGGGGCAGGGCAGAGGGAGAGAGAATTCTAAGCAGGCCCCACACTGTGTGGAACTTGATGCAAGGCTTGGGCTCCCAACCCTGAGATCATGACCCGAACCAAAAACAAAAGTTGGTTGCTTAACCAACTGGGCTGCCCAGGTGCCCACCCCCTTTTTTTTCTTTTGAGTTATTCTGAATGGCATTTTTAATTTCAGTATTCACTTTTGTTGGGCAGCCCGGATGGCTCAGCGGTTTAGCACCGCCTTCAGCCCAGGGCCTGATCCTGGAGACCCAGGATTGAGTCCCACATCGGGCTCTCTGCATGGAGCCTGCTTCTCCCTTTGCCTGTGTCTCTGTCTCTCTCTCTCTCTCTTTGTGTCTCCCATGAATAAACAAATAAAATCTTAAAAAAAAAAAGTATTCACTTTTGTTATAGTATATAGAACAAGTTGTTTTTTTGTATGTTTATCCTATACCATGTAACTGTGTTCTACTTAGTAGTTTTAGGAGTTTTTAAATAGATTTCTTGAAAAATTTTTTTTTTTTTAATTTTTATTTATTTATGATAGTCTCACAGAGAGAGAGAGAGAGAGAGGCAGAGACACAGGCAGAGGGAGAAGCAGGCTCCATGCAGGGAGCCCGATGTGGGATTCGATCCCGGGTCTCCAGGATCGCGCCCTGGGCCAAAGGCAGGCGCCAAACCGCTGCGCCACCCAGGGATCCCGATTTCTTGAAATTTTCTATATGGTTCATCATAGCCTCCATTTGACAGTTTTAGTTCTTCATTTGAGAACTATATGCCTTTCAATCTTTAAGTTTGAATTATAAATATTTTTACAGGACATGTGTAGTCTTCCAGATTTCGTGACATTTAAAAGTTTTCCTGGAATCCCGTTACAACACATCTTCATTGCAGCAGGAGACGACTTGCTAGATCTCATACAAGGCTTATTCTTATTTAACCCATGTACTCGAATTACGGCCACACAGGTATTTTAGCATGTATTTCTTATATTAGGAAATAAGGGGATAATCTTAATTCTGGCACTGATAAAATAAAAATGGAATTTAGTAAGATTTTCTAATATTCTTTAAATACTGTAAAGATGTGTTTTTGTTTTAAGGAATAACAAATTTTTTCTTGTCCTTAAGCTTACAAACACTATTCAGACTGGTATTTTTTTTTTTTTTTTCCAGACTGGTATTAAATTATATCATGCACACACGATAATGGGAGAATTTACTTTTGTTAAAATATGTAATATAAATACATATTTATTTCATAATTAATTGGCTTTTCAGGTAGTTTACCTAGAGAATAAAAAATAAGAAGTATTCTGTACTTGTTGAGATAATGGTATTTCAATTAGGTTTGTGCTAATCCTAATACCCAAAGTGTTTTGTTGTTTTTTTTTTCCCCGTGAAATGCAATCCCAATATGCTTGCTGATCATTGTCATAGTCAAAAAATTATAATGGAGAAGAAAATAATATAGTTCTTTTTTTTTGCTTTTCTTTTTTAAAAATTTTATTTTTAAGTAATCTCTACACCCAGTATGGGGCTTGAACTTAAAACCCTGAGATCAGAAGCCACATGCTCTTCTAACTAACTGAGCCAGGGACCCTAAACATTGTATAGTTCTTCTTTTTTTTTTTTTTTTTTCATCGTATAGCTCAATACAACTATATGCTTACAAGAGATTGAAAGATAGTCTAAATAGAACAAACATTGATACTGACCCTTGTTTAAGGGAAATAAAAATCAAACTCAAAAAAAAATTACAAAGATCAAGAATATCTGCTCTTCAAAAAGAAGAAATGTTACCAAACGCAAAAATAAAAGACCTATAGATTGTGGGGGGAAACTCATTTTCTTTGTTTTAAATACAAGCACAAAACAAAAAAAGAATAATGTCACAAACACTTAAAATTAAGGCAGGGCAAAGCAGAAACGCAACACAGTACAATGATTTGGCTTCATAAAGTAAGACCCTGATTAAAATGAAATTTCACAAACCTTCATATCTAAGAAACCATGTGTTAATGTACAATAAATATACCAAGGATACAAAGTGGAGTTTTTTTCACTTAAGTTTATTACAGAATACCAAATGATTGTCTAATGCATTCACTTTTATAGACCATCTCTTTTTGGCAGTACATGATGCTGCATTAATACAGCAATTGCATTGATACTTTACCATTAGAATGACTTTTCTCATTTCAAACAAGTACCTCATTGTTCTCTTTCCACCCATACACATGTACTTCTTACTTCTATCATAAGAAATTTGAGACTATTTCAGATTACCTAGAAAGTTGTTTTCATTAATAGTAAAAACTCAAAATTTATAGAAAAATACTAGTTGTGACAACTTGAGTTGTATTTTGATAGAATGCATTTTAAAAAATGGGTTCTGGCTCATGGATATCTGTCTTAAAGTTGGAATGAGATAATCTTCCATTCTTAGATCTCTGATAGCTCAGAATAAGCTTAATTTAGTTATAGAACTATTATGATTCAGAAGCAGTATTTTAGAAATAGAACTCTTGAAGTCAGGAATGTCTTAAATAATGTGGGAGGAAATGCTTGAAAAGTTTATATGGGTTTAAGTTCCTAAAAGGAGTATCCAAAAGGAATATTGTAGTTACTGAACTATACTATGATGCAGATAAAGTAGAACTTGACAAGTTTGTCATTTGAAACTATTTTTATTGGAATTTTGGACCAAAGTAAAGGAAATATCTCATTGAACACTGAGCAGGTAATATATAGAAATAACTTTGTGCAGTTCCTTCCAAGTAAAATTTTTATTAATTTGCAGTGGATTGTTAAATTTTAAAACATCGTTTTCAACCTTTTGCATTTTTTATAAAACTATTTTAAAGAATTTTTATTTACATGATTTGGCATTCGAATGCATACAGATGTGACAAACGTTTTTTTTAAAACATGTTGTTTAAACAAAGTTTTTTTTTAAAACATGTTCTCTTTACGTGTTGAACCAGAGCCCCAAAGTGTAGAGTGCTGAATTATACAGTATCTTACTAAGGATATTTCATATAGTATAGGCTGTTTTAATGTAGAAAAGTTAGAAAGTAGTGTGTTTTTCTTAAGGTAATGAAATTATTAGCCGATCTTAACCTGTTACGTATTTATTTGTATAATTGGCTCATCGAAATTCTTGAAATTTCATTTTGGAAGTGGGGTATTCACATAGTGTTTTTAATGTTCCCAACAATTCTGGAGGTTAGATTTTCTTAAACACAGTTCACATACGTAAAACCCTACTTTCCTTGGTATCTTTTCTTTTTCAAGGCATTGAAAACTAAATATTTCAGTAATCGGCCAGGTCCAACACCTGGATGTCAGCTGCCAAGACCAAACTGTCCCCTGGAAACTTTAAAGGAGCAGTCAAATCCAGCTGTAGCAACAAAACGGAAGCGAACACAGGCCTTGGAACAAGGTAAAACTTTCATTTTCATAAAAAATGAAATAAATTCAGAAAACTCCCAAGTAGGTAATGTATAGCTAATGACCAAGGGGCAGCTAAGAAATGTAGGTTGTGAGCTATTTACTTTTCTCAGTGTGGTAGAGAATGTGTTATTTTAGCAATATTAGTTTCCATTGAAAATAATTAAATCAAGCTTTTTGAAAGGACGTGGGCACTTTTGGGTACACCTCAGAGTTGTGAGAACTTACCGTGTATACCTTTTCTTCATAAATTTTTACTAGTATACCGTATGCTTAATGTTTAATAAATTTTATTAGTAAATCAAAGCAAGTGAAATGAATGTAGTTGGAATGCATTGATTGGTTAGAATTGCCAAAAGATTAAATGTGAACCACCTCATTTTTTTTTCACCTAGGAGGATTACCCAAGAAGCTAATTTTTTAGTTACAGAGATCACTGGACAGTATTTTACTACTGAAGGAAATAGTCAAAAAGGCCAATAATGGAAAAATAGTAAACGTTAAGTAAATGTTATAGAAAGAATTTGTAAATATTCCACACATGTAAAATATGTAAAACTGGATTATTTTTATTAAATGTATTTTAAAACAAACAATTCTGATTTTTCTGATGAGAGTGCAAAAGTAAAATTAAAAGTTCAATTCTCTGAAATGTAGAATTGAAAATGGTTGAGGAAACCTTAATAAAAATAATCATCAGTTACATTGGTGATCTGGCCCATTTAGCATCACAGATTAAAAATAGAAGCAGCAGTAGTAGTAGCATCTACCTACTACCTAGAGTTAACAAATGTTAATATATACTAAATAGGAAAAAAAGAAAAAATTAAAAATGAAATTGAGGTCCCTTTAACATGTCATGCCATTCTTTTCCTTTTCACCTTCCCGAAGGGAGAGTGACTCTCAGGAAATGAGTGTGTCCTTCCATGATACTATACTGCTATTTTATAAAAATACATGTAGTAATACACAGTATTGTTTGGGGTCTTAAAATTTTATATGAGTCATAGACTGTATATCTCACACTTTTTTACTCAAAACTTTTTAAATTCCTTCCATGTTAATACATATAAGTGTAAGTTTAACAGCCATTTAGTGTATATATATACATATATATTTTAAATTTATATAACACTACATATTCTTGCTTTATTTATGGACTGTTATTTTTCTTTTGCTGCATAAAAGTTATAAATGTAGCAGCTTGAAATAACATAAATTTACTACCTCACAGATGTGTAAGTCAGATGTCTGACTTGGCCCAACTCTATTTTTTGCATAGCTTAAAATCAAGGTGTCAGCTGAACTGAGCTCTTATCTGAGTTTCTAGGGAAGGATATTCTTCCAAACTCATTCATTTCATGTAATTTTAATGCACATGCTTCCTGTCCTTCTTAGCTGTCAGCCTGGGGCCTTTCCCAGCTTCTTAAGACAGCCCATAGGCCTGGTCACATGGCGTCTCCCATCTACAAGCCAACAGCTGTGCTTAGAATCTGTTTGGTTTCCTTGTTTGCTACCAAGAGAGAAACTTTAATGAACTTGCTTTCATTAAAAAGACAAAATAGACACCAAGATTTAAAACTTGTATGTATCAAAGGAGTGTGATAAGCACAGGGTGAAAACAACAGGAGAAATTATTTGCAAATCCTATATCTGATAAAAGATAGCTCAACAATAAAAAAAATTATAGTAAAAAAATGGGCAAAGGACTTTAGAATAAACATTTCACCAGTCATTAGGGAAATGCAAGTCAAAACCACAATGAGATACCACTTCATACCTGTTGTTAGGATCACTACTATCAAAAAAAAAAAAAAAAAAAATCGCAGAAAATACCAAGTGTTGGTTAGGATGTGGAGAAATTGGGATCGTTGTGCACTATTGGTTGGAATGTAAAAGTGTCACTGCTTTGGAAAACAGCCTTTCCTTAAATTTTTAAAGAGCATCTTCATATGATCTGGCAATTTCACTTCTGAGTATATATCCCCCAAGATACACACAGCCATCACCAGTCTATGAAAGGATCTGTTTCACCCCATCATCTCTGTCATTCACATATTTTGTGATCTTTGCTAATTTGGTATCTCATTCTAATTTACATTTTTGAAATTTCTGTATGATTGAATAGTTCCTCACATTTGCTAAACCATATATGATCTAACTTGTGAACATGCTGATTTAGATTCTTTTGGAGTGTTCCAAATTTTATGTTTATATGAATTTGCATTATACACGTACATATTATACACACACATTAAAAAAGAACCTTTTTTTTTCCTTAAAGATTTTATTTATTTATTCATGAGAGACAGAGAGAGAGAGAGGCACAGACACAGGCAGAGGGAGAAGCAGGCTCCATGCAGGGAGGCTGATATGGGACTCAATCCTGGGTCTCCAGGATCACGCCGTGGGCTGCAGGGAGGCGCTAAACCGCTGAGCCACCTGGGCAGCCGTATTTGATTTCTTTTTTACACTTCCTATTGTGGAACATTGCCACATCTTTCCCTTTTCTTACCTATTATTTCACATTAAGTTGTCATATGTATTAAATCTGTGTGTGGTCTTTATCCTATTCCATTGACCCGCTGGTTACCACATTGTTCTAAATAACGTAGCTTTATATTACTGTCAAGACAGTGCATTCTTAACATCTAGTAACAGTAGTTCCTCATCACTACTTCTTTCAAAATTTACTTGCCAGGTTTTCATCTTTTATTAGTATTTATTAATGCCAGTGGTGTTGCTTTAACACAACTATAAAACAGTTTATATTTTCTATTCCCTCATTTTGCCCTGTTGTTACCTCATCTACTTAAGTAATATTCAACACAGCCAAGCCGTGCATCTTCTTTTACTAGAGATCCTAACTAGATAAAAGTTTCTGATAATGTAATCCATTTCCTTTGACATGACAGTGATGTTATTAATGTAGCAGCATTCCCAGAAGGTTTTTTTTTTTCCCAAAGATTTTTATTTATTCATGATAGTCACAGAGAGAGAGAGAGAGGCAGAGACACAGGCAGAGGGAGAAGCAGGCTCCATGCAGGGAGCCCAATGTGGGACTCGATCCCGGGTCTCCAGGATCGCGCCCTGGGCCAAAGGCAGGCGCTAAACCGCTGTGCCACCCAGGGATCCCCCCAGAAGGTATTAAAGATCTTTACTATGTAACATTTATAGAAAGCAAGAAAAAATTAAATGGCTTAAAATTTAGCATTACAACAAGAAGTTAATTAATTCATAATGGTGCGAGTGCTAGAATTCTGTGTAGTTCTAGCTACAAAGTGCCACTGCACCAACAAAAAAAAGTTATAGAGGTAATTAACGGGGCTTGGAATATAGTTCTGCCAAAGTCCCACCATAATAACTTCATTGAAATTAAGGAAATTATTAGTTTTAAACTTCCTGTGACAAATGAACAATCCTGAAAAATACGATAAAACAAGATACACATATTTCAAAAAATTAAGTCACTCCTAGGCATTGCTATTTCTTAGAGCATTAATTTATATTGTTGCTTATGACAGAGATCCCTTTAAGTTAATCTAAAGTTAAATAACTTTTTCTTAAAAATCATTTTTGTTGTTTTTAAGATGTTGGCAAACACTGAAAATTTAAAATTTCCAAAGTATAGTAATGTCGTCAACACGATACTAATAAGTTTCTTGTAGAAAATGAGTATCTAAGTATTAAGCTGCCTTCTAAAACTTAAAAATACCCAGAAAATACAAAATTTCTGAAGATATTGCAACATTTGTACAGTCTTTTAAAGTCTCTCGATAGAAATAGCTCTTGGTTCTGATTTCAACTGGTTTATCTTCAAAATATGATATTTGATGGCAAAGAACAGGATCTCTTGAGAGTTCTTGTGCAGTTTTGAACTCTGTGAGGGTGCTGGATTGAACAAATGCAGCCCACGGAATTTAAAATTTGAACGCTTGAATATACAGGATCATGCAGTACAGGGAATTCTGAAGATTTCCCCCAGGACTTTAATGCAAAATTGTCTTTCATGGGATTTTTTTCCTTATTCACATTTGAGGTGGTGTTTTTCTCTTCCAGTGCCCGAGCAAGCATGTAACTAACTTTCCTTTGATGAGCCAGAGCTTCTTCTTTATCATTCAACTGCACATACAGAAAATAAAATTATGCCAGTTAGGGGTGTCTGGGGGGCTCAGTCCTGTAAGTGTCTGACTCTTGGTTTCAGCTTGGGTCATAAGATTGAGCCCTGAGCCCCATGTTAAGCTCTCACTGAAGAGTCTGCTAGAGATTTTCTCTCCCTCTGCCCCTCCCCCAACTTGCACACACAGGGTCTCTAAAACAAACAGTCTTTAAAAAAATAAAAATATACCAGTTAATCAAAATCACATATTGTAGAGCTATAGTCAGAAGAATTTTTCTCAAAATGTTCTATCTTCAACCTGTCAGGTCCATCAATGAAAATACATTAATTAGGTGTCTACTGATCCCAAATAACATGCTACACATTCTAAGGATTTTTTTTTTTAAAGGAACAGAAAGCTTTCCTTATGCTCAAACTTTTGTAGGTCATCCGAAGAGGGGGAAAATATATGTACATGGTGCGTGTGCGTATATGTGTATATAATATTAACATGTACTTATGTCTGTAAGAGAATGAAGTTATTTATGTGAAATTGTTTTTGTATATTTATATGAGAATAAACAACTTAAACACTTCTATAGATAAGTATGTTCATATAGCATGAGTCTTTTTAGTCATTCACGAAATGGGGATAACAGGACTGATTTTCAGGGTTGTAGTGATGATTAAAGGATATAATGTGTAAGTTGCCTTGTACACTTTAAAAGTTCCTAAGTAAATAGAAGGTCTTGTCGCGGATTGTATGTATAAGTGCAGATGACAGAGGTGCCTGCAGTTAATTACAGGGAGCCCCCTCTTTTCAGAGGTGAAGCTTTAAACTTGTGCAGGAAGAACATGGATGGGAGAAGTGGGAAGAGCATGCAGGGAATTTAAGGAGATGAAGATCAAAACTGGAGGATGGTACCTCAGCTGGGAAAAGGGCATAAAAGGCAAGTATAGAGTGCTAAAGAATTACATTTTTAAAAAGTTGAATTAATAGGAAGCAAAAAGACTAGCTTAACCAAAACCTCTAACAAAAGGAAAGCAAAGATACTAACCAACTCTATTAGCATCTTAAAGACTTGCTCAGGGTTATTCTGGTCATCCACCTTCTTAGAACTGTTTTCTGAAGGGAGCATCCCCAACAGTTTCTGCCCTAAGGTCTTCTTACTTCCTTGTGATGATAATCCTAAAATTGAACATGCAAATCCAACTGAGACATGAAAAGATACTTATTAATGTACTTCCAGGAAGAGAGGTAAGTATGAAGCAGGGATAATTCATTCGTAAATCAGCCAGAAGGTAGTTCTCTTCGTGAGTCCAGCATTACAGTGTAATGGGAGAGGAACGCAGACGTTAGAGCCAGGATGGCAAACGGAGGCTGAGAGGGTGGGTGCACAGCGTGAGGACCCAGGGCAGTGCCCTGCCGGCCACTCTGTCTCATCAAGCAGCTGCTCCCCAGAACAGCACGAAGCCCACGTTATCATTTCAGTCTTCAGAGGAGGCAGCAATCCAGTTACGTATGGGAAGTCTCCCAGTGTTGAATGTCATTTGTTATTTGAGAGCACAGTGCACAGCCAATAAAAACATGGCCTCAGAACTATGCAAATTCTGCAGAGACCTGGACTTGAATCCTCATTTAACTGCGTACTAAATGATGTTGGATAAGGTCTCTGAGCTTTGTTTCCTCACCTCTAGAATGAGAATAATAGCACCTATACTTCAGGATTGCTGTGTCATTAAATAACAAGAGCACAGCGGGTGGGGGTGGGGAGGAGTTGCTGGGAGAAGGGAATTTACCCATTAAACGGTCTGGGAAGATGAAAAATGTTCTAGAGATGAAGGGTCATGATGGTTAGAAAACAATGTGGATGTAGTTAATGTTATTTAAAAATGGTTAAGATGGTAAATTTTATTTGTATTTTGTTACAAAAACATAGCACAGTTGTGAAAACTAGCCCAGGTACCGATACGTTTAAAAATCCATATCCTGAAATGTATACACTGACGATGTTCTTCATAGAAAAACTGCAGATTTAAACAAACATCAAGAATGCCTTTGGAATGCTCCACAAATGGTCTTATGGAAAACTGAGAACAGATAAGAGACCTCTCCCTTTTCCCCTAATTCTGATAAACCACAGGGACTGGCGCTCACTCGTGACCTCCTCCAGCAACTGTGGCAAAAGGAGAAAAGCCAGACAAGCTGTGCTCATCAGCTTTGATGAGTGGATGAATCTGTGTCTCTGTGTGCAGTGTCTCTGTGTGCAGTGTAGAAAAAGAAATATGCTTATAACCTCTCTCAGAACTCCTCTAGGCTGCATATCAGTGAGAAAAGTTGATGCCGCCTTCACATATTAACCACATAGAAGAAAATGACCTGTGACAGTCCTCCTGTTCCTCTTCAGATCATTGAACCACATGAATAAAATCAGTCTCATCACTAGGAAACTGACCAAAAAGCCGTTGACGCTTGTATGGACTTGGAAAGGCCTTTCCCAGAGGAATCAGTTACTAGGACTTCTGCTTCCAGTTTCTTCAGGGCCGTAATGGAAAACAGATCGAGAGCTTTACATATCAAAGTGTATTTTTTATGGAAAAGTTCTTAAGGTTCCTATCAGCTAAGGCAGGAGTTCTGGAATATGAAATGAATACATAGTCAGGTACTGAAATGTCTATGAATCTACATGAATCCACCTCTTAGGGAAAACCCAGCTATTTTTCTACCAACCACTACCCTTGTGGCAAACTTCCATGCACAGGGGGTGGGGGTGGGGGTCCTTCTGTACAGGTGACAATGGAGCAGACTCCCTAAGATTAAGCATGCCTTTTCCTTCCTTTTCATTCTCCCATAATGCTTTTCCTTAACTTCTGTCAAAACAAGCAGTTAAGATCAGATTTCCAAAGGGATTTGACTTTACCTTCTATCACAGAACACCAAGGCTAGCCTCAAAACGACGATACCTTTGAAAATTTAGCAATCCAGCTCCTACTAGTTTAGAAGAGGTGCCCACAGGCACCTGGGCAGCTAAGTTGGTTAAGTGTCTGCCTTCAGTTCAGGTCACCATCCTGGAGTCCTGGGATCGAGCCCCACACTGGGCTCCCTGCTCAGAGGGAGCTCTCGCTCTCAAATCAATAAATCTTTAAAAAAAAAAAAGTTGCCCGAAGACCTACACATTTGTTGTCCTTAACAGGACTAGATACTCTTCCATCGATTCCAAAAAGCTTAAGTATATGGACTGTGTGTGCTTATTTCTCTGGACGACTCACCCACCTTGAGCTGGACATTGAGGCCATGCATTCAGCTTTGACCAAGGCGTTAATTATTATAAGTATCAGCCATATAAAGAACTGATTTTGTATTTACCATAAATGACTGTTGGGGGCTGAGACATTATGTTAGCCAGCGCAGTGATTTCTTTTGTAAGTCTCATGTCAGAAAAACTCTTACAGAAACTAATTTCAGGACGACGTGGACTGTCTCTTTAAGAAGGAATGTTCAGAAATAGGTTTTCCTGTGTTGCTCTGACTTCTATCTCGTGAAAAGTCTGTCCATAGCGCCTAACGATCTCCTACTTTCACAGTTCTTGTTTACTGCTTCTAATTTATTATCCCTGTAAGCTTAGCACTTTTTACCATTTCAACAAAGAGAAGGTAAAGTTTAGTTAAACTAAAATTTCAAACGCTTAACCAGTATACTGTAAGAAATACGTACTACTTGGAAAATAGGCATCTATTATGAAAAGTTTGATTTTAATATAAGATTCTTATTCCCCAAATTCATCTAAAAATGAGAGATACTGGAATTAAGATAATGGATTTTGACATATTAAAAAAATATTTAGAAATAGTCATCTCAGAATTTTAATACTAAAACATTTAGGGCAGCAGTTTAGTACTGCTTTCAGCCCAGGATGTGATTTTGGAGCCCCGGGATCAAGTCCCACGTCGGGCTCCTGGTGCATGGAGCCTGCTTCTCCCTCTGCCTGTGTCTCTGCCTCTCTCTCTGTGTTCCTCATGAATAAATAAAATCTTTTAAAAAAAAAATTTAAACTTACAAGCTTCACTGTAATTTTCTTGACTAATAAGTCTGAAATTGAGAGTTTTAAGTTGAAGCAATAGGAGCTGCAGTGAATAATATAAAAACTGGTATTGACCATTTAGAAAAACATTTCTAAAAAATAACAGCTGCTTTGATTATATTGAGTGATTTACTTCAACTGTAATTTTATTCTTTTATGCCATTTTTATAGATTTTGTTTACAATACTCAAAGATGACAATGAGCTTTTGATAGGTTTGTGAATCTAAACCTTAACTTCTGTTTCATTTTTATTTTATGAGCATTTTATTAGTATTTCCAACTTAAGATTTCTTCTTCAACCCCTCAGTATCTCTTCAGAATCACACATTTCAACAAAGTTTAGTTAGATATATTTAATGTTGGGTCTATTTTCATTATTGCCTCCTAGGCAGTTTCCCTTTAGTCACCTGGCACTCTAGAAACTTTTCCCATGAAATACAGTCTGGTTTAAATGAGACAAATGAGTAGTAAAAAAGAGATTCTACTGTTAATTTAAGGTTTTGGTGATCCTAATACCTCATCTGCATGTGTTACATTTAGTGACCCCATTCTTCTGTAATAAATCACAACTATCTTGCAATATTCAATTATATTCTCCATTGCATCAA
Organism: Canis aureus; assembly: GCF_053574225.1. Taxonomy (NCBI): domain Eukaryota; kingdom Metazoa; phylum Chordata; class Mammalia; order Carnivora; family Canidae; genus Canis; species Canis aureus. Next base: position 55,131,894 of record NC_135615.1, read on the forward strand.
CTGTGCTTAATCAACTTTGATTATATCGAAAACAAAATTACACCCGATTATTGCCATTATAATTCATATTTAATAATTCATATTTACCATCCTCTTTAAGGTGCTTCCAATTTATCCATTTTGTTGGTTTTTTACACATTTTATCCATTTGTGTCAATCTTAGTGCCTGGTCATTTTTCCTCATTAATTGTTGCTCAAATGCAATTCTGAATGCATCTGCCATTATGTAAGCTTCGTCTTTACTCTTCTGTAAAAGTCCCAACTAGTTTAGAAAGAAAGTTTGAGAGGTTTCAGAAGCAAAACGTTAACAATTCTTGCCTGAATGCGGAGTCAGACTAGCAAATGTAATCTCCCCACCCGGCATGGGTCTGGTGCTGTCTGACCTCTTTCATCTGCTTAAACTAATTAGTACTCGCTGATTCCCCTCCATCTACAGTAGCCACCCACTCTGAACTAGATTACCAGAACTTTCCCGTGTGGTGCCTGACCAGTCCTTGTTATCCATTTCTTGGACTTCACCACATTACCTAGCCAGGCCCCGTGCGTGTCCTGCCCCAAGAGGGCTGGCATGTCAGTTCCGCCCTGGGCCATTCCAGACATCACTGAAAATAATTACAAGTATCACCTTTAGATACCTGCCATAACTGACCCGGACTGTGATCCATGTAGTCAATGCTTTTCTTAATGAATTGCTAATGTTTAATTGTTATTTTTCCTATATCTAAAGACTAAATCCCATACTTAAATAAAGGGAAAAATATTATTAAAATTATGTTCCATATGCTGTATTTATTATTATAACTAAAGATAATGGCAAAGGTTGTTTGTTTAAATGCCAAAGGTTGGTTGTTTAAAGGCATCTGCATGGAACTGCTAAACATTAAATGTCTGCTTCCTCTTTTCACAACAACCTAATAAGTAGTTATTAGTTTCTGTTTAACATGTGTCCATAGCTACACAGCTGGAAAATTCTAGAGCTAAGACTCAAAACCTAGGTTTGCGGTACTAAGGTTCCTTCCACTGTACCTTGCTGCTTTTCTAATAAACTTTATGTTCATCTCCCCATTTATCAGTGTTGTGGATCCTAGTGGCTTTAAGCATGAGTGTGATTTTTCTTCTAATAAAGTAATTTTTACATCTATTTATAGAGAAAAATATAAATTTAGGAAATATTAACTACAAACTTAGGCAAACAACTTCACGTTGCCACCTTATTGTACCAAGTGCTATTTGTATTTTGCAACCATGTGAATAAAATCCAGTTTATAAGTTAATTCTAGGACATAAAACTAAGTATAACATCCAAAGCTAATGCCTCCTAAAATGAAGCTAATTATTGCAGATATTTTCCTTTATTACTAGAGAAACAAAACCAAAGCTTTTAGTGTTTTGATAATACGATACCTCCTGTTTGAGTTTAAGAAGCATTTTCCGAGCAGATGCTGCCATTTGGGCACAGGCACAGGGACTCCCTCGGAGACCATGGCAGAGGCAGGATCCCAGCACAGCAAGCTGTAAATGCAAAAGTGTTACTCCTGTTACCAAGTGCCATACGGGGCCTGGCTGCACACAAACACCAGGATGCATGCACACATGCGCATTTCCATTCAAGCATCTAATTCAAAGAAACTGGAAAGAAAAATACAGCTAGAAGAAAGTGGAGACAAGGATTTCAGGAAGCAAGTGGAAAGTAACTACAAATGAAGAAAGAACATTATTACTTGCAATAAAACCATAAAGGAATTGTGTCTTGCTGCTTTTCCTTCTCCAAAACCTTAAGTTGGCACCAGTTTTCTATAGTTCTGTGTCCCTGGCAGTATTGTGACCTGATGAAGTAATATTAACACTGGGTGTTAGTTCTTGGGACTGAGCGTGGTCCTGCTGCCTAGCACGTACTCCTACCAGCTCCCACCAGAGAGGCGTGGATGCTCAGAGATGATGAATGACTTAGAATATGTCAGGAGAATAATCATCCTTCCACTTGTAAAAAATACCTGTGATCATGTAATGTGAGACACGGCTACCACAGCTTCTGCTAAAACTATGAAAATAAGTAAGAGGGGCAGGAGGTGGCCCACACATCCTGTGTCCCAGAATATAATGCATGCGCAGGTATGGTGCCAGTAAGGCTGAAGAACGGCCCTGGGGAAACATGGGCCTCTTACCCTTAGTCTCAAATTGCTAAGTATAATGCTATTCTAGAACATGTAGCAGATGGTGATGGGGAAAAGGAAAGTAGAAAATTTCCCTCTTTTCAACTTTCATACAGGCTTACCTACCTCAAGACTTGAAACCTCGGTAAAACCACTTTTATCATGGCATATGTTTTCCTGAGCTACCATCTGCTGTTTGACCTCAAGCATGGCAAGGGCCTCCAAATACTGTTGATTTAAAACTAGGAAAGGCCAAAGAAGAGAGCGTTAGTTATGAAATTACAGCAACAACATACACTCACTTCTAAGCAGTGCATATACACAGACATTGCCTATTAAGACGGGCCCCATCAAAAAAATCTGATGGAGGGCAGCCCGGGTGGCTCAGCGGTTTAGTGCCGCCTTTGGCCTAGGGTGTGATCCTGGAGACCCGGGATCGAGTCCCATGTTGGGCTCCCTGCGTGGAGCCTGCTTCTCCCTCTGCCTGTGTCTCTCATGAATAAATAAATAAAAATCTTAAAAAAAAAAATCTGATGGAATAGTGGGTATCCAGGGAGATAACGTACATGAAACACTGGATTAAACATTACCATTTTTAACATTGAAGTATCTTCATTTTTGCAACTAAAGTCTGGTCTTCGTTTGCGCAAAGAAAATTTGTAGGATTTTCAAAGAGAAGAAAAAAATGCAAATTATTTGCCTTTGCTGGATAGGAAGACAACCAGATGCCGAGATCCCATACATCAACATCAGATGTACCAGTTACATAATTTTAGCTGACTTCACAAGAGGCTCTCAACCAAACATTTAGAACAAGAAGGGTACTGCTGTCTACTGAGCAGAAAATAACTTTACCCCCTCTTACTGCAGGATGAGTTGGTAGAGGGGGAGGGGATGTGGTCATGGGCACCTTCTGTCCTGAGCTCACCCAACACAGGAGAAGCCCCCCCATCTGCTCAGTCACTGCTGTTGAGAAGCACCATCTTCTGTGTGCAGTTCTCACCCATGGGCTCTGCCATAGTTCACTTACTGAACTACAGAAAGTGCCCATGACCTGATTTAGAACCTTGTCCCCTTCAAGCCACTACTTTAAAAGTTTCTGCTAAGAAGGAAGAATCAACATTTAAAATTTTATAAAAGGAAAAAAAATAAAAATAAAATTTTATAAAAGGGATCCCTGAGGGGCTTAGCAGTTTGGCGCCACCTTCAGCCCAGGGCGTGATCCTGGAGACCCGGGATCGAGTCCCACATCGGGCTCCCTGCATGGAGCCTGCTTCTCCCTCTGCCTGTGTCTCTGCCTCTCTCTGTGTCTCTCATAAATAAATAAATAAGATCTTTAAGAAAATAAAATTTTATAGAAAGTTGATGCCATCTTAATATTAAAAATACCTTAACTTTTCACATATGGTGGCTCATAACAAGGGATGTGTATATATACACATTTGTAAAAAATTTCAAGTTTTCAGAGTCATCTTAAAAATTTCTTAGTAATAAAGTCACAAGACATTTTTGAAAATACTGAATAATTATACAGTTACATACTTTTTCTACTAGTGTTCCAGTAAAACATACACCTACTCAGATTCCTCAAACATCAGGTGCTCTACCGTTTTACAATGAGTATAAAAACTAAAGGGTAAAGGGAGGATGGGGGGGAATAATAGATACAGGGTTTTGTTTTGGAGTGATGGAAATCTTTTGGAACTACATGGTTGCAAATGTTGTGAATGTTTTGAATGGTTTTGTTATTTGAATTTCACCTAAAAATTTTTCTTTTAATTACAAACACCCCAAATGATGCATTTCTTCTATTATCCTTACAGTGTATTACTTCAAAATAAGAGCACCTTGTCTATCATTATGTATGTTCTTAACAAGGGGCACTCTATTTAAAATTGATCTTTTATTTATTTATTTTTTTAAAGATTTTACTTATTCATGAGAGAGACACACGAGAGAGAGAGAGGCAGAGACACAGGCAGAGGGAGAAGCAAGCTCCATGCAGGGAGCCTGATGTGGGACTTTATCCTGGGTCTTCAGGATCATATCCTGGGCTGCAGGCGCCAGGGGCTGCGCCACCAAGGCTGCCCTAAAACTGATCTTTTAACATACTATTTTAAACAATCATCACAGTATCACTCTCCACTTACGTGCATTTTCTGACTTGAGCATTTTAATTTCTTCTGTTTTCATGTTCAAAGCTTCTTGGAGGACTGCATTTTCACAGTTTAGCCTGGAAAAAAGTACCCTCCAAATAACTAAAACATTAACATTTCATGGTTGAATGGCAATATTTTTATCCTATAATTAAAACACAAAAACCCGAATAAAAATTTTCCTACTTCAAAACAGTGTAGAACTTATGTGAGTCACAAAACAAAAACAATTTAAAGGAGTGTGGTAAGATTTTGAACACACTCTTAATTCTCCTATATATTTAGCTGAGAAAGAATCAGAGGTATCTCAAATTAAAAAATAAAAAATAAAATAATAAAAACAGGCGGGGGCAGGTCCCTAGCTGGCTCAGTTGGTAGAGCATAGGACTCTTTATCTCAGGGTTCCTCAGTTAAAGCTCCACAATGAGTGTGGAGCCTGCTTAAAATAAAATAAAAATAGGGGAGCCTGGGTGGCTCAGCAGGTTAAGCATCTGTGTGACTCCTGATTTTAGCTCAGGTCATGATCTCAGGGTTGTGAGATCAAGCTCCATGTCAGGGTCCATGCTGGGCATGGAGCCTGCTTAAGATTATCTCTCTCCCTCTCCCCCTTAATTAATTAAAAATAATCAGGGGCACCTGGGTGGTTCAGTTAAGCATCTGACTTGAGGTTATGATATCAGGGTCGTGAGATGGAGCTCTGCGTCAGGCTCTGTGCCTAATGCGGAGTCAGCTTGGAACACTTCCTCACCCTCTGCCCTTTTCCTCTGCTCGTTCTCTCTCTCAAATAAATCTTTAAAAAAAAAAAGTTACTAAGAAAATAGATCTTAAAAGTTCTCATCACAAGAACTTTTTGTTCGCTATGTATAGTGACAAATGTTATCTAGACTGATCATTTTGCAAATATAAACAAATACTGAATTCATTATGTTGTATACCTGATACAAATATATCTCAATTATATCTGTTTTAAAATCAAGAAAGAAAAAAACAAAACAAGAAAGGAAAAGATATGTGGGGGAAAATATACTGAATAAAAATGGGGGGGGGGCAACTGGGTGGTTCAGTCGGTTAAGTGGCCAATTCTTGATGTTGGCTCAGGTCACGATCTTAGGGTCTCCGGGTCCTGACATAGAGCCCGGTATCTGCCTTCCTGCTGAGCAGAGTTTGCTTGAGATTCTCTCTCCCTCTGCCCCCCCATCCCAATAAATAAAATCTTTTTTAAAAAAAAATTGGGAGTTACTTACAAGAGTTCTAAATTGCCCAGTATTAGAGGCTTGATGTTTTTGTAATTGAAAACAACAGTCAGATTGGTCATTTTAAAACTTGATAGGTAAAAGTATCAGGATACTTTGTAGTGATGTTTGTGGGGCATGTTATATGCGCTGCTCATAACTAGCCTTAGATCTTTAAAACAGTGGTTGGTCATGAAATTAAAGCTTTTCAATTAAAAGTGAAATGTAGATCTAAGGCATTCATTTTCCATGAATTACTTAACCAATTGATAAAATGTGAAATAGGTTTCTCAAGCAAGGTCTGCAGCACCTTTGTTAGTACAAATTCTTTTTTTTTTTTTTTTTAGTACAAATTCTAAGACTGAAAATTAAAGACCGAGTGTCTTTAATTTTCAAACTGAATTCTAGTAGCTGTAAGGCTATGAGAAAATTCTTCAGGTGCTCACAAACATTTTACTAGATCCTCTTTAGCTATCTTATATATTATAGTTTTTAAATACCCACTTAGTCAAAAGTAAATAAATAGATAAAATTAAAAAAAAATCCTACTCAGTCAAATGCATTAACTTTTCTGTCTGGTTCACTCTCTTCTTGTGCAGACTTCATCATAAAGTATCTGTTGTCCTCTCTGCTTATTGGAGAATATACTAGAAGACAATTACTGACAAGTACAAATGTGTGTGTCTGAATCAAGATTTTTCTGGGTCTGTGCAGCCAAAACAAAATACGTAAACCAAGACAAAACTAGCAAATTGATAAAAATTAATATTTATGATACATTCTCTTGATGAGGCGCTTTTCATAGATTGCTGGTAGGCAAGTGGAGTGGTACAAGCCTCATAGAGAAGCATGTGATAACATCTCATAAATATACATATGAATTTACCTTTTGACCCAGCAATTCTGCTTCTAAGAATTTACCCTAAAAGTATGTCTCACAAAAGTATATATGTCAAGGCTGTTTATTGGAGCACTGTTTATAATTGCAAAATACTGGAAACAATCTAAGTGCCTATACATTGGAGAATGGTTGAGTACACATGGCCCACCCACACAGTGGGGTGGTTTCCCAGGATAAACTCTACTGTTAAGTAGAAAACACAGTGCAAAAGAGTATCTACAGCCAACCAACCATTCTTTGGTGTAAGAAAGAAGTTGTTAGAGAACAGACACATACGCACATTTCTGTTATCTACAGATGGTGAGAAAAGGAAGGATGGCAGGACATCGGGAATGCGGGGAGTAGGCATGCAGGGAGGAGGACATTCCTGAGTATACCTCTCAGAATACTTCTGACTTTTGGAAGCATGTCAGTGTTTTACAAAGTCAAAAATAAACAATATGAGTAAGTAAATCAAGAAGAATGGCAGAGAAAGGGCAGCCCCGGTGGCGCAGCGGTTTGGCGCCGCCTGCAGCCTGGAGTGTGATCCTGGAGACCGGGGATCCAGTCCCACATCGGGCTCCCTGCATGGAGCCTGCTTCTCCCTCTCCCTCTCTCTCTCTGTCTCTATGAATAAATAAATAAAATCTTAAAAAAAAAAAAAAAAAAAAGAATGGTGGAGAAAAGCCCAGAACACAGATAGAAACAAATAAATGAACAGTGTAACCATACTGAAGAGAAAAAAGAAACCAAATAGGTCTTAATTTTTTTTTAAAGAGTTATTTATTTGAGAGAGAGAAAGTGCAAGCAAGTGGGGGTGGGAGGGTAGGGGCAGAATAAGACGGGGAGAGAAGCTCAAGCCAATGACTCCTTGCAGAGTGCAGAGCCTGACGTAGGGCTGGATCTCACCACCCCTTTTTTTTTTTTTTTTTTCAATCTCGCAACTCTTGAGATCATGACCGGAGCCAAAAACCAAGAGTCAGACCATCAACCAACAGTGCCTCCCATGTGCCCCCCACTTTTTTTTTTTTTTTAAGGGAGAAAGTCTTAAGCAGACTCCACGTTGAGCATGGAGCTAGACACGGGGCTCGATCTCACAACCCTGAGATCGTGACCTGAGCCAAAACCAAGAGTCAGACCGTAACCCACTGCACCCTACCCAAGTGTCCCCCAAATTGGAAAATTTTAAGCAACAAGAGAAGTTATGATAGTAATGGCTTTTAACCAGCTGAATAATGCAAGAATTCATGAATCCATTTTGGTATAAATAAATGGGAGGAAAAAAAAGCCCTTTCTTGGAGTAAAATGCCAGCAAGTAAATGCAGAAGGACTAAGAGACTATCATAGTAATGACTGCTTCAGGCAGAAAAATCTGTGGATATAAAGACTAGTGGATGAAAATCTGATAAATCACAATCTCAGAGCATCTCCCCACAGATGCTGATTAATCACAAGGGGAATAAACAGTGACTTTATAGTGGAGAGTGAGGGTACACACCACACCTTAACCAAGTAGTCAAGATTCACAGGCTAGGAATGGGATAGATCAGCTTCACCGGCCTTCTGAGAACACAACATTGCTTCACTGGTAATACTGCTCAAAATGCATGAACTGAATTAAATTCAGAAATATCAGAAATCTCCAATGTGGGATATGTAACCAGCCTGTCCTCAACTAATGGCGAGGACAAAGAAACACCGAATAACTACTTCAGATTTTTTTCTCCTGCCCCTCACTGTGGCCTCCCTCCCTCCTAATTTTTTCAGATTAAAGGGGACTCAAGTTTAGATGGGACAACCAAACGCAGTGCTTGGTTCTGGACTGCCTCCCAGAACACAGGAATGTTTTTTTTCTCTTTTGCTACAGGGGAATTTTTTTTTAAGGTTTTATTTATTTATAATAAATCTTAATGCCAAGAGACACAGAGAGAGACAGAGACACAGGCAGAGGGAGAAGCAGGCTCTATTCAGGGAGCCTGACATGGGACTCGATCCCGGGTCTCCAGGATCATGCCCTGGGCTCAAGATGGTGCTAAACCACTGAGCCACCCGGGCTGCCCAGCTATAGGGGTATTTTAATAGGATAATTAGCGAATCTAAATAAGGGCTAGAGATTAAATAAGTATTGGATTAATATCTTAATTTTGATAATTTTAGTATGATCATAAAAGTTCCCTTTTGTAACACAAAGTAAATATTTAGAGTAATGAGGCCTTATATGCAACTTAGTCTTAAATGGCTCAGATATCTTTATATGTTTAACTACAAAGAAAGAGGGAATGATAAATGTGGTAAAGTGTTCTACTTTGAAGAATCTTGGAGAAAGATATACAGGAAATCTTTGTACTATTCTTGCAACTTTTCTGTACGTGTTCAGTTCTCTTGTATTAAAAGGTAGTAATGAATTAAAAATTAGGTGCTAAAGTTATTTATAATAACCCCCAGTTATCAAATTAATTTCTCAATTTATAATATGTGTATCTTATAATTTAAAATTACCTAATAAATTCACACTAATAAAAACTGCCCAAAAGATTTGTTCGTAAAATGCCAGCACTACAATAACTTGGAAAACATGGCTCTTAGACTGCTTCTTACTGAGAAGAACAGATACTACACTTTATCTTAGCCAAAAGGCCGAGAAGCTATTACAGTGCTTTTTATTTTTTTATTTTTATTTTTTTACAATGCTTTTTAAAATAAAGTTTATAAGGGGGGACACCTGGTGCCTAGTCTGTTAAGCACCTGCCTTGGGCTCAGGTGCTGCATCAGGCTCTCTGCTCGGCGGGGAGCCTGCTTCTTCCTCTGCCTGCTGCTCTACCTACTTGTACACACACATGCTCTCTTTCTCTCCCTCTCTAATAAATACATAAAACCTTTAAAAAATATATAATATACACAATAAATGCATAATTTATAGAGGTGCCTGGCTGGCTCAGTTGGTATGCATACAACTCTTGATTTCGGGGTTGTCAGTGCAAGCCTCATGGTGAGCATAAAGCCTACTTAAAAAATATATAGTTTAGGGACGCCTGAGTGGCTCGGCGGTTAAGTGCCTGCCTTCGGCCCAGGGCGTGATTCTAGGGTCCCGGGATTGAGTCCCACATCGGGCTCCCTGCATGGAGCCTGCTTCTCCCTCTGCCTGTGTCTCTGCCTCTCTTAAGTGTCTCTCTCTCTGAGACACATAAAATTAAAGAGACATATAAAATTTAAAAAAAAAAAATATATATATATATAGTTTATACTATATTTAAAAAAAATACTAACAAAAATACGAAACCGGTATAAGTGGAAAAGAAGACTTTCATAATATTCACAGCTCACAAAAGAACACCTAAACTGGGATCCCTGGGTGGCGCAGCGGTTTGGCGCCTGCCTTTGGCCCAGGGCGCGATCCTGGAGACCCGGGATCGAATCCCACATCGGGCTCCCGGTGCATGGAGCCTGCTTCTCCCTCTGCCTATGTCTCTGCCTCTCTCTCTCTCTCTCTCTCTCTCTGTGACTATCATAAATAAAAAAAAAAAAAAAAAAAAAAGAACACCTAAACTATATTTGAATTCTACATACTTCATGGGGCGCCTGGCTGGCTCAGTCAGAAGAGTGATTCTTGACCTTGGGGTTAAGAGTTTGAGCCCCATGAGGGGAATAGAGATTACTCAAATAAACAAATATTAAAAATAATAAAAATATAAATTATACACACTTTAAAGATTTCCAAAGAAAAACTATAGAATAAGAATATACAAACCTGTCATATTTTTGGGTCCATGATTCCTCTATACTTTTAAATCTATTCTGATCAAATTCTATTTCCCACTGCAAGGCATTTACTTCCTATAGAAAGAAAATAGCACTTTTCATAAAAAATTACTACAAATCACTTTAGGACATTGTGAATAGCTGAAATAAATCACTTAACAGGAACAGGTTAAAGAGAAACTATTCAAAAAGAGTCTATGACATCTATAAACACCTATCTCACAGGCCACACATACAGCAGTCAAGAAAAGCTTGCTTCCTATAAGAAACTGCTCCAAATGTTACTGCGCAGAGCCTGGATTTCTCACGGCCGCCACCTGCAACCCATTTCAGACCCACAAGCAAAACACGCCTCGGAGTTTGAGGCCAGGACACTGCCATCAAGGGAAAGTACAAGAGGCAAAGGTACAAGCCCTTCCATGGGGATTCCTTACGACCATCTTCGTGATGATGTGATGGTCAGAAAGAGGCAGGCTCTGACAGGCAAGCAGAGAACGAAAAGAAGGAAAAAGAAGAAAAAGTGACGACCTGGCAAGCCTCCTACTGCCTTAGAATGAGGAAGTAAAAAATCTTAATTCTTGACCCTGTTAACAACAGGTTTGGATTGGCTCCAAAAGGGAAGGGACTGTGTAAAACAGAAGCACAACCAACAGAGGGAATACACGAATAACATACCCTGTAGTGTGGTGACTTCTAAAGGAAATCCTATTTGAGACCTTAGTGGATAAGTCTACACTACACTAGAAGTGGCAAATACCTTCTCCAAGGATCTCTTTTGTTCCATAGTTTTTTGAAGCACCACTTGAGTGTGACTTGTGGCTTTGCCAAATATTGCCTAGGAAAAAATAAAAATCATTACCTGTATAAATTAAATTTCTCATTATTCCTTTTGCACAGTAAGGGTCACATTTTTATTTTAAGACCACAGAAAACACAGAATTTCCACAGAGACCACCTTTTATGGAAAATTTGATAGTTCCAGGGTCAGAAGATCTTGGTTTAAAAAAAAAAAAAAGAAGATCTTGGTTTGACTCTGATGAATAGGAGAATGAATGAATGAACGTTCCACACAAAGACTGGTGCATGAACAAATACAGCAGTGTTATTCATAAGAGCGCAAAAGAGGAAATAGTGTAGGTGCCCATCAAATGGTGAATGGATAAACAAGATGTGGTCTATCCATACAACGGAATATTGAACAATAAAAAAGAAGAAAACACTGACACATGCTACAGTATGCATGAGCCTCAAAAACATGTTAATTAAAGAAATCCAGACTTTTTTTTTTTTTTTAAAGAATCCAGACGCATATTAAAGCATTCCATTTGGGATCCCTGGGTGGTGCAGCGGTTTGGCGCCTGCCTTTGGCCCAGGGCGCGATCCTGGAGACCCGGGATCGAATCCCACGTCGGGCTCCCGGTGCATGGAGCCTGCTTCTCTCTCTGCCTGTGTCTCTGCCTCTCTCTCTCTCTGTGTGACTATCATAAATAAATAAAAATTTAAAAAAATAAAAATAAAAATAAAGCATTCCATTTATATGAAATAGAAAACACAAATCCGGGCAGCCCGGGTGGCTCAGCGGTTTAGTGCCACGTTCAGTCCGGGGCGTGATCCTGGAGACCCGGGATCGAGTCCCACGTCTGGCTCCCTGCTTGGAGCTGACTTCTCCCTCTGCCTGTGTCTCTGCCTCTCAATCTCTGTGTCTCTCATGAATAAATAAATAAAATCTTAAAAAAAAAAAAAAAAAAGAAAACACAAATCCAAAAGACAGGAAGGAGATTAGTGTTTGTCTGGGGTCGGGGATGGGAATAGGGAATGACTGCTAATAGGTTAGAGATTCCTTTGGGGAAATACTGAAAATACTCTAAAATTAGATCATGGGGATCCCTGGGTGGCTCAGTGGTTTGGCCTGCCTTTGGCCCAGGGCCTGATCCTGGAGTCCCAGGATCGAGTCCCACATCAGGCTCCCTGCATGGAGCCTGCTTCTCCCTCTCCCTCTGCCTCTCTCTCTCTCCTTCTGTGTCTTTCATAAATAAATAAAATCTTTTAAAAAAATAAAATAAAAATAAAAATAAATAAAATAAAATAAGATCATGATGATAGTTATGCAACTCCAAGTTTAGCAAAAATATACTGAAAACAATTGAAATTCATGGCATATAAATTTCACCTCAATAGAAACTTTAGAATCTACACCTCAATAAAAAACAACTACATTAAGCACTGATGCTTTTATTGTTTTGTTTTGTTTTTTAATTTTAATTTATTTATGATAGTCACAGAGAGAGAGAGAGAGGCAGAGACACAGGCAGAGGGAGAAGCAGGCTCCATGCACCGGGAGCCCGATGTGGGACTCGATCCCGGGTCTCCAGGATCGCGCCCTGGGCCAAAGGCAGGCGCCAAACCGCTGCGCCACCCAGGGATCCCTTTATTGGTTTTTTTTAAAGATTTTATTTATTGGAGGGCAGGCCGGGTGGCTCAGCAATTTAGTGCCACCTTCAGCCCAGGGTGTGATCCTGGGGACCCAGGATCAAGTCCTGCGTCGGGCTCCCTGCATGGAGCCTGCTTATCTCTTTGCCTATGTATCTGCCTCTCTCTCTCTCTCTCTCTCTCCCACCCCCCCCATGAATAAATAAATAAAATCTTAAAAAAAAAAAAAAGATTTTATTTATTTGAGAACAGGAGCAAAGGGGGGTGTGGCAGAGGGAGAAGCTGACTCTGCTAAGCAGGGAGCCTGATGCAGGCCTGGATCCCAGGACCCTGGGATTGTGACCTGAGCAGAAGTAGACGCTAAGCAAACTGAACCACCCAGGTGCCCCGATGCTTTTGTTTTAAAACATAAAACCCTGTTACCTATGATTCGAATGTGTAAGTGACCAAATTTGAAAACAATTTCTTACCATGCTCTGAAGAATTTTCAGTGCTTCCTCTTTACCTTCAAGCTGTCTTTGCGATGCCTCAAGTTCAGTTTTTAAAATTTCTACCTCCTGAGGAGAGAAGTAAAAGTAGTCTACATATCTGTAAGATATGCAAGCCCAAAATGATCCATTTGGATAGTTTACATGTAAGCTCAACGTGCACTCTGACTCTAGGCACTCTGGCCTTACAAAAGAGGCTGGAAATTACTCCCAGCTTCCTAAGCAGCCCAGGCAGGCTTTAGACTGAGACTCACTGTCTGGCACCAGTTGTGACTGAAAGCCCAGATCATTTGCTTTTGCCCTTCTAGACCACACAGCTAATAATCTGAAAATAACCTTTAGAGCACCTAAAATAAGCTCATAATCATCCACAGAGCTACAATAGCTACTATCAGTTGGATTATGTCCTCCCCACCAAGTAAAAAGAAGTCCAAATCCTGACTCCTGGATTTGCAGACAGGGTCTTTGCAGACACAGCCAGATTACGGTTGGGTCACACCGGATTAGGGCAGGCCCCAATCCAATGACTGGTGTCCTGAGACAGAAAAATTTGGTCACAGACACACAAGGCGGCCACGTGACAAGAGAGGCAGAGACTGGAGTGATGCACCTGTAGGCCAAGGAATGCCAAGATCAGCAGGGCAAACACCGAGGCTTTGAGCTGTCAGAGGGCACATGGCCAACTGACACCCGGATTTCAGGTTCCTGGCTTCCAGAACAGAGAAAGGATACATCTCTGTAATTTAAGCTGCCTGTTTGTGGTGCTTTGCTACAGCAGCCCTAAGAAACAATTACAGTAGCTTACTGGCTTTCACTGGAAGAGTTACACATTAAGATGGGCTTCTCATTTCCCAGAAGACAGAGACCCCTGCACAGAAACTCCTACACCCGGCAAGCTGGACTATGGGTGCCTGGGATACCTGCTGGTCTCCTGACTTCAAAGAGGTTAAATTAAGTCCGTTTATTGCAAGCCACACACCCAGGGAAGAACGATAGAAGGAAGTGTGTAACCCTTTTCTCCAGGAGCAGATTAGAGAAGTGGTAAAAGATGAGGGGCGAAAGGCAAGCTGGAGGGCGTGCTTCCCTGAATGGCTCTCTTGAGAGATGAGAAGAATGAGAAATGGAGGAGGCCAGTTGAAAGTTAAGAGCTCGATATTGTGGCTCAAGAAATATCTGGAAAGCCACAACTGCCTTCCAGACAATTTTAGTATTACTTAAAGTATCAGTGGGCTTTGTTCACTGGAGAATTTTTTTTTTTTAAAGATGTCATTTAGGGCAGCCCCAGTGGCTCAGCAGTTTAGCACTGCCGTCAGCCCAGGGCGGGATCCTGGAGAACCAGGATCGAGTCCCACGTCAGGCTCCCTGCATGGAGCCTGCTTCTCTCTCTGCCTGTGTCTCTGCCTCTCTCTCTCTCTCTCTCATGAATAAATAAAATCTTAAAAAAAAAAAAGATTTTATTTATTTGACAGAGCACATGCGAGGGGAGGGGCAGAGGGAGAAGCAGATTCTCCACTGAGCAGGAAGCCTGATATGGGGCTCAATCCCAGGCCCCAGATCATGACCTGAGCCGAAGGCAGATGCTCAACCAACTGAGCCACCCAGGCACCCCCACATGAGAATTTTTATTTAGCCAAAGTACTTACCTCTAAAGTATCATGAAGACGTTGCTTTAATTCGGCGTTTGACAATTCTGAATTTGAATCTATTAGGGAAAAACAAACAAAACAAATTTTTTTTAACTAGTTGAACACAGGACATCTGTTTACAAAATATCAAATACGATTTTTTGTCAGGAGGGAAGAATTGGAATAAACCAAATACTGATTAAAAAAAATAGGTTAAAACACTGCACTAATGAAAAGACACAAACTTTTGAAGAAAAACACTCTTTAAAAAAGGACGCTAAGAAAACTGTTAATGAACTGGTTAATTACTACATGCAAAACAGTAATTAACGTTGGTGAGTGAAGTAAATTTTGGTGTTTGGCTTAAGTACAATCAATACAGTGATATGAATATCTAAGAAATAACCTGAATTTAGTTTCTTTCCAAGGAGAATGACTAGAAGTCTCCTGTAACTTCAATTATTCTCTCCTTAATGTGATCAATTGAGACATTACACTGAGCTTCCCAGGAGCTTCATTTTCATTGTGGTCTCACTGGCAATAGAAAAACATGAAAGTGATAAATTACAAGCAAGATTAAGAAGAAGTGAAAGGAAGAAAAGATTTTTTTAGAAAGAGTATGTTGAGGGACATTAAAAAGTTTCAAAACCGTTTTTTCTTTGCTGTTCTGAACTCTCCATATGATGGTATCAAGGCAAAAACTAAATCTTGTTTTTACTCTGATGACACAAGGTTCCAGAGGGACAGGTGACACTGGGTTGGCAGTGACCAGTTCCGCTGTCGTAACACATGTGGTAGGCAGAATAATGGCCCTAACCATGAGCACACCTTAATCCCCAGAACCTGTGAATACATGGCAAAAGGGACTTTGTCCGTGTGATTAAGCTAAGGACTAGGGGTTTATCCTGGATTAACCAGGTGACCCCACCGTTCTAACAAGAGTCCTTCTAAATGAAAGAGGCAGGAAAGTCAGCGTCAGGGTGAAACAGCATGAGAAAGACTTGACCAGCCATGGCGGGCGTCGGAGATGGAGGAGGTTGGCCACAGACAAGGAGTGCATGCAGGCTCTAGCAGAAGCTGGAAAAGGCATGGGACTCTGGAGTCTCCAAAGGAACTCCAGGGGAGTTCCTCCAGGCGCAGTAAAACGTGTAAGATAATAAGTTATCTTATTATTATTTACAGTTGTGGTAATTGGGAAATTACCTATTAGCCATAAGAAACCAATAACAATATCCTTATGTAGGATGACACTAAGTTGAGATAAAAGACCCAACAAGACAGGAGCTCGTATCTCTACTGTTACATCTTGTTTATACCCCAGTGGTTTCCTCAGTTCTCATAAAGGCATCTTAGCATCATGTGCCGTTTTCAACATCTTGCTTGCAAAACTGAGCCCATCCTCTATGCATGATAAGGAACTGCAAGAAAAACAAGTAAATAATCCCATCATAATTTCAAGGATTTTGAAAGGTGGAGAAGATCCTCATGAACAACATGGTTTTTTTTGTGAATCTGAAAAACATGTTTCTTAAATTATTCTCATGTTGTTCTAATTTGTGCTTGTTCCCCTTTGATGGGGGAACTTTTACAACATGGATTATAAAAGATTCAGCCAGACAAGAGCTGTGCCACCAAGGAGGCATGGAGTCACCCCGGGTTCCCAACCATTTTGGAGTTGTAACATTCTCTCACAATGATTCTGAATTTTATTCTTTCCTTAATATATAGCATAATTTTATATTTGGTTATGATAATCTTTTGAGGGCATCTAGCTGGCCCACTCAGTGGAATGTATGGCTCTCGATCTCAGGGTTACATTACCCCCATTGGGTGTAGAGATGACATTTGAACAAGATTAATCTTTAGGTGGAGGATTTCATGACATTCCTAAAAAAAAACCCCAGAGGTACACATTTGCCTGGAGCACACCTTTCCCAGATAAGTATCAGGTTTGGACATCAGTTCATTCTGGGGCTCAGAAGCCACCTCTTTAGAGGTATGCCTGGCCCTTGCCTGAAATAGCATGCTCCCACCCCTCCAAATACTCCATGTCCCAGCACTTAGGACTGCCTGCTGTTACACAGCTGTTGACTGGTAGATTAATTTTTTCTCTCCTCCACTAGAATGTCAATTTCATGACACGGAGACTCTGTGGTTCATTCATGTACCCAGAGCCTCCACAGCCTCTGGCATCTAACAGGTACCCAATAACTATATGAATTAAAAAAAAAAAAAAAAAAAGGCTGAGGCATACCGCTGAGTCATACACACACCAAGAGCAAGGTAGGTAATTGCTGGTATCACCAACATCTGTGTTAATATATGGAGTAATCACTATACTTCAGCATTTGTACAACACTTGGAAATAGAAGCACGGGCTACTTTTGTGTTGTCACCAATCCCGAGAGGTGAATAGAGATGAATTTCCAAACTCCACTGCAGTCACCTTTACCTTGTGCTGGAAGGGTGGAAGGACAGGGGATTCATAGGACAGGAGGGTCAAGGAGAGGGCACGAGGCATTCTTACCACTGCTACTCTGGCGTCCATAGTAGGAAGGCCCGGATTCTTTAGGGCAAGTATCCTGCAAGCTCTTATGCCTGGAAGACTGAAAACTGGCCCTTCTTTCTTCCCCCTTTCCTGGAAGCGGGAGAGGGCTAAAGTTCTTTCCATCAGATCTTTTGCTAGATGTCGACAATTGGGAAACTTGCGCTTGGAAAACCGCACCAGGCCTCCTCCCGAGGCCATACCCTAAATCGCCATCCGCCAGGTCGTCCTCAGTTTCCCAGGGCTGCACCTCCGCCTCGCTCGGCGGCCTCGCCAGCCTGCTCATCGGCCAGATGCCTTAGTCACATAAGGCAGAACAGGTCACCTGCGGTTCAGAAGAGCACTTGTTTAGAACCATCAGTATGACAGGCTGGCCCTGGGGAGGGTGGGGAGGGTGTGCCAACTAGGCGGGCAGGCCTGTCCGCTTCAGGGTCTCTAACAGGTGAGGGCCTTGCAGGGAGGAAGAGACCCAGCCCTCCGATTTCAGAGGCTGCAGGGCACTGCAAGGAGGCAGGGAAGGCCTTGACTGAACCGCCGCTGATCAGGGAAAAGCGGCTCAGCCTTGGCCCAGGAAAGAGGAGGGCCGTGGTCTTGACAAGCCTGACGGCGGGAGGAAACTCAGGGCGGCCCCAGAAACCGGACATGCAGCCACTATGGAGCCCAGCCAGCCATGGTTCCCTCATGGCCCTTGTGCAGGTTGGGGGCGTGTGGCTCTCAGAGCCTCTCCTCCGGCTCTGCCCTGCTCATCCTGCTTCCGTGGGGGGTGGGGGGGCTCAGCAGTGGAGCGTCCGCCTTCAGCTCAGGCCGTGACCCCAGGGTCCTGGGATCGAGTCCCATGTCGGGCTCCCCGCAGGGGGCCTGCTTCTCCCTCCTGCCTGGGTCTCTGTGTCTCATGAATACATAAAATCTTTAAAAAACAGGGGGATCCCTGGGTGGCTCAGCGGTTTGGCGCCTGCCTTTGGCCCAGGGCGTGATCCTGGAGTCCCAGGATCAAGTCCCACGTCGGGCTCCCGACAGGGAGCCTGCTTCTCCCTCCTCCTGTGTCTCTGCTTCTCTCTCTCTATATATATATATATGTCTATCCATAAATAAATAAATAAATAAATCTTAAAAAAAAAAATCTTAAAAAAAAAAAACCCTTCCATATTTTTCCAAATCAGGCCACTAAAAGGGGGAAAGGTAGTGGGAAAGTGGGAGCTGAGTAAAATAGGAGTGGGTTCTAACCGGCCTATGATGCCTCCCCAAAGGTAGGGCAACCTGAAACTTCTCCCATGCTGGCGCCCAGGCCTGTCCAGTGGGCCAGCGTAGAAAGTAGGCTCTGTAAGAATAGAGAATTTTGTCTGTTTGCATCATCACTGCATTCCCAGTGCCGAAAACAGGATCTAAGACATCACTGGTGCTCAGAAATACTTCGTAAATAAGTGAGTGAAGGAAGGAATAAACAAATTGAAATCCTCGCCTACGGGGCAGAAAAACAGTCACCCCAGCAAGACTCCACTCTGAACACCGTGTGGCTAACTGCCTCCTCTCTTCCCAGAGGAAAACATTCCAGATCAAAATGCCATACAAGGGATCCCTGGGTGGCGCAGCGGTTTAGCGCCTGCCTTTGGCCCAGGGCGCGATCCTGGAGATCCAGGATCGAGTCCCACGTCGGGCTACCGGTGCATGGAGCCTGCTTCTCCCTCTGCCTATGTCTCTGCCTCTCTCTCTCTCTCTGTGACTATCATAAAAAAAAAAAAAAAAAAAAAAAATGCCATACAGTACACTGAGCCCTCCCTGTGTGCAGATCCCCAGCCCCTGCAGGCACCTGCCTGGTAGCTGGAGAGCATCTTAATGCTCAGCCTTGTTCCTCTCGTACCGACTATAGTTGAGAAGAACTTTCACCACCAGCCCTTTCAAAATAGCTGTTTTGATGTAGTTGTTTAGAAACATCTCATCCTTTTCTCAAGACTCAGAAAAAAAAAAAAAATCTCTTCTAAATACCCTGCTGTTTAAATAATTGTTCACCAGGACTTTCAAAAATAATTAAGTCTTAGTCTTGCATTTTTTAGTGAGATGTTTCTTTTAATCTTCCACTATTATAACCACACAAAGATGCCAGGTAAATTTGATCATGTTTGAAGGGATTTCTGTTGTTTTTAGGATTAAAGTACCATATATTTCTTTTTTTTTTAAAGATTTTATTTACTTGAGAGAAAGAGAGACAGCATGAGCAGGGGGAGGCGCAGAGGGAGAAGCAGGAGCCCCACTGAGCAAGGAGCCTGACGTGGGGCTCGATCCCAGGACCCCGGGATCATGACCTGAGCCGAAAGCAGATGCCTAACCAGCTGAGCCACCAGGCACCTCAGTACCATATATTTTCAATATTTGAAAGCAAAGACCCTTAAAGATTTGAAAAGATAACATCATAAAAGAAGGTACATGGATGGAAAAATGCTCAGTGTCATTAGCTGTCAGGGAATTGTACATTTAAACTACAGTGAGATTCTGGTGCATACCACTGTCAACTCTAAGTGCTGCTGCGGATGTGGGTACACAGAACTGGCAGAGGTGTAAGACGGTATGACTACTGTGGGAAAGTGTGACAGTTTCTTTGAAACAGGTGATCCAGCAATTGCAGTTCTGATATTTACCCAACAGAAATGGAAACATGTTCACACAAGGATGTATGCACAACTGGTCACAGCATTCCTCAAATTGGAAACAAACCCGAATGTCCATCAACAGAAAAACTGTATGATGAGTCCATACAATATAATATCTTCAGCAATAAATAACTAATGCCTAACGTATGTAACAATGTAAATGAATCTTAGAGTCATTATACAAACAGGAAGCACATGCCATGCAAAATCCTGGACAAACTAATATACCTAACAGACAACAGATCCTGGTTGCCTAGGGTGGGTGACAGGCTGACCTCAGGGAGCATGAGCAAACTCTCTGGGGGTGATAGAAAAGTCTTCTATCTTGACTGGATGAGATGGTTTGTCAAAACTCATCATCCTCACAATGGTGCATTTACTGTATGTAAATTATATCTCAATAATATGAAAAAAAATTTAAACAAATAAGGGACCTTTATCTGGATTAGGGGACAAGAAGAGAAATGTGTTCATCAGTTATAAGAATATAACTCATAAATAGGAAAATTATTGGGATCCCTGGGTGGCTTAGCAGTTTAGCGCCCCCTTTGGCCCAGGGCATGATCCTGGAGTCCGAGGATCAAGTCCCACATCAGGCTCCCTGCGTGGAGCCTGCTTCTCCCTCTGCCTGTGTCTCTGCCTCTCTCTCTCTTTCTGTGACTCTCATGAATAAATAAAATCTTAAAAAAAAAAAAAAGAAAATTATTAAACTAGATGCTTTTTTTAAATATATTTTCCTTCTTTTTAAAAATTTTTAAATTTAGAGGCAGAGGGAGAAGCAGGCTCCATGCACCAAGAGCCCGATGTGGGATTCGATCCCAGGTCTCCAAGATCACACCCTGGGCCAAAGGCAGGCACTAAACCGTTGTGCCACCCAGGGATCCCCAAAACTAGATGCTTTAAATCAGCACCGGTTCTTTTCCAATGATGTAATAATAGCACCTGTTGCTTATTTTCTGTGTGCTAGGCACTATTTAAGTGTTTTATTTAGATCATCCTATTTAATCTTGACTTTGCAAGATAATACTGTTACTGTTCGGGGCAGCCCCTGTGGTGCAGCGGTTTAGTGCCGCCTGCAGCCTGGGGTGTGATCCTGAAGACCTGGGATCAAGTCCCACATCGGGCTTCCTGCATGGAGCCTGCTTCTTCCTCTGCCTGTGTCTCTGCCTCTCTCTCTCTCTGAATAAATAAATAAATAAATCTTAAAAAAAAAATACTGTTACTGTTCAAGTCTAGACAATTACACTTAAGCACAGAGAAGTTAAGTAATATAGCTAACAAGAGAGAGAACCAAATTCTGAATCTTGATCCCTAATGTCAGAGACTGTGACATTCTTAGCTGTCATTTGAGGAATGTGAGCTTAGTATCAGAATAAGCCACGTTCCTATTACTTATGACATCATACAGAACTGAAAGTCATTTTTTTCCCCCAAATTTTTTACAAAACCATCTTGGCTCCTTCACAAGTTCATTTCCAAAATAAGTAAGTCTATTTTTATTTGTCAAGATAGACAGGAAGTTATTTCCTGACTCAAAGGATAATCCCCTAAGAAGCTGTGCTTTACCTCTGGCAGATTCCTGCTCATCAGTGCACTCACACGCCAGTTAAGGAGGTGCAAGCAGGGCTAGGCAGCCGGCAGTGGAGAAAATGGGATTGGTCAACTCAAAGGGAAAAAGCAGCAAGAGGAAAGAGTAAGCAATCGCAGGATGAGCTAAGAACCTTTTGTGATGTGTCACATAAATTCAGGTATCTGGGTTCACGTGGCACACAGTGAACCTCCCATGACCCCAGTACTCTGCCGCTTTGAAAACTGTGACTTTGGGAACTGCTGGCTGTGTACTCTTACCACGTTTTACGTGCTAATATTCATATGTAATACAGACGGACTGACTTTTAGAACACATGCCTTCTAAGAAAGGGAAAACGTCTGAAATTACTGCTGTTCCATTCATTCCGTCCGTTTTAAACGTATTGAACGTTGACCACCAAGGGGGGCAGCAGGATGTGTGACAGAGAAGGTCTGAGTTCAAAATTTCATTCCACCACCCACTGCTCTGATCTTGGGCAGGTCCCTTAACTTCTTGGAGCATGTTTTCCAATCCCCAAAATGGCTTTAAACATTACTACTTTATAGGGTTATTCTGGGTGCCATCGATATATTTGAAGCTAATATTCAGTGAATTAGAGTATCAGTTTGTTAAAGGGGAGGCTTGGATAGGATGATGCTTTGGTGCTTCGGGGCTCCAAGATTCTAGACCAATACCGGCATTTCCCAGTGTGCCCCAGAACACTAGTTCTCACTGTTAGCTGTTGCCAGGAATGAGGGGGCCTGTCAGTTTTACTCTCCATGCTGGACGAGCTATCCACGACTTCCTCAAGTCACGCGGGCAGGTGGTCACCTGGGAAAGGCTAGAGGAGGAACGGCCTGCAACCAGCCGTCCGACTTCTGCGCCGCACAGCTCTCTGAGAAGTGACGGCCGAGTCCAAGGCCCAGTCTGGCTCCTCAGCCCGTCCACCCCGCTGGACTGACCGACGGCCTCACGCCTGCCTGTCAGGCTCCTCCTCCTCCCTGCCTGCTGGCCATGCTTGGCTGCCACTGTCAACACAACTGCATTCACGCTTCCAGCTGGATATCCTGCCAGCAACTCAAACACGGGCTTCAAAACAAACGCACTAAAAAACAAACAAAAAGAACAACGCACTGCCCACCCCCCCCATCCCGAGTCCTCTGTCTCTGCAGGTGCCGGACCAGGCCAGAACGTTGGGATTTCCCTTGTCCTTGATCCCTTGAGCTGCCGTGCTCCAGGCCCACAGAATATCTCCAAACCAGATCCTTCTTTGGATATGAACTTTGCAGTCCCCACTGAGATTCTTGTCTCTCCTGGATCTAGCCTGCTGCCCCAGGCACGGGTCCAGTGGTGCCCCCTCTCTCACCCTAAGACACCCCGTGGCTCCCACGGCATAAAAGTGTCACCCTGAGACTCCAGTTATGACTTCCCATTTCAGCTGTCACTGCTTCCTCTACAGGCCCTGTGCTGCCTTGAGGACGGCACCTGCACCCAGGCCTCGCCAGGGCAGCCCCGCTCACGCCTGCGCTGCTGCCCTTCACCCTGGGAATGCTGCGTCCTCAAGTCCCCCTCAGCTCGTGACAGCCACTCCCTACAGCAGCTCTCCTGACACCCCTGGGCCAGACGTGGCTTCTCCTACCCCTGCAGTGTCCCTTTTTATTTAATATTATTTTTAAGATTTAGAGAGAACATGCAAGTGGGAGGAGGGGCAGAGGGAGAGAATGTTCGGGGAGACTCGGGGCTCAATCTCACGGTCCATGAGCTCATGATCTGAACAGAAACCAAGAGTCAGGCACTTGGCCACCCAGGCGCCCCATTTAAAAAAGTTTTTTTTTTTTTTTTAATTTTTATTTAGGTCAACTCTACACCCAACATAGGTCTCAAACGCACGACCCCAGGATCAACAGTTGCGTGCTCTTCTGAGCGAGCCAGTCAGGCAACCCTGTACCTTTCCATTTTCTTAAAGATTGTATTTATTCCTGAGACACAGAGAGAGAGGCCGAGGCCCAGGCAGAGGGAGCAGGAGACGCCCGCGGGGTCCCGGGACCCGAGGCGGGACTCGATCCCGGGGCCCCCCGGTCACGCCCTGGGCGAGGCAGAAGCCCAACCGCGGAGCCACCCGGCGTCCCTTCCCTGCACCTTTCTAACAGTCCTGCCTGGTATTTTTATTGCACTGGCCCTTCTGCAAGGAGTATCCTGGTCTCACCCGCCCAGAGACAGGCGTCGGGCGGAGCTGACAGGAAGCCGGCTCCTGCCCAGGGCGCTGGCGCTGGGAGCGTCCACACCCACCGGTGCTCACACGCCCGTTCCTGTCTGGCTCGGCAGGGGCGGCCCCTCGAACCCCCGCTGCCCGGCGAGGACCCGCCGCACCGCCCGGCCCGGCCTTTGTTTTTCGACTTTTTGAGAACCATGGCCTTAGCTGGCCGTGGAGCTGCAGAGACGGCGCCGGCGCGCCCGCGCTGACCGGAGGGCCCGCTGACCCAAGCCACGGGCACGGCCGCCACGGGCGTTAGCCGGGCTGCCCTGCGGCCCTCGGGGCGCGGCAAGGCGCTTCCCGCGCCGGGGCCCGAAGGCTCCGCACCAACAGGAGGCGGCGGCACGGCGGGAACAGCACCGCTCCCCCCCACTCCTGGCTTCCAACGTGAGAGGAACTCATGGCCCCTCACCTGGGGAAGGCGGCCCGAGCGCCAGGACTCCGCTCGGGCCCGCGCCCCCAGAGCGCCCGCCGCGGGGACCGGGTACCCCGCGCCCCCCGCTCGCCCCGAGCCCCCGGCGCGCCCCGCTCACCTGGCGCCCAGCCGCTCGCCCCGCGCCCCGCCCTCCTCCAGCCACGTGACCGCTCGCCCCGCCCACCCGGCCACGAAACCGCACCGACCGCCCCCGCGCCTCAAGTCACGTGACCGTGGGCAACCCCCCCCCAGCCGCTTGCCGCGCCCCCTCCAGCCACGTGACCGCGCGCCGCCCGGAGTGGAAGGAAGGGTGGGGCCGCCTGGGACGCCGCCGCCCGCCCAGCCCGGGGTTCGCCCCCCACGAGGGACCGAGTTAGGGACGGGCACGAGGCTTAGAGGGCGAGCGAGAGCCTGTGTGCCTCGACAAGGTAAAATGAGGCGGTTTAAACCAGAAGCGTCTATGGGGCCCGTAGGAGGAAGCCGCAGGCGAGCGGAAGTTTAGCGGCGCCCGTGGCCCGGGAGCGCGGGCTTGCTTCCCGCCGCGGGGCGTGAGGGGTGCGAGGGGGGCGGGGGATGGGCCCTCGGGAGCGGCCCCCGGGAGCGGTGCCCACGGCCCTCAGGACACGCGCCCTCGCGCCCCACCGGCCGCCGCCGCGGAGAGGATTTCCACGGTTATTTACGAATATCCAACGTTCACGCAGAAACTGACGGACGTGGCGGTGTCCGACCCTTGGCAGGACTTGAAATTTACTCGGCGTTGGAATAAACGAACAAGCCCCTTCTCCCCAGGAGCGGACTCCGTTTATCCCGCCTCGCGTCCGGACGCACCCCTCGGGGCCCCTTCCGGCCGGCGGAGCGCACGTGCGGGCGGGCGGGGGCCGTGGGGGCGACCCTTGCGAACCGGAAGTGGCGTCGCTCACGTAGACCGGTCGCCTGGTCGCGGCAGCCGCCTTCCCGCGGAGGGGCCTCAGAACCGCACCCCCGGACGGACCCTGGCAGTGTTCTGTCAGACCTCCAGCGGGCGGAGCTTGGGACGCAGCCGCACGGAACGTTTACTTAAAAAATACCCGACTTCGTTTGCAAAACTGTGCGCGATGCTGCTGAGCCGTCGCATAACAAATGTGTGCTGAACGCCTTTAAGAACTCGTATCTGGGGACGCCCGGGGGGCTCAGTGGGTGAGCGCCTGCCCTCGGCCTGGGGCGTGACCCGTGATCCCGTGTGACGGGATCGAGTCCCGCTTCGGGCTCCCTGCATGGAGCCTGCTTCTCCCTCTGCCTGGGTTTCTTCCCCTCTCTTTCTCCCCCTCTCTCATGGACAAATAAATAAGATCTTAAAAAAAAACAAACCTTGTATCTGTGCCTTTGAGTACTTCGAACCTAATATGTATTTTTTTATTTCCTAAAGATATTTATTTACTTGACAGAGAAGGGCAAGAGAGCAAGCGAGGAAGAACCACCCCAGGGCCATGACCTGAGCCAAAGGTGCCCCTGATATCTGTTATTTAACAGCTTTATTTAGCTATTATCCACGTAGCATGCAATTCAAAGTATAGGACTCTGTGATTGTGCGCAGCCCTGGTGGCGCAGTGGTTTAGTGCCACCTGCAGCCCGGGGCGTGATCCTGGAGACCCAGGATCCAGTCCCGCATCGGGCTCCCTGCATGGAGCCTGTTTCTCCCTCTGCCTGTGTCTCTGCCTCTCTCTTTCTGTGTCTCTAGGAATAAAAAATCTTTAAAAAAAAAAAAAAAGGACTCTGTGATTGTTAGTGGTTCACGGAGATGTGTAAGCAGCAACACAACCAATTTTAGAATATTTCCATCACCCCAGAAAGAAACCCCTTATCCATTAGTAATCACTTGTCACTCTCCTTCAACTGGACCAAGCCCTGGAAGAACCACTACCCTCCTGTCTGCCTCTAAATAGCTGCCTGTTTTGGACATTTCCTTTTTTTTTCCCAAAGATTTTATTTATTTATTAATAGAGACACAGCGAGAGAGAGAGGCAGAGACACAGGCAGAGGGAGAAGCAGGCTCCGTGCAGGGAGCCCGACGTGGGACTCGATTCCGGGTTTCCAGGACCGCCCTGGGCCAAAGGTGGCCCTGAGCCGCCCGGGCAGCCCTGTTTTGGACATTCCTTAAGTGGAGTCAAACAATTTAAAGTGTTTTGTGACTGGCTTCTTTCACCTAGCATTATGTTTTCAAGGTTTACCTATGCTGGAGCATGTATTAATACTTCCTTTTTTTTTTTAAAGATTTAATTTATTCTTGAGAGACCGAGAAAGAGGCAGAGACACAGGCAGAAGGAGAAGCAGGCTCCATTCAGGGAGCCCGATGTGGGACTCGATCCTGGGTCTGGGGGATCACGACCTGAGCCACAGGCAGATACTCAACTGCTAACCCACCCAGGCGTCGCAATACTTCATTCTTTTTATGGCCAAATAATATTCCATTTTATGGATATACCACTTTTATTGGCCATTCATCAGTTGATGGACATTGGATTTTTTTTCCAGTTTATGGCTATTATGAATCACGCTGCTTACCAGGGACATGTGGGGCTCCACCCCAGAACCCTGAGATCATGACCTGAGCTGGAGGCAGTCACTTAACTGACTGAGCCACCCAGGTGCCCCTCTCCTTAGGTTTATTTTAAATTAGTCTTTTTATTTTTTATTTATTTTTAAATATTTTATTTATTTATTCAGAGACACAGAGAGAGAGAGGCAGAGACACAGACAGAGGGAGAAGCAGGCTTCATGTAGGGAGCCTGACGTGGGACTCCATCGTCTCCAGGATCACATCCCAGGCTACAGTTGGCACCAAACCGTTGTGCCACCGGGGCTGCCCTATATTAGTCTTTTTAATAAAAAAGTTAAGTAGGTTTGAATAAAACCAAGCAGTAAATTAGGTTATTTCTAAGACCTTCTTCAAATAACTGTAAGATGTTTAAAGAATTGTCAAGTTTCACCTAGGATTGAAATTAGTATATTTACAAAATTCCCAAAAGGTGTTGTATAGGTCCACATTAGACTCTCTATTAGATCATAATCTCCCTTCCGTTGAAGGAAAACTTATGATGAGTCAATTTCAGTGTTAAGATAATCAGCAATCGAAAAAAAAAAAGATAATCAGCAATCAGGATCCCTGGGTGGCTCAGAGGTTTGGCGCCTGCCTTTGGCCCAGGGTGGGATCCTGGAGTCCCGGGATCGAGTCCCGCATCGGGCTCCCGGCATGGAGCCTGCTTCTCCCTCTGCCTGTGTCTCTGCCTCTCTCTCTCTCTGTGTGTCTATCATAAATAAATAAATTAAAAAAAAAAAAGATAATCAGCAATCATTTTATAATTCATTGAATCCCAGTAACGAATACTGTCTTTTCAAAACAGCTATTAGTTTCACTAAAAATAGTAACAAACACATATATGGTGCTAAGTATGTGCCAAACACCATTTAATCCTTGCAAGAGTCCTATGAAGTAATTATCCTCATTTTTTGTGATATGACTCCAGGTAGTACTGGATAGCACCTTTGTAATATTATCCTAATCCGAGTTCTCTTTCTTCTCTACCTCCATACTCATTCTTTTTTTTTTTTTTATTTAAAGATTTTATTTATTCATGAGAGACACAGACAGAGGGAGAAGCAGGCTCCATGCAGGGAGCCCAACG
The DNA here is from genome assembly GCF_053574225.1 of Canis aureus. NCBI lineage: Eukaryota > Metazoa > Chordata > Mammalia > Carnivora > Canidae > Canis > Canis aureus. The sequence goes on from NC_135615.1 coordinate 55,159,708, forward strand.
TGGGACTCGATCTGGGGTCTCCAGGATCATACCCTGGGCTGCAGGTGATGCTAAACTGCTGCGCCACCGGGGCTACCCCTATACCCATTCTTCAAAGCCCTGCATCCTACATCATTTGTTCTTTTCTGATATTCATAGTCAGGAAGAGTTCTGTCTTTTGTCCTCTCCTGCTGTTAGAATCTCCAGTAAGGCACTTGCCACCATCTACCCGATTTGTTCAAAGTGTCCATTTGCTTGTATATATTCCTTGTATACTAGGTTACAATGGTCTGCAGGTCAAGAACTTACCCTGGGAGGCACTGCCCTTCAGTCATTTTTGGGGAATCTTGCACATATATAAGACAACCTATGGTTATTAAAATGAATCTGCTAAATGTTACGTTCCTATGAATTTTATCCAGAAATTGATTTGACAGATAGAATTGCTCATATGCAGAGTTCCATGTACATTAAGCAGCATAACTAAATGGGGTAGAGCCTGCTAAGGTAGAGTCCTGACTCTTGATACTTTCTAGCTGTGATCTTGGCTAAGTCACTGAAGTGACCTGGTTCCATCACATGTACTGGAAATAATAATACTTCAGATGTGTACTGAGAGAGTTCACTTTTTTTAAAGATTTTATTTGAAAGAGAGAGCATGGGGGAGAGGCAGAGGAAGAAGCAGACTCCCCCGTCCCCCCGCAATGATGTGGGATGTGGGGCTCAATCCCAGGATCCTGGCATCATGACCTGAGCAGAAGGCAGATGCTTAACCGACTGAACTACCCAGGTTCCCTGAGAGTTTACTTTTGAAATGTGAGTGTTGGACAGCCCAGGTGGCTCAGCAGTTTAGTGCCGCCTTTGGCCCAGGGCATGATACTGGAGACCCTGGGGTCAAGTCCCAGGTCGGGCTCCCTGCATGCAGCCTGCTTCTCCCTCTGCCTGTGTCTCTGCCTCTCTCTCTCTCTCTATCTCTCATGAATAAATAAATAAAATCTTTTAAAAAATGAAAAAAATGTGGAGTGCTTGTTATATGATAATATATATACATGCTATTCTCTTACCATTCTTAGCAACATTGTAATAGTAAAAAGCTGGAAACAACCTTAATGTCCATCATCAGTAGGGAACTGATTTAACCGATTATAGCCATCCTAAGTGGACTTCTGTGCAAATATTAAAGATATTAGGGATCCAGGGGCACCTAGCTGGCTCAATTGGAAGATCATGGGACTCTTAATCTCAGGGTTCAGTGTGACCCCCATATTGGGTGTAAAGATTGGTTAAATAAATAAATAAAAAAAAAAAAGAAAAGAAAAGGGATCCAAAGATGTAGGAATGACTAATAGGTGTATGAAAACAGGCTCAAGGTGTATGGTGGTTAAGTAACTTAAACCTCTGACTTTTAATTTTGCCTCAGTTTATGTTCTCAGGGTCGAACTGACTTAGGATTCTCTCTCTCTGCTTCTGCCCCTTCACCCTCCCAGCCCGCCCCCAAATGAACCAAAATGAAGACCACTGAAGACAGAAATGAAATATGACTATTTTGTCCATAGGATGGCTACTAGACAGTAGCAAGTGTTGGCAAGGATGTGAAAAAAATGAAATCCCTATTGCATAGATGGTGGGAGTTAAATAATGCAACCACTTTGCAGAAACAGTTTGGTATTTCTTCAAAACGTTCAACTCAGTTGCAATATGACGCAGCAATTCCACTGTATACCCAAGAGAATTGAAAACCTACATACACAAAAGAACCTGTACACATATATTCGTAACATAATTCATAATACCCAGAATGGATACAACCCAATTGTGCAGCTGATGGAATGCGTAAACAAAATGTGGTACATACAGTGGAATATTATTTTTTTAAGACTTATTTATTCATGAGAGGCAGAGAGCAAAGTAGGCCCCCCGCAGGGAGCCCAATGCAGGACCTGATCCCCGATCCCAGGATCACGCCCTGACCCAAAGGCTCAACCGCTGAACCACCCAGGAGTCCCAAGTGGAATATAATTTGATCATAAAAAGGAATGAAGTGCTGTTCCAGCCTACAACATGGATGACCTTGAAAACATCATGCTAAGTTAGAGAAGCCAGACACATATTGTATGATTCCTTTTATATGAAATTCCCAGATATGCAAATCCATATAAACAAAGTAAATTCATGATTCCAAGGGGCTAGGAGAAGGGAAAAATGGGAAGTAATTGCTAATAGGACGGGACTACTTTTGGGTGTGGTAATAAAACTGTCATATGGAGTTAGGTAGTGACAGTTGATATGTAATGGCTGTACAATCTTTTTCTTTTTTTTTTTTTTTGTTAAACATTTATTTATTCATGAGAGACAGAGAGACAGGCAGAGACACAGGCAGAGGGAGAAGCAGGCTCCCTGCAGGGAGCCCAATGCAAAACTCGATCCTGGGACTCTGGGATCACGCCCTGAGCTGAAGGCAGACGCCCAACCACTGAGACAACTAGACGTCCCATGGCTGTACAGTCTTATGAGCAGAATAGAAGCCAGTCAACTGTGCACTGTTAGATGGTGAATTCTATCTTAATTTAAAAGAACAGGGAGGTCCGTATGTTCTGGGATGATATACTCTAAAATACATTAAATGAGAAAAAATACATAACAGTGCACACAGTGTACTACCACATGCTTAAAGAAACTAATGTACACACAGTTCGCAGGCATAAAATCTCTGACATGGGAAAACCAGTAACATTACTCCGAAAGGGAGGGGATCTGGGTGGCCGAAGAATAGGGGTGGCCTGGAAGGGAAATGAACCTTCCCAGGATACCCTTTTGTATCTTTCGATTTTTTTTATTTTTATTTTATTTATTTTTATTATTTTTTCTTTCGATTTTTTTAGAAGATTTTATTTATTATTCATGAGACGGAGAGGCAGAGGCAGAGGAGGAAGCAGCAGGCTCCCTGAGGAGCAGGGAGCCCGATGCAGGACTCAATCCCAGAATCCTGGGATCACAACCTGAGCCACTCAGGTGCCCCACCTTTTTATTTATTTATTTATTTGTTTGTTTGTTTTAAAGATTTATTTATTTATTTATTTATTCATGATAGACACAGAGATTGAGAGAGAGGCAGAGACACAGGAGGAGGGAGAAGCCAGCTCCATGCCAGGAGCCCGACACGGGACTTGATCCCGGGACCCCAGGATTGCGCCCTGGGCCAAAGGCAGGCGCCAAACCGCTGAGCCACCCAGGGATCCCCCTTTTTATTTTTATACAGAATATAAGTATTACCACTTGCTTGTGTGTTTTTATTTTTTTTTATTTTTATTTTTTTAAGATTTTATTTATTTATTCATGAGAGACACAGGCAGAGGGAGAAGCAGGCTCCATGCAGGGAGCCCAACGTGGGACTCGATCCCGGGGCTCCAGGATCATGTCCTTGGCCGAAGGCAAGCGCTAAACCGCTGAGCCACCCAGGGATCCCCCTGTTTCTTATTTTAAGGAAAGAAAGATGAAAAACTCTGATTTATCATTAGTCTTAAGGTTTTTTTTAAGGGATCATCTTCATTTTCTTCTATAATCAGCTGAGGAGATAGCCACCCATTTAGTCAGGTTTATTTATTCTTTAGCCGTTGAAGCATTTAAGATGACAGTTTTTACTCTAGATACTTAATGATACTGTATACACTATACTTGAGAATGTTTTGCTTTCTCATGGAGAAAGAAAGCCTAAATATAAATCTCTAGACTATCCATCTAGTAGTCCTGCAACACAATTTTAATAAGTTTTACTGATAACTGAACAATTCATTCAATATGGCAGGGATATGACAACCGTGGTTGTAAAGTAGCTGGTCTTGTAAGTCAGGAGCTATGATCCTTCACCCACTGCTCAATCCACTTCAGTATCTGATTGATGTTATCTTCTAGATCTTCTGGTTTATTACTGGGCAGCTGATGTACTATTTCTTCTTTGTAGGATGCTAATGCTTCCTCATAAAGAACTTGAAAAATTTCACACTGAATATTGTCTTTTAGTTTCTTCTCATTATAACCCCTGGAAGGCAATGAGAAGGTAAGAAAACAAAAAGCAAACTGAATGACATTAACTAGAATTTTAGGAACACACTAGAAACTGGACACATTTAAATACATGAAAAATCATGCAAAAATACTTCTTGTAGTCTATTTACCTCGAGAAGACGACTGGCAGCTGTATGAGTGACTTTTTTGGCAAGAGGGTTAACTAAGGTCCAGTGTTTACAGTTATCTTAATTTGCCCCCCACAATTTGTCGTCCACTCGATTAGCAAACATACCTACCCACCTCGTCAGATATTGAGCTATGAGATAAATATGTCTACAGCTGTGGTCCTAGATTTCAAAAGAATTAGAGGAGTTAAAATATAGATAAAATAACTAGATGGCATATAAAAATGAAATATTTGGGACACCTGGGTGGCTCAGTGGTCAAGCGCCTGCCTTTGGCCCAGGGCGTGATCCTGGAGTTCCGGGATCGAGTCCCACATCGGTATCCCTGCAGGGAGCCCGCTTCTCCCTCTGCCTGTGTCTCTGCCTCTCTCTGTCTCTCATGAATAAATACGTAAAATCTTAAAAAAAAAAAAAAAAAAAAGAATCATGGGAGGCGACTGGCTGGGTCAGTTGATAGAACATGTGACTCTTGATCTTCGGGCTGTAAATCTGAGCCCCACATTGGGTGGAGAGATTACTTAAAAATAAAATCTCTAAAAAAAAAAAAAGGCATATTTATGATAGGAATGCTATGTATTAATTGGGTACTTGGTCATACAGATACATGTATCTATGCTTTCCCAATTCCAAAGATATTAAAAAATTAACACATGATCTTTACACAGATATATTAAGCAACTAATTAGCTAATGAAAAAGATAAAAAAATATTCAAATTCAACTTTTGACAAGATTAAAATGAATTACTTAAAAGGTGATTAACTTTATGAAAACATAACCACAATGAGAGAAAACTTTTGCACATCATGTATCTGATAAGAGATTTGCATCTGAAATACAAAAAACTTATAACTTAATTAAAAAGGAAGAATAACCCAATTAAAAATTGGGCAAAGGATCTGAAGGGCTCTTTCTCCCAAGAACACATATAAAAATGGATAATACGCATATGAAAAAATGCTCAACATCATTAGTGAACAAGGAAAAGCAAATAAAAACCACAATGAGATACTACTTCATATCCACTGGGATGGCTACTATCAAAAAGACAAAACAGTGAGTGTTCACAAAGATGTGGAAATAAGAGTCTTCATACATTGCTCTTGGGAAGGTGAATTGGTACAGCCACTTGGAAACACAGTCTAACAGTTCCTCCAAAGGTTAAACATGGAGTTACAGTAACACCCAGCAGTCCTATTCTTAAATTCCATATCCAAGAAAAATGAACATATTATGCCCATACAAAACCAGAGGCATGGATGTTCATAGCAGTATTATTTATAACAGCCAAAAAAGGAAATTCAGACATCTATAATCTGATAAATGGATAAATAAAATATGGCATATCCATACAACGGAATATTATTTGGCAAAAAAAAAAAACCAATGAGATACTGATATGTGCTGAACCCTGAAACATGCTAAATAAAAGAAGCCACGAAAGACCACATATTGGAAGATTTCATTTATATCAAATGTCCAGAACAGGGAAATCCACAGAAATAGGTAAATTAGCAGTTGCCTAGGACTGAGGGAATGGGGATATATGAGGGATTTTGCTAATGGGTATGGGTTTTTTGGGAGGAGGGGGACAGTGAGCTTTTTCTAAAATTGGTTGTAATGATGGATGCATAATTCTGTGAATATACTTAAAACCATTGATTCGTATACTTCAAATGGAATTGTATGTATGTGAACTTATCTAAATAAAGCTGTTTTTTTAAAGGTGATTATTTGTAACTTTTTCAGTGGCTAAAAACAACAAACCCTAGCAAAAACAAACAAACAAAAAAACCCCAAAAAAACCCTAGCGCACTCATAGTTTTTTCAGACCCTAGTCAGTCTTGGCTATTTACATAAAACAATAATTTTAATATTTTATTTTTAAGTAATCTCTACATTCAAAGTGGGGGTCAAACTTACAACCCCAAGATCGAGTTGCATGCTCTACCAACTGAGCCAGGTGCCTCAAAACAGTAATTTTTCTAAAAGATTGTATTTACTTATTTGAGGGAGAGAGAGAGAGAATGAGGGGGGGATGGACAGAGGGAGAAGAAGAAGCAGACTCCCCACTGAGCAGGGAGCTGCATGTGGGACTTGATCCCAGGACCTCAAGATCACAGCCTGAGCCAAAGTCAGATGCTTAACTGACTGAAGCACCCAGGTGCCCTCCAAAATAATAATTGCTAATAAAAACTTTGAATTGCCTTGAGAAAAGGAATGTGTACCATTACGGTCTCTGTTAGTTCTCATTTAAAATACTTTTAATGGAAAAAAAATAAAATAAATAAAAAATAAAATATAAAATAAAATAAAATATTAAAATAAAATAAATAAAATACTTTTAATGGCTTTTCACTGCTGAAAGATTAAAGTTTTAGGTATAGCTCCAACGTTCCCTGTATATTTGCTGCCACACTCCTTGCTGCAAGGATTTTGCAAATATCCCATGCAGTGATGGCTAGTCCAAGCTGATTACCACCAGTGAGACCTACAAATTCTACACCTGGACTTAGAGGCAAACTTTTAGAGCTTTCCTTCTGAGACTGCCTTATAAGTCCCTCTAGAATCTCCATCTTACCCAGCTTGAATCAAAACACAGTGGAAAAATGTTTCCCATAAAAATATCTCTTTTTTGGTTATTCTGGATTAAGTCTGATGCTCTCGTGGAGGGACCAACTCAAATATATTTTAAAGGTTGTGGAATGTTGACATGTCATGTCTGTTTTTCATAAGCTCCCCTATTCACGTTGTGGGGATGATATGAGAGGTTAACGTTCACTCAGGAGTCAGAGTATGTTATTGGCTTCGCTGTTTTCCCAGCAAGGTTTTACACTGAGGAAAGAGCGCGATTAAACAGGGTTGCTGTAGGGACGCCTGGGTGGCTCAGTGGTTGAATGTCTGCCTTCGGCTCAGGATGTAACCCCAGGGTTCTGGGATCCCCCACAGGGAGCTTGCTTCTCCCTCTGCCTGTGTCTCTGCCTCTCTCTCTCTGTGTCTCTCATGAATAAATAAAATCTTAAAAAAAATAGGGTTGCTCTATAGTATATTTTACTGAATCAAACTGTCAACTGCACTATTCATGTACCCAGTTATAAACTACTGCCTGTGTGTGTGTGTGTGTTTTAAATATTTTGTTTATTTACTCATGAGAGACACAGAGAGAGAGGCAGAGACACAGGCAGAGGGAGAAGCAGGCTCCATGCAGGGAGCCCGATGTGGGACTTGATCCCGGGACCCTGGGGTCATGCCCTGGGCTAAAGGTGGTGCCAAACCGCCGAGCCACCCAGGCTGCCCCTTGCCTGTGTTTTACACACACATCTTTTTCTCAAGAATTCAAAACCTTGGTACCATACAGACTTGGTTATATAACGAGACACAGAGAGCCAAACTTTCAAACAGAATCCTTGATCATGGTGGTACTAGCCAATTTCAGGAATCTGAATAAAGGTTTATATCATACTTTACAAATTCAGTGTTTTTCCTTTCTTACCTTGTTTCTAGTCTTTTGTACAGTACACTGTTATCTGCTTGCAGCACAAAAACTATATGGAACCAGCGTTCAGGGAAGAAATCACAACCATGGTAATCAACAATAACTCCACCTTCACTCATTTGGTTTTCTAATTCATCAACTACCTGTAAGAAAGGGGAAAAAAGAATGCTTAAAAAAAATGTCAACCTTCCTATTAAATTTTAAGTATACTTTATAGGGGCACCTGGGTGGCTCAGTTGGTTAAGCATCCAACTTTTGATTTTGGCTCAAGTAATGATCTCAGGGTTGTGAGATCAAGCCCTAGGTTTGGCTCTGTGCTGAACATGGAGTCTGCTTAAGATTCTCTCTCTCCCTCTCCTTCTGCTCCTGTCTCCCCGACCCCAACTCGTGCTCACTCTCTCCCCTTTAGAAACAAACAAGAGAAGTGTACCTTATTTTTTTAAAATTGTACTTACTCTGTCTTCATCTAAAATGGGGCAATCATACTCTTCATCGTAGCCATCATATAATTGCCCTAAAAGAGATTTACATTGGCTTACTAAAGTATTATTTACTAAGTAACTTTCAGAAGTCTTCAATCAATTTTAAACTCTAGGGAAAGAAATACATCAATTACTCTTTTATTTTTTTTTAAGATTTTATTTGTTCATGAGAGACACAGAAAGAGAGAGGCAGAGACACAGGTGGAGGGAGAAACAGGCTCCATGCAGGGAGCCCAACGTGGGACTCGATCCCAGGTCTCCAGGATCAGGCCCTGGGCTGAAGGCAGCGCTAAACCACTGAGCCACCCAGACTGCCCCAAATACCCTTTTAGAGACTGAGGAGGGCGCTAACATGAGAGCTATCACCTGGAGACCACATATAAAGAGCCCTGGTGGCGCAGCGGTTTACCGCCGCCTACAGCCTGGGGTGTGATCCTGGGGACCCTGGATCCAGTCCCACATGAGGCTCCCTGCATGGAGCCTGCTTCTCCCTCTGCCTGTTCCTCTGCCCCTCTCTCTCTCTGTCTCTATGAATAAATAAATAAAATTTTTAAAAAGTGCGATTCTGATAAATTTGAATTTTATCTAGAAGGAAATTGAATAGCAATCTATCTTTTACCAATTTTAGCTATCAAAATATCAAATTTATAGTATCAAATTTGTAAGGCTAAGGAGATGGAACTGAGTAAAAGCAACAACAGATTCTAGATTCTAAAAATGAACCTTCTGTCACAGAAGTCACATCTTCATAAGGTCTGGGTAAGGAGAGTCAAAATCTAGGTGTTCCTGAACAGTATTGTTACTTCTAGATTTCCAGTATCCCCAAAACCCACAGGTTAAATAAACATCTTACTTCAGGAGGCAAAACAAGAATAATGGGCAGTTATAAAGAAGGCAGATTTAAATCTCACATTAGAATTTTCCAACAGGGATACCTGGGTGGCTCAGTGGTTTAGCATCTGCCTTTGGCTCAGGAAGTGATTTTGGGTCCTGGGATCGAGTCCCGTATCGGGGTCCCTACAGGGAGCCTGCTTCTCCCTCTGCATGTGTCATCTCTGCCTCTCTGTGTCTCTCGTGAATAAATAAATAAAATTTTAAAAAAGAATTTTCCAACTAATCGAAACTGGCTTTCAAAGGAAGTCTTGCGGGCAGCCCAGGTGGCTCAGTGGCTTAGCGCCACCTTTAGCCCAGGGCCTGATCCTGGAGACCCAGGATCGAGTCCTGTGTCGGGCTCCCTGCATGGAGCCTGCTTCTCCCTCTGCCTGTGTTTCTGCCTCTCTCTGGGTCTCTCATGAATAAATAAATAAAATCTTAAAAAAAAAGACAAAAAAAAGTCTTATTTTAGAAGGTGGGACACAGGGGCACCTAGGTGGCTCAGTTGTTTGAGCGTCTACCTTTTGCTCAGGTCCTGATCTCAGGGTCCAGCCCTGGGTCAAGCCCCACATCCAGCTCCCCGGGCTCCCTGTTCAGCAGGGAATCTGCTTGCTCTCTTCCTTTGCTCCTCCCTTCCACCCCTGCTTGTGCTCTCTCAAATAAATAAATCTTACAAAAAAAAAAAGAAAGGGTGAGACATAATCCAACTCTAACCTGAATCTCTAAGATACATGCAGTAAGGCAGGCTTAGACCATCCTTTTAGCCATCTTTAAGAGCATGCTGTGGTCTTCCCACATCTTTCCCTTTGATATTTTGGCGAAAGTTAGGGGTGCCTAGGTGGCTCAGCTGGTTCAGCATCTGACTCTTGATTTTGGTTCGGGTCATGATCTCAGGGTTGCTCAGCAGAGTCAGCTCAAGATTCTCTGTCTCTCCTGGTCCCACCCACCTTTATGCACATGCACACATTTTCTATCTCTAAAATAAATAAATGAATAAAATCTTAAAAATATTTTGGTGAAGGTTGAAATTAGGTTAAAATGAGTATGAAAAAAAAGGGAAAAAAATAAAAATAAAAATAAAATGAGTATGAATTCTAAAGTGACTCATGGGTAGTCCTGAGGACTGGTGGGAGGCACAGAGCAGCTGCAACTCTTTGTCCTGCCTGGAGGGTCTATGGACTGATTCTGGGCACACAAGCCACCTCCAGGCACCTTAGTCTGGCCTTTGCTTCCTAGATTATTGCTCTACTACCAGAAACTCTAGCTAAAACTGAACTGTCTTCATATTGGGAAAACTGGCTAACAGTTTAGAAAACTGTACCTATAAAGTAGGTAGATCAAAGAGCTAATTTTTTTAATTCCAAAGAAAACTTAGTGGAAAATTGAATCTTCATTTTTTTTTTAGTTTCTTTTCTTTTTCTTTAAATTTTTATTTATTTATGATAGTCACACAAAGAGAGAGAGAGAGAGAGAGAGGCAGAGAGAGAAGCAGGCTCCATGCACCGGGAGAGAGAGAAGCAGGCTCCATGCACCGGGAGCCCGACGTGGGATTCAATCCCGGGTCTCCAGGATCGCGCCCTGGGCAAAAGGCAGGCGCCAAACCGCTGCGCCACCCAGGGATCCCCGAAAATTTAATCTTTAAAGGAATGATTCATTCGAGTCTGTGAATGACTGAATAAAATACATAAAATGTTAAATCTCTGTTCAATGAAAAACAATATACCAAGAAAAATAACAGAAATTTTTGTAGTAGGACAAGATACTGAAACGTAGATTATATACTGACCTTCAAAACCCAGATAAAAATATGTAACTTAAAAAATAAGAGTTCACACAGGATGGAAAAGATATCTAGTAAACATACCATGAAAAATGTTGGACTTCCCCAGCTATTAAAGAGAAGCAAATTCAAATGAGCCTTTTTATGCCGGTTGCATTAATTACACAGTACACTGAAAATGTATTTTTAAGATAATTATAAAAAGAAAAACATTGTACTCATTCAGAGTTTCTCTACCATTTAACTTCTCACCTGAAAAAATTTTAAGTGATGAAGTGATAAAAAGCAATCAATAGGGAAATACTTAAATCTCAGTTTTCTAATTGGATGAAATATTATGTAATTAAAGTTAAGGAAATAAATATTAGTATTATGTAGCATAGACTAGATTGCACATGAGAAGTGCTTATGACACAAAAGGTAAAACAAAAAGCAGAATTCAAAGTTGTATGCCATAGGACCAAGGATTAGAAGAAAAACAAAAGGAAATGAATTAGGATTTGAAGTACTTTTTCTGTGTATTGTTTTTACAATGCCACAAAACCCAATACCTACTGCTGATTCTGTACTACGTTGGAATCCCTTTGTTCCTTCATATTTTAAACCCTTGACTCTCAAGACTAGTGAAATCATTAAAAATCTATGCTGTCGAGAATAAGACAGCTACTGCAATATTAACTTAGAATTAAAGTTTTTATACTGCAATGCTGAAATGCAGTATTTCTTAAATCATGTTAATGTAGTTGAATAATGTAATCCAAGCTTTCAAACATTCATTTAAAAAACACTTATCAAATACCATGTACAAGTGTCTGTAGACGTAGTAAGGATTTACTACTGCTCATTATGACCAAGGAGGCAAACAGTCTTTCCCTCAAAGAGTTTACAATAAAATGAAAAAGGAGAGATTAGATCAGTAACCTGGAAATTATACTAGGATAACATTTTAATGTTATGATTCATCATGTTATAAAAGCAAAAGCATGGACACCTATTATGTGGGAACATAAATATGGAATATTAGAGGAGGCTTCCTGGAGGAAGTGACTTTTAAGGGGAGACCAGAGCAGTTACCGGGGGAAAAAAGGTAGAGAAGACTATTTCCAACAGAGAAAAAAGATACGCAAAGCCAGAGAGGGTGGGGAAAAGTCTTTTAGACTAGTTAGAAAATAGGTGATAAAGGGTCAGGTTAATTGAAGCCAGATCAAAAAGGGCCTTTAAGGTTGCAGAGTTAGACTTTATTCTAAGGCAAAATAAAATCATTAAAGCAGATTAAGCATGAAATGACATTATCAATTACAAATATTTAAAAATAGTTTTGGTTTCTCTGCAGAAAATGAGTTGAAAGAAGGCCAGTCAGGAAGCAGGAATACCAGATCGTGGCTACTGCAGAATTTTAGGTGACTGATTATTACCATCTGTACCACAATGAGTGGAGAACTGGATTGTCAACTTCATTTCAAATTTCCCCAAAAAAGGGAAAAACGTATGTTACTTTAGAAAGTTTCAGTTGAAAGTGAAATGTAGAGTTGTATATGTATAGAGTCCTAATTTTAAAAAGATGAAAAGGCTTGAATTGATTAAATGACCAAAAGCTTAGAAAATTAAATCTATTTTCTAAACAAAGTTTTATGTTTATTTAAAGAGACCTTAGTTGTAGAAGAAAAATTGATTGTGGGACCAGAGTTAAATGGTAAGTTCTGGGCAGCCTGGCTGGCTCAGTGGTTTAGCGCTGCCTTCAGCCCAGGGTGTGATCCTGGAGAACTGGGATCAAGTCTCACATCAGACTCCCTGCGTCCCTGTGTGGAGCCTGCTTCTCCCTCTGCCTGTGTCTCTGCCCCTCTCTCTCTCTCTCTCTCTCTGTCTGTCTCATGAATAAATAAATAAAATCTTAAAAAAAAAGGTAAGTTCTTAACTCGAAGATCTTTCCTGCTGTTGTTAGTCAAGCTATAAAAATCATTACATTTTCTTTAACTGCAATCCAAGAATTTATAAACTCACATAAAAGCTGTTAATGATATTGGGATGCTAGCTATTTTGATGCTGTTGCCACTACTTAAAACATTTTCAGATTTCTTACATTATACAATATTTTTTAAAGATTCTATTTGAGAGAGTGAGCGAGCTGAGAGCAGGAGCAGGGATGGGACAGGGGCCAAGGGAGAGGGAGAAGCAGACTCCCTGCTGAGCAGGGAGCCTGATGCGGGGCTCCATCTCAGGACGCCAGGGTTATGACCTGAGCCGAAGGCAGACTCTTAACCGAATGAGCCATCCAGGAGCTCCCCCCATGCCTACCATGGGACCTGAACTCACAATCCTGAGATGTGAGTATGCTCTGTTCACTGAGCTAGCCAGGTGCCCTCAGATTTCTTACTTTGGAAACATATTTACCACATTTACCTCAATCCAAGTTTTTATCTATAATGCAATTACCACAAGAAGTTAGTGGATTTAGAAGTTCTCAGTGCTTTGCTATCTGACCTTTTATTGTTTAGAGAAAAGCACAATGAATTCTACTTAGAAAAGTGAGCACTAAAGATGAGACATTTGAGTTGGGCCTTTTATGTATTTTTTAAATTTCTTAAAAGACTTTATTTATTTATATATTTGAGAGGGAGAGAGAAAGTGGGGAGGAGCAAGGGGAGGAGGGGCAGAGGGAGAAGCAGACTCCCAGCTGAGCAGGGAGTCCAATGCGAGACTGATTCCAGGACCTGGAGATCATGACCTGAGTCACCCAGGCGCCCTAGTTGGGGCAAGTTGGGGCCTTTTAGAGTTGTATATATACTAAATAAGGAAAAGCATCTATAGGTAAAGGGAATAGTACATATAACGACATGGAGATCAGTTCCCTTGGCTGAGGAACAGTAAGTGCGCTGTGCATAGACTGAAAGGGACCTCAGGGACTGGCTGCAGGGAAAGCTGAAGGTAAACTATGACCAGTTCATCACCTATGTCATTATAGAGGATGAACTTTAACAGAAAAAAGTTCAAGTCTTGTTTATTCCTTCTCCTTTTTTTAAAAAGGATATAATGAGGAGGGAAGGAATAGTTACTGAAGAGTGTAAGACTCAGCAGAAATGGGCTTGAAGATGGAATGGGGTACCATAGCAATTTTTCAGGCAAACCATCAAGATTTTCAGGGCAAGTGCATCTGTGTAGCGTTAGAATGCGTTTCTATGTGTGGGGAACAGGAATCAAAAGTGGGCAGGTAAGTATATGCTTCTTTTTCAGCCTATTAGTCTGGCAACTACCAAGGTAGTTGCCTTTAGTGGGTGTCTAGAAACTAGCCTCTTTTAAAAGGGAGTGACTAGTCTAGAGTGAAAGAGATTACTAAAGGGAACGGCAAAATCACAACACAGCTGGCGTGAAGTCAGGAGAAGGAGGTACAGGGTGGGAGGGAGAGGATCACATGCAGACTGGGAGACAACAGCACTGGAAAGGGTAGTTTCAAAGCCTTCCAAGGAAGGTAAAAAATTAGATAAAGACGAGGTTAGAGTGGGGCTGGCAAACTTTTTCTGTTAAAACGCCAGACAGTAAATACTTCAGGCTTTGTGGGCTAGTCTTCAGCTCACGTGGTTCCTATAAAAAACAGCAGCAGCTTGCCAACTTCTGGGGTAGAAAAAGATCACAAATTTAAGTGTTGAGGGCTCAGCTATGGTTTACAACCAGTTTCCAATGGATCCAAAGTTAATGTGATACTTTGTCTAGACCTGTGGGACTCCTGGGGTTTACCCACAGGGGCTGAAAACTGATAAACATGTGGAAGGAAAATTAAGGGTGTTGTTGCTAAGTGATTACATATGGGAAAGGCTATCAAGTGAGGAAGAATCTGAGACTGGAATAACAAAGGTAAAAAAAGCATTCTTAGCCACACCATATCAGGATTCCCAATATTATTGAACTAAATTCCCCACCTAATTTTTCCTGCCTTGGTTCCAAATGGCCTAAGAATGGTCTCTTACAAATAATACAGCAATTCAACAGGATTACTAGACTGGCAATAAACTCCATTTGAATAGATTTAAAACGAGGGTGGTTTTTGTTTTTGGTCTTTTTTTTTTTTTTTTTTCTTTTAAAGATTTTATTTATTTATTCATAGAGACATAGCTAGGGAGAGAGAGAGAGAGGCAGAGACACAGGCAGAGGGAGAAGCAGGCACCATGCAGGGAGCCTGATGTGGGACTTGAGCCCGGGTCTCCAGGATCACGCCCTGGGCTGCAGGCGGCTGCCCTGGTCTTGTTTCTTTATACCAGGGTGTCCCAATCTCACTACTACTGACATTTTGAGCTTGGTAATTCTTTTATGGGAGTGGAGGATATTCTATGAATTGTAGGATGTTCAAAAGAATCCCTGGCCTCCACCCCAGTCTGACTATCAAGCCTCCAGAAATTGCCAAATATCCCCTGAAGGGCAAAATCACACCTGAGAGCCACTGCCTTATAGATGATTACATGGTTTCCCTTAAAATATATCACTATTTTTTTTTAAGATTTTATTTATTTATTCATGAGAGATACAAGGAGAGAGGCAGAGACATAGGCAGAGGGAGAAGCAGGCTCCATACAGGGAGCCTATGTGGAGCCTGATGTGGGACTCAATCCCAGAACCCCAGGATCATACCCTGGGCCGAAGGCGGATGTTCAACCACTGAGCCACCCAGGCATCCCAAAATATATCACTATTTGAGAAAAACGAGGACAGGTGTCTCAGTGTATTTTCTTTTTTTTTCTCAGTGTATTTTCTAATTAAGATTTTATTTTGGAATGTTCTATGGTTAAATTTTCAGATATATTCAAGTGGCATCCGTGAACAAAACCAGCCTGGTACATTATGAAAAACCTTATAAAGAACCACATCTAACACATATTAAGTCAGGCAGAAATCTTTCATATGGTATTGTTAAGGGGGGAACCCCAACTTTTCCTTTAAGGCTTAGATTCTAACTCATTAAATAATTTCAATAAAATCTAGAGAATGTTGGGTGCCTCCGTGGCTCAGTTGGTTAAGCATCTGCCTTCAGCTGGGTCACGATCCCCCTTTCATCAGGCTCCCTGCTTCTCCCTCTCCCTCTGCCCCTCCTCCCACTAGTACCCAGGCTTGCTCTCACATGGATAAATAAAATCTTTAAAAAAAAAAAATGCTTTAAAAATACAGAGGACACCTGGGACTATACACCCTAAGGTGTACACACTGGCTAAAACAGTGTTGAGTACATGTATGAAAGGAACCAAACGTCTAGGGTTACTGTTCCTCTCAGTACTACTCATGATAGATTATACCAACTTCATTAAGTTTAGAAATGGTAAATTCAGGGGGTAAGATAAACAGGGAAGCTGAAATTGACAACTCTGTGACTCTGAAATCACTTGTGAAAGACGGAGTTCAACAGACAAAGGAAGAAAACCAGATTTTATACAGGTATAAAACGGAGACTGACTAGCCATGTAAAACAGCAAAAAAAACCCTAAATTTTAACTATACTTAAATACCAGACCTGGACTAAAAATACGAGCATGATACTATCAAATACATGAAAAAGCCAAGATGTACAAAAATAACCTGCAAAATGGGATAATGGGAAAAAAAATTTTAAGTTTTAAAATGGGGACATACTGGGAGGCACGAAGAGTCCTTAAATATAACCAGAGATAAATAGGACCTAGGAAGAAACTGAGTAACTGAAGAGAAATCCAAACAAATGAAGTGGACTCTCCAAAAAAGACACGGTTAAACTTCAGCAATCTCAATGAGGCCCTAAGAGTGATTTATACACCAGGGATGATACTGTGATCTAAATATCTGAAGGTACTAGAAGTACCGCTCTAGTGTTTATGAATAGACCACAACTTAAGTTGTCGTCACTGCTATTCCTGCTGGTGACACGTAAGAGAACTGCTTCTAAAAACATAACTGCCAAAGTACCAACGACCAAACTGATGAACAACAATTTTATTTTTCACACTTAAAGGCTAATGAATAACCATTACTAATCCTATTAAAGAAAACCCAACATCTCAATAGGAAAGGATAACTATATTTACTCATTAAATACCATTTAAGTTTTCTACAACACAACTTCAAAATACCCAGCATGCACGTTTAATCTCAGTACAATGGATTTAAGACCAAGTTTACAGGTTACAGCATCAAGGCTAGATTACAAATTATCATAGTCATCATCGTCATCATCATCGTCATCATCATCATCTTCTCGTTTTCTTTTCAATGCATTTGATGATTCATTGGAAGTATTTTGTGATGACACCATGTTTGTAGTGATAAGAATGTTTTTGGACCCAATTAATGATGGATTAATCAGAACATTCTGAACTGCGGATGTGGCAGGAATTGATGCTTTTACAGTTGGGGACTGTGATGTGGGCATCTGTACTGTAAACCTCTGCCCTGTGAGGGACATGGGAGTCCCTACTTTAGTTGACACTGACATGGTTTGTGGGGTTGGTGTACCAAGAGTGGGAGTACTTGGTCGGCTAGTAACAGAACCAACACTTAACCGTGGAACTGTTATTCTTCCCGCAGAAGTTGATGCCTTTTTTTGTAAAGACTTAAGTCTATAGTTTGGAGCCGTCAAGCAATATCTATCAGGTGGCAGCCTGGGGCCTGAATATGGCTTGATTAACGGCAAAGGAGTTTGATTTCTTTGCCTTGCAATATCCAATAAAAAATCTCTTGGGGGAGGAGAGGTAAAAGACTGATCAGCACGACACTGAATGGCAAGCCGCACATCGTCTGCATCAACAGTAGCCTTCTTAGCATGGCTTGAATAAATTTTTGCATCATCTAGGATTGTGGTCACATATCGGAACGCAAACTCCAACATCTGATTTATAACTCTTGGTTCATATTCTGTAATCCCCATATCCTTCAGGATTTGTGCCATCATCTGTGCATCTTTCGGCATGCTCTTGGGAGAAGCCATCTTGCCAGACTCCATGATATCTGTTGATCAGACTTTAGATCATTTGAAAAAAATACGTACATTAGATCAAACCTGAAATAGTTACTGTAGTAGCAACTGTCAGGAACTTTAAAAATTTTAAATACTGTTAAATTTTTGAAAATATATTTAAAATTTCTTAATGTCAAATCTTTTTAATGAGGCACACATTGAAGTTACCTTTACTTAAATTTATTGAATTTCTATTCTGTACAAATCACAGAATAAAAAAAAAAAAACTAAAGACACAAATAAGGAGGTGACAAAAGAGCAGTGGAAAACTGGGTAAAATAAATAAAAACATTTATCACTGTAGAATAATGTGCAGTTGTGGTGGGCATGCAACTATCTAATCTGAAAAGAAACTGCAGAAATGTCATGTCGTACTGAGCTCCAAGTAACCTGTCCTTCCAGTGATATCTCTACTCATTGTCTCCACAGGTAGGCTTTGTACCATGCAAACCTTTATGTGTCTGCCCACCTCAAAAACATTCTCCCCAAGTCCCGTCCGTCTCTTTTAAGGAAGCCTTCCCAATTACTACCATTCAGAAAAACTCCTGGCCAATAGGGTGGGGCAGGATGAGGGATCAAGTTCAACATCACTGGGACAGAGTACCAAACACTTTATTATTTTCTCTTTCCAGGGATCCCAACGGAGTATGGATTCCTTAACGGCACTCTATCTCAGCTTTTCTTTTCTTTCTTTTTTTTTTTTTAAGATTTTATTTATTTATTCATGAGAGACACAGAGAGAGGCAAAGACATAGGCAGAGGGAGAACCAGGCTCCATGCAGGGAGCCCGACGTGGGACTCGATCCCGGGACTCCAGGATCATGCCCTGGGCCACAGGCAAGCAAACTGCTGGGCCACCCGATCTGCCCTGTCTCGGCTTCTTGTGTCCCCTCACAAGGACAGCACCAAACACTCTACCATTGACTCTTGTTTGAAAAAAACCAACACCAAAGTATCCCTTACCTTCTTGAGCTAAATCACCCACATTAATGTATTTCAATCCTGATCTCGATGCAAGTTCTTTGCCTAGTGTGGTTTTTCCAACCCCCGGGGTACCTGTAAGACAAGCCACAGGACACTACTTACTGGTCGTGAAACATGCTCCTTAGACTTTACCGACCCATCTCCCCTTTTTAAGGTCTTAAGAAAAAAAAAAAGAAAAAAAAACACTGAAATGAAAAATGTCCCAATTAATCCTCTGTGAACTAATACACTCTGCGGTCTTATCAAACGGCTCAAAAACCTGCCGCCTAACAGGATCTCACCGAGTGTCAAATGGTTTAGCACGAGGGGGGCCTGGGTGACTCGGATACCGACTTGCAGACCCGCCCGCCCCGAAACAGATTCTCCCAGAATCCCAGCTATCTCAAACTAATATCGTTTATTTGCTTTACTTTTTTTTTTTTTTTAAGTTAAGAACTTATTCATAGAAAAAAACGTAACCAGTATGGAAGACAGCTATCGCCCCGGGAACTTCACAGTCGGAAAGCTTCCGATGCCAGCTCAACACACGAACACGCTGAAGATAATCGCCCTACGTTCATAAATATCCGAATCCTCTGACCCAAAAGCGACCGTCGGATACAAAGGGAAATGCAAAACGGCCCGGGAAGGCCGAAGGGAAGGCGCCGAGAACTAAGAGACCGGCCAAGGGTCGGCCCGGGCCTTACGTCATCTCGGCAAAAAAAAAAAAAAAAATTTACAAACAAAAACCAGGGTAGGTAAGATCCGGGAGTGTCCAGAAAGGGGACCCGGGCCGGTCCGCGCCCCCGAGCGGCCTGGAGCCGCGGAACCCCCGCCCCCACCCCCGCCCCGCAGCGGCCGGAGGACCGCCCAGCACCCCGGGACCCAGCACCGATCGGCACCCCCGGGGCGCCCCCCGCCTGCCCCCCCGCCTGCCCCGCCGCCCCACGGCACGCGGCGCCCGCCGCCTGCCTCGCCTGCCCGCCCCCCGCCAGCCCCCCGCGCGCCTGACCGGTGAGCAGGATGTTCGGGAGCAACATGGTCCTCGGCGCGCTGGCTCCGGCCGCCCGCGGCTGACGCACGGCACGCACAGCGGGAGGGGCCGGAAGGGGCGGGCTGCGGCGCGCGCCCGCGGCCCCCGGCTCTTCACCGCCTCGCGCGGCGCTCGCGGCCCCCGCCCGCCGCCCGTGCCCGAGTGCCGCTCCGCGAGCCCCCGAGCGCACGCTGGCGGCGCGGACGCCGAGGCGCGGGGCGCAGGCCGGGGCCGCGCTCCAGGTCAGGCAGTGCGAGAGACGCCCCAGCCCGGCTCCGTCGGAGGCCGCCCTTCTCCGCGCGTCGCGGAAGCGCCGGCCGGCCCCGAAGGCCCCCGGGGGGCGGGACCTCCGACAGGCTCGGCGCTGGGCCCGAGCGGGGCCGGGAGCGGGTCCTTGGGCGGGAGCAGAGCCCGGGCTCGTCCGCTCCTCTCCGCCCACGAGGGGATGCAGCTCCCGGAAAGTAAGGCCGCCGCGGCCGCGGCCCCGCGGTGAATCCCGTGTCCGCCCCCGCGCCGGCCCGCGTCCCCGGCGCCCCTCCTCCGAGCTGCCCTTCCCTCCCCTTGCGGCCGGGCGGTGGGAGTGCACCCTGCTGGCCGCGGTCGGGGCTCGGCTCTCGCCGCCTCGGGGCCCCCGGCGGGCAGCGCCCGGGCCTCGGCTCCGCGGCGCGAGGGGGGAGGGGGTCGCTTCCACCGCCGGAACCTGACGTCACCCGGGACCCTCGGCTTCTTTCTGAAAGGAGGTAACTGTCGGTCTCGCTTTCACAGAGCGACTGGCGCCCCGGCCGTGAGAGCAGCCCTGCCGGCGGCGGCTCCTCCGTACGTGTTTTGTGCACCTTCAGAGCCGAGGCCCCTCGCACCGCGAGCGCTTGGTTTGGTCGCGCGTGGAAGCCTGCACGCCCTACACGCGCCGCCCGAGCGTCTCCGCCGCGGGTGCGCACCTGCCGGCCCCACGCCCCGAGCCCCCGGCTCAGCCCCCGGCTGCTGCGGACGCCGGGCTCGGTCGGGGTCGGAGACCCAGCGCGGCCCCCGGCTCTCCCCGTCGGTCACAAGGGTCATGAACGGTCAGGTTTAAAGTCTTTTCCCAAAGTAAGTACAAGTGGATTTGTTACCTGGTGAGGTTGCTGTTTGGGGTTGCTTTTTTTTTTTTTTTTTTTTTTGAAATTTTGCGGGGATTTGGGTAACCTGGAACTGTAATTTAAAATGAGGGAAATTAAAAATAAATAAAATAAAATGAGGGAAATTCAAACTTTCAGCACAGGAACCACGCAGAGAGAATTGTCTGGTTTTCTCACTGGTGACATGTCGAGTTTTTTTTTTTTTTTTCCACTTTCTCTAATACATTATTGAGTTCACGTGCTGTTGATACCCCTTGGGGGTTGACTCATTTATAGTAATTAAAAGTAGACTTTATTTATTTATTTATTTATTTATTTATTTTTACTTATTTTTTTTAAAGTAAACTTTATTTTAGCATTTTGGACTCCTTCACCTATGCTGACGTCATCTCACTAGTTCTTTTTTTTTTTTTTGTCTCACTAGTTCTTGAGCCTTTATCATACTGCATATTAGGTTTATATCACTATATTTCTGTTTCCTATTTTTTCCTCATTTGAGTTTTTTTTTTTCTCTCTCTCCCCTTTTGTTTTCCTTAGGTGAATTATACTTTAATGTACTACAGGTTGCATACTACGGATGGGAGCTATTACAGTTTATAATGTCAAAAACTTTTCTTAGACCAAAGGTATCTTCCACAAAGGTATGATATGCTAAAATGGCTATGTCATAATTGTCTCCAAATAATGATTTTTCTGCATGTTCTTAATGCCATTAAAGTAGCGATGCCCAGTAACGTTCTAATTAGTGGTCTAAAAATTGTCATAATAAATCGTGAAATGACTAAAAGCACGTTAATTTTTTTTAAATTTTTATTTATTTATGAAAGTCACAGAGAGAGAGAGAGAGAGGCAGAGACACAGGCAGAGGGAGAAGCAGGCCCCATGCACCAGGAGCCCGACGTGGGACTCGATCCCGGGTCTCCAGGATCACGCCCTGGGCCAAAGGCAGGCACCAAACCGCTGTGCCACCCAGGGATCCCAGCACAACGTTAATTTTTGAAAAAGTGTTTGCCATCTCTGTCACAAAGAAAGGCTGAAATCTCTTGAATGAAAAATCAGTAAAAAGAAATATATGAGTCATAGGTAGTGTTGATGCATGACAACAAGAGGTGTCGGGACAGGGGGAGGGAGGAGGGGGAAGCTCAGTGAGTTGAGCATCAGACTCTTGGTTTTGGTTCAGGTCATGATCTCTGGGGTTGTGGGATTGAGCTCTGCAGTGGATTGTGTGCTCAGTGCTGAGTCTGTTTAGGATTCTCTTCCTCTCTCTCCCTCCCCCTCTGCCCCTTTCCTCCCTGTCTGTCTCGCTCTTTCTCAAATAAATGAATAAGGAAAATCTTAAAAAAAACAGATAAGTAAAAATAAAGCTTAACCACAAGCCCTGCCTCGTAAAACTCATGTTTTATCAGCAAGGCTAGTGGTAGAGTAGGATGGGGGTCATTCAGTGTCATGGTCATTTACAGGGTAGTTATTTTCCTAGTGGTGGGTCCCGTTTTTCTCTGATTCTAAGTAAATTATTAAACTTCACTGTTTCTCCCTCCCCCCTCCCCAAGTAAATAGGAGTCCACGTTTATGTAAGAAACAAAATTATAAAATGTATAAGTAACTTGAGATCAGAATTGCAAGATCAGATTTGCTATCAAAAGGTTTAATATAACATATTTTTACATACTCTTTTTTTTTTTTTTAAGATTTATTTATTTATTTTGAGAGAGTTTCAGTGAGCCAGGGGAGAGGCAGAGGAAGAGAGAGTCTTAAACAGGCTCTGCTCAATCTCACGACCCTAAGATCACCACCTGAGCTGAAACCAAGAGTCAAGGTTCAACCGTCTAGCCACCCAGGTACCCCTGCATACTCTAATTTTTTTTTTTTTTTTTTAAGATTTTGTTTATTTATTTGAGAGCGCACCAGCAGGAGCTGGGGGAAGGCAGAGGGAGAGGGAGAAGCACACTTCACAGGTGGGGCTCCATCCCAGGACTCTGAGATCACCACCTGAGCAGAAACTTAACCAACTGAGCCACTCATTCTTAAAAATGCCCGCATATTCTTAAAAATAGAAGAAAAGAGCCAAAATTGTAGTATTATGGACAGTCTTGAAGAATAAGAAATTAATTATTTGGCTATGACTGAAATTTTTCCCCATAGGTCTTCATTTCTTTTCTCACTGACAAGAATATTCTTAACCTTCTCTCCTTAAAGGGGGTGTGAAGTGTGACTTTCATTCCTAAAGTAGTTCTAACCCCCAGCTTGCTTTTCCTCAGCATTGTGTAACAAATCGTTCACAACTATGGTTGAGTATTCTTCAGGAGAAATATAATCTTGATTCCTCCCTACTAGCCAGCCAAGGAATTTCAAAATCCATGTACTAAGCTAAATTTTTAGATTTATAGCAT
Source organism: Canis aureus (assembly GCF_053574225.1). NCBI lineage: Eukaryota > Metazoa > Chordata > Mammalia > Carnivora > Canidae > Canis > Canis aureus. The sequence continues at coordinate 55,182,981 of NC_135615.1, forward strand.
GGGAATGTTAAGAAAATTCATCTTAAAAATTTTAGTTGCTGGGGATCCCGGAGTGACTCAGTGGTTTAGCACCTGCCTTTGGCCCATGGCATGATCCTTGGGTCCCGGGATCGAGTCCCACATCGGGCTACCTGCATGGAACCTGCTTCTCCCTCTGCCTGTGTCTCTGCTTCTTGCTCTCTCTATCTCTCATGAATAAATAAATAAAATCTTTAAAAAAATAAATTTTTTGCTAAAAGAAAAGTTTTTAACACTCCTAAGTAGTTTTGGGTTTAAGTTGTTTGATTCATCATCTTTCTCCGTGTGTATTTTGAAAGGATTCTTTAAAAAAGGTAATGATGGGGATCCCTGGGTGGCTCAGTGGTTTAGCTCCTGCCTTTGGCGCAGGGCGTGATCCTGGGGTCCCGGGATCCATTCCCGCGTCGGGCTCCCTGCATGGAGCCTGCTTCTCTCTCTGCCTGTGTCTCTGCCTCTCTCCCTCTGTGTGTATCTTTCATGAATAAATAAAGAAAGAAAATCTTAAAAATAAATAGAAATTAAAAAATAAAAAAGGTAATGTTAGAGGGAAATGTAGAGAAAGATCAGCAATTTCTATAGACCAGAAGAACATGAGGTAGGACTCACTGACTTTCCTGCTCTTTTATCCCAGTTTTGTTTTCTTAGATGAATCTGGTAAACAAATCATCCTCCCTGGAAAGCCTGCTTCCCTTTTATGAAAATAGTATTTCCTTTATGGGCTGAAGAGTAATATAATCATGATTTACAAAATATTCATAGCATTAGGATTCTTAGGCTTTATCTTCTCCAAGTCCTAAAGATGCTAGGGATTATTTAGCTATATGCAATGGTTCTTGGTTTGTGAATGTATTAACCAGGACAAGGCAGGTTTACTCTTTGTACAGTTATATGTGGTTAAAATATTGTATTTCTTTGTTTTGCTTCTTTTTTGGTACATAATTTTAATATTCATGTTTCAGTCCTACAAATGAGCTTAAGAAGAATCAGTCTGTTTTATACTGGGAAGATTATTAGTAAAAAAATTAAGTTTGTATTCTATATTCCTTTATATGGCATTTGTCTTTGCCCTGGTCAAGTGGACAAATATGTATATGTACCAACCATGAAGTAAAAAAATAATATGTACTGTGGCAGTCTTAATTTAAAGAACTAGTTTCTGAGGTTTTTATTTAAAATGTTGCAAATATGTCAAATTTTTTTTTTTTGTAGAGTACTTATGTAGGGAATAAATGCAGATAATGTAATGCTTATATGATTTCTTTTTTTCAGGTAACAGACTGGGTAGACCCATCATTTGATGATTTTTCAGAGAGTACGTGCATCTCTATTACTGCCACATCATTAGGTGTGAATAATTCAAGTCACAGAAGGAAAAATGTGCCTTCGAGATTAGAAAGTAGCAGATTTCCAGCTAGAAAAAGAGAAAAGCCATCAGAACACGTTTATGGTCTCGAAAATTCAAAAGAATATCTGTCTGAAAATGAACCATGGGTGGATAAATACAAACCAGAAACTCAGGTACTGTATACAATGCAAACAGGCATACATAATTTAATTTCAGGAGGGAGAAGATTGTACATTTTTAGATTATTACTCATAAAAAGCTTTGAATTAATTAGAAAAAAGATAATTCCTAGTTTTTATTATGTTCTGTTTCTCAGCATTTCTCAAGTTACTTTGAAATTACCATTGGATATTTGTCTTAGATTTAATTTAATCCCAACACAGAATTGATCTGTTAATTTTTTTCTTAAATGTAATATCTTTCCCTATTCACATCCCAAAATGTATTTCAGGATTTCAAAAAATTACATAATTCCAAACCTGCCCCAAAGTCTCATACAATGGTGTCAGCATTAAGAATAGAATTTTTCAATATACAAAAGTGTAATAATAAAGACTGTTTCCCATAGCATGTTGTTTGCTAGTTTTTTCATTTAAAATGTTTGATTTAGATTAATATGTGCTGCTATACCAAAAATCCTTGAGTTAAAATGTTTTATTTTAAACTTGAAATTTTTAGCATGAACTTGCTGTGCATAAAAAGAAAATTGAAGAGGTTGAAACCTGGTTAAAAGCTAAAGTCATAGAAAGGCAACCAAAACAGGTAATTCAATAAGAAATGTGTTTTTAAAATATATAACATGACGTGTGTTTCTCTGATTTACAGGGGGTTGTAAGAAGCTAAGTTTTTTTTTTTTTAAGATTTTATTTATTTATTCATGACAGACACACAGAGAGGGAGAGAGAGAGGCAGAGACACAAGCAGAGGGAGAAGCAGGCTCCATGCAGCGAGCCTGATGTGGAACTCGATCCTGGGTCTCCAGGATCCGGCCCTGGGCTGAAGGCGGCGCTAAACCACTGAGCCACCCCGGCTCCCCGAAGAAGCTAAATTTTTATGGTGATTTTGTTAAGTCCAGATCACCTAAGATAAAAAAAGTTTCTGATTTGCTACTATAAACTTTGCTAAAGACTCAAAATTTTTGAGATATCTCCTTTACTTGTACCTCTTTTTCCTGCTTAAGTCTTATCATCATTATAAAGCATAATATGCCAGTTAGGGTGCTAGTATATTTAGCACATCAGATTATCTTACGCTGAAGCAAGCAGGCAAATTACATATTAGTTTTTGTACTAAATACAGCCTAAAACAGTCATCATTCATTTTAAGGCTGATGTTTTTTGTTTCACTTCCTAATTCTGTGATCACTCTTAGCCTCCAAGCTAGAATATTCTTTCTCTCTCTTATTTTTTTTTTTTAAATTTTTTTTATTTTATTTATGATAGTCATACAGAGAGAGAGAGAGAGAGAGAGAGAGAGAGGCAGAGACACAGGCAGAGGGAGAAGCAGGCTCCATGCACCGGGAGCCTGACGTGGGATTCGATCCTGGGTCTCCAGGATCGCGCCCTGGGCCAAAGGCAGGCGCCAAACTGCTGCGCCACCCAGGGATCCCTCTTTCTCTCTCTTAAACTTAACTTTATTTTGAGATTCTTCAAACATAAAAGAAAATAGAATAATAAATGAATACTATAATGCCCATTATGTACCCATCATTTCCACTCTTAAATATTTCGAAGTATTTATATAAAGTATTTTAAAATACGAATATGTGACATTTCTTTCAGACTTCTGGAAACATTAGTATGCCACTTTTTTCTTTTTTTTTAAGTAAAGCACTTTCATAATCAACTGTACCCTTATTCTAACAAAATTAATTATAATTCCTTGAGGTTACCTAATGTTTATTTCATATTCACATTTCTCCATTTGTCTGCAGAATGTTATATGTAGTATAGATTTATTATATGTAGTATAGTATAGTATAGATTTGTTACAACCAGGATCTAATCAAGGACCACACATTGCATTTGATTGTTAGATTTCTTAGGTCTTCTAAAATCTAGAATGGTCCCCTTTTACCCTCTTTTTCTCTAAGACATTGCCTTACTGAAGAGGCCAGCCCAGGTGACCTGTAGAACTGTCACATTCCAGATTTGTCAGGTTTCCTCTTGATGACTAGCTTGTTCTTCTATCCTGTATTTCCTATAGCCTGGAAATTTGACTCAAGGGTTTGATTAGACTCAAGTTGAACATTTTTGTAAGAATACTTTTAAAATACTATGTATATTTTATATTGTACCATACTATAAAACAGGTTTGGTTTTCCTGCTGTCTTTCATATTAAGTTTGATCACTAAATTAAGAAAATAGAAAACTTCGTCGTGAAATTATTTTCCCTGCTGCCACATAACATATGGGGAGTTAATTTGACAATGTTAAATGTCTGTTTCCCCAGCAGTCTTTCATGTAAGTGTAAGTGCTTTAGCATCCATTTTCAGTCCTTGCTTGAATTCAGTTATTTTGTTAAGATTGTGATGTGGGGGCAGCCCAGGTGGCTCAGCGGTTTAGCGCTGCATTCAGCCCAGGGGGTGATCCTGGAGTCCCGGGATCAAGTCCCACATTGGGCTCCCTGCAGGGAGCCTGCTTCTCCCTCTGCCTGTGTCTCTGCCTCTCTCTCTCTGTGTCTCTCATGAATAAATAAAATCTTAAAAAAAAAAAAAAGATTGTGATGTGGCTTTTTTTTTTTTTTTTTTTTTAAGATTCTATTTATTTGGGCAGCCCTGGGTGGCTCTGTGGTTTCGCGCTGCCTTCAGTCCAGGGTGTGATCCAGGAGACCTGGGATCGAGTCCCATGTTGGGCTCCCTGCATGGAGCCTGCTTCTCCCTCTGCCTGTGTCTGTGACACTCTCTCTCTCTCTCTCTGTGTGTGTCTCTCGTGAATAAATAAGTAAAATCTTAAAAAAAAAAATTCTATTTATTTGAGAGCCAGTGAGCATAAATGGTGGGGAGGGGGACAGAGGGAGAAGCCAACTCTGCTGAGTTAGGGAGCCCAACTCAGAACTTGATCCCATGACCCCAGGATCATTACTTGAGCAAAGGCAGATTCCTTTTTTTTTTTTTTTTTTTTTTCAAAGGCAGATTCTTAACTGACTGGGCCACCCAGGCGCCCTGTGAAATGGTGATTTTTAAATTTTACTATTCTGTAATTGTTTTTTTTTTTTTTTTTTTCTATTCTGTAATTGTTAGCTGGCATCTATCTTTTTCTTTTCCCTTCCCTTCCCTTCCTTTTCTTTTTTCTTTTTTCTTTCTTTTCTTTTCTTTTCTTTTCTTTTTTTTCTTTTCTTTATTTTTCTTTTCTTTTCTTCTCTTTTCTTTTCTTTTCTTTTCTTTTCTTTTCTTTTCTTTTCTTTTCTTTTCTTTCTTTCAAGATTTTATGTATTTATTCATGAGAGACACAGGCAGAGGGAGAAGCAGGCTCCATGCAGGGAGCCCGACGTGGGACTCGATCCCGGGTCTCCAGGACCACACCCCGGGCTGAAGGCGGCGCTAAACCACTGAGCCACCTGGGCTGCCCATCTGGCATTTTTTTTTTCTTTCTTTTTTGGCATTTTTCTATGAAGAATAGTTTGCCATCACTAACGGGCTAGTTACCTTTAAATACAGTTCCAAATGGAAACACAGGATAGATTTTAATTCATTGCCTTTAATTTTCAACTTTGACATGAAGGAGTTAGTGTTTTAGTTGCCTTTCATGTTAACAGACCTTTCTCTTTTTTAAATCGAGGTATTTTTCTGTCTGGTCTGTGGATTTAACCATTTGGTTTAGGGTTTAGATAATGTATTTAAGGTTGATTTGCAGTGTCAGCATTGGTATCCCTCCACTGGCTCATAAAAATCTCCCTTCTGTGAGTAGATTCTTGGGCAATTTCCCTGATGCACTTACATCCAGGCATTTTCTTAGCTCAGCTAATATTTTTATAATTTCAGTGTTCACTATGTTTTCTTACTTGCCAGTACCTTTTAAGTATAAACATTATCATGTTCTAAATCTATACATGTTATGGGATCCCTGGGTGGCGCAGCGGTTTGGCGCCTGCCTTTGGCCCAGGGCGCGATCTTGGAGACCCGAGATCGAATCCCACGTCGGGCTCCCGGTGCATGGAGCCTGCTTCTCCCTCTGCCTGTGTCTCTGCCTCTCTCTCTCTCACTGTGTGCCTATCATAAATTAAAAAAAAAATAAATAAATAAATCTATACATGTTACTGTTAATATTCTAATAAACTTAGGTGTGTGTGTATATGTTGGTATTTGGGAAAATATTTCTTCTACGGTTTTAAAAGCTTTCTTCCTCTAAGAATTTGGAATCTCATCAATCATATACTCTTTTTTATATAAAAATTCAATGATGTCAGTAATCTTAAGACATTTTATTCAAAAACATGTTTGATAACTTCAAGAATTTTCTTTGGGAAGCTAAAATTATTTTTTCTTAAATGTATTGTAAGTAAAAAAAAATGTAAGTACTTAAAATATTCGCTGAATTTAATTATTCAGGGAAACATCTTTCAAAATATAGTAAAACTATTATAATTTGATGGAAATGTACAGCATAAGGGATACAGTCAATATTGCAAGTGACTGTGTGGTGATACATGGTCCAGACTTACCACGATAATCATACTATAACACATAAAACTATCGAATCACTATGATGTACATTTGAAACTATCAGGTTGCTATATGTTATTTATATTTCACTTTAAAAAAATGAGGAAACTTAAAAAAAGGAAACTATTATAATGTAGATGATAGAAACATTAACAAAAGTCTTCATGTTTTAGTGTTGTGATAGACTATCTCCCACTTCTCTTACTGGAAGCAAAACTTACTATGTGGCTGTACTCACTATGTCAGAAAACAAGATGCTTCACTCTGTTATCTAAGAAACATATGTGGGTGTGCAGGCTTGATCTTCATCTTTTTTTTAAATAAAAGACTACTGCTTGAAAGTAGTCAGTTATCATTATTTACATTAGGTGTGTCCTGTAAAGTTACAAGAAACAATAAGCAAAGAGTGAATCATAGTTCCTAGGAGAAATAAGGAGTAAGGTTCCTACCAATATTTCTCTGTCCACATTTACCTCAAGTCATCAAAATATAAACTTGTTGGGCAGCCCCGGTGGCATAGCGGTTTGGCGCCGCCTGCAGCCCAGAGCGTGATCCTGGAGATCCAGGATCAAGTCCCACGTCGGGCTCCCTGCATGGAGCCTGCTTCTCCCTCTGCCTGTGTCTCTGCCTCTCTCTCTCCAGCTCTGTGTCTCTCATGAGTAAATAAAATAAAATCTTTAAAAAAAAAAAATTTATATATATATATATATATATATATATATATATATATATATAAAAACTTGTTTTATATTTGTTTTTAAAGAAACCATATTTGATATATATTATTGAATCATTAGTCATGGCCGGTATCACTATGACTCATGCACTCATACATTTTAAAAAGTGAGACTGGTTCTCTTCTGGGGCCAAGTACTAGGGCACTTATTTATAAGTTAGTAAAGGTAAACAGTTGAGCAAGGATTTCCTCACCAGAGAATGTAGGAAATCTTCTGATATTTTTTTAGCTTTAACTTTTTGTTTTTTAAACTTTAACTTTTTTTTAAGAGATTTTATTTATTCATGACAGACACACACAAAGAGAGAGAGGCAGAGACAGGCAGAGGGAAAGGCAGGCTCCATGCAGGGAGCCCGATGTGGGACTCGATTCCAGGTCTCCAGGATCATACCCCGGGCTGAATGTAGCGCCAAACCGCTGGGCCATCGGGGCTGCTCAAACTTTAACTTTTTTATGTGATTTATTATACAAGGAGATACTATTGTGACCTATAACCTATATAGTCTCTTGGAGTTCTAGCTCTGTAAAGTATGTTTCTTAATATACATTTCTTAAAGAATCATATTCTAACATCCTCCTGTAAGAATATTATACTTGTTTAGTACTAATGCATATAATCCAAAGAGATCAGGACTCCTGGTTGGCTCAGTGGTTGAGTGTCTGCCTTTGGTTCAGGGCGTGATCAAGTCCTGCATCGGGATACCCGTGGGGAGCCTGCCTCTCCTTCTGCCTGTGTCTCTGCCTCTCTCTCTGCCTCTCATGAATAAATAAAACCTTAAAAAAGAAATTCCAAAGAGATCTGTATTAAGGTAGAATTTTGAGTTCAGGTAACGTCTATAAATACTTTATTCAGACATTACTTCCTTAATATAGCTGAAGTTTAGTTGTTTTGTCTAAGTAGTCCTTGGGAGGGACATAATATAAGAATTGAAGAATTATCAGCAGCTATGCTTAAAGTTTAGGAAATAAGATTATCCTGTTTTATCTAACGCTGGTATAATCCAGCTAACATCAGTGAAATATTAGGATATACCAGAGATTAAGTGAATATTTATAGAAGTAACTAGTATTTGAAAGAAAATTCAAACATAATAGTCTAGCATTCCAGTTACTTTGAATTTTGATTAATGTTTGTATTTGGTTTTAGGGTGGATCTATTTTATTAATAACAGGTCCTCCTGGATGTGGGAAAACGACAACTGTAAAAATACTATCAAAAGAGCATGGTATTCAAGTACAAGAGTGGAGTAATCCAATTTTACCAGACTTCCAAAAAGATGATTTCAAGGAGATATTTAATCCTGGTAAGGTTTGCTATGAAGGTAGTGGAAATAGTGGGAAAAGTATGTTTAAAGGTTTGAGACTCCCCATCTATATTCTTGAGATTCCTAAGATCCTTTTTTTTTCCCTAAGATCCTTTTGGGTATATGTTTTTATGAGGAAAATCCATGTTGTCACTCCTTTGCTAGATTGGCTTCTGCCCACTATCAATAGCTTCAGAAAATAGGAATAGCAGTCAAATGAAGCCATATGAGAGCATTTTCTTTCATACTTACCCATTTCAGAGAAAAAATTTCAGGAGAAGAGGGGAAGCTTTCTTCCAGTAGAGGAGAATGGGATTCTTTGAGAATTAAGTCTGACATTGATTCATTGTCAGCATACTCATTTGGAGTATCTTCATTGTGTAGGCAAAAACATATAAATGTTGTTACCAGTTGTGTGACTATTATATTGACAGCTGTTTCATGAAGTCAGTTAATTCTATATTATATTCATTGGTATAGAAAATTCATTGTCCATGATGACTCTTGTCTTTTGAAATGAATATCCTATTTTAAATTTCTGCAGTTTTGCCTAAATAGAAAAAATCTACACTGTTGTGAGCTCCTTCAGGTATATGCGAATATGTTTAGAAACATGTGTTTACATACATATGTGTAATATGTATACATAATTTGTTGAAAGTGTTAAATATGTTTTTTTTGTTTTGTTTTGTTTTCAGAATCAAGCTTCCATGTATTTCCCTACCAATCTCAGATAGCAGTTTTTAAGGAGTTTCTACTTAGAGCAACAAAATATAACAAACTACAAATGCTTGGAGATGATCTAAGAACTGATAAGAGGATAATTCTGGTTGAAGTATGGACAAATTTTGAGATCCTGCTGTAGCTATTGAGTAAATAATTGCAAGCTATATCTTACCGATAGTAGCATTAACTTTCTCCCTAGGATTAATGGTAGTAAAATATAACATGAAGGCTCCCTGATAGCAGAAACCTCAGGTCTTTTTCAGTAAACATGAATAGAGTGGCTATAGATTAATGAACTTTAAAACTATAATGGCTTAAGTGTAGAAAAGCAATAATTTGGATGTCTTAGTGAAAATACTGTAACTAGTAGTGACCCTAAGAAATTTGATCTGAAAATTGGGTTTCCCATTGATGCATTTTATTGTTTAAGGTACCTACTTTTTCACATTTTCCTTAATTTCTATAAAAGTTTTAGTTATAGTACATTGAATAGGAAACATTTTTTCCCTTAATTTGGTAAATATGAATCTTGTATAAATTCACACAAGGAACAGCCCGGTGGCTCAGCGGTTTAGCACCGCCTTCAGCCCAGGGCCTAATCCTGGAGACCCAGGGTTGAGTCCCACATTGGGCTCCCTGCATGGAGCCTGCTTCTCTCTCTGCCTGTGACTCTGCTCCCCCGCCCCCCGCTCTGAATAAATAAATAAAATCTTTTTTTTTTTAAGATTTTATTTATTTATTCATAGACACAGCGAGAGAGAGAGAGAGAGAGAGGCAGAGACACAGGCCGAGGGAGAAGCAGGCTCCATGCAGGGAACCCGATGTGGGACTCGATCCCCGGTCTCCAGGATCACACCCCGGGCTGTAGGTGGCGCTGAACCACAGCGCCACCAGGGTTGCCCTAAATAAATAAAATCTTAAAAAAAAAAAAAAAATTCACACAAGAATAGGGACACCCGGGTGGCTCAGTGGTTGAGTGTCTGCCTTTGGCCCAGGGCATGATCCTGGAGTGCTGAGAATGAGTCCCACATCAGGCTCCCTGCATGGAACCTGTTTCTGGTCCCTCTGTCTGTGTTTCTGCCTCTCTCTCTCTGTGTCTCTCATGAATAAATAAATAAAATCTTTAAAAAAGTTTTTTTTTTCCACAAAATAATAGAACTAATACTTACTATTTTTTAATAGGATTTACCTAACCAGTTTTACCGAGATTCTCATACTTTACATGAAATTCTCAGGTGAGTTTCCGTGAAGTCTCCTCAAACGTTGAATTAAATGGCAATAGTTTATAGTTCAACATTGCTGTATTTTATTTTAGGAGATATGTGCACACTGGTCGATGTCCTCTAATATTTATAATTTCTGACAGTCTCAGTGGAGATAATAATCAAAGGTTACTGTTTCCCAAAGAAATTCAGGAAGAGTGTGCTATAGCAAACATTAGGTAAGAGTAAACTTCTGCTTGTAGTGTTCATACATTGTATTTTTAAAATAATCATGTAACCACTACCTTTCTTCATAAAACTTTTGACAGTTTTAACCCTGTGGCACCAACAATTATGATGAAATTTCTTAATCGAATAGTGACAATGGAAGCTAACAAGGTAAGCCTCTTAAGAAACTAATTTGAATCTTATATTGTAATTTTATTTATTTATTTTAAAGATTTTATTTATTTATTAGAAACAGAGGCAGAGACACAGGCAGAGGGAGAAGCAAGCTCCATGCAGGGAGCCTGACATGGGACTTGATCCCAGGCCTCTAGGATCACACCCTGGGCCAAAGGTGGCACCAAACCGCTGAGCCATCGGGCCGCCCCTTATATTGTAACTTTAGAAAGCCACACTTGCAGAGTTAGAAACATATATTATTTCACTTTTTAGAATTAAAATACTTGATTATATTCAACAGGCCTGTCATTCTAGAAAAGGCAGGAAATATTGATTTTAAAAATCCTTACCCTTTCTCTATTAAACCTAGCTTTGAAAAAAAAAAAAAAAACCTAGCTTTGTCTTTCACATTGAGATAAATTTGTCTTTGCTTGACTTTAGTGCTCTAAATTGTGTCTACTATCAAGAAAATGTTTCCTGGCATCTAGGTACCTCATCAACAGTCCTACTCTACTTTTATCCTATTGTCAGGTTTTTTTATTGTGGTAAAAAAAACATACATAAAATTTACCATCTTAACCATTTATTTTCTGATGTTGTGGAGATATACTTATCATATAAGTTTAAAGTGTACAGCATATTGATTTGATATACTTACATATTGCACAATGATTACCACTGTGGCATTACACAACACCTCCATCACTTAATGTAATTACCATTTCTTTTTTGTGGTGCGAAGATCTACACTCTTAACAGTATTATTTAATATTTAATAATACAGTATTACCAACTATACCATCTTAATTATTTTTTAAGTGTACAGTTCAGTGTTCTATATATTAACATTGTTGTAAAACAGCTGTTGTCTTATTTATTTATTTACTTACTTAATTACTTACTTATTTAATTTAAGGAGAAGCAGGTTCCACACAGGGAGCCCGATATGAGACTCGATCCTGGGACCCCAGGTTTATGCCCTGAGCCAAAGTCAGGTGCTCTATAGCTAAGCCACCCAGGTGTCCCGCTGTTGTTGTCATTTTTATTTATTTATTTTTTTTATTTTTTATTTTTTTTTATTTTTTATTTTTTATTTATTTATTTTTTATTTTTTTATGTTGTCATTTTTAGTGCATCATTTTTTTTTAAAGGTTTTATTTATTTATTAATAGGCACAGAGAGAGAGAGAGGCAGAGACACAGACAGAGGGAGAAGCAGACTCCATGCAGGGAGCCCGATGTGGGACTCGATCCCAGGTCTCCAGGATCACACTCCAGGCTGCAGGCGGCGCCAAACCGCTGCGCCACCAGGGCTGCCCTTCTGTCTTTCAAATAATGATGGAACTTCTCCCAGCAGCATGGTTCTAGGGGGCCCTACTGCTACAAATCGACTAGATGTTACATGAAACGGAATTTTTTTTTTTTTTTTTTTGCACCCCTCAGATAGTAACTGAAGGAAATCTCCAAGGGAGTGGTTACTTTGAGGATTAAACAAAATTATGTTATGTACAACACTTAGTGGAGTAAATAAAAACTATTAATAGTAAAAAATTAGAAACAAATGGAGTCCAGTAATAGAAGAAGCAATTATTATGGTGCGGTATTATATCATTAGTGTTGTGAGAATATTTAGTAACGTGAGAAAATACAGTTTAATGTCAAAAAATAACAAGATGCAGGGGTGCCTGGCTGGCTCATTTGAAGATCATACAACTCTTGAACTCGGGGTCTTGAGTTGGAGCCACCACGTTGAGTGTAGAGATTACTTTAAATAAGTAAGGGCAGCCCCGGTGGCTCAGCGGTTTACCTGGGCTTCAGTCCAGGGCCTGATCCTGGAGACCTGGGATCGAGTCCCACATCGGGCTTCCTGCATGCAGCCTGCTTCACCCTCTGCCTGTATTTCTGCCTCTCTCTCTCTATCTCTCATGAATAAATAAATAAATAAATAAAATCTTAAAAAATAAAAAGACCTAGAAACTAGTTTTTTCAAGCTTTAATCTTTCATTTTAGAATGGAGGAAATACTATTGTCCCTGATAAAACTTCTCTGGAGTTGCTCTGTCAAGGATGTTCTGGTGATATCAGAAGTGCAATAAATAGCCTCCAGTTTTCTTCTTCGAAAGGTAACTGAAAGATAAATTTTTACAGCATTATTTGGGTAACTAACTTCCTCTTAATTGTTTGTGAAATGAAAATAAACCATTTTAACTTTTAATTAATATATATCTCCATCTACTGTTTGTTTTGAGACTTCTATAAAATCATGTATGTACTCATGCATACACGCACCCCTGTTAACATGTCATTGTATGTATCTGTATACCTGAGACAAAACCTGATGGTTTTGCTACTTTACTTTTTAAAGTTAATTTGGAGGGCAGCCCGGGTAGCTCAGCGGTTTAGCGCCGCCTTCAGCACAGGGTGTGATCCTGGAGACCCAGGATCGAGTCCCACGTCAGGCTCCCTGCATGGAGTCTCCTTCTCCCTCTGCCTCTCTCTCTCATTCTCTCTCTCTCTCTCTCTCTCTGTGTCTCATGAATAAATAAAAATTTTTTTTAAAAGTTAATTTAGATGAGACTTCTTGGGTGAAAATCCTCTGTCATTTACTGGTGATTAATCTTGCAAATGACAATCATTTTGTGTCTGCATATTCTCATCTTTTGTATGAGAACCTCTCTTAGAGTTGTGTGAAAAGTGAATGTGTATTCCAGTGGTTGATATAGATTAAGGAATGGGAAAAAAAAAAAGGAGTCAATAAATGGTCAGCTATTAATGAATTTTATTTTTTTATTTTTTTATTTATTTATTTTTTTTTTTTATTTTTTTTTTTAAAGATTTTATTTATTTATTCATGAGCAACACAGCAGAGAGGAGAGACAGAAAGAGGCAGAGACACAGGCAGAGGGAGAAGCAGGCTCCATGCAGGGAGCCCGACGTGGGACTCGATCCCAGGTCTCCAGGATCAGGCCCTGGGCTGAAGGCGGCGCTAAACCCCTGAGCCACCCGGGCTGCCCTGAATTTTATTTTTTTAAAGATTTTTTTATTCATGAGAGACACACAGAGAGAGGCAGAGACACAGGCAGAGGGAAAAGCAGGCCCCATGCAGGGAGCCCATTGTGGGACTCCATCCCAAGTCTCCAGGATCACGCCCCGGGCTGCAGGGGGGCACCAAACTGCTGTACCACTGGGGCTGCCCTGTTAATGAATTTTAATAAGTATTGTGCTAAGGGGCTCCTCGGTGGCTCAGTAGGTTAAGCATCCAACTCTTCAGCTCAGGTTGTGATTTCAGGGTTGTGAGATCAAGCCCCAGGTGGGGCTCTACACTGGACATGGAGCCTGCTTAAGGTTCTCTCTCTCCCTCTCACCGTCCCTGCTTTGTGCACGTGGGCATGCTCTCTCTCCAAAATAAATACATTTTTTAAAAAATATATGGTATTGTGTGTAGGTAGGTTTGCTTTTTATTTATTTTTAATTTATATATGATAAATTTAGCAAATTGATTTACCTTTATTGTAAAAAAGGGTGCAGTATCATGCCGTATAGAGATAGCATAGAGGCTCCTTAGTGGCTCAGTTGGTTAAGTGTCTGACTCTTTTGTTTTTATTCATGAGATAGACAGAGAGAGAGAGAGAGGCAGAGACACAGGCAGAGGGAGAAACAGGCTCCATGCAGGGAGCCCGACATGGGACTCGATCCTGAGTCTCCAAGATCACACCCCGGGCTGAAGGCGGCGCTAAACCACTGAGCCATCTGGGCTGCCCCAGTGTCTGACTCTTGATCTTAGTTCAGGTCTTGATCTCAGGGTCCTGAGTTCAAGCCCTGTGTTAGGCTCCACATTGGGCATGGAACCTACTTAAAAACAAAAGGGAACCTGAGTGGCTCAGTAGCTTGAGTGACCAACTCCTGGTCTTGGCTCAGGTCATGATCCTCTGGGTCATGGAATGGAGCCTCATGTGGGGCTTGGCACTCAGGGAGTCTGCTTGACGATTCTCTCCCTCTGCCCCCTCCCCCCACTCGCATGCTTGCATGCTTTCTCACTCGCTCTCTCAAATAAATCTTTAAAAAGTATATATAGAGAGATAGCACATGGTTTCTTGAACATTGTCCTCATCAGAAAACATTTAACCAAGCACCTTACTTGATATTTCACACTGAAGAATTGACCTTGAAAAATTAAAAGCCATCTTTGGAGCTCTCAAAATCTATTTGAAATCCTAGTATCTACCTACAAGTGAAACTTGTTTGTTTAGGTTACATCTTTCCTTTTCAAAATAACTGAGAGAAAAGTAAATAGGCAGCATAATACAACTGAAACTGGAATTCTCATTCAGGCACATAAATGTAAGTGGTGTTTAGTTCACTATTGGAATTATGGGTTGAGAAGTCTGAAGTAAGCCAATTTACAGTCCTAACTACCATTTATAATGTTATTATTCTGAGCTCAGAAATTTTGAAGGGAAGAAAATATTTTCTGAGTGGGTCAGGAACTGTATTTGCAATCATATATTTTCCCATTTAATTCTTGACCAGCTTAATGAGATAGACAATAAGAAAAATAAAACCCAGATCCTATGTTCTGTCTGCTCTTCCAGGTTACTTAAGTGATGCATTCTGGGTTTTGAAGGGTAGATTTACGAATGAAATGTCAAAACAGATCTATTCATAAATTGAAGACTGCCCAAATGAGTAGAGAGGTAATACAGAATAGCTGTTGAACATGCACTACAGAACTGTACGGCCTGGATTCAAATCACTCACTAGCTGATGATCTTGAGGCAGTTACTTAATCCCTTTATATCTCCTATCTTTAATGTGCGTAATAATAGTTCTCCCCTAATCAAGTTGTTTTAAGGATTTAATTGGCTAATACATATCATGCACCAAAAACAGTTCCTTGCACAAGCAGTACCATGAGAAATCAAAATGATAGGCCTGTATTAGAGAATATATCATTTCTATGTGTGAAACTTTGAAATCTATGTTGTGAGAGATTATATTCCATTTTAATAGCATAGCAACTCAAAGCCAACTCTTACTCAGTTCACATACTTTATAATTACCATTTATTAGAAAAATATATTTTAACTAAAATACTTAGTGTTACTGTATATAAAATATTGTCAGTTTTTTCATATTTTAATTTTATTTTCAATATTGTCTCTTGGGTGTATATTATTTAGGAGCAAACAGTTTATGGCCAAGGAAGAAAGGAATATCTTCAATAAAATCAGATGCTGTGCTGTCAAAATCAAAACGAAGAAAAAAAACTGATACGATTTTTGAAAACCAAGAAGTCCAAGCTATTGGTGGCAAAGATGTTTCTCTCTTTCTCTTCAGAGCATTGGGGAAAATATTATATTGTAAAAGTAAGAGAATCCTATATGGTTTTTTTTTAATCTGTTAGTCTTACAACTGACATTAAATACCAATTTTTGAAAATGTCACTTATTTGGCAGGTAGGGCTAGGTCTGACACTGTTGGGCAAGGGCTAAGACAGAGCAGGTGAATGTATTTAGAGTATTTTTGGACTATGGACAGGATTAAATCTAAAAGCTGTAGACTCAATCCCTGACTGTAAATCTTTAAAAAGATAGTTTGCTGCAGGTAAGACATCAGGTTCTCTAGAATTTTAGCAACAATTGGTGGTAGTCCAAAGCACCCTTAGAACTGAACTCTGGACACAGGACCCTAGGCAAATTGCCAGGTAGCTTCAGGCTACTTTGTATCTCTTTACATTTCTCTTCACTATTGGCTCTGTCCCCCAACCTCCTGTTTCCCTCCTGTCTTTAATGCCTGCTTCACCTCAGTCCTTCCACCTGGATCACTGATGTCTAAGCTTCCAAATTGTTTCTCCTTTCAATAAAATCCCAAACTGGTTTTTTTATGTGGAAAATAACAGTTCTCAGGATGCCTGGGTGGCTCAATGGTTGAGCGTCTGCCTGTGGCTCAGGGCATGATCCCAGAGTTCTGGGATCGAGTCCTGCATCGGGCTCCCCGCAGGGAGCCTGCTTCTCCCTCTACCTGTGTCTCTGCCTCTCTCTCTCTGTAGAGTCTCTCATGAATAAATAAATAAAATCTTAAAAAAAAAAAAATTGTTCTCTATCTGCAGATCCTGAAGGAAGAGAATTAGGATTGGGGTGGTGGGGTCAGACATGCTTTTGTATCGATTGAAACAATTCATACAAAATTTTGAAGGAAACTATTGCCATAGTTGGGAATCGTTTTACCTGTTACAGCACTGAATAAATAATCATAATGGACCATTGAGAAAAGTTCTATGTGTACAATGTCCTTGATTTTCTCCCAGGTAGTTTTTCATACCTCTTGTAGAATAGCTGCTTTCCTGGGTCACAAATAGTATGTGAACCAAGCATTCACTGAAGTTTCATGTTTATCACACTTGTTATTATCTGAGACTATTTTCTGGTTGCCAAAAACCCACTTGTTCTAAATGACTGTTTTTAATCTTCCTATAAAACTCTGGGTGCCTCCTATACCCATTTTCCATATTCTCATCTTCCTTGCCTCTTTGTCCTCTATTGTCTCTCTGTATTTCTGCTTCATTGTCTCTTCACTGCAGGCATCCTTCTTGTTTTAGGCTAATATTTCTCAGTTTCTTCTTTCCAGATGGTTGAAAATTTGGGATTTCTATATGGAAAACTTCATGCCACCCGAACCGAATGAAACAGGCATCACTTAGGTGAAAGTGAAGACATACCCCTGTCCTTGGATCCTCTTACCTCTGAATAGCCTCAGTGGCTATTCCCACCAATTATTTTCCTTCTACTCTTTGTTTTCCTTCTCAACATTCATTATAACTTCTTGTATCAGGGAACAGGGTTCCTGTTCTCTCATGCAGAAAGCAATCTCAGCCTACATAGTAGAGAAAACAGTAAAGATTTTTATATTGAGACTGAGGATCAAAGAAGAAAGCAGCTCAGAGCTGAAAAGGTGAAATGCTGCAGAGCACTTTGAGAATTGGAATATTTAGTTTAATAATCCAGGCATCAGAATTCTAATTTGAGTTAATAGTGATAATGAGGCAACTCACTGTATATATAGTGTAGCAAGGCACGGTAATAGTGAAGCAACTCACATAAGCCTCCAGTTACTTTGTTTTTTTAACATCTTAGTGTGTTTGGTATTATGTGCCTAAAGTGCTGAAAAAAATCTTCATATGGGTGGTTCTATGTAACTATAGGGTGGTGTTATTTTTAGTAATTCTAGAAATTTTTTTACAGGAGCATCTTTAACAGAATTAGATTCCCCTCGATTGCCTTCACATTTATCAGAGCATGAGCGAGATACCTTACTTGTTCAACCTGAGGTACAGTCTTTAATAACATTTAGTACTTCGTAGAGGATATATATTATTTACATTTGTGGCTATATACATTTAACCCCTACATTTTTAGCTAACTTATATGTTTATGCTTCTTTTTATAGGAAGTGGTAGAAATGTCACACATGCAAGGAGAGTTATTTAATTTATATCTTCACCAAAACTACATAGATTTCTTCGTGGAAGTAGATGATCTTGTGAGAGCCAGTGACTTTCTGAGTTTTGCAGATATCCTCAGCGGTGACTGGAATGTAAGACCATTTGAATTAACTGTTTTTGGTTATGAATGTTTCCTCAGATTTGAGAAAGTTTGCTTTTATTTCTCATTATTTGACATCTTACATAACATAATAATGAAATTAATTCATCCATCCCAGTGTTTGACAGTGGTCAATTTGACTTTCTTGGTGATAACACCAATCTTTTTTTTTTTTTTTTTTTTTAAGATTTTATTTATTTATTCATAGAGACACACAGGCAGAGGGAGAAGCAGGCTCCATGCAGGGAACCCAACGTGGGACTCGATCCCGGGTCTCTAGGATCACACCCCAGGCTGCAGGCGGCGCTAAACCGCTGCGCCACCAGGGCTGCCCCACACCAATCTTTTCTAAAGTTATTTTCTGATTATAAAATTAACATATAGATTCAGAAATTTTGACAACCATTGGAAAGTAGAGGGAGAAGAAATATGCTTTTTATACTTTTACTTTTTAAATAATTTTTTTACAAATTTGAAATAATTCACTATAAAATTTGTGTTATTTCTTAACATTTTAGCACTGCTCTGATCAATGCAATAGCTACTAGCCACATATGACTATTTATATTAGGTTAAATTTAATTTTAAAGTTCAGTTTCTCAGTCACATTGGCCACATTTCCAGCATTTGATAGCTACCTGTGGCTAGCAACTACTGTGTTGAATAGCTACTGTGAATAGTTTATTAAATAACAAATATTTCTGTTATAGAAAGTTCTTTTGCATAACACTGTTTTGATAATGTTTCTGTGTTATAAATATTGAAATAGCATTAACAATTAAAATTAGGAAAGATATAATAAAAAACATGTATGATATGGTTTATTATATTTAGAGTTTCATTATTCAGCAGTTGCATTTAATTCTTCTTGTATTCTTTTTTACTTTGAAATTTTCTAACCTATAGACAAATTGAAAGAATAGTATGATGAATGTTTATATACTCTTAGCTTTTGCTCACCAGTTTTTCACATTTTACCACATTTGCATAACCTCTTTGCGTTTACACACTTGTTTTGGCTCAGTAGTTGGGAAAATATTGCAAACATCAGATCACTTAATGCTTAAGCATATATAAGGACATTGCCCTTTTTACAACCACATAGCATTTATCACACTTAAGAAAAATAACATTCATTAAGTAATATACGGTCCTTATTCTGACTTCTTTAATTGTCTCAAAAATGTATTTTAAGGGGCACCTAGCTAGCTCAGTCAGTAGAACATGCAACTCTTGATCTTTGGGGTTGTAAGTTTGTGCCCCACATTGGATGTAGGGATTACTTAAAATATTAACTTGATCTTGGCCAAAAGGCTGAGAAGCAATAAAAAATAAAGTCTTGGGATCCCTGGGTGGCGCAGCGGTTTAGCGCCTGTCTTTGGCCCAGGGCGTGATCCTGGAGACCCGGGATCGAATCCCACGTCGGGCTCCCAGTGCATGGTGCCTGCTTCTCCCTCTGCCTGTGTCTCTGCCTCTCTCTCTCTCTCTGTGACTATCATAAATAAATAAAAAATTTTAAAAAAAAAGTCTTTAAAAAAAATGTATTTCAGGCAGCCCCAGTGGCGCAGTGGTTTGGTGCCGCCTTCAGCCCGGGGTGGGATCCTGGAGACCCGGGATCAAGTCCCACGTCAGGCTACCGGCATGGAGCCTGCTTCTCCTTCTGCCTGTGCTTCTCTCTCTCTCTCATAAATAAATAAAATCTTAAAAAAAAAAAAAAAATATATATATATATATATATATATATATATATATATTTCAAGTTGTTTTCACCATCCACATTCAAAATCCAGCCAGAGTTCAAAAGATGCTACACAATTGATTGTTGTGGTTCAATTGAATTTGATTTAGGTAATTTTATAGCATATTATTTTTAGGGGTGTGGTAATACTAGAAAAAGGAAACATACACAAGGGGTATCTGGGTGCTTGGTTGGTTGAGCATCCAACTCTTGGTTTCAGCTTGAATTTGATCTCATGGGTTACCGGGAACCCTGCATCTGGCCTGCAGTTGGCAAAGAGTCTGGATTCTCTCCCTCCACTCCTCCCCCTACCCACGTGTGTGTGTGTGTGCTGTCTCTCTAAAATAATTTTTTTTAAAGTGAACATAAGTAAATATGATTAGCGGTTCTTTGACATCAGCAATACCAATTGTAAATCTCTTATTTTCTTTATTTTACACTTTGTCTCCTTTTTTAGACACGTTCTTTACTCAGGCAATATAGTACATCCATAGCTACGAGAGGTGTGATACATTCCAACAAGGCCCGAGGATTTGCTCATTGCCAAGGAGGAGGATCAAGTTTTCGACCCTTGCACAAACCCCAGTGGTTTATCATAAATAAAAAGGTAAAAAAAGAATTATATACTTTTCCTTTTTAAAGATTTTTTATTTATTTATTCATGAGAGACACAGAAAGAGAGGCAGAGACACAGGCAGAGGGAGAAGCAGGCTCCTTGCAGGGCGCCCAATATGGGACTCAGTCCCTGGACCCTGGGATCATGCCCCAAGCCGAAGGCAGATGCTCAACCACTGAGCCACCCAGGCATCCTGAGTTACATAACTTTTAATAGGTGAACTTCATGGTATGTGAGTACATCTCAGTAAAGTCATTTTTTTTTTAAGTTTTGAAAAAGTGTTTTTTTATTAGTAAGAAATAGTTGCTAACACCCACAATTTTCTTAGAATTATAGTAAGACATATAAAGGACACTCTTCTTAAATGCCTCATTATTAAGGAAAAAAACACTCAAAATTTGCAAGCACATTATTTATTGGTTGACTGTTACTGAGTTCATACTATCATTATAATGATCTTTTAGTTTTTTTTTTGTTTTTTTTTGTTTTTATTTATTTATGATAGTTACACAGAGAGAGAGAGAGAGAGGCGCAGAGACACAGGCAGAGGGAGAAGCAGGCTCCATGCACCGGGAGCCCAACGTGGGATTCGATCCCGGGTCTCCAGGATCGCGCCCGGGGCCAAAGGCAGGCGCCAAACCGCTGCGCCACCCAGGGATCCCTGATCTTTTAGTTTTAGTTGAAAATAGGGCACCTGGCTGGCTCAGTTGGAAGAGCATGTGATTCTTGATCTCAGGGTCTTGAATCAAGAATCAAGTCCCTGGGATCCCTGGGTGGCGCAGCAGTTTGGCGCCTGCCTTTGGCCCAGGGCGCGATCCTGGAGACCCGGGATCGAATCCCACGTCAGGCTCCTGGTGCATGGAGCCTGCTTCTCCCTCTGCCTGTGTCTCTGCCTCTCTCTCTCTCTCTCTCTCTCTCTGTATGTGACTATCATAAATAAATAAAAAATTAAAAAAAAAAAAAAAAAAGAATCAAGTCCCCATTGGGTGTAGAGATTCCTTTTTTTTTTTTTTTTTTTTTTTTTTTACAAAAGAAAGAAAAAATAAATCCTTGCTTTACCTCTAACCATCTGGACAGGATATTTATCTAATGTGCACTTAGTTTCCACAGCTTTAAATGTGGAGGATTGGATTAAAAATTTAAAAAGTAGCTGGCCCCAAAGTTGAATACTGCACACAGGAAGGTGTTTTTTTCATAAATTGTCAGTCTTTAAAAAATAAGTATAATAATTCAGATATGGATTTCTAGCTCAGAATTCCTGGACTCTCCTGAAAATAATGCAAAGTAAGGCAGCACTGGTCTGTATTTTTCATGGCGGCAATCTGATGAAGCCAAGTAGCATCTGTCCCTTGAAGGTGGGAGTGGTGGGTACTCCCCTCCCCAGCTGTCTCACTGGACTGATTTATATATGTGCCTGTCGCCTCCAGCATCTGAATTTGTGGCCCCTGAACTACATCATCTCTAACATGTCTTCCAAGTCATAAATCATACAGTTAAATATGAGCCTCTAATTCATTAACTGAGACATTTTTTCCAACAGATTTCTTCAAGAATCTCATGACGTGTAACAATTTATGTCCCTTATTGACTTGCTTTTCTCTTTACAGCATGTGTATTAATTTTGCCTTGTATTAATTTTGCCTTGTAGGGTTTTTGTTTGTTTTTTTAAAGATTTTATTTATTCATGAGAGAGAGAGAGAGAGGCAGAGACACAGGCAGAAGGAGAAGCAGGCTCCCTGTGGGGAGCCCAATGTGGGACTCAATCCCAGGACCCCTGGATCAGGACCTGAGCCAAAGGCAGATGCTCAACCACTGAGCCACCCGGGCATCCCAAAGAAATTCTTTTACTGAGAAACAATATCCTCACATAGTTTGTGGTTATCCTTATAAAAAGAATTTCTTCGATTGTTAAGGGTTTTTTTTTCCTTCTACCTTAAGTCTCTTAAAAAATTCTGATTGCTATTATGTAAAATATGGAATAGTCGTGTAGGTGGAATGCTTTATTATAAATAAGCTTAGGATAGTTACAAAAAAGATAAAGTCTTAAAAGTATGTGTCATGTAATCACACTTTGTAATATAGTAAACTTAGTGTTTCTAGGAATACATCTCCACGTTTTTTAATTTTATTTTTTGCTTCATCTTTTTTCTTTTCTTCTGTACAGTATCGAGAAAATTGCCTGGCAGCAAAAGCACTTTTTTCTGACTTCTGCTTACCAGCTTTATGCCTCCAAACTCAGCTGTTGCCATATCTTGTCTTGTTAACCATTCCAATGAGAAATCCAGGTAATAACATGAGTTTTTATTTATCCCAAGAAGTAGTGTTTTATAATTTTATCCTTCTGTAGGTCAACTCATTGCTATATTCTAGTGAGGCTAAGTTGTTTTCCCTTCATTTTTTAATCCAGAATTAATACATGTTTTTGATTTAAAAAGGAAGGAAGAAGTCAGTACAGAAGTATATAAAGTAAAAATTACAAGTCCCCTATAACTACTGGCAATTCCTTTTGAAACATTGGTATGAACTCTACCAGACTTTTTTCTGTACAGAAACAAGTATTAGGCATACGCTTTGACATATATCACTTACCATGGATAGCATTCCATATTTTATAAGTGCTCAATCAGCTCCGGAGGTTGGGAAGTCCAAGCACATCTAGTGTCTAGTAAAGGTCTCCTTCCTACCTCACAGCCACCCTCTTGTATTCCTACATGGAGAAAGCAGAGCAGAGAGCACTCTCTCAGGTCTTTTTCATAAATATCAGAAATCCAAGGATCATTTTGTACTTTCTTTGCTCTAGTCCTGGAAATAGGAATTTCAAGGAGTGTTTGTTCCTTTTAGTGGAAGTGGTATTTAGAACTTGAGATCTGGCGGTGCCTGGCTGGCTCAGCCAATAGTGAGTGACTCTTGATCTAGGGTCTAGGGGTTGTGAGTTCAATCTCCGTGTTGTATGTAGAGCGTACTTAAAAAAAGAGAGAGAGAATTTAGGATCTGGGCACTAGGTATGTCATTGCTCCTAGAGTATCATTGTGACTGAGCTGTTTCAGTGGAACAAAGCGGGAAGTGTGTATGTATAAACCATGAGTTCACACCAGGACATTCAATTTCAGTCCAACACCACAGAGTTTATTCTCACCTTCCCCAGTTTAGTATCTAGTACTGGTTTAGACTACCTTACATTGGAATTATCTGGAGAATCATTTACCCACTGGTTAAAAATTCAGATGATAGGATTGCAACTTAGTTTCCCATATCAAAAAGCTCTTTTTAAAAAGTCCCAATTCTGTTCTGTAGTGGATCTTTAAAAAGGTAAGTATTCAAGGTCAATCTCTACAAACTTTGAAAGTTTATAAATTCTGCAAAAAATAAGATGTTTTGGGAGTGCCTGGCTGGCTCAGTTGGTAGAGCATGCAACTCTTTTTTTAAAAAGTATGTATTTATTTATGAGAGAGAGAATTTGTACACACAAGACAGGTGGGGAAGAGGGGCGGGCAGAAGGAGCGGGGAGAGAGGATTTTAAGCAGACTCAGCACTGAGCACGGAGCCCTCGGGCTCCATCCCACAACACTTGGCATCATGACCTGATCTGAAACCAAGAGTCCGACGCTCAACCCACTGCACAACCCAAGTACCCCAAGAGCATGCAACTCTTGATCTTAGGGTGGGAGTTCAAGACCCACATTCGGTGTGGAGCCTACTTAAAAAAAAAAGACGTTTTAGTTTTTCTTTGTATCATTTCATGCCATTTCTTTATTTACCGTGTCATTTTCCCTGTCATTTTAGACATTTATTTTTTACTCCTTTCTCTTTGTCTTACACTCTGGTCCTCTGTTAGTGTTTGCTGGAATGCTTATAGCATTCCTCTGATAACTTTGTTCATTTTGCTCCATTTTCTCTTCTCTTGGATTACACAGTATTTATCAGTCTTGTTCAGGTTGACTGACTTTCTTCTGCCAGTTCAGACCTACTGTTGAGCCCCTGTAGCATGTCACTGTTCTAGGCGAGTGCTCACGTGGAGGCGGCCCCTGATCATCACGGCTGGGCCCCTCTGCCCTGTGCGGGAGCTTGGGCAAGGGCCAGTGCATTCCAGGAAGAGGCAGGATTCTCAGCCTGCTGTGCTACTAGGATAAAGCTTCGTGCTACGGTTGGACAGAGGGAGTCCTGAATTCCTGGCTAGCCACAGGAAGTAGGGGGTCCTATGGGGCCTCGGCTGCACCCCCCACCCCGAGTGAAGTCTCCCTAGAAAATTACTCTGTAAGACCCAGCTGTCAGTTCTTTTGGGTGTATGTTCAGAAGTGGAATTGCTAGATCATATAGTAAATCTGTCTTTAATTTTTTGAGGAGCTACCTTACCATTTCTGTAGTGATTACACCCATTTTACATTTCTACCAGCAATGTCCAAGGGTTTCCGTTTCTCCATATCTTTGCAAAACCTTTTTTTTTTTTCCTTTTTTTAAATAACAGACACCCTAAAGGATATGAAATGGTATCCTGTGGTTTTCATTTGATTTTTTTCCAGGGATTTATGATTCTGAGCATCCCTTCATATTTTTGTTGGCCTTTTTCTTGGGAGGGGGGGCACTTGTATATATTCTTCAGAGAGATGTCTTTTTAAAGTTTTTTTTTGTTGTTAATCTCTTGTTTCAGCTCAAATTTCTTTTATTCAAGATATTGGAAGGCTTCCTCTGAAGCGACACTTTGGAAGGTAAGCTGATTATTTTAATTTTCAAAGACTTGTTACTGAAATGTCCACTGACAGTTGTTCATTCAGTATACAGCCAGTAAAATTTATCTGTAAAATCTAAGAAATACATATTATTCCCCGTGATTAATGACCATATGATTGCATTGTAGACCCATCATTTTATTACATGTAACAGCATATTTTCACTAGCTCACAAAGGAATATCAAGCCAAATAGAATCATGGAATCATAAAAGCAAAGGAATCTTTATGATCTTCCATTTAATAAATCTTGCATATCTAGAGACCCCTTTTCACCTTTTCTGCCCAGAGGTGTTCGTAGCCTGTGTTTAAAGCCTGCAGTGACCAGGAACTACCACAAAATACTGCCTTTTTTTTTTTTAACTTCTTTCTCTTAAAAGATTCAGACAAATTTTGTTAAAAAAATAAACATAAAAAAAAGAAAAAGTGGGATCCCTGGGTGGCGCAGCGGTTTGGCGCCTGCCTTTGGCCCAGGGCGCGATCCTGGAGACCCGGGATCGAATCCCACATCGGGCTCCCGGTGCATGGAGCCTGCTTCTCCCTCTGCCTGTGTCTCTGCCTCATTCTCTCTCTCTCTCTGTGACTATCACAAATAAATAAAAATTTAAAAAAAAATTAAAAAAAAAAAAAAAAGAAAAAGTAAACATAGAGAGGTAAATCTGTATCTGTGCTGTTCATTTTATTACAAATCACTTCTAGGCTAATTTCAGTGATTAATACAACACCTATATTTCATTTCTACCTTGGTTATTTGTAAGGTCAAATTATATACTCAGGCTTTTGAAAATGTTTAATAAAAGGGCTTTTTAACTGCTAGTACTGGTTCAACTACTTGATCTAACTTGGGAGACAGGATTTGTCAGTGCTTCTAATTGCAGTCATTCATGATGACCATATTTAGGGACGCCTGGCTGGCACTGTCAAGATAGAGTATGAGACTCTTGATCTTGGGGTTGTGAGTTCAAGCCCCACATTGGGTATAGAGATTACTTAAATAAGTAAATAAACAAACATGATTACCATATTTAACATCAATGATTCATGTTAATGATATTAAATATTAATATTTAGCTTGATAGGTTAATACTTAATAGTTCTATAGTTTCCTATAATACAACCTGTACCTTATTTTGTATATTTAGCTTATTTCCAACTTTATCATAGTTTTCCTTGTAGCTTTAATCATTTTGGACATCAAATGCTATTTACATAAGATGTATTCCTAGAAATAAAGTTGCTAATCAGCAGATACACACTTTTCTGAAGCCTTTGCTGGATACTGCCAGATTGTTTCCAAGAATATTTTATCAATCTTATGTTCACTTACAATGTATCAGTATATTCTTTTCTCCTAACTCTTGACACTGCTGGGTTTTTATTAAAACCTTTTTAAAAGGTTTTGGGGTGCCTGGCTGGCTCAGTCAGAGGCGTAGGCCATTCTTGATCTCAGGGTTGTGTGTGTGAGCCCAATGTTGGGTTAAGATTACTTAATAAATAAAACATTAATAGGGGCACCTGGGTGGCTCAGTTGGTTAAGCACCTGCCTTTAGCTCAGGTCATGATCCCAGGGTCCTGGGTTTTAGTCCTTACTCCAAGTCCCTCCACAGCAGGGAAACTGCTTGTCTTTCCTCTGCCACTCCCCTTGTTTGTCCTCTCTCTCTCTCTCTCTCTGCCAAACAAATAAAATATTAAAAAAAAATTAAAAGTCACTGCCACTTTTAAAGATGATGGTAATGATAGTTCATTACATTAACAGTTTTTTAAATTATTATTATTATTTTTTTTTTTTAGTTTTTAAAATTATTAATTAGGTTGAGCAATTTAGTTACCATTTGTATTTTTTATGTAAGTTGTCCATGTTTTATACTCATCTTTCTATTTCTTTAGAGTGTGCAAGCGCATCCATGCTCACAAGGTTGGGGAGGGGCAGAGGGAGAGAGAGAGAGGGAATAATATTAAGAGAATATTAAAGACTCTGAGATAATGACCTGATCCAAAATCAGAAGCCCGTTGCTTAACCATCTGAGCCACCCAGGTGCCCCTACCCATTTTTCTATTCAATTTATTTTTTTCTTTTTTATTTGTAAACATTCCTTAATAAAGACGTTAATCAAGTCATTTGTTTTGTAAGTTGTAATGATTTTTTCATTTTGTCATTTACCTTGTGCTTTTGTTTATATAATTAAACTAAAGGGCTTGGGGCACCTCCGTGGCTCAGTGCTTGAGTGTCTATCTGCTTTTGGCTCCAGTCGTGATCCTGGGATCGAGTCTCGCATCAGGCTGATGCCAGGCAGGGAGCCTGCTTCTTCCTCTGCCCATGTCTCTGCCTCTCTCTGGAAGAAATAAATACTTTCTAAATAAGTAAATAATAAACTAAAGGGCTTGGCTAAACAGTGAGCAGAGTCCAGATAAATGAATGACTGGAGAAAACTTCATAATTCTCACATGCATGGTATAATTTAAAGGTATCCCCTTTTTTGGTTATTATTAATGCTTGTATTCTGAATCTGGCAGGTTGAAAATGGAAGCCCTGACAGACAGGGAACACGGACTGATAGACCCTGACAGTGGAGATGAAGCCCAGCTTAATGGAGGGCAGCCTGCAGAGGAAGCCCTGGGCGAACCCACTCAGACCGCTGAGCCTGAAATGTGCTGTCTGCCTTGGAGTCAAAATAGTGGAAGTGAACTGCCCGCCAGCCAGCCTCAGACGTTTTCAGGCCAAGGAGACGTGGAAGAAGAAGAGCTGGTAATAGAAGACTATGAAAGCGATGGGCCGTAGAAGCCGGCCTGCTGCTAATGGTGCCACCGGCAGATTCACGTTCATTTTACTCAGTTGTATCTGAACAAAGATAATACACTTTTCAAGTGAATGACAGTTTAATTCTCCACTCTTGTAGTATTTCAGCACAAGAAACTGACTTCTCTGTCATTTTGAAGTAAACAGAAGATCAAGCCTCAAATTTTTTTTCTAGTATTTATTTAGTCTTGTGTCTGGTGTTGGGAGAGGTCAGTGTGAATGAAGTGTGTTTGAACATTATGCCAAATATAAAAAAATGTGAAGGAATAATTTAGAATACTAAGACTTTATGGGGCTGTAAATACGAATTATGAAAGTTTAGTATGCAATTGAGTGTAAATAAATCTTGTGCCTTATCCAGTTTCTCTATGGTCTCTGACTTCTCAATACCATTTTTATATGCTGTACAGTGGACTACTTTAGATGCTTTTTGGAAAGTATTTAATTTATATCAAAATTAAAATGTTGAATTTCTTTTCGTTTCTTCTTTTAATATTTCCTAATATGTATTGCCGGCGAGGTATCATTGGTCATAGTGCATGCGTCTCCTTTATCCATTGTTAAGTTTTCAAAAAACCGGGAGAAACGGCAGCCTTGCGCCGGGCACTCCGGCAGGGTTAGGCCCACCTGTCGGGGCCTTTCCGGGGTGCGTGGGCGGCGCCTCGGCGGGCGGAGCTGGGCCCGGCGCCGCGGCAGCGAGGTGCGGGGCGGGCCCGCCCCTCCGGGCCGCGAGCGAGCGGGAGTCCGGCTGACAAAGCCGGGCGGGGCGCCCTGGCCTCGGCCCCGCCCCGGGAGCGGAGCCCGGTTTCCGTGCGGCGGGCGGCGTGCGCGCTCCTCCCGGCGGCCGCGCAGGTGAGTGGACCCGGGGGGAGGGGCCCGGCGGCCCCCACAGGTGCGCGGGTGGGGACCAGAGGCCCGCGGCGCTCGTCCCTCCGCCCCGCCGTAGCCTGCGGCCGAGGCCGGTCAGAAGGGAGGCCCGGGGGAGCGGGGCCGACACGCAGGGGCTCCCGCAGCCCGCCTTCGCCGAGGAACGCGGGCGGGTGCGCGGGGGTGGGGGAGCCCGGCGCTGGGGGCAGGTGCGAGGGGCGGGGGTGGGAGCCCGGCGCCGGGGCAGGTGCGCCGCGGGCAGGTGCACGGGGCGGAGATCCCGGCGCTGGGGTCCTGGGATCCCGGCCTGCGCGCCGACTCAGTTCCGTTCGCTTTGGGGCGTCCCGTCGGCTCTGCAAAGGGGCTGGTGTGTGGGACGCGCGGACCCCAGGGTCCTGCCGATCGCGCCTGGGCCGTGAGCACCCCCGGGGCCTCCCGCTGCCCTGGGCCCTGCGGAGCCTCACGGCGCGCTAACCCGCCCCTGGGTCCGTGCGGCCTCCGGCTCCGGCTCCGAGCCCGGCGTCCCCGAGGAGGGCAGCCCGGTCCCCGGTGCCCGCCCCGACGGCCGCGGTGAGGGCGGGGTGGCCGCCCCTTCGAAGAGCACGTCTTTTGTTATTCCATGATTCTTCACATTGACTTTCTGCTTTTTATTTAAAAATCATTTTTCTCCCTTAAACCTCGATAAGGTGTTCTAATCCAGATGCGCCACTCTGCACAGGTGAAGATAAGGTGAATCCATTAGAGCCCGGAGCACTCTTTTTTTTTTTTTTTTTTTTTACTGGTGTGGGGAAGTAAGCGATGGGATCTCCTTTAGACGCATGTGCGTCAAACAGGTTGACGTCTGTAAGACTTGCTCACCTTACTTCTGTGTTTTTGGTTCGACTTTTCATAGCAAAACCGTATTTCAATTATTTATTTACCTATTTATGATAGTCATACAGAGAGAGAGAGAGAGAGAGAGGCAGAGACACAGGCAGAGGGAGAAGCAGGCCCCATGCGCCGGGAGTCTCACGGGGGATTCGATCCCGGGTCTCCAGGATCACGCCCTGGGCCAAAGGCAGGCGCCAAACCGCTGCGCCACCCAGGGATCCCCTGATTGAAATTTTCTATAATTAAACCTTTCTAATCCCCTGCGTTAAAAAAAAAAAACCCGAATTCTTTCTATCTCCATTGCTACCACCATGGTCCACTGGACCAAGTCAGAGGCCTCTTGGCCCCTTGTCTCCCGGAGTATGCTGTGGACATAGCATCCAGACTGATCCTGCTAAAACACGTCACATCGTGTCACTGCTCTACTCAGAACGCGCTGTTGACTTCTCTCACTCCCAGCAAAAGCCAAAACCCTTCCCATTTGTTTTCGAGGCCCTAATAATTCAGGTGGACTTAATTCTGCCAATTACCCTCTCTCTCTCTCTGCTCTCCCCCTGGCCTGCAGGGCTTCATAGGTCTTGAACTTGCCAGGCACTCCTGCTGCAAGGCGTTTGCACTAGCTTTTCCATCTGCCTGGATCACTTCCCCTGATGCCTGCCTGGCCTCCTCCTTCCCCCCTTCATTTCTACATTCAGACGTCACGTTCTCTATGAAGACGTCCCAGGTCATTCTATTTAAAATTGTATAAACCCTGCCGGCAAAGTGCTTTTCTTAATCAGCATTCTTTGTTCCTTACCGTCCAGTCGGTGTATTTCATTTCCCTTATCTGTTATCTGGAATCCTCCCTCCATCCCCCATTGAGATTTAAGTCCCATGAGTGCAGGAATTTCCGTTGGTTTTGTTCATGGATGCACTTTTAGGACGTCTGGTGTAATGGCAGGTGTTTGGTAAATATTCGTTGAGTGATAGGTTCCCATCTTACAATGTGAAACAAAGCCTTAGTGGGGCACTCGAGCTGGTCATGATCTCAGAGTTGTGAGATCCGAGCCCCACATCGGGCGTGGAGCCTGCTTAAGATTCTCTCTCTCCCCCTCCCTCTCCTTCTGCTCTCTCTCTCTCTCTCAGTTAAAAAAAAAAAAAAAAAGCAAACAAACAAAAAACCAAAGCCTTAGGAATTTCTAAGCGGTTCAACACCACAAAGGTGAGATGCTCCAGTTAAACTTTGAGACCTTCATGGTGCCAAGTACAGTGCTACGTGCCCAGTGCGTTTTCAGTAAGTGCTCGCTTCTAAGCAACGTGAGAGAGAAATTCATTGTGCCTTAAACCTCGTAGTTACATTAGCGAAGAGTGTCCTTCTTTTTGTCGACAGAAAGTGGCTGGTTTTGTGAAGGAAATCAACAGGTGTAGGAAAAGTGCTTTTTCTCTGCTTTATTTTTTATTTTTTATTGCTTAAAGCACTTTTTAAATTTTTTTGAAAAACAAGATGTGGGTTTTTTTGTATATTTTTTTTTTACTGGAGTTCGATTTGCCAACATATAGCATAACACCCAGTGCTCATCCCGTCTCTGCTTTATTTTTTAGGTGGATCAAAGCCCCTCTGAGATACTTTTGAGTGTCGCCGTGCAGCAACAAGGTGCCTTTGGGTGACTGCTCTATAAAGATTTCCACACGTGATGTACATGGTGGCTCTGTGTTGTACTTTTGTGGAATCTTAACCTTCAGTGATTTTTTTCCCCCTCTCACAATTCAGTTTTTTAAATCTAATATCAAGTATTCATATTTTAGAGGGGAAGCCACAACTCCCCTAAACGGACTTTCCTGACTTCAGAAAAAAGGGCTTCAATCCCTGTGTGTAACGGACCGCGTCTCCCGGGCCATTCCAGAGCAGGATTTGAGGTGAGGGGAATGAAGAGTATTTGCTGACCCATCAGACTCTGGTATGCTCAACTATTAAATATTTTGATTTCGATGTTTCGGGAAAGGATTCTGCTTGGGGGTGTCTTGGGATCCTGCATTATTAAAATTCAGCTTCTTGTATGGTTTCTGCCCTTTGTTGTTCATAGGGCTCACAGGTAAATTAGACTTATCAATGTTTTCACTCAGAACTAAGATCTTGGGGATCCCTGGGTGGCTCAGCAGTTTAGTGCCTGCCTTCAGCCCCGGGTGTGATCCTGGAGACCAGGGATCGAGTCCCACATTGGGCTCCCTGCGTGGAGCCTGCTTCTCTCACTGCCTGTGTCTCTGCCTCTCTCTCTCTCTCTCTCTCTCTCTGTGTCTCTCATGAATAAATAAAATCTTAAAAAAAACAGAACTAAGATCTTAATTTTGACTGCCCTTAAAATCATAGAGAACAATGATGATATCCCTGGCTCCTATGTGAGGTATGTTTAAAATAGTTTATGTTCTCATTTTTACATGTCTCGACACAATCAGACATGATCATACTGGTTCCCTAAATATGGTCGTCTGCCATTAAGTGAATAAAATCAAGGGGATCCCTGGGGGGCTTAATGGTTTAGTGCCACCTTTGGCCCAGGTCGTGACCCCAGGGTCCCAGGATCGAGTCCCACCTCCGCCTCCCTGCATGGAGCCTGCTTCTCCCTCTGCCTTTCTGTCAATCTCTCTCTCTCTCTGTGTATCTCTTGTGAATAAATAAATAAAATCTTAAAAAAAATGAATAAAACCAAGCCTACCTGAAAGAATGACTCACTGGGCATGAGCGATGACTTTAATCTCGGCCACAGGTGTAAAGGTCACCAATGTCATCGGATGATGGAAGGTCCAGGAGTCGGGACAGGCACTACGATGGCGTCCCAAGGGAGTCCCCGTCCGGCGACGGCCCCACAGGTACCCTGCGGACGCTCGGCGACAGCGAGCTGGCGGTGAGCGCCGATCCCTTGCCGCCGCCCCCTCTCCCGTTACAGCCGCCCTTCGGCCCAGACTTCTACTCAAGTGACACGGAGGAGCCGGCCATCGCCCCGGATCTCAAGCCCGTGAGGCGCTTCGTCCCGGAGTCCTGGAAGAACTTCTTCAGAGGGAAGGCGGCCCCGCGGTGGGGCAGGGCGGGGTCTGACGTCGGGTACATCTCGGACGGAGTGGAGTGCTCCCCGCCGGCCTCTCCCGCGAGGCCCGCCCGGCGGCCCGGCCGCGGCTCCCCGTCCCCGCCGGGCCCTCGCGGGGCGTCCCACGGAGACGCCGGCGACGCCGAGGCCGCCTGGGCCCCCGACGCCTGCAGTTGGCCGGGCGGCCGCGCGCGCTCGAGCAGCGAGCGGGAGGAGGACTTGCGCCTGAGGTACTCCTTCATGAAGTCGTGGGCCGGCCTGCTGCGCGTGCTGGGCGTGCTGGAGCTGCTGCTGGGCGCCGGCGTGTTCGCCTGCGTCACGGCCTACCTGTACAAGGACAGCGAGTGGTACAACCTGGTGGGCTACGGGCAGCCCTACGGCCTGGGCGGCGCGGGCGGCCTGGGCGGCCTGGGCGGCGGCTACTACTACGGGGGCCCCAGGACCCCCTTCGTGCTCGTGGTCGCCGGCCTGGCCTGGGTCAGCACGGTCGGCGTGCTGGTGCTCGGCATGACCACCTACTACCGGGCCATCCTCCTGGACTCCAGCTGGTGGCCCCTCACGGAGTTCGCCCTTAACGTCGCCCTGTTTATCCTGTACATGGCCGCGGCCATCGTGTACGTCAACGACACCAACCGCGGGGGCCTGTGCTCCTACCCGCTGTTCAACACGCCCATGAACGCGCTGCTCTGCCGGGTCGAGGGGGGCCAGGTCGCCGCCCTCATCTTCCTCTTCGGCATCACCATCGTCTACCTCATCGGAGCCTTGGTTTGCCTGAAGCTGTGGAGGCACGAGGTGGCCCGGAGGCACAGGCAGTACCTGGAGCCGCGGGAGGTGAGACCTGCGGGCCCTTCCCCTTCCCGGTGGGCCGCTCCCGCGAAACGCCTCGTCCTCAAGACAAGGTGTTTATAAAAGCCCTTGTGTTATTTTATTTCGTTTTATTTATTTTATTTGTTTATTAATTTATTTTTATTTTGTTTTGTTTTATTTTAATTTTATTTTATTTTACTTTATTTCATATATTTTGTTTTATTTTACTTTATTTTATTTGCTTTATTTTACTTTATTTTGTTTTATTTTACTTTATTACATTTATTTTATTTTATTTGCTTTATTTTACTTTATTTTATTTCATTTATTTTTTTATTTTTGTTTTATTTGTTTTTTATTTATTTTATTTTATTTGCTTTATTTTACTTTATTTTACTTTATTTGTTTTATTTATTTTATTTTATTTATTTTATTTGTTTTATTTTACTTTATTTTATTTATTTTATTTGCTTTATTTTACTTTGTTTTTTACTTTATTTCATTTTATTTGTTTTATTTTACTTTATTTTATTTTATTTGCTTTATTTTACTTTTATTTTATTTATTTCATTTCCTTTATTTTACTTTATTTTATTTGTTTTATTTTATTTTATGTATTTTACTTTATTTTATTTTATTTCATTTATTTTATTTTACTTTATTTTATGTTTTATTGTACTTTATTTTATTTGTCTTATTTTACTTTATTTTATTTTACTTTATTTTATTTGTTATTTTATTTATTTTATCATTTTTAATTTTTTTTTAAGATTTTATTTATTTATTCATGAGAGATACAGAGAGAGAGGCAGAGACACAGGCAGAGGGAGAAGCAGGCTCCACACAGGGAGCCCAACATGGGACTCGATTCCGGGTCTCCAGGATCACGCCCTGGGCCAAAGGTAGGCGCCAAACTGCTGAGCCACCCAGGGATCCCCTCATTTTTCTTTTCTTTTTTCTTTTTAATTTTAATTTTAATTTTAATTTTTATTTTATACGATCTGAAATTCGAAACTCCTAGCTCCCCGTATCCAACCTGCTTTCCGTGGGACGGCCCATGCCACTGCCATGTCACTTGTCGTTGACACCCCAGGCAGGTCCCAGATGTGTAATCCGATCTATGGTTCATTGGCTACACCATTGCCGCCGCGATGCCCAAGGGGAGCAACACGGCTACCCGATTTCTGCATCGGAGAATAATACCGTTTTCAGTACAGTAAACGTGTCCTCGTGGAAGCAAAAGGTTGAAGACAGCGTGGATGCTTGAGTGCAGCAAAGGTTAATTAAAAATAAATTTAAAAAAAAAAACCTTTTCAGTTATCGGAGGAAAGTGTTCATTTACAGGTTACGATGAGTGCCGCTCTCTTTCGGTGACTAAAATTAAGAATACAGGGATCCACATTTTTTCTTTTTCTTTTTTTTTTTTTTAAGATTTTATTTATCCATTCATGATAGACAGAGAGAGAGAGAGAGGCAGAGACACAGGCTGAGGGAGAAGGAGGCTCCACGCAGGGAGCCAACACGGGACTCGATCCCGGGACTCCAGGATCCTGTCCTACGCCAAAGGCAGGCGCCAAACCGCTGAGCCACCCAGGGATCCCCTTTTCTTTTTTTTTTAAGTGTTGAGGGCTGAGTTGCAGTGAACATGCACTGTGAACACTTGCCCAGGCATTTGGATGTTTTATTCTTATTTGGGGGTTGGGGGAAGATGAGTGTACCCAAATTAGAATGGGAGCCTGGCACTTGTTTTTATTTCTGGATTTAACTAATTAAATAGGAGAAATAATAATAATTAGTAATAATAATAATAATAATAATACCTGGAGGATCAGATTCTACAAAAGCCATATTTAAAATTATTTTATTTGAGTGCTCGCTTCGGCAGCACATATAATAAAATTATTTTATTTGAAGAGTAGCAAAAATGTTAAGAGTGTGTTCTTTTAGCTTCATTATACCCTGAAATAAGTTAATGTTTTGTTTTCTTCTAAGGAGGAGTGTGTAGCAGTAATTTCTTTCTTTCTTTTTTTTTTTTTTTTTTAAGATTTTATTCACGGAGACAGAGAGAGACAGAGATACTGGCAGAGGGAGAAGCAGGCTCCCTGCAGGGAGCCTGATGGGGGACTCGACCTCAGGACCCCAGGATCACACCCTGAGCCAAAGGCAGATGTGCTTAACCACTGAGCCACCTAGGGGCCCCTGTATCAGAAATTTCTATATTACCAAAAATATCTTATTAATTTTTTCTTAATTTTAAGTCAATATATTGTGTGCGTTTTTCTTTTTGTGCTTTTCAAAGATTTCCTACATACTGTATAATTATAAATTTTATATATATATATATATATATATAGGCAAACCTGTAGATAAAAATGAAATCCTGTCTTTATTCACTCAGTAACCTATTTATTTACTCACTGACCTATACATTTTGTGTCTAATCTTTTGCATGAATCTTATGCATAACAAGGAAAAACTTTCCTGGTTGTATGAAAGATACTTTAATGTGTTATAGGAAGAACCTCAACATTGTTTCAACGTGATCCATGCTCTCTTGTCACAAAATATATTAATCCCAGTAGAACTCCACATAGAATCAAGTTATTTCTAAAAATTCATCGCAGCACATTAAGCCTATTTCTTAAACTCACCTCTGCATACACAAAATAAAGAATTTAAAATTTTGGGACGCCTGGGGGTGCTCAGTCGTTGAGCCTTTGGTTCAGGGCGTGACCTCGGGGTTCCAGGATCGAGTCCCGCATCAGGCTCACTGCATGGGGGCTGCTTCTCCCTCTGCCTGTTTCTGCCTCTCTCTCTCTCTCTCTGTGTCTCTCATGAGATAAATAAAATCTTAAAAATAAAAAATAAATAAATAAAAAAATAAAATCTTAAATAATAAATAAAATCTTAAATAAATAAAATCTTAAAAAAAAAAAAAAAAAGACTTGAGTTACCTCTCACGTGGGAGCTTGTGCCAGTCTCTGTGTTGCTGTGACTTCTTAAAAGTGAGAACTTATAACGGCCTGTAGGGTTTTTTTCCCCTATTAACTTTATGACTATGACTGTTTCAAACTAATTACACAAGGTAATAGGAGCCAAGAATAAATGTGGCCTCCAGCTGATTCAACGCGATTTGCCTGGTAGTCAGTCCCTGTCCTGTGTGTGATTCCAGCTGTGCTGTGTGTTCCCGCCTGGCAGGGAGTTAGAGTGAACCCCCACCCTCCACGTCTGGTAGCCCCTTGGACGACACCGGGATCCAGAGGAGTAGCGTCTGTCAAGTAGAGAAGCAACGTCTGTGAAATGGCAACTGGGCTTTAAATGCAAATGGATGAAAATATTTCCAACCAGCCCCATACCCTCTGAGAAAATCATTTTAACTCTTTTTTTTTTTTTTTTTTGTTCTAGGTAAGTGAACCATCATTGCCATCAAAAAGGAAAACGGTAAGAATAAGGATCGCATTATATTTGATGTCTAGATTTGCTAAATACTTTCTCCCCGGTCTGTTGACCTGTGGAGCAGATCCTCACTATGTCTCTGAAAGCGAATCTGTTACACTGAGTCTCGAACTGAATGTTGAGTTCAACTTTGAGCTTTTTTTCTCATTGTGAAAGGATCAAATTAGACATAAACACAATGTATATTGGGCAAGACCGTAAGTTCTTATACTTCTTGTAGCTTCTTTTCATTCTCTGGGTTAAAAAGATTATGCACATGAGCAATTGGCTCTCTTTATATTTAATACTTAATTTTTTTTAACTGAAGAACTGATTCTCTCGAACTTTCCATAGCCTTTTTAAAAGTTCTTTGCTGTCCTTTGCTGTCCTTTGCTGTCCTTTGCCGTCCTTCTCAGCTCACTTCCAGATGATGCCAAATTCTGTTGTGGCAGGAAGAAAATTCCTATTCCAGAATTGACTAACAGCACAGCAGTGGTCAAGGTATCTCACTTTCCTTGCCTTGATTTCTTGTCAAGTCGGAATAATAGCAATAAATCCCTACCTCACATGTCTGTTGAGAGGATTACATGAGATGCTGTCGTTACAATTATTTATGTATATGTAAATGCCTAATATATCTTAATCAAAATTTCACCTCATTGAAAAGTCCATTTTTTAAAATATTGGGCGTTATTTCTAAGTAAGAGGTTGAGAATCCAGCCTTTGGAACTTTTTCTTTGGAAAGGGAGTGCGTTTACTTGGTTTAGAATTCAAAGGGTCTCTAGTCCGAAGTCTTCTCTCATGCCAGTTCCTCAGCTTTACAGCTCTCCCGACTGGAAGGAACTGGTGTCATCAGGGCCTTGTGGTTCCTTTCAGATGTACGTTCATATTACCCATACGTGTAAATATATGCATGCACACACAGATGCTAGTACCTCATACACATGGATATGGCCCTTATATTTTCTTTCGTAACACTATGTTTCTAAGCTGTTTCCTTACTGGTACATAAAGAACTGGATTCTCTTTTTATAGCTAAATAGTATTGCATTGTATGAATGTGTATGCTTGTTTTGACTGCCAGGTTGCCTCATAGGTGAAAAACGATAATATCTAAGGTAGTTATAATGTGCATTTTTCTTATAAGGAGTGAGATTGAGCATTTTTCATGTATTATGTTGGCTTTTCCTTCCCTGTTAACTTTTTTGTATCCAGTCCATTTTTTTATTGAATTGCTCGTTTTTTGTTTTTGTTTTTTTAAGATTTTATTTATTTATTCATGAGAGGCACACAGAAGGGCAGAGACACAGGCAGAGGGAGAAGCAGGCTCCCTGCAGGGAGCCCGATGTGGGACTCGATCCCAGGACCCCGGGGTCATGCCCTGAGCCAAAGGCAGACGCCCAACTGCTGAGCCACCCAGGCATCCCTGGATTGCTTGTTTATAAAGTCCTTTAAGTGCGTACATTTTGAAAATACCTTTTATAGGTGGTTTTTTTTTGTTTTCAACTTTATTCTCCAGCACAAATATTATATGAAAATGTTTGGTTCACAGTAAAGTGAGGGATTTCTGGAGTGGACAGATGACACTTTGTCCAAGGGATTGTGGTGAATACATCTGTGTCGACATTCATTCCTTGAACAAGCTATGTCCCAATTAGATGGTGGGCTAGTGATATGAATACTATGTGGTGCATCATCTCCATTTCCTGGGAGTTTACAAATCTAGTGGAAAAGAAAACCATAGACAAAGTGTCTGTGTGTGTATGTGTGGAATAGAGAGTAAGCAAGAACTACAAAACTAAACTTGTTTCTCAAAAAAATAAAATAAAATAAAAGATTTATGTTCCCTGCTATTTCCTGGGGAAATCAATTTATTGATGATAATGTCTCAAACTCAGCATTTTTAATTGTCAGAGCATCTTTTGGGAATTGTAATTTTGTTTTAAAGATTTATTTATTTATTCATGAGAGACACACAGAGAGAGAGAGAGAGGCAGAGACACAGGCAGAGGGAGAAGCAGTCTCATGCAGGGAACCCGATGCGGGACTCGATCCCAGGACCCAGGGATCACGCCCTGAGCCGAAAGCAGATGCTCAACCACTGAGCCTCCCAGGCATCCCTTTTGGGAACTGTAATTAGCCAGAGTTTTTAATGGGTCAGTTGCCTTAAATTACTTCTGACACTTAGGTTATCTGAATTGCAGTTTGCAGTGGAGCCTTGCCGAGATCCATAAATCTTTAGAAATCATGATACTTGAGCAGCCTTGACTAACCAAGGATGGGATAAATGAGGCTGGGCTCGGGTGGTCTACAGAAGACTGAGGACTTCCTCTATCCCAAGGCAATATGGACCTAGAGCTACACGCCAATGCACTATGCATATTGTTCCTATGGTTACAGTGGTATTACTATGTGCCTGTGGCTTTTTCTTTGATCTTATTGTACTTTGTTTTAACTTCCTGATTCCCTTGTGCGTTAATTTTTGATATTTATATATTATTGCTGTCAGGATGTGCATTTCAGTTAGGCTTGTTGTAACTCAGTGGTACTCAATATCAGAGTAAGCTAAACGGATGCTCACTTTTAAACTATTATATAACAAGTAGATAGGCCAACAGACAGTAAGAAAGCAGCTGCCTTTAGGAGGGCCACCACCTAACTGTGGGAAGCCAGGGGAGAAGGAGACTTAACTTTTCATCATATACCCTATTGGCCTTTCAAATTATATGTCAGGTGTATGTATATATTACCTTTTCAAAAATTTTTTAAGTTTTTAACGATTTAAATTAATAAACAACTTCAAATAAAATTGACAAGCAAGGTAGAGCATATGTTTAAAGCATTAATAATACTAACCCTTTGAGATTTAAGCGCAGCTTCCTTAATTTACTCTATGGCTGCCTTCCAGTATTAGTACAAAGACCTAGGTGAAGTTGACCAAATGAAGAGAGCCCTCCTCCCAGTTGGGAGTCATCATGGGAATGGCTTGGTCAGATGCTGGCCAATACTCATTCCCTGTTGCCAGTACTACTGCCTTAACCCTTCAGTAACTCCTGCCTCTCAGAGGGACTGACCTGGAAACCCGTGAACCCACCCTGGCCGGGAATGACCGTCATGGCTGCATGGCAGCCCGGTGAGAGTCCTAAAATAATGCTGATTGCGTGGAAAATACCCAGCTGAAAAGGACTTTAGAAGACAGTCCCTGAGGATGATATGAAACCTGCTTCCTCATGCTAGCACTCTGACTTGCTAACCCTGACATCAGATTATGCTATCACCTATTCACAAGA
The DNA here is from genome assembly GCF_053574225.1 of Canis aureus. Classification (NCBI taxonomy): domain Eukaryota; kingdom Metazoa; phylum Chordata; class Mammalia; order Carnivora; family Canidae; genus Canis; species Canis aureus. The sequence continues at coordinate 55,223,188 of NC_135615.1, forward strand.
CTTTCTAAAAGTTGACAGACAAATCAAGGCGTGACAAGTGAGTTTCAGGCGTACAACATGGTGATTCGACTTCTCTAGACGTTTATGCCGTGCTCACTGCGGCTGTAGCTGCCATCCGTCCCCACACAACTCTTACACGGACTACATTCCTTACGCTGGGCTTTTTATCCCTGTGACTTAAATAAGTTCACTGGAAGGGGACCCCCCCGCCACTCACTTTCACCCATTTTGCCCAACCCCCAACCGCCCTCCTCAGCGTGTTTGTTTTTTCTTTTTCTAATTTGAAAAGCTTAGTAATTATAACCATACCATTACTTAGCCTGGTGCTTAATTACTCTCTCTTACCCCCCTTGAGGTTTCCTTGATACCTGCTGACAAGACTCGTTTTCGCTAGAAGCAAAGAAAGGTCCCGTGAAACCTGGGGCTGTGTGTTTGTAGTCGGGAATACTGTTTGAGAGGGGCGCGTCCCAGGGCTGGAGCCTAGTGCAGCCTTCCAGGAAGAGCCTAAAGAGGTTTTGATTCTTTTGTCTTATCTGTACTTTCAGATCTTTTTTTTTTTTTTTCCTCAGTGAGGATTTCTGAACTGATGATCGGTGATATTTCACCCAAATACAGTGGAGAAAAATCTTAAGAGCACAAAAACAGAAAAATTTAAAGCAGATAAAATAGTCCCGGTGAAAATCATCTGACTTCTTAAAGCTCCCTTTTTTATTTATTTATTTATTTATTTATTTATTTATTTATTTTTTTTTTTTTATTGGTGTTCAATTTACTAACATAGAGAATAACACCCAGTGCCTTTTTGTATTAAAAAGTGAATCTTAGAATCAGGGCTGGGCAAGTAAAGAAGATGAAGAGTTCCTGCTTGAAAAACTTTACCTAGGGGAAAAAAATTTTACCTGGGCAGAGTTTATGATTTTGACCCAGAAATCTGAGCTTGACACCTGGGGCTGCTGCCAAACTCAAGAGGGTTGGCTTGCTCCCTAGTGGCTCCCTCCACCAGCTGTGTGGCAGGTGGATTGTTAAATATTTAGAAGCTAAAGAGGGATGCCTTGAAATAGAAATCCATTTATTGAAGCCAAGAAGAGGCTCCCCTCATTTTATTTTACTGTTAAAGATTTTATTTTATTTGAGAGGGAGAGCACGAGGCAGCAGGGAGTGGGGGGTGCAGAGGGAGGGAGAAGTGGGCTCCCCACTGAGGAGGGAGCTAGATGCCAGACTCGATCCCAAGCTCCCAGGGTCATGACCTGAGCTGAAGGCGGACACTTAACCAACTGAGCCAGCCACCCAGGAGCCCCGAAGTTCTGGGTTTTAACCATGGCTTTTCCACTTCCTGGCTGTGAGGCCCTAGAAAATTTACTTAACCTCTCTGAATCTTACTGCTTCCAGCGTAAAATGGAAACCCCTGTCCCGGCTTCCACCAGCCTCACCGGTGTGGTTGGTGTTCTGGGCCCTGCCCATTGGGGTCCCTGAACAGCCTTTCCCCAAAGCTGCACATGCGTATCAGCCTGCCCTTTCCAGACTGGGTTCCCCTGGGCGTTGACACTCCTGCTTCCTGTCCGTCGGTATTTTAGCACTTGGAGGCCAGTGGCCCACAACTTCCTCTCCGGGCCTTTTCATCTTGTGCTATTTCTCCTGTTTTGAATGTACCATTTTTTAAAACAGATTTTTTTATTTTATTTTATTTGAGAGTGAGAGAGAGAGCGCGCACGCACAAGCAGGGGGAAGCAGCACAGGGAGATGGAGAAGCCGACTCGGGCTCCATCTCAGGACCCAGTGATCGTGACCTGAGCTAAAGGCAGATGCTTAACCAACTGAACCCCATAGGCACCCCTTGAATGTACCATTTTTTACCAAAAAGACCTCAAGGAACTTTCCCGTTGGGCAATCGGGGAGACTTCAATCAGGGCACCACAGGTTCAGGACTCTTGGAGAACTGAAAGGCCTCCACTGCCTTTCCTCCGGGTTGGCTTGCTTTCCTTTCTCAGGCAGTGAGAACAGTGTAACTTGCCTCCCTTTCCGACCTACTTGGGGACTCCGTGGGGTTGGTGCATATGCAGCTCCCCAGGACCCTTTTTTTCCCTCTTTCCACTTAAGGAGCCTTGTTCCACTCTTTCCCCTGAATTTCTATTTTTTTAAAAAGATTTTATTATTCATTCATGAAAGACAGAAAGGCAGAGACACAGGCAGAGGGAGAAGCAGGCTCCACGCAGGGAACCCGACATGGGACTCCATCCCGGGACTCCAGGATCACGCCCTGGGCCAAAGGCAGGCACTAAACTGCTGAGCCACCCAGGGATCCCCCTGAATTTCTAATTTTGAACTACGTTTTGTATTATCTTATAGCTAGTTGGGGGTATAAATCCTAAATAAAGTGTGTAAGACCCCACATTTAACATTTCATCACCCGCATGTGACACACACACAGCTGTTTACCTGTCAGATGGTCCCCCTTACCTGCCACGAAGGCATTCAGAACAGCTTTGTGACCATAAAGCATGCGTTTCGCAAGTGAAATACTAATCGTGGCTTCCACCTTCTTCCCACTGTTTTCGTCTAAGAATAAATTCGTGGGTCTTTTTTTCCCCTTCTCCCTCTGCCTCTGTTTACAAATAAATCCTCTTTTTCTCCCAAATTGTAGTGTGAAGTGGCCATCACCGGTGACAGACAGAGAGACCAAGAGGTTAACTTCAAGGAACTGAGACCAACAAAAATGAAACCTGAATTCCTGAGTGGGCACATCCCTCCCGGCCACATCCCTAAACCCATTGTGATGCCCGACTATGTGGCGTGAGTGTCCAAACCCTTCTTCGAGGTAGAAAGAGAGAAACGCCCCCACATGGGCGTTTCATCTTCCTGTTGGTCTCTAAGGCCATGCCCTCTGCTTAAAATCATTTCTATATAAACAGTTGTCTGTTGCCCAGGAGGTAATATATTGAACTGAAGATACTACTGCGTGGCCAGGGAGGAGCAAGCTAAGCTTGTTGCTGGTTCAGCCTGTTTTCAGTGAAAAAGTTACAACGTTGGTTAACTTTTCTCGCCCCCACTCAGAAAATACCCTGTGATTCAGACAGAAGATGATCGGGAGCGCTATAAGGCTGTGTTCCAAGACCAGTTCTCGGAGTACAAAGAGCTCTCTGCCGAAGTCCAGGCGGTCCTGAGGAAGTTTGATGAGCTGGATGCGGTGATGAGCAGATTGCCGCGTTGTTCAGAAAACCAACAGGTCAGTGCCTGCAGCCACCTGGGGGGAGCCGCCAGAGGAAGGATCGAATCTGACCTTCCCATGGGTGGCAGGGAGGCCACACGAACCCTGTGCCTTTGCTGTCTGTCTAGGAAAGTTATTTGAGATCCTCAGGGGCACACGAGTCAGGATTACGATTCACATTATGTAGTTTCCTGTCTTTTACCCTCAATTATTATTATTATTTTATAAGATTTTATTTATTCATGAGAGACACAGAGAAAGAGAGGCAGAGACACAGGCAGAGGGAGAAGCAGGCCCCCTGCAGGGAGCCCGATGTGGGACTTGATCCCAGGACTCCAGGATCACGCCTTGAGCCAAAGGCAGGTGCCAAACCGCTGAGCTACCCAGGCGTCCCTTTACCCTCAATTATTAAATAGTTTAAATAGTCATAAAACAATTGTTTTCTTTTTATTTTTTTAAAGATTTTATTTATTTATTCATGAGAGACACAGAGAGAGAGAGAGGCAGAGACACAAGATGAAAGAGAAGCAGACTCCATGCAGGGAGCCCGATCTGGGACTCAAACCCAGGACCCTGGAGTCATGCCCTGGACCAAAGGCAGACGCTCAACCCCTGAGCCACCCAGGGATCCCCTATTTTCTTATTTAAGTAAACTATGAGTTTGCCTCAGATGCATACTGAGTCTATCAGGGTCCCCAAGGAGACCGATGGCACGCTTAAACTAAGATCAGTCAAGAGAGATTTATCCACAAAGGGGGGAGCATCCAGTGGTCATGCCTTCTCTGCATTGTCCAGGGCTAAGTGATGGCCAAGTGGTCACTGCCCCAGATCCAAAGAGCGCATGGTACATGAGGATGGATCATAGATCTGAGCTGCTGGGCCCAACCAGACTGGTCGCCGACATGGTGGCAGAGGAAACCAGGGGCTCCCTCCCTTTCTGTCCCGTTCTGGAGTTGGTGGGGGGTTTCTCATCTTAAGATTTCTGAAATGAGGAATGCCCTGATAATCAGCGGCATTTTTTTTTTTTATCAGATGTACGTTTTTTTACTGAGACACAGTTCACATACCATAAAATTCACCCATTTATTTATTTATTTATTTGAAATATTTTATTTATTCATGAGAGACACAGAGAGAGGCAGAGACACAGGCAGAGAAGCAGGCTCCCCGTGGGGAGCCCAATGTGGACTTGAACCCAGGACCCTGGGGTCACGCTCTGAGCCAAAGGCAGACGCTCAACCACTGAGCCACCCAGGTGTCCCTTCAGTGTACATTTAAATCACTTTAAATTACAAAGTTCTCGGGATCCCTGGGTGGCGCAGCAGTTTAGCGCCTGCCTTTGGCCCACGGCGCGATCCTGGAGACCCGGGATCGAGTCCCACGTCGGGCTCCCGGTGCATGGAGCCTGCTTCTCCCTCTGCCTGTGTCTCTGCCTCTCTCTCTCTCTCTCTCTCTCTGTGACTATCATAAATAAATAAAAATTTTTAAAAAATTAATAAAAAAATTACAAAGTTCTCGGGCAGCCCAGGTGGCTCAGTGGTTTAGCGCTGCTTTCAGCCCAGGGCATGATCTTGGAGACCCGGGATCGAATCCCACTTCGGGCTCTGTGCATAGAGCCTGCTTCTCCCTCTGCCTGTGTCTCTGCCTCTCTCTGTGTGTGTATTCTCATGAATAAATAAATAAAATCCTTTAAAAATAAATAAATAAATTACAAAGTTCTCTAAGCGAAAATACCTAGACTAGTAGCATTTTCCCAATCTTGGAGCAAAGGAACGGTTTTGTCTATGAGACGCCAGTACCAGGAAGCAGGAGAAATCCAGCAAATATTGCAGGTCAAGGGTTGCTTAGTACCATTTGAAGGGTCAGTAAGGTCCACAGGTCCAAAAAGGTCCCCCAAATTTATAGGCCCTCAGAGGAGTGCAGGAAGGATTGAGCAAGGCTGTAGGAAACCGGTTGGGCCCATGCTGGGGAGAGCAAGCTGCTTGACAGACATGTCATGGAGCAATCCAATCGTGCCATGTAGTTTGAGCCTAGCCCACGGGGCTCTGGTTTGTGGGCTCTGTGTAGTGGACAAGGTCTCGGGCATGCGGGTCTGTCTTTGAGGACTGCCAGGGTCCCCATTAGAGAGGGGCTGAGACTGGGTCCTCCCACAATATTTCTATACAGCATCAACAACCGTCGTTTCCTCTGGTTTGCACACAGCATGGTAAGTACCTAAGTAGCCAAACGCGAGGGCCACAGCGAGTCTCAGAGTCTCATCACGTACGTCTCTAAAGTGGAGATAGTGACTATATCACGAAAGCCAACTTCTCATCAGGCATCCGCTGCAGCTGGCAAGGCCCATTCATTTCCTAACGGGGCCTCAGGAAGGTGTTCAGCACAGCGGGCTGGTGTGGAGGCACAAGTTCTCTCACAAACCTGGTTGTGTGCCCTTTTCCTAAGCCTATAAAATAGGAATATTGCTTAAAATCATCTCTCTGGTCCTCGCTGTCTTTTTTTTTTTTTCTCCTCGCTGTCTTAAATTCAGTTTCTCTGACAGACTCTAGGAAAAGTTTTGCCGCTCTTACCTCTGCCTGCGTCTCCATCACAGCACCCCCTGGCCCCAGGCAGCCCGCCCACTCCCAGTTAAGGGCCTCTTCATACAGGTGACAACTGAATGAGCAGGGTCATTCTTGATGCTGGCATCGAGATCAAAGCACAGTGAAGCTCACGCAGGAGGCTTTGAAGAACTAAAATATATTGCAAAAAGAATGTTGGGTGGGTGATGAGAAATGTTCTCAGGGTAGGCTTGTAGAACTAAAAATATTATATTTTATATTTTATTTATTATAGTGTCCGACAACTCGAGCGCACAAGTTTCCTTGGATAAATGAGGGCCTTGCTCTAGTAATCTGCTCCCTTTGGATAGACTGTTCAATCCATTAACAAATCTCATATGTACCGTAAAACTTAGAAGGAACCTTACTAGTTATTTTTTGAAAGTCGAATAGTCTCAACCGCTTAATCCCCGTGTGTAATGTGGTTATGACATACCAAGGACTGTACGAGGACCATTTCAAATATGTGAACCTTCTCACCACTTTATGAAGCACTTGGGGTTATTATTTCCACCTCAGTAAGGAAACGGAGTCTTAGGATAAAAGGCTTGAGCGTCAGACAAGTGGCAAGCAGTGGCCCTGGGATTCAGTTCAGGTTTCACGCGGGCGGGTCCTTCTCTCTTGTTCACCCCTAGATCCCAGTGCGTGGCGGGTAGTAAGCCCCCTAATCGTCATCCAGTTCATCGAATTCTAGTGCATGAATATTTTCATTATAGTCTTCAATACAAATTATTCCCTGTTTTAATTCCCAGTGTACGCTGAGATACTAGGAGACAATCTGTGTAAAAGCAAGTGTCTTAATTCAAGTATCTACAATATGTTATTTTTAGGAACATGAGAGAATTTCAAGAATCCATGAAGAGTTTAAGAAAAAAAAGAACGTGAGTAAAACCATTTTCTTCGGGATCCCTGGGTGGCTCAGCAGTTTAGTGCCTCCCTTCGGCCCAGGGCCTGATCCTGGAGACCCGGGATCAAGTCCCACAAAGTCCCACATTGGGCTCTCTGCATGGAGCCTGCTTCTCCCTCTGCCTGTTGTCTCTGTACTCCCCCCTCTACATCTCTAATGAATGAATAAATACAATCTTTTTAAAAAAATCATTTTCTTTTCAAAGTATGTTCCTCTCCAGATACAGTGATGTCAGCTGACAAACCTTAGAGTCTTTCAGCTAAAGTCGTTTGTTTTTAGTATTTCTTCAGATGCTACATACTAGAGAATAGGAGTGGCTCCTGAATGCTTTTTCTTCTCCTCTCTGTCCTGAACACATTCTGTTATAACCTGGTTTCTAGCAACCTAGAGAAAGGAGCACCAATATAGAACTTTTCACTGCCACTTCCTTCAAAAAAAATTATTTTATGTTTTTTACTCCATCCTTAATTGCATAGGTCAGTAGAGGCTGGAGAGAGCTTTTATTCATCTTTTCCGTATGTATTATTTGCTTTTAATATATTTTAAAGTACTGAAGGTTAAAGTTGTCTCAGCTCTCTGTATTTCCTACTCAACTTTGCTGTGAAACTAAAAGTTTTCTAAAAAATAAAATCTACTTTAACAATGCAGAGAGCATAACTGTTATTAGGAAGATTTTCAAACCTGTTGTAGAAAATCTGCTATGAAGGGTCAGTTTCTGGATGATAATCTACATTTTCTAGGTTCTTCACTGAGGAAACTAGAGGCTAAAATAATGGCTGTGTTTCTTTTCCAGGATCCCACGTTTCTGGAAAAAAAAGAACGCTGTGATTATCTGAAGAATAAACTTTCTCACATAAAGCAAAGAATCCAAGAATATGATAAAGTAATGAATTGGAATGTACAAGGTTATTCTTAAACCTTATTTGAAACCACTTTTTTAATATTAAGCTTAATATTTATTTACTGTCCTTTTCGTGCCAGTCTGTGCTGAGAAGCAAGTGCTTCCTGCATCGGCTTCTAGTTGATTTAGCTGGTATATCATGCCATGTTTGTACGATTTCACTTCAGACATTTCAAAACAAATTCGTATTTACCGAGGGCCTTTACTCAGGATGGAAGAAATGCTACATCTGTGTACGTTTTATATCTATCCTATTAAAATTTGTTTAGAGATCACATCCTCACAGCATGATGAGCACACAGCGTATCACTTCTGGTGCTGCTTTTTTTCATCTTTAACTCGGGCAGGCTCCTGGGATTTCTCTAGAACACATTTCTCTTCCAAGCCAAGGTGTCCTGCCTTCTCTTGAAAGGGCTTTGAATCCGAGATCAACATTTTCAAGTCTTATGATCTCAGGCAAGTTACCTCATCTCTCTGTGCCTATTTTCTGTAAAAATGGACCTAAGAGGAGTACCTACCTTGGAGAGGGTTGTTCTGAGGGTGAAATGAGTCCTGTCTGGAAAGCACTGAGTGGAGACCCCAGTACATTATACACAGTCCATCAGAGGGTGCAGACTGCAGAAGCGATCGTCACTTGAACAAACTGCCAAGGAAGGGTTCTTAATGAGCAAGCTCCAGCAGCTACCCAGGAGGCCCATGTGTCTCATGGATTTCTTTTTCTGCGATCAAGAACTCTTATCACCTGTTGCCAGAGGTGGATGCTTCCCTGTGGTCCTGGGCCCACTGAGGTCAGTATCACAGAGGTCCCCCGACCCCACAGCCTGGCCGTTCCTGTCCACGTCCAGGACAGGGATTGTGTGACCACTGTTGCCTCTCCTGCCCCTGTTGGCTGAGACTCCGTGATCCTACATTTACTTAGAATGTCCTTTTGATGTATTGTAATGCTTCACCTTCCCAAGCATTATCTTGGCTGCCACGCTTTATCTGCAAGAAGTGTTTTGTTTCTATTAGTACGAACAATGGACTACCTTAAAAAATGTTTTTAAAACTTCGTTGTTAATGGATCCTATTCGGCGGCATCTACCTTGCGGACAGATTCCTAGGCACAAAAGTATAACATAGCTGCCATCTGAACAATTACTGTTTAAATAATTTTCTAAAGCAATGAAACCAAAGAGAAGCAGTTGGAAAAGCCAGAGGCCTAAGAAGTGTTGGATATTGAATGGACTTCCTAGTTTTTCTTTATCACTGAAATCTCATTTAGTGTTTATTGTTGATATTTTAATGCAGTGGCTCTCAGAGTAAGCTTACAGCCCTAAAGTGTCTTGAGAGGTGACCCCTAAGAAAGTGCAAGGCCCCTCTAGAAGCCCCTTAACTGAAACAGCTTCACTTTCTTTTTTATATGTTAGGGCCGCATGTTAACATTTCACTTAAGCACACCAATACTTTTTAAAAAGGGGAAAAAGAAAAAACCCAAAACCATGAAATAATGCCATTTTGATAGATTCTAAAGAGTTAGGTTCGTATAGAAATGAAGTGTTAAAGAAGTTTAACTTTGTGAAGCCTGATTCTACTATAATTGTAAGCGTTAATCTTTGAAAACTAATGTTGTAACTTTTTAAATTTTTTCATGTCAGTACCTGGGCATATTAAAATTTCGACGACTTGTTTTTTCTGCGTACCCTTTATTGTTTGTTTTTCTAGCATTCCTATGTTGACTGGGCATGTTCTGGAAAATATTCCCCATTATCAGAAAACAAACTGAAAGTCATCGGAAACCTGTAGGTCATGATGTTCAGGTGATGATTTCCTCCTCCCCCATTATTTGCAAAAATTCAAAGCCAAGGCCACTGTGTACCGCAAGCCGAGAGGCTTACAACAACAGACACGTATTGTCTCATGGTTCTTGGGGCAGAAGTCTGAAATCAAGGTGTCAGCAGAGCCAAGCCCTCTCAAACCTTATGGAAGTTACTTTGCTGGCAATCTTTGACGTTCCTTGACTTGTGTGTTTATCGCCCCAGTCCTCCACGTTCACGTTGCCTTTTCCCTGTGTCTCTGTCTTCACATGGCTGTCTCCTCTTAAGGACAGCAGTCATATTGGGTTACCCACCTACCTTCTGTCCAATGACCTCATCTTAACTAATCACTCCTAGAAACACCTTATTTCCAAGTAACATTCTTAATGTGCCAGAGGTTAGAACTTTTTTTGCGGGGGAGGATACAACCCAACCCAACAGCCACCATTAGCATGTTGTGAGATCCAGAAGCAAAGATAATATCCCTGTACATTTTTCTTTCTTGCATATGACTTTAACATGTATCCTGACTTTAAACTTAATATGAGAATGTGTCAATATACATAAAATTTAGAAGGAAGAGAAGTACGTATTCTTCACGCATTCCTTTGCCAGTTAGGTGCCAAATGCTTTTGTTGGCCAGATGCCGTTCTAGCACTGAAGATACAGGAGCTGGTGACACAGAGAACCTGAGGCTATTGTCCAGGGGGATCTGTGTGAGAAGAGCACGGCTTGGCGATGAAGCACCCGCTTTGGTTATGTGCATTTCTAGAAATGGTTTGTGTATTCAACCTGATGTTGAGATGCGCCAATGTTCAAAAGGTAGGCAACATAGGAAGAATCTGGAATTTTTTTTCTGATTTGCACCTTAAAAAAAAAAAAGAAACTATTGTAGAAAAAAATTTTAAGGGAAAGAAAAAAAGCTAGTAAGTAGAAAAGCTTAGAAAATAAAGAAGTCCCACCACTTTTGGGGCACCCAGCTGGCACAGTCAGTAGAGCATAGGACTCTTGATCTCAGGGTCGTGAGTTCAAGCCCCATGTTGAGGATTTATTTAAAAATAAATAAAGTCCCACTACTATCAATTCAACTCCCTGGTGGGATATACTGTTGGGAATATAACTTTCTGGGCTTTTTACGATACATATAATCATTTTTAAATTGTCTACTTTAATACTTTAAATGTTTTTTTTTTTTTTAGGATTTTATTTGAGAGACAGTGAGTGAGAGAGCCCACCAGCAGGAGCAGAGGGGGAGGAGGGAGAGGGAGAGGGAGAAGCAGGTTCCCCTCCTAGGCAAGGAACCTGATGTGGGGCTCGATCTTAGGACCCCAGGATCATGACCTGAGCTAAAGGCAGACTCGTTACCGGCTGAGCCACCCAGGCATCCCTTTAAAAGTGTTTTTAAAGAAAAGTATCTGAGAGATGACACCAGCATGTGATAGAGCAGTTCTCCTGCCCTAGAAAAGCTGGGAGTGGTCAAAGGTAGGAGGGATGGTGCAGCCTAGCAGATGGAGAAGGTGGACTTTTGAGCTCGCTACAACCAAGACTCCGTTCCTTCCTGTGTGATCTTGACCGTTGAACCTCTCGAAGCATCAGCTTCCTTATCTGTGACATGGTGATACTACTACTACCCGATGAAACTGTTGTAAAAACTAGAGCGATGTATGTCAGATACCAGGGAGGTGCTGGTTGGATAAGCCGTGGCTGGATATTCAAAATAAACTTTTCATTGAGTTTCATTGAGGTAGGTAACGAGTTGGCTGTTTTAAAGGTACAATATCAAAGTGACCATTTGATAATACCAGTAATAAAAGGCTTTTTCAGACAGTATATAGGTCGTGCGTTTATTGTCGAAAATTTAGAAAATGAAGCTAAGCTCATACTTCCCCTTCCAAACACACACAAAATTGCCAATACTTCTACCCCAGAGATAGTCCCTGGTAACACTTTGGAGCATATCCTTCCATTCTCATCTCACTCGGGCATGTACTTCTATACATACATAAAGAGTTTTGGTAGCCACAAAATGTTTTTTTGAATTATATAATATGTTGTGTTTTAACTAATAATAAGCCAGCTGATTCCATTTTTCTGAATTTAGAGTTTTCTCCATTTTAATGCAATTCATAATTGTTTTAAAGCTTTTGATGTTCACATTATAAAAAGCAAGGAATGGGCGTTAAATCTAGGTTCAAGCCGTGCAACTTTAGGCAAGTCACTTAACTCCTCTGAGCAATGGGAGCCGATGAGATTTAAAAAAAAAAAAAATACCTGAAATCATACCGTGAATGAAAATTCTCAGACGCCTGGGTGGCTCAGTGGTTGAGCATCTCCCTTTGGCTCAGGTTATGACCCCGGGGTCCTGGGATCGAGTCCTGCATCGGGCTCCCTGCAGGAAGCTGGCTTCTCCCTCTGCCTGTGTCTCTGCCTCTCTCTGTGTGTCTCTCACGAATAAATAAATAAAATCTTAAAAAAAAAAAAAGGAAAGAAAATTATCTGTGAAAACGTTGACATTTAATTTTACATTTTTGGTTCTGATAATGTAGTTGGTAAGAACTTTTCATTAGCAGAAGTACAGTTTGTTATCAACAACGAGCTACTGATGAGTGCATTGATCCTATAATCCAGGCTTCTTTGGAAATCTGTATATTCTGGTGCAGCCTTTACCATCTCTACAATGGCTTTTGAAACATTCAAATAACATTTCCATTTCAACTGTTTGACTTGACAAAGCCACAAGGTTTGATGCCAGTTCCAAAGAATGAAAAGAGACGAGAAGGCTGGAGAACGGGAGACATATCTTCCAACTAACACGGTGTAGATTTGGCACCTTCCTCTCTTCTTTACACCAAAGGGAAAAAAGGCCACCAGATATGAGAAGCTTATCACTCACCTCACCCCCGGATACGTATTTAAAGACGTAATTCTGTTTGCCCTGTGATTTGTTTAATGGATAACCCTACCGTTTCACTGCTTTGGAGAAATTACAAGTTTTGCAAGACGTTAGACCCCTCCTAGGCATTAACCAGGACAGTTGGGATTGTAAGTAGCGTGCAGTTTCTCTTTTTACACCCAGCACCCTTTTGTGCTATCAAGGAAAATGATATATCCATTTTTAATGTTTATTAGAAGTATCATTAACATGATGTATTAGTTTCAGGCGTACAACATAGGGATTCAGCAGTTTTAAACATTGCGGAATGCCTTCCATGGTAAGTGCAGTCACCACACAAAGTCACTACAATATTACTGACTTCGTTCCCTATGCTGTCCTCTTCATCTCTGTGACTTCTTTGGTTTCTAATGAGGTTTGTACCCTTATTTCCCCTCACCTATTTTGCCTATCCCCTCACCTCCACTCCCTGTAGCAACCACAAGTTTATTTTCTATATTCATTAGTTCCTGCTTGTCTTTAGCTTTCTTTTTTTTTTTTTTTTTAAGATTTTATTTATTTATTCATGAGAGAGAGAGAGAGAGGCAGAGACACAGAGGGAGAAGCAGGCTCCATGCAGGGAGCCAGACGTGGGACTCGATCCTGGGACCCCAGGATCATGTCCCGGGCCGAAGGCAGGCACCAAACCGCTGAGCCACCCAGGGATCCCCTTGTCTTTAGCTTCCACTTGTAAGTGAAGTTTTATGGTATTCTATGTCTTTCTCTGACTTAGTACACTTAGCATCATACCCTCTGGGTCCACGTTGTTGCAAATAGCAAGATTTCATTCTTTTTTTTTTTTTTAATGGCTGAGTTATATTTCGTTGTACATGTACACCACCACGTCTTATTTATCCATTCATCTATCGATGGACCCAGGTTGCTTTCCTATCTGGGCTGTTGTAAATAATGTTGCAATACATGTAGGGGTGCATATGTATTTTCAAGTTGGTGTGTTCACTTTCTTTGGATAAATACCCAGCAGTAGAATTATTGGGTCATATGGGACTTCTTTTTTAACTTTTTTTTTAAAGATTTTATTTACTTATTCATGAAAGACACAGAGAGAGGCAGAGACACAGGCAGAGGGAGAAGCAGACTCCCTGTGGGGAGCCCAATGTGGGATTCGATCCCAGGACCCCAGGATCACACTGTGAGCCGGGAGGCAGACGCTCAACCACTGAGCCACCCAAGCATCCCATGAGGTTTGTAAGTTTGAACACCATGATGGGTGTGGAGACTACTTAAAAATTTTTAAAAAAATTTTTAAAAGTCTATTCAGGTTCTCTACCCATTCTTAATCAGATGATTTGGGGTTTTGGTGTTGTATGAGTTCTTAATATATTTAGGATATTTACCCCTTTTCAGCTATATCGTGACTAAATATCCTCTCCCATTCAGTAGGTTGCTGAATTGCTGCTGAATTTAGTAGGTTTTCATTTTGTTTATGGTTTCCTTCACTGTGCAAAAGTTTTTTAGTTTAACGTAGCCCCAATTATTTATTTTTTGCTTTTGTTTCCCTTACATGGGACATATCCAGGAAAATATTGCTAAGGTCAATGTCCATGAGTACACTGCCTATGTTTTCTTTGAGGAGTCTAATGGCTTCAGGTCTCACATTTAACTCTTTAATCCATCTTGTGTGTATTTTTGTGTCTGGTCTAAGCGGTCCAGTTTCATTCTTTGCCTGTCGCTGTCCAGATTTCCCAGCACCACTTTTGGAGAGACTGTCTTTACTCCCATTGTATATCCTTTTTTTTTTTTTAAGATTTTATTTATTCATGAGAAACACACAGAGAGAGAGAGAGAGAGAGAGACAGGCAGAGGGAGAAGCAGGCTCCACGCAGGGAACCCGACATGGGACTCGATCCCGGAACTCCAGGATCATGCCCTGGGCCGAAGGCAGGCGCCAAACCACTGAGCCACCCAGAGATCCCCCTCATTGTATATTCTTGCCTTCATTGTCACAGACTGGCCATATAAGTGTGGGTTTATTGGGCTCTGTATCCTATTCCGTTGATCTGTGTATCTGCTTTTCTGTGCCAGTACCATCCTGTTTTGATTATCATAACTTTGTAGTATGGCTTGAAGGCTGGTGTTGCGATTCCTACAGCTTGTCTCTTCTTTCTCAAGATTGCTTTGGCTCCTCAGAGTCTTTTGTGACTTCGTAAGGATTTTGTTGTTATTGTTGTTCAGTAAAAACAATAAATATTTGTAATCACCATTTAAAAAAAATTTTTATTTATTCATGAGAGACACAGACAGAGGCAGAGACATAGGCAGAGGGAGCAGCAGGCTCCCCGCAGGGAGCCCGATGCGGGACTCGATCCCAGGACTCCAGGATCACGCCCTGGGCCAAAGGCAGACACTCAACCACTGAGCCACCCAGGTGTCCCCCTGTAATCACCATTTATGGGAGAATTTGGTTAGGAGGAATTAGCAGCCAGAGTGTTCTTAGTTGTAAGTGACAGAAACGAAAGTGGGTTGCTTTAAGGATAAGAGGAATTCACTAGCATCTGCTCTGTAGCTTGCAGCGTCGCTGGGATGGCTCAGGAGATGAATCGGAGGCTCTGCAGTAGGAGCAATGTCCAAAATGTCACCTCCCGTCCCCTCTGCTGAGCACAGCTCTGCTGCTCCTGATGCCCTGTGTGTGCCAAATGCACCACCAACTCTGCCATCCGTGGATGCCGGAAGGACTCGTGACTCGGATCCAGGTGATTCAGAGGGACAGGTGGCTTGAGGCAAGCGAGTCACGTGCCCTGCTCTGCTTACAAAGGAGAGACTAGGACAGCAAGGGCCGTTTAAGTTTCAGTACGTGGGCTGGGCCTCCCAACAGAGAAGCATCACTTGGGAAACTCGCCAAGTGAGTGAAGGGATTTGGATGCTGACAGCAAAGGAAAACAAATACCACCCACAGAATAGTAGTTGTCCTAATTGTGGACATAGTCAGGGACTTACCCTACTATTTATGAATCATCCAGATACACAAAAGATGGCCAGTGCCAGGATGTCTTTAACCTTAGTGCTTCCAGGACTGAGAGAAAAGGGAGGAAGGGTCCCCACTAATTTCCTAGACATGGGAGCTGTGTTCCTGAACTCTAGGTTTGAAAATCAGAAAACACTATCACCCAAAAGGCATTTTAGTGCAGTAATTTCCTGGCCTTGCCAGAACAGGTCAAAATTTTCCTATTATATGCTCCAACACACCCGTACCTCTTGTGAAAACGAGTAGGAACGTTTACCAGAAGACATGTCCGAGAATGTTCTCAGCAGCTTTATACAGGGTAGCCCGAAACTGGCACCAGCCCAGATGCCTGTCAACAGGGGGGCTGTGGAGGGGCTCCTGGGTGGCTCAATCCTCTGAGCGTCCAACTCTTGCTTTCGGCTCAGGTTGTGATCTCGGGGCGTGAGATGGGGCCTCACCCTGGGCTCCCTGCTCATCAGGGAGTCTGCTTGGGATCCTCTCCCTTCGCCCCTCCCCTCACTCACATGCACTTTCTCTTTCTTTCTCTCTCTCAATAAATCAATAAAATTAGGCAAAAAACCCAGTAGAGTCGTGAAAATAAGAATAAATTATAATAGGGGCACCTGCATGGCTCAGTTGGGTAAGCGTCTGCCTTTGGCTTAGGTCATGATCCCAGGGTCCTGGGATGGAGTGCCCAGTCGAGCAGGGACTCTGCTTCTCCCTTTCCCGCTGCTTCTCCCTCTCCCTCTGCTTCTCCGTCTCCCTCTGCTTCTCCCGTTCCCTCTGCCCACAATCCCGGCCCACCCACCCCCCACACTCTTGCACACGCATATGTTCTCTCTCTCTCACACACTCACTCAATCTATCTTGAGTAAATAACTAAAATCTTTCTTAAAAAAGAATAAATTATGATACAGTCATAGGATATGACTGAGCAATAAAAAAAAGGGGACGAATGCCTGTTACATGTAAAACACGACACACTGTTGAACAAAAGCTGGACAAGCATGCATGCTGCACAATTTGATATATCTAAAGCCTCCAAACGTGCAAAATTAAACAAGGATGACCTATAAATAGGGATGACTTCAGGAAAGCCAGTTATTTAATTTATTTATTCTTTGAAGTAGTCTCCACACCCAACCTGGGGCTTGAACTCACAACCCTGAGATCAGGGTCACATGCTCTACCAACTGAGCCAGGCAGGCGCCCCTTTAAAAAAAAAAAAAATTTGTTTCAAGAGAGCCTGTTATTAACTGGAAAGGGGTTGGAGGGAGCATTCTGGGGTACAAGAATGTTCTATATACTGTTCTTGATGGTAGTTACATGGGTGCATATGTATTCAAATATTTATGTCACTCTACCCTTGAGGTTCACTCACTTTTTTTTTTTTAAGATTTTATTTATTTAGGGGCAGCCCGGGTGGCTCAGTGGTTTAACGCCACCTTCAGCCCGGGGTGTGATCCTGGAGACCCGGGATCGAGTCCCACATCAGGCTCCCTGCATGGAGCCTGCTTCTCCCTCTGCCTGTGTCTCTGCCGATCTCTCGCTCTCTCTCTTTGTGTCTCTCATGAATAAATAAATAAATAAAATATTTAAAAAATAAAACAGGGATCCCTGGGTGGCGCAGCGGTTTAGTGCCTGCCTTTGGCCCAGGGCGCGATCCTGGAGACCCGGGATCGAATCCCACGTCGGGCTCCCGGTGCATGGAGCCTGCTTCTCCCTCTGCCTGTGTCTCTGCCTCTCTCTCTCTCTCTCTCTCTCTCTGTGACTATCATAAATAAATAAAAATTAAAAAAAATTTTTTTAAATAAAACAAACCAAAAAAAAAAAAGATTTTATTTATATGGGACTCGATCCTAGGTCTCCAGGATCACACCCCGGGCTGAAGGTGGCGCTAAACCGCTGAGCCACCCGGGCTGCCCAAGGTTCACTCACTTTTTGCGGATAACTTAATGTCTGTTCTATATTGATAAAAATAATTATTTTAAAATTTTAATCTCTGCTGGTGGAATTCAGAATGGAGATTACGTCTAAGAGATGGTGACGGCTGGGAAGAGTCATGACGGAGCCTCCTGGGGGTTACGCCTTGATCTGGATGCTTAGACCTGAGTATGTACCTGGATAAAAATCCATCCGGCTGAGCCCCTAAAATTAGCTCTTTTTAACTGTACCTACGCAATACCTCAATTTTTAACAATCACGTGTGTTTGAAGAAAAATATGTTCCCACTTTAGAGCATCGATATAAACGTAGAAATGCAATCCTTTCATAAAGTGAACTCTGCTTGGCATCCTGCTTGGTGTCCGGAGAGCATTTATAGCTACAGCAACACCCTAGTCTTACCAGTGTCGGCGTAATGGGTCCTGCTTGAAATCCAAGATTGTGTTTGTGACCTTGAACCAAGTCCCACCTCTGAGATGCCAGATACCAACCATTCCCTTCACCTTCTCCTCCAAAGCAGCTCCCAGACAGAAGACTCACAGACGAACGAACCTAAACATCCTTTCTCTTCGGACATTATGGTATCGGGGCCTGTGCGGTATCTCTGCGCAGTGTCCCCGACTGTCCGTAAGGAGTGAGAAGCGGCAGCCCCCTCGCCACCTAAGTCCTGTTTGTGTGGGAAGCCCGCCAGCGTGGTTGGTGTGCAAGCATGCAAGCGTGTCTGCGGGCTGCTCTTGCCCCAGGCAAGCCCACGGGACCAGGGGGCACGACTAGGCCCCGTGACCTTCAAAAGTACTTGGAAGGTGTGTTCCTTGACTGTGACTCAAGCACCTCCCGTGTACAAAGCAGAGGCTTTGCTCACACCACTTGTGAGACCTCTGCATGTTTCTTCCTTGCACGGAAGTCATTTGTGCGCCTTGTGCCCAGGAACTTTGTTGGAAGCTGCAGCAGAATGACTGAGTACCGGGCCCAAATCCTGCCAAGGCCGCTTACTTGCTGTGTGACCTTAGTGAAGTGACTGCACCTCCTTGTGCCTCAGGTTCCTTAATGTATAATGAGAATACGATCACTTTCCCCTTAAGGCCTTTGCAAAGATTAATTGAACTAAAATACGTGAGGCACACTTAGGACAGTGTCTTCATACATGGTAGTGGAGAAAACATTGATAAATTATTATTTTTCATAAAATGTGCTTTTTTTTTCTAACATTGTCTTTATGCCAATGAATTCTCTTTGCTCGTGATGGGGTACTTGCTTATTCACTCACCTGTTGCTGGATGCGGATTATTTCCATCCCTTGGCTATTATAGTGAATAATGTTACTATGACTATTGAGATGTTTGAATCCCCACTTTCGCTTGTTTGGGTTTTATATGTAGGGATGAGATCACTGGATCATACGGTAATTCTATGTTTGATTTTTTTTAGGAACCACTAAACTATTTTCCATGGTGGTTGCACCATCTTGGATTCCCACTAACAGTGCATGAGTTCCAATCTCTCCACATTCTTACCAACACTTGTTGCTTTATTTTTTCTTCAAATGGCCATCCTATTGGGTATGACGCAATATCTCATGATGGTTTTGATTTATGTTTCCCTAAGGGCTACTAACGTTGAGCATCTTTTCATGTGCTTATTGGTCACATGTGTATCTTCCACGGAGAAATGTCTGTTTAAGGCCTTTGCCCCCTGGCAGCCCGGGTTGCTCAATGGTTTGGCACCGCCTTCAGCCCAGGGCCTGATCCTGGCGACCCGGGATCGAGTCCCACATCAGGCTCCCTGCATGGAGCCAGTTTCTCCCGCTGCCTATGTCTCTGCCTCTCTCTCTCCCTGTGTCTCTCATGAATAAATAAATAAAATGTTTAAAAAAAAAAAGGCCTTTGCCCCTATTTTATTGGTTTTGTTGTTGTTGTTGTTGAGTCATAAAAGTTCATTATGTATTCTGGACTTGATTTAGTTTTGAACTTGGCTGAATCCATACTTGTTCATCATAAAATCTATAAGACTCCAGAAAATACTCTTAATTATATTATCTTTAGAAGCACAATATTAAATAATATAATCTGATGGGTACCTTCAGACTCTGTGTTTCCTGTGTACCATGGTGCCCAAGCCTGCGGTTGGCCTCTGTACTCTAAGCTACATGTACTCAGTGTCCAAGAAGTGGTACAAAATGAAGGGAGAAGTTTCAGAGGTGTTCCCAGCTCAGAGTGGGCGAAGGAGTGCCCCAGTGTATTATTCAAAGGTCTTGTAGGTCAAAAGAGTCTGAAGCAAATAGAGTCTATGCTTGGTGAATATCCTGTAAGACATAAGAATGAAATTAGGAGTCCATTGTGGCAGAGCGCTTTCAGAGACATTGAGGGATGGACATTTAAATATATAAATATTGGGGATCCCTGGGTGGCTCAGCAGTTTAACGCCTGCCTTTGGCTCAGGATGTGATCCTGGAATCCCAGGATTGAGTCCCACATCAGGCTCCCTGTGTGGAGCCTGCTTCTCCCTCTACCTGTGTCTCTGCCTCTCTCTCTCTCTCTCTCTCTCTCTGTGTTTCTCATGAATAAATAAATAAAATCTTAAAAAAAAAAATATATATATATATAGACGCCTGAGGGGGCACAGCAGTTGAGCGTCTCTGCCTTCGACTCAGAGCGTGATCGCTGGATCTGGGATCAAGTCCCACATTGGGCTCCTTGTGGGGGGCCTGCTTTTCCCTCTGCCTGTGTCTCTGCCTTTCTCTGTGTGTCTCTCATGAATAAATAAAATCTTTTTTTTTTTAAATAAAATCTTAAATAAATGAATATATACATATTGACTAAGAGAATATGAAAGTAGTTATTCAGAAGTGAGTATTGGGGGCTAAAATTTAAAAACTTTAAAAAAATACCCAATTATCCTTTTCACCCTTGGAGCTGGATTTAGAAATGCTGTCTTTCTTTTCTTTTTTTTTTAAAGGATTTTATTTATTTAATCATGAGAGACACAGAGAGAGAGGCAGAGACACAGGCAGAGGGAGAAGCAGGCTCCTCGCAGGGAGCCCCATGGGGAACTCGATCCCGGGTCTCTGGGATCACACCCTGAGCCAAAGGCAGACGCTCAACCCCTGAGATACCCCGGCGTCCCTAGAAATGCTGTCTTATGGGAATATTGCAGGTGGCAGAGTTATTTTAAGAGGCAATGTAAATATTTAGTTTGTGCTGTGACCTTTGCCTTGTTTGTAGTCTAGTTTAAGCCTTTAGACTGAAGACAAGATACAAGCATTTAAGTGTTGAGAGAGCGGCGTGAACGTTACGGATAACTGCTGCGCAATGCTGACAAAGATGGACCCTTTCAAAATAGCAACACAGAAATTGGTTATATCTAATTTTATAGAAAGCGATTTTTATCTAGCTATTTCATTAGAATCATTCAACATCTGTTCCAAAGAAGAAGATGGAAAGTGATTTAAAAACTCTACCAAGGGGATCCCTGGGTGCCTCAGTGGTTGAGCGTCTGCCTTCAGCCCAGGGCGTGATCCTGGAGACCAGGGATCGAGTCCCACGTCGGGCTCCCTGCATGGAGCCTGCTTCTCCCGCTGCCTGTGTCTCTGCCTCTGCCTCTGTGTCTCTCATGAATAAATAAATAAAATCCTTTAAAAAATTTAAAAAGGACTGAAATCTCATGTATTTGGCTATCACGTATGCACTTTAATATATTAAACTGTAAAGAGAAAAGTGGAGTGGGGACAGAAGGCAAATATTTACTTATTAAATCTTTGCCAGGAGGAGGCTGAGAAGTAGAAAAAGCTCTGTAAATGTTTGTTTTTGTTTCCATTTAAAATCCCCAAACTTTGTTACTTTGCCAGGTTTGAAAGCATGCCTTTTCTGAGGGGCTGGGGTGGTGGAAATCGGAGGGTAAGGCCCGCCAGTTCAAAAGACCCGGAGCAGTGTTATTTCCTTTTCTTCACAAGCTTTAAAATCTGTGGACAGCTAACATGAGTTCCCAAGGCTAAAGAGAGGATGTGGCGTCACTACTTTTATTCTCCCCAACATCCAGTAAAACGAGTACCAGGTTTTCCATTCTCAATATTTCTCAAAACCCTCGCCTCCAGAGGCCTTCTATTCATTTATTCAGTCAATTTATTGACCACCTGGGCAGCCCCAATGGCGCAGCGGTTTAGTCCCACCTGCAGCCCGGGGTATGATCCTGGAGACCTGTGATCGAGTCCCACGTCCGGCTCTCTGCATGGAGCCTGCTTCTCCCTCTGCCTGGGCCTCTGCCTCTCTCTCTCTGTGTCTCTATGAATAAATAAATAAAATCTTAAAAAAAAATTTATTGGCCACCTACTCTGTGTCAGGCTCCAGTAGCCACTGGGGACCCTGGTAAAATCAGACTCTGGTGGAGAACCCAGTAGAGCTTAACGTTCCAGTTGATGGCTCCCCAAGGAAACCAAACCCAAAACACCATCACTCCACATGGCACCCATCATCCCCCCTCCCACCCCGCAGCACACACACTTCTCCCTTTAAAAAAAAAAATTATTTATTCATGAGAGACACAGAGAGAGAGGCAGAGACACAGGCAGGGGGAGCAGGCTCCATGCAGGGAGCCCGATGTGGGACTCGATCTCGGGTCTCCAGGATCACGCCCCGAGCCAAAGGCAGACGCTCATCCACTGAGCCACCCAGGTGCCCCCACACTCCTCCCCTTTTTACAGATGAAGACGCACAGAGTTGGAATCGCTACATAACGAGCCTTAGGTCACAGAGTCGGCAATGGGCTGGAATTCTTTACGATTTTTATCCCTTAATCATCCAAAGAGTGTGGATCATCTGCCATCCGCTGGGCATCTCCCCAGGATACAGTGGTGAGCAGAAAGGAAAAGGTTCCTGCTGTCACGCAGTTTGTATTCGAGTGAAGCTGACCAATAGTAAATAGAGTATCAGAGAGGAATTGGGATGGCAGAGAGAGCAGCTGCATGGCTACCTAACACCGGGCCACTTTACAACAATTTTTTTTTGTTTTTTTGATTCCAGGAAATTAACATCCAATGTTATATTGGTCTCAGGTGTTCAGTACAGCGTTCAGCCTTTCTCTTCAGTGCTCAGTGCTCATCAGGGTAAGAGTACTTCTAGGCAAGGCCACTTGCAGCCTCTGAACCTCTGTAAACGTACCTTGTGTTTTACACCTCAGTGCATTTTCCCGGCCGGAGTGATTAAGAGCAAAACCTTCAGTAGGATCAGACTACTTTTCCGGAACAGGCCAGAAAAGAAGCTGGATCTATTCGTTGTAATAAAGTACTACACACTGAATGGCTTAGAACAACAGAAATGTATTGTGGCGCAGCTCTGGAGGCTGGGCGTCCAAAATCAACGTGACCGCAGGGCCATGTTCCCTCTGAAACCCATGGTGGGGGAGTCTTTCTTTGTCTCTCTCCTCGGATCTGGTGGTTTGTGGCAATCCTGGGCCTTTCTCGGCTTCCAGCTACCAGCTACAGCACATGGATTTCCGCCTCTGTGGTCACATGGTGTCTTCCCTGCATCTCTATCTCTGTCTCGTCTCTTCTCATAAGGACAGGCAGCCGTGTTGGGTTCAGGACCCACCCGACCTAGTAGGACATGATTTTATCTCAACTCTATCTACAAGGTCTCTATTCCCAAATAAGGTTACATTCTAAGGTACCTGGAGGTTAGTCCATCCAATGTTGCCATGAAGATATATCTTATTTTCATATAGTCAAATTTATTGGTCTTTAGGAGGTTTTGACTCACTCTTAGAAAGGCCTTCCCTGATATGAAAATCTAGATGGAGAAGGTCACAGATATGGTGGCTGTTAGGATGGGAAAGCTGACACCCGTACCTGCAGGTCTGATATGTGCATCTATAACTGTGCATGCGGCTGAAGAAGAAGGATACAAAAAGCAGCTAGTAAAACCAGAGCAGCTCCCATATATACTGTACCACCTCTCCAGTCTAAATACATTGAAGAGCAGCCTGGTCGTTTACAAATGGGCTTTGCATCCATCTGCACTACAACTAGTCATCATATTGGCTGGTGCAAGGGTGCTTATGGGTTTGTGAAAAATGCGATAATGGATTCAGTACAATTTGGAAAAGATGTGTATGTCTATCTGAAGAATCCACCTCGAGATTTTCTTCCAAAAATTGGAGTGATTACTGTTTCAGGATTGGCAGGCTTGGTTTCAGCAAGAAAAGGTTCTAGGTTTTTTTTTAAATTATTATTATTTAAGATTTTATTTATTTATTCATGAGAGACAGAGAGAGAGAGGCAGAGACACAGGCAGACAGAGAAGCAGGCTCCCCACAGGTAGCCCGATGCGGTACTTGATCCTGGGACCCTGGGATCAGGCCCTGTGCCAAAGGCAGGTGCTGAACCACTGAGCCACCCAGGCATCCCAACTGGCTACTTTAGGAGCAGCTGTTTGCTCCTCCAGTCCAGTCAGTAATAATTGCAAAGGTAACTTGGAAAAAGGCATACACTACAAGTGAGCCAATTTATGAAGCAGTTAAATCATTGTGGACAAAAATCAACAAAAAAGAGTCCTTTCCTAAACCGAAAGAAAAATCTAAGTTAGGAAATTCTGCTGAAATAGAA
This sequence comes from Canis aureus, assembly GCF_053574225.1. NCBI lineage: Eukaryota > Metazoa > Chordata > Mammalia > Carnivora > Canidae > Canis > Canis aureus. The sequence continues at coordinate 55,247,030 of NC_135615.1, forward strand.
ATACCTGCAAAAACAACTGACAGCCTGAAATACTCAGTTTCTTTGCCAATTGAACTCATCTCCGAAACAGAAAATCAGAATCCACCTCAGGTGCTACACAGTTTATGCCTGACCCCAAGCTCATGGATCACGGGCAGTCCCACCCAGAAGATGTAGATATGTAAGGTACTAGAAGCTGAATAGTCTGCACAGAGAGCTGCAAGATGTATGAAGTTGAAAATAATGAAAAAAAAAATGATGGGGATCCCTGGGTGGTTCAGCAGTTTAGCGCCTGCCTTTGACCCAGAGCGTGATCCTGGGGTCCCGGGATGGAGTCCCACATCCTGCTCCCCATACGGAGCCTCCTTCTCCCTCTGCCTGTGTGTGTTTGTGTGCCTCTCTCTGAGTCTCTCATGAATAAGTAAATAAAATCTTTTTAAAAAATCATGTAAAGGGCAACTGTAACAGAGAGTATCACTTTTTTTTCCTTAGTATAACTTTTAAGCAAAGTTTTTCCTTCACATCTTTTTTTTTTTTAATTTTTATTTATTTATGATAGTCACACAGAGAGAGAGGCAGAGACACAGGCAGAGAGAGAGAAGCAGGCTCCATGCACCGGGAGCCCGACGTGGGATTCGATCCCGGGTCTCCAGGATCGCGCCCTGGGCCAAAGGCAGGCGCCAAACCGCTGTGCCACCCAGGGATCCCTCCTTCACATCTTCTAATACAATGTACAGTTTGACCAGTCACATAAGGGATTAAAACACAAATTGTAAATTTAATCCAAACAATATTAAATGGTTGGTGAAGAGGCAGAAGTAGAAGTTTTGGGATGGATTTCATAATTTTTAAGAATTTTTTATTAAAAAAATAGAGTGAATACATAGATACTGATGAAATATGAATGTGTGTATATAAATGTTTATACAGATACACATACTTATTTGTTTTAGATTTTTCAAATTACTGTTACTTAATTAGAATGGGGTATAGAAGGACCATTTCTTTTTCTTTTCCTTTTTCTTTTTTAGGACCCTTCATTTTTCATCCCTCAGAGCTGGAATAAAATATCCATATTTTATGACCAAAACAAAAAACAAACAAAAAAAAAAAAGAAAGAAAGAAAGAAAAGAAAAGAAAGAAAAAAAAGAAAGTCCTTCCCTTCTTTGAGACTAAAATAAAATTTTTCCAAAAAAATAAAAAAATAAAAAATAAAATTTTTCCATGGTTTATGTTTATGTTGTCATTTTTTATGAGTAATTCTGTGATCCATCTGAAATTTATTTGAGTGTACTGTAGCTCAACATATGCAATACCCCATGTCCCCCATAACCCCCCAAAACAAACACCAAAGAGCAAAAGAAAAGTGACAGATGGCAAACCAGGAAAAAAAATCTGTTACTCATAGTGCAAAGGGCTAATTTAATTAACATATAGAGTCTCTATAAATCAATAAAGATGAATAACACGATAGAAAATTTGCAAAGGGTTGGGGTTGTTCACTGAAAAATAACAAATGGCTCTTAAACACATGCAAAGATGCTCAGCTTACCTCACTGATATCAGATAATGCAAATTAAAATTATACCAAAATGCTATTTTGTCATTTATCAGAGTGCCAAAGATTTGATAACCCATTGGGTTTTCCCAAACGCAGAGTTTGGGAAACTGTCATTTACATTTTTATCAAAAGGAGTGCAAATCGCTATATCCTCTACAGGTGGCAATTTGGCAATTTCAATAAAAACTAAAATTGAACATATTCTCTGGGTGTCTAGAAGATGCCCTTGCAGTACCAGGAAGGAGAGCACATTCTTATCAGTGAAGATAGAAAGTTGATGCCAAGACGAGTCTGCACAAACAAATTTTACTATAACAACCCTTATATTCCATATTTCCCCCCACATAGTTCCTAGGTACTACCGCACAATTTACCACCCCTAGAAGGCCAAACTCCTTTCTTTACTCATTACCCTACAATTTATCATACTTTGTTAAAATTATATAATAAGAGGGGTGCCAGGTGACTCAGTTAAGCATCTGCCACAGGCTCAGATTGTGATCCCAGGGTCCTGTGGGATCAAGCCCCACATCCGGCTCCCTGCTCAGTGGGTTTTCTGGGGTTGTTTTTAGAGTGGATATAAGGTGGTATCTGTCAATTTGACTTGCATTTCCCTAATGATGAGTGATGTGGAGCATCTTTCCATGTGCATATCGGGCCATTTCTGTGTATTTGGCAAAATGCCCTGTGAAGTCCTTTGCCCATTTTTTAATTGGGTTGTTTGTTTTCTGTTGTTGAGTTTTAGGACTTCTTTCTATAATCTGGATATTAGTCCCTTATCAGATCTACATTTCACAAATATTTTCTCCCATTCCTGGGTTGCCTTTTTACTCTATTGCTAGTGACCTTTGGCTCACAAAAGGTTTTAATTTTAATGAAATCCAACTCACCCATGTTTTCTTTTGTTGCCTATACCTCTGGTGTCATAGCTAAGAAACCACTGCCAAATCCAACGTCGTGAAACTTTTCTTCTATCTTTTCTTCTAAGTGTTTTGTAGTTATAGCTCTTATTTTCAGTCTTTCATCCATTTTGAGTTATTTTTTTTATATAGTATAATGTAGGCATGCAACTTCATTTCCTTGCCTATGGATATCCAGTTTCTCAATACCATTTGTTGAAAAAACCTTTCTTTTTCTTTTTTCTTTCTTTCTTTCTTTCTTTCTTTCTTTCTTTCTTTCTTTCATTTTATTTATTCATTTGAGATAGAGAACACAAGCAGGGGACAGAGGGAGAGGCAGAAGCAATCTCCCCTTGGAACAGGGAGCCCAATGCAGGGTTCAATGCCAGGACCCCGGGATCATGACCTGAGCGGAAGATGCTTAATTGACTGAGCCACCTAGGCTCCCTGAAAAGACTGTCCTTTCCCCGGTAATTAGTCTTGATGTCCTTTCTAAAATAGCAATATATTTTAAACAAAAAAATAAATGTCAATATTACATCACAACATGATACCACACTATAGACTAAGGGTATCATTAATATGCTTTTCCTCATACACAAATTAAGGAAGATATTTGCTAGGTACATAACATAAAATCACTTAGCATTTATTTGATAACGGAAGAATATGAGTTTGCTCACATTGATTTTCTATTGTAAAACAATGTCTTCTAAATTTAAAAATAACCCAGTGGTTTCGTTACATTTAATCTGGATCCCAGGTCATGTGTTATACAAGTAGCACAAATTCATGAAAAGCATGTAAACAATGAAATGTCATACGCACATTTCTAGGGAATTACCAAAACATCTGATTTAGCCATACAGGTGTAAAAGAGTTCTATTAGAATGCAAACCATACACATCTTAAAATCTGGTTCCTTGAAAATTATGTCTCCAAAATGTTAGTGGTACAAAAAAAAAAAAAGCCTTAAAAAACTATATGGTTAGCAAAGCAACACACAAAATCGACAATGATAAAGCTAGACTAGCAATAATTGACATTTCAAGGAAAGACTAAGCCAACCTAATACCTGGAGACCAGTCTGAGTCAACATTGATAATGCACCCTAACAAAACCTTCTAGCTGGAAAACTAAGGAATTCCAACTATCCGGGTAATTGCATAGTGGGAGCTTTGCAAATTGGCTGGCAACTCAACTGCTCAGCATGATGCTGGATCAAGTTCTGGGTAAACTTGAGTGAAGGGCCAATACTCTGGTTTATGAATAGCAAAGATGAGTTACCTTTAATTATTCTAATGACTAAACAATAAAAAATTCTGATGACTTGGTGTTCTACAAAAATTTACTCCTTAAAAAGAAAAAAGGAAGTCCTGCATTTTTTTTTTAATTTTTATTTATTTATGATAGTCACAGAGAGAGAGAGGCACAGAGACACAGGCAGAGGGAGAAGCAGGCTCCATACACCGGGAGCCCGACGTGGGACTCGATCCCAGGTCTCCAGGATCGCGCCCTGGGCCAAAGGCAGGCGCCAAACCGCTGCGCCACCCAGGGATCCCCGGAAGTCCTGCATTTTTGAACGCAGGAATTTGGGATTAGTGGACACCCCTGGTAGGAGGTGCACTTAAGAGAGCAAAAGGAACTCGGAGAGGGTGTGTGATGTGGGGAAAGAGGAGGGAGTGGAGGACAGAAAAACAAGGTCGACTCTAAAGACCCTTCGAGAAGGTTGAAGTAGCCTAAATAGTCTCAGTAAAAAACAGAGCTCTGTTGAGGCAAGCCTGAAAGAATGTGAAGGCTACACAGGGTGTGAGGATGCTGAAGTGCGCTAGGGTAGCAAGTAGAGTGCTCTTTGGAATTTAAAGCTGTTTGAAAAGCATTTTTAGGGGGAATGATGAGGGAATGTATTTAACAACTCGACAGATACCATTTTTACTTTTATCTTCCTTTCACAACAGATACTTTTATATTTATGTGATCCTTGTTTTTTTTTTTTTTAATTTTAAGATTTTATTTATTCATGAGAGACACACAGAGAGAGGCAGAGACACTGACAGAGGAAGAAGCAGGCTCCCTGGGGGGGGCCATTCGGACTGGATCCCTGGACCCTCGATCCAGGCACCCCCTGGAGTCACTACTTGAGCCAAAGGCAGATGGTCAACCACGGAGCCACCTGGGGCCCAAACTGTGTGTTCCTATCAGAAGCTAGAGGCGCAGGAACCACAGGCGCCCGTGGCATAGATCATGCGTTCATTAGTCTTGTATTCCCCCCAGACTGAGCTACATGAGCAGCTTAGAATTAAATATTGCATAAATAACTACTACTGGCACTTTCTACTTTCCAAACCTTTTATAATAATAATGGACGTTTCAATAAATATATAGTAAAAATAATGTGTGATAAAACCTTTTAATATAATAGACATTCTTTTATCATTACTGGTAAAGACAGATTAAATGACTCGCTTAAAGTCACATAGCAGGTTTCTGGAGCACCTGGGTAGTTCAGCTGGTTAAGCGACCAACTCTTGGTTTTGGCTCAGGTCAAGCTCTCAAGGTGCTGGGCTAGAGCACCACCCCCCCTTCTCTCCTTCTCCCTCTCCCTTTGCCCCGCCCCCAGCACACCTGCTCTTTCTCTTAAATAAATAAAGCTTAAAAAAATTACCTAGCTGGTGTAACTGGGTCTCCTGGCTTCTAGTCCAGTTCCCATGGGAAGTCTTCTTCTTTTCTTCGCTCTTGCTGCCATGACTGATGTCACAGGGGAAGGAAAGGGAAGGGAGACGGTTCAGTCATCATTTCACCACTTCTTAGGAGGCCTAATATGGTTTTGTCCCTCGAGGATCCTGGTAGTGGTAGGTCACTAGGTGCGTCTATCTTTCAGCAATTGTATGTGTGTATAATGGATTACTCTTACCCATGTGTACTCTTACTTTGTTGAGTCATGCAATCCGCCAAAGGAAACCTCACATATTGTCTTCTTTCTTAATTTTATTTTTTTTAAAGATTTAAAAAATTATTTTGAGAGAGAGAAGCAGTGATGGAGAGGGGCAGAGGGAGAGGGAGAGGCAGACTTCCCACCAAGTGGGGAGCCCAACACGGACTCGATCCCGGACCCTGAGATCATGAGCTGAGCTAAGGCAGTCACTTAACCAACTAAGCCACCCAGGCGCCCCTCTATTTTATAGGTATAATACAAATCACACTCTAGAATAGTTCTCTTCTTGAGCTGTGATCCAGCTGGAAGCTGGTCACCCTGCTCCTCGGTAGTCAGCACCCATCCTACAACCTCATATCAAGTCCACACCCCGAAAAGGCAGAGCCAACAGGGCCAAGAACTGGAGCCTAGAGCTCACTCTGCATTTCCAGTTATGTGAGATAAAACCCTCTCTCACTGCCATATTATTTCAAGTGCTTCGAAAATGATGTGGTTGCATGGAGCTGAAACGGTCCTGATAGAGGCAATACACACACCTAATAAATGTCCGTTGATGAATATTTCTTTTGTGCCAGGAATAACCCTTCCAGGGTGGGAATTATCACCCTCATTTTCTAGATAGAGAAATGAAGCCTCAGCAGGTTAAGTGATTTGCTTCAGGCCACAGAACTGCCATATAGTGAATTTGGACATCGAACTAGGATCTTGTGGTGCTGTGAGTCCCTTACCTGCCACACAAGTGAAGGGAGGAAGGTCCTCATTTAGGACCAGTCCAGCTTCCAGCTGGTGGCTTGAGGTGTGAGTTCCTGAGACAATCATTGGCAAAAGAACCGGGATTATATTTAGCCATAAACCACACCCCGGAAACTGGGCTGGAGGCAGCCTGTCCTGAAGGCTCTAGCTACTGGGGAGCGGGAACGGAAGACTGAAATAGATGTTGAGTGAGCAAAGGAAAGGGGTGACGAAAACTGGGAAATACTCGATTCTGTTTGGTGTTCCTGCACCAGCCACTGTGGTGGGTGTTGTGGACCTAAGAACCTCACAGTTTTGTAGAGGGGCAGGCATCTAAAAGGCACGGTCCCAGGGCCCCAGGGGGGCTCAGTCAGTTAAGTATTTGCTCAGGTCATGAGCCTGGGGTCGAGTCCCTGGTGGGGCTCCTTGCTCAGCAGGGAGTCTGCTCCTCCCTCTCTCTCTGCCCCTCCCTCTGCTCCAGCTCTTTTATGCTCTCTCTCTCAAATACATTTTTTTTTTTTTATAATAGTCACACAGAGAGAGAGGCAGAGACATAGGCAGAGGGAGAAGCAGGCTCCATGCACCAGGAGCCCGACGTGGGATTCGACCCCAGGTCTCCAGGATCGCGCCCTGGGCCAAAGGCAGGCACTAAACCGCTGCGCCACCCAGGGATCCCTGTCAAGTACATTTTAAAAAGATCTTTACAAAGCACGGTCCTATGATCATGGCGTGGATTTGGGTCAGAAAGGAGTGTATTTTTGAACCCCAGCCTTTTTTTTTTTTAATTTTTTATTTATTTATGATAGTCACAGAGAGAGAGAGAGAGAGAGAGAGAGAGAGAGAGAGAGGCAGAGACACAGGCAGAGGGAGAAGCAGGCTCCATGCACCGGGAGCCCAACGTGGGATTTGATCCCAGGTCTCCAGGATCGCGCCCTGGGTCAAAGGCAGGCGCCAAACCGCTGCGCCACCCAGGGATCCCTGAACCCCAGCCTTATCTAGCTGTGTAATTTGAAGCAAATCTTTATCATCTATGAAACTAGATTTTCTTATCTACAAGATGGGGTTAATATTTAACTCGTGATGTTGTAGTGACACAGAAAAGTTGGTTGATAGCACCTGCTATTTCTCTCCTTACAATGCCCACGATGTACGGGGGCACAGAAAGAAAGGAAGTCATCTCCCGGCAGCCGAGTTCCGGAATCACAAGTTTGAGAGCACAGCCTCCAGGTGACACTTGGAATAATATCTACTTATTTCTGTCAAAAGGCTGTATTTTTTTACTTGACCTCATGTCAATAAAAATAGCCAAATTGCCCTACTGAAAATTCTTAAAGCTCAAAGCAACTTTGATTGTTGCAAGTGGCACTCTGATGACCTAATATTGTGCATAATTCCCTTGTACGGAAAGGAACAAATATTTGATATTCATCTTCATTGTTTGCTGTGGGTTGGTTTCCTGTTATTTTTTTCCCTCTGTCTAGAGGAAGGGAGTAAAGGAAACTTCCTGGTTAACTTGCTACTGTAAGGAACATGTTTGGAAAAAAAATAAGCACAGAGGGCAAGAGTAGAGTTTCTCTTTGAGATCATTACCAGGATAGTAATGGGGACAGTTTTTTGAAGTGTTGACGGTTGTCCATTTACTCAATGTAATAGAAGTGCAAAGTACCAGAAAGGGTGGCCCACCGGGAGCCCAGAAAAGTCCGAAGGGGAGCTCCCCTCCAATCCGCGTACAGTCTAGAAGGATGGGCCTCAGCATGTAATCCAAGTTAGAGAGTGATTTAACACTCAACAGCCCAAAGATTTAGGTACATTGAATTTTGGAATGTGTGCCGAATGGGGAGAAGCCACTTTTTATTTTACTTACTGATTTTTCTTTTTCTTTTCTTTTTTTTTTTTAAAGATTTTAATTATTTATTCATGAGACACACACACACACACACACACAGAGAGAGAGAGAGAGAGAGACAGGCAGAGGGCAAAGCAAGCTCCATGAAGGGAGCCCGACATGGGACTCGATCCCAGGTCTCCAGGATCACGCCCTGGGCTGAAGGCAGGCGCCAAACCCTGAGCCACCCGGGCTGCCCTTATTTTTATTTTCTTAAAGATTTTATTTATTTATTAATGAGAAACACAGAGAGAGAGGCAGAAACATAGGCAGAGGGAGAAGCAGGCTCCATGCACGGAGCCCGACGTGGGACTCGATCTTGGGACCCCAGGATCACACCTTGAGCCAAAGGCAGGTGCTCAACCACCGAGCCACCCAGGTGTCCCAAGAAGCCACTTTTTAAAGAAGAGGAGAAATTAAGGTTTGTTTGTTTGTTTGTTTGTTTGTTTTTAATAGAACAAGTGGTAGCTCAGTCTGAAAGCCATGGCAGTGTTTTAATACATGAACCTGCAGACACAAGGGCAGGAGGAGAACATTCCAGAAAGAGGAATTAGGGTGAGCAAAGGGCAAGTCACAGAGACAGAGTAGGAAGAGCACCTGGGCGCCAGGTGAGCAGTTGCACCTAGAAGAGTGTTCTTAGGGGATCCCCAGGTAGCTCAGCGGTTTGGCCTCTGCCTTTGGCCCAGGGTGTGATCCTGGAGTCCTGGGATCAAGTCCCACATCGGGCTCCCTGCATGGAGCCTGCTTCTCCCTCTGCCTGTCTCTCTACCTGTCTCTCTCTGTGTCTCTCATAAATAAAAAGATAAAATCTTTTTTTTATTTTATTTTATTTTATTTTATTTATTTATGTTAGTCACACAGAGAAAGAGAGAGAGAGGCAGAGACATAGGCAGAGGGAGAAGCAGGCTCCATGCACCGGGAGCCTGATGTGGGATTCGATCCCGGGTCTCCAGGATCGCGCCCTGGGCCAAAGGCAGGCGCTAAACCGCTGCGCCACCCAGGGATCCCAAAAGATAAAATCTTAAAAAAAAAAAAAAAAAGAAGAGCGCTCTTACCTTCAGCGCTCACACAGCCCTTACGTGTCCTTTTATTTTATTAGTTTTTACTTGTGTAAGTGTACATCTCATCGCCTGGGCTGCGTGAGGAGAGCCCCATACAAACCTACGCTTTGCTCTCTCCCAGCATCACCTGCCCTCCTCAGTAAGTAAACACTCGGCACCTATATCATGCAGGTAAGGGAAGTGGCTGACTTTTTAAAGGCAGCACAGAAAACAGTTGTATCACAAAAAGGAAACTTTCTGGGGTACCTGGGGGGGCTCAGCAGTTGAGCGTCTGCCTTCGGCTCAGGATGTGACCCCGGGGTCCCAGGATCGAGTCCCACATCGGGCTCCCCGCAGGGAGCCTGCTTCTCCCTCTGCCTGTGTCTCTCTCTCTCTCTCTGTGTCTCATAAATAAATAAACAACAACAAGAATTTTTTAAGGGAAGGTACCACCTGATGCAAAGTTAGCATCATTCCTCCTGGGACAACTTCACAGCCTCCACGCCTCATGGTGACGTGGGGCACGAAGTCCAGGACACCACCTGTCTAGTGTTGTTGCCAATGAAGTTTCCTCTAAATCTAACATTTGGCCTGAGGGAAGGGCATGCAAATCCCAATGGTGCGACATTCAACAGGACAACTGGACCAGATTCTTTTTAAAAACAACATTGTCACGAAAGACAAAACTGTTAATGAGACTGTTCAAGAATTAAAGAGACTGAAGAGACAGGACAATGAAATGCAAGGAATGATGGAGACTGGCTCCGGCATTTAAAACAACATCAGCGACAGGGGCGCCCATGTGGCTCAGTGGGCTGAGTGTGGCTGAGCTGGTTGAGGGTGGCCCAGGGGGTTGAGCGCCCCACTCTTGGTTTGGGGTCGGGTAGTGATCTGCATCCTGAGATGGGCCCTGCACCAGGCCCCGTGCTCAGCTGGAGCCTGCTTTTCTCACTCTCTCCCTCACCTTCTCCCCCTCCCGGCTCACGCCCGAGCTCTCTCTCTTTCTTCCTCTCAAATACATAATAAAATCTTCAAACAACAACAAACCATAAAAGACATTTTTAGAACAACTGGAGCTACGTGGGCCTGTCCTACATATGAGATAAGATTATGTATTAGTGTTCATTTTCGGGGGTCTGTTAACAGTGGGGTGGTTGTTGTGGTCTGAAGGCTTCTCTCTCCCCACTGGCCCCCCCCCCACATTAAAAAAATCCTAAGCAACCTAGTGGTGTCGGGAGGTGGGGCCTTCGGGGGGGTGACCAGGTCTTGAGGGTGGACCCCTCCTGGATGATGAGCCTGCCCTCCCAGAAGGCCCCAGAGGGAGCTCGCCAGCCCTCTTCACCCCACCAAGAGAAAGCTGCTATTGGCAACCAGGGAGCCGGTTCTCTCCAGAACCTGACCTGCCCCCTCCCCTGACCGTGCTGGCGCCCTGATCTCAGACTTCATGCTCCAAACCTGAGAAGTAAACTTGGGTTGTTCATAACACACCCCGTCTAGCGTACCGTGTCACAGCAGCACACCTGACTGTGGCTGTACATGTAAGACAACGTCTGGGTTCTTGGGAATTCTTGCTCAAGTTTGCGGGGTATACCACCCCCCCGTCTGAAAGTAAGTTTTAAGAGGCTGAACCAAAAAAGGATCAACAAGTATCAGTGGTTGAGAAAAAAATTACTATGCGTACATTAGCGTGTGCGTGTGTGTGTGTGTGCACACGCGTGCCCGCAAGGGCAAATATCAGCAGTCTTAGCAACTGGTGAATTTAGGGGAAGGCTATAGCCCATGGTGCTATGTTCTCGACTTTTTTGTTAGTTTGAATTTTCCAGCACGGTCACTTAGGAGAAAAGGAAACTCTTTTTTCTAATTGTCAAAAAGAACACATGCTCATTCACTGAGAAATTTCAAAAAACATAGAAAAAGTGTGAAAAATAGTCATATGATGATTGCAGAAGTCCCCTTGCTGTCGCCCTCTCGAGGCAGCTCGCACCAATCTTTCTAATTAAGATGAGTGTAGGAAGAGAAGTAGGAGGCGGTTCGCATTTCTGGAGATCCTATCCCTTGGTTTCCGATGGCCCTGGCCCTCTAGTTCGGTTTAGTCCTTTCTGTTCAGAAGCTACGCATTTCAAAGAGAAGCCCTCAAGTGTTACCCAAAAGTATTTTTAAAAAACCAAAAAACAAGAAAATGCTTACATCGACAATTACAATTCCCCCAAATGCTAAAACATAAATTTCTTGCTCTGAAAGAAAGCAAGAAATGTGGCTAAAACACTCCAAAGCCTTCCCGGTGGGTTAGATGAAAACACCCTCCACCTCGCACAGGCCTCAGGTCCCCTTCTCCTGGTCTCCTGTTCTTTGAAGGTGTAAAATGGCCCTCGATTTTGGTTTTGCCTTAGGATATTCCTGGCCCAGACCTCTGTAAGGCTGGCTCCTTCTCATCATTAAAGTCTCAGCTCAGATGTCACCTCCTCCAGCCACAGGTGTCCAGCCATCCTAGGTAGCTCCCATGCACTGCCTTTCCCGGCCTCTCTGTCCCCTTCGCCCGTCTCACTTCCTCTTCCTCCTCCTTCTTCTTCTTCTTCTTCTTCTTCTTCTTCTTCTTCTTCTTCTTCTTCTTCTTCTTCTTCTTCTTCTTCTTCTTCTTCTTTTTTTGTTTTAAGTTAGTTAGCTAGTTTATTTGTTTATGTAAGCTCTACCCCCAAAGCAGGGCTCGAACTCCCAACCTGGAGATGGAGAGTCACATGTTCCTCCATGAAGTGAGACAGGTGCCCCGGCCCCTTTCACCTCTTTGTCTTCATCACTATTCGACATTATTCTCTTGTTCACTTTTGGTTTAATCATCTTTGCTTTAAGCCTTCTCCTACCTGAATGTCAGCCTCCGTGAGGGGCCCTGTGTGTCTTGAGTCCATTGTATCTCCAGGGCTTGGAACGGGGTCTGGTGTATAGTTGGGAGTGAGTAAATTTTTTTTTTTTTTTTGAGTAAATATTTTTTGAGTGACTACATATTCCCTTCCACGAACAGTTCGCAGACGTGCCACCCGGGCCACACCCCGTGTGGGGTAGTGCCAACATTTCAGGAGCCGTAGTGCTCCTGTCGTAGGCTCCTAAAGTTTCTGCTAATTGATCCCCAAACAAAATCAGAAAAGCTGCCCAGGAGAGGCTCCCAAACCGAATAAAAGGAGAATTGTAACTCATCGCCAACAAAATGTCAAGGGAAGCTTGTGATCGGCTAAGAGTTCCATCCCGGTTCCAGTGACCTTTCTAGGATTAGGATTTCTTGTGATAAGTTAAGGACTATTTCCAGTGCCTTTTTTTTTTTTTTAAGATTAATTTATTTATCCTAGAGAGAGAGCATGAGTGGGAGGGGTGGGGGGTGCAGAGGGAAAGGGAGAGAACCCTCAAGCGGGGTCCCTGTTGAAAGCGGATCCTGACTCAGGGATGGATCCCAGGACCTCGAGACCACAACCTGAGCCAAAATCAAGGGTCAGACGCTCAACCCAGCGAGCCCCCCAGGCGTCCTTATTATTGGTATCTCTTTTAAGTTTGGGGACACAAGAGGTAAAGAGGCCCATGAAGTTACAATTAGATATAAGAACACAATGTTTGCAGTATTTGGTTAATGTTTACTTTTTCCTCTTTCTTTTTTTGAGCATGAAAGATTCAGGAAGGTCAGTTCCTGAAAGAACCTGCAAGACCAATTTCCCAGGGCAATGGATGACCGATACGGTTAAAACAGTAATCAGCCAAAAAAAAAAAAAAAAAACAAACAAATCAGCCCCACGTCTCTTTTCTGGCCTCCTCCGCATAATTGTGGCAGCGCTCTGTCTCAGATTGACACCCTCCCTCTCTCCCTTCAGATGATGGTCTCAATTTACCCTGATCCTAGAAAGTTCTTTTCTGCTTGTATTCGAGGAATTTTTTTCACAAAACAAAACAAACTAAATGTAGGTCTCCAACCAACTGTTAAGAATGCCTCTAAAGTATTCTTTAGAACATTCATTATTGGGGCACCCGGGTGGCTCAGGGGTTGAGTGGCTGCCTCGGCTCAGGCCGTGACCCCGGGGTCCTGGGATCGAGTCCCGCATTGGGCTCCCCACCTGGAGCCTGCTTCTCCCTCTTCCTGTGTCTCTGCCTCTCTGTTTCTAACATGAATAAATAAATAAATAAAATCTTAAAAAAATAAAAATAAATAAAATGTTCATTATGGAAGATAAAGTCTCCACAAAAAGTGCATCAAACATACCTGTAGTTTTTGATAAATGTTATAAAAGTAATAGCCATGTGGCTTGCACCTGAGTAAATGGAATATTGCCAGCACCCCAAGCACATCTCACTCTTCTCTTCCACTCTTACCTTTATTTTCTTAAGAAAGATAACAATGAAAAAAAATTTTTTTTAATTTTAAAAATTTAAAAAAATAAAAAAAGAAAGATAACAATGTCTTTGCTTTTCTTTGTATTTTTGCCACTTAATGTTTAGAATTCCCAAGTGATACAAGGTAGTTTTGCCTGTTTTTGAACCTTATATAAATGGAGTCATACTGTGTTTTTTTGAGCGAGGGTTGGCTTGTTTATTTTGTTCAATATATTTGAAAGACTCAACACATTGTTGGAAGAATTGCTAATTGGCTCATTTTCATCCATAATACTCCATGGTAGACATTTTTTTTAGGGTTGGATTTTTTGTTTTTTGGGTTTTTTCCCCCTATAGCTGCAACTCTGAGGTCTTTCTATGGGTAGGTGGTTTAAAGGAATTTGAGTATTTTTTTAGAGAGGAAAAAATAAAGCAGTTCTAGAATATAGTAACACTGTTAAGACATTAGTTCTGGAATTAGATTACGTGGGCTGAATCCCAACTCTTAAAATTAGCAGACGTTTTGAGTAGACGAAGGAAACTTTCTGAGCTTTAGATATCTCCACACGGGGGAATTACTTGTAGCATAAGATCGTTCTAAGGATCAAAAAAAAAAAAAAAAAAAAGTCCATAAAACGGAACAGAGCCTGGCACAGGATAGTGATGGTGTTTGCAATTATTGTCACTCCACTTGTTGAAGTTCCCATCCAGGTACTCTCTCTGTTTAACCTTGGATCCTTCCAGGAGGATCTTGCTTAATACATAGGAATTTAGGCAATAAAGCTTTACTCACCATGTCTCATCATCCTCTCAGAAATTGCCTTCCCAGTGACTTCCTCAAGAATTCCTCCATAAATCTGTCCAAGGAAACCACCCTCCAGGGCCTGGGACTCTCATCATTCATGATTGGATGGGGAACCTAGAGGCCCTTTAGGCCAGGCCCTCACCAACTCCAGACTGAGTTGCCCTTGACCAAATGCCAATCATCGCATTCGTGCACTAAGCAGGTGAGGCATAGGAGAAATATTCTAATCCTGCTGTCTTCTCTCCTCTGAAACCTAGTTCTAGGGATGTAAGCCTTGAAATGCTGTGAAGGAATGTGCTGTTTTCAAGTGACAGGACATTATCTGAAAGATGGGCATGGCTCATGGCTCCACAGGTGTGTTAGAATGGGGAATCAGGGTTGTATTCATTTGCTCATCCAACAAATATTTATGGAAGAATCATGTGACAGGGATTGTTTGGGGCAGATGAGAGACAGCAATGACTTGTTAAATTTATGGAGACTCTCTTGTGGCCCAGGATATGATCTGTCTTGGTGAACGGCCCAAGTGCTGCTCAACAACCTTAGGAAGAGGGGCAGCCCGGGTGGCTCAGCGGTTTAGTGCCCACCTTCAGCTCAGGGCGTGATCCTGGAGACCCGGGATCAAGTCCTACATCAGGCTCCCTGCATGGAGCCTGCTTCTCCCTCTGACTGTGTCTCTGTGTGTGTGTGTCTCATGAATAAATAAATAAAATCTTTAAAAAATAATATTAAAAAAAGAATGTTTAAAAAAAAACAACAACCTTAGGAAGAGAGTGCTATATACCATCTATCCCATGTTTACAGTGGAGAAAAAAAGAGGCCTGTGAAGTTTAATTTCCCTGTGTGTTCATCTTATCCAGCTACTAAGTGGCAACATAAAGATCTGAACTCACATTTCTGATGCCATATTTTGAGCTCTGAACTTTCTCCTTTACAGAAAAGAAGGAAGAAAAATTGTTTTTTTTAAATCTTATCATTCATTTGATTGCATGTAAAACCAACAAATTTCTAATCATAGGTCTTCCGAGAATAATATTTACTTGGTTTCTGAGTCATGAGAATTTTCATCAAATAATGTTCAATAGTGTACGATAGTTGAAAAACACTACTGAGTTGCGGAAGGAATAGTTGATCAAAAATAATTAAAACATTGCCACAACTTATGATCGCATGTCATGATTACATTGAGCATGGCATCGTGCCCCATTCAACAAACTTTATCTTGCTATTGAAGAATGATGTGTTTAAGTTTTCAGACTGGCTTTTCTTTCTGAACATTTTCAACTACTAACTAATATGCACACCATTAGGAAAGAGTTAAAAGAACAACGTCTTTACATTTTTCAATGTTGTGAGTGTTGTTTGGGAAGTTAACCTGAATGGAATAAAAACACTACACAATATTTCTTTTTAAAAAAGTGTTTTATGGGATCCCTGGGTGGTGCAGCGGTTTGGCGCCTGCCTTTGGCCCAGGGCACGATCCTGGAGACCTGGGATCGAATCCCACGTTGGGCTCCCGGTGCATGGAGCCTGCTTCTCCCTCTGCCTATGTCTCTGCCTCTCTCTCTCTCTCACTGTGTGCCTATCATAAATAAATAAAATAAAATAAAATTTTTTAAAAAAGTGTTTTATTTATTCATTCATGAGAGACACAGAGAGAGAGGGGGGCGGGCAGAGACAGAGGCAGAGGGAGAAGCAGGCTCCATGCAGGGAGCCTGATGCGGCACTCGATCCCAGGACCCCCAGCATCATGCCCCGAGCCAAAGGCAGATGATAACCTCTGAGCCACTCAGGAGTCCCATACACAATATTCCAATAGAAATTTAGCTCAGTGTTAAATTGAACTATATGAAAATGCCATTTTGTAGTTTAAAATGTTGATAAAACTTACCAATTCGTATAGTTTAACTTAATAAATCTGATTATTTCATTATCATGAATTCAGCAGTCACTGAAATGTAAGCTTTGCCAAGACAGGGACTTTTGGATTTTGTTCACTACTGTTGACGTGGTAAGCCCTCAGAAACTGGTTGGTGAATTAATTTGGGAAGCAAATGAAATATGGCAACTAACCCTCCACCCTAACACATGCCTTTGGGTTCCGGTTTAGTGTGGGAATAAGAAAAATAATATTTTATGCATAAATTAGTCCCTTTAAATTTTTTTAATTTATTTGAGAGAGAGAGAGAGAGCACAAGCTGGGAGGTGGGTAGAGGGAGAGGGGAAGCAGACTCCCCACTGAGCAGGAAGCCAGATGTGGGGCTCGATCCCAGGACCCTGAGCTCACGACCCGAGTGGAAGGCAGATGCTTAACTGACCGAACCACCCAGGCGCCCTTAAGTTAGTCTCTAAAAATAACAAGAAGTTTAATTTAAAAACCTAATTCACCCAAGAGAATTGAAAACGTACGTCCACACAAACACCTGCGTGTTCATAACAACATTATTGATAATGGTCAAACAATAGAAATAACCCAAATGTCCATCAACTGATGAAAGTTTAAACAACAGTGGTATATATCCATGCAATGCAATGAAATGAAATATTATTCAGCCATAAAAAAGGAATGGAGGGATCCCTGGGTGGCGCAGCGGTTTAGCGCCTGCCTTTGGCCCAGGGCATGATCCTGGAGACCCGGGATCGAATCCCACATCAGGCTCCCGGTGCATGGAGCCTGCTTCTCTCTCTGCCTGTGTCTCTGCCTCTCTGCCTCTCTCTCTCTCTGTGTGACTATCATAAATAAATAAAAATTAAAAAAAAAAAAAAAAAAGGAATGGAGTACAGGCGGGTCCTGTAACATGAATGAACCTTGAAAACATTATGCTAAGAGGCCAAAAAAGGCCACTCTTGTGTTATCCATATAAAATCACATTATTGTATTAATGTATTATCCACATTAATGTATTACCCTGCAAAATGTCCAGAGTAGATAAATCAATAGAGACAGAAAGAAAGGTAGTGGTTGCCAGGGTCTGGAGGCAAGAGGCAATGGAGTGACTGCTAATGGCACAAAATTTCTGGAGTTATACAGTGGTGGTAATTGTACAACCTGCAGAATGTACAGAAAACCAGTGACTTGTATGAACACCTTTAAAAAATTCAGGATGAATTTTATGGTATGGTATGAGAAATACATTGCAACTCTTAAAAAGTGGGAAAAAAAACCCTGTAAGTTCTCTTCAGAACATGTCAAAGTACGCTATAAAATAATAGACGTGTTTATAAATCTGAGAGTATTAGGAAATGTTCCCTTGTTTAATTATAAACTGAATGGAATGTTTGGAGATTTCAGTAATCTGACAGCGAACATTAAGAGGATTAACCTGACTTCCCCAGTGTTAACAACACCAGTTTAAACTGCATCATTCAAAACCTACATGGTCATGCTAAAATAATTGTAGCACTGGCTTACACACACATACACACACACACACAATTAGATTAATTACGCATTAAGGCTGTCATCATTTCAAATACCTTATATTTATATTATGCTTTTACTTCCTTAAGTATTGAATTGTGCCTAAAGATCTGCCTATGGGAGAGTCACATCTGTAACCACTTAATTAAAGGCAGAGAAATGGGTGGGATTGGACAAAAATTAATTAGCAATGCTGACATTCCAGATTGGAACACAAAGCAGAGCAGGAATTTAAGAGACCTATATTCTAGCCTGAGAGTTAAATGCGAGAACTAAAACTGCAACATTCTGGAGTATAATTTTTTAAATTTAAATTTTAGGTAATAAATAAATAAATAAATAAATAAATTTTAGGTAGTTAACATACAGTGCAATATTGGTTTCTGGGGTAGAATTCAGGGATTTGTCACTTATGTACAACACCCAGGGCTCATCACAAGGGCCCTCCTCAATCTGCATCCCCCACCTAGCCCATCCCCCACTCCCCTCCCTCCTTCAACCTTCAGTTTGTTCTTTATCGATAAGACTCTCCTATGGTTTGTTTCCTTCTCTTTTTTTCTTTATGCCCTTCCCATATGTGCCTCTGTTATCTTTCTTACATTCCACATAGGAGTGAAATCATCTGGTATTTGTCTTTCACAGACTGACTTATTTCACTTAGCATAGTACCTCCTAGCTCCATCCATGTCGTTGCAAATGGCAAGATTTCATTCTTTTTCATGACTAGCAATGTTCATATATATATATTTATATTTCACATCTTTATCCGTTCATCAGTTGATGGCCATTGGGGCTCTCTCTATGGTTTGGCTATTGTTGATAGTGCGGCTGTAACATCAGGGGGTGTGTATCCCTTGGAATCTGTATTTTTGCATCCTGTGGGTCATTATCTAGTAGTGTCGTTGCTGGACAATAGGGTAGTTCTGTGTTTAACATTGAGGAACTTACAGTACAGTTTTATTTTTTTTAAAGATTTTATTTAGGGACGCCTGGGTGGCTCAGCGGTTGAGCGTCTGCCTTCAGCCCAGGGCGTGATCCTGGAGTCACGGGATCGAGTCCCACATCGGGCTCCCTGCATGGAGCCTGCTTCTCCCTCTGCCTGCGTCTCTGCCTCTCTTTCTCTGTGTCTCTCATGAATAAATAAATAAAATATTTTTAAAAAATAATAAAGATTTTATTTATTTATTCATGAGAGAGAGAGAGAGAGAGAGAGAGAGGCAGAGACGCAGGCAGAGGGAGAAGCAGGCTCCATGCAGTGAGCCTGACACGGGAGCCTGGGGCCTCCAGGATCACACCCTGGGCCTAAGGTGGTGTTAAACCCCTGAGCCAGCAGGGCTGCCCCATACAGTACAGTTTTAAAAACCAAATTGATATACTATATATATAAATAAAAGGATACATGGGGTGCCTGGGTGGTTCAGTCCTTAGGCTTACTGCCTTGGCTTAGGGGTCCAGGGATCAAGCCCCTCACTGGGGTCCCTGCCCAGCCGGAAGTCTGTTTCTCCCTCTCTCTCTGCTGTTCCCCCTGCTTGTGCTCTCTTGGTCAAATAAATAAAATCTTAAAAAAAAAAATGCACGTTACCTGTTAGACCATGAATTTTCTTAAGTGGACACTCCAAGGGAACCAGCCTCCAAATCAAAAAATAAAACCTAGCACACAGAACGAGGGTGTTTTTACTCCCAAAGCCAAGAGAATATTAAAATGGTTTAAATCCCTTGGCGGGGGTGGGGGTGGGGAGAGTTTGCAACCTTGAGCTGGTGATAACGTGAACTCCAAAATGCACTTTATTTTGAGGGCAAATTTACCGAGGACACTGTATTCCTTCTCCCCTTCATTTAACCACTGTGAGCGCTGCTCCGTTTGGTCTGGCTCTAGGATTCCGAAACAGTCCCTTAATTCACGAGCGACTTTTGAGATCTCCCAGTTACGGCTGCTTCTTTCCAACAAAAAAAATTTTTTTTTTTTAGTTTGTTTGTTTATTTATTTATTTCACACACAGAGAGGCAGAGACACAGGCAGAAGCAGATTTTAACCAAAGTTTCAGAGCAGAAAAGTGTTGGGCACGGTCGTGCCTTTCGCGTCAGGAGGGCGCAGGAGGGCGGAGCACCCTTGGACCCCTGCAGGGTCGGTCCCCTCCGTCGGCCGCCCGGCGCCAAACGCCCCTCCGCCAAACGCCGGCCGCGCAGCCGGGGGTGCTGGGGGGTCACCCCCACCTCGGGAGCGCTTGGGGGGAGTCCACCCCCACCTCGGGGGCGCTCGGGGGTTCCACCCCCACTTTGAGGGCGCTCGGGGAGGCACTCCCATCTCGAGGTCCACCGCCACCTCGGGGGCACTCGGGGGGCCACCCCCACCTCGGGGCGCCCGGGCCGCCAGGCTGCGCTGTCCCTTTAACTGCACCGGGCGAGGGTGTGCGGCGCAGGGCGGGGTCCTCCCGCCTCCTCCCCCACCGCTCCCTTCCCCCGCCCACCCGAGTTTCAGGTGAAGGGGTCACGGAGGGAGGAGGCGGCGCCCCGCGCTCTCCCGCCGGCGGCCACCGCCCCCTTCTCCGTCCCTGCGGGAGGCGGCGGGGCTCCGGGGTGCGGCCCGAGCGCAGGGGCCCGCGCGGCGCAACAGGTGAGGCGGACGCGGGGCCGCGCGGCTCCAGGTCGGGCGGGGCGCCGGTGCGCATGCCCGGGGACGGGGTGGGGGGGGAGGGGAGGGGGCGGGGGCGGGGGCCGGCGAGCGCCGAAGGGCTGGCCGCATTCCTCGGCTGGCTCCCGGCTGCGTGCGGGCCGCGCTCGGCGTCAGGTGCGCCGCCAAGTGAGCTGCGGGGCGGGGGCGGGGGGCGCGGGGCGGCCGGGGTCCCCGCGCGGGCTCGAGGCTCGGGTCCCGGAGGGGCGGGGGTGGCGCCCGGCGCGGGTTTCGGTGGCGGTTTCGCCTCCGGGCTGGGACTGGCGGGAGTCGGGGGGAGCGGGCCCGCCGGGAGCGCGGGGGGCGGAGAGGCTTCGAGGGGCGGGCGCTGGGGGCGGGGGGCGCGGGCACCCTTGGGCTTTGTGGGGGGCGGGCGGGCCGGCAGCGCGGTCGGCGGGCAGAGGGCGCGCCCGCCTCCTCGGGGTCCCGAGCGCGGGGCTGCAGCCGGGGGTGCGCTCGCCGGCCGGGGCGACCCCAGCGAGCCCGCCGCACCCAGCCGCGGGGCGTCGCGGGGGGAGAGGGGCGGCGGGCTCCGTCCGGGAGGTCCTGGAGCCGGGCCGGGCCGGCGGCGTCCGGTGGTGGCCACGCCGCGAGCCCGCGTCCGTTTGAGCCTGGGGGGGCGGGGATTCGGCTCCGAGCGGGGCTGCGCTTCGAGGGAAGCTGTTCGCGCCGCGGCCCCGGAGCCGAGAGCCCGCCGGCGGGGCGCGCACCTGCCCGCGGCTGCGACCCCTGCGGCCCCGCCGCGCACCTGCCTCGGGACGGCCCGGCTGGCCGTGCACCTGCCCGGGGCCGCGCACCTGCCTCGGGGCGGCCCGGCTGGTCGTGCACCTGCCCGGGGCTGCGACCCCTGCGGCCCCGCCGCGCTCCTGCCTCGGGGCGGCCCGGCTGGTCATGCACCTGCCCGGGGCCGCGACCCCTGCGCTCCCGGCCCCCAGCGCCCTGCAGAGCCCCGAGCCCCCGAGCCCGGGGGGCCGCCCACCTGGCCGAGCAGCCGCTGAGCCGGGGCGGGGAAGGGGCGGCCTTCCAGGGCCGCGGTGGCCCTCAGGCACAATAGACGTATTATTGGGATCCCTGGAAAAGAGGAACCTTCCCGTTAAGGCACTTGGGGCGATTGTTGCTGTGATTGAAAGTAGTCCTTTCAAGGACAGGTCGGTTTCTCAAGCCGCCCCCCCCCCAACTTTATTTCGTTTGCACGGTACGAATGAATCGTGTGTTTTGTCTTCCTGTTGATTTAAGGTAGACCTTGCAAATGGCGGGACCACAGGAAGAGCGTCTGCCCCAAGCAGCACCTGCGTGGGGGCCTTGGCATTGATTTAGTAGGTGCTGCCCTGGTGAGATGATGGAGGGGAGGCTGGCAGGGGAGCGCCGGGCAGTCCTCCTCAGAGCCAAGCCCAGTCCTAAAAGACGCTTGTCCTCTGTATCCTTTCATGATCCAATTCTGAAAGGTAGATCTTACCAGAACTCCAGTTTACAGGTAAAACACCGCCAGGGGAAATACTACAAATGGTGTGGCTTGAAAATTGCTTCAGCTCCTCAGGGAGGCTCTGCTAGGAAAGAAGCAGCCCTTGAAATTCCACACCAGAGCAACTTGGGGCTTTTCTAGAACTCTGTACCTTTGACTAGTCCCTGCGCTCTCGTAAAATACTTCCATGTCTCGTTTGAGGTGACGGTAAACGTCCTGTTTTTCTCTTAAGGATCATGTTGGAATTACTGCCCTTTCAAAATTACAAGAGATTGCTCTTGACCACATAAATTAACTGATAGAAAATCTTTGACCTGCCCAGAAGGGAAGTTTTCTTCAATTGCATTTTAAGGCTTACTTGATTAGAGTCCCGTGCAGGCTTTTTTCATCCAGGTTATTATTTATGGGAATACTGGGGTAAAAAGACTTGTGGAGTTTTGTTACAGCTTTTGTTTTAGCCTGGAGGCTAACCCCATGCTTCCTAATCTTGACTATGGTATGAATCACCTGGGGGTTTTATTAACACAGATTCTGATTCATGGGTCAGATGTGGGGCCTGGAATCCTGCTTTTCAACAATCTAAGGAGTGATGTCCATATGATTGTGTGTTTCACTCTTTTCTCTCCTTGAGATTCTAAGCACTTAACTAATCTGGTTGAGCATACAGGATTGTATTTAGCGAGCGCTAGTGTTGTGAAGAACCTAAAGGCATTCACAGCCGTGTAGAAATCCCATCTGGAGAGTGTGGGCTCTTCGTTTTATAAATCAGATGTTGGTTGATCGTCACTTTGTGCCAGGGATTTTAGTGACCAGGTGGAAGAGTAATGATCAAGACAGACATCCAGATGCTTGGTTTTTGTTTTTGTTTTTTTAAAATATTTTATTTATTCATGAGAGACACACACACAGAGAGAGAGAGGCAGAGACACAGGCAGAGGGAGAAGCAGGCTCCATGCGGGAGCCTGATGTGGGACTCGATCCCGGGACCCTGGGGTGATGCCCTGAGCTGAAGGCAGGCGCTCAACTGCTGAGCTACTCAGGCATCCCGACATCTAGGTGCTTGTAAAGCTGTTATTCCAGTTGGGGTGGAGATGGTGGCCGTTTAAAAAATTTAAAAAAGAGAGAAGGAAAAAATAATAATAATTAGGAGGGAATTTGCTCTGAAAATACAGTGGGTTTGGTGGATGGAGTGGGTGACCGGGAGGGCACCTCTGAGGAGGGGCTATTTAAGAAAAGAGCTAAACAGCAGGTGTCTGCCCATTTGTAGATAGGGAATGTCAAGATCAAGGCCCTTCTGGGATAGATGCCTTTAATCAGGTAGCGATGCTGAAAATACATGGTGTGCTTAAAAATCATCTGGAGAGTTTAAAATGCAGGTTCCCATACAGAGCTTATCTATTGCAAAAGCTGCCTAATCTAAAAATTTTAGATAGTTTGCTAATTAGGTGCCAAAATATAAATAGAATCATTTAATACTAGGCACAACTTTTACAAATTTCTTTTCTTTTCTTTTTTTTTTTTTAAAGATTTTATTTATTTATTCATGAGACACAGAGAGAGGCAGAGACACACACAGACAGAGGGAGAAGCAGGCTCCATGCAGGGAGCCCGATGCAGAACTCAATCCCAGGACCCCGGGATCACGACCTGAGCTGAAGGCAGATGCTCGACCACTGAGCCACCCAGGTGCCCCTAAAAAACTTCTCAAAGGCAAATTATTGCTGTGTGTAATTGAAAAGAAATAGGCTCTTAAATATGATAAAGTTTTATCTTTTATTTAGTTGATTTAAATAAGTATTCAGGGGCATAGCATTTTCAGGCTTTTGTCTTAGATTTCTTCTAGGACTGCTTTGGCCAGTAAACATTTTCAAGAGAACTTTTTTTTTTTTTTAATGTTTTAACATTAATCTACTTTACATGTTTACTAAGAAGAGCCTCCTGTATCCCTTAAGCTCCTCTTAGTCAGCTGTTTGACTTATGTCCCTGTTACTCACATGGTACAGGTTCTGTGACCATGGCCATTGAGCCCCTTAGGCCAGGTCCTGCATCCTTTTCATTCATTTCGTTTTATCTTCCATTCAACATACATTTATTGAGCAAGTAATGTTAATATTGTCCTACTGGAGATTGGATAAGTCTGTTCTTGGTCTTTTTTTTTTTTTTTCCACCTTTGGCTGTGACTGTAAAGCACAGTCCCATACTGCCTTGAAGGAGACATCAGAGTTCCTTCATGCAGCACAGTCTCTCCAGACTATCAAACAACTTGAGCTTTGCATACATGGCCTGAGATCAAATTGTTACTTGTTATTTTTGAAGGGTGTGTGGAGTCAGGGTAAGGGAGAGGCTTCCTAACATTGATGTGAAATCTGATCCTGAGTATCTTTTCTTCAAAGAAAGGTTTGTAGGACTACAAAGACAGCTCTGCAGATACTTAAAGGCTGCTGTAGTGGTCCTTCTAATGTTGATTTGTCCAGGCCAAACATTTCCTGTTTTTTCAGTCATTTGTCTTAACACATGGTTTTTCTGGTTCTTGGTCAGTCAGTCTGTCACCCCCTGGAGAGGCACCTAGTTGGAACATGATGTACAGATCTCATGGTGATGCAGAAGGTTTGTTTTTTCTAGATCGAAGCGCTGTATGTGAATACTGCCAAAGTTTGGGGTAGCTTGTTAACTTTGTTGGAATTCTTACAAAGAAATGCACTTTTAAAAAATGAGTCTATGTTTGTAAAAGGATTTATTGGTGTCACCAGTATTTGAAAATGGATACAATGTACCTAAGTGCCTAAACACTGAAAAATGTCTCACTTTGAAGATAACCACCTTGCTGTGAATATTTTTGCTCATCTTTCTTAATATATCATCTTTTTTAATTATTCCAGCCTGGAGGTCAGGCTTATCCCCTGCGCTTGGGGATAGGAGAGTAGTGAGGTTCAAGGAAGAGAAGTAGAATTTGTCCCCACATATTGTGAGCTTTTAAAACCACTAGGTTGGGACGCCTGAGTGGCTCAGTGGTTTAGTGTCTGCCTTTGGCCCCAGGGTGTGATCCTGGAGTCCCTGGATCAAGTCCCACATTGGGGTGTCCGCAGGGAGCCTGCTTCTCCCTCTGCCTATGTCTCTGTCTCTCTCTCTCTGTGTCTCTCATGAATAAATAAATAAAATATTAAAAAAAAAAACACTAGGTTTATTTTAGCTCATTGTTCCAGCCCTGCAGAGGATGTGATGTGCCTGCAGCCGGTGAGTTAGTTATCCTTTCTGGTGTTTTGTCACCTGCAGATCTGGGTATGCCAGCCCACCTTGTCTGTGGTCACCAAAACGACCTCCCTCTAGGTGGACATAAGTGGTCTGTTCTCTTGCCCTATTTCGATTCCACACTTCAGTCCCAGAGGCGTCGGCCTGACCATGCCGTCTGTGCACAGGGATGTGCGGAAGATTCTCAGGCTTCATCTACCAGTTTGTTAATCTAGGAAAAGGACAGGAAGCCGATATGGCGTGACCTGTTCTTGATAAACTTCCTAAAGTTATTTGCTTCACGATATAAAATCTCTAGTGTTAGAGGAGATATGATGACTAACCTCTGAATCCAGGAAATAGCAGTTTGGAAAGGGATTTTGGTGTCTGAATTTTTGACAAAATTTGAACTTCATCCTTAGTCTGGATTAGTTTAGAATTTCTAAGAACCACCATGGAGGGGCGCCGGGCAGGCTCTGTCAGTAGAGTCTGTGACTTTTTTTTTTTTTTTTTTTTTTTTGAGTCTGTGACTCTTGATTTCAGGGTAGTGAGTTTGAGCTCCACGTTGGGCATAGAGATTACTTAACTATCACGGGGGCACCTGGGTGACTCGGTGGTTGAGTGTCTGCCTTCAGCTCGGGACGTGATCCCAGGGTCCTGGGATCGAGTCCCACATTGGGCTCCCTGCGTTGGAGCCTGCTTCTCCCTCTGCCTAGTCTCAGTATGTGTGTCTCATGAATAAATAAATAAAATCTTAAAAAAAAAAACAAAAACACAAAACCTACCATGGAGCCTGGAATTTTTGGCACAGTCTTGAATGAGTGAGCTCTCGCTACAGGGCTCAGATTCCTCTAAGGTCAGTTTGTCAGTATTTGACATTCAGCTTCAGAACTGAAGTTGTACATTTAATATGATTAAATTCAGTTTTTCTTTTTAAAGATTTATTTATTAGTGTCCGTGCGCCCCTGTGCTCCTGAGTCGAGGTGGGGGGCAGAGGGAAAGTGAGAGAGAGAGTCTCAAGCGGACCCTGTGCCAAGGACAGAGGCTGACCAGGGACTTGATCTCCTGACCCTGAGATCACAACCTGAGCTGTGGAAGTCCAGAGTCAGTTGCTTAACCGACTGAGCCACCCCGATGCCCCTAATAGTGTTTAAATTCAGTGTTTTTTTTTTTTTTTTTTTTAATGTTCTTTTTCTGAACATCGTATTGGAAGCCAGTCTGGACTTTTACTCTTGTTGAACACTGTAACGTGCTAATGGCCAGAGTTGCCCATTTGTGTGTGCATCTGGGTGCTAGTTACACCCAGATCTTGGTGTCCCTAACATTCATAGATTCCCATCCTTGAAGTTTTACCTAATTACATTTGGGCAGTATTTTATCCTGAGAAATTTGGAATTGACTGTCCTTACGGATGTGAAGGATAGTTGCCATCGATTCTAAAGAACACAATTTAGAGAGTTTGAATTTCTTTACTTTTCCTAACAGAATACCTTATTTGCATGAACCTTATTTGAGAAGGAAAAAATATCCTACTGTTTAATATGCTCAGACTGTAGGTCTTGCTCAAGTGACCCTTGTTGCCCTCCACCCCCAGCTTCCTTCTCTATTGCTTTAAGTCTCGGTCCTTCTCTGCTTATCTCTGTTCTGTACTTGATCACATAGCCCTAATAACTAAATAACTGCCTGTTATAGTTGTTTCTTTTTTGTGTGTGACCTTTCAAAGTACTTCTGCTGGTCCCCATGGTATAGTGTAGGTGCTTAATAAGTACTTGTTGATGGGGATGCCTGGGTGGTTCACTGGGTTGGTTAAGCACCCGACTCTTGATTTCGGCTCCGGTCATAATCTCAGTCATGATGTCAGGCTCTGTAGGGAGTATGCTTGAAATTCTTTCTCCCTCTGCTTCCCCTATTTGCATATGTGCTCGCTCTCAAAACAACAAAAAAGGTAAATACATGGTGTTGCCAAAAGTTTAAAAAAAAAAAACAATATATTTTAAGAAATATCTTTTATATTTCTTGTCCTTTGAAGGAATAGTTTGGAAAAATACCATTTTTTTAAATGTATGCTGTAAAAACTTAATGAAATTTTTATTACTACAACTTAGTAATTAAAGTCAGTATTTGTATGCCAGTGGCGTGCGAAGCATGGTGCTTGGTGCTGTGAGGACCACCAGGCCGGATGGTTCCTATGTACAGTGATTTCCTGTACTCAAGGAATTGATGGTCCCATTTGCAAGGATGGCAGTGAGAAGGACAAGAGGAATAATCAGGAGAAGTTAGTTGAGATATGGATCAGCAGGGAAACTGAGCTCAGTAATAATGCTGTTCCCCTACTTCCATTGCTTAGGTTGGCTTATTTTGGGGAGCTCTGGGATCCTGCTCGTCCTGAAGATTGGGTGATCATTGACATCAGCCATGTCATCGAGGCCTTTTGAGAGTCCACCTCCGTATAGACCTGATGAATTGTAAGTAATTCTTTAGTTTTTGTTGTTGTTATGAAGTCTGTCATATGTAAAAACAATATGTATAGTTGAAACATTCATCTGTTAAGTGTTTGCTGTATTGGGACACCTGGGTGGCTCAGTGATTGAGCATCTGCCTTCAGCTCAGGGCGTGATCCCAGGGTCCTGGGATTGAGTCCCGCATCGGGCTCCCCACAGGGAGCCTGCTTCTCCCTCTGCCTGTGTCTCTGCCTCTCTCTCTCTGTCTCTCATGAATAAATAAATAAAATCTTTAAAAAAATGTTTGCTATATTAATAACGTGTGTTTGTAAATTTAGATTGAAGCAAAGGGCATGAAATGGAAGTGCGTTTCCCTCTGAAGCTTAATGCCAGGATGCCACTGTTTGTCTGCAGAGGCGACTCTTGTCGCCTGTTGCAGTTGTTTGCTTCTGTATAGCTTAGGCTTAAACTCGTGTGTATATTTATTCCTTTTTTTTTTTTTTTTGTCACAAACGATATGAAGCTTCTGTATTAATGCTTTGTTTAGGTGACTGATCCTGAAATTCACTCATTGTACTTTTATTGACATCCAGTTCACACACCACCCAATTCACCCATTTGGAGCAGACAGCTCAGTGGTGTTAGTGTATACGCAGAGTTACACGACCATTACCATGTCAATTTTATTTTATTTATTTTATTTTTTATTTATTTTTTATTTTTTCATTTATTTATGATAGGCACACAGTGAGAGAGAGAGAGAGGCAGAGACACAGGCAAAGGGAGAAGCAGGCTCCATGCACCGGGAGCCCGACGTGGGATTCGATCCTGGGTCTCCAGGATCGCGCCCTGGGCCAAAGGCAGGCGCCAAACCGCTGCGCCACCCAGGGATCCCACCATGTCAATTTTAGAACATTTTCATCACCCCCTTCCCAAAGGAACCCCTGTGGACTAGCACTCACTCCTTGTCCCATTGGCCACCATCACCACCCCAACCCTGCCCCAAGTACTGGGCCATCACCGATCTACTTTTTGTGTCTAGATTTGTCCGTTTTGGACACATTTCCTCTGAATGTGATCATGCAATATATGGTCCTCTGGGGCTGATTCTTTTACTTGGCCTAATATTTTCCACATTGTCAGTTTTAAGAGTGATTCCTGCCATTATACAAAGCAAGAAGCAACCCTGAGGGTTCTTGGTGTCCCTAGTCATTTGGAAATTTAACAGTGAAAAATTTGAAATGGGTTATCACACGTTGATGGGGATTTTTTTCATTCAAGTAGTGTGTAGCCTCCACTCTTTGATGGCTGTCGTGGGAGTTATGCGTCTGTTACGCTGCCTCTTAACACCTGAGCATGGTAGGGACCCAGTTTGTGATGATGTGGTCTCAAAGTCATGCTAGAGAACATAGTAATCGGGCAGTGCTCTGTGAACCCCAGACTCCTTTTGTGTTGTTTTTGTAAACACCGGTGAAATACAACACACACATCAAAAAGAGCACAGAATGTGTGTATGAAATGATGAATAAAGACAAAGCAAAATCATCAGTGGAGAAAGACATCTCCAAGTCCTTCCGTGTGTCCCCTCCTTTCCCTGGAAACCACCGTTGTGACGAATGGCCAGCACTTTTCTCTCTTTTTTTAACCGTTTTATATATACTAAACAGTACATTTCAGTTTTACTTGTTATTAAATGTGGTTTTTTTTGCCTCAGAGGAGTGCTACAGAAATAAAATGTGAGGGGCACCTGGTGTCTCAGTGAAACATCTGCCTTTGGCTCAGGTCATGATCCCGGGGTCCTAGGATGGAGCCCCATGTCGGGCTCCCTGCTCATGCACTCGCTGTCTTTCTTTCTCAAATAAGTACATAAAAATTGAGAAATAAGAAAATATGAACCATATGTATAGTTTTGTTCTAACCATATTAAAAACACATTCTAATAATAGTTTTACTATTTATATAATATGTAATTGTAATATTTAATATTTAATGTAATATATACAGAATATCATTTCAATGTGTGATATGAACACTGACTGAGATAGTTTGCATTCATTTTTTTAATAGTTGGGTTTTTTTTTTTAAGATTTTATTTATTTATTCATGAGAGACACAGAGACACAGGCAGAGGGAGAAGCAGGCTCCCTGCGGGGAGCCCGATGCAGGACTCAATCCCACGACTCCAGGATCACAACCTGAGCCAAAGGAAGATGCTCAACTGCTGAGCCACCCAGGCGTCCCTGTTACTGAGATCCTAAATGATATAATCATTTTTTAAAAATGATATAACCGTTGTGGAGAACATTTCCATATTGTCTCATTGAGCTCAAGGTAAAAAAAAAAAAGAAATTGACTCAAAAATTCTCCTGTATACATAGCTTAGGAAGAGAAATGCTGTGTGTATGAGGACACGCATTCAAGGATTTTCAGAGCTGCATTGTTCGTGACAGCTCCAGATGGAGACATCCCAAATATCCAAATAGAATGAGTTATCGGATTTTCATACGTGCCATCTTCAAAGACCAGCTTATCAGTGTTCCTGCCAGTTTCTCCATTTCCTTGAATTCTGTGGTTGGCAGCCCCTGGTAGTAAGATGTCTTGCTTTTGAAAGAGAGAGAAGTGGCCCCAGGAAATAATGCAAAAACCAAAGGGGGTGAGGTGAGGTTAGGAATTGAATTTTGTTCCACCAGGACCCACATTTCTTAGATTCAGTGTGTCACACGTCAATGTGATGTTTATGGTTAAGTCACCAGAGTTGGAAAGGTATTTTTTTTTTTTATAAAGATCCAGTTAGGCATTGCCCTGATGAGCCCTCATTGAATATTTGATTTACTTTGTAGCTCTTAATTCACTAGAGATCTTGTAGTGACTTGTTTAATGTCTTATTGCCTCGCACCTGTGAAGGGCCTGGGTGAGACCCTCCTGTTGATTGTTGTGTCCCCGGTGCTTAGTGCACACATTAGCCTGGTGGTTCCAACCAATAGCTGTCACGGGGATGAATGAACGAATGTGCTTTCTCGGGTAGGAGGCTGAGGCTGCCAGGAATTGGACATGACCCTGGGCGGGCCACTGCAGTTGTCGTATCTGAAGGCACCGGTCTCAAGTCACACAAGCAGAAGGGTTGACATCATTGTTCTAAACTGCTTGGATCCCCTTCCCAAGGATTACAATTTAACTGGTGTGGAGTGCTCCCCATGGGGATTTTACACATTTCTCAGGTGATTTGAATTTGCAGAAAATTCTAGAACCTTTACTCCATAGACATTAGAGTGGTCCTTGTCCACGTCTGGTCTCTCAGACTCGCAGCAGCAGCCTCTGGAAACTTGTCCTACTCCAGACCTGCAGAATCAGTGACTTGGGGTAAGGGACCCACAATCTGTGTTTTAGCAAGTCCTCCTGGTGATTCTGACACACAGAAACCTTTCCTGTTGAGTGAGTGTCTCCGTAGCTTCAGGGAGCCATAACAGAGGACTGCAGACTGGGTAGCAGATAAACATGAGTTTATTTCTTACACTTGAGGCTGGAAGTCCAAGAACAGAGGCCTGCGTGGTAGGTTCTAGCGCAGGCTCTCTTCTGGGTTGCAGACTGCCAACTTGCGGTTGTACACTCACGTGGTGGAAGGGCCAGGACAGCTCTCTGGGGTCTCCTTTGGGAAGGCACTGTTCCCATTCGTGGGGGCTGCAGCTCATAACCTCGTCAGGACCTGCTTCCTGACACCATCATATTGTGGCTTAGGGGGTCGACATCTGAATATGGGGGGACGTAAAGTGTCCCATTGCACTGGGGTGGTCTTAACAGTTGTTGGGTTTTTGGTTTGTTTTTTGTGTGTGTGTGCCAATGGATGGTTTAAATTATTCCGCCTGTGTTATATGTGTTTTCTGCTTACCTCAAAACAATACTGACAGGAAAGTGTTTTCATGTGCATTTCAGCAAACCCAATCATTATGCACCGAGCAATGATGTGTACGGTGGGGACATGCACGTCCGACCCATGCTCTCTCAGCCGGCGTATTCTTTCTACCCAGAAGATGAAATTCTTCACTTCTACAAATGGACCTCTCCTCCAGGAGTAATTCGGATTCTGTCCATGCTTGTCATTGTGATGTGCATCGCCATATTTGCCTGTGTCGCGTCCACGCTCGCCTGGGATAGAGGCTATGGAACTGGCTTAATGGGTGGTAGCATAGGCTACCCTTACGGAAGTGGCTTCGGGAGCTACGGGACTGGCTACGGCTACGGGTTTGGCTACGGCTACGGCTACGGCGGCTACACGGATCCCAGAGCAGCAAAGGGCTTCCTCCTGGCCATGGTGGCCTTTTGTTTTATCGCTGCATTGGTGATATTTGTTACCAGCGTTATAAGGTCTGACATATCCAGAACCAGAAGGTACTACTTGACTGTAATAATACTGAGTGCCTTCCTGGGCGTCATGATGTTCATTGCTACAATTGTCTATATAATGGGAGTCAATCCAACTGCCCAGGCTTCTGGGTCTTTATACAGTTCACAGATATATGCCATGTGCAACCAGTTCTATGCATCTACAGCTACCGGACTCTACATGGATCAGTATTTGTATCACTACTGTGTGGTGGATCCCCAAGAGGTATGGGTGTCTTTGGTTCCCTGCTCCTGCTTTGGGTACAGGCTCTCGGGATGCTTAACAGAATCCCTTTGGGAACTTTTTAAAAAGGAGTGATGATAAGGCCTTACTTGTATTTAAATCAGAATCTGGAGAGGGGCTGGGTGTCATTATGAAGGTAGTATTAACATGTCCTATAACTCATCCACTTGAAATTTGGTTCAGAAATTTTAGTATGTTCAGAGTTGTGCAGCCATCACCCATAGTCGGCTTTAGAACATTTTCACTATCCTCAAAAGAAACCTCGTACGTGTTAGCAGTAACTTCTCATTTTTCTCTAACCCTTCCCAGATCTAGGCAACCACTAATCCTATTCTAGATTGGCTTATTCTGGATATTTCATATGTACAGAATCACACAGGATGTGGTCTTTTATAATTGGCTTCTTCCTTTTTTTTTTTTTTTTTTTTTAAAGATTTTTATTTCTTTCTTCATGAGAGTCACACACAGAGAGAGAGGCAGAGACACAACACAGGCAGAGGGAGAAGCAGGCTCCATGCAGGGACCTGATGCGGGACTCGATCCTGGGACCCTGGGATCACGAGCTAACCTGAAGGCAGATGCTCAACCGCTGAGCCACCCAGGCGCCCCCCCTTTTTTTTTTTTCTAAGTTTTATTTACCTCTGCACTCATCGAGGGCTTTGAGCTCACAACCCCAAGATCAAGAGTAACACCTCCCTGTGACCAAGTCATCCAGGCTGCCTCCATGATTGGTTTCTTTCATTTCACACTTGAGTTTTCAGGGGTCATACATGTTTTGGCACATTGTATCAATTCCTTTTTATAGCTGAATACTATGCCATTATGGCTGCACCATAGTTTATTTATCCTTTCATCATTTGATGGACGTTTGGGCTACGTCCATATTAACTATTATGAATAACGCTCCGAACATTTGTATACAAGCTCTTGTGCAAACCCATATTTTAATTTCTCTTGAGGATATTCCTAGGGTAGAATTGCTGGGTCTTATGGTGTCTCTGTGTTTAAGCTCTTGAGGAACTGCCAAACCGTTTTCCAAACTGGTTGGTCTGTTTTACATTTACCAGAAATGGGTGAGGATTCCTGTTTCTACACATCCTCACCAACATTCTTTTTGTCTGTTTGGTTCTCTCCATGCTAATTAGTTAGTTAAGTTGCTAATATTTTCCTGATGGATTTCTAGTCTTTTTTTCCTACTGTTTTTTTTTTTTTTCCCCTCTCCTTCTACTGACTCAGGAATTCCTACTCTTTTACCTGAATGAGTCATTTTTAGGGGGGGTTAGATCATCTCCAGTAATTATCATTTATTTTGAAGGCTGAAATGTTTTCCCTCCATATGTAGGCTTTTCAGAATGTCTGTCATTGACATTCAAATCTTATCTCTGGTGGATAGGGCTGAGGGTTGGTACTCCTGTGTCACCACACCCCCTTCTCTCTTAGTCCTCTGAATGCCCCAAAACCTGTGTTCGCTGAAAAAGGGTACCACTTGTAGACAGCTGCACAGAGACCCACCTGGTGCTGTTAGCAGAATCTAGGCCGGGATCCTGGTGTCGGGCTCAATTTCAAGTGTCTCTAGGCCAGTGGACCACTTCACATACTTAGCAGACCTTGGGAGAACTGTCAGGAGGAGGGTTTCCTTGTCACAGGGCCCTTCCTTGTATGCACACAGAAGCCTCCTACAACAGAAACCACCTGCCAGACCAAATGAATCATTCATCCATTTTCTCTCGTTCATAGTGTGGTTAGATCATGTCTGCATAATTTATGGTAAGGCACATCCTCTGTCAACTGGCACCCCATAAACGTGGTCATGTACTTAAAGCTACTTCTGAGAATAACATTTTCCAAGCCCTTTAGAAGGATACCAATGATTGAGTTAATTTACTGGCCATTTTCATCTGTTTATGAACATAAGGCCACCTGGTGCTCCAGTGTTGAAACTAGATTTCTATAACTTAAGATGGATTAGGGTGGCGGGGGGTGCTCAGTCCCATTCAGCGTCTGCCTTTGACTCAGGTCATGATCCTGGGCTCCTGGGATCGAGCCCCACTCAGGCTCCCTCCTCAGCGTGGAGCCTGCTTCTCCCTCTCCCTCTGCTACTCCTGCTGCTTGTGTGCTCTCTCTCTCTGTCTCTGTCTCTCTGTCAAATAAAATCTTTAAAAAATATTTTTATATAAAAATTATTTGTATTTTAAATATAAAAATATATTTTTTAAAGATTTTATTTATTTATTCATGAGAGACAGAGAGAGAGAGGCAGAGACACAGGCAGAGAGAGAAGCAGGCTCCAAGCAGGGAGCCCGATGTGGGACTCGATCCCAGGACTCTAGGATCACGCCCTGGGCTGAAGGCAGCGCTAAACCGCTAAGCCACCCAGGCTGCCCAAAATCTTAAAAAATAAAATTTAGGTACAGTTAGTACCTAACTGTAAGCCTGTTCTGAGTATTGAGTCAAGTTGTGTATGTGTTGCTAGCCTCAGCCCAACTGTTGTGGGCTACCTTTTATATTTCTAAAATGTAACTCTATCAGTTGTATATCGCTTGAACTGCAGATAGGTTTTTAGGTTTTTATTGAGGGTGGATTAGGATAAAGTAAACAATTAGAATCTAACTAACTGTGTCAATATCCTTAATCTCTTTTTAGGCAATTGCCATTGTCCTGGGATTCATGGTGATTGTGGCTTTTGCTTTAATAATTTTCTTTGCTGTGAAAACTCGAAGAAAGATGGACCGGTATGACAAGTCGAATATATTGTGGGACAAGGAACATATTTATGATGAACAGCCCCCCAATGTTGAAGAGTGGGTAAGTGTTAAAAAAAAAAAAAAAAGCAAATGTCCCATCTTTTATTAAACCCCCTCCCCCACGCTTCTCCCTCTAAACCTGACTTTTAGTGCTTTGTGAAACTATGTGCTTGGAATTATTGTTTGTATACATTGCAAAAATTGTGGACTCATGTTTTACTCAGAACTTAAGGAGGTGGGATGATAAGTGGAAATTGTTTTACTGCAAGGTGAAATCAGAATTTTTTTTTTTTTTTTTTTTTTAGATTTTATTTATTTTAGGGGGAGGGTAGTGTGTGCGAAAGCAGCGGTTGGAGTAGAAGGGGAGAGTCTCAAGCAGTCTCCACACTGAGCCCCTCAAGGTGCTCGATCTCATGACCTTGAGATTATGAGGTCAGTCAAATCGAGTCCGGATGCTTAGCCAACTAAGCCACCCAGGTGTCCCGGAGATCTCTATTTTTAGGAAGTATGCCTCCACACTGAAAAGAAGTGGCTTCTAAAGGAATCACACAGAAAGAACGTGGTCTTGGCAAAACGAAACAACTCCCCTTCCCCTTTTATTTCCCTGGTTATCATTTTGGAGGAGAACACTTGCTCAGGGTGCTCGCTGTCTTGAGTTAAGAGGGGTGTTTCTGGAGTGGTAGCAGGTGGCATACGTCTCAAGTTTTTACACGGATGACAGCCTGACAAGTCACAGTGACTAATTCTGCGTGGATACTTACGGCAGACAGAGATTAGAGCAGTTCCCTTTTTTGCATAGACCGTGCTGTTATTTCTACCAGTATGTGTAGATGTGATTTGCAGAAAGTTTAGCAAGCCCCTCCCTCCAAAAAGAGCTTGGAAATTAGCTATTTTTTTTTAAATTTTTTTTTTAATTTTTATTTATTTATGATAGTCACACAGAGAGAGAGAGAGGCAGAGACACAGGCAGAGGGAGAAGCAGGCTCCATGCACCGGGAGCCCGACATGGGATTCGATCCTGGGTCCAGGATCACGCCCTGGGCCAAAGGCAGGCGCTAAACCGCTGCGCCAAAACCGCTGCGCCACCCAGGGATCCCGGAAATTAGCTATTTAGCACGGAAATAGCACTTGCGGATACCTCACGCGTCTTTAGAGATGTCTGGAATGAGACTTTATTTCTCAGGAACCTTTTTAGCAAGCAGTTGGAAGCATCCTCAGGAACTACCATCAGAGGTTTCTTTGCACAGACTGCCACAGAGGTTGGTGGGGAGTCCTGGCCCCGCAGCTTCCAGGGTAGGTTTGTTCTGGCCAGTGGGAGTGGAGCAAAGAGGGCCAGGTTGGGGGGGGGGGGGGCTGCTGGTCAGGTCAGGGTTAAAGACGC
Source organism: Canis aureus (assembly GCF_053574225.1). Classification (NCBI taxonomy): domain Eukaryota; kingdom Metazoa; phylum Chordata; class Mammalia; order Carnivora; family Canidae; genus Canis; species Canis aureus. The sequence continues at coordinate 55,283,185 of NC_135615.1, forward strand.
TGCTTATCTGGAAGCTTCTGTTAGCTCTGGCATTCTGTATGTCTGATTTTAAGAAATCTAGAACTGCAGATGAGATTTTCTTCTTGTTAAGGAGCCAAAACAAAAATAGTCTTTGGAAAATCAGGTGTGGTGTGTATAGGCTGCTTAGAGGGTCTTAGAGGGTGGGGCCTGGTTCCTGACCTTGCCTGAGGCCTGCCTGGGGTGTTTTGTTTTTTTTGTTTTTTGTTTTTTTTTTTCCTCCTCTGTTTCCTCCCCGGTAAAGCCTGAAGGTGTTAGGGAGTGTTTTCTTTCGACCTTTAGCTCCAGGCAAGGCCACCTGTAGATGGAATAGGACCGTCTATTGTGAATGGTGAAGTAAATGTTTCGCAGAGAGTTTCTGGGTGTGTCAGTTTTCACTGGCTGTTGGATTTGTTTACTTAAGGTTTCGAGAGCCTTAAAAAAAAATCCCCTAAACTAAAGAGAGACTAGTGCTGGTAAGGTTGGAGTTGGTGGTGAACTTTGGCCTCTCATCTGAATTCTTTTTTACTGTCCTACGGTTTTAATCAGTTCTCAGTGCTTTTGATAATTGGGCAACAGATAGCCATAATGATTTATGGACATGATAATGATGATGAAGCAGCAAGGATTTTTTACTTTTATTTATTTGTTTATTTATTTATTGGATTTATTATTCTTAGTTTTATTTTTCAAGGATTTTGGTTATTTTTAATTTTATTTATTTATTTATTTTAAAGATTTTATTTATTTATTCATGAGAGAGAGGCAGAGACACAGGCAGAGGGAGAAGTAGGCTCCCTGCGGGGAGCCCAATGTGGGACTTGATCCCAGGACTCCAGGATCATGACCTGAGCGGAGGACAGACGCTCAAACACTGAGCCCCCCCAGGAGTCCCAACGATTTTGTTTTTATTCCCCCCCCTTTTTTTCCCAAGATTTTATTTATTTATTAATGAGAGACCAGAGAGAGAGGCAGAGACACAGGCAGAGGGAGAGGCAGGCTCCATGCAGGGAGCCCAACGTGGGATTCGATCCCGGTACACCAGGGTCACGCCCTGAGCCGAAGGCAGATGGTCAACCGCTGAGCCACCCAGGCGTCCCAGGATGTTGTTTTAAAGTCATCTCTACACCCACTGTGGGGCTCGAACCCACAGCTGTAAGATCAAGAGTCACCTGCCCGCTGACCTGAGCCAGCCTGTCGCCTCAGCCCTGGCTGGTTGCTCACGTTGTTGCACCTTCTCGTAGATTCCCCAACAGAAATGCTTAAGATGTGCTATTAGAAATAAGCTCTTTGGAGGTGATTTCAGCCACAGGGTGTTTGGCTTTTCCATCCATTGTCCCCTCACCTGCCCAAGCGTGCTTTGCCGAACTCAGGACTTCCTTCTTGTTTCTTCCGTTTACTCCCTGTGCCCTCTTGTGCCATTCTGCTCACACGCATTTCACTCTGTTCACGTAGTAGATTTGTGTCCCCTTAGTTCCTGTGCTTCTGGGTCAGGCCACTTCGAAGAGTGGAGAGGTAGGTAGACAGGCTGGAGTGGGGCAGCAAAGCAAAGTTTATTGAACAAGAGTACAGAGCTCCCAGAGAGGAAGGGGGGGACCCCCCCCTCATGGGTTACCCTCAGAACTTCTAAGTTTAGGGATTGTTATGAGCTCTTTGGTGGAACTCCGTTAAGCAATCAGGGCTTTGGTCACGTATGTGTCCACGTGTGGTTAATATCTCTTGTGCTGATGGTTTTGGGGTTTTATTTCCTGACATCTTAGGACTTCTGTCTTAACTGCCGCTTTTCCCATGAAATTGACAAATGCTTTGTGGTTCATTGTCTTATTTTAGGACATTTTGCAGAAGTCATTTCTGCAAAGGTTGCAAAAAATGGAATGCTAGTGCAATCCTAAGCCGCAGAACAGGTGTCAGCACTCTTACATTTTAGCTGCCCTGACTCCCTATTTGCCTCCTGGGGATGCTGGCCCTGACCGCCTCACTGTCCAACCAACTCCTAACAATAGCTGCCGAGGTGAAAACGTTTGATGCTACATTTAAAGTGCCTGGTAGGATTCGCAATTGTTCTTCCTTTTGGTTTTTAGAAATCAATATCATAAAAAATGATCTTCTCTTAGAATAATAGAAAGAGGGCAGCCCCGGTGGCCCAGCGGTTTAGCGCCGCCTTCAGCCCAGGGTGTGATCCTGGAGACCCGGGATCGAGTCCCAGGTTGGGCTCCCTGCATGGAGCCTGCTTCTCCCTCTGCCTGTTTCTGCCTCTCTCTCTCTCTGTGTCTGTCATGAATAGATAAACACAATCTTTTAAAAAAAAAAAGAATAATAGAAAACCTAGCATTGATTACTTGTACTAAGTGAGGATTAAAATGTGAATCGGGGGATCCCTGGGTGGCGCAGCAGTTTGGCGCCTGCCTTTGGCCCAGGGCGCGATCCTGGAGACCCGGGATTGAATCCCACGTCAGGCTCCTGGTGCATGGAGCCTGCTTCTCCCTCTGCCTGTGTCTCTGCCTCTCTCTCTCTCTGTATGACTATCATAAATAAATAAAAAATATATATATAAAAAAAATAAAATGTGAATCGTAGGAGCTCCTGGGTGGCTCAGTGGGTTAAGTGTCTGCCTCTTGATTTTCTGACTTAGGTTAGGATCTCAGGGTTGTGAGATTTGAGGCCCACGTGGGGCTCCACACTGAGGGTGGAGCCTGCTTAAAATCCTCTCTCTAAAAAAGTTCTTTATATTAAAAAAAAAGGGGGGGGGGATCCCTGGGTAGCTCAGTGGTTTGGTGCCTGCCTTCGGCCTAGGGCATGATCCTGGAGTCCCGAGATCGAGTCCCACATCAGGCTCCCTGCTTCTCCCTCTGCGTGTGTCTCTGCCTCTCTCTCTCTCTCTGTGTCTTTCATGAATAAATAAATAAAATCTTTAAAAATAAGTAAATAAAAATTAAAAAGTTTTTAAAAAATAAATAGAAATATAAAATTTGAATTCTAATTGTAGGGAACTAAGATAAGATTTCTCTATATAGGCAATAACGGGATTTTTGTGTGCGTCGGGAGGAATGAGGAAGAAAAGCTTACGAGAGGAACAGTTAATTAGCTACTGAATATTAGTTTCTTTCTTCCCTATATAGTGGGGTAAGTCTAGACACACATTATTTTATTAGATCTTGCTACCTTTCCTGGATTTTTAAAATCTTTAGAATCAGACTCTCCAGAGCAAAGGCACCTCAAAAGTTGAGCCTTAAGCGTTTTAAGCACGTTTCGGCGCTTCAGTATTAATGTGTGGGGAAAATGTGCAACTCGCTCATTTCCTGCCTCTGAATCTCAAGCACAATGGTTTTTCTGCCTTCCTAGGGAGTCTTGGGGTTGTTGTTGTTTTTTTTTCCCCTTCCCTTTGCTGGATATCTTGTACTTTGTAAAATAAGCAGGCCCTGTTTGCACACAGTTGTGGGTGTTAACGTGGCCTTTGTAGTCAATCACTTAAGTTTGTACCAACATTGTTGTATGTTAGATGTTTGAAGTTCTTTTAATTAAAATTGCAGATGCTAATTTTTTTTCTGTTATACCCTCAAAATCCAGATTTAGATGGTGCTTTTTCTGAATTAAAAAAATACATTTAGGGGCAGCCCGGGTCGTTCAGCGGTTTAGCGCCACCTTTGGCCCAGGACGTGATCCTAGAGACCCTGGATCGAGTTCCTAGTTGGGCTCTCTGCATGGTGCCTGCTTCTCCCTCTGCCTGTGTCTCTGCCTTTCTGTCTGTGTGTCTCTCATGAATGAATAAATAAATAAATCTTTAAAAAATACATTTATTGGGGCGCCGGGGTGCCTCTGTTGGTTAAGCGTCTGCCTTATGCTCAGGTCATGATCCCAGGGTCCTGGGAGTGGACCCTGAATCAGCTCCCTGCTCAGCGGGGAGTCTGCTTGTCCCTCTGCCTCCCCAGCACTGGTGCGCTCTCGCTCTCTTTCTCGCTCTCTCAAATCAATAAAATCTTTAAAATACATATATAAATATTTATTTTTTAATGTATTTTTAAATTTTATTTTGTTTGGTAACTAGAAATTTTGAAAATACAGTGCAGTATAAGAACATTCTCCCACCCTGAGTTCCCATTCTGGTGTATTTTCTTTAATTCCTTCCCCCCAACCCCCACCCACCTTCTTACTCTAAATCAGAAGAAGTATGATTATGTTCCTTCTCAGTATAAAATCCTACTTTTTGATTCAACATCATGTTTTAGGCTTTTAATCACATCCTTAAATACTCCTCAAACGTGTTTTGATACTATTGACTTTATTGAAGTACAACGTGACTCTATCTGCACAGAGTAAAGTACAATAGGTACACCCAACTACAGGGCTTGGTGAATCTTTACACATACACATAACTCACCCAGATCAAGATATAGGTGATTCCCATGTCCACGGGTTCCTCCTGCCTTATCTCGGTATCTCCTGGAGGGTGGTAACCCCTCTCCTTCCTGTCATATCAGTTTTTTTTTTTTTAAGATTTTCTTTATTTATTCATGAGAGATGCAGGGCGGGGGGGGTGGGGTGCAGAGAGACACAGGCACAGGGAGAAACATGCTCCATGCAGGGAGCCCGACGTGGGACTCAACCCCAGGTCTCCAGCCCTGGGCTGAAGGTGGTGGTGCTAAACTGCTGAGCCACCCGGGCTGCCCCACATCAATTGATTTTGTTTGTTCATGGACATCGTAGGAATGAAATCATATAACATGTGCTTTTGTGTCCACTTAATGTAGTATCTGTGAGATTCGTTTTTGTTGTTGCATCTGTCAGTATGATACTGTTTTAATTTTTGTTTTTTTGGGCAAGGTAGAAACTTTCCTGATTATCCCCCTTTAAAAAGCTTGGGGAGGGGCACCCGAGTGGTCCATTTGGTTAAATGGCTGACTCTTGATCTCCGCTTAGGTTTTTTTTTTTTTTTTAAGGTTTTATTTATTTATTCATGAGAGACACACAGGGAGAGTCAGAGACATAGATAGAGGGAGAGGCAGGCTCCTCTGGAGCCTGATGTGGGACCCGATCCCGGGACTCCAGGATCATGCCCTAAGCCGAAGGCAGACACCCAGCCGCTGAGCCCCCCAAGCGTCCCTCCGCTTAGGTCTTGATCTCAGCTTAGGTCTCAATCACAGGATTGTGAATTCGAGCCCAGCATTGGGCTCCATGCTGGGCTTAGAGCCTACTTTAAGAACAAAACAAAAGAACCAAACCAAAATGAGAAACCTGAGGTTAGAATGATTATTAAAAACAACAAAACCAAACAGGTTTTCCCAAAGAGATGAAAGACCTGTACTCTGAAATATAAAACATTGATGAAAAAAATTGAAGTTGACACAAAGAAATAGACATTCCACGCTTATGAATTGGAAGAACAAATAATGCAAAGATGTCCGTATGACCCAAAGCAGTCTACACGTCTAATGGAATCTCTATCAAAATACCAACAGCATTTTTCACAGAAGTAGAACAGATAATCCTAAAATTTGTATGAACCCACAGAAGACCCCAGAAAGCCAAAGCAATCTTGAAGAAAAAAGACACTGGAGGCGTCACAATTTCAGACTTCAAGTTATAACTACAAAACTGTCGTAATCAAAACAGCATGATACTGGCCCACAAAATAGACCCATAGATCAATGGAACAGACTGGAGATTGCCCAGAAAGAAACCTATGATTATCTGGTTAATTTATCTTCAACAAAGGAGGAAAGAATATGCAATGGGAAAAAGACAATCTCTTCAGCAATTGGTGTTGGGAAAACTGGACCACTTTCTCAAACCATACATAAAAAATGGTTTAAAGACCTAAATGTGAGAGTCAAAACTATAAAAATCCTAGAGGAGAACACAGGCAGTAATGTCTCTGACACCGGCTGTAGGAACATTTTTCTAGATATGTCTCCTGAGGCAAGGGAAACAAAAGCAAAAATAATTATTGGGACTATCTTAAAATAAAAAAGCTTCTATACAGTGAACAAAACAAAACTAAAAAAGCTTCTATACAGTGAACAAAACAAAACTAAAAGGGAGCCTACAAAATGGGAGAAGATATTTGCAAATGACAACTGATAAAGTATCCAAAATCTATAAAGAAATTAGAACCAAAAAATCCAGTTTAAAAATGGGCAGTAGAGGTGTCTCGGTGGCTCACTTGCTTAAGCATCTGACTTTGGCTCAGGTCATGATCTCAAGGTTCAGAGATTGAGCCCTGCTCTGCGCTCAGTGTGGAGCCCGCTTCTCCCTCTGCCTCTGTCTCTGCCTATCTCTCTGTGTCTCTCATGAATAAATAAATAAAATCTGAAAAAAAAAAAGCCTACAATGAAATATTATCTCATACCTGTCAGAACAGCTAAAATAAAAAACACAAGCAACAGGTGTTGGTGAGGCTCTGGTGAAAAAAACCCTCTTGCACTGTTGGTGGGGATGCAAACTGGTGCAACCATTGTGGGAAACGATATAGAAGTTCCTCAAAAAGTTAAAAAAAAATACAGCTACCCTATCCAACAATTGTACTACTGCGTATTTACTTAAAAAATACAAGACCACTCACTAATTCAAAGGGATACATGCGGGCAGCCCGGGTGGCTCAGCAGTTTAGCACCGCCTTCGGTCCAGGGCGTGATCCTGGAGTCCTGGGATCGAGTCCCACGTCGGGCTCCCTGCATGGAGCCTGCTTCTCCCTCTGCCTGTGTCTCCGCCTCTCTCTCTCTCTCATGAATAAATAAATAAAATCTTTAAAAAACCCCAAAAAACAAAGGGATACATGCACCTTTATGTTCATAGCAGCATTATTCACAATAGCCAAGATATGGAAGCTGCCCAGATGTCCATCTATTGAAGGAATATATGTTATGTATGTGTACACACACACAGGAATATTATTCGGCCGTAAAAAGAATGAAATCTTGCCATTTGCAATAATATAGGTAGAGCTAGAGGGTATAGTGCTAAGCAAAATAAGTCAGAGAAAGGCGAATGCCATATGATGTCATGTGGAATTAAAAAACAAAACAAATGAGCAAAGGGGAAAAAGACAAACCAAAAATGGCTATTTAAAAAAAAAATTGCAAGAGTATTTATATCTATATTTATATAAACATATATTTATATATTTATTGCAACTGGGTGTTGTCTGGAAGTCTAGAATCACTTTTTTTTTTAAGATTTTTTTATTTTTATTCATGAGAGAGAGAGAGGCAGAGATACAGGCAGAGGGAGAAGCAGGCAGGAAGCCTTATGTGGGACTCGATCCCGGGACTCTAGGATCATGCCCTGGGCCAAAGGCAGGCGCTAAACCACTGAGCCACTCAGGGATCCCCTTGAATCACTATATTGTATTCTTGGAACTAATATAATATTATATATTAACTAACTGGACTCAAAATTAAAAACTTAAAAATAACAAATAAAAATTTAAAAACAGGGTTTCAGGAACTCTCTCCTTTCCATCCTTGTATTCCCATTTGCTCATTTTTAGGTATCTTTCTCCACCCTTTCTCACTCCTTTTTTTTTTTCTTTTTTTAAGATTTTATTTATCCAGCCCTGTCAGTGTTGTGAGACCTGGCAATGTCTTTGCTGTCTTTAGAGTTTCGCCATCTCTAAAACGGAGATGATCATTGTGCATAGCTCAGGGTGTTGTTCTAATGACTTAAATTTGTAAATACTTAGAATAATTAAGTCTGTCAGTACATAACACCTTTACCTAATTGCTTTTAGCAGCCGTATGGTATTATAACATAGGGATACCACGATGCATTCCCCTATCTGTGGACATTTTGATTACTTCCAGTTGTTTGCTCTTAGAGTTAACAATGCAGTGAACATTTGAACACATGTCTTTATGCACTCTTGCTGGTATTTATATGATAGATTTTTTAAAAATTATTTATTTATTTATTCATGAGAGACACAGAGAGAGAGGCAGAGACACAGGCAGAGGGAGAAGCAGGCTCCATGCAGGGAGCCCGACATGGGACTCGATCCCAGTTCTCCAGGATCACGCCCTGGGCTGAAGGCGACGCTAAACCACTGAGCTGCCCAGGCTGCCCTATATGATAGATTTTGAAAAGTGTTCATCGAGTCTGCGAATTTTAAATTGTCAGGTACTGGGGCACCTGGGTGGCTCAGAGGTTGAGCGTCTGCCTTCGGCTCAGGTCATGATCCCGGGGTCCTCGGATCGAGTCCCACATCGGGCTCCCTGCAGGGATCCTGCTTCTCCCTCTGCCTATGTCTCTGCCTCTCTCTGTCTCATGAACAAATAAATAAATCTTAAAAAAAAAGTTCTTAGATCTAAAATTTTTAAAATTATAAAATCCAGAAATAGAGGAACTTTATACCAATCAAGGATGAGAAAACATTATGAACTGACATATGTTTAACTCAGCCCTCTGCACACGTTCGATCCACAACAAAAAAATAAAAATTTAAATATGGAAAAATCTTTTTATTTTTAAAAAATATTTATTTTTGAGAGAGAGCGAGTGGGAACAGGGGCAGGGGAAAAAGGGGGAGTGGGGAGCCTGATGCCAGGCTCGATCTCATGAACCCGAGATCACAACCTGAAACAAAAACCAGGAGTCAGATGCTTAACTAAATTCATGACGAGGTGCCCCGAAACTATAATTCAGACCTCAAAGATGTGAAAAAACTCTCTAGGAACAACACACAAAAAATACAGAAGCCATAAGCATACAAACGGAAAAATAGAAACTCTTGAAAAATAAAAATAAAAACACTGTAAAAAAAACAACAATGATCTGTGAAGAAATATTAGCAATATATAAGACAAAATGTTGATATTCACAGTATGAAAACCTCTAATAACGGTGGACAAACCAAAAGAAAAACGAAGCCATGTTACAAATCAAGTAACAAAAATACAAAGCAGATCACAAAGTTTTTAAAGTTAAAACAAAATTCAATTTTCAGTTATCAGATTGGTAAAAACTAGACTGGTAATGTCCAGAGCGGAGCAAAGGCAAAGATGTTGAGAAATGAGCTCTCTGATATACTGTCAGCAGAACAAAACAGCTTTTAAAAACAAGGCAATGTGGCCGTACCTATTTTTTTTTTTAAGATTTTATTTATTATTCATGAGAGAGACAGAGAGAGAGGCAGAGACACAGGCAGAGGGAGAAGCAGGCTCCCTGTGGGGAGCCCGATGCGGGACTCAATCCCACGACTCTAGGATCACACCCTGGGCCAGAGGCAGACACTCAACCGCTGAGCCACCCAGATGCCCCTGAGTTGGTTATTTAGCTTTTCTCTCTCTTTAAAAAAAAAAGAAATATTTTATTTATTTATTCACCAGAGACAGATAGAGGGAGGCAGAGAGAGGCAGAGGGAGAAGCAGGCTCCATGCAGGGAGCCTGATGTGGGACTCCATCCCGGGTCTCCGGGACTCAGGGCATGCCCTGAGCTAAAGGCTGCGCCAAACCGCTGAGCCACCCGGGCTGCCCTGAGCTTCTCTCTCTTCTAGAAGTTTTTAAGGCTCTGACGTGGTGTAGTTTCCAGCATTTACCTATCAGTGTAGGAATTAGTGAGGATTATCTGGCCGGGGGTAGGGAAAGGGGTGGGATGCCTCATGTGTGTGCATCCTGTTACCTTGTCCTGTGTCATCAGCGTTGGGTGACTTTTGGCTTCCTTGGACTCTGATGAAGGTAATCACTTCGCCCGGGGTGGCCTTGTCTTCATTTCATAGCTTCTTCATATGTAAGTGAAAGTAAAGTTTTTATCTACAGATTAAGCAAATGCCATGATGACTAGAGGGTTCAGGTCGGGACCAGCACGTAACTTAGTAACATATAGAAAATTTTAGTGAGGGTGAGGCGTGTGGTCAGGTGTTGGCAGTGCTGAGCCTGGCTAGGGAAGCTTGGGTAAGACTACTCAAAATATAAATATATTTAATGTTGGTTCTTCTCCTTCTTGGTGAGCTTGACACAAGATAAAACCGCACGTGCTTTCCCGAAGGTTGGCAGGCAGGCTCTGCATGTTATCTCTCTGCACAGAGGAGTGGCGGGGCAGGTGGGTGTGGGGCAGGTGACTGGGACAGGGTGGCACTGGTAATCAGCATTAGACATCTGAAGAAACTTGAATAGCTTTTTAATTTTTTTAAAAGATTTTATCTATTCATGAGAGACACAGAGAGAGAGAGAGAGAGAGGCAGAGACCCAGGCAGAGGGAGAAGCAGGCTCCATGCAGGGAGCCCGACGTGGGACTCGATCCCGGGACCCCAGGATCACACCCCGGGCTGAAGGCAGGCGCTAAACCGCTGAGCCACCGGGGCTGCCCACTTTTTAATTTCCAACCAGTGCCAAGTTTCTTTGAGGCACAAGCCGTCCTGTGGGCTGCAGACTATGGGGATCCGAGGTTCTCACCCCAGGGACGGTTCTGCTGTCACCTGTGGCCTCAGAGTGAGCCAAATGTAACAAAAGCAGGCGAGCCCCATCCGTCCGGCACCAGGGTGCGTGACAGCGGGTCGGCGGGCAGGCCGGGGCATCCTGAGAGCCACGTTAGGGGGCTGCAGCGAACGGCAGGGGGGAGTAGAAGGTGCTAGAGCTAGTGGAGGCCTTCAGGCTGCCTGAAAGCAGAGATCCGTCCGTTTCCAGGGCTTCGGTTAGTGTGAACTGAGGGTATGGTGGCCTGGGCGGGACAGTTGACGGTGACATGGAGGAAAAGTGTGAGCGCCCTCAGTGGTTTGCCACCCAGCAAGCCTGAGGGTCTCGTGGCAGGGGGGCAGTTAAGACAGCCTGTTGCCCCCCCCCCCCCCCCCGCTGCCCGTGGTTTCTCGTTCTCAGGAGCCCTCACGTCTCCCCTACCAATGATGATGCCGCCGGGCACCCCGCTGAGAGCCGCCCGTCTCGGCCAAGCTGTGGCTCTAACACTGCAGTAGAAGGTTTCCTACCGCACCCCCAAGTGTGAACAGTCCTCGGAACTAAGGGAGCTGCAGAACTCCCTGGGCGCCCGGGGGGCTCAGTCGGGCAAGTCTTTCTTCCGGCCCATGATCCCGCGGTCCTGGGATTGAGCCCCACGTCAGGCTCCCCCAGGGCGTCTGCTTCTCCCTCTGCCCCGCACCCCGCTTACATTCTCTCTTTGTCTGAAATAAAATTGTAAAAAAAAAAAACAAAAAAAAACCTTCCCCGTTGGGCCGCGCGCGGTGGGTAGGGGACATCATGTTGGCTGCATCCTCGGGCCGTCGACGAAGATAATCAGACGCGCAGGCCTGGTCCACGTCCTTCATCGGTGGGGTTCGCTCCCTGTGCAGCACCCGCCTTCCGCCCGCCCGGAGTGGACCGACAGCTGCTGGTACTTTCCCGAAGCAACTTGAGGTTCTGGTTGAGGGAGCGTCTGGTGTAAAGGAGCAGGAAACAGGAAAAACGAGTCGGGCCCCTTACTGTTGTGAGGGCGAGTCAGCCCAGGGGTGGACCTCAGGCAGCCAGAAGTGGAGGTGGTGCCCCGAGGTTGGGGTGCTGCCGCTCTGCTGTCTGCCGGGCTCCCCCTCCTAGTGCCCGGCAGGAAGGGCTTTCTGTGGCCCTCTGGACGGTGGTGCTCCCCTGAGGCACCCGGGGATGAAGCCCGTATGCCTTTCAGGTGTCAAGTCCGTGGAATCCACGGTGATCGTGTGTCAACAGCAGCCCTGACAACCTTGCCCAAACGGCCGGGAAAGCTCTTCAGGTGGACCCGCCAGCAGCCCGTCGGGGCGGGGGGAGCAAGGGTGAGCCGACCCCCCCACCCCCCCGCCACGGGATCGTGGTGCCCGCATGGCGCGAGTACGCCCATGACCCAGGGGGCGTTTGTTGTGCCACAGGGAGTTTGTGCGGGGCGCCGGGGACTCAGAGTCGGGCGCCTGCCCTCGGCTCAGGGTGTGACCCGGGGTCCCGGGTTCAAGTCCCGCTTCGGGCTCCCCGCGTGGAGCCCGCTTCTCCCCCTGTCTGGGTCTCTGCCTCTCTCCCCATGTCTCTCATGAGTAAATAAATAAAATCTTAAAAAAAAGAAAAGAAAGAGCTGGTCTTGGGAGTCACAGGGACCAGGGTTCCCACCCTCCCTCTGCCATGTCCCCTTCCACCGATGAATTTGGCCTTCGAGGCTCAGTTTCTCCGCTTGAGTGCAGGGATGATCCTCTGTCTCCCCCAGCCGGGGTGCCAACACAGTCAGGTTGTGTAGGCACGTGATCGTGACTCGGATGAACTTCCCCTTTCGTTCTTGGAGGTGGGGGACTTGTCATACTGCCACCACCCGCCGATGCAGGTTGCTGATTTCTTTTTTCCCCTGTGTCGTGTCAACGGGGAATGAAGACGGGGCGGGAAGGAAGGTGGAAGTGGCCATCATTGCTCCTTTTTGGTTAATCCCAAAGGACACAGATTTCCGTGAAGACTAGCGTTCTCTGTATCCTTCGTTTTGGGAGAGAGAAGGTTCTCTTTCTGCGTGACCTTAACCTACCTTAACCTTATTGCGCCATTTGCGAGGTCACCAAGTCAGGGTGGGGGAGACAGTGGGGGAGGCCGCTCATAACCCAGTAGCTTAGGTCCTGAGATGGTGGAGACGGTTTGGTCACAGTGAGGAGGCCATGAGGATGGCCTCCTCCCAGCGGTTTAGCGCCGCCTTCGGCCCAGGGTGTGATCCTGGAGACCCAGGATCCAGTCCCACTTCGGGCTCCCTGCAGGGAGCCTGCCTCTCCCTCTGCCCGTGTGTGTGTGTGTGTGTGTGTGTGTGTGTGTGTGTGTGTGTGTGTCTCTCTCTCTCTCTCTCTCTCTCTCTCTCTGTCTCTATCGAATAAATAAATAAAATCATTAAAAATAAATTTCCTGCAGGTCCTAGAACTGTGGGTTTCGTTCGTTTGTTCGTGGTCAGGAACCTGAGCTGCACATGGGCTGGCTGGGAACTGACGCCGTGACCCCACTGACGCTCGGAAATCCTGTGCTCGCACCAGGAAACACAGTCTGAGGACGCCTTGTATAGGCCCCTGATCCCTGGGCAGGCCCCACGGGGCTGCTGTCCCATGAATGCAGCAGGTTCTATGCTCACCTGGCGTGGGTACCACGAGAAAAGTAGGATTTTAGCTTCTTTTGGGAAAAATGAAGCGTAGTAAGGGGGAAAAAGTACCTTGCTCCTTGTTTTACAAACATATTTTGCCTCCGCTTCTAGGTTCTTAAGGTCCTTTTAAGGACAAAGGCTGCTGCTTATTTATCTTTCAGTCTGGCTGGGGAATTGGTTTTTTTTTAATCTGCAAGGCATCGTAAGTTTGCATATCATTCTCGGGGTGGGGGGGCAAGTTAATAATTAACCTTCCCTGCATTGTTTGAACTTCAGTATAGGTCCTGCCAAAGCAAGCACTGCCTTGGAATTTTCTGTGCATGTGCATAAAAAGGGTTTGAGAAACAGGGGCCCTGTGCTGGTGGGTGACCTTAGGGGTCAAGCTGTCCAGTTCTGCTGACTCTGGGAGCCAAAGGTCAGCTCAGAGCAGCTCATTCGATAAGATGCTCTGATACCCACAACACGGAAGTACGGCAGGAACAAATGAGGTCACTTTATGCAGCCAGCCCTGGGCTCCTGATAGGGCCTGTCCTGCGCTGGGCTCTGGAGACCCAGGGGAAGGGGGGGTGGTTGGGGGAGGGTTTAGCGGCAGCTTTTGCAAGACAGCCATGTATGTATGTATGTGCGTATTTATTTATTTAGATTTTTTTTTTTTTAATTTGAGAGAGCTCGTGCATGCAGACATGAGCAGGACGGGCAGAGGGAGAGGGAGAGAATCTCATCAAACTCCACGCTGAGCGCAGAGCCCGATGCGGGCCTCAGTCCCCAGACCCTGAGTCGGATGCTTCGCCGGCCACACCCCCCAGGCACCCCTGAGCTGTGTATTGAAGTCCCATGCTCCCTTTTCCCTGGGGTAGGTCCTTGGAAAAGTTGTCGAGCTCCCTGAGTCATAGCTTCCTCATTTCTTTTTTTTTTTTTTTTTTAAGATTTTATTTACTTATTTATCAGAGCCACACAGAGAGAGGCAGAGACATAGGCAGAGGGAGAAGCAGGCTCCCTGCAAGGTGCCCGATGTGGGACTCGATCCCGGGACCCCAGGGTCATGCCCTGGGTCAAAGGTAGATGCTCAACCACTGAGCCCCCCAGGTGTCCCAGCTTCCTCATTTCTAAGAGGAGAATAATAGTATCTGCCTGTGAGGTGCCAACGGAGTGATCTGTGGTTTCATCGTTGGGCATATTGTAAGCAGGCGGGGAGTCGTGGCTTTCAGAGCAGTCCCTTGCCCCCCTGAAGTGAGAGACGTGGGTGCAGGCTGTTATCCTGGATGTGAACCATGGCTTTGCAGGCCTCGGTGCTCTGGTGGGAGGTTTGTGCACAGGTGCCCAGCGAGATAGGAAGACAGTGGGTGCCTCACCCAGCAGAGGCGTGTGCGCAAGTTCCCCAGGGGGTGTTGGCACTGCCACTGCTTGGTAGTGAGCCGGGACTGGACGCCCAAGTACGGATTCGCTAGCAAAGGAGGGGCACAGGGCAGTAGGGAGTCTGCAGGGACGCCCGGGCATCTGTTTTGCAAGGTTTGGATTTGGGATTTGCCGCAGTCAATGGAGCTAGGTAGCTCTTGAGTTCAAGTTGCGACGAGGAAAAATGTGGAAGAGTATTATTAAATGGGTTTTTTAAGCAAAGAAGTCTTCTTAAATTCCGTTGAAGTGTCCAGAATAAAAATAGGCCTTTGACTTGGCGGAGCATTTGCTGGTGAAGCTTGGCAATGGTGTGGAGTCTGTAGGAATTCAGTGGGAGCCAAGAGTGGGTCCCTCCCGTCTGTCCCTGCTGTGATGACATCCCAGCACACTCCCTCGCAGCCCACCCACTAACTGCCCCATTGCAGCCAAGCTCCACTCTCAGAAAGAATTGGTCCCAGTGCTCTCTGGCTTGAGGGACTCCATAAAGGACGCATCGTGTACTTCACGTGCTGGGTCAACAAACATCTCGGTATGTGTTCCTGCGACGGTAGGAAAGGAGCAGGGCGTGTTCCCGAGCGATGCTTGTCGGAAAACCAGGCGTACAGTGTGCGTGGTGCAGTGCGTGTTGATGCGGAACCTCACCGTGAGGATTTAATAGCAAAATAATCCCAATAGGAGTCTGCTCTCACCTTCAAATACTTAAAAGTCTTTGTGCAGACCCACTGGCTCAGATTTTGGAATCCTGCATCTTCTGAATTTTCACTGTGCCCACCGAGGTCCTGTGCTAAGTACAATATCATCGCATTGGACTGTAAAAAGAGCTTTCTGACAGAGTAGGTAGCTGGGCATCCGCCCGCCACGAATTTTTAGTTGTTGTCTAATTCCCGTATAGTGTTATATTAGTTTCAGGGGTACCACTTAATGATTCGGCAACTCTATATACATTACTCAGTGCTCACATCATAAGTAAAGCCACCCAACAACATTATTATGATCTAATTGTATTTTCCATGCCGAACTTTCCATCTTCGCGACTTATTTTGTAACTGGAAGTGTGTACCTCTTAATCCCCTTTATTTCACTTATTCTCCCCACCCACCCAGTCCCCTCTAGCAACCACAAGTTTGTTCCCTGTATTGAAGAGTCTGGTGTTTTTGGTCTCCTTTTTTTGTTTGTTTGTTCCTTGGTTTTACTTCTTAAATTTGATATGAGTGAAGTCATATGGTATTTGTCATATGGTATGGTCTCTCTCTCTCTGATTTATTTGACCTAGCTAGACTAATAGGACTAGCATGATGCCCTCTAGGCCCATTCATGTTGTTGCAAATGGCCAGATCTCATTCTTTTTTTGTGGCTGAGTGATATTATTCTGTTGGATATATATATATAGCCTCTATCTATCTATCTATCTATCTATCTATCTATCTATCTATCTATCTATTTCATGAGAGTCACAGAAAGAGAGGCAGAGGCACAGGCAGAGGGAGAAGCAGGTTCCCCATGGGAAGCCCAATGCAGGACTCGATCCCGGGACCCCAGGATCACACCCTGAGCCAAAGGCAGACGCTCAACTGCTGAGCCCCCCAAGCGTCCCCCACATCTTCTTTAATCCATTCATCTATCAGCTGACACTTGGGTTACTTCCATATCTTGGCTATTGTAAATAATGCTGTAGTAAACAGGTGCATGTATCTTTTCAAATTAGTGTTTTTGTTTTCCTTGGGCAAATAGCCAATAGTAGAATGACTGGATCATATGGCTTTTTGAAAATTCTTTGAGGAACCACCATATGTTTTCCATAGTGGATGTACCAATTTGCGTTCTCTTCAGCAGTGCACAAGGGTTCCTTTTTCTCATCCTTACCAATTTCTTGTCGTCTTGGTTTTTTATTTATTGTTGTTATTTTATTATTTCTTTTTGATTTTCACCATTCTGGCAGGTGTAAGGTAATACCTCATTGTGGTTTTGATTTGGATTTCCCAATGAACAGTGATATTGAGCATCTTTTCGCGTCTCTTGCCCATCTGTTTATCTTCTTTGGGAAAATGTCTATCAGGTCCTCTGCCTGTTTTTAATCAGATTATTTGTTTTTTCTTGAGATTATTTTTTTGGATATTACTCCCTAATCAGATGTATCATTTGCAGATGCCGTCTCCCATTCAGTAGGTTGCCTTTTTGTTTTATTGATAGTTTCCTTTGCTGTGCAAAAGTTTTTTTATTTTGGGATAGCCCCAGTAGTCTTGTTTTTGCTTTTGTTCGCCTTGCTTCAGGAGACACGTCTAGAAAAATGTTTCTATAGCTGATATCAAAGAGATTACTGCCTGTGTGCTCTTCTAGGAGTTTTATGGTATCCGGTCTCACAGTGAGATCTTTAAGCCTTTTTGAGTTTATTTTTGCGTTTGGTGTAAGAAAGCAGTCCAGTTTCATTCTTTGGATCATAGCTACCCAGTTTTCCCAGCCCTGTTTGTTGAAGGGTGACTGTCTTTGTCTCGTAGATTGACCATATAAGTGTGGGTTTATTTCTGGCCTCTCTCATCTGTTCTGTTCTACATGTCTGTTGTTTTTTTTTTTTTTAAGATTTTATTTATTTATTCATGAGACACACAGAGAGAGAGGCAGAGACACAGGCAGAGGGAGAAGCAGGATCCATGCAGGGAGCCCGACGTGGGACTCGATCCTGGGTCTCCAGGATCCCACCCTGGGCTGAAGGCGGCGCTAAACCGCTGAGCCACCCGGGCTGCCCTACATGTCTGTTTTTATGCCAGTACCATACTGTTCTGATTACTTAAGCTTTTTTTTTCTGGATCTTGAAATCCAGAGTCATGATTCCTCTAGTTTTGTTCTTCTTTCTCAAGATTGCTTTGGCTGTTTTGGAGCCTTGGTGCCTCTATACCAATTTCAGTATTATTCTAGTTCTACAAACAATGCTGTTGATATTTCGATAGGGATCACATTACATCTGTAGATGCCTTTGGGTTGTATGGACATTGTAACAATAGTAGTTCTTCCAATCCATGATCATGAAATATCTTTCCATTTGTTTTTGTCATCTTCAGTTTCTTTCATCAGTTTTTTATGATTTTTGTAGTATGGCTCTTTCACCTCTTTGATTAAGTTTATTCCTAAGTATTTTATTCCTTTCAGTGCAATTATAAATGGGATTGTTTTCTTAATTTCTCTTTCTGCTGCTTCATTATTCGTGTATAGAAAGGCAACAGATGTCTATGATGATTTTGTATCCTGTGACTTTACTAAGTTCATTTATCAGTTCTAGTAGTTTTTGGTGGTCTTTAGAATTTTCTATATATAGTATCTTGTCATCTGCAGATAGTGAAAATTTACTTCTTACCAGTTGAATGTCTTTTGTTTTTCTTGTCTGCTGCAGCTAGGACTTCCAGTACTATGTTGAATAAACATGGTAGTGTCCTTATTTCTTGAAGAAAAGAGATGGAGGCTTTCTAGAACTCGTAGTTGGCAGATGTAGAGTGAACCCAGGTAATCTCATGTCATTGTTTTCATTACCAAGCTAAACCAGTCACTTCCTTCTTATTTTTGAAAAGTTGTTCTTTTCCACATAAATATTTTTTGTGGAGTTATTTTTAATTTTTTCCCTACACCTTACTTCTGCTGCTTTGCAACAACTCAGTGACTTATCTGGCCTTAGCAGGGGTTTTTTTCGTAATCATTTGCAGAGTAATATCTAATAACATAAACATTATTAGGTGAAATTGAAAGTGTTGGATCTACCACATGAAATCTAACAGTTCATGTTGGGAATCTAGGGGTGCCTGACTGCCTCAGTCAGAAAAGCATGGGCTCTTGATCTCAGGGTTGTGAGTTGAGCCCCGTGTTGGGTACAGAGATTACTAAAAAAATAAATTAAAAAAAAATGTGGGGAATCTAATTGGCTATGCTTGTGATATTTAAGATTTTCTCCCAAAGGTTCTTTGGGAAGTCTTTCATATTAGCAATGCGTTATCTCTAGTGTATAATACCTCTCAGGACAAAATCACTTACATATCAGAGTGGAATAGGAAGGAAAGCAGAGAGGGCAGACGATGATATTGTGACTTCACTGTGTAGGCTATTAGGAACAGAGCCATTGAGAACGCATGTTAAGGGAGAATAAACAAACGTCTTACTAAAGAACTATAGCAGAAATGAGTTTGAGCATCTTAAATTCTTCTGTGATTTTTAACATTCCATGTGTAGTGTGGCTGGATTAAGAAGAACTAGTGTCTTTTGTCCTAGATGAGTTGTTTTCCGAGGGTGGTGCCCAGACTGCAGCATAAGCATTACCCGAAAACCCGTTAGAAATGAAAATTCTTGGGGCGCGTGGGTGGCTCAGCGGTTGAGCATCTCCCTTTGGCCCAGGACGTGATCCCAGGGTCCTGGGATCAAGTCCTACATCTGGCTTTCCACAGGGAGCCTGCTTCTTTCCCTCTGCCTGTGTCTCTGCCTCTCTCTCTGTGTCTCTCATGAATAAATAAATAAAATCTTTAAAAAATAATAGTGATTTGACTGTTAATTCTAACAGTAACAGGACAGGTTAACAGTATTTAATGAGCCCAATAACTATTAGGTAATTCTCTATATATTAGTTATATATTATTATGAGTTACAGGCTCAATAATAATTGTGTCTCTCGGGGCTGTTTCTCTAGGTTAAAAACGTTTCTGCAGGCACACAAGACATGCCTCCTCCCCCTTCTGACTATGTGGAGAGAGTGGACAGTCCCATGGCGTACTCTTCCAATGGTAAAGTGAATGACAAGCGGTTGTATCCAGAGTCTTCCTATAAATCAACACCGTAAGTAGCATCTTCCTTCTTCAGATAGAATGACTCTTAAAAAAAAAAAAAAGAATATTTCCATATGTTGATAAATCTGTTTCTGTTTACCATTTACTTTAAAAAAATTTTTTTAACATTTTCCAAAGGCTGGAACCTGATCTTTGGCATAGTTGGTGGAGACTTAGAAGATGAGGAGGGTGGGACTGTCAGCTGGTGGGATCTTCTTCCCCTTCTAAGCTGAAAGTGATTCTTTTCTCTTGCTGGTTTAATAGGAAAGGGGTACATTAGATTTTTTCTGCTCTAGAAAAGTTCTCTTTCCCATTGCCAGTTTTGAGGTTGAGGTGAGAGTGAAGGACATTACTGATACAAAGCAGAGCTGTGTGCGGTTTTGTTTCTTCTTGCCTGTAACTAGTAGAGCTCATTAATGGAACAGAAAGATTGCTGGTTGATCCACCCCTAGCCACATACATTTTTGTGTAACTAGAAGCTTTGTTTGAATTCAGGAATTCTGAGATCTCACCTGCTGAGCTAGGTTCTTCACATTGCTGAAGGAAGTGAAACTGATAAAGCCTCTAAGTATAGATTTACAAGTAGTGTGAATAATCTCACAGTGAGTTTCTGGCCTGCAGTGGGTGCCATTATGGTTCTTGAAATGGTGTCCCCATTGTGTTTTTTTTTAAAACATTTTATTTATTTATTCATTCATGAGAAACAGAGAGAGAGAGAGAGAGAGAGGCAGAGACACAGGCAGAGGGAGAAGCAGGCTCCATGCAGGGAGCCCGACGTGGGACTCGATCCAGGTCCCCAGGATCAGGCCCTGGGCTGAAGGCAGCGCTAAGCCACTGAGCCACCTGGGCTCAAAAATTTCATTTTTAAGTAATACCTATACCCGCCATGGGGCTCCAAGTCATAACTGTGAGATCAAAAGTTGTATATTCCATCAACTGAGCCAGGCAGCCATCTCATATATAATTCTTGAACTCCAAATTCATTTGTAGACCAAAAGTAAAAAATAAATGTTCCCTATAACTGCTTTGATTGTTTCAAGGTAAAGGTGTATCTGCTGGAAAACTTTGTGTTGCTTCAAAGTTTTATCTCCCAACTCCTACCCTCCCTCCCCTCCCCTCCCATTTAGTGGTCCAGTTTATATAGAGATCCACCCTGGGTGCACAGTAGTTTGGGCACCTGGAACCCCTTAAGATGACACCAGCAGCTAACTTAATTATGGAATCAGTTTGAGACAATAGATTTTATTATTACCCTGGAATGGAATTTGGAAACAGATGACAATATATTTGGTTTTGATCTTCAGGCTTGACTTTGCTGTTGGTTTCTTTCTTTCATTGTTTTCTTTCTTTCTTTTTTTTTTTTTTGTAAGATTTTATTTATTTATTCATGAGAGACACAGAGAGAGGCAGAGACACAGGCAGAGGGAGAAGCAGCCTCCATGCAGGGAGCCCGACATGGGACTGGATCCTGGGTCTCCAGGATCACACCCTTGGCTGCAGGCGGCGCTAAACTGCTGAGCCACCCAGGCATCCCTTGCTGTTAGTTTCAGTTGTGAATGATTTGGAGGAATTGGATTGGATTTTGACAAAAATGCAGAGCCCTTGAGGCTGTTAGAGGCAAAGGTATACATAGTAGAAGCACAATCCTTGTAAAAGTTTAAAGGTATGATTTGCACAACTTCCGTGCATACATAATACATATTTATAATGCATCTTGTCATCAGCCGTGCCTCCAAACTAATTGTAAAGCCTGAGTGACATAGCATTCTACATGTTGTCTCTTTTCATGAAAACCTAGATATTTTCACAAATTCATTTGGAACAATTTAAAAATCTTATTCTTAAAAAAAAAAAAAATAAAATAAAATAAATAAATAAATAAATAAATAAATAAATAAATAAATAAATAAATAAAAATCTTATTCTTGAATAAGCCAGTACATTTGTAACATAAAATTTAAAAGAGAGGGGATCCCTGGGTGGCTCAATGGTTTAGCGCCTGCCTTTGGCCCAGGGCACGATCCTGGAGCCCCGGGATTGAGTCCCATGTTGGGCCCCCCCATATGGAGCCTGCTTCTCCCTCTTCCTGTGTCTCTGCCTCTCTCTCTGTATGTCTATCATGAATAAATAAATAAATCTTTATTTATTAAAAACAAATAAATAAATAAATATAAATCTTTATTAAAAATTTATTTATTAAAAATAAATAAATAGGGGATCCCTGGGTGGTGCAGTGGTTTGGCGCCTGCCTTTGGCCCAGGGCGCGATCCTGGAGACCCAGGATCGAATCCCACGTCGGGCTCCTGGTGCATGGAGCCTGCTTCTCCCTCTGCCTGTGTCTCTGCCTCGCTCTCTCTCTCTCTGTGACTATCATAAATAAATAAAGAAAAAAATATTAAAAATAAATAAAAATAAATCTTTATTAAAAATAAATAAATAAATAAAAATAAATCTTTATTTATTAAAAATTTATTTAAAAAAATAAAAATAAAAGAGGGCAGCCTGGGTGGCTCAGCGGTTTAGTGCTGCCTTTGGCCCAGGGCCTGATCCTGGAGACCCGGGATCGAGTCCCATGTCAGGCTCCTTGCATGGTGCCTGCTTCTCCCTCTGTTTGTGTCTCTATTTCTCTCTCTCCTCTCTGTGTATTCTCAGAAATAAATAAATCTTTTGAAAATAAATAAATAAATAAATAATAAAATTTAAAAGAGACAAAGGGATAGCTTTTGTCCCCAGCTACCAAGATTCCTATTCCTAGAGGCAGCTGGCTTACCACTGTTTTTTTTTTTTTTTTTTTCAAGTATGGGGGTTGAAATTACAACTCTGAGATCAAAACCTGAGCTGATATCAAGAGTCAGACACTTAACCGACTGAGCCACCCAGGCGCCCACCAATTTCTTTTATAACTTTCCAGGGTGCCTAAATGGCTCAGTCAGTTAAGCATCTGCCTTCAGCTCAGATTGTGATCCCCCTGGGGGATCCCTCTTCCTCTCTGTCTGTCTCTCAGGAATAAATAAAGTCCTTAAAAAAACTACCTTCCAGAAGTTATTTTTCAATACTTATGCTGGCCAAAATGTACATTCGTTATATCTTCCTTTAAGAAATACTAGCACATTAAATGCATTATTAGCACTATGTCTTTGAGATTGTGCATATTAGTATACAAAAAGTTTAAGGATCTGTTTTATAGCTGCATGATATTCCACCAAATGGATATAGTGTAACCTTTGGGTCTCTTACTGATGCATACTTTTGCCAATGGTTTGATATTACACATTGCTGTAGAGAATAAACTTGTGCATTTATCTCTTTATATATGTGTGAATATATCTGGAGGAAAAAAAATTTTTTAGATTTTATGTATTTATTCCTGAGAGATACACAGAGCCAGAGACACAGGCAGAGGGAGAAGCAGGCACCCTGCAGGGACACTGATGTGGGACTCGATCCCAGTACCCAGAGTCACACCCTGAGCCAAAGGCAAATGCTCAACCGCTGAGCCACCCAAGTGCCCCTGGAGATCAAATATTTAAAACAGAAGTGCTAAGCTGAAGGAAGTTTCCTATTTCAATATGAAAGTGTACTAAAAAAAAAAAAATCATACTCAAATTGTAGCCCCCTAAGGGGTATACCAATTTGTATTCTCAGCCTACACCTCAGAACTTTCTTGAAGGTCTGGAAAATGCACATGTGATGCTTAGTTTCAAAATCCAGAAGGAGAGGAAAATGGTGCTAAGGGATGTGGATGGGACATTATCTCCTGATTTATGTGCGCGAATGATGGAAGGAATTTGGAGCCTCTCGGGAATAATAGAAATTGCCAGGCGTTACCCAAGGCAGAGTATCGTGTGCTCTGGAAGATTCAGAGCACATCCACTTGGTTGGAGTAGGGCTACACCTTCAGTCATAGGCTGTGTCTCCCCAGGCTTTCATAAAGGTGACCACGAGTGCCTCTCCATGCTGTCATAGTGGATAGAGCAGAAGTTAGAACAGGAACGTTGTGTCTCAGGTCCATGGTAAGGATGAGGTCCTCAACACGAGGACTTCTTTCCCCGAAGCATAAAACACATCCAGTAAAGAGTACTCGTCTTGGGCATACACCTTGATGGTTTTTCACGTGTGAACACTGAAGTTACCACTGCCACGCCAACAGAGAGATGTACAAGCACTCTGAACGGTCCTTGTGTGCCCTTCCTCACTGATATCCCCGTTCCCCTCCACCACAGTTTTGATGCCTTTAACTACCTGTTAGTTGTGTTTATTGTTGGGACTTCTTAGAAGTGGAATTATATGGTAATTACAGTTGCATCTGGCATCTTGCGCCTATCATCAACATGCCCTGTATCTTAGAATTTCAGTGCAATTAGAATTAATACTGGGTTAGGAGATGGCAAAATATAATTGAAAATGGTTTCTTTTCCACTTTTTCTAATTAAATTTAGGCAATATCCCCCTGGTAGGTACATTCTGTATTATTCTGTCCAAATCCAGGGTGAATACATTGTTATAAGTTAAGGAAATTGGTCTTAATTTATAAGTATAAGCCATCCGGGTGGCTCAGTTGGTTATGCATCTACCTTGGGCTCAGGTCATGATCTCAGGGTCCTGGGATTGAGGCCCACCTTAGGCTCTCTGCTCAGCAGAGAGCCTGCTTCTCCCTCTCCCTCTGCATCTCCCCCTGCTTGTGCTCTCTTGCTCGCTCGCTCGCTCTCTCTGTCAAATAAATTAAATCTTAAAAAGTCATGGAAGTTGAATGTCAACATGCCACAGAGCCTTCAAGGCAGGCTGATACCTTGCCAATGAAACCTTGTATGGTGGCAGTAAATATGCAGCTAGCAGGATAATCTGTTAGGACTTTTATACAAGTCATAGGAATTCACTGGTTCCCATTAGGCCGAGGGATGGTCGAAGTTCAGGCATGGCATGAGCCAGGAACTCAGTAGGTGTCAGGGCTCCTGTTACTATGTGGGCTTTGTTGTTGGTACAGCCTCTATTAAAGGAAGACGGCAAAAAAAATTAAAAAAAATAAAAAATAAATGAAGATGGTCGTCCACATTTTCCGGGCTACATTGAACTTCTGGCACAGGACATAGAAAATGGCATGTCCTTTCCCAAAGCTAACGTGTAAAATCTACTGAAAGATTCCTGATTGGCCCTTTTTGGATCATTGTTGTTCCCAAGTCTAGGGAGACAGTGTTCTTTGACTGACAGGGCTTAGATATTCCCCCCAGTAATGATGACAGTTTCAAAATACCATGTAGGGGTGCCTGAGTGGCTCAGTTAAGCATCTGACTTTGACTCAGGTCATGATCTCTGGGTCCTGGGATTGAGCCCTGCTCTGCAGGCTCAGTCGGTTGAGCACCCACTCTTGATTTTGGCTTTGGTTTTTGTCTCAGGGTCATGGGATCAAGCCCCACCTCCGGCTCCCCGCTTGGTGGGAAGTCTGTCTCCTTCTCCCTCTGTTGCTCTCTTGGTCTCTCTCTCTCAAATAAATAAATAATTTTTTTAAAAAAATTAAAAATAAAATAGTATGTACATAGTGGACATTATTCTGATAGGACACTGATGTTGATCATGCCTTGTTTATCTTTCCTCACTGTTACTGGGTGTCATCAGAAAGCATTCCTGTGAATGTATTTTCAATTCAGTAATTATCTTGAACACCTGCCAGGTACACCGTAGTTGGCTAGGTGCCCTGGGAATGCCGAGTTCTTGTTCTCATGGAGGTGGCAATCTACCAGGGGCAGAAGACCGCACATAGTAGCTACACTGAGAGTCCGGGCAAGGTAGGAGCACCGATGGCATGTGCAGGTGTGTGTGTGTGAATAAAACAAGTGAATAAAAAAGAAAGACGTTGGGCATCCCTGGTGGTGCAGCGGTTTGGTGCCGCCTGCAGCCTGGGGTGTGATCCTGGAGTCCCGGATCGAGTCCCACATCGGGCTCCCTGCATGGAGCCTGCTTCTCCCTCTGCCTGTGTCTCTGCCTCTCAGTCTCTCTCAGTCTCTCTCAGACACACACACTCTCTCTCTCTCTCTCTCAATAATGAATGAATGAATCTTTAAAAAAAAAAAAAGGGCTGTGAAAGGGTGAACTTTTGGACCTGGAGACTGAGGTGGATACCAGGGAAAACATGCAGCTGGTTGCCTCTTCAGGGTCGTGAGTATTATGACCTCATAGAATTTGTATCTAAGGGACGCCTGGGTGGCTCAGTGGTTGAGCGTCGGCTTCTGGTTCAGGGCATGACCCCGGGGTCCTGGGATCGAGTCCCATATTGTTTTCCCTGCAGGGAGCCTGCTTCTCCCTCTGCCTATGTCTCTGCCTCTCTCTCTGTTATTCTCCCGTGAATAAATAAATAAAATTTAAAAAAAAATTTAAAAACCTGCACCTTACTGAAGTGTTAGTGCAGTCTTAAAAAAAGAAAAAGATTTTGTATATAAAAGTAGGTTCAGGGGATCCTTGGGTGGCTCAGCTGTTTCATGCCTGCCTTTGGCCCAGGGCGTGATCCTGGAGTCCCAGGATCGAGTCCCACGTCGGGCTTCCTGCATGGAGCCTGCTTCTCCCTCTGCCTGTGTCTCTGCCTCTCTCTCTCTCTATATATATATGTCTATCACAAATAAACAAAAATAAATCTTTAAAAAATATTAAGGGGATCCTTGGGTGGCGCAGCGGTTTAGCGCCTGCCTTTGGCCCAGGGCGCGATCCTGGAGACCCGGGATCTAATCCCACGTTGGGCTCCTGGTGCATGGAGCCTGCTTCTCCCTCTGCCTGTGTCTCTGCCTCTCTCTCTCTCTCACTGTGTACCTATCATAAATAAATTAAAAAAAATTTAAAAAAATTAAAAGTAGGTTCAAAGATTATTGACAGTATACATAGCCCCGGAGGAAGCCTGCCTCTCCCTCTGCCTGTGTCTCTGCCGCTCTCTCTGTGTCTCTCATGACTAAATAAATAAAATCTTTAAAAACAAATTATGAGAGGAGGCCTGTCTTCATGTTTTAGGTTTTGTTTTTTTTTTTTATTTCTTTTGCTGGGTAGCTTCCTCCCTCTCTAGCCCCTACTCCCTTAAGTATACCTACTGCATTACCAACGTGAGAAGCGTAATACCTGGCAACTTTGGCAGAGTGTCTAGGAACTTGTTACTCATTGACTCGTGGAGAAAGTCACATTTTCCGTCCTTTAGATGTAGCATTAATACAGCGCGCAGGCCATGATAACCTGAATCCATTCAGGACGAAGACCTAAATCACAGGACCACCCCCACCCCCCCAACCACGCACATGCGTCCCAAAGCTTTAGGATTCTGTAAGAAATCAGGAAGTGTAATTTGAAATCTGAAGACTGTGACAATTTGAATCAAGCAGTTCTGGATCACCTAGAAAACAGCATATACCTCGTAGACAGAGCTCAAGATTATAGTTCCTGTAAGTTGAAAGCCATGAGACAACGTTTTCTAATCTTCACACGTTTTTTAATAGTTGATTTGAGTAGCAAGGCTGATGTTGGACAGTCTCGGGTGTGTCCTTTGCCTTCCTTTCATTGCTCTTCTTTCGTTAGCTCTGCGACCAAGGAAAGTTAAGCTGTGCGTCACTGTTACTCAGAAGTACTTTACAGTTGCCATATTCCGTGTTTGGCTTCATTTTCATGCTTGTGGCAGAAACATATGCAATGAAAAATCTGATGCAATATTAAGTAATTACACTAGGAAAATAAGTCTCATGGTAATCCTTCCATGCCATTCGGTCTACATGGCCATAGGATTAGCAAAAGCAGTCGTTTAAATGTTTAATATTTTAGTTTTCCAAGCTTGTATCTTGAAAATTGATGTAGAGGAGTCTAAAAATTAATACTTAAAATGCTTACCTCTGAGAACCAGCTTCTGAAGGTAGACGGGTACAGGTATTTGTCTTCACCACCCAGCATTCCAGGAAACTGGAAGAACCTGTAGAAAAGAATCCTGAGCATTCTGTTCCCCAACCACCTTTGGAGGGTTCAGTCCCTGGCTCAGGTCAGGTAAACACCTCCTTCAGATCAGCCTGGGCTTCCTAAAGTCCCATCTTGGATCCATCTTGCTTAGAAGGTTCTACAAATGGGCTCCCCATACCCTGGAACCTTCAAGCTAGTGGCGCGTCCTAGAGGACTCGAGTGGGTGCCAGCCTGAACACAGGGACGTGCTGTGTGTTGGGTCCCTGAAGTTGGTGAGTGAGAGCACCAGGGCCTACACGTCTCCTCGTGCTTCCTGTGCTGCTCTCTGGGCTCGCTCTGCCCTCCCTGGCCAGGGGCTGCAGCATACCTCGTGGTCCCTGAAATCTGATTGCTGTTTCGCTAGGGTCCCCGAAGTGGTGCAGGAGCTGCCCGCCACCTCCCCTGCGGATGACTTCAGGCAGCCTCGCTACAGCAGCAGCGGGCACTTGGAGCAACCTTCGAAGAGGGCCCCCTCGAAAGGAAGAACGGGAAGGCCCAAGAGGCTGGAGCAGGACCACTATGAGACAGACTACACGACGGGCGGCGAGTCGTGTGACGAGCTGGAGGAGGACTGGATCAGGTAGTGGGGGGCCTTGTGCTGGAGCCGCCCTGGGCCAACGCTTGCCGGCTCAGCTGGGGTCGGGGGGTGCGGTGTCATTTTGACAACCAGGACTGGGGAGGATTTTTTTTTTAAGATTTTTAAAAACTTATTTATTTGTCAGAAAGAGAGAGCGAGAGAGAGAGAACCCAAGTAGGGAAAGCAGCAGGCAGAGGGAGAAGCAGACTCCCCATGAACCTGAAGGCCGATGCAGAGCTCGATCCCAGGACTCTGCGATCATGACCTGAGCCAAAGGCAGATGCTCAACCATCTGAGCCACCCCAGTGTCCTAGATATTTTTATTCATTTCCAGAGAGACAGACAGAAAGCACAAGCAAGGGGAGAGGGAGAGGGAGAAGCAGACTCCCCCCTGAGCTGGGCGCCCCACATGGGGATCAATCCCAGGCCCTGAGCCAAAGGCAGATGCTTAATTGACTGAGCCGCTCAGGCGCCCCTGGAGATAATTTTTGGTTAGGTTTTTTTCCGTAGTACTCTTTTGAAATAAAGACTGACGTGGAGGGGATATGTTTGGCTGTGACTATGTCTTAAAGATACTTTGAGCGTCTTCCACAAAATGACCGATGAACTTCACCAGTGCTTTTACTCATACCAGTAGGCACCCAAGAAAGGTCTTCCAAATAAATAAGACACCAGTGTAGAGGAACTTCTGTTACTGATTATAAAATTCCCAGAGCAGTGCTATGGCTTTGTTTTGGCATTTACTTTTAAGTTAAGGTTTCACAATGAGACCAGAGATCCTTTTAAAAGTTTAATCCAGGGGCGCCGGGGTGGCCCAGTTGGTTAAGTGTCTGCCTTCAGCTCAGGTCCTGGGATCAAGGCCTGTGTTGGGCCCTCTGCTGCTCCCCCTGCTTGTGCGTGCGCATGCTCTCTCTCTGTCAAGTACATAAATAAAATCTTAAAAATAAATAAAATAAAATAAAATAAAATAAAAAGTTTAATCCGGGAGACTTTGGCAAATAATTTTCTAAACAATTAAGTTAACAATTTCGAGTTCTGGCCAAGGTTGTGGTCGAGTTATAATTCATCATCACCAAACTATACTCCTGTGTGATGTGTAGCCAGCCCTTTTATGCCCAAATATTCTGAGAAATGGAATACCAATCAGAAACATTTGCAGTGTGAATGGTGGTTAATAAAAACATTGCTTCTCAGGGTGCTTGGAGGGACGAGTGGCGTAGTATAGTTTGAAATCTCCTCATTGGTGGTTCTCATACCTCACTTTCCCCTCTTCCCACAGGAATTCTCAGCCACGGACACCTGAGTAGCTCAGTTGGTTAAGCTTCTGACTGTTGGTTTCAACTCAGGTCACGAGATCGAGCTTCACACGGGGCTCCCTGTTCAATGGGGAGCCTGTTTGAGATTCTTTCCCTCTGCCCCTCTGACACACACTTAAGATAAATAACTAAATTTGCAAAAAAAAAAAAAAAAAAAGTTCTTGGCCACGTCAGCCATCTAGCTATAAAATATTTTCTTGTATCATGGAAGAAAAAAAAAACCTTTAAAAAACCTGATTCATATTTCTCTTTTGAGCAAATCATTTCATTTCCCTCCCTTTGTAAAATGAAGATATTAGGCCAATTTAGATGTAAAAGTTGAAATTCCATCTTGCTATAAAGTTCATTAGTCCTATGAAACAATTCAGAGTATTTTTTTCAGTGGATTATTAGGTAATAGCCTCACCGTGATCTGTAAAGAATAGCTAGTATGTTGAGAGATACAAATTATACAGAATTTGAGGGCTTTTTTCTTTTCTTTTTTTTTTTTTTTTGATGGTAATGTTTGCTTTATTTTTTTTATAATAAATTTATTTTTTATTGGTGTTCAGTTTATCAACATAGAGAATAACACCCAGTGCTCATCCCGTCAAGTGCCCCCCTCAGTGCCCGTCACCCATTTACCCCCACCCCCCGCCCTCCTCCCCTTCTACCACCCCTAGTTCGTTTCCCAGAGTTAGGAGTCTTTATGTTCTGTCTCCCTTTCTGATATTTCCCACACATTTCTTCTCCCTTCCCATATATTCCCTTTCACTATTATTTATATTCCCCAAATGAATGAGAACATATAATGTTTGTCCTTCTCTGATTGACTTACTTCACTCAGCATAATACCCTCCAGTTCCATCCACGTTGAAGCAAATGGTGGGTATTTGTTGTTTCTAATGGCTGAGTAAAAGGGCTTTTTTCAATTTAATGTATTGCCATATTATTTGTACAATGAGCATATATTTTTGTACATGTACATTTTTATTTTTTTATGTACATTTACATTTTAAAGTCTACTTTTATTTTATTTTTTAAAAGATTTTATTTATTTATTCATGAGAGATACAGAGAGAGAGAGGCAGAGACACAGGCAGAGAGAGAGAGGCAGGTCCACACATGGAGCCTGACATGGGTCTCGATCCCGGGTCTCCAGGATCACACCCTGGGCCGAAGGCAGGCACCAAACCGCTGAGCCACCCAGGTGTCCCTAAAGTCTACTTTTATAATCAAAGGACTTAAACTATTTCTGCTCAGGAAACAAGATCAATTTTTTAAAAATCTAAAAACTGTACTTGGTAGCGGAAGACAACCAGCTGTCAGTAGCTGTTCTCCCCTGCAATGATGAAAATGTACTTTGTGTTCCAGAATTCCAGTTTTAAGACTTGAAATATAAATATTCTATTATCATGTGGTGTTGTATATTCAGAATGAGTTCCTATGACTTGGACCTTAAATTTCATAAATGATTTTCAGTTTTCTTTGTTTTTGAAGAACTTATTTATTTATTAGAGACAGCACAAGCAGGGGGAGCAGCAGAGGGAGAAGGGGAAGCAGGCTCCCCACTCAGAGCAGGAGCCTTATTCAGATCTCAATCCAGGACCCTGAGATCATGACCTGAGCTGAAGGCAAACACTTAACTGAGCCACTTGAGGTGCCCCTTCCGTTTTATTTCTAAAAATTATTTAAGCATAGTATTTATTTTTAAAGATTATTTTATTTTATTTTATTTATTATTATTTTTAATTTCTTTTTTTTTTAAGATTTATTTATCTATTCATTCAGAGAGAGCAAAGAGAGAGGCAGAGACACAGGCAGAGGGAGAAGCAGGCTCCATGCAGGAAGCCCGATGCAGGACTCGATCCTGGGTCTCCAGGATCACACCCCGGGCTGCAGGCGGCGCTAAACCGCTGCACCACCGGGGCTGCCCTTATTTATTTTTTTTTTTTAAGATTAATTTATTTTAGAGTGTGTATATATGGATTGGGGGTGGGGCAGAGTGAGATAATCTCAAGCAGACTCCCCGTTGATTGTGGAGCTGTGACAGGGCTCCATCACAGAACCCTGAGATCATGAGAACCTGATCCAAAAATCAACCGGTGGCTTCTCAACTGACTGGGCTGCTCAGGTGCCCTCCCTCCTCCCCCAAGCGTAGTATTTTTAAAACCATAAGCAGTGCTGTATAAAGTATAATACTTTTTTTTTTTTTTTTTTGAGAGAGAGACCGACCGTATGAACAAGGGGGAGGAGCAGAAAGAATGAGAGAGGATCTTAAGCAGACTCTGCTAAGCATGGTTCCAGAAGGGGTTTGATCTCACAACCCTGAGATCATGACTGGAGCCAAAATTAAGAGTTGGATGCTCTGGCAGCCCCGGTGGCACAGCGGTTTAGCGCCGCCTGCAGCCCGGGGTGTGGTCCTGGAGACCCGGGATCGAGTCCCACGTCAGGCTCCCTGCATGGAGCCTGCTTCTCTCTCTGCCTGTGTCTCTGCCTCTCTTTCGCTCTCTCTGAATAAATAAATAAATAAATCTTTACAAAAAAATAAAATAAAAATGTGTTTTCTTTAAAAAAAAAAAAAAAAAGGAGTTGGATGCTCAACTGACTGAGCCACCCAGATCCCCCTAAAGTATAATCATTTTTTTTTTTTAATGATTTTACTTTTCTATTCATGAGAGACACAGAGGGAGAGGCAGAGACACAGGCAGAGGGAGAAGCAGGCTCTCTGCTGAGCGGGGAGCCTGATGTGGGACTCGATCCCAGGACCCTGGGATCACGACCTGAGCCAAGGGTAGACACTTAACCCCTGAGCCACTCAGGCATCCCAAATATAATCATTCTTAAGAGAAAACTTATTTTCATCCCACCTCCCCTCTCCCTGTATGCAACAGAAACAGGAGAATGTCATTTTCTACATCCCAAGAGCTCATTTTCTTTGATGATTAAACACTGGATTTTATGTCTGCCAGAGTCCTAAGTAGTCATTTTCTAACTCAATTTTTAGGGAATATCCACCTATCACTTCAGATCAACAAAGACAACTCTACAAGAGAAATTTTGACACTGGCCTGCAGGAATACAAGAGCTTACAAGCAGAACTTGATGAGATCAATAAAGAACTCTCTCGCCTGGATAAAGAATTGGATGACTATAGAGAAGAAAGTGAAGAGTACATGGTAAATTCAAACCTGAAAATTATATATTACATATGATATGATTTAATCTATGAAGATATCATGTCCTTTCTATTGTTGATTTAAATTT
Source organism: Canis aureus (assembly GCF_053574225.1). Taxonomy (NCBI): domain Eukaryota; kingdom Metazoa; phylum Chordata; class Mammalia; order Carnivora; family Canidae; genus Canis; species Canis aureus. The sequence goes on from NC_135615.1 coordinate 55,315,513, forward strand.
TGCTGGTCACTCTCAAATTGGTTTCATTGAATAATAACTGAAATCCAATCTTGGATGTGAAAGTCTTTCCAAATTGAAGAGTGCACTGATGTAGTTAACAAGTACAAAACAACAGGCTATGTACATATATCCCTTCCTACTTACAAAAACAAAAGAGCTATATTACTTTTTCTATTTTTAAACACAGGTCATTGTTTCTGTAAGATATTACACATTATAGGATTGTGTACAGAAAAATAAACTATCTTAAATATTGTCACTTGGTTGTCACCAAATATGAGTTGTTAAAATATCCCCTTCATGCAAAAATGCACCTAGACATGCACCATCTTTGATGAAAAATTATCTTATGTTTTACTTGCATCCTTATTGTTTTCTTACTCAACGGTAGTTTATGGTGGTGGTTGTTTTTTTTCCCCCACTTGGCTGAAGTAATGTTTGTCCGTGAAAGTTACTCTTTTTAATCCCTTTCTATACTATACTCTTCAGGAAAAAAGTCACTTAAGGAATGGGGAATTATGCTTCAGCTCTTTAAAGGCAGTGTACTCACATACATTATTTAGAATTCTTGTGCATGAGAAATTGGTCCGTTCCTCCTGTTTATCTTAATCATTCATATATGTCACTATTGACTCAGTAGACGTCTATTTTATACTTTGGGTTATAATCTGCTACTTTATTTTGTTGGTCAAATTATTTTATATATACGTACTATATTAGCATGTATATAATATGGTAAATATGTATGTGATTAATATATACATGATAAATATGTATGTATTTTAGTGGGTGTGTATGTTAGTATATATAAGTTAATGTATATAGTAAGTTAGTTACTAGGAAGCTCAGACCAGTTTCATAATCTTAATGGGGTATAACCAGATGAGCGCTGTGCCTTACAGAAGGTCTCTCTGGTGTCGGCATGGCACCTGCAGCAGCCTGGGGAGAGATGAGAGGCAGCAAAACAAATAGCTACGGCACGGGAGGTATAAGTCATACATTTCTCTTTGCTGGCTTCCTTCAGCCCCTCTTGCTACCTATACTAGTTTTAAGAGCCTAAAGACTTAGTTATTTTAATTTCCTCTATTTGCGGCATTGTTGGCAGTTTTAGCCCCAAAATATAACCTCAGGCATGTTACTTTTGAAAGAGAAAATGCCCCTGCTAAACGTGTTCTATTGTGTTTCTCATTAATAGGCTGCTGCTGATGAGTACAATAGACTGAAGCAAGTTAAGGGAGTAAGTATCACATATCTGTAAGATTCCCTTCAGGAAGAATTTTTCTGTTATGTGTTTTTTTATTTAACCTTTGGAATGACTATGAGTACGGGTACCTTGTCACACAAACACTGGCTATGACAAAAGGCCCTAAAACTGCATGGTGAAAATGGTAGCAGAAATTAGAACCTTAATTTCTGTTGTTTGCAGCTACTTTAAACTTTTTTTTTAATTTATCTTATTTTATTTATTTATGATAAGCACACAGTGAGAGAGAGAGAGAGGCAGAGACACAGGCAGAGGGAGAAACAGGCTCCATGCACCGGGAGCCCGATGTGGGATTCGATCCCGGGTCTCCAGGATCGCGCCCTGGGCCAAAGGCAGGCGCCAAACCGCTGCGCCACCCAGGGATCCCCTTTTTTTTTAAAATTATACATACAGAAACTTGCACGAGGCTACAACTTGGCAGATTTTCACCAAACAACCATATACCTAGCACTCAGATGAAGAAATGTATTTCTTAGAGTACCTGGAAACCCTCTCTTGTTGCCTCCTCCCAGTTTTTCCTCTCCCCACAGATAACCCCCATCCCAACTTCTAACATCATAGATGAGGTTTGCCTATTTTGAACTTTATGTAAATGGAATCATATAGTAGGGATTTTTTTAAAGGTTTTATTTATTTATTTATTCATGAGAGACACAGAGAGACAGAGACATAGGCAGAGGGAGAAGTAGGCTCCCTGTGGGGACCTGATGTGGGACTTGATCCCAGGACCCCGAGATCACACCCTGAGCCAAACGCAGCCTCTCAACCACTGAGCCACCAGCTGCCCCTAGTATGGGTTTTTCATGTGTCATTTCTTTCCTTTTTTTTTTTTTTTTTTAACGATTTTATTTATTTATTTGAAAGAGGGAGTGTGCAAAAAAGCGGGAAAAGGCAGAGGCAGTGGGAGAGGGACAAGCAGGCTCCATGCTAAGTGTGGAGTTCAACAAAGGGCTCGATCCCAGGACCTTGCAATCATGACTTGAGCTGAAACCAAAAGTCGGATGCTTAACCAACTCAACCATCCGGGTGCCCCATATGTGATGTCTTTTGCTCCTTCTGAATATCCATTCATATTTTTTTGTGTGGCTATGGTTCATTTATTTTTGCTTTGTGAATAAAAGGTAACTTATTTATCCATTCTTTTGTTTGTCACTGTTTGGTTTGTCCTCAAGTTAGGGCTTTTACAACTAATGCAGCTTTAAGTGTCTGTGTACGTGTGCACATGTTTGTTAGGTGTATACTTGGGAGTGAAATTTCAGGGTCATTGGGAAGTATCTGTCTAACCTTTGGTAAGTAGTGTCATAGTGTCAGACAGCTCTCCTGCTTTGCCACTTTATATTTCCAGTGAGCTGTGTAGTTTCCTTTTGCTCCATATCCTTGTTAATACTTGCCATTCATTATCAGTCATTCTTGGTTTATAACTTTTTTTCTTTAAAGATTGTATTTATTTGAGTGAGAGATTGAGAGAGAAAGAGCACAAGATAGGGGAGGGTCAAAGGGAGAAGCAGACACCTCACTGAGCAGAGACCATGATGCAGGACTCAATCCCAGGACCCTGGCATCAGGACCTGAGCCAAAGGCAGACACTCAACTGATTGAACCACAGGTGCCCCTAAAACTTTGTTTTTAAAAGATTTTTATATAAAAATTTTTAAAAATCACAAAACACCATAATTTTCAATGCAAGAGTTTAAAAGTATATACAGTGGGGGGCAGCCCCACTGCTAAACCGGGTGGCTCAAGTGGTTTAGTGCCACTTTCAGCCCAGGGCCTGATCCTGGGGACCTGGGATCGAGTCCCACGTCAGGCTCCCTGCATGGAGCCTGCTTCTCCCTCTGCCTGTGTCTCCGCCTCTCTCTCTCTCTCTCTCTGTCTCTCATGAATAAAAAAAAAAAAAAAAATATTTAAAAAGAATATACAGTGGGGCACCTGCCTGGCTTAGTTGGTAAAACATGAGAGTCTTGGTCTCAGAGTTTTGAGTTCAAGCCTCATGGTGATTGTAGAGAGTACTTAAAAAATAAAAAACAAAAAGGAAAGAAAAAAGTGTCTTGTTCCCCATTTACCCATTTATTGTTTCCCAAGTCAACCAATATCACCAGTTTTTGTTTTACTAATTTTATTAAAGATTTTATTTTTAAGTAATCTCTACAATCAGTGTGGAGCTTGAACCCCCAACCTCAAGACCAAGATTCACATGCTCTACCAACTGAACGGGCCAAGCACCCGTGTTTTACTGATTTTTTTTTTAGATGATGTGTTAGCAAAAAGGTCAGTAAGTTTTTTGGGTTACTTTAGAAATCACTAGAAATAAGTGTATGCTTTGTAAAACTCAGGTTAGAAGATATGATTCAGGGTTGCCTGGGTGGCTCAGTTGGTTAAGCATCTGACTCTTAGCTCAGGTCTTAATCTCAGGGTCATGAGTTCAAGCCCCATGTTGGGCTCCATGCTCCATGTAGAACCTACTTCTAAAAAAGAAGAAGATAATGATTCAACTCCATTGAAAAAAGAATCAACTGCCTATATGCCCAGAGAAACTGCCATATTTGTTTTTATTTTGTTAAATTTACCTTATTTATTTCTTCCTTTTTTTTTTTTTTAGTCTCCAGATTACAAAAATAAGAGGAATTATTGCAAGCAGTTGAAGAGCAAATTGTCCCACATCAAGAAGATGGTTGGAGACTATGATAGACAGAAAACATAGAAGGCAGATGCCACACAGTTTGAGAGATTGTGAAGTATTTGACATATCTGCAACGTTGTCAGAAGGCAGAATGACTTTGGATTTCGAACCCAGGAGGCCAGATCTTTGTGATCATTACAAAGTTTTGGTAGCTTTAATATCATCAGTATTGAAGCATTTTACACATAGCTTTTGATAATCAACTGGGCTGAACACTCCCGATTAAGGATTCTGTGCTTTAGACTTTGGCTGTTGTGCTAAAGGACTGAGTATAGGTGGAGGTTTTTAGACCTTGGAAGAAGGTCCCACGGTGAACTTGTGCTGTGAACTTGCACACTTGGGGCAGTCTTTCCTTAATGCCTAAGTGCACTCATTAGTTCGCGTAGGTGATCTCTCCATTCCTCCCAGAACTCTGCCTTCAGAACTATTATTTATCACCATTCCTTTTTTAGGTAAGGGAACCACGTCCCTTCAGGGAAGTCTCGGAAGTGAAACTGCCTGTTTCCTGGCCTGCAATTTTGGTTATTAAGTCTGTTTTGTGACTTGAGTCCACAAATAAAGTCCCAGGCCTTCCATATGTTACTTACTATGGCTACTGCCTTCTACCAACCTCCCCGCTGATTGTTTTTTTTTCTCCTGTGTGTAAATGGTGTTAAAAGAACTTTTTATTGTTTTATGTTATCCAGATAATAAAGATCACATAAAAACAACAAATTGTGAAATTTAAAGATTGTAAATATGTGCTCACCTATTAAGAATCAAAATTTAAACCTCCTGGTTAGAATTCTGTTGTGTATTTTAAAGTACTTTGTAATCTTTTATGGTTTACATGCATTTTTGTTTTGTTTTGTTTTTAACCAACTAGACTTTTTCATTATATCAGAGTATTTGATGACATCGCTAATTCAGTTGTGACTTGAATTGTATCTTACAACAATGTTCAAGGTCTGTACATACTTTATAAGGTATTAAACCTGGTGTTTTCTTTCTTTCATACACCTGTTTGACATCAGTAGTGCTATTAATATTAAGTTTTGGAAAATTACACTCAGTTTTATCTGTTATTGTTTTCAACTATTTTGGGTGCTGTTGCTAAATCTCCCAGTCTTTTGGTTATCAGAAGGCTGATTTGTCTGGAAATAGAGTGCAATAACCTAAAATGTCAAATTATTTCAGATGGTGCCCTTGGTTTACCACTTTTTTTTTTTAGTTTAAATTTTTATTAGTAAAGTAAAATGAGCTGATAGTGGTGGGCAGATAGCTAGTCCAGTTGATTGTGATTATCACCCCAGTTTAGAACTGTTTTTGTGAAAAATTTTGAAGAATAATCTTTAAATAATTTTTAGCATACAATTCAAACATTTAAGTATATATATATATGTCTGAATCATTTTCCAAAGGTAAACCTTAAGATGTTTCTATTATAACATTGATTCATTTCTTCAAATTGAAGAAATTCTTAATTGTCCATGTGCTGTACATATTACAAAAGGGAATCATTTGCAGTTTTCATACTTTTGGATTCACACCAAATGGTAAAGACTCTCGAGCAACCTAACTCCTTTTTTATGTACGCTAACATCTAAATTTCTCTGTTCTTGGAAGTCAGCGTACTTGGATTATGAAAGCGGCAAGCTTGCCAGTGTTCTGACAAAACTATTCAGCTGAATGAAGAAAATCAAATAGCATGAATTTCCATTGTAAAATTGTGTCATAAAATTGAACTTTGAATATAAAGCAAAATCATTTCTCAACTGTGGTACTTAAAGACCACTTGGGATTAATCAGCTGGATGTAATTTTGGCGAACCACTGACAGATTTCTGATTTGGAAAATAAAAGGTTAAGGTTAGGTGTCAGAGGTCTCTTTCATCTCTGACCTGAGATTCTTTAAAAAAAAAAAAAAAAGATTTTATTTATTTTTTCATGAGAGACACAGAGAGGAGAGAGAGAGAGGCAGAGGCACAGCCAGAGGGAGAAGCCTGCTCCATGCGGGGAGCCTGATGTGGGACTGGATCCCGGGACTCCAGGATCACACCCTGGGCCAAAGGCAGGTGCTAAACCTCTGAGCCACCCAGGGATCCCTGTGACCTGAGATTCTTATGTCCGCATTCAGCTTCCTACTATGAAGGATTATTCCAGAAATTCCATTTTGAAAGCATGTGGTCCCGCTTATAAAGGTTAACTGCAGAGTGTGGTTCTTTTACATAGGTGATTCTGCATTAAAAGTAGGTAAGATCAGGGGCAGCCCTGGTGGTGCAGCAGTTTAGCGCTGCCTGCAGCCCAGGGCATAATCCTGGAGACCCCGGATCGAGTCCCATGTCAGGCTCTCTGCATGGAGCCTGCTTCTCCCTCTGCCTGTGTCTCTGCCTCTCTCTCTCTCTCTCTCTCTGTCTCTATGAATAAATAAATAAAATATTTAAAATAAAAAAGTAGGTAAGATCAATATTTTAATTTCTATTTTAAGAAACTTAAATATAGGAAACTATAAACATATGTCCACCCTTCAGAACAGGTGTTAGTTTTATCATATATGCCTTGTATTTTTGGAAATAGATTTAAGCCTATTAGCATTTATAGTAAAAGTTACATTGTATACACACACACTTATATGAAATTATTTAATCCTTATCACATTCTGTTGACATGTAATCATTTCTCATGTTCATTTAACAGGAAAACTGAGGATGTGCTAGATGAACTGGTCTGTCACACAGTAGCAAATGATTAAAGTAGGATTGGGATCTTGGTCTGTTGGAATATTTAGATTCTGTACTCCCACTCTAGGTTGACTATCAATAAATTCATGGGTTGAGTAAGATGGGATTGCTCTGTCTGGTATTAATAAAATACCATATTTTAAGTACATTTAATTGATGTAAAATGCTTCATATGAAATACTGAAAGTATATGTAAAGACCTGAACGAGTGTGCATGTGCACAGAAGGGTAGGAGCAGAAGAAGAGTTCTCCAATTGTGGTTTTCCAGCTGTCAGTTGAGGCTTTCAGAGTTCCTGACACAGAGACATCTTCCCTGCCTCATCACTGAGATATGACATATCTCATCTGGACGTTTCTAAAGGCTCAGCTGGAGAAATCAGGATTGAGATCCAATCTCCTGGCAGCCTGTGGTTCTGCACTAATGTGACTTCTCTTCTGTGAAAGGATAGATGAGTCTCTTCTCCTGCATTTCCTATTGTTCATGTCCTTTAATGGGAACAGTTTTTATGAAGAAAAATGCCCAAGTAACCTGGGTAGTTTTTTTGTTTTTTGTTTTTTTTAAGATTTTATTCATGAAAGACACAGAGTGGCAGAGATCCAGGCAGAGGGAGAAGTAGGCTCCCTGCAGGGACCCTGGGATCCCACCCTGAACCAAATGCAGATGCCCAACTGCTGAGCCACCCACACATCCCTAACCTGGGTAGTTTTTATTTTTTTTTATTTAAAAATTTTTTTCCTGTGTGGGTAGTTTTTAGATAGCACTGTTAAGAGTGCCATTTTGCAGTTAGAGAAAAGCATGGAGACAACCATGATTTGCAGGGGTGCGAGGGGGAGCAGGACTACCACAGAGTGTATGTGTGTCGTCCCCCCCCCAAGATTTCTAGTTGCTGCCCCAGGACCTGCTGGCTTTTCCCAGCATGTGCTGTCCTGCTCTTGCTTTGCCCTGTGGCAGGTACTTGCTGCGTGACCTTGGACAGATTGCTAAGTCCTGCAGTTCACTTATTTGTGTGGGAGCTACTTGTACCTGGTATCGTAGTTGTTTTGAAGGTAGTTAATGTAGAACTTAGGACAATAGTCCTCGTCAGAAAGTAATAGACGTGGCAGTTACGCCTCTTGCCGAAAGCTGGAATGTCGAGACTCGAAAAAGCTTTTAAAAAGCGAATTATGTTTTAAGAGTCTATGTATCATCCCAGTCCTTGGTCTGTGCTGGGTGCAGTGTTTAGGGTATAAATTCTAGGGGTTTTTTTTCTTTTTCTTTTTTAATAATCTGAATTTTATTTTATTTTTTTAGTTTTTATGATAGTCACACAGAGAGAGAGAGAGAGAGGCAGAGACACAGGCAGAGGGAGAAGCAGGCTCCATGCACTGGGAGCCCGATGTGGGATTCGATCCCAGGTCTCCAGGATCACGCCCTGGGCCAAAGGCAGGCGCCAAACCGCTATGCCACCCAGGGATCCCTTTTTTTTTTTTTTTTTTAATTCTAGGTTTGGCACCGTTGACTTGAGAGACGATGAACAAGTGCTTGACATATCAAAATAAGGATTATTCTATGCTGTTAAGAGCAATGGTGGAGGTTTTCAGTGAGTCTCTGCAGCAATTGAGGTTTCATCTAAAGGTATTGGAATAGGCGGGTTCGTCTCTCCCAATCTCCAAAGTTGTGCCCCCTGAATTCCAGTTTAGCAACACTGGCTGAGCTTTTCATCAATTTATTAACCCTGGGGTCTGTGTCCAGATACCCACGGGGAAAGAACACACAGTTCCATTCATTTTTCACAGTTGTCCCTTAGTTCTACTAGTTAAAACATTAGGCTTGGTTTGATCCATTTCTTCTACCAATTTGTACACAATTAGAGTACTGTGGCAGGCTTAGTCATGGCAAGGGATTACCATGGAGTTACGCATGTTTTGCTTTGTTGCCACTCTTAGTTAAGATCTATGACTAGGGCAGCCCCGGTGGCGCAGCGGTTTAGCGCCGCCTGCAGCCCGGGGCGTGATCCTGGAGACCCTGGATCGAGTCCCACATCAGGCTCTCTGTATGATGCCTGCTTCTCCCTCTGCCTGTGTCTCTGCCTCTCTCTCTGTCTCTATGAATGGATAAACAAAATCTTTAAAAAAAAAAAGATCTATGACTAAAATCCATACAGAGGAGAGTGAACTTCACAGTTGTGAGTTTGAACAATTCAGCCTCCACAAATACACCTTACTGGGGACTTCTGTCTTTTCCCTGGTTTTTCATTAAAAAGAAAAAAAGGCCTTCCCTAGCGGTGCCTGGCTGGCTCAGTCGGTACAACATGGGACTTTTGATCTCTGGGTCCTGAGTTCAAGCCCCACATTGGGTGTGGAGCCTACATAAAATAAAAATAAACTGTTTAATTAAAAAAAGCCTTCCCAGACTGATGGATAGTGAAGATACACAAGATACATACTTGGGGCTTGGGGTTGTAGCCAGCTGTCCCATGGGAATGCATCCTGTCTTGGAACAGGATGGCCAACCAGAATGGAGGAAAAGAAAAAGGAAAAAGAGTTTGTGGAAGAAAGGGAGGATAGCAGGAAAGTAGAACAGGTAAGGAGAAAATGTGAGTCCTGTGAAGTCAAAGGTGTATGGGAGGCAAAAATGAAAGATGACTGGCATTGGGAAAGAATCAGCAATGCCAATTTCTCTTCTTTTTTCTTTTTTTAAAATATTTTATTTATTTATTCATGAGAGGCACAGAGAAAGAGGCAGAGAAACAGGCAGAGAGAGAAGCAGGCTCCATATAGGGAGCCCGATGCAGGACTCGATCCCAGGACTCCAGGAACATGCCCTGGGCTGAAGGCAGGCGCCAAATCGCTGAACCACCCAGGTGTCCCAATTACTTTCCTTTTGAAGGACAACACGGAAAATAATAAGGCCTTTGTCTTGGGGTGGGGGAGGAAAACTAGCTGCTAACAGGGTCGCCACTATGCAATGTGCAAGCCCTGTAGGGTAGGTGAAGGCATCCCCATATTGTACATGGAACTTGCTTGTGGTCACCCAGCTAGTGCGGCAAGGACTGATTTTATTTTATTTTTTATTTTTTATTTTTTTTAAGGCCTGATTTTAAACCCAGGTCTGGGGCAGTCCCGGTGGCGCAGCGGTTTAGCGCCACCTGCAGCCCAGGGCGTGATCCTGGAGACCCTGGATTGAGTCCCACGTTGGGCTCTGTGTGGAGCCTGCTTCTCCCTCTGCCTGTGTCTCTGCCTCTCATTCTCTCTGTGTCTCTATGAATAAATAAATAAAATCTTAAAAAAAACAAAAACCCAGGTCTGTTCTTTCCAGTATTAGGCAGCATGGCTTGTGTTTATGTTTTTGAAGGGAGCAGAACACAAAGGAAGATGTTGGCACCAACAAAGCAATAAAGGCAACACGGGGGAGCCTATGCTGATGGGGAAGTAAAGAAGCTCCAGTTCTTGCCCTTCCTCTCCTAGATGTAACCTTTTCCTGATGCTCTGGATGCACTTTGCCTCTCCATTTCTCAAGTGTGGGAAATGCTAATGTATCTGCAAAAAAACCAAAAACACAACCCCCCCCAAAAAAGAAACCCCAACTTCAAAAAACACAACCCCCCAAAAAAACCCCCCAACTTCAAAGTAGGTTAGTAAATGCATTATTTATTGTCTTACTGGAAACAGTATTTCATACTGTTCCAAGCTGCTCTGAAAGTTAGCTTCACAGGGGGGATTAGATACACAAAAATGGGGCGACAGGTAGCAACAGGTACACGTGCTTGCAAGCAGTTCTCGGATATACAATTATGTGTCACGCGGTATAATCAGTCTGTAAAAATTCAGCCTCATGCATTCCCATGTAGACGGGTGGAAAATCCCTTAGGTCATCTGAATCCACTGGGTTTCTGTCGTATTTGTTAAAAAATATTGCCCGCGGGCCTCTGACTGGTTTTCCACTTCTTGTTTTTGGCTTCTCCTTGAGGTCGCCTCAGCCAGACACCGAGGCTGACATCAGTAGAGCCTATTTTAAGGCACTGCACTTTGCACGCACAGGAGCAATTCCTGATCTGTCGGGGTCTCAAGCATCTCCAACCTGCCCCACACTGAGCCCCTCTTACCCCACCTCAGCCTCTCGAAGGTGCAGCTCTAACCTTTCTGTTGCTCCACTGAAAGCTTCTGGGTCTTGGATCCTTTTCCCTCACAGGCATCTGGCCCACCGACTGGATCTGGGATCCACCCTCCTCCCCGGCTGCCCTGCCCTACTACCCTGGTCCCAACCACCATCCTCCCTCCGACGTTGTTACACCCTTCAGAGCCCTCCCCCCCCCAGCCCCATTTCAGCAGCCATCACCCCACCCGTCTTCTCAAGCAGTCCCAGAAGCACGTCCCTGCGTGTGCAGCCCAGGGCCTGAACTCCTGCGGCTCCCTCTGCCTGGGAGCTCCCACCCTAGGGGTCAGAAGGGCTGATGCCCTTCCTCTGTGGGGTCGTGGTGCACCTGCCCTCCCAGTGAGGCCTCCTCCCACTACCTTCCTCTAGGCTGGGACCTTGGCCCTTCTATGCTCCGCTCTTCTCTCCTGGCGCTAGCACTTGGTGCAGGACGTTTTCCTCCATGAACATCTTCATGGCAGAAGAATTCCACGAAGGCAAGGATTAGCTTCTAAGTGCTGTGTACTCAGTGCGGAACTGGATCAGGCCCGAAGCCGGGGCTCTTTTTTTTTTTTTTTCCTTCCTTACAGCTCCAGCCCAGAGCAGCCCTACCTAGGAGCAGCCCTACCTGGAGCAGCCCTACCTGCAGCAGCCCTACCTAGGAGCAGCCCTACCTAGGAGCAGCCCTACCTGCAGCAGCCCTACCTAGGAGCAGCCCTACCTAGGAGCAGCCCTACCTGCAGCAGCCCTACCTAGGAGCAGCCCTACCTAGGAGCAGCCCTACCTGCAGCAGCCCTACCTAGGAGCAGCCCTACCTGCAGCAGCCCTACCTAGGAGCAGCCCTACCTAGCCCGCCATGACCCAGGGTAGAGGCGTGGCCCAGCTCCCTCGACCGCCCGCCCCGCCCCTGGGGAGGGGACCGGCAACAAGACCCCGGCCACATGCACTGGGCCCTGGGGACACAGGAATTCCCAAAGCAGCCAGCCTAGGAAGCAGCAATCAAGGGCCTGGGCAGCGGCAGGTGCCTGGATCTCGGGCGTTGGCGCCGACCTGGGGTTTCCGAGGGGGGGACGGCACCTGCCCCCAGGGGCGGCCGCAGGGCCTGGGCTGCGGGCCGGGGCAGCTCGCGCGGCGCTCCCAGCTGTCATCTCCCCCCGCGAAGGAACAGGACCGTGAGGGGAATCGAAATACCTAATCTGAACTCATAGCGCCTAATTGCATGATATATTTTGATTCTTTTTTTTTTTAATTTTTTTTTAATTTTTATTTATTTATGATAGTCACAGAGAGAGAGAGAGAGGGAGAGGCGCAGAGACACAGGCAGAGGGAGAAGCAGGCTCCATGCACCGGGAGCCCGACGTGGGATTCGATCCCGGGTCTCCAGGATCACGCCCCGGGCCAAAGACAGGCGCCAAACCGCTGCGCCACCCAGGGATCCCATATATTTTGATTCTTAAATTGGACTAAAAACTATGCCGCGAAACCCCTGTCCACGTTTCACGGACCACGGCCCAGCAGGTCCCTAAGGAAGCGGCCGCGTGGCACAGGTGATCCTGCACCGAGACCCGGGAATACAGACGCCCCTCTCCGGGCACCGCGTTCCCGGTGCACCCACAAAACAAAACAAAACAAAACAAAACAAAACAAAACCCAAAAACACCTGCAGGAGCAGGAGCAGGAGCAGGAGCAGGAGCAGGAGCAGCGGAGGAGCCCCCAGGGAAGCGCTGCGCGGCGAGGGTCTGGCCGAGGGTCAGAGGGTCGCCGCCGCGGCCGGAGACCTCCACGCCGACGTTTTAGGAAGAATACACAAACACCAAGGTCCTCAGATCCCGGGGAGCCCACGCTCCCCGCGGGCAGGAGGCGGGACAGGTGGTCCCTAACCCGGCCCGGGGATGCTCGGCCCCCTGCGCGCCCCGCCCCCGCGGCTCACGCTCGCGGCCCCCGGAACGTTCGTGCGTCGCCGCGGCGCGCGGGGGGAGGACTTCCGCGGCGTCCCCGGGGCGGCCTGGGCGGGACTTCCGGCAGAGCGGCGGCCTCCGGGAGCGGCGGGGCCGCGGCGGGAGCTGCCGGCGGAGCGGAGGTGGGGGTCGCGGTCGCGGGAGCGCGGGGCGGGGGCTGAGCGGCGCTACTGGAGTGCGGGTTGAGGGCGCGAGGGAGCGGGCGGCGGGGCGGGGGGCGGCAGCTTCCGTCGGCGGCTGCGGAGAAGCACCTGGCGCGGCCGCCCGGGGAACGGCTCTCCCCTCCTAGAGCCGAGCTCCAGCTTGGGGAGCTGTGGTCCTGGGTTCGAGTGTGACCGCGACGCCGTGAAGCTGCCTCTTGAGCCTCGGTTCCAGGTGGGGCAACAGGGATCGTGCGCATGCGCAGCAGGGCGCGGCCGGGCGTGGCGGGAGTGCGCGCTTGGCGGCGGGCGGCGTTGCTGCAGGTGTGGTTGGCTTGCAGCAGCGTCCTGAGCTCCCGGAGGCGACTACACCTAGGTAGGGGCTGCTCCAGGTAGGGCTGCTCCTAGGTAGGGCTGCTCCTAGGCTTGCGCTGGGGGCCGGAGCCCCGGGAAACGGAGCAGCTCTCGGAGGAGATGCGGACCTCAGGTCACCAAGGTCATCTTTCCCCAGGAGGCTTACCTTCCTTCCAGCTTCCCTTGGAACATCGGCACTTCTGGGAGCTCAGTACCTGGGTCCTTATCCCTGTGGTTTCCCATTCATTGCAGGCAGCTCTAACTTGGCAGTCCTTGGATGCATCCGTGAGCGAGCCAGGAGTCTTCCTCTTTGCAGTTTCTGCTCATCGGTTCTCACTGGGTTGATGGACTTTCAGAAAATTAAGAGCAATGAACTAAGAATAAAATAACAGGTTGAAAATAAATAAATAAATAAAACAGTTTGAATATTGGTATGATGGGGTGGCAGTAGTGACTTTCTAAGGATTTGAGTCTAAAAAGCATCAAGAACACTGTGTAAGGTATGTCCTTTTTATAATTCACGATAAATGCAAAATCTTGTATGGAGGATCAAAATGATCAATTTAGGGGCAGCCCGGGTGGGTCAGCGGTTTAGCACTGCTTTCAGCCCAGGGCCTGATCCTGGAGACCTGGAATCGAGTCCCGCGTTGGGCTTCCAGCATGGAGCCTGCTTCTCCCTCTGCCTGTGTCTCTGCCTCTCTCTCTGTGTCTCTCGTGAATAAATAAAATCTTTAAAAAAAAATCTTCAATTCAATCACTATTTGCTGTTACCACGTTCATCATCAAACTTAGAAGCACCAGCACAGTGTGTTGAAATAACACAAATTTTGTGATTAAGTCACTTGTCATCATTTCAGACAGTCTACCAAAGAATATACTAAAGTAACTCACCAGAATTCCTGGAGCGAATAGATCTCTTTCAGTGCCAGGAAATGATTTGTCAATCCGTTGAGAGAGATAACGGGACTTTAGCAAGTAATACCTGATTTTAGCAGGTGCCGCAGAAAGCAGGGATGCCGTAAAAGCAGTCTCCAACTTGTCAGTAGATTTCTATTACGGAAGTCCATTAATAGGTCAGTTCTTTAGATTTTAAAATGGATTTTTCTTTTTTAAAAGAAATTTTAAAAGATTTTACTTATTTTGAGAGAAGGAGGATGAGGCCAAGCATGAGCAAGGGGGAGGGTCAGAGAGGGAGGGAGACAGAGACCCTCTGTTGAGCAGGGAGCCGGATGTGGGGCTTGATCCCAGGATCTTGGGATCGCGACCTGAGCTAAAGGCCGATACTTAACTGACTGAGCCATCCAGGTGCCCTAAAATGTATTTTTCTATAGAAACCATGATGTAAGTGGAAAGTAAGGTCTTGCTTATGGTCATTATTACAGAAATTAATTTTGCTCCTGTCAGTGATGGGATTTGTTTTGTCCTTAATGTCTTCTTGGCCCTTAGGATTCCTTTGATCCTTCATTTATGGAAGAAGGAAGCTGAAAGAAGAGTGTAGGTTGGGGAGGGAGATTCCATTTAGGAAGATGGAAGTGTGGATGTGACTGGGATGTTTATTACTTGGCTATGGTTAATAGAGTTCCGCACCACCAGTTTTATCCCTGATTGTTAAAGAAATACATGTTCATATGAAAAATACAAAAATACAGAAAGTAATAAAGAAGCAATAAACCAGTCACCCTTCATCTAGCTGAAACCATGTCCTATTTATTGAATTACTGAACATTTCCTTTTTTAATAGTTGAGTTTATAATGTATGTTGAATATTGTTGTTTGAATTATTAGCCATAAGCATTTACCATTTATAAATAATAAATTTCCTTTTAAAACTCATGATTTTCATGGGGCACCAAGCTGACTCAGTCATAGAGCATGTGACTGTTGGTCTCAGAGTTATCAGTTCGAGCTCCACATTGGGCATAGAGCTTATTTAAAAAATTTTTTTGATGATGAGAAAATTCACACATACACAAAAGTGGACGGTACAGTGAGTCACCATGAGTCCATCACTCAGCTATAGTAACCATCACTTGTAGCTAATCTTGTTTCATCTATATCTTCACCACTTCCCGCAATTCTGTGGTCTTGTTCTATGACTATAATGCATTTTTGTTTTTAAAAATTGTAAAAAGAGGGGATCCCTGGGTGGCTCAGCGGTTTGGCGCCTGCCTTTGGCCTGGGGCATGGTCCTGGAGTCTCAGGATTGAGTCCCGCGTTGGGCTCCCAGCATGGAGCCTGCTTCTCCCTCTGCCTGCGTCTCTGCCTCTCTCTCTCTATGTCTATCGTGAATAAATAAAATCTTTCTTAAAAATAAATAAATAAATAATAAAAATTGTAAAAAGATGTTTATCTCTCGATGCCCAACTTGTGTGTGAATGTTCACATATATTTTTTAGGAATGGGGAAAAAAGTTCCATAAGGATTTTGTAAAGTATTTTCATTCAACAATTATTGAATAAATTGCAAAGAATTAGATGACCTTACATTCTGTTTGTTTTTTACTTTGTTTGCTTCCCTGTCTTTACTTTTCACATTGAAAAGTACGAATTTGGTGACAAGTATTTGTAGTAAACCCATAGTCTAATGAATTTTACAGGATATTGAATAATACATTTAAGAAAAAATGGATGAAGAACCTGAAAGAACTAAGCGATGGGAAGGAGGCTATGAAAGGACATGGTGAGTAGGGCATTATTACCCTCTTTTTTACACATTGTTTCTTATTGTTGTTCTACACCTTTATCTCTTCTCTTTCAGTCATTGGTTCTTTTAAATAAATTCATTAAAATATATTTAAGACATATTAAAATTTACCTGTTTCCAATTATAAGTCATTGATTTTTAGAAAATTTACTAAGTTGTGCAATCATCACCATAACTCACTTCTAGAAAATTTTTACCACCCCATTAAGATCCTTCATGCCCATTTGCGATCAATTTCATTCCTACCTCCAGCTGTAGACAACTACTAATCTATTTTTTGTCTCTACGCATTTGCCTTTTTTAGATGTTTCATGTAAATGTAATCATGTAATATGTGACCATTTATGTCTGGCTTCTTTCACATAACAGTATTTTCAAGGTTCATCCAAGCCGTAGCAGGGATCAGTAATGCATTCCTTTTTATTGCTGAATAACATATTGTATATCATGTTTTCATTCATCCACTCACCGGTTGATAGACATTTAGATTGATTACAACTTTGGGCTTTTACGAATAACATAGCTGTGAACATTCAGGTGCATATCTCTGTGGGGACTTCCGTTTTCATTTCTCTTGAGTTAATACATTTCTGGATTTTCAAACAAATTATTGCTTACAGGGAGATTCTTAAAGAAGATGAGTCAGGATCATTGAAAGCTACAATAGAAGACATTCTCTTCAAAGCAAAGAGAAAAAGGTATGTAACCTTTTTTAAGTGTGTTACAAAAAGTAAGTTATTATTATTATTTTTTAAGATTTTATTTATTCATGATAGACACAGAGAAAGAGAGATTGAGAGAGAGAGAGAGAGAGGCAGAGACACAGGCAGAGGGAGAAGCAGGCTCCATGCAGGGAGCCTGATGCGGAACTCGATCCCGGGACTCTAGGGTTGTGCCATTGGCTGATGGTAGGTGCTAAACTGCTGAGCCACCCAGGGATCCCCGTAAATTATTCTTTTAAAGCTTTCTGTCCACCTATACACACTCCTGAGTACTTCATTTCAGCTGTGTTCCAGGGAAACTGACCTTTAAACTCTTGAATTAGGGGAAGGGACCAGCAGCCTAGCACCTCAAAAGGGAAATGGGTCTTCAGGGACTATCCAAAATGCCTGTAATTATGTGGATCCCATAAGTTAATTTACTTCACTAAACAATGCAGGTTAGTTGAAAAGTTACATTAGTTTTTTGGGTAATAGAGGACCTTCCATTAAACCGTTTGCATAATTTTAACAGAGTATTTGAACACCATGGACAAGTTCGGCTTGGAATGGTATGTTGATATTTTTTTTCTTTACCAGTACAGAACTAGATGGGTTAGAGAAACATTCTGTCTTGACAGAATTAATGTTAGTAAGACAACAAACATTTTCTTTTTTTTTTCTTTTTTTTTTTTTGACAACATTTTCAAAGAATATATTAAAAATATGTGTCTAGAATATGTAATAAATGCCATTTTTACTTTCTGGTCAAAAGTGTATTTGAAAATTGTCCTTATTTGTGGTTTATTTTTGGTAGATGCGTCATCTTTATGTGGTAGTCGATGGATCAAGAACAATGGAAGACCAAGATTTAAAGCCAAATAGATTGACTTGTACCCTAAAGGTATAGTAAAATGATTTTAATTTATACTAAATGTGAGAAAAGACACTGAATTCTAAAAGAAGTTTATTTTACTGTAACATCTTTATTAAGATACAATTCACCTACCATAAAATTAATTTATTTAAAGTGTACTGTTAAAATTTCTTTCACATTACAGAGTTGTGCAACATTATTGCCACAATCAATTTTAGAGCATTTTTATCATTACAAAAAGAAAATGCAGGGGGGCCTGCTGGGCTCAGTCAGCAGCGTGAGTGACTCTTGATCTCAGGGTCGTGAGTTCGAGCCCCACGTTGGGTTTAGAGATTACTTAGATAAATAAAACTATAAAGAAAAAGAAAAAAACTATAACAAACTTTCTGTAATTTTGCCAAACAGTATTCCACTGTATACAACTTTGGGTTGTTTCTACTTTTGGGGGCCATAATGAGTAATGCTGCTGTGAGTATTCATGAACAGGTTTTTGTGTGGATCATGTTTTCCCTTCTAAAGTTTGATTTTAGCCTGGGTACTTGTGTTTAATCCACTTTTCTGTGACCTAAGAGAATAGTAGCTGGGATGACTTGGTGTGCACCAAAGGGGGGAAGCTCAGCATGGGTGGCGTGCAGACTCCATTGAACTTCCAGAGCTCCATTTTATCTTCTGACACTCTATTGACTGGTCTATGTCTCGTTTCACTAACTGGGCCAGGGAGGGAGGATATGATGCATTTCCATGAGGAGATAGTCCCAGACTTTGAACTCTTTCCATTAATTATGAAGCATGAGGCACCTGCTTCACAGGTGTTTAGTGGTTGAGCACCTGCCTTCAGCCCAGGGCGGGATCCTGGAAACCCGGGATCGAGTCCCACGTCTGGCTCCCTTCGAGGAACCTGCTTCTCCCTCTGCCTGTGTCTCTGCTTCTCTCTCTCTCTCTCTCTGTGTCTCTCATGAATAAATAAATAAAATCTTAAAAAAAAAAAATTAAGTGTGAAGCTTGGATTCTTCCCTTCTGACAAGGAATGTTAGTTCCTGATTTCTTTCCCTATTCATTCATAACTCCTGGCAGAAGAAGAAAAAGATAAGATATACTCTCTCTCTTCACTTCTCTACCAAAGTAAGAGTATTAGCGAGATTTCTTGGAACTTTTTTCAGTGAGGAATGGGGCTTCGCGGGAATAGGATGAGGTAGAAGCCAGGTCCTACTCCCGGACTCCGTTCTGCTCCAGATTCCTCTGCTGCTGCTCTTATACACAAGTTTTTTAAATTTACTAGGTTAGATTTGTGCTTTATGTTCTCTCTTGGTAAATGTGTGTGTTTATTGCAGTTTTGATCAATTCTCCACAGTTGAATGACAGAGCATTCTCTCTTTAACACACTCCAATTGGAGTGTTATCTACAACTACTTTTTCAAGGTCCACCATAACCTCCAGAATGTGAAATTCAACTCCTTTTTATCTTTAGCAGCAAGTAGTTGACCGCTCCTTCCTTCCCGAAAGGGACCCTTCTTTTGTTTTTTGTCTGTTTTTGTTTTTGTTCTTTTTTTAAGTAATCTTACTGGTGCTGTGGGGCTGGAGCTCACAACCCCGATCAGGATTCGCACAGTCTAAGTATTGAGCTACCCAGCACGCCACCATCCTTCTTCTGACTTTGGTTACATGGAGTCTCTTTTATTTTCACCTCAGGCTCCTCTCTGCAATTTTAGCATGCTGGAGCACCCGAGGACTGGCCATAGTTCTTTTTTTCTATCTCCCCTCCTCCCTATACCTTCCCATGAAGAAATGTTTTTACAGAATGCATTTTTTTGAGTTAATACAAACCAGAGCTAGGTAGGTGTTTAACCACATCATTTAGGAAAATGATACAACAAAAGGCTATTTATGCTCTTTTTTTTAAGTAATTTGTTTCTCTCTCTTTTTTTTTTTTTTTAAGATTTTATTCATTTATTCATGAGAAACACACAGAGAGAGGCAGAGACACAGGCAGAGGGAGAAGCAGGCTCCATGCGGGGAGCCTGATGCAGGACTCCATTCTAGAACCCCAGGATCACACCCTGAGCCAAAGGCAGACGCTCAACCGCTGAGCCACCCAGGTGTCCCTATTTATGCTCTTAATTTCTGTCCTCCCAGCCTAGTCAGGGTCTTGCTTTGTCACATGGTTATCCCTTTTCATTGTGTTTGGATTTACTCAAATCAGTCCCCTAATTAATAAACACATTCAAATTATTCCTAATTTATCAAAACCCATCGTCACTTCTCATTCTTGTTTCTGGCTTCATTGGATCTTTCCATGTTTATTTAGACTGATTGACTGATTGATTGATGAGAGACAGAGAGAGAGAGAGGCAGAGACACAGGCAGAGGGAGAGGCAGGCTCCATGCAGGAAGCCCGATGTGGGACTCGATCCCAGGACCCTGGGAACACAACCTGAGCTGAAGGTGGATGCTCAACCACTGAGCCCCCAGGTGTCCCAGATCTTTCCATGTGTAGATTATTTCTGTCTCATGTCCAAATGGTTCCATCTTTTACTTATCTTTTTATTTCTTTGAAGATTTATTTGAGAGAAAGCTAGTAAGAGAGTCAAGGAGGGGTAGACAGCATCTCCAGCAGACCCCCACCCAACACAGAACCTGACTTGGGGCTCAGTCCCATGACCCTGAGATCACCACCTGAAATTAAATCAAGAGTCAGACACTTAACCACCTGAGCCATCCAGGTGCCCTGGTTCCATCTTTTATTTTATTTTATTTTTTTTAGATTTTATTTATTTATTCATGAGAGACAGAGAGAGAGAGGCAGAGACACAGGTAGAGGGAGAAGCAGGCTCCTCAAAGGGAGCCTGACGTGGGACTCGATCCCAGGTCTCCAGGATCATGCCCTGGGCCAAAGGCAGGCGCTAAACTGCTGAGCCACCCAGGGATCCACCCGGTTCCATCTTTTAAACCCAGTTCATAGCTTACCATTTTATATTCAGGCTTATTTAATATTGTGATTTGTATTTATTTGAATATTTTCAAATTTATTTTTGTTTATTTAATATTTTTACTAAATATTTGAAAATCTCTAAGCCTAAAAATCATGATAAATGATAAATAGGTTTCATAAAACATATTCTGTATGGTTATTATTTTGCCCTTATCTAGTATTTTTGCTTTCTTTAAACAGTTGTTGGAATACTTCGTAGAAGAATATTTTGATCAAAATCCTATTAGCCAGGTATGTAGATAAGCAATGGAATTCAGAATTAGATTTCTGATATTACAGCCAGTTATATTTATTTTTAAAATGGTGGGCATACATTCTATGAATTATTTTAAGTGATCCGTATTGTGTACCAGTTTCTGGTATATTTATCAATGAAAAGCAAGGCAACTCTAAAAGTTAAATAATGTACAGTGAACTCCTAGTTAAATTTCTGTCAAAGACATCATGAGAAAAAGTTTCTTACATGTTACTTATGCCTTTTATAATTAACTAATTTATTTTTGTTTTTATTTTGAGATTGGAATAATTGTAACAAAGAGTAAAAGAGCTGAAAAACTGACCGAACTCTCAGGTATGCATAAAATTACCTTTATAGGACTCAAGGACTCGGCTCTATTTATTCAACCTTGTAACCCTGTTCATAAGGTTGCCTAATAAGTAAAATGAAGACTTCTTTTATGCTTTCCATGTGAAACTTAATAACCTCTCCATTATATCCTCCATTAAATTCTTGGTATCTAAGATGAACTGCTTTAAATTCTGTACAGTAATGAACACTACTGCAGTGAATGTAAATGTTTATGACTTACACATTCTTATCCTGAAGGTATTAAGATAAAATTATTTTAATCATTCCCAAAATACACTTAGTCTTAAAAGTAATGTATTAAAAGTCAAATCTCAGGCAGCTCCGGTGGCGCAGCGGTTTAGCGCCCCCTGAAGCCCAGGGCGTGATCCTGGAGACCCTGGATCGAGTCCCATGTCGGACTCTCTGCATGGAGCCTGCTTCTCCCTCTGCCTGTGTCTCTGCCTCTCTCTCTCTCTCTCTGCATCTCTGTGAATAAATAAATAAAATCTTTAAAAAAAATAAAAAGAATAAAAAGTCAAATCTCTAAAGAGCAAAGGGTTTAAAAATTGAATTGCAGTTATTGTTAATAATTCAGTTTTTCTGTTCGCATGACATGCCTAATTGAATTTTATTCTCTTCAAAGATAGTGCAGATTTTATTTGCTTTGGTATATGTGCTGTAATAAGTTCACATGACTAATTCTATTTTAGTTTCTGTGAAATACACTATCCCTTAAATCCAGTTCTCATCCTTTCATCCTCACCAGTACAGATTAGTGCAAAATGACATATATTCGACAGTAATGGTTGTTCACGATGGCAGTAAGGATTGATATGTATGTTAGGCTGCAGTGTTCAAGAAATTCAGTTGTGAATAACCAAAACGAAAAACAAAAACTCACACTAGCTTTATTTTTTTTTAATTTTTTTAAAATTTTTATTTATTTATGATAGTCACAGAGAGAGAGAGAGAGAGGCAGAGACACAGGCAGAGGGAGAAGCAGGCTCCATGCACCGGGAGCCCAACGTGGGATTCGATCCCGGGTCTCCAGGATCGCGCCCTGGGCCAAAGGCAGGAGCTAAACCGCTGTGCCACCCAGGGGTCCCTCACACTAGCTTTAACACATAAGGGAAATGATTGGCTTATCTCTGAAGGAGGGCTGAGTTCACCCATAGTCTTTTCCGGGGTTCTTGGCTGTTTGGCTTCATTCTCTGAATGTTTTCTGAGGTAAAAAGAAGTCTGTTATCAGCCCCATGTCCACATAACCTTAGCTTCAGCACAGGCCCCACAGGTCTCTGAATGGCCCTGCTTGTGATCTGCCCATCGTTAAGCAAAGTGGCCAGAGGAAAGAAGTATTTTTTGGTGGGCCTGGGTTATTTGCCTGTACCTGCAGCAGGAAGGAAGCAGTGTAAGCAGCAGGATTATGATACTGTGAGGAAAGGATGGTTTCCCTAAGGAAGGGATGTATGGC
This sequence comes from Canis aureus, assembly GCF_053574225.1. Taxonomy (NCBI): domain Eukaryota; kingdom Metazoa; phylum Chordata; class Mammalia; order Carnivora; family Canidae; genus Canis; species Canis aureus. The sequence goes on from NC_135615.1 coordinate 55,338,048, forward strand.
CAACCCTCCTGCACCCTTCCCACATTCAGAGTAGTTTTTTCTGGATGCCAAGGAAGTCCTATGTAGAGGGATGCAAAATCCTCTGGATGTTCTGATAGGCCTGTTGATGGCACCCTTTATCTCTCTGATAGAATCACTGCTATAAACTACACCGATAATAACATAGTATGTTCTTTTCCCGGACTTCCCGGACTTACAATACAATAGGAGAGGAACAAGATAGTTTGTATGGTACAGTAGAAAGAAAACTAGTAGGTAGAGAGCCAAGAGACTTAGGTTTAAGTGCTGATCTTGCCAATGGTTGGTATTTGTCTTTAGGCAGATCTTTAACTTGTTAGAATCATTTCTCACTTATGAAATGAGGGATTTGGACTTGGTGAGGTACTTTTCATTTCTAAAATTTTATGATTCCAAGAATAAATACTTAAAATGTGTGTTAAGTAATGGCAAATGCTTATTAGTATTTTAAAACTCTCTCATAAATAAGAACATGAAGAAGCTCCAAGTAGATGAATAGACAAAGATAATTCATACCAGGATAAAAACAGAAACAAAGAAGCTATTAAAAAAGAAATTTTAGCCAAAGAAGTGATCAAAAAAACAAAGCAAAACCGCTCAACAGTTTATTATTTTATATATTTTAAACGCACAAAATGAAGTTTAAAAAGCAGTGTATTGCTTGTGGATCCATGGAGAAACTGGTATTTATAATGCTGATAGATTGATGAATTTATTTTACATTTTTTGGAAAATATAAAAAAATAGTTGTTCCTTGGAATTTATACTTAAGAAACATGAAAGAAGAAAAATTCTCATTCTACAAATGCACTCTTTGTACAGTAGTGAGAGATTGGGAAATGTTCAACAGTACGGAGATAGTAGTTTGATGAGTTAGTGATCAAATCAATTTAATGATATTTTGTTTATCATTATTAACATGAAGACAGTGTTGAAATAGGAGAAAATGTCTGAAGAATACCAGATTTCATTGAATCTCAGATTCCATCATTTGTAAGATACCTTTATCTTATGAGCCATTAAGAAAAAAACACTGTAGCAGTTAAAATTGGTACAGTGTCAGATGATATATACAAATTGTTCACAACAAAAAAAATGCATTGCCTGGTATGAGATAGACAATCTTTATAGATGTTATTTTGGTAACAGAAGATAGCATAGCTGTGTTTATTTGTGGAAATCTTCCTTTCTTAGGTCTTCTGATTTTTTTCTTTTTAAGATTTTATTTATTCATTAGTGACACACAGAGAGAGGGAGAGACAGAGAAAGAGGGAGAAGCAGGCTCCCTGCTGGGAGCCTGATGCGGGACTCCATCCCAGGACCCCAGGATCACAGCCTGGGCCTAAGACAGATGCTCAACCACTGAGCTACCCAGGTGCCCCTCTAATGCTTTTTTTAATCCCCCAAAGAAAAATAGGGAATTGCAGTCATTCTTCTATCAGTGAATTTTTGCTTCACTAATAATAAATTTATACCTCCCTGCTCTGCCTCTTACTTTTCTACATAGAAATATAACCTTTTTTTTTTTTAAGATTTTTATTTATTCATTCATGAAAGACACAGAGAGAGAGAGGCAGAGACACAGACAGAGGGAGAAGCAGGCTCCATGCAGGGAGCCCGACGTAGGACTCGATCCTGGGTCTCCAGGATCAGGCCCTGGGCCGAAGGTGGTAAACTGCTGAGCCACCCAGCTGCCCGAAATATAACTTTTCGTAGTAAAAACCTTCTGTAGACACACTTGAAATGGCAGTTAAACTAAACATGAATAGCACGAATAATGTACATTATGGAATTGGAACAGCTGACCTCAGTGGCCATTTGTAGGTTCGCATGTGAGTGGACAGCCACGTCTGTGTCACAACAGCTCCCTGGCTGCCAGAGTGTAAGATACAGCGTCATTTCAGGGATGTTAAAATGTATATGAGTCTGGAAAGGAAAAAGTTTTGTGCTTTAATAATATTTAAAATATCGGGGATCCCTGTGTGGCTCGGCGATTTGGCGCCTGCCTTTGGCCCAGGGCATGATCCTGGAGTCCTGGGATTGAGTCCCGCATTGGGCTCCCTGCATGGAGCCCGCTTCTCCCTCTGCCTCTCTCTCTCTGTGTCTCTCATGAATAAATAAATGGAATCTTTAAAAATAATAATAATAATAATAAAATCAAACATGTGCTAATAGGGCACCTGGCTGGCTCAGTCAGTAGAACGTGCAACTCTTGGTTTCGGGTTCATGAGTTAAAAATAAAAAGTGTGCTAGTACATAGAAACAGATCATTTTTATTCTATCTTTCAGTATGCATAAAAGTGCAATTTACTAAAAACATAAATTGAAGAGATTTCTGTTCTTTAACAACATATAGATAAGTAAATTTGGGGAGAAACAAATTTCTGTAATGTATATATAAAATGTTATTATAAGTAGATTATTCCATTTCTATTTTAGGAAATCCAAGGAAACATATAACATCTTTGAAGAAAGCTGTAGATATGACCTGCCACGGAGAACCATCTCTCTATAACTCCTTAAGCATGGCTATGCAAACTCTAAAGTTGGTATTTTACATTTTTTATTTGTAATTGGTGTCAAATTTTTTTGAATGAATTGAGATGATAATGTATTAATAGGTGTCTCCATAAACTGAGCTGTAATGAAACTTAAGAGAAATAGGTAATGTTTCTGATGTTTAGTGTGGTGTCGGTTTCTAATTTTCATTTTACGTCTGAGTTAATAAGATTCTTGAAGGTTTTAGAAAAGTATAATTAAAACTGTAGCTATATTAGTTCAAAAGAAAATGTTGATGAAAAAACATATATATATATTTTTAAAGATTTATTTATTTATTCATGATAGAGAGAGAGAGAGGCAGAGACACAGGAGGAGGGAGAAGCAGGCTCCATGCTGGGAGCCTGACACGGGACTCGATCCCGGGACCCCAGGATCACGCCCTGGGCCAAAGGCAGGCACTAAACTGCCGAGCCACCCAGGGATCCCCTGAAAAAATATTTTGTTAAAAATTCATTGTATATGAAATTTTGTATGATATAATAATTGAGTTTATTAGATTTATTAGATTTATTAGATTTATTGACTTTTAACTTATTTTGTAGTACCTCTGCAAATCAATAGCACACTTTTCCAGCAAGTTCAAATATGTGGAATATAGCTAAGACCAAAATATTCTGTTAGTGCTAGCTTATATATTTTTATCCCTGGATAGTGTGTCCTGATTTTTATACCTTTATATAACAGACGTTTTTCTAGTTTTGAAGTAGATGAAAAGGAGATAGCACCCACGTTAAAGGTAGGCACAAGAGCAGCATCCACAAATGAATTCTGAGAGCCCAACGATACAGATATTAGCAGGAAAGCTGTAAACAATTGAAAATTGCTCCAGAAAGCATAGAAAACAGTTCATCACATCTTAAAGTCTTATAAATTATGATATAATTGAATGATACACAAACACTAATGTTTATGAATGTTATGACTCTGAATCATCATGAGGTTAAATTATAGCCTTTAAAAAAGACGTATGTTACTATTGTCAAGACACACCTTAAAGTTGATCCGTGCAATATTGTTATCCTTTCCAGTGTACACTTTAGACTTCATACAAAACGAATCTACTAATTTGTAAGTTTGATTATGTCAGGAACCTTATTCATTCTTGCTTAACATTCTAGTCCCAGAACCTAAAAGAGTATTCAGTAAGAATCTATGGAAAGAATAAATGAATCAATATTTTTTGTAGCTTATTTTAGAAAAATTTACATTAGCACATTTAGAGATACTCAATTCATTCCTTTGTATTATTAAAACAAATGAGATATTCTGTGGTCTGAATATATAAACCACATGTACTGTTTTTCTGGGTAAATTTTTTATTAATTTGTTATACCTCATTGGAATATATTTTATCTTTCTGTAGACACATGCCTGGACATACAAGTAGAGAAGTCCTAATCATCTTTAGCAGCCTCACAACTTGTGATCCATCTAATATCTATGATCTAATCAAGGTAGAACCACTACATTTCTTTATAATCCAAACCAGATTTATAGCTCTGAAGAGAATTCGGTAGTGAATTTATTACTAGTTTTCAGAAAATTATTTTCTCAAATATACTAATTTTTGCATGTCTTTTTTCTGCTCCCAAACCCTTCACTTACATGGATTTTATGAAGACCCTCAAGGCAGCTAAAATTAGAGTTTCTGTCATTGGATTATCTGCAGAGGTTCGGGTTTGCACCGTACTTGCTCGTGAAACTGGCGGTATACATCTAGATTCTTCAGTATTTATTTATAATTACTATGTAAGATGTAGCAGTTTATTAATTAGGATGTTTTCATCTGTTTTAAGGTACTAAACTTAAATCACTTCATGTCCCGAAATCTATAATATGGATAGTCCTCTTAAATGTATCACTGATTCTATAAGATATTGTCTCACAATGCATGGATTTTTTTCAGTAGTTATTTCAGTGTTTAGAGCATGCGTTAATAACGTTTGAGACACTAGAAATGTCACTAATATGTAATACTTTGTAAAGATCTAATAATTTGGCTTTAATTCAATTGTAATTATAGTTATTCCCAGAGAAGTCAATTTAGAGATGTCATTTAAAGGATGTTTTTAAAAAATGATAATTTAACTTAAATACTCATTTTGAAAATGTACATTTTCAGATGTTAAAACTTTTATAGAATAACATAACTAAAATTATGAACTAAATTAGGAACTAAAATTGAGGGGTGCTTGGCTGGCTGAGTTGATAAAATGTGCAACATTCGATCTCGGGGTTGTGAGTTTGAGCCCCAAGTTGGGCATAGAGATTACTTAAAATATTTTCTTAAAAAAATTACAATCGATACTTATGTTTGGAAAACTGATTTTTTTCTTTTACTTTTCATCTAATTAGGCACATACCATGTTATTTTAGATGAAAGCCATTACAAAGAATTACTGACACATCATGTTAGTCCTCCACCTGCTAGCTCAAGTTCTGAATGTTCACTTATTCGCATGGGTAAGTGTTTATTTTGTGTTATTTTCAAATGAATATTTAGGGACACTTTGGTGGCTCATTTGGCTAAGCATCTGACTTCTGCTCAAGTCATTATCTCCAGGTCCCCAGGTCAAGCCTGTGTTGATCTGAGCAGGGAGTCTGCTTGTCCTGTCTCTGCCCCTCCTCCTGCTCTTGCTCTTTCCATCTCTCTCTGAATAAATAAAATCTTTAAAAAAAATAATAAAATAAAATGGATATTTATTTTTAAAGATTTTATTTATTTGAGAGAGAGTGCACATGCAAGCACAGGGAGGGGCAGAGACAGAAGGAGAGAATCTCAAGCAGACTTCACACTGAGTGAGGCCGATCATGGCCCTGAGATCATGACCTGAGCTGAAATCAAGAGTTGGACACTTAACCAACTGAGCCATCCAGGTGCCTCTACTTAGTTGTTTCGATATGTAGATAGACTTAACATTTTATGTAATGAAGTTTTTTATTTTTATTTTTTTATTTTTAAAAGATTTTATTTATTCATTCATGAGAGACAGAGACACAGGCAGAGGTAGAAGCAGACTCCATGCAGGGAGCCTGATGAGGGACTCGATACCAGGTCTCCAGGACCAGGCCCTGGGCTGAAGGTGGCACCAAACCGCTGAGCCACTCTGGCTGCCCTGGTTTTTTTTTTTTTTTTTTCTTAAGATTTTATTTATTTATTCCTGAGAGCCATAGAGAGAGGCCAGTGCGGGGGCGTGGGGGCAGAGACACAGGCAGAGGGAGAAGCAGGCTCCATGCAGGGAGCCCGATGTGGGACTCGATCCCGGGTCTCCAGGATCATGCCCTGGGCCGAAGGCGGTGCTAAACCGCTGAGCCACCTGGGCTGCCCTGAAATTTCTTTTTTATGGTTTCTGCTTCTTTTGGACGTGTTTCCAGAATTTAAAAATATGTATGGAGGGCGCTTGGGTGGCTCAGTTGGTTAAGCGTCTGCCTTCGGTTCAGGTCATGATCCTAAGGTCCTGGGATGGAGCCCCACATGGGGCTCCCTGCTCGGTGGGGAGCCTACTTCTCCCTCTCCCTCTGCCACTCTCCCTGCTTGTGTTCTCTTACTCTCTCTCTCTCAAATAAATAAGTAAATAAATAAAATCTTTTTTAAAAATTTGCATGGAAAACCAAGTACATGGGTTTAGGCATTCCAAAATTTTAAACGTAGAAGTATAGCTTATATAAAACAAAAGTGGACAACCATGTAATAGATCCCTGCATTGTGTCAGAAGTAGTTAAAAATTACCCACATTTTCTTTTTAAAAAGCACTATGTGTTATTAATTAGGATCTGTGATCTTTAGATCTAAAGATCTTTAGATCTGTAGAATCTGTGATCATATGTATGGATGGATCTTTCCTCCACATTCTCCACTTTTAATTTTTCTTTTTTTTTAATTAATTTATTTATTCATGAACGATAGAGAGGGAGAGACACAGGCAGAGGAAGAAGCAGGCTCCATGTAGGGAGCCTGATGTGGGACTCGATCCTGGGTCCCCAGGATCACACCCTGGGCTGCAGGTGGTGCTAAACCGCTGCGCTACCCGGGCTGCCCTCTCCACTTTTAATTTTTCACATAACCTGGAATTACAGTCAATTTGACCTCACTATAATAAACAGATCTGAAGGGCAGTAGAATACAAGAAACGTACAATTTTGTGGGCTTTCTGGTAGGAACATTTTTAGGTTCCTAGTTCTAGAATTTTGATATTTGCTTGAAAAAAGAAAGTAATACATTTTCTTCTATCAAGGATTTCCGCAACATACCATCGCTTCTCTGTCTGACCAAGATGCAAAGCCCTCTTTCAGCATGGCGTAAGTAAAACCCTTAAAACTGTCAGTGGTTATGTTTTGACACTTTCAATTCTGTCCTGTAAGTTATAAATTTAAAAATATAAACTGAAGTTGGAGGGCTCGGGGTGTAATGGCGTATGTAAGAGGCTACCTTCTATGTAGCACTAGCAAGGAGTACGGACTCTGTAGAGTAATCTTTGGCAATTAGTGCTAAGTAAAACAGCAAGGTAGAGAAAAATGTGTAGTATGCTACTACTCATCTAAGAAGAAGGTGGAGACTTTTTTTTTTTTTTAATATTTTATTTGGGCAACCCCAGTGGCAAAGTGGTTTGGCGCTGCCTGCAGCCGGGGGTGTGATCCTAGAGACCCGGGATTTAGTTCCACATCAGGCTCCCTGCATGGAGCCTGCTTCTCCCTCTGTCTGTGTCTCTGCCTCTCTCTCTCTCTCTCTCTGTCTCATGAATAAATAAATAAAATCTTTTATTTTAAAGATAGAGAGAGGCAGAGACACAGATAGAGGGAGAAGCAGGCTCCATGCAGGGAGCCCGATGTGGGACTCGATCCCGGGTCTCCAGGATCACACCCTGAGCTGCAGGCGGCGCTAAACTGCTGAGCCACCCAGGCTGCCCAGAAGGTGGAGACTTGATTGAATATAATTATATGTTTATATTAATGACAAAAATAGTAATGGAAATAGAAAGTAAAATAAAAAAATGTATGCCTGGCTAGTGCATGGAGAAAGGCAAAGGGATGGCTCCTTGACGTTTCTGAACATACCTTGTTTTAACTTTACATAATCATAAAACAAAATTAAATTAAAGAAAGTAATTCTTAAAAATCACAAATAAGAGTTGTGTCCCCAGTTATTGGGGTACCATAGAGACTGAATGTCCCGTCTTCCCTCCTGCCACAAAACCGGACAAAATACATGAAATAGTGATTTTCAGACATGGACAACAGCCAGTGCAGGTAATGATCCTTGAAACACATGAAGTGGCCCCTGTGAGTGCAGCTTACTGCCTGGAGAGAATTTCCAGGCTGCAGTGCAGGGAGGGAAAATCTACTCAGAGCCTGGATTTCTTGCTCAGGTGAAGAAACAGAATTCAGAGTTTGGGGAGGCTGAAATGGCTGTAGTTTTCCAGGCACAGTACTAGAAAGTAAGGAGCTATACAGAGAGCTCTTGAGACCACAGAGAGACTTCCCCATGAGTCATCAGCTGAGTTATGATCGTCACATTCGTGTGGAAGCTACCTGAGGCCCACGAAAGAACCCCTGAAGAGGAGAGAGGTGGCCTAGTCCGTGGAGCTCACAGGAGGCATGCAATAGTTCATGTTCCCCCCAGTCAGTGTGGAGGGATCTCTTAACATTGGGCATTGAACAGAGTCCACAGTGAGGGAACCAAAATGACCCTAGACTAACAGCTGTTCTGGACAGCCTAATGAACTCAAAAGCAAGTTTTGAACAGATCAAACTATTTCCAAGTTACTTAACTATATTCTAGAAAAAGCCCCAACATGTTTAAGGGAATACCAGAAAGTCCAGCACCTAAAAGAAAGAAAAATTCATAATGTCTGGCAGCCAATCAAAAATGACCGGGTATGCAGAGAAGGTGGAAAATATCCTCCACAAGAAGGAGAGAATCAAAGAACAGAAACATACCCAAGAACAACACAGTTGATAGAATTAGTAGACAAAGTATTAAAACAGCTATTACGGGGGGGGGGGACCCAGCTATTATGAAAAAGACCTGAATCAAAGTTCTAGAGACAAATGCAGTGTCTGAAGTGAAAAATATACTGGATGTGATTAACAGCAGATGTCACTAAAGAAAAGAGTGAATTCAGAGACATTAATGCACTTGGGGCACCTGGCTGGCTCAGTCGGGAGAGCATGAGACTCTTGATCTCAAGGTCATGAGTTTGAGCTCCACATTGGGCATGGAAATTACTTAAGAAAAAAAAAAAAAACAGTAAAGACATTAATGCAAACTATTTGAAACAAATGCAGAGAGGAAAAAAGGTAAAGAATGAACCTCGCCTAAGTAAGCTGTCAAACAACTTGATGATTTTATTTTATTTATTTAATTTTTTTAAAAAGATTTATTTATTCATGAGAGACACAGAGACCCAGGCAGAGGGAGAAGCAGGCTCCATGCAGGGAGCCCGATGTGGGACTGGATCCCCAGACTCCAGGATCACACCCTGGGCCGAAGGCAGGCACTCAACCACTGAGATACTCAGGGATCCCCAGCTTGATGATTTTAAAATCAGGGTAGCATACTTTTTTTTTTTTTTTTTTTTGCTATAACCATTCACATCTTTTTGTATCACTTTAATGTTTCCTCCCACAGGCACCTGGATAGCAACACGGAGCCAGGACTTACATTAGGAGGGTATTTCTGCCCTCAGTGTCGGGCAAAGTACTGTGAGCTTCCAGTTGAATGTAAAATCTGTGGTAAGAGACCAACTGTTCTCTGTCTAGTAAATTAATCTTGAATAACTTCTTACCTATATTGCTTTTTTTTGTTTTTAAGACTTTATTTATTTATTCATGAGAGACGGAGAGAGAGAGAGAGAGAGGCAGAGACACAGGCAGAGGGAAAAGCAGGCTCCATGCAGGAAGCTCGATGTGGGACTCAATCCCGGGTCTCCACAATGACACCCCGGAGCCAAAGGCAGGCACTGAACTGCTGAGCCACCCAGGGATTCCCTCCCCATATTGCTATTAAAGTAAATGTAGGGGATCCCTGGGTGGCTCAGCGGTTTAGCGCCTGCCTTTGGGCCAGGGCGCGATCCTGGAGTCCCGGGATCGAGTCCCACGTCAGGTTCCTGGCATGGAGCCTGCTTCTCCCTCTGCCTGTGTCTCTGCCTCTCTCTCACTCTCTATGTCTATCATAAATAAATAAATCTTAAAAAAAAAAAAGTAAATGTAAATGTTAAATTCCGCCTGTGTTTCTCAATTTAATCTGTGAGAATAGAAATGGCTAACTTTTTTTACTGAGTGCCCAGTACTCCATTTCTCAGAATAAACCTGGTATTCTGGAACAGTTTTCTGATTATCTTTCTGAAATGAGTATGTTCTTTAAAGGCTTTGCAGTAGATCTTATTGACGTTTCTGCAGCTCTTACCTTCATAAAATAAGTATATATAAGGGCAGGGAGGAATTCCAGGTAATAGAATTGTAGAATTTTGTTTCATTTTTAAGGAAGCAAGTGGCCAACAGAGGTCACACAGTTAGTGACAGAAGTACGACTCTATCCTGGAATTTTCTTTTTAAAGCAATATGTAAATGAGGAAATACATACCAGCAATCTTAAAAAAAAAGGCAACCTTGAAAATATTTAACCTCTTATTTGACATTTCAGGCATTGTCTTAGTGAGCTCTGGACTATTAAACATGATTCCCTGCTTCATTTGTTAGGTCTTACTTTGGTGTCTGCTCCACATTTGGCAAGGTCTTACCATCATTTATTTCCTTTGGATCCTTTTCAAGAAATTCCTCTAGAAGAACATAATGGAGAAAGGTATATGAGTTTTGATTTCTATCTGTTATATGTGATACAGTAATGTTTGAATGCATTGTTACAACATTAAAAAAGATAGTCATATTAGGGATCCCTGGGTGGCGCAGCGGTTTGGCGCCTGCCTTTGGCTCAGGGCGCGATCCTGGAGACCTGGGATCGAATCCCACATCGGGCTCCCGGTGCATGGAGCCTGCTTCTCTCTCTGCCTGTGTCTCTGCCTCTCTCTCTCTCTCTCTCCGTGTGACTATCGTAAATAAATAAATTAAAAAAAAAAAAGATAGTCATATTGGACAAGACAAGTTTTTTTTTTTTTTAAGATTTTATTTCAGAGAGGAGAGCCAGAGCATAAGCAGGGGGGAGGAGATAGAGGGAGAAGGAGAAGCAGACCCCCTATGGGGAGCCCGATGCCAGGCTTGATCCCAGGATCCTGGATCATGACCTGAGCCAAAGGCAGAGGCTTAACCAAGTGAGCTACCCAGGCGCACCACCCCCTCCTTTTTTTTTTTTTTAAAGATTTTTATTTACTTATTTGACACAGAGAGAACCTGAGAGCACAAATGAGGGGAAGAGCAGAGGGAGAGGGAGAAGCAGACTCCCTGCAGAGCAGGGAGCCCCATGGGATGCAGGGCTCGTTCCCAGCACCCTGGGGTCATGACCCGAGCCAAAGGTGACAACTAACCAGCTGAGCCACCCAGGAGCCCCAAGATTACGTCTAATATGGAAAATGAGATGGTACAATGCCTTGGTTATGACTGAAGTGACTCATTGCTAAACAGATCTGGATCTCTAGAAATCTATTAATTTCCCTAAGCCCATCTCTGTATATAGTACCTGTAGTTATATGCTGATCAGTCGGCTCTCCAAAACAACGAGAAAGCCCTGATTTGCTGCCTTAGGTTATTTCCGTGGTGTAAAACCATAGGATTTATTCAGAAGGTCTAGTATTAGCATAATAAGAGAAATAGAAGTTCAAATAAAGCGTAGGAAAGAAATAGCTAAAGGATATTTTCTACTATTGAAGGACGAAGCTTTGTAGATTGGAAGGGACCGTCCGGTGCCCCACCCCATTAGGGAAAACAGACCCACACTGAAGTTCATTGTTGTGAAATTTTAGAATATGCAGCAAAACTCTAAACATTTCTAGATGAGGAAAATTAAGTCCCATACTCTGGAATTAAAATTGTTTTGCCTCTCAGCAATACTGGATACTGCCAGGGAGCGATTTCCTTCCAAATGTGGAGGGATGGTTGTTACTAATTTAAATTACAGGCCTAGCAAACCTATCAATTAGATGTAGGTAGAATAAAGACATTTTCAGACTTGTGAGGCCTCAAAAAAGGGGCTTTCTGGAGAACTGTGAAAGAGATGATTCAAAGAAACTGCGAAAGAGTATGACTGAAGAGAATAGGAACATTGATCTAATTCAGATGTGGCTAGGATGATGATAAAAGGAGATTCCAGAATGATACTTTTATGTCAGATATGGGGAATAAATAGTCCAGCTTGGAGAGGGTCAGAATGTGCCAGGAGAGATGTCACCAAGAGGGTGAAAACTAGAATTTCTGATGTAGGTGAACACATGAGGAGGTTTTTTTTTTTTTTTTTTTTTTTTTATTGGAGTTCGATTTGCCAACATATAGCATAACACCCAGTGCTCATCCTGTCAAGTGTCCCCCTCAGTGCCCTTCACCCAATCACCCCATTCCCCCCCGCCCCCCTTCCACTACCCCTTATTCATTTCCCAGAGTTAGTAGTCAGAGAGAGGACATTTTGGATTTCTCAGGGAATGGTTGGGGCTGAGTTGGCAACAATTACGTAGAAAACTAAGCAACAATATAGTTATTAACAACAATATAGTTATTAACTTCAGGAAAAAAATATGTTGAAGATGGGAAGAGTTGTGTTATGTGGCTCAGCTGAATGTGTTTATATAGTCTTAAACTAAATGTAATGTTCTTCTACTCAAAATGATTTCATTATATAGAATTAAGAATGGTGTTAGTTATGTGTGTGTATATGCTATCGATTCAAGAGGGTTAAAAGAAAATTAAATTCCCATCTTCTACATTTGGAGGTTTACAGCCAATGCCAGAAAAAAAGAAAAAAAGCAATAGCACTGTAAACATAGGTAACTATCAGACTTTTAAAAGTTTTCAGTGTTTGGGGAACTGGAAATGCAGTGGGGGTGGGTAGGGAGAGAGCTGCTAATTTTGTAAGCTTTGAAAACTTTTAACTTTTTAAACCATTCCTTCAACGTTAAGCCCTTAGGCATCCACACATAATTTAACTTCTCTTCTGTCCGTCTAGAATTGTACCAGCTGTCTGCTCCTCACTCTTGAGAGTCGCAAAGTGGTTGCTCAGATTATTTTCTTTTCTTTCTTTTATTTTGAAGAATATTTTTTTTATTTGAGAGAGAGCAAAAAAGAGACCATAGGCTGAGGGAGGAGCAGAGGGAGAGGGAGAAGCAGACTCCCTGCTGAGCCCCCCAACGGCAGGGCTCATCCCAGGACCCTGGGATCAGAACTTGAGCCAAAGGCAGACACTTAACTGACTGAGCCACTCAGGCGCCCCCCAAATCATTTTCTGTAAGGCTTTATTGCCTCACAGAATCCCAGTAGCGAAAGCATGCTCGTATTTAACCTTGAGGGAAATAATTTTTTTATTTTTTATTTATTTTTTAAAAAAAGATTTATGTATTTATGTATTTATTTATTTATGATAGACAGAGGGGGGCGGGAGAGAAAGAGAGAGAGGCAGAGACACAGGAGGAGGGAGAAGCAGGCTCCATGCAGGTAGCCCAACGCGGGACTCGATCCCGGGACTCCAGGATCACGCCCTGGGCCAAAGGCTGGTGCCAAACCACTGAGCCATCCAGGGATCCCTGAAAATAATTTTTTTAAGTAGAATTTTGCTTATGAGATGTCCTTGGGATATACTGTAGAATTTTCTTAAGTTACTGGTATTCTTAATTCTGTCTTTCTCATAGAAGTTGTATGTAAAGATAATTGTTAATTATAGGATTCTTGTTACTGAGATTTTGCTGAGCTGTTTTAATGAGTGAATTCCTAATAAAATGATTCTTAAACTTTCTTTTTCAGATTTTGTTATGGATGTCAGGGGGAATTGAAAGACCAGCATGTAAGTTCATGTGTTTTCTAAGTATTAAATAATTGTGTTTTTTTAAAGATTTTATTTATTTCTTCAGGAGAGAGACAGAGAGAGGCAGAGACCCAGACAGAGGGAGAGGCAGGCTCCCTGCAGGGAGCTTGATGCAGGACTTGATCCCAGGACCCCGGGGTCACGCCCAGAGCCAAAGGCAGATGCTCAACCACTGAGCCACCCAGGCCTCCCTAAATATTAAACATTGTACAAGAAATATTGAGGAAATAGCATTAGAAGTTTTTGGTGCATTATTGAAAACCAGGCTCCTATCAGGTTATTCCTCGGAAGTATGATAACAGTAGGGAAAGATAAAATGGGAGCAAAATGGTTTCAGTAGTCAGCTTTATAGTTCTGCATTTTAATTTTTCTATAACAGTATTTTAGTACTTTAAACTGTCTTTTGTCTACAGGCTAAATGGTATTTAGTTTGAAATTAAAAGCTTGTTCTCCATATTGTGTTTTAGACTCTGTCACAATTCATTTTTTTTTTTTAATTTTATTTATTATTTATGATAGTCACACGGAGAGAGAGAGAGAGGCAGAGACACAGGCAGAGGGAGAAGCAGGCTCCATGCACCGGGAGCCCGACGTGGGATTCGATCCCGGGTCTCCAGGATCGCGCCCTGGGCCAAAGGCAGGCGCCAAACCACTGCGCCACCCAGGGATCCCTGTCACAATTCATTTTTAAGTTAATATTTAAGGTAGCTACTACAGACCAAAGGCTGTTCCCTCCCAATGTGCCAGTGAGAATATTTTTTAAATTTTTGAAGGGGACCAATTTGAATGTATACACTTATGTAAAGATGCAATTTAGACCACTATCTAGCTTTAAATTCTTATTAATTTAGTTAGGTATCCATATTTAAAACTATACTTTGTGCACTGTATAAAATATCGGTTGGAAGGATCGCTTGCTTGGTCTACTCTCACATTTCATAGAACAATTTTAGTAAGTTTCACATGCCCCTTTGACATCAGTAGCTTTATCCTGACTAGAGCCACCTTTGACTCATTTGACATTTCTTAAGAACACATTGTCTTTACTTCTGTGCTTTTTGAGATGTAATAATTTTTTAATCTCTGTATGATGCTGCCTTGGAAATTTCACCCCAAGGCACAGTATCCAAATATGTAATATTGATAAAATAATGGGTTTTTTCTTTTTGCCTTATATGTGTCTTTTTCCATATTCTTTAATTGTTAAATAAAAGGAGAACATAACTTGTGCAGTTGTGAGGTCCTCTGTTTTTTTTTTTTTTAAAGATTTTATTTATTTATTCATGAGAGATCCAAAGAGAGAGAGAGACAGGCAGAGGGAGAAGCGGCTCCATGTGGTGACCCCAATGCAGGACTTGATCCCAAGTCCCTGGGATCACAACCCAAGCCAAAGGCAGATGCTCAACACACTGAGCCACTCAGGCTTCCTTGTGCTTTTCTTTTTAATCAAATCAGAGAAATGACGTAAGCATTTGAAGTTAGCACTAGGGCAGCCCCGGTGGCGCAGCGGTTTAGCGCCGCCTGCAGTCCAGGGCGTTATCTGGAGACCCTGGATCGAGTCCCACGTCAGGCTCTCTGCATGGAGCCTGCTTCTCCCTCTGCCTGTGTCTCTGCCTCTCTCTCTGCATCTCTATGAATAAATAAATTAAATCTTTATAAAAAAAGAAATAGCACTAATTTCAAGCTCATGTATCTTCCTCAGATAGTTAATTAAAATGAAGTAATTGAAAATACCTTACAATACAAGAGACTTTAAGGAGTCAAAAACAAGGTAATTTTCTCATTTGTAAGGAATAGCGTTTTTGGGGGGAAAAATAATCATCTTAGATTTGAGAACAAATAGTACATTGGAAGTAATTAGGTAGATGCGTGGGGAAAATTGATAGAGAAAAGAACAAAGCAATTTGAATGTCTTCTAGCTGTGTGGTACTTAACTTTTGGAAACTCCTTTTTAAATTTTCTTTTCTGTTTTTCACTGCAGGTCTATGTTTGTGCCGTGTGCCAAAATGTTTTCTGTGTGGACTGTGATGTTTTTGTTCACGACTCTCTCCACTGCTGTCCTGGCTGTATTCATAAGATTCCAACATCTTCAGGTATTTGATTCCAGCAATTAGTAGACAGTGGATGCAATAAAAGGACATTTGCAACTGTAAATAAAATGAGTCTTCAGAAGAAGCTCCAATTAAAAATATGAAGATGGAAAATCTGATTTAAGAAGCTGTTTGGTAAGAAGACTTAGGATTGGGGTGCCTAGCTGGGTCCTTCATCAGAGCATAAGACTCTTGATCTCAGGGTTATGAGTTTGAGCCCCTTGTTGGATTACTAAAATAAACTTTTAAAGAGGGGAGGGGCGGGGGGAAAACAAAGAAAATGTGGGATTTTATTAAATTTTAAAATTTGTGTCCTTCACAGAAATGCCCAGAATACAATAGTACTTCACTTTTAATTTGGTTTTCTGTTGTTTTGAGTTATAATGTTTTCAAAGTCATTATACATTATTGTTTTTAAGTTACTTGTAATAATTAAATTGGTACGTTAATTTCATTGCTTTATAATTAAATACAGAATTATTTATTTTTCTTCAATTTTAGTGTAAAAGGAAAATTAACTAAGTTCATAGGAGATGAAAATTAAGCAATAATTAGGCAATTATTACTGTTCCACCCACCTTAGGGGTCTCTGAGCTTAACTAAAGAATCATAATATACATCTCGTGCATCTACGACTATTTCATAGCTGTGACCAAAAGGGGTCTTTTTAGGTCTAAACATTCAGTCACAAGATGACCGCGGCCGCACATGGCACCAGTATACTGCAGGGGATATTGAAGAGGAGCCGCGGGTGGCCGGGAGGGCAGCATGGAGCAGTGCTCCTCAGCCGCAGCCCTGGAGCAGTCACCCGGCTGCAGTTCAGGTGCCAGGTGACGGGTCCTTCACAGGCCGCCAGGGCCACTGTCTATTGCATGAAGTCCCTGAGTACAACTTCCAGGGGCCCTACAGGGGACGTGTCTGTTTTGAGAGACCCCCCCCCCCCTCAGAAGAGCCCCAAGCATGATGTTCCCAGCAGGTATTTATGGTACATCCAGCCCAGATACACTTTAGTAGCCAGGAGTCATTTTACCACAGTTAAGTTGCCCGGAACCTAGGTGACACTCCTGTGTCCTTCCTCAGTTACCATGAGGGCTTAACTGAAGGGGACACTGGCAGTGAAGGAAAAGGTCTTGTTAACCCTTCCCTTCCCTGAGGTAGGCCTCTTGCATCCTCTGTGATGACTGGTTAAGTATTTTACGTAATGGAGCGTATCTATTACCACCGTGTTGTGGATTTGCCATCTGACCCTGGCCTACCTCTTCCTTCAGGCTAACAAAGTCAGAGTCGTGGTGTCTGTCTCCAGTAGCGTCACTAAGGCTCATAACCAGGGGCCATTTAACTTAATCCCCCTCAATTTTGCCACTGTTTTCACCAGAAAAACTTAGATGAGGATGTATGATAAGGTCCCTGTTTTGGGTTCAATTATAGGCAGAAATCTCTCCAGGGTATATCCCGTTGAGAGTACTTAGGTTTCCATAGCAAAGGTCTATTTTTTTTTAAGATTTTATTTATTTATTAATGAGAGACACAGAGAGAGAAAGAGGCAGAGACACAGGCAGAGGGAGAAGCAGGCTCCATGCAGGGAGCCCGACGGGGGACTCGATCCGGGGTCTCCAGGATCATGCCCTGGGCCCAAGGCGGCGCTAAACCGCTGAGCCACCTGGGCTGCCCAGGTGTATGTATTTTAAATCTACAAACTTTACTCTAGATTGAGTTTCTTTTTTTTTTTCTTTTTTTTTTTATTTATGATAGTCACAGAGAGAGAGAGAGAGAGGCAGAGACATAGGCAGAGGGAGAAGCAGGCTCCATGCACCGGGAGCCTGATGTGGGATTCGATCCTGGGTCTCCAGGATCGCGCCCTGGGCCAAAGGCAGGCGCCAAACCGCTGCGCCACCCAGGGATCCCTAGATTGAGTTTCACTATGATGTTTATAATTTTATAAATAACAATTCTTAGTGAAGAACATTGTCAGAAAAGACACCGTGTAGGGCACTCGGGTGGCTCAGCGGTTGAGCATCTGCCTTCAGCCCAGGGCGTGACCCCGGGGTCCCCGGCGAGTCCCACATTGGGCTCCCTGCAGGGAGCCTGCTTCTCCCTCTACCTGAGTCTCTGCCTCTCTCTGTGTCTCTCATGAATAAATAAATCTTTAAAAAAACAAATCAAAACAATGGAACCCTACCCTAGTGTGTATTCACAGATCCTGAACTGAGCCCAGACATACCCATTCTCAGTTGCAGGTGCATGCCCGCACGCACAGAGATGTAATGTGGCCAAATGAAAGTAAGAGATCCCTCTCCCATGAGTCCTCCTCTCAGCCTGGACCTAATGCTCTTTATGTGGAAGCAGCTTACAGCTTGAGGTAACCAGGTAACTGCTGGCTTCCCTCCTCCTGTTCTGTCGGCAGAGGTTCGCAGGGGCTTGTAGGAGATGCCTTCAACGAGACCACCTGATTTAGAAGAATGGCCCTGAGCGGTCACCTCTCGCAAAGTTGCATCTATTAGAGACACCGCCTCCGTCCCTTCTCTAAAGGGGACATTGTAGAGAAAGTACTGGCTTGTTTAGGATGAAGGAACAGCCGTGGTGATCTGAGACTGTTGGTTCTGGTCGTTGTTTTCCCCCTCGGAACTTCACAATATACAATAGTGAAGGCGACAAACATTAGAGCTCCTCCTGCAGGGTGTGGCTTTCTCAGCTCAGCTATTGAATTCAGGAAGATTCCTTAATGCTTAGCATTCATTATGAAAAGTAGATTTATTTTAAGGACTTTTTAAACACCTACCTTTGGGATCCCTGGGTGGCGCAGCGGTTTAGGCCTGCCTTCGGCCCAGGGCGTGATCCTGGAGACCCGGGATCGAGTCCCACATCGGGCTCCCTACATGGAGTCTGCTTCTCTTTCTACCTGTGTCTCTGCCTCTCTCTGTGTCTCTCATGAATAAATAAATAAAATCTTTAAAATAAATAAATAATAAACACATACCTTTTACTTCATATTCTTTTCTTTATTTGGCCTGACAGTCATCATCCTTTAATTGAAGCATTGTAGTCCTTTTGTGTTTAATACGCCTGCTGATATATTTGGCTTTACGTCAACCATCTTACTCTGTGCTATTTGTTTCAACTATTTCTTCTAACCCTCCTTTTTTTTTTTTTTTTTTGTATTGACAGTCTTCCACCATTTTATGTCTTTCCTTATGTAGTTTGGAAATTGTATGCTCTATTTTTATTCTTTTATCCTAAACTGTATAACACACAGCATCACTTCCCTAGGTCCTCTAGAAAGTAGAACCTGAGACAGAAATGGACATATTGGGAGGTGCTGGTCCAGGGACGTGAGTGTAGGGAAGTCAGTCAGGTCCTGATGTCATGTGACCCAGCATCGCCAGACCTGGTCCCGAGCTGTGAAGTCCTAGGTGTCCCCCAGCTTGCAGCGTGGAGTCAGAGTGCGGGACTTCTCAGGAGGTTTATAAAGAGAAACTGACCCTCTGAGCGGTCCTTTGAAGGGAAGAAGGAGGGCCGTGTGATTTCCTAACGTCTTCATCGCGCCTTACCCATTGGCCGAGGCCTGCCACACACAGCTGGGCCATTGTCGTCCGGCAGCTGCTCAGAAAGCCAGAGCTCGGGATCCCTGGGTGGCGCAGCGGTTTAGCGCCTGCTTTTGGCCCAGGGCGCAATCCTGGAGACCCGGGATCGAGTCCCGCGTCGGGCTCCCTGCATGGAGCCTGCTTCTCCCTCTGCCTGTGTCTCTGTCTCTCTCTCTCTGTGTGCCTATCATGAATAAATAAATAAAATCTTTAAAAAGAAAAAAAAAGAAAAAGCCAGAGCTCATGCCCAGGGGTGTGGCTTGGCAGCTGACTCTGGACGGTGGAGAGACAGCCGGGACACATAGGCGGGGTGTACTTCGATGGGGAGGCGCGCAAGGGCTGGGAAAGAAGTAAGCAGCCACCAGAATGTGAGGAGGCACCAGAAATTTGTGTTCTGGGGTACCTGGGTGTCTCAGTCAGGTAAGCATCCGACTCTTGATTTCGGCTCAGACCATGATCCTCAGGGTTTTGGGATCGAGCCGCGCGTCAAGTTCTATGCTCAGTACAAAGTCTGCTTCAGATCATCTTTCCTTGTCCCTCCGCTTGCTCGCTCGCTCACTTTCTCACACACACACAAAAAAATGTATGTCTGATACGTATAACATCAAGACTCCAAAGTTGATATATTCCCCCTCCCCTCCCCCAGGTAATACACCAAACCTCATTTACCTTTCTCCTTATTTCTGTATTATTGTTACTGTATATATAATGCTTTCCTTTGTTATTTGTATTATTACTTGTGTTAATCAATGAGTGTTTATTAAAATCTCACACATAGGGCAGCCCGGGTGGCTCAGCGGTTTGGTGCCGCCTTCAGTCCAGGGTGTGATCCTGGAGATCTGGGATCGAGTCCCATGTTGGGCTCCCTGCATGGAGCCTGCTTCTCCCTCTGCCTGTGTCTCTGCCTCTGTCTCTCATGAATAAATAAATAAAATCTTTAAAAAAAATAAAATCTCACACATAGGCAGCTCTTTGTGTCCATGGGTCCTGTCCCCATGTTTTAATAAGACCTCCTTTTTGCATCCCCCCCAGGACATATTTACATATTTGAAAAAACATATTTACCACTTTTGTGGCTTTTCATTTCTTCCTACATCTCAGATTTATTTAGGATCATTTTCCTTCTACCTCAAGTACATCCTTTAGAATATACTAGGTAGTGCTCAGAGTATACCATGTGCTACCTATTAATGTAAGGAAGAAGGAAAAAATAAAATTATATGTTTGTATTAGTGCAAGGAAACACTGGAAGACAATAGAGAAAATCAGTAAACCCAAAAATTGGTTCAACAAACTCAACAAATCTTTAGCTAGATTGACCAAGAAAAAAAAGTCAAATTACTAGGCTCAAGCATGACAAACCTCACGTTGGGCATAGAGATTACTTAAAAAGCAAAGAAACCAAAAACTGTATTTTGGGGCACGTGGCTGGCTCAGTCGGTAGAGCATGTGGCTTGATCTTGGGGTTGTGAGTAGGCTTTTTTGGACAAAAAAGAAAAAGATGTCATCACTCTGGACCTGTTGAAAATAAAGATCGTAGCATGAGTGCTGTGAACAGCTGGGACAACGAGCGACTGTTAATGGGCATACGGCCGCTTTCTGGAACGATGGAAATAATCTAAGACGGTGGTAGCAATGACTGTGCAACTCGGGGAGCCGACTAAAAACTACTGAATTGTACGCTCTGCTAGTCCAGGTGTGTGGTATGTGAAGTTTCTCTCAATAAGGCTCTTAAAAAACAAGATACCCAGGGAGCGCGTAAGGGTGGTTATCTGAGGTGGTGGCATAGAACCGGTGGGTGCAAGGATGAGGGTGAGAATTCTTAAAAATGGTTTTATAGAGTTCAAGTTTTATGAGCCATATAAGCAAATTAGTCAAGAATAATGAAGTGTGTGGCATTCTGGGAAGCCGTAGTGAAGCCAATGAAAAGAATGTAGTTGAAGGGGCCGAATCCTCACGCCAAAGCCCGCGCTCCTGGAATAAGGGAAGAGGCGCCTTTCCACGTTCTCCCCCCACCCCCAGGGGCGCCCTACTGCAGGGGTGACGGGCCCGGTGGAGGCTTTTATGAGCTTTAAATTCTTTATTTCCCCTGAATAAGTTGCTGTTTGAGACCCCTCAGGCCAGGGTCCTGGGAATCCGGCCCAGCCGCGTCGTTACTAATCCTCTACCCTGGCACTCGGCCACCTCCCTGGGGCTCCTGGGCGTTGGGACGCGCCCCGAGAAAGGGCCACAAGCCCTAACCGGGGTCAGTGCACCCTCGGGCCCAGTGGCAGCCCTGTGAAGGGTAATGACGTGGCGGCGCTGAGAATGGCCGGGAGGAGCTGGGAGGCGGCCGGGAGGTCCCCTCAGGGTCCCCCAAAGGCACCGGGCGCCGGGGTCCGGCTGAGGCAATGCCGCGGGCCTAACGGGGGCGGCGGGGACGCTGAGCCAGGAGGCCGAGAGGCTCGCGGGGTCCTGTGTGCCTCGGGGATTCTGTAGGTGCGCGTGGGTCACCCACGGGGTTTTTAGGGGAAGTGACAGTACTCAGCCCAGGCCTTTCTCGTCTGGGAACAGAGTTCCCCTCGTGCCATATATTTTGATGCTGAAACTGGGTTTTTAAATGAGTTCTAGGGGTTCCCGGGTGGCTCGGTTAAGTGCCCAGCTCTTGGTTTCGGCTCAGGTCATGACCTCAGGATTGTGGGGTCTGCTTGAGATTCTCCTCCTGGGGGTGCTGGGTGGGGTATGCAGCTGCCCTCGGCTCAGGTCAGGGTCCCGGGGTCCCGGCACCACCCGCATCGGTGCCCTGCTCAGCGGGGAGCCCGCTTCTCCTTCTGCCTCTGCTCTTCCCTGTGCTCCCGCCCGTGCTCTCTCGCTCGTGCTCTCACGAGTGAGAACTCGTTCACTCTCAAATAAAATCTTGTAAGAAGGGGATCCCTGGGTGGCTCAGCGGTTTCACGCCTGCCATTGGCCCAGGGCACAGTCCTGGAGTCCCGGGATCGAGTCCTGCGTCGGGCTCCCTGCATGGAGCCTGCTTCTCCCTCTGCCTCTCTCTCTCTCTCTCCCCCCGTCTATCATAAATAAATAAATCTTAAAAAAAAAAAATCTTGTAAACGAAACAAAGGTTTTGCCTCTGCCCCTCCCCCCACCACGCTCACACACTCTCTCTCTGAAAATAAAATCCTAAATGAGTTCTAAGTGTCAAATAAGACACTGTATGACAACTATACTAGAATTAAAATAACTTTAAAAAGCCTGGAACTCATTAGGGAGGCCCGTTCTGGGCCGTCACAGACCTGCATCGGCCCCTGGGCTCGGGCCGCAGGTGGCATCTCTGCAGGTCCTCCGGGGACTGTGATCGACGCCGAGGTAGGAAGACCGCTGCCCCTCGTCGTGTAGCAGACGTGCCCAGAATTTAAAAGCAGGTTTTAGGGGATCCCTGGGTGGCTCAGCACCTTAGACCTGCCTCCGGCCTGGGGCGGGATCCTAATGTTCAGCGGATACAAGTATGTCCTTATAATAGACAAGAAGGTTCACAATCACATGTTAAAAACGGACCAGAAGGAATCGTGTGTCATCAGTAAATATGTAGAAGGTAGAATTTTACATTTAAAAGGATCCAATCCGGGCTGCCTGGGGGCGCAGCGGTTGAGCAAGCGTCTCCCTTCCGCCCAGGGCGTGACCCCGGGTCCCGGGACCCTTCCCCGAAGGGAGCCTGCTTCTCCCTCTGCCTGTGTCTCTGCCTCTCTCTCCCATGAATAAATAAAATCTTGAAAAATAAAAATAAATAAACGAAGTTACATGCGTGTGACTTGAACCTACCAGGCGCCTAACTTAGTGGGGAACAGACCGGGAGGCCAACGTCCACCCGGGACAAGCCCGCCCTGTTTCACGAACATCTCAGGAAGTGAGTTCAAGTCCCCTGCAAAGACGGAGCCGGTAGCTGAAGGATGTGGGGCATCCTGGAGTGTGACACGGTCACCGCCGGAGTCTGGGGCGTGGATGTCCACACTGGCCCCTCCAAGGCAGTTGAAACACTTCATTCACTGTATTTTTTTCCCAAGAGAAGGATCAACTGGGCCCGGGGCCAGCCCGTCGCAGGTCCCTGGGGCCTGGGCGGTCAGCTGTGGGCGCCGCTGGCTCGCTGGCCCGGGGTCCGCAGGGCTCCTGCCCCACTTGGGTGGTGCGGGCGCCAGGCCTAGCCCCAATGGGCCCTCCCGGCTGCGCTCCCCCCCCCGCCACCCCCTACCTCTGTCCTCAGGGCCCAAGGGGCTCGTGGGGTAGGTGTCTGGAGCCCAGGAGCCTGGGGAGCAGGTGCCGCAGGTGACAGATGGCCATGCGGGCAGGGGCCTGCAGCGGACACCGGGCCCGCCAGCTGGTGGCACCTGCGGGGATGGGTGCTGCCCCCGCAGGGAGGCTGAGACAATGAGCCCAAGGCTACCGCACTAGACCCGGTGTTAATTTTTTTTTTTTTTTAATTTCTTCATGAGAGACACACAGAGAGAGGCAGAGACCCAGGCAGAGGGAGAGGCAGGCTCTGTGCAGGGAGCCTGATGTGGGACTCGATCCCGGGTCTCCAGGATCAGGCCCTGGGCCGAAGGCAGGCGCCAAACCGCTGCGCCACCCAGGGATCCCTAATATTATTATTATTATTAAAGATTTTACGTATTTATTCCTGAGAGAGACAGAGCGAGGCCGAGCCCCAGGCAGAGGGAGCAGCAGGCGCCCCGCGGGCCCCGACGCGGGACTCGAACCCGGGACCCGGGTCACGGCCTGGGCCCCGCGCGGGCAGCCCAGGAGCCCCGAAGACTTTTGGTGGATCGATTTCTCCCCCGACTCCTCAGTCGTTCTCGTTCTCGTTCTCGAGGCGCGGGTCCTGGAAGCGCCCGGCCCGGTGGGCGGAGGTGCCCGGCGGCCCCTCGGTCCCCGCCCCGGGCTCGGTCGTGCACCGGCTCCACCGGCTCCGCGCGGGAAGGGGCGTGGCGGGGCGGGTCCCCGCGGGTCAGGGGGGCGCTGGTTCCGCGGGCGCCGACGCCACCCTGTCCCGGGCCGCCGCGCAGCTTTCGGGAAGCCCCGGACCCGCCGGGCCGCGCTCCGGGCACGCGGGGGGGGGGGGGGGCGGGGGGCGCTTTCACACCTCGCCCCGCTCCTCCTCCTCCTCCTCCTTCCTCCGTTTTAGAAACCAGTGTCCTCTGGGAGTGGAAAGGAAGGGGGAGGGGAGAGGGAGCGAGAAGGGAGGGGGGCAGGGGAGAAGGGAGGGGGGCCACGAGCCGCTCGCGATGCTCTAGTGCCGGGGCGTCGGCGTCGGGGTGTCAGACTGGACGCCACCTCCTGCTCGCCCTCCCCGTCCTCCTCATCCTGCCCCGCCCTCCCCCGCCCTCCTCCCCCGCCCCCCCTCTGCACGGCTGGGCCCTGCCTGCGCTCGGCCTTCCTGGGGCTCGTGTCTCCGCGCCTCTCCCGCCGCGCCGTGACCTTGGGCGGAGGGCAGGGTGACCTTGGGCGGAGGGCAGGGTGCGCGGGAGGCGGGGAGGCGGGGCGGGGGGGCCGCGGGGGGCCGCTCCCCTCCCCGGCCCTGGGCGCCCCGCGGCCCCTGCAGGGTTCTCCGCAAAGCAGGGGGAGGCGGGCGCGGGGGCGAGGGCGCGCGCTGGGCCCAGGGCGGCGGGGCCGGATCGAGTCCGTCGGCTCCCCGCGGGCGCCTCTGCTCCCTCTGCCTGGGCCCCGCCCCTCTCTGCGTCTCATGAATTAAAGAAAATGTATAAACTACCCTTGTCGCTGCTTCTACAAACGATGGACAAAGTGCGTCTCCCCGCACACCTACCGGGCGCCGCACTCCCAAGAGCATAAGGTGGCTCGAAGGTAAGGCCTGGGGAGAGCGCCCCGCCCCGGTGCCTCGGAAGCCTGTGGGCGGCCCCAAGCACGCGGCCGGGACACCCGGTGGCCAGGCCCCCCCACCCCCCCACCCCGGACACCCCGACTGACCCGGGCCTCCAGAGGAGGTGGCCGACGGGCAGCAGCGGATCACCCAGGTCCTTCGCATGATGACCACAGAAGGGTCACAGCCCACCCGTGGTGGAACTGGGCCTGACGTCCCTCGGCTGCCCAGACCACTTGTTACTCTACCACCACTCAGAAGGAGCCTTAGTTTTGAACTAGAGTTTATCTTTTAAAAATTTTAAATAAAATTTTAAATTACAGTGTTTAATTTTTTATATATATATTTAAAGATTTTATTTATTCATGAGAGACCCAGAGAGAGAAGCACAGACCCAGGCAGACGGAGAAGCAGGCTCCCTGCAGGAGGCCCGACATGGGACTCAATCCCGGGACCCCAGGGTCACGCCCTGAGCCCAAGGCAGCCACTGAGCCCTCCGGTGCCCCTCAACTTCCATTTGTAGGGAGTTCTGTTGTTTTGTTCAATAGCTGAAATACAAGTATCCCACTTCTCACAAGCCTTCATCCTCATCAGTCCTACAGAGGCCTCCATCACCACCTGTTTCTCTAACCTGTAGACCCCTGAGGTGCCAGTGGCCTAGTGGGTGAAGCAGCCGACTCTTGACTTCAGCTCAGGTCATGACCTGAGGTTGCAGGGAGCACTGAGCCAGGCTGCACCCCAAGCAGGGAGTCTGCTCCCCCCGACTCTCCCACAGCTTGTGTGCACTCACTGTCTCACTCTAAAATAAATACCTCTTAAAAAAAAAAAATAAATAAAATAAAATAAAATAAATACCTCTTAGAAGATCCAGGGAGGGGATCCCTGGGTGGCTCAGCGGTTTAGCGCCTGCCTTTGGCCCAGGGTGCGATCCTGGAGACCTGGGATTGGGTCCCACATCAGGCTCCCTGCATGGAGCCTGCTTCTCCCTCCTCCTGTGTGTCTCTGCCTCTCTCTCTCTCTATCATGAATAAATAAATACAAATAAATCTTAAAAAAAAAAAAAAAAAGAAGAAGAAGAAGATCCAGGGAGGGTTTTCACTTTTACAAAGAAAGGAACAAAGATTGCCCAGCCTGCGTACCGCAGCAAGTCCTCGCGGGGCCGCCCAAGCTGAGAGGGGCCCCATGCGGAGTCCCCTTGGGCCGTCAGTGGGCGTCTGCCCCCCACCCCCCCATCTGTTCTGCACTCTCGGTAGCAGGAGGTGATCCGAGCAGCCTCACAGAGGTCGTCTCTGGGGTCTGAGGAAGCTCAGAAAGTTTTCCATGTCGATCATTTGCTTCTTTGCTTTCTGCTGTTTTGGTTTATGAAAATGGGCCTGCTCTACTTTGGAGCAGCACAGGAAACCTGCATATTATTTTTTTTATTATGATTTCTCTGCTTGCCAGTAACTTAGTATAACTGATGTAGGAAAGACGTTGGGGTTTTGATCTGATGGCCAAGAAAGAATTCCTGAGACGTCTTTGATGCAAAAGGCTGTTTTGCTGTTGTTGTTTTTTAAAGATTTTATTTATTTATTCATGACAGAGAGAGAGAGAGAGGCAGAGACCCAGGCAGGGGAGCAGCAGGCTCCCCGCTGACGGCCCCTGGCAGCCTTTAGCCCGCAACGGACCGGGGGCCGGAACCTCCGCGATGTCCCTGCCGGCCACAGGACCGTGTGCTCTGCTCCTCCTCTCTGGTCCCGTCTGCACGGTGACATTCAGGACAGAACGGGGTGTCGTCTGATGGCGAGCAGGGACCCCGGGGACAGTGACCGCCCCAGGCTGACGGGGCAGCTTGGAGCTGAGGGGAGAAACACACGGCGACTCCTGGAGGCCGGGGCTCAGCAGCACCCGAGCGGCCTCAGTTTACAGAATGTGCCGTGGTTTGCAAGAAATAGGCGATCTTCCCGGGTCCCGACTTCTGGGGGCAACTCCCTACGGTCGTGCTGTTAAGGCTCCTCCAGAGGGAAGGACGGCTCAGCTGCGGGAGGCAAGGCCTCGGACCGGGCCCCGACTCCCCGGCCATCTGCCCACCTCGGGCCCTGCCACTCAACAATCTTCGGCCGTGAGTTCAGGCCTCACCCCACCAAGCGCCACCCCCTGTACCCCCCAGTCTCGCCCACCTAGGCCCCTCCGGGAGCCCGGGGGGATCAGAGGAGCCCGTTCAGGCGGTGGTGCCGGCTTTGCCAACACGGGCTGCTAGAAAGATCTCGGGCGGAGGAGCTGCCAGCAGCTGGGCGGGAGGGGCGGTGCTCGCTCCTTGGGTCTCACCAGGACCCCCAGTGACCAAGCTTTCCAGGTGCCTGCTGGGGCGACAGGTCTCTACAGAGCCCAGATCTACTACTGCAGGGAAGGTGGTGAAGGGGGCATTTGGACATGAAAAGCAACCACCTGATAAAACTAATACTTACTAAATAATTCAGACTTAAAGCAAAAAGAACCTAGAATTTTAAGCTTGACTGATGGGGTATACGCAAGCGCATGTTACAGCAAACTTCTCACATATGATCTACAAGACGGGTAGTGGCTGGTTTCCAGGAGGGGGCCAGGAGGCCGCGGATAGGAAGGGCAGGTTTGACTCCTCTTTCTCTTGCAGATCTTAAAAGTGGTATTTTAAAAACAAATAGAAAAAAAAAAAAACAACAAATGTCAATAATCTCTCTAAAGCTTCCGACGAGGGCTTCTAGGGTAAGACAGGGCAGCAAAGTATGGCCTGAGCCTGTGCAGTCTGCGCTACGACTCTTTTTTTACATTTTTACATTTTTACATTCAAAAATAGGTGACAGAGACTATCCTAGATAACCTGCAAAGCTAAAATAACTCCGGCCCTTTACAAACAATGGAATACGGCCATGACAAAGTATTTTTATTTTATTTATTTATTTATTTATTTATTTATTTATTTATTTATTTTTTTAAAGAAACCAACCCCATCAACATCTTTTTTTTTTTTTTTTTTCATTTATTTATGATAGTCACACAGAGAGAGAGAGGCAGAGACATAGGCAGAGGGAGAGGCAGGCTCCATGCACCGGGAACCTGACGTGGGATTTGATCCCGGGTCTCCAGGATCACGCCCTGGGCCAAAGGCAGGTGCTAAACCGCTGTGCCACCCAAGGATCCCGACAAAGTATTTTTAGACTAGAAGAGTACTGGGCCCTTTTATTCTAGTCCACATTGTTTCCACAGGACACCCAGGCCATCCCTCCGTGCCCTGGCGCTCAGCCTGACGTTTCTAAACTTCTCCCTTTCTGATCACATCTTCCAATCCTCTCCAACTCCCTAACCTTGCATGGTACCCACGTCGAAACATCTCCTACGATCCTCAACCTCTTATCCAAACGATACCTACAATTTCTCATTCTAACTCCATATTTTTCAAATTTTTACCATGACTTTCATTTCTTTTTATTTTTATTTATTTATTTTTTAAGATTTTATTTACTTATTCATAGAGACACACAGAGAGAGGCAGAGACCCAGGCAGAGGGAGAAGCAGGCTCCATACAGGGAGCCTGACGTGGGACTCGATCCCGGGTCTCCAAGATCACACCCTGGACTGCAGGCGGCGCTAAACCGCTGCACCACCAGGGCTGCCCTCATTTATTTTTTTTAAGATTGATTGATTTATGACACACAGAGAGAGAGGCAGAGATACAGACAGAGGGAGAAACAGGCTCCATGTAGGGAGCCCGACGCGGGACTTGATCCCGGGTCTCCAGGACCAGGCCCCGGGCTGAAGGGGGCGCTAAACCGCTAAACCAGCCGGGCTGCCCTACCATGACTTTCTTTTCTTTTCTTTTTTAAAATTTATTTATTTATTCATAGAGACACACACACAGAGAGAGAGGCAGAGACACAGGCAGAGGGAGAAGCAGGCTCCATGCAGGGAGCCCGACACGGGACTCAATCCCGGGTCTCCAGGATCACACCCGGGGCTGCAGGCGGCGCCAAACCGCTGCACCATCGGGGCTGCCCCCTACCATGACTTCCAGTAAGAAATTTCATCTAAACAACTGACACATTCATAAACATGTATACAAATGGACCAAAGTTCACAAAAACTCTAAATGTTGTAAATGATTTTACTAAAACCAAAATATAACCAATTCAGGAAAACAAAATTTCTTGAGAGGGATGCCTGGGTGGCTCACTGGGTTAAGCATCTTGGGGTCCCTGGATGAGTCCCACATCGGGCTCCCCACAGAGAGCCTGCTTCTCCCTCTGCCTGTGTCTCTGCCTCTCTGTGTCTCTCATGAATAAATAAAATAAAATAAAAATCTTTGAGAGAGTTGTTCGTATGGGGCTATATTCAGTTGCTCTTACGTTCTCTCCCACAAGGCTTTTCCCTTCATTCCACCTAAGCAGCTCTCAGGAGGGTTACCGATGAGCTCGACATCGCTCAATTCAATAAACACTTCTCGCTCCTCATCCATTACTTGTTAACAACAGTTGACCCAGTAGATGTGGCCCATCACTCCCTCCTCAAATGCTTCATTTGGCTTCCCGGGGACCCTTTCTGGTTTTCTCCTAACCACCGAGACTTCCTTCAGTCTCCTTTACTGCTTTTTCTCATGTCTGACCTCTGAACGCTAGGGGTATTCCAGAGTTCTCTGACATCTCTACGTAAATACCCTGCTTGGGAATCCCTGGGTGGCTCAGCGGTTTAGCGCCTGCCTTCGGCCCAGGGCATGATCCTGGAGTCCCGGGATCGAGTCCCACATCAGGCTCCCTGCATGGAGCCTGCTTCTCCCTCTGCCTGTGTCTCTGCCTCTCTCTCTCTCTCTCTCTCTCTCTCTCTGTGTCTTTCATGAATGAATAAATAAATAAATAAAATCTTAAAAAAAAAGAAAAGAAATACCCTGCTTGGAGATGTGGTCCTGATGAACAGCTTGAAATTCCAAGTCTATGCTAACTTAACTTCTACATTTTCATTTCTAGCCCAGTTCTCTCCTCTGAAATCTTTTATTTTTATTTTTTATTTTTTGGAGTTCAATTTGCCAACATATAGCATAACACCCAGTGCTCATCTCAAGTGCCCCCCTCAGTGCCCATCACCCAGTCACCCCAGCCCCCCGCCTACCTCCCCTTCCACTACCCCTTGTTCGTTTCCTAGAGTTATCTCCTCTGAAATCTTGAGTCATATCTAACTTCTTGTATTATGAGTTTCGACTCAGATTTTACCTGTCTAAACCCAGCTCCTATCCTTCCTTTCCCACAAGTACCCTTTATGCCAACTTCTCTATTAAATTCCACCTTTGTTCTTCCACTTGTTGAGGCCCCAAACCTAGGGAGTCATCCTTGATTTCTCTTGCTTCTTCCTATGTCATCTACTGGCAAAGGCTGAGCTCTACTTAAAAAATACACTCAGATCCAACCACTACTAAACACTAACCAGTCAGCCTGCTGCCTCTCTTGATACTTATGGTCTATTTTCAACACGTAGTAGTCATAAGACATTTTAAAATAAATCAGATCATGCTATACTTTTGGTTCAAAACTTTCCAATGGGGACACCTGAGTGGCTCACTGGTTTAGCGTTTGCCTTCAGCTCAGGGTGTGATCCCAGGATCCAGGATCAAGTCCTGCATCGGGCTCCCTGCAGGGAGCCTGCTTTCCCTCTACCTGTGTCTCTGCATCTCTCCTCCCTGTGTCTCTCATGAATAAATACATCTAAAAACAAAACAAAACTTTCCAATGGATCTCAGATGAATATAAACACAAAAGACCTTACAATGGCATACATGTGACCTGACCCCTAGTTACCTCCCGTAATTCCAACACTTTAATCTCTCCTCCTCGCTCACTTCCATTCCAGCCACACTGGTTTCGCCATTCCCTGAACATGCCAAACTCACCCTTAGGGCCTTTGTACTTGTTTCCTTTGACAGAGAGGTGCTCTCTCTACTTATGTGAATGGCTCTCATTTCCTTCACATCCCTGCTCAGATGTTACCTCAGCTTCCCTGGCCATTCTTTTTTATGAATTTATTATTATTTTGGATTTTATTTATTTATTCATGAGACACACACACACACACACAGAGGCAGAGACACAGGCAGAGGGAGAAGCAGGCTCCATGCAGGGAACCCGACATGGGACTCGATCCTGCAGCTCCAGGATCAGGCCCTGGGCTGAAGGCAGCGCTAAACCGCTGAGCCACCCGGGCTGCCCTTTTAAAAAAAAAATTTTTAAGTAATCTCTACTACCAAAATGGGGCTTGAACTTACAACCCTGAGATGAACAGTCACATACTTTCCTGACATCAGAGTCACATGACCGAGCTTGCCAGGTGCCCCTTGGCCATTCTTTTAAAAGCATCCACATTCCAACTGCACTCTGCCTAACGTCTTTCCCTACTTCATTTTTTTCTATAGCATGTATTACTATCTGGCACCTTATACATTTCACTTGTTTACCAGTGGTCCTGACCGCTGTAAGCAGGAACTTTCATCTTTTTTTTTTTTTTAATTGCTATCTCCAAGCACGTAGAAGAGTACCTAGCACATAAAACTGAGTAAATAATTGCTGAAGTGAATGACTTGCCTGAACCTACAACCACTTTCCAACTGTATTAGGTATTCTAATAGGGCTTCCCTGTAAGAGACTCTTAATCATAAGAAACAAAGTGAGGATCACTGGAGGGGAGGCGGGTGTGTGGATGGGGTAACTGGGTGATGGACATTAAGGAGGGCACATGATGTCATTAGCACTGGGTGTTACTTAAGACTGATGGATCCCTGACCTCTACCTCTGAAACCAGTAATACATTCCATGTTAATTGAATTTAAATACACACACACACACACACACACACACACACACAATAAAAGGGTTTCTAAAAATGTCGGAGAACGCAAGTAAGCTATCCTTGTAACTAAATTTAAGCTGGCACACTTACTTAGGCAATGAAATAAGATTAAAATACTAGGTGTCAAGTAAAATAAAAATCTACTCACCTGTACAACAAGAAAGCTTAAGCTATAAAACACCCCACCCTGTGAAGTTTACTTACCAGGAATTGAATATTTATTTTATTCAACAAATGTGTACTGGGTAGCTACAACTATGTTAGGTACATTTAGTTTGTCTGGGTGAAACTTCTGAAGGAAACAGAACTTTTTATATTAACAACTTCTCCCACAGATAAAAAGGCGACAGAGAATCCCAGGCGCACGGATACCAAGCCTCAGACTCAACTGAAGCAACAGGATTCTCTATCCCTCCTGAGACTCTGAACTGATGGAGATACTGTCAAATGGACCATGGATGGAACTGCAAGGCCGTGGCGAAAGCACAAAAGCATGGGCAGCGACGTCAGGCAGGCATGATGACAATCTGACAAGATGACTTCCAAGAAGCAGAAAAGAACTGTGGTCCCCGACTGGCTGGGTCCACCCGGCTTCACATGAGCTTTGTTTCCCAACCTTGGATTATCAACAACATTGCTTTATAATTGCTTATATCTTTACACTATTACCCCCTACCTAAACAAGTTCGAGTAGTTCTCTTCCTACGTTTTTATACAGATTTGTCTCACCAGATATATTCTAAAGAAAAATACTCAGTCAAGGTTAAAAAAATTTATCATTTATTTTAAAGGCATTAATAAAAAGCTTAACACACTTTATACTAGGGAAGTTACAATATACAAATGTGCTGAGTCGAAATTTTCACAGGTTGACTTTTCTGTACTACATGTGACTGAGTTAATTACTCACATTTCCATTACTGAGTTATTTAAACTGATGATTCCCTTGAAACACACAGCTTGTTATTTAAGCATGAGTCGCATACAACATGCAGAAATACAGGTGACTGTGCCACCCAACCAACTCTTCATGAAGAAAAAGATGAAATTTTGTTCACATTGACCGTGGCGCATCAAAATACCATTCTCCTTGGGAGAGAGCTGCACCTGAATCTGGGGGTAAAAAAGATCTAATATAAGTATGCAGTTTCAAAATCTATTTCTTATAAAATCAAAAGAAAAACAGAAAGCAATATACTCATCAAGATAAATAAAACTAGAAGAAAATATGCTAATATAAAGACTTAATGCAATACTAAATTCAATCTTTATGGGATAATTACACAAATTGTGAAATTCATAGAATATGCAAAATTATTCAAAAAAATTTAAGGAACACTGGTTCCTGTCCTAACAGGATTAAACACATTTATATAAAACAATGATCAAAACTATGTATTAAAGGGGATCCTGGGTGGCTCAGTCAGTTAAGTGTCTGCCTTGGCTCAGGTCATGATGATGCCAGAGTCCCAGGATAGAGCTGCGTCCACTTTCTGCTCTGCAGAGAGTCTGCTTTTCCCTCTCAGTCTGCCCTCTCCCACTGCTTTGCCTCTGCTCGCGCTCACTTTCTTGCTTATTCTCTCTTTCAAATAAATAAATAAAATCTTTCGGGGGAAAAAAAAATCATGTATTAAAAACAAAAAAACCAGGGCGCCTGGGTGGCTCAGTTGGTTCAGCATCTGCCTTTGGTTCAGGTCATGATCCTGGGGTCCTGGGATTGAGCCCAGAGTCCGGATCCCTGCTCAGTGGGAAGTATGCTTGTCCCTCTCCCTCTGCTCCTCAACCACCCCATCCTTCCCCTGCCCCCCGCTTATGCTCGCTCTTGCTCTCTCAAATCTTAAAAAAACAAGTGATTACAATACAAACATCATCCAACTATAATACAACTGGTAATTAAACCTAATCACCAAGAAATTAAAATACTACACTTTTCTAGAGTTGAAAACAAAACTCAAAGTTTTAGAGTACGTAGAAAATGGTAACGATTCTATGTAACAGAATCTACAGAATACATCACTGTCCAGAAAAAAATTCATTGTCCTATGATAATCTTTTAATAAATACATAAGAAGGAATCTGTAAATTTATAAGGAAAGCAAAAAGAGGAAATTAATTCCTGGTATATCATCTGGGTCCAATGGGTCCTATCTTAGTTTTTGAGTTTCTGTTTTGAGCAGTTCTAGTAACAATTTGTAAGGACTCATGACTCACTCTTTGTTAGAGGTCTGCCAAAGAACAGAGAAACTTTACTTAGAATAATAAACATAGGGCAGCCCGGGTGGCTCAGCAGTTCAGCGCCGCCTTCAGCCCAGGGTGTGATCCTGGAGACCCGGGATCGAGTCCTGCGTCGGGCTCCCTGCATGGAGCCTGCTTCTCCCTCTGCCTGTGTCTCTGCCTCTCTCTCTCTCATTGTGTCTCTCACGAATAAAAAAATAAAATGTTTAAAAAATTTTTTTTAAAAAAAGAATAGGGATAAAACTCCTATCTTGCAATTATGCTATAATGCTACTGGATTCTTTTATAAATCTAAAATATAGAATTTTAGTGATTTTATCACTTATCTTGAATATTTTATTATTCTTCATCTCTGTATTTATTTTACTGTAGCTCATTGTGGTAGCGAGCCTTTAAGATTGTCCCCAATGATACCTGCCTTCTGGTATGCATGCCCTTGTATACTCCCCTCCAGTTGACAGTGTCATCCTATTCCCGTGACTTCAGTGAGTTGGACTTACTTCTAAAGAATAGAAAAAGGTGGAAGGGACAGGGTGTGATGCAGAAACTGAGTTATTAAAGTGGGTGTGGGGAAGCCTGAGTAACTCAGCAGTTGAGCATTTGCCTTCAGTTCAGAGCATGATCCTGAAGTCTGGGGATCGAGTCCCGCATCGGACTCCCTGCATGTGGCCTGCTTCTCCCTCTGCCTGTGTCTCTGCCTCTCTGTGTCTCTCGTTAGTAAATAAATAAAATATTTTTAAAAAAATTTATAAAGTGGGTGTGGTGTTGCTCACTCTTTATCGGGTCACTCACTCTGGGGAATCCCGCTGCCATGATGTGACTCTCAGGCTGAGTATGGAAAGCCCCAAGAAGCTAGGGTACTCAGGTCTCCAAACAAAAAGGAGTGAGTGAGCTTGGAAGCAGATCCTCCAGCCCCAGCAAAAACTTGAGATGGCTGTAGTCTCATGAGAACCACCCAGCTAATAAGCTGCTCCTGGACTCCTGATCAACAAAAACTAGAAATAATAAATGTGCCATTTTAAGGTGTAAATTTTGGGGTATTTTGTCATGTAACAATAGATAACATTCACTGATTATCTGCAGCTATGATTTTTAAAAAAAGACTGAAATAGTAAGAACATGCAAGGACAGAGTTCACCTAAAACGATGAAATAAATCATCACAAAAGATGATCATTATTGCATCATCCTTCCGTTTTCTTATTCTGTTGCCCAAAGTACAGATTTTCTTTCAAGAAGAAGTTTTAACAGAAGTAGGGAGACATTGTCCTTCATCCTTGTGGTCTTTTTTTTTTTTTTAAGCCCTCCTTGAAAACAGAATTCAGACTTTTTTTTAAAAGAATTTATTTAGTTGAAAGAGAGCGAGTGAGCATGAGCACAAGCAGGGGGGCAGTGGAGGGGAGCAGAGGGAGAAGCAGACCTCCTACTGAGCAGGGAGCCCAACTCGCTTGATCCCAGGACCCCAGGATCATGACCTGAGCTGAAGGCAGATGCTTCACTGAGCCACTCAGGTGCCCCAAAAGTTCAGACTTTTTATTCTCTATAATAGCATAAAGAACAAAATTGGCAAAGGAAATATTTTCATAATTATTAAACCAATTAGAAGACGAATATGAAGAGACAGCAACATCTAGACCAGCAGTTAGAAAACTATGGCCTAATGTATTTACTACCCAGTCCTATAAGAGAAAAAAAATTTTTTTAAGAGAAAAAATTTTTAATTATTTCTCAGTCTTTTTATTATTATTTTAAAATATTTTATTTATGTATTCATGAGAGACACACAGAGAGAGGCAGAGACAGAAGGATAAGCAGGTTCCCTGTGGGGAGCTCCATGCGGGACTCGATCCCAGGACTCCGGGATCACGCCCTGGGCCAAAGGCAGAAGGCTCAACCACTAAGCCACTCCAGGTATCCCTTTTTCTTTTTCTTTTTTTTTAAGATTTTATTTATTTATTCATAGACACAGAGAGAGAGAGAGAGAGAGAGAGAGAGAGAGAGAGGCAGAGACACAGGCAGAGGGAGAAGCAGGCTGCATGCAGGGAGCCTAACGTGGGACTCCGGCCTCCAGGACCACACCCCAGGCTGCAGGCGGCACTAAACCGCTGCGCCACAGGGGCTGCCCTATTTTTATTTTCTTTAAAATTTTCATTTATTTATTAGAGAGCACAGCAGGAAGGAGGCTCAGAGGGAGGGGAAGAAGGAGGCTCCCCACTGAGCAGGGAGCCCTATGTAGGGCTCGATCCCAGGACCCCAGGGTCATGACGTGAGCTGAAAGTAGACGCTTAACTGACTGAACTCAGGCATCCGTATTTTTAAAATTTTTAAAGTAATCTCTACACTCAATGTGGGGCTCAAATTCACGACTCAGATCAAGAGCCACATGCTCTTCTGAGTCAGCTGCCCCTAAGAAAAATTTGTGACCCCTACTGTAGACTAAGAGTGGTGGTGAACTTGTCCCTATAAGAAAAATCTCAGATGATGAGTCTTCAAATGGTATATACTACCTAGGTGCATTTTCTCCCAACTCAAGAAGTGATATATTTCTGAGGACAAAAAAGGAAGTACAGTAGTGTCATTCAATCCTTCAACAGGAAGGATTTCATTGTAATATTTTGTGGTAAAAATGTGAACTATCTTACTTTGTTAAAAAACATGATAGTATTCATCTTTTTTCCTGCCCCCTGCCAGTATTCACCTTTTATGATGCCTGTACACCCAAATTCACTTAATAAAGTTTGTGAGTGGACAAATATAAAAGACAGATGTGTATACAGAAGTAAATGGAAGCTAACAGATGTTACAGAAATGAAAAACAGTAATTAGACTGATCATTCTTACTGGTGCTAATGTAAAAATGAAATATTTTTGCTGTAATCCAACAAAGAAGGTAGCTATAATCTGTCCACTTAAAATTATGAGCCATGAAATTTCAAAAATGTTTTGATGAAATCCGTGAACAATCATCAAGGTAATGATAAGCTAGAACACAGTAAAAATGTACCTGAAATCTGGAATCAATATTTAGAAGATAAATATATTATAGGCTCATGTATAACAACTAGTGAACAGTTAGATGCATCCAAAGAATGTTACACACATATTAAATATCGGGAAAATATGGAATAAAAACTTGGGTTTGCGGTTTCTGAATTCTCACTGGAATTGCTAACAAAGTTATTTTCATTATCTCTATTCTTGGGTAAACTGCTTATAAAACAACTTAAATGCACTTGATTCTCATTATTCCTGGTAGTCATGTTCTAAAAAGTCATTTTGGGGGGTCGGGGTGGCAGGCTCCAGTGGAGCCCAACGTGAGGCTTGAACTCACAACCCTGAGATCAAGACCTGAGCTGAGATCACGAGTTGGACAGTTAACCAACTGAGCCACCCAGGTGCCCCTAAAAAGTCACTATAAACAATGAATCTGTGGGGTGCCTGGGTGGCTCAGCTAGTGAAGCATCTGCCTTCAGCTTAAATCATGATCTCAGGCTCCTGGGATCGAGTCCCATATCAGGCTCCCTGCTTAGTGGGGGTCGTTTTCTCCCTCTCCTTTTGCCCTTCCCCTCACACTCATACTCTCTCAAATGAATAAATATAATCTTAAAACAACAACACAACAATAAACTTGTGAATAATGAGCCATTGCTTTTAGAAGATATAAAGAGCTACGTTCAGGCAAGCCTCTAGTCACATTTCTATCAACTGATAAAAATACCTTTTAAAATGTTGTGTTTCTGTTGAAAGACACGTTACTTTATACTGAGGATTCATTAACACTGAATCACAGCCAAAAGCACTATAACTTATGCCTGAATAAAGCTTAACCAACACATGTATTTTTCTCTAAGGCACCTCACAGCCTTCTTGCACTTGGGAACATAATGCACAAAGTTTGGGGGTCACCTTAAAGAGAGAAAAGGCACAGAAATGTGAAAAATGTAGCACTAAAAAGCTGTGCAAGGAATGCTGGTTTATAGTATGAGATGAAAGATGGTGACAGGGGATCCCTGGGTGGCTCGGCGGTTTTGCGCCTGCCTTTGGCCCAGGGCATGATCCTGAAGTCCCGGGATGGAGTCCTGCGTCGGGCTCCCGGCATGGAGCCTGCTTCTCTCTTTGCATCCCTCTCTCTCTCTCTCTCTATCATAAATAAATAAAAATAAATCTTTAAAAAAAAAAAAGAAAGATGGTGACAGATGGGTGCCTTGGTGGCTCAGTCAGTTAAGCATCCGACTCATGACTTTGGCTCAGGTCATGATCTCACGGTAGTGCACTGCACTCAGCGTGGAGTCTGCTTGGGATCTTCTTTCCCTCCCCTGGTGCACACGCACACTCTTTCTCTCCCTCTCTCTCTCTCCAAATAAATAAATGAAGTCTTTAAAAGAAGAAAGATGAAGACCAAGCACTGCTCAGCTCAACTGTGAATGTCTGTGTCAGAGGACTCCAATTTCTTGCCACTTTGCACTTGTCTGCAAATGATGGCAAAAGCAATGATTATTGATTTGGGCATTATAGATAAATTTCAGCAAGCAGGCAAATTTGCCTATACACAACCTGTGAATGAGAATCAACTATGTAAAATTTGAAAAACAAGAATTATTATTTTTTAAGATTTTATTTATTTATTCATGAGAGACACACAGAGAGAGGCAGAGAGACACAGGCAGAGGGAGAAGCAGGCTCCCTGTGGGGAGCTCAAGCAGAACTCGATCTCAGAACCCTGGGATCACAACCTGAGCCAGGTGCACCGAATAACAAGAATTTATTTATTTTTAAATTATTATTATTTTTTAAAGATTTTATTTATGAGAGACACAGAGAGAGAGAGAGAGAGAGAGAGAGAGGCAGAGACACAGGTAGAGGGCTGCCCTTTGCCCACTTTTTAATTGGGATGTATGTTTTTCCTTTTTGACTTGCAAGAATTCTTGATATGTTATGGAAACCATTCCACTGGGATAGGAGTTACAAATACTTGTTTCTAGTTTATCTTTTATTGATCTTATTTTTGGTGTAGTCGTTGTTGCCATCTTGACAGAAATGTTTAATTTCCTATATCTATATGATTATTTTCCTTTTATAATTTTACATATTTCTGTTTACTCTCTTTAAATTCTGGTTTTTCGGGCAGCCCGGGTGGCTCAGTGGTTTAGCGCTGCCTTCGGTCCAGGGCGTGATCATGGAGACCTGGGATCAAGTCCCACGTCAGGCTCCCTGCATGGAACCTGCTTCTCCCTCTGCCTGTGTCCCTGCCTCTCTCTCTTTGTGTCTCTCATAAAAAAATAAATAAAATCTTAAAAAAAAAAGTGGGCAAAGGTGACATTCATAAAGTTTTCAGCAAAAACCTATAGCTCTTAAACATATGAAAAGATACTGAACTTTATAATCATAAAAAGTTATAGTTATATAACCATTTCCAACTATTAGATTGACAATGATCCAAAGATTTCAGACATTAAATAGAATGTGGCCAAGAGCTTTTAAACAACGTTGGTAAGAATATTAATAGTCTCTACTGAGAGTAACATGGCAAAAAACTATTAAGATTAAAGATGCATGTTCTCTTCAATCTAGCAGTGCTAATTCTAAAATCTAAATCTAGATTAGAATCCTAGATTCTATTGAGGTAATCCTAAATCTACACAAAGAATTGTGTAAAAGAATACTAACTGTGGCATTAAATAGCAAACAATTGGGAACAACCTAAAACTCCATCCATAA
Source organism: Canis aureus (assembly GCF_053574225.1). Classification (NCBI taxonomy): domain Eukaryota; kingdom Metazoa; phylum Chordata; class Mammalia; order Carnivora; family Canidae; genus Canis; species Canis aureus. The sequence continues at coordinate 55,377,906 of NC_135615.1, forward strand.
GAGCTCAATTAAAGAAGTATATAGTACACATCTCTATATAAAAAGATCATGCAATTTTAAAAAGCAAGGCAGTTTAATATGCTGGTATGGAGTATTCTCCAAAAAAACATGGAGGAAAACGCACTCACCACAGAGAACACTGTATGAATTACCTAGAAAAATGAAAAATTTACAAAGTTGAAAGATGTGATGATAGAAACATCTTAGATTTATTTCAACTACGTATCATTTATTTTTACTCTCACTAAACATACACAGCACACACATACATACAAACACAAAACTTCGAAGGGTATGCTGTGAAATGTCCCTTGCATATGTACCCTTTAGTCCCACTTCAGAGCTACTTTGAGTATCACCTTGAGGTAACCATCAATGCACACATGTATATGTATACAAACATTTACTTACATAAATGGCAGGTAGCCTAATATATTTCTGCACTGTTCTTCATTTACACATATCTTCCTATCAAATTGCTCAACATAACAAGCAATGATGTAGTTTTTTATTTATTTCAGAGACACAATGAGAGAGAGAGAGAGCGTGCGCGCGCGAGCACATGCGCAGAGTGCATGAGCTGGAGGAAGAGCAGAAGGAGAAGGACAAGCAGACCATGTTGAGAGCAGAGCTCATCCCCATGGCCCCAAAATCATGACTTGAGCCGAAATCAAGAGTTGGAGGCCTAACTAAGAGACCCAGGCGCCCCAACAATGTAGTTTAAAAAATAATAATAATTAAAAGAATAAACTGAATACAAGTATCTCCATGCTTTTCAAAAGTTTGTGGTAGGCCACTCCGCTTTGTACTGAAGACCTACACTAGTAGCACCTGTTTTCACTAACCAAAAGAAATCCAAAGAGGATTTACGTTTTTGTGAAAAAGGCAAAAAACAAAAATCATGTTTGGCATGTGTTTTGTAGAAGCTGTTCTAGAGGCACTGCCAGGCTCCTTCCCCGGCATCTCAGTCAGCATCCAGCTGCTGTATTTATGAACTGTGAGCATCCGCGCTCCATTTAGTCTGTGCATCCGATAGCAAGTTGTGTACTAAGATACCAGAAAATCCTGAGTGGTTATTTTTGTCATTTGGGATACTAAAAAATTTTCCATTTAAAGTAATGGTAAATGGTAATTGCTTCTTGGCTTTATGCCATTTCAGATCATGAAAGGTTTCACAGAAATGCTCTACTTTCAGGTATTGGGGAAAACCTGTAATATGTTCAAAAATAGATTCAAACTACTTTAGATCATGTATTTTATAAATAACAATGGAAAAAGAAATAACTCTTAAATGATAACAAACATATTCTAGCAATTAGATAAGTGGGAAGAATAAAGGCATTATTAACTAGTTTATTCTTTGGGGAAAGCAATATGACAGCATACAGTGATCTCTACAGAATAAACTTAAGGGATACCTGGGTGGCCCTGTGGGGAGCCTGATGTGGGACTCAATCCCAAGACCCCAGGATCACGCCTGAATCGAAGGCAGATGCTCAAACACTGAGTCACTCAGGCTTCCCTCATTTCCTCTTTCCTATGACATCCTCTTGTCTATGCTCTAAGCCCATCCTAGACTTGAAGAACCTGTGCCAGATATCAAAGAAATAATTAAGACTAAGATGTAGTGCCTTGCCTCTAATGATAGAGGAAAGACGCATGCATAAATAATAACAGAAATAACTAGAGAGCAGACTCAAAGGGAGGAAATTACCATGGATGGGGGTGGATAATAAGGAGGCCAAGTGACATGAGGAACAGGGAAATGACAGTAGATCCATTTAGGCCTTGAAATACAATGACCTACTGGTCGGTCCGGCTTTATACAATCTCTGCCTGGAACATTTTAGCCCATTTAGGCCCTAATTTTGCCATTTACCTCTTTAGACTTGGCTGAATAACCTAGCTAAAGAACTTCAACTCAATGAAAACGCCTTTAATCAAAGAATGAATTATGGGTAACTATCCTTAAAAATTTTTTTTTTTAAGATTTTATTTTTAAGTAATCTCTATACTCAACATGGGGCTCGAACTCACAACCCCATGATCAAGAGTCACATGCTCTACCAACTAAGCCAGCCAAGTGCCCCTGGGTAATTATGTTTTTAAGTATGATGATTTATGTAATTTTAAAAATACTCCTCCCAGGAATGCAATGCTTGTTTTAAAACTTAAAAAATATTTTTCAAAATCTGCTTCTCAAGCAACATGGAAATATCCATCAGGAACCATAATGTCTACAATCTTCCATTACATAGTCCCAACAGACATTTACCGGAAGGCTATGAAAGAACAGAATCACATATAAAAAAGTACCCACTGCAACGTTATCCAGAATGCTAAAAACTACTAACTAAACAAACAGCGGCATAACGTGTAGGCAAACAATCCAACAGAAATAACATGTAAAAAACATTAAAATGTCATGTTAAGTGAGGATATAAACGTGTGCACAAAATGCTATGATGACATCTGTTTAAAATATAGATGAATATGGACTGAAAGCGTAAGATAATCTGTGAAAAAGGAATGCAATGATAGACACACAGCTTTTACTAATTTAAAACACTGAACATTTTTCTTACATACTTTTCTTTTCTTTTTTTTTCTTACATACTTTTCAAACACAGAAAGCAGAAAAAATAGGACAATGAACACCCATGTGCACAGCACAAAGATTCAACAGTCATATATGCTTCCTGCACATTCACATACATTTTGCTAAACCATTTAAAAAGATATTCAAGACATTATAACACTTCACTTATAAATACTTGAGTATATAAATTACTTTTATAAATTACTTTTATATTACTTATAAAATACTTTTATAAATTACAACACCCTCATCATAGCTTGTAAAATTAGCAATAATTATCTTATTTAATGAAACAAATGTGGCTCTATCCCCAATCATTTCCAGTGAAAGGAAAAGTAGATCTTTTCCCTAGATTCGATTAAATTCCACTTAAACTCTTTTGATCAAAACACTTCATAGATAATTCAGTCTATTTCATACTGAATCACAAATAAAAACCAAGTCTGGCTGCCCCACCACAGTGGTGCAATCTCATCGCTAATTCTAAGGATCTCTCTACCATAAAGATGTTTTTCTTTCCAAACCACTATTTGCTAAGATGATACTTTGACATCATGAGAGAATGTAGATCAACTTTTTATCAAATTGTTTTGACATCAAAATGTATTTAATACTACTAAATATAGAAAACCCTAAAGACTACATCACAAAACTACCAGGATTTATAAATGAATTCAGTAGTCACAGAATACAAAATCAATGACAGAAATCTGTTGCATTTCTATATGGTAATAATAAGCTAGCAGAAATACAAAATAAGAAACAATCCCATTTACGACTGCACCAAAATCAATAAAACCCTTAAGAATAAAATTAACCAAGGGGATTAAATAGATCTGTACACCATAAACTATAAAAAACCGATGAAAGAAATTGAAGATCACGCAAATGATCCATGCTCATGGACTGGGGGAATATATATATATATATTTTTTTTGGACTGGGGGAATATTAAATGTCTACACTACCCAAAGCAATCTATAAACATAATTATCAAAATATATAGCATCATCCACAGAACTATAACAAATAATCCTAAAATTTGTATGGAAACACAATAGACCTTGAATAGTTAAAGCAATCTTGAAAAAGACAAATCAAACTGGAGGCATCACAATCTCAGATTTCAAAATAGACTACAAAGCTGTACTGATCTAAACAGTACTGTACTGGCACACAAACAAAACACCAATGTCAATGGAACAGAACTGAGAAACCAGAAATAAGCCCACACTTACATGGAAATTATTATTTGACAGAGGAGGCAATAATATACAATGGAGAAAAGTCAATCTCTTGAACAAATGGTATTGGGAAAATGGTATTGGGAAAATTGGACAGCTATATACAGAAGAATGAAACTGAAGAATTATACTATACACAAAAATAAACTCAACACGAATTAAACACCTAAATGTGAGACCTGAACCATAAAATTCCTAGAAGAAAACAAAGGCAGAAATCACTCTGACATTAGGTTATAGAAACATTTTTCTAGATATGTCTCCTTTGGTAAGGCAAAGAAAAACAAAAATAAACTACTCAGATTACAGCAAAATAAAAAGGTTTTGCACAGTGAAAGAAACCCAACAAAACAAAAAGGAAACCTACTGAATGGGAGAAGATATTTGCAAATGATATATTTGATTAAGGGTTAATATCCAAAATATATAAAGAATGTGTACAACTCAACACACACACAAATCAAACAATCCAGTTGAAAAATGATAAGATGACAGGAAGACATAAAGATAGTCAACAGACAAATGAAAAGATGCTCAACATCACTAATCATCAGGGAAATGCATTTCAAAACCAGAATGAGATGCACCTCATAGCAGTTAGAATGGCTAAAATAAAAAACACAAGAAATAACAAATACTGGTATGGATGTGGAGAAAAAGGAACCCCCATGCACTGTTGTTGGCACTGCAAACTGATACAGCCACTATGGAAAACGGTATGGACATTCCTCAAAAAATTAAAAATGGAATTATCACATGATTCAGTAAGTCCACCGGTAGGTGGTAACCCAAAGAAAATGAAAACACTGATTCAAAAAGATATATGCATCCCTATGTATATTACAGCATTACCTACAGCAGTCAAGATATGGAAGCACCTCAACTGTTCATTGATAGGCAAAGGCATAAAGATGATGTGGTGCATACATACACACACACAATGGAATATTACTTGGACATAAAAGATTTCACCATTTGAGACAATAATGATGGATGTAGAGAGTGTAATGAGAATAAGTGAAATAAGTCAGTTGGAGAAAGATAAATACCATATGATTTCACTCATATGTGGAATTCAAGAAACAAAACCAATGATCAAAGAAAAAAGGAAACAAAAAACCCCACTTAAAAAAAAAAGATTTATTTAGTTTAGAGAGAATAAGAGAGCGAACACATGAGCAAGAGGGGAAGAGGGACAAAGAGAAACTCAAGCAGACTGTGCACTGAACAGAGCTAGACATGGGGCTCGATCTCACAATCCTGACCCTGAGATGATGACCTGAGTCTAAACCATGAGTCAGACGCTTAACGGACTGTGTCACCCAGGTGCCCTAAAACAGACTCTTAAATATAGAAAGCAAACTTGTGGTTGACAGGGGGGTGGTTGATAAGGCCATGGGTGAAATGACTGAACCTGTGATGAGCACTGAACAGTGTGTACAATTGTTGAATCACTGTTTTACACCTGACACTAATATAACACTGTATGTTAAATGTACTTTAATTAAAAATGTATTTAAGTTTTCTTATTAACTTCTCCATTTTTTAACACTTCAATTTTTAAACATGTTTTCCACAAACTGTGAAACTTATATGAAAGATTCACTTTTATAATGATGGTAGACTTACTCCTTAATTGAAATGTGAGCACCTTCCTTCTTTTTGGTTTTGTTTGAAACCCTGTAAAGGCAACATAAAGGAATTTAAAACAATAGTATACACATATTATACAGATGTAAATAAACACTTTGTTCATATGACATTTTACTAACTCTATTTAACAAAGTATTATCAGAAAATAAGTTAACAGCCTTCAAATGTACTTCAAAAGTGATTCCAGAGCTAACAATTGGCCTGTAATTAAGAAATTTTCTTTCACATAGTCCCATGAAGTTCCTGAGTCAACTTACTAATTCTGTCAAGTAAAATACACACTGCATCATACTTGTTTACTAAAATAAAGCCATTGGAGAATACTACATACGAAACAACAGTTTAGAAATGAAAAAAAAGCAGGACATCTGTGTGGCTCAGTGTTTGAGTGTCTGCCTTCGGCTCAGGGCATGATCCCGGGATCCTGGGATGGAGTCCCTCATCGGGCTCTCCGCAGGGAGCCTGCTTCTCCCTCTGTGTCTCTCATGAAGAAATAAATAAAATCTTAAAAAAAAAAAAAAAAAAAAAGCAAGATCAGCACTCAAATATTTGTTTTACCTGGTCAGACCTGATCCAAATGTCCTATTCCTCTCTTCTAGCTTCCAGGTCTCCTATGAGCTTCCCACTTTACTATTAATCTATACCTTAGAGGCTATAAGATATATTAAAAATAATTTGTTCTTAATAAGTATCCAAGTTATAGCCTATTTTGTTACTCTTAAGTCACTTGTATTCTGCTTGGATTTCTAGATTTCTAGAGGTTAAGAGGTGGACCCAAATCTTACCTGGCTGCTTTACTGGGAACAGGTTGCTAACGCAAAAGTTGTCTGGCACGTGATTCTGTAAAGCAATGGTTAAGTACTGCTTGCTGAAGAGTGCCTGGGTGACTCTCAGTCAGCTGAGTGTCCAACCCTTAATTTCGGCTCAGGTTATGATGATCTCAGGGTCATGAGATTGAGCCCTGTATCAAGCTGGGAAGGTAGTAAGGCCCAAGGTTCCCCCATGGGTCCTGTTCTCTGGGCTTTAATAAAACCACCTTTTTGTACCAAAACAAAACAAAACTAGCTGAAGGCAATGGTGGGTAAAAGATATTTAAGCTGTTAGAAAACATAATGAGCACTGGCTGCTTTATTTTTTAATTTTAATTTAATTTTAAAAATTTTAAAAAGATTTTATTTATTTATTCACAAGAGTGACACACACACAGAGAGGCTGAGACACAGGCAGAGGAAGAAGCAGGCTCCATGTAGGGAGCCCGACGTGGGACTCGATCCTAGGTCTCCAGGATCACACCCTGGGCTGAAGGTAGCGTTAAATCGCTGAGCCACCCAGGGATGCCTTATTTTCTTTTTAAAAAATATTTTATTTATTTATTCATGAGAGACAAAGAGAGAGGGAGACAGAGGGAGAGCCTGGCTCCCCAAGAAGCATGACCTGAGGTAAAGGCAGACGCTTAACTGACTAAGCCACCTAGGTGCCCCTTATTTTTATTTTTTAAAGATTTTATTTATTTGATGGAGAGAGAGTTTGCACGTGGGTGAGAGAGCACAAGCAGGGGGAGCTACAGGCAGAGGAAAGGGAGAAGCAGGCTCCCTGTTCAAACCTAGGGACTCGATCCTAGGACCCCAGGATGATAACCCAAGTGAAGGCAGACACATAACACATTGAGTCACCCAGGTACCCCATGGCATTTTTATTTTTAAAGATTGTATTTATTTCTTTGAGAAAGCACAAGCTGGGGGGCGGGGAGGGCACTGAGGGAGAGGGACAAGCAGATTCCATGCTGAGTATAGAGCCTGATGCAGGACCCTGGGACATGACCTGAGTGGAAGGCAGACACTTAACCAACTAAGCCAGGCACCCCAATAATACTCCTAAAGGTAAAGATCTTTTCTTAGGAACAATTAGTCATAGATTGGTCCTTATTTTGTGGCAAATATTCTGGACAAGGTTGTATTCCCAAGTGTTGCTTGAACTCATGAAAAAAAACCTATAACATCTGCAATTTAATGGTTATCATAGTTAAACATCTAGAAAAAAATCTGCTAGGTTTTAATAATAGTACAATTAAGTACTTGACATAACGATGCTTAAAAATATAATTTAACCAAGTCTAATTTTCATTCATGCCATACTTCAAGTTAAATATATTCAAAATGTTGGGAAGCCTGGGTGACTTAGTCGGTAAGTGTCCGACTGATTTTGGCTCAGGTCATGATCTCAAGATGACAGGACACTGAGCCCTGCATTGGACTCTATGCTCAGGGAGAAGTCTGCTTGATATTCTCTCTCCCCCTCTACTCTCATTTTTTAAATTTTTATTTATTTGAGAGACAGAGAGCACGCGAGCATGAGCAGAGGGAGAGGCTCTATTCCAGGACCGAGATCATGACCTAAGCTGAAGGCAGATGCTTAACCAACTGAGCCACCTAGGCGCCTCTCCCCAAACAAATAAATAAATCTCTTAAAAAAAAAATAAAAAGGTTAGTACACTCATATATTTTAACGGTTGCTAGATCTATCAAAATAGAAAATAAGACCGTAACAGTTTAAAGCTATGGGAAAATACCTATTTTGAAATGTCAATACATGTGGAAATAATCATGGAAAGCCAGTCAGCCATCTCAAAAGCTATTAAAATGTTTATAGGTTTTTTTTTTTTTTTTTTTTTTAAGATCTATTTATTCAGAGAGAGAGAGGCAGAGGCACAGGCAGAGGGAGAAACAGGCTCCATGCAGGAAGCCTGACATGGGACTCGATCTCGGGTCTCCAGGATCACGTCCTGGACTGAAGGTGCCACTGCACCACCGGAGCTGCCCAATGTTTATACTTTTTGATGAAATAACAGTACTTCTAGATATCAAAAGGAAATAATCTATAAGAAGTTTCATATATAAAAATGTTTATCTAATTATCAGAGGAAAAGCTTGCTAGTGTTCAGCATTCAGCTAACTATGAACTTTCTCTGAACCAGACATAATAGGAATCAGGCACTATCTCAGATACTAAAAGGAGAAGGAGAAGCAGGCTCCCCACTAAGTGCAGAGCAAGGACTCAATCTTACAAACGTGAATCATGACCTGAGCCCAAATAAGGGTTGGATGCTCAACCAACTGAGCCATCCAGGTGCCTCATAAGATGTCTTTATATAAAGAGAGAGGAACATAAACAATACATTTTCTAACACCACTCATACATACTTGAAGACAGAGAAATAGATTTGATAGGCTATAGAGCAAACTAATTTTAGTGGTGACCTATGGAAAAGGGTAGGAAGTGGGACTGGCTTTGGTCACCAATGGGATTTTTGTCTTATTTGTAATTTGTGAAATATAAAAAATTTATTTATTAAAAAAGATGTATACAGGGATGCCTGGGTGGCTCAGTGGTTGAGTGTCTGCCTTCGGTTCAGGGCGTGATCCTGGAGACCGGGGATTGAGTCCCACATCGGGCTCCCTGCATGGAGCCTGCTTCTTCCTCTGCCTGTGTCTCTGCCTGTGTCTCTGCCTCTCATGAATAAATAAATAAAATCTTAAAAAAAAAAAAAAGATTTATTTGAGAAAGAGAGCTATCACAAGGAAGGGGGGTAAGGGCAGAGGGAGAAACAGACTCCCCAATGAGCAGGGAGCCCAATGTGCGATGCCATCCCAGGACCCTGGGATCATGACCTGCACCGAAGGCAGACACTTAACCAACTGATCTACCCAGGTGGCGTAATTTGTGCAATTTTTAAATGACTTTATTTATTCATTCATGAGAGACACAGAGAGAAGGCACAGAGGCAGAGGGGGAAGCAGGCTCCCCACAGGTAGCCCGATGTGGAACTCAATCCCAGAACTCCGGGATCATGCCCTGAGCCGAAGGGAGACGTCCAACCACTGAACCACTCAGGCATACCTAATTTGTGCAATTTTTAGAAGGTAATGTGTTCACGTATCATTTATGATTAAGAAATACATATATTCTTTAAAGATATAAAACAAAGTAAACGGTATGAGAACAATATAAAAAAAAATAAACCATGTAATAAAGACTCCAGACAGAGGACAATAAAATATAACATGTGGCCCTGGACTCAATCCTGTTGCAGATGCAACACAGATGGATCTAGAAAACATTACGTTAAGTGAAAAAAGCCAAACACAAAGCACTATATATGGTATAATTTATTCAAAATGTCTACAACAAGCAAGTCCACAGAGAAAATAGGTCAGTCATTACCTAGGCCTGGCAAAGTTGGAAAATAGAGTACGTGTTAGTATTTTTAGGGGAGGAGGATACATTATGAAGACATTCTGTAACTGACTGTAGTCATGGCTTTGTAATTGTGAACATACTAAAAACCCAAATCACTGAGCTGTACATTTTATAAGGTGAATTGTATGCCATGTAAACTCTATTTCAATAAAGCTTAAATAGAAAAAAAAATCAGAGGATATTTTCCAAAATGGATATAATACAAATGTCCATCAATGGTTAAAATAATAAATAGATTATGGTGAATGCAACAAAACTATAACTATAAACAACGTGTATTACTCTAAGTGTTGAGCAAAATAAGCCAGTCACAAAGGAGTAAGATCTATTTATTCAGAGAGAGAGAGGCAGAGACACAGGCAGAGGGAGAAGCAGGCTCCATGCAGGGAGCCTGATGTGGGACTCGATCCCGGGACCCCGGGGTCACGCCCTGAGCCGAAGGCAGGCGCTAAACAGCTGAGCCACCCAGGGATCCCCAGCTTATTGACTTTAAATTTAAAAAACTAAAAATTTCCTGCTAAATCATAATACAACATGTCTGCCACAGATTGATGTATAAAAGGACAAGTTTGGAGCTTCGGTCCCTAAAGTTCAGTTTGGGTTTTATCACCTCAGACCCTTCTCTATGCACAGAAACTCACACTCTTTGTCTTTCTTTCTCTATCTCCTACAATGTATTTTTATTTCAAATTGAAAGAGAAAGACTAATGAGATTGGAAAATAATTTAGAAAGAGTATCATTAAATTAGAAAATGTATAATCACAAAATAACAAAATGAAAAAATTTTAAATGCGCTACAATTACACTTAGCAGGTATAATACAAGAATAATGTAAGCCTTAAATAACTGTATAGTTTTAAACTCAGGGGTAGTTTTCAACGCTTAGGATTTGTCAAACTTAACAAACCATTTTTAGTCACAAACAAAACAAAGTCAAAACAAACAAGCAAACAAAACAAAGTCACATAATCACAATGTGACTGTCAGAAAAGATGCTCAGTGATCACTTACCATATAGTAACCAGTATGATAGCCACTCATGTACCAAGAGATTAACATACTTCCCAAAGCATCAGCATCATCAAGAGAATCTGGACATATCGGAGGTGGTGGAGGAATTATCTGGAAACGGAGAAAGTCAATATTCTAAAGTCAATAAACAACTGAAGTCTGGACATCCATTTTACATAGAGAATGCTGGATTAGTGGTATCTTTTCCTACATTTCATGCCATTTCCTACTTAAAACTTAAAAAAAACATCTGACATTTTGAAAAAGCTAACCAGTAACAACACAAAAGACCCAACAAAATTTAAATGAGTTAGAATCGGGACACCTGGGTGGCTCAGTGGTTGCGCATCTGCCTTTGGCTCAGGTTGTGATCCCCAGGTCCTGTGACTGAGTTCCATATCAGGCTCCCCATGGGGAACCTGCTTTTGCCTCTGCCTCTGCCTCTCTCATGAATAATAAAAATCTTTTTTTTTTTTTTTTCCAAAGAAAGAATAAGAGGGCAGCCAGGTTGGCTCAGCAGTTTAGCGCCACCTTCAGTCCAGGGTCTAATCCTGGAGACCCAGGATGGAGTCCCGCGTCAGGCTCCCTGCATGGAGCCTGCTTCTCCCTCTGCCTGTGTCTCTGCCTTACACACACACTCTCTCTCTCTGTGTGTGTCTTTCATCAATAAATAAATAAAATCTTAAAAAAAAAAATCAAAAGACAACAGATCACATAAAATGTTTAGATACTTTCATTTTTCAATTATTATCGTTCCATTACGAAGCTATGGGTAAAAGACCAAGAATATTATACTTTTGTCCCCCCCAAGATTTTATTTCTCTCTCTCTCTCCAAATAAATAAAGAGCATATACATGCATGCGAGTGGGCATAGGGGCAGATGGAGAAGGAGAGAATCTCAAGGAGACTCTGTACTGAGCATGGAGCCCATGAAGGGGCTCAATCCCACAACCCTGAGATTGCGACTTGAACCAAAATCAAGAATCGGATGCCCAGCAGACTGAGCCTTCCATGTGTCACAAATATACTTTTATGGTTTTACTCGAAAAATACCCATACAACATTTTTTTTTCCCCATACAACATTTTAAGTAAAGGTCCTGTGTTGCTCCCACTGGAACACAAAGCATCTTATATCTAGTCTATCACTGATAACCAGAAGTCTACCATTAGATAGCCAAATAGTCTATGTGAAGTTAACATCCAAGCATATCTGGAAAGAGCAAACTATTAATCCTTTTTTTAAAAAAGATTTTATTTACTCATGAGCAACACACAGAGAGAGGCAGAGACAGGCAGAGGGAGAAGCAGGCTCCACAGTGGGAGCCTGACATGGGACTTGATCCCAGGATCACGATCTGAGCCAAAGGCAGATATTTAGCCACTGAGCCACTCAGCTGCCCGCTATTAATCCTTATTTATGGTGTAATTAAATCCTTTCAAATAGGAGTTACCTTCGTACAGAATGGGAAACAATTTCTGAGAGGAAGGAAGCAGGCAATATGGGCCTCAGAGTTGGGGCCAATAAGAGGACTGAGTCTGGGTAGCAGACGGGCATTAAAAACAAAAACCTGATGTTTAGTTCAAATTTTTACCAATTAGAATGTGACCATAGGGATAGTCTAAAATGACATTTCCCAACAACCTATGTGCTGCTAAATCCCCAAGAATGTATGAAAGCAAAATTTAATCTGAATCCTTTTGCACTTACTGGTGGTCCAGAAGGAAATGGAGGCAGCCAGCATGATAGGAAGTGTGGTGGTGGTGGAGGGGGTGGTGGGCCACTGAATTTTACACCAGGCTGTAAAGACAATTTCAAAGGAAGATTAATTTACCAATTTACACATGAAAGGGGGAAAAAGATTCAATACCACAGAGTCAAATAATCACCCAGAATAATATACATATCAAAAAAGATGAAATAGTTTCATATATCAAATAGTAAAGACTTACAAATCTAGATTTTCCTCATTTCCTTTCTATACTAAACATTCAGAAAGTAGTTCAAAATAAGAAAGATTCCTAATTACCTCATAAATCAGAGACAGCGGTATTTATTTACTTATTCATTTATTTTAAAGATTTATTTATTTATTCATGAGAGAGACAGACTGAGAGAGAGAGAGGCAGAGACACAAGCAGAGAGAGAAGCAGGCTCCGTGTAGGAGGCCTGATGCAGGACCTGATCCCAGATCCCAAGATCACGACCTGAGCCAAAGGCAGCAGCCCAACCGCTGAGCCACCCAGGTGTACCCCCCAACCCCCGCCTTTTTTAAAAATAAGAGACAGTGGTATTTAGCAAGATATTTCAATCATAAAAGACTATAGCGGGATCCCTGGGTGGCGCAGCGGTTTGGCGCCTGCCTTTGGCCCAGGGCGCAATCCTGGAGATCCAGGATCGAATCCCATGTCGGGCTCCCGGTACATGGAGCCTGCTTCTCCCTCTGCCTGTGTCTCTGCCTCTCTCTCTCTCTCTGTGACTATCATGAATAAATAAAAACGTAAAAAAAAATAAATAAATAAATAAAAAAAAATAAAAAAAAAAAAGACTATAGCCCCTCACAATTTTGCTAATTAAGTTGTATAATCCTTTTTTTTTTTTTTTAAGATTTATTTATTTGACACACAGAGAGAACACAAGCAGTGGGAGCTGCAGGCAGAAAGAGAGGGAGACATAGGCTCCCTGCTGAGCAGGGAGCCTGATGTGGGGCTCGATCCCAGAACCCTGGAACTATGACCTGAGCCAAAGGCAGATACTTAACCAACTGAGCCAACCAGGCCCTAAACTGTATAATCTTTTTATGGATATCCTTTGAGTTACATATACTACTGTAAATCATATATTGTACAAAAATTAGTAAATCCCTCATTTAATAAGAAAGATCAGCCCTCTGAAACCAATGAAGTATGATATATAAACCAAGAAATTTAATCATTCTCGAAATTGTAATATAGTATAAATCTAATAAGAAATCTCTCACACACACACAAAAAAAATCTCTCACAGAAAATCTTCAGAAAAAGCTTTAATAAGTTGTGATTTTTAATTTTATTTATTACTATTACTGTCTGAATACTATCACTGCCAGGAAGAAATCAATGCTTTATACAAAACAACTGTATAAACACACCTACTTGGGTTCTATGATATAACTTAAAAATCTTTTGTTACTTAAAACCAAAAGAACCATAAAGGAAAACAATATTTACACTTTCCTCTATAAAACAATCTGAGAGCACCTAAGGATTTAATCTATATATTAGATGTAAATATTGTGTTTTCTTCCAATTTTAATACACTTACTGAAGTGATGTGGAGAACTAGAGTATAACACCTAGACGGTAAAACACCATAATAGTTTCTAACTTAAGTTCACAAATTTATTAGTCTAATACTCAATCCTCCGTAAAAAAATAGTTGGGAGGGACACCTGGGTGGCTCAGCTGTTGAGCATCTGCCTTTGGCTCAGGCCATGATCCTGGGGTTTGGGGATGGAGTCCTGCATCAGGCTCCCCACAGGGAGCCTGCTTCATCCTCTGCCTGTATCTCTGCCACTCTCTGTGTCTCTCATAGAGTAAGAATAAATAAATAAAATCTTAAAAAAAAAAAAGTCAGGAAGGTCTTTCAGTATAAACTACTCTGAATTACTATCTCATTTCCTTTGTAAAGAATTAAGTGTGTGGATGCCTGGGTGGCTCAGTGGTTGAGCATCCGCCTTTGGCTCAGGGCGTGACCCCAGAGTCCCAGGATCGAGTCGCACACTGGGCTCCCTGCATGGAGCCTGCTTCTCCCTCTGCCGGTGTCTCTGCCTTTCTGTGTGTTTCATGAATAAATAAATAAAATCTTAAAAAAAATTTTTTTTTCAAGTGTAGATTTAGAATACCTACAAAAAACTACAAAAGTTTCGTAGAAAAGCTAAAACTCATTTAATATAGTATTGTTTTTTTTTTTTTTTTAAGTTCTAGAATTATTAACTATTTTCTGGGAAACCTTTTCTGGGTAGAAATTACCTTTCCTGGTCCCAGTCCCGATCCTGACATTGGGGGTGGTGGAGGGAGAAAAGAGTTCCATGGAGCAGCTTTTGACTTGATGTTATTTGGTTTATTTCCAGGAGACCTGGAGGAGTTCTCACTTTCATCTGTTGAAATTTGACTTTCATTTTCATTCTTTAAAAAGAAAAAAATAGACGTATTCTTGTTATAAAGGTATCATTAAAAAAAATTAATGCTCAGTAGATCAAACTAACAACTAATTGTTTAATTTCTCATGCCCTCTTGGCTTCTAAGAATTCTTTTTTTTTTTTTTTTTCTTCTGTATCCTTACCTCCTGAGTATCCTGTTCTACATTATTTGCTACTTCACAGGCTGGGGAAAGTAGATCAGACACATTTTGCTCCTCCCTATTTCCATATCCAGTATAAACCACAACGCAGGTTTCTCTCTTAAAATCAATTGAAGCAATGGTAGCTGGGTAAATGCACCCGTCTTCTGACCAAACAGCAGAACATTTGTCACCAACTTTCCACTAAAAAAGAAACCAAAGATATATACATGTACATATCTCTTTTAAAGAGGATAAACTGCAATCTTGTTTAGGTAGGGTATAGCAGGTTGTGGAGGGGACAGTCTCTGGCTAACTGATCTGGAAGGCAGAATGACATAATCGAAAAGGCTTGGGAGAAAAAAACAAATCAAATTTCCCATATAAATATAATTGTTTACATACTCATGCCACATATTTGCCATAAATACAAATTCTGCAATTTTTATAATCATGGATAAGTTTCTTAATCTCTTTAGGTCTCATTTTCATCTGTTAAGTAATTATAATAAAATCTACCTCATATATATTTGCTGTGAAGAAAAGAAAGGGGAGAAAGTGTCTAAAGTGTACTACACTCTGGTTCAGCACATAGCGAGAGCTTATCAAAGTTACCTTTCTTCCCCCTTAGTAATGATAAAACTAAAGGAACAGATGAGACATCAAAATATTTAGCTTTCAGGTCCAGTGTTTTATTTTTATTTTTTAATTAATTAATTAATTAATTAATTAATTAATTAATTATTTATTTATTTATTTATTGAGGGGGGGGGGAGAGGCAGGCTCCATGCAGGGAGCCCAATGTGGGACTCGATCCCAGGTCTCCAGGGTCACACCCTGGGCTGCAGGCGGCGCTAAACCGCTAAACCGCTGCGCCACCAGGGCTGCCCAGGTCTAGTGTTTTATTTTTTAATTTTTTTAATTAATTAATTTATGATAGGCACACAGTGAGAGAGAGAGAGGCAGAGACACAGGCAGAGGGAGAAGCAGGCTCCATGCACCAGGAGCCCGACGTGGGATTTGATCCCGGGTCTCCAGGATGGTGCCCTGGGCCAAAGGCAGGCGCTAAACCGCTAAACCGCTGTGCCACCCAGGGATCCCGGTCTAGTGTTTTAAATAACAAAAGATTCTCCCCGATTTTTGGTTCCTGAATATTAGTTTAATGGTTTTTGACGGAAAAAAGAAAAAAAAAAAAAAAAAGCATGGCCATCTATCAGTTTAAGCAGAACACTGCCAAGTCAGCTTCAGGTCCGAGTTTCAGGCTACTCCTCCCAAATAGCACTGGGTTCCTCAACCCCACCCCTCACAGAAAGTAAACACGATCTTCAATGTATCATTCCCACTTACTTCATTATATTCTTATTAACATGCATGTTTCTAAACTATAGAAAGTTTAATAGCTATCTTAGAAATGCTATGATTACATGTCAATGGAAAACATCATACTAATCATTTAAGTTAAAGAGATTTTCACTATTATTAAAAACAGTAACAAGAAATTCTTTGAAGTTCAAACTCAATGTTTTAAAAATAACCTGCTTCAGGGCTGTGGTAGCATTCTTTTTTTGGCTTTTATTCTTCTTAGCAGGCTTTCTTTTAGGTGTGCTTTTTGGTTTATCTGAAGCTTCAGAAATGTCACCATTCTTTAGCGCATGCTATGAAAACATGAATAGAAAGGTACATGTTAAAGGGTAAGACACGAAAGAAGTGTAACAATATAATCCGGTCACTGCAAGCTGATCTCAAGGCCCCATCAATTCAGACAGCCTCTATTTCCTCTTTTCATCTTCCCACATGCTACAGAAACTATTCTGGAGGGAATCATATATCCGATCAGCAGCCCTAAGGACCCTTTTAATCAAGTCCTCACTCTCAACCTTTTTGTAATATTATATTCTGTTGGTCTTGAAATTCATGACATTTTGGATGATATAGCAATGCAGAACTTCAAAACTTTATTACCTCTGTGATTGAGTCTTAAACTTGGGCATTCCCCAAAACAACTGTCCATCCTTCTTTATTTGCTTATGATCATCTATTCCTATCAACTATTATAACTTCTATATAAGCAGACTTTTTTTTAAAATTTAATTTATTTATTCATGAGAGACACACAGAGAGAGAGAGAGAGAGAGAGAGGTAGAGACACAGGCAGAGAGAAGCAGGCTCCATGCAGGGAGTCCGACATGGGACTTGGGACTAGATCCTGGGTCTCCAGGACCACACCCTGGGCTGAAGGCGGCGCTAAACCGCTGAGCCACCCTGGCTGCCCTATAAGCAGACTTCTAAAACTATTATCCAGCAGTCATTTCTTCTTTATTAATCCAACATCTCCAAATACCAATTTCATATCTTTACATTTACTTTAAACTTAACACAATTAAAAGTAAACTATCGGGGTGCCTGGGTGGCTTAATTGGTTAAGTATCTGACTCTTGATTTCAGCTCTGGGCATGATCTCAGGGTTGTGAGATAGAGTTCCACATCAGGCTCTGTCCTCAGCATGGATAGAGTCTGCTTGGGATTCTTTCTCTCCTTCCCCTTTTCCTTCCCTCTGCTCGTTTGCTCTCTTTCTGAAAAAGTAAATCTTTAAAAATAAATAAAAATTAACTATCTTTTCCTCTACTCAGACTACTTCCCTCTGCAATATTGTCAATTCCATCCAATGCTGAAACCCACTTTAATCTGCATTTTACAGAACCTTGTATTAGCATGCTTCTACTCTAAGGGTATATAGAAAAGCATTACTGACAAATCTGAATTCCACTTCAAGGATAACATACAGGTTTGATCTTTACCTCATGAGGGAAAGAAGTGGACTTTCTACTTGGTGCTCTCTATGAGATTATGCTCTTTTCTTGGACTATTGATGGTCCATGCATCATGCTCAAAAAACTAAATACCTCGCATGGTAGGAAAGGGATGACGCTGGTCAACTGTGTAAATGTCTTTTTTGAGCCACAACAACAGAACTCATCCCCTAAAAGAATTGTATATTCCTACCATGAGGAACACTTGACTTCATAATGAACTCACAGGATTTGGGGAGGATTAATTTAAGTAAAGCACTTAGAATGGTGCATAATATGTTGTAAACATTCTACAAGTGCTAATTATAAGACTATTGGTATTATTACTATTTCAATGAAGGCTTGTTAAATGAAAATTATAACTCAGGCTTCCCTTCCACTAATCTGAGTTAGAGGACTTCTATAGTTTGATACAATGCAAACACATTAAAAGTAATTAATGTTTAAAATTCTACTTCAGTTGCCTTTGTGAAAGGGATGACATCCAGAGAGCCTACCAACTTCTGAAGGAAGATGATCAGCTAAGTTAACTAACCAATGATATCTACTGGTCTTCAAAATTACAACTGAATAATATGTACTTTGACATCTAAGTATGTTATCAGTTAATTTTTTTCCCAAATGATTAACATGAGGAAATAAGGAAAAGAATAAATATTTCATACCTTAAATGAAGCCACAGCTTTATCATAAGCTTTTATCAATGCTGTATCATCCCAAATGTCAGAATCATCACTCTGGGAAGGGTAAAGAACAAAAATAATTAGTGTTTAAATGAATTTCATCAAAAAATGTACATTAGATAGCACCAAGAGCCATCTTACCCCACACATAATGAAATTACGCTACAAACAGGTATTTTAAATCCTAAATAAAACTACAAGAAGCCTACCTACTTAGAAAGTATGTGACATTATCCTCAAAGCTAGACCTATGTCAATGTTCTAAGATATATACTGAAAAATGAATGCTCCACAATTTAATGAGTAAGTCGATCTGACCAAGGGTCCATGTTTCAATCTTTTCTAAGAGCTGATAAAGGGTTTTGTTTGGCAGTGTGGGAAAATATCTGGCTATTCACTTGACTTTATACAGACTATAGTAATGTAATTCTGACCACAGAGTCTGTGGTCTAAAGAATATTCTTTTCCCCTTCATTTACACTATGTCTAGATCATTCAAAGAATTCCCAAAATGTTCAGGGGGTTGCAAATTATCAATAGTGATCAATCAATTTTCATTTTTTTAAAAAATTTATTTATTTATTCATGAGAGACAGAGAGAGGCAGAGACAGAGGGAGAAGCAGGCTCCATGCAGGGAGCCTGATGTGGGACTCGATCCCGGGGCTCCAGGATTACACCCTGGGCCCAAGGCAGGCGCGAAATCACTGAGCCACCCAGGGATCCCCCTCAATTTTCATTTTAAACAGGAGTGGTATTAAGTAATCTGGAAAACACTCAGGTATCAGTAATTCCTATTTTTACTTAAATTTAATTCAATTTAAGAAGTACTATTTTTGAATATCCATTATCTCCTAAGCACTGATTGCTGAGAAATATATGAAATCATCCTTTTTTTTTTTTTTTTAAGATTTTATTCATTTATTCATGAGAGACACAGAGAGAGAGGCAGAGACACAGGCAGAGGGAGAAGCAGGCTCCATGCAGGGAGCCCGATGTGGGACTTGATCCCAGGTCTCCAGGATCACGCCCTGAGCCAAAGGCAGATAGATGCTCAACAACTGAGCCACCCAGGGATCCCATCCTACCTGTTCTCAAGAGAGATGGTCTAAATAGGAATTTAAAACAGTGTCACAAAAAAAAGAAAAAAAGTCACATGAAACAAAAAGAAAATATAAAACATATGATGTAATACTATGATGTGAAGTACAACAATAAACGTCTGAATTAAAAGAAACGAATTTTCTCTGTTTCAAGATACCAACTTAGCAAGGTCCTGAACTCATCTGCCAACACACCAAAAAAAAAAAATTTTTTTTTCAGCACACCAAAATTTACAGCTACATATGGAACAAATTCCTCTAAGGAGAAAACAATAAAAAGAAATACACCTAAAAACTAGTTAAGCAATTCCCATTAGGCAAATATGGAAAACAAACAAACAAACCCTACATTGAAGTGGTAAAAGAAACGGAGACACAGCCTTGCCATAAACCCCTCCCTGGTGCAGGGACCCATAATAGAGAAGAAACTCAAAACCCAGGGCTTCTCCCTGAAGGGCAAAGAGTTTGAAGCCCAAACTGAGCACCTCAACTTTTAAGACCTGCACCTGAGAGATGAGCCCCCAAAACATCTAGCTTTAAAATCTCGGGGAGGGTGGTGGGCTGCCTGGGTGGTTCAGCTATTAAACGTCTGGCTCTGATTTCAATTCAGGTCATGATCTCAGGGTTGTGAGATCAAGTCCCAAGTTGGGCTCTGGGATCAGCAGAGATTCTCTCCCTCTCCTTCCATTTCCCCCTCCCCTCCTCACCATGCACATGCTCTAATTAAAACGAAACAAAATGGGGATTCATGGAGTGCCTGGGAGACTCAGTTGGTTAAGTATCCAACTCTTGATCTCAGTTCAGGTCTTGATCTAAGGGTTGTAAGTTTAAGTCCCGCATTAAAAAACAATAAAGCACTCAGGTATCAGTTATTCCTATTTTTACTTTAATTCAATTTAAAAAGATATATTTTTGAACATCCATTATCTCCTAAGCATTCATTGCTGAGAGAGATATTTTTATTGGGGCACCTGGGTGGCTCAGATCATGATCTCAGGATCTAGCTCTGCACTCAGTAGGGGGGCCTGCTTGTGGATTCTCTCTCCCTCCTTCAATGGTTAAGGGGATAAATTCTGTTAGGTGTGTGCTTTTAAACCACAATTAAAACAATGTATTTTGATCTGTGAGGCTACAAGTCCAACTAGAATCAGGTTTATTCTATATAACAGCTTAAGATAAGTTTAGATACATAATGTTGGTAATGAGAAGATAAGTTACAAAACACCTGTAGTACCTAGGATTTGGTACAATGTTAATCAAGGAGTTCTAAAGAAGTCTGTAATAAAATTCATTTAGCTGTAAAACTAGTTTAGGTGACTTTGCTGATAATATCCATTATATTAAGAAAAATAGGTTCCATGTACAACTGTTAATCTCACTTAAAAAAAAAAAAGATTTTTATTTATTCATGAGAGACACAGAGAGAGGCAGAGACATAGGCAGAGGGAGAAGCAGGCTCCCTGCAGGAAGCCCAATGCAGAACGCAATCCCAGGGCCCCAGGATCACAACCTGAGCCAACAGTAGACACTGAACCACTGAGCTACCCAGGTGTCCCTAATCTCACTTTTTGATATAAGTCTTTAAAGAAAATCATTAAATCATGGAATGCCTGGGTGGCTCAGCAGTTGCACATTTGCCTTCAGCTCAGGTCATGATCCTGGGGTACTGGGATTGAGTCCTGTATTGGGCTCCTTGCATGTAGCCTGGTTCTCCCTCTGCCTGTCTGTCTCTATCTCTGTGTCTCTCATGAATAAATAAGTAAATAAAACCTTTTAAAAAATCATTAAATCTTTGTGTAGATAAGAAAAGTAATCACAGAGGTAACTGATTTGTCCAAGGTTACACTTGGAGAGGGGAGATGTTCCTTTGAGATTTGGTGAAGGGCAAGAAAGCAAACAGAAATTAAGGATAATGAAGATATTTTAAAAAAATCACATAATTAGAAGACATACCAATTTCCCTGCAGCTGCAAAATGTAGTTCTGATAAAGAAAATTCCACTGTATCAAAAGAAGGCTTTTTTTTTTTTTTTAAAGTGAGCTCCATCCAATGTGGGCCTTGAACTCACTCAAGACCCTGAGATCGGGATCCCTGGGTGGCGCGGTGGTTTAGCGCGTGCCTTTGGCCCAGGGCGCGATCCTGGAGACCCGGGATCGAATCCCACGTCGGGCTCCCAGTGCATGGAGCCTGCTTCTCCCTCTGCCTATGTCTCTGCCTCTCTCTCTCTCTCTCACTGTGTGCCTATCATAAATAAATAAAATAAAATAAAAAAAAAAAAAAAAAAAAAAGACCCTGAGATCAAGACCTGAGCTGAGATCAAGAGTCAGACACTTAAATAATTGAGCCACTCAGGCACCCCAGGAGAGGGCATTCTTAAAAGTGAAACACAAACAACTCAAAATCTTCACATCACAACGGTTATTGTCAGATCAGGGAAAACAGGATATTTCAAAATGAAAAGAAAAGTCACTGCAGTTTTATACAAAGCTGTTATAACAAAAAATATTTTAGCTGATAAAACTTCCCAAGTAACAATTACAAAAAGAAAACAGAGGCAGCCCAGGTGGCTCAGCGGTTTGGTGCTGCCTTTGGCCCAGGGTGTGATACTGGAGTCCCAGGATCAAGTCCCACTTCGGGGTCCCTGCATGGAGCCTGCTTCTCCCTCTACCTGTGTCTCTGCCTCTCTCTCCCTGTGTCTCTCATGAATAAATAAATAAAATCTTAAAAAAAAAAATCAAGAAAGAAATGGAAGAAAAAATAACATTGCCTACAAGGTACCCAAAGAATACATTTGGCTGCAAATTTAAGAGGTACTGAAGAAAAAACAAAACAACAACAACAAAAAAAGAGGTACTGAAGAAAAGACATAAAAGAAAGAAGAAACAAGTGAAATGATAAATATGGATGACTAGCAAAGAATATTTAATGTGTATATAAATGGGGGTCCCAGAAGTATAAGAGCTTAAAAAACAAAAAACTCTAAAAAAATTTTTCAGAGCCTCATAACAAAAAAGACCAAGTCACTTACAAAATAAAGAAAATCAGTTATTATTAGACTTTCTCATAAAAATGTATGGGAAAAAATAGGAGTTGAAGATTTTGTGATGTACCCTACCTGTCCTTTGAGTACCAAGACTAATTTACAATGTGCAGAAACACTATACTCACTAGTGTTTGCAGAAGAATCTACTGAATATAAGCTTTATTTATTATTTTTTTTAAAGATTTTATTTATTTATGACAGACATAGAGAGAGAGAGATGCAGAGACACAGGCAGAGGGAGAGGCAGGCTCCATGCCAGGAGCCCAACACGGGACTCGATCCTGGGGCTCCAGGATCATGCCCCGGGCCAAAGGCAGGTGCCAAACTGCTGAGCCACCCAGGGATCCCCTGAATATAAGCTTTAATCAACGAAGATATGAATAGAGAAATCTTGGGTTTAAAAAGAAAAAATCCAGGGGGAATCCCTGGGCGGTGCAGCGGTTTGGCGCCTGCCTTCGGCCCAGGGTGTGATCCTGGAGTCCTGGGATCAAGTCCCATGTCGGGCTCCCTGCATGGAACCTGCTTCTCCCTCTGCCTGTGTCTCTGCCTCTCTCTCTGAATAAATAAATAAAATCTTTTAAAAAAATTAAAAAGAGAAAATCCAATGCTGGTTAGCAACAAATACATTTAATTGCAGTTCTAAGAGAAAAGTAAAGTATATTTGACCCTTGAACAATGAAGGGTAGAGGGTAAGGGGCGCTGACTCCTCCCTAAACCCTCCCCTCATTCAAAAATCTGTGTAGAAAAAATTTTTAAGTGGGCTCTATACCCAACATGGGGTCGAAATCATGACCCAAAATCAAGAGTCACATGCTCTATTGACTAAGCCAACCAAGCACCCCTCTGTGTTTAACTTTTGACCTCCCAAAACCTTAACCACTAATAGCCTACTGTTGACTGAAAGCCTTAAGAGATAACATAAACATCCCATTAACACACATTTGGTATAAGTATTATACACTGTATTCTTACAATAAAGAAAATGTTAAAATCCTAAGGAAAATACATTTATAGTACTGTACTATATTTATGGCAAAAAAAATTCACATATAGGTGGACATGCACAGCTCAAACCAGTGTTGTTCAAGAGTGAACATCTATTAAATTAATGAGCTGATTGTAAAACTCATATGGAAATACAAAGGACTAAGAATAGTCAAAACAATTTTGAAAAAACAAAGTAAATCTGGAGAACTTACGTTATCTGACTTTCTAGAGGAATTTCTTTCCTAGAAAGATGATGTTAAGAGACTGAAAAACCACACCACACATTGGGAGAAAATATTTGCAAATTACCTAATTGGTAAAGGTTTTGTATCTAGCTAGCATATTTGAAGAACCTGCAAATATTGACAAAAACAATCTAATTTTAAAATGCCAAAAAACAGACAAAAGGGGAAGCCTGGGTGGCTCAGTGGTTAAGTGACTTCAGTTCAGGTCATGATCTCAGGGTTCTGAGATTGAGCCCCCTTAGGCTCAGTGGGGAGTGTGCTTCACTTTGCTCATGCTCTTATATAAATAGTAAGAGATAAAAAAATAACAAAAGATCTCAGTACTTTGTCAAAGAAGATAGTATATGCATAGTAAATAAGCACATAAAATGGTGATCAATATCACCAGTCATTAGGGAAATAATAGCAAAATTCCTGACACAGGGGTGCCTAGCTGGCTCAGTCCATGGAGCTTGCAACTCTTGATATCCGAGTTGTGAGGTGACCCTCACGTTGGGTATAGAGATTACTTAAAAAACAAAAACAAAAAACCCCACAAAACTTAAAAACAATAAAATCCTGAGATGGCAGTAACATCTGTTAGAATGTCTAAAATTAAAAAAAAAAAAAAATAGAATGTCTAAAATTAATGAGAATAACCATTCCAAATATTAACAAAGATGTGGAAAAACTGGAAACATCACACATTGCTAGTCAAAATGTAAAATGGTACAACCACTTTGAAGAGGGGCTTGGCATCCCCCTACCCCCTTAAGGTTTAATTGGATTTATTTAATGGGTAGCATCCTATTTAACAAAGAGAAGGGTACTCCTAGGCAGCTTTTTTTAAAAGTGGGACACATCCAACACGGTGTTTGAACTCATGACCCTGATATCAAGAGTTACACGCTCTAACTGGTCAGCCAGGTACCCCCCAAGGCAGCTTCTTACTAGAGTTAAAATACAACTACTCCATGAGTAGATTTCCAAGAGAAATGAAAGCCTATGTCCATACAAAGTCTATTCCACTAATACAGCAGCTCTATTAGTAACAGTCCCCAAATGAAAACAATCCAAATGTCCTCAAACAAGTGAATAAACAAATCATAGTATATTAATGCAATGGGATACTATAGTAGTAAAAAGAAATGAACTACTATGTACAATTATTACTGTTTCAAGCTACTGAGTTTTGGGTGATGTGTTACACAGTAGCCAGAACAGGCCATGACACTGCCTTTACATTTCTGTTGCTTGGTCAGCACTAGTGGCCTCAGTTTCTCAAGTTCTGCCATCTTCTACAATTCTCAATAGCTGACACTTCTGCTGTGAGGTCTTCAGTAATCAGCAAATCCTGCTTCCAATATCTTTAACCCTTTATCTTCTTGCTTTAAAATCTAGCTTTCCCCAAAGATGCCTCTTTCTCTGCAGACATCTCAATGAAATATTTTCTCAATATCCCTCAAATCATTGTACCACAGATGGGAAAGCAACCTTCCTTGCTCCTCACATCCACTTTCAGAATTTTCTCTATCCTTCCTTCTTGAACAGTTTTCAAAATCCTGTTACCAGACTCCACTGTCTACTAATCTTCTTCATGCAATCATCTACAGCCATCTGAGCCATCTTTCCTCATTCCCTGAGATTTATATGCCAGTACGCTCTCCAATGTTATTCCTATCATTCCTGATTATTTAAAAACCCATGGAGATGATCCCTGCAATACCCTATCACTGCAGGTCTTTAAACTCCTCCCTACCAATGATCTTGCACATCACTCAATCGCAGCTACTAACTTCTACGGTCCTTACTTACTGTAATCAATAACTACAACCCTTCCAAAAACTCAGTTTAAAGAATTCTACTCTCCTGGGCAGAAAACACGAACAGGTATTTCTTGGAAGACACAGAGAGCCAAAACACACATGAAAAATTGCTCAACATCACTCACCAATAGGCAAATGCAAATCAAAACCCCAACGATGTATCACCTCACATTCATAATGGCTAAATGAAAACCACAAGAAGCAAGGTTTGGTGAAGATGTGGAGAAAAAGAAATCCCCATGCACTTCTGGTGGGAATGCAAACTGGACCAGCCACCATGGAAAACAGTATGGAGATTTCTCAAAAAAGTTAAAAATAGAGCTCTTTCCCTCTCCCCAACCCCATGCCTCTGACAAAAAGAACTATCCTATGATCCAATTATTGCACTAGGTATTTACCCAAAGAATACAAAAAGACTAATTTGAAAGGATATATGCACCCCTACGTTTATTTTAAAAATCATTTTACTGGGGTGCCGGGGTGGCTCAGTCAGTTAAGCATCTGCCTCGGCTCAGGTCGTGATGTCAGGGTCCTGGGATGGAGCCCCACATTGTAGGGCTCCCTGCTCAGTGGGGAGTCTGCTTGTCCCTCTGCCCATTCCTCTGCTTGTGTGTGCATGTGCTCTTAAAGTCTAAAAAAAAGTCATTTTACTTCATCATAGGTGCACTCTTTAATCCCCATTACCACCCACCTCCCCTCTCATAACCATCAGTTTGTTCTCTATGGTAAGAGCCTTTCTGGGAGGGGAACTCTCTTACGCTGTTGGCAGGAATGCAAGTATAGCCACTCTGGAAAACAGTGTAGAGGTTCCTTGAGAATACCCTATAACCCAGCAACTGCACTACTGGGTATTTATCCCAAAGATACAGATGTAGTGAAATGATGGGAAACCTGCACCCCAATGTTCACAGCAGCAATGTCCACAACAGTCAAATTGTGGAAGGAGCCACGATATCCTTCGACAGATGAATGGATAAAGAAGACATGGTCTATATATACAATGCATTATTACTCAGCCATTAGAAACGACCAATACCTTTCATTTATATCCATGTGGATGGAACTAGAGAATATTATGCTGAATGAAATAAGTTAATTGGAGAAAGACAATTATCAAATGATTTTAGTCTTATGTGGAATATAAGAAATAATGAAAGGGACCATAAGGGAAGGCGGGGGGGAACTGAGTGGTGAAAAATTAGAGAGGAAGACAAACTATCAGAGATTTCTGACTCTGGAAAATGAAGGGTTGCAGAAGGGGAGGGGAGTTGGGGGATGGGTTAACTGGGTAACAGGTGTTAAGGAGAGCACATAATGTGATAAGCACTGGGTGTTATACTATATGTTGGCAAATTGAATTTAAATTAAAAAATGGGACGCCTGGGTGGCTCAGTGGTTGAGTGTCTGTCTTCTGCTCAGGGCATGATCCCAGGGTCACAGGACTGAGTCCCACATTGGGCTCCCCGCATGGAGCCTGCTTCTCCCTTTGCCTGTGTCTCTGCCTCTCCCTCTCATTCTGTGTCTCTCAGGAATAAATAAAATCCTAAGTAAATAAATAAGAGCCTTTCTTTTTTTTTTTTTTTAATAAATATTTATTTATTTTATGATAGAGAGAGAGAGAGAGAGGCAGAGACACAGGAGGAGGGAGAAGCAGGCTCCATGCCGGGAGCCCGACGTGGGACTTGATCCCAGGTCTCCAGGATCATGCCCTGGGCCAAAGGCAGGCGCTAAACCGCTGAGCCACCCAGGGATCCCCAATAAGAGCCTTTCTTGATTTGTCTCTTGTTTCCTCTGTTTTGTCTTCTTCTTTTTTTAAAGTAAAAGGAGCTAGGTGTGGAACCCAATGTGGGGCTTAAACTCACAACTCTGAGATAGAGAACTGAGCTGAGATCAAGAGTCTGAAACACCCAGGTCCTCATTCATTTTCTTAAATTCCATGTAAGAGTGAAATCATATGGTATCTGTCTTTCTCTGACCAATTCACTTAGTATTATACTCTCTACACCTACCCTTGTTGTTGCAATGGTAAGACTTCTTTCATTTTTATAGCTGAATAATACTCTGTTGTATATATAGCACATCTTTTTTTTAGTATATGTGCTGCCACAGTGAGCACAATACCACATTTTCTTTATCCATTCATCAGTAGACATCTGGGCTGCTTCCATAATGTGGCTACTGTAAATAATGCTGCAATAAACATAGAAGTGAAACACTGACGAAATAAATTCAAGATAACACAAAGAAATGGAAAAACATTTCATTTCATGCTTATGGGTTAGAAGAACAAATACCGTTAAAATGTCTTTACTACCCAAAGTAATCTACAGATCTAATGTAATCCCTACCAAAATACTAACAGAAAAAAAAAATATCAACAGCATTTTTCACAGAACGAGAACAAACAACCCCAAAATTGTATGGTACTACAAGAGACCTTGAATAGCCAGAGCAATCTTGGAAAAGAAAAAAAAAAAACAAAAAACTGGAGGTATCCCAATTCCAGATTTCAAGTTATGAAACAGAGTGGTAATAATTAAGACAGCATAAACTCACAATTGTGTGGTCAATTAACCCTTGACCAAGGAGAAATGAATATACAATGAAAAAAAGACAATCTCAAGATGCCTGGGTGGCTCAGCAGTTGGGCCTCTGCCTTTGGCTTAGGGAGTGACCCTGGGGTCCTGGGATCGAGTCCCACATTGGGCTCCCAGCAGGGAGCCTGCTTCTCCCTCTGCCTGTGTCTCTGCCTCTCTCTCTGGGTCTGTCATGAATAAATAAATAAAATCTTTAAAAAAGAAAAAAATTGGGCAGCCCAGGTGGCTCAGTGGTTGAGCGCCTGCCTTTGGCCCAGGGCATGACCCCAGGGTCCTGGGATCGAGTCCCACGTCAGGCTCCCCGTATGGAGCCTGCTTTTCCCTCTGCCTCTCTCGCTCTGTGTGTGTCTCTCATGGATAAACAAATAAAATCTTAGAGAAAAAAATTAACTAGGGATACCTGGGTGGCTCAGTGGTTGAGCGCCTGCCTTCGGCCCAGGGCGTGACCCCGGGGTCCTGGGATCGAGTCCCATGTTGGGTTCCCTGCATGGAGCCTGCTTCTCCCTCTGCCTGCGTCTGTGCCTCTCTTTCTCTGTGTTTTTCATGAATAAATAAATAAAATCTTTTTAAAAATTAGCTAAAAACTAAAAAAAGAATGGGTGGAAGACATGAACAGTCATTTCTCCAAAGACAGATGAGGGATATGCAAATCAAAACCATAATGTGGGGATCCCTGGGTGGCGCAGCGGTTTGGCGCCTGCCTTTGGCCCGGGGCACGATCCTGGAGACCCGGGATCGAATCCCACGTCGGGCTCCCGGTGCATGGAGCCTGCTTCTCCCTCTGCCTGTGTCTCTGCCTCTCTCTCTCTCTCTGTGACTATCATAAATAAATAAAAAAAAAAAAAAAAAAAAAAAAAAAAATTAAAAAAAAAAAAAAAAAAACAAAACCATAATGTGTACTGTGTGTGGCTAGCTCAGTGGGTAGAGTATGTGACCCTGGATCTTGGAGTCAAGAGTTTGACCCCCACATTGGGCATAGAGTTTACTTAAAAAACAAAACCATACATACAATGAGGTATCACCTCACCTGTCATTATCAGCTAAAATAAGAAACAGATGTGGGTTAGCATGTGCAGAAAATGGAACACCTTTGTACTGCTGGTGGGAATGCAAATTGGTGCAGCCACTATGGAAAACAGAACTACCTTATGATCTGGGAATCACACTACTGGGTATTTACCCACCAAAATACAAAAACTCTTAAGTCACGGGAATACACGCACTCCTATGTTTATAGGTGCACGTATTAAAATAGCAGTATTTACGCTAGCCACACGGGAAGCGGCTCAAGTGTCCACTGATGGATGAACGGATAAAGAAAATGTGGCACGTATACACAGTGGAACATTATTTAGCCATAAAAAAGAATGAAGTATCAGGAACGGGGGCACCAAGCTGCTCAGTCAGTAGAAAATGCAATTCTCGATCTTAGGGTAAGGAGTTCAAGCCCCATGTTGGGCATGGAGCCTACTGAAAAGAAAACAAAGAACAGAGGAAAAAAAGGGACAAACCAACAAATAGACTCTTAACTATTGGGAACACACGACGGTTACCAGAGGGGAGAGGAGTTGGGGGATGGTGAAATAGGGGAAGAGGATGGACAGTAAGCTTACTGTGATGAGCCCTGAGTAAGGCAGAGACGTGCTGAACCCCTATGTTGTACAGCTGAAACTAATACAACACTCCATGTTAAGGACACTGGAATCAAAATAAAAAACTTAAAAAAAAATCCTCCTCTTTAACCATCCATCACCTTAGCCTCTGCAACTTACGTCTTCTAGCAGCCGCATGATGTCAATCACTTCACTTCACTGGGACAAAACACTGATCCTCCAGCTTTTTAAACTCTTACTCTATCCTAAGGTCCTCACTCCGTCTCTTAGCTTAAATTCCAGGGTCGATTCTTCTTTTTTCTAGTTATTTTATTTTTAATTTATTTTATTTTAAAGATTTTATTTATTCACGAGAGGCAGAGAGAGAGAGAGACAGAGGCGGAGGGAGAAGCAGGCTCCGTGCAGGGAGCCCGACGCGGGACTCGATCCCGGGACCCCGGGAAACTTCCCGTCCTTACCGGATCTTTCCCACGGGCCCACGAAATGCTGAAACAGGCTTCTATCCTCTTACGAACAAGAAACTTAATTAGGAACCGCGTTTATTTCGCTCCCCCTCCGTCTATTGGCCAATTCCTCTACCTTCAGGCTACAACTCGAAGTATTTACAGACGTTGCCCCAACTTTGTCCTCTCCCAATCCGAATCCACTCCAATCAGATTTCATCCAAGGTCGATCTTCCCCCTTAGAAACCCTTCTCCACCTGCCGTCTTCCCTGGCACAACTCAGTAAAAAGCAATTTCATCTTTTCAGCGCTTCAAGACAACCCCGGAGTTATCCCTAACCCTCCTCTCCATCATTTCAACGGCCTGCCTCACCGCGGCCGGCCCACGCACACTACACGCTCCCCGGTCAGGGAGAAGGGACACAAGGAGGTGGGGAGTCGGCTCGTGGCTACCAGGGAGCCCAAGGGGCACGAGGGGGCAGCTCGGGGCTAATGCTCCCAAACGTGTACAGGTGCAGCAACCGAGAAGGCCGCCGCGGCTGCCCCACCGCCGGGCCCGCGCGGGGGTGGGCGGGGACCACCGGGAGCCCGCTCGGGGCTCCCGGCCGAAGGCGGAGCCGTCGGAGGCCTCACCTGGCCAGTGCCGCGCCGGAACAGCACCGAGTCCTCGGGCTCCGGCAGCCCGCCGCCTCCGCCCATCGCCATGGCGCGGACACCGCCGGGTGCGCGGCGTGGGCTGCGTCTCCCTCGCAGTGACAACTTCCGGCGCTCGGGCCTCTGGGAGCGGAAGCGGAGGACGGTGGCCTGGGGGAGCCACGCGGCGTCCGCGTCCTCGTCCGCCTCCGCCCAGGTAGGAGCGCTCCCGCCGCTCCGCTCGGGCGCGTTGCTGTCCCGCCCCCTTTCAATTGCTTGATTTCACCGTTTCCTATGTTGGTAGAGTGATGCGAACAGGGTGTTTCTGTTTTAAACAAATTTCCAAAGAAAATAGTGTCCAGGCCGCCCCCCCCCCCCGGGGCTCAGCGGGTGAGCACCTGCCTTCCACGCAGGTCGTGACCCCAGGTCCTGGGATCCAGTTCAGCGTTGGGCTCCCTGCAGGGAGCCTGCTCCTCCCTCCGCTGGGCCTCTGCCTCTCTCTCTCTCTCTCTCTCTCTCTCTCTGCGGCTCCCATGAATGAATGAATGAATGAATGAATGAATGTTTTTGTAAAGGAAAATAGTGTCCATTGCGGATAAATTAGGAAATATGGGTAAGAAATACAGAAGTTGGTTCACAGGTAACCTATAGCTACCATTTTTTTAAAAAAGCACTTTATAAAGTTTTATGTTAATTTTTGCAACCCCATAAAGGAAGGATTACTATTCCCATTTTAATGATAAAGGAAATTTACTGTGGTGCAGGTGTAACATAGACTACTACTCAGCAATTAGGGCAAAAAGGAATGAGAGGCCCCGGGCTGGCTCCATGGGTAGAGCGTGCAAGGCTGGATCTCGGGCCTCTGAGTTAGAGCCCCACCTTAGGTGGTAGACATTACTTTAATTTTTTTTATTTTTATATATTTTTAAGTAATGAACTATTGATGTCCAAAAAGAGAGAGAGGAGGGAACAGGCACAGAGCATCTACACAGCTGCCCGGATTTGAAATAGACTTCATGTCTTTATCCACTTCTTAACCCTAACATTTATGCTAATATCTGTTCTCCCAAGTCTTCTCCAGTAAATATTTAAAATTTAAAAAGGGGTCAGGAATCCCTGGGTGGCTCAGCGGTTTGGAGTCTGCCTTTGGCCCAGGGTGTGATCCTGGAGTCCCAGGATCGAGTCCCGCATGGGGCTCCCTGTGTGGAGCTTGCTTGTGTCTCTGTCTCTCTCTCTGTCTTTCATGAATCAATAAAATCTTTTTTTTTTTTTTAAAGGGATCAAAATAAACAAACGGAACTGCAACGAGCTTTGCGCAATGAAGGAAACCAACAAAAGGAAAAGAAAACCTACCGAAAGGGCCTAGACGTTCTCACGTGATTTATCTGATGAGGGGTTAACATCCAAAATCTATAAAGAACTCCTACAACTCAATGTTAAAAAAAAATCACAAGCAAAAAAACCCAGAAATCCCATTAAAAATATGGTGAGGCAGTGCGTGGACATTTTTCCAAAGAACACCTACAGATGTCAACAGGTACATGAAAAGGTGACCAATATCACCAACCATCAGGAAAATGTAATTCAAACAAAAATTGAGCTATTCTATTAAAACAAAATAGCTATTTTCATTTATTTATTTATGATAGTCACACAGAGAGAGAGAGAGAGAGGCAGAGACACAGAGGGAGAAGCAGGCTCCATGCACCGGGAGCCCGACATGGGATTCGAGCCTGGGTCTCCAGGATCATGCCCTGGGCCAAAGGCAGGCGCTAAACCGCTGCGCCACCCAGGGATCCCAGAATAACTATTTTCAAAAGACAAGAAATAACAAGTGAGATGGGGCACCTGGGTACTCAGGCAGTTAAGCGTCTGTCCCCGGCTCTGGTCGTGATCCCAGGGTCCTGGGATCCAGTCCTGCATCAGGCTCCCCACTCAGCAGGGAGTCGCCATCTCCTTCTCCCTCTGCCCCTCCCCCTGCTCATGTTGTCTTTCTCTTAAATATATATGTATATATATATATATATATTTTTTTTTTAAGATTTTATTTATTTAAAGAGAGAGAGACAGAGACACAGAGGGAGAAGCATGCTCCATGCAGGGAGGCCGACATGGGACTTGATCCTGGGTCTCCAGGATCACACCCTGGGCTGAAGGCAGGCGCTAAACCGCTGAGCCACCCGGGCTGCCCAAATACGTGTATGCATGTATGTGTGTATATATATATGTATATATATATATATTTTAAATGAGAGTAAGGATGTAAGAAAAGGGAATCTGGTGAGAATATAAATTGATGCAAACACTAGATGAGTGGATAAACATGTGTTTATACATGTATGCCTGATGGAATATAATTCAGCCATAAAAACAATGAAATCTTTCCATTTACAACAACATGGACAGACCCAGACAGTAGTACCATGCTAAGTGAAATAAGTCAGAGAAAGAAATACCATATGACTTCACTTATATATGAAAGCTAATAAACGAATGAAACATTCACAGAGAACTGACAATTGTCAGGGGATGGAGGGGAGGGGAGTATGGGGATAGAAAATGGTATAGAGAAGAAAAATGGGATCAAATGTCCCATGTTTAAGGAGGTGCATATTTCCCCCCTATCTTTACACGGATCAAGCAGGATTTTAGATCTTAGTAGGAATTTATCATTTACTTTTCCAGATTCTTTAGGTACTTAAGACTGCCATGTAGATTCCATGTACTGGTAATTTTTTTTTTTTTTTTAGTAATTTTCTTTAAAAAAATCTACCCAGGGCAACCTGGGTGGCTCAGCTGTTTAGCACTGCCTTCAGGTCTGGGTGTGATCCTGGAGACCTGGGATCGAGTCGACATCGGGTTCTCTGTCTGTGTCTCTGCCTCTCTCTCTCTGTGTCTCTCATGAATAAATAAATAAAATCTTTTAAAAAAATAAAAAATCTACCCAAGGAAATTTGACAGCTTCCCTTTGGCTTCTATGGAGATCAGAAATACATGTGTTTTACAACCCAGCAATTGCACTAGGTATACACCCCAAAGATACAAGTGTAGTGATCCAAAGCGGCAGTGCACCCCAATGTTTATTGCATTAGTGCCCAAAATAGCTTTAAAATTCTTTCAACAAAGAATCTGCCATTCTAAATTTATTAAAATATTATTCCTCCTTGAAAACTTTATGCTAAGAGAAAAACCCAGACATCAAAGGCCAGATATTCCATTTACATAAATATCCAAAATAAGTAATCAATACAGATAAAAAGTGATTAGTTGCGAGGGGATGGGAGGAGGGAAAAACAGGGACTGCTAATGGGCACAAGGCTTCTTTTGGGGTGATGAGATGTTCTAGAATTAGTGGTGGTGGCTAAATAACAGGAAGAAGCCTGAGAAAAAAAGGCTATGTGAAGATGGAGATAGGAGTAATGCTGACACAAGCAAAATAATGCACGAGGCTTCTGGAAGAGGCAAGCAAAGATTTTCCCATACAATCTTCAGAGGGCATGTGGTCCTGGTGACAACTTGCTTTTGGACTTCTGGCCTATAGAACTGTGACAGAATAAATTTTTGTTGTTGCAAATCACCAAGTTTGTGGTAATTATGACAACCCAAGGAAATTCTCCACATCCCTTAGTTATATGTTTGTTTACAAATGCTTACTTAGGTGAGCATTAAGAAAAACTATACAATTTTATACACTCTATGACCCAGAAATTCCACTCTTAAGTGTGTATTAGAAATAAATATTTATTTATGACCACTGAAAGATCTATCTATAGCATAATTATTCTTAAAAGCTCCAAACTAAGAGCAACCCAAACATCCACGAAAAGTAGAGTGGCAGGATCCCTGGGTGGCGCAGCGGTTTGGTGCCTGCCTTTGGCCCAGGGAGCAATCCCGGAGACCCGGGATCGAATCCCACATCGGGATCCCGGTGCATGGAGCCTGCTTCTCCCTCTGCCTGTGTCTCTGCCTCTCTCTCTCTCTCTCTGTGACTATCATAAATAAATAAGAATTAAAAAAAAAAGGAAAGTAGAGTGGGTAACTAACTTATGGTATATTTATTTAACAGAATACTACACAGCAAAGAAAAAGATGGAGCTATAGACACACAAAAGACAAAGCATTCTCACAGACATGATGTTAAACAAATGAAACCAGACTCACCCTAGTGCATACTGTAGGATTCCACTAATGTGAAAATAAAAAATATGCAAAGCTAATCTTTTTTTAAAAATTATGATAGAGAGAGAGAGAGAGAGGTAGAGACATAGGCAGAGGGAGAAGCAGGCTCCATGCACTGGGATAGTCAGAGAGAGAGAGAGAGAGAGAGAGAGAGGCAGAGACATAGGCAGAGGGAGAAGCAGGCTCCATGCACCGGGAGCCTGACGTGGGATTCGATCCCGGGTCTCCAGGATCGCGCCCTGGGCCAAAGGCAGGCGCTAAACCGCTGCACCACCCAGGGATCCCTGCAAAGCTAATCTATAGTGATAGTCACAAGGGAGCCTGCTAGGGTGATAGAAATGCCTATGGATCTTTTTTCTAAAATAAAGATTTTATTTATTTATTCATGAGAGACACACAGAGAGAGAGGCAGAGACACAGGCAGAGGGAGAAGCAGGCTCCATGCAGGGAGCCCAATGTGGGACTCGATCCCAGGACTTCAGGATCACACCCTCAGCCAAAGGCAGATGCTCAACTGCTGAGCCACCCAGGCATACCATGTCTATGGATCTTGATCTGGGTAGAGTCTAGTACAAGTCAATAAAAATGTATACTTAATTATGCTCTTTATTATCATTTCACTGGGAAAAAATATCCAGGAACACAATTACTGGATTATATAGTATGTTTAGTTTTCTGAGTAACTAATTCATGGCTAAAATTATTACAGCTCATTTTCCCCAATTTTTTATAATGAGTTGGCACTGAATTTTTGGGGTTTGAAAGCTGGTAGAAAAAAAAAAAGCTGGTAGAAGTATGAATGGCATGAGCTTCATTTTACACTTCAGAACTTTACTCACCACCTTCATGATTTGCCTTATCATTCATGTATCTACATTTTTTAAATTTAATTTTAGCCTTGCAATGAGAGTAGTGGACTCTTTTAGGCTGCCCAGCATCCATTCACCCCACTTTCTGGCAAGAGAACCCCAGATTTGTTAGAAGAACCACCTATTCCTCACTGGATACACTCTTGGTTATATCATCTCAGATGCCTGCCCTCCCCTTTTTGAAGAGTAGGCATGTAACCCAAACAAGTTCATTTGGAGAAACTCTGAATGACATAAAGACTGAAAATAGTTGTCAAAATTTCACCCTGATAGCAACATTGTGAAAAAAAAATTCTCATAGTTCCTGGAGCTGTTCTAACTCTTGATCTTTCCAAAGCCTTGAGTCTTCAACTTTTCCTTAGACTCTGGAGTCTCTCATCCACTCAACTGTTGCAACTAACGTGTTTATTTATAATTAATGATTATTTGCAACTAGAAATTTCAATATATCATCAAATCACAGGGTTTTTTTTTTTAAAAAGATTTTTATTTATTTATTCATGAGAGATACAGAGAGAGAGGCAGAGACACAGGTAGAGGGAGAAGCAGGCTCCACCCGGGGAGCTCAATGCAGGACTCGATCCCAGGACCCCTGAATCTCAACCTGAGGCAAAGGCAGATGCTCAACCACTGAGCCCCAAGGTCTCCCAAAATCACGGGTTTGATGTGCTTGTATTTTTTCATACATTAAAGTACATAATCTACGTTAAATGTCCATTCATAAGCCACCTTAATAGTCATCTTGAGCAGAACAAGGCCAAATGAGCTTTTTGACCAGTAACTCCCCCCATTCCAATCCAAGGCCTTCACAAAAGCCTTACTCATGAAATGTATGTTTATAAAAACAAGTATTCAATAGGAGTTTGTCTCAATTATACTCAGGTTGGTAGCCAATTTCTTATAAACTAAAAAACTCTGTAGGGGCGCCTGGATGGCTCCAGTGGTTACTTTGGCTTGGGTCATGATACTGCAGTCCTGGGTTCAAGTCCCACATCAGGATCCCTGCTCAGCAGGGAGTCTGTCTCTTCCTCTCCCTCTGTCCCTCTCCCCTGCTCATGTTTGAGGGCTTGCTATCTCTCTCAAATTGAAAAAAAATAGTTTTAATTGTGTAAAAAAACTCCATTCAGTAATACTCAAGGAAATGTTCCTGCATGGATACAATGGCAAGCAGAGTCATGTCCAATTGATAAAGTAGCATGGATGGTATCTGGCATGGAAAATATTTCTGTATGTTAAAATCAAATTTTGAAAACCTCGATTTTCCTGGGCAAATCGTTTAAAAGCAGGCTATTTGTGAACTTTTCATGCTCATTTTGTGGTATGTAAGAGTTTTTTGTTTTTAAGAAGCAAAGTTGTAAGGAAAAGCCTATATGAAGTTTTAAACCTTGCCGCGATTTATGGGAAAGTACATTTCAGCAACTTAGAGTCATTCTTCTTTTCCCACTGACATTTTCATGACTTGGCCATCTGTAAAGATAATTTATTCCAATAAGTGTTTACTAAACAGCAAGTACTTTAGTAGGTAAAGTCGCAGGAAGCGACTTTATTTTTTATTCAAAGATTCTATTTATTTATTTAATCATTCATTCATTCATTCATTCATTCATTCATTCATGAGACACACAGAAAGAGAGAGAGAGGCAGAGACCTGGGCAGAGGGAGAAGCAGGCTCCATGCAAGGATCCCAATGGGGGACTCAATCCTGGAGTCCTGGGATCAAGTCCTGCATCGGGTTCCCCACAGGGAGCCTACTTCTCCCTCTGCCCAGGTCTCTGCCTCTCTCTGTGTTTCTCATGAATAAATAAAATCTTAAAAAAACATTTCCTTACTCCATTTTGTTCTAATGAAAAACTATGGCTGACAAGTTCATAAAGTTAATTTTTTCAATTTAATTAGGTTTTTTTTTTTAAGATTTTATTTATTTATTCATAGAGACACACACACAGAGAGGCAGAGACACAGGCAGAGGGAGAAGCAGGCTCCATGCAGGGAGCCCGATGTGGGACTCGATCCCGGGTCTCCAGGATCACACCCTGGACTGCAGGCGGCGCCAAACCGCTGCGCCACTGGAGCTGCCCAAATGTACGCATCTTAAATTCTGCCTCCCAAAGTCAATTTTATATTAGGTTTTCACTTTAGGGATTTTTACCCTCCTACTGCTTCATCGAGGTATGATTTACCAATAAAATTGTATATATTTAAGGTGTATGATGTATTTGACATATGTATACATTGTGAGGGGAGAGGCCTATTTTTAAAATATTTATTCATGAAACACAAAAAGAGACAGAGACATAGGCAGAGGGAGAAGCAGGCTCCATGCAGGGAGCCCGATGTGGGATTCAATCCTAGGACCCCAGCATCATGACCTAAGCCAGAGGAAGGCACTCAGCCTCTGAGCCACTCAGGCATCCCAAGGAGGGATAGCCTTTTTAAGGTTCAATAGTTTGTTTTTTTTTAATATTTTTAAGTAGTCTCCACACCCAACATGGGGGTGGTATTCACAACCCTGAGATCAAGAGTCACATGCTCTACTGACTGAGCCAGCCAGGTGCCCCTTCAATTGTTTGTTTGTTTGTTTATACACACACACACACACACACACACACACACACACACACAGAGGCAAAGACACAGGCAGAGGGAGAAGCAAGCTCCGTGCAGGAAGCCTGACGTGGGACCTCGATCCCGGGTCTCCAGGATTACGACCTGGGCTGCAGGCGGCGCTAAACCACTGCGCCACCGGGGCGGCCCCCCTTCAATAGTTTTCAAACAGCTTTTTGACTCAAAGCTAAGGGCAGCTGTATGACTCCTGCCTTGAAACAGAAAAACTCTATACAAGGTACACTTGAAAATAAGTAACGATTCTCTTTCTACAAGGGAGTAACCTCTTCCCATCCATAAAAACATCCAGAAAAAGAACAAAATAGGGCAGTCCGGGTGGCTCAGTGATTTAGCACCGCCTCCAGCCCAGTGCCTGATCCTAGAGACCTGGGGTCGAGTCCCACGTCAGACACCCTGCATGGAACCTGCTTCTCCCTCTGCCTGTCTCTGCATCTCTCTCTCTGTGTCTCTCACAAATAAATCTTTAATATATATATATATATTTAAAAAGTCAGAAAACTTATCAACAATCAGCTATATTTTTCAAAAATGAGCTATAATGTAAGTGGGTAACAATTTCTTACACATACAATAGAAAAGATATTCAAAAGCGATCAAGTAATTGAGAAGCTGACCTGTTAACCACCTTGGGCAGTAGAAGCCGCTCCCTCTTATTTCTCAGCAGAACTAATGAAGATTGCTAATGCCTAAAGGGTGTTCCATGGAATTCAGTATTTTCTAAACAACATTGTAAAGCCAGCACTACTTCATCTAAGTAATTTTATCTTGCTTTAACAACATGCCAAAAGAATAACCTAAAATTCGTGCATAACTGACTGGAGGCCTGTATTTTCCCTTAATATCTCATTTTTCAGATATTAACAGAAATATCTTGACCAGTTACTATCTTTAGAAGTTTACCTATTTTAGTTACCTTGCTTAAATATACTACAAGAAACTAAAGTGTCAATATATTACATAATTATTTTTCTTCCTCTCAGATAAGTCTTCTGTCTGCCTTGAGGAAATATGTGGTCATGTTTTAGTTAAAAACCAAATGCACGGGGCAGCCCTGGTGGCGTGGCAGTTTAGTGCCGCCTGCAGCCTGGGGTGTGGTCCTGGAGGTCCGGGA
Source organism: Canis aureus (assembly GCF_053574225.1). Classification (NCBI taxonomy): domain Eukaryota; kingdom Metazoa; phylum Chordata; class Mammalia; order Carnivora; family Canidae; genus Canis; species Canis aureus. Next base: position 55,417,735 of record NC_135615.1, read on the forward strand.
TCGAGTCCCACGTCGGGTTCCCTGCATGGAGCCTGCTTCTCTTTCTCTTTCCTGTGTCTCTGCCTCTCTCTGTGTCTCAATAAATAAAATCTTTAAAAAAACAAAACCAAATCCTTTATCTTAACAATTAATTCATTGTTAAGATGTAGTTTGGATTTAAGTCTTAATGATTAATTCCAATGTAGAGATCTTTCTTATCCTAATATCCATATTGTTTTGGAAATTATAGTTTTCCCCAGATTTGTAAGGATTACCTTTTAAAAGTTTAAAATTATTTCACTACATAAGGTATTTTAAACATAGAAATTGTGGGGCACCTGGGTGGTTCAGTCAGTTAAGCCTCTGCCTTTGGTCCAGGTCATGATCAGGAGTCCCCTCTCATTGGGGAGTCTGCTTCTCTGATCCCTCTCACCTCTCATGTTCCCTCTCTCTCTCTCTCAAAAATCTTTAAAAAAAAAAAAAAAAAAAAGGAAATTGCTTTTTTTGTGATGAATATAGTATACAGCTGAAAGCATAACAAATTCTTTGTACTCATGACATCACTGTAGAAATTCTTGAGATAAGATTACAGAAATCAGATCCATAAAAAATCTTTGTGGTACAGACTTCATCTTTTATTGGAAAGTAACTTAAGCTGTTGTAATCCTTTTGCTCTTATTACTACCATCATATAAAGTTTGAAGACTTAACCCCAAAAAGTAGAACAAAATTTTACTTTAACTGAAAAGCTGTACCTAATGTGAAAAACTTCACATTTGCGTCTTTAAGTATTAAAGACAGTTTGGATTCCACTCCATTAATGGGTGGTATCATTGCTAAGTGACGTATCTCAAGATTATCAGGTTAATGTACTTCCATTTTTTTTTTTTATTTTTAGATTTTTTTAATTTACTCATATGAGAGAGAGAGAGAAAGAGAGAGCCTGAGACACAGGCAGAGGGAGAAGCAGGCTCCATGCAGGGAGCCTGACGCAGGACTCGATCCCAGGACCTCAGGATCACACCCTGGGCCAAAGGCAGGCTCTAAACCACTAAGCCACCCAGGGGCCTCGTACTTCCATATTTTTAACCCTCAATTTTTTTTTTCCAGAGTCTTAGAACAGCCTTAGAAAATGGCACTCTTAAAACACAAAGAGTGAATCCTTTGTACATTGCACTAATAAACTATGTACTTGGGCAGCCTCGGTGGCTCAGCAGTTGAGCTTCTGTCTTTGGCTCAGGTCATGATCCTGGGGTCTAGGATGGAGTCCTGCATTGGACTCCCTACAGGAAGCCTACTCCTCCCTCTGGCTGTGTTTCTGCCTCTCTCTGTGTCTCTCATGAATAAATAAATAAAACCTTAAAAAAAAAGGCACTTATTCTAGACAATTTTAAAGCTGTAAGCAAAACTCTCACTGAGAGGTTTCTCAGTAAGTTACTCTTCATTTAGTTTGTATTCACTTAGTTGTTATTCCAGGTGGGACTGCACTATCTTGTAAATTCTTCAAGCAAACTAGTTAATTACAAAGCAACATGAGATAAATGTATTTTAAACTCTATTATACAATCAAGTTGACTTTAAGATTTACTTTAACAAAGTTTATGACAAAGATTCTAGATTTATAGGAGATTCTATTATCTCATCAGATTACTTCTCTATTAAATTATATAAATGCTCACTGATTAAAAAAAACATTCACCAATATGTCACATGCACAGTTAGTGTTTTATTATTTGAAGAATGCTTATGAAACATTACACTAAGTCAGGCTGAAAGGTAAAGTCTAAAATAGTTTTGTAAGGATATAACATATGATTGTTCGCTCCACAAAAGTTTGACCTTAGAGCCTGATACACCTAGTTGGCAGTAGCACCCAGGTTTTTCCATAGTCATCATTTTTCTCTTGTCTGCATAGACTTCTTCTCATTAGCTGCCTTCTGCTTTTGTTGCATTATCTCAGAGTCCCTAAAATGGGGGAAAAGGGCTGTTAGGTTGTTATAGAGAAATTGGTTGTATGTTGTCACTTGTTTTCTATACATAACCCATTAAGCATATTAAAAAAACAAATTAAAAGATATAAAAGATTCATGTCTTTCTGTTTTCATGGCAACAGAATGGGAAAGCAAGGAATAGAAGGGCTCTGAAGCCACATCTTATTTTGAAAACCATCTCTATTGCTACCACATTCTTGGGCAAATAAGGACATTTCAAAATCAGAACAGTACTTATTTGGGTTGTTTTGTAAAATAGCTATCAATATATACATCTGACATTAGGTAGCTATCTACAGAAATAATGGCAATTACTCCTGGTTGTCAACAAAGTTAATGTTCTCTATTTTTCCCTGAAAGAAGAAGCATTTAAGTCTCATAGAAGAAGCATTTAAGTCTCATAGATATCCAAAATGGTACCCAGCGTTAGGATATTGCCGTAAGAAACTGAATTGCCTCATAGCAAACCTAAAAGCCTGATAGCAAATGATTTAAAAATGGGTTACACTAAAAAACAAAGGATATTAGGGCATTTCCTTAACCTTTTGTGTCTCTGGCTGAACCTCCATATATCATATTAACTGTGAACTACAACCAGACTACCTGGGCTAGATGGTCCAGGAAATCCTTATTTTAAAAAATACATGAAATGACTTTGTAACCAATCCCCACTATGTGCCACTTTGCTGGCTCTGGATTAAGTCCTATAGCAACTCTGTTATTATTCTCCTGATTCAGATTTAAAAAAAAAACCAAACTAAAAGCTTAGAGCTAAATAATTTGCCTCAAATCACATAAAATTCAAGTCTGTCCAATTTCTTCCTTTCCTTTTCCTTCCCTTTCCCTTTTCTTTCTCTCTCTCTCTCTTTCTTTCTTTTCAAGATTTTACTTATTTATTCATGAGAGACACAAAGAGAGAGGCAGAGGCAGAGGGAGAAGCAGGCTCCATGCAGGAAGCGCGCCATGGGAATCCATCCTGGGTCTCCAGGATCACACCCTGGGCTGAAGGCGGCGCTAAACCTCCGAGCCACTGGGGCTGCCCTTGTCCAATTTCAAAGTTCAAGCTCTTCCCAAAAATCACACAGATTTAGTTTAAGATTTTAATTCAGGGTGAGTAGCTCTGTCCATGACAGTAGACATTTCTGTAAAGCCATTAGCAAAGAGAATTAAGGAAAAACAAGACTACAAAGAAATGAAGTATCATGGAAAATAGTGATAGCTATTTTTCTGTTTGAAATGGAGCTCTGAAAAAAAAAAAAAAAAAAAAAAGAAATGGAGCTCTGTTGTGCTTGCTGTACTCTTAGCAATGTTATTGAAGTTCAGAGCCTCAGCTTCCTATTCTATACATTGAGGTTAATGCTGCTTTTCAGGATAACAAGAGAGACAATACACGTAGAGTAGCCAGCACAGAGCTTTCTAACCTGTGGATATCCTTTTAACAGGGACTATTACTGAGCCAAGCTGGACTAGGGTTCTCCATTAAAAATTTCATGTTCATTGATTTGTACCACGCTCATTTTTACTCCAGTGTGGGTAAACAGAAATTGAAGGCAAACCTCATCACTTTAACATAGAAAGAGAGGTGATCATTAACCCAATGTGGGGCTTGAAGTCAGGCCTCAAGAGTTGCATGCTCCACTAATTGAGCTAGCCACGCGCCTCTAAACGATGATTCTTAACTATAGGTGCCCATCAGCATCACCTGAGGAGCTTTTTCTAAAGGCAGGTTTAACTTAGGCACAATAAGATATACCTAGAGCACCTGTTATGCCCAGCCCCAGACCAATTAAACCAGAACTGGATTTAAGGCACAGGCTTGAGTAGCCCTCAGGGTTTCCCAGGTGGTTCTAATACGCAGGCTCGCGGACAACCGAGAAGCCCCACTGAAGCATGTCTGGTCAATTCTTCAAGTGACCTCCAAGTTGCACATAGACAAAATTTGATTTTAGAATAAAATTAAACTCGTTTATAAATATGCATTGAAAAAATTCAAGCTATACTCCCAAGGTATTTCTGTAGCAGTTTTGTATTATTTCTCACAAGTAATCATATATCAAGGCTGTGCACCTGCATTTTTCTCCAACACAAAGGATCTTCGGAAGACAAGATAGCTACATATACTTGTGTTTTCTTCAGAACCTTTATCCCTATGACTGAGTCAACCAGTCATCTTCACTAGTTTGGGTAGGGTGTCCACTTTGAAAACACTGTATCCCTAGCACTGAACAAGTGCCCTCCATAGGCAAGGCATTCGACTATTTTGCTAAATGAAGTTCTTAGGGTTGTAGTGATGAATCAGCATGAGATTCTCCTCAAGACTATAGTTTGAGGGACGCCAGGGTGGCTTAGTGGTCTCAGAATCGAGTCCTGCATCGGGCTCCGCATAGTGAGCCTGCTTCTCCCTCTGTCTTTCCCTCTGTGTCGCTCACAAATGAAAAAATAAAATAAGATCCTAAAAAAAAAAAAAAAAAAAAAGACTAGGGCAGCCCAGGTGTGCAGCGGTTTAGCGACGCCTGCAGCCCAGGGCATGATCCTGAAGACCCTGGATCGAGTCCCGCATCAGGCTCTCTGTATGATGCCTGCTTCTCCCTTTGCCTGTGTCTCTGCCTGTCTCTATGAATAAATAAAATCTTAAAAAAAAAAAAAAAGAAAGAAAGACTATAGCTTGAGAGCTGGCAATTTTTCACCCATGGTTCGGGATGGCTACATAATTCTGGCATGCGCCGCACAGATGTTCCACTGTCTACCCCTCTATGCAGGCTAAGACTAGTTCTACCAAGGACGGGGGGAAAAGAAAAAACATTTCTTTCCATTCTCCAAAATGACAGCTTCAGTGACTTGAAAATCCCATTAGTGTCACTCACTTACCTCTGCTTTCTCTGAGAGGTGGTCAAGCTATCTTCTTTTCTTTTTCCCTTGCTAATTTCCTGGGATTTCTTCATGTTTTTCTGGCGGGCGAGTTCTCGCTGGTTTCCTCCTACAAAAGTCAAACAGTCCTGCTCTAATTTTCCCATCTCAAAACTCCACACGAATCCCGTTAGGCCGCTCGTACTTTAGGAGATCCCTGGGTGGCTCAGCGGTTCAGCGCCTGCCTTTGGCCCGGGATGGAGTCCCGCATCGGGCTCCCTGCATGGAGCCTGCTTCTCCCTCTGCCTCTTTCTCTCTCATAGGAAAATAAATAAGAGTTTTTCAAAAAACAAAAAACCACTCGTTTAAAAACGCATCTGAAGTTGTAGCTGTCGAGCAGATGCGCCCGTGGGGTGGACGCCTAAGGCGAGTTATCCCGCCGGGCGGCGTGCTCTCGGGCTGTAAGCACAACGGGCATTCCGCTCCTCGGTCCACATGGCTCGCTGCTTCAAACTAAGCTCTAGTTTTTTTAAAAGATTTTATTTATTCATGAGACAGCGAGAGAGGCAAAGACCCAGGCAGTGGGAGAAGCAGGCTCCGTGCAGGGAGCCCGACGCGGGACTCGATCCCCGGACTCCGGGGTCACGCCCTGGGACGAAGGCAGACGCTCCACCGCGGAGCCCCCCGGGCGTCCGCAGCTCTACCTTTTTGAAACGCGTGGACGGGAAGGAGGACGGACTGAAAGGGCCAAACAAAAGAACCAGGGAGCGGGCTCCGTCGGGGCTTCCCGTCCTTAAGGCCCCTCCGGGGCCGCGGTCCTCTAGTCCCCCCCCTCCCGGGAGCGGCTCTCTACCGCGGACGCTCGCACCCCGGCAGCGGCGGCCCACGTCGGAGGCGCGGCCGAGGCTAAGCGTCCTGGTCCCCGGCGGACAGAGGACAGCGTCCCCCTCCCCAGCCCCCGCCAGCCCCGGCCCCCGCGCCCCGCCAGCCCCGCAGCGAGGCTTCCTCCGCGGACGCTCCCCGCCCGCCCGCCCGCACTCTCACGGGCCATGCCGACGGCGACCCCGCCGGGGAGAGAGCTCCGCGCGAGAGCAACCGCCTCCAGGCACGCTCAGCGGCCGTCCGCACCCGCCGCCCGGGAACCCGGAGCCCGCGCAGACCCTCCGCCGGGCTCCGCCCCCCGCGCCGCCCGTGGCCCCGCCCCCGCGCCGATCCTCCGCCGGGCCCCGCCCCCGCCGTCCGTGGCCCCGCCTCCCGCGAGCAGGGCGAGCGACTGCGCGTGCGCCACGGGGAGGCGGGGGCAGCCCCCGCCGCGGAGCTGGGGCTGGGACCTGCAGGCTCGCGGCGAGACGAGTCCGCGCCGGGGGCGCTCCCTGGAAGGCGGGCCGGGCGTCCGCGGACGTCACCCGCTGCGGGCCGAGCGCTGGTGCCTGGCCAGCCCTCATTTGTTTGCTAACGACAGAAACCACACTAAGTGCAGCTGTATCTAAGGGTTCGACGGAGGACGTTAACTTTCTCTCGAGTATGCCTTGCAGAAGCGGGAAGAGCGGGAAGGGGGCAGGACAGATTGAGGGGGACTCTGCAGCAGGCAGCTGTGGCTCTTGACACGTTTTCTTACGCTATTCCTACATCAAGCCTGTAAGGTAGACCTCATTGTTCTCATTTTACGGAGGAGATGGAGACCCTGAGACTAAGAGCGAGCGACCTAACAGGTAGGGACTCGTACAAGGGAGATTCAGATTTACGACGGACTCTTGAATCTGCTCATTTTCCCATTTGACCCCAGGGCCTTTGTCACGGTCGACACGACTTTGGGAGTTTTAGGTTACTGTCTCTGTGCTCGGTTGTGTGATGGGAAGGGAATGTGGGATTGGAAGAGAAGTGGCAGCGTTCTTACTTCTGTATGTGGTCTTAATGTCCAGTCTAATTGAGTTTTTTTTTTTTTTATGGCAAGTTGTTAAGGATACAGCTGATGTACACAAGAAAAGTTGGGATTGTCTGCCAGAGAAAACTGAAGATTTTTGAAGTTACTGTGATGCCATTATGAATTTACTCCACAAACTTGGGAGTGTAAGAAATACCTTAGGACATTATTTTAAAGGATTTTGTTTATTTGAGACAGAGGGTGGGGTGGGTAGAGAGTGAATGTGCAGAGGGAGGAGCAGAGGAAGAAAGGATAGGTGGACTCTAAGCTGAGTGCAGAGCCTCCATTCCGGGCTGGACCTAATAACCCAGAGGTCGTGACTGGAACCAAAATCAAGAGTCTTTCGCTTAACCAGCTGAGCCACCCAGGTGTGCCTGACTTTATAGTTCAATAATAAAATGAAATCCGACTTTGTTCCCATCCTGATACTAATGAGAAGTTAAATCTTTGTCATTGTCCTCTGCCTTAGCTATAGAATTGTGGGAATGCCCTAGAGTGTCAGGTGGAATCGGAATGTTTGGGGAAAGACAATGCATCATCAGAATATACCGTACAAAGCCCTGTGGTCCTGTCGGTGGTTCCAGGATTCCTGAGACATCTTCAGTAGGGGGTTCCTTTGTCTAGTTGTTGAACTTCTTTAAAAGCATCTGAAAAAAAAAAAAAAAAAAAAAAAAAAGCATCTGAATTCCTGTTCACTCCCTCAGGGTACCGGAGGGAGCCCACAGAATCCAGAGACCTCTATTTTCTTTCCAGTCTTAGAGGAATCTCTTCTCTCTTCTATGCTTTCATCCTTGTTATTTAAACTTTGAAAAGCCCTTGTCTTTCTCCTGTCTTGATGACATAGCAAGGATTAATTAATAAAGGATTAGATTCCTTTGACATTTTGTCATTAACAAGATATTCTTGTAAAATCTTGTCCTTCAAAAAAAAAAAAAAAAAACTTGTCTTTCCAAGAAAGAAGTCAGACCTGTCTGTTGCAATTGCAATGAGTCAGGGGATTTATATAGCCGGCAAGAACTGGCCCATACTGTGTAAAACCGATGTCATCTATGGCCATTTTTCCTCTCCTTATAGAAACCTTCCCTAACCATCCTACTAAAGCAAGCCAGCCTTCCCTTAATCTCTGTGATACTATCCTTTACGTTTCTTTTATAGCATTTAATAAATTCTTAAGTTATCTTGTTCTTTTGTTGTACTCTTTTTCCCTCCCCAACCCAGAACGCTTTGCTTATGGCTCCACTGCCATCTCCCGAAGCAGATTAGGGAATACTTATGTTAATTTACTACATAACTATATACTTTTAGCTATAATAATTTCTGAACAGGTACATTAAAAAGTAAACAAAGGTACAAAGTGAATGGTCTTCCTCCCATGACATGTTCCTCTTGGAGGAGGTCACTTACCAATTCCTTCACACCTGAATTTGTCATCTATGTTCTACTCACTTTAGAATATCTTTTTTTTCAAGATTTTATTTATTCATGAGAGAGAGAGGCAGAGACACAGGCAGAGGGAGGAGCAGGCTCCATGCAGGGGGCCCCATGAAAGACACCCCCCCAACTCCAGGATCAGGCCCTGGGCTCAAGGCAGGTGCCCAACCGCTGAGCCCCCCAGGCGTCCCTACTCACTTTGGAGTTTCTAAGTTCTGGGGATGTGCTGGTGAACAGGCGCTACTCTGCAAGACCTTATTTTTGTAAAGTAAAAAAAAAAATTTTAAGTACTCTAACACCTCCCCGCCCCCCCCCCCCCCAGGCGTGGGGCCTGAACTCACGACCCCCGGATCAAGAGTCCCACGCTCCTCTGGCTGAGCAGGCGGGCGCCGCCTGATTGCACCGGTCTCCTCACGGTTTGCGCCCAGCGGCTTGCAAGACTCCCTCTCTGCGCCCCCGCCAGTAACTCGCAGGGATTCCTGCGGCGGGGGTGGGACGGAGGAACGCTTCGCCGCGCGGTCCCATTTCCGGTTTGCTGGGGCCCCTGTAGCTTGACAGTTACCATGGCTCCGGGAGCCGTGCGTCTGACGTCCTTCCGCGGCGCTGGCTGATGGCGTCATCAGTTCCGGCGCCCCCCCGAGGGCGGGGAAGCGAGGTACGGCGGAGACTTAGCTCTCAGTGTGGCAGGGTCATGAAGAAGAGGCGGCGGCGGGAGGAAGGCGGCGGCGGCGGGGGTGCGAAGCTGCGGTAGCTGCCCGCGGGGCTGGTGGCGTGGCCGCGTGGAGAGGGCGTAGCTCTTAATCCCTTCCCCGGGCAGCGGCCGGGGCTCGGGGCTGAGAGCGGCCGCGGGGCCGCCTCCCCGGGCCCCCTGGCTCCGCCATGTTCCGCAGGGCACGCCTTAGCGTGAAGCCGAATGTCAGGCCTGCCGCAGGCGCCCGGGCTTCCACCGCCCCCACCGCGCACCGCAGGCCGGAGGCGCCCGGGCCCCAGGCCCCGGCGGCGGCCCCTTCCCCGAAGCCCGCGGAGTCCACGGATGTGCCGGCGGCCGCCTGCGGGGGGAGCGAGCCCCGGGCGGAGGCCCCCCGGAGCAGGTAAGCGCGCGCGGAGGGGCGCACCCCGGCGGGCCCGACCCGCGAGAGCCGACCGCAGGCTGCGCGGTGGAGGACTCCGCCGCCGGCACCCGCGCGCGGGAGGCCCTGGGAGCCCGCCGCGAGCTGCAGTGTGTGGCTCCGTCCGCAAGGCGTGGGCTGTGTGGTCGGGAGCGGCCCGCGTCCTCCGCAGCGGTGGGAGCTCCGGAGGGGACGACTTGGAAGCCCAAGGTGCCCACACGTGCTGTCGTTCATGGCACGGCTCGGGCGGCCTTCCCGTCGTTTCTCTCCCGCTGGAGTCCTCAGCGAGGAGCTGTAGTTCCTACAAATTTGAAAACACTCATTTCTCCCTAAAAGACCAGTGTGACTTCGGCTCTGCTGATTTGTGGCCGTGGAAGGGAGATGTTCCTTGCCTTTTTTTTTTTTATTTTAAGATGTTATTTATTTTTTAGTGAGAGACAGAGAGGCAGAGGGAGAAGCAGGCTCTCTGCGGGGAGCCCGATGTGGGACTCCATCCCGGGATCACGCCCTGGGCCGAAGGCAGGTGCTCAACCGCTGGGCCACCCGGGTGTCCCAGGATATGGATTTTCACTTTTTTTAAAAAAAGATTTTATTTATTTATTCATGAGAGAGACAGAGAGAGAGAGGCAGAGACACAGAGAGAGAGGCAGAGACCCAGGCAGAGGGAGAAGCAGGCTCCATGCAGGGAGCCCGACGTGGGACTCGATCCCGGGACCTCGGGGTCACGCCCTGGGCTGAAGGCAGGTGCTCAACAAATGAGCCACCCGGGTGTCCCAGGATACGGATTTTCACTCTTTTTTTTTTTTTTTTTTTTTTTAAGATTTTATTTATTTATTCATGAGACATACAGAGAGAGAGGCAGAGACCCAGGCAGAGGGAGAAGCAGGCGCCATGCGGGGAGCCTGACACGGGACTTAGTCCTGGGTCTCCAGCATCAGGTCCTGGACTCAAGACAGTGCTAAACCGCTGAGCCACCCGGGCTGCCTCTTGTTCCTTGCTTTGGTTTGAGGGCCTGCCCCTTTAGAGTGGCCTTTCCGAAGGGAAAAAACATGTGCCAGGACCACATTTGGATTCAGGGTGTTTTTGTTTTTTCTTTATTTAACCGTTTACTAGACGTGGCCAGGCAGGATTTATTTACCTGTTAAAATGGAGATAACATTACCTGCTTTGGAGAGTTGTCGTGGAGTTTTAGGAAAAACCTGACAAGCTGTCTTGTGTAGGACCTTGCAGAATAATTGTGTACAAAAAATTCATTGTTTAAAGTAAATGTGATGGTAGTGATTAACAAAGTAAAGTTAAGACATGTTGGGCTATTAATAGCCTCTCTTTCTATAATATATACGTGAGGAGAACAATAAAACCTGACCCTATTAAATGACAATGAGATGGTGTAAATTCTCTGTATGCTCTGACAGGAAGGTGAAGATTTTATTCCTTTTTTTTGTCCAATCTTCCTCTGTTCGCCTAAACTGGTGCTGGGTACGGGGTGTTATTTTGCTAGCTTAGTGATGCTTTAGAGATTTCCAGGTTTCTTACATGAATATTTCTTTCAAACTTCTAAAAAAGGAAATACAGGTATTAGTCATTGTTAATAAAGTTGGCAGAGATCCTGTTAATTACACATTAGTGTGTGATGATTGTAATTTAATGAATTACTGAGGTTCTGTATTCGAGACATTTGAGGTTGAGGATATTTGGTTTTTGACAGTGGGCATTTATGGAGTACTTTAGATTTTTTTTGTTGTTTAGTATGGTGTTTTGTGTGTGTGTGTGTGTGTGTGTGTGTTTGCAGTTATAAATGTAAGTGGTAAAAACAAGAATGTAAGTTTTGTCCTTAAAGTTTCAATGAAAAAAAAAAGTTTCAATGAAATTGAGTGAAATGGCACATGATGCAAGGATCAGGTTATAAAGGCTGAGATAAGAATTTAAATTGGAGATTTCTTTGGGTGCCCGGCTGGTTTAGTAGGAAGAGTATGAGACTCTTGATCTTGGGATTTTAAGTTTGGGTCCTACATTGAGTGCAGAGATTACGGGGGGGCGGTGGGGGGCGCGGGGGGGCTTTCAAAAAGGAAATTTCTTGGAAAGGTTATTCTATAGTTTTAGGCATTTTCCATTTTTATATAAAACTAATTATAACATGAAAAATGTAGACTGCTTTTAATTCTTATCTAATTATCTCTTTGACTTAATTTGCTTTCAGGCCTTTTTGTTTTCTTTTCTTTTTTTTTTTTTTTTAAATATTTTATTTATTTATTCATAGAGACAGAGAGAGAGAGAGAGAGAGAGAGACAGGCAGAGGGAGAAGCAGGCTCCACGCAGGGAGCCTGATGTGGGACTCGATCCCAGGTCTCCAGGATCAGGCCCTGGGCTGAAGGCGGCGCTAAACCGCTGAGCCACCAGGGCTGCCCCCAGGCCTTTTTGTTTTCTTTTCAAAGATTTTATTTATTTATTCATGAGAGACAGAGAGGGAGAGAGGCAGAGACACAGGCAGAGGGAGAAGCAGGCTCCATGCAGGGAGCCTGACGCGAGACTCGATCCTGGGACCCCAGGGTCACGCCCTGGGCCCAAGGTAGGGGCTAAACTGCTGAGCCACCCAGAGATCCCGTTTTCAGGCCATTTTTGAAATATGTATATCCAATCTGAGCTACATACCTAATATGTAATTTGGAGTGACTGAGTATTGTTTTTAAGTGGAGTTTGATAGCTGTGTGAGTAGTTATGCCCAACCAAAGATAAATGATTTCTGCCTCAGACAATGTTTGGCTTGATTAATGTAGCTAAATGTATATTCTCAAATACTGCAGTAGAGATATTTTAGAAGTTTGAAGTTTTGTATATTTGATTTGACTGATCTTAGGTTGATAGAGTAAAATTTCAGTAATTTAGATCAGTTCAGGGGGATGTCAGTATAAACTTTCTAGAAAAATGATTGTCAGTTATCTCATGATTCAAAATAGGGTGATTAAGCTTTAATTTGTAACTTGGCCTTTTGTTTTTCTTGAAGGAGTTAACACGAGCATGAAATTATATGTTCTAGTGCCCTAGGGGACTTGAAGTTCAAAAAAGATTAATAGTCTCTTTTTAGAATTTACATATCTGTTAAAAACATTTACTAAATACAATTTTTATTGCAGTCGTCAATCTGTATCTCAAGTCACTGATTTTTTTGATAATGAAATTTTACTGTTTTAGGTTTTCATTTGATTAAAAAAAAGATTTTCATTAGATTAGTTTTTGAAACTAGAATATAAAAGATCCATGGTGCCCTTTTTTTTCTTTTTTTAAATTTCAACAGTGATGAAAAGACTGACAGTGAGAATTATGTTGAAGAATCCAGTAAATCTTCCTCTACTGTTTCACAGAGAAGAAAGCGAATATCAAGTCCTCCTACTCTGGTTAAGCCTGGTGTCAGTGTTCCTTCAGAATCTCATCCCTTATCTACAGTTAATCAAGAAGTTCCACAGCCAAATCCTGTTTTAACAAAAGAGAAACAGCCATGTTCAGACAGATACCGAATTTATAAAGCTCAGAAACTAAGAGAAATGTTAAAAGAAGAATTGAGAAAAGAGAAGGTAAGGGAGAAAAAAAATTACTTTCTTGGCTAGAATTCCGTTTATATGTTCGTCAGGCATGATTTGGAGAAAAAATATCTATAGCATTTAATGGCGCGTAATCAATATCTCGTTAATTGATTAATAAGAACAATAGACTTAATTTCTCTAGTATGTTAATTTTTATATATTCATCTATATCTTTATTGTTTTTGGTGAAGGCCACAGATAGAAGTTGTGTACACACAGACACATGGAAAGCATACAAAGCATATTTATAAATTAAGCCTTTAATCTGATTTTTCATGATGTCCTAAGTGACACGAGTTATATTAATTTGAATTAAGATAGGTATACTTGAGCAGCGTGAATTCGTAATATTTTCTTAGGTGGCAATATGGAAATTATAAACGGCAAGAATTTGCATGTATGTGTATAGTAGAGTCCATCTTCTTTTTACCCTTGAAAATGGATTTTTCTGAGAGAACATGGTACCAATAGTGAAGCATGTAAGTCTACAGTTAAATACTTAGGATTTGAATCTTAGAGTCATCCTGTTATGGGACCTGTGCATTTAATTAACTTTTCTGTATCTTCATCTGCAAAGTAAGACTGAGGATGGTATGTATCTTATTGGAGGGTTATAAAGATTAGATGACTTAATACATGTCAAACATATTTAGACTAGTGTCTGGCAAATAGAACCCAACACATGTCAGCTCTTTATTATAGGATGCCCTTTTTAATTAAGAGGAAGACACTTAGCCTGGTACTTTGTTTGTTATTTAATTCTATCATATTTGTGAAGTAGACGTCACTTTTTACACAGAAATAGCTTCACGGAGGTTATTTGCTTTTTATCAAACATCAAGGGGTTTTGAATGTATAACCTCTAAAATCTAAGTGTTTCAAGATGTTCTATGTTTATAGAATATGCTTAGGTAGATTTGTTCTGGGGAATTAAAAAATTAAAAATTTCCTTCAAGAATTTCATAAAATTCACAGAAATCCAGTTCATTACAGGGTCAACAAAAGCTATATGTTTATAAATTCTCAGTGAACTATTGTAGTTAGAAGACATTAGGGTGATTTTATATAATGAGGGTTTTTTATTTGTTTTATTATTATTATTTTTATTATTTTTTTATATAATGAGCTTTTATCCAGTCCTAGACACTTTAGTTTTTAAGGTTTCTTTTCTATTCTTTTTTTTTTTTTTTTTTAAAGATTTTATTTTTTTTCTTCATGAGAGACACAGAGAGAGGAGGCAGAGACATAGGCAGAGGGAGAAGCAAGCTCCATGCAGGGAGCCCAATACAGGACTCTATCCCGGGACTCCAGGATCATGCCCTGGCACACAGGCAGGTGCTAAAACACTGAGCCATCCGGGCATCCCCCAGTTTCTAAGGTTTCTTGATGTTCTACAACTTCTTTATATTCAGTTTAGGAAAACTCTTCCTTAAATTATGAATGATTATGGTAGGAATAACAAATCACTTGGAATGAATGCAATAGTGGGCTATACCTTACATTCTAGTACATGTGAATTTCTTCTATATTTGTAAAATAAAAGTAGGTCTTCATTTGTGCTTGTGTGTCTAGAAGCAATGGAAAAACAAATATGCCATAAATGAAAGTCAGAAGCCACCAGATCGTTCAAAAATGACTATGAGAGATTTCATATATTACCTGCCAGATAACAACCCAATGACGTAAGTAAACTTTACTTGTTTTCCTTTCTTTGCGTGTGTTGTGATGTAAGTACCACTTTTAGAGTACAGTTTCCGTGTTTTCTAAAAGTGTGTTGACAAAATTTATAGCACATACCATGTTCTTTTAGGTAGAATTTTTTTCTTAATTTTATTTATTCATGAGAGAGACACAGAGAGAGAGAGAGAGAGGCAGAGACAGAGAGAGAGAGAGGCAAAGACACAGGCATAGGGAGAAGCAGGCCCCTCTCAGGGAGCCCGATGTGGGACTCAATCCCGGGTCCCCAGGATCATGCCCTCGGCCGAAGGCGGCGCTAAAATGCTGATCCACCCGGGCTGCCCTAGGTAGAATTTTTTAACAAAGTTTAGTGGTATTTCAGGTAACTTCTTTCTTGGGTTGGTATCCATCACCTCTGAGGTTAAAAATAAGTTTCATTATATTCCTAAGCTGTGTAAGACCAACTAAACAACTTTTCTCTAATTGCTATTACGGTTTCCATTCTTTATATACTATATATAACCCAATTCTAAAGGAATGGTCTAATTTTTATGTCCTATCTCCTAATTATAGTGGCATTTGATTAACAAATCCTCCAAGAAGAAAGCTTTTTTAACTAATTAATTTTAAAGATTTTATTTATTTGACAGCGTGCACACAAGCATGGGGAGCGGCAGGCAGAGGGAGGGGAGAAGCGGGTTCAGGGAGCCCAACTTGGGGCTCAATCCCAGGACCTTGATATTATGACCTGATTTGAAGGCAGATGCCCACCCAACTGAGCCACCCAAGGGCCCGGAACAAAGCTTCTTTAGTCAGAGTTAGCCTGTCTCATTGTTATGTTTGGTGGTTTTGTAGATGGATGTAGGAATAGTAGCCTGTTTTCACTGTAGCCTTTTTCAGGTTTATCAGGTCTTTGGCCTATTGAAGGAAGGGCCAAACACCTAGGTTTTGAGTTATTTGACGTCTAGGATTTGGGAGACAAGCCATGTAAGTTGCTTTAGGCGTCAGGACTGGGAGAGACGCCCTTTACTAAAGAGTGGAGAGTAAAAACATTACTTACTTAGGCTGTTGCATATTACTTACACTTGAAGATAAAGGTTTTTGACTAAGAAATTGACTCCTGGACCATCCTGTCATTAATAATGATGTTATGGTGTATCATTTTATAAAAAGTAAGTTAAAATTTCTTTTTCTGTTGCTGGATGGAATAGGCATGATGTAAATTACCTTAAAATATTTTTTATGTTAAATATTAAATCTTTTACATATTTAAAAAAGAATATTCTTTCTTTTTTTTTTTTTAGTTCCTCACTGGAGCAAGAAAAGAAAACTGAAAAATCATTGACACCAGTCCAGACAAGAGAGTAAGTGTTTTATCTTACTGTTTTTTTAATAAAATCTTTGGTGGGTAGAGTTTTTTTTTTTTTTTTTTTTGGTGGGTAGAGTTTTTAAAAAATGAAATCAAATGATATTTTTTGTTACAGTCAAGTTACATGTGCTAGGAATATTTAAATAGAATCACAAGAGTTAAAGTTAATGTGTGATTTAAATCAAGATGAAAGGTCCACACTATTTGTGTATTATATATGGAAATGACCAGTCATATGATTTCAGTTAAAGCTTTTAGTATTAAAAAGGATTTTGTTTTGTTTTAGAATAATACAATGGTACAAAACCCAAAAGGAACAAAAGTAGACCTAGAAAAGTCTTCCAACTGTTTTCCGGTCATCTTGTTCTTCTATGGAGGCAACAAATGTTACCAGTTGTTTAATGTATCATTCTTATCCCATTCTGTGTCTATCCAAACAAGCTTCTATATATTTTGCTTTTTCCTTTTCTTTACCTTTCTTTTTATAGTTTGATGCCACTAGAGAATCTGTTTTTTTGGTATGAGCTTCTTGTTGCCTTCCACACTGCCCTGTAATGTTAGCTTACCACTAAGAAATGTCTCCAAGAGGCTTCCTAGGAAGTTAGTGTAGTTTTGTAATTCAAGATGAAGGATTATGGAAAATTGCCAGAAACATTGGGATTTTTTGGTTGTTACTTCAAAGGTTATTAAGTAATGATTGCTATTTTGCTTAGAACTTATATTGTTTTAAAGCAGAACTCTCAGACTTTAGCAGTTAGTTGCATTTTTATAGATTAATAGGTTATGTTTGCTTCTGTGAAACCCCAGGAAAACCATGTAGTTGAATGGAAGGTAATTGGGAATCAGAGTCATTATTTGGAAAATTGTGTTTAGCTTCTTGGTATGCCTTTACTGTTGTGTAATCTAGAGCAAAGATTATTTATTACTGCAGACCTCAAGTGTGTTTGAAAATACCAATGCCCAATAGTTGTTATGAAGAGTTAATAAATGATCTGGAAACTAACGCTTTATAACTGTAAGGTTTTTTTTTTTTTAATTCCCCAATATCTGTTTGGTTTATCTGATACTCTGTTGAGACAGAAAGAATGAGAATTTAGACAGCCTGGGTGGCTCAGCGGTTTAGCACCACCTTCAGTCCAGGGCGTGATCCTGGGGACTAGGATTCGAGTCCCACATCGGGCTCCCTGCATGGAGCTTGTGTGC
This sequence comes from Canis aureus, assembly GCF_053574225.1. Lineage (NCBI taxonomy): Eukaryota > Metazoa > Chordata > Mammalia > Carnivora > Canidae > Canis > Canis aureus. The sequence goes on from NC_135615.1 coordinate 55,434,846, forward strand.
TTCTCCCTCTTCCTGTGTCTCTGCCTCTCTGTCTCTCTGTCTCTCTTGCTCTCCCCCTCTGTCTCTCATGAATAAATAAAATTTAAAAAACATTTTTAAAAAATGAAAATTTAATTCTCTATTTTCTTTTTTTTTTTTTTTTTTAAAGATTTTATAGACACACAGAGAGTGAGAGAGAGAGAGAGAGAGGCAGAGACAGAAGCAGGCCCAATGCAGGGAACGCAATGCGAGACTCAATCCCAGATCTCCAGGATCACGCCCTGGGCCGAAGGTGGCGCTAAACCGCTGAGCCACCCAGGCTGTTTAATTCTCTATTTTCAAAAGAGAATATAGAGTTCTTAATAAATGCTCCTGGATAGAATTAGAGAAATTCTTCTAGTCCTGTCCTTACCAGGTAGGATCTTTAATTACATTTTAGGGAAAGTTGGAAATAAATAGAATATTGGATTTGAAGTAATTTATTTCACGAGTTCATAGTATTCAGAAAATACTTGTCATGGATATATGAATTAACCTATCTTTTACATGTGGTAGACAAGAAGGTAAGAGTACTCCTGATACTGCAGATAATGAAGTACCAGAAGATGATGTGGATGATGGACCATTGCTGGTTCCTCGAGTAAAAGTGGCAGAAGATGGATCCATTATTTTGGATGAAGAAAGGTAAGTTAAAACAAACACAGATTGTGGTTTCAAACCTGAGAATAAATGTGCTTTGTCTAATCAGAGAGAGTGTTTCCACATCAGTTATTGTTGCTTAGACACTGATGTTTATATTTTTCTAATGGATGTTGTAAATGGAAAAGTGAGTTAGATTCATTTATAATTTTTAGCTGTTTTTATGCTATGTTTTATATAAGAAGACTGTACTTTTGACCTATCATCCATTAACCAACCACCATTGTTTTACTAACTTTACCGATAATTGGGATGAACTACTGAACTAATCATATGCTGGCCTCTGCTGATGGATAGGTATCAAAAATTGAGTCTCAAAGTCAAAATTCATGTTTTCATATTATTAACTAATACCATACTTTGTTGTCTGGAAATAAGTAATGAAAATGCAATGAATCATGGGTTTAATATTCTATAATTTCTGTTTTGACAAAGTTTAATTCACCTTGTAGTTTCATTTCTCAGTTACAACATTAAAATTTTCAAATTTGGCATTGTGAAATTTGTCCAAAGTATGTTATAAAAAGAAGATTAATCATAAGTAAGTAAATAAAAAAGGGTGATAGAAAGTCTTCTTACAGTTGGTTAAAATATCTTTTTTTATAAAAAAAATCTTTTTTATAAATATAAAATTCTTTGATTAAACATTAAAACATTAATGCAATCCTATTAGTAATTATTTCTGTGTTTTCTCTTATATTGTGATGATATACTGGTCATTAAATAGTTAAAAACATTTAACTTATTTGTGTGCAGGAACATAGAACATAAATATCAGGTGCTTATATTCCTTTTTTTTTTTTTTTTATTTTTTATTGGTGTTCAATTTACTAAGCTTATATTCTTGATATTCTTCTGGGTCTAGCATGATATGAAAATATATATTAAATATAGGAGACATGCCCAAGTTAATAAAACAAAAAATTTTTTTGGTGGCCCAAAGATAATTTATAAATTTTATATTGCTGTTAAGAATTTTGAGAAAGTGTTAGCATTTATTTTTATTCCTTGGCAATCACTTTTTAAGGGAAAATTAGCGGATTCTTAGAAAATATGCATACCTCATATATATATTATACTTTTGATATGAGTCTGCCATGGTAAATTTCAAAATATAACTATTCGAATATCATTTTTTTTTCTTGTTTTTAGTGCAGATCTATTTAAAAATGTGTTTCTTTCAGTTTAACTGTAGAAGTTTTAAGGACAAAAGGACCCTGTGTTGTTGAGGAAAATGACCCTATATTTGAGCGTGGTTCTACAACTACATATTCCAGCTTTAGGAAAAACTATTATTCTAAACCATGGTCAAATAAAGGTAACTAATTTCATTTTAAATTGTGTAGGTTATTTATTTGAAATAAAGTGAATTATTTTCTTAAAGTAAATAAAATGCAAGCCATATTATTTTCTCTTTAGCTAATTTTATTGGTACCTTCCAGTGGGAACCCCCTCTCCTAATGCTTTGGAACACCAAATCTCTGGCTTTATCTTAGTACTCTTTTTAAGAATTAGCATTATGGTCATGCTGGAGTATTCCTCTCTGTCAAATCCTTATTTTATGGAAAATTAATATTTTTAAATACTCAATAATGTTATACTTTTATGGCATAATAAAAATTTTAAGAATAAAGACCAGGCTGTTAAAAAAGCCTGTAATACCTATTGAATGGTATTGCTTATTATTTTTACGGTTTTTATTTGAGGGGGGGAGAGAGAGAGAGCAATCAAGCAAGCATGAGCAGGGGAGAGGGTCAGAGGGAGAAGCAGACTCCCTGCTAGCAAAGCCTGATGTAGGGCTCAATCCCAGGACCCTGGGATCGTGACCTGAACCGAAGGAAGATGCTTAACTGACTGAGCCACTCAGGTGCCCCCTGGTATTGCATATTCTTATAAAAATAATTCATTTGAGGGGAAAAAAACATAACAGAATAATGAGGGCAGCAAGAAAGATTCCATGCTTTCTTCCTCTGACTTCCTCGATCCTATTCTGTTTGGGTTTCTTGTGTGTTTTTCTAGCTACTTTCTTAGACATACTAATTAGCACATCTTGGTTGCTTCCATTAAAGCAGTAATATACTGACTGTGACTGACAGTTTTCTTAAGGACACTTTGAAACCAGAAGGCAGAATGTTGTCGTCATCTTTACTTTTTTTTATTCCAGTTGCTTTGGTATGAGTATACAAATTTCTTATATTAATTTCTGTATGAAAATTTAGAAATATTTTAAATTCTTGAAGTTCTTTGCAATAAAATTCACTAAATATTTCCTAAAGACTATTAAGTACTCTCATTTATTTTTAACCCAAAATGTATACTTAATCTAAGATTTTTTTCCTCTGAATCATTGAGTTTAATTTCATTCTTTGTAAATCTTTTATTTTTACAGAAACAGATATGTTTTTTTTAGCCATCAGCATGGTAGGAACTGACTTTTCTATGATCGGACAGCTTTTTCCTCACAGAGCAAGGATAGAAATTAAGGTAAAGTACACCCAGGATATTTGTTGATTGGAAAAGGACCAAAAATTACTAGGTTTTTTTTTTTTTTTTTTTACTTTTATGTAAACCTCAGTCAATTCTTGTTGTCTACTATGTTTTGGGTAGATCTTTCCCTTTTCATAGCTCAGAAAGTAATGCAGTATTACTCAATTCTAATATGAGTACAGTCTCCTTAGCTTTAGCATATTATTTGTTTTCTTGCCCATTTCTAAAATGGATTTGAGGGAGTACCCCTAAAACCACCAAATATAAGATAAAAGAAGAGCTGAATATTGGAGAGGGAAGATAAATGTACTAGAATTTTTGGGTTAAGAATGGCTTCTGAACACAATGGATTTCTGAATTTCCTAGGAAGGCATGAAGAGAAGTACGCTAAGTTAAATAACTCTTTTTTTTTTTTTTTTTTTAATTTTCACTCTTAAGATTTTTTTTTTTTTTTTTAATTTTTATTTATTTATGATAGTCACAGAGAGAGAAAGAGAGAGAGGCAGAGACATAGGCAGAGGGAGAAGCAGGCTCCATGCACCGGGAGCCTGATGTGGGATTCGATCCCGGGTCTCCAGGATCGCGCCCTGGGCCAAAGGCAGGCGCCAAACCGCTGCGCCACCCAGGGATCCCTAAGTTAAATAATTCTTATTATCTCATCTAACCATTGTTTTCCTATGCTGCCTTAACTTTTGTTAAGTCAGTCAGGGACACTATTAACAACAATGATGCAAGTTAGTGCTTTATTATGTCTGAAAGAATGAGCATTCTCTATTTTATTCTTTTGGAGTGCACACTATGTTGCTGTAATGCATTTCTAATTTATGGTGAGATCTTTATTCAACCATGGGTTTTTTGCTTCATTAATTAAAAGAATACTATGAAAGATTTTTTCTTGAACTAGACTAGGCATGGATCCTTACTAGTGGACCATTGTATAGTGTAATTGTTATTCTGTTTCTGCAAAAGATGAAGAATTGTTTATATTATTTATGTTCTTTTCCTAATGTTGATCTTTATAAAGAGAACAAAATGTTAAACTGTGAAGGCTAGAAATTGATTGTCTAGGGAGCTTTCTGATCTGAGTAATTAATGATAAATTTGTCACTAGACTATTTTTCTCAAATTATTTAGATTCCTCTCCTAAGGTTGGTGCAGTTCCAACAGGTCTTTGGGCAAAAGTATAGAAGAGTAAAAAGTAAAAATGGACTAGTCAGTTATATTGATTTTCAAATGTTGAACCAAAATTCTATTATTCCTTTGGTATGTTTAATTTTATTGTATTTTCGTGAGGGCTTTTTGCATATTTGTTTATGAGAAATATCTTGTAATTTTGTTTTTTTCAAACATTTTGTCTGTTTACTCCTGAGACACACAGAGAGAGAGGCAGAGACATAGGCAAAGGGGAAGCAGGCTCGTCACGGGGGAGCCTGATGCGGGATTTGATCCCACAACCCTGGGACCATGGCCTGAGCTGAAGGCAGATGCTCAACCACTGAGCCACCCAGGCATTCCTGTAGTTTTTTTAAATACCTTTGTCTAAAATGTTTTGGATTATTGTGGGGATAGAAATTGAGTTGGAACATGTTCCCTCTTTTATGTGAACAAATTTAAGATTAGTGGTATTTCTCCTTTAATGTTTGATAGAATTCAACAGTGAAACCATCTGGGCCTGTAATTTTCTTTGCAGGAAGAATTTGATTATACATTCCATTTCTTTAATATCTATAGGTATATTTAGATTTGCAGTTTCTTGTGTCAGTTTAGATGTTAAGCTGCTGAATTTATAGGCATGAAGTTTTTCATACTGTTTACTAATAATTTTAATGTTTTCCTCTTTGATAATTGATATTTTCCTTCTCTCTCTCTCTCTCTCTTTTTCCTTTTTCTTGCTAAGGGTATTTTGACTTCCAAAAGTATTTTTAATGAATGACTTTTAACTATAAGTTTTTAGTTGCTTGTGTATTTTTATTTTTTTAACTCTTTAACATTTCCTTTCTTTTATTTACTGTGCCTTTAATTTTCTCTATTTTTCTTGCTTCTTAAGATGAAAATTTGGAAAATTGATTTTAACCCCTTTTTCTTTTCTAATTAGACGTTCAAAGGTATACATTTTTATCTGAGCACTGCTTTTGTTGCATTTCATAAATTTTGAGGTTGTTTTTTCATTATTAAGTTAAAAGTATTTTCTAGTTTTCCTTGTGATTTCTTTCCTATTTTTTTTTTTTAAGATTTTATTTATTTATTCATGAGAGACACAGAGAGAGAGAGGCAGAGACATAGGCAGAGGGAGAAGCAGGCTCCCTGTGGGGAGCCTGATGCGGGACTCGATCCCAGGATCACGACCTGAGCCAAAGGCAGACATTCAACACTGAGCCACCCAGGTGCCCCTTCCTTGTGATTTCTTTACATGTCAGTTATTTAGAAGTGTGTTAATTTCCAAATATTTGGGACATTGGTAAATATCTTATTGTTTTCTACCTTAATTCCATTGTGAGTGTGAAATAAGACGATCTGTAAGATTTCCATTTTCTGAGATTTATTTTAGAATCTTTTATACTTATCTTGGTCAGTATTCCTGGTGCACTTTAAATGAGTGTGTCCTCTAGTTGTTGGATGTTTTATCTAGTTCTCTATCAGTTAACTGAGAGAAGAATTGACATCTGCAACCATAATTACAGATTTGCCTGTTTCTGTGTTTATATCTATCAGTTTTTTTTGTTTTTTTTTAAGATTTTTTTTTTTTGTTTTGTTTTTAAGATTTAAAAAAATTTTGAGAGTGAGCAAGCACGAATGACGGGGAAGGGCAAAGGGCGAGGGAGAAGCAGGCTCTCCTGCTGAGCAGGGAGACCCAACGCAGGGCTCAATCCCAAAACCCTGAGATCATGACCTGTGCTAAAGGCAGATGCTTAACTGACTGAGCCACCCAGGTGACCCTATTTATCAGTTTTTAATATATATTGAAGTTCATGTATATTGAAGTTCTTTGAGTGCATTGGCTTTTAATATTTTATTGAATTGATAATACATCATAAGTCCTTCTCTGATATATTTCACTTGGCATAACGTTTTCAGTGCCAATTCACGATGTTACAAATGGAAGGATTTCTTTACCACTAATATTCCTATACACACACCTATATGCCATATTTTCTTTATTCATTTGTCACTGGACACTAGATTGTCTTGGCTTTGTAAATAATGTTACAGTGAATGGGGGATAGTATATCTTTTCAAGAAGATGATTTTGTTTCTTTCAGGTAAAGATGCAGAGGTAAGATTGCTGTATCATGATAATTTTGTTTTATTTTTTTGAAGAATATCCACACTATTTTCCAGTGGCTACAGCAATTTATCCAGTTCTGATGCTCTGCTTTTTAATTTAATTTTGTTATAGGTTGCATTTCTGGCATGAAAAAATGTTAATTGAATTCTTACGTTGACCTTTGATTAAAAATAGCATGAGATGTCTGTTGTACATTTCCATGTAATAATTTAGTTCATTTACTTTAATGTAATAATTGATATGACTGAGTTTACGTCTGCCATCTCAATATTTTCCTCTTATCCTGCTTTTTACTCCTTGTTTGCTGCCTTCTTTTGGGTTATTCAGATAAATTGTATTTAATTTTTTCTTTTGTACAATTTCATTCTTTATACTTCATATTCCACAAGTAATAAACTCTTAAAAGTATATTCCATTTACCCTTCAGCCTTTGTGCTATTGTATATTTCACTTTTTACATAACCTAGTTTTATGTCGAACTTATTTTAAAGTCTTTTATCTTTAAAGGAAATGGAGTAGAAAAAGGAAACTAGTTTTAGTACATAGCCACGTTTAGTATTTAGCCACCATTTTTTTTTAATTTTTATTTATTTATGATAGTCACACAGAGAGAGAGAGAGAGAGAGAGGCAGAGACATAGGCAGAGGGAGAAGCAGGCTCCATGCACCAGGAGCCCGATGTGGGATTCGATCCCGGGTCTCCAGGATCGCGCCCTGGGCCAAAGGCAGGCGCCAAACCGCTGCGCCACCCAGGGATCCCTAGCCACCATTTTTTATGCTTATAATGTCTTACAGGTTTGAAAGGCAGATCTGCTGTTGAAAAATTCTCTCAACTTTGATTTATCTGAGGTCTCTATTTCAGCTTCACTTTTGCAGGATATTTTGCTGGATAGCCAAGTGATTTAACAGGATTAAAGGATTTTTCCTTTCAGTGTTTTAAAATTGTCATTCCATTGTACACTGACTTCCAGTGTTTCTGATGAAGAATCGGTCATATTTATGTTATTCTTCCTCTGTGTGTGATACATTGTTTTGCTCTCTCTCTGGGATCCCACTTACGTGTGTTAGTGTACATAAGATTATACTTCAGGGTACTACTAAAGCTCTGTTAGATTTTTTGTTGTTGTTATGTTTTGTATTTAACTTGGTTAGTTTCCATTACTGTATTCACAAGTTGACTGTCTTCTACTTTCTTTGATCTGCAGATAAGCATATTCAGTGAATGGTTCGTTTCTCATGTTCTATTTTTTATTTCTGTAATTTCCACTTGGTTATTTTTCTTAGTTTCCTTTCTTCTGCTGAGATTTCCCTATCTGTTCATTCTGTTATTTTCCTTTAAATCATTGAACACATTAATAACAGCTACTTTAATTTTTTTGTCTGCTAATTTCAATGTTTATGTCATGTTGAGATCTATTTCTGTTGAGTCTCCTTTTTTTTCCTCGTGTATCACATTTTTCTGTCTTTTCTCATGTTATGGAGTTTTGTAAATTGAGTACTAGACATTGTGGATGATATATTTGATAATGTCTGAATTATGTTTGTTTTTTTCCTTTAAGGAGTGTTAAATTTTATTCTAAAAGGCAGCCAATGTCTTCCCAGCTCTCCTTGTTCCTGTCAAGGCTTGGTTTTAGGCTTTAATAAGGCAAATCTAGATTGATCCTTATTCTGGGTTTCTCATCTGAACCATCAAAAAGAATTTGAATTCCTTTTTTCTAAGTTCTCCAAGGACTGTCATATTAGTACTGTTCTAGGTGCATGGAAGAGAAGGTGACTCATTACATATAGTGTATTCTTTAGGGGATTAGGGTCTAATTCTCATGGCTAGAACCCCAGTTGAGAAAGGCTGCTCCAAGACTGGTCCTTATCTCTAAGAGGTGGCTCTTCTGGTATCTGAAGTAAAGGTTTGGGTTTTAACTTTCCATTTGTGTGGGCTAGAATTCTGTTACCTCTGTGTGTTATGCTCTCATTCCTGGAGTTCTCTACTAGGCCACATGCTGTGGCATGTGGAACCCAGATGTAGAATAAGGACCCATGGGATACTTCTCCTGGGCTTGTGAGGCTCCCCTTTTATTTCCTTTTTTTTTTTTTTTTTTTAATTTATTTATGATAGTCACAGAGAGAGAGAGAGAGAGAGGCAGAGACACAGGCAGAGGGAGAAGCAGGCTCCATGCACCGGGGAGGCTCCCCTTTTAAATAGCAGTCTTTCTAGAATTCCTAACGATTCTCTACTTCCTTAGCTCAGTGAGAGCTCTCCTCTCTTTGACCTTTATTTCCTCTTCACTGTTTAGGAAATTTAGCCCAGTCAGAGAGCCAGGGTGAATGTTGGTACATCTTAGGTATTTCCATTCTCTCCGGAAATATGGGGTTGTAGTTTTGCTCTTGCTATTGTCCAGGGTTTGGAAATAGTTGATTCATTTATTTTGTTCAGTGGTAAAGTAATTTTTGGTGTGGCTGGATGTGTTGAGTAAGTCTATAACCAATTATTTTATCAGTGTTAGGGTTGGATATAATGGGATTTATTTTACAATCATGGAATTTAGTCTGGAAGAGTTTCTGTCTATAAATTCAATGAATAATAATACATTCTTTAAAAATGTCTTAAAATGTTATCAATTATATTCCCATTTATGTAAAATATGCTGCAATATTGTTTTAAAATTGAATAATACCTAAAGCTTACTGACATTTCTCCTAGAATATTTAATTTAGTGATGATAGCCTGTCATTTGTGGAAGTAACTTTCAAGGAGGTTTTTTTTTTTTTTTTTTTCAAGGAGATGTTTAAAGAATAATATCTTTGTAGGAGAAAGATGATAATTTTTGAAAAGTTGTATGTTACTTGGCAGTAAGATTTATGAAGAAAAGACTGGGAAAAAAGAGTAACAATTAGATAAAAAGATATTAAAATCCTGTGAAGTTGTTAGAGAAATTGGTGATTCTTCTCTCCAGGATATATATGCATGATTAGACATTCTCAAACACAAGTGTATACTCTCACACTTCATAATGACTTCAGGATGGATTGAACCTTAAACTTTAACCATCTCCATCTTAATGAAAGTAATCTGGAGTGCAACTTAGAATGGTGTGATCGTTTATTTTCAGAAAATCAAGAAATGTGCCTTAATATAAAGAAGACTCAAAAGATAAACTTAGCTTTACTAAAAATTATTTTGCTTCTTTACAGTCTCTCCTCAATGCCATAAAAATCATTAGAATAATAACATATTTAACTTGATGTGAAGAATATATTAGTTTTTAAAGTGCTAATACTAGTTAGCTTAATTGATAGTTTGATTTGTTACTAGGCTAGTTGGCTTTATTTTTTCGTATCTTCTATAAATCTAGCTTCCGTTGCTGATTTATGCTGTTGATTATAAGGAGGTTCAAAGAGTTCAGTATAAATCTTCATCCCTATTATTAAAACACTGAAGGTTTAAGTTGCTTGCCTATTGGCACAAACGTTATTTAGAAGAGAACCATTTGTTATTATAAGAATTTGTTTTAATACTTACTTTTAAATGTAATCTGCTTTTTTTGAAGATCTTCAGATCTTTTTTCTTTTTAACGAATTTACTGATTTGAGAGAGAGATTACAAGTAGGGGGAGTGGCGGAGGGAGAGGGAGAAGCAGGCTCCCTACTGAGCATGGAGCCGGATCCGGAGCTCCATCCCAGGACTCTGACATCATTACCTGAGCTGAAGGCAGATGCTTAACTGACTGAATCACCCAGGTGTCCCATTTTTTATTTTTTTGAGAGAGAGAGAGAGAGAAAGAAAACGTGTGAGTGAGGAGGGGCAGAGGGAGAGTGAGAGAGAATCTCAAACAGACTTCACGCCCAGTGCAGAGCCTGATATGAGACTCTCTCTCATGACCCTGAGATCATGACCTGAGCAGAAATCAAGAGTCAGATGCCTAACCATTGAGCCACCCAGGCACCCCTATAATCTTCACTTTTTTAATGGGAGAAAATTACTATAGGCTTTTGTCTTCTTTTATTAACAGAATAAATTTAAACGTGAAGAGAAAACAAATGGATGGAGAATAGACAAAGCCTTTCGTAAGTATTAAGACCTCTTTTGAAACATTATCACTTGGAGATCTTAAAAAATGACCAATCTTTTATCTTTGGATTCATTGTGTTTTAGATTTGTTTTGTCTCTTTATTGTCATAGGAAGAATGAGACTGGAGATTTTTCTCTTCAGCAGTGCAGGTCTGGGAGCTGATAACAGATCTATAGGCAAGGGATTAGCTAAAACATCAGGAAGCCCAAGTAAGCCGAGTTCTGAGTTCCAGAAGTTAGAGGAACTGAAGATAACTATTTCTTTTTCTTTTTCTTTTTTTTTAAGATTTATTTATTTATTTTAGAGAGAGATGGAGAGAGCTTCTCTAGGGGAGGGGCAGAGAGTGAGGGAGAGAGAGAATCTCAAGCTGTCTAACCCAGTGCTACCTTCCAGAACCCTGAGATCATGACCTGAGCCAAAATCAAGAGTTGAATGCTCAACTGACTGAGCCATCCATGTGTCCCTGAAGACACCATTTCTAATTTTTTTTTTTTTTGAGGGATCTGTATTCAAGGAGTTGTTTCTGAAGAACTTATACTATAGATGATTCCTTCTAGTGGTCATTCATTAATTTAACAATACTGAACACCTCCTGTGTGCTACTTAATGTTCTAGGCAGAGGATGTAATGGTAAACAGGGCATTTGAGAAACCTGTTTTAGATAGCTGAGAGGAGAAAATAAGCATGGTTAACTGCAGAAAGTGAGTAATTTCTAAGAAGAAGAAGAGGGAGTGAAGAGTGGATGTGTAGATTGAGTGGTCAGGAAAGTTTTCTCTGAAAAGATGGCATTTTAATTTTGACCTGATTTGAAGGAGTGCTATACATTTTTCAGCTTTTAAGTAATAGCCTCATTAAAATTAACTTTTTTTTTGTCTGTTTGAGTCCAGAGGAAAACGTTAAGGGATCTGTACAGCAAAACAAAATTGAATGCATTGTTTAAAATAGTACCTATAAGGATGCCTGGCTAGCTCAGTCAGAAGAGCATGTGACTCTTGACTTTGGGATCATGCCTTAGAGCCCCATGTTGGCTGTACAGATTACTAAAAAAGTAAACTTAAAAAAAAAAAAGATTTGACACTTATTTAAAAAAATAATAAAGTAGTACTTATATTCTTTGTGTGGAAGATAGTTCTCAATGTTTCATTATAAATAAATGAACTCCGTGTCCATTTGCTATAGTGCTAATCTGAGAACAAAACTTCTACTGAGGATTGATGTTATATAGCATGTGTGTTTACTTTATGAGTAGACACTAAGGTAGATGACTAGACTCTACACCCAGTGTTGTACGGGATTCTCAGGGACATCCTTCCTGGAGTGGCTCCTGGAAGAATTGTTTTGGTCCTCACCCCTCTCCATTTTGGAGAGGTGGTCCTGAAACTGTGTATTATGTTCAGTGCATTATAAGAAAAAAAGAATCCATATATCTGTAAAGGCTTTATGGGGTGTGGAGCCATTGTTAAAACAGTTATTGTAGCTACATTCACTGATTTGGGTGCTTTGTAGTGGAAAATTAAAAAAAATTAAGTCCCCCATTTTTTTTTTCTTTTATAACTTCTGTGTTCAATTCCTTTGAAAATTATTTTATTTTTTAAAAGTTTATTTATTTAAGCAATTTCTAGTCCCAACGTGGGGCTTAAACTCCAACCCCAAGATTAAGAGCTGCATGTTCTACTGACTGAGTCACAGCCAGGTGCCCCATCCTCTGAGAATGATTTTAATGCTGTATTTTTCAGAATCATTGTTGTGGAGGGTCAGAACAGAAAAAGGCTGAATCCACAATAATCAGGGCCTTCAGGAATCCCAGGTTTGGGGTTGGTTTCTTGAGGCTAATTTACTTTTTTATGATATATATATGTTTTTAAGGCCATGTTGTAACCATCTTGGAATTAAACCAATCTTGGGGCTTATGTGTATAGAACATAATTTTCTCTACATTCATTGTAATTTTAGATGTAGATGTTAGACAAAGATTTGACTCCTGTAATGTTTTGATTCCTGATTTATTCGTGGCTCTCTCTTCCTCTCCTCCGTCTTGTTCTCCTCCTCTCCTTCTCCTTTTTTTTTTTTAAATTGTTTTTTTTTTTTAATTTTTATTTATTTATGATAGTCACAGAGAGAGAGAGAGAGAGAGGCAGAGACACAGGCAGAGGGAGAAGCAGGCTCCATGCACCGGGAGCCCGATGTGGGATTCGATCCCGGGTCTCCAGGATCGCGCCCCAGGCCAAAGGCAGGCGCCAAACCGCTGCGCCACCCAGGGATCCCTCCTTCTCCTTTTTAAAAAAATTTTTTTTTAAATATTTTATTTATTTATTCATGAGAGAGAAGCAGAGACATAGGCAGAAGGAGAAGCAGGTTCCATGCAGGGAGCCTGATGTGGGACTCGATCCCGGGACTCCAGGATCACACCCTGGGCCAAAGGCAGGCGCTAGACCACTAAGCCACCCAGGGATCCCTAAAAAAATTTTTTTAAAGTAGGCTCCACACGTAACACGGCCTTGAACTCAAGACCTTGAGATCAAGAGTCACATGACTCAGTCTCCTGACTGAGCCTGCAAGGCACCCCATTCATGGCTCTTCCTTATGTAATGGATGTTGATAGGTATTTAGTAAATGTGATTCTGATCGCAATTCATTTGTTTACTTGTTTGCTTATACATGGGTAAATAGTGAAAGGGGTGTAATGAACAGAGGCCATGTGGTGGTGGAGAGGCTTTTGAGGAATTAGTCATCTAAGTTGTCTTAAAGTTGGTTGATAATATACTTACAGTGCAATTTATATTTTGAGTTTTGACAAAGAGTATACCTGTGTAACCACCACCTGAAACAAAGGTATGAAACATTTTCACCACTCTAGAAAGGCCCCTTGTATCCCTTTCTAGTCAGTTTCCACAGCCATCCTGATGCAGGGCAACCATCGTTTTTATTTGAATCATCATAGGTTAGTTGGCTTAGCCTGTACTAGAACTTCTTATTCATGGCATCGTACACTATGTACTCTTTTATTTTTTTATTTTTATTTTTTTGTACTCTTTTATATCTGACTTCTTTTAGCATTTTTAAGATTCTTACAATATCACTTATATCAGTATGTAGTTCCTTTTTAATTTTTTTTAAAGATTTATTTATGATAGAGAGAGAGAGAGAGATAGGCAGAGGGAGAAGCAGGCTCCATGCCGGGAGCCCGATGCGGGACTCCATCCTGGGACTCCAGGATCGCGCCCTGGGCCAAAGGCAGCTGCCGAACCGCTGAGCCACCCAGGGATCCCCCTTTTTAATTTTTTTTTAAACTACTGCAGCTTATTCCTCTTTATATTGCTCAGTTTTCCTTTGTTTGACTGTAGTATAGTGACTAGAGTTGGTTATCCATTCTCCTGCTCATAAGCCCATTTGCTTTTGATGTCATATCATGATACTTAAATTCTTCTTTAAAAATAAAAACTTGAAGTTTCTTTTTCTTTCTTTTTTTAAACAGAGGAAAAGCGCCCTTTTGACTTCGATTTTTTTGCTCATTTGCTTCAGAAAGTTCTTGCTGAAGAAGAGAAAAGAAAACAAAAATCTGTTAAAAATCAGAGCGTAAAGGAGAAGAAATCCTCTAAACCACGGAAAAATGTAAAAGGTAGAGTAAAAGAAAGTGTGTTCTATTACTTAATAACAGACTTAGAGTCTTATCACTCAAGTCTTGAGCATTCCTTTGTAGTTCAGGTAGTTGAGATCATTAGGGCATCCAATAGGGGAGAATTGATTTTTCTTGGCTTTCGGTTATCTGGCCCAAAATAGTACTTCTTTGTAAATTTTATGATTGGCATGGTGGGGTTATTTGTACATCTTTCTTGAACTAGAGTGTAGTTGTAGCTAGTAAAAGAGCATTGGAATTTGGAGGTGTCATGTTTGGTTACTTACTGTCATTTTCCTTTATAAAACTTGGTACAAAATTCTAATATTTAAAAACTGGAACTCCGATACTTCTGCTTTTGACTGAATTGTATTGTTTGAGTACAATTTATATCTAAGGGTTAATGTTGACCTATACTAGGTAGAAACTTGTTTATATGTAGGTTTTACTATTTTTAAACATATAATTTCTTAATTATTTGAATTGTGATCTAAGAGGACAGTGGTTATATTCTAGAGCTTTAAAGAATCATGGAACTGTAGAGAATTTTGTATGTTAGGTAGTCTGCATTCCAGACCCTTTCCATTTGTTGTCACTTGGAAATAGCCCTGGAGATATTGTTCCTTTTTCCTTGTGTCTCACAGTTTTAGTAGTGGCAGAGGCAGGACTTGAACCTGGGGCCGTAAGCGCCTGCTCTGGGGGTCTGCAAGACTACTGCTAGGTTTGATTTTTTGCTAGTAGACTCATAAGATCCAGCATATGGTTATACAGACAGCTGAGATTTGTTACAGTGAAAGGATATGGAACAAAATCAACAGAGAGAAAAGATGTGGCTCAAAGTCTAGGGGAATCTAGGTGCAAGCTTACAAGAGTCCTTTCCCCTAGAGTCACGCAGAATGTGCTTCATTTGTATAGCAGCAAGTCATGAAGAGATATGTAGCAAGTTGTCTATCAGCAAAGCTTGTTAGAAACTCAATATCCGGGCAGCCCGGTGGCTCAGCGGTTTAGCGCGCCACCTTCAGCTCAGGGCGTGATCCTGGGATGCGGGATCGAGTCCCATGTTGGGCTCCATGCATGGAGCCTGCTTCTCCCTCTGCCTGTGTCTCTGCCTCTCCATCTCTCTCTCTATATATATCTCATGAATAAATAAGTAAAATCTTTAAAAAAAAAAAAAAAAGAAAGAAACTCAATATCCAAGATTTTTATTGGACACTGGTCATGTAGACACCGTCTCTGCCTTGTACATACAGGAATTTGGAACTCGGATCCCTGGGTGGCGCAGCAGTTTGGCGCCTGCCTTTGGCCCAGGGCGCGATCCTGGAGACCCGGGATCGAATCCCATGTCGGGCTCCTGGTGCATGGAGCCTGCTTCTCCCTCTGCCTGTGTCTCTGCCTCTCTCTCTCTCTCTCTCTCTCTCTGTGACTATCATAAATAAATAAAAATTAAAAAAATACTAAAAAAAATATTTAAAAAAAAAAGGAATTTGGAACTCGCAAAACAAAAATAATTGTTTGGCATAAACCACATTGTTGGTACGAACATTTTATTTTATTTTTTATTTTTTAAAGATTTTATTAATTTATTCATAGAGACACGGAAAGAGAGAGGCAGAGACACAGGCAGAGGGAGAAGCAGGCTCCATGCAGGGAGCCTGATGCGGGACTGGATCCTGGGTCTCCGGGATCACACCCTGGACTGAAGGTGGCGCTAAACTGCTGAGCCACCGGGGCTGCCCAGTATGAACATTTGAGGCACAGTGAACCACTTTTGTGAATTCTCCTGACCTTACCTTTCTAGGCACAGCCCAGAGGCCAACCTTTTAAGCAGGTCTTTGAAGGGATAGCAGTGAGGTCTGCTGCATTAACTCTCTTCTACACAGAGTAATCCAGCATTTCTTTTTTCTGGAGCTTGATGTCTGTATCATTTAAAAAATAGTATTGGTAACTACAAAATTATTTCATTCTTTAGTCGTTTCTTTGACTTACTTATTTGGCTATGGGAGATATATTAAAATAGATATATTAACATCATCCTATTACAGGTGATAGCATACATAACTCATTGTATCTTAATGTGAGAATTTTGAGATATATTATTGTAAGTCTCATAATTTCAAAATTACTGTTTATTACTCTGATAGAGAATCCAGTGTTACCTTTTCAGTTTTAAAATCTTGTTATGGCTTTTTTTTTCTTTTGAGCAAAAATAAATGACATTGAATTTTATTATTTTTTAAATTAAGTATTTTTAGAGATGTCTTGGTTGACTGTGGTTGTGATGTTTGCTTTTGATGTCTCCATGGTGCTCTTTCTTACTTGATTTTTAAAAATTTATTGTTTTCATCTTTTGATACAGTTAACTGTTAATATCCCTTCATAAAAAGGGCACTAGAAATGGTTTAAAAATATTTGTTAGAAAGATTATTCATTGAAAAATAAATGATGTGGAAAATAAATTTGTTGAATTCTCTATTGTATCCTGCCCTCAAAATTGTCCAGATTTTCTAGGAATAACTATGAGTAAACACTTCTGTTCAAGTGTATGTGTGTCTTAGAGATATGTAATTATTTTTGCTTAATAAAAATGGTATCATACTATGTATATCTTCTTCTGCAGCTTGAGTTTTTTGTGCAACTATAGATTTTGAAATCTTTTACGTTACTGCTTATAAGTATACTTCATTATTTGTTGTGAGAAGTTTTATAGCATAAGTATATTAAAGGTTCTTGAGTCATTTCCAGTTGACTGTTTTAGGTTGTCTTCAAACTTTTGCCCACATATCCTCGAGTATTTATCTTCTCCATCTTTAAGAATTTTTCTGTAGATTATTTCTATGTTTATAACAACATCTCTTATTTTCAAAGCGAAAAAAGTTGCCAGCGAAGGACGAAATGATGATCCAGATGTATCTCTGAGCACCAAAATTTCAGACCCAGAACCATCTCAAAAGGATGCTCAGATAGTTGAAGGACAACAAGAGTCTCAGACTTTAACAGGACAGGATTCAGAACAGATTGCATTAGAACCAGACCTAAATCAAAAGAAAAGAAGAAGAAAGAATCAGGATGAAGTTGGCAAACAAGTAAAAAATCTTCCAGAAAGTCCCACTGTTCAATCAGGTCATTCTACAGGAGAAAAATGCAAAAGTAAGTTTTTTAAATATATTAATAGTCCCTGTATTACTTAAGAAGATGTGTATTGTAGTATGATGTGTAATTTAAATACTGCTGGGTAGTAGCAACTAATAACGCTTAAATTTTGTATTTTATATTCATGTTACTGTGTTAAATCCTTTGGTTTTTTTTTTTTTTTTAAGATTTTATTTATTTATTCATGAGATACACAGAGAGGCAGAGACACAGGCAGAGGGCGAAGCCGGCTCCATGCAGAGAACCTGATGTGGGACTCAATCCGGGGTCTCCAGGATCAGGCTCTGAGCTGAAGGTGGCGCTAAACCACTGAGCCACCCAGGGATCCCTTATTTTTATTTTTTTAAAAAGACTTTATTCATGAGAGACACAGAGAGAAAGAAAGAGAGGCAGAGACACAGGCAGAGGGAGAAGCAGGTTCCATGCAGGGAGCCCGATGTGGGACTCGATCCTGGGACTCTGGGATCACACCCTGAGCCAAAGACAGATAGATGCTCAACCGCTGAGCCACCCAGGCATCCCTGGTTTTTAGTTTAAAGGAAAGAAGTTTATTGTCGAGTGGTAAGGAAACCAAGTAAACTGGGGAGATTTTCCCTAAAATATGTTTCTGGAGCCCAGGTGGCTTAGTCATTTAAGCATCTACCTCTTGATTTCAGCTCAGGTCTTGATCTTAGGTCTTGATTTTTTTTTTTTTAAGATTTTAATTCATTCATGAGAGACAGAGACATAGGCAGAGTGAGAAGCAGGCTCCCCACATGGAGCCTGGGATCCCCACATTTTTTATTTTTTATTTTTAGTTAAAACCAAACAGTGATTAGAAATCATAACAGTGTATATAGTTAGCTGTATATTGCTTATGTCTCTTAATAAATCATAGGTGTTCATGTTCTGCCTCTACAGAGCACCTCAGAGTCCACAATGAGTTGTTTAATTTCTCTAAAAGAACTACTAGAATAAGCTTTCTTTTCCTTCCTTCCTTCCTTCCTTCCTTCCTTCTCTTCCTTCTCTTCCTTCACTTCTCTTCCTTCTCTTCCTTCTCTTCCTTCTCTTCCTTCTCTTCCTTCTCTTCCTTCACTTTTAAATATTTTATTCATGAGACACAGAGAGAGGCAGAGGCATAGGCAGAGGGTGAAGCAGGCTCCATGCAGGAAGCCTGATGTGGGGACTTGATCCCAGATCACGACCTGAGCCAAAGGATGACACTCAAGCACTGAGCCACCCGGGTGCCCCTCTTTTTTGTGTTTTTTTCTATTAAAGATATTACATAAAAAGCAGAAAAGCTCAGTAATTAGGAAGTTGGATTTTGGAAATCAAATAGACCTTGGTTTAGATTCCAGCTCTTTTATTTGCTAATTATGACCTTGGATAAGTCAGCTAAGATCTTGAACTCAGGTTCTTTTTCTCTGTGATGGTTTTTTTTTTTTTTTTTTGTGATGGGTTTAACACCTTTTAATAGGTCTATTTTCAGTATTAAATGAGATAATGCATTTGTTGGACTTAAAATTTTTATCACTTAGTAAGTAATAAATGATAGCTCTTCCTGTGTTATTAATTACGATTCTTCAGAAGGAGAATAGGCAAGTCCACCTGTAGCTTCCTAACCATCTATATAGAAGTCAATTTAACCATTTAAAATTTAAGCAAGATGAAAGGAAAATGCTGCAGACTACCGAGGGAATTTGGGCTGATTCTCAAAACACAGTTACAACTTACACAGTTCTATGTTGATTAACTTTTCATTAATGTTCTAAAAATCTCTGCGTTGCATATAGGAACTTAAATGTGGAATGGATGAATAATTTGTAGGGAAAAAGACCATTTTATATAACTTCATTTATGCTTTAAAAGGTAGACGTTAAAAAAAAAAGGTAGATGTTTTCATTTTTTAGAATAACATGCATTTTGTATTTGTAGATAAAGGTCAGTCTTTAAGGCCTGAGATAAATGAAGATGAAGGCAATAAGGAACAGAAACTTCCTTGCATACAAAACATTGATGACATTGTGGATTTATCCTCCATTGAAAAGGCTGAGAACAGAACTGACCCTATGCTTTTATCAAGGTATTTTTCTATACCCTTACTGGCTTCGTTTACATCTTCTGTTACTGAGAGGGGAGTGTGAAGTCTCCAACTCTAATTATGAATTTGCCTGTTACTCTTTTCTGCTCAATTTTTTTTTTCATGTCTTTTGAAGCTCCTGTTAGGTACCTACATATCTAAGATTGTTGTATCTTGATGAAATCACCCTTTTATCATTCGTGTGTGTTATTTGATATTGCTGTTTGTTTTCGTGCTTACTTTGCTACAGCTGTTGTCTTATGGTTGTTAGTGTTTGCATGGGTTTCTTTTTCCTTTTCCGTTTCCTTTTCCTTTTCCTTTCCTAGCGAGCACAAGGGTGGCACAAGTTAGAGGTGGAGAGAGAGGAAGAGAAAATCCCAAGCAGGCTCCACTCTCAGCACAGAGCCCGATGCAGGGCTTGATCTTATGACCCTGAGATTATGACCTAAGCTGAAATCAGAAGTGGGATGCTTAACCAGCTGAGCCATGCTGGTGCCTCTGACTGGCTTATTTTACTTAGCATAATGTTTTCAGGTTTCACCTGTGTTGCAGCATATGATGATGTTTTCTTCTTTTTTTATGGCTAAATAATATTCCATCGTGTGCATGTATCACATTTTCTTTATTCTTTCATCTGTCAGTGAACATTTAGATTGTTTCCATCTCTCAGCTCTTTTAAATATTACTCTAATAAACATTGGAATGCAGATAGCTATTTGAGGTCTTATTTCCATTTCTTATAGATAAATACCCAGAAGAGGGATTGATGAATCATATAGTTCTGTTTTTAATTTTTTGATATTTTATTATTTTTTTAAGGTAATCTCAACCCCCATTGTGGGGCTCATACACACAACCCCAAGATTGAGAGCCACATGCTCTACCGACTGAGCCAACCAGGCATCCCTCTATTTTTAATTTTTTGAGGAGCCTCCCTGCTCTTTGTCACAGTGGCTATGCTGTTTTACCTTCCCATCAGCAGTGCACAGAGATACCAGTTCTTTTTTTTTTTTTCTTAAGATTTTATTTATTTATTCATGAGAGGCAGAGGCATAGAGAAGCAGGCTCCATGCAGGAAGCCCGATGTGGGACTCGATCCTGGAACTCTGGGATCACACCCTGAGCCAAAGGCAGACGCTCAACTGCTGAGCCACCCAGGTGTCCCAGATACCAGTTTTCCATGTCCTCACCAATACTTGTTATTTTCTATTTTCTTTGTGTTTTGAAAACGGTTATTCAGACCTGTGTGAGGTGATACTTCATTGTGGTTTTTGCTATGTATATATTTTTATTTAATTTATTTATTTATGAGACACAGAGTGAGAGAGGCAGAGACACAGGCAGAGGGAGAAGCAGGCTCTCTGCTGCCGAGAGCCTGATGCGGGACTCGATGCCAGGACCCCAGGATCACGCCCTGAGCCAAACGCAGGTGCTCAACCACTGAGCCACCCACGTGCCCCTTCATTATAGTTTTGATTTGCATTTCCTTAATTAGTGATATTGAGGATCTTTACATATACTTATTGGCTGTTTGTGTGTTGTCTTTGGAGAAATGTCTCTTCATTTCCTTTTCATATTTTTAATTAGGTTATTTTAATTGAATTATAGCATTCCTTTTATATTTTAGATATTAAGCTTGTGTCAGATAGTTTACAAATATTTTCTCCCATTCCATAGGTTGTCTTTTGATTTCGTTGATTATTTCCTTTGCTGTGCTGAAGCTGTTTAGTTTGATATTGTCCCACTTGTCTCTTTGTGCTAGTTTTTTCATCAGTTTGGAAGATTAATAGTTTCTTTGAAGCTGAGCCATGGACCTTGGGTCCTTAATTTGCTAAGTGATGGACATCTAAATTATGACTTCAGAGATACAACTAATTTCATAAACTACATGCAAAAGATACTATGCCTTTTTTTTAGGGGAAAAACAACCCTGTAGTGACTAATATCCTAACTGGTTTTATAAAACAATGAGCTGATTCTAAAATTATTAATCACACAAGAGCAAAGGGTCATGAGTAGTAAATACAATTTGAAAAAAAATATTTCTGAGGAGGAAATACATTAATACTCTAAAGCTAGAGTAAAAACATATATATATTTTTTAAAAGTAAAAAAACAAAAAAAAAAAGCTAGAGTAATTATAGCAGTGTATTACTGGCCCAGGGACAAATTGACACAGGAAAACTGAATATAAAACCTAGGGAATAAAATGTAGGAATCTGTACATAGCAAAGATAGCAGTAGAAATTAGTGAATGAAGATTGAGTGAACTATTCATTAGATGTTAGATCTATCTAATATTAAGTAATACTAAATAATGTTAGATCCTTATTTCACCCTGCATGCTAAATTTCTGATTGATTAAAGGCTACACGTAAAAGGCAAATCTTTAAAACTTTTAGAGAAGGTGTTGGGAAGTATCTTTCTAATGTCAAGGATTTCTTAAGATATAAAAAGCAAAACTTTAAAAGGTAAAATTGACGAATTTGATTGCAGTAAACTCAGATATTTGGTAAAAGTTTTTATAGAGAAAGTGAAAGACAAGCTACTGTTTGGGATTTTTTTTTTTTTTAATTTTTATTTATTTATGATAGTCACAGAGAGAGAGAGAGAGAGAGAGAGGCAGAGACATAGGCAGAGGGAGAAGCAGGCTCCATGCACCGGGAGCCCGACGTGGGATTCGATCCCGGGTCCCCAGGATCGCGCCCTGGGCCAAAGGCAGGCGCTAAACCGCTGCGCCACCCAGGGTTCCCTGTTTGGGATGTTTTATGGGTAATATCTAATAAAAAAATAATACTTAAAGAGCTCTTACTGATTAGTTGGGAAAAGACAATAGAAAAAATGAGGGGTGGGGAATCATGCCCATTACCCTATTACCCCATTCCCAGTCCACCTCCCCTCTAGCAACCCTCAGGTTGTTCCCTATAGTAAAGTATTGTCAGCAGGCTCCATGCTCATTCTGGAGCCTGACTCAGGGCTCGATCTCATGATCTTGAGATATGATCTGAGCCTAAATCAACAGTTGGATGCTTAACAGACCAAGCCACTCAGGCACTCCTGAAGGTACAGTTTTTAATAACATGGTACAAGATGGATCATAGAAAAGCCAAAATATTGATACTGATAATTCTAAAATATGAAATACCATTTTCCGAAGTGGCTTTATATATTAGAAAAGTATTTTAAGTAGTAATAAAACATGTATTACTAAGGATTCTATTCTTCCTGATGTTTTCATCTACTTAGTGGTCAACAAGATGCTGTGTCATCAGCAACTGAAGCTTCAGAATCAAGCCCTTCAGATTTGCCTTCATCAGAAGCTGTAATTAGTGCACTGTGTGAAGTGGATAATGCTGAAAGTAATTGTACAGAAGAAAGCAGTGTTGACCTAAAAAATAAATCACTGTAAGTATTTTACATGGTAGGATTTTAAAATTTATTTGCAAAATTGTAATGATTTCTTAAGAAATGATAATGTTTTCTTTAGGGATTAGAAAGGGATGGTACACCATTTAATGTATAGTTGTACCGTGGTCTGATTGTGACATAAAAGGTTATCACTTTATATTTGATTACAGAAAATTTTCTTTAATATCAAATGTATAATCATGATAGGAATTTTATGCATAGTGGTGACTTACACTGAAATTCTAAAATAATCTGCCTGCAGCTCCCCCTGCTTATGTGTGTGCGTGCTGTCTCTCAATAAATTTAAAAAAAATTTTTAAGATTTTATTTATGTATTTGACAGAGAGATAGTGCTCAAGTAGGGGGAGTGAGAGAGGGAGAAGAACCTTGGGATCATGACCTGAGCTGAAGGCAGATACTTAACCAAATGAGCCACCCAGGTGCCCCTAAGTAAAATCTTAAAAAATATTGATGCTGAATAGCTTGTTTTTAACATCTGATAGAATAAATTAGTTACCTCTCTTGGCTCTTTCAGTTGTCTTTGCTATCCTTATTGTAAGTAAGCTTAAGGGACTTCTTTTCTACTTTTGAGTGGGTTTTTAAAGAATTATTTTGAGAATTTTGTTGGATTATACCTGCATATTAGTGCAATTTATTATATAATGTTCATTTTAAATAATGATAAATAATAATTGTTTTTTAGGGAAACTGATCAGTCCAGAAATGTTAAACTGGTAGGAAGAAGACAACTACAGAGACCTAAACCCAATTTATCAAGGGCAGTTGGGAAGAAAACTGTTCTTTCACAAGATAAAACAGATGCAGAGACCAAGACGTTACATGCAGAAACATCAAATGAAAAGGTACGGACTAAAAAACACTTTATGGAAAATAAAATCACAAAAATTTTTCCTAGTTGGGAGTAAAATTGTGTAACTTAAAATAAGTACATGGTAGTGTAACTGATACTAAAACAAAGATACAAGAACTTACATATGAATATTAAATGTGTCTTAATTATTTCCTGTTGATGCATTTAAGAACCTAGGACAAATCATTTCAATTATACTCATTAGCAACAGATCTCTCTCATTTATTTATATAAACTTCGTGTTAAAAACATTTTTAACCAGTTTTTACATAAAATTATATCCACAATCATTTCCCCAAACACAGACGTCCTTTATCCTTCACATAAACTTTGTCTTTCTTTTTATGTATGTAAACATTTTTGTAGTTTTTAATCATAACACAAAATATTTAAAACTTCTTTCTCTGAAACTACTTAATTAACATTTTCTTGGGCTTAATCTTTTAATAGCTGTATCAGATTAACACATTGATTTACCTAAGCATTTTTCTAATGGTAGTCATTTAATTTGTTTCCATTTTTTTAACTCCCATAAATAAGAGCAAATGATTTTGTAAATAGCAATTTCTTTTTTTTTTTTAAGATTTTATTTATTTATTCATGATAGTCACAGAGAGAGAGAGAGAGAGAGAGAAAGAGAGGCAGAGACACAGGCAGAGGCAGAAGCAGGCTCCATGCAGGGAGCCCGACATGGGATTCGATCCCCGGTCTCCAGGATCGCGCCCTGGGCGAAAGGCAGGCGCTAAACCGCTGCGCCACCCAGGGATCCCTAAATAGCAATTTCTTTAGGAAAAAGGCAGAAGATAAATTTCCAAAGGAGATGTGATTAATGGGTCAGAGTATTTTAAATTTATTTGGCTTTTGTTATTGTCAAATGACAGTAAAAAAAAAGAATTTATTTACATTGCTATAGGCACTAAATGAATGTTCCTGTTTATGTATATTTCTGCTAGCATTATATTGTTTAAATTTTTGCTAAAATACATTTTAAAATACTAGCTTTATCCCCTTGTATGTGAAGTATCTTTTTTATTATACTTTTTATAATAAAATTATGTTAGTATAATTTTGTGAAAATCAAGAAAATTGAGAAACTACAGATTCATATAAAAATTTTTTTTTAAAGATTCATATAAAAATTAAGACAGGGCAGCCCCGATGGCTCAGCGGTTTGGTCCTGCCTTCAGCCCAGGGTGTGATCCTGGAGACCCGGGATTGAGTCCCATGTCAGGGTCTCTGCATGGAGCCTGCTTCTCCCTCTGCCTGTGTCTCTGCCTCTCTCTCTTTGTCTCTAATGAATAAATAAATAAATAAAATCTTAAAAAAAATTAAGACAAAAATTACTTGTAATTTCATTATCCAGATGCAAATAACCTTTTAGCAAATGTCCTTCCAGCTTTTCTATTACAAAATTTAGTATTGTTAATTCAGTTTTGTCCCCTTTGGTGCTTAACATTTCATGAATATTTTTCCATATTATTAAATATTCTTTGAAACTATGGTCTTCAGTGACTTCATAATAGTCTGTCAATGGGTATAACTGAATTTAACCATTTACTCATTATTGGAGATTTTGTCTACTCCATAGTGTTTGGTATTTTATATAATGTTCTCGTGAACATTCTTGTACTTTGTCTGAATATTTACTTAGAATAGAGTCTTAGAAATGGTATTAGGGAATGAACATTTTTAAAGCTCTGGAAAGCAAAAGGCTTTCCAGAAAGGGTAGGCCAATTTTTGCTCCTGTCAGTAATAGATGGGATTATGTGTTTTATAATATTCACAACTGCATTGATGATTTTTAAAACTCTATGAACAAAAAATGAAATTCATTGTTTTTAATTTCCATTTATCAAATTTGGACTTTTCTATGTTAAGTTGATAAAATGTAAAAAATTGAATTTATAGAATCACATGGAAAAGGATAAAGTCAATACATTGGACATTTCTGGAATGGATAAAACAGAGAGAGAGAACCCAGAAGCTGAGACTGTTTCTAAGTAAGTATTTAGAAGTAGAGAAACTTGTAGCTTTTAAGAGTGATTGTAATAACTTCTCTACTGGATAATGTCTGAATTTTATTTCCAGTTAGTGTACTTAAGTCTTCTTTTAGGGGCACCTGAGTGGCTCAGCAATTGGGCATCTGCCTTTGGCTCAGAGCATGATCCTGGAGTCCTGGGATCAAGTCCCGCATCGGGCTCCCCACAGGGAGCCTGTTACTCCCTCTGCCTGTGTCTCTGCCTCTCTCTGTCTCTCATGAATAAATAAACAAAATCTTAAAAAAAAGTAGTCTTTTATTTTTTTTTATTTTTTTATTTTATTTTTTATTTTTTAAATTTTTATTTATTTATGATAGTCACAGAGAGAGAAAGAGAGAGGCAGAGACATAGGCAGAGGGAGAAGCAGGCTCCATGCACCGGAAGCCCGATGTGGGATTCGATCCCTGGTCTCCAGGATCGCGCCCTGGGCCAAAGGCAGGCACCAAACCGCTGCGCCACCCAGGGATCCCAAAAAAGTAGTCTTTTAACTATAAGTGTATTGAAACATTTCAGTAGTGTTCTTTGTGTTACTGGAGAAATAAATTATGATACAAATCCATTGAGTTAACAATTAAATTTCTTCCTCTACTTATTAACAAGATTTTAACAAAGTTTTGTTAGCTTAATTAATGGTTGTGCTGGGTAGTTTTATTTACAGCAGGAGATGTCAAGAGGGAATATTTAACTTGGAATGTAGATTCTTATTCTAATATGAATCTGAGCCATTGGATTCTGGAGTTTTGTGAGCAAGTGATTTTTATATTTAGGGTTCCGGGATTATGTTTGTTCCAAAGTATTAGGGTATAGAAATGTATCTTTTTTTTTTAAAAAGATTTTATTTTATTTTTTTATTTATTCATGAGAGACACAGAGCGAGAGAGAGAGAGGCAGAGACACAGGCAGAGGGAGAAGCAGGCCCCATGCAGGGAGCCCGACATGGGATTCGATCCCGGGTCTCCAGGATCACACCCCGGCCTGCAGGCGGCACTAAACCGCTGCGCCACCAGGGCTGCCCAGAAATGTATCTTTGAAGATGTTTTTGAGGACACTTGTTATTATATTTGTTTTCCAAATTGTTTACTTATACCTTGGAGAATGGAATACTGAAAACAAATATGGGATTTCAGAATAACCATGATTTTATTCTCTTGTAGTTCTAGCTTGAATGAAAAACTTTGTGTGCAGGAAGATGATCAAACAAAGGCTCTCAGACCAGCACGACTGAGGGGCCGATTGCAAAGGCCAAAGCCAAATGTACGTAAAGCTGCTGAAAGAAAAGAAATTCTTGCATCACAGGAAAAAATTGAGGCCAACGTAAAAAAGAATGAAAGTGAATCCTGTATTGCTAGAGAGGTAAGTACTCTGATTCATCCCAGTTTTTTTTGTAAAACAACTGCTTAAGCCTTCTTTAACCCCCACCCATTTAAACCGCAAGACTATACAATTGTGTACATTGCGTATTTAAAACTCTCAGAGCCAGTAGCTCTGCTACTTGTAAAGCCACTTAATCACAATCTAGATTTTGAGTATTTTCATAATGGAGCATCTGCTTTGATGATACCTTATGTTTGACTTGACTCCCCCCGTCCATCATTTAGATGTTTGAATTACACTTCTTTTTTGAAAATATAGCTAGGTAGGTGAATTTTAACTCTGGCTTAAACAGCTTCCTTCTAAAATAGAATTCCAATAACAAAGATTATAAATTTTAGGTTATTTACATAGTAACTAGTTTTTGTGTTAAGAGTAAGAATTCAGGTCATAGTTTGAGATTTGAATTTCTTTTGTTATAATTCTCAAAGTCTATACTGTAATGGTAATAATCAGAAGATAGACCCCTGGGAATAATTCTAACAGATGAGACTAGAGTGTGTAGTAACTTGTTTCTGATTAGGAGAGAAAGGATGGGGGTTTTGAGATAAGGTAGAAGGTGGCAGCTTATGAAATTTTTAAAGATATTTAAGTAATATTAAAAAGTGTCCCTTGAATATCATTATATAGTTTTGAAATGTTCAGCATTTTCCCTGTACTCAAATTGGATAAGATTTTCAATGCAACTTTTTTATAAATGGGTGGCTCATTGTGAAATCTTAAAAATATGTTTGTTATTAAGAGTCCTGAACAAATAGAAGATAAGTCAAGTAAAGATTTTGACTTTGAAGACATCATATCACAATCTGAGAAAGAAGATGATTTTTTTCAAATGAATGTTAATGAATGTCTAAGGTAAGCATCAACTTATTGGTTATGTAATCTTTGAATTTTGTATAAAGTTTTAGAAGTATTTGATTTGTTTATTAAAACAAAAGCAAGAAAAAATAAAAGCAAATCATACTGATTTGTTATCTGTATCAAATTACATAATATTCACAAATATAACTTCATTTTTCAAGGCAATTTATGTCATAGCTTTCATGCTAATTTCTGTTATGTGTGATTTGATGAGTTAATTTACTCATAAATTAGACCCGAATTAAAAAAAAAATTAGACCTGAATTAGCAATTAACAGTATCAGTTAACATGCATATTAGATTAAATGTATATGTCCAGATGTGAAATGCAGCTTATTATATTTGCTTCTTTGGATTAGATTGATCTACATATGACCTTTATTTAAGGTTCACAGCAATTTTATGTAGAAACTCATACGTCTCTTAGCCACATGTGGCTCTTTATATTTGTTATTTCCCCTCTGGATGGTACCTAACAAAATCAGTGGAACTATTAGAATACTTTTGAAAATGTCTTTGGAATGTTCAATGTATACAAAAGTAGTGAGAACAGAATAATGGGACTCTCACAAACTACTATGCAGTTTCAACTATTACTAGAATTTTAAGAATCTTTACATTTAAAGTCTGGGCTTTCTTATACTCTCTTGTTTATTTTTTTATTTATTTTTATTTATTTTTTACTCTTTTTTAAATTTTTATTTATTTATTTATTATTATTATTTTTTACTCTCTTGTTTAGATCATACTTCCTTCTATCTGGCTATTTGAGATGCTGCTCAAATCTGGCCATTTAATTTTGTTGCTTAACTCTTAAGACAAGGCATATATCTGGATAAAGGATAATAGGGGCAAAGAGGTAGGCATAGTAGGCACAGATTGGTCCAGCTCCAATGCAGAGGACTGGAGACTTGGCCAGTATTTGGGAAGGATCATATGCATGACAATTAGAGACTGTTCAGAGCCACTTGGCCACTACTCTAATTGACCTTACTGATTTCTCTTTATACATATCTCTGTATGAGTAGGTATATTTATTTTATTTTATTTTTCATTAAAGATTTTATTTATTTATTCATGAGAGAGACCGGCAAAGGGAGAAGCAGGCTCCTCACAGGAGCCCAGTGTGGGACTTGATCCTAGACCCAGGGATCACTATTCCCTGAGTCAAAGGCAGACACTCAACCGCTGAGCCACCTATCAGCCACCGTCCTGATATATTTATTTAAAAAATTTTAAATTTCAAAACATGGTGTTCCCCCCTCTTTTAATTTTTAGGTTTTACCCAGAGCTGCCTGAGGCATTAATTAATTAATTAATTAATTAATTAATTTTATTTGAGAATTCCTGGTCTTTCAGTAGTATTTTCCCAACCATTCTCTCTTCAGCTGGCAATATGGTTTAAAATTTGATTGTGTGTCTTTCTTTTTTATTATTTAGTATTCAAGAGGATAATAAAGTCCCAGTTCTAAAGACTCGATTTCAGAAACCAAAACCAAATATAGGAAGAGGAGCTAGAAGAAGAGAAGTTTTCTCAAAGGAGGAGGTGTCAGAGGAGATTGTTGCATCTGAACAGTTCACGGCACCTTTGAGGGAAACTGTGAGAGTGGAAGAAACCTTACCAAAGGAGAGAGTATCCGTAGAGGCTAGTACTACTAATACTACTAAGGAAATGGAGTCATATTTAAAAAAAACTGGAAGAGACAACTCTCCCAGAGAGAAGATACCAGAAATAATGGATAATAGTGTGGAAATGGAGACAGATTTGAAAGAAACTGGAAGGGAAGTTTCCCCAGGGGACAGTGTATCAGAGGTGTCTGATGTCACTGAGGAAAGAGTGATAAATTTGAAAGAAACTGAAAGAGCGGTTTCACCAAGAGATACTACATTGGAGGTATCTGAGCTCACTGAGGAAAGAGTGATAAATTTGGAGGAAACTGGAAGAGAGGTTTCCCCAAGGGATATTACATCGGAGGTATCTGAGCTTACTGAGGAAAGAGTGATAAATTTGGAAGAAACTGGAAGAGAGGGTTCCCCAAGGGATACTATATTGGAGGTATCTGAGCTCACTGAGGAAAGAGTGATAGATTTGGAAGAAACTGGAAGAGCGGTTTCTCCAAGGGATAGTATATCGGAGGTATCTGAGCTCACTGAAGAAAGAGTGATAAATTTGGAAGAAACTGGAAAAGACGTTTCTCCAAGGGATACTATATTGGAGGTATCTGAGCTCACTGAGGAAAGAGTGATAAATTTGGAAGAAACTGGAAAAGACGTTTCTCCAAGGGATACTATATTGGAGGTATCTGAGCTCACTGAGGAAAGAGTGATAAATTTGGAAGAAACTGGAAAAGAGGTTTCTCCAAGGAATACTATATTGGAGGTATCTGAGCTCATGGAGGAAAGAGTGATAAATTTGGAAGAAACTGGAAGAGAGGCTTCCCCAAAGGATACTATATCGGAGGTATCTGAGCTCACTGAGGAAAGAGTGATAAATTTGGAAGAAACTGGAAGAAGAGAAATATCCTTACAGGAAAATGCACCAGAGGTCAGCACTACAGATGAAGTAGAAACAGGTTTAGAAGAAACTAGAAGCGAGATTTCTATAAGGGAGAATGTTCCAGAGATGGTTGATGCCACTGAGGAGAGAGAAATACATTTGGAAGAAACTGAAAAAGGAGAAATAGACATAGAAGGAGAGGTCAAGACTCAAGGTGAAATGGAGACAGACTGGAAAGAAATTGGAAAAGAAACTTCCCCAAGGGAAAAGGTACCAATGGATATCAGTGCCATAAGGGAAAAGGAGATTGATTTGAAAGAAACTGAAGAAAGAAACCTTTCTCTGATGGAAAAGGAATCAGGAAAGATAACTGCTATTGAAGAAACAGAAGCAGATTTGAAAGAAACTGGAGGAGACATTTCCTTGAGGGAAAGCAGATCAGAAGAGATTAGTCCTCCTGAAGAAATGGCTGCAGATTTGGAAAAAACTGGAAAAATAGACATTTCTTTAAGGAAAAATGGAGCAGAGGAGACTAAGACCTCAAGACAAACTGAGACTGGTTTAATACAAAGCAGTAGTAGTTGCTGCAGCACTGTGCCTTCACTAAATATCAAAGTATGTATTTTTCTGGTCTTTATAAAATTTTGAACACTTTTTCATAGAAAATTATCAAAATAAAAATTGTGATTATTGCTTTTAAATCCCACAACATTTAAAATCTCTAAAAGCTTAAAGTCTTTCTCAGCTGTAAATTCTATGTTTTAGGACCTTAAACTATGTATCTTTAAAAAAATAATTTAAAATATTTAATTATGGAGAAGTAAACCATTCTTAATGTAAGTTTGAAGTTATTCTTTTAGCTAAAAGGAGTGTAGGGGGTTGGACTGAATTTGTGCTAACGCTAGTATGAACATACATTAGAATTATTTCTTTTGACCACATCTTTCTAAGTTTTTATTTATTTAGAGCAAGGGGAAGGAGTAGAAAGAGAAAGACAATCCCAAGCAGACTGCATTGAGCAGGGAGTCCAATGTGGGGTTCCATCTTATAACCCTGAGATCATGACCTGAGCCTAAACTAAGAGTTGGATGCTTAACTGACTGAGCCACTCAGGTGCCCCCCTACTCCACTTTTAAATTTTCTTATTTAAAATTTTTTTTCAAATTTTATTTTAGAAAGAGTGAGAATGAGTGTGAATGGGACAGGGGCAGAGAGATACAGAATCTCAAGCAGGCTCCATGGTCATCATGAAGCCCAGTGTGGGGCTTGATCCCACGACCTCGGGATCATGACCTGAGCTGAAATCAAGAGTTGGACTCCCAACTGACTGAGCCACCCAGGTGCCCCTAAAATTTCCTTTTGTTAAAAGTTTCCAGTTGAGGTACTTGGTTATTAGCTCAGTTGGTGGATCAATCATACAACCTTTTTTTTTTTTTTTAAGATTTTATTTATTTATCCATGAGAGACAACAGAGGGACACAGGAAGAGGGAGAAGCAGGCTCCATGCAGGGAGCCCGACGTGGGACTCGATCCCGATCCCGGGTCTCCAGAATCACACCCTGGGCTGAAGGCGGCGCCAAACCGCTGATCTACCCAGGCTGCCACCCCCTCTTTTTTTTAAGCATGTGACTCTTGATCTTGGGGTTGTAGGTTTGAGCCATATGTTGAGTATAGAGATTACTTAAAAATGAGATCTTTAAGAAAAAACAAAAGTTTCCAGTTACTGGAAGTTCACACTGTTGTGACATTTTCCATTTGTGCTGATTTACTTTGGTTGATTTCTATGACTTCCTCCAGAACATTAGCAGTGAAGTACTGTCCATGGTGCATACACCTGAAGAAGAAACAAATTCTGAAAAGGAACTATCAGATCACTTGAGCCGTTTGAAAACTTTGCAGATTTCTGAACCTGATAAAACAGAAGACCAGGGGATACTATCTTCAGATGTTCCAGAGCAGTTTTCAGATACTAATTTAAGGTACAAGTGTATTGATCTGTGTGCTTTTAAAGACAAAGCGTTTAGAGTTATAGTTTCAGATTGTGTGAAACTAAGTAAGGTTTTAAGACCTATCCTCTATAGCATAGTGTTCTAGATTTTAAGCTGGGTTTGGGATGATTGGAAGGGAATTTTAAGGTCGTCGTGACAGTAGATTGAGAGAATTAACTAACATCTGAATTTTACGTTATACACAATCCTATGTCAACGTGGGTGTGAGAAAACCTGTATTTTTGCAAAGATGTTATTTGTAGGCTTATATTTGGATTGTAGTCATGTTTTTCAGGATCTACCAAATAGTCTAGTTTGTTTTCCTGTGAAGAATTAGAATTAATATTTACTGCTAGTTTCTCAAGTTGTCCTTCGACTCTGTTCTCATTGCCCCTTCAACTCATTCTAAAGGTTGATAATCCTTTTTCCAAAAGCAAATCTCTTCATCAAGAGCAGAAGCCACTTGAAGTTAGACCAGCACCTTTTGTGAGAAGTCGATTCAAAAGACCAAAACCAAACTTAGCAAGAGCAACTTTAAAGAGAGAGACTACAGAAGCAGAAAAACATGTACGTGGGAAGAAATTGGAAACTGATAAAACTGAGATAGTTGTGGTACCACAGAGCAGTGAAGAGATGAATACTTCCCCTTCTCAACATGTGAGTACTATTCAAGGTGGATGTTTTTTGTGTTAGCTCTTATGGTTATTAAAGTAAAAGAACTGGGAGTAACATTTCACAAATATTTTCTCTTGTAATTTCTGCTGCCTGTGGTACTGTTCTTGCTGTACTTAATGTCCCTCATATGCCATGTGGTTTTATAAGAATCTCGTAGGTCTCACAATGGGCAGATATGTCATGGGAAGGAATTTAAGAAGCCTAGGCTCCAGTTTTGACCCTTTATTCATCATGTGACCGTAGCCAATGATGCGGCTGGCTTCTTCACAGGAAAAACTGAGATTGATAGTCATTCTTTATTTTACTTGGTTGTTAAGGTGAAATAAAGAGTTAGAAGCTTGATGGGAATTAAAGGAGATATTTTATTTACTTTGTTAACTTGGTCCATAACAAATTAAGATCGTGTGATACAATATCATAAACTTTGAAAGGAAGTGTTAACACTCTTAAGTTGATTGTTCTAAGCATGTAAGTACTTTTTTTGGCCATATAGATGGAAACAGGTACATGAAGAGATACTCAACATCGCTGATCATCAGGAAAATGCAAATCAAAACCACAATAAGCTATCATCTTACATCAGACAGAATAATATCAGAAAGACAAGAAATAGCAAGTGTCGGCAAAGATGTGGAGAGAAACTGTCATGCACTATTAGTGGGAATGTAAATTGATGCAACCACTGTGGAAAACAGTTTGGATGTTCTTTAAAAAATAAGGATCCAGGAATTCTAGTAGTGGACATTTGCCCAAAGAATATGGAAAGAGGAATCCCTGGGTGGCGCAGCGGTTTAGCGCCTGCCTTTGGCCCAGGGCACAATCCTGGAGACCCGGGATCGAATCCCACATCGGGCTCCCTGTGCATGGAGCCTGTTTCTCCCTCTGCCTGTGTCTCTGCCTCTCTCTCTCTCTCTCTCTGTGACTATCATAAATAAATAAATAAAAATAATAAAAAAAAAGAATATGGAAAGATTTGGGCAAATGTCCACTACTAGAATTCCTGGATCCTTATTTTTTAAAGAACATCCACACTGCTTTCCACAGTGGTTGCATCAATTTACATTCCCACTAATGGACCCTTATGTTTATCATAGTATTATTTACAGTAGACAAGATAGGAGGGCAACCGAAGTGTCTACCAATAGATGAATGGATAAGGAAAATGAGTTATGTATGTACAATGAAGTGTTACCCAGCCATTAAAAAAAAAAAAAAAAAAAAGAGAGATGTTGCCATTTACAGTAACATGGATGGGCCTAGGAGTCCATTTTGCCAAGTGAAATATTATGCTAAGAGAAATAAGCCAGACAGAGAAAGGCAAATACCATCTAATTTCACTTAACATGTGGACTCTAAAAAACAACAAAAAACCAGAAGCAGACTCAAATACAGAGAATAAACTGGTGGTTGCCAGAGGAGAAGAGGGTGGGAGGATGGAGGAAATAGGAAAAATGGATTAAGAGATATAAACTTCCCAGGGCTCCTGGCTGACTTAGTTGGTAAACCATGCAACTCTTGATCTTCGGGTTATAAATTTGAACCCCATGTTAGGTGTAGAGATTACTTAAAATCTTCAAGAAGTACAAACTTTCAGTCCTGAAATAGGTCACAGAGAAAAAAAAGTATAGCATAGGGAATATAGTTAATAATATAGTAATTGTGAATGGTGGCAGGTAGTGACTATACTTACCATGGTGAATATTGAGTAATGTAAAATTGTTGAGTCACTGTGTTGTAAAACTAATAAAGCATGGTATGTCAACTATATTTCAATAATTAATAAAGACTAGTTCACAAAAAATAATAAAAGAATGAATTTTCTAAAAGTACCATTTTGGAGGATGGCTGGGTGGCTCAGTGGTTGAGCGTCTGCCTTTGGCTCAGGTGGTGATCCCAGTGTCTTGGGATCAAGTCCTGCACTGGGCTCCACAAAGGGAGCCTGCTTCTCCCTCTGTCTATGTCTCTGCCTGCCTCTCTCTCTCTCTCTCTCTCTCTCTCTCTCTCCCTCCGTGTCTCTCATGAATAAATAAATAAAATCTTGAAAAAAATGATTGTAGAAGAACCATTTTGGATTAAAATTCTTTTATGGTTTTATTTTGTTTTTTTAAAAATATTTTATTTATTTATGAGAGACAGAGAGAGAGGGAGAGAGGCAAAGATAGGCAGAGGGAGAAGCAGGCTTCTCACACGGAGCCCAGTGTGGGACTCCATCCCAGGACCCAAGATCATGCTCTGAGCCGAAGGCAGCTGCTCAACCCGCTGAGCCACCCAGGCGTCCCAAAATTCTTCTTTTATGTTTTAAAGTAGCTTATTAGTTCTGGGGCTCCTGAGTAACTCGGTTGTTTAAGCATCTGACCCCTGATTTCAGCTCAGGTCTTTATTTCAGGATCGTGAGTTCAAGACTGGTGTGGATCTTACTTAAAAATAAATAAGCTTTGCACAATGGCAGTATCATAGCCAGTGAGATT
Source organism: Canis aureus (assembly GCF_053574225.1). Lineage (NCBI taxonomy): Eukaryota > Metazoa > Chordata > Mammalia > Carnivora > Canidae > Canis > Canis aureus. The sequence continues at coordinate 55,470,366 of NC_135615.1, forward strand.
TATCTGAGGCGTGATTATTGCTAATTGAAATATAAAATAGAATAGCTTAGCTCTTACTATGTTTGACAATTTGTACTTTTTCTTCTTATATGTTAAGAGGTATAATTTTTTTTATTATTTTATCTGATTATAAAAATTTCCAATTGAAAAAATTTGTAATCTAAAATACGAGAGTCCATTGTAATGTCCCATTTCTCCCTCCCAAGCTAATCAATCATGTAGCTATTTTGAGTATATCCACCCAACCCTTTCTGTATAGGAATTTATATATAAATAATAAAATGTGTTGGTATTTTCATTGTTTTCCAAAAATGGCATAATAACTTTTCATTTTTTCACTTAATACAGTATTATTTTTGGATCCGTATATACAAATTTATCTTCTAAATGGCTTTGGACTTTTCCATTATAAACAAATTATAATTTATTTAATACTCTACTGATAAGTTTGTCTTGTTTCCAGTTTTTTATTTTGTTCTTGCTTTTTTGGAGGGCTATTAAATCGGTATAGTAAATATCCTTGTGTATAATTTTCTGTATACTTGAGTATTTTTATAAGATACATTTCTAAAAGTAGAAGTGCTGGGAATTAAAACTTTTGGTGGATACTGTTGTCTTCTATATAGACTTGACCAGTTTATTTTGCTAGTAGTATATAAAAGTTCTTGTTTCCCTATATTTTTATCAACCCTTGATGAAATTTTTCTTACCGGCCTTCTAGGGTGTGACTTCCCTAACGACATCAAGAGAAAAAGACAAATCAGGTTACAGGCAGGAGGAGGCTGTGATATTACCATGTATACAGACTGAAAAGGACCTTTCACCTGCGAGTTCTTGTGATCCTGAAGAGAAGGCTCAGCCTACAAAGGCCCAGGAAAAGGAATTAGTTGTTTCTATGAGGTAAACAGTGATACTTCGAGAATCTAAACTATACTTAAAAAAAAAAAAAAAAAAAAAAAAGAAATTTGAGAGAGAAATCTTTCAAGTATTTCTTCTTTTTTTTTTTTAAAGATTTATTTATTCATTCATTCAGAGAGAGTGAAGAGAGAGGCAGAGACACAGGCAGAGGGAGAAGCAGGCTCCATGCAGGAAGCCCAATGTGGGACTCGATTCCGGGGTCTCCAGGATCACACCCCAGGCTGCAGGCGGCGCTAAACCGCTGCGCCACCGGGGCTGCCCTATTTCTTCATTGTTATTCAGATCTGTTACTTTATTTCATTTCATTTATTTCTTTTATTTCTTTTACTTTATTTTATTTATTATTATTATTTTTAAAGATTTTATTTATCCATTCATGAGGGACACAGAGAGAGGCAGAGACACAGGCAGAGGGAGAAGCAGGCTCCATGCAGGGAGCCCGATGTGGGACTTGATCCTGGAACCCCAGGATCACACCGTGGGCTGAAGGCAGATGCTCAACCGCTGAGCCACCCAGGCGTCCCATGTTACTATATTTTAAAAGTGAATACCAAGCATACTTGACTGACTTTCTTTCTTTCTTTCTTTCTTTCTTTCTTTCTCTCTCTCTCTCTTTTCCTTCCTTCCTTCCTTCCTTCCTTCCTTCCTTCCTTCCTTCCTTCCTTCCTTCCTTCCCTCCCTCCCTCCCTCCCTCCCTCCCTCCCTCCCTCCCTCCCTCCCTCCTTCCTTCCTTCCTTCCTTCCTTCCTTCCTGATTTATTTTTTTGAGAGAGAGGTAAGTGCTCAGGGAGAGGGGCAGAGGGAGAGAGTCATAAGTAGACTCCACGCTAAGCTCAGAGTCCTACATGGGGATTGATCTCTTCACCCTGAGATTACAACTTGAGCTGAAACCAAGAGTTGAATGCTTAACTGACTGTGCCCCCCAGACGCTCCAAGGTTACTTCATTTATTTTTATTCATATGTCAGACCGCCTAAAATAGAAAACACATTGAGTTACACTTTTTATTTATTTTTTTTTTTTGAGTTACACTTTTTAATGCTTCCCTGCTTGTATTCACTGTTAGCTATTTAAGGATTTATACAAATCATTGCATTTAAAAATACATGTTTGTAAGGATTATATTCATTATCTTCTTAAATATTGTAGTAGAAGACTTATTTACCATTTTAACCATTTTTTATGTATGTTATCTAGTGGCATTATCGTACATTCGCATTGTTTTGCAACAGTTACCTCATGTATCTCCTGAACATTTTCATCTTCTCAAACTAAAACTCTATCCATTAACAAGACCACCTCATCCCTCCTCTTCTATTCCCTGACAGCTACCTTTGTACTTTCTGTCTCTGTGAATTTGAATCTTTTAGCTACCTCATATAAATTCATAGCCTTTTGAAAATTAACTATTTTTTAAATAAAAGAAGATATACTTATCAATATAATTTGGTTTTCCTCTAATTGCACAAAAATGTATAGTTTATGAAAGGAGACTCAAGTTTTATGATTTTAGTTTTCATTTTTTTACAATCTAGTTCCCTCTCTCCCTATCCTCTTTTTTTAGGGCTCAAAATACGAATACTTTCCAGCAAGAAGTGAAGGAAAGCATTATCCCACCTGCTCGAATAGTAAGGAGCCGACTTCAGAGACCCAGACCAAACATAAGAAAGACTGGACAGAGGCAGATAGGAAAAAGTGAAGCTGAAGGCATCCTTAAGGAAGAAAGAACAATTGTACAAAAAGATGAAACTAAAAAACTCTTGACTGTGGTGAGTTATTGTTACATAATTAAATTGAGCCTTTTAATGCATTTTGAAACACAAAATGACAACTCACACTGGGCTTAGAATATAGGTATCTGACACCTCTGCTCAATGAGTATATAACATACCTAGTTCTGTTCCAGATTTACCATTCTGGATTTTTTTTTAAAAGTGAAAATAGATATATTTTTTCCCTAACTAATGAACCTGTTCATTGTGAAAATGTTCAATTAGTACAAAATATAATGATTATCCTGGTCATAACACCCTTAGGTAATCACTGAAAACCTTTTGACGTACCTTACTAGGTATATCTCCATGCATACATGTGTGTACACTAATGTAACTTTAAATAATAAAATCACTGGGGCACCTGGCTTACTTAGGTGGTAGAGCATGCAACTCTTGATCTTGGGTTTGTAAGTTTAAGCCCCACTGGGTGTAGACATTACCTAAACATAAAATATTTTAAAAATTAATAAATAATTGTGTGCATGTTATTTGACTTATTTTTTACTTAATATATTAAATGACTTTTTATGTCAAGAACTATGGAGAGTACATCATTTTTCATTGCTGCATAACAGTTTGCTCTTTGATGGTTAAACCAATCTTTTATTGATGTATGTTTTGATACACATCAAAGTAGTGTAATGCCCTTTTCAACAGAGCTTGTTTCTTTGTCCTTTTTTAATTTACCAAGGGAAAATCTATATCTAGAGTGATTGTAATCCTTGTTTGGACCCTCTCTTACCCCTTGGTGGCAGGGTGGGGGGGGTCAGTGGGTGTTCACAACAGTTAGTTATTTAGTTTTTAAAGCATTGTGTAAAGATAGTAATTGCAGTAATTGAAACTTTTTCTCTGAATTAGACCATTTTCTTTTGGACAGCAAAGAATGAACAGTGCATACCTAGTTTGACTCCCAGTTTTGAAAAACTCAGTACCATTCTTAATGATTGAAGTATTTTAGGAGATATGTTCATTTGTTAAAACAAAAACAAAAACCTATTTTTTTGTCATTTTAGCCAAAATCTCCAGTTGGAACTGAAATCGAAGTTGTATCCTCTAAAGTTTCAGAAGATAGAATTTATGAAAACCAGAGTCACATGGTTCCTGTAGAACCTCTTCATCTTAACAAAGTAAATGTTTTAGATGAAAAGATGAGGTAAGTTTGCTTTTTTTTTTTTTTTTTTTTAATTTTTATTTATTTATGATAGTCACACACAGAGAGAGAGAGAGGCAGAGAGACATAGGCAGAGGGAGAAGCAGGCTCCATGCACCGGGAGCCGACGTGGGATTTGATCCCGGGTCTCCAGGATCGCGTCCTAGGCCAAAGGCAGGCGCCAAACCGCTGCGCCACCCAGGGTTCCCGTGAGTTTGCTTTTAATCAGAAAAGCATAAAACTTTTTAAAGATCAATTTTAAAGATAAAGATAAAATTTTACATCAAGAAAATATTGTGAAAGGGTAAAGTAGTAGTTAATTATGAAATTGAATATTTTGGGCAGCCTGGGTGGCTCAGTGGTTTAGCGCTGCCTTTAGCCCGGAGCCGGATCCCAGAGAGATCTGGGGGGAAAAAAATTTTTTTTAAAATATGCTTCTTCAGGGATTCATGGGTGGCGCAGCGGTTTAGCGCCTGCCTTTGGCCCAGGGCGCGATCCTGGAGACCCAGAATCGAATCCCATGTCGGGCTCCCGGTGTATGGAGCCTGCTTCTCCCTCTGCCTGTGTCTCTGCCTCTCTCTCTCTCTCTGTGACTATCAGAAATAAATAAAAATAATTAAAAAAAAAAATGCTTCTTCAAATACTATAAGAATTGTATGATTGATACTCTTAATTTATAATTTCTCCACAGTTTAGTGAGCATCTTCATTTTTTATTTTAAAACTAAATTTTTTTAAACTAAATTTAATAGGAGACAGAGGTTCTGTTTTTTTTTTGTTTTTTTTTTTTAATATTTTATTTATTCATGAGATACACAGAGAGAGAGGCAGAGACACAGGCAGAGTGAGAAGCACCCTCCATGCAGGGAGCCCAATGTGGGATTTATCCTAGAACTCCAGGATTGTGATCTGAGCCAAAGGCAAATGTTCAACCCCTGAGCCACCCAGGCATCCCTAGACAGAAGTTCTTAAGTTCTTTGTATATTTACAAATTACAAATTTATATCCTACTTAAATTCATGAATAGGAAGTACTATGAATTACTTAATATGTGCTGTATTTAGAATTGTGTCCCAAACCAAATGGTAAGAATGGTATCTTTTTTTTTTTAAGAATGGTATCTTTTATTTTTTATTTTATTTTACTTTATTTTTTATTTTTTATTTTTTTAGAATGGTATCTTTTAAATGAGTTACACTAGAAAGGTGTAGTTCAGTACTACCACTTTTATTTATTGCTTGTAATTTGCTTTATTATTATTGATACTACTTTAAAAAAAAAAAAGATTTATTTAGCACGCTCCTGTGTGAGTGAGTGGGGAGAGGGGCAGAGGGAGAAAAAGAATCTCAAGCAGATTCCCCAACGCGGAGCCCCATGCAGGGCTTGGTCTTACAACTCTGAAATCATAACTTGAGCCAGAATCAGGACTTAGACTCTTAACCAACTGAGCTACCCAGGTGCCCTGATACTACTTTTTGTTCAGCAGTGATCAAAGAATGCCTCATTGCAAGGGTACCAATGGAGAGAGGACCCCAAAAAAGTGAAGGAATAGCAGGTCCACGGGATGTCTGGGGGAGAGGGAACAGCAGTTCCAAAGTACTTAAGGCAAGAGCATGCCTGGCTTGTTTGAGGAATAGTAAAGGGGCTAGTGTGAAACAGGGAAAGAGAAGGGAGAGTAGTAGATGTAGGAAGGTGTAAAGGCTGACCGAGGAGAATGGCAGATGATATAGGACCATTGTAAGGAATTTGATTTTGACTCTAAGTGAGCCTTTAAAGAAGCACTGACCTTCAAGGTCAGCCTTTCATATACTCTTATTTATAATTGACTAGGGAGACCTAGAGGATTTAAATGGCTTTTCAAAATAACATTGCCAAATTAGTTTTTAAACTTAAGTTTTTAGGATTTATGACTTTCAGACCAGCAGATTCCTGTAGTTACATAGGCAGACTATCCTAAAAGAAACTGCATATTTCAAGAGATTTTATTTTGAACTTCTGTGTCTTTTAATGAGAGAAATCAAACTTTTCAACACATTTTTAATTTATTTATTTTCTTTTTTAATTTTTTTTTTTTTAATTTTTATTTATTTATGATAGGCACACAGTGAGAGAGAGAGGCAGAGACACAGGCAGAGGGAGAAGCAGGCTCCATGCACCGGGAGCCTGACGTGGGATTCGATCCCGGATCTCCAGGATCGCGCCCTGGGCCAAAGGCAGGCGCTAAACTGCTGTGCCACCCAGGGATCCCACACATTTTTAATTTAAACACGGTATTATTAGTTTTAGAGGTAGAGGTCAGTGATAAGTCTTATATCACACCCAGTGCTCATTATATCAGGTACCCTCCTTAACGCCCATCACCCAGACACCCATCCCCACACCCACCTCCCCTCCAACAACCCTTAGTTTGTTTCCTATGGTCAAGAGTCTCTTCTGGTTTGTCTCCCTCTCTGATTTCATTGTGTTTTACTTTTTTTCCTCCCTTCCCCCATGATCCTCTGTTTTGTTTGTTGAATTCCCCATATGAGTGAGATCAGATAATTGTCTTCCTCTGATTGGCTTATTGCGCTTAGCATAACACCTTCAGTTCCATCCACATCATTGCAAATCACAAGATTTCTTTTTTTTTGGTGGTGGAATAGTAGTCCATTGTATACACACACACAAATAACACACACACACATCATATCTTTATCTGTTCATCTGTTGATGGACATCTGGGCTCTTCCCCTAGTTTGGCTGTTGGGACATTGCTGCTATAAACATTGGGGTGCAAGTGCCCTTCAGATCACTATATTTGTATCTTTGGGGTAAATAACCAGTAGTGCAATTGCTGTGTGGTAGGGTAGCTCTGTTTTCCAGAGTGGCTGCAGCAGCTTACATTCCCACCAACAGTATAATAGGGTTTCCCTTTCTCCGCATCCTCACCACCGTCTGTCGTTTCCTGACTTGTTAATTTTAGTCATTCTGACTAGTGTGAGGTGGTATCTCAATGTGATTTTGATTTGTAGTTTTCTGATGCCGAGTGATGGGGAGCATTTTTTCGTGTGTCTGTTGGCCATTTGTATGTCTTTGGAGAAATGTCTGTTCATATCTTCTGACCATTTCTTGATTGGATTATTTGTCCTTTGGGTGTTGAGTTTGATAAGTTCTTTATAGATTTTGGATATCAGTCCTTTATCTGATAAGATATTTGCAAATTTCTTCTTCCATTCTGTAGATTGCCTTTTGGTTTTGTCAGCTGTTTGCTGTGCAGAAGTTTTTTCTCTTGATGAAGTCTCAATAGACGAAGTCCTAGTAGTCCATTTTTGCCTTTGTTTCCCTTGCCTTTGGAGACATGTCTAGCAAGAACTTGCTACAGTCAAGGTCAAGAAGGTTGCTGCCTGTGTTCTCTAGGATTTTGATGGATTCCTGTCTCATATTTATATCTTTCATCCATTTTGAGTCTCTTTTTGTGTCTGGTGTAAGGACTTAGTCTAATTTCACATGGCTATCCAATTTTCCCAACGCCATTTGTTGAGAGACGTTTATTTCCATTTTTTCCATGGGATGTTCTTTCCTGCTTTGTCAAAGATGAGTTGACCATAGAGTTGAGGGTTCATTTCTGGGTTCTCTGTTCTGTTCCATTGATTTGTGCATCTTGATGATCATGATCTTGTAATGTAGCTTGAAGTGAGGCATTATGATGCCATCAGCTTTGGTTTTCTTTTCCAGGATTCCTTTGGCTGTTCATGGTCTTCTGGTTCCATACAAATTTTAGGATTATTTGTTCCAGCTCTGTGAAAAAGTTGATGGTATTTTGATAGGGATTGCACTGAATGTATAGATTGCTCTAGGTAGCGTAGACATTTTAACAGCATTTGTTCTTCCATGAGCATGGAACGTTTTTCCATTTCTTTGTATCTTTCTCAATATCTTTCATGAGTGTTCTATGGTTTTCTGAGTACAGATTCTTGGCCTCTTTGGTTAGGTTTATTCCTAGGTATCTTACGGTTTTTGGTGTGGTTGTAAATGGGATCGATTCCTTAATTTCTGTTTGTTTTGTCTCATAGTATATAAATGCAACTGGAAGATATCAAACTTTTAATTTTTTATGGAAAACCACGCTCCTTTTTTTTTTTTTTTTTAAGATTTTATGTATTTATTCATGAGAGACTCAGAGAGGCAGAGACACAGGCAGAGGGAGAAGCAAGCTCCCTGTGGGTACCAATGTGGGACTCCATCCCAGGACCCTGGGATCACAACCTGAATCAAAGGCAGACACTCAACCACTGAGCCACTCAGGTGCCCAGAACAACCTTTTTCTCTTCATGAAATTTATACCACTTATTTGCTTTATCGTGAATGGTAATTTCTTCAGAGTAAAAACCTTTATAGTTTTAATGTTAGATTGTTCCTAAGTTCAGTATTGTCTTGTTCCTTTTGTTGTCAGTAGCATGTTAGGTTTATATATCTATTTTATTCTTATTTGCCTTTGTAGAATTGCACTTAAGATTAGTCTCTAGCATATATCTTTCATTGAACTCTTGATATGTATATACCTAATTTTCTTTACAATATCCAAGTTTATATTGGTTTTAAGCTTCCCAATTCAGAATTCAGATTCTTGTTAATTATTAAAATATTTTCCAGGAAAATATTTTTAGCTGTTTAGGGGTTGTTTTGGGAGTTATACCTATTCTGTTGAAAGTCAAACCTTGTCTTTCTGATTTGGCAGATACGAATAGATTATTTTGAGATCCTATGACATGGCTGTCTGTAAACCCTTTTCCATAAATGAAAGGCCTGTGATGGAAGAACAGATTCTGGCTTTCAAGCTTGGTCTTGAACCAGAAGGGCCAACGATATTGTGACCATTGTATATTTGCTCATGCTTCAGAGCCCAGTTGAAGATACTTGTTTAAAGTGACTTTATGAAATCCATGTTTAACTACTTTCATTTTTTTGGTATCTAGTTGTTTCTTTGAAAAATTACATGAAGTACTATGATGCTACACACCAGAATCAATTAAAGTTAAAAAAAATATTAGTATTACTGTAAAACTATTTCCCAGACTCTACAGAAAATGGAAATTATAAAGGCTTTTGGAGTTTTTATATCAGCATGTGATTTCATTCTAAGTGCTTGGTTTTAAAGCCAATTTATATATAGTTGTTTGAAAATAGTATTGGTTTGTGTTCAAAATTGTTTGATATAACAGCTGTTACATCAATAAGGAATATTCTGATTTTGGTTTTTCATCATAATTTGTGCTTCATTTTAGAGATGAACCTAAAAGTTCGGTTCCTAGTCCAGCACATTTGGTAAGAAGGCAATTCCAAAAGGTTAAGCCAAATTTGGGAAGAGCACATGGTAAGAAAGAGGAACCAGACATTGGAAGAGACAGAGCAGATCAGAGTGAGGCAAGGAAGCCAGAAAATAATTTGCTGCAGCCAAGGGATTCTGACACCCATCTTCAAAAAGTAAGTTTGAAAAAAATACTTTTTTATCATTGGGTTCTGTTTTGTCAAGATCTTAAGAAGAGAATTTTTAAGAATACAAATTTTGTTTTTTGTACTGTAAATTTTATAAAAATAGAATGACCTTCTAATATTATAAAAAGTTAGAAACCAGTCACGTGTGTGTGTGTGTGTGTGTGTGTGTATAAGCTTAGAGCTTTAGGCACAGCTACTGAACCAAATTATCATAGAGATTGTTTCTATGGTAACATTAGCTGTTTCTTCTTAAATTTAAGGAAAAGGCTGGTTTTCTGATATCTTCGGAAGTTTCAGCAAGAAAAGATTGTATAGATTCCAAAGAGGCTAGTTTGGCAAAAAAAAATGCTCATTCAGAAGCTGGACCATCAGGAAGTGTTGGAGAAAAAACTGGAAGAGATAATTCTGTGTCTTTAGTTGTTGAGGAGCAATGTGTCAGTAAACTATCAAGGTAAAGTTTTATTTAACAAATACTTTCAGAATAAGAAATAAAAATAACTTACTCTTTATAGATATCCTACCTTAACTTATTGATAGAGTAAAAAGATCTGTTAACAGAAATGTAGATGGTTTTTTATTTACAGGTCTGTTCCTTTCCCACTTAGGATTTTTATTTACCTAAAGTTTACCTTTTTCTGATGTTCTTAGGAAGATATTTCTTTCCTACATTTACAGTTTCTGGATATTAAGTGTATTAGACATGAGCAGAAAAACCTGACCAAAGTAGTATCTATTCCCTAAATAATTAAGGTGATAGTTTGATTTGGGCCATAAACATAGGTGAAGGGTACTCATGTTCTATAGTTTTTAAGGGGAGTGAAAAGGAACTTAAATTCTAAAAAACAACTTTGTTCTGATGGATTTTCTGCCTTCCCTTCTTTATTTTAACCTGGTCTGTTTACCCACTAGGATACACCAATATCACTTTTTGATCCCATATTCTGTTTTACTGGATCATTTTCCTTTTCTCATTTTCTTCTAATAATTTCTAGTCTCATGTCTTATCCTCATTTAAATAGCAAGGAAAAAATGGCCCCAGAATTAAAAACTTACTATGAAAAATGTGTAGGTAGAACTAAGAATGAACTCTGAATAAGAAACTAGTAGTAATAGTACATTTCTTTCTTCATTTCACAGAGTAACTTTGACATAATGGATTGTGGGTGTTTTCATTTTAATGGCTTGAAGTGGGACTTCTTTCTAAGATTTGGTTTTCATTACAATATCTTTCTCCTTGTGCCTGTAATGACTATACTGTTATTTTGATTAAACGTCCAGCTCTCCACAGCTGTTAAAAGAATCAAATTACTCTAAAATTGGTCTGGAACGAAGAACAACTATCTCCTCTGCTTCAGAGTGTGAGGTAGATCATAGTGGAAGGAGAATGCATCGCAAGATGAAACCAAGTGTCACCAGAGGGCGTGGATCTAAACGAGTTCGAAGTAAGACCTCTAAGAAGGAACCTCGTGCTTCTAAGGCCACGCTGGTGACTCTTCGGGCTTCACAGGAAGAAGATGAAGATGATGCTGAAGATTTTGAGCCTGATTATGAAGACGAAAGTTACCATCTTGCCCCAGAAGAAGTAAACAAAGCTCCAGTGTTTGTTCCCATTGGTCTCAGATCTCCAGAACCTGTTTCTGCTCAAATAGAGGAAACAATGGAAGAGGTGGTTTGTTTTTTTGAATTCTTGAAACTTTGTCTTTTTTTCTTATAGTGTGTCTTATAGTATTGTTTCTTCTTAGTGATTATTTTGATTTGAAAAGTTTGTTCTCTAAATAACCTCTACTGTATGTAATTTATTTGAGGCCTGGTGGATATCTGAAGGAATAAGTAGAAGGAGGCTCCTGTGGTTACTTAAGCTTTATGACCCAGGCCCACTGTGAGGTAGTATAATAATAAGGAACAATTAGTTTCATTTAATATGTGGAAGTTGATTAATCTACTTTCTGATTAAGTTCTCTTTTTCATTTTGACAGGTGTTTTTTGTTAACTATCTGATAGGCTGAGGCTAAGTTTTAGTTGGTAAAGAAAGTAGAAGGGACGTATTACTTTTTTTTCTTTTTTTAGTTGTGGTAAAATACACATAACATAAAATTTACTATCTTAGCTATTCTAAAGTGTGTAGTTTAGTGGTATTAAGTGTATTCATATTATTGTGCTGCACCATCACTACCATCTATCCACAGAACTTTTTTGTCTTGCAAAACTAAATCTTTACCCATTAAACAATATATTCCCATTACCTCCTCCCTTCTTGCTTATGGCAGGCACTATTCTATATTCATCTTTAGGACTTTAGGTACTTCATGTAACTAGAATCATACAGTATCTGTCCTCATCCATGTTGTAGCATGTGTCAGAATGTTCTTTCTTTAAGGTTGAATGATATTTCATCATGTACTATGCCACAGTTTATCTTTTCATCTGTCAATGGACAGTTGAATTGCTTCCATCTTTTCGGTACTGCAGAGAGTGGTGCTATGAACATGGGTGTACAAATGCCTTTTCTAAACCCTGTTCTCAGTTCTTTGGGGCATATACCTAGAAGTGGAGTCACTGTATTATATGGTAAAGTGTACACCGATTTTTACTCTTTTGAAAAACCTCCATACTGTTTCCATAACAGTTGCATCATTTTCCCTTCCTATCAGCAGTGTACAAGGTTTCTGATTTCTTCACATTCTTCTTTCTTCTTTCTTCTTTCTTCTTTTTTTTCCCCCGGAGTAGCCATCCTAATGGATAGGAGGTGGAGGGACATAATATTTAACTTATTTTGTTAAAAGAGCTCCTTTTTTGGCTTCTTGGATCTAGTATTCCAGCTTTGTTTCTGCCTCAATTTTCAGTAAATTACTCGGCTTAAAGAGCAGCGCAACTGCATGTCTTCTGTATTAAGGATTTGTGATAATTTCTGAGTCATTTGCAACAGAATTTGGAGCTGAGATAGTTGTGATGATGATAATAAAAGAAGTAGGAGGGATCCCTGGGTGGTGCAGCGGTTTAGCACCTCCCTTTGGCCCAGGGCGTGATCCTGGAGACCCGGGATCGAATCCCACGTCGGGCTCCCCGTGCTTGGAGCCTGCATCTCCCTCTGCCTGTGTCTCTGCCCCACCCCCCCCCCCTCTCTGTGACTATCATAAATAAATTTTAAAAATTAAAAAAAAAAATAAAAGAAGTAGGAAACTTAAACCAATTCAAGTAATGTTGAATCCAGAAGTAATAGAATATTGAATCTGTAAGTTCATATTTATGGTAAATGGAAGTCCACAGCCACCTTTATTTATTCACTGTTAATAATCACAAGGACAGCTGATTAATACTGCATAAAAAATGATTTAGCTGTATGTTTTGTGTTTTACAAATTTCATTGATTGAAAGGCATATTGTTAAGTGAAAGAAGCCAGTTGCAAAAGAATCACATATAATTCCATTCACATGAAATGTCTTAAACAGGAAAATCTGTAGAGACAGAAAGTAAATTAGTGGTTTGGCTTAGGGATTTGGAGATGAGGGGTTAAGAGAGTGATAACTGGGGACGCCTGGGTGGCTCAGTGGTTGAGCATCTGCCTTTGGCCCAGGGCGTGATCCTGGAGACCCGGGATGAAGTCCCACATTGGGCTCCATGTGAGAAGTCTGCTTCTCCCTCTGCCTGTGTCTCTGCCTCTCTCTCTGTATCTCTCATGAATAAATAAATAAAATCTTTAAAAAAAAAAAAAAAAGTGAGGGCAGCCCAGATGGCTCAGCAGTTTAGCGCCGCCACCTTCAGCCCAGGGCCTGATCCTGGAGACCCGGGATCGAGTCCCACATTGGGCTCCCTGCATGGAGCCTGCTTCTCCCTCTGCCTGTGTCTCTGTCTCTCTTTCTCTCTGTGTCTCTCATGAATAAATAAAAATAAATAAAATCTTAAAAAAAAAGTGATAACTAATGGATATGGGGTTCTTGAAGTAATGAAAATGTTCTAAAAGTGGAATATCTACAATATTTCCATTTATCATTCATTCTCAACTCTTCAGAAAAATTTTTTTTCAAGTCACTTGAACCTTTTCATTGATCCCAGGTCTATAGAGTAGTAGCAAAGATTTTCTCTAATATTTGCTCCTGAAAAAAGGACGCATAAGTGTTACTATAGTAATTATATCATGAAGGCAGATTTTCATTCTTTTTTTTTTTTTTTTTTTTTAAGATTTTATTTATCCATTCATGATAGTCACACACAGAGAGGCAGAGACACAGGCAGAGGGAGAAGCAGGCTCCATGCAGGGAGCCTGACGTAGGATTCGATCCCAGGTCTCCAGGATCGCGCCCTGGGCCAAAGGCAGGCGCTAAACCGCTGCACCACCCAGGGATCCCCAGATTTTCATTCTTGACTCTTTACTTTGTTTCTGTTGAATTGTACTTTTTTTTTTTTTTTTTTTCAAGATTTTATTTATTTGACAGAGCATGAGCAGGGGGAGTGGCCCACAGAGGGAGAGGGAGAAGCAGGCTGCCATTGAGCAGGGAGCTTGATGCCAGACTCGATCCCAGGACCCTGGGATCATGACCTGAGCAGAAGGTAGACGCTCAACCACCTGAGCCACCCAGGTGCCCCTGAATCATGATTTTTTTATACTTCTCTCTCTGTTAATAAGGGAGTAAGAGCCAGACTGTCTTGTATACAGTCAGGAGATAAATCTTAGTCCTTTAGTCCCCAGATTATAGGGGCCTTTGACCAAAAAGACTACTAAATGAGTAAATGTGAATGAATTCATTTTTTTCTTTTTTATGTCCATTGCTGTGGCTATCCTGGAGTTGTGGGAGAGGATAGTTGCCTTGGTGCAAGGGTGGGTTTCAACTTCTCTCTCTTAAACCATTGAGGAATGTATATAGTTAGATAGTTGCATGTCTGTTTTTCTCGGATTGTGAGTTCCTTGAGAGCAGAGACCAAACTTGCCTTACTCAGCTTTGTATCCTTGTATCTATTGCCCTCTAGTTTTTAGAAAGCACTCCATAAATAGATTGATGAGAGAAATTATGGGTAAGTAGACCAAAGTGGGGATAGTAGAAGTGAAATGCTAGGTACTAAGAAAATTGCCTTGGAAATTTTGCCTACTGTTTGTAAGGATCACAGACCCTTTGAAAACCTTAAATGTTTTAACTTTTGCCAAGTTGATGTCAATCTAAGAATTACTGTATTTCATTTTTAAATTGTGTATGAATGTGGATTGTTTCTTCAGTTTAACCCTTTATTTTATCTTGTCATGGTGTTTTACTGACTGTGGTATGCCAAAATGAAATAATGAAACTTCTTGTTTTTGACAGCTTGAAATAACCGTGAACGCACCAGATATAGGATGCATAGCTGTTGTTGAACATCCACTCTCAAACACAGATGTGACTACTCAGGAAATGAAAGAAGAAGAAAGTTTAAAGGCATTATCTGTTGTAAGCATCCATTTTAATGTGTTTTGTTTTAACTCTTTGTTTTATTTCAAATGAATGGAAGTTTATTTTGAAAGCTTTAAGTTGGGCAGCCCCTGTGGCTCAGCGGTTTAGCGCCGCCTGCAGCCCGGGGTGTGATCCTGGAGACCCTGGATCGAGTCCCACGTCAGGCTCCCTGCTTGAAGCCTGCTTCTCCCTCTGCCTGTGTCTCTATCTCTCTCTCTCTCCTCTCTGTGTATACTCATGAATAAATAAATAAAATCTTAAAAAAAAAAAAAGAAAGCTTTACGTTTACAAACCATTCTTACTATAATTTCTGTCATTATAGGGAGCCATAGTAGAAACTGGTGAATAATCATGGATTTTGTATTTCGCTTGAAAGTATTGATTTTTGGTGTATGCATGAATAACTCTTAATATCCTTATAAACTGAGGTAAAGGTTCTGTTCCATTAAATCCATATTAAATACAAATTACTTAAAATATATTTAGTTGCATTTTGTTTGGTACTCTTCCTTATTTGATTAGTATTTATCTTGTTTTTGGAAATGAAGACTGGGAATTATACTCTTTAACAACTATTAAGATACAACTCACACACCATATAAGTCACCCATTGAAAGTGTACAATTTAGTGGGTTTTGGTATATTTATAGATATGTGCAAACATTGTCATGGTCCATTTTAGAGCATTTTTGTCACCTCAGAAAGAAACCTTGTGGCCACAAAGTAGTTGCTCCCTATTTCCTCCTACTGGTTACTAGATAACCAGTAATTTACTTTTTGTCTCTATAGATTTTTCTGTTCTGGATGTTTCATATAAATTAACTCATATGGTATGGACTTTTGTGCCTGACTTTTTTCACTTGGCATAATATTTTCAAGATTCAGCCATGTTCTAGCATGTATTAGTACTTTATTCCTTTTTTTGGTCAGGTAATACTCCATATGGATAATACCACATTTTGTTTATCTGTTCATGTATTCATGAACATTTAGGTCGTTTCCATCTTTTGGCTATTATAAAGAATGCTACTGTAAACATTTATGTAGAAGTTTCTCTATTGACAGTACAGTTTCATATTTCTTGGATACCTTCCCAGGAGTGTAATTGCTGGCTCATATGGTAACTCTGTGTTTAATAATTTGAGGAAGTAGCAAACTGTTTTCCAAAGCTGATGTACCATTTTAACATTCCCACTAGCAGTGTATAAAGGTTCCAATTTCACATCCTTGCAAACACTTTTTATTTGACTTTTTGGATCTAGCCATCTTTAGTGAATATGAAATGGTACCTTCCTGTGGTTTTGATTATTTTTATTCCCTAATGGCTAATGACATCAAGCATGTTTTCATGTGCTTATTGACCATTTGTAGATCATCTTTGTAGAAATGTCTATTCATAGCCTTTTCCCATTTTTTAAAATTCATGGTTTGTCTTTTTATTATTGAATTGTAAGAATTTTCTTACATTGTCTGGATACAAGTCTTTCGTCACTTACATGTTTGCAAATATTTTCTCTATTCTGTGAATTGTCTTTTCATTTTCTTGATGGTTCACTTTATTTTTTTAAATTTTTATTTATTTATGATAGTCACAGAGAGAGAGAGAGGCAGAGACACAGGCAGAGGGAGAAGCAGGCTCCATGCACTGGGAGCCTGATGTGGGACTTGATCCCGGGTCTCCGGGATCACGCCCTGGGCCAAAGGCAGGCGCCAAACCGCTGCGCCACCCGGGGATCCTGATGGTTCACTTTAAAGTACAAAATTTCAAGCACCCGAGTGGCTCAGTAGTTGAGTGTCTGCCTTTGGCTCAGGTCGTGATCCCAGGGTGCTGGGATCGAGTCCCAGATTGGGCTCCTCACAGGGAGCCTGCTTCTCCCTCTCCCTTTGTCTCTGCCTCTCTCTCTCTTTGTCTCTCACAAATAAATAAGTAAAATCTTAAATAAAAAAGTTTTTAGTTATGAAGTCCAGTTTATCTTTTTTGTTTCTCATGCTTTTCTGTAATATCTAAGAATTCTTTGTGAAAGCCAAGGTCCTCAAGATTGACTCCAATTTTTCTTCTATTAGTTTTACTTATTTTTTATTTTTTTAGAGAGCACGCCTGCCGAGTTTGGGGGGCAGGAGCAGAGGGAGAGAGAGAATCTTAAGCTGGATGTAGAGCCTGACATGGAGTTCAATCTCACGACCCTGAAATCATGACCTAAGAAATTAAGAGTCAATGCTCAACTAACTGAGCCATCCTAATAGTTTTATAGATTTTCCTATAGTTTTTTTTTTTTAATCTATAGTTTTTTTTTTAAAGATTTTATTCATTTATTCATGAGAGATACACAGAGAGAGAGAAGCAGAGACACAGGCAGAGGGAGAAGCAGGCTCCATGCAGGGAGCCCGACGTGGGACTTGATCCTGGGTCTCCAGGATCACACCCTGGGCTGCAGGCGGCGCTAAACCTCTGCGCCACCAGGGCTGCCCAGATTTTCCTATAGTTTTACATTTAAGTCTAATCAATTTTGAATTAAATTTTGTATATGGTGTGAGGTTAGAGTCCTTCTTCATTGTGTGTAACTGTACAGTTGTTGCAGTATTTCTTTGAAAAGACTCCTCCTCCATTGAATTATCTTGGATTCGTGTCAAAAATCAGTTGACTGTATATCTGGATTCTCAGTTCTATTCCATTGATTTATATGTCTATCCTTGTACCAGTGATGCTCTATTGATTATGGTTGCTTAATGTTTTGGAATTAGAAAGAATATGTCATCCTACTTGATTCTTTGTTTAGGATTGTTTTGGCTGTTGTGGAGCTCTTGGCAATTCCATATGGATTTTAAAAACTTGTCATTTTGGCACATTATGTAAGATTCTGATTAGGATTACATTGAATCTGTAGATCACTTTGTGGCGGGGGCTAGTCCCCTCTTCACAATATTGTCTTCCAATGAATGAACATGAGTTTTTGCCCATTTACTTAGGTTTTGATTTTTTTCAACAGTGTTTCATAGTTTGCACAGTATAGACTTTGCACTTCCTTTGTTAAATTTATTATCAAGTATGTTATTTTTGTTACTGTTGTGAATGGAACTGTATTTTCAATTTCGCTTTCAGGTTCTTTATTGCAAATGTAGAGAAATATGATTGATTTTTGTATATTGGTCTTACATCCTGGAACTTTGTTGAACTCTTTAGTTCTAGTAGCTTTTTTAGTTTATTCCTTAGACTTTTCTACATATAAGATCATGACATATGTTTAACAGTTTCCACTCCTTTATAATCAATAATATTGAAGAACTGTAAAAATCATGGTTTTTGAGACAGAACATATATTTGGGAAAATATGTAAGACATTGTTTATCTTTTCCTCTTTTAGGAAGTGAACACAGGTGAACATATCCAAGATGAAACAGGTAACTGTTAATAAGGGAACTGCTAAAACTACTTGGATAACACTAACAGGGTGATTTTGTATTGGTATTTGTTAGCAAATGAATCATTTTACTGGAGAGTTGAACAATATGTTCCACTGTTGAATGTGTTATATCCAGGAGAAACTTGGAATTCTTGGAATAATTATGAAGTGAGTTAAGAATTAAATGTTTAGTAAAGAAATATTACTTATTTCCTCTATCTGCACAGTTGTACTTTCTTTGAAGGTAGGAAGTTACTTAATGAGAAGGAGGCATTTTCAATGAGTAAAAGCTAACAATCAATGATTTCTTTTTTGTAGTAACAAAACATTGCCCTAGTAAGACATTAGTGGTATGGAGGATATTGAAACTTGTTGCTAGAGGATAAATATTTGAATTAAAAATGTTTTCTAAGTAAACAAACTTCAATTTTCAGCTTCATTTTTCTATTTTAATGTTGGTATATTTCCTCACAAGGTACCAATGATGGAAGCACTGAAGCTGCTATAACTTTACTTACAATGGGAGATCTAGTGTTGCAGTCAGAGATCGGTACAGAGCAGAGTGATGGTAAGGATGAAATATAAGTCCTACCAAAAAAAGCCTTTTATTTTTAAAGATTTTATTTATTTGAGAGAGAGAGAGAGAGCACGAGAGAGTGAACATGAGGGGGAAGGACAGAGAGAGGGATAAGGAGGCTCCCTGCTGAGCAGACAACTGGAAGCAGGACTTGATCCCAGGACCTTGGAATCATGACCTGAGTCGAAGGCAAATGCTTAACTGACTGAGCCAGCCAGGTGCTTCAAAAAAAGCCTTTTTTGGCTTTTAAGAAATTATACCCACATTTGACTAATAAGGCAGTATCTGCTTTTTACATTTGGCATAATTTTGGTTTTTTCCAGAAAAAAGTAATATGTGTGTATTGATCCATCTAACTTACCCCTTTAGATGTAGTAGCCACCATTTCAAAGTAGTACACTTGGTTTATTTTTAAAAAGTTTTATTCCTGGAATAATATAGTGAGTCTTACACTTTATTCATCATAAACATGATAAACATAAGCATCATAAACATGGGTTAACTGATCTCATTGGTCACTGATCACTTTATACATGTTTACTTTAGCAAAGGAGTTCCTGCTTTGGATTGTCTTCACAGTTACCTGACAATTGAATATAGTATGAAGGGACAGTAGCAGTCATTGAAATAATCTAGTTGTGACTATTCTGTTACTTTGTACTGACCCAAAATATATGTCAACCCATAAGTATTAGACTAACCTTACGGAGAAGTTATTATCTTTACTGTCTGAGGACCCTTCTAGTTTACGTATACTAAATGGATAGTTATGCTAATTATATTCGTCCTCATTATTTTGTCTGGAGATGAGTTGCCTGCCATTTATTTGAGGCTTTAGACTTCTAGACCCATATCTATATATTTATCAAGGAGTTTTCTGGTTGGTTCCTTATATAGACTTATTTACTCTCTCATGTTTGTTTTTTTGTTTTTGTGGGGTTTTTTATTTATTTTTATTTTTATTTATTTTATTATTTATTTTTATTTATTTACTTATTTACTCTCTCATGTTTGTTTTTTTGTTTTTGTGGGGGTTTTTTTGTTTTTTTGTTTTTTTGAGTAGATTATACACCCAGTGTGGGGCTCAAACTCATGTCCCCAAGATCAAGAGTGACATATTCTACCAACTAAGCCATCCAGGTGCCCATATATAGTTCGTTTCTCAATGACAGAGTATTACTTTGGAGCTTGTCACAAATCTTTAGAAAATAATATGCAGGTTTTGAAAAATTGTAAATGAAGATAATCCTACCTTGAAACTTATTTGAGGCTATGTAGTTACTGAAGGTAACAGATTCATTTTTCCTATAAAAATTATAGTCTTTAAGAATTATTAGGCTTAGAACAAGTCAAATCTCTGGCATAAAATATATGATACTATATTTAAATTTGGAGCCAAAAAGAGTAAACTTTAAAAATAATATAGAATTTTACAGTTGCTTAATGTAGAGGGATTTATTTTCTTTGGACACCTACTTGTATTGGGTCATTTTTAATATTCTCTTTTTTTCTGTAATAGGAGTATGTGTACTTCTTGATGTTCATTCAAAGGATAAAAGCTGTGTTCCTTTTAGCCCACATAATGTAAATCACAAAATTATTCCTGAATGTCAGGAACTTTCTTCAGCTGTCAGTACTACATCTCCATCATCATTAGAAGAAAACAAGATTGTATTGGAAGAGCAAAGTACTAAAGAAGAAACTGATTTAGTGGAGAAAGTAAAGGAGAACGCTATATCAATCAGGTTTATTTTGCTTTCTTAAACTCTTGAGTTTTATAGTATGCAATTAATAAATACATTTTTAAAAAAGATTTTTATTTATTTATTCATGAGAGGCAGAGACATAGGCAGAGGGAGAAGCAGGCTCCCTGCAGGGAGCCTGATGGGGGGGACTCCACTCCATCCCAGGACCCTAGGATCATGACCTGAGCCAAAGGCAGATGCTCACTCAACCAATGAGCCAACCCTAATAAATACATTTAAACCAACTATCAATTTAGTTAATAGCTTTTGAGTAATACTTGTATAAGTATGAAGTAGGCATTGCTAATTTCTCAGCCTTTAAAGTGAGGATTGGCTGGTTTGATTTCAGTGTAATGGTTTGCATTTTTTTTTTAAAGATTTTATTTATTTATTTGAGAGTGTATGAGCATGAGCAGGGAAAGGGGGACAAGTGAGAGGGATAAGCAGACTCCCTGTTAGCAGGGAGCCTGACGGGGGGCTCGATCCCAGGACCTTGGGATCATGACCTGAGCCTAAGGCAGATGTTTAACCATCTGAGCCCTCCAGGTGCCCCTGGCTTGCCTTTTTTTTTTTTTAATTTATTTTTTTAAAATAGACTCTACACTGATCATGGGGCTTGAATTCATGACTTTGAGATCAGAAGCCACAGTGTCTACTCACTGAGCCAGCCAGGCACCCCTACTGGTTTGCATATTAAAGTCAATGCAATGTGTGCATCTTTGAAGCTTTTGTGAAATAGTTTTATGTAAATATACTCTGTTTTCCAAATTTGGTCCAGATTCTCTTCCCTTCTCTAGACTTTTTTTTTTTTTAAGATTTTCTTTTCTTTACTCATGAGAGACACCGAGAGGGGCAGAGACACAGGGGGAGGGAGAAGTAAGCTCCTTGCAGGGAGCCAGATGTGGGTGGGACTCGTGCCTGGACACCTGGATCACACACTGAGCTGAAGGCAGACGCTCAACCATTGAGCCACCCAGACATCCCCCTTCTAAATTTTGAATAAAATTACTGCTGTGTGTTTTCAGCATTAAAAAATGAACACTTAGAGATACTGTGGCACCTGAGTAGGTGACATATAACTATCATAATGTATGAAATGAGATGGAGTTCTTACATGGTTGATGAATTTTTCTCTCTTCCCCTCTTTTTCTAGGAATACAACTTCTGATGTGACCAGTAATTTGAGAATGAGAAGTAGATTTCCCAAGCCTAAACCAAATCTTAAGGCTTTGAGAACGAACAGGTTGAATGTTCATCAGGAAGCTCCCAATTTGTTTGTAAACAGAGGAGAAGTAATAGAAAGTCAAAGAGGTAAATTTTATTCCCTTAAATAGCTACAAAATTACTTTTACAAGAGAAATTGCATTAACATTTCAAGTGGAATATTCGGTTAAAGTTATCTTAATTTAGTATTAAAAGTTTCAAAATGGAGAGTGAACTATAAGATAAACACCAATAATTGCATCAACTAGCTTCATTATCATTTTGTGTTTTGTTGACCCAAAATAACACACGTTTGAACTGCATGAGTCCACTCTTCGTGGCTTTTTAAAAGTTTTTTAAAAATCTATTCATTTGAGAGAGAGAGAAAGCACAAGCAGGGGGAGGAAGAGGCCGAAGGAGAGGGAGAAGTAGACTCTGTGCTGACTTGGGAGCCCACTGTGGGGCTTGATCCCAGGACCTGGAGATCATGACCTGAGCCGAAGGCAGATGCCCAACTATCTGAGCCAACGCACCCCAGATTTTTAAAAAGATTTTATTTATTTATTTAGAGCAAGAGTGGAGGGAGCAGGAGAAGGAGAGGGAATATGAGAATCCCAAGCAGACTCCATATGGAGTGTGGAGCCCCATGTGGGGCTTGATCTTGACCCTGAGATCATGACCTGAGCTGAAATCAAGAGTTGGATGCTTAACTGACTGAGCCACCCAGGTGCCCTTATACATGGATTTTTTTTTTAAATAAATGCAGTATAGTATTATAACTGTATTTGCTCTCTTCCTTATGATTTTCTTAACATTTTATTCTAGTTTACTTTATTGTAAGAGTACAGTATCTAATATACTTAACATGCAATTATGTGGTGGTTGACTATGTCACCAATAAGGCATCTGGTCAATAGTATACTATTAGTGGTTAGGGTTTTTGAGAATCAAATATGCAGATTTTTATACTGCATGAGAGGTTTTCTGCACTCAAACCCCATGTTTTTCAAGAGTTAGCTATATTTACTTGATTAAACATTTTCTTGTGTATTTTTTTTTTGTGTACATGAATATTCAAGCAAACATTTTTTTTTTAGAAAGATAAACGTGTGTGGCAAAGAATAAGACACTGTCCACAGGTTTAAAATTTAATAAACTTTGGTTCCCAGTCCCCTAACCTTATATCTAGTAGTAAACTGCCTTTATGTTTTTATTGTAGACTTCCAAAAGTGTTTTATACGTATAAGCATCTAAATGTGGGACCGGGTACGTAGATACATTCACACGCACATATATACACACACATACATGTATAAAAATATATGTGTATTCTTTTCAGAACAAAAATATAAGCATACTATATCATACATTATATGTTCAGCACTTCTGTTTTATTTTAATTAATTAACTAATTTTTAAAAGATTATTAGAGAGAGCAAGCATGGGATCAAGAGGCAGAGGGGAAAAAAAAAAAAAAAAAAGAGGCAGAGGGAGAGGGAAAGAGAGTCCCATGCAATCTCTGGGCTGAGCATGGAGCCCTACACAGGACTCGATCCCATAATTTCAGGAGAATGACTTGAGCCAAAACTAAGAGTCAAACACTTATGCAACTGTGTTAGCCAGGCACCCCTTGTTCAGCTCGTAAAAGTAACCGTTTTACTGAGATAATTCTATATAGTTAACCCAGTTGAAGCGTATACTTATGGTGTTTAAAAGTTATGTAACCTTCACCATTAACAGTTGGAGCATGCACTCCCCATATCCTTCAACCCTTTTCTTTTTTTTTTTTTTCTTCAACCCTTTTCAACCCTAGGCAACCAATAATCTACCTTCTGTAGCTTTGCCTATTTGGGACATTTCGTTTAGATGAAATCATATAATATGTGGCCTTTTGTGTCTGGTTTCTTTTACTTAGCATATTTTCAAGGCTCATCTATGTTGTAGCATGTGTCAAATAGTCCATTTCTTTTTCTTGCCAAATATTCCATTATATAAATATACTACTTTTTGTTTACTCATTCATCTGTTGATGGGCATTTAGGTTGTTTTTTATCTTATGGCTATTAGAAGTAATGCTGCTAAGGACACTCGTGTAAGTTTTTGTGTGGACATAAGATTTCATTTGTCTTGGATTTATACCTACAAGTGGAATTGCTGGATCATATGGTAATTCTGTATTTCACTTTTTGAGGAACTGCCATACTGTTTCAAAAGAGGTAGCAATCAAGAAGCTTGGGTGGCTCAGTGGTTGACCACCTGCCTTTGGCTTAGGTGGTGATCCCAGGGTCCTGGGATCAAGTTCTGCATTGGGCTCCCTGCATGGAGCCTGCTTCTCCCTCTGCCTGTGTCTCTGCCTCTCTCTCTGTGTTTTCATGAACAAATAAACTGTTTTAAAACACAAAAGACACCAAAAAAACCCCCGAAAGTAGCAACATTCTGTATTTCCTTTGGTTTTCTTTTTAAAAATATTTTTTTGTTTTATTTTTAAGTAATGTATACCCAGTGTGGGGCTTGAACTTGTAACTCACATCAAGAATCACATGGTCTACCAACAGAGCCAGCCAGGTACCCCACCATTGTCTGTTTTCACCAACATTCTGTGACGGTTTCAGTTTCTATATCCTCCTAGACACTTGTTATGAGATATGCCAGGGGACTTAAACTAGTATCTCATTGTGGTTTTGATTTCTATTTCCCTCATGGCCAATGATATTGAATATCTTTTCATGTGCTTATTTATTTTCTTTCTTTTTTTTTAAGATTTTATTTATTCATGAGAGACAGAGAGAGAGGCAGAGACACAGGCAGAAGGAGAAGCAGGCTCTATGCAGGGAGCCTGATGGTGGGATTCGATCCCTATCCTGGGTCTCTAGGATCACACCCCGGGCTGAAGGCGGCTCTAAACCACTGAGCCACCCAGGCTGCCTTTTGTGTTTTTTTTAAATTGAGTTCTTTATATAGTAGCACTCTGTATTTAAAGATTAGTATATTTTAAAAATCTTTCTGTGTGATCACCTAGTGCTTTCATTTTTTTTAATAGCCTCACTGTCTTGTGATGTACGTGTGGAATCCTACTCCTATACCAACCCCCACCATCTGCCAAGAGCCCAACTCTTTTATGTGCTAGTAAGAGCAGGACAAACAGTGCACTTAATAAGTTATCTAGATTGTCTTAAGCCCTGTAGGTAGAAGATCTGGATAGTTAGCATCATCTTTTCCCTACTTTGTGGTTCCTGATGTCTGGAATTTCCTTTCAACCAGGAACTCTGATGATTCAGTTAGTTAATTCATTACTTACTCTTAGTTCAGAAATACCCAGAAGCTATTTCAATGTGCAGGCTGAAGTTACCTTTTATATTTTTATTCAGTTTTTTAAAAATTTGAGTGTGGTCGATACACAGGGTTACATTAGTTTCAGGTGTACAATGTGGTGATTCAATAAGTTTGTATGTTATGCTATGCTTACACAAGTAGAGCTATCATTTCTCACTATATGATGCTATTACAATAACATTGACTGTATTCCCTATGCTATGCCTTTTATTCTCATGACTTATTCATTTTATAACTGGAAGCCTGTATCTTCCACTCTTTGACCCACTTTATCTATTCTCCTACTTCTTCCCCTCTGGAAGCCACCAGTTTGTTCTCTATTTGTAGATATGATTATGGTCTTCATTTGTTTCCTCACTTGCTTTTTTAAAGATTCCATATATGAGTGAAATTATACGGTATTTATTTCTCTGACTTACTTCACTTAACATAATACCTTCTAGGTCCATCCATCTATAGCTGTTGTCACAAATGGCCCAATCTCATCCTTTTAATGGCTTTGTAGTATTCCTGTTGTTTCCCATTTTGTGTAGATATCCCATCTTCCTTATCCATTCATGTGCTAATGGACACTTGGGTTGCTTCCGTATTTTGGCTATTGTAAGTAATGCTACAGTAAATGTCGGGGTGGTACATATATCTTTTGAATTAGTGTTTTTGGTTTCTTTGTGTAAATACCTACTAGCGGAATTTATTGAATGATATGGTATTTGTATTTTTAAGTTTTAGAGAAACAGCCTTACAGTTTTCCACAGCAGCTGCACCAATTTGCATTCTCACTAATAGTACACAAGATGCCTTTTTTTCTACATCCCTATCCACACTTGTTATTTCTTGTGTGTATGTGTGTGTGTTTGTATTTAGCCATTCTTGTTGTGATATCTTGTGGTTTTGATTTGCGTTTCCTTGATGATTAGTGATGTTGAGCATCTTTTCATTTGCTGTCCATCTGTATGTCTTCTTTGGAAGAATGTCTATGCAGATCCTATGCACCCCCCCCCCTTTTTTTTTTTAACTAGGCTCCACTCCTAGAATGGAGCCCAGTGCAGGGCTTGAACTCATGACCCTGAGATCAAGACCTGAGCTGAGATAGTCAGACATTTAACCAACTGAGCCACCCAGGTGCCGCATCTGTGCCCATTTTTTAATCAAAATGTTTTGTTTTTTGCTGTTAAGTTGTGTAAGTTCTTTATATATGTTGTATATGAACCCCTTATCAGATATGCCATTTGCACATTTCTATTCAGTAGTTGACTTTTCATTTTGTGAATGATTTCCTTTTCTGTAAAGCTTTTTATTTTGATGTAGTCCCAATAGTTTATTTTTGCTTTTGTTTCCCTTGCTTCTGGAGACATATCTAGATAAATGTTGCTATAGCTGATGTAAGAGAAATTATTGCCTGTGGTTTTTTCCTAAGATTTTTATGGTTTCATCTCACATTTAGATCTCTAGTCCATTTGAGTTTACTTTTTGTGTGCAGAGTTAGAAGGTGGTCCAGTTTCATTCTTTGGCATGTAGCTTTCCAGTTTCCATTTCCATTTACTGAAGAGACTGTCTTTTCCCCATTGTATATTCTTGCTTCCTTTGTCCTAGATTAATTGGCCATATAGCTGTGGGTTTACTTCTGGACTCTTTTTCTTCCATTGATCTACTTTTGTGTCTTTATAATACTGTTTTAATTACTATAGCTTTGTAGGATATCTTGAAATCTGTGATTGTCATACTTCTTAAGTTTGTTTTTCTTTTTCAAGATTACTTTGAGTCTTTAGAGTCTTTTGTGGTTTCATACAAATTTTAGTGTTATTTGATACAGTATTGTGATAATTGCTGTTGATATTTTAATAGCAAGTTGAAAGTAACTCTTTTATGTAGAAATCTTTTTTCTTCTTTTTGGGGCATTCTTTGCAAAATAACTCCCTCCCCAACACTTTGCCCAAGGTAGAACTAGCCAGACCTCATGTGTACCCTCCTCTAAACTTGTTTTGTAGGTGGATTTGTAATTACATTACTATCACCATAGAGTGGACATAAAATTGTTGTGGCAGCCACCAGTGAAACGTGCAGTGTAGGATTCATTAATCATCTGCTTCAACAATCTCATTGGCCAGTACCACTCTTCTTCCATGTGGATAAGCTTGATTTTTGGATTAAGAGAAATTTGGAAGAGCCACTGTATAGTGATCTGTCTTTGAATAGAGAACTTATTTCTTATATTGAGGTTTTAGCTGTATTACTTTAGACTACATCTTAAGTGTGTTTTTTGTTTAAGAACCTGAGAAAAATGTTTCTGAAGCAACGGAATTACAAGATAAAAGCCTTGGATCACTTACAGCAGCGGAAAATAAGGAGCAGAATAAATTGGCATGTGAACATGGTATTGAAGAGACTACTGTTTCTCAGGAAGCAAATCTAACTGAAAGGTAAAAGAGGTTCTGGGATTTTGTTTCAACTATAGTCATTAGCTACAGCTGTAAGAATTTGATTGGAAAAAGGGGGTTCTGTTGCATTAAAAATATTTTAGAAATTTGAACATTAAATCTTTGACTCACTTAGCTCTAAACATTATGCTGTAGTTGTCCACTTGATTTCAATACAGAACTGTAATACATACTCTGAAAGTCGAATATATATTAATTTCTTTTTCAGAAATGATGATCAAGAAGAGGAATCTCAAAAGGTTCAGATATTGTCAGTTGCTCCAGTTGTTTCCCCTGAGACAAGGCCCCATACTCTTGGTTCAGATATGGGTCTCACTGAGAGTTCTATCAAAGAGCCCCAGAGAGAGGACTCTGATGGAGACAGTATGCTTACATTTCATGTGTCAGAGGTAAAAGAATACCAATATAACATGGGGTGGCTGGGTGTTTATTCTCCATTTAAAAAAATATTAAGGTATAACTTACACACAGTAAACTTCACCCTTTTTAGTGTGTACTTCTACAAGTTGTGACAAACATATATAGTCATGTAAGCAACACATTAACAGTTCCATCATCCCTCAAATGCCCCAGGGCCCTTTTTAAGTCACACACTCCCTTGCCACCCCCACTGCTTGGCAATCATGGATCTGTTTTCTTTTCCTATAGTTTTGCCTTGCAAGAATGTATTGTGACTGAACTTTTATTGAGTGTGTCTTTAGTCTTTGGAACCTAGATAAAATAGCCAGTGAAAGTTATGAAAAAGGAAGTGTTTGTACAGAGTATTTACCTCCTGCTTGCTGGCCACTGAATCTGAGAAATACAGTCATGTTGCAGGTATTATTTTGAGATGTTACTACTACATGTTCGATACTGTGTAAGGTAGTGGGGAGGCAGAGTTGTGGGAAAACAGATTAGTAAATGAATGGTTGCTAAATGAATAGGTGCTATGAAGGCAAGTTGCATAAGACTGTAAAGGAGTGGTCCTCAACCCAATCCAGTAAAATCAGTCTCTGGAAGTAGGGTGTAGGCATTTGCTTTTTGTTGCTGTTAAAGTTACTCAGGTTATTCTGATGTGCAGCCAGGACTGAAAGAATCCTTGATCTAGAAGAACAGGTATGAATTAGCCAGGAAAAAGGAGAGGAACATATGTAAAAAATATGTAAGAAACATCATTTCATATCAGGGACTATAAATAGTTATGAGTAGGATATAAATGAAGTAGTTCGAGGTGAATGAGCTGGGTAGCCTGGGAGCAGACCATAAACGGAATGTTTAGGACTTGTTACAAGAGTTTGGGCTATATCCAGAGTTAAGGGATTTTCCCTGACCCGCAAGTTGTTTATTTTAACTTTTTTATTTTGAAATAATTTCAAACTCATAGAAAAGTTGCAGAGATCTTATATAGAATTCCCATATATGGGAATCCTGGGTGGCTCGGGGCGTGATCCCAGAGCATTGGGCTCCCTGCAGGGAGCCTGCTTCTCCCTCTGGCCGTGTCTCTGCCTCTCTGTGTGTCTCTCATGAATAAATAAATAAAAATCTTTTAAAAATAAAAGAGAATTCTCATATGCCCTTTACTTAGGTTTGTTAATTATTAACATTTTACTTCATTTGCTTACTCTGTCTTGCTCTCCATTTATATAGATACGTACTTGTAAGAAACTGAACCATTTGGAAGTTGCAGACATGAGCCTTTACCTATACATACTCCAGCTTATATCTAATATCAACAAGGATGTTTCTTACAGAGAAATGATAGTACTGTTGTCACACTCAGTATTACCGTACTATCTAACAAGGATTTAAAAATAATATGTAATAACATAGTTTCAGTCAAGGCTCTCACATTGTACTTAGTAGTCCTCCTTATTCTCTTCATCTAGAGTAGTTCTTCCTGCCCTTTACCTTCTTTTGTGAACTTGACATTCCAGGGTAATTCACAATCTGGATTTTTGTGGTTGTTCCTCAGTATTAGATTCAGATTGAACATTTTGGCACAATTACTATTTAGTTGATGTGTTCTTCCTTTTGTATTACCTCAATAGGCATGTAAATGTCAGTTTGTCCCATTTTTGGTGATGTTGACTGGCAAGCCTGGGCCTGCCAGATTTCTTCCAATAACAGCATGTTTTATGCACTGTGTTAGTAAGTAATTTGAGACTCGACAATCTTATACCTAGTACTTCTAGTATCCATTGATGATGCTTGCCGGAATCAGTTACTGACTTTGTTGGTTACAAAATGAAAGTTTTCAGATTTAAGCAGTGGAAAATTATAATAAGAATTGCAAAAAAAAAAAAAAAAAAGAATTGCATTTTAGGGCAGCTCTGGTGGCTCAGCGGTTTAGTACTGCCTTCAGCCCAGGGCATGACCCTGGAGACCCCTCAAGTCCCACATCAGGCTCCCTGCATGGAGCCTGCTTCTCCCTCTGCCTGTGTCTCTGCCTCTCTCTCTCCCTGTGTCTCTCATGAATAAATAAATAAAATCTTTAAAAAAAAAAAAAAAAGAATTGCATTTTAGAGAATACAGTGTTTGCAATTTTGTGGATAACAGATCGGAAGGAGCAATGCTGGAGGCAAGGAGAGACAGTTCGCTTCCATTCTGGTGTCACCTACTGATAGTACAAGAGCTGCTGTGCTGGGGATAGAGGGAAGGTTGAGGGGTTTGAATCTCCCTTTCTTGTTACTTTGAAAAAATTTCATAAAATTCACATATTCAACAATTTAGTTGTAATCCCTATATGTTTATTTAAATGAATCAAAAGTGAGGTGCCTGGGTGGCTTATTTGGTTAAGTGTCTGCCTTCTGCTTGGGTCATGATTTCAGGGTCCTGGGATCAAGCCCTGCATCAGGCTCCCTGCTCAAAGGAGAGCCAGCTTCTCCATTTCTCTCTGCCCCTCCCCCCTGCTTTGTGCATGTTCTCTCTCTCTCTTTCTCTCTTCCCTCCCTCTCTCTCTCTTGCTCTCAAAGAGATAAATTTTAAAAAAACCTTTAAATGAATCAGAAGTTACTGGTACAATTAAAAAGTTTCAAAACACTTGGAAAATTGTATATGGTTAAAGAGTTGCTGAGTTTTGAAACAATTCTTACTATATCCAGTTGTCTGGAAGACTTTTTAAAACTAGAATTTGGAAAAACAAAAACAAAAAAAACAACTAGAATTTGGTCTGCCTCATTCCTGCATTTTAATTTTTTTAGGGTATACCAACTATGCCAGAAATACAACAAGAGAATGTAATCAGTTCTCAAGACTTAACAGGTATGATAATTTGCTTTGATAAAGATCACAGAAGCGAATAGTTTGGCTTTTACTCCCATACCCCATTTGACTATGAAAAACAACATAATTTTTTAGTCTATGACAGTCTTAAAAACAAAAAAAAAATTGTTATTCAGAATTGCACATCCTCTCTATGGTTAACCATCTTATCCTTTATTAAATTACTTTTTATTTTTGTGGGTGTAATTTGTTTTTTATTTGTGGGGGTAAGTTATAGTGAGACTTTTTAGAAATGTAATAAATTAACAAATTAATGATTTTTATAGTTCATCTTTTCATTACTATTAAACTTTGATAGTGAATCTAGTTGCTAACGTACATCAAGATGGTGAGGATGAACAAGCGTTCATTTTAACTCTGGTGGAAATTCCAACCAATGCTGTAGAAGACTTTAATGATACCACTGCACAGTTAATGCCAAACCCTTTACTGCCAGCACCTATATTGATCAAATCCGTGAATACAGAAGGAAGGAGTGACTTGAGGTAATGATTGAGCTAAACTATTTTATTTTTTATTTAAATTCCATTTAACATACAGTGCAGTATTAATTCCCAGTGTACAATATAGTGATGTACACTTCCAGATATTACCTGGGAATTAAACTGTTTTTACTAGGAGGAAAGAATTCATTACTTTATGAATTGAATAGTATTGACTGAATAAGCCATTCACAAGCATTATTGTAATTGTCCTGAAGATCTTATTTAATAGTTATGTGATAAGTTAGAGAAGAAATTGTTGATTTTGTACCTGATAAAGCTGCCATTTAAACGTATAATAGTTTTGTATGAAACTTGTTTGGTATCTTAAATATTTTGAAAGCTAAAAAAAATTAGCAGTTGAGCTGAAGGCGGCGCTAAACCAGAGCCACCCAGGGATCCTGGGCTTTTTAAATTCTTTACTATAGGGCACCCTGGGTGGCTCAGCGGTTTAGCACCTGCCTTTGGCCCAGGGCATGATCCTGGAGACCTGGGATTGGGTCCCATGTCGGGCTCTCTGCATGGAGCCTGCTTCTCCCTCTGCCTCTCTCTCTCTCTTTCTCTCTCTTTCTCTTTCTGTCTCTCATGAATAAATAAATAAAATGTGTTTTAAAAAAACATATGCTGGGATCCCTGGGTGGCGCAGCGGTTTGGCGCCTGCCTTTGGCCCGGGCCGCGATCCTGGAGACCCGGGATCGAATCCCACATCGGGCTCCCAGCATGGAGCCTGCTTCTCCCTCTGCCTGTGTCTCTGCCTCTCTGTCTCTCTCTGTGTGACTATCATGAATAAATAAATAAAATCTTAAAAAAACAAAAAACAAAAAACAAAACATATACTGCATATAAAAAAATAAATTCTTTACTATAGAATTGATGTATTAAGACAGTCACTGGTTTAGGACACTTAATTGTCAAGTAGCATTAGATGTTGAAGTGTGTTTTTTTTTTTTATAAGACATTTTAGATTAAAAGTTTAACTTGACAAAGAAAATGCTATTTCTATACCTTGGATTTAATTCAGTATTAATGGAATTCAGGTTGTGAGTTTTCAAGTATGAATTGATTGGAAAACTAACATTTTTGTGACCTTGGCCACATACATATTAATTACTTGGAAGTTTTTTGGCAGTTTTCTTTCGAATAGCTCAGCCTTTAACCTCATTAAGTACATTCTAATTTGCTGATTTCATATGTATGCATTTTCTATGCAGTATGAATTTTCCAGTAACTTCATTTGGTCAAGATGCCATGTGTTTGTCTGATTCTGGAAAAGATGGTTCTGAAAAGCCTCCTCCTGCTAATTTGGATCTTACATCTAGGAAGAGATTTCACTGTACACTCGATGAAAGTGACCATGTTCCTCCTGCCAAGAAAACTTCACTCACTTCAGGAGATGATTGTCAAAATTACACCTCTGAGGTAAGAGAGAATCATCAAGCAAATAAGATGGCTATATTATAAGAGGTCCGTTTTTGTTTCTTGCTTAAGACTCTTTATATAAAGATAGTTCCAATACTTTTAACCATAAATAATCCATCTAAAACCAGTTTTGGATTATCACTTTCAACCAGTTCTAAATGAAAATTGATGGACATTAATCGGAAAATCCATCCCCAGTTCTGTTATTAGCTGAGAACAAGGCCAGAAGTGTCCTATAGGGGGTCCCTGTGTGGCTCAGCGGTTTAGAGCCTGCCTTTGGCCCAGGGTGTGATCCTGGAGTCCTGGGATCAAGTCCCACGTCGGGCTCCCTACATGGAGCCTGCTTCTCCCTCTGCCTGTGTCTCTGCCTATGTCTCTGCCTCTCTCAATCTGTGTCTCTTGTGAATAAATAAATAAATAAAATCTTAAAAAAAAAAAAAGTATCCTGTAGAATTGGATCTTGGCTATACCCTTGAACAGCTGTGGGACCTGAGTAAAGATATGTTCTCTCCGTGAATGAGTTTCCTATTGTGTAAAATAGTAATAGTAGTATCACCACCACTGTTACCACAATGCTTAAAGCTATCCCTTGCTCTTAGGAAGAAAACCAGAACCTGTTTCTGTCTCTGATCTTACTTTGTCCCTCACTCTCTAACCATATTGAATTGATAATCTTTCCATTTTTTTTTTTTTAAGATTTTATTTATTCATGAGACAAAGAGAGGGGCAAAGACATAGCAGAGGGAGAAGGGGGGAGGCTCCCTACAGGGAGCCTGATGTAGGACTCAATTCCAGGACCCCGGGATCATGACCTGAGCCGAAGGCAGAAGTTCAACCATTGAGCCACCCAGGTGCCCCCATCTTTCTGTTTCTTGAATGCACCATACTTCTTCATGCCCCAGCATTATTTTTTTGGTCTCTTTCTGAGACATCTCTTTGCCAAACACAAACTTCTTTGTGTTTGACTAGCTAGTCATCACTACCTCAGAGATACCTGAAGATACTATGTAGATTTGATCACCAGCCACTATGTTAACGGTTTCTTAGCACCTACTTGTTTTTGTTTCCAGTATGCATAATAATTTATCTCACTATGTAGCTACACTGTGGAAAAGTTAATTAACTTATTTTCGGAAAAGTTGATTTAGAATCTATATTCTCAGGGACAGTTGAAGACCAGACAACAGAGGCAATGTATCCTTGTATATCTGATAGGTGGAAGATGGTATCCCAGAATGCTTTTAATTTCTCTTACTATGAGTAAGGTTGAATGTCTTTCATATGCTTAGGAGCCATTTGTATTCCTTTCTCAGTGAAATGACTCTATATTCTTTACCCACTTTTCATTTGTGTTGTTAATCTTTTTCCTAGAGGTTTAGAGGAACTCTGTGTATCGTATGTCCATGAACGAGTTGCATATATTTTTTCTCGGTTTGTCTTTTAACTACTTTTTGTGAGTTTTTCTTCTTGCATACTTTTTTTGGTTGATTTTGGTTGGGGGCGGGGGGGGCATAAGATTTTATTTTCAAGTAATCTCTACGCATGTGGGGCTTGAATTTACAACCCCGAGATAAGAGTCTCATGATCTACCCACTGAGCCAGCCAGATGCCCTGATTTTTTAATCTGAAAAATTTCAAGCATTTAAAAGATAGAGAAGTTTAATGTATCCCTGTGTATCAGTTAACCCAGTTTGATCAGTTTATCAGCATTCCTTACAAACATTATTATTATTCTCTTTTGTTTTAAAAGTATATTTAATGACATGAGAAAAGGATCACAGTACATTACTATATGCAAAACTAGGCCCCCAGTTTATAATATACCTTTAAAAATGATAGATATACGTTGATGTGACTATGTAAGAACAGTATAATGTCTTTTGATCTTGTGATTTTTATTTTTTAAACTTTGTTTTCAGCATTCTAACAATAAAAGGATGCTTATAAAAGGTTGAAGTTACAATTGTAAATTCTAGAATGCACACATACTGCATTCACATACACATACAAACTTTTTTTATTTTTATGTAATCCCATTTTTCAGTCTTTATGGCTTTAGGGGACTTTGTTATACATTCAAAGTCTGCCTCAAGATAAGTATAAATTCTTAGAGTTAACATTAATGATTTGGTTAGAATTTATTTTGGTGTTAGGAAGAGTGGAACCAACTTCATGTTCTCCAGGTGCCTACCGAATTGTCCCAGCACTCTTTGTTGAAAAATTCATCTTTTTCTCCACTGATTTAAAATTATACTTACTGGATATTAAATCCCATATTTGGGTATATTCCTGAATTTTCTTCTACTTTGAGATTCACCTATTTGTTCTGGGGCCAGTATCTCACTGTTTTAAGTTACAGTTTTTATTTTTTTTTTTATTTTTTTTTTAAGTTACAGTTTTTAAATGCTTTGCTATTTTATTCAGTTTGTTTGTTTGTTCTCTTTCTTTCTTTCTTTCTTTCTTTCTTTCTTTCTTTCTTTCTTTCTTTCTTCTTTCTTTCTCTTTCTTTCTTTTTTTTTTAAGATTTTATTTATTTATTTATTCATGAAAGACACACAGAGAGAGAGGCAGAGACACAGGCAGAGGGAGAAACAGGCTCCATGCAGGGAGCCTGATGTGGGACTTGATCCCGGGACTCCAGGATCATGCCCTGGGCCAAAGGCAGGCACTAAATCCCTGAGCCACCAGGGATTCCCTGCTTTGCTATTTTAAATGGAAAGTTTCTCTGTCCCCTCCACAAGACTTTTTTTTTTTCATGTTTTTCCTAGTTGGGTATATATTTCTAAATTTATATTAATTTTAGAATTCAATTGTTCTGAGCTTGAAAATAAAAAACCGTTTTGTTATCTATATTAGGATCATATTAACTTGACCAATTAACATAGAGAAAATTGGTGTCAGATTTGTGATGTTGGATTTTTTTAATCCAAAAACATAGTATGACTTTCCATTTGTGTAATTATTCTTTTATGTCTCAATGGTATTTTCAGCTCTTCTTTAAAATTCTGGTCCAGGGGTGCGTGGGTGGCTCAGCAGATGGGCATCTGCCTTTGGCTCAGGGCCTGATCCCAGGATCCAGGATCAAGTCCTGCATTGGGCTCCCTGCGAGGAGCCTACTTCTCCCTCTGCCTGTGTCTGCCCCCCCCCCCCTCTCTGTCTCTCTCTCATAAATAAATCTTAAATAAATAAATAAAATAAAATTCTGGTTCATTTCTTATTAGGTTATCTCCTAAGGAGAATTTTATCTTTTTTGTTGCCATTATCATTGAATTCTTTTCTATGTAGAGAGCTTACTGAATTCCCCTTATATACAGTACATTTTCACTTGATTCTGCTGGGCTTTCTAAGTAAATAGTCATATATCATCTGCAAATACAGTTTTAATTTGTCTTGTGTACTTTATATATCTTTAATTTCTTTCTTTTTTTTCTATATTGCCTAATAAACTAAAAAAAATGTCAGAAAATAGTCCTGATAGTAGACATCTTTTTCTTATTCCTAATTTAAAAGGGAATATTTCCAGTGTTTATGATGTGGGATTCTGGTTTTTGAATTGTAGTAATTATAGTTTATGGTGTTAAGAAAATGCCTTTTTTTCAAGCATGAACATTTTTGGACACTTTCCCTACATTAAGACACTATTTTCTCCTCACTTCTTTTGAATTATATTAGATTTCTCATATTGAATCATCTTTGCATTCCTGAAAAAACTCTGCTTGATTATCATGTGTTAGTGTTTCGATGTGTTGCTGAATTATGCTTGTACTAATTCATTATATTTTTGTACTGGTTATAATTGGAATTAATATTAATTGGAATTGGAATTAATATTAATCTTGGTTTATAAAAAGCATTTGGAAATTCACCCCTCCTTCACTGTGCTCTGGAACGGTTTCAGTAACAGTAGCAATGTATTCTTCGTATATGTTTGGTAGAATTTCCAGGAGATATCTTTTACCCTATAGCTTTCTGTATCTCACATGCTTGCTTTATTTAAAAAAAAAAAAAAAAAAAAAAAAGGCAAGAACGATTTACATGATAAATGGATTTTTAAATTATTTTTTTGTAAATTTACTTAAAACAGGTGTGCTCAAAGGAAATGATAAATGTTTCCGAGGAAACAGGTAAGTGAAATAAATTTTACTGTGATATTTTGCTATTTTTGGATTATTTTTGATGCATCTATTCAAATTTGGAATTAAAGAAGAGTCTTGCTTGCTTTCTCCAAGAATCTTGCTTTTATTATTAGAAGTTTTTCTTCTTAGCTGAGATCTTGGATTTGGCACTTTCATAGTCATAAGAAGCTACTTTAATCTTGTAATTAATAGAAAACCATGTGGCTACAGGATTTTCTATAAAAGCTTAACTATATTTTAGGAATTAGAAAGCTGAGCATAAAAAAGTTTTTATAGTTCTTTAGGTTTATCTAGAGATTAGAAAGTGATAACTCTCATTTTGCTAGTTGAAGATACATTTATGGAGAAAGATTTTCCAGATCAAAATATGTTGATATGTTGATACGGTTATTTTTTATCTGAATGCAGAAACTGTAACCATACTTTTTTTTACCAGCTACAATGTTCTTAATAGATAACTTACATATTAATTTATCATTTAGCCTACTCTTACTACAATAGGTTTATGGAAGAATGTCATGATTTTTCCTTCAAATGTTGCAGTTCAATTGGATGTATAAATTTCAGTATGTGTTCTCTGTGCTTACCAGTTGTCTTCATTTTTTGAAGGGGAGTCTTACACAGCACAAGATACCTTCCCTACCTCAGGAAGCACACATACAACTCCAGAACCTCAGAAAGAACAACTTGAACCAACTTTACAGAATATAGGATCTGGATCTCCTGATAAAGTAACAGATACACATACAGAAAAGAGTACATCACAGTTACCTCAGGATGAGAGGATTGTGTCTGATAAGGAAGAGAAAACTTGTGCTGCTTCAAAGTCTGAACAAGTGACTAGCATCACATCATCTTCAAAAACCCCATTAACCAGGTACCATGAGATTATCTTTAACAAATGTTTCTCTCCTTTTCTCTTTCTCAAAGCGTAAATGTAATATATATGCAACAGATATGACATATACGTAAAGACTAAGTTCAGTACTACGGATAGTGTTTTCTAAACATACTCCTCGGGATCCCTGGGTGGCACAGCGGTTTAGCGCCTGCCTGCCTTTGGCCCAGGGCACGATCCTGGAGACCCGGGATCGAGTCCCACGTCGGGCTCCCGGTGCATGGAGCCTGCTTCTCCCTCTGCCTGTGTCTCTGCCTCTCTCTCTCTCTTTCTGTGTGTGACTATCATTAATAAATAAAAAATAAAAATAAAAAAAATAAATATATTCCTCTGTCAGTAATGTAAAGGGAAGGAGTTTCATCTAAGGAAATTCAGTAATGTCAACATTTTGATAAGACTCTTCAGATAAATACAATATTCCATATAATAAGAGCTTGACTTTAACTGAGACTAACTTTTTAGGTAGAAACTCTACATTGGCAGCTACTGGTACAATGATCAAAATAATAATGATATTTAGAAGATACGCTGGTGCCACTAAGGTGGTATCTGTCACATGTGCCATTTTAACCATCATGGAAGAAGTTGGTATTAAATATCTTTACGTTTGCATTTCTAGGCCTGGCAGGAGGCCCCTGGGATTCTTGTCTTTAATATGTTCAAGGAATAGTTTGGAGTCTGATGAACCTACTCATGTTTCTAATAAGAAACGCCTAAGGCCTCTTATACCTGCACCAAGACAGAATCTGAAAAGATCAAATCCACTCCATGAAAGCCAGAAAAAAGTCCATGAGTCCTCTGACCCGCTTCCATCTGCAAGTGTTGTGAATACTCAGTCTGAGAGTATTGACAGTTCAGCAGCTCAGGTGCGTGGTAACTGTTCTGTGTTACTATTTGTATGGAATGGGCTAGAAATCATACGCAACTAGGAAACACATGCCAATTGGTACTTTCATTTGGATGTCAGAAGTTATTTCAGAGCATCTCCTGTTTATCTCCTCCCCATCATACCTCACTATAAGAGAAGAAGATAAGCTGCTGAGGTAGGAAGTTCCAGCAGCTCCTTTAATATAAGGTCGTTTAAGCTAGCCATAAATGGACGCTGAATTGCCATTCCTTTAATGCAAAGAACTTTCTGACCTGTGGAAGCAAAACAGAACAGTGCTAGAGTTTTATTTGCATTTAGGGAGATGTCCTGATACCCATAAGAATTCAAGGAATGGGGGCAGCCCCGGTGGCTTAGCAGTTTAGCGCTGCCTTCAGCCCAGGCCGTGATCCTGGAGACCCGGGATCGAGTCCCACATCGGGCTCTCTGCATGGAGCCTGCTTCTCCCTCTGCCTGTGTCTCTGCCTCTCTCTCTCTCCCTCTCTCTGTGTGTCTCAAATAAATAAAATCTAAAAAAAAAAAAAAAAAAGGCAAGGAATGGTAAAGTTAGAATTTGTTTGCATGTTTCCTTTCTCTGCATTCTGAAGATGTTCATATGGCAATTTGTGGGAAGGAAAAATACATGAGCTAGTATTTCAAAAACTTTGAAAGAATATGGGTGTTGGTTACGTAGGATCTCCATGCAGAAAAGGCTGGTGACCATCTCTTGGATAGCGTGAGCCTCAAGAGGAATACTTGTACTTAATACAATAATAGAGAGTGGAAATGTAATTTCATTTGTTTAATTTGCACCTCTTTAGTTATTAGTGACTAGGTTTTTCCCATATGTTTACTAGGTTTTTTTCTCTTTGTTTTCTTTTTTGTTCCTGTCTTTCACTGATTTAGAGCTTTTGGGATCTAGGTAGTTTTCTTTACCAATTTATGTGAGATTCTTATGTAAGAAAGCCACATACCTCTTAGCTCTTTACTGCAAGTAATTTTTAAAAATTCATTTACTTTTTAATTTTTGTAGGGTTTTTAGTATATACATAAGCTTTATTTATTTATTTGTAAGACTTTATTTATTCATGAGAGACACAGAGAAAGAGAGGTACAGACACAGGCAGAGGGGGAGAAGCAGGCTCCATGCAGGGAGCCCAACATGGGACTCAATCCCGTGTCTCAAGGATCATGCCTTGGGGTGATGGCGGTAATAAACCTCGGATCCACCAGGGCTGCCCTATACATAAGCTTTAAATGTTTAGTCAGATCTGTTTTTTTCTTTACACTTTTTTTTTTTTTTTTTTAAGATTTTATTTATTCATGAAGGACAGACACAGAGAGAGAGAGGGAGAGGGTGAGAAGCAGGCCCCATGCAGGGATCCAGACATGGGACTCGATCTCTGATCTCCAGGATCAGGCTCTGGACTGAAGGCAGCGCTAAACCACTGAGCCACCCGGACTACCCTTCTTTACAATTTCTTATATTGCTTTAAATGATTAGGAAGGTTTTTCTCCATAGATAATAAAACATTTAGTAATCAGTTTTAAAGCTAACCCTGTTCAGGGGTGCCTGGGTGGCTCCTTTGGTTAAGTGTCTGACTCTTTGTTTCAGTTCAGGTCGTCCCTCAGAGTCCTGAGATGGAGCTCTGTGGAACCTGCTTGGGATTCTCTCTCCCTCTGGCCCTGTCCTGCTTCCCTGTCTTGTGTGTGTGTGTGTGTGTGTGTGTGTGTACTCTTTCTAGAAAAAAAAAACAAAACAAAAAAATCATGGTTCTTGGCTTCTGTAAAGAGTATGAGGCAAGACTCTAAACATTATTCTCAAATTGCTATTTTACTATTTTTGAAATAAGTAATGTATTCCAAGGTTTAAAATTCATGATTTACCAAAAAAGTTGACAGTATGAAGTTTTCCACGTCTGTCCTTTAGCTTCCTAGTTTCCCCTTTTTATAAGTGTATGGTATTAATCAGCTTCAGGTTTACTTTTCCAGACATACAATATGTGTATACAAATATAAATATTTTTTTGGATGCCTGGGTGGCTCAGCAGTTAAGCGTCTGCCTTTGACTCAGAGCGTGATCCTGAGGTCTGGGATCGAGTCCCCACATCGGGCTTCCTGCGAGGAACCTGCTTCCCCCCTCTGCCTATGTCTCTGCTTCTCTCTCTGTGTGTCTCTCACAAATAAATAAATCTTTAAAAATATATATATATAAATATTTTTCTTTTTTTCATAAATAATACCATACTGTTATCTTCCTTGCTGTTTTCACTATAACACTATGTCTTGGAGATCTTTTTTTCACTTTTGTCATTCTTCATAGATTTAATGAGCATATGAATGAGGTTGAGTACGTCTTCATATATTTGAATCATTTATGCATTCTCTATGAACCATCTGTCCAATATGTCTGATATTTTTTTAAAAATTACATTATTACTCTTTTCCTTGATGATCTGTAGAAGCTCTTATATTAAAGAAAACCCTTGTGGGTCGCCTGGGTGGCTCAGTCAGTTAAGCTTCTGCCTTCAGCTCAGGTCATGGTCCCAGGGTCCTGGGATCAAGCCCCATATTGAGCTCTCTGCTCTGTGGGGAGCCTGCTTCTCCCTCTGCCTGCTGTTCCCCCTGCTTGTGTGCCTGCTCTCTCTCTGTCAAATAAATAAAATCTTAAAAAAAAAACCTTTGTGATAAAGATTGTAATTTTTTTAACCTATATGTCACTTGTCTTTTGATTTTACGTACAGTAGTTTTTGTCATGCAGAGATTTTTTAAAAATTTTTACATAGATGAATTTATTTTGGTGAGGTACAGGTTCGACTTTTTTTTTTTGAGATGGTTATACAGTTGTCCTACATTATTTATTAAATAACCTAACTATTCTCAGATACTGAATTTGCAGTTATATGCGTGGGGGTTATTTCTAGTCTTCATTTTTCATTAATACATAAGTCTGTTCTAATGCCAATACCACGTTGTCTTAATTTTTTTATAGATTTCTAGATAGGCTAACTTTTGCGACGCCTGGGTGGCTCAGCGGTTGAGCATCTGCCTTCAGCTCACGGTGTGATCCTGGAGTCCCGGGATCGAGCCCCACATTGGGCTCCTTGCATGGAGCCTGCTTCTCCCTCTACCTGTGTCTCTGCCTCTCTCTTTCTCTCTGTGTCTCTCATGAATAAATAAAATCTTAAAAAAAAAAAAAAAGGCTAACTTTTGATAGGATTGCTTTATTTTGTAGTTGCCTGGGGATACTGTTCTGTTTTGTGGGTCTGTATATTCTTATGCAGATTATTAAAATTCTTCATTATAGTTTTGATAGTGTTACATTTTTCTGTATTAAATTTTTTTCATGGAAATTAGGGTAAAATAATGGATCATGTGTACACTATAATCTAATCGTGCCTATTATCATGTCCAGGCTTGTTGAGTCCAGTTTTGTTATTTTAACTAATGCTTCAAAGGTTATCTTATTCATAAAATGTTTACTATGTTTAGTATTATTTCCCTAAAAGCATAGACATGAAATTTTTGGGTTAAAGCATATGAACATATTTAAAGCTCTTAATATTTATCACTGTATTGATTTTCAAAGACAGAATCAATTTAGATGATCACTATCCAATACATAAATGTTATATTGCATATTTTTTTTAATTATCGTTTTAGGTTTCTTGTGATCGTCCCTTACCAAAAGAAGAATGTAAAAGTGTCCAAAACCGGGTACCTGAAGAGGAGCCAACCACAGTCTCTGAATATTTCTTTAATGATATCTTTATTGAAGTAGATGAAACAGAATAAAATTGTTTGTTTGTTTTTTTTGTTTTTTTTTGGTTTGGTTTGGTTTGGTTTGGTTTTGGCTTTGGTTTTTATATCTAGGATTTCCAGAGTCAAATTATCAACTAAGCAGTATTTAGAAAAGAACATCTATGGCTGTTTTTCTTTAGATTGATTTTGAATATTTAATGAACTTGATTTGAAGCTTTTATAATCAGTGGAAAACATTGCTGAGGTTCCTTTCATTCTGATTGATTTAGCATTTTGGAAATACAAAGCAATTAATAAGACTGTTCCTGAGACAGAAATAGCTTCTCTTGTTTACATTTTGACTCTTCCTGTGCTGAACACACATGGACATGTTGGAATATTATGGATAAATGTCTGTATAAATCACAGTGCCGACATATTTGGAGGTGGGATTGTATTTAACATGTAACAAACTTCTTTTGTAAAGGTTTTTTTCTGTTTTTTTGGTTTTGTTTGTTTTGTGTTTTGTTTGTTTTGCTGAAGGCCTTTTCAGTTGCCTCTCAGTATACGAGAGCATATTGTGAAACTCCACTTTAGTATGGTAAATGTTAAAAATTTTCTATTATCAGCTATTTGACTGGAAAATATGTATTTTTCTAATTCATGTTGATGTAACATTAGTCCTAATTGAACAAGTAGTATTTAAACTTATTTATAAAAATGAAACATCAAAAAATTTATTTATTTTTAAAGTTTTTTATTTAAAAGAATATTCAGTTTTAATTATTTTCACCACTCAGATTATGGGTAAAGAAGACATTGACAAATTTATGTTTGTCCCTTTCCCTCTTTAATTTTAAAGATATTTAA
Source organism: Canis aureus (assembly GCF_053574225.1). Taxonomy (NCBI): domain Eukaryota; kingdom Metazoa; phylum Chordata; class Mammalia; order Carnivora; family Canidae; genus Canis; species Canis aureus. Next base: position 55,513,471 of record NC_135615.1, read on the forward strand.
AGTTATATCACTAAAAGTATTTGGATAGTATATATGTTTTAGATGCAATTTTTTTTCTCATAGTTTAGTATATTGAATTTGTACTGTGAAGTTTTGTTTTTCTTGTTTTTTGGATAATCTCAGGATTTGTATGGGGAAAAAAACCTTTAATTTATGAGGGTGATTCACATAGAAAACTCAGTCCCTTTTACACACGTATACACTCACACACATTCCTTTTTTTAAAACTAATTTCTTGATAGCTTTTTTTATCCCCATTAAATTTTGATTAGGGAACACATAGGCCTTTAAGCACAGAACATAATTGTGATGTTAAAACAGAAAATTAAAAAAAAAAAAACAGAAAATAAGATGATAAGACTTTATTTAGTACAGTGATTATCATCAGTATTAATTTAAGGGTTGTTTTTAATTTTCAAATATTGTTATTTACTTATGTAATTCCATTTTCCACCCAAGGAAATCTTCGGTGGTTCCAATCAAACTTCTTAAAAACAGATTTATTCTTTTATTTGAAAAGCCTCAGAGCAGGAATCAGAAACATTTTCTGCAAAGTATTTTTGAATTTGTGGGCCACATGGCTTCTGTGGCAACTGTTCAGTTCTGCTGCTTCAGTGTGAAAACAGCTACAGACGATACGGAAGTGGTTGACATAGCTGGAATGGGCTTTTTAGTTTGACCCCTACTTTGGATGGTAATTTTCTTACCGTCAGGTGCTGACATTTTATCTATGACATATTATTTGTCATTGACAGTTATAAGTTGTGCATCACAATTAAAACTGTTGATTTCATTACAAAATGATCAGTATTTTAACTGGGAAAATATTTTAATGTTTAGATAATTGTGTTTGTATATTGAGAAAAATAGTGGCCAATTTTCAAGTTCATTAGTAAAATAGGATATGGCTCAGCAAGTGTAACAATAATCCTAAAATTGCTATCAAAGCATTTCTTATTCATTACTTTATAGTGAAATTTACAATTTAACTTTTTTGTCATAAAGGAGGATCTATAAATCTGAGTGGAAATTCTCAATTAGGTATGTGTTAATTTATTTCATGTGACTAATATGTCACAAAAATCATGGTAGTAAATCACATTACTATTTTAATGCCCTGTTTTTATAAATTTTTTAAGGTCTCATATTCTGAAAGAGTTTCTTTCATTTAATGTTAGTTTGGATGTTAGGTTGCCACAGTTAAACTATTATTTTATCCCTAGTGTAATATTTATTTTTTAACTTTGTTAATATCCATCTCTTGCTCATCTACAATGAATTAATTTTATGGAAGATGTAACTTCTCACTATATAAGAAATAATTCTATCTTTGGGCATTCATTGTGTAAGAGAATCAAGTCAGCCAAGCTAAATTGTCCTATCATATCCTTAAAGCTAATCTGGGGAAAATGAGAAACTCAATTATTGTATTTACTTTATAAGGTGGAAAGAATTAGCCACACCCTTTGTTTATATCTGATTCATGTAAAGATGATGTTGTGAAGAATTATTTTGTAAATCTTAAAGGAGGTATGAATAATGGTGTTTGTTTTCTTGACTTTTTGTCCTGAATACTTATATATTAGCAAGTGATCAACATGATGGTTTTAAAAGCCTAATTGTTGGTAAATGATTGAGGCACAGATCATACATAATACGAATATTCACTGTTTACCACCACATTATTTGAAATAGAAGTGACTATGTATACTCTTACTTGAAGGAGTTTTTGACAAAAAAGCAATATCTGTCATTTGTAAATTTTCTTGTTCTAAAGAAAGCAGTTATGTTCTATAGATATAAATTATGTAAATAAAAGTTATTTTATACTATTTGTTTTTTTTCTTTTTCTTTTCTAATGACTTAAAGATATTAATGTTTAACCAAAACTCGTCCATTTTTCTCCTATAGTGTATACTTCCTTCCTTTCATAAAAATAGAACTGAAGAATTAATCTTTTGTCTTATATGCATGCTGTGAAGGAAATTTTTTTGATCTTGCAAGAGTAAAGAATAGACTTCCCCTCCGTCCCATTTAGGACCTGTGAAGGGTTGCTTTCTTGTTCATTTATTCCTTATATCATGAATTTTTAGGTAAAAGAACTCAATCTCTTGCTCTTTTTTCCTCCTACTTTGTTTTCTCTGTAGAGAAAGATAAATGGGAAACTTTAGTCCTGGATATAATAGAATCCTGGACTTTTGAAGTCGACAGAATTTTTATCTTGAATTTGGTCAGATTATCAGAAAGCTATATATATGCGCTGCCTCCATTCTGTCTGCTTGTGTTGAGGGACTTTACGTGAAATAGAATAAAAGCCTAAAGAAATTGTTATTTTTACTATAATGATATTACAGAGTTTTAAAAAATTATTTCACCCAATATCTTATGTATGAGAATCTATAGGAAATATTTCTCTTTGGCTTCAGTGCCAGGAATAACTGGGCTTCTGTACAACTGGTCTGATTTTTTTTTTTTTTAAGATTTTTTTTTTTTAAGTTTATTTGACAAAGAAAGAACACAAGCAGGGGGAGCAGGAGAGGGAGAAGCAAGCTCCCCATCAAGCTAGGAGCCGTACAGAGGGCGTGTTCCCAGGACCCTAAGATCATGACCTGAGCTGAAGGCAGATGGTGAACCGCCTGAGCCACCCAGGCACCCCTGGTCTGACTTTTTAAGAACTCACTTTTTTAAAACAACAGGCTGCCATTTATTATGTAGGCATGGTACTGACCTTTTAGTAATGCATTATTTCGCATTTTAAAAAATTAGTATACATGGCTTAAGTAGTGCTAGATTTCAAACAAGCTGTTTCTTCTGTTATTACCTACTTCTAAATATGGTTATTCTGTTATCTCTTGTTCACAAATATGAGACATTACATTGTTAATTGACTGTCACTGGTACTTAAGATTTTTGGGTTTCTTAAAACTCTCCCCTTCCTATATGTTAATCCTAAGGTTTAATCCATATTTGTTGTTACTGTATTAATCGTAATTATTCAGTGCTGTACCACTTTATGTACTAAGGTGACATTTATGGGACAAGCATTTGTTTTTCTTGGAGTTAATATTTGTTTCACTCTTTAATTTGCTTTTTTTACCCTCTTTTAACTTTCCACACCCTCTAGCAAGTCTGTAAAATGCCTCTGCGTATAATTTTGCACATAGTCAAACCATCACTTAAACTGTTTTCTCCTTTTTTTTTCCTGGAAAACTTTCTAGAGATTGCTTTTCCTGTTGTGAACTAGATTAGGGGCTTTCCAGGTCTCTGTGTGCAACACAGCTGTCATCATGAGACTTCTCTGTGCCATTACTCTGTGAACCTCCTGCCTCTCTTTCCTGGTTTAGATGTTTCTTGAGCCCATTTCACTGTCATTCCTTATTTGTTTGGGGAGGTACATGTTCCAACTATTTACTGCAAAAGGATACATGGGTGGTAACATTACTTAATGTCTGAAATTTATTCTACTCTTAGTTGGGCTATGAATAGAATTCCTAAATAATTTGAAAATAATTTTTATGTCATTTTGAAGGCATGTTCCATCGTCTTCCAGTTGTCCGTGTTTAAAAGTTTCGTGCCGGGGATCCCTGGGTGGCTCAGCGATTTAGCGCCTGCCTTTGGCCCAGGGCATGATCCTGGAGTCCCAGGATCAAGTCCCACATCAGGCTCCCTGCATGGAGCCTGCTTCTCCCTCTGCCTCTCTCTGCATCTCTCTCTCTCTCTCTCTCTGTGTCTCTCATGAATAAATAAATAAAATTAAAAAAAATAAAAATAAAAATAAAAGTTTCGTGCCATTCTGATTCTCCTTTGAATGTGGCTTGCCTGTTTACAGTGTTTTGACCTGCTATATTCTGCACACTAATGAACTTTGGTGTAAGCCCGTCCATCTTTCCTGCCCCTACATTCATGCTGCTGAATACTAATGGACCTTTTTAATAGGGAAACTCATTTACTTCCCTTCTGGGAAATGTTCTTGTATTATTGTTTTGATAATTTTGTCCCTTCCATTTTCACTGTTCTCATGTCTGTCCTTTCTATTAATCATTTTTTTTAGCACTTTTATTGGGTCTGTAAGTTATCTTTTCTATACTGTTTCCCATTTCTTCCTCCCTCTCTCCTTTCTTTTCTTCACTTTTGTTGTTGTTATCCTGTTTTGGGGAGGGGAAGAGTGTCTCAATTTTGATTTCTGGAGAAAAATGTAAGCATCTATTTCTTTTCAGAAGTGACTTTGGTAATCACAGAATGGGTAGAGAGAAGGCCAAGACAGTCTTGATGCTTCTAACACATTTGTAGAATCAAATCACAGAATGAGCCATCAGGTAAAACCATCATCCTTTGACTTGGTTCATAATTTTGAATCAACACTGTTTTCTTTATTAGTGTTTTTAAGGCATAGTTTGCATTTATTATTTTTTAAAGAAACATATTTATTTATTTGACAGATCGAGAGAGCACAAGCAGAGGGAGCAGCAGAGGAGAGAGAGAAGCAGACTCCCCTGCCGAGAAGGGAGCCTGATGTGGGGCTTGATCCCAGGACCCGGGATCATGACCTGAGCTGAAGGTACACTTCACTGACTGAGCCACCCAGGTGCCCCAGGCATAGTTTACATTTAATAAAATATACAGATCTTACATGTTCAACACCCTAGGAAGTTCCCTTAAACCCCTTCTCCTTGGTCATCCACAAAGAGTAGTTTCACCTGGTGTTAAACTTTGTGGAATCACATATGATGCATTTATTTTTTTTGTATCTGATTATTTTTGCTCAGTATGTTTTTGAGATTCATCCCTGTTAGTAGTTGTTTGCTTTTGTTGCTGAGTTGTATTCCATTTTATGAATATAACATATTATAATATGATCACACCGAATTTTCTTTCCATTTTCCTGTGGGATTGTTTGCAAATTTGGCTGTTTTTTTAAATAAAGCTATATAAACATTCTTTTGTAGACATGTTTTTATTTCTCTTATGTAAATACATAGTATCACCTCATTTGTGAGATACACTCCTAAGTACTTTTTTTTTTAAGATTTTTAAGTACTCTCTACACCAACATGGGGCTCAAACTTACAACCCCAAAATCAAGAGTTGCATGGTCTACCAACTGAGCCAGCCAGGTGCCCCAGTACTTGGTGTTCTTTGATGCCATTATAAATGGTCTTTAAAATGTTTATTTTCTAATTGTTTATTGCTGAGATATTAAGAAATAATTGATTTTTTTATTACAATTAAGATTTTAACAATGGTATTTTCTATAACATCCATTCATAGTCTTATGTTTTCAAACCAAGCCTGGCTCTATTAAAGCAGGCCTTTCAATATTATAGAACGCTATTTGACTATAGCAAACAGATTTAGAAACTCAATTATAATAAGATACACAGGATAAGCATAAACTATTAAAATTTTTAATAAGTATACATTAGATATAAACTTAAATTTAATGCCAACCAGGAAATAATTGCTAACCTCTCATTTAATAAATTTGGTGGCTAGCAGAGTATCTAGTCTCCTTATAACATGTTTTCCCATCCTAATAATTTCTCATTAAATGTCTACAAAGCTTGTAATCTCTAGCTTTGATTACATTTTCTAGCCAAAGTTTATTTTTTTAAAGGATTTTATGTATTTATTCATGAGAGACATAGTGAGGCAGAGGCACAGGCAGAGGGAGAAGCAGGCTCCCTATAGGGAACCTAATGCAGGACTCGATCCCAGGACCCTGGGATCACAACCTGAGCTGAAGGCAGCTGCTCAACCACTGAGCCACCCAGGCATTCCTCTAGCCAAGGTTTAAATTGGAAATGAGGCTTAAAATTTTATTTCCACATTTCCTTCCCTTTTTATAGATTTAAAAAATTCTTAATCTCATTTTTACTTCCAAAAGCTTAGAAATTTTTTCATAATCCTGTTCTTGTTTCACAAGTGCAATGTTTTTTCATTTCTCTAAGGATGTTCCAGTTGCTTCTGTTCCTTGTACTGCTGGTTTCTTCTGAGGTTTTCTTGGTTGTGTTGGGGGTCTTTTTCATTTTGAAGACTTTGCTCCAATGCCTGTTGATCCTTGGCTATCCATGCATATGTTAGAGAAAGTTTCTAAAAAGTTGGGAGATTTTACAAGCTTCCTGAAGTGCAGATAGGACACGTTAATTTGTAGATTACACTGTAGGTGTATTATTTTCCAAGGTGCTTCTCCACTGGGAAACCTCAAATATCACTCTATCCTTTCTGTGAGGTGGCAAGGTTTCTCCAGATGCCTTCCTATTAAAACCCAGTAGCCAACATTTTAGAACTCGGAGGAAAACGGGCATTGGGGAACAGAGCTTTCTTGACTTGGCCTCCAGACTTTTAGTTAATCTTGGTGATTTCAATCTGGCGCTTCACTCTTGCCTACTGTTCCTGTATTTGGAACATCCGAGGGCAGCCCCGGTGGCGCAGTGGTTTAGCGCCGTCTGCAGCCTAGGGCGTGATCCTGGAGACTGGGATTGAGTACCACGTCAGGCTCCCTGCATGGAGCCTGCTTCTCCCTCTGCCTGTGTCTCTGCACCTCTTTCTCTCTCTCCCTCTCTCTCTCTCTCTCTCTCTGTCTCTATGAATAAATAAATAAATTATCTTTAAAAAAAAAAAAGGAACATCCGAGATTCAGTTTCTCCAGATAAAATATATCTCCTAACTTCTGGGCAAAGTGGGAGTGAAAACCTAGGGTTCTAACTGCTTCTGACACAGATTTTCAAGTACTTTCATTGTTTCCTGGTTTCTACCACTGCTCCCCACACCCACCCACACCTTCCTCTTTTTCCAGTACCACCAATTCCCGAGCCTTGTAGGGATTTCCGGGAGGCAAATCAACTTGTTTACTTGTTTTTTTAATCTTCCAGTGCAAGCACTTAGATATCAGCTTCCTCTTTTCCTTCTAAATTTATTTTTCCGGGGATCCCTGGAAAAATATTTTCCGGGGATCCCTGGGGCTCGGCGGTTTGGCACCTGCCTTTGGCCCAGGGCGTGATCCTGGAGACCCAGGATCGAGTCCCGCATCGGGCTCCCGGCATGGAGCCTGCTTCTCCCTCTGCCTGTGTCTCTGCCTCTCTTTCTCTCTCTGTTTCTATCATGAATAAATAAATAAAATCTTTGGGGAAAAAAATTATTTTTCCTATTTTTTTGCCTGCTGTCTTCATATATCTCCATTATTATTATTATTATTATTATTATTATTATTATTATTATTGAGAGTGTATGTACCTGTACCTTTAAGGGGCAGGGGAGCAGAGAGAGAGGGAGGGAGAATCCCAAGCAGGCTTCATACCCAGTGTGGAGCCTGATGAGGGCCTGAATCTCATGACTCTGAGGTCATGACTTGAGACAAAATCAAGAGTTGGTCAGTTGCTTAACCAGCTGAGGCACCCAGGCATCCCATATCTCCTATTTTAATTGAAGGTAGGATATGGATTCTTTTTTATATTCCTTTGTTGCTTTGAGATCATTTATGAGAGAAAGAGGTAAAAACATCTTTATTTCCATTTTGTAAGTTGACATACTGTATTCCCTAAAAGAAAAAGTAAACTGAACACTATGAACAACTGTACGCCCACAAACTGGGTAACTAGATGAAATGGACAAATCCTACCAACACAAAAATCTACCAAGACTATTTCACAAAGAAAAAATTCGAATAGATCTATGGTAAGAAGATCGAATCAGTAATCAAAAACAATAACAATAACAAACAACCAACACCAAAACAAAAGCCTCCTGACAAAGAAAAGCACTGGACTTTATGGCTTCACTGGTAAATCTTACCAAACATTTAAAAAAGAACTAATACCGAGGCACCTGGGTGGCTCAGAGGTTGAGTGTCTGCCTTCAGCTCAGGGTGTGATCCTGGGATCCCAGGATCCAGTCCCACATCGGGCTCCCAAAAGCATCATCCCAAGATGATGATAATTCTTCATAAATTTCCTTTCTCCATATGGGCACCTTGGCTTTTAAAGTATCAATGGCAGGGCAGCCGCGTGGCTCAGCAGTTTACTGCTGCCTTCAGCCCAGGGCCTGATCCTGGAAACCCGGGATGGAGTCCCACATTGGGCTTCCCCTCTGGAGCCTGCTTCTCCCTCTGCCTGTGTCTCTGCCTCTCTCTCTCTCAGTCTCTCATGAATAAATAAAAATGAAATCTTGAAAAATAAATAAAATATCAATGGCATAGCTCACAGCCTGGAGGGATGAGGCCCTATGGACCGAGGACACAGTAAAGATAATGCTCGCTTCTGATACTGGAACTAAGCCAAGTCTATGAAACACTGCTATGTGTTTGGCCATTTCTGCCTAATGTCACTACAGATCTTTCTGATTTCATTTTCTGCCATCGGTAGATATGCTTCATATTCTAAACTAATGAGTTTTTTTTCCCTTCAAAGTTGTTTCTTGTAGTCCCTACAAATAGACTGCACCACAGAGTGAAGAAATCACCAATTGTGAGACTTCATCTATGGAGAGGTTCTCAGCAGTGAATTTTATTATATCTTTAGGTTTCTCTTCAACTTCATTCAGATCTTTCCTAAGTGGCTCCAGAGCACTACCCTCCACTAATGGGGGAGATAATGGCAATTTCATCTTCTGACTGAAGGTGGAGGAGCTGATCTCCAAGCTTGACATATTCTTGATGGACAGCAAATATCACCTAGTCAGAGCAATTAGGGAAGAAATAAAGAGAAATAAAAGGCATTCAAAGCGAAAAGGGAGAAGTAAAACAATCACTTTGCAGATGACAAATATGTAGAAAACCCTAAAGAACCTCCCCCTCCAAAACTCTATAACTAATGAACGAATTCAACAAAGCAGCAGGATATAAAGTCAACACACAAAAATCAGCTGCATTCCACACTAGTAACAGGTTGAAAAGGAAATTACGATGATAATCCCACTTACAACAATACTCAAGAGAATAAAATAGGATTAACCAAGGAGGTGTAAGATTTGCATGATGAAAACCACAAAACATTATGGAAAGAAATGAGACACAGGGGCACCCAGGGGGCTCAGCGGTTTAGCGCTGCCTTCAGCTTAGGGCATGATTCCCGGGGTTCTGGGATCGAGTCTGGCATCGGGCTCCCTGCATGGAGCCTGCTTCTCCCTCTGCCTGTGTCTCTGCCTCTCTCTCTCTCTGTCTCTCATGAATAAGTAAATACAATTTAAAAAAGAGAAAAGAAATTAGACACAAATACATGGGAACACATCTCGTGTCCATGGATTGTAAAACTTAATACTGTTAAGATGTCAACACTAACGATGGTGAGCAACAGATCAATGTAACCCCTATCAAAACCCGAGTGACTTTTTTTTTTTTTTTTTGCAGAAAACAGAAAAACCCATACTAAAGTTAATACGGAATCTCAAGAAGCCGATCGTAACTAGCCAAAAACAAAAACAAAACGAAACAAACAAAAACACTTGAAGAGGAAGCTGGAAGACTCGCCAAGTTGTTAAGACCCAGCGCCAGAAGAGCAACTGACACAGGGGACACGGGAAAAAAAACATTTGTTGGATGAGTAAATATGCATCTCCTCTAAGGACTTTTGTTTCTTAGGACAGCCTGATTCCTGTTCGGTTGCCAGCTCTCCTATAAGGGTAAGATTTTTTCAAGTTCCCAGTCCCCTTCTATTAAGAGGGCAAAAAGGGCGCCTGGGGGGCCCAGAGGTTGAGCATCTGCCTTGGGCCCAGGTCGTGACCCCGGGGTCAAGTCCCGCATCGGGTTCCCTGCAGGGAGCCTGCTTATCCCTCTGCCTGTGTCTCTGCCTCTGTGTCTCATGAATAAATAAAATCTAAAAACAAAACAAAACAAAAAAAGGACAAAAAGAAAACAACAGGTACAAAATGAACCCAAAGGGCACACCTAAGAAACGGAAGCCCGCCCCTCCAGCCCTGCCCTTCCGGAGGCGCAGCCCGGCCCGTGGCCCCGCCCCCGGGCCGCGCAGCTCCGGAACTCGCGTGGCGACCGGATCTCGCGGGACTGCGCCTCTGCCCCTGATTGGCCGAGCTCAGGGGGCGTGGCGCGCAGCGACGACCTTTGACGCCCGGCGTGCGCAGGCGCGCGCCATGGCTGGCGGGAGTCCGGGAGCGGTGTAGGTCGGCGGGGGCCGCGGGGAGGCTCGGTGAGGGGCCGCCTCCCGGAGCGGGGCAGCCGGAGCGGGGGAGGAGCAAGCGTGAGGCTGCCCGGGCGGCTCTGCGGCTAGCGCTAGCCGTCGCTCCGTGCCGGCCGTCATGTGGGCTGCCCTGAGGTTGGCCCCACGGCCGTGCGCCCGCGCCCTCATCCCCCGGCCGCGCGCTTATCACGGCGACTCTCCGGGCAGGCTGGGCACCCAGCTAGACTTGGGCTCTGCCGTCTACCAGGTAGGCTGGGTCAGCGACCCCGGGGTCCCCGCCTGCACTTGTCGGCTTGCCCGGCCCTGTGCGTTGTTGCGGATCCCGCGTCGTGGTCCTGGGGCGCAGGGGCGGCCCTTGCAGTCTGCAGAACAATCGCAAACCCCGTTAGCCCGGGACGGTGTTTGCCTCTTGTTACACGTGCCGGCTGCCTGAAGCCTCGGACCCCGGACCTCCGGGGGCTCGGTGTTGGCGTTGCCCCGAAACCCCGAGACGGCCTGGCTTAGCCCGGGTCGCCCCGGGGTGCGCTTAATTGACGTCAGTTGAAAAGCTGTTCGTAGAATAACATGCTTATCTTTGAGCGGCCTTTCTTGGAACTGGTGTGGCAAGGTCAGAGACACAGCTCGTGAAGTATCCGAGCTGGAAAGTTTCAGTCCGTGTCCAGGGAGCCTTGAAGTCGTAACGGGCCGGGCAGCCCGGGGGGCTCAGCGATTCAGCGCCGCCTGCAGCCCAGGGCGTGACCCTAGGTCCCGGGATCGAGTCCCGCGTCGGGCTTCCTGCGTGCAGCCTGCTGTTCCCTCTGCCTGTGCCTCTACCTCTCTCTCTCTCTGTGTGCCTCTCATGAGTAAATAAATAACATCTTTAAAAAAAAAATCGTAAGGGTCATTTTCAGAAAAGATGTTTTACGCAGTTTCCTTAAATTGAAAGAAGATAGGCAGGGCGAGACAGAAACAGTACGGGAGAAGAGGCTTCCAGGAGTCTAGATTTTATTTATTTACTTTTTGGGGGGGAGGGGTCAGGAGAGAATGTTTAATTCGGAAATACTAAGTAGTGTCTGCGGTCAGGCAGTATGTTAGTTTTTTTTTTTTTTTTTTTTTTAAGATTTTATTAATTCATGAGAGACACAGGCAGAGGGAGAAGCAGGCTCCATGCAGGGAGCCCGATGCAGGACTCGATCCCAGGACCCTGGGGTCACGACCTGGGCTGAAGGCAGGTGCTCAACTGCTGAGCCACCCGGGCTGCCCTATATGTTAGGTATTTGGTGTATGTGTGTAAGCATGGAATTAGGTGCCTACATGTAGGGAGGATGGATAGGAAAGCAGGTGCATTGCGAAGCACAGCGTCTAAAGCTTGAAAAGGGAAGTTACAGAGAGCTGCAGGTTGGGGGCGATGAGTGAGTTGGATCTTGGTGGTTGGGCTGGCCAGCTTCCGGGCAGGGGAGGAGAGGCAAGACTGACCGGAGTCATGAAAGTGTCTAGTAGGTATGAGGACTTGGAAGTCATCACCAGGGTGTGGAATTGATGGAACAGATGAGATGAAATGGTGGAGGGCCTTGCTCTGCTGAAGCCACATTCAAATTTCACCTTGCGGACTGCTTGCGAAGGTACATAAGTAGGGAAGTAGCAAGATCCTGTAGATGTGTTAGGATCACCAGCGTGGAGGCCGTTCAAAGGATAGATCTCCCATTTTGAGCATGGCTTCTTGGCTGGGTGTTTTCCTGGTTGCCGTAGGCCTTTGGCTATTTTTTTGGAGCTCCTGTAAGGTTGTTTTTGCTAGTTTTTGATCCTGTGGGGATGTCTCTGTGGGAGAATGAGGGCCTGGAGCTTGAGGCTCTGGAGCTTCACAGTCTGCCATTTCTTTTGGCTTCAGGTTAGGGCCTATGTTTTTGATGATGGCTGTTAACTAGGGATTAGGGAGTGTGGGCCTGAGTGTCAGGAAAGACAGAGAGTGTCTTTCTCTGTGTCAAATAATGTTCTGATCCATTCTGTGCCCTCGCAGTTGGAGGAGGGAAGTAGTTGTGGTCAGATGGAAAAGGCATTGGTGGGCAGCCCGCGTGGCTCAGGGGTTTAGCGCTGCCCTTGGCCCAGAGCCTGATCCTGAGGACCCAGGATCGAGTCCTACGTCGGGCTCCCTGCATGGAGCCTGCTTCTCCCTCTGTCTGTCTCTGCCTCTCTCTCTCCCTGTGTCTCTCATGAATAAGTAAATAAAATCTTTAAAGAAAAAAAAGAAAAGGCATTGGTGTAGTATTTCATGCTTGTTAAAAACTACCAACGTATTTCCACAGAGGAAAGAAAAAACCTGGAGGGAAATAACTTTTCCTTCTCTCCACATTGTCATCTAAGGATCTGTTTAGCCGGCCTTTGCTTCAGCAAGAGACGGCCCCAAGATCTCTGTGTCCGAAACAACAAATATTTCCTTTTTGCCATGCCATCTGTAGGTTGGCTGTGGCAGTTCTCTCTAGGCAGTGCATCAGATTCAGGTCTGCTCTATTTGTTTTTTATTCCAGATCCCAGACTGAAGGGACAGTGGCTACTGAGGGATGTTCCTCTCGTTATGGAAGTCTGAGGACAGTATGGAAACACTGTCCTTCTCAGAGCCTCTGCTTGCAGTTAGTACACTGTCACTTTTGCCCACATTCCACTGGTCAAAGCGAGTACAGTGGACAGATTTATAGACTGGAGGTGGGGGGGAGTATAATCTCACATTAAACCTTAGCAGGGAGGGGAGGGATAGAAGAAATTTGAACAAGAAGTACTTTCAGCCTCATGCCCTCGAGGTGGCTGCTTAAGCTCCACTTATTAGGTAAGAGTTCAGGTAAAGGAGGAAGAAGGTGAGTAGGCAAAAGGACACCTTCACCTGCTTGTTCTCTTTTTTAAGAAGCCTTTCTAGAAGTCACGCCTAACAACTTCTGCCTCCATTTCACCAGTTAGAAATTTTTTTTTAAGATTTTATTTATTTATTCATGGAGAGAGACAGAGGCAGAGACACAGGGAGAGGGAGAAGCAGGGACCCCGATGCAAGACTTGATCCCGGAACCCCCGGATCATGCCCTGAGCCCAAGGCAGATGCTCAACCACTGAGCCACCCAGGCGTCCCTTCACTGGTTAGAATTTTTTTTTTTTTTTAACATTTTTATTTATTTATGACAGTCACAGAGAGAGAGGCAGGGACATAGGCAGAGGGAGAAGCAGGCTCCATGCACCGAGAGCCCGACGTGGGATTCGATCCCGGGTCTCCAGGACCGCGCCCTGGGCCAAAGGCAGGCGCCAAACCGCTGCGCCACCCAGGGATCCCCTTTCACTGGTTAGAATTAAATCACATGGCCACACATGTCTATGGAAGGAGGGCAGGATATGTTACTTTTCCAGCTGGGCATGTTCAGGGCTAGGGAGGAGAGGGCTTAGGGATTTGGAGATGACGGGTTAAGAGATGGGGGTACCTGGGTGTCCCAGTTTTCTCAGTGGCTAGGAATCTGTCCTGCCCACTGTCACTTCTCATGGCCGTGGGCCTTAGAAAGCCTTGGCAATTAGTGACAGTTTCCTTTATTTCTTGACTGGGAGGCTGGCTTAGCTAGGGTAAAGATCCCTTGTGTAACTAGCTGTAATTTCGATTGACTTTGTTCTAGATTGGGCAATGTTCTAGGCTGTAGTGGTGGTGTCTTGGGTGTGAGTACACTTTAGTAGAGCGTTACTTGTTTCCTTTGTGCCTGTGGGAACCACTTTTCATCACTTCTAGAACCCTGGTGCCTGTGTTTTACAAAGTTGATGGGAAACTGGGAGGTAACAGTGCGGGTGGAGGAGCTCAGCTACTTCTTGATGGGGGGAGGTGGATGATGATGACGACAAAAGAAGCTAAAGGCACAGCAGAATCCTATCAGCCTCTCCATCAGCAAGGGAAGGAGGACTGGTTAAAGGACACTGAGAGGACACACTTAGCATAGTGGGAGAAACCTATGGGACACACAGAACCTATCAAGACCAAAAAAGGTGGGAGAACTTACATTTCAGAAAAGACTTAAGAAACATCATCCACCTGTGGGTATATGGACCTTCCATAGAATCCTATTCAAATAAGCAAACTAAAAAAACATCCATCTGCCAGTTGAGGAAATGTCTTCACTAATGGATATTTGATGTTATTAGCAGATTATTGATAATCAAGAATGGCCCTCATCTTTTGGAGATTTGGAAACACTGACTACGGATGGAGTGCTACGTCTAGGATTTTCTTCAGAATAATTCAGGGTGGGGTGCCTAGGGGCTCAGTGGGTTGGGCATCTGGCTTCAGCCCGGGTCGGGGGATCCTGGGATGGAGTCTCGCCAGCTGGATCAGGCTCTCTGCTCAGTGGGCAGTCTGCTTGCCCCTCTCACTCTGCTCCCCCCACCCCACTTGTGCTCTCTCTCTCTGCCTCACTCACTCTAAATGAATGAATGAATGAATGAATGAATGAATGATTCAGGGTGGGGGGCAAGAAAAACAACTTCGGCCTTATATGGGTAATTGTTGAATGACATTGGCTGCATTCCATGCTAGTCTTTTTGTTTTTGTATATGTTTGAAAATTTCCATGGAAGAAAGTTAACTTTAAAAAAAATATATTTCATTTACTTATTTTCAAAGATTTTATTTATTCATGAGAGAGAGGTAGAGACACAGGCAGAGGGGGAAGCAGGGTCCCTGTGGGGAGCCTGATGTGAGACTCAATCCCTGGACCCTGGGATCATGCCCTGAGCCGAAGGCAGACGCTCCACCACTGAGCCACCCAGGCGTCCCTATTTATTTATTTGTAAACCCAGGCATCCCAGCGTTTTTCCATTAACAGTTAAGAACTCCATTTAAGAGGAGCGGAATATGTTAGCGAAACCCCTGCGTCTTTGCTTTGCCATGCTGTAACCTGTCTTTGTTTCCTAGTGTGTTGGGCTAAGCAGGGCTGAGCAGACGATAGAATGTCAAAATGACTGGATGGACTAGCTCCAGAATTAGCCCCATATGTCACTGGAAAAAACCTTTTTTTCTTCATTTTATCAATTTTAAACTAACAGGATTATTCCTAGGTAAATGTGTTACCCTTTCACATACCTTGTTGAGATAACAGGTATTCAGATTTTTTTTCCATTTGCATTACATTCCATTTATTTATTTATTTATTTATTGGGGGGGGCAGAGGGAGACAATCTTTATTTTAAAAATTTGTTTTTATTTTTTAAGTTTAAAATAAATTAACATATAATGTATTATTCATTTTAGAGGTAGAGGTCAGTGATTCATCAGTTGAATAGAACACCCAATGCTCATCACATCACATGCCCCCCCCTTAATGCCCATCACCCACTTAACCCATCCCTCCCACCCAACCTCCCCTCCAGCAACCCTGTTTGTCTCCTAGACTTAAGAGTCTCTTACGGTTTATCTCTATCTCGTCTTGTTTTATTTTTCCCTCCCTTCCCCTATGTTCATCTGTTTTGTTTTGTTTTGTTTTGTTTTTAAGATTTTATTTATTTATTTATGATAGACATAGAGAGAGAGAGAGAGGTAGAGACACAGGAGGAGGGAGAAGCAGGCTCCATGCCGGGAGCCCAACGTGGGACTTGATCCCGAGCCTCCAGGATCGTGCCCTGGGCCAAAGGCAGGCACCAAACCACTGAGCCACCCAGGGATCCCTGATTCTGTGATTTTTGACAAAAGACTTGCTCATTGTGAGCTTAAGGCATTTGTGGAAATGAATCTCATCCAAACTGTTAACCTTGAATCTCTTTACTTGCTAGTGGTTGGATTAAAAAATAATCTGATAAATACATTGTATGAAAAGGCAGGCCATGTATATTGTTCAATATGTGACTCCAAGTTCAATGGAGGAACTTAATGGGGCACCTGGGTGGCTCACTCAGTTAAGCATCCAACTCTTGATTTCTGTCCAGGTCATGATCACGAGGTTGTAAGATCAAGCCCCACATCAGGCTCCACACTGGGCACAGAGCCTGCTTAATTAAGATTCTCTCTCTCTCTGGGGCAGCCCAGGGGGCCCAGCGGTTTAGTGCCACCTCAGCCCAGGTTGTGATCCTGGAGTCCCGGGTTCAAGTTCACCGTTGGGCTCCCTGCGAGGAGCCTGCTTTTCCCTCTGCCTGTGTCTCTGCCTCTCTTGCTCTATGTTTCTCATGAATAAATAAATAAAATCTTTTTTTTTTTTTTAAAGCTCTCTCTAAAAAAAGAAAGATTCTCTCTCCATTTAAGAAACAAAACAGGGACGCCTGGCTGGCTCAGCGGTTGAGCGTCTGCCTTCGGCTCAGGGCATGATTCCACGGTCCCAGGATCGAGTCCCACATTGGGCTCCCTGCATGGAGCCTGCTTCTTCCTCTGCCTGTGTCTCTGCCTCTCTGTGTCTCTCTCATGAATAAATAAATAAAATCTTTAAAAAACAAAACAAAATAGGGGATCCCTGGGTGGCTCAGCGGTTTAGCGCCTGCCTTTGGCCCAGGGCACGATCCTGGAGGCCCGGGATCAAGTCCCACGTCGGGCTCCCGGCATGGAGCCTGCTTTTCCCTCCTCCTGTGTCTCTGCCTCTCTCTTTCTCTCTCTCTGTCTTTCATGAATAAATAAATAAAATCTTAAAAAAAAATCACAGAATCAGTCAGTCTGTGAATTGAAGAAATTACTGAGCTGAGAGTGGCAGAGAAAGTAGAATTCCAAACAATGGAGCATTTGGGAAGGCTGCCTCCCTGATGAAGGTGCTTCACCATCTGTGGGGATTCTTAAGATTAGGGTTCCTGAGGGGCGGGTGCCTGGCTGGCCTAGTCAGTACAGCATGCAACTCGACCCCAGGGGTTATGAGTTCAAGCCCCATTTTAGGCTGAGAGCATACTTTAAAAAAAGGTTTCTGAAACAGCTACCTACGAGGTGGATTTTTAACCTTAGAATAAAGGTAGAAGTTGACAAGATGGATTTTAAGCAGAAAATAAGCAAAAAATGACTTTCCCTGGGCAGTGGAGTGATCTGCTTCCCTTTTTATTTGGCAACATGGTGGTGAGATCTTTTCCTCACCCTGTGTGCTGAGCAGCAGGTAGACGGAGGCCAGGGCCTGAGGCCAGAGTAGCACCCATCTGTGAGCCCCAGGGTGGCAGTGGCAGCTCAGGGTCAGGTGAGAGAGCCCCACAGAGAAGATGCCCTTTGGCTCCAGGTAGGAGCTGCCCCCTGATTCTGTCCCAGAGCTCTTCTCTGCCCCTTGGTTTTGTTTATATAAGGCGCCCCTTCATTTTAAACGTTTTCTGCTGGGTCTCGCAGATGACAGAGGAGTTCAGGATGCAGCCCCCGCTTACTAGGACTAGTTCTTAACCCAGGAGGCTCTCCATACAAAGGTGGCTCCCTTTAGGCGTGAGATGTTAGGCTGTTTAAGTCTCTTCGTTCACGTCAAGTGGCACTGTACGTGTTGCTCTAATGCCACCTCTTGGTGACAGGCTGAACAGACATGCTTTGGTGCAAGAGCTTTGTTTCTTTCTAAGGCGATTCATAAAGCTAGGGGTTTCTGAATTTTCCAAATGTGAATGAAAAGGATCTGTATCGTGGGCTCAATAGGTGAGCAAAGTTCTTGGCTTCCACTGCTTCATGCTATTCATATCAGCAAACACTATGGTAATCTGAAGAGGTTCTGGTGATGAAAGAACTCTTGGCCTATTACCAAACCCCCTTTTGGGGTGGGTTTCCAGTTTGCCTTGAGTCGAACTTAGAAATGGAGACTATGGGCCAGTGTTTCTCTATTTTTGGTTGGCCATTTGAATCCTTGGGGAACTTTTATTTTATTTTTATTTTTAAAAAGATTTTGTGTATTTATTCATGAAAGACACAGAGAGAGGCAGAGACACAGGCAGAGGGAGAAGCAGGCTCCCTGCAGGGAGCCTGATGTGGGACTTGATCCTGGGACCCCAGGATCATGACCTGAGCTGAAGGCAGACGGTCAACCACTGAGCCACCCAGGCGTCCCTCTCAGGGAAATTTTAAAGTGCCTAATGCCCAGGCCATATGTGTGAATGATGACATCAGAATCTCTGAGGGTTTATTTTTATTTTTCGAAGCTTCCCAGTGATTCCAGTGTCCAGACAAGGTTGGGAAACAATGTTCTAGGCAGATTCTGGAGTTTACTCCTGGCAGGCTATCTGCCCTCAGACAGGGCTTGGGCCTGGAAGAGAAGTGATCACAGGGTGAGTAGACAGGGCTTTTTTTTTTTTTTTTTTTAAGATTTATTTATTTATGAGAGAGAGAGAGGCAGAGAAACAGCAGGAGGGAGAAGCAGGCTCCATGCCGGGAGCCCAATGTGGGACTCTATCCCGGGACTCCAGGATCATGGCCTGGGCTAAAGGGAGGCGCTAAACCGCTGAGCCACCCAGGGATTCCCAGTAGACTGGGATTGTTCAGGGGTTGGGACTTCCCTACTTAAGGGCAAAGATTCTTTCCCTTACAATATGCTGCTTCTCTCTTTTGTTTTCTGGATTTTGCAGAGCAAGAGAATGTAGCATAAACTTTGACCTTGGGAGCTCTTAGAGCTGTAGGAAATAAATAATAGAGCTCTACTATGCAGACTGTAAATTCATGTAATTTTGAACAGCTGGGGGACACCTGATTGGGTCAGCGGTTGAGCGTCTGCCTTTGGCTCAGGTCATGATCCTGGGGTCCTGGGATTGAGTCCCACATCTGGTTCCCCGCAGGGAGCCTGCCTGTGCCTCTGCCTTTCTGTGTCTCTCATAAATAAGTAAATAAAATCTTTTTTAAAAATTTTATTTTGAACAGCTGGAAGGCTGCTTAGTATCACATCATGTAAAAGGAACTAAACCACCAGAGATGTGAAAGACATGGTGGGAAGCAAAATGTGTTAGTGGATTAAACTCTGAATATTCAAAAATAACTAGCTACTTGTTTTAAAAGAATGAGCTGATCAAACAAAATTTACAGAACGGTGATGTGTTAGGCCCTCTACCCTTTTTCCACCTCTCACAGTTTATATTTTCCTGTATATTACTCTAGAAAATTTTTATTTTTATTATTTTTTAAAATATTTTATTTATTCATGAGAGAGAGAGAGAGAGAGGCAGAGGGAGAAGCAGGCTTCATGTAGGGAGCCTGATGGGGGACTTGATCCCAGGTCTCCAGGATCACGCCCTGGGCCAAAGGCAGGCGCTAAACCACTGAGCCACCCAGGGATCCCCTAGAAAATTTTTCAAGACATGCAAACATAGAATCTTGTTCCTTTTAAAACAAAATAGGATCTGTTGTTTTCTTTGGGCTCTGTTTTTTAAGTATAATTTGTCAGTGTTTGTGCATTGGTTAGAAACTCCCTCAGGGCAGTGATTGATGGGACACAAAAGGTAAGATGGCATTCTAACTCTCAAAGGGCTTATGTTCCTTAAAACAGGGAAACAGAAATCAATTAACTTCACTTGATGCTTACGGAAAAAAGATGCTAAAATGAATAGGAGTGACCAGAAATGGGGTTAGAGATGAGAGGGAACATGGTGTCTGATTCAAAGAGGGTAAGATTTGGATTCATGGACCAGAGAGGGAAGGTAGTGGTGAAGAGGAGCTTGGGCAGAAATGGAGAGGCGAGAATGCCTCTTTCCCATCCGATGGAGTGACACACGATGGAGGCCACATGGGTGGCAGGTGGCCCCACGTGAAGCCACATGGAGTTGGCACATGATGTTCTCATCAACTCTTACTATGACTGGAAAAGAAAAGATAATCGTTTTCTAATATTACTCTCCCTTTCTGTCTTTGTTTCTGTTTTAGGAGAACTATGAACAGATGAAAGCACTAGTAGATCAACTCCATGAACGAGCAGAGAAAATAAGATTAGGTAAGCACTCAGTTATTCTTCATTTTATGCTGTTAATGAAGATGCTCCTTGATAGTTACTGGTTTTAGGAAAAACTAGTAGCAGCAGGCTTTGACTCTGGATGTTGCCATTTTATTTTTTCCTCTTACTTGGCCAATTTTTCTGCCCCTATAGCATTGCCACTATCTGGGGAACAGTAAAATATCAGGTCCATCACTTTTTAAAGTATTGCTTCTTGCAGTTTTATTTCAGTGATAGCATCCATTGAAATTTTTGTTTCTCCTGAAGCACTGGAAATATTTTCTGTTCGTTGTTTTTATTCATCCTATATACTAATTTTGTCTGATTATGCATTTTTTGCTTTGTTATATAACTTGGAAATAATTCTTATATGTGTTTATTGCTAATGAGATAAGAACTTTGCGGTGTCATTATTTTCTGTTTTTTTAGTTATCATTTTATTTTATGTATTTTACATTTTTTAAAAAAGATTTTATTTGTTTATTCATGAGAGACACAGAGAGACAGAGGCAGAGACACCGGCAGAGGGAGAAGCAGGCTCCGTGCAGGGAGCCCGATGTGAGACTCAATCCTGGGGACTCCGGGATCACGCCCTGAGCCGAAGGCAGCGCTAAACCACCGAGCCACCTGGGCTTCCCAGCATTTGTTTTTATTTAAGTTCGATTTGCCAACATACAGTAAAATACTCAGTGCTCATCTCGTGCCCTCCTCAGTGCCTATTACCCAGTTAACCCATCCTCCACCCCACCCCCCACCTCCTTCTGCAACCCTTTGTCTCCCAGAGTTAGGAGTCTCTCATGGTTTGTCTTCCTCTCTCATTCTTCCCCACTCAGTTCCCCTCCTTCCTTTATAGTCCCTTTCAGTATGTCTTATATTTCACATATGAATGAAACCATATGATGACTGTCCTTCTCCGACTGACTTCAATCAGCATAATACCCTCCAGTTCCATCCACGTCGAAGCAAATGGTGGATATTCATCGTTTCTAATGGCTGAGTAATATTCCATTGTATACATAGACCGCATCTTCTTTATCCATCATCTGTCGAAGGATGTCGTGGCTCCTTCCACAGTTTGGCTATTGTGGACATTGCTGCTATAAACATTGGGGTGCAGGTGTCCTGCTGTTTCACTGCATCTGTATCTTTGGGGTAAATACCCAGCAGTGCCATTGCTGGGCCGTAGGGTAGCTCTGTTTTTAACTTCTTGAGGAACCTCCACACAGTTTTCCAGAGTGGCTGCACCAGTTTGCATTCCCACCAACAGTGCAAGAGGGTTCCCTCTTTTCCATATTTTCTGTTTTTAAGTTGTGAACATAATAGACCTCCTTTTGCTTGGAAGAAATTGCATCATGTGGGGAATGTAAAATATTAATTTATAAACAAATACCACATTGAACTCTACAGTGCCATATTGGTCAATGTGACAGTTTACTTTAGAAGCGTAGGTGACTTTGGGCAGCCCCGGTGGCTCAGCGGTTTAGTGCCGCCTTCAGCCCGGGGTGTGATCCTGGAGACCCAGGATCGAGTCCCGCATCAAGCTCCCTGCATGGAGCCTGCTTCTCCCTCTGCCTGTGTCTCTGCCTCTCTCTCTCTCTCTGTGTTTCTCATGAATAAATAAATTAAAAAAAAAAAAAAAAGAAGCCTAGGTGACTTGAAACTGAAAGCCATTTCCAAAATAAGTTTCTTAATATATTATAAGTAGCTAACTTAGGAAGAGCTGTATGAATTTTATAGCCTTCATTTAAAAAGAGCTCTAGAGTGGGAGGATGGGGTAACTGGGTTATGGACATTAAGGAGAGCATGTATTTTAATGAGTACTGGGTCTTACATGAGACTGATGAATCTCTGACCTCTATCTCTGAAACCAGTAATACATTATATGTTAATTAGTTGCATTTAAATTTAAAAAATGAAACATGAAAAAAAGGAAAACTAAGTCACCTACCCACAGACCCTTCTTGATGATGCTTACCTCCTAATGCCTCATTCTCTTATGCTTTTTTCTTCAACACATTTATCACCACCTAATACTATATTGTATATTGACCTGCCTATTTCTTTTTTGCCAGCCTCCCCTTAGTGATAACATGCCCACAAGGAAAATAATTTTGCCTTGATTTCTCCTGGATTGTCCTTTTAGTTCTCAATGAGTGTAAAATAAATAAATGAGTAAGTGAGAAAAAAGAGTAAAAGAGTTCTTCCCAATGCTCTCAGAGATGACATCTGTTTTATATGTAAACCTGTGATTTAATAGTACTGTTGCCTTCTTAGGTATGATTTTATCACATTTAGAGGATACACTTCCAGGACCAGTCATTAGGGAATTAATTTAGAGAAATCTTGAGTTTCTCTTTAGCTTAAATAAAAATGTTATTTATATCATTTTTTTCTGTGAGGATTTTTTTTAATGATTTTTTATTTATTCATGAGATACACAGAGAGAGGGAGAGAGAGGCAGAGACACAGGCAGAGGGAGAAGCAGGCTCCACGCAGAGAGCCCGACACAGGACTCGATCCCAGGACTCCAGGATCATGCCCTGGGCCAAAGGCAGGTGCTAAAGCCATCCAGGGATCCCCCTTTCTGTGAGGATTTTGAGAGTGGAGGCAAGGTAATTATTTAATGGCAGATGGACAGAGAGCCCATCTACATAAAGTTGTCTATCCATTTGTGTAGTTTATTATTATTATTTTTTGTTTTTTTTCATTTGTGTAGTTTATTGGGGAAGAAATAAGATCAGTATTTTGGTCCTTTAGAATTTGAGAGTGAGCTAGACGCATTTGTTGCTCTAATAATAAAGCAACTTTGATCCACTTATTTAATCTTTCCTGTATATTTTAAGTAGTTCATTTGTAACTTGAGATTTAGGAGTGAATGTATGAATTATAGACATTACTCCAAACACACAATTTTGTCTTCTTTTGATGTAGTATATTAATCAGAATTAATTGAAAATATCCAAGAGTGGACACCCGGGTGGCTCAGTGGTTGAGCATCTGCCTTAGGCAGGTCGTGAACCTACAGTTGTGGGATGGAGTCCCACATGGGGCTCTCCACAGGGAGCCTGCTTCTCCCTCTGCCTGTGTCTCTGCCTCTCTCGGTGTCCCTCATGAATAAATAAATAAAATCTTAAGAAAAAAAAGAAAGAAAAAAGATCCGAGAGGAAACACATTTGGAATATCTTGATCTCTGTCATTTTTACTATAGCAGTTTAGATTTTCACATTTCTTCTCAGGAAACTTTCATCTCCCTTTTTGTTCCTGTATGAGCAAGTAGAGTTGCAGGAGGAGTGTGGGTGGACATTTGTGTGGGTGGACAAAGGATTACGCCTTTTACTGTGTATTTCAATGATATCCAGACTGAATACATTGATTAACAGAAGTTAATCAAAGGGCTATTATGAAAGATTCAGAAGTGCCTAGTTCTTATAAAGCTGGGTGATAATTACTTTATCAATATAGAAAAACACAAATAGTTTTGGTGACTGAAACAGGGTCTTTTAATGCCCTAAAGATAAGGCTTGTGTAGTTTTTTGTTTTGTTTTGTTTTTTAATTTTTATTTATGATGGTCACAGAGAGAGAGAGAGAGAGAGAGAGAGAGTCAGAGACATAGGCAGAGGGAGAAGCAGGCTCCATGCACCGGGACCCTGACGTGGGATTCGATCCCGAGTCTCCAGGATCGCGCCCTGGGCCAAAGGCAGGCGCCAAACCGCTGCGCCACCCAGGGATCCCAGTTTTTTTGTTTTTTGTTTTTTTTGTTCTTTATGATAGTCACAGAGAGAGAGAGAGAGGCAGAGACACAGGCAGAGGGAGAAGCAGGCTCCATGCACCGGGAGCCCGATGTGGGATTCAATCCTGGATCTCCAGGATCGTGCCCTGGGCCAAAGGCAGGCGCCAAACCGCTGCGCCACCCAGGGATCCCCCTTTTTTTTTTATTTTTTTAATTTATTTATGATAGTCACAGAGAGAGAGAGAGGCAGAGACACAGTTTTTTTTTTTTTTTTTTTTTAAGATTTTATTTATTTAATCATGAAAGACAGAGAGAGGCAGAGGCACAGGCAGAGGGAGAAGCAGGCTCCATGCAGGGAGCCCGACGCGGGACCCGATCCCGGTTCTCCAGGATCACTCCCTGGGCTGAAGGCAGCGCTAAAACGCTGAGCCACCTGGGCTGCCTGCTTGTGTAGTTTTTGAAGATATTTAATTTAATTTTTTCAAAGATTTTATTTATTTATTAGGGCGGGAGCATGAGTGGAGGGAAGGACAGAGGGAGAGGGGCAAGTAGACACCCCGCTGAGCAAGGAGCCTAACTCAGGGCTCGACCCCAGCACCCTGAGCCACTCAGGCACCCCCGAAGACATTTTAAAATGGAAGTTAACTCTGTGCATGTAGTTCTAACAATGCGTGTAGCACAGTTGAAGTGACATTTGTGCTGTGTTGCCAGAGGCAGGCAGATGTGTTGTGACTGTCCCCTGGTAACAGCAATGAAAAGATCCCATAAACTCCAAAATGCTTCCTGATTTCAGGGATGTTAAAATGTGAACAAAATGTATGTATTGGAATCAGTATAATATGCTGTAGGAGATTGAAGGAAACTGGTTTTCCTCCTGTCTCCAAGTCTGTGGGAATAGGGACGGTGTAGGGTCTTTAAGAAGAATCTTTGGAAAACGAATGTGCTGTGTCACACTATTATCGTGGCTGCCCACATACCCTAGGCTAGTTTAAAAGCCAGAGGAAGGAGCTTAATTCTATGATATGAGAATCTGTATCAAGGATGACCCTCTTTCTGATTTTTCCTAATAAAACTGGAATTCACTAGCTATTCCAAATTGCAAATTGGAACTCTAGGCAGAATTAAGGAAAAGTGATATTGTCTTAAGTTGTTGCAAAAGAATGTGTGTGTATCTTATCACCTCAGTGATATGCCACCCTCTCCTGCCACCCCTCCCCTCCTGTTCTCTTTGTAGGCATTTATGTCACCCAACTCCCCAAAAACCCGCACCAAGGCCTGGCTTTCCTTTCAGTGCCTTAGGTTCATTTTTTCTTTAAATATTATTATTTTTTTAAAGATTTTATTTATTTATTTATTCATGAGAGAGACAGAGAGAGACGCAGGCAGAGGGAGAAGCAGGCTCCCTGCTCATGGGGAGCCAGATGGGAGACTTGATCCTGGGACTCCGGGATCACTCCCTGAGCCAAAGGCAGATGCTCAACCACTGAGCCACCCAGGTGCCCCTTAAACAATATTGTGATTTGACCTCATTACACTCTTTTGGAAGTAAAGTTTTGCCTCCCAGAGTTATTTTCATTTTAAAAGAAGGTGAGATGTGTGATAGAATTTTCTTGGTAAGCTTAAGGCAGATATAGTCTTAGAACTATGCCATCTTTCTCTTCAGAAAAAAAAAAAAAAAAAAAAAAAGATCCCCTGGATAGAGTAAAGAAGCCTGGTTTGAAAAGCAAGGTAATACTTGGGAGCTTGTTTTGAAAAAGACAAGAACTCGTTTTCTTTCCTAAAAAATAGAACCCCAAAGAAGTAGCTTTCTTAAATAGCCAAACACTTCATTAGCATGAGAGCACATTAAGATAAAATTCGTAGGCAGCAGTGAAACTGCACATACTGAGGGACTGTATGATCCTTCTGCTTCTGGTCTGATCCCTTGGCTTGCTGAGAGTGAGCTGTCCATATTCCTGAGCCAGTGAGCCAGCGGCCGTCCTTGTGGCCGGGTGGGCTTTGGTGTGCTGTGCACCTAGGCAGAGCCTCCCTGGTTACCCCGGCGGGCTCCTCACCTGCCCTCATGTCCTTGGTCTAGAACAACAGCAGGAAACCCCAAAGACCATCTGAGTGAAGATGCTAACACAAGTGGACTAAATTTTAGTTGATGTATTAGGTGTGCAACTGTCTCCCATTTGGAGACAGTGTGAAACGTGGGCCTCGTGCCTTTAGGCAAGTCCTGCGGTGCTTGTCGTGGAGGTCATTTCTAAAATAGTGCTTTTTGCCTGGTATACATGAAGGTTGGAATTTTTCAAATTTTGTAGTATGTAGCAGAGGCTAGGTATTTGTGATAGGTACTTAATAAATAACCACGAGGTGAGGAGGTATTTACAATGTGTTTACAACTTAGGAGTTGCAGAGAAGATAGTATGGTATTTAGGTAATCTATGCTATGACTTACTGTTATTTATTTACTTATTTATGTTACTACTTAAGTATTATGTTGTTTAAGTAATTTCCAATGAATTCAGAAAATGTATGAAATCAGAGATCAGTTGTTTTATTTATTTATTTTTGTTTTTTGTTTTGTTTTATTTTTTTAAATTCCCATTTGTGTACATCAGAAAATAAAGCTTGTAAGTTGAGTGGATCTGAAAATTAGCCATTTCTCAAAAGACACTTTGAAGTTTTAAAATCGTGCTCTATTTGGTACTGTTTTATGTTTTTCTGGCCTTAAATTAATTGGAGACCTTACATGATGTCAATCTAATCGAATCATGCTTTTTATCATAGGAGGCAGCCAGAAAGCCCGAGAACGCCACATATCAAGAGGAAAACTTTTAGCCAGAGAAAGAGTGGACAATCTCATAGACCCAGGGTTGGTAAAGCCCGAGTGCTTAACTCCGTGTTCTCTCGTCTGTGGTACTTGCTTAGACAGTTTTATAAATAAATGATTTTAAATTCTGGTTCTTTCCGTAAGATTTGACAGTAAATGTTTATTGAGAGGCTACTAAGTGTCAGGCACTGTGCTAGGTGCTAGTGATAGGTCAGTGAACAAAACGGACAAAGGTTCTTGCCTAGATGCAGTTTACATTGTAGCAGGAGGGGATGGAAAATAAATGATTATTGTGGTAAGTTACATAGTATAGTAGGTGATAAATGTCATGGGGAAAAAGCAAGAACAGAGTAAGGGAAAGATGAGGGTCAAGTGGTAGTTTTAAGTAAGTTGGTGAGGGTATAGGCCTCATTGAGCAGATGACATCTGAGTAACAATTTGAAGGAGTAATGAGAGAGAGAGCCCTGAAAATACTGGTGTAAGGGTGTTACAGACAGAAGGAATGGCCAGTGCAAGGCCCGGAGGTGGGACTGTGTGGGGTATGTTGATAGACTCGAGAACCCTGGGTGCCAGTGGGTTAGGGGTTGAAGGCACAAAGGGGAAAGTAGTAGGAGATAGGGTTCAATTCTGTAAGATCTTGTAGGTCAGTGTAAGAATTTCAGCTTTTATCTGGGAGAAGTGAGGAGACTCTGTGGGGTTTTAAACAGGAGACTATTATGATCTATCTGACATGAATTTGAAAAGAGTTATTGTAGCTGCTGTTTTGGGAGAATACTGTGGGCAGCAGGGGTGGAAGCACCAAGATGAGATTAGAGAGCACTGTGGCAGTGATTTAAAGAAGATACAGTGATGACTTGGATGAGGGTCATAGTAGTGGAGGTGATGAGAATGTTAGGGACTAGACATGTTGTCAAGACAGAGCTAACCCAACGGATTACCTGAAGGATTGGAATGGGAGGTGGAGAGTGCAGGTGGAGAAAAGGGAATGAGGACCCCAAAAGAATTTCTTACGACATGTACCCGTACTCCCAACCTGGAGACGGGCACTGTTAACACGAGGTTTATATCCTTCTAGAATATTCTTGTGTGTATAGGTGTTAGACACATTTTCTAAAAAGACTTATTTATTTGCGAGACAGCACGAGCTGGGCGGGTGGAGGTGGACTCCCTACTGAGCAGGGAGCCTGCTGTGGGGCCAGTCTCATGACCCTGAGATCATGACCTGAGCCAGAACTGAGTTGAAGCCAGGAGTCGGTTGCTTAACTGACTGAGCCACCCAGGTACCCCTTTTTTTTAGACACTTTTTTTTTAACTAGAGAAACAGAATCATACTAAATGTGATATTTTATAACACCTTTTTCCTCCTACTTGCTGGATCTTGGACATTTAAGTAAGTGAAAGGCAGAGTAATAAATTGGCAAAGAGCCTGGTCTTTGGGGTTAAATTGCTTATTAAAACCCAGCTTTGCCACTTACTAGTTGTGTGACTTTAGACAAGTGACTTAATTTCTGTGCTCTAGTTTCCTCATGCATCATTGGGGATCATGATAGGCTCCACCACAGGCGGTGGTTCTGAGGAACAGATGCGTCAGGTTTCTGGAGCTCCTAAAAGAGAGCCTGGCGTGGGGTAGGAGCTTCCGTGAGTGTTAGGTGCTGGTCTCTTTCCCTACTAATAAACACATTTGTACAACATCTTTTAAAAATAGGTACCTCGTGTTCTGTTGTATGGCTATAACATGTAAATCCTCAACATATTCACACTAGATTTTGGGTCAATATTCTTTTTTTTGTAGATTTTGTATGTGTACAGCATGCATGCTTGAAACATTGGCTCATCACTCTTTTCCATGTATAACTGTTTAAATATGCTTTTTTTTTTTTTTAATGACTTTAATTCAAGCGATATCCTTTCTTCCCTTCAGGTCTCCGTTTCTGGAATTATCTCAGTTTGCAGGTTACAAGTTATATGTTAATGAGGAGGTCCCTGCTGGTAGCATTATTACAGGCATTGGGAGAGTATCAGGGTGAGTATTCTACTTCAACTCGATAATGCACGTCACGGCTTTGCGTATGAATGTGCAAGTTTTCTGCTGTTTGTATTTTGTAGGACTAAGGCTTTCTACCCTGACGTGTATTAGATTGACCTGTGGAGCTTTAGAGACAAAGATTGAAGGAGGGAAAGAAAACCCAGCACAGGTCCTGGGTCTTGAATCCCAGCCTTCTTCCTTAATCAGAATCTTCAGGTGTGGGCTTGGCTTCTATCATTTTTCAAGGATCTCTTGCATATCTAGGGTGAAAAACCAGTGTCATAGAGAAGTTGTTCTTCAAGTGTGGCTCCCCAGGTAGCATTGGCATCACCTTAGAACTTGTTAGAAACATAGATTATGGTGAACTAGAAGTTTCTGGAAATAACTTTGCTGATGTTTGCTCTATCTCATTAAAGAGAGACCCCCCCCTCCAAAGAAAATTTTGTCCTATTTACCGAGCACAGGATACCGAGGGGGATAAAGGAGTTCGCCCACGGTACATGCGCCCAGAAACGCAAAATCGCAGCCTGGGTGGCTCAGTGGTTTAGCGCCGCCTTCAGCCCAGGGCGTGATCCTGTGGAGACCCGGGATCGAGTCCCAAGTCGGGCTCCCTGCATGGAGCCTGCTTTTCCCTCTGCCTGTTTCTCTGCCCCTCTCTCTGTGTTGTCTCTCATGAATAAATACATAAAATCTTTGGAAAAAAAAAAAAAGAAACATAGATTACTAGGTCTTCTCATGAAGTTACCAAATTAGGGGCATGTAAGTGGCACAGTTGGTTAAGTGCCCAAGTCTTGATCTTAGGTCTGGTCTCGATCTCAGGGTTGTGAGTTCAAGCCCTTCATTGGGCTCCATGCTGGGAATGGAGCCTAGTTAAAAAGAAGTAACTAGGGCAGCCCGGGGGGCTCAGCGATTTAGTGCCGCCTTTGGCCCAGGTTGTGATCCTAGAGTCCTGGGATTGAGTCCCACATCTGGCTCCCTACATCGAGCCTGCTTCTCCCTCTGCCTGTCTCTGCCTCTCTCTCTCTCTCTCTGTCTCTCATGAATAAATAAAATCTTAAAAAAAAAAAAAAAAAAAAAAAAAGAAGTAACTAAACCAAATTTTGAGGGTGGAACCAAGCAATCAGTGCTTTTAATAAGCCCTCCAAGCTTCTCGAATGCTAACATTTGAGAACCACTGTAGACTTAGGAAATCTTGATTGCTAGAAGTTAAATTTACTTGTGTATATTTATGTACGGCCTGACATTTACCATCTCAGGATAGCACGGCAGGCATTGTAATAAACACTTCCCACTGGTTAGTTGTAACCATCACCGCAGCTCTGTGAGAATGGGTATTATTGTCATCATCACCATTAGGCAGGTAAGGAAGCCTGGTAAATGACTTAGCAAGGTAAATAACTTACCTGAGATCAAGCCACTGGTGGAGCTCAGCTTGGACCTCAGGTGGTTGGATCCTGAGCCTGCTAAAGTTATATTTGACACAGATGGTGGTTTATGGTGTGTGTTCCTCCACCTTCTTCCTATGATTGGTGCCTTCGGGGGAGGTACAGCTACAGCCACTGGCCATTGTAGCTTCTTCCTTCCTGTATCCCCAACACTCCTCCACAACTCTTTGCAAGCTATGATTTGCTTAATATTCACCCAGCGTGAAGACTTTTTTTTTTCTTAGAGTCTTAGGGGATGCTTACAAATAAACCTTTAAAAAAAGAATAAACTTGGGAATCCCTGGGTGGCTCAGCCGTTTGGCGCCTGCCTTTGGCCCAGGGCGCGATCCTGGAGTCCTGGGATCGAGTCCCACATTGGGCTCCTGGCATGGAGCCTGCTTCTCCCTCCTCCTGTGTCTCTGCCTCTCTTTCTCTATCATAAATAAATAAATAAATCTTAAAAAAAATAAACAATGCAGCGCTAAACTAAATTCATAATCATGAAATAACTAAGTAAGTAGGGTAGGTACTGTGAATTCTATTCTCCAGTGATGATGATGGTCAACATGTTGGAACATGCCCTTCTACTTTTCCTGTGCATGTACTACTATTTCATTATTATTGATGCTTTTTGTGTTTTTCATGTTCATTTTTTTTTTCTTGGTGCCTTGTTCTCAGTTTATAAGGTTCTCAGTTTGGAAGGAAATTGAATTGCACTTAGGAATCGTATGAGTTCAGGAGTTATCAGCCTCAGTTAGAATCCTGGCTTCAGCATTTTGTAGCTGTTTCATTCACCTTTAGCAAATTCCTTGACCACTCACTACCTTGGTTTTCCCATCAGGAAAATATGATTCATTATAAAATGAAACAGTCATAGTAGCTACCATTAGAGGGTTGTCCTGAAACAAGAGGAAGAAACGAGGAAACGAAGAGAAACACCTCTGTCCTTTAAGAGATTTACAATACAGTTGATACTCTTGCCACTGAGGGTAGACAGGCAGTTGTGGATAACAGAGTAGATAGAAGCTTTCTTCCTTGCAGCCTGGAAACTTCATAGAGCCAAAGCTATTTGGAAAGTCATTAAAAACTTTTATACCTTTATTGCTCTTTTTATATATTTTCCAGTAGTGTTAGGTATATTGATACAGGCTCCATGATCCATCCTTCCTTCCTTCCTTCCTTCCTTCCTTCCTTCCTTCCTTCCTTCCTTCCTTCCTCCCTCCCTCCCTCCCTCCCTCCCTCCCTCCCTTCCTTCCTTCAAGATTTTATTTATTTATTCATGAGAGACACACAGAGGAGAGAGAGGCAGAGACACAGGCAGAGGGAGAAACAGGCCCCATGCAGGGAGCCCGATGTGGAACTTGATCCCGGGACCCCAGGATCACACCCTGGGCCAAAGGCAGGCACTAAACTGCTGAGCCACCCACGGATCCCCTCCATGATCATTTCTTAATAGACCCCAAGAAATTTATTTTTATTTTTTATTTTTTTTAACATGTTTTTGTCTTTTTATTTATTTTTTTTAAAGATTTTATTTATTTATTTATGAGAGACATAGAGAGAGAGAGAGAGAGGCAGAGACACAGGCAGAGGGAGAAGCAGGCTCCATGCAGGGAGCCTGACATGGGACTCGATCCCGGGTCTCCAGGATCAGGCCCTGGTCCGAAGGCTGCGCTAAACCCTTGAGCCACCCGGGCTGCCCGACCTCAAGAAATTTAATGAGAAAACTTGTATAGAATTTATTTATAAACCATCTTAGTTTCATATTGAGCGTATGCATTTTTCCCACGAGACTCCTCTCCATTTTGGCCCAGGCCAAGGAAAGACTTCCCTTTTCCCTAGAAAAGGGGCTGTGCTAGTAGTGTTGGATATTATGACTGAAAAAGGTTCACTTATTTACTAGGTGTAAAGTCGCAGTTCATAATAGTTTAAATGGATCTTTTTTACGTAAATAGTGTGTTTGTATGTATCGTCACCACTCTTTCTCTGGCAAATGGTAGATGCTCAAACTAGTTTGAGGAAAACGAGGGATTTATTGACCCTTAACTGACAGGTGTGGGTATCGCTGGAACTTAGGAGTTCAAACAGTGTTGTCACAGACTGGTTTTTGGTTTTATTCCTAGATAAGCTTTTTAAACCCAGAGACAGAGCTAGCCATAGGCATTCCTGGTTTCTATTCCGGAGGATCAGTAGCTGAAGTAGGAGAGCTCGTATGGGGTTAGATTTGGGGTCCAAGCCCATTACTGAACCACAGGGTGGACTCTGGGTAGAAAGGCCTGGTTCTTGGATATACCTTTGAAGATAGGCTTTGGGGGTCAGTCCACATGAATTTGGTAAGAGGCAGTTTCTGAAAGAAAGTTTAGGGGATCCCTGGGTGGCGCAGCGGTTTGGTGCCTGCCTTTGGCCCAGGGCGCGATCCTGGAGACCTGGGATCGAATCCCACGTCGGGCTCTCGGTGCATGGAGCCTGCTTCTCCCTCTGCCTGTGTCTCTGCCTCTCTCTCTCTCTCTGTGTGTGACTATCATAAATAAATAAAAAAAATTAAAAAAAAAAAAAAAAAGTTTAGTCCTGGGGCAGCCCGGGTGTGAGTTCCACGTCACACTCCCTGCATGGAGCCTGCTTCTGCCTCTGCCTGTGTCTCTGCCTCTCTCTCTCTCTCTCTCTGTCTATCATGAATAAATAAATAAAATCTTAAAAAAAAAAAAAGAAAGTTTAGTTCTGTCACCAAAGTAGTAGATCCTGGGTAGGTAGAACCAGTAGGTGTACAGTGCAG
Organism: Canis aureus; assembly: GCF_053574225.1. NCBI lineage: Eukaryota > Metazoa > Chordata > Mammalia > Carnivora > Canidae > Canis > Canis aureus. The sequence continues at coordinate 55,546,208 of NC_135615.1, forward strand.
GTCTTTTTGTGGACTCATTTTATTTTTCACTCTGTAACATGTCTGTGACCTTTTCATAAACAAGTGGCTCCGTCTCTTACGGAAGGTCACATGTCTAGCAAGTGGCAGAGCCAGAATTTCACCACAGCTTTTCTGACTCCATAGGTCCTTTCTGGTATCAGAGCTTGGTGAGCTTTTGCAGGGCCCCACCCCCAGGGCGGGAGAGCGTGAATATGCTCTGGGGGTATGAGATGATAGCCTTAGCAACCACTGTAAGCTTAAATTCCCTTTGAAGTCTAGTTTGTTTACTAAAGTCATGAAGAATTGGCATTCCACTTTAAAATATTAACTATAATGTGGATAAATGCTTTATAGTGGTTAACATTGGTGCTCTAATTGGCCACACACCCTGTGAGGGGAGCACAGTGCTACCTCAGGCCACTATTCAGCCACTCTTCCCTACTTTCTTTGCAAACAGGGATTCAATGACTTGATTTTTACAATTAAAAATAATATAAAGTGAGAGTTTTAAAAATAACCATAAATAGGGGTACCTGACTGGCTCAGTTGGTCGAGCATACGACTCTTGATCTCGGGGTTGTAAGTTTGAGCCCCATGTTGGGTGTAGAGATTGCTTAAAAATAAAATCTTAAAAAATAATAATAATATTGTAAACATAAAGAAGATTAAGTTTTATAAAGAACACACTGTTCACCCAAGTTTCCAGGCAGCCCCCTGACCTTCCCGTCTCCTGGCAATGGTAAGCAGTTTCCCTTACAGGTGGTCTGCGTTCACCATTCTGCTCTTTATGTGGTGTTTGTGGGTGTAACACTCAACCAACTGGTCTTGGTGAGAAAGTACCATTGATGATGCATTATAGTATATGTTTTCAATACACTCTTCTTATAGTTTTCTTTTATTGCTACTTTAAGCAAGATACTGTATTTTAAACATCTTTTAGTTTTATAGAAAAGCATGTGGTAGTAGCATTGAAAAACTTTTGAAAATGTAAAAAAAATAAATTCCTTTGGTGTGTCAACTTTCATTTTTGCAAAATAACCTTCCTACAAGGAAATTTAGTGGTTTACTATGATGGATTTTCTCACTCTTGAGACTTGGATTTTTTTTTTTTTTTTTTTTGTATCATTATCTTACTGTAAAAGAACCTTTATGAACTGTGGCTGAGGTTGTTAGTTTTTCACAGCTAATACAGCACTGATGACTGTTTACTTTTTAGAGATTATTTGAGAGAGAGCAAGCACACAAGCAAGGGGAGGGGCAAAGAGGGAGAAACAAACTCCCTGCTGAGCAGGAAACCTGACCCAGGGCTCAATCCCAGGACCCCAAGATCCTGACTTGAGTCAAAGGCAGATGCTTAATGGAGAGAGCCACTCAGGCACCCCCAGGACTGATGACTTTTTAAAAATCAAGTGTGAGTTTGTAAAGTTGTTCATAGTGATCATTTTTTATTACATAAGTGAGTGTGTGAACTGTGATTAAAGCTTGTTTTTGTATCATGAGATTGTCTGCTAATGATTGTCATTGGTGGAATGTACTAGAAGTTGAATGTTGTATTGGGGTGTCTTGTAATGAGATGTAATTGGCCTTTAGACTTTGAAAAAGGTCTGGGGTGACAGAACTTCCATCCTGGAACCATGGCCCAGTTCGTCCGTAACCTCGCTGAGAAGGCTCTGACACTGGTGAATGCTGCTGTCACTTACTTGAAGCCTCGATCGGCCACATTTGGGCACTATGCCAGGGTTGAGCTGGTTCTTCCAACCCCTGCTGAGATCCCTACAGCTATTTCAAGCTACAGCTTGAAAAAAATAGTCAAGAGTGCTCAAACTGGTAGCTTCAAACAGTTCACAGGGAAGCTCTGCTGAATGATTTGGTGGCCACCGAGGTGTGGATGTGGTTTTATGTCGGCGAGATCATAGGCAAGTGTGGCATCATTGTCTGTAATGTTTGAAGACCAATCTTTAACATCTCTATATGGCTTATTATTTGAGTGTTTTGGACCATGTGTGATCGGACTGATATTTGAATAAAATAAGATAATGTATTAAAAAAATAAGTAAACTTTGAAGAAGTCTCTCCTATTCTCTTCCTAATCAAATTCTACCTTTCAGAGTGGAATGCATGATTATTGCCAATGATGCCACCATCAAAGGAGGTACCTATTACCCAGTGACTGTGAAGAAACATTTACGGGCGCAAGAAATTGCAATGCAAAACAGGCTCCCCTGCATCTACTTGGGCAAGTCACAATAGTTATAAAATGAACTATTTTTAGCTGGTAAAATACAATACTGTTTAGAAGGTTATATATGATATCAGCAATGGGTATTTTTTAAAAACTGTTGATTTATTCCATAATTACAGAAGAAATAATTGTTCTTTGAGAACTAGTCCTAGTAAGCGGGGGCTGCGTCCTGAACTCCTCTGTCATCTGTGAGACCCAGCAGAAAACGTTTAAAATGAAGGGGCGCCTTATATAAACAAAACCAAGGGGCAGAGAAGAGCTCTGGGACAGAATCAGGGGGCAGCTCCTACCTGGAGCCAAAGGGCATCTTCTCTGTGGGGCTCTCTCACCTGACCCTGAGCTGCCACTGCCACCCTGGGGCTCACAGATGGGTGCTACTCTGGCCTCAGGCCCTGGCCTCCGTCTACCTGCTGCTCAGCACACAGGGTGAGGAAAAGATCTCACCACCATGTTGCCAAATAGAACCCATAATAACATCACAGGAATAACCTCTGACAGTATTTTCATGTATGCCAGTTTTTTCTTTACATGTGTGTGGATTTTTTCCTTCTATGTATTTTGTTTTTGTCTTAACCTTAAGGAGTTCAAACTATGAAAAAAATAATAGCTAATATTTATGTATCTCTTGAGTGCTAGGTACTTTGTTAAATACTTGAATAATTTCAGCAAATGCAGTTTAAAGAAATTAAATTTTTAATGAAAATAAATTTATATTTGAAATTAAAAATACATTTAAGTCTAAGAGTATTTCAAAAGCAACATAAAAGCAAGGCAGTTTAAAACTGATACCACCTGGATATTGGATATTGGTTTAGGTTGATGAAATGCCAGCATGTGTATATTATTCATTTGTGTGGGTATTTAAACAGTCCTGACGTAGAGATTTTTTTTTCCTGCAAAAGTGTATTTACCTGGTTGACTCACAATGTGAATTCTTTTTGTACGTGTAGAAAACAGCAAATGAGGCCCTACTGCTTACAGGTGCTGGGCCAAACTCCATAGGGGATGTTGTCTCTGTCTTGGGTAAAAGCTTGAATGAATTGGAGACAGCATGTCATGTATTAAATAACAATGAAGGTTTTAGTGTACGTAGGCAAGAGTAGTAGGCATTGGAACTAGCTAAGTTTTCGTAGCATTGCTATGTGCACTCACTCTGGGCTGAACTAGGTGTTTTACATACATTATTTCATGTCATCCCAGGAACAGCTCCCTGGGAGAGCTAGTTTTGTCACTGTCATTTCACAGGTGAGGAAAGCGAGGCATAGGATGGCTAGGAAACATGCCAGTAATCATACAGCTATGAAGTCATCATGCTCTGTTCCAAATTTAGCAGACGCTCTTATCCCCCTCTCCGCTCTGCAGTAAAAACAGTCCCATGCCCAGTTATATGATAAATTTTCCCATGAATTCCGTAGGTATTTTTGTAGTGGTTTAAGAGAGGGAAAGTCACTTTTTTAGCTGAACTGGTTAAGAATATATGGTGTTTCTGAGGCTTGCACCCTCAAAGGAGAGAGTGTCCTAAACCTTTCAAGTGGAATTTTGCACAGGGAGGAGAGCCTAACAGATTTGGGGAAAACAGAGAAGTTTTTGGCTGTGTTGGAGAACTGAAGAAAGTTGCTGTAATAGCTTAGAATGGTGGGGCATATTTTTGGTGAATGTGATTAAGAACTGTTGTTGTGGGCAGCCCCGGTGGCGCAGCGGTTTGGCGCCGCCTGCAGCCTGGGGTGTGATCCTGGAGACCCGGGATCGAGTCCCACATCGGGCTCCCTGTGTGGAGCCTGCTTCTCCCTCTGCCTGTGTCTCTGCCTCTCTCTCTCTGTGTCTATGACTAAATAAATAAAATCTTAAAAAAAATAAAAAAAAAAAAAAGAACTGTTGTTGTCATTGACACATGTCTCTCTATGTATAGGGTATTTTGTTCACTCAGAGATGTACTTACTTCTGTCATTTCCCTTGTCTTCAGTTGATTCTGGAGGAGCAAACTTACCTTTCCAAGCAGATATATTTCCAGATCGAGATCACTTTGGCCGTATATTCTATAACCAGGCGATTATGTCTTCTCAAAATATTGCACAGGTAACTTATCATTAATGTACTGCTTTTTGTTCTAAATGCTTTTGCTTAACTATGTTTGCTGAGATGACTTAAAACAGAACTTAATTATGGGCACACTTTTATACTGTCATAAAGGCTGTTCACCATAGGAAAAGAAGTTTTCAAAAGAAAGGGCACTGAGTAATTGCTTTTTTAGGATTATACTCTGAGACACTCTAGTGCCTATATGAGGAGATAGGTGCAAGGAAGATTGCTGTAGCATTGACACAGCAAAAGTTAACAAACAATCTAAGTGGCCAGTATTGGGAGGTGAGTAATACAATTTTTAGCCGTTAAAATGAATGATGTAGAATTGCATGCATCAACATAAGTCTCAGAAAATAAATAAAAATAGAATACATAGTCACTTGCTTTGTATGTAGACAGTCACTGCCTGTCTCTCTCTGATTCTCTTTTATTTTATTTTATTTATTTATTCATGAGAGACCTAGAGAGAGAGAAAGGCAGAGACACAGGCAGAGGGAGAAGCAGGCTCCATTCAGGGAGCCCGACCTGGGACTCGATCCCAGGTCTCCAGGATCCCGCCCTGGGCCGAAGGTGGCACTAAACCGCTGAGCCACCAGGGCTGCCCTCTCTCTCATTCTCTATGTATGTCTTTCATGAATGAATAAATAAAATCTTAAAAAAATTTCTTTTTTAATAAATAAATAGAAACTTCACCTGTGCTCACTTTTGCACAGAGGGTCCTTCCATTACCTGATATGAGATTCTTACCGTGATCTTTAGAGAGGAAACCAGCCTATTTAATCTGGTATTATAACTTGTATAGTTGTATGGTCCTTGTGTTAGTTTCCTAGGGCTGCCATAACAAATTGCCACAAACTGAGGGGCTGAAAATAACAATTTATTCTCAAGTTTAGGAGGTTGGAAGTCTGAAATCAAGGAGGCATCTGTGCTGGGCTCTTTCAGAAGACTTTAGGGCAGGGGATCCCTGGGTGGCGCAGCGGTTTGGCGCCTGCCTTTGGCCCAGGGCGCGATCCTGGAGACCCGGGATCGAATCGCACGTCGGGCTCCCGGTGCATGGAGCCTGCTTCTCCCTCTGCCTGTGTCTCTGCCTCTCTCTCTCTCCATGTCTATCATAAATAAATAAATCTTTAAAAAAAAAAAAAAAAAAGAAGGCTTTAGGGCAGATTGTGTTCCTTGCCTCTGCCAGTTTCTTTTCTGGTGTTCCAGGTGTTTCTTTGGCTTGTGACTCTGTGGCTCTGATCTCTCTTATAAGGACACTTGTCATTGGATTTCAGGCCCACCCATAGAATCCAGAATGATCTTATCTCAAGATCCTTACCTTTATTACATCCTCAAAGACTCTTCTTCCAAATAAGGTCATAATCAAAGGTTCTAGGGATTCAGGTGTGGACATATTTTTGAGAGGCCATCATTCAATCCACTATAGACCAGCCACCCTGCATGCTTATTCTTTGCCCTGTCTTTCCACTTGTGTAGCTTGTAAACGGCCTACTGTAAACCAAGCACTTTTTTGGTAAATAAAACCAGGTAGGATTTCTGCTCCCGTGGAAGCTACAGCTTAAAGTGCTTTAAAAAAAAAAAAAGGCTTTTTAAAATGAAAATGTTCATATATTTTTGAATAAGCAGTACCTGACCTGCCTATGATAAAAAAAAAAATTTAAAAATGTCTAAAGGGCATTTGAATGCTTTCCCTTTTCCTGTTTTATTTTTGTTTTTTTTTCTTTTCTTTTCTTTTTAAGATTTATTTACTTGACAGAGAGTGAGAGTGAGAGCATGAGTGGGGGAAGAGGCAGGTGGAGATACTCCTAGGATCTCAGGATCATGACCTGAGCTGAAGGCAGTCGCTCAACCACTGAGATACCTAGCGCCTCTTAGTTTTTTTTTTTTTTTTTAAAGATTTTTACTTATTCATTCATGAGAGACAGAGAGAGAGAGAGAGAGGCAGAGACACAGGCAGAGGGAGAGGCAGGCTCCATGCAGGGAGCCCGACATGGGACTTGATCCTGGGACTCCAGGATCACGCTCTGGGCCAAAGGCAGGTGCTAAACCGCTGAGCCACCCAGGGATCCCCTTAAACATTGTAATATCAGTATTTCTTTAGTTTAGCCACTTCTCTTATCATATCTTTTTTCTATTTCACTCTAGTAGGAAGTTTAGGGTAAAAGTTTACCTTCCTTATTCTGATGAACCTCTTGGAATTTGAGGAAAATTTCCAGTTGCTATTGTGAACTAGTCTCCATAGTGCCTGTTCTGATCTTTTCCTGAGTAGGTGACCTCTAACCCTCATGTCTGCACTGAAGCTCTTGCTTCTACTTCATTGAAGAAGTCAGGCTGTGTGTGAGCACTGTTGAACTACAACACTGTGGCTTTGCCTTCTTTTATCCCAGAAACAACTGTCCCTCTTCCTCTCCGAGCCTGAACTCGTCCTTTATGACCCTAATGCCAACCTCTCCTTTGTGCCTCATCATTTATCCCTTCTCTCTCACTTTTTTTTTTTTTTTTAATTTTTATTTATTTATGATAGTCACAGAGAGAGAGAGGCAGAGACATAGGCAGAGGGAGAAGCAGGCTCCACGCACCGAGAGCCCGACGTGGGATTCGATCCCGGGTCTCCAGGATCGCGCCCTGGGCCAAAGGCAGGCGCCAAACCACTGCGCCACCCAGGGATCCCTTCTTTTTTTTTTTTTTTTTTTTTTTTTAATTTTTACCTTCTCTCTCACTTTAATTTTTTTTTCATCCACCTTTTATTCCCTCACAGCCAATAAACTACATTGACTTCTTCTGTTTTTAAAGGGTAAAGAAAAAGCATAAAAAATACTGCCAATAGAACAGAACCTTAACAACTGGCCCAGGACCTTTGTTTCTGACTGCTCACTCTCCCGCTAGCCTCCTAGAGACCAGATTCTCACTCCATGTGCCCCCTTGGTCTTGTCATTTGCTCCCTTCCTAGAGATCCTCCTTAGGCTTCAGGCCTCTGGCCTTTCCTTGTTTCCCGCTGTCTCCATGTCATCCTCCCCACCCCACCCAGGAACTTGTCCTGAACAGTTTTATAAACGCTCAGGACCTACCTTTCATCTCCATGATCTTTGCTGACCTCCCATTTCACCTCTGCTTTCCCTTGGGTGTTCTGTCTGCTTGGATTTCCCATTAATACTTACAGGCTCAAACTAGACTTTGAGCACGTTTGCTTTTTCACTGACTGGTTCCTTCAGCCATGTCCCTGTTTTGTCTTGATGGTTCTTCCTTCTTGGTCTTATCCCTAGGATTGAAGCTTCAATGGCTTCCTGACTTCTGTTTCTGCCCCCACCTTATCCTCTCAGGTTAAAAATAAAAAAAATCTATCTGTCTTCCTAATTTTTGTATTCCCAGGAGCTCCTTTGGTGCTGAGAGATAATCAATATATAATACACCTTGTCCTCTCTACTACATTCCTACTGCCATCACCACAGGTAGTTCAGAGCTGCGCTGCCAGTTATGCTGTGGCACTAGCTTCGCCTGCCCTATGTCCCCGACTACCTCATGTCTCCTTTTCTGTCCATTGTACGTGTTAACTGGAAAGTTATTCTTCATCTGGTTCCCTGGCTCTAAACCACAATTTCTACAAAGCAAACTTCATATTTATTAGCCTGATACTTAAGACCCTTTGTGATCTGGTTCCAGTCATATGTTCTAGCCTTATTGCTCACTGTCAAGGGCTGTTGATCAGAACCAGTCACTGTAATTCACATGCCCCATGGCCTTTTGTGACTACCACTCAGGTCCATGCTGGGCCCTCCCTCTTGCATTCCTTACAGTCTGAGTTACTCTTCATTTTCCAAGTGCATCTCAGATGCTGTCTTTTCCAGGAAGACTTCCTAGAATCCCTTCCTGGAAGTAATCTTTTCCTCCCAACTCCCATAATTTCTGAGTTATACCTTATTAATGGCATTTATTCATTTTATATAGATGTGTCCTGACTAATTTTTTTTTTTTAATTTATTTATGATAGAGAGAGAGAGAGAGGCAGAGACACAGGCAGAGGGAGAAGCAGGCTCCATGCACTGGGAGCCTGATGTGGGATTCGATCCCGGGTCTCCAGGATCGCGCCCTGGGCCAAAGGCAGGCGCCAAACCGCTGCACCACCCAGGGATCCCTGTCCTGACTAATTTTGCTGACTTGACTAAGCCACTTGAGATAAGAGACCATATCAGAAGATACTTCCTCCATATTTATTAAAAGAGTGAAATTCTTTGTAACTATTCAAGTGATACCTGACATACATACTGAGTACTAGTTCTTAAATTTTATTTTATTTTATTTTTTTTAAAGATTTTTATTTTTTTATTTTTGGGATAGAGAGAGAGAGGCAGACACACAGACAGAGGGAGAAGCAGGCTCCATGCAGGGAGCCTGACATGGGACTCGATCCCGGGACTCCAGGATCAGGCCCTGGGCTGAAGGTGGCGCCAAACTGCTGAGCCACCCGGACTGCCCTAGTTCTTAAATTTTAATGTATGCTTTATTATTTACTTAAAACTTTGACTTAGATGGCTTGATAAAAACAAGTTTTTATACTTGATTATTCCTTTTAAAGTTTTTGTTTATATACTTTATTACATAACACAATCACTTGTTATTTTTTTTTTTTTAATTTATTTATGATAGTCATACAGAGAGAGAGGCAGAGACACAGGCAGAGGGAGAAGCAGGCTCCATGCACCGGGAGCCTGACGTGGGATTCGATCCCGGGTCTCCAGGATCACGCCCTGGGCCAAAGGCAGGCGCCAAACCCCTGCGCCACCCAGGGATCCCAGCAATCACTTGTTGTAACTCCAGTTATGTTATATGTGCATTTTGGGTTTTGTTTTGTTTTTGTTTTTGTTTTTGAAAAACACTTGTTAGCATTTAGTGACCCGCCCGCCTTGTGACTTCAAGCTACTAAGAGGCACACCCTTAGTCTTCTCCTCAGCTCTTCTACTGAAGAATTTGGCCTTCGTGATGGAAGAGATGCTTTTGGGACCTTTCCATTTCTTAAAACTCTGTAGTAGCCCGATCACACCACATCAGCGATAGGAGCAGTTCCACTCTGGTTTTTAGCAGCTTTTACCCATGTCTCCTCACTGATGAAGGTCCTCAGTTTATGAAGGTTGACAGTTGCACAGACGCTCTCATTCCTCTTTAAGTGGTAATGTCTCGTACCAGCTTCTTCGTGGTAACCTGGGGGTGAGATTTGTCTAAGGTGACCCTGTGGTGATATGTGCCACCAGCATTAGCCCAGCCTCCTGAGTGCTTGCCGATGTGGCTCTGGCCACAGCTCACAGGGCCCTGAAGTATCTGGGTCTTCCTCAGTCTAGATGTCGTGTCAGCAGTCCAGATAAAAGAGGGAGGCCGTCATGTGTGCATATTGATAGGGAGCACTAGCTTCCTTACTCATTCAGTTCCTGCTTTCCTACCCAAGGTTGGTTTTTGTTAAATGTTATTAACCTTTGCCTATTGTAAATTCACTTATCCACTTACTTCTAAGATGTATGTATCTTGACAGCCCTATCTCTGTTGTTCCCTATATCTTTGCAGTGGTAAAAATGTAGACAGATTCCTACAGACCTAAAAGGCTTAACATTTTTGATTTTGCTCTCCAGGAGAAAAAATGGTTATATAAGGTACCTGCCTCTATTTCTCTTCTGTTTCATCTTTCCTTCCTTTCTGGTATGCTTTAGGACCTGTTTTTTTGTTTTTGAAGTTTAAAGATTTGGCATACTGGTGTCTGGTGGTCTTGCTTAGAGTCTCCTGTCCTGAGGAGACCTTCTGTGGGCTTTCTGCAAATCCATAGTGATGTCTTGATGATCTTGGGAACACACTTCTTTTATTTTCCAGACTATGGGTCCATGTTGCTGGCTTTTGAAGTATGAGACTTCTAATTCTCTTCAGAGGTGGAATCTTTGTTTTCTTTAGGTCTCACATCACCATTAACTTTTAAAATTAGTAGTGGTCTGGTCTAGATGCATCTTTGCCACATCACCTCTTGTCCTGTTTGACTGTAATCTTTTAGTGCACCAGGAACAGAATATTCTTGATTTCTTCTTTCCTTCCTTCCCCTCGCTTCCCCCCTCTTGGCTTCGATCATTATTTTTAAAATTTATTTTCTTTGCTTCAGATGATAGTAATTGTTTTGAGGGGCTTAGTTAGGATAGGCATTGTATATCGCTATCTTTTTTTAATGATTTGTGTGTGTGTGTGTGTGTGTGTGTGTGTGTGTGAGAGCGAGCAGGGAAAGGGCAAGAGAGAGTGAGAATCTCAAGCAGACTTTGCTGAGCACAGAGCCCTAAGTGGGGCTTGATCTCATGACCTGAGATCAGGACCTGAGCTGAGATCAAGAGTTGGGCGCTCAACTGACTGTGCCACCTAGGTACCCCTGTTTTATTTTTCCTGGGTGCAAAAAAAGTTGGTTTTATTAAAGCACAAGGACAGGACCTGTGGGCAGAAAGAGCTGCTCATTATTTTTAAAATGCATTCCTGCCCATGAAGTCAGATAAGGCCTGCGGGGGATGAAATCACTCTGATGGCTTTGAGGCTGACAAACAGATTGGGGAAGAAACAGGACGTTCTGGGTAAGGTGGACTTTGTTTTCTGTGCACATTTCAGCCTATTTAGCACAGATAAGTACGAGTACTCCAGAATCAGTGGTGTGATCAGTCAGTATAATTGATAATGTTCTTAAATTTTGGACAGCTGTTGAATTAATGTGTGTATTTTGTGGCTTTTATTTTTTAATGGAGACTCTGTAGGTAGGCGAAGGAAACAGTGTGATACAGGCATAATTGCTTTCTGCATTTGCTTTAAAAAAAAAAAGACCTTATTTAATTATTTGAGAGAAAGAAAGACAGGGCAGGAGTAGGTGTAGGGGCAGAGGGAGAGGGAGAAGCAGGCTCCCTGCTGGGTGCAGAGCCTGATACAGGGCCTGATCCCAGGATCCTGAGGTCATGACCTGAGCTGAAGTCAGACGCTTAACTGACTGAGCCACCCAGGCACCCCTACTTTTTTTTTTTACAAATATTTATTTATTTATTTTAAAGAGTGGGTAAGGAGAGAGAGCAAGCAAGAGGAGGAACAGAGGAAGAGGGAGAGAGAGAGACTCAAGTAGTCTCCTTGCAGAGCCCCGAGCCCGTTGCTGGGCTCAATCTCACAACCCTGAGGTCATGATCTGAAGTGAAATCAAGAGTCGGACACTTAACCTACTGAGCCACCCAGGCGCCCCTAAAAACATACTCTATTTTTTTTTTTTTTACATACTGTATTTTTAATGGCTTTTCCATCAAGCAACTGAGACCTTCCTCCCTCTAAGTTCTATTACATTTATCATAACGTACCTTTGAACTAGAGGGTCTTATGCAATTTTTCAGTGGAAGGATGGAGGTCTAGAGTTCACATAGCTTTTCAGAATTAGGTATAAAACCTCTTGACTCTCTCAGAGACCCTTTCTATAGGGCAGGCTGCTGACCTACAATATGTAAATTGGTTTTGGTGCAATGAGAATCAGTCTCTATTTGTTCAGGCACGACCTGGAGGGTAATGAGATTTTGTCGAATGTTTTTGCAGACTCTTACCTCTGTGGTATAGTACCTTGTTTCCTTTTACTCAGAATTTCTGTGTGTTCTCTCTGTGGCAGTGACAGCAAGTAGTGTAATGCTCAGAAACACTGCACTCTTAACCTTCTTGCTGCTGTCTTGCTCTCGGTGCAAGTCTCGAATCACCTCACCCTGGTGAAATTTGGAAGTTTTTGGGTTCATCAGCCAAGAAGGAATTCTTGAGATGTCTTTGGTGCAGAAAGGTGGTTTTATTGAAGCCCAAGGACAGGACCTGTGGGCAGGAAGAGCTGCCCTGGGAGTGCGAGGAGTGACTGATTATGTACTTTTCCATTAGTAGGAGTGAGGGAGAGCATAAGTCTCCAAGGACTCTGGAAGGGAGGCTCTCAGGACCCCAAGGGGCTAGCTGCTGCCAAGATAAGGTTCCCTTTAAACATGAGGACACTAAGGCTGCCCCGAGTTCTCCAAGGAAGGTCATGGCCTGTGTGTCTCAGGATCTATCAGTGGGCTGCACGCTGTGAGGAGATTTAATTTAAGCTACATCTCTCTTGCCTTTGTTTCCCTCATCCACCCTGTTAGAGGGATCTCTTGGTTTGTCCATGTCCCAGGAAGCCCTGCTCACAGGTGCCTGGGGGAGCTGTCATCTCTCAACAGAGTTCTTGGGGCTTCCCCTTTGTTCTGAAGCGGATAAGAAAGTCACTGTCCTGGGTCTCCTGATTGGGTGCCTGTGCTGAGCCTCCATTGCAAGCCAAATCTCTCCCCTGAGTGTGTGCAGAACAGGTGATGCCCTTGCACCTTACTTATGTCCTTTTCATGTCCTCTTAGTAGACAGAGCAGCAGGATTTCCCACATCATTTGTCCAGTGTGGCTCAGCCTGTGAGATCTTTGTTGTACCCTAGATGAATGCTTTGGGACACAAAGTTATTGGAGCTGTTTGGCCCTGGGGTTCCTGTGCTTTGTGAGAAGAAGGAGCAGAAACAGTGGTCGGGCTCTTCTTGGGACATATTCACCCAGTTTCATGAGTGAGCATCTGCTTAGAATTAAATGATGAGAAGAGATTCTGTAACAGTGGTGACTTCTCTAATCTCTGTTCTTTTATTTCCTCTTTACTTCTATTGTCAGAATTTGCTTTAGAGATTTTAGTGTTTATGGGACACTCATGTCCAGAGTAGCCTGTTTCTTCTTGATGAAAAGTTTGAGAATTTTGAATGTTATATACTTAGTAATTCCAGCTCTTGTTTTTTAAATTTTATAACAGCTTTATTAAGATCTAATTCACACACCATACAACTTGCCCACTTAATATGTACAGTTCAATGGTTTTTAGGATATTCACAGAGTTCAGTCAATCTTAGAACATTATCATCACTCCAAAAGGAAATGCCGTATCCATTAACAGTTACTCCCCATTTCTATCTAATCTTTCCAGCCCCAGGAAGCCACTCATCTACATTCTGTCTCTACGGATTTGCCCATGACATATTTCATTTGAAAGGGATCATATAATAAGTGGTTCCTTTCATTTACTATGATGGTTTCAAGGTTTACCCATGTCTCTTCGTTTTTCATTACTCTCTGGGATTATGGTCTGTCTCCCCTCTGGAACAGAGGAATAATTTATAACAGATGTGCTGCAGAACAGCAACAACAGAGTACTTCTAAACAAAGATTGTCCCAAGGCTTCAGATTTGCCTCTGTTGCAGTTACTTAAGGTAGATGGTTTTTGATCTCTGTGTTAGTTATCTATCGCTGCAAAACAAATTAACCCCAAATTTGGTGGATTGATTGATTGATTTGAGAGAGCAAGCAAGCACAAACAGACTGGGGAAAGGGAGAAGTGGACTCTTCACTGAGTGGGGAGCCCCATGTGGGGCTTGATCCCAGGACCCTGAGATCATGACCCGAGCCAAAGGCAGACGGTTAACCAACTGAGCCACCCAGGCACCCCCACAATTGGTACTTTAAAGTGCAGTTTATTACTCCGCAGTGTCTGTGGCACAGCTGAGCTGGTGTGGCTGCAGTCCTCTCCAGGCTGGACTGGGAAGGACCTGCCCCAGCTCTCTGCAGGCCTCACTGGGTTCCTTACGAGCTGTTGGCCAAAAGCATCCCTAGCTTCCTTCCCAAGTGGGCACCTGTATGTAGAGAGCAAGTCAGCACGTGGTAGCTGGCTGCCTCAGAGCGAACAAGCAAGTGGGCAAGAGAGAGGGATGGCAAGGTGCAAGACGTGGTCTCATAGCTGGAACACCACAGTGACACTGGCTATAATCTGTGGGCTAGAAGTCTGTTACCCGATCCACCACACCCTAAGAGGGTGGGATTGGATGGACATGACTACTGAGAGCCAGGGATCATTGGGGCCACTGTCGGTGTGTGTGTGAGAAGTGGATCGTTGAGTTCCTTGGTTTTGGGAGTACTTGTGGGGGGGAAAAAAAAACCTATGCGAAGTGCCTTTAGGAATATGGTAAAATTTCCCTGGCGTAGATGCACTAATGTGTAAGCTCTTCACTTGTGAAACTTTTCTACTAAATTGGTAAATGTTTTCTCCCCCTGTGATAGCATGGCACTCAGCTTCATTTCCCTCATTATTGTCTTAGTACGTTTCAAAACCTGCGTTCTTTTTTCTTGGTACCTCACCCACCCCACCTCCCATCCATCCTCTGAATATTTGCTGACAGTTGCTCTTTTTTCCTTTTGCTTTCAATTTGCTTTCATGGAACCTTGCTATGCCTGTTTGGTTATTTAGGTCTTACTTTTGAAATTTGTCCCTTTTTAGATTTTTGCCTCACTATAACTCTTCTCTATTTCCTTGCTTTTTTTGGTACTGAAATAGTTTGAGCTGTATCTGCTGTTCTTTACTCCTCAAGCCTTAAAGAAAAAGCCCATGAAATATTTCAAACATGCAGAAAATGTAGAGAATAGTGCAGTAACAATGGAACACTCGCGTACCCTCCACTGGGATTTACATAAAGTGTTTGCGTTTCATTTGTTTTTTCCCTCAGATTTTTAAAGAACTTATTTATTCACAGTTCATTGATTCATTCAAAATGATGTGTTGATGGATGTGTTGATTATTTGCATATCTTCGCTATTGTGAACACTGTTACCGTGGATATTTCCTGTGCTCCTTTCCTTGTGTGAGAGTTTTTCTTGCCATAGATATTTTGAAAATAAATTTCTGGATGATTGATAAGCAGAAACTATATGTGATAAGCATGTTTGTGATAATGTTGACAGTGAAATGTTGCAGCCATTTTTAATAACATACGTGAAGTAGAGAAGAATGCTTTTTGTGACAGCCATTTTGATAGAAAAATGTTAACTCCTGCTGTCCTGCGTCTTTGGATTCATACTATGTAGCATTTTTATTTCAAAATGGATCTTTGTATGACCGTAAGAAAACTGTTGGAATATTGGAATTAGTAGCAATAAGTGCTTTCACGTGGTAACTTAAAATAACCATTACAGGCGACCCCTGGGTGGTGCAGCGGTTTAGCCCCTGCCTTTGGCCCAGGCCGCGATCCTGGAGACCCGGGATCGAATCCCACGTTGGGCTTCCAGTGCATGGAGCCTGCTTCTCCCTCTGCCTATGTCTCTGCCTTTCTCTCTCTCTCTCTCTCTCTCTGTGTGTGACTATCGTAAATAAATAAATAAAAATAAATAAAAAAAAAAGAAAATAACCATTACATGTTTTTCTTATTTTTCTCTGATATTATTATTATTTTTTTTTTTTAAGATTTTATTTATTTATTCATGAGACAGAGAGAGGGAGAGAGGCCGAGACACAGGCAGAGGGAGAAGCAGGCTCCATGCAGGGAGCCTGACATGGGACTTGATCCTGGGTCTCCAGGACTACACCCTGGGCTGAAGGTGGCGCTAAACCGCTGCGCCACCGGGGCTGCCCTGATATTATTTATTTCTGCCCAAGGGTAATCAGCCAAACCTATATTCATTATTCTTTGTGTCTTACTAATCTCTAAGCAGGAGTTTTGTTTTGTTTTTTTTTTAAAGCTTTTTATGTAACATTTTAAATATATGTAAAAGTAGAGAAAACAGCACTGTGGACTCTCAGCATATGCATCACTTAGGTTCCACACAGCTGATTTGCTTTGGAATGTGATTTTCAACTGTATGCAGACGTTAGTTTTATATTTAGAACATACCATATTCTGGGTAACACAAGGTATTAACACTCATTTGGAGAATTATTTCTGTATTCTTATGAGGTAAGTGGTAATTATCGAGAAGGGTTATTATTAGTTTCAACAGAGTTTTGCTGACCTGTGGGTGGATTGCAGAGTTTCTTCTCTCCATTAGTTGATCAGGCTAATGTCCTAAAGAGCCAGTCTTCTCTCCAACAGGGAGACTGTCCATAGATTTTGTAAAAATGTGACCTAAATCCTTCAGAATGCTTTGGTAAAAGTAGTTAAGAACATACTCCAAACATTTAGAGGACCATTTTAAAAATGAAGTCTAGGGACCAGCTAATAATATCCTCTGGTACTGCAACATTTATGGCTCGATAGACCCAGAGACTATAACTGTTTAAGCTGCACTTCATGGGTTTCTTGTATGCTTGGATTTCAGATAGCGGTGGTCATGGGCTCCTGTACAGCCGGTGGTGCTTATGTCCCTGCAATGGCTGATGAAAACGTCATTGTACGCAAGCAGGGTACCATTTTCTTGGCAGGACCCCCGTTGGTAAGAACATGGTCTTGATTGAGTGAGTGAATGAGTGAAGTTAAATATACATAATATAAAATTTACCCTTCTAACCATTTTTTAAACCAGTTTTAAAAAACAAAACATTGTTTTCAAAGATTTATTTATTTTTTATTTTTAAAGATTTTATTTATTTATTCATGAGAAACACAGAGAGGAGAGAGAGAGAGAGGCAGAGACACAGGCAGAGGGAGAAGCAGGCTCCATGCAGGGAGCCCGATGTGGGACTCGATTCCGGGTCTCCAGGATCACGCCCTGGGCTGAAGGTGGCGCTAAACCGCTGAACCAACCGGGCTGCCCTATTTATTTTTTTAGAGAGAGAGAGAGAGAGAACACAACCAGGGTGTGGCAAGGCAGAGGGAGAGAATCCTCAAACAGACTCCTCACTGAGTGCAGAGCCTGACATGAGGCTCGATCTCACAACCCTGAGATCATGACCTGAGTGGAAACCAAGAGTTGGATGCTTAACCGACTGAGCCACCCACACATCCCTATTCTTTTTATTTTTTATTTTTAAAGATTTTATTTATTTACTTACTTATTTACTCATGAGACACACACACACAGAGAGAGAGAGAGAGAGAGAGAGAGAGAGAGACAGGCACAGGCAGAGGGAGAGGGAGAAGCAGGCTGCCTGCAGGGAGCCTGACACGGGACTCGATCCTGGGTCTTCAGGATCAGGCCCTGGGCTGAAGGTGGCACTAAACCGCTGAGCCACCTGGGCTGCCCCCACACATCCCCATTCTAACCACTTTTAAGTGCACAGTTCTGTGGCACTAGTATATTCACATTATTGTGCAACCATCACCACCATCCATCTCCAGAACTTTCTTATATGCTCCAGCTGAAAATCTGTGCCCATTAAACATTAACTCCCGGGATGCCTGGGTGGCTCAGCGGTTAAGTGCCTGCCTCTGGCTTTTAAAGATTTTTAAATAAAATCTTATAAAAAACCAAAAAACATTAACTCCCTATTCTCTCCAATCTCCACTGCTCCTGGCTACTATAATTCTCTTTTTTCTATGAATTTGATTACTGTTAGGTACATTGTATAAGTGGAATCATACAATATCTATCCTTTGTGATTGGCATATTTTACTCAGGATAATGTCTTCAAGATTTACCATGTTGCTGCATACATGAGAACTTCCTTTTAAGGCTGAATAATATTCCATTGCATGTATATACAACATTTTGTTTATTAACTCATCCATGAGTGGACTTTTGAGTTGCTTCCAATTTGGGGCTATTATGAATAATGCTGTATGAGTGTTCAAATATATCTGTTTAAGTCCCTGCTTTCATTTTTTTGGGTATATGCTCAGAAGTGGAATTGCTGGATTGTGTTTAATTAATTATGTGTTTTAATTTTTTGAGAAGCCACTCATTTCATTTTATTGCTGAGTAATATTTCATTGTATGGATAGGCAGCATTTTGTTTATCCATTTATCATTGATAAATCATTGGGGTTGTTTCCAGTGTTTGGATATTATGAATAACGCTGCTATGCACATTCATATCCAAGTTTAAGTGGGTATGTTTTCCTTTATAATGTTTATATACTAGTGTGTACGATTGCTAGGTCACATGGTTTTTTAATATTTTATTTATTTATTCATGAAAGACAGAGACATAGACACAGGCAGAAGGAGAAGCAGGCTCCCTGCGGGGAGCCCTGATGGGGACTCAATCCCAGGACCCTGGGATCATGCCCTGAGCCAAAGGCAGACGCTCAACTGCTGAGCTACCCAGGTGTCCCTCATTTAGGTTTTGATTTGCATTTCCCTAATGTCTAATGATGTTGAGCATCTTTCACGTGCTTGTTGGTTGTTTGTAGATCTTCTTTGGAGAGATATCTATTCAGCTCCTTTGCCCACTTTTTTTTTTAAAGATTTTTATTTATTTATTCATGAGAGACACAGAGAGGCAGAGACACAGGCAGAGAGAGAAGCAGGCTCCTGTAGGGAGCCTAATGTGGGACTTGATCCCAGGACCCTGGGATCATGCCCTGAGCCAAAGGCAGACACGCAATCACTGAGCCACCCAGGCATCCCCTTTGCCCACATTTTAAATTGGGCTATTTGTTGAATTGTGAGAATTCTTTATATGTTCTGGATACAAATATTTTCTTTCTGAGAATTATCTTCACTTTCTTTAGCGGTATCTTCCTTTGAAGCATGAAAATGTTTAATTTTGATAAAGTTCAGTTTATGCATTTTTTTCTTTGCTGTGCTTTTGGTGTAATATCTGTGAAAGTTTTGCCTGTTGCAAGATCATGAAGATTTAATACTTTGGTTTCTTCTAAGTTTTAGCTCTTACTTTTAGGTTCATAATTCATTTTTAGTTAGTTTGGGTAGGTTTAAGGAAGGAATCCAC
Source organism: Canis aureus (assembly GCF_053574225.1). NCBI lineage: Eukaryota > Metazoa > Chordata > Mammalia > Carnivora > Canidae > Canis > Canis aureus. Next base: position 55,565,190 of record NC_135615.1, read on the forward strand.
CATTGTTCTGTATGTTGATATGTAGTTGGCCCAGTATCATTTGTTGAATGGCTAATGAAATAAACTTTTACTTACTTTTTCTTCTACCTCAATTGTGCTTTTGTTTGACTCAGGGTCACTAGAAGTTGGTAAACAAGGTGCTTGCACATACTATGTCAACTTTTGTATAAAACGGGGCAGATTATACATTTGTAAGCTTGTGTATGCATAAAGAAACTCTGGAAAAGATACAATAAACATAGTTTTAATGCAGAGGAGTTGAAACAGGGCAGGAGAGAGACCTTTGCCTTTTTGTGTGTGTGCTGAACATAAACATTTTGAGACCTTTGACTTTCTGAGTCTTGTGAAAACATTACCTTTTCAAAAAGGTTAAGTTAAAAAAAAGAAGGAACAAGTTAGAATAGCTATGAGAAGTGCTCTAAATTTCTGATCCTAGTAATCTTTATGAATCACTGGTAGGGCAAGCTACATAATTTGCAGACCGCAGTGCAAAATGAAGGTCCAGGACCCCTTGTTCAAAAAGGAGGAAAAAGTACCTGTTAAAGGTACTAAAATATAAAACATTTTCCTTCTTTGGTACCTTTACCTGTTTTTTATTTGCTATTTAAGTACATGCTCCTTCAAGCATAGACTACTCCCCTTCTCAGGCATCTGTGCTTTCAGTGGGCCCACCATTCAACTCCTGGTGGACATGTGACCCCCCCAAGGATATGCAGCCTCCATGTTGGGTTGTGCTGGATATCCAGATGGGCAAGGGACGAAACGCTGTCCCTTAGCTCCCACCCGTACCTCCACTGAGTCACATGCTGGAGAATACACCTCAGCACCACCAGCCCAGGAAAGGGATGCTGCTGCTGTGCTCCACCGTGAGACACCAGGGAGTGCCTACCTGATTCTGATCTTCCCTTTGCCCATACCAGGCCCCCATGGGGGATAGGTGTAATAGTCGCAAGACAGGGATGGGGAGGAGCAAATAGGACAGAGCCCTGGACCTAGGCACCAGATGGCAGGGAAGCAGGGGGCCAAGAACCTTTTACAGAAAGATGATGGGAGGCAGATGAGTAAGAGCCAAGGCTCTGAACCCCAACACAGACTCCCCATTGTGCCATCAGACTTCATTTACAGAACACATATTTAAAGATAAGATTAGGATTTCAGTAGGGTAACCATTGACCATTAAACGCCAAGCACAGAGCCCTTCTGAGAGTGAGATCCTGCAGCCTTACTGGTGAGCTGCCTGTGTTGCAGGACTGAGGAGTAGATTATGTAATCTTGGGCTCTTCCCCATCTTCTCTTTGGTCAGCTCCATGCTGGTGATGTTCAGTAATGCCGTCTTTGCTATGCTTGTGTCACTTCAGTTGGATAAAGAGAGGGTAGATGAAGCCACACGTAATTACTACATCATACAACAAAATGTCCCATTATTTAAGTGAAATCTAAGAATATTATATAGGTAAGAAGAATGTCAAGGGTATTATAAAACCGTAATATCCACACAATGGAATATGGAAAAGAATGAAGTTCTGACACAACTACAGAACACAGCTACAACATAGATGAACCTTGAAAACATTATGTGAGACACAAAAGGAAAAAATATTGTAAAATTCCACTTCCATGATATATATAGAATAAGCAAACTCATACAGACTGCAAGTAGGTAAGTGGTTGCCAGGGACCAAGAGGAGGGTAGAATGGAGAGTGACTGTAGTGAGTATGGGCTTTCTTTTGGGAGTGAGGAAACTTCTGGAATTAGGTGGAGTTGGTAGTTCCACAACCGTGTGAATATACAAAAAAAACCCCACTGAATTGTATTCTTCAAATGTGAATTTTATGGTACATGAATTGTCTCAGGAAGTAAGCTTATTGCTTCAAAAGTCTAACAAAAAAGTCACCTTTGGTTTTGGAATAGTAACACAAATGTATTAAAAAGTATGTTAAAAAGAGTTTGTGCCTGCTTTGATGTGAAGTATGTGTATTTTCCAAATGATTATGTTCATTTTAAATTTTACTGAGGATCAGGTAAGTTTGAAGAGCTGCCATTTTATTTTATTTATTTATATTTATTTATATATATATATTTTATAAATTTATTTTTTATTGGTGTTCAATTTGCCAACATATAGAATAACACCCAGTACTCATCCCATCAAGTGCCCCCCTCAGTGCCCGTCACCAGTCACCCCCACCCTCCGCCCACCTCCCCTTCTACCACCCCTAGTTCGTTTCCCAGTTAGGAGTCTCTCATGTTCTGTCTCCCTTTCTGATATTTCCCACTCATTTTTTCTCCTTTCCCCTTTATTCCCTATCACTATTTTTTATATTCCCCAAATGAATGAGACCATATGTTTGTCCTTCTCTGATTGACTTATTTCACTCAGCATAATACCCTCCAGTTCCATCCACGTCGAAGCAAATGGTGGGTATTTGTCGTTTCTATTTATTTATTTTTAAAGATTTTATTTATTTATCCACCAGAGACACACAGACAGAGCCAGAGATACAGGCAGAGGGAGAAGCAGGCTCCATGCAGGGAGCCGGAGTGGGACTCGATCCCAGGACTCCAGGATCCCGCCCTGAGCCAAAGGCAGATGCCCAACCACTGAGCCACCCAGGTGTCCCCAAGAGCTGCTATTTTAAATGTGATAAGAGTTTCAAGGCATTATTCAAAAGACCTGTGGTATCAGTTATTCTTTGATATTTTTCTAGCTATGAGTGATACTTATCATTGGTTAATGGTAGGAGAATTCATTTGGAATTTACCTTTGTCTAGTGAAGGGTACAGACCTTCAGTAGTTTTTAGGTGTTTTTTCTTAAGGAATGAGTAAAGATAGGACTAAAATTTGAACACGTCATTTTGGGACTGTGCGTAGCATCATAATACTGAAATAACACTAGCGGTTTTCAAGAGAAGAGTTTGTGGAAAGGGTGCACTTGCAGCCTAAGCAGGCTCCATGCAGTTTGGTCAGTGGATGCAAATTTACCTTAGCAAGGAGCAGTTTAGCAGCCAAAGTCGGCAGTCTTCCTAGACAACTGAACTCTGTTGTGTAGCCTACACTGAAAGACCATGTTTACAGGTTAAAAAAGAAAAAAAAAAGGAAGCAGCAGCAGAAATCTCATCTATCTGCTTGAGGCTTCTAAATTTTGACACTTGTTTTACTGAAAATTGCAAAAGATTCCATGCATAACGTCTGGTTGAGTTGTTATAGCTTTCCGTTGCTTAAAGTGGTTGGAAAAATGCATACCAATAAAACAAGCTTTTTTTTTTTTTTTTTTTTTTTTAAGACAAGCTTTTGAAGAAGCTTTTTGTTCCTGTGTCTTCTGAACTTGTTTTGATATTTATCATCTTTGCACCTGTCACAGTATCAAGCATGTTGTGGGTGGTCAGTAAATATTAACCAATGACAAATCCTTATTTTATCAGTTGATATTAGTCAGATCCTTAGAAATAAACAGTCTATTGGTGGCTTATTCCTTTATACAACTTTAAATATCCAAACACCTCTTACAATTATTGTCTGGGCTGAAGGCTATTTTACACTGAATATTTTGGGAGGAAGAGAACCAAGAATTCAGTTCTGTGGGTGGAATAATTGGAGGTGAAAATTTTAATTGTTTCTCTGTGTGATAATATTTTGTTTAAGACAGAGTTTTTTTTTTTTTTAAGATTTTATTTATTTATTCATGAGAGACACACAGAGAGAGGCAGAGACACAGGCAGAGGGAGAAGCAGGCTCCATGCAGGGAGCCCGACGTGGGACTCGATCCCGGGTCTCTAGGATCAGGCCCTGGGCCGAAGGCAGCGCTAAACTGCTGAGCCACCCGGGTTGCCCAAGACAGAGCTTTTGATGTAGTGAATAATAAGTCCTTTCTGTGCTGCAATTTAGATAAATGTTCATTGTTCCAAAAGCTTTTCCTATTTGAAGAATAAGAAATCAATCAACCCAAAGAAGTAGGAATCAGTAAGCAACTCCTCTAAGGGGTCAGGTTGGCATTTGTTACTAAATGGTTTTTCTTTCTTTTCTGTTAGAATTTCTCGGGCTCTGATGAAGTCATTCTTAATATAGTACTTGAGGTCTTTCATTTTGATCATTTTCTGCTGAATCATTTTTTATTTTTTAAATTTTATTTAAATTAGATTAATTAACATATAGTATATTATTAGTTTCAGAGGTAGAGATCAGTGATTCATCAGTCTTGTATCACACCAGTGCTCATTATAGCATGTGCCCTCCTTAATGCCTATCACCCAGACACCCCATCCCCACATGCACCTCCCCTCCAGCAACCCTCAGTTTGTTTCCTATGATCAAGAGTCTCTTCTGGGGCAGTCTGGGTGGCTCAGTGGTTTGGCTCTGCCTTCAGCCCAGGGCGTGATCCTAGAGACCCAGGATCGAGTCCCGCATCGGGCTCCCTGCGTGGAGCCTGCTTGTCCCTCTGCCTGTGTTTCTGCCTCTCTCTCTCTCTCTCTCTCTCTGTTTCTCTTGTGAATGGATAAATAAAATCTTAAAAAAAAAAAAAAAAAAAAAAAAGGAGTCTCTTCTGGTTTGTCTCCCTCTCTGATTTCATCATGTTTTATTTTTTCTTCTCTTCCCTTATGATCCTCTGTTTCTTAAACTCCACATATGAGTTAGATCATATGATGATTATCTTTCTCTGATTGACTTATTTTGCTTTGCATAATACCTTTTAGTTCCATCCATGTCTTTGCAAATGGCAAGATTTCATTTTTTTGATGGCTGAGTAGTACATTGCATATACACACAGACACACCACACAATACCACATCTTTGTCTGTTCATCTGTCGATGGACATCTGGGCTCTTCCCCTAGTTTGGCTGTTGGGACATTGCTGCTATAAACATTGGGGTGCAAGTGCCCTTCAGATCACTACATTTGTATCTTTGGGGTAAATAACCAGTAGTGCAATTGCTGGATCATAGGGTAGCTCTGTTTTTCAGAGTGGCTGCAGCAGCTTACATTCCCACCAACAGTATAATAGGGTTTCCCTTTCTCCACATCCTCACCAACATCTGTCATTTCCTGACTTGTTACTTTTTCTGCTGAATCTTAGATGTGGGTAATCTTAGAGATTTTTTGGCATCATAAAGGTATTGCACTTTTAAGAGTTTGTGATAGTTACTGCAGTTTTTCCGGATGGTCCAAAAAAGGCATTAATTCATTAAGGGTACTGAACTTTTAGGGACGAATACAATACAGTTCCTGCCATCAAGGAATTCACAGTAGAAAGGAGCCAACAGAGGCACATGCAGATTACTGACATGCACAGTCTGCAGATGCCCTGTTGGAGGCGCATAAGGAGTATTCTTGGACCACAGATGAGCAAGCATTGTTCTCTTATTGCTTTGGAGTGTCATTAATGATGAAAAGTCCTGCACAGGTCAGGAAAGGTCACATGGGTTCCCCAGGTGAGTGACAGGGAGCAGGGAGCGCAGGCAGTGGGAAGAGCATATGCATAGCACAAAAGCTTTAACATGCATAAGGTAGGAGAAGGAGAGCAGGCGTTTAGCCTGGAAATACCCCGATTCACTTCAGGTTCCATTGTTGCTCTGGAGCTGTGGGGAAGTTCCTTAGGCTGGCTTCAGATTTTTCATCTGTAGAGTAGAGACAGTTTTTTCTAGGTTTGCTGAGTAGTAGGTGGAATAAGAAAACAAAATCTGGGGGTGCCTAGGTGGCTCAGCTGGTTAAGTGTCCTGTCCACCTCTTGATCTCAGCTCAGGTCTTGATCTCAGGGTCTTGAGTCTGATCCCTGCACTGGGCTCCATGCTGGATGTGGAGCCTACTTAAAAACTTTTTTTTTTTTAATGTAAAAAAAGAGAAAGAAAATAAAACCTCTAGCTCTGTGGAAGAGGGAGTGGTAATAAGCATAGGCAGGTTAGAAGTCGTGCACGGTAGGTAAGCATTTTTACGTCTCAGTTGGGCACAACTCACCATGGACTTTTATCCTTGCTGTAGGTGAAAGCCGCAACCAAGGAAGAAGTGTCAGCTGAGGATCTTGGAGGTGCCGATCTGCATTGCAGGTGAGACTGAAGCACTTGTTTCTTTCAAGGATTCATTGCCATCTCTTTGTTGAAGAGAGAGTTTGATTATTTTTTCTAAGAATTAAACTTGCCAGATCCAACCGCAGTTTATCTGTTCTTGAGCTATTGTTAGGGTTCAGTTCTTTGAATTGTAGAGTTGTATTTCTAAGCTAGAACATCAGCTTTTACATTATAGCCTAAAAAGACTGGGGAGACAGGTATCTCCTTTCTTTTTTTTTTTTTTTAAGATTTTATTTATTTATTTATGAGACACCCAAAGAGAGAGGGAGTTACATAGGCAGAGGGAGAAGCAGACTCCCTGAGGGGAACCCGATGTGGGACTCGATCCCAGACCAGGATCACGCCCTGAGCCAAAGGCAGACGCTCAACCACTAAGCTGCCTAAGCGTCCCACATTTCTCATTTCTTTAACAAATATCCATCAAGCACCTGTTATGTGGCAGACACTGTTCTAGATGTTCAAGGTTATATGATAGACATTGTCTTTGACCTCAGGGAGCTTAACATGCTAGTCAGGGAGGTGGCTGATAAATAATTACCAAAAAATGATAAATGATATGTGTACATGTGTTAAGGCCTGTAAAGAAGTATAGGGAGAGCATATAGAAGGTCGATCCAGGAGATCCCTGGGTGGTTCAGTGGTTTAGCCGCTGCCTTTGGCCCAGGGCGTGCTCCTGGAGACCTGGGATCGAGTCCCACTTGGGCTCCCTGCATGGAGCCTGCTTCTCCCTCTGCCTGTGTTTCTGCCTCTCTCTCTCTCCCTCTGTATGTCTCTGATAAATAAATAAAATCTTAAAAAAAAAAAAAAAAAAAAAGGCTGATCCAGCCCACTGGTGTGCAGGTCTTATGACTTTGGTTTTTGGGGTTTTTTAAAAGATTTTATTTTATTTTTAGAGAGCACAAGTAAGGAGGGACAGCAGGAGAGGGAGAGAGAGTAAATCCCAACCAGGCTTCATGCTTAGCATGAAGCTTGTTGTGAGGCTCAGTCTCATGACCCTGAGATCATGACCTGAGCCGAAGTCAGGAGTTGGATGCTCAATTGACTGAGCCACCCAGGAACCCCATGGCATTGTTAAATTAATATTTGTTAAGTGGAGCACAGAGTGCTGGATGGTGAGCAACAACAGACCACAGGAGAAATTGAAATGGACAAGTTTATTACTCACAGAACCTGGAGGAAGTCCATAGCATGCCTCGAGGGGCTACGCTGGGAGCTCAAGGCAGAGTACAGACAGGCAGAACCTGCGCACATTTTTCTTCTTCGGGTCTGTTGTTGGAGCGGAGTGCCTGGGGGTTCCCAGGCCAAGGCTAGTTTAGTCAATTCAAGTTAAAAGATTGATATTTTGTTTGGTTCCCCATGGGTCTTATGCACATAAGGCATACAGGGAGGAGCTGGGAGGCAGAGGAGACTTGCTCACAAGGGTTGTTCGGGAAGTCACATGAGGACTTGGATGTGCTGGGAATCTGTGGCTGCTCTCTAGCACATATGCTTACACAAGTGGGCTGGAGGCAGTTGAATGTGCCTGCAGTCCGCTCAGCCAAACAACAGATGCTGAGGCAGCTGCACCATGGAGCGGCTTAGCTAAATGCTCAACATCAGGTAAATGCAGAAAAGCTGGTTCTCTGGGGAAGGAAAAAGTCCTGCTTTGTGGCATCTGCCAATGCCTATGGTGTAAATGATCCCACCAAGGCTGATTGCAAGGCCCCAGCAGGACACCACTGAGTGTGGAATCAGCAGGAGGTGCACACAGTTGGCTCTCATGAGTCAGTCCTGAGCTGGCTCCATCGTGTCCCTGGCCCATTCGTTAGAGGTTACTATTTCAGGGGGTACAAAGACCTAGAGTTCTGTGAGGATTAAATGAGATGATAGGTGTAAACTGCTTGAAACAATACCTGCTTTAAATAAGTACCTATAAATCTTAACTGCCATTATTTTTATTGTTGTTGTTTATCATAACTTGTCATTAAAGAGTGGACTTATTTTTTTATATAAATTTATTTTTTATTGGTGTTCAATTTGCCAACATATAGAATAGCACCCAGTGCTCATCCCATCAAGTGCCCCCCTCAGTGCCTGTCACCCAGCCACTCCCACCCCCCGCCCACCTCCCTTTCTACCACCCCTAGTTCGTTTCCCAGAGTTAGGAGTCTCTCATGTTCTGTCTCCCTTTCTGATATTTCCCAAGAATGGACTTATTTTTTTAAGAGCAATTAGGAAACCATTGAAGAGTTTTAAGGAGAGATGTGCCATTATCAAATATTTCATTAGAAAGTCACTCTGGCTGTTAAACAGAACATTTAGGGAGTTGGCATGAGTCTGCCTGAGGGACCAGTCAGGGAGTTTTATCAGTGGCAATAGGTGAGAGATGCTGGTGGCTTAGATGGTTCTGGTGGTAGTGCACGTATGGAAAGTGATCAGTTTTGAGCTCTGTTTTAGAGATAGGTTTGAAGGACTTGTTGGTGGATTTCATACAAAGGCTGTAGGAAAGTGAGGTGACAAAGATTTCACTTCCTGAGATTGGGAGGATGGGAGGAGGAGGAGATCTGGGGATGGGGTGGGGGGATCAGGTGTTTCTTTTGGACCTGATATATTTGAGGTGCTTGAGACATCCAAGTAGGCATGCTGGCTGAGTGGGCAGTTAATTGACGAGTCTGCAGCCAAAGTCAGTGCTGGATATCTTTTTTTGGGAATCGTCAGCATAGAAGTAGAATTTGAACCTATGGGAATAGATGATCTAGCTTACCTCAAGCTAAGTGTAGATAAAGAAGAGAGCCTTGGACCGTCCCTGAAGAAGCCAGGCATACCTGGCAAGGAGATCTAATCATTGAGCTCTGTGGCCTGCAGGTGCATAAACCTCTTTTTGTGCTGCCAGACCTCAAACCCAGGGAGGCAGGTGACTGTGGGAGCAGCCTGGTAGGTAGGTAGGTAAGAGAGACAGGTAAAACATTCTACTTTAGCATCAAAGAACACTGCTACGCCTTTAGAAACGTTATTTGAGGGATCTACACAAGCCTCAATTTTCTCTTCGTTCCTTTCTGAGTGTTCACCGTGGGTAAATTGATGGCACTAAGTATTGTGAGTAACATGGAACAATTTTACACCTGGTGTCTGCCCTCAAGGATTAATAATTTCATTATACAAATAAGAGAAATAAACAGAACTAAAAAACAATTACAAAAGTGAATCTGCTAGCATGCTCTCATTTTCCAGTTAGGAGAAGTGGTTAAGGGAGTGGCGTTTAGGTTGGCCAGGAAAAGCTCAAGGTGAGCCTGAGTGTGGAACAGAACACTTGTTTATTTACAGTGAGCAGAAGTGTACAGGTGGCCACACTGCATTGCTCTGATCACACTGACCATGGCAGGGATACAGTGGCTTGGGTGTTTCAGCTTAGAGGGACGAGAATGCAGGGAGAGTAGGGTGAGTGGGGTATGGGACAAAGTGGGCTGCCACTGCTTGTGGTTGCTTAACGAGGACGAGATGAAAGTATTTGAGGAGCATTAATTTAAAAAATTTTATCTTGACTATTCTAACAAAAGTCATCTGGTGCCCATAAAAGCTGTCGGCGGTATACCGAGTTAGGGGGGTAGCTTCTGGAATTCGTCTTCTGTTTGCTTTACTTACTACCTTGTGGCTGGACAAACTAGTTAACTTCATTGAGCCTCATGACTTCACATGCAAAGTGAAAATAAGAACAGTCCCCACCTCAGCACAGTGTCTGGTGCCTGGTAAGTGCCCTATTACCACTAGCTATGATTACTCATAATAACCTGTTTAAAATCACAGGACAGTGATTATGTGGTTACAGCTTTTTTTTGAACAGTGTAATAAGATTTAGTAGTCACAAATTGCTTTGGGTTTCTTCTCTTTGTAAATACATATTTAAGCCTCTCTCATTAGCCGTCCTGAGGAATTAATTTGACACAAAGACTTCCATAATACAGTGTTTCATCAGAGGCTTCCCTTTCCTGCTGTTTTGGTAAATACTAGGCAGTTTTTAAAAGAAAGCGTTTTCTTTTAAATATTGACTGATTTGCAAAGTAGTTCCTTCTGCTTCTGTTTGCTTTCTGAATTACTACAGTGTAGCTAGAGGTCTGCAGTTATAGCTGGTATGGTGTATGAAGCATTTAAAGGTATGGTTAGTCATAAAATGTCATGTTAAGTTCGAAAAACTGAAGGGCCTACCATTTGCAAAATGTTGCAGGGCTATAGCAAGGAGTAAACATGGTCTTTACTCTTCATTTAGAAGCACCCAATCCAGAGGTGGAGAGTGCCCTCAAACCAGCATGAGAACCCAGTCCTACGAAACCGCTGTCAAGGCATTTTCCCTAGACGAGACATCACAATTTAGATTGCAACAGATTTGTCCTTACTCATAAAATGAGCCAAAATTCTATTTTTTTCAGATAGGTATTTTTGCCTTTACAGTCATTTTATTGATTTATTTTTTTAAAAGTTTATTTTTAAGTAATCTTTATCCCCATAGGGGGGATAAAGTGCGATTTGAACTTACAACCCTGAGATGAAGAGTTAGTTGCATGCTCCACTGACTGAGCCAGCCAGGTGCCCCTACAGTTACTGATTGATTAGTTGATTTTAGAGAGAGAGAGTGCGTGCACATGCACATACAAAGGGAGGAGGGGCAGAGGGAGACAGAATCCCAAACAGACTCAATCCCATGACCCTGAGATCATGGCCTGGGCCAAAACCAAGAGTCTGATGCTCATTCAGGTGTGCCACCCAGGTGCAGTTTCTTTTAATACCATATTATAGAATCGGTAAATCTCCATATGAGATAAAAAGCCATGTAATCAGAACAAAACTAATAACCAGAGCAAGCCCATGCTTCATTCACAGTGAATTTGAAATTGAACAGGAACGTCTGTGGCCCTTATCACAGTTCTGTTTTAGTGATACTCATTTTTGCCATTGATCTGAGAGACACAGTCTTCAAGCCTTTAGTTACCTGTGAAAGCTTACCCTTAAGGTGTAACCTTGTAAAGTAGGGACCTCAGCAGTCTCTCTGAAATGAGAGACCATAGTTGGATCTTTGTTAGGAGCTCAGTTAGTTACAGACCCTTTGTAGTTATGGACTACATCATGGAAGTGTGCCATCTGTGGTGTTGAACTGCCATCATATACAGTTTTGTTTGAGGTGCATGGGATGCACATTGAATAGAAGTCCTCGTCAGCAAGGCTCTCTGGTCTAGTAGAAGAAGGTCAATATTGAGAAATAGAAGGTGTGGATTCTTACACAGCTAGCTACTGGTAGTCCTAGGGCAAGGTACTTAATTTATGTAGACCTCAAGTTTTCCTCTTTGTAATAAAAGGATAATACTGTCTTGCCAGGGACACGATGAGAATCAAATCAGGTGATGTATGTTTATTTTATTTGTTTATTTTTTAAGATTTTATTTATTTATTCATAAGAGACCTCAAAGAGAGAGGCAGAGACACAGGCAGAGGGAGAAGCAGACTCCCTCTGGGGAGCCCGATGTGGGACTCGATCCCAGGACCCCGGCATCACACCTTGAGCCAAAAGCAGACGCTCAACCACTGAGCCACCCAGGCATCCCAAATTAGATGACATTTATTAAAGTATTCTGGAAGTAAAAATGATGTCATCTTTAGATGAGAGAGGGTCTTTGGGGTTTAAGATATTTATTTTCCTTTTTCCTGTTCTGATTATTTTAGTGTGCTTTACTCTGCAGAAAGTCTGGAGTAACTGATTACTATGCTTTGGATGATTATCATGCCCTTCACTTAACTAGGAAGATTGTGAAGAATCTAAATTATCAGAAGAAATTAGATGTGAGTTGGTTATGTTCTTGTATCTTTTATTTTCTTGAAAAGCATTTTGGCTTATGTTACCTTGAATTATGTCTTTAAATGGATTAATATGATTGTTTTATATTTCTGCAGGTTACTATAGAACCTTCTGAAGATCCTTTATTCCCTGCTGATGAATTGTATGGAATAGTTGGTACAAACCTTAAGAGGCAGTTTGATGTCCGAGAGGTGTGTAGTGTGAACTGTGAGCTATAAACCCTGCTGTCTGTCTCTTTATATTTGTATCCATCTTTTTTTTAACGTGTATCCATTTTTAAGGTTGAAATCGGTTTCCATACTTTCCTGCCTAGAGCCCCTTGTGGCTCTCAGTAGGGAGTGACATGTAATGGGCAAGATCTCTTACTAGAAGGAAGAGGGGGATAAAAATCTCTTAATGGTTGGAAAGTTTTCGTTGCACAGTGGTGACGCTTGCTTTGTTCATCAATAGGACTCCCTATTCCTGTGGACGTTAGGAATGATGTAGGCAACTTTATTAATTTTCATCTATTTCTTTTTAGTGTTCTTATTTTGGGAAGTGGACGAAATGTCATTAAGTTGTTGAAAGGGAAAAAACGCACCCTTTCAGATCAATATGACCTTAACAGAGATTAGACTTTTGATGACACCTGAAGATGTTGCTATGGTTACAGATTGCTGACATGGTCTTCTTTGGTCTCGATTAATAATTTTCAGTGCATGCATATAGCATGTAGTCTTATTTTGTTCACTATCCATATCTGACAGTACTTTTTAAATGGGGAAATAATCTTAGTATCAGGTTCTGTGCCTTAATATTTGTTAGTTTTCCCTTTGACTATAAAACTATTGTGTGTTATTGTGTGAAAAATTATAGAAAATGCAGAAAAACATAAGATTGCTTATGATCCCACCCTCCAAAGAAAGCAGCGAATATTTTGGTGTTTTGGCTTATTGTGTATGTATACATTTTTACATAGCTGTGATAGTGTATACATACAAACATATGCATGTGTATTTTTATTTGTTTTTTAATTTTTTAATTAAGGTTTTATTTATTTGAGAGAGAGCACAAGTGGGTTGGTGGGGAGGACAGAGGGAGAGGGAGAAGCAGGCTCCCCACTGAACAGGGAGTGCAATGTGGTACTTGATCCCAGGACCCCGAGATCATGACCTGAGCCAAAGGCAGACTTTCAGTTGACTGAGCCACTCAGGTTCCCCCACATGTGTATTTTAAAAATTCTTTTTCCAGTTTAATTTATAAACATTTCTCTAATATTTAAAAGTTCTTCATGAAGCCTTTTACCATGACTAGGTCTTATTTGCTATAATATTACCTGGTGACACGGTAGGCACTCAGTAAATATTTTTTTTGAACAAATTGATGAATGTAATATCCCACCTGTGAATGTGCACATTTATTTTAGGCAATACCCCTATATTGTGGGTTCTTAACATCCTGGATTTTTATGGAACTCCAGCTGGTATTTCACTTTAGGAAGGTGACTTAGTTAATTGCAAGCTATAGAATTAGGATTTTAGCTTGCCTCTTCAGTTAATTACAGGCATAGAGAGTTTGGTACTTACAATCCAACGTGCTTGAAAAATGAGTTGTTGCAGATAGCCAGGTTTTCTAAATGGCTAAGAGTTCTTAGCTAAATGGCTAAGAATCAAGCATAACCACTTTTTTCCATTTATTTGACAGTATTTATTGAATGCTTGTTCTGTGAAGGTATTGTCTGAGACACCAGGGGTACAGAAATCAGTAAAGCAGATGCAAATCCATGCCTTTATGGTAGTTCCATTTCATTTACATGGAGGTCTTTTTATAAAGATAGACTTTTTACCTTTTCTTTGTTCTTTTTTTTTTTTTTAAGATTTTATTTATTTATTCCTGAGAAATACAGAGAGAGACAGAGACATAGGCAGAGGGAGAAGCAGGCTCCCTGTGGGGAGCCCAATGTGGGACTTCATCCCTAGATGCTGAGATTAGGACCTGAGCCAAAGGCAGATGCTCAACCACTGAGCCACCTAGGTGCCCATCTTTTCTTTTCTTCTCTTTTCTTTTCCTTTTCTTTCTTTCTCTTTTCTTTTTCTTTTATTTATTTATTAGAGAGAGAGAAAGGAGGAGAGAGCACAAGCAAAGGGGAGGGACAGAGGAAAAGGGAGAAGCAGACCCCCAGCTGAGCAGGGAGTCTGACAACCTGGGGCTCTATCCCAGGACTGACTGAGTCACCAGGCGCCCCTAGACTTTTACCTTCTTAAATAGTATCCTAGACTTTCTACCTTTTGCTGATTCATATTCATCATTGTGATGATAATATGCTATGTTTTCCTTTTTTTTTTTTTTTTTAAAGATTTGTTTATTTATGATAGACATAGAGAGAGAGAGAGAGAGAGAGGCAGAGACACAGGGGGAGGGAGAAGCAGGCTCCATGCAGGGAGCCTGACGTGGGACTCGATCCCGGGACTCCAGGATCGCTCCCCGGGCCAAAGGCAGTCGCTAAACTGCTGAGCCATCCAGGGATCCCCTATGTTTTTCTATAATTGCAAATAAGCCTTGTATGGAGGTCTTACTATGGAGCTAGAACTGTGATGTTCATTCAGAAAGCTGACTTGTAGTCCTTGTTTCCCTAGTCAGTGGTTCTGGATGGGACCTCTCTGAGCATTGCTTTCCACTTCTAGAAATAGGTATAGTACCAAATGCTATGTCTGTTCCCTGAAGTTTGAGTCTTTGTGAAGACGAGTTAATGTATCATATGTGGCTGGGTGGTGGTCATCCTATAGCAAATAGAAGATAGTTTCATACTAAGTGGCCCTAGTTTGCTGTGCTCTTTGAGTGGCTTTATTATTTATTTTTGTGTGAAAGAATGGTAGTTGTTATTTGTTGATTGTGTTTTAGAAGGTACCATTTTGGAGATACATAGTGTTTAGAACAGATAACTTACATTCCTGTTACATTATCGAATCTTTTAGAAAATAAAAAATAATTCCAGGTAAGCTCTTGCTTTTTGGAAAGAATGATGTTGGGAAGAATTCATTCATCATTCAGCCTTTGAATGTTAGAAACAAAGCTTTGATGGGGTTAACAGGAAAAAGGAAGTTTGAACTAAATAGAAAAATGGTGTGTATCATCAAAAATAGTTTCTGAACAAATCTGGAATATGTTTGGAACTCTTTGAAATAGTCCTGATGTATATGATGAGTCCCAAGGATAAACTGGTTAGTAATTACTCCTTTTAGATTAAATATGTATATATGTGGGATGATCCTTCAAGTATATCAGATACAGAATCAAGGAACCCTCATTGAAGCCTTAATAATAATAGCTACTTTTCAGTGAGGGCCAGGTGGTGTGCTTTAGTTAGCACTTTTTAAAGTATGATCCTTTTTTTTTTTTTTTTTAATTTTTATTTATTTATGATAGTCACACACAGATAGAGAGAGAGAGGCAGAGACACAGGCAGAGGGAGAAGCAGGCTCCATGCACCGGGAGCCCGACGTGGGATTCGATCCCAGGTCTCCAGGATCACGCCCTGGGCCAAAGGCAGGCGCCAAACCGCTGCGCCACCCAGGGATCCCTTTTTTTTTTTTTTTAACTTTGTAAGTTTTTATGTGCATACCACATCTTCTTTATCCATTCATCAGTCAGTGGCCATTTGGGCTCTCTCCATAGTTTGGCTATTGTAGATAATGTTGCTATAAACACCAGAGTGCACGTATTCCTTCGAATCAGTATTTTTGTATCCTTTGGGTAAATACCTAGTAATGCAATTGCTGGGTCATAGGATAGTTCATTTCTAACTTTTTGAGGAACCTCCATATTGTTTTTTAGAGTGGCTGCATCAGTTTGCAATCCTACCAACATTGTAAGAGGGTTCCCCTTACCTTTTTTTTTTTTTTTTTAACTAGATGAAAAAACTGAGGCTTAGAGGACTTTAGGAAATCAGCCTATGACTCTAGTTTCTCAGCAGTAGACCTGGGTGTCAGAGCTGGGTCTTCATTATCTTTTTAGGTTCATCACATCCTTATAACTTTGTCCCACCTTTGCAGAAGTGAGAACTGAGACTCTCTCTAGGACCACAAATCCTGTGTGATCCCTTCATTTGGAGGCTAAGTCTCCTCACTCTAAGCCTATACCTTGCTTTATGATTGAATCCCTGACCCTTAGCTAATATTTTTTAGTAGTTCCTGAAGCTGTGAGTCCACCTTCCAGCCCTTATAGTCTCTCTGATTTTCTGGTATGTTACATGGTTCTGTGGCTCTTACAGGGCAGTGTAAAACCAGGGCCCGGAGTGACTTGAGAGGATTAACCTCATGTATAAAGTGAAATTCTAGAGAGAAGACTTGCTGTGTAGGGTAAAATTCTGTGAGAGTGACAACTTAACAGGGAACTTGTTTTCCTTATGAATGTCTTAATGTAAAAATCTTTTTGTAATATGACCTTTCAGGGACATTGTTATTTTTCTTCTCAGGTCATTGCTAGAATCGTGGATGGAAGCAGATTCAACGAGTTCAAAGCCTTATATGGAGACACTTTAGTTACAGGTATAAAGGAAAAGAGTTGAAAATAACATTTTTTTAAAAGATTTTATTTGTAAATAATCTCTATCCCCAATGTTGGGCTTGACCTCACAACCCTGCGATTAAGAGTCATATGTTCCACCGACTGAGCCAGCGAAGTACCCTGAACATTTTCTATGGCTTTGAGAATAGGTGATCTCTTGTCTCAAGGTATTGATGTACTTGGCGTGAGCTTTGTTATTTAGAGCAGCACAAGTGTGTGGGTCCTTATTCAGAAGGAGTTGTTTTGTGAAGGTTATGTGTAGCTCAATGGTTTCATAGATCGAGAGGGTTTATGATGATGACAGCTAGATGCTGTGGGATTGGACCTTGTCTGGGGCTTGGCATTCACTGTATAGAAAGCTTATTGGGGGGCCCTGGGTGGCTTAGTCGGTTAAGCATCCAACTCTTTTTTTTTTTTTTTAGCATCCAACTCTTGATTTTGGCTGAGGTCATGATCTCACGGTTGTGAGATGCAGCCCCACGTCAGGCTCTACTGGGCATAGAGCTTGCATAAGATTCTTTTCCTCCCTCTCTATCTGCCCCTCGCCCCACTTCTCTCTCCTCTTAAAAAGAAAAAACAAGATTCTTATCACAGTAAAATTAGTAGAAATAATTGTAGTTTTTTTTGTTTCTCTGGATAATTTGTAGTATTTTTGAAAATTTCAGCACTGTTTCCTTGGTTCTTTAGTCTTTAATTCTAGCAGATTTTATGTGATGTAAGCTTCCTAGAAGGATGTAAAGTGAGCTACACCTTCCCATAACCTCTATGTAGGTCTAACAGTGAATCGTGTAAACACTAGATTGAGACTATAGGACAGAAAACCAAATCTGAAAAAAACAAAACGTTTTTAAAAGTTTATAAAAAGTTCATTCATCTAAAGTGTTGAGTTTGTAGGCTTTTGAAGAAAGGTATTTGAAACTGATGCTAGGCCCATAATAATCTATCTTGGCCAAATGGCAAAATGAATTTTGTGAATCTTATTAGGTCTTATGAAAGCTAGAAAATGTAGTAAGTAACCTGGAGACAACATATCAGAGGAAAAAAAACCTACAAAAAATCCAAATTGCAAATATACATTGAGGCTTAAGGATAAATCACAGCACTTTCTCCTGGTCTGATTTATGAACAACAAAAGGCTTCACACTGGGAGTGGAATTTATGTTTTTGTATTTGAGGTGTTTAAGTGATTAAAAGCTTTTTGTTTGATACATAGTCAGGATTTGTGACCAAACAGTTCAGGATGTAACCCTCATCCTGCAGCAGTTGGAAACAAGTCAGAGCTGTTTCTGCTTCTTTCCCAAAGATGGGTGGGGCTGTCTCTGCTGTCTGTTTTTATGAATTTGCCCCAGACTTGCTGACAGACTTGTGGTACCTTTGTCCCCTAGAGTACTTAAGGATATACGTAGCGCCTGTGCCCCTCCTTGACTGTGCTGGAGTTCAGATAAGATCAGAGAAAGGGAAGAGGCGTGAGGTGGAGAAGAGGGGCGCAGGGGGTGGTGAGAGGAGCATGTATTGGCAGGGAGGGAGAAGAATGGATTTTCTGAGGATCAGGTATGTCTGGCAGCTGTAAAGTTTCCTCCTGCCTCTGCACTTACCTCACATAGGCCCTAGTAGTTTCTTGGACATTCTGCTTTCCATTTTGGCCCGAAGGAGTTTGGTGAAGGTACTTCCTCCGTGTCCCTGATATAGTGGGGCATGTTTCCTCCTTAGCAGGCCCTGTGCCTGGAGATCCTAGTCCAGGCTGAGGTTAAAAGTCTAGACAGCTCACAGGGCAGTAACACTTTAGGGGCAGTTACCACACTGCCAGGACAGGTGCAAGATTCCTCACTTTTTTTTTTTAATGGATTTTTTTTTTTTTTTAATTTATGATAGGCCCACAGTGAGAGAGAGAGAGGCAGAGACACAGGCAGAGGGAGAAGCAGGCTCCATGCACCGGGAGCCTGACGTGGGATTCGATCCCGGATCTCCAGGATCGCGCCCTGGGCCAAAGGCAGGCGCTAAACCGCTGCGCCACCCAGGAATCCCTCCTCACTGTTTTTGTGGGATGAGGGAAGTCAGAGTGGATGGCTAGACCTTGGGGGATCGTCACCCCTCTGTGTTGCCTCCGTGAGTGGCATTGCTGTTTAAGATGGACAGCGTTGGCTTTTGGCTGGGATTTTAGGACAGAAAGACCAAGAAAACCAAGACAAGGCCAGAATAAAGAAAGAAAACACATTTTTAATGACTCAGTGTTTCTGGTGCATCAGTAGATTGACATTCTCTCTTGTCCATTAATTTTTCTTCAACAATTTTTTGAGCACCTGCTTTGTGTCACGTATCACACATGTGTCAGTGGCGGCCTGGACCTCCTGAGCTTGAAGACAGAGCCCGGTTCTGGGCCCTTTGGTTGCGTGCCTTCTTGGACCTTGGCTTCCAAGTATTTGACACCTACCTAGAGTCCTAAAGAGGCTTGTTGAAATTCAGGATCTCTCTAGCCACAGTGTTCAGGTTCACAAAACCTCCTGAAATCGCCTCGAGTGTCTCCCTCACATACTGACTACTGGTTCCCTTCCCCCCCCCCTTTTTTTTAGATTTTTGTTTATTTATTCATGAGAGACAGAGAGAGGGAAAAGGAGACTCCTTGCAGGGAGCCCGATGTGGGACTCGAACCCAGATCCCAGGATCGCACCCTAAGCTAAAGGCAGACACTCAACCACTGAGCCCCCAGGCGTCCCCAGTTCCCTTCCTTTCCTTCTCCCTTACTCCGTGTGTCTGTGCGAATGGGCAGCGGGTGTTTGCAGCAGCGATGGGACTGGGAGTGACATTCATTCTTCTAAGCTTAGCCATTTTTTTACTTGAAACTCATGACCCTCTGGGCTTGACTGTGTTCCTGCCTTTTTTTTTTTTTTTTTAAAGATTTTATTTATTTATTCGTAGACACAGAGAGAGAGAGGCAGAGACACAGGCAGAGGGAGAAGCAGGCTCTCCATGCAGGGAACCTGATGTGGGACTCGATCCCCGGTCTCCAGGATCACACCCTAGGCTGCAGGCGGCGCCAAACCGCTGCACCACTGGGGCTGCCCTGTGTTCCTGTTTTTAAAAGCAAGTCTGCCTTTGCTGGCTTTATCCCCTTTACCACAAGTGTGTGTCATCGCCTCAGCCATTTTCAAGCAAGCCACTTACCTGAAACTGGTGGAGAGCTCTGAATGTGGGCCTTGAAGGGCCCTCCGTCTGGGATCCATTGCATTCCAGAATAGCCTCCGTCTGGGACTGAGTGGACATACGTTCCATGAATGGGCGACACCCTAATCCCATCATCTAACCAAACCAGCCAGTCAGACAAGTGACAGCCTTACCTGTGACACATCCAAGGAAGCAAAAAACCTAGACTCCAGGGCCTTAGAAATAAGAAACTGTGACAGGAGCTGTTCTGTACCCTAGATATGATCTCTACATTTTAAACTTTGATTTGAAATTACGGAAGCATAACCATGTCTGTCAGCTGTGTATTAAAAGCTCTCAGAAAAAATAAATATTTTTTCAATTTTCTTTTGAGGATTTGCTAGAATATTTGGATACCCCATAGGTATCATCGGAAATAATGGAGTTCTCTTTTCTGAATCGGCAAAAAAGGCAAGTACTGTTAATGTTAAACGTGTTGCAAGATTTTCTGTTTTAATTGAAACATAATTAACTTTTGAAGGTCAAGTAATGAATGAAAGTTTATGGCCTAAAAGCTTTAAAACTTTTAACCAAATGCCTTAGTAGGCTGAACACTGTGTGAACGTGCATGTGGACGTGTGTGTGTTAGTGTTTGAAATAGTTCTTACAGACATTTATATTAACCTGTCTTATCTAAAGCACTATTTAAAAAATCAAATGTCTTAGGAAAGTTCTTATGAGATCCTTGAATTACAAGCGCTGCGGATGACACGCACACATCCTTAGGCTCTGAGAATACTGTGGAGATTTGAAGTGGAAAACTAAAGAATTGCCTCGTAGCTCCCACAGATGAGCAGTTCTTCTCTTAGGTCTTTGGGTTTTAGTTGCAACCTGTTCAGAACACTAGCGATTGACCTTGTTCCTACAGCTGTGTGCCAGTGATCATACAGGTGACTGCAAAACAAGCGCAGTACACCAGGGTCACATGTGCCACTGACGGTGGGTCTGCGTGGTCGTATTGCTACTAGCCAAGCACAGGGGACTCTGTTATTGTTGACCCAAGTATGGTGTTTGCAGGGTGCATGCTTGGATGCAGGTTTGTTAACTCCTTTAAAAAGATGATCTCATGTGCTTACAGGGGGCTCACTTCATCCAGGTATGCTGCCAAAGGAATATTCCTCTGCTGTTCCTTCAAAACATCACTGGTAAGACAATAGCTTAATCAGTTTTGTTGCGTTATCCCAGAGCTGCACTGTGCATGCGGTATGACTCCGGTATTGGACCGTGTAGACCCAGGATGGTTCTGTCATAACAAAAAGGTCTATTGGATACTTTTCATAGAGTCTCTTTAAGGGTTAACACTTCATGAATCAAATATATGAGAAGTTTATCCGTATTTGGATAAAGCAGTTTCCGAGTTCCGCGTCATACAGTCTGGTGGCCTCCCTTCACCCCTCCACACGCATACCTGTCCCTCCAGCAGCAGCAGTAGCAGCAGCAGCAGCAGGGCTCTGTTCTCCGCCAGGAACGTTCTCTGATCTCACTGCCAGAAAGTGTTTTCTGACCCAGCTCTTTCCTAGCATTTTTTTTCCCAAAAGGATTTCAAGCACATGCTGTGGCTCCCCCTTTCCCTCATTGTTTTGTGTAGTTAATTCTGCCCGAGGTGACATATTATAAAAGGTCTACGCCCATCCTGAACAACAGTCTGGGGATTTGAGTTTGGCCTCCAGAGAATGGTATGATCAGTATCACCTCTCTGGATTTCATGTTTCACACATGATCTTAATGGGGTGCATGAAACGATCTTGAAGGTTTCTTATGGTTGTAGATTTCTTTTTCCCCAGAATTCTCTTGTTCTACTATTTGTATTGTATGTTGCAGTTAGATAATTGGTTAGCTGACCCCCCCCCCCATCTTCTAAGTGATTCATAGTTATCTCAGGCTCAAAGGAAGGAGGGCTCTTAATTACTTGTTAGAATCAGGGAAGCCTTCACCAAAAAAAAAAAAAAACAACAACAAAAAAGAGTGGCTCATAGCAGTTAGCAGGGCTTTAAACCGTCTGGTGCTGCTCTTAAGTTTATGCTACTTGGTTAGATGAGTTTTGAGAGGCGTCATATCCAGACAGCAGCCTGAGGGGGCCTTAGGTGCCAAACCTTATTAAAGGGCAGATAAAAAGGATTCTGAGGCTTCACTAGTCCAGGAGCCTCGTTTCTAATAATGGTTCATGGTTTATTAACCAACAGTAAATTAATTATCTTCTTGGAAGATACACCTACCTTGTGGTTTTTCGGTTTTTCAGTTCGATGGGGGCAGAGAACAGAGGTTGAGTTTGATTCTGCAACCTTGCATTTGAGAGACTTGTGTGACGTTCACGGAACTATGTATGCAGAGGGCAGTTGAATAAATCTTGAGCGCAGAAAATGTGTGTCAGCTGCAAGGTGAAAATGTAGGCGACCTCAGAATGTGTAGATGTTACTTAAAGCTGTGGGAAGAGATAAGAACACCCCGAGAGGAGAGAAGAGGGCTCAGCGACAGTGTTTGAGTAACTCTGCTTCCTTCCAGAGATGGGAGTAGAGGAAGGGAGCTCAATTGTGGTGTTTTTAACACTGGGAAGGGTTGGAGAAAGACAAGGGAGGTGGCACCGTCTTCTTGGAGGCAAAATCCTCCGCAGGGAACAGAGAGGCTGTGGGCTGCCGGGTGAGGGATGAGAGCTTGAAGATAGCTGGTGTTTAAGGTGGCTTTCTGTTGTTTTTTTTTTTTTTTTTTAAATTCAATTTGCCGACATGTAGTATAACATCCAGTGCTCATCCCATCAAGTGCCCTCCTCAGTGGAATGTTTCAGGGAGTCAAGACAAGGCGGAAAGAGAAGCTGTGAGCTCTAGTGAGAGCCCTGCTCAGAGGGGCTGCAGGGAAGCACGTCGGGCCCGGCGAGGGCGAGGGCTGTCCCGTCAGTATGGTGGTTTCCGCAGCTTGTACAGGTGTCCCATAACGAGTGAGTCTGACGGGGGTATTGCGAGGGGAGGAGGAACGTGCCCAAGACCCAGAAGGCCCAATGCGGCCAAAGAGCAGCTTCAGCGGAGTCGGGAGCTTGAGGAAGTAGAGGAACCTTGTCATTGTGAAAAATTCTTGTACCTGGTGGTGGAGCCCCTGGCAGAGGCTCTTAGTGTCTCTGAAACATTGAAGTTTTAAGGCAGCACTCCAGAAGGAGCAGTGTCTGTACTGAAGCAGGCCCGTGAGCACCAGGCCTCAGAGCAGGGCTTGCCGCGGGCCTTGGTCTTCGGCTTGCCGTGTCACATTCTTTGATCACCAAGCCCCTGTGCTGAGACAATTTGTTGAGGATAAGTCTCTTTTCCTTTTGTCTCTCTTAGGATTTATGGTTGGTAGAGACTATGAAGCTGAAGGAATTGCCAAGGATGGTGCCAAGATGGTGGCCGCTGTGGCCTGTGCCAACGTGCCCAAGATAACTGTCATCATTGGAGGGTCTTATGGGGCTGGAAACTACGGGATGTGTGGCAGAGCATATAGGTTGGTGGTTGTCATGGTCTTCTCTGAAAGAATGAATCACACCTCAAGCATAAGTATAAATGGTCAGTTTGTTACCAGTTTATTTGAAACACAGAATGACATTCCCAGATCTTGATCGGTTATACAATAATTGGTATCATATGGAGGGGTGAGATGAAATTTTCAGGCTAAATGTGCTACTTGGAAGAAATCCACAACAGGAATCAGGAAATATTTTGAAATGGCTGCTAATGACAATACTACATATCGTAACTCGTGTGATGCAGCTGAAGTCTTGCTTTGTGGCGGGTGTGTAGTAGACATAAGTATATATATTGGAAAAGAAGGAAGGCTGGAAATCAATGAGCCAGGCAGCCAGCTCAGGAAGTTCAAAGAACAGCATGTTAAATGCAAGAAAAATAGAAAACAAGATGTTATTAAGATAGAACAATCAGGCCCAGAGTTGTCGTGTTTATAAAGATTAACAAATTTGGCAATCTCTCAGTAAAACTAAAAAAATAAAACAGAAAGGCTTTATTTATTTATTCTTTTTATCAGAAATGGAAAACAGGACATGACTGCAGATAACAAGGGGATAATTTGAATGTCTTTATGCTCAGTAAATTGAGATAAAATGAGAAAATGAAATTTATCAAAGCAGACAGCGCAATCACCTAGAGAATGTAGAAATCCCACTACATTGAGGCCACACCTCTGGAGATGAGCCTGGGGTGGGTTCCAGGCTTGGGTGTGTTTTTTTGTTTTTTGATCCCCTTGTAATGTCCAGCTAGATAAAAGAACCACTCATTTAGAAGTAAACACAAGCCTGTGCGAACCTCCATGAATTAATCTGATAGTTTTTTCTTCTGTCCCCCCACAGCCCAAGATTCCTCTACCTGTGGCCAAACGCTCGCATCTCAGTGATGGGAGGAGAGCAGGCGGCCAGTGTGTTGGCCACAGTAGCAGAGAACCAAAGAGCACTCAAAGGGAAACAGGTAAATGCCATTTCTCCTTCTTGTCTGGGTTTGGCCCTTAGCACCGAGGGCTTTCGCGGCCGGGGGCACATGCCCGGAACCCCCCGTGTTCAGGGGTGAGGGTCTCACGCCGGGGCCTGGCTTCCTTTAGAAGATGCTGACCTTGAGCAGTGTGACTTACATATGCTCTGTCTCTCTTCGCAGAGCCACCGTCTTTGAGGTCCCTTCATGTAATTTTTTCAGAATTTCCAAGAAAACACTTGAGAAACCCTGCCTGTGAGCACCCGAGGCATAGAGACGTTTGACTCTGAGTCGTTTGCAGTTAGTGAGACTTAAATAAATGTGACTTACACCTTTGATTTTATGACTGAGAGGAGTGGGACTTTGTTGTTTCAGTGTCTCCCTCACAGTGTGTTTGTGTGGGAGGGCTCAGTCCTCCAAGTGAGAAATGAGTGATGTTATCCTGTGCATATGATGAATGAAGGATCGCGGAGAGGTCACTGGCAGCTTGATGACAGGCAGGTCAGCAAGCGGCTTTTAGTTTCACTGTGTGTTAATGGTAGGCTCTTTAAGGGATTATTTTTTAGGTCTCGTCAGCAACATCAAACAAAAGGTACTGAGCACTCCACAGGGCCCGGCGTGCTCCCAATCACCCTAGAAAATTGACATGACTCAGAGAAAATGTGGTTCCTGCCCCCGTGAGGAGCTGACATCCTGGGGGCTGACACATTACAGTCTAGGGGTTGAGTGAACAACAAGAAAATTTATTAAGGCAAATTCTTCACTGCAAGTTTTCAAAGGGGATTCTTTTGTTTGTGTCTCAGAGATCCTTCTGCAGTTCCGAGTTCATTAGTTTTGTTTCTGAGAGAGCGCGTGTGTGCGTGAGTGCAGTGGGGGATGGGGAGGAGTGGTGGCCGGGCAGAGCCGAAGAGAATCCCAGTGCGGGGCTCAGTCCCATGGTCCTGAGATTGTGGCCTGAGCTGAAATCAAGAGTTGGAGGCTTAACCTACGGAATCACCCAGGTGCCTCTTCATTAATTTTTATGAGTTATAACTTAAAAACTATCTTCTGCAAGTATCGCACGTTCCGGTGGTTGGTGCGTGTTTCTGGAATGGTTTAGGTGTGCTGTTTTACCGTAACAGGGCATAGCGTGGACAGGGCTTTTCCTTCTAAGGCTGTCATTCCTCCCTTGAGGGATCCTCCAGTCAACTGTCCAGTTTGCAGAGTGGGGATAAAAGAAGGACAGGGCAGGGCTCTGCCTCTCTCAACGCATCCCACCCGTGCCCCACTTCCTCAGTTGTCTTCTCCAAGCGGCAGGAACTCTGCAGGCTTCACCCGAGGTTTCATACTCACTTCAGTACCGACTAGTATCCAAGCAAAACGAAAGGTTTCCGTGTGTGCGTGTGTTAGGGCTCGTGGGGGGTACGAAATGCTCCCGGATACATGTATCTCTAAGGATTTCATTTAGAGAGAGAGCATGTTAGCGTGAGTGGTGGGAGGGCAGAGGGACAAAGAGTCTCAAGCAGACCTGTGCTGAGCGCAGAGCCTGATGTGGGCTCCATCTCATGACCCTGAGATCCTGACCTGAGCCCAAATCAAGAGTTGGGCACTTAAGGGACTGAGCCACCCAGGTGCCTCTCTACCTGTTATTTTAAACCATATAGCCCAGTGCACTAGTCTCTCACTAACAAGTTCTTTGATTGCTTTGACAGACCAATATATAAATCGTTCTATTTTTATGTATGAAAGGAAAGTACAGGACTTTAGTGGTTCTCTCTCCAAATTCTTGACATATTAATGATATTAAACTATGAAGGTACATGAAAGAAGGTTGGATTTATTGAAATAACTCATTTGTTTTTGGTGTGAAATACTTTTTTATGTTGAAAATACTTTTTAGGGGGATGCCTGGGTGGCTCAGCAGTTGAGCATCTGCCTTCGGCCCAGGGTGTGATCCTGGAGACCCGTGATCGAGTCCTGCATCCCTCTGCCTGTGTCTCTGCCTCTCTCTCTCTGTGTATCTCTCATGAATAGATAAATAAAATCTAAAAAAAAAAAAAGAGAGAGAAATAGAATATATTTCAGGGTTTCAAAATTAGTTTGCATAAAGATTTTTACATCTGAATTAATTATCACTTGTTTCTGGCAATACTGGTGAGCAAGCCACTAAATTTTTAGTTAGGGAGAAATACCTCTCATCTATTTGGGTTTATTCAAGTTGTGGTTGATGTTTTACCCTTTAGGCCTTAAAATTCTTTGAATTTGGCTATTTTGAATGAAAATTCCCTACTTGGCCACCTTCAAAAGGAAGTGCTACATGTAAGGTCCCCCTTTCACTATGCTGTATAATTCACATCCATTGCTGGAGCCTGCTAGAACACAATACCCGTGGTTTTGAGTCTTACCCTAAAACGCCTCAGGCTGTTGTGTCTGGTAAGGGGGATGTCGCCCCAGACTCTCAAGTCTCAGGTAAGGGCCTGAGTGTTCGGGCATCTCTTATACTCCACATCTGTCACTGTGCAGATGTTGGTTGTGACATGATTACTCATGAAATGCTTGGCGCTTTTTTCTTGAGGTTCTCCTGAGTGGGTCTGTTGTTTTATTACAGTGGATTTACTTATGGCTTATGGTCCTTTTTTTTTTTTTTCTTCAGTTGTCCAGTGCTGATGAAGCAGCTTTAAAAGAGCCCATCATTAAGAAGTTTGAAGAAGAAGGAAACCCTTACTATTCCAGTGCAAGGTGGGGCCCAGGGCTGGGGTTCAGGGCAGCAGCCTTACACAGATCTGGGCAGTTGGGCTGGTCCAGCCTTCATGGGAACCAGACAGGAACGTTGGGACACATTTAATTTTGTACTGTGACCACTATCATGGGACTGTCTGCTGAGATACCACCCCTTCTCCTGGGCTGGGCTGGGGATCCACCATCATTGGTCTGATTCTGCAGTCTCCCCACCCATCTTCCTCATCCCACTTGTAGGTGAGGTCCCTGGACCCACAGAGGCTGAAACCTTTAATTCATTCTTCTATAATTTTTGCTTAAACACGTGGATTCCCATCATACCACCCCCTTTGATTACTTCGTGTTTACCCCATTTTGAATGTGAGAATGGTTGGACACTTGTTGGCGCTTGCTGACAAGGGTGTGTGTGTAAAGGGTGTGTGTGTATTCAGAAGGTGATTACTCACGGCCAGGGTCTGTGTGTCAACACCAAGTAATCCCTTCACATGCTGTTGTGGCTCTTGGTTCTGTTTGTTTCTTGCACGGCTCACCGAGGTAATCAGTGATCGTGGCCTGCCCGGGCTGGAGACTCGCTGGCGTGTGTGCACTCAGACTTCTGTTTTCAGCAACGTTCATGTTCTTCATTCTGAGGCATAATCTCAGCTTCCTATCTTCCTTTTATCCCCTGGGCAGGTGGAATAAAGCATATAACTATTTGTGTCTTTTAAAATTGGGTTATGCGGTGATTTATGTCATTTACTGGTAAACCAAACTGGAAAGAGAAAAAAGAAATTAAAATTTATTTGAGTCATCTGAACACAACGTCTGTGGCAGGCGCTGCTCCTCGCGCTGGGGGCACAAG
Source organism: Canis aureus (assembly GCF_053574225.1). NCBI lineage: Eukaryota > Metazoa > Chordata > Mammalia > Carnivora > Canidae > Canis > Canis aureus. Next base: position 55,592,820 of record NC_135615.1, read on the forward strand.
GGCTGAACATACTTATTCTCAAGAGTATAATCAGTTTCAGATTCAAAATAACACCATTTGACATCTTCAGAAAGCCCATTTCTCTTCCTATTAATATGAATTTTTGCCAGCAAATTTATGGGTATATTTTGTTGTTGTAGGTCATTGATTCATTTAATTAAGATCAAAGTATTTTATAGTCTTTGGGACATTAAACACATTCTTTTTACCATCACTTAAATAGACTTCTGTAGTAGCCAGTAAAAGCAAAGAAGATATGGAAAAACCCCCAAAAAGGTATAAGAGAAAATAATAAATTGTAAGCTCGCCTATAGTTTTTTGTTTCTGCAGAAGATTTTGAGTAAAATTCACAAGGACAGTTGAAATATTAAACTTTGAAAAATAGTGCATCTTTTTTTTCAACCCAGGCTACGTCATCTTTTGAGAAAGACTGAATCCCTTATTATTTTCATACTTGCGTTAGTATTATTTTAATGGACTGTATTCAAGGCAGAAGAGCAAATGGCCTGGGTAGATTTATCTTTGGAGACAAATATCAGACACTAAGGTTTTCCTCTATAACCCAAAGATGATGAACCCTTCTGTGGAAACCCTTGGCGGCACGGGGACAACAATTTTCTTTCAAAATGAAAGGATTTTCAAGCCAGTTTATGACACCTTTGTTGGGTTGAATAAATCTTAGCTTCTCAATAAAATTCTGGTCTGCTTGGGCTCTGCTGACCAGAGGGTTGGAACCATCTTTTCAGAGAGCTCGTCTGTGATGAGCTACTGTGACCTGGGTTTCTCTCCATCCTTCATGTACATGCCTGGTTTCTTCTGCTAACTTCTTTTTATGATCAGAACTTTTTCAGGCATTTGATCAGGTCCTTTTACCCCTCTTACCTGGAGTGGTCTTTTTAACGACCACCCCGAAGCAGCCCCGGCATCACTGTGCCTGCTGTATTATTCTGCTGTAGGCTTCAGAAGGGAGTGTCATCAATCGACCTGGTCATGCATGGCAACCATGGCCTTTCCTTATGGGCTGTTGATACTTCAGGGTCCCTATTATGAATGTTTTATGAGCAAAGATTTGATTCATGGCCTGTCGATGTAAGTATGGTTTAATAATTGATGCTATTGTCCAGATACCGAAGACAGTTTGTTTAAAGAAAGCCAAACTGCCACCTACTTAATGACCTTTAAAAAACAGTATTTCTCATTCATGTTTCTTTATAAAATTGAGGTTGTCAGTGAAAAGCAAACACATTCCTACCTCAGAGTTTCTTTTGTAAGCAACTTCAAGCGACAACTTGTTTTCCTCTTGTAGCAAAAAATAAAGAACATATACAGAAGGTCATTTATTAAGAAAATGTAGTGGAGTCTATTCAGTAATTTTCATAGTTTCTTAAAAGTTTGGGAGTTTGGGGAAGATACACCTTTCCCAATAGAGACTTTGGTTTAAAGTTATTACCTGGGTTCATGTGCCTCTCCGTGTTACTACCAGGAACACGGCAACTTGTACCCGGGTATGGACAGAAGAGGCACAGCAGGCATTTTCCTGGAATAAGTAAAAAAAATTTTTTTTTTTATAAAAATGTTTTAAAATCAAGGATTATTTTGAGGTTCCTTGAAGCAGTTCCCAAAGTCAGAAGCTCACCCTGATGTGCTGGGAGGGCCTGGGATGAAAGTCCTGTCATTTTCCTTTCTCTCTCCTCCTCGTCTGAGTGTGGCCTCAGTCGTGAGAATGTAGCACACCAAAGTAGGTCCCTATGGTACCTGAGGAATAACCTCCGCAGCTCTGGGCATAAATTGTGCAAATGGTAATTTGGTGATAAATTCCTAATGACTTGTGTTTTGTTCTTTTTATCAGGCTATGGGATGATGGGATTATTGATCCAGTGGACACCAGACTGGTCCTAGGTCTCAGTCTTAGTGCAGCCCTCAACGCACCGATCCAGAAGACTGACTTTGGCATCTTCAGGATGTAACTGGAACATACGGCGTCTTCCACTGGACATGTACCAAAAATTAATAGACTTAGTAGCCTTAAAATTTTAGACTTCTCCAACATGTGGCTATAAGAGTAAAATTGCTTTCTTAACACAGTACATTGTATTTTTCTACCTTAAAAAAAATCAGTGAAGATATTTATTTGATGAACTTCAATTCCTTGTCAATTTTCCCAGAGAAATTTTTCTATGGTTCACCTTTGCCCCCCATAAAATGAAGAGAATGATTTACAGTTACCCTTCCTCACCCACACATAGTGGGGAAAGTTCTGTAACCTATAAATTGCAGATATGATGGAGATTATTCACCGAAAGTTGCTTTTCCACTGAAATGAATGTTTTGCTGATTGTGCACGATGCGATTTTAACACAGTTTTTAAAAGCATCTGTTACTTTGCCTTTCAGCCATCATCCCACTCCTTCCCGTAACAGTCAGATTTGTTGCTGTCTGCGCTCGGGGTCCTGTTTGCTCCCTTCTCTCTTCATCCTCCTCCTCCTCCTCGGTTTCTACTGCCAACAGCTGCCTCCCAAGGCTGACCTCCACGTTGCTGAAACCAGTGGGTTCTTTCATGGTTTTATTGGACTGAACTCTCTGCGCCATTAAGAGCGGTGGAATGCTTCCCCCTAGCAGCGCTCTCCTTAGCGTCCGGACCGTAACTCTAGGTTTTCTACCAACCTCTTAGGCCTTTATTGTTCCATCTCCTTTGCCAGGCCCTGTTCCTCTACCGATTTCTCTTACACTCCCTTTACCATTTATCCTGATTTTTCACTAGTAAAAGATGAACAAATTCTTTAAAAAGTACAAAAATAACAGGGAAGTATCTCCTCATCCTTTTTTTTTAATTGTGATAAAATGTATGTATCATAAAATACAGCGTTTTCACCCTCTTAGGTGTTCTGTGGCCTGAAAACATTCACACGGTTATGCTACCATCGTCCGCATCCATCTCCACAACTTTTCAACATTCCGAGCTGAACGTCTGTTTTTGGTAACTCCCCGTTCCCTCTCCCCCAACCCCCGGCACTTTGCTCATTCTTAAATATATGTGTTTCTCATGGTTTGGTTTATTCTCGCTGGGTTGGTCTAGCCCTTTCTGGCTTTGGTTGCCGCCTGAATGCACCTGATTCCTGCCTCAACACATCTCCCTGAGCTCCAGACCTGTATGTCCCCTCCTGGTTTTCTGCACAATGATGGTCTTACAGGAGCCTCAGATTCAATCATCAGGGTCTGTTGATTTTGCCTCCTGTCTCTTGAATTCCCCATCACTTTTGTTCTCTGCCGCGGTGGGCTTTAGAAGCGGTCTGTGTCCAGTCGTAGCTTGCACTGCCTCTCCGTCGTGGGGAGAGTAGCTGGCCATGCTAGTCTCATTCCAAGTGCATGTCTGGTCAGGCTGTCCCCTTGCTTCAATGTCTCACTGGCTCCCGGTGGAAATGCGAGACCCTCCATGGTCTCCAGGATTGTGGCCATCATGTCCCTTCGTCTGTCTCATCTCTTTGACTCTTCCTCACCCTTGGTGCTCCAGCTGCTCTGGACTTCTCATTCCCTGAACCTACAGAGTCCTCCCCCCCCCCCCCCCCCCCCCCAAGGATCCGTCTGCCTGCACCATTCTACTTCCCCTTAAACATTTACCATTTTGTCCATGACTTCCCCGGGCTGGGTCAGACAGTATGTGCTCTTGTAAAACACCAGCCACTCTCTCTGTCTTTCGTATTTATGAGAAACACAAACATTTCTTTAATATTGCCCTCCTGTTAGGATGTAAGCTCTCTGAGAGCAAGGATCTCCTGCTTCGCCTGCCCCTCCAGTCCCTAGCACTTGTAGGTGCTTACATGATATGGTGAATGAATGAGAAATCCATACTTTAATGGATGTCATCAGACCACATTAAAATTGTGTGATTATATGATCTGATGCAACTATCAGGTGCTTTCCTAATAAAATATTTCAAACATTGTGTGTGATGTTCCATTTAGGCAGCATTTGTGTATCAGAAGTCAGTTTAGGTTTTTTGAGATGTGCCCAGATAAGTGTTCACAGTTCAGGGGCAGGCCACATTTTCAGAAGGATATCGGAGGAGGTCCCCGAGAAGACCTGACTAGAGGACCTGACTGCTTCTTCACTCGCTAAAGGGAACAGTGCAGTGGGCGGCTCCACGCCCCTCCCCTTTCCTTGGAAAGCTCGTTCTGTAGAGGAAGCCATTTCAAGAGCGTAGCCTTGGGAGAGAGTAAGGCGACGTGGAGACCATCTGAACACAGTTGAGGCCTCTTTTTTTTTTTTTATTTTATTTTTAATTTTTATTTATTTATGATAGTCACAGAGAGAGAGAGAGAGGCAGAGACACAGGCAGAGGGAGAAGCAGGCTCCATGCACCGGGAGCCCGATGTGGGATTCGATCCCGGGTCTCCAGGATCGCGCCCTGGGCCAAAGGCAGGCGCCAAACCGCTGCGCCACCCAGGGATCCCAGTTGAGGCCTCTTTATAAAGAAGATTGGCCTGTGCGTGTGCGCAGAGGTGATCTCCTGTTGCTCAAGAGCGCTCTCCTCGCTCACCACTGTGGCATGGCCTGCTTCGCTCTCCCCTGGCCTCCCTGTTCTGGGGCCAGTTTTTGAATCAACAGAGTGATGTCGTGGGATGCCTGGGTGGCTCAGCGGTTTAGCGCCGCCTTCAGCCCAGGGCGTGATCCTGGGGTCCCCGGATCGAGTCCCACATCAGGCTCCCTGCATGGAGCATGCTTCTCCCTCTGCCTGTGTCCCTGCCTTTCGTGAATAAATAAATAAAATCTTTAAAAAAAAAAACGTGACGTATTTTAAAATAGGAAATTATACTAGAGTTGCAGTTAAAATTTATGTCCTTGTCAGAAAACGAAAATTTTCAAAAATCCGGAGTAGGCAATATTTATTGGTTATGAATCATCAACAAGTCAGAGATTGATGGATTTTTTTGGAATGTTTTTACCTGTCTAAAAATAGTTTCCTCTAAAAAGATTACAGTCCTCACCAATACCACAGCTAAAATAGTTAAATTATGTTAAATAGCTTATCCATATCCAAGAAAAAAAACTGTTCACTGAAATAGGCAGCATTTCTTGTCTCCTCCCTTGAAACTTTATCGAGACACAACTGACATCACAGGTAAGGAGAAGGTGTGCAGTTGTGATGATTCATATTTTGTGAAATGGTTACTACAGTGTGGGTTACTTAACACGTTCACGTCCCGGAACTTTGTGTGTGTATAGGGAGAGTATTTTTGTTTTCCTACATTTCAGTTTTTATAAATGAGAATTGCAGTCGGGATAATAGGAGTAACTTAGAATTTTAAGTAGTATGCAACTAGTTAATTTAAATGAGCCACTGTAGCTACGTACAGAATCAGAGACAAAACTGCTTGTATTTTTCAGTTTTCAAGAAAAAATTTCAATTTAGAATGTGTTGAAATGTGTTTTTTTTTACACTATCAGAATGCGTTGTTGCATGGTGCTGAATGTGCAAGTAAAAAAATTACCATTTGCCAAATGTGCATGTTTATGTGTAAGGCACAACTAGAAAGGCTAGATATTAGCTTTAGAGGGGTAGTTAGGTTTTTTAATGATTTCGTAAGACTTTTCTGGGGGGAGAGGTCACGTAGACCTTGTTAGCTCTGAAATGTGCTCGGTATCCTGGAATGATGATTGCTGATTTTTCTGACCAAAACCAGTTCTTGCAAATCTTAATTACTGGTTCTGAAATTCAGTATTTGGAAAAACAGCTAGAGAATGGTCTCTGGTTATTTACAACATTTCTTCACAAATGTTAGAAATTAATGATCAGCATCCAATAGTGACAGGTTTTTATTGTCAACAGCATCTAATAATGACAGGTTTTTGTTGTTTTGACAAAAAGTACCGCCAACTACTTGAAAAAACATTTTTTAAATACAAAGTGCCTCAAATTTGCTTGTATATAGAATTGGAATGCTGAGGATAAAGTTGCTCTTGGAGCTAAATGGAATTTCTATCCACCTTTGACCTTTCTAGGCAAAGGTGAGGTTTGTAATCCAGGTGAGGTTTGTAATCAAGTGTTAATTGTAAGACGTGAACTGGCCGTTTGGGCTAATTTCAAGAGGTTTCTATAGGAAATGTATCCTACATTTTCCAATAGCTTCATCGTACTGCTATGTTTTAAGGTAATTAAAAATAACGTTTGTTTTGGAATTCGTTATGATTTAAAATCCAGCATTTTTTTTTTTTTTTAGAAAACTTAGAGACAGTTAAGAAAGTGAAAATTCTCCATAATTTAACCACCCAGAGATAGCCGCTACTATTACTAATTTCATGGATAGACTGTACTATTATTTTTTTCAATCCTTGGGGATTTTTTTTCCACAAAAAAAATGTTATCTTCGTTTTCACAGAATGTAATGTAAATATATTGACATGTTTCCATGTCATGTGCCACTTCATCTACAGTTGTGATGTTGCATGATACTACGGTGTAAGGACGTCCTGTTTGATTTAACCTCTTCCGCGTTGTTGGGTGCTTACGTTGTTTCTGGGTTCTCACTGTGATGGGTAATGCTGCACTAAGTACCCTGTGGGGTCTTTACATAACTGATAATTCATATAAATTCTTAGGCCTGAGATTGTTGGATCAAAGTGTGTGTAGACTTTTAAGACCTATTGCTGGATTCTGTTCTACAAAAATATATTTGTGGTACACGTACTGCTGAATGTCATGATGACGCTGGTGCTTTCAGATGCTGCAGTAACTTCCAGTAGAATTTAACTTTTTAGGAAACTAGCATTATCGTTAAGTTTTAAAAGTTGTGCCTAGGTAACAAGGTCACTTTAGCAACAAGCCGCGAAGACTCCGCATAAACGTGTGGATGGCGTCACAGTTGTGGAAGGACTGGGCAAAGACAGGGAGGAGGCCAGCTGAGTGCTAGTTCTGCTACCAGAAAGTTCTGTGACCTTGAGGACGATGGGCGGGGACCAAATTCAGCCCCTCTGACCTAGCATTTGTTTCCTTACATCCCTCCAGTTACTCAAGTTTTCTCTCCACCTCCCCAGACCCCCCTTTATTGCTGCTACTTACAGAGGCGAGTGGGCTGAGGGGTGAGCACTGGAGGCAGGGCAAGGCCCTGGAAGGTGGGGATTTAACAGAACTTGAAGAGAAAACATGACCAGACCTGTTAGAAGTAAGCTGGGGAAAAAACAGGGTGTGCTAAGAACAATTATTATTATTAAAGCTTTTGTTTTAGAGAGAGAGCGCGCACTCTGTCCAGGACCCCGGGATCACGACCAGAGGCAGACACTTAGCCCACTGAGCCGCACAGGTGCCCTGTTCCTACGCAGCAGCTGGCCTGGTGACAGTGAGCTGCGGACCCTGCGCGGGAGGATGGGCTTTGTCAGGGTTTAGTTTTTTCAAATGAACACACTTACTGAAGGCCTGCTGTGTCCGGCTCCGGGTGAGGGCGGTTCACACGCAAGGTAGGTGCGGCCTGGCCCCTTGCTGTGGAGCCTTGGGTCGTTCGTAACGGGGCTGTTGTCGCCTGCTCTGTGTCCCCACCCCACCCCGGGGTGTTAACCCTCTCCAGTGCCCTTCGTCAGACGGGAACAAAGAGCTGGGCCCTTGCTGGGGCCTGGCCCTGCCGACTTGAGCGGAAGGAGAGGGGGAGGCAGCGGCCGAGTTGGTCGGTGGCCGGTTAGGGGGTTAGAGGCCTGCGTCCCCGGCGCCTCTCTGGTTCCTAAGGCTCTGGGCGTGCGGGGCCCTGGCGCCTTGTATCCTCCGGTCTCTAAGTGAGCTTGCTGGAGTCAGGCTCCAGGGCTTGCAGCCACAAATAGGAGCTGGTAGCCTGTCCCGCAAGACAAAGGCTGAAATCTAAAGTTACTCTCTTTTCAACTGTGACGAAAGCTTTACTGCCTGTGTTTTAAAGACTTTTCAGGAGTGAAACCAGTGGGATATTGAAGCATATCACGTCCCCTGAGAAGTAGAGGGTATTGGCTTTCAAGTAAGAGCATAGTCAATCCATCTCACTGCCAGTGGGTCCAGTGTTAAAACTGCTATAAGGGAAGCTCCACTTCAACGTTTTGATCACTGAAATGTGTTGCTGAGCAAGATTTTAGGTTACTTTTAACTGAAACCTGGCTAAAATATCTGACAGGCTTCCATCGGCGATAATTTAAGAACAGCCATCCCAAAACCCAGAAGGCTGAACTGGGGATATCTTAAAGACCTGTATGATCTGTTGGGGAGCTGCCTTCTCCTAGGAATGCAAAACACTGTCCATAATCTCTTTTTTGAAATGTTAACAAATTTAATGTATTATGTGGATGTTATGTAAATGCTTGTGAGGCTCCTGTTTTTATTTTGGAGCGATTGGCATTTTAATTTTTACCCTGTCTTGATTTTGATGTGGTTTGTCTTCTAAGCCTCTCCATCCACCATGAGGGACATAGGCAAGAGAAGCAGAGGATCAAGTTCCTGGGCCAGAGCACTATCATAAGTAAAGGAGCAATGGAGTGTTTGAAGGAGTCATAAGTTACATCCATACTAGAATGGACTTAGTATTACTTACTGGACGCTGAGCTCAATTTGGATTTACGGGATCTGGGTTCTTGTTCAGATGGTGACAAACTAATCTTGAACTGGTCTTCTTTGCTTGTCTCAGTACAGGGTGGGACTTAATTAGTTCTCTACCCTGATTTCACATAAGAATTAGCTGAGGAGATTAAAAAAAATACTTGAATCGGAATCTTTGTGGAGTGATGGGATATTTTTGTAAAGCTCCCCCATCACTGCTCTAGAACAATGGTCCTCAAAATTCAGCGGATGCCAGAATCTCCTGGAGGGTTTCCTAAAACACAGATTGCTGGATAAAGAACTAAATGACCGATTGCTGGGCTCCACCTCAGATTCTGCATTCCTAACACATTTCCCGCTGATACTGATCATGCTTTGAAAACCCCTGACCAAAAAATAAAAGGAAAAGAAAAGAAAAAAAAAACCCCTGACCGCACCAAGTAGTCTTGATGTTCCTTCCTAGGTTGTAAAACATTAGGATTCTAAGATCAATTTCTGCTTTGGTAGTCTTCTCACTCTTGTATATTTTGGGTTAGGTCATTATCTCTCTCGTGCTCATTTTCAGGGTAGAATGAATTTGTCTTAAGAGCTTGGTTACTGGTTCGAAGCCAAGGCAAAGCATTAGAATCACCTGAGGAACTTGGCTTACAAAAAAAAAAAAAAAAAATCCTGATGCCCGCATGGGACTCCAGGTTACTAAATCAGGCTCTCAGGGTGGGATGCAGTCATCAGTGATTATAGGTCAAAGCTTGGGGTCACGTCACAGGGTGAAGCTACATCAGGGGATTTCTAAATGGAGCAGCTGTTCATTTCAAAACACTTGCATGGATTTAAAATCTTAAATTTTAGTTTGTAGAAACATTTTTTTCAAGGTACGATTTACGGCCCCAATAAAGATTTGCCTTATTTTGACTTTGGTGCGCACCTCATGTTACGCTAGCTGCTGAAAGTACTTAAACAGAAGATTCTAATGAGATTGATTCAAGGTGATGGAAAGGCGTGAGATGAGAGTAAAAACATACAAGCAGAAGGAGGAAAAAGTATTTTTACGTAATGGGGTATAATAACAGCTGACATTTTGCTTCCACAGAATTGTTTTCTGAATCATCTTTTTATGCCCTGATGCCTTTGATGTAACTTCTCAGTGAATTAAACAGAACATTTAAGTCTCTGAGGACTTGCCAGTTCCTCACTCCCCAACTAAGCTTAACCAGATAAAAAGGGAAAATAATGATCAACATGGATGGTTGATAACTTGAGATTACATTTAAAACACTTTGTTATTGTAAAATATAACAAGAATTTCCATTGTAACCATTATTTTTTTTAAAGATTTTATTTATTCATGAGAGACACAGAGAGAGAGGCAGAGACATAGGCAGAGGGAGAAGCAGTCTCCATGCAGGGAGCCCGACGTGGGACTCGATCCTGGGACCCCAGGATCAGGCCCTGGGCTGAAGACGGCGCTAAACCGCTGAGCCACCGGGCTGCCCTGTAACCATTCTTAAGGGTACAGTTTGGTGGCATTAAGTACGTTCCCATTGCTGGGCCACCATCCTACCACCTGACTCCAGAACTTACTCATTACCCCAAACTGAAACTCTGTACCCATTAGACACAAACACCCCATTCTTCCCTTTCCCCAGCCCCTGGCAACACTATTCTGCTTTCTGTCCTTATGAATTTGTCCGTCCTAAGTCTCTTATATAAGTGGGATCATAAAATATTTATCCTTTTGTGTCTGGCTTACTTCCTTTAGCATCATGTCTTCAAGGTTCATCCAGAGATTATAATTGATGATTATCTGTGTCACCACTGAGTTAGGTGCATAAAGGTTATCAGTCCTGTTTCAATCAAACACATGGGTGTGGGAGGGTGCTCCTGTCCCCCTGGAGCCTTCAGGCAGTCCTGTGGGTGGGCTGAGGTGGTTTGTTTGCACTCGACCCTGCTCTCAGCAGCCACGTCCTCCTCTGTGCCCAGCCCGGAAACAGGGGCGTCATCATGACTTTTCACTCCTCCTTACACTGACATGCAATTGCCCAATACACCTTGTTGTCTCTGCCTCTCAAAGAGCTCTCTAAATCCTCCTCCTTTATCCCTGACCTAGTCTCGTCTCAGACCTTCATCTGTTCTCCCTTGGATAAGTATCCAACGAGTCTTATATCGGTATCGCTGCCATCAGTCACTATTTCCTTAATCCATCCAGCAAGTATTATGTTACCTGAATGTTGCTTGTTGGGCATTGAGCGGGCCTCTTAAGTTACAAGGACATAGCCATTTGGGCCATTTGTCTCCAAAATCTGATTTTATCCAAGCACGTCTGATTCTAGAGTCTAACTTTTCTGAGTCCATTCATTGCTTTCCAATAAAGGATGGAATAAAGATCCAGAACTAGTGGCAGTGACAAATCAAGGATTCAAAACAAGTGGAATTTTAAGAGGACAAAGCACAGAGTTTTAAATCTAAATTCAGGAAAATAGGAAGCTTATGCATAGAACTAGGGAAACCTGACTTTGAAACAACTCATGGAGGGAGGCGGGGAATAGATGCTGGATTTTTGGTTATCAGCCAGCTTGTAGAGGTTCACTGTGATGAGGCTCTCTCAAAAGAGCTGGCCACATTTTAGGCTGCACTAATTAAAATAGTATGTTCTGATCATCGGCCATAATAATGCACATACTTTGGCTTGACCATCGTCTTTAGCTCTATGAGGGCATGTGGGGCGTTGGTCCTGAGTCCTGAGATCCATGCATCTGGAGTATGTAAAATATAGATTCCTGGGATCCACCCTTGGATATTTTCAAGTCATTCTGATGCACATCTTAGGTTGGGTACCACTGAGATGGGACACACGAACAGCATGATCTAGGAAATATTGGAGGATGTGGGTATTTAGCTTTGAGAGGACTATGGGGAGATGAAATACGTGTTTGCAAAATTTGAAGGGTTGTTTATAATTGAAACGGCAGACTGAGGGGAAGGTGTAGAATGATCAGGGGAGCTCTAGTAATAATTTACTGAGAATGAGAGCAGTGTGGTTATAGACCTGCTGTCTGAGAAAAGATTAAAGAGGAGCCCAGGTGTCAGCGATGCTGTGCAGCAATACTTCAAACTTCAGGGTGCATCTGAATCACCTGAGAGTCTTATTAAAATGCAGATGCTAATCTAATAGATTTGGGGGGGGGCCTTAGATTTTGCATTTCCAGGAGGCTTCCACCGATGCCAATGCCTCTGGTCTGTGGACCACATTTTGGCAGAAGGCGTAGGGGATTCTGGCCCAGATTGGCCAGATGGCCTAGATGAGCTCTCAGGTCCAGGTGGGTATTCGGCAAAGGTTGATCAGTTGATGATCGAGGAAAACAAGTGACCAGAACTGCGCTGGAATCCTTCAGAACTCATGATGTGGGACATACTTTCATTTACTTAGTCAACGCTTAGATTTCTCTACAAACTAGGTATTATAGATGAGTGATCAAGAGCATGAGCTTCAGAATCACATAAACCTGTTCATGTCTTGCTTTGCCCATTAGTAGGATTATAAATCGGGCGAGTAACCTACCTGCGCCTCATTTTCCTCATTTCTAATAACCTCTCACTGGGTTTTCATGAACATTTCATGGGTTAATGTATGTGAAGTGCTTAATGCAGAGCACGTACTTGATACATGCTGTCCCTGATTATTTTGTTATTAACTTACTCATTTAACCATGCCCTGCTACCCTTCTGACAACTCCTAAATCTTTGGAGGATTCCTGAGATCTCTGAAAGTGTCATACAACATGCCAGTGAGCTCTTAAAGTGCAGGCGTTCTCCCCAGATTTTGGTGAGATGACTGGAAAGACTTCTTTCGAGGGTCTCATGTCTTCCCTGTTGGCATTTTTTCCTTTTCTTTCAAGATGTTCTTTAAATTCAAGTCAGTTAACAGATAGTACAGTATTAGTTTCAGGGGTAGAATGTAGTGACTTATCAGTTGTATAAAACACCTTCTGCTCATTTCATCACGTGCCCTCCTTAATGCCCATCACCCAGTTACCCCATCCCTCCATCCCTCCTCCCCTCCAGCAACCCTGTTTGTTTCCTAGAGTTACAAGTCTCTTATGGTTTGCCTCCCTCCGTTTTTATTATTTTTCCTTCCCTTCCCTTATATTCATCTGTTTGGTTAAATTCCTCATATGAGTGACATCATACGGTATTTGTCTTTCTCTGACTTATTTCACTTAACAGAATCTAGTTCCATCCGTGGCATTGCAAATGGCAAGATTTCATTCTTTTTTTGGCTGAGTAATAGTCTTATCTATATGTAAACATAAATATATACGTGTGTGTGTGTGTGTGTGTGTATAATCACCACATCTTTATCCATTCATCAGTTGATGGACATTTGGGCTCTTTTCGTGGTTTGGCTATTGTGGACATTGCTGCTATAAACATTGGGGTACAGGTGCCCCTTCAAATGACTACATTTATATCTTTTGGATACAACTGCTGGGTCATAGGGTGGTTGTATGTTTACCTTTTTGAGGACCCTCCACACTATTTTCCAGAGTGGCTGCACCAGTTTGCATTCCCACCAACAGTGAAAGAGGGTTCCCCTTTCTCCACATTCTCGTCGGCACTTGTGTTTCCTGAGTTGTTAGCATTAGCCATTCTGACTGGTGTGAGGTGGTATCTGTGGTTTTGAGTTGTATTTCCCTGATGTTGAGTGATACTGAGCATTTTTTCATGTGTCTGTTGGCCACGTGTATGTGTTCTTTGGGGAAAATGCTCGTGTCTTCTGTCCATTTCTTAACTAGGTTTTTTTGAGGAAGGGTGTTAAGTTTGGTAAGTTCTTGATAGGTTTTAGACACTTGCCCTTCGTTCAATATGTCATCTGCGAATAGCCTATTCTGTAGGTTACCTTTAGTTTTGTCGACTGTTTCCTTTGCTGTGCAAAAACTTTTTATCCTGATGAAGTCCTAGTAGTTCATTTTTGCTTTCCCTTGTCTTTGGAGATGTGTCTAGCAAGAAGTTGCTGCAGCTGAGGTCAAAGAGGTTGCTGCCTGTGTTCTCCTCTAGGACTTTGATGGATTCCTGTCTCATATTTAAGTCTTTAATCTATTTTGAGTTTATTTTTGTGTAGTTTAAGACTGGTCCAGTTTCATTGTTTTGCATGTTACTGTCCAATTTTCCCAGCACCATTTGTTGAAGAGACTGTCTTTTCTATTGGATATTCTTTTCTGCTTTGTTGAAGATTAGTTGACGTGCCATTTTTTCCCTTACCCTCACCTCCTCAAATCAGGAACTTAATATTTTCTCTATTCCTTTTGACCAAAATTTTAATTTTTTTTTAATTTTTATTTTTTTTTCCAAAATTTTAATTTAATATAATTTGATTTCCTGATCTCCTAAGTCTGGAAATACTTGTGTTAGATATTATAGTGGATGCTGCTGGGTATCTATCCCGCATCGTTCCCCTGTTGTCTCTCCTACAGAACTATAGTTTTTTTGTTGTTTGTTTTTGTTTTTTGTTGTTGTTTGGTACTTCAGTTTTTTCTGCTTACAAACATCCATGTGCTTCAGGGAAGCCAGTCAGCCCGCACCTCTGGGTGGGCCTGACTGGTTTAAAGTGTTTCTTGTTCCCTTTCCCAGGAATGAGCCCAGGGGTTGGAATGGGAGGAAGTCGGTTGAAGGATGGTTCTAGGAGATATATCTTTGTCCTGGGGAAAAGTGAGAGCATTTTATTTTTTTGAGTTCCTCTGGATCTTGTCATGTGAGGATGTGACTTGGGATCCGTGGAGCCTTGTTGCTGTCCATCAGGGGATGAAATTGCTATTGAAGGTGCCAGAGCACCATGAAAGAATCTTTGGTCATGTCATCGAGCCACACACAGAACCACTATTTGAAGCTGTTTCTACCTCTCTTCATCCATTCATTCTGCCATAAACATGTGGGGTAAAATTTAATAGGAAATCTTTTAAAATATGATTTGCCAATTACAGATGCTTTCAAAGACGGAGTATGTTCAACCTGGATTACCTCCCTTGCAAGTCTCACGTGTGTGTGCCAGCAGAGGACTGGGCATGGAGGTGTTTGCAGGGCCCCAGAGGAGACACGTGGTTGCCATCCAGACCCTCATTCTGTCCATACCACTATCATGTGGTTGTTAAACCTCAGGTGTCTGTCCTCTTTAGGTTCCTAATGGAAGTTTCTCTCCTCGATTCATCCATACTGGGTCCGCGTGTAGTATAGGGCCATAGGCAGGTCTTCATATCCCAAGGTGATAAAGATACCTGATGGACTAATGAATAAAAGAAAAGGCCTGTAATCGTGTGCTGTCTGCTTGGGTGAGTTTATGTAGCCTCCCTGCTGGAACTCGAAATTGCAGGCGAAATAGATTCTGAACTGTGCTGCTATGGAAACCATGCATGTGGCAAGTTTCCCTCTGACCAGTCTCCATACACCCTATGCCCCACTCCTCCTATAGGCCTTAGATATACACTTAAAAAAAATCTTTACTTTTTTCCAGTTTTATTGGTATGATTGACCCTAAAAAAATTGTATATTCTGAAAGTGTACAACATGTTTTGATAAATGTGTACACGGTTGATTACCACGACCAAGCTAATATCCACTCCCTCACATAGTTATTTTTTCCTTTCTTTTGCAGGTGTTAAGAGCACTTAAGATTTACTCTGTTAGCAAATGTCAGGAATAAAGTACATCATTATTAACTATGGTTGCAATGTTCTACATTAGGTCTCCGTGGTGCATTTATTTCTCACTGAAAGTCTGTGCCCTTTGACCAGCATCTCCCCATTTCCCACCCCCATGCCCACCCCTCGGCCCCTGGGAACCACTATTCTACTGTTTCTACAAGTTTAACTTATTTAGATTCCACATAGAACCTAAAGAGTGATACAGCCAACCCTGCTGACCTTTTTAAAAAGCACATTTCCATCATACCACTCTCCTAAGTACTTTTGTTGGCTTCCTATCACTTAGGGTTGAAATTTAAATATCTTTCCTTGGCATACCTGGGTACTCTGGGCCTGGCGTACGCTCTTTAGAATAAAAAAAAAAAGTCGAATAATATTGCCAAATGGTTAAAGAAGAAATAGAACCAACAAAATCATCATAGTCTGCTGGTTCATGTTTGTCGTCCATCCACTATCCACAGGGACAGCCATGTTGAAACAGTTTTGTTTTGTTTTCTTTTTTTTTTTTTTTTCAGTTTTGTTTTCTTCTTTTGGGGATATCCCTCTATAGGGGCCTGCTTTATAATTTTCTTTTCAGCTTTGTCTATTCTTGCTATAAGGAATAAAAAATTTAGCTCACTCCCATAGCCTCTTCTCTCCTCAGTGTGGTTTCTCTTCCCTTCTCCCCACATTTTCAGAATCTTTTATAGTTCAAAAAAAATCAGAAAGCTATGAAATTTGAAGACTTCTTTTTTTTTTAAGTTGGTGTCAAAACCCACTTGGTGACAAATTCAGTCTCTAAACTATCTCACACCTGGTTAATTGTGATGAAGCATCCATGGAAGCCAGTAACTTTGGGGAACCAATGGCTGCTGTACTCTTGACCACTGTGGCAGCATGGATGGCTGAGGTCAGTAGCCTGGGATGGATCCTTCTTGGTACTTTGTGATCCAAAGTAAGAGAAAGAAAATGACAAGATTGGAGGTTTCATTTCTAAGCTCTAGTCATAGAGAACCAGAAGCTTCTCCGGTAGCCAGTCTTGCTGAAAATGAAACACAAACTTTTTTTTTTTTAATATTTTGTTTATTAGAGACAGAGCATGAACCGGGGGTAGGAGGCAGAGGCAGAGGGAGAAGCAGACTCCCCGTTGAGCAGGGAGCCTGATACAGGGTTTGATTCCAGGACCCTGAGATCACGGCCCAAGCTGAACGTAGACTTATTCAACTGACTGAGCCACCCAAGTGTTCCCAAAACTCAAACTTCTACTGAATTCATAGCCCTGCCATGACTCTCTTGGGACAGCTAGAACATTGAGAAGGAACGGGACCTTCAGTCTTAGAACGAGGACCTCTGATGGGCTCAGATAGAGCTGACCATGCTGAATCCCCAGTTACTCAGAACTTGACTTGGTGGTGGAAGGAGGCTATTTTTTCTGCATCTGGGTTGATTAGCCTCTGGCTTGAAGACTAATCCTTTTAGTTGGGGAAATTGCCTTATAAGTGGGTGCCCATTGTCCTCAAGAGTCACTTTAGTCTCTTCTTGTTGTCATTGGACACATAATTAGGGAAAGAAACACAAAATGCAGCAGTAAAAAGTGAGGGAAGAAAGAGCCAGTACTGCAGAGGAACGTAGTCCCTGGTACCTGGTATGCAGACAGTGGCTCAGAAATTTTTTTTTTCTTTATCAATTTGCAAATAGCACCAGAAGCAGTTTGCTTCTATCTAGTGCAACCAACAGCATCTGGAAGCAATTTGCTTTATTTATTTTTAAGTAGGCTGCACGCCCAACATGGAGCCCAGCGCAGGGTTTGAACTCAAGACCCTGAGATCAAGACCTGAACTGAAATCAGGAGTCAAGATGCTTGACTGACTGAGCCATCCAGGTGCCCCCAGTGGGTCACTATTTTCATGACTATGTTAATTAGATCTGATGAGCAGAAAGAAGCAAGGACTTAAGATGCCTTAGTGATGAGACATCACTTGTAGGTGGCCCACAAGGTGGGGGAGCATATGATGATCGAAGGGCCTGTCTTCTTAGTGAAGTTTGGGGGGGGGCACCAAGGGGAGGGGGAAGGGTGTCCGGCTGGGGCAGCCCCTGCAAGGTGCACAGTACATTGCTGTACCTTGCATGGTCTACCGATAAAGGGCACAATCCCTGGCAGGCCTTTTAGAATTTTGGAGAAAACCTATTTGGATTTCAGTTTGGGTTGGATAATAGGGCAAGAGCAGGGCCATCATTCCGCTGCACAGGCCGCTGCACACGGGAGACGGTTCGCTGGGGGGCCTGAATTTGCGTTCATCCCCGGGGCTTTGCCGGGTGCAGGGCGGCCCTGAGGTGCTGGTGGCCTGATGCCCCGGGCAACCCTGTTGGAGGGAGGGAGGCTTTTTAAAAAAGATGTTATTTATTTATTCATGAGAGACACAGAGAGAGAAAGGCAGAGGGAGCAGCAGGCTCCACGCAGGGAGCCCGACGTGGGACTCGAACCCGGGACCCTGGGGTCGCACCCTGGGCCAAAGGCAAGTGCTCAACCCCTGAGTCTCCACGGATCCCCAGGAGGGTGGTTTTTAACAAATCTTTCAGCTCTAAAGTGGACCCTTGATCCCCCCCCCCCCCCGGGATCCCCAGTTGGCCACAGTGGGAGCCTTCAGGTTAACCGCACTCTGCGGCCTCTTCTCCCTCTCTCCATCCCCTGCACCCACCCTGCTTTTCCAGGAGCACCTCCCAGACAAGCTCCCTGCACACCCACCTTTGGCCCAGGGCGTGGCTTGGGGCACTTCTCGGCCAGGTGGCTGCCAGGGGCGGGGTGCAGCATCCCAGGCAGCCCTGGGTCTCCCTCCTGTGCGCCTTCCCCCGGCCCCCTGGGGGGAAGCGGGCTCCCCCACCCCCCCACCCCCCGCTCTGGGCCCTTCACTGCCCACCTCGGGCCCTGGAACCTCAGGTCAGGTGCCCTCCGGTTACACTTCCCGGGCTTCCCTCTCCCTTCCGGTCGGAGTCTGGTCATGGGTGGAGGCTCTGCGAGGCCGGGGTCTCTACTGCTTGCTGCGGCCCGGTCTTCCCAGCGCCTGGCTCCGGCTCCGGCTCCGGCTCCGGCAGGGCCCCAAATCGGTGCTCGACACATATCTGCTGAAGGAGCACACGAAAACATTCCCTAAGGGTAAGGAGGTTGGCTCGGCTGGACTCGCCAGCGCCTGGACAGGGACCTTGCCCCCACTGGTTAGCTTTACAATTTGGGGGCAAGTTTTTCAAATTCTCTGTCTCAGTTTCATTATTAAGTGAACATTATACATTATTATCTTATATATATTTATAACAATTATGTATACGTACTATACACAGTCACTTAGAGCCCATGGAGGGCACAGTTAGCCTCAAGTGTTAGATATTAATATAATAATGACCAGGTGACTAATGTCAGATTTTAGGTCGGGCAGCTTGTCTAAAGCCACAAAGAAAGTCTGGGGTGGGTCTAAGAGTAATAACTGTATATTATGAGATTCAAGGACAGTTTTTTTAAAAAAAAAATCCCCATTGCCAGAGGCCTGCAGCAACTGTCTGCATCTCCCTGAGCAAGAGGACTTGCCAGAGACACTCAGAGCTATGCCCGTATCCAGGCAGCAGCAGGATGGGATGATTCAGAAGGTCTGCTTGATTTCCGTCGCTGGAGCTCTGATAAGTGTTTGGCATCAACAGCTGGATGTTCCCTAAAGGGCTCGTTCAAGCCCAAGTCACTGTGGTTTTGTGTCTGTGGACGCAGGGAGGCAAAAAGGAACTGAGCCTCAGAAAAATTGATCCCTCGGTATTGAAATACCAGTGTGGTTCCACTTGGGTTATTATGCATCAAACTGTGTTACAAAGTGAAACTGAAAATGTCTCTTTGATAGTGATGATGCTAAAATGGAAATTAGGAGGATAAATGTCAAAGCTTCAGGATCCAAGCTTCGCTGGTTAGCTCTTGTGTTTGTGAGGAGGCTACTTGGATTTGGTCTAGTTCAGTTCTCTGTGGCCTGTTGGTCTCTGTCCAGTTTCTTCAGCAGTTTGCTCAGGTGGATGTGGACGCCTCTTTCTTTCGAGTTGAAAGGTGAGATGAAGGAATGAAGCCAGAGTTGAATTGTTTGAGGGTATTTTCATTTCTGGAAGAGCAACAGTTGAAAGTAGTGCAGCAGTCCGCCTGGACCTCTTGGTGACGGGCCCTTCCATGCCTGACACACCAGTTGTTGGTTTGCTGTGCACATCTTGTCACATTTTCCTGCCAGTAACGTTAAAGCACTTCATGACAGAATTAAGCACCTTTCCCCAGTTTGCTCCCATCCTCTCCTGCCATCTTTTGTGCTATTGTTGCCATGTGTTTTAATTTTACATCTGTTATAAAACCCACAATATGGGGATCCCTGGGTGGCGCAGCGGTTTGGCGCCTGCCTTTGGCCCAGGGCGCGATCCTGGAGACCCGGGATCGAGTCCCACGTGGGGCTCCCGGTGCATGGAGCCTGCTTCTCCCTCTGCCTGTGTCTCTGCCTCTCTCTCTCTCTCTCTCTCTGTATGACTATCATAAATAAAATAAAATAAAATAAAATAAAATAAAAAAACAACCCACACTATGTTGTTACTCCTTTGGGCTTTAAATTGTAAGTTATTTTTTATAGACCTGTAAAAAAAAAAAACAGCCAAAAAACAATCCAACAACAGAAAAGTTGTTTTACCCACATATTTACCATCTGATGCTCTTCCCTCCTTTGTGTAGGTCTGAGGTTTCCATCTGGAATGATTTTCCTTCAGCCACAGAACTTCCTTTAACATTTTTTTGGTCATGCGGGTCTGCTGGCAACAGATCGTCCCCAGCTTTCATTTTTCTGAAAAAGTCTTTTAACTTTTGTGGGAGAGGGGGAGGCAATAACCATTGGGTAAAGATGTGCATCGAGAGAATAAAATGGACACAACTGTTTAAAATGCAGAAAAAAATGTAAAGACATTGGGTCTGTATTAGTGGAAAATAGCAGTTTATGGAGAGAGATACCTTATAATGTCATTTTGCATCCAAATTCTATGTATATTTAATCATAAGAGACCCTGGAACAACAGACCTAGGAACACAAACAGTGATGTAGCAGCAGAGTGTCGTCTTCTTGAGGATATTGGAATTTTCTGAAGTTGCAAAAATAACCTGCATTACTTTTACCAGAAGAGAATAAAATATATTTGTTTTAACCTTATTTGGCTTCTTCCTTCTAATAGTCTCACACCATTAAAATGCGCAGCTTAATAAAATTTAAGTAAATGTCATTTAAGCTGCATCTTAAAAATGCAAATGCTAATAGATAAGATTAAAGCATGTTTGTGGTTTCTGGACTTTGCAAATATGAATGATGGGAGGAAATAAGTACCTTTGGTTAGACTCCTGGGAAAACTGAAAGGGCAGTGAATTAACTTCATATACTCATCAAAGTTAAGATCTTTTTAAAGAAAAAAAATACTTAGAGGGACGCCTGGGTGGCTCAGCAGTTGGGTGTCTGCCTTCGGCCCAGGTTGTGACCCCGGGGTCCTGGGATCAAGTCCCACATCAGGCTCCCTGCAGGGAGCCTGCTTCTCCCTCTGCCTGTATCTCTGCCTTTCTTGTCTCTCATGAATAAATAAATAAAATCTTAAAAAAAAAAATGCTAGAGACTGACTTCAACCTCTGTTCTCATTGATGCCTCCCCATGTCTTGGTTGCCCCCTCTTTCCCTAATGAACCACCTTGGGGAGTTACAGTCCACTTAAAAATAGTTTCACATAATACATTTGTGTATCAGTAGCCAACAGTAGGTATTATGATATATATGTGTTTTTGAAGTTTCCATAAATGAGGTCTTACATAAAGTATTGCATCCTCCTCCTTTCCTGCTCACATTTTATTTTGGCACTTGTTCGTTTTTATTCCAATAGAGAAACAGCACAAGGGTAGGAGGATCGCAGCATCTAGAATTGGACTGGCTGGGTTAAATTCCAGTGCCCCCATTACTAGTTGTGTGACCTGGGGCAAATTTCCTGTTTCCTTGATGCCTTAATTTCTTTTTTTTTTTTTTTAAGATTTATTTATTTATTTATGAGAGAGAGAGAGAGAGAGAGAGAGAGAGGCAGAGACACAGGCAAAGGGAGAAGCAGGCTCCATGCAAGGAGCCTGATGTGGGACTCGATCCCAGGTCTCCAGGATCACACCCTGGGCTGCAGGCGGCGCTAAACCGCTGCGCCACCGGGGCTGTGATGCCTTAATTTCTTTATCTGTGAAATGTGGGTCCTAAAAGTCTCAACCCAAGTTATTGGGTTGTTGGTAGGCTACATTGGGCTGAAACACATACAGTCCATAGAAAGTCGTTGGAAAGTGCTGGATAGCAGCCAGTTTTGGTGCTGCTGTACTGAAGAGGCCCCTGACCATCCATGGCTAGGAAAAGGGGTGGAGATCTTGATGGGTAACGCAGAACTTCCCCTGAATCCCTCTTGTGTTGTCCAGCAGATCTTACCAACATTGCGGGGGGGGTGGGGGGATGTCTACCTGAGATCATTAACTAGGGGCACTTGGGTCACTCAGTCAACGAAGCATCTGCCTTCAGCTCCGGTTGTGATCCTGGGGTCCTGGGATCGAGCTCCGTGTTGGGCTCCCTGCTCTGCGTCTCCCCCCTCCCCACTGCTCGTGCTCTCTCTCTTTCTCAAGTAAATGAAATCTTAAAAAAAAAAAAAAGAAAGAAATCATTAACCATAGAACAGAGATATTGTGTAATATTTTACCATATCAATGCATGCCTTTTGGGGTGGATATTTAGGTTATTTCGTATGTTTTTCCATTAAAAATACGACTGCAATATTCATCTGTGTATGTGGCTCTTCATGCATGTGAGGAAGAATAGAATTGCTGGGTTGGGGGCAGCCCCGGTGGCTCAGCGGTTTAGCGCCGCCTTCAGCCCAGAGCGTGATCCTGGAGACCCAGGATGGGGTCCCACATTGGGCTTCCTGCATGGAGCCTGCCTCTTCTTCTGCCTGTGTCTCTGCCTCTCCCTCTCTCTCTGTGTCTCTCATGAATAAATAAATAAAATCTTAAAAAAAAAAAAAGAATTGCTGGGTTGGGATTGAACTCAAGTCTGTTCCATGCAAAGCACTGCATTATGTACGGACGTACAGACGTAATAAACTTGATGAATTTTGAGAGTGGCCATAACCTGTGGCTAATGGAAAAAAAGGGGATCCCTGGGTGGCTCAGCGGTTTGGTGCCGGCCTTTGGCCCAGGGCGCGATCCTGGAGACCCGGGATTGAGTCCCACGTTGGGCTCCCTGCATGGAGCCTGCTTCTCCCTCTGCCTGTGTCTCTGCCTCTCTCTCTCTCTCTCTCTCTCTCTCTCTCTCTCTCTCTATGTCTATCATAAATAAATAAAATCTTTAAAAAAAAAAAAAAAAAGGAAAAAAATCCCTGGACGTGGCTAGTAGCCATCCAGAGGGACTTCGGGCAGAGGAGACGTGAAAAGTCTTCTAGCTCCACAAATGCATCCACATGGAGCATGGAGTCGGATGTGATGCATGTGAAGACCAACAGGGCAAAGAAAGGACTTTTACAAGGATATTGGCCACACAGACAGGTTTTATTGCTGCAAGAATTAGGGTCCATTAGAAAAAAGCTTTCAAGATTGTATGTGTTTAATGGACATTTGGTTGTAGACGTTTGCTGCAGACTTGAAAGTGTGGTGATTTGTGGGGACAAGAAGCTTTGAAACATTATTTCTTTTTCATTCTGACACAGTAAGTCTTCTCCCCCAGCCAGGGGGCAGTTAATCGTCCGTATGTCAGAGAGCTCGAGGACTTTCAGGCCGGCGGGCCTGAGGGTTAGACGAGTGGTGGAGCATTGCACAATGTCACGTTAGTGAAGAATTGTCGAGAAAGGGGCAGGAGGCAGGAGGGGAAGGAGAGGACCTCTCTGGTGTGGGTGGTCAGGGCAGGGGCCGTCATCCTGCTTTGGTGGAAAGTCCAGTGGCCTGGAGACAGGACCGCCTGTTCCGTCTTCAGGGTCCGCTTCCAGGGCCCACTCGGTCATCTCTCCCAAGCAGACCCTTCTTAGCTTTCTGTGGACTCAAGAAGACATTGGGAAATTCAGCTCTAGCCACTCTTCACCCTTTTCAGGCTTCTGAGGACCCAGCTGGCGTCCCCGGAGGTAGTTCTGGAAGCTTCTGTTTACATCTGAGGGCCCGCAGGGTGGAGAGGATGGTCCAGAAAGTGATGACCTTGTCCTTGGCACTCAGTCCCCTGCTTGGGCTTCTCTCCCCAGATCCCTGGCCCCTTAGTCTTCGTGCTTCTACCAACTGTACCGAGACGCCTGCAGGGGTGCTGGGGGCTCACCTGACCGACTTGTGTCCTTGGTAGTGGGCTGTGCAGCCTGCCTGCCTGCTTGTGCAGGCCCAGCCTGCTCCTCATGCTCTCATGTGGGCAAAGGTGCGAACGACACGGTTCCCTGCGTCCAGTCGCCCGGTACTGTGTGGGAGTCTCAGAGGGTGTCTGGCATAGGCCGCCCCTCGTGGCTTCCTGGGACATCCGCCTGAGGAACACTTGAGTATGCAGAGCAAGAGGCGAGTCGCTCTGGGTTAGGAAAAGTCAGGGCATTGTTTGGGCTCATCCCTATTCCTGACCCCGACCCCAGCCTTGACCCCAGCCTTGACCTCAGTCTCTGAAGGAGCTTGAAATCGATACAGTCACAGACAACAGAGAGTAGAGCAAGCATGCCCACTAAGTGGGGCCCTTGCTCCTTCGTGGGGGTGGGGGGCGGCCCCACCGCAGGCGGGACCGGTCGGGACGGGCACAGCCCAGTCGCTGCCCTGACCGCCAGTATCGTGTCCCACATGCGCCTGCCATCTGGGAAATGATTTCGATGGACCTCAGGGCTGGCCAGCCCCCTGACACAGAGCAGAGGGCAGACACCTGCCTTGAGGATGTGGCTAAAGGCAAAGAAAAGCAGAATGTGCTTTTTAATAAAACGCCTTAGGGAAGACACACAGCTTACGGGCATTTTTTCTGCTTGTATGACCCGGGTGCAAGGAAGTCTAACCATTTCCTCCTCCCTCCTCCCTCTCTAATCTTGCCTCCTTTGTAGAGCACGCTTACCCAGAATTGTCCGGTTCATCACCACCGTGGCAAGGATGGGCAATGCGTTCCTAGTGAGATCTACGGGTGTGTTTCCCACAAAACCCATTGGCTTCTTTTACTCTACATTTGGTTTAAGACCAGAAAAAGGGGAGCAAGGAGCAGTTTGTTTATGATAAACAGAGGTAATGTAGGATGTGGATTCCAAATAACTCAGAGCACACTTCACAGAATTTTACACTAAAAACAACCAGTTAAAGAATCCTTTTAATAGTAGCCCGTGTGATAAATGAGAGCCCCTGGGAATAGCCAGTCTGTGAAAGGATGGAGAATTAATCCAAGAATGGCGAGTAAATTCTACTTCCTGAGTGTGAGGGCTGTGTCACCCTTCCCGATTAGATAGATGTCAACATAAATTCAAGATTTTATAGGAAAACCTAACTGAATGAAGTCTCCCTCACCCATTCTTCTAGAGAGGTGGGTCAGGGGGCAGAGAGCAGGTGGGCTTTGGATCAGCTCTGACTCACATGCTGGCTCTGGCGCCCGTCTAACCGTGGGACCGCAGGCGCCCTGTGCTCTACCTCAGTGTCCCACCACCTGTGGGGACCCTGCAAACCCTGCAGGCTGCACCGCGTGTTCTGGTGCCCATTTGCCTGTGTCTGTCTCACACCCACGATTATTTGCTGTGGCCTGTTCCCCCCAAGACTCACCTACGTGTGGGTTTCAGGTGACTGGCTACTGCCCACATACGCGTCACGAGCATCATAGATGTTGATTTAGAATGTCAGTGCTATCGAATTACAGAGAGATATGCTTGTGTTGTGAACATTTCCAAGTCTTTGCTTTATCTTAAAAAATTAGGATCTCTGTAATATGTGACATTGAGCACATATCGTCAATTCTGATCTTAATGCAGTGTATGTTTCTCTGAATTGCATATGATTTTGATTCTGTCACCAGAGTGGACTCTTCCCTGAATATGCTATTCTTTTTTTTTTTTTTTTTTGCAATTACTGGTTTTGTGCAGTTATCATTTACTCTCTTAAGAGCCTTTAGGATTGTGAAGGACTTGAAGCAACAGACCATGAACGCCATAAGCTTGGCCTCTGAAATCCGATTGCTCGGGTTCAAATCTCAGCTCTGCTTCTTATGTGCTGCGTGACCTTAAACAAATTACATAAGCTCTCTGGGCCTTAGTTTCCTCATCTGCAAAACAAACAAACAACCCCTCCGCCAAACCCCACGAGATAATAGCATAACATTGTTAGAACTCGATGAGTTCATCCTGGTAGGACCCGGCCCCATTCTAAGCTATAATTGTTATAAAGGTTGAAGAATTGAATTGTTGATTTTGCTAATAATTTAAAAGGGATGAATAAGACACTTTAATGGTGTATTCAAAACTAGTAAGATTATTAACTATTAAATTGATGGTGATTAAAATATGGGTATAGTGTGCATGATTGTGATAGAACTTGTAAGAGGAATATGCGTGTAGAACATCTGGCGCAGGGCAGCCCTGGTGGCTCAGCGGTTTAGCGCCGCCTTCAGTCTGGGGCTTGATCCTGGAGGCCGGGGATCGAGTCCCACATCGGGCTCCCTGTGTGGAACCTGTTTCTCCCTCTGCTTGTGTCTCTGCCTCCCTCTCTGTGTCTCTCATGAATAAATAAAATCTTAAAAAAAAAAAAAAAAAAAGAACATCTGGCGCAGAGTAGATCCTCAGTGAGCAGTAGCCATTCGTCTTTATTCTATCACAAAATGAACCGGGGCTAGGTTATACCCAAGGGCACCTTTACATTCCTTTCTCTGCCTAGAACTTCGAAAGAGAGCAGCTTTTAAAAAGTATGTTGTTTTCTGGTTCAGTAAGAAAAAATGTGACGAGTGCTGGTGCTGTCAGTGTTTCGAGGTCAAGGTCTGGGCGGCCGGTGTGATGGTCGAAAAGCAGATAGGAGGTGAGGGTCCTGAGGCTTGTGCCTTCCTGCCCTTTACTTCCCTCGCTGCTCCTGCAAATCTTGTTTTGAGGCAGCAGACCCGGGAGCTGCTTGCTGCGGCTGCTGGAGTGAAGGCGACCTGCATGGGCCGCGGTTGCTGGATGGTGGCTTTTAAGCCTACGGCCTTCCCTGCGTTTCTCGTTTCTCGCTGATCCCTTAGTTCCTAGTGATGGCAGCAGGGACCCATGGGGCCACGTGGCAAAGAGCCCCATCTGGGAAATGCCATCTGGGAAATGATCAGGAAATGTCACACAGTGACAGGCTGTGTGACTGCCTGACCTCCCTGCACCTTAGTTCCCTTATGTAAAAAATAGGAGAATAATTTTTTTAAAATATTTTGTCCATTTATTCATGAGAACACACACACAGAGAGAGGCAGAGACCCAGGCAGAGGGGGAAGCAGGCTCCACGCAGGGCGCCCCACTGTGGGACTGGATCCCGGGACCCTGAGATCCTGGCCTGAGCCAAAGGCTGGCTCTGCTCCAGCTGAGCCCCCCGGCGACCCCACGACCCCCGCTCTGCGCAGGAAGCGCCATCAGCCACTTGCCCCCTTTCCCCGCAGCAGAGGGCCATTCATCCGGGCGCCACTGTCCAAGCGGCTTCTGCGACCCTCGGGTCCCGGGGACTGTCCTCGCCCAGGGCTGTGGACCATGCGCGGTGGGTGCGGCCCTGGGGTGGGCTCCGCCCGGCCTTGACTGGGGGGGACCCCCACGCGGCCCCGCCCGTCGGATCCCTGGGGAGGGAGATCCCCACGGCGTGTTTCCCGGATCCGATGGAGCGCGCGCTGCGTGGCGAGTCCAGTGCCAGGTCCCTAGGGCCCCCCCCTGCCACGGGCGCTGCAGCGGCTCTGGGGGTGAGTCCTCCTGCACCCCTCCTGGGGGCCGAGGCCTGGCACGGGCTCCTTGGGCACCGGGGGGTAAACTATGCCTTGCAGGAGATGCCTCGGGCAGTCGGAGTGTGTGGAGCCTCGGTGGGTGCGGGTGCGGGTGGGGGTGTGGGTGTCGCTGCGGGGGTGAACGGGGTGGGGGAGGCTGGCATTTGCACTTGCGTCCGGCAGGCTTGGCGTGGGCTCGCCTGGGAGGCAGGGACCAGGGGGCGCAGCTGCGAGGGCGGCCCAGGGTGCGGGCCGTGTGCACCTGCCGTGCGCACCTGCCGTGTGCACCTGCCCTGCACACCTGCCCTGCGCACCTGCTGTGTGCACCTGCCGAGGGGCGCCCGCCCTCCGCCGCAGCACGGTCCAGGCCCCGGTGCCCCCTGCCCACGGCTGCTCTCCTCGGCCCATGTCGTGCACGGAGTCGGGGGGTGGGGGTGGCGGCGGCAGGAGCGGGGAGCCATGGGTCCTGGGAATTCGTAGAAGCAGATGCTGTGATAAGGAATAGCAGCCGGTGAGGGACAGGCTGAGGGGCCTTAGAGCCGGGGTCTGGGGAGTGAGGAGAACCACGCAGTGCGGCCGGGGTGGGGGGCCCTGCAGCCTAGGAGACGCTCATCGCACAAGGGGGCGGGCAAGGCCAGGCCACGCTGCATCTTGTGGGCCACGATGGGGTCCGGAATCAGGCCCAGCGCAACGGCAGCGCTTCTAGGGTCTAAGCGGGGGAACTGGGTCCCCCCCGCCCCCCCTCCCCCGGCTCAGCTCACCTGTCCCATGGGTGCCTGACGCTCCACAGCGCGCTCCCCGCGGCGTCCTGGCTCAGGGGCAGGTGCAGCGACCGCCCACCGCCCTGCACAGGAGGGGCCCCTCGTCAGTCCGGGTCGCCGAAACCGCAGTGAGCTTTGCTTTTCTTTATTCTAAATCTTTCAAATAATTTTACTTATTTATTAGGGAGCGAGCGAGTGCACATGCGGGGGGCGGGGGCAGAGGGAGCAGCAGACTCTCTCCCAGCAGGGACCCCCCAGCCAGGCTCCACCCCAGGCCTCTGGGATCCTGACCCGAGCTGAAGGCAGACACAGTCCCCCCGGCGCCCCCCCTTTTCTCACCTTCCAAGGGAGGGTTCCGGGTCCTCAGGTTTCGGATATTGGTACAGCGTCCCCGAGAACCTGCTCTGAGGAGGAATGTAAGGTGGGGAGAGCTTCTCTGTGACTCTTAGGTTCAGTGACCGGGGGCCTGCAAATGTAGCTGACAACAGGCACGTCCACAGGACAAATGTCACGCAACTGTTTTGAGTATTTACCTGCGTGGGGGTTCACAAAGCAAGTGAACCTCGATCAGTTGGCCTCGGGGGCTTGTCTACCCCCCTTACCAAAAGATAGAGGGTGTGGGCTCCAAGGCACGATAAATGGTGAAGAAGGGACTGGGAGGTACGTGGGGGAAGCTAATGGGAGATGAGGGCTATGTTGTTATTAGTTTTTAATTTTTTTTAAATTTATTTATGATAGTCACACAGAGAGAGAGACAGAGGCAGAGACACAAGCAGAGGGAGAAGCAGGCTCCATGCACCGGGAGCCCAACGTGGGACTCGATCCCGGGTCTCCAGGATCGCGCCCTGGGCCAAAGGCAGGCGCCAAACCGCTGCGCCACCCAGGGATCCCAAGTTTTTAAGACTTTATTTATTCACGAGAGACTCAGAGAGAGGCAGAGACCCAGGCTGAGGGAGAAGCAGGCTCCATGCCTGGAGAGCCCGACGCGGGACTCGATCCCGGGACCCCGGGGTCACGCCCTGGGCCCAAGGCAGACGCTCCGGGCCCCATGTTTGTGGAATTAAGTCGAATGGAGATGGCGCTGGGGCGGGGAGGACGGTGCCCCAAGTGCGGCTGCTGTTTCGAGTGCGGAGCCCACGGAGCGGGGAGGGGACTCCAGAGCTGGTGGCAGGTGCCGGAGGCAAGGTGGCTGGGCGGGGAGAGGCCGGGAAAGTGCCGCGGGTGACCTTTGGTCTCCTGGGTGACCTGGCCGTACCTGAGGGAGCCGGGGAGGTGCACGGCACGCGGTGTCTCGGTGTCCCCCGGCCGCGCCCTCCTGGCGTCCCCGCGTCCCGGCGCAGCTGCTCCGCTCAGACCCTGGAACACCTGACGTGTTTTGGGGGGCAGGCAAGGAGGCGACCGGCCCCGTGTTTGCACAGATAGAGGAGTGCGTGCCTGCTGTGGTCGCACGTAAATGACCGGACCTTAGAATTAGGTCGTATGTCGGGAAGAACTTTTCAACAGTGGGGCCTCGGGGATGCTCTGATGAGCTTGTCGAGCCATGAAGTCCGGATGCCTTCGCCGTTGGGGATTTATCCAGCGTGTTCCAGGTGTCACACGGGCCGGAAGCTTCCTGTCTGTCTCACTGTTAAAATTTTAACTAAGTTTTAAATTTTAATTCCTGTATACTTAACATACAGTGTGGTACTAGTTGCAGGGGTACAATTTAGTCATTTAACAATTCAGTGCTTACCCAGGGCTCATCGAGCTAAGTGTATACTCTTGACCCCCTTCAGCTCTTTGGGTGACCGTCAGTTTGTCCTCTAGCATTAGGAGGCTGTTTCTTGGTTTCTCTTTTCCCTTTGTTTCTTAAATTCCACATAACGAGCGAAATCATACTGTACTTGTCCTTCTCTGACTGACTTACCTAGTATCCGTGTTTTCTGGCAAATGGCAAGATTTCATTCTTTTTTTATGGCTGAGTAAGATTCCATCATACACACACACGCACACACCCCACATCTTTATTTATTTACAGGTGGCCCTCGGGCTGCTTCCACACCTGGGCTATTGTAGGTAAGGCTGCAATAAGCAGAGGGCTGCATGTATCTTTTTGAATTAGTGTTTTTGTGTTCTTTGGGTAAAAACCCAGTAGGGCAATTACTGGATCACAATGGTCTTATTTTTAATTTTTTGAGGAAACTCCATAGTGTGTTTTATGGGGAAGGTATTTTCACGTGCACTTGACGGGTGTAGAGCCTGAGGCTTGGAGGATGGCTTGGCTTCCCGGTACAGGGGGGTCCACCTGCAGAGCAGGTAAGCGTCTGGCTTTTGCGCCTTTGCTGTTTTCCAGGACACCACTTTCTGATCGGTGATCGTCACACAAAGGCTCAACACCCAGTGGCACACTCTTGTCTAGTGACGGCCTAGTGAACCGACCCCGGCTCAGGGTTGCCCATCTTTCGTTATAGGGACATTACTGTGCCCTCCCCGCAACCCGAGTCTGTCAGCTAAAGACACATCTGTGTAAACGACGATGAGGGCTGACTGCCAGGAGGCCAGCGCTTACCAGGACGTGCAGTCAGGCTCTGCAGATGTGCTTGCTTTTTTCAGTTTTGCAAGTTTATCTCAGAGAGAAAGAGATATGTAGGTAATCTGAGGACCCAGAGTTGGAGATGCCATGGGTGGAAACCAAGGCTGCCTCACATACCTTCAGAGAGTTCAATATTATTTTTATTTATTTTTTTAAAGGTTTTAAAAATCTTTTTAAAGATTTTAAGAGAGACAGAGAGAGAGAGAGAGAGAGAGAGAGAGGCAGGCCCACCTTGGGGAGCCTGATGCGGGACTTGATCCTAGAACCCAGGGATCACGCCCTGAGCCAAAGGCAGATGCTCAACCACTGAGCCACCTGGGTGCCCCAAAGAGTTTGATTTTAAAAGAGTTGTCAGCATTCTATAATCAGGATGTTTCATGTAAACGTCCAAATTTCTATCTCCTTTTGACAAGCTAGAAGATCTACTTTCCCTGTCATCTGGTATCTTGCCTCCCAGACACCAGGATCTGCAGCCCTAGGCCGGAGTGGAGGCGCCGACCCGAATGAGCACCAGACGCCAGGAGGGCCCGAGTGCTCAGGGAGGGCCATAGTCCGGCTTCCACTGGGCGAGATTTAAAGGCCGCCTGGCGGGCCACCCACCGCCAACTGAATCAGAATCTCTGAGGGCGGGTGTCCTTTGAAAATCTCCCAAGGTGGTTCTAATTTGCGGCCTAGTGTCAAACTCGGTTTAGGGTTTCCGCATAGACGACACTCCCGCGGGGGGCCTCCGTGGGAGAAATGGGCTTTTGAAGTCCTGCGTGCAGAATTGGTTTTCACCGGTTTCCCAGCTCCTGGGCAGCCCCTTCACTTACCCCGGTTTCCGTGTGTGCAACCGGGCTTTTGCTGGCGTGTTTCTGCAGGATCCCGGGGCAAGAGCACAGAGCAGAAAGGAGCCAGGCATGGTTTCAGCCTCCCTTTGAAATGCTTGGGCGCCCAGACTATCTTCAGGTTCCTAGGAAACAGGTCCTGGCATCTGGAGGCTGCTTGCTCTTTTTCGTGCACCCTTGCTTTGGAAAGGAAACGTAATGATTAAAAAAATAATAATAAAAATAAAACAAACTTGACAGGTCCCTTTGAAGACTTTTTCATCCCCCAAGGAGAAATTTCATTAGCAAGCACCGGGAGGGATCGGTCTCCGTGGGTATCTGACGGCTGCCGTGGGCAAAGCTATGGTTTATAGTCCATTCGGACCCTCCTGCGGGCCCTGGGTGGAGGCTGGTCCAGCAGCAAAGCCTTCTGGGGGGTGGGCTACCCCAGTCAGCAGTGCAAATGGCACAAAATGACATTTGCATCTGGGCGAAAAGCCTTATAAATGCTAATGGCTGTGCCTTGTCAGGGTCTCTCTCCCTGTCAGTGAGGCGTGGAAGGTTTGCGTCTGCTCAGGGTGAGATCTTTGCTCTTCCAGTAGCTAAAGCTCCCCCATAGGCCTCTTGGGTTTCCTGGGAGATCTTCAGTGGTGCATACACAAGGCCTCGGTCCACAGCTGGTGGCCAGCGTCGCGAAGCAGAGTCCCGTTCCCACCAGGAGAGTCAGAGCTTGCACTTGGAGACTCAGCCTGACGTTTTTGCAGTTTCCCATCAAAAACGATGTGGTTTGTCAGGGGACCATGGGGATCTTGATATCACAAAATATCTTTTTATGATATTTGAAAATATTTTAGATCTTGTTTTATTTTCTCTCTCTCTTTTGTTCCCTCGTTTCTCACCTCTTTTTTTTTTTTTTTAAGATTTTACTTATTCATGAGAGACCCAGAGAGAGGCAGAGACACAGGCAGAGGGAGAAGCAGGCTCCCTGCGGGGTTCCCAATGCAGCAGTTGATCCCAGAAACCCAGGGTCATGACCTGAGCCAAAGGCAGGCACTTAACCGCTGAGCCAACCAGGCGTCCCTTCTCACCACCTTTTTTGAAACGATGATAAAATTGAAAAAGTAAATGATCTAGTCCAACTTCCTTCCCACTGGCCTGCAGACCTGGATCCAGTTCCTTAAATGGTCAATTTTATCACCTATAGAATGAGGAACACAATATCTGTCTATGGTGGGTAAAAATGAGTCTTTCACCAAAGTTTAATTACTCTTGTTACTATTTTGGGAGCTCATCTCTGCACATCAAGCTCTCTTGGAAAGCCCCTTGGGGTATGTTCATGACCCCTGGATGGAGAGGACATCGATCCAGCCTGGCTATCAGCTATCAAGGTGTTTGTGTTTTATAAAGGAGGGTATTGGCATCCTAAAAAAACCTGGCCTTGGATTCTTTGTAGGGCGAAGTGTGTACCCTGAGACCTCGCCAGATGGTGCAAAGAGCCCCATGGCAGTGCTCCTTAACCAGGGAGTTCTATCAGAATCACTTGGGGTGACCTTTTCAAGCTACCTGAGCTCCACTGCTCTCCTCTACAGACATTCTGATACCTCAGGTTTTGGAGGTGGGATGTGAGCATAGGTAGTTTTGCAAACAAAAATTTCTAGTTGAATTTTAAAAATATGTGTTCATTCGTGAGAGAAATCGCAGAGGGAGGGGGCGAGGCTGACTTGCCCCTGAGCAGAGAGCCCAATGTGGGGCCTGGTCCCAGGACCCTGAGATCATGACCTGAGCTGAAAGCAGACTCCCAGCCAACTGAGCCACCCAGGCACCCCTCTAGTTGATTCTGATCCTTTCTCCTCAGGTCAATTGCCACTCACCTAAGGGTAAATCAAAGGGTCTCTCTATGTGGCCTTACCTCTGACGTGCAATGTTCCAGAGATAGTCTGTTTGGAAAAATGTCTGCCACTTGATGAATTAAGATTGAGGACAGAAGAGTAGAAACATCAGCATTTCTGTGTGATGCCTGAGGGTCCCCCTGAGGAAGTCCCAGGTTGGCCTCTTTGCCCAGAACACTTTTCCCTTCTTTTCCGCTCAAATAATTTTACCCTCCCAGTCTAGCTCATTTGATGACCTACCTTTGATTGCCCCTAGCCTAAAGAGTCTATCTTTCTGCACTTTTAATTCACTCATTGTCTGGATGATTTATGTGACAATTCAATTAGCAACTGATGGCCTAGCTTCTGTTTCGGTTGAATGCAATTTGTCTTATATTGCTATTTAATTTTTCACTTATCACTGTCTAGTGGAAAGAGTGCTGATCTGAATTTTTGTTCAGGCTTTACTTCTAACAGCATATCCTAGGCGAGATATTTAACCTTTCTGGGCTTCAGAGCCTCAGTTATAAAATTCCACAGCTCTCTTTCTTGTCTCACCGCTCAAACCTAGATTCTTGCACAATTCTTGTTCATTTACTTTTACTTTCTTTTTGACAATCATTGTGATAGATGGTTTCTAATACGGTTCCCATTAATCTCTGCCTCTTGATATTCATGCCTTATGTCATTTCCTGCCCTTTAGTGTGGGCAGGACTCAGTGAATCGAATATGGCAAAAGTGATGAGAGGTCCCTCCACTGATATCTTGCCAACAACCACTGAGTTGTCTTGGATGTAGATTTTGCCCCAGTTGAACCTTGAGATGACTGCAGCCCCAGTCATCTTACACGTGACGGTTAAACCTTATGGTTACGGCCTTGTGCTGATGCTGAAAGAGGTGATTTAGCTAAGCCATGCCTGATTCTTGACCCACAGAAATGGTGAGATAATAAAGATGTATTGTCTTCAGCCACCAAATGCTGGGATAATGTGTAATGCAGCATAGAAAACTAGTACTATCTATGAGATGGGTTAATGGGTATGGTAATCTGTCTACCTGAGTTGGCCTGATTAAACTAAATTATGCTGCAGAAACACACGACCCAAAAAGCTCTGTGGCTTAAATTCACAAAATTTTTGAATTTACTCACCCTATATGTCCATGAAGGCTGATTGTAGCTCTGCTTGACATTTTCTTCCCTCCAAAACCCTCCATAACACTGGCTGACAGAGCTGCCTCTATCTGGAACATTGCCAATCTGCATGGAAGAGGGGGGAAGTCAGGGCAAAGTGTGCACTGGTTTTTAAAGCTTCCCTATGAGAACAGTGCCTCATACTTCTGCTTGTATTTCATTGGCCGAAGTGAGTCACATGGCCATACAGATGTTGAAAAGGATCTACTTTTGTAGGAGTCCAAAGTATAATTCTCACAAAAACAAACAAACAAACAAACAAACAAACAAAGTATAATACTCCTGCAGGGAGGGCCACTAAATACTTGTGAGTAGTTACACATTATAACATTTACCACTGAACAGTGGTTAAGGGGGTGCAGACACCCTCAGACAAGTGGGCATAGAGGCCCTGGACCCTGAGAGGAGAGGATGATTGAAGAGCTGTGTTTCCTAGAGAAGGGTAGAAAATTAAGGGAGTGTTAGGCACTGAGGAAAATTGGAGGATTTTTTAAAAAATATCCCCATAATCGCCATTGTCATCTCCCTAAGATCCCCATAAATCAGTGAACTCTCTGTGGCAGTTGCAGCTTTAGGACATCCCCCACTCTGTACCTGTCTTCTGGTGAGATTGCTTTCCTTAAGATCTCTAAGCTTCTTCCGTATAGAAATATAAGAGCTTCACTTGTCTCTAATCCCATTCATAAAGTTAAACTGGATTTCCAAATACCAGTCTTCCTGTAGTCAATTCATAGGAGAGGAAAGCTTGACACATGACCTTGGGCAAGCCTGCTGTTCTCTGGGCTTCACTCTTCTCAAAGTTCTACTCTAATCTCACCTTTCTGAGTAATAACCAGAGTCACTATGGGCTTTCTAAAGATATCAGGGGAGCTTAAGGAATGCTTGCTAGCCCATGCGTCTCAGAGGTCTTGCCAGGCGGGCTTTATAGAGGCAGTTTGACGGGAAGTGCACAGATCTGAGTGTCAATATATCTAGCTTGCAGTGTGGGAAAAGTTAGGCCTGACTTAGCTGGTAAGCCAGGCCAACATGATGGATCTTTTGTTAAAACCAGAACCAGATTAAACTTCTTTTGATGCACAGCAGAGAAATGTCAGGGCCACAGATTACCTAAAGAATAAAGGAGGAACTTGTTCAGGATCCTTTTTCCTATAAAGTATACTTTTGCCCTCGGGCCCTGCCTCTTTGGATCATGCCAGATGGTATTCTTTTTCTCCTGAGGTTATAGTTTATGTCAAAAGAAATAGATTTTGCTTCAATGAGTCCTCAAGGAGGCATAGAAGAGTCCCAGAATCATGATTGTAAAAGTGACCTTAAATGCCATAAAAGCCAAACCCTGCCCAGCACAGGAGTCACTTTCTCATGTCTATGGTCTGGATGCTACTGAACAGAAACAGGTTGTAAACTTCTCAAGATTCTTTAGGATTTGATCCTATCCTAGTTCTCTTTCCATGTCGCACCACATGGAGTGTATGGGAAGAGCACTGAAGGAGTCCATAAAAAGGGTGTGGAGACTCTACCCTTCTTCCTAGTGACAGAGCGCATTGTGTACCTGGCAAAAAATTTTCCGTTTTGCAACTGATATGCCTCTAATTGTTGGAGGAAATGTTGAGAGAGGCCAGAGTCTGTACCCCAGAAATCCTACTTCTGAGGTTGACCACCTGTAAAACAAAAGTATCCCTCTCTGGCGCACTTTTTTCCCTGATAAGAGGATGGTAGTGGGGCTTCTAGATAGTAAATTGGCAGTGCTTTTACATGGCCCGAAGAATCTATTCTGTAATAAATTGTTTAATTGATTACGTGGTCACCCAGTTAAGTGAGTGTTATCTTTCATCTCCTAGCACCCAACTTTCTCCTCCTCATCGGACACAGTGCTAAATACTGGGAATACCAAGGTGATTAGATGTATTCTTTGCCATTGAGGGTTTCTTTGTCTAGCAAGTGAGATAGACATATGATAATATTATGCATGTTGGATGTTTTAATAAGTGCATGTATTAAGGTTTATGGAAAGGACAAGGTAAACCTGGTGGTATGATGGCCAGTGGATGAGGAAGGGGTCAGATAAGATAGGTCTTAAAACGTGAGCTTTTTAGATGTTCAAGGTGTGGGAGGGATCCAGGCATAGAGAAGGTCATGGACAAAGTCAGAAGTAGGAACACGGAGAGTGCACGTGGTAGTCACTGCAGTCTAGGCCCGGTAACGCTGCACTCCCTTTACTTTGGTGGAGCCATTTGACTAGTTCTTCAGGCTGATGAGTTGGAAACAACTGAAATATCCTTCTGGGCCAAAGCTTTTAATAGCCTGTTCAAGACTTTCCAGAGTTCTTTCTGTGCCCCCCCTCTACCCACCCCCAGAACACAACCAGCAATGTCAGACCTGGTGATTATCCTGTCATTTTTGGTCCCTGAATGACCATGATGAACACAGTACTGCATTAACCCTGATATATGTGTGAGATGAGTGAGAAACAGAGGTTTTTCCTTAGGTCACTAAGATTTGGGGGTTGTTTGTTATAGTAGCATAACCTAATTTAGTCCTCTCATCAGTGCAAAGGTAAGAAATAAGCATGGTATATCTGCCAACTAAAATAGAAGATGTGTGCTAGGACTGGTTGGGAGTGGAAGAAGAGGATATTGGAAATGTGGGCCAAGATCAAACTATGAGAAACTTTGACGCCATGCTGAGAAGTTAACTTGACATTGTAGGCAATGGGCAGCCGTTGAAGGATTCAAATTGCCGTCTGTTAAGTCATGTAGTTCATTTCTTCAGGCATCCTAGTCTGCTGCTTTAGTGCTGATGCCACACTTCCTACAACCTTAGGAGCTCTGGATCCAGAAAAGTTAGAGGAGAAGATGGGATACCTGTGGCACAGGAAGTCTGGGTTAGGTGTGCCATTCCTTCTGCTGCTTTGCAGGGATGCTGTGCAAAAGAAATCAGAGAAACATTTCTCTGTCCTGGGGCAAGTATCTCTTCATTACTGACACCTCCCCATATCTGACATGGGCTACTTCTATTAGGCTAGACCTTTTAAGTAAAAAATTTTGCTTTTAGTGTTAATATTTTAAAAATGGGATCCTTTGGATTCAACTATGCTTCTATGTCTTGTTCATTGGATCCAAATTGGAATGATCTGTTGCTGCTCTGAATTTTCCTTTTCTGTTCTGTTCCTTTGCAGTCTTGTTTCCCCACCTTTTACATTCCCTGTGTACCCCTACCCTCCAGCATCCCAGGCCACTCAGTTTCCTCAGATGTCCTTGCCTCCATGACTCTGCATACATTGCCTATTTGCCCCCAAGACTCCAGAGTGGGATGTTTGTTATTGTTGAAATTCTACTCACCCTCTAAGACCCAGCAGCTCATATTCTATTTTTTCATGAAGTTTCCTCTTTCTAGTGGGAATTAGTCTCTGACTTCTTGGGGCTTCCCTATCTCTATTAGGACCCTCACATCACTGAGGTGTTATATTCTGGGTATTTATAAGGATGACCAGACTCAATGATCAAGGGCAAGAACTCTGTCTTTATCTTTGCAGCCCTCATAGTACTTAGCAGTGCTGTGAACCTACTGAGCATTGAGACTTTTTTTTTTTTAATGAAAAGCCTTGAAATCGAAAGTTGTGTGTTTTTTGTTTTTGTGTCTTAAGAAGGCTCCACTCCAAAGTGGAGCCCAACATGGGGCTTGAATTCATGACCCCAAGATCAAGACCTGAGCTGAGATCAAGAGGCAGATGCATAACCAACTGACCCACCCCGGCACCCTGAATTTGAAAGTTTTTAAATTGAAATCTTAAAAATATTAATGGAAAGCTTTGTCTCATTTCTCTGCTTTGTTCCTTCAGGGGCTGTCTGTGAAGCACGTAGTCTTTCCTATGCCTCTAGCACCTCCCAGTATAGCATCAACTCCAAGTGTCTTGATTTGCAGATTATTTTCTTCCAAATAGTGATAAAGTTGTTTGGTTAGAGAAGAGGGAGCATCCATTCCTTTGGAAGGACATGGATTGAAAGTCAGTAAATAGAAGATGAATGTCAGTCATTACTCTTTTGGAGACAGGGAGGATGGGGAGCAGACAATGTAGAAATGAAAAGTGTGCCACCTAAGAGATTAATGTGTATCAAAGAGAATAAAATGTTTAAACCTGGAGGAAAGTGCAGTGAATACAAGTAAAGAGAAATACATTAAAAAAAATATTTCATTTATTTGAAAGAGATAAGACACAGAGAGCAAGAGGAGGAGGGAGTGGGGTGGAGAGGAGCAGAGGGGAGAGAGAGAAGAAGACTCCCTGCTGATCAGGGAGTCTGGACATGGGGCTCAATCCCAGGACTCCAGGATCATGACCTTAGCCAAAGGCAGATGCTTAACTGACCGAGGCACCCAGGCACCCCAAGAGAAATACTTTAAAATAAAAATATTTAAGAAGTCAATAGAACTGAGCAAGTTTAAACATTTTTTAATTCCAGTATAGTTAATACACAGCATGATATTAGTTTTAGGTGTACAATGCAATAAATGCACAGTTCCATACATCGCTCAGTGCTTATCATGGTAAGTGTACTTTCAATCCCCTTCACCTATTGTAGGCACCCCCCCCACTCCCCTCTGGTAACAATCAGTTTGTTCTCTATAGTTAAGAGTCTATTTTTTGGTTTGTCTCTTTTTTCTTTTGTTTGTTTTGTTTCTTAAATTCCACATGTAAGTGGAATCGTAGGGTATTTTTTTTTTATTTATATCTTTCTTTTTTTTTTAATTTTTTTAAAATTTATGATAGTCATACAGAGAGAGAGAAAGAGGCAGAGACACAGGCAGAGGGAGAAGCAGGCTCCATGCACCGGGAGCCCAACGTGGGACTCGATCCCGGGTCTCCAGGATCACGCCCTGGGCCAAAGACAGGCGCTAAACCGCTGTGCCACCCAGGGATCCCCAATCGTAGGGTATTTGACTTTGACTCATCTATTGTACTTAGATGGATCTAGAGAGTACAAAGCCGTATGGTTACAAATGACAAAATGTCATTCTGTTTTATGGCTGAGTGATATTCTGTGTGTTTGTATCACATCTTCTTTATACATTATCTACGGATGGACACTTGGACTGCTCCCATATGTTGGCAATTATAAATAATGCTGCAATAAACATAGGGGCTCATATATCTTTTTGAATGGTGTTTTTGTATTCTCTGTGTAAATTCCTAGTAGTGAAATTACTGGGTCATGTGGTATTTAATTTTTTTTGAGGCATATAAAGGCTTATTTTATTGAATAACTGATCTGTGTAATTGCTGAGGCCACTATGTACAGACAAAAGAGTGGTCTCTTCCTCCTTGGACAGAGGCGTGGTGATTTCCTCCTTTTTGGCCTGGAGCAGCTCTTCACAGCACTGGTATGCTTCCTTGGTCTTAGATCTGTGGGCCTCAGCCTGGTCAGCCAGAAGCTTCTTGTGCGCTTTGTCTGCCTCAGCTGGTGGATGGGATTTTTGGTGAAAATACACCTGTTTTTTAACAGGCTACACCCTTCACTTCCAGGTACAGGCTGTGATATATGTGGCGGTAAATCTTAGATACAAGGTACCATCTAAACAGCCAGCATGAGGTTCTCATCCTCCTTGCCCAGTCCCCTTCTCAGGCATTCGAACCTTGGCAGTACCTTTTCTCTTACTGATGCCCATATGCCTGCCTTTCTGGTGGCCAAGGTGTTTTTCCGACACTGAGCCTGAGAATGGACAGTCACAGGCTTCTGGATGATCACCCCATCCCTGATCGGTTTTTCAACCTGCTGATGAGAGTTGGTATTGCTGATAGCATTGGGGTCCACCCAGACCTCCTTCTTGCCACAGGGTAGGACTCTGGAGGCAGGCCTCTTCTGAAGTCTAAGCATACTTATGGCTACAGCCACATTGATAACGGAAAGTGTTAGCTTTTTGAGGAGCCT
This sequence comes from Canis aureus, assembly GCF_053574225.1. Lineage (NCBI taxonomy): Eukaryota > Metazoa > Chordata > Mammalia > Carnivora > Canidae > Canis > Canis aureus. The sequence goes on from NC_135615.1 coordinate 55,633,118, forward strand.
CCTTACAGTTTTCCATGGTGGCTGTGTCAGTTTGCATTCCTACCAACAGTGCAAGAGGATTCCTCTTTCTCCACATTCTTGCCTACTTTTGTTGTTTCCTGTGTTTTTTTATTTTAGCCATTCTGACAGGGATGAAGTAATACTTCATTGTGGTTTTGATTTGCATTTCCCTGAAGATAAGTGATGTCAAACAACTTTTTGTGTATCTGTTGGCCATCTGGATGTCTTCTTTGGAGAAATACCTGTTTATGTCTTCTCATTTTTAAGTTGGATTATTTGTTTTTTAGATGTTGAGTTGTATCACTTCCATGTATATTTTGGATAGTAACCCGTCATCAGATATGTCATTTGCAACAACTATCTTCTCTCATTCCATAGACTGTCTTTTAGTTTTGTAGATTGTTTCCTTTGTTGTGCAGAAGTTTTTTATTTTGATGCAGTCCCACTTGTTTATTTTTGCTCTTGTTTTCCTGACCAAAACTGAGGAACTGTTACTGTTGAACAAGACTTGGTTGGCAGAATGATGGAAATGGGTTTAATGGATAACAGAGTAATTTGGTGTTTGAGTAGTATGACAATCCAAAAATCAAGGGTTATTTTGGGTCATACAGGAAAAGAAATGACTCAAAATTTGAAGAAGGGAGGGAGAGAAAAGTACTGGAAGACTACTTTATCTTAAGAGGAGTAGTTCAGAGATGTTTGTCAGCAGTAAATCTCCGTGGATACAAACTGGTCATTGCTTATCTTTTGTGAGGTGATCTGCTTCCCTTTTCTATATCTGAGATTAGAAATAGTGACTAGATTCAATTATAACTTTTCTTAACTTGCTTGGGGGCATCAAAGGTAGGCTTTTTTTTTTTTCTGGAGTCATTATTAATTAGCAAGAATATACAAATTTTCCTGATAGTGCATGTGTTAGAACTGTAGAATAGCTCACACTTTTGTGTCCTCCCTGTTTGAACTTAGGTAAGTTGTCTCAGGAAGACAATGGACTTTGTGTTACTATGTCACGTGCTTCCTAAAACCAGTTTATCAAATAATTCTGTTCCAAGATGAAAAAAGCATTGTGATATGTGAATGATCAAGATACACCTGACTTGCTTCACAGGATTGTCTAAGGATCCCTTTCCAAACCCATCTACTAAACATGGTATCCTCCTTACACGAAGATGAGCACCAACCTAACATCATTAAGATCTGAACTTTTGAATATTTTTCAATAGAAGTAGCACAAAAGGAAGCTTATTATTTGGGTGTTCTGGGCAGAACACTCTATGAGAAAAATTATTGCATTGGGCATATCCCCATCTTTGCAGGAGGATGGGCTAATGCCTATTTAGGGCAATTTTCCTTCTGAAGTTCAGAATACTTATATCACTGGAGATCATTTTTACAATAAGTGCCAATATGTCTCTGTAAGGTTTAAACAGCAAAATGTGCTATCACTAAAGTTTTGTTGTATAGAATCTAAAGGTATGTGTAAATGGCAGACCTGAGGGAGGTATTAGTTTAATTTTCAAGTTAGATTGAACTCAATGAAAAATATTTTGATGCTGTTAATATGTGTGCTACTCATCAGGAGAGATATTACTTCTTGAATTACTTCCCAGTGTGCATTTGAGTAACAATTAAACGCTTGATAAACAAAACAAAGTAAACAGACACATATTATGTGACCCATATTACCTACCAAGCAATAAACCTGTGGGACAATAAATAGGTGGATATTTTAGATTGGGTGGTCAATAACATTTAAATTGAGATCTAAATGATAAGGAGCAGTCAACTATTTAGAAATGCAGGTGACCTTTCCAGGTATGGTAAGGGCAAAAGCTTCAAAGTGAGAATGAGCTTGGCCTGTCAGGGGACCAAAAAGAAGGCCACTAAAGCTGGAATGGAGGGATCTGGGACAGAATGGTAGGACATGAAGCTGGAGAGAGGTACAGATCATGTAGTACTTTGTGAGTCAGGATAAGGAATTTAGGTTCTGTACTTAGTAAAATGGGAAGCCATCTGTGTATTTTTTTAATTTATTTTTTAGGATTTTATTTATTTATTCATGAGACACACACACACACACACACACACACACACACACACACACAGGCAGAGGGAGAAGCAGACTCCATGCAGGGAGCCTGAAGTGGGACTTGATCCTGGATCTCCAGGATCCGGCCCTGGGCTGAAGGCGATGCTAAACCGGGGAGCCACCCGGGCTGCCCCATCCGTGTATTTTAAGAGTAAAAATACTCTGGTTGGTCCTAAATTATGGATTAGAAGAAGGCAAGAGAAGATGGGATGGAGCTGGAGGTAGGCAAGATATAGGTTGGGGCAACTGTCCAGAACAGGTAGTAGTAATTGGGACAGAGAAAAGTGAATGGGGTTAGGAGGAGTTGAAAAAAAATGTGGTGAAGGAAACCATGGGCAGGCAATTAAGAAGGTCTAAGTGGAGAAAACAACACCTCTCCTACAGGAACTTTGGTTTGCATTCAGGCCATAAGGATGCCCACCTTTTATTTTTTTATTTTTTTATTTTTACTATTAGATTTTTTCTTTCTTTTTAATAAATTTATTTTTTATTGATGTTCAATTTGCCAACATATAGAATAATACCCAGTGCTCCTCCCATCAAGTGCCCCCCTCAGTGCCCGTCACCCAGTCATTTGGGGAATATAAAAGACGCCCACCTTTTAAAAACCAGTCTTCCCAAGTCACTGAGCATCTGGTCCATCAGTGACTTCTGAACTCTAGAGATATTTCTATAATCAGGGGCTTGGATTTTTTGCTCCCTTTGCTTTCTTTCTATACAGGCTTCTTGGATATCAGGAGTGGGTGGTGGGTAACAGGGCTTCTAAGGCTGGTGAATTTGCCCTAAGGAAAAGCTGAGATACTGCATACAGCCCCTTACCTGGGCAGCCTCATAGTCCAAAAAGGAGAGGCAGGGAGGCTTAGCGCTTATTGTGCTACAGGCTGGAAGTTTTACACCTTAAAACTCATTCCCTCCTTGTGAGGCACATATTTAAATACCAATTTTACAGGAGACACACACACTCACGTAGGTTCTTTATTTTGCTCAAAGTCACACAGCTTGTAAGTGGTGAAGCCAGGACTGGAATCAGAATGGGGCTCTCTGTGCTGGCCACATTGCCCCCGAATTGGAGTTGGTCTGTTTTCCTGCTTTTCTCATCACCACATAGGTTCCATCAAGAGCTCATCCTGGGGAAGGCCATGATTTCCTCTTTGTTATATTTACTATGTTTCCCCACCCCCACCCCACATAGTGCCCTGGTAAAACGTTCACCAAACGTGCCTGCCCAGAGGCGACACTCGGTACTTGCTGCCGCCTAAGGGGCTGGGGTGACAGGACTGGCGGGGTGGATTGCTTTGCTGCTGCTGCTGTTGCTGCTCCTGCTGCTCGGGAATGAGGAGCGACTCGGCTGCTGTGCCTTGGCTCGAAGGCATTTTCCATTTCCTAGCCGCCCCCCTCTTCCTCCTCCTCCATCCCTCAGCTGTCGCCCCCCCCCCCCCGTTTCAGCTCTGGCCCCTTTGGGGGAGCATCCCTTGCTGCGGGGCTGACAGCCCTGGGAGCGGGTCCCTGTTCTCCGCGCTCTGGCTCTGTGCGCAGAGCTTGGTTCGCGGGCGCCCGGTGTCCAGCGGGCACTGATGTCAAGCGGTGGCGGGGCACTGCCTACCGACGGCTGACCTGGACCCTCCTCCACACCCACTTCCTTCGGCGCCCGCCCCCCCTCGGCTCGGGCTCTCTATAAAAGGCGAGAGCGCAGGGTGCCTCGGCGGCACCGACTTCAGCACCATGGAGAGCCCCCGCCTCCAGCCGCTGACCCTCCTGGGTGCCGCCCTGCTCTTGCTGCTGCCTCTGCTGGGTGCCCGCGCCCAGGACGATGCTGAGCTCCAGCCCCGAGCCCTGGACATCTACTCCGCCGTGGACGACGCCTCCCATGAGAAGGAGCTGGTGGGTATCCCCCGGACCCCCCTCCCGGACTGTCTGCGCCTGGTCCTTTCCTTTGTGGCCGTCCTCCCTCTCTCCCTCCTTCCCTCCCCACCCCTGTTGCCAGAGCCGGGGTGCAGGCAGATAAAAAACCAGTAAAGCCCTGGTTTGCATCTGGAAATCGTCTGGAGCCCACTGCTTCAGGCAGTTTGTATAGTGAATCCCTTGTCCCGGGCCCTCGGAGCAACAGGAGCCGCAGCAGCTGAGGGAGTTGCGGTCAGTGTGGGAAGCAGTGCTGGTTGGGTGAACACCCACCCAAGCCGTCCTTGGAGTCCCGGGCCGAGTGTGGTGCGGGGAGCTTCGTAGCTAGGGCTGGGGGTGAGCACCTGGGCTGGGCTTGCGGCCAGTGCGGCAGCTTCGGGCTCCGGGGCGGGGGGGCAATGTGTTGCAGATCGAAGCGCTCCAGGAAGTCCTGAAGAAGCTCAAGACTAAAAGTATTCCGATCTATGAGAAGAAGTACGGCCAAGTCCCCATGGTAAGGGTTTGGGGTCACCCTCTTCCTGTTTTCCCAAGAGGAGATATGCCAGCTTGAGTCTGATATATGACCTTCGCCCTAGGATGTGGGTAAATCAGGTAATGGGTTGACAGAGTTCTGCGGGCTGCCTTGTGTTTTCTGCCGCCAGACCATGCCCCTTGGTCTCTAAGGACAGAGAGCGGAAGGGCCATTCGGGAGATCCAAGAGCTGGTGCCAGGAACCAGCTCTTGGGTCTGTGTGAAAAGGAGCATTTCTTGTGGATGAGCTTTTCCTCATCTCATGAAAAATTCTCTGAATTGGAGGAGCCCTTAAATCTACTCGGTGCTTGTTCCTCCAGTTTTCTTCTTGCCAGCTAGAGCACTGCCAGTTTTTCTGATCTATGTTTTAAGGTCAAAATTATTGGTTTCTGGCTTGTCACTTTCCTTGGGGAATTACACACATGCACACTTGTGTTTTCTCTCTCTCTCTCTCTCTCTCTCTCTCTCTGTCACACACAGACACACACACACACACACACACACACCTTCATTGGTATGAGGAGACTTGAAAGCAGGGAGCAGAGGTTGTGAGAAAATACAGGTCTATTGTTTATTTCTTAGAAAAATGTCCGGTTGATTATTTGTCTTTTTGATAAACAGCTCAGAGAGCCAGAATAATGTACCATATCCCTGAAAAAATAAAGAGTGGAATAAAATAGGAGGGGCTCAATAATCACTTTTTTTTTTTTCCTTTTTATGTTCTCTCACTGAAATGTTAAAGCTCTCTGTGTTTCAGGTCTGACTGTACTTACACCTCTGGTGATGGTGATAGGTTCCATCTATCTCACCCAAGAGGCAGACGTTGTGTTGATGGGGAGGTGGGCCTGTTGGGAGCCTGGGTTTGCTTATTTGGGGAGACCACACACTGTATCATTTGCAGTGCCACGCTGGGGAACGGTGTGCGGTGAGAAAAGGAGCGAGGATTGGGAAGCTGTGCGACTGTCCCAGAGGAACCACCTGCAATTCTTTCCTTTTGAAGTGTTTGTGAGGTGTCCACCCGCCTACATAAATCCCCACTGCCCCTACTTCCCCGAGAGGACCACACCTTCATCCCTGGGGTTCAGCTGTAGCAACAAAGTTTGCATTTCCCTCTGAGGGTTAAGAGGCCCTTTTCCTGCTGTTCACAAATAAAAGAACACATTAGATGTTACTGTGTGAAAGATAATGCCTTTTATGGTGTTGATACATGTGCAAAGTATTCTTTCCTCGTCCACCTGACAAACTCTTACGTATCTTTGTGTAAAGAAGGGGAACTTCGCTTTGAAAATTGTATTTTTGTATGTGGTGTGGCAGGATAAAAATTAGACTTAGTTAATCTTGGTAGGTGATGTCACAACCTGGAAGATGACCCTCAATGACACAAATTGCAGCATGTACAAATTATACATAATAAAGTGTTTTTAATAATTGCTCATTCTGTGTTGTTGTTTCTATGTCATAAGTAATTTAAGTAAGAACGGTAGAATTAATCATGCTTTTGTTTTCAAAGAGAAATATTTTAAAAATAACAGTCTATTGGGAGAACAGCACCTTGGCTCCAAGGAGTTTTCATCATTAATTGGGAGTTTGCCACACAGGCTTTGGTGTACTCTATTTTTTTTTTTTTTTTTTTATTGCAGTGGTGTGTGGGGTGGTGATGGTAGTGGGGAGGTGTGTGTGTGTGTGTGTGTGTGTGTGTTAATTGGAGATGGTTGGAGTTGAGCTGATGTGATATCGTTTATTAAAATCTCTAGTAGAATCCTTAATTTTCACAGTGAGAATAATAAAAGATGAATTGTTTCAAACTATAGCCCCTTTGAAAGCAGTTTGAGGGATCCCTGGGTGGCGCAGCGGTTTGGTGCCTGCCTTTGGCCCAGGGCGCAATCCTGGAGACCGGGGATCGAATCCCACGTCGGGCTCCCGGTGCATGGAGCCTGCTTCTCCCTCTGCCTGTGTCTCTGCCTCTCTCTCTCTCTCTCTGTGACTATCATAAATAAATAAAAACTTAAAAAAAAAAAAAAGAAAAAAAAAGCAGTTTGAAAAAAAAAGGGGATTTTTGTTTTGGCTACTCTTTTATTAGAAAATATTCATTGATAGAAAATGGATTCTTTGGGGCTTATTGTATGTCCAAAGGAAGAGAAATGGCTGTATTAGGTGCTTTAAGGGTATGAGTCCCAATCATTCCCACTACTTGATAGATAATCTTGGAAAATTTATCCCTTCAAAGGAAAAATAGTCATTTTAGTGAATAGTTTCGAGGGGGGGTGGGAAACAAATGATAGGTGGTAGATGCAACTCAAGAAATATAAAAATCTTAAATGTAAAGGTTAGTAGCCTTTAAATGTTTTTGAGTGTTTGCCTGAGGTCACATTTCTAAGTTTAAGTCAGAGTAAATAACATGTAAGAAGCAGCACCGTGAGACAAACAGGTGCTTCTGGCTTCACAATGCAAACTCAAGAGGCACTTGCATAATATTAGCATTAAAAAAGAAAAATCCCTCCCCTGCTTCCTGGGGAAATAGAGTATGCTAAGAGAAAATATTCTCACACATAATTGCTATCTGCAATATTCTTATTGTTGTTATTAGCATGGCTCATTCCCTTAATAGTCTTCCAAGATACATATTCTTACTATTTTTCAGAGAAGGAAGCAGAGGCCAAGAGAGATGATGGAAATCATCTTGGTCAGGTCACATAATCCTAAATCATGATTTCAGCTCTAATCCCTCTGCCTCCCAAGATTTATTTGCCTTTTGCTTCCCTATCACTCTGGGCAGTTGAACAGGTTGTTTGGACTCCCAAATTCCCCAGAAAGCACTTCTTTCTTTCTTTTTTTTTTTTTTTAGTATTTTTTTTAAATTTTTATTTATTTATGATAGTCACAGACAGAGAGAGGCAGAGACACAGGCAGAGGGAGAAGCAGGCTCCATGCACCGGGAGCCCGACGTGGGATTCGATCCCGGGTCTCCAGGATCCCGCCCTGGGCCAAAGGCAGGCGCTAAACCGCTGCGCCACCCAGGGATCCCAGCATTTCTTTCTTTAATAGAAATTAGCTCACTCGGGTGCCGATGTATTTTGGGGGGTCATGTTGCTATTTGAATTCCTCTTTGACAGGCTTAGTTATGATTGAAATGGGTTTACATTTTAATCCTGAGAAACTGCCAATAGTTCTTTAATGGTTTCATTGTCTGCTACTTTTCCAGAAAATATTTAAAATCCTAATCTTCATCTTGAGTCCTTTAACTGTTCTCGTTCACGACAGTCCTAAATAAATAAGATCAGGAAATTGCTTTAATCATTGATTAGTGTACAGGCAGGACCCTGAGGGATAACACTGAGAGGTGCTTCCTATTGCAGCCTGGAATATTTCCCCAAAGAGGAAAAGACCCTCTTCCTGGAGGACTTTGAGGTTCAAAAGACAGGAATAAGAATCTGTTTTGGGTGATGGGCACTGAGGAGGGCACATGATGAGATGAGCACTGGGTATTATACTATATGTTGGTGAATTTAATTAAAAATTTAAAAAAATGGTTAATACAAAAAATAATTCTGTTCTGAACCCCTTTAACTCTTTCACCCCTACTTCTATGTCACCCCATTCTCTGTTTCATTTGACTGAAGGATATGGACTTATGGGGCACTGGTAATGAGGAATCAGTGTGCGGGCTTTTTCCAAAAGTTTTGTCTGGAGATCCAAATTTCAAGTTCACGGTGGTAATGACAGTCTGTACTAATGATAGCAACATTTCATCTGAAGTGGTTTGGGGGACGTAACTTTGCCTTCTCATTTTATCAGTTAGACTTCCTCTTCAAATAGAATGCCTTACTATGTTTAATGACTGAAGGTCTCTGTGGTAGAGGATAGGAATGTTAAATGTTAAAAAAAAAAAAAAAAAGAGTAGTTATCCATGGGCGGTCAGTTGTGTAAGAGCCCCAGAGATCTTCTGAGATTGGCTGAAGGATCAGGGCTCTGAGAGTTGACCAAGTGTCTACATCTAAAGATCTGAAGAACATTACAGGCATAGGAATGATGTTTCTAGAGCAATGCTTCTCACAGGGTCTAGAGGTGATGGGTGGAAGTTACCAGAGGATTTTTCTCAACGACACGCACCCACTGCCTTCCCTGCGGTAATTGCTGGTGTTTCACCCCTCACTCTCTGCTAGAATCCAGAGGCCTGTGAGGGACACATGCTGTAGTGAGGTACCCAGATGCCCTTCACAAGCTTGATGATGGTTCATCTGACTCTGGTTATTGAAAAATATTCTTTCTTGACCAGACTTGAGTCAGGCTCTTGGACCTCCTTCTGTGCACTCCCTTACAAAATCCAGTTTTAGCAAGAACACTGCTAAATCAATTTATTATATGTGCTATCAAAGCAAGCACCCTGCTGAATCAATTTATTAACAGTCCCCCCATCCTTCTCGTCTCCCACCATCACCCAGGTGACATCTGAGCACTTTAGCCTGTCTTTAGCAAAGATCCTGTCAGGTTGGTTTCTCTGGAATTTCCTTGACCCCTGATGTATCCCATTAGTAATTTCCCATCTAATTCTTGGCTATAAATTCTTACTTGCCCATGCTAAATTAGGAACTGAGCCTTGTTCTGTACTGAAGTCTCTTTTCCCATATTGCAGTAGACTTGAACAAAATCTATTTCTATGGTTATAATGACGGTCCAGCTCTGGTTTTTCTTTGACAACTAGGTAAGACTATTTGGGATTGTGTAGTTTATTTATTTTTTTATTTTTTAGTAAAGATTTTTTATTTATTTATTCATAGAGACACAGAGAGAGAGGCAGAGACACAGGCAGAGGGAGAAGCAGGCTCCTTGCAGGGAGCCTGATGTGGGACTCGATCCCAGGTCTCTGGGATCAGGCCCTGGGCTGAAGGCAGCCCTAAACCGCTGAGCCACCCAGGCTGCCTGGGATTGTGTAGTTTAAATAATATCCTCAGACTGTTTTGTGAAGCTTCCTACCCTAGAACTACTAGGAACTACTGAACAGGAACTACTGAACTTGTTTTTGGCTAGTCTTATTCATTCTACACTTTTTTGAGTGCCTTCCATGTGCTGGGTATTGAGAACATAATGATAAGACAGACATAATCCTCGTTCTTGAGTTTACAATCAAATGATTTATAGTCTTTTGGTGAGAATAAATAAGAAACAAAAAATATAAGCCATAATAAATTCTATGACTTTATCTACTTATGAATTCTATGAATTTATGTTGACATGATGAGGCCATGGGCTCTTAGAAAATGAATACCAGAGGTGCCTGGGTGGCTCAGTCAGTTAAGTGTCCGCCTTTGGCTCAGATCATGATCCCGGGGTCCTGGAAAGGAGCCCCACATCAGGGGGTCCCTACTCAGTGGGGAGTCTGCTTCTCCTTTTACCTCTGCTGCTTCCCCTGTTTGTGCTCTTTCTCAAATAAATAAATAAAATCTTAAAAAAAAGAAAAAAGAAAAAAATGAATACCAGATAAAGAATGGTCAAGTGGCTTTCTCTGTAAATACGCCTTTGGGCCCCATCAGGTACATTTTTGCCTTGACCAAGTGGAATCTGCAGATGTTTATAGATCGGGAATATCTCAAGGGAAAGCAAGGCTGAGAGTAGGGAGGGTGGTGATTCTGGCATCAGCTTTCAGTGTCCTTTATTTCACTGATGGATGGTTGGCTAAATATAATTCTCTCTTGCCTGGCTAATGCGTGTTTCTAATTTGTTTCCTTTGCCTTTGTAGATGTAGGTGCTCTGTTCAGGATCTCTAGTCTAGAGGGTCTATCGGCACAACTGTTTTGGCTTGAGAATAGTTTATGCAGATATTTCTAACTGATGTTCCCTGAACTACTGAGAAGAGGAATCAGCAAAAAAGAAAGAGATCAAACATTTAGAAGGAAGAGGAGGTAATTGATGAAGTGAAGCTCTTGTCAGGAATGGGGGAATGGGATTCAGAGCTAGGAAAAAGACAGCTTTGGGAAGAAAGGAGAGCGTATGGTATGTAAAGATATAAGGGACTTTAATATGTGTGTTGGCAGAGGTTGTGGGTAGTTATTTTATTTCTGTTTTCTAAGGGAAGTAGGATATGAACTTATCTGCTGAGAAGAAAGTGAAGCAAATTATCTATTTAATAATTATATATATATGCAGTATAGAAACTGATGATAGCCTAATCTCTACTATAATGTGGCAGATTTATTTTAAGACATGATATGTTAGGTACTAGACAGAGTAGGATAAATTTAGAGGGCACAGAGGTGAATTATCAAGGCTTATAGACGGAAGTGGTATTTGAGTATTCTTTGAAGAATGTGTAATATTTCAAAATGTGAAGATTGGGGAAATTTTGTTTAAGATGTGGGAAATAGTGTGAATGAAAGTGTGCAAGGAGGGACACCTGCTTGGCTAGTTGGTAGAGCAGGCAACTCTTGTTCTCAGGGTTGTGTGTTAGAGCCCCATGTTAGGTGTAGAGATTACTTAAAAATAAAATATTTTTAAAAAGTGTGTAAAAAATGCAGTTAGAAAGAGCCTGAGGACTGAGTCTGTGGAGTGCAAAATGGTGAACAAGAAGTTAAGTGCAGATATGACTGTGGGTGAAAGGGCCAAGGCTTCATAGGGCATGACCGGGGCTGTGTTATAGGAAGGTCATTCTGACACCACATCAAAGGAGGCATCAGAGAGGGGGACACAGAAAGCATAGGCAGGAATATACTGCGTGAGCCAGAAAAGAAGTGAGGAAAGCCTGGATGGATAAGGGCGGTGTGGATGGACAAGAAGGATGCTAGAGACATTGTCCAGGAAGAGTCTGAAGCAGTAGTTTTCCCAAACTCTCCTGATGTGTGATGGTGTTTTCCCTCAACTATGGTTAAAATGGCATGGGAGGATAGAGACCAGAGCTAAATATATTCAGTTTCTAATTGTTTTCTTTTTTTTTAAGTTTTTATTTATTTATCTATTTGTTTATTGAGAGAGAGAGCGAGTGAGCATGAATGGCAAGGAGGGGCAGAGCGACAAGCAGACTTCTAGCTGAGCAGGGAGCCCAATGCAGGGCTCGATCCCAGGACCCCAGGATCATATCCTGAGTGGAAGTCAGATGCTTAACAACTGAGCCACTCAGCATCCCTTAAGAGCTTTATGACGGCAAATACTTTGAAGGCTGTAAAGTTTTGAAGCCACACTTCCAATGGATTGAGCTCCCATGCCTCAGCTGAGCTGCTACTTTATGCATTCCATCGCCTTTCATGATTTATAACATCAACCTTAAGGTTCTAGAGCAGTTGGGTTTTGTGGGTTTATTAGGAGTTTGCTGAGATTCTCACAGTGTCCTACTTTATCCATTGTCATAATTTTGGGGTTGGGGATCCTTGGGTGGCTCAGTGGTTTAGCGCTTGCCTTTGGCCCGGGCGTGATCCTGGAGTCCCGGGATTGAGTCCCATGTCGGGCTCCTGGCATGGAGCCTGCTTCTCCCTCCTCCTGTGTCTCTGCCTCTCTCTCTTTCTCTACGTCTGTCATAAATAAATAAATAAATTAAATAAATAAATAAATAAATAAACAAACAAACAAACAAATAAATAAATAAAAATTTGGGAGTTGGTCACAGAATTTCAGAATTGAAAGGAAACTTTGAGGTCACTTAATTAAATCTCATTTTATTTTATTATTATTATTATTATTTTTTATTTATTTATGATAGTCACACACAGAGAGAGAGAGAGGCAGAGACATAGGCAGAGGGAGAAGCAGGCTCCATGCACCAGGAGCCCGATGTGGGATTCGATCCCGGGTCTCCAGGATCGCGCCCTGGGCCAAAGGCAGGCGCTAAACCGCTGCGCCACCCAGGGATCCCTAAATCTCATTTTATAAATGAAGAAATAGAAGCCTTAATGGTAAAGTGACTTGTCCATTCCTCTGGCCAAGTGAAAATTCAGCGAAGCAATCAATATAGATTTGGTAAGTCAGAGGACATTTATCCAATAGAATCCCTCTTAACACAAGCTGCCTTCACTGGGGAGACTGCCTTGACACGTGTTCCGGGTGGAAGTTGAACCCTCCTTGATTACATTTTATTTATCTTCCGATCTCCTTTTACTCAATTTTAAAATCTGATTTCCTTTTTGACTCAAGTTATCTGAGATGTCATTTAGTGATAAAAAATAGATAAGCCAATCCTAATGAATTTATGTCTAAAGGGGGAATTTATTATAAGGTGATCAGAGGGCAGGAAATATAGATGTGCAGTAAGGAAGCAGATGCCCAGAGCTCGTAGGAATCATTTCCTCTGTCTTGTTCTTTTTTTCCTGTTCTCTCTCCTTACTTCCTTACCTGCACAGGTTTCTCTCTCTTTATTGCATTGTATAGGTTTATCTAGGGTCTAGTAGTGGAATTGTGGGGTAAGTTATACAATATGCTTATTTTCAACTTTACCAGATAATGCCAGTTTGCTCTCTAGAATGATTTTACCCATTTATGTTCCTACTAGTGGTGTATTCCAGAGCCTCATCTATGCTTAGAGTGGTTATCTTTAAAATGTTGGCCAGCCTGGTACACCTGGCTGGCTCAGTCAGAAGAGCATGTGACTCTTGATCTTGGGGTTGTGAGTTTGGGCCTCCCATTGTGTGTAGAGATTATTTATGAAAAAAAAAAATCTTAAATTTTTTTTGGCCAATCTGATACCATTTTTACCAATGGTATCTCATGGTTATTTTAATTTGTATTCCTTTGACTACTAAGGATGAGCATATATTTATATCTTTTGTGAATTGTCTTTTCATGTACTCTGCCTATTTTTCAGTTGGGTTGCCTTTTCCTAATCAACTTGTAGAAGTTCTTCATATGTATCTCGAATACTACTTCCTTATTGGCTGGATAGTGTTGCAAATATCTCCTAATGTGTGACTTTTTACCTTAGTATCATTTTTAGACTTTTTTTAAGTTTTAGATTTGTTATTTGGATTCCAATTTTTTGTTGCTGATGGTATGTATGCTTTTTAATTCTATTATATTTTATAATTGGTTTTTTGATAGATAGGAATGCTATATACCGTGTTTATATATTGATATTCTGTAGTGTTCCAAGTAGTTTTCTTATTTGTTCTAAATATTCTGACATATTCTTTGGGATTTTCCACGTAGACAATTGTGTTATCTGAAAATAAGGATAGTTTTCTCTTCCTTTCAAATTCTTATACTTTAACATATTTTATTACTTTGAATAGGTCTGTCAGTATGTCAGTGGTATAGGGGTGAAGGCAGACATTCATATTCCTGACTTCAGTGACAATGCTTCTGAAGTTTCATAGAAATTTATTTTTGTTTGGTAAATTTTAAAAATACATGCTCTTTCTTAGGTTGAAGAATTTTCCTTTTATTGTTGGCTTGATAAGCTTTTTTTTTTTTGCAAACATAAATGAGTGTTGAATTTTGTAGAACTTTTTTTTGCGTTCATAGGTAATAATTCTATTTTTCTTCCTTCATCTATTAATAATCTGACTTAATGCACATCCTGGAGAAGTAGTCACCCTCCTACAGAGCACTATGGATACATGCTAGTGGTTGAGAAATCAGTCTTGGTGGAGTGCTGAGGTGGAAGGTCAGGGCTGGAGTCCAAGCTTTCACCATGTCCTACATCTGTAGCCTCTGCACCACCAAGTGTGTGGCTGGCTGACCCTTCCCATAGCTCAAGGACCTAACATCTGATCCTTCTCTACCCTGGGCATGCAGTGGAGAACACACCTGCTCCAGCTCCTCTTCCCACTACAAGTTACTCCCCAAACACTGTTCGTGCTACTTGGTCATTTGCCCTGTCTGCTTGACATAACAAATTTATTGATAGATTTTCTAATGGTGTTTTCCCTATTATGGAATAAACTCTACTTAGTTATGACATATTTTGTAACACATTTTGGCTTTGATTTGTTAACATAGAAAACTAAAACTTTTATGTCTTTTATGTATTTCTAAGAGAGATTGGTTTGTAATTTTGTTTTCTTGTCGGTCTGATTTTGGCTAAGTCCCCTCAAAAAGTACATTAAAGAATTTGCTTCCCCTCTACTTTCCTGGTCCTTTGAAACAGTTCGTAAGGAAGGATTATCTGTGGACGTCTGGTCAACTCTTTCATCAGTGGGAAATTTTTATTATTAACTCAATTTCTTTAATGATTTTTAAATGACCTCAGAACTGTGACTGGAGAAAGATGAGACATGAAAGATTCCAGTTGGGCTTAATTAATTAAAGATTATTTATTTATTTGAGAGAGAGTGCATGAGTCGGAGGGGCAGAGGGTAAAAGAATCTCATGCAGACTCCGCAGAGTGTGGAGCCTGACATGGGGTTCCTTTGAGCCCCATCTCAGTCTCACAACCCTGAGATCATCACCTGAGCCCAAACCAAGAGTCAGATGCTTAAACGACTGAACCACTCTGGCACCCCTGGTTGGGCTTACTGTAAATCTAGGTAGGAAGGATAAAAAAAAGATCTAAGAATAGGACAAGGAAGAGCTAAGTTGCTTTTTAAAAATAGATTTTAAAAAATTATTTGTTTATGAGAGACACAGAGAGAGAGGCAGAGACATAGGCAGAGGGTGAAGTGGGCTCCCCACGGACTTGATGCCAGGACCTCGGGGTCACCCCCTGAGCCAAAGGCAGACGCTCAACCACTGACCCACCCAGGCGTCCCCAGCTAAGTTTTTGAATTTGTAATTTTAATTAATTAAAGGCTAAATTTAAAAATCAAAGTAGCACTTGGGTAATCTTTTGTGTTGTCTCCCCTGAGTGCCTTGGGCTTGTAGTCCAGAACCAGGTTTTACAGTGTTGGTTTGGGTCTCCTGACCCGTGGGGATCAGAGAGAGTCAGACGGTTGGGCAACTTTCTTGGTACTTCTTTTCCAAGCAATGACTCGGGTTCAGCCAGTGGTGTGTCTAATTCCTGTTTCCAAGGCCATAGACCTGTTCTCCTTCCCTGAATTTATGACTTTCTATCAGCTATAGACCCAGCAGTCATCAGCAGCAATTAAAACAAATTTAGCTTGTTTTCATGATTGGAAGAGCTCTGCTTCAAACCCTGCTTTGGAACAGTTTTAGTCCTTTAACCCGATAGGAACCAAACTCTTAGCTGCCCCTGCCAGCTTCTGAACCCTGAGTCAAGCAACTTCTCAGCGTTGGTCTTTTTATGACATTGCATTTTGCTCCATTGGGACATTTAGCTTCCTTTTTGAGGCTGGCTTTATCGTTTAATTTTTTTTCTTTTTCCATTTTCTCTGTCCTTCTTGTGGGATTACTTACTAGTATGAACTTAAGGCACCAGTTGTCCTGAAAGTACACACCCCCATTCATTCTTAAACTTACCACAGTTTGACTCATATTCTTAACCCTCTGTTAAAACTACTTTTTATCATGACCACCGACCGAATTCACATTTATAAATCCACTGTATGTTTTCCTACTCTCTTTCTGATCTCCATTGAATTGGGCAGTACATTCTTTGTTACTCAAAGTAACGATTGATGTGGTTTTTTGGAAAAATGCTTATCAGTATTTTTTTTTCATGCCATAAGTTTATTTACAGACATATCGAGTATGTTGAATTCAAGAGTTTGATCCACGTTTCAAAGAGATTGCACCTCTCTTGCAATGCTGCTTTTCACATCTGTTTAATGGATTAATGAAAACATCCTTATTTCTCAAGGAGTTGGTGTTTTACTATAAAAAAAATAAAGGTATAGCAAATCTAGATCCAAGTACATAGTCATCATAACTAGTAACTGCCACTTGTTTTCCACTGAAAATGGCACATTCTTCCCCAGGCCTTCTTGCAGTAGCTCCTATGGCCCACCAAGATTGTGAACCTCCTGTGGGGATTGTGTTCAGTCCCCACATAGTGCTGTTGGAAGTTCTGCAAAAGGTGCAGAGACTGAAGATGAAAGAAATGGCCTCAATACTTCTTTTTTATCCAATATCTAGCATGGTAAAATAGCTGTATCCACTTATTCATCCCCTTATTCATTACTCAACAAATATTTCTGAGTACTAACTCTATGTCTAGCATTGTCCTAGGCTCTAGTGATACATCAGAGAAGAAAACAGTCAAAACTGCCACCCTCAAGGAGCTTATGATCTTAGGTGACAAGAAGGCTTTGTTTAAGTGGGATCCTAAGTAAACTTACAGAAAGGGAAAGATTCCTACACTGGCTTTGAATCTCCCTTCCCTGGAAATCTGTGAAGAGCATCATCACTCATTTTTCCAGGTTGCCTATGATTCCTTTTGTTTGTGTATCTTAGCTTCTAACATTTGTTTCCAACACTTTGGCTCTAATAACCTATTTTGGCATACGTTCTCCAACTACGCTTTGTCATTGATCTCTTAATGAATTCTCAATTTTACCCTCTAATCTGCAAGCTCTGTGGTTGCTGTAAAAACCCACTACTTTCTTCCTCTGAAGTTTTCAACAGCTCCTTGGGTCCAGACCTAATTTCTGTTTAGCTCTTCTATAAGGAGAATCTAATAATATTCATGTGCCAAAGGGATCTGCCCCCAGTTTTAATCTATGAATACTTTTGCATGAAAACCCATTCCATTTGGATGAAAAAGTCTGAACCTATACATGCAGAGCTACACAACACGCGGCTCTGGTTTTCTGTCCATTGTCCCTGTTTCCCCAGAGTACTCTCGTGCTATCACCAAGGACAACTGCACACAGAGGCTGTCTGCTCTTCGGATGATTGAAACCATTAATAATTTACCAAACTCTGGCTGCTGCCTTTCATTAATTATCACTATGCTAATGACGTCCCTCAGGAAAAGGGAAAAGTAATTCCTCCTCCAATACAGGCTCAGTGGAGACAGACCATATTTCATAAATAAACCGGGGGTGGGCGTTTTGTCTTGAATGTTTTTGAACTCTTCTTTTGCAGAGATAGTGGAGGTAGAAGTAGGCATAATCAGATAAAATAAGGCAGGTAAAAATTCTGTTTGAATATTAGAATCAATGTGCTGCTAATGTGGCTCTGATTTAGCCGGTCTATTCTTTCAGCCAGGAGATGGGGTCACTTTTACTGAGATGTGTTCTTAGTACAGGTGGAGACTTTCTTAAAATGTGACACCAAGAACTGGACATCCTCTCAAATGAAATTGTCTCCTATAGCCATGGATTACCTGTTCAGATCATGACTCTTGGTAACTACGAGGGCAGTTTTTTTCCGATTTGATCTGTCTTGTTGACCCGAGGACTAAATGAGACAAATTGTATGAACAGTACCTGAACCCAATAAGTATTCAATAAAGGTTAGACAAGACAGAGAATAAAGAAAAGTCTGCATTATTTCCTAGGCTCTGTGTGTTTGTGACTTGTCTCTATAGGATTTGTTTCCAGACATTGTGGGAAATAACAAAGGAGCATCATTATTACAGCTGAGCGACTGTCAGATTGCTCCTGTCCCCTTAGCAAAAAGGATCAAGTGTCTGGAAGTAGAGTCTCACATACGGTGCCCCCTATTAAAACAAAGAAGGCGTTTAACGCTAAATGCACCCAAAGTTTTACTAGCTTTTTGTTTGATCCAGTGTAGGCATAGGATCCTGAATCTGTTCTGGAAGCCTGGCCACTTATCTTGTGTGGGGGAGAAGTGAGCCTGCATTCAATCAACAAATTGTTCTGTGAGCTGTGTCCTGGGTGCTGAAATTTTCTTTCCTTTTTAAAAAGATTTTTGTTTCTAACTTTATTAGTATTTTTCACAAAAATGGAGTAAAGGAGAAAATGGGAAGAAAGTTACCACTTCTGATTATTGTTCAAGTCTTTGATTTTTTTTTTTTTTTTCCTTCCTGAACTTTCCCTATTCCAGCTGGAATGTCTGCTTTGGAATGCTTTGGAATGCTCCCTTTCTAAATATGGAAGGTAGAGCCTTCTGTCTCTTAGGAGGTCTCTCCTCTTCCTCTCTGCTCTAGGAAGATCTCAGTGTAGGTAGCTTGAGGCCAATCCTGGGGACCTGAGGGGAAAGACTCCCCTTTAGCATGTGTTTTCTGCAGGTCTTTCTTTCCTTGTCTCTTCTTACCCCTGATGAGCTCTTTAAGACTAAAAGAGCATATGGGGCTAACAGCAATGGAACAAGGAAGCCACTCAAAAGGGTTTTGATTCTGGCTGCTTAGGCCAATGTAGACCAGTCGAAGCAAGACCCTCTGAAATATGCCCAGTCTGTCCAACCAGGGTTTCTCAGAGGAGGTTGGGGTCAAAGCTCTATCTGGTAATCCTGCCTTAGCTTTATCCTGTATGTTTCTTTGTTTTACAGGAGACTAGGTGGAGGTTTCTCGGGCCTTGGCAGGCAGATGCTGGAGAATTTAAGGGTCTTATACACTTTTTTTTCTATTGCTTTCCTCCTGAGTCACACTCTGGTGTATTCTGGAGACAGAGCTGAGTATGTTCTCAGGGGAGAAGTCCTCCACAGAGTAGGGCTTCTACACTGGAAGAGCCCCCTCACAGTGATACTTAAAACCTCACGTGCAGCTGATGCTCTTGGGCAATGTCCACCACAGTGCTGGTCATATTTGGGTTTTGAGAGGAGAGGAAATAGTCTTTGGCTGAAAGCAGGTTTCTTAATGATCTCATACTGTAAATGCAGATGCATTTTCTTGTGAGTTAAGTCTATAGTATAGATCCAAGCTTTTGCACTAGGAGAAAATGTGATATATGGAATCTGGTCAGGGATCCCTTTTGGGGTTACAGCAGGCATATCCAGCACTGTTACCTGCAAAGGATTCATACTTCTCTGGGGTAAGGCAAATGGTACAGAGTTTTGATGATACAACACTGGTGTTCATTTCTGGTACAACAGATTCTTCTGAAACAAGACTGGGCTTCTAGGTTTGGTGTTAAGCATTTGATGCTGATTTTTATTTTTTTCCCCTTGTTCTGCTCTTAGTGATCTTATTTCTGGTCTATCACTCTAGATAAAATGGTTCTTGCTGTAAAAGAAAAATGGGTAGTACAGGCAATATTTGTATTCTTAGAATTAAGAAGAGGTGATATATTAGAAAGGCCGAGAACACAAAATCTGGACACTGATGGCCTAGGATTGAATCCTAGCTGCATTTCTATTTAGATGGATAGTCTTGGCCAAGCTGGTTAACTCCTGTGAACTTCATTTTTATCATTTTTGAATAGAACATAATCACAGTGTCCAGGATCATTGGGAAACTAAAATGTTAGTGTGTGTTAAGTACTTAAAACAGTGCCTAAGTATTTTATTTTATTTTTTTACATGATAATTTACTATTTCTTTCATTAGCTTCCTAAGGACAAGAACAACGTCTACTTTGCTCATCATTGGATGCCCAGAGATAGGCACAAAGTCCAGAGCATAAAGAGAAATGCCATTGGTTTGTTATAAGGGAGGATACTTTAAAATGGTTCTTCAAAGTCAGAGAAATAAGGTAGTTGAGGAACTGTAGCATTTTGGAGTCCAGCACGTGGCCAAGGATATGTTGTGCTTCTCTGTTCCTTGGGGACAGGCTTAGCATGTACCAACAGCTAGACCAAGACCTTTTTGTTGGTCTGGCTATCAGTACATGCTAAGAACAGGAAATGGGATTATGGGAAATGCTTGTTATAAGGGGCCGTGTACACGACTCACAAGACAGTGCGGATAATGTATGTAGGTAGAGTTTAATGGTCAATTAAATCAATTTTGTTACCTTTTCCAGCTTCTAGAGACCACTCACTTTCTTTGGCTTATAGCTCCTTTCCTCTATCTGTAAGGCCAATATTATGCTGCCATCCTTTTGTTTCCTCTTCCAATTTGGTCTTCCACTTTTAAAAAAAGATTTATTTATTAGAGAGAGAGACAGACAGAAAGAGAGCACGGTGAGGGGCAAAGGGTAAGGGAGAAAGAATCCCAAATAGAATCCCAAGAGAATCTCCACACTGAATGCAGGGCCTGACCTGGGGCTTGATCTCACAACCCTGAGATCACGATGTGAGCCAAAACCAAGAATTGGTTATTTAACTGACTGTATCACCCAGGAGCTCCTTGACTTCCACTTTTAAGGGCCCTTGTGATAACATTGAACCCATTGGGTGTTGTTTCTCTGCCTAGGCTATCCTCTGTCCTCAGCTTCTGGACTGTGGTGTGGCTCTGTCCCTCCTGGCAGCTGGCTCAAGCTGTCAGCTTCCATGGTCACTCTAGGCCTGGTCAGACCCCAGTTTGGGTTGCCTAGTCCTGCCTCTACAAATACACCCAACTTTTGCTGCCATTGTGGGTTTAAGATCTTGGGCTTTCCAATAAGGTAAAACTTAAAATGAAACTGAATAGAATTTTTTGCCTATTTAGGACAGAAGTTGGGGCTTTTAAACATTCTAAGTTATCCTTGAGGTATGAGGAAGGTGGAAAGAGAGAAAAGAAGACAGAAATAGAAAGCTCCCAAGAGGCCTTCACAGTGGGTTTGGTAAAGGAAGTGAAGAATTTTTTTTTTTTTTTTTGTTTTTTGTTTTTTAGAATAAAATTAAACAAGCTCATTGGTGATGATTCAGGACACTTTTGGTTAAAAGCAATATTTTTGGAGTAATATGGTCTCAGAATCCCAGCATGATGTCAAGAGAAATCAATAGCACCTATTTTCTTTTTTTTTTAATAGCACCTATTTTCTATTGTATTTGGCAAGTATGATGATTGATAATCTCAGCGTGAAAGATGAAATATGTCTGACATGGAGAGCGAGGGAACTAGTCACTGAGACTTTGTCTAGCACTCGATAACATGCATGGCAGATGCTCTCTGGGCTCTTTGGAAGGTGAGTCCAATGGCAGGAGTCCCAGGGCCCGAGGAGACTGAGGGCTCTTTTGATTCAGACCACTGCTGATGTCATCCAGGTTTCTGCTTGTTTTGATTAGACTAAGAATAGCCAAGCTCTGCTCATTGAGACAGATAGTGATTTTGGCCAGGAAGTTCTGTCATCAGCAGTAATTACAATTGCTTTCTCAAATTTATTAGATCAGGAAATCTAATACACTTTCCATGAGTCCTCTCCCCACTTTTTGTTGATACGTAGACAAATCTCACCAAGTTACTTCTGAGAAAATGAGTCCTACAACGGAACTTAGTTATGAAATGCCAACTTTTGCTTTCCTCTTTGCTGATATTGATGGAAAACCGCCTTCTGCGCTACGCAGATTTGGGCAATTTATCCAAGCTACTGAAGTAAGCACTTTACCTCCTTTTGTACGTTTGTAAAATGAGAAAACCAATTGCACCTAGGTCTTGAATTTTTGTAAGGCTCAGCCAAAGTTTATTTAATATTTAGAACATGAGAGCACATGGCAGGTGCTTAATCCACGTCAGCTATCATTGCTACTATTATTAATAAGAGCATGTAAAGGCATCTGAGATATTTATTATAGCAAACAGAAATGGGTCCTTCTTCAGGTTTGTACTGCTAGTGCAGAAGTGAACGGAGGGTTTGGAGAGTAACTGAGTACAGCAAGTTGAATCCCTTATGTGTTGAAGATACAAAGAAACTTGTTTAATTATAAATCATTGCATGTTCATTGTAGAGAACATACAATTATACAAAAGGAAAAAACATATCCAAACTCTACAACCCAGAAATAGCCATTATTAACATTGTGACATTTTTTTTCTTCCAGACTTTTCTTCCCTTGCATCTATAAATACATGTATTTTTGTAAACATTTTTGGGATTATGTGCTATACAGTGTTATTTAAATTATCTTTTTTTTTAATTATCTTTTTTTTTATAATGTTTTAAAATATATGGGGCAGCTCAGGTGGCTCAGTGGTTTAGCGCCGCCTTCAGCCTGGGGCCTGATCCTGGAGACCAGGGATGGAGTCCCCCATCAGGCTACCTGCATGGAGCCTGCTTCTCCCTCTGCCTGTGTCTTTGCCTCTCTCTGTGTCTCTCATGAATAGATAAATACAATCTTAAAAAAAAAAAATATATATATATATATATTATACATGAAAATGGCATAATAAGACATGTATTTGGGCAGCCCCAGTGGCCCAGTGGTTTAGTGCTGCCTTCAGCCCGGGGTGTGATCCTGGGGACCAGGGATCGAGTCCCATGTCAGGCTCCCTGCATGGAGCCTGCTTCTCCCTCTGCCTGTGTCTCTGCATCTCTCTTTCTCTGTGTCTGTCATGAATGAATAAATAAAATCTTTAAAAAAAATAAGACATGTATTTAATTAATAAGACATAATAATATGAACACTTGTGAATATTTTCTTATGCCTCCTCTCTAGCCCCTGAAGTAACCACTATCCCAAATTTTGTTTTTCATTTCCTTGCTTTTATTTTTATTTATTTATTTATTTATTTTTAAATTTTTATTTATTTATGATAGTCACACAGAGAGAGAGAGAGAGGCAGAGACACAGGCAGAGGGAGAAGCAGGCTCCATGCAGGGAGCCCAACGTGGGACTCCATCCTGTGTCTCCAAGATCACGCCCTGGGCTGAAGGTGGCTCTAAACTGCTGAGCTGGGATCCCTGGGTGGCGCAGCGGTTTAGCGCCTGCCTTTGGCCCAGGGCGCGATCCTGGAGACCCGGGATCGAATCCCACGTCGGGCTCCCGGTGCATGGAGCCTGCTTCTCCCTCTGCCTGTGTCTCTGCCTCTCTCTCTCTCTCTCTCTCTCTCTCTCTCTGACTATCATAAATAAATAAAAATGTTTAAAAAAAAAAAAAAGATTTAAACCGCTGAGCCACCCAGGGATCCCCATTTCCTTGCTTTTAAAATAAGAATGGTTCTATTAATTATGTCCTAATAATATATTGTTTGTTCTGAGTTTTATAAAAATAGTGTTTCGCATGTCTGTGGGGTTCTTAAAATTGCTTTATTAAAAAGATCAACATTCTATTTCTATAGATGGATATAGTTTGATCCCTATTGTTTCATTTGACAATAACACATCATTTTCAGTTTTGTATAGTATTCTATTATGGGCTTATACCATACTTTACAGAAATCCATTTTTCCATTGATGGATACCTAGGTTGTTTCTTTTTTTTTTTTTTTTTAAGATCTTATTTATTTATTCATGAGACACACACACACACACACACACACACAGAGGCAGAGACACAGGCAGAGAGAGAAGCAGGCTCCATGCAGGGAGCCCAATGTGGGACTTGATCCCTCAACTCCAGGATCACGCCCTGAGCTGAAGGTAGATGGTCAACCGCTGAGCCACCCAGGCATCCCATTTGTTTCTAGTTTTTGCTAAGACAGAGTTGCAGGGGACTTTCTGGTGTACATCACACAGGGTGGTGTCAGTTATTCCCTGGGAAATGGTTGGAAATGCAAATTCTTTTTTTTTTTTTTTAATTTATTTTTTATTGGTGTTCAATTTACTGAAATGCAAATTCTTGAACCTCATTCCAGACCTGCTGAATCAGAGACTCTGGGATGGGCCCCAGAAGTCTGTGTTTTAACCAGCCCTCCAAGCATTCTGTTGCTTGCAGTTTGAGAACCACTACTCAGGGGAATTTATTTAGGAGTAGGCTTACTGAGTCAAGGGGTCTATGAATGTTCTATTTTGTAAGACTATGATTATTCAATACTATAGCCACATGTAGCGACTGAGCACTTGAAATGCAGCTAGCATGAATGAGGAACTAAAACATTTAATGTAAACATGAAAATCAATGGAGTTATTGGATGGCTTTTAAATACGATTGGAACAATTTTGGTCTGTGAATCTCCCTTTTCAACTATTAACTTTATGAAATATAAATAGAGATCAAATATTTCCAAGTTCAGCTTCTGGATTGAAATGCGCTGTGTGTACAATACCTAATGAATTTTGAAGACTTACAGTAGAGGAGGAAAAATACTTCTACCTCCTAAAGTGTATGATTTGAGACCTGTGAATTAAATTCACAAGACAGATTAACAAGAGGAAACACATAAAAGTTTTCTGATGTTAATATTTTTACATGCATGGGAAAGAAGCAAAACCCCAAAGTGATAGTTAGACCCAGGGGCTTGTATAACTTTGTAACAAAGGGTGAAAAATTATGGTGAAATGACCAGATAAAGGCAAAAGGAGTTTGGGCTACGAGGGGTGGTAAATTGTGGAAAGATGACTAGAAAATACATCCTAGAGAAGGGTTGTTGAGTCATATTTGTTATGCAATCTTAAGATGTCTCCTGAGATAAGAATGGCTCTCCTTTTTGTGGTGCAGGACGTGGGGAGGTAGGCTCCTATACAAACAGAACTTTATGTAACCTTTACACAGGGAAATTTATGCCCTACTTTTAAGCAGAAATGGGGAGAGAAGAGAACTTTCTTTTAGTCTACTGTTTCTTACTTCTCTTCAGCTAAAAAATAATTCTTTGCCCAAGTGGCATGTTTTAGAGTGGTATATATATTCTTTTAAAGTAATCTCTACATCCAAGATGGGCTCGAACTCATAACCCCAAGGTCACAAGTTGCTTGCTTCACCAGCTGAGCCAGCCAGGTGCTCCTAGAGTGGTATATTCTGATCTCCTTCATAATGAAAAAAGAATATAAGATGTCTTGTTAATAATTCTTTCTATAGTGATTCCATGTTGAAATGATAATATTTTGGATATAGTGAGTAAAATACAATATATTATTAAAATTAGTTTTATTTGTTTCTTTTTACCTCCTCCCCCCACCTTTTTCTTTTAAAGTAGGCTCTAAACCCAACCTGGGGCTTGAACTCATAACCTTGAGATCAAGAGTTACATGCTCTACCAACTAAGCCAGCCAGGCATCCTTGTTTCTTTTTTCCTTTCCTTTCGTTTCCTTTCGTTTCCTTTCGTTTCCTTTCGTTTCCTTTCGTTTCCTTTCGTTTCCTTTCGTTTCCTTTCGTTTCCTTTCCTTTCCTTTCCTTTCCTTTCCTTTCCTTTCCTTTCATTTGTTTTTATTTTTTATTTTTGGCAATAGACTATAAGTACTTTTTTTTTTTTGGCAATGGACTATCAGTAGTTACTTTATTTTTTCTTTTTACCTTTTAAACATGACTACTAGAAAATTTAAATACTGATGTATAAAATAACGACAGAATGTTTTTCAAAATCTTTACATCAATCTACTCTTCCACTTCTAGTGTATGAGAGTTCTCGTGGATTTATACTCCTCTCCTCACACTGGGAGTTGCTAAACTTCATACTTTTTGCTAATCCAAAAGGTGTAAAATGATCATTGTGGTTTTAATCTGCATTTCTTTAGTTATTAGCTAGAATGTTTTTCATATGTCCATTCATATGTGTGTTTGTATTTTCTCTTTTGTGAAATACCTATTTGTGCTATTTGTCCATTTTTAAAAATTAGATTCTTGTCTTTTATTGAAGAAATTAAAAAACACATTCCAAATACAATCTTTGCCTCAAAATATGTGTTCAAAATATGCTCTTCGAGTTTGTGGCCAGTCTTTTCATCTTTTAATGTTTCTTTTAATGAAAAGAAACTCTTGATTTTAATGTAGCCAGGTCTCTTTTCTTTGTTACTACTTTTTATGTCTTGTTTGAAAAAGTTTTTATATCTCAAGGTTGGGAAGATATGTTCCTGACTTTTTTCCAATAGTTTTAAAGTTTGACCTTTCATTTTTTTTTTTTTTTTAAAGACTCTTATTTATGCATGAGAGACAGAGAGAGAGAGAGAGAGAGAGAGAGGCAGAGACACAGGCAGAGGGAGAAGTAGGCTCCATGCAGGGACCCCGACATGGGACTGGATCCCGGGTCTCCAGGATCAGGCCTTGGGCTGAAGGCGGTGCTAAACTGCTGAGCCACAGGGCTGCCCCCAAGTTTGACCTTTCAGATGCAAGTCCTTAATCTATGTGAAATTGGTGGATTACAGAGGTAGAAATCCTGTTTCACCCCCACCTGCACATGCTCTGCCATGACTAAGCAACTGTTTTACTCTAATTTAGACAAAAGGAATCTATTTCTCATGACCTACAATGCCATCTTTGTAATATACTAGAGATTCCACATATTCACAGATCTGTCTCTAGGGTCTCTGTTTCATTTTATTGGTTATGTTTCTGCGCTGATGCCAAACTGATCTTTTTTTTTTTTTTTTTTTTTTAAAGATTGATTGATTTGACACACAGAGCGAGAAAATGAGCACAAGCAGAGGAAGAGGGAGAGAGATAAGCAGACTCCCTGCTGAACAGGGAGCCTGACGTGGAGCTGGATCCCAGAACCCTGGGATCATGACCTGAGCTGAAGGCAGATGACTGACTGACCACCCAGGGGCCCCTAAACTGGTCTTAGTAGCTAACGTTTTTAGTAAACCCTTGGTATCTACTGGGTCAGTTCTCCCCAACCTTATTGTCTTCAGGAGTGTCTTGGTTATTCTTAAATCTTTGTTTTTTCTATGTAAATTTTAGCATTGATGGGGTCCTTAGGTGGCTCAGTCAGTTGAGCATCTAACTCTTGATTTCTGCTTAGATCATCATCTCCGGGTCATGAGATTGAATTCCGACCAGGGCTCTATGCTGAGTGTGGAGCCTACTTAAGATTCCCTCTCTCCTTTTCCCTCTGTTCCCCCACCCCCACCCCGGCTTGTGGACGTGCACATATGCCATGTGTGTTTGCGCTCTCTCAATAAATAAATGAATACATACATAGGTTGTAAATACATATGGACTTTTGTCAAATGCTTTTCCTGAACCTACTGAAATGGTTTCTTTTTAATTCAATCTGTTAATATGATTAATCAGAAGTAGCAGAAAGAGAAATGAAGGAAACAATCTCATTTACAATTTTACCAAAAAATAATAAAATACCTAGGAATAAACTTAACCAAGGAGATGAAAGTCCTGTACACCAAAAACACTGATGTAAGAAATTGAAGATGTCACCAAACAAATGAAAAGATATCGCATGCTCACGGATTGGAAGAAAAAAATATTGTTACAGCATCCATACTACCCAAAACAATCTATAGATTTAATGTGATTCCTATAAAAATACCAATAGCATTTTTCACAGAACTAGAACAAATAATCCTAAGATTTGTATGGAACCACCAAAGGCCCCATATAGCCATGCACTCTAGAAAAAGAAGAACTGAACTGAAGGTATCACAGTCCCATATTTCAAGAACCCTACAAAGGTATAGCTCTACAAAGATATAGTAACCAAAAGCAGTATGATACTGGCACAAAAATAGCCACAGAGATCAATGGAACAGATTAGAGTCCAGAAATAAGCCCTTGAGTAGGTGGTCAGTTAATCCAGGACAAAGAAGGCAAGAACATATAATGGGAAAAAGACAGTCTCTTCAACAAATGGTTTTGGGAAGACCAGACAAACGGGACCTCTTTCTTACACTATATACAAAAATGAACTCAAAATGGGTTAAAGACCAAACTGTGGGATCTGGAACCATAAAATTCCTAAAAGAAAACAGACATATGCCATACAAACATTTTTCTAGATCTACCTCCTTTGGCAAAGGAAATAAAAGCAAAATTAAACTACTGAGACTACATCAAAGTAAAAAGCTTTTGCATGGGAAAAGGAAACCATCAACAAACTAAAAAACAATTTAATGAGAGAAGATATTTGCAAATCGTACATCTGACATGGAGTTGATATTGAAAATATGTAAGGGACTTGCACAAGTCAACACCAAACAACCAAATAATTCAATAAAAAAAATAGACTGGATAGACATTTTCCCAAAGAAGACCTACAGGCAGCCAACAGACACATTAAGAGATGTCTCACGTTATTCATCATAAGGGAAATGCAAATCAAAACTGCAATGTGATATCACCTCACACCTATCAGAATGACTAAAATCCACAAGAAACAAGTGTCGGTGAGGATGTGGAGAAAAACCCTTGTGCACCGTTGTTGGTGGGAATGCAACCTGGTTCAGCCGCTCCAGAAAACAGTGTGGACGTTCCTCAAAAAACTGAAAACAGAAATGCCATGTATAATTCCAGGGTACCGCATGGAATTACCAGTGATTCCCCTACTGGGTGTTTACCCAAAGAAAAGGAAAACACTAATCTAAAAAGATACACACACCCCTAAGTTTGTCTCAGCATTATTTATAATAGCCGAGATACGGAAGCAGCCCACCTGTGCATCCGCAGATGAATAGCTTGGGATATTACTCAGCCATAAAAAGAATGAAATCTTACCATTTACATCAACGTGAATGGAGCTAGAGAGTATCACACTGGGTGAAATCAGTCATGGAGTTGAGTCATGGAATGTAAGAAAGAAAAAGACCCCCCCCCCCCAGCTTCTTAACTACAGAGAACAAACTGGGGAGGGGAGTGGGGCGTGGGTGAAATAGGTGAGGGGAATTACAAATACGCTCATCAGGACAAGCACTGAGTAATTGTATATAATTGTTGGATGATTTTTATTGAATGCCTCAGACTAATATCGTCTGTTCATTATCCTGGAATTTAAAAAAATCTCATAAAAGATGAATCATGGTTTTAGATCTTCTTAGCATGAATACACTCTTGCGTCCCCCGCACATGTCCAGCTTAGGTTTAATGTTTTATTTCTTTAATTCTAGACTTCACTTGCTAACATTTTGTTTGGCATGTTTGTACAAATGTTCATGAAGATGATCGGCTTATAATTTTTCTTTCTTGTACCAGTCTTACCTGGTTTTCATATTATAACTGGGCCTGCCAATTGAAATGGAGGAGTGTTCGCTCGCTCTCTCTACGATCTAGAAGAGCTTGAGATATAATAATGATCTGTTTCCTGGAGATTTGATAGGACTTTCTCATAAGTGACCTGGCTTGGGGACTTCTCTGTGGGAAGACGTTTAATTGCTGATTTAAAAGCTTTAACATTTATGGAAATATTCAGGGTTTAAATTTCTTGTCGATTCGAGGGTAGTAATTTTCTTTTTTATGTGTTGTTTGCTTCCTCTAAAATCCAAAACATATTACCATGCAGCTTTTCACTGTGTTCTCTCTGCCACATGTGCAGTTATGTTCACTTTCTTGTTACTAATGCTGAACTTCAATTTTGTTTTAGATCAGTTTCTCCAGGGGTTTGTTACTAATCCTTTCAAAGAATTCATTTTTAGCTTTGCTTATGCGGTCTCTTCTTCTCCATTTTTTAATATTTATTTTTTATTAAAGATTTATTTATTTGGGATGCCTGGGTGGCTCAATGGTTGAGCGTCTGCCTTCGGCTCAGGGCACAGTCCTGGGGTCCCGGGATCAAGTCCCGCATGGGGCTCCCCACATGGAGCCTGCTTCTCCCTCTGCCTGTGTCTCTACCTCTCTCTGTCTCTCATAAATAAATAAATAAAATCTTTTTTAAAAAAGAGATTTATTTATTTATTTGAAAGAGAAAGAGAGAAAAGGAGAGAAAATCCCAAGCAGACTCCTTACTGAGCACAAAGCCCGACATGGGGCTCCCACAGCCTTGAGATCCTGACCTGAGCTGAAACCAAAAGTCAGACACTTAGACTGAGCCACCCAAGTGCCTGTGTCCTTTTCTGATTTTCTCTTTACTTCCATGTTTTATTGACTCTGAGATACATAGTTTTTCTTATTTCAACATAACTGACACATGGGTGTGGCTTCTAGTTGTTGTGGGACAGGGAGCCGTTACACCACACTTGTCATTCCTCTTCGTGTGCATCAGGACTTGGAGGCCTGCACGGTGTCCCCAAGGCAATGCTGGCCCCTCTCTTAACAAATGGCTGTGTTGCTCGTATTCTTGATCTTACGGAAAACAATACCACGTGGGAACATCACAGACGTTGATGACCAGGAGTTGAGTGACATATGGGAAAATAATTGAATGACATGTGACTAAGTGAGTCTAAGGGTAATTTTTCTCTTCCTAACTGGTGTACAAAACAGCAATGCGTACATAGTAGCATCCTAAACCAAGGGAAATATGTTATGTCCTTTGTTCTATTTGGGTTCATTTTGCTATTTTCTATTTTTTTACATTAAATGCTTAGCTTATAGATTGTTAGCCTTTTTATCTTTTAATCTTCTAGTAGAAACATTGAAGATCATTGTTAAATGAGAAGCTGGGAGGCCTACACAGACACACACACACACACACACACACACACACACACACACACACGGTGACAGGCGCCCCCTGTCTGCCGGGTGAGACACAAACCCGACTTACTGTTCACAACAAAAGCCGTACCTGGGATACCTTCACAGAGCAGGTGACCCGCTCCTGGGGCCCCACAGCGTGCGATGGGGTGCGTGTCCCCAGCACCCCCGAGGGCTGGGAGGAGAAAGCATGGCAAGGAGGCCTGAAGCCTGTGACTCCCCCATCCTCTCTGACTTTGAGAGTTCCCCTTCCCCTGTCCTCAAGCCAGCGGGAGAGGGTGCCGCTGTTGGGTGCAGGCCAGGTGCTGGGAGAGAGCAGAGAGATGGGAAACTCACTACCATCTGGTTCTTAACGTCCTGACCTCCCCCCGGAGCCCCCGTGAGCCCCCCGCTACTTTTTAGGTTCTCAGACTCTCTGTGCCCGCCCTCTCACGTGGCTCAGACTTGCCCCGGTGAGAGCAACGGAGCAGATATGTTACTCTCTCTTGTCTGGAGCCTGGACCCCACTCATCCGCAAACAGTTTTGCTGGGAGTCCAGCTCTAAGCTGGTTGTCACTTGTCTCTGTCCTTTAACTACGCACTGTCACGATTGAGGAGTTGGCTCTCAGACCATGAAAGTGATGTATCAGTTCTCCGGCTTCTATCTATCATCTATCTATCTATCTATCTATCTATCTATCTATTAATTACCATAATGTATTTCAGTGTGGATTTCTTTTTTCTTTGTCCTTTTTGGGATATGCTATGTTGGAGTTGTGGATTCCTGATTATTACTAGTTTGGGAAAGTTTTCAGTCATTACCTCTTCAAATACCTCTTTTCAGTCTATTCTTTTTTCTTTTTTTAAAGATTTATTTATTAGAGAGACACATACACAAGGAAGGGGAGAGGGAGAAGCAGACTGTGTTAAGTGTGGAGCCTGGTGCAGGGCCTGATCTCATGACCCTGGGGTCACAGCTTGAGCTGACGACAAGGCTTGGACACAACCGATGGAGCCACGCAGGCGCCCCTGGATCTTCTCTACTCTTTTTCTTCAGACTCCTGTTAGACATAGGTGAGTGTATTGATCATGGTTTGCCTTGTTTTGTTTTCTAATTTCCCGATGCTTTGACATTGTGGGGCTGACACTGACTCTAGAGAGGGCTCAGTTGATTCCCAGAGATAGTAAGTGACTCACCTGCAGCTTACCGTTCATGAGCAAACCAGCCAATCCAGAGCCCACACCCTTCTGCGCCTTATACTCAGGAACAAACCCCGCCCTGCCCTCATCACCCCAGGATTAGGTCCCAGATGAGAGTCAGCACCTACCTACCTACCTCCAGAGCCCAATGGCATCATTCAAAGTGGTCAGTGCTACACCTGCTTACCCTGCCTTGTGGGTTTCTTTCCATGTAACTACAGGGGAGGCTCTAGCCCATGTTTTCCCCTCGCTCCCTCTGCTTCCAGACCACCCCTGGTCCTGAGCGGTATGCTGAGCCTCCAGTTTCTAGGGACCTGTGAGATCAACAACTTCCTCCTTCGTGACGTGCATTTCTGAGCCTGCATTCGTACCATACCTGATTAAAACAGGTCCCAGGTGTATTTTAGAACCCCTGGATCTTCCTAATCTATCCTGCGCAGCTCTCCTCGTCTCATTCATATTTTCATACACTCCCCTCTCTGTGCTGCGGTCTGGACAAATTCTTCACATCTGCTTTCCGGTTTACCAATTCCCTTTTTATTTTTACTAGTTCTTTTTCAACTGTGCCTGCTAGTGTTAATAGTGTCTTGTTCCTTGTTTCTAGTTTGAGTTCATTCATGCATTCTTATGTTTATTTACATATTTTCTGTGTGTGTATTCTTATTTTGACAGTGCCAGTACTTGTAGGCTTTACAGATCTAAATCTATTACTTGTTTCTATTGGCTCTCACACATGGTTGCTTAATTTCTCGAGTGCTTGGCTAACTTTAATTGCGAGCTTATTGCTTGACCTTAATTTGCTGCCCTAAATTGAAGATGCTGGGGGCCAAGGGCTGCCACTGAAATGGGACTCCTTTAACCTTCCTGTGTAGTGAAGAATTAACCTAAAGAGACAGCTGGCCTTTTCTATCAGCTACTGGCGGTGACCTCTGGGCCTTTGTAATGTCCTGCTGGATAGGAGTGTGTGTGTTTGCCTCGGGCTTCGGCCAGCAGGTGGTCTAACAGTGTGATGTATAATGGGAGCTTTGGGCCACATGGTATCAGTGTTGCCTCTTGAAGGGACGGAGACTAAAAATATCAGCCTGACCTCTGAGACGCAATGGAGACTAAAGGTAGCCACATGGGCTATCTGTGCTTGAGACCAAAGAAAAACTCCAGATGCTAAAATCTTAGATGGACTTTCCTGGATGGCAATACTCAGTAGGTAATGCTGCACATTAATGCCAGGAACTAGTGCATCCATGACTCCGATGGGGAGCACACCATGGAAGCTCCACAACTGGTACTTTTCCTGGGCTCTGCCCTGTGGGCTTTTTCCCTTGGCTTATTATAACTGGAATCCTTTTCCTATAATAAAACATAACTGAATATAACAGTTTTCAGTAAGTTCTCTCAGTCTTTCTGGGGAATTATTGAAATCCAGGTTAGTTTTGGAAACCCTGAGTCCTTGCCATTGGAATCAGAAGTGAGGGTAGTCTTCCGTGGGCACCGTGATGTCAGACAGTCCCACTGTCCTCTGACCTCACTGTTGGCTTAAACATCACAGTTGGCATAACTTTGCACTTCCCCAAGTATCTGTGCTCAATAGACAGCAGTTTCAGGCGCCATTGCCCCACCTCAATCTTGGCCCAGGGCTCAGTATCTTTGTGGCCATGTGCTGTAGGTAGCACCCTGCTCTTCTGAGTTAATATGTCAGTTAGTATGACCTGGACGTCTATCTTGCTACCCCACCATATGGTCATAGAGCTACTTGACCTCTGGCCTTGGCATCTGCATCAAGGAGAATTACATGACCAGATTTGCCATTTTGGACAATTGCTATACCTGCAACATGAAGAAGGATTTAGAGGACGTAATACCTGTGCCTGTCAGTCAACCACCAAGTAATTCAAACAAAAGATAATTGAGATCTGAGCTATGCTAAGCTGTGACCACTCTTCACGGCCTGCACGGCCACTCTTCACGATTCCCAAGTTTGCACACAGATCTCGTGTTTGCGTTCGCTTGTGTGTGTGTGTGTGTGTGTGTGTATACTTGGAGACCTTCTATATTTCTTTGTATAACAGCATAAGAAAGTCATTCATTCATCTGGGATCTAGTTGTTCTCCGAAGGGAATATCCTCAGAATGTTAATCTACCAAGTGGGTGTAGGTAGAAGTCTTCATTCTTTTTTTCAACAAATATTTTATGTATTTATTCATGAGACACACACAGAGAGAGGCAGAGACACAGGCAGAGAGAGAAGCAGGCTCCGTGTGGGGATCCTGATGTGGGACTTGATCCCAGGACCTCAGGATCACACCCTGGGCCGAAGGCAGATGTTCCACCATTGAGCCACCCAGGCGTCCAGGAGAAGTCTTAATTCTTTATTTAGTTTTATATTCCATGTTGTCACTTAATATGTCATTAGTATTTTCCTCTGTTGAACTAATTCTGGCAAAAGCTAGTTACAACCTGAGTTAGCCTTGTCACAGCTTAGCATAGCTCAGATCTCAATTATCTTTTGCTTGAATTACTTGGTGGTTGACTGACAGGCACAGATATTACATCCTCCAAATCCCTCTTCATGTTGCAGGTATAGCAATTGTCCAAAATGGCAAATCTGGTCATGTAATTCTCCTTGATGCAGATGCCAAGGCCAGAGGTCAAGTAGCTCTATGACCATATGGTGGGGGGGTAGCAAGATAGAAGTCCAGGTCATATTAACTGACATATTAACTCAGAAGTATTTACTTTTGAACTTTTACTTAAGAGAGAAATAAAATTCTCTTTTCTCCCAAGTTTCTATTGCTTTCTCAAGTTTGAGATACTTCACTGCTAAGTACAGCCTGTCATCTCTCATCTTTCACACACACTGTTGCGTGTGCCTGAAACAGTCTTTCCTGGTCAATTCCCCACTTATCCTCAACTTGGAAAAAAAAAACACGACTGGTCACCTTCCAATTTTATGTTAAATATTTTTTCACCCATTCTACCTTCTTCCTTCCCTTTTACCACCTCCTTTCAGTCCTGGTGGGCTTTGCCTGCCTGTCTCCTTGGAGGACACACGTGTGACTTGTGGTGCACCTTTAGGTTACTCACCCTCTAAGTACCAGAATAAATTTCTTAGCTAGAGTTTCCCCCATAACCGGAAGCCAAGTGCCTGTTCTAGTGTGTAGGCAGCTCTATCCCTGGGGCCTGGGCTTGCCTTTGGGACTTCTCCACTCAGTTTCAATGTCCCCTCCCAACCCCAGGTGCATCCTGAAATGATGGCTAAGTTAATAGCTTGTCTTCAGCTCTAGCCGGGGACGAGGGCTCTCCTTGGATGGTTGAGTGTGCTGCGCCATGCCTCGCGCATAGGAGAAGTGTAGTAAATAAGCAGCAGTTCCCTGGAATGGCTGCATACACGTGGGGGTTTGTCTAGGCTTGTTGATACAAACAGTAATGATGCAAGTTGTAGGGGAAGGGACACTGTTCCCTCCTTACCCCACTCAAGAGCCCTGAACTCTGCCCACCTCCTCAAGGGCTGCAGACTTGCTAATCTGATGATGAACAGAATCCCAATTCCCGGCGGGTGGGCCAGTGTGCCTTGAAAGACGCCTTCTTTGGGTCCCCACCTGTCTTGTTCTTGGTCACTCACCTTATTCTGTGGAATTGGTAAACTTCTTCCTCTTTCCTGTTGAATCTAAGCAGTTGGATGTTGATCCCTGGGGGCTCCGAGTGTCGTTCATCTCTTTATCCCTCTCCAGAAGCGGCTCTGAGTTTATTACTCCCTAGATTCAAATTAGGGAGGGGGGAGGGAGTAGTGAGTCCTGTTAAGGTCTCAAGCGGAATTTACCTGTTCTGACGGCATTTTTCACAGAGCTCTTTACAGAATGTCAGGCATTTGAGAACTACTCATTAATTGGTTTTTAACTTTCATCCTGCTATTGCATATTGTGTTTATTTTCCTAGAATCTTGCTGCTAGGGGGGCAGGTGCCATTGCAGGGCAGGATTTGCCGTTCTAGGGTTTCTGACCATATGACTACGAACGTAGTGAAAACAGCATCACCTTCCTCCAGGAAGTCACTGTGGAGTAAGAACTCATCATCGGGGTCCCAGCCCTGAGTGGCTGCCCCTGCTACCCTTGAAGAAGGAACTGGGAAAGAAAAGAGGAGGGAGCTGGCGAGCCGTCGGGGGTGAGGTTCTCGTACTCAGGACGTCCTCTATTCCTGGAGGCTTGACGCAGGTTCCATAGTGATGTCCAAGAATATTGCTTTGTGAACCCGGACAGGCCCAATTTTACCCAAGCGAGAGAACTCCTTTTAAGTGACTCAAGCACAAGGACTATGTAGAGATGCAAGTTAAAAGACGGGCCTGGAGCTCAAGTTTTCCCACCCTTTGTGCAGACAAAAGTCTTTGCGGACCACTCACTCCACTCACTTCTCTTGGCCTTAAGCCTCCCTCTAGCCCCCTGAACCGAAGCCAAACTCCCCACAAAACCTTAGTCCTGTGAGTGGGGTGAATCTCACTGCGTTTGATGAGCCAGGAATGAGGCAACGATGCCTGGCTTTTATTAAGTTTCCTAAGTAAATGAGCATCCGAGGAAACAGAAGCACACGCAGTGTATTGTTAAGAGCAGTGACAGCATGAGTGGCCTCTGGGCCACCCAGGAGGACTCCGGACCCGGCAGGTTCTGCGGGTGCCTGTATTCCTGGAACTGCCTGCCCAGGTCTCTGAGGGGAGGCAGGTGACGTGGACCAACAGGGACGTGCTGTTCCACACAGGATGGCTGTTCACGGCGACCAGGTCCCTCGTTAGGGTCTCTTGAACCTGTCCCTCCCTGAGACGCAGCCAGTGTTCTCATCCCACAGAGGAAGACGGTGGGGGACAGAGGGAGAACGGAGTCTCAGGACTCTGGGGCAAAGTCAAGATGGGACTCCAGGCTCCCACTACCTTTTACTGGTCTGTTCTGACACTTGTCAGCACTCGCCTGCGGGCAGGGGCGACTGTTCTCTGCCACCGTTCACATTCCTTTCCCCACTAATGAGCCTCTGGCCCAAGCAACTCAGAAAGTGATTGGCATGTCCTTGGCCCCAAAGCTGAACTTACTGAGATGATAAGAACAGATGTCTGTATAGTTTAGGAAGGAGACTACTTGAGCCCCATTATCTATATATGAGTATAATGTTGTTCTACCTTTTACCACCCACCCCCACCCGAGGAATATGGAATAGGCCAAGAAAAGTAGATGTGACAATAAAAGATCAATACCTGGGACCTGAAGAAAAAATGATAATCTGACCACTGGACGTAGTTAGCAGTTTCCAAGTTTTGAGGAAGGAGGCCCAATGTGGTTTCTTGGAGGTACTTCTATCGAGATCAATGGGCTGACAATTCCTGGCCATTTCATTGGGATGGAATGGTCAAGGGCAAGAGGAAGGGAGCCGGAGTGGAAGCAAAGGTGCACATCTGCGTAGAATAGTATTGGTATAAAAATAGACTGCATCTGCTCCAAGCTGTATCCATCCTTAAACCCAGTGGAGAAACTGAGGCTGGTTAGTAGTTTTGCCAGAACCAGGGATGATCATATCCCTTCTTTCTATTCAGATATTTGGTGAGGCCCTGGTTTAGATTTCATTTCTGCCCTGA
Source organism: Canis aureus (assembly GCF_053574225.1). Taxonomy (NCBI): domain Eukaryota; kingdom Metazoa; phylum Chordata; class Mammalia; order Carnivora; family Canidae; genus Canis; species Canis aureus. Next base: position 55,670,436 of record NC_135615.1, read on the forward strand.
TTGTGGGGGAGAGGTGACAAGACACACAGGGCTCATTTCACTCTCCTTGGGGTGGGCTGCAAACAGGGCTGGGACACCTGTGCTCCTCCCCTCTGCCCACCACCCACCAGGCTCGGTCCAATACCCATCTGACCCGAGGGGACCGTCCAGAGGCTCCAGTTAATTACACAGCACTGTGTCTTTCATCTGAGCACATCAAAGGATTCGATAAAACTAAAGGAGTGTGGCAATGGCTCGTGGACTTTTTTTTCTTCAAGCCCTCTTGGAAATCACTTTTTAAAAAGTTGACACCATGAAATTGTTCCCTGGGTGATTTATGACGCACAGCAATTGCTAAGTTCCCTGATCATTCATCACAGATCAGGCCACAGGCAGCGTGGGCTCAGCTTGGTCCGGAAACTTGCTTCAGATAATTGTTTATTCATTGGTGGGATCATCAGGGTCTAGGAGTGACAGGCGATTGGCTCTGTGGGAGGATGTAGTGGGAGGGAGATGAGAGCTTTGTTATGTCTGTGTTCTAGCAAGAGGATTATTGCAGCCTGGAGACAGACTTCCTTTTTACTCTGTTAAGTGTTGGATTTTTTTTTTCCTGTTGACTTGTGATTGAGACAAATGGATTGATATGTCTGTTCACAGTGTTAAAAAAAATGTGATGGAAGTAGTCCTACACTGGCAGAGGTCTCGAGGCACTCAGGCCACGTAGGACAGCCCCTCAGAGCAGAGTGTGAGTGGCATGTGTTTTCAGTGCCGGGGCCACAACTTCTGGGCAGGTAGGGCTGCTACAGCAGAAGGACAGGGGACAGGGGAAAGAGTAAACTGGCATGAGGCCTTCGGTGGGATAGGGAAGGGGACTGATGGGGACCAATGAGACGGCAGCCACAAACCCCCAATGCAAGGGGACACATGGACATTTCTGACCTTGCTGTCGGCCTAAGATAGCAGGAAATCGGAGCTGCTAAGAGATGGCTGTCGCTCTTGGTTGCATCTCAGTGTCCAAGGTTTACCTAAACTAATACAGAGGAGTAAGAGCTAGCTCCAAGAAGGGGAGCAGGAGATAGCGGAAGGGGTCCAGGCCCCCATTTCATTGGGATGGAGCAGGAAGGTGGCCTCCAGCAGCAACAGGGTTACATCTAGTAGCGTAGGACATGGGCAAAAGACCGACCAGGTAGGCTGATAACGTGTTTCGGGGATGAAGCGAGCACTGTTTGCCTCTTCTGTGGACTCCAGACACAAGCATCAGACCATTCTGATGACCAGCTGGTGTGGAAGGAGCTTCTAATGTATCCCAGAACGTGTAGGGCCCTCGCTTGGCTAATCAGGCTTATGCAGCGAGCACTACAACAAGGAAAAAGAAGTCTCTCCTGCAGTCTGTTGTCTGCTTCTCTCCCTTGAAATTGTCTCTCTGAGGTCACCGATGACTTCACCGCTGAAGATCTGAAGGGCTTCTCTCTAGTTACTTGGCACAGCGCCCCGGTCTTCAAGTCTCTTCTCTCTTGGCACATTTCCTAGTTTTCTCTCTGTTTCTCTGGTGGCTTGTTTGCATCTTCTCTGGATCCCTTCACTATGTCCTGCCTTCAGTGTAGGATTCTCTGAGGTTCTACTAAGAGAAGGATTTCTCTCTCACTCTCTGCCCTCCCTTTGTGTAATCTGGTCCATTCCCATGCCTCTTGTCAGCTCTGCCTGCTGTGACAAAACACCATAACAAAATATTGGCTAAACTGTAGAAATTTATATTCTCACACTTCTGGAGGCTAGAAGTCTGAGATCAGGGTGCCAGTGTGGTTGGTTTCTGGTGAGGACTTTCTTCCTGGCTTATAGACAGATGCCTTTTTTTTCTGTGACTTCACATAGGGTGGGCAAGCACACTGTCTGGTGTCTCTTCTTATAAGAATACTAATGCCATCATGAGAGCCTCACCTTTGTTACTCCATCTCAACCTAATTATCTCCCAAAGGCCTCATCCCCAAATCCAAACAATTGTGGGTTAGAGTTTCAAAATATGAACTTTAGGGGAAAAAATTCAGTTCATAGCATCTCTTAGTGATTTCTTTTTCCTTTTCCTTCCTTCCTTCTTTTTTTTTTTTTAAGAGAGAGAAAGGAAGGGTGGTGGGAGGGGGAGAAGAAAAGAGAGAATCTTAAGTAGATTGCATGCCCAGGGCAGTGCCCAAGGAGGAGCTTGATCTCATAACTCTGAGATCATGACCTGATCTGAAATCAGGAGTCAGATGCTTAACCAACTGAGCCACCCAGGTGCCCCTCTTGGTGATTTCATAATGCACATCCTTGGCTCAGAGTTCCCTTCTGAGCAATTCATCTATATTTCTAACAGATACATTGGCATGTATGTAACCTACAAACTCATGGGGCTCTCACCCGGAACACATTATTGTCTGCTCAAACCAGCCACTTGGGCTATATTTCCTAGATTAATTAATGGCACCATAGTTCTTCTAGGTGTAAGACTCTTCCTTTGGGGCATTTGTGTTTGATATCCTTCGCAGGTCTGTCCTTGGGTGGCCCAGGACTGCTCTCCACCCAGAATGGGCTTCTGAGCACAGAAGTTAATAACATATATAAGACTGGGGCTACATCTCATTCTTTGACTCCAGAGGTTTGATTCTTTAAGCCTGTGGTTCTTAAACCTTGCTCTAGGTTAAAAATTACTGAGAGGTTTTAAAAAATACTGATGCCTGAGCTCTACCCTCTGCCAACGAATCTGTCTCCAGAGGAGGGGCCCAGGCTTCCCTGGGTTGCACAGTAAGAGTTAAAGCTTAGCTCCTGCACGCTGTTCCATCTGAGGACTCAGGGGAGGTGTCTCTTGGCTCTTCCAGCTGGTTGGGACCTTCCTCTCTAGAACAGAAAGATTTCTGGGCTTATGTTGCTTCAGTCCCTCCTCTCTATTCTTTCCAGGTCCATCCATGCCCTAGTTCTTAGCTTGTCTCCTACCTTTAGACTTGTCACCTGTGTCTCCTTTCTTGGATTGACCGTGACAGTCTCTAAAGGCTTCCACTTAAACCCCTTCTAGGATCTTTTCCTTGGCAGGCTGATCTGGTCTTGCTTAGCACCAGTGCTCCACCCACCCCCCGCAACTCTTTGGAGGGTCCAGAAAGTCCTCTGCTATATTGTTAAGGAATCACCAGCGTTACTGCACACACAGAGGATGTTCGATACATGCTGTTGCTATCTGAGCCTCGAACTGATTTTGACTATTGAGTGCTGCTGATAAAACCAACAGCTATTTTTAACAATCAATTTCCTTCTCTCTTTGAACAGTTTATTTAGAGGAGGAAAGAAGAGGCATGTGGCATTTGCTGGAGAAGATAACTCATTTATCATCTGGCAGTTTTCTGTGCTCTATTGTAGGTGTACAACACAGACAAGGGGCAATGCGCTAACCCTTAGACCGGATTGGACATGACTTTAATTTAGATTTTTGCATCAGATTATGTTTGCTTTCTGAAAGCTGACTGCACTTTGAGACCCCTAAACAATAGTAAATCTTAAGAATTCAATATTAATAAGAACAAGACACACAACACGGTAGAAAAACTGGCAAAAGATATCAACTGGCAATATGAAATACTGAAGTAAAAAAAATGACCAGTGAGCATTTAAAAATGCTTAACTTTTTTTTTTTTTTTTTGCTAATCAGGGAAATATGAATTCAAAGATAATAAGATCTTTTTTTTTCAATAAGCCAAAGATATTAATAGACAATTAACAGGATAAGAAATAAACATGACCAGGAAATGTGATAAGATGCCCCTTGTCACAGTAAACAGGAAACTTGAGTCTGCTTGAGATTCTCTCTCTCCCACTCCCTCTCACCCTCCCCTCTCTCTGAAATAATAATAATAATAATAATAATAATAATAATAATAAAACCCAAACAGGTGATGGGCTACATTCAGTCTACAGGCCTTAGTTTACCAAACTCTCTGCCAAATTATTACTTGTTTCTTAAAAAAGAGAAATTGCTGCTTCACTCTTTTAAGTCACTTAAAATATGGTAACTATATTAAATTACTGTAACTTAAAAACTAAGCATTATTCCAAACAAAAATTAAGGAGCCACTTCAAAGCAAGTAAAGTCACTTCCATTATAAATATTTAAAAATTATTATTTTGTTAAAAGCTAGAGTTTTAAAAATCCCGTCTTATGACCCATTCTTGTGCATTTTTTCCCCTTGTAGTTCAACCCCAATCTATTTGTGTTGTCATTCCTAGGGATACTTCATTGGTCAGTATCAAACTAAGACAACTGTTGGTGGTCACGTGGGGGAGCCCATCCATTACGTCCTACCCATGTCCCGAATCTGGCAGCCAAGTAGCTGGCTCGTCAGCATCAGGCTAGTAGTTATGGTCTCATGTTCCACCACAGGTCCATACCCGTGGTATCCACAGCTAGAATTATCCTGGAAATAGCCAGTTATGTCCAACACTGGTGGCCTTATTCTAAGCCATTGGCTCAGTTCTGAAGAGAGAAAGCCAGTCAATTCAACAGAAAGGTTGTATATCCTGACACAGTGGTCAAAACAAAACAAACAAAAAACTAAATAAAACCCTGTAACTTCATGCTGCCTCGTCCTTCTTTTGGTGTGAAGGAAGAGTCGAAACAGCACTATCTCTTAATTTCAACAGTGTACAGCTTCCTTGTTTGAGTGAGTTCAGAGTTTGCCTTGCTCGACTGACTAAATGTTACATTTTTGGTTGTTGTATAGGTTCTAGGTGGTTTTCCTGTAAAAATCTTTGCCATAGACATCTTTGCTGCATTTTTAGTGCATCACTAATTGGGTATAAGGCAATTTTGCCCTAGAAGAAAACATAATGAAAAAAGAGGGACATTAAAGAGGAAGTAACAGGGATCCCTGGGTGGCGCAGCGGTTTGGCGCCTGCCTTTGGCCCAGGGCGTGATCCTGGAGACCCGGGATCGAATCCCACTTCGGGCTCCCAGTGCATGGAGCCTGCTTCTCCCTCTGCCTGTGTCTCTGCCTCTCTCTCTCTGTGTGTGTGTGACTATCATAAATAAATTAAAAAAAAAAAAAAAAAAAAAAAAGAGGACATAACAGAGCAGCCCCAGTGGCCCAGTGGTTTAGCGCCGCCTTCGGCCTGGGGCGTGATCCTGGAGATCTGGGATTGGGTCCCACGTTGGGCTCCCTGCATGGAGCTTGCTTCTCCTCTGCCTGTGTCTCTGCCTCTCTCTCTCTCTCTCTCTCTGTGTGTCTCTCATGAATAAATAAATAAAATTAAAAAAAATAAAGAGGACATAACAAAACATGAAAAAATGAACAAACTTAGTTATTAACTTATTTTAACTTCTATTAAGTCTTTCATTAGGAGAGAGATCAGTTTACCAAATACTGGCATGCTTGTTTGTAACTGAACTTTGTATTGTGTCGTGAAAGCCTTTCTACACTTGCTCCTTTTTGGCTTGTCGTTATACGTCTATTGTTTATTTTATTTTTATTTATTTTTATTTTATTTTATTTTATTTTTTTTATATACGTCTATTGTTAGACATTTCCAAAGTTCCATGGGAAATATTTCAGTGCTAATGCTGTAATTCACTTGTCACTGGGCTATGTTATCATTGCAGCTGGTATGTAATTTTCTAGCATAGTACGTACTCTGGCTTCACACTCTTATTCCACACTACATGTTTTCTACCAAGGCCATATATATGTAATTGTCATCACGATTTTGAGATGGCCACATCTACTTGTCACTGCGGAGACAATTATGAAGGCTAGATGCAGTTTACATAATAAAAAATTGGAGACTCTATCAGTAGAGAAATGAAACTAGCTTCAATATATTAACTCTGCCAAAGGCAGTTGATTTGCTGATGGAGAAATGAAACCAAACTGTCAAACCCCTCATCTTTTATGCCAAAATTGCCTTATGACCAGTTAGTTACAGCGAAACTATTGGTGGCAAAAATGCTTTTGGCAAAAATCGTGGACATGGTGATGGTTCTCGATGGTAAAATACCAGACACAGTTGGCACACACATCCTCCAGCTTATTTTCTCACGGCAACCCATGAAGCAGGCTGATGATGATGGCTGCTGGGAGTCCCAGGCTCTGATACATACACTGAGGGTCTGTGTGTACAAGGCAGTGTGCAGATCATGGCCAGGGGCCTGAGGGCCTATCACTTTCTTTCATTCATAAACTATTATGAAGACTGGTGGAATGCAAGCTTTAGGGTTTTACCCAAAGACTTCCAAGCCACCGTCTTCTTCAGAACTATCTGTACTTTAAACAAACAAACAACAAACACAAAAGATCGGTCTGAACCTTGAACTGTCTTTCAGATGGTGCAGCTAAAGGAAGGATGGGAGACCTTCCTGGGACAAGTGTTGAATTTCTGAGTGTGTCTGTATTTAATCTGTGGAGCTGGAATCCTTTCTAACTTGACTCACACTAATTAAAAAACAATAGGATTGTATGCCAAGTAGGTAAAGAGGAGCCAAGAAGCTTTTCCGTGTTCTTTTCTTCATGCTGTGGAGTGGGAGGATGTTCTTGAGCCCAATCTGTAAGCTTCATCACATGACCAGCCAACATCAGGAGGTGGGAATGGCCCCCGGTGCTCTTTAACTGTGAAGTTGCAGGTGGTTAACCTTCCACACCTGCCATCTCATTGATCTTGGATAAAAGCTCCTGTCGACCTTACATGAAAACTTGCCTTTTGCCCAAATCACGTACCTTTGTGTGAATAGGATGCTATTCCACAATTTGTTCACTTACTTGTTTGTGCTTGCTGTGCTTCCATGAGTGGAACCCAGCAGTAGGTGTGGAGGGTGTGCATTTGGAAAAAAAAAAAAAGTTATAGGTGAGGAGCCCTTCCCACCTTGTCTAAAAAGTCCACATTTGTGTCATAATCAGGGACTAAATACCATTTGATGGCTTATGCATCGTTTTGACAGTTTCACTAGTTTTGCAATGACATGTCTCATTACCTGTGAGAGGTCAGTCAAGCACTGGACATTAATTGGATGAGCTCCATCAAGCTGTGTGCATGGGGTCTACATACTTTCATCTAGTGTCTCAAGGAGCTTAGCAGTTCGTACTCACTGTGCTCAGATTATTGCACATTGTCCATGAATCAGCTATTTCTTGAGTGAAAGACTGAAAAAAATCCTTATTTTCTCCTCTGCAGGACTTAGGAGGTATCCACATCTATTTCCCCAGGATTGCCTTTATCACTCAGGGAAGGAGCTGTTGGTGCCACATCAGAATGGATCCCAGGGTGGAGGTGAGTTTGTTGCTGCCAGTGACTAGTAGCATCTTTACTGATGACTTCTACGGCCGTGTCCAAATCTATCAAATCAGGTTTTGAGTAGCCTTTGTCCACTGATGGTTTTCAAAAATCCATTGAGTAGCCCACCTCAGATACCCTTGAGGGAATAGGCTCTGACTACCGTGGCAGCGGAGTTGTCCTAGGCCTGTCACAGCTGGCCACCTTAGACCCTTGTCATTTTGCTGCTCCTTACTCATCATTCCCCAAGCCAGGATGAGAGAGGTGTAAACCCATATTAAACTTCTGAATATGTGTATCTTTTGCCTAGAAATGTTACTTCTTAGAATTTATTATAGCAAACTGCTTATTGATACCTAGCTATTCTGTTCCACTATTTATAATAATAAAAAATTAGAAATAACCTAAATAGCCTGTACTAAGGGGATGCTTACAGAGACGATGGGAACACACAGTAATGTTATACAGCAGGGACAGAGTATGAGGCAGATCTATCGGTCTATGAACTTGCATGAGCTGTATCTGAAACCTATTATTATTATTATTTTTGAAACCTATTATTGAGTAAACAATAGAAAGTCACAGATCCTTAAGTATTGTTGATGTCACTTCCGTAAAGTAACAATGAACAACAAAAGGAAACTATGTATTTTGATAAGTAGGACTATATGAGTTTCTGGGTATGGAAATGTGGCCAGAAGTGTTCAAGACAAACCGGTAATGGTGGCTTCCACTGCAGGGGGACCAGGATTGGCGGTTCTGGGAAAGCACAGACTATGTGTAACATTTTATATATATATATATATATATTTTTTTTTTTTTTCCCTCCTATCCCCCAACCCAACACTTAATATTTTCACTGTGGGAATGTATTTCTGCTCACTTGTGTAATTAAAAGTAAATAACATTTAAAAATAAGATTTTATTTATTTATTCATGAGAGATACACAGAGAGGCAGAGACACAGGCAGAAGGAGAAGCAGGCCCCCTTCGGGGAGCCCAATGGGAGACTTGATCCTGGGTCTCCGGGGTCACGCCCTGGGCTGAAGGCAGAGGTTCAACCGCTGAGCCACCCAGGCGTCCCTAATTAACATTTTTTCAAAGGAAAGTAAATAAAATGAAAGAGATGGATTTAAAAAACCCAACATGAAGAAATCCCCAGTACTGTGGACTCTATTCTACTTCCACCTGTGCAGCCAGCCTCAAACAGATGACCTGGGTGCCACTGACACCATGCAGGGCTGCCAGTTCTGGGCTGTAAAGTTAGTGAGACAATGATAATGATCAATTCTGTTTAACATGAGGGACATGAAAGATGGGAGGGAGATGTAGGGAAGGAAAAAACTTCCTCTCCGATTCCAGGTTCATTGAGTAGGGTTCTGCAGATTAGCCTGACCAAAGGGAGATTAAAGGAGAAAAACAGGGATGCCTGGGTGACTCAGTGGGCTAAGTGTCTGCCTTCAGCTCAGGTCATGATCCTGGGGTCCTGGGATCGAGCCCTATGTTGGGATCCTGTTCAGCGGGGAGGCTGCTTCTCCCTCTGCCTCTGCTCCTTTCTTTCTCCTCTTGTGCTTTCTTTCTCTGAAGTAAATAAATACATTCTTAAAAACGTAAAGAAGAAAAACAGCCAGAAGTTCACTAATGCATGCATCTGAGCATACACATGGGAAAGCTCGCTGATGAATACCTCAAAGGGATGGTAAGGACATGGGCTTACAGAGCATCTTAACAAAAGAGCAATGAATTTGTAGCGAAGTAACAAGAGAAAGCAACAAGCTCAAGGGGACTTTGATCCTCTAGGAAAGGCCAATTCTGGGAAGGTAAATATATAGGGGAAACTATGGAAGATAAGGGTTGTTTTTAGCAAGTTGGTTAGGTAGATTCTTTGGGTGCCGTCTCTGGATTGTTAGAGTCTAAGTTGTCTCTGGTGATTAAGAATCAGTCTGCCCTTCCTGGTAGGTACAGGGAGTGCAGAGTTTTTCTTGTGTCAGTTTCTTCTCCATTGCCTTCAACTCAAAATAATCCTCGTACCAGAGTGGCATATTTGGGGGACGCATGCTCTGAGCCCCTTCAGAGATATTCTATGGAAAGAGACTATGGCTAAAATCTTGTCTGTACAGAAGGGAATAAAGTTAGTCACTCTTGGATGTGAATGAAGAAGGTTGTGCCACAGGCAGGAAGCAGGAAAACTCCCCTTCATATCATGGGGCCTGACAGGTCCCTCTCCCTCAAGAGCCTTCAGATTCATCACTTCCAGAATTAGAGATCTTGGCAGGCCTTGATTACATTTATTTCACCAATTCTTGCTCATAAAGTCTGACTCATATAGGAAGCACAGGGAAACAGGCCCAGTCTTTGGGGTCATAGAAGTTTTTAACGTCACCATCAACCTGCTGTGGCAGAGAGTCATCACTTTGGACAGTGGCCTGGAAACAGTGGGATGGTTTGAGTGGTCCTGTTCTCTTCAAGTCCTATAGCTGGCTTGAAGAAACTGGTCCTGCCCTGCCCTCTGCAGAAGAAATGAGGACACTGCATGTTGTCTGGGGGGCTTTTCTTTTTGAGGCCACGACTGTTCTCAGGATGGATCTCTCAAAGCCAAGAGGCTTTGATGGTTTTCAACTTCTCATACAGATGTTTCAGCTGGTGATTTTTGTTATTAGAATGTCTTTGCTTTTTCTAGTTCTACTATTCTAATTCTTTTGTACATCATGCATGATTACTGCAGTGGACTAAATGTGTCCCCTCAAAATTCATATGTGGAAACTCTAATCCCATGTGATGATATCAGGAAGTGGGGCCTCTGTGAGGTAATTAGGTCCTGAGGGTGAAGCCTCCAAGAATGGGAACATGGTCCTTATAAAAGAGGTTCCTGAGAGCTCTCCTGCCCCTCTACCATGTGAGGATACAACTAGAAGGCAGCAGCTTGCTACCTGGAAAAGAGCTGGCACCCTGACCTCCAGACTTCCAGCTTCCAGAACTGTGATAAATCTAAATTTCTGTTTTACGTAAGCCACTCAGCCTGTGGTCGTTTGTTATAATAGACTGAACTGACTAAACAGTCATTTCATTAAAGACTCTTAAGTAAGTATCGTGCCCATGACAACTGGGTCTCTCTCTTCATCTGCTTTATCCCTGACCGTGTACACGGGATGGTGTTTCAGGACCATCTTAAGTGCGTGCAGATTATAGGATGTGTTTTGGTGATACGGACAGGTGATGTTGGTCACTTGGCTTGGCTTAGTATCGGTAGAAGTGTTACCTTCCTTAACCTTGATAGTGGCTACAGTTGATCAACAAGTATGAGAGTGTACATGGCTGATGGGGAATGGAAGGACCTAGTACCCACCAGTTCAAACAGATAATTTGTGCATAGCAATGGGATATCTATTATTTTGTGGTCAGTGGAGTCTTTCTAGGCCTGACAGTAGAGAGAGACAGAGCCTCCTTCTGCTTTCTGTGAGAGACCACAGAGACCTGCTGAAGCACAGCATTTCGTTTCTCAGTTCGTCTCTTCTGACGGTGCATCTATACTTTCGTGAAACTTTTATTTTTATGATTAATCATAAGTACTATTGGCAGTGAAGTCCTTTTCTTTTTGGTGCATATTTTATAGGACATCAGAAAGTGGGGTATCAAGCACTGCTGGTCTGACATCACGATGCCTTGTATATATCATGGGTTTTATTACTACAACAATCAAAGAATTTACCATCTAAATCCCAACTGGCATTTGGCACACACCCTAACTGTCTGCACTAAAGTAAGGTCAACCAGTTGTTGGGCTCCACTGACCCACACAGAGTTTCCAGTGAGCTGTCCTATTGGTGCAAGAGACCTAAGAGAGGAACAGAACTACACATAGTACAGTAGGCAAAACTTTTGGTGGCTATCCACTCTCCTATCCTTAAATATAATTGCACAATCAAAAATCATATGAATTTCAGATATAATTGACCATTAAAAGCAAAATACATGGTTGACCAAAGGTAGGAGGTGGAATGGTAGAGGAGGAGGGGAAGAGTAGAGCTGCTAATATCTCTATCTGGTAGGGTGTTAAGAGATACATCTACAGTGTATGAAACAAGGGCTAGAGGTTTAAATTTATTATTTAAAGGAATAGAGTGTCAGTAGAAGACCTAAACTGAAATATGAAAAATGGGGAGGAGAGGGATGGGCACGAGGTAATGTGAAATAGTGAAATATTCATTTTTCATGGTGGTGAATCAATAGATTGCAAATCACATTAATAAATCAAGAAACCATGAGACAAGCATATTATTTAGAGATAGGGAAGTGATTACCAGAGTCGTCAAACACAGAAATGGTTGAAAAACAGATGAAGGGTAGGATATTATTGCTTTTCATTTAATTTCATAAAAAAATCACACGTAATGTTTCTTTGATAAAATAAGGAAAAAAGATATTTAAAAAAGTACTAAGACATTAGGTCAGAGGCTGAATATTTATACACAAGTGAATAAGAACAGATCCTTCATAAACTAACTTTGATATAACTATATATATAGAGAGATATTTAAAGATTATTTATTTATTTATTCACGAGAGACAGAGAGAGAGAGAGGCAGAGACACAGGCAGAGGGAGAAACAGGCTCCATGCAGGGAGCCCGACATGGGACTCTATCCCAGGTCCCCAGGATCACGCCCTGGGCCAAACGCAGACACTCAACCGCTGAGCCACCCAGGCGTCCCATGATATAACCATATTTTCTTAGAAGACATTATTTTAGTTACAAGCAACATTTGTAAGAAAGTCGTATCAGTGTCACCCTTTGCCTTAAAAAAGCAAAGCAAAGAAAAAGTGCTAGTTTCTGGTAGAGTTTGCTGTGCCAGGCCACACACTGAGAGGTAAAGAAAGACATAGGAAACGTTAAATAAAAGTTACATCATGGGGCTATAATCTCCTCATCCATAGGTGGAGGGGACATCATGGAGATGCATTTCCTTCATCCCTAGATGGAAATGCTTGGGTTAAATGTGTTCTGTTATTTTTTTTTGTTCTGTTATTTTTAATATCAACCGTAGATGTTTAGATGTTATAGCTGCGACACAATGCCTGTTGGGCATTCAAATGCACATCTTCCCAATTCACAAATAAATTTTTTTTGTGGCTTAATGAAAATTTGGATTATTTTTAAAAAGATATTTGAATTCCAAGTAAGCAAAGTAAGGCAAACAAAGATCCTTTCCCCTATTGATCTGGACGGCAGCTAAGGAGAGCCAACGACAGGGAAAGCCATCTGAGCGACCGAGTGTTTGCTTGTTTTATTAAAGAGGTTGACACTACCTAATGGGACAACGTAACTTATTGGATGGAACTAAACTTTAAATTAGGCATTTGAAAAAAAAAAAAAATAAAATAAAATAAATTAGGCATTTGATTAATTTTCTTCTCCTAACACGTCGTGGGAAATTATGGTAGGAAGACCAGATTGATTATAGATGAAAGTAAAGAAATAGATAAAAGTAAAGAAATTAGATGTTTTTTATCAAATCCAAATCGCACCATGAATTAACTGCTACTTCACTATATTAAGAATCTCTACAGACACAACCAACCATGTCGATTATAGGCCATGTTTGCTGATTGTAGAGATGTTTTATAAAAATTGTTGTACAGTCATGTCTGAAAGCACAAAAGCCAAGAGAGCATTCAGTTTTCTGGTGAGAAGAGGCAAATGATTATGATGAAAATGAAAATCAAGATAATTTTATACACTTGAAATGGTGAGAGAAGACAGGTTCTGTATGTAAGTATGAGATAATTGTTGAATGAGAGGGTGTTTTTGATGGACAAGGAGCAAATCATACAAAATGTCTACAGCATCATGTGTTTGCAGTGGACAATAATGAACAGGAAATGAAGAAGTAACAGGGAAGTGAGGACGTCGTGGGGAGGGCCGTGAAACCTGCCTAAACCAATTTTCAGTGTAGGTGTATAATGCACAATTCAGTTTTAGAAAAAAGACGCCTGATAGAATGTCGGGGGTGTGAGGAGAGTAGCTATTACAGAACAGTGGTAATCCGTCTGAGGGCTGCTGTGTCCTTCTTGGTTACTTTTTAGTTACTGACGGCTTAGAGTCTCTGGAACTAGCCTGTTTCTAAATAGAGCTGCCTCTGTGTGGGTGGCGTAGAGGCAGGAGGAGCCTTGGAAGCCAATTATTAGGCCATCCCTAATATTTGAAGGCTCTGAAGCGAGGAATAGAAATGCAAGCCTGTGTGCCACATGTTTGAAATTATTTTAAAAAATTATAAATCGACATCGAATAAATTCTGTCCTTTACCTTGACAAATATACTTTCAGAATAATCTAGAATGCCAGGTTCAAGTATAGTTTTAAAACTCTTTGGATCCCATGCTGAAATATAGGTGATTGGGAGAAAGTTAGCCTCGGATCCATTAGCCCCTAGCTTGGCCCCCATCTTTCCCCCCACTGCCTCTTGCTTTGTAAGCAGCCTTGAGCACATGCTTGTGGAGGCCCCAGCCAGGATGTCCAGAGCCTCTGCAAACAGCTGTCCTCGGCTGTTCATCTGGCCTGGAAGGGTACATACTTGTGGCATGGTTTACCCTCAGAAGGGTGGACCAGAGGATAAAGGCCTATTCGGGCTCTCCAAACAGGCTTGGGCTGTTCAGGTAGGTAATTCCAGGGTCCTGAATATATAAACACAGTCCAGTAAGGCTCTAGGTGTGCACATGCCCTTGGTCTTGCAGATTTTCTTACTGGTGAGGAGGGGGACAACCAAAAGAGGACCAGCATGGGGTTTTCTAAAACACAGGGCCCCGATACTAGGTGGTACTGCTGGGAGGTATGGTATTATATCACAATGAAGCTTCAGAGAACCGGACAGTGGTAGTGGGGAAAGATACTACTTGACTAGCAGATTGTTGCCCAAGTTGGTTCTCCGGGAAATAAGCTTTGAACTGGGCACATTGGTCTCTCCTTTAGTTACAGATTTCGGTAAATCATTCTATTGACATCTAAGTAGACAGAGAATGGGGTCAGGAGCAAATGGCTCCCTGTTAGCTCTCAATGAGTCTGGAAAGATACTCCCTGATTTGAGAATGAGTAAACACAAATAAAACAAAATATGGGCCCATTAAAAATGACTGCAGAGTGAGGGTTAAGGGATAATGTCCTGGATATTCAAAGAAGTTTTTCTGTCTTTGAAGAGCCCAAAGGATCCAGAAGAAAATTATAGGACATTGTTTAGAATCTCTAGTAACACAATATGGAAGACTTTGAAGTAAAATGAGGGTGTGAAAACACAACTGGCACGTGATTGGTTGTATGTAAATCAGAATCAGTTATGTGATTCAGATCTGAGAAGCTCTTCCAGGATGCAGGGAAAAAGCACCAACAAAAGGAAACAGTAAATGAAAGTGAGAGCAAAGGTCTAATATATGAATACTTAGTGTTCCCAGGGAAGATAGCATAATTTGGAGTTAAAGTAAGAACAAAGGATGGAATAAAATCCAAGTACCCAGGCTGAAGCTGCTCACTGTGTTTCAGATAAGATTCTGTGTCTCAGAAGAGATCCATAGGTAGATATATCCAAAGAGAAAAATTTGGAATTACACAGGTTTATTTATTTTTTTAAGATTTTATTTATTTATTCATGAGAATACACAGAGAGGAGAGGGAGAGAGGCAGAGACACAGGCAGAGGGAGAAGCAGGCTCCATGCAGGGAGCCTGATGTGGGACTCTCACACAGTGAGACAGTGATATGGGACAAAGGCAGACGCTTAACCGCTGAGCCACCGAGGCGTGGAGTTACACAAGTTGGAATTACACAAGTTAAAAAAAAAATTCTACAAACGTCCTCCTGGAAAAGGCAATATAACTACAAATTGGAGAGACATATTGAGCATTGTTTGGCTCACAGCACCCTGATGCTATTTGGAGGAATTTCTCTTCCCCATGAGAGTCAGCATGGCAAGATGTCAGTCCAGAATCTTCATCCTTTCCTGCCAACGAGTATGCATGTGAGCCGAGGCTGATAGAGCAAGGTCTCTGGAGCTGAGACTTTAATAGAGTAGCACAAAGACAGATGCCAGTTTCTTCTGCTCATTAACTCCACGTGCAGAGCCTTGATGCCCACCGTCAGTTCCTGCAACTGAAATTTCAGGAGTGGCTCTACTTCTGGCTTTTCAAGCCTCTTGGTGAAACTCCCTTTAGGTTCTGAGTTCCCCTATAACCTTTCCATAAATGTCACTTTTGTGGCACTTGGCAAGAGACCCTAAGGGAAGAGAAGATCCAGTGTGTGTGTGTGTGTGTGTGTGTGTGTGTGTGTGTGTGTGTGAGGGGGAGGGTTGGGGGTAGGAGGGTGGCTAGGGAACCTGCCAGAATGAGGAAGAAGGTGGTAATATTCCCTTTCACATTGCAGGACCCAACAATCCCCAGTCAACGAGAGCAAAGTGGGTGGCGCTCTGACAAACTGAGCAGCTGTTGCCAAAAAGTAAAGGGTATGGAGTGTTCTGGGACACTGAGGGTAGGGTAGGGCAGCTCTTGGTGGTGGCACTGAATGTTGTAGGGCTAGAGAATAATCAAATCAAATCTTTAAGTTATCACCTTGGGCTAACTTGCTGTGACCTTAGTGTCTGGTGACTTCAGGACTCACAGTTCCGGACGTCAAGGTCATGCTCCTGGAGGCATAGTTTATGGGAAGTTCTTTCCTTGTCCTATCACCTGGGTAAGCTGAGAATGTATCAGATGAGACCGTTTACCTGCTGGCCATTTAATGACAGAGAGCGTGTGTTTGGTTTACCATATACTCTGTATGCTTGCACACCTGACTTTGAGGATTTCTATGTCTTCTCTAATGACACCAGCAAAGAAACCAAAATCAGCTGTCTCCAGAATCAGTGCTAGCTCGAAGACTCCTAAACCTGCAGTATGTACAGGATTTGGGAGAAGAAAAGGCTGTGACCCAAGCATTTACACTAAGTCATGTTGTCTTTTGCATGTGAGGGTGATAGAAAGCTACTTTTAGGGGCACCAAGCGGTGCAGCGGTTGAGCGCGCCCCTCTTGATCTCAGCTCAGGTCATGACCTGAGATCCAGAGTTGCATGTTCCTCTGGGTGGGGCTCTGTGCAGTCAGCAAGGGTCTGCCTAGGAGTCTCACTCCATCTCCCTCTCCCTCTGTCCCTCCCCTTGGGCGCTCTCTCTCTCTCCAAGATGAATAAATAAATCTTAAAAAAAAAAAAAAAGAAAGCTATTTTTTTTATGTGTAAGGAAGGGTGCAGGGATCAGGGCATCCACTTTCCCTTCTTGAAAAAAAGATGTTCCAGTCAACCAAGAAAAGGATCAAAGTGGAGCACTAAATGAGGGGAAAGCAGAGCATTAAATGAGTCTAAATGACTCACGGTTCTAACCTGAGCCCAACCCAAACCTAAGCTGAACCCTGAACCAGGGAACCCTGTTGGAGTCTTTGTTGTCCAGGGAATCTTGCAGTCAAAGCAGAAAGCTTGGTCCAGCAGTGCTTCCCTGAGCCGCCTCCTTCCTCTGCTGCTCATTTTCCTGTACCAGGAAATGTGTTTCTCGTGACACACCCCTTGGCCTCTGACAGATGCCTAGTTTGGTGAGCTCTTGTAATTTGTATTTTGTTTACGTATTTGCAAACAAAACCTAACCTATTCACAGGGTTGTGACTCAGAACTGAGAAATAAATACATTTCCCCGTTTCCACCGAACAGGATGCTTAGTGCAGCATAATGACCTTTTTTTTTCTTGCTAAGCACAGTCATGTTCTCTGCATCTTTAAAACCTGGATTGAACAGTGTGACCAAACAGAAATAAGGGAATTGGTTCATATGTATATGTGTAAAGATATATATTGAGCGAAAACAAAAGTAACTTGAATGCTATCACTAGAGTGTGGTTGGATAAACTGTGGTATGTCCATATTTCTGGAATGTTGTGTGGCTGTTAAAAAGGAGAAGTTAGATTTATCTGCGCTGACTGATAGAAAAGGCCGCCACGAAGCAGGTTGGAGAGAAATGTATGTTGAAAAATCAGAGGAAAAAACCTTTCATTGTTGTGAATAGTTTCATTTGTGTGCTTTGGTCTGCACATAAGGAAGAATGTGGACATTATTAACATTTATTGCCTTCAAAGAGAGGTGGTGGTTGGAGTGAAGGTCATAGGTAAAAGGAATACTGCTGCATTTTTATTTGATAACTCTAGGATTATTTTTTGGGGAGTAATAAAAGGCAATAAAAGCATATATTGCTTTTTCACTTCGAAAAACTAATAACATAAATAATAAAGATAACTCATCCTGAATGACTCTAGTATTTTTTAATTGAGGAAGATGAATACAGGATCCAGGGAGAGATGAGCTATGGAATCCCTCTATGTGTTGTCTCTTGTGATCTATGATGGTTCCCATGTTGAGTGTGTAAAAATTATTACATGTTGAATGTTTTTAACTAATTCACATCCCATAAAAGTTGCCCTTTAAAAATCTGCATTTCAGTGATTTTTTTTAAATTATATTTGAACTTAAGCAACCACCACTACTCTAAAGTTACAGGCCATTGTCTTTACTCCCTAGAGAAACCCCATATTCCTTCGCCATCGTTCTCTGTTCTCTCCTCACGTAATCCAATTGCTAATCTACCTCTGCTTCTATGGATTTGTCTATTACGGAACTTCATAAACATGATCATACAAATTGTATGATCTTTTGTGTCTAGCTGCTTTCAATCAGCATAATATTTTCAAGGTTTATTTGTGTTGCAGCATGACGGGTCAGTATTTAATTCATTTTATAGACAAGTAATACTCCATTGTACAGACATACCACTTTTGTTTTTCTCTTCATGAGTTGATTGGCATTTGAATTGTTTCCACATTTTTGCTGTTATGAACATTCAAGAACAAGTTTTGGTGTGGGTGTGTGTTTTCAATTCTTCTTTTTTTAAAATTTTGTTTATTTAAATAATCTCTTCACTCAATATGAGCCTTGAGCTCACGACCCTGAGATCCAGAGTTGCATGTTCCTCTAGGTGAGCCAACCAGGTTACCCCTGTTTTCCATTCTGTTTTCCTCTTCTGTATACCTTGGGCAGAATTGCTGAGCCATGTGGGTAAATCCATGTTTAACATTTTTGGAAACTGCCAAACCATTTTCCAAAAACAGTTGTACTAGATTATAATACCGCACAGAGCGCATGAGGATTCTAATTTCTCCACACCTTTGTCAACACTTGTTGTTTTCTGTTTTTTGGTTGTTTTTGTTTTTTGTTTTTTAAATTTTAGCTGCCCTGGTGTGTAAGAAGTGGTTTTACTTTGCCTCTCCCCAATAACTTGCAATGTTGAGATTTTTTTAGATTTTCAAGGTTGAATATTCCTTAATGCTCATTTGGTCATTTGTATTTCTTTGAATAAATATCTTTTAAAATCCCTTATTAAAAAATGGAATTATTTGTATTACTGTGTGGCTTTATATTCTAGATAGAAGTCCCTTAGCAGATATGTGATTTGAAAATATTTTCTCCCATTCTGAGTTACGTTCACTCTCTTGATGGTATTTTGCAACACAATTATTTTAATTTTGATGCAATCCAGTTAATTTTTTTTTTTTTAATTTTTTGGCTGTGCTTTCTGTTTTGTACCTAAGAAACCATTACCTAATCCTAGGTCATGAAAATTTATCCTATATTTCTTTTAAGAAATTTTATAGTTTGAGCTCTTAAATTTAGATCTTTGATTCATTTTGAGTGAATTTTTACATATTATATCAAGTAGGGGTCAAACTTCGTTTTTTCTTTTTTTGTGTGTGTGCGTATATCTTGTTGTCTCAGCATCATCTATTGAAAAGACTATTCTTTCCCCATCCAGTTATGTTGACACCTTTGTCAAAAGTCAGTTTACCATAGACACGGCCTTATTTCTGGACTGTCGATTAAATCCCATTGATCTATACATCTACCTTTATGTTGGTACTATACTGTCTTGATTACTATAGTGTGGTGATAAGTTTGGGAAATGTGAGTTCCCCAACTTTATTTTTATTTTTCAAGAGTGTTTGGCTATTTTGGGTTTCTTGCACCTCCATATGAATTTTAGGATCAGCTTGTCAATTTGTGCAGAGAAACCTGGTGAATTTTGATAGGGATTGCCTTGAATCTGTAGATCAATTTGGGAAGTATTGGCATCTTAACAATATTAAGTCTCCCAATCCATGAACATGGAATATCTATTTATTTTGATGTTCTTAAATTTCTTTCAATGATTTTTTTTTGTAGTTTTCAGCATACAAGTCTTACACTTTTTTGTTAAATTTATTCTGAAGGATTTTATTCTTTTTAGGGCTATTGTGAATAGAATGGCTTTCTTAATTTCATTTCTGGATTGTTCATTGTTGTCTATGGATATACAACTTGTTTTTGTATATAGATTTTATATTCTGAATCTTGCTATATATGTTAATTAGTTCTAATAGGTTTTTTTTGCATGCCTTAGGTTTTTCTTTTTTTTTTTTTTAATATTTTTTTCTTTATTTATTTATGATAGTCACGGAGAGAGAGAGAGAGAGAGAGAGAGAGGCAGAGGGAGAAACAGGCTCCATGCACCGGGAGCCCGATGTGGGATTCGATCCCGGGTCTCCAGGATCGCGCCCTGGGCCAAAGGCAGGCGCCAAACCGCTGCGCCACCCAGGGATCTCGCCTTAGGTTTTTCTATATATGAGATCATGTTATCTCTAAATATAGTTCTACTTCTTCCTTTAAGTCTTGATGCTGTTTATTTATTTATTTATTTTTTTGCCCAGATGTATTTGCCTCTAGAACAACACTAAATAGAAGTGGTCATAGTGGACATCTGTTTTTTTATTAATTATAGGGGAAAGCATTCAGTCTTTCACTACCAAGGGTGATGTCTGTGTAGGTTTTTTTAAAGATGCTTTTTCTCAGGTTGAAGAGGTTCCCTTTTATTTTTCATTTTTTCATATCATGAAACACCCTTTGGCTTTCATCAACATTTTTTAAAAAACCCACTTTATTGAGGTATGATTGATATACAGAAACCTATACCTATTTAGTGTGTACAACCTAGTGAATTTGAAGATAAGTATACACCTATGGAACTATCACCACAATCTGTGTTCTAAATATATCCATCACCCTCATTGTCAAATGTCTTTTCTGTATGTATTGACATAATCAAGTGGTTTCCTTTTTCTTACTGTATTAACATAGTGTATTGCATTGGTTGATTATCTGATATTAAACCAACCTTGCATTTTTAGAATGACTCCCACTTGGTAATGGTGTATAATCCCTTTTATATGTTACTGGATTCAGTTTGTTAGTATTTTGTTGAATTTTTGCATCTATATTCATAAGAGATGTTGGTCTTTAGTGCTGTTTTTGTAATGTCTGTTTTTTTGTTTTGTTTTGTTTTTTACAGAACACAAAAGTGATTTTTTAAAATTAGGAAACAAATGCCCTATTTTAACACAAGCTCACTTACTTATGAGAACACATATTAAAAGAATGGTAGCAAACTGGTCTTAGGAAGAAACAGTACGATGACAGAAAACTTGATATACTACATCTTTGAGGTACCTGCAAGCAGGCCCACTGGAAATAAACACACAACTCCCAACACCCCCACACACAAGTCTGAGCAGGTTCTATCGGCAAACATTTAGAAAACACACTGGAAGATAAGGATGAACTCACCCCCATATGTACATCCACATGTGTATATGTGTGCATGATCTTCCTTCATTTTACTCTTGGCTCAAAGAAATTCTTTTATTTTTATTATTTTAATTTTTTAAAAAAATTTTTATTTATCTATTCATGAGAAACACACACAGAGAGAGGTAGAGACACAGGCAAAGGGAGAAGCAGGCTCCATGCAGGGAGCCCAAGGTGGGACTCGATCCCAGGTCCCCAGGATCAGGTCCTGGGCCGAAGGTGGCGCTAAACCACTGAGCCACCCTGGCTGCCCCAGAAATTCGTGATCTAAAATTATTTCCTGCCTAGCTCTACACATAGGAAATATCATAAAGCAGAAGTTTATATCTTCCTGGGAGCTGCTCACTGGAAGTAGAGGATGTATTTTGGATTCTCTCAGGGCAAAATCCACATATAAACACAAGTCATTACATAGTGCCTGCCATTTAAGTGCAACATTACCAAAAAGCTTTATACAGTGCCATTTATACTAAGTGATGAGTTGGTGATCAGTGCTTCCAAACTTTTCCAATACTTAGACATGGGAGAGCTAAAGGGTAAAATATATTTAGATTTATAAGGAAATATTTTCTTCCCACTGATAACGTGCTCCCTGAGGAAACCAAAGCTCCCGCAGGAACATGGTCTTCTGGTCAAATACTACCATCTTCCAGGGTCCTGACACACAGGATTGCTTCTATTGGACCCTACAATTCTCACTGTTCTTGGACTCGGGGACAGCTTCTAGACTGGGGGCCAGTGGACTTCGCTTGGTCCTCAGGGCCGAAGTCCTCTCAGGAAGGTTACTGACCTGCGCGGTGGGTTCTTGGAATGCGGTGCTCAAATCCTCTGGGCTTTGTTGAGCAGGTAATGTCTATGGTTTTGGTATCAGAGCAGGGCTGGTCTCCTAAAATGAGTTAGGGAGGGTTTTTTCCTCTGCAAAATTTTAGAAGAGTTTGTGAAACATTTGTGCTAATTCTTCTTTCAACATAGTGTAGAATTCACTGTTGTAGCCATTTGATCCTGGGCTTCATTTTGCTAGTATTTTTTTGATTAGACATTCAATCTCTTGACTTGTTATGGGTCTACTCAAATTGTTTTTTTCTTGACTCCGTTTCATTCAAGTGTTTCTAGGCATTTGTCCATTTCATTTAGTTTACATTATTTGTTTCTCTACAGTTGTTCATTGTATTTCTTTATAGTCATTTCATTTTTATGAGGTCAGTATTTATATTACTCATTTCATTCCTGGTTTTAGTAATTTGAGCTTCTCTCTTTCTTTTTCTTGGTTAGTCTATTTAAATGTTTGTCAGTTTGTTGATCTTTTTGAAGAAGCAGCTTTCAATTTCATTGATTTTCTCTGTTGTCTTTCTCTTCTCTTGTTAATAATATTATTATTTCCTCTTTCTATTTGCTTTAGGTTTAGTTTTCCCTTCATTTTTAGTTTCTTACAATGGAAGGTTAGACTATTAAACAGAAATTTTAAAAATTTGAATATAGGCATTTACTGCTATAAATTTCCCACAAAGTACTGCTTTAGCTCCACTCCATAAATTTTTGTATGCTGTGTTTTTATTTTCACTCATCTTAAAGCTTTTCTAATTTCCTTTGTGGTAATTTCTTTTTGGTCCATTGGTTATTTAAGAGTGTGTTATTTAATTTCCACACTTAGGAATTCTTCCAATTTCCTTGGGCTGTCAATTTCCATTTCATTCCATTGTGGTTGGAGAGCAATATGTCTACTTTCAATCTTGTAGATTTCCTGAGGTTCATTTTATAACAACATATGACATATTCTGGAGAATTTCCATGTGCACATGAGAAGATTGTATGTTTTTTACTGTCGGGTAAAGTGTTCTTAAAGTGTTCTGATAGGTCCAGCTGCTTTATGATGTTATATATCACTATATAAAGTCAGCTTGTATAATCTTAGATATATTACGTGATTGGAATTATATAAAAATCCTCAACAAAATATTCTGAGGGGGATATGCCTGGGGCTTTGCCAGCCTCACTATGTCTGCTCTCAGAATCTGTTGACTATAATCTTGCTGCTTATATGTATCTGGGTTTATATCTAATCCTTGACGCTCAGCCTCCTGGACAGAAATAAGACTGGATTGTTTGATATATTTCAGAAGTGTGCCAAAATTGGTGAACAGAAGCATTTTTATGTGGCAGTATGCTGTGTAGTGATAGCCTTCGGCATCCTCTTCACACAGTAGTTTGGAAAAATATAAGAATTTAGTCATCATCAGATTTCGGTATGAAAAAGGACCTATGTGCAGAAAATAATGGAATGAATGGTTAACCCTTTTATTTCTGAACATTGAATGAGATAAATTTCTAGCTGCTGTTCTCTATTTTTGTTATTGGATCAATGTTCTATATAAATAGGATGTAACCACTTAATACTCAAAGAATTTAGCGGAACCTGGGTGGCTCAGTCAGTTAAGCATCTGCGTTCGGCTTAGGTCATGATCTCAGGTCCTGGGATTGAGCCCGAGGGATTGAACTCAGGAGATGTCTCTTCTTGCCCCTCCCCCTGCTCATGCTCTCTCTGTGTGTCTCAAATAAATAAAATCTTTTTTTTTTAAAGAGTTTAATATGTCTGTGACAATCAACCTCTGTAGTGTCACCACAATATTACATTCTGCAGATGTTATTCCATTGTGTCAGTTCCCAGTTTTTAGTGAGGTATTTTTAAGGCACATAACAGAAAACAGAATTGGTAAATTACTCAAGCTCCTTTCACTGTGATTTGGAAATGATAAATCTCCATAGAATGAGAAAAGATATTCTGAGGGAATCCATGGATTTTAATAATTACGTATACCCTAGTGCGACTGTGAATGGCATCCCCCCTTATCCTATTTTCCTGTATTTTCCATGTTTCTTGTGATGAGCATGTATTACATGATATCGATAAAAAATTAAATTAAAAACAAATAAGACAAAATGTTAGTGTACAGTTAGAAAGACCTACTGGGGGAGGTGATGGAATTGTGGTAAGATTCATCCAGATACATTTCTTACCACAAAGCATTGTGCAAACAGCTGGTCCTCGGTAGCTGTATGTTGAATCAAAGATGACAGCTTTCCATCTGTCTAAACATTAAGTATAAATATAAGGAATTGACTGGTCACTTTGATGTTCACATTAAACTTGTAGACTTACTGTAGCTCATACATATGAGATGTGAGAAAAAGACCTAAGGATTGGAATCCTCAATCTTTCTCTTTTTGGAATGAATCTCCTATTACCTGCCAACAGCCTTGCTGTTGTCAGTAAGATTGCCTATTTTTGGATTTGGCAACTCCATAGTCAGTATTTTTTATTTTATGCTAGTATTTTTTTAAAGATTTTATTTATTTATTCATGATAGTCAGAGAGAGAGAGAGAGAGAGAGAGAGAGAGAGAGAGACAGAGACACAACACAGGCAGAGGGAGAAGCAGGCTCCATATAGGGAGCCTGACGTGGGATTTGATCCCGGGTCTCCAGGATCGCGCCCTGGGCCAAAGGCAGGCGCCAAACCGCTGCACCACCCAGGGATCCCTATGCTAGAGGAATCTTAATTAAAGTTTTGCTGGTTATGTTTTGCTAATTTTTCAACATATTAGCCAATTTTAAGTTCCCACTCCATGAAATAATTATGTATACTTCTTTCTTTTTTCCCTTTTCTTTTGTTCTTTTAGAAGGGGAGAGAGAGCACAGGGAGGGGCAGAGGGACAGGCGGAGAGAGAATCTCAAGCTGACTTAACATCCAGCCCAGAGTCTGACACAGGGTTTGATCTCATAACCTTGTGATTATGACATGAGCTGAAATAAAGAGTCAGATACTTAATCAATTGAGTCACCCAGGCGCCCCTCTGTGTACTTTTTTGATTAAATTAGGGAACAACAAAGATATTTACTGGTTTATATCCACACTTGGTCCAAAAAGATTTGCAATGGTTTGAGGAGGATAGAGTTGTTTCCTACAACCTTCAAGGACTTTTCCTTTAATGTACATTGTGGAAATCTTAAAAAAAAACCAATATTTCTGTGACTTCTCACTGTTCCGTTCTTGCTCACAAGCAGAGCATTTGCAGAATCAGCATTTCTTGTAATAGGATCATGTTGTAAAATGTGGTGCCATCTGCAAATAGATTAATAATATGTGAGGCACTGCCAGTTTTTATGCCTTGTAATTTGGGAATGATTCTCATTACAACTGCGAGTGGTTCTATGGTGAAAGCAAGAGGAATAACCCGATTACAGTCTTAACTTCTCAGTAGATTGTAGTCTAGACTACAAAATTTATTTTGGGACAAGCTTTAGCTTCTTATGTAGGGAAATAATAACCTAAAATACATTTCTCTTAAATCATATCTTCTTTCTATTTCTGAAGAAATATTCCCTCTAGTGAGCTTCTAGTGCATGAACACATTATGGCAATTTATGGTAGTGAATTAAATTAAAATTTCCTCCATCATTGTGCGTCAAGTTCCTATTCTTAATACATCTGCTATGTTTAGAAGTGATAGGAGTCTATAGATCTATTTTTGTTATATCTCTAGGGAGTTAGTACAAGAGCACAAATTAGGAATTTTTCTGTTCACTAAAATGTACAATTATAATTCAAATAAAAATAAAGATTTTCAGTGATTTTTCCTAGTGTTTTTTTTTTTTTTTTTCCAATGACCGGACATTGAAGTCAGAATGGGAGTTTAGCAATTTAGTGAATTTCAGGCAATGGTTATATGGCTAAGGAAGTGTGTGTGTGTGGTTTGTTGTTGTTGTTTTTTAAATTCGTGAGAGACGCACAGAGAAAGGCAGAGACACAGGCAGAGGGAGAGGCAGGCTCCATGCAGGGAGCCCGATGTGGGACTCGATCCCAGGACCCTGGGCTGGGATCACACCCTGAGCCAAAGGCAGATGCTCAACTGCTGAGCCACCCAGGAGCCCCTAAATTTAGGGACAAGTTTTGTCCTCCAAATTCTCATCGTGTCTTTTCTACTTACAGAGGAGGATTATGTATGAATATATGGGTGTGAGTGTAGTACATATATTAGTTGGAAACATTTGCCCTTCTAGTTCATTTTTTATTTTATCTCTGAAAATTTATCACTGGAATATTTCAGTTGTTAACTTAGGAGTTTCAAGATACCAACAAGCTGCTCTGGACCAAAACACCTGATGATGAGGGGTCTCTTAAGTTTTGAGATTACTTGTTGCACTACTTGATGTTGGCACTACTTGTTGTGCCACTACTTGGTTTCCATGTAAGGGCTGGAGGAGGCTTGAAAGTGCCCTGGGGAGAATCTGACGCACCTTTAAACCAATATTCTTGAAATATTTGATCTGAATTTATTTAGAGGAAAGTCTGAGCACTTTGTGGAGTAAGGAGGACACTTAGGACTCCCCCTCCTTTAAAAAAATTTTTTTTTAGCTCTGGCCCCAGACTTACACATTATACACAGTATAACAAAGATCTTATAATGAACTTGATTGGTCCCTTTTGCTTTTTAACAGAATAAGGAAAGGATAATGTGAAAAACACTTACGTAACCATCATATGAAATAAACAAATGTTTAATATTTGGTCACATTTGCTTCATAGCTTTTTCCCCTTCTCTCTCCCTCTTTTTTTTAATAGAATAAAACATTATACATAAAGGTGAAGGCCCGTTTCCCCTCACTCTGCCCAGAGGCAGTGCTATCATGAATTTGGTTTGAATCTAGTTTATACATATATACTTTTATGAATCTGTGAACAATTTGGAATGATGCTGTGCATTTTTGACACTTATATGAATAATGGCGTCCTTCATTTAATGTTCTGAAACAGGGTTTTCCCACTAGTGTTGTATTTTCAAGGACTATCCACACAGGTCCACATGCTTAATTAATTTTAAGCACTATTTAGTTTTCTATTGTGAAATAACCACAATTTATTGACTCATTCTCTGATTGGTGGATACTAAATTTTTTCACGTTTTTCACTATTACAAACATTGTTTAATTGCTTCTAATATCTCACCATTTATTATTTTTAAATTTAACTTAATTTTTAAAAAATATTTTATTTACTTACTCATGAGAGACACACAGAGAGAGGCAGAGGCAGAAGCAGGCTCCTTGCAGGGAGCCCGATGTGGGACTCGATCCCGGGACTCTAGGATCACACCCTGGGCCAAAGGCAGGCGTTCAACCGGTGAGCTACTCAGGCGTCCCAAATTTCACCATTTAATATCATAATGGCTGAATATCTTTGATAAAAGATTTAAAAATTTGGCCTTTTATCAAATTAAGAGAATAACCTTCTATTCTCAGTTTACTAAATATCTTAAACTGTTTTCTTTTTTTTCTTTTTTTTAAACTGTTTTCTTAAAGGCAGTTTTATCATTCTACTAGGCAGAGGGGTTGTTCCTCCCAAATTCAAAAGATTTATCACAAATATTCCTTTCAGATTAGATATGGTACTCTATGTAAAACAGAGATTCCATAAATTCAGTTTTTCCCATTTTGTTAGTTTCCTTGATGTTTTGGCACCACTTGTTGATTGGTTTCTTGGAAAGCTAATCCACTCTTGAATCTTTCTCTGTTCATTTGTGAAGTCCATCATTTAGGATATTCTTGTAATATAATTTACAATGTAAAACTCATTTATGTGTTAAGCAATGAATTCCCTAATTTATAAGGAGTCTTAAAATCTTTAGGTTGGAGGATTCTACCTAAGTCAATGCTTAACTTAATCAAAAAAGAACAAAAATTGTCATCAGATCGAATGTTTTTGGACCATGGAGCAAAAACACCAATTTCTTTGGATTTGGGATGTTCATTTGTATTCAGCTTAAAAGCCACAGACCATACCTCAATTTAAAAGAAAGTAATCTATACTGCAAACACAACAAACTTGATATTTAGGGAATGAAATATTTATTTATTTACTTTATCCTCAGTACGTTTTGTACCGTACAGAGAAAATAGAATTACATAAGTCATTCTGTGTTTGTTATTTATTGTAATCTCTGTTACTGTGAGAGAACTGAAATATGGGAATTGCACCAAAGGTAAATAGATTTTCTCTTTGGCTGGAAGTAGGTGAAGCTTCCCATGGCTGTCATTTCAGTAGTGCCCCCTAGGTGACAGCAGCAGCCCGCTCAACCCCCAAGCGTGGGCCGCATTCAACATGGCATCCTTTCCTTTTCTGGTCGCCAGAAAGCTGTAATTATGTGGATTCCGAGTTGGAAGGAAGGATGGCTATTTAGAGTAACTCCCTCAAAATATTGTTAATATAGCATTGTGTAATCACAGTAGTATTGATGCATGTATCATGGAGGGGTGTTTTCTTCCTTCTAATTTCTTTTTTTCCCCTTCCAAATAAACATTTTCTCCCATCTGTGTGGGCAACTGTGTATATCCAAGTAATCATTTTATCTCAAACCCAGCACAGTGTGAGCCAAGATATTGTCAAATATTAAACAAACACAATATGAGAAGCCTAGCCTTCCTTCGCCCCCACCCCGAGATGCTAAAAACTACCATTTAGGTAATAGGACAGGTGCCAGTCTCTTCATGAGTGCTTCCTTACTCATTGCAACGACCACGTCACTTCCTAAGAGCAGGTGGCAATTGAAGGCATTTACTTAGACTTGGTAATGGCTATGGAATGGCTATATTGCCACGCTCTTCACATTATCACCTGCTGGGGTTCAGAGATGGTTCAGATGCAGAGTATTTCCAACTTGTGTTAATGTGCTTTTGTAAGATAAACAACAGTAGAATAAAGCTGGCATTAGGGATGTTATTGAAGAAGACATTTAGGTCGGCTGTAGGAGCCCTCTGTCTCCTGCATTGCCCCCAGTATGGAGTTATGATCCTTGAAATCCCAGAGAGTAGCAACGGCTTGGGGTTCTTCTCCAAGATAGTAGAGTTTAATTGGGTTGAGCTATTCTTTTCAAGGTGAGCTTGCCCAGCTCTAGGGATATGATATGGAGCGCTAGGCATTGGGTAAAGCATGGTGCAAATGTGGCGTATCTGCTTCCAGGTTCGTATTTGCTCCTTAGGTAGTATAAAACATTGCCGTTGAGTTCTTACAAGCAAATCTGGAATAGAATGCAATGTTCACATGAATTTTAAGATAAAAACGCTAACCTTCAATTAATGTTTTGCTTGCAATGGGCTGCTTTACTTTATATCTTCCAGAAATTCTGGGGCCATGTATTTTTCTCTCTCCTGCCTTAGGAAGAAATAGTAAATAGAGAGAAGGAAATTTGACAAGCACTAACCAATTAGCGTGGTTTTACTCAACACTGGCACCCACCTGTTACCTAGAGTAGAGATAATAGTGGCCATGAAACATAGGACGAGTGAATTTTGAATGGCCAGTTGATGTTTAGAGGGATGAATCTTTGAGAGGCCCTAATAGGGCACCACATTGGGACTCTTTGAACAGAAGAGGGACGGCACCAGGTCACTGGCTGCTTAACAATGGTCAGAGGCACCATGTATTTTATAATTTGCTCATGAAATTTGCCTAAGATTCATCTTGGTCTCCAGACTTCTTCCCCCTGATACTTTTTCTTCTTAGTTTGGTTACTTTCTTAATTAAATCATTCCCCAACTGCAAAGGAGTCCATATCTCAATGTGAATACTTGGCATTTGGATTCTATTCTAGATCCTACTCATTCAGGACCATCTTGCTTGGGTCCTACCTCCTCAAATCAGAAGTAGTCTGGATGCTCTGGGATACATTCTTCAGCCTCCTAGGGCTTCCCACCTCAACTCCTTACCCTGCCTCCTTCTCACCTCAACTCCTTACCCTGGCCTACCCTGGCCTATTATTTTCAGGATCTGGCTCCTGACTGCTCTTCATTTCCCATTCTCCAAACACCCGTAGTGATCCAGCCACACTGGTGTCTGTGCTGTTCCTCAGACATTTTGAGTCATTTCTACGTCAGGGCTTCACCTTACTGTTCCTTTTTCCAGGAATGCTTTCCCTGCAGGTGATGGTTTGAGTTGCTCCCTCACATCTTCTATATCTGTATTCCAACGTTATTTGGTGGGTGAGATCCCCCTAGTTTCCCTTTTGCCCCCTGCCTCTGTATCACTTTACCTTGATTTACCATTCTTTACAGCCCTTGTCATTACCTTCCAGGCCATACATTTATCCATTCATCTCTCTGCCTTCCACTGTCCCTCCACCAAACCATAAAATCCATTGGAGTGGGGCCATGATCTTGTTCAACACTGTATCACCAGAACCACAAATAATGTCTGGCTTATAGCCAGTGCTCAAAAGGAATTTGTTGTAGGAGAGGCTGAGTGCTGCCATTTTACAGATCTGATCACCCAGGCCCATGGAGGTGAAAACGGTCAGGCGCTGGTGAGTGGGAGGATGGGCAGGCTTCTCCTCTGATGGCTCCCACTAGGCTGACCATTTCCATTTCTGAGCATGATTGCTTCACTGTCTTTACTTCTCCATCTCACAACTGACCGTGTCTTGCCTTGCCTTATTCTTGAGGTACTACATGTATAGGTCATGTCTCTGTAACTAGATTATAAGCACCATGAAGGAGGGCACAGTGACCCATATTGGTATTCACAGTGTGTCACGAGTGTCAGGAACCCAAAAGAAGGTTAAAGAATGCTTTTAAAGGCCTACATTTTTTTCCCAAAGGAAAAAAGAAACCAACCAAAAAACAAAAAAAAAAAACAATGTTATTTGGAAAAAGTATGAAATTTATCTATTGAGGCTGATGGGATAGAATCAGGAATCCTGAGAGCTTTCTATGATTCTTAATAGACTGTCTCTTTACTCCTGACCTTCATCATTCTACAAATGTTGGGAAGAGCAAAAGGTAAATTTCCTCCCTTGGCATTTTAGCATCAAAAATAAGTATCTGCTTTAGCAAGATCTGGTAAACCAAGGGTCCCCAGGGATCACAGAGCGGTTGCCAGAACCGGGTTTTAGAAATGGCTGGCTAGTTTTATTACCAGTTAATAGCATTTGTAGTTGTGCTTTTGCAAATAACCATGAGAAATCAATTGTCAGGCATGGATGGTGTGAGAAAATTCCCGTCAGTGCCCTAAGAAACTGGCTGGGATCGGGACTACAGGTCAGTAAGTGCATCACATGCATCAAGTGCACGAAGGATTTTTACTGGGTTTGTGCTGTTCAAGAAGGCGGATGAGTCGGTGGTGCCTGATGCTGATGCATTTCTTCTGGCCACACACACATTTACTCCGGAGGGCTCTGAGGAGCACCTTTATCTGTGGAGAATTGCTCCTGTCCAGTCATCCTGCAGGTAGAAGGAGTGGCTGTGTTTTCTGCAGTGCCTGAGAAAGGCCTACGTCTTGGGTTTCTGAAACATGCTTTATGTTAGTGGTCAAGAGGGATGAGGGTATGTAGTTTGAATCCTGCCTCTACCGTTGACTTGCTCTAGGATTCGGGCCAAGTTGTTTAAGCTCTATGTGTGTTTTCTTCTCTGCTAAATGGAAACAAAAATGGTAGCAATTGCATCAGTCGTTGTTGAGATTAAGTGAGGATCTTGAGGTGGAGTGTTTATCATGGTATCTGACAAACAGGAAGAGCTCAAAGCATTTAAATCAGTAAATACATATACTTACGTAAAGAAGGGAGGAACCAGTCCAGCCAGTAACTTTCCTGTCCTCCTGAACTATCCTGCTTATCCTTCTCTCAACCCTCCCGCTCAGAGAAATGAGCCTGAATTCTTTGGGATATTAGTTCACTCCTCTGTCAACAACCCTGCAGAATTATTGTTCTTAGTCACTTCAGGCTCTGTGCCCGCTGATGCAAGTTACCTGGTTGGAGGTCAGCGTAGAGCCAGGTGTGAACTGTTGAAGCTGCCCAGGGCCAGAAGCCGTCTGCCCTCACCGAGTCCTTGGGAGGTGCCATGGCCATGACGACAAGGGTGGCTGACCTTTCTTTCTCTAGGGAGAGCAAGACCCCACACTGAACCTTACCACGAGCTTCTGGGTGCTGAGGTAAACTCGGACTTGCAGTTCTGCAGGGAGCTGGGAGCCCAGCTCTTTGAGGGCGGATCCCAAGCATGGTTTCTTCATGCAAAGCTTCTACTGTGAGTGGACTTACTGGAAGATATATATTTGGGTAGAAGATTATCCTCTTGTAAGGTTGGGTGCACTGATGGGAGCGGGGCCAGATACTGGTGAGTCTGTCCCTGTGCGACCTCTAATCTCTGGGTTCCTTGTGGGGGGATAGGCTCTTACAGAAACAAAGGAAGTGGTGGCCCAAAAGGGACTGTCCCTTGTGGGGACCGCAAGCGGCTGAGACTGTTACCATCTGCTCATCTTGATTCAGTTATTTAACAGGGGGTTGAAAACATTGAAGTTGCTATGAAATTACCAATTTTTTTCTCCTGAGCTTCATTTCTGTCGAGGAGGGGGTGGGGTCCCTTGTGGTAAGAGTCTGTTTTCCAGTTTTGGAGATGCCAGGAGATGGCGCCAGGGCTTGGTTCTTAATGGATCTCGGCCTACCAAAGAAAAGAATGTGCTTTCCCTAGTCTGTATTTTGACAAAAAC
Organism: Canis aureus; assembly: GCF_053574225.1. NCBI lineage: Eukaryota > Metazoa > Chordata > Mammalia > Carnivora > Canidae > Canis > Canis aureus. The sequence goes on from NC_135615.1 coordinate 55,702,951, forward strand.
CTTTCTTTCTCAGGAAATCTGGACAGAAATCCTGGCCCTAGCGTTCCTGGGGTTAAATGCTTGTCTCTTTTCATCTGGCAAAGAATTGCTGTTTCTTGTCATGGTGCCCTACATTTTCAGTTAGAGATTCTCCATCATCGGGTCTTGCTGCTTCTGGTGTTGTCTTGGTACATTCACTAACATAAAACAGAATCGAGCTTGGAGAAGGATTTTATTTTATTTTATTTATTTATTTATTTATTTATTTATTTATTTATTTATTTATTTATATAAATAAATTTATTTTTTATTCGTGTTCAATTTGCCAACATATAGAATAACACCCAGTGCTCATCCCATTAAGTACCCACCTCAGTGCCCATCACCCAGTCACCCCCACCCATCGCCCACCTCCCCTTCCACCACCCTAGTTCGTTTCCCAGAGTTAGGAGTCTCTCATGTTCTGTCTCACTTTCTGATATTTCCCACTCATTTTTTCTCCTTTCCCCTTTATTCCCTTTCACTATTTTTTATATTCCCCAAATGAATGAGACCATTTAATGTTTGTCCTTGGAGAAGGATTTTAAATGAATAAGATTAGAACCTTCCAGTATGTTGCATGAAAAAGAAATAGCAGAGGTCATGTTATTTGGAAAATAGTAGATGTTTTGGATTCTACTACTTTTTTTTTTTTTCTTTTTAATCTTTGTTACTATATCTGCTGTTGTTAGCTCAGACCAATATACCTGCTGCAAGAGATTCCAGCACTTTCTACCAGACAGTTTACACTTCAGGGCTGATTTCCTACCAAGATTAATAAAAATAACCATGATGACATAAACATTGCTTTTGCTTCCTGCATGCTACCATGGGTGCAGAGCACGTGACACTTATCATGTCATTTAATCCTCACGGCAATCTTATGGAATACATGCTTTATCATTCTGTTCTTCGGGCCAGAAAATTGAAGCTTAAATTCAATAATTTGCCCTAAGTCACTCAACTAGTGAGCAGGAGAGCAGAGATAAAGCCCAGAAATATGATTCCACGTCTGCATGTTGGACCACTGGGCCTAATGAACCAGTGACTGTGGGTGATAACTGGGCATCCCGGGGGCAGTGCTCAGGGGGTGCAGGTAGCTAGTTTGCTCACAGCACAGGGGTGTACAGGTGTGGGATTCAGTACTGAGTCACATCATGTAGTTTCTTGCATCCTGGCACACAGGATTCAAACTTCTGAAACCTGCACCATCTGAGCTCTGCTTCTCTCTCTGCTCCCACTTGATTGCTACTCTTTAGGCATCTTTCTTTTTCTGTAATTCGCTAAACCCGTTTCAACCTCAGGGTCTTTGCACTTGCTGACCTTCTGCCTGGCGTTCCCTTCCCTCAAATCCTCACAGGGCTGGCTGTGTTTCTTCAAGGTAGTGTAGTATAGATATGATCTCCTTGGAGAACCCTTTCTTGGCATGTGATCTAAAAGGCTCCTCTGCTTCAGGTCATTCTTATCCCATCACTCTATTTCATTTTCTTCATTGCCCTTGTGATGATCTCCATCTTCTCAGTTGGGTTAGCTAGCTTGTTTACCTGGGTATTTATGTTTTCCCTTCTATTAGAATGTAAGCTCTATGAGATGGGGATCCTGACAGTCTGGTTCATTGCTATATTCTTAGAACCTGGAACATTCCAACACAGAGAAGGTGCCTAATAAATATTTATTAGATGAATATGGTGGGAAGATAAGATAAAAGCAGTAGGAGGCATGGTCTCACCCATCAGGAAGCTCCCAGTACAACTGGAGAGCCCAGGCTGACCTGAAACATATGATGGTCAATCCATGGCCAACGTGGGGGCAGCCATGGTTAAAATAGTGGTTAAAAGATAGACTCTGGGGCTTAACTGCCTGGGTTTCACTCTTGACCCTGGTACCCTCTGGCTGTGTGACCTTGGCCAAGTTATTTAGTTCTTTTATGCCTCAGTTTCCTCATCAGTAGGTTGAATAATAATAATAATAATGCCCACCTGATGTGATTGCTTTGAGGATAAATGAATTAATGAATGTGGTATGCTTGGTATGTAGCCCCTGGCACACAGTGCTCTACAAGTAATTGTCAAATAGATGAAAGTGTTATCCAGCAAAAACCCATGACTTTAGAAATTTGGAAAAAATGAAAATGTTAGTGTTGGGAAAGGCCATGTTTCTTAGAGGAGCCTGGGTTGGATTGATTGGGTTTAGATTGAGGGAGACGGGGGAGTAGGAGAGAATGCTCGTATTTGCTCTGGTCCCTAGTTTCTATGTAGATATATATTCAAGAAAGGTTTTTTGAGCATGAGGAAAACAGTTGACAATCTCTCCCCTCCCTCCATCCCCCACCACCCACAGTATTGCAAGAATTCACTATATATAATGGGATTTTTTAGAACATTCATATTTTTTTTTGGATTTAGCATATACAAGGATTCTCTTAAAAAACAAACAAACACCATAGCCTTTTCCCCTCTAGCCAAGGTCCTGGTTGGGGGTACAGGCTCTGAAGTGAATCTAAACTGTCTCTAGGATGATTCTACTTGGAAGAAATGCGAATTCCCTACTCTCTTCCCTTGATTAAATTCAAGCAATGTGCATTGAGCACTGATGTTGTGCAAGGCAGACATGGAAGGTGTAGAGAGGGTGACAATGATGTTCCTGATGATGTAAGGATCTAGAGGAAGTTCCAAATTAATGGTAGTCCAGAGCCTATAGCAAATTGTGGAGGGACCAAAGGGGGAGCCACAATGGGGCAGAGAGAGAAACAGACAGAAAAGCACAGTCTTAGGTCAGGACTGCATCCCACAGAGTAAAACAGGCTCACCGGCTCCAAGGGGGGTGGCTCTGAGTGAGACGGTAGCGTCTAATAATAGCAGCACATTGACAACAAAACCGAATGCTCATTTTTATATCAGTGAAGGGCGGCTTTTGGAGAAGGGCTTTGTGCATTTTCAAAAGGTGGGAGATAAATGGAAAGAAGCCTTCTCTCAGCTGTAAAGAGGACATCAAAGCTTCTCTATTGATCGAAGGGAAATCATTACAATGACATCATGAGAAGAGTCAATGGACTCCCAACACAGAACTCCAGGCCTGATTTATGAAATCTCACCCACTCCCAACACATGGCCTCGGGACACAGTGGCAAATAATAACATTTAATTAAAAAACATAAAACAGAAGTGTCAATGACAGCACATGTCAAAATCAATAAAATGCTAATTTCTAAAGATTGTGTTTGCTGGGGTCTAGAAATCCTACAACCAAGAGCCTTCGTGGAAAGGAGCAGTCTTCCATATCCTGTGGTTGGAGTTACAGATTTGGGAGATCCTCCAGCTCAAATCCTTCACTAGGAAGAAGATAAATTGAGACCCAGAGAACTGACAGTTTCATAATAGGATTGTTAGTAGGATGACAATCTGAGTTTCAGCCTGGTGTTCTTCATTCTCTCCAAGCTCTTTCTTTGAGTCCCAAGAGTTATTGGCAAGAATGGTCTTCCTCACCTCCCAGCAGATGCCTGGATACCACCCCTGCCCAAACTGTTGGAAGAAACCCACCCACAGGGGCACAGGTGCATCTAAACCGTCTCATAACACGTAACATCTTCCATGCCTGACTGCATTGCGACAAAGGTTTTTAATTGGCAACCTGCAGTGAGGCATTTCTAAGTAGGATAGCTTCTTTGTGTCTGCAGGTCCCCTCCTAGTCTCTTGGATTTTGGCAGTGCACTCAGAATATCAGCCTTGTAATCTGCTTTCTCTTAATGAGATGCATTCTTGGAGGGCAAGGATGGCAGAGAAAACAAATTCTGCTTTAATCCATTTAGAACATCATTCAGTTTTGCACCAAATAAAATTTTTCTGACATCCAGGTGAGATCACTGAGTTAAATATTAGAAACCCAAAGATATTGTGTGGGGTTAGGATTGCATGGAGTTTCCATCACTTCCCAGCTCTTGGTCTGAAATTTGGGCATGGAGTACTGGAAACTCTGACTTTTCAAGAAGTTGCTTGGCATTGATATCATTGAATAAAATGGAAAATGGGAGATACCTCAAGTCTTAATTGCATTTACATGCTTTGACTGGTGAGTTTTATCAAGTATCAACAGTGAAGAAGATAATATTTGGGGTTGCAGAAATGTGGGAATGAGTTGGTCGTGGAAACTGAGACTTCAGAATGGCTGATTTCTTCTCACTCCCAGATTCCACCGGAAAATGCTAACTTTACTGTTGCTCACAAAAGCAGCAGACCAGAGAATGGGTATTCCTTCAGTGGAACATGGTCTGGGCTCTTCTGCTTATTTGTTTTTTTACTAAATGCTCACTGAGCTCAAGTCGAGGGTGTCTCTGTGTCGATTAATTTTACAACATGGGCAAACAGACGTCTCCTTTTAAGAGCTGGTAGAGAGGTAACTGTGGAAAATCAGGAAATGCTTGGCAAATCCTGCCTAAATCAAGGGTTCTCCCAAACTTTTTTACATAAAGGGGGTTTAGGGGCCCAATCTGGTTCAAAGAGGGACAGCTAGTGAACTTGTTCTGCAGCAGAACTTGCATGATAACTTAAAGTGTCATTTATTAGAAATTTATTTTGTGGAGGGCATGATTCACTTAATCCTCAGAACAATCCTATGGCAGGTATTCTGTTATTAGTTTCGCTGTTCTGATTTCCATTGGAGGAACTGTGACTAGCCCAAGGTCATAGACAAGTGGCAAAGGAAGGACTCACGTTGGTGTAGTCTTCCTTCAAATCTGTGTGCTCGACTCTCTACCAACCTGCATTTCATTTGCAATCATACCACCTATTACTTAGATTATATACTTGTTTAGGGTGCCTGATGGAGATTATGGGTCGGGGCTCAAGTTCCTCCACTCAGGCCACTGTCTGAAGGTTTATAGCAGCGGGTATTTACTCTGAAATACTCTGTCTATAACCAAAAGCAGGATGAATCCAACGCAGTTCTGCTGGTGAGCTGAGAAACACCTGGAACTACTGGTGGGGAAAGCAAAGAAACGTGCTAAATGCCCAAATCCTACCTTCTAGAAATTAGCTAGTAGTAGCAAGATGCTGTCTACCCAAGAGGTAAAAGCTAGCTGGCACAGATCTGGTAGTAGAGGGAAGCATAAGATCTCCGTGTATATAAAGTGTTTTTCTGTGTCCGTCACCAAGTAGAACACAGAAAGTATTTTAAGGGGCCCACACAGGTACCTTGTTCAGGAGCATTTGAAAGACTAGTTAAGCCTGTCTTTGTCATTGCTCTAATAGCTTTAGCAGAGTGAAGAGGATATTGGTGATGAGTGCTGGAAAGGAATCACCAATGACTGAAAAGATCAGCTAAACAGATCTTGATATTGGGATAGCTGGTCAACCCGGAGGTGCAGATAAATTTTAAGGGTAGTAGCATCAAGTTAGGACATGGATTTAATTCTATTTAAGTTCAAGGAGAGAACCCTTGGATTAATCAGTCTTCGAAAGGAGTTGATTGGTGAGAAAAATACCGAATCCTACACTTGCCCCAACATTCTAATTGTTGGAATGGTATGTGCTAATTTGAAGGAATTTACAAAGTAGAAACTCCTTCACTTGTTCTATGAATATTTTTTATTTTTTTAATTTATTTTTTTCTATGAGTATTTTTAAAAGATATTATTTATTTGAGAGAGATAGAGCACGCACATGAGTGGGGGGGGCAGTACAGAGGGAGAGGGAGAAGCAGACTCCCCACTGAGCAAGGTGCCCAGCACAGGGCTCCATTCTAGGACCCCGAGATCATGATGGGCCCAAGGTAGATGCTTAACCGACTGAGCCACCCAGGCGCCCCTGTTCTACAAATATTTTTTTAAAGTATCTGCTAGAAACATCGGAGTGCAGGTGTCCCTGCGTTTCTAGCAGCAGTGTCCACAATAGCCAAACTGTGGAAGGAGCCTCGGTGTCCATCGAAAGATGAATGGATAAAGAAGATGTGGTTTATGTACACAATGGAATATTACTCAGCCATTAGAAATGACAAATACCCACCATTTGTTTTGACGAGGATGGAACTGGAGGGTATTATGCTGAGTGAAATGAGTCAATCGGAGAAGGACAAACATTATATGGTCTCATTCATTTGGGGAATATAAATAATAGTGAAAGGGAATATAAGGGAAGGGAGAAGAAATGAGTGGGAAATATCAGAAAGGGAGACAGAACATGAAGGCTCCTAATTCTGGGAAACGAACTAGGGGTGGTGAAAGGGGAGGAGGGCGGGGGGTGGGGGGTGAATGGGTGATGGGCACTGAGGGGGGCACTTGACGGGATGAGCACTGGGTGTTATTCTGTATGTTGGCAAATTGAACACCAATAAAAAATAAATGTATTATTTAAAAAAAAAAAGTATCCACTATGTGGCAGACATGGTTTAGGCACTTGGGATACAACAGTGAGCAAAACAGACAAAAAAGAGCTTCCGTTAAGGTGCTTATACTCCAGCAGGGGAGATAGAGAAAATAAACATAACAACTGAGCAAAGTACCTAACTGGTATGTTGGAAGAAGATGAGTGCTATGGGGAAAAAAGAAAAAGCAGGATAGGGAAAGGAGGAAAGGGAATTGGGCCAGGGGAAGAGGCAGCTTTTCTAATTTGAAAGCGTGGTTGGGATAGGGCTTTTTGAGAAGAGACAGTAGAACAGGGATTTGAAGGAAGTGAAGAAGTAGGTCTTTGGGGGCATCAATGAGTAGGATGTTTCAGGCAGAGGCAGTGGCCTGTACCAAAGTCCCTTGTGTCTGAAAGAGAGTGGGTAAGGGAGAGAGTAGATAATGGTGAGATTAGAGAGGTAATGGGGAGCCCTTTGAGGGTTATGATCAGAGGTGTGGGATAACCTAGCTTTATATTTTTAAAGGCTTACTCTTGTATAAAAGAACAGATTGTGGGGGCAAGGATATAACCATTGAGGCCAGGTAGGAGGCTCACACAGTGATCCACATGACCAGGCTAGTGGCACTGGCAATGGCAGGAGATGCTAAGTCTCTGGATAATCTCTGAGTTAGAGCCAACATGGTGACGTGGTTTCCATGTACTAGATATTGGATATAGAAGAAAGAGAGGAGTCTGAAAGGAACTCCCAACTTTTTAGGCTTGAGCGGTTGGAAGAATGGCTTTGTCATCAACTGTGATGGGGAATACTGTAGGTAGAGCAGATTCTTGAGTGGCCTATCAGTAGTTCAATGTTGAATGAAGATGGTGAGTAGGAAGTTAGATTTCACGGATCAGGAGGTCAGGAGTGAGACTGGGATGAATTGCTGGTTATGTTCTTTATCTTTTTATCTAATAACAACGTCTGTCTCTCCATTTATTGAACATTTCTTTTATATGTTTGCCTTGATTTTTATAGCACACATCGAACAACCTGGTTATTAAAGAGCACTCCCACACCAATGCCTGGTGGTGAGCATGTTCGCAATGGGGCACCAGGAGTTTCATACTCTAAGTCTACACCTACAGTGTTTATTTGCATACTTTTCCTCCAAACATCCTTCTTTTTCACCATGTCTCCTACCTCGCTCATGATGAGTCTCTATCAACAGGAATCATGAAGCCCTTGCTATGATTTAGTGTAGAATTTTTGCCTAAGATCATATCAATTTTTGAGAAATGTGAACAGAAGATGCACAATTAAGGTTTGGTACTCAGGCCATTTTTAAGGATTTTGATTCTAAGTGGCCAAAAGCCAATGGATGCCTCTAACACTTAAAGGGATTGGTAGTAGCAGAAAATTGACCAACCTCTTTTCCAACCTTGGCCAAGGCCGTTAAAATGGTTTTCTTGTCTTTTTTCAACCTCAATGTGGTTCTTTTGATGCCATCATCTTGACCCAAGGGTATTTTAATGCCCGAGAAGCAGGTGGTTAAGCTTGTAGCTTAAAGAAAAGGACACAGCAATTGTATTTTTGTGAATTCATCCTACAGATATACCTGCACAGATGTCAAATGAATTTTGTACAAGCGTATTCATCGCAGCCCCATTTGTAATAACAAAAGATTGAAAGTGACACGGATGTTCACCAATAGAGGATGGTAACTCATAGTACATCCATACAACAAAATAGTGTGCAACTATTAAAATGGATGTGCAGAACAGTATATATACTTTGCTACTTTTTGCTTAAAAAGGTTTTGGTGGGGATAATATATGTTCTTGGCATACACAGAAAGAAACTCTGGGAATTCACATACAAAAAACCAATAACAGTAGTTTTTTTAGATGGTAGAAAACAGGTGGATAGAAGACAAGGGTGGTAAGAAGACTTTTCAAAGTAAATCTTTTTCATTTTTTGAAAAAAAATTAAACTATAAGAATGTGTTGTCTAAGTTTTTAAAAAAATGTCTGTGTAATAGATACAACAGATACCATCACCCCAGCCCAGAACCCCTACCTCATGCCTCACACTGCTTTAGCTGCATAGTTTCTCTGAATCTCACCTTATCTTAGAGGGGTACTTGTTTTGCATACCATTTTGGTGATTTAAAAACATGGAGCTGTTGTCACGAATGTCTGGGTCAAAATGGCAGCTCCTCCTTCCAACATCTCTGTTGAGCTGTTGGATGCTCCCAGATCAAGAAAGTGCTCGGGGTTGGGTGCAAGATTTTACCCATTCCCATTTATTCTCAACAAGTAGACCTTTACTCAGACCTTCTACTGTGCTGGCACCTGTGCTGCTTTTAGACATATCGTACTGATCTTGAGTGAGTAGGATTGGTGGGAGAGGCCCCGGCCTTGGGGCAGGATATCGGCCAGGAGGTTGCTGCAGATGAGAGTCTGGATGGGGAGCCCCCAGGGATGGGAAGAGGAATGATGTGCTCTCAGATGCCCCTCTCACCGAGACAGTTAGCACTGGATGTCTAGCCACTACTGGCAGGCTCAGAGAGGAGCCATTCGTCTGACCTTGCGTGAACCCTGTTCTCTGTTGTCTGAAATGGACTTCAGCTTCAAAGATGTCAGAGGCGGATTAAAGAACCACACCCAAGCAAAAGAGCAGCAGTGACTTTTGTTTTTCCAGAAGTTGTAATGCGGACTGCCAATTCTCTTTTTTTGTTATGTTGTACCCGTTGGGTTCAGAAGTATATTAAGGTGATAAAAATGAGAAGGCCCCACTGTGCTCTGAAATAGTTTGAGCTGATAAATCCCCTGGCAGGGGGAATAGGCAGGCATTTTGGTTTTGTTTTTTCATTGGTAGGTCTTCTCAGGGTAGTCTACAGCTGCAGAAAGAATCTTGGAAATTTCAGAAGTAAAATGATGATTGATTCCAGCCTCTTGGAGTTTGTTATACCAGAGAACATTTTTCTCTGGGACTGGTGAGGTGGTTTTATGTATAGGAAAATTAGGTCTCGGTTTGTTCTAATTTGGGGGTACATTACAATCTCAAAACTGATGCCTGATATTGCACAATTAGCAAAATTACCTTTTGGGGGTGATACTGCTTGTGACTCCAACGCAGTCATGGGTGCCACTTTGCCTGTTGTTAATTATTGACATTTGGTTGTCTTAGTTTCCTAGGAACCAGTTGAGGGTTACAGGAAAGGATAGAAGAGGATTAGGCCTCATGCCTGGACAGCGATGGAGGGAGAGAGAGCGAGACAGCTCGAGGTTTAGTTAGTGGCCAGAGGATCAGGTTAGGCAGGATAGTGAATGGTGTAGGCAGGAGGTTCTGACCATGGGGGGTGGGGGGCAAGCACTGAGCTCAGAGAGGATGTGAAAAGATGAGAGGGAAGGGTTGTTAGGAGATGGGAGGGGATATAACTCACCTTTTACCTACTTCTCAATATTGCAGGGGCTGGGCCTACCCAGTGTCTAGGAAAGTCTGCATCAAAGGGGAGGCAGCAGCTCATAGGTGTCTTCACGTTGATACCCCTGCTACAAATCCTTCCTGGGGATTTTCTACAGAGCCCTTGTTTACTTGGCTGGCTCCTGTTGTCATTAGAGGTCATTGGATAGCGAAGCAATTAGGAGCTACAGGTAAGGGCACACTTGCTATTCGCGAGGCCCAATCTCAGAGACGCTCCCCCAGTTGAGAAGTTGGGTGGGTGCTTGTTTTATCTTGGTGTGACTCGGCTCTTCCGTGGGTGAGGATTACGGCTGCAGACACTGCTTAAGAGCTGAAAACTTAGCTGGTTAATTTTTCTGTGATTTGATAGTATAGTGTTAGTCTATATGCATAGACACTGTGTGTTCATGTTTGGAGAAAGACTGATCTTTTCTATTTAATGAAGGCTTTGTCATGGCAGCGGTGACAAAGTGGCCAGCCACCAGCAGGTGTTACTTGAGGGAGGTGACCCCGGCTTTTGATTGTTTCCACTTTTACACCAAGGATGGACAATGGTGCATGACTCTGGTTGAGCATCACAACAGCGCCTGGAGGGTTGCCGTGCAAAGCTGTGTGCCACGCGGAGAGCAGGCCAACCTGTCTGCGCCTCCATCCACTTGTGCAACACACAGTCCGCGAGCTGATCCCGTGGGGCGCTTTCCCGGGTGTTCAGGATGCCGTGATGGGCGAGAGCTGACCAGGACCCACGCTCAGAAAGCCTGTAGTAGGTGGAGGAGATAGATGCTGTTCAATAAACCCCAAAATAAAACGTATTGTTTGAATTTTGGTAAGTGCTGTGTAAAATAGGTATGCGGTTGCACGAGAGCATATACTAAAGGAAAGAGATGTTTAAATTGGGATCTGAAGTATGAGTAGCAGTTAACCAGGTGAGAAGGTGCAGAAGGAAGGGACGGAGAACATTCCAGACTTAATGGAGTTTGAAAAATGGAAAGACCCAGCGTTTCCAGGGAGCAAATGTTTGTATGTGGCTGTGCCACTGAACCTGTGTTTTAGGTTATTTATTTGAAGAATTGTGTTGTAGGTTTTTTTATTTGAAGAACAAAGGCTCCGATACTGCCTCCCTTTCATGATTAATAGCAACTGTCCTGTAATTAGTAAAAAATTGAGCAACCATTTTGTGTTATAAAATGAAAGGTGCTATAATGGCATCAATGCTGCCTGAAGCTACCTCTAAAGGAAAAAAAAAATATTAACGTGGCGCTCTCCACAGCTTCAAGTATGCGAGGAGATAATGAAAGTCCTCTAATTATGTTTTGCTGGGGGATGAAATCACAATTGAATTTTTCTGCAAATCAGAATCTGATTCCTCCAGAGTGGAATCCTGAGCTTCATCTGCTAGTCTCCCATCTGGCCGGACCAGCTGAGTCACCAGGCCTGCTCTGGTGAAGTCTGTTACCTTTTGGCATACAGATGAAGAGTTGGCTCCTTAGAAGATGATTGTTAGGAAGCCAAAACCAATTGGTCCCTATTGCCTTGTTTAAAAAGAATCTGTTTCATTTTTAGGCTGAGATTTATCTGAATAGATGTTTCTAGCCGTATGGACGATGCATATTGGGCTGATTTGATTTTGCCAGGGATCTGCTAGGAAGGCCTGCAGAGGCTGGCCTGGGCTATCCAGAAGCTCCTGCAGGTTTTCACGCGGAGCTACGAGCCTGGGTGATTTTGCACCAGGTGGGTAAGAAGTGAAAATGAGCCTCCACGCAAAGGTTCATTTTGGTGTAGAAATAGGTCTGCATTTCAGCAAGTGGGAACCTGCAGAGTGGAAAAGAGTGGAAATTCCATCGTTAGAGCCTGGCCTTGCCGTGGGACCAGGGGCCGACAAGGCCCAATGAGGAGGCCGAGGGTGAGGGCAGCTGTTGCATGCCTACTTCTGCCGCCAACTGAACAGGCGGCGGGGCCTGCTCCCTCAGCTGGAAACCGTTTGTCCACATCTGGATTTTATTTCCCTCCTGAAATGCAGCTGGCCTTCCCTGCCCGCTGGAAGGGTGGATCCTTCACCCACGAGCATGCGCTGTCTCTGCAGCAGAGACGTGGGCAGCAGCCACTTCAGTCCCTGGCCTTCCAGCCAGTGCGTCCTGGGAGCTATTGGCCAAGTGAATCCCCTGGCAGGAAACAGGCCAACCATAGATATGGAGGGAGAGAAAATCGTAGCTCTTTTGAACACAGAAGCACTTGTTAACCCAGGGTAATAGCACAAGATGTATGTTTTTATCTCTTTTTTTCCAACAACATTTTGCTTTACAGTTTCTATTAGATACACTTGATCTTATCCAGAAGACCAAGATGGCAATATGTGGTTTCTATTAGATACTAGTCGGTTGATTATAAAGATTTAGGACTTTAAAAATAACTTTCCTTGACTGCTAGTTTGGGAAATGTGGATGGTTATGGCTCAAGCCAACTTTTGAGTGGTCCTGATGCCGGATTAGGTGTATAGTAAATTAAGCTCAGACACTAGATCTGTATTTGCCACCCCGTGGGCTTCCCGTCACGAATTTGTGGGCATCTCCCTCTGACTTATGAAACTGGAAGAACTGATTTCTGCCTCGATTTAGAGAAAACCATTTAAGAACATCTCAAGCAGGAAACCTTTCCTTCTATCTGCCCATTTGCAGAGTGGCTAGGGGTGTAAGCTCTGGAGTCAGACAGATGTGGGCTCAAGGCTTAGCTTCACCCTGACTGTATGAATTTTAGACAAGTTACTTATTTAACTCAGTTTTCTTACCCAAAATAAAGATAGTAGAAATTACCTTGTTTTGAGAATTAAGTAATATAATGTACTTTTTCTCGTGCCTATGTACAGGAGAGAGTCAATACAGTTTGCATTATTCTTATTATTCAACCAATATTTACTAAATGTTTGCCATGTATTACGCATTGTGGTAGATACTACGAAGTATTAACTGTAGTTGTAGAGAGAAAATATGGACACGTGAAAAAAAAATCCCCAAAGGTACAACCTTTTAATACCAACAGGTCATAGGTAAAATATAATTAGAACTACATGGACAGAGCAGATGAAAATTAGTAGGAGTTCAAAGTTCACTGAGCCCTGGAGTAGTCAGAGGAGGTTTCGTGGAGCAGGAGGGCTCGGACTAGGGGCAGAAGAGGGTTTAAGGCTGCGATTCTACTCTTGCCACTGATCCCAGTCCTTGAATACCCTGGTTTCACAGACCGGGTTAGAGGGTCAGGGGATTCCAAGGAGATGCCATTTCCAGGTTACTTCTGCTGTTGGCCCAACTGTCAGCCGCACAGAAGGTAATTCTTCTACCAGGAAAATATTTTATGAACCTCCAGAGAACGTAACCTTCCTATGCTGAGATGGAAATAATTCTTTTCCACTGGTCCCTCTTTCATTCAGCTCATGCTTTATTGATGATCTAATATATACCCCATGGGCCATGCTGGAAACACAGAGATGAGAAGACTCAAGAACCAATCTCATTTGTTTCCTTTGGACATCTGAGTGTAGAGGCCTTGGGTTCTTGGTAGAGCCAGTACCAGAAGTCTCTAAATGGTCAGCCTTCCACTGGTGAGGCTGCTGCTCTGATGGTGAAGGAGAACGTAGCCATCCAATGCCTTGGTCTGCAGCCATGGGTACCATGGCCTTGTTGAGTTCCTATAGAAGAAGGGATTTAATCAAACAAAGGAAACACAAATTGGCATGAAAAAACTACCCACTTTTTATTAGGAGAGAAAATTTTTTCATCCTCCCTGTCCCCCACCCCCTCCTTCCCTCCCCTTATATTTGGGCCTCCACCTGCAGAGGAATAAACTTCTGCTCCACCTTTTCCCTCCAAGAGATGGAAAGAATACTTCTGGGCCAATTTCCATCCCTTCCTTCACATGACCTTCCTTTGCTGCCAGTCTGATTGGTCAATGCCCAGGACATTCAACTGACCATATATACCTGTGCCTGAAAAGCATGGTTCAGATCTCAAACTTTCTTTTCCTCTCTCTGAACCCTACTCCACTCCTGTCATCATGAATTTATCACACTCACCATCTGTAGCCCCTGGCCGTCCTCCCAGTTCTTTCTGTGGGGACTTCATCCAGCTGGGTGAGCCAGGCCTGCTGCTCTTGCCTATGCTGCTGTTGGGGTTGGTTTACATTCACTGCCTCCCAAGATTCAGGTTCAGGGAAGAAGGACCAGGAAGATGGAAACCTGTTTCAGCCTCCAGCCTAAGATGTTTCCTGGCTCTGGCTGAGTTTTGTGCTGACCTATTCTAGCTTGCCCAGTCATCGGTACCTGGACACTCCATTTTCATTCTTCTACTAGTCTTTGTGCAGGCACTTCATCTGTCAGACCTCCAGGGGCCAGTCGGGGGTTGGCGGGGAGAGTGAGTGGCGTTCTGAGTTCCAGCTTTTCATGTTTAAGAAATGTTTCACTCAAAACTCAAATCAGGTGTCTGATAACCAGAAATGGTTCTTTCCATCTGGTCGTTTTTTTGCTGTTTGGCAATAGTGGCAGAGAAAAAACTGTGTGTCCATCAAATCCATTTCCATGTGCCTCCTTCTGGGCATGTGGGAAATTGTACTTCTCAACTTCATTGAAGTTTGAAGGGTCTTTGTGAATAATTCTGGGCCATGAAATGTGCCATGTCACTTCCTGGCTAAGACAGTGGGAAGCCCCTTTATGATTCTCCAGCTTCTCTTCCTCTACTGTAGTTCCTGTGGAGGCTTCATGTTCCAGATGATGCAGCTATGAAGCAGTGGGGCCTCCATCAGCCTGGGACGCCAAGTTGTTTCTTGGAAAGCTGCCCTGGGGAGCTCACAGAACCTTACAGAAGACTTTGTGAGAAATAAACCTCAATTGGGTCAATTCCCTGAGATCTTTGTTGCTGCAGCAGAATCTAGCCTATTCTGACTGGTAGCCTGAAATTCTTTTTTTTTTTTTTTTTTTAGCCTGAAATTCTTTAGTGACTTGCCTTTTGGGTAAAACACCAAGTCTTTATTTTTTTAAATTAAAAAAAAAAAGATTTATTTGGGAGAAAGAAACAGAGCAGGAGTGGGAAGGGGGGAGGGGAAGGGGGAAAGAAACAGAGCTTGAGGGAGAAGCAGACTCCCTGCTGAGCTTCCTAAATGTGAAGCTCGATCCCAGAATCCTGGGATCATGACCTGGGCCGCAGGCAGATGCTTAGCTGACTGAGCCACTCAGGAGCCCCCAAACACCAAATCTTTAATGTAGCTTGCCTACCATGGTGTCTCCATGTAGCAAAATGCAAGACATAGGGCACATACCCACAAATGCTCAATGAGAAAATAAATGATTAATTAAATAGACACCAGTCTTTAGTCTGGGGTTTCCCTCTTTGGCCCTGAGATGAACAGGCAGCTTGATCAAGTTGTGCGAAGTCCCTAAAACCCCAAATGCTCTGGGCCACAGCTCGTTAGCTAGTCAACCGACAATTTATAGGTAGGTTTTCTGCTGGAAGCCCAGAGTCTTTGGCTTCATCCAGAAATGTGTGGATGGGTAGAGTCCACATTGCAAGAACCTGTCAAGCTATAGCTGATGGATCTCATTGCAGATAAGATATAAAAGGATAAATGGGGGACTTAATGTCTATACATACCGAGTAGTTCCTCTGCTCATAAAATATAATTAACCCAGGTACCACCACTCACCTGGTTAAAATACCCAGTTTGAAAGTCAGCAACTCAAAGGAAGTAACCTCTAAAGTGATGACCGATAACACCATGTTACTGCCTATGGCTTTCTTCCTCAGATTTATTTCAAAAAATAGCATTTAAAAGGTTTTGAGTTTAGGATTAAAAGAAAAATCTGAAATGTACTTGCTTGATTATTCATAATCTTTTTGAGATTTACATTGAGAGACACAGTGTTTTTCTTTTTTCCTTAAAGATTTATTTATTTATTTTTGGAGACAGAGCGAGAGCTGTGTGTGTGTGTTCACACACACAAGCACGAGTTGTGAGGAGGGGCAGAGGGAGAGAATCTTCAAGCAGACTCCCAGCTGAGTCCAGAGCCCAGACTGGGGTGGGAGGGGTGAGGAGGGGCCTCCATTTCATGACCCATGAGAACATGACCTGAGCCGAAATCAATCAGATGCTCAACCGACTGAGCCCCTCACACAGCCTTTTTC
The DNA here is from genome assembly GCF_053574225.1 of Canis aureus. Classification (NCBI taxonomy): domain Eukaryota; kingdom Metazoa; phylum Chordata; class Mammalia; order Carnivora; family Canidae; genus Canis; species Canis aureus. The sequence goes on from NC_135615.1 coordinate 55,718,916, forward strand.
TTATACAGGCATTTGTATGATCAGTTTTGTCTTGACTACTTAAATCCTTTTGGATCTGTATTCCCAGATAGGAGTGGAGGGGGGATAGGGATTGAGTCTGATTGGATGGACATTGATGGAAATGATGCTTAAAATGCTGTGCATAAAGGGAGCAGAAAAGACCCTTCCATGGGGAGTTGGAGGCTGGCAGCAAACATGAAAGTCCCTTTCTAACCACCGTCTACCACTGTCTCCCTGCTATCAAACACATCCTGTCGCCTTTCAGTTTGACCGGAGAGTTGTCTTGAAGCCCCTGAAAATACTGACAAATTATTGCTTTTGTCCTGTCTCGATCCTTTCTGGGGCTTGTGCCTCTGGTTCTTACCTTCCTCTCAGGTAGCTGGTCCCAGGGTGTGGGGCCCTCGACTTTGTCCTCTGATCCAGTCCTTAGGCTGCCTCAGGCTCTGTCAGCTACAGCAGCTGCCCTACGTAGGGGAGCTCTTCCTTCTAGCTACTGGTTATCCTTACTGTTTGGTTTTTGTAGATCCTCAAACATCTTTTTATGGTTTACTCCTTGGCCCTTGACAGGTATCTCTCTCATTTATTCAGGACTCAAGGAGATCTTTACGACGTGAGTGGTGTTGGCCCCATTTGGAGGAACAGGGAGAAATGAAAGTTAAAGTTCTGTTTAACAGAACAGTTAAATGTAAGGTCCATGCGCTGCAGCAGAGCCAGGCATTGGTTTCAGAGCCAGCCTGACTCATTCCTCATCCCAGCTATTTACTTGTTTTTTTTTTCCTCCCCGCAAATTACTCTGAAGGTTGTGATTTTAGTACAACTTCTGTCTCTTGTGAGTTCTTCACTTCTAAGGTTACTTGAAACCTGAAGTCTCCGTATAAAGCTGATCAGTTGGGTGGAATCTGATGCATCTGGCTTAGACTTATGATGTGCATATTCATTCAGATATTGGATAATTGCTCTTCTTTCTTTTCCCTAATCCTATTCGGTTTTTATACCAAGTCAAGGTCCAGTGTAACTCCTGCCTCTCCGCATGAAGCCCTCCGTGGGCATTGTTACCTGCATGGACCTCTTCTAATGTCAGGGACTGATTTAAATCTCATTGCTCTTTATGGTTTCATGGAGATGTGTTGAGGATGGGGGATGTCTTCCTCTACTTCTCACTTCCTTATAATAACCTGAATAGTTTTTTGCAAATTAGGTGCTCAATGGCTAAGTTTGCCTTCTTAGTTCTGGAGATAATTTTTTACATTGAAAGTAGTATGGGTATAAAAGGACCAGTTGAAAAAAAATACTAATTCAAAGAGATACACACACCCTGACGTTTATAGCAGCATTATCTACAACAGCCAAATTACGGAAACAGCCCAAGTGTCCATTGACTGATGAATGAATAAAGAAGATGTGGCTTATATATACAGTGGGATATTACTTGGCCATCAAAGAGAATGAAATCTTGCCATTTCCAAAGACATGGATGGAGTTAGAGAGTGTTATGCTAAGCAAAATAAGTCAGAGAAAGACAAATACCATGTGATTTCACTCATATGTAGAATATAAGAAACAAAACAAATAAGCAAAGGGAAGAAAAGAGAGAAGCAAACCAAGAAACAGACTTTTAACTACAGAGAACAAACTGATGTTTACCAGTAGGGAGGTGGGTGGAGGGATGAGTTAAATAGGTGATGGGGATTAAGGAGTGCACTGGTTGAGATGAGCATCAGGTATTGTATGGAAGTGTTGAGTCACTATATTATACACCCGAAAGCAATACTGCACTGTACATTAATTAGGATTTAAATAAAAACTTTAAAAAGGGGCCAGTTGAAAATTGTGATAAAAACTCCAGTAGCCATAGGGCTTATGAGCTGAATTAATCTGTCCTATCCTGACATCTCAGATGCTCTTTTTGTATATCTGTTCCCCATTGGTGGTAATATTCAGTCATAGTAAAGTTTTGGGTTTTACCTGAAAAAAAAATTTTTTTTAGATTTAATTTAAGATAGAGAGAGAGCACTTGAGTGTGGAGAGCGGCACAGGGAGAGGGAGAAACAGAATCCACACTGAGCAGGGAACCCTATGTGAGGCTTGATCTCAGGATCCCAGGATCATGACCTGGGCCATAGTCGTATGCTTAACTGACTAAGCCCTAGGCACCCCGGCCTTTTTTTTTTTTTTTTCTTTTTTGAGAGAGAGAGAGAGGGAGAGAGAGAGGGAGAGAGAGAAAATATATCCTAGACAGGCTCTGTAGTGAGTGTGTAGCCCAATGCAGGGCTCAACCAACTGAGCCTCCCAGGTGTCCCTTGTTGGAACTCTTAAAAGCAAAATTCAGGATAAAGTTGGTCCATATTTGCTTAAAATATAGATGTTTAGGTCCCATCCCAGACCATCTGAGGTTTGAGATGACCCTTCTAGGTAATCTTAGTGCACATTAAAATTAAATAAATGCTATTCTATGGGATTTTCATTACTAAATAAAAAGATGTAATTATGACTTGACTTTATTTTTTTTTATATGACTTGATTTTAAAACATATTCCCAGACAATACTAAATGGAGGATTCAAGAAGATTAGATGTCTAGGTGACCCAAATGTTGTATATTCAAATGTGCAATATATCTTGTTTGCGAACCCAGCTCATTAAATGGTCTCATGAGGAGATCCCTGGGTGGCTCAGCGGTTTGGCGCCTGCCTTTGGCCCGGGGCACAGTCCTGGAGTCCCGGGATCGAGTCCCGTGTCGGGCTCCTGGTGTGGAGCCTGCTTCTCCGTCCTCCTGTGTCTCTGCCTCTCTCTTTCTCTCTCTACATCTATCATGAATAAATAAATAAATAAATCTTTTTTTAAAAAAGAATTAAATGGTCTCATGATTCTTCAGCTTCTAGCACCTTTTGGATGCATCACACTGAATATGTGTTTGAATCTTTAAACCAATATCATCATCTCCAGATAAGTGTTCAGAGTCACACTGGAAGGCTTTGGAGGTGCTAAAATGGGATTTCTGTGTGGCTGAGAAGCTTCTTGGGTTTTCCTTTTTTTTTTCTTCTTCTTCTTGGGTTTTCCAAGGTGATTTCCTTTTTGGTTTTTACCAGCTTAAGTTAACTTTCTCTCAATTTTTATGATGGAAAGATTCCTTAGGCTTAGACCTACTTCTTTCCTACAGCTGTTGGAAATAGCTAATTAGGGTTGGTGTGAATTGCTTATTAGCTCCCTTGGGTTTAATAGCTGCAAAGGTCAGGGCAGACCAGCTACTATCACAGGGTCATAGCGTGACTGGCATCTGGTCAAGAAAGATAAATATGACAAGACGGTGAACAAAGCAAGGTTATTATTACAAGAAGTGTCACCCAGATGATAATGAAACTTAAACAGTGAAAAATCACTCACATCATGACCCAGCCCAAAAGGAAAGTAACCCCTACCTTTCTGGAATTTACTGCAGGACGGTGATTGTTTGGCCATTAAAATGTCAACTTGCAGAAATGGAATAGTTGGGAATGCTAATTTCAAATGAAATAGTTTTTTTTTAATTCTCAAAATATTTGAAGCATCACTGAATGAGCAGTTTAGGTCCCTGGAGAAATAATTATAATTTAAGTCCCCTTTGAAATGTAGACCCAGCTCTGTCTCTCTTTCTCTCTCTCTGTCTTTCTCTCACGTACCTCATGAATAATTTTCTTCAGAATCATTTGAGGAACCACGTTAATGAGGACTTGAATTTCCGGTACTGTACCTAATGCTGCTTATTACTGGCGACGTATTTCTACTGTGGCTCTCCATGGAAAGGTGGCCCATTCCAGGGAAATGGCTTCCATGAACCTTTAAGAATTCCATCTTCCATTTTATCACTTCACTGCTTCTTGAGATGGAGTACTGCAGATGTTCAGATCAGAGTATCATATGGCCAGCAGCACCACCGCCTCCTTGCAGTCTCATTCAACATTCATTAAAGTGTGTATGACAGCTCAGAAAATGAAGACAGGGAAAATGTGGAAATTTGCAGTGATGACAGTAGGAACAGTGGTGGCAAATGCCAGAATCTGGGAGGAATCCCTTCTTGTTTTAGAAAAGGCAAGTGGATTAGATTGAATGAATGATTGTGGCACACCCAGGTGTTAGATCAGGCGAGAGTGACAACTGAAAAATGTAGGGAGGCATGCATTCTCCACTCTCTACTGCCTCTAGACAGGCACTCAGGGTTTGTATCCCCCAGAAAAATAGAGAAGGTGCCTAACCTTGTAGGGGTGATCGTTAAGTGGCCTGGTAACACTTTCCCCATCACTGCCTCATTTTCCTGCACCCATAGAGAGAACAATCTTGAACAACAATGAGAGAGAATTAGGGATGTGCCACTGGTTGGAGATTGTCTATATTTTGGTAGGTGCAGTGTCTTGTTTTAGCTTGGGTTCCCCCAGAAGTGGACATTAGGATAGTATAGCCAATCATTTACTTTGAAAATGGTCATAGAAAGGGGTATTAGAGGATTAAGTAACCCAGGGAAGAGAGTGCAGTAAACAAAAGTTTTTATCAAGCAAGATAGCACTGTAGGTGACTGGAGTGCAATCCCTCTGGGGAGCTCTGAGTACCTGTCTGAAGCCTGGCCCTCAGCGTCATCCCACTTCAGAGGTGAGGGAGCTGGAATATTTCTACACAATTTCCCATCATTTATTAGAGGTGGCTCCTGGCTCCTTCCTGGTACATTTGGGTGTTGTACAAAGGAGTAGAGTCGCTCTGTTTGCTAGAAAAAAATCCCAGACAAATAAATCTAGGCCTTGACAGGGAGAAGGTGATGCACTCTGAAGCAATAAGGGTGAGGGGCTCTGGGCAGGCCACCAACAGCATCTGGACTAACATCCAGGCTTTGTACCACACACATTACCTGTGCCCCATGTTAGGCTACTTTACCTCATCACTGATTCTGCAAGGTCACAAAGAAAAAGAGAAAGAATCTACAATAGGAAGAAAGGTGGATCTCACTATCTACTGTTAGAATTTGGCCAAGATGCTCATCATTTTCCTTCTGTTCCATCCTTTGTAGAAGCCCTTCCTCCTCAGCCAGCACTTTGGCAGGTTTAGGTTGCTTGTCTGGTGGAGTAACCTAGACCTTTACCTTGGAGAGGTCTAAGTCTCAGGTTATAATAAATTTCTTTTGTGCAGCCCTTATGACTGGGTAGGTCTGTTCATACTCAAACCATAAAAGGTGGTGCTGGTTGTGTGGTCACTCAATGTACCCTGCCCAGGTGCTCAGTCCCTGCATGGGCTCAGAAGCATTCAGGAGCTGCTTTCTTTGTAATGAAGAGCTCTCTCCTGCAGATGGCCTGGGCTTGCTCCAGACTGTCAGGGGTCTGCATTGTGAATCTCCTACTAAGGTTTGTCAAGGATGCTGCAGAGTCTAGCACCATAGGATACTCTGGTCATAAAGCCTAAGTACTAGGGTTGCTTATGCCACACCTAGACCTGCTCCTGAGCTCTCCCTTGCTCCAGGCCCATTGTATCTGTTTTCTAGAGCTGATTTCCCCACACACCACAGATAGGTGGCTTGAATAGTAGAAAAATATTGTCTCACAATTCTGGAGGCTAGAAATGTAAGATCGAGGTGCCTCTAGGTTTGGTTTCTTCCAAGGCCCCTCTCCTTGGTTTGTTGGTGGCCACCTTCACTCTGTGTCCTCACAGGGCCTCTCTTGTGTGTGTGTGTGTGTGTGTGTGTGTGAGAGCCCTTTTGCCTCTCTGTATGTCTACATTTCCTCTTCAAAAAACACTGCAGTCAGATTGCATTAGGGCCCACTGTAGGGATTTCCATTTTTAACTTAGTCACCTCTTTGAAGGCCCTATCTTTAAATATAGCCATGTTCTCAGTTACTGAAGGTTAGGGGTTCAAAGTTGGGGGACACAGTATAGCCCATAACATCCACTCAAAAGCAACAGCCTTCTGACTGACTCACGAATGGGTTGGAACAGTATTCAAGTGTGATGTGTGTGGTCTTCAAAACTTGACAACTTCTGCTAAGCATCGTGTCAGTTTCTTAGTAGCACAAGATACAAAGAACACTCATTTGTTCTTTCCTTGGAGTGACAGGACACGTCCCAGATGACTGTCCCACCTGAAAACTACTGGTCAAGGCAAAGCCTTGGTTGGTTGTGAGGTGTATCTCCCACTCTCTGATCCACATGTGTCTGATCTTTGCATCCAGAGTACTCACCACTTCCTGCTCCCCAAGCACGAATAAATGATGTCATTAGTCTAATGAATCTATAAGACCTTTCACAGACTATCCAGATGATCAAGATCCTGTTAAACACTATTGTGACACAGAGCAGAGAGGGCAACACAGCCCAGAGGACATGGCTGTGAATGTATATTTCTCTTTGTTCCAAGTGACAGCCAACTGCTTTCCCCCCTCTCCTTTCTAGTGGGGGTTGAAAAGAACACATTTTCCAATTCAATAGCCTTATAGGAAGTGCCAGAGGCCATGTCGACCTGTTGTAGTAAATCAAGATACTGCATCTGAACAGTGGCTGTGGTTGGTGTTAGTACTTGGTTAGGGGTATGGTCGTCCTCCATCAGCGGAATGATCCAATTGACTTTTCTAGGAGACAGACTACTGAATAAATGGAAATGTGGTGGGGACCATGATCCCAGGCTTCTTTAAGTCTTTGAGCATGGCCTCCATTCCTGCCATTTTAGCCACCAAAGTGCATTGCTTCTGATTGTCTTGTCAGTGGCAAATGGGGACAATATCAAGGTTTTCACCTGCTCTTCCTACAATGTATCAATCAGGGTCCAGTCAGGAGATGGAACCACACATCTTATTTTATCAGAGAGAGTTTAATGTAAGGAATTGTTAAGTAGTTATTGAAAAACTAGAACGGCAAAGAAAGAACGCTGAGGTCCCTCAGAAACTGTGTGTAGCTGCTACCATTCTGCAGCTGGGGGGACAGGGGAAGAAGTTGGAAGTGTTTCCAGTTGAGAGCTTGGAATAGAAGCCAAAACTCAGGTCGCTAGAAGGGGTTACTCCGCAGCGTGTCCCAATGGCTCTGCTCCAAGGAGGGGTCCAAGAGGCTGCGGCCCAGAACTTTGAGGAGGCCCTGCCCAGCTAGTACTGGTGTTTTTGAGGGCCGCTGTGAGGCTGGTCCTATAGGGATGTGACAAACTGCAGACTAGATTCAACTGCTGTGACTGTAGCAAACTGCCAAGGCCACGGTGAGGAATGAAACTAAGGTGATGCTGACTGGAATATGAACAGTGGCTGTGGTTGGTGTTAGTACTTGGTTAGGGGTACTAACCCCTAGCTAGTAGGGAGGGCAAGTCTCCTTATATGGCTTTTCAAAAATTCATTTTGGTGTTGTTTGGTTGACCGGTTGGTTACCCATCAAAGTTTGTATTAATAGAGATTTTTATTTCATGTAGCCAGAAGGGAAAAATTGAGGGCATGGGCTCCATGCTCAGCGTAGGGTCTGCTTAAGATTCTCTCTCTCTCTCCCTCTGCCCTTTCCCCTTCTTGCACTTGCACATGCATGCTCTCTCTCTGTCAATACATAAAATCTTTAAAAAATGTGCACACCTACAGGCATACCACACAGATATTGAAGGTTTGGTTCCAGACCACATAATAAAGGGAATATTGCAATAAAGTAAGTCAAATGAATTTTTTGGTTTCCTAACGCATATAAAAGTTATGTTTACACTGTATTATAGTCTGTGAAGTGTACAATAGCATTATGTCTAAAACAAGAGTGTACATAACCTTAATTTAAAAAATACTTTATTTCTAAAAAATATTAACCATCATCTAAGCTTTCAGTGAGTTGTAATCACTGATCACAGGTCACTGTTAGAAATAAAATAGTAGGGACGCCTGGGTGGCTCAGTGGTTAAGCACCTGTCTTTGGCTCAGGTCATGACCCTGGGGTCCTGGGATCGAGTCCCATGTCGGGCTCCCCACAGGGAGCCTGCTTCTCCTGCCTGGGTCTCTGCCTCTCTCTGTGTGTCTCTCAGAAATATATAAATAAAATCTTAAAAAAATATATTAATGACAGTTAGAAATAGTCTTAGAATTACCAAAATGTGACACAGAGATTTGAAGTGAGATTTCCAAATGCTGTTGGAAAAATGACGCCGATAGGCGTGCTCTGCACAGCATTGCCACGAAACTTCGCTTTGTAAAAAACACAGTGTCTGTGAAGTGCAACAAAGCAAAGTACAAATAAAGTGAGGCGTGCTCGTATGGATGTATGTGTATATAAAGAAAAAAGGCAAGAGGGACATGTAGTTTTAACAGTGGTTACGTCTAGTGTCGGATTATGAGTAATTCTTCCTTTATACCTCTTATTACATTTTCCAAATTTTCTACACTGAACATATATCGGTTTTGTAATTGGAAAAGAAAACAAAATATAAGGAGAATATGAAGGAAATCTGAGGGCTCCATGACTTGGCTGACTTCAACTCTCAGGTCCTGGATCTCAAGTTTACCTGCAAATTCTAGAAAAACAGAGAAAATAGCAAGTATGTAGTGTAGCCCAACATTGTGGTGCTGTCTTATGCTGCAACAGAGAACTGTGTGAAGTCCTGTGAGATTCTAGGCCATTCTTTTGAAAAGCTTTTTTTCAATACAATGCTTTCTTTTCAAAAATTCATTTTGGTGTCATTTGGTTGACTGGTTACCCATCAAAGTTTGTATTAATACAGATTTTTATTTCATGTAGCCAGAAGGGAAAAATTGAGAGCAACTGCCATTCTTTCCCTGCCCCCAAATCCATCCTAGTATAAGATAAACCCCAAGAAACAGTATATAAGGGCCTCCCATTCTTGACCCCTTTCCCTCTCCACCTCTACTTCCTAATTCATTTTTTGGTGATAATCCAAGGCTGACCTACCAAACTCATACTTTTCACCAAATAAAGACACACACTCCTTACCAGGGGGCTGGCTTTGGCAGCTGGAGCTATTTTGTCAGTTGTCTGAGTCTTTGGAAAACAATTTCAGCTGGCTGCAGCATTTCATCAGGACTCTTCAATATCGGGGACTGGTGGGCCCCATGGCGGATGGTGTATACATAATTCATGACACCAGCTACATGGGAGAGAGGACTTGCTGTGATCCCGGAATTCTTACTGAGGGGGAAGAGGAATCTTAGAATATGCTTAAAACAAGTACAGCTGAAGCCATTCTTACAGTTAGATTTTATCTTTCCAAGGGGTAGAAAAAAAAATCAGTGACCACAGCAGCTCTTTCTTGTACAACACAAAGGAGAAAAATGCATGGCCACTACTAATTTATTACACTCAAGCAGTAAACCAGGAAGACTAATATTGTTTTAATCTATGCATCCGGTGAGACCCAGGATATTGATAAATAAAAGCACTTAAACACACACTTATTGCCCAGGGCTGTCAAGAGCTGTTTTGAATTGGAAAGAGCTGGAAACATCCCCTTTGGAAGAGATCTGCCCAACAGCTCAGCACTATAAATAGTACTGAGTGAGCCTGGCTTGTGGCTCCGGTTGGCCCAAGGCCTAAACTCCTCCCCAGGGACTCCGACCCAGAAGGAAGAAGGCAGATATGGGATCTGGGAAATTGCCTTGTCTCCTTGGTTATTATAGCTTTAAAACAAAAAATATACATATATTTTTTAAATTAAAAAATATTTCTTCTCTCATCCCTTCCTCCCTCCTCTCTACCTCCCCTTCCATTTCTAAAAATCAAAACAGAGCACAGGAGTAAAGGACCCTCTGGGACAATAGCAATACCTGTGTTTAAATCTCACCTCTGTCACTGGTTCAGATGAGTTATTTAATCTCTCTCTCTGCCTTGATTTACACATTAATGAACTGGGGATAATGATACCTCATAGAGTGGTGATAATACATGTAAAGCACTAACTATAACGAGACACACTCCTTTCATGAGATAACTGTATCTATCTAGGCTTTTTTCCCCTCTCCCTGTTACATATTCTCTTTGGTTGTGGGTATGGATTGGAGGTGACCGCTCCACTCAATGGCTTGCATGCACTTCTGCCTGGAAGGGAGACAGGGAGACTGAGTTGACTAATATCGTGAGATTATTTTTGAGCTCTAGGATTCTGAACAGGTGAGAATTTCCTTCTTTCCCACCAGGGTTCTTCTAGCTGGTTTAGGAATTAAATCGATAAGAGACAGATTAACAGGATCACAAAAACAAAGTTCTATGTGCACGGAGATCCAGTGACGAAATTGAGACCCAAAGAAAGGACCAAAGCAGGCAAGTATTAAACATTTTGGACAAAGAGACAATAAATTTGTGAGTAATTGAGAGGATCAAGAAAACAGGTGTCTGGGAGCTTTAACTCCTAAGGAATTCTAAGCAGAATTTAGAAGTTGAGGTAGTAGATTGCAGAAAAGTAACACAATTTGTCTTTATAGTGTTCTTGACTTGAAAGCTCTCATCTCTGGTGGTAAGGATGTCTTTTTTTATATCTCAGTACAGGGAAAGGATTTTTCATATGGGGGACTTGTTTCCTCCTTTCAGGGGGACAGAGGAGGGTCTGCGTATTCTTGCCCTGCCTATTTCTCAAGTAGCTTCATTTCAAAATAATTGGTGTGTCATTATTGTATATTTTTTGGGGCCCTGCTCTGGGCCATCCTACATCCACAGTCCTGTAAAGACTAGTGATTATTCGGCTTTATGAAAGGCAAAGCCAGGTTGACTTTTAAATGGTCCAGAAGGGGACTGAGATAAAAGACACTCGCATGCAGCTCCCTAATCATATTAGATTGCTCGACATTTTTGGATGAGCAATAAGTTGATAAATGAGGAGGGCTGGTCACTGTCATGATTATTAATGAGAAGGCCTGCCATCCTGATGGTAATGAATTCTGATGAGGAGGAAGAGATCACCTCTGGGTAAAACCTGCCAATGTGCACTCCCTTGCCTGGGTCCTGTCTCTGCATTTTCCTGGGCTGGTGTCAGAGAGGAGACTCCAGACTCAGACCTGGATAAATGTCATGTAGAGATGAGCCCCAGAGGCGTAGGGTGGGAGGGCGCAGCTTAGGGCAGAGAGCTCCCCGGGGGGCAGCTCTTTCCTTGCCAGCCCTCCACAGACAGGTCAGAACAGGAAGCAGCCTTGCCGGGTCTTAGCAGGGAAATCCTGCAACGAAAAGCTCCACCTCTGACAGTCTTTGGAGATGAGGTTTCTCGTTACTGGAAAATGCAGGAAGGTTTTCTGCCCCTGGGGACACCCCTGAATGTGACCAACCCCGTGAGCTGGGAGGTGGTCGTGGCTAATGTGCAAGCTCCTCTGCAGCTAAAGTGGAGGAGACCATGGGTGTTTGCAACACATGTCACGGTCAGCTGGACCCTTCTCCCACGGGCCAGGGGCTTCAGTGTTGAGCCTCCAGGCGACTCTGCTTTCCTATTAGGCCAAATAGGCAAAGTTAATTTCTATTTCCTAGTCTGATGACCAAAACAAACAAACAAACAAACAAACAAACAAACAAACAAGTGGACGCTCAGTCCAGACTTCCCAAGACTGGGATTCTAGTTGCTACTTCTCTTATTTCGTGATTTCTGAGATTTACTCTCTGGGAGAAATACTGCCCAGGGAAATGTGGAGAGAAGAGCCTCTTGGATACCAGTCCAGGAAAATGATTTTTTTTTTTTTTTTTTTAAGAACCAAAGCTTAAACTCTCACAGTATTTGTAGGTTGGTGGCATTGTCTTATTTCTTACCTCCACCCACATGACACAGCCAAGCAGACCCTCTCTCTTCCTGCTGGCCAACCCGCCAACTCCTAGGATTTTTCTGTTTCATTCTGGGAAACCTGTTTGAGAAAGGATGAGCCTAGGATGAGCCTGGAATGAGCTAAAATGAGCTAGAATGGCCTGTGCAGGGGTTGTCCGAGGAGCGGGCAGGGAAGATTCGTGAATCCGTGGCTTGAGGGGAAAATGGAAAAACAGAGGCAGGGCTATTCTTTCCCTCCTAAAGCTACTTTGGTCCAGGAACATTTGGTCACTAGCCATGGTTGAAGACAGCCCTTCTCTTCTCATCATGGATCTTTCTAGCTGCAGGCCGTACCAGTTGGAGATCAAGCCTGCTGGGCTGACTTGTGCGGAGGAGAGCCATCTACATGGTCCCCTCCGGCATCGAGGGCCAGAAAAGCCCCGACCTTCCAAACCTGGAGATCGAGATGATCTTTTCACTGCTCCCGTCCAGCTTGGGCTACAGGGTCGGGCCGTGCTCCTCGTCTGCCTGCTTCCCTCGGGATGGCCTCCCGGAGCAGGACAACCCTTCGCGCCAGGCGTTGCTCACCACCCCCACCCCCGTCTTCACCCTCCCAGCCTCGGCTCCCCACCCGGTGCCGTGTGTCCCCCCATCTTGGCAGCTGGGAGTCTGAAACCGAGGGGTCAGCAGGGTCAGGTTCCCTCTGAAGGCTCCAGGGAAGGATGCTTGCTGGCCTCCTCTGGCTCTGCTGGCAGTTCCTGACAGCCCTCAGCGTGTTGCTGCAGTGTCCCCATCGCCGTCGTCCCCTGGCGTCGTGCCTCATCCGTGTCTGAATGTCCTTCTCCTTATGAGGTCACGCCATTCATCGGATGGGGCCCCCGCTCATTCAGAATGAACTCATTCTAACTTGATGACATCTGCAAAATCCCTGTTTCCTAATAGTTCCCTTCAGCTTCTAGGAATTGGGACTTGGGAGTCACAGTTTGAGCCACAGCAGGGGAGTGGGGCCTGGTGACCAGCATTCACCCCGAGTACCATCTCCGGCTTCTCTGTATTGCGGAGGCTGGAAGCCAGGGACTATCTTTCTCATACCCCCCTTCGAGCTCTTGGTTGATTTTCTGCCGCTAAGAAGTGCTGCGCAGTGAGTGTCACTGCTCCTGCGGTAGCAGCAGGGGAGCCTGTGGCCCTGCCAGGAGGCAGATGGGAGGTTGTGCAGTGACCTCTGGGTGTCCTCCTGCAAATCATCCCTGTGGGCGCTGCAGGAAGCCGGGATCACCAGCGGGAGCTTTCTGAACGTCCTGTAATTCCATTAGCTCCTTGGAAGCTAATGACCTCTTTCCCTGACCTCTGCTTCCTCAGCTTTAGTAACCGTTCTGCAGACCTCCAGTTCCCTGAATTGAATTCATTCCTTGAAATACCTGGAGTAGTCCCTGCTTTTCTTTTCTTTTTTTTAAAAAAATATTTTATTTATTTATTTGTTAAAGAGAGAGACAGAGATAGTGAGAGAGCACATGAGCAGGGAGGAGAGGAGAAGCAGGCTCCCCCCTGAGCCAGGAGCCCGGAGCTCCATCCCAGGACCCTGGGCTCACGACCTGGGCCAAAGGCAGACACTCAACCAACTGAGCCACCCAGGAGTCCCGGTAGTCTCTGTGTTGTGTTGTGTTTTATCAACTCCTAATTTGTGTGAGAGCGGAGGGGCGGTATCATTCTGTCTTAGAGACACATCTCAGAATCTCTAAAGGCATGTTAATTTTCCAGTCCAGCCTGAGGTCGCCCTTCAGATTTCTGAGGGGTGGGAAAACACCTCGCCCCTCCTCATCAACATCTGAGAATCACCAGAAAAATGATTTTGTACTTTCACATTTGGCTTACAAGAGAGGCCGAAGGAGGTGTCTCTGGAGGTCACAGTCTTCAAGGGCCAGCACCCTTCATAATTTAGGGTAAAATAACGGCTAACTCTGCTGCTCTTAGATCCCATGGAAGCTGCACCTCATCTGGCCGCGAGGACCTGCACAGAAGAGCCCCCTAGAACGTGAGCTCTGTGCGGACAAGGACCGGTCCGTGCAGCCCCGCTGGCTGAGACTAGGCCTGGCATGTAGCGAGTTTTAAAATGATTATTGTTTAATTAATGAATGTACTTGGGCAGCCCCGGTGGTGCAGCCGTTTAGCGCCGCCTGCAGCCTAGGGCGTGATCCTGGACACCCGAGATCAAGTCCCACGTCAGGCTCCCTGCATGGAGCCTGATTCTCCCTCTGCCTGTCTCTCTCTCTCTCTCTCTCTCTGTCTCTATGAATAAATAAATAAATTATCTTTAAAAAATTAATGAATATACTTATGTTTCTAAATATGTTTCACTTTGTTCCCCTACATCCCTATAGACTGAAGTCAGACTAGTTGATCATCCATCCCAACCATCTTTCTTTTGTTCTGTCTGTCTTTCTGGACATGCACTCACATTCTTGGCTCTGTAGCTCCTTCCCTCTTCTGCGTCTTCCTTGTTGAATCTGAACATCTTTTAAGGCTTGTCTCAAAAGCTGCCCTCTCCACAGGTCTTTCTGGATCTGTCCTCTCGATGGGTTGGGATCTTTGAGCTCTCATATACTACTTTTTAAAAAGATTTTATTTATATTTATTCATGAGAGACACACACAGAGAGGCAGAGACATAGGCAGAGGGAGAAGCATGCTTCCTGTTGGGAGCCCGATGCAGGACTTGATCCTAGGACCCAAAGGCAGATGCTCAACTACTGAACCACCCAGGTGCCCCTGTCATATAGTTTTAAAAAAATTAATAACTTCATTTTTTAAAAATTTTTATTTATTTATGATAGTCACACACACACACAGAGAGAGAGGCAGAGACATAGGCAGAAGGAGAAGCAGGAGAAGCAGGCTCCATGCACCGGGAGCCCGACGTGGGATTCGATCCCGGGTCTCCAGGATCGCGCCCTGGGCCAAAGGCAGGCGCCAAACCGCTGCGCCACCCAGGGATCCCCAATAACTTCATTTTTTTAAGAGAGGGAGGGAGGGGTGAGGAGAGGGAGAGAGAGGAGAGTCTCAAGCAGATTCCACGCTCTGTGTGGAGCCCATCAGAGGGCTCAATTCTGTGACTCCAAGATCATGACTTAAGGCAAAATCAGGAGTCAGATCCTTAACCAACCGAGCCACCCAGGAGCCCCTAACTTTCGTCTTTTGGACCCGTTTAGGTTCATAGAAAAATTAAGAAGATAGTACAAAGAGTTCCCATATACTCCCCACCCCTGCACACAGTTTCCCCTATTATTATCATTGTTTATTGTGGCAAAATATGCATAACATAAAGTTTACCATTTTAACAATTTTTAAGCGTAATTTTTTGATGTATTAAGTACATTCACACAGTCATGTAACGGTCACCACCCTCTACCTCCTGAATTTTTCCATCTTCCAGACTGAAACTCTGTACCCATTAAACACTAACTCCCCACTTTTCCTTTTTCCCTTTTCTAACTCTGCCCTACTTTATGTCTCTATGAATCTGGCCATTCTAGTACCTCATATAAGAGGGATCAAACAATATTTATGTGTGTGTGTGGTGTGTGTGTGTCTGGCTTATTTCACGTGGCATAATGTTCTCAAGATTCACACATGTTGTGGTATATGCCGGAATTCCATTTCTTTTTAAGGATGCATAATATTCTATTTTATATACATATATCACATTTTGTTTATTTATATACATCAGTGATCATTTGGGTTATTGCCACCTTTTGACAATTGTGAAGAATGCTGCATGAACTTAGGTGTATAGATACCTGTTCCCATCTTTGTTTTTAATTCTTTCAGGCATATACTCAGAATTGGGATTGCTCAATCCTATGGTATCCTAAATTTGACTTTTTTTGAAGAACCTCTACACAGTTTCCATAGTGGCTGTGCCATTTTGCATTCCTATCCGCAGTGCACAAGGGCTCTAATTTCTCCATATCCTTGCCAACACTTGTTAGTTTTCTGTTTCCCTTTTTTATTAATATCTTGCATTACTGTTATACGATTGTTATAATTATTGAACTGGTATCAGTACATTATTACTAACTGAAGTCCACAGTTACCTCAAAGGTTGACTTTCTGTATTGTACAGTTCTTTGGGTCTTGGCAAATGCAAAATGTCAGATATCCACCATGACGGTATCGTGGAGAACAGCTTCACAGCTCTAAAAATTCTCTTTTCATCTCCCTCCCTCTGAAACCCTGGCAACCACTGATCTTTTATTGTCTCTATAGTTTTGCCTTGTCTAGAATGTCCTACAGTGGGAATCCTATAGTATGTAGCCTTTTCAAATTGGCTTCTTGCCCTTATCAGTATGCATTCAAGATTCTTTTTTTTTTTTTGCAGGTTGATAGCTCATTTATTTTTATTGTTGAATAATATTGCATTTTATGAACACAGCACTGTTTACCTATTCATCCATTGAAGGACATCTTGGTTGCTTCCAGTTTTTGGCAATTTCTCATGCACTTTTTAACCTGCTATCATACTGACAGAATTTTACCTGCCGTTGCAGTATTTTAATGTGCAATTTCATCAGGCCCTACCTCCTTGAGTGCATTATATGATACATTCCCTGGTGACAGAGCCTAATGTCTTTCTCACATGATTAAGCATAAAGCGCCAACAAAGGTACCTTGCCCATAATAGGTACTCAGCAAATGCTCTTTGAACTGAATAGAGTTTTCAATTTCTCACCTTCCTGGAGGACCTGAAGCCATTAGGGATGATTTTTCAGGCTTATGAGAGTGGCAGGCCAAGTTAAGACAGCTTGTCATAGCATTGGTAGGACTTGTCATTGCCTGGTCTTCAAGGGCAGTCATGTTAACTCTGCTGAGGTTCTGATTAGACTCTCACACCAAAGAAATGATCAAATTCAGCTTTTGGCTGGGACTCCTTCCGTGATATTTACGGAGCTGTCCTGGTAGCCATGAGAGGGGCAAGTAGAAAGAAAGATACATTCTGTGGAGCTGGGGACTAGAGCACAGAGCCCATTACTGCCCATGGGGCCCTGGCCAAGAGTGCACATAAAGACCCTATTCTCATGCCATCCCTAGTTCCATGTAGCACCATCGAAGGGCATTGCCCACGTATAGCACACATATCCTGGCTGGAACATCCAACCTCTATCCACTGCCACCAAGATCCTGCTCTTGGTCACCACTCAAGCCAATGGGTGAGCACACGAGCAGCAGTGGAGTTTGCCCTTGGGAGAACAGATCCAGGGAAGAGGCCTGCAGAGTTCTGGAAGCAGGCGCATGGTCATTGCGGGAGGGGAATCCTGCATTCCCGATAGATGGGTTAAAAGGGAAGGACCGAGGTTCTTGTGGGCCCCTTTCCCTCTTGAACTTTGCATCCAGTGAGGAGAGGCAAAGATGAAGCAGAGCCAGAGCAGGGGCTTCCAAAGTGTAGGGTCTAGGGCAGAGGTTGGTTGACCAGGTATGACCAGGTATAAGTTAAAACTAAAAGAGATGTCACTGAGATACTTGGGACAAAAAGCAGCCAACCTCAGAATCAAGCATTATAGATAAAAAATTACTATATCTCTTTAGATTTGGAAAAAACCTGTAGCTTTGTGTTGCCTTTCTTTTTCTTTTTTTTTTTTTTTTTAATCACTGAAAGAGAGGATTTCCTCATGAATTCTACCCTAGGGGTACGGGGGTTGGGTGGGGGGCAATGGTGAGCTGGAGCAGGTTCAAACCAGCTCACCAGAGCCAACTGTTACATTTCTCTAAGTCTTGTGAGCCAGTTAAACCCAGCTATTACTAGAAATTCATCTAAAATTATATAACTTATTTAAACTTACAATGAAATGATATTGAAATAAAGATAATAAGTACACAAAACATCACTTCCTAATAATTTTACTATTCTCTATGCTCTTGGAGTTATTTCCATCCACTGTATCTCTGTGGTAGAAACACTGTAGAATGACTTCCCTCCGCACATTTCTTCCCAACTCCATGTTTGGTAATATTATATTGGTGGCTTGGCATTGGCCTCGGTGAGAATACGCCGTAGAAACTAGCAAACACCACAGATCAGGGTTCCTTCCCCCTCTGGATGGATGGTTGTGGAACAGTTACCAGTGCACCACGGGTGGGGGTAGAGGTGATGATGGAGGAGACACAGCATTGGTGGTTAATCATTGTAAAGCCTTTCCACTTTAAAACAGTCTTTTTTTTTTTTTTTTTAACAATTTAATCAATTCCAAGTATTCACAAAGCTCTCAAAGTTGGTTTTCCCCCAATTCCTTTCCTTTTCTCCTCCTCCCGGGGAGTAACTGGGTATAGGGTTAGAGCCATCCTTAGGCCCAGCAGCCCCTACATCCTCACTGGTCTGTGCCTTGAGGTGACTGCATGGGTTGCTGCTGAAATCTGGGGCTGGTGAACTTGGATGATCCTTCTTGGTTGATTTCTCTTTGACTCTTGCTTAGTACCTTGGATCATTCTAGGGTTGATTCCTCCCTCAAGAAGTGATCTTCCTAAGGCCCTGGCTATAGTCTTGATCCTCTCCTCGATCCCAGTCTCTGCTTTTAAGGTGACCAGCTACCATCAGCTGCCCTCCAGGCAGGGAGAAACTTCTGGATTCCTTCCCTGACCCAGGAGACAAGCACTGGTTGTTGAAGCTTCTCTGGAGGCAAACTCAGGCCCTTTACCCACCTACCTTCCCTTTTACTCTACTTGTCCACACCCCCTCTAGCTGTCTTGGCAACCTGGTGGTGCTGTCCTCATGGAGTTTTAGACAGACAGTGGGACACAAAGCCCCCTCTCTGCTTTTGGCCAGAACTTCAGCCCACCTATTTTTTTTCTTTTTTTGAGAGAGAGAGAGGGAGAGCGAGCGAGGGAGCGAGCTAGCAAGCAGGGTGAGGAGGGGCAGAGGGAGAGAGAGACTCTCAAGCAGGCTCTATGCCCAGCCCGCAGCCTGACTCAGGGCTTCATCCCACGATCCGGAGATCATGACCAAAGCCAAAATCAAGCATTGGACGCTTAACCTCCTGAGCGGCCCAGGCGCCCCCAGACCTTCACCCCATCGAAAGCCGTCCCTCTCCATCCGGGTTGTGCCACAGAGATGTTCATATGTGTAATCCTTGCCACCCCCCTCCTCTCCCTGCTCCCCAAAGGTGGTGTATAGGGCAGTCTTTCCTCTTCTTCCAGTCGGGCAGAGACCTCTCTGAAGTCACGTTCCCCCCCCTTCCTGAGGTGGCTTTCACCTCCACCTCCTCTGAGGCAGAAAGGGCGGATAGGATGCAGAGAGAGAAAGAACAAAGAACCCCACCTGTTACCCCTGAACCCCTGTACCTGCCTGGGTACAGCCTGTGCCAAATCAGTGTCTAGGTACAGACGGCAGGGAATGCCAACTATGGCTTTGTTTTTTTTTTAATAATTTTTTTTAATTGGTGTTCAATTTGCCAACATACAGAATAATACCCAGTACTCATCCTGTCAAGTGCCCCCCTCAGTGCCCGCCACCCAGTCACCCCAACCGCCTGCCCTCCTCCCCTTCCACCACCCCTAGTTCATTTCCCAGAGTAAATGGTGCTGGGAAAATTGGACATCCACATGCAGAAAAATAAAACTAGACCACTCTCTTGCACCAGACACAAAGATACACTCAAAATGGATGAAAGATCTAAATGTGAGACAAGATTCCATCAAAATCCTAGAGGAGAACACAGGCAACACCCTTTTTGAACTTGGCCACAGCAACTTCTTGCAAGATACATCCACGATGGCTTTGCTTTTATCAGCCTTAGCTGCCCAGGCTTTTCCTTCCCCCCACCCGCCGACCCCCCTTCTCTTCTTCCTCCTCTCTGGTGCCAAGGGCATCCTGGTTGCGGATGATCGGTGGAAAGGAAGCAGGTAACAGCTCACCCTGTAGTCTTGGGATTCTCCTCCCTCAGCAGAGATGGCAGGAGGAGGTGCAAAAACAAGTGACCCTGACCTTCCAGGGTGTTGGGGAGTGCACGCCAGTGCTTCTAGGGGAGGAGGCCACGTGCTCTGGTTGGAGCAGAAAGCAGGCCTGGAGGCAGACCTGGGAGTCCAGCGCGGGGCTCAGAAGAGCCTAGAAGAGGGGCCTGTGCACGGGAGTGGCTATGAGGGCAGGAAAGGCCGGGGGAGTCAGGCTCTGCCTATTGGGGTAGTGGGGGCCTGGGCCCCGGTCCTGTAATTCCCGGGGCAGCGCTCTTTGCTCTTTACCACCGTTCTCTGGGCTTTGCTTTGCTTTTCTTTCTTCTTTTTTTTAAGCTGCAGAATTCTAAAATGTAAGCGATGGAGGCGAGGCCGCTGTAGGTGTAATGGAGGTGGAAGGCGCAACGGGGCCGGCTCCCCGCTTTAGAACCTGCCCGCAACCTCCCACTCCCCGAGCACAGCTCCTGGGGCTATGAATAAAGCGGGACGTTACCACGGCAACCGCCCGGTGCGCTCGCCCCTCCCGGACCCATTAGCGAGGGTCGAGGGGAATCGCTCCCCCTTTGTAGCTGCGGTTTGGGCAAAAGATGGAATAAGCCGCGGGGCAGCGGGCGCGAGCGGCGCAGGCAAGCGCTAGTGCGCTCCGGCCCCCCGCGGGCGGCTCTGCACCCCCCGCCCCCCCGGGGGCCCGCGCCCCCCCCGCAGCTGTCGCGGGAAAGGACACTTGCGTCTGGAGCATCCTGCTTCCCCGGGCGCGGCTGTCACGTGACAAGTCACCGGCTGCAGAGAGGGACAGATTGTAGATGACAGTCCCCGGGCGGGCTCGGGAAGCGGCCTGGAGCAGCTGCGCCCCGCCTCCCGCGCCGCGCTGATTAAGAGGCCCCAGTTCGCCCGGGGTGCTGGGGTGCGGGGTGCCAGGGTGTGGGGGTGCAGGGTGCTGGGGTGTGCAGTGTGGGGGTGCGGGGATGCGAGGGTGCGGGGTGCTGGGGTGCGGGGTGTGGGGGTGCGAGGGTGCGGGGTGCTGGGGTGCGGGGGTGCGAGGTGTGGGGGTGCGGGTGTGTGGGGGCGCGGGGGCGGAGTGCTGGGATGTGGGGTGCGGGGACAGGGTGCTGGGGTGCGAGGGCGCGGGTGCCGGGTGGGCGGATGTGGGGGTGCAGGGATGCGGGTGCGAGGGCGCGGGGTGCGCGGGGTTGCGGGGTGCTGGGGTGCAGTTGCGGGGGCGCGGGTGCAGGAGTGGGGGGTGGGGGTACGGGAGTGGGGGTGTGGGGGTGTGGGGATGCGAGGTGTGGGGGTGTGGGGGCGCGGGGCAGGGTGCTAGGGTGTGAGGGTGCAGGGAGGAGAGGTGTGGGGGTGCGGGTGCTGGGGCGCGGTGCGGGGTGCGCGAGTGTGGGGTGCGGGGCGCGTGGATGTGGGGGTGCAGGGGTGGGGGTGGGGGGCGTGGGGGTGGGGTGCTTGGGCGTGGGGGTGCGGGGATGCAAAGTGCACGGGTGCAGGGGTGGGGGTGGGGGTACGGGAGTGTGGGGGTGTGGGGATGCGAGGTGTGGGGGTGTGGGGGCGCGGGGCAGGGTGCTGGGGTGTGAGGGTGCAGGGAGGAGAGGTGTGGGGGTGCGGGGGTGCGGGTGCTGGGGCGCGGTGCGGGGTGCGCGAGTGTGGGGGTGCGGGGCGCGTGGATGTGGGGGTGTAGGGGTGCGGGTGCGTGAGCGCTGGGTGCGGGGTGCAGGGGTGGGGGTGGGGTGCTTGGGCGTGCGGGTGCGGGGATGCGAAGTGCACGGGTGCAGGGGTGGGGGTGTGGGGGTGCTGGAGCGTGGGGTGTGCAGGTGCGGGGGTGCGGGAGCACGGGGTGCGCGGGGGTACTGGGTTCGGGGGTGGGTGGTGGGGTGCGGAGGTACGAGGTGAGGGTCCGCGGGGATGTGGGGTGCGAGGTGCGTGGGGGGTGCAGGGGTGCGGGTGCGCGGGGCTGCGTGGGTGCGGGGTTGCACGGGGGTGCGGGGGCATGGGGTGCGGGTGCGCGGGGGTGCGGGGTGCATGGAGGGTGCCTGGTGCGGGGGTGCGGATGTGAGGGTGCCGGTGTGTGTGGGGTGCGTGGGTGTGCAGGTGCGGGGGGTGCGTGGAGGGTGCGTGGTGCGGGTGCAGGGGTGCGGGGTGCGGGTGCGGGGGTGTGGGGTGCGGGCCCGCTTGCTCCCCGGGACGCCGGGCAGGAGCTCCTGCACCCCCACAGCCCACAGAACCTGGAGGCGCGGCTCCAGGAGGACGCGGGGCTCGGCTTGGCGGTGTCTGCGGTGGGGGAGACCGGGATGGCTTTTCCACCTGCGCGCTGACCGTCGGGCCAGACAGCCCTCAATCCCAAGCGATCCTCCACCTGCGCAGCTGCTGAAATTCTGTGTCGTTTACTGAAAACGCAGACGCTCCTGGGAAGGGTGACAACGTGAATTAATTCCCGCTAAGGTGTCAGGCTGGGGTCTGCCCTGGGCTCACCCCCACTTGTACCCTCCCAGCCGGGCCTTTAACCCACGCGGTCACTGAGGCCTCCCAACAGTTTTATGACTTGTGCTTTGAGCTCTCTTCTCATGTCTGTCTGTCGGTCTGTCTGTCTGTCTTATCATACCCCAAAGCTCAGTGCCTCCACTTTGCTGTCACAGTGACCCCGTGTTTGGGGCTTGGACTGAGGCTTGCGTTTGCACGCCAGCTCTGTCCCCGTCTGGGAACCCAGTCGTGGCACCTGGCATAGATTGTTTGTTGGTTTTGTTTTTTGAATCTGTCATTTCCCTTCAGTCATTGATGATTTGTATGGATTGTCTCACCAGAAAAACAAAACAAAACAAAGCATGACCTGTTATTTTGCACATGATTTCAAGGGTTCAGGAAGCCCCTGTACTTAGGTGCTCCTGGGATATAGTAGATTTGGGGACCAGAGAGATGGATGTCGGGGAGATGCCCAGCAAGTGGCATCAAAGAATTGAGTGATCATATGTGGCCTGAGCACTTGCACAAAATCACCAAAATTACTGCCTGAATTACATTTCCCAGCCAGGAATAGAAGCAATAGATTGACTTCAGGTACTGTTTAAGATTTTTTTTTCATTAAAAATTTTTTTGAATGTAAAAAAAAAAACACATAGCACGAAATCTACCACATTAACCATTTTTTAAAGTGTATAGTTCAGTAATATTAAGTGTATTCACATTATGCAAGAAGTTTCTAGAATTTTTCCATCTCTATCTAGTAAACAACTCCCGAGTTTCCTCTCCCTTGGCCCTTGACATCATTCTACTTTTTGTTTTTATGAATTTGACAACTTTATTTATTTTTAAATTATTTTTATTATTTGTAAAAAGATTTTATTTATTTATTCATGAGACACAGAGAGAGAGAGACAGACAGAAGCAGAGGGAGAAGCAAGCTCTCCACTGAGCAGGGAGCCTAATGTGAGACTTGATCCTGGGACCCTGGGGTCACGACCTGAGCCCAAGGCAGATGCTCCACCATGGAGCCACCCAGGTGCCCCAAATTTGACAACCTTAGATATATGGAGTCATACAGTATTTGTGTTTTTGTGACTGGCTTGTTTCACTGAGTATATAATAGCCTCAAGATCAACCAATGTTGTTCCATACGACAGAATTTCTTTCCTTTTTAAGTTTGATGCTAACATTCCCTGGTGTGTATATGCCGCGTTCAGTTTATCCGTTCATCCACTGATGGACATTGGGGTTGCTTCCACCTCATGGCTATTGTGAGCAGTGCTGCTGTGAACACGACTCTGCTAATATCTCTCTGAGATCCTGCTTTCCATTCCTTTTGATAGATTCAGAAATGCAGAATTGGGATTGCTGGATCATACGCTACTTTTATTTATAATTTTTTCAGGAAACTCTCTACCGTTTTCCATCCTGTCTGTACCATTTTATGTTCCCATTAACAGTGCAAAAGGGTTCTGATTTCTACGTATCCTTATAAACACCTGTTATTTTCTGTCCTCCCCCCACCTCCATCTTTCCAGAGGTACAATGGACAGATAAATCGTAATATATTTAAATTGTACAATGTGATGTTTGATGTATGTATGCCTTGTGAAAGCATTCCCACCATCCAGTTAATTACTATGACTATCACCTTGCACATTTACTCTTCTTTTTGTTGAGAACTCAGGTTCTATTCTCTTTGCGAATTTCAATTATACAATATAATATATTGTTTTCAACAATATATTCATCATGTTATACATTAGGTCCTTGGACTTTATTCATCTTATAACTGAAATTTTGTACCTTTTACCATCCTCTCTCTAGTCTCCCCACCTTGTAGCCGTTGGCAATCATCATTCCATCTCTCTTAGAGTTCAACTTTTGCTTTTGTTTTTAGATTCTCCAAATAAGTGATACCATGCAGTATTTGACTTTCTCGGTCTGACTTATAATGCCCTCTGGGCTTATCCATGTCACATTTGGCAGGATTTCCTTCTTTTTAAAGGCTGAAGAATATTCCATTGTGTGTTTGTCTGTGTGTGTGTGTGTGTGTGTGTATTATATATATATATATATATATATATATATATATATATATATGCCACTTAAAAAAAACCCATTCATCTGTCAATAGACACTTGGCTATTGTGAATGACCTAATGAACACAGAAATACAGACCTCTCTTTCAGATAGTGATTTCATTTCTTTTGGAAAACCCAGAAATGGGATTGCTAAATCACATGCTAGCTCTGTTTTTGTTTTGTTTTGTTTTAGGAAATGTCATACTCTTTTTCATAGAGCCCGCACTAGTTTACATTCCTATCAATAGTACACACAAGTGTTTCCTTTTTGGATATCCTCACCAGCATTTATTTCTTTATCTTTTTTATAAAAGATACCCTAACCAATGTGAGGTAATATCGGATAGTGGTTTGGATTTGCATTTCTTGGATGCCTAGTATTGCCGAGTACCTTTTCATATAAATATTAGCCATTGGTATATCTTCTTCAGGAAAATGTCTGTTCAGATCCTACTTATTTTTTTTTAATTGGGTTGAAACCAATAGTTAGACCCTTAACTGACTGCACCACCTTGGCGCCCCTATCTCTCTCTCTCTCTCTCTCTCTCCTTTTAAAGATTTTATTTATTTATTCATGAGATACACATAGAGAAAGGCAGAGACACAGGCCGAGAGAGAAGCAGGCTCCATGCAGGGAGCCCGACGTGGGACTCAATCCCGGGACCTCGGGCTCATGCTCTGAGCTGAAGGCAGGCGCTCCACCCCTGAGCCCCCCAGGTGCCCGTGTCTCTTTATGCTAATACCAAACTGTTTTGGTTGCTATAGCTTTGTAACATAGTTGGAGATAAAAAATGTGTTACCTCCAACTTTGTTCTTCTTTCTCAAGATTGTTTTAGTTATTTGAGGTCATTGTGGTTCCATAAGAAATTTAGGATTGTTGGGACGCCTGGGTGGCTCAGTGGTTGAGCATCTGCCTTTGGCTCAGGTCGTGATCTTGGGGTTCTGGGATTGAGTCCCACACCGGGCTCCCTGCATGGAGCCTGCTTCTCCCTCTGCCTGTGTCTCTGCCTCTCTCTCTGTCTCTCATGAATAAATAAAATCTTTAAAAAAAAGGAAATTTAGTATTGTTTTTTATATTTCTGTGAAAAATACCATCAGAATTTTCATAGGGACTGTCCTGAATCTGTAGATCAGCTTGGGCAGTATAGATATTTTTTAAAATATATATATATTTTTAATTTTTTATTTATGATAGTCACACACAGAGAGAGAGAGAGGGGCAGAGACATAGGCAGAGGGAGAAGCAGGCTCCATGCACCGGGAGCCCGACGTGGGATTCGATCCCAGGTCTCCAGGATCGTGCCCTGGGCCAAAGGCAGGCGCCAAACTGCTGCGCCACCCAGGGATCCCATCAGTATAGATATTTTAACAATATTAATTCTTTGAATCCACGAACACGGAATATCTTTCCATTTATGTTGTGCCTCCTTCAAATTGCTTCCATCAATGCATTACAGTTTTCACAATACAGATCTTCACCTCCTTGGTTATATTTATTCCTAAGTATTTTATTCTTTTTGATGCTACCATAAATGGAATTGTTTTCTTAGTTTCTCTTTTTGGTAGTTTACTGTTAGTATACAGAACCATAATTGATTTTTGTGCATTGATTTTGTATCCTATCACTTTGCTGTATTCCATCAGTTTTTGGATTGAGTCTTTAAGGTTTTCTGTATTTAATATCATGTCATTTAAAACAGACAATTTTACTCCTTCTTTTCTGATTTGGATGCCTTTTATTTCTTTTTCTTGCCTAATTGCTGTGCTAGAACTTCTAGGATTATGTTGAATAGAAGTGGTTAAGAGTGGACATCCTAGTCTAGTTCCTAGCCTTAGAGGAAAATCTTTCAGCTTTTCACCATTGAGTACAATGTGAGTACTGACTAGCTGCTGGCCTCATTATATATGGCTGTTATGACTTGGTTAAATTAGCATCTGTTAGCAAAGCAGGGTGCTGGGTGGTGAGCTGTGAGTCAACAATAGGTTACAAGAGAAATTGGAACAGAAGAGTCTATTACAGGTCCTAGAGGAAGTACATGGCATGCCTCAGGGAGCCACATGGGGTGGTTAAGGTAGAGTGCTAACACGGAGAGAGAGACAGACAGAGAGAAAGAGAGAACGAGAACCTGAGGTACATGCTATTTTAGGCTCCATGAATGGAGGGCTTTGGGATTCCTGGGCTAGGGCTGGATTGCCCAATTTAAGCCAAAAGAGTGGGGTTTTATTAAACCCCATGGGGGTCTTATCTAAGGGACACATAGGCATACAGGTGCTGGGAGACCAGGGAGCTTGTTGATCACGAGACTGCTTGGGAAATCATATCTGGAACTTCTATTTGGTTGTGACTCTATGATTTGTCTCCCATTTCACAACTCATCAAGATAGTGTGTTTTGTTACTTTGATTAAAAAACCATTGCTCCGAATTTGGTAAGAGGTATAAGAATACTTAGGATTTGAGGATTTTGAAAGTAGTGGTGAAGGAAAAATTATTCTGACACTTGTCAGAACAGTAGGAAGGTTTTATTCAGGGCTATTGCAATAGGTGTCAAGGCTATTGCAGTAGAGGTGAAATTGGACTAAAGTCTAAATACAGCACAGATAGCTGAGGATTTATAGCCAGCGAGCAGAGTGAGTGTGTCAGTGGGTGCAGGATTACTAACGGGTGACCTTTGGAGTAAGGGGGTTCTTGCTAAGCTGATGTAGAAGCTTTCTTGCTAAGGACTGGGGTCAAGGTCAAGGCCTAGTTGAGAAAAGGGCTCCGGGGCCACGACTGAAGTTTGGTCAAGGAGAAAGGCTTTGCCAGAGATGTGGTGGCAGTTTCCTTTTTCAGAACTGGCTCGACTTTTTCTTTTGCCCATTTTCTGCTATTCCCCCCACCCCATTTCTCACTTGCCCTCAGGGCCCTCCCTGTACCTCTGATCTCTGACCCACTCACTGATGCTGAAATGTCTGGAGGTTAAATGCATAAGCTACATAAATAAATAAGCTGTTATTCCTCCTCATTTATGAGTGATTACTGCATTCAACTTATGGAGGGGTGCGGCCCTCCCCCTACCATATCCTGCTTAATTGTTGGAGTCCTTGTTTTTCTCTGCCTGGTTTTGAGCACCAAGGCAGAGTCTTCTTTTTCATTAAATCAGGATCTAATCTTCAAGCATAGGTAGTGTCCAGTCCATGGCTAGCCACACTGCAAGTGGTCATTATTAGATCAACTCGCAGAAAATGGCAATTTTCCACCTAGAGGATTGATTATAGGTGCCTGTGTTGGGATGCATGGCAGCCTTGTCATGGAGCTCAAGACACCAAAAGGGCACAGAGGAAAGGCATTTGCCAGTCCCAGTACACTTTATTAATACTATGAAACTCCAAATGCTGACTGGGGACCCAAAATGAATGCTTTTTAAAGATAGTTTTGACAGTTTTAAGCTCTTCCAATGGAAATTTCTACTTCATTTTCAAATTAAATTTAGTTAGAGACCCCAGAATTTTCCTCTCCATGATTTGGGCCCCCTTTTAGAGAAGTTAACCCAAGGAATGACTTTTACAAACAGTGTTTTATTGGGGTGGGGTAGAGAGGTCGCAGTCAAGGGTCAGGATAACTGTGTTCTAACTCCGCTGCCCAGGAGTTCAGGACCTTACAGAAGTTGTTTGAGGCCCCAGCCTTCACATTTCCCAGCTGCAAGATGAGAAGCATTGACTTGATCAACAAACCACCTTCCTAACTGTAACATGAGGGAATCTGGTGAAGATTTCTTCATGTTTTTGGGTTGCTATTTTCGAGAGAGTACCTAGATTTCTAGATTTCTAATTTTTAAGCAATTTTTATTTGTTCATGAGAGACACAGACAGAGGCAGAGACACAGGCAGAGGGAGAAGCAGACGCCCTGTGGGGAGCCTGGTGTGGGACTGGATCCCAGGACCCCGGGGTCATGACCTGAGCCCAAGGCAGATGCTCACCACTGAGCCCCCCAGGCATCCCTAGATTACCAATATTTGATGTTCTCTTGCTTTTCAATCTGTCAAGATTTTGAAAGTGTCATAATTACAGGCATTTTCCCTCAGTGTATCATGATAAGAATTGGATATAAGTTGTATGTTATTTCAGGAAGATGATTTGCAGTGCAGCAGGAGGTGGATGATAAAGCTACCGTGACAGGGGAAAAATAGCAACAAGCGAGAAGCACCTACAGAGAAAGGGAAAAAGCCACAGGGGAAGACACTTGCTGTGGATGAATTTCTTGCTTTGTTTAACATGACAATGGGTGAAAAAACTGTTAAGAACAGCAAAGAAGCTCTATGGCCGCCAGTGCTGGTGGGAAGAGAAAAAGAAAGGCCTTGCTCTTGAGCAAATGGTTGAGCTATTCATATGCTGAATTTGCTAGGTGTTTAGGTGTCATAGCCATACATTTACAAACTTTCCATTAGTAAAAATTCCACAAGAAAATGCCCGTGATGAGTCTAAAATCAACTTCTGTGCTTTGGAACCAAAATAGAACAGGAAAACCGAGTTGGGGATAAAGAGGAACCAAGATTGCTTGGCTGGGCAATGGAGGCTGCAGTGGGCTACGGCCTTCACTTAGCAAACCCACCACAGAAAGGGGCTGGGGGCTTGTCGGGAAGTTGGGATCTGGCTGGTTTTGACAGGAATTGTGTATTCACAATTCATTCATCATGTCTTCAGGGTGGTACTAGGTTCCTGAAACAAAAGGCTAAGAAGGGAGGAAGGAGGGAAGATTTGTGGAAGAGAAGAAGACAAAGCTCACCTACTGTAAAATCAAATTTCCCTAAAGCATTAGTGTAGCTGTTTTTATTTTTGTCCAACTTTATACTTTTAAGTGGTTTCATTATTTCCTATGAATCAAAAAAATTTTTTAAAAAAAATAAACAACAGAAATTTATTGCTCACAATCTGGAGGCTGGGAAGTCCAAGGTCGAGGTGTCGGCACGATCACTTTCTGGTGAGAGTCCCTTCCTGGTTTATAGCCAGCACATTCCAGCTGTGTCCTCATATGTGGGAATGGTCTCTGAAGCAACTTTTTTTTTTTAAAGCATTCATTCATTCATTCATTCATTCATTTAAAGAGAGCATGAGGGCGGTTGGAGTGGGGCAGGAGCAGAGGGAGAGGGACACGCAGACTCTGCACTGAGCGAGGAGCCCCATGAGGCGCTTGATTTCACAACCCTGACATCATGACCTGAGCCGAAACCAAGAGTAGGATGCTTAACCGACTGAACCACCCAGGCACTCTTGAAGCAATTATTTTTATAATACATTGTTTTGATTGTGTGTGATTTCTTAAGAATTGTAATTATTTCAATTATTACGTCATAGCAGAATAGACTTCATTTCCTTAAGGCTAGCTACATAATTTGGGGGCCCAGTGCCAAATTGAAATGGGAGGAGTTCTTTTGTTCAAAGAGCAGGAGAAAAAAGTATTGTTGAAGGTATACACTAAATATTAAGCTTTCTCTTTTCTTTTTTTTAAAGCTTTTTTCCTTTTTTTTCAGTCTCTCTTGTCCTAGTTTTTTTTTAATTTGCTATTTAATGTTGTTCTAAGTGAAGAAAGATTAAAATTTTAAATTGTTAGCGTGAATTTTACAGTTCATCTTTATATGGTATAATCCTAGTTTTAAATGCAAATATAAGAACATTTAACTCACACACAGTCACCAAAATCACACAAATTGTGTTTTGTAGCTCATACATCCATACGTATTGTGTTCTTACCAGAACAATGGAAATGCTGCACAAAATGAGCTCCACTGTTTTCACTTCGTATGTGCACATTCGACTAACATTCTTCACCTTTGTCTTACTATTAAGTAGGGAAGGTCTGAAGATAAAGGCGTGATGGATTGATGGGCCTATCTTCTTTTTTGTTATATACCAGCATTTTGGGACTCAGTGGCCAATTATTACTTTTAAGATTTTATTTATTTATTTATTTATTTATTTATTTATTTATTTATTTATTTATGAGAGCACACAGAGAGAGGCAGAGACACAGGCAGAGGGAGAAGCAGGGTCCCTGCGGGGAGCCCGATGGGGGACTCGATCCCTGGACCCCAGGATCACCCTGAGCAGAAGGTGAACGCCACCCAGGCGTCCCTAATTGGCTAATTAACATAGGGAAGTAACCTGTAACCAAGTGAGAAAGGATGTGATCAAGTTCCTTGGTGGTTTGTGTTCCTTAGAACTCCTTTGCCTGGGCAGCCTGGGTGCTCAGTGGTTTAGCGCTGCCTTCAGCCCAGGGTGTAATCGAGTCCCACGTCAGGCTCCCTGCATGGGGCCTGCTTCTTCCTCTGCCTATGCCTTTGCGTGTCTCTCTCTCTCTCTCTCTTTCTGTCTCTCTCATGAATAAATAAATAAAATCTTTAAAAAAAAAAAAAGAATTCCTTTGCCTTCTTTCTACATTTGAAGCACAAATTCTGGTTTCAAAGGAAAATGTGGCCTCTGGGGGCTGTGAGAGCCTCTGCCAAGCTGACACCTAAAATGAACCATCACAGTACCCAAGAGCATAAGGTAATAAGGTCAGGAAAATGGTCTGTGTTTGTGTCCATGGAGCCTTGAGACTTCTTTGAGTCAAGGTTAAATCCCACTGAATGGTGGAACCGGACCCAGGTATGGCAGGAATGTGTGTGTGTGTGTGCGCACGCGTGCGTGAGAGCGAGTGAGAATGAGTGTGTGTGTTTGTTAGAGAGCCAGAGATGGAGAGAGAATACGCGGGGGGTTGTGCTGGCAGAGGACACGTTACTCTTAGGGACAGTACGCTCTTGGTCTGCATTGTTTCCGCGCCGTCTTCTTCCGAGGGCTGCACAGCTCCTCAGATACAAAGCTCAGGAATCTTGAAAGACTTAGGGTCTTGGTTAAGACTTAGGGCCGTGGACTCTGGAGCCATGCTGTCTGGATTCGAATCCTGGACTTGCTGCTTACTAGCACCAGGACTACAGCAGTTCACTTACCTTCCTTTGTCTGTGTCCTCAAGTCTGCGATGGGGAAGGTAAGAACATCTTGCTCATGGGGCTGCTACGGGGAATAAACGAATTGAATCGTGTAAAGTGCTGGAACAGTGCTTGGCGCTTGATAATGGCTTGGTGTTAATGTTGTTTTTCACAGGGCAGGGACTCAAATGCTGAAAGTCTCATTTTGAAGGCTTGTTCTTATGTGTCATGAGGTTTGGAAGCAGGAGAGAAAGAGAACCGAAAACCATCACAGATTGTGTTTCGGTAGAAGAATACATCCGACAGATGGCATTAGAGAAAGAACACCTACCGAATCAAGGACACGCTCTCCCGAGTGCGGAGGTGGAGACCTCACTCAAGACTCATGAGTAAAGTCACATAAGAAATTTGGGCTCCTGGGTTCAGTAGGGCTGGGTGGCAGTGGCCCTGTGGGGTCAGGGAGGGTTTAGTGTGTGGAGAAGGGTATACTGCATTTGAGGGGTTTCCTTCCTAGACATAGAAGTGGCTGGCGGGCCCACCTTAGTTTCCCGTTGTTCTCTCTCGCTCACAGCTCTGCTTCCAGCCTGGTGCTGGTGTCTCTGAGGTTGGCACCTCTTGCCTTTTCCACACTGACTCTTATGTAAAAATGGATATCCGTCAGGCTGGGGCATTTT
Source organism: Canis aureus (assembly GCF_053574225.1). Taxonomy (NCBI): domain Eukaryota; kingdom Metazoa; phylum Chordata; class Mammalia; order Carnivora; family Canidae; genus Canis; species Canis aureus. Next base: position 55,750,715 of record NC_135615.1, read on the forward strand.
ATGAAGCATTTTATGAGGCATTCCCAGGCAGGTGGGGTTGGTGTTGGGCTGGGGTTTGGGCATGGAGGAACAAAGCCGGAGGCTGATGCGTGTGCCTGTGTATGTGTGCGTGCACACGCGTGCATCTGCATGCATATGTGCACAACATGAATTTGGGGTTTGGAATGCTTGGAAGAACAAGTGGATGAAGTGGTATTTATCAGCACAGAGAACATCCAGGGAGGGGAACCTCCTCCTAATGCCCAACCCTTATCGTCTTCCTCTTTTCCTCTCTCTGATGTTCGTGAACAAATCATCCACTGAAAGTTCAGGAAACATTGACTGAGGTCATGGACTCTTATTCCCAATCTTTATGACCTTTAAAATGGAGCGTAGGTCCCTGCTGGGTGCTTAGGCCGTTTGGAGAATGAGTTCAGTCATTATAATTATTTTACCAGACGGGAAGAACTCCCAGCCTCTCTCAGGGCCTGAAGACTATTGATGATCTAAGAATGTTTTCTCCCCCGTGGCAGGTTATCTGCGGTCAGGTTTGCTCTGTGCCCCCAGTTATCTGCTTCCTTACAGACGAGGCTGGGAATTTGTTAAGAGGGGCTCAGAAGTCCAGGGTGAGTGTGAGTGGAGGTGTATGGTTCTGTGCAGGGCATGGGGGTGACATTCCAGAGCTAGAGCAAGATGACCCTCAAATGCTCTCTTAATTTTACCTTTTCTTTTTTTCTTGTTAATGAAGAAGAGAAATTAATGGTACAAACTCCCTACATAAATTTGAGAGGATATTGGAGTAAAGATAGCTAGAGAAAGCGGGGCTCATTTCCGTTTTCACTTTGACCTTGGAAGTGAGGAAGAAAGAGGAGAGAGTGAGAGAGTGAGAGGGACCTCACATCCTCACACGCCTTCCCGAGGTGAGGTGGGCAGCTCCAGAGCTGCAGAGGGTGTGGGTGCCCTGCCTCCCTGGCTGAGCATCCCTGGGCAGGCTTTAGGGTGCCGCTTGGTCTGAGTGTCCTACTACTCTGGTCTGTGGGAGAGAGCACTGAGAAGGGGGAGAGCCGGGAACTCCTCTCCCGGCTGGGCTTCCCAGGTGACACTTGGCAGCCAGCATGGGTCATTTGCATCTCCACAGCCCAGGGCTGCTCACAAGATGTTCTCTGCAGATATTTAAGTTGCTGGATTCCAAAGCATCCCCAGGGCACTCCTGGCTCTCCTCTTCCATATGGTCACTGCAGCCAACTTCACGTTTCTTAATTAGAAAGAGGGCATTTTTGGAACTTTGATGCCTATGGGAGTTGTAGTAGTAACAATATCAGGGCCAGTTCTCCCCCCACTCACCCTCCCTCCCTCTCTGCCTGTCTCCTTCTGTTCATTCCTTTCCCCTCCTTTCAGGCTCTTTGAGATTTGTTAATTCCTGTAAGTACAACCGAGCTCAATGCCCTAGGCCAGGCTCTGCCCTCCTGCTTCTAGATGCAGCAGATGATATCCTGGAAGGACAAACTTTACATGTCATAAAGTAATGCAGTTTGTCAGTGATAGCCTGTGTATTAGTTTTTTTTTTATTTTTTATTTTTTTATTTTTTATTGCTACTGTAACGAATTACCACAGATTTAGTGGTTTAAAACAATATCCATTATCGACTCACAGTTCTATAGGTCACAAGTCTGGGTCCAGGATAACTCTGTAGGTCCTCTGCTTAGATTCTTACAGGTATCGGCAGGGCTCTGTCCCTTTTTTGGAAGTTGTGGGAATGGAACTGTTTCCAAGTTCATTCGAGTTGTTGGCCGAATTCAATTCCTTATGGTTGTTGGACTGAGGTCTGTTTTCTTGGTGGCTGTCAGCCAGGGACTGGTCTTTTGCACCCTAAGCTGCCCATTTTCCATTCTAGGATTTCTTTTTTTTTTTTTTTTTTAAGAAGCTGAAGGTCTTTTTTTTTTTTTTAAATTTTTTTATTTATTTATGATAGTCACAGAGAGAGAGAGAGAGGCAGAGACACAGGCAGAGGGAGAAGCAGGCTCCATGCACCGGGAGCCCGACGTGGGATTCGATCCCGGGTCTCCAGGATCGCGCCCTGGGCCAAAGGCAGGCGCTAAACCGCTGCGCCACCCAGGGATCCCCCATTCTAGGATTTCTATGTGGCCCCATCTCATGCTTAAAATCTCTCTGACTTTTCCTTTCTGCAGCATCTCAGTGACCTCCAGCCAGAATAAGTTCTCTGCTTTTAAGGGCTGATATGATTAGATTGGGCCAACCTGGATTAATTTAAGATACTCCCCCTATTTTTAGGTCACCGATTAATAACCCTAATCACACCTTTCAGTCCCTTTTGTGAATCGTGTAATATTCACATGTTCTAGGGATTTGGCATGGACATTTTGTGGGGTGGGCATTATTTGGCTTACCATACTCTCTAAATAACTCATTGATTATCTTGGCCACCCAAGGGTGAGAAACTGTTGCAACCATTGACAGGGGGTCTGTCTACCATTTCCACTAGATGCTGGGCAAGGCTCGATAGAGAAAGAGAAGGAAACGGAAGCCAGATGCAGGGGTAGACATAAGACACTTTCATCCTTCAAAGGGAAAGAGTCTTTTTATGAGGCTGAGAACTTCCAAACTGCACGGGTTCCTGGAGATCCGCATCTGCATCTTCCCTTAAGATGGGGCAATGGGGGCGGGGGGGATCCCTGGGTGGCTCAGCGGTTTAGCGCCTGCCTTTGGCCCAGGGCTGATCCTGGAGACCCGGGATCGAGTCCCGTGTCGGGCTCTCAGCATGGAGCCTGCTTATCCCTCCTCCTGTGTCTCTGCCTCTCTCTCTCTCTCTCTCTCTCCTCTCTATGTCTATCATAAATAAATAAATAAATCTTAAAAAAAAAAAAAGATGGGGCAATGGGGGCTCAGAGAAGCGACCTGACTTGACCAAGGTCAGCGGCCACACCACAGCTGAAGAGTTCTGAAAGCAGCTGTTTTTTGACATTTAATTTTATTTTTTTTAAAAAATATGTATTTATTCATGAGAGACCCAGAGAGAGAGGCAGAGACCCAGCAGAGGGAGACGCAGGCTCCATGCGGGGAGCCTGACGTGGGACTCGATCCCGAGACCCCTGGGGTCACGTCCTGAGCCGAAGGCAGACGCTCAACCATTGGGCCACTCAGGTGGCCCCGTTTTTCTTTTTTTTTAAAGATCTTTACTTGACCGAGAACCCAAGTGGGGGTGGGGGAGAAGGGGCGGCAGAGGGAGAGGGAGAGGGAGAAGCTGACTCCCTGCTGAGCGGCTCGGGGCCAGGACCCTGCCCCCGAGGCAGACACCGCCGGCCCCGCTGAACCACTCAGAGGCCCCACGGAAGCAGCTCGTACAGAGCTTGACGCGGGCTTCTCAGAACGTGGCCGTGTCTCTCGTACCTTCGGCCCTTCTGTCCTGACCCTGCAAAGGCAGGTGGCTCCAGCAGCCTGCACGGCCTGGGAGGTGTGAGCGACTGAAGCCTCTTGGCTCCCGCAAATCCCGTCACCAACCCTGCGGCCCAGGGCCTCTGGAACAGGCCTCTGGCCTCTCTGTGGCCTGAGGCGGTTGGCTGCGAGGGAGCAACACGGGCTCCATCTTGTTCTTCCAAGGCCTACGCTTGCCATTCGGGAGTCCCAGGCCACCTGGCAGCCGGATCCCTTGATCCCTCGGTGACACGGCCCCGCCTCGCCCTCCCCGGCTGAGCGGCCCGGGGCCTCCTCACGTGAAGCCCCCACTCGGCTCCTCTGCCTGCCTCTCTCTGACGAAGCCTGGGCAGCCGCAGGCGGCCAGCGGCTCTGCGGGTTGACGCGGAGACGGGGAGACGGGCTCCTAGTTCCCGGGCTTTGTTCTCTCATGGTCTCTGCTCGCCCGGAGCTCCTCTTTGTCAGAGTCTAGAAGCATCCAGCTCCCGGGCTGGTACCTAAGGCAGAGCAAAGTCCCCTAAGGCTAAGAATATGTCCCCCCCCCCTCCAGGCCTGGTGTTGGGGGGCAGGAACGGACTCCCCGAGTCTCTGGCTCTGGGAAAAGACAAGGCCATGAGAAACTACTGGATTAGTGGAGGGGGAGGGGTCTGTATATTTAGCACCCGGGGGCAGGGGTAGCTGCTGGAAGGTCCTAGAAGGTGGAAGCTTCTATTTTGAAGAAAGAGCTATTTGAAAGAAAGAGTTTGCGCCCCATTTGGCAGGGGGGCTCCCGGCGCAGGTGAGGCTCAGAGCCCGGCGGGCGGCGCAGCACGGAATCCCCGCGTGGGTCTCAGCAGCTGCAGAGCCGGGGGCCCTGGGGTGCGTCTGTGAACAGCCAGGCTCGGCCAAGGGCTGTCTGATCCCCGGACGCAGTGCCTGGGGCAAGGGAGGCGCTGGGCTGCCGTCGGGGCCACTTTAGCTCAGGGGGACGCAGCGCCAACGCTTGGCCTGCAGCTGTGCAGGTGTGTGGCAGCCCACGGGCGCCCCGGGTCTCCCGTGGGGGTCCTCGGCCTCCTGGTGTCATCTTGCCCTTGGGGAGACGCCGGGCTGTTCTTGGAGCTCATCCCAGGGTGCTCTGGGGGCCTGAGGAGTATTGCTTTAGAGGGTTCTCTGGGTGGAGCTGCTGTTACTGTTCCTTCCAGAAAGATCCTGAGGTCTCCTCCCGTCTGATAACTGGCGACGCAGATCTAAAGAGGTGGCCACCGCATGCCCGGTATCTGTCACCGACGGCTGGACGTGTGTCACGCGAGGGCTGCAATTCGGGCACTCTGTCCTAGGGGGGAGCACTGCTGGCTAGGTGGCCCACTGTCATTTCTCTCTATCCCTCCTTGTTGGGAGAACCGACCTCTTTGCGTTGAGGGATCAGCCTCTTTCTGTTGAAAATTGAAGATTTATTCTTCGGGAATACGCATGGCATATTGGATGCCATGGCATGGATCGGTGACTTTGGATCGAGACTGCCAAAGTGTCTGTCTCAGCTCCACCTCTTACTGTGACTTATTTAACTTCTCCTGTGCCTCAGTTTCCTTCTCTGTAAAATAAGTATAAATATACTACCTCCCCTAATAGATGGCCTTGAAGAGCACGTGAGTTAAGGCATGGCAAGTGCTTATGACGGCACTTGGCACATGTGAAATACTCAGTAGATGTTAGTGGTGACTGTTGTTGCGGTTGCCATTGTGTCCAGGCTCCCCTGAAACTCACGCATGGGCGTGTTACACATCACTGGCCAGTTGCACCTGAGAGGAATCCGCTGGGGCTTTCTGCACGGTGCACAGGAGGTTGTGGGCATATTGTCCGTTTTGGCTGCCACGGTCGGGCGACACCTGAAATTGCAGAGGCAGTTCCAGCCCTGAGACAGCCTGACTTTGGATGCTTTGTGATTTGAAATAATAACCATCTCATTGTTTAGGCCTTCTACCACCTACGGTCAAAACCACCCTAATGGGCGTACCTGTTAATGGCACAGAGGGTCTTGCTAGACTTGCAGTGGATTTAAGCCGCTTGTGGAATTAAATGTATTTGACAGTACTGTTAGGGTGGTTCCTTGCTTTAAATTATTTTTAAAAAGTCTTTGAACAATAATATCCCTCCATGGTAAAGACATCAAAAAGTATGAAAAACTTCCAATGAAGGATCTCCTTCCCACATTGATTTTTCATGTTCTGACTTCCCAGGCCCCAATGGCCAGATAACCACTCTTTTTTTGGTCTTTTATTTACCCTTGCAGAGATTTTTGAAAATAAATGTAAAATAAACGTAACTAACCATACAAATATATTATTTTCTCTCTTTTGTAATGTATCCTAGAGAGTTTTCCATATCCATATACGAAGAGCTTTTTAATTTCTTTTTATTGTTACAGAATACTTCATTGAATTTCCTTAACCAGCTTTCCGCTGACAAGTATCCCAGTTCTCTCCAATCTCTCACCGTTGCCTGCAATGCGGCAATAAATAAACTTTATGTGTGCCATTTTGTAGATATGCAAATATCTCCGTAAGGTATAAACTCCCCAGAGTGGAGTTGCTGAGTCTAAGAGCACATACATTTGGAATTTTGATAGCTATTGCTAAATTGCCCTCCATCTGGGTTGCACAAATTTATACTCCCATCAGTAAGGTATGACAGTGCCTATTTTCTATAGCTTGGCAACAGGACATAATGTCAAATTTTGGATTTTTGCCCATTTTATGGTGAAAAATGTTATCTTAGGGAAGCTTTAATTTGCATGTTTCTTGCTATGAGTGAAATCAAGTGTTTAAAAATATATTTGAGAACAATTTGCATATTTTTTGAATTGCCTTTTTATAATATTTGTCCATTTTTCTTAGTGAATTATTGGCCTTTTATTAATCTCTAAGGCTTTATACATAGTAGGAAGGTTTTTCTTTGTCTGGGACTAGTTGTAATGGTATTTTCCAGTTTGTTAGTTTTTTTTTTTTTTTTTTTTTTTTTTTTTAATGGTGGGGCTACTTTTGTCAGGGAGAGATTTAAAAATTTTTTTAGATAGTTGAATTTTTTGATATATTTTCCTGGTTTCTGGATTTTGGGTGACAGTGAAAAAGCCTTCCATGCTCTAAGATTATGAAATACTATTTCATGTATTCATTTACTACTTTCATTGATTTATTTTTTATATTTGAAGATTTGATCCATTTGGAACATATCATGGAACCCAAAGTAATATATGAGTCCAATGTTAATATATCCCAGGTAGCTACCTGGTTTTCCCATTATTATTCAGTAGTTTATTTAGATTTGATGTTTGTGTTCTTTTCCTGGACTTTCTTTTTTATTTGATTTATTCATCTATTTATGAGCCAGTACATGTTGCTTTAATTTGGAGCTTTGGTGAATGTTTTTATCTCTGATAATCCCCCTTCTTTGGTCTTTTTCTCAAAGCTTCCCTTGCAAATCTTGTTTTCTTATTTTCTAATATGAACTTTAGAATTCCTTTGTCTAGCTGAAACAAAGCTATTTACAGGTTTATTAAGAATTTGCTAAACTTAAAAGTCAAATTAGGAAGATCAGCATAATCTTGATAAAAGAGAGGATAATGACATTGGGCTATCTTTATCCAAAAGTATGGTTACGCTTTCCCATTTGTTTATGAGTTCTGCTGTGTTCTTCTGTAATGCTCTAAAGATGCTTTTTAGCATACATCCTGTACATTTATTTTTGAATTTATTCCTAAGACATTCATCTTTTTTAATTGTTGTAGCTATTACCCATGTAAATGGAATCTTTCCTTCTATTATGATCTTCTAGCTTCTAACTATTGACTATTTATATTAGTTTCCCAGCTCACAATATTACTGGCTTTTCTTATTTTCTTTGGTAATCTTTTCAAAAATTGATTTCCTTGGGTTTTCTAAATTGTGCATAGGGTTAGTTTTGTCTCTGCCTCTCAGTTTTTAGGGCTTAAATTTGTTTTTGCCTTTTATCGCTAGAGTGCTAGTAAAAATTGACAAAAACAAAAGGAGAACAAGACAAATCCACAAACATAGTGGGCAATTTTAGCACATCTTTCTCAGAAATTGATGGAACAAGTACACAAAAAATTCAGTAACAGGAATGATTGACAATCTTGACCTAATTGACATGTATAGAAGCTGGCATCCAGCAAATACAGAATGCACATTATTTTTAAGTGCACATAAAACATGTATCAAAATTGATTATATGCTGAGCAGTAAATCAAGTCTCAGTGAACCACAAAGAATAAAAGTAATATTAATTATGTTTCCTGACCACATTGAAACTTAACTAGAAACCAATAACAAAAAGATAACTAGAAGATCCCTAAATAATTGGAGGTTAAGCAGTATACATCTAATTGACTGATGGGTTAAAGAACAAGTTAGCAGTGAATAAGAAAATATGTTTACTGGACTGATAATTAAAATATTACATATTGAAGTGTGTGATGCAGTTAAGTATGGTTAGGGAAAAAATGATTTTTTTTCTTGAAAGAGAGAGTGAGAGAGAGTGTGGGGTAGGTGAGCAAAGGGAGACAGAGAATCTGGAGCAAGTTCTACACCTGATACACAGCCCATCACGGGGTTCAATCTCATGACTTTCAGACCACGACCTGAGCTGAAATCAAAAGTCAGTCGCTTACCCAGCTGAGCCACACAGGCACCTCACGTTTAGGGAAAAATTTTTTGCATTAAGTGTATATATTTGGAAAAAAGAAAGACTGAAAAATCAATCATCTCAGTTCATCTTAATAAGTAGGAACGTAATAGCAAATTAAGCCCCAAGAATACAGAAGGAAGAATATATAAAAGTTAAAAGCAGAAATGAATGATGTAGGCAAAAACACATATGAAAGGGGATTGATAAAGCTTGATAAAAAAAAGACTGATAAAATTGATGAACCCTTGGTAAGGCCAGTCACAAAAAAAGAAGGCATAGTGTAGTAATACCAGAAATGAAAAAGAGGATAAAACTACATATATTACAGACATTCAAAAGATAAGAGGATCTCATGAACAACCTTGTGCTATTAAATTTGACAACTTAGTTGAATTTGATTGCTAGAAAAAAAACTTCCAAAAGTGACACAGAAAAAGTAAAATATCTGAATAGTCCTATAACTCTAAAAGAAATTGAACCCACAAAGAAAGCTCCAAGTCCAAAGAGCTTCAACAGAAAATTTCTAAATTACCTTAAAAGAAAAAAAAAATTAACCCTTCTCTTATATAAACGTTTCCAGAGAATAGAAAGAAAACTTTTCGACTCATTTTAAGGTATGAGAACTTGACAATTTCTCTACAAAAATAAAAATTACAAAGTAATCTCTCTTGTGAATAGAAATGCAAAAATCCTAAACAAAATATCGGCAAAGTAAATTCAGTGATATATAAGAAGAAATAATAAAGGCACCTGGGTGGCTCAGTCAGTTAAGCATCTCCCTTTGGCTCAGGTCATGATCCTAGAGGTCTGGGATCAAGCCTCACATTGGACTTCCTGCTCAGAGGGGAGCCTTCTTCTTCCTCTCCTCCTGCTCATGCTCCCTCTCCCAGTCTCTTTCTCTCATATAAAATAATTAAAATCTTAAAAAATAAACATAAAAGGATAATATATCATGATTGTACTTTATTAATATGGTACTGATTTTACATTAATAAATGTAATTCATGTCATTAACATAATAGAAAGCAATTATACAGTTATCTGGTAGGCATAAAAATGGATATAATTCAATATCCATTTATACTTATAATAATAGCAACTTTTGAGAAAACTAAGAATGGAAGGAAATATTTTAACCAGACAAAATGTATGTATAAAAACCTATTGCAAACATTAGAGTCCAGGAATTGGGAATGAGGTAAGTATACTTGCTATGACTATAGCAAATTCTAGGTAGTGCAATAAGGCAACACAATTTTTAAAAAAGATTTTATTTATTTATTTGAGAGGGAGAGAGAGAGAGAGCACAAGCAGAGAGAGAGAGGGAGGAAAGGGGAGAAGCAGACTTCTCTCTGAGCAGGGAGCCCCATGTGGGGCTCAATCCAGGACCCTGAGATCATGACCTGAGCTGAAGGCAGTTGCTTAACCTATTGAGCCACCCGGGCACCCCAAGGTAATACAATATTCAAACAAGGGTAAATGATTGGAGCTATCATCACAGATGACATAATTGTGTATATAGAAAACACAAAAGAATCTACATATAAGAAATTAAGAAATGAATTAAGAAATTAAGAAATGAATTTAGCAAGATTTGGTAAATATGTAAAACTATTTTGATTCCAAGAAAAAAAATTAGAAAACTAAAACACTATGTCATTTATAATAACATCAAAATGTATTAAAGACCTAGTAATCTAATAAAAAATGTATAAGACTTCACCAATGAAAAACACAAAACAAAACAAAACAAAAAGAAAAACACAAAACCTTGTTGATGGAGATTAATGAAAACTTCAGTAAGTGGAGGGATAGCCTATGTTTATGGACTAAATAACTCAACTTAATAAAGATGTCAATTTTCTGCATATTCATCTATAAATTTAGTGTAGTCTCATTGAGTATTCCAGCAGCTGTTCAGGTAGAAATGACAAACTTGATTCTAAAATTTAGATGGAATTATAAAGGGCCAAGAATAACCAATACATTTTTGAAGAAGAAGAAAGTTGGAAGATTTACTTTAATAGATGACAAGTCTTATTTTAAAGTGTCAGTAATTTAGGTAATCTAAATTACTGGGGCAATCTACCCCCCCCACCCCAGCTTTAAAAAAGCAAATGGAATAGAATATACTTTAGAAATAGACCTACATGTATATGGACATCTGATTTATGACAAAGGTGAGACTTTGGAACAATAGGAAAAAAAGATGGTGTTTTGAATAAACAGTGCAGGGTCAATAAGACATCCGTTAAAAATTTTTTAACCCCTGCTTCACAAAACAAAGAAGTTGCAGATGGATTGTAGATTGAATGTGAAAAGTAAAACAATAATCTTTCCAAAGATTACATTTGAGAGTGTTCCCACAATCTTGGGAAGACAAAAATAAACAGAACACAGAAACATTAATCAGAAAATAAAGATTCATAAATTGGACCACACTAACATTTGGATCTCCCTGCCCCCTCTGCCCACTGGCAGGATCAGGCTTTAATGAATTTGTGCACAAGGCACAGGTTTCCACGCCATCACCATTTCACAAATGCATTTTTCTTCTTTTACTCCTTGATCCTTTAAGACAGGAATGAAAATGTTTGAACTCTCCTGCTCAACAATATCAGGATCTTCTGTTCTTCAGAAGATACCATTAAGAGTTACAAAGGCAAGTCACAGAGTAGGAGATGATATTTGCAGTTGTGTATAGCAAAGGGGTCATTTGCAGGCTATAAAAAGATATATCCGTAGGAAAAAGACCATCTAATAAAAAAACGGGCAGCAGGAACTTTGCAAATGAGAATATTCAATCTCTGTTAAATATATGAAGAGCTGCTCAGTTATTTTAGTGGTCAGGGATGTTTAAATTAAAAACCACAATGCAATACTTCCACATTTGCTGGAACGACTAATACTAGAAAGACTGACAATACCAAATGTTAAGGGTATAGAGCCCCTGGAATTCTCATATACTCCTTGCGGGAGTGCAAATTGATACAGCCACTTTGGGAAAGCTAGGCAGTATTCAATAAAGTTAAATTTACATATACTCTGGGACCTAGCAGGTCATTCCTAGATAGATACCCAACAAATGCATACACATATGTGCTGCGAGACGGGCAAGAGAATGCTCATAGCTGCATCATTTGTAATAGCCCAAAGCTGGGAACACTCTAAGTGGCTTTCAGTAGTAGCAGAGGTACTTGTCTGTAGCATGACATATTCATTCAGGTGAATACGTAGGTAGAAGAGGAGTCAACAACGACTGTGTTCCTCAATATGGATGGATTTCACAAACATGGATGCTGTGCGATTGCATTTATATAAAGTTCAAGAACATGCAAATCTAAATTATGATGTTAGAATGAACATTTGCCTCCCATAGGTGAGGTGCCCGGCTATGAAACTGAATAAAAGCATGGGGTTTAGAAATGAGAATAGTGCTCACTTTTGGGGAAGAAAGAAGGTAGTGACTACGGGGGGGGGGGGGGGAGGGGGTTTCTGGGTTTTTGATAATGTTCTCTTTCTTTCTTTTTTAAAGATTTTATTTATTTATTATTTTTATTTTTATTTATTTAATTAATTAATTAGACTCAGAGAGAGAGAGAGAGAGGAAACATGGGGAGAAGCAGAGGGACAGGGAGAAAGAAGCAGGCTCTCTGCTGAGCAGGGAGCCCAATGCGGGGCTCAATCCCAGGACCCTGAGATCATGACCCGAGCCCAAGGCAGCTGCCCAACTGACTGAGCCTCCCAGGTGTCCCATGTTCTATTTCTTTTTTTTTAAAAAAAGATTTTATTTTTTTTATTTATTCATGAGAGACAGAGAGAGAGAGAGAGAGAGAGAGAGGCAGAGACACAGGCAGAGGGAGAAGCAGGCTCCATGCAGGGAGCCTGACATGGGACTTGATCCCAGGTCTCCAGGATCATGCCCTGGGCTGCAAGCAGCGCTAAACCGCTGTGCCACCAGGACTGCCCCATGTTCTATTTCTTGACTAAATTATGGTAACTGGGATGTTATTCCTTTGGAATAATTTATTGGGTTTATTGACTGTGTAGCTTTCCTCCCTGTAGGTCAACAAGCACACATTTGTGAAGCAACTTGTGTATCTCCGTAAGGTTGTGTTGAGCGCTGTGTCCTTTCTTCCTCTCACCCCCTTGTCAGCATCACACGGAGGGAGAGAGTCCATTCTTCCTAACTGGCTCAAGGGACAGCACAGCACAGGAGTGCAGCCAGACACTGCAAGTCCCATCTGAGTGTGAAAAGTGGGGGCCCCTCCAGGCTTAGGCCAGAGGTTCAATCACTTTGATTGGCAGCGTCCACTTTAGTACTTCCCAGTCATGACAGTTCTCTGTGTACATTTAAATTTCCAAAGAATTGTACTGATGACGGTCCAGAGGCTCCTGCTCCAGAGCTTGAGTGTTCAGGTATCGGACTCTGCCATCTGGGAGCAGCAGTTGGTGGGGGGCCAGGGGAAGAGCTCAATGGGACCTCGGTGTGCTTACGTGGGTGCGGGGCAGGTCCAAGCCGGAACTTGTGAAGACTCATGCTCTGGCTTCACATGAACTGTATCACTGATCTTCTCAGCTACGAAGCTCTGAGAACGGTAATACCCATGGTAATACTTGAGGAAGGCTTGTTTGCATAATTAAATTGTCGATGACATCAGCGTGTGTGACAGTCTTGTCTCTATCTGCATGGAAGTTTCAGTTATAAAGTTAAAGGAATAAAAACATTCTGATTTGCAGAGATGGTGAAATTGCAAGCAAATTTTTCTTTTAATGTTGTTACAGTGCTTTCGTTTATGCAATTAATCGTAGCAATAAAAACAAATCAGAGCACTTTTCCCCCAAAGAACAAAAGAATTATTTTCATTGAGTTTATATTTGGACAAATGAAAAAAAAAAAAAACCTAAATCAGCACTTTAGACAAATTACATAAAGATATTTCTTAACTGATCTGAAAATTTAACCAGGGAATTTGGTCCAGTTTGAATGTGACATTTGATTATTTTCATGTGGCAGAAACAGAAGAATAACTTTCCATTTATAAATATGAAACTGAATTTAGATGAAGTTTTAGAACTCGTCATTTTGACAGGTATAGTTATAAGACACGGACATTTACTGCTGAAAATATTTCTTTAAATTTACTTAACATATGACCTCCCGCTATGGGGAGAAACTTTTTGTTGTTATAACAAAAGGTGGCTTCTGACTTGATGGATGAAACATTTAAATCACAGTCTGGTCTAAATACGACCACTCAACATACCAGGATGCACTTGGTTTGCTTCTTTGTGATGGAATATACTGACATCCAAGGATGTTGACACCCTTATTTATTTCCTATAGACTAATATTTATTAGCTTTACTATGGGCAAGGCACTGTATACCATATATATATATATATATATATATATATATATATATATGCCAGCTAAGGCAGTTGCCAGCTAAGCAAATAATTCCTTGGGGTTAGGGGCTCATTTTCTTGCAATAGCAATGATCTAGGCCAGGGTAGTTTTGCAGGATAGTCCCCAAAAAGCCGTTTGAGTCACTATGTAGCGGAGATATGCTTTGCTGCAAATACTAGCTTGGTTCCTGGTTACTGGGAGGAGCAAGCCCTTAGAAGAGGCAAGTGGGGACCAAAGAAGCCAGAGAAGAAAAGAAAATGTGAAAGGGAAGAGGGATAAAGGAGAAGATGGGGGAGGAAGAGGAGAAAGGAGAAGTAGGAGGAGAAAGCCTGTGAGGAGGTGAAGAATGGAAGAGCGTCCAATCTTTTCTACCGCAGGACTGGGCTCCCAGACTTTTCCTTGCCAACCTCTCCTCTACTTCTGTGCCCCTTCCATTTCCTGATGCCCCCGCCCCAGAGTCCTGAGTGCTCCCAGGTTGCTCTGAGCTCCCCAAGGAGGCACCGTACCCAACATTGCTTTATGCCCCAGAATTAACTTTCCTTTCATTCCTGAAAGATCTTGAATTCACCATTAATTGTACTGAGGTGCTCAGAGGAAAACCATCTGGTCAAACTATCTCTAAGATGTATGAATGATTAATCTTGTATCTGTAAGAGTTGTTTGAATTGTTGAAATACAGCAGAGGCATCTGCAGAACCACGAGCACCATAAAAAAAGCAAAGGGTTGGGGCGATCTTCATGGTTTAGTTGGTGGAGCATCCGGCTCTTGATTTGCGCTCAGATCATAATCTCAGGGTCATGAGAATGAGCCCCACGTTGACCTCTGCACGGGGCATGGAGCCTACTTGGGGCTCGCTCTCTCCCTCTCCTCTACAATTTCTCCTGCTGTCTCTTAAAAAAAAAAAAAAAAAAAAAGGAGGGACATTCTGAGCTTCTGGAATTAGGGGTTGAGATCTTCAGTCAGGGTAAAACCTTATAGGCAGGCCAGTCTTCCTGTGACACTGTGACACTACTTGGAATCTGCTGTGGTCAGCTCCTACAGGCTGGCCCCACTCTTTGGCTTATCATTTTCTCATTTCTGGACCACAGACTCTCCAAAAGCTTTACAGCAGAAGTGGACATGTGTTACTTTCTTTCTTTTTTTTTTTTTGTAAGTTGGCTCTTGGTTCATTGGTAATGACCTGCGTATATGCTGTATGTCATTGGCCCCAAATTGAAGATGAGGACATTGAGACATTTAGAGACCAAAACCATATCCTTTTTAATACAAGGAGTACTTGAATGTGACTTTTGTAGTACAGGCCTGCCCTGGCTAGCATGGCAGCCACTTGCTGCCACATGTGGTGATTGAGTGCTTGGGGGGAGTGGGGGGCCATTGCAATCAAGGAACTGAATTTTAAATTTTATAAACTCAATTTAAATGTAAAAATGGATATGCAATTTAGTTTTATTGGAAAACTTTTATTTAGAACAATGTGGATATATGAATCTACTCTGTAAGTTTTTAAAAAATTTTTATTTAATTTTTATTTATTTATTTATTTTTTAGAAAAATTTTATTTATTTATTCATGAGAGACACAGAGAGAAAGAGAGAATGAGAGAGAGAATGAGAGAGACAGGCAGAGGGAGAAGCAGGCTCCATGCAGGGAGCCCGACGTGGGACTTGATCCCGGGTCTCCAGGATCACGCCCTGGGTTGAAGGCAGGGCTAAACCGCTGAGCCACTGGGCTGCCCTGTAAGTTTTTTTTTTTAATTTAAATTCAATTAACGTATAATGTATTATTGGTTTCAGAGGTAGAGGTCAGGGATCCATCAGTCTTATATCACACCCAGTGCTCATTACATCACGTGCCCTCCTTCATGCCCATCACCCAGACACCCCATCCTCACACCTACGTCCCCTCCAGCAACCCTCAATTTGTTTCCTATGATTAAGAGTCTTTTATGGTTTGTCTCCCTCTCTGATTTCGTCTTGTGTTATTCTTTCCTCCCTTTCCCTATGATCCTCTGTTTTGTTTCTTGAATCCCACAATGAGTGAGATCATATACTTGCCTTTATCAGACTTAATTTGCTCAGCATAATACCTTCCAGTTCCATCCATGTCATTGCAAATATCGATTTCATATTTTTTATAAGTCTTTTTTTTAAATTTATTTATGATAGTCACACACAGAGAGAGAGAGAGAGAGAGGCAGAGACATAGGCAGAGGGAGAAGCAGGCTCCATGCAGGGAGCCCGACGTGGGATTCGATCCCGGGTCTCCAGGATCGCGCCCTGGACCAAAGGCAGGCACTAAACCGCTGCGCCACCCAGGGATCCCCGATTTCATATTTTTTGATAGTTGAGTAGTATTCCACTAAGAGTCATCTTTTTCTTTTTTAAAAGATTTTATTAAAAAAATAAAAGATTTTATTATTTATTTGACAGAGAGAGAGAGAGAGAGCGTGCACACACAAGTAGGGGGAGTGGCAGGCAGAGGGACAGGGAGCCTGATGTGGGACTCATTCCCGGACTTTGGCATCATGACCTGAACTGAAGGCAGATGCTCAACAAACAGAGACCCAGACACCCCAAGAGTTTTCTTAATTAACCTTTTCCCCACCAATACCCATCTCAGAATCTGCTTCCCAGTCACCCAACCTGCTATAGTAATATTTATTTCTAAATAGTATATAATAAACACTGGGGAGCCTCTGTGACCTGCAACACCTGGGGCCATTAACACCCACCTTTTCATGTCAGCCAGTCAGCAACCTCATGAGTGTACGCTATGTGAATGGGTCAACTCCGGGGTGTCAGTAGTTGTGAAGGAAAAAATGGTCAGGGCATAGCTGGACCAGAGGAGCTCTAAGGTCTTTCTCTGAGTTTCTATAAATATATTTATCTCCATAAAGGAGGGGATCTTGTCTGTAGTGCTCAGGGACTGGACCTGAGACTAAAAAATGATGGAAGTTATTCTCCATGTATCTATGGCCACAGGAGGGAGGGAAAGGTGTTTGGCAAGTATTGAAAACTGAGCACTCGGGGTGCCTGGGTGGTTCAGGGGTTGAGCATCTGCCTTTAGCTCAGGGCATGATCCTAGAGTCCGGGGATCGAGTCCTACATCAGGCTCCCCACAGGGAGCCTGCTTCTGGCTCTGCCTGGTCTCTGCCTCTCTCTCTGTGTCTCTCATGAATAAATAAATATTAAAAAAAAAAAAACAAAAACCCTGAGCACTCATGGAACAGCTCAGTGCTCTGTCATCAGTCAGAAGTAGGTTGGAGCAGCAGCTTCACTTGGGGTCACTGATGGACATTGGGGAAGAGAAATCCTCCTAATGGGCAGAGTTTTGAATAGTACATCTCGTTGTCCATTTGTATGGAAGGAGAGCGGCCCAAGGACAGAATGTACGCTGCTTCATGGGTAGCACACGGTTGTTAGGCCCCTGTTCAGATCCAAAAGGAGCAACGCTGGAGGACGGGAGGGCAGGGGGTATGGAGAAGAATTCTATGCATTGGTCTTCTTCGAGTGAATAGACTGTGAGAATATTCGTGTTTCGTGAGGCTGCTTATCAAAGACTCCTGGTTACAGAGGGGGCTTAATAATCACACGAACGGGAGCACTTTCCTTCACAAAGGCTGATCTGCTGACTGCCACTTCTTACTGTGCGGCTTGTTGGTACAACCCTGGGACTCCACTATGGTGCTCAGAGAGGGTCAGCTAGGCACATGTGGGAAGGTCGATGGCTTCGGATTTTTGTTCTCTCGTATGGAAGGCAGTGATTGGTCTTCAGTGGACTAAATTCTTAAGTTTAGATTTATTTTTTCTACCCGCAATGTACGTACTACAACTGAGGAGGAGTAAAGTTCACATGGCCTTGTGATTAGTTGCAGAAATGAAGACTGTAACGTTTACCCAAACTTTATATATATGTGTGTGGTATGTGCGTGTATTTAAATTATTTTTTCCTACCTCTCCTTATCTCCCTGTCCTTTACAAAGGATATTAGTCCAAAAGTTGTACAAATCATTAGGGATTGTGATAGAGCTAGAAGAAAAATGGACAGCATGTAGAAAATCTTGAATTGTTAGTGGATGCACCAACTCATGAGACTTTGCTTTTATGAAAAGAGTGGATGTGAAGATGATTGCATATGGTAGGTAGGAACATTTTCATATGCGCTTGGGAGTTGTAGGTATGGAGGGGGGTATATACAAAGATGGTAAAGCTGGAGGGATGAGCTGTGGTGCACACTTATTGTTTCGGTGTTAACTGCTTGGCATCTGAACTTCTCCTGAAGCTTGAGGAGTCTGCCTTTGTGTGAGTCTTGGTGGGATGCGGGGTTCCAACGTCTATGCAGGAGGCCAGATAGTTGTTCGCTCTGACTTCTAAAATCCGGGGTACTGATATATGCCTAAGCTTAGCCAATCAGATGCTCTCCGATGGGATTCTGAACCTGGAGTGAGTGGTTCAAGTGGTTCAAAAATTTATTTTGCTGGTGGAGGAAGAGTTCAGAGTTCAGTGGTCGTTGGTATGCAGGACCCAGCAAGAGAGGCAGCTCCATAGGAACTAGGCTGTTTCTGTAGCGTGACCTTGACTCTCTTCTTGTTTTTTGGCCTCTCTTTGTTCCTGCCTGTTTTCTGAGCCTCTTTCTACAGCTCTTCCATCAATAGATGGTTGCTCAACATCCTTCCAGTGCATTTCTATTTTGTGTTAAGTTAGCATGTCGATCATCTTTGTTGTTTCTGTTGCAACCAAGAACTTCTCTTTTTCTCTGGTTGTATTGAGGGTTTTATTGTCGCCCCTTATGTTCCAAAATGTCACACGGATGTGATTTAACAGAAGACTTTTAAAAATGGCTAGTTCCGAACATTAAATGAGGCCTTTCAACCTAAACGCTTGTACCCTTTTTTAGTTTTGGGAAATGGTCTTCTGGTTATTTTACTGGTTATCTCCATTCTTGTATCACCTCTCTTCTCTCTTTCTGGAATCCTTTTTTTTTTTTTTAATATTTTATTTATTTATTCATGAGAGACACAGACTGAGAGAAAGAGGCAGAGACCCAGGCAGAGGGAGAAGCAGACTCCATGCAGGGAGCCCGATGTGGGACTTGATCCCAGGACTCCAGGATCACACCCTGGGCCGAAGGCAGGCACTAAACCGCTGAGCCACCCAGGGATCCCCATCTTTCTGGGAATTCTATTAGTTGGATTGCTACTATGTACCTTCTCTCTCTCCTTCTCTCTCTTTTGCCTCTTTGCCTTAATGTTTAACTTTCTTGGACATTTTCAAGAATTTAATCTTTCCGTGCTTGCTACCTTAAAAGAATTTTAATGGTCATATCGATATTTTCTGAGAATTTTTCTCTGATGGTCTCTTTTCTCTGTTTAAATTTGATGGATTCAGCATATTTTTTTCTGTCTCTGGAAATATTAGAGTTTTCTACACTTCAGTTCTCTTCTATTCTTTATTTTTCCTCCAAGGTCCTTTTATCTTTTATTTGTCTTAGTCTTTGTATTTCCCAACTTAGGCTTCTCTCAACAGTCTGGTGATGATGGCTGTTTAAGAATGAGACAGTAGCAAGGCTGCCCAGGAGCCCTGTGTTGGTTGGTGAGTCTTGTGGCCACTTGTCAGTGGGAAGGCAGCCATTTGTTCCTCTAAAGGGTCTCTAAATGTCAGAAGGAGAGGGTTTACTGTGGCACACAGTAATCCCACACTTGATACCCTAGTTCTTCCCAGAAAGCTCATTCACATTTCTTGTACAGACAAAATTTCAACTCTAATTTTAGGCACTTTTTTCCTCTGGTGCTTTTATGTAGGTGCCTGGCGACCATATGTTTTGTAAACAGAGATGGTGGAGGGACATGTTAGGGTGTTATTCTGTATACAAACTTTCATTTAGTTTTTATCCTCCTTTCTCTCTCTCTCTCTTTTTTTTTTAAAAGATTTATTTATTTATTTATTTATTTATTTTTATGATAGACACAGAGAGAAAGAGGCAGAGACACAGGAGGAGGGAGAAGCAGGCTCCATGCCGGGAGCCTGACGTGGGACTCGATCCTGGGACTCCAGGATCGCGCCCTGGGCCAAAGGCAGGCGCCAAACAGCTGAGCCACCCAGGGATCCCCAGTTTTTATCCTCCTTTCTCATGCCTGCCCTCCATTCTATCTCCTTTGCAACCTCTGTGCTAGCCTACTTGACACTCTTCCATGCTTTACGTGTCACGGAAATATTTTGAAATCCTAAATCTTCTGATTTAAGCTTCTCTGTCTCTTAGCTTCTTCGTTGAGAGGGGAGATAAGCCTATCAGTTGAGTCTGTCCTTTGAGCTAGAAGCCCTGGGTCCTTTAGGTTTTAAGTGTGTCTTTAATGTGCCTCAAAATTTAGGGCCAGCTGTGCCATGGGGCAGTGTGTCAGTGGAGGGCCTCATGGTGTATAGTGCACTTTCTCATTGGATCCTCACATGTCTGGGATCACTGGAGGGCTTGAGGGAATGGAACTGGGGAAGTCATCTGGAAGGCTTCACTGGGTAAGGAGCCCTTGATCAGAATGACAAGACACCTCTACTACTGGTCAGAAAGCTATTGGAGAAAGAGTCTGGGCTAGGATAAGTCTCAGATTAGAGCTCGGAATTGGAAACAGGTGAGCAGCATTATAGGCACAGCTGTGTCTGCTCAGATGCTACTAAGTTGGCAGTAGGGGGGATGAGAGATGCGCTGAGTGGGAAGCCAGTGGTGGAGCTTAAAGAGCCTATAAGGTGATATGAGCCATCAGTTCTGTAAGAAATTTGAGCAGAAGTCCTGCTGATGAGGGTAAGTTGGAAGCCAGAAAATAACACCGTCAGCAGTGTCACCGGCACACACAGGGGACAGTGATAGGCCCCCTCTCACGTTTCTGGGCTAATGGAAGCGACGGTAGCACGGATGAATGAAAGCCACGGCTTGCCATTAGTTTCAGCTTCCTTCCCCAAAGGCTTTCACTGGAACTTGCAAAATGTGCATTTCTTGTCTGTCCTTCCCCTCCTGGGCTGCTGGGGGGGACCCGTAGGTCTGGGGGGCAAGCCCTGGAGACGCAGCGGGAGCGGGGCAGACCAGGCGGTTGTGCGCGGGGGCGCTCCCCGTCGGACTTCTAGGTGGGCAGGGATGGGCGCTGGCATTGGGGCCATCGTTCACGGGGTCCCCAGGGCAGCGGTGGCCGTGCCTCCCCCACCGCTCTTCCCCAGCCCAGGTGACTCACAGCAGCGGCCTCAGGCCCTTGGGAGGCGCCATCCGTGTGCCCCCCCGGGGGCCTCTCAAAGGCAACCGTGGGCAGAGCTTTGCCCTGCTGTTCTGGAATTCTCTCTGTTCCATGAGGTTTGCGCTGTTGCTCTTAACTCTTTTGAGAACATTTTCTGGAACAGGTGCCCCCCCCACCCCCCACACTTGCTAAGCATATTGTAAAAGCCTCATGTGCAGGTGGTTTGTAGCTTTACCAGGTTCTGTCTCTTTTTCTCTCCTTTTCTCTGTTTCCCTCTGTCTCTCCACCTATACTTGGTGGCTGTTCCAGAGCTTTGAACAGTTCTCTGCCTTTAGGGGAGCAGCCTGGGCCACGTTCATTTGTACCCATAGCCAGGGCATGATGCTTACTCCCCACAAAGACCACAGGAAGGTCCCAAAGCCTCCTGGGCCTCTAAACAAAAATACCCTGTAACTGTTTGTCTCTGACTGGAGGGAGCCCTCTCTACCCAGAGGCACCGCTTCCTTCAGGGCAAGCCCCGAAGCAGACAAATAATCATTCATTTATGAAAATGAAACATTCATGAGGGACTCTCCTGTGCGGCCAGCCGAGTTTAGGCAGGTTCTGATCTGACTTTAATTTAATTAAGCTGTATTTATTTAATCAGCCCGGAGATCTGTATCCTCAGGCAGGAATGTGCTGCCTGCCTCTCCGCTGTGTTTTGGTCTGTGGGAGGAGGGGGGCTGTGGCCTACCCAGCGTTTTGGATCTGGGGCCGCAGAGGCAGGCTGGCCGGTGGTCTAGGTTCAGGCGAGGGGCGGTGGGGGACGCGGCATTCAGCAGCTCTGCGTGTGTGTGTGCGCGTGTGAGCGCGTGTGCAAATGCACATGGGCGTGCAGGGCCCCTATTGCTCGGCGTTCCGGGGTCTGGCTCTGCAGCAGGAGTGTCTGAGAAACCAGGCCAGCCCGCAGTCTGTGTTCTCAGCCACGCCGGGAGGAAAGCTCTGGAAAAGAAGACCACACTGTGGGTTAAGGACCATGTCGCTCCGAGTGTCCTCCACAAATTTCTTCTGGGTGTGGGAAAGCGTGCTGATGCCCAGGCCCCCCACCCAGACTTGCTGGATCGCCCCAAAGTCTGAGAGCAAATGTGTTGTCAGGTGTTACTGTCCTCAGGAGTATCTGCATTTTAAGGACGGAAGCGGGGTGGGCAGAGGGCAATGGCCTAACCCACTTGGAAGGAATCATTGCAGCAGGCTTCAGGCACGGGCGGGGCGGAAATTTGGGAACAGAAGTGTTTCTTGAGCCTCTGAAATCACTCCATTGGAGGACCGCGTCTGTCTGCTACAGGTAAGGGGAGATCGAGGGGCCAACTGTCATGCTGGGCCTGCCCCGCAAGGCGGGGGTGCACGTCTGCGCTGATGGGGACAGTCCCAGTCTGCGTCCAAGGGCCTGAACAAGGAGCGCTGGTGTCCAGGGGCGGGAGAAGATCGATGTCTCAGCTCAGGCAGAGAGCGAATTTGGCCTCCCTCCATCCTTTTTGTTCTTTTCAGACCCTCAATGGGCAATCCGTCTCTCTCTCTCTCTTATCTATCTATCCATCTATCATCTACCTTTCTCTAAATATATCTCCTTTTGGTTCTGTGTCTCTGTAGAACTGTGACCGTGTCCCCCACCTAACTCCTCCTGGGTTCGAGATGGGCACTAGCGGTGGAAGGAGTCACATAGGGATTCTTCACTGACCAAGAAGGTGTGGGCTTTTCCTTCTTTTTTGCCTTTTTTTGCTGAATGATAGACAGGAGTAGCAGAGGGCGAGCTGGAGTGTCGTGAATGAGGAGAATAAGGGAGAGGATGGGAGGAGGGCCGCCTTCGAGGGTAGCTGGGGGCACCTTTGACAGACAGGCAGAAATGCTGCATGTGTTTTCGTCACGTATGCTTCGCTGGTTGCAAATTTCCTTTCACGTTGTTTCAAACTAGAGCCGAGAAAGAGAATTTGGCGTCAGCTTTCCCTAAGCTCAGGGTCCTCTCCTTTCCTCCCGTTCATTTTCCTTATCTGCTTTCTCTGGGTGAAGACGCCTGCCTTGCCGTCGGCCCAGGGTTGTCATGAGGATGAGAGGAAAGCTGTGGTGTGAAGTGTTGAGCTCTGGGAGAGGGGGTCCAGCGTCCCACACTCAGAAAAACTCAGTATCGTTATGGAGACTGTGAGGCTAGCAGTCCAGTTGGTTTTATCAATTTCCAGGCCTTGATGAAAGATCTGTTATGATTTTGAGAAGTCTTTCTTTTCCCAACATACTAATTAACTGCACGTTTTTGTTTTTTTTTTTCTCTTGGCAAAGCAGGTGCTTGGATATTTTTAGGAGATTCCCCTTTGTCAAAGATCCCTGTGGCTTGGTGTGGAGTCGTATGCATTATTTCCAGGGGAACATCTAGACTATTTATTGGGTGAAAACCTTGCTCTTTGCTCTCCTCTAGAAGGTAGATGTGGATAAAATTGTATATAATCACATTTTCTGAATTTCTTTTCATGCCAATCTGGACATATCCCATTTAAAAAATCGGGGCTGGTTCTCAGACTTTGTTTCTTTGTGTGTGCCATATGCTTTTCCTAGATCACTTTTAGAACTTTGCTTAGCACAGGGCATTGGAGCCATTTTTCAGGGTTACTCTTTCCATTGCTGGGGGATGAGGAGTCAAGGGATGGGTGTGGACAGACAGCTCCCCTAACTCCTGTTACATGGGGTCTCAGTCATTTCTGTTCATTCGTATCGCCCACCTTTCCACTCATCCTTCCATTGAACATCTCTGTATACCGACCTTGGCGGTGGTAAGAGGCACCGTGAGTACACAGATGAGAATGACAGTGCATGCCCTTGAGGACCTTAAAGTCTAATAGGGGAGATAAGACATGTGGTGTCGCAGAGCAGTGTGCTAGATGTTGTGAGGAAGGAATGCATGGAAAGGGTGGGAGCCCAGAGGATGACCTCAAACTCAGGACTGAAGGTTGAGGGAGGTCTTTCTAGAAGGGATTGCCCCTGAACTAAACCTCAAATGATAAAAGGAGTAAAGGAGGGCTTTCCAAGTAGCAGGACCAGCAAGTACCAAGGTATATACTGGGGTGGAGAAGTGGGCATGGTACCAGAACTACATCTGTTTTAATATTGCTAGAGCATCGATGGGAATGGAGAGCACCTGCTGAGGCTAGAAAGGTCATCATCAGGCTGGAGGCCATGATCATGAGTTTGAATCAAGGAGGAATCCAGAAAAAACAATTTAAAGCAGAGTGATGAGATTTGCAATTTCTGAAAGCTCCTTCCAGCTTGGGGTGGAGGATGAATTGAAGGAGGCAAGACTGGCTGAAGAAAATGAGATCAGTTGCTAGCTGTTGAAGGGATGGTAGTGAGGCCCTGCAAGGAGGTAGTGGCCGTGGGAGACTGAAGTGGACAATTAAGGACATTACTGAGGAGTAGAGTCAACAGGATCTGGTGCCAACTGGAGGGAAGGGAGGAGGAGGAGTTTTCAGTGTCAGGATGAAAGGGATGCCATTAATTCTTGCATGAGGCACAGGCAGGAGGACAGCTTTGTGGGAGGGAGCCTTGAGTGCAGGTTCCAACAATCTGAGGAGAGAGCCTCTGTCTAGGTCTTGGGTGAAAGTTCCGGGCAGGCGATGGAGATTTGACAGCGACAGGTGTAGGTGTGGGGCTGGGCTGGACCCCTGGGGATGCCCACATTTACTGAGGAGCCACGGAAGAGGAATGACAAAGGAGCCATGGAGGGCTATCCAGAGAAGAAGGAGGAAAACTGGAGTCCTGGCAGCCCAGGCAGTGACATCTCAAGGTGTCACATGCTGCTGAGGGGACAAGTCAAATGGGCATGGAAAGGTGCCCACTGGGTTTAATGGCAATGTGACGGACTGTCTTGTAGAGAGCATTTTTGGTAGGGGGTGGAGGCAGGACCAGAAAGGACTGAAGAGGGAAAGGCCTGTGAGGAAGCTGATGGAGAGATTGTAGCTTATTGTTTAAAATCTTGGCTGTGAGAAAGAAACGAGCGTCAGTGAGGATGTAGAGGAAAAGGAAACCATGTGCACTCTTGGTTGGAATGTGAATTGGTGCAGCCATTATGGAAAACAGTGTGGAGGTTCCTCAAAAATTAGAAATACTGTATGATCCAATAATCTTACTCCTGGGTACTTGCCCAGGGAAAGTGAAGGCACTCACTCAAAAAGATCCATGTACTTTTATGTTTGTTGTAGCATTATTTATAACAGCCAAGATTTGGAAGCAACCCTGGTGTCCATCAGGAGATGAATGGATAAGAAAAATGTAGTATATATATGCAACGGAATATTACACAGCCTTGAAAAATGAGATTGTGACATTTGAGACGACATGGATGGACCTAGAGGGTATTATTTATACTAAGTGAAGTAAGTCAGACTGAGAGAGACCAATACTATATGGTTCTGCTCATAAGTGGAATCTAAAAAAAAAATTGAATAAATAAAAAGTAGAGTCGCAACTGTAAATAGAGAACAAAATGATGACGGCCACAGGGGAGAGTGGTTGTGGGCAGATTGGGCAAAGCAAAAGGGGAGCGAGAGAGAGATAAGGTCCTCCAGGTCTAGGACGAGTATGTCACAAGGATAAAAAGCAGAGCATAAGGAATAGAGTCCATGATATTGTGACGGCTATGTAATGGGACAGGTGGCAGCTATACTCGCGGAGGACACAGCATCATGGGCGAATTTGTCAGTTCACTAAGTTGTACGCTTGAAACTAGGGTAACTTTATATATCAACTCTACTCGGGTGAAAAAACAAGATAGGCTAATTGCTGTAAGAAGACTAAGTCCTGGAGGTGTAACATGATACACAGCCCGGTGCCCGTGGTTGACGACACTGTACTATAGACTACTTGGAAGTTGCGGAGGGACGCCTGGGTGGCTCAGCGGTTGAGCGTCTGCCTGTGGCTCAGGTCGTGATCCTGGGATCCGGGATTGAGTCCCACATCGGGCTCCCTGCATGGAGCTTGCTTCTCCCTCTGCCTGTGTCTCTGTCTCTCTCTCTGTGGGTCTCTCGAGAATAAATAAATCAATCTTTAAAAAAAATTCTTTCTAAAAAAAAAAAAAGAATGTTTAAAAAAAAAAAAGTTGTGGAGAGAGTAGATCTGACATGTTCTTACTGCAAAACACCAGTTGGTCATTATGTGAGGCGTCGGGGGTGTTAACTCACCTTACCGTTGTTAATGATTTTGTGACACATACGTGGCCCAAGTCATTACCGTGAACTCCTTAAGCTTACACGATAGTCTATGTCAACTGCATGTGAACATGGCTAGAAAAAAATTTGGCTGTGATGGAGAGAGAGGGGGGTGATAATTAGGGAGAAGATGGAAAGGGTGGGTGAGTCCAGGGGCTCGAAGTGAGATAATTCATTAAATTAATTCATTCCTCTATTTATTAGGAGTCTCTCATGGAACAGATGCTATGCTAGGCATCGTGCAGGTACCAAGAAACGTGAAGTATCCTTTCCAGTGTGTTCGGCGTATTTGGTGAAGCCTCGGGAACGCAGAGCCAAGGGAGCTATTCCCCCCTTTGCTAAGAAATAAATGAAGCCGGTGGTAGAAGGCGCACTTTGGAGTTCTCTGGTGGACCTGGGGTCAGACCCTGGCTGTTTCCCTCGGGCTGTGTGACCTGGAGCTACTTGTTTAATCTTTCTAAGCCTCGGTTTCCTCATCCGTAAAATCGAAATAATATCAGCTGTGCAGATTCCTCGAGGGGATCGGAGGCGAGGTCTGTGGTTGGCCGTGGTCCAGTGTTGTCTGCAGCCCCCGCACCGTGGCCTCAGCTCCCGGTTAGTGCGGTGCCCGGGCCTTGGCGGGGCAGCGGCCAGGGCTGGATGAACGGCAGCCCGCGGTATGCAAGGATCCTGGCGCATGCTGGCAGGGGAGTGGCCCTTTCTGGGCTGCTCTGGGGCCGGTTGCAGATCTCTCCCTGGATCTGGGAGGATGAGATCCTGAGTGGACAAGCGAAAGGCCCCCGCCTCTGGCTGCAGCGGGTCGTGGGGCGCACGTCGAGGCGAAGGGGCCTGGCCAGGGGCAGGTGGGCAGGAGGAGGAGCCGCTGCCTACAGGTGGCCTCGCTTGGGGCCGGGCTCTCCCTTTACCTGGCCAACGGCGCCCGGGGCTGTGCCTCTGCTGGGGACCCGCGTGTCCCTGCCCGGTCGCCCCCCTTGGCCTCAGCTCAGGCTTGCCCGGCAGCTGCGAAGGAAGAGCCAGAAGCTGAGGCAGTTGCTGCTTCGTGAATTCCTGCCTGGACAAGCGTAAAGCACCGCCACGCACACTCTCTCTTTGGAAAACTAGGATCTCCTTGCTATTAAAAAAAAGAAAAAGTCATGGAACAGCACAAACAAACAAAAATCACTCAGACATAATTGCTAGAAATATTTTGGTGTGGTTTCGGCTTCCTGCCCCGCGCCCCCTCTTACTGGGCGCTGTGTCTAGTTTCCTCTCGTCCTTGGCCTTAGAGGACAGCAGAGCCTCCTCCTGGGGGGAAGCTCTGTGACCCGCTGAGCCGGGAGAGAGGCCACCGCACGTCCTGGACAAGCTGGAGGCTCGTAGTGGCTACTTACACCTCGCAGAACGCTCCAGAGCCCCGGAGAGCGCTCCCCAGAGCTTCCCCGTCAGGATGCGGATAACGAGTGTGGGCGGCCCGGGCAGAGTGGGGGATCCCCAAGGGCAGCCTCATCTTTCCCTGGCTCCCGGGGGGCCAGGAGTCATGGGGAGGGCGGGCTTCCCCGGCTGCGAGCGACAGGAGGTGGCGAGCACACGCACCGTGTGCCTGGGGACCCCGTGAGCTGCCCACCGTGTGCCTGGGGACCCCCCGTAAGCACGCCTACTGTGTGCCTGGGGACTCCTGTGAGCACGCCTACCATGTGCCTGGGGACCCCGTGAGCATGCCCACTGTGTGCCTGGGGACCACCCCCCGTGAGCATGCCCACCGTGTGCCCAGGGACTCCCGTGAGCACGCCCACCATGTGCCTGGGGACCCCTTGAGCACACCTGTGTGTCTGGGTACCCCCCCGCCGTGAGCACGCCCACCATGTGCCTGGGGACCCCATGAGCTCGCCCACCGTGTGTCTGGGGACCCCAAGAGCATGCCCACCGTGTGCCTGGGGACCCCCCATGAGCACACACCATGTGCCTGGGGACCCCGTGAGCTCTGACTCTGGTTCTGTAACCTCCCCAGGATTGGCTTCCAGCAAGTCCCCTCCTCTGTCCCTGAGTGTCCCTGTCTGGAACCCTGGGCTGGGGCTGCCTGCCGCTTCCTGCATCAGAAAAATGTCTGCAACACGATACACGAGAAAATAGGAGATTGGGAGCCAGTAGAGCTCGGTTTGGGACGTAGCCCTGCGGGATCTTGTGGGCAAGTCACTTGCCCTGTTTGAGCCTCGGTTTACCCTGCGTAACATGAGGAGACGGTAGGGACAAGGACAGTGATGCTCGCAGGACGTGTGCCAGGTGCTGGGTTGTCACACTGAGTCTTCGACCATCTCGGGAGGGAGGCGTTATTCTCCCCGTTTTAAGGGTGAAGCGTTTGAGGCTCAGAGCGTGACTTGCCCAAGGCCCCACAGCTGGGGACAGGCTCTGCTTCACAGGAGGAGCCATAGGGCTGTGTGGGAGTGTGTTTTCAGCTGTGCAGCCATGACACACACGCATGTGCACACATATAATCTCACCTGATTTATCACGTTGAGCTGTGGTGAGCTTTTCTTTTATTTTTTTTAAAAGCCCTGAATTCTGGGTTATCACTATTTGATTTTATTCAGCAGACGTCATTGGACGTGCTGTGGAATGTCAGGAACTCTGTTGGGCACTGTGGTGGGGAGGGCCGCACAGCCCTATCCCGTGGGGGTCACAGGCCTGCGGGGGGCTCATAGGCCTGCGGGGGGCTCACAGGCCTGCAGAGGGGTCACAGGCCTGCGGGGGGGTGGTCACAGGCCTGCAGGGGGGTCACAGGCCTGCAGGGGGGGCCACAGGCCTGTGGGGGGCTCACAGGCCTGCAGGGGGTCATAGGCCTGCGGGGGGGCTCACAGGCCTGCAGGAGGGTCACAGGCCTGCAGGAGGGGTCACAGGCCTGCAGGAGGGTCACAGGCCTGCAGGGGGTCATAGGCCTGCAGAGGGGCCATGGCAGGTGTGAAACCACATCCAAGCAGGCCAAGGCCTGGGGGTGCTGAGCGCCCAGGTTTGCTCAACAGCGGTTGCCAACACTGGGCTCGGGCCAACCCCAGAAATCCTGAACCCCCAGGGAAGGCATGGGGCCCAGGCATTTATTTTTTGGAGGAACTCTGTCGGGGTGGGTGGGCGCCCGGAGAACTGCGGAGCTCCTGAGGAGGTGGCCTCCCGACTGGCGGCCGAGGCAGGTGCCCGGGGCCCTGTGCTGCCAGGGTGGGCAGGCTGAGGCCTCCGGGGGGTGGGGGGGGGGCTCGGGCACCGCCGAGGCGGGCTTCCTGGGGGGCCCGGGCACCCCGTTCCTCTCCTCTGCCGGGGGACAGCAGAGGCCTCGGGAGGGTCTGGGCGCCGCTGGGCCCGGCTGGGCTCCCTCCCCGTGCTGGGCGGTGGCGCACCCTCCGCCTCGCCTCGTGCAGAGGCACCAGGACCGAGGCGCCCCGGCTGGCGCGGGGCCGACAGGTGCAGTCACGGCCAGGCCGGCCTCGCGGGCGTGCTGCTCCCAGTGTCACCAAGGGGACGCACCAGGCCCAGGCCCTGAGCCGGGCTTGCCAGCCGTGTGGATGCGGCCTCTGCTCCAGGGCCGCTTGCTGGTGTTGACCCAGGCTCCGAAGGCCCTGGAAGCTGCTGGCCATAGGTCCCGCCTCCACACACGCCTGAGTCGAGGGGTAGAGTCCAGAAGGATCCCTGGGCTGGTTCCTGGCTCCCGTGCGTCACGGTGCACCTGTTCAACCTGGGGCATCGAGGTGGGAGTTGTCAGAGCTTCTCGGGGGGTGACGGAAGCGGAGGGCGAGGTTCCTGGAGGCAGAGCTGCCACCCGGCCAGGGCCCTGTGCGTCGGGGCTGGAGGGCCCGCGCTGTCCCCAGCCGGGCCGACCCCTGGCAAGCTCCGCTGGGGGCCCGCCACCACTCAGGCCTTGCCCCGTTCCTCCGGTTGAGCACCTTGTGAATAAATGAGATGAGCTGCCTCCAGGAAGCATCTGCTTTGCTCATTTATATCGTGCGTGACTTCATCAGTATGTGGCTTTTACTACGTGTCTGTTAAGGAAATGTCTATTCTTTACACGTCCTCGTCCTTCTAGTTAGTGCATAACTGGAGCCAAACAGAAAAAACAAAAAAACCAAAATCCAGTCCTTCCCGTACTGTCGCTTTCCCCCTGGATCTGACATCTTCCTATCCGGCTTCTGCCTTCGATGACTCAGGCTTTGCCTTTGGCAACACGTCCAGGACACTGCCACTCCCAATTTGTCTCAATGCCACAGCAGTGCCACCACCTGCCTCATTGTGGCCACGGGGGAGTTTTTCTCATCATAAAATGTCAGGACTAGGAGGGAACTTACATGCTATCTAGCCTGGGGATTTTGAAAAATTCTCATTTCCTTAGTGAAACTCTTTAAAACAGAATCTTATGTGGAATTCTAAAGGTAGAGGAGCTTGGGTTGAAGCATGGCTGCGGGGCTAGAGGCGTACCCGCTAGGCCCCCCTCTCGTGCTGGCCCTCCCTACTTCTCATCCCCCCGAGTTAAGAGGCAAAGTGATGAGCAAAGTGAGTCCCAGACAATGCAATCTCATAGTCGGTGAACAGTCTACTGAACCTAGATCCTAGAGTGCCAGGACAAGTTGCTTACAAAAAAATAAGATTGCTTTTGTTTTTGTTGTTTTCATTTGTTAAAATTCTGATATTTTTGGCTTGGGTGAATAAAAGGAACTTTTTCTTTACTAATGGGCTTTGTCTTTTAGTTTGCCAGATATTTGTCAAGCATGTGATCCTATTAAGTGCTTAAAAATTCATGATTTGAGTGCAAACAAAACTGGTCTCTGGTGCTAGTCAAAATCAGAGTGCCTATAGTTAGGATCAAATGCCATTGCCAGTAGTGGGCGTCCCAAGTAATCGTGGCTTAAACAAGCTGGAAGTGTGTTTCTTTCTCACTGTAAGGTCTGGGGGGTAGACAGTTCAGGGCTAGTATGGTGGCTCTGTTCCGGAGAGTTCTCTGTGATATTTAGGGCATGGCTTTAGGCTTCTTGTACCAAGATGGTAGCTAGAGCTCTAGCCATATCTATCAGACATCAGATGGAGGAAAGGACAAGAAAAAAAGGAGGCAAAGGGCGCATCCCCATTTTAATGGAATTTCCCAAACATGGCCAAAAGGAAACCTCCGTTTACATGCCCTGGCTTGGTTGAACTCATCATAGATTGTTCCTAAGTATCACCCCGGGCAGCCATGTGCCCAGCTAAAAATCAAGGATTGTACTATGATAGAAGAAGATGGGGACAGTGAATGTTGCGGGACATTGTGCCTCAGAGTGGACTTCTCGTGTTTATTTTCCCCTCTTCTTTGATTTTCATAAGCAGATTTCGAGGGAGCCTGAGCATAAGGTATGGAGTGTGTAGAGAGGGTGGGGGTGGGGAGAGTAGGATAGACTCCAGACAGGGTGGGCCTGGTGGGTAATGGCTGATGGAGGCAGATGTGGGCCAAATGAAGTATGAGAGGTTCAGTGACCTGGAAGTCTATGTCAAGTGTTCACCAAATTTTACGCTCATGAGGGTTCACCTGTTTCATCCCCTAAGGCAAGGCTGTTTAGTCACATCGTTTATTAATCGGACAATAATAACATTGCTTAGTACAACAGAACATTATCTGGCCCTAGATCCTCTTTTTGGAGGTAGAGGAGTTTATGGAAAAAAAAAACCTAAACTAAAAACCAAGCAAAACAGAAAAAAATTTATGGGAACATTTAATACTGAGTAGTCAAGGCATGCCAAAGACCAAAAATACATTGCACAGAAGCATGACAAAGCCCATGTGGGAAAAACAAGCTAATGTGAGATGGGGGCGTATGAAACATCATGATTTCATTTTGGAACTAATGTGGGCAGCTGTGGACAGTCGGGCTGCTTTAAGTACTGAATAGCAATTATTGAATTATATTATCAATAATGATGGGATTTCTTTAAAATTTAAGACCAGGTCATAAAGCGCCTGGGTCTTATCTCTGTGTACCGTGTACGAGGTGTGGGCGATTTCCTAGCTGCCGGAGTGCATCCCTGCCTCTGAGGTAGGAAGGCATTTAATAGACTGAATCAGT
Source organism: Canis aureus (assembly GCF_053574225.1). Classification (NCBI taxonomy): domain Eukaryota; kingdom Metazoa; phylum Chordata; class Mammalia; order Carnivora; family Canidae; genus Canis; species Canis aureus. Next base: position 55,782,715 of record NC_135615.1, read on the forward strand.
GCAGCTTTCTTTTGGGAAATTTCAATTTCATCGCAAGCAATTTACATAGAGCGTCGCAGCTTGAATTCATAGCTCATATCTCGGTTGCTTTGGAGATAGCTTCTCTGTTGGAAAGGCAATTACTATCTGCAGGAGAAGCCTGTCTACCATTAGTCTCCAGTTTTAAACGTTGACAGGTGGAGATGCAAGTGGGGGCGGGGGTGATTAATAAAAGGCTTTGTCTTTCCAGTCCACAGAAGGAAAGGGATTTAAGTGTTACAATTTCCCGGTCTCTAGAGAGAGTTTTTTTCCAGAACATTTCAAGCTTTTGACCAAAGTGAGAACATGAGTCCTTTTTGTAATCAGTGAGTTTTGTCTCATTAAGAATATAGGGATGAACGTGAAATGACCAAAAGTCGGTCCCTTGAAGTTTTACCAAGCCATGGAAAGAAAATCGAGTGATGCTGTAAAACCAATCTTGAGCCGCTGGATATGGAGAGCTTTGAAATCTAGATAGTGGTTTTTGCTATAATCTTTGTTCTTAAGGACAATGGAATTGCACTCTGGTTGTTGATGCTGAGTGTTCTGCAGCACACAGCAGTCTCTGTGACGGTGTTTGTGAGATAGCTTTTCCCCTCAACAGCTAATGTGTTAAATTGTTAATGTGTTAAAATGTGTAAAATTGTTGTGTCCACGTTTTAGATCGTGGTTCAGCCAAACAAATGTGTATTCCATGAATGACTTATTCTGTGTGAGGCTCTGACATAGCCCAGAGGCTTGTGCATTCAAATCAGAGACCTGCGCTGAGACCTGCCGGCATTTCCATCTAATTGACTTAGGCATGGGGACCCCGACTCCTTCTCCTTTAATCATCACCTTATACTCAAGGCTAAAAGGCTATAATTATTTGAAGTAGCTGAAATTTGAGTGACCCAGATAATTATCTCAGCAAGATGGGCTTAAAGTTTATTGACACAAATGCCAGTTTCATTAAAGGTTTGGTACAAAAGGCAGGTCCATGAGACAGCTGGTTGGCCGAGGTGAACTGACAGTGAACGGCACCAAAGACATAGGAATCACCAGGGACTTTGAAGTAATTACCATCATTTCCATAATACAGTTAGCAGAGGATTATGGGAGGCCAGAGAAACCTTCATAGTTGCTTTGAGTTGGAGGGCGTCTTCCCTCATCATTTCTCAATGTGGAATCCAGAGCGTCATGGCTCAAACTCCACCCGGGCTTCTACTTAGTCTAAAAACTGGTTGATGAGTCAAAGCAAATGAAAACTGTGTTCGTCCCTAGACTGTGGGTAGCCAAAGCTAATACTATGATAATAGTAAATTTTGCGTAGGTATAGATTTTGAAATCTTACCTTACGCATCTATTTCTTTTGTATGTTTAGTGGATAAAGATAAGCACAAAGCCCACCTAAAAAAATAGCACAATACCTACCTTCTGTAAAGTTTAAAACATTTTTTTAACATTCACCATCTGAATTTAAACACACACAATCAAGTCCTCAATACTGTATTGTAGGGTTTATTATTTATTCATAAAGAGTGAAAATTCTACATGTGATTAATCATAGATCACTTTGGGTATTAAACACATTTTTATACCAGTAGGCAAATGTTATTACCTACTCTTTGTTGACATGTAGTAGACGTGTTATGTTTCCCCATCTAGATTATAAGCTACTAAAGCAGGTGCCTCTAGTAACAATATTAGCACAGACTTAGTGGCTTAAAAACACATATTTATTATTTCACAGTTTCTGTGGGTTAGGAAACCAGGCATGACTTTATTGGGGGCTCTGCTTTAAGATTTCTCGTGAGACTGTAATTAATACGTCGTCAGAGCTGAGGTCTCATCCGAAAGCTTGAAGGGGGAAGAATCTACGTCTAAGCTCAAAAGTCTTCTGTGTTTTTCTCTCCTCTAGCACCAAGTACTATGCTTTGTAGATGCCATAGGTACTTGTTAAGAAAAAATGGAGATTTTGACTTCCATACATGGAAAAATATATGGATGGGTAACTAAGAGTGAGTGAAGTCACTATCCTGTGTTCGACTTCCTCTTTGAGGGAATGGATGGGGATGGTGGCAATAATCGTCCAGCCTTTGTGGACTGTAACTCAGTTTGTGAATGTGACTCTGAACCGATCACATTTCGGAGTGGAAAAGTATAAATAACAATGATAATAGCTCCTATTCCTTGAGCACTTAACCTGTGCCTGGTACTGTGGTTAGCAGGTGAGAAAGCAGAGGCCTGGAGCAGGTAAGTAGCTTGCCCTGGGATTGTGAAGTCGGGAGACCTTATTCTATTGATGCCAAAGCACGTGTTCCCATCCACTCTGCTTTCCTGCCTCTGATAATTATTTAAAACTGCCCAGTTACCTTATACTGATAGGTGGCACTTTGGATAGGACACAGAGCACTTTAGCTCTGTGGGGAGTGAGGTGTGCTGCTGCTTTAATTTCGAGGTTCCTTTGTTCAAGGGAAGGGTTAAGAAGGGATAAAAACCCTCACAGCAAGGCACTGTTAAAATTGCTTTCCTTTTTATAAAGGCCACTTTTAATAGCAAACAAGTAATAAATCAATGTCTCACCTCTAGCATAGTTTAGCAGCTAGGGTCGGGGAGAGGAGGCAATGATCAGTCATAGTCAGCAGTAGTGTCTGGAGACCAGCAGTGAGGCTGGTGTTCCGGGGTGTCTGTGTGCAGGGGGATCAGCAGAGCATGAGGTGATAGAACAGAGCATGAAGCCAGTTGTACACATGCGATCTATGTTCCTTGTCAGCTGTCCCCCTGGCCTCTAGCCAGGGCAGGATTTTCTCCCTCAAGTCAGGTTATTGTGCCCTTGTGGTTTGGGGCCCTCAAGGTCCCAAACCATTAACGTAATAATCACATTGCTCTGGGCAGATTTCTGCCCAGTGTCCTTTGTGTTATGCTGCAAAGACAAATCAGAAACACATTTATCAGTCAGAACAAGTCAGCCACCAGTCATTTTGACTGGTAAAAATAACTTAGCAGTTGATATTTCTGTATATTATACTCAGGCATGCACAGACATAGGCCCTTAAACACAAACACCGAGGAAGTGAGAGTACTATCTGGTATTTTACCCAGGGAAGGAACAAGGCTATGGTTTTCTCCAAAAAATTTCAGACCTACCATTTATTGTATATGCTCACTATGGTGACTCTTCCTTCATTACTTGTTACACTTAAAAGCTAGAATATTTGATGGTTTCTTGCAGCTTCTTAAATTGTGCCAGAATGTGTCACTAATGGATCAAAAATGTTATACTCCGTCTGATATTTCCCGCTCCTCCTTCCCTCTTGACAGACACCGCCATCCTACACTTCCCCACCTGGGTACCATTACCATTAGGTCAAGGTGCAGAAGTACAGAGATCTACTTATCCCTCTTCTGGGAGCCACTGTCTCTGGAAACTCTACAACTGGGTGGGCAATGCTATTTGACTGGAACAAAGTACTGAAGAAAGAGTGTGTACAAGAGAAGAAATGATTGTTTACATACTCAGGCAGACCAAAGAGTCTGAAGTGAGTATGCAGGACGGTGATTTGTAGGAGGAAATCTCAGAATGCAGAAAAGTGACAGCTGAAAAAGAAGGGAAACAGGAAATAACCAGCTTTGCAGTGGTTTGCAAATTCTGTAGTACAATCGAATAATTTAAGCAGTTTCAAAATTCTAATCTCTAGGCCACAGCTCAGAGCACTCACATCAGTGTATCTGAGGGTGACACTCAAGCAAAAGTATTCTTTAAAACTGCCCAGTTACCTTATACTGATGACCTCCAAGGAGAGGAGGCCTGCCATTTCCAGGTATAAGCATCTTGTCATTTATCTCTCAGTGCATAGTAACATTATCACAAACTTAGTGGCTGAAATAACAGACATTTGTTATCTTACAGTGTCTGTGGGTCAGGAAAGCAGGCATGCCTTAATTGGGCGCTCCACTCTAAGATCTCTCATGAGGCTGTAGTCAATGTGGCCAGCAAGGCTGAAGTTTCATCTGAGAGGTTGAATGGGGAAGGATTCCCTTCCAAGCTCACATGGTTGCTGTCAGGATTTAAGTTCCCTGTGGCTTAGGACCCAGTGGTGATTAGTAGAACTAGAAATTAAAACAAGAAACTCAGTCTAAATTATTTCTCTTTGATATTTGATTTATTACAGAATATTTAAAAATCATGACATGAGTGCATAGACTAGTTTATAATGATCACCCTGTATACCACCCAGCTTTTTTTTTTTTTAATTTTATTTATTTATTCATGAGAAACACAGAGAGGGGAGAGAGAGAGGCAGAGACACAGGCAGAGGGAGAAGCAGGCTCCATGCAGGGAGCCCAACGTGGGACTCGATCCCGGGTCTCCAGGATCATGCCCTGGGCTGAAGGCGGCGCTAAACCGCTGAGCCACCCGGGCTGCCCTACCACCCAGCTTTGTAAACAGTTTGCCATATTATAAGAATGTTGTCACTTCACTCTATTTATTTTAATAAAAAAGCAGTTACATGGAAGGAAAGGGTGATCTTGTCATGGTGGGTAACAGGGCAAATTTGTTTGTTTTTACCTCTTTTATTTCTATGGTTATGATGGGAGGCAAAGATTCCATTCACAGCATGATTCATGGCATGATGCACATTAATACCTGTAGCTAGTGAGGCCAAGCCTGGGAGACTGACAAGAGGGGTAAAGGGTGATCGTTTTTCCAAACAGCCTCAAAAAGGTGAGCAAGGTGCTTACCAGTCGGTATGTAGCAGGAGGACAGATGCTCTTGCATTCAGACCACCATCTGTGAAGACATACTGAACGTAAACCTGAGGGTATGCCTGGCCAACAGTTACCAAAAGCTGCTACCTATGGCAAGGGGTGAGCAGAATTGACAATTCCAACTTGCCTGGGATTTCTGGTGCAGATCTCTACTTCCATCTCCTGACTTTGGCCTAAATGATCACCCGGGTGTTGAATTCCACACGGGCAGCTGAGGTCAAACCACAAGGATCATGAGAGTGCTTGCAGAGTTTAGGGATCTGCATGGCCCTTGTTAGGGTTTCAAACAGATTTGGGAAAGGGTTCTGAGTAAATCATAGGGTTTTCAGGTTCCAGCCTCAGGCCAGGAACAACAGACGGTAGGAACACATGAGGTTTCAGGAAGGCCAGCCTCAGGAAGGCCCAACAGGCTTTGGTAGATACGTCCTCTTACTGCTTAAGTATTTGGCTCTTATTTATTTTGGATATGCTCATCGCACAGTTATCTGCATTTCTTTCGCATTCAGCTAAAAAAAATCTCACTTATGTCCAAAATACTTATAAGAATATTTAAACCTGCTTCACCAATCCAGGAAATGGTGCCTGGTAAAAACTAAAAATAAACCAGAAAGGCTCAAGCAAGGTTTCAATAGCAGAATCCAAGGAGTTCGAGGGATTTCTAAACTTGGCCAAAGGCTTTCCTGATTTTCTATTTCAAGTTCATCCACGTGTGGATTTTCAAAATCTGAGGATCATTTCTTCCTTTTCCTGATGTTGAAAATAGAAGAACTCTGGCTTCACTTTGGAGCAGATTGCGATTTACATTTTGGTCCTTCTGTGATGTGGTGGCGAATGTATAATGAGGCAGTAAAGGGCCTGGCCATCAGAGTTAGCCTGGGTTCCAATCCCAGCTGTCACTGAGTGTGAGACACTAGGCAGGTGACTTACCCGCTCTCAGCATGTCATCTTTCTGCAAAGTCAAGATTGATATGGGGATTAAATGGGATAATGTGTGAATTTAACATGGGTCCTAGGACACAGTAAGTGTCCAGTAAATAGTGGCTCTTACTCTACTCCTATTGTAGTAAATGTAACCATCTTTTGACTTTCGGTCATGGTTCTGGAAATGAAGCATTGTTATTCTAGATTTGTGTAGGGACGGGGGCATAAATATGCATACCTTTTATGTCAGAGACAGCTAACTATTCACTCACTAACTTGCTTCCTTATGTTTCTGGGCATTTGTCTAAGACCACGTTCCCCGGGCTCCCTTGCAGGTAGGTGATGCCATGTGACTAAGTTCTAGCCAACTGAATGTGCACAGAAGTCATATGTCCCATTTCAAGGCCTGGCCCATAGAAGTCTCCTGTAAACACTCCTCCATGCACTTTATCTTGGGATGGAGCTGGTTACGATGACCTTAGAAACCATGTAATGAGGGTCGCACAGTCAATGTTGGTCTGAGACTTTGAATGACAGCAGGTGAATGGAGATAAGCCAACCTCCAAAGAGAAATGTCTATCTTGGTCTGAGGTAAATAAACCTCTGTGGTGTTTGAAGCATTTCTTTCTTTCTTTCTTTCTTTCTTTCTTTCTTTCTTTCTTTCTTTCTTTCTTTCTTTCTTTCTTTCTTTCTTTCTTTCTTTCTTTCTTTCTTTCTGATTTTATTTATGAGAGAGAGAGAGAGAGAGAGAGAGGCAGAGACACAGGCAGAGGGAGAAGCAGGCTCCATGCAGGGAGCCTGATGTGGGACTCAATCCCGGGTCTCCAGGATCACACTCCGGGCTAAAGGCAGGTGCTAAACCGCTGAGCCACCCAGGTGTCCCACATTTTGTATTTTCTTATTCGTTAGAGCAGCTAGTTCTAAACGCCCAGCACTGTCTTGATCACTGCCTTCCTTAACTAATACTCCTTTGCTGCTTCCTGTTTCCTATGTGAGATCCCTGAATTAAGTAAAAGGGTTACAGGATAAGTGTTGTGGAAGGACCCCACCACTAACCAAAACATACATCTAGGAGCTTCTATTAATTTTTTTTTTTTTTAGCTTCTGTTCATTTTTATGGATCGCTTCCGCTTCTTGTTTTCTAAGACCCAGGAATCTTGGGAAGTAAGCCTCATTGAGACAGAATTTTGAGAATGGATGTGCAAGGTCTCAGATTACTTGGATTTTACTACACTTGACGTCAGAGTAACAAGTAGCGTTCACCTAGCCAGGTAGCTCCCTTTGAGCATCCTCAGAAGGGGTCATGAAAATGAAGACATAGTTAGGAATCACTGGAATCATTAATGGAAATTAGATACAATTTGACATATGCAGTTAATTGCAAGAACTTTAAGGAACATGCAGTAGGTTTTCTTATCAGTCTCCAGTTCCCGCTCACCACAGAACATTCAGTCACCCTTAACAAATAAGGTTGAGGAATGAGTCTTTGCTCCGAGGTAATCTGCATCCTCTTCTGTGGGTCCCCTGGTGCTTTTGTCCCTAGAACCAACCATCTGTCCATCCTTCCTGCCTCCAGGTATCCTTCCCTTTCTCTCGGTCTCCTCTCCTTCCTTCCTTCCTTCCTTCCTTCCTTCCTTCCTTCCTTCCTTCCTTCCTTCCTTCCATCCCCCCTGGCTTCTCTTTCTATTCATGTACTTGCTTTATATAGTGAATCTTACTAATGAATGTTTACAGACAACTCTGCTCTTCTCCAATGTACCTGGCAAATGTTGGCTGCCTCCTTTCCCTGTTGGTAAAACGGCTGACTGTTAATGAAAAGGATTCGTTTCACAGGGCCCTCTGGCTGCCCTCTCTGTGCCATAGTGATAAGAATAAAGTTTTAAGCCTCTTTGGAAAAAAAGGTCACTTCTTGCTTGGAGTCTGAAAACAAGTTCCACGCTTAAACAGCACCTTGATGCGTCCTTAATGATGTGCCACTTCATTAGCCATCCCTCCAGCAACAGGCACTGAAAAAAATTGCATTCTAGGCCTTGTTTTTCATGCAGAATGGCCTGGCTCCAAGCTCCACTCTAGGGTTCTATCCTAAGGGCTTACCACCAAAGAAGTCATTCTGTAAATGTAACATGTGACCACAAATCAAAACTCCTTATTGGGTTTCCTAACTGCAGGAGGGCTTCCCCATAAGGCATCCAGGAAAAGTTCTGGCAATCTGGAAACAAGTATCAGGAGGGGTACTAAGGGGTTGTTAGAGTTTGAGGGAATGGTCCAGCAAGTAAAGTAGGTGCTACGGAGCTCATAACAGATGTGTAGATGGACAGATTAAGCCCTGGATTGTCGGTCGGTCGGCATTGCTAGTTAAAAAAGAACAGAACCGTAATCATAGATATGTCTCCTAGGACTCACCCTGTAGTTACAGAGATTAAATATTATTCAAAAGAAAGGAATTTGTGTGAGGGAGAATTCCAAAATCCCATAGCCTTCATATTCCAAGAATATTTTCTCATGAAGAGAATTCCAAGATTCGTTGTAGAACAGATTTCTAATTTTTAGATCCTTATTAGGAGACCTCTCTGTGAAATTACAATAGAGCAACAATAACATTGAACAGGTAATGAATAATTAATTTGAAGGCAAGTCTTAAATTAGAACTCCACTTGAAGAAGGCATATTCAGTCCATTTTGTCCTGAACTTTTGACTGTTTGTGGCAGTTTTTTTTTTTTTTTTTTTTTTTTTTTTTTTTTTTACTGAACTAAATTGGATGTGAGGTTTTTGAAAGAATTCTCCATGGAATGGGAAGGACAGTTCCTATCTGGGCATATATTTTCCTAAGGGAAAAAGAGAAAGAAATATAGGTTGAGCACTTGATATGCAGTACGTGCTTTGCAGCTATACTATTTACTCATTGATATATTGCCTACTCTCAGGACTCAGCATAGTCTTATCTCTGTTTTGCGTCTCTAGGTAAGCAACTTGAATAATAACTCAACTGTGAAGTGGAAGACAGTACCATGATGCAGGTCTCCCAGGCTCCACACTCATGTGTTTCCACTGTTCACTGCCCTGATATTTATCAGAGTTTGTGCATACCGAGTTCTTGTCCAACGGAATGGGGATGCTTTAAGAATAATGTGAGAATGACTATTCTAATGTCAGCATGAAATTCTCGTTCTGTAATTGGGCCCTACGACTTTCTCCTTTAATACTCAAGTAAGGGTCTTGTCTCTTCCAGTGTTTCAACTCTTTCTGACCCAGGCTGAAATAAACCCTTTGAAATTAGTAGAGTTTCAATTCATAGTGATGCGGGTATGCAGAGAAATGGGTAGGCTTTGATTTTCCAAGACATTTCAACCATCAAAGCTTACTCTACTTTCTTTGGCCTCCAATGAAGTGATTGTCCAACTTTGGTATAAATAAGAAACATCTGAATAAATTGTCTGAAAACGAATGCCTTGGTGGGGTGCTTGGGTGGCTCAGTTGGTCAAATGTCTGACGCTTGGTTTTGGCTCAAGTCATGATATTAGGGTTGTAAGATTGAGCCTGCATCAGGCACTGTGCTGGGCATGGAGCCTGCTTAAGATTCTTTCTCTCTCCCTCTCCCTCTGTGCCTCCACCCCTTCTCTTGCTCTCTAAAAGAAAAAAAAAAAAAAAAGAAAAAAAGAATGCCTTGGCTTCCACCCTAGTGATTCAGGGGGTCCACAGTGAGGCCAAGGGTTTGCATTTTTCACAAACATTCCAGATGGTCAGGAGAATTTGGGTTTTTAAGTACTCGAATTTTCCTAGTTACTCTGATTTTCCTTTTTTTTTTTTTTTTTTTTTTTTTTTTTTGTCTTTTGAAATCTCATGTCCTTTGGGGGTTGAAATTTCTTTTCTAAGCCATGCTCTTCTAGAACTGTACTGCTAGCGTATGGTCTGAGATTATGAAGGCTCAGCATTAAAATCAGAAAAACAGAAGTAAGATCTCATAGCCAGATGCTCTACGATGGTAGGAGAGATGGAAGAGGTTGCTAAATAAAATATTAGTGGTAACATTTTATTCTGTTGAAAATAAAATGTGCATCTAGTCAAAGACAAATTCAAAGGAGTGACACAAACCTGAAGCAATCATGCCGGAAAGGTGAGATCCCAGAGCAAGCTGAGGCTCGGGGGAAAAAGGTTAAGGGCAGAGCAAGGGCTTTTTGGAAGCTGCACAGGGATGAAAAACAATGAAGACATAAAGGCCAGGAGCAGATGATGTAATGTTGACAGATGACAGGGCCGGCAGCACTGCTTATTTCCTGTTTTTCTTCCCTCCTCCATCAGGGACCAGGATCTCCAAACTGAAAATTTGCAAAATAAAAACAGCTTAGAGAAAACATCATCCAAACATAGGAGAGGGGGTAGGAAAGAAGACCTACTGGCACAAAGTGAGTACAAGTTTCAAGACCAGATGAGTCATACCACAGGGTACCAAAGATTGGCACTGGAGTTATAAACCTGTTATTGGTTCTCTTTAAAGAAGAAGAGGTGCCAAATGACTGGAGGCAAGAAAATCTCCTGTGTTTCTCTTTTTTTTCCCCTGAAGTTGTTTCTAGAAACCACAGATGTTAATTCCCTGCAAAATCCTAGAAGAGATAACAAATCAGACAATTTGGCAAAACTTAGAGAAAAGAGTGGTGGTCACCAGGGGCCCGCATGGGCTCTGCAGAAATACATTATGTGGGTCAGATTCCGTGTCTTGAGCATGTGCTCAGGAAGCTACTTTTAAGGCAAGAGGGTCCCACCCTTAGAAAGAGGCCTTTTCAGAAACCCAACGACTTACATCAGCCTCTGGAGTCGGGTGGTTTCTCTTGCTTTCCATTCCCCTTTTACATCATTTAGATCCGCATCGTTTCTTGTATGTTCCATAGAAGTTGCCATGGGGACAAGGTTCCAACTGGCTTCAGATCCAGCTGCTGAGATCTGTCCTGTCTCTTCAGTTTGCGTTGGGTGTTCAGCTCTGCGTCTCTCTAATTTGAGTTTCCCAGTTGACTCCCCCTTCTCCAACAGCCTACTGCTCTCAAGTCCACATTGTAAAGTCTCAGTTGCCTTTCCCAGCTCAGTTCTTACCATAGTAACTTCTGAACTCCCACCCCATTCTCCAACAGATAAGCTCCTGGCAAAGTTCCTCAGGTGATCCTGTATCAGGGATTGACACGATGGCTCACTGGTCCCATGCTTAGAAGAATGCATAGCTGCTCGGATGATATGCGCAAGACTACTCTTTTATGGGCAGATGTCCCTAGTAGATAATTAAAAACTGACTGCCTCAATAAAAAATAAATTTATGAAAAAAGAAAACTGCCTTCCTAGTATATATTTTGATTAAAATATTAACAAAATATTAATTGTGAGTAAAGTACTCCATTTCAAGTACCCTGATCATATAGATCTTGGATGAGAATATATTGGAAGGGGAAACTGAGATTCAAAAATATAAATAGCTGGGCAGTCCAGGTGGCTCAGTGGTTTAGCACCACCTTCAGCCCAGGGCATGATCCTGGGGTCCCGGGATCAAGTCCCATGTCGGGCTCCCTGCATGGAGCCTGCTTCTCCCTCTGGCTGTGTCTCATGAATAAATAAAGAAAAAAAAAATCTTGAAAGAAAAAAAAAAAAAAAAAGAATCAACTGCTTAACCAAGCTTAACCATCCAGGAAAAAAAAAAAAAAGATAAAAATATATAGATAGCAAAGAAGGTAACACTCAATAGAGACAAATGTAAAGTCCAGTCCTTAGGTTAAAACAGACAAACAAACAACTGCAAGTGCCTGGCTTTGTGACCATCGACCACGTTAACAGGAGTTAATGTGAAAGTCACTTTAAAGCTTCCGTTAACTATAAGCTCTCTGTGGGTCACCGATAAGATGTGCCTACCAGGAGGGGAATGTCTATCAGCTGTGTTAATAAAAATGTAGACTCAGTTTAAGAGAAATAATTATGCTGTCAGTGAAGGACATGGGGAGAAATCCTAATGTTCCAATGATGACACAAATCTGAGATAATTATGTAAGGACAATTATGTCATAGAATGGGCTGAGGCTTGCAAAAATAGACTCTTCTAGGCTTTTTATTACATAGGCTCCTAGAATCAATTGCAGTAGGGGAATGGTAAAAAATAATAATAATAAATACTGTATATATTTAATTCTGAGTATGTTTCTTTTTTTTTTCTTCTGAGTATATTTCTTTTGAGAGGGGACACTGGCAAAGAAACACATGAAGGCCAGTGCTGTGTTTGCGAGTCATATCCCAGGATTGGTACTCAGGCTTTGTGATGGTCAGCTATTTAGGTCGTGGAAGCAAAGAACTGAGAGATGTGAAAATGCATCAAATGCTTTAATGGGCTCTCTTACCGAAGGGGACTTAGTCTCCCCCTCACAGGGTAGATGTGGAACCCAAGGATCAAAGCTGTCAGGTGCTAAGCACAGACACCTCTGACCTGTGGTTGCATCCCAGAAGCCTTGTGAGCTAGTGAGAACTCAGAACTCTCTCTGCTCTAGGGCTCTATTCTTTGGAGGAAAGAGGTCCTGAGGTGTCCTGCGAATTGCTCAGCTATTTCCCTTGTGGTGCTCAGTATTGACAGCTTCTGTGAGCAGAGCTGGAGGGGGTGAGGGAGAGAGCTGGGTCTCAGGCTCGAGTACCTATGGGAGGCACTGCCTCGTGGTACCTTTTTAGCCTGGACCCTTGGTGCCCGACTGCCTGGAGCTGGGGGGCGAGTAGTTGGCTCTCTTCAGGCTCCACTCAGAGAAAGGGCCTGATAGGAAGCACTGTGCCCGAGAATGCAAACAATTTCCTGGCAACAGCATCTCCTCAGCTCGGCCAGAAGAAATGTGGTGTGTGGGGAGACTAGGGGAAAGAGAGTAGGGTAGCAGGAAGGGTGGAGAGAAAAAGGGAGGAGGAAGGGAAAAAAGGCCAGCGTTGGTGCTTTCGTCTGTCATTTGGCACCTGCTGGAACCTGAGTGCCACCAATCTCTGAGTTGGTAAGAATCCAAAGTGAAGGAATGACCCGACAAAAGGAAAAATAGGGAGTTTGTTATACCATCCAGATCCCTTCTGATCCTCCCAGCTGGTGATGGTACCGGGAAGAGCATAGCGGCCTCTGAGGAAGGAGATGCTGACCACCAGAACCTCTGTGAGGATTTACTTCAGGGCCACGCTAGTGTCACCTTAATGCAGAGGTTCTTAATGGGGGGTAGGGCAAGATCAGCTCCCCCAGCCTCCCCGGGGATATTTGGCAGGATCTGGAGACGTTTTTAGTTGTCACATCATGGGGAAGGAGGTGCACTTGGCATCCGGTGGGTAGAGGCCGGGGATGCTGCCGGAATCCCTATAATGCCCAGGACAGTCCCCAAAACAAAGAACTGTCAAGCCCAGAATGTCAGTGGAGCTGAGGTTGGGAAACCATGACTTAAAGGGATTTAACACTGGAGGCCTCAGTGCCCAGGGCCACCCCTTGGAGCCAAAAGCTTTCCATATCTTTCTGCTCTTACAGGTGAGGTATTCAAGGCTCAGCGAGTAAAGAGAGTTGTGTGGGGACCCTGGCCTTGGATAGAGATGAGTGAGAGCCTTGGAGGAAGATGGAATAGTTTTAAATCCCAGTTCAGTAAGTTAGTATCTGTGCGACTCTGGCAAGTTGCTTCACCTCTTAGAGCCTATATATTTTTTTACTCATTAAATGGGCATCACATAGTAACTCTCTTACGGTATCGTTTTAAGAAATATGTGAGATAACGCCTATAAAGTGCCTCCCATAGCATGTGGCCTAGAGTAAATGGCACCTCTAATTATGAGTAGCAAAGCTAGAGCTAAAAACTTGGCTCCCATGCCCAAGTTCTGTTCTTTTCCATTTTATTGCTTTAGCGAGTCCCAGTCAAGGCTAACCATCAGTTCTGAGAGGTTTGCAGCACAGTGGTTGTGTGTTCTGGTCCTTGGCCCAAGTGGGCCTGGCTTCCAAGTCCAGCTCTGCCACTTCCAAGCTGAGAAATTACTTCATCTCCCTCTAAGCCTCAGTCTTCTTATCTATAAAATGGGAAATTGCTAATACCCGCTCTATAGGCTTGTTGTGAGACTTAAAATGAGAATTCACATTAAACGCGTTACCCCAGAGTGTAGACTATAGTAAGGAATCATTATATATTAGTTGTCGCTAATTTTTATGGCAGGTTGTATTTCCCCAAAATGGCTGTCACGGTGTCTCCCATTCAACATGCTCCTCTTCTGGTGCAATAGTAATTCTCCTTCCACAAGAGATGGGTCTGTTTTTTTTCATGAATGTGGGTGGACATGTGGCATAAGGGGGAGTGATACTTGGTGACCTTTAAGGCTAGGCCATAAGAAAGTGATGCAGCATTGGCTTGCTTCTCCCGGGATGCTCACACTTACAGCCCAGCCTCCATGCTGTCAGGAAGCCCAAGTCACCCCGTGGCAAGGGTGACTGAGGAGGAACAGACAAACAGTGCGAATCTTGCCAGACACATGAATGAGTCACTGGAAGAGTGGAATGCCCAGTCCTAGCGAGGCTGCCCAGCTGATACTGAACGGAGAGAAATGAGCTGGCTCCACGGAACCCTGACCAAATTACAGATTCATGAGCAAAATCAATGATTAGTTTGATCCAAAACCACTGAATTTGGGGATGGCTTCTTATTCAGCAGGAATAACTAGAGCAATATTATTTTTATTATTAAATTCCAAAAAAAAGTTTTCCATCTGCCCATTTCACCTTCTCAGCCTCAACATCAACATCAGGAAGAAAAACAGATGGTGCAGGAAATGCTGCTTCTTCTTCACAGATTGGTGGTTTTCATGGGTATCTGGAGGAGGTGAGCCCACCCCGTGACTGTAGTAGATGGAGAGTGAGGAAGCTGAGGGTTTATCTGGGGAACCCAATTGGACAAATATCCTTTAGGGACAGATTAATTCCATGGCCTGAGAGTTGTCTGAGAGCTTGCAGACAAGGGTTCCCAAGAGCACGTATTCATACTTCTTTCCTTCCTTCTGCCTTGGTTTCTGCCATGGGCATGGGGTCAGGAATGCCCCGTCATCCATTTAAGCTTACTCAGTCCTCTGTGCCTCCATTACGGTTTTGAGGGATGTGAGGTGAGGATAGAGGCCAAGGTCTGAGGATGAACTGAAGATCTTGGTCCTTCTTAGGAAAGCAAATCAATTTTTTTTTTTTTTTTTTTTTTACCAACTATGGTGTGTTCATGTGTGTCTGTGTGAGGTAGAAGGGCAGGGGTCAGTGTTATTGAAATGAGAAGTCCAGGAACTTCCTTGCTCTTTTTCCTGGGCACAGAAGTTGTTGGGAATCTCCTTTTACCCCGGAGGAAAGTTACCCAGCATGACCACTCAGAGCCTCAGAACTACTAGGCCCGGTGAGATACCTTCTTGAGGGGTGAGGGCCACGTAAGAGCTCTACGCTTCATTCACCAAGACAAACCAGCCCTGTTTGTGTTTTGCCAAAAGGATGGAATACTAATGAGCTATGTGCTCACTCTCCCTGGGAACTCTACTGATGCTCTGGTCAAATGGCCCCGCTCTCTTAAGGCAGGGGTCCAAGTCAGGGATCCTGGGATGGGTGAAGGGCAGACACTATGATTTCTGGAAAATTGACAGTATATTAGAAATGCGACTTCCTCCTGCATCAAGTGGGAGAGATTTACGGTTCTGAAGGCCTCACATGCCATGTCCTCTGCATCCCCCACCTACATGTCTTCTCCTTTCTTGAAGGACCCTCAGGAGAGCTCTGGGTTCCACTCTAGGATGCCCACAAAAAACCCCCCCAAAAACCAAAAAACCCTAGTGAGAAGTGGATTTGCGACCTGCCCTCCTTTGTATTTCCCAAGTAACCCGGCCATTGGAGTCCTACTTTGGGAATAGCTGGGAGAAAATGTTCGAGTGTGGCTGAAGGGAGCTTTTATTTTCAACAGAAAACCACTGTGGGCTTCTCACTGCCTTTCCAGGCCTGATTGGTATGAAGACTTGGCCTAACACCTTCACAAAGTGGTGTTTGAGCGATTTGTGGTGAACAGGCACTTAAGGTGGGAGTTTTTTCCTTGTCTCCCCTTCTTAGTTCTTCCTGTGTAAGAAAATTTGGCGTGTTTCCTAATGACATTCACCTACTGGGGAGTGGCTTCTAGCACGTTACACGCGTGGGTTATAAAAGTCGAGAATCCAGCCGATCCAAGGTCTCCAGCGAGGCTGTTTACTGAAAATGGTGTGACTTGCTATTTTAAAAGGTGGCTGAATGGTCTGTGAGCTGAATGGGGAGTGTGGTGGGAGAGAGCGGCCTCTCTGTTATGTCCCCGGGGGAGGAAGATGGTGCTAAGCGAAGCCACTGCGGGGAGACTGGACCATGAATCACACCAACACGAGTGGGCTTGTTGGCAGAGCAAGTACGCTGAGTGCTCAGTGGTGTTCAGTGGCTTTCCTGGGGGAGGAAGTAGTGTCTGCCCCTCTTTGCTGGGTCATGATGATCTCATTTTTTTTTTGGCTTCTCATCGTTGGCTGTGAAAATAGCCTTTCACCTCCAAAGAATCCGTTAAATCAGACAAGGAGTACAGAGAGCAGTGTGAGTCATCCGCTTCCTTTCGGACTTCCCGGGGAGCTTGAGGGACAAATTTATGAGGCCCCACCAGCAGCCATGCTTTGCTGGTCCCTGGACAGAACTGCTAGTGAAGCAAATACCTCTGAGGGGAGTGACAGGGATAGGGGATGCCGAGAACCCCCTCCACCTCACCAGCAGGCTGCCAGTCACTGACTGCCCCCTGGTCAGACCGGCCCAAGCCCGTAAAGTGGTTTGCTGATGCTTTGGCAAGATGCCCTTCTTGGTTGCCCGCCCCCCCCCCCCCTTCCCTGGTGGTCACAGGGGACTGGACTTGACCAGGGAGTGAGGTTAGACGCCGGCAAGACTGGAGGCTCATTATCTGGCCCTACTGGAGGTCCTGGGGCAGCTCCTGACTGCCCTCACCCTGTGACTGGGGACAGCAGTGACTCAGCTGGAAGGGGAGGAGGGGCTGGTGTCATCAGCTGTTGTTAGGAAAGAACGGAGGAGCCTGGGGGAACTCTCCAGTCCTGGGAGGCCGGGAGGCGGGAGGCAGGTTGCCTAGTAACAGTGCCAGCACCTCTCCTCACACGCCTTTCAGGCAGCTGGGACCTCCTGGCAGCTCCTAGTTTGCAAGCTCTTCCTTCAGAGCTGCTCTCTGTACACCTTTTAACCAGATTTCACCAGGCTAAAATGCTCCTGGGGGTGTGGGATGTGGGTTGGGGGGCAGAAAGGGTACGTTTTCTTCTGGATCATGGAATGCCATAGAGAGTTCTGCTCTTGATTGACCTTCCCGAGGGGAGGACAGTCACAGTTCAGAACTCACAGGCTCCACCCAGATCTGGGTTCAGATCCAGAGCCAACATCTAGTAGATGTGTATGCTCTTGGGCAAGTTTCTTAATTCTTTCAACGTTTTAGTTTCTTTTTCTGTAAAACAGGAAGAATAATAGCATCTACTTCAGGTGAGGCAACGTGAGGATTTGGTGTGAATAGATAAATGGGCAGAAGATGGACAGACAGGTAGAAGGATGGACAAACTTAGAATAGAGCCTCACGTGTCGAAAGTCTGCATATGTGTCAGTTCTCAGTAGGCTTGGAGGACAGCCGGACACAAAAACGGCCTCTCAGTGAGCTGGGGAAGGGGCCCCAGAGCTCTTGTCTCTCAATGGCGTGCTGGTGTTGGGCGATCTGGGTCCAGGCCTGGTCCCAAGGCTGGTGTGCCGGGGGGCTTGTGCAAGTCGTGACTTTCCTTGTCTGCCCCCAGTCTCTTCATCTGCAAGATCAGAGGACAGGACTGGAAGGGCCGGAATTTACTCTCATTCTTCCCTGCCTTACACCACTGGGCCATGGATCGAATTATGAACCACCTCTGTTGCACAGTAATGGGGGAAAATAAAAAATGAGACAGCGATAGGAGCTTCTCGGTGAGCCCCAGAAGGATGGTTTGGGGGAGCCCTGGGGGCGGTCACTCCCCGTAGCCTCAGTTAGGGGAACTGTCTAGGTGAGACAGGGTAAGGGGCCAGGCAGCTGTGCTCATGGCTAGATCTCCTTGTATTTATTTCTGGAGGTTGCTCTAGGAATGACAATATGCAAACCTAACTTTTCACATTGTATTTAAATTT
Organism: Canis aureus; assembly: GCF_053574225.1. Lineage (NCBI taxonomy): Eukaryota > Metazoa > Chordata > Mammalia > Carnivora > Canidae > Canis > Canis aureus. Next base: position 55,800,588 of record NC_135615.1, read on the forward strand.
AATATTTGACTATTTGAAGTAGAATGTAGAAACCTCACAACTCTCTATGTTCCTTTCCCCTTCCTCCCTTATGTTATACGTATACATATGTCATAAGTGTTACATCTGCAACATTAAGAGCCCCCTACTCCCCAACAATGTTATAATTTTATGACTTTTCATAGTCATACATATTTTGAAAACCTAAGAGGAAAGAAATAGTTTATTATGCTTATTCAGATGTTTACCATTTCTGATGCTCTTCCTTCTCTGAAGTTCTAATTTTCCCTCTGGGGTCATTTCCTTCTATCCGAAGAACTTCCCTTAACGTTTATTTTAGAGCAAGTCTGTTGGCAATGAAAACTTGTAGTTTTCCTTTGGTAAGAATATCTTTATTTCCTTTCTGAAAGGATATTTTCATGGAATGTAGAATTCTGAGTTGACAGTTCTTCTCTTTCTACTCTGCACGTCTGCTGTCAGAAATGTACAATAAAATTTTTATTCTCCTACTTGTAACATGTCATTTTTCTCTGCTTTCAAGATTTCTTTCTTTCTTTCTTTCTTTCTTTCTTTCTTTCTTTCTTTTTTTTTACAGTTTGATTATGATGGTTTTGTGTGGATTGGTCATGTTTGATGTTCCTTGAGCTTCTTGCATCTGTAAATTTATGTCTTTAACTGAATTTGGGAAATTTATTGTCATTATTTCTTCAAAAAACGTTTTCCATACTAATATCTTTTTCTTTTCCTCATGGGCTCTGAGCACATGCACATCACACCTTTCTATATTGTTCCACAGATTCTGAGTTTCTGTTAATTTTTTAACCTATTTTCTGTACCTTTTGTTTATTTTTTAAATAAAAAATTTTTTTAGAGAGAGTGTGTGCACATGCACATGTGTGAACAGGGTTGGAGAGCAGAGGGAGAGGGAGAGAGAGAATTCTAAGCAGCCTTCACACCTAGCTCAGAGCCCCACACGGGGCCCAGTCTCATGACCTTGGGATCACAACCAGAGCTGACATAAAGAGGTTGGACACCTAACCAACTGAGCCACCCAGGTGCCCTTTATTTTTTAATTTCTATTTTATTTGAGTATAGTTGACATACAATATTACATTAGTTTCAGAGCACTACGTAGTCATTCAGCTTCTCTGTATATTATATTATGTTCACCACAATGTAGTTACCATTTGTCAAGATACATTGCTCTTATAATGTCATTGCCTGTGACAATGCTGTACCTTTTATTTCTATTATTCGTTTCATAACTGGAAGTCTGTATTTCTCCCTACGCATTGTTCATTTAGCCCATCTCTCCACCTCCCCCCCTGGCAACCATCAGTTTGTTCTCTGTATTTATGGGTCTCATTTTTCTCTTCATTTGTTTATTCATTGGCTTTGTTTTTTTTTTCTCAAACTATTCCAAAAAATAGGAGAGGAAGGAAAGCTACCAAATACATTCTATGAGGCCAGCATTACCCTGATCCCCAAACCAGATGAAAACACCATTAAAAAAAAAAAAAAGAAAGAAAGAAAGAAAGAAAAGAAAACTACAAGCCAATATCCTTGAGGAATATGGATGCAGAAATTCTGAACAAAATATTACAAATTGCATGTAACAATACATTAAAAGGATCATTCACCAAGGTTAAGTAGGATTTATTTCAAGGATGAAAGGATACCTCACTATGCATGAATCAATCGACATGATGCACCATATCAACAAAACAAAGGATGAAAATCATATTAGAATCTCAATATGCACAGCAAGCATTTAACAAAATTCAATATCCATTCATGATAAAGACTCTCAACAAAGCAGGGAACATACCTCAATATGATAAAACCCACACCTTATATCATACTCATTGATGAAAAGCAGTTTTTCCTCTAAGATCAAGAGTAAGACAAAGAGGTCCCCTCTCACCACTTTTCTTCAACATGCTACTGGCCACCCTAGCCACAACAGGACAAGAAAAAAATGAGGGCTCCATATTGGTAAAAAAAAAAGAAGTTAAATGGTCACTATTTGCAGATGACTATTTGCAGTCATCAGGGTTTTCTTCTGTACTTAGACAACCCTAATGACTCAACCAAAAAAAAAAAAATGCTAGAATTAGTAATAAATGAGTTCAGTAAAGTCTCAGGATACAAAAGTAATGTCTGGAAATTGGTAGCATTTCTGTCTGTTCTTTAGATCAGAGAATTTCTGTATGTATCCTCAAATTAAGTAATGCTTTTTTCTGGTTCTTTTTACTTTTTTTTTTTTTTTTTTTGAAGACAGACTTCAATTATTTGAGTCACTTCAGTGAAGTTTTTACTTCAGATAATATATTTATCATCTAAAATTCCATTTAGTTCTCTTTTTATGGTTTCTGTTTCTTTGTTATGGATTTTTCATTCACTTCAGGAGCATTTGCTTTTTGCCTCATGGAAAGTGATGATAATAGATGCTTTAAGGTCTTTATTTGCTCATTCCAATGTCCAGGTAATCATAGAGTTGGCATCTGTTGACTGTCTCTTCCTTGGAGAATTGGTCAGATTTTTCCCTGGTTCTTGACAAGCTGGGTACTTTTGGATGATAACCAGAACAGTTGGTATATGAAGTGGTAAGACTCCGTGTTAAAATCCTCCTAAGAACGTGGAGCTTTTTGTTTATGCGGGCAATCACCCAGTTAGGTTTAGATGGCCCGTCCTGAGACTGGTGGTTCCACTGCCCACTCAGTTTTCAAAGCCTTCGCGGTGCTTTTGTGGGCTGCCCCTTGCATGTGGCACTCGGGGTTGTCTGGGACTTGAGCGGTGATTTACACGATCTAGTTCTCAAGGGCTTTGCTATACTCCTTGGGATGTGTTCCATGCACCTACGCTTGGCTGTGAGTTCAGGATTTGCGTTGGCTTACGCACAGAAATGTCTACCCTCCTCGCCTACCTTCCATTCATGCTAGCATCTTATGTAATCAGGATACGTTGACCCAAACTAAGAAACTGACGTTGATACAATACCCTTAACTAAACTGCAGATTTTATGCCAATTTCCCAGTTTTTCCATTCACGTCTTTTTTCTGTGTCAGGATCCAAGTATGTTTGGTCGTCTTGTCTTTTTAGTCTCCCCCAAACCACAACATTTCCTCAGTCTTTCTTGGGCTTTCGTGACTTTGGTACCTTTGAAGAGTAGTGGTCAGATGTTTTATGAAATGCTCCTCAATTTGGGTTTATCTGATATGTTTTCATTGATAGGATGAGGTTATGGATTTTTGGAAAAGCATCACAGAGGGGGAAGCACTCTTCCCATCTGGTGATATCAGTGGGCACAGGATGTCAACATGCTTTATCACCCGTGATGTTAACCTTGATCATTTTGTTAGGGTGGGATTTGCCCGGTTTTTCACAGGAATGTTGCTGTTTCCTCCCACGTGTAATTTGTTAGAACTGAGTTTCTACATCTGGCCTTTCCCACTTCCTACAGGGCAGGGTATCAAAGAATTTGTGATCTTATGTTAAAACCATCACAATAATTAGAAAATCTGGAGATAAACGTTTTGAAGATACATTTCTCCTGAAAGGTTGTCCCACTAATTTTAGTATTTATCGATGGATCCTGCTTAGAAACTGAGATCCGAGCATAGGCTTTGTGGATGCTGGGCCGTCGCAGCTTCTAGGCCTTCCCTGCAGACAGAGCTGGGAAATGTGCCCACGTACACCCACCAGGGTATCCTCGTGGCCCGTGGTTCAGCTCTCTCCTGAAAGAGAGATGTGAGGTGCCGTCACCCATCGCTTTGTGGCTGCTCGTGTGCACGGCTTCCACCCTTTGCCACCTCACCAACTTTTACAGAGCACAGCTGATGCTTGAGCCACTTATATAACCATCGGGGGCCCGGCGCAGGTTAGGAACCGGGTACGTGGTCAGGGCCCGTGGGGACGGGTTGCTGTGATCACAGGCTGTGTGCTCGGCTCGCTCTCTCTTCTTTGATGGCGAGAGGCACAGGTGTGGATTGGAGGATGGTTATTTGAAGTTCTGAAAGTCAAGTTTCGCCATCTGAGGGGAGATCCACGCGCGGGGAACGACTGGGCCCCTAGTGGTGCTGGGAGCGGAGAGGTTTCTGCGCTGCTGCTGGCAGCTGCTGGGGGGGCCTGGCTGGCTGGGGCGCTCCGGTTAGCTCTCCGCACCACCCGCCAGTCCCGCTCACCCCGTCACCCTCGGGCACGTGCCCGGCGGGACCCCGGGCAGCCGGGCCTGCTCCTTCGGTGCCCGGTGAGCCCTGGGGCTGCGGGGGGTGGGGTGGGCGGTGGTGCGTACCTCGGCCACTTGTCCACCTGTCGGCCCTCACCGTTTTTTGCCCCTGCTCCTCTCCCAGGCCTTCTGGGCAGGAATCGGCCGGCCTCTGTGGTTGATGCTAATGCCTCTCCCGGCCACCCCCTGCCCACCCCGTACCCCCGTCTGGTGCTGGGGGCCCGCAGGAGGTGAGCAGGTGCTTGGCGGGCTGGGGTGGGGGCGCCTGGCCCACTGGGGCAGGTGCGGCGCCCCGGCTCTGGCTTCCCCTCTTGCACGGCTGCCTTCTCCCCCCGAGGGGGAGCAGTGGCACGAGGGGCCCCCCGACGGCCCGGAGTCCACTCCTGCCTGATGCACCTGAACCGGCGGTGGGGACCGTCGCATCCAGGGGGCCACTGCTGTCCGCGGTAGGGATGCCTGCCAGTCGCCAGAGTCGACATCCCGGGGAGGCAGGGGGAGCCGGAGATGGGTGGCCCCCCGAGATGGGTGGCGGGAGCGTGTCCCCAGGACCTCGGTGGCTCTGTTCTCAGGCCTGTGCACACCCTGCCCCATTTGTCCCCCTGGAGCGCTGATCTGGGGCCCTCTTCAGACCCTGAATGTCACCCATGGAAGTGGGGGGACTCCTCTGAGTGTCACCTGCCCCTCAAGGCACAGAGCTGCGGTCCCGGCACCTGCGGAGCAGCTGGCTCCTCGCGTGGCCTGGGCGGAGGGCAGGTCTACACTTGTCTGGCCTCCTGGTCCCTCGGGCCCTGCCCGTCTGTCCTGTCCCAGCGGGAGGCCAGCGGGCAGAGCGAGGCTGCTGAGGGGCAGGGGCAGGGCTGTGTGCCTGAGGACTTGACTCATTTAATGGCTCCAGACCGGCTCCCCTCTCCCTTCCCCGTTGAGGCCATTCCATGGTATTAATTTCTTTCTTTTTTTCTTTTTTTTTAAAATTTTTTAAAGATTTTATTTATTCATAGAGACAGAGAGAGAGAGACAGAGACAGAGACAAAGACACAGGCAGAGGGAGAAGCAGGCTCCATGCGGGGAGCCTGACGTGGAACTCGATCCTGGGTCTCCAGGATCTCACCCCGGGCTGCAAGCAGCGCTAAACCACTGCGCCACTGGCGCTGCCCTAATTTCTTTTGTAGTATTTTCTCCCTGCATCTGGTTCACGGGCTCTTGTCCTGAGAACACAGACCAGGAGCATCAGACCCCCGCTCAGATTTAGCAAACTCCTCATGCGGCCGGGAGATGACTTCCTAAGGCAAACTAACTTGAGAGGTTTCCAAGACCGAGGAACTGCTGGGAAGGTGTCTGGTGGCCCTGGTGGCAGCCAAGGTGATCCTGGATTCTGGAGAAAGAGAAAATAGCAATACCTTGGAGAGCTTCTCTTAGTAAATCTTCTAGAAGAGACAAAAATATTCTGGCAAATGCCAAACCTTAAAAATACCACGGATGATATTTTTAGGTGGACAGATAGACATGTTTCTTTGTTTTTCTTGAAGAGTAGCCATTAAACCTGATTTATTTCTTTTTTCCTTTTTTGGGGGGAGGCTAAGTGGCACAGGCCGCTAAGACTGTGGTGTGGTCAGTGTATTTTGAGATGTGTGGTGCTGCTCATCCCTAAACCTGAATGATCCCGGATGACTAAGCCTCTGGAGCTTTTGTCTTTTTTTTTTTTTTCTTTTTTCCCCTACATTTTCCCTTCTGCCTTATTTACTATTAGGTTGTGCATCATAAAAATGGTTAGATACAGCAGCCAGGGTAGCTCAGCGGTTAAGCGTCTGCCTTGGGCCCAGGCCGTGACCCCCGGGGTGCTGGGATCGAGTCCCACGTTGGGCTCCCTGCAGGGAGCCTGCTTCTCCCTCTGCCTGTGTCTCTACCTCTCTCTGTATCTCTCATGAATAAATAAATAAAATCTTTTAAAAAAATGGTTAGATAACAATCAAGGAATGAACACATACATTAGAATTAATAAACAAGTTCAGTAAAGTCACAGGAGACAAAAGTCAATTGTATTTCTATGTATGAACAACGAACGGTAGAAAAAGAAAACAACTCCGTTCACAGTGTCATTAAAAAAGATCAGGAATAAATTTAACAAAAGAAGCACAAGACTATACCCTGAAAATTACAAAATGCTTCTGAGGGACAGTAGAGGTCTAGATAAATGGCAATATATTTCATGTTTATGGATTGCAAGACTCAACATTATTAAGATGGCAGTCTTCTCCAGGTTGATCTATAATTCCTATAAAAATTCCAGCCTTTTTTATGTACAGAAGGTACCAGACTATTCCTGAAATTTATATGGAAAGCAAAAACGTAGAATAACCAATTTTGCGAAGAAGGAAAAAAGAACCAAGTTGGAGGACTTTCTCTTCCCAATTTCAAGACTTATTATAAAGCTACAATTATTTTTTTTTAAAGATACAATTATTAAGACAGTGTAATGGTGGCATACGGACAGGCATAGAGCTCAACAGAGCCGAACTGGGAGCCCATTAATAAACCCTTAAAGTCAGTTGAGTCTGATAAAGATGTAAGGCAATTCAGTGGAGAAAGAAGATACATGAACTGTCACTAAGGACGTCATGGGTCATGAGGGAAATGCTAACTCAAACCCCACAAGATGCCACATCACCCCATTAGAATGGCTGTGGTCAGATTAGGTGACAATAAACGCTGGCTTAGATGTGGGAACACGGGGGCCCTGCCACGTGTAACATGGTACGGCCGCTTTGGAAAATGGTCTGACAGCTTCTTAAACAGTTAGACATGAGTTTACCAGACAGTGGAGCAATTCCTAATACTAGGTCTCCACCCAAGAGAGTGGAAACGTATGTCCGTATGAGGACTCGTGCACAGATGTTCATGGCAGCATGATCCATATGGCCAAACACGGGAGACCATCCCTGTGTCAGTCAGCTGGTGAATAGATAAATAAAATGCGCTATATCCATACCATGGACTATCATTCAGTTATAAAAAGAAGAGAAATTCTGCTACAGGCTGCCACATGGATGAGCCTCGCGATCACTACGCTAAGTGGAGGAGGCCAGACAACAACGACTGTGCATTGTGTGATTGCCCTGATACGTAATGTGTAGCCAAGGGCGAGAGGGGGATAGAAAGGAGACAGATCGTTGGCTGGGGATGGAAATGGACTAACTGCCCACGAGAGAGAGGGACTTTCTTGAGACGGTGAAACTGTTGTAAAACTGGATGATGGTGATGATGGCCGCACATCTCTGTAGACTCATGTGACGCACTTGAACTTTAGTCCTCTATTACATTGTCAGCTTTTCTACCAGGAGTGCCTGGGAGGGCAAAGTCCTGTTTTATTCATTTTCTTATCCTCCTTTCTGGGGCATAGTAGGTCTCAATGAGTCTTAGTAGAAGAAAGGCATGAATGAACAACGAGACCACTCGGTTGGTTGCTAGAACCTTCTTGGCTCCCGGAGTGTTAGGGAGGGCTGTTCCCTGTGCCACACCTATTACAGCTCTCCTGACCCCCCTCCTCTGACCTGCTAGAGGGCTGGTGGTTATCCCATCACAGCGTCAGCCCTCTGTCGTACCCTGGGTGTGTGTGTGCTGGTCAGGAAGGTGGCATTCTCGTCCTGCCGCCCCCTGGGTCCCTCAGAAAGCCCAGCAAGATCATCTCATAGGACATTAGGCTCGGTAGCATGACTCTTTGCTCATAACCCAGAAGGTGTCCGGTCACGGGGGGAGGCAGAGCCAGAGAGGGACGGCATCAGATGGGGCCTCCCCCAGAAGCTCATGGCTGAGAGGTACACCAGCCAGGTGTAAGCGCGGGAGCCCAGCCAGGGGTCTGCAAAGCTGAGTCTTTGAAGCAAAAGGCCGGATGTTTCAGTCTCTGCAAACCAGACTGTTTCATGTTCTGTACTCTCTGTTTATTTGTCCCCGTCCATTACTTATTCCCTCCCTTTGGTAAAGACTGCACGCTTTCAAAATGTGGCAAATGTTCTTGATCTATAGATAGAAGATGTCGCCCTTTTTATACACAGGGAGGAGAAAAGACAAAACAGATTGCATTATAATCGATGTTTTTAAAGACCTTTGTCTTTTTTTTTTCTTTCATACCATAGAAACCACCTAGGTTAACCCTGTGTATTTTACAGAGAAGAGAATTGAGAGCCAGAAAGGAGGGGGGAACCCCCAAAACAACCCTCACCCAGATTGGCATGGTTTGGAAGTAGCACAGACAGGAAGATTCCAGCTCAGTTCAGACACTGCCGAGGCCAGTGGGAGCCCAGCTCCAACCACCAGAGCCAACGGCGTGTGGGAAGGACAGGCAGGAAGGCCAAGTGGAATGACTTGATTTCTACATCTGGGTAAAAATAATTCCTCAATTTGCAGACACCTAGGCGATCACGGGCTTGAGGGTAAAAATAAAACTTGCTTTCTGACAGTGCAAATCTTGTCAGACTAATCTAATTTCTCCCTGCCTTGGGAGCTGGGCTCGGCCGTTCAGGAGGAACCGGCTGCGGGGTGGGGCTGCTGCAGTGCCGGGCAGGGCCTCCCGGCGGGGGGACAGCCCCAGTCATCTCCGGCCCCGTGTCTCTGGAACCTGCTGCCAGACTGGACGGAGCGTCCCCAGCCTCCGCCGTCCCAGGTGGGGAGTCTGTCCCAGGGGCGTCGGGCCACGAGGAAATGAGGGGAGAAGAAGTCAAGACGTTGTGTCTGTACAAAGGGTTTCAGTTGCTCTTTAGTCCCTTTGACTTGATACCAGCTGTTTGGATGTGTGAACATCATCTCAGCCCTCCACCCCGAGGGGGGATCATTCGGTCCTTCTCATATGTCCGAACCCTCAAGCTGGTGTCTCACTGGGTGACGGGGACAGGCTGCAGAAGGCCTTGCAATGTAATAGTGTGGGGATGAGCTGTGAGTTTGCAGCAATTGACCCTGCAGTCGGGTTCGGCGGGTAGGGAATGTCCTGTCCCAGCTTTTGTCTCACGGAGGCCAGAGATCGAGAGCCATGGCGACATCTGCTCGACGCCACCTTTTACCTTATTTGGATGCAACTGGACAAGGTATCGCTGCACGGGTGTGTGGTCCTACCGAGAGAGCAAAGCTATCGTGATTTCTAAACCAAAGGATCACTGACAAATGACTTCCAGAGGGTGTGTGTGGTCCCTGTCGCAGCAGGTGGAGGTGTTGCAGGGCCCCGGCCTGGTGTGGGCTTCAGTCTGCTTCCCGGGAGGACCGAAGAGTCCTCTACTCGGGCATCGTGGGGCCTCAAGCCACCTAGTGCCTGTCCCACCTGGGACACCCACCCAGGATGGGGAGCTTCAGGAGGGCCACCGGAGGGCCTCGCAGGGGCATCCCGGGAAAGCTGGGGGTGGTATTTAGTTTCTCCTTCCTCGTTCCCTTTGGTGTCCTCCTCTGTCTCTGTCACCAAACTGGCACCAACAGCGACACATCTGCCCCATGTTTCCAGTTTCGTGGCTTCATCACTTTTGACCCCATGATCGCCAATAGGGTCTATGCCGGCGTTCCTGCCGTGGCTGGCTCCTCTGCTCTCACATAGTTTCTAAAATAAGACTCGGGTTCTAGCGTGTCCCACCGCCCAAGGTCCGGCCCCAGCCCCACCGATCTGGGAATTTTTTTATTGTTCCCTGGCCATGCCATGCTTCCCCCAGGCAGGTCTGCTTGGCCCTCTTGGGGCCGAGGCCACCCTCACCTTTGCTTGTGCTGTTGCTTCACCTACGATGTTGTTATTGTTGTTGTTGTTCTTCCTCCTCCTCCTCCTCTTCCTCCTCTCCCTCTTCCTCCTCCTCCTCTTCTTCTTCTTCTTCTTCTTCTTCTTCTTCTTCTTCTTCTTCTTCTCCTCCTCCTCCTCCTTCTCCTTCTCCTTCTCTTCTTCTTCTTCTTTCTTCTTCTTCCTCTTCTTCTTTTCTCCTCCTTACTTCACTAGCAATCTTCCTTGGACCTTTAGGGCCCAGATGCTACTCACGATGGAAATGTCGCCCAGTAGTCTGGCCCATGCTCGTGATGGTGGTGCTGTGGTCGTGGTTGAAGATGGTGTCCCAGTAGGGACAGTGGCAGATAGCTAAGCACCTGCTGTGTCAGCCTCTAGGGCGTCGTGGAGAAGACGGCTTTCAGCAGTCTGGGTACCGATTCTGGTTCTGTCCCCTATTAGCTACCGACCCCGGGCAAGTTATTTATAACTTAGTGACTCAGTTTCCCACATACATAATGGGGATGATAAGAGCACCTACGTCCTGGAGCTAATCTATGTAACGGGACTCGCTATGTAATACATATTACAAGACATTATCACCATCTTGTAAATAATGTGACGTATCTGTGATCTTTAAAGCAGCCCATGAGGGCAAATGTTCTTATTTCCATTTTACAGATGAGGAAAGTGAGGCTCAGCAAGATGAAGTGAGTGTCCAGGGTTGCTCAGCTAACGCGCAGTGGGACTGGAATTTCGACTTTGGTCTCGCTGCCCTGACAGACCAATGTCTGCCTTTAATTTCTGGAGTACCTGGGGCTGTTGCCGTGAGGGTCACTGTCGGGGAACCCTCTGGTCCCTCCCCGTGTGTGCTCGTCTGTTTCCTCTGATTGTAAGCCTCACGAGGGCAGGGTGGCCTCGTGCACCTATGTACTTGTCCAGCGGTTGCCGGAGAGGCATCAAGGGCACAGGCACAGTGTCTGTGGATAAGGGACACAGGCGACTCCGAGGGTCTGGCCTCCCGGGGTCGTGGAGCCGCTGGGGGCGGTGCTCTGCCTCTTGGGGCAGAGCCATCCACACGGCTCTGTCCTTTGGGGTCAGCCTTTGGCTCCTTCTCCGCGGTCACCTGGCCCTGGCGATGGGATAGTCCTGCCACCGCCTGTCCTGGCCCCGCGGGCCCACGGCTCCCGCCACACCACTGCTGAGCCTTCCTTTGGGACGGCCCCTCAGGGTGGCCTGGGGTGACGGCCCCCGTGACCTGGTGGGCCCTCATGAGCCTCCTCCGCTCCCTCCAAACACCCAGCTGTGCTCCTGGGTGATGGCTGGGTCACAGGGTCACCTCCGGCTGCCCGGCGGCTGCGGAGGCCACCTCTGGGAGGGACGACAGCCAAAGGGAAGGCCGTTGGGCACCAAATATCTGCCACAAACGATAAAGATGTGGAAAGGATTTTCAAAACAAACGAAGACATCCGGGCTCAGCCCCAGGGCCGCGATCGGCAGCCGGGCCCTGCCGGGAGCGCGGGGCCGGGGCCTCGGGTTCTCCTGGCCGGAGCCCCTCTGACGGCTGATGCCCATTGGTGGCGGTCCCGCTACTTGGCAACTGCAGGCTGCACTGGAACCTGACGGGGACGGGAGGCTCGCTGCCCTGCAGCCCGAGGCATCGGAGGGCGCGGCCTTTGGGGCTCACCCCTGGTGCTCAGGCCCCCGCCCAGCCGCGTTGTGCAGCCTCGGCTCCTGTGGCCTCTGCGAATTCCTGCAGCACCAGCTCCTGGCAGCTGGGCCTCGGGGCGCTTCTCTTCCCCACCTTAAGGAACTTCCCTCCACGGGGTCGGGTCGGGGCGGTCGTCGGCCTCAGAACTCCAGCTGCTGCTTCCCGTCTAAGGAGATTCGTTTCTGGGTGTGGTTCCGCCAGGAGCGCCCCGCGGCCGCCCGTGCCCCCCACCCCGAAGGCCAGGCGGCCCTTCAGTGTCTCCTCGGGGCTGCGGCTGCACGGTTGTAGGGCTCGGGGCCACCGGGGTGCTGCTGCCGCGGGAGCCCCACAGCCTGTCCGCCCCCTGTGGCCCCAACACGTGGGCCGTGCCTCGGAGCCGCAAGCTGAGCCTAACCCGTCGCGAGCGGCTCCCGAGGTCCAGGGGACCGTGGTGGGACTAGACGGCCGTTCCCCTGGAGATGTAGGAGCCTCAGAGGCGCCGCGCCCAGGGGGGCCGGGGGCGGGGATGGGGGCCGGCTGGCTGGGGCCACTCCTGGGAAGGGGCCGGGAGCAGCCCCGGGGGCGCTGAGTTAGTGGAAGGATGGAGCCCGAGGGATGCGGAGGCCGGGGGGGGCCCCTGGGCGGGGGCGAGGGCCAAGGCTGCCAGTGGGTCTGCCAGTGGGTCTGCCAGTGGGTCTCCCCTGGGCCCGCGCCCTCCCCCCACCCCAGGCTGCCCACGGGCTCGAAGGCAAGGCCAATCGGATAACGGCGGCGAGGAAACCCACCAGGGTGGGTCGCGGATGTGCGGGGGCGCAGGGCAGAGCCCTGGGGTGATGGGGGCTTCAGGAAGAAGTGCCCACGCTAACATGTCAGCGTCATGATCATCAAGCTTGCGTCCAAGCCCTGGGAACAGCCCACCGTCCAAAGAAGGTGACGGTGGGAGGGAGGGTGCAGGCGGCGGGTGGAGACCCTGATGGCTGGGCGTCGGTGCAGACACCTGTCCTGGAACCTCGTGTCTGGCACGTCCTGTGCAGGTGACCTTGGCGGTGACGTTCCCTCCCTGGCAAGGGGGCGCTAATGCCCACCTCAGGCTGCCGGGAGGACGACGCGGGAGACGGCAGGAAACGAACCTGGCCCGGGGCCTGGTGCACCGTGTGGCGGGTGGTGAGGTAGGCCCGGCCGGGAGAGGTCAGGGTCACCGGGGCCAGCTGGCCATGGCCCGGGCGCGGGTGGCTTGGCCCCAGGCGGCAGCCGGCCCTCCACTTGAAGGCCCGGGTGCTTCCTCCTTCCCCCTGGATCTGCGGTGCCAGTTGGGACGGCGGCCCACGTGGAGGCCGGGCCCTTCTGTGCCCCAAGCTCTCAGCACCTCTTCTGATCAGCAACATGAGTGGATGTGCAGGGTCTCGAGTCTTACAAGGGTCACGTTCGGGATGTGCAGGGGGTCCGCGTCCTTGGACACCTGCCTCTGCACACCCTGGGAGGCCCTTTCGGAGCGCTTGGCCTCCTGTTCCGGCTCCCAGGGGCCGGCCTGCCTTTGCTTCCCCCTAGAGCAGCTCTCCTCCTTCCTGCTCCCACCCGAGCCCAGGCCAGGGGTCTGTGCACAACTGAGAAGGGCAGGCCTCGCTGGCCCTCGGTGACCCGGGGTGGCCTGGTGCCGCGGGGGGGACCACGAAAAACAACAAGTCTTGCCACCAGCAAAAGGAAGGCTGCAAGGGTTTCAAATAGAGCGCATGGCCCCATCCCTGCCTTCTCTGGGGTCCCTCCAGCAACCCCCACCCACCCCCTGAAGTCCGGTCGTGGTGACTCCTGAACAACTTAGGACTCTCTTCCTTCCAAGGCACGTGAGCACTTCTATTTGCTGGGACCCGGGAGGTGCGCGTGGTTGCCAGGGGGTTGATTTTTTTTTTTTTTTTTTTTTTTTTGGTTAGGAATTTTGGAGAGGTCCCTTGGCACTCAGAGGCAAGTCACCGAAGGGGACGCTAACCCTGCCTTCCAAGTACTTACAGAGCGACGGTCTCACAACTGTAACGGGACTAGTCATAGCAAAGTCGCTTTTCTGGTACAAAACATTCTTTCAAAATGTGCTAGATGCCTCGTGCTACACAGACCCCCCCTCCCTGCTCCCCAGAGTGAAGCAGAGGACTGGGCTCCCCTCATCCGCTGCCCCCACGTCGTGTCGCCCTGTCGTGGGCCTGTGCTGGCGGGTGGGCCCGCGGGTCGGGCATGAGTCTTGCAGGGGCAGGGGTCCAGGAGAGCAGTGCACGGAGGGGAACAGGCGTGCTTCCCACCCGGCATAGCCTGGCGTGACGGTCCCCGTGCCAGCCTCGGTCCCCATCACCCCCATGCCCGTAGCCCGTTGGCACACCCCGCCAGAGCCACCGGCCAGTTTGGGCAGGAGTAGGAGAGGGGGGTCGGGTGTGCGCCTGGTCGTGCCGCAGCACATTCCCCGCTGTGGCCTGTCCGCAGTACACACGGCAGGAGCCTTCGGGCAGGAAAATAAGATGCCTTTATTTTATTTGTTATTTTATTTTTTTTATTAAAATGCTTTTTAGTTTGTTATTTTACTTTTTATTAAAATGCCTTTATTTTATTTTTATTAAGTCTATGGAAATTTAAGTTGAAACAGAAGGGGGTATTGGCTGAAATTTTCCAGAGTTGTACTTTGTTTTCTTTCGGAGAAACTGCAGATCTAGTTCTTGATGGACATGACAAAGCATGTGACCCACTTACTTCAGGAGTATCCTTACTACATATATATATGTATATGTGTATATACACACAGATTCATATTATCATTCTCTATACCTCTGCAATACATATAAAATACTATGACATGTCTGTAGGGTATACGGGCTTCTATGTGTCTCTGTCATATGTCTGGGAGACTGCTGCATGAAGCAAATATATGCATGTGTCTGTATACGTGGGTGTATATAAAATGTCAGGGACACTTGGCATTAGAAGCCCCCCCCTCCCCAGCTATCTATTGCATTTTCATGGGACAATAAATAGAAAAGTGGGCAGACCGAGGACGCACCCCAAATTGCAGTTGCTTGGGGAAGAGGACGGACGTATTGATTCGCCGAGCCGCGCTGATTGCTGCCAAGCAGCCCGTGTCCGGCTCCGTTCCCCAGCTGGCCTCCCGCGTCCCCCGTTACAGCTGCGCAGGGCTGCAGGTCCACACCCGGTGAAGCGGGCGCTGCGGCCCTGACTCTCGGGCTCCGGGCCCACCCGGCTCTGGCTCTGCGCAGGGCAGGCAGGCACTCCCGCCCCGCCCCGTGAACCCAACCCAGCCGGCTGAGCAAGGTGCCTCGGGCCAGGAAGGGGGTGGGTGGGCAGAGATTTGTGATGGAGGTGACGCAGGACGGGTCGGTGAGGCCTCCTTTTGTCTACGCTGCTGCAAAACAGGGTGGCTCTCCCCACGTGACTCGCGTCCTTAAGGCTGCTTCTCCTCCTGGGGCTAATTAGACCCACCTGAAGCTCAGGGATGGTGAGTTAATTGCCAAACGCTTACAATTATCAGGAGCCTACGAGGTGCTTCACCACCATAAAGCATTACATCTAATTATTGTTCATAATCATAAAGGTTCAGGAGTGCCAAGGGCTCCCATGGCAACCTTAACTCTTCTCTCTCTCTCGCACACACACAGTAAGAGATTTTTCATTACAGTATTAAATGCAGCCCATAAACCTGCCATATTATTGGGCAAATATTTATTTTTAAAGCTGAGCTGATCATAGGCCGTTCTGGGGTAATGATTCTTCTTCTAAAGACTCCAGACAGCCCCGGTCCTCAGCGTGACGACACACACAAGGCCCAGAATTTCAGCCAGTGCGCCAAGCTTGCTTCATCCGCAGCAGCGAAATATCAGACAGATGTCACGGCAGAGGACACGGAGTGTGACTTTAGTGTCATGGTAGTTCAATAAGAGTAGCCCAGATCACCCGAGAGTATTTACTCTTAGAAATAGCAGGGATGCCTGGGGGGCTCAGTCAGTTAAGTGTCTGCCTTCTGCTCCGGTCGTGATCTCGGGGTGCTGGCATCGAGGCCTGCACCCTGGGGCTCCCTGCTTGGCGGGGCGTCTGCTTCTCTGTCCCTTCCTCAAATAAATAAATAAAATCTTAAAAAACAAAACAAAAAAAAATCCCCCAAATATTTTCCAGGAATTTTCACAGGCCAAACAGCACTGGGCTCTGAGTTGCATGAATGCATTGGACAGACGCGGTTCCTGGGCTGGTGACAGTCACAGGAGAGCTGGGAGGTATCACGGTACAGGAGGCGGGAGCACACATCACGTTCCAAGAGCAGAAGAGGTCCTGGGCTACCCCTAGGGGCGGGAGGTCAAGCTCCCCGTGGAAAGAAAGACCAGCCATTTGGAGGGTCTTTTGGGTCAATTTTGGTGGAATCTCGTGGCGTTCTTGAAGCCGTGGGGCTAGTCCCGTGATGTGCACCGACCCGGTTCCTGGACATGAGACAGCCGAGTTATGGTAGCTCCAGCAGAGGCTTCACCGTCTTTATGTCATCGGCACTCTGAGGCCTTGGATGGGCTTGGGGGGGTGGGTAAAACACCGCAGCCAGAGGTGCAAACCCAGGACAGGGCCTGGAGCTGCTGCACAAAGCCTAGGAGGTCTGTTCCCCTCCACAGATGTCCCCGAGCAACAGAACAGACTGCAGAGTGGCATACAGATGATTGCAGATTTGAATTTCATATTTCTGAAGGGCCTCAAGCATGTACACGAGATGTTTAGAACACATAATAAAGTCCATGATAAGTGTCCCCGCGCCATCTCTCACCCCCCACCACGGTTCTTTGTCCATTTGCCTTCCAGGGAACATCGGAAGTTTACAGAGGGGGCTGAAACCTGCACGGCCAGCAAGGCCATGATGCCGGGTACGCGGCGTCGCTTTTCTTCCAAACCAAGCAGGAGTCCCCTTTTTTATATGCTCCAGACACTTACCTCCTAGACCTCAGGGAGGTTCCTCAGCCCTGCGGCTCTGACCTTCACCATGTAAGACACCTAAAGGACGTTGCGTTGTTTAAGCGTAAGTAGGCCAATAGCATTTTCTCCTCTTCACACGGAGCACTCTGTAAAGTCAGAGTGTAAATCTCAGTAGCAGCTGAGGGGACATGGGAATAGCTAACAGATCTAAAGGAAAGCCCTGTGTTGACAGAATCAAGATTCGGAATTCACATAGATTAGATTACTCATTAGCTCTTCTTCTGAAGAACCGTGGTATTGCTCCGTATTTTAAGCATCTCTTAAATGAGATTAATTTTTAGAATGACAGGTAACGCCACTCACAAGGGGAAAATAACAATTTACTTATCATCCTCGATTACTTGTTAAAAAGCATTTCATTGCAGTCTAGTCTGGTGAATCAGAATCTTCACCCAGAGATCAGTTATAACCATCCTGGTGTGAAGCTCATTTACTGGGGGGAAGTGTGGAAGAAACAAAGACAACGGGGAGGACCAGGCCCGCAGGAGACCCGTGGGTGTTGAGTAGGCCTGTCTGTGGCCACACGAGGAGCCTGCATGGGGTACCAGGCCGCTTTTTTATAATGTATTTAAGCACCAGCACTGTCCTTGGTGATCTTGACTTCAATTTAAATCATATTTATGTTCTGATTATAAAATAGATACATAGCATTCGTTGGAAATATTTAGGAAAGTCTTAAAAGGCACAGAGGAGAAAATAATAGCTTTAAAAAATTTTTTTAAAGATTTTTATTTATTTATCCATGAGATACACAGAGAGTGAGAGCGAGGGGGAGGGGGGAGGGCAGAGACAGAAGCAGGCTCCATGCAGGGAGCCCTATATAGGACTCGATCCCAGGACTCCAGGATCATGCCCCTGGCTGAAGGCAGATGCTGCACTGCTGAGCCACCCAGGGATCCCCCGAAAATAATAGCTTTTAAAGGTGCACTGAAGACACACACTGGTGACATCTTTTGTCTGATGCATTTATACCGACAGTGTTTTGAAAGAGGAACAGTGATTGCTGGGACGTGCAAAGGCCCCGTGGTGAGAATAGGTTGGCATTGGCATGTCCAATGAGGCACAAGGAGGCTAGTCCGGCGGGAACAGAAAAGACCAACAGCAAGAGGAAAAATGTTAGAAGAGGTGGTGGGAGAGATAAATCAGGGCTGGAATCTGCTTTTGTAGGTTAGAGTAAGGACTTGGGGTTTTATTCTGAAAGAGATAGAAAGCCATTGAAGGGTATTTGTCAAGGGAGTGGTGTAATATGAATAATCTTCTACGAGGATCTGTCTTCTTGGGAGAGGAGAGGAGGGTTGTGCAAGGACAGAGACAGGAAACCATGTCAGCAATCGAGGCGAGAGACGACGCTGGCTCTGACAAAGAAGCGCGTGGTAGAGGTGTTAGACAAATGAGCCAAGGTTAGATTCCGGATCTACGTTGAAAATGGAGCCCACAGGACTCCTGACAGATTGTATGTGGAGTTTCAGAGGGGAGCAAGGATGGTTCCTGTATTTCTGTGTTGAAATACAGGAGAAGACAGTTGCCATTTACTGAGAAGTGGCAGGTTGAAGTCGGAACAACAGGAGCTTGGCTGTGGGTACATCACACCTGAGATGTCACGGGCACACGAGTGGAGGTGATACGTGGGCAGCAGGTGCATTTACAACTCTGGAGTTTAGGGGTGATGCCTGGGTTGCAGAATTAAATTTTGGAGTCGTCAACGTGGGGGTGGTATCTGAGGCCACTTGGCGGAGTGAGAGCACCCAGAGAGCGAGCGGACGTAGCGGGGAGATCTGGGGACCGAGGCTGTGATGTTGAGAGGACGACGAAGGAGCACGAGAAAGGAGCAGCCAGGTGGGCGGGAGAAGCGCCAAGAGGCTGGTGTTCCGGGGTCAGGTGAAGAAAGGCTTTCAAGCGGAGGTAGTCTCAGCTCCTAAAAGAAAGCTGATGGTAGGTTCCAGAAGATTCGCTGAGCAATGACCGTTGGGTTTGGCGATGCTGGACTCGTCAGTGGCCTCGGCAAGAGCAGCTGCCGCGGGATACTGGAGGTGCGGGGGGTTCGCTAGGGGCTGGGAAGGGAGAAAGTGAGAGCGCAGCACTGGCCAGACGGCAGCGCACGGTGAACGGCCGACAGCAGTCTCGAGACATTCACGGTCAAGGTGGTGGAACTAGGAAACGCGCAAGCACCCACTCAGGAAAGAGGGACATACTTCCTTCTCTGGGCGCCGGCGAGGACCGGCTTGCGGGGGCGTCTGCTAGATTGGGGAGGGCGACGGCGTACAGGACCCAGAGCCTCAGACGCATGCATGTGCAGCTGGCGCATCTCTACAGAGGAAACGGAAATGCCCAGCAGAGAATTCCTTCGCCTTCCATCCGCCCTCGTCAGAGGAGCAAGGTAAAAATGGAATAATTTGATAAAAGCGGCTCACGGTTTCCTGATGATTTTCACTTTGCAAAAGTGCCTTTGTGCACATCACCTGATTCTCACAGCAGCAGGGGAGGGAGCCACTATCTCGTAAGTGAGAAAATAGGGACGTGGTGAAGGTCACGGGTGGTATGGATGGAGGAGCTGGGGCTCGACACAAGTTTTTTTTTTTTTTTAAGATTTATTTATTCATGATAGAGAGAGAGAGAGAGAGAGAGGCAGAAGCAGGCTCCATGCAGGGAGCCCAACGCGGGACTCGATCCTGGGACTTCAGGATCGCGCCCTGGGCCAAAGGCAGGCGCCAAACTGCTGAGCCACCCAGGGATCCCCTGGACGCAAGTTTTTTTGACTCCAAATCCCAGCTCTCTCCACTTTATCATCCTGCCTCTCCTAAGAGGCACACGTTGCTATCTTTTTTTCCAAGCCTGCCTTGCAACAGCCAGCTACCAGTCATGGGTCAGGCCCTTCCTGCGAAGAGACCATGTAATGCTCAGAACAACCCCATCGCACAGTCACCATTGTCACCCTCACTTTACGGACGAGGAAACTGAAAGAGACGGACAGGCTAAGCAGCCGGCCAAGAGTCATGCAGCGAGGACGTTGGGAGCTTGGAGTAGACCCCGGTTTCTTCACTGCACTTTGCCATTTTGTCTTCTTCACACCCGGCCCTTGAAGCAGGGAAAGCATCGGTGGACTTGACCATAGTCACGTTGATGGACATTGATCCTAGTCCAGAACTCTGATAACTGGATCAAGAGAAGGGAATTTTGTGCAGCACCCTCTGGGGGTGGTACGTAGTGTTGGATACTTTGAAGTTGGGCGCAAAGTTTCTTGTTCTGAGGAGGTGGTGGCGTCAGCCAGCGCGCCATCCACGGTCTTACCCGACAATTCTGGAATGCAGGGCGGTAGGTCGAGTGGGCATTGCTTAGCCCCTTCTCCCCTGTGCCTTCCTCCAACCCGGGGGCCAGTGCTCACTTGCCCGGGTTGGACCTGGCCGGGGGCCTGCGCTGGCCGGTGCATGGTGGGCAGGCGCCAGGTGAGCACGGCTGTTGGTGGGCTTGTGGGCCGAGCCTCGGTCTCCGGCAGAGGACGGTCCCCGTGGCTCCTGCAGCCTGGGCCCAGAGCGAGGCGCTGAGCTCGCTGGGACTGCGCTGTACACCCGCGGGAGAGAGACCGTGGCTTGCTGCTCCCGTGGCCCGGGTGCCAGAGTTGCCGGGCGCCCCGGTGGGGAGCGTCCCCTGGACGTGCCCACTGTAGCTGGAAAGTGTAGTTAGCAGCTTTAGCAATAAAGGGAAAGGCGGCGCGGCGCGGTGAAGGAGGCCCAGGGCAGTTCAGGGTGGTCACGGGGGCGACCTCAGTGTCCCCCCCCACCCCCCGCCAGCTCTACTTCGGACGAATCTTTGAAGGGGAGGACACCACGCTCCCTGTTTGTTTCTTTTGTCTTAGATGGTGACTGGGAGGCCGGGCACAGCCCAGCACCGTGTAGGCAGCGGGCAGGGCAGGCGGACAGGGCGCAGGCCTAGGTAGGCACCCCAAGTCCCACCGACGTGACTGCGGGCGGCCGACTTGGGGGTAAGCTCGAGAAACCTGGTAAGCCCAGGCAGTCACATCCCTGCTCAGTTGAATGAGGGAACATAGACCCTTCACAGGTCGTGTAAGTTGAGGCGCAGAGAAAAACTGGGAGGGATGGGGGGGGGCCCAGTGTCGGGGAGGGGGGCATCCCGGAGGTCCTCCTGCAGGCGGCCCCGTGCCCTCTGCGCCCCAAGTTGCCCTCCAGCGGCCCCTGGGCCCTTCTGGTTTGAAGTTCCTGGGATGTTCCCCCGTTAGGCGTGGCTGGCCGGCCACCTCCAGCTGAACCCCAAGCTGACCTGGGGACCTGCTGTTCTTCACACACCTGCCACCCGCCCTGTGGCCACCCCAGCTTCCTCGTCCCCCTCACCTCCGTGGCTCTGAGGCTCTTTCCTGTGCTGTTTTGATGACCTTCTGTGATATTGAACGTACAGTTGAAATGCAAAGAGAATCAATTGAAACAAAACACCACCAAGTGTGTCCCTTTCCAAGTGAAGGGCAGGGAGGATTTGCAGGCTGATGATTAGCACGCACAACCACAGATCCAAGCTCAGGATCCGGCGCTCGGCCCATACAACACAGAAGCGAGGGGCGGGGTGGCCTGTGGCCTGAAGGAGGAAGCTGCCCAGCAGTAGGGCCAGACCGGGACATGAGGCCCGGGGCAGTGTTGCCTCGTGTGGTAGACCGAGTATCATCAGCACTTGCTCATGAGGGGATCTAATTTCTTCTGCAGTGATAAGAACACGTGGGGTTGTTACTATGCCCCATTTTGAAAAACCGTCTCATCATTCTTATTTTTTTTTAAAGATTTTATTTATTTATTCATGACAGAGAGAGAGAGTAAGGGAGAGACATAGAGGGGGAAGCAGGGTCTGTGCAGGGAGCCTGACGCGGGACTCGATCTGGGGACTCCAGGGTCACGCCCTGGGCTGAAGGCAGATGCTCAACCACTGAGCCACCCAGGCGTCCCCATCTCATCATAATTAAAAGCAAAATGAGTCTTTTGTTTGTCTATTTCTCTCTTTTTTTCTTTAAGCTTTTATTTATTTATTCATGAGAGACACAGAGACAGAAGCAGAGACCCAGGCAAAGGGAGAAGCAGGCTCCCTGCGGGGAGCCCCATGCGGGACTCGATTCCGGGACCCTGGGGTCATGACCTGGGCCCAAGGCAGATGCTCAACTGCTGAGCCACACAGGCACCCCTGTTTTTCTATCTCTGAACCATAAAAAGCCAGTTTCAAGTGGTTCCATTGTGTCTCCTTATTCTCTACCCCTGGCATGAAGTCAAGGGGGCCGTGTGGACTGGAGCCGAAAATGGAGGCGGCAATAATCTTGACTTGTAGGACAGGAGTCTGTGGTGCTCTCCCCACCCTGTCGACCAGACGTGGGCACTAGATGGGGCCTGTCCATTCAGGCCTGGCCAGGAAATCAGCACTACAGTGTTTTAAATGTACAATGAGAATCTCTTTATAATAACAAAGAGTGGATAATTGATTGCTCAGATAACGCAAAGTAGCAAAGTAACATAATTTTCTAAATACAAAAAAAAAAAAAAATAGGCTTGGACAGACTTCAAGGGTGTTATGCTGAGTGGGAAAAGGCCAGTCTTTATACATTGCATACTGTTCCTAAAGTGACTGACAGAGGTAAGGAACAGCCCAGCGACTGCCAGAGGTCCGAGATGGTGGGGGCGTGGGCATGAGGACAAGGGGGTAGCACGAAGGAGATCCTTGGAGTGATGAGTGGCTTCATGTCCTGATCGCAGGGACTGCTGTGCAGCCCAGAGCATGTGACGAGATGGCGCAGGTCTGTGGACACAAGAGCCGGTGTCACTTTGCTGGTTTTATCACCGTATTACGACTGTAAGTTGTAGCCGTTGGGGTAAACCCAGTGACCTCCCTGTGCTGTCTTTGGGATACCCCGTGGATCTAGGAATCTACGGTTATTTCAAAGTATAAAGGGTTTTTGGCTATTTAGTTTTATGAAACCAGCATACTGTGAGGAAGAAAGGGGAAAGACAGACCACCATAGGCTGGGAAAAACTTTTTGCGGTACATTTATACAACAGAGGGCTCACGTCCAAAGTTACAAAGCGTTCCTGCAAGTCAATAAGAAAAGGGCACAGGACTCAAAACCACGAGCCACTCGGGAGCCCCCATCTGCATCTTTCTACCCCAGACTTCTTCTTCTTCTCCTTGTCGCCTTTCAAACTTTTGAGCAGGTGCATCAGCCACTTGCTACCGTCCATGGATCTGTGTGTATTTTAACCCCTGACCACTTCTTTGGTCACATAAACGGAATGACCAGATTTCATGCCAAAGTTCTTCTCCCTGAGAGCTCCCTTCTCGTACCTTCAGGTTCGCTCAAGAGTATGAGTTGTCATCGGCTTTCGGCTTGTGCTCACATTCAGACCAACCCATCTATGAACTTGACTTAGGCTCTTCTCTCCTGTCTTCTGGTCCTAAGAGATCCCCTCATGTGGCCGTAGGTGTGAGCTGAAGGAGAGGCACTCTTCAGTTGACGCCATTCCCAGGGAGGGCTGAGAGCTGGCCGCAGGCCCAGCACTAGGAGGAACTTCTTGAAGGACAATCCGAGGGAGCCATGGCAGTGTCCACCAAAAGTATCAACCAAAGCTAGACACATGCCGACGCTATCACCCAGATATCGCGCTCTTGGGATCGATGGGAGAGAAAGGAGTACATTTGTCCAATAACAACAAAAAAATGACATAAAAAAAATTCAAAACAGCTTTTGTTCCCTGAAGAGCTCCAAGCTGGAAACAAACACCACACAGTCCATGAGTAGGAGAAGAGCTAAGTACAGTAGGACTATGGTCATACAATGGAATATGAAACCATAATATAAAGGAATAAACTACCGATACCTACAATAGTGTGGATGAGTCTTACAGACATTATGTTGAATAAAAAAGCCAGAGCCTAGAGTAGATACAGTCTGATTTCATTTCTATCATTTGTCCGGGACACTCAAAACTAATAGTATTTGAAGTAAGAATAGTCTTTACTTCCAGTGAGTTTGGTGGATATGGCCTAGGAGCTTTCTGGGCTGGTAGAAATTTTTTGTATCTAGATCTGGACTTTGATTACATTGAGGTAGATAGAGATAGAGATATATAGAGAGATACATTTCATTTTTTTTTGTATTTTATATCTCAGTTAAAAAAAACAAATAAAAAGCATATTCAAGGGAAAGAGAACATGAAAGTGTACGATAAAGAAGCCATGTGAGTTCCTTAATATGTGACACCTCTGTTTGGACTTTCTTGGTTCTTTTTTAAGAGGCAAAGCCTCAAGGCATCAATACTAGGTAAATTCCACTTTGCTATTATTGATACTTTGCTTAGAGTCACAGTGTTCTGGATTTACCCGATCCGATTCTTCTTTGGGACTTGGGGTTTCTACCCAACGCCCCCTTCCATCTACAGCAGCGTCTTCTTTCTGACTTTTCCTGGAATAATTTCTGTTTCTGGAACCAACTGCCTTCTGCAAAATATAAATGTGCTCCAGTTCCCCTGCCTACACCTGTAAATATTGGCCCGCAGCTGATGTCCCTCTTTTATTTTGGAAGCATTTGATGTCACTGTCCCTTAGCTATTTTCAATTACCCTGTCATTTCCCTTTCCCCATCCCCCAAGGCTTTCCATGTGTAGATGATTTAGCAGTATTCAAGAATCAGATATTTAAAGGGACCAGCTTCTTTTGAAACAAGACAGTTTTTTTTTTCCTGCACCAAATTAGCCCTGTTCACACTACGATGTGAGTTATGATATGATAGGGTCCAGTGTTGTTCCCATGGTGAATATGCCAGGCAATCATCTATCAGTGTCGGGGGGGGGGGGTAGACAGGTGCAATGGGAGCATTCTGATCGCGTCATTTAACCCTTTTCTTCCACTGTAAAATAGGAAAATAGGAGGCAATAGAATTGCTGTGGGAATTATGGCAACACACAGAAAGCACTAAAACAGTTGCTGACAATGGTGAGCACCCTAAGGAGAATTTTGATCAGAGCCATGTTGCTCACTGAGCATGTGCAGGACACATCCATGGAAACCAACGACAGTGGGAAAATGTCTCCTGCACAAATAAATGCACCTCGCTTGGGAAGGACGAGTCCCGAACAGGAAATGATCTCCAGTTGTTGAAAGGTAACAGGGAAAGAATGATTTGTGACGTAGGGAGAATTTCTTTAAAGACCGAGCTGAATTAATTATTAAAGACGTACGTGATGCGTAGGCAGGATAATATCAAGGAGTTCTAAATTATTCATACTTTATCGCTCTTCATTGGTGGGTGTTTTTGACATGGCTCATCTTCTGCTGGGGGATTCTGTTCTTGGCCCGGAATATTTTCTGACGATGCGCCTCTCCCTGAGAAGATCTCGAACCATCTCATTCATTTGAAATAATCAGTTTCTTGAAGTCCTGGTCCCAAGCATGCTGCTCTTAGCAATATCTTCAGGCTGCAGATCGTAGCTCCTACTTTAAGGGTGTGTGAGATGGAAGAGAGGTCTCCGAGGAGCAGGCCAGTTTTGAATATATAATCAACCCCCTACCATTCCTGAAAATCTTGGTGCTAGAGGTAACAATGAGGTTAGGGGGGGCCTCACCCTTCGTGTGCACCCTAGCACTTCCCTGTGGGTCGTCACCTGGTGCCTCGGAGCTCCAGATGGTCTGGGGAGGCCCATGTGCTCTATCGAGTGTGTTAATTAAAGTCACGCAGCTCTTGTGACATGCCCACACATTTCCTGAGCCAGACACAGGTGTTATGGGAAGGGGGCGGAGAAAATCCCCTGATACCAAACTGCACGAAAAAAAAAAAGAGGGAGAGTGCTTGTGGTCAGCTATGAGGAGAATTTTGACAAGGGCTGAGGGCTCCCTGACGAACCTGGGTCTCTTCCTCACCTTTAACCGTAAGGAGAGAATCAGAGGCCTAAGAGTCCTGTGCAGATTAGTTGTGGTGGGTGTATCGTGAGCATCCCCATCCTTGCTCTGCCTCCCCAGGATAAAGGATCATGGGGTCCCAGCAAAGATCAGATGTTTAGGATAGGTTCTAGAAGAACCTAATCCGATCTATCTATCAATCTATCTATCTATCATCTATTTTTACGTGAAATTTTCCCCAATCTACAGAGCCCAGGCTGTAAGAGAGCCTAAACCTAGGATATGGGGTGGATGTGGGGCAGTGGGGGAGTGGGGAGCAGGAAATGGGAGTTTGATTGGGTTTCTCTTTGACCACTGTATCCGGCCATAGATGTTTCTACTCTAGGAATCTCTATGCCAAGAAGCTTACTTGACTGGTGTCCTTTGAATTAAGTTAGAAACTAGGAATTTGAGAGAGATGATTAAAACCTTAATTGAGGGGGGACCTGGGTGGCTCCGTCTGCCTTCGGCTCAGGTCATGATCCCGGGGTCCCAGTCCCTGCTCCCTCTTCCTCTGCCGCTTCCCCTGCTTGTTCTCTATCAAATAAATAAAATCTTTAAAACTACGCGCACACACACACACACACACACACACCCCTACATACATACCTTAATTGGGCCCATCCACAGCATTTATCTTCATTTTGTAACTCTACCGTCATCCGTATCTCACTTCTTGACATTCTGGCCAGCTTCATTTGGGTTGATTGATTCTATTTATTTAATATTTTATTTAAATTCAATTTGCCAACATACAGTAGAACACCCAGTGCTCCTCTCACCACGCGCCCTCCTCAGTGCGGGTCTATCGATCCTAATAGGGTTTTGGGGTCTCTGGAAGGCGAGAGAGGAGGGGCCGCCGTTCCTAGTCTTGGGTGTCAGGCACACCTGTGAGGCCCAATCCAGTCCGGCCCTGGGTCCTCCCCAGCGGGGCTGGGCAGTGCCGTGGGACTGCCAGGTGTCCCCAGGGACGGGCTGGGGGCCAGGAGGTTTGGGACGGCGGGGCTCCCTCCCACTGCCTTCTCACGTGCCCGTTGCACCCCCTCCTGTGCCCTCCAGACCCCCAGGGCCAGCCTTTTTCGAGTGAGTTCGTTTAGAAGAGCATCCCCAGGTGGGTTAGTGTGGCTGCTCCTACTGTTCACCTGGGTCGGGGGGGAGGTGTCCGCCGCCTCGTCCCGTCCACCTCGCCCCGCATGACAGTGACCCGTCCCGTCACTTCCAGCCGCCTGTCCCCGTCTCTGCTTCATGTTCGGCCTGCATTTCTGAACCCGGGCGTCTCCCCTGCGTCCCGACCCGCGGGAGCCCTGGATGCACCTGGCGGGGGACAGGCCCTCGGCCCCCGCAGCCGCCAAACTGGCTGACCCCTCAGTGTGTCTGCAGGCCCTTTCATTCTTTTTTTCTTTTTTTAAGATTTTTTTTTTAAATTGAGAGAGAGTGAGAGCAAGAGAGAGGGAGGGTGGGGAGACGGGCAGCGGGAGAGGGAGAAGTTGACTCCCCGCCGAGCAGGGAGCCCAGAGGAGGGCTTACGGGCTCGTGCCCCCGCCCAAGGCAGACGCTGGGCCACCCAGGCGCCCGGGCCTTTTCATTCTTAGGACTCAGTTTCCCCTCCCTCAGGTACCTTAGGAAGTCTCCCTGCCGTGTTGTGTGACGGCTCCTTAGATCTGTGCGCGCGTTTTCTTGCAAAACCCCAGCCCTGTCTTGCCCCCTTCCAGCAGGAACCCTGGTTTTCTTCAGAAAAAGCCCCACCGACAGCTCTCCTTGCCTTCCTGCCTCCCCTTGGACAGGTCCCCCACGCCCGCCAGCTCGTCTGCGGGTCCGTGTGGGGGTCCGGGGAGGCCTGGGGCCCAGGAGTGCGCGGGCCGGACCCACCACTGGATTTCCTGCTGTATCAGCGTGGCTCCAGGAGAAGGAGCTTGGGGTGGGGGGCCTGTAGAGGGGGGCTCACACTCCCTTCCCTGGGCTCTAAAACCTGCAGCTCCGCATCTCGCTGACGCCCAGGGCGGCGCTGTCCCCCCAGGGCTGGGTGGCCGGGGTGCTGGGGCATCTGGCTGGGGGTGTGTGTGTCCCCAACAGACCAGGTTTGGCCACTTGCCCCTTGACAAACCCAAAGGCAGAGAGAGGAGCGGGGGTGAAGCAAGAAGGGCACTAATGTAGGGAGGCTGCCCCCTGCCCCCGGGAATACAGCGGCTGGGCTCGGCGGGCCCCAAAGTCCAAAAGTGCCTCCTGGTTACACAGGGTGAAAGTGGGACAGGGGCCCTGGGCAGCGGGGGTCAGGCCATCACCGACTTGGGGTCAGCCGGGGGCAGGGACCTGCGGCCTCAGGGTGCCTCCATTGCTCCAGGGGCTGGTTTGGGCCCCGATGCCTTCTCTCCAGTGGCCGGCAGGGACGGCTGGCCCAGGGGCTGAGCCAAGGACAGCGGTCACTGCACTGAGGCCCGGGAACCCCAGCGCGGGAGCCCTGCCGCGGCGCCCCCGGGGCAGCTCTGACCCCCGGCCACTGGGGCCACGGGCCGGTCTCCCCGTCTCCCACGACGAGCGTGTCGCACGTGGCCTTCTCCCGGGGCCACCTCGCTGCACCCACCTCCCCTGAGGGTGGCACCTGCCCTGCTCTGTCCTCCCTGCTGGGAGGCGCCGCTGTCCTCTCCTAGAAGGGATGGGGCAGTCGCGGCGGACCTGCTGGGGGTCACCCTGCGTCCCCCCGCCAGGCACACTCATCCCTCTTCTACAACTTTGCACCTGTGCCTCTGTGTCGCCCGTCGTGGCCTGGAGCACAGCGGGCAGCCCACACACGCGTGCCGAGTGCGGGAATCTCATGGAAACTTGCTTTGTAGACGTGCGGTGGGCGACGGGGCGGCCGGGAAAGGAGCCACAAGCTTGTCGGGCAGGGAAGGCAGAAGCAAGTGTAGGACCCGGACATGCGTGTGTGCCCACGGCTGCTGGGGTCGCTGCGGCCCTGCCCCGGGCCTACCCGAGGGCACGCAGCTGAGCCAGGCGAGGCTGGTGAGGACGTGGCCCTGCCCACGCAGGTGCTCGCAGGCAAGCCCCCTTGGTCCCTCCGTTGTGCGGGCGTCACTGTGACCCCGTCATGTCCATCCCAAGCCCCGGGGCCAGGGCAGGTGGGGGCACGGTGCCTGGTGCGGCGGCCTCACAGGTATCCAGGCGGCCGGGGACCGTGGTGTTCATGGACCCCCCTCCCCCGCCAGCTTCTCAGCGACCACAGTGTGACCTTCATGCACACAGGCTGTTGCAAGATCCTCTGCTACCATCAGCCTTGTTGTCTCAGGAAGCCTTCGGCCGGGCCTGGTCGGACAGTTCTTTCCTGCCGGGGAGAAATTCTACGTGCAGAATAGTGCTTGGCTCTCCGTTCCTTGCCCCTCCACTACCCACCCCCTTCTTCTAGAAGCTTCTCCTCCCTTCTCAAACCACCCGGAGAGATTTTCGGAGTGTGTTTCCCAGCCAGCTACCCTGGCTACAAGGAGACCGATGTACAGGAACAAAGTGTCCCCACGTTATCATTGGGTCACCGTCCAAAATTCAGTTGAGAATCAGCTCCCGGAATGAACAATGTTTTTATTATAATTTTTTATTTTAACATCGAAACACAGAAACGATGGTGGTGGAGGGCATATCCCACTGCAGCCTTTTTATCTGTAATGAAGCTGAATTGAGATCCGAGGGAGGGGGTTTAGGAACAGAAAGATGATCTGTGTGATCCAGGAGGAGGGTGCGAGGGAAAGGAAAAGAAGGGGGGACTGTCCCCCGTGTCTTTGTTAGTGCAGTCCTGGGCCAGGGCAGTCTGCGGTAATCGGGTCCCGTGCACACAGCTTCTTGTGCTCTCAGAGCAAGAACCAGTTGACGTCTAGGGCTGACCCAGGTTAAACACACTCAGAAGAGCTTGACGTAGCAACCAGACGCCAGGTCACCCACCAGCACTGGTGGCTGCTAACCCCCCAGGATGAGCATGTCGCTACCAGCGCATTTCCTCCGTGGAAAGAAATCTGCAGAGGCAGTCAGAGGGGGTCAGAGAACCCCACGGGACGCCCAGGCGGCTGCGTCGGCGAGTAGCTGCCGACAGCTCAGACTGTGACCCCCGGGTCCCGGGAGGGGCCGCGCTGGGCTCCGTGCTCCGCGGAGAGTCTGCTTGCTTCTCCCTCTCCCACTGCCCCTGCTGGTACTCTCTGCTCGTGCTCTCTCTCAAATCAATAAATAAAATCTTTTTTTTTTTAAAAAAGACAGCTGGCTCCGTGGTGGGCCTCATGTAAATCAGGGCACGAGCTGTGCAAGGACTGCACGAAAGCACCCGAGGCCACGCTGCTCTCTCCTGTAGGCGCCGCATGCACCGTTAGGCTCAGGCCTTGCTCCTTCCCTCTCCTGTTCCGAGCCACCCCCCCGCAGCCCCCCCGGCCTTGGCAGGACGCGCTCTGGCCCTGGCAGTAGGGGTGTCTCCAGCCAGCCCAGAGCCAACGCGTGGGCCCGGGAGCCCTGCCGACCCTCCACAGCTGACGCAGCCTCGCTCACTCTGTTGTGACCCGACGTGTGGGGATCTAACCAGCAGGAGACGACTTCATCTGCGTGTCGTCAGGGATCACTTCCATTTAACCTTCCCAATCTCTTCCCTACCGTGTGCCAACCATACTTTCCAGGTACGGGAGGGGAGGGGAGAGCAGAACGTGCATCCTACTCCCTAAAATCCATGCTCAAAATTAAAGATATTTGCTGCCTCGGATCCTTTTTAGAAGTTGCAGGAACATAAAGTCAGAACAAAACGTGAGCACATGGAGAGTCCCTTACTGACTTCCATTCTTTTTTTCTTTTTGAGAGCGAGTGAGCAGTGAAGGGCGGAGAGAGAGGGGGACAGAGGATGCTAACGACCCTGAGATCATGACGTGAGCCAAGATCAAGAGTTGGAGCCTTAACCCACTGAGCCACCCAAGTGCCCGCCCCCACTAACTTTCATTTTTAATTAAGACCTCCTCCCTTAGTGCAAATAATCTCAGCTAGATGTTAGAAAGAAAAGTGGGTGGGCTAATTTATACTAATGTGTGAATGACTAGCAAACCCCTCTCCTAACATCCTGGGAGTTCTTTGTCTTTTGAAAAGAAGGGATACAGTGATGCATATGCATCTTTATCCAGTAGGATTTCAGGCAGGATGAGCAGCTATTTCACAGATTAGAAAATGCAGGGAGTGTTGTAGGAAACATTTCAGGTTGAGGCTGATCTTTTGCTCTAGAGTTCTGCTTCCCTCAGCTACTTATAGCGTGTTTTTGTTTTTTGTTTTTTGTTTTTGTTTTTTTCCTTTTCCTGAACACCAGTGTCAGAGATCTACCAGGCCCTAAAGCTTATGGCAGGCGTGTTCATGGCAGTACTGTCAGGACCTCTAGCTCGGAGGTGAGGGGGGCAGTGAGGACACTTGTTGGCACCTTTCATCGACTAGCTCAACGTGACCCTTCATCCATTTCTGTTGCTCACATTTCTCACCCCTTTCCAAATGCCCCCACTTCATTTTTCCGTATTGCTTTTATTATTTTATTTTATTTTATTTATTTTATTTTTTCCATATTGCTTTTTAAAAGTGAACTTGGCACCTTGACAACCCAAGTGTTTCCTTTTATCCCCCTGACGTCATGAATGCGTTCTCTCCGCGCCAGCCCTCCTCCGGTCCCGTAGCCTTGACCCCCAGGACCCCACCAGATAGAGCCAGTTCCTGTTTCCTAGCAACTCGGTTTGAGGCTGGCTTTGCTGGGGGGGGGTCTCCTCCTCCTTCATGAGCTTCCAGACCTCCCCCCACCTGCCCGGCCCCCCAGCTTGGGAAGAACTTTCCTCCCACTTCTGTGAGTATCTGAGACTTGGGATCACCATCAACCCCGCAGCCCCCGCAGGCTGCCTCCCCTTCTTGGACATCCCCCCACCCCCCCACTGCCCACCCCTGCTTCTCATTGACGGGAAGATGAATAGTGTGTCTGTGGGGTGAGGCGGTGACATCACGTGCCCCGTGGCCACATGTCCACGAATCCCCAGCTCTGCGTCTAGGGTGAGAGTAATTGTCCTTAGCTGAGGGGGGAGGGGCTGGGAAAGATATCGGATAAATTTTGGGGTTTTTTTTTTTGCTTTAACCTTCACATTGTGAGGTCTCCGGATATAAGCGCGGCCCGTGTGAGCGTTGGCCCGAGCGACCTCTGGGGGCCTCCACTGTCCTTTTCTTTGAATCTTGGCTTTGAACAAAGCAAATGAGGTGGGGGCACCATTGCTAGGGACCATAGGGCACAACTAGGATGTCTTTCACGGGGACCCTGCCACCCTCTTCCAGGTGGTGACTGATATTTCCTTATCACTGCTCCAGCGCTTTTCAGAGATTCTTTGTCATCAGTTGCCAGGAATCTCGGGGACCTAGTTAAACGTTTAATGAACTGGCTCCGTGGACACCTAAGCAATCATTTTGTTTGCGTCTGAGAGTTGGAGAAACTAATAGGGTCAGCACCAAGAAGCTGAAAACGCTTCCACGTGGGTGGGTGGCTACTCTCAGGAAATCAGTTCGTAGAAGCCTTCTGCAAACATGGGGTGCCTACTATGTGCACGGCACTGAGCGGGGCCTCGGGGACACTGGTCAGGGAGTAGGGAAGCTCCGTGGTCGGCGCTCATGGGTGTTACAGTGACTTCAGGGAGGGCCCCTGGCTCAGGTCATGATCTCTGGGTCCTGGGATCGAGTCTTGTGTTGGGCTCCCTGCTCAACAGAGAGTCTGCTTCTCCCTCTCCCTCTCCCTCTCCCTCCACCTCTCTCTCTCCCTTTCTCTCTCCCTCTCTCTCTCTCTTGCTCTCTATCTCAAATAAAAAAATCTTTGAGGGGGGAAAAAAAAATCAGAGGTCTGTGCTTTCACAGGAGTCGACCCCGTGTTTATCTGGGGAGGGTCTATACCTGGATTCTCATGTCCTGCCTCTTGCCAGGTTGATGGGTCCCGAGGGCGCAAGCTTTGACCACTCTGCTGTGCCCTCCTTGTCCCTGGGCTGCAAAGGGGGGGGGCGCCCGGAGCCCTTACGCCCTATCCCTGGCATTCGGGACTTTGCTTGGCCCAAACCCCAAACCTACGGGAGGGAGGCCAAGAGGGCCTCCACTCAACCTCGCTCTTACCTCGGTCCACACGGCCAGCGAGGCCCTGGCTCCTCTTCCCTCCGTCCCTCCGTCTGTCCTGTCCCCGGGCCCACAGGGCCCACAGCGCTCAGCCCCGCCTGGTCCACCCGCTGTCAGGGCTGGCCTGGGGGTGCCCCTCCCAGGGCCTCGCTCCCCCAGGGCCTTGCTCCCACCCAGGCCCTTGCTCCTCCACAAGGCCTTGCTCTCCCTCCCAGGGCCTTGCTCTCCCCCCAGGCCCTTGCTCCTTACCCCCCAGGGCCTTGCACACCCCCAGGGCCTTGCTCTACCCCCAGGCCCTTGCTCTTCCCCCCCAGGGCCTTCCTCCCCCACCCAGGACCTTGCTCCCCTCCCCCAGGGCCTTGCTCCCCTCCCCAGGGTCTTGCTCCCCTCCCAGGGCCTTGCCCCGCTCCCAGGGCCTTGACACCCCCCCCCCCCCCCCCCCCCCCGCCTTGCTCCCTCCCAGGGCCTTGCTCCTCCCTCAGGGCCTTGCTCTCCCCCTCAGGGCCTTCCTCCTGAGCCTCATGCTCTTCCTCCAGGCAGGCCCGTCCGTGATCCGTCTGCAGCCCCACACCTGCGCCTCAGACAAGTGTTCGCGGCCCTCGCTAGTAGAGAGACCTCCTGCATTCCGGGCTCACCCTGTTGTTTTCCGTCATAGCATAGTCATCATTACCTGCCACACTGTGCATCCCTTATTTTGCGTTTAAGATCCGTTTGTTGAGATCTGAATACCAGGTCTGCTTGGGAGGGATTTTGTCTGTGGTCTCGAGCTAGATCCCTCGTGCCCAGCCTGTGCTGGCCACAAAGTGTGCTCTCCCTAAATGTTTGATTGATGGGTATATCTCCATCTTATAGACGAGAATGTTGAAACTTTGAAAAATTAAGTGACTTTTCAAGGCCACACCACTAGGAAATGCCACAGATGGGATTTGAACCTGAGTGATCTTAGGCCAAAACCCAGATTCTTAACCAGTGTGTGTGTGTGTGTGTGTGTGTGTGTGCGCGCACGCGCGTGTCTTCCTTCCTTCTCCATCAAGCCCTCAGATTCCCGGCAAGCACTATTTGTTTGATATCCTGTAGCCTGGGTGCTTAAAGAGAACGACACAGGGAGGAGATTTTGTGAATAAAATATATCAATCAATCAATCTGTAACCGGCGTGCAGATGGACCGATGGAATAGGCTGAGAAAGGCACTGACGGGCATGCAGTGTAGACGGACAGGGGGCCGAAGGGACGCACGGGGCAGAGCCAAGGTGCCAGCCCGCAGGGTCTAGGTGCCTGCACGCGAGGCTGCTGAGCAGCCCGGCAGCCGCGCCAACGACACCTACCGCGTGTGCAGTCCTCGCGCCCCTTCCAGCTGCGGGGCCCTGCCCTCGCCTCTGCCTCCAGGGCGCCCGAATGCTTTGCTAATCCTGCGGACCCCTCAGGAGGAGGAGGTGGGGCCGTGGCGCCCGTGGGCCGCCGTCCCCGCCGCAGCGATGAAGGGCCGCAGGGTCCCCGCTGGCTCTGGATGTCGTCCAGGCAGCACAGGTGGCTCACGCTGCGGATTCCGAGCCCAGGGAATCTGGAGGCACCTGAGCAACAGAAGGATTTATTTTTGCTACCTCCACGCAGAGCTCTGGACCCTCGGGAGCAGGGGACAGCTTGGTAGGCATCGGTGCAGGATGGAGCCAGCCCCCTGGACTTTGCCGGCCCTTCCTCTGCCCCAGCTCATCCTCCGGCCGTGGGATGCTCGGGATGCTCGGAATGCTTGATGATGCGCGCAGGTGCGTGCAGGTGTGTGCAGGTGTGTGCAGGTGTGTGTAGGTGCTTGTAGGTGTACGCAGGTGCGTGCAGATGTGCGCAGGCATGGCGAGAGGTGCAGGCCCTGACCTCCCCTGGGGCTACTCCCTCTGCGGTCTGCCCCGGGTGTTTAGGGGATTTACTCTCCGGGCTAAGGGCACAGAT
The DNA here is from genome assembly GCF_053574225.1 of Canis aureus. Taxonomy (NCBI): domain Eukaryota; kingdom Metazoa; phylum Chordata; class Mammalia; order Carnivora; family Canidae; genus Canis; species Canis aureus. The sequence continues at coordinate 55,835,196 of NC_135615.1, forward strand.
GTTCCTCTACAACGTTGTGTAAAATTCCTTTCGTTTTTGCCACTCACGTTGGAGCCTTAGGTCATGTTCACGGACTTCTGGGTGTGGCACGAGGTAAGGCTCAGATTTCGTTTGCCATAGATTTTCCCCTTTGCACAAAGCTCACCGTTTCCCTGCTGATGTGCAACGTCTGTTGCTCAAAATCCAGTTTCCACGTGTACACGAGTCTGTTTTGAGGCACTCTGGGCACACTGTTTGTCTGACTGGATTTGCCCTGATTTTAGAGGTACATTTTTAAGAGAATGGACATCTTCATGAAACTGAGTCTCCTTATCTAACGGCATGGAACAAGGCTTCCTCTATTTAGGTCTTCTCTTTCAGTAAACTTTCATAATTATAATTTTGTCCAGAAACAGCAGATATATATCCATTTTTAAAACTACTTTTTTGGGGACACCTGGGGGGCTCAGTGATTGAGCGTCTGCCTTCGCCCCAGGGCGTGATCCTGGGGTCCTGGGATCGAGTACCACGTTGGGCTCCCTGCATGGAGCCTGCTGCTCCCTCTGCCTGTGTCTCTGCCTCTCTCTGTCTCTCATGAGTAAATAAATGTTTCAAAATTTTTTCTGTTTTAGGTTTCTTTGTTATTGCAAATAACATCTTAAATAAATTGAATCTTTTGACTGATATGTAGAAATGCCATTGATTTGGGAATATTGATTTTTAAAAAAATCTACTAATCTTCCTATTTTAATAATTATCTACAGATTCTTGGTATTTCTTCTTGAACAGTCATAGTCCCTACAATAGTAACAATAACATATATTTTTCAAATATTTATACTTCTTTCCCTTTTCAGTCTGAATGGATAGGATCTCTAGTCCAGTGATGAGAAGTAGTAGAAGTAGACCTCCTTGTATGCTTCCTGATTTTAAGCATCCTACCATTAAGTGTGTTGTTTATTGTAACTTATGTGTAGGAAATTTCTTGTTAAAAAAAAAGGAAATTTCTTGTTATTCCAAATTTAATAAGAGTTTTATTTTTTGTTAAAGCTTAGAGGGTGTTATGTTTTATCAAATGCTCTTCTTCCTTTACCTCCTGTGATGGTCGTATATATTTACTCTTAAAATGTGTTAATGTGATGAATTGCATGACCCAACTTTTTAAGGTTCAGCCAGTCTTCCATTCCTGGGACACACTCAACTTGGTCAGGATGTTTTATCTTTCTTTACACATTTCTGAATTGTTAATAGTTTGCTTAGGATTTTTTCATCTACTTTTATCAGTTATATTGTCTGCTATCTTCCTTTTCCTTCCCCTTGGGCTAGATCCATCATGATGGAGATTGCAGACTCATGCTACTGTGTATAAATTATCCACAGTAGCATTCAGCCTTCTTAAGTATTTGGTTTGATCACTTCTGGGAAAATGTACATGTTTTCCAACCACGGTTAAATTCTAGAATACTTCTATCACCCTGAAGAACTGGACAATATATATTTGGATCTTCCTTTTTTATCCAATCTGGCAATCTGTGTGTTTGATTGGAGTGTTTAGTAAATTCACATGAATGTACTAATTGGTATGTTTGTATTTAGACGTATCTTTTTGTTATTTGTTTTCTTAGTCTCATTTATCTTGTGTTGTTCTGTAACTGCTTGTTACACCTGATGTGTTATAGCTGGGGACCCTTGTTGGGGGGATTAGTAATGGCTTCAGACACGTGGCATAAGGTCAGTTGCTTTTGTGAATGTGTTCTTTTCTATTCAGTTCAGAAAATGAGATTAGAATTCACATTTATATGGAATGGACAATGAATATTCATTTGCAGGGCTATGTTAGCTTTCTCACCCTCCAACATAATATATTCCAAAGAGATCTGGACTGTCTAGACATCCTGTAGAACATCATATTGATCTATTACGTCATGCTGATTGGGGAAAATGAGCAGAAGGAAGTAGTACACTGAAGTCTGTTTAAGACCCACGGGCTCCAGATAGTGGGAGAAAACCTCTATGACAATTCAGGAAACTATCCCTTTAGTAAAGTTTTTAGGGTCTAGTGGTCAGGGATGGGCTACGCTACCTCTACGGAAGTAAAATGATGGCATCTCACATTCCCTACCACAAAGAAGGAAGCACAGTGCCTGGTAGGCCACTTTCGGATCTAGAGACAACACATTCCCCATCTAGGAATATTGCTCTGGCCCATATATATGGTGAAACAGAAGGCCATCAGCTTTGTGGGGTGGGGGGGCCCAAATATGAAAGAGCTCTGCACCAAGTTCAGGCCACAGTGCAAGCAGTCTTGCCATATAGGTCATGCAGTCTAACAGGCCCTTGGTGTTAGAAGCATTGGTGGTGGGAAAAGATGCAGTGTGAAATTTATAACAAGCCTCTGTGGGAGAATGGCAATGCAGGCCTCTGGGGTTCTGGAGCAAGGTCATGACATCTGCAGTAGAGAAATACATGCCTTTTGAAAAATAGCTCTTGTCATGCTACGGGGACCTGGTATAGATTGGGGTGGTTGCTTGGTTATTGGAGCATCAAATGATCCTGCACCTGGAATTATCCCTGCTGATCTGGGGCCCATCAGATCTGTCAAGTCATAACGTTGGACAAGCCCAACATCAGTCTTTTATAAAATGGAAATGTTACAGGCTCAAGCCTAAGCCTAGGAGAGCACAAGTTAACTCCACAAGCAGGTGGCCCACGCTTCCACGTCACTCGCTGTAGTTGCAGCAGCACCCATCTCCCAGGCCACACCTACGGCTGTAGGGAGGATTGCATATGATTAGCTGAGGGAGGAGGAAAAAGCCTGAACTTGGTGCACAGTTGAGTGGACTCAGTATATGGCAGCGAGCTGAACACGGAGAGTGCTGCATTATGTCCACATTTGAGGGTGAACTTGAAAGATGGAGAAAAGTGAAAACCTTCCCAGTAGGCAGGGCGGCAAGTGGCACACCTGGTCATTCACTTTGAGTGGAAAGAGAAGTAGCACAAGGTAAGAATCTAATACTGCAGATTCCTAGACAGTGTACAATGGCCTGGCTGCTTGCTTAGGGCCCTGGAAGGAAAACAGGCCATCCCACTAATTTCTCTCTACTAAGTTCCTACAGAAAGAGAGAGGCCCGAGGAACCATGAAGGAGTTGCTTCCTGAATAGGGAGAAGAGGCTCTGTTACAGCACAAGTGGGATCTATGGCAGTGTGGAGGTGAACTGCTCCAATTGACTTTAGGGAGACCTACTGGGGTCTTTAGTTGAATGACAGCTTCTAGCGACTGCCCCTTCCGTCTACTGTGGTTTTTATGCCAAGGTTGTACCTTCCCTGGCTGCTACCAGCCAATGACTCAGCATCATGAGGAGCACTAAAGGCGGTCCATTTTGGGTTTTTTGTTTTTTAAAGATTTTATTTATTTATTCATGAGAGACACACAGAAAGAAAGAGAGGCAGAGACACAGGCAGAGGGAGAAGCAGGCTCCACACAGGGAGTCCGACGTGGGACTCCATCCTGGGTCTCTAGGTTCACACCCTGAGCCGAAGGCGGCACTAAACTGCTGAGCCATCCAGGGACCCCCAAGGCAGTCCATTTTGGCTTAATGCCAGACACAGCCAGGGGACAACCCTTGCTTAGGGACTCCTCTTCAGCTTAACCAAGACTTCCTTAGGACTGTGTTGCCATTTGAGAGTCTACCTCCAACTTCTTCCTCCCCATTCTTCCTCCACAGCCCAAAGGATGTCGCTGCCTCCTCCCGCTTGCTCCCTCTTTATGCTTCACAGGTGTTCCCCATAATATTGTATAATAATCCCATTGGTGTCTGCTTTTCAGAGAACCCAAACTAGCTCTGTTAAAATGTCTTTCATTACATGTGAAGTGATATAACGTTAATCAAGATAAAATGGGTTAAGGATGGGCGTTGTGTTTCCTAGAGCAACCACTAACAATATAAAACAAAGACATACAGCTGAAAAGCCAATAGGTGAGGTAAAATGAAATATAAAAAAATTCTCAATCAATCCAAGAGGAGGCAAATGAAAGAAAAACAAAGGAACCAAGAAAGATATAAGATACTTACTTATATAATAAGTAGCAAGATGCTAAAATTAAACCCAACCATAAAATTCAGTGTAAATGGACTAAATACTCCAATAAAAAGGCAAAAACTGTTAGAGGGAATAAAAAAGGAAAGATCCACTTGTATGTTATTTATGAGAGACACATTTTAAATATAAAGAACAAAAAAATCCAAAACCATCAGAAGGAAGGAAATAGTAAAGATTAGAGCAGAAATAAATTATAGAAACTAAAAAAAAAAATAAAATAAAATGGACCAGTGAAACCAGGAGCAGGTTCTTTTTTTTTAAAAAAAAAGATTTATTTATGATAGACACAGAGAGAGAGAGAGAGAGAGAGAGAGAGGCAGAGACACGGGAGGAGAGAGAAGCAGGCTCCATGCCGGGAGCCCGACGCAGGACTCGATCCCAGGACTCCAGGATTGCGCCCTGGGCCAAAGGCAGGCACCAAAATGCTGAGTCACTCAGGGATCCCCAGGAGCAGGTTCTTTTAAAAGATCAATGAAATTGATAAACTTCCAGCCAGGATAAAAAAAACAAAAGTCCCAAATAAAATCAGAAATGAAAAATGAGAAATAACAACCCATACTACAGAAACACAAAAGATTGGAGGGGAATATTATGAAAAATAATATGCCAACAAATTGGACAACCTAGAAAAAAATGAAGATCTAGAAACATATAATTTACCAAAACCGAAACAGGAAAAGAAAATCTGAACAAACTTATTGCAGCAATGAAATTGAAATCAGTAGTCAAAAACTCCCAATCAACATACCAGAACCAGACAGCTTCACAGATTAATTCTACCAAATATTTAAGGAAGAGTTAATACCGATTTTTCTCAACTATTCAAAAAAAAAAAAAAAAGAAAAGAGATGAGAAAAGGAAACTTCCAAAAGCTACCACACACACAAAAGAGAACTGCAGGTCGATATTTGTGGTGAACATAGATGTAAAAATCCTCCTCAAAATACTAACAAACTGAGTTTAACAATACATTAAAAAAATCATTAAAAAAAAATGATCAGGGATCCCTGGGTGGCGCAGTGGTTTAGCGCCTGCCTTTGGCCCAGGGCGCGATCCTGGAGACCCGGGATCGAATCCCACGTCAGGCTCCCGGTGCATGGAGCCTGCTTCTCCCTCTGCCTGTGTCTCTGCCTCTCTCTCTCTCTCTCTCTCTCTCTCTGTGACTATCATAAATAAATAAAAATTAAAAAAAAATGATCAAGTGGGATTTATTCCCAGGATACAAGAGTGGTTCAAAATTCACAAATCAATGTGATATACCACATCAATAAGAGAAAGGATAAAAGTCATGTGATCATTTCAACAGATGCAGAAAAAGCATTTGACAAGGTACAACATCCATTCATGATAAAACCACTCAACAAAGTGGCTTTAGAGGGAATATACCTCAACATAATAAAGGTCTTATATGAGAAACCCACAGCTAACAACATACTCAATAGGGAAAAACTGAGAGCTTTGCTTCTAAAGTCAGGAACATGACAACGATATTCACTTTTATTCAACATAGTATTGGAAATCCTAGCCTGAGACCAAAAAAAGGAATAAAAGCATTGAAACTGGTAAGGAAGAAGTACAATTTCACTATTTGCAGATGACATGATACTGTATATAGAAAACCTAAAGACACCAACAGAAAACACTAGAACTGATAAATGAATTCAGTAGAGCTGTAGGACACAAAATCAATGTACAGAAATCTACTGCATTACTATACACTAATAATGAAGCAGCAGAAAGTGAAATTAAGAAAGAAATTCCAGGGATCCCTGGGTGGCAGTGGTTTAGTGCCTGCCTTTGGCCCAGGGCACGATCCTGGAGACCCGGGATCGAATCCCACATCGGGCTCCCGGTGCGTGGAGCCTGCTTCTTCCTCTTCCTCTTCCTCTTCCTATGTCTCTGCCTCTCTCTCTCTCTCTCTCTCTCTCTGTGACTATCATAAATTAAAAAAAAAAAGAAAGAAATTCCAATTTTATTGCATCCCGAACAATAAAATATCTGGGAATAAACTGGAGGTGAAAGACCTGTATTCTGAAAACTATAAAATACCGATGAAAGAAATTGAAGATGATACAAAGAAAGGGAAAGTCAGTACATGCCATGGATTGGAAGAACAAATATTATTGAAATGTCCATACTACCCAAAGCAATCTACATATTTAATGCAATCTGTATCAAAATACCAACAGTATTTTTCACAGAAGTAGAAAGAACAATCCTAAAATTTCTATGGAACCCCAAAAGACCCCTTATAGCCAAAGCAACCTTGAAAAACAAAAACAAAATGGGAAGTATCACAATTCCAGACTTTAAGTTATTTACAAGTTATGTAGCAATCAAAACAGCATGGTATTGGCAAAAAAATAGACACATAGATGAATGGAAAAGAAAAAATAAACAGAAATAAACCCACATTTATTTTCAATTAATCTTTGACAAAATAGGAAAGAGTATCCAATGGGAAAAAGTCATTTCAATAAATGGTGTTGGGAAAACTGGACAGCTACCTGCAGAAGAATGAAACTGGACCCCTTTCTTACACCAGACACAAAAATAAACTTAATATGGATTAAAGACCTAAAGGTGAGACTTGAAACCATAGAAATCCTAGAAGAGAACATAAGCCATAATGTCTCTGACATCAAATACCTCAACATTTTTCTAGCTATATCTCTTGTGGCAAGAAAAACAAAAGCAAAAACTCCTGGGACTACATGAAAATAAAAGACTTCTGCACAGTAAAGGAAACAATCAACAAAACTAAAAGGCAACCAACAGAGTGAGAGAAGATATTTGCAAATGACATCTCTCATAAAGGATGAATATCCAAAATACATAAATATATAAATTATATTTAAAAATATAAAAAATATACAAATATATATATACCACCTCACACCAGTCAGAATGGATAAAATGGACAAACCAGGAAGCAACAGATATATAAATAGGAATGAACAAGAAAGGAAGCAATAAATATATAAAACTTAAGAATCTAAAACCAAATAATCTGATTAAAAATAAGCAGGAGACATGAACAGACATTTCTCCAAAGAAGACATACAGATGGCCAACAGACACATGAAAAGACATTCAACATTACCCATTATTAGGGAAATGCAAATCAAAACTACAATGAATGATCATCTCACACATGTCAGAATGGCCAAGATCAACAACACAAGAAACAACAGGTGTTGGCAAGGATGCAGAGAAAAAGGAACCCTCTTGCACTATTGGTGGGAATGGAAATTAGAGCACAATGTGTCGAAATATGTGGGATGCAGCCCTAGAAACCCTTAGAAATTTATAGCATTAAAGTTAGACAACAAGAAAGGTATAAAGTCAATAATCTAAATTCTTACCTAAAAAGCTAGGAAAAGAAGAGCAAATTAAACCAAAATAAATAGAATATACAAAACATAAAGAGTGGAAATCAGTAAAACAATAAGCCTGTAAACTGCTGGCAAAATCAACAAAACCAAAAGTTGTTTCCCTGAAAAAAAAATTAATGAAATTAATGAATCCAGAGCAAGATGGATAGTGAAAAAGAAAGAAAAAATATAAATTAGCAATATCAGTAATCAAAGAGGACATCACTATCCTATAGACATTAAAGGGCTAATAAGAAAATATTATGAACAAATTTTAATGGCAATAAATTTGGTAGTTAAGTTAAACTAGACACATTTATTGAAAGATATAACTCAGCAAAACTAGCACAAGAAATACAAAATCTGAATAGCCACATATCTGTTGAAGAAATTCAATTTATGATTAAAACTTTCACACAAAGAAAACTCTAAACTACATGATTGCACCAGGGATCTCTGTCCAACGTTTCTGAGTAGGACATGATATCAATCCTATGCAAACTTTCAGAATAGAGAGGAAAAGGGGAATATTTCCTAACCAATTTCATGAGGTCAGCATAACCCTGATATCAAAAGCTGACAAGGACATTGAAAAAAATTAATTACAGACCAATATCCGCCTAAGCCTTGATGCAAAAATACTTAACAATATTAGCAAATTGAATCAAACAACATACAAAGAGGATAATACATTAAGACCAAGTGGGGGATTGTTCCAGGAAGGCAGGATTGGCTTAATATTAGGAAATCAATAAAAGCACATTAACAGAAACAGGAGAAAAATTATGATTAGCTCAAGAGATGCAGAAAAAGCATTTGACCAAATTCCAACATCCATTCATGACAAAAGTAGAAACTCAACAAACCAGGCATACAAGAAAACTTCCTCACCCCAATAAAAGCCATCTATAAAATAACTATAGCTTATGTCATATAACGTAAGTAAAATACTGAATGCATTTACCCCACCTCCCACCCCCAGCCATCAGTAACAAAGCAAGAGTATCTGTTCTTATGACTTGTATTCAGTCCTGTACTGGAGATCTTAGCCACGACAAAAGGAAAGATTTTTAAAAAAATTTTTAAAGGATTGGAGGGCAGCCTGTGTGGCTCAGCGGTTAACGCCGCCTTCTGCCCAGGGTGTGATCCTGGAGACCCGGGATCGAGTCCCACATCGGGCTCCCTGCATGGAGCCTGCTTCTCCCTCTGCCTGTGTCTCTGCCTCTTTTTTTTTTTTTTTTTTTTTTTTTAATTTTTTTTATTTATTTACTTATGATAGTCACAGAGAGAGAGAGAGGCAGAGACACAGGCAGAGGGAGAAGCAGGCTCTATGCACCGGGAGCCTGATATGGGATTCGATCCCGGGTCTCCAGGATCGCGCCCTGGGCCAAAGGCAGGCGCTAAACCGCTGCGCCACCCAGGGATCCCTCTGCCTCTTTTTCTCTCTCTGTGTGCCTCATGAATAAATAAATAAAATCTTTAAAAAAAGGATTGGAAAGGAGAAGTAAAACTATCCATTTTCACAGAAGATGTAGTTATATACACAAATAATGTGGTTCCAAAGGAATGTACCAAAAACTATTAAAACTAATAAGTGATTTTAGCAAGGACACAGGATACAAAGTCAGTATCTAAAAGTCAATTGTATTTCTATATATTAGGAATAAAAACTGGTAAATGAAATATAAAAGTTTACAGTTACAACAGAATTACAAAGCATAAAATACTGAGGAATAAGTTTATCAGAAGATGTGTCATAGGGTAGCTCTATTTTTAACTTTTTGAGGAATTTCCAGAGTGGCTGCACCAGCTTGCATTCCCACCAGCAGTGCAGGAGGGTTCCCCTTTCTCTGCATCCTCACCAACATTTGTTGCTTCTTGGCTTGTTCATTTTATCCATTCTGACTGGTGTGAGGTGGTATCTCATTGTGGTTTTGTTTTGTATTTCCTTGATGCTGAGTGATGTGACCCAGCAATTGCACTACTAGATATTTATCCAAAAGATACAAACACAGTGATCCGAAGGGGCACCTGCACCCCAACGTTTCTAGCAGCATTGTCCACAACAGCCAAACTATGAAAAGAGCCCAAATGTCCATTGACAGATGAATAAAGATGATGTAGTATATATACACCACGGAATATTATTCAGCCACCAAAAAGTGAAATCTTACCATTTCCAATATGTGGATGGAATTAGAAGGTATTAGGCTAAGTGAATAAGTCAATTAGAGAAAGGATTATCATATGATCTCACTCATGTGGAATTCAAGAAACAAAACAGAGGATCATAGGGGAAGGGAGGGAAAAATAAAATAAGATGAAATCATAAAGGGAGACAAACGATAAGAGACTCTTAACTATAGGGAACAACCTGAGGGTTGCTGGAGGGGAAGTGGGTGGAGGGATGGGGTACCTGGGTGATTAAGGAGGGCATTTGATAGAATGAGCACTGGGTGTTATATACAACACTGAACTCTACCTCTGAAACTAATAATATACTATATGTTAATTAACTGAATTTAAATACAATTAAATTTTTGAAAAGATATGTAACACTCCTATACTGAAAGCTAGAAACTACATTGTGAAACAAATGAAGAAGACAAAAATAAATGGAGAGATACACCCTATTCATGGTGGATAAGACCCAATACTGTTAAGAGATGATTTTTTTCCCAGTTTTGCTAAATATTCAATTTAATTCCCCCCAAACAATCTATAGATTTAATAGAATCCCTACCAAAATACCAACAGCATTTTTTAAAAAAACAGAACTAGAGTTCCTAAAATTTATATGGAACCCCAAAAGACCATGACTAGCCAAAGCAATCCTGAAAAAGAACAAAAGTGTAGGTATAAAAATCCCAGATTTCAAGCTATACTATAAAGTTGTAGCAAGCAAAAACAGTATGGTAACGGCACAAATACATACGGATTAATGGAACAGAGTCCAGATATAAACCCACACTTCTACGGTCAATTAATTTATGACAAAGAAGGCAAGAACACGCAAAGGGGAAAAGTCTCTTCCACAAATGGTGCTGGGAAAACTGGACAGCAACATTCTAAAGAATGAAACTGGACACTTTCTTACACCTAAAAATAAACTCAAAATGAATTAGAGACCTAAATGTGAAATCTGAAACCATAAAACATCTAGAAAAAAAACATAGGCAGTAATCTCTGTGACATTAGCCGTAGAAATATTTTTCTAGATAATGTTCCCTGAGGCAAGGGAAACAAAGGCAAAATGGAACTACTGGGACAGCACCAAAATAAAAAGCTTCTGCACAGTGAAGGAAACCACCGATGAAAAAGCACCAAGAATGAGAAGGTATTTGCAAATGACATATCCCTCAAGGGGTTAATATTCAAACTATATAAAGAACTTATATGACTCAGCAGCAAAAACCTCAAACAATCCAATTAAAAATAGGCAGAAAACATGAACAGATATTTCTCCAAAGATGACGTGCAGGTGCCAACAGACGCATGAAAAGATGCTCCACATCACTCATCATCAGGGAAATGCAGATCAAAACTTCAATAAGGTCCCACCTCACACTTGTCAGAATAGAATGGCTAAAATAAAAAACACAAGAAATAACAAGTATTGGTGAGGATGTGGAGAAAAAGGAACCCTCGTGCATTGTTGGGGGGAATGCACACTGGTGCAGCCACGGTGGGAAACAGTATGGACATCCCTCCAAAAATTAAAAATAGAATTACCATATGATCCAGTAATTCCACTACTGGATATTTGGCCAAAGAATATGAAAACACCAATTTAAAAAGATATATGAAAAAAAAAAGAAAAGATATATGTACCCCTATATTTACTACAGCCTTATTTACAAGAGCCAAGATATGGAAACAACCCAAGTGCTTATCAATCTATCTATCATCTATCTATCTATCTATCTATCTATCTATCATCTATCCATCCATAGACACAGACACTAATATATATGGAACGTAAATAATATATATAGACTAGAATATATGATGCATTATTTATGTTATATATTTATTTATACATACACATATATAATGGAATGTATATAATATATAGAGAATACATATAATGCAGTATATAATATATAATGGAATATTAATCATAGAAAGAAAAGGAAATCTTGCCATTTGCAATAACATGGATGGATCTAGAGAGTATAATGCTAAGTGAAATAAGTCAGTTAGAGGCAGATAGATACCATAAGATTTCACTCATGTGGGATTTAAGAAACAAAACAAATGAACAAGGAAAAAGAGACAAAAGAAAAAAGACTTAAATATAGAGAACAAACTGGTGGTAAGTGGGAGGATGGGTGAAATAGGTGAAGGGGATTATGAGGGTACTTATCCCAATGAGCGCTGTGTAATGTATTTGATAGTTGAATCAGCATATTGTATACCTGAAACTCATATAGCACTGTAATTAATTATACTGGAATAAATAAATAAATATTTTAAAAATGCAGTGGGAAGAAAACAAGATTCATAGTAATCCCAATTAAAACCCCAGCAGTGGTTTGCTGTTTGTTTTTTTTTTTGTTTTGTTTTTTTCTGGTAGAAATTGTCAAGCTGATATGGAAGTTTAGATAAAAATAAGAAGGAACTAGAATAGTGGAAACAACTTTGAAAAAGATTAACAAAGTTGGAGAACTTACATTCCCTACTTTCAAGAATAAATTTAAAGCTGTAGTAATTAAGACAGTTGGTAGTGACATAAGGATAGACAAATAGATCAACTGCACAGAAGTAAGATTCCAGATATAGAGTCAGCTGGTTTTCTATAAAGACAGCAGAGCAAATCAACAGGGAAGGAAAAGCCTTTTTTACAAGTAATGCTGGAATAACCAGATAGCAAAAAATGAACCCCAAATACTGCCTTATGCCATATACTAACGAAACTTACCTTGAGATGAATCATATACCTAAAGGTAAAGGTTTCCTAAGCCTCTTAAAGAAAGAAAGAAGAATATAGTTCCTTGTGAGCTTAGGGTAGGTAAAGAATTTTTTTTTAAGGCAGGAGACAGCACTAAGAAAAGCACAAGAAAAGAATTTGTAAATCGGACTTCTCCAACAGCAAAAACTGCCCAGCTTTCTTCCAATCTGAGCTTATTTTCTGACAAATGATTTGTAATCAGAGTATTTAAAGAACTCCTTAGTATCAATAATTTTTTTAAAAAAAGCACAACCCAGTATAAAAATTGAATAAGGAGTTGGACACTTGACAAAAGAAGATGTGCAAATGATCTGTAGGCGCATGAAAATATCCTTAACATTACTAGCCATAGAGAAATGCACGTTAAAACCACAGTGAGATGATAGGATGAGCACTGGGTGTTATTCTATATGTTGGCAAATTGAACACCAATAAAAAATAAATAAAAAAAAAACACAGTGAGATTTTATTTCACTCCCTAGGGTGGCTAAAATTGAAAAGATTAACACCAAATATTAGTGAGAATGTGTGTTGCTGACATAATCCTTTCAGAAAAATGTCTGGCTCTTTTCTTAACAAGTTAAACGTACATCTATCCTATGACCCAGAAATCCATTCCTAGGTATTTACCCAGAGAAATGAAAACATATGTCTACAAAAACGCCTCTATGAGAATATTCATAGCTGCTTGAGTCATGATTATCAAAATCTGGAAACAACTCCAACATCTACCAATGGAAGAAGAGACAAACACGTTACGGTACATTCCTGAGTGTCGTCTGCTCATTAATAGGAGGAAATCACTAATAATAATAATAATAATAATAATAATAATAATAATAATATTAAATTAAATTTTAAAAAAAGGAGGAAATCACTGAAACCTGCGAGAAAATGGTGAATCTCAAAAATAGAAAGTGGAACAAAAGAAGTCAGATAGCATAGAGTACAGCCTGTCCTATGGTATCAGGGCCTCCGTTTAGAAGAGAGGCTGCTGGGACTCAGGTTCAGCAACTTCATCAACGTTGACCTGGGGCTGGAGGTGGGACTTCTGACCCCAGAGTTCGTGCTTACCATGCCGTCCTGTGTTGTGTTTCTTAATTCGCTTAACCACATACTAAGCAACAGGTGCTTTCCTTCATCTTATACGTAAGGAGCTGAAGGCTCACAGGCCTCCAACAACTTTCCCGCTGTCTTCCCTCGAGCTGGAAGGAGAGTCCAGCCTGCTCTCTGAAGCCCACAAACCTCCTGAAAATGCACTGCGGGGCTGTGTGTGTTACGTTCCTCGTTTGCCTGCCTCCTCACTAAGGATTGTGTTTTTTTCTTTTGCTCCAGTCTTTAGAGAGTTTTATTTATAACTCCCTTGAAATGGGCTTCCCGAAAAACCCATCACTCTACACGGCAATGTTTAGACCTGACTGCCCAGGCAGCCTCTTTCATCAGCCTCGTCTCAGGGAGAATTTACTTGATTTACTTGCTTTCAATTTCTAAGCCTTCATTTGTTTGCTTCTTTAATCAAACAAATTAGACCTCAAGTCTTTAAAGATGGACTATCAGAGAGGCTATATCATGTGTTCAGCCTAAAAATTAAGCGAAATCTACACTCAGGTGTTTAGAGAGAAATAGTTTGGTCAGATTTGATCACTATATACCAACCTTTTTCTGGGTTTGAATTTTCCCTTGAACTCAGGGGAAAAATACGTTGTTGAGCTTCCAAGGCCACCTGGTTTGGCCCTAGCATTCCTGCAGATAGCCACAGCTCATTGCATAGCAGACAGGAAGATCTTATTCTACGTACAGAAGTTTGGCCTGTAGGGGCTAGAATTTTGACAGGGCCAAAGAAATCAGGAGACATTATAGTAAAGTATAGTATTCCCCAAAAAATGACCCAAGGAAGGCTTCATCCATGGCTTGAACTCTTCCACATAACCCAAAGAGAACTAATAGAGTTATTCAAGTTTCTGTCCCACTGAAGGGTGGCCATTGGCCTTACGTCCATAAAGCTGGCCTCCCACATCTGTGGGGAGATGTGTCAACCATGGAGGTACGCTGCTGAGATATCCTTTCAACAGAACCTGCTACAAGGAAGATAAATAGCAGGTATCTTTCAGATGCTACAAATTTGGACCTCCACAGAGTTCACATTGAAGCCATGCTTCCTCTGGTTTGACACCAGCCAGGACTGATGATAGCAGGGACACTAGAGCCATGACATTCCAGTTAGACATAAGACTCCCATAGTGGGAAATCTTTGCTCTGGGGATCCTCATCGGCTTAGAACACAGATATGCTCTGCAGTCTGGGGTTCTCCTTCCTACTCTCCTTTCTTAACTCTCTCCTTTCAAATATCATTCTGAAGACAAGTTCCACCTATTTCTACTCCTTCACAAACATTCTCCTGGTGAATCTCTAACATGTCTAATTCCATCTTGGTGTCCACTCTTGGAGCACTCAAACTTATACAGTTGGTACATAAAGTGAGGTTTTGGAGACTGCTCGCTCACCTCATAGCTAGCAAAAAGAATGCTAGCGCATTTGAAATGTGGGGCATAGATAGTTCCTGGAATAAGACGGTATGCCTCCACTGCGGAAGATTTCATGAGTGGTGACCTGGAAAAATGTCCCCATGGAGGAGAATGTCTTTGCCAATGAAGTGACTCAGGCAAAACATGAGGGAAATACTACCTCCAAGGCCAGTTATTACTAAACTGTATAGACACACTGAGGAGGGCTAATTAGAAACTGGGGGCCATTAACAAACAATTCAGAACTAAGTGTAAGAGCCAGACAGCCTTTCTGAACACTTGCAGTCTCTCATCTCTGCAGTGGAATAATGATCATAGTTGAAGAGAAGACTCGGGATCTAGAAGACTTAGGGTCTACAAGTTTGTTAGACCTCCAGAGATATTTAAAGACAGGGCTGTTATGCTAGCTGGGAAAACCTTGAACCATGAAATCTTGGATGGGGCATCTGGGTGCATGCACCCAAGAATTTTATTTATGCCCTAGCAGATGGTAAAGGAAGGGGTTTTAAAACTCAAGGGGGGAAAGAATGCTAGAATCAATATTTTATGTGAGATCAGAAGACCCACCTGAGGACTGTATTGTCTCAGAGAGTCCGGAGGGCACGGCATTCACCAGGGCCATCAGGAGTAGGCTGGGAAGTTCAGTAGCGGCAGGGCCAAGCTGGGCTTACTGACGCCAATGGAAAGTGGAGTCTGGAAGTGATAGAGGCCAAGTAGCAGAATTTGACCAAAGCTGGGAGGCTGCAGTGTCAGAGAGGCAGTCGAGGGCATGTGACACGGGGACTGGTGAAGATGGTTGGGAGGAATATGACCAAACAGATGAGAAGCCAAGAGTGCTGCTTAATACAATCAGAGAAAGAAAAGAACAGAGGAGGAGACTGAAGGCAGTCGTCTCAATAAGAGGTCAATATCATGTGTTTAGTAGCCCTGAGCCAGTTTTCTGATTTGAAATCCAATGACTGAAGAGGTGACCAGATCTCCAGGAGAAGGGCCTGGCAACATGACAGCAAGTGTATACTATGACGACTCCCTGAGTCCTCCTTTGGGAAGACCTATGGCCATTTACTTGAGTGAATGCACAGTGGTAGGATGAATACCCAGACATTTTAAGAAGTACTGGACACGGAATCTTAGTTGACACTGACGACCACAGACCCCAAATATTTTCATAACCCCCTAGTGAATGGAGACCTGGCCAGTCTAGTTTACAGTAGGTTTATGGGTCCATAGACCCGTATGTGGCAGTTGGAGTACTGACTTCCTGGCCTGTATTTAAGAGTGAGCATAACAGGGGAAGGTCAACTGGAAGCCTCTAAAGTAAATAAAAACAATTATCACATCCAAAGTTGTTTTATTTTTTTTTTTAGAAGAGGGTGGATGGATGACTATAGACTACCATATTCTCAATCAAATAGTAGCTCTGATTACAATGTTGCTTCAGACATGGTGTCTTTGCTATAGCTGATTGATAAGGTCTCAGACAGTATGTGGCTATCGACTTGGTGTCTTCATTATTTCTACGGCAGTCAAAAAAAAATCAGAAGATTAGAAATAGCCTGCATTTACATGGAATTTCATGGATTTATTTCATGTCACCCCAGGGCTATGTTAACTTTCCTATTTGCAGTCAAAATATAACCTGAATAGTTCTGAACCAGCGAGAAACTGAGAGGGTGAAACAAGAGCAGCCCCACTGACCATCCCTCTCGGTGACCTCCCCCGTCCACATGGGATTTTGTGCCTCCCATTACACAGTTCTGGGCTTTGCAGGGTTAGAGGCTCTAGTCACCGAAGAGAGTACCTTCTTGTCAGAGGACCAAATAACTGCTTCCACCCAGGCACCCTGGACTTCTGGTGTCCAAGGACCAGCAGGTAAGGAGGGGAGTCATCATTCTGGCAGAGGTAACTGCTTCCTATGAGGAGGGCGATCTACTCTTATACAATGGGGATGGAAAGAAATATGTCTGAAATGCAGTAGAGCCAATTAGACATTTTTAGTAGTCTTTGCCTCGTTATGCTGGAGGTTCAGACCCCTTAGCAATGAGAGATTGGGGTCTACCACCGGCTAAGCCATAGAGACCTGCCCAGGTGACACTGAAAGTAAAGAGAATTTACGGTGAATAGTGGATGAGGGAGACTGACTAAATGCAGAAATGGAACTGTTACTTCATCCAACTAACCTCTTCTAGGTTTCTCCTCTAGAAAAGAAGCCTGTGTGAACCACGGAGATGCTGCTTACCGACATAGTAGGGTGACGGATCTCTACGGCACAAGCTGTAGAAATGGCAGCCATGGAAGCAGTCCACGCAGCTCTCCCTCCAAGGGAAGCAGCTCTGCGCAGAGAGTCCCTGGGAAGCCTCCAGCTTTTCACCTTGGATCGAATGCAGCTTTCATTCTGAGAACTTGCTCTCCACGGGTTGCTTCTAGCCAGTGGCCAAGCACAGCAAGGAGATGAGAGCTGGGCCATCGTGGGACTCCTGTCATGGGTGGTCTTTGCACGGGGGCTCCCTGTTGGCCTGGCTGAGATGTTATCAGAGTTTCTCTGCCATTGAAACCTCCCCCTATTCAGTTTTCCTCTCTTCCCTTTCCTTGCACAGCTGTCAGCTCTGCACAGGGGTCTGAAGGCTCTCCCTGCTCACTCCAGCTCCCTCTCTCCTGTACCCTTTATAAACACTTCCCTTCTGCATGTTTTATTCTGGTTGGCATCGACTTCCCAGAGGACCCAAAGTAGTACAGGAGGCCTCAGAAAAAAAGCAAATAAAAATCATAAATAAATAAATAAATAAATAAATAAATAAATAAATAAATAACTGGATGGCAAAGTGATTGGGCAGGGCTTTCAGATACACACTTTCTGGACATTTTCAAAATTGCAAGGAAACAAATAATTGTCATGGAGAAAATGTTTAGTCTAAAGCTATTTTCAAGCTTCTCTATAATTCCAAGTTCTATTAACTTGTGTGAAAGCTCTTATACTTGTCAGATCAAATTGTTGTTCTCTGCCCAATTTGGAAGTTTCCCTTCTGAGTGGCAAAGGACAATAATTGAACGTGTGGTCCTGAATCTTGATTGGGAGAGGATTGGCCCAAATCTTATTTCTCCCCAGTCTCTCTGGGATCACTAAGGGAAGCACTCCTCTTGACTTTCAGAGGAAGTTGTGAAAAAACATTAATACTTTATACGTTATAGCTTGTCTTGATGGACTGCAGAGCACCTCCTTTACCCATTATTTATTATTTTCAATTGTGCACCCACCAGGTGAAGGACAGTCTCTGTTAGCACCTTTATAAAAAAAAAAAAGATTTTATTTATTTATTCACAAGAGACACAGAGACAGAGAGGCAGAGACATACGCAGAGGGAGGGGAAGCAGGCTCCATGCAGGGAGCCCGATGCAGGACTCGATCCCAGGTCACGCCTTGAGCTGAAGGCAGACGCTCAACCACTGAGCCACCCAAGTGCCCCTGTAGCACCTTTTTTAAAGCAATGGATGATTTGCCACTCGCATTTTATTATGTGCTTAAAAGCAAGATGTACATTTGACTCTTGAACAACAAGAATGTGAGTTGCACAAGTTCACACATATGTGGATTTTAGAAAGTAAATAGGGTACTGTAAATATATTTTCTATTCTCTAGCTTATTTGATTGTAAGAATATGGTATATAACACATATAACATATAAAATGTGTGTTAAACAACTGTATCACTAAGGCTTTCATCAGTGATAGGCTATTAGCTTATCAACAATAGCCAAAATATGGAAAGAGGCCCAATCATTGACTGATGAATGGATAAAGAAGATGCGGGGTGTGTGTGTGTGTGTGTGTGTGTGTGTGTGTGTGTGTGTATAAAATGGAATATTACTCAGCCATTAAAAAGAATGAAATCTTGCCATTTGCAATGGTGTGGATGGAACTAGAGTGTATTATGCTAAGTGAAATAGGTCATTAGAGAGAAAGACAAATATCATGATTTCACTCATATGTGGAACTTAAGACACAAAACAGATCAACATAGTGGAATGGGGAAAAGGGGGAGGGGGAGGAAGCAAACCAGAAGAGACTCTTAATGATAGAGAACAAACTGAGGGTTGATGGAAGGAGGTGGGTGGGGGATGGGCTAGACGGGGGATGGGGATTAGGAGGGCATGTGTTGTGATGAGCACTGGGGGTTGTGTGTAAGTGATGAATCACTGAATTCTACTCCCAAAACCAATATTGCCCATATGTTAACTCACTGGAATTTAAACAAAAATTTGAAGAAAAAAACCCTCCTAAAACCCACAGTAGGCTATTGAGTTTTGGGGAGTCAAAAGTTACACATGGATTTTCAACCATATGGGGTGGGGCAGGGAGTGCTTCAACTCACCCAAGTGTTCAAAAGTCAACTGTAATGTAAATTGAATTGAAACTAGAAAGGCCAAACTAAAAAAGTGACATCTCCTGCCTTTCGTAGAAGAGTATAAACAAAGCCATATAGGAAATGGTTGAGAAACAAACTGATGCTAAAAACAGGTGAGAAAGAAAAGAGATCTCTAACTCTTTAAGAAAGAAGCACCAAGTGCTCTCCCTACAACAGATCATCTTATCAGATCTTTATCTTTTGAATAATTGGCTTGAAGACTACTGAAAAAACATTTTTTTAAAATTAAGATTTATTTATTTATTTGAGAGAAAGAGAGCAAGATGGAAGGAGGGACACATTGAGGCAGAGAGAAACTCTCCAGCAGATGCCCTGCTGAGTATGGAGCCTGACATGGGGTCCATCTCACAACCCTGAGATCATGACCTGAGCCGAAACCAAGAGTTCGTTGCTTAACCAACTGAGCCACCTAGGTGCCCCTCCGCTGAAAAAAATTTGTTCATATTTCATCACCCAAATCAAGAAATGAAAAAAGAAAATATCTATAAATATCTATGACTTGGTTGAATCAAATTTTCTATCAAAACCTGAGTCATTCCATGAATGGAGGAAAGGAGGAGACTGGATTAAAATGGCCTTGGTTACAGTACCAATTGTTACAGTTGGTGAGCATGTTCAACAACCAGAAGCTTCCCCAAAACCACTCTCACCACACAAGGAAGGACACTACAAAGTCAGTATACTTTACCCCATTGTACAGAGGAGATCCTGAGACTCAAAGATCCCTGGTATCTTTCCTGAGGTCAACTAGATTGGGATGGGCAGAGTCCACGTGGGTCAGTGCATGTCCAAAGCTAGTCCACCCTCTCACCTTCCTATTTTCAGGTGAGAAAAAGATGGGGGAGAGGCAGGGGTAAGATTTAAAAATATATATTTATTTGAGAGAGAGAAAGAGAGAGAGAGAGAGAGAGAGTAGAAGGGGTGGGAGGAGAGGCAGAGGGAGAGAGAGAGAATTCAAAGCAGGCTCCAAGCTTGATCTCATGACCCTGAGATCACAGCCTAAGCCAAAACCAAGAGTCCGCCACTCAATCCAATGCACCACGCGGGCACCCCTGGGGTAAGCCTGTTTTAAGAGCAATGGCATATCTCTGTAATGAAATGCAATCAGACTGCACACAATATATTTTATAATAGTTGGAAAGAATGAGAACAACACTGATAATTGTGGGAATCCTGTAAAATCTGGGGAATACTCTTGGTTAGGAACATTTGAAAAATAGGCAGATAACTCTTCCTCTTCTAAACTCCTTTGCATTTTATTTGAGCACATCATCAACCATATTAGGGCTCAAAAGATATTTTGAACCAATAAATAAATTTGTACTGCTATTAAAATAGCATTGGCTTTTTGCCTCATGTTGTAGCTATTTCTATGTGCTTTAAATCTCCCTTCCTGGACAGTGTCTTCATATCAATGGTCTCTTGCATTTATATAGCAATTTATGGTCAAATGTTGTGTATATCATCTTACTGAGAGCAATTCTATGAGGTTTGAAAGGTGGGCATTCTTAGACACATTTTGAGGACTTTGAGGCTCAAAGAGAAATGATTTGCTCAAAGTCACATACCTGGCAAGGGAGAATGCTTGAACTTGAATGTAGGATTTCTAATTTCACATCTGTTTTCTTTCAAATACACAGAGTCCTCTTAAGGAAAACTGCCCCTCTGATTCATCATTGTAGTGTAACAAGCTAAGCCCTACACCTTACTCATGAAAATGTTCCATGAGTATCTGTTGGGTCATTTTTATGAATGAATGATCGAAGACATGAATGAAACCCTCCAAGAAATGGTTGAATGAGGTTTGCATTTGGGCAATTTGACTTTCAGATCTTGGTGGAAAATGTTCTAGTAAATTCCTCTGTCTAGTCACATTTCATTTTTTTTCTTTTTCTTTTTTCACATTTCATTTAAATAAATGTCCTTCCAGATGTCCTCAAAGGAGCTAGTTTCACCACACTTTCTAGTCGAAAAATATTTGTGTTTTGGTCCTTTCAGAGGCCATAAATCTCTCTAATCAGTGCCTAATGGTTTTTGGGATGACTCTGAGCAACTATCCCATTAATTGAAAGAAGAATGTTGTCATCTGCCACGGAGATTTCTCATTATGTTTCATCAAATTCAAAACAGAGCCCTGTTTGGAATTCTTTTATGAACAGTGTAATTACACCACATCCTATGGTGTTTGGAAGTAGCGCTCACAATTAGCATCCCTGTCATGAGTGGGAAGTGATCCGTGCTAAATAGGAGCTGGGCCAGATGGGTCTTGCTAAGACCCTTGCCCCTCCCCCTTCAGCTCCATTAAATTAAGCTGTCCCTACGTGTGCGCAAAAGACATAAATCTATCTTTTACTTCTGTGTGTATTAAAGAAATGCATCCGCTTCCATTAATTAAAAGTCAACTGCTCCTGTTTACGGTGATCAGGGTAGAAGACACACTTATGCCAGGGAATTTCAGAGAAGCAGGTCCTGGTGGATGCCCCAGTCCTCTGCAGGCTGTAAAGCAAGAACTCGGACATGAATGAAATGGTCGTTGCCCTAGAAAGTAAGAGCAGCATCCCAGCAAACCCAGGCCTCGATTCCCTGTATTGCAAAGCAGCCCCAACTTGGGAACACGGCTGATCATCTCCACGAGCATGGAGAACACAAGGCCCTGTCTGATGAACAGCAGCCATTGGGCCTGCCAGTCATGGTAGCAGTGTATACTTCGTCTTGGGAGCTCCATTTTCTTCCTAGTTGTTGTTTCTGATTTTCCTTTTCATTTCAAATTGCTCCCCTCCCCAACTCCCCATGAGTACAAACCTACTCATAGTCTTTTCAGGTACTCAGAGTTCTCATTTCTGTTATTCCCCTCCCTACTTGCAGTTGTTCATACATCATGTCACAACTATCTACACCTTAGTAAGAAGCTCAGCCAATATTTGGTTCCCCATATATATTATGTTATATATTGTATATCTGTATATAAATGGCATATGCTCCACACATGCAGCATATAGAAACATACATATAAAATAAACATAGTTCCTCAATATGGGAAGAATATAGGTTTTGTGCCTGATTAGAGAACTAGACTGCCTTCTTACTTTTCAGTGTCCTTTTTCTGTCATGAAATAAATCTCCTAATAGACAAATTGGGGATAATTTTTAAATAAAAAGTAAAAGAATTTTCCCTCCAGTCCTATCCCTGAGAGTCAACCACCTTAAATATTTTGGTGTATTTTTCTCTCTTTTCTACTTTTAAGATCACAAAATGTTTGTTGCTTACAAAAAAGCATAGAGAAATGCTTACTCTTGTTTCAGGCATGATTCCAACAACGTTGGTTTGATTTCCCAGTCCACAGTAGATTAGAAATAGCAATTTTATGTATTTATTTTCAAAGATTTTACTTATTCATTCATGAGAGACACACAGAGAGAGGCAGAGACACAGGCAGAGGGAGAAGCAGGCTCCTTGCAGGGAGCCCGATGCAGGACTCGATCCCAGGACCCCAGGAACACAACCTGGGCTAAAGGCACTCAACTGCTGAGCCACGCAGATGCCCCAGAGATAGCAATTTTAAAGCAGGGAGATCGACAAGGGAAGACAGCAGGTAGAAAAGAACTGAGACTTCCTAACTCTGCTCTTCTGTATTTATCCTCTTGCAGGCTGACGAGTGAGAAAAAAGACAGAGTCAGACATAAGAATCGGGGGCAAATAGCTCCTTGTACACAACTTGAAACTGAATCATCAAGACAAAGCAACCTACTGAATGGGAGAGGGTTTTTGCAAGTGATACATCTAGTAAGGGATTCATATCTAAAATATATAAATAACTATACAACTCAACACCCAAAGACCAACAACAATCCAATTAAGAAATGAGCAGAGGAACTGACTAGATTTTTTTTTTTTCCTGAAAAGACAGAGATGGTCAAAACAACAACAACCACCCATGAAAAGATGTTTAACATCACTCATCATCAGGTAAATGCAAATCAAAACCACGATGAGATATCATCTTACACTGGTCAGAATGGCTGGTATCAGATGGACAAGAAATAACAACTCTTGGTAAGAATTTGGAGAAAATGGAATCCTCATGCACTTTTGGTGGGAATGTAAATTGGTGGAGCCATTGTGGAAAATAGAATGGAAAATAGAATAGAATAGATGGCTCAGTAGTTTAGGGCCTACCTTCAGCCCAGGGCATGATCCTGGAGTCCTGGGATCGAGTCCCACGTCGGGCTCCCTGCATGGAGCCTGCTTCTCCCTCTGCCTGTGTCTCCGCCTCTCTCTCTCTCTTTCTCTCATGAATAAATAAATAAATAAATAAATAAATAAATAAATAAATTCTTTAAAAGAAAAAGGAAAGTAGAGTTTTCTCAAAAAACTAAAAGTAGAAAATACCATGCAATCCAGTAATTCTACTACTGGGTATCTATCTAAAGAAAATGAAAGCACTAATTCAAAAACGCATATGTACTCCTATGTTTATTGCAGCATTATTTACAAGAGCCCAAATATGGAAGCAACCTAAGTATCCCTTGATACATGAATTGAAAAAGAAGATGTGGGGTGTGTGTATGTGTGTGTATGTGTGTGTGTGTGTGTTGGAATATTACTCAGCCATAATGAAGAATGAGATCTTGCCATTTGTAGCAATATGGATAGACCTAGAAGGTATAATGCCAAGTAAAACAGGCCAGACAGAGAAAGACTTATGACTTCACTCACATGTAGGTTGTAAGAGATACAACAAATGAACAAATAAAGGATGGAAGAAAAAGACAAACAAAAACCAGACTCTTAAATACAGTGAACAAAGTGGTGGTTGCCAGAAGGGAGTGGGGTGGCGTGAGAGATGAAATAAATCATGGGGGTTAAAGGGTACATTTACCCTAATGAGCACTGAGTCATGTATAGAATTATTGAATCACTATCTTGTACACCTGAAACTAATATAACACTGTATGTTAATTATATTTCAATAAATTAACAAATTTAAAAATAAACTAGAGAAGATCGCAAGGTTTGTGATATATTTTAGCAAACTTTCCATTGCCAATTCAGACCTTTGGAAATTTTAACTTTGGGAAGAAATAATACTTGGTGTATACCAAGTTGATATTTCATTAACTCTTTCACAAAATTTGTCTTCACAAGTGTGTGAGCCTAGGTTAGGCAAGCATTTTGCTTAAGAATATAAAAGCTGAGACTCAAATAGGCTTCAGGGTCTTGCCTGGGTTGGCCAAGCAATAGTTCTTTTGGCTCCTCACCTTGTGTGTTTTCTCCCCTGCACCGCCACCCTCCTTTCCTGGGACCCTTCTCTGGAGATCCAGGCCAGGGCACTATGAGGTCAAAGCCAAGAATACTGATTTGACAGAGGTGCTGGATGTGGTGTTTAGATCTCACACCTGAGGGCCAGACAGCCCAGGTTTGACTCCTGGCTCAGTTACTTATTGTATGTGACCTCTCTGAGCCTCAATTTTCCTACCTGTAGAATGGGGATAATATCCTACCTAATCTTAGGGTCACTGGCATATTTAATGAGTTAATCCAAAGTCCTTAGACAGATACTTAGTGCTAGGCGGTAAGTACAATATTCAGGACTCGACCTATAGCAGAATAAATGTGATTTTGAGAAAAAAAAAAAAAGGATTTAAGCATAGAAACTTGAATCATGCATTCTTGTCTTTCATAGAATATTTTAATTCTTCTGTCCTATTTTATTATTATTATTCTTTAAGATTATTTATTTATTTATTCACGAGAGACACAGAGAGGAGAGAGGCAAAGACCTAGGCAGAGGGAGAAACAGGCTCCATGCAGGGAGCCTGATGTGGGACTCGGTCCTGGGTCTCCAGGATCAGGCCCTGGGCTGAAAGTGGCGCTAAACCGCTGAGCCACCCGGGCTGCCCCATCCTATTTTATTATTAAGTAGATTTTGTTCCAACTTAAAATAGTTTATTTTTTAAAAGTTAACTGTATGATTCAACAAACAAACTACATTTGAGGTCCAGCAAACTGGTATAGTCTGTCCATGCTTTTGATTCACAGTGTGAGTCAAGTCTCTGTTTTCATCAAAGTTTGGGAACAGTATTGATGACATTTTAGTAAAAAGAAACTTTTTCACTAAAAAGTCTTAAGTATATTAACAAAGGCCATGCTCTACTTTCCACCTCAACTGCTACTGTCAAACCTCAGGAGGAGGGGTCTGGCTCTAGGGAAATAAAGTCACCACTTTTTTTAAATTATAAAAATACGTTTACTCAATATCAACTGTGCAATGTTTATAGGAAGCCTCAGAATGATCCTATTCTAGTGGCAGCTGGGATGGTTGGAGTTGCCACTGGGAAGCTGTCAAAAGTTCATAGTCGGTCTTTAGCAAACAAAAATTCTGATGTTATTTGATGCAAAACCCCTGGAATGGGCTGGGAAGCTGGGAAGGAAGGGTGAGCTGCATGGTGGGAACCAGTGAAAACATCTTTTCATGCCTATTATTAAAGCAGCTCCATAAGAACTGTACCTGTTCTTGTTCTGTTTTCTCCTAATTATTTGATTATTTCCATTTATGAACATAAATGCTATGTAATTATAATCATAATATGTGTACTACTTTGCATTCTTTATTTTTCACTGGGAAGCAATTTAAAACCATTTCTACAAATTCTTCCCTTTTTTCCTTTTTTTTTTTAAGGCTTTATCCATTTATTTATGAGAGACAGAGAGAGAGAGAGGCAGAGACACAGGCAGAGGGAGAAGAAGCAGGCTCCATGCAGGGAACCCGATGCGGGACTCGATCCCAGGACCCTGGGATCACTCCCTGAGCAAAAAGCAGATGCTCAACCACTGGGCCACCGACATGCTCCCCCTTTCACCCTTGAAAATGTGCAATATTTTATCTTATAAATTCGGTACAAGTTTATGTGACCCTATCACTGGACATTTTCCAATATCTTTTTTTATTTATCGTTTTTTTCCTTTTCTTCTTTTGAGTTGTTACTTTGGCACCATTTCTCAAAGCTAGGATCAGCAGGTCAAATACCTTTTTCTTTCTTTCTTTCTTTTCTTTTCTTTCTTTCTTTCTTTCTTTCTTTCTTTCTTTCTTTCTTTCTTTCTTTCTTTCTTTCTTTCTTTCTTTTTTTTCAGCAGGTCAAAGAATGTGAACACTTACTTGCAGTTATTGTCACCTAACACCTAAGACCCTGATAGGGTCTTCCCAGAAAATGTGAACAAACTCGGAGGAACTTGTGGAGGTGATTATTCATAAGAGAAAATGAAATAGAATTTTATATTTTCAGGAAGAGAAAGACAGGGTAGGAGACTAAATGAAAGAGAAAAAAAGACATGAAGAATAGCTTTAAGGGCCCTTTATAGATAGGATATAAATAGTCCTGAAGCCTATGAGGTGAAGCCAGAAGGGGTATGGAAAGGAGAATCCCGCTTCCCCTTTCAAGAGGAGACTGCTCACATATGAGGTAGGCGAATCTGTAAGAGTCCAGTGATCCTCCCTTTTACTTCAAGTGTATCCAACGGAATCGTTTCTGTGCTAGGCCGCTGGCCAGGAAGTTCTACAACCAGGGCCTTGTGGTACTTTGGTCCCCACACTCTTCCCGGTTTATTCTTAAGCATGTGGGTGCACCCTTGATGAAGTGGGTACTTTTCTCATCAGGGGATTATGCAGTGAGCCTCACACGTCCAGCAAGTGACAGTGTGGATGTGGATGTTACCAGACGCTGGGGTTCCTGCGTCGAGCCATGTAATAAATGGAGGGGGGGGATCCCTGGGTGACTCAGTGGTTTAGCACCTGCCTTTGGCCCAGGGTGCGATCCTGGAGACCCGGGATCGAGTCCCACGTCGGGCTCTTGGTGCATGGAGCTTGCTTCTCCCTCTGCCTGGGTCTCTGCCTCTCTCTCTCTCTCTCTCTCTCTCTGTGTGTGTTTTTTTCATGAACAAATAAATTAAATCTTAAAAAAAAATGAGGTGGAAGATTCTGAGATTTAGTTTCCCTCTAGTGAACCTCATACATATAACAAAGCACCCCACATTTGTATTGCCGACTGCATTGAGCTGAGGGTTCTCTTACTCTGATATTCCCAGGATGCATCACACTAAATGCATGGTTGTCATCTTCTGTTTGGTGATCCTTAAAAGATAACCTTACTATGACTGGTTTTCTTTCCTTCCCTTCCTTCCTTCCTACATTTTATTTATTTATGTGTGAGAGAGAGAGAGAGAGAAAGAGAGAGCAAGAAAGAGCATAAATTGGGGGGCAGGGAGAGGGAGCAGCAGATTCCACTGAACAGGGAACCTGACACAGGGCTCGATCCTAGGACCCCAGGATCATGACCTGAGCTGAAGGCAGACACTTGGCCAACTGAGCCCCCAGGTGCCCCACTGGTTTTCTTTCTTGAAGCATGTTGGAAACATAGGCATCATTTTTTTCAGTCTGTAAGAATCCCAAACTCAAGGATGTGTTGAATTTCAAAAGCAACAGGTTAGATGTTTGTCACTTAAAATATATTATGAGTTCCCATCAGAAAAGATTAGGACATCTCACTTTTTAACCTGGTTTTACAGCTTTTAGATATTGTTCAGCGGTTCAAGTGTAGTGGATGTGTGATTTCATTTGATCCTCACAACATTTTTGGGTCAGAAGTATTATTAATCCATATATTAAAGATGGTTGGGGGGGAAACAGAAAAATAAGTCAAGTTTTTCTAAGTTTATGGAGCAAGTGAGCAGTGGAGCTATAGGCCTCTAACCTGTGTCTCTAGCCACCTGCTGTCCAGAGCAGCACCCCTGGCCAGGTTCCTGGTTCAACACATAAAAGGCTGTTTTACCCATAATTATTAATATAGTGATTTAGGAAAAATATTTGCTTCCCAATTTCAGGATGTGAGGCAAATGAGTATGTGAAGCGATCTGTAATCTAGTGATGTTAAAGTGTTCTAAGTTGGTCTTTTGAGCCCTTGGGCTCTCTTCCTGTACCCCTGAGCTCTTTCCACTGTCCCAGCTCCAAGTAGATTAAATCAGATTGTCCCGGTTTGTGGTCCAAGATTTTGTATTAAAACACACACACACACACACACACACACACACACACACACACACACAACATAAGAGAAGACAAACAATATGGAAAGGTAAACCAATTTCCTGCATAAGAAAACAGCCTTACAACATAAAGATATCATTTTCCCCTAGGCCAAGCTTTAGGTTAATACCTCAAAACAATACTTTAAGAAAAAAATGTTTTTCAGTGATTCACTGATGCCAAAGTTTGCTGTGGAAAAACTAACGAGCCCGAACAGGCGGGAGCTTCTGAAAAAGGAAAGCAGTGGGGGATTTGCTTAAGGGATTTTTATAACATATTCGGAAGAAGCCAGCTCCCTCCGTCTTCAGCTGGGCCCCTGCCTCACAGGCAGGCCTAAGGTAAACCTACAGTCAGGGTGTTTATCTTCATCAAGTCAGAACCACATTTTTGAAGAGACGAAAGTCTCACAGTGAACAGAGCACGACGAGCCAGACGTAGGAATGACTTAGTCCTACCGACTTTGGGGAGACAATGGCTGGAAGGATTGAGGAAGACCTTGCAGTGGGGGCGTGTAGAAACGCGCTCTCACACGCTGCCCACGGCTATTTATCCTCAGATGCAATTGTGTGAAAGACTTAGTGTGCAAAAGTCTTCCTTCTGGAACATCTATCTTCTAACCCTTCAACAATGTCATTTGTTTTTTCACTTCTGAACCCATCCAGGTTTTAAACAATTACAATTTCCCAAATCTCTCCATTTTTAGGAGCATCAGAGCCTTCAGGGGGGAACGGGGTGCAGGAAGGCATCCTCTCAGGCACCTGTGTCCAAGTGTCAGGTGGAGTGGCCCGAATCCACACACTCCTCCTCCGTGGCTACTGTCCCACCATAACTATTAAGAGCTCCTCCCATAGATGTCCTCATTTGTGAGGTAAACTCTATGATCACCCGATACAGAAGGCAAGGGCTACCTATATTTTATTGTGGGAGGAGAATAATCGTGCCTAGATGACCTCAGATTCCTCTCTAGGATACAGAAGAGGGTCCCACACATTCCAAACTCTCTCAGCTTAACGTTGCTTGGGTTGACTCGAGGACCTTCTGGGATGCAGGCCTTTTGGCCTTGAGTCCTCACAAACAAGACGGGGCCCCTGAGTGTTTCTCAAATGCACTCCCCCCTCCCCCAAGCCGCCGCTCTGTTCCAGTTACATAAACGGGTGTGGCCAAAGCCTAATCTTCCCGTGGGAAAGAAGGAAAGTGGAGATACAGGGAGAAATGCTCTTTATGACTGGAGATTTCTCCTCCATCTGTTTGTAATATGAAGGAAGGGGAAAGGGAGAAAAAAAAGGAGAGAGAGAGAGAGAGAAACAGATCGAGTTAAAGCGACCAGTGACTCCAGGGTCCTCCTCCTCCCCAGTCCCCAGGCAGGCATCTCAGGGAGAGAGAGGCTTTGATAGGAAGTCTGTTCTGGAAGAGACACTGCTCCCAGAGCCACCCTTCAGAGCTCCTGTGACGTGGCAGTTTCTATAGAGACGAGTCTCTTTCCTAGGAGAGCTCAGTAAGCAGGATACACAAAACCTAGCAACCAGTTGAAGGTTTTTTTTTTTTTTTTTAATATGAGGATTTTCTGTACTTGAATTCCAAAGGCTCTCCCTTCCCTGGAAAGGCTGATTTGTGGCAAGCAGGAAAGGGTGGACTCATTTGCCTGGGGGCTGAGAATCTGGAAATAAGATTAGAAGGTTGTAGGTGGATGAGGGTAGAGAGAGGAAGGAAGAGAGTTTGCTCCTTACTGTGCCAGGGGGGCTGGTTTCAGCCTGAATTCATCTTCCAGCCTGCCCTAGGGGAGCCCAACCCCACTGCCAGGAGTCCATGAAATGATCCCGGAGGGAGAAAACAAAACTGTGATTGCCTTAACGACCTCATTGTTGTCTTCCCTTTCACTTGCCAATCCAGGCATTTTTAGCAGGGAGAAGTCAAGAGCTCAGAGGATGCAAACCTGGAAGCTGTGCAACACGGGGAACCTGCTTACTTGGCATTAAGTAAATGCTCCATTTAGCTGACGTGTAGCAGCTCCATTTAGCTGCTCTTCCCATCACAGCAGCTCAAACATCACTTCTCAGGGAAGTCTTCTTTCTTTGTAAGAGATTGTGTTTGGCTACACGGAAAGAGACCCCACTGAGGAGTTGAACCAGATAGGGATTATTTTCCACCTAAGAAGAAATCCAGAAGGGGGCAGTTCTGGGGCCTCTCAGCTCCGCAGTGTCATCCATGTCCAGCTGCCTCTGTCTCCCTGCCTGGCCATTCTCGAAACATTCCATGCTCACGGTCCCTCCTGTGGTCAAAGACTGTTCCAACCCAATCAGCATCCCAGGCGGGATGAAGACGTGGTAAAACCAATGAGGAAGGGGCGGTGCCCACAGCAGGAAGCTACCTTTCACAGCAGATTTCTGCTTCTGCCTCCCTGAGTAGAACTGGATCATGTGGCTCCAATCTTCAGGGAGGCTGAGATATAAATGGTTTTTGGTTGCTTTTTAGCTGAGCAAAGTGCCAATATAAACAGCGGCTATGTTTCAAGACCAAAGCTAAGAATAAGCACAAAGAGCTAGTGGCAGATGCCAGGGCTTCCCATCCTCTCTCCCCACCTATTACCTCCAGGTTGGGTTCTCTGTCTCTGCTCTGTGACCTCGTACACTAGCGTGCTGATAAACGTTTAACTAGCAATCTGGGATTAAAAAAAGGGGGGGGCGCATTCATTTGTAATACTTGCTGATTTCTGTGGTATAAATACCTCCATCGTGGCCGACTTCAAACTACCAACACGATGTCACTGAATACAGAGTTAGGAAGAGACACGCAGCCACACGTTATTCTATCTGGTATTGCAGATCCAAAAGCCACCATCTCAAGAGCAAAAATAATACTGGAATGTAAAATTATTCAGGTCTACATCTCTGTCCAACACTACGTATTAGAAATAGAGGAGCATGGTACAGCGTTCCTGGCTTAGGGAGCTCAGCCCCACAAATCCTAGCTTTATGTTTGGTTCTTGACCTATGGGGCATCTTGTAGAAGATTAATATATGGTTGTCATTCTAACACAGCCCAAGCCTTGCTCACGTCTCAGCCCACGGCTTCAGCCTGTAACA
This sequence comes from Canis aureus, assembly GCF_053574225.1. NCBI lineage: Eukaryota > Metazoa > Chordata > Mammalia > Carnivora > Canidae > Canis > Canis aureus. The sequence continues at coordinate 55,866,712 of NC_135615.1, forward strand.
CTCAAGCAGGAATGAGACTGGAGAAAACTGGCACCTCTGCCCCCACCTCTTTGGAGATAACGTAGCATTGGGATTATGGTAAGGAAGGAAAATAGAGAATGGCCTGGAAGATTACCGAACTGTGTTAGTACTCATTGCTGGCACCACCGCTGAAGAAAGAAGCTACGATGTCTTCTGCATGTATCTCTCTGTTGGGATCTGACCTTGTGATTCTGGACTCTCACAAGTTTTATGAATCCTGCATTCAGCCAATTAGTTGGAAAGCTGTTCTTAATTTTCTGCTGTTGAAGCCAAACTACATGAGGCATGGGTTTCAGGATTTATTGCCTGTACACATTAACAAGTTTTCTTCTCCAAAATGAGATGCAAATGTTGCCAAGTTGACAGAGGATGAGGCTACCTGTGATGCTACCTTTTGGACTAATCACTGTAGACTGGACCATTTTGGATGCATTCAATAAAGCTTAAAGGAGCATATTGCATGCTTACCTAAAAGATGGTGAGCAGGACGGGTTTCTTTGTGAAACCAAGAGCAAAATGTGACTAGGAGCCTCATTTTCAGGCTGTGAGAAAACTCAATTTATCAAAATGACATCAGGGAGAGTCTGTGACTTGATTTATTTAAAATATTTATTTCTGAGTCCTTTCAGGAACTAGAAGGCTCTATAAAGAAGTACAGACTTAGTTCCAGGTCCCAATGTACAGCAAATGAAGGTCACAGTTATTGTGAAGGGGCCATTATCCAAACCTGGGGTTTTGACTTACATGGAAACCTCTAGGTAACTGCCATTGGCCATCAGCTTGAAGTGCCTAAGGAAGTGTAAAATTTGTGATTTTCGCAGGCTAATAGGCAACACTGTCCCTCTCGTGTATAAACCTGAATTAAAGGCCCAGTGCCTTGGAAGGACCAATCAGCAAAAGGAAGGAGCTATGTCTTACAAATTCAAATACAATAATAACTTATATTTTTATAGGACTTATAATTTTAAAGTTTCTTTCACGTGCAATCTTTCTTTTGACTCTCACAACCGTTCTATGAAAAACAGCGTTTCATTTTATAGATGAGGTTATAAAGGTAAGCTATTTATAGGACTATAGAGTTATTAATAGACTCAGGTTCCTGACTTTAAATTTCAGCCTCTTTCTACCACCATCGTGTTTCTTTCTTCTTCTGGACTTCAAAATGAGCTTGCTCTGTGTCCTGGCCAACTCTGGGAAGTAACTACAACATGAAAATGATTATGATTGTTCCTTGTCCAGCCAATGTATTGCCCCTGCCCTATGTAACAGCTCAGAAAACACTGGTTTTACAGGGAAATGCTTTAACTTTAAGAGATTAATAGTGAAAATTTCAGGTGCTACTGAAAACAGTGGAAGAGTGTTTTCCAACTTCCTGCTCAAACCTTGGAAGCCGGTTCCTATTTTTATCCTGAGCAGTACTGGGGTTGGAAGGAAACTGAAGTTCCAATTGTACCAAAACAAATAAAATAGCTAGGAATTGACTTAAGCAAGGAGGTGAAAGACCTGCACTTTGAAAACTATAAAAACAATGATGAAGACACTGAAGATGACACAAACAAATGGGAAAGTACACCATGTTCATGGGCTGGAAGAATTAATATTATTAAATGTCCATACTACCCAAAGCAGCCTGCAGATTCAATGCAATCCGTATCAAAATACCAAGAGTATTTTTCATAGAACTAGCACAAATAATACTAAAATTCATATGAACTCAAAGTGACCCTGAATAGCCAAAATGATCTTGAGAAAGAACCAAATTGGAGGCATCACAATCCCAGATTCAAAGATACATTACAAACCTACAGTAATCAAAACAGTATGGTACTGGCACAAAAACAGACACATAGCTCAGTGGAATTGAGAGCCCAAAAATAAACTCATGGTCAATTAATGTATAACAAAGGAGGCAAGAATATATAATGGGAAAAAGATAGTCTGTTTAACAAAAGGTGTTGGGAGAACTGGACAGCTACATGCCAAAGAATGAAGCTGTACAAAACTGCACCACTTTCTTCCACCATACACAGGAATAACTTAAAATGGACTGAAGACCTAAGTATAAGACATGAAGCCATAAAACTTCTAGAAGAAAACAAAGGGAGTCATTGCTTTGACATACAGCTTAGCAACATTTTTCTAGCTATGTCCTCTCATGCAAGAAAAACAAAAGCAAAAATAAGCTACTGAAAAAATCTTCTGAACAGTGAAGGAAACCATCCATTCAACAAAAAGACAACCTAGTGAATGGGAGAAGATAGTTGCAAAGGACATATCCCATACATACCAATAGGAGATTCATATCCAGGGATCCCTGGGTGGCGCAGCGGTTTGGCGCGGGCCTTTGGCCCAGGGTGCGATCCTGGAGACCCGGGATCGAGTCCCACGTCGGGCTCTTGGTGCATGGAGCCTGCTTCTCCCTCTGCCTGTGTCTCTGCCTCTCTCTCTCTCTCTCTCTCTCTGTGACTATCATAAATAAATAAAAATTTTTAAAAAATTTAAAAAAAAAGTTGATTCATATCCAGGGACACCTGGGTGGCTCAGCAGTTGAGCATCTACCTTCGGCTGGGGGTGTGATCCCGGAGTATCGGGATGGTATCCCACATCGGGCTCCCCTCAGGGAGCCTGCTTCTCCCTCTGCCTGTGTCTCTGCCTCGCTCTCTTTCTGTGTCTCTCATGAATAAATAAATAAAATCTCAAAAAAGGAGATTCATATCCAAAATATATAAATAACTTATACCACTCAACCCAAGAAACCCAAACAATACAATTTAAAAATGGGCCGAGGACCTGAATAGACATTTCTCCAAAAAAGACCTCCAGATGGCCAACAGACACAGAGAAAGATGCTCAACATCACTCATCACCAGGGAAATGCAATTCAAAACCAAAATGTGATATTATCTCCTACCTATCAGAATGGCTAAAATCAAAAACACAAAAAACAACAAGTATTGGAGAGGATGTGGGGAAGAGAAAATGCTCATGCACTATCGGTGGGAGTGCAAACTGATGCAGCCACTGTGGAAAACAGTATGGGGTTTCCTCAAAAAACTTAAAAGAGAAATACCATATGATCCAGGAATCACTAGTGGGTGTCTTCCCAAAGAAAACAAAAACACTAATTTGAAAAGATACATGCACTCCTATGTTTATTGCAGCCTTATTTAGAACAGCCACGATAGGGAAACAAACCAAGTGTCCATCAATAGATAAATGGATAAAAAGGATGTCGTACATGTATACATACAATGGAATATTAGTTGCAAAAACTAATGAGATCTTGCCATTTGTGACAACGTGGATGGACCTCAAGGGTACCATGCTAAGTGAAATAAGTCAGAGGAAGACGAATATGTTATGACTTCACTTATATGTGGAATCTAGAAAACAAAATGAACTGGCAAGCAAACCAAAAAAGAAAAAAAAGAAAGAAAGAAAGAAAGAAAGAAAGAAAGAAAGAAAGAAAGAAAGAAAGGGCAGCAGAAACAGACCCAAAGAATGTTTTTGCTACATTGTACTACCCTAAAATAAAAGCTATGGATGCTGAGTATCCCCACTGCAGGCACATGTACACACACGTAACACACACTTACACATAACACAGGCACACATATAATAGGCTTCTTTCTTTCTTTCTTTTTCTTTCTTTCTTTCTTTTTCTTTTTCTTTTTCTTTTTCTTTTCTTTCTTTCTTTCTTCTTTCTTTCTTTTTTTTTTTTTTTTTTTTTAGATTTTATCCATTCATTCATGAGGGACACAGAGAGAGGCAGAGACCCAGGCAGAGGGAGAAGCAGGCTCCCTGCGGGGAGCCCGACGGGGGACTCAATCCCAGGACCCCAGGGTCACGTCCTGAGCCAAAGGTAGACAGATGCTCAACTGCTGAGCCACCTAGATGCCCCATAGGCTCCTTTCTAAATGGATTTTCAACTTGTTCTTTTTGCCACAGGCCTTGTCTTGCTCATGACACAGAACAGAGTGGAAAGAAAGTGACCAGACAGAAACAGGGGCCCCTTCTGCAAAGATTCATCTAGGCTCAGGGCTGTGCCACCAAAGGCCCGACACGTCCACCAGGTCCCAGGCGCCAGCTACCGCCCAGCAGGGAGCATGTACTAGAGCGGGAGGGCCTGGCCAGCTCCCCAGAAGGGGCGTCTCTCCTTACCATGGAATTGCTCTGCCTATTTTTACATGCACAGCAAATCTCTGCCCCCAACTTTGGATGCAAGGACTCTTCTCCAAGTAATGAGGTGCTTTTCAGCATGGAGCTGCCAAACTACAGCTTCCCAAAAAAGACCCTGGGTAAAGCTGTGCAGCCTGTCCTCATCCAGGTTCCCTGATTCTGCAGGAAACTCAGAGGAGAGAGGAAAGTGCCTGGGCAGCCCTTCACCCGAAGCCTCAGTCACTGGCATAGCGTCTGCCTTGCCGGGGCCACTGCCAGGGCTAACCCAGGGGGATGGAAGCACTGTATGTGTGTGGTTGAGGTGGAGGGGTGCTTCGCATACTTTAGCCTGACTTGTTTTCCTCAAATCTGTATCACTCATCTCATCTATCCCAGAACCAGCCCATGAGGTACATGCTTTGGGCAGTGTGAAGAGGGTCAGAAGGAAGGTAGCTGAATAGTGAAGAGGAGAAGAAATATGAAAACACTTCAAAGAGAAAGAAAGATGTGAGTAGTGGCTTGAATGGAGAGACCAAAAGAAAAAAATTCTCCTTCAGTTACCAGGCGTACTAAACGGACAGGCAGCTGGTCAGGATGGAGACCTCCACGCCTACCTGTAGCCCGGAATAGAGGGCTGGGGTGTTCTGTTTTGCTACTTACTTAAGCAGGAGGGAGACCTTGAGAGCTTGCTTGGTTTTTATCAAATACTTTTGCTGATTAAAGAGGAGAGGGTGCCTGGGTTCTTTAACTCCTCTGGCCTCTACCAAATAGGGCTGGTAGATGAGATGCACAAACATTCATCTGAATATAAAGGGACTACGGGAGCTGTGGCCCTAAGGTCCCAACCCAGCAGGCACCCAGGCTGGCGCTTACCTCTGTCTTAAAGACGCTGAAGGCCTGGAATCTGACCCGGGAACAGAGTGCAAGCATGAATCCTAGGGCAGAAGAGAGCTGGGAACCACTGGCTGAGGTTACAAAATAACTGTGCTTTGGGTGCAATCATGGTCTGCTAAGGAGCTGCAAAAGAAAGATAAACACATCTGTGACTCATGCTGACCTAGGGATGGAGCCCTGGGGAGGCCTAGTAGTGAGAAGGGAAGGGGGGAAGAACCACCAAACAGGCCTGAGGTCAAATGACCTTGTGGCCTGACTCTAAGCACCCTGCCCCCTGTCAAGTTCCTGGGCTTGGGCTGATGGTTAAGCTCTTCCAAGGAAAATAATGGTCCTTCTGGGTAAGAGGCCAGCTTGTGAGGGGTGCAGAAGAGATTCTAGCCCCCAGTTGAGGAGCCCCAACACCAATTCCGAGTAGAGGCCAGAGCACAGAGGCTTTCTTGGATGAGGGCAAAACCTTGGCTGGATCGTGGCCATACCTCTGGACTCAGCCAACAAAACCAGAGGAAGCTCTGAGGGTCTCAACTGAGAAAACAGGGTCTTTTCTTTGTGCCTAGTTACTCCTTTATTCTCAGGCACAGTATCTCCCTCAAGAAAGAAGAATCTGGAAAATATTAATGATGCAACTGTGGGTTCCCAAGCCTACCCTTCTCATTTTACAGTTGAGGAAATGGAGGTCAAGGCCTCATAGCCAGTGGCAGAGTTAGGACTAGAGTCTAGATTTCCTCGTTTTCATATTTGCTTCAGTGCACCCCACCCTGCTACCTCTACTTTGTGTCCCCTGCAGGAATTTCTTTTTTTTTTTTTCATGTTGTATCCTCTTTATTTATTTTTTTAATTTATTTTTTACTGGTGTTCAATTTGCCAACATATAGAATAACACCCAGTGCCCATCCCATCAAGTGCTCCCTTCAGCCCTGTAGGAATTTCTAGCCAATCCACCAGGCTCTGTGAACTGAGAATTTTTTAACCCACCTTTTTTTTTTAAAAAAGATTTTATTTATTTATTCATGAGAGACACAGAGAGACAGGCAGAGACACAGGCAGAGGGAGAAGCAGGCTCCCTGCAGGGAGCCCGATATGGGCCTTGATCTCAGGACCTCAGGGTCAGACGCTCAACCGCTGAGCCACCCAGGTGTCCCTAATGGACTATTTTTTTAAGAGTAGTTTTGAGTCTACCTCAAAATTGAATGGAAGGTAGAGAGGTCTCTCTCTCTCTCTCTCTCTCTCTCTCACACACACACACACACACACACACACAGCCTCCTCCATTATCAATATTCCCCCCGAACCCACCTCAGGGTGGTCCATTTTTGACCAATATTAACCTACACCAACACATCATAGTCACCCAAAGTCCATAGTTTACGTTAAGTTTCCCTCTTGGTAGGTGTGTTATATCATCATACAGAACGGTTTCACCACCGCCAGCACCACTGCACGGAGAATTTTCATGACAACTCTTGTTAATAAAGAACCAATCATAGGGCTTAGCTTCTGTGAGTATAGGACTCATCTCTGGTGCACACTCGTTTGGGTGCCCACTGGCTTGAAGACATTCCTCTCCCCCACATTCCTTGTTGGCACCTTGGATGGAAGTGCTTCCGACACGCAGGCTCCGGATTAGGATGCAAGCATGTCAGTCTGGCAGACAAGATCAAGGCAGGGCCAAGCTGTCATTGTAGACAAAGTTTGTCCTTGGAAGCTCCCACTTCCACCCCCAGAATACCTATGTGCATGCACATGCCCTCTATCCCTTTCTTCTAGTACAATCAACTGCTCTCTATCCTTCCTAAGGATCTTAGTGACCTTTGCAACATCTTCTGTTCTATCAAAAAACAAAATGTTTCTGGGAAGGAATCCAATGCCAATTATTTGCTATTCAGTGTTGACTGAAGCCATCACATTTTTGTTCCCAGGGATGTGTGCACCATGGGCCTTGGTTCTCCTTGTAAAAAGAAAAGTTTTTGTGCTTTAAAAATTTCCGGTACCTAAAAGCAGATGGGAAGAAGGAGGTTCTCCCCTTGGTCCTTGAAATCACCCCAAATAGTACCTGCTGCTTCTGCTTTGCATAGCATAGGTTCTGGCCTCCCTTCAGCCAGAGATAATAATGAAGAGCCAGAGCTGACACAGGATGTAAACAGAGACGGGGATTTGAAACAGAAATGGTCATTGAGCAGGGGGTGGGGGTGGGGAATCCCTGGGTGGCTCAGTGGTTTAGCACCTGCCTTCGGCCCGGGGCGTGATCCTAGAGTCCTGGAATCGAGTCCTGGAATCGAGTCCCAGGATCGAGTCCCACGTCAGGCTCCCTGCATGGAGCCTGCTTCTCCCTCGGCCTGTGTCTCTACCTCTGTGTGTGTCTCTCATGAATGAATAAATAAAAATCCTTAAAAATTTTTTTGAACATTTAAAAAAAAAGAATGTAATTTCCTGAAGAGTAGGAGGACCTATTTAAAAAAAAAAGAGAGAGAAAAGAAATGGTCATTTGGACCAAAAACTAAAGTTTAATTTTTCCAAAGTATGAAGCAGGTTAAGAATAGAGCCCTGGCTTTCATGCTGTGGTGCAAATGTGCTGGTGTTAGAGGAAAGAGCATTGGAAAAGCCTGGATCCCGGTCCTGGGTCTATGTAAAAGTAGCTCGGTGACTTTGCAAGTCACTGTACTTCTCTGAGCCTTGATTCTTCCTCTCTAAAATGTGTGGGTTGGATTAAATGCTTTCTGCAATTCCTCCTAGCTCCAGCATTTTTCAGTGCTAAAGTTCAGAGGAGGAACTGAAAGGAAACCAGATGAATCCAGGTTGCCAGGCTTCCCACATTCTTTGCTTTTGACAAAAGTAATTGAAGTGGTTTGAAGGAGCTATTTTCACCAAACCTTGCCCTGCCCCATCCCAGCAAGAAGGTGCTAATGCCCAGCAGACTGCAAATACACTAAGACAAAGAACGCAGCTCTATTTAAAAAAGAAAGCATATTGATTTTTAGCATCGCCATCTCCTAGCATATGTAACTTTGAGCCAAACCAAGGAAATGTATGAGGGTTCAGCTCAATCTTATAAAAATTTTAAATCAGTAAGTGCTGCTTGGAAGAGATCTGGCCATGATCGTATCTCAAAGAGGTAAATAAAACAAGAAGACTTATGTTGATACTAGGTGTTATGACAGAGGGCAAGTCTGTTGCCCAATTTCTGTGAATCATTACAGCAAATTATTAAACCTGAGGGAGGCTTTGTGGGAACTCTTGATTTGTAGCCAAGTTGGACAGAAGCATGGGTAACCTGGGAACCCATTCCTTGTCATTGGCATCTAATGGGGGAAGTTTTATGGGACTGAGCCCTTAACTTGAGAGATCTGATGCAGCTAGGTAGAAAATGTGAGAACTTAGTTGAGTTATGGAACACCCAGAGAGTGTTGGAGAATTGGTCAGTGTGGGAAAAAAAATCTATACACTGGGGTTGCCAGAGGTGTCAGTGAGTAGAAGAAATAGGGGTTTTTCTCCCCTGCTTTCAATCCTTACATGTGGGTTTTTCTTTTAGCATTTGTTTTTTATTTTTAAATAGATATTGAAAAACTTTGTCTTTAATTCACTGTATATTCTATTTAATTACTATTAAATAATTACTAAAATACTTTAAGTATACATCTTTATGCCAATAAATTTAACAACCTAGATGAACTGAAAAAGTTCTTAAAAAGTACAATTTCCTAAAATTAACACTAAGAGAAGTAGAATCTTCCTATAACTATTAAATAATTTGAATTTCTAATTTAAAATGTTCAGGCACAGAAAGTTCCAATGTTAAGTGGCTTCCCTAGTGATTTCTTCCAAACACTCATGGAAGAAATAATACTAATCATACAAAAAGTCATCTAGGAAGAAAAAAGAACAATAACGAATAACTCACAGCTCATTTTATACAACAAACATTACTTTCACGAGATGATACTAACATCTGAGAATGACATTTCAAGAAAGGAAAATCACAGACCAAACTCACTTATGAGAATGGTTGCAAAAATCATAAACAAAGCTTTAATCAGGGATGCCTGGGTGGTTCAGTGGTTGAGCCTCTACCTTTGGCTCAGGGCTTGATCCCGGGGTCCTGGGATCGAGTCCTGGCCCCGGCTCCCTGCATGGAGCTTGCTTCTCCCTCTGCCTGTGTCTCTGCCTCTCTCTGTGTCTCTCATGAATGAATAAATAAAACCTTCAAAGCTTTAATCAATAAAATCTATCAATATATTAAGAAGGTAATATAAAATGTCTATATTCTAGAAATGAAAAGTGATTTAACACAAAAATCAGCCAATGTAAGTCATTATGCCTGTAACATAGGGGAGAAAAATCATAATCATCTCAATATATGTAGGAAAAATCATTTGACAAAATTCAACATCTATTCTTGATCAACATAAAAATTCTCAGCAAACTAAGGATAAAAGAAATATTCTACGGCATATGTTATACTTGATGGCAAGATACTTATTATATGAGTTCAGCAACAAGACAGTGATGTCCACTTTCACCATTATTATTCAGTACTGTACTGGAGGCCCAATGAAGTACAGTAAGCTTAGCAAAAAGGAGGTATAATGACTGGAAAGGAAGAAATAAGGCTAGTATTATTTATAGGCTACCTAATTGTATATATAAATGAAAAGAATCAGTAAAAAATCTATTAAAATTAATAGTTTAACAATATTATTCTACAGAAGGTCAATATATATAGAAATTCCTTATATATGTTAGCAACAATTAAAATTTTAAAAAAATTAAATGCCATTTAGTGAAAAAAGCAAAATGTCTAGTAATAAATCTGAGATGCACAATGTCTGTATACTACAATGTATAAAGCATTATTGAGAAAAAAATTTTAAGTCCTCAATAAACATATAAATATACCAAATTCATGGGTTGCAAGATTCAACCCATTGTTGAGATTTCAATTTTCCTCAAATTGATCTACAGATGAAATGCAATCCCTATCAAAACCTCAGAAGGATTTTTTAAAAAATAGGAATTGCCAAAATTTTAAAATTTATATGCACAGAATACAAAATAGTCCAAAAAATTGAAAACAAAATGAACAAATCTGGAAGACCCATATTTACTTGATTTTGAAACTCATTATAAAATTCACCGTGGTATTAGCATAAGGATAAACAAATAAATTAATGGAATGTATTAGAGTCTATAAATAGACATATATGGTCAATTGCTTTTGGACAAAAGCTTCAAGATAATTCCATGGAGAATTCCAACAAATAATATGGAAACAACATGGCATCCATACAGGGGAAAAAAAAAAGAATCTCAACTCCTACTGCATATCATAATAAAAATTTGAGCTAGACCAAAAATCTAAGTGTTAAAAAGAAAAAAATAAAACTTCTGTAAGAAAATTAATATTTCCATATCCTGGGTTAAGCAACAATTTCTTAAATACAACACAAAAAGCATTTACCACAGGGGAAAAAATGGGAAAATTTTAAATCAAAATTAAAATTAAAATTCTGCTTTTTGGTCTTCAAAAGACTCTTTTGAGAAAGTGTAAAAGCAAGTCACAGATTAGGAGAAAATATGTACAAACAAATATCTCACAAAGGACTTGTGTCCCTATATAAATGACTCCTCAATAACAATAAAAAGCAAACAATCTAATTTTCTAAATGGGCAAATGACCTGAATAGACACTTAGCAAAAAGACATATGAACGGCCAATAAAAAGATTCTCAACATCGTTAGTCATTAGGGAAACACACATGAAAATCATGAGGTATGATTTCGCACCCACTGGAAAGGCTAAAATTAAAAAGACAATACCAGGTGTTGATGAGAATGTACAGAAACAAGAGTTTTCCAAATTATTGCTAAAAGTGTAAAATGGTACAACTACTCTGGGAAACAAGTTGGCATTTGCTACTAAAGCCAAACTTAAACATATTCTATAACCTGCCAATTCCACTTCTGGGTATTTATCCGACAGAAATGATTGCATATGACCACCAAAGATGTCTATAAGAATATTCCTAAGTGCTATCCACAATTGCAAAATCTGGACTCACTTTAAATGCCTGTTAACAGCTGAATGGATAAGCATGTTGAGATACATTCTTAGAATATTACAGAGCAATGAAAAGCAAGAATTATAGCAAAAGCAAAGATAAATCTCACAGACCACAAAGTTGAAAGAGAAAAACTACAGACTCAAAAGAAAATGTACTATGTAAATTCACATAAAGTTCAAAACTAGACAAAACTTACCTTTGGTAAGAGATTTCGGAATAGTGCTTACTTTAAGAGAGGAATATCGACGGAGAAGAGGCATGAGGAAGCGTTCTGGGGTTTGATGCGGAAGGTGGAGACATGGTTATACATCCGTAGAACTGAGCAGTACACTTTAGATAGGAAGACCAATTTGCCTTGGATTATTTGGCACTGTCCTGGCTTTAAACCTAAAATCCTGGGGAAACCAGGATGGTTGGTCACCCTAACTTTACATTTGTGCATTTTACCATATACATGCTAGTCCTCAATTTCTATAAATCTGGAAAAGAAAAGCCCCAACAGGGGGAAGTGTCTTCAGTGCTCTCCTTTGCCCTCAGGACAAAGTCCAAACTCTTCATAATACCTACAGCTTTTGCGGTGTGGCCCCCGTGTGCCTCTTCATTGTCTTCTCTGGCCTCCTACCTTGTGCTCCCTGAACACGCCATGCTATTAGTTAAGCTGATGTGACGGCCCAAAAATCCTTTCCCCTAGCTCTTCCCAGCCAGCTTCTGTTCATTCTTTAGCTTGGGATGGAGCCCAGGTGCCCTGGGTCGTCTATAATATTTTAACATATTAATTCTTCCAGCCCATGAGCATGATACACCTTCCCATTTGTTTGTGTTATCTCCAGTTTTTTTCATCATGGCTTTATAATTTTCTGAGTACAGGTATTCTACCCCCTCAGTTAAGTTTATTCCTAGGGATTTTATTCTGTTTAGTGCAAATGTAAATAGAATTGTTTTTTAAATTTCTTTCTGTTACTTCATTATTCAGGTATAGAAATGCTACTGGTTTCTGGATATTCACTTGTATCCTGCAACTTACTGAATTGATTTATTATTTTTAGGAATTTTTTGGTGGAGTCTTCAGGTTTTTCCATGTATAGTTTCATGTCATCTGCAAATAGTGACAGTTTAACTTCTTTATTAATATGGATGCCTCTTATTTCTTTTTCTTGTCTGATTGCTGTGGCCAGGATTGCCAGTACTATGTTGAATAACAGTGGTGAACGTAGACAACCTTGTCTTTTTCCTGATATTAGAGGAAAAACTTGATAAAGAGGGCTTTTATTGGCTGTTTCAAGAAGAAAAAAAATAATACCTACCAAAAAATAACATTTTTTAGCCTCTTTAAAAAGCCTTTCACTTGCACTGGTCAGAAGAAGGGATTTTCTTTCAGTAATCTTAGAAATAGTTGAGTTTTATTCCTTTCCTATTATCTAAAAATTCTTAATATAACCCAGAAAAGGCAGTGATATTCAATAGTAGGGAATTATCCAAAAGTTAGAACTTTGTTGTGTGAAATTTACAAGGCTGTCTGAATATTGAAGAAGTGGAATGTGGTTAGGAGCAGATTCTCAGTTCAGACTACCTGGGTTTGTGTCCCTGATCCACAGTTACCTAGAGATTTGGGACGCCAGTAACACTCTCTGAGCCTCAGTTTCTTTATCTGCAAACTTGGAATAACAATAGTGCCTACCTCATAGGATCCTTATAAGGATCAAATGAATCAGTATACATAAAGGGCTTAGAATGGTGTCTGACAGACATATTCAGCAATTTTAAGTGCACTCATTCTTATGTGAAATATATAAAAAGACTAGGCAACATTGTAGACATTTCTCCATTTATTATTACCCCACATCTCCTCATCTTTCTTATGAGCCCCCAGGCTCACATTTCTAAAGCCTAATAGATGTTATCACCCAATTGAAATGTGAGTGGCTCAAATGTCTAACAATCAATCCCAAATCCTCTTCTTGACATTTTTTGCTAATTATCTGTTACCTAAACTGAAAAACATCCCAATCATATTTCTTTCCAGGAACTTGGATATCCAGCTATTCAAAAACCAGAAAATGCTCACAGCTATTCCTTCTTTTTTTTTTTTTTTTCTGGTTCCCCTATCACCTTCAGAATTGGAATTTCAGATCATCCACATTTGAATTTCCCTCAGTGGCCTCTTAGCTCACTACCTTCTCATTTAGACTGATCTTCCTAGACCATTCCTTGATCCCATAATCTCTTGCTCAAACATCTTCAGTGGCACCTAATTATCCTTGGAAATCAGTCATAATTCCATAGTCTGTCATTCAGTATCTAACACAATCTGACCCAAAATCTACGTTTTCAAATCCATTTATCTTTTTCACAAAATTTCTCTGTCAACTTATGTACCCAATTTACAGCACTGACTCATAAATTGGACAAATACTGGGCCTAAGGCCCAAAGCCTACAAGAGGACACTCTCTCCTCTAAGCCCAAACTTAAAGCTCAGTACCAGGCCCTAACCTAACATGAATGAGACAGAGAATTCAAATACTCATAACCAAAGAGAAATGAAAGCAAGCAAGATGGCTCCTCTCAAGCAAAAGTGACCTCTAGCCTCCCATCAGGCCATGTGGACAGGAATGGTAGAAGAGAGTGCCATACTCAACTTACCACATCAACATTTTTAAAAATTTTTATTTATTTAATGGGTGCCTGGGTGGTGCAGTTGGTTAAATGTCCGACTCTTGGTTTCAGCTCAGGTTGTGGTCTCAGGGTCTTGAGATCAAGCCCTATGTGGAGCTCTGCACTCAGCACAAACTCTGCTTAAGACTCTCTCTCTCCCTCCCTCTCTCTCTCTCTCTCTCTCTCTCTCCCTCTCCGCCCTCCCTTTCCCACTGTGTGCTCTCTTTCTCTCTAAAATAAATAAGTAAATCTTTTTAAAAAACTATTTGAGATTTCTATACTCAAGGTGGGGATCATGCCTTGGAGATCAAGAGTCATGTCTTCTTCCGACTGAGCCAGCCAGGCACTCCTTGCATCAACTTTTTAACATTGGAATGTTCTTGCCCACCACCAAAGTATGGTCCAGTCATTGTCCTAAATCTGATCTACTGAATTTGTAACTCCTCCTGGGATGGGGGATGTGAACTGTCCCCCTTTATCTGGAGCCCAGACTCTATAGGGCTTCCCACTTCTTTACCTTTATTCATATCCTGGACCCTGCCTTGCATGTCCTCCCCATTTCTGCTGATTGAAATTCTATTCATCCTTCTAGATCCAGGATAACATGATGCTTCTTGATCACCTTACTTCAAACTCGTATCTTCTAAATTCTAACAGCACTGACTGTATTTCTAATTTGATACTTAAGATTTCCTGCCTTGCATTTTTAGCTGTTTTCTTGGGTATATATAATTACTCCTCCCTGAACTGACAATTCCTTAAGCTATAGACCATGTCCCTATGCAAGTCAGGGGCTAATTAAGATTCTCTGACTTAATTTTTTATCCTAATACCAACTAGGCTTAATAAATATGTGTTGATGAGTTACATGTTTTATGCATTAGGCTTCAAGCTATACATTTCAGTGTGAAAGAGATCTAAAACCGTGGGTCACATACAAGGGTGTTCATTGCTATCACACTTATGTTGGCAAAAAAATGGAAAATAACTAAGTGTCCGTTAATAAAGTAATGGATAAATAAAATCTCTTATTGATGTATGTTGAAACTCTGAATGCAGACAATGAAACAGATCTGCATGTTCATCATAGATAAATCTAAAAACAACAATGAAAAGAACAAGTTTCTGAGCTATATCATAACCTCCCATGTAAGTAAATTTTCAAAACACAGATAAAATAATATACTCTATTCATGGATTCATGAATTAAGAAAGGCTATAAAAATATCAGTCGAACCCATTCATATTTATAGTCATCAGCTGAAAGATGGGAAGGGTCAAAGAGTCTTCAAACTAATTTCTGTAATTTTTACTGTATTAAATAAACACAACCTAAATACATGTTTGTTATATTGTCCTTTATCTTTTTCTGTATTTTTAAAGCTTCTCAACATGAAAAGAAACAAACAAAAAGATACTACTTTGTCTAGACCCCTGTCTTCTGGGTGTCATGCTATTATTCTTTCTATTGTATGAATATAAAGATCAAGAGAAAGGGGAGGGCCTGAAACTGTACTGAGGCTAGGGCACGGCTTGGGAGTTGCTGCTGCTGAAAATTCACTAAATCCTTTCAATCAACTAGTATTCTTAGTTATTTTCCTGTAAGTGAAAAGTGAGGCGGGGATGGGGTGGGGTGGGGTGGGGTGAGGAACAGGAGGGGGAAAGAAACCTTTCCTGTTGCCTGCTTATAATAGATTACTGTATGTTGTTTTTAAACCTCCTAAGAAGAGATAGCTCATTCTTTGTACCCCTTTTGAACTGATATGGTTTCCTTTCTGTGCCCTACACACTGTCCATAATTAATAATAATAACAGAGCTAACAAGTTTTAAGAGCTTACTCCATGCCAGGCATTTTACTAAGGGCTTTACATACAGGTTTGTATCAGTGTGGATGCTTCTAGCTTCCATCATAAAACGCTATTCCAAGGGAGTCAAACAACAAGGAAATGGGTGTGAGATACATTTTGACTCTTCCGAGAAGAAATAGGAGAATTGATAGCCTTCAGGACGGGTTTGTGCAGAATCTCACCGCTATCCCTCAAGCCCCAAGGTGCCTTTGGTCTTTCCGTCCTGTTGCCTGCAGGTGCCATAAGAAGATGCCATAGAGTTGGGTCTGCGGGCTTCCACATTTGCATCAGGTGGGAGAGACCCAAGTTGGCGCAGGCCTGCTGCCCATTCCGAACAAATCGCTGTCGACGCAATGGGTTCTATTCACTGTTTAGAGCCTTTAGCAGCTGGAATGGAATGGATGCTGAGAAGAGGACACCGTGCCCACCAGAGATGTCTTCTCATTAATCCTCACAATGCTTCTGTGGAGTAAACGCTGTCCTAATCTCTGCGTTAGAGGAGGGCATATGAGAGGCTTACGTGGTTTTCTAGCTCACATGGCTGGCGAGGAGCAGGCCCTCCACGACTATACTGCACTGCCTTCCAGTACCTGGGGTGCTCAAGAGTCTCCGGGATGGGAACTGGGATGCCAGCCGCAAGGGCCTCCTACCACGTGAACCCTGGAGCGATGGTTGGCTGGTGGCTGTCTCCTTCCTTCCTTCGGCCCTGACTCCCCCCTTGCCTTCCTTCCACATCTCACCATCTTTTCTGCTCTTTTCTTTCTCTGCGAGCTCGGTGGTGAGTGCCAAACAGACTTGCCCCTTCCTTGACTACCTGCTGACTCTGGGAAGTCAGTCCCTAAAGTGCTCTTGCTGCGACTAATCTTTTTAGAAACAAATTATAGGAATAAATAGAAGCTAAGAACAATAACAACAAGCTTGGGAGATTTACCAAGCCTGCAGAATCTAACAGTTCTCTTAGTCATGGAGCTGGATCACGTCCCAGCGTGTCGGCCAGAGGGCCTGTAGCAGAGGAAGGGTGGAATGCTTCCTGGAGCTGGCCTCTCCCAGTCTTGGGGGTACCTTTTGGGGCTGCTCCACAAGGTCACCTCCTGAAGGGTTGCCTCAAGGCACATCTTTGTCATCCTTCAAGGTACCCTCCTTAAAGGACTTCCTCATCTGTGGATTTCCTGGACGAGGCCACTGGTCCCCAGTGACACCAGGCACCTCAATGAGCACTCTGAGACACCAGCCCCAAAGGGTAGAAGCTACAGGAAGACAGATTTCCTCTCAACATGAAGGCTGGAGCTTCTGGGGCCTGGGTACAGCCAAGCAGAGTTGAAAAGATGCTTCCCGAGGGTGGAAGGGAAGGGAAGACTGGGCCGGAGGGAATCACACTGGCCCTTCTTAACGTCCCCCTTCAGCCCTGAGGTCGTAGGAACCATAATTCAGGAGGAGACAACAGTGATGAGTCAGAAGTTCCTGGCTTCTCGGCTTCTCGTGGACCTCCCTCCCATGCAGCCAGAGTTTTCAAAGTGATTTGTGGGCAGACCCAGCTTTGTGAGCTTGGCTCTGTTTCTTTTGCATTTGTATTACTCCCTCCAACTAGAGCCCTGCCTCCTCCTCTCGAAGGGTCACCATGGGTTCACACCAGCAACACAACTGCAGAAGAGAGAGTGTGGTTTTGATGGGAGAAGGAGAATACTGACGGGTTTGTACAAGAGACGGAATTAACCCCACCTCTGTGATCTGCCGACACCTGTTTCTCTCCCTCCAACTTTCTTGCTCTTCCGCAGGCCTCAAAACTCCGACCTCAGCCCCTAAGCACTGAAAGATATATACTACTACTTAGCTTGAAAATATCCTACTCTTATGCAATTTAAATTTGGTATCACTTTTAAATGGTGAGCCAGTGCAGATGCTGCGGGTGGGGAGCCCGTCCGTCCTCCTGCCAGTCCGCCTTCCCAGAGGCTTTCCGCCCCGGCAAAGGGCAGGTATTCAGCGTCCGAGGCGGGTGACCGCTGCCCAGGCCACGGCGGGGGCAGGAGGGGCGCTCCTGTAAGAAAAGCTCCGCAAACAGCGCCCCGTGCAAGTAAAAGCATGAAAGGATCGGCATGGTTTGTAATGAGGAGCAGGCTCTGAAGCCTGTCTGCCCCTTTGGATGCTCCGCAGGGTCTGTAGCACCACAGAAGAGCTTGGTTAGGAGGGACATCTTTCATCTCTGATCCTCTCCCTGACAACGAAAATAGGGTGAGCTCATTTGCATAACAGAAGAAAGGGACAGATTGCCAGTCCAGAAGGACCCGCAGGACACCTGTCAGAAATATTAAAAAGCAGGATAATCTCACAAAATGTGAAACGTTTTATGTTCCAGTCTCGAAATAGTTGATAAGAAAGCGACGGTGGGAAGAAAGAGAATAGGGGCCACGGCCCACGTCCAGACTCTCACTTTGCAAAGGATCGCAGGAGCCCAGGCCAGTCCTAGGCCCTGGCCCTTGTCCCTCGTTGCAAGGGAGCAGGCTCCTGCTCGCAGCCCCGGCAATGACGGGGCGACGACAGCTCGAGAGCAGGTATTGTGGCTCCCCACTTGGCCTGAGCCAGCCCACCTGTGGCCTGGTCCCCTTCCACCTGTCCCCAGCCCTCGGCCCGCCCGCCGCCACCCGGGGGAGCATCCTCGCCTTCTCCCAGAGCTCAGGGACGGCGTTCCTGTTCTCAGGGCACACAGACCACATCAGAGCATTTCTTCCCCCAGAGGACAGAGCTGAGAGGGCGCAGGTAAGAGGCCCCGGCTCAGGTCCACTCTAAGCTAAGAAGGTGTTGGTGGCTCCCTGCTTCTCGGACGGGATGATGCAGGCAAACAGACCAATTTGGGAACGTGCCTCCGTGGGTCAGCTTCCCCGCAGGAGGGTAAAGCTTTGTCTCCCCCGAAGGCTCTAGGATCTGGGGGACACAGAGCCGGGAGATGGCCGAGTGACAGGGCCCCCCCCGGGCAAGGGCGCGGAAACACCTGCCCTAACGCAGGCAGGGCCGTGCAGGCTGTGGTCCTTGGCCAGCTGCTGCGCGGAAGGCGGGGGGCTGGGGGTTAGATTCCCTGAAGCCACACTCAGAGAGGGGACAGTCTGCTTACCCCCCAGAGAGAGACAAAGCATTAGAAAGAAAGTGGCAGGACTTGGGGGGCAGGGTGAGGAGAGGTGGGGAGGAACAGGAGCTTTACGAGGGCTACCTGCGCGTGAGCGGCAAGGGAGGCAGCACCGGTGGGCAGTTGGGAGGAGGAGGAGTCGAGGCCTGAGAGCCGGGGCCTGTGACGGGAGCTGCCCAGAATGGCCTGCCTGTGACCCGGGTGTCGTTTTCCTGCTGGACAATAAAAATCGGTGGAGGCTTTGTTGTCATGGTCACTCCTATTGATCTTCTATTGTTCTCTCTCCCTTTCTCTCTCTCTCTCACACACACACATGAGTAGAATAATTTAGGACACCTTCGACCAAGCCCCCCCAAATAAGACTCTTGACGGAAAGGGAACGGTGACCTTCATCCTGATGCCATTGCTCTATGGCAGCTCTCTGTCTTCAGGGAGCACAGACATCATCTGTGAAGCTTGTTGGAGATGTGTCTATCCTCAGATCCCGACTCGCAGAGTCTAAACCCACTTTTGCTAATTGCTGTCTGTGTTCGGCATCGTGCTCTGTGTAAAACAGAGAAGACTGTACACGCGAGGTCTCTCGCCACAGTAAGTGGGAAGAAGTATTCAGAAACGTGCAGCTCCAGCAAGCGCCTGTTGCTAAGAGATGCTCAGATGCCACCTGGCCACCAGGGGTGAGACATCCACATGGAGTCATTAGGTCAACATGAAGAGAGATTTCAAGCTGGAGGTCATGTCGTGGGACCTAAGGGGTCACCACTGTGGGGTTTAGTGCTGTGTTGCTACAGGCAGTGGAGAGGAATTGAGCTCTGGCTGTCGGGGGCAGGGTCGTCTCCAGCACACCTGCAGGTGAGGCCCGGTTGTTGACTGTCGAGGTCTGTGTGAGCCAACCTCAGGGTGTCTGCACATGAGCAAATGGTCCATTTCTTTCAAAGAAAGCAGCAGGTGAGGCTCTACACAACCAATATTTTGGAAAATGTATGGCCCTTAATCAGAGCAGGTGTTTCAAATCAGTTTCCCATTCTCAAAAGAATGAACCCAAAGGGACTTTAGATTCAAATGCAACCACTGGTCTTTCAAAAACTCTCTAGAATGCTATCCAACTGAAATAGAAAGCATAATGTGCGCTACACATGTAATTTAAATCTTACTATTGATCATATTAAGAAAATAAAAAGAAAGGTATAAAATTAATTTTACTATATTTTATTTAACCTAACATATCTAAAATATCATGTCAACATGCAATCAAAAGTTTAAAAACTACTCATGAAATACTTTACCTTTTTTCTGTATTAAATCTTCAAAATATAAATATTTCATATATAAAGCACATCTCAACTCAGACTAGTCACACTTAAGTGCTCCATAGCCACAAGCAGCTGGTGGCCAGGGTCCTGGGCAGCATAGACATGGACCATGGGCCAACCTGGGACAGAGAGGGGGCTGAGATAGGATCCACTCAGGCCAATGAGGAGCAAGTGGGGGAAAGGGAGAGATGCAGTTGTGCTGACCCCGTACCCAAACCCAGACGGAAGTTCTGTGGGTTCTCTCTTCAAAGTGTACCCAGACCCGTCCCTTCCCACCGCGTCTGCTGCCATCGTGGCCCGAGCCACCACTGTCTCTCCTGCATCACTTCTTACTGGTCTCCCTGTTTCCACCTTTGCCCATTAGTCTATCCTCAAAATAGCAGCCAGATTAATCCCATTAAAGCATAATCAGATCATGTAACTCCTCACTTCCAAGTCTTCGGTGAGAGTTCAGTTCACCTAGAGTTGAAGTCAAAGTTCTCCTGACGGAAATCACCAGACCCTCCGTGGTCTGCCTCCTGCTCCCCCAGTTACCTCGTCTATTTACTCTTCCCTTTGTTTCCTCTGTTCCATCCCTACTGGCCTCTTTGCTGTTCGTCACATAGTCCCTTATCCTCCCATTTTAGGAGCATGCTGCTTGTTCTCCCTGCTGGAATGTTCTTCCCCCAGATACAAGACATCTGCAAGGCTATCTCCTTTGCCTCCCTCAAGGTTTTGATCAAATAACACCTTCTCTTTGAGATCGGCCCTATAGAGCAATGCAAACTGCCTCCTTGGCTCGCTCTTGCTCCTCTCCTCCACGTGGTAAGTCCCCTTCACCCTGCCCCACTATGTAATACACTCCTGTGTATTATTTATTATCTGCCACCGTCCATCCCCCAGCCCATCTACACTGCATCCAGGCAGGAGTCTTTATCTGTTTTGTTCAGTGCTTTATCTGTAACACCTGGGATAGTGCCTGGCACCCAATAGGTGTTAAATAAGTATTTATCGAACAAATGAATGGATGAATCAGGGCGGAGGCATCCTCTATTTTCTTCCCTGTAGCTCGGCCCTTTGTCAGCAAAGGGGACTCTGTTCCACCCTCCCCAGCCATCTGTCTCATCTTCTCACCCAATTGCAAAGGTCTGGGAAGGAATATCCGGGATTAATCATCCTCGCTGCACAAATTCTTCCCTTGGAGCAATGATTCTTTACTGCTTTTCTTTTTCTTTTTGTCTTTTAATTATAGACTCCCTTGTGAAGTTGATGGCAGCTATGAACGTTCTCTCCCTAATCTCCACAAAAACACAATTTCACATATAATTTCAAGGAGTTCATAGGCCTCTGACACCCCTCAGTTAGAGGCCGGGGACCTCCTGTAAGAATTTCTGCACCAGAGGTTCACCCACATGCAGTTTTCCTATCTGCCTTTGAAATCAAATCTTTCTGCTCTCCCAAAAATAGAAACCACGTCCAGGAAGAAATTACAGAGCTCCACAGCCAGAAGCAAACTTGAATGGTGATATAGTTCATCTTCCCACCTCCAGACAGCATTGAACTGCCTATTCATCCTAGGAAAACTCCACTTCCCTGGGGGAGGCAGGTCAGTATCTCACACAACGTTCTTTCTGATACTTCAGCTGAATCGTTACTGTTTTAGGATTAACTTGCCCTCTCTGCTCCTAGGAAAAAAATCCCTCCTAGGGAAAAAATAAAATACTTGTCTTAAAAATATATGAGGATGCCCCTGTTCCCTCTCCTGATTCCCTTCAAGCAGAAAGAACAGACTTACCCAAGCCAGTATTTACTGAAAATGCCTTTGCTCGGGAAGGGCTGGAGCCCAAGTCACAGCCAGCCGAGGGTTGTCCAAAGACCCAAAAGAGCAAAGGATGATGGGAAAAGGGAGACCCTAGGCTCCCCTCAGACCTCTAGGGGGAGAGTCACATTTTCCAGGCAACTCTTCTCCTTTGCCTAGAAATGTGGCACGTGACGACTGAGAAAGACACAAAGCAGACTCATACTCTCTTTCCAGATGCGGCTGCCAGATTTGCGGGGCTGGACTCAATCTTAGTTTGGGGACAATTAATGTGTTTTTATCTCAGTCAGTCAGATGGTAATCTTCAAACAAGCCTTTGGTCAATGGAATGAGATGAAAACCAAGCTTGCATTATTCTCAATTTTAGCTTTTCATTGATGATAGCCTGAAAGCTTTAAAAATGCTTTACAAAATGTATCCACAGAGCTCCTTTTCCAAAGCATGACTCAGAGAATAGTAAAACTCCCTGGGCCAGCACTGAAAATGCTTCAGAATTCTTGAAATCAAATCAAAGTATGACAGTCTGTGTCTTCCCAAAGCAAATTCTATTCATTAGGCAATAAAAAAGCAGGCTGGAATAAAGCACAGAGTTTATATCAGAGCCTGATCTGAAGGTCTGGACTGAAATCATTCCATCAATATTTTTTGATGGGATTGCAGTTTGTTTATAAGAAGTTGCCAAGAGGCAGGGATAAATCACAAGATTTCCTAAGGAACCAGAACTGCACAATCAATGAAACTGAGGAAAAACACTGTAAATTCCCTGAAGAACTTACTGAACGGAAATATGATTGTTCACATCTGTCTTTCTTTTGCCACCTGAGGCTAATGAGAGGCTCATGAAAAGGTGGGGTTTCAGAAAACGTTGGACGTGAGCTAGCTGCACAGCTCTGTGCTGTGCCCAATGAGTACAGGCACGTACTACCCTCACAAACTCCTCATGTGGAGGCTGCTTGAGGCTCATTCACTCCCTCCTCTAACAAGGCTCCACCGATGGCACATGGCCTGGCTCCCCAAGACCCAATTCTACTACAAGGGCAGCTACAGCTGAATATGGTTCATACTTTTCTGAACCCAAAACTATTGAGGAATGATGGTAATAAGCGTGAAGAACCCAAATAATCCTATCAAGAGGTTTCATGACTCAGCCAGGCAAAAAAATATCAAACACTCTATCCTTCCTCATCATCTGACTAACTTCTCAAGGCAAGAAGGTATTGACCAATTGCAATTGGCAACACATTTGTGTAACGGCATCCTTTTTGTATTATTCAGAACAACTGCTTTTATTTTACCATGAGATGAAGAAAAAACTATAAAAGACTTGAGAAAACATTATCATTTAAGAATTCATAAAGATTTTTCAGAAAGGGATTTTCTGACTCCTATGTCACAAGAGACGGTAATTTCTGCCTGCCGTTGAGTTCCTCTGTAGGACCCCTAATGAGGCACGACGACCAAAACAAGGATGGCAACTTCTGAGAGCTATGCATTTGGGACTGAATTATGACAGTAACTCAGACTGAGGCAGAACTTGGACAGGCTTGTGGCATTCAAAATAAATTTTATTTTATATTTAAAATATTTAATTTATTTATTCATGAGAGATGCACAGAGAGGGGCAGAGACACAGGAAGAGGGAGAAGCAGGCTCCATGCAGGGAACCCCATGTGGGACTCGATCCCAGGATCCTGGGATCATGACCTGAGCCAAAGGCAGATGCTCAACCACTGAGCCACCCAGGCATCCTTCAAAATAAATGTTAACCTTCATACAGGGTTGAGGTCCAGCAGAGAGATTCAAGTCACTATATGGATCATATCATTAAAAAGTCACTGGGGGAGGCCTTCTAAGAGATTCACAGATTGGACATGTCTTTGTATAGGTGCCATGTTGGCCTGTAACAAATGCTCAGAATCCAAACTGAAGACTCTCTGGGCAAAAGAGCTTTTCCTCGACCCTCTTAGGTTCTGTGTTTAGATTATAGAGGTCTGTGAATTAAACTAACAAAAGACAGGTTACCAAAGAAAAGGTGTGCAGCTTTTATAGTATTTTAAATACATGGTTCACAAAAAAAGTGGCTGGACTCTTCCATTTTAGCAGAGGAAAGGGGATCTGGGCTTCAAGGGAAAAAAGATTGTGAGGAAGTGAGTGGGAAATATCTGAGGGGATTAACTGAAGATAAGGGTTATTTACACAAACTTGTTGACCTCTCATCTCCAGTGATAAGAATGTTCTCTTCTTGGCATGGTGGTAGGAGTGGGTGAAGAACACCCACACAAGGGGAAATTTATGCCCTGCTTTTAGGCAGAACAGAAAAAGGTAGAGACTCTTCCTGCACCTTTTGATTTTTTAATTGCTTTCAGCTCGAAATAATCCTTACGTCAAATTGGCATATTTGTAGGTGGCATATACTGATCTCCTTCAAAATCATCCTTTGGGTTGCAATAGGCAAAGGTTAAACCCCTCTTTCGCTTCTGGGTGGAGGGATAAACTTTTTTCTTGCCACTAAGGGGGAGCAAAATTAGATGGAAAAATTAGTTTGTTCCCTCCCTTGGCAGTACTCACAAAAGTCTCTACCTCCAGAGACACTGGAAAAGAGAAACCGACTAATAACCAACCTCATTCCTTGAATAAGCTAATTAAAGAAATATGGGCTTTGGGGACACCATATCCTTTTTGATGAGAAGGATGGGGCTCTGGAGAACCGCTGGGAACCCACCTCCTAGAACACACCTGCTGATTACTAACGATGGAAATCTGAGGGGGACCTGGGATGAGATCAGGCTTGGGGCCTGTGCACAGCTTCTCCTCAACCTTTGGAGCTGTGCCTGTAAGCGCAGCCAACCTCTTCCTTTCACACATGGGTGGGCACCCTAAGGAATTATCCTTGAGGCTACGGGGTAAAGCAGTTTTTTGGTTTAGAGAACTTTAAGGATCCTTCCTTAGGAGAAAAAGTCAGTAAAGGGTGCCTGGGTGGCTCAGTCAGTTAAGCATCTGCCTTCGGCTCCAGTCACGATCTTGGGGTCCTGGGATCAAGCCCCACATCGGGCTCTCTACTGAGCCGGGAGTCTGTCTTCCTCTGCTTCCCCCAACTCATGTTCATATTCCCTCTGCTATCTCTCAAATAAATAAATTCTAAAAATCTTTAAAAGAGAAAAGAAAAAAGATCAGTAATTATGCTCATTTTGAGGAATTTTAACGTTTTTTGTGTATGCATACATAACATGCGAAGGCTAGAAATAAAAAAAAAATCAGCCTTTCTATTAGTTATTGGAGTCCAATTTCTTAAACTATCAAGGTTATGATGTTTACCAATTGGGTATTATGAACTACGTCTTCATTAGAATAAATGGAAATCTTACGTTTCTTTGTAGGGAATACAAGATGGGATTATGTGCTAAATTCTGAGATCTGCATAGAAGTGGGAATTTTTAAATATCATTTTAATAGAAGCACTGCTCATTTGTAAACTTACTTCAGGTTTAAATGAGTGATTTTTTTTTTCTTTCTAAAGTAGAATCGAATCTTCTCCCATCAGAGTTGGGATAATCCAAGCCACTTAGTTAGCTAAAGATCTGACTGTTGGAGAAGATGTGGCTGGTTTTACCTCCTGGTTGTCCCTATCTGGCAGCTAATCCTTCCATCTAAAAATTTTAATGTCCTAAAAAGAGACCTTTATACTATGCCTCAGAAGACTGGAGCCAAAGGGATTGGCTGGAGATTGTAGGACTGAATAAAAGGAAGTTGATTAGAACATTCTAATAGTCGGGATGCAGCCTGAAATATGATATTTAAATAGGTATGTTGGTGTATTGTACAAAGCCTCTGGAGAAGAGCAAGTAGTTTGGTTACTGGATGCTGTTAGAAAAGAATGGGCAGGGGCAGACGTGAAGGAAGACATGGAGGAGGAAATATGTTCAAATAATGGCTCTCAGATGGAAGAATTTGGACCTTGACACTTTTTTAGTCTACTGGAAAGAAGAGAAAGGATGAAATTTCACATAAACCCTTTAAAAGACTGTTATATATGAATGTTCATGGCACTATTATTCACAAGAGGCAGAAAGTGGAAAAGGCCTAAATGCCCGTCAATTGATGAATGGATGGACAAACATGGGAGAGTGGCAATAAAAAGCAATGAAATTCTGGTACATGCTACAGCATGGATGAACTTCAAAAATTTTATGCTCAAAGAAGTAGGAGCGAAAGAACACATATGTATAATTCCATTTATGTGGAATGTCCAGAACATGGAAACCCACAGAGACAGAAAGGAAATTAGAGGTGGGAATGGGGAGTGACAGTAAATAGACCCAAGGTTTCTTTCAAGGGCGATGAAAATGACATGAAATTAGACTATGGTGATGGCTGCAAACTCTGTCACCTTACTGAAAATTGTGGTAGATTTAAGCTGGGTGTTTTATGATATGAAAATGATGCCTCAATAAAGTTATTAATGAAAATGATCATCTGACTACAGTCTCCTTTATTACTATTAAGTGTTCAAGGATTCTGTGTATGAGCTTACGTTCATTATGACTTTAAATAAATTCCTTGACTTCCCTTAAAGGAGAGATTTCATCTTTTTAGGCAGCCCAAGCTGAGCTCATATCCTGGTCACATCTCAGGACACTGGACCAGCGGTCAGGAAGAGGGACCACCTTCTCCATCACTACATCAGCTACCTCTTCTCCTCTCATTGTAAGCTCATCACTGTTGCTGGATGTTGGGGATCTCTGGGTTTCAAGGATGAAGAACCTAGCAGTAAAGCACAAACATGAATGGCTTCTAGTGGGAGAGAGAGCATGCAGGAGGGTTAGAAAATAATATCAATAATCATATAACTGATATGATTACCAAATACCATATCACTGGTAGAAATGGAAAGGACGGATAAAAACTCCAACTGGAGGAAAATTTTCACACTGTCTCAGCTGAGATTATTTCTTCAAGGCAGGTGGTTTTGAATTGTCGTGAATAGCTTCATATTTGCATGGCTTTCTCATTTTTTTTTTTTTAGATAACCTCAACAAATAGCTTGAGAACAACAGTGTTATTTCCAGCAGATCCCTCCCCCAGTCTAAGCATATCTAATATTTGTTATTTTTGCTTATTCAAAGCATAGTACTAAGACTCATATGACTGTTACGAATCTTTGGCTGTCAAGCACCAAGGCAGAGCCCGGGACAAGCTGGGATTAGAGGTATCTCCTGACTCCTCTGCTGCAGGTCACAGCGTGGAAGGGGGCGGGATTATGAGTGGAGCTCAGTGTGTAGCTTCTAAAATCTTGGTGAAATCCTTGTGGTCTGATTTGGGTTAGAGCAAGGGTATGGCCTGGTTTTCACATCTCCTAACTTTTCAAACCAACAATACCAGTACTTTCTTGAGCTAGCCCAAGATTCCTGAGAATCACACTACTGAAGGAGACAGACTAAAAAATAATTTCTGTACTCCTTTCACTCACTGAGCCTATTTCTGTCCTCTGGGGCCCGAAGAGAACAAGTTGAAGCCCTTTGCAACATGACAGCCTTGTAGAGGGTGGAAGATATCCTTCAAACATGTTTCTCCGAAGATTTCATTAGTCCAGACCAAACAACCCCAGCACATTGGCCATTCCTCAGAAAACATGATTTTCAGTCTCAGCTGGACAAATTTTGTTATTGTCTCACAGCATGTGGCCCATTTTAAGGAATGCTCTAACACAGGTGTACACAGTGGGGCCATCATCTTCCTCATTAGTGGCAATGACAGTTATTCATGGGAAATAAAAGCAGTGCTGAAAAAGGCTTCAGTGAGGGCTAGGAGAGAGAGAGCTACTATCTGTGGGTGTTTACTGTAAGCAAACAGTGGGAAGTGCTTTATAAACATTAGACCATTAAGCAGGATGGGGGAAATAAGAGCCCCCTCTGGGGCTGATAAGAAGTTTGACTGAAATGATCAACTGGGTCCACCCGTTCCAGATATCACTGTGAAGGATCTCTCTCATTTAAAAGCTTGCAAAGGGCACCTGGGTGGCTCAGGGGTTGAGCATCTGCCTTAGGCTCAGGGCGTGATCCTGGGGTCCTGGGATCGAGTCCAACGTCGGGCTCCCTGTATGGCGCCTGCTTCTCCCTCTGCCTGTGTCTCTGCCTCTGTGTCTCTCATGAATAAATAAATTAAATCTTTAATAAATAAATAAATTTTAAAAAAGCTTGCAAAGGTGAGGGCACCTGGGAGGCTCAGTGAGTTGAGCATCTGACTCTTGATTTGGGCTCAGGTTGTCATGATCTCAGGATTTGTGGGATGGGCCTGCATCAGGCTCCCTGCTCCGTGAGGAGTCTGCTTAAGATTTTCTCCCTCTGCCCCTCTTGCAACTCACTCTCATGCTCTCTCTCTAAAACAAGTAAATAAATCCCTAAAAAAAGCTTCAAAGGTGAAAAAGATGATTAATTGAAATTACTAGCCCTATACTATGAAAAAAGGAGTTCATGTAGTTTTGCTCAAGAGTTTTCAAATTATGTCTAATTATGTCTAATAGTAAAGTAACAAGAAACTCAGCTGTGATGTTAACTTCAAATCCCTTTTTGCTGGGGAATCACTAGACACCTCCCCCACGGGTGAGGAAAGAGGCAGCCTGTGCCCTAGCGCTCTCTTCATCCTCGGTCTGCACTCCCACCCATCCTCTTCCAGACCACACAGCTCTGGCTGTGGGTCACAGTGGCTTTAAATACATGATTATGGAGAACTCATAAGCATTCTGTTTTCGATTGGTTCAAGTTTACTACTTAAGCGCAACCTTCAGGTAATAAACCCTCTGCCTCAGCGGCCCTCCATGATGAGCAAGCTCACCCCCGCTCTGAGCTGTAGCCCTGGGATGGCTTTATGTGGGAAGAGAGGAGCTTGCTGGGTCAGGTTTTCCAAGTCAGGAGCATTCATTCAGATGTCTGCAGGTGATCTTTGGAGGAAAAAATCAATGACAGATTTTCTTCTAAAATGTATTTCATATTGAAAACTCATGAAAAATAAGTGTATTATATAGTTACTTTTGCTATAATATGATGACCAGCCTTTTAGAAGTGGCCTGTCATAACCAATAATGTTAAGAAATCACCAATGCAAGATCACGTGACTCTTAATCTGGACAGCACTGACCAAGCAAACCATTCGTTGACATGTGTCATTGAGGTAGCTTGCCTTAGAAATTTAACATATACATCTGTGATATGTAATCATTAGGAAGACTTTTAATACCAAGACATAGGAAACTTGGTTACCACTGGCTTATGCAATTAAAAATTTGGTTTCCTTATCTAATGAATAGTCAGGAGGTAGGGAGGGACAGGCTTGGTTCAGCTTCAGAGGATCCAGGCCTTTCTAGATTTCTGCTCAGGTGTCTTCAGCATATTGCCTCATGATCACAAGATGGAGCCTGCCTTTCTAGGCAATATGTTCACATAACAAGCAAGTAGAAGCGAGCCAAGGTGTGGCTCCAGTAAGCTTATCTTGTGTCTATTGTATTATCGGAAAATAAAATCTTGCTTAAAACCCTTTTAACAGATTTCGCCCATATATCTCACTGATGAAGATTGCATCCCATGACCACCACTAACTGCAAGGGAGATTGGGATAATGGGTATCTGACAAAAGGAATGGATCATTATAACTGGTTTAAGGGAATAGAGATCTATAGAGCACACTGTCTCCCCTAGGCAGAAAGATTCAGGGATGAAAGGTCACGGAGGCAACGTCAGTGATAGAGCACTACGATCTGTTGTATACTGAGCATGTATATGACAAAAATCACTTCCCATAGATCAGATTCTGAGAAAATAAAGTCTTAGATGAAAATTCAGGTCTTGTTCTTAAACTCTCTCTTTAAAAAGATTTTATTTATTTATTTCTTTTGCAGAGAGAGAGGGAGAGAGAGAGAGAGAGAAAGAATCTGAAGCAGACTCCATGTTGAATGCAGAGTCCAATGCAGGGCTCAGTCTCATGACCTCGAGATCATGACCTGAGCCAAAACCAAGAGTTTAACATTCAACCGACCAAGCCACCCGGGCATCCCTCTTAAACTCTTTCTGAATTAAACCAACACAAAGAGGGACACCTGGGTGGCTCAGTGGTTGAGCATCTGCCTTTGGCTCAGGTTGTAATCCTGGGATCCAGGATCAAGTCCTGCATCGGGCTCCCTGCATGGAGCCTGCTTCTCCCTCTGCCTTGTCTCTGCCTCTCTCTCTTGTCTCATGAATAAATAAATAAAACCTTGAAAAATAAATAAATAGATAGATAAATCAACACAAAGCCAGATTCTACAAAGGAAAAATAACTATGGACTTAGATTTCTAAAAAAAAAAGAGAGAGAGAGAGAGACTGCAGTATACAACATGAGGTAATTAATGGTCTTTAGAGAAAACCATGTTAAAAGCATTAAAAGCAAAATTTTAACTGAGTACATTTAAAGATCAAAATGGCTTTATTCAACAATTTATGGATTGGGCAGCACCCCATCCGGCAAATAGAAATCTGCTGAGCTGTAGAAAAGGAAGAGTTTTTAAGGGCAGGAAAGGGGGAAAGGAAATTAGCAAACAACACATTCATTCTTTTTTTTAATGGCTGAGTAACAGTCCATTGTATATACCTACACCACATCGTCTTTATCCAGTCATCTATTGATAGACATGTGGGTGGCTTCTATATCTTGGCTATTGTAAATAACGTTGCAGTGAACATAGGGATGCATGTGTGTTTCTGAATTAACGTTTTTATCTTCCTTGGGTAAATACCCAGTAGTGGAACTGCTGGATCATACACTATCTTGCCATTTGCAACAATTCTAGAGGGTATTATTCTAAGTGAAATAAGTCAGACAGAAGAAGACAAATAACATACGATTTCATTTATATGCAGACTCTAAAAAAAAAAGAAACAAACAACAACAAAAAACCAGAAATAAATTCATAAACACAGAGAACTGTTGGCTGCCAGAAGGGAGGGAGGTGGGGGAATAAAAGGTGAAGGGGATTAAGAGGTACAAACCTCCAGTTATAAAAGAAATAAGTCATGGAGATGAAAAGTACAACTTAGGAAATATGGTCGATAATATTATAATAATGATGTATGGTGGATAGATGGTGACTACGTTCAGCACAGGGAGCAGGGAGTAATGTACAGAATTGGGAAATCACTGTACTGTACACCTGAAAGTCACATAATGTTGTATGTCAACTGTACTTCAATAATAAAAATTAAAAATAAATGAATGCATTGTTTCGGCCAAGGTCACCCCCACAAGGGGAACAGACAGGGTGTATCAGGTGGGCCGATTACCTCGCTGGTGCTAACGAGGTGACTCCGGGTTGACTGGTTAATGGTTATATTCCTGGAAGAGGTTGAAGCTGCAGTTAGGTTATCAGGCCTTGGTTTGCTGACATGGGACTTAGTATAAGTGACTCCACTTTGGACCTGATGTTTCCTTTTTAACGAGAATATCAGACTGTCACTAAATGTGGAAGTACAGCTTGTCATGACGTTTCTGGAATGCAGCTTTGATAACAGAATCTCTCCTGTTATGCTAAAAGCAAACAAGCAAAAAGGACAGACCTGATACCTTACCTGAAGGAAATACATGACAGTGTTTTCTGTACGACCCTAATATTTAATTAAAATGCACTTATCGTGTCTAGAAAGTTGGTGGTGTTCACATCATTGTTCATAAGAAAATTTTACTTGCAAGAGGCAGTATTATTTCACGACGCCGAGAGTAAGCTCTGGAGCCAGGCAAACCTGGATTCGTGTTCTGACTTACTGCTTATTAGCCTTGGTCAAGATTCAGTGTCTTCCCTGCAAATGGGGGTAATAACAGCACTGACATCCTGGACCCATTAGAGTCTTAAAGAAACCAGCGCCTATTTAATACTCAGCATATCTCCAGGCACAGAAGTCAGCCCTCAGATATTACCCAGCTCAGTATTTTTCTTATTTTTGTTCTGAATAAAGTAAGAACATTTGGACCTAATATAATTGTCAATTCTAACAATTTTCTTACGAGATATTGTTTGTTGTTTGTTGTGATACAATCCAGGCAATGCTTATATCTTGTGACCTCTCCCTGTTGGCATTCTGCCAAAAAACTGTAATAAAAAATATTCTGTGGTGTGTTTTGAAGATTTTATGTATTTATTTGGCAGAGAGAGAGAGAGAGGGAACAAAAGCAGGGGGAGCAGCAGAGGGGGAGAGGGAGAAGCAGGCTCCCCACTGAGCAGGGAGCTGCTGCAGGGCTCCATCCCGGGACCCCAGGATCCTGACCTGAGCCTAAGGCAGTTGCTTAACCCACTGAGTCACGCAGGTGCCCCTCTCTGGTGTGTTTTCATAGCAATTCTCTGATTCATGACTTAAGAAGCCTTCGGTTGTGTATCAGACCACACCTAATGGAGTCACTGATATTTCTTAAGTGACACTTGCCGATCTTCCTGGCCCACTGCGCCCCTGACTGCAGCATCTCTGGTTTGCTGCGAACCCTCTGTACTGTAGGCTCCAGACACAGTAGATTTGGGCTGTCTTGGAGAAGTGCTGAGTCATGGTGGCTGTTCTTTCTCAGACTCTCCAAGTCTCTTCCAAGAAATCTCTTGGCCTGCATGTCCTCATCATCTTTATTGTTGAACAGCTCATTTTTTGGACCCAAGTATAAAAATCAGACTATACTATTATCCAGCCCACATCATTGCATTTTTGCCTTCAAGAAAATGAGACCTTCTGTCAAATATTTTGTTAAATCCATGCATAGCATATTTGCCTCAACCAGCAGTCTGGCAAAGGCATTGAGGTTAATTAGGCTGAAGGCTTGTTTGTATTACTGTCTTTCCCCGGTTAGAGCCAATATGATAGAAACTATGTTTGTTTTGGTCATAATACTGGAGACAAAACAAGTAATTTTTGAATAACTTACAGACTGAGAAACTGAACTTAGTGATAACTAATTGTTATGTGCTCCCATGTCTGTCCTTTTATTATTGTTTTCCAGAAAAATGCCCATGATCTATGTGAAAGCCACCACTACTATGTGGAACCCAACTCTGACTTCTCTAGCCTGGCTCCTCCTTGCTAGTATTACACTTCAACAAAGATCTACGCACTGGCAACATGTCGGATTGCGGCCAGGCCTAAAGCAGGACATCATTCTTCTCCTAAGGCCACCTAAGCAAAGCTAAAAATAAGTACCAAAAAAGTTACCTTGAAACCAACTGGGGCTGGGCAGTCCAATTGTATAAGGTCATCTAAGAACAATGGGTTGTTTTAGCTTTTTTTGATTCCAGGCTCTAATATCTCTGATACGATTGAGAGAGTATCAAATAAAAGTTCTACTTGTTCCTCCAGGGAAAGCGTTTTCAAAATAAATTCTTTACCAAATATGAAGCAATGGGAGGGTAGATTCTGGGAATAAATGCCACTGGCCTGAATGTTGTTCTTTGGCTTATTCGGTCATCCAGATGTCCTCTTCACTCAAAAGATTTTGTCACAGAAGTGACTCTACATTAGTGACTGGACAACACCAGGGTAGCCATTCATTGCAACTGGCATTTCTATTCCTCTCAGAATATCAGGAAATGTGATTAAAAACAAAGAATAAAAATCCCAGATGTCTACTCTGAGTATGGAGAAGAGAGGGGACGTTGTGCTCCTGAGAGGCATCACATGTGACCCAGAGCTGCTGCTGAAATGTCCAGGGGAGACTGCTTCCCAGAAACGACTAAAGTTATTGCCCAGGACAGAGGTCCTGGAAGCTTGGTGCAGGTGAAAGACTTCCTCAAAGTCAACAGTGATATATTATGCAGCTGAGAAAATGTATCACTCAGATCTCCTGCCATGGGAGACTGAAATCCCTGGCTGCTGCCTCTCTGTATCTACTTCTACACTCATGCCAAGGCCATGCTTACCCCTACATGTTCTCTGCCACCAGGGCAAGGGTAGTAAGGGAAGGGGAATCTGTGAGATGCAGGACTTGTCCAAGGACAACTGTGTGTCAAGGATTCTCTACAGGCTGGTCTGAGACTCTTCTTACCCAGGCTTCCCTTGTTCTCTCTCCTTTTATAGGTATTCGACCTCTCCTGAAGTCTGAAAGCAATCCTTGCCTTTCCCATTGTCCCAACTCCAAGAAATCTTTTGTATAACTAATCCTACCTTGACTTCTGCTCTTTGGCAGACCCAAACTCATGTATGTAGCATTCCTTTGTCCAATCAACTGAGTATTGTTATGACCAAACACAAAAGACATCATAGAGATTGACTTTCTTGATCAGAGTGAAAAGAAAAACTAAATATATTTCTATTCCCTACGCAAGCCAAGAGTAAGCATTTTTTTTCTTCTCCCATTGGCCAATCATAAAATACTTGTGTCTCCTACAACTTTTGTATAAGATAAGGACATAATACTATATTACGAGCTGACAATACTTTTAGCCATTTGGGATATTGGAAAGGGGGGAAAAAAGGATCACCAGCATTGGGAGATGTGCTCAATAAATATCTAAAAAACAAAGCAAGCCAGTGTGTCCTTTATTTTGTCCTGGGTAATGTTTCCCACTAACCAGTGGAAGTTAGCTGGATGACAATAGGGACCAGAGGGTATCAGGTATTTTTGCCTTGCAGTTTCCCATAACTAAAATGTAGCTGCTTGTCATAAATGAGCAGTCATTCCTTGTTACTGGGTCTGTGACGATTTGTAGGACTATTCTTTTTTAAGATTTATTTCAGAGAAACAAATTGTGAGCATGAGGAGAAGCAGAGGGAGAGAGAGAGAAAGAGAAGCAGACTTTGTGTTGAGTGCAGAGCCTGACAAGGGGCTCTATCTCACGACCCTGAGGATCATGACCTGAGCTGAAATCAAGAGTCATATGTTTAACCAACTGAGACATCCAGGCGCCCTGACTGTTCTTTTAAAAAAAAAAAAAAATCCTAAATTGTCTTTCAGCAGCAGAAGATAATATTGAAGTCTCTAAATAAAGGATGTGAAGGAGCTAGGCAACAAAAGCGAAAAAAAAAGTGCTGAAATTTTGTATATATATTTACATTGTAAAAACCACATTTGAAAAATAAGTCCAAAATCAGTGCTTAAAAATAACTGTAATAGTTCATTTCTCTTTTTTAAAAATGAAACTGAGCATCTTATTTGGGGGCTGTTTTTTATTGGTATTATACGATTGCAAGTAAACATTCTGAATGACAGAAAAAGAGTTGCAATGATATTAAAATTTCTTTTCAGCTTTTGTGTATTAACTCATTAGTCATACCCTTCAGTGAAACACAATTTACAAGCTCATATCCATTTGTTTGTGAGCATATTATGAATATAAAAACACTTTAGCAATTTGGTAATTATGAGCCATTATTTGGCTTGTAGAGGACCAATTAAGTGAGAAAAATTTCTCCTCTCTCTGTCTCTGTGTCTCTGTGTCTCCCTCTGTCTCTGAAAGACAGTGAGAGGCTAAGCTTAGGGGAGCATAAAATAATTAAACTAATTATACTGTATTTGAATTGATAGAAGATTTTAGACCCAATCTGGTCTAGAACTCTTAACCTAGAGGCTACAAACATCCCAGGAATCAATGAGTTGGCTTCATGGGAACAACTCTGGTTGGGTCCTGGTGATCCTGTTAGATGGTCCTGGAGATGGAGAACACTCCAACCACACTTCTCAGGGATGATGTGAACTCAGTGGCTCCTAGAACTCTCAAAGGCGGGGGTATGTGATGTAGGCAGACCGCAGAAAGGAGCAATGGACAGTTGCTGATAAACTCAGCTATCTATGAACATTCCTATGTCCTCAAGGACTACATAGGTGAATTATACCAGGACGTAACAATCGTATCATCCTGGAAGGTCACACCACTGGGAGTACATGTGTATAACAAACAATAAGAGGTCAGAGATGGAGAGAATTGTGGTCCTCTAAAAAAAAAAGAAGAAAAAACAACCAATTTGGGAGGGTAGGCAAGGGTTTGATTTTTAAAATATGGCATTCAAGGAGTGGACAGAAAATCCAGTTCTAAGTGATCCAAAAGTGACTGAAAACACAGAAGTAAAGGTGAATGCTCACTATTACTATAGCCATGTTCCTTCCCCATGAGTTTTTCCTTCCTTTGGGGTTCTCCTGAACCCATGGCTACCAAGGCCCTTAGCCGCAGGAATGTACTGTATCCTCCTTTATTTGAAGTAGTGTGCTGAGCTGGCTTGTAACAGGTGAAGAGAGTCATTTGCTAGCCTTTCCCAACTTTGCCTTCAGTGACTTTACACTGGCTGCTTGAAATTGGCCATAGTGGGAGTATTTACATCACAGAAACCAGCCAGTGGTATAGATGAGGAACCCCCCACCCACCATGAGTTGCTAAACATTTACCAGCATTTACCAATCACTGCCTAAGAATGAAATAGAGATATGTGGGGCCTTAAATAGGTTGATTATGGAAGACCTTAATATTAAAGTGGCATTTGGGGCAAGGAAGAGCATGCCTGATATAGAAAACAGCAAATGCAAAGTACTGATGCATGAATGTGCTTACTCGAAGGACAGAAGAAAAAAAAGAAAGAAAGAAAGAGAAAAAGGTTAAAGTAGCTACAGCAGAGTGAGTGAAGGAGAGAGTAGTAGGAGATTAAGTCAGTGATGGAAGTTTCGAGGAGAATCAAATCATGCAAAATCTTTAAGATGATTGTAAGGAATTTGACTTTGAGAAAAATGATGAGCCAACTGAGGGTATAAAGCAGTGAAGTGACATGAGTATGGCTTACATTTTTAGGGATTTATCCTTTTAAAAGGGATGCTTTATGAAAAAGAGACTGCAAGGGGGTCAAGGTGGCTGCAGAAAGACCAGTTAAGAGGCCATTGCAACAACCCAGATGAAATCTGATGATGACTAGGACTAGAGGGCTAGTGGTGGAGATGGAAGAGGTGGTCATACTCTGGATGGATGCCTTAGAGCTGTACTCAGCAAGCAGCTTTCAGCTCAGTAAGACTCCTTTCCTTTCCCTTTCCTTTCTTCCTTTCCTTTCCTTTCTTCCCTTCCTTTCCTTCCTTCCTTCCTTCCTTCCTTGAAGACCTTTCTAATAGGTTTTTTTATAATCCCCAATGAAGTACCAACTTTCTCTGCCTGGAGATAATCAGGAAGAAGCCTGATAGCCACCCATCATTGATACTGTAGAAGACTTTCCTCTGTTGGGAAGAAACATCTACTGGCCTCTAATATTCTACAACAGCATAGGAGCTTGGCTACACAAGAAAATGTTTCTGTTTAAATGTCAAAACTGAGGGCACCTGGGTGGCTCAGTTGGTGAAGCATCTGCCTTCAGCACAGGTCATGATCTCAGGGTCCTAGGATTGAGCACTGCATCAGGCTCCCTACTCAGTGGGGAGTCTGTTTCTCCCTCTACCCCTCCCCTGTGCTCATGCTCTCTCTCTCTCTCTCTCTCAAATAAACAAATAAAATCTTTAAAAATTAATCAATCAATCCGATTGTTAAGGCGAAGTTAAGGCGAAGGGAGCAGAGTTGGATGTATCTATCAAATGGCTTCATTTCTGTGAGTGGTTTTTCTTGGATATAATACATATGTCATATATTATATAGTATTGCATGTACATATTAATGACATTATATAACATTACCTAATATATAATGAGTATTATATAATAGATATGCATTATATCATAGATATTTATAATTAGATATATTTAATATATAATCATTATGTCTATGAATACTTAAGGGGGGGGGCTAACATAATGGTGTGTGTGTGCGTTCTGTGACATCGACCTATCACGTCACTATCACGACCTATCACGTCAAAGTGAAGGGGAAGGAGGATGAGGAGCATTGAGTGTGTGCATCCCTCTCCGTGGTGCTGAAATACCAACGGTCAAGCGATAATCTCTCAGCTGGCTGACTCATCATCCTCCAGGGAGGTGAGGCTACAGGCCTAGTGCAATCACGTGAAGCAGAGATGGGGTGATGTGGAGGAGGTTAGAGAGTAAGTGAAGAAAAGATGTTGTAGGCTTTAAGATAGTACAGCCAGAAAAGATTTCAGGGAGTATCTAGTCCAACCCATTAATTTTGCAACTAAGGAAACAGAGTCACCCCATTTATTCTCAGCAGAGGCCCAAGGCCCACTGCAATCTGGGATGCGATCAAATGAGAGCAGGCTGGTCCTATGGGATGGCTCTTAACATTCCCAACAGAGCATCCTACCAGCTGAATTCTCTTTCATCATGTGATCCCCATTTACCACGACAGTAAAGAAAAACTTTCTCAGAAACATGTTTTGATTTGTGCATGAATTTTCCTGTGCAGTGAGTTTTGATACCCCCCAGTCTGGGCTTTATAGCAGTAATAGAACTGCTACTTGGTGTTGCCACAGCTTCCCAGGCCACTGCAAATGACCACTACTTTTGATTAATTTTACTAATTTATTACTTTTACATCTAATTGATGTCTCATGATTTCTGAAAGATGAGGACTTGGACAAGCTTGGTATGCATTTACGTGTTCTTTTTGTCCTTGGGTGGCTGACTTTATGCTCCATGAGGTTGTCGATCTGCCATTGGGTAGAAAAAAATTAACGAGGTTACAGGATAGGAAAAAGAACAGAGGGCTAAAGCACCCAGTGACCAGTCACACAGATGTTCAGTGAGGCAAAAGCTTGTGCTACGAGCTGGTTGATTTTTTACAAAAGAAAAGACAGGACAAGAGTCTGCTGAGATAGATAATCACACCGATCAAGGTGGTCTGAGTGTCCTTGCCTGAATTATCTAGGTGGACTCAGACACGGCTTAACATTTATATATTTGAGGAAGCTACATTCAATCTTCATTTCAAAACTTTGTTAAATTCTAATTAAGTCTGTGTTTTTTTCACTGGGATGACAGACATTAGTAACTACTAAACTAGTGAATTGCAAAATGCCATCGACTACTGATGTGTAAATAGAACAAAGCCATCTGTGCAGTGCAGAGCATGGGAGTTCCTGCCTCACCCTCCCAGAGGCTCATTGTAACCTTGGGTCACAGATGGAGGCAGCTCAGCTGCCCTGAGCACCAACTTCATCTGGCCTCAGGGCCCCCGAGCCTGGAGCAGGTGTGGGCCACATGCTTAGTATCCCCAGGGGGAGGAAGAGCAGCCTTGAGATCCATGCTGCAAACAAAAGCCAGTAACAAGGACTCATCTCAACTGTTTCAGCCAGAGTCAGAAATGCCGACTCCGAGGGGAGGGAAAACCCAGCTTTCTTCACTTAAGCAGAGCCCTTCAGAAAGCCTCTGTCTCCAAGCCTGAGTCCCAAGGTTTTCAGCAATATGCTATTTAAAGTCTGCACAGGTGTCCGCTGAGACCAGAATGGCTTGGTTAGAGAACTGTCTGGATTGCCAGTCTTCCTCTACAACCCACACCACAAAAACTGACTCACTCAACTTTTATGAAGATGGTCTTCCTCTAAAAAAATACATTTACCATTGCTACTCCACTTTTCTCCTACACTAGGTCTTTTATTTTTCTTCTCAATTTTCTTTCTCACTAGAGTGAATGTATTAGTTCTTTCCCAGTTGTAGGAAAATAATCCCATCTTATACAAAGGCATTGTACCAGAAGAACAGATACTGCCAAGGACAGGGCCTCCATCTTGCATTATGGGGTCCAGAGAGCATCCTGTGAGCTATGGTTTACCTTGGACGTGGGGGTTTAGAAAGCGGCTAAGGGAGGATCCCTACTGGGGTCTTCAGCTTTCCCTGGCTCACCAGGTTTCTGACAGGGGGGAGGTTTGCATGGTGTGGGGGGGGGACAGAGACTAAATAAATGGCTGAGGGTGGAGGAAGTCCTGAAGGGTTGAAGTGTGTTCCTATGAGGGCCTCAGGAGGCCACCAGGCAGGGCCTGATCCAGTACTGCAGGCTGAAGCTGGCTTAATTGCTGGTAATTAAAGCAGGATCTATAGTTTCTGGGCATGCCTGGTGGGGGAGGGGCTGGGTTTCTGGCCTTGGAGGAGCTGTAGGAAAGCACATGGTGCTCGGTGCTCCGCTGAGCTCACAGCCCCACTCCCAGCAGGGCCTGTTGCTGGGCAGTTTTCAGCCGAAGAGTCTCTGCAAACCTGCTCTTCAAGGATGGAGGATTGTCTTTTCAAAGGAAATCAACGTAGAATAGAAGTGATCTTTGTAGAGAGTTAACTATAGGTTAGGCATTGTTCTAAGCACATTTAATTCTCAAATAGATAAATTTTTAATTGATGATAATGACACAAAGATTAGATAATTTACTCGAGGTCTACAGTTAGCACAGAGCTTCTGTTTTCCAGGCCCCTGCTGTTTTCCAGAGGTTGCCAGCCGGTAGCCTCTGAAGCTGGATCGCAAACCTTCAACTGGCCTGGTCCCCCTGTGACCTTGGAAAACGAAAGTGCCCCATTTTAGTATATGTGCTGCCGAAGCGAGCATGTAGAAGACAGAAATGTCCAATAAAATTCAGGATTTCTGAATTTCTTGACAGAATGATAAGATCCGCCAACACTAGCCCAGTTTTTGCATGGAAACAATGGACTGGGGCTCAGTAGCTGCTGCCCCTTCAAGAGAAAGAATCTCTAGTTTCCCTGGAGATTTTTTTCCCCCCAGTTTATGCTGCTCCCTTTTGCCTAAATCGTAGCCAATTTCCATCATTTATGGAACTTTCCTGGGCCTTGGTTGGCATTTGGAGGTTGTGGCCCTGCCTCTTTAGTGCAAAATAGAATAAAACATAGAATTAAAATAAGAGCTGGAATAAACAAACGAGTTGGGGAGGCCCAGTTACACGAGCAGAAGTGTCCTCGCACTCGGTTACGTGCTGAAAGAGCAAAAGCTCATCACTGAAGCCAGTTTTCCCGAGTCTCATTTTCAAACTCACAGATAAGCAGAGGAAAGCTTGCTGGCTTCCTGGCTCAGGGGAGGGGGAGGGAAGCACAGAAACTTCAAGAAGCATTGTAGTCTAAGACAAACAGCTTTCCTTGTCTGCTTTTAACAGATTGTTTTTCATAAAGCTTTCCTATAGCTCTGCTTTATCATCCCTGCCTGAGTTTCCAGCTGGACAGAATCCGAAAGCTAAAAGCCTGCAACTTGCAGAGAAGGAGGGCATTTGGCTGCCACTACGGCTGTACGGCCACGCCAGCCTGCTTGCTTCTGGGTAATCAGGTGGGAAATTTCATCTGAGTCTAGAGTTTCCTGCTGTATCAGTCTCTCCAGGCTCCTGCAGAGTTTAGATTCATGTATCCACACTGGCAATCCTGCCTTGACAAGGCTGAGGTCACTTTGGAGAGTAGGGGACAATTAACTCCTTGGTTTTCTTTAACCAGAAGCATCAGCCGCTCTGGTCAAGGCAAGGACCATCAATGGCCAATGTTGTGGTCCAGTTTTTTAAGTCCTAGGAGTAAGCAAAGAATGGCCTCAAGTCAAACGCTTAAAAGACAAAGCACTGTGACCCCCACGCAGAGGCTTTGAGACTCCGAAGGGCTTTGTCTAAGAGTGTGTCTTCTCTGCTAAGAGTGACAGTTAAGCTGGAATTACTGACAACAAGGGTGACTAGGCTTTTCCTAAGGAGCTAGGGCAGCTGGCATTTCCACACTTTCACAGGCCAGGAGACTCTGGCCTTATACGTATGTGCTCTTGTCTCTTTTTGCAGACTAGCTCTTACAGAAATCTTGACTAAACTATGTCCGTGAAGGCTACTCTTGCCTAAATCTAAACCTCAGAGTTTCCTTGACAAGATGACTCCCGTCCTGAGCAGAGGCAATGTAGCAGGTCCATTAGGGCAGGATGTAGACTTCGGCAGCACTGGGTTTGTGTCCAAGCACTGCCCCTCACTAGCTGGGTAGGCCTACTAGGTGCCTAACCTCTATGAGCTATGGTTCCCTAATTCATGAAATGCTTAATGCCCCTATCTCCCAGAGTTGGAATGAAAACTCTATGAAAAATATAGCTTTTGGGGCACCTGGGTGGCTCGGATAGTTAAACGTCTGCCTTTGGCTCAAGTCATGATCTCTGGGTCCTGGAATCGAGCCCCGAGTCTAGCTCCCTGCTCGGCAGGGGGTCTGCTTCTCCCTCTGCCTCTTCCCCCACTCCTCCCCTGCTTATTCTTTCTCTCTCAAGTGAATAAATAATATTTATTTTAATAAATAATTAAAAATAATAAAGTAATTAATATTATTTATCATAATAATAAATAAAATCTTTAAAAAAAAAAACGAAAAAATACAGCTTATAATACTTGGCATATAGGAAGTGACTAATACAGGGTCTAGCTCTTTCTGTCTCCTGCCTCCTCTAAGCTCATCTCTTCCCATCCCCCTCTCTCATGCTCAGTATGGTTTCTTCTGACAAGAGCATTCTTTCCATCCTTCACCCTTCACTTACCTAGCTCCCTTTCCCTCCCCCTCAGATCACTGCCTTCCCTGGCCTTCCAGACTGGATCAGGTACTCAGGCTGAACTCTTTTAAGCCACCTCGTATTTCCTCTTTGTAGCACTTGCTGCTGTTTGTGACGTAATGCCACTCAATGTCTCTCCCACTATATTAAGGACTGAGAGCGAGGTTCAACTATTTTGCCCATCTTTGTGCCCCAAGTACCTGGCGCATAGTAGGCTCTAAATAAATACTCTTCAAAGGGTTAAAAAATGATATGAGTCAGTATGAACTTTCTTTCAATTATATAATAAATGGACAGTTAACAGTCGTGTGTTCAGAAGTCATTATAACCATATACAAAAATTAAACCAAAATAGATAAAAAATCTAAACGTAAGAGCTAAAACCATAAAACTCATAGGAGAAAACATACAGGTAAATCTTCATGACCCTGATTTTGGCAATGGAATCTTATGATACGACATCAAAAACACATTCAACAAAAGAAAACATAGATCAATTGGACGTCATCAAAATCAAAAACTTTTGTGCTTCAAAGGACACTATCAAGAAAATGAAAAGACAACCCACAGACTGGGAGAAAATATTCACAAAACATATATCTGATAAGGGGCTTGTATATAGAATATACAAAGAACTCTTACAACTCAGTAATAAAAAGATAAATAGAAGATGGACAAAGGATTTGAACAGACATTTCTCCAAAGAAGATACACAAATGGCCTTGTGCACACAAAAAGAAGCTCAACATCCTTAGCCATGGGGGATATCTATTTTTTTAAAAAATTTTGTTTAAAATCAATTAATTAAAAAAATAAAAAACAAAATAAAATAAAATCAATGAACCTACACTGTATTATTAGTCTCAAAGTTAGGGTTTAGTGATTCATCAGTTGCATAGAACACCCAGTACTCATTCCATCACGTGCCCTCCTTCATGCCTATCACCTACTTACCCCATCCCCCCACCATCTCCCTTCCAGTGACCCTCAGTTTGTTTCCTAGAGTTAAAAGTCTCCTATGGTTTATCTCCCTCTTTGATTTCATCTTATTTTCCCTCCCTTCCCCTATGTTCATCTGTTTTCTTAAATTCCATATATGAGTCAGATCTTATACTTGTCTTTCTCAAACTGACTTATTTTGCTTGGCATAATACCCTCTAGTTCCATCCACGTCATTGCAAATGGCAAGATTCCATTCTTTTGATGGCTGAGTAATATTCCATTGCATATATACACCACTTCTTCTTTATCATTGGGGAAATTTAAATCAAACCCACAAGATACTACTTAACTGCCCCTAGGATGACTGGAATCAAAATGTCAAAAAATAACAATTGGGCAAGGACATGGAGAAGTCATAACCCTCATACACAGCTGATAGAATTGTAAAATGATGCAGCAACTTTGAAAAACACCTGACGGTTCCTCAAAAGGT
This sequence comes from Canis aureus, assembly GCF_053574225.1. Lineage (NCBI taxonomy): Eukaryota > Metazoa > Chordata > Mammalia > Carnivora > Canidae > Canis > Canis aureus. The sequence continues at coordinate 55,910,399 of NC_135615.1, forward strand.
TCAACATAGGGTTACCATTTGACCAGCAGTCCTACTCCTAGCTATACACTGAAGAGAAATGGACATATGTATCTGCACGAAGACTGGCTTGCAGACATTTATAGCAGCATTATCTGTGATAGCCCCAAAATGAAAATAATCCAAATGTCCGTCACTTAATGAATGAACACAATATGGTATATTCATGCAATGGAATATTATTTAGCTATAAAAGAGAATGAAATATTGACACTTGCTGCAACATGGATGAACCTTGAAAATATTGTACGTGAAAGAAGTCAGACACAAAGGACCACACATTGTCTAGTTCCAATCAGATGAAATGTTTGGATTAGGCAAATCTATAGAGATAGAACGTCGATGAGGGGTTGCCCAGGGCTGGGAAGACTGGGGGCTGTGAGCTGAAGGGTACATGTGTTTCTAAGATTGATTATGGTGATGGCTTCACAACTCGGTGAATATACTAAAAACGAAATACGTACAAAAAATTGAATTGTATACTGTAAACGAGTAAATGTATGGCATATGTAGTACATTTCAAAGATGTAAAAAAAAATTATTATATGTCGTGAATTGTTAGGTATTAAGAGAAGCGTGTGACTCTCTCCCAGGAGTTAACACACCAGAGGAGGCAAGTGTGTATGAAACAGTAAGTAATACCAAGTAGGCTAGAATCAAGTGCTTCCTCTAGGACAAGGCTGCAGTCCTGACAAAGCACACAGTCTGGGGAGGTGGGAAATCGGCCTTAGGACATATTTTAAACTCCAAGTGCAGAAATTACATTGTGTGACATTTGGTGGTGACACCAGTTCTTTTCCAGTACCATCGTCCGATTTTTCTTGTGGTTTGGTGGCATGTGCCCAGTGAGACGGACTATTTCATCTTTGTTTCCCCTCCTAGCTGCAAGCGCAGAGCCTGACGCCCAGCTTGGGGTGATTGGGTTGTGACTGGGGATGGAGCCAGAGTCAGGATTTAGGGCTTCCTGTCTGAGCTGACCTGTCTCTTTTAATCATGCCTGTGTCACCAAGGGCTTCCTTTTTGCAAAAGGCTTTCCCATGTTGTCATCTGTTGGCCTACCTCACAGCCCCGGAGGGCAGAGGAGCATGCTAGTGTTACCATCTCAGGAAGTAAGGGAAGAATAGAAAGAGCGGGGAGGCTGGTCTTACTTCAAGGTCACCCAGGGGGCAAGCACCTGGCTGATCAGGGATTAGCATAGATGTCACTGTCCCGCTAAGCCCACTGAGCCACATTGTTTATCTATTTCTGAGATAGGTTTAGAGCCATTTAAGGGAGGAAAAAAAAAATCAGTCTCAATGAATCTTTAAGAATAAAATAAGTGTGTGTTTGAGGGAGGGGAGCAGATCACATCTTGAAGAGGGGGCCAAAATGCAAATAATAAAGTTACCACCAAAGTGTTCTTGATCTCCTCTATCCCTGAGCCCCTCTAACAGCTTCATCCTAAAATGGTGAAGATTACCTTAAGCCAGCCTCAATGCTCCTTTGGTGAGTTTGTTCTATTTAATATATTGTTTAATGTATTTGTTCATTTAGGCCATGACTCACTGCTTTCTGAATTCTATTTTTAGCTGTTGCTTCTCAGTTGGATTTTTCCACATATCAGATGTTCAACTATGTGTCTAAGGGGACACCGTCTGCCCTGGGGATGAAAAACTGACCATACAGTTTTGTTATTTATAAACTGTAAAAGGTGCTAAACATGTCTCTCATCTTCCCCTAAACCTTGTGAAGATTGAGGTGTCACCCTACAGAGAATATATGATGAATGCAAACTGCTTTAGGTGCATATGAGGCAAAATCCTGAGACCCCCAGAGGAAGTTGGTGGCCACCTGTATGTTACTGTGTACTATCTGAACATCTGACTCTTGACTCCCTCCTTAGAAAGGAATCTGGTAGTGGCATGAATAGGAAAAGATCACGCAACTGTGTTGATACAGCAGAGTTATGAGTTTGTGAAAAGCTAAGACTTTAGGGAAAAGCAGTGGCTTTGAAGAAGGATGGAGGTGGCCAGAATAACAGTTCCAGAGAAGGGCAATCAGGCCCTAGAAGGCAGAGTAGGCATTTACGAGGGAATCTCAGGAAAGCTTATGATAGAAACTAACCAAGATGGTGGACCACATGGCTGCCCAGAAATGACCATTTGTTAACCTTCATTTCTTTCCGAGTCTATAACTGATATATGCTTATATCGATAGGTAAATGCATAGAAAACTTCTGGAATGATACACACCAAACTGATAACAGATTCTGGAGAAGATAAATCAGGGGGTTGCCCTCTACTCTAAATACCTCTGTTGATTGATTTTTTTTCCCCAATAACAAAAATGTATTTATATATTCCTTATGTAATTAAAGAGGAAGGACAAAGAGAGGAGAATGTGTAAGTCTATGTGTGCCCGTTGTTAAAAAACAAAGTTAGAATCATGTAACTAGGAGAAAATAAAAACCATCTGTAATCCACCACACCAGGGGAGCATATCTCATCCAAACCCACAACAGTGGATTTGGAGTCCAGGCAGAAAAAGTCTCCACTAGCAGAGAAAAGGGCTGCCACCCCAACAGGGCAAGCAGGGAGAAGCAGGAAGGAAGCAGCTGGTCAAGTGGTGGGGCTGGGGCCAGAGGTGAGAGATCAGGGGAAAGAGCGAACAGGGCCAGGAGGAGGGACTTGGGGGTGTGGATATTACTTGGGGGTGTGGATAATAGGGTCAGACATTTGTCCTCAGTCTTGTTTTTTTTTTTTTTTTTTTTTCTGTGCCCATAAATAAAGTCATCAGCAAGAAGTCAGCAGTTATAGCTGGATCTTACCCAAATTGGATGCTGGGATTATACAGACAGATAACACTACCAGGCAGAGGGCTTACCTAGGCCTCTAGTGGAAATGGGGCTGGGGGGTGCGGGGGGAACGTCTACAGAGAGGGGCCTGGAGCCTTACAGGTCAGTCTTAGGTAGGAAAGAGAGCCCTATGACTGAAAGCAGAGTGACTTAGGAAGAGTCTAGAAGAGGGGCTCCTGCCTGGGTAGCTCAGTTGGTTCAGCGTCTGACTCTTGATTTCAGCTCGGGTCATGATCTCGGGGCTGTAAGATGGAGCTCTGAGTTGGGCTCCACGCTGAGCCTGCTTAAGATTCTCTCTCCCTCTCCCTCTGCCCCCCTTCATCCTGCTTACATGCCTCCCCTCTCAACCAAAAACAAACAAACAAACAAAAAACAATCTAAAAGAGTCAAGAAGCAATGGGGATGCTCCTGGCATTGGGAGGGCCCTTCGTTGTGTGGACTGTCCATGCACCGCAGGAGGCTGGGCCCCCCTGACCCTTTGCCACTGAAGAAGATGCCCCCAAACACCACTACAAATTAAAACATCGCTGCAGCCTCAGAACACACCCTTGTTCGGAAAGCGGGGCATCTGATGCCCAGCTAAAGGAGCCGCGGGAGGCTCTAACCTCCCAATCCTCTCCTGCTGCAGGGAAGTTAGACTGCGGCTCCCAGATGACTTTGGGCCACAGAGGATGGGGGAGACTGGAGGGGTGCTAAGTAACAAAAGAACAGAAGAAACGCATGAAACCTCGAAGCACAGTTGGTAGAAGAGAAACATCCCCCCACTTCAGCTTCTAATGGAGAGAGCTGAAGATCTCCCACCCCGGGCAGAGGCAGGAGCCACAGGGAGGTGGGGAAGGAATCCACGTCAGCCTTTGGCCATCAGGCCTTCAGCTCTGCACGTATTGCGTTTTTTTAAGGAGCCTGAAGAAAGCCAGTTGTTGGATCTGCTGTGAACGTTGAAAGAAGCGTGCTCTTAATCTATCACAGCATTAAACGGCTCTCGAGCAAGAGATTGTCACATCAATTAGACGTGAAACTCCCCTATCTCAGCATCTCTCCACATACAACTACTTGGAGGGAAAGAAAAACGCTCCTATTTAGACGGGATATAGATGGTAACCATCCAAAAAAACACTGGCCCTATTTTTAGATGCGCGTTTCTAGGCTTCTCCGTAACTGGACAACAATGCAGTATTTGCAATGTTGAGTCAAAATCAGTTCCTCATTCTAAGTGGGAAAACGCATTGCATTTCTGGGTTTGCTCGTATCCATTTCCACAAGCAACTTAATTGCTTGAATATATATATATATATATATATATATATATATATATATATATATATATATGCATTCTCCCCCCACCCAATGCTGTCCCACATAGAACTGCTCAAGGAACAAATACCCGGCTTAAAACATTTTTCTTTTCTTTTCTTTTTTCCAATTTGGGAGACATAAAACCGTAAGGCCTAACATGGCATTTCCAAACGCAGGGCCCTGAAGAAACCAACAGATACTCCAGCCCTTGGAGGCTCCACGTTCTTCTATCCTTTGGTAGAGAAACAGAGGGGATCCCTGGGTGGCTCAGCGGTTTCACGCCTGCCTTTGGCCCAGGGTGCGATCCTGGAGTCCCGGGATCGAGTCCCGCGTGGGCTCCCTGCATGGAGCCTGCTTCTCCCTCTGCCTGTGTCTCTGCCTCTCTCTCTCTCTATCATAAATAAATAAAAATAAATCTTTAAAAAAAAGAGAGAGAGAGAAACCGAGACGCACCAGCGAGCCTGTCTGAGGGGGTCTTATTTTTTCCCTTCCTTGGGGTCCCCATCAGCCCGGAGGCAGTCTGATTTCACCAGCCCAGAGAGACCAATAATGCAGCAGCAGGGCCCATGTTATGAGTGGTCACCTCGTGCCAAGCCCTCTACTGATCGCTTACACACATGATCCCATTCAGTCATCACGACAGCTCAGAGGGGTGGATAGAGATGAAGAAACGGAGGTGCCAGGAGGGAAAACAGCAGAACGATGACACACAGAAGTCCCTAGAAGGCCCACCTTCCATCGGTTTGTGAACAAAGGCAGGAGAGTTCCCCCTGGGCTCCCAGGGCCGGCACCAAGCTCTGATACTGTGGGCCCCTGGGTGGCCCCTCAAGGTGGTGTCAGGCATTCACTTTCCCAGTCTTCTGCCCCAGGCAGGCCTGCCCTGCTACCGCCGTAAACTGGCCACCGAGTGAGCGTGAGCAGAAAAGGACCAGTAGGCCCTGGGCCTGCGCCGCTTCCCTCTGCTTATTCAGCACCTTCTCCCTGTCATTGGGAGCAGCTGCGGTCCCTGAGCTGGAACCCGGCAGATCAATACTGTGTGCGAAGACACGGCTAGCGGGGTACTAATGCTCATCGCGGATACATCCAGTATGTCAATCACCGTCTAGAGGTTAAGTAGATTTTTTTTTTTTTTTGGTCTAATGTCGGGAGGTCTGTCTTATTAGAACGTGGGATATTTTCCTGCCTCGCTCGCTCGGTACGGCTTTATTTTTTTATTTTTATTGTTTTTCATCGGTATGGCTTTAGATGAACGATGTGCTACGGAAACATTTGTAATAAGGCTTCATAGGTAGCCCATAAAAAAGAAAAATCCTATCAATATAAACATAAAACATACATATATATACATATAACTATAAAACTATATATATAAATACATGATTGAGTTTTGGACAATATGTTTTCTGATCATACTGTGCGTGAAACATGTTCTAAAAATCCAGTGCCTTTTCCATTGTGCTGTAAGGTACCCAGATGCCAAATTCTTCTGCAAAAACAAACAAAAAAACTGCACGGGTGATGTAATATTTGCCTGCGTGCTTGCAAAATCGGTTTTTGTCTTTTGCTTGTCATCTTTCTCTTACATGAAGGTGCAGCCCGGTCGCAGTTAATGACTTAAGCAAACTTCAATTCCCCGTCCCTGGTGTTGGTGCTACCTCGCCTTCCTCAAGGGCCCCCGCAGGGTGGCAAGCAGAGGTAGGGGTCCCAGCCAGGAACGCCTTTCCCTTCCGATGGTGCCTTCCTCGTCTACATTGTGCTGGAAGGCATGGTTGCTTCTCAAGCTAAAAAAAATTTTCTGTGGCCCTTTAAGAGCCATGAAAAAAAAAAAAAAAAACCCAAAACAAAACCAAGGAGACATGCTCAGTAACACAGAAGAAGGAGAATGAATACTTTTATTTCTGCCAGAAAATTTCTAGCAATGCCTGTCCTCAAAATGAGCCGCATTTTCCCAAATGTGGGTGAGGCCTTTCAAACAAAGGTAACAGCGATAGTATAGGGCGCGCATTCGGTCTCCCCTAAAAGACATTGTGTGTTCAGGAGGCTCCGTGCAGATGCCGGTGCACAGCCCGGGTCGGTCAGCCTCCAGCTGCGGGCACAACTGCCCGGCCCTCGGCACCTCACCGGCCTTCCTGCGGGGCCAGAACCCTCGGCCTTGCCCAAGTCCTCCCGACGCCCGGGAACCAGGCCCCGAACTGGCTGCAGAGCAACAAACAAAGGCCAGCGGACCAAGGCGGGTCCCTAAGGCCTTGGGAAGCTGAACAACGCGGCCGGCCGGGCCTGGAGACCTTTGATCCAACAGGCTGGGCTCAGGGACGCAGGCGGCGACGCAGGCCCTTACAAGGAGCCCATGTGGGGCCCAACTGCCCAGCGGCCGTGGCCGTGGCCGTGCAGCTCACGCGGGGTCGCACACTCCTTCACGCCCTTGCCAGGGTTGGGGGGCGGCCGGCCAGGACCTGCTCCAAATCACTTGTCAGGGCTCCCGGGGGCTCAGTGGTTGGGCGTCCGCCTGGGGCCCAGGCTGTGACCCCAGGGTCATGGGATCGAGTCCCACGTCGGGCTCCCCGCAGGGAGCCTGCTTCTCCCTCTGCCTGGGTCTCAGCTTCTCTCTCTCTCTGTGTCTCTTATGAATAAATAAATAGAATCTTAAAAAAGAAAAATAAATAAATAAACAAATCGCTTGTTAAATGAACTAGCAGACTCGTTAGACACCTTGAAATGGTGTCCGCCACGTCGGCGCTGGGCGAAGCGGCCTGCTCAAAACGCAGAGCAGTAGCGGGGAGGCCGGGGACCCCCACATCGCTGCCCAGCCATCAGCAGGCCTCCAAACGTCCCGCCAGTACCTGCTCCCAGTCTGGTCCGTGCCTGTGAGCTCGGGGGCAAGGGCACCGCCACCCGCCGGCCGCCCGGCACTGGGCACAGGCCTCGCTTCCCTGGGGACGGTATCTGCTGCCCCGAAAACTGGCAGCAACAATTTTGCGCCCTGAAGTGCCTTCTAAGGAATTATTTAGCTGAAACCCATCCTTATTCTCATTCTACATCTTGTGCGTCCCCGGGTAGTGGCCAGGGAAAGCTCTTTTCAAGCGTTGTTACGGAGGACGTAAGGAGGAGAGTCCTGCCCCGGCTCCGCGGAGGCCCATGTCCCGCGAGGAGGGCCAGCGAGGCATCAAGTCACATATGAAGGGGATGCATGGCTTGGGTTTGTGGGTTTTCCTATAACATTTTTTTTTTTTAAATCAAGATGATTTGTATTATTTTCATTGAACGTCATAGACTCCTTAGCCCATCTTGACCTTGATGTGACCTTGGATTTTACGGTGGGATAACTGTGCCAATCAACCCAGGTGACAGCACGGCTAGGAGGTGGGGCGGGGAACTCCCTGAGGGCCACGGCCTGGGGTGGGGACAGCCCTCCCCAGAGCTGTGGGGACAGAATGAGGGCCCCACAGTCTTCCTGTTGCTGATGCATCCATTTGGTTTCCAGGCCTGTGCCTGGAACCATGACCCCAGCCCTGATCTAACCTGGGCTTCTCCCAAGGCAAGCCTTATACTTTGCTTCTTCCTCCATTTCCCCACATTAAGAAGTACTTCCAAGTTTTGAAAATCTTTGTGCCATGCAACGTGCCCGTGCTTTACAGGCATCGATGACCTCACGTAATAGCGAAAGCCAACTATTTTTTATCCCCTTTTACCCACGAGGGGTCTCAGGGGCAGAAATTGAGTGCTTTGGTCAAGAGGTGGCTGAGACACAAACGGATGCTTGATGTTCACATTCAGCAGAACTTTGGAGCTTTTCTTTTTTTCCCCCTTTCTTATTTAGCATTCTTTTTCTTCCCCCAAGGCCTTGCCTTCATCGTTAGCCCCCTCAAATTCAAATTTCCAAAGCTGGTGTTTACATTCTCACTGTATGAAGTGACAAGTAGGGAATGGCCTTGAGCTTTGGCTTCTACACTTGTGTCCACACCTGAGGGTCGCAAGTCGTGGGCAGCCACTGATGTGCGTGCTGCCAAAGGGGCGCAGGGGCTTGTGGTACCTGCCCAGCAAAGGCCTCACGTTCGAGCTCCTCAGCAATCCCGGGATGCCCTGAGACGAGGAACGCGGAGAAGAGCCTGGGGTCTGCAGGGGGTCTTAGGGAACAGCTGCCTCGGAGGAGCTTGTAGACACAGGCCAAAGAACCCATTTCCTCCACAAGCACGGACCTCTCAGGGCACATTTTAGCTGCGGCTTCTCAGGGCCTATTTTTATCACTGTCCAGTTATTGATAAACTGAAACGCCTTTTATTTTCCATTGACGAGGTCATCATTTGCTACTTATTTTCAGTAGATAAGACGTCGTGAGAACAAAACTTCACTGATAAGTCCACAACACAGAAAGGGAACAATTATAAAGCGCTTTGATTTATCCCCAATGAGACTCTTAACTAAAAAAGATGGTTGCAAGTCTTGTTTTGATTTTTTTTTTTGGTAGGACTTTTCAATAACAAAGATCTCAGATTTGGGGGAAAAGAAAAAAGAGCTCATCATTTGCCTCTGCTGGGTAGAGATGTACATTTTTTAACTATTTTGCTCAGCATCAGGGCTCTGTGAGCTGCTGCAGCCACATGTCCTCCTGCCAGGTCTCCCCCAGGGGCCAAGGATTTCTGCCCAGAAGGACCGACCAGCCGTAGTCACAAGTTGAGGCCCTGTTAATCCTGTGCTCCCGCTAGAGGAACTCACACAGTAACTTCCTGAGGGCTACTCCAGCCCCTGCCACCCCTGGGGGCAACGGGAGGCTCCCAGTCATCGCAGCAATTCAGAAAGATGGTTTGGGATCCAGTTGGACTTCCCTTGCTGGTGCTTCGAGAAGCTTCCTGCAAAGCCATCAGTGACCATCTTGCCGTCTCCAGGAAAAACTGAACAAATGATCCAGAAGACAGAGGTCCTTTGTTCAAGGATCAAAAGCCCCTGTACTTGTTACAACGTGTATAATCTTTAATATTCATGTTGCTACTAGGAAGAAACTTCTCAAAGCCAATACTTGTAAGAGGCAAACAAGATGCAGTGTTGCCTCATGGTCAGTTTTTCTAAGGAAAGGCACAGAGGGGATGGAGAAGCACCTGATGTTTAGGCCCGGAAGCCAGATTTGAATTCTAGCATAAAAAAGTGTAGGTTTTGGGCAGCCAGTGTGGCTCAGTGGTTTAGCGCCGCTGCCTTCAGCCCAGGGCCTGATCCTGGAGACCCAGGATTGAGTCCCATGTCAGGCTCCCTGTATGGAGCCTGCTTCTCCCCCTGCCTGTGTCTCTGCCTCTCTCTCTCTCTCATGAATAAATAAATAAAATCTTTAAAAAAAATGTAGTTCTTCTGTAGGCAATGATTACAAATATTTTTATTTTCTAATTTAAGTTTTGAATAGGTAATACAGTCTCACATAGGTCAAAGCTTTAAAAGATGTAGTGTCCACCTAACCTGTGTCTTAGCCACTCAGTTGTGTTCTTATCCTTCCAGAGATATTTTATGCACATACAAATGCATATCTATTCATGCTTCTCCACAAACATTAGTATATATTATGTTCTTCACTTCGCTTTTCTTCATTTTACAACACCTAGTAGAGATTTTTTGCTATCGGTACATAAGCAGCCTTCTCATTTTTGTGGCCACATAATAGTCCACTGAGAAACTGTACTATTTTTTTTTTTAATGTATAATGTGTTGGCCACTAGTTTCCCACTAAAATCTGGACTTATCACTGTGAACAGTTGATAATCTATTCGGAGGTCTTTAAAAATGAGGTAAATTCTCATCACATAGGAGTTTGAATAGTATCCATGCAACAGGTCCCCTAAGAATTCCTTCTGAATAGTGTCAGCTGAGGACTGCAGAGACTATAGCCCACAGAACCCTGTACATCAGGCCATAAGGCACTGGGTGGTTTCTAAGAAAGAGTCCCTCACTTATGCAACATTTTAAAAAATAAATGAAAAATAATAAATGGCATTTCATAATAACTTAGATATATATCCACACTTGCTTAAACGAGGGCAACCCAACATTTGCTTTTAGAGCATTAGAGTTAATATATTGAAATAGAAAACACACTTGACATCTGGTCTGTTCTGCTATTGCACTTCACTGGGGGTAACACGCCCTTTCCCTTATGGTAGGCATTTCCAATGCAGTAGAGAAGGACTAATTGCTTTCTAACTTGAAGATTTAAAGATTCAGACTGAAGCTATCGTGATTAACTTTAAACCACATTTGAATTCTACTTAATTAGAGTCTTCAAATCCATTTCCCCCATTTTTGGAGCTACATTATTTATATCACTGACATAATAACATCTATCTTTCATAGATCTTGGGCCAACCCTCCATCAGCCATGTTGTGAGAACAAAGGCTCTTGGAATGTGTACTCAGGCCAAAAAAAAAAAAAAAAAAAGACAATGTGACTGTGGGAAGTGGTAGCAGGTGGCACAACTTATCTTCCTGAAATCCAGTTTGGAGGGTTTTACTAGAAATAAGTTACCAGGAGGAACTGCTGGGTTACGTTCACAGTGAGAACATGGTACGTGGCACTCCTTATAGGACTCAGTTTTAGGAAGGAGGCTATGAAGTAAGTGAAGCCGTTTGGAGATGCCAGCCAAGAGGCCGAGTTGCCTGTGAGCTGGGATTCCTTTGTGGATGAGAGCAGATATGGATGGCACCTAACTTCCTCTCGTTGTAGGGCCCAGTGCCAGGCACACATGGAGTGTGCAAGGAATGCTTACTGAAATGAGCCATTCCCAGCAGCCTCGCTGTGGACATGACAGGGGAGCGAAGTTCATGGATGTTGATCATGTACTGTCAGGTGGAGAAAGAGACAAAGGAACCAGGGCACAAAATGCAGGATTTACTACGAAGCTAATGGAGCTTAAACCTTGGGACCTCTCACTTGCATGGCTCCTCTGAAGGCCCAAGAATAACAAATATATACACAATACACATACACGAGTTAGGGAGGATATATATAAAAAATGTTAAAATTGGTTTTCTCTGAAGGTGATTATTTATTTGCTATTTTCTAGATACTAGAATAACAGGTGAATTAATGCCATGTAAAAACGGACCCTTTCCTTCCCTTATAAAGAAGTATCCTTTTGAACTCACTAACTTTTTTTTAACTATTACTTTCAGGCAAAGTTTCTCCCCATCCAGCACTGGAAATGAACTGGTCTTTCCTGGTTCTTGGCAATCTTGACAATAAGTGGGGAAGAAAAGTAAAAACACATGGGCAAAATTGTCTCTCTTTGAGTTACAATCTTCAAATTCACGGGAGGACACACATCTGCTTTTTTTGGGCAGGTTTTTGCAGGAAGTTGATCAAAGAGTCAAGAGCTTCTCTTTCCCACATGCCGTGGTTCCTTCCCTAAACCCTCATGGTCAACGTCTATCTTCCATCCCAACTGTCTTCATTCAAGCTGACTCGCCCCTTTTACCATCCCCTGGGAAGGAACTTGAAATCTGGAAGTCTGGGGTTATAGAGGACAGGTGGCCTTTAGGTCTGTGTCCACAAAACCCAGAACAGCAGAGGCTGCGTCCCCTGAGTCCAAGTCTCCATTAGATCATCTCAGAATTATTTTCACCAGCAAGGGCTGGTGACGCGTGTCCAGCCCTGCTCTTTCTCCCTCACTCACACTCTCACGTGGCCCCCCATAGCCTGGAGGGCCAGGCATGGGGAGGCAGGAATGCTAAACGTGGTCCTGGGCTCACTATGTTTGCCCTGCCATGTTCTTGTGACCCTCCAAGAAGATCAAAGGAATAAAAGACCCCGCTGCAAGTGGATGACTGTGCTTCTGGTGGGTTTGACTAGAAGAGAAAACAAGGAGCTGATCGGGGGAATCACAGCATATCTCTCTACAAACTTCACTATTTATTCTCTCCCTCATTCAATTTTTCAAGCATTCAGTAGATGTAGATCATCGTCTTGTTATGTGCCAAGAACTATTTCATAGGCCGTGGATACCAACAAAGGTGAACAGAAAATAACACTGTGTTTGGGCATTCACAATACGGTGAGATAATTTTCCGATCATTTTAGTATAGTTATAATTATTCTAAAAACAGGAAGACACAGGGGATCCCTAGGTGGCTCAGTGGTTTAGCACCTGCCTTCAGACCTGGGAGTGATCCTGGGGTCCCGGGATCGAGTCCCACATCGGGCTCCTTGCACGGAGCCTGCTTCTCCCTCTGCCTGGGTCTCCACCTCTCTCTGCGACTCTCATGACTAAATAAATTAAATCTTAAAAAAAAACAAAACAAAACAGGAATACACAGAAACATACACTCCAAAATATAGTTTTTTAAAAAACTTTCTAATGGAAGCTCAGTTACAATTAGGTGTATGCCTCAAAAATATTAGCACGGCTGGACACCTTGACCTACAACCTCAATCGAGTACTCCCTAGCATCGATACCAGGCCCCAACAGAAAATGAGAGAAAGCATAACACCAGTCAAAAAATGAGGGTTCTTCTGGAAAAGAAAACACTTCAGACGTGATGAGCACATATTAAGCATCCTGTAAGTAGCAACCACCGTCGTCATCATGATCATGTTCTTCATCATTATTCTAAGCAAATGGGCAGAAAATGCAATGGTTTGGGGTCAGAGAGAGTATGGCACGTTCAAGGACCTTTTTTTTTTTTTTTTTTTTTTTTTACGTTCAAGGACCTTAAGGAACTTTTGAGAGGCGCTAGGATGGTGAGCTACCGGGTGGGAGGGACAGGCAAGGGGCAGACCATGGGGATTGTTGGCCGTGCAGGGGCTGCTGACTGATCTTCAGTGTCTTCCACCTCCTCCCTAACTTTGGGTCTCACTCCTATTCTTCTTGACTTCCTTATTTTTTAGAATTTATTTATTTATCTATCTATCTATCTATCTATTTATTTATTTGAGAGAAGGAGAGAGCATGAGTTGGGAGAGGGGCAAAGGGAGAGGAAGAGGGACAAGCAGACTCCCTACGGAGCACAAAGCCGGAGGTGGGGCTCCATCCCAGAACCCCAAGATCATGACCTGAGCCAAAGCCAGACACGTAACCCCCGCTGGGCCCCCCCGGGCACCCCTGTTCCTCTTGACTTCTATGCAAGTAGAGTATTACTTGGCACGTCTGCTTCCCCTTTACTTTTCTGTCAAACCCTGGACGTAGGTGCCTCAGGTTCCCGTAGTTCCTCAGCAGGCCTCCATCAGACCTCTCTCTTACCCAGAAGCCTTCAGAGGATCGGCCAACTGTCTCCCGGTGGCATGAGAGCACTACCGTGCTACGGCTGCCGCGTACCTGTCCAGCCTCCTCTTTCACTATCCCCTCCATGACCTCAGCATCCATCCACACGTGGCTCCCACGGGCCCCCGTGCCTTCAGCACCCTCCCTAAATGCCCTGTCTCAGTCTTTCGAGTTCTGGACACCTTTCAGAGCTCTTCCCAACGCCCCCTCCTCTGTGAGGGCTTTCCTTAGACTCCTAGTTGTCTGAGCCTCCTCCCATCTCAAAATCCCCACTTTGTAATCCTGCCAAGACTCTATAATTACTCCATGCACCGGTCTGTTTCTCAGCACAGGATCAAGAACCCTCCGAAGTCTTGCTTTCATGGAGAACCTTCCAGGATGCTTGTTCTGTAGACTACGCTTTAGGAAAGACAACGGGAAGCAACGGAACCAGATCCTAGGTGGGTTCACCCACATCCATGTCACTGTGGCGTGAGCTTTGCTTTCTGGCAGGGTGAATCTAGGAGGCCTGTGTAGACTGTGAGGCAGGGGGTGAGTCCCCAACGCAGGCCACTGGCCATGGTCATGCTCCAGTCCACCAGGCTGATCACCAAGTCCAAGGAAACAGCCGGGCCAAGATGGCTTTCAATGTGATAAAACTCAATCTGGTCATTAAGGCCACAGGTTGGAGACACGATGGGTGAAAAGGGATAAATCTATGACTAGAGGCAAATCATATTATTTCTTCTCATTTTCCTTCTCCCTTCCTACCTTCTTTCTGCAGACGAATATTTCTGCCAAGTGGTTAAGAGCACTTGGCCCAAGGCCTTGCAGCTCACCTGGATTCTCGGGTTTATCACATTTCCCTGCTTAATTACTGTTATCAACTTCCCAGATTTTTGTAAACTCAACACACTGAATAATGAGGTTAATAAAACCGGTGAACTCCTTTGCCATGTACACAGACTATTTCTATAAAAATGCCAAATGTATTATTAGCTCAGATGTAATCATCTTTTCTTGCTTCTTATAAATTTTTCCTAATCAACCTATTGGCTTTCCAGTGAGGGCTTTATTTACTCAGTGTTAGATTTCAATTCCCCTGGACTTGATTAGAGTCTATATATTTATAGCTTCTAACATTTCTGCACCAAGTAACTTCCCCAGTGAGTGAATATGCATCTGGAACTTAACAAATCAGACAGGCCCGAAGCCCCCAGCAGAAGTACCGACTAGCTCTGGCCAACCCGGGACGCTGGGACAGCCACATTACCTAAAAAAGCTTCCTGTGGATTCTTAGCTTGTAGGGTTGCCAGAGGACTAAATAACACAAAATGTTCAAATATTGGTTATTTTGAAATAAATAGAGGTCTTTAAAATCGCACCTGTTGGGGTGGCCCAGTGGTTTAGTGCCACCTTCAGCCCAGGGTGTGATCCTGGAGACCTGGGATCGAGTCCCACGTTGGGCTCCCTGCATGGAGCCTGCTTCTCCCTCTGCTTGTGTCTCTGCACCCCGCCCCCCCCATGTCTCTCATGAATAAATAAATAAAATCTTTAAAAATAATATAGACCTATTCATTTAACAAACATTTACTGAGGGTTCCTATGGGCCAGATTGTAGACAAACAGCAAGGATACAAACTGTCTTAGCCAGATATCATTCCTGGACCCGTCTCCTGAAGTTAATGTACTAACGAGGGGAGACCCTGAAATGGCTTTTTATACAGTTTTCAGGAACATAGAAGAATTAGCAGTAGGTGAGGTTACGTCAGAGGAAATAGGCTCAAGTTTATTTAGAGCGCAAATGAACCCTAGAGGCAAAAGATACCTTTTGCTCTCATGTGGGCTACAAACTGACCCTGAAAAATAGCCAATCCTTTGGAGTGGACCCCTGGATACTCTTGAACACCATGCCAAGAAAGTAAAGACGAGCAACACTGAAGGTCAAAAAATGGGGTTGTGGAAAAGTGGAGCAAGGATAAGTCAAGGTTTATTTCAGGGAGAAAAATCAGCGATGACCACATGTGCTGGGCTTAAGGCAAGATCCAAACACAGAGCCCGCAGGAACTCTCTAGGGTGGCTTGAAATGTATGGAGTCGGCCCGGTTCTGCAGAACCGTGGCCCACACGGGAGCCTGGAACTGTGTACCTTGCTTACTCTCTGCCAGCGGGCTGTGACCCACATTCTAGAAATAATTTTCCAATATGGGCTGGCTGGCAGGGAAACGGCACTAACTTCCATGACAACCTCATCACCAAGGCGTACCGGGGACTTGGTCACATCCAGCGCTAGATCCTGTCTAGTGAAAAATGAGGTTAAGAGAAACAAGCCCCACTGCCCAAGGCTTGCAGAAGACGTCGAGTTGGTAGCAGGTGAGACGCTCTCCGTATCCCCTGGAACTACAGATGACATCTCTGGAGTGCCTACTACGTGCTCGATGCTGTGCTAAGCGCCTGTTGTTGTTGTTTTTTTTTAAAGATTTATTTATTTATGATAGACATAGAAAGAGAGATGAGGGAGGCAGAGACACAGGCAGAGGGAGAAGCAGGCTCCATGCCGGGAGCCTGACCCGGGACTCGATCCCGGGACTCCAGGATCGTGCCCTAGGCCAAAGGCAGGCGCTAAACCGCTGAGCCACCCAGGGATTCCCCATACCTGGTTTTTCATGTTATTCACTGCTCATTATGAAGTGGGTACTATGATCACCCCGTTTTAGGGATTGCACAGCAAGGTTAGAGAACCGGCCCAGGGGCATGTTAGCGGCCGAGTCCAAGAACCTGAATAGGCTCAGGACCTCTGTAACCTCTGAGCTGCAGGGAGCCGCGGTCCCTTCCGAGGGTACATCGCCCACGGAGGGATGAAAGAGGCACTGCCTCCACGCCCATCCGGCCACTCGCGCTACCCACTTGGACTTCTCTGTGATCAGGTCGTCAATGTGCTTGAAATACTGTGTGGGAAAAAAAATTAATCAATTCTCCCTCCCAAAGTAGAGCCACAGCTGGAAGAAGCAGGTGAGGAAGGTGGATCAGAAGCCAAACCAAAGAGGAACAAAAACCCGGGCAGAGGCAGGGTTCGGCCGCCAGCCGGCTTGACGCCCAGCCCGGGAGCCTAACGTGGGGGTAGAGGGCAGGAGGACCCGGGCTGACCTTGGAATTACGGGGTCACAGGGGATGCTGAGGAAATGTGCTCAGGGGCCAAGGTTGGGGAGAACGAGGTACAACGTGACTTCAGGGTCAAGAGGCTGGAGATGCAGAAAGGACGGGGCACAACCAGAGTCCGAGAACACGTCGGCCAGCACTGTGCAGGTAGGCCAGCCTCCCTCCAGCCCGATCCCATAGCCTGGCTCCCGGCTAACCCAAACTCCTATTTTTGGGCAACTTATTGCTGTTGTTACCCTATATCTATAAAGAGACTTTTTCCAGAGCGCCTGGGTGGCTCAGGCGGCTAAGGCTCCGCATTCAGCTCAGGTCATGATCTCTGGGTCCTAGGATCGAACCCCGCATTGGGCCCCTCAGCTTTTAGGGGAGGTTGCTTCTCCCTCTGCCCCTCCCCTTCACTCCCCTTGCTCCTCTCACCCACATGCATGTGTGCACTCTATCAAATAAAAAAATACAATCTTTAAAAAAAAAAAGATACTTTCATTGGAAAGCTCTGAGAAGGCATAGGGATTGGTCAAGGTTAGTATCCAAAAGGTGGTTCCTCTCACCGCCCTTGCCTTCATTCTCCTCTAACATACATTCCCGGGGCAGTCCCACCTGGGGGGCAGGTAGGGAACTGGGGCTGCATGGTGTTCTGCTCGCACCTGTCATTGATACCACGTAGGGGGTTTCACTGGAGGAAGAGCTAGAGGGCTCCAGGCCGAGGGTTAGAGACCAGCGGGTGCATCTGCAGGGATGGTTCCTCCTGGTTGGGGCTCCGGATGCCAGGAGGCAGATTAACACTGAGGGGCCCTGTTCTAGGCCCTGAGTAGCGCCCGGGCCTCCCTGACCCCGTCCCCTAGGTAAGCCTGCAGGAGCATCACTGACCTGGTGTGTTTATGCTCCAGACTCCCCCAGGACCACTGGACTGCCTGTAATGTGTGCGCCCACATCTCTCCTCTGGTCCCTGTGTATCAGCTGTGCGCTGCCTGGATCGGGTGAGCCAGTGTGGATAACAGTGAGAAGCATGAGCTCTGGAGCCCGTCGAATCCCAATCCGTGTGGCCGCGATGTCACTGCCCCCAAGCCTCCGTTTTCCCATTTGGAGGATGGATCAATGAGAGCATCCACTGCACCATTCCACCGCCGCCTACTGCCTCGCCTTACTTCACGTCGGGCTCCCCCTCCGTGTTCCTCAGACGCAGGGCAGCGGCCCTTCTCTCCGCTTCTCCAGCGCACCAAGCTCCTGTCGCCTCGGGAGCTCCGGGAAGCCTCTCCTCCCAGGGATGCCACAGGCTGGCTCCCTGGTGCGCCGCACATCTCTCCCAACCAGGACCCCGGGGAAAGGTCATCTTGGCCAGATGGTCGCGGGTAACTTCTCCCCCCAAATCAAGTTTCCTTCTTTACTCTGATCTATTATTGTCACAAAATTCGCTGCCCTTCCAAGTCCCCTTGTTCACCCATTTTTTTTGCACCGGCTCAGTAAGAATGTTCCTTATCTCCGTGTCTGAACTTGCACCCTAGACCTCCCCTCGCCCCCTTTCCTTGGTATCTATGGCATAACGCACTGTATAATTTACTTATTTCTTTAGTTTATCGTCTCTTCCCCACTACAACGTCGCTCTGCGGGGGCAGGTATTTTTGCTTGTCTGGGTCACTGCTGCATTCCTAGCACACGCCTGGCACATAATAGGTGATCGATGACATTTATTGCATGGAAAAATTTGTCTGTTCAGCTCTGTCTCCCTGGAAGGGATGCACCCCCAGGCACTTCATCCTCACTCAGTTTCCTGTTGCATCTCAGCGATAATTATACAACGGCACCTGAGAAGTATCTGCTGGGCGCATGAGCGGCACCTCCCTTATAGAGGTATGTGAAGAGTAAAATGAGAGCATCCTCGTAAACTTGGCATAAGTGCCATGCACATAGTAGGGGTTGGGTAAAAATTCAGATATAAATCACTACTAGAAGTTGCGCTTCTGGCACAGGGCCTGAACAACCCTTCGTGCTTTCTTGAGCATCTTTCAGAGCCAGGGGCTCCTCATACTTGTGCCCTGAGAGGTTGCATCTGCTTCTGGCTCACTAGGTTTGGGCGGGGATGGGGCCCTCAGACTTCATCCTGGTTTAGGAAAAACTCTCTTTATTAGTCTTTCGTGGAAAAAAACACAAAACAAAAAAACAAAAGCCCCCCCCCCCAAAAAAAAAAAAACACACAAAACTTTTCGTTGAGTCAACCAGGCTCAGCTGACAAGTGCTTATGATTAGGTGACCGTCAAGGTTAGTGTCCAGGTTTGAGCGTCTTGAACCAGCCAGAAGCCCCTTATCCCTTAGGAACGCGACTGGCTTTCAGTTCGGGACATATCCAGCAGGAATGTACTCGTGTTAGACACACTCGGGTTTTCGGATGGTGTTTGCCACCCGTTTCTACCTGCTGGGGGTTTGGTTGCAGGGAAGGGCTACGTGTTTGTAGGGACTGCCCGCAGCGGGGAAGGCGGCCTGCAGGAGGGCCCACAGCCGCAGGCAGGGTGTGCAGGACTTTCTCAGAGGAGACAAAGCCCGGGTTCAGGCGTAGTGTCCTTCTGGGTCACGGTTGTGCAGGATGTTCCTTGAGGTCAGAAGGCCATGTTCCAGGGCTCAGCCTCCAGTTTAGGAAACTTTTCGGATACAATAGACACAGTGTATCCCAAAAGGGAGTTTAACGATTTGATGACCCTATAATGGAGGTAAAGCGGGCGTGGCAGCCTTTGAAAACCACCTTTCAGCTGAGTTTTAAGTATTTGTTGGGGGGCACCTGGGTGGTTGAGCGTCTGCCTTGGGCTCAGGTCATGACCCCAGGGTCCTGGGATTGAGCCCCACATGGGGGTGGGGGGTGGTCCCTGCTTAGCGGGGAGTCTGCTTCTCCCTCTGCCTGTCTCCCCAGTAGTGCGCTCTCTCTCCCTCTCAAGTAAATAATTTTTTTTTTTTTTCATCAGAGACACAGAGAGAGAGAGACCCAGCAGAGGGAGAAGCAGGCTCCATGCAGGGAGCCCGACATGGGACTTGATCCTGGGACCCCGGGGGACGCCCTGAGCTGAAAGCAGACGCCCCACCA
Organism: Canis aureus; assembly: GCF_053574225.1. Taxonomy (NCBI): domain Eukaryota; kingdom Metazoa; phylum Chordata; class Mammalia; order Carnivora; family Canidae; genus Canis; species Canis aureus. The sequence continues at coordinate 55,929,987 of NC_135615.1, forward strand.
CTGAGCCCCCCGGGTGTCCCGTAAATAAAAATCTTTTAAATAAAAGTACTTGTCGGGACCTCAAAGGGCCCATCGAGCTGTTGGTGCATCCCGAACCCCGGAGCTCATGGGCTGCCCGTGGTCCTATTCCCCGGCCGCAGCCCCTCTCGAGCCCAGGGCCAGGCCCAGCTCCCCGCAGGCTGCCTGCAGCCGGCCCGGCGCCACGCACAGCGCCCTGTGGAGCTTGGAAAACACGAGGGAGCCACGTGGGCACCCTGGCCGGCCCGCTGCTGCCCGGGGGATGGCCGGGAAGGGACGGGGCCCCCCTGCGGCAGTGCCCCGCTGACCGTGGGACCACCTTCCAAGACCTTCGTGGACCCCGAGGCCCGGACGGCACTTGCCGGACTGAGATGAAGTTTAATTCATAAATTAATCAGACTAAGGGATTCATGACAGTAGCTAATAGCTAAATAGAACCATTGCAATAATATACTGTAACAAGGTTCTGGGAACCTTTCCTAGGTACTCACCACTCCTGCAGACGCGAGGAAATGGGCCGTGACCTGGGGTCAGCCCACTTGTGACCTCCTGATGATCCGAGCCAACGGGGCTCACCTGCTTCTGAACATGGTTGGCACAGGTGACTGACACGGGAAAGGCCAGACTGCAGAGAAAGCGAGACTGCTGCATTCTTCTGGAATCCAGACCCAAAGGCCAGAGGCTGGCCCTCCCCTGCCCGTCACCATCCAGAGACCTCAGGGCTCCGGGGAAGGACTGGCTGGCCCCTCACAGGTGGGCCCCCGTGGCCTAAAGCGAAGGCCAGCACCCAGCTGCCTTTCAGTCCTTGTCACATTGGCTAATTATTATAGCTTTGCCTCAAAAGTTTTCTCCTTGCTCAAACCCAAAACCCCAACAATTCCTTCTACTTGCGTGCCGTCCTGGGGTTACCACTGCCAAGGAGGATGCGAGGTGAATTACGTTTCTATTTCTGGGAGCAAGTAAGAAGATGTGAGAAATGTTGCAATCACCAACCATGAAAATGCTGTTACATACATTTATTTCATCTGAAAAGAAATGTTCGTGGCTGTTTGCCATCTAAACACTTAGACGTAACATTCCATATTCCGCGAACACATTCTTGGGGCCTGATAGAACTCAAATAACAACCTTCTCTTTGGAAATATCTTAAAAATAATAATAAAATGAATTCAAAAACAGAAAATGTTTGTAACCAAAGAATGAACACAAAGCATGAACGACAGTTTTAGAAGTAGCCTTTTAAAATTGGTTTAAAAAAATAAAATTGGTTTAAGGTGTTATTCATTTGTAACCACCTTACAAAACAATAGGGCTAGATATAAACTCTAGTACAAGCCGAGTTCACAAGTTCAAGAATAAATTTTTATTTTTTAATTTTTAAAAAAGATTTTGTCTATTTAGAGAGCTAAGAATGGGGGCTGGGGAAGGGAGACAATGTCTAGCCGACTCCTTCCCCAGCACAGAGCCCATCACAGGGCTCCAATCCCACGACCCCAGAGATGACGACCTGAGCTGAAATCAATAGTTGGTTTCTCAACCAACTGAGCCACCAGGTGCCCCCAGAAGTTAAATTTTTGAAGATTAAGTAGTGAAGTTCAAATTCTCTTTAAGTAGAAACTTCTGAAACTCCTATTGTAATTCCTCTTTCCCTATTCCAGTTGTTTGAATTTGTCTTAATTATGGCATTTCAAAGATTTCTCAACATAAAATCTACAGGTGGTGCCTGGCCTAGGTTATTTCAATTTATGATTTTTTTTTAATTTTACAATGGTACGAGAGCAATACATGTTCAGTAGACACTGTATTTCAGATTTTGAATTTTGATCTTTTTCTGGGCTGGTGATATGCGGTGGATACTCACTCATGATGGAGCGAGCTCAGCTCCCTCAGCCATGTGAACACAAAGGTAAACGACCAATACACTGACAACCGCTCTATTTTTCACTCTCAGTACGGTATTCGATAATTTACATGAGATGTTCAGAGCTTTATTATAAAATAGGCTTTGTGCTATGTGATTTTGCCCTGTTGCAGGCTAAGGTAAATGTTCTGATCAAATTTAAGGTAGGCCAGGTTAAGCTATGATGTTTTATAGGGTAGGTATGTTTGTTTTTTTTTAAGATTTTATTTATTTATTCATGAGAGATACAGGGAAAGATGCAGAGACACAGGCAGAGGGAGAAGCAGGCCCCATGCAGGGACCCCGATGCAGAACTTGATCCCAGGACCCCGGGGTCACACCCTGAGCCAAAGGCAGGTGCCCAACTGCTGAGCCCCCCAGGTGCCCCTGTAGGGTAGGTATATTACATGCATTTCCAGCTTACAATATTTTCAACCCATGATGGGTTTTTCAGGGCATGACCCCGTCACTTACGTCAAGGAAGATCTGTAACGGTAGATATATGGTTTTATTTGACTCGAATTATAAATTGGTGTGTTTGGGCTATTTATTGCCACATATAGCAAAGCTTCCTCTATACCAAACTCAGTTATCCTGAAGTCTCAGAGAAACAGGGGTTAGCTCAGCATGAGAAACACAATTGAGAGAGGCCTCTGGTTAACCAAATAAATATTGGCAAATCCATACCCCAAGGCTCATGCGCTTGATTCAAGAGAGAGCTCAGGAGCTGTTTTTGGCCTACTTCACTTACTATTCTAAACTTACAGGTGAAAAACTACATAAAAAAGGAGGAGGCCACAGAGACGTCTTCAAGGTCATAACATTACCAGCATCACTGAGTGATTGGCCTCCAGTCCATCAGCAGTGAAGGAGGCAAACAAACCAAGAATGAGGGAGTAAAATCCCTACATGAAGTACATACTGACAATTTATTACAGGGACAAGATCCCAACAGCTGTCACTGTAGTTCAGTCAATGTTCACAGTAATGACCCTGAGTCACCAAAGAAAGTAAATTAGGTTCAGAACAGTCTGTAAGAGGGGAGGAAAATGTTAGGCAAATAGAAAATTAAATTATTTGGATTTATTCATTTGTCTAGCAAATCTTTACTGAATGTATTTATTTACATGCAGATGCTGTAGGGACATCTTGTGTCCTCAGGTCTTGGGGACACATGGATACTGAGACAGCAGTTCCTGCTTTCAAGAAATTTGTGTTCTAAGTCAGAGGTTTCAAAGCGTGGTCAAGGAAGCCCTAAAGGTCAATGACACACCCTTCCAGGGGATCTTCATGGTCAGACTACATTTTCTGTAATATTAGGATGGCATTTCCTTCCCCCCGCCCCCACTGTATTGGCATTTGCACTTCGGGTACAAAAGTAATGATGGATAAAACTTAGTGTGAATTCCTTAACATTAATCAAGGCAGTGGCCCCGAACTTACTAGTGATCATTATATCGTTCGCCCCCACGCACAGAAGAGCATGCCAGTTTGACTGCAGGACATCCTTGAGAAAGCAGGAAAAATGATTAATTTTTATTGAATTTCAACCTGAAGTTTACATCTTTTTAATATTCTGTGTAATGAGATAGGTACACATAAAGCACTTGGGCTGCATACTGAAGTATGATGGTTGTCTAGAGGAAAAACATTTGTGTGATTGAGTTGCAAGCTGAACTAGCCACTTTTTTTCACAGAACGCAGTTTTTTATTAAAAGAATGATTGACAAATTGTGGTCATTTGGCAGACGTTTTCTCAAAAAAAAAAAAAAAAAAAGAACAAAGTGAGCTTGTCCTTTCAAGGAGAACAACCGACAGTATTTAGAGCCAATACTACAATTTGAGCTTTCAGATGAATCTTAGAGTTTTGGAAAACAAGAGCTTGTAGCTTCCCAATAATTAAAGACTTCTCTGGTGAGGAGGATAGTGATATTAACAAATTTACTTTTTGATATTATACGGTGAAATTGTCAAATTGGAATGACATACATAGCTAGGCAAATCAATCTTTCCCAAATTATCAGATTGTATGATGTCATAAAGTCATGCATTGAGAAAAGATCCTTTCGAAGGGACAAATAGACCAATGGGTTTTAATGTAAGAAAATACAGAAAGTTCACTGATTTCTTTCAGATTACACATTGGAAATGAACTTTAGGAATCTACCACTTGTCAAGTTTTAGCATAGTATTAAGAAGAATATCCTTGAAAAGGCTATTAAAATATCCCTCCTTCTCTGACAGTCTCTGAGACTGGACTTTCCTCTTTCAACCCAAAACGATTTATTGCAACATGTTGAATGCAAAGGCAGATATGAGAGTCCATTGCAAAAATGTAAACCAATGCTACTTTTCTCTCTGAAATTTTTGTTTTGAAAAATACATTTTCATTAAAATGTGTCTTTGATGTTGACACGTAATGCATGTGTATTGTTATTTTAAGGGAATCAGTAACTATGAACTTTGGGAATTTCCTAATGGCTGGTTCATGAAAATAAAAGTCGTTTGAGGGAGGTAGAGAATAGTTTGTGATGATGTAGGTTGTTCTGATTCTATAATCATCTCAATCAAATAAGTATATATCATTTCAATAAGGTAACTTAGTAAAGGGTGAAAAATTGACTCTGGTCTCAAGTATACGTGATACGACTGGTGACAGGCAAGCTGGAAACGGTGCCTGGTATACTGTACCTGTTCACAGGAAGTCTGAAAAAAAACCACCTTAATAAGTTTTCACAAATATGTGATTACAAGTTGTAATCTATATTCCGTGATATCTCTAGACTTAAGCCGAAAGATCTTTTTTCATGTTTAAAACAATTCTAATGAGATGTCTAAAGTTTGATTTGAATTTGAAACAATACAAGTTGCAGTTTGAAGCCTTATATTCTTTATAAATACTCGATTTCCACCCAGATCAGTGATAGTTATCTCACCAACTTGGGTTATCTCCAACAGTGATCTTTCTTTACGAGTGACATAGATGGTAATATGAATTTCTTCCTGTCTTGAAGGCCTCTTTGTCATGTTTACCTATGGCCATGGTTTCCTGATTTTCCTTTTTTTTTTTTTTTCTTTTTTAGTGTCTTCCCACAACACTAAAGAAAACCTTTAAATCGATGCCCTGGAGAACTCCCCCAGGAGTTTGATGTTGGCAGATGCCCAGGCAGGCAGGCATGTGTCCTGAAGGCCGGGGCAGGTAATCAGCCACTCTAAGAGGTATGTCTTTAGTCAAAGCCCCTGCGTTTATCCCATGGGCATTCATGAGCTGGAATAGACCTTCTGAGAATGATTTTTTTCTCTTTCTGGAAGGGGTTCAGAAGAAGCAGAAACAAATATTTACGGCTTAGAGGTCAGGCCTAGTACGACTGGTATCTGGGAGTAGAAAGCCACCCGCGATCACGTCATGGCAACCTTCGGATGACAGGCTACTGTTACGTGTTACAGAATTAGGAGTCGCTGTCAGGAGAACGCAGTGGCAAGGTCATGTTGCTGTACTTCACGAACTTTATCCAAGTGGCCCTATTTAGTTTAGAGATGTTTGCAGGGCGCTCCGGAGCACATTTTTGGCAGGGATCATATCTATTGACTTCGGTTCGCTGCATATACGTTGCTTTATCAGTATGCCATTTGCATTATATGTTGTTAGTTATTTTGTGGCTCCTGAGAACTCTGAAGGACAAGATAATACAACCACGGGTGGATTATACTTTGACATTTTTTTTACAGTATATTACATTTTAAGGCACTATCACAAACAACAGAAAAGCAGCAAAACTAGGTCAACGCAGTGAAACTAATTTAAAACTAGAATTGATTTTGTAACTATGGATACCACCTATATCTCCCAGAAGATTCTAAAATAAATTAGACATGTAAATACGCCATATCCCTAGCAACTGTCTGACACCAACGTGTTCATAATGAGTGGTGTATGAGTAAATGAACAGATGACTAAACTCTCTCACACAGAACCGACAGATATCTACAGTTTTCAAATGAGGAAATCGAGACACAATGAGGTGAGGTCGCTTGTCGGACACAGAGTGAAAGAACACTGGGCCTGGGCTTCGACCATAGGCTCACTTGATTAACGTCTACACCACACTTTAATGGTATATAAACCAAGTTTGAGGGATCATTTATATTTAGGTAGTGGGACATCCTCCCATCCAATATGTTGATTAAATACTTAGTGATTGTTTGTTGGGTGAGAAGAAGTCAGACGCACAGCCCTGGTCTGGCCTCCCGGCTGTCAGTAATCACTCCCTGCATCATGTCACTGGGGGTGGCCGGGGTCCCCGGGGGAAATTGCCAGGGCTCAGACACTAGCTCGGTGGGTTTCGTGTTAGGATGAGCCCCCAGGTAGCACCTTCTTGCACCCCCCCCATACCCCGTGCCACGGCCTCCATGATCAATGCCTTCTGAAGTCCCCAATGCTCAACAGGCAGTGGAGGTTTCTGTTTATTGCAGGAGCGCACGCGGCTTCAGGGGCTGGGACATGAGGATTTGGTTGGGTTTCCTCAAGGTCACAATGACACGTGTCGGTGGTGGTCCAAGAGAGCTTCCTGCATGGGTCCTGCCCTCCGGGGGCGGAGGCCTGGCATCGGGGGACGATGTCCCCGAAGCCTGCTGCGGACCCCAAGGCTCGACAAATGCCTGGTGCTCGGGGACTGTTCTCAGTCGGGGCCTCATCCCACACTCTGTTGTCCCTCGAAACTTCTCGGGCCGTGTCCTCTCGGGTGGCCAGCTTCTCACTCCCCGCTGCGGATGGGGGAAGGGTGTTCAGGGCCCTCGGGCTGCTGCTTCCTTCCACGTGCCATCTGTGCGGCCTCACCATTCTCTCAGCGGCTTTCTGTCCAGTGGACCTGGCTAAAGAATGTTTAAAATGCCCATTTCTCCATTTTCCCTGCTCTTTCCTATCTGCCCTTCTCCTCCCTGGAAAGTAAGCTTTATGCGGGTTAGAGACCAAGCTTGTGTTTCTCAGCACTGTCGCTTAGGAACTGCACTAGGACCTGGTATGCGGCGGGTGCTTGTTAAAGGGTCATGGACTAAATGATGGGATGAGTAACCAAATAAATGACCTCTTTTTTTTTTTTTTTTTTTGGTGTGTGTGCTGATATCACAGCTGGAGTTGTTTTCTTTCAATCTTATTATCTGGAGATGATTGCTGTTTTTCCCGATCCTCTTTAAAAAGTGCTCTCTCACAGAAAGAATCCGTCTCAAAGCAGCTAATCCATAAGCAGCTGTGGGATTCTAAACAAAACCAAGCTCCTTTCAGAAATGGTGGAACTTGGGGCGCCTGGTGGCTCAGAGGGTGAGCGTCTGCCTTGGGCTCAGGGCTTGACCCCGAGGTCCTGGGATCAAGTCCTGCATCAGGCTCCCTGCAGGGAGCCTGCTCCTCCCTCTGCCTGGGTCTCTGCCTCTCTCTGTGTTTCTCATGAATAAGTAAAAACTTAAAATAAAAATGGTAGAACTCGAAATCAGATACTTGCTGACCGTAGGAATTGAGAGAAGGTGCCCATAGTTTTCTTTATTGCTAATGGAAATCCCAGTGGATTTCAGATGTTCCTGATCCAGCTTCAACCTATTTAGAGAAGGAATACCACGTACCCTGACTGTGCTCTTGGGAAGCACAGAGGTGAGAAGTGCTGAATCAGGCAGCTCGGGAGGCTGTCCCAGTCCTTGGCCTGTTCTCAATCGTCATCACCCCTCCCATAATGTGGGATGGAATTGGGGCACAGTCATCTAAGACACCAGGCCCTGTAGGAGCTTTCCAGAAGGAATTACACAAGGAATCTACCTCCCAAAGTGCCCAACACCTGTGTTGGTTTCCTACCTGCTGCTGCAATAAACTGCCACCACTTTGGGGCTTTAAAACAGCATAAAATTAATATTTTACAGTTCTAGGGACTGCAAGTCCTAACATCAAGGTGTCAGCAGTTTCGTTCCTTCTGGAGGCCCTAGGGGAGAATCCATTTCCTTGCCTTTTCTGGCTTCTAGAGACTGCCCACAGTCCTTGGCTCATGGCCCTTCCTTCACTTTCAAAGCAACCTGTGTACTTCCAGTCTCCATCTCTGTCTTTCCACTCATCACATCTCTCTTCCTGCACATCTCTAACTCAGACACTCCTATGTCCCTCTCATAAAGACTTCTGGGGTTCCATTGGGCCCACCCAGGTAATCCAGGATAATCTCCCCATTTAAAAAATCCTTATTAACCATAACTGCAAAGTCTCTTTTGCCAGATAAAGTAACATATTCACAAATTCCAGGGATTATGGCGTGAACCCCTCCAGGGGCAATAATTCTGCCCCCCCCACTCCCCCCCCCTCTTTCTTCCTAATGGCCTCATAAAGTGGCATTCAGGTCCTCCCATCTCCCAGGGCCAAGCACATTCACCGGCTGCTAGAAGCTTCCGTATCACTTCCTCCTTCTGAGTTTTCCTTGGTCATCCCAGCTGGATGCACCTGTTTCTTCCTGAATACTCCTTTGAGCAACCTGAACCTTCTCAGGGCATTCCTTTCTTGTTCCTTGCACCATATTCATGCATGTGTGTATTATTTTTCCTGACCAGCGTGAGCCAGAAGCCAACTCCGTGCCCTCCTGGGGCTCAGAACAGTGTGGCAGATGGCAGGGACTCAGCTGTCGCTGCTAGTTCTCAGCAGAGGACAAGTGAGCCACTTCTCCCTGGGCCTGGTGCCTTCCAGAGGTTTCATCCAGAGATGGGGAAACCCTAGAGCACCATTGCTAGCAAGTGAGGCTCCCCTGCCTGTGAACTGGTTGAATCCACATTCACTATCTGTTTAGAATACCTCGTCCCTGGGGGCTGCTGGTGCCCGGGGGAGGGAGACTGCATTAATATCTCCAGCTTTCCACCTTGCACAAGCCAGGCTTCTTACGGCTTAGCCGTTTGTAGTGGAAGGGGCTGCTTGTCTGCAGTGCTGGCTGAGAAGCTCCATCTCTAAGCAAGCTTGGCTATTTCCGGTATAATTCTCTTCCCCTCAGGATGCCATCCTCTACATGTGTCGGAATGACTCACTTGGCACTTGCACTTGGTAAGAGCTTGAGCTTGGTGAAAAGGCACTGGTTGAGATCGTCCCAGTCTTATTTTCAGCCACTCCCTGGGAAGGCCTCACCTTGACCCAGGTGGACTCTTAACCTCCCGAGCAGCCAAGAAATGTAGAAGTATGAGCTGTTTAATTGTCAGGCACTAGGTGAAGCTTGGAATGGGGGTAGAAGTGGATTAAAAAGGGTAGGGTGGGTGAGGAAATAAAGCCATGAAATCAAAGTTGCTGCTGTGACACATTTCACAATCACCTGGGGAGAGAGATAAGTCACCAAGCCATTACAAAATTCTGCAAAATCTCCTATCAGGTAAGTGCTGGGAGGCGAGGAGAAACATAAGTGGTTTCTATCTCACAGTCTTCATCTGGATAAATCCAAAATATTAAACATGAGATCTTATAAATACTAGAGAAAACCGTGGGAGAATTTTTCTTATATGATCTCAGAATAGGCAAAGGCCTTTCTAAATATGAATAGGACTCATAAGCTGCAAATCAAACAAGAGTTAAATTTGACTACATTAAAAAAAATTTCCCACAGCAAAATCTATAATACATAAAACTAAACAATTGCCAAACTGAGAAAAAGTATTTGTAAGTCATATTACATGACAAGACTAAGTTCTCTAAAGTATGAAGGATGCATATAAATCAATAAGAAAACACCAACCATCCCAATAGGCAAACAGGCAAAGGATATGAGCAGACACTTCATAGAAAAGGAAATGCCGATGGCCCTTACACATAAGATGCTCTGTGTCACTTTAACAAAAATGCAACTAAAATTCAGAGAGATGTACTTCTTAAAAATTGGCAAAATTACAAAAGTTGGAAAATACTTCTGTTGCAAGGAATCAGCAGCCCATTAATGCTACTGGTCGGAGCACCTATTGGTACCACACCAACAGCAGGCATATTTTCAACATCTATCACAATTATAGACCTGCAAACCCTATAACTCAGTGATTTTGCTAGGGATTTATCCTATGGACAGCCTCTGACCTATTAAAAATGACATCTATAAGACCTGATTTTATAGATGCAGGACTGTTCTCTACAGTACTATTTCTATTACCCAAAGATTGGAAGTAATCATCAATAGATGAATGATTAAAAAAACAAACCAGGAGAGTGATAAATTATGATACAATGGGGTTCTGTACTTTTCTCAGAAGAAATGGGCATGCTCTTTATGGCTATTATGGAAATATTTTGAAGATACGTTAAGCAAGGCACAGAACAGTGCGTTCAGTGAGCTGCATTTTAGCATAAAAGAAGGGAGGAGTAAACAACTGGCTGTTTTCAAGAATAAGCTCAATATTATGGGTGTTTTTGCTCATGCTATTCTCTTCCTGTAAATTGTGCTTTCTCCATTTCTGCCCATTGAAAAATATTTATTCTTCCAGGACAATTTCAAATATTTCTTCCTTTATGAACCTTTATTGATCTCCTGGATTAAATGCTTTCTTGATTGAACAAAAATTATTAAGAGAATAGTTTTAAGATTTTGGGTGAGGGGTACTTCTTAAGGAAGACAACATTTATAAAGGGAGAAGACTGATTTAATTTTATAAGACATTTAATATTTTATATGGTCAAAGACATCATAAATGGACTTACAAAAAAAAACTAACAGACTGAGCATCATATATTGATGACAGAGGCATCCGGATTATATAAATAGCTCCTACAAACCGACAAAGACAAAACCAACAGTCCAATAGAAAAAAAGGGCATATTTTAAGGACAAATGCAGTTTGTTAAAAAAAAGTGTTCAATTTTAAATAAATATTTTTCTCCTTTTGTTGAGTAAAACAGATTTTTACTATGATGTGGGGAAACAGTCAAGGATGTGGTGGGGGTACAAATTGTTAAATTCTCTTTGTAGAGTAATTTGGCAGGAGTCATTAAATGTTAAATATATGTATCACCATCCATTGGACTTCTAGGCATCTGTGCTCAGAGATGCTTATATGCACAAAGAAGCATTTACAAACATCATCATTGTAACATTATTTGTAATAGGAAAAAACAAAGATCTCTCAAGGACCACCGATAGGGGAAAGTACACATGAACCAGGATAAAATTGTTCTGTGGTTATGGTGCAGTAATTTAAAAAATAAAGTAGATTTCTTCCTATTTGCATGGAAAGAACCCCAAGGGGAAATGGCACTGAAAGTTAGTATGTAAAATACTATTCTGTGTATGGCCCTGTAGTAAGAAACTGAGGGCAGCCGACAGCTAGTGAGGCATTGAATCCTGCCAACAACCGCATGCCTGAGCTCAGGAGCAGATCCATCTCCAGGCAGGCCTTCAGATGGTCACAGCCACAGCCCCAGCCAACACTTGGCAGCCCTCTGAGCGACCCTGAAGCAGGCAGCTCATCTAAGCTGTACCTGGACTCCTGACCAAGAGAAATGGAAATAATAAACACTGTTTTAAGCCAATATAATAAAATGGAATATTACTCTGTTTATGGGCAGTAAAGCTATACGTATGAATGTTTGTGTGTAGGGGGATAGGAATGTGTCTGTGCATATACACGGAATCTACGTAACTGTGTACACACATACATAGATGTGAAAAAGTATATATATAAACAGTTTAGCTTAATAACTACATTACCTCTAGGGAGGGGAATAGACTTAGTGCGGAAGGAGGGGCTTTGATTTTGTGCTCTATCTCTTTACGAGGTTTTATTGTTTGTTGTTGAAAGTTGGTGATGAAAAGGACTCAGTTCACACAAGTTGGAGAAGGGATTTGATCTCAGTTAGTCGGCCTCCCAGTGTGATATTTTTTCCCCCACTGTTCCCCAAAAGAAAAGAAGAGGCATTTCCTGAGTCAAGGATGATTAAGTAGAAATAAATATGAGACATTTTCCCGGCTTTCCAGGACACCGTTGAATCTTCAGACCCTTTCCTCTTACAACTAACCTAAATAGCCATTGTTGAAAGCAAGACCCATTGATTTTATGCGCAGAGGATATAGCTGCACCTACCATGATATAGCATATAGATCATACTTTAAAAATCTTAAATACCCCATACATTGTAAATCTGTTCCTTAACTTTTCATTTTCCTTTCCTCTGATTCTGTTAATTTTTCTACGGCTAACTTAAAATTTAGAAAGAAAGGACTAACCAACCCTGAATAAATAAAGACTATTCCTTAACCCTTACCTGACACATTGCCTTAAATGACATTCTAGAGTCATTTTAAACAGTAACATAATATTAGAGGCTCATTCGATGTGAAATTTAGTCTGACTTTTAGGTCCTTCTCTCTTATTCCTCTTCCTAACCAATAATTTGCTGCACTTGGTTTCCTTTCATTTGCTTTAATTCCTATAGCATGGAGGAAGAGCATTAGATAGGGAAGGTCATGGACTTTGAAGTCTGACGTACCTGTTTTCATAGGTTTACTGTGATTTGGAGAAAACTTTTCTGCATGCCAGTTTTTCATCGGTCAACTGGCAATAATAATAACTCACGGCAAAAAAGAAATCACAATGAAATTAGAAAATACGAAGGGAATAAAATGAAAGAACATATCAATGCGTGGGATGCAGCTAAGGCAGGACTTGGAAATGTTATCGTCTTTCTTACATATATCAGAAAAAAAAAAAACCCTGAAATCAATTGTCTGAGCTTCCCAAGGAGCTAAAAGGGAAGATAAAACCTAAATAAATCATAAGGAGTGAAATAGTATAGCTAAGAATGGAATTAATGAAAATATATGCCCATACATAGAGTAGAAAATGATCAGTAACATCAAATATAGTAAAGATAATCAAGACTGATAAAGCCCTAGCAGGAACGAACAAGAAAAAAAGAGAAAATACAGATTAACAAAACAAAACAAAACACAACCAAATCTAGCTCTAAGCTAGCTAAGGTCATTTTGGATTACCAAAATCGGAAATGCAGAAGAGACCTGAGGGCCATTAAAATGATAAGTAACGATATCAATTTCTCTTAGTGAGAATTCACTGAAACCATATACTTAAAGCACCAGACTCAGTAACGTGGCTTCTGGAAGCTATTCACGTTGTTGATGCACTTGATCGAGCACACGGTCTGTGCTGGGCCCTGGGAATCCTCAGGCAAGTTGGTGGTCAGGTGTGAGTGTGCAAGGATAAACGTAGCTCTGGCTTCCATGGAGCAGAGAGTCCAGTAGCGAAACGACAAATTTTTAAAATTACATATAAAAATGTGAAATTACATTGATGGCAAGGGCTACAAATAAGAAGTGGCGCATGGAGCTGAGTGTCTATGAGTGCACGTAAAAAAGCTAACGGACCTCGTAAGGAGGCTCAGTCAGGGAAGGCCTCCTTGAGGAGGTGATAGCTGAGATGCCATCTGCAGGGCAAGCAGACATCAACTAGGTGAAGTTAACTAGTAAGAGCTTTTGCCAGGCCAAAGAGAAGCGGGAAGGGTCCTGTGTTTGGAAGAAGCATGCTCTGATGTTACATCAGTGTGGCGGAAGCTGGAAAGTAAGGATGAGGAGGTGGCTAGATAGAGCCAAGGAGACTTGTAGGACCTTGTAGGCCATGCTAAGGAGTTTGATCTTTATCCTAAAAACAATATGGAGCCAGTTAAGAGTTTCAGGTATGAGTGGGTAACAAGACCAGATCAGAAAAGATCACCCTCCATGTAGTGTGAAGCATGGATTGGATGAACATCCCGTTGGAAATACTGATGCCAGTCAGGTGACCATTGCTACTGCACAGGCCAAAACAATATAACTCTTGTTTATAATATAAATTAAGTTGGAAATGACGTCGTAATGCCAATCAATAATGGACGGGTTAAATAAATTATAGTAAATAAAGACGATGGGTTACCATGCAGCTATAAGGAATGAGGAATATAGAAATATTCATCTGTGCTGTTATGGAGATATCTCCATGCTATATTGTTGAGTAAAAAAAACAAAATGGGAAAATTGTGTGTATATGTGCTGTTTATCTAAAAGAGGTAGGGAAAGGTATATATAATTAAACATATATATGTTATATAAATGTATATATGAGACATATATTTATGTTATATAAATAAATTATATATAAATATATATAAATGTGTATTATATATACATATTTTTTTAAATGGAAGGCTAAACCTGGGCAAAAGAGTTAGAGAGGGAAAGGGAGGAGAAAGAGGCTAAAGTTCTCTGAATACAAATTATTCTGTAGATTTGATTTGGGGAGCAAATATTTTATCTAGTTATAAAGTATAAAAATATCAACTCATAAAAACCAAAAACCAAAATGAAACAGATGAGCCCAACTATGTATCGAGTTAATGGCATGATCATATAAGAATGGGTTGATTGAAGTGACTTTAAAACTGCACCCCTTTGGGATCTATCTAATAACAAAGAAAACTGAAAAAAAAATCCTAAACCGCTTTTAACATTTTTATTGTTATTCTGAGAGTATTATGTATGAATGACTTCGGAAACCAATTTCTAAACTGTACACTGTTGCCTGTCATGGTGATAGTAGGTCAGAGTAGGGTGTCGATAGTAGAGAGAAGTGGATGGATTGAGGAGATACTTAGGTCAAACTGACCAGACTCCATGCTCAGGTGTACATGGACGGGGCCAGGGCTCAGGGAGGAGTGGAGACACCAAGGGAGGCATCATAGGGTACGTGGTGAGACTGCTCATTCAACTACGAATAGTGAGATCAGGTTTGGGGGGCAAAGATGATTTTGGTTTGGAGCATGTTGAGTCTGAGGTATCTTTGGGACATCCAGGTGATGTCAGGTGGCAGCAGGCCACACAGGCACTCTTCGATGTTAGTTTTCCCCTTCTACCTCCTTAGAGCTAGATTTGTTTGTTTTTTTCTTTTTTCTTTTTCTTTTTTTTTTTTTTTTGAGGTGCGGATAGGTGACGACTACTTTTCTAGTTTGCAGTGTCACTTAATATTGTTTCAGAGGTCTTGGTAGTTATGCCTGACTCGATGTCACCCGCACATTTTTGTAAGGATGTTTTTACTCCATTGTCCAGCAAACTGGGACCAAACAGGTGTATCCATCAACCACTCCTCAAGGGCCCAGGATTCCAATCACTGTGTTAGGTACCTACACTTTCTATGGTTTACGCCTTTCTTACAAAGTTACTCGTGCGTTTATAAAGATCTTATTGTCTCCAGGATAGTAATGAAGAGACTAAAGATCAAGAAGAAGAATCACTTGGCCAGAGTTACAAAGCTGTACGATAGCAGTCTGCATCTCTCATCAGTTTTCTGTCATTATGTCTGTGTTTTGCAAAGTCTGGGTGGTGACTTAGGTGGTTCATGGTCATGGCATTTCACTGTACTGACTCACACAGTAAGAGAGCTCTTGTGTTATTTTCATCCAACCTTCTGCGATGACATGGAAAACAACTCAGTTCGGTGGTAGTGTGTCTTAACGCCTCTCCAACACTTGCTAATCTCTGTTTTTTTAATATGAGTTCTTTTTTTAAAATTTTTATTTATTTATGATAGTCACAGAGAGAGAGAGAGAGAGAGACGCAGAGACATAGGCAGAGGGAGAAGCAGGCTCTATGCACCGGGAGCCCGACGTGGGATTCGATCCCGGGTCTCCAGGATCGCGCCCTGGGCCAAAGGCAGGCGCTAAACTGCTGCGTCATCCAGGAATCCCGAGGGTCAGAGTCTTGAGCAAATAGCGGTGTGTGGCAGGAGGTGAACTGTATGATCTTATTCTCATTGTGTTTATCTTAGGGATACCTTCCCTTTCAAAGTGACGTTAGTGTTTCCACTTGCACAGCAGTAAAGAATTTCATGAAAAATGAATCTTAAGTAAAAAAAAATGGAGCAAAAGAAAATTATTACATAAATAAAAGTAATGGTGGTTCAGAGAAATGAAGGACAATCAGTATGTGACAGTGGGCTCCGATGGCTTCGCTCTGGAAAACGAGGCTCCTGACCAAACCTCCTCCCCCACTTATGGGCGCTGGTGCTACCCTTACCTCTCTAAGAGGAATTGAGGGTCTTCTACGACCAAGAAATGATCTGTTACTATCTCACTTGGGAACTCTTTGTCACTGTTCACTGGCGAATGTGGCTCACCAGTGAGCCTGTCACAGACCTCAACTGCTGTGGGCCAGATGGTTACCTTATTCCCCGTTGACCAGACTGGCATGTAGGAAGGCATCATGGCCGTTGGCTTCCTACCATGTCTCCCATGCCAGGGTTTCAGGAAAGAGCTAAGCGCAAAGCGCGAATCACCAATAAATCATGGTGGTAAATGGGTAAGACAATGGGCTGACTTGGAAATCTTAGCCTACCTATCCAGGCGATTTGTTTTGTCCCTAATATGCATTCTAGTGTTAAAACTCTATTGACTAATTTCCATGCAGGCCTCTTTCTTAAGCTTCTAATCTTAATTCTATCTTTTATGATAGTACCATGTTTGCACATTTTGTTCCTTTTTTTTTTTTTTAAAGATTTTATTTATTCATGAGGGACACACAGAGAGGGAGAGAGAGAGGCAGAGACACAGGCAGAGGCAGAAGCAGGCTCCCTGCGGGGAGCCCGATGTGGGACTCGATCCCAGGACCAGGGATCACACATGCCCTGAGCCCAAGGCAGATGCTCAACAGCTGAGCCCTCCCATTTTCTTCCTTCTTCATCCCCACCAGCCCTTTCCTGGGGCAGAAGCTATATTCAGGAGATCTGTGAGACATGGTTGTAGGTGGGCTGCCTTTAAACACTTTTTTCTGTGTTCTAAACACAAAGGCAACAACAATCCCGATGCTACGTATATTTTTTAAAAGATATCACCATCACACGAAATCATTTTGCTGGTGTGTTCCTCAGGGGACCGAGAAGCACATTGTAGTCCCTGTAATCCTGCTCGGATAGAGAGGGTGCCTTCTCTTTTTATTCTTTGTTAGGCCCGATGCTAGCTGTTCAGCATATCATTAGGGGAAGAAATCTGTATCTGGAAAACCGCATCTGTAGTCCTCTCATTTCCTTTTTTTTACACATTTATTTGTTATTGGTGTTCAATTTGCCGACATAGAGCATCACACCCAGTGCTCATCCCATCAAGTGCCCCCTCAGTGCCCGTCACCTAGTCCCCCCCGCACCCCGTTGCCATAAGCACCACAAAGCCAGTGCTCTTTCCTTTGCACTGGGAATTGCAGACTGGGGGCCCAAAGCCTGAACAACGTTGGACCCCGGGTTTGCATTTTTTGGCGCATCAGGGGGTGGGTGGGCCGTACTGGTTAGGCGCGTGTCTCGCTGAGCCCACAAGGTCAGAGCGAAGGCGGGGTGCGCGTCCCCAGAGCCGGGGGGCCCGGGGTCACGGCACCTGAGCCTCGGCCCTCGAGGTCGCGGGCGGGGCGCGAGGCCCGGGCCTGCACCGGGCACCTGGGCGAGGTCCGCCCCGCGGCGGGGGCGGGGGGGGGTGCGGGGGGCGCGGCGTGCGCCCCCGGCCCGGCTGCGGCGGGGTCCCCACGGGCACGGCCCCGGCTGCGGGCGCTGCCCCGACCATTGTCCGCACACCTCTTCCTCCGGCTTCCGGGCCGCGGGCGAGATGATTTGCTGCAGATGACATCAGCCCGGGCCGCCGGCTGCAGGCGCGGAGGCAGCCGCCGCGTGAGGATGTGCCGGGTGGTCCCTGCCTCCTCCTCTTCCTCCTCCTCCCGGCTCGCGGCCCGGGCTCCGTATAAAAGCGGCGCCGCGTCCCCGCCCGCTCGCAGTGCCCGCTCCGCTCCGCCGCGCGCTCCGGGGAGGGCGGAGGGGAGGCGGCGCGGCGCCGGGAGGGGCGCGGGGGGCGGAGCGCGGGCTGCACCTCGGCGGCCGAGCCTCTCCTGCCGCAGACGAGCCGGGCGCCGGGCAGCTCGCGCAGCGCAGCGCGCCGGCAGGATGGCGACCGTGGTGCTGGAGGCCGCCGAGCCCGAGCCCGCCGGCGGCATCGCCAACCCCGCGGCGTCCACGTCGCCCAGCCTGTCGCATCGCTTCCTCGACAGCAAGTTCTACCTGCTGGTGGTCGTCGGCGAGATCGTGACCGAGGAGCACCTGCGGCGCGCCATCGGCAACATCGAGCTCGGTAAGCGGCCCCGCGCCCCCCCCCCCCGCCCGCCCCGCCCAGGGCGCGCCCCGCACCCGCACCCGCACCCGCACCCGCGGGGCTGCGCTCGCCGACGGGCATCCCGCGGATGCTCGGGTGCGGGGCCCGGTGGGCACGGCCTCCGCCTCCCGCAGGGACCTGTCACAGGTCCGCAGCCCCCCCGCGGGCCGCCGCCCCGCCGCCCCGGGAACTGCAGGTGGCCACAATAGAGCCGAGCCCCGGGAGCGGGGGGCGGGGGCGCTTGGCGCAGACGCCCTAGTTAGTCCTCCTGCCTCCCCCCCCACGACTCCCCCAGGGCTGGGACCCCCGGCATGCGCCAGGGCCCGCGTGGGAATCGGCCTCCCCGCAGCCACCTCGGCCCCCGAGAAATGCCTTTTCTGGCGTAAAACCTCCCGATGTGCTCTCCCCCACCCCCCACCCCCCACCCCGCAATGACTAGGCTAGTCCTGGGGCCACGCCCGCCCCCCCTCCCGTCCCCTCCCCGGGACGCAGGGATGGAGAACCGCCTGCGCCCGCCTCGCCACCGCCCCTGGGACCCCGGTGGCAGCCTCCAGAAAGGACAATGGGACCCCAAGTTGCGGGGTGGGGCTTCTGCTTTGGGAAGTCTCAGCCTCGGTGGCGAGGGCTTAGGGGAGGGGGGTGTCGGCGGGCAGGGCCAGCGCCGCGCCCGGTGCGCGCACTAGGAGCGCGCTCTGCGGAGGCCGAATAGCGGTTCGCCGGGAAGCCGGGGCGGGGCCGGGAGCGCCGGGAGGGCCGGGCGGGCGGGCGCAGCCTCGGGCGCGCGGCCCGGCCCGCCCCCGGCCCCACCCGGGCTGCCGCAGTGCTCCCGTCGGCTCACCGCACCTGCCCCCCGCACTGCGGCGCCCCCGCCGGGCCCGGGCTCGGAGCTGCGCGCGCCCACCCGTCCCCGGGCCCGGCTTTGTTGCGCCCCAAGCGCCCCCGGCCTCCAGGGGCAGCTCAGGTCTGCACCCTCGCCCTCGCCCCGGCCCTGCCCTGGGCCCCGCCGCAGGCCCCCCGCCCGGCCCGCGCTCCAGGCTCCCGGAGACACCGGCTGGTGGGCGTGGTGCCCGCACTGCGGTCTCTACGGCAGCCCCGGGCGGACAAAGGGCGTGCACGCCCGCCTCGCTCCCGGGCCCCGGGGCCCCCCGCCCACCCCCACCGGAGACCTAGGGGAACCCTGATTTTCCATGAAAGAAAAAAAAAAATGAAAGCTTGCTTTCTGACTCTGCATTTGGAAACGGCCCCTTGTCCCCAGAACAAAAGGCTGCAGGGTGGGGATTGGACTCGCAAACCTGGTTCTTTTGTTTAACTTTAAAGCACTGATTTTTTTTCTTCCCCTTTCAGCTTAAAAAAAACAAAAAACAAAACAAAACAAAACAAAAAACAGAATGCAGTCGTGTAGTTTTATTTGAATAAAAAAAACCAAGAGAAAGAGATTGCAATAGGGAGATGCCTTATTTGAGCATCTCAGAAACCCTTCGTTTTCAAACTAGAGGCCTTAAGTCTGGTCTGTCTTTAGTTTGCACGTTTTTCTCCTTGGAAAATTTCAGCCCTACTGACTCTGGGTGTGGCTGCCATAGGAATCGATGATTCTGGATTAAAAGCAGTTATTGCCGGGGAGTCCTAATAGCTGCAGAGGGGCTTAGGCATCTCTGATTTTCGTGACCCGCCCAGGTGGGGCCGGCAAAGGGGCCCTCGCCCCGTGTTAGAGACGGGGGCCCGGGGGAGGGGGGGGGCAGGAAGGATCCGGGGCCTGCTCAAGGTCACATCGGCCCTAAGGGACAGGAGTGCCCCCTGCACCCACCCTGATTCTCTGGCCCTGTCATCATGTCCGTGCGGGGTCCAAGGCGGCAGTTTGCAGAGCTTGCCTTTGTATGGCCATCCACTGGTGGGCAGCACCCTGCGCAGGGAGGGGGCCTGGCCCTCACCTTCCTACCCTAATCATTGTCCTGCTTTGTTACTCTGCGGATCATCCCTTCTGAACCCCATCCCTCAGGGCCTTTATTCAGTCCGCTTCTCTTTGAGGAAAAGAATAGATGCATCCAAGTGCTGCTGTGAAGGGCTCTCTGTCTTCACTCCTTTTCACACCATTAGCTTGCAGTAATACAGTTCAGATGTGCGTTTTGGACGTCAAAAAATATTTTTCTTTTTAATGGATTCAGATAATATAGAGAAAGGAAGAAAGCACAGATCACAGACGAGGAGCTCGGTGAATTTCCACAAGGTGGACACACCTGGGCCACGTCGCTCAAGGAGCAGACATTACTGGAATCCCAGAAGCCCCTTCACGTTCCCGTTTCAATCACCAGGCCTTCCTGATTTTTTTGGTTCGCTAATTTGGTCAGGTTTTTGCACAGAACTCCCAAATTGCTGTATTGATCCCATTAACAATCAATCAAGTGAGCGAGCACAGCCACTTCCTCACGCACAGTAGCAGATGCTGCTTTTCCTCTGGAGATTGCTTTCCTGGGTCCTGGGGTCTCAGATGCAGCTGAAGCTCCAGGGCCCCTCAAGGACGAAGCACAATTGCTCCCCTGGCTTTTCAGACAGTCTGAGATGACTTAGCAACAGGGCAGCCTGGCTCCGTGTTCCTCTGTGTCCCTGTGGCTGGCGCGCTGCTGCCTCAGCCTGCAGGTCCCAGCTGGGCCTCCTCCAGAGGTCACTCTGGCACCATTGCTGCTACTGCTGGTGCCTGTGGGCCGCAGCGTGTGACGGGGATGGAGATGCTCCTGGGGGGTGGGGGGGGGGGCGGCTCCGACTGAGTCCTGCAGGCTGGGAATGCAGTGCTTCATGTGTTAGGCTTGCTTCCTATTTCCCCTCCCATGTTCACTGACCTCCTGTGGGTTCGGGGACCCTGGTGATTTGGAATTTTGCCATCTGATTACTGAGGGTTCTTTGGGAAGCCTCGAAGATAAACCTGTAGGAAGATGGTGGTAATACGATAAATCCACAGGCCTGGAACATCCCGGCATGGATGCTTAGGAAAGCTTTCTGCAACCACGGAAGAGCGATGCGCCCTCATTTTCTCAGCTGTATTCAAAATGTCTAATGTAAGGTTTGATCATACCTTCTCAAGATTGAAACAATGGTCTTCCTCCTGTGGACTGGTCTAGCTTTGTTAGTTATGCAGCACTGGATGCCAAACTACTGTCGCTCCCATCAAATACCACTCCTGGGCATCTCTTTTCACCCTCATCCCAATTAGGCCCCACCTTAGACCTAATAGACATCCCCATTTTTAGCAGAGCCTCTACTCCTCCCGTTTATTGTAGGACATAGACTACATAAATCCATGCCTTGTAAACTGAATTCTAGAGCCTTATGAAAGTTTTCATTGCTTTATTTTATTGCTTTATAGGAATTAAGACTTATTAGGAATATTAACTGTCAGGTCCGTGCTTTCAGTTACTGATAAAGAGTGTAGCTTTTCTCTGGCTAACACTGGGAAGCAGCAAGGCTAACACTGGGAAGCAGCAAGATTCGTTTATAAAAAGATAGATGTGTGTAACATCTAGTGCCCTGGATTTTGAAATGTAAGCTTAGCCGATTGCATTGTAACCTTCTGATGGTACTTTATTGATTGTCTTCAAGATGGCTAAGGGAATTAAGAACATAGGGAAGAGGTGGGGTTTGGTTCTCATTTTAATAGGAAAAAAAGCCAACACATGGTGGAGGTTAGAAGAAATGTTGGAGAATGATAAATATATTGTGTTCATCTTTATACTTTGCAAAGTCAAAAGGTAGATGGATTTCTACTTGTGTTGCTTAATTGGTATTATCTGGTAAGGGTTCTGTGAGCCGTGCCGGAACCCAAGCCAGTTCCCAAATGGAAGGTCATTAAATTGATGATTCATTCTTTTTTTTTTTTTTTTTTTAAGATTTTATTTACCTATTTGAGAGAGAGAGCGCGTGAGAGAGAGAGAAAGCGTGCGCATGGGCAGAGTGAGGGGTAGAGTGAGAAGCAGACTCCTGGCTGAGCAGGAAGCCCGACTGGGCTTGATGCCAGGACCAGGGATTGTGACCTGAGCTAAAGGCAGACGCCTAACCGACTGAGCCACCCAGGCGCCCCTGATGATTCATTCTTAATCTTCTATAAAGGCTTACTTTTAAAATAAGCTCTTTTTGACCAATAATAACTATAAATCACTTCTTTTGTTTTCAATGTGGGAAGCTATCCAAAAACCTAAATTATTTATCATCAATGCATTGCACATATACATTATGAACATCAAGTATTTGGATTAAAAAAGCCAATTGAAAGTTTGGACAAGGGAAAAAAAATAGGAAAACTTCTTTGAGAAATGAACCTTGAATTTAGCTCTTTTTTGTTTTAATTCTGTTTCTTTAATTTATGATTCTAATCTGCCTCCCAGTCACTTTTTAGCATAGTTTTACAAATGGAATCTTACAGTTCATAGGTTAACCGTTTAGGTACCAGCAAAAAATATTCAAAAGCTTATGGATCCGAGGGATCAATGAGAAAGTTTATAGGAAAAAAAAAAAAAAAAAAACAACTTTGAAAGGCCCAAATACTGTTGAGTAGAACCCATGTGCCATTGCAACATGTAATGAATGATCACTTTGTTGGTTTTTCCAGTTTATAATCTCTTTTAGGAATATAGATTTTAGCTTTCAATGGGAGGTGCTTTTTAAAAAAATTGTTGGTTTTATTCAATAATCCTGCAAAATGTTTGCATGATTGGTAACCTTGGCAAGATATAACCTGTATAAAGTGAGGGAAAGTGGCTGCTCACCGGTCACTCTGACTTGTCCTATAATGACCCCGCCCCCCCCCACACACACCCATTTTATTTCTCCTGTTTCCATCTGCAAACTTCATGTGCACTTTAGCCTCCCCTTTGTGCCCTGCTTTCCCCTGGATTCAGAGAATGGAATTCTTGGCTGGAGCACTGGCCTGCAGACAGTGATGGTGCCCGTTCTGTGGCTGGGCACCAGCCCCAGATTATGTGGGGGAGTCCTCAGGGTGCCCAGCCACAGGTCACATTCCCAGCGGTGACAGATGCCCCCTGGGCCCAGAAATTTAATAAATGCGGGGGTTGACCTCCCATTGGTAGAGTTCTGTTCTGCCCTGACCTAGGTCAGCCAGTAAGGGGCACAGTCTTAGCAGTGTGCTGGAGAAGCAATGGCTTAAGACAGAGTTTGACCTGGCGTATATTGGGGTGGAGCATCAGAAAAAGGGCTGGGAATTTATCTTGACATTCTCTAGTATCCATGAGAGACCAGGATGATCTGCTTCTGAAAGCCTCCTCAGAATCTGTTTATCAGCACCCTACGGGCCCCCAGTCAGGCCCTCGAGAGAGGAGAATGTGGCAAGACAAAGAAGATCCTTTTCTGCCCTTTAAGCTTCAGAGGGCTTATGGCTGGCTTCCTGTTAGGCACGGAGGGAAGATATATAAACCTACTAAATGCAGTAGAAGCCTTCAT
The DNA here is from genome assembly GCF_053574225.1 of Canis aureus. Classification (NCBI taxonomy): domain Eukaryota; kingdom Metazoa; phylum Chordata; class Mammalia; order Carnivora; family Canidae; genus Canis; species Canis aureus. The sequence goes on from NC_135615.1 coordinate 55,953,503, forward strand.
TGAGAAATACTATTTCTCTTTGCTAGTATTACCCAGTAGAAGGTACAATGTAATCACAAAATTGTCATTTCTAAAATTGATATAGAAAGTGGCCTCGTTCCCAAGTTTTCCTTTCCAACTAAAATAACCAGTGAGTCCTTTGTGACCTTGATTTTATAAGTGGTAGTAGTGAGGTAGGCATTGTTAAGACATAATTTGGCTGGAAATTGCCCCCTTGGAAAGAGAACCCTAGATTTTTAGTGTCGTTGGCAGTATGAAACTGAGAAATATTATTTCTATCGGCCGTTTACTAGTATAATTTAAAAATTAATTTCCAAATGAGCTTTTCTGTTTTGTTCTTTCTCCCCCTTGCTAACTCACAAATCATACAGCCAGGAGTTTTTGAAATATAAAGCAAACGTTTAATTGCATGTGTCATGACAAGTTAATTGAAGCCAAGGAGAAAATGGTAAACAACAGTGTAAGAGCAAGTCTCCGTATAACCCTAGATGAAGTCATTCAAATGATGTAGCAATTTGGACATAGCGAAGAACAAAGGCAGAAGAACCCTATGAATTTAATTTAAATACATATGTCTCATTATTAACTTAGTGACCCAACGTGACAAGCCCGGAGACAAAGTGGAGCTCAGACCTGGAGCACAGAGAAACCAGTTAACAATTACCAATTAAGCGGCTCAGACAGGAGCTTGACGGTTTTTTCATGCTGGCCTCGCATATAGCGTATACGTCGAAGTAAAATATTCTAATGAATTCAGACCTCTCAACCTGTCAAGCCTTCTGTGGAACAAAAAGAACCCATTTATCATTTCTGCGCTAAAAAGATCTGCAAAATCGCAACATGCCTTTCTTGTTAAAATTTAAATACTCCATTAGCACAAATGCAAGCTGAGGCTGTTGATGTTTCCAGGGAGACCCATAATATTCCCCCTTAGGATTTAGCCTCTCTTTAGGGCCGTTAACTCTTCCACACCTGAAATCTTCCTGTGCATTGTGCGATCAATTCTCTGCCTCTCCTGGGTGGACGTGCACCTGTTTGAAAATACTCCTCGCAGTCCAAGGGTGTTTGGTGTATAATCTGAAGAGTCTAGATAGATGTGCAGTCAAGTGAGTTTCCAGAATCTCTGTGTCGTACTTTTGTGCGTATAGACGACACACACACGTAGAAGCACACGCACACCCACACCGTATCTTGTTTCTTTGCAAGATAAGAAGACCGAACAAGATATAAATGGGGGGTAAATACAGACAGGCGTTCAGGATTTATGGGTGTGTTTAAATAATGTGCTGCCATTTATACTCCCGAGTCTGTGGGAGCGACTATGGAGCCACAAAGCTGGTGAGATGACCCGGGGCGTGTGTGGAGATGGCTCCTCGGCTGTTTTGCCGAGTTTCAAGGCCCGGCTCCTAGGAGCCAGGCAGTAAACGGCTGCTGTTGCAGAGGTTCTTCCTGGCAACTGAGGATGCTCCGTGCAAGGGTGCGGTCATGGGTCCTACCGATGGCTCCCCCAGAAGCTACCTATTTGGAAAAGTATAAAAATCCATAGAAAACAAACACATTGCAGAGTGTTGTGGTTTCTCAGTTCTCCCTGGCTTGCTCCCCAGTTCTTCTTCGATGTCCTCTGGGTTCCCTCTGGCCACCCCCCTTTGGAAGGACAGGGGCGGGGGGACCGAGGCAGGGCATCCGAGCTCCTTCTGCCCCAGCCTCGGGCCTGGTGAGCGGAAGGCAGTTCATGGCCACTGACTCTGTACGATTTTTTTAAAGCTGTTGCCACACTCGGTGCCTCCCGGTAAGAACACTGAGCACCGCTGGCGCGCGCGATCAAAAAGAACATCTGCAAGGCTGATCAGATAAAGGGGGGGTGGGGGCAGAGAGGCTGCGACTTTAGGGCTGAGGTCCAGTCTTCTCGTGCAGGTGGCGCAGCGGGGCGCCCGACAGCTGGCCGCTGAGCCGCCCGGGTCCCAAGGCGTAGAGACCAAGGCCCGCAGGTGCCTCGGCGCCCCCGTCGGGAGCGGCCCCGCCAGCGCTGCTCGGGACAGCCGGGCCTGTGTGATGGCCTGTCCACCTGGAACCTGACCGCCTCCTGTCCTTCCCGCTCCCTCCATGGAGAAAAGCCTGTCATTTCCCCAGTAGCCGCTTTCCTTGCGCTCCCAGAAAAGCCGCATGTGCGTCTTACGAGGGCAGAGGCCTGGTCCCCCTGCTCATCCCCTGTGTCGCGGCCTGCGGCGGGGACCTCCTAGCCCTCCCCCTCCGCGGGCTCATCACTTGAGAAGTCTGCACATCCTCCCCGAAAGCCTGAGAAATGTCACGGCGACGTTGGCCAAACCGCTCCGAAATGACTAACTGGACCGCTGTCCCTTCTCTTCCTGCCCCTCCCTAGGAATCCGATCATGGGACACCAACCTGATTGAGTGCAACCTGGACCAAGAACTGAAACTTTTTGTGTCTCGACACTCCGCCAGATTCTCTCCTGAAGTCCCAGGTGAGGCCTTGCTCTCCGTGTAGGTCCCCTAAGAGCCCGTGGCCTGCAGAGCCTTGTCCCCCCCTCCCCCCGGGGTCACCAAGAGGAATTTCCTTTTATTGCCAAAAACTTCTTTGTAGTTGTGCTTATCGGTGAGGTTGGCCCGAAGCAGCATTTCACGAAAGTCGATTGTAATTTATCTCCGCGTGGGTTATCTGTTTCGTGGATTCTTAGTGAAAAGTTTTAAAGGTCTGGGGGACAGTGTTCCCCGCCCCCCCATCTCACTGTACTCTCTGGCTTCCAGCGACTGTAGGCTATTTAAATATTAATTTTATTCAAATAAAGCTATGAATACAAATTGGGTGCCCTCCACCCCGAACACCACAACCTCCTACCCTCCCTAGAGAGAGGAAACGTCTCCATTTACCTACTCCATCCTTTTTCGCCATCGCATGACCACCCACTTTTCTCGGTGTGGGTAAAAGAGCCTGACATTGCAAATTGCTATTAAAATAGCCTTTCTTTCAGAGGTGGAAAAGAATACTGCAGAGTAAAGGTAAGGACACAAAACTTGTTACCTGGGGAAATGCTAGGCCTGAGGGTGTAGCAAGACTGTACTGGGCCTGGTCCACGTTGCCTTCCTTGTGCGAGCTGGGGCGGGTGGTTCTCCCTCTTGGTCACCTCTGAGGATTATGAGCAGAGGGGCTCGCCCATAAAGACTCCAGACCTGTGTTTCTCCAAAGCTCTGCCTTTGATCTGCCATGGACAGCTGTATTGCATTTTATTTCTTGCATATCACTGACATTTTATGTGAAATGGAGAAACATTCTTTCCTGTCTACCTGGTTCTGTTATATGATTGTGACTTTATTGGCATTGGTATCAAACCAGGAGGGGGAGGGTGGTCAGCCTTTTTTATTTTTTTTGATTGATTCCATCCTGTCCCATTGGCCTTATACATACTGAGATTTGAAACTGCTTATGGACGGTCGTCGCTTCACAGATCACGCTTGGCCACAGCACTGTGCCCCCGAGACCATCCTCGTTCCTCGTTCTTCTCTTCGGGTTTGTTATGACAGTGAAATCCCACACGTTTCAGTTGTCCAAATGAATTGTTGCTTTCAAGCACGGAATTGAGTAAATGTGCTAAGGAACACAGAGCAGGAACTGGTTCCGTAAAAGTTTAACTTGCTGCAAAGCCCTGTGAAAAGTCAGCTTTTAAGTAACTTTGAGGAAAAAAAGAGAGATCCAGAGGCTGTCAGCACACGATTTGCTGAAGTAAAGGTACAGTATATGATTGTGCCGGGGTTATTTGTTGTATCTGTATGTCCTGCACGTCTCCGTGACTTTTAAAACCATCTCGCAAAAATAAAAACAAGGGAAGTACCCTTTTCCAACACTTGTGCAAAAGGCAAGTTTTTATCCTCTCTCTGAGGCTTGTTCTGACTTTCTTACCAAGACTGTTTGTAAAGCTACTTTTTTTTTTTTTTTTTGGTATACAAATCGTGATTCCTCTTGTGTTCATTCATCCTTGCGCTGGTGTTGCGGAATGACAGCTGTGTATTGCAAAATGAAAGGCTGCAGGGACTGCTGAAGACTTTACCGTTTTTGGGCCAAAAGACCTGAGATGACTGTTGTGGACCAGGGAGGTTGGGTGCCCCACCCAGCACGTTAGCCCGGTGTACTGCGTGCTCCCTCCTTTTTCTGCTCTCCCTGTGGTGAGGGTTGGCTTCCCACCTAGCTGGATCCGTGCAGTGCTAGATGCTACATCTGGACATGCGGCAGCCGTCCCGTTCCTGGTGATGGCACGAAGGGGGTGGTGGTGGTAGGAGCTTCCCTTTGAAGCCTACGAGTGCACTGCGTAGGCCTGGGCCTCCCTGCTGAGGCCTGAGCGTGGAGAATAGGCCCCCTGGGAGGATTGCCCCTGTGGGGAGCGTCCAGCGTGGCATGCAGGTTTCTAACCAAGGCTACCATAGATGAGGGAAGCACATGTCAGATTCAGTTGCAGGTAAGTACATGTGTTTTAGAGAGAAGTTTTGTTAGAGGACATGATGCAGCATGGCGGTGAGTGGACATCATGGGATGGTCACTGGCGTAGACCCGAGGAAGCTGTTCGTTCGCTTTTCCTGAACAAACTGGGAAAGGTTTTAGGGGAAATTCAAAATCTGTTTCTGAGTGAGTCCCAGTCTAGTGGTCTCTTCCGCACTCCCCGAAATTCTGTAGGAAGTAATGCGTGCACTTCCAGCCCCCTCAAGTGGAGCCGGCTGAACCTCTGCCTTCAGACATTCAGGATTGCGAGTTAGCCTAGAGGCAGGGGGACGAGGCGCAGGATGGGTTCATTAAAAAAGTAAAGCCATTCAGTCAGTCTGTTAGAAAATACTTAAATAGCACCTCCCATGTCCCAGGCACTATGGAATGAGGGTGGGTGACCACACAGTGATGAACAAAACCAACATGGTCACTGTTTTGCCTGTGAGAGGGCATCCAGCCGTCATGAGCAGACTTGCATCAACTCCGGTGCCCTGTGTCAAGTCTACACCCTTTGTGTTCGGTTGGGTTATTTATTTATTTATTTGTTTTTAGGCTAGCAGAGTGGCAGTAAAATATTCATTGTCTTCCCTGACACAAATAGATAAGGAGCTAGGGTTGGTGTTTCATCTGCTTGACATTCATGTTATTATGCGTTTGTTGTTTTCAAGAACTGGAGATCACTTACAAAAGACGGGCGGTAGCTTCCAAGGCAGCCAAGAAAGACATCGTGCTGGTGCTGTAAGCTCATGTGTTGTCTGGTACGAGTTTACCTCTTGCATTCCCTTCTATTTATTTTTTTAAAGGTTTTATTTGTTTTATTTTATTTATTTTGTTTATTTGCAAAAGAGTGAGAGCCAGAGAAATCACAGAGGGAGAGGGAGAAGCCACTCGCCACTGAACAGGGGAGCCCTATGCAGGACTCGATCCCAGGACCCCGGGGTCATGACCCAAGCCAAGGGCAGATGCTTAACCAACTGAGCCACTCAGGTGCCCCTCTTGTATTTATTCTTAAATATAATTTTGAGATTTGATGTGGCTATTTCTTCAGAATTAAAGGCCTCATTCAAGACCCCTCTGGAAGATTTAGTCATCTTGAACAAAAATCTGCTTTGAGCAGGAATCTGGAACACAAGTGTTTTCTCCATGCAAGGTGGGGGCCATTTAGGGTGAGTGGTGAGGTAGTGGTTCCCCGAGTTCCCTGGAGCTGAGTCCTGGGATCACTAAGTGCCTCCCCCCCGACTCTGGCAGACTGTAATTTTTGGAACGATCAGTCATCTGGACCATCTTTTATAGTCTGGAACCTGTTGCAGGTTGACTTGCCTAAAGATCACTCAACAAACATCTGGTTTGTGCCCAGGGCAGGTCTGCTGCTTTGCCCCATTGTATAGAACCATTCTTGGCCCCGTCTAAACTGGGGTCCCACAAGACTCGTTACCTTGAGAGACAAGGTTAGACCCTCCACTGAGAATACTCTCCAGTCTTTCACTCAAGGAGAACCCAATACTTGAGTCTTTTCAAAATAGAGCCATCCTTTTGTTTCCTTATATTGATGAATATAAGGAATTCCACTTGATGGGGTTGATGAATCCCACTACTATCAAGGTCTTTCTTTATACGTCATAGCACGTGTTTTGTACCTTCATCACGTTGGCTGAGGATATTGTCATAAGTTTCACTACAAGGATAGAGCTGGGGTTACCTTGCGGTAGAGCATTTATTTCATTCTCTCTTATCTGCCTTTCTCCCTAATATAACTTTAGGTCTATTATCATAACAGTGGAGGAGGATATGTCCCAGGGAGGGTAGCACCCCATGTTCATCTGTGTTAGGCATCAGTTCATAACAGCAAAATAAGTACAAATCAATCCCAGGGCATGGGATGCCGGAGTGAAAATTCACTTCTGTTTTCTTTTTTCCTTCATTTGCCGCTGCTATCTGCCTATTAAAATACTTATTATGATTTGGTGAACACCCAAATCCTCCTCATCAACATACCACAATTATTAAGAGTGCGAGATCATGGAGCTAACCTACTTGAGTTTTGATCCTAGCTCTGACTTTTTTTTTTTTTGCTATAGGATCTTGGGGCAACTTAATCATTCTATGCCTTGGTTTTAGAGCCTGTAAAACAGGGACAGTTGCATCTATCTCACAGCACTTGGGTGAGGATCGAGTAAAATCTTGAAACAGTGCCTTGTCACATGGTTAAACCAGTCAACGTAGGTTAGCATTCAAAGTGGCTATTTTGCTGAGAGCCTATCTGAGTTGTGCATTTGCTGATTATTATCATCTGTGGGAAATACTGGCTTGGATGTTGGCTGGCTTCCTTTTGGCAATTTTATTAAAATTTTTATCAAAGATGTTTTTCAGAGAAACAATTGCCTGGGTATTATCAGAAGACACGTATCCTCCGGTCATGGGTAGGAGGCGGCCATGCGGTGTGACCGAATTTAGGAAGGTCCCTTGAGCATGAGAGTGAAAAGGAGGTGATGCGTTCAGGTGCTGGTATAGCAGGACCTCCAGGCGGGGCTGGAGACGGTCCGTCATGCGGTCCTGCTGGACCCAGATGCTGATGTTGGTGAGGGTGCTGCATGGGGTATCCACCCGTGGGGGACAGCTTCCCCTCCGTTCTCCTAGGTGGTTCTCTGTCTAGGCAACAAGTGGCCATAGACCTTGCCAATTTTAAGAAGCTGAGATTTCTGGTGGTTTATTTTCTTAGTGGAATCAACGGTAAGACCTTGGCTGATTTGCATTTTGCCAATGGTTTTAGAGTTTAGGATTCATCGCAATTGTAGAGATCTTCCTGCAATGTGATGGGTTTTGTAGTGTGTATGGGTGGTTCTGCTTAGGAAGCCATACCTCTCCTCTGCAGGAGACACAAACCACCGCCGAGCATCCTTAGATTTGTGCTACGTGACTGCTAAAAATATCTGGCCTCTAGATGGGTTTTTGATGGAGAATTAAAATGGAGCCCTTTGAATTTAAGTCATGCGGATCCTCTACTCCCCCTGACATCAATGAGGCAAAGTTTCACAACATTTGCCAGTAGAATGATAAGAAAATGCCAAAGTGCTCTTAGAAGAGGTCCAAGAGTATTTTTAGTTGCCCTCTCTATCAGTCTAGACTTGTCTGTTTAGTCTGTCGTGCGGAATGATAGCTTAATTGTATGTGCCTAGGATGCGTCACCTGCTCTATGACAGGGAGTAATGAGTGTGTTTTCAGCCCTGCTCCCAACCTTTAAACCAGAAAGCACACAAATGCACATTTAGTTGTGTTCGGGAGGTTGACTTGACCCTCAGAGAACCTGTGATTTCAGAGGGAAAGCAAATACGTTATCTTCGTTTTCTCTCCCTCTCTCCCTTTCTCCCTCTCTCCCTCTCCCTCTCCCTCTGGGGTTGCACATGCATAGGTACAGACGCTTGCCCACATGCCCACAGGATTCATCTTTTCTCACGGCACCATCACCCAAGGTTATGGGAGGAACCCTGGTAGGAGAGGCAAACCACAAACAGAGTCTTATTTTGTGGAAGCCACCAGGCCCCTGTTGGACATCCATTGAGGTCAATGTGTGTGCCTGGGAAGGGGACTCCCATTTTCATGCAAACCATGGGCCTCTCCCCCACTTGCCCCCTGCCCTTGGCCTCCCACCCAGCCGTGGTTGGCTGCTGGAGAATTGGTGGCCCCTCCCGCTCCACTGCTCCCATTCACATGTCCCAGCCTGAGCGCAGAGCCTGGCACTGCTTGGTCACCCCCACCTGCGGTTATTTGAAACCGTGAAAAGGTCGAACTTTCTGTGGTGAAGAATCAGAATTTTGTAGTGTATATGCAACACAAGGCGTAACTCCTGCGAGGTTTATATTTTGCTCAACTTTGAAATTTGGGGATCTGTATGTTATTTTATCCTCACACACGAGTGTGATGTTTTTTTCCCCTGGGGTAGGTGTGGCCAACAGGGAGGAATAAAATGGTGTTTCATTGCCACGTTCATGTGCCTTCATTGCCATCATTAACGATGGCTCCTTCAGACTGCCCTGGAAATACCTATTCATCTCGTTTTTTTTTTTTTTTTTAAGAGTAAAAAAAAATATTTTACTCTGCCGACCGTAATGGTTCCTAATGGGCACCGTGAAACCACTCAACAGATAGACATGGGCAGGAAGGCAGAAAAGTAGCTCCCAGGGCCCAGTAGCCATTTGGGGGAATGACAGTAACCTGGCCATTAAATCCAACCTAGTGGATTTCAGAACAGCTGTTAACATCGCCAGCCAAGGACTGCGTCTCATGTGGAATGTTGGCACTTTGGTCTTCATTTCCAGACAGCAAAGAAAGCCCCTAGGTTTTTATTTTTTTTTTTAATTTTATTTATTCATGAGAGACACACACACACACAGAGGCAGAGACACAGGCAGAGGGAGAAGCAGGCTCCATGCAGGGAGCCTGACATGGGACTCAATCCCTGGTCCCCAAGATCACACCCTGGGCTGAAGGCAGACGCTCAATCACTGAGCCCTCCCCAGGCTGCCCGCCCCTGTTTTTTTTTTTCTGGTAGAGATTTATTGTTGTCGTTTTGTTTTTCTACTTTTTAAAAAATTTATTATTATTTTTTTAAAGCAGCCGTGTCAGCAAACCACACCAAGTGACTCTAGTGCCTTTCCTTTTTTCTTGCCTGATTTTGCATGTTCTTTCTGGGGCACTTTGTTGAGCATCTATGGAAGCCATGCTGGAAATAAGGGTGGAAGACGAGGAACAAAGTATGAACTAACAGATTTTTTAAAATAAAAGGCGATAGTAATTTTTTTTTTTTTTTAGTGCTTATTATTGAGTGAGGAATTGTACAGGGATGTATGGAGGAATGAGGTATCCCACTGTTGACAGTTTACTCGGGAAAATAAGTCATTCACAGCTTTAAAAAACACTAACAAAGAGTGTTTTCTTTATTTACAAAGTGCGTGTGTGAGAGACAGACACACGGGGTGGGGGGGTGGGGCGGGAGAAAGAGAGAGAGAAGCAGATTTACTCAAATCCCTGCAGAGACAAGGGGTAAGAATGGAGATCATAACAAGCATTGCATTTTGATTGTCCAAGTGCAGATTTAGTCCTAATGACAAAGGTTACCCAGGTACCAGCACCCCCACCCCCAGCCACAACCCGGGGCTAATTAAACGCTACCCAGGCAACCATCAAGTATCCTCAAACATCATACTCCAGGGCTTACGCCTTTTGTTTTCTCTCTCTGGTCTAAGGGTAATTTCTATTGCGTGTGAAGTCAGATTTCCTTGGTCCTAGAGAAATGTGAGAAAGTAAGAAGTGCCCCTGGGGGAAGCACACTTAAAAAACGGACCACAGGCACTGCAGGAATTAGCATAAACACAAGACAAAAATTACGTTGTTTTTATAAAGCATCCCAGCCTATGTTAAAGACCTGCCTGCAGTGAGGACTGCCGAGAGGTCTGCTTACAGAAAATGCAACCAGAGGCTACAGATGATTTAAGCATAAAATTTCCTAATTAAAAATAAACACTACAAGCCTAGGGCAGGTGGTGTTTTATTGGATGTGTCTCCCCTCTCTTAGACCGCACCTCATTTTAAAGACTCCAACTGAGGCTGGCTCTAAAAATTGCCCTGCGGGGTTAATTGCCCGAGGGGCTCAGATAAAGTAGGAGCTACCCGGAGTCTGCCTTGGTCTGGAACGTTCTCTCAACCTGCCCTTTACCAGCGCTGCCTTAATCAAGCAGGTGGTCATTGGAGGCTATCCGTAGATGAGCCACAGTTGAGGATTTGGGACCAAATTCACAGATTCCTTGTTTGCATCTCACATGGAGAGTCTGGGGAAGGAACTGCTGCTCCCCAGGGGGACCCCACTTATCTAGCACACCGTGCCCCAAGGACACTGCACCGTATAGATGTTGTTCTTTGGTTCCCAAGATGTCAGTCGATGGAAATGTCTCATCTGGGGCAGCTAACTTGATAGCAGTAAAGCTGGAGACGAAATGGATTCTGTAGCCCAAGCCAACAACATTCTCTTGGTGCAGAGCTCTGCAGCCATCGGGAGCAGTTGTGTTTGGCCTTCGAAACTCTCCTGGGGTTTGATGTCCGCCCATAAAAGACCAGTGAAATGGGTGAAAACTGCTTGCTGGAACTCTTCCCTTTCTGATGTTTGTGACCAAGCATGAGAGGGGCGTGGGAAGGGAAGGGAAGGGGACAGGGAGGGATCCCTTATCATACTCTGATCCAGGGGAGAGAAGATGATCTTTTCACAGTGTATGGTATGTCTTTTTAGAAGGTGCCCTATTATGAGCCAGTCTGTCATTAAATAGTTATGTAAGTCGTTCCTGCAGTAAAGACACAGTTTGAGTGCCTGGGCCTGCAGGCCACGAGAAGATGTGTGAGTAATCCTGGCCTGAGAGGTACTTACAGTTGAACGTGGAAATAAGATAACGAACAGGAGGGAGTGTATACTATGCGTCCAGTGGGGATTTTGCAGGAGGGCCCTTCTGTACATTCTGTTTGTTCAGGTTATTTTAAAAAATACACATGCATTAAAAATATGCCCTGAAATTGTATTAACCTATACAGATTTGGGGCATACATACAACAGATCTAATGTGCTGGGTTCTCTTTGTGACCAAGGAATATTGGCTCCAAACCGAATCATTTCCTAGTACAGGGCTACATTTTAGTTAAGCCCTTTAATTCTGAAAAGATTGAATTGCCTTTTTAAGGATTCACCCCCCCACTGAAAGCATGTGAAAACAAAACTGCTCGACTCCATGTATAGGCTTGATTTCAAGTTTGTCTTCATCTTTGAGTGCTGAAAAGTTGTCCATTGGTCGACTCTGAAGACACTTGGGAGAGATGGTGAAAGGGAAAGATTTTATTTTATTTTTTTTAAAATTTATTTATTTATTTATGATAGTCACATCAGATAGAGAGAGAGAGAGGCAGAGACACAGGCAGAGGGAGAAGCAGGCTCCATGCACCGGGAGCCCGACGTGGGATTCGATCCCGGGTCTCCAGGATCGCGCCCTGGGCCAAAGGCAGGCGCTAAACTGCTGCGCCACCCAGGGTTTCCAGGGAAAGATTTTATGAAAATAAAGCTGCAGTAAGTTGTTCAGTGTCCCAAGGCTAAAACGGGCACTTTGGAGATAGAAAGTACCTGATTCCATTGTTCCTCTGGCCAGGGAAGCAGGGAAGGAACATCTGTTGTGAGCTGCTGCCCGTCTCCAGAGAGTTCTGGAAGCCTGACTCCATGTAGCAGCTTGGGCCACCCAAGACTGTTATTGCCTCTGTAGCCCCCTGAGCTGTGAGGCCTTTCTTGGTTTGCAGCATAAAGGGGTTAGACTAGGTGGGGGTATCTGGAATTCCTGCTAGCTGCTCAGTGAAATGATAGACGGTGGTGGAGAAGAAGTCCACAGTGTGAGTCTGGGAACTATGGCCCACGCACCGTAAAGTATGTAACTGCAGGTGACTGGGCCTGTTTAATGTCGTATAACTGTATGTTTCCCTAACCTCTCTGACTAGTCACCTTTACCCTCATTCTTTCCCCGGGATCTAGATTTCTGTAGAACACAATTTGGGAGAGGGTAGACTAAGTGATCTGAGTCCCTTCCAGTTTTTATGTTCTATGGTTCCTTGAAGTTTTACTAAATTGCCTCATCACTGACGTGCAGAAGAGATTTTGTCCTGTTCCCTGTTGAGCTTAAAATGGTTTTTAATCCAGGTTTTAAAATATCGATGAAAGAATTTAGTTTAGAAAATCTGTCTGTCCCATCTGCTAGGATTAATTTTAGGGGGAGGTGCACAGCTTTTTGACACTTAAGCAATTTCTCAGTGGGATTCTTGGCCTTTGGGGCTTTTCACATCTGTCTTCACCTTGGGGACACATCAAACAAGACAAAACTTAATCCTGTTTGCACAATGCCAAACACCTGCATGGCAAGTATTTCAAAAGTCAAATGCATGAGTGTTTCATCTACATAATGACAAACAGGAAATAGCTACATTTTTTTCTCCATTAAAATTAGAATTTCCACATTGATGTTTGGTACTGCATTCAGCTTTAGATGAGCTCCTTATTCACAGACCTTTGCAAGGAGGCTAAAGATTGAACCTCATGAGTTCATCTCTTGGTTGAGTGTGTTAAAAGTGCCAGGGACATCATTTGTTATGGACAATTGGCCTGCATTTTAATAAGCATGATCAGCTATGCATGTCTTGTCATGCGAACCACCAAATTAGCACAGTGTAATCTAACAAGTCACTACATGTAGAAATGAATGCCCTTGGGAGGCAAAGCTCAAACCAAATCATTACTGACAGTGTACATCTTGCATGCAGGTAATCGTTATTAGAAAGCCATGATTATACAGAAGGAGATGTGATTTTTTATGGTAATGCATCATACGATTGACTGTTGGTAACTAGTACCTTTAAGGTAATGTTTTCAATTTGTCTTATTCCTAAAATGATCATGTTTGCAAAAAAAAAAAGGTTTAATATGCCTACTAGAACCATTACTATTTTTAGAGCAAACCTTACAGCTTGTTCTAAAAACCTGAATGAAGTAAAATATGTACAACATTAATGATGTTCTCTCTATGGATGAGAAGAATGGCGGTTCGGCTCATCCAATATTCTGGTTATTAGAAGGTTGCCAATAATTCCTTGTGTTATTATTACCTTTTTGAGAATATAGAGTCCAGTAATATATTCCTTTCTGTTACATGCCCGACTCAGATTTATCTAGAATGTACTTAGAGTTCTATGCCAAATTTATATGATAGCCCCTGATGTACGTGAGCTAGAAAACCTCCCCTAGGAATATGTTACTCATTTTTCTTCCAAAATAAAGTGGTATTTTCAAAGATGGCTTTTAAAACTCATGGCACTCATCAGGCAGATATTGACGTGGTATTGAAGCTTAGCCAAGAGAGACTCACTCTCACAAAAGAATGCACTTTGCTCCCTCCATGGAACCCAACCATAGAGTAATCTAACTGAGCTTTCCTTGGATGATTGATTCAGGAAGAAAGTCCTGTGTGTCTCAGGTCCTCACGGTGAACACTAGTGGTAACTGCTCTGTGCATGTGGGGGTTTGTTGTTTAGAAGTGAGTTCTTAATCCTGAGACCTTAATGAGCAAACCATTTATATTATAGAGTTGGCCAAATGTCATGTCACTACGGATATAACTCTATAGAGAAGAACACATATCCCTGGCTGTTACACTGCTTTAGAAAAAGCAGTTCTAGCAGTTGGTTTTAGATATTGCAACAGGACCCAGAGCTGCTCTAGAGAAACAGATGATGGCAATTTTCCAGGCAGCTAAAAAAAAAAAGGCTTAGTTTGCAACACATGCATTAGCCTGATAGGTTTTACATTGTCTTTTAAGGTACAACCAGCATACCCCACTCATAAATCCCAACATTTTTCCTTCCTAGTTCCTATGCTCTTGTATATGAAAACTTAGTTTTTAAATAGATAATTGTCTTCTCCATTTCACCATCTCCCTCCTGATGAGCTAATAAACACAACACCTGACCAAGTGATGAGAGAAATGAGAAGTGACATTATTTTAAAAGGCCTGTTGCCCGTGCTTTCGGACTGCCCAGAGTAGCTGTAGATCCTAGGACCTGACGGTTTTAGGGCTAAAATTGTGTGGACGTGTGTAGGTACACGTGTAATTATATGTGTGTGTGAGGATGCTTTTGCTTTTATATTATTTCAAAACCATAATTTCATCTTAAAGAAGCGTTAGAACATCCACATTAATCTCTGTTGATGAAAAAGACATTTCATGTGGGTTCACCTCCTGTCCTTTCATTGGTTTCTCACCTGCGTCGCTCATGCCTTTCCCCCACTTCATGTCACTGATTTCCCTCCAGTTTCTCTTCTCTCTGTCTTTCCCTTTCCTCCGGTTTTCGCTCTGCATTCTCCAATGACGGTCTTCTTTTCTACACATAATGGTGGTTTGGGTTATTTTAAAGTATCTGGGGAGATAGTTGTCTGCTTTTTAAAAGGAGCATTGCATTATCTATTAGTTACACACATTGTTATTCTGTGCCTTATTTTTATTACTTTATACGCAGAACATAGACTATTTGGAGCCTTTGGAATAACATTCCAGCATATAAATATATGGGAAATAATTTGGCAAATTGACTCACTCCGAGGTCATTTAGAAATAGGATTCCATCATCAGATAGAAATCTCTGTTGCTGGAATCCTTTAACGAACAAATGAATTTTCTATGCTTGGTAAGCAGACTCATCAAAAATATAACATTAGATATTTGCCCGCGCCCCCACCAAGTTACAACTTTAAGAACTTGAAAGGATCGAAAAGAAAAACAACCAATCAAACAAAAACTTACTTTGAGTAGGTTGGAGAATGAGAAACATGGAGACCAAAGAGCTTGAATCAGGTAATCATAGGGCTAGATTTTTTCCCATCTTTCAGGACTCTACTTTCCAGAAATGACTTTCTCCCAATTGCAATTGAGTGATAAAGGGAACATAACTATCTCTTAACCATAGAACTAAGGAGGCGTGAGAACAGTGCCTGGCATAGAGCACTGGTTTAGAACTTGTATGACAACGGGTGATGAGGTGGTATGGGTGTGAGAAACTATAATTAGCTCCTTGGTTTGAAAAATAAGCTGCACCAGAAGCCTGAAAATTTGCACTGATTATTTATATTGCGAATAATTTCTTTATTATAGATTTCCTTCAAACATCGAGGTGTGGCAAAATGTTTATTTATAAGCTATCAATTACTTTCAAAGTCTTGGCAACCTAGAGGCTCTGGTTAAGAGCCAGCGTCTTGAGAAACAATAGGGTGGAGGTGGGGGTAGGAAATCCATGTTCTAATCCCTTCTGCTGCTGCTAAGTAGATTTGGGCTCTTACGGACAAATTACTTAGCACTTATGAATTTAGGTTTTATTGTCTATTTCTTTTATATTATAGTTAATGTTCCATGATAGAATATTAATGTCTAGTGAAACAAGGCCATTCAAGTATTTAAAGAGTGGTTTGTATGTCAGGTTGATAAGTGTGGCGAGTATGTAAAGCCAAGATGTGTTATTTATTTATGTGCAGTTTCTTGGAATTCTTGGGATACAGTCACGTGCTTGGCTGCACAGTGAATGGAAACACATACGCTCAGTCTATTCTTTCTACAAATGCATATTGCTTATCTTATGGGATCTGCTCTGGCATCCTATACACAAACGAAATATATCCGTGCTTCCCACCTGGTCTCGGAGGAGCTCAAGGTAGGTCAGGGGGTAGACGTCAGCTGGGTAGGCCTACACTGTGGAGCACGATCTGTGGTAAGCACCTGGGAAGACCTCCGGTGCTCTCTGACAATGTAAAGGAGGAAGGGCCTCTAGCAAGGGGTGGGTGAGAGAGCTGCAGAGTTGAGATTTGTGGTGGATGCGCTTCCTTTTCTATGGGAGATGTGGTACACGGTGTTCGTGGTTCCCTGCTCCTGCAGCATTCACGGCCCTGCCTAGGTTACAGTGCTAGGGTGCACAGCTGTGTCTTGAATTTCATGGAGATCAGCGTGGGGCTACGTTGGTGTATGTTGTAGGAAACAGGAGCACTTGCACCGACACGATTTAAAAATATTTCTTGGACGATACGAGCATTCCTGTAAAGATTCTGCCACTTTGCTCTGAGGGGAGACTGGGAGTGAGAGAGGCCTGTCTGCATGTTCGTCGGCCTTTCTAAGCCTGGGACTAATCACACCTGTGTACACTGCAAAAATCCGGATGATAGAGAAGCGAGGCAAAGTGTCTAGGTCGGAAGTCAAAGGTTGGTGCTGTGACCTGGTTAGGGTTCCCGGGTCCCTCTGGACCACACCTTACGCACGTGGTCCTCGAGGTTCCGAACCTGTCCTGTGGCGCGTCCCCTGTGCCTGCTTCAGCGGCGCCGGGTGACTGTCAGGGCACTGTCAGGCCAGCCCTCTGAACTGATGTTTCCTTTATCCAGCCCATTTCTAAGTGGCTTCTCATGTCATCACATCTCTGCTGTTTGTCATTGACCTTCTGGTTTAAGTGTCTCTTCCTCCTCCTCCGTGGCAGTTGGTATCTCTCGTCCTATCTCTCGTCCTACGGAGGACATATCTAACACCTCTACTTTTGCATATAAAATGACTTCTGCTGTGCCGTGTAGGATGTGACTGAAGCAGATGGCCCATGTATTGGATGAAACCAGTGCCCCTTAATGGGAAAACAAAAATAAAACCTGCCTTTTCTGTAAGTCTGACATGGAGCAGACTTTCTTCCCTTTGCAGGGGTTATTGTGGAGGTGGTAAAAATCCAGTTGCAGACAGATTAACTTTCTCAGTTGGTGGCTCCCTCCCAGATCTTGGCTACTCTCCTGACTCTGAGATTAAAATATATTGTAAAGAAATGTTGAGATACAAGTTGTTTTTTTTGTGAATTTTTTTTTCCCAAAGTGGCCTGAACTCTCAGTCTGCAGACTCCACTGTTTGTCAAGTAGCCAAGCTCTTTTCCATTTATCCTTTGCGTTGCTTCTGTCTCTGTACGTCTTGAGCTCAACTTTAAGAATATGTGTAGTTCCTATGCTAGAACTTGTCTTCATACTCATCCTGCGTCTCATCATTTTCTCTTTGATCTTTGCCCCACATTTGCCCTGTACGTCGCTGTCCGTGTTCTGCAGTGGCCGTTCTACTCCCCATGTCCTTGGCTGCAGATTTAAATCCTACAGGTGCATTTTGTTTTTCCTGCAATCCTTTTGTTGATGCCACTGGCTTCTTTTTAAACGTCTGCCTGTGAATCAGCTCAGTCTATGTTGGTTCTCTGTCCTTTTGGAGAGATGGTGTCTACCATTTTCTGTAGACACCAAGTATCATTTTTGAAAAATTTGATTGTGTTCCCTATAGAACCATCTCTTGATTCTAAGAGGATTTTCCATGAAGCCACAAGATGATGCTCATTTTTTTCTCGTGGTGTGAAATCTTTTCAGAGATTTTTTTCTATTTGTGTTCTCCTTGTTCTACAGGGAGAGGTCTGCCCGGAGTCAGCATTTGCCAACGGAGAGGCTTGTGGGGGCCCCGTGCGATTGTCACTGCCCACTTGGGCCCTGACGGCTTCAGGCTTCCATGCCTAAGGCCTGTGCATCTGACTGGGGGCACATCCCCAGCCTGTGCCCTGTGGTCCGGCAGGCACTAGTTTGCTGTGGCCACTGAGAGCTTCTGTGTTTGACAGAGAACGAGAGGGCCCCCTGGGGCTCCCCCGTACAGAGGAGATGCGGGGAGGATGGCACCGGCCTGTGGCCCTCCCGGGCCTCCCTCTGCCTCTGTTTACCGGCGCCACGGGGCTCAGATGGTGCCGTGGGGGCAGGTTCTGTGTAGGGTCAGGCTCCGCCGGGTCCCCCAGGATGGGGGGGGGCAGCTGTCCTGTCGAAGGGGCTTGGGAAGGGGGTCCAGCGGCGCGGCAGGTGAAGCCTGGGCCCGGCCTCCCGCTCGTTCTTGGCCCCTGTCCCCTCTGTGAGCCTAGAGCCAGGCGACCGCGACACCTGGGTGGCGCTCCTGGGAAGTGTCGCGGCGCCTCCGGCCCAGCGGGTGCTGGCAGCCTTAGCTGGAGAGGTGCGTCCCAGGGGACACCTCTGTGTTTTAGGTCGCCATGGCCAGTTTCTCTGGTTTTGTGTGTTTTCATGAATATTTCAGAAATTCACAAATCTGGGTAAGCGTAGATTCGGCTCCTCCTTCTCCCAGCGCATTAGCCCACCGGCCTTCCTAATTCCAACCCAAAGTCATATATTTTTTTTAAAGATTTTATTTATTTATTCACAAGACCCAGAGAGAGGCAGAGACCCAGGCAGGGGGAGAAGCAGGCTCCCTGCGGGGAGCCCAATGCGGGACTCGATCCTGGGACCCTGGGGTCACGCCTTGGGCCCAAGGCAGACACTCAGCCGCTGAGCCACCCAGGCATCCCTAAAATAGTAATTAAGTGATATGATCTTTGTTTGTAAAAGTCTGTAATGCTTGCAGAATGTAGTATCATCTTGACATCTTGAAAACCCTTCCAACTTATATTTTTAAGAGAGAATTACAGGTCATTTCTCCAAAACAAATTCTCCCGTCCGCTTGATGGGTTCCATGGGCAACAACATACCACATTTACTCTAAATAATGTGCAGATATTTTGTACTATACACGAATAGTTTACCAAATATGCTGTCTTTTTAAAAACAGATTTGTAGATAAAAGTGCTTAATAAAAAAAAAGGGGGGGGGGAGAAAATCTTTGTCAGTGATTGATGCTATTAACCTGCTATTCAAGGAAATGAATAAGAAACGTTAGCCAAGTGGGAAAAGCTGATTCATCTTGATGTAATGTTCAAATGACCAGTAACATTCGGGACTCTATAAAATCTACAGTAGTATTCAACTGTGATTTGTTCGGACTTTTGGTCTCTTTATCACGTTATTAGTTCTCTGTACTTGAAGTTCCCTAGAGCTAAATATTTCCATTTCTCTTTATCTAATAAGGACTTTAGATATTTCAAGTTTATATAAATCCCTCTATGGAATTGTAGAAAATCCCTTCCTGCCACCTCTCACTTCTGCTCAAAGAAGTGCCGCGTTGATTCTTGTCACCATATGAAAACCTGATGAATTACAGCTTTGTTTTTTCCTTTGGTTTCTGCATGTTTGTGAGCGAAAGTTTTACGTGTTTACACATTTACCCTACAGTTTGACTTGGTTGAATGCAAAACATGCAATTTTATTTGAATGGTCCCTTGGAGACCCAACGTTTGCATCAGAAAATTGAGGCTGAATCCATGGCCAAGGTAGCCCTTTGATTCCTGATTCTGTTGTATTGTCTCAGCAAGACTCCACCACTGCATTTAGAGGGTCCCATTGTATCCCAGAAAGGGCCCAGTGGGGAGGGCTTGCCCATACCCACAGCCACATCCCTTATCCTGCATATTAAGCCTGTGATTACAGCAGACATTGCATTTGTCTCCGGCTTCTGTGGAATGATGTCATTGCATGCATGTCAAACAGGGGATTAGCATGAAGAGAGAAGTCTTACTGACATTTTCATTTTCATCAAGAAGAATCTGGTTTTACTTCATTTTGTTAACTGGGACTGTTGTCTTACTTCATAGGAGAAATTTTTAAGGAGGGGAAAAAAAAGAACAGGAAAAACTTAAGAATGTAGAAGCAGACATGTACTGACTGCATAAATGGAAATGTGCTCTGTAGCACCACTCTGTCAATTAGTGAAAGAGTCTGGGACACAAAGCATGCCTGGGAAATCTGCTTCTTTTCTTACAAAAGCAGAATATCATTCTTCTCAAAGCCCTTAATGGCCTGGGCCCTGCTGCAGAAAATGTCCCTGAAAAAAGGAAAGCAAAGCCTGGCCATGGCTGGGTAGAAAGGGTTCGCAGGCGGTGGGTCCCATCGACTCTGAAATGTTTCCCTTTTTCATGATGGCATTCATCAAGTATGTTTTAAAGTTTCATTCCTTCCATCCCAGGGTAAAGCTCTTAGTTTCCTTTCTGTATGAAAAGAAAAAGAAAAATTCAGGGAAAGAGACCAGACTTAAAAGATACACTTTGAGCCCAGAGCTGAGTCCCTGAAAGAACATAATTTTTATCAGTCATTTATCAATTAAGTCCTTCAACAAAAATTAACAGAAAATCATAGACTTGAGGAACAGGAGTCATGTCTTCTTTTGGAACAGTCTATACCAATAACTGCATCAGAAAAGTTGGGTTCAAATGCCAGCCCTGGCATTTACTTAGCCATGTGCCTCTGGGCAACTGGATTGCTCTGAGTCAATGTTCAGTGTTCATCCCTACAGTGGAGTTAACTAGATAGTGCCTGCACCTAGGTTGTGCCCACTACCCACTGGTGTTTGTTTTGCATCTCCAAAAATGATTTCCTTTTAGAAAACAGGATAGTGGGGCACCTGGGTGGCATCTAACTCTTGATTTCAGCTCAGGTCATGCTCTCACAGTGGTGAGTCGGGCTCTGCACTGAACGGGGAGCCTGCTTAAGATTTTCTCTCTCTCTCTCTAATAAATAAATGTTAAGAAAACAGGATAGTTTTCTGAGGTGACCTTACTACTCCATTGGTAAAGGTGGCAACCTCCTCGTTGTGTTTGTCTCCCCCGTTTCCCTTCAGTGTTTTGCAGACCCTTGCTAGTCGAGAGTCCCTCCCTGGGGAGGGAACTGGGAGCTCCGAGACTGAGGGTACCTGGAGTAGATAGGCTCTGGAATTTCAGTCTTTTTGAACTTTGCCAAAGCATTGGAAGAATTCTTAAGCGTTCCCGCAGATTTTCTTGGGAGATTTTCAAACTCTTATAATGTTTCTCACTTTTCTATATTTGGACATTAGAATTTTCTTAGCATCCAGTTTCTTTGGAACAGAGTTGTCCTGTGAAGAAGTATGAATCCAATCCAAATCTGGCCCTCTTGCCAGGTGATAATTTTCCATTTAAATTGCCCTGAGGCCTTTCTATTTTCATTTTTGTTTTGCCTTGAAAGGCAGCAGCTGGTGAGCCACTTCTCTTTCCTCACCTGACTCTTCAGGTCCAGTTACCTAGCCAATTGTTGCTCATTAGAATGATATTTCATCAGGAAATGAAACTGATGAATGTAGGGGAAGGGAAGAAAAAATAAGATGGAAACAGGGAGAAAAACCTTAAGAGGCTCTTAACTATAGGGAACTAATTGAGAGTTGCTGGAAGGGAGGGGGGTGGGGACTGAGGAGGGGCAAGTTGATGGAATGAGCACTGGGTGTGATATGCAACTGATGAATCTCTAAATTCTCGCTGTGAAACTAATAATACACTATGTGTTAATTACATTGAATTTAAATAAAACATTTAAAAAACGATATTTCAGAAAAAAATTCTGACTCACCCTTGGTTTTGGGGTGTAGCACAACTGGATTTGACCACAAAAGTCTCCAGTTGGAACTCTTCAAGGTCATTGTGTTCAGTTGTCTGATGAGAAGGAAACCTGGGTAGCCTAGATGGTAGGAAAAGGGAGATAGTCTCAGTTGCTTTTCACTGGGGGACATAATCATTTTATTCCTTTTATTCCTAGTCTCTGTCAGATTCTGCCCAGATGAGACCTGGCCTAATGTTTTATTCTCTCTACTTGAGTGTTGGCCAGCCACTCCCTTCCCTTACAATTAGAGCGTGTTCTGGAATTATTTTGCCTTCTGCTCTGATTATAAACTACAAACTTGTAAATTTTGTCAACTAAATCCAAGTCAGCCTACACAAAAAAAAATCTTGTTCAGAGGTCGTTAAGATGAATGACTAACATATGAATCTTTTTTTTGGATAAGGACAATATACAGTTTATTTTATAAAAATACATGAACTCAGTTTTTGAGTGTTTTTACATTTGGTCCTTACAAGCTGTAGAGAGATCCAGATTTTTGCATCTTTTTTTACCCAGCGGACTGAGCGCCTTCATTGTTAGGGAAGGCTATGGTTATGGCTCACCAAATCAGTGGGCTTCTTGGAGTGATTGACGTTTTTGTTTATATCCGAACTCTCAAGGGCTGAGTAATGAGTCACGGTACCAAAAGTCAGTCCAGTTCATTTATCAGGACGGCTTTTTACAAGGCGGCTCTTCCATTTGTCTTCCTGGGGATGTCAGACCATTTGGTGATAGATCCTGTAGCTTGGCTGTTGACCTCCGTGGATATGAGTGAAATCAGTGACCTCTTGGCCTTGTTGCTGTACTTAGTTGATCATCTTGACAGCCTCTTTCTGCAGAACCTTTGAGTGGATAGCGTTCTCTAGATCAGTTGACTGGGGCATACATGCAGCAAATGTGTTCCATAGCTGTTACTTTCTGTAAGCCACACATTAAACCATATTTTCCAGTTGAATTACATGCAGACCTTCTGAACTTTAACTGGTAAGACCCATCTTCATCCCAGATTAAGTAGCAGCAGCTTTCCTAATGTGTCTGGCTGAATCAAGTCTGTGTTGATTTTAAATGATCTACAACCAGAACGTATCAGCGTGTAGGAGTAGCTCTGGTTTGAAGAGGCATCTTTCTAAAAAATGCCTTTTGTAGAAATAAATAATAAGGCTGCCTCTCTCCATTCATCTAACTCTAAAACTTGGGTTTTCAATGATTTTAATTCCTTCAAATAAGGCACATATACCTGTGTCCAGAAATGGCTTTGAAATGACGCAGAGCTAAACTTTGCTTTCTCTTAATAGTGTCTAAGATGCCTTAATTGTCCATTTAAATGAAGTAACCTTAAAAAAATTTAAATATGAACAAAGATTCTTAGTCATAAGATCCACGTGTATGAAATATCATAAATGACTTCAATTAACCATTCATCTTTTGTTCCCAACACTTTACTATAAATCCGCATGGAAAAAGTATTAACTCTGCATCCCATCTTGGAAATATGAAGCATTAGTCCATTTTGTTTAGTTTTGTTACCAGCAGGTGGCATGAGTTATTGCTATGCTAGTGACGGTATAAAAACGAATGCGTCTCGTCACTTTAAATTTTGTATATTTAAAATTGATTCCCAAAGTTTTCACCCCAGTTAAAAGTCTAATATCTTTATTATATAAAGAGCTCTTGCAAATAAATAAGTAAAACCTTGTCATTTCAGTAGAGGCATGGGTACAGACATGAACATTCGATTTACACGCACATGTGCATGCACGTGCACACACACTGGAGGAAGGAAGGGGGTTTGGGAGAGATAGAGATAAAAATGACGAATTAGCCAAAACATAAATAATATTCTAACCATAAATTAAGAAATACAAATGAACAGAACAAGATACAAATTTTTTACCTAGAAGTTTCAAGGCTTTGAAAGATGATACCAGTCATTATTGGCAGGGGAAAGAAGATAGGTACCTTCATATTCTGCTATTTGGATTTAAGCAGCCTTTCTGGAATGGACTTTTTCCATCTATAGAATCTCAATACTGCTCACACATGGACACAGTAATTCCCTGTTGGGAATTTATTCTATACAAAGAAGCGGAGATACTCACAAAAAAACTGTATAAAAAGATGCTTACTGCCACATTATTTGTATCTATGAAAAAGTGGGAAAAAATCTAACATTTTCAGTAATAATGAATGGTGTAATGAGTAGAAATTCATCAGTAGGATGTAATATTTGGCCACATTATAAAGGATATATTTAAAGAATCTTTACTGATGTGTAATATTGAGTGGAAAAGGCAGGATATGTGAAATAACGTAATCCCACTTGGGTTCCAAGGGAATTTTTGCATTCTGATCAACTAGATGCACCCACATTTTAATATGGGTTACCCCTGAGGAGTAGGTCAACAAGTTGTTTTAATCTTCTTCCTTTTTCTTATTTATTTATTTTTTTTACACTTTGCACAGGCGGTAGATGTCGTTTTACAATCAGAAACGCGTACACATTTTCAGAAATATGAGCCTCGCTAGCATGGGAGACATGAATCACGATTGCTTTTGTATTTCTCATGAAAACGAGATTCAATAGTAAGTTACATGTCTGGGGAAAATAGAGCTCGTTCGAGTCAGAGGTTGGAAAGCTCTTCTGAATCCTAACCTCAGGAACCTCAGACCAGCCTGTAGTGGAGTAATGACACGGCACAAAAAGCCGCAGATGTCAGTTTGAGTTAAGGAGGTTCGGGTGGATACACGGAACAGCCGGTTGCGGCCAAGCTCCACTCCTCCCTCATCTCCCGCCCTCGTAACCTCTGGGGCCATCCCGTGCTTCCTTATTTAATTCACATCAAAGTGCTTCCCACTGGGGTTGGACTCAAAAGCCTGGATTCTCGTTCTGGCTGCTGTAATAATACATTTTGCACGTCACCTTGGGTGAGTCACCGAGATCTCTGGATTCTGAGCTTTCTTCCAGTGTTGGACATTAATTTTTAATGTTTCTCTTTTTTTGCAACGTGGCATTCTGATGCATTCTTGAGCCCCATGAGGTGAGCGGGGGTGGGTCTCCTGTGGTGTCTGACCAAGGCTGAGGAAGAGCGAGGCTGCTTCTGGGTCGCACCCTTGGCTCAGATGCATCTGACATCATGCTGGTCCTGGCATGTATGAATAATAAGTCACCCTGACCTAAGTCATCGAAAAAGGCTGCAGTCGAGGGTAAGGAAGGCAGTTTAGTTCTCGCGTGGAGGTCACGAAATGGAAGGAGGGACATGTTACAGAAGAGGAACAGGACCGGCGTATACTTTTACAATATATTTTTTCCTACATAAGAATTCAAGTTCATTATTCTCAAGTTAGCGTTGATCTCGTCAGTGGCCGAGGCGGTTTAGGGTTGAGACTAAAGGGGCAGCAGGTAGGCCTGCACCTGGCATAGGGCACAGAGGAGGGCCCGTCCGGGGGGTCGCCGTCGGGCCTAACAGCAGGCTTTTGTTCAGAAACGTTGTGTAGGAATGTTTTGTAAACTTTTACCTTAACCGCGTTACCAAAAGGGATCTGGTGACCGGTGCCTACGTCCAGAATCGGGGCAAAGGTCGCACAGAACCTGCCCTTACTCACCCACACTGTGTCCGGATGTTATTCTGTTCTTTCTCCTTCGTTCTATTCTTTTGAAAAATACCGGTTGCGAATTACTAACGTGATTTCCTGCCACACGGAAGTGGCGCGGCCCGTGGGGACGGTGAGCGGGGAGAGCTTCCGAGGAGGTGCCAGGTGTCCTCGCGGGGGAGCCGGCAGGAGAAGCATCCTTTGTGCGTTAAGCTCCTTGCGACAGAAACGGGAACCGCGCGCGCGTGCACACGTGCACACACGCGCACACTCGCTGCGGGAGGAAGGGTGGGGTCTGCACCTGTCCACGCACCTTCCCTGGGGGCACCTGGGTCAGCGACGGTCGTGCTACGGAAGCAGTCGCGTGCGTTCCGACCTGGATCCCTGTGTTGCCTAGGGCCGGGCCCCGGGGGGTCTGCAGTGTCCCTTGTGGCTTTTGCCCTTTGTGTCTCGCTCCAGGTTCGAGCGCGGGGCTCCTTGTGCTAGAGAGAGGCTCGGGCAGCAGCTGGGGGTGGGGGGGGCTGCCGGCCTTCTGGGCCCTTCTGGCGGCGCCCTCAGCCTCTGCTCTGCTCGGCCTCGCGCTCTTCTAGTGTCTGTGTGTCCGTCTGTCTTGAGCATCGCCCAGACCTTTGCTCGTGCAACACACCGGGTCTGTGCTCTGTCTTCCGTCCTGGGTCCCCCCTTCCTGTTGTCCCCCCGCTTCTGCCCTTGGGCTGCAGGGGCCCTGGTCACCACGAAGTGGTGTCTGACCGGCTCGGGAGCCTCGAGCTGTCCCGTCGCCAGCATGCTTTCCGCAGCCTCGGCTGCCCCGGGGGGAACCGACGGCAGAGCCGACTTCAGCCTCGCTGGGGCAAGTGGGGCAGAGCGGCGGGTCCCCGAGAGCACCGCCCGGCCTGGGGCCTGTGGAGGCCACCCCGTCCCGGCGACCCGGCCCCAGCGCCCCAGCCCCATCCCCACCTGCGGAGGCCCACCCGGTCCCAGCATCGCGCTCCCCACGAGCCGGAGCAGGCGGGGGCCGCGCCCGCTCCTTATACCGGGACCAGCGGGGCTGTGCCTTCTGGTTAGTATGGGGTCAGGGTTTCAGGAGAGAGAGAGAGAGAGAGAGCGAGCTTCCTTTGTTTCCGCCCTGATTGTGCCTCGTGGGGTGACAGCGGCCCGTGGTGGCCCGGGGACTGGCCTCGCCCGCACCGTGACCGCCGGGCCCAGGGAGGCCGCACCCCTGGGCGCTGGCGCCCCGACTGCCCCAACCTCCCGCCGCATCCCCGCGCGCTGCCACGGGCTCCTGCACAGGGACACACAGCCTCTCTCCTGAGGTGCTGAGGCAGACACTGGGCCACCCGGGGAGCTTCCCTGGTGACAGCCTGCCGCCCCCAGCCCCCCAGCACCGGCAGCAGGGGCCCCGCCGGGTCTGGGCTGCCTGCGCCCACCGTGCGCCTCCCCGTGTCCCGCCTTATGTGGGGGGCTGGGGGCTGGGGCTGGGGATTGGGGGCCGGGGACTGGAGGCTGGGGACTAGGGACTGGGGTTGGGGCCAGATCTGAGCTGCTGTAAAGCCAGGCACGGTTTAGGGAGTGAGGAGGTTCCTGGGTGGGTGGGGGCGCGGCTCGGGGTGCAGCGGGATCCACAGGAGGCCTGCCCACCTGTGCGCGGGGGGGCCCCCCTTTCCGCACCCTGGGCTCTCATTAGGCAAGAGGGGGGCTGGGCTCCCTGCACCGCCACTGTGTGGTGAGGCCGGAAGCTGCCCAGAGGTGTCAAAGCCCCGGGGCTCTGGAGCCGCTGAGAAATTGTGACCTGCAGACGCACGGACACTATCGGGGCCCCAAAAAGATCCCTCTAAAAGTAATTACATAAAGTTGTGTGCTTCTCAATTCCAAAGATGATCTGAGGAGACCTAGGGCTTTTCAAGTTAAAGAGGCTTAAAATTAAAATTCTCAGGGAAAGAAATGCTCCTCCCGTGGAGGAAGGGAAATTCCCCAGTGGAGGTTCCAAGGACAACAAAGGGCGGGTAAACTGACTTCAGGGCGCGTGGTGCTCTTGCAAAAAGAATCAGGGGCTAAACCAGAACTGGGATGAGCCATTTTTTTATAGGGGCAATCGCCTATATTCACACATGTTTTTTAGCTTCTGGCTTTTATCTTCCGTGTCTTACTTAATAGACAGGGGAGGTGGCAGCGAATTGAGGCATAGAGCTTTCCAGTGGTTTGAAGACAAGATGGAATCATTCAAAGCCTCACTTCACAGTCCGTCTTTCACATGTAAGATTTTCTGGTTCTTGTGTGAAATCCACGGAAGAAAGTGTGATTGCCTTGGTGTCACCAGGTGGGAGGTCTCGTAAAGGACTTTTCTGTTGTGTTCTTAAGGTGTGTGTGAGCAGTTGCTAGAGGAGGATACAGGTATTGGCCAAGCATGGAAAAATCTTTACACATGCCATAGATGAGCTGGAGAGTTGGACCAGGATTCCCAGAAAAGAAAACACGAAATACTAGTCTCAAGAATTCAGTAATGAAAGACTACGCCGCCGTGTTGAGCTACTACACATAAAAGAGCAGGATTAGTGCAATTCAAGGAGCAAACGAGGAGTCCTTCTTAGGGCTGTGGGCTGAGGCGGTGCAGTGAGGCCTTGTCTGAACACCCGAAGCACAACGCAATGGAAAACCAATGGAAGGTGATGGTCACGAATGTCCACAGTTGAGTGATGTCGTTGTGCCTTCAGTGTCCTGTTGGAGCAGATCTGTGGGTTTGCCCTCGCGTGAAATGGTCCTAGCTGGGGTTTTGGAATACATGCGTCCTTTAGAAGACATGCTGTCCGCCTTGGTGTCCTCCCTTGGTATCATACTGTGGGGTGTCTCTTTCCGAATCACCTTCAGTTGTTCCTTCTGGATTGCTTTCCTAGGGCTGCCATAGCAAGGAATCCCAGGCCGGGTGGTTTTGACAACCAAAGCTCATTCTTTCGCACTTCTGGAGGCCAGAAGTCCGAGATCAAGATGTCAGGGAGGCTGGTTGCTTCTGGAGGTTGTGAGGGAGGACGATTCCGCACCTCTCTCCGGGCTCCTGGGGGTTGCCGGCCATCCTTGGCATCCTCGGCTTGTAGACCCGTCACTCCCGTATCTGCCTGTGTCGCAACGTGGTGTGTTCTTGTATCTCAGTCTTGATTTTCTCTTCTTATAATGACATCAGTCATTGGATTAGGGCCCACCCTAATCTGATATGACCTCACCATCACTATTTATGTCTGCAAAGACCCTGTTTCCAAATAAGGTCACATTCTGAGGTTCCAGGTGGACGTGACCGTGTTCCACCCAGGACCTTCCATCAATTTTATTCCTTCAAATCTTTTACTATGTGTAGACTATTAAACCCATCTTAGAGAGAGAGAGAGAGAGAGATACAGATTTATTCTGTGTGATAAACCTTGAGGGATCTCCCTGGAATAAGGTCTGTGAACTTTATAGTGTTTTAACTTCGTGGGATCTATTTTAGAACATTCCCCTCCAGCCCCCGCTTGTTTTTCTTGGATTCTAGGCTGAATGTCTCGCAGTGGAGACTGCTGGATGAAGAGCTTTTGAGCACACGAACTGTTATGCTTGGATCTTCTTGAGTGCCTTCAGGGTGCTGGGGACAAAGTGAGCCAAGTAATGCCTCTGAGGTGCAGTCTAAGCCATAACTAGAAATGTGGGCGAGGAGGCGGCAAGGGGGGAAAATCCCAGAATAAATTCCTTTTTACGACTAAAACACAAATCCCTCTCTTCTCTTGGCCATGTGAGTTGCTGGAGACTGTTGCCACTTGTGCGTGATTTTAGAGAAGGGCCCCATCCCTGCCTGTCTCTAGAGCTGCCCGTGAATTACCCTCTGTATCGGCACAGATCACATTCTGCACAGCTGTGGGGGGCACACACTCCCTCCTCCACTCAATTTATTAATATTTTTGAGAACCATCCTTGTGCAGATTTACCCGGTGGGCGGGAAGGGCTTTGGCCTCTAGATAGAAAGCCCCAATGGAAGACGTTCATCGACACAGTATGAAATTGTAGAAAGATCCTCCTGGGAATTTGAGATCTCTTGCATCAACCTTTTTTTTACGTCTTTGCTGAAAGAAAATACTAAACCTCAGAGGAACACAAAGAAAGGGAATGATATTAAACACAGAGTGATTTTAATCTTTGGCAGCAGCCTACATACTCAAAAAAAAAAAAAATCCCGTTTTCATTGTCGTGCACCTGTCATTACTCTGAATGAGTTCTCTCTTGATGGATGGTGGTCTTAAAAGCTTGCTGGTTTTCATTAGCAAAGCGAAATGGGGTGCCAGTGCGAATGCTCTGTCATTCTGATGGAGTGTAATGCGCGAATCGGTGTGATTATCCGATGTTTGCTTAATCAGCAAGAGTTTGAAGGGGAATGTTGCACAACTCCGAAGTGGCCTGATTTCACCTGATTTTCCATTCAGATGCCAAGCATCCTCTCCAAGAAGCAGTGAAGTGCTGGTGGGTTTCCTTAAGGCACAAGGCAGTGGCAGGGAGGAAACTGAGTCTCTAAACCGCTGCCTAATCACGATAACGCCCGGGGTGCGTTTAGGGCCCTTGCCCTAGGTCGCAGGCGCAGTCCTCACCATTGTTTTAGAAATGCCACGTCTTTATTAGGTGTGAGGCATGGTGTGTTGTTCCGTGGGTCCAGGGATGATGAACAACCAGCCAGATCCGTAGGTTCCTTTTAGGAGGAAAGTACCACCCGGGGACGTGGGCAGTTTCCTGGGAATCCTACCTGAAGGGCTGGAACTGGATACAGAGAGAGGCCAAGTCAGGGACTCACTGGGAGTGACATGAGAAAAGCTACGCAGGTTAAATGCACACGCTTCTTCTGGATGGAGAGCGTCTCTTTTAGAAGGAAGGAGTTTGTTCAGTCGAGCTCTTTCAGAAACCCTTGCAAAGAGGGACACTGATTTTTTTTTTTATTATTATTAACTTATTGAAATCCATTTATTTCAGCCCAGTGTGACACCAGAACCAAAAACCCGAGGAGTGCCCCGGGGCTGGATCTCGCCGCTACCCAGCTCATCTAATTTGGACTAGATTGCTTTTTTCATTAAATCTAAAAATAATTTCAGGCAGGCCACCTTTCTAGGGATTTCTATGGTGAATCATATTCTAGGCAAGAATCCTTGCGTTTCTTAGAGAGCTGGTGGCTCTTGAGTCTGGGTTTGTTCCCTTTTCTTCCATGACGCCTGCTGGCCTTGATCTTCGTTCTGGATGACAGCGAATGTGAATAGTAAATGGCAGTTGCCGAACGCTCACCGTGTGCCAGGCACCGGTTGAGGTGCGTTCTGCGTAGACTCCCGAGAGGAAGGGCACTGTTACTATTCCCCATTAGCCCTGACGAGATGGGCACAGAATGGTTCAGTAGCCTGCCTGAGGCCTCACAGCCAGCGGATGATGGAGATGGGGCTAAGACTAGCAATCTGGCTCCAGAGCCCACTACTCAATTTTGAATCCCCTTGAAGACCAATAGGTAAAGCCTTCAATAGGTAAAGAACTCCCGTATCCCCGGGCAGAGAATCTGAGGACCTGGTAGGTCTGGGGCAACTGGATTCCAAGCATAAGAAGCACATGCTCTTGACATACGGCATCAGCCTCTATCTAGGGTCCCTAAACCCTTTTATTTTTTATTTATGTATTATTTAAAAAGATTTTTGTTTATTCATGAGAGACACAGAAAGCGAGGCAGAGACACAGGCAGAGGGAGATGCAGGCTCCATGCAGGGAGCCTGACGTGGGACTCGATCCCAGGCCTCCAGGATCATGCCCTGGGCTGCAGGTGGTGCTAAACCGCTGAGCCACCCGGGCTGCCCTTATTTTTTTTTTTTTTTTTTTTAAAGCAGAGCCTAATTGGCAGTGGGATATGCTACAGGATATTCTCTTATACACCGCTGTCGGAAGGATCTATTTTATCAAAATCCTCTTTTTAAAAAAAAAAAGAAATGAAAAAAGAGCAAAGCTTACCATCAACACCGCTATATCAGAAAGGCCTGTCTTTGTCACCGAGCCAACATCTTGAAGAATACCTGTGCTTATCACTTGCCCCCATCACTATGGATATTCCAGATTCTAGAAATTACTGGAAGATACTTTTGTAGTCGTTAAAAAAAGAAGAGGGTGGAGATAATGCGGGAGCCCTGACAGCCCTGACATAGCTGCACAGCCCCAGGAAGCCCAGAGGGAGGCCCACAGAGGACCCCCTGCCCAATGACTAATTGGCTGGTGTTCACAGGGCCTCCCCAGCACTGCCCATGCCCTCCTCCGGGTACAGCCGGAGGATTAGTGGGGTGATGGGGGTGGCCAGCTGGGAGCGGGGAGGCCTTGGAAGAGATGTCAAGGGAGGAAATTGGTGGCTATTAGATGGACTGGGGTTGGAGGCTGTTGCCTGGGAAACCCTACCGATGACAAAGTGAGCCCAAGGAGGATCCAGTTTGGGGTCTTCGCTGACAGATTTATAGACTGAAAAACAAGGCCTTCTTACCCAAACCCAAATAAAAAGTCAGTGTGAGAAGTAGAAGGGCCTGTGCAGAGAAGCGTTCAGGACTGTGGTTTCCCAAAACTTCTTTTGGGTAAATCAGCCAATTTGGAAAGTGGTCATTCTCTGTAAACACAAGAGCAACTTTCACATATAAAAATGTGTGTATTTATTTTAACGGATATTCTCATGTCCAACCCAACATGGTTTCTGCCCTTTGTAGTCTTCTGGAAGCTGCGCGGTTGAGAATTGAGCCCACCCGCCCCCCCCCCTCCCGCCCCGAGGTCTTAGGCAACACTGTTCCTTCACACTACCTTGGGAGACCTTTCCTTTTTCTACCCCAACGATTTATCTCCCCTTGGAAAAATGTACTAGACCTGGGAGGGGCGGTAAGCAGAATCTAACCTCCCCGTCTTCAGAACTGGCCTGTTTCTCCACGGATCCTCAGCATACACCTGGTGAGTCCCTATGTTCGACAGGACATGGTGGCGATTTGCTGCCTGGGCTAAAAAGATGGTTAGGTCCTTGGTGAGCTTCCTAGGGTCCCGCTTCCTGGGATTGCAGAGCTTGAGTTTGCAGACAGGTTGTTGGAGCTCCCCTGGACGCCCCCGGGTGGAGCCCGCTCAGTGGGGAGGCCTCTGTCCTCCTGTGTCCCTCCTCTGTCCGGGCTGCATTCAGAGCCATGGAGCTGAGCAGGGTGGCGGACAACGGGTGGCGGTGGGGCAGGAGGTGGGAGCACAAGGGAAGTGTCCTCTCTCTCTTTTTTAAAGATTTTACTTAGAGCGCGAGCTCACAAGCAGGGAGGAGGGCAGAGGGAGAGGGAGAAGCAGGCTCCGCGCTGAGCAGGGAGCCCGACGGGGGGCTCGACCCCGGGACCCCGAGATCATGACCTGAGCCCAAGGGAGACGCTTCACCCACTGAGCCCCCCGGGCTCCCAGACGGTCTTCTCTTGAACCTCTAGATACACCCCGTAGCCAGAGGAAGTGAGACAAATGAAATTCAAAATAGGAATTTAAATTTATTCCTCAAAGCCAGCGTCCCTGGGATTGTTGGCTTTTCCTTCCTGACTATTCGTGTAGCCACTTGCATGCACCACGGGTGGGCGGTGGGGGGGACCATCTCTGCGGGATTAGGCTTGTTTCAGGATCTGGCTGCGCGTGGTGTGTGTGGGGATCCCACAGGATCCCACTTTCCTAATAGGACCGGGGCCTGGCTGTTTCCACATCTTTTACGTGCTTAAGTTTTCATCTGTTCCTTAAAATTGGGTGGATGCTCATTCTCACTTGGTTTTTACAAACACGAATGTATCGGCTTCATGTGCAACACAAGCAGACTGGCCCATTTAAACCAACGCCGCAGCTTGCCAGGGC
Organism: Canis aureus; assembly: GCF_053574225.1. Classification (NCBI taxonomy): domain Eukaryota; kingdom Metazoa; phylum Chordata; class Mammalia; order Carnivora; family Canidae; genus Canis; species Canis aureus. The sequence goes on from NC_135615.1 coordinate 55,986,387, forward strand.
CCGTGTCTGCTTTTCCTAGAGGATGTTACTATACACCAACTACCGACCCCACTTCGGGTTTTCCGCGCCCACGGCCCGCGGGGCACGGGGTTGGCGTCTCCTTTGCTCATGGGCTGAGATTTCTCTCTGGTGGTAACTGGCAACTGGCCTCGTGTCCGAAGCATCGTGCACGGGCCCCGGTGTCCAGGTGGACGCAAACGCCGTGGCTCAGGCTGTGGGAAGAGGCGTGGGCAGCACGCTGGCCATGGGGTCGCGGCCGGGGCTCGGGGCGCCCCGGGCACTTCTGCTCTCACGGGCAGACCCACCGTCCCTCCCCAAAGGTGGGGAGCCCTGTCTCCTGGTGGGACGATCGGCAGAAGGAACCCGGAGAGTCGGCGGGACCATCAGGACAGACGCGGGCACTCGGGGCTCCGCCACAGGGCATCGTGGGCCCGGGGACTCACCGGGACTGGGCTCCAGCCCACAGGCTGGGCTCGACTGCCCCCCTCGCCGCCCCCCACGCTGCTGACCTCCACATCCCTTCTGAGTGAGGAGGGGATGGAAGGGGGGACCACGGCAACGGCAGGGTGCTGCTGCTTCCCACAGCGTTTCCTGGGACGAGGCGTCCGTGAGCAGCCCCGGGTGGAACAGCACCTGACCAGCCCCTGATCCTCGCTGTATCTGTCCGTGGGGTCTGCTGGCGCTAAAACACATGGCCACTTCGGTTTTTGTGGAGCAAGGCAGAAACGTGGTTTGGGACCGAGCAAGGGAAGGAGTGCCGCCACTGCTTTGGTTTTGTGTTTCCATGTTCCCTTTGAGCTTGGGATGAGAATCCGGAAGCAGGAGGAAAGATCGTGTCGATGAGGGAACGAGAGAATGGGCCGTGTGGGCAACTGTCCTGCGTGTGGAGGACGTACAGACACAAGCCCTGAAAGCAAAAAGCTTTACTACTACTTCTACTATTTTGCTTCTATTTCCCTGGGGAGGTTCTGTTCTTTTTTTTTTAAAGATTTTATTTATTTATTTATTTTATTTATTTATTCATGAGGGACACAGAGAGAGGCAGAGAGCCAGGCGGAGGGGGAAGCAGGCTCCACGCAGGGGCCCGGGGTTCTTTTCTTTATTCCTGGTCTGCTCTTCCGAGCTCACTCGCTGTGTCTGTCACAGGGCAGCACGGTGCCTTCCTGTCTGTCGCCACCTCGCTCTCCTGCCGGAAGTGTCGTTCTTCCCCCTGCGTGGAGAGGGTGGCGTTGGTGAGAACCCGGGGTGACCCCTGGGAGTCCCGCATGGTCAGGGGCATCACTGACCTGCTGGCCCGGGCATGCTGGGTTAGGCAAAGGCCTTTGTCATCGTTGATTTAAGCACAAATTTCCAATTTATTATTGAGTTTGTTGCTTTTATTAACTTATTTGAAACGCAAAGAGCAGCGAAACCTAGGTCAGCAGCTGCAGCTGGGAGTAGCAGCCGTGGGATCCAGAGGCTGGCCACGGCCCCCGTTCCCCGCCCCCCCCCCCCAGGGTGGCCTGAGAGGACGTCTCCCGTTACCGGGGGGGGGGGGGGGTAGGGGAGTCTGGGGGCAAGTGAGCAGCAGAATCGAGAAGGAGTTCTTGATTTCGGCCCCTGGAAGTAGAAAGAATGACTAGATGGCCCATACCTGCCCGAGAAGATTCAGGGCCTTCGGCTGATGGGTCACCGCCGGGGAAGCCGAGTCCAAGGCTTCCAGCCATTGCTCTTGGACCCTGGGGGATGACAGGAGTGGAGGAGACAACACGGGCAACATGCTCTCGACACTGCCTTGCACGTGGAAAGTGGAAAGCTCTTCCTAGATGCTAGTTATTATCATTCTCTGTCCCCTGGTGCCTGTTGGGCTCCTTACAATGAGATGGATCATACGGGTGCAGTCCTGACTGGCCCTGAAACCTAAAGCAATTGGAGAGAAGGAGAGAGGTGTCTGCAAAATGTGGCTGGGTTCCCTTGAACACAGCAGGGGACGTTTTCGACGGTGTTTGGGCCTTGTGATTTTAGGAGGACCAAGTCGAAGAGCATCACCAGCGTGTTCTTTGGTAGAGCAAGGGCAGCTTGGGTCATTTCCTAGCGAGATGCAAGACCTGTGGTTGGTGGAAGTGAAAGAGGAGGATGAGATGTGAGGCAAGGTGGAAGCAGTCCAAGGCACTGAGGCTGTGGGGCGGAGGGTGCCCAGCGGAGGTGATCGGGGCATCTCTGGGACACACAGGAGGACTCTGAGCCCAGGGGCGGAGTCTAGGACGTGGGCCATACATCCAGTTGGGTTAGTGCAGTGACTAGGGCCGCGACCGTGCCCGGCTGCCATCCCCAAGACCTCATCTCACCCTCACGAGAGCTCTATGGAGTGTGTGTGCAGAGAGTCTCGCTTACTGATGAGGAGCCTGAGGGTGAGAGAGATTAAATCATCTCCCCGGGGTTGTGGCCGGCAAACCGCAATGTCTGGACCTGAACTCGTCTCCCTGGCTTCTTTCATTGTTGCCTCTGGGAGAGAAGGTGCTGTGTGTGGTCTAGACCGAAACAAAGCAAAACGGAACGAGCCTATCACCTGTGAGACCATGACCGGAGGTGCTTCCTTGAAGGCGGCTATGTAGGGGTCAGCCATGGTATTCCTATGTGAGAGTACATTAAATATCTTAAATGTAGGCCTGATCTATGAAAACGACAAACCTCTGACATGATACACTTAATACACGAGGACAACAGATCACACCCCATTATGCCTACATTTAGAGTCATTTCATAGGAATCCTTAGAAGCAGCAACAACTCTCTGTGTCTTTGGAGGGAACAGAAATGTTCCAGGGTCTGGAAAGCTCCTGGGAAGTGGAAAGTGGAAAGCACTCGATGCTAGTTATTATCACTCTGGAAAGGCAAATAGGATACGTTACCACAAGGAAAAGTATCACTATGGGCTGCTTCCCAAGGGCTGGCTATCTTCCAGCCTGGCTTTGTGTATGAAATTCTGTGTTTCGGGTGCTATTTTGCATTGTAGAGAAACATCCTTACGCCCTGGAGGAAGAGGGGCCCTCTAGACTCTCTTACTGTTCATTAAAGGCTGGTGTTGATGGATTTTAGAGGGAGCCGCCTAGGCATGGAATGACAAAAGCCAAGAAAGGAATGTCTGTAAAGATTGCAGATGGGTCTTGGGGGCCTTACAGGAACTTTAGTTTTTTTTTTTTTTTTTTAAGATTTTATTTATTTATTTGACAGAGAGCGAGAGAGTGAGCACAAGCAGGGGGAGTGGGAGGGAGAGGGAGAAGCCGGCTCCTCGAGGAGCAGGGAGCTTGATGCAGGCTCCATCCCAGGGTCCTGGGGTCATGACCCGAGCCAGAGGCAGACGCTTCACCTACCGAGCCGCCCAGGCACCCCAAGAACTCAAGTTTCATACCAAATTCCTATCTGAGTCTGAGCCCAATATTAAGAGGAAACGTCTTCTGTGGGCAGTGTGGGATCCAGACCTTTCTTGTGGTTGGTTGACCCTGAGGGGGGGTGGTGGTGCCTGCAGCTCTGTTCACGTAAAGTCCGACTTTGAACAGGGTGGAACAGCACCTGACCAGCCCCTGATCCTCGCTGTATCTGTCCGTGGGGTCTGCTGGCGCTAAAACACATGGCCACTTCGGTTTTTGTGGAGCAAGGCAGAAACATGGTTTGGGACCGAGCAAGGGAAGGAGTGCCGCCACTGCTTTGGTTTTGTGTTTCCATGTTCCCTTTGAGCTTGGGATGAGAATCCGGAAGCAGGAGGAAAGATCGTGTCGATGAGGGAACGAGAGAATGGGCCGTGTGGGCAACTGTCCTGCGTGTGGAGGACGTACAAACACAAGCCCTGAAAGCAAAAAGCAAAACAACCCGCTTCTGAGAGCCACTCCCCAGCTGTTCTGGAGAAGATGCTGAAGAGCAAAGAGCATCCTTAATCAAGAGCAATAGTGTTAGATCTTTTACTACAAGTTATACTTTTCTTTCAGCCTGTATTTATTTTGCCCGGCTAGAAATAGCTGCAGTTATTTCAGCAACCATGACTGTTGTCTAGGAATTGAGTATAGGTTGGAAATAGTCTGGCTGACGGCACTGTTTAGAAATGAGCCTCTTTCTGTGGGAAGGGTTGATAAATGTGCCTGTGGTTAATCGTTTCGTGGTGCCACCTTTTATCATTTCAGTGGCCTGGGCTGCAACCATTTTATGCTAGAATGTATATTATTGTAGGTCAGTCAGAGAGTGACAGGGCTGGTCTGTATTCCTTGAGATGGGTGTAGAGGCGACCTCGGACTGGTAAGACCTCTCTCCATCCGCAGCAAGTAGAAAAAAGGCAAATGGAAGGGATTGCACACTTTCCATCTCAGGGACCAGAATCCTCCGTGTGACTTGCTAGAGGCCATTGGACAGTCTTTGTCCTTGGAGATCTTCAAGAAAAAGCTACACAGACCGCAGAATTTAAGTGCTCACTGGTCCTGGGCCTTGGGGTATTACTGAGATAGGTGAGGTCTAGCCTTAGGCCTAGAGAAAGGGAGGTTTCATGTGCCAGGAAGGCTGCAGGACACGTACCCATGGTTGTTTAACTGCAGAGCACACTGTTTACATCACGTGAAGAGCCATGGTGCTCCCAGACCTCGGCCACACGCTGGCCCTAGTAGGAACATACCACTTCTCCTTTAGATTTTGGTAGCTCCACCCACAAGAATCCCAGGTCTGAGTCGGATGACAAGAAGAGGATAAGCTTGAGTTGGCCAGGGTGTTTGACTTGGTGGTCCTTGGGGGCCGAGAAGATGAACTTGGATTCCAGGTGCACCTGGGTTTGAATGTCCACTTTGCCACTCACCAGCCATGGCTTTGGCCCAGTGACTTAAATTCTCTGTACTTCGTGTCTCAACGTAACCAGTGAATTTCATCATGTAGCTCTTGTTGACGATCAGAATTAATGTTACAATATGCAAGGAGCATATCTGAGCAGTCAGTAGATGGTGGCTGTCTGGTTTGCACGGATCTTAGTCCTAGCTCCGGCGTTGCAGCGGAGGGATGAGTGAACTGGGAGTGCTTCTGTCCAAGACTCTTTTCAACCCAAAGGGCCTCCTGCCCCTGTAGCCAGGAAGAAATCTGGCAGATGGATGGACCGGGACAGTTGCCGTTGGCACAGTTGGTAATGTTCTTGACCTCCTCTTGCCCTTCTTTCCTACCCCTGGGGCTTCTGCACTGTCTGCTCACACTCGGCTCTCTTGACGGCGCGGGAGAAACGGGTGTTGAAGGAGCCAGAACTGACAGCCCCTTGGGAGTCCTGATGGGCTCTTAAGTCTGAGGCAGCGCCGTAGGCAGCCTCACTCCACGCTAGGTGCCCAGGCACTCGGCTGATGTGGCGGTGCTTGAGGGCTGACGTTCTGTGATCAAGGATGTGGCGCGTCACTTGGGCAAACCCGGGGTGATTGACAGGTGTCTGAGCTGGGGAGAAAGGGAAGAGCCGAACACAGAGGCAGAAGTGGTTTTTTTTTTTTTTTTTTTTTTTTTTACCCCCCATTCAAGTCCTTGGTGCTGGGACAGCTTCAAGGCCCCTTCATTTCCTCTGACGTCTTCTCAAAGTTACCACCTTGAGCGATCTCTGATGTGACATGATGGGAAGGGCATCTTCTTCTTCTCCCTTTTTATCTCACTTCTCGGAGGAGAGATGAAAAGAAAATGGTTCTAAGGAAAAGGAAAGCATTTTTTTCTTTTTTAAACAAGGGTGTTAATCTAGAACAGAAGGAAGGAGCTCTGTATAAACAGCTCACTACCTTACTGCTGGTAGTTACGTGCGTTACTGCATGCTTATGCCGGTGCAGCAGTTCTGAAGAAATACAAGGATGGTCACGAAATGTTTGTTTCTGACCTCGGATTCCATTACAGTGGAGCCCAGGGGCTGTGCTGTTTCCATGCATCGTGAGGGACCCAGCATAGTAGGGACTTAGTAAATATGAAATCACTGTCATTAAAAAAAAAAATTGTGTACCCTCCACTTGGAGACCGTTCTCTGCACGTTCTCTGCACGTGCACGGGGGACTACTGGTTACAGCGCAGCAAGGGTTGCTCGGGGTGGTGATGCCACCCGGTGCGAAGACTTCCAGGGTAGTGTGCGAGGGTTTTCATCTCATCCATCCTTTGGAGTTTCCCACGAGGGGCAAACCAGAGGAGCCAAGGAGAGGACTTTCGCCGGACGCTCTGTGTTGGAGATCCCTGCGGCCGCTCTACAGCGTTCTGTAGGTAAGACAGGCTTGCCGCTCCGCTCTTTCTCTAAGAGAGGATGAACCATCAGCAGTATTAGCCTGAGTGGATGGGAGTCCATATTTCTGCCGTCACTGCCCCGAACAGGTAACCTGAGACCTTGGGCTTACATTGCTTCTCTTGCAGCCCATCCTTGGCTTCCGGAATCTGAGCAACATCTGGATTAAGAATCAGAGACCCTTTAGGTCACTTGAGATGACACCACTTAATGGATGATAAAAACACAGTTTCCGTTTGCTGCGTGGGTATAGGTGTAGGAGGGAAGCGCCTAGATCACACAGCTCTGGGGTCAGGAGGCCCTGTGGTAGCCTCCTTGGCTTCTGCAGTCGTCCTTTTGGAAAGAAAAGGCTTGGACGTCAGGATACGCATACTTGACTCCCGGCTTGGCTGTGATCTTGCTCTCTGACTCTGGACGAGTCCCTTAGCCTTTCTGAGACTTCATGTCTGTGTCTGAAAAACAAGGATTTGGAATAGATTTGTGCAGACGGACATTTCTATAAACCTGGGTTACTGGCTCCACGCCCCCAGTTGGACCGTGCGGCCTCATCCCCAAGGGCTTGGAGCTTCCCTGCTGTCTGCTTGCCGTCCTGCCTCATCTCTCTCTCCCCTCTTCGGGCCCATCCAGGGGCCGTCTTATATGCAAGCCCTTCGAAACCCTCCCAAAGCTGCCTGGTGATCGGAATCCCCACCTGGCCAACCTCCAGGTGTCAGCCCTGACTCTACGGATCCTGATTTACTCGGTCTCCATCGGGCCTCGTCCTGTGTCATTTTCATGAGCACCACGCGTGTTTGTGATGTCAGCAGCGTCATGAGCCACCGTCCTAGGCCTGCTGGTTCTCGGCGAGCCGTTAGCTTGCCGCTTCATAGCCCTCTCCACGGCGGCTGCCGGACGCCCTCTAAGATAACCAGCCCCTCAGCCAGTCTGTGGGAATGTGCCTCGTTGGCTCTAAGATCCTTTAAATGGCCAGTCGATTGGGTTTAGGGCCCGTATATGTAAGCAAAATAGTCATTTATTTAATGACTAAGTTCAGTCAGTGACCTATTTTAACAGCCAGTTCCTGGGTATTCACAAATAGGTGGGCTCATAGCTTGTGCCGGATACATTTTGTGCAGTGATTTAAAAATCTCTAACTCTGACTTTCAGCCTAAATCAGCCTCTCTGTTCTTCCATCTGCCTCATTGGCAAAGCCTCTTTTCAACTATTCTCCATCCGTACTTCAGCCAATATTACCGTATTCTTTTCAGAAATTTTGAACTAGAGTTTCAGGTCGGGAGGCTTTTCCACGCGGCCCTCTCCACTGGTGAGTGAGGCCCTGGCCGCGCCTCCCAGAGTCCGTCGTGCAGTCTGACCCCTGACGTCACAGTGGGCCTCCGCGCTAACCGTGCACCGAAGCCCCGAGCTGTGCTCGTGGGCACAGGACGGGAGCGCTGGTGCCCTGGGATGGGGCACTCTAGGACCTGCCAAACGGTCGTGCCGTGTCTCTAAGACCTGGGGAATAATCGGAGGCAGTCAAGTAAACGAGAGGTGACAGGTACCCCAGGCAGCGGGAACGGCATGTGCGAAGGCTCCAGACCAGGCACCCGAGGCTCCGGCCCCCGGCTGTGGTTGGCGCAGCTGACCTAGAGATGGAACCACCTGTGGGGCATAGCTCGGGTGCTCAGCCCCAGGACGCTTCCCCCATGGCGTGTCCCAGGGTCCTGGCCTCCGTGGCCACGCACAGCCTTCTGCGAGTTGGAAAGCTTGGAAACCAAAGAGGCAACGCAGAAAAGGCCAAAGTGCTGATATTGCCAAAAACAAACGAGAGAGAGAGAGAGAGAGAGAGAGAGAGAGAGAACAGAGGGGAACAGAGGATGCAAATTTATAAGGATTTACAAGTTTTTATAGGAAACACATGAGCAGAAGGGTATGCTTTCCTACCTGTGATGTTTTCCGCAGCATCTGTTCCATAGTCTGAAATTCATTGAGTTTTTTTCAACCATGGCAAAAATTTCACCTATGGGGAGAATAGAAAGTAAGACGAAATCCCAGAGTAGTCATCATAACTTCCAGAAAATGTTAATAAAGGATGAGGTGGTTCTCTCTCTGCGACTTCCCTGGACAAGCCACCTCTCTCTGTAGATCGTAAGACTCAGATGCAAGCTCGAGAGGGCACACGATCGAGCCCACTTAAATTAATATCTATTAATAGGAGATACTCAGAATATTTTTTTAAGCTCGTCCAACCATGTAACTCTAGTGTCCGATTAGATACCCTTGGGCGGCTGTCATTCTTTAAATCAAATAAAAACAGACCAGCACACGAAAATAATGGTTTCTCTAATGGAGGCTTATCAAAATGCACAGGCTTTTCATGTTGGAAAAAAAAATGGACTAGGGAAGAGAAATATTTTTTTTCCACATCTGACATCAGAAGTCCAGAGGTCATAGTATTGGTCAGTGGACTTCTTACCTTTGCTGCAAGAACCCTTGATTTTTTTCATAATAAGAAAAAGATGTAACTTGATCTTCAAAGCGGTTTTGTAGACATGAGACATTTAGAAAATTTCATCATGCATTTTACTGGCTCTGAAAGAAAGGCAGTGCAGAGATCTTCCAGAATGGTACAGAAGACACCTGAGAGCAGCAGCTCAGATCCTTTTAGGGGAAAAAAAGGGACATAAATTTGAGCTGCTTCCCCAGATGTTTTGAAATTCCTATGAAACTTTAAAGATTCGCTATTTAGCCGCAGTACCCTGAAGCTACACAATATGTAGTCAAATGCCTGTGTGTGTGTGTGTGTGTGTGTGTGTGTGTGTGTGTGGTGGGGAGGGGACCTACCTTATATATGAAACTTCATTTCTTTTCCATTTTCTGTCCTTGTTGTCTGAGGGCAGATTCCTTTTCTCGAGGCCTAACGTCGCAAAAGATAGCGCATCCTCCTCACCTGGAACTGGTGTGCTGGTCTGATTTCAATTAGGAAGCTGCTTCCAGAGCCGCATCCGCAGCCCAATCCGGAATTGTCCTCTGCAAGAGGGGAGGCATTTCAGGGCCTGGTACCTGTTCATTGAAAAAGGCGAGGCTTCCATGGAAGGGTCACGTTCATTTGCCTGGAGGGAGGATGGAAAACGGTCCCTTTTCTTAAACCGTGTGCTTTGCCCCTACCTGGAGTGCGGTGAGCCCACCGGTACCTGCCTCTCCATATCAGCCTGTACTGAATTGCAAAACCCAGATTGGGGAGAGTGCCGGACCCTTCTAGTGCGATCCCTGACTGTGACCAGCACACCAGGTTCTGGCCTTCTGCACTCCAGCCTTGCAGTTGGGAAAGTAGCGGGCCATTCTAATCTCTTAGAAAAAGAATGCCGAAGCCTTAAACCTGACCCGGGATTTACATCACGATTTCCTGGGCTTGGGGGGCCCTTTTGTCCTTCCAGGGGCTGGTGACCAGGAACAGGTTAGGTCCTCCCCTCTTTGGGCTGCTGACCTCAGGGAGCAGGTCAGGCAGGCACTGTTCACCCCCCTTGGGGCCCCCATCCCTGTGCAGCCCGGGCTACCCTCCGGGTCCTGAGCCCCAAGGGCTCAGGTGTGCTCTGGCTTCTGCTTCTCCAACCCTTCATTCTGACAGCCAGCCTCGACTCCAGAATAGGTGGGGAAGTGCTCGGTGCTGCTCTTGGGAGCAGAAGCAGATGCTCTCTTCGGGTGATACTCGGGAGCTCCAGCAGGGGACACGCCGCGGAGTCCGAGTCAGTCTGTTCTTCCGCGGGGCTGGCTTACCCGTCAGCATTTCTCCTGGGACAGGATGTGCTCCCAGGGTACGCTTTCCTGTGAAAGAACGGAGAGTGGTGCCTCATAAGAACTGTGCTTAGCATGCTTATCCGTAATTGCATCTATTTCCAAGGGTGTCAATACATAAAGAGCAACCAACAGAGGATAACGCAAGATAGGAATGTAGGAAGTCATTTTCTGCACGGCAATTTTCTTAGGAAAACCTGTTATTTCTCATGGAAATTGAAATCTGGAGATTTTTCTGAAAAGCTAGTTTTTGCCCTAGTCCCCAGTTTATTAGCCTTCCTCCCTGAACTCATTCTGAAGTCATTCTGGAATTTCAGTCTTTCTTAAAAGAAGATGGAAGAGGGTAGTATTTACTTGTCGGAGTCCCGTCCGCACGGTAGGTTTTGCGCCTTTGTCTTCAGGGAAGCTATGTCTGCTGGTTCAGAATACATTTATCGATGCCTTGAAAATGCCCCTCAGCCAGATTAGGTTGACCCGTGTCAGAAACAAATCTCTGCCTGTCGAGTGAATATTAACTAAATACGTGACCCTGAATTTATTCCGTTTCCTACATCAAATTATCCTAGGTCTGCAGATACAGTTGTTTGGCAACAATCTTCCGAGAAGGTCAAGTGTGGTGTGGGGACATGCGGTGGCACCCCATTGGCAGTGACCTCATAGTTGACTATAAAATCAAAACGAAATCTTCCCAACGATGCCCTATTTTAATTCTTTTAGGAACCATAAGTGGTGGCTGGTGACCAGAGGCAGAATTGTTTACTTGTGAAAAAAAGGCAAACAACTCTTGACCCTTGGGGATGTTTTCGTGGCCCTGATCACATAAAAGGAACTAGATAGACCCTGTTTCCTTCTTAATTACATATGGTGGCGAGCTTTCTGCTAGTGGTGACTCAGGGGTATGTTTTCCAGGTTCTGGAAGGTCTATCTCTTGATTTACTCCTTTTCCTAAAGGCTGGATTTCAATCTGCACGATTGTGTTAAATCCCAATTCCGAAATGACGTGGGTGGCGTGCGCGGTAGACGGCGGTCTGTATCTTTAGTTGTCCTGTTGTGCAAAAGGCCGTCCGTACCTGAATGCCTGTGGGTGGAACGCCTGGCCTGGGTCCTGTGAGGGTTACAGGGCAAGCGCCCACCTCCCGGGAAGTCCAGGCGGCTGCCCCGAGACGTGCGCAGGACGCGACAGCGTTCTGTTAGCTGAGGCGGCCTCGTTCAGTCGGAGCCGAGGGCTCGTGCACGGTTTCATACGCTTCCTCTAAGTGGGCTCTAGGGTACGGGGACCATCCAGCAGCCTCAGAATGTTGCCACGGAGACGGTTCTGGGAGCCGAAGGGGACAGGAGATGTTCCCAGAGGGACAACAGGCCAACCGGGTCTGTAGGGCATGGATTGTGAGGTGTAAGTAGGATTGAGGCCTTAGGTGGGGCCAAGGTGGTCGGGGTCGTCCGCTAGCACCCTTGAAGCCAGCTGTGCCCCGGGGATGGAGGCCGATGCGGCGACCCGTTAGCACGAGCATCCGATTTGCTGAAAGTGTCCGTTACTTGGCGTCAACTGAATGGACGCGGCGGCTTGGTGAAGGCCCGGGCACCTCGCGGGCGCGTTAATAGTAGGGCCGGGAAACGAGATGCCGTGACGGGGGAGGACGAAGCCGAGGAGCCCCCGCCTGAGGCCTGGCGGGCTGGGTGGAGGCGCAGCGCGAGGGCGTCCTGAGGAGGCTGCTGAGGGGCCGCTGAGGGGCCGCTGACAGGCCGCTGAGGCAGGTCGCGTGCCCGCTCCCTCCGCTCGGCGTCCCCTGCCAAGCGCCAGGGTCTGCACTGGGCCGAGGGGGGCCCGGTGGCCGGTGAAGGGTTTCGCCGGAGAAAGTCCCGAGAACCTCCTGCCCTGCGCTCTACCGGGCGGAGCGGGAGCCACCACACACGCGGCCGAGCGTGGCCGTGAGCGCCCCTGGGCGGCTCCGAGGGCAAGTCCTCGCGGGGGCTCCTCGCCCCCAGCCCGGGGCAGGAGTGGGTCTGGCCGCGCTGGGCACCCCCCGCCGGGGCCACCCCCCCGCCACCTCTGGCCTCGGCTTAGAGCTAAGGTGTCCGAGGGGTCTGATGCAGGTGTGACGTCTCTTAGGCCAGCTGTTCACATTCCGCTTTTTCTGTCACCTTTTCGAAAGCCGGCACCAGAAGGCCTCGTTTCATTTCTGTGTTTAGGGGATCCGGCTTGGAGCGCGAAGACTCTGACGATTTGGTTCTAAACGGTAACAGACGGGGGTGAAAGGTCAGCAGTTTCCCTGGATTCGATCAGCGGCCGGAGTTTGATGGCAAATTAAGTGTCGGATAAAAGTGTCAGGTGATTCCTCGCATCAGCCCTTACTGGGGAAAGTTGTTGGAGTCTTTAATGAGCACACGGGCTCCCAAGGGAAATAATCCTGGCAGTGTGTTGGGACACTGGGCTAGTAACACATGAAGACCAGCGTGAGGGTGACTTGAAAAAAGATCACTTGCTATGTTGTTGCTGATCAGTAGCGTATTTTTTGGCCTATGTTGTCTTGATTCTCAAAGAAGGGGCCTCAGGACGATCAGAATTATCTGAAAGATTGCAGAAATGCGGAGCCCCAGGCCCTACCCCCGGCCTCTGAATCAGACTGCGAGTGGGCTGTGCATGTACTGAGTCCCCCAGATGACCATGGGGCATCTTACACCCCCGGAAGTGCCAGCCGGCCGTCTGTTGTCCACCAGGCAGATGTGTCCCAGACAGAAATTAAGGCCATGCCCACAGGGCTAAGCAGTGTAACGTGGCAGTGATGTGCGGGTCCAAGTACTATGTTTGAGGTTGGATTTGAAAAGCAGATGCGAGTTATTATTGGATTATTTAAAGTCTTTGGAATAGTCAGCCTCAACTCTCTTCTCTGTGGAGGTGGATTAAGTTTACAAATCAAGAAGGCACCACAGTCACAGGTCACCTCGGGGACTGGGGAGGAGGCGAGCAGAGAAGGCGGTGGTGCCATCACCTCTCTGGTGCTCTTTCTCCATCACCTCTGGTGGCTTTCTGTTTCTTGTACTCACCCTTTGCTCTCGCTCCAAGAGCATCACCTAAAAATACACTGATGGCTCCCAGATCTGGTCCAACATGTTGCCTCAGCCCCGCGTCCACGTTTCTGCTGGCGTGTTGGACAGGGCCACCCGGTTCTCCCATGGGAACCTCAAACTCAACAGACCCCAAATCAAACCAGCTGTCATCTGTCTTCCTTTGTCCCTTTAAAATGCCTTTTTGTGGTGGTGGGGGTGGCGCCTGGCTGTGGACCATGTGACTCTTGGTCTTGAGGTTGTGAGTTTAGGCCCCACAGTAGGTGTGGAGATTACTTAAAAATAAAATCTTTAAAAACTAAACTAAACTAAAGTGTTTCATGAGCTAAGAGCCTGGCTCTGGATGGTGACTTCCTGGGCTTCCAGCCTCGTGTCACTGTTTATTCCCTAGGGCTGTTGCTGAATTGCCCAATGTCTCACTTTTCTTGTCTATAAAATGGGAATAGGGCCTTCGTCATAGGATGAATGTGCAGATTGAATGCAATGACCCTACATAAAGAACTTAGGTTGGTGGCTGACCCAGAGCAGTTATTCAGTATATCTTAGCCATTTTTATTATTCATCCCCTTATCAAATATTGATTGAGCTCCTGCTGTGTCTCAGACATCACTTCTGACTTGGGCTTTCCAAGTGAGACACTGTCAGAACTCCAGCACCCCCATTAAACTCTCTCCCCATCAGGATAGGGCTGGCATCCCAGCCATGTTTTCATTTTAGTGGTAGTTTATGAAGGGGTAGCACTAATTTGCCTAAATTAGTCTCTAGAAAACTGTGTCCTCTAAATAATTCATACTTTTTTTTAAAGATTTATTTATTCATGAGAGACACACACACACACACACACAGAGAGAGAGAGAGAGAGAGAGAGAGGCAGAGACATAGGCAGAGGGAGAAGCAAGCTCCATGCAGGGACCCCGATCCGGGACCCCGATCCCCAACTCTGAGCCGAGGGCAGCTGCCCAACCGCTGAGCCACCCAGGCATCCCTAATTCATACTTTCTTAGTAAACAGGGAATACGACATCTCTTAAAAGGCCAGGAGAAGACCAATAAAATTAAAAAACCTGCTCTGACCTCAAGAAGGTGAAGTCTAATTGTTGAGCCACAGGAAAGTGCTATTTCTGCGTTGACATGAGGGTGAGATTGGCAATCTCATGGTTTAACCTACTAGTTGGCAGGGCATCAGGCACATGGCAGGTATCCCCCAAACAAAGAATTCCCCAGACCCATATCCCAAATGCAGCGAGTACTCTATAACATTCTGAGGAAAATGTATCTCAGGCAAATCTTATTTTTAAAAAGTAAAGATTTAGACCAAGTAAACTCCTAACATAGTCTGAGAAGCGTTGAGGGTCGGTGGCAAGAGTAGAGATCAGGAGTCAGAGGGGCTAGATTTAAAACTTAGTTTAAGGGACGCCTGGGTGGCTCAGGGGTTGAGCGCTTGCCTTCGGCTCAGGGCTTGACCCCAGGGTCCTGAGATTGAGTCCTGCATCGGGCTCTCCAGAGGGAGCCTGCTTCTCCCTCTGCCTGTGCCTCTGCCTCTCTCCGTGTCTCTCATGAATGGATAAATCAAATCTTAAACTAGGTTTTATTTTTTAATTTTTTTAACAGCTTATTTTATCCCTATCTGTAAAATAAAAAAGGGGTGATAATAATCTTTGTGATACCCTGAGGTAACCTGCATGCAGAGACTATAAATGGTCAAGTGCAGCACAAATGAAAGGTAGTGCTGTTAGTAGCTTAGCACCTGTTCCCAAGTAGAACTGTCTGCAGTGGGCATAGGATCTGCCCTGGCAGCCATACAGGTAGAACAGTCGCTTACCTATGACAGGCCACTGTTCACCCCCGAGGCTTGTCTTTTTCATCTTTAAAGACAGCGGGGGGGGGGGGGGCATGGGACTGTCGCTGGAGCTCCTTTATGTCCCCCCCATTCTACGAGATGAGGCAATTCTGGTTTCTTATGCTGTAGGAGTGACAGGTTCCCACAGGCTCAGGGGTAGGAGGTTCTCCCCATGGCTGCTGGACTCCTCGAATCTTCAAGGCAGAAGGTCTTTCCTTCTTGTGCCTGAGAGGCATCAGTGTGTGTGTCTGTCTGCAGCAGGTTTTGCTTAGGGAACAGGCACTGGGACCTCCCAGCTTGTGGTGGCCCAGAGGCCCCGGCTCCACCCTTGGACAAGTACCATCATCATCAGGGCTCCAGGGCACAGACCCGGAGGGAGGTGCTGTGGGAATGAATACTAGAGCACTAGACACATGTGGATCTGGTTTTGGTGACAGCTGGTCTCCCGACAGGTAGCCCAGGGCCCTTGGCTCCGTGTGCCTCCCGCCCCCCTCGCCCCAACCCCCAGTGGCAGCCTTCTAAAATCTGTACCTTGTTGAAGAAACGACTTTTAGGTTGTCTTCTCCCCCTTGGCTGGAGCCCACGTTGGTGTTGCAGTTTCTCCTTAGCTGTTCTCCAGGGAGCCAGACCGTCATCAATACCGTCCATGCTATTTCTTTCTGCTTTTTTCAGCTGGGCCGGAACATTGGAGCAAAAGACAAAAAAATCCAACTTCTTTCTTTCACTCTCTCCTGCTTCGAACCCTTGGTAGCCTGGATTCTCATTCCTTGGCCTTGAGGCTTTTGAAAAAGGGGCGGGGGGGGGGGGAAGAGAAGAGGGAAGAGGAGGCCCCAGGAGAATGGAATTCGGGAGAACAACCCCATAGAGGGGATTGAGAGGGAGGGTATGACAAGAACCCGCCGCCACCTGGCGTCCAGGGTCCCCATCGGGTCTGTGCCCAGTGCAAGCTGTCCCCCAGAGCTCAGAACAGGAGGGGATGCGAAGGGCAAGGTGGGGCTCCCTCTGCCCCAGGAGCAAGGCTCCGCCTGCACTGTGCGCAGGGTGCGTGGTTGGGGCAAGGGGGCAGCCTTGGCAGGCCGGGCCCTTTGGGTTACGTGCTTAGCTGGGCATCTGGTGCTCAGGGAAACATAGCGCAGAAGGCGGCGCAGAACCTGAGAAGGATGGGGTGGAGGGATGGGCAGACACACGAGACACTAAACTACATGGTCACGGACTCAGATGCTGTAGCGATTAAGTTCTGTGCTGCACAGAAGGTGTCGAAGGTAAAATCTTCGAGAAGCTGTCTCATTCCTAAGCAACGATCGACTTGTTTAAATGAAAAAGAATCACTGAGGAAGGAAGGCTCCCGAGCTTGTTTGCAGTGGAATCCAGGTTCTCTGTCTCTTAAACACACGCGGGGCTAGAGAGCCGTGCGACGGGCACGGGGATGACGCCGGAGGGGAAACAGAGGCAGAAGCAAACGAGCCTGTTTGCCATAGAGAAGCAGCGCCGTTGCCAGGAAAGTCGGGGTAGGGGGGACTGGGGTGCGCCTCGGAGCGGGGGGGGGGCAGGGGGACAGTCTGTGGCACAGCGGGGACCCACCTTGGGTCACACTGTGCACCCCTGGGGACCGTGGCATCACGGTCCAGGTCGCTGACAGCTCGTCCGTGGGGAGAGCGCCCTCCTGGGAGCAGGGAGGCCTCTGCTGGGTGGGGGCTCCTGTGGCCTCCAGGGAGCTGTGACCCCCGGCCCCGCCCTCGGTTTTCCTGGCTTAGCAGTGATGAGGGGGAGTCGGGGAGAACCAACAGAGGCTGTTGGAAACAGGGTTGCTGCATGAACCCCGCCCCCCCCTCCCCCCCCCCCCCCCCCCCCCCCAGGGAGCCCAGGACCTACCTTCCCACCGGGCCCCTGAGTTGTAAGAAGATTCCGGAGAGCTTTGCTGCTGTGGGCGCCCCCCACCCCACGCCAGCCCGCTGTCTGCACGCCTCCTCCTTCGCTTAGCGTGTCTGCTTCGTTACCATGGGTTCCTGCAGAAACGAGGCCTGTCCGAGCTTCCAAATAAAAACCTGTCATTAAAAGCTGTAGGTAGGGGCCCCTGGGGGGCTCAGCGGTTGAGGGGTCTGCCTTGGGCCCAGGGCGTGACCCCGCAGCTCCCTGCATGGAGCCTGCTTCTCCCTCGGCCTGTGTCTCTGCCTCTCTCTCTGGGTCTCTCATGAGTAAATAAATACAATCTTTAAAAATACATAAATAAAATAAAAGCTGCAGGCAGACTTATTGGTAAATAATTTTTAGTCCCTGCACAGAGTTCCTTGCATTTCTTGATTTCCTCCATTTAGCTAAACTTTGGCCTGGGAAGTGTTCTTATGGACGTGGAGGTTGGAGGCGAGAGGTTTCGTCTTTGCAAATCCACTTGGGTGCGTGGAGGGAGAGCTGGACAATGCCGGGCCTTTATTTTCTGTCTCCTCCCTCCCTGCCCGCTGCCCTCCCTTCCTCCTTTCTCTTCTCCCTCCAACCACAACAGTCTGTGCCTGTGGCCTTTGCTTCACCTCCAGCCCTCGCTTTTATCCCAGTAATCCCAGTCCCTTATCCCAAGCCTCTAACTCCAGAGTCCTCTTTAACCCTCTCCAAGTTTCTGCTCCCTCGCATTGGACTTTTTAGTGGGGCTGATCACGATGATCAGATTCCGTTTCCGTCAAGAATCGGGTCTGGTTTTCAGCTGGGGAGGGGGCCGGAGGGGCGGGCAGGTGTGGCTGGGCCACGGGGGTGGGTCCGGGGAGCCCTCGGCCCCACCGCCCCTCCCGGTCCCCGGGGCGTCTGTTCCAGTGGTGCCGGCACCCTGTCCTGAGCGGACACGGAGGCTCCCCTCATCCCTTCTCTTCCCGTGTCTAGGGCATGCTGCGTGGGAAGCTGGAGGTAGCACGTTTGGGTGGTGCTGCCCATGGGAGCGGGAACGTGGTGTCCATCCTGAGACCCACGGAGTCACTGCCGTCCTGTGCGGCGTCTGCAGGGACCCGCAGCCCGGGGGTGTCTTTGGGGCCACCAGCGCGTCCTGGACTTGCATCCAGCGCCCCCTCCCTTGGGCTGGGCCCCCCTGTGATCATGTCACCTCCTGGGCTCCCGTGGCTGGCATGTGGGCCGCAGGGTCGGCTGTGGGCGATCGGCAGGTTCCAGGGTTGACGGGGGTTGGTGGTGGCCGTGCCTCAGTGGCGGGTGTCCCCAGATCGAGTCCTGGTGGCCTCTTCAGAACCTGGGCAGAGCCTGTGCTGCACACGGCAGTTTGGCTCCGCGGGGGGCGGCCCCAGAAGCATCGCCTGGCAAAGACCCTTGGCCTCCCGAGATTTCAGGGTCCCTGGGGGGGCTGCGAGCCTGTGAGCCCCGAAACCGCGCAATCCTGGAAGACGCACGGATTCAGATGATCGATCAGGCTTGGCACGACTGGAAACCCCTCCCCGCGTTTCAGCCATTACTAGCTCGGGCCTCCGAGCCTCCGGCGGGACGCAGACGGACGTCTGTGGCCTCAAGGACCTGCCGCGTCGGGGCTGGGGTGCGACAGGCCTCTGTTCTGTCCGCTGTGCACCTGCCCCTCGCCCCAGGGTCGGGCCCTCGCTGCTGCCCTGAGTTCTGTGGGGAAGCCATCAAAGGGTGGTTTCTTTTTCTCTTCTATTTTTTTTTTTGGGGGGGGGGGGGAGCTTTTTTATCAAAGTGGTGCCCGTGCCGTCAGCCGAGCCCCTGCGTTTGCTTCCCGCAGACCGAGGCTGAGCGGGGCCGCGTGTTGTGCGGGCAGCCTCCTGTGGTCATGAAGCGGGGCGCGGGGCGGGGGCAGGCCACAGCCCAGTGTCTTTCTTTCCTGGGAACCTCATCTCTGAAGCAGCTGAACGAGACCTTTGCAGGCGAGGGTGGTGGCCTCTCCCTCAGAACGCCTGGCAGGCGGCCCGGCGTGAGACATTCTGCAAATATGCGGCTTCGCAGGCGTCGGGCGACCCAGAGAGCTGGCGGGGGGCAGGCGGGGCGCCAGGAGGCCCAGTCGGCCAGGAAGGCCTCTGCCAGCAGCCGGCCAGGGGCAAGGGCTTCAAGCTCCTCTCCCCCAACCCCCCCTAAATCCCCTCCTTCATTTAAATCCAATCCTATAAAAAGGCTTTTGTTGGAGGAGCTGCGGTGGTGGCGAGGCCGTCCCTGTCCCTGCTCCCAGTATTTCCAGCCATGGGCCTAAGGAGCGGCGCCCGTGGAACCCCTGAGCCCGCCGGGGTCTGCAGGTGGCTGTGGGGGAGGAGGGCCCCGTGGCCGTGACTCGGCGCTTGCGGTGCAGCGGCGGTGAGCGGGGCGCCCCGGGGCCCTCGGGAGAACGGGGCCACCCTCCGCTGCGTGTCCGGGGTGTGGGCACGCTTGCCCTGAGAGCTGAGCCCGGCGGGCGGGGGCTGTGGCTCTTGGGGTGCCTGCGCCCTCCACGGCCCAGCGCGGGCATCCTGCTGGGAGCTCGGGGCTCCGCCTGCTCGGGCCATGCGGCCTTGTCCTGTCTGCGGCTTTCCTGGTTTCCAGGCGTTCGGAGTAAGACCTTGCACACCTTCTCTTACTGTCCCCTCCCTCGTGTGGGTTTGCTGCTACCTTTGACCTTTTTTTTCTTTCTTTTGCTTTTTGCTTTTTTGCCAACAGCCTTGTTATGCCTTCTGGCTTGCTTCGTAAGCGCGTCCCTGCCGCTGTGGGTCTGGCGTCGTCCCTGCCGCGTCCCCCTCCCAGCGGCTGCCCCCTCCCCCCCCCCCCCCACCCGAGCCAGGGCACCGGGTCCACACACGTGCCGGCCGCGTGGCCCTGGAGCTGGCCCCCGCCCCTCACGGCCTCTGTGTCCCCACAGCGCCCCCACCGAGGTCGCTGGCCCGGGTGTCCGTGCTGACGGGGGGCGGGGGGCGGTCGACGCTGCTCAGGTGTCGCGGGGGCTGCTTCCATCGCCGGTGGGCACCTGCTGGCTCATGGGCGACATGGGACAGTGGGGAGGACGGGCTCGCGGGTGCGGCCGGCTAGGTCGGCGTGCGCTTTCTGGGCCCTCGGGGGCCTTCCTGGCGCGGCCCCAGCTGGGCCTGCGGTGCCGTTCACGTGTCCCCGGCCACCCAGCCAGAGGTGCTGGGCCGCCCTTCGGGCCTGTCATCACTCTGCTTTAAGTTCTGAGGAAATCGAGAAAAACACCCACAAAACTTGCCACCTTACCCATTTTCACGCACACAACTCGGTGGCACTAGTTAGGTTTTCGTCTGGTGACGTGACCCCGCACAGAGCCCCCGCCCCAGCTGCCGGCCCCCCGCTGCTCGCTCACCCTCCAGCCACCCCTCTGGCCCGTTCTGGGTGGGGCGCACGTCCCTCGGCCTCCGCGGGTCCTTGAGTGGCGGCCCAGTGCCCCATCCCCCGTGGCGCCCGAGTCCGCGCTCAGTCCACGCAGCAGCCACGTGGCGCACGCTCGAGCTCTGAGGGACGCCAGCTGCCCTGTGCCTCGCACTCCTGGCCCTCCAGTCCCCTTCCACGGGTGTCGTCCCCGCTGCGTCCGGGCAGCAGGCCTCTCCTGGCCACGCGCGCCCCTATGCAGCACCTTGGGTCCCGTGCTGAAGGGGGGAGTCTGTCCACGTCCTCCCCAGGCCCGCAGGCTCAAGCCCACCCCTTCAGGGAGGCCCTGGGGCACCGCCATCGCCTGTCCCCCACAGCCCGGGGGACGGCTGCCATTCAGCAGCGGCTCCTAATTAATCTCCCGGGAAGGGCGGTGGGGGGCGCCTCCCCATTACCATGACAAAGGCCGCGTCCAGGGCCCGTCTGGGCTGAAAGCCCCGGCAGGGGGGGCGGCCTGAGAACGGGGGGCGGGAGCTCACGTTCCCTCGGGAAAGCTAAGGGCTCCCTTGCGGTCTGTCCCCTGTGTCCGCAGGACAAAAGATCCTTCATCACCGAAGTGATGTCCTGGAGACCGTGGTCCTGATCAACCCCTCGGACGAGGCCGTGAGCACTGAGGTAAGGTGGGCCCGTCTCCCCGCAGGGCCTGGGGGGGTGCGGGGCGGGGTGCAGCCCGGAGAATGGCTTGCTGCGCAGCCCTCTGCGCCCCCTCCCCACCGGACCCGGCTGCTGGGGGCCTCCAGCAAGTCGTGTATTGTCCTGTGCCCTCGGGCCACCCTCCACCCTCTGCCCTCCGTGGAGCGGGGATCACGACAGCCCCCGCAGGGTGCCGAGGAGCGCCACGGCCCACCCGCCACGGGGCTGGGGCTGTGACCATTGAAACCCGCCCGTGGCTCTTCTTCATGTATTGTCACTGGCGTTTGGAATTATTGCCCAGAATGGCTGGGGTCTCGGGGAGGACGGTAGGCTAGGAACTGGGCCGAGTCCCAGAGCCCCGGGCCCCCAGGCGGGAGCAAGTACAGCCGCTCCCTCTGCCTAGCTCTGGATCAGGCTGAGCACCTTCGGGATGCCGTGCCTCGTGCACACGGAAGGGCCATGGCCCGCGGGGCCTCCGTTAGCTCCATCTCCCCTGCCGCCCCTGCTCTGAACCTCTTTCAACAAATTCGGCTCTAATTCCCATACCATAAAATGCACCTTTTGAAGCTTGTGATTCATCGGTTCTTAGGATTCTCACAAAGCTGTGTGCCCATCATCACTGTCTGTCCCACAGCGTGTCCACCACCCCTTACAACCCCCGAGCCCGTCAGCCAACACGCCCCATTCCTCCCAGTTGCTGGCAACTTCCAATCAACTTTGTGCCCCTGTGGGTTTGGCCCTTCCGAGTACTCTGGATGATGGAATCACACGGGAGGTGGCTTTTGTGTCTGGCTTTCCTCCATTCTGCATAATGTTTTCAAGAGTCATCCACACGGTGGCCTCCATCCGTACACCATTCCTTTGTTACCACCGAGTACTATTCCATGATGTGGATGCACCACATTTTGTTCATTCATGTATCGGTTGATGGAGAGTGGGTCGCTTCCACTTCCTGGCGATCATTACGGAGCCTGTCGTGATCCTACCTCCATCGGCTCCAGGTCAGCAGGGCCTCTTTGATAATCCATGAAGGCGCAAGGTTGAGGCCAACGGGGGTCTAATTCACAGAATCAGAAAGTAAAGACAACTTGAAGTGGGAAAGGAAAAATAAAGGATTTCCTCAAGGGAATGCAGGCTTGCTTGTGGAGCAGATGGGACTCTTGGGGCCAGGTGCTTCCTGGACTGGAATTTGGGGTCCTTGGGTGCCATGTGTCATGTCCTGTTTACTTTTGTCCCCCTTCCTTGGTGTCAGCATGATGCCTGGCAGTGGATCTGTGCTGAGCCAAGCTGTGCTCAGAACCAGTACCTTGGTGCTTGGAGCAGCGTTTCTGCTGAAGGACAGGCTGGCTTCCTGCCACTCAAAGAACAGAGAGTCCTTTCGTGCAAACCATTTACAAAACCTTTCTATTTAAAAGATTCTCATTTGGAGAAAAAAAAGAAAGATTCCCATTTAGGGGGAGCCCTTTGTTCGTGTTCAGTGGCAGGCACCTTGCTGATCCTACTGGGGATGGTGTTTGGAGCTGCGAGTTTGCTGGGTGGCGTGGAAGGAAAGGGGTCCTGCGAGGGAGGGGCTGGCCGGGGACCCTTGTGGAAACCTCTGCTTCCTGGGGCAGCAGCCGGGAGAGCGGGGCTGCGCTTGGTGACTCAGCCTGTGGGACCTCCCTGAGCCTCACAGACCGTGGGCTGCTAGCGGACATGGCTGTGGAGCCAGTGACTCAGCGGTGCAGGCTGCTGTGAGAAGGACGAGGAATCTAGGAGGATGTCAGGCCCCACTCGTGGCTTGGTTGTCGTGAACATGGAACGTGGCGTTTGTGGGCCAGTTGACCACATGACCACAGCCTTGGCTCTGTCCGCCTCCCGGGGGGGGACGGATGGGTTCGGTGGGCAACGGATGTGGAGCCTGACAAGGGCCAGCTCTGCACGAAGTGTGTGGTGGTGGGTGGCGGGGCGCGTGGCTCACGTCCTGTTCCCTGTGCTTTGTTTCAGGTGCGCTTGATGATCACGGACGCTGCCCGACACAAGCTGCTCGTGCTCACCGGGCAGTGCTTTGAGAATACCGGAGAGCTCATTCTCCAGTCCGGCTCTTTCTCCTTCCAGAACTTCATAGAGATTTTCACCGATCAAGAGGTGGGCTCTCTAAGCTTCACAGTTGCTTTGTTCTGGTTGTGGCCTTAGGCTCCACTTTGAAAGCAGGGGATGGAGCTGGAGGGGAGGGGATGTCACACGTCTTTTGAAATATGCAGAGCTGCATGATCCAACATTTGGTAGTTCTATGACTGAGCACCAAAAGGATTCGGGGCACCCATCCATAATGAATTGGAGCCATTCTTAATGTGCCGGGGATGAAGTGGAGGGGACTGGAACAGTCCGTATTGCACAGATGGCAAAAATAATAAAGAAACTTGGGATGATAGAACCCAAAAGAAAACCCAGGGGTCTCCTTCTCTGGAAGAATACTCCGAAGATTTCTTCGTCTTTGGGTAGGATCTCCCTGCCCCCATGTCCTTCATCATTTGTACATACTTTTCCTGGTCTGCTTGCTCTTACTTTTTAATGCCTGGTCCCGGTGTTTGAACTTGGGCTGCTTGAGCAGCCCAACAAACAGAAGGCTCAAGAAAGGAAGGCATGTAGCCAAATGGGGCACATCCATGCCCCAAGAACAAGACGGTTAAAGTAGCCAGATTGAACCTGGGTCATTAGTATTTCTAATGAGCAGATCTTATTCGAAGATGATGCATGTGAGGTGTTGAATATCATGTGGCATCAGTGGTATTTGGTAAAATCAGACTGAAGGGTTGAATTTGGTGATCTCTGCTTGAGGGTGTATCCCGGCAGGGGAAGTTCTCTTTCCAAAACAACATGCCTCTTTCATTTTGTTCGTGTGGTAGTTAGGCCTTTCGGGGCCATCAGCTTAGGGGTCGGGCCCGTCCGCCCACGGTGGATGGATGACCGGTTTCTACACAGAGGGGTTCAGGGATGCGTGCCCAGGAGGAGTCTCCACGTTCCACTTGAAGTAAGTTCTCAGGAAGACAGCTGAGTTGGTGGCCTCTCAGTCTCCCGTGTTGCAAAAGGCCATCTGTCTTTCTGCATCTAAGCTTCCTTAGCCCTGGGTTTCACAGGAAAGTCTCTGGGTACCTGTCATCACGGGTAAACCTCCCGGCTTTGTTTGGCTTGCCTGGAGGCTTCTCGAAAACTCAAACTCTGGGCCAGGTGACTTAACAACCTTTCACTCTCCACCCACCTGGGGGAGGGGGGAATGAAAAACAGTGAAAAGGATCAACTCACTTAGTGTTTAAAGCCCCTACTTTCAGAAGGTGTGATGTCAGCTGGGGCCTGAGGCAGACAGCCCTGCCGCCCACCGCCCGCCCCCAGGAAGGGGCCCCAGGGCGCACTCATGGCTGGTGCCATCTTTACCACTTCAAAACGAGGGCTTTTGTCCCTCTTTCTCCAGAGTTTGTCATCTGCCTACCCCCCAAGGCCTCTAGAATTCAGCCCACAGGACTGGAAGTCACTGGACTAGACCATGGTCGCTAGCCGTTTAGAGCCATTGCCTATGGTGTGTGGCCTTGGAGAAAGGGTTTGAGTACAGAATGACTCAGGAACAAAGGGACCTTTAAGGTCATTGGTGTTTAGTTTTGTTCCTTTTATCCAGTCCTTGATATCTGCTAGTCGCTCCAGAGAAACCAGAAATACCATTTAGGAAACACAAAAATGATACATTAAAAAAAAAAAAGAAAAGAGCTAAAAATAAATGGACTGAAAAATAACAATTACCAGTGCATTTTGAGCTTCGGGTTGTAGGAATCTTTGTCATCGGAGGTCAACTACAAAACCAGAACTTACAGCTAGAAGAGTCATCTGGCTAAGCCATTCCTCCCTGAAACCTGAGGACAGTGAAGTCACGTCTCCTGGGACATTTTTCAGTCTCTCTGGAAGAGAGTTTTTTTCCTTATGTGTCTCATTTTGTATCTTTAAGGAAGGAATATGTTCCCTTTTCCACTTGATATCTCAGACACCCTTCACCAACACTGCCAGTTGTTGTTTTTATTTCCTTCAGATCAATTATTTTCGGTTCTGCACACTGTTCTTCATAAAAGAAGATAATAGTCAACGTTTCTTAGGTTCTCTGGTCATTGTCCTTCAAACCTGTTGGCAGGAAAGGGATGGGGGGAAAATCATGAGTTGTCTTGGTCATGTTTTAGGGCCTTGGCCTCATCTGACAATTAGATGCATGAATCAGGGGTTCAGGGAACGAACAGCTGGGCTGGAGACGTGTGGAAGCCGTCAGCATGTTAAAAAACACATGAAGTGATCTACGAGGAGAAGTGTATTCGAAGAGCAAGGGGCTCAGGTCTAGCGTTTAGAGGTTCATGGCCAAGGAGATGGAGCCAGCAATTTCAGTTTGGTTGGTTGGTTTGGGTCTAGTTTCTTTAAAATGTCATGACTCCTACCGGACACCATGCTCCAGGGGTCTCTAACCAGGTTAGGATGCTGTGGTAGGGACTCCTGTAGTTTTCAATACAACCTACTAATAAGTAGGTTTGACCATCAACATCCATAATTAAATGTCAGTGGGGAGGGGATGCCACCTTGGGGGAGTGCTGTAATTTACATAAATCGGGGGGCTCACTTTCAGAAAAAGAAAACAAAATGATTCAGTACAGGGCTTTGGGAGGGGACCCTGCCAGTGAGGAGCCTTGAAGTTTAAGCTTCTTTAGCTTTATGATAAATCCATTTGACTGTCATCTAAAATCCCTGTCTTCCCCCTGCATATTGCTGTTAAGCCAGCATCTCCCAATCCTTTGCATTATCCCTCCTGGTTTAGTGGCCCTTACATGTGTCCCTTTGGTGTGCCATCCTGTTAGAGTTGACTCAGCCTTCATCATTCCAATGTCAAGGGCCCCTGTGAATGTTTTAATGCTTCCATCCCACATTTTGCTATCCCTCCCTTTTTCATGCCACCCACAGATTTGATAAGCCTGTTTCTACCATTTTTTATCCAAGTCGGTGCTCGACAGGACACACATGAGCCCTGAGGCATCCCATTGCTGACTTCCGTCCAGGTTGACACTAAGCAGCGGGATTTATATGACTGGCTACAAATCCACCTAATTCTGCTATCGCCCCATTCAGAGATCTTGTTAAATGTCTTGCTAAAACCCAGAGATACATTGTCCACTGTATTTCCTCATTGCTCAAGCAAGTAACCTAATCAAAAAGGTAATCTAGTTAGAGTAGGCTGTGGTTTAGAAATTCAAATCTTATTTCATTATCTGTAGTAAAGTCATTTATTCCCCATATCTTCCTTCCTCTTCCAGTATGCCTGCATTTAATTAGAATTTTGACATTAACATTTAACAAAAAAGACTGTCTTTGCCCCCAGGCGATAGTTCTTCCGGTCATGTGTCTCATCTGTATTTGTAAGAACAAGGGAAGGGTAGCAATCCGTGTGCTTGAGAAGCACTGACAGGTTCATGGTCAGAGCAGCCACCTCAGGAGGACAGGACCTACCGAAGTGGCCAGTGTCAGTGCAGTTTAATGAACATCTCTGGAGCTGATGGTGTATCAGGGAAACACACATAACGATCCAGAGATACAGACGGTGTGTTTCCTCCCATTGAGGAACTTCTACTACAATGGGCTATGCTAACTACCATTTATTATGATGACAGCTTCCAAACTCTTTTAGAGGAAGGCTCTGTCTCCAAGTCTGAGATTTACGAGTTTCCCGGCCCCTGCTAACATTGCTGGCTCCTCATTGCTCTCATCTGTGCATTGCATAAGCGTGGGTTGAGTGGGCTCTCTTAGGACGTAGTCTTTGGCCTGAGGCGCTCATCCCAGCGTGCATGTGGGTACACCGGCCTGGAAGCTGGCTCAGGGAATGGGGGGAAGCGGGGACTCTGTTTCCATGGTGTAGCTCCAAGACTGTGGTGATTGTGCCTCCTAGTCCATCTGTCTCCTTCCCGAAGGCCTCTCTCTAGCTCTGCTCTCTGCTTCATCGTGCACAGTATGCTGCTGCTTCTCCAGAGAGACCAGATTTTCCTTTTCCAAAAAAGAACGTGTGCTGACTTTCTTCTCCACTTTCCCTTATATTCCATGGTTTTCTATTCACCAGGCTCTCTGCTGTTTTTTAGTATCCTTGACTTCCTCAAAATTCTGTGCAAACTTGCTTTCTTTTGGGGTCACATTACCTTCGTTGCATAGGAACTTCCCAGCTGGAAATGAAAAGATGGGGAGGTATTCCCAAGGATTTTTTAAATTTATTTTTAATTTATTTTTTTTTTACCTTCTCCTTGAACTTGGTGTTTCAATACCCTCTACACATAGCTGGATCATACCCTTAGCTGCCACACCCCTCAGGGTGGAATTTTAAAAACTGAAATGAACTAAATTTTAAAATTTCATTATTAAAGACAGCATTTTGGGTTTTCCTAGATTTCTCCTCCCCTAAGATGTATTATAAAGCATGGATAGTGTGCACATACTCTGTATGAAAATAAGGATGGAGAGAACCCTAATTGTGCTACACTACGGGTGATGAGGGTCTGTGCTAATCATTGGATGACAGACCCTATCTGGTGCTCCTGTTTGCTTTGCTCAGCAGATATTCTGAGCAGAGGCTCCCCCGAGATGTGCTTTTTCAGTTGTCTTACCTTCCGAAACAGTTGATTCTTCTCCCTTTTATAGGAAATTGTCAAGTCGGGGGAAAACAGCAAAGTCAAAGATTTATTATTTTGCTCTTTTGTGACCCTTCAAACAAAATGTAGGACAGATATACTAACAAAGCACAAGTGGCTATGTTACTGCAATCTAACGTAGGAAAACCCAGATTCTATAAATTAGCCCCCTACACATATGCACACTAGTCACCTCGGGATGTTAGTGTCCAGGAGGTTGTGTGAGATGGAGGAAACCACTCTAATACAGGAAGGTCAGAGTTCAGACCTGCTGGCTTGGGGATGCCTGGGCCAAGCGAAGTCTTTGCTTTCCCTTTCCCTGTTAACCATCAAAGACTCAGAGCTCTTTTCACTGGAACTCTGGGCTGATTTATGAGCTGTGCTGCAACTGGCAGGAGACTGGAGTTGATGACATGATTCTCCCGCACTATGTGTAGTAAGCCAAGACCATTTAACATATGGCCATCATGCACAGTGAGAAAGAAGATAGCATTTTCATTAAACTGTGGTCTCTGTTTTGATCATGATTTGCTCCTCTGCCTTCCCATCCTATGGTCCCATCCTATGCGTTGGAGGAGTTTTGAGCCGAGTTTGATCTTAGCTACTCACACCCAAGTTGCCCTGAGAAAAGCAGGAGGTGTGAGAAAGTAGAATGTTTCACCGTGGATTTAAACATGGGCTAATAAGGGACAAATATGGCCACTTGCTCACATGATAAATTATCCATTTGTTTGAATCATCATGACTTTAATCAAAGTATATGGGTTTGCAGAGAATCCACTGAATGATTCACTGGTGTTTTAAAGATGCCAGAGCCAGTAGTTTTTTTTTTTGTAGTGATTTGCAATCTAGAACCTCCTGTCTCCCGGGGGAAGAAAAACACATCAAACTTTTTTCTTTTGTATCCACCAAATTCTAAAAGTGGTCAACAACTAGTACACTGCATCTAAACTCCTTTAGTGTGTCAAGCCTAGTGGAATAAAAGAAAACATTTTATAAAGTGGTGAAATGACTCACATGGGCACCTCCTCTGTGATTGTTTAAAGGCTGTTTTTGCATGGCAGGCACCTAGTGGTGCTATCCAGAGTACTTCATAACCAGCCATTCAGATGGTCACTGGCCCTCAAACTGGAGCAGGGGTGTGGAGTTTCCCTGCTGGGCAGGAACGCAGGCTGGAGGGGTCCCCGAGGAGGTGCTGGTGGTTGGGGAGTGGTGGCTGAGGCAGAAGGGAGTAGTGGGAGAGGTCAGGATGGAGGCTGATCACCTACCACAATGGAAATATTTCTGCATTTACCCAGCTAGCTTCTCTAAAGACAGCCCTTGTGCACACATTGACCCTGTGATGTGTAGTAATGGATTGGTGATGACAGTCACTTAAAACTTTTCTTTCTTCCCTTATTACTGTTTTTTTTTTTTTTAAATCCCAGATTGGGGAATTACTGAGCACCACCCATCCTGCCAACAAAGCCAGCTTAACCCTGTTCTGTCCTGAAGAAGGGGATTGGAAGAACTCCAATCTCGACAGACACAATCTCCAAGACTTCATCAACATTAAACTCAACTCAGCTTCAATATTGCCGGAAATGGAAGGACTTTCCGAGTTTACCGAGTATCTCTCAGAATCAGTGGAAGTCCCATCTCCCTTTGATATCCTAGAACCTCCCACATCGGGGGGATTTCTAAAGCTCTCCAAGCCGTGTTGTTACATTTTTCCAGGAGGGAGGGGTGATTCTGCATTGTTTGCCGTGAATGGATTCAATATGCTCATCAATGGAGGATCCGAAAGGAAATCCTGCTTCTGGAAGCTCATCCGACACTTGGACCGAGTGGACTCCATCCTACTCACCCACATTGGGGATGACAATTTGCCTGGAATAAACAGCATGCTACAGCGGAAGATTGCAGAGCTCGAGGAAGAACAGTCCCAGGGCTCCACCACAAATAGTGACTGGATGAAAAACCTCATCTCCCCTGACTTAGGAGTTGTATTTCTCAATGTACCTGAAAATCTGAAAAATCCAGAGCCAAACATCAAGATGAAGAGAAGCATAGAGGAAGCTTGCTTCACTCTCCAATACCTAAATAAGTTGTCCATGAAGCCAGAACCTCTTTTCAGAAGTGTAGGCAATACCATCGATCCTGTCATTCTTTTCCAAAAAATGGGAGTTGGTAAACTGGAGATGTATGTCCTTAACCCAGTCAAGAGCAGCAAGGAAATGCAGTATTTTATGCAGCAGTGGACTGGTACCAACAAAGACAAGGCTGAACTAATCCTGCCTAATGGTCAAGAAATAGATATCCCAATTTCCTACCTAACTTCAGTCTCCTCTTTGATCGTGTGGCATCCGGCAAACCCTGCAGAGAAAATCATTCGAGTCCTGTTTCCTGGCAATAGCACCCAGTACAATATCCTGGAAGGACTGGAAAAGCTCAAACATTTAGACTTTCTGAAACAGCCGCTGGCCACCCAGAAGGACCTAACTGGCCAGGTGGCGGCTCCAGCCGTGAAACAGGTGAAGCTGAAACAGAGAGCGGACAGCCGAGAAAGTCTGAAGCCAGCCGCAAAACCACTGCCGAGCAAATCTGTACGCAAGGAGTCTAAAGAGGAAACCCCTGAAGTCACCAAGGCCAATCATGTGGAAAAGCCACCCAAAGTTGAAAGCAAAGAAAAGGTAACGGTGAAAAAAGACAAGCCGGTAAAAACAGAGACCAAACCCCCAGTGACTGAGAAGGAGGTACCCAGCAAAGAAAAAGAAGAGCTGCCTCCCGTGAAGGCCGAGGTGGCCGAAAAGCCCACCACAGACGTCAAACCCAAAGTCACCAAGGAGAAGACGGTGAAAAAGGAAACAAAGGCCAAATCTGAGGAAAAGAAAGAGGAGAAGGAAAAGCCAAAGAAAGAAGTGGCTAAAAAGGAGGACAAAACACCCATCAAGAAGGAAGAAAAACCAAAAAAGGAAGAGGTGAAAAAGGAAGTGAAAAAAGAAGTCAAGAAAGAAGAGAAAAAAGAACCCAAGAAAGAGGTTAAGAAAGAAACCCCACTGAAGGAAGCCAAGAAGGAGGTTAAGAAGGAGGAGAAGAAGGAGATTAAAAAAGAAGAAAAGGAACCCAAAAAGGAAATTAAGAAACTTCCTAAAGACACAAAGAAATCAACTACTCCTCTCTCTGAAGCCAAAAAACCAGCTGCATTAAAACCAAAAGTACCCAAGAAGGAAGAGGCGGTCAAAAAAGAGTCTGTTGCTGCTGGGAAGCCAAAGGAGAAGGGGAAGGTTAAGGTCGTCAAGAAGGAGGGCAAGACGGCGGAAGCTGCGGCCGCCGCCCTTGGCTCGGTGGCTGGCGCCGCGGCCGTGGCAGCAGCTGGAGCAGCAGGCGCCGGCTCGGCCAAAGAGCTCGAGGCCGAGAGGTCCCTCATGTCCTCCCCTGAGGATCTGACCAAGGACTTTGAAGAGTTAAAGGCCGAAGAGGTCGACGTAGCGAAAGACATGAAGCCTCAGCTGGAGCTGATCGAGGACGAGGAGAAGCTGAAGGACGCCGAGCCCGTCGAAGCCTATGTCCTCCAGAAAGAGACCGAAGTCATCAAAGGGCCCGCCGAGTCTCCCGACGAGGGAATCACCACCACCGAAGGCGAGGGCGAGTGTGAACAGACCCCCGAGGAGCTGGAGCCAGTCGAGAAGCAGGGGGTGGAGGACACTGAAAAGTTTGAAGACGAAGGAGCGGGCTTTGAGGAATCCTCAGAGACCGGAGACTATGAAGAGAAGGCCGAGACCGAGGAGGCCGAGGAGCCGGAAGAGGATGTGGAAGAAACCGTGTGCGTGAGCACCTCCAAGCACAGCCTCACCGAGGAGGAGGAAAGTGCCAAGGCTGAGGCCGATGTGCACGTCAAGGAGAAGAGGGAGTCTCTGGCCAGCGGAGATGACCGAGCGGAAGAAGACATGGACGAGGCAGTGGAGAAAGGAGAAGCCGAACAATCAGAGGAGGAGGGTGAGGAGGAGGACAGAGCTGAGGATGCCAGGGAAGAAGAATACGAGCCGGAAAAAGCGGAGGCTGAAGATTATGTGATGGCCGTGGTGGACAAGGCTGCGGAGGCGAGCGGCGTCGAGGACCAGTATGGGTTCCTCGCCTCGGCCATCAAGCAACCGGGAGCCCAGTCGCCTGCCCGAGAACCCGCATCCTCAATTCACGATGAGACTCTACCTGGCGGCTCGGAGAGCGAGGCCACCGCTTCTGACGAGGAGAACCGAGAAGATCAGCCTGAGGAGTTCACTGCCACCTCCGGCTACACGCAGTCTACCATCGAGATTTCCAGTGAGCCCACCCCGATGGACGAGATGTCTACTCCTCGGGACGTGATGAGCGATGAAATCAACAACGAGGAGACGGAGTCCCCGTCTCAAGAATTTGTAAACATCACCAAATACGAGTCCTCGCTGTATTCTCAGGAATACGGCAAACCCGCTGTCGCATCCCTCAACGGATTATCTGAAGGGTCGAAAACCGATGCCACGGATGGGAAGGACTACAACGCATCAGCCTCTACCATCTCCCCACCGTCGTCTATGGAGGAGGACAAGTTTAGCAAGTCTGCCCTGCGGGATGCTTACTGCGCCGACGAGAAAGACCTGAAGGCCGGTGCCACCCTGGCGATCAGAGACACCATCTCAGCAGTTTCAGAAGAAAAACTTAGTCCACCCAAGAGCCCGTCCCCGAGTCCATCTCCTCCATCACCCGTAGAAAAGACCCCGCTGGGTGAACGCAGCGTGAACTTTTCTCTGACCCCCAATGAGATCCAGGTCTCCGCAGAGGCGGAAGCAGCCCCCGTGTCTCCCGAGGTGACCCAAGTAGTCGAAGAGCATTGTGCTAGTCCCGAGGAGAAGACCCTGGAGGTGGTGTCTCCGTCTCAGTCTGCGACCGGCAGTGCTGGCCATACACCTTACTACCAGTCTCCCACTGAAGAGAAATCTGGGCACCTCCCCACAGAGGTAATCGAAAAGCCACAAGCAGTTCCCGTGAGTTTTGAATTCAGTGATGCCAAAGATGAGAACGAAAGGGCTTCCATAAGCCCCATGGATGAACCTGTGCCCGACTCGGAATCTCCTATTGAAAAAGTTTTGTCTCCCTTACGGAGCCCTCCCCTCATTGGATCCGAATCTGCCTACGAAGGCTTTCTGAGTGCCGATGACCAGGCTTCTGGCAGAGGCGCCGAGAGCCCCTTTGAGGGAAAGGATGGAAAACAAGGCTTTGCTGATGAAATAAGTCCAGTTTCTGACATGACTTCTACTGGTCTTTTCCAAGACAAAGAGGAAAGGAAAAGCACAGACTTTATACCGATAAAGGAAGACTTTGGTCAAGAAAAGAAAACCGATGATGTCGACGTCACGAGTTCGCAATCTGGACTGGCTTTGGATGAAAGGAAGTTAGGGGGAGAGGTGTCTCCTACACAGATAGATGTCAGCCAGTTTGGGTCTTTTAAGGAAGACACGAAGATGTCCATTTCTGAAGGCACGGTCTCCGACAAGTCAGCTACGCCGGTGGATGAAGGTGTGGCAGAGGATACGTATTCTCACATGGAGGGCGTGGCCTCGGTCTCCACAGCCTCCGTGGCTACTAGCTCGTTTCCAGAGCCCACTACAGATGACGTGTCCCCTTCTCTGCACGCCGAGGTTGGCTCCCCACATTCCACAGAGGTCGATGACTCCCTTTCAGTGTCTGTTGTGCAAACGCCGACTACTTTCCAGGAGACAGAGATGTCTCCATCTAAAGAGGAATGTCCAAGACCAATGTCAATTTCTCCACCGGATTTCTCCCCTAAAACCGCCAAATCCAGGACACCAGTCCAAGATCACAGGTCGGAACAGTCCTCAATGTCTATTGAATTTGGCCAGGAGTCCCCTGAGCACTCCCTGGCTATGGACTTTAGTCGACAGTCCCCAGATCACCCTACAGTGGGTGCAGGTATGCTTCACATCACTGAAAATGGGCCAACCGAAGTAGATTACAGTCCTTCCGACATGCAGGACTCGAGTTTATCACATAAGATACCACCGATGGAGGAGCCCTCCTACACCCAAGACAATGACCTTTCGGAGCTCATCTCAGTGTCTCAGGTTGAGGCCTCCCCTTCCACCTCTTCAGCACACACCCCCTCTCAGATAGCATCTCCTCTCCAAGAAGACACCCTATCCGATGTCGTTCCTCCCAGAGATATATCCTTATATGCCTCACTCACCTCAGAAAAAGTGCAAAGTCTAGAAGGAGAGAAGCTCTCACCAAAATCTGATATCTCTCCACTGACCCCAAGAGAGTCCTCTCCTTTGTATTCACCCAGCTTTTCAGATTCTACCTCTGCCGTTAAAGAGAACATAGCAGTTTGCCACACTTCCTCTCCTCCACCGATGGATGCCGCATCCGCAGAGCCCTACGGCTTCCGTGCCTCGATGTTATTCGATACGATGCAACACCAGCTAGCCTTGAACAGAGATCTGACCTCGTCCGGTGTGGAGGACAGTGGAGGGAAAACGCCTGGTGACTTCAGCTATGCCTATCAAAAGCCCGAGAAGACAACCAGGTCCCCAGATGAAGAAGTTTACGACTATGAGTCTTATGAGAAAGCCACCCGGCCCCCAGACGTGAGTGACTATTACTATGAGAAGACAGAGAGGACCACAAAATCGCCGTGTGACAGCAGCTACCCT
The DNA here is from genome assembly GCF_053574225.1 of Canis aureus. Lineage (NCBI taxonomy): Eukaryota > Metazoa > Chordata > Mammalia > Carnivora > Canidae > Canis > Canis aureus. Next base: position 56,020,654 of record NC_135615.1, read on the forward strand.
TACGAGACCACTGAGAAGACCACCAAGACTCCTGAAGATGGTGGCTATGCCTATGACATTGCCGAGAAAACCACCCGGACCCCTGAAGAGGCGGAGTACAGCTATGAAACAAGTGAGAAGACCATGAGGACCCCTGAAGTGAGTGGTTTCAGCTATGAAAAGACTGAGAGGTCTAGGAGGCTCCTGGATGACATCAGCAATGGCTACGATGACTCTGAAGATGTTGGCCACGCACTTGGGGATTCCGGCTACTCTTACAAGACCACTGAGAAGATTGCCAGTTACCCTGAGCCCGAGAGCTACTCCTATGAGGCGTCTACGACAGCTACACGAGCCCCTGATGCTTCCACGTACTGTTACGAGACGGCGGAGAAGATCACCAGAACCCCCCAAGCGGCGACGTATTCCTATGAGACTTCAGACCAGTGCTACACTGCAGAAAAGAAGTCCCCCTCAGAGGCCCGCCAGGATGTCGACTTATGCCTCGTGTCCTCCTGTGAATACAAGCATCCCAAGACAGAACTTTCGCCCTCCTTCATTAATCCCAATCCTCTCGAGTGGTTTGCCAGTGAGGAGCCAACTGAAGAATCCGAGAAGCCCCTCACCCAAGCAGGGGGTGCCCCACCGCCTCCAGGAGGAAAGCCACAGGGGCGACAGTGTGACGAAACCCCTCCCACCTCAGTCAGCGAGTCGGCTCCATCCCAGACCGATTCTGATGTCCCCCCGGAGACCGAAGAGTGCCCTTCCATCACGGCAGATGCAAATATCGACTCTGAAGATGAATCCGAAACCATCCCCACGGACAAAACCGTCACATACAAACACATGGACCCACCTCCTGCCCCCATGCAGGACCGAAGCCCTTCTCCACGCCACCCTGACGTGTCCATGATGGACCCGGAGGCCTTGGCTATTGAGCAGAACCTGGGCAAAGCCCTGAAGAAAGACCTGAAAGAGAAGACCAAAACCAAAAAGCCGGGTACAAAGACCAAGTCGTCGTCACCTGTCAAAAAGGGTGATGGGAAGTCTAAGCCCTCTGCAGCTTCCCCCAAACCAGGGGGCTTGAAAGAATCCTCAGATAAGGTGTCCAGAGTGGCTTCTCCTAAGAAGAAGGAATCCGTGGAAAAGGCAACAAAAACCACTACCACTCCTGAGGTCAAAGCTGCACGTGGGGAGGAGAAAGACAAGGACACCAAGAATGCCGCCAATGCCTCCACATCTAAATCGGTAAAGACTGCAGCTGCAGGTAGGTAGAAGGGCTGACACCCTGATGTGGGCCACAACTATTCCACTTTGCCTGGAGCCTCTGAATTTCCATGTGGCTTGATATGGGAAGATGAGAGAGTACCACAGTCCCGTCCCTTTAACTGTTCTCTTCTGCCGAAGGCGTGGATCTCAGCCTAGACGTGGCGTAGACGTAGGCTTGAGGCTGGTGCGGCATGTGGCCCGGAGCAGCTTGGGTTCACCAGGCACGATTTCCTGGCTTTGCTCCATCCTGCAACACAGCAACCACAGCCTTGTTCTAAACCTTCAGAACCAAGGATGTGTGTTTCAGGCTCCCCCGGAGGACTGTGTTGGCTCTAGCCTCAGGCACCCTGGCCTCAGAACCAAGCCAAGGTGACAGTCTGGGAGCTCCCAAAGGCTTAGGGAGAACCAGAGTGCCAAGCCAAGCTTGGCGTGACCAGTGTAGGCCCAAGATTTAGATTCGAGTTTTTTATAAAAAATTTTTTAAAGTAAAATTATAACATTTTCAAATTTGAAGTTAGAACATTTAAAATTAAGAATCAGAAAAATTAAAAAACTTGCTAGGCTAGAGCTACGTCCACATTAAAGGCAGTGCTCTGTTTTCTTATTGGCCAATGACTATCATAATTTCAGTTGACCAGTCCTCAGTTCAAATTGAGAGAAAAGCGTCAAAGGCTCTTCTTATTCTCCCCCCCACCCCTTTTTCAACCTAAGGGTTGAAATTCACTTAGGAGGAGATATCCCTGACTTCTGATCATTTCTGTTTTGATCCTAATTCCCTTATTCATTAGGTTCTCAGCAATGACTTGGGTTTTTGATGGAACAGGTCTCTAATGGCCCGGCTTTATTTCTTTGCTTCAAACCAATCACAGGGATTTCCATTAATACATTTTATTTGCTTTAAGTAGTCAGGGATTTCAGACCGCAGTTCACAGAGTAATATTAATTGACCCAAACATGTACAGCAAAAAATAATTTGAATAACATTTCTCATTTATTTGGGGAAAAATCTGATTGATGAAACTTGGGACTCTCAAATTCAGTGCATTTTAGGAACTATCACTTATAGCTGCAAAGTCTTACTTTGAGCAACATGGAAGATCAATTTCCAGCCTGCGTTCTCATCACATTTCCTTTGTACATGCATGCAGAAAACAAACTGATTTTATTCATGCTTAGAATTAATGGAAAACCACCAGATAATGAATCTCTTGGTCTGAAAGAGTTGGCAACTGACCCGCACTTGGGAGAAAACATGAAATCCTTTCAAACAGATAAAAACCAACTGAAATTTGCTACCAAACTTGCCAAATATAGCCACTCTAGCCCACATAATGGGGGTTTTTAAGACATTTTTCTCTTTTTGGTGTCCTTTAAAGAGATTAATTTTAAGGCCAAGAAACAAATAAAGAGGAGTTAATTTGAATTTATGTTGAAGGTACTTTTCCAATAGATTTCTAAAACAACAAAACCGCATTATCAAGTGATTTTTAAAACCAACCTTTGCCAACGGCTGTCAGTTCTCTACTACGTCCGAGCAACGTTCATTCGGTGTTGATGGTCGCCATGGAGCCTGCCAGGCAAAGCCGTGGCCATTTTTAATTGTTAGGACAGTAGTTCATGGACTCCTCCGATTAGTCAGAATTGGTTTGGTAGGCCCAAATATGGACATTTTGAGTCCTTGTAGCTCAGATTCATTAAAACGGCTGGTTATTCATTAAAATGAGTTAGTGTATCCAAAGAGCAGTTTGGCTGATTCTTGTGACTCCCCCACTCCTAAAAGTAAAGCTGGACAGTTGTGGAATTCGCTGGTGGTTTGACTCTGTGGTGACAGCCTTTATCCTATGGAGAAAGGAAAGAGGATTAAGTACGTAGGATCCAGCTGATATTTTAAATGACTTTACAGCAGCAGTCTCAACCGACTGCACATTAGCATTATTTGGGATGCTTTTAAAGCAGTGAAGCTGGACCCTGGGGTGTGGGACTGGGGCATCAGTATCAGGCTTGCTAGGTGATGCTAACTACCCAGCTAGGTTGGAGCACCACTGCCTTAGAATGCAAGTTCTAAGAATGTTCCAAAAAGTTTAAACCCTCTAGCCAGGACAACTCAGAAAGCCAACTCAGCAGACAAGGTGCCAGGAAAGTTCTGAGTTAATCCGAATCTTGACTTGGCGTGGGCTTTCTGATTTAGACCGGGAATGTCGGCGGCCAGATGCCCCTTTCCCTGGTCTGATAGGTCTTGAGTGGTTAGCCAAAGCTGCCTTTCCGAACCATCTTCTCGTCCAAGGTTGGTAGCCAGCTTGCCTCGGGAGAGATGTCTGCCTTTCCAGAGCACCGTGCTAGGATACAATGCAGTGTTTCATCACTTTATGAACAAGGCCAAGTTCTGGGGGCCTTGGAGGTCAGAGGAAGTTTATATCTGAGCCATTTGCTAAGTCAAATGTTGGGGTATAATATTCTGCTATCGGCAGAACTGTTATCACATGAGATCCTAACATGGATGGCTAACGTTGCTCCACTGTGGTTTACCACACGCAGAGTCTTCCTTCTGACTTTCAAAAAAAAAAAAAAAAGAAAATGTTTCTTAGATCGCTTTTCAAATTAGGATGCACGTTGGCAGCTCTTTTAGGAGGAGTATGGCTCTCTAGTTCCATAGTTTAGGAAGGCCTTGGAATTCTTTTTTCTTTCTAATGGGTTGTCCACAGAGGGAAACGATCCCATTCTTTGTTTCTCCTGCTAAGCTGGTAAACAGCCATGTTCTGTTTTCTCCAGTTGCCCTTACAAGAGAGAGAGGGAAATGCCCAGTACACTCTCTACCTTTTTGGGGATAAGTAGGGAAGGAGTACCAGATTAGTGGGTCTCTTCGCATTTCTGTGACCCTGGCTTTTCTCTTTATTTGCCAAAGGACCGGGAACCACCAAGCCCTCCAAGCCCTCAGCTGTGCCTCCAGGCCCCCCTGTGTATTTGGACCTGTGCTATATTCCCAATCACAGCAATAGTAAGAATGTTGATGTCGAGTTTTTCAAGAGAGTGAGGTCATCCTACTACGTGGTGAGTGGGAATGACCCTGCTGCTGAGGAGCCCAGCCGGGCTGTCCTGGATGCCTTGTTGGAAGGGAAAGCCCAGTGGGGCAGCAACATGCAGGTAAGAGCCCCGGGACAGTGTCTACACCACACATGGAGCTGTGTCCAGAGGCAGAGGGAAGGAAACATGTTTAAAGAACCACCGGTGTGATTATGGATCCGCATGGGGTACCCCATGGGTCTCTTACACGTGAAATATCTTGAGGACAAAGTGGATTCACACACACAAAATAAGTCTAGAATATTATTCCTGGCACCACCAATAATCATAGCCTTACCATCCTAAGGCATAATTCACTTATCTACAAAACGGGCCCAAGATGCCTTGCCCTTCCCCCTAATATACCAAGGATATTTATGTATGAATCAAAATGATATTTCCATGTGAGAGCTACAAAGGAATTGTCTTTTCTCCTTTGTGTTTCATGGATGTGACCAAACCAAGAGATATAGCCATTTAGAAAATCACCTGTCGATGTGAAATCCCGCAGGAGCATTGCTGAGGATGGTCCCCAACAGGACCCCTCCTAGCTCCCAAACATCATAAACGGGCTATGAACCACTCTCTTATTTTGGCTGTGAATCTTTGCTTATCTCAGTTTTACCTTTGGTTTTGCAGTCACCTAGTAAACTGTTTGCATAATATTAAATAGAATTATTTGCTAGTTAAGCATATTACATCTCATGAGAAACACCTGGTGGCCTCCTAATAAATAGTAGATGGAATTTTTACCATTCCAGCCAGTACCCAGCCAGCCAGCCACCAGCCAGCCACTCCACCACCCCCAGCCACACACACAAAGATACAAATCTTTAATCTCAGGATGAAGTATCAGTTACACACAATGGAGCAGCAATGATACTAAAGCTCTTTGGATTCAATACACAGTATCTTTCATGCAAAATTGCTCAGCTGGGTGATAGGAAATATAAGTGATCTCACCTGCACGGAAACCCTTCTTCTCTTAACACTGAATATTTGAATACCTGATGGTGAATGTAGATGAACTGATTGACTGGTCATGAGGTCTTTTTTGGTCCCAGTCTTCAAGTCTCCCAGAAAACCTTAATTCATTGCTGCTTTGATTCCTAGAAAATGTAAGTTGAAAAATCCTTCATATTGGATAAAAAGTAGGAAATTGCCCACTCCTCACCCTCCTTTGAATGGTCTGACTCATAGCCTTATTATTGTTCTATTTTTTTCCCCTCTGGTTTCTGGCTCTGCTCTTGACCAACTATTTTCTGTCTCCCTGCAGGTAACCCTGATCCCTACTCATGACTCAGAAGTGATGAGGGAATGGTACCAAGAGACCCATGAGAAACAACAGGACCTCAACATCATGGTCTTAGCAAGCAGCAGCACAGTGGTTATGCAAGATGAATCCTTTCCTGCATGCAAGATTGAACTGTAAAAAACCAAGACCAGCCACACCACAGGATTTGAACTTTGTTTCCAGAAATTCTTCAATTTGAAACGCCACCTTTTCTAAAGAGTCAATTCGTCTAAATAAGTCACTGAACTGTTACCTGCCAAACGCTATACTGTGTCATGGTGATGCAAGTCACTAATATTTCTTAGTTTTCGCTGATTTGCTAAGGGAAGTAACAGTATTCCCACAGTAGGGTTCAAGTTACTGCAAAAATACCCACCCCAGTTCATCTCTGCTCAACATTTGGAAACCATGCACTAGCAAACCCAACTGACTTCCGCTAGGTAGAGGCATTTGTCTTAGAGAGAGAGAGAAAGAAAGAGAGAGAGAGAGCGCGCACGCACAATGAGAGAGAACACAGGAGAGAGGGAGAATGAGAAAGGAAAAGGATGCAAGAGAAGGAGAGGTAATGGTAGAGAGTGCTGGTGAGATACCCAGAGAGAGGGAGACAGAGCGAGGTGGGGTAAGGAGGAGGGAATAACCAGCACTTAGGGCCGCGTTTTCTCACGCAGCCTGTATTCTATAGTCTACATAGGCAAAGTTTTCAACTTGTGTCAGTCTGAGGCATCAAAAAGGGTCTCAATTTTCTAGAACGAGTTAGCCGAAAGGAAACAAAGAAGGGAACAGAACTTGTTCTGAGGGCATGTGAGATTTTTCACGCCTTAATTAAGCTCCTTCAGTTTGAAGGCTGCGCACCGACATGATGTAGAGAGCGCAGACTGGAAGAGCGAGTGGTTTGAACCCCATTCGGAACTCTCAGACTCTTCAGACACACGAGTAGATTGATCTAAGGCATGCTCCCAGCATTTGTCCACCCAGTTAGTCCACTCGGAGTCACTTAACCTGCATGCGGAAACACCCAAGTCCACCCCGATTAACAAGCAAATACCAAAGCGGTTGGGAGTACATACGGTAGACAATTTGCCTTAGAAAGTGACTTGAATGTACAAAAGATACTTGATGCACTTATTTTTTAACGTGAGACCGCAAGTTTATAAAACATCCGTGTAGGATTATAGATACTCCAGTTCACGGAGCAAGTGTGTGCGCGTGTGGGGGTCCTAGAAGCTGATCTGATCGGTGCAGCGGTTTGATGCTGAGTCATGCGTGTTGAATACCACCTCCGTGCGCCCATGGCCCCTCAGCCAAACAAGTTGAGCCTTTCGTAGCTTCTTTACTATGGCAAGTTCCAAGATTGAAATGGCTTCTATGATCAGAACTGGGAAAACAGTGAATCTTATGGTGGAAGAGGTTTCTCGGCAAGTGTACAGTATTTACCTTCCTTTGTCTTACATTGGCTTTTTCTTTTTTTTTTTTTAATTTTTCATTAATTTCAGCATCATGGGAACAAGTGTACAGAAGAATTTTTTTTTTAGATATGTGAGAACTTTTCATAGATGAACTTTTTAACAAATGTTTTCATTTACAGGAAAATGCAAAGAAAATTTCAAGTGATAGCCTTTTTCTTTTCCCCCAAGTCCTTCGTAAGACAAAAAAAAAAAAAAAGAAAAAAATGTTTTTTGAAGTTCTGGTGAGATTGAAGTCTGATATCGCAGTAATAATATTGATTAAAACCCATAACTACCAGGAATAGTGATACATCCCACCCCCTGGTCCCCCCTAACGTAAAAATCTGAGTACGTGTTATTTGAGAGTGGGGGAGAATGGCATGGTAGGCTACTTTTCCAGGCCTTTAACGTCACCCTGTGGTATTCCACATACTTCTTTCAGGATCTTGAACCATGAGGTAGAAGAGCCAAGGCAAGTTCAAAGAACCCTAGCAAAAATTTGCTTTGGGATTTTCTTTTTTTTCTTTTTTTTGGGGGGGAGGGAAGTAAGAGAAATAATTCATTGAAAGCAAATGAATTCCCATCTCCGACGATTCATCCCGTAGAGTTCAGAGATCATTTCCATCGTTGTCGTCATTGAACTATGAATCCGGAAACCAGATCATGTCTAAGCGGACGTCCAGTTCCAAGTTGCAGATCGATGCGCCCAGTGTTCAGATGTGGCAAACTTCTCAGTGACACCTGTGCTGTGCTCTGTCACGTTGTGTTTCCTGCAGACTCTTAAGATCCACGGAGTAGTGAACAGTGACCTCATTTTATTTTCTATGTTAGTTATTTATTTCAAGATTAACATTTTAGTTGATTTTTGTCTGGTAAGTGTGTGTTTTGCACTGCTAACGACTATGAGGGTTTAAACAATGCTTCTTCAGGGTCCCCTCGCGGAGGACCTCTGCAGTCTACTTAATGCTGTGAATTACATTTTTCAAATGTTTTAATTTTTTTTAATTAATATTCTATTTTTTTTAGGCTTCTCTAGAAATGCAGCTTTTATTTATTACCCCATTTCTTTAGAGTCCTTAAGAACAACACATTGATAAAGGGTACAAAAAATTAACAGAAAATGGAAAACTCAAGGTGACAAAAATGGATTTTATTGAGTATAAACTACCTACTTCAGACTTCTTTCATGAGACAACCTAAGAGAACTCATGATAATTATTTACTGATTAGTTATTAAGCTGAGTTGGTTGTGTCCACGTAATACATGGGAAGAGAAACTGATTTCCAGCCTTCTTGCCAAATCCAGACCTCTGCTTGATTTCTCTTTGATAGAAGGAATTATTTTCCAATTTCCCAAATTCAATTTACTTAATGTGCATTATTTTGCCTTTAAACCAACAAACATCTTGGAGAATTATAGCCAGTCTTCAATTAGAACCATTCTATCCTACTCCTTTATTTTTTCTTTTCTTTTTGCTATGGGATTTAATGGGACAAATACACAAAAGCTGACACCGGTCAGCTGGCTCTTTTTCCTATGAAATGTATCAGTACCTTTTTCCATCCATTGTTCTCAGTGATGACCACAGAGCTGGAATATACCAGGAAAGTCGAGATTTGCATTGCAGGTTCCTCCTGTCCTTCCAGACACCTTTCCTACCTGTGTGACTAACCTAATTTTGCTAGTTCCATAAGTACACAATTGGTTTAGTAACAGCCATGACAATGTACCGTGTACATTCATGGTGAGGGCTAAAGATGGACACAGACTTCTAGGAGCTTTATTCATACTGATTACTTAATCCAGTTGTACAGATTGAATATTCGAGTGAAAGGAATTTACGCTCTGTTTCAATGATGAGATTCCATCGAGAGGGCACTCATGATCATGAACTTTTGGTAGTATTCTTAAGCAAAAATTCTACAGAGACTAAATGTTAGAGGTGATCCTCCACTTTCAATTTTAATGAATTCTATCCCCTTTCTCAAAACCCAACCCCCATGCATGCTTTCTCAGTCTTGTGGTGGGACTGGATACAATGACTGACCCCCTCCCCCACCCCCAACACCATTTTCCATGGAGTTCAAAAAAAAAAAAAATTCTTTTTTTTTTTTTTTTTTAAGACCTTACATATCCTAGTGAATGGTTTCCCCAGTGTATATGAATGTTTTAAGTGTCTCCAATAGCTTATGCAGTTTAGGAGCTTTTCAATACTCATTTAATAAGATTCAATCATTTGCTAATGAAAATCTACCACCTTCCATTTTTCTCTCTATTACCAAATTTCAGCTCTCAGGAGCTGCTCTACAATTCTGAAATTGCTTTTCTTGCCTCTCTTTAGTCACCTGTCACAGGAGGTTCTTGCTCGGTAATGATATTGTGAGTTAGATTAATGACTTTTTTTTTTGTGCTTCGGATTTTAGAAGAAAAGATTTGTTTCCATTTGAAAGGAACTGTAAGCTTTTATCTTCTAACCAACTGAACAACACACCAAAAGCAGCCTAGGGATGAGCATTTCTTTGAAAGCAATTAGGTTATTCACCTGGTATTAAAACTATTGACTATTAAAAAAAATCTGACTTTATTAATTTAAAAGGCAGCATCAAAAACTGAAAAGGAAGGGAAAAATAATTAGCTTCTCTGCACTCGTTTGGAGCTCCCCAAACAGGAGCCATCAAGATGAGGCATCAAGACCGGGCTGCCCTTTCCAGAACACCGTGCAGCCGTTCTGAGTCGTGCTTACCCGCGCTGCATGCAGCCCTTCTCTTTCCGGCCCCGGAAAGAAGTGGTCTTGAGCCCGGTTGAGAAGCACCTCCACTCCTCTCTCTTGTTCTGAATGGTGTTTGTGTCAGTCTGCAGCTGTGTATGGTATGATGTCTTATAATCCTGCATCACTTCTATCCTATCCAGTCATATCTAATGTAGAAAATTAGTTTTCAGTGAAAGTAATATGTAGTGCTTTTATGATATTTGTGTGCAATATCCCCTCTTCCATTGAGGATATTTGATGTAAAAGAAAAAAAAAAACTCAGTTCCACAATAAAATACAAAAGTGGCAAAAGTTCCCGTGTGTGCTGTGCCGTCCCTTGTTTTCTGCACTGAGTTGGGCTCATGGGGAGTTGGGATTTGCCCCCCACGGCGGGGGAACGAGTCCATGAGGGCTGATTGTGTTTTTTTTCAGTGGCTCCCTGGCTTTTGGCAGAGGGCCTTGTGTTCCTCCGATGACTGCTGCGTCGTTACCATCTCTAACCCACCCCTAGAGCATGTGGGGAGTCTAAGGGCAGAAACTGGGAGGTGAAGGAGACCGGAACGAGTAAGCACAGCAGTGTAGATGAAGGAGGGTAGGGGGGGTTTCTTACATAAAGCAAAAACCAGCCTCAACCCTCGCTCGGCCACAGCCGGCTGCCTGACCTCCCTCTATCCATCGGAAGCTCCTTTACTTCCCTGTAACATGAGAAGACTCGGCACGATGGTCAAGCCAGGTGATCCCTCCCAAGACGGACTTTCTGGGCTCCCCGCACCCACGACCTTCGCTCTACACCCGGCAGTGGCTAGTCCTGTGGGGACCTGTGGAGGCAAACAAAGCCTAAGGGCTGCCCTCCACTGGGGTGCCAGGGCTCCCAGAACTCAAGGGTGGGCTCTGGGGACGTGGGAAAAGCACCACAAGCGAGGACTAAGCTGAGGCCTGCTGGGTGTGTGTCACGCACGCGGTGTCGGGCAGAAAGCACACTCTGGGCAGGGGCAACAGCTCAGGCGAATGGAGCAGGAGCAGTTACGTCGGGGGTGGGGCACTCAGCTCAGAGGGTTAGGTGGGGGGGCCCTGGCATCTCAGTCCCCCCAGGGGCCACAGGACGTTTGCCCACACCGGGCTCAACAGAGCCCTCCAGCCCTGGCCCTGTCTGTCTGCAGAGGGGATGCTTTGGCCTTGAAGGGCTCCGGCAGCCTGTCCCGAGTCCTGGGGATGTCCCTTTGTGATACGCGCTCCTGTCTTCGATTGTGCCTCAGAACACTGTGACTCCCCGACTGGTCCCGACGGAAGTTGCTGTTTGGCAGAAGGGGTTTGGGGCTGCCTCCGGGACCTGAGGGGTCAAGCACGGGAGCAGTCAGGCCGGCAAGGCCTCACGCCAGATGTACATCTGTGTACATCCATCCTACCTGCCCAAGTACATCTCCTCCTATCCCACGGCCAAACTGCTCGGTGCCAGAAGTCCTGGCTGGAACAGAGGGTGCGGGGCCAGCACGGCCCCATCCTGGCCCTGTGAGTCCTGGGTCTCAGGAGGCTGTGGGCTCCCGGGAAGCCCTGCCAGTTGTTCACCCTAACCAGACCCTTCCCTGGATTTCCTATCCCCCTCCCTTGGGACTCGGGCACAGCAGGAGCGGGGAGGGACGTCATGCGCTTCCAGCTGGTCCTTTTCTAGACCCTGGAGGTGGCTTTCTTGGGTTCATTTTTTCCTGTCTTCCGGGTAAATCAACAAAGGTCTGCTGAAGTACCGACTCCACCTTCTCTTTATACTTGCCTTGCTCATTCTAGATGTTTCTCTGTGTCCCCACAATGATCTTTCAACAAACTCCTCACTCGGGAATTGCTGCTCTCTTGCCTAATGCCAGGTCAGCATCTCCTCTCTCATGTTACACCGTGTGTCTTGAAAAGTCATGGAGTCATACGTGCAGACTGACCTGGTCACACCCAGTTCCCAGAAGACAAGCAGGTGTCCTGGGTGGTTCGGGTGGTGTTACTGGCCACATTTTCACAGATGATGGAGCATCACAATGAGGATGGCTTCATGGGATGATCTCGCCATAAAAAGTAGGCATCGCTCCATTTCCCCCTCCAAGTCTCTACTCAAATCCAAACTGCAGTCACTGTAATGCACTCCCGTGGGTTTAAGCTGACTTTTGCAACTGGGGTCTCCAGTCCGAACCTCTTCTCTGATCTCCAAATTCACATCCAGCTGTCTGTTAAGAGCCCCATGCAGTGAATAAGGATCTTTAAAACCCAAATCAAATTTAACATGTCCCCTGAGCTCCCCAAACTACTTCTGTCCCAGGGCTTTCCCATCTCACTGAATGGCAAGCACGTTACTCCAGCTGCTCAGATAAAAGTGCTTGGCTTGTCAGCAGGCCTGCTGGCTCTTCTTTCCAAATACACCCAGTCCGGCCCCTTCCCGTCACACTTACTGTGACCACCTCTGTCGAAGCCCATCGTTTCTCCCCTGGATTCTCGTGGTAGCCTCCTGACTGTGCCGTGTCCCAACTCTGCTCTCCACGGTCGTTCACCACATAGCAGCAGCTAGACTAGCGAGCCCCCGAAAATACTAGGTCGGAGCACGCCATGGGAACTTCCGACGGGTTCTCATCCCAGAGTGAGGGCCAGCGTCCTTACTAACACCGTCTGGCCTCATCCCCTGCTACCCTCCACCTTCTACTTCCTGCTGCAGCCACACTGGCCTCCCAGCCTACCTCCGGCGCTCTAGGCAGGCTTGCACCTGGGCCTTTGGGCCTGGTTCCTCTGTTGGTCACACTTCTCCACGGGTAGCGCCATGCTGCTCACCCTCACCCTCACTGGTCTCTGGTAGAAAATTCTCTTCCCGGGAAAGCGTCCCTCAGCAACCTGGTTTAACTTGCAACCTCCAGCACCTAGCCAGCCTCCGCTTTCCCTCTTCACATGACATATTGGGTGCTCATGAAGGAACAGTCTCCTTCCACAGAATGTAAATACCACGAGGGAACGGATCCTTGTCTACTTTGTTCCTTGCTGTAGCCTCGGCGACTGCTTTTACAGTGCCTGACGCATAATCGGCGTTCAGTGTTTGTTGAATGAACGAACGTACTTCTCTTAGGTTGGCACAGTGGCCACATGGTGCGGTTGTTGAAAAGTGGGTTTGGAATCGGGTGTACTTGGGTTCCAGCACTATGGGTTCATTTACTAATGGTGTGGCCCTGGGCAAGTCACATAAGCCTTGGTCTTCTCTGCAAAATGAAGGTGGTACTCCCTGCCCTGCAGGGCCGTTCTAAGTAGGTGGAATTATTATTTTTTTTAAAGATTTATTCATTTATTTATTCATGAGAGACACAGAGAGAGGCAGAGACACAGGCAGAGGGAGAAGCAGGCTCCCCACAGGGAGTCCGATGCGGAACTCGATCCCAGAATCCTGGGACCACACCCTGGGCCAAAGGCAGATGCTCAACCGCTGAGCCACCCAGGCATCCCAAGTAGGCGGAATTCAACTCGGCAGAAATGGGCTTTCACAAAGAGTTGCTAAAGGTAATTTTTGTAATCAAGATGGGTACAGTGATGAGCCAGCGCCTGTGCTGGGCCTGGGAACCATGGATGCCCGCTGGGGCCCAGCACACTGTCACTGCAGGAGGTTTGTAATGGGTTTGATTCCCCTTACTATGTCAGCATATTAACCAGGGAGGGGGTTTTAAGGTTTAGAACTTTGAATTCTGCAGACATGAAGTACTGCAAAAACCAAAAAGGCAAGTGAAGTTCTCCTACCATTTGGCACATCAGAGAATATACTGTACCTCTTGGAAATCCTTTCTAAGTCTTCCATGTAGTCCTTGATCTAGCGTTTAAGGCCTGCAGTGGAATTAATTTTCAGATGCTTCTTTTAAGAGTAAACTTTGTTTTCCGAACACGTCTAGCTTGGATCAGGAATCCCTAACATTCATACATAATAAACACACAGCCTAAAAAAAAAAAACCTACAGAGCCTGAGCGGAACTGTTTTACACAAAGATCCCAGTGGTAACTGCCACCCCCTCAGGGCCATGGCTACCAGCCTTTTGTTTTTAAAAAATTTTTTTTATTTATTTTTTATTTTTTATTTATGATAGTCATATATATATAGAGAGAGAGAGGCAGAGACATAGGCAGAGGGAGAAGCAGGCTCCATGCACCGGGAGCCCGACGTGGGATTCGATCCCGGGTCTCCAGGATCGTGCCCTGGGCCAAAGGCAGGCGCCAAACCGCTGCGCCACCCAGGGATCCCCTACCAGCCTTTTTGGACCTTCCTGTTAACCAGATGGGGAACGGCATCAAGGCAGCATGCACCGTCAGCAAAAAGGCCAACTCGACGGGGAAAAAGGAAAGGTTACTCTCAAGCGAAGAAGTGGTAATTTAGAATAAAAGGCAATTTCCCTGTCACAATGACATTGAAAAGCACTCCTCTTACCCCATTCTCTAACGTAAGGTTTAAAAAAAATTATCGTCAGAGTTCGAAAAGTTCAGCTCTGAAGATTACTACTAACCATTTAACGAAAATACAACCACACCACATTTTCTGAGCCCGGTTCAAGCACATCCCTTCCTCACCATGCATGCCCAGCGAGGTTACTGGGTGCAGTGGTGGCAGCTCCCATCACGGCAGCTTCCGATCCCAGTTACATATCACCAGATGCAATCACCGTTGACCCTTTTTTCCAGAACCTTGTTGAGGAAGAGTAATGGCCCACCCTGTATTACTGCATTATTTTATACTCATTGACTTAGATAAACAGTTACTATTATTTCATTAAATAGACTAGATATTAAAATAATTAAATGTTATTTTTCTAGCCTCAGAAATGCCATTCACAAATGAGCCATTTGCACACACATTGTTGGGTTCCACCTGCATCGCCGCAAACATGCCGGAGGAAGCCCTGCTCACAGACCCTCGGCCACAGTTCCTGACCTTGGCTGGTGCTCCTGACATTTTGGACCAGACACTTCCTTGTCGTGGGGGCTGCCCTGTGCACTATGGGATGTGTAGTGGAATCTCTGGCCTCTATTCACTTGATGCTAATTCATTCATAATGAAAAAACCGACTTCAATAAACTAATTTTCAGGGCCCGTGACTCCATGACAAGTCGAGCGCAATAAAGATCCCACACATGTACCTGATCTGGGCAGCCAGCTAGAAGGTGTGGAAACGAGATGCAAAGTTGGCACCAGGGCAACATAGTCCCGAGAGGAGGAGCCTCAGGTATCTTGCTGTGGCTGGGGGCGGGGGGGGGGTCCATGCTCCCCACTCTGAGAAAAACTGGAGATCAAGCATGGCAAGGGCAGATAGGGAGGAAACAAGAGTAAACAGGTTATGAGCTGAAGGTGAACATGCTGCTTCCTGCCAGGACCGTCAGGGACGCTGAGCTAAACGGGCCTTCTGATCTACCCTGAGCCTGCCTCTGGAATTAGTAAGGGAGTGGCTGAGAAAGCCCTGCCCCCGATACACCAAATGTCATGGCTGGCTTGTGGTCTTGACCTCGTACCTGCAGCAGGCACGGCGTGCTCAGCCACAAGGCCCCGCGTGTGCCATGGGTGCCTCACCTCGGGTCACCCGGTTTGTTTCCTTATTCAAGGACGCGTTACTCCCACCGCCCTCACAGGGTGGCTTGAGTTGCTGGCACACACACAGTCCTTGGTGAACGTTAGTGGCCGTGGTGGTGGTGGGGAGTGCCCAAGTCTGAGAGACGAGGGAAGTTAGAAAGGTGTTGCTCAGAATCACACTAACCAGACCGAGGTGTGACTTCCTCCTTCCCTCCCTTCCCTGAGACAAAGAACACAGCAGAGGAACCCCAGAACATTTATTTCTACCAGTTCCTGATCAAAGAGCACAAGCTCGGATAGCAGCACGCCACAGTACATAAAGGCAAAATTACACAGCAAGCAAGAGCCACCCCTGACCCCTTTCACAGAGAAACTTCAGGAAGGAATTTCCACCTCCCAACGGTTTCAGTTGCACAATCACCCACATCACCCATGCACACAAGCCCCAGCCTGCTTCTAGTTTTCTACGACTTCTCCAACCGAAATGGGTGTTGACAGGTTGTACATGTGTGCACGTGTGGACACAAGAGGCAAGCCTTTACCTCCTTGGGGAAGCTGAGAATGCTTTGGAAAGAAGTTACCCCAACAAGATGGAGAAGCCAAGCCAAGGGGGCTTCAGGGCTAGAGCTAGCTTCCTCCTCAAAAGCCCTTCCATTCTAAATATGTCAGTGGTGGTGCCCGAAATTTGAAAGCCAGTGGGTTCGTGGTGCTGTGTTCACTCTTGTCCTCAATTTCTCCCAACTTCATGTCCACAGGGAGGAGACACGGGGGAGGGAGAAGGTGAGACGTGTGGGCATCGCACCCCCAGCTCAGGCGGGGAGGATGCTGGGGGGACGAGGCCTCCAGACACACAGTTGCCCCTGGGGGGAGAGAGACTATTCAGAAGCCTGTGCTCGACACCAGGTCGTTGAACCATGGCCCTTCCCTCCACCACTGCTATGGATCAGGAACTTTCTTTCTTTTGTTTTTGAAGATTTTATTTATTTATTCATGAGAGATACACAGAGAGAGGCAGAGACACAGGCAGAGGGAGAAGCAGGCCCCTGTAGGGAGCCTGATACGGGACTCCATCTCGGAACCCGGGGGTCACGCCCTGAGCCAAAGGCAGATGCTCCATCGCTGAGCCTCCCGGGTGCCCTCGGATCAGGGACCTTCTGTGTTAAACGTCGATCCCTGACCCCACCATACACCTTGGGTGCACCGCATCTAAGGTGTTTAGCTGGGGCTTCGGTCTGACCACTGGCCACTCACAGTTCTGCAGCCTTTCTCAGCATCTCATGGGAAGTCACGCTGCCTTAGGACGTTGAACACTGTGGCTCTGATACCATAAACGGCCTGCTTTAGGAGGACAGGCAGGCGGAGGGGGCCGAGGCCGCCGCATGGTCCCTGGGAATCTCAGGACGGGGCTCTAGAGAGGCTCTGGTGGTGGGCGCCGGGGCCCCACGGGCCTGTGAGGCAGCTGCCTTTGCTGCTCTCCGGGCCTCATGCTCCCGCTTTGCCCTCTCCCTCTGCTCCTGCTCCCTCTGAATCAAGTGCACCCGCTCCAGATGCCACTGCTGCAGCTTCTGCTCATAGGTGGCCATGTCCTCGGCTTCACAGGTGGGGAGCTGCTCCTGGATGAGCCGCGTGGTCAGAGCCAAAAGGCTCTCTGACTCAACTCTGCCCAGGGCCTCAAGCTTAGACTGCAAATCCTGAAAGAACAAGAGGAGATGGGGGGTGGGGTGGGGAGGAGGATGCAGGTAGGAGAAGACAAAGAGGAAAAGATATGCAGTCACTTGTAAAATCTCTACACATTCTGCTTGCAGGAAAAGGCATTGTATTGGGAACCTGTCATCTAGACACTGCATTTGCCCCCCCCCCTTTCTTTTTTTCAGTCCAGCAATTTTGCAAAGATGCACCACGTGTGATTTCTCTCCCTTCACTCACAAACAGTAAATGGAACTCCATATGCCGTGATGCTCCATGTACTTTCTTGTTTTAAACCACAAAGAAAGCACAAGTATAACAAATCCACATTTCCCCTGACTTGCACCAAACCAAGCAGCAAAGTCCCAGAGCAAAGAGCTCTAAGGTGCACACAAAATGGCAGAAGCTGCTGATAAATGGCAGCAAGGCCGTCCCTATCTTTTTCCTGCAGAATAATAGAGATAAATGTTTGCCTAACCAGGGTTCCTTTCAACAGATGGAAATCGTTTCAAGAATTTTTTTACTAATGGCATGCTAAACAGTTCCCATGAGTGCTCGCACTATTTCAAGCCCCCACCTGCTGTGCTCCATTGCAGGTCAGCCTTTACAAACTGACTGCTTACGGCTCCATCTGAAATGGCATCTTGGTTTGGTCGGTATTGTATTCCTGGAGAAGCAAAGGACTAAAAACACTAATCCCCTTAAGTGCTTCAAGATGTAGACCATCAGGAGAGAGCCACTTAAGGTCCAGCTGTAGCCTATGCCACACATTCCCATGTTCCATAACCAAATACAGTCAGGGGCACAGGTGATGAGGCCTGCTCCCACAGGAGGCGAGAGGTGGGCAGGATCCACGCGTCAAGGGGTGGCTACAGCCCAGTGTGATGGGTCAGTCCTGTAAAAAGGGACCGGACCCCCAAACAAATTACCTGAGACTATGAAAATTCAGGCAACGGGAAGAAAAAGAAATGTACAGTGAGAATTATTTCTTTCTGATGTCACTTTCCCCGTGGTTTGGGGCCAAGGAGACAGCTTGGGACAGCAGATAAGGACTCAAATCTGAGTCCGTGAACTTCTGGTTCAAATCCCGAAGCAGTCACTTATGGGCCAGTTCCTCTCAGCCTTGGTGTCATGTAACATGGGAAAAGCGACATCCCCCACGCAGAGCTACAGTAAAGACAAATGTAATGCACTGGTGCCTAATACTCAGCCGGGAGCTAGCAAATTTTGTCTCTCTCTCTTTTTTTTTTTTTTTTTTTGATTCTCAAAAAAAATGCATGTATAGAAGAATGAGGACTGAGAATTTAATGCAGCACGGGTTTCTAGTCTCCGTGATTAAATATGTAAGAAATAAGAGGAAGAGGCAGTCATTTTTAGGAGCGTTGTGGCAGCACGTTTTGTTTTTTAGCCTTTCCTACACTGCAAAGTTAAGAGGTACACAGATAGGTCCATAAGTTCTTAGCCGCCAATTCTCTGTGTACCTAATACCGATTAACGTTTCTTTCTCGGTTTTCAAATTCTAAAAGAGGGACCTTGAATGAAGACTTTACAGAATTACTGCTCCAAGTACAGAAGAATCCTCATAACATGGGGACAGAGCTGTCCCATAGTTTGTTCCAGAGCATTGCTGAATAGATCTCTGTGGTGATCACACAAAATGACACTTCTCTGCCCCAAAATGACACACGAGGACAGCTGGCATGGATGGGAAGGTCTTCTAACTCTGGGAAACAAACTAGGGGTGGTGGAAGGGAAGGGGGGGTGGGGGTGAATGGGTGACAGGCACTGAGGGGGGCACTTGATGGGATGAGCACTGGGTGTTATTCTGTATGTTGGCAAATTGAACACCAATAAAAAATAAATTTATTATTTAAAAAAAATTCATCAGGCAGCACATTTTTCTCTTTGCACTTAATAGACGAGAAGCAAAGCAAGGAAGGGCCCAAGGGGTTAACCTGCCAACACAGCCCTTCTCCCCTGACGTGGATCACAGAGTATTTTGGGGCATGTAGTTGAAAGTACCAAAGGCAGCTTGAGCGCTCCTGGCTGTTTGAAAAAGAAACAGTGGAAACTCGTTTACATCTTCCATGCAGTTCAAAAAAATATTCTGAGGGCCCGAGTGCACAACACTAAGCCAAGCCAGAGGTAATGCCTGCATCTCATCTCCAACATACTCAGATCTGGCTAATTTCCACTTGGGTTTCTGGGTCATGAAGCACATTGGTGCACTATGGACAAATGACCAGATCCTTTCCACCTGGAGCTGGAGTTGGGCGACTGCTCCGGGGCGGCAGGCTAGTGCCCAGCCATCAGGCGCGTCAGGGATGACTGCGTAATGACATGCTGCCCCAGTGAACAAAACTGGGACCCATTAGCTCACGCACAAAAAGGAACATAAAAATTCCATTTGTTTCTTTTAAGACGGCTTCCTGTTTGAAGCCTCATTTGCGATGTCAGTGTTTCATGCCTTTGTATGACAGGGATGCACGGGAGGACTGCCTGTCAGCACGGCAGAGAAGCACGTTTGATGCCCAGAACCGAGAGGGGCTCCGCTCCGTTCTGCTACAACGCACCTTAAACCGTTCCAGGTACCGGGGAAGCTTGGACTGTTCCGTCTCCTCTATGTCCAGCTGCTCCAGCAGGTCTCCTGAGCCCTGGCCGTCTTCCCCTTCTCGGGGCTGCTCCTCTGAAGACTGCGGGGCCGGGGCAGTCAGAGCCGTCAGCGTTCTGTCCAGCACAGCCAGCTGTGGAACAGAAAGAGGGGCAGGGACTAAACCGTGGCCCTGAAAACACACCACGAAGAGAGGCTGGGCAAGGGAAGGGAAGGGACACCTGGAGTCTGCAAACCTGTGAACTCTTGCTCTTAGAAAGTTATCAGAAAGAGATGTGGCTATGATTTTACATCAGGAATACCCCGTCCGATGGCAGGGACAACCTAGCCCAAAACTGTGGTACGAATAAGCAAGCTCAGAATCATCTGTGAATGAATCAGCACAGGGGCATCAGATTTCACCTTTAGTCAGCCAGGGAGGGATCCAAACATTAAGTTCCATGGGGACTCAAAGAATCCCCTCTTCCACGTCGGCGTTCTTCCTCAACCGGTTTGCAACTGGGAGGAGAAAAACCACCGCAGAGCACAACCAACAGAGAACCATTCTGAATGTGCGGGAGAGCCTCTGAACCCAGCAAGCTTCCTTCACAGAAAGAGTATATAGCTCATGGGGCATCTGTAACTTAGGGAGAGATTTTACTGGCTGGTTCTCCCAAAAGAGGGCCAGAACTTTCCTTTCCTTATCCCTTCCTCACACTGATTACCACTAAATATGATCTAAAGCCGCTGATAGGGATTCGACAGGCATACGTGGAATTCACTCTAAGAAGGTGATTTCTGTAAACTTGCAAGGTAAGGAAATTATAAAACAGAAGGTTTCTTTTTGTTTTGGCCTCTCTCCCCCACCACATCCACTTTGGGGCACACCTTCCCTCGACCAATGTGGGGCCTAATCCCCAGAGGTTCTACAACCTCAAGGCCAGCACGAGCACCTACCTGGACACTGATTAATTCAGACCATGTCGCATTAGAACAACAATCCAGAAAACACTAAGGCCCTTTAATACCTGATACCCAAATCCAACATATATTCCAATCTTGCTGACATTGGGAATCACATTCCTATTAAGACAGATCACAAAGTACGCAAATCTGGCTCAGATTGGAAGGAGTATTTCACTGGCACAGAATTTCTATGTAATATTGTGTTTCTGACCACTAGAATTGACTACAGCAGGGCTAAGTATGAATCCATGTCTAGGAATGTGTACGTTCTGTTACCAGTGTCTGCCAAAGAACATGATGATCTATTAGACATTAGTATCTGGTCAATACAGGTACCAGACGGATGCATCTCACGCCTAGAATGAAGCCAAGGAGTGAGTCCTAGTGATTGGCGTCAAGGCAAAACCAAGAATGAGCTCAAAGTTAACTTTAACACCCTGGTAATGCAATAAACAACGTCTAGCCAGGTCCCCTCCCGTGACAGCTGCTTGGACAGGAGCAGACATTGGCTGCCTGTGGGGCGTAAGGATGCTCCGTGTCCTGTAGCCTGAGCTGAGCTGAGTCCAGTGGCTTCCTAGAGTCCCAGGTGATTGAGAGACGCATATGGGGGCTGGTGCGAAGATAGCTGCCTAGTGCAAGCAAAGTGAACCCCTCAGAACTCTGAAAGGAACATCCGATCCCCATTTCCCCACCACAGAATGGTGTGGTGGAAGCAAAACAAGACTGTGCCATCTCTAGTCCCCAGATTCGTTTCTTGAAGGCTTTTATGGGTGAACATAATTGCCACGGAGTCTCCCGGGACTACAAGGGTACAGAAATGCCAAAAATTAAAAATGAAACATTAACTTCTCTTTGAGGTACCACTCAGATTTTACCGGGGGAAGGGGCAGTGGAGTGGGCAGTATTTTACTGAACTCAGTTTAAATTTGGGGGAAGAGGGATAGTGCTCCTCCCAAACAGTGAGCTATAGGATCAACAGTAATCTTGTCCTCTAATACTTGTTGTTAGTAACACTGAGAATGTGCATGGTTTTTCATTCCTTTTCAACCAGGTAAGTACATGATTCTACAGAAGAAAAGGAAGTCGGGGGAGGGGAAGACCATGAAAACAAATTCACAGGCTGGCTTACAAGGAACAGGAGACTGCTAAAGCTCACTGGATTAGGACTGAGGGACTTACCGCTTCCGCACATAGCTTTCCATCCTCCAGGGACGAGGCCACCTTCTCCATCACTTGAAGGGCTCTGTCAAGGTAGCCAGGTTGCCACAGCAAGGGCATGTTATGGTACACAGCCCGCAGCCCTCGCTGCAACTCCACCTTCCCTGTGGCCAAAAAGAATAATGAAGAAGCCTCAGCTATGGCTTCCCACCATGTCTGAGGCTGAAGACTCGAAAGCAAAAGTGAATGTGCACCTGGCCACTCTAGAAATGGAGAAGAAGCATCTCCAATTTGTACCAAGAGCCTCATCCCATCCAACGACTTGGTGCCATTTCAGATAGACGATGAAAAATATGCTGAAATTCACTGAATCCATTTTTAATATAAAATTGTATGAATCTGCTTTTCTTCTTTTTAATTTGGGCTGGTGGAAATTATCATGAGGATGTATGAATCACAGGGCAGAGGGGAATTTATTAGAGAGATTGATATAGCTGTCTCTTTAAGTGGAACTACTCTTATAAAACGAGTCAAACAACTGAAATACTATTTTTGCTTCAAGAACAAAATCTTCCTCAGAAAAAGAAATCCCACAACTCTCCTACAGTGAATATCTTGTCAACATATGACAACTTTCCCCGCCAGCAAATGTTTGACATTTTTCAAAATGCTCCAAAACACCTCCCATCAACTATTCTTATGGAAAAAAAACAAAACAAAAAAAACCAACCACCTCATTTTGTTCTTTCTTCCTTTATTTGAACTTCATCAGCACTTAAATCATAAAGTCTTCATCATCTTTTTTGGATCCTGGGACATGAATGTGTTTCTTGGTGCCTCAAACCATTACAACTGGAGCTTAAGATGTGGACTCTAGACACAGGGTCCTCATGTGGGGTGGGGGGCTGTCTCTGTGTTTCTGTGGAACAGAAGCCCTCTCTGCACTAATGGCCAAAGTCACCTTGAGCTGCCAGGTCTTAAAGCCACCTTCACTTATCTTTTCTGGGAAGGAGGATTTGGGAAGGCTCTAGTAGGACATAAATAGGCAAAGCTTATCAGGTGACGGCTAATTTTAGCCTTTTAAGATGTTTGGGGCTGGACTGCAGTCACATTCTGGGAAGCTGCTTCCACTGGGGCTGAGTGAGGCTGCACAGCACAGGACACGGTGAGAGCAAAGGGCTTTTGATGGGACAGCTGCCAGTCCCCAAGCACCAAGGCCTCTGCGCAGAAACAACAGCAACAACGTCCTTTTTCTTAGCCCTGACAACTCCCTCAACAGTTTACCTACAGTCTAATAGCCCTGAGTGCTCACCTGAAGGCAAGGACAGACCACATAAGTCAATAGCAAAAAAGTAGACGGTGTAAAGGAGAAAACAACGTTTAAAAGGAGCGGTCAATCCTTTGCTAATCTGACAGCCATTTGATAAACTCTGAAATTCCTCTCCCTACATCAGTCTGTATCAGAACCGGCATCTAAGAATGCCACACCAACATGTTGCTGGTGAAGATCAATTTTAAAACTGCAGAAACTTTGATGATTTCCATAAAATGAAGGTAAGTCAAAGCAGCGTATGGTCAAGAGAAGGTGCCTTCTGAAACAGCCTGTCTACTCAAGAGAGAATGGAACCATAGTGAAATAATATGCATTTAACAGACTTCTGTAAATCAGGACACATTTTACACACAGTTAGGATACATGTTATCTGCCCTGATTCTACAAAACCCAGGTTCTTGAGGCTTCATCCCCCTGACCTGACTTGCAATGCAATCAGGGCATGAAAGTAAAGGAGCCATCCCCCTTCATGGAACAGTCACCTTGTGCCAATGAATCTCTCTGCTTTCCCAAAGTGCTACTAGATGTGCTGAGTGTCCCTTCGCTCACCTGGAAATAATACCAAGGATATGCGTTCAACACTAACTCTTAATTTACCTCCTGGACTTTAGGTCTAAAAGAAACAGAAAGACCTTTTTAGTACTGGGAAAGATTTTACTGGCTGGTTCTCCCAAAAGAGGGCCAGAACTTTCCTTTCCTTATCCCTTCCTCACACTGATTACCACTAAATATGATCTAAAGCCACGAGGACTAGTTTTCACCTCACCAGTGGTAAACAGGTTTTAGAACCCTTTTTACAGTCTCTTAAAGTATAAGCTCATATCTGAAAGGCTATTAAGGTCTATTTTTGTATCTAAAAATGAAAGCTGTTATTGGAATTTCACAGTTATACTGAAATAAAAGTTTATTACAAGTAGAAGAATGCATCAGTTCTGTCCACGAAGAACAATATTTATCAGGATCACTTAGCTTACCAAGAAGTGCATAGCCATACAACTGGGAACTCAACCCCACCGAGTTCTTTTGCTTTAGGCCTGGGAGTAACAGGGATGCACCAAAGTTCCTTTCCTCTTCCCACTGCAAGAGAATAAGTCAGATCATGGTCCAGCCAAGCAAAGAATACTTTATTTATGCAAGAAACTGATTTTAAATGACTTTTAAATAGGGGAAAAACATGATGTAGCATTAAGTTAAAAAAATAAAGCAAAATAACAAAGCTATAGGTATATAATACTAATTTTATGAATAAAAGATATTTATGTTTAACAAATAATACAGAAAAGAAATACCCCGTATGTTGTTGGTGGATTTCTGGGTAGTAAAATTATGAGCAATTCTGATTTTTTCTTTATACTTTTCATTATTTTCTGTATTTTTAGAAAAGAATAACAGTTCCTTCTGCAATCAGAAAAGCAAAACAAAACAAGAATAAAGAGTACTCTCTGGACCAACACTGCCTGGAGACAATCAATAAAGATTCACTCACATTGCTACGACACGCTGGGGCAAGCTTTTGAATTTTAAACAATTCAGCGATGATAAGACTCCTACTTCATAATATAAAAATAAATAAGACTATTAGGTTGCTTTTAGATAGATCTGTGCCTCTTAAAAATAAATTGGACAATCAGAAACACTTAGCGATCATTTCTTTCAACCCAGGATACAAAATTACACTTCAGTAAAATTGGAGCCTTTTGAGACTTAGGGGAAAGGGGGCAAGAATACAAGCACTGCTCAGCCTGCTGCAGAGTAGTAAGAGCAGCAACAGGGGTGTTGCTGTAAATGCTGGGCTCAGAGGACAGCAGCCTTGGCAACTCCCCAGACAATGAGAGCTGTGATCTTGGTGCCGAACAAATCCATCTCGGCCGGGGCCCTTGTTCGGGCTTGAAAGTAAAGAACACAAAGCTCAGATGTCCTGCACTGGGCTCTGCAGTCAGAGATCCAGGAGGAGGCACAGAATGAATGAGGCACACAGGCCACAGTCGTAGCCAGGGGTAGGGGAGGCGCCCCAGGTGTTAATGGGCACCGAAATCTCTTTACTGGGAATGATCTTTGTGCAGTACGAGGGTAATTTCTTTAAGAGTTTTCTCAACCTTTGAAAAAAGCAAAGATCTTGGGAAAGAAACAAAGCCTCCCCAGGCACTTGTGTGTACCAGATAAATGAAAGAGCCGGTGTTTGAGGGCCGGGGCATTTCACTTTCAAAAGCAAATCGCCCCAAGGTTTGACTCTCCTCCACATCAACTGCATGGAAAGGGACCTGGTGAATAATAAATAAGGAGCTTTCAAATATTTTTTTCTTTTCTTTAGGGAAAAACATGATCTAAAGTATCAAAATGCAATAGGGTAAAAAAGCCTAAAGAGTGGTATCCTTGCTGCTCTAGGAATGGAGCAGGGGTGGTGATGGCGGCCCAAACAGTGACACTTGTGAAGGGACTTTTAAAAAGATGGATGAAAACAAACAAGTGAACGTCTTATAGATTTTTCTGCTGATTCTCTGAGAATACTACAACCACTGCTGCTTATAAGAAAAGCTATTTATAAGTTAATGTAAGACACCTGCAACTTCTATTGCATGTACTACCATGGACAGAATCAGGTGCCGCTGTGCCAGGGCCCTCATGGTTCCCCTCTGCCCCCCACTCCCCTTCACTGCTGGAACACCCAAAGCATCCTCCCACTTCACTTCATCCCATGCCCTTCCTATCATGCTCTCTGCTGCATTTACACTGGCCGTCTTCTTATCTTCCTCCAGCCCTTCGGCTCACCATGTTCTTCCTGCCACAGGGCTTTTGCATGTGTTATTTTCTCTTTTTGGATTGTTCCTCCTCCCTTCAGCTAGTTAATTCCCATTCATCTTTCAAATACTAACTCAAGAAACACATTTCCTCAAGGAAGCCATTCCTAACCTAAGTTTAGAATACAAACAAATAAAAACTCCCTAAAATATATGCTTGTCATACGAGATGTCTCTGTAGTACTCATTATAGCTATAGTTTTATATTCACGTATTTGTTTTGCTCTGAATGCCTGTTTTGTTCTTTGGCTGGAAGCAGAGAATGTCTGTTTACCATCATATATTCAGTACTTGGTAATGTATGGAAGGCAGTAGTTGCCCAATATAAATTTAAAGAACTAATAAATGTGAGGTATGCCATAGGCTATGACACTCCTCTTAGAAAAGCTAAACACACCATACATTCTTTAGAATGTGAGCTGGATTAGATGGCCTTTTCAGTTCCTACCAAAACTAGTATTTTTTGATGCTATATTTGAAGTTGAGGGTAGACTGCAGGGCAGACTGCCTGGCCTCCCCATGCGGCTTCATCACCTACTAGCTGGGTGGCTATTACATAACGAGTCAGTGCTCCAGGCTTCTCATCCACATAGAACTGTGAGGATTAAATGCATTCATAAATTTAAGACCCCAAGAATGCAGCCTGGTGCAGAGTATGTACTATTTAAGTATTAAAAAAAAAAAAAAAAAAAGTATTAGTTGCTATTCCTGTTGATATTCTTAGGATAACAATCAACAATGATTAAATAGCCTAACCTAAGAGAGGAAACCAAAACCTGATATTCTGGACTGACCAGAGCGACCTCAGGAAGAGACTGATACCAACCGAACCATCAGCATTTAACGCCTGAGGTGTTGGTCAGTTAGCCGCCCCACTGCTTCTTTGATACCAGGTCCAACTGTCGCTGACAATCGGTTACCCATTTCTCAATGTTCGGGGGGCATTCGGCCTAGCTCAAGTCTCAAATGTGCTTAAGGACTTTTTCTTGAGATTCTTTCATGTGGAGGAACGTTCAGCTCTGCTCTGCCAAAAAACCGGTAGCTAGAATGTACAGAGGGGACACTCGTTCCTGGCTGTTTGTGGGCCACAGAGCCCCACGTCAGATTCTGATGGTGGGGTCATGGCCACCTCAGCCCCGCTGAAGAGTCACCGCGTGCTTCTCAGGCTCTCGGGACCACTTACACTGCAGTCTGTCTTCTTGGCCAGGCAATGGTATAACACATGGAGGGACAGAAGCTGGGTGGAAGGTACCTCAAAGGCTTCTTGCATCATAATCTCAAAAACCACGGATAAAGCATCTGGCAAAAAGATCAAAGTAAAAATGAGAGGGAATTACTTTCAGGTAACATCACCAAATCTGTATTTAACTATAAACTCAAAAAGTGGGGCACAACAGAAAAACAAATAGAATTAAGAAGCAAAATATGTGAGCTCTGATCTTAGTTCTTTCACAAACTAGATCTTTCCCAAGTCTTTAGCTTCTGTTGTACTATTACATACTAAGTCAGGTGCTTTGGGACCAGTGTTCTTGAGGAAATGGAATAATCCACTTAAGTTCTCTTAACTTCTCCCAGTATCATCCCTGTGATGATAAAAGATACCATTTGTCCCACCTACTTCAAAAGACTATTGGGCAGTCCCTCAAGATAGTACATATAAAAATGCCTCATAAATTGTGAAGCAAATTTAATGCATCATGTCCATCAGCTGGAAGAGCTAAGGCATACAGAAAGGAGGCAAATATATTTTCCAGGCCCCCGGGACAAGCAGAGTAGAAACTGGGCTGACTGCCCCATTCTGTGTTCCGGAACCTTCTTTCTGTTGGGGCAAAAGAAGATAAATGCTAGAGATGATCCTAAATCCCAGGTATCATTTCAGGGACAGAAAACTGATGACTATAAAAAGAATAATCAGGGTCAGCTTAAAAAGACTTTGAAAGAATGGAAAGGAAATGCTCATTCATAAATTATAAGCCCTTGACTATAAAATACAATGTAAGATATTTGTTACCACATGAGCGCTGATCATAGCAGATCAGATCTTGAGCAATTTTTATTTTCCCTTAAGATTCCACAACATAGATGGAAGCCAAGAAAATCAAGTTCAGACCATTTCTTTCCCTTAATATTTGTTGTTAAATTAGAGAATGTTAATATTGGTTTAAAATATGGTGCCAGCACATAAAACAGGCACAACAAATGTTTTTGACTAACTAAGTTGCTGTGTTAACCAATTTTTGCATATAATCCTAATTATAAGAGTTAGCACTGACTTGCAGCTGTTCCTAGCCAGCTGGCTTTGTGCATGTTGTCATGGTTCTAAATGAGACCACAGGCAAGAACTTCTATATTCTTTTTGCAAATGGGGAAACTGAGATAGAAAGACCAGCAAGTCATCTACTAAGTCAGTAGCAAATAGGACTTGGAAGAGATTTAAAACAAACAACAATCCCAAACAAACCAATATTTTAAAAGAACACAATTTAAAGATAAAATCCAGTTTAAAAAAAACCTGGTTTTTCAACTGCTCATTAATGAATCCAAAATTACACATGAAAAATAAATCAAACTTATTTTATCTTTTACTTATATTCTGCATTTCATTCAGCCTAGGAAGTGAAATTAGATTGGCCTATAGAATTAATTAACTTTTCTTCCATATTTGTTTATGTACTTTGCTATTTCCTATCCTATTAACAATAAAAAGTATAATTTTTTCTAAATTTTGGCCATAAATGACAGTAATCTTCATTAAAATTTTATTTTTAGAAATCCTCAATATTAAATAAATATTTACCGTGCATTTAGGGGGAAAAAAAAGTCCTGTGACCCTTCCAACATGCCCTTTAAAGAGAGAATGAAGAGAGAAAACTGCTTCTAAAAACTCCCCAATGATATACTATTAAATCTGAAGTTTATGGAGCATAGATTTGGAAACAGAAAAGCTAATTAATTCTCTTCCACTTGAATTCAGAAAATGTAGGTTTAAAACTAATTGAATAAGAAATAGACAAGAAGGGATAATTGACATTTCAAAAAATAATATACGGCAAATACTCTTTGGCAGTCAACAACGGGAAGCCTTTTGAGAGAGAAGATAACTCAGAAGTCCAGAGGAGAGAAAGGAGAGAGGTACCCACACTCAGGCCAAGAGTGACCAGTGCCCAGCCTAAGCACTGAGTACGGATGCACTGGGAAAGGCCATTGGTGCTGGTGTGCAGGGATGAGGGGATGGAACCCAATGGCAGGAATCACAGTTGTCATAAATCCCTAAGTGCCCACAATCCTGAGGTAGCAATTACCCTCAGGGCCCTCAGCACCAAGCCTGAGGATGAAATGGGGGAGGAGGAGGAAAGCTGGTCTGTGCCTTTACACAATGGCAAGGCTCCTCTTTCTTTCTTCACTGTCCGTACAGCCACGAGCACACACATGCTGTCCTATGATTCTCTAACCCACGGACACTGGCCGGGGTCCACCTGACTCCTCTGTACAGTGTGCTGCAACCCTCATCTTCCTTAGATTCCCTTATTGTAGTAGAAGTGAAGAGTCACTTCAAATTAACTGCCCAGGATCAAGGAATTTCGGAGGTAAAGAGATCTCAGATATTACTTATAGATGAGGAAACAAAAGCCTGGGGAGGTAAAAGGACTTTCCAAGGGTACTACTCTTCCCAGGAAATCAACTGATTTTATAGTCTTCCATTTCACATAGAATAACAACTATGATTTAAATTAAACAAAGTTAGCAAATGGTACTAAAAAGAGTCAAACTAATAAATTGCATTATTATAATCTTAACCAGCCATGTAAGCTCAGGCAGGTTTATGGCTTAACTAAATTCTTTGTCCTTTGTAGAGACATGAACAAATAAACTTGAGAAACTCGGAGGAAAAAAATCTGGATATGATTCCCTATCTGGCAAGTGGTACGGTAAATCAACTACGTATCTATTTCTGATGGAAAGAGTGACATAAAGAGAGGTCATTATGAAATAAAAAAAGGGAAATTGCCTGTATTTGCTTCCCTTTAGAAGCTGAAGCCCCATTATAAATGGATCTGGGTTTGGTTTCTTACCTTTGTAATTTTCTTTCTTTATGAAATAATCTATCAGTAAATTGAATGTAAAGTTATCAGGAAAAATTCCATACTGGACCTGTAATGGTAATGAAAATAAAAGGAAAATAAGAGAAAAATATCCACTTTCACTTAGTTTATAATATATGCCTATGCATTATTCATGACAAAACCTGCCACCATTAGCTTTAAGATATTTGGCTATCATTTTACAGCATCTGTGACAGTGAAACAGAAGCTGTGACTCATGAGGTTTGGTAATTGGAACTTGGTCAGGATAAGAAAGTTGTGAGTGGGTGTCTGATATAAGACAACTGATATGTGAAAAATAAAGCTCAATTCTAATATCTTATCAAAGCTAAAAAAAAAAAACAAAACCCAAAACAAAAAAACTCCAAAACAACAATCTCTGCCCCCCTAACCCTGCCCTGATACTCCACTGATTCACTAATTACTTTTATAAAGTATGAAAATCAATGCAAAATTGAATCTCATGAAGAAGTGCACATTATCACATGATACAGCATTTTCTGGTCTTTATTTTTTCTTCAACTTTATCGAGTTATAGTTGACAAACAACATCATGTAAGTTTAAAGTGTACAACATGATGACTTAATACACATATACATGCAAAATGATTACGATCACCACAATAAGGTTAGTTAACACATCCAGCATCTCACATAAGCACCATTGTGTGTGTGTGTGTGTGGTGGTGGTGATGAGAACATATAAGATCTTAGCAACTTCCAATACACTATTGTTTACTATAGTCAACATGCTGTTATGTTAGATCCTCAGAATTAACCATCTTTTGACTGAAAGCTTGGGCCCTTTGACCAATATCTCATTTCCCCACTGCTCAGCTCCTGAAATCTACCATTCTGCACCCTGTTTCTACGGGTTTGGCTTTTTTGATCCCATAAACAAGGGAGATCATAAGGTATCTGTCTTTCTCTGACTTATGTCACAAATGGCAAGATCTCTGTCATTTTTTAAAAATTTTTTTAAAATTAAATTTTATTTATTTATTCATGACAGATGCAGAGAAAGGCAGAGGCAGAAGCAGGCCCCATACTAGGAGCCTGATGTGGGACTCGATCCTGGGATTCCAGGATCATACCCTGAGCCAAAGGCAGATGCTCAATGACTGAGCCACCCAGGCATCCCGACCTCTGTCATTTATACAGCTGAATAATACTCCACTGTATACATACACACCACATTTGCTTTATCCATGCATCTATCAGTGAACACTTGGGTTGCTTCCATGGTTGACTATTGTGAATAATGCTCCACTGAACGTGGGGGTGCAGATATCTCTTTGAGATACTATTTTCATTTCCTTTGGATATATACCAGAAGTAGGATTGCTGGATCATATGGAAATTCTATTTTTAATTTCTTGAGGAATCTCCATACTGTCTTCCATAGTGGCTGCACCAATGTGCATTTCAACCAACAGTGTACAAGGCTTCTCTTTTTACCATGTCCACACCAGCACTTGTTATTGCTTGACTCTTACAATGTTTTTTTTTTTTCTTACAATGGTTTTTAAGGACATTAGAAATATGCCAACAATATATTACTAACTGAGCTTCTGTTCATGAGCAGCTAAATATCTGAGAATCCAGACTTCTCAAAGTGTGGACCTTTTAGCATCTGCCTCAGTATTTTCTACCAGTACTTTTAACAAAGCAGATTTCTGGGGCGCCTGGGTGGCTTAGTTGGTTCGACATTCAACTCTTGGTTTCGGGTCAGGTCAGGATCTCAGGGTTGTAAGATCAAGCCCTGAGTTGAGCTCCACACTCAGTGGGGAGTCTGCTTGGAATTCTCTTTCTCCCTCCCTCCTCCTCTTTCTCCTCACTCTCTCCCTCTCTAAAATAGATGAATAAAATCTTAAAAAAGAGAAAAAAAATGCAGATTTCTAAACCTCAGACTTACAGAATCAGAATCTCTCGGAATAGGGCACAGAAACTTGAAGTTTTAGTGAGTTTTCTATGTGATTTTCATGCACAATCAAATCTGACTACTAATGATCTAGACTGTGGCTATATTTTTATGTTTTAAAATCTTACTTGAGTAGGATTAACTACCATTCCATTCCCCACCCTGCCCTATTCTTCCTCCACCAACTACCAGAAACACCTGAGGAATTTTTTCAAATAATATCACCTCTGGGGAGAGTCTGACAGTCCTAACCCCCAGGCTGTGAATCAATACTGAACTGAGTCACTGTTACAGTAGGCTGTATTGGATGCCTCAGAAGTGCTGAAATGGAAAGAGGGTTTAGAAGCCATTGTTTTAAAGGTTGTGGCTCAATGTAGATTTAGTCGAACTGGGCCCAAGTTATGGGAAAAAAACCCAAAATTATGATATCCTTTTAAGTTTTAACATACAAGACCCAGTGACATTATACAGATAATGTTTGTACAGAAATATTGTTTAGATGTTATCATGAGTCAAATTAGGGTTATACACCTTGAGACTCACAAAAATAACATTCATATTTTTGCTTATTTTGTACTGTATTTCATACTATCGAGGTAATGAAAACTGGAACCCTAGTGGAATGTAACATTCAGAAAAACCCTAATCATAGGGGACTCTGGGGGCCAAGGAGAGGGGTCTGAGAATTCAGCAGACAGGTTTTGAATAACCTAGAAATACTCATATTTTAAAAACTGTCCAAGGTAGTCTGAATACTCTGGAGATCACATTCCACCAAAATGGTCATGTCTTTTTCCCTAAACATTACCAAAGGGAACCAGGCAAGAAATCCAAATCTTAGGGACCAAGAATGAATGAACCACCAGGGCAGAGCTCTTGTGAATACGCTTTTGCTTTTAGCTGTCATTTCCGAGTCACTAGCTGTGGAAAAACAGCAGCTATGGGAATTTTTATACGTAACTGTTGATTAACTTATATTCAGTTCCATTCTGAAAAGGATATCTGCAAGCAAATAAACATCAGAAGTTATTTCTTGCCCTATTCTTTGCTCTATTCTCTGTAGGTAATATCATCTAACTTCAGGAAAACAAGCTGCAAATTCCAGGAAACCAGTTACCTTGTTTACAAGAGTATATAAGGCTTTGTCTTGTGCACCGTATTTTAAACACTGCCTAATCCAGGTGTGGATAGTCCAGTCTCTCAGGTACCAGCAGTTGGGGCTGTGTCGAAATCTAAATAAAGCATAAGACAGAAAACTGGTATTAACTCTGAAACGTCAATGCTAAAATGAATCCTCTTAGATATTTACAGACGTGAAATCGATATGACCAAAAGTCATAAAAGTGAAGAGTCAATAAAAACTTGAGGATAAAACCTGTTAACTGTAAACTATGAAATGGGAAAGAAAAGGCCGGATAATAAATAACAAAGTATTATAAATACTGTATTCTTTACTTAACACCTCTTGATTCAACATCTTGTTTTAGGATATGTGATTTATAAAAAATGATCTGGCATTTACTAACCATGGCATTGTTACATAAATATGCACTTCATTAGAAGAGAGATGTGAGGCTGAAGCTGACACTTTTGAAGTTTAAAATAAAACAGATGAAGCAAAAATGAAGACTGGAATAGCATAACAACTTTGGGGAGGGAAGTCAGCTTTGAGTTATACTGATGATTCTTGTGTCACTTGGGAAACATCAGGACACTCTTTACTGAACCAAGAGAAAATAGAAAAGGTGGAAAAAATAAAAATTGAGCACAGTACCCAGGTCTTCCAGGATCCTCACCCCCCACTGCCCTTTTCAAAGCTCCATTCTAGCTCTTTAGTTTTTCCACTTCCTTTTGCTTCCCATAGCTGCCCACGCGGTTTTAAAAGGCCTAAGCAGCCCGGGGTGAGGTGTGCGTGGTAATGGTGCCCTACAGAGGAACGGAACTTTGAAAGGGATTCTGACTCCTGCTCCTGCTTCAAGTTTGCACACCCTGGTGATACCTGGGCTTGGGCGACTTCTTGCGCCTGAGGGTCCCTGCCAAAGACGGAGGGAGAGGGGAGACAAGGCTGTGCAGACGTGTTTGAAGAGTTTTATGATCCTTTTTCTGTCTATCTGCTTTGACTAAACATCGTTTTATGTCAGGGGAAAATCCTCTTCTTTTCTTTAATTGTTCAGGAAGCACATCAATCTCCAGGCCCTACAAAAATCAAATTGTTTTCTTTCATAAAAAAGGTAAGACAAAAACTTGGAGCAAAAGGATTCTGTGCCATATTTGAGTCGAGGATACAGCTAATACTAGTGTTTTTTAGAAGCTGGTTATTCAATCTGCCACCTGCTATTTCCTGCCATCTGCTATGGGGATAGTTTCCTGCTGAACAGGTTCTCTGCCAAAGTAAAAGCTGAGAAAAAGAGAGGAAGTGTGAAGTAGTATTTAATTTAGGATATTTATTAGTACTCTGGTGAGAAATTTGGCAAAAATAAGATCTGAAGATGTTTTATGGATATAGAGTCACCTAACCCTCTCTAGACTTTAGAATATCTTACATTTCACTGGAAATGATTTCTCACTCTATTTTTCTTGACAGAATTAACTCCTTTAAAAGCAAAAAGACAGATGGGGCACCTAGCTGGTTCAATCTGTGGAGCATATGACTCTTGTTCTTGGGGTCATGAGTTCAAGCTCCACGTTGGGGGCAGAGTTTACTTAAAAAAAAAAATTATACAGCTTAAAAAAATAAAAGCGGAAAGATAGAAATATGTCAAATTATGTTTCGGATGAAAATGACCTAGCCAGAGAAAGACTGCCTAAGATACTAGATCTAATGAGATTCTCTGTGTAGAAATGAAACAAATCTTTTAGCATTTCAAGCTTTCCCTCACATTTTAAAGTCAATAGTTGAGCTGAGTTCCTCTCCTTGTTACTCTGAAAAATCTGAGATTTGAAGTATAATGGCCAATTGAAAGTTTATTTCATTTTTTAAAGAAACAATTCAAAAGAATTACCAGGTGTACTGCCCACATAAAGGTGATGCTGCCTTACAGGGCCTGTAAGCTCCCTGGACTGGGGGCGGGGGGCGGGGGGGGGAAACGCTGACTTGTCTAATACTGACTCCTCAGTGCCTCACACGCTTGGTGGCCCATAGTAGGTTTTCAGCAAAAAAAAAAAAAAAAAAAAAAAGAGTTTCAGTTAACAAATGTATAAAATGTTATTACGTGCTGGTCATTTTGCTAACATCTATGGCGTACATGAAGAACTGTAAATTCCCTGTTTGGGGCATTTCTAATTTCATTACAAAAACAAAGTACACAAACATAGTTTCACAAGAGTACAAAGTAGAACACAGTAAGGGCTAGGAGACAAAGGCACTGCTAGCTGCTGAGAAGTGTTCTGGGGTTGCAGTGATTGTTAGGTTCAGTCCATTTTTCCTTTAAAACCAAACAAAATTAAAAATGTCAGTTACCTTCTCTATCCAAGATTATTCTAAGCTTAAACCTCATTTTAAAATCTAATCTTTTGCCTCAGTCTGTGTCAAATGACCACAAAAATTATGACTTTTCTTTCTGATAGTCTTTTAAAATAAGAGCACCGTGACCAAATCCAATCAAACACCCTTTTTTCTTATTCAGGAACAGCAGACCATTTTTAGGCTTGAAAGAAAACCAAGATTAATAGGACCTAGGTTTTGACCTTCCAAGCTCAAAATGAAATTTGTTTCAAGTCATTTGTTAACTTTTTGAGACTTTTATACATGGTGGAAGAGAAAGATTTTTGTCTTTTCAAAGGTCTTTTCTTCTCACACTTCGATTCGTTAGAAGCCTAGAGGGAAAGTTGCTCAAGACTTCACACATCCAATATAATCATCTCAGCACAGCAGCCTTTGAGAGATTTGTCAACAGACTCTCCCTCCTCCTGGACCAGGGCTACTTCGTATGATCTCTGTCTGCTTTCTAAGGTCTAGTAATGCAGATACACCACCATTCTAGGACATGATCAACTAAGTGAGCACACGAAATCAATTTAGGAATAAGAGGGAAACGCTTACACATATATCATGAAATATGCTGCCCAAACTGCAGCGAGTACTTCCAGCCAGGCAGCAAATAAACGCTTTTCTAAGCCCTTATCAGTGTTAAAAAAAAAAAAAAAAAAGAAATTAGCACACAAACTCACGTGTGTTATCTGGCTGTCGAGAATATGAACTCAAACCACTGAGCTAGGAGGGTCCATCCCACTTTGGAGGGTGTGTTTGAGAATTCCTTTGTCCATGATGTTTTAAGCAGTTCAAACAGATAAACCTGGGCCCTGTTCAGAACTGCCAGTGGGAACATGACAGGCAGGTAAGTCTCCAGAGTGGGTACTTGCCTGGAGTCATTCTGTGGACTTCTGGACGAGCATTCTCCCTTTCAGCCAGAAGAAAGGCACAGAGACGAGAACACAACCAACACATTGATTTTTCCAATTCCCCTGCAAACAAACTGGCTTTTGTTCTCGCCTGCTCTGACCACCAGCCCGGCAGATTACAGGCGGCCACTGTAGGAGTCCCCTCTGTGCCCCGTGCCATCAGCTGTTTGCTCACCTCGACAGAAGCTTTATTATTGTCCAGGCCAGCAGGCTGCCAAGCTAGGCAAACCGTGTGAGTGTGGAGAAGATAAACAAATGCAACCCAAATCACCCAACAATGCCTGTGCTCATGGAGGCCAGGGACATTCTGAGTTTCCAGCTTAGAAAATATAAGTAAACTTACAAC
This sequence comes from Canis aureus, assembly GCF_053574225.1. Taxonomy (NCBI): domain Eukaryota; kingdom Metazoa; phylum Chordata; class Mammalia; order Carnivora; family Canidae; genus Canis; species Canis aureus. Next base: position 56,057,316 of record NC_135615.1, read on the forward strand.
ACAATTCAAGAACATGAACATTTCCTGGAGTCAGGAGGGGCATAGGGAGGAGAAGGAGGGAATGAAGAAGTGCACATTCAAGCTCTTCCTCTAGTTCTCAATGTTGGTATGATCCCAAGGCTAAGGACACTCTGTCCACAGTGCAAAGGGGAATTTCCAGGTGAAGAGAGAATTTGCCTAAGAAGCTAAATCATGGTCAATCAAATGGCAGGAACTGGGAAGCTTCCTCTCCTCAAAAATCGGGCTATATTCAGGACTGTTCAGGGCATTCGCCTGCACCATCGCTCATTCAAGATTAATGTCACCAGGAAGGAAGCAGAACAGAATCGCAGGCTGCAAAATTGACGGGAGGCAGAAGTCTTCGATAGCTTAGAGATTTTTTATAGGGGAAGAGAGGTTATATCACAGAAGTCAAGAGTGAAAAAGTCACATGGGATTTCCTATTTGTAATCAATTTCGTTTCATTAAAAAAAAAAATAAGGGGGGGAGGGAAACAGCCTTTTCTCCGTGGGATTCACAGAAAGGCTACTGTTGAAGGCAAAAGTGACAATGTTCATCAGCTCTTCAGTACTGCAAGTAAATGTGCTCCTGGCTGGGCAGGGCTAGTGAGCAGATGCCAGGGCCTGGAGCTCAGTGGCTCCACCATTTAGCTGCAGCACTGGTTCTTCCATATGAATGAGCAAGCTTTCCACAACGTTTATCTGATTATGAGAGCCACCAGCCTTAAACATACACAGGCAGTTTTCCCTCCTCCCTAGTGAATTCTGTATCCTGTGGCAACAGGCTTTACAGATGGAAATCTCAGCTTTTGAGCTGGGCATACATGGAGGTGAGTGAGGGGCCAGGGTGAAGAGAGGAAAAACAGAGTGCCAAGAAGAAAATACAGCTGGCACCAAAGCCTGTCATGTGGACTGGGAATCTTATCAGTGAAGCAAAGTGTGTAATTATTAAAAGGTCTGAGCACTTCCCTGAACTAGAACCAAAGGGTAAGAGGGTGTTGTGTGACTATTTAAACCAGAATCTGATTTAATCATTGCTACTGGCTTTCTCATCCTAAAAGGATAATTACTTTCTTTTGAATCCTTCTGGAAATTCTGCTTTCAACAATTATGAATTGCCTCCCCCAAACCATAAATAAAATCAAAATTTTGATATTTTTGCCAAGGGTTTAAAAAGGGATAGAGTCTAATATAAGAACGGATAATAAGAACACAGTACTGTAGATTAAAATCTCTTTAATCTTGAGATTGAGACCCCAGAGTTATTCTTATGGAGGAACTACAGTTAATTTTAAGTTTCAGCAAACACATCCCGATTTGCACTGAGAGAAGCCCCAGGAGCAATAATCTGCTCTGAAATGCTCCTCCCTCAAATGGTCAACCAGTTTGGGCTCAAATACTGTCAGTAAGTTCATTATCTCCCTCACGAAGTGGATAAAAAAAAAAAAAAAAAAAATTTTAAAATCCTAATACCATTTTCTTTTTTATTTTTTTTTATTTATTGGAGTTCAATTTGCCAACATGTAGCATATCACCCAGTGCTCATCCCGCCAAGTGCCCCCCTCAGTGCCCATCACCCAGTCACCCCAAACCCCCGCCAACCTCCCCTTCCACTAACCCTTGTTCGTTTCCCAGAGTTAGGAGTCTCATGTTCTGTCTCCCTCACTGATATTTTCACTCCATTTTCTTTTTTAAAGGATGGGTTTACAGAAATATAATGTACAAACAGTAAATTCATACTTCTCAATTTATGGGTCTATAAGTTTTGACAAGCGTGTCCAGTTGTACAATTACCACCATAATCAAAATGTAAGAATAGTTCCATCACCCTTAAAAACTCATTAATGCTTCCTTCGTAGTTAACCTCTCTATGGTTTTCTGGTCAATTTAAACCAGTTTTATATAGATAACCTCCTCAAGTCTTTACTAACCGCTCAGTGATTAATTTATGAGAGCAAAAATAAATATGGTAATAAAACCATAATTTCTATCAGTTAGTTTATAATTCCTATCCTGCCAATTTCCAAAAAGAATTTGAAAAAATTAAAATCCAGTTTGCAACATAAGACCTTCTGGTATCCTTATTTGCCATTCTAAAAAGGGTGATAAGTAAGTGGATTTTTGGTAGAGAATAACACAGGCATAGAATTTTGCAAATGTGAAGTGCTAAATAAATGCAGCATAATAACACATTTTTTGAAGTGAAGATGGATAACAGAGGGACTCGTTAGATATCAAAATCAAAGTCTAAATTTGTCAGACTTGAGGCTTAAAAATGAGGTCATTAGCATTTCACCTGGAAACCCAGTGGTAGGACATATTGGAAAGTACGAGAGATGCTCCATTTTCCATGTCCTTTCACAGAAGAGGAAGGAAGCAATGAACAGTAGGATGACAAGTAGGATATTATGGCCCCAAATCATTACCTCTTTCTCTTCTCTCTGACCTGGTTATAGTTTTCCCAGATCGACCTTTCTCAATCTAGGAAACATATTTTTTAGTCATGAAGTAAGTATTTATGAAGTAGCTACCCTGTGCCAGGTGATCCTTATTCTAGTCCTACTGGTCTACTCATCTCCTTAAACTCCAATCTTAAAGACGACATTTCTTCCTCGACGCAGGAAGAACAACACTTTGAGATTGACTATGGTCTGTTGTTCTTTCTCTCAGGGGATATAAAGGTAAGAAGCCAGCCAGAACGAAGCCAACTGTGCTTTGTTCGGAAGCCTGGAATGATATTTTTATCAGCTTCCAAAAGGTAGTTCATGTGGATGGCAGGGGAGGATTATTTGTGGGAGAAATAATTTACAGTGATTTTGCGGGTGCTTCCTTGCTTGTGATAGTTCTAGAAGCAGAAAATGGCTGTCTCTGTGGCCAACAATTCACCTGTCAGTGAAACTGCACCCAGAAGCACCCAGTGGGGCTCCTCAGTTACTTTAAAGCTGGATACACAGGTGAGCTTCACACCTGAGGCACGGGCACTGGAGTGCTAGGTGAGGCGAAAGGGAAGAATGAGGCGTTCTTTTAGCGAGGAACGGGAAGTTGAGAAAAACTGGATCTTGGAACCAGTCTTATTTACAAAAGCACATAAAGTTGTGGGAACTGGCTTGGTTTAGGCAGAGATAAGGGAAATATTTTTGGTTTTCAGTAGGAAATCTAGGAGCAATAAATGAGCCAGTTTTAAAAAGATGTAAACATTGCCTGATGTCTTCTATACTTTGGCTAGGAACTTCAAACTTCTGCAAAATCATGAATAATACGATGACTAAGACAGGAAAATCACATATATTTACTAATCACTATACATACAGAAGAGTTCTGAAGAAGGGGAAGGTGAGGAGCAAAATGGAGAAAAACAAAGGCATAGAAATCAGAATTTCTGGAGTATTCTTGTCTTAGTAAAGTTGTCAGGATTAAGTCTGCCACAAAAGAAATGAGCAGGCAAAGATGCCTGGCTCAGGGGATGAAGCACACCAGCAAAAGAGCAGGGAAGAATTAAGCTGATGTTGGGGAGATTTATATGTGTTTTTGTGTGTGCGATTATGGATTTCTTTAGGGATAGTTCTGAGGGAACAGCAGCTCAGCACTAATCTGGGTTTCTTAAGAATCAGATTTTCTTTTTAGTGAGGAAAAAAAGCACCTCAATGTTTTAAACACTCTGATTCTCTAAAACATGGAAAAGTTGAATTCCCTACGGATTCTCTGTTTGTATCAAAAGGTACGGTTGGATTACTGCAACCCAAATTATACAACCCAAATTCACAGCTAGTTTCTATTTCTGTAACTCCGTTGACTTCCCTATAAAGCTTTTATTCTCTTAAAAGGTAGGAGAGAATTCTTCTATCCTTCGGTGTCCTACAACAGTAGGTGTTTCGTGATTTGGCCTGCCCAGACTGTATAAATCTCAATAATGTATGTTGAAATTCATGAGTATTGTTTATATTTGAAACAGTAATCTATTTCCAGTTTTGAAATATTACCCTGCCTATAAACAGATGAGGCCAGGAGGAAATGCAACTTCTTTCTATATAAGGCAGGATATGAGAGACGGCAGAGATGTGGAATAATGTGGTCCTTCTGCAAAGCCACCTACTCCTTACTTCCTCTCTGCCCGCTGTTTCCTTCCCGTCAAAAAGATCCATGGGTCTTTTTGCAGTGTAGTCAGCTCATGAACAAACTGAAGGGAGAGTGAAACCACCAACAGGAGGACAGAAGATTCAATACATGGGTTCAAAGAACTTCCTAACAAGTTCTAAACCAAAAAACTTAGACACCTAAGACTGGGAGAGACTCTGAAAGCCATCTAGGCCAAGTAAACTGGGGACAGGGGGAGGAAGAAAAGTGACACACAATTAAAGAATCTATAATTTAGTGCTGGTAGGGATCTTCAAAACCCACTGCTCACTGACTTATTTATTGAGAAGTTACTAATTTACCAAGCCCTGTACTGGGTGATGTGAAATTGTCTAGTACAATTAATTCCTTTACTTTATTGATGAAAAATCTTGGTGTCCACTGAGATGAAAAGATTTAGGTTTGTGACAGGACCTAAACTAGACTCTTCAGTCTTATTATCCCACCAGTGCCTCTCAATTCATTTATTCGTAATTCTTTATTTAAAAAGTACATCTGGGGGCATCTGGGTGGCTCAGTCGGTTAAGCAACTGACTCTTGATTTTGGCTCGGGTCATGATCTCAGGGTCCTGGGATCGAGCCCCACATCTGACTCAGCACTCAGTGGGATGTCTGCTTCTCCTCAACCTCTACTCTGCTCTTGAGCTCTCTCTCAAATAAATAAAATCTTAAAAAAGAAAAGCATCTCTGCAATTTGACAAAGGTCTCTAACATACTGAAAAATAAATGACACTTTTTAAAAAAGATTCATTTATTTATTTGAGAAAGAGAGAGAATGTAAGTGAGGACAGGGATGGGGGCAGAGGGAGAGAGAAAATCTCAAGCAGACTCCCAGCTGAGCCTGGAACCCAACACAGGGCTTGATCTCACCACTCTGAGATCATGACCTGAATGGAAATCAAGAGTCAGACACTCAACCAACTGAGCCACCCAAACGCCTCAAATAACATCTTTTCTAAATTCAGAAACAGAATTCAGAGAAAAATACTCAAACTGTGAAATAGTTCCGGAAATGCCCTGAACTAGCTGTTTGACTTCCAGAAGTCACTTGATCCTTCAGGGTTTCAACTCCTGTAACTGTAAAATGAAGAGGTAGGATTATCTGGATCATGAACTCACATGCCCCCAGGGGCCAGTTAATAGAAATGCATGAAGAACCATGTAAGACAAGAGGGGCAAAGCTGTTTGTATTACTATCAAGCAAAGCAGCTACTATTTTTGAAAACATACAATATGAGCCAAACAAAATATACTGGAACTGTGGACTGGACCAGCTGCCCTGAAACTCCTTCCAGCTCTCAAGTTTAATGACTCTACGGAATAATAGGCTTAATCCACTCATTAAAACATCAGTCATTTACACGTTTCTATTACACCAGGAAAATGGCAGTGATACAAGTAAGTGAACAGGGACTCAAAGATAAACAAGCAACCATTCAATCTGCAGCTAATTCTTCTCTTCTCCACTAGTTTCCACTCCCCTACCAGCTGAATATAATTTTACCCAGTTTGGGCAGTCAACGTAGATTATTCTGGGGACAGCAGACCTTGCAAAGTGGCCTCTAAAATTTCAAGATGAAATGATAAAACCACTAAAGTTGAACTCAAGGTCCTGAAAGTAGATTTTAATTGGAGATCAAGTTCTGCAGGAAATAAAATTTTCAGCAATTAATCCCTCCACTCGTATTTTCTACTCCAATGAATACTTTATTATATTCAGTTTATATCTAAGAGTTGGCCATTCAAAGCAACTTTCCTATACAAATTGTTTTGTATGTTGCTACTTTCTTCTACCCTTTAAATAAATTCCTGCTAGGCAGTCATAATTACCCCAACAGTTCAACATCAAAACTTAGTTTTGGTATCAACATCCCTATGATCTGGCTATTTCTAGAGCAGAAACAGTTGAAAACCTTAAAAAAGGAGGAGTGAGATGGGGGTGGTCATAGGGATATTAAGTTGTTTGCCAGTTTCTGGAACCATAAAAGGACATACTTTTTATAGCTAAAAAGAATTTGAAAACTGAGATTTAGATTTGTCAGTGCAATTATTTTTCAGGAAGCTTTAATTTACCATTTATAAAACAAACAAAAGAAAACCCTTATTTACATAAAAAGGTAGGAAAATTAAAGTGATCTTTCTTTTTCCCTTGTGTTGCCAAATGGTTAAAATCAGGATGACTACATTTCATAATCAGCTCCCCTATTTAGCTTGGGCTAGCCCTGCCATGCCAAAACCAAACTTAAAAAAAAAATGAATATTTGAAATTCTACAAACATAATACCTAAAAAAATGCTGAAGGATATCCAAATGCAAATGTCATTCCATAGGAATGCTTTGGGTCTGAGACAATTCCTTGTAATATGATAATCATAAGAATAATTACAAATTTATTACAAATAAAGCTGATTCTTTAGTAATACACCAAACACAAAGATCTGGGTTCAATTGCTCTGGCTGGCAAATCTTCCATAAAACCACCATGCTGCAGCTAAACAAAAGCTATCAGGCTGGCCCAAAAGGAGGGAACGGACAATTTGAAAAACATCTTTATTCCCTGAGAAAATTTTTTAAAATGTCTAAAAGTGCCAGGAGAGCTGTCTCAATGTGACTGCAGGCAGCTTTCCAAAGTCCCTCTGCTTCTCTAAGTATGAGTCATAGGGAGAGGAGAGAGAGCATCTTGGCAAAGACACAGTCTTTCCTCTTTGGTTCCACCCTCCAGCCCCTTTTATTTTATTAAAAAGAAAAAAAACAAAAAAACCTCTGGTAGATAATAGTTAAATAGATTCCAGACAGGCTTAACTGAAGAAGTTTGAACACCAGGGAGGCCAAATATCATTGTAGAAGTCTCTATTGTTTGCCATTGTGAGCCACAGACGCAGGGAAGCATCTTCTGCATCCTAAAAAGGGCTGGTCCTGTTGATCATGTGTCAGATCGTGGCTGTGCTTTGTGGGAGAGGACAGAGAAACAAACTATGAAAATACCTCTGCTTCCCAAGCTTCAGAAATATCATTAGCTCATATGCTGGACGATTACAGCGAGCTGGAAAGGGCAGTGGCTTGTCCTTTATGAGTGCACATTAAGTGGAATTTCCACTGTGGTAGCTGTAGGCTAGCAATCTGTACACGGCTGCTACACTGCGTGCAGCTTTCCTTCCCTAATTTTAGTCAAAAAAGCAAGAGAGCTACTTAATTTGTTTTTTTTTTTTTTTTTTTTTAAATAAAAACATAGAGCAACATTAAGGGAAAGCTGAATGTTGAACTACAGAGAGAAGACTTTTACTCGGGTACCTATATGGAGTCACTTATTGTAACAGAATGGAGCATTTGGTGTTGGCAAAGCTGTTCTCTTTTGCAAGTGCTCATCACCAACCTACCATGAATCAAGAGATTACACTGGGCACCAAGTGATAAACACATACTCTCTGCTTTCAGTGATGTTAGATTGGAATTATCAAAACACAAGTATTTTGTGAACATCTAAAACCAAGCTTAGGTTAATTCATCACCATCAATGCAAGCCCTAATCTAGTTAACACTGATTATTTCAAAATACCCTAGTACTAAATTTTTAAAAACTGGCTCTCAGAAGAGAAGTGAGTCCAACTTTCCTTTCTTATTTTTTTTTAAAGATTTTATTTATTTATTCATGAGAGACACACAGAAGAGGCAGAGACACAGGCAGAAGGAGAAAGAAGCAGTCTCCCTGCAGGGAGCCTAATATGGGACTCGATCCTGGGACCCCGTGTTCACGACCTGAGCCAGAGGCAGACTCTCAACCACTGAGCCACCCAGGTGCCCCTCCTCTCTTCTTAATGTGTCTTTTTTTGTTTTCTTTGGAAATATTTAAGAAATAAAATGTTACAGATATCAATAAAGCTGTACCTCCCTGGGTGACTCGGTTGAGTGTCTGACTCTTGGTTGAGCTCAGGTAGCAATCTCATGGGTCATGAGATCAAGCCCTGAGTCGGGCTTCCTGCTCACGGAGAGTCTGCTTAAAGATTCTCACCCTCTACTCCTTTCCCCATTCACATGCATACTCTGTCTCTAAAATACTTAAATCCAAAAAATAAAAAATTAAAAAAAAAAAGAGCTGCGCCCTCCTCCTGCTACTTTCCAAACAGGAATAATTTTGCTGTAATGATAATTTTTACAGTAATAATTTTTTTGCAGTAATAATTTTTTTACATGTCCATAACGCTCCTGCATGTTTTTATACCTTTATCACCTAGGGATGCATCCAATTTAAGATACCTGCATGTGCCTTTTAACTCTGCATTCAAGGCCTGTCTGATAGAGAACAGAGCCAAACCACAGTAGTATATGCTTCTCCAGGGGCAGAAGAAGAAGGACAGAAGTGACAAAGTCAGTGCTATCTCTGATCTAAGAGGGATGAGATGTCACTTTTACTGTGGATATTAATCAGCACTGCCATCAGGCAAATCCCTGACAAGGTGATTGCTGCCCTGCACTTGACTGGAATGTAGCCCTAACTCACTGACTTGGTTAAATCAACCCGAGAATCAGTCTTGTCATCTATAAAAGAGGTGAAAATACCTTTATCATCACTAGGTAACTGTGAAAATCAAAGGTGACTTATGTAAGTATTTTGACAACTTTTAATCCTCTTTTGAACCAAGCAGAGTACAAATATGCACCAAAACAAGACATGTTATCATTAGTCTATCGGAAATCGCACTTGATGGCATTGTCTGGTACCGCTGACTATCTGCTTTAAAGATGTATCATGCCTAAGACTAAGGTCCGTGGCATAACTGCCTTTGGTCGTAGGGAAGAAGCTAAGACACAGGATTTGGCATCAGGCCAACTTCATTCCTACTTTACAGCCCCCAGGAAACGGATTCTACATCTGAGGATGCTAACCTGTAAAATGTGAGTAAAAGCTGTGAACACCTACCATGGCACAACTCTGGCCTGACCGGAGCACTGAGGAGATCAGACATGTGAACTCCTTAATACAGTAGCTAGCACCATCACTTTCCAACAAGGTGGGCAGAGCCGCTGACAACAGCCAGATGCCAAAGGGCGCGGAGTTACATCAGAACTCTACGGACTATTCTCTCCACTTGGGATGTGACGTGCAGAGTGCTGGGCACATATAAGCAGCAGATACCTGACCGTCATCAGCCAACTGGGACGGGACCCTGTAGGAAGGACAGGGTCGGTGAGAAGGTGAAGGGTCCCGTACGCCTCACTCCTCTAAAGAAATCTCAAGTGAGGAGCTGGAAGGTGAACCAGAGGGGAGAATAGAGAGGCTTTTCACATCACAAAGGCTCAAAGCCAACCAGTTCAGGGGTGTGCCAGTCAGTCTGATGACTGGTAGTGGGGTTTCTGATCTTATTTATGACAAAAAAAGGTCCAGGCAGAGAGAAAGAAGTCAGGAAGTGACCTAATACAGAGTTAATTTACCTACTACTGCTCCTCTTCCCTCGGACTGTTTTCCACAACCTTGGCAAGCCACTATCACAACACAACAGAGATTACGCCTTGAGTCCTCTGTTGGCTCAGTGCCCACCAGCCTCTGGCTGGACTCAACAGCTAAGGGCTGCGAATACCTATTGAAGATAAATTGGACCACTCAAAAGAGAAGCTGCCAAGCACTGCTAATGGCTCTGATCTAAGCTTGGCGTGGAATCTCAGAGGAAGGAAAATGGTATTTATATGGGGCACGCCACCCATCCAAGCCTAGGAAGTAAAGGAGAAGAGCGACAGAAGAAATGCATTTGCTGCTGAGAAGGCGGCTGTCCCAGCCTGTCTGTAATCTTTGCACCCTCCTCTCCTGCCACACCATCCTCCCAGAAGCCAAGAACTCTCTTTTGCATGTTTTACACACTATTGGTAACCCAAAGAGACTCTGAGGTTGAAAGCTTCTGTTCCTGCCCACTACCCAGACGGAGCCATCGGCCCTTCCACAACCTGGACAATGGCAACCACATGACAGCAAAGAGCCATTGATTTAATGGAATATCAATGAAAAACAAATACATGATAGTTTTTTTTCAAGTTAAAAAAATTATGAATACCACTATTAACTGTGTTTTAGGATTCTATGTTAAGCTAGGCTCAAAAAAAGAGAAAGACATAGTTATTGCTATGGTGGACACAGTACTTGATCATCTCTAGGATTTTCCATAATCCCATGCAAGTCTAGAAAAGTCTAATTTATTAGCAATACTTGTACTAACTATATTTTAAGGAACGAGTGAATGAGTACTAATAAAAGGGTGCAACATATTAAGAAGCTTGCTTTTTTGAATATTTAGATCTTTTTAAAAGATTTTATTAGAGAGAGCATGAACACAGAGGGAGAAGCAAAGGAGAGGAAGAGAGAGAATCTCAAGCAGACTCCCCTCTGAGCCCAACATGAGGCTCAATCTCACTACCCTGAGATCATGACCTGAGCCAAAATCAAGTGTCACTCAACTGACTGAGCTACCCAGGCACCCGGAGATCTTTTTTTTTTTTTTTTTTAAATCATACTGAAGGGAAACTTCCTTTTTCCTAAACCAGTTTGTGCGAAATCTTTATCTAACTGTGACTGACTGAGAATGGTAAGAAGAATCAAAACAAATAATAGCATCATTAATTAAAAATTACTAACACTTCCTATGTGCATCATCCTTGGTACTTTATATACAGTTTTTCATTTTTATACAGTAGAAAATTGAAAACTGAAAAGGATATAAATCTAGCCTAAGAGCGTGCAATAAAGCCAACAGAAGTGGTTTTCATTTTTATTAGTGTTTGAAAAAGATGCCTGGTTACTGTTGAGTATCAGTAGTTAGCTTCATTTAGATAACCTGTTTTATAAAAAAAAAAAAAGTGTCACTCTGAACACTAGAATTATACTTGGCACCGAAGGATATCCATATCATGAGAGGAATGTAGAAGTGAAGATAACAGATTCTTATGCCAGGGTTGCCGGACAGTGCTTTGCTGCGTGATCCCCTACCCTTGCACCAACCCAGGTCTTTTCTCTTGGGTTGTTCAGTTTCCCCAGAGAGGACTCCTCCAAGGCTCCTCCCTACAAAGGAGAATATTCCTTGCACGGCCAAGTCCAGAGTCCTTCTGGTTCAATCTCTCCAGAAAGAAAACTACCAGACTTCCACTAGGGTTGGAGAGAAACAACCTAGGTATTTCACTGCTTCTTATGAAAACTTCCAATCAATCTTCCTCCCTTGCTGCTTTTTCTTTATGAGCCTTTCTAGGGCCCTATGGTATGGACACTCTTGTAGCCAAATTTCTTCTGCCAGCTTCAGGGGTAGCTTTTTCTCTCTGTTAATTGTGGTACCTCTTGTTCATCTATTTTCTAATTCTCAAATTTTATCCCTGTTGTGTCCTCTTCTATTTTGTAGATTTTTGTCTTTTTAAATTTTTAAACCTCTTATTGTCATGTAGAGGTTTTAGAAGGGAATGGAGCTAAGAACATATGTTCAACCTGTTACATTTAATCAGAAGACTTCTATAAGCCATTTGATCTCAGTGAACTAGCCAATGGATTGTACTTGAAATAGCCTGAAAGCCATGATGGAAAGAAAATGTACTTCAAATATTCAAATGTATTTCAGCAGTAATAATATCCCTTGCTTAAAGAAGAACACATCTCGAGGAAGACACCTGACATTCTGGATTTCCATTTCAGTAAATTACAAAACAAAAGGCTTTATCAGAGAACAGTCCTTTAAAAACACCATTAACTCTAATATCCTTCAATAAAGGCCTCAAATAAATCACAGTGCTATAATTTGAATTATTTGTTCAATCTAAAATATTTTATTGAGGGATGCCTGAGTGGTTCAGTGGTTGAGTGTCTGCCTTTGGCTCAGGGCATGATCCTGGGGTTCTGGGATCGAGTCCCACATCGGGCTCCCTGCATGGAGCCTGCTTCTTCCTCTGCGTTTGTCTCTGCCTCTCTCTGTGTGTCTCTCATGAATAAATAAATAAAATCTTTAAAAAATAAAATATTTTATTGAAAACATCTGTGCACATATATTAAGACCTCAATATGTGGGATGATATGCTAAGTGTTAAAAAATATAAAGACATGGTCCCTAAATTAAAATAGTTCCTCTTTTTTTTTCTGGGGGGAAAAAAGGACAATCAAATGTAACAACATTATTCAGGATTACTCGAAAAAGGAAACAGTTAAATCAAGCTTGGCAAATTCTCTTTTAAGAAGGCAGAAAATTATGTAATATCACAATAGTGTCTTCAAAGATGCAAACTTCAGCCATATTCATAGAACTTTCTCTGCTAATTAAAAATAGGTTTTTTCTATATGTGAAGGGTCAAGAAGCTAAGGGAATGGATCTCAGAAAGTTATGAAACCAGTACAATAGGAGCTACCTAACTTAGGTTGAAGCTCGGCAGAGCACCAAGGCACGTAGGTGCTAACTTCCTGTAGCAGGTCTGCACAAAACCTGACAAAGCAGGGCATTACGGCACAATACATCAATACGGCACCTGAGAGCACCTGCTTCCTCCAGTATACATAACGAACCTTCCATTCCTTGCAAATGCCACACAGGATGTGACATTATACACAAGCCATGCCATTGGGTATATTTTATTTTTACCAATTCAAGGGATAATAAAAACTCAAAGGGTTGAGCGAAAAATTTTACTTCACTGAATTCAGGTCATTCAAAAATCAGGACTGTCTCATACATTTAATAATCTTTTGCTTTCTGGCTACCACTGTCTTTTGCTTTAGGGAAGCGTCTGCTGCCAAGAATGTGAAATGTCACGTTTACTCAATGAATCAAATAAATATGCAAGAGTTAGTACCTCTGTAAAGAAGAGCTTATCTTTCACACCAATAATGTAGTAGATTTAATGATACGCATCCAGAAAACACATGCACATCTGAAATAAGGGCAGCAGGCGCTGACAAAGGGCTAAAGCCAACAACATATTAGTTCAGTACCCATCCGTCCCTGGCATCATACTAATCGAGGACTAGGACTTCACTATGGCCCAGTGCCACGCCTCAGCAGTCCTCCTCCCTTTAAGCACTCAAAGGCACTCAAGATAACACCACCACACGATGTAGTCAATAAACAAAATAGTGCTGGACAGTTTTTGAACTCTGACATTTTTCCAGTCACTTCCAGTCATTTTCCAGTCACAAGTGTGCACCACTTTCTAAAGATTATTTCACTTACGTGTTGGAACAACTCTGTGTAAAATAACTATGTTATTATCTCCATTTTACAGATGAGGAACCTCAACATCAAAGGGTTAGACAACTTAGGATGAAACAAGGCCAGGATTGATTGATTGATTGATTGATTTTTAAGGCCAGGATTTAAATTCAGACAGTCCGACTCTAGAGCTTTTGACCACTGAGTATACTGCCTGATAATATAATCAGGTGATTTTATTTATTTTTTAAAAATTTTATTTGTGACATTTTATTTTATTTATTTTTAAAGGAAGCTCTATGCCCAATGTGGGGCTTGAAATTAGGACCCTGACATCAAGAGTCACACGCTCTACCAACTGAGTCAGCCAGCTGCCCCTAATCAGGTAGATTTTTAAAGGTAAATTTTCTATGAACTTTCTACCAAGACTGGGGCTTCTTAATGCTCCAATTAGGGTATCAACGACGACACAGGAGGTGCTATTCCAGTTAATATTACCCTCTAGAAGAGGGAGCTTTTGTCTAGAAAACTTGTCATTTTCAGAAATTAGAGATAAAATCACTTGTTTTGAATCATACTGAATGAACGTCATTGTTCTTTCTCTCCTGATCCTGGAATGTAATATTATAACTAGATGTTTAGCAAGCTCCTCAGCCCTAGAACTTCCACTACTTTTCACTAATGACGATTGAATGTCACCATTTGCGGTTATGTCTCTTTAATGAGCATAATGCATCTAATGAGATTGCAGACATGTCTACCTGTGTATATCTGATATAGTCCATGCAAAATGGAATTATGTGTTTCCCATACACATTTATACATTTACTCACACATAAGAAATGCTACCAAATGGAATCATATGCACTTTATATTTAAGAAGCAGAGCTACAGCCATTCCGAAAGCTTAAATACCTAAAGGTATTAATAAATAAGTGAAATAAAATTTAGGGGAGGGTGAGTAGAGATTTAAAATAAAGTTTAAAAGGAGAGAGGGCCCATACTGACTTAGTGGCAAGGCATCCTCTTGTGAGAACACTGTAGAGCTGTTAAGGGACCTTTTCACTTATCCACTCAGCCCTTCACTTTCTTCATTATAAACAAGTTGAGCTTGGAATGGTAAGGCAAGAGCTCTTAGACAATTTCATTATGTACACTGTATTAACTGAGCCTTCATGTATTGTCCTCTCTTTTTTCTCCCCAGCTATCCAAAGGCATTTAGCCTTGTGGTGGGTGTGAAACGTACGGATGAGGCAGAATGGAAGCGGTTCAGGAAGAAGCATCACGGACAAGGGGGAATTATTCCATGTGCTCTGATTTTAGGCACTTGCCTAAGTGAACCTCAATGAGTCTGTACCAATGCTCATTTTCTTATAAAATGCCTACCAATTCCGTACTCAGCACCTCTATGCTGACTCATGCTCTGTTATCAGATCTCAGGGATAAGAAGAAAACACTAAGAGACTACTCGAAGTCTAAAGGCATCCATCCGCTGATCATCAGAAGATAATACTATTTTTACAAGATGCTGTGGTATGTCCTGTACAGATAACCAGACATGCCTTTCTTGGTAACCTCAGGATTTGAAGGCAGTCCCTAAGATCATTTTGTAAAGAAATACAAATGTAAGTACAAAAGATAAGCATAACAGATATGCAATTATGTCATTTACATACTACTTACAGGAAGGAAACTCAATCACCATATGGTATCCCATGTACATGAAACTTGGGCTTTGATGCCCTACCCTCAACCGAATGCTATTTATAATTGTAATGTATTTTGGTGAATTTTTATATATTACAAATAGTTATGTGTCTTTGGGAAAATCTTTTATTCCTTCTCTCTTATAGTTTCTAGCTCTGTAAATTACATTATTTTGACCACATACATTGAGTCTATAATATAACCCTGCCTTTGGTAGACTATAAATACTTATATTATTTTTTCCTCCCCACATGTAAATGACTATAGGCTCCTCTCATCGCCAATAAGTCTTTCTCTTCTCTTACTCTGGTCCACTAGAGAAAAACAGACCACTAGGCTCACTACATTTACCCACAAACCTGAATCAACTGAAACTGGTGGTGGTTCTACTGCTCCCATGGAGATTGATGCACATTAGTTTTACAGTTGGTCTGTGTCAAAAAGACCAAAATTTCATATTTCAGGCTGTGGTTGGAAGAAAATAAAAATCACACTTTTACTACACTCCAAATGCAGTAATAGTTGACGTTTGTTAACACTGATTTAATGTGGTTTTAAGTGGTGATGGTAAAAAGAAGAGATTTTAGAAATGGCTGCCTTACTGGAGATGGAATTTAGAGTAGCAAAATGCGTTGCTTGTTCACCCAAGGATGTGGTCTACAGAAAGGTTAGACTTGGAGAGGGACGGTAAACTTTACTGAGTCTTTGCCACCAGAATATCTTCACAGATCAAGAGTCCAAGACAACTAGAGACAACATCAAAGAAACCTTATCAGAGGAGCTGGTAGGAAAGCTCACACGTCTTTTTTTTTTTTTTTTTTTAATTTTTTTTTTTTAATTTTTATTTATTTATGATAGTCACAGAGACAGAGAGAGAGAGAGAGAGAGAGGCAGAGACATAGGCAGAGGGAGAAGCAGGCTCCATGCACCGGGAGCCCGATGTGGGATTCGATCCCGGGTCTCCAGGATCACGCCCTGGGCCAAAGGCAGGCGCCAAACCGCTGCGCCACCCAGGGATCCCCGGAAAGCTCACACGTCTAAGTGAATATATCTGCTGCTCCAAAATGCACTGATGTGTAATGTGTGATGTAGAAAAGGCTACTGTGTTCTGATTTTTGTGTTTAGAGTCTTATCACGTAAAGGAGGACAATACATTTTCTGCTTTCTAGGACCAAGGCTGAATATGAATCATTTTGTTTTCATAATTTCAATGGCCAAAAAGACTTTGGGCAGAAATGTAGGTAATAAAGTAGCTTATTTGAGCTTATCTCCAGCTCAAAATATGGCCCATAGCTGCAGACTCATATATTCAATTGCCTCCTGGACATCTCCATTTGGATCTCGCACAGGTTCTTCATACACACCATGTTCAGAACTAGGCACATTTACTTTACCTCCTTCCCCAACTATGGTTTAAACTTTCTGTATTCTTGATCTCCAATGACCTAAGATCACTTAAGATCACTATGATCACCCAAATGCCATGATGTGAATTCTACCAGACCTCCTGAACATCTCTTAGCCTCTGTTCTACCAAGTTTAAAAGTCTAATTCCTACAGAGAGACTTCTTTCCCCCACTGCACTTGAAAGCCTTTTATTTTTTTTTTTAAGATTTTAATTTTTATTTATTCATGAGAGACACACACACACACACAGAGGCAGAGACCCAGGCAGAGGAAGAAGCAGGCTCCATGCAGGGAGCCCAACATGGGACTCGATCACGCCCAGGCTGAAGGCGGCGCTAAACTGCTGAGCCACCCGGGGTGCCCTGAAAGCCCTTTTATTATAATTGCAAGAAACTATCTTTTATGATATAATGGAAGTAATTTTCATGTAAATCCAATCAGCATAGAAAAACACAGAAGTAAAAATCACCTGGATTCTCATGACTAAGAGCTAGTTTTCCACTATTTATTTAACTAATCCTCTAGCCATTTAACTAATCTCCTAATATTGGGCATATTTCACTCTTAAAACTATAGCCAATATCTTGACCTATGTACCAATTTCTCCTTAGGATAAATTCTTTCCAAAAAGTAGCAATTTAAGTTCCTACCAGAGTTTGTTGAGAATGTCTGTTCCCATAAGAATGAATATTGGTCAACTTTTAATCATCCCAGTATGACAGGCAATACAACAGACCAAAAAAAAAAAAAAAAAAAAGAAAGAAAGAAAGAAAGAAAAAGTGCTATTTATTTGCGTATTCTACTTAGTGGTAAGACTGAGCATCTCTTCTTATGCTTACTGTGTATTTGCCTTCCATGTTTCTAGAATTGCCTCTGTACTTCTTTTCTATTGAATGCTTATCTTTCTATTACTAATAGTTTAGAACTCATTATTAAGTTTATTAATAAATAACTCATGTTTTAATCACTCTTCCTTCTTTTTGCATATTACTTAGATTAAGGAACGTTGCTTGTATTTTACTTTTTATATGTTCTTTTTTTTTTTTTTAATGATTTTATTTATTCATGAGAGACACACACAGAGAGAGAGAGGCAGAGATACAGGCAGAGGGAGAAGCAGGCTCCATGCAGGAAGCCTGACATGGGACTCGATCCCCGGTCTCCAGGATCACGCCCTGGGCTGAAGGCGGCGCTAAACCGCTAAGCCACTGGGGCTGCCCTTTTTTATATGTTCTTATGGACAAATCTATTGTCTTTTACTGCATGATTTTTGAATTTATGTCATGTTCAGAAAGGTCTGTATGTGTCAAGATTACAAAAACATTTGCCTATTTTATTTTCACACACTAAGATGGTTTCAGTTTTTAAATTTAAATCTTTAGTCACTTGGAATTTATTCTGGTATGAGGATACAGGAACGCCTAAAGAGTACCTTCCTATTACATATTTCTTACGTTATATGTCCAATCTTCCAGGCATTGATTTTTGTTTTCCCTACTGCTTTATTTCTATCTACTGACTCCTAATTTTAAGATAATTATACATACATTTTTTGACTGCTATGTTCTGAGTGAAACAAGGCTCCACTTACAATATATATCATAGAGAGGAAAGTTTACCACAGTATAATCAGAAAGGGAAGAGGGCATTTTCCTGCTCCTTATGCTACAAACTTAAAAAAAAAAAATCTATTTATCTTTTTGTGCTAAAAACAGTACAGAGATAAAATACCTGGCCATTGAGAGAATGTATAAAATCAATACATAATAAAATATGTATTACATAGAAAAGAATCTAGTCTAACAGTGAAGCAGTCAGGTAGTCAAAATGTTATTACAAGTAATTGGATGGTTCAAAATACACAAGGAATACTGACCTGGTATTTCCATGGCAACAAAATACCAAGTTTCATATTACTTTCTACAATAATTAACTAAATCATTTACATTTAAGTGGCACCTTCCCCATGCTTCTGAAGATTGCTACATTGGTGTGATTAAAATGTGATCAGGAAACTGTAATTTAAAAATATATACTCAGCTGCTATATATTCATGGGGGGGGAAAAAACAAAAACAAAAAAAACTGCATTCTGGATGCTGTACTGCATTTTTACACTAGATTAAGAGAGCATAATAACAGTAGAAATACTAAAAAAGAATGTTCGGCAGTAATAGCTCTGATACTCATATAGTATTTATGAGTATGATGGAAGAATTACTGATATGTGGTATCCCTACCATGAAGCAAAACAAGGATTAGTCACAATTACCCATAATTTCTTTCCTGTCCATTGCCCAGTACCTTGCACTCCACCACAGCCTTAAGACAAACATAACACAGATTTCAGGGGATCCCTGGGTGGCTCAGCAGTTTAGCGCCTGCCTTTGGCCCAGGGCATGGTCTTGGAGTCCCATTGAGTCCCACATCATGTGTCTCTCATGAATAAATAAATAAAATCTTAAAAAAAAAAAAAAACCCACAGATTTCTTTTGTAGGCCAATTCCAGTCTGTTGGCAGTGGTCAGTATACTGCTGTACTGAGAAAGAGTCTAAGGCTGAGTAGCGACAGCTAAAATGTGCCCATGATCAAAGAGTAATATCTGCCAAAAGTAGACAACAACTGAGGTAGTAAATATAAGTTACCAGCCATACCTATAAAAATACCACTCTCCTCTGCTCCTAAAATCCTTGCATTCAGCAAGTTCAGCACATATACCCATGCACGCTATACTAAGTTCTTTTTGGGAAAAATGATATGGCATAATGGTTAAAAAAATTGGTCTTTAAGTCTCTGGCCTAGGTTTGACTTCCTACCTTCCTACTTCCTAGGAAGTAGGCCAGCTACTTCCTACCTAGCTGTTAGCTGTGTGGGATTTTAGGTAAGGTACTTAATTTTTTCTGATTCTTGATGTCCTATCTACAAAATGATGAAAACAAAAGATCCATTCAAAAGTTTTATGGCAACTCAGTAACATACGATCATGTAGTCTGCACTTAGGGCTGTTGCTATTATCACCTCTATTAAGTGCTATTTTTGTGGGGCCTGTTATCTTGAAGCATCCTCTCCCTCCAACCAAAAAAGCACATACCCATAAACCCAGAAAAAACATTCTAAAGCTCAGCAATAACTGAGCAAACATGAAATACTAGATATTATGCTCTGCTGAATGCTAGAGACACAAAGACAAATATGACAAAGCAATCCCTGGACTGCTGTTGCACACTTCATTAGACGACAACCAAGTGAAAAAAAAAGAAAAAAAGACAACCAAGTGTTATACGAAAACCTCTACACGCTAGTCAACAATAATGAACTAATTCTCCATAATGACCAAGGGTAATGAAAGCAAGTAGACAGAAGAAAAGGAGCGGAGAGCTCCATCCTGCTGATGGAAGGGAGAATGTACACTTCATAAGAATTCTCCAAGGAACAAAGTGGCAGGCCTTCACGCCTGCCTCTGATAATCTGTGTGATGGTGAATTATATGTGTCAACTTGATTGGGCTACAAGGTATTCAGATACTTGGTTAATATTATTTTGGTATGTCTATGCAGGTATTGCTGGATGAGACCAACATCTGAATCAGCAGACTGAAAAAAAAAAAACCAGATAAACCTCCTCAGTGTGGGTGGGTCTTATCCAATCTGTTAAAGTCCCGAATGGAACAAAAAAGGCTGAATGAGAGAAGATGCTCTCTTTGCCTAACTATCTTTGAGCTGGAACATGAATATTCTCTTGCCTCTGGACTCAGACTAAAAATAAACCATTGGCTCTCCCAGGTTTCCAGCTTGCTGGCCCATCCTGCAGATCTTGTCACTTGCCAGTCTCCCTAATCACATGAGCCAATGCTTCACAATAAAATAATCTCTCAATCACTCTCATTCTCTCAATATATATACTGGGATATAAATAATGTAGTAGGGCATTCTATTAAACAGAACCAACAGGACACACACACACATATACACTAAATTATGGAAGACCCTTGAAAACATTTGTGTATGTGTGTGTATCTCCTATTGGTTCTGTTTCTCTGAAGAACCCAGACTAATATAACCTGTAAGCACTGACTGAAACCCCTATGTGGTTCAACCGTTTTCATGACTGGGTTTACCACATACTCTGCCCCCTCCAAAACAAAAGTAAGGTTTCTCCCTATTGGCTACAAGGTACCAAGTTTCATGGTATGAAAGGCACTCTGGTTTGTAACACCTCTTAAAGCATTTCTCCTTGATCATCTCCTAGGGCTTTTCTCCATCAGTAACACAGTGAATTAAAGAACATTAGACCATAAAGTTGTTGACGGCAGGCACTCTTCAGTATTTCTGACAGTATCCAGTTTGTGCATAATAGGAACATGAACTCAAAATGGATCAGTCATCTAAATGTTAGAACTAAACCCATTAAACTCTTAGAAGAAAATATAGGGTAAATCTTCATGACACTGGATTTAGCAATGGATTCTTATATTTAACTAAAAGCATGAATAACAAAAGAAAAACATGAATTGGAGATCATCAAAAACAAACTTTTGTGCATTAAAGGGCATTACCAAAAAGGCAGAAAGACAACCTTGACGGTGGGAGAAAATATTTACAAATCATATACTGATAAGGGTCTAGTACTGAGACTATATAAAGAAGTCTTACAATTCAACTACGAAAGACAACCCAGTTAAAAAACTGCAAAGAAGTTCAATAGACATTTCTTTAAAGAAGATATACAAATGATCAACAGACAAATGAAAAGATGCTTAAGATCATTAGTCATTAAGGAAATGTAAATCAAAATCACAATGAGATCAACACTTCATACCCCCTAGAAGCACAATTAAGAGAAATGGAAAGTTGATGAGGATGTGGAAAAAAAATGGAATCCTTGTACACTGCTAGTAGGAAAATAAAAAAGTTTACCACTGTGGCAAATTTGTCCGTTTGGCAGTTCTCCAAAACCTAAGCTAAGGGAAGCCTGGGGGCTCAGTCACCTGAGCATCCAACCCTTGATTTTGGCTCTGGTCATGATCTCAGGGTCCTGAGATGGAGCCCTGCCTGGGGCTGGCTCTGCACTCAGACTCCTCTGCAGGGAGTCTGCTTAAGGATTCTCTCCCTCTCCCCCCCTGCTCTCCTGTGTACTCTTTCTCAAATAAAAAATAAATCTTAACAAAAACATACAAACAAAAAGCTAAACAGAATTACCATATGATTCAGCAATTCTACTCCTAGGTACATACCCCAAAAGAATTTAAAACAGATACTCAAACCAATACATGTACACACATGTTCATAATGGCACTACTCCCAGTAGCCAAAAGGTGGAAGCAACCTAACTGCAATCAACAAATGATTGGACGAACAACTGCAGATTATTCTTACAACGCAATATTATTCAGCCATGAAAAGGACTGAAGTATTGATATATGCTGTAATATAGATAAACCTTGAACATATGATTCTAAGTGAAATAAGTCAGACACAAAAGGTCACATTGTGTAATTCTATTTATGTGAAATATACAGAATACTTAAATTCACAGACATGAGAAGTATAGTGCCCAGGGTTGGAGAGAAGAGGGTCATGAAGAACAACTGCTTAATGGGTATGGGATTTCCTTTGGGGATGATAAGAATGTTTTGGAAGCAGAGATATTGTACAAAATTGTGAACATACTCAATGTCACTGAATTGTCTACTTTGCTTAATTTTGAAAAAAAAAAAGGTAATTTTGTTATGTAAATCTCATTTAAAAAAAGACATTAGTGTGATGGGTTGAATGGTGACCCGCCCTCCCCCACAATACAATGAAATCCTAATCTCCAGTACTGGTGGATGTGACCTTATTTGGAAATAGGGTCCATGCAAATGTAATCAAGTTAAGATGAGGTCATTAGGGGAGCCCTAGTCCAATACAACTGATGCCCTTAGAAGACAGACTGAAAGACACACAAACACACACACACACACACACACACACAGAAAGGTATGCGATCAAAGAGGCAGAGATTAGAGTGATATATCTAAAATCCAACTCCAACGATTACTGAAAACACTGGAAGCTAAGAGTAAGGCATGGAACAGATTCTCCCTTAGAACCTTTAGAGAGAGCATGGCCCCTACTGACATTTTAATCTCAGGTTTCTAGTTAGAACTGTTACAGAATAAATTTCTGTCATTTGAAGCTACCGAGTTTGTGGCAGTGTGTTATAGCAGCCCTATGAGACTAACAACACACAATGGACAAAACAAGTTGGTAGGAGGCTTAGAGAAGGAAATAAGGATAAATAAATAAGGAAGAGTAACTAGACTGTGAAAACAGCCAAGACATGAAATTCAGAGTATCTCTATAGGGAGAACTGGAAAAAAAATGCTTAAGATAGCAACAAGATTTCATGAAGAAGAGTTGCAGATACTCATTTATTTATTTAACAGGCAATAACTGAACACTTAATGCATGTAGGGGACTTTTTAAGGCTCTTTGCTAATTATCATTTTATTAGATAAGGATTATCAAAATGCAGATAACCTCACATTTTGATATTATCAAAAAGCTAGGGCACATGTAACTAATGAGTGATGTAAATTAAGTGCTACCAGTG
The DNA here is from genome assembly GCF_053574225.1 of Canis aureus. NCBI lineage: Eukaryota > Metazoa > Chordata > Mammalia > Carnivora > Canidae > Canis > Canis aureus. The sequence continues at coordinate 56,080,320 of NC_135615.1, forward strand.
TGCAAGGCGGTTATTGCTGGCTGGAGTGATATGAAATGGGATCAGGGAGTCTGGAAACTTAATACTTGGCAGACTTTTAAAGGGAAAGTAATGAATTCCCAGGGCTGGTGCAGGGCCCAGTTTACAGAAAAAATACAATTAATACTTATTAAGCAAATTGAATGAGCCAGGAACGATAATTCCATAAATGTAGGGTTTTTGTTAGGGATTAGTGATATCAGGCTGGAAAATTAAGTTGGAACTAAATTATATAAACAGTCTGGTCTATCCTTGAAATATGTGGCATCAAGAACAGGACTGAGCCATAAGGGGTGGGGAGGTTGGATAATCATTTTATTCCTCTTAAAACTTCTAATCTAGTAAATGATAGTGGACCTACTGATGAATGTCAGAATGCATGAGTCACATAGCATTATCATCTCAATAAAGAAAGTTTATTTGGACAGATGTCTCACAGAGTTATAAAATAAGTGGATGATAACATCCACATTTTTATTTTACCACCGGGAATTGTTAATCCAAGGAGCCATACATATGACTTATAAAATACAAGTAATATCTAGTGTCTTAATTAAAAAAGGAGCATGGTTCTGTTAGGAAGACCAAGAATATGAATTCAAGTAATCTATAACATTAATGAATTTAACTAAGGTCAAATACCCTATTTTAAACCACTGATTAGAATTTTTAAAATATTTATGATATATACATACATATATACATACGTGTGTGTGTGTATATATATATATATATATATATATATATATATATATATATACACATAGAGAGAGAGAGAGAGAGAGAGAGGCAGAGACCCAGGCAGAGGGAGAAGCAGGCTCCATGCAGGGAGCCCGATGTGGGACTCGATCCCGGGACTCCAGGATCGTGCCCTGGGCCAAAGGCAGGTGCCAAACCACTGAGCTACCCAGGGATCCCCCTGATTAGAATTTTGAAATGAAAGCAGGATTCTGATTTGAAATCCATTAATGATTTTTTTCTCTTCTTTGAAGATTGCTATAAACAAAATTTAAATATGGATACCAGAAACAAAAACAGAAAACAGAGCTTGACCCAGGATTATGTTTTATGGGACAGAGAAAGGGAAGATATAAGAATGTGGACGAAGAAACAACAGGCTTTGCTGGGGTGGATAAAAAAATTAACCAAACATGTTAAGATCTTATAAGTAAATCATGAAGAATAATAGAAAGGAGTGACAATTTTAGAGAGATATATCTACCTATATGGCAGCTCTTTTATTTTCACTGAACTGAAAAGATACTAGGTCTGGCAAGTCAGATATACATATTGCTTCCTCCAACTTCCTAGGCCCACATCTTTCTTGTCTGACCTGCTCGTAATATGTCAAGGAAGTGGGTATTTCTATCAGCTGCCCTCAAGGACCACTAGATGTAATATACACACAACTACCCCAACATCTAACCCTAAGAAAGGAGTTGAACATCACCTTTCCCAAGGCCTGGATTTGACTGGAGGTAGAGGTCCCCAAAGTGGCACCATGTACTTTTTCATATTCTATATATCTGCTGTTGACTCAGTTCACAGTTACAGGTAGAGAAATGAATGACGAGAAAAATGTTATTGAACTGCAGAAGCCGCAAGGAACCAAAATGTGCTATGTGTTACCACTGGGTTCACAAAACTTTTTTATTTTTTCAAAGATTTTATCCGTTTATTCATGAGAGACATGGAGAGAGAGGCAGAGACACAGGCAGAGGGAGAAGCAGGCTCCGTGTGGGGAGCCCTACGCGGGAGTCGATCCCACAATCCCGGGATCACAACCTGAGCCCAAGGCAGACGCTCAGCCACTGAGCTACCCAGGTGTCCCGAATCTTTCTTCATGGTAAAAAAACATGCTGAATTTTATGGCAAAAGGGACCTCAAGCCTTCCCAAACTGTGGCTCAGAGCTCTAGGGAAAGCCAATAAGAAAGCAGTGCTCCTTTATACCTTTACAAGGCTTTTAACCTTTCCAGAACATTTCTACATGTATGAGCTAAGTGATTTCTATACAACTTTCTACCTTTATTCTAAAGATGAGAAAACTAAGGTCAGCAAAGCTAAGTGACCTGACCAGGATCAGACTACAATCATTTTTGTAGAACCACATTGGAACTTCCACTTCCAGTCTAGAGCTTACTACCAACCACACTACTTCCCTATTCTGTTTCACAATGAAATTTATTTGAAATGGCCTAAAAAAAATGTATCCTTGCTCACTTATTAAATGGGTTCAAATAACATAAAAACAAAAGGAGTAATGTGTACACAGTCAGGATTTCAAGTGGCATTAATTTGCTACACACTTCATTCCATCATTCATTCAACAAATATTTATTGAGGGTCAGTTATGTTCCAGGCACAGATAAATGCTGGGAATATAAAATCAAATAAGAGATAATCATTATCTTCAAAAAATTCACCTTAGATTGTTCCAGAAATGCATTTTGTTCGAAGTCTAAAGTGCCTGCAGTCAAAATCAAATTTGGTGCTGCCAAATATGCAGATATCAAAACAAATGAAAAAGAATCTGTACTATCTTGCAGTAATAAGATACCAAGGCTTTTTAAAATGGTGTGCATTCAGGTGCTGCTTTCCAAATAAATATCCAGGTGAACTATGTCAATCACTATAAAATACTTGGCTAAAAAGATTTCACAGTAGAGGACAAACGATTACTATCTAAAAAGAAAGGTAATATTTAGAAATGGAGAGAGGTGGGAGGAGGGGGGGTAGAGAGAGATCTAAAGGCATTAAAAACAACTTTTGCAGTGACTCCCAACCTCAAAAGCCACTTTAGCAGTTTTCCTACTATCAAGGAACTTGATACTCTTGTATCAAGAGACTTGAATGTTAACTTTCACTTCTATGACAGAGAAAGATCACACACACACACACAAGCCACCTCTTTAAACTATGGTTTAAATTATAGAATTATGAACATAGTAAAGTTAATATATCATAGAATTATACCCACAGTGTAACCTTACTCTCAAAATAATTTTCTTTCAATCTTCTAAAAGGCCAGAGGCTTACAGACCTCCACTAAACAAATGAAAAACAAATACAAAAATGCAACTTTTGCCTTTTCCTTAAAAAGATATTATTATTCTCTTTGTACTATTGAGTGTTTCTGAATAGGAAGTATTTGGCACACTAGGGAAGGCAATATGAACATGCCAGAAATATGAGTGTACTTTCCAAAGGATGAAACGTATCATCACAATTTAATGACAATATACATTTAATCTGCCTGAGTGTTTGTAGAGTTAACAAATAATGTTTTTATGAGATGGTGTGATATAGGAAATTAGTATTCTTTCAGGTTAAAGAATCTCAAACTTCTTTGAGCTGTCACTCACTAGCTGTTTGACTTTGGAAATGTTTCTCCTCTGGCTGACTTCATCACCCACAAAAGAAGGGTAAGAACAATACCTGCCCTATCAGTTTTGCAGGCTTTTTCAAGAGGATGATAAACAAGATGACAATGTACTTTTAGATAGATACAAGTAATTATTAGTATTTGACCTTCACCATGATGACCCACAATGTCAGTCCAATTGATGGGCGGTCAATTGGACTTTCAAGAGGTTTATTTACTCTCATCTCAATCTGGGCATTCCTGAAGGCAGGGAGTTATTTAGTGGGAACAGCCACTTGTACTCCTACTTAAGGAAGCACATTATTGAATGATGTAATTAGCCAGCTCTGGGGCTAACAGCTCAGATGGGGAGGAGGCAAGGGGAGGAATATGCATCTGGCTTTCCTAGTAATTCTTTCGCAGACTAATTTATTTATATGATACAGTATAATTCGAGATTGTTATAACTGTAAAGTGGTTCATTTTGAGCGCTGCCCAAAGATGTGAACAGAGACAAAAGCCAGCCTTTAGCAACTGGGTAATCAGGTACAAGGCTGCTTCTCTCAGAAAAAGGTCCTTTTCCCCTAATTTATCTGTCGAGAAGATGCAGTCTTTTTCTTCTTTGCATAAACATGCCCTAAAGGTTATTTGAGGCCCTGTCAGCTATCTCTGACTTTGAACCATCACTTGAGCGTTCCCACTACAGAAAGGGAGGAAGAAATGTATATTCAAATAAGGTATGTGAAAAATATTTCTAACAATTAACAAGGTTGTTAAGCATAGGAGAAAGGAAAATAGTAGAGGTTGAGTGAAGAGGTGGACAGAACGGTGGACTTTTTCCTCAGGTTTTAAAACACATTCAGAAGCTATGATGATTAAAACAAATGTGATGCTACTGGATGAAGACGCAGATCAGTGGAATAGCACAATTCATAGACCCAAACTCAAACAAGAATTAGTATGTGATAAGGTAGCGTAATAGATCAGTAGACAAAGAGGTATTTATTATTTTAAAAACATCAATGGGATAACTGGTTAGCCATATTTTAAATTTTTATTATTTTAAAGATTTTATTTATTTATTCATGAGAGACACACAGAGAGAGGCAGAGACACAGGCAGAGGGAGAAGCAGGCTCCAGGCAGGGAGCTCGATGTGGGACTCGATCCCTGGACTCCAGGATCACGACCTGAGCCGAAGGCAGATGCTCAACCACTGAGCGCCCCTGCCACCCCTCCCCCCACCGGCGTTCCTAAAAGATTTTATTTTTAAGTAATCTCTACAGCCAACATGGGGCATGAACTCACAATCTCAAGATTAAGAGTCACATGCTCTACTGACTGAGCCAATCAGGTGCCCCTAACCATATTTTTTTAAATGTGGGTACATGTATATATGGATCTGTACTTCACATAATTAAACCAAAATAAACTCCAGATGAATTGTATGTTTACATGTTAAAAATGAAAGCATACATTCACTGAAGGAATATATGGGGAAATTTCTTGGGGTGGAGAATGTCATTCTTAGACTAATGGAAAAGCCATTAGAGAAGATTGATAAATTCAAGTACCTTAAAAAAAACAAAAAAGTCTACGTAGCAAACACTACCATAAAGCAAAATAATTCACAAAAAAGAAAAAAGAAAAAATATTCATCATTCAAAGCTATCCCCTAATCATTGAGAGGTCCTACAAATTAGTAAGAAAAAGACCAACAATGCAGTAAAAAGACAGGTTAAAAGATATAATAGTTCAAAGCAATATGAATGACTGTTAAGAACTGGTCAACATCACCAATACTGAAAAATACAAAACAAAATTATATTGAGAAGACCTATATCTATTCAAAAATATGAATTTCTAATTAAAATATTCTTAAGAAGAAAACTCCAGGCCTACTCAGATGACCTGTAAAGTGGTTCATTTTGAGCACTGCCCAAAGATGTGAACAGAGACAAAAGCATTCACTGATGAATGCTTCCAAATATTGAAGAAATAATATAAATCTTATACAAAATTTCAGAAAATAAAAGGAGAGAACACTTCCTAAAACATTTTATGACATCACATAATCCTGATGCCAAAACCACACAAGGATGTTATAAGCAAAAAAATTTAGAGACCAGTATCATCAACAAAATAGACACAAATACCTCTGACAAATATTAACAAATTTAATTTTAGGAATATATTTGAACACTATATTCTTGGGAATTTATTCCAAGAATGCAAGGTAGGATTAACATTTGAAAACCAAAGTAATTCACTATCTTTTTAAAGGATCTTATTTATTTGAGAGTGAGAGTGAGAATGAGAGCAAGAGAGAGAGAGAGAGAGAGACCAAGCACAAGCAGGGGAGCCTGCCCTGATGCAGGGCCCAATCCCAGGACCCCAGGATCATGACCTGAGCCAAAGGCAGACGCTTAACAGACTGAACCACCCAAATGCCCCCAAAGTAATTCACTATTATAACAGAATGGAGAAAAATGGCTGGTTCCACTACAATAATTCACTATTGTAACAGTAATTCACATATGATAACATATGATCAACTTTATCTTTATAAATTTAACAGAATTTAGCATCCAGTCATGATAAAAACTGTCAGAAAACTAGGAATAAAAGTGAACTTTCTCAACCTAATAAAGGGCATCTATGAAAAACCTACATCTAACATCATACCTAAAGGTGAAATAAATACTTTCTGCCAAGACTGAGAATAAAGCAAGGATATCTGCCCACTTCCTTTTATTCAACATCACATTGGAAATCCTAGCTAGTGCAATAAGGCAAGAAAAAGAAATTATAAGGCCTAAAATTTGAAAGATATAACATGTATTTCTATTCAAAGGCAATATGTAGAAAACACTTAACAATCTATAAACAACTACTAGAATTAATGAGTGAATTTATCAAGGTGTCAGGATACAAGGTCATGAGACAAAAAAAAAATCAACTGTATTTCTAGAAGCAAAACCTTGGAAAATAAAATTTATTTATTCTATTATTATTTTTTTAGAAGAGAGTGTATGCGTGTGTGTGCACAAGCTTATGTGCACAAGCTCCACACCTAGCATGGATCCTAACTAGGGGATCAATTTTACAACCCTGAGATCATGACCTAAGCCAAAATCAAGAGTGGACACTTAACCAACTGAGGCACCCCAGAAAATAAAATTTAGAAAATCAACTTCGCTTATAGTAACATCAAAATCTCTATAATATTTAGAAATAAATTTAACAAAACACTTGCAAGATCCCTACAATGAAATTTATAAAGCATTGCTGAGGGAAAGACAACCAAATAAATAAATAGAGTCAACCCATGTTCATTAGTTGGAAGACTCAATATTTTATGACATCATATAAGGTCTTAAGTAAGATGCCGGTTCTTCTTAAATTGATCTAGACATTTAACAAAATCCCAATCAGAATCCCAGTAGGACTGTTTAAGAAAGATTGACAATCTCATTCCAAAATATATGGAAGGTAAAGGACACAGAATGACTAGAATATTAGGAAAGAACAAAGGTGATGGACTTATATTATCTGGCTTCAAGACTTAACAGCAGTATGAGTATAGTATTGCATTAGGATAGACAGATGAATGAAAAATAGTACAGAAAGCAGAATCATCCTTAAGGAAAAAAAAAAAGAACATCAACACTTTCATCATTGCAAAAATTGGTTTGAGATATAAAGTTAAATTGGGACATAAAATCTAAAATGATATCTTAAAGAAGAAAGTGAAAAAATATCTGCGACTAACGGGTCTACAATAACTACTTAGGACATAGAATAACCATAAATGAAAGACAACTATATTAGATTTCATCAAAATTAAAAACCTGCATTTGTCAAAACATACCATTAAACTAAACAGAAAAGTCTTATATTAGGAGGAAATATATGTAAAACAGATACATGATAAAAAAAATATTGAGAATCAAATTTCTCACTGCCAGAAAGGAATTATAAAATTAGGGAAGGAAACTGAAGTGTTAAGAGTGGAAATGGAGGCATCAGCAAGAAGATGGTTTAAAAAAAATATGTATTTTATATAATATAAACATAACATATATATATATATATATATATATATATATATATATATATATAAATATAATCTACATAAATGGATAGATTTGTTAGCTCTCTCCACTGAGATAGTCTGGAAAAAATAATATCCCCATAGCAGTAAGCATACCCTATAAGCAGATTTTGACTTCTGAATGCCATTCTCCTCTAAAAAGAACTGGGGTTCTTTGGAAAAATGGCCAGTTCAAGAGCTGGGGCAGAGCTGAGATGACAAAGTATGAGATGACACTGAAAGAACTTTTTGTCTAGAAAATAAGGAAATGCTCAAAGAAGGATGGCATATGAAAACAATGCGAGAAACAGGGTCTCCTACTCACCAAAGACGGAATATTTGGAGTATCAAAATAAGTAATGGATTATAATTTACCGAATAAAATCAAGTCATGAGTCCTGATGATACAAAGAAATGAATAAATAAATGAGGAGGAAGGACAAGTTCTTTTTAACAAGTGGAATGCTAACTAAAATACAGAAGGAATGGTACAGTTAGAAAATCATCAAAGGATGCCAGTATTAGTAAACCAATGTTTGATGAGGAAAAGGATATTTCATAATCTCAAAGTGTCTCCTTACACATTGTTTACTAATTACAAAGAGACAACTGAATTTATAGTGGCCTAATCTGGTAGATATCACCTTAATAAGGTGATCAAAATTAACATCACCAATATTGGAATGAATCATCAACATGCCTCCCCTGATAAAGATTCATTGAGAACATAGCATCACTTCTGTGGTACTCCCGTCCACAAACTCCTTCCTTCTTAGGAAATATCAGAAAATCCTAACCGGGTGACAGTCTACAGTATAACTGGTCTGTATTTTTTAAAAATGTCAAGGTCAAGAAACACACATGCACACACATACACTAAAGCTGAGAAACTGTTCTAAATTAAAGGAGACTAACAAGATCTGACAACTAAATATAATGTATGATCTTGGTTTGGATCCTGAGCTAGGGAAAAAAAAACACCCATAAGGAACATTAATGAGGCAATCTCAGAAGAATCTGAATAGGGACTATATATTAGATCATAACTATTGTAGTACTGTTAAATGTTCTGACTTTCATCATTGCATAGTAGTTATGTAGGAGAAACACCCAAATAAAAGGCCAACTTATCAGTATTGATAAATAGTATCTGTGTAAGTTGCGTGTCTAGCAGGTAACAAGGTCATCTTTCTTCTTCTGAGACCTGTGTAAAAAGGAGCACGTGCCAGCCATTTGCTGTCGTTCGGCATCTGCTATAGGGCTGATGAAACTCGTATCTATGCTCATCATAGGAGACGGAATAGTCATCCAATGGATTGCTCCTCCTCAAGCTCCAAGGTACAAAATCAGAGAACTCAGGACTTAGTTTATGTGTTAGTCTTTACTTTTTTTCCAACAAAACAGTAAGGATAGATGAAATGACACGCTGGGATTTTCCTCTGAAAATTTTAAGGACAGGAGAAAATAAGTGAGAGTATTGATCAATGTTAGCAAACCAGGGCCTATGGACCACATCTGGCCTGCAGCTTGTTTCTGTATAGCCTCTGAGCTAAAAAGAGTTTTTACATTTTTAAAGGACCATATATAGAAAAAAGCCATATGAGGCTCAAGACTGCTATCCTTAGAAAGTGGGTTGTCATCTGGCCCAAATGTACTACCCTGTCTTTCTTGCCAGAGTAGACTCAGATCCAAGCTGGGCCAGTCCTACCTCAAAATTTTTTAAGGAGGAAGTGAGAAGGAATTGGCTTCAAATTTGTCCAGATAAACTTTTTAACAAACGTAAAAACAGACTTATTTTTTTGCGTGGTGGGAGATTAAGTGTAGCTATAGTCCCCCCCGCCCCCCCATATACATCTCCTGACCCTATTCCTACACTTCATCCTTTGTCACAGGTAAATAATTTCCTGAATTTTCTGTTTTTCATTCTTAAGCAAGTTTTTACACTCTTATATTTTTATACATGTATCCACATAAACATATAAGCTACCTCATTGTTTTCTAAGTTTTCAAACTACACAAATGTTACAATGTATCATCTTTCACCATGTTTTTTCACTCATTACATTTTTTAGATAATCAAGCTCAAATGTAGTTTCAATTTATTCTCTCACTGCTGTATAGCATTCCACTGAGTGAGCCTATCACACTTTGTTTTAGTGCTGATGACCATGCTGCTTCTAGTTTCTTACTATTGGGGACACTGCTATAGGAATATTCTTATGACTTCATCCTTCTACTTGCCAGAGTTTCTTTCAGGTATCCACCTAGAATCAGAATGCTAAGTACAAGACCATGTCCATCCTCACTTTACTTCCTACTCCCAAACGACTCTTCAAGCTGACTAGTCCGCTTTCAAGTTCCACTAGCAGTGAACCAGCTCCTGTTCGTCCTCTTCTTTGCCGTAATTAACATAGGCAAAACTTTTCAGTTTTGCATCTGATAAATGCAAATGTGAAAATACACATTTTCTTTTTAATCTGTAACCTAACTGATTACTAATGAGAGTGAGCATCTTCATATATTTATGGACATTCTGGTTTTTTATTCTGTGAATTGCTGGTTCATATTTTCTATTTATTTTGACATTACCTTATCTTACTGATCTATACAGTAATATGCATTACGAATCTTTCTCTGACCTGTGGCATGTCTTTTAATTTGTTAATGGTACTAATTTAATATTAATTTGTTAATGATTAATTTGTTAATTTGTGGTACAGAACTTAATGCATTAAACTTTATCAAAAATTTATCAATCTTTTCCTAGTTATTTGTGTCTTGTTTAAAAAAATCCTCCACAATATCATACAAATATTAATATTCTATATTTTTCTAAAAGTTTTATGTTTTTGTCATTGAAGTTTTTAATCTACCTAAACAAAATGTGTGTGCACATGTTTTGAGGTAGGAATTAAATTTTCTTCCATATAATCAATTGTCCAAGTATCATTCATTAACCAATCTATTTTTTCTTCTTTGATGAGTAAAACATCTGTAGAATTTCTGTATGGGTACTCATTCCTTTAGGACTCTCTCCATTCGGTTCCACTAGTCTAAGAAAACAACTCATTTTTATTTACCATCACTTTCTAAGTCATGTTATCTATCTGGTAAACCTGTCATTCTATCTTAGTCTTTTTCAAAGTGCCTTGGTTATTCTTGGCCCTTTATTCCTTAACATTTCAGGATCATCTTCTCCAGTTCCACAAAACATTCTGCTCAGATTTTGGTTGGACTTGCATCGACTTTAGAAGAAATCTGAGAGTTAGTGTCAATTAGTTTAAAACAAATTAAATGAAGAGATGTAGTTGAAAGCCCAGCAGGAAATATACTAAAAGGGAAGTGATTTTTCCTGTACAAATTGCAGCCTTGCTTTCCATAAAATAGGCCACACAAATAGGAACTCTTACTGAGTTTCTACATTTGGGGGAAACAAAACAAAACAAAACAAAACAAAATAAAATACTGGGTAATGCTGATAGTATTAAACATCTTCAGACATTTTTAGCTAGCTGCTCTGTGTACTCTAAATATCACAGTTAAAATCATTGGAAGCAGTTCTTCAATTTCTATTTCAACCCTTTAAATGTTCTCCTGTCACGCTCCCAGCCCCTGGAACAGACCTCTTCTTTCAGTTCTAATCTGCATTTTGATAACCAATTCAGTAACATCTTATCGGAGATCAGTTCTGGTGCAGGTTGTTGCTAACTGGCAATCACCTTCTCCGGGCTTCTCCCCTTGCTCCACAGCTGGGATGCGGATGACTTTCTGCTGCCCCCTTCTGGTTTCTGGCCATAAGCTTAGCAGTATGGGTATATACAGGGGACGGTCAATTAGCTCTCCTTCAGGGTTAGGCAGCATCTCCCTCATTTGTGATATTCCAACTGAATACTGCATGATGAGTATTCATAAGCATCTATTTCTCCTTATCCTGAGTCCTGATACTCTCTGTACTCTGATGTCCCAGGTGGGGGTGGTGACAACGAGTTGGGGACCATTAGGCTTAGTAACCAAAATTAGAGTTCAAAACACATTTTCCCTAAGGAGAGAAGTAGAGGGAAGGTATAGCCCCTGCTCTTCAAAATATTGCAGTGCAGCAAAGACAACGTTAAAGCTAAAGTTTACTGAACACTGACCTACTCTGTCCCAAGACTATTCTAAGGATCTTATTGTGTTAATTTCTTTAAGTATCAACTATCCTCAAGCTCAGGCACTATATTAATCCTCATTTGAATGATGAGGAAACTGAGGGACAGAGAGTATAAGTAAATCATACAGTTAAAAGATGGCACATGTGAGATTCAAATCTAGATAGACTGGCTCCAGAGGCCATGCTCTTATCTACTACACTATACTACTTCTCAAGTAAAGAAAGAATAAGAAATACATATTTTTGACTAGTCAAAAGAAAAAAAATAAACCAAATAAGCCCTCTGAGTAGATAAAAGAAAATCCTATAGAAGAGAGTCAGAGAAATCACATTTAAATGATGAAAAACAGGCTAAATTTATACATGTAGCAGAATTTGGGCCAGGTCTTAAAAGACAAGGTTGCATCTTATCAGATGCAGATGGGGGAGTGGGCAAAGTTAAGAAAACAATGGGCACATTCAGAGAATAGCAGTCCATTCTGGCTGGAGTCTGAAAGCGCTGGGAAAGCGTGCCATCCGTGTTAACTGATAGTACCTGCTGTTATCTTAGCAAATGGAGGACTATAATTAGCTATATATATGAGATCCACAAATTTCTCATTTTAACAAATAATTTCAGTGTTCTTCCCATCAAAACTCTGCCTGGCTTTTATCAATGAAGACAAATGACCAATGTGAATTTCTGCTCTTGGTGGCATCCATCACTGAGCCATGTAACAGCCAGTGTGTCACATTTTATGTGCTGTACTGGCCTAGAGTTGGGAGACTTGGTTTTATGTCCCAGCCTTGCCCACTACTAGCTACGAAATGTCTACCACTGGTCTTAAAAATCAGCAATGTTATTAAAAAGAAGAGAATAGATCTCAAAATATAAAGTCTATCTGTAAAAACAAACATAACTGGAAATGTATCATGAAAATGATTGTAGGATGGGCACTAAAGAGAATTCACATTAAATACTTCTAGTTCCTCAAGTATACTCTTGCCTAGATAGATGGCATCCAAAAATACTTAGGAATTCACTTGCCACTGGCCTCAAAACTCACTATGAAATCAACTGAAACTACAGTTTTCACAAAGGTCTTCTTAAAGCTTCTGTTTATCTATTCATGTCTCCCTTAAATACTGTACCAGCTCCTAAAAAGATTTATCTTTAAGTTAAATTGCCTTACATGCAAAATCATGCTGAAGACTCTCCATTTAATAAACATTAAGACATTACAGTGATGTCTTTCTCTCTGCCCTACAGCTATAATTTCTGCTACCTTGATAATGACTTTGCAGTTATGAAAACAACCAAGAAAGTGACTTTTTTTTTTTTTTTGATCAAAGGACTTTATACTGTGGAAAAAAACAACTTGGGATATATCTTTTTATACAAAAGGGTAGAAGATTTTTAGGTTTAATCCAGAGGGGTCAGCAGCTATCAGAATAGATTTTAGCTTCCTCCTTTTAAAAATCCCATGTAGCTAACTCTGGGAAACGAACTAGGGGTGGTAGAAGGGGAGGAGGGCGGGGGGTGGGAATGAATGGGTGACGGGCACTGGGGGTTATTCTGTATGTTAGTAAATTGAACACCAATAAAAAATAAATTAAAAATAAAAAAAATAAAAAATAAAAATAAAAATCCCATGTATATGCAAGGCATCAAAAATGGTGCTTTGTGGGCTCTCCAGGAAAAGATAATAGGAAAATATCAAATAAATAAACTTACATATATATATAAAACAAACATATATATACATAAACAAACATATATATCTATGTATCTATCTATCTATATTTATACACACAAACATATCTATCTATCTATAGATAGATAGATAGATACTCGCTCCCTGGAAAACAAAACTCAATACCGAACTTCTTATACTAAGAAAATTACTAAAAGTATTTATAAATGAGATGGTAAATGAAGCCGGTCACCCAAATCCAGATGAGATTAAGAGATCCCCTTACACTTTCTATTGTTTATTTACCTTCATTAGTTTTTCTTGTGATATTCATAGTTAATGTGGCTGAAATGTCAACTCCAGTATTTAAGTAAATGAACTTCTGAGTCAGAAACTAAACAAAGACCAGAATCTCAGGTTTTCAACATCAGGTTTCTGGTGATAAGGTCTAGCTTCTAGATCAGTGAGACTGAGAAACAGAATTTTAGATACGTATGGTACCTTGGGAAGCATCTAAGATCATTTGTTCATCTGAGAAGCTGATGTCCAGAGATCATTAACTGGCTCCAAGTTACAGATCAAAGTGGAAACTAAGTTGTTCCTAAAAATCCATGTCATCTAACTCCTGACATCCTGATTCCTTCAGCATCTCTTCAGCACTTTTTTTTCATGATTATGCATATTTTTTATAGTTGTATCTCTGTATATTCTAGGGTTTTTTTTCTGGGTTTAATTAATTTTGTGTCACTCCGTTATGAGCTACTGAAGTATTCACTGAGTCTTTATCTTCTGCTTTATTCCTTACTCTGCCTTAGGACAAAGAACTGGCACAAAGAGATAGCCTCGTCTAAGTGATGAGCCTCTGAATTGGAAGTGAGGTCATCATCTGCAGCTTGGATTTTTCATGTGGCTCTAAGGAAATTGCTTAGTCTTCCCAAGTCTAAATTTCAGATTCTGAAAGTTAAGAAGTCTTCAGAGACTGCCTACTCTAAAATTTCCTAGTTGGCACCAGGACATTAGGAAGACTCTAATGTAGGTATGTTTTGGCAGCTGTTCTTTCTCCAAAGGTCTGTGACCAGTTCCTCTTAAATAGCTCAATGTGGTCAGTAGGTGTAAGGTGTGATGCAGCAAACTTAGAAATCTGTATGTACACAATAAAAAGGCAAAAGAAAAACCCATCATCTTGCCATTTTCTAAATCTGCTTCTAGTTCAATACTTCCATCAATGGAGTAGCCATTTTCTCATTAACTGAGGTTCAATTTTCAGCTCATTTTGACCCTCCTTGTTTTCTATCTTTATATTCGACTTGTCACTAATCTTGTTGATTGATTTTTTTCCCTCCGATGTGCAAAACATTTCTTTCTTCATTTCCACCGTCAATTACCACAGATCAGGCCTTTTATCACTTTATGCAGACAATTTCCTCCCAACACTTTCCCTTTTCAATCCAAAACTTACTGTTATTAATATTTCTGAAATACCTTTATTATGATACATACTTCAAGACTACTGATAACTCTGTTGAGGTTCCGTATTTTTAAAAAGTAGTAAGTAATATATACTCATGATAAATTTAGAAGGTACAAGAAAGATTTTTAGTCAATAGCTAGCCAGGCCTTAAAAAAAAAATCACCCAGGTTCTCCTCTTCCGTGTGAAATCCTCAAGATGTTTCTTAGTAGATCATAGTAGGTCATCTAATAGAAATCACTATTAGCAGTTTTTACGTGTATATATATTTCATTTCAGAGACAGCTATGCACATACATACATATATCCACATATGTATAAAAGCACATATATACATACTACATTTACATAGAATCCACAGTGGTAATGTAACAGAGTTCTTTATCTTTTTTTTTTCTTTTTTGCTGAATGCACTTTATAACTTGTCCCATAGTTTAAATGTCCTAAATTCTACTGTAAATAGTTAATGTAATCAGGCCCCTACTGATCAACATAAAGTTTTAGTTTATTATTTCATAAGTGTATGATGAAGCCAAATACCTAGAGGTGAAATTATTGTGTCAAAGGGTATGTATATGTATTCATAATTTTGATGTATGTTGCCAGAGTTCTCTCTGCAGAAGTTATACCAATTTACCTATCTACTAGCAATGTATGGTAATGACAGATTTTAAACTCTCTCCTCTGCCAGCATTCTTCCCTCTATAATCTCCTTATTTCTCACTGTTCCTTAATAAGTCTTTCTAGTTAGAGCAGTCCCATCTCCCATAAAGCCAGTTTTCACCCTACTCTTTTAACTCTACCTATACTGCTTGTTCCATCTTGGACATTTGTTCCTGTTCCTCCTACTTGTCCATTCTTCAAGGCTATCTCAAATTCTACTTCTTTTATGAATGCTTTCTGATAATATCACTTCCTCTTCAGCCTGCCCAATGCATGCTTTCTCTAAAACACACAAATACAGTCAATTTACCCATGTATTAAATCTTGGGTTTGTGTTGATTTTGAATTACTCCATGTATCTAATTATCGCCAACCAATTTATAATCTTTTTGATTGTAGTGATTATATCATATCCTTCCTTTGAACACCCACAGCTCTGGAAAATTAAAAAATACTTCCCTTAAATCTACTGGTTTCAGAACTTCCCTTATAAACAGAGCTGAGAATCATTTGTCTTACGGACATGAAATTTGTCTTCATGTATTTCCATCTCAAATTCTGTCAGGGCAGTTAAACACTGGCTTCACTGGGAAAAGAATGATTACTGACTTTCATATAATCAATCTCCCTTCACATCCCTTAGAATCTTCCCTCTTATCCTTCTTGTTTCTAAATACATACTAGGCATTCAATACGTATTTCTCGAACTGAGTTTGTTCCTAATTTCTGTACATTAACAGTGCATGTATGCATGTATGTGTATGTGCATATGTGTGTATGAACACATACCAAAACTGACATGGGATGCAAAGGACCTGAACCAGCCAAAATGATTTTGAAAAAGAACCAAACTGGAAGGCTTATAGTAGCTAATCTTAAGACTTATTATAAAACTAGAGCTATCCAGACAGTGTGGTACTGGCATCAAGATAACAATGGAAGAGAGGTCAATGGAACAAACAAAATAATACAGAAAGAAACTACCACATACACAAAAAATTGACTTTCAAAGCAACTCAAAAGTAATTCAGTACAGAAAGAATAATCTTTTCAACAAATGATGCTAATACAACTAGGTATTCTTACACCAAAAAATTAACTTTGATTCTTATTTCATACCATATACAACAAATAACTCAGATATGGATCACAGTCCTAACTCTGAGGCCTAAAGCTATGAAACGTATGTATAAAAGCACATATATACATACTGCATTTACATAGAATCCACAGTGGTAATGTAACAGAGAGTTCTTTATCTTTTTTTTTTTTTTTTTGCTGAATGCACTTTATAACTTGTCCCATCGTTTAAATGTCCTAAATTCTACTGTAAATAGTTAATGTAATCAGGCCCCTACTGATCAACATAAAGTTTTAGTTTATTATTTCATAAGTGTGTGATGAAGCCAAATACCTAGAGGTGAAATTATTGTGTCAAAGGGTATGTATGTGTATTCATAATTTTGATGTATGTTGCCAGAGTTCTTTCTAAAAGAAAACACAGGAGAAAAATCTTTGTAGTGTTGGGTTAGGCAAGAACTTCTTCACTGACAGCAAAAGCACAATGCATACAAGAAAACAAACTGACAGACTTGACTTCTGTCAAAAATAAAAACCACCTTCTGAAAATCACTATTAAGTGAATGAAAAGACACAGCTATGAGAAAAAGAATTCTTAACATTTAGCAGTAAAAGAATGAGCAACCTGATTTAAAAAAAAAATGGGAAAAAGAATTGAACAGACACTTTAGCAAAGGAGATTTAGGGATGGCAGATAAGCACATAAAAAGATGTTCCATATCATAGTTGTTTAGGCAAACACATTAAAACCACAATGAGATACCAATAAACCCTACCAGCAAGGCTAATAAGCACGCTGGCAAAAATGTGGAATTTCTGTTGGGATGTGAAATATATAACCATTTCGGAAAACGTCTACCTACCATATGCTCCAGTCATTCCATTCCTAGATATCTACCCCAAAGGAAAGCATCTGTCCCCACAAAGCCTTGTACATCAATGTTTGTAGCTGCATGGATGGCTATAAGACTCTTAGGGGAAGAGCCTCCAGGGGACTACTCATCACACCAGAGGAGTAAAAGAAAGTAACTATGGCATCAGATCACTCTGGGAAAGTTAGGTAGGGCTTGTGAACAAAAGCCAGGAAAGTACCCTTAAAGGTTATCCCCATGTGGCTGCTCTAACCAGGCTGCAGGTCGAAATGAGACCAGTGGGGAGAGAAGTGCAGAGTGGGAGCAGGGGCAATGCGTTCTCACCCCAACTCGCAGCTCACAGCTCCAGCACGTCTTTGGCAAGGCTCAGACAATGCCCCTGACAATTGACTATTGTCTAATGCAGAGCCACGAACAGTAAGAAACTCTCTCCCAGCCCTGTGGTAAGGATCTGCCAATAAGAACTAAATAAAGCACTTGGCAATATTAAAGCATGGAAGTGTTATTATTATTTTTTTAACGCTGGAAGAATCATTTATCTCCCCTTGGGCTCTTACCTTTTCTTAATAATGTTCAAACATAATGACACCTAGTAATATGCTAACAGAAAAATCTCTAATTTCCTTTTATTGCTGAAATATACAATCTCTATGCCCTCAAAGGAAAATTACTACTGTTTAAACTACCAATAAGCTCCCACCCCCACCCCTTCCACAGGCATGGATTCTTACAATATAGGGCTTGGGTAGCGTGCTCACCTTTTAAGGAAACACTGGGATATTTTTGTTTAGTGAAAAATGAAGCTATTTTGGTCCATCCTTTTTTAGACTGGCTGCCAACCTGGGACCTGGAGACATGCAGGCTGCCATCTGCCTCACCCCAGCTGTTCCTGACCTACCATCCGTCTCCAACCAGGGACGCCTACTATCTGCCAGGTCCGTTAAGCAACTCACGAAAGATGCTTGAGGCCAAGGTACAGTCTGGATGAATGTATTGGCAGCACACAGTCTGCCACACAAGCTTGACTTCTTCTCATTAATGGGTGACAGGCCACTTTGCATGACAACAGAGCTGTATTGGGAGAAAAATAAACCTTCTCATGGAGCTCTACAACCATCTCTTCTTATCGAATGACAATTCAGCATTCTCTACATTTTTGCTAAAAACCAAAAGGCTACTTTATTTTTAAAATTTATTTATTTATTTGAGAGAGACAGAGAGAGAGTGAGAGAAAAACTGTGTGAGTGGGGGGAGGAACTGGGGGAGAAGGAGAGAGAGAGAATCCTAAAACAGATTCCTTCCTGAGCATGGAGCCCAACTTGGGGCTGGATCCTGGGACCCTGAGACCACAGCCTGAGCCGAAATCAAGAGTCGAACACATAACCGACTGAGTCACCCAGGAACCCTAAAAGAATACTTGAAAAAAATATCATATTCTTAAAATGGAGAAAATATGTCATATACATTAGAAATTTCTATCAGCCCTCAAGAATGTCTATTGTGTTGCAGATTAAATTATCAGTTCTGATTACTGACACTCTGATAATAAAAGAAACAAGTTTTATTTCACGTTTGTCTAAATTGTCTTGGCCCCAAAGTATTTAAAAGTCTAGATAAGACTTTAAAGATGTGATTTGTAAACATCCTTGGTGAAGAGGATACCACAGGAAAGAAGGAATGTTCATGATTTGAGTTACCAATCAATGAATCCAATAATCAAATACCAACACGGGAGTTGTTAAAGGTTGTTGGAACTGTGGAAACAAAGGCTGTTATTGGTGCCACAATTTTACTGATGACAAAACAGTTTTATCTCCTAAAAATGGAGACATAGAGCCTGCCTCAGGAATCACATGCACTTTTGTGCATGTGGGCAGCACACATGGGCCTGGGGAGTCCTGAGCTCAGAACCACTGAACAGGTGGCCCAAGAGATGCTCTCCACAAAATGATACAGGAAAACTTTAGATAAGCTTGCTGTAACACTGACCTCAAGTTGACAAATCCTAAATGGGGATCTCTTCTGGAGAAAAAGCTAAGATCACAGCTTTTAGAAACCAAGTATTACCAATGATTCACAGACTACAAGAAATATAAGGGATTTCTTCCTGTTCCTTAATTTTACTTTTCTCCTGCTTTATCATGCTCTATACTCTGGTCTCTATGGAATCCCTTGTCTCAGATTCCCTAAAAAAACAAAACAAAACAAAACACCTGAAAAAACAAAACTGTAGCCCCTTATGGGATCCTTATCAATAAGATCTTGCACTGGGAAAACACTGCATTATTGTTTTCATTGTCCTGTCCCCCTCTGCTCACATTCCATCCTTGTGGCTTCCCTTTTCTGCTTGGGACAGGCAGGGGCTTACATGCACACCGTCGATGTTGGCTGTTCTCAGCGAATCTCTATGCCTTAGTCTCTGCATCAGTAAACTAGAGATGCAAATCTAATTCTTAGGAGTGCTCTAGATTTGTAGTACAGCAAAGGTAAGAACACTTTTTCTTTCAAAAGCCAAGGAGAGGGCATGTTGAGTGGCAAGAAGAAATTGATCCCATGCCCAAATGAAAAATATTCTGCTCAACTCTTTTTAACACTAACATGGGACACAGAAAACTCTTTAATAAATATCAAGCATGACTCACAGTCAGCTTTTTTTTTTTTTTTTTAAGATTTTATTTATTTATTCATGAGGGACACAGAGCCAGAGACACAGGCAGAGGGAGAAGCAGGTTCCATGTAGGAAGTCCGACGTGGGACTCGATCCTGGGTCTCCAGGATCAGGCCCTGGGCCAAAGGCAGATGCTCAACCACTGAGCAACCCAGGCATCCCTAGCGGTCAGCTTCTTATGCCAGCAGTCAAATGCCCACAGAAAGACCCTTTCCTCTCAGCAGCCATCCCTTATGGGGTTACCTTTCTCCTCGGTGCCTCAAAACCTCTGCTGCTACCGCTGGGCAGTCTCCTGGCTTCTCCTCGCCAGGCCAGGAGGGGAAGGGACACCAAAACCCCGCAGACATGTTCCTGTTCCTGCCCCATGCCACCCACGCACTGCTCTCCTGCTGCCAGCATCTAGGGGCCTGTCCCCTTCTCACCTTCCCCCCACCTTCTTCCTGCTCAGTGGGGAAGCTCAGGAGGCTGGCTGTATTTATGCTTTCATTTGGAAAACAGCCTACCTATCGGCCATATGTTTGTCTTACTCTATAAAGTCTAAACTAAAATAAGAAAAGAAAGCCTTCTTTGTAAGAAAAAAACAAAAACAAAAACAAAAACACAAAGACCTAGAAAACTTCAAAAGACCTGAGGGAAGCAGCAGGAATAAGCCTAAGCAAAGGACCTTTCTTCAAACATGATCTCATAACGGGGTTCTTGACATTTCTTTGTGGCATGAACTCTCTGGAACTCTGAAAGCTCATAAGCCCCTTCCCAGAATGATGTTGTAAATGCATAAAATAAAAGCACATAGGATCACAAAGGAAACCAATTATAGTGAAATACAATTATCAAAATATTTTAAAAATCCTTAAGATGTGGGAACATGTGCTTCTTTATTGCATGAATTAATATCAACTAGCAGTTTAATTCCAAATGTAATTTCTAAGCAGTGATGAGCATAATTTAAGATATCTGCAACAAACAATAAAAAAATCGGTTTTTATTAGTGAGAAAGACACAGATGCTGCTTATTATAATACTGTGATCTGTTGCGTATATTCTAAATGAAAGGAAATGCTAAATATCACTGAGAATTTAGTGGAAAAAAAATAGACAGTTTTATTCTCATCTAAGTTCACAGACCTTGCTCAATTCTCTCTGCAGGCCCTGATCCATAAAGCAGCTGGAGATATAGTTTCTCTGGCTTGAACAGAAGCAGAGGGCTGACGGCAGCAGTGCTTGGCTTCTCCCTCACTGCCCCTTCCTCCCCAACCCACACCCCCAAACCCCTGTAAGGAGCCAGCTCCAGGGCTTCTTGGGAGACAGCTTGAAAACCACTCATAAAGGGGGTTACTATGAAGCCTGCTGAGAGTACTTACGCAACAGCATGCCTATGCCTATTTTCCCACTCTCTTGGCCATAACTGTACATATTTTGTGAATAGAACACGTAGAGAAATCAGGCCCTTCTTACCTCATTTATTTTCTTTTTCACTTTTTTGTTCTATTTTAAGCATGTTTCCTTTGTTTTGTTATAGTCCAACAGCTCTTGGCATGCCTTATTTTCCTGTTTCTTAGCTGTTGGGTTTTGTTTATTATACCTCAATTTAGCCTTTGTGCTGTTGTAATAATTTTTACTCTTGGCTTATATTCCCACTTAATGTGTAGGATATTATCGGAGTTTTTTTTTTTTTTTAATTTTATTGTCAACCTATATAGTTTCTGGTATTAACTGCTTTCATCATCTTTAACTCACATTATTTCTTTGTTTACTGCATCATGTACTTTTTTTTTTTTTTTTTTTTTTTAATGAACAGTGTGGGGAAAGTCCATCATAGGGTTGCAGGTCCACAGAGAATAGATCAAAGCCCAAATAGGGGTGTTTAGAAATTCTTCCTTCTCCTGCTTTCTCAAAAGCAGCCTTTCCAAGTCTCCTTAAAGGATCCTTGGGACCCTCAATCTTGAAGCCCCTAAACTTTTAAAACCGTGTCCTTCAGGAGATTCAGAGGCTAAAATTCTCTCCTGGGATGACAGAATGCTAACAGGCTGGCATGTGTGAGTAGGACCCCGAACTGCTGGGACCTGGAACTGCTTACTGTGCACCTGATACGACGGCAGGTGCTTGGTCAGCTTGCCACTGATCACTCAAAGATTCCAAACTTCTCTGGCTCTGATATTCTTTACATAATCCCTGGGGAGATTTGATCACTGGAAGATGAGAGGATGTGGCTGCTATGCTTTCCTTGCTGAGCCTCATCTGCACAGGCTGAGACAGTTAGAGTTGAACTTATGAAAGGCGGCAGCCCGAAGTCCTGTTGTGGGCCTATCAAAGACTGTACTGCCTGGGGAAGGAGAAATCCTCTAGGTAGTCGAGCAAGAAGCTACCAATTATTTGGGATTAAGAAATCACTTCGACATTTCTTCCCCCTAGACTTGTGATCATAACTTTAAGATCTCTAAAATCATCCCACCTGGAATGCACACAGAAGACCTAACCAATGGAAACACCAGAGGATCTTGGTATCTTCAGGATTAACATTCCTGATTTCAATTAATGGAGAGAAACCCCATGAGTTCATAACTTGAAAATTCTAATTTTGCTGAGGAATAGCTGTTTTATATGTTCTCTAAGGCTGGAAAGCAAGAGTGTGACATTTAGCTAATGAGTGAATCTAGCCAACCTCCGTTATTTACATCTTGATGCAGTTTCTTGGGGTTATACCTCATCCCATACATGTGTAACAGCAATCTCACAAAGTCACAAAAATGTCTTAGAAAAAAAAAAGAGAGAGAAAAAGAGAGCCAATTTTCTTGGCAATGGAAGGGAGGAGAAAGAATAGAAATAAAAAGGTTGTAAGTCATAGTTAGAATATTAGTTCTGTTTTTTTGTTGAAGTACTGTTGACAATATCATATTAGGATATCAGTTTTGATTAAGGAAAGGATGAGATATCAAATTAAACAGTGGTTCAGATTGGCTCAGACTTAAGATGGGTAAGAGTCTTCTATATGATCTATATGGAAAGAGGAAAGAGATTTTAGGAAACTTTCAGAAAGACTCCAGGCCAAACATCATGTGAAGAATCATAGATAGCCTTAAAGTTAGGACTTAAATTTCTCAGTTAAACTTTAATGTATGAGGAATGGGACAATGTTTAACTTATTGGTCACTATATACCAGCACCTTGACACAGCCTGCACATGCAGTAGGTGCTCAGTAAACACTTGCTCAATGTTGAATCACTCAAATCAATTATACGTTACAGAGGTAGTTGTCAATTTGGGATGTGTTTCTTACAAGACTATGGCACTGTGTCCCACAGGATGGAATTCTAAGAAATAATTTTTCTTTAGATATTGGAACAGTTTTCTGCATTTTGCTGTCAACAAAGCAAAAGAATGAGAACTGGGCATATGCTAGCCCAAATGTACCTTCCACTATAGGGAAAAATAACTCTCAAAGGAGCCCTACAGTGCCAAAGAACCACTCAAGAAAGGCAGGGCTTACTCTCATCAAGGAATCTCTTTATATTTATCTTAATTAAGAGTAGGAGGGCACTTGCGATTATGATTTCAGGACTGCCCCTTATTTAACGAGCTTTAGGTTATTCACGTCTTTTGCTATTATAGGTGGTGCTGTACTGAACATGCTTCTTTTTCTTTTTACATATGGGTATGTCTGTAGTTCACAGTGGGACTGTTTACAGCCATGAGAAAAAATGAAGTAAATGTGGTAACGTACAGAAAGTTTTAAAGTATTTTGTTAATTAAAAATAGGTAAATAGTGCATATAGACTGTATTTCTATCCAAATGAGAAAGAGAGAGAAGAGGTAAATAGATACCTAAAATTTTTACCTATCAGACTAACAAAAATGTCTGAGAGCATGAAAATATCTGTTGACCAAGCTGTAAAAACAGGCCTTATTCATACACTGCCAGTGGGAACATCAACTGGTGAAATCTCAGGGGAAAGCAATTTGGCAATAGCTATTGTAATTCCAAATGTATACACTTATGAGAATTATGTGCAAAACTACATATGTACAAGGTTGTTAATTACTGCATTGCACCTTAAACAGAGACTGGGTAAACCCTCAAGGTCCTATAAGAGCAAACTGGCTTAAATAATATATTCATAATATGGAATATGATACACTTATAAAAAATGAGGAAGCTATCTATATACTGATATGGAAATATCTCCAAAACATAAACTTAAATAGCAAGATAAACATTATATAGAATAACTAATGCCTTTTGTGAGAGAATATACAGCCAAATAAAATGGAAAACTTACTTGTAAAGGTAATACTCTGCATGGTCTATCTCTTCTCTAGAGGAAATGTTGTCCACAAACTAAAAGACAGAAAAATAAACCTTTGGTTGAATATACATTATGCCATAGATTGGACCTAATTCACACCCTGACTTAAAAAAAAAAAAAAATAAGATACTCATTTTATTGGACCACTGTTTGCATGGTATGACTCCATCCTTGAAACCTTTGATACTAATGCAAAGAATATACAATGGCTTCTCTTTTTCTATGTGTAGATCAACCTTGGTTAGAAAAACTGTTTGAAAACCAAATATGAAACCTGCTCAGAACAAGAGAGAGCTCCTCCTCCGTTTACAATTAGTTATCAGTATTTCCCTTTATCTTTAAACCTTGATATTTTCTCTCTGTTCCAAGCTTCAAACATAAGAATACACAGTTGAAAGGATAAAGACTCTTATGGCTGAAAAAATATGGCCCAAGAGACAAACACCTAAATTTAGAAAATGCAGTCTTATGATCATTTTTCCTACTCTGATTTCCTATCCCGGTTCCATCCACCTGTGATCCTTCCAGCAACAAAGTTTTCCTTGAACCACAAAATCCCTATCTGTGCTCCCTAACTCTAAAATAAAGAAGCAAACAGAAATAATTATTCCAAGGATGGATGCTACCCTAAGTAGACACACAGGCAAAAAGAATGGAGTAGGAGAAAATGCATGTTGTGAATATAATTAAAACCTCATGAAGAGGAAGAGAGTAAAAAGGGGGAGACTTTCTAAAAATGTCTAGGACTTAAGGATTTTATTTAGAAACCTCATTAAGGAGCAAAAAAATACGCTTCTAACACAGTACTTAAAGTTGAGAACTAGCTCTCCTGATTGCTTGCTGTGTGGCATAGACAGATGGCACAGCCGCTCTGGAACTTAGCTGCTCCATCTGCATAAATAGAATAGAGGCACCTGCATTAAAGAGTGTGAGGCCCCAATGAGAAGATGTACATGAAAGCTCCCGAAGCTCTAAAGCACTACTACAACAAACACCAGGTATTGTGCCATACAGAAATCTTCTCATGTAAGAGATGAGCAATGGCTTTTCAGTTCCCCTCTGAAAATTATGAGCCTACATAATTTAGGCTATGACCTAGTTAAAACTGTTTCCATGCTAAAATGAAAATATCAAGAGGCAGAAAGAAAGGACCCGAGACTAAAAAGGATAAGAATTTCTTTACTTTTCCTCTTTTAGACTTAAAATCTTGAATTTTAAGGCACCATTAACGGCAACAAAGTATTTTCACAACGAAGATCTCATTTTAGCATCACATCAGCCCCATGAGCGAAATACTATTAAGCCCACCTGGAAATGAGGAGACTGAGAGAAGGCCCAGTTGATAATGTCACAAAATAAATTCATGATAAAGAAAAGATCAGATCTATTTGAGGGAGGCAACAGAAAAGAAGTTTGATGTTATAGAGATCTGGGTTTGAAACCCACTTTTTCTGTTTATGAACTGTGTGAGCTTGAGAGTCTGAAGCTTACATGTAGAATGCAGTTTACTGTGCTTATCTCAAACAGGCGCTGCAAGAATCAACAGATAACGCATGTTAGGAAACTAGTACAATGGCTGCCATAGAAAGTAATCAGTAATAGTTACTGTCAATTACTATTCCTGATTCCCAGCCTAATATCAGTCTCTCCTCCACTGCACTGTTTAACATTAACAATATCCATTCTTTCATAGACTTTCTCAAGTATCAAAATTACTTCTAATATTAACAAGTGAATCCTACCACTTTGAAGGGTATATCAACTTAAAAAAAAATCATAGTTTCATAGAACAGAGTATGGTATTCTGGAACAATTAAAATAAACCAGGTACACAACAATGATCATTGACATCACAGTCTGGTAAATTTATTATCTTTTATTTCAGTTATGGAAATTTGGTTCTTTACCCCAAAATATCTATTAATACCTACCCAAAAATACCATGCTCTGGAGAAATATTTCTTATGAATGATAGCCTTTATTTACACATCTTTATCTATATAAAGAGCCTCTCATCCTCCTTCTTCGAAAATGTACATGTTTAAGATTTCTTACCCGTGATATTGTTAAAGAACTAACAGGCAATTTTCTCTCATATGTTTTATCCATTAAAGATGCTAGATCAGCTGTGAAGACAAAGAAGGAAAAAGAACCTTGTTAAATATACATATTTCTTAAGAAAAATCTAACAGATAAAACTCCTGCCAGATGGCTGCCAATATTGTGAAGTCACTATTAAAATAGATGCTCTTTCTTGTTCTTTTTATAAATCATTTTTGTGTAAGTTAAAGAGGATAAAGGAATATTAGTAATATTTTCAAAAATGATTTCTTCAGTTGGAGTAAGGAGTATTCTAAAAATCCTACCATATATTCAGCTTTAAAAAAATATATCAATAAAAAAATAAATAAAAAAGAGATCAATATCTCAGCTCAGGTCTCAATCTCAGGGTTGTGACTTCAAGCCTCACATAGGGCTCCAGGCTGGACATGGAGCCTACTAACTAAATAAAAATTAATTAAAAATGAAACAATAAAGTATCTCTGAAAGGAAACACTAGAAAGTATTATCACTGACAAGCACCAGGGAAAGGAATTAGACAGAAGGGACCCAAGGAAAGAAGATACTTCATTGCTTATACACTTACTCCTTTTGCATTTTGAACCAGATAGCTATATTAGCTCTCCAAAAATTTAAAGAGTAGAATTTATCAAATGACTTATACATTTTGTAAACAAGTCAGAGAGGCACTCTGTCTACATTTAGTGATTTTTGGACTGAACTATTCCCATTCTGGTTCCTTTAGGCAAAATGTCCACAGAAATACTTGGCATTCTTGAGATTACACAGTTATGTCAGAGTCTAAAAGTCTGAAATACTAAGTAACACACCCTCCAAAAGAATTATTTCACATCTTCCCATCGCTTGTCAAACTTACAATATGCTCTTTCCCCTTCTTCCCTCCATCTCAGCTCATGATTTTGTGTACTTCCCGGAGTACAAAATAGAAGCACTCAAAAGAACTTCATCCTCCTACCATCAGGTTTCCAGGCTACCATGATCTGTGCCCATACTCTGTGCCTTCTATTTTTTTTAACATATGATAAACTTTATTAAAGAAACAAAAAATCCAAATGACAAAAAAAATCTCCCTTGACCTCATATCTCCTCCCTGCTACTTCTCCTTCGTTCCACTGCCCTCAGCAGCAAGAGTTCTCAAAAATGGTCACCCCTAATACAACTGTTACTACTTCCTTAGGTCAGCTCTCTCTTTAAGTCACTCAAATCAGATTTTGGTTTCTATCATTCTATCACTGAAGACACCTCCACATTGTTAAATTCAATGCTTAATATTTCATCCTCATCTTACTTGACCTCTCACTAGCATATTAATATAGTTGATCATTCTATCCCTCATGAAATACTCGTTTTTCTTTCTTGGGTACCTTTGCATGATCTCCTCTTGCTGACTTCTAAATGCTGGAGTGCCTAAGACTTTTTCCTCTTCACCATCTGCTCAGTCCTGGGTGATCTCATGCTTTCTCTCTCCCACAGCTTTAATCATCTACAGATTATTTGCTCCACATGTATATGCCTAACCTGACTTCTGCCTGTAACTTCAGACTTGTATTTCCAACTGCAGAGGTGATGTCTCCATTTGGGTGTCTAATACGTATCTACACATGGCATGTCCTCTTAATTCTCCAATCTTCCCCTCAAACCTGCTTTTCCCCAAGCATTTCCCATCTCAGTAAATGGCCACTACATTTGCTGGCTTATTCAGGTCAAAAACAGAGGCATTACCCTAAGCTCCATTCTTTTTTATTCTATAACCAACTGTAAATCTTATAGTCTCTAGATTCGAAATAAATATGTATTTTTCACCACTACCACTGGTAACGTTTCACCTTCTAGTCATCTGAACTACTGGCCCCATCCTTACAATCTAACCTCCGCACAGCAGTCCGAGTAAGCCTTTTAAAAGATGAATCAGATCTCGTTATTTTCTTTTCTCAACCAGCCAACAGCTTGCTATCATACATGAAATAAAATCCAAAATATCTTCTATGACCTACAAATGCCTACATAGCTGGTCTGTGTGTTTTGTTTTCTTCTGTCTTTTATACTTAGAAGTTCATGAATGCAGACTTAATTCACTGATATATTCTCAGTCCCTAGAACAGTTTATATAAAAAGCACTCAATACATATTTTTAAAAAATGAATAAAAGTTAGAAAGGAAGGGAGAGAGAATGGGAGGGAAGGAGGAGAGGAAGGAAGGAAAAAGGAGTAATTGAATTTCCAAGTTTTTTTTACTCCTTGGTAGAAGAAATTAGTGTCAAGTAAAAAGAAGACAGATAATCAATTGGTAAGTATTTGTTGATGACTTTTTGCTGTGCATTTAACCATTTTTTCCCCCTTTCCTTTCCCTGGGGCAATGCTCTCAACAAACTCAGTAGCTACTGTGGGAAAGCAACACAAAATCCTGAAAACCTGATATGATGTAAAAGCAATTACTTTTCTTATGATTATCTTAAAGGGACTGACACCAGGTGATTAAAGAGTATTAACACACAGAGAGAGATGCCTCAAAAACCTCTTCAAGTTAATACTGCAAACAGAATGATATTAAACAGCAGTCTCACGATACCAAATCTTTAAATCTTTAACCGATAAACACTTGGTTGAGTTGGTTTTCTGTACTGTGGTAACTAAAGATTCCATTTTAATCCCTCACACCAAGACATCTTCAAGTCAAATGAAATTGGTTGGGGCCTCAAAAAGGCAACAGCTGCAGAGCCAGCATCAGACAAATAACATTTGCATATTAGAAGTCAGAGAGGAGTTTGCTGCTAAATATTATATGTGACCAATCACCTTATGTGACAGCGCTGGCGTGATGAATGAGGCAGAAAACTGTGCAGAGCAGGGATGGCCAGGAAAGCTGGGGCAGCTGTGGCCTACAGGGGGCCAGCGCCACAGGCTTCTGGATCATGGGCTTCAACAGCCAAAATCACACTTCATGTTTCAGTGAGGGGCCCACAGATGCCCAGGTTTTGTTCAAAGAAATGTGCCAAAGAAGATGCCTTCTTTCCCATCATTCAGCTCCTCAGGAATATATACTGCAGAGGATGGTTGAAGCCAATAAAAGCCAAATGGGAAAACAGATCTCCACTGAACAAAACTTAAAGCTGTACAAACAACATGAAAGTATGTCCAGAAAATGAAATGTATACTAGGATAAGATGTTCTTCTTGTCCAAAGAAAATAGTACCATTGATGATCTAAGGTCATAAAAGATTTTATTAGGGATCCTACACTATTCCAAGTATAGGAGTGCAATCATTCACAAACCTGGTTAATGATCTGAATTACCTGCAGGATTTGAGAACTTCAGATTCCTATGTTTCACACACCCAAAGGGTGACTCTAATTCTGTAGGCTTGAGGTGAGACCAGGGAAATAAAAATTTTTAAACAAAAGCCCCAGGAGATTGTGATGCACCCTAGAGTGAACTATGAGCAAATTATGCCTTAGAACTCCTTGGGAGGCAACACAAAATAAGTCTTGGATGTTGCTCTTAAGGTTGAAGAGGATATTAAACTGGATCCTGTTTCTGGAATGAGATGGAAAATAAAATACCTAAATATTTTTTTAAAAATTGAAATATAAAAATGAGCTTTAGGTGAGAAATTATTAGATGGTTTTGGTTTTTCAAGATTTCTATGTAAATGTATATCATTGTTACCCATCAATACTCAACTTCTTCTGGGTTTAAGAATATTTGTGTACCTTATCTAATTTATGTAATAAAAAGCTAGATACAAGTTATTATTGCACTTCTTAAAAGAAGTGATCAAAAAACAGAGTCTAAAGCTATGTTTTTATTTCCCACATGTATGAAAAACAAGCACACGTGACATATGTATAGAAGCAACAGAAGAAAGTAGGAAAAACCAACCTAGGAACCATTTTGAATACAGATACTTAGATTTCTGTGTATCTATCTTGGGTCACCAGAAGCTTTAAAACAAATAGTTTCAATAATGGAAAATCTAAAGGCAAACTTTATATACATATATACTAAGAAACTGAGACTAAAGGAGGATGACGTGCACAAGTCAGACCCATCTTTAGAACTGCTAACATATGATACATATAAAAGCTAATAAACAGATGTCACAGGTATAGATAGATGCAAGCTGAAAGCTACAAAACCAGGTTTCGGAAAATTTCTGTCAGGCTTCAAGAGCAAGATTTGCAAAATCACTGCAACAAGCCAAAGGCTTCTCCAGCTGAAATGACACAGCAAAACCAAACCTCAGCTAATGGCAGAAGTGGCTTTAAGAGGTGACCACAGTGCTTAGTTTCAACCTAAATTCAAATGTGTCAATGGAGTAAGTCTCTTTGAATTTGGAAAGGGATTTCTTAAAACAAAAACAAATAGTAACTAAAACCAAAAGGTGCCCCTTACTTTACAATTATTTATAGTCTGAAAAATCGGAAATATTTAATTCAGTAAGGCTCAGAAATCCAATCCAGCTCATCACCGGGGTCCTTACCCTTAGCAAGGTGACCCAAGCGTGATAACTTCCTCTGATGAACGCAGGCAGTTCCCCATCAGCTCCCCTGCCCTCCTACTGACACCCTACTCACTTCCCAAAAATGGTTTTCTCCTTAGTCCCATTCACTGTGGGCCCTAGTCTGTAATTCAGAAGCTACTAACTGACTAATGCTGTTAATTTGCAGCCTGTGCCTCCTCAAAAGATCTGCATGTTAAGGAGGAATTTCAGAAACAATGCTTTCATTCAGTGTTTATTGTAACTCAAGGGAAGCCCCATATAGAAAGTCTAAACTACAATCTTCTGACTTGAGTTGGAAAGCCCAAGAACTCCTAGGGCTCTATAAGAAGCCCAGCTGGAGAACTAAGGCCCTTTCTATAAAAACATTAACTGCAATGGATTAGAATGTGTGAAATGCTTAAGTCCAGAAGTTCATAATGATATTTAAAAAATATATATCTGGGGGCAGCCCAGGTGGCTTAGTGGTTTAGTGCCACCTTCGGCCCAGGGTATGATCCTGGAGGCCTGGGATCGAGTCCCACGTCGGGCTCCCTGCATGGAGCCTGCTTCTCCCTCTGTCTGTGTCTCTGCCTCTATTTCTATCTCTCATGAATAAATAAAATCTTAAAAAAAATAAAAATTAAATAAAAATTAAAAAAATATATATCCTCATTGACCGTTTTTGGAAGATGGCAGGAGGTCAACCCATTATCTTGAAAACTGCCTCTTCATAAAAACTATGTCTCAGGATAACTAAACTGCTGATGATAGAATTAAAATAGTAACACTTTGCAGCTCCTAATGAATAGATATATAACCAATGATCACGAATGGCCTATAACATCAAAGAGGGACAATCAAATGCTGTGTACCTCCCTGATAAAAGTAAACAATATTTCCTATGAAGAATTCTTGCCCAAAGGAAAACAAAAAACAAACCCTGAATCTGATCGAGTCTCTAAATGCCAGCTTTATAGGACATATGGAAGATAGAGGAACATGTTAAACACCACCATAAGGGTGAAAACAGCAAATCCAGAATGTGGAAAACCCTCAAGACAAAAGACCTATTTTCCTCAACAAATAAATTGCAAGAAACAGAAATTTACAGATAAAAAAATAATTAAGAGTCATCTCAACACATTATAATGTATGAACCTCATCTAGATCCCATTTCAAGAAACTGTAAATCAAAAAAAAAAAAATTATGAGACTTCTGGGGAAATTGAAAGCATATTTAATGATGTTAAGGAATGTCTAATTTTTAAAAATGAGAATAGTATTATAATTTTTTAAAATTCTTATCTTTTAGAGGTACATGTGAAAATACACATAAAATGATCCACAAAAATTCGTTAAAAAGTAATCAGGTGATGGGAAAAGGGATTGATGAAATAATAGCAAGGAATGGGAGCCTCAACAGGGGCTTTTTGAGTGGGAGAAATGTTCTATTTCTTACATTTCTTTGTTCACTTTATTAATCTATACACTATGATCTATGCACGTTTCTGTATATATTATGATGCAACCAAAATGTATTTTTGAAAAAGCAAGAAATCCACTGTTCAGTGCAAGGGAAGACACGACGGTAGAACTGCAGGTTGTAGAGCGGTCACGGAGGAAGTTTTCAGGACAAAGGCAATGGCCCTAAGGAAGTGTCAGGCTGCGGCCTCCGTTTCCTCATCCATAAGGGGAACAGCAGCGGCTGCGTCAGGCTGTTGTGAGCCTTAAATGGGGCGGCGCGTCTGAAGTGCTCAGCCCAGAACTGCAACCGAGGCTGCTCTGCCTCTTCGTCACAGGGCCTGCCCTGCGGTCCCTACACTGCCCCTTGGGGCTAAGCAGCACCCCGGGCCTTCACCGACCCCCCCCCCCCCCCCCCGGCGTCCCACGTCCGCCTCGAACTGGGAGCTGAGCTGGGCGGATCCCCGTTAGCCCGCCTCCAAGGCTCTGACCGAAAACCACCGGCGAACACCAGGCAGCCGAGCCCCAGCCGAGCCCCCAAGTGCTCCACGCGCAGGCGAAACCACTCAAACACGTGGAAGCCGGAGCCCACACCCGCCCCGGGCACCTTCCCGCTCCCACCCTGCCCCCTTGCCCCCCACGCCCTCCCGCGGGGCCGACCCCGCCCCTCCACTCCTCCGCCCCTCCACCCGGGCGCGTCTCCAGCCCCACCGCACCCCTCCACCCGGGCGTCTCCAGCAGCACTGCACCTCTCGCCCTCCCTCGGGGCCGACCCCGCCCCTCCACCCTGGCATCTCCAGCCCCACTGCACCCCACCCCCTCCCGCGGAGCCGACCGCGCCCCTCCGCCCCTCCACCCGGGCCGGCATCCCCAGCCCCACCGCATCCCTCCACCCAGGCATCTCCAGACCCACCGCACCCCACCACCCGGGCATCTCCAGCCCCACCACACCCCTCGCCCTCCCGCGGGGCCGACCCCACCCCTGCACCAGAGCGTCTCCAGCCCCCCACCCCCTCCCGCGGGGGCCGACCCCGCCCCTCCACCCCTCCACCCCTCCACCTGGGCGTCTCCAGGCCCACCGCGCCCCTCCACCCGGGCACCCCCAGCCCCATTGCACCCCTCGCCCTCCCGCAGGGCCGACCCTGCCCCTCCACCCCACCACCCGGGCACCCCCAGCCCCACCGCATCCCCTCGCCCTCCCCCGCGCCCCAACCAGCGAGCGCGCACCGGTCCCGGGGCCCAATCACAGCGCCCCGCGTGCTCGCTCCCCGCAGGTCCGCCCCGAGCGCCGGCTCCCAGGGCGGCCGTCTGGGCTGCCGCAGCGCTGCTACCTGCCGCGCGGTCTTCCGGAGGCAGCCCCGGCCCCGACCCGGCCCCGGCCCCGGACAGCGTGCCCCCTCAACAGTCCGGTTGGGGAAGGTGGGCCGTAACGTCACATAGCAAAGTTTCAGTACATTTTGTTACACAGAAAAATATATGGTCTCAAAGAGCCTCTCTTTCTTCCATGCAGTCTGAGTTCCAAAACCTCCCCCGTACCCTAATCTCTTACATGGGGATCAGGCAAGGGGCCTGCGAAGTCGTCCATTCCACGCCTTTCTGCTGCACCGGTTACATGGCGGGGTATTAAATGAAGCAGGCATTCTCATCATCCCTAATTTATGGCTACGGGAACAACGGTAAATGAGTTTCTGAAATCTGGCTGAACCAGGGCTCGCATCCAGAAGTCGGCCCCCCAAGTGCAGACTTTTCACATTAAATTGGTATAACGATGGTACAAAGTGCTGTAAGAATACAGGGTGAGGAAAAGTCAATTCGGACTGAATAGGGACTCCGGATGTGCAGGGGATATTCCAGGCAGAGGAGTCTTCAGTACCTGGTAGCTATTACTGCTTTTCCAAGTATACTAATCTTGAGAGGAGTATACTGATCTTACAGAGAGAAGACAGTTACCTACATCTGATATTTATTTACTGCAGCCTTATTACACTCATTCTGTGGCAAACAGCTTCTGTGTATTCGGGAATCTATACAAAGGTTCTGTAAACTTGCCCCATAATAACAAAGAGCTGACTATATCCTATACCAAGGCAATAAATATAATGGTCTTTTCTAGTTTCCCTTTCATACCTAGGAGAGTGTTAACAATAGTTTTCCTGAAATTCTTCATTTTCTTCTCTGCTTTTCCATATCACTTTTCTTACAGTTCATACACAGCATGTTAGAACAAGCTTTGCAAAATAATTAAGGTAGTTCATGTTGGTTTCATCACCAGAATGGTGGTTGCCAAAAGCAGTACTATTGGCCCCACAGGGCAGTCAGAAATATGCAGTTCTTTTTGACTGTCAAAACGGCTGCAGTGATTACTGAGTGAGCCGAAGACAGAAAAATGAGATAACCTGCAGTGCAGACACTGTCCAACACATCAAAACATTGTTCCTGTTGGGAGCCAGAGTCTTTGGCATAGAAGGCTGATACAAATATGGCCTAGAGAAGGCAAGAAGAACTCTGTGGGGATAACTGGAATTGGAGGTTTCAGCGTGAACTCCTTATGTGTAAAATATGTACACATAAGCTTATGTGCATGGATGTGCACATATGTTTATGTGGCTATGTATTCTTATTTTCCCTAGCTCTATCCACTGAAGAGGCCAAGCAAAAATTCCACAGTAGCAAGAGAAGAGCTAGTACACAGATCTTTGTTCCTAATACCATTCCTTACTAAAAGGAACCAGGACTCCTTAGAGAAATAGTTGATTCCAGCGCTAGAGCAGGAAAAGTACACGATGGAATACTGGGAGTCAGGTTGACAGGGCTTCTACTAACCAACTTTGGAACAATTCAACCACCAAAATAACAAGGATGGTAATGAATCATTAAAAGAAAAAGAAGAATCCACAAACCACAGAACCATACTGACGATAAACAGAGAAAGACAGAAATGGTAGGAAACAGAGGGCTCTTACTTACATTAGAATACTGAGTATTAATTAATAAATGTGGAGGTATTAACAGAATTGGAAAACCATCATTTTTGCAACCACCATAGTAAAGACTGATTCAGGCAAGAAGTTAAATGGATATCAAATATAGGAGGGAAATTTTTGACAAGAACAGTGGCATGATGTTACATACAGTATCTCCTCACAAATTGCCTGTCACAAGGGAGAAAAACATTAACTCTTCAGTGGAAAAACCAGACATGTGATGGGGTGATCAAAGTAAACCCCCAGTGAGGGCAGATGGACATTGGCTGTCCTCAGATGAGAGGACATCCTGAGAAGGACACAACATTACTGACAATATTCTGGCCAGGGGAACCTTCCTTGAATCTAATTATGAAGAAATAGAAGACAAATCCCAAAAGAAGAATATTCTATTAAAAAAAGGGACTGGATCCTTAAAAACATGTCAGGTAGTATACACCAAAGCACTCAGCTTAACGGGCTATAACATAGGTTATAACCTCTCAAATGGTTTTTTTTTGTTTTTGTTTTTGTTTTTTTTTTTAAAGTGTATGTAGAGAATGAGAAAGCAAAAACAAAAGGGTCTTTGACCTGGTGAATCTGGGCAAAGAGCATATAGATGCTCTTTGTATTTTTTACAACCTTTTGTAAGTTTAAAACTATTTACAAATAGTTTAAATATTTGTCCCACATATTATGGCATCTATGACATGGCAGGCATTCACATTTACATTAAAAAAATCAACCTGTTGATAATAGAACTCACTCCATTTAACAAAGAAACAAAGTACTTTTTTGGGCAAAATTTGAATATAAGCTGAAATTTCCATAGATGCAACTACCATGTAAACTGAAGGCAGCACTTTGATTTGTTCAGAACTTTACCAAGCATTGTTCACCATTTTGTGAATAAAGCCGTGTCACTTATAATAATGCCACACCTGGAATTGGACTTTGCCAGTATACCACATCTATACCCATCTACATTTCTATCTACTCACAGTGATTCTACATTTCAGTGCAAGCATATACTTACCTTCAGATTCTCCACAGCTCTGCTTGCTTGGTTAGTCCCTGCCTACGTAGCTATTCTAAGACACACAAACCAATTTTGCTCTTGCATTAACATCATTGGGGAGAAAATGCTGAGTTCTTTCAAACTTCTACCCCACTACAAGCTAGCCATTACAGACAACTACAAAAGAATGTCCTCCTCGTTCTCCCTCCCCCCAGTTATTAGAAAAATCCATAAACACAGGGGGACATTACTCTTTAACATAAGTCCAAAAAAGCAGAGAAAAAAATCTGGGGGAGAATATTAGATCAGCACTGGAATTGATCAAAAAATTACAGTAGTCCCATAAAACTATCACCAACTGACTTTATCAATGTCCTCATGATATTACATATAATGTGTGTGTGTGTGTGTGTATATATATATATATATGAAGTATTCACATTTCTACAAAGTGCTCACAGGGTCTGTGATTTTGTTTAGGCCTTGTTATTTTAAAGATTTTATTTATTTTAGAGAGAGAACGGGGGTGGGGGGAGGGAGAGGGAAAGAGAATCTAAAGCAGACTCCACGCTAAGTGTGGAGCCAGACATGGGGCTTGATCTCACGACACAGAGATCATGACCTGAACTGAAACAAAAAATCAGAGTCAATCCTTAACAGATTCAGCCACCCAGGTGCCCCTAGGGCTTGTTATTTTAGGGGAAAAAAAAAAAGGCTGCTATCTGCATAACATCTGATAAACATATATAACCTGACATATATAACAGCCCAATAGGTACGTACCCAGGTGACAATGTTCTTTTTCTCTTGCTTCCCATTTGTGGCTGTCCACGTACGCTGCAGAAAGCAGGCCTCTTTTACCTGAGGGAAAAGTCATTTATCAATAGGAGTGGCCTCACAACAGGTTTATTTTGTATATGTCTTATTAAATATACTTTTGTCATATTTTCAAGGTACTAGATTATTACATAAAGATTCTAGTATGATAGTATAACCTATATTGCACAGTTCATGACAGTGTGCATTCAACCTCTAATAAGTAGAAGCACAGAAACTGAAAATTTCAAAAATGTTATGGGTAAGAATGCTGGTAATTTTGTTCCTGTAATTTTAGGACTAGAAGACATTTGTTGGCCCTAAGCCCTAGAACTTCTTAGAACCCAAATACTTGCCGAACTGTTGCTTAACTCATTAATAGAATGCTTTATAATTAGTTAGTTCAGAAAAACATTTCCATCTGACTTAGATCAGCATATTCATCCTTCATACAAACCAAAGAATATCTTAACCAATAACCAACCACCCTACTGGTAAATTAGAGAAACATAACAAGCCAGCGTTGAGGTAACTCATTAGATGGCATATCTGCATTCTTAGCACCTGGCACAATAATTGGCATATGGCAATGCTCAATAAACACGAGCTCAAGGAATGATTGAGAAAGAACTAGCAGCAACTTAACCAAAACTAGCACCCTTCGTGTTTCAAAGGGCACCATTAAGAAAGTGAAAGAACAGGGATGCCTGGGCGGCTCAGCGGTGAGCATCTGCCTTGGGCCCAGGGTGTGATCCTAGAGTCCCACTCAGGCTCCCTGCACAGAGCCTGCTTCTCTCTCTGCCTTTGTCTCTGTGTCTCTCATGAATAAATAAAAAAATAAAATCTTAAGAAAAAAAAAAAGTGAAAGGACAACTCAGAATGGAGAAAATATCTGCAAGTCACTTACCTGATAAGGGACTTGTATCCAGAATATGTAAATTGCCCTTACAACTCTAAACAGACAACCCACTGAAGAATAATGGGCAAAGGATTTGAATGGACATTTCTTAAAAATAAAAACCCACACACAAATGGCCGAGTGCATGGAAAAATGTTTAATATAATTTATCAGGGAAATGCAAAATACACTGAAATACCACTGATACTCACTAGAATGACTATAATAAAAAAGGTAGTAAGAGCTACTGATAGGGATGTAGAGAAACCGGAAGCCTCATATATAGTAGGTGACAATGTAAAATGGTGCAGCCACTTTGGAAGTTTGGCAGCTCCTCAAAATGTTAACATGAGTCACCGTTCAACTCAGTAATCTCACACCTAGGTAATAGACCCAGGAGAAATGAAATCACATATCCACACAAAAATTGGTATACAAATGGTCATAGCAGTATTATTCATAATAGCCAAAAGTGAAAATAATACAAATATCAAATAATAAAAAGATAAACAAAATGTGATATAGTCTGATGACAGAGTATCATTTGGCAATAAAAAGAAATGAGGTATGAACTTGGATGAACCTTGAAAACTTTACGCTAAGTCAAAAAGCCAGTCATAAAAAGTCACATATCACATAACTCTATTTATATGAAATGTCCCTAACAGGCAAATTCAAAGAAACAGCAGATTAGTGATTGCCTAGAACTGGAGCGGAAGGTGTCAGGAAAGCTTGTAGGAGTGACTGTTAATGAGTATGAGGGGTTTTTTGAGGTGGTAAAAATGTGCTAAATTGACTGTGGTGAGGACTATACAACACTGTGTGTGTGTGTGTGTGTGTATATATATATATAAAGAAAACCCACTGGGGACGCCTGGGGGGCTCATCAGTTGGGTGTCTGCCTTTGGCTCAGGGTGTGATCTTGGGGTCTGGGATTGGGTCCTGCATTGGGCGCCTTGTGGGGACTCAGCTTCTCCCTCTGCCTGTGTCTCTCACGAATAAATACATAAAATCTTAAAAAAAAAAAAAAAAGAAAACCCACAGCATTGAATTTTTGAAATAGGTGAATTGTACCTTAATAAAACTGTTTAAGAGGGAAAAAAAGGGAAGGAATGGCTGGTAAGTTTCTCAAGGTCACACACAGATCATAACTTGGGAGCTGACTATAATATTTGCATGCTGT
Organism: Canis aureus; assembly: GCF_053574225.1. NCBI lineage: Eukaryota > Metazoa > Chordata > Mammalia > Carnivora > Canidae > Canis > Canis aureus. The sequence continues at coordinate 56,119,573 of NC_135615.1, forward strand.
TATTATTCTCTATCCGTCTTCCGACTAAAATAAACAAAAATAAACACACCTGTGTGAGTTTATATACAAACCAATCCCTCCCTTACCTTAATTACAGGTCAAACCTTTACTAGAATAATATGCTAAATTTGAAGTGTAAAGCTTAAGCAATGAACAATAATATGAAAAAGCTTCCAAAGACTGTCTCAAAGATACTTTTAAAGAAATAATAACTATTAAAAAGTGCCTGCACTTCAAGTGGATTATCCAAAAAAAAAAAAAAAAAAGATGTTTTGGTATAATACATTTTTATAGGAACATATTTTCATGTATTTTTTTCAAAGCACACATTTTTCATAGAAACAATGTTATGAACTGTTACATTCCTAGATGTGCCAAGAAAGATGAATAAAATCCCATGGCATTAGCTGTGTAGTTGTGCAACAGGTCAGGAGTGGGAGACCTGAGATTTGGTCTGAACTTTACCAGCTGGTAGAAAACTAGGGATTCTGCAGTTGGAAATGAAGACCTGAACTTAGTAATAGTTCACGTCCCTGCATGTTCTTACACAGAGCCAAAAGAATAAATTCAACTAACCCATTCATAATTTATAGCAGCATTTCTATACAAACTGGATTCCAATTTCTAAAACCAGGAAGGTCTCTCCTTTCTGTGGGAAACAGGAGCAGCTCTTCTGTATGTGACCATAAGCTAAGGACTATTAAGCTGTAAACTTCAGGGTATCAGTGACTTACTCTCTATTATTATTTCCTATTCTGTATTTCTTCTTCTGGCATATGCCTCTAGCATAAGAAATCACCCCTTCCTCTTCTGGAGTCAGAAAAGACAATGATGTTGGTCAATGTTCAAAGAGTTTTGAATTGGGATTCAAGCAGGGGAAGCAATGGTGGAGAAAGACGGGAATCCAAGGATGCCCTTTGGGTACAGTTGTTCACAGGGATCACATGAACGGAAAAAAAATAGGAGACCACTAAATCTACAAAAGGTAAGCCCAGCACCCTTTATATACATGAACTTTTTAATATTTGCTTTACAAAAAAAAGTAACCAGTAATCACTTTCCACTTCCATTGAGTGTAGAAGAAAAGGATATGGGTTTAAGGCTGAAGAAATTTGGCAAATGGAAAATTTTCCTAGACCAATGGAAACCAATCATAGATGTAGGAAAAAGTGGCAAAGTCTAGCGGGCAGAGTAATGACCCTCCAAAAGATAGCCATGTCTTAATCTCCAGAACCTCTGCCTATGTTAGGGTACATAGCTAAAGGGGATTGAGGTTAGATACGATTAAGATCACCAAATCAGCTGATCTTAAAATGAAGGGATTGTACTGGGTCATCCAGGTGAGCCCAATGTAATCATTGTAATCATTGATTACAATGGGGTGAGACAGGTCGTGTGATATGTGGAGAATGGAGTGATGGAAGGCCTTGACTTGCTCATGTTGAAGATGTTTAAAAAAGGGGAGTATCAGCCAAGAAATGCAAGTGGTCTCTCGAAGAGGGAAAAGACAAGGAAGCAGATTTTCCCCTTTAGAGATTCCTGAAGGAAACCTCTTTCAACACTTTGATTTTAGAAGACCCTATGTTGGGCTTCTGACCTACAGAACTGTATGATAATACTTGGTTAAACCACCTAATTTGTGGTAATCTATGACAACAGCAATAGGAAATTACTATACCTTAACAAAGACAAACATTCCATTTCTGTAAACTTTTTAAAACAAGAGGTTTATCATTCTGATACTTCACAAATGACATCACTTAGAAATATCTGCATTTCCATATAGTAGGTGGAAAGTCTTTATATCAACATTAGAATTAAAGATTTCCCATCAAGTCAGACAATGTTAAATTGGGTGAACAATGGTTAAGTGGAAAACATAAGCCAGTTTCCCAAACTTTAATGCGTACGTGAACCTTGATAAAATGAAGGTTCTGACTCAGCAGGTCTTCAGGGGGGACAGAGATTCTGTATTTCTAATCATGTTCCACGTGATATGTTGATCTTCACATTGAAGTGGATAAAACAACAACTCCCTCACAGGTTTAGGTCCATGAGCCTGATTAGTCCCACTCTGCATATGCCGCCCAACAGTACATATAAACCTTGCTTGAACTTGCTTATCCTTCAGCCAGTTAGCTTTGGGGGAGCCATAGTCTTTTAGATAATTCTCCACCATAAAAAGAGATATTCTCTCTCTTTAATTAAGATACCTGTGAGGACAAGAATGTCAAAGTTTAGTGAAAAGTGATAGGCTCTATCGATATACTAATTTTATAGTCACTTTGACCTTCAGACCAATGTCCCCAAACATGTTTTCCATCCAGAGAAAAGCAGCGATTGTCGATACAGATACACTTTAGAAAGTTGGAAAGTCTTAAGCAGGAATCCTTACCTAACTAATGTTATGAAACGTGGCCAAGTTGCAGTCTCTGAGTCTTTTTCATCGTAAAATAGAGAAATGGTGCCTACCCTGTATCACAGCTCAAATGAGGGCATGTTAAATGCCTACTTGGACGTTCACTATGTAATAGGTCCCAACAGCTTTCCTTTCTCTACTCTCTTCGTATTATCTAAAGCACTTCTCTAGGTTGTACCAAGTACATTCTTCCCTTTCTTATCCTGTAATGGCTCAAGATGTTTTGTTGACTTGAAAGTCAATCACCTTATCTGCATTCTCCAATCCTGGGTGATCCATAACGCACTATCCTGCATACTTTTATTGCTTGTCTTCAGCTTCCAGTTCCTGATTACAAGACTTCTTTCTTCTACGGTCTAACTCAGGGCTTACTCAGTAGAACCTAATGATGGAAATGTTTAATTCTGAGCGGTGCAAGGGGAGCCAGTAACCACAGGTCTTTGCTGAACACCTAAAATGTGGTTAGGATACCTAAAACACTATTTCTTTACGTTTAATTCCAATCGCCACATAGCTCGTAGCTACCACAGCAGGTGTAATGGATTATAGGTTTACCAGTTTAACAAAATGCTAGCGGAAAATTCTTTCAATTCACCGTTACCTAATATCCACTCCCTTGCTAGAATGACTGCCCCAAACACTATGCAACCATGAGAGTCTCTCTGATAAACAATTCAAGGTCTTGTAAAAATTTACTAAGTTTAAAAAGCATTTACTAAGAGCCATAAGTAAACATTCTAGCAATTAGGCACAGCAGCTAATTCTTACCCAGATGCCAGGTCCTGCATGTAACACTTTCCAACGTGTGGCACTAAACATTTTCACCTGCTAGGTCAACTGGTTAATCCTCATAAAACCTGGTGGCCAACAACGAGGCTTCGTGTCGATATTTAATAGCTGTTCCTAAAGCCTTGTGAACAGTGTACTTTTTTTTTTTTTTTTAAGATTTTATTTATTCATGAGAGACAGAGAGTGAGAGGCAGAGACCCAGGCAGAGGGAAAAGCAGGCTCCAAGGCAGGCGCCCAATCACTGAGCTATCTGGGCTGCCCCTACGTGTTGGTTTCTAACAGGAGCTGGAGAAGGTATGCTGGAAAGAGCAGATAACAGGCGCTGGAAACATCAGTTGTGATTACTGCATTTTAGTCCTATAATCCTGTACACGATTTATCTTGTATAAATGTCCATTTTTTTCCCCGACGTCTGTCAACAGATCCGTTTAAAAACCTTTTGAGTGAGGCGCCCTTTACTCAAATATCTTAGCCCAGTCGATCCTTGAATAATACCACATTGCACGGGTCCACTTATACAGATTTCCCCCCCAATCAATCCAGTCTTATAAATGTAATTCCCTATAAGGTTTTGATAACCCTTCCTAATATAGGCTACAACTACATAAAACATGTGTTGATGGACTTGTGGGTAAGGTCAACAGGAGGCTTGAGTTTTGGGGTGGAGTGGCGGGGTCAAAACTTAAACACAGGGGACACCTGGGTGGCTCAGTGGTTGAGCATCTGCCTTCATCCCAGGTCGTGACCCCGGGGTCCTGGGATCGAGTCCCACATCGGGCTCCCTGCATGGAGCCTGCTTCTCCCTCTGCCTGTTTCATGAATAAATATTTTTTTTTAAATCTTTTTATTTTTTATTTTTTATTTTTATTTTTTTTAATTTAAATCTTTTTAAAAACAAAGACTTCAGCACAACTTTTCAGCTGCCTGGGGTCCTGCCTTAACCGCTGAGAGGTCTAAGGTTCACCTGCGCCTTAGAGATAGGTACCTGTCGGCTGGATACAGAGCAAGGTCACTGAAAGGTTGTGCCTCGGGCCACCACGTAGTGGGAAATCAGTTCTGAAACGCTTATCCTACGCGGAGCCCGAAGGTCTCCCCAAGTCTGCGGAGGTAAGGAGTCACCCTAGGCCACCCCCCAAGGCCCCGAAGCGGGGAGGGGGGCACGTCCTAGCTCTGCGGCGGGCAGCGAAGAGATGGCCGCCCTGATGCAAAGCCCTGCAGGTCACCTGCAAGAGCGCGGGCGCCACGGCCTCACTGCGCACACCTCACAGGTAAGGGGACGGGCCCGAGGCCTCCCTTCCTCCCCCGCGTCACCCAACGCTCCAGCCACGAGATCCCGGAAGAACTTCCCGCGCTGTCGAGAGCCCGCAGCTTCCCGTCGCTTAAAGGAAGAGTCTCAAGGTGCCTACTAAAGGGGGCACCTGCCACCCACCTGCCAGGGAGCGCGAAGGCAGAGGCACGTTCCGGGCCAGAAGGAAGCCGCGCCACACTATGGGCGCCGCCATCTTGGAGCGAGTCCCTCCCCCTGCCCCTCCCCCGGCGGCCGCGCAGGAAGGGGTGTGGTCACGCGCCGACGCCCCGCCCCCTCGCGGCTCCCGTAGTTGGCGCGGCCCGGACAGCATGGCGGCCGTGGCTCGGCTGCCGGAGCGCGGGCTGCTGCGGGCGCTGCGCGGCTCGGTGCTTCCCGGGGCGGGAGGCTCCGGCTCCGCGGGCTGCCGCTGCCCGCTCGGAGGTATCCCCGGACTCTGGTGGGGACGGGAGGGAAGAGAGACGGGCGCCTCCGCAGCCGTGGCTGGTGGGCTGGAGCCGCGCCCCCGTCGCCCCCAGTGTGCTTGGCGGGCCGGGGGCGGCCGGGCGGGGGCCTCGACCTGGGCGCCGTCGTGGCCGCCGTTGCCGGGAAGCCCCACCCCCCGCCGGGTCTGGGAGCCGAGGCCTTCGACTGCGAGCTCGGGACCCCGGCCCTGCTGCCGCTCATATCCGAAGGACCTCGCGCGGTCAGCTCTCTTCGTTTGTAAAATTGCCCCTGTTTACTAAGCTTTATGGAAAAAACGTGAATGTGCCGGCGAGGGGAGGGGGTAATAGTTGGCGCTGGAGCGGCAGGGTCCCGGCGGCCTCCAGGCTTCCCGCCGTGAGCCGGTTACAGCCCTGCGGGAGGGGGTCTCTAAGTGGGCGGGGCGGAGCCTCCTAAAGAAACAATGTATCTCTTCTACTTAGAGCTGCGGTCGGCGACTTCCGAGACCCCTTGAGGATTGAGGATGCCGACCGGCCTGTTCCGAGGGGCTGTAGCTCCTCACTTCCCTACTGGGCAGAACCAGGAGGGCCGGGGCGGGGGCGGGGGAGGGGGTGGGTCACACTCCGCGGTGGGCTTTGCTTCCGCCAGCCCGGATAAACCAAAACGAGATATGCCGGTTTGACATTTAAGCCGTGACCTTTCGTGGTGGGTTTGGTTTGTTTTTTAATTTATTTTATTTTTTAATTTTTTTTAGCCCCTTGCGATCCCATAACTAGACGGGGAATGTACATTTATGTTTCACCTCCCAGGTTCCTCTCCACCCATCTCCATACAGTAAATCAGTAGCTCCTTTCTTAGGCGCAAACGCACCTTGCTGAGAATCGGAATTCTCCGGCAGCCTAGAGATGCACACTTTCCCACCCGCGCGACCCTATTGGTAGCTGTCCAGTGGGAATATTCGTATTGACTGAAGATCAGAAAGGGAGTCAAGTTCTACTCCTGTTCGTGGAGTGTGAGACCACAAAAAAAATGGTTTTACTTTTTTTCTTTAATTTTTTAGCTAAAAGATACCTACTTACGGATAATACTGTGAAGTTAAAAGAATTTCAGCATAAGAAGGTGGCTATTGCATCTCATCTTCCTGGAACCAAAGGTAACTGAATCTGTTTTGTTAGTTGTTTCGGTGATGTGTACTTCAAGTTTTTTTCTGTCTTAGTCCCTATTCAGTGTCTTTCGGTGAATAGGGACTTGTGTCTGAGAAAAAATTGACAGGGTTTATTCTTCATTTCATAGTCTACCCTTCAGTGTGCTTTTTTTCCCCCCTTTTAAAGATTTTATTTATTCATGAGAGACACACAGAGAGAGGGAGAAAGCATGGGACTTGATCCCGGGACCCCGGGGTCACAACCTGAGCCAAAGGCAGATGCTCAACCGCTGGGCCACCAGGCGTCCCTCAATGTGCTTTTCATCTCACTTTCTACTACTGCAGACTCTACAGCTCTCCTTTTGCCACTTTTCCCAGGATCCTAAAGAAATGCTAAAATTAGTGTTGGAACCAGTCCTCTCTAGATCCATGCCACCCAAACTCAGGGTCAGGGATCAGCAGCGACTGGGAGTTTCCTAGAAATGCCAAACTTGAAGTCTCAGACTGTTAATAATCCTGAGAACTGCTCAATATGATTAGCTTTCACATTTTTGATGCACCTCTGAGTCAAAGGTACGTTTTACATAGTATCTCCAGTATATACTACGTGTCTATATACTAGTGAAATACAGTGGAACAACACTGTCCAGTGTGTGATGCATTTTTTTAATATTTGAGAGGGAGTGAGGGTGGGGGAGAGAGAGAGATAGAGGGAGAGAGAGAACCTCAAGTGAGTTCCTTGCTGAGTGTGGAGCCTGACACAGGGCTCGCTTGATCCAGTGACCCTGAGATCCTGACCTTACCAGAAATCAAGAGTTGGAAGCTGAACCAAGTTACCCAGGTGCCCCCTATGATGCATTTTCATATTTTTCTACTCTGCTGAAAAAGTCAATAGGCTAAAAACATTTTTTTTTTTTTAGATTATCAAAATATTAGTCATTGTTGAGCCTCAGTGATAGACACATGAGAGCATAATGTCCTCTCTCTATTTTTGGATATGTTTGAACATTTTTATTACAAATAGCTGAAAACACACCACCATGCTAGGTCTTAATTCCTTTCAGCATCTGAGAAATATTGATGAGTTCATTCCCTCTCTCCTTCACATTTTTTCCAGTACTTTAATTTCTTTATGAACATAGCAAGACTCTCTCTCTTGAAATAAATTTAGTTTGTCCCAACTGGCCTTTTCAAATCTCCTTCCTCTCACTGTCAAATGCTTATGAGCACCTAATAAACACTTATTGCCCGTAGCCCTCCAGAAATCTTTCCTGACTCCCCACTAATCCCTTGCTCCATTAGACCACCTGTGAAATGACAAGATAATCCTCAGAAAGTGAAGGAGGAGATACAAGTCTGCAGCATAGGGAGACTCAGTCTGGATTTTACTTCAGTCTTCTTTTTTACTCCTAGTCTTTTGGAGCTTTGTGAAGTTGATAGAATCAAGGGTTCACGTCATTTTTCTAGTTAGATCTAGTTGTCATAGTCATTCTGAAGCTATGACAGTTGTGCATATGTTATGGAAGGCAATTAATGTAATGAGTGCCAATCTACTCCGTGGTCAGATTGATGTTTATAAAATCATGTCAACATTTCTTTATAAGAACCCACAACGGTCCTCTGTCATATACCACATTGTGAGCACACCTCCCTGGCTTCCTAGCTCCTCCCTAATGTACCTTACCCACTCTGTTCCTGTTAATCTAGTAGTAGTTCTTTCCCCACCACTTCTCCTCCCCACCTCCCCACCCCTGTCCATTCTGTGATAGTATTCACGCGGATCCTCATACCAAGAATGTTCCCCCACCTGAGTTTCTCCTTTCTCTCTGGTACTTCTCCACTTCAACCAGTCTTGCTCTGTTTCTGCCACCTTGATTTCTCTTTTCTCTATCATGTGTGTAGTTGGTCACATGTCTCCTCCTCCATTATTATTTTCAGATAACTTTGTGTAGATGTATCTTGTTTTTGTTTCTCAAATAGGCTAAGTTCTTTCTGGGCAGGGACGATAGCTTAGCCTTCTTTGTGTTATAAACAGTTAAATCATGATTATTTGTTTTAAAATACAAATAACATCTGTTGAAATTTTGAATTCTTTTTTATTTTAAAGATTTTATTTATTCACGAGAGACACAGAGAGGCAGAGGGAGAAACAGGCTCCATGCAGGGAGCTTGATGCGGGACTCAATCCCGGGGCCCTGGGGTCACAACCTGAGCTGAAGGCAAACGATCAACCGCTGAGCCACCCAGGCGTCCCAGAAATTTTGGATTCTTAAGGATTATTAAAAAGTATAAGATGTAACATCATCGGGGCAACCCGGATGGCTCAGCGGTTTAGTGCCGCCTTCAGCCCAGGGCCTGGTCCTGGAGACCTGGGATCAAGTCCCATGTCAGGCTCCCTGCATGGAGCCTGCTTCTCCCTCTGCCTCTCCCTCTGCCTGTGTCTCTGCCTCTCTCTGTGTCTCTCATGAATAAATAAATAAAATACTTAAAAAAAAAAAAAAAGATGTAATGTCATCCCATTAAAATTTTTTATGTTTGTATAGAAAAAAATAACATTTTTATATTAGAAATTGTTTAGAAATAGTTGACAGAATGAAAATGAGAACAATGTGTATGCTTATTTCATAGCAGTTACTATGCTAGTCCCTGTGCTAAATACTTAACGTACATTATCTCCTGATACCCCATGAAATTTCTCTCATGGTTCTCACTTTACCCATGAGGAATCAAGTGTCACTGACTAGCGTCTCCCCATAGCGTGCAAGTGGCAGAGCCCAGGTCTTTCCATCTGTAAAACCTGTAACCGTGATGTGGTTCTGCAAATAAAGATTGGAGGGTCCACAGCATTAACTTAGACCAAGTGGGTCGTCTTTCCTTATAAACTAAGAACAGTGTCTACCTCCCCTTTCCAGTGTGGTGTTTTAATGTGTATGCTGCCATTCCTTTACGCAGCCTTCCTTCAGAGCTCTAGGTCTTGGAGCAAAACCTATAGACTTCCCTTGGCAGCTCCTGATGCCGACAACAGCCCTGTCTTCTAGAAAGCAGAGGCTTCTTTGGTATTGGCCTTGCATCTCACCTCTCATTCTCCTGACAATCTGGTCCCTTCCTACTGCCAAGAAGCTGTGTTTCCTTTTGGTGTTTGTCTCCACAGTTGATCAGATAGAAGACAGGACACAGACAATAGAGTGTAATCACCTTGATGTGATTCTGTTACGGAGAGTGTTTGCTGCTGTTTAGAGGGCGGTTTTTTACCCCCTGCCCATTTTTACCCCCTGTATATTATGTAGTTACTGTGGTTTGCTTTCTGACAATTGAGGAGAGGGTCCAAGAGAAATGAGAGGTAGTGTTGAACCAAATGAGAGAGACAAAAAGTATTCCTGAATTATGTGGCTCAACCACTGGGACAAATCCCCATTCAGTGCACATTTTCCTTTCAGTTTTCCTGCCAGGTACCTTGCCAATTGATGGTGTATATGTCTTGCTTATGTGGTTTTTTGTTTGTTTGTTTGTTTGTTTTCTATTGGGTCACCTATAGGTACAGTTCTTTGGGGTAAGCCTCTGGGAACTTAAACTTTAACTGCAGAGCACCCAGGTAGTCAAAATTGCATATTCTTCTGTTCCTAACTCCAGAGATTATATGTTAGCAAGTTTTGGGTGGGCCTCCAGCCTATGCCCCTGTAGCACAGATGGTTTGCTTCATAGACTTCCTGTGACAGTTTTTTTTTTTAAAGATTTTATTTATTCATGAGAGATACAGAGAGAGAGGGTGGGGGGAGAAAGGCAGAGACACAAGCAGAGGGAGAAGCAGGCTCTATGCAGGGAGCCTTACACGGGACCCGGTCCTTGTCTCCAGGATCATGCCTGGGGCTGAAGGTGGTACTAAACCACTGAGCCACCCGGGCTGCCCCTTGAAGAGACTAGCTGGTAATGGGAGCTGCGTGATCTTGAGCCCTTCTCCATGCCCCTTTGCAATGTGCTGTGATCCAGCTTCCCCTTCTCCTTGAGGTCAAGACTCTTGACAGTCCCAATCAGCCTAAGCGAAGACTGCTATACTCTCTATGCTTTCTTCCAGCAACCTATCTGAGAAACGTGGAAGAGAAACTGACTCATAACAAGCTCATCTTGAGGGAGGAGTTGAGAATCTTGCTTCATTTATGTGATTCCCGGGATGATATGGAACTGGCTAAAAAAGCCATCTACAGGTGAGGCATTTCCTTAGAAATCTGCCAGCATCGGTCTCTTCTCACTCTGTTTTTTTTTTCTGCACAGTCTCCTCCACTTAACAAGCTTTCACCTATCACTTACACATTGATGACTTTCAAATCTCTTGTCCACCTGCCCCTACACTGAGCTCCAGACGTTTACATTCATATACCACACATTTACTAGATTCCTTCCATATGCCAGGGACTGAAGATAGAAACCAGAATTGATGCATCAAGAAATCACCAGCCTGATGAACTCTGCTTATATATCCCCTAGGTCTTCACATTCAGCTTATGCAAATTGCTTCTTTTTGCTGTGTGTTCTGTTGCACCATCCACTCAGGACAAAGACTGGGGAACCTCCTTCCCCTACTCGCATTTGCTGTCTTCCCTGATGGGATAAGAAATCCCACTGCTTCCGCTTCCCTGGTATTTCTCATCTTTTCGCTTTCTTCTCTTTGTCCTCATTACCAGTGTCTTTGTTCAAGCCTCATGGCATCTCACTTGGATCACTGCAGTGGACTCCTAGCTCGGCTCCCTCCTCCTGGCATGGTGCCTATTGGGTTCCACTGTCTCCTCTGTTGTCAGTGCCCCATGTTGGGGGAACTCACAAGTAATCATAGTTAGCTGTTAGGAAACCCAGCAAAGCTTTCGCTTACTAGGACAATATATGACCTGAAATCAATAGGCTTCATTTCTGAAATTAAATTCATGGCTTTTTTTTTTTTTAAACCATTCTTGAAAGATACATTTCTATACATAGACCTGCATTTATGTTATACGTTTATAGAGAAAAATACAAGGTGTTCATATATAGAATACTGGAAGAATATGTACCAAAATAACTCATTCTCTAGGAATTATACTTTTTTTTGTTTGTCTAAATATGTGCTTTTTTTATTTCTCAAACTTTTCCATAGTGGACCTTATCAATTTTGTAATAAGAAAAAAATGAATATTTTTAAAAAGGAAAAAAAACAAAATCATTCTAAATTCATTGAAAGTTTGAAAAAACATAAAAAATGTAGAAGTATGTCATAAATTCTGATATTTAAGTTGTCTCTTGCTGCATACCAGAACGTAATGGTGTAACAAGGTAACTATTATTTTTCTATTATCTATTATTACTGTGGATCAAGAATTGAAGCCAGTTAGCTCAGCGCTTTTTGCCAGTGTCTGCTAAAGTCACTTGCTCTTCTGTAGTCATCTGCTGGTGAGGCTGAGCCGGAAGGTCCAAGATGTCCGAGTCCAGGTGTCCCTTTTCCCTTGGAGTGTCTCAGCATTTGTAAGTCTAGCCTAGGCTACACTAGCAGCCAGCACAGGCGGAAGCTCCAGAACTGGCACAGCTTCACTCCTGTCACATTGCCTTGGTCAAGGCAAGTTACCTGGAAAACTCACACGCAGGAAGAGAAGTAAGGGTTCCACCTCTGAATGGATCAGCTACTGCGGATATTTTTGTTTATTTTTCTTTCATGTGCAAAGATGGTGTGATTTTGGTAGGGTTTTTTTTTTTTTTTTTTTTTTACACATTTCTAATGATTTTTGTATATATAATAGTGTTTTCCAGTTAGTATTATAGTATAAGTGTTTTTACTTGTTAATGATATACTTAAGGATTATATTTTAATGGCTTTACAATATTCCCTTGTATGTCAGGTGTTTTTATTGTGCTCCTGTTGACTGAATTAATTGATTTTTCCTAAGTATAAATAATGCAACTCTATGCAAAACTTACTCTGTGTTTTAGAGATGATCAAAAGATAGGAATCTTTTAAAACTTGTCAATACGAAGTGTTGGATTATTTTCCAGGACGGTAATGCTAATTTACAGCCACAGGGTATTAGGAATCCTAATTCTATTTCAATTTCACAAAGTTAAATCATTTGAGGCCCTCTGGCCTGTTTTACTGTGAGTCTGTTTTTACTATACAAAGCTAATTTGATGCTGATAACTCTGCCCAGTTGCTCTCTTCCCTTTACTTCTGAACAGCTGGAAAAGTGTGAAGATGGACAGTTCCATGGCCTAACCAACCTGTTCTCTCTCTTGCTGAGACAGGCACCCCACTGCTGGGGAAGAACAGTAATGAGCAAGAACATAAGCTCTTCATTAAGCCAAAAATAAGGAGCAACTTAATCTATCAATAATCTTGCCCACATGCTGTTGTATGGCATATAGGAGATTTTTAGATTCTCTAATTGCAACATTTCTTGTCAAGAAGAGGTAATATATTATCTCTGTGAATTTCCAGCATTTTTTATTAGTATAAATGTCCTCTAAATTGGGAAAACTTATTTTTGTATTGGTTTGTTTTTAATCTGGTGCAAATTTTTCATGACACCATGTTGGAATATATTGATTTTAAAGGTGTTTACCATGGCATACTACATTTCTTAAGAGCTAACAGATATGGAAGGTTTTCTGTGTGCTAGGCATGGTCATCTCATTTAATCCTTACAAAAATCCTTTGAATTGAACTTTTATCTTCATTTACAGAAGAATAAATTGAGGCATAGAGTAGTTAATTAATTTGCTCATCCTTATGCAGATAGTAAGCAAAAAAGCTATGACTTGAACTGTCAGTTTGGAATCAGTCTAAAAATCCATTATCACTATACCAAATTGCTTTTTAATAACTTAATTCTTTCCCTCCTCAGTATTATTGAGGTATAATTGAGAACTAAAAATCATGTGTATTGATGGTATACAACTGAAGTTTTGATATTTAATTCATAACTTGTAATGGAGCAATGAGTATATTTTGTTACTTATATGATTTAATTATAAAATGTATCTTTAAAAGCACATATCCTTGGGGCACCTGGGTGGCTCAGTGGGCTAGGTGTCTGCCTTCAACTTAGGTCATGATCTCAGGGTCCTGGGATGGAGTCCTGCATCAGGCTCCCTGCTCAGTGAGGAGTCTGCCTCTCCCTCTTACTTTGCTCCTCTGCCTGCCCCTGGTTGTGCTTTCTCTGTCACTCATGTGCTCCCTCTCTCCCCCTCTCTCTCTCTCCCCCCCCTCCCCCCCTCTCCCCCCTCTCTCTCTCCCTCTCTCTCCCCCTCTCTCTCTCTCCCCCCCTCCCCCCTCTCTCTCTCCCCATCTCTCTCCCCCAAATAAATCTCAAAAAAAAATAAAATTAAAAGTACATATCCTCATTCTATCTGGCAGTATGTATGTTTAGGACACACTATCCGTAATGTTACTGAAACTTTCCTCTCTGATTTCAGCAGAAGGATAAAAAATATTCTGTTTTTAAAGTCTGCTTCTTTCCATGGTTTGTATGATTTACTCATATAATGAATCTTAACTAAAATCTGGTTTACATGTCATCATGAGATAATTATTTTGTAACCAGATTGTCTTCTTGGTGTCTAAAACAGGAAGAGTTGGTTATTGAAAGTAAATTTATGCTAGCAATTTTCATTTCTGAGGTTCTCACTGGTGGACTATTTATAGAAATCTCAAGCCACAAACAAGATGTCCCTGTCTTTGACATTAACCTTTTCCTAAAACTGAATTTCAGAACAGTGTTTAATTTGTTTAGCTAGGTGATGGTAGCTCACATAAACTTTTGCCTGAGCAGAGAAAAAGAAATGGGTCTAAATTGTAAAGTCCATCTGTAGGTTGTCTGCTATCCTGTTGGAGAAGTCAGATTTGAGGAGACAGCATAGCATCACTTCACTGCTTCCATTTGTTCCTCTCTAGATGGGGTCCATACAAAGAGTGCCACTGTTGTGGGCTTGCTGATGAAAGGTCCCTGTTACTCCCTGACGTATACTAATAGTCCTAACAAGTTGTTAATAAATTGAGAAGATGATTAAATGTGCATTTTTCCATTCGTTTATTTAACATGATTATATGAGCCTCTGACACTGTTTATTTAAAGGCCTGGTACACTTCTGCACTCCAGAGTTCCTCTAATTATCCTCATTTCTGTACTTTTCTCCCTCCAGACTGAGAGTACCTCATGCTTTATTGTGTCCACAACACATACCATAGTATACGCCACAATCTATCTTTCCTTTTTTCTGTATCCTACCATTTGGCTCATTGAATCATTTTGCTTACCAGGTACCATGCAGAGAACAGAAATGTCACTTTCGGAGACTATAAATTTGGACCACTTTTCATGAGGTTGTGCTATGAGTTGGATCTTGAGGAATCTGCACTGGAACTCATCAAAGACCAGGTTATTGTCTCCTGATTGCTTTCTCTGACAATGTGATTTCCTTGTGCTGAGCATTGGATGTTTTTAGTGATATTAACGAAGACTTCCCTCTTACCCCACATTATTCCTGGGTTTGATTTTCAGAGCAAGGCTGCTGGGCTGAAGGAATCAGCACTTATCTGCATTTTAAGGTTTCCTTGGAGTCCATGCTATGAAAAAGGCCTAGATCTTTTTATATAGACGTGTAGGATGGGTGTAGAAGAGCTGTATGTACAAGTTACAAGATTTCTGCCTGCTTTGGGTGTGACCTGCTACTGACCTCCTCTCTGAGAAGCAATTAGCGGGGAGTACTTTAAGGCTGGTTGCCATTTTAAGATTGCCTTTCCTAACCTTTACCTGTGCTTCTCCTGTGTTGTAGTTTTTACTTCTGGTTGATGGCCACATCATCAAGTGCTTTTCAGAATACTATGGCACCTTCTGATTCTTTTCCTGAAGCAAAAAATAACAATAATTATTTTTGTAATTATTTATCGATCGAATACTTACTGTGTCCTCAGCACTGTGCTGCAGCACTCACTATGCCTGTTTAGTTTCCCACCGACCCTGCTGAGGTAGATCCTGATACTCTACCCATTTTACAGATGAGGAAGCTGGGGCTTAAAGACATGATAAACTCCTGCATGGTCAGAAACCCTCATTTTGGAGCCAGGGCTGGCCACCTGGGATACTTTTGTAATTTTTGGAATCCTCCTAAGTGGTCTGTCTTGTACTCTTTGTATAAACCATTCTGTCCATGTTGGAACTGTTAGCTCTTGGCTTGCGCCTCTTTTAAGGACCCTCATTTTTTAGAAAGATGACACAACAGTGTGGATTGGTTTGAGCCTGTTTTTTTCATAAAAGAAGAAATAGACATATTTTGCTATATTAAAAATCTGCAGGAATCTAATGAAATCCCTACTGCTTGCTTATCTGTAGGAGGTAGAAGTACCAGAAATTCTCACTTTTTACTATCTACATTTTTGTATTGTTTGACTATTCAGTAATCATGTGTTGCAATTAAAGGAAAATGAAAATTTTACTGTAATGATAGCCATGAGTATAATGATAGAAAGAAAATGCAACTTTACTTTGTTTTGTTTTGTTTTTTAACTTTAGACTCATGTATGAAATACTCCTATACAACCAAGTTTCCTAGAGCAGCAAAATAAGCCAGATTTGAGTCCAGTGACCTAAAGCCTAATCCTGTTTCCGCTCTTAATTTAATGTGTCCTCTACCCAGAACCCTGTAGTGCTGCCAGTATGGTAGCCACTGGCTGCATGTGTCGTCGATCGAGCCCCTGGACTGTGGGTGGTTCAAACTACATGTGCTGTAAGGGTAAAATACAGGATAGGTTTCAAATGCATAGTATAAAAAAGAAAAGATAAAGTACTTTGTTAAATTTCTTTTTTGACTACATATTGAAATTATATTTTGGATTTAGTGGGTTAAGGAACATTATTAAAACTGATTGCAAATACTTTTTACATTTTTTAATGAAGCTACTTGAAAATGTAGAACCACATAGATGGTGTACACAGTGGACAGGGCTCCTGTGGGGTCTTCCCATCACACTTAGAGTAGAACTCAGACTTAGAGGCCCCGTGTGGTATCTCATTGCCTGCCATTCCCCTTGCTCACTCCACTCCGGGCCTTCTTATTCTTTTTGAGACATGCCACACCTGTGGTTTCAGACCAGCATGGTCTATATCCTCATCATCGGGGCTCTCATTTACTTTATTGAGGTCTTTTCTTAGAAGGCCTTCTCTGACGACCTTGACAGCCTTCTATCATCATCTCCATCCCTTTTTCCTGCTTTGTTGCTCTTCATAGCCCTTAGTAATAACTTGAAATTACATTTTTACTTTTTGCACAGGTTTTACTCACTTGTACATTGTCTCCCATGCCAGAATTTAAGCTCCACTAGATTATAAGCCCCACTAGAGTTAGGCAGGGTTATGTATCTTGTTCATCATTCCTTTATTTTCACCTCTTAACACAGGTCTGTATAGTAGGTTCTCAAAATAAGAGCAAACTTGCACAAGGCATATTCCAATAGCCATTAGGCTATTGCATTATCATATTAAAAATGTTGAAAGAAAAAAAAACTACTTTTGGTGAATTATTTCAAAAAGTGAATAACTATTATTCATTTGCAAAAAGAGGATTATAGTTGTGTAAGACTCTTCTTACTTGGTCTTCAGCATACTTATATCTGCCATTTCATATTAATGTGCTGCCTCCCACATTCCAGGACCACTCCTATTAGGGTTAGTTGGTTTGTTTCTTTTCTCCTAAGCACAGGAGAGCCATGGGTTTTTTTTGTTTGTTTGTTTGTTTTTTGGGGGGGTATTTTTTAAGATTTTATTTATTCATGAGAGAGAGAGGCAGAGACACAGGCAGAGGGAGAAGCAGGCTCCCTGCAGGGAGCCTGATGCAAGACTTGATCCCAGGACCCTGGGATCACGCCCTGAGCCGAAGGCAAATGCTCAACTCCTGAGCCACCCAGGCGCCCCAAGAGCCACGTTTAATGAACGTGTTCTTCAGTGTATTCCTGAAACTCAGAGAACTCTTGCCATACCTCTTGTCTCGTGTTTGGTGTGCTCGTTGCCAGAGGCATGACAGCCAAAAGAGTGGGCTTATTTTTTGAAAAATAAATCCTGGTGTTTTAGAGATTTCTTAGAGAACTCAGGGGACCCAATGGATAAAGTATACACAATAACAAGCCCTGTAAAGAGAAGATGGGAGAATAGGAATAAGTACTTACTTAATAGTTAAAACTTTTAACCAAATTGCTATTGGTGTGTGTGTGTGTGTGTTTTCCCTCAGCATTTACGGGGTTTCTTCTCTGACTCCACATCATTCAATATTTTGATGGATATGTTGTTTATCAAAGGCAGATATTCAAGTAAGTATTGGAATTTATGTTTGCTGAAAAATTTTGTCTTTGCTGGTATGGGTATAGCAGTTAGGAAAAACAATGGACCAATAAAAATGATGCTTATATTCCTGATGAATGGCTGAATTACAGAGACTTCATTCTGTTAAGTCTGAAAACAATCTTATTGCATGTCATGTCATGCCTTATCCTAAACACCTTAATTTTACTTGCCTTGAAAATATAATAGATTTTAAAATACTTGTTCTTGCTGTATGAGTTGATGGGTTTTTTTAATTTAGTTAATTGCTAAATGACATTGACAGTTTTTATTGTGCTTCTGGAACACACTTTTCATCAGATGGTGCTGAATAGATTAGAACTCTGGGGATCAATAGCCAAGGATTCTGAACTCATTGAGATGCATTTAAATTGCCCACCCACTTGTCACTTTTGGTAGGTGCATTGGAAGTACTGATAGAGATGAAAAACCAAGATGTGAAGTTCAACAAAGATACCTATGTCCTTGCTTTTGCTATTTGCTACAAACTGGTAAGACTGTCTTTCCTTAACTTTTAGAGCACTGTGGGTAGTGTTTGAGAGAGAATTTATTTATTTTTTTTCTCTACAAAGAAAATTTTAGTTCCTCTGAAGTCTTTTTTCCAGCTGGTACAGATATTTCAATTTTAAATGTGTGCTTTTTTAGAAAACTCAAAGTTAGCCATATACACAGTTTTACCATGGGAAAAGCAATTTTATCATCTTTCACCCTTCTCTGGCAATTATGTAGATAGGGAGAACAAGAAACAGTATGCTGGGTTCAAGCTCTGTTGTAGAGCTGGTCCTCTTGTTATCAGGCTCAGGCTGGACTCCACTAGACCAGTCTTTGTAGTTCTCTCCCATGGAAATCTGACCACCCTTTATTGGTGAACTCAAGGGCTTCTTTATTATCTGTACATTTTCTGTGGTTCAAAATTGGAAGTAATGTTTATTGCCCAAAATTGTTTAATTGTGCTCTGTTTGTATCACCTATGTGACATCACTGCTTGATGCAATTTTAGGTAGATGGATATTTCATCCTCTCCACTTAGAGGCTAAGCTGGAGGCATTTTTGTATGCCAGACCTAAGAGTCCCTGGCAAACAATAGATCTTTAATAAATGTATGTGATATTAAAATGAACTCTTGGATGACAGAAAACATGACTTACAAGCTGATATGTTATTACTGTATCAGGATTGTTTTTTGTACTTAGAAACTATTTCTGCCTTACTGATTGAATGACTCAGTGAATAAATAATTACTGATAGAGTGCAGCAACCAAGGTTCTATGCATTACTGTAAACATTCATGTCATTTAAACTTTGGAAACTTAACAGAACCTTATGGCAAAAATGAAGGAACACTAGGCAAGGTGAAGAACATGGGCCGTTGAAACTCATCCCTAAAAGTGTAGCAATATCAATTTTCCAAAACAAGAGAGAGAGTAGGGTTATAGTGTAAAGAAAACCATCCTGGAAATTGAGAAACTTGGAGTCTAGTCTCAATCTCAACTTTAGCATTAACTGGCTTCAAAGTGGTCACTTCATTTATTTGTGAAATGAAAGGGTTGAATTCAAGAGCCTCAAGTTTTTACTGTTAAAAGGCCAGATAGTAAATGCTTTTAGGCTTTAGAGGCTGCGTATGGTCTCTACCACGTATGGTCTCTGTCACATAGAGTAATTTGTTTTTGTTTTTACAAACCTTTAAAAGTATGAAAACCATATTTAGCCATAGGCTAGGCTTGGCCTGAGGGTCTTAGTTTGCTCATTGCTAGATTATTAGGTGATCCTTTTTATTTTTTAAAGATTTTACTTATTTATTTGAGAGAGAGAATGCATGAGCAGGGAGGGGCAGGAGGGGCGAACAGGACCAGGACAAGCAGATTCCACTCTCAGTGAAGCCAGATGCAGGGCTCAATCTCACAACCCTCTGATTGTGACCTGAGCCAAAACGAAAAGTCGGACCTTAACTGACTGAGCCATCCAGGCGCCCCTTTGTCATCCTTTCCAGTCATAACCATTTTCTTACTCTGTGAAACAAAGAGCCAACCAAATATGCAACACTAGAGCATCAGCTTATTCAGCGCTGCAATAGTGAGCTTTCTGACCTTCGTAGAGATGCCTCCCTGAGTGCATAATTAAGCAGAGAGAATTTAATTCTGATATTTGGGAAGGCCAGATGACGTTTCTCCCCTATATTGTGTCTAAAAATAACTTGTTTCACTCAGTGGGGACGAGCGTTGAAAAATAGAACTAGTCAGCCAGTAGACATTGCAGGTCAATTCTGGGAACTGTCTTTGCTCATCAAATTCAGGTTTTACTTTAGGTTTTGAGTTGTAAATCATGTCATGATGAATAGACATAGATGGAAAGATAATGCTGTTCTCATAAAGCTAATTACCTGTAGCATGTATAACGGAAGAAGATTCCTTTTTACCATTGCTGTCTGCTGGCTTGTGTGTCATTCATGTTCTTGCATTTTTTTCAAGATCTCTATTTTCATGGGATTCCTTCCTGATTTACATTCCTGTATGTGTCTGTGTTTTCAAGTACTTATGTGGATATTTTCAGATCAGAAATCCTATCTTTTTAGTGGTGCTGAGCTTTACTCTATTATTTAATAGAGTAATGGACTGAGTTTTTACATTTTTATATTACGGTACTTGGTCTAGCAACAAGTCTGCCTGGATACGAAGAGACCTGTACGCTTGGTGGTAAAAAGGCCCCAATTCAGAAAATTGACAAAGAGCTTTACCAATGAAGTTAATGTAGATTTGAACTGCTAATGTGTAGGTAATTAGCTCTGTTTGCATGCAGTCTCTGTATGGCGCTTAATCTGTTAAGTGGCTTGAGATAGACTCTGGGAAATTCTTACAAAAGGAAGTCTGAAATACTGAGCACTATTAAACATTTTATTGAACTTAAAGATGCGTGACATTTACTGAGCAAACCTGTCTCCTGCCAGAATAGCCCTGAATCTTTGAAAATCTGTACTACGTTAAGAGAAGAGGCCCTGATCAAAGGAGAAGTCCTCTCCAGGAGAGCATCTTGCTTTGCTGTGGCATTAGCTCTCAATCAGGTAAGGCTTTGGGGTGCACTTTGGTGAACTGAGAGTGGGAAGACTTGACTGCTTTCTTTGTTTGATTTGTTCTTTTTATTTATTTTTTCCTTCTAACTGTATCCCAAAGAAAAAGTTCCCATAAAGAGACCAGTGCCTTTGGTGCCACAGCAACCTACATCTATACCGGTGTCTCCAAAGGATGTTTTTGTTTACAGTTGAGGACCTAACATGCATTGTTACTTAGAAGGGAGCTGGTCAAGATCTGTGGAGACTCAGTGAGGGAAGCTTTACTCAGAGAAATTTCTCAAGCAATTCAAGTGAAAATTTCAAATGATTGGGTTACTATGTAGTGTTTTCAGAACAGTTGAACTTAATACTCTTCAAAGTGAAATTTACATGAAATGAATGAGGAATCCTGGATCAGCTCATTAAGTGGAGTCATCTTCTATTTCTTAGTGAAACCCCAATTCTCTTACTTGGAAGAGGTTTCAGTGATCTCTTAAAATAAATGAAGGCAGCTGGGGGTCAGAGAGAAGAGAGGACCTGCCTGCTGTCACAAGCAGTAAAGGACAGTTGGAGCTGGAACCCTGGAATGCCCCCTTTGAAGAGCCCTTCCCAAGAGAGTCCCGTTTGAAGGCTTAGGAAAATGTGAAATACGTTAAACGTTTCATATGTGGTAAGAGGAGATTTTAGGGCAGCAGAAATAACCAGTTTATTTATCCAGCTGGTAAAGTATGGCTGGAGAATCTTGTTTTTCTTGAATTAGAAATGAAAATATCAGGGTGATCTATTCTCTCACATTTAGATCTTTCATCCATTTTGAGTTTATCTTTGTATCTGGTATAAGAGAATGGTCTAGTTTCATTCTTCTGCATGTGGTTGTCCAGTTTCCCCAGCACTATTTATTGAAGAGACTGTCCTTTTTTCAGTGGATAGTATTTCCTGCTTTGTCGAATATCAGTTGACCATAGAGTTGAGGTCCCATTTCTGGGTTCTCTATTCTGTTCCATTTTTTGAGCCAGTACCACACTGTCTTGATGATCACAGCTTTGTAGCACAACTTGAAATCTGGCATTGTGATGCTCCCAGCTCTGGTTTTCTTTTTCAACATTCCCCTGGCTATTCGGGGTCTTTTCTGATTCCACACAAATCTTAAAGATGATTTGTTCTAACTCTGTGAAGAAAGCTCATGGTATTTTGATAGGGATTGCACTGAACATGTAAATTGCCCTGGATAGCATTGTCATTTTCACAGTATTTATTCTTAGTAATGCTGAAATTAGTATATTTTCTTTCTTCTCGTTTTCCTTCTTCTCCACCACCCAATTCTGGTTGATACATTACCTCTCATGGTATTCATTTTTCTCTTAAGTATGCTTGATTTGTCAGCTTTAAATGCTATTTTTCTGACCCTGTATAATGAAGACAAGGCATTAGGCATACTTTCTCTTATATTCTCCCCTTGTCTTCATTATCTGAGAATACAACACATGTGCTTTATTCTGTAACCATATTCCTTGCATTCGTTTTAGTCATATATATATTTAAATATATATTCTTACGTGTATTTAAATATATTCAAATATTTAAAGATATTCATTTGCTATTGGTTTTCCAGTCATCTCTTGGTTGATTGAAATGTGTTTTCTGGTAAAGTGTCTTCCTTCTTCAGAGGAAGAGCATTCCCCAAGTTCTTGGTATTTAAAATTATTTGTCTGTTTTTTTTTTTTTTTTTTTTTTTTTTTTGGCTTGAACTACATTTTGACCAGACATAAAATTTTGAGATAATATAGTTTTTCTTGGGGTTTCTTTATCCATTGCTCTTCTGTCTTCTAGTGTAGAGTATCGCTGTGGAGAAATCTGAGGCCTGCCTAATTATTTTTTTTCATACTTCTGAGTTACTTGATCTTGTTTGTTTTTCTCATTACTGTCCTCTGTATCTATGGACATTTCTCTATTGAGATTTCTTCAACTGCCAGTTATTTTCTGATCTTGTTTTTTTTCTGATTTTTATATCCCTTTTCTCACTTTTTTTTTTTTCCTTCTAGTATCTTTTTATAGATGTGTGCTGGTGCATTTTTAAATACTGGTCATTGAAAACAAGTTTCTTAGACCAGCTGCTTGCAAGAGATTCATGTCAGAGACCAGAACCACGTTGTCATGCTGTAGACTAGTAGGAACTTTTTTATGTATGCATTTTGTCTATAAAATAAGATAGGCTTTCTTTCTCCATGGCTAACGGAATAGGACAGTGGTAGTTTTCAATGAAAAACCTTATTCTCTGCCACTACTGTAGCGATGGACTGTTTCCTACAGATACAGCTTATCTGTTTAAATTCTTGGTTAGCCTCACCTTTGCCACAAGAAGGATCCAAAGGACTTCTCATTACTAGTCCTGAATTCCACTACCATCACTATAAAACAGGAATTCAGATTTTGTACTTCAGGGTGTACCCCTCGCCTTTGAGAACTACTTGGTAGGTAGGCTCTTGCTGAGATCAGCAGCAATGTTTTTAGCACACTGCTTTGTGCAGACCTTACCCCCATGGCCCATCTCCCATGTTGTTGGCAGTGCTTGCATCTCTTCTGTGGTTTGAACTTCCTGCTCTCTTCCAATACTGTCAAGAGATGGAGTTTGCATTTCTGCTTCTCAGTCTTGTTTTCTTTTTTCTTTCTTTTAAAGTCTTCCAGTGGGGTAAGGAGAAATGCCAACTTTGTGCCTCCACCTTAAAAACTGGAACTCAGGCATGTCATTAAAGCGTTCAGTAATCTTCCAGTTTGGAATGCATAGGTCGCAGGATGAAAGGCACAGCATTGGGAAATACAGTTGATGGCATTGTAATAGCATTGTATGGTGACAGATGGCAGCTACACTTGTGAGCACGGCATAATGTATAGAGTTGTTGAATCACTGTGCTGTATGCCTGAAACTAATGTAACATTGTGTGTCAGCTCTACTTCAATAAAAATGTTTTGGAAGCTATTTTTAAAATTCAGTAATATGCAACTGTAGGAAATATTTTATAGAAAGTTCTTTTTTGATTACCAAAAAAACCTTTTTCTTTGTAGACTTTAAAACCCCTGGCACACCATGAACAGGAATATCCTACTATCTTTAAACAAGTCTTTAGGATAGCAGAGAAATGTTCATGTGATTTGGAATATAACTTACTTTTCTTTTTTCTAGAACCAAGTGGCAAAAGCTACGTCCATTTTTTCTCAAATCATGAAGCCAGAAAGTGTACTTTGTGCTAATTTAAAGGTAAGTGACTTCTCTATTGTTTAAGGCTTGAAAGGTGGTAAAATGATGTCTAGATTTTTTTAACTGTGTATGATGAATTTTGATCTCTTAAGATCTTGATTCGTTCACTTCAGTGATTTATTGAGCTCTGAGTTACAGAATAGGCCCTGTAACAGAAGTCAGTACCAGCACTTAGAAATAGGTGGAAAATGAGATATGCTCAGATTGAAGATGTAGCTAAATGCTGCAAGTGTAACATATGACTATGTCTAGACGGCTGTAGATAGGAAGGAGATGGACTCTATTTTCTCTTGACTCAGACTTGAGAAAAATCTGCATGCTAATTGCATCCAACTCCTGATACCTAACATGGGGAGTTAGTATACCTATGCTACACAAAATAGTGCTTGATGTGGTAAGCACTCAGTAATGTTAGCTATTTTCATTCTGTGTTGCCAGCCTGCCGTGGCCCATCTGCCCCAGTAAGCAGTGAGATCCATGCCTTCCTGGAGCAATGAAAAAGACAGGAGACTCTGGTCATTAGAGACATCATGTACCCCACTCAGCCAGCCCCTACTGAGGCCTTGCTTTGCTGGGTACACTTGTGTTATGGGGTGTTGAAAAGAAAGCTAACTTTCAAGAACTTAGTGTTCTAAAACATCAAAGGGTCAAGATGAGGAAAACATTGTCAAAAGAACAGAAATGTGTTAACCAGCAGTATGGTATGAACTAGGAGAAGGGCTCACAGCCAGTGTATTGTTGTAGCATGGTGAGTGAAGGGCTGGCCAGCGGGAACAAACGGCCTATCTCAGGGCGGGGAGAATTACTGAGTAGTGTCTGAAGGAGGATGGGCCATGCGATTGGAGGGATGAGAGGGAAAGGGCATTCTTTTTGGGAGATTAGTTTTGCTGAAGGTTCTGTTTAAAAGAATAGAACCTTTTCATTGTAACCACTTCTTACTAGCCTTGAGTTCTTAGGCAACTTAACCTCTATGGTCCCTATTTTCCTTTTATGTAAAAGAGAAATAATATATTACTGTCCTTTCGTTATGAAAATTCAAAGAATAATGCATGTAAAGCAGTTAACACAATACCTGGCATGTAATCAGTGTTCAGCGAATGCTTCCTAATACCACTTGTATTTGTTTAAAATGAAGTGTACTACATAAAGAGGAATATTTATATGTAACAAATCCTGGGACCTAGTGAATAAGAATTGGGAATAACTTCAAGGTTCCATGATTTCCACTACTTCCGTAGTGATTATCCTCAAAAGTCACCCCCAGACCAGTGCACACATGACTTTCAAGAGGAGGACTAAATGAGCCTTTATGGTAAACTTTGGAAAATAAGTTTGCCAAGATGTCTGAGATAAGATTATCTTATATTTGACCTCATATTGACTTTTCAAAGGCCTTTCATGTGAGGGAAAGATGAGCCTAGGGAACCAGAAAAATGAGCACAATAATAATAGAGAACTTGGAAAAAGGGTGGTTTCAGAAGGGAAGAGACTAACTACTAGAAAAGTATCCAGAAAGAGATCTTGCAGGTTTTAAAGGGCATGAGCCTAAAGGGGTGATGAATGCCAGAGCTGTCAGTTAAGAGCTCATCTGTATAGAACCAGCAGTGGATCAGATAGGAACTGACAAATGCCACAAAAAAAAGAATTAGAGGTTTAATAAGAATTGAGTTTAATAAGACATCGGGGTGAGGAGAGGAGTCATCAGAAAAAGACAGGGAAGAAATAGCAGCAGTTTATAGAAATCTAAGAGGGCTATTAGCCCTACGTACTAGAGCCTGCTACAGACAGCCCCTATCTCTAGACTGGGTGCCCATGCAGAAACTGCAGGTCAGAGCAGATGGGTCAGCCTGAAAAGTTCACTTGGGTAAGCAAATCGAGGAGGTCAAGGTGGCAAAGGTCCAGAGTCCAGAAGTTCAAGTCGTTGGAGCCAACAATATCAGTAAGCCAAACACATTAGGGAACTTGGTCTTCCAGCAGGTACCATATGTATTGTACCTTCTTTTCTGCTTCCTACTGGATTTGGACAGCTCTGAGTATCCAAGTCTATCATCGCTTCTGAGAGAGTGGCCTGCAGATGAACTCATTTTGTGATTGGGACAGAAGTAGAATTGCTGGCATTGCAGGTGGTTCATAGCATCACGGAGGAGAGAGGTACAGGAGAATGTGGTGAGAGGAGTGTTATATGGATCATTGGCAACTTTTCCTAGAAGTGAGCTGAGGGAATCAATAAGGATTAGTGGTAAGAAATTGAAGAGCTACAGATCAACAGAGTTTTATTTTAATTTAGCTGAGGTACCAGGCTAGGTAGTTAATACTCATTGGTTCATTTTGTACAGCACTGTAGGAACAATATTTCGCCATATTATACGTGTGGAAAATGGAGATTCAAAGGATAAATAAATCCCCCAAGTTCTCAAAGCTACTTATGTAGCAGAGTCAGAGTTTAACACAAACAAGTATGTTTAACTACAAAGCCAAGGGTTTCCCCACCACTCGAGACCTACAGAGATAGGGTTTTGTCTTTTTTTTTTTTAAATCCAGGATTGGGATTAGCTGCTCCTCCTGAATGATGGAAAGCACATGGGATTAGATGTCAGAGAGCCAAGTTGCTGTAGTGCATGTACTCCATGTCCTTGAGTTTAGGTGCTTCATCTCTTGCAATCCTTGGCTATCACAGTTGTTACAAAATTCTAGTAGTATTTTTTTTTTCAAATGAGAAAGTGCTTTGATGGAAATGAAGCATAGGCTGCTGAGTGAAGCTATCTGTTCATTGGTGGAGGAAAGGTCCAGAGCATGGTGGGAAGTGCACTCATGAGCCAGAGCAGCAGGAGTAGCTCTTTCTCTGAGAGCTAGAAAGGAAAGGCAGCTGATTAAACATGGTGGAATGTGCATGTTTTAGGCAAACACTATGTAAGGAACCTTGAACGGATCTTGTATATGAGTCATCCCCTCCATGGATTGGGTCACGGGAGAATATGTTCTTCAGAAACTTAAAGACCATTTTATGGTTTAAAAATGCTCACTCAGGAACTTCTTCCAAATGTCCAATCTAAGTTTGTCATATTTCAATGTAAACCTGTTTTGGCTTCCTTAGGAATATTGAAAAAGAGACAGTTGCCATTCTCAGGTTTAATCTTTCAGATGCAGATCTGTTATTAGAGCAGGTTTTTAAAAACTGATTTAATGGGCCCTAGCTTTCCTGAGGCTGAGTCATCTACTTGGAATCCTTAAGGGCTGTTTGTTAATTATTAAGAAAATGGAACCCTGACAAATAGGCTGAGTAGAAAGTCTGTTCAGTCAGTAGTAGCAGAAATAAATGAAGTTTTTTTTTTTTTCTGATCTACTTTAAAAATTAATGTCTTATACTAAAATTTTTTCCTGCTGCCAGTTGGAATTTGAACTCATCTAATTTCCCCCCCTCAACTTAATTTTCTTTTTGTCAAAATTGCTCCTGCTGCCAATATGACCCAGAGGGCCTGATTTTCCATTTTCCCAGCTAATACTTGCTACATACTGAATTGATTAGCAGATGATCTCATTGAGGCACATGCATGTTGGCTCCACTGTCTGGATTTAAACCCATCAATCTCAAAAGAATTCTTTAGCAATGTTGATCAATATCAAAGGATTAATTTCCACTTCTAAATATGTTTGAAAGTAGCCAGGACCAACATAGGGTAGCTTTCCACTGTTGCTATTTGAATTCTAATCATGTCTCTAGAAATAAGGCATGTCTCCAAATGGACACCCATTTTGGAATTGAATTACTTTGCAGGGGAATTGGCAGTTGGTTAGTTTTGCTGATTTTATCATTATTTGTTAATACAGATAAATGTTTTAATGCTCTTTTCTCCAGTCCCTAAGGTCACCTAAAGTTAGAACCCATGCTAGGAAGTCTCCTAGGCTGCATGGGGTAGACAGGAGACAGGGTTCGTTTCTCATAAATCTCTTTGTGGTAGCATCTTGCCTGAATGTAGAAGTTAAGAGTTACACTTTGATCAAGAGCAATGTAGACCTGAGAAAAACAAGAATCTATACAAATGAGAAGCTTTGTTTTTCTTCCATGTAGAAAACCAAAGATGATCATTTTGGGTCTGATGTGACATTAAGGACCCAGCCTCTTTCTGTATTTTCACACCACCATCCTGAGCATATGTTTTCCATCCATTATCTTTTCCAGCAAGAAATAGGAAGAATGGAGATGACTGGGTGGCTCAGCCGTTGAACATCTGCCTTTGGCTCAGGGCATGATCCCTGTGTCCTGGGATCGAGTTCCACATGGAGACTGCTTCTCTCTGTGTCTCTCATGAATGAATAAATAAATAAAATCTTTTTCAAAAAGTAGGAAGAATGAAGGACAAAGAAATTGGGTCCCTTTGTGGGTCCTTTCCCAAATGTCTCACTTAGCCACTTGTACTTACATGTTATTGGCCAGAACATAATTCTGTGACCATACCTAGTAGTAAAGAAACCTGAGAAATACAGTCTCTGATTTCTGTCCAGGACAGCATCATTTAAAGTTAGGGAGTTCTATTAATCAAAAAAAGGAGGGGAAGATATTATTTAGAAACCCAGCAGTCTCTATTGCACTATGATACTCTCCTTCAAGTGTAGCCGACTTGAAAAGAAAAAGATGAGCTACAAATTACTGCATGTTCAGGGCCTCTGTTCCTTTTTATGGTCAAAGGCATCCAATGATTTGTGAACATTTCTTGAGGTTTCAGAGAATCAGAAGGGCAGGAACTATCCTTCTGTAGTTGTTTGAGTAGTTGTTCCTACCTAAATTCCCCCTATTCCTTGCTAATTTTCCTAGCCTTTTGTTTGAAATCTGTAAGATTAAAGCAGTGTGCTGTGTGTACCTTGATCTAGTTTTCCTTAGCCATACCCTGAGGTTGCGGCTTGGGACCAGCTCTGCTAGCTTTACCTTTTTTCTTTGCTTTTTATCAGTGACTGCCTCATCTGTATTGCCCTTTTCAGTGTATTTCAAGATACTGAACTTTACTCTTGAAATCCCTTCTGAATCAGAGATAGTTGCTGGAGGCAGGAAGAGAAATTGGGAAAACTTAGGAAGAGATGTTCAAATCTTCCAGGAGCACATCACCAATAGTTTCTAGCATGGAGCTCTGGGAGGTTTATCTCTGTGAATTGCTGGGGCACCTCAGCTCTCCTTCGCAGTCATTATTGTCGAGGGTCTACTAGGTGCCAGGCACTAGAGACATAACATGTAACAAGGTCAACTTCTCCTTACCCTCAGTAGGACAGCTGCCAACCCCATCAGTTGGTTTTTATTAACAAGAGTCAGAATTATTGTTGAGAGAGATTTTACCCCACTTTTAAGCTAACAAGTTAATCTTCCATAGTTTTATGGAGACTAGTAGAGTTCACACGCAGAGAGGTGAAGGGGCATTTATCAATTAGAGCAATAGTAGTAGTCATAACATTAGCAATTTGCATCCGTTTCTTGAACCCAGTTCCCACAGGGTGACAGGAGGTTTATATACCTCTTATACATATAGGAGGTTATACTTTAAGAGAGGAATCTTGAATTTGGAGAACTCCAGCCTCTCAAATGGGCAGTAAGCATGCCTGTCCTTTTCTCTGGGTGTGGCACTATGTATGTCTTTCCAGGCTTTTGGTTATACAGCTGTTTGAAAAGAGAGTCTGGAATACAGGCAGTCAGTGCTTCTGTTTGAATGTGAGAAAACCTGTGGAGGATTGGCTCCCAATGAAAGGTGTGCTGATTGTGCCTTTGCTGAGCACTGCTGAACATGGAACTTACATCACCTTCTTTGGATTTCATCTACTTGGAATCATTTCATTCTGTTTTCTGGGACCAAATATAACAACTCATCCCGATCAACTGCTCAACAAACTTAAATTGTCATAAAATGGACTATAGAAAGAACTTAGCTGGCTTGCTATTTATTTAAAAAAAAGAATACCTCTTCCAGAAAAACTGCTTTTCCAAAGGATCAAGAGCCTTTAAAATGTTGACATCCTTTGACTTTGTAATTTCACTTTTGAGAATCTAGTCTTAGGAATTAACAATTCCTAACAATTAATATATGCACATTTATCAATATATTGGAGTAGTATTGCTTAAATTAATGAGTTATTGTATGTTTATGATGGATTGCTATGCATTCGTCATTAAAAATGAGATATTCTATCATTTAATGAGAAAATATTCGTTACATAATTGACAAAAAAGAATCAGATCTGGAGGAAAAATATGATTTCATGTATTACCCTCCAAATATATTAAAGAGTGGATAACAGTAGGGGAATTCTGAATTATTCTTACTTTCTTTAACCTTTTCTGTATTTTTCAAATTATACTAGTGAACATTGGTAATGATAGGGGGAGATGTATTTTTTTTCCTGTTGTGTCAATTTTGTCTGTCTGATAGAAGGTAGTTATTGGTACCATTTTAAAAGCCAAGTACTGTACCCAGTTCCTTAATGGCTCCGGTATAAATAGGAGTACCTCATTAGGACTTGAACCAGCTTCCACTTCATACCTGAAGCAGCTGATTTGCCTACAATTTCCTAACTTAAATAAGTTACTAAAGGTATCTTTTGTCCCAGAGTCCATCTTACAAGATTTGTGATTGTCTTCTCTGAATCTAGAAGAAATAGGAAGAAACTGATAGTAATGTTTGAGTACCTGCTGTATGCTGGCATTTTATTCAATGTTCACAGTAACTCAACTATGAGATGTAAACCTATTTCCCTCATTTTACAAATACTGAAGTTGAAAGAGATGAAATAGATGGCTAGCATCCTGTAGCTGGTAATTGCCCATGCCAGGATTCCAGCCCAAACATGCCAGACTCCAAAGTTTTCTGCATTTGTATGTTTAAGTAGGTTTTGAAGTTGATGTGTTTGATTAGCTATTGGAAAACAAGTTTGGGCTGATAGACCTATATTTGAAGCATTTTTGAACTTGTGCAAGAGAATGAATTAGGAAATAGCATGAAGCAGGTAGATGCCTATAAATGTGGGCTTGTGCAGGGTACATATCTCATTGTTGAGCACCAGCTCAGTCTTGTTTTTGCTTGTTTCTTCTTTGTATTCAGATTTTGATTCATATCAAGGCAAATATGTTGAAAGCCCTGATACAGATACTAAAGGATGCTACAGAAGGAAATTTATCAAAATTTGTGAAAAGACCAGAGTTCTCAGAAGAAGTGGTAAGTAGTATGTGATTGCTGCATAAATCATTTAAAAGTGAAAGGGCACTCATTAAAATGTGTCCTACTGTCTTCAGTCTCCAGTGTGTCCCCTTAAAGAGTGTCAAATATGGCATCCCCTTTTATAAGACTTCTAGGTTTGGGTGCAAAGATCTCTTTCTTAACAACAGAAAATAGCCTCTGAAATTCTAGGAAGATTTTGTCCTCTCACATTAATCTCACCACCACCCCACACACAAACACTGTTTTCCTGGATCCCAGCTCCCCTTTTCCTTTCTCAAGCCTCCAGTGCCTTCTCCCCACTCCCCCACCCCTGCTGCCAGTTTCGTGGAGGAAATAGAAGCAATCGAGAGAACTGCTGCCATACGGAGAACCTCCTCCTGTCACTGTGTACTCAGCTTCCCTGCCAAAGCCATGGCCACCATACACACCTCGCCAGAGCAGGCTCCCCTGTTGAGACCTGGAGCCCATTCTCTGGCCCACGGCAAGGCATCAGTTCAGAAGATGTCTTACCCACTTTTGAGCATCATTAACATCCCCTTCCCTGTGGATCGTTCCCATCAGCAAACAGCTGCTGCAGTAGCACTCATCTTAAAAAAATTTTAAAAATAAAAAAAAAATAATCTCCCCTACTTAAATGAAAAGACATGCTATACTGTGTGTTGGGCTAGGAAGACTCAACCCAGTAAAGTCAGTTCTTCCCAAGTGATTGTGATAATGTAACCTCCTAATAAAAGTGCCATTAGGGTTTGTTTTTTTACTAGTTAGGGTTTACTAGAAAAAAACAAAGTAGCAAGAACCTGTGAAAGAAGAGGGAACCCTGTGAAAGAAGAAAGGAGAAGGTACTAGACCTGGCAGATATAGAAGCTTTACTTCTATAATTAGAACTGTGGTTTTAGGTTCTGTGTAGACCAGCTAATGTAACTATATAAATGTTTTTGCAAAAGTATAAAACAAAGTTACATAAAAATGATAAGCAGTTTCCAAACATTGAAAGCAAAGTGAAGTAAATGAACCCATGTCTCACACTGCTGGATTAAGCACACAAAGAGCAGTCATTTTAAGTCATTTGAAATTTAATAATATATACATCTATAGCTAAAGGGAAGAACACTGTAAGGAAATCATAAATTACTGACAGTGATCGGTTTGTAATAATGATATCTGTGGTATTGTCATTTTGACTAAGAAGGGGCCTGTTGACTGGTTCTCCCTCCCACCCTTGCATTTTGATAGTACTGATCCCTGCTGGCATCTGAGATGGCACGGTTGGCGACAGCGTGCAGCCTGGCCCTTCCCCCCCCCCCCCCCCGACCCCCCACCACCACACTGTTCCACTCCCAGCTGTATCCCATTTTCACAATTCCACCCAGAGGCTTCTTCCTGCTAGCAAAGGGAGCTTGTCAGGAAACTAATGGGATATGATGAATTTAAAGCTTCTTTCTATTCAAATTCTTAGCTTTGTGCAGATTGTGATCCACCCAAACCCTTTGGGAGTATGTTTGCAAAAGTAGGGGAACTGGAGATGTAAACGGGTTTTAAAATGCACCGTTGTAAAAAATAAATAAATAAAAAAATAAATTAAAAAAAAAATGCACCGTTGTGTGCATTTGCATCCATTATTGACACAACTTTGGTTTTCTCCATAGCACTGATATTAATCACTCTACCTAGATCAGGTTCATCAATATGTTGTCCCGATTATATGACTAAAGCATCCAAACTCCACACTGAAAAATAGTTTTCTATCTGACCCCTGCCCCCAGAGTCTGTAAGACTGATTTGCTTAAAGAGCTCCCCCTCTAGTTGCATGTATTTCCTGGCTCTTGTGAAGCTGTGCAGGGAGCTGCTGTTGAGAAATAAATGAGTCCTCTGACTCCGGTAGCCTTTGCGCCAGCTCTAAATATGCTTGTGAGGCTGCATGTGGAGACTTCCACTGTAAAGCTTGCATCTTACAAATGCTCTGTGCAGTGTTGGTATCAACAGTTATTAACAAGGTCTCGTGTGGAGGTAAGGCGCTGTTACACCACCAGAGGAATTTGGAAAAGAATTGTTGATTTTTCCTAATTACTGTGACTAAAGCCACTCCAAACATTAGCTGTTGCTTCATTGATTTCTTTTTCGAAACTAAACTAACAATAGAGCAAAATATCTTTTCTGCTTAAACTGTAGAATGGTTCTCCTGACACCATTGGATCTTTGTGTAGTTAGAGGAGAGAATTGATGTATATGAATTTAGAGCCAAGTTCTCTCCAGCCTGGTATATTTGCTTGGCTGCTTTTGGAAACCGTGGGTTTCACATTAAGTCGTTTCACCTTCAAGTGAGGCTGAGACTAAAGAAGCTATTCTTTTTAAGAACGTAAAGTGCTAAAACTTCTTACCTGAAAGTTCAGTGAGGAGAGCTCTTCTTTGAAGGGAAGGTATGCCAGCAACAAATAGCGTTATGATATATTTAGAAAATGACCAGAGGATTTCTTAGGGACCTTAAATATAAGTAAATTTCATCAAGAAATTTTAGGTTTTATCATTCTTTTTCCCTTTGGTTTCTTTTTTTTTTTTTTCTTTTTTTTCTTTTTTTTTTTTTTGGAATTTAGCCTTTTTTTTTTAAGATTTTATTTATTTGTTCATGAGAGACACAGAGAGAGAGAGAGAGAGAGAGAGAGCGATGCAGAGGCACAGGCAGAGGGAGAAGCAGGCTCCACACAGGAAGCCTGACATGGGACTTGATCCCAGGTCTCCAGGATCACACCTTGGGCCGCAGGCGGCGCTAAACCGCTGCGCCACCGGGGCTGCCCAGATTGATTTATTTTAGAGAGAGGGCACAAGTGTGGGGAGAGGAGAGAGAGAGAGAGAGAGAGAGAGAGAGAGCAAGACTCTCCACTGAGCAGGGAGCCTGATGCAGGGCTCAGTCTCACCACCCTGAGATCATAATCGGCCAAAATCAAGAGTCAAACGCTTAACCGAATGAGCCACCCACGTGGCACAGGGTGGCGATCATTAATAAGGATTGAACTAAGTAAAATGTTGATTTTGTTCAAAAAGTAGCTCTACATTGTAATTTAGAGCTCACTCTTTTTGTAAACAACATTCCTAGACTTGTGACCGATGTTTATACCTTTGGTCTAGATCTCTCCTCAGTGTCTCACATTGGTGTATATCCAGCAACGACCTTTCACAGGCATCTCAGCGATACCCCAGACAGAACTCTTGATTTGTTCCCCCTTCAGATCTGCTCCTCCTATCTTCCCCCATCTCCCTTAATGATCTCACCCATCACCACGTTGCTGAAGCCCAAATTGGGAAGATGTCTTTGATTCTTCTCTTTCCTTGACCTCTTCAACAATAAATCCTTTCAGTTGAACATCCCAAATATACTTGTTCTACATCTATTTCTCTATCTTGTGTATACATTTTCCAGTCTAGACTGTCAGCCTCTCTCATAGGGATTATGATATTGGCCTCCAGAGTAGTCTCCACCCTCCATTTCTATACACAAGCCATTTAAACCTAAGTCAGATCATGTCCTAATTTGGACCGTTTGATGGCTTCTAGAATGAGTTCCAGAAAACTTTCCATATGCTACAAACTTCTACATAATTTGGCCCTCCCTTACTGCTCTCCTTGTTAAATTGGGCAAACTTATTTCTGTTGCTATTTGACTTTTTTTTCCTGATGTGTTTCATTGTATATTATGTACCACTTAAAGACCCTTTTTATGAGATACTAGGAATGTTTTTCAAGTACTAATTCTGAATCTTGGGTATACCTTGTGGAATCTGTTCATACTTCCGTGTGCCCCAGCACCCTGGTTTGCACCATTCTAGGTATACACTATACATTTCTATGCATTTGTGTATCCACTTCTTGGAAGATGAGAACTTGCAGAGATATAATGATCTGCTCTTCTTTTTCCCAGCTGGCCAAAGCGAGGGAAAAAGTGAAGGATGTGCCTGCCCTTCTAGCCAGATTTGATGAGATCTATGAGAAACTGCAGATAAGTGGCCAGATCACCACTTACACTTTGGATACCCTGCTGTGCCACACCCCGGGGGACAGGAAATCCCACATGATACTGTTAAACAAGAGGACAGTCAGCCATCGGACCTGCCAGCCACTCAACCAGTCCCTGTGGGCTGAGTAACCCTAGGTTCAGCCCACTCACGGGTCTGAGCTGGAATAGGCCTGCTTCTAGTGAGTTGATAGCTTCCTCAGAAATCAGGCATTGTCCTCCAGTGGATGGTGTACTAACAGACACTTGGTCTCCTTAAATTTCTGAGTTCATTGAGAACCAGCATGCTGACTGGAGAAATCAATGGTGTACCGCTGTGAAGATCTAAATACAATCACACAGAGAGCTCCGCTCCCTCAGGAAGGACTCTTTTCCCTGTGTCCGCTTCTGAAGATCTGTGAAGGAACATGGCTGTGGTCTCCAGTCCAGCTCCTGGTGCCAGAGTAGAACCCAATAAGCACCGGTGGGAAGGAATTCACCCTACGTGGTCAACTCCAGAATTTTCAGGGGGAGTAATCACTTGCAGAATTCAGGAGATCTAAAACCTATCATGCCACACTGGGCGGTAGCCCAGGATCTTCTCACTGCTTCTGTCATCGTTTATCTGTGACCCTAAATAAGATGCTTGTGAACCTGCATCCTGACTTGAAATTGTCATTTAAAGTTCAGTAGGGTCTAATTTTCTCAAAAATGAGAGAAATAAAAGGTTCCTGAGGAAATATCTTGAGGTCCTGTTTTGTTCTCTCGTCAGCACAAACCAACCCCAGAATATAGCTCTCAGAACTGATAAGTAAACTGAAATTTTAATGGTCACCGCTGTGGTCATGGGCAGGCCATGTACTTTTCAAAATAAATGCCAATAAAAACCACATCATGCTCTCTATTTTGCTTTGTTCTCTATTTGGATCACAAATATTTGGTTCTACAGTTCCTTGGATTAATGATCTTTTTTCTCTTGAGATGCTTTATTTTGTTTTGTAAAAAGAAACGTGTCATGACCGCAGGTTAAAACTTCCCCATCCTGAATATAAAAAATAGTGAAAGGGAATAAAGGGGAAAGGAGAAAAAATGAGTGGGAAATATCAGAAAGGGAGACAGAACACGAGAGACTCCTAACTCTGGGAAACGAACTAGGGGTGGTGGAAGGGGAGGAGGGTGGGGGTGACTGGGTGACGGGCACTGAGGTGGGCACTTGACGGGATGAGCACTGGGTGTTATTCTATATGTTGGCAAATTGAACACCAATAAAAAATAAATTTATTTAAAAAAAATAAAACTTCCCCATCCTGATCTGTCATGTGATAGTTTGAAACCCAGCACTGGCGAGTTGTGCCTTCTGTTTCTACAGTCCCACATGGTGTTCAGACCCCCCAGCTGTCTTCCTAGAGTTCTGTACACTCTCTCTTAAGCACCGTTTCAAAAACTAAGGTCTGCTTTTAACTTGATTGTTTTTCGGAGTCAAGAATAATTCATAGCATCCGCAATTTTAGAGTAGGAGGAAACTTCTGCATCTCCTGATCGACGTCATCGTATTTCAGGTGAAGGAAATGACTGGTCCAAATTGGTGTAACTAGCTGAAGGTGGAGCCGAGGTGAGAATCCAGATTCCCTAGCCCAGTACCCTTCCCACTTAGAGCACAGTATGTCCCTCCAGAGACAGGATACTGGGTAAGGGCTCCCACGACTTAGTGTGGCCACGGGCTCACTTTACTTTCCTCATTTGTCACCTGGAGTAATTACACCCACCTCATAGGCCTGCTGCGAGAACGGAACGAGACAAATGTAAAGCAAGCAAACAGTGGCTGGCACAGAGTAAGCGCTACGTAAATCTTAGCCGTTTTTTTTTTTTTTTTAAAGATTTTATTTATTTATTCATAGAGGCACAGAGAGAGAGAGAGCTGCAGAGGGAGAAGCAGGCTCCATGCAACAAGCCTGATGTTCGACTCGATCCCGGGTCTCCAGGACCACACCCCGGGCTGCAGGCGGCGCTAAACCACTGCGCCACCAGGGCTGCCCTTAGCCGTTATTAATACTGTCAATAGCTCTCAGAGTGTGGGTGCCTGGTTGAAGAATTATGTAACAAAAACGTTCTTCCTTCTTACACTCTGTGAAGGCTTAACCTCTCAAGGAAAATTTGAGAAATTTGAAAAAAAATTTTAAGATTTTATTTACTTATTCATGAGAGACACAGAGATGCAGGCAGAGGGAGAAGCAGGCCCCTGTGGGGAGCCCAATGTGGAACTCGATCCCAGGACCCCAAGATCACGCCCTGAGCTGAAGGCAGATGCTCAACCACTGAACCACCTGGGCGTCCCAAATTTGGTGCCTTTACAGAATCTTAATTGTATTTTTCTGTGTCCGGTGTTTGCAGAAAAAGACATTTGTATTTCTCTACCTTCAAAGTCTTAGGAAATAATAGGGCATGCTTCCTGTCCCCCAACTTATCTTTTATCTTCTCTGACGTTCACAAAGAGCACTCGAATGGCTATTACGGCCTGTGTGACTATGGCCCTGGTTGTTAGCTAACAACCATTCATTAGCAAAAAAAATTGTGAGCAAAAAAATAGCAGCCATGACCTCTCCAAGCCCTGCTGCTCCAAACAGCTGGCGGCTGTTGTGGCTCTGCTGCCTGTAAAAACTGACCTCTTTGACCTATTCCCAGAAGTTATGCTGAAGGGCAAGAGTATAGAGGAAACTCATGAGCCTACTGCTTACCCCAAAATAATAGGTGATTCTGAAGGCTAAAACACCACCAAAGAAAAAGCTTGCTTAGTACATAGCATTTAATTCTTTAAGATTTCACAATTTCTGGGGCGGTTGGGTGACTCAGTGGTTGAACCTTCGGCTTAGGGCGTGATCCCAGGGTCCTGGGATCAAGTCCCACATCAGGCTCCCTGCATGGAGCCTGCTTCTCCCTCTGCCTGTGTCTCTGCCTCTCTCTCTGTGTCTTTCATGAATAAATAAATAAAATCTTTAAAAAAAAAAGATATGATTTCTTTGAAAAATGGGGTTTTTTTTGCAATCAATAATTTGCCTAACGCATGTACTTACTCTGTTAATGAGAATATTTGGACAGAACATCTTATTCCCTAACCTTGTTGTGTTCCTTTGTAGATTGTTTCTTGTATCGTAAATGTCCTTGGTTCAGAGTCCAAAAGTCGCCATGGTGAGTACAGCATAGCATGAGGAGGAGACGAAAAGATACCCCCTTAATTAGGTGCTCTCAGGAGGGTGTTCTGGTCATCCCTTGCTGTGTCAGAAACATGCCAGAACTTGGTGGCTTAAAACAACAGCAGTCACTTTCTCATTATCATTAGAATTGACTGGCTCACCAAGCAGTTCTTACTCAGTGTCTCTGGTGGTTATTAGTCACTGGGTGGCTGGGATGAGAGTCACCTCCAAGGCTTCCTCCATTAATATTTATGGCAGTCGCTGCTGGGACCTCAGCTGAGACAGGGGCCGGCACATCTACGTGGAGCTCCCTGACCGCGTGGTGACCGAGTACCGGGAGGCCAGGCGGAAGCTGTTGTCACCTTTTATGACCTGGTGCCAGAAGTCCCATGGCTTCAGAAGTCCCGTGGAGCACTTCCACTAAACCACGGGCCCACGCAGATTCAGAGGGAGGGAGTGTTCATTCCAGCTTCCATTGGTGGAAGTGTCAAGGAAATATCGACATGTTTTACCCGATCAGAGACTTTTTTTCCAGTAAGCTCTTTGAACTTCTTTCCCGTTGCTGCTTCTCTTACTAAAGCCACCATCATCAGTCGCCTGTCACCTGTCTTCGCTGCAGCCGCTGAGGTGCCAAAACAAATTTATCCTCTTCTGTTTAAAAACTCCTGAGGGCTCTTCATGTCCCTCTGGATAAAGCGCTGTCTCTCTAACATGTAGGAGGTCCTTCATAATCCGGCCCAGGTTTGCCCAGCCAACCCCATCCCTTGCTATTCCACACTCCTTCCCTCCTCCTCTCTTCCAGGCCATCACTTAGATATCTTGCCATCTGGAAAGGCTTTCTTGACCCACCTACTTCTTAAGTTCAGGTCAGATGAGTTGCCTGCGTGCGTCTATACTTACCAACACATTTACTCCTACCCCCGTTCTCTGTTCTTTGCTAGATTTAGGTGCCATGTCTATCTTGTTCTGCACTGTTGGCCCAGTACCTAGCACAGTAGGAGCCATATCATAATGAGTACTCATGTAACTCACTAATTGATTTATGTCATAATGTTGGTTGTCATTATATCCCCCTGAGAACAGCTTTTTTCTCTCCAATGCCTTCCACTCAGTCCCAAACATTTAGACCTGACCTCAAGCTTTTGCTCTGCCTGTTACGTGTCCTTTTCTCCTCGCATCTAAAATGCCCTCCCTCTTAATCCATCCTATCCTGCCCATGTTTCAAGATCCAACTCCTGTGTCACCTCTTCCGTTAGGCATTCTTGTTGTGGAACCCTTCCGGATTCTCTACTCATTCACCAAATCAGTATTGAGCAGCTACAAAGGACAGGGTACGATGAAAGGCTCTCAAGAGGCCACGGGGAGAAGACATCCCTTTCCCAAAGCAGAACATTTTTAGCCTGCCATGTTAAACTTAAGGATCTTTTGGCCCAGTCACTTGCTCTTTGCTTCTATAGATAGTACTCCTTAAGGTGTGGCGAAAATCCTCCTGAAGAATAGACTTAATAGTGATACAGGCCAATCCTGGGCAATTTTGGTTGATAGTTTTGTTGACAGTGATCCAAGGAATTAATAAAAAAATTGAATTAATTCTTAATGATTATGACTGAGAAATTATAATGGGAAGGTAAGGATTTATCTGCTACAATTCCGGTAGGCAAAATTATACCTTTCTCTAGTTCTTTGCAAGCAAACAAAAATTTCTCATATACTCTCTCTAGTCCTGCAAATCTCAGAGAGGAGTTCATGGGCTACTTGATCTTACTTAAAGGATATTTTAAGCTTTGATTTTTTTTTTCTTTAGGCAAATCTTTAGTCTTTCTGAGTATGTTCCTTTTACCCCTTCTTATAGCCAAGATGACAGCTGAGTATAAGGCACTGGTTCTCAAACTTCAGCAAGCATCAGAGTCATCTGGAGAACTTGTTCAAACCCAGAATGCTGGGCCCCATCTCCAGAGTGTCTGATTCCACAGATCTGGAACAGGGTCTAAGAATGTGAATTTCTAATAAATTTTTAGATGCTGCTTTTGCTAGTCTGAGGACTGCTGTTTAAGCCATATTTTATGAGGAAGCTTATATATATATATATATATTTTTTTATGTGTGCGTGGGAGACTTGGCTTCAGATACGATCTCTGGATCTTCTGGTCTCTGCTGTGACTAAGAGGGAAGAGCAGGTGAGTATGGTCTTGTCCCTGGACTCCAGGGCAAGTACCTGATGAGGTGTATGTCTGCCTTTTGCCCTTACTCCTGAGGCCCCTCTCTCTAATGTTGATCCACCTCAGTCCACTGGAATCAGGGAATCAGGAGTCCCAGGTAATTATGATTTAAGATCAGTGAAAAATATATCTCTTTAGTGTTTTCAAATTATATACATACACACAAATATATACATATGTACACATGTGCATACATACCCATAAACTAAGGCAACAACGGTAGGATAGCAAAGGGCTGGACAAAAATAAATCAAGATTCAAATTTACTTAATAATGATTCTGTCTCCATATTTGACATGCATTGTGCATTAAAAAAAAAGTGTGAGCCAAATCATTATGAATTAATCCCCCAATGGAAATATTTCAGAAAAGTAAAAATGGTTTTTTAGAAGGTTGTGGTTTAGACTGCATAAAAAAATGAATCAAGGAGTTAGGCTGGCTTAAATGGCATTACCTCAAAAATATCTTAGGCAAAAATTGATGTTGGTGTAATTCTGATTGAAATATTTTTGTTAACGTGGAGTGAAACGGGATTAAAAATGTCCTCTGTTATCATGATCTTGCATTCTGCAAGAGGAACAGACATTAAATGAGCAACTGCACAATGACCACGTTGTTAATGATTGGGATAAGCGGTACCTCACCCCATGGCATAGAGTAAGTGGCACATGTCTACGCACATGTGCACACACACACACGAGGACCTTTTCTGGTCTTTTGTAGCACCAACTGCCATTTATTTTGACACAGTACCTTGCCTTGTGTTGTTACAGAATGTTTTCCAAGCATGTCTAGTGTTTCCTGAAGGACAAACTATCCTACATCTGTCTTATATGACCCCGAAGTTCCTAGGTAGCATATTACTATAGTACGATACTGTAATGTGGCCTTAATATTTTTTGAAAGAGTGACTGAATTAATGGCAGGTTTTAGTTCCTATGTGTCACCTGCCGTGCTGTGCTTCCTGTACTTAACAACTTTCTCATAAGCCGGTTGCTCTTTCTACCTCAGTTGTACATGAGACGAGATGGAGCCAAGACCCAAAGGCGTGGGATGGCAGAGAAGGGGGCGTAGGTGACCACTGCATCCACACACGGACCAGAGCCCTCTATTTCATTTGTCTCCCTGGGGTTTCCGCCCCAGTATTTGCAGACACTCAGCTAATCTGAGACAGAAGTGATTCGGGGAAAAGGTGGAACAGGAGGAGGATACAAGGGTTTTGTGTGAAGCTTCCAGCTGCTAATGGAACAGAATCAGAATGGGTGCGCTGCAGAACCGCACACCCCACCCACCTGCCTGCCTTATTGAGCTCATCTCCTTCTGAGGACTGTGGCTTCCAAGAGCCTCAGGGGCAACTTTATCAGTGACTAAACGTGAAGTCTGGGAAAGAAGGTCCAAGGGGAAGAACCCACATTTGGCTGGTAATCACTGTCCCGCAGCTGAAATACCCCAGAGCTAGGTGCTTGGGATAGGAGAAGAGGGCCTCATTTTATTTATTTTTTCATTTTAATTAATTATTTTTTAAATTCAATTTGCCAACATACAGTGTAACACCCACTGCTCATCCCATCAAGCAAAGGCCTCATTTTACGAGGCTGAGAAGAAAGGGCATCAGGAACCCCTGAGCCCACCTGGAAGTCATCAAGGACTCATGGTCTGTCATGTCCTGGCCTGCCCGGGAAATGCAGTGCCTGGTTAGTGATCCCTCAATTTTCCTGATTTCCTTTTCCCTGCCCCAACTCAGGCCAAGCTCCTCACCCAGAAGAGCCCAGCATCACCATGTCACTTAATTGCCCAGATCTGCCTCATTCCCAGGCAGCAGCAGCATCTCACAAATTACAAGTGACATCACAAAAGAAGGCACTACAACTCGATTTGATTCTGAGTCCACGAACCCAAGTCACAGACCTGGCAACTCCTGGTCTATCCCACTGCACTCTAGGGGGACGTGTTATGCAGCCATTAGGTTCAAGAGGACTAAGGAGGACTTCACTTTCATGGCTGGAAGTCACTGAACTAATATATGTATAAAGAGTATGTTCTGATTGTCACTAGTGGCGGGATGGCCACATGTACGTCCAAAGATAATTCAACATGAATGCTGCTTGCTAAGAAGCCAGGAGAGATCAAGCAACTCCACATGAGGCTTTTGGGCCATAGGGTGTATATTCCTGTATAAAA
This sequence comes from Canis aureus, assembly GCF_053574225.1. Lineage (NCBI taxonomy): Eukaryota > Metazoa > Chordata > Mammalia > Carnivora > Canidae > Canis > Canis aureus. The sequence continues at coordinate 56,162,076 of NC_135615.1, forward strand.
CTATGAAGAGCAGAGGAAACGTCATTTCCAATTTAGATTAGCACAGCCCTTTCTTCGACTTACTATGCCGAAGTAACAAGAAATTTAACAACAGGGCTTTGTAAGGTAGGGTTTATAAAATAATAATAATAAACCTACTAACACGTATTAAGATTTAACCATTGTCAGGCTCTATACAAAGCACTTTGTACACAGTATCTCATTTAACCTTCAGGAAAAGCCCATTTCACAGATGAGGGAAACAAGCTCAAAGAGGTTAAGTTCTTGGCCACAGATATAATATCAGGAAGTGGGCAAGCACAGGTGGTCTGATGCCAAAGCTCATGTTTTTAACTCTCTCCGTATTGTGTGCCCCAGTGGTGGCTCTGTGTGTCTGTGTGTGTGTGTGTGTGCGCCCCGCATATGCTCATATGTGCACTTTTCAGGAAAGATGGTGTAATACTGTTGATGCAGCAGAACTTTACAGGGGGCCACTGAGTAAAAAAAAAAAAAAAAAGGTTGAAATACATATGCATACGCTCATACATACATATATATGCATATGTGCATACATATGTACATACATATTTATTGTATGTGCACACACATAGACGCACAGACATACTTGATGGTTGTGTGTGGTGTATGTGTGGGTTTTTTCAGTAATCCCTCCCCACCTTCATGCTTCACCCTGATCACTGGTGTACGGCCCAAGAACTTAGGTGGACAGCAGAGGGCGCCCAGAGTCACTGTTTTTAAAAGGTGTTAGTTCCCTAAAGCATCTTCCATTTCTGGAATTCAGAGGGAGCCGAGGTCCACACTGCAGTCTAGATGCGAAAAGTAGCTGTAGATAGACTTCAGAGAGGATGTAGAGTGTTACCCTCACTCAGATGGAGAATTATCATGTTGAAAGGATTAAAAAAAATTTTTTTTTAAGTTTTATTTATTCATGAGAGATACACACACACACACAGAGAGATGGAGAAGCAGAGACCCAGGCAGAGGGAGAAGCAGGCTCCATGTAGGGATCCCCGATGTGGGACTCGAGCCAGGTCTCTAGGATCAGGCCCTGGACTGAAGGAGGCGCTAAACCACTGAGCCACCCGGGGCTGCCCCTGAAAGGATGTTTTTAGAAGAGAGAAAATGGGATGCCTGGGTTGCTCCGTCAGTTAAGCATCTGCTTTTGGCTCGGGTCATGATCTCGGGGTCCCTGGGATCAAGCCTCACATCAGGCTCTGCTCAGCAGAAGTCTGCTTCTCCCTCTGCAATCTCTCTCACTCTCTCAAATAAATAAACAAAATACTTTTTAAAAAAAATAAGAGGAAACAGGATGACCCTCTGTAGATAGTGTTCTGATGCCAGGGGTGGGGGCGTGGGGAGGGGTGGGGAACACTAGATGTTGCTTGAAGAAAATAGCCTCAGCTCCTTATAAAAGAAAAAGAATGAGCCTTTGTCTCACTTGGGAAAGTTCCCTCCTTAATTAAGAAGAAAAAACCCAGAATGAATTGTTTGCTGTTAACTAAAATCATATTGGTGTGGGAGAGAAACGGAAAGGAATTAGGCTCTTAATTATTTGTTCTGTCTTTCTGCCCTACTCAAATCCATGAAATAACAGCAACCTATCTCTTCCAGCCGTCATCAAGGAGCTACTAATTCTCAGAGTTTTCTCCTTTAAAGTCAGGGAGATTTTAGTATCTTAGTGTACTTATCACTGCCTATTTCTAGAAATCAGTCAAAGACCAATTTTTCATCATCACAGACCTTTAATGTACATCGAGATTTCAGAGTCCTGATTGTTACCATGGGATTGAGAATTCTGGTGAAAGATGTCTGTGGCGAAACCCGAGCCCGGGAAGAGGAGAGTAGCATAGTCTTGCTCAAGATGACTTGCTCTTGAGCATAGATAACTCTTGGGAGATTCTGTGCCACTGCACAACCTATAACAAATGATGGGAATAAAAGAAAGAAATTTACTTATTCTAAATGTGGCCCACTGAGTTGATATGGCCTGGGCATAAGAGTGCGGGGATATAGGTACTAAGAAAAAGGCCTGGGGGAAAATCCTATAGTACATGCTATTCCACACACATTCTCTTTGATTTTTCTCACTTATAAGATAAAAAACTCCTAAAGCACCTGGTTGATGGACGTTTGGTCAAACTCCTCTAGGAGTCTGGAGTGGAAGTGGCCAGAACGAAGTCTCTCTTTACACCGCCGTGTTAGCAGGTGTTTATCCCGTTAGATGCTGGAGGTCGAGGGAAGGCTGCGTGAAGGTAGTGTCCCACTACACTGCACAGGGTGGGGCGATCTCACCGACATAATGCCTCCATTGCCAGTGAAGGATCAGTAGTATGAAGCTCACTCAGGCAGGATCTGTTTGACAAGGTTGAGAGCTAAGCAGTTGGCCGCTGAACCAACTGGTAGGAATGGCAGCCCTGGATTCCCCTATCTTCCACAACTTTTGTTATGCCCTTGGAGTCAAAATCCGAAGCTCAGTGGACCATGGGTCCAAACCAAAAGTATACATCTTTTATTCATGTGGATCATGTGGGATTTTGTTTTGTTTTTCTTTTATTCTTTTTTTTAAATTTTTTATTTATTTATGATAGTCACAGAGAGAGAGAGAGAGAGAGGCAGAGACATAGGCAGAGGGAGAAGCAGGCTCCATGCACCGGGAGCCTGATGTGGGATTCGATCCCGGGTCTCCAGGATCGTGCCCTGGGCCAAAGGCAGGCGCCAAACCGCTGCGCCACCCAGGGATCCCTGTTTTGTTCTTAAGATCATTTTCTCCTCCAAACCATCCCGATTCGACATTTCACTTTGCATTTGTAGACATGGCTTCTAAGCTATTATTTCACTCTGTTGACATGCTTTCTGGTGTAAGACATCTGGAAAGATGGGGGAAACAAAGATAACCAGCACACCATTGCTACTTTAGCAAATCTCCTGCCTCCATTTTGAAGATTCTGAGATGAATAGGTAATAAGAGTCCCCTTGTCTCTGAGTTAGAGTTTTGGCAGGTAAACTGGGCTGTAGTAGGTTCAGTGTGACTTTTTTTTTTCCTTCTCACATTTCTATGGACTAATTATATATTTTTTTTCCTCCTGAATTCTACTTCCCCTTTCTTCTTTCTCTGTTCTTCTATTTTGTGTCTTCCCCATCATTTTATTAATGCTTCTCCTTTGAAAAAAAAAATATTTTAGATCCCTTTTTTTGGGTTCTTTGGTGACGGAGTCTAGCTTCCTGTGTCCTCACTCTTTCACTCACTGACTCAGAGTGGAGGTTGCTTTACTGGAACTTAGGAGAAACCTCAGGTTTGTTTTCAGTCCTGTTTTCTCCCTAGCATAAAGCTCTAATTTCAAGGGAGAAGTTTGAATAGGCCAGATTGGGAAAAGTAAGCAACAAGCCAAAAAAATGTATGTTCCTCACCAACTACTCCTGGGTAATATACTGTAGAAAGGTAACAAAACCATTTGGAGCTGCCCATTTGGCTCCCAAAATATAACTCCCCTGCCCAGAGTCTTATGCAGCCTTCAACGTGAGTTAGTCCTTCAAAGTAGGGCATGGACAAGATTAGCCAGCTAAAACTGTCTTCACCTGCAACCCAAAGTACATTTCAACTTTCCCAGTTTGTTCAACAGAGAATATTTAGCAAGTGTCCATTTTGCCTAGAAAACAGAGAGGACAGGTTAGAAATAACACAATGTGTGTGCCAGGTCAACATGTCCAGACCTAATATTCAGATACCTACTCTCAACCCTGAAATCCAGATCCAAGTTCAAAGTCCAACTCTGAGACTAATCTCCCATCCTCTGTTATATCTTAGAAGATGCTTATTGGCAAAACATTAATAATAATATTCAATCACTTTCATCTTCGTTGTTTTAAGCCGAGGTACCCAAATTGCCTCCGTCCATGGCATCTAGGAGAGGAATATTAATTTTTGAGTTGATCCCATTTGCTCATTCTTAGAAAGGGATAATGAATAGAAGTTGCTCAATCAGACCTGTGCCTAAAAAGTCAAAGATTGTATGCATGTGGGACTTGGGAAAATTGTACACTGACTGAAGGCAACAATGGGAAAAGAATGAACCACGATGCTCATTATGAGTCATTTGACAGCACTTTTAGGTAAAGTCCACATGGTTTGGAAAGCACATTTTCATCCCTGGTAAAAGGACATAGAAAAGTAAAAGATGCTGTCCCATGATGAGTCTGTTTAGGGTTATTTTGGAAGGCCTTGCGGTATTTAATGATGATAATGAAAAAGCATTTCATTTCTTCATCTTGTCTATCAGACTCCCTGTCCAAAACGGTAAGTAAATAGGAAGACCAATGAATGAATAGTGAGCCTGTGACTGGGTTTGTTCCAATCAGATCCAACAGAACCAACCACATCAAGTTGCTAAAGAAACTTACCCACTGACAATGACAATAGCACAGCAGCATTTGTATCCTATCTGCAAACCCCCACCCATTTACTAGGCTGTTGTTTCTCAGATTTTGAGAAATTTAACCTGCATGCAAATATGTGCCAGGGCTTCCTGGCAACCTGGAGTTCAACAAGGAACAGGAAGTGAAACCATCATTATCACAAGGTTTCTTTCATACAAGTTTCTATAACTTAGAAAAGAAGCACCTTGCTACTCCCTGTCTGCCCTGTTTTCTTCATCTGTACTCTTCTGTTTTACCTCAAAATGAAGAAAATGAAGTGCTTGTCCGAGGAGTGAAAGGTCTGAGGATTGGCTGTGACTCCTGGGGAAAAGGAAGGGGTACCCCTACGATTCAGCACCCTCCCATGTGCCCCAAAACACTGAGTCCCAGAAACCACTGCCTTAATGGCAATAATTAGTTCTAGGTGACTTCATGAGGACTTAGGACCAGGGACTGTGATACCTGAACTGTATCCCAACCCAGGATGCCTGGCAGAGGGGCCAAGTGGAGACTAGTGTCCAAGGGCTGCTTCCTTCTATAGGAAGCACCTTTTCCTGATTCACCCAAATCCACCATGTGGACAAGAGTGTGTGTGTGCTGGGGTGGTGTCAAAAGTCACTTTGACCCCTTTCTCAAAACCCCCGCAGGCCTCTAATTAGACAGATTCAGCTCCAGGCCAACGTGGTAACATAGTCTGCTCCCTCTGACCTCTGCAACCTCAACTCTCTTACTTCCCTTGCTTTCATCTTTCCTGCCACACAGGCCTTCTTACTGGCCCAGAAGATCCCCAGCATATTCGTGCTTCAGAAGATCCCCAGCATATTCAGCATATATGCTTCAGCATATCCCCACCTTTGCACTGGCTGTTCCTCTGGCTTGCTCCCTCACTTCATTTAGATGTCTGTCAGATGTCGTCTCCTCAGAGAGGCCTTCCCTGACCAACTACTTTAAATTCCATCCTCTTTCCTCTCTACTCCCTATCCTGCTTGTTTTTTCTTTTTTCAAGTGCTTACTATTTGAATTTTTATGTTTATTTATTATTTGACTCCTCTCTAAAACAGAGGTTGAAAAACTAGTCTGAGGGCCAAATCACACTTGCTACCTATTTTAATAAATAAAGTTTTATTGGTATACAGCTACTCTCATTCATTTGCATATTGTCTTTGGCTGTTGTCACACAACTGTAGAGTTGAGTAGTTGCAATAGAGACTACATAGTCCGCAAAGCCAAAAATATTTATTATCTGGCCCTTTACAGAAAAAGCTTGCCAACTCTCACTCTAGAAAGTAAACCCTATGAGGACAAGGGATTTATATCTTTTGCTTGCTCCTGTATCTCTAACACTCATTGCCTGGCACTTGGTAGGTACTTGATTAATTTTATTAAATGATTGAGCATATGGATGAAAGGCATGTCCAAATGTATCTAGAAAATGATTTTCTTAATTCAGCAATTATTGAGCACCACCTTGTGTGCCAGGCATTGGACTCTGTGCAGAGGATACCACAATGATGAGACCAGTAAATTATGGTGCTGTGAGGAATGTCATGTTCTTCGTGACAGTTGTTAGGGGATCCATAAAGAAAGATGCCTGACCAAGGCATCCAAATCTAACAATGAGTTCTCCAAGCTAAGAGAAGTGTGAAGGGCACTGCAGGCAGAGGGTAGAAATGTACCGGTCCAGAGAGAATCAACTACAATTGTCTCAGGGAACAATAGTTTGTGTGATGTATGAGAGTTGTTTGAAAGGGACTTGAACAGTTTCTTTATGGGTTTGAATAATCACTCTCTTCGTCTTTCTGATTCTTACTCCCTTGGTTGCCATTTAAAATATGTAGGAAAATAATGACTCTCTTCAAAAAGCCTACCATTTTCCTGCTGATGTTTTTGGCCCAACCCAAAACACTAAATGTGTTTCCTGAAGAGATGTCTCAGATACATTATATAAAGATTTTTCAATCTTGGCACCATTGACATTTGGACCAATAATTTTTTGTTGTTGTGGAGGTGTCCTGTGCATTGTAGGATGTTTAATGCCATCCCTGGCCCCTACACACTAGATGCCAGTACCACTCCCACAGTGTGACAATCAAAATCATCTCCAGGTATCACCAACTGTCCCCTGGGGGGCAATAGCACCCTCCATAACCACTGCATTAGATGGTGCCAGTAACACACACTGGGCAACCTGAAGATGGAATGTATTAATAACCTACAAATGCTGGACGTTAGGGGGATTTTGAAAGCCCAGGGTGCTCAGGCCTCTGTAATAAAAACTGCCCATTCCTTTTTGTCTCCAGATGATGATCCAACATGGTTATGACAAGTAACTACAGAATTAGAAAAATAAACATTAGTTTCTTCTTCACTTGGTTGCCCAAGTGCCATTTCTTCTCTGGATTCCTGGGGTTTGTGCTATGCTGAAACATGCTAGGTTAAATATGCGCCAGGACGATAGAAACCACCTACAGCCATGCCACTCTGAACACACCTGGTCTCATCTGATCTTGGAAGCCAAGTAGGGTTGGGCGTGCTTAGTATTTGGATGGAGGACAATAGAACCTTACCAAGCAATAAAAGAGAATAAGCAATTGATAAATGCAGCAACATGATTGAGCCCCAAAGGCATGATGCTGAGAGAAAGAAGACAGTCCCAAAAGATTACATACTGTTTGATTTCATTTATATGATTTTCTGGAAAAGACAAAACTATAGTGAGAACAGATTAGTGGTTATAAAGGGTTAGAGCAGACAGAGTATGTTAACACAAAGGGACAACTTGAGAGGTTTTTTTACTCTATGATAATGAACAAAAATGAAAGAGTAGTTGCTGAAGAATATGATGGGATTTTAATACTTAATACATGTGTTCTTCTAACCACAATGAAGCATTTAAAGTTATGTTTTTTTTTTAAAAAAAATGTGCCAATCAACAAGGCCTTGACCACCAGTAATTGGAGCATTCCTGGGGAGAGGGGCAAGTAGATGTTCTGGAACCAAATGAAGAGCGTTAGCTTCCTTGCTTCAATTCCTCTTTCACTTTCCATAGAATAAGGTGATCTTCACTTCCCAATCCAGGCTTGCTAAATTTCACCATAGAATTGCTTGAGCCTCCTTGGGCAGAAGAGAGAAAATATTTCAGAAAGTGATGTATATTGGAGCAGGCTTACCAACATCCTTTAAGGTGTATACACAGTCATAACATTGTGTTAATATGACACTATTGTGGTGATAAAAGAGCCTAAAAAGAGTGTGGGGCTAGCTTTCCAAGGCTCTAGGCGAGAGAAGGAACAGAGGGTCTAATGAAATGAAAGTGATTGATTCTAAAAGAGATCAATATCCTGTTCTATTATTCATATGAATAGTGTCATCAAATTCTTGTGTATATGAAATAATCATCATTTTCTGAGAAATTTTGTACTCACTTGAAATATCTAGTCTGTCTATCTGTAATGATGATGGGGCCCAGTGTATATATAGGAAGGTAGTGGTGACCCTTATCTAGAATCCTTCCCCATGAGCATCCAGTTCAGGGTAACAATATTCAGCATTCCTCCCTCTCAGGGGGACGGCAAGCTGTGGTTTACATGTGAAAGGACCGTTCACAAGAAAAAATTGCTCATGCACTTATGTAATTATAATAGTAAACCACAAGATCATCACATCAGAGATGAATGCAATTGACTTCTCAGAGAATAAAACGCATGGCGACACTGAGAATCAGAAAGTGTCATCTGCTTGATATTCATCCTGAAAGCTACACAAAGCACAAGTGATATCTCAATCACCAGTATTGAACTTCTTTCTCTTTGTCCACCATCATGCATTTTCAGCAACCCTTCAGATGGACAGTTGCAGTGTCTCTAAATTGTTTCAGGGGTAGCCTGGTACACCAAACATCCTCAGGAGCTGTTGATTCTTTTTCCTCTTGGCTAAATATAAACTGCAAAAATGAAGTTAAAATGTCTGTAGGGTGGGGATAGGACAAGGTGACCGAGGTCAGAAACACATTGCAGAAGAACTGGCTCATGACTTCAGTCTTCTTGAAAGCAGAGCTTTGAACTCTTTTTATATCTTTTAACTTACTTGATCATCCCCACTGCTCTCCCTCCTCCATGATGTAAGGAAAGATTACTTTATGCCCATTTAACAGAAACTAGAACCAAGGCATATGTCCATTAAGAATTTCTCAGAGATAACATAGGGGGTTAGTGGAAAAATAAGGTGTAAATCCTGTCTCCTGATTCTAGACCCCAGGGCTCCATTTGGTAGACCATATTGTAAAGCATCATGCAGCTTCACCAAACACAGACCAGAAGCTAGGAGTTAAAGATGGTTACCCTCTGTAGGAATCCGTGGAATTCACAGCCAGCTCTCCGTGGATCATAGCTCTTTGTGGTAGCCAGTCTCCAGATGGCCCCTAGCGATTTTCACCTCCTGATATCCACCGTGTCCTAGTATCCTAGTTCCTTCTCACACTGAATAGGGCTGACTGTGTGACCAGAGGACTGACAGAGTGTGGCTTATGAGACTAGATCATAAAAATTACTGAGGCTTCCACTGTGTTCTCTCTTGGATCACCTGCCCTGAGGGGAACAAGACACTGTATCATGAAGACACTTAAAGTAGCCCAATGGAGAAGTCCATGTGATGAAGAACTAGGCTTCTTACCAAGAGCCAGCATCAAGTCACCATCCATATGAGCATGCCATCTTGCACTGATCCTCCAGCCCCAGTCAAGCCTGCAGATGATGTAGCTCTGGCCAACACCTTGACTGCAATCTCAAGAGAGACCTTGAGTCAGAACCCCCCGAGTAAGCAGCTCCTGGATTCCTGACCTACAGAAATTGTGTGAAATAAATGCTCATTGTTGTCTTAAGCTGATAAGCTTTGGGGTAATCTGTTACAGACCAATAAGTAATTAATTTACTATCATTGTAAATGGTTGTATGAGCATCAATAAAGAGATATGTACCATATGGTCAGTCCTGGTTCTTGACTGGCCTCAGTTCACAAGAGCTTATTGAAGGTTGGTTTTAACCAAATTAGGATTTGTCCTTCCCCCAGACTGAAGAGGTAACTAAAATGGACATTCTCAGCAACTGACCTGAGGGAAGTGAGAAGGTCCTCTTGGTGCTATTTGCAACGTTAGACATTTGGAGAATATCACTGGACACTGAATCAGATATTCTAATGTTATTTAATCGGGTCATGTGTATAGGTCATTTCTCCTAATAGTGGGACAATTCTGACCCCAAGAGCTAGTCTTGGACTCTGCTTTGTCTCCCCACTCCACCCTGCATACCACTCAGACCAGCTCCTTACTTGTGTTCATCTTTCCAAGCCTTTATACCAAAAACTTTGATGAAAATGGCGACGACTTTAAAGAGCCAACATTTCTCTGAATATTGAGAAACCCTTGTTTTTTTCAGGATACACAGGCCTTGGCGATATTTAAAGCATGAATGATGGGCACAAAGATATTTGGCTAACAGCTTTCACATGGTTGAGTTACTGTAACTCTAAACTGCCCCAGTGATCCCTAGTATCTTCCTCGAGGACTTGCCAGTGTTCAATTTCTCAGTAAATGCTTTAATTCTTTACTTCCATCCCCAATTCTCCTATAGGCCCTGCTCTACTCAGTTTCTCCCCAAACAAACAAACAAAAAAACCAAACTTTTCCAGGTAACTTTGAATTGTCTGACCCTTCAGTGACCATAGACTTTGAGGGCTCCTTGAGGCAGCCTCTGTATAGGAATTTACTAGGTCCCTGGGCAGGAAGACATGGCTGTCTATTGTACTCAAAAGCATTCCTCGACCATAAAAAATGAATGTCTCAAGATGGGGAATATGAGCTATGGCTTTCCTTCACTGCAGAGAGTTCTTTGCCTACTGGGAGTCGCTCTTCCTGTCAAGAGTCTGGCACAGACACAGCCTCCTCTCTTTGTTCAAGAATCCCAAAATTCCCACTGTTTTCCAGGGAGCTTAAACACCTATCATTCAATAGATCTACTGTGGTCAGTTTGTCGTGGATTCTGGAATTCCTAGAGAGGCAAGTCATACATATTACCTTCACAACTCCCTTGGACTGGAACTGTATACCAACAGAACTGTGCACAAAGCTTGTCTGGACCAACTCCATTATGTTGATAGATCCTATTTTTCATAATTCCTACCTAAAACTGTTTTAACCCTTATATCCACCTACTCTATCTGTGATGGGATCAAGAGGAGAATATGGTGATCCTAACCTCCAGACCACCATAAGAAGTTGGTTTAAGGATTGCCCAGCATCTGGCTTTCTTCCATGGCGGACAGTAAAGCCCCATGACTTGATGGCCAGCACCTACTTTCATATCTATAGAGTCCCCTGAAAATGCAGCTTTTTTTAGGAATCCGCAGATCTTGTATTATCTGAAACGTTGAATGGCCTATGCTTTAAGCACCAGAAAATGCATGAGTTGACCTCAGCACTCGGCAGAGAAACCACTGGTTGAAGAATGTGTCCTTGGAGTTGTTAAATAGAATTTAAAATTTTAACAACTCACCTCGGCTTTAATACTGACTATTACTATGACAGGACAAACATTCTCTGCCCCTAAACTTACGGAGAAAGTCCTCAGTGTTGGCTCCTAGCATAGTGCGTTACATATTTGAGGGTGGCCAATTAGGGTTTTTTATTTGGTTTCATGAATATTTCACTGAGTAGGAGAAATCACCAGCTTAACTTTTGCACAGAGCACTTCTTCCTTTGTTTTGTGAAGGTTGTAATTTGTTTTATGACTCGAGCCCTTATAAGGAAGAGAGGTGCCAAGTTTAGCCTGGGGCAAAAGGAAAAGGCAGGTCAACCTGTCACCATTTTTATCCCTGGAGTTTCCACCTATATTATTACAGGACCCCTCAGGGTCTAGGGGTTAAACTCCCTCATCTTCAGTCTTCTCAGCAATAAAACTGACTCACTAACTCACCTCCTAACTTAATACTTAATCTCCAGTGACAGAAAGACTTGCTTCAGTGCCAACATTATGTTGTTGGCATGCCCAAATTTTATAAATAGCCTCAATAGCTGCAACATGCAGAGAAGAAAAGACAATTTACCAATTTTCACTCTTCCCAAGACAAATCGACGAGTAACTTAGCCAGATTGTCTGCAACTTCTTGTAAGTCATGTCATAGTAATTTTACTATAGAAAAGAAAAAGGAGAAATAGAAGGTAAAGTCCTAGGAACTTCTCCTTTATCTCAATCGTCCATCTCTTCTCACACTTGGAGTGACAGGAACAGAGAACAAGGATGGAAATAGTATGATTGATACATATACAAAATCTCACCAGTGGTTAAGACTTTCAGGGGAAATTTAGACCACAGCCTCAGCTTCCCAGTGCTCACTACCCTTTGGAGTAGTTCTGTTTTTAAAAATAATAATTTAAAAAAATGCAACCATTGGGAGCTTCAGATTGGATCCATGATGAGAGATGAACAGCATTTCTTTCCATCAAAGGTGATGCTTTAGAGGGGACTCAGTTCCCAGAGGACTGAAGGTTGCAAGCTGTGATTGCCACAGAGAAGACGAAGACTTGGAAGGGGTCCCTTCTTGAGACAAGGAGGCCAACTGTGAGCCATGGCCTGAGATTACAGGGGCCCACTATAGGTCTGCGTGCCTAAATCACCTCGAGTCTTTTCCTATTCTGAGCCTCCTGACACCTGTCTCCAGACTAATCCTTCTAATCTAAACAGCTGCCTTGGTCACGTCATGCTTTGCCGTTAGTGACTCCCCAAGGCCTACAAAAATGTCAGTTACACCGTAAGCTGGTCTTTATCCTGTGCAAGAACTGGGCTGCCTCTGACATTTAATCTCCCTTTCCCTCCTGCAGGAATCTGGCACTCCTGTCAAGAGTCTTCATCGCTTCCTATTTGCCTGCCTCTCTACCTTTACCTGTGATGGTCTCTGTTCTCTTCACCTGGAATAGCCTCCTCTCCCTAACCCCTTTCTAAACACCCAACTTCAAAGTCTGATACAAAGAGTCAGATTTGGAATTAGGTAGATCTGGGTTAAATTCCAGCCCCACCACCGGCTTGCTGTGTGTCATTGGGCAAGTGTCCTATCTTCTCTGAACCTCTGCTTCCTCAACTACGAAGTGACAATGCTCACACTGGGCTCACAGTCAATGCTCAGTAAAGACTAACTCCTTTTTTCTGCATATCTGCCCTACTTCAGGCACCCTCCCAAGGTCCTAATTCCTATCAGATAGGCCATAAAAATATGCTTTACATATGAGAATAAGATTTGGGTGCAGTAAAGTTATCATCAAGGAAAGGGCCAGGCCAGGAATATAAAAATCACAGGACACTCTCAGGACAAAGGTTAGAGGCCAAGGCGCCTGGGTTCATTTTCTGGCAAAGACACATTGATATTTCAGTTATAAGGAAGTGGACCCAATACAAGTACTTGGAAAAGACCCAACCAGTGCATAGTTGGGGAATTATAATAATGACAGAACTAACTGTTAGTTGAAAGAATTCCTGAATAACACATTTCTATAATTCTCCCCAAAGTGACAAAAGATGCCAATTAACAAATTGACTCCCGTGATACTTGAATCTTAATTAAAAGAAAAAAAAAGCAGAGGACATTAGATGTGTTTATGATTCCTCAGCCCCTCTGAGAGAAATTGACCCACTAACAGACCCTAAAGCTGGCAGGCAATGTCGTGTGATGGAACGCTTCTTTGTATACATCCCCTTGGCCCTGGGATGGGCACCTACCAAGGGGCAGCCAATCCCATCATCTGCAGGGTAACTGTGACTTATGCTCTCATGCAACAAGATGAGCTAAGCCCATCAGATTCCCTATCTTTCCAGAACTGGAATTAGGAAATACAGAAGGGATGAGCCTCTATCAAGAGGAGAAATGGTGGGGATACCCTGAGGGAGAGTCAGGGACATGGTGAGCAAAAACCATGAGCAAGCCAGAATTAAGAAAGTTCAGAAATATCTGGTAAGTAGAACCAGCCAGTTTAATAGAGAGAGGAGAACGGAGCTTAAGCTCAAGCAGAAACAAGAAGCCATAAGAAAAGGACGGAGTGATCCAGGGGATCCCTGCAATGGACCAGCGCCACAGGCGATCTCGGTCTCTGGAGTTGTCTCAGGGCCTCCAACAACCCCGTCTCAAGCTCACTTGCTTCAGTTTTCCCTATAAACAAAAGAACCTGGCTTACACAGAGGGAAGCAGTGAACTATTTTACTACCTGAAGAAAATATATACACCTGCTCTGCATGTGCACACTATTCCATAAGGGAATAGGACCAATAGGACCAGTGAGGGTTACTACTTTTCATTAGGTCAAGGTGGAAGGCTAGGCAACCTGAAGGGACAGAGAACAGCTTTTTTGTCAGAGCACTGGCAGCTGTGAGTCTCTTATCCCTTCACTTCTGGGGGGAACCACCACAGTCTGACACTTTGAAAAATGTTGCACCCGCTCTGAGGATGGGGACTGACCCTGGTGGGGGATGCCGGGGTAACCTGGAAGAGAGAGCCATCGGTGACCCTGAGCGAGTCACTTCATCTCCCTGAGTCTCTGTTTCTTCCCTTGTGGCATATGATCACTAACATGACTTCTGGAATTAATAATATATGAATCTTTTAAGTAAAATTCTTCCTCCAGTTAGACAAGGAAAAGAGACAGCCTAGGAGAAAAAGAAAGCGTCTGGATGGGGAGTCAGGAAACCTGCAGTCAGCTCTGCTCCGCCCTAGCTGGGCAAGCTCAGGAGCCGTGACCCCTCTGGGTCTTGCCCACAAGACAAGGGAGCTGGTTTGTGCATTACCAAAAGAGCATTTTCACCCCAAATTCCATGATTCTAAGATCTCAAATCTTATGACTCCAGTGACTCCTTATATTTGTATTTAAAATTCCTTACCTTGTTTTTCTTTCTTATCCCTGATGATCCAGATAGCAGTCTGGGGCACAATTCTTAGGAACACTTACTATTTCAGTTTGTCCAGCTACAGACTAAGTATAAAGAATGTTGGGGGTTGGAAATCTGGTGTTTTTCAGTCAAAAGCTAGTTGGAACAGACATGTGAACTAATTTGGATTTCTGGTGGCACAAATGCTCCTGGTTGCTGATGAAGAACTGTGAAGTCTAAATAGGAAGACAGACCATATTCAAAAGGAAAGATGTGTCTCCTTCCCAGAAAATCATAAATCCATAAATAGAAGATGAAAGTGTAGAGCCCAAAGCATTCCACAAGGCCTTTTAAATTTTCTTCTTTAAAAGATTAAATTGGTAGAATAATTGAGAATTTTGGGGTCCACAGATCAAGGAAGTACTTACAGGTCAAAAGAAAAAGATCAGGAACAAATACAGCTAGTTATAAAAGAAATTAAATGCCCTGCAATTTTAATAAAACCCGAAAGGCCCCAATGACTCCAAGATACTGAAGGTCACTGACTTTTATTGTCTCATCAACACAGCAGATGTGCTACTTAAATGACAGCACAAACTCTACAGTAACATTTTTATTGGCCTGGAGATGCAGTTGACCTAAAGCATTCGGTTACAAAAGGTGTGAACTGATAACTCATGGAATAAATACCTACAGGCAAGAGAGATACGAAAGTGTGTGCAATCCCAATAATAATTAAAATAAATATTTTAAATGAGATTTTTTAAAAAAATCAGATCGACAGCAACCATGAGGGTGTAAGGAAATAAGTCAATCTTGTACAAGAAAGTAATGCAAAATTTTAAATATGCATAGCCATTGACCTAGCAATATCAGTCCTAGAAATTAAGCCATCAGAAATTCTTCTACGAGTATCGACTCAATAATGTCTGTTTGCTCTTAACAGCAAAAACTGGAAACTACTCATATCCATAGTGGATTGGTTCAACAAACTTTGTTCATTCAAATAATAGAGTTATTATGTATGTAGCTTTTTTTAGAAAGCGATGAACTATTTCTAAATGTACGGATGTGGGAAGATTCCTATGTGAAAAAAGCCAAGTTTTGGAAGAGAATCCATACGACCCAATTGCCTTAAAAGGTGCACAAGTGCGTCCGCTGTCCGTGGGCATGCGCACGTGCACACAGGGCTCTCCTAGTTCCCTGCCTGCTTCCCCCCTCACCACTTGCCATGTTCACCTCACAAGCCTTCTTCTGGAACGTACGGAGTCTCCAACATCTCCAGTGTGTCCAGCGTCCTCTTAGGATTGTGTGCTCGCTCAGTCCTAGTCCCCGGCTCGATGTCTGGCTCATTCCTAATCTTAATCCCATGTTAGGGCAGGAATCTGGAGGAGCTGACACCAAGGTCTTAGCATGGTTATCTCTGAGGCTGAGATGACAGGGTATCTTTCCCTTTCTGTGCCATACTTCTTGGTCCCATTTGAATTTCTAGTAATGACAATATTTTTTTTTATTATTTTGTAGCGAAGAGGAAGCCGCTGAAATACAAAGAATAAAACTGAACAATGAAGTGATCAGATCTTCCTCATGTCCCCTGTAAATTCTTCCAGGTGCAGTCAGGTGTCACCCACCTGTGGACTGAAGATCCCCAAATACAGCTCCCAAGACAACCTAGGCTAGAGGAAGTGAGACAAGAGAGGCAAAGGGAGAGACAATTCGCCAATGATTTAAAAAGATGACGCTTACCTCGAAATTTCAAGTTAGGAGACTGGAGTATTTTCAGTCCTATGGCATGAAAGCTGGTGCTTCGGTTCACTGTTAAACCTCTCAGAGAAACTAAACAGAGAAATACCTTCAGAAGGACCCTCAATGCATCGTTGCAATTTAGTTTATATCGTCAAGGCCCCCAAGCCAAAAAGTTTTTTTTTTTTTTAAGAATCCCCCTTCATTAATTGTAAAAGAAAAGAAACAAAGCTCCATCTCTTAACCGGCCTCGTACAGATGGGAAAAGTATAGTGTATTTGAAAAACCCGAAGTATTGGAGCATCTGGGGTATAATCTGACTCGTACGGTGCTATGTGGTGCTCCTGCTAGTGCGTCGTCCCACTCCAAGCACAGGCAGTTCATCCTGAATCTCTCTCTCTGCAGCACATGTTGACCCCCAGCCTCCCCCTGCGAGTGTCCAGGCGCTGTTGATTCTTGTCCCCAGATGCCTGGCAAATTCACACACGGCCCCCGCTCCACCTCCGGTCAGCACGCTCCTCGCCTGGACCTCGGCCTTGTGTCTGACCTTCTGAGTCCAGGCAGTCTCTGCCCCACACTACAGCTGAACTAATCTTCTACCATGCAAGACGTGACCTGGCGTTTTCTCTGCTTTAATCCCTTTGGATTAAATCCCCAGTGCTCACAAATTGAGTCAAGGTGAGGCTTGAGGCGGCTTTTCTAGTAGGATCGCCTTGGTTAAAATAGTGATTCTCAACCCCTAAGGTTCACACACACACACAAAAAAAATGTAAATGCTGATGCATTTTGAAGACTCACCCCAAGAGATTCTATGCTGCTTGACCAGATACCTATACTGAGAGGAACACTGGTGAGAGATAAGGGAAAAGGCAAGTCAGAGGTCCAAGTGTGGGTGCAACCTGGGATTTGGCATTGACCACAGATGGCTTCCTCGCCCAGGTAAGCCACTGTTCTCAGGATCTGCACCAGAAAAAGACTCATTTTATCTCATCCTCCAGTCCAGGAAGAAGGTTCTGGTTCACGTGCTTCAGCGAGGGGCTCTTTTTAAAAGCAATGCAAATACTGACTCTAAGTTTATAAAAAGTGAATATTTAATAAGCAGCAGTGTTGCCATTTTAATTTGGAATTTAATCTGTGTTCAAAATCTAAGAGCAAGCAGGGCAGCCCAGGTGGCTCAGCAGTTTAGCGCCGCCTTCAGTCCAGGGCCTGATCCTGGAGACCCGGGATCGAGTCCCACATCAGGCTTTCTGCATGGAGCCTGCTTCTCCCTCTGCCTGGTTCTCTGCCTCTCTCTCTCTCTCTCTCCTCTCTGTGTTTCTCATGAATAAATAAATAAAATCTAAAAAAAAAAAAATCTAAGAACAAGCAAAGGCAAGACCAAGTCATGCAGATCCTGAGTCTCTATCACTTGTCTCAGCACTTGTTCAGGACAGGACCAGGGCTCCATAGACTCCCTTTAACTCAGATTTCTCATTGAGCTCGTTATCTCTTTGCCTTCATGCAGGACTGAAAAATGATTCCAAACAGCATGTATCTCCTAAATGTTTTCAAAAGAACTTGAAGAGAGGATCTCTCCTAGGTAACTATGCATTCTTATTTCTCAGTCTTGTTACAAGGGCACTTTGCAGCTGTATTTATACTGAGTATCTATCTCCTTTTGTTGTTATCATTACTCTTCAAATCAGATGGGTCTGGGGTCACATACTATCTTTCAGAGCTACTAGTTATATGATTCTGGTCAATTTACTTAACCTCCCCCCATCTGTTCTCTGGTTAACCTTTTTATTTAAAATAAGTATGTGAGACCGGGCAAAACAAGTCAGGTGCCCAGTGATTGTTCCCCTCACTTTCCCTGCCCCCGTCATCCACTATGGCTTTCATTACCTCCAGATGGTATTTGTACAGTTGATAATCTCCTTTTGGTCTAGAACTGGAAGTCATTTTCTTACAGTTATGCACTCTGTAATAATGTCAGTTCAAAGGAAACGTTTGGTCCCTGTGTGGTCCACGGAGGTAGCCTCTGAGAGAGTGCTGGTTGGTTGTCAAGGGGCTTTTTTCTCTTTTTTTGTTCTTTTCGTTTTCTTTTCTTTTTTCTTTTCTTTTTCCTTTCCTTTCCTTTTCTTTTCTTTTTTTTCCTTTTCTTAGAAAGCGAGAGAGAGAATGTGAGAGCAGGGCTGTGAGGGGGAGAGGGGGAGAGTGAGAGGGAAAGAGGGAAACTTAAGTAGGCTCCATACTCAGGTGGAGCGTGACATAGGGCTCAATCTCATGACCCTAAGATCATGACCTAAGCCAAAATCGAGTTAGACACTTAAGTGACTGAGCCACCAGGCACCTCAAGGGGGCTTTCAAAGTGACATTTATCCCATGGGAACTCAGGGGGGCTGAAGGCCTCATCTTCAGCCTTCCAGACACAGAACCTGGTTTGTCCTATACTAAGGGAGGGTCTCCTTCTCTGGGACTCTGTGTTAACTGAAGTCACAGAGATTAAAACATGCTAACCAGAATGCTGCTTCTTTAACTTTCAGTGAAAAATATACCAGTGATGGTGGTGTGGTGGTGGTGATGGTGGAGGAGGAAGAGGAGGAGGAGGAGGAGGGACAATTGATTAGGAGCACAAAACAAGAGATGTTGGCTCTACAAGGTCAATTTTTAGGGGACACTAAAAGCTTCCTCCCTCCATCTCTTACAACTAGAGCATGCTAGGGTTGCCATATCCAGTTTTTCATGTTTTAGATTCCATTTTCTATGTTTTATGCTGCTTGGTTCATGCATATTTCTCCAAAGTACAGTAACATTCCAGTTCTTGAGTTCTCCTGGACTGAAATCCTTGGTGCCCTCAGCTCTCAAATCATACAATTAGATTTTGTGGCTTATTCCTCACTACATGGGAATGCTTCTTCCTCTGGCTGATGTTTCCTTCTTTCTGAGAGAAGATCATTTATTATAATGGCCTGGACTTTCTTTCATTCCCCCTTCACTCACACCCTCCCCCTCCTCATCCCTCAGGAAAATGGAATGGCTTCTCTTCTTGGTAAATTTTGGGGGGAAATGAGTATACATTTTCTTTTTGTCAGTAGACCTGCTCACAGAGAATGGGACTTCTGTGCTCCACCATTCATGCTTCCCACATAAGAGGCCCAGCACTACTCAAGGTGGAAAAGTCTACTTCATTCTGGGGTTCAGAATTAGGGAGATTCTCACATAGATAAAAGCCTTATTCCCTGATCTAGGTTTCTCAGGGAAAAGGTGACTATTTTGACCTCCATCTATCTTTCTTATTTTATATCTCAATTGTTTCAGAAGTTGAGCAGGTAATAAATAATGCTATTTATGAGGCCCTATCAAACATCCTGTGGCTGTTAGATGTTTACCAAAGCCACTTCCACTTCTTGCAGCACTAGAGTGATCAACTCTAGTTGCTCTGGGATATGGACCTTCAGATGCTAAAACTGGGACCATCTCAGGCAAACCAGAATGATTGTCTACCCTAATGGGTTCACAGGAAGATTGGGTTTCCCAGTTTCTTTTGTAGTTGGTTAAAATGGAGTTTGGGTGGTAATGAGGCCCCATCATAGTTTCCACAACCTTCCATGCCTCTTTCCTTCTTATCTGCATGCCTGAAAATAAAAGATTCCAAGATGGTTGGGCCATTCCATGAAAGAAACCCAAGTCCCTGGATTGTCGCTTGGACAAACAATAATTTTTTTTTCAAAAATATGGAATTATGTAGCTAATATAAAGTGTATCTTGCAATAGCTTTATGCTTAATTTTCCATATTTTGAATGTAGGTTCTCATAAAATAATGATTCCTCTGTGTGACTTTGACTAAATCTTTACAAATATACAAATAATTTATTGTTGAAAACTAAATAAATTTAAACTCTGATTGTTTTAATACTTCTATTTGTGTGAACACACACACAAAAATCACACTGATTATAAGCATGAGTGGAAGGAGACATTGATACGTAAACTTTTAAGAGAAGGTTAAAATACTTTCCTTATTATTTTTGAGTACAGATGTGCCAATAATCCTGGAATTCCCATTGTTTCAGATAAAGTGAGGTCATTATGAAAAGATTTGGTTTGGGAGAGCTGAGTCATACTTCTGTATCCTGTCCTATCAGACTGCTCCCTAGTCTTTAATCTCATTAGAAAAATTGATAGATTGCACCCCTCAAACTGAGGGCAAGTGAACCTAAGGAACACCTCTGTCTCAAAGCTGGCCATTCTCTATATCCTACCTCCTTGATGTTGACCTAAAATCTTTACTTACAGATTTCAACAGGAAAAGAGTTAATAGATTTAGACTACTATTGACAAATTAATTGTCCAATGGAATAAAGTTGACAGCCTTAACAAGAATGTTAACGCAGTTTTTGCTAACTCAACTGATGATATAGTAGGAATTCATAACCTGAACTTTCATGAAAAAATAATGCAATGGCATTTGTTAAAGATGGTAAGGCTGACTTTATTTAGGACCATCATGATAGATGTAGGGACCACTTTGATAGAATTTTGAGGTGATAGAGAGAGATTGGATTCAACTTTGAAAGCAACATGGGCAAGTGGGAATTTATAGCTAAGGAATAGGGTGGGAGTCAGTGCGTGGAAGATTACTTAGAGGAAACATCAGGGATCAGGGGTGTTTGGCTAAACCAACCTAACAGCATTCTTACTGAAGATAGACCAGGGAGATGGGACACCACCTGGGGAATGGCTGAGGATGATCAGCCATTGACAGTGGCGGGTTCTGATTAAACTGATTTGGCAGGGTTCTTGTTAAGACTGGATTTTGCAAGGAAGTGCACAGAGGGGCCTAGAATAAGGGTAAGCAACCTGACCCAAGTTTGATCAAGACAAGAAATTTCATCAGTTCCCCAGCCGCTAGGGCCTCTGGTGGGTCAAAGCATTCACAATGCAAGTTCTAGTAGACCATTCCTATGTGGAGTTTTCAGTCACCTGGGAAGGGAGACAATAAGCAAGTAATTATAGAGTATGATAAGTATTAAAAGGGCACAAATAGAAAGCTGTAAAGGAAAATAAGGAGGGGTCACTTTGGTAAACCCATTAGGGGAGGCATTTTGAGGAGGCTTTGGGTAGAAGAAAGAGAAGGTGCTGGTCAAGAGAAGAAGCCAGGGGGTGGGCCCCCAGGCCTAGGAGAACAGTGGTGGCATTGCTTTGGCACTGAGACAGGATGAGCCTGGTTTAGTTTCTGAAGCAGGGCTGGAGTGCATGAGGGACAATGCCGAAAGCTAAGATGGAGAGCGAGCCAGGCCCAGAACACGCTTTATTTGATATATAGTGGTGAACCAGTGAAGGGTTTGTGAACCAGGCTGAGATTGGATCTGATTTGCATTTTATTTACTTATTTATTTATTTTCCCATATAAATAGATGTTATAAGATACATGTCCATCACAGGTAAAAGCACCAGAATCAGATGGTGTAACAGGCAAATTCTGTTATTCTTTTTTTTTAAATTCTTGTTTTTTATTTTTAAATTGTTTTTACAGTTTTTATTCAAATTTCAATTAGTTCACTGCAATGTAATATTAGTGTCAGGTGCACAATATAGCGATTCAACACTTCCATCCATCACCCAGTGCTCGTCATGACAAGTGCCCTCCTTAATCTCCATCCCCTATTTCCCTCATGCTCCCTGCCCACCTCCCCTCTGGTAACCAGTAGTTTATTCTCTATAGTTAAAAGTCTGTTTCTTGGTTTGCCTCTCTCTCTCATTTACTTTCCCCTTTGCTTATTTGTTTTGTTTCTTAAATTCCACCTATGAGCGAAATCAAATGGTATTTGCCTTTCTCTGACTGACTTATTTCATTGCATTTTGAAGTGCCTTCTGTGAAGAGAACCAGTTGTAGTGGGACCAGAACAAAAGCAATGAGACCAGTTAGGAGGCATTGCAGCAGTGAGTGAGAGATGACCGGGCTTCTGTGAGGCTGATGGCAGTGGGGCCCTAAAAATACACAAGCAACTATTTCTACAAGCAAGTATCTGATAGTAAATACATGCTTTTTAAAAAATAATATCAATTGAGTATTTTATTTTTTTAAGATTTTATTTATTTATTAGAGAGAGAGAGCATAAGTGGGTTGAGGGGCAGACTCCCCACTGAGCAGAGAGCCCGTTGTGAGGCTCGATTGGGGTCGATCCCGAGGCCCCAGGATCATGACCTGAGCTGAAGGCAGACGCTTAATCAACTGAGCCACCCAGGTGCCCGGAGAATCAAGTATTTTATTGTTAATGTTTCCCCCAAGGAATGCATTAACATTATGGAAAAAATAAACGCCCAATTTCCATTAAGTGCATAGAATTGGCACGTAATTTTTATGTAATATTTACTGGATTCTCATGCCCGGGCAGAAGAGAACACCTACACTAGCCTTAACCATAGGAGCTTAGAAGTAGTGACTGATTCTTCTGCCAAGCAAACTCCTGTTCTCTGTGATTAGCAGAGGCTGAGTCATGCAGGCAACAGGCCTGTTTATATACAGTTGTCTTAAAATAGGCTGGACGGTAGAAGGAAGGGAAAAGGTGGAAATCATATTCCCAAGTTGTTCTTACTAATTTCCTTTTGGGGGCATTGGGTGCAGAGGGCTCCATTATCAAAGATGTATCAGCTTATCCTGGGAGGCTTGCTTGGGTGATTGAGATGTTGGAAGTGGGACGAAGAGGGACAGCCCTTGAGGCCAGAACAAAATTCTGGAGTCAGCTTGGCTCTCATTTTTCCACAGGGCGAAGCAGTCAATTGTCTGTTTGTTTACTTAGTCACAAATGACATTTTGTGAGTGGGGAATGAAAGGAAAATGATAAGATTAATAAGTGATTTATAAACCATCGTTTATACATACTCATACATAAATAAATAAACTATAAGGTAATGTATTCCACAAGATTTTAAACATATCAATAAAGCTCTAGTCCAGGATATAGAAGATACCCCACCACCACCACCACCAAATTATTCAAAACTAGTGTTAATTGTTGAGGAAATGCTGGTTAAAATTTCAAACAACTTCAGAAGCATAGGAAGAAAAATCAGAATTCCCTTTCTCCCTCCCTATGGCCCCTCCTCCTCTCAAAGCAACCACTGTTACCTGTGGTCCATATCCTCTCAGATTATTTCTATGCTCACACAAATTCATGTGGAATAGGTAACATAGTACTAACACATAGCATACAGCATAGATTTTTTGTTGTTGTTGTTTTTAGAGTAGGGATCCTACTACACATATTATTCTGTAAAGTGCTTTTTTACTCTCTAGACCCTGTACTTAGAGAGCCACCTCATGCTTTTTAATGAATGCATCGTTATTTTGCTAGCATCCAATTGGTAAACAGCTAGGAAGTTATTTTCAGGTAATTTTCTAGGTAGTGGTGGGATTCTTTCCACGTGAGGGTAGACTGTACCCGTGCTGTCGTACGGTTTTCTTCTAAATGCTTTTAAACCAAGTATGGGTAATGAACTGAGAGCCATTTGAGCTTACGGAAGACAAGGTTCTGAGACTCCAAGGTTGGAGAGGGCTGAGCCTTCCGCCTGCTTCTCAGTCCCGGGCCTTTCCTCTAGCGCCAGCAAAGCCACCATCCCCTGGGGACTGAAAGGGCACTGAGAGGGGGAAGACGCTTCCAGGGGAGAAAATAATACAAGGAAAGGAGGCAGGAAAGTGACACAACGGGCAAGGGAAGAGGGAAGGACAAAGGGAGTCAGTGACCTGGCCGGGGGCCCTCGAAGACAAGAGGGAGACTGCAGGAGGGACTAAGGAACTGTGTGAAGATCCTCAGAGCCGTGTTTTTCAAAGGATATTCTGTTGCCAAAATAAAATTTGAGGGAGAATCAGAAAGCATGCACGTAGGAAGGACATTGTGAAACTTTGATTGAGTCCTGGCAGATGACTCAAAGAACATCGCCATGACTCAGATTGGAATAAAGAAGCATGATGCGAGCCTGAGGAGGGGAATGATTTTCACGTAGTTATTTTGGGGCCTGTGCCCAGTAATGATGAAGGCTGTAAAAACGATGTGTGTTGCCTCTGGACAAAATTGCAGTAGAGGTACTAACCCTGTCTGGGCCCCCCTTCCTCATCCTCAGCCTTCTCCCACCTTGGATGGCACCTCCACCTTCTAATGCCCTGAGTCACAGTGGTAGCTCCCCAATTTCTATAGTGGGGGTATTGGGGACTCCCCAATTTCTATATGACATTTGAGAATGGTATAAAGCCAGACAGACAAGCAGTTTCCAAAAGATGTTGTGATTCACATTCTACATAATATTAAGAGAAAGTTAGTCACTTCCAACAATATTTGCCTTATGATTTTTTTTGCCTTATGTTTTTTTTTAAAAAGATTTTATATATGTATTTGAGAGAGAGAGAGAAAGAGAAAGAGAGAGAGCACAAGCAGGGGGAGCAGGAGAGGGAGAGGGAGAAGCAGGCTCCTGGTGGAGCAGAGCCCGACACAGGGTTTGGTCCTAGGACCCCGAGTCATAACCTGAATTGAAGGCAGATACACCCCTATTTCTCTTACTTTATATGAGTTGTTTTGGAGGATTGGAAAAAGTGAAATCCTGCCTAAGCCACACACTTAATTATTTGTACTGCTAGCCATGGTCCTCATATTCTCACTGCTTCCTTCTCAAAACTTGTTCTGAGGACTGGTGAGGATGAGCTGGGGTAAGGCACTTCTGGATCATAGGCTCAGCTGCTGCAGTGACTGGGCTACACACATGAGTCGTGGAACGAACCCTAACCCAAAGAATCCACCCATTTGGAGTGCAGCGTTAGTTGGTGGAGTGAGTATTCTGAAAGAGAAGTTGGTCTTCACAGGCCCCAGATATTTGTCTGCCTCTCCACCTGCTCCCGAGGCCAGGCTAAATGAGAGTCCAGGGATTTAGTAGATGATTTTATTTTTTATTTTTTATTTTTTTTAAAGATCTTATTCATTTATTCATGAGACACACACACACACAGAGGCAGAGACACAGGCAGATGGAGAAGCAGGCTCCCTGCGGGGAGCCCAGTGAGGGACTCAAACCCAGGAATCTGAGATCACGCCCTGAGCCAAAGGCAGACGCTCAACTACCGAGCCACTCGGGTGTCCCTTAGTCGATGAATTTAGGTTGGGGAGAAATTACACTATCATTGGTCAAATAAATAAAATATTGGATAGATTCTTGAAAATGTTAAGATATCTAAACAAAGATATCTTCATTGTGAGTAGAATATGCTCTTTTAAATACACAGGGCCCTTTTCATAGGATCAAGCATGATAAGGACATAGGAGCTGGGGGGAAGGTCCCTGCAAGGGCTGAAAATAGGCATTGCACTCCCGGAGTTTATAAGGGGATGTTAAGATGGAAGTTTCAGCCTTGTTGTTGATGTTCCACGAGTTTCATTCTCTACTGCCTTTCCTAAGGGGCGCAAGTGGATTAGTCAGAGACTGTGTGCAGGAAACAGAGACTACTCTAGATATTTTAATCAAAATGAGGATTATTTCAGGGAATTTGGTGGTTAAAAAGTTGTAGGAGGGCTGGAGGAATAGACTTTAGGTGAGGCCTCCAGGAATAACTTTTGGGACAGACACTGAATGGACCTCCAGGGGAGCTGCTACTCTGGCCACTGCCTAGAGATGAGGAGTCAGGAAGCTAATGCTAGAACTTACAACCACGCTGTCAAGCTCATACCATTGGAGCTGTGATCCCGAGAGAAGGAAACCTCTACTGTGGACTGATGCACCTGCTCCTTAGTGGCTGTGAAGCTAATGAGTGGACACCGGATCATGGAAGCCAAAAAGTAGTATCTCTATCTCTATGGCCTTGTTTGCAGGGAGAGGGTCCCTTGCCCCACCTCCCTGCTCCATTCCACCTTCTAAATCTTATTCAAGTGCCATCAATTGGCAGAACCTGATTCATATCCAGGACCTAACTGCAGGAGAATCTGAAAAGGATTATTTTCAAGTTTGCAGTATAGGGAAGCACACAAGAAAAGAAATTGGAATTGAGGATCCATTCACCAGATCTGCTCCAGCAGGGAGGACGGGGCTGGGAGTGAGTGGTATCAGGGGCATGATTCCCATTTCCTTCACGTCCAGGGAGAGGAGCCTCAGGGATACTAGTCAGAGAGCTAGAAATGTGTCCTCTGCAGTTTGCAGTTTTGGAGAGGGGAGCGGGGGGGAGGGGGGTTCCGTTCTGACCCCTGCCTGGGGAACATAAGAATGAGAGGTGCTCTGACTGTGGGAGCCAAGGTAGTTTGGGTGCTGCATCATGCATTCAGGCCTGTTCTCTCAGAGTTGGGGATTCACAAGGAAGAAAGTAAGAGGAAGCATGAAGTTTCCAATGGACATAATGGCCCCCAATCAAGAGACAGCTGGTGTGGAATGACACCCGTGTGTGCAAGTGAGTTGTCTGTAGTGGAGGGGGGGCTGCAGCAGGAAGAGGGTGGAGGTCAGCTCTGAATTCTTAGGGTTTAAGCAAAGAGCCATAAGCATAAAGCAGGAAGAGACTGTAACAACCATATTTAGAAGGACTTTCAAAAATTGACAGACCTTGCGCCTAAGAGAAAGAATCAGGGCCTGGCGAGTGCGCTAAAGGCTCCGGTCAGTTTCAGACAAGTACCAAATGGTCCCGCGTCCTTTTATCTCCTCTCTCCCCAGATTCATGGGTCAGAAACTAGGGACCAGAAGGGAAGAAGTAGGAGTCGCGAGATGGTGAAAGTGAGTGTCATGGACTCAATTGTGTCCCCACCCTCAATTTATATATTGAAGCCCCAAGCCCCAGGGTAGCCGATTTTAAGCCGATTTTAAGACAGCCGATTTAATTCCTTTAAGGAATTAATTATGGTTAAATGAAGTCATAAGGGTAGAGCCCTGATCTAGCAGGATTAGTGCCCTTATAAGAAGAGACACCAGGGAGGTCTCTGTGCACCTCGTTAGGAACAGAGAGAAGGCAATTGTCTGCGAGCCAGGAAGACGGTCCTCACAAGGAGCTGACCTGGCCAGCACTTCCATCTCAGATTTGCAGCCTCCAGAACTGTGAGAAATAGATTCTGTTGTCGACACTACCCAGTCCGAAGTACTTTGTTGTGGGACAAATGAACACAGAAAGAAGCCCCTTTCTCTGTCTGATTGTTAACTTGGGTGTTAGGGGAAGGGCAGGTTCTCAACTTTAAAATGAGTTTGGAGTTTCCATGATTATATAAAACTAGGTATTTTGCTTACTGAACTGAGAACATGTTACATATTCCCAGAGAGTGGACAGAAACATCATGGGATTGTTCCAGAATTTGTTTTCCCCAGGGACTAGAGAGGAACTAGCCTGAAGAGTGAATTTAAAAAGAGACAGTGGGGACAAGAGAGAAAGTCATTTAATGAGTACATCCTAAGAATTGTTCTTGTTCAACATATTGATTACAAATTAGCCTCAGAAACCAGTACATCATGTTTCTTAGTCAAGATAACCCACATATCCTTAAGGAGATGGAACGACCATAGGCCATGTAGAAACGACTGTACCTGGCTGAGTGCACCAGTCAGAACTGGATCGGCTCACCATGGAAACAAAGACAAAGCGAGAGGGAGAGCAGGGTGAGGTTGTTGACACCCATCCAAGTCCAGCACAGGGGACTTGGATGGGTGTCAGCACTTGGCTCCATAGCCTGAAATATTTCCATTTCCATAGCAAACTGTCCCTCTGGTGGGTGAGAGGGCATCTGTCTTTCCAAGTAGAGAGATGCTCCTTAGGGTTGATTACTTACCATTGTTGTGTTCCATCATCACCTTTGGATAAACTGGCTCACCATGTAATGAGAGAGAGAGAGAGAGAGAGGATGAGAGGGGTTGGGGGGAGAGTTGGGGGAGGGGGGAACAAGATGGTGTGGTGGGGGAAACCTAAGATTATTTCAGCCTCACAGTCGTATTTCTCATTGAAAATGAACACACTGGACACCCTGTACTTCTGATTATACTTGGGCTTCCCATGGCTGGGGATGAGAGGAGGATGTACCAATCTGCTAACACACGTTTTTGAGTCTTCTGGATGATGTGACAATTCATGGAAAATTCATGGATTGTTATTCTGGTTTGTGTATATCAGTCCCAGTGAACTTGGTTAATGTGAGTCTGGCCCTACAGGAGGAGTCAATCCTCAGTGTCTGCCAAATATCAATCAATCAGTCAAGTACTAGGTTGATAAAATTTCTATGTATTAGTAAATTATCAAGGTAAATACTTTATTGTGAGTCTCTTGGCAGCTAGCGACATGCATTATCAAATGCATCTCCCTTTTCAAATGTACCAAAGGCCTATATAAACAGAGGAAGAATCTAGCTTGTGAGCCCTCCAAGAATCCATGCAGATCATGGCGTTTAAGTTGGAGTTGTTCAGTGAATCACAACCTAATTTTTTCTATTATTCATGGCTGTTTTGTTGTTGCTGAAAATGTTTGCCAAGCAAAGAATCTTACAGCTTCTTACTTTAACGTATTAAAAAGCATTTGGCCCATGATAGGTAAACTGCCTCAGGTGTTCAGCACAGAGACCATTTATAATCAACGTGGAAACAGCAATTGTGTAAAAAGTCTGACAAGGAAATGTACTTTCTTTCCAGGTACTGAGAGCCAAATCAGGGAGAGTGTACCTATTAGCCGCCTCTTGTCTGGTTTCTTCAGCCACTTTGGCCCTTTTCCCAAGCAGGATAATTCTCATTACTAAAATAGCACAGCATTAAAGCAGGCAGGCCACATGATGTTTAGATGGAGTGAGGACCCGTGGCAAACATTCCTGACCTTCTACCAACATGAAACCAGAGTAGGTTAATGCCCTCTTTGCAGGAAGAAACCTAATCTGGTGGGTAACAGAGGATCCAGATTTCCATGAGAAAAGTTGACCCTGATAAAAGCAAAATATGTGTCCTCTTTTCACCACTTGTCTCTAAATCTTTTAAGTGACTGAACAAAATGAAACCATTCTTTCAGGCTTACAAATCAGCATTTCAAATATGTCTGCTTGTTTAGTGTTAGATTTTGAAGATGTTTGACTACATTTTCGAAATTGGTATACCCCCTGAAGGAAATCAACACATTCTTTGAAGTCTAACTGTAGTTTAGATTGCTCAGTTGCCAAGCAAGGGACAACACAATGTGCTTGGACCCCCTCTCCTAAGTAGTAAGTAATTCTAGTAAATTCTAGAATTTAACCAGGAATGAATAAATGCACAGGAAAGTCAGGTGGATTTATGGGTTTAAAAGTCAATAAAGCTAAAGATAAAAACTTAGCAAAATTGAAATAAAGGACAATTCTCTAGCTTACATACCATAAAATTTACCCATCGTGAGTGTTCAGTTATTTTTAACCAATTGGCAGTTGTGCAGCCATTTTTAGAACTTTCCTTTTGCCCCAGAAAGTTATCTCATGCCCATTTGCAGTATATTTCCACTCTAGCCTCAGGCTCAGACACTAATCTAATTTCTGTCTTTATAGATTTCTTATAAATGGAATACAATATGTACTCTTTTGTACATTTGGCTTCCTTCAGTTGGCATAATGTTTGGCTATTTTGAATAACACTGTGATGAACATTTTGTACAAGTCTCTGTAGATGTTTGATTTTTACTTCTTTTAGATAGATACTTCAGAGTAAGCTTGCTAAATTATATGGTGAAGTTACATTTAACTTTTTAAGAAACTACCTACCAAACTATTTTCCAAAGGGGCTTTTCCATTTTACATGCCCATCAGCAATGTATGAAGGTTTCTATTTCTCCATGTCCCCTCCAACACTTGTTATTGCCTGTATATTGATTTTAGCCACTCTGGTGAGTATGAAAAGGTAAATCATTGTTGTTTTAATTTGCATTTCTCTGATGAGTGATGACATGAACACCTTTCATATGCTTATTGAATATTGCTATATCTTCTTCGGTGAAATATCCATTTAAATCTTTTGCTTATTTTTTATTGGATTATTTGTCTTATTATTGAGTTGTGAGAATTCTTTATATATTTTGGATACAAGTCTTTGGTTAGATATGTGATTTGCAATTATTTTCTCACAGTCTGTGACTTGTTTTTTGTTTTCTTAGTGGCATCTTTTGAAGAACAGAAGTTTTTAATTATGATGAAGTCCAATGTATTAATATTTTTATTTTATGGATCATCTTTTGGTTGACTGGCTTTTTCTTTTCTTTTTTGGTTCTACTATAAACTGATTCATGGGAACATACATTCTCCTCTGTCCCCTTTGCTATATTCCTAAATTTGCACAGAAGTATTCTACTGAAGGAAAACAGTGATAGGGAAGGATTTTCAGATTGGCACAATCGCTAAAAGACTGTATCAAGAATGGAGAAAAATGAGCCTGCATGATAAGGAGTGGGAACAAAACCAACAACACAGCATGGAAGTTACGATGAAACAAATGGTTCAGGAAACCTTACATTAAATTAGTGTTCACAAGAGGATGGAAAGCAGGAGAGAAGTGGCTAACAACACTATTGATTCTTTCTGGCAATTATTAAAAAAAAAAAAAAAAAGCAGAGGCCTCTGGGGGGAACTTGACTCGAGGTGGGCCATGGGAGGGGCAGGTGATATCTTCCCTCCCCCATCCTCTTATCTCCTTTCTGGTGATGTAGATTGAGTGAGTTAGTAGAGTGTCAAAGACAGGAGGGAGAACAAAGGACTCAGCCGGTGACATACACAGAAAGTAACAATGTAGGAAACTTGGAGTCAGAAAGGCTGACTCCAGGCTCATATCCCGGCTCTTTCCTCAGCTAGCTAAGTCTCCTCAGGCCAGACGCTTGATCTCAGAGTGTTAGTTTCTTCCCCCTTTATTTTTTTTTTTATTTTTTTTTTTATTTTTATTTATTTTTGATAGTCACAGAGAGAGAGAGAGAGAATGAGGCAGAGACACAGGCAGAGGGAGAAGCAGGCTCCATGCACCGGGAGCCTGACGTGGGATTCGATCCCGGGTCTCCAGGATCGCGCCCTGGGCCAAAGGCAGGCGCCAAACCGCTGCGCCACCCAGGGATCCCTTCTTCCCCCTTTAAAATGGGAATAATAATTCCACTTCACTGGGGCTTGTGAGGGTCAGGGGTGTGTGTTGGGTATGGGGGGATGCTCGTCAATGTGCCCGCCACAGAGTAGGACCTCAGTAGACTCAACTACAAGGACCCAGAGAAGTGCTGAGGTGTGGAAAGTGTGCTGGCATTAGGTCTCAGAAGGCCCGACATCAAAACAACCATTCGCAGCAAAATTCTACACTCCTACTGTAAACCTACCCAGACCCCAAGAATAAGAATCCCGGTGTCTTCAGTGATCTGATTTAAGAAGTGGAATATAGGCCAGGCTCTCTGGGAGAAAGAAACTCCATAGTTTTTGTTGTTATTTTTTATCTCAAGTTATTAGAGGTACAGCAGCTCTTAGCCTCCAACCGAAAGATAAATGATACTGGAGAATAAACGGGAAAGGAAGAGATTAGTTGAAATCTAAGCACTGTCATTAAAAAAGAAAAAAAGCAGGAAGAATGTTTCTCATCAGTCAAATGAAGGGGTTGGCATAGCTAACCTCTGAGACCATTTCTTGTTTATGATTCTACCGTGAGGAAAAGCTTTTCATAGAAGCAAGACTGCACTTACCAGAAGGAGAGTTTCCAGAGAGATTTTTAGGTGGTTGATAAGATAGAGTTGCCCAAAAAATTCCCTATAGAGGAGATGAATTCTGAGTTAAATAAGAAAGCAGAAATAAAGAATTCCTACTGTAAGGCACATGCCAGTATTGAAAAATTACCATATAGAAAACACTGAGGACAAATTTAATTCTATAGGTAGAATCTTTTTTTTTTTTTTTTGCATAAGAATTCAGGAAACGTTGATATTTTGCAATGTGACTCTGGGGTTGGCTAACTTTCAGATTGCAACGTTAGACATAGTAATTAAATTTGGAAAGGCCTGGAGATTTGCAAATGGGTTATGTGAATCAGGAAGACAATTGAGAGACAGATCATTTAAAGGGCCTAGACCTACACCTGGGCTTGAGGGAATACTGCGGCCCACATATGTCACAATTAAATAGATCATCATTCAAAAGAGTATTTCCAGAAACTGGCAATTTGCCCCTAATTCTTTAGGTCTGCAAATCTGGTTGCCATCACCCAGCCGCTTACACCTACCAGGCAGATTTATTTGTGCCGTATATAATGGCTGTGACAAAGTTTTAAAATATACGCTTCAATACTTAAATATGATGTTCTATAAAAATATAACTACTAAAATAACCTAGTCCTTGCACCTGTGCTGAATATTTCTCATTCTCCCCTCCATGTCTTCTCTTCATCCTTCCCTCCTCTGCTCTGTGCCCTGGGAGGTGGCCCCATTTGGACTGTAGCACAGGGCTCTTCCCCCACTAGGTCCCTGTGAGACCCTGGCAAGTACCACATCTCAGTGCTAGGTGTTAGGAAAGAAATCGGATTAAATTTGTCAGCCTCGGGAGAATGGGAGTTTTGTCTGGGTGAGTGAGTGAGTGTGCTTGCGTGCGTGTATACGTGTCTGTGTGTGCGTGTATGTGTTTAACTATAATAGCAACATATGCTGATTTTGAAAAATTTCTGAGTATATCAAGCCATGTAGAGGAAAAATTAAGAGGCATCTTTTCCTTTTGAAACAGAAGTTCCTAAAGTTTCATACAAATAACCTAAGTCATTTTATTTCATAATTATCAGCACTGTTTCTACACACGGCCTTTATACTGTGGTACTCACAGAACTTGGTTGTATACTCA
Source organism: Canis aureus (assembly GCF_053574225.1). Classification (NCBI taxonomy): domain Eukaryota; kingdom Metazoa; phylum Chordata; class Mammalia; order Carnivora; family Canidae; genus Canis; species Canis aureus. Next base: position 56,194,918 of record NC_135615.1, read on the forward strand.
CAGCTGAAACACAAGTGAAGGGAATGCAGACTCTTTTTTTAAAGATTTTATTTATTTGAGAGGGAGAGAGACAGATCGAGAAAGCATGAGCACGGTGAGAGGCAGAGGGAGAAGCAGGCTCTCCGCTGAGCAGGGAACCCGACACAAGGCTCGATCCCAGGACCCTGGGGTCATGACCTGGGCCAAACAGACTGAGCCATCCAAGCGCCCAGGGAATGCTGCCTTGAACAATACTCTCCCTGAGATACATGGTCTCTCACTATCTCAGTTCTCTTCTCTCCAATGAATAACCATTTTGTTATGAAAACCCTGATAACTATAACCTTAGGGGAGTCTTTTCCTTCGGGACAACGTAAAGGTATTTTTGAGTAGAAGAAATATTTTAAAATTTCAAATATAATACATCACTGAGGTGCCTGGGTGGCTCAGTGGGTTAAGGATCTGTCTTTGGCTCAAGTCATGATCTCAGGGTCCTGGGATCGAGTCCTACATTAGGCTCCCTGCTCAGTGGGAAGCCTGCTTCTGCGTCTCCCTCTGCCATTCCCCCTGCTTGTGCACTCTCTGGCTCTCTGTATCAAATAAATTAATAAAATCTTTTTAAAAAGTACTTCATTATGAATATTTATGTTTTTTAAAGATTTTATTTATCTATTTATTCATGAAAGACACAGAGAGAGAGAGAGGCAGAGACACAGGCAGAGGGAGAAGCAGGCTCCATGCCGGGAGCCCGACGTGGGACTCGATCTTGGGTCTCCAGGATCATGCCCTGGGCCAAAGGCAGGCGCTAAACTGCTGAGCCACCCAGGGATTCCCCATTATGAATACTTTAAGCAAAAACAAGTAAAATAAAGGTGCCCTGTTCCCCTCCCAATCCTTACCCCCAAACCGCCTCAGTTCCATACTCAGGGATAACCATTGCTAAACATATTTTGAAAATACATGAATAAGTAGAACACATTTTCTTAAGACGTTTTTAAGATACAAAGAAAAAAAATAGGAGAAAGAGAACTAGCCCGTATCTTGCCCATTTGAGACTGGAAGAAAGGGTGACAGTGACACGAAATAGATTCAAGGTGAGAACGAAGCCTACAAAAGGGGGAAGCAAAGAGAATAAGAAACAAGGTTTAAAAAACATCTTGAGAGAAAAGTGTACCTCTGGAGAGGAATTCAGTTTGTTGGAGGGAAATGAAGAAGAGATTCAGTTTTACCAAGTTTTAAGAATTGAAACTTCCAGGGAGAAGTAGAGATAGAGTGCGGTTCACACAGCATGGGAAACGGCTCACTCAAGGGAATGCGGAGGGCTGGGGCAGAAGCGTGACAGGGTCCCCCTGGGCCGTCCGTGAAATGAAGAGCACAGGAGGTGACATCCGATTGCTAGATGCTCAGTTTTAAGTCCTTGCGCACAACCCATGCAGCACAGAGGCAAAGGGATGATGGGATGGACAAACAAAAACAAAGACAAAACAAACGGCTGGTTATAAGACAATATTTAAGCAGACACCAGAGATCCTGACATTAATGACCTCAACGGTACACTGGTGTTTTTTTAACAGAAGGAGATTTGTAATTAGGAAGTATGACTAAGAAGATAAAGAGTGATGTATACCAAGGAGGGCACACGTGAAAATCTTTCTGTTTTTTGTTTATGGCTGGGACTGTTTGCAGAGCCTACTACTATTGATTTGTAACCGGACTTCTTAGACTTTCCTTTTTTCCTCCCCAGAATAGCCACCTCACTTTTGGAGATCATTGTGCTGAGATAGAGCCCTAAGGGCATTTTGCGTGAGAAAAGTTTGAAAATAAGATCCCGCACAAGCTTTCAGAGGACTAATTATGGGCTTGAGCCCCATTTAGGAAAGAGAGAAAAATCCTCCTTAAGGGGAAGTGGGAAGAAAAATGAGGAACAAAACTGCAAGAAAGAGGTAGGCTAGAGATGTTTATGCTTGGTAGCTTTGTGTTATCGGTTTCTGAGTGTGGTGTGAAAAAAAATTAATAGACGATGATTGAATAGGAAGTTGAAAAGTAGAGAGAAAAGAATGAATTCTCCAAAGTAGGATTGAACTATTTTTGTTATTGTTATTAAGTACTTATTATTCATTGAGCTAGGTTTTTTTTGTTTGTTTGTTTTGTTTTAAGTATAGGAGTGACGAAGGTAAGAAAGTTGTTGTCCAGGAAGACATAAGGCTTGTTTCATTACTTTTTTTTTTAAACCTCTTTTGTAGCAAACAAAAACAAAAACAAAAACAAAACAAAACAAAACAAAAACCTCCTTTGTAGCACTTTTCCCACTAGAATATGTTGATCATTAGGTTGACATCTGGCTTTGAAAAGTCGGCAACCCTATTTCCCCTAATTATGGAGTAAATGGATGCCTAACTGTTGAACCTCAAGACCAGAAGGGAAGACTTTAGAGCAGGCATTTCTTCAGGCCTAACTGTTGAACCTCAAGACCAGAAGGGAAGACTTTAGAGCAGGCATTTCTTCAGGCGAGCAGACCCAAGCCTGCTCGTCTGGCAAGTGAGTGTTTAATAGAAAGTGACAGTAAATAAAGGAGCAAAACTAGCTGTTTCTACCTCTAGTCCAGAGGAGCTGTCTAAACCCAGGGTACCAAAATGGCAATTTCACTGAACTACTCTTTGCAAATCGCACATGCTTATTAGTCACACGCTTTAAAAAAGAAAGAAAGAAAAGTCTACTTGCATTGAAGTCTGTTGAATATCAAGAGACTCTGATATGGTTAGAATTCCTGTGATTATAAGGCACAGTGTGGTCACATGCTAATGCAAAAAAAAAAAAAAAAAAGACCCACATGCTGAGATCCAGGGAATCTGATCACCAGGCTATGGGAAGGGTAAGAACCAAGTGGGCTTGGACACTGGCTCTGTTCTCTCCCCATCGTTTCCCTCCATCTTCTGGTCCTTCTTTCCCTTTCCCTCCTCTCCTCTTCTCTTGGCCACTTCCTTCTTGCCTCTATCTACTCAGTGTACCCAAAATGACTTCTCCTGGGTAGCCCGCCTTCTCTCCCTCATCCCTTTATCTTTGCATGTGCTGCATCTTCACCCTGGAAGAGCCTCCCTTCTCTTTCTAGCTTGGTTGGATCCTGTCTGCTTCTTCAGAGTTTCCTCAGGCGAAGCCTTCTCCAAGCAGCTGCCCTAGATCCCCCGAGGCTGAGCAAATGCCCGCCTTCTAGGTTCACCCGTGCTAACTATTTTGTCTTATGATTTTCCATGTATTGGGCTTCCCTGACCACTGTGCCTTACTTCCACTGCACTGGGAGCTCCTTGAAGGCAGGGACTGTCCCTTGTCCCCCTCGAGCTTTACACAGAGCATGGAAACATCTGTGAGTGGCATGCCCTGGAGTCATACAGTGCCCCTCGGACCAGAAGCTCAATAAACACTCCTTGAATGGATGAATGAATGGATAAATGAATTTGGTGCCTCCACTTCAGGATTACACATCAATTGCTTGTACTGTCCCTGCACCTAGTCTTCCCATTGTTGTTTTCCTTATCTTGGCGTGTATCAAATTCACTTGTGTTTGGAGTTCAAGCCTGGTAATTTTATAGTGCAAATCAGGACAGGTCTAGCTACGCAATACTGCACTGAAACCAACAGAGAAGGACACTGACTCACTTCTTGGAATCCCTGACTGAGAATTCCAGCTGGCAAAGGAATAGCACACCTGCCGGGAGATGGCCCCAGATGAGTGGCTTTGTCTACATCCAGGATACAAGGTTTGCTTTGGATCTCAAATGACTGAGCTGGTTGGTGCTCCTCTTGAAAACTTCCATTCCCAACCAGAGAAAGTGTTGTAAAGAAAATAATGGTTTGTAATTTATATTTTTGTGATTTTAGGAATATTCCCGGGAGGTGCCTTTGTGTTCATTTGTCTCACCAGGCTTATAAAACTCTTGTTTGGGTTCTTTACCTAAACTGCAGAAATTGGTTTTAATGTTTCCGATTTGACTTCACTGTAGTCTGCGAACACCACATATTAGCCTTATCTATAATGCAAAATTAGTCTGTTTTACAGTTACTGGTTCCTCGAGGAGTCATTACTGCCCATGATAATCTAGGCTTATACTCACCTGTACAAGGAGGGTATAAAGTTGATTTGAACCCTAAAGTATTTCACCATCTAGTATAGGTAACACTATTCAAGCTCTTTTCCATAAGCAGCAAATTTCACTGCTGAGTTACAGGTGTCATAGTCCCAGTGGGGCTTATTGTGAATACTTGGGATCTCAACAATAAGAAAAATCATGTCCTGTTTCTAATTTGAAGCAAAAACAAATACATTGCATTTTTTTTTTTAAATGAGAAAGTGGGATTTCCCTCCCAAAGCTCATGGGGGAAATTCTTGGCTTACTTGATTTTGCTGCCACAACCACGGAGGTCAGAATGTCCTTAAGTCTACTCTGTACCAACTTGAGTATTAATTTCTCTCATGGCTAGTTTTGGTGCCCTTGTCCATAGTCATGTTTCACTCTCAAGCATCCTTTACTCAAAATAAATAAGTACCCAAAAAATCTCCATAGTAGCCTGAGGGGTATTCCTTACACATGAGCATAAGAGGAGTTTCCAAGAAGCAAGTGATGTTCTGGGATGGGAAGGTCAGAGAGAGAAGCAGGTCAGTCTTGATTAAAAATAGCTACTTAAGCCGCAAGACTCTAATAGGGGTAAGCGCAAGGAATTTTGCTTTTATGAAGCCATGTAGATGCCTACGAAATATTTTGATTTATTTGTTTCAACTCCAGCTTTTGGTTTCTGGGACATTTTGGATCAGGAGAAGCTGAAAGGAGGTAGCTTATAAGAAAACAATTTCCTTTTGCTGTATAAATAACCCGACTGGTTGTGTGTTGGCTGATGGCCATACCCACTCATGAAGCTCCAAGCCAAGATTTGTTCTTTCCTAGGTTAAGATTTTTCCAGATTTTTAAGATTTTTCCACATTTAGAAGCAACTGCATCCTTCCCTTATTAAGACTTGAGCAACTGAAGGAGGAATGGAAAAGGAGGAAGCTTGTCTGTCAGCAAGGTCACTAAATATTTCATTCCAGAAAGCCAACTGGCACTTGGTCAGCCATTCAGAGTTGAAAGGCCACCAAGCACCTGGATCAGGTGCTTCCTTCCTTATCTTAAGGGTACAGTTGCCATATGCTTGGACAGTATCAAATGTGAGCTGACCAATCAGCCTCCCAAATCTCCCTGCAAATCACACATCAGGCATATTAGATGATGCCAAGAATACTTTCTCTAGGCAAAAACATCTGCCCCACTTTCCAGTCCCTGATGTCTAAAATACCAGCAGTGAAGATTTTTATCTTTGTATTAAAGAACTGGGTTTATAAGCCAGAGGCGTGGGATTGGGTCATTGGGTTATTGTTGCAAGTCACTTAACCTCTTTGAGCCCATTTCTCATCTATATGAGTGGATTAATAATGCTTTCTTTTAGGCTCTGAGGATTAAATGAGATATTAGCTGTTCTCAAATCTTGGTGCATATGAAAATCATCTCGGGTGTTGGTTAAAAGTGTAGATTTTAGGCTTTGTTCAGAAGATAATTATTTATTAACTTGTTTTATAAATGTAAGGACATTACATATAAATATAAGTAATTGCTCTCATTATCCTGGGCATTCCTGGAAGGGTTAACATTTTGAATGTTCATCAGCCTATTACATATCAGGAAAGGGACTGGAATTAAAGAAATTCATATTCCTTGAATAGCTAACATGATCTAGGCCTATTGCCCACATTATTTAAGTATATGAGGTAGGGATTATTATTCCCATTTTACAGATGAGGAGTGGAGTCTGAGAGAAGTGAACATTCTGCTTCAGCCTCAAAGGGCAGGGTCTGTGATCCTGCTTCCAAAGTCCAGGCTCTTCCCACTATAGCAAAATTAAATCACTGACAGATATGGGTCCTTTTCTTTCTTTCTTTCTTTCTTTTTTTTTAAGACTTTTATTTATTTATTCATGAGAGACACAGAGAGAGGCAGAGACCCAGGCAGAGGGAGAAGCAGGCTCCATGCAGGGAAGCCGACGCAGTACTCGATCCCGGGACTCCAGGATCATGCCCTGGGCCAAAGGCAGGCACTAAACTGCTGAGCCACCCAGGCTGCCCAATGTGGGTCCTTTTCTAAATGACCATAAGTGAAGGTCAGACTTTTGGAAGAGGAAAAATACAAGTAAAAAGTTCTCAAAGTGGGCTTTCCAGAACAATATCTTTAGGATCATCCTGGGAACTTGTTAGAAATGTGGCGTGGACCCCACTCCAGACCTCTGGATCAGAAACTGAGGCTGGACATAGTTCCACAGCTTGCCTGAAGTCGCACAAGACTCCAACTAGTTCCTCTCTACTCTCCCTTTATGACTTTTGGACAAAGTGTTCAATGAACATATTCACTCTAAAGAACCTTGGGGTCACAGTCCTTTTTGTTGCAATCCCATTCCTGATGATGCACTCTTCCAGCAACCATCACACATGTATCCACCGTCATTGGCTCTACGGCTGCTGGACGTGCAAGTATGAAGGGGCTCTCACCTGACACCTTCATCTATGGATGAAAAAAGACATAAACTAATATTTACAGTGCAGGATGCTTTCAGAGAGGCTAGGCATATCAAACATTACCTGAGGGTGTCGGGAAATGGTTATGATGGCCAACATTTATTGCGCACTTACCACATGCCAGGAACTGCTCTAATTTTTTATACTTATTTAATCATCTCAACAATCCCCTGAGGGAGGTACTATTATTATACCATCTCACTGATGAGAAAACAGTCACAGAGAGGTTATATAACTGGTCTCAAAGGCACACTGTTAGTGTAAACTAAGCATTTCCATTATTTTTTTTTGTAAAAATTCAATTCGGAGGACAACATATCTGAATTTTGTGGCACCTTGATATGACTCTTTTTTGAAAATGTTACTTACTTTAGAGAGAGAGAACATGAACAGGGGGAGGGGTGGAGAGAGAGGGAAAGAGAATCCCAAGCAGACTCCCCACTGAGCACAGAGACCAAGCAGGGCTTGATCTCAAGTCCCTGAGATCATGACCCTAATATCATGACCCAAGGCAAAATCAAGAGTTAGACGCTTTACCGACTGAGCCACCCTGGCACCCCAACTTCACAAGACCCTGAAGAGCTGTTTTGTTATAGCTAATGTTTCAATATGTGGTAGCTAGGGTATTGTCTGTGGAAAAAGAATAAAATATGAAGTAGCCAAGGAGGCGGTTTTGATTTATTTTTAAATATTTTATTTATTTATTCATGAGAGACACAGAGAGAGAGGCAGAGACACAGGCAGAGGGAGAAGCAGGCTCCATGCAGGGAGCCCGATGTGGGACTCGATCCCGGGACTCCAGGATCACGCCCTGGGCTGAAGGCAGGCACTAAACTACTGAGCCACCCGGGCATCCTGGTTTTCATTTTTTTATAGTGTGGGTGGCTCATCCTTGAGAGCAATACTGGGGAGAAGAGAGTTAACTTGGTATAGACATGTCATTTTCAAAACTGATAGCTAATTGCATTTAGGGGCTGTTGTGCTTGGATTAACTTTACACTCCCTGCCCTGGCCACCCAGCCTGTCCTTTGGGAAAAGCCCTGTTTTACAGCTAGTCAAAGGCTATATATCTTCAATCAGCCAGTTTGCTCTCCAGTGTGTGATAGTGGTCACAAGGGAAACTAGTAGAGATGACTCAACATGACCCATCACTGCCACTAGAAAAAATATCCCAAACCAAGACTTACTGGCTCTGATTTCTTAGTGTCATTTATCTAAAGAGCAGCATCATCTCATTGATCCTATAGGAATCCCCTCCAGAGAGGGGATTTCTCAGAAGTGCCTAAGTGTGCAAGATGAACAAGAATCCAAATTTGACGTGAACGAGAGAGAACTGCGAAAAAGAAGACTCAAGAGACATTTCAGGAACGGGTTGTTTGGGAATGGAGTGTAACTAGGCAAGTAAGGCAGAAATGGTCTATCCTAGGACAGGCGTAAGGTCTGTTCTCACAGAGGAACTGAGTAGGAGCTGGGAATGAGAGTAAGGAGGGTAGCAGCTTCCTGGGGCAGTTTTCACTCTCTTACCTCCCTGCTCAGGGAACTGTCCCCTACATGTGGTTGGGCTCCTAACTCCTGGGTCTGAATTACATGACCTGTTGTTAGGCGTGGTTGACTGGTTCAGGGGACCTCTGTGCTAAGTGGAGCCAAGAAGATTTCTCTCTGGAGGATCTGGAAGTTTGAACTGAGAAGTATGGCTATCAGGAGTTCACGGTGTTGAGCGAGGGCAGTGTTCTGGAACTGTCTGGATCCACCTTGGGTCCAGCCCTCCTTCAGGCTGGTTGTTTAGCCCTTCCTGAGATTTCCTTATTCACTTGTTACTTACCTACCTTTGTTTAGGTTAGGTAGGTTTGATCTCCATAATTTGGGATCAGAAGCATCTAATCGAAGACTTTCAGAAAGCTGGCAAACACCTCTTCAAGCTTCAATGCCATCTTCCCAGTTCTGATTGAAACTAACTTCTCCTAAGTAAGATTGACAGCTTAATTAGCCAGAAATTAAGGATCCATTGAAGTTTGAGACTACTTAAGAGTGGAAACCAAGAAAAGTAGCCTCTGTCTCTCACAAATAATTTAAATTATATCTCAGGGAATGAGATTAAGGACCGACTGTGATTGACTGCAGCCGGGGGTAGCTGAGCAGTCTGCCACCTGATGATGGCTAACGTTCTGAGAACATGTTACTGGCTGACAAGCCGGACTTGTTGCGTCAGAATATCTAGGGCCCAGGAACATGCATTTTAAATAAGTTCTCCATCAAGTTTTGTTATTTTTGAATATTTTATATATATGTTATTTTTTGAATATTTTATATATATTTTATATATATATCTGGTATATATATATATATATATATACACACACACACATATCTCAGGTACTTAGTTCTTCTAAATATAAATATATATTTAGATATATATATATAAATCTAAATATATATATATCTGGTATATATACATATATATGTGTGTGTATATATATATACACATATATATACACATACATATCTTGGTTACTTAGTTCTTCTAAAACATTTATTCTCAGACTACTAAACAAATCACCACAAACTAGGTAGCTTAAAATGACAGAAATGTGCTCTCCAACTGTTCTGAAGTCTAGGAGTCCAAAATCCAGGTGTTGGCAGGTGCATGCTCCCACTGAAGCCTCTAGGGAAGAATCCTACCTTGCCTCTTGGAGGCCAGCAATCCTTGGAGTTCCTGGGCTTGCAGCTGTGTCCCTCTAGTCCCCACCTCCATCACCATGTGGCCATCTCTCCTCTGTTCTCTATTTCCCTTTTAACTGAGTTTGGCTAATCTTAATTATATCTGCAAAAACCCTATTTCCAAACATGGTCACATTCATAGGTACTAGGGATTGGGACTTGAACATATCTTCTTCGGGAGCACAATCCAACCCACCGCACTTCCTGTTGGACATTTGTGTCATTTCTAATGTTTTCCACATGATAATGGTACAGTAGACATTCTTTTATACAAATCTTCGATGTCACGATGTCCAGTTGGCTCAGTGACTTGGTGCCTGCTTTCGGCCTAGGGCGTGACCCCGGGGTCCTGGGATCGAGTCCCACGTTGGGCTCCCTGCATGGAGCCTGCTTCTCCCTCTGCCTGTGTCTCTGCCTCTCTCTCTCTCTCTCTCTCTCTCACTCTCATGAAATAAATAGAATTTTTAAAAAATGTTCACATGGGTTCTAGAAATAGCTGTGAAGGCACTCAGGACAAGTAAGGTAACTCACAGTTTAAGGCTGAAGCCACTATTATCCCTGTGAGCACCTGATGGAATCTAGAACCACCGAGAATGAGTAGGCCTGTTGGGCAGGAGGTGGATCCCTAGCAATGGATTTTCTAAGTTAGAAAGAGGGAGGGGAACTGCCTTCTGCAATCCTTTCACCCCTACCCTCACAGCTTCCCACTAGTATGTCCCTCAGCCAAGGGACCAGGGAGCCCAACACATGACCCCCAGAGGTTAGCTCTCTGCAATTCAGAGTAGATCATGCAAAGGCGGAGGTGAGCTGAGGGCAAATGGACAGAGGCTGGCCGAGGTGTGTGGCATTAAGGGTCTGCTAGATTGCTCGATGCTTTCCAGGAAGTGTCGATCAGTGTGTACTCTCATAATAATAAGTGAGGGCTGGTCTCATAACGCTTTTGCTTCTACTGAGAATTTAAATTTAATAAACAACATTTTCCTCTTACCTCGAAGGCAACGTATATTCATTGTGAGAAATTTGGAAATTAGAGAAGCAAACAGAAAAATTTTAAATCCTCTCTGCCTTTGCCCCTAAGTGACAATCCCTGTTAACAGTGCGTCATACACATCAGCAAGTGCTCAGTAACAGGTCCAGAAACTCCATGGGATAATGTACCCATTACCCTATTACCTGCACAGTGGGAGTCCCTGTTCACAAGACTGTCCGTTTTCTAAACATTTCTCTGAACACTTGCTCTCCTCGATTCTTGAATTTGCATCTCAGCACCACGCAACTAAAAAATCCAGCCAGAAATCCCACCGGCTCGGCCTTCTTTTTTTTTTTTTTTTTTTTTTTTTTTCGGCTCGGCCTTCTGATCCCCTCGTCTCGTAGCTCATCTCTCTGGATGGCCAACATCCACGAGGCCTTTTCTTCTCCAGCTGTGGATCCCCAGATCCAGCCCGGACTGAGTCTTGCAGTAGGTGTTCCGTTTATAAGTGTGTGTGTGTGTGTGTGTGTGTGTGTGTCCACTGATAACAGAGTGGGTGCTCTTTAAAATCAGCCACACCAGCACCCATCAGCATCATATGAACTCAGAAGGTAGAGAGGAAACACTTTTCATGCTGAATTGCATAATAAAGTCACTGCAGGGCCCTCCGCAGTGGGGGAGCCTCACGTCAGGCTCCGGGCAGGCCGCAGGCACTGGCGGCGCTAGTCCTGGGCAGCTCCTGCCCCGGGTCGGGGCTGAACGGAGTTTCGCATGAGGCAACACGCGCACACGCCCAGGACTCGGAGCAATGGACACGCTGCCCCACGGATGTGGGAGCCTCAGGGCTGCAGAGGAGACGAAGCCGTGTGTCCACGCGCGTCCACAGACGACCGAGCCAGGGTGCAGGTGTCCCTGACCCCAGCCCTCGCAGGCTCGGAGCCCACCGTAGGCCCCGTGGCCGCCTCTGAGCTCCCGTCCCCACAGCAGGGTGACGGCAGGAGGTCCTGTGGGCACCGGAAGGGCCCAGAGGCCTTTGGCAGCTTTGCTAGGCGCTTGGCGTGGTTTCCACTTGTTTTCCCGAAGCGCCCAACGCGGTGCAGTGGGAGGCAGGGCGCCGTGGGACACGAGGTGTGGGGGCAGGTGCAGGGTGAGGCGGGTGCAGGGGCAGGTGCAGGGTGAGGCGGGTGCAGGGGCAGGTGCAGGGTGAGGCAGGTGCGGGGGCAGGTGCAGGGTGAGGCAGGGTGCGGGAGCTGGGCAGTTGGAGGGGGCGCCCATCAGGGCCTCTCTGGGAAAGGGCGTTGCAGCAAAACCCAAAGCAAAGCGGGAGAAGCAGCCATGGGGTCAACAGGGAAGAACATTCTAGACGGAGGAAACAGCAAACGCGATGGGCAGGAGTCCAGGGTGTGAGGGCTTGTCCAAGAGGTGGCAGGCGGGTGGCCCGGGCCTGGACGTGTGGAGCACCGGAGGCTCCTGCAGAGCTTGGGCCCCAGGCGGGGCGGGGAGGGGGGCAGGGGACAGGAACCAGAGGCCGGGGTCCAGCGGTTCCCAAGGCGGAGCTTTCCAGCTGTGCTAACAGATGCGGGACGGGGGGGCTCACAGCCGGATGCAAGTCACGGAGTTGTCCCGGGTGTCAGACAGTTGTCCCAGGTGTCAGGGTGTTGTCCCGAGTGACAGGGTGTTGTCCCGGATGTCAGGGTGTTGTCCCGGGTGTCAGGCGGTTGGTTGTCCCAGGTGTCAGGCAGTTGTCCCGGGTGACAGGGTGTTGTTCCGGATGTCGGGGTGTTGTCCCGGGTGACACGGTGTTGTCGCGGGTGTCAGGCGGTTGTCCCGGGTGTTCCCGATGCACAGAGCAGCCGGCCGCCAGGTCCGCGACCCCAGGGCCATCTACGTGGGGTCTGCGGGTGGAGAGGCGTGGAGGCCTCGGGGCACAGGGAGGAGGCACTGTCCCTGAGGGGATGACGGCGACAGGGCGAGAAAGTGCTAGAAGAAAGTGGCTCCTCGAGGCTCTGTCCAAGCTGAGGAGAGGGGCGGAGGACAGGGCAACGCAGAGGTGACCCATGGAGGTGACCGGGGCTCCCTAGGGATGTGCCTCCAAGTGTGTGTGCGGGGAGGGGGGGACCTGGAAATCCTCTGGTTATTGGTTCCCACTGGCTACCTGTGCCTCTTCCTGCACACTGCTCCGGGTCCCACTGGCCCCCCGTATGTTCCCCCCTCTCTGGGTCCCGCTGGCCCCTGCGTGCTGGCCCCCCTCTGGGTACCTATGGCCCCCAGGTGCTGGCCCCCCTCTGTGTTGCACTGGCCCCCCGGGTGCTGGTCCCCCTCTGGGTCCCACTGCCCCCCCTGTGCTGGCCCCCCTCTTGGTCCCGGTGGCCCCCCATGTGCTGGCCCCCCTCTGGGTCATACTAGCCCCCTGTGTGCTGGCCGCCCTCTGGGTCCCACTGGCCCCTGTGTGCTGGCCCCCTTCTGGGTCCCGGTGGCCCCCGGGTGCTGGTGCCCCTCTGGGTCGCATTGGTCCCCCATGTGCTGACGCTCCTCTGGTTGCATGCTGGCCCCCCGTGTGCTGGCCCTCCTCTGCGTTGTGCTGGCCCCCGTGTGCTGGTCCCCTTCTGGGTCACATTGGCCCCCCCGTGTGCTGGTCCCCCTCTGGTTGTATGCTGGCCCCCCGGGTGCTGGCCAGGCCCCTTTCAATAGGTGTCAGCAAATCTGTGCCTTCACTCGAGGCCTGGATTCGAGGTCCCAGCTCTGCCCTGAGGCCAGCAGGGTCATTTGGCCTCTGGCCCCTGCAGGCATCACACGGGTCCTGCAGGTCAGACTGTGTCCTGTGATCACCCACCAGCCCTACTTCTCTCCTAGTATTCTGGAAACCAAGGAACCCAATAAAAATACTCTCCTCTTTTATCTTGGCAACACAAAAGGCTTTCTCCATGCAGGGTGATTCCCCAGGCCTTTGACAGTAGGCCTCTTGGGGCTGTCTTCCTAGTATCTGAATATTTCCTTCTCTCTCTCTCTCTCTCTCTCTGCAGCATCACTTGAGGCAAATAAAACCAACGTTAACTCCTTGAAAGTAAGAATAAAGGCCTAACTGCCTAGCCTTCATTTGTGGGGAGAGGGGGATAAAATCCCCTTTTCTTTCTTTCCAAATGTCTAGAGCAAGGAGGGAAAAACAAACAAAAAGGCAGTAATTACTATAATAGTAACTCCTCTTGTTATGTATTGATTCATTCCAGATTCAAAATCAGGTCACATCTGGATTCCAAAGCTAAAATAAATGCGAGCCGAAAGAAAATAGTGGGGTGGTGGGAGGTGGGAGCATGTATGCTAATAGCAACTGCATTCATAAGGGGAGGAGAATCTAGAATCGAGGCGTCTAAAGACTAAGTCCAGGAGCCTACAGATTCTAAAGAGTGGAAGGAGTCATTGAGACTCTAATTTTCCTTCCAATTAAGAAATCTATTTCAGGGGACGGCTGGGTGGCTCAGCGGTTGAGCATCTGTCTTCGGCCCAGGCCGTGATCCCGGGGTCCTGGGCTCGAGTCCCATATCGGGCTCCCCATGGGGAGCCTGCTTCTCCCCCTGCCTATGTCTGTGTCTCTCATGAATAAATAAATAAAATACTTTTAAAAAATAAATCTAGTTCAGGATATCTCTTGCAGATAATGACCTCGTCTCAGACTATGTAGGCACGGCAGGAAGGAGCCTGCTTCTTTTGGAGATGGCTCGTTCCATCCTTGGACAGTTCCAGCAGCTTTTAAGTTCTTCTTTATCTTAAATCAAAAACATCCTATGTTTTGTCCTTCAGCCGTAGTTTTGCTTTTTAGGAGTAATACGGAATAGGTCAGCACAGCATTCAAGCACTTAAAGCCGTTATCCCACTCTCCCATCTGCTTCTCTGAGTTCCCCCATGTCCACGGCCGATACTACCTGCCCCTCCCTGCAGGTCGGTCAGGGTGATACACACACAGACACACGAGTGTGTGTCCCATTTAATACTGGGAACTGCCCTGTGAGGCAGGTACTCGTTTTATCCCCATTTTACGGATGAGGAAGCTGAGTTCCCAAAGCTGCTGCTGGCAGAGCTGGGCCTCAGGGCCACATTCTGGCTCCGGTGCTCGTGCGTCCTCGCTAGCTAGTGCGTCGCAGGCCTGAGCGCACAGCAGGACCGCAGAGGGTCCGTTCCAGCCAGATTGCCCAGAATGTGCATTTCCGACTGGTCCCTGGATTGTGTTGGTGCTGGGAGCCTCAGAGCCACTAGCTGGTGCTAATTAAATCCTCTAGGTCTGCATTTTTGAGTCCTCTCTTGGGTTGCCTGCCCGCCCCCTGGACAGCTCGCCCTACGTTCCCGAGGAGGACTAGGCTCTACGCTCTGCTCTGAGATAACCCGGGCACTACTTGCTTTCTTGAATCTCTGCCTATTGTCATCTGCACAGTTTCCTGTTCTCTGCCTTCCTCCCTGCACTTCCAGATGCTAGAAATCGCCCCAATCACAGCCACTCCGTGTGGGGTTCATCTTGTCCGTTGATTCTGCTCTGTCCTGATTCCTGACTGAGCTGTGGCTATGAGAGCTTTCATCCCTTACACCTTCTCTGACCGGGCACCTGGGGGGCTCAGTCAGCTCAGGCCATGATCCCGGGGTCCTGACATCGAGTCCCACATGGGGCTCTCTGCTTGGTGGGGAGTCTGCTTCCCCTCTTCCCTTTGTCACCTGCTGCCCTGCTCGTTCTCTCACTCTCGCTCTCTCTCAAATAAATAAATAAAATCATGGGGGAGGGGGCTTGTCTGACCTAAAACAATTCATGGAGTTTACATGTTCACAGGTAGCATGTCTTCCAACCTATCGCTGTCCAGCTGAACCTCTTCCGACCGCTCTCGAGGCCGCATGTACTCATTTAGCGTGTGTCTGCTCAGAACTACACGCAGTGCATCATATGGGCTCTGACCACAGCTCACTGCAACCATCGCTTCTTTCTTCCAGACTCTTATATCCTGTGAACACTTCCCATGATTGCATCAGCTTACCCTCTTGGCACATATTGAATTTCGACCCAAGACTTCCAAATATTTTTCAAATAAACCATCCCCACACCCATCTTTCCTCCATTTTATGCTTCTGTAAAATCGTTTTCACGCTGGCAGAAGACTTTACAGTCACTCATGTTAACTTTCATCTGGTGTGTTTTTGTTTTGTTCCAGCCAATGGATTTTTCTTTTCTTTCTGAAATAAGTCTCTTAGTTATTTTTTCTCATTATGAAGGGAACACTTCTTCATTACCAACAAAGTCATAAAATATAGATAAACAAGAAGAAGAACATTAAAAACTATGCCACCCAAAGTTAATCGTTATGAATACCTTGGCGCATCTTTCTAAAGCCTTGATAAACATCCTTCCAAAATGTTCCAAAACATCCCTCCACATGTTTCTGTACGTAAATGATCCATAGAGATTTTTTTTTAAGATTTTTATTTATTTATTCATGATAGAGAGAGAGAGGCAGAGACACAGGCAGAGGGAGAAGCAGGCTCCATGTAGGGAGCCCGACGTGGGACTCGATCCCGGGTCTCCAGGATCGCGCCCTTGGCCAAAGGCAGTCACCAAACCACTGAGCCACCCAGGGATCCCCCATAGAGATTATTTTTAGGCTTATTATAAACCCCATATATTTTGTATTCCTTCTAGCTCTGCCAGCCAACAAAGTTTGTTTGATAAAATATCATAGAGGATGGGCAGGAATGGGATCCTGCAGCACAGCCCAAGATCTTGCCCTCCAAAAGGCTACTGGCTCATCATTCAATGTTCATTGGGTAGCAGCTTTCAACCAGGTAGAAATCCACATGTCAGGACCCGAGTCCCATTTTCCATCTTATTCCGAGAGGCTGCATGAGAGGCTCCACCTGTGTAGTTGTGATGACTGCTATTCCCCCTGCAGATGTGACCTAAATCTTGTAATTCCTGCAACCAGGCTTCGTTCACAATAGGCTGACTCTGTCATTTCCCAAACCCAAATTGTACTACTCTACCTCCTTTCAGAAATACAGTCATTTGTCCATTTCCAATTTTCAGGCAACTTTTCCCTTCTTTTTGATTTTCCAGAAACTACTAGCAGCGATTCTATAATTTCTTTGGTTGGTTCTCTCGGGCACCTCAGGATCGAATTCATCCAGGTCTGAAGAACGAGGTCTTTAACAGAGGCTTCCTCTTCCCTTACCATCTCGGCTCCTATCTTGGAATTCAATTACCTTTTAACCGTGTTTGTTCCACACTTTCAGCTTTGAAGATCTTTCACTTTCATGGAGAAGATGGAAGCAAGAGTTGTGAGGAAGTTCTCCTGCACCCCCCACCTCACCCCACCGTCATCTGTTACCCTTAGAACATCAGATTCAGTACATTGTTCTGGCCACTTTGCTCAGGTCATTGCCAACAAAAGACCATTTTGATGCCTCTTGATTTTTTTCCATGTGCTTTGATTTATTTTTTTTTTTCTTGGCTCAAGCCTTCCAGCTATAATTTTAACTCTTTTATACCAACCTTTCTTTTTCCCTAGTAATGTATGTTCTCTGACCCTGTGTGCCTGTGATCTTTCATAATCTGATTTCATTGAAGTGGCCCATTATGTGCTCATTTGCTTCCTTACATTCCTTTCTCTTTTCTTTTACACAAAGATCATTTTTTAAAATCATATTTTCAGATTTATTGTCTTGTAGAGTCTTAAGCCACTTACCCCTTGATAGGCTCTGAGCTGTATCAACATATCTAGCTCTTTTTTGAGTTTTTGAAATATCAGATACATATCTCTTTATTCCCTCTCTCTTACTTTGAGTTATCACAAAGATGATATGGAGTGTCATATTCAATAAGGAGAATATGGATGTCATATTCAGCATGGTTATTAGGTTAGTATCAATAGAAACAGACTATGGCTAAGTTATACAAAAATGGAATTTGTTGGAAGAGATGAAGCTCAAGATCAATGAGAAGCTTTGGAACCAGGCTGTGAAACAGAACCAAGGCAGCTCGGAGGGTTCACTCAGCAGGAATTATTCTCCCTTTGTGTCAGCTACTTAAGATCTAAAGTTCTAGGACAGACATCTGACGTAGCTATGTCTGACACCTGTGCCTTGGCTAGGGGCAGGCTGGGGACCCTGCTTAACATGCCCAGTAAGACTGTCCTCATCGTGAGGATATAATCACTCCACAGGGAACTGGGGTGCAGTCACCTGTAGTGGGATGAACAGGACTCTGAAGAACAACAAATGTCCACTTGCTACTGTCTACCAAGGTTGACCTCACTTTTATTTTACCAAGAAGTTCAACCTTTTCTTTTGGAATTAAGCATTGGTCAGTATTGGCTTTATTGATCTATCTGCTTCTGAAAAAAAATTGTTAGCAAGGGGTATTAGGAATTTATGAGATGCTCTGCTTTTACTAGCAGGAGACTTCCCACGGTTATCTGAACAGTGGAGGTCCCAGGAATACCAGTCATCTCTGTGCCAATTTTAACAATACCTCTGAGGTTCTATTTACCTTGTGATCTCAAATCTTTTAGAAAGGAGTATCCACAAACACGTGCATTTATCTTATATTAAATATTTATCTTTATTATCTGCAATTATCTTATATTAAAATATTTTATTACTTTAACAATCATGTTTTGGGCTTACCAGACATTGGAAATCATAAATATTGCTCCTGAATCTTTCCCATTATTTCTTCCCCAAAATTACGAGCCATGCCCTCAGTAACATTAATAACCACCCCCATGAGAGTGCTGACTCTGGACTACCTGATACTCCATTCCATCTTTCTTATCCATACCTAGTATCATTTGTAATCTTTGATATTATGGTCTTTCTTGGACCTTTTCTCCTTTTTCATCATTTCAGGAATGTCATTTATTGCTCTCCCATTAAATGTGTTCCTTCAAGCCTCCATAAATGGTCCTTAACTTTTGCCAGGAACTTATGCCAGCCAGGTAGCTAGCTGACCATTTCTCATGACCATATTCCCTTAAAGATAGAATCTTGCAAGAAGGGATAAAAAAATTATTGTGATGACTAGTTCTTTAATTTCCTATCTAGAGTCAGAGATATGAATGTTTCTTCCAATTTTACCATTTGCTCCCCTGTGGTAGTTGATTATAGGGAAGCTTTCCTTGTCAAACATCCTCCAAACAGACAACCCAATTCTAAAGTGACCAGGACAGGTTAGTTATAGTCATCTCCTTATTCCTCACCATAGATAAATTCTACAAAGCACATCTTCCGCCTAGAAAACTATTAGGCATATAGATGTTGGAGAAGTAAGAGCAATTCATAGAATCACTGATTAAAAGACAAAGTCTTAGGAGGTGGTGACAGTGGTTGGAAAGATGAGACCAAAGGGGAAACGGTAAATAGAAAAGAAGAGGGCAGCCCCGGTGGCTCAGCGGTTTAGTGAGGCCTTTGGCCTAGGGCGTGATCCTGGAGATCCCTGCGTGGAGCCTGCTTCTCCCTCTGCCTGGGTCTCTGCCTCTCTCTCTGTGTCTCTCATGAATAAATAAATAAGATCTTCAAAAAAAATTCCTGATGTTTTTCTGTGAATGAGTTTTCTCGTATTATCCTGGAGGTCTCCACTGCTCAACAAATCAGAAAGACAGTGGAACTGGGAGATTTTTTTTTCTTTTTTAAACTTCTGGCTTCCAGGGACTGTATTTGAAATTGAAGCTGAGCACACAAATAGTCCTAAAAGCCATACACAGGTGTCATCAATCCCAAAAAGGCTTGAACTTTATCAGAGAAGCTGGTGACTCTTGAGAAAGCACAGCTGCCTCAAGGAATTGAGCCCCATTAGAAGTTTACACTGGGGGGCCCCCGGGTGGCTCAGTCAATTAAGCATCCCGCTCAGGTCATGATCTCAGGGTCTTGAGATTGTGCCCCATGTTGGGCTCCTTGCTGAGTGTGAGGCCTGCTTAAGATTCTCTCTCTCCCTGCCCTTCAGTCCCCCTCACTTGTGTGCACACTCTTTCTCTCTCTCTGTCTCTCTCTCTCTAAAAAAGAAAAAAAAGAGAGAGAGAGAGAACTTTACATTGGAACCTATCATTGGGATGCCCTTTTAATTTCTGAGACATAGTAATCTGGAAATTTGAAACTTGCCTATGATTCAGTTTCCTTTCCTTTCAACTGTCTTTAATGAATTTATGAGATCTGACAGTGGCCAAGCAAGCAGCCACGGATAGCGCCCTGGCTCTGGCGCTTACTAATAAGCAAAGTAGTTTTCTGCGGTACTTACACGTGAGGGAAGCTGAGGGCAAAATAACACCTGTTCTAAGAGAATGATAAGTGTCAAAAACGGGAAGCCAAGGTCATGGTCCAAGGATTCAAGAACAACAGAAGAGGAGAAAAGGCGGGAAGAAGGAAAGACCATTTTGCCCTGAGTAGGGCTGGGAGACTGGAACATCGACTGAGTCTCTAAGATGTGGGTAGGGCAGCCTCGGTTGAAGGCACTGAACACACTGAATAAGAGCCACTGGTTTTAAAGAAACATCCTTTATTCTTTTAAACTAACAGCCAAGTAAACATCTAGAGACTCCCTTCTAGAATGTTCCTCTCAGTGAGTAGAAGATGAAAAGTCAAAGGAATAGTTTGTCTTACAATGTACCAAACCCAGCAGCCACTCCTGCATGTCTTTGTAGGATGGTCTTAGGAATGAAGACAATGTTGGTAGAAGGGGCTACGAGGCTTTACGTGAAGCTAGATTCAGTCAGATTGTGCGTCTATTTTGGGGTAGCACTAAGGTTAATGGAGATGGGGGCTGATGGCCACACAAAGGCCAGAGTCTTCAAACCACTTCTTGGCATTACTTCCTTTCACAATTAAATTAGTTTACTCCACTGGTGACTATTGTGAAAGATGCAGAGAACTGAGGAAAGATGTTTGTAGGAGGCTGCGATGGTGGTGAGTGCAGGACACACAAAGGTACTGCCTGACTCCAATAATTTGACTTATAATGTTGCAGTGGAATACAGTTCAGATTTCCAGGCTATATTCCTATTTTCATCCATACAAATAGGGCATTGATCTGGGCAATAGAATTTCCAGGAGGTCTCTGGGAGAAGAGAGGCGCTTGTTCTGATAGGGCTTAGCGACAGCCCCTCGCCCTTACACTCTTCTCCCTGCCTCACACATGGTAGGCACAGCCGGGCTTCTCAACTGGACACACCCTGCACCAGACTCTGCCTGGCATGTTGACCGCAGCTGACATCTGGACCAAACTCATCAAGGACCATCAGCCAGACGACCCCAATCAGCTGCTCCTTGACCTAAAGGATAATAATGTTTGTTGTTTTAAGCCTTTTTATTTATTTATTCATGAGAGACACAGAGAGAGGCAGAGACCCAGGCAGAGGGAGAAGCAGGCTCCATGCAGGGAGCCCAACACGGGACTCGATCCCCAGACTGGTGGGATCACGCCCTGGGCCGAAGGCAGATGCTCCACCGCTGAGCCACCCAGGCGTCCGGCCCTGTTTGTTGTTGTTTTAAGCCGCCAAGCTCTGGGGGCTAATTCATTACAGTAAACAACCAACGTAATCACTTGTGGAATGGAAGGGACACAGCCAGGTTGGGAGAGAGGGAACAGCTGAGCTGTGATGGCCTCTGCTGACCCTAAGAGAGGTTTCCAAAGCTCGTATGGCCCTTTACAGTCACATGTATTCTTTTCTTAAACTAGAGGGTTCTTATTCTTTCTGCCCATTGGAGATCTACATAGCTTCCTTCAAGGTTTCCACAGCTACGTGGTACCCTACCATGTGGACGTAGGGGTCCGGTCTTACTGAGACAATCTCCTCTTGCTGGACATTCAGCTAGTGTTGGTATTTCACAGCCTGCTGGAAGGTACACGTGTACACATCTCTGTGGACATGCACAAGTGGAAGCACAGAACTCACCCCTGGAGTTGGAATTGGGGGTCCTCAGGCTTCTCACTCACTGTACAGCACCGATCCCCAGGAGCCGCCTGGCCCTACATGTGTCGTCTACCTCCCTTGTTCCCACCTAAGTGCTGGAAACCGCCTGGAGATCCCACTGCCCTCATCACATAAAGGGCACGTTATGTGAACTTAGAGAAAATTCCTGGAAACATTACGGGTGAGTTCTATCAAGACATGAGCAGAGAACTGTCTCAACAAGTCCGCCACCGTGCCTGGCACAGACTTTTTAGGTTAAACCAATGTTCTCAACCCTCTGTTGTGATAGGACACTGTAAGAAAGTCAAAAGAAGTTAAAGACGTGCTCGTTACTCTCAGGAACTGAAAATCGAGTCTACCCCGTTAGCTGAAACCCAGAGGAGCTGAATCCAATCAGCTAGTTTTTCTTCCTCACTGATAGGGCTCCAGTTACCAAGAGGGAGGAACTGCCCTGAGGTCACCGAAGATGGGAAGACATTCTTCAGTAGGCTTTCCCTCTCTCCCACTACTGCCCTTCCTCCTTCTGTCCTTTTCTTCCTCTCCCCTCCCCCAACACATTTTTTAAAGATTTATTTTTATTTATTTATGATAGACATAGAGAGAGAGAGAGAGAGGCAGAGACACAGGCAGAGGGAGAAGCAGGCTCCATGCAGGGAGCCCGACGTGGGACTCGATCCCGGGTCTCCAGGATCACACCCTGGGCTGAAGGCAGCGCTAAACCGCTGAGCGACCCGGGCTGCCCTAGAATAGATATTTTCTACTGTAGTCTAGTCCTTTTTGTAGAAATGCTGGTCTTAACCCAATTGACTTCATGAACCATTAATGGGTCGCAACCTATAGTTTGAAAAACACTGCTGTCTATGCCACACACCACAGGCCTGGGGTAAATTTTAGGTGTCCTTTGCTCCGTGTAATAAAAACCTTAAAAGCCAGTGCTGTCTGCTAGCTAAATTGTTCTTCCTTTAAAAGTTAAAAGTCATCCTCACTAAATGTACTGGAAGCAACATAAATCTGAGACTTTCTCAGAAGTTGGCATTAATGTGCTGTAATTTGGTGCCAGCGCTGGGAGTATCAGTGAGTGCACCTGGCTCCGTCATTCTGCTTGATTGTCTGTCACAGTTGGGGAGGTACTTTCCCTTCAGACGCCCTCTGATGCGGCCACACGGAGAGAATGCAAATGCTGGTGAGCTCTGGCCAAGAATCCATCTCCCTGTAGCCGACTGGATTACTCGGCAGAGGCGTGTGTGTCTGTCACTGGGAAGAGGGAGGTGTTTTCGGGGAAGCCAGGGGATTGGCGTGCGAGGCCCAGGCAGGGGAAGGAGGACAGGTGTGGGGGACATCGCCCTGACCTTAGGCCATCAGAGCCGACATGCTACCTTTGATCCCACACTGTGTTCATGTCCGTCCAGGAGGATGGGGGACAGAAGCTGACAGGGTCTGGAAGGGGCCTCTGTGTCAGGCCCTTGTCCAGGCACATTTCCACATGGTCACTGTAGTGAGGACGTAACACGGGTTGAGGACCTATTTTATTGCAGGCATTTATTTGCATTATCCCGTTTAAATCTCACAATTCTCTGAGGCAGATGCTATGTGATTGTCAGTTTTGCAGATGAGAAAACCGAAGCTTAGGGAGGGAGGATAGATTTCTCCAGGTTACGTTGCCAGCGAAAGGGGGAGCCGGGATGGGAGCCCCAATTGCCTGAGCCCGGAGCTCGCGCTCGTCTCCACCACCCGCAGCATCTCTCTGGCAGGCAGGACACCGGCTTAGAAGGGTCATGCCCAAGGTCACGCAGCTAGCAGGCCACAGGGCTGGGATTCCCACGGAGTCTGCGCCGGAACCGCCCCGCGGGGCTGTGTCGCAAGCCCACGGCACCCTGGAATACTTTGTGGGGGAATGTGGTTCTCCCAGGAATACAAGCCTGAATGGGGAGGGGGCAGCAAGACAAGCCCAGGGCCGCCCCGAGGAACACGTGCCCCAGTGTGACTCCCCGCAAGCCTGCCAGGAGCCGAGGGCCAGAGGATGCATGTCTCCGGGAGATCAGCCTGAATCTTCAGCAACGGCGCAAGCTTGCGGACATTGCACAGTTGCGGAGGATCAGACCTAACGGTGGGAGGGCTTCGAGAACGTTGTAGCTCAGTAGGAAGACTCGACTCTTCAAATCCCTTCCTACACCGTGCGTCCTATGGAGGCCAAGAGGAGGGTCCCGCACTTCGCTGCTCAAACAGAAACAAATTCCGGGGGGGCAGGAACCGCGTTGCATGGGACTCAGACTACTTAGCAGTCAAGTCTTTCTCCACTGTTACCCTCTAAAGCCCCAGAAAAGAAATTTCTAGTGCCAGGGAAAATATTGAAAACTTGGGGAGCGGGGAGGCGGCAGCCCCTACCAACACCACTGACGGCAGGTAAGCAGTGCCTGTTAGAGGTCAGGGTCCTGGTTCACGACAGAAGTAGACCCCGGGAATCATGATCTCAACCAGGGAGTAATTATTCTGCTTAGAACTTGGACATTTGGGATCCCTGGGTGGCGCAGCAGTTTAGTGCCTGCCTTTGGCCCGGGGCACGATCCTGGAGACCCAGGATCGAATCCCACGTCGGGCTCCCGGTGCATGGAGCCTGCTTCTCCCTCTGCCCCCCTCTCTCTCTCTCTCTGCGTGACTATCATGAATAAATAAATAAAATCTTAAAAAAAAAAAAAGAACTTGCACATTCTCTGTAGAGGTGATGTATTGTTGTCACTAAGGAGCTCACACCGAGGGCCTCTGCTTACAACGGCCTCACGAGCTTACCTAGAAGAGTGACTGTGTCTGCAACGCCCACTCTGGCGTCCGCAGAGCCTCCCAGCACGGCGCCTGTCACATAGCAGGTGCCCGATACATTCTCCCTCCGTGAGCAGAGTTGTTGGTAGACACCCCTGCTTGCAGCACCAATGGGAAAATAATGGGCAAGTCCTGCAGGCATATCTTTAACTTAAAAAGTGTCGGGATCCCTGGGGGTGCTCAGCGGTTGAGCGTCTGCCTTTGGCTCAGAGCGTGATCCCCGGGGTCCTGGGATCGAGTCCTGTATCGGGCTCCCTGCATGGAGCCTGCTTCTCCCTCTGCCTGTGTCTCTGCCTCTCTCTCTGGGTTTCTCATGGATAAATAAATAAAATCTTAAAAAAAAAAAAAAGTAAGTGCCAAGGTTTTGGTGAATGAATTCTGTTCCATAGTTTTAGGGGCTAAGTGGAGGTTTTCATCATGAAACAATTCATCTTAGTACAAAATTAGCCACGTTGGTTCTTTCTCTCCATGCAAACAAATGTCTCATAGAGGTTTTTTGTTTTGAGGGGTTTGTTTTTTTGGTGGTGGTGGGGGAGCTTGTACAGTTTTAAAATCTGCGACCTCAGAGAGGGAGACAGTTCCCGGCGGCTTGCATTGTGACTGAAGGTGAGTTGTACTACTGGTGCCACGTGCAGGTGTGTGTCTACCCTCCCACTGCCACCCCCACCCCCACCCCAAACAGAAGATGCATCTCTCCCTGATGTTTACAGACACGTCCCAGGAAAGACTGCCCTCGATCTTTTTTTTTGGAACGGGTTTTATAAGGGCAACCCAAGGGTACAGCCAGCTTGCTCTAGCAGTTAGGTCGCTCAACAATTCAGGGTCAAGGGAAAATAGGGTCGGAGGCCCCAAAAATAAAACAGACTGATTAGAGATAAAACAACTGGAATAAAGACTTCTTTTCAAAATGCAAGCAGAATCCTTGCCCTTCGAAGAACAGAAGGTACAAAACAATGGCAAGACAACAGGAATAAAAGCCACATAATCATTGGGCTATTCAGTTTCTCTTTACAAGGAAGAAGCTCCAGTTCATCCTTTATTTTCTGTTTATATTCATGAGCAAAACACAAGGAGCTTATAAAACTAAATATGGATCTCAGCATTAACAGCCAAACAGATGAAGGGATTTAAATGCGTTGATCTAAAAATTACGATCACAATGAGATACCATTTCATACCCATTAGAATGGCTGTTACCCAAAAGATGGAAGATTGCAAGGGTTGGAGAGGATGTGGAGAAATTGGAACCTTCGTGCCTTGCCGGTGGGAATGTGAAATGGCGCAGCTCCTGTGGAAAGCAGCCTGGTGGTTCCTCAAAAACTTAGACACAGAGTTACCATAGGACCCAGCAATTCCAGTTTTAGGCACATACCCCAAAGTATTAAAAGTCAGGACTCAGAGACCTTCCTACACTCACGTTCCCGGCAGCATTGTTCACAGCAGCCAAAAGGCAGACACAACACAACTGTTCACCATAAGACAAGAGAGTGGATAAATGGAAGTGTGGTCTGTACATTCAATGGAATATTATTCAGTCTCAGAAAGGAAGGAAGTTTCGATGCCTGCTACACTCAACACGGCTGGACCTCGAGAAGGTTATCGCTGGTAACTAAGCCAGGCACAAGGGGAAACCGTGTAATTCCACTTACACCACTTGTTATTTACAAGGAAAGAGCTGCGGTTCATCCTTTATTTGTTGTTTACATTCGTGAGAAAAACACGAGGAGCTGATAAACCTAAAGGCGGATCTCAGTGCTAACAGCTGAACGGATGAAGGTCTCAAGAGTAGTCCCATTCACAGGGCCAGAAAGTGAAATACAGGTTACCAGGGGTTACGGGGGTGGGAGGAGATGGGGCGTTAGTGCTTAGTGGGTACAGAGGGTCTGGGGTGATGAAACAGTTCTGGAAATGTGCAGTGGTGATAGTTCTAGGACGGTATAAATGTACTTAATGCCACTGCATTGCACACCTCAAAATGGTTAAAATGGTCATCTTTATGTTACGTATATTTTATCACAATCAACAAGAATACACCGTACAACGTGTGAATACATTAATTACGTTCCCTGTGTTGGACAAACATCACCCCAGCCGCTACCGCCTCCCCCAGAGCCCAGAGGCAGGGGACACGGGAGGCGCTCTGCTGGCCTTGAATGGCTGGAGGACATGGGAGCTGCTGCTTCGCTTCCAAATCCCCGACACACAGAGGTAGGGAAAGGGGGTGGCACCCCTGCCTGGCCACCCACCCGGAGGCCTGCACGGAGCTGGGGAAACGGGACTTGCCATTTGGCCCTGGAGCTCACTGAGCTAGCCTTGCACGCCTTGCATGACGCGGATCTGGGTGGGTGGGCTGGGTGCAGCCGCGCCTTTCACTTCTCCTACCGACTTTCTGTAGGTTTTGTTGGATAAATATTTCTTAAATTGTTGACCGAAAAGGTTCAGTCAACCTCCAGAGATTTTGTTTGATTGTCTTTGCGAGCTTTCCATAGTTTGATAGATGTCTCCCTGGGGTTGACGTTTCACTGGGATCCTCACTTGACCATCCTGGAAGCTCCTCCTTCTCCGTAGAGTATTACCGACCATAACGGGAAGATGCACGTTCCTGGACAGCAGCACCTTGTGCATGTCCCTCTGCAGGATGTGCCTTGTCAACCCATGCATCAACCCTACACCGCTCTTGCAGTATCCCAAGGAGAAGCGGAGATCGTGGTCACATCAATCTCAGGTCTGTCGCAAAACTTGGAGGTGACATTATGATGGGCAAGCCCTCTACTCAGAGTTAACAGTCTGAATAAGTCAAAGGATTTGATTAGATAAACCTGAGATCAAAAGTAAAGCGTCCCCACAGGAAGGTAAGGGGATTAGCAGCCTGGAGGCCTGCAGAGCTTTTGGAAGGACAAGCCCTTTGAAATCCGCAAAATCATCTGTGGCTCAGATAGGGGCTTAGAGTGACTTCTGAGGGGATTAGACCCTGCCGGTGGTGCTACTTCCTAAGATGCATCATTATTCGAAGTGATGTTTACCGAGTGTCCCCCGAGAGGCTGCCATCGTCATTATCTCTTCCGAAGTCTCTGCATAACCTTGCTTTGATTTTTGTCTTTTTCTTTCTTTAAAGACTTGGCCGTTGCTAGAGATTTCACGACTCTTTTATGTTCGGCTGGTTTTTAAGGAGAAGAGGCAGTTGACTCCATGCTCTGCGCACACAGTCTTCGCAAAACCACGGCTGAGGATTTTAAATATTAGACCGATTTGGATCACGTGCCACTCTAAGCGGAGCTGTCTTCTTCGCTAGACTGGCTACCGGTTGGAAGGGAAGCCGTCCTTCAACGATGGCGAATGACACAGCCATTATCTCTGCAAGTCCAGAATGATTAATAGACTTCACCTCATCTGTCCCCTTCTCTGACTCAAGTCGGAGAACAGTTTCATTATTACTACTTTCTGGAAGAACAAACAAAATTATTTGCCAGGATGCTTGAAATGATGAATTGCTAAAAACGAAGAGAAGTATCTTTACGATCCTTGTAGATGCCTCTTAATGTATCTCTTCATTTTCCTTCCAAAGGCCATTTGTTTATTAGGATCTTCCCAGCGAAGGCTCCCAATGCATATTTCAAACATCAGTTTAAAATGATTCTTCAGGTGTGATGCCAGAGACTTCAAGAGCGCCCTTCGCAGCACTTCTGTGTTCCCCGGCATGTCCTTCCAAGCTCCCTCCTGTCGCCCAAGTGCCTTCTGAATAACAAAGATTTCTGGCTGGACAATGCTTGGGTCCAGTTCAGAGAGTGTTCTTGTGTTTCTTTCATCATCTAATAAAGATGGGTGTGTGTGTGTGCTGTGGTCAGGAGCAGCACGTCTTAGGGAGGAAGGGCAAACTGAGATCCTTGGATTCAAAGACGGTGACCCCATCACTTTCTCTTACATAAAAATTGTATTCATCCCACACTTCCTACTGCAAATCACTCTGGTACGACGTGACAATGCAGCAGATATCCAAGGACTTTTCCCACATCACACTACAAACATAGCCACCCTCTCTGGGGAGCCTAAGAGAAACTTTGGGGCTTCCACTTCCCCTCCATTTGTTTGAAGGATCAAGAGAACACAGTTCCATTTTCAACAAAAATTAAAAAGGAAAATCATGAAAAGAACCAGCCTCCTCTTTTTTTTTTTTCTCTCTTAATATATTGTTGCATCCAGGGAAGAGGAAGCCGTGAGCGCCACTGATACTGGGTCCCCAGGGACCCTACAAGGGTCACTCCCCAGCTATCAAATGAGCATGTCTTCCTCCACCCGCACAGCAAGTTTGTAAGGGGACTGGAAGTTCCTTTTGGCTCTGCTCTGCTGTGCAAAGATATGAAATGCCACAGTGCTATAGGGACTCAGGCTGTGTTCACACCTGGGTTTTCACAGGGAAGACAGTTTTTGGTTTTAAGGCTTTGGAGATTTGAAAAACCATTAGCCACGATCCTGCCAGCCTCACAGGCCTTGCGAGGAACTGCACGTTCCTCAAGAACAGGAGCAAATTCCTTCCACACGTTTTTGGTTTTCTTATTTCTCTGTAAGGCACTGTCCGGTGCCACAGGCCAATTCAATTCGGGACATAAAATGTGACAACATCTCATTTATTCTGCATTGTTATAAAACAAGGCGTGCACCGGACAAGAATTTCCAAATGACTGTACTGTCACCCTTGGAAGCTTAAAATGAAAATGGATTTGGAGTGCATCTGGCTAATAAACAGGCAGGTTCATTATTGCCAATGTGTGTTATTTTACTGGCTGCATCAGAGATGTAGGGCCTAACTGGGTGACGGGCCCTGAGGAGGGCACGTGATGGGATGAGCCCTGGGTGTTATGCTGTATGTTGGAAAATTGAATATAAATTTTAAAAATTACCTTTAAAAAAAAAAAAAGAGAGATGTAGGGCCTACAGAGACCAAAGGGACTCTTTGCAGAGCCTCCTTTGTGGTGTCGGACTTCTAGCATCTTTCCTCGGTTTTCTGCTTCCTGACTGTGTACTCGGTTGTCCTTACTTCTGCTGTTCTTTCCCTTGATCTGTGTCTGAGAAGCTTCATTTTCTTCTCTGGTCCTGACTATTTACTTCATCAGCAACTGTAACTCAGAACAAAACTGAGAGAAACTGGATGGGCTTAATTCTACATACATTACCTGGTAAACATATTCTTTTGCCAACTGAGTAAGGAGCATGGGTTTTATGATAGCTCTGAGATTCTAATTCATCCCTTCTGTCATTATGTGAGGGAATGGCCTTTGTTTTTTTTTTTTAATTTATTTATTTATGATAGTCACAGAGAGAGAAAGAGAGGCAGAGACACAGGCAGAGGGAGAAGCAGGCTCCATGCACCGGGAACCCGATGTGGGACTCGATCCCAGGTCTCCAGGATCGCGCCCTGGGCCAAAGGCAGGCGCCAAACCGCTGCGCCACCCAGGGATCCCAGGGAATGGCCTTTGTATTAAGCAGCATTTTGTTTTGTACTTAGAAAAATATACTTTTGTTATTGTGACAATTAGCACCCAGCAGAACAAATCAACTGGACCCCAAAACAGATTTTGAACCACCCGCTTCTAACCCTTCCTTGCTACCTCCTTAATCAAGGCCAATGTCATCATTCACAAACTATTTTTTTTTATTTTTAAATATTTATTTTTAAAGATTTTATTTATCCATTCATAGAGATGCAGAGAGAGAGAGGCAGAGACACAGGCAGAGGGAGAAGCAGGCTCCATGCAGAGAGCCCAACGGGGGACTCGATCCAGGGTCTCCAGGATCATGCCCTGGGCTGCAGGCGGCGCTAAACTGCTGCGCCACCGGGGCTGTCCCATTCATGGACTATTAAAACTGCTTTTTAATGGCCTCCTAATACCATCCTGGCTTCCTTCCAACCTGTCCTCCACACGATAGCCAGAAGAAGCATTAGAATACGTAAAACTCATCTTTCACCACCACCCACCAAACCTTGCTCAGTGGTTTCCCGTATCAGCTTCACCGTACATCACTCTCCTGCTCCCGCTGAGTGCTGCCACACCGTCCCCGCTCCTGGGCCACGTTCCCTCTCCCACAGCCTTTGGCATATACTTTCTGCTCTGTCTGGCATGCTCTTCCCCTGGTTTTCTTCATGGATGGCTCCTTAGATCTTTAAGTTCTCAAATTAAATGTCACTTTTTCAGAGAGACAATTCCTGACCACGCTAATTCACTATCATTCTCTGCTTAGGGTGGAAGGACATATGAGAGTGAACACAAGCATGGAAAATCTTTGTATCACATGTCAACATCCACCACGTAGCAGGCACCATGGAGAGTCGTTAAAAAATCAGGCAATGACCTTGCCAGTTGACTTCAGTCCTTTACCAATAGCCACCCTGGTGCTAAGACAAAAAACAAACAAAACCATATGAATGAAGTAGCCATAGTGATACATATGGAGGCTACACATGTGCCCAACAGCATAACGTACATCTACCAAGGCCGATCTAACTCCTGTCACTGCCGAATATCCAACACGCCAGCAGCCAAGGCTGATGCTGAGCTTCCAAAATGACACAGTTGCTCAGGAAGATCATTCACTTGGCGAGAAGTTGACCATGTTGAATCTTTTTCATCTTGAAGAGCCAGTGGTTTTTGTTTTTTTGTTTTTTTGTTTTTTTTTTTTTTGTTTGTTTGTTTGTTTGTCATAGGAACAGACCCACATTTGCCAGGATAGAGACCGGAGTGGCCCCACTTGTCAACACCCACAGTAACACACCGTTCAGTAGCACACTGCTCACTCCTGTAACTCTGAGTTCTGCAGGGTTAGAAATTTTCCTCCTCACAAAGGGATACACTTTCACCTGGGGATATCGCAAGGGTACCACTGAATCATAAGCTACAGCTGCCATCTGGGCATCTTTTGTTCCTTGTCTCCAGGGACCAGCACAAGGGATGGGGTCACCATTTTGGCAGAGGGAATCCACTCAGTCATCAGGAGGGAAAAGGCTGCTGTTACAAAATGGGTCAGAGAGGAGTACACGTGGAACCCAGGTAACCCATTCGGGTTTCTTTTGGTATTTCCTTTCCCACTTGTGACTATAAATGAACAAGTACAGCAACCTCATTCTGAAAAGAGGATGTGTCTTAGTCCACGCGGGCTGCTATAACGAACCACCACAGACTGAGTAGCTTAAGCAATAAACATTTATTTCTCACAGTTTCGGAGCTTGGGAATTTCAAGATCAAGGTGTTGGCAGGTTCTGTATCCAGTGAGGGCCTGCCTCCTGGTTTGCCTTCTTGCTGTGTCCTCTGGTGGTAGAGAAAGAGAGAGCTCTGGTTTTCTCTTCTTCCTGTGAGGACACTAATCCCATCATGGAGGAAGCTCCATGTTCATGATTTCATCTAAACCTAATTACCTCCCAAAGGCCTTATGTCCAAATACCATCACACTAGGGGTAAGGGCTACTAATTTAGGGTGGGAGGACACAAACTTGTAATCCTGAGCAACATGGTGGTCAAGACTCAGACCCCTTAGGGATGAGAATGTGGGTCACACTACCTGAAAAGCCACTAAGACCGGCAGAGGTAGTGTCTGATGGAGACAGGGACCCAGACAGGTAATGGAGGAAGGAGAAGAGGAGTACTGGCTGCGTCTCCTAGACCAATTAGAGCCATGGGGGCTAAAGTTTATCCCACTCATCTTCCACTTCTAAGTTTTCTTTCAGAAAGATGGGCCCACTGGTATCCTGGGGGAGATGCTCCATGGGTGTACATGAATAGGTGGACCAGAGGAATGCAAGGGTAGGGGGGCTGTAGTAGACACCGGGGCGAGTCAAGCCATGTCTCTTCAAGGAAGGACGCGTACGGAGCTGTCAATCAGTAGACAGCCTCTGGCCATTGGCTCCCTCGGGGTGTGTCCCTGTTACAGAGTCACACCTTCCTGAGGTCATTCCCTTTCCAAGGCAGCCCATACCTGGTGACTGAGCAAGAGGGGTGTGCACAGGCCTGGGCATCTCTGCCCAACGTGGCACAACCCTGATGGGCAATCGTTGCCCAGAGCCACCTGCCATGCTGGGTGAGGCTCGGTGAGGCCTGCATCAGTTTGTCCCCTCTCTTTACTCGAACTTCTCTCCCCCCCCTTTCTTTTCACTGGTGCTAATCCTTATTAAGCATCTTGCACCCAGATTTGTCTCACTGTCTACTTCCAAAGAAACCAACGTGGTACATGCTTTGGTGGCAAATGAGGAACTTGCTAGCTAGGTCATTTGGAGCAAATTATTTCACTCTGCGGAACCTCCATTTCTTTGGCAGTAAAATGGAAATAACAATATTTACCTCTCAGGGTTGGGCTGTGTGAGGTGTGGAGAAAATCAGGTGTGTGTCACCTGGTCCAGCGTACAGCATAGAACAGTATATGATGTTTGACAAGGAAGCCCTCTCAGAAATGATGACTTCCCATGCCGACCCGGCTTTGTGAGCTCTCTGCTGGGAAGAGAGAGCTGAGTGTTCTGTTTTCTGGCCACTTTGTTCCTAATAATAATGGCGAGTTCTTGAACAGCATGCACCACCAGCCAGGCACTTTGCAGGTGTCTTGCATATATTAACTCATTTAACCTGCAAACAACTTGGTGAGGAAGGTTCCTAATCCCATTTGACAGGTGAGGAAACAGAGGCACAGGGAGGTCCACAAACTGGCCACAGGTTCCAAAGATGGCAAGTAGGAGAGTTGGGCTTTGAACCCTGGAACCTGACACCAGAATGTGTGCTCATTCCCAGTATAAGTGTACGGCCTCTTGGTTAAACTTTACAGTACAAAGAAGTTGACATGGAATAAAGCAGTCTTGCTGCCAACTTCCCACTTCTTCATGACACCCTTCCAGAACTAGTTTTTCTAAATGGGAAAGAGAAAAGGCTGAGGAAGATGTCACCTGCCTGCGGATGGTGTGAGGTTCAGGAATCCTTCCCGAAGCCCTGAGGCAGGGAGAAGTCAACATCTGTACCTCCCTGGGGTCGAAGCCCCAGGGGGAATCACTCTGGCAGAAGGTCTGAGGGCACGAGTGCGACGTTGGCAACGGTCGCTTCCTTGCAAAATTTCAGGTATTTGCAAATAATTAACTCAGCCTTTTTGACATGTCTTTATTTGCTTAAATTAACAAAATATAGGTTACATGCTATTTTCAGGTAAACTGCTTTTTCCACTGAAGCAGAAAGCAATATTCACAACTTGGGTGACTACACACTTGGAGTTTTAGTATTTAAATAGCAAGCCAGAATTCTGTACAAAATCAACATTTGGTGTAATGCTGTCCAAATATGCGAAGGTTTTTAAATGTTAGCTCTGTTACATTTTGTTCCAGCAAAGCAGACAGAGATCATGATTCAAAATTCGATGTTAATATTTTATTAAATTCCTTTAGGGCTTAATAAATACAGTATGCATATTGGGCTTCCTCACGCAGCGACTCATATACAAATATACCAGTTACCCCTGCGGGGTTACGAAAGGTCAGCCTCAGTCTCATGGCCAGCGGGGATTCAAATTTTTAAAAAGAGAGGATGAAAGAGGAATTAGAAGGCAAAAAAGAGGGGCGTAATCATAGGCCTGAATAAAAAGGATAAAAGAAAAATATGCCACTTGGCTGATGAGTTGGCTGCTTCAAAGCGACAGTGGCCAAAAGCCTGGGAAGCACATGGTAGTGACCTACTCTCAGAGTGCCACAAGAAGGTGGGTGCCACGCTGCCCTGACCCTTAGACTGCCGATAACCTTGGGTGCTTTTACCCCTTAATTCTCTTGGGGTGATCCCCATAGGTCTGTCCTTCAGGTTTGCGTTCTAGTTAATTAGCTCAATAGGCAAGTTGGCCCACCCTTCCCCTAGCTCAGCACTCCTACAGAGGGTGTCCATATAATTTATTACCCAAACTGGGACTCAAAATTTTGAGAGTTGACGTGATATTCTTAGTAATTATCCTGGGGTAGAGGTATAAACCAGGGTTGCTCCAGGCACACCAGGACATTGGTCACTCATCAGCACACAAAACCAAGCCTTTAGCCTTAGTTCTCACAAAATCGGTATCTATTTACCATCAGGCTAGACCTGATGGAGTCTCTCATACCCAGAGTCAGGAACTAAAAACAGGCTTTATAATACACTTCCTAACACTTTTTAAATTACTTTCCTTAGACCTTTTTTTTTTTCTCCCTCAAAATGAAATTTTACTTGGAAGGCTCACATGAAAAACAGATGAAATGTGAGCCCGTGGAGTGAAGTGGGAGTGAGAGCTGAGTTTCTCCTTTTCCCCTCGCAGCTTTGTAGGGGCCTAAGAGGGACCTCTGGCTCCTCACTCCACAACTTGGAAACCACCCTTCTAGACCGTACTCTCTCCATCTCAACATGAACTTGATCCTCAAACATTCCCCACATGATTCATTGGTTGGAAGACACTAGAGCTTGCCATTCTGGATTCCCTGGTTCCAGCGAGGCATACCCAGAACGAGCTGGAAGTCTGAAGCCCCGACAGCAGGTCTACAAGCGCTCTAGACTACTGAGAGAATGACCTTGTAAGAGAACCCAAGAGCTGGAGGGTCACAGAGCATGCCGCCGGCCTCCTTGTGATGTTATCAGGGGCACTAATGAGCTATATTCATAAGGAATGGAAGGCAAGTTGCCCCTCGGAGGACTGGGGACGGATTCCTGGCACAGAGTTGTGCTTGTACCCACAACAACCCACTCTATCGCCATCAGCATCCCCTTTGCAGGAGCTTGACCTCAGAACAGGGGTGGCAGTAGGAAACCCAAACAGCTTTGGCACTTTGCGGTGGTGGTGAGGCTGGAAAAGAAAAAAGAGCTTTAGGCGAGGTAGCAGGAGAAATGCGTCAGGGATCCACGAAGCCCGTGGGCAGATGATTAGAAGTAGATGAGGCTCCGGGGGAAGAGAAAAAGCCGGCGTCCGGCCGTCAGAGACGACGGGCCAGGCCCTCCAGAGAGATGTCCTGGGAACATTAGGAGGAGAGAAAGCCAAATCACAAACAGTACCTAGCTCTACAAATAAGAGTTGAAACTACCACCCAAGAGGCAGTTTTTACATAAACACAGACACAGTACCAGAGGGTTAGTCACAGGTGGGCCACCCCCGGGGAGGCGGCTCTACCCGGCGCCCGGCCTGGGGAAGCCTGCCCGCCCGTTAGAGTCGTCACCACTCACTGGCATCGTGATTCAAGCGTCTCGGAGGAAATAATTAGTCACTGCGGGCTGGCTGGGTGTGTTTTAAGTGTATTAAGTGACCATAAACATCACAGGCATCATCTTCTAGAACAAAAAGCGTGTGTTTATACAGTGTGTGTGCGTGTGTGCCTGTGCATGCACACATGCGTGCGTGTTTGTGTCCTGATGAGGCTCTTACATGACAGATAAGAAGCCCCGAGTCAGCAGTATGACTTCAGAGTCTCCTACTCTATATTTTAATGAGTCCGAAGCCAGAAACATGTATTTACGGAGTTCCTGGGATGGGTCTTGGGAGCCACCATGTTAGCCCGCTCAGTCTTTCTCAATCCTGGCTGCACAGAAGAATCATCTGGAGCAACCTTTTAAAAAAAAAAAAAAAAAAAAAAGGTACAGGAGTTGGCGCTCCACTCCAGACCAAATGAAATCAGAATCTCAAAGGTTGAGGCCTCAGCATTGGTTACTTTTCTTTTTTTTTTAAGTTCCCCTAGATGATTCTAATGTGCAGGCAGCATTGAGAACGAGTCCCGAATCCCCCTTTATCAGTAAGTGGCTGATGGTTATTCTAATATTCTATTCTAGATAAGCGACACTTGGATGGCAGGAATCCCTCCCCGCACGCCCAGCTCCGGCACTGCGGAGAAATCCAGGGCCTGCAAACTCTTGGTTGTGCAGCTGCTTGGTGGGCCGCAGGCCCCAGAGCAAGGCCTCCAGGAGGGAGCTCTGCTCAGGCCACGGAGGGTGAGGCTGCAGACGCTGAGCACTCTGGGGCCACCTGGGGAGAGGCTCCACGCGCCCCGCCTGAGGCAGGGAGACGTCGCAGATCAAGGCAGACAGGCAGGCATCTGAGTTCTGCTGGGTTTTCACCACTTTACAGTCATTCATATTTTCTTGAAATTCTATCTTGTATCTGCAGCAACTATTGAGAGCATCCTCGTCAATACCTCACTCTCGTCCTTTCTGGTATGTCGGATTATTTAATGACAGTGACTTATATATATATATCTATGTATAGATATATACACACAACTACTAATGTTTTCACCTATCTGGAAAAAAATTGTGAGTTCCACACATTCAACTAAATCATCATTAATAAGGTAACGTGTCAAGCACCATATTTTTGCAACTAAAAAGAAATTTACCACGTATTGCGTATTAGTCAAAGGAAGAAAGAATTTCTAAAAGCACCTCAGCGTCAGCGTCCAGTTCGGCCCGGCGAGCACGTACAACATACTGTCCGGCAGGTGCACGCGGTAGCACCGGGGAGGCCGGCGTGTGTGCCGGAAATCGGGGCCCTGGCGTGGCCTGCGAGGGAAGCATTCACGTGGCGGGGGACAGTCCCCGCTGGTGCGGCCCGAGACCCTGGCTGTGGCAGGTGACAGCTCACGCAGAAGGCGCTCCTGGCACGGCCTCGCTCCCATTGTCCAGACGTGATTTGAAGACCGTGCACTTAGATCCCTAAAAGCACCGCTTGTTTTTCCATCTTCCTCTCCAGTAATTCCTTTAAACTCTCATCTCTGTGCTTGAAGTACAAGTAATCGGGGAAGGGGGGGCCCCGCCGGGCACCGAGCAGAGCCCGTGGGCGGAGGCGCTCCTCTCCGCGGGCTCGGTCCCGGTCCCTCTCCCTCTCGGGGCCTCCCTCTGGCCCTGCGCTGTCCCGGCCCCGGGCCTTGGCCTCTGTGCCCGCCTCGCCCTCGGCCTGGCCCGCTGCGCAGGGGGGCTGCTGGGGGTGCTGCGGGCCTGGGCTGTGTCTCCGGGGCTCACGGCGGGGGTCGTCCTCCTCCTGCTGGGGGCGGCAGCTGGCCCGGGAGCCCTCCCCGGCAGGCTGCAGCTGGGGCACCCCGGGCCCACGCTTCTGGGACAGGTCGAAGGGCTCCTCCTGCTCCAGCCCCCCGAGGGCCGCGGCCGCTGGTGCCAGGGCGAGCCTCCCCCGGCCGAAACCTGCGGGAGCAGAACAGAACTCAGGCTGGGGCGTGGGGAGCCGGCCCGCCGGCACCAGGCCCCAGGACAGCCGGGTCTGCACCCCAGAAGCAAGCAAAGCCCGGGTTAAGCATCCACATCCCGACCCCAGCCCAGGTCTTAACCTCAGGGTGCTAAGCTCAAGTCCTGCAGGGAGCTCCGGGCTGGGTGTGCGGAGCCCAGCCAGAAAAAGTCAAATGAGGTTAAAATTAAAAGTAAAATATATATTGGCAGATTGAACTCCAATAAAAAAAAAAAAGCTGGTATTAAAAAAATAAAAATAAGATAAGATAAAATAAGATAAGATAAATAAAATAAAATAAAATAAAATAAAATAAAATAAAATAAAATAAAATAAAATAAATAAAATAAAATACGCTCCCAGTAAAGCTGTGGAGAGACGGGCCTTGTCACGGATGTCGTGGGCATCAGGAGGGCTCCTTTATGGTAAATTTGGCAACAGGAGCCAAAAGCTTATAATAAGCAGCTTCTGACTTAGCAGTTATACCACTGAGAGCTTAAACTATGGAAATAGTCAAGTGCACAAAATGTGGAAGGATGCTCCTCTACCACATTTTTTTTTATAGTGAAACTGAAAGGATAGAGGTTTTAGATAAATGATACAATGAACACGTGTAGATGTAGAGACCGACTAAGCGTCGTAAAAAGGTAGTCTATATATTTTAAGTAAAAAAACCTATATTTATCATATATATTTATAGTGTAGGCCCCATCTTATCTGTCTTTATCAAAAAATATCTGGATGAATTTATGTCAAAATCTCACAAATTAGGTGATTCTGACATTTTTCTTTTCATTTTTTAAAAAAGATTTTATGTATTTATTCATGAGACACAGACAGAGGCAGAGACATGGACAGAGGGAGAAGCAGGCTCCATGCAGGGAGCCCCATATGGGACTCGGTCCCCGGACCCCGGGGTCACGCCCTGGGCTGAAGGCAGACGCTCCACCAGTGGAGCCACCCAGGGATCTCTCTTCTCACTTCTAAGATATTCCTTATTCTATTATTTTCAGTGAGCATATATTTTACCATAAGAAAAAATAACATAGCAAAGGTATTATCATCTTGAAAAATACATGTGTCTACCACTTGGAGCCAAGAAGGCCACCCCATAACGGGGCCCCCGAGCACGGCGGAGGGGAGAGGGCCTGAAGAGACCCAGAGCCCCCGTGTGCACCCCAAGGATCCGTGCTGCTGAACTCTGTGGTGCCAAAGGGCCGGCCTCCCTCTCAGCCTGGGGTTGAGGGCCCTGTGAGGGGGGTACCTTGACGGAGCCCAGGGACACAGGCCTGCGCCTCTCACCCCAGGTGTGATCCCGGGGAGCCAGCAGTCGGGGCCCAGGCGAAGGCGGGGGCGCCTACAGGAGCCGACGTCCGGCCCAGGCTGCCTTGTGATGTCAGGCAGCGAAGCCGCCTGCAGCTTTAATCATACAAGGCACGTGGGGAGGATCTTTTTAATCCGATTCAGGATTTTTTGGGGCCGTTTCAAACACTGGAGTGCAAAAGTGCTCACACCGTTTGTAGATGAAAACATTACAAATTGTTGAAAGTCTGTTAACTTTCAAAGCGTCTCTCTGATACATAGTGACGCTCTTTATTTTTCCACAAGAATGACAGGCTCGTCAGGTGCCTTTTAGGATCCGAGCCCCCCGTACGGGGTAAGTCACAGTCACCAGGTTGGGCTTTCCAGCGGAGGGCCCTCTCCTCATTGCCTTCTGTTCCCAGCCCCAGAGACTGGACAAACTTCACCAATTCTGGAAAAACCCACGCCTAGGTTGGAAGTTGGCTCAGGCAAGGAGAGATGCAGAGAATACTCCGGGAGAAAACCAGTCTCCGCGGGGTGGGGTGGGGTGGGGTGGGGGTGGGGTGGGGACTGCTTTTGTTTTTTAACTGGAATTTTTTCAAGGCTTTTGCATGAACTCTAGGCTTTGCTCTGTGATGCCCACAGCTACTGTCACTCGGTTATCAACGCAGGTACTGTGAAAAGGATGAAAACTGCCTTCATTCTGTTCCACGCTGTGGGGGGGAACGTGTGTGTCCTATTTACGCATATGTGCGCCCACTGGCCACCCCCCGGGGAGGGCGGGACAAGGGGCAAACATGAGCCCGTCACCCCGCGAGCACTGGCTTAGTGCAGCAGGTCCTGATTGAGCCCCGGGTCCAGGGCTGCACAGTCCACGACGCCGCTGGGCCTCAGTGCGGCCTGGGCTGCGGAGCCGGAATCACCCAGGCCAGTCTGGGGGGGCGCTGGGCACCCCTGGGGCGTCTCCGGAGTACAGAGCACTGCACAGGGAACAGCAGGGCACCGTGGGGTCTGCAGCCGCGAGCGTGTGTCCGCTGTCCCCGTGCACACACCCGCTGCTGTCGCCTCCCTGGTCCCCGGCAGCCGCACCTGCCGCCTGTTTGTGGCACGACCGCCCAGGGGGGCAGCCCGCCCAGTGGGTGCGCGAGCCACATAAGGCCGCCTTGGCTCGGGCCGGGAGTGGAGCGGGAGGGAGAGGGGTCCCCGCACAGTCCAGGGAGGGCTCCGCGGGGACCCGGGCGCCGTGCCCTGCGCACGGGCCACTCAGCCGACCCAGCGGGGAAAGCGTGCCTGGGCGCCCCGCTGTTTTGGAAAGGGGAGAAAGATCCCTCGCCCTTTAACGGCAGCACGATGGAAAGGATCTGCCCAAGATATTAGTTCAGGGTCAGTCAGCTCTGCGTTCGAGTCTTGGCCCTGCCGCTTTTCAGGGAGGTGGCTTTGGGCAAACCAGTATCCTGCGGCCTCAGTCACCCCATCTTACAAAGCTGGGGCTGGGAGACATTCCTCTAGCCTTGCGCTGTTGAAAGATTAAAGGGGACGGGACACCCGAAGTGGCGTCTGGAGCAGAACCTCGTCCCAGTCCTGGGTGGCATCATCATGACACTGCGCGGCTTCTCTGTGACCCCTTTCATGCACCACCTTCCGACAGCAGTATTGCATGTGCTGTGGTAACGTCAAGAGCCTGCTCCTCTGCCCCTGCTGTGGCCTTGACAGTTGTGACCCCTTTTAACAAGAGGAATAACCCATCCCCCCCACGGAAAGTAAAGCCCCCTAAGCGCAAGCTCAGCTCCCCGGTGGTACCCGCTGGCCTCAGTGGGCCGGGCACCTCCCAGAGGAATGCTTACCTTGAGAATGGAGGCCCCGCTCCATGACCCCATGCTTGACTTTCATATGGCGTGTCAGGTTCCCCTTTAGGGTGAATTTGCTCGGACAGTAGAGACACTTGAAGGGTTTGCTGTCGGAGTGCAGGTGCATGTGGCCCATTAGGTTGTGCATCCGGTTGAACTCCTTCCCACACAGCTGTCGGGGGCGATGGGGAGGACGAGACAGGTTATTCACGGTGTGGGCCTCCCCCCGGACGAACCCGCACCCAGGCCTGCGTGGGGCTGCGTGCACTGCTGCTGTGTGGGGGTCTCGGCACGGTAAGCGGCCCCCAAGGGAGGTGTCCCCAGTGAAGCCGGGGATGGCCTGCACCGGGCCCAGGCTCCGACGCGGAGCCAGTAGGAATGGAGTCATGAGACCGTGGTCCTGCCACCCGGTGAATTTGAACACGAGGCAAAACCCTGCAAACCTACTGCAGCTTCTTTTGCATGCAGGCCGCACAGAAACAGAAAAGCCGACCTGAAAAGTGATTGCTCAGAGTGGGCTCCGCTCTAACGGCGCATACACAAGTATGGGCTTCCTATTTGCACGGCGTTCATAACGTGGAAGGTCCTGTGCTAAGCCTGCCATGGACTGTCACCTTTAGTTCCCCCACCAGTCCCAGGAGAAGGCTGAGGTTATCACCCCCAGTTCACAGATGGACAAGCAGAGAGATTAAGGCACCCGGGCCAAGACACGCAGCTAATGGGTGCCCGAGCTGCGACAGCAACCCCAGAGGCCATGTGGCCAACCACCACCCCGTCCTGCGCCCCCTCGACACCACTCTTCTGCTGGACTGTGTCATGCAACGCATTTCTAATCTTCTTACTGCTCTTGGGGATGGACGGCAACACTAGAAGGGACAGAGAGACCTCAAGCAAGGCACGTGTCTTCTCTGCGGGCCGGGCTTTGAAAACACGATCTCAGCTTTACCAAAGGCAGACATGTGCTGTTGTTCTTTCCTTTCTTTTTTGGTCGTGCTGTTGTCTCTGTTTCCCACAAAGTGCAGATGCACCATGGACCGTGACCGTGGTTCTCCCACTGCTTTTGAAAGAACAGAACCGCCTTTTCTGAAGGCAATCTATGCAGACGCCCAGGGTGCACAACAGAGCCCGCTGCTCTAGGGTGTCCCTTCCTCCCCTTGTTCCCTAAGCCCTGGCGCAGCAGGGTTCCGAGGATCCAGCCCTTCCTCGGCCGTGTGCGGAAGAACACGGAGGAGGGTTTTCTGTGCGTATGAAGAAGGCCAGGGCACTAAGGAAGGAGCACGTTCCCTCCCCACCTACCCCAGAGGCCCGTGTCACCCGGGCAGCCATATGGAGCGAGAGACGACACGGAGGGAGGAGTCGGGCCACAGTGGCCCCTGAGGCTGACCCCAGTTTTCCTCTCTCGCTGAGAGATATTTTCAGGGACAATGTTGGGGATCCTGGGTTGAATGTTTATTAACCAAGGCACTGTTTTCCTCAAGTGGCCTTGGAGAGAAGAGTTAAGCTGGCCCTAGAAGAATGGGTCGGCACAACAAACAGTGGCCTTGGGAGACCCACTGGAAAGGATGCTGGGTGGCATGAAAGGGGGCCGGCTGGGGGTGACGACTCTGTCATAGAAAATCCACGCATGAATAATGAATAACGGGTTCTGTATTTTTTTTGATGATTCATATTTGGGGATTTTAAGTCCTTTTTCTCTTCCCTCTTTACTTCCTTGCTGGCAAGGATGAATTTGGCACACCGGTGTCCCACGCTTGGGATTCCGAGCACCTGCACACCACGTTCCTTTGGAAACAGTGGCCCAGGAGGGAAAAGATTGAGAGTGCTGGTTGGTCTAATTTTAATGTCCTGGGGAGAAGCCCGGCGTGTGGGATGGGGACTTGCTTTCTTTTACTCTCAACAGGGGACTAGTTAGTGAGATGAATCAATCTGTGACTCAGCTTTTCACATATGCGGACGTTCTGGGAGACTTCTATTTATTAGCTTCATCATCCAATTCTCCATCCTGGCTACAGGGGATAAAAAGCTTTGAATCTAGAGAGCCTATGTTAGGTATTTCCACTCACGAGTCATATAGGGAGAAAAAAAAAGTACATCTCATTTGGTTCGTGGGATGGTTCCTGATTATTTGGAGAGAGGCGGCCACAAAAGATCTGAAAACAGCACAAGCCCTGGGCTGTTAAGCACAAGATACATGGGAGCAGAGGAGCCAGAGGCTGCAAGATTATATACTACTGCACTAGTCCAAGTGCGTACAGGTCTCAGGGTTGTTCAAGCCAGACAGAATGGAAGGCACGGTGCCTTCCGTACCCGGCTACTATGAAGGGGAGCTTCTACTTTATCATCTCTAGTTGCTAAGGTATCAGCAGCTGGACTAGTCTGAAAAGGTTTTTATAAAGGGGATGGAATTTCAGCCTAACCTTGAAGAATGTTTAGGGCGCCATTTGCTTTTGGTTTGCTGCAGAATAAAGTCTCTTCAAGTATTTTCAGGCACTTTATTCAACCT
Source organism: Canis aureus (assembly GCF_053574225.1). Taxonomy (NCBI): domain Eukaryota; kingdom Metazoa; phylum Chordata; class Mammalia; order Carnivora; family Canidae; genus Canis; species Canis aureus. The sequence goes on from NC_135615.1 coordinate 56,237,780, forward strand.
TGAACCTACTAGGCAAGAACGGTGATTGCAGTGGTGCTAACGACCACCTGTTTGTTGTTGCCCCGGCCGCTGCACCTTGGAGGTCAGAGGGACTACACATTTCACCTGCCCCGAGGTCCCCTCTCCCTGTCCCTTTCCCCACCCCACTCCCACCCCAACACACAGAGCTGTGCACACGTCACAACGGCTACTGGTAAGCACTTTCCACATTCTTCCTTAGCTCTAGACAAGCCACGGTGTATGATCCTGTAACACAGGATCATGTGTCTACTATAGCGTTATTCTGAATCAATCAGTTCACTCCTGAACATTGTGGGGGCATTTTTAGTGGCACGTGAGTATATCAGGACACTAAAATGATATGGTCCCCTGAAGTCAAAGAATGTGGCTTTGGGGAGGGTCCCCTGGAGGACATGACTGCTCAGCTACATTATCTGAGGGTGATTGACAGAGGAGACTTTTGTGCTGTTGGCAAAATTTATTTCGTGCATGTCAGAGTTATCCTTCATGGTTGATGGTAGCCTATTGGGCCAACTGATGGAAAGCTTTTGCAGGGTTGGATTGAAGGTGTCTCAACTCTGAAAGAGGTCTGGGGTACTACAAGGAGCCCTAGGTTATCTTCCAAAATGCAAGGGCAACCTTCCTTTCCTACGTGGCCAACCTCAGTATCAAGCACAGGGCTACACACACAGTAACATTTAATAAATCTCTAAGTATTTAGTTGGGAGACCAAACAAACAAGTCAGGAAAATATCCCTACCCTGTGCAAAAATTCCAAAAAGCAACCATCACCACATCTCTTCCTTTCCCCTACTAAAATGTCTATAACCCTATACACACTAGTTTGGAAACCAAAATCCTTCGTGGCAGGAGGACAGGGACAATTACTCAGGCCCCGAGGCACCTGGACACCAGTCACGTCTCCATAGTGGGCACCCTTAGCTTCTTCCTTTCAGCTCCTTCCGCAAAACCCTTCAGTCCTTATTCGGAATACCCAGCCTCTTCATGTTTCTCAGAAGGCTATTCTCACATGACAACAGATGAGTGTAGAAGATATTTTACGTCTATGAGATCCAGAGAAAAAAGACCCCTCAGCCACTGTTAGTGAAGAGAGGCCAGAGAGAGTGAACTGGGTAAATCAAAGATGGCACCCTTGGGTGGGGTTTCAACATGTGAGCCCCAAGAAGAATCCTTATAGGAGCGAGGGGGAAGGAGACCAGAAGGAAGAAGGAGAGTGACCTGGGAGGGATCACCAAAATGCTAGTTTCTTCTCCCGGGGAAAGCAGTGTGTGTCAAGGCCCCCTGTAATCATGAGGTGTGAGGCCAAGAGCAAGTCAAGACTTGCTGAACCATCTCCTGCCAAGGTCTGTGCGGATTCAATCAGGGTGGCTGTTGTTGATACAGGGAGCTCCTGGAGTGGAGAAGTCCCAGATTTCATGGTGCAGGTGTTCATCTTTCAACAGTCTGCCCCTCCTGAACTCTCAGTTGCTCTAATGAGGGGTACGAGTGTGCCTCTGACTCAGCCTTTCCATCAATACCAACTCTAATGCCTACTTTTTAAACAGAGGGGGAAACCTCCACATTTAACAGAACGTTGGAACAACTGTTTTGAACTGTCCTTTGCAAATGGGCCGCATGCATCATCGGCCTTTGAGATAGCAGCTCAGAGAGGTGATGGCGAGACCCCGGAAGGATGGAGAACTCGCTCCATTTTCTCTTCTGTAAAACGTCAGTGATAATAATAGTTTCTTACGAAGGTTGTTGTAAGGATCAAATGAGATAATTCACGTAAAGGGCTTGCCAAGTAGTAAAAGCTCAATAAATATTAGCTCTTATGATTATCATGTACATAGTAGACTCTTATACATTCTGGAAAGAGACAGATCTGTAAAGATAAGAGTGCTTTTTAGGCCAAGTTATTTGGAGGAAGTATTACAGGGAGGCCAAAGCGAGGGATCCTTCGGGTAAATACTTGCCGGGTCGCTGGAGGCTGCAGAGGCAGTCGTGCCCGACCCAGCGCGGAGAAGTGTGGTCGGAAGGAGAAGCTGCGCCCTGGCCCTGGGTTGCAGCCTTTGGGAGAGCCCCTCACGTGGCTCCTGGATCCCCAGCCCTTTAAGCAGCCGGCAGATGCCGTTCACTGAGCCAGATCCCGGCCTCCCCGGGCCCCTTCGCGCTGGTCCAGGGCCCGGAGGCACCTCAGGCCACTTGCCATGAGCTGCGGCGACAGCGTGGACAGCCAGCGACACTGTGTGCAGGGGCGGGGTGAGGGCGGCGGCGGCCCCGGGGGAGGCCCGCAGAGCCAGGAGGCCGGGGTGCACCCGGGGGCCCGGGGGTGCGGGGCCCGGGAGAGCAGGTCGGGGCGCCGGAGCCTGCGGCCCACGGGCAGGGCCCTGCTAAGCCGCCCTTGCCTACGCCTCCTCTCCCGCGCTCTCTCTTTTAATAAGAAGGGTGTTCCTTTCCTCAAAGGGCGAGGGAGGGAGGGAGGGAGAGAGAGACTGTAAACTGTCCAAAAGGACCGTGAGAAAACAGGAAGCTCTGAGAAGTACAAGAGAAAGCAAGATGAAATCTGGTCGCAGGCGGCCCCCGGGGACGCGGAGGCATTGTTAGGCAGGCGGTCCGAGCAGCTATATCCTTCCTTCTCGAGGAGGGCTTGGCTGCCGAAAGGCTGCTATCTGGTCACTGCCTTAACCCCCTCCACGCCAGCCCCAGGGCCCTGGCCCAAAGGCCCGGCCCCCCCGAGCCCCCCCTCCGCGGCGTGCCCCCCACGGGGCGCCAGGGCCCAGGCGGGGAGCGAAGCCGCGCGGCAAAGGCGGTGGGGCCCCGGCCAAGGAGGCCTCGGCCCTCGGCCCGCGCTGCCCTCCGCCCGCGGGCCCCCGCCCTCGCCGAGGCTGCGGATGACCTGGTGATTCATAACTCAGGCAGCTCCCGGCTTCACCCATCATCTCAAAGGAGAATTTGTCCCGGAAATTCTGGATGGCTGCTTTTCCTGGACAGGTTTCCCAAAGACGGCAGCTGGCTCTTCGCTATTATGGAGCGCGGCCGCCACAGGGATGGCATCCAAATCAACCCCTGCGCGCTTACGCAGAATCTGGGAAGCATATTTCTGAACCGTGGCTCAAGTCTACAGGCACGGGTCTCTGGAGGCACTCCAGCTGGCTCCAAGAAGCAGGGAGGCCAGAAGTGGAGCCAACAGCAAAGGAGTCCAGAAGGGCAGTAATGGGTTTTTTTTTATACAAGAAAAATATAGAGAGAGAGAATGGAAACCTTTCCTCTCCTCTAATTTTCCATCCTATTGTGAATGCTTAATCTCACCGTGAGCGCATGTTGCTGCCCGCTGAGGACAGCTGTTGCCACTGAGCTCGGGGCCAGAGCGAGCCAGGTCACGCTGCAGCAGGGGGAGGGCTTTACGTCAGGAGGACTTTTAGCAGGGAGAAACCCAAGAAATTAGGCCCTGTTCCTTCAACACTCTCCCCCTTTCTACAAGCTTTTGGGCAAAACGGACAGATCTAACTCCTGGGATAGGACTGCGGCAAGGTCTGCCTTTTTTTTTGTTTGTTTGTTTCCAGCCACGTCAATTCTGTGACGCGACTATCTCTTCCCTGTTACCCACGATAAAGCTTTTGGGTTTAGTTTTCTGGGCCTCTCCTCCAGCATCACTATGCAGTCAGCCAGCCACTCATCTGGGATTGGCTATGGTTTTCGTGGTGATGAGCAAATGGCCCTCCGTTCTGTACCCAATGCCCAAAGTTCCACAGACATCCACCGAGGGCCAGGTCTCCAAGAATCCACAGCAACACTGGTGGCAAGCAAAGCACATAGGACACTGTCTGGAGACGGCCTGTGCTGCAGGAGGATCAGGGGCCGGCTGACAAACACGGAGCCGGGGTACATACTCTGTAAACTCAGACGTGCTCTGAAGCCCCTTTGAAGTGAAGAAGGGTGATGAGACCAGGAGGACACCAAGCAGGGGGGCACTTTGCAGGGACATGGGGACAGAGACAAAGACCCTGGTAGGGCTTCTGGCACTTCCCAGGAGGCAGAGGGCTCTTCAGTGAGGCAGCTGACACCTGCCCTCATTTCAGAAATGTCCAAGAATGGAGAAGGCCCGCCCATTTGACAAAAATACCCTTCAACACCCACTTATTTTTAATCCAATGACAGATACACTGTCCTAGGCAGCCTCCTGACCCGTAGTGTGGTCTCCTGGGAAAACCTCCCCACCAGGGAAAGGTGGCCTTTGCAGACGACGCAGCCAATTCCCCCACCAGGCCCATCTGCCGCTGAAGAGTATAAACTGCGCATCATCTCAGAGCTGCATTTCAGCCCTCAAGCCTCTCTCATGGAACCTGGTGGTGTTAGGATACATCCCAAGCCTAATCCACCCTCAAAGAGAGGTCAGAGTGAGTTTCTGAACCGCAGAGTGGATCCTCAGGCACCTGCTGCACCACGTATGGTATGCTATCATGGGGGTGGGTGGAAGAGGGGGGCAGGCATAAGGCATCAAGCAAGGTTGGCTCACTGAGCACTGGGCCCCGCTCGCACCACGTCATGCAGTCTTCTATGCACTGGTACCCGAGAGAATCTTCTCAGTCCTCAGGTACCACCTGGTCCAAGAAATCCTCCAGACCCCTCTGCATCCCCAGATCAAACCCAGCCGCAAGCCCTTTTCCTGCATCGGCTCTGCTCCCTGATGAATCCTCTTTCAGAGATGCTCTCTGCCCGGTCTGACCACAGGTCCTGCTGCACCTGATGTGACAAAGGAGGTGGCAGTTGGCTGGACCGCACAGGTGTGGAAGGGACGGCAAGCAGGGCTCCCTTCACGTTTTAACAACGTACGTGTCCTGCCGCCGGCCGGTGAGATGCAAATGCACAGTTCATGCTCGAAGCCCAAGAGTGAACCGAGCACAATGAAGGAAAAGTGGCCAGCAGCTCCCATTTGCACCTCCACTGTAGGGGAAGCAACCCCCCGGCCGCGGGACAGCTGTGCTGAAAGCAAAGGGCTCAAGTGGGAAGCGGGGAGGAAATCAAAGTGCCTAATGAGAGAGAGAAGGGGTGTTATGCAGAGTCCCCAGGTTCCCGAGGCCACGGCTGGCTTCCCGGGCCTGTGTGCAATGCGGTCACAGAGGCCCCAACCCAGAAGGGTCCTCCTGAGTTGGCTCTAAAGCTCTACTTTCACCGCCCTGAAATTCTTAATAAGGTCTAACGAGGGACCTCACATTTTCATTTTGCACCAGGCACTAGGAACGGTGCAGCCTCATCTGCACGCAGCTTCCTCCCCCTTCGGCTCAGATGACTCAAGACGCACAGGAGTCAACTTTCAAACCACCGGGAGCTTGAAGGAAAGGAGGGGAAACACGAGTGGGTGGCAGGAAAGGGCTGGAGGGAGAAGCCTCCCTCCCCCGCCTCCAGAGAATGCCCATTCGGGTCTAGGGAAGCTCTGGTTCCTGACCCCTCTCACCCCGTCCAGGAGTGGCCGACACAGGAAAGCCGCTGGCTTCACAGGGGGTTCCTTCAAGTGGGGAGGGGGTACGGGGACATGCTGCAGAGGGAGCAAGGCAGGAAGAGCCCCTCTGATGGGCAGCGCATGGCATCTGGGCCCCATCAGACACACAGTAGCACAGAAGGCAAACGTCCAACGCAGACACAAAGGCTCCAACAGTAGCCGAAGGCGTGATTCCCCTCTGCTTCCCCCAGCCCTGTCTTCACCGCAGGCCGCCGCACACCTGAACCCCCCGATCTGCAGCTGATTCCCTCTCACGGGGCGAGTGGAGAAGGGAAACGGCACCGGGGAGGGGTGGGAGGACGGGGAACAGCCTGGGAGGCCCAAGCGTCTCAACCCGTCACTCCTGGAGTTTTACCAATCTCCAGCTCCTACGTGATCTCAGCTACGCTATCCCTAAGCCTACCCCTACCCCTACCCCTAAGCCTAAACCTAAGCCTAAGCCTAAGCCTAACCGGCCGCTAAGATAAAAGTGAGATGAGGTAACACTCCAGCCAGTGAGGCAGATGCAGGCGTTCCCACGGCGACGCTGCACGCCTGCCCTGCACGGGACTTGGGCACCAACGGGAACCGCTTCGGATGGCGGCGCTCACGGCCAGGCCTCGACCCCAACGAGCACTTCTAAGGGCGCTGGAGGCCCCAACCTCGGCCTTCCTCCCACCTGGCCTGGGAGACCCGGCCTCATGTCATGCAGCTCCATCCTGGTGTCCGGAGGGTGTGTGGGGGGGTGCCTCTCGGGCTCCCTTCCGAGGTCCACCCATCGGCTTGTGGGGGGAAGAGGCCCTAGAGGCCGTTGCTCCCTCCCGGGATGGGCCACTCCACCTCACCTTCGTCCTTTAGCCACCTCATGCCCCCGGTGGGCCTTCCGTCCTCCTTCCTCCCCGCGGGTTGCCTCCTCCCCTGCGTGCTGATCCCACCGTATGACACACAGGGCCAGCTTCCTAGGGACCAGCTAGGGGCTGGTGCAAGCACAGGTGTGGTGCGCAGAGGAACAGAGCCATGGACGGGCCTGGGGTTGGCCACAGCAGCCCCATGGACAAAACACAGTAGGACGTTTCCTGGAGATCCTCCTCCACTGGCCATTGGCACAACCCTCTGCATCCTTCAGGTGTGCACCGCCCCCCCCCCCCAGGCCCACTGCCCACCTTGCATTTGAAAGGTTTCACGTCGGAGTGGACGATCATGTGTGCCTTGAGGGTCTGTTTCTGCACAAAACTCTTGTAGCAGAGGTGACACTGGTAGGCGCGGATGTTGGTATGGATGAGCACGTGTCTCTTCATGTTGGCCAGCAGAGTGAATTCCCGCCCGCAGATCCCACATTTGTGCTCCTTCACACCCTGGAGAGAAGCAAGATTCAAAACATGCTGTGGTTAGCAGGTGACACGCGTTCATCAGAATTAGAATCTTCACTTCTCTCTTTGCCACGCGAGTCCACGGAGAGCCTGGTGACAGATGCTGAGTTCCAAAGGGCGTGGCTTTGGCCTTGCTAATTGCCGTTTTCCTGAAAAGTGTTAGTCACATAATCTTTTCTGTTTTCTGAAAACCATGAGCTAAGCCAAACCTTTAGGGAAAAAGAAAGCTACTGCTCCCGTTGCTCCTGCTGCTACAGGGGTTAATTCTATAGTAACAGTTCTGGGGATTAATAGGATTTGGGTAAGAGCCCTGTGGAGTGATATGTAAAATGAGACTACAATCTATCTTTGGGGAAAACAAACAAACAAACAAAAAAACCCAAAAAACCAAAAAACCAAAACCTCCTCAAGTGATGATAGCATTTCTCGAATGAAGAACCATTGTTTTCTTGAGTTTTCCTTAATGGACTTGACAATCCCAGAAGAACAAGTGATATGCCCACTTGAATTTCTGAATTAGAAAACAGGACAGAAAGAGACTTTGTACCTTCCCCACTGTTCATGGAGAGGGGCTGAAGACGTAAGCATCGGTGCCCTCAGTCGAAGCCCCTTCCAGGGACTCACAGCGTGAGCAGAGTAGGAGCGACTCCTGCCTGACCAGTGCTTCCCTGAAAAGGCCTTTGCAAGCCATCCTAGCGCAGAATGACTTTTCAGGAGGAACACTTAGAGACCCACAGCGTTAGAACTGAGGCTGGTACAGGATTAGAACGAGCTGCTTAGCTAACCCTTATAAAACACCTATTATCAGATACCCATAGCGACCTAGGGAGAGAGGAGGTCTAAGTGTAGCTCTGAGTCCTTTCTTCAAGGTGCGACATGATAAGGACGTACCGCTCCTCAGTTTTGGTGAGCCCACGGCCCCCAGGGGTGGGTCCAGGTCTCTGCCCAGCCATTTAGGGGCTGTGCAACTTCAGGCGAGTCTCGTGCTGTTGGGTCCCTCCTCTCAAGATGTAGCGGTAGGTCATGAGAACCAGGGACTCTTTCCAGCTCAAATACCTCTTGAGTCCTGATGACTGTCGGTGAGCAGGAGTTCATGCTCACCAAGAGACGGGAACTCTAATGCCCTCCGAAGAGGGTGAATTTTAACAGTATGTTGTGTATTCAAGCAGGGAGTTTAAAATTCTGAAAGTCATGAAAGTTATATTCTTGATGGGTCTCAAGCATTACCTCAGCATCTTTCTTCTCAAGATCGCCTCCCCACTTGTCTAGGATTGTGCCATCCTGCCTACTTATCACTAAAGAGAATTCTGTGTTCTAAGTAAAATTCACATAGAGGCTGGCCTAGAACTCATGAATGGAAGCCTGGACAAACTCTGGGAACTGAGGCAGCGACTGTGTCACTAATAGGATCAGTGAAATCACAGAAAGGGAGCCCATGTTAGGAGGGAGGGAGGGAGGGAGTAGAGAAGGGGAACACTTGACAATAGCATTCAAGGGCTCAGGTGCCAGAGTCCGAGGGTCTGGGGGACAGCCCCCTGCCTCAGTGGTGTGCGCATCTGCAGATCTGGAGTAGTGATACCTGCAGGGAGCTCTTAGAGTTGTTGAGGCCCTCCACAGGGCTCTTACCCAAATCCTAAATGAGGAGGAGAGCACCTGGTCCGCAGCAAGTGTTCAACAAACACTACCTCTCACTGTTGGCTGACACTGGAAATTAAAATGCATTTTGTTTCCTAATTCAAACGAGACATTTTGGACACCATGCTGTTTTGTCCATTTTTTATTTCATTTTCTACATTCTTAAGAGAATTTCTGTATGTTCTAAAATTCGTCTTTGATTCCTTTTCCACACATGTAGAAGCCCCTGCAACCCGCACAGGGTCTTAAATCTCAGGCCAGCTTCTTTGTGGATGGTTCCTGCGCTTGGCAGGTGCCTCCTCCCTGGGTGGTATCCTCAGGTGCCTTTCGTAGGGCAGAAGCTGTTTGGCTCTACGTCTCCGCTGTAAAGCCCCAAAATGCCCACGTTGTGTCCTAACCTATCAAACGAAACCCCTTATGGCAGGGTAGAGAGGCTATCATGGCTGGGCAAAGTCCTCCACTGGCCTTTCTAGAGTAAAGAGTGTATTACAGACTCTGGCTTACTAGATGTCTCTCCTGCCAAGGAAACTACTTGAGGTCCAAAGCGTGAGGACAGAGGTCGTTGGAGCAAAGCTCCCCTCTCAGAAGCTCACAGCAGCCCCAAGTCGGCTTAGCTGGCTAAGATTTCAGGGACACCAATAGGGCCTCGCCTTTGTTCATCCCGAATGACTCCAGGGCTCTGGCTGCAAAGTAGGCTGCACTCGGCCCTTGGGCCTGTATTTGTCCTTAAAGATCTGAGCCTAGGGAAGGTCAAACCAAACCCAACAGAAGGGTGTGCTCTCACTCCTCCCACGAAACAAACCACAGGACACTGCACCCAGCTGGGCAGGGGCTCCACGACCGGGACCGCAGGCCTGGCTGGACCCAGAGCCACATGTGCACGAGGCAGTTCTCACAGCTGCATGAGAAAACCACCCAAAAGAGCTGCGTGAGAAAACCACCCAAAAGGCGGCCACTGCGTCAGCAGCAAAGGACCAAGGGAAGTGTCTAGAAGGCGGCTCTGGTTAGTAACTCCCAGGCACAGAGCTGGTCTTGGTTCCTGAGTGTGTCCTGAGACACACTCCTGCTGATGCCCCAGATGACATTTTGGGAAACAGGGCTTCAGGACTCAAAGGGGGCTTGGGAGCAACAGCACGAGGCCCAGGGGGCTCCCTCTGGCCTTGCTCACTCTGCTCTTTGCTCTGTGCACATTACTAACCCCGGGGCCCACCCGAGCCCCCGGAAGGCTGGCTGGCAAGGGGCTGCAGGCCTGGTGGGCCTCCGGGCCAGGCCGGGGGTGGTGAGGCCGGGAGGGGAGGACCCAGCGAGGGTCCGCCCCCCCCCCCCCCGGCCAGGTGCCCCCCCAAGGCCCTCCTACCTTGTGCGTGAGCGAGTGCTGCTTGAGGTGGTGCGGCTGCACGAACTCCATGCCGCACTCGGAGCAGATGTAGGGCCGGATGTCCTTGTGCTTCATCATGTGGTTCTGCAGCTGGCTCGGGTACTGGAAGGTCTTGTCGCACTCGGAGCAGCTGTACTGCACGGGGCCCCGGTGCGCGGTCAGGTGCCTCTTGAGCTGCGCCAGCGTGGGGAAGTCGAGGCCGCACTCCACGCAGATGTTCTCGCGGCCGCTCGCGTGCTTGGCCTCGTGGGCCTTGAGCTCGCTGGGGTAGGCGAAGCCGCGGCCGCACACGCGGCAGTTGTGCGGCTTCACGTCGCTGTGCTGCATCATGTGGCGCTTCAGGTGGCTGGTCTGCGTGAAGGCCTTGTGGCACACCTGGCACTTGTGCGGCCGCGTGCCCTGGTGCGTGAGCATGTGGGTGTGCAGGTGGCTGAGCTGCTTGAAGAGCTTCCCGCAGCGGCCGCACGCGTGGGGCTTGATGCCGCTGTGGCCCAGGATGTGCGTGACCAGGTTGTACTTGGACGTGTAGGACTTGTCGCAGCTGGGGCACTGCCAGCGCTTCTGCGCGCCGCCCACGTCCACCAGGTAGCTGTCGTCCACGCGCACGTTCACGTCCACGCGGTCGGCGCGCGGCGGGGCCTCGGGCCTGCGCGGGGGCGGCGGCGGGGGCGGGGGGGGCAGGAAGGCGTGGCGGCCGAAGGGGAAGGCGGGCGCGGGCACGAAGAGCGGCAGCACCAGGCCGGGGGGCCCCTTGGGCAGGTAGGCGTAGGGCGCGGGCAGGAGCGCGGCGGGCCACGGCCGCTCGGGGGGCTCGGGGGGCTCGGGGGGCTCGGGGGGCCGGCCCGGCTGCAGCCCCACGTGGCACAGGTCGATCATGCGCGAGGCGCAGGTGGGGCGCGGTGGGGGCGGCGGGGGGCCCGGGGGCGCGTCCTCCGCGGGGGGCCGGCAGGGCACCTTGCTGGGCACGCTCTTGCGCCTCCGCGACCCCCCGCCCTCGAAGGCCCCCGGGAACCCGTCCAGGTGGCCCGCGGGCGGCTCATACCGAAACTGCGAAAAGGGGCCCCGGAGGGCCTCCGGGAAGAGGTGTCCCTGCGGGGCCTTGCCTCGGGAGACCCCCGGCTGCAGGCAGTGCGGGAAGGACGGGGCTCGCTTCAGCCCCAGCTGCAAGGGCACGACCTCGTCCTTGATCGCCTTCATCTCCCTCGGCGTCCTGGGCCGCGCGCCTTCAAAGAGAGAGAAATGCAGTTTTTTACAAAAGAAAAAAGGGTTCCTCGGCCCCCACGGGCGGCAGCGGGCATCAGGGCCAACTCAGGGGGAGTGACCTTCTCAGCCCAGGGCGGGTTCCCGTCGCTGCGGTGCAAAGCCCCAGCCTGCTGCACGGGGACCCCACGGCACCCACAGAACCAGAGCAGCAGGCTGGGTGTCAGGGTGCTTTGGGAAGACACCTGAGACCTCAGCCAGCCTCGGGGCCCCCCTAGGATGAGGGCGGCGGTAGCAAGGATGCAACCCGTGAAATGACCTGCATAGTGGCGGAGTCAGAACTGGGGTGCAGGGGATCCCTGGATGGCTTGGCAGTTTGGGGCCTGCCTTTGGGCCAGGGCACGACCCCAGGGTCCTGGGATCAAGTCCTGCAGGAACCCTGCTTCTCCTTCTGCCTATGTCTCTGCCTCTGTGTGTGTGTGTGTGTGTGTGTGTGTCATGAACAAATAAAATCTTTATTAAAAAAAAAAAAAGAACTGGGGTGCACTCTGACGTGGGTTTTCAGCCTGAGATGGCCTTGTGTCTGCCAGGGGGACTTCCATGTGTCTTCGGGGTCGCTCTTGGTCTCAAGGAACCAACCTCCCTGCCGGTCTGGGTCTTGGGGGCCTTGGCTGCTGGAGGACAGGGAGGTCCACACAGGTGCAGAGATTTGCCTGCTGAACTCAGATGTCAGAATTCCCGAGTTACCCACTCCAAGCCAGGTGTGCTGCCGGGCGTACCGAGCGGATGGGGTCAATGTGATGAAGGAAAGCGGATCAGACAATGTCACCAAGTCATCTTGGCAACTTAAGCCTTTTCATCTTCCCCGTGAAGCATCCGCAGGTGAAAAATACCAGGATTGTCAATCTCTGAAACCGCACTTGCATCTCCTCCTTCCCAGATGTTTCGGGATAAAGCTCGGCCTTCGCTGACTCCCGAGGCAGGTGACCTTTCTTTCCTTGCTAGGCCTGCATCAGGCATGTGCGGGAGAGGGTGTGGGCTGGACTCTAAGCCAAGGGCTCTGTGTCCTTTCATGCGGCCCCCTGCCACATTTCTGCGCCCCTCGTGTGGACGGTGGTAGAGAGAACCGGGTGGCCGACTCCACATTTTCAGGGGGGGCCCTTTATGCCCTAACCCTCTGAACTTGAAGGGGATCCTTAGGGCCCTGGCCTTGGGGCTGGCTACGTGCTGAGCACTGTCGGGTGAGGCTCCCCGGCATGAGAGGCCCAACAGTTTCTGGTGGTTTTCTTCAGTCCTTGATGGAGCAAATGTAATTTTTGCAAGTACCTGGGTATTAACAAAACTGCTCGTGTGTCTTCATGAGAGGTTTGAGAACTGCAGCACCGTTAAAACAAAAATGGGCCTTTTTAGGTTGGATTACCAATTCCATGCACAGAGCATTCAACGGAGAGAAAAACTATGTGCCTTTATGATACGAATATTTGGGTGTTACTTAAAACCATTACAGAAAATCATCAGAAAACTAAAGAATAATGTGTATTGATCTTTGCTTTGTATTTATGTGGTGGGGAGTTAGCTCTGGTTTGTCTTCTTTCCGTGGATTTGGGGTTTAGTAATTAAGAGCGAGAGCTTGTTTAGCAGAAGGAAAGCTCAGCCCTACCTATGTCCCATCCTCCTTCTCATTCCTAAAATTGTTTACCAAAATGCCAGGTCTTCCCCCACTGCTAACCCGAGGACCAGGCAGGCACCTGGGGAAGATGAGGAGGGGGCAGCAGAATGAGTACCTAGCCTGTGAGCTTGGGGACGGCCGCTGGGTGCTGGTAGGTAGGCCCCGGGCGGGGACGGAATGGTTTCCACGGTCACTGGGTCTGGCCTCGAGCGGCAGCAAGTCCCGGCCCCTGAATTCGCGTGCGGGTCTAGAGGGGCTGGTGGACCCTGATCTGACATCCTGTTACTTCTATAAAAATATGTGGCTTCCAGACAAGGTCAGTGTGTCCTCTTGAAATAGAGGGAGGAGGAAACAATGGCAGCTCCTTTCTCTGGATTTCGTTTTGGCCACGGTTGGTTGTATTCCCTCGGTGGCGAGAAGGTTCTATTTGCAAAAAAAAAGGCTTTTCACACTGGAGACAACTACGCCAGGCCACACGTGACTATGGCAGACCACAGCGGAGCCCATCCAAGTGCACACTGGTCCTTTTTTATTCTGATTATCTGATTTAGAGAGCTTGATTGAAGAATTAGTTTAAAAAAACAAAAACAAAAACAAAAACAGACCTACCAGAGCGTGGGCCAGAATTTATTAGTTCGTTGAATATTTTATTGCTAAGGTATTAGAAAACGCGTGGCTAATGATGTTTGGCGTCTTTATACCGTGTGTGATATCTTATTACTAGAAAGCTACTTACGTGGAAACGAATGTTTTCGCTCATTTTTAAAACAAAAGGTGTTTCATTATTGTCTTTGTGCGGCGTGTCTGTTTCTAGTTGTGACATGGTCTACTAATTGGGTCCCTTTACTGAGTTAGGAGCGACATTTTTAATACAATACTAATTTCAAAAGCATATTTACGTTCTGTGTTTGCGTCTTAATTTCGTCGCCGTCGACCTAGTCAGGTAAAGACCTATTGTTGAACACAGATGACGTGATTTCTTTTAATATCAACGTCAGAATTGTGTCCCCCAAATGTAGAGATTTTCCGTATGTTCGTGTTAATCTCCTCCCTGTGTTGACTTGATGATGATCTCCCCCAGTGTCTGACTCTACCCCTTAAAACAGTCGTGTGCCTGTTCGAGAATAAAATCATCAATTCAGGAGCTTTAAAAAGGCATGGGGATCCCTGCATGGACGTTTTCCCAGAGCTTTCAAGCGGCGGAGCCCTCTGCACACCGATCTGGGGGCGCCCCCACCCCCGGCAGGCCCGGAGGAGGCATGTGCCCCGGCCCTCCTAGGAGGAACGGCTGTCGCTGCTGCTGACCCCCAACAGCACAGGAGCCGAGGGGAAGGAGCCCAAGGGGGTGGGGGGAGGAGGATCCGGGAAGGGTGGCTCCCTCGGGGCATTAATCTTGGGGTCGGTGAACTTAGGAGGCTGAGCGGCCTCTGCGACACACCGACGGCCCCGTGCACCCCACGGCGGGCTCCCTCGGAGCAGGTCCCCCTGCGTGTGGCACATGGGGGTTCCCATCGGGGCCTGGCCGGAGCCTGTGGCCCCTCCCGGGACCGGCCCGTCGGAAGCCGGTTCCTCGCCAGGAGGAGCAGGACCTCGTGCACCACGGCACTGGCACTGTGAAAGCAGCCCCCTGCGCCGTGGTCGGAGCCCTGCGCCGCAGGCGGGATCTGGGTTTGACCTGTGTCAGCGGCTGTGAGACACCGAGCCTGGGGGGCTCAGGCCGTGGGCCTGGGAACCAGGACAAAGGCTTGCACTGGGCCCCTGCTCAGCAGGGAGCCTGCTTCGCCGGCTGCTCCCCCCAACCCCCGCCCCGGGTTCTCTCCCCACCCCCGCGGTCTTCACCCCCCCCCCTTACACAAAGAAATAAAATCTTAAAGAAAGAAAGAAAGAAAGAAGGAAAAAGAAAGAAGGAAAGGAAGGAATCTAAGCAAGTTAATTTGGGGGCTTGGCTTTCTCGTCCATGACCTGGGGGTTGGGCAATTGCCTGCGGGGTGTTGAAACCTTAGAGCGTGTAGGGAAAGTGTATTAAGCCCTAGACGGTGTAGTGCCCTGGAGGGGTCGGGGGTGCGGTGCCCTGGAGGGGGTGAGGGGTGTGGTGCCCTGGAGGAGTGGGGGTGCAGTGCCCTGGAGGGGGTGGGGGGTGCGGTGCCCTGGAGGGGTGGGTGGCGGGAGGGCAGGGTTGCCATGTGATCAGTGGATCGATGCCAGCTGACAAGGTCCCTTTCCCAAGCGAAGGCTCGTGGTCGGCATCTGGGTGTCTGCTCCGCTGCTCAAAACCAAGACTTAGCTCATTTGCTCTGAGTTGCTCTTGTTGCAACAGCAGATGTGACTCCCCACAAATGAGTATTCATTCAGTGTGGACATGGACCTCCGGGTTCGAGAATAGTCCCCACCCCTTGTCCATGGCTCGCTTTCCTATCCGGGCCTCTGTTCTGAGGCTGCCTTAATCACCAGCGGCTTTGGTTGGTGGGAACTAGAGGGCTAGGTGGTCTGCTAAGCCATTTCAGCTGAAGGATTGTCCCCGTCTGGTGGCACCAGTCACCTTCCCAGAGAGAAGAGCACCTGTCAAAGCTCCAGTGTCAGATACTTAAGACGGTGCTGAGCCAGCAGAGGCTAAAAGACTCCTGGAATTCCCTCTAGGCTGCGGGGCCTGCTCGCGGCGGCACCGTCCAGTGCCCACTTGGTGATTGACGCTGAGCAAGGGCTCCGGAAGCTGCTCTGGGATGAGAGGGATGGAAAGGTCTTGTTTTTAAAGTCTCCACGTGGAACTTTCATTTTATTTATTTATTTTTTTAAGATCTTATGTATTTGTTCATGAAAGACAAAGGGAGAAAGGCAGGCTCCCTACAGGGAGCCTGATGCGGAACTCGATCCCAGGACCTGGGGATCACGCCCTGAGCCAAAGGCAGACGCTCAACTGCTGAGCCACCCAGGTGCCCCTCCACGTGGAACTTTTAAATGTATAACCTTATCTTTATTTAGACCGCAGGTGACTTTTGGAGACCTCCCTAATCAGATCATGAGCACACTCCAAAACCGTCGTCAGGTAGTTATTGCACAAAGAACTTGCGTGTCCTATTGCTCATCCCCCTCGGTTTCCAAGGCCTACATTCTCTGACCTGATCCTCAAACCAGGGTGTGCCCTACATCCTGGCTATTTCCAGGATGCAAAGGACACAGAAATTAATGCTGGGGGGCTATCCTCAAAGTGCCACAAGGTTCTCAGTCGTGACAAGGCCAACGGGCAGTCGTGAGTAGAAGGGCAGACCCTTGGGGGCACCTGGGGGGCTCGATCGGTTAAGCATCAGACTCTTGATCACAGCTCGGTCCTCCATCTCAGCAGTGTGAGTTCAAGCCCTGCATGGAGCCTACTTTAAAAAGGTGGGGTGGGGAGGGGCCCTGAATTAAGAATGTGAAACACAGACCAAGATGAAGGAGTCACCCGGCACCCTTCCACACCAAGGAGATGCTTGGAAAGCTAGTAGCGGTCCACTTTTTGTACTAGGAGGTAAGGGTGGAAGGTTAGAAGAATCATGTATTTTCCTTGCCGCCGTCAGAGAATGTCCCTGACTTTCTTCCCTATCTGCTCAGTCACCACAGCAAATAGGCTAAGTCAGGAAGCAGATAGTTTCAGGAGGAAAATATTGGGTGGATCTGTGTTAGAAGAATCTGGGACTCAAGATGTCTTCTTTCATAAGAAGTATGACCCTCAAGAGTTAGTGATAAGGAAATGGGGAGTGAAAGGATTTTAAAAGCAAAAATCTCCTTTTGAACCATAAGGACCAATTAAAAATGCAAGGCCTAAGATGAAACTATATTTAGTTTGAGGGAAAAATTTTTTCTTTTCTTTTTTTTTTTCTAATAATGCCCTTTAATCAGGAATTCACCTACTGCACCAAAATGTAAATATCCCCCAGATAAAATTACTGGTATTTTGTGGTTCTCACTTGAATCGAAGGTCATTCCAGTAAACGCTCTCAGAGGAGTCATGGTGAGTCAGCAATGCCAAGAGGCAGATTTACTTATCTTGACTCCATAACACTGATTTTTGTTCATCCTGAAATTCATGAGAGAATATTCCCTCACGTTTTTTTCATTCCTTGAAGATGTCCACATTGCACTGGAAAAGGGTACGTCTCGCTCTTGGAGACAGTGGCTTCTTCTCTTTTCATTGGAGAGAGTAGCACTTTCTTACGTGGTCTGCCCCGGAGCTCTGCCCTCAACGAAGATGAAAGCAGGGAGGAGGTGGGAGTTGGGGAGACATTTAAGAATAAGGAACAGAGCTAAGAGGACCGAAGGTAACAGGAGGGCAGCATGGGAGATACGTGGACTTATTACTAACCGCTCTGACAAGAAGACCTTGTTTTAACGTTCCTCCAAAGTGGGATTTTATTGGGTCACCTGCTTCTTTGTGAAGTTTTGATAGCAAGAGGAGACTTCGAATCTGAGGCTTAAACATCGTGATGATTCCACATCATTGTCTTAACATGTCTGTCGCTGTATTGCTACAGTCACATATCGTGATTGGCAGGAATGGAAGGATCTCTGTGTGCAGCTGGCAGATGGGCCAGTATGTTCCAAAGGAAAGCATGACCCTCCTTGTCACTCCCTGGGCTAGTGGTATACCTAAGACGGGGTCACCAGGCCCCAGGTAGGCCTTTCCGGATGCTCTTATGGCCCTAACTTAATAAACCCAAATCCCTCCCATTTTGTTATAAAAAGTAACCTGTTAGCCCACAGCTTGGTGGTCAGAAGATATTCATTGGTGATGAGACCTATTTACCTGTGAAATAGTCCATCGAACTCATATTTTTTTTTAAGTTCCTAAATATCACCAAGATACATATGGCATAGTTGAAGTCAAATTTAGTTTTTCATCGTTCAGGTTGTCCATACACACACAAACACACCCCATGTATGTATCATAGGCCTTACTAAAACAACAGCAAATTTGGTTACTAAGCTGCACAGATTAAATAGATGTGGGAAAAAATAAATAAATAGATGTGGGTTTCATTTAGAAAAGTGCTGGATGCCTAGGTCAAGTTTCTGGAAAGCAGGAGTGAATATAATTGCTTGAGCCCTGGAACAGCTGCTGGGGTGTTGGGGTTATCTCTACCCTCGTGACCCATTTAAAGGAAGGAAATGAATTGGAGATGTGACTTAGCAGTTTTCTTTCCCAACTCTCAGAGCTAATATATCTTTTGTGGATGGAGCTGTAACGGGAATGTTAGCACGTTTCTCCTACTTTCTTTTGGGGGAAAATGTCCTTAGGATATATATCAGGTTTTTTTCTTTTTCTTTTTCTTTTTTTTTTTTGGTTTTATGCTCTTAGATGAAGTAAACTTGATGTACCCCCTCCTAGCAAAGCAAATAGACACATGCATGTTAGAAAGTTTCATTTTGTCTATCTCTGGAAGTGATAGCATAAATTGTTGCGTAAGCCTTTGAATGGTAGCTGATGCCAGAAAATATGACCCTCTGGCAAGCAAGAATGGTTAAGAACAAACACATAATAAATGAGGACGGCCATCTGTGGAAGGAACCTATCTTCAACATGTAACTCAAGGCGGTATTTTTGGGAAAGAGGTGTCGAGAACTGTTTTGTACTCAACGGGGGTGGTGGTCACACAACTTTGTCGAAACTCCTAGAATACAAATGAATTTTACTGTACGTAAATTAAAAATAAGTCTGAAAATGTAAAAGAGATATACCCCAAAATTCTACTCTGTGCATTATTGTAAAGATAGTAACTGAGGATACTTGGGAAATAGTCAAGGTGAGCAGATTGTTAGAATGCTCCCAGTAATGATATGCGAAGTCTTCTCTTTAGAAGGCACCTGTCCATATGGTATATGAAGAGGGGCTCTCAGTTACAAGTTTTCGATGATCTTAATTATTGGTCTTTCCAAAGGGGAGACTTTGAATATGGCAGATAGACCTGCTTTTTTGTTTGTTTGTTTTGTTTTGTATGTTTTCTATTCCGCGTAAATATTATGGGGACAGGGATGATGCCTTAAATTATCCTCCAAGGTCTAATTTTTGGCCCCAATTGCATATTCAGTAAATAATCTTCCATTATTTCTCCAACATTTTTGTGATGTACATCTAGCACCAGTGGACAAAATCCTTCTGGTCGTTAGGAAATCTATTACTACCCCTTGTCAATCAGTAGGTTGGTATTGACATGCAGGTCAACAGATGACTCTTGTGAATACATCATTTCCTCTAAAAGTGGTTGACTGAGTACTTTTATGGAATGAAGCACATGAATGTCCAAACCCACAGCCTAAATCCGGAGTCGTGGCAGCTCCGGCAGGTGCTGCTGGCCCATGGAGTCCCCTGAGCAGTCAGTGCCTTCTTAGCAGTCAGTGCCTTCTTTCTCTGATACCTGTCACTGGATGTATTCACCAGTCCGTCCCCAGACTGTACCGGGCAGGAGGTAGAGAGAACCTCACCTGCTGGAGGCTTTTCTGGAGACACTCAGGTGAAACTTTCCTTTCTATCAGAGCTGGGAACAAAACTGCCCACGTCTCTGATGCTTATCACATTTGTCATTGACTGGCTGCTGTGCCGCTAGTCACCTCTCTGTGTGGGTAGGAATCTCATATTTCTAACAATCTGGTTAGAAAGTCAGAAACTTGGCTGGTGACTGATCTATTGTTGGGACCCAGCACCTGTGTGGGAATTTATTTAACAAGCCCGTGTTCTAGCTTGCTCTTGCTCCCTGATCCCTACTCCGACCCAAAAGGAGGAGCTGCTGGTTGACTTGACCTGTTCCAATCCATCCAAGCCCAACTTCACATCGGTAAACCACCAAGAGCAACTCTGATGAGGCAGGTGATTTAGCTAAGGTGTGGAAAGACTAGGGTTTTGCTTTTCAGGAAACATGGCCCCTTCTGCTTCATGCGGGTTTGGGTTCCTTAGCCAGTATATCCCATATTCCTTTGGCCTGAAAGGTGGAATTCAGTCCTGTTACACCGAAATAATGTGAATGAATGTGAGCGGGCTCTGCAAATGCCTAGTGATCAAATGCCACTGAGCCTCTGAGGGAGTGTAGAACATGCCCATGTTCTAGCAAACAATATCCCAGGAAGGCAGGCCACCACAGTTTCTCTCAGTTTCTCCAGAGCTGCAAGTTCCCCCATGATCTGCTGGGAAAATGCCCATTAGTTTTGTAGAAGTGCCCAGCCTAATGGGCAGATGGATCTGTGACCTCACCCTTTCTTTTTCTTTTTATGTAGAAAAAAAAAAATTCCGGCTCTATTTCTGTCTTCTGATGCTTATCACTTTCATCCTGGATACCAGTCCCCCACACACACACTTTTTAGTTGAAGATCTTCTCCTTAACCTGCTTCCTGTTGATTTTTCTATGGGCTCTGCCACCAAAAGAATTCTTGGAAAATATCTATACATATAGATCTATTTATTTCCTCATGTACTTGTACCCCTTGCCTGTCTCTTGGAAGGAAGTACAAGAATCTGGTAATACTGGTTACCTCTAAGGAGGAAGACTGTATGGCTGATGGAAGAAGGCTTGGGAGTCCCAAAGTTGAGTTACCGGTTCAGGATGGACCATTGCCATCATGGTCTTAAGGTCTCCTGTGACCATAGATATAGGAAGATGCCCTGTGGGTGAAGAGTTCCCTGGGTGGAGAGGAAACTTTTAATTGTATAACCCCTTCAACTTAGTACTTTTGCACGCTCTGACTTAGCTATTCAGATACTTGCATTAAAAAGGTAAAAATTCATAATAGCTTTCAAACAGCAAACATTCAGATAAAATTAAACCTGGGATCCCCTTCCTTTTGAGTGCTGAATAATTCTCTTGAAGCATTTCTTTGGACTCCTCTCAAGTGTTCTTCTCCCCAAGGTCTTTTGATGCCCCTGGCAGAGTTAATCCTGGCTTATACTTTGGGCGTGCAGCCTTATGACCCAGGGAGCTAAATGTAAGCGACCACGAAGACTCAGGCATGGAGAAGCCTCCCCCAAGCATTCCCTCGGGAAACCACTCTCTGTGTGGGAGCAAGAGGACAATGGCTGATAAGCCAAATGCTAACTTCAAGGAACTCATTATCTGGGAGAAGAAACTGATGAACAGTTGTGGGGAAACTACTTTAGGATCTACGGGAGGGGATTCTTGACCTGGCAGGTTGATGTGCTGGATGGATGTCAAAGAGCAAGAAGCAGAATGACGTTTCTTTGACTTAAAATATTTTCTTTCAATATATGCCTTTATCTCCTTTTTGTATCATTGAAACTTCGATTAGAATAACAAGAAACAGATGAAGGGGTATCAGTGGTTGTGAGAGAAGCCAGGAAAACTTCTCCTTTCCTCAACCAGTGCCCCAGCCTTCACTACCCACATTTCCTACACAACAGAGGAAGACTTTGGTGGCTTGAAAAGTGGGCTGACCTTTGCTTAAGTGCATTAAGAAAACCAGGGTGTATCAGACAAAAATAAATGACATTCAGCCTTGCAAGCGCAGGTTAACATGAGTCTGATGTGAAGATTCACAGTAAACAGAGAGTCACACGCTGCAGATATGACTAATGCAGTTTCTCCATCCTACCCATCCCTGAGCTTTTCCTTGGCTCCCTCCCCAATGCTGGAAAGGGACTTTGGGATGCTAAGGATGACACCCTTGGATGTTGGGCAGTGTCAGGTTTTCCCCCAGGACCTCCTACAGTAATGCAGTTGCTTACAAGCTTCTTCCAGGGTAAAAGTCCAATCCTATTCCTGCCACTGCACAATCATCAAACGTCACAGCCCAGGCACAGTCCAGCCCGCAGACAGAAGGAGTCCCCCGTTTCTCTTGGGTCCCCCAATGTGCGCCCACACCCGTCATGGAGACTCCTCCTGGCACACTTCCCCACACCACTGTGATCCCTTTGAGGTCCAGATGCATTCCTAAATTTTTTCCAAGTCTTCACTGCCTTATGCAATGACTGGTACTAATGTTTTTAAGCGATAGATACATTTCCAAATTGCAGTAATTTTCTAGTCATAAAACGATCTTGCTGTGTTCGTGAGTGCTAACCAGTAGATAAAACTACAAAAAGAGTCTGTGGAGTTTTGTATTCTTTCCTTCCAACAAATAGACCGTGCTTTGTGATTGTCATTTAGGGTTAGTCATCAAAAGGAATGTAATTTGTCTTCAGATGTGGTTCATCTCGCTTATCAATCACAAACGTATTTTATATTCTAATCTGTTCTAATGACCTGCTATGTGCTGTGTGTAGACAATGGCCCTGAAAAGCAAAGCCCACATTCCCAACGATGGGCACATTCGTCTTAGAATCCGTTAACTTCCAATCTAACCCGTCTCTCTTCCATACCTCAGGTGCTTATTACGTTAAAATGTAATAATACTCTAGGATTTGTAACTGCCTCAACATGTCTCATTCTGGGATTTTTTTCTTTGTCAACTTCTCCCTTCATTAGGCCCCACATACTAACTTTGACAAATACCTACCATTTGCTTCGATGTGGATGGAACTGGAGGGTATTATGCTGAGTGAAGTAAGTCAATCGGAGAAGGACAAACATTATATGGTCTCATTCATTTGGGGAATATAAATAATAGTGAAAGGAAATAGAGGGGTAGGGAGAAGAAATGGGTAGGAAATATCAGAAAGGAAAACAGAACATGGAAGACTCCTAACTCTGGGAAACGAACTAGGGGTGGTGGAAGGGGAGGAGGGTGGGGGGTGGGGGTGACTGGGTGGCGAGCACTGAGGGGGGCACTTGACGGGATGAGCACTGGGTGTTATTCTGTATGTTGGCAAATTGAACACCAATAAAAAATATATTATTAAAAAAAACTTTGTCTAAGAAACAAAGAAAGAAGGAAGAGAGGGAGGGAGGGAGAGAACCAAGCAGTCAGCTTGCCAACACCTTCCTCATGGACCATGCGTCCATGCGTTGTTGGATGGTTGTTAGAAAATCTTGCTCTCCGTTTCTTAGAAATGACTATTAGCTTCTCTCTTTGTTTCCACCCCCAGATCTAGGACGGTAGCCTGGGTGCCCGCTTCACTCCTAGGTTACCTCCAACACAATACTGCGTAGATATTGCTATATTCATAGTGTGTAGGGCTTGCTACTTGCGGCTCCAGTGTCCAGCCCTCCTCCCCCCTTTAGAAATGGAGCTGACTTTGCTTGTGGTGACGATACACCCGGCCAGTGCCCTAGCTCTTCAGATGTCCCTTCAGGTGGGGGTTGCCTTGAGCCACAGTTTTGGCCAGTGACGTGTAAGTAGCGGGGGGCTAGCGATTTCTGAGAAAGCTCTTGTAGTCATAACACAGAAACCACCCACTTTATCTTTTCCCCTTTGAAATCTTTCTGCCTAGAATATGGATCTATGGTTGGGGGCAGAGCAGTCATATTGCAGCCATGAAACAAGGTAAATGACAGCGTTCCCTGCAAGTTACAGTAGAGGGGAAGACGGAAATTGTCAGTATGAAACCCCTGGTACCTTCTTGGTGCTGGTCGCTTTGTCGTTTGACAAAGCGAATCCTGTACTTTGTTAAGAAAATGTACTCGGAGCTGTATGGCTTATCACCACAGTCCCCACCTGATGCACAGGGCAATGTAAACTCCTCCCCCGGACGTTCACGTCCAACTGAAAACCTCTCAACCCCAGTGACACCAGGCTTCCACGATTCTCACCAAATGGAACAATCTGAGTTCTGTCTCCTGGCCTTTGTTTACACCGGTCAGCCGTTCAAGAATTTTCTTTCCATTGATCCATCCCTTTGTTCCAGGCTTCCTCCTGGAAAACTTTCCACCCTACCCTTATGCCCAGTTATCTTTCCCTTCTTTCTATCTTTCTTTTCTTTTTTCTTTTTTGATTTATTTATTTATTTTAGAGAGGGAGTGTGTGTTGGCAGGCATGGGGGAGGGGCAGAGAGAGAAGGAGAGAGAGAGAATCTTAAGCAGACTCCCGCTGAGCACTGAGCCCTACCAGGGACTTGATCTCTCGACCCTGAGATCATGACCTGAGCCAAGAGCTAGAGTCAGATACTTAGCCAGCTGAGCCACCTGGGCCCCTCCCTGCTTCCAAATCCTTGTACCAATCCCCCAAGCCCTGGGTTAAACACAGTGTTTTTTTTTTTTCCCTACTGCTCTCTGGATCTTTCATGCTTAGGTGTTTTCCCAAAAGCTCCTTTCAGCCTGGGACTCATACTCTCCTGTCTCCCGTTGTGCCGTGCACGGTACTAGTTACCAAGTTGCTCAGCACAGAGCTGTTGCCTGGTTAGGATTCTCTTACTCTGTACCGCTGTTAAAATGCATTTGTTTGTGGTCTTTAAAAGGACATGTGACTTTAGATTCTATTTCGGTCTAGTAAGTTAATATTACCATAAGTTGCCAGTTGAGGTTCAGTATGCGTTTGCCAGGTGGAGAAGTTGGCGGCAGCAAGCATTGTCATTGTGGGTTATTAGTTGCTATAAGCATGATGTTGAAGGGACACGTTGTCAATAGAGCATTAGCTGATGCTACACATCAACCTCCAGGCCCTTAAATCTGGGTTTTCAGCCTCAAGAGAACGTGAGATTAGGACTCTTTGGAGCCCGTTTCTGTCTGTCTCTGAAGTACTACAAAGGCCAGTTAATCAACTCAGCTTGGGTGAAGGGCCGCAGATATGATGTCAGGCTTCTGTGCCAAGTGGGACTGGGCTACTACAGTGGGTGGGACCACTCAGTACTCTCCTCAAAGGGTGCCTTCCTCTTGTTTGGCTGAATGCAAGGAGAGCAAGGAGGGAGTAGAGGGGGAAAACGCTACTTTTTATTAAACCTCTGGAGGTTTAGTTACTCTTCTATGAAATGGAGATAATCACTGGACTTACATGGTGGACAATTTTGTGTTCTTCCTTAGACATGTCAACTGTGAAAAACAAAAAGGACATCAGAGCAAGGAGGGGGTTCCAAATTCAGAAATGAAGGTTATTGTAATTTCCCAATTTTCTTTTTTTTTCCTTAGAGATTGTATTTCTTTATTTTAGAGAGCATGGGGGTGGGGAGGGGCAGAGGGAGAGGCAGAGAGAGTCCCAAGCAGACTCCACGTTGAGCTTGGAGCCCGATGTGGGGCTCCATCACACGACCCTGAGATCATGACCCAGGCTGAAACCAAGAGTCAGACATTCAAGAAACCAAGATTCAGTCACTCAACTGGCTGTGCCACCTAGGTGCCCCTAATTTCTCAATTTTCTATATTAATTTAGCTTCAAGGATATATATACCACATTAATACCCTTGCTTTCTTCCTCTCTGCCTCAAACATACACATTTGCATGCATACACCCACAAGCCATGTAAAGCTATCTTTATTTAATTTGTTATATTATTTATGCCTGTTATATCAATAGATGTGGCCATTATGGAAAACAGTAGGAGGTTCCTCAAGAAATTAAAAATAGAACTACCATATGATTAGCAATCTTGCTTCTGGGTATATATCCAAAGGAAATGAAACTATTATTTGAAGAGGTATCTGCCCTCCCATGATTACTGATGCATTATTCACAACAGACAAGAGGTAGAAACAACTCAGATGTCTGTCAAGGGATGAATGAATCAAGAAAATATATATAATGGAATATTATTCAGCCTTAAAAAAGAAGGAATCCCGGCATTTGTGACAACATGAATGGACCTTGAGGGCATTGTGCTAAGTGAAATAAACCAGGCAGAGAAAGAGAAATACTGCATGCTATCACTTATATGTGGAATCTAAAAAAAAAAAAGTGACCTCATTGAAACAGAGTGTAGAGAAGTAGTTGCCAGAGGCTTGGGTGTGGGGGAAATAGAGGGAGTCTGGTAAAATGGTATACAATTTTAGTTATAAAATGAAAAATCTCAGCTCTAATGTAAAACATGGTGTCTATAGTTGATAACATTGTACTCTCTATTTGAAATTTGCTAAAAGAGTAGAACTTAAATGTTCTCACAAAAAAATTTTTAAAGAGTGGTAAATATGTGGGGTGAGAGATGTATCGATTAACTAGTTGGAGATCCTTTCACAATGTGTATGTGTATCAAGTCATCACGGTGTTTAAATATCTTACAATTTATTTATTTATTTATTTATTTATTTATTTATTTATTTATTTTAATATCTTACAGTTTAATTTGCCAATTATACCTTAATAAGCTGAGAAAAAAAGGGGGAAGTCTCTTCATAGATATGTCCTTCTACTACCTTAAAATATCAGCCAAAATATCTTATTGAATAACATTCCCTAGTCTAAGAAATTGCAATGACTTTGTCATTTGGTATATTCATCTCTTTTTAAAAAAAACAACAACAACATTTAATTAGCAAAACAAACAAAAATGATGGGGAACATGAAAAATCATTTCTTTTGGGACAGGCCTTGAGGCAAATGCCCACAGGATGCATTTATAAATGTCTGTGAGTTGCTTGGGGGCATTCTGGGGAGTCTCGGTGCTGCTTGGGAAAACTCCACCGGGCAGTCTTGACAGAAAAGAACAGAGTCCAAGCTTATGAGCAGCAACACTGAGGCTTGCAGGATTCAAAGGATTCCTTGGGGCCTCAAGGGCTCAAGAGTGACGCTGCCTCCACGAACTGACCTCTGATGCAGTTATTGCTCACCTCAGGCCAGGCACGTGGGGGTGAGGAGAGAAGGGATGCTCCTGCAAAGATGTGTAAGATGCATTGCCTTTCCTCAGGTAGCTTGCCAGCTCGCCGAGGAGGAAACGAGCTAGAGATTGTAGGATCACAGATTGTCGGAGTTGGAGGGGACCTACAAGGTCTAAAATATAAACCACATTCTAAGTCTCTTAACCATTCAGGGTCTTGTTTTCCACATTTATGAAACAGCGCTGATAGTGCCTGCCCTAGTAGTGAAGTTCACTGAGATACTGTATCGTGTAGAGTGCCTGCGCGTAGTAAGTGTAGTTCAATCTGCCTTTAGTATCAGGTTATCACAAGTCAGCAAATTATGGTCATTAGTGATGCCGATGATAGAACATTGCTTTCATGTGGGGCAAGAGGGAGGGGGCATGCTCTGTGGGGCCGCTTCTGGTTTCAGTGATTGGCCTGGGCTGTCCAGGAGGGCTCTCCCATAGTGCTTCACTCTATAGAAACAGGGGACACAGCGACACTAATTGTCCTGAACAAGAAGCAGGCATCTAACCACAGCCCTGTCACTAGCCTTGGGCACTAACAGAGCTTTCTGCAAGCCAAGAAACCAAGTGTGAGCCCAAGTGATGATGCCCTGACCTTTCGAAAGTTATATAATCTCCCATCCTCCAGCTCTTTCACAGCTCCAAGCTTTATTCTCCAGTGGCAGTCAGAAAAATATCTTTACCGCTCATTTATTCGTTCAAAAAAAATCTTTACCACTCATTTATTTGTTCTGCCTTGACCTACTAGACCACAGTCTCCATGAGGCCAGGTCCTCGCCTGTTCTATTCACCGTTGGACCACCTAGCAGAGTACCCTACCCATAGTAGGTTAGCGCATTGGAATCACTCGGGAACTTCTCAATGGACAATACCCACTCACCCCCACACCTAAAAACAATGCCAAGCCTAGACCCTTCCCCAGATCTAAATTATATCAGGAGCTCTGGGGATGGGGACCAGATACAGGTGTAATTTAAGAGTTCTGTAGGTGATTCTCACTGCCACCCAAGAACTACTTCGGGGGCGTGTGATAAAGCTTTGTTGTGTATAAATGTCAGAACCTCTACAATAAGGGAAAGGGCAGTGGACCTAGGGTGGTAGAGGAAGGACTCTGATGGAAGAAGCCCTGTGACATGCAGTCATCCTTCCCTTTCTGCGACACAATCAGGCTACTAGGAATGCGGTGTAGGGGTGATAAGATTCTTCTCTATGACAAGGCTGAGTTGATGAGGCACAGCCCATGCCATGGCCATTTTGGGGTACAGGTAATCCACAAAGGAAGCATGCTGGGCAGGTCGTGCTGGACCTGGTGGTGATGGGGGTACCACCAGTGCATCATTTGAGTGCATAGGAGTCTCAGACTAGAGAAGCTTCCCCACCCCTTTTTCTCCTCCCAAGCACCAACCTATCCCAAGGCCCTGCCTAGCCACCTGCTGAGAAGCTGGGCTGCAGATCTGGTTCCCCATAGGGATGGCTCCTCTAACCTGCAGAGCTTGACAATGCGGAAGAGAGTACAAGAAGGTTTTCTCCTGGCATGACTGATACTTGTGAAAGGTTGAGCTGTGGGATTTTTTTTTTCTCACTTCTCTCTTGGAAATCACCTCCATATGCTGATTGGACTGTAGGAAAAGACTTCTTCTTTACATTGAGAAAGCATTTCCCATTATATTTAGGAAGCGAAGTGGAGTTGCTGTTTTTTCAGCTTCCTTAGTGGCTTTTAATGCCATTTGTCAAGCTTGATTGTCTTTTGAAGAAAAAAAATCTTTTCACTTTTGAACAATAAGTGACTAAAGGAAAAATCTTCTCTTGTACTTTGGTTGATAGTTCGCACCTTTTAGAATATCTTGCTCATATTTTTAGAAAGAAACGGCTGGTGCTGTTGACATTTAATTCCATTACAATGCCTCATCCAATTCCTCCTCTCCCAGATAGGATATGCAGACTATTGGAAAATATTCAATGACACTAATCCAAATGTCTCTATTAAGTGTGGAGGAAAGGTAGAGTGTGCTTTTAATATCCTGGAAGCTGAGCTAATGGCATTGAAATGGCTGATCTTAAGAAAGCCATTATGGCAGGAAGAGACGACTCTTAGGTGCTATTGATATCTGCAGTGAGTTAGAGGGCTTTGAAACGGGTTGAACGAACAGGTTTTCCTGGATCAGGATGAGTTTTATACAAGGGACGTTGCTATAAATCAGTGTTGTTAGTAGTAACATAATAGCCGTCATTAAGCAAGGACTCACCACATGCAAGACTTTTACATGGATTGTCTCATTCAATCACTACTATCACTATCCCTATTTTCCAGAAACAGAATTTCAGGCACAATAACTATAAATTATTTGTCTAGGGTCACGTGGCCTGCAAGTAGCAGCTCTTAGCCAGGCGTTGGTAAACTTCTACTTAAAGGGTCAAAGAGTAAATATTTTTGGCTTTGTGAGACCTACAGTCTCTGTTGGGACAATTCCTCCCTGTTGTAATGAAAGCAGCTGTAGTGGCCACATGCAAACAAATGGGAGTGGCTGTGTTCCAACAAAGCCTTTTATACTCAACCAGGTGATGGGCTAGATCTGGCCTTGGGGCCGTAGTTTGTTGACTCCTGCTCTTAGCCATGACACTGGGCTCTCTCTTGAGGGCCTGTTGCTGGACTCTCTTTTTCATAACCCTCTTTCAAGATTTTTACATTTACCTACGGGTTATTGCAAACACTCATCAAGCCTATTTGTACAGTGGCCTACTGGGCAAACAATTCAGTTTTTTGATGAGTTGTAATCCTCAGTGCTAGCAGCACTCCAAATGTTGTGATAGGAAAGGGCTTTTAGATGAGGGGAGTCGTAACCACACAAGGACTCTTCAGAGGGAAGCATCTTAGCTCTCAGCAGTTTGTAGGCTGGCGCAGTGGAAGAGAAGTTAGGTGCTTGCGGCACCCACTCCTTGCCAGGCATTTGCAGGGGCTCCTCACATTCTGCCTTCGTCAAGAGGGTCTTTACGTACTACTCCTTCCAAGTTTCAAGGTGACACTTGAACATACACCACCACCAAGATAAAAGAACTGAAGAAGGTGGAGCATTATATAACTTACTCCTCATATCCACCCCGCAAGACCATTGTCCCACATTTTATAGATGAGAAATAGCAGCTCAGAGGGAGGTCATTTGCCTGAGGCCAAAGAGCAAATAACTGGCTGGCTGCATTGGCCTTTCATCGCAGATACGCCCACTGTCTTGACCTGTACCCCTTCTGTCGGGCCACGCTGCCCCTTCGTAGTGGATGGCACACCTCACCTTGCTCCATAACTCAATCACAAACTCACTTGGGTTTGGAAAGCCAGTTAAATTTGATATTCTGTTTACTTCTAGTCTGTAGAAAGACTAGGAAACCTCGGTGAGCCCTACTTGCTTCACACAGCTGCTGTAATAATCAAACAAGGTAGAGCATCTAAAGGATACTTGGAAAGGGCGAAACCTCTCTAGATGTGTGGTGGTGGCATCTGTCAGGGAACTGGTTGGAGCTGTGGTGAGGCAGGCCCCTTGGCCTCTTCACCACCTAGCTGGCCACCGAAAGCATTCCCCTGCACCCAGAGGACCCTGGCCACTGAATCATTCAGATTGCCCAAGTCTGGGAAGGAATTGGCCCCTAAAAATCCCCTGAAATCAACCCAAAGCTTAGGAACTTGGAAAAGGTTACAAAACAGTCATCCAGCTCCTAGTCACAGAAGTGTCCTTTCTATCCCTCCTCGCACTGCATTCGTCCTACTTCTATTCCTCTAGTTTCAAGATGGCTTTTTCTTCTCCTCAGGATGAGTGTAAATCCAACCGTATCTTCCAGACTGATCCCCTGCCTCGTTCTTTCAACAACGTGCTAGGGAATGATTATACCAGCTTCATTCGAAGACTGAAACTCCCAACTCATTGTGGGGAGAGGGCTTTCATGTGTCTTTGCTTAAAACTGTGACCTTTTAAAGCCCTTGGGGGGTGGGGAAGTTTGAATAGTTTGATTATATATAAGGAAGAAAAAATCCTGTGTATCAAAAATCGCATAAAATTAAAAAGGAAATGGCAGACTGGAAAAATAATTGCATAATTGCAGCATATGACAGAGAAACAGTATCATTTGATATCTAAGAGCTTCCACAAATCAGTCACAAATGTGACTACTTAACGTGGAAAATTGGGCAAAAGCCATCTAAAGGGAACACACATGAACAGTTCTAAAGACAGATTAAAAAAAAATTTTTTTTTTTTTTGGCTAGTCTCAAGTAACACCAGACACCTAATTTTCATGGAATCACCAGTATCGGAAATGTTTTCACAAAACATAGAGGATCATATCTGCCACTCGTAAGTTCTGTGTCTGTACATGGGCATGTGTAATCTCTGAATAAATCCACACCTGCGTGAGGCCATTCAGGTGACGGAAGAGAATGGTACCAGAGACAAGGATTAGACCGAGTTTCAGATTTAAAATCTATGAAGACACCGTATACCAATAGAGCCAAGATTTCAAGTTTGAGACTCTGGACAAAGGAAGAAAGAAATACGTCGGTATTTAGGGAGGAAGATGGAAGCAGCCTCCCAAACTCTTGTCCTGCAACAATATCTGGAATGAAAAGCACAAGGCCCCAGGTTCATCTAAGGCCGCGATCACACAGGGAGAAAATCCATTCATGGAACTAAATCGTCCTAATGCAGATGACATTTCATGAGGCGAGACTACAACCAAAGTGTGAAGGACATCCTCCCAATCAATGTGAAAGTGTGAGGAAATAGCTGGATCTAAGTTGAGTAAGAATTGTGCAACAAATGGATGAGGTGGTGAGGAAAAGCCAATTAACACTGACAGCCTTACTCTGAGAGTCTGAATCTGGAAGATTCTGGATAAAGACTATTTCTTCGGAAGGGCTAGCCAAGGGAAGAATTCTCAGCGGTGCTTTGCCGTAGCCGATTGTCTGTTCCTTGGAGCTTTTTGACTCTGAGGGTTGGGAACAACTCGGTCTCAGTAGATCAGTCAGTCTGTCTCTCCCCGTCCCCCTCTCTCCATGATCTCTGGTACCATTCTCTTCCGTCACCTGAATGGCCTCACGCAGGTGTGCTTATTAAAAATAAGAGGGCACATTTGATAGCATCATTCAGTAGAGTTTTGGGGAAATAACCCTTTCAGGTTTTCATCTTCATTCATGCTGACTGAAGAAATGCTGGAGCGAATTTAAGATGGAACTATCCGATTGAGCGAATAATGTGGTGAGTAAATAACAAAACACCTTGTACTCACCCTCTGGTAAGAGGTAACTCCTGTGAATTCCTAACTTGAAAACAAAATATGAGCAAATTCAACCTAGAGTTTAGGGAATTGCCTATAATTTCTGAAACCTTTGTTTTTTCAGAGGAAAAGCCTACTCTGTAGGGATTAATGGGAAATTCGACGTGAGTGGAGATGCCTCTGCCTGAGATTTTTTTTTTTTCTTTTTTTGCAACTTGAGAATCATCTCAGTGTAAGTTACCACAATATCACAAACTAGTTCTCTCCATAATCCTGGAATTATTTTTCATTTTAATAATTGGGGGCTAGGGAGAGAGAGTGCAGAGGAAGGGGAAAGGGAGTGGGAGAAAGAGAATCTCTGGCAGGCTCTACACCCAGCACAGAGCCCGACAGGCTCGATCCTGCAACCCCAAGATAATGACCTGAGCTTACAGCAGGAGCCCGACGCTCCTCCAGCTGAGCCACCCAGGTGCCTCTCTGCCTGAGAACTTTTTTAGGGGGAGTCAAGCAAGCCACACTTTAAGAGTGTCCTCGGTAGATCTTATTCTAAAAGAAATGAGTCCTGGGCCAATTCATATCTCGTGAACTTCGTGTGAAGAAAGAGTATGTGGGATATTCAAGGAAAGAAAGAGCCTCCGTGTGGACACTAAGACTAACAGGTGAACCCTGGGTGTTATCTAGGCTGCTGGCAGAGCACAGGCATGATGTAAAGCCCACAGAATGTTGTGGTTCACTGAAGAACAAGAAGAAAGTCATGGAAGTAGTTGAGATAAGCTGGCTGTTGGTCAAGATGAATTAAAGGACAGGATGAGTTAGTTCCAGAACTAGATGAAGGTGGGCAGCTCTACACAATTTATTTTTAAAGACCCTTAAGTAATATGAATTCATTACCCTCGTAAAATTTAACACTGAAATGTTTAAAGAAGAAAATGGAAATAATACTATCACCACCACCACCACCCCCCAAGAGTAACTGTTAATATTTTGGTTTGTTTCTTTCAAATATGTTTGCTTTTCCAACGTGGACTATTTACTATATGTCTCAATACAATACACAAATAGCACTGCAGTGGATGACTTTATACATAAATCTTGTATGAGTTGAGTCTCTGTCATTTCCTTAGATCAGATTCTCTAGAAATAGAATTACTGAGTCAAAGGATATGAATTTTCAGGTCTTAGTATGTGTTGTTAAATTGATTCCTGGGAAGATCGCTATAATTCATACGTAAACCACT
Source organism: Canis aureus (assembly GCF_053574225.1). Lineage (NCBI taxonomy): Eukaryota > Metazoa > Chordata > Mammalia > Carnivora > Canidae > Canis > Canis aureus. The sequence continues at coordinate 56,270,659 of NC_135615.1, forward strand.
CACTCATTTCCTTCAGTGCATCTTTTTACCTCCTGTGGATCCTTTTATTTTCCACCTGAAATTAAATAAGCTCCTAAACTTGACCCAACATTTTTGTAATAGAAATGAAAAATAATTCCAGGCTTATAGTGAGAGCTAGTTTGTGATATTGTGGTAACTTACACCGAGATGACTCTCAAGTTGCAAAAAAAACCCTCTTTCATACCCGTCATTACATTTAGTTCCTATGAAAACCCCATGAGATGGAGAGAATTAATTGTAGAATGTTTGAAGCATGGGAGAGGATTTCAGGTGTCACCTTGTTCAGATTGTATTAGTGTTTCCATGTGACAGAGGCAGAGGGAGGAGAGGAGATTTTCAAAGTCTAGAGGCCAAGTGTCTAGAATCTCAGTTCATGTATTACTTGGCTCCTATATGACTTTTTTCATTCCCCACTTCCTCCTCTCCTATACCTTATTACCACTCCATTGGGAATTATACCACTCAGCCTCTCCCTGTCGTAGGGATTTGCGAATAATTGGAAATTAAGACTCAGACTCCTAAGCAGAGACAAAGCAATCTGGAAACAAGTGTCTTATCTGTGACGTGTATGAACACTTAGAAAAAAAGAAGCAAAGGGATGAAAACGAGCCAGTGGCATTGAGGTAGTCAGGGCTGAGTTTGGAGTGAACTTGATAAACCAAAGTTCATCAAGGGCAGTTTATCAAAGTTTATCAAGTCAAGGGAAACTTAGTAAGAACAAGTCAAGGGCTCTGGGCTCAGCTCCAGGTTTCACTACCAGACAGTTCTGGCCACGAGGACCGCTGAATGCCAGCGTGTGCTGACACAAGGGGAGTCATTTCCGTGGATAATTCTCACCTGCTTGTGTGACTTAGGTGGCACAGGTGAGTTCTGTCAACGGACAGGGGAAGCTTCAGTGAACACTGTCAAGGCTTCTTCTGCCCCAAAGATTTGGACACTCTTTGTGCCTTATCATCTGGTTAATGCACTACAGGATCATAGTATACTGGGTAGAAGTTAAAGCAGCAGTCTGCTGATGTTTGGCAGACCGGCGTCCACCATGGCCTCTGGTCAGCTGTTGACTTTATTTAGAAGCATCTCAGTAGTATTTCCATTTTTGGAGGGGGTGTGATTTTAATTCAAAGAGACCATTTCTTAAAATGCTTGACATTTAAGATAATCTGGCACTGTATTGCCACCACTGAAGCCAAGTATCACATGTGTAGAGAGTGGCATGGCTTAGCGTATTGCGTGCGCCAAATTTTCCTTAAAATTAACATTTGTGCCATATGTTGGTACCCTAAACTCGATACTCCTTCGGCTGATGAAAATGCAAAGGGAAAACATTCTCCGACTAAGTCCCGTCCTCTTTCTTTGTGTATCCTTTCGTGTGTAGACACCAGCAGTGATATCCCTCAGGGAGTGAAAATGAGGACCTGCTCTGAAACCCTTGGTGAGAGGTCAGGCACCTGAAGGCTTGAAGGCAGGAAGACCTGGGCTTGGCAGGCAAGGGGCCTGAAGGCAGTGAATCTGCAAGGCAGCCCTATGTTCAGGGTTTATCATTCGGCTCCTCACAATGTCTCAGGCAAGAACTTGGAAGTAGACTCCAGGCTCCTCACTCCCATCACAACGTTCCAGAGGGCTAGTGGGCAGGAGGTAGCCACAAATCTCTCATGGAATTTAGAGCATTACACTAGAACTTGACCAAATGCCCAGGAAATCTGAGGTTGACACGTGACCTATACTCGTACACCCCCCTGGGTGGGTCTTAGGTGCTAGATCTCCTGGCCTTGGAGGCTACGCCCCCTCTGAGTCACCTCCTCTGCTCCTACCTCTCCCTGTCACACACACGTGGCCTCCGTGGTGCAAGGAAGAGGTGATAGTCTTTATGCCTGTGGGCCAGCGGTCTGTGCCACTCTGGGGCTGCAGTGTACTCTGTCTATACCATTAATCACTCTACTCCCCGAACCCCTGGGTGCCTCAGGCCGAGTCTGCAGCTCCCTTTGGCGCAGGGGGCACAGGCTTTGCTTGTAAATATTGATCCTAAGCCTATAGCAAAGAGTAGGATGAACGAGTAAAGTCATGTTACCGCCAAAAACACCAGAGATTTAACCTACGATGGGAATTTGGGGCCCATTAAATATATGGCTTTGTTCCACTGCAGTATTAAATAAGAATTGTGTGTTCTCGGTGCTTAGGTAGGCTTTGGCATCAGTACCATGAAGCATGCGCAGTATTTAAGGGGAATTTTTGAAAATCCTACCTGTACTAGAACCTAAGAAAGCATGGAAATCTACCTTCAGGGGGAAAAAAAGGTTATTACATAAATATTTAAACTATAAAAGTAGAGAGAATAATACAGTGAATCCCCATGTGAATCTCACACCTCGTTTCAATTATGGCAAATCTTATTTCTTCTAAACCCCATCATCCTAATCAGGATGATTTTGAAGTAGATCCACAATATCAGTTTATTCCATCTATAAATATATTTTAGAATGTATCTCTTAAACATAAAGATTTTTTTTTCCTAAAACACAGCCAAAACATCATTAGTTTCCTTAATCATTAAATATCCAGTTAGGATTCCAACCTCCCAAGAAAATCCAGCTCTTTTTGGGCTCAGAATGAAAACCATTATTGGAATTTTGTTCATTTGCTATTGAAGTAGCCACTTTCCCACCATCAGATCCCTTGAGATCATAGAAGAATTTAGAAGTTTGGAAGGAAAGATTTCTTTGGGAAATGATAATGAAAATAAAAAGGAGGAAAACCTATTTGGATTTCCTTAACCGGGAGGCAGTGATTGTTAAGACTGAAAAAGTTGACGCGTATCACGCAGCCCTGCTGTATTTCCTCTGTGCACCGAGGCATGGAAAAGACCAATTTCCTCGAATTCACCCACTTAGTCAATCACAAATTAGTCGATTTTGAAATTTAAGCTCTGCTTAAAGTATTATATACCTTTTTAAATTACTATAGAAGGACCTACATTGAAGTGTTTTGTACCTGGATTTATTGTGGCTGCTTTAATGGTTTAGAGCCACGTTGTCCAGCTTAGTACTCACTGCCACGTGTGGCTTTTGAGCACACGGAAATATGGCTGATCCAAATTCAGGCATGCTGTACGTGTAGAAAGCACACTGGATTTTTAAAATTTAGTAAAAAAAAAAAAAGTATAGTACCTCACTAATAATTATTCTTTTGATTACATGTTTCAATATTTTTTTGATTTATTGGGTTAAATAGAATAAGTTGTTCAAATTAATTTAATCTGTGTTTTTTTTCTTTTTTAAATATAGCTTCTGACCAGGGTAAAGTTACATTTGTGGCTTGCATCACATTATGTTTCTATGGGACAACTCTGGTTTAGAGATTGTGTTTTTGATGCAGGACTCCATCAAGTCCTTATACAGCCAGGTCGGGAGAGGGCTGGGGCCAGTCTCTGTCTCATCCTCTCTTTCTGGTAAGCCTGGGCATGAAACCATCCTGTAACAAATGTTATTTTTTTTAAATCTATTTATAGAAAAACTGATTTTCCAACTTACCCTGTGGCTTGATCTACTACAAGTAGGTGAGTTCTATAAATAGGACAGTCTTACATCCACTGGTACAAGTATTTTAAACAAAGAACTGGGAATATACCTTGTGGCTCATCCAAACCTAGGTCTACTTTCTAAGTAGCTCCTGGATCTTGACCTTTCTTCTCATCATGACCTCCCAGCTCTCTCCGGGATCCACACCAGCACCGAGCACCGACTCACCTGAGCTGCTGCCTTTGTCTTGTACTTGGCCTTCCACATCCCTCTTGCTCCACTCAGCAAGCACGGAGTACCATCATTCCCTTGCTTCAAGGCCTCCAGCTGCTCCCCAATGATTTCAGCGCGAGGTTCTGAACATGGCCCACAAGCCCAGCAGTCTGACCCTGTCCATTTCTCCAGCTGCATTTTGCTCACATTCCCCAAGCTCTCTGCATTTTACTCACATTGACCTTCTCTCAGTTCCTCATCCATACTGTGCTCCCCCTCCCTTCAGAACCTCTGTACGTGCCATTTCCATTGCCTAGGACACTCTTCCCCTGCCTCTGCCATCTTTGTCTGCTTGGCACTTATTTATTCGGGCGCAGCTCAAGGGTGCTTTCTTTAGCACCTTCTGACCAGGGCAGATACACCGATGTTGACGCTCAGCATTTGTCACAGTGGTCATTTTACATTTATGGCTGTGATTATCCACTTAACATCTGACTCTCTTTGTAAACCGTTTGCTCTATAAGGGCAGTCATCCTATTAGTTCACACGCACTGCTGCATCCCAACGAAATGCCTGGCACATAACAGGCCCTCAGTTAACATGAAGGAACAAGGATGAAAGGCAAGATGGTTGAACCAACAAGAATCCTGCCTCTTCTTCCTTTACTGGAAGCGAGGAGGGCATACCCCCCGTAACCATTCCTCCACAGCTCACTAACAGAGTCCTGGGCAGGCCTCCTGAGCACTCAGGTATGGATTATCAATTCCCTAGGTTCTGTTTTTATTGTCCATGCAGAATCCAACCATTCCTCCCCACCTGCACTGCCCCTACCCTGGCCCATGCCACAGTAGGCTTCTTCCAGGAACTTTGGCCTTTTTTCCCCCTTTTTTTGGTAAAGATTTATTTATTTGTTTTTAGAGAGAGAGGGTAGGGGAAGGGGCAGAGGGAGAGAGAGAAAGAGAATCCCAAGCAGACTCCCCATTGAGTTCAGAGCCTGATGTAGGCAGGATCTAATGACTCTGAGATCAAGATCTATATCAAGAGTCAGACTTTTTTTTTTATTTTTTTAAATTTTTTATTTATTTATGATAGTCACACAGAGAGAGAGAGAGAGGCAGAGACACAGGCAGAGGGAGAAGCAGGCTCCATGCACCGGGAGCCCGACGTGGGATTCGATCCCGGGTCTCCAGGATCGCGCCCTGGGCCAAAGGCAGGCGCCAAACCGCTGCGCCACCCAGGGATCCCAAGAGTCAGACTCTTAACCGACTAAGCCACGCAGATACTCCAGGAACTTAGGCTTTTGCCCTAAAGTCACTTCCTAATGGCCTCCTAGTTCTTCTCCTCACTTCTAGCCTTTGGATCTCTTTAGCCGTACTTTCAACGCAGTAGTCAAATTGATTCTATTAAAATGTAAGTCAGATCTTGTCACTCCCCCACATAAAATTCTCCCACCATCTTTTATTGTAGGGCCAAAGTAGGGATGCCTGGGTGGCTCAGTCAGTGAAGTGTCTGCCATCGGCACAGGTCAGGTCCTGGGATCGAGCCCCACGTCGTGCTCCTGCTCAGCAGGGAGTCTGCTTCTCCCTCTCCCTCTGTACTCTCTCTCTTTCTCTCAAATAAATAAATTTTTTTTTTTTTTTAAAGAATAAAAGCCAAAGTGCACCCAGTGGCCTCCAAGACTATCCATGATGCAGTTACCCCCCTCACCTCATACCCTACCATACACCCTCCATTGCTTGCTCCGCTCCAACCCCACTGGCCTTTGGTTGTTTCCCATACACAGAAAGCAGTCTCTCACCTCTGGACCTTTGCATTTGCTTCTCTTTCTGCTTGGACAGCTCTTCCCCAAATACCCACATGGCTCTCTCTTTCACTTTCTTCAAGTTTTTGCTCATTACCACCTTTTCATTGAGGCCACCCTAACCCTGCCCCGCTCAACACTTATACACCCTATTTGCTCTCCTTTCCTCCTTTATCATTATCCGTACTTTCTAACGTAGCATTTATTTATTTTATTCAGTGTCCATTTCCCTCCAGTGGAATGCAAGCTCCGTAAGCACAGAGATGTTTGTTTTTTGTTTCCTAATATACCCTCAGTGCCCCAAACAGGGCCTGCTAGAACAGGTTGTTGCCAGATAAATGTTTGTTGCATGAAAAACTGAGACTCAGCCCATGCACTAGAGAATTAGGCAGGCTTGAATTCAGCTCTCTAGTGTGAACATGCAGGCCTGGCCTTGTTGTCAGAGGGCTGATTGGCTCTACCTAGGAGCTGGTTCAGGAACCTTGGAGGCTCCCTAAGCCCAGATCAGCTGCCCAGTTTCCCAGCGTCATTCTGGTGACTGTCTATGAGGCCTAAGGAAATGGTTTGGTTCCAGAGAGCATCTAAATGTCTCCTCCCAACATCCTCTCCTCCTCCCCCTCCTTCATCACACACAAATATACCACACAACCCTCTCACTTTCCAAGGACACAATTCAGGCTATTTCCCAAACCGCGATTCTGATCCAAAACAGTAGCTTAGTGCATCTCCGTGTGCACAGGAAGACACAGAAGACCTCTGAGCAATTTCCTGGTCCTATATTTTTCCATTCCAGTAAATGAGGCCTCCTTTAGCTCAGGAATCTCTCTCTGAACTGAGCCAATGCCTTCACAGTGTCTGCCATTTGTCACTGCCTGGGGCTTGTTTCTTTGTTCTTTTATTTTCTATTTTAAGTGATCAGTGCCTAGGTCCCTTATGTCAAAGAATTTTTGATGTCCAGCTCTATCCAGTGTTGACTACTAGTTAGGGCACATATAATGCTACTGGAGGGTTCCCTTCCTAAATAGGCATTTTGTTCAATAATACAGAATACTTCAGTTGCACTCTCTGTCTTCAAAGAGTTTTGCAGACTCTATACTCTGCTAGGCTGAGGAGCACTTTGCGTTCATGCTTTATGGCTCAGAAACCTTCAAGGTTAAATAATTTGCTTAGACTCTAGCTAGCTGTGCTTCAGACAAAGCACTTTGCTTTTTTAACAGATAAGGAAAATATAACCAACTGAAAATGTTATTCTTTAACAACTGTCTTAATAAGTTTTCAGTTCTTCTCATGTGCTTTTTTTAAACCATATTTGTCACTTGCTGCCTCAGCTGTGCTGGCTTCTCCTTGTCTCTAGATATCATTTCATGGCCTCTTTGCCCTTCTCCCCTATCGCTCTTCTTCCAACTTCTTTGTTTTTTAAAAAATATTTATTAGAGAGAGAGAGTGTGTGGGAGGGAGGTGAAGGGGAGGAGCGGGAGGGGGAGGGGAGGGGCAGAGGGAGAGGGAGAAGCTTATTCCTGGCTGAGCAGGGTGCCCGACTTGGGGCTCAACATGGACCCTGAGATTGTGACCTGAGCTGAAGGCAGATGCTTAACCGACTGAGCCATCAGGTGCCTCCGTGCTCTCTCCTCCTTTTTCTCACTTCCATCCTCTCCTGGTTTCTGGGGGTACTCTAACTGCCAAGAGAAACCCCCATATCCCCAACCTAAAAGTCATCCTTATTCCTGTCCCTCTGGGGTCCATTTTCAGGTGATAAGCAAATTGTTATTTATGGGTAGGGAAAGCTTGAGGAGAGGTCCCTAGCAAGTAGTGAAAATCAATAAGTTTTCCTGCCCTGTTAATTTTATGTAGTAGTGAGTGATTTAAAAACATTTTAAATGCAAATAAACGTGGGCACCCAGGACCCGTTACAGTCTGAAGTGGCACCTGTGGCCCACCACTTAGGATTGCTTTTCTCTCCCCTTCGCGGTACCTGGATTAGAAAAGTCTGAAAAAACTAATGCAGCCTAGCATTTCCTCTGGAGTCCAGGAGATGAAATACTGGGATTGATTTTCTAAGGGCTGATAGAATCAGTCTTGTTATTTTGTTTCTTTGAGCAAGATTTTTTTTTTTCCCCTGGAGGTTGTCTCCAAAGTAATAGCGGGAATCTGGGACAGCCTTTTCCCCAGACCTTGAACACCTACCAGGCAGCAGCCTTACCCAACTACGGGCAAAGTGGCCCTTTTCTCGTTATACAGCAAATAAAGGCAATAAGCAAGAAAACCTGTTGCCCTTGAAACTATGGTTAAAAAGAAAGATATGGCATGTGTTCAGAGATGAAACTTGTATTACATAATGACTTCACGCCAAGTGTGTTGAAGACCTTACAGAGAGGAGAAATTGGTCCAATAAAGTAAGGATCGAGCCACATTAGCTTTGATTTGACTGACCTGTTCCTCCCAGGTGCACGTGCGTACCTCCCTCTAAAGCCCCAAGGACACTTTATTTGGAGCGAAGGTACAACAGCACGTACGTACCAACATGCTCACAGGACGCACCTGCTGTAGGAGGGCGGAGACCCCAGGAGACCAAGTCAGAGAACCCGGCGTTAAGTGCCAACTCCACCACCTACAGACTTTCCTAAGCATCCATTTTCTGAGTTATCGTAATATTTTATTCATCAAATGTTCCTAGCTCTCCTTCTGCGCCTCTAGTTGGGTTGCATTTCTCTCTATTCCCTTTATTTGGAGGCATGGCCTTGAGACTTGCTTTGGCCAACAAAATGTGTCATTTCCTTGTGGAGTCTTTGAGAAGTAGTTCATGATTTTGCATAATTCTCTCCCCCCGGCCACAGCAACCTGAAACATTTCCGGTAATAGCTATTCCGTCAGCCTGGGGCCTAAAGTTAGGATGACCTGAAACAAAGCTACAGTTGATCCATGTAATGGAAATAAGATAAAAATCCTTGTTTCCTTTCTTCCCTTTTTCCTTTTTTTTTTTTTTCTTTTTTAAGTCATGACAGTTTGAAGGCTGTTTGTTACTAGAGCATAATATAGTAGATGCCCTGACTACTATGCTCCTTCATGGATCCGGGAAGAGATTAGAATGTGATACGTGATAGGTAGTATACTAGCACACAGCAGGTGCTGAGTAGGTGTTAGTTCTTTCCACCCTCACTATATTCCTGATGATCCTTCTCAGCCCTTCCTTATCAGCCCTGAGCTATTGTACTCTGCAGAGAGTGATTTTCAATTAACAAGGAATGAAAATGAACGTTAAGACTTCTTAAACAACTCCCCAATACCCCTTAAAAAGTGAGAGAGCCCGGGTGGAGCAGAGTGGGGAATTCCCAGGATGAGAAGAGAACCTCATCTTTGAAATTTATGAAAAAGAAAGGAGCTAACGGTCTTATCAAAGAAATCAGCCAGAAAGTAAAACCAAAGAACTTTGAAAATGTCCAGTCGCATATACTCTCCACCCTACAGCTCCTGCTACTATCCTGGAGCTGGAATTAGGGCACAGACATGTCATGGGATTCCAGTTCTGACTTGCCTTGAACAGGGTACCTGTCCTGGAGTGAAGTAGAGTCCTTGATTTACATGGTACCAGCTTTCCTGACATGTCCTTACAGTGAGATTAATGAAACTGGTCAGACCTCAAGCTTTCAGCATTTTCCTTGCTGGTTTCTTAAGGGACCTCTCCCTTCCTCCACCCAATCCAGACTTGTAGCTTCATGGGCCTGAGAGGGGAAGCCAGCGAGGGCCACGGATGCTGCCTGGGTCAAAACCACATCACTTAGAGTTAATCACTGCACAATCCATTCATTTAGGCTGCCAACTAATACCTTTCTAGGGTGTTTAAGTCCACTTTAAAGGGAAAAAAATGTCTACCTAAAATTACTCTAGAAAGCCATGTCTTTGAGCTTTGCTAAAAGGGTAAGTCATAACTGATGAAGTTTAGAAGGCATTCATAAGGGCTGTGGGTCTCCAAATTGTTAAAAATTTTTAAAAAGAGGGGAAGGAAAGGGGATTGGAATATAGATGAGAGAGCTCTATAAGGCCTCCAGAAATTAGAATTAGAGGCAAGCTGAACAACTCTCAGAAAATCTGGTAGGAGAAGCGAGATGCAGAAAATGGGAAGGGGAACAAAGTGGAACATTCATTCACAGGATTTGTATTAAGCATCTACAGAGGGACAGGCACTGTGCTGGGCATGGGATAGTGGCAAGAAGACAGTCATGGCCCTGACCTTCTCGAAGGGAATGGACATTATTGCTGTTTTGCATGGATTTACTGCAGCCCTTTACCATCCCTGCCCATCCCCAACCACTAGATGCCAAAGGTTGACCCCTACTCATTATGATAACCAGGAGTATCCTCCTTGTTTTCAGATGTCTCAGCAGGGGACTGGATTGCCTCCAATTGAGAATTTCTAGACTTGAGTAATGGTAGTTGCTGAAGGTGACAGGACCGAGCACTCAACGGTGCATAAGGGACCCCAGTGAGGGTAGAAGGAGAGGGAAGTCCATCCTGACCCCTTTCCTCTCCCTGCATGGCACTTGCTGTCAACATATTTCCCTAAGGAAGACAAAGGATGATAGGATAAAAGAACACACATTTATTGAGCACCCAAGATGGCCAGGCAAAGTACAAAGAATATTCAAGTGTGTTATGTCACAGAGAGGCTGAGTGATATATGGCAAGAAGCATAAACTTGGAAGTCAGGGAGCCCAGGGTTTGAATCCTCGGTCTTCTATTTAACATCTGTGACAAGCTACTTAATCCCTGAGTCCCAGCTTCCTCAGTTGGAAAATGGTGATTAAAAAATAAATAGGGATGCCTGGGTGGCTCAGTGGTGAGTGTCTGCCCTCGGCTCAGGTCGTGACCCCAGGGTCCCGGGATCGAGTCCCACGTTGGGTTCCCCGCAGGGAGCCTGCTTCTCCCTCTGCCTGTGTCTCTGCCTGTCTCTGTCTCTGTGTCTCTTATGAATGAATAAATAAAATCTTTGTAAATAAGTAAATAGCCCACCTCACAGGGTTATTATGAGATTTCATAAAACAAGAAATACAAACCACTTGATAACAAAGAAAAGGCATTCAGTAAATACTAACTACCATTTACTGGTACTTGAGCTTCCTAAGAATGCTGGTAGGAAGATATTCTCATAGTCATAAAGAGGAAGGAAGAAGACCTAAAAGAAGATTAGAGCTGGGAGCTAGAAAAATAATAAGGCAAACAAGTAATTCTCATTTTAAGGTCCTTGCTTTTGCCTCCAGGCTCCTTCATCTGGACCTTCTGGAAGAAAATCCCAGCGGTTGCTTTGGCCCTAAAATAGACCTCCAGGAGCCCAGTGTGTTGGTCACTGAGCCAGACCACCGGCATGGGGGAAGGGGACATTCTGGGTCAAACATGATGGACGGGGACAAATTAGAGTTTGCTGAGGTGCACAGCCTGCTGCTGGGGAGACCTGGAGCCTCACCTCATTGAGGGGGCTGAAGGGACCTGCGGGATCTGAAGGAGGTGCATTGGAGGCCTGGGGGCTGACGTTTACATACTTCAGAGAGCCGACCCTTGGAAGCCTGGATTTGTTCTGTGTGGCCCCAGTGGACAGAAACAGGGCCAGTGCATGGGGGGTGACAGGGAAGCACTCATCTCCATTCAGTGCAACCATTAATTTACTGGCAGCTTCTGAAAGGCTCCACCTGGATTTTATCCACTTTAGTGTCCATAGCACCAGCCCAGATCCTCACCCACACGGGGTGGCCATGGAGTCCTAGCTGCTAGGATTGCTACTGGCTGCTCTTTACAAAAAGCAGCCAGTTCTGAAAAGCTGATAGTCTCTTCACTGGCCCATCAGCCTGAGACTTGAACACTATGTCAGGGCACCTGAGAGGCTCCATCAGTTAAGCACCCAACTCTTGGTTTCGGCTCTGCTCATGATCTCAGGGTTGTGAGAGGGAGCCCCGCTTTGGGCTCCACTCTGGGCATGGGACTTGTTTAATATTCTCTCTCTTTCTCTTTCTCCCTCTGCTTCTCCCCACCTCCTCTACAAAAAAAAAGAAAAAAGAAAAAGAAAAAAAAAGCTATGTGTCAGGAGGACAGCCCATCTTCCAAAGTCTAGCAACAGGTGCTTTATGCCTACCTTTAACACCACTTTGCAAACACCAACACAAAAACAAAACCCTCTTTCTGTTAGGCTCAGAGATTGTTTATGTAATAAAGCCAAGTAATTATCCATGGGATCATCTGGAAGTGAAATTTTAAGCTAGATAAACACTGAGCCCTGCTATGAGAGTTCATTCTAACTTCCTTTGACCCTCTTGTAATTGTGGTCCTCAGCATTTTGGTTTGTGGTAAGAAAGCATTGCTTCTCTCCTATCTGGGTCTCCTGGTCCTGTTTCCTCTTCCAGTTTTTAAAGAGGAATGTGGCCTGTACTTCAGTGCTCAGCCCAGTTCGTTTTGCACGGTGCCTTGCATACATGTCTTGATGCCTCTGATGCATCAAGTCAAGAGACTCGTGAAGTCTGCAGAAGCAGCAGATGCAGGAGCACCCCCAGGCCACCCTAGCTTGAGCTCAGCGGCAGGTGCAGAAGCACCCCCAGGCCACCCTAGCCTGAGCTCAGCAGAGGGAAAGCTCCCCAGCAGAGCGTCGGCACCGGAGCCGTGCCCGCCGCCTGCCCACCTGTGACAAGGGAGATGCACACGAGGAGTCGCATATCCAGAATCACTGCTCCTTCGATTTCACGTTTTCAGTTACTCATTGTTCATCCCAAAAACGTCTATCGGGTCCCAAAACAGTGGCAAGTGTTGCCTGCCACAACCCAAACATTTGCTGAGTGTTTCCATGTGTCCAGAGTGCGTGAACAACATCACACGCGTTGACTCATGTGACTGTCCCGGCATCGCATCAGGTGGGCACTGCCCCCACCCTCCGTCGGACCCGTGAGGAAACTAAGACACAAATGGGTTGAGCAAATTGCCCGAAGTCACACGGATTAAAAAGAAAGGAACCAGGAACTTTTTTTTAAAGATGATTGTTAAGTGAAGAAATTAAACAGTAGTGATGCCCACTTCCCGACACTCGACTTCCAGCCACTGTGTACACTGACCCTCCGGTAGCAGGTTAAGCGTGGGGAGGCTCACTGCCACCAAAGACCTCGATTATTCCAAGTACCTCCCTGCATTTTCTCAGTGAACCCCGGTTTGGCCTCCTGCAGCGTGTCTTTCGCAGGCTTCTCAGCCTGAGGGCTCCCACTGCAAATCACAAAAATAAACCCATTTTCTGAATCCCCAGTAAATTATAAAAAATATAAAATAACCCACAGCTCTTTGAATTCAGTGACCTCTCCAAATCAATTTATATTTTATTGATTACCCGAGCGTACTTGGACTCCAAGAGCCGAGGGACACACACAGCCACCCGCGGCGTCCTGCGGCCCGTGTGCAAGCGTTAGGTGCTCGACGTGTAAGTGCAGGCCCTCCCTTGCCTCCTTCAGCTGGGCGCCCAGGCCTCCCGACATCCGCGGAGCTGTGTCACTTCAGCCAGTTGTCTCTCACCCCCGAGCCTCGGTTTTCTCATCTCTAAAGTGGGAATAATACGAGCATGTGCAGGGGAGCCCAGGGAGAATTAACGTGAGGCCAGCAGGGGTAGGACAGCGGGAGAGGACAGCGGGACAGCTCGTGGTCCTGGGTGCCTGAAGGCCACCGCCACCATGAGAGCAGAGCCCCCGAGAAAGAGCTGTGCCACTCCCGAAAGTCCCCCGTGCCTCCCGTGACCCACTTCTGGACCGTGGCCTGACAACTCGGGTCACCCCACGTGGGAAACCCCAAGCGCGGGAAAGCCGTCGCTCTGTGGCTGCCTCGGGGTCGGGCCGCACTCCCTCTGTGGCTGGGACGGGCGACATTGCGGGGACTCCAGGTCCTAGGGGCTTAGAGACCTCTGTTGCGGAGCTGAGCTCGAGAGCACGCCGTGGGGATGGAGCTGTTTGTTCCCGTTGGCCTCCAAGCTGCGACTCCATCCGTGGACCGGCTGCCAGGGCCAGGGGGCTGCGCGGTGGCCCTGCTGGTAATATGTGCCGGTGGTTCTTGGTTCGTTCCAGATGGAACTTAAGCACCTTTGTCAAGCAGACTGGAACTTGTTCTTCAGCCTAAGGGTCCCAGGCCGCCCCGCCCCCCAGCCCGACAGCACAATCCAGGATTTTGCACCCACGTGCATCATGTGCATCACGCAGTCAGGATACGACCGACGCCAAGGATGACATCTTAGACGTTTCCCTCAGTGACACTGGCCGAGGGGGCAGCAGAAATCACTCCACCGGCTCCATCGGGGTTGTTGGATTAAGGAAACAAGCCACTCTGTCCCCCACAGCCTCCCAGCTCATGGCATTAGCGGGGTCACAGCCTGGTACCCAGGAGAGAAGGTCCCGTCGGCAGTGGGTCCGGAGGAGTAATTGGGGGCTACGTCCGTGACCATGGCCTCGAGGCGGGCGGCGCACTCAGCAGGTGTGGGGGTGACCGTCCTAACGGCCCCGGAGGTGATGCTGGCCTACACCTGCCGGTGGGAGGGCCGGATGGCGGGACAGTGGAACAGCAGGACAGCAGGACGGCGGGGCCCTGGCTGCAGGCGGGATGGCGGGACAGTGGGACGGTGGGGCCCTGGCAGGACAGCCCACTGGCAGGTGGGATGGCAGGACAGCAGGACAGTGGGACAGCAGGACAACGGGACGGCGGGGCCCTGGCTGCAGGCGGGATAGCAGGACAGCAGGACGGTGGGATGGCGGAGCCCTGGCTGCAGACAGGATGGCAGGACAACAGGACAGTGGGACAGTAGGACAGCGGGACAGCAGGACAGCAGGACTGCGGGGCCCTGGCTGCAGGGCGTCTTGCTGCTGCGCCCCGCATGCTGCCCGCCCCATCACCCCCACATGACGGCTGGAGGTTCCCCGGTGCCGAGCAGGTGGGCACCTGGTACCCGGACAGGCCCCCGAGCCCGAGGCGCAAAGCCTTGGGTGGTGGCCTTGTGCGCGGTGCTTGGTGGCGCGCTGGCAGGGGACGAGCGACCTGAGCGTAGGCACGTGCAAGATGCCCGGCCCCCGGGGGATGCCCGGAGTCTGGGACCTGCAGGGACGGGCGTCCCGGGACAGCGACTGCCCAGCCCCTCGTCTGCCACAGGAGGAGCGGCGGCCGGCGCCGGCCTGGAGCCTCGGGTCTTGGTGCGGGCCCCACGCTCCCTCCGCCGCAGCCGCCCCTCTTCCTACCCCAGCCATCCCACTCCCCGGCCCGAAGGCTAATTCTTTTTTTTTTTTTAATTTAAATTCACTGATTGGTTTATTTAAATTCTATTTAATTAATATACGGTGTATCACTGGCTTCCGAGGTAGAGGCCACGGCTCATCAGCTGCAGGGAACACCCGGGGCTCAGTCGGTCCGTGCCCGTCCCCTACCCCCTCTCCCCCACCCCCGTCCCCGCATCTCTCCCCTCCAGCGGCCCTCGGCTGGTTCCCTCGAGGTCGGGGTCCCTATGGTCCAGCCCCCCTCTCTGCTTTCCTCTCGTTTTGTTTTTCCTTCCCTTCCCCATGTTCATCTGTTTTGTTCGCAAAGGCAAATAAATTCTCTTAGCAGGTTTATTATACCCCTTTAGAGATAGTCCCTGTGTGCCCCAAACATACTTCTGTTCTGTTCCTTTTCTTTCTTTTTCAAAGATTTTATTTATTCATGAGAAACACGGGGACAGAGGCAGAGACCCAGGCAGGGGGAGAAGCGGGCTCCCCACAGGAACCCAATGCGGGACTCGATCCCGGGACCCCGGGGTCCCGACCTGAGCCGAAGGCAGACGCTCAACCGCGGAGCCACCAGGTGCCCCTGTTTTGTTCTGCTCTTCACACGAAAATGGTCGCTCATGGACACTGGCACAATCTTAGTTTTCTTAGCTATGCAGGTTGGAGGTTGCTCCACTGTTACGATGTACACAACTTCCTCACTTTTTTTTCCTTTCAAAATTTTAATAGCTTTATTGAGATACAATTTACATAATATAAAACTCATATACTTTTTAAGTGTCAATGTGATGAGTCTCAGAAAATTTATATAGTTGTACAATCATCACCAAAACCCGCTTTGGAATGATCCCGACTCCCCGGAAGTCCCAGGATGCTCACCCGCAGTCCTCTCCAGCTCCGGCTTCTGGCCCCAGACAACCCCCCGGCGACTTAGTATCTCGGGAATTTATCCGGTTCTCAAAGAAGTGAAATAATTCGGTAGGTGTTACATCCCTGGCCCCTTAAATGACACGGGCTCTAGCCCCTTTGGCCTGGCGGGCTGCTCTTGAGATTCATGTGACACCGCCGCACAGAACGGCAGCTCCTTTCCATCGCTGGGTCCCCCGCTGGGCAGATGCACCACCTTCTCCCTCCTCGCCACTTGATTGACCTTTGAGTGATTTCCACTTTGGGGCACTTACGAGGAACGATGCTGCGAACGTCTGCGTTCAAGTCTTTTATAGGGACATCTGATTTCATTATTAGGGGGTAGCTACCCGGAGGTAGAAGTGCTATATATTTAACTATTTAAGAAACTGCCAAGCGGTTCTCCACAGCAGCAGTGCTCCAGAACATTCCCCACGGCAGTGCACGAGAGCTCTGGTTTCTGCGCGTCCCCAGAAACATTTGGTGTGTTCAGACTTTTTTGGTTTGGGAGACTTTGCTGGATGTGCAGGTCTATCTCATCATGGTTTTAATTTGCATCCTCATTATTGATATTGCATACCTTTTCATGTGCTTATTTGCCATTGGTATATCTTCTGTGGTTAAGTATCTATTTAGAACCTTTGACCAGCTTTTATTTTTATTTTTTATTATTTTTTTTCTTTTACAAGCTTTTAATTGGGTTGTTTGTCCTATCCTGGAGTTGTTAAGAGTACTTCATGTATTCTGGGAACAGGTGCTTTCTCAGCTCTGTTTTGCAAAGACTTTCTCCTAATTTATGGCTTCTCTTTCTCTTTTCTTTCTTTTTTCTTTAAGATTTTATTTATTTATTCATGAGAGACACACAGAGAGAGAGCCAGAGACACAGGCAGAGGGAGAAGCAGGCTCCATGCAGGGAGCCCGACGCAGGACTCGATCCCAGGACCCCAGGGTCACGCCCTGAGCTGAAGGCAGGTGCTAGACTGCTGAGCCACCCAGGGATCCCCTCTTTTTATTTTTCTAATGGTGTCCTATCTTTGAACAGTGAAAGTTTTTAATTTTGACAAAGTCCAGTTTATCAATTTTTTTCACATATGATTTGTGCATTTTGTGCCATAACTAAGAAATCATTGGCTAACAATGGTTACAAAGATTCTCACCTACATTTTCTTTTAAAATTTTATAATTTTGGGGGTCCCTGGGTGGCTCAGTGATTTGGCACCTGCCTTTGGCCCAGGACGCGAACCTGGAGTCCCTGGGATCGAGTCCCACGTCGGGCTCCTGGCATGGAGCCTGCTTCTCCCTCTGCCTGTGTCTCTGCCCCCCTCTCTCTCTGTCTATCATGAATAAATAAATAAAATCTTTAAAAAAATAAATAAATAAAATAAAATTTTATAATTTTAACTCTTACATTTAAGTCTATGACCTACTCTAAGTTAATGTATGTATATGGTAAGAAGTAAGAGCCTAAGGTCATGTTTTCTTTTGCGTATAGATATTCAGTTGTTCTAGTGCCAGAAAGATTGTCTTTCCCTCATTGTATTATCTTTACACCTTTGTCATAGTCGAGCTTATACCTAGAATCTATTCTTGGACTTTATTCATTCTTTTTTAGGGCTGCATAATATTCGTATAGCTGTACTATGCTTAATCAATCCCTTACTGATGGACAGTTATTCTATTAATAAGCTCTTTTTCCTATTTCAAATATTGTTGTGGCAATCTTGCTTTGTAGGAATGTTTTTTTGCATCTTATGTGTATATTGTAAGATTAACTCCAAGAGAAGTCAATTTTACATTTTCGTAGACACTAACAAATTCCTCCCTGCAGTAAGTTTTGCTAATTCACTATTTACCAGGTGCATGACAATACTCTCCAGATGCCCAGAAACAGGTATGCTAACAAATGCTTCACCTTTTGTTTCATCCAGTAAAAAAAAAAAAAGTATTTCATAGTTTTAATTATTATGAAGTAGGATGAGTGTCTTTCTTTATAAATTTTAAAGCCAACTATATGTCATTTTATGTGAAATAACACTTCATGTCATTTGCCCATTTCTTGTCATATTAGGTTCCTTGTGATATACATTACGTATATTTCCCCTAGTTTTGTGTTTGTCTTTTGACCTTCTTAATTGAGTTTTGGCCCTGTAAAAGCCTTTTCTTGTAAGTGATAAAATGTATGATAAATGTTAAGGCTCCTGGGTAAAATCAGAAAGATTTTTCCCTACTCTGAGATTCAAAAAAAATGAATCCCTCATTTTTTCTTATTTTTTAACATTCTTATGTTTAATATTTTAAACTTGTATTTATCTAGAATTTATTTTAATGTAAGAAATAAAGTAGGGATGTAAGTTTTTCTTCTTCAAATGGCTACCTAATGACCCTAACATCATTAATTATATAATCCAACATTCCGCTCTGATATGCAATGCTGCTTTTTGTCATATACTAAATTTCCATACGCATTCAGGTTTACTTATCTGCCATCTATTCATGTGTTAATCAGCACACTGAACCCTCTGTTCTCTGACTCCTTCTGTCCCGTATTTTCAAAATGACAGTGAATGAAACCCTTTATGAATTGCTTGTAACAACACTTAAGTCCTTTCTCACCTTCTATCCTGCTGTCACTAGCTAACAAAATTCAAAATGCTAAGAAATTCTTTTTAACATCCCCAAGGAAAATAGAATTAGGATAGTGAGTCTGGAATTACGGGCGAGTAATAATCGGGCACTATATTTTTGAGTCAGCTAAGTAACTTGGTGCTAATCCATGCTTTCCTTTTTTTTAAAAAAAAAAGATTTATTTACTTATTTATGATAGGCATAGAGAGACACACAGAGAGAGAGAGAGCGAGAGGCAGAGACACAGGCAAAGGGAGAAGCAAGCCCCATGCAGGGAGCCCGACACGGGACTCCATCCCAGGACTCCAGGATCGTGCCCTGGGCCAAAGGCAGGCACTAAACCGCTGAGCCATCCAGGGATTCCCTAATCCTTGCTTTCCTTCTAGAACAGCCAATGATTTGGGGTAGGCTGTGTCTGTGTGTGCGTGTGTGCATGTTTATACACATCTGTGCAACGCTCAGGTGCCATCAATAGCAGAAATAGCACTTTAGTAAGGAAACCAGATCCCCTTTCCCCCAAATCCATAGTGGTTGAAAGACAAATGAGTCTGGCACCTCATGTCCTAATCATTCTGGGTGGGATGTGCTCATGGTTTAAGGTCCTTCCCAGCTTAGTGTGTTAAATATGTGATGCCAACATTCCTCACTTAGGAGGGTCGGAAGGAGCACAAAGGAGCCAGTGTAAGCCATTGGAAAGAGTGGGATGTCCGAGCACTTAGAGGTTGTGAAGACGCACTAAATAGGATTGCCTTCTTCAAAATGGTGTAGTATTGGGCTGTGTACCTTCTCTTCCTAAAACTGAGCTCTCCACTCCTTCTCCAACATACCTATTCAGACCTGGGGCCCAGGCTGCAGCCAGGGGATAAGAACTCTATCCCTGGGGACCTAGACAGAGCCAGAGGTGGGCCCCTGTGCTCAGGTGGGACTGAGTGGCAGGAGCGCCGTGGAGATGCTTCCTGAGTGCCAAGGAAGATGAGGCTCCTTACCCACCTCTCTAAAAAAACCTGGTAGGAGAAGGGATCCTGCATATATCTGTGAGTAACTGTGGAGCTTCTGAACGTTCCCCACCCTAAAAGCTCAAGGTCTAGTGTTTCAGGACCCGCATCTTGATGGATTAAGTACAGTTCCCCTTAGCACCTTAAAAGTGTTCAACGTGTATATAAATATTTTTAGGAGAATGCTACAAGATCTCTCTTTGTCTTTCTTTTTTTGACTGGAAGAGACCTGTGTATGGGGTGTGGGGTGGGTGGGGAACCAGGGGAGGGAGGACCCGCTATGCTGGTGGGGAAGAAAGCTGCCTGAACTGGAAAAACAGCGAGAAACAAAGTGGTGGCATGTCGCAGTGGGTGTTCCATAAAGCAGAGTTGAAAACGTGAAGTTCTTCGTCTCCCTGCACTTCCTGTGGAAGAAGGCCAGAGGGCCGTGATTAAGGGGGAGAAGCCACCATCTCCATCCAGGCAGAGGCCTGGATGAAGCAAACCAGAGGCGATTCCGGTCCTCTCCCTCGCTCTCTTCCGGCCCTGCTTCCTTTCCCCACCCCGCCAACAATACCCCCTCTTGATTTCTGTTCTAGGACAGAACGGTGAGTCCCGATGAAAAGGAAACTTTAAGGATTCTTTCCACGGAGTTTTCTAACTGGGAGGAGTGAGGCGTGTGTGCTGGCATCTGCTCCTTGGCAGTGATGCTGGAGACCCCGGAGGGCCCCCCGACCCCGCCCTGAAGCCGACTCAAGGCAGGTAGCAAGGTCCTTTGACCCCCATTCTCCAGCATTCAAAGGAAGCAGCTGATAGAGTACCTCTTCTTCCTGGAAGGACTCTGAGGTTACTCTCTCTGGTGTGGTTGCCTTAAAATTTTTTCAAGCTGCTGAAAAGCTGAGTGCCTTCTGGGGCTGATGTCACCCTCAATACTTGTCACTCCCCCTGCTGGGACTTCCTTTCCCTGAAGCTAGCAGTTTGTGAAATAGGCAGATGCTAGGCCCCCTCCCCAGCTTCACTAGAAGGGCTAGGGATCTGCCCCCAGATGATTCTGATGTCTGGTGCTCAGAACACACTTGAAAGACAATACCCCAGACCTTTCCTCTCTGAGATTATCAGGTCCCTTGGTGTTGAGTCCACCTGCTTGGTGAGATCACAGAAATCATGCTAAAAAAAAAAAGAAAAAGAAAGAAAGAAAGAAAGAAAGAAAGAAAGAAAGAAAGAAAGAAAGAAAGAAAGAAAGAAAGAAAGAAAGAAAGAGAAAGAAAGAAATCATGCTTCATGTGGCTCAGAGCCGAATAAACTCCAGACTTGTCCGATAACCACCGCAATCACTCTCCAAGAGGGAGTTACGGGGTCTTGGATAAGGTCAAGGTCAGCAAATGGCTTTGTAAGTCTTTTGAACAGGGATCCACATTCTGAATTCACTCTGTATACAGTAGGTCAAAACCCTAAGGTAGTGCTGCCCAAACTTGAATGTGTACCTTTATCACATGGAGATCACGTTGAGATACTGAGTCTGACTCAGGAGGTCTGGGGCCGGGGTGGGGGTGGGGGGGGTGGCAGGGGGAGCTGGGAGTTCGCTTCCCTCACAAACTCCCAGGTGATGCTGTGCTGCTGACTCTTGGACTACATGCAAGGAGCCTTGAGGGATATTTAAGTCTTGAAAAATATTATTAGCTGCAGATAACATTTTCTCCTTCATGAGAAACCCGGCACAAGCAACGTCAATTTAGTGACCTTACGTGAATCACGTACTTTGTCTAGTTAATCTGTTAAACGAGGTGGCTGTCTTTCTTCATTTCTGAAATGAGAGCAAGAAAGCGCTTACTTCCGCGAAGGGGAAGCTGGAGTGGAATGATGTACGGTTCTGAGCAGGCCCCAAACTTGGAAGCGGCTCCCCCATGAATGTTGCCAAGGGGGGGGGTGCCCATTGTCCCTTTCAGTGCCCGTGGCCATCACAGAACGAGGTACAGGTGAGGCCACAGCAGAGCACAGAGAAATAGGAGGCTGGGTCAGAATTGCCTTTTGTGCTCTGGTGTGTGGCTTTATCAATGAACAGAAAGAGCTTTTTCATTTTCTTCTACAAATAACAGAAGCCTGAGACCCGTGGGCCCCTTGTTGTTATTATATTTATATTTATATTATATTTACCACCTTCAGTTGGCCGAGTAAGTGCAGACCTGCCTCAAAGCATGTTTGTTCATTTGATTGTCTCCACTGCCTACTTACATAAAGGAAAGGGTATTGTGCACACGAGGAGATCACATTTCCCTCCCTGAATTCACCACCCTGCTGTGTTTGTGTGAACTCAGCCCCAGTGGCATCCCTTGACGTGAATTTACAAGCCTGCCTATAAAAAACAGAGAGCACTGAGCACTGCCCTCAAGTCTGACTTTCGGCTCCCAGCTCCTTTAGGCAAGGAAAAGCAAATGACCTCTCCCCTTCTCTCCCTCCCCTGCTGTCCCTCTCTGTCCCTCCCAGCTGCTCTCCTTCTCTCTCCCTCTCTACCCCACCCCCACCCCTGCCTCTCCAAAAAGAATTTGCTAACCCATCATCTGCCCAGAGAACAAACGGAAAATAAAATGCAACCAACAGCCTTCTTTGTGGATCTGATAAATGTTCATCTCCCACGAGCGAGTAGAGGGGGTCCTTGCCAAGATGACACATTAATATACATAAATGCAGCAGCCCCAGGCACATGCTGGGGGAATAAGCCATAATCACAGGCAACCCAGGCAGCGAATAACTATGTCAGGCTGGCGGTTTGCCATTGTCTAGACCCTAAAAAAGTTTGACTTTTTTACTTACTAATGACTGCATTTAGCTTCATATAAAGATGGCAATCTCACTGTATCGCCCCATTACGTATTATCTATTCAGCAAGTATTTATTGTGCGTCTACTATGTGGCATGTGCTATTCAAACCCTGAGCACATGACAGTGAACAAATGAGGGCCCTGTCCTCATGGTGCCTATTTTCTAGTGAACTCATCTGTTAACGCATATCTCCTGATGAAGACGTGTTCTTATCCTTTTATCTAAATGCCTTGGTTTTTATCTAAAAGTATTTGGTATTTGAATAGTCAAAAAAGAGCAGCCATTGTTAGGCTAGCTGTTTCCAAGAGCACACATCAAAATACTTGTTGTCTCTCTGTTCCTCTCGGATGGAGACCTGCATCCATTGCTGCTCTACTTAATTCAGTATAAACATACGAGAAGAAAATTCACTGATTTAGGTAGAAACAAACTCAGGGAAATCAGAACAACTTTTTCTTTAAGTTGCAGATTTTTCTTATAATTAAAGCAGATGGAACATGGCTCATGAGCGCTGGTTTTTCAAACACCATTGTCAGTCTTTTGCCTTTCCATGTCACCATTAATTTAGGGACAAGGATCTAAATGTCTTTAGACATTTAGAGCCTATTTTAATAGGCTCAGCAAGCATACACTGTAGAAGTATAAAAACAAAAACCTTATGAGATTAGCAATAATTTTTAAAACTCGAATAGAAAAAGTTGGCATCTGTTTTTCTTTTTTTTAAGATTTTATTTATTTACCTGAGAGAGAAAGAGGGCATGAACGAGGGGAAGGGCAGAGGGAGAAGCAGACTCCCCGCTGAGCAGAGAGCCCAATGGAGGGCTCGATTGCACGACCCTGAGATCATGACCCAAGCTGAAGGCAGACGCTTAACCGAATGAGCCACCCAGGTGCCCTAGTACCTGTTTTTCTTGACTAAATAAACAATGCATGCTCACTATAAGATGAAAAAAATATAGAAATGCATAAAATCAAAAAGTGCTATGCATGCAGCATTACGGTATTGATGTGCCTAAGTAATTGCTCTTTTTATGATTTATGTATGGTTATAGAACACGGACGAGTATCATCAGATTGCTTGACTGGCTAGCATATTTCTTACTTTAGAATACTAAGAGCTTCTAGAATAATGATTGATAAATTCAAAACTGATTTCTACAGAGAATATCCAACGCTGAATAAAAATTCCACTTAAAAGCATGGTCTTTACATTTTTATTTAATGTCAGTGCCATCCTGAGGGAAACAGAACAGGACGCTTACCCCTTGTTTTAGAGGATCATAGGATGTCAGTATCTGGATCTCATAGGTCATCCGGGGCAGAGGGGAGGGGAGGGTACACAAGCTCCCAGGTGAGTTTTGATGCGCACCGAACACACAGAGACCACCCTGAGAATTACCAATTTGGTCTGACTCTCTATCCTTTTGTAGACCAGAAATCTGGAATCCAAGCGAGTGAAAAAACCTTTCAGGTCACGTGTGTAGCAGATGGAAGAGGTCAGACGAGAAGAGAGCACGGAGTCCTAGCCTGCTCTTTGTCCTACTGCACTAAAGCCACGTTAGAAGACACCTTTCACACATTAGTGTAGAACAACCCAACTTCAACGTGGTCTCCAAAGATTAGGTTGTTCTAACAAACCTTTATTGTGTTAGAAACTCTGATTCCAACAAAAGAACCTGAGTCTCACGTTATTAGTGACAAACTTCTGGTCGTTGTTGCGGTTGTACGTTTTCTTCGGGAAAGTAGAGAGGGAAGTTTAACCAAGATCTAGGCTGAAGTATCATTATTACTTGACGGATTAATCAGCACGTACGTTGTAAAGTTTAGGGTGAGAGAAAAACAGCAGTTGGAGGAGCCACACCCCCACCCACCCACCTCCAGCCACACACACACCACGGTGACAATGACGTTCTTATTATCCTTGTGAAGCTAAGTGGCTCTTTACGAAAATGTTCAGGGAGAGAGATCACGGAGTACACCGCCCTCGGTAGGGAGACAGCGTGTCATTTCAAGCCCTTTCTGTGTGGCTGAGTCATGGAATTGCCACGATGGTCTCCAGAGAACGTGTCTCCGGCCCTCCACGGCCAGGGGAAAGGTCACCAACGACACAGAGCGCAACAGTTTGGGGAAGTAGGTGAGAGGGAGAGAGAAACATCTACAGTGGAATTGCAGCCTCTTCGAACACGGACCGAGGCTGAAAACTTTTACTCCAAGGCAACCTTTCCCCTGCGCTGAGCTCGTGGGACACAGCTGGCATTTTAATGAGGCTGAACCTGATGTTTCTGCCATGAGCGGAGATGAACGTCAAAACATCCAACTCTGCCTTCCTTGATTTTACAAGAATTTGGGGTTCAGGATACCTTCGCTCAACGTGTGCCCGATTCTCAAGCCCCGAGGAACGGTTTTGCTCTGATAGACCCTTGGCACGGTATCGACCGAATATAATGACACGCATTGCGGAAGGTGTACTCTCTTCTGGACGTTGAAAACTAGACAGTGCCCTTAAGTGACGTACGACTTAAAAAAAATTACAGCCGACACTGATTGACTCCTGCCCCTTGCCATGCATTGTCCGCATTGCCCGTAAGTGCCCCGGTTGGTGGCATTACATAACATAATCCTACTGAAGCCTCCCCGGTCTGTGACGTGGGTGCAGGTTTATGCTTGAGGAAGATGCAGCTTAGGGGGGTGAACAAGCTGTCCCAAGCCTCGTAGTCAGCAAGTGACAAAGCTGGAATCAAACCCAAATTCGTAGGACAACAAAGTCTACACATTCGATGCTCTGCTTACTCTCATTCGATTCGCATCCCAGCACAAAGACCTACAGGACACGTCCTAATATAATTTAACATTTACTCGACAAATTTGTGGATTAGACGCACAGTCTGGGCACGCATTAATGAAAACCTCTGCATCAAATTTTGAATCATTCCAAGCTGGAGTTCCCCTGATGATATCACAAAAGAGCCTCGGATGACCCCGAAGAAGAGTCACACAGTGGAAGTTTCCACAAATGCCAACTCCTTGGAGTTGAGTGGAGACAGATTGGTAGCAACTAGACTAAATGAGTCAATGGCTTTTTTCTTTAGGTGGCTGAAGTGTTTCGCCTCGGCATCAAACAAATACTCTCATTGCAAATGCTTAACAACTCAAGGGGAAATAATATATATTTTTTCTTTTAAAGAAGAGAACATATCCTAGGCTCCTTAATCTCAGACCACAGTGAACACGCGTGCTAGAAGTGTGGCTGGTTGCTGCACCATTGTCACCATACCCGCCTTTTGTCCTGCTCGTCTTTAGACCGTGTGACCCTGTTGTCATTTTTTTGTCATACTGTATTGCATCTGACGATTTTGTTCAATAACCAAAACCACAGAGCATTCTATGCTGTTGCTTTAATCGAGCACAAAATCAAATATGTTGTCAAGAAAAAAATGAAACCGAAAGAAGCAAGTCAAGATCGCAACCCAGAGTTTTCTACTGTTGTCACAGTTGCTGATAAAAGATGCAAAATGCCTAAGTTGGTCAGTCCTGGCTACCTTTTGACCTGAAGATCCGTGAAACGAGGTGGCTAGGATAAGAGATGGGAGGGCTGGAGAGCACTTCCAAGCCTTACTAGAATAATTTCATATCCTCAAGGAGGCAAATGCTTAATCACATCTCTCTTACAATGCTCATTTTATAGTGCTCATTAGGAAAGCCTCTTGAAAAAAGAAGACGAAAGAAGAAGTCTGACTAAAGAAACAAAACTGACATTACAGCCTGCCTGTAGCATATTTTCTCAGTCTTATTAAGATGATGGCTCAGTTTTGAGTAAAGACTAATTACTTGATTGTGGTTAATAGGCAGTCTGGCCAAATTAATTTATAAATGAGAGACCGGTTGCTTGTTTTTTTGTTGTTTTTTGTTTTTTGTTTTTTTATCATACTACTCACTTCCCAGGTTCCTTGTCTCCCTAAATTTCATAGAAATGAATACTTTAAAAACTGCATGATCCGTGTCTTTCGCCCATTCAACACCTCCCTGAATTAAGTGCTTGCTATTAGTAAATATACACACTCTTTCCAAGTGGCCTCGCTGGCCTAGCTTTGACAACATACCCTTGCTCCCTGGTGGCTTGCCACGATGGGTTCTTGGTAACATCATCCTTTCTGACAAATTCAACTGAAGCAAGTCTGACTTTTAAAAACTAGCTGTGTGTGTAAGCTTGACCAGTCTGCCGTGTTCTATTTGGTGCTTGGAAAACCAGGTGCCGGGTGCGCACTCTTCAATTGCGTCGGTAGCTTAATTTCTCGCTCCTACTGTCAGAAGAGATCTGTTTTAATCCTATTCCAGTCACGTGTTCTTTCCCCAAACTAACGCTCTAAGCCCCCAAATCTTTGCCTTCTGTTTGTAGGGCAGATGACATCTTCCACTGACAGTGGGTACTACATCCACACTCCATCCACGTGTGGCCCCTGAACACAGAAGCACCCCCATGCAGTACGATTTGCACTGACGTTCTTTTCCTTCTCCTCCAGCCTCAGTGATGCAGAATAACAGTTATAAATCAACATTCTTTTTTCTGGGGGTGGAGGTGGCCTTGAATGGAAAGAAAAGAACAAGAGAAGGCCACCCTCAATCTAGACAACACGTAACAAAAGCCCTAGAGCAAACCACAGTTCTTAGCAGACACCCTCCTAAGTTTCCCAGGACCCAGTACTGAGGAAGCCTGAGTCCTCCAGCGAGACGCATCGCACACTTCAGTGGCTCCTGGTCCACCCAGCCGCATTATCTGCACCAAAAAATCACATTTAACGACCTGTCCTCCTTAGCCCCCAGTGCAATTTTATTTCCAGTTCTCTCAGCCTCAGCTCTGCAAAGCAACAGTATTCTCTTAAAAAAAATAAATAAATAAAGTATAAGCTTAAATTCTGGGCCATCCATCAGTCCTCCCCTTTGATTAAGGATCACACCCGGCCAGGTGTTTTCTGCTGGAGGCGCCCACGGCGGTATCCATCCCAGGGACATTGAAATGGAAGGACAAACGATTGCATGGGTGACTTACCAGCTCCTGAGTTTGAATGGCTGCAGCCCCAGTGCTTTACCTGATCCCTGGCTCTCTGTCTCTCTCCCTCTCTCTCTCTCCCTCTTTCTCTCGTGTACAGATTGCAGGGAACTTAAAGAACTCGCGGGGACAATGTTTCAAATGACTTAAGAAGGAGAACAGGAACAATACTTCGTTCTCTTTTTCTCAGATGAGTACCTTCGGGAAGAAGGAAGGAAGGGAGGGGAGAGGGAGGAAGTCAACAACCCTTTGCTTTCCTGAAAAAAAATAAGGAAACAGAAGATAGACATCTCATTTTCTCTTAAACAAAATGTTGGAAGGGGCAAAAAAAAAAAAAAAAAAAAAAAAAAAGAAATCTTTGAAAAAAAGGAATTCCTCAAATATGCTCCCCCCCCACCCCCCAAAGAGGTTTACAGAGATGAAAAGCCCTACTGGCCCGGCCTGTCCAAACAAATGGTGAAATGGTGTTCCAGAAAGGCCGGCTCTCCTGAGCCTGCAGCCTCTGGTATCTGGTTTGCAGAACTGACTTGGCCAAAGGGGAACAAAGCATGTCACGCTGCCTGCCAGCCAATGCCCCGTCGTCTGTCGCGCCAGGCGAGGTGGCCCTCGGAGGCTGCGCGCTGCGGACCCGGGTCCCAGGGCTCTGCGGGGACACAGCTCCGCACTGGCCACCCAGCCCCAGGCCCAGGGCCGCGCCGGCCTCCCGCCTCTGCCGATGTTTCCAGAAAGGGGAGGAAAACCCGAACAGCCCCTGGCCACTCTGCCATCGGGCCGGTCACCTCGGGCCGGACTTAGTCTCTCCTGGAGAAAGCGGACCAGCGATTTCTCCCTCGTTCTCAAAATGCTGGGAAGCAGTCGGGGTGGGCCAGGCCCGCCAGCTCCTGGGGGGGAGGGGGGGACGGGGGGCTCCACCCACGGCAGGTGCGGTCTCTGAGGGCGCCTGGCCTGCAGCCCCCCCCAAGCCCGGGCCTCGTGGCCTCCGTTCATCTGCCTAAGGCCGCGGTCACCGCAAACAGGAACCAGCAGTGGCGCGGACCCTCGCGGCGGCCCAAGGAAAACCAGCCTGAAGGTGCTTCCTTCTTTCACTCGTGGAGGACGGACGGGGAGCAGGGAGCACCTGCCACCTTGGGGAGCAGGGAGCACCTGCCACTTCGACCGACCGGCGGCAGCAGTGAAAGTAGTTCAGGGACAGTGACCTTGAGATTGGGTCTCCCCGACAGACTTCTGTTGGGCTCTCTGCTGAACAGCGTTACTGTTTTATCCACCCCCCCCCCCATTTATCTGTCCGTCCGTCCATCCGAGTGTGCATGCCTCCAGCAGTGAGGTGGGACGGACGGTTATCACAAGCGGGCAAGAGCCGGGGCAGCCTCTTCCTTGTGTCCCTGTGGCACCGCCTCTGGCACAACATTTGGGTTTCTGGGGGGTCATCCAGCCCCATGTGCAGATGAGGAAACTCGCACCCAGGGACAAGTCTGTCCCACCTGCCCGGGTCACACGCCTCCCTGGGGAAACCCAACCTGCTGCCCTCTGCCCCCTGATGGCCTTCCCCTCTCCCCGGATCTGTGGGCCTGGGGAGGAGCACCCCAGCGGGAGTCTAAGGAGCAGGAGAAGGGTGGGAGAGAGTGGAGCCCAGGAGGAATAGGAATGAGGGTATCCTGAGGAGCCGCAGTACCGGGGACCAGGGATGACCGTTGAGTGCTCCAGAGGGTCAGGACGCCTCCTGCGGGGATGTGCACCAGACGGTGGGGGTCGGGGTGAGTGGGGAGGAAGAGGGAGTGCGGAGGAGGGGGAGTGGGGTGGAGGAGGAGGGGCAGGGAGAGGCGGGAAAGTGGGGAAGAGGGGGTGAGAGCAAGGACGGGGGCATGGGGTGAGCTGGGAGGAGGGAGTGTGACTGGAGAGGAGGAGGGAGCGGGGAGGAGGAGGAGTGGCGAGGAGGGGTAGTGGGGAGGAGAGGGTGAGTGAGGAGGAGGGGGTGAGTGGAGAGGAGGGGGTGAGTGGGGAGGAGGGAGTGAGGGAGGAGGGGGCGTGGGGGAGCGGGGAGGAGGGGAAGTGGGGAGGAGGGGGGCACGGGGAGGAGGGAGAGTGGGGAGGAGGGGGTGAGCAGGGAGGAGGGTGAGAGGGAGGAGGGGGCACAGGGAGGAGGGGGAGCGGGGAGAATGGGGAACAGGGTGGAGGGTGAGTGGGGAGGAGGGGGGCACAGGGAGGAGGGGGAGCGGGGAGAAGGGGGAACAGGGTGGAGGGTGAGTGGGGAGGAGGGGATGAGTGGGGAGGAGGGTGAGCGGGGAGGAGGGGGAGCAGAGAGGAGGGGCGAAGGGCAGTGGCCAGAGCAGAGGGCCCTGGGCTGCAGGAGCGAGGGCATCCATCCCCAAGGGCCCTGGGCCCCCCCAGCGCGGCTCCCAGCTCCACGCCCCCCACGACCTCAGGGTCCCCGGGTCCCCGCCCACCGCCCCCACCGTGCTGCAGGCTGCAGGGCTCACCGGAGCGGGAGAGGATGCCAGGACCCTGTGACAGGGCCGGAGGAGGAGGCGGGAGACCCGGGAGGTGACCCGGCCAGGGCTCCCTCGGCTTCCCGTGGCCCCGGCCTGGCGCTGTCCGCTGACCCAGGACAGCCCTGCCCCAGCCGGCGGGTGAGGGCGCCCAGGGGGGCCTGGAGTATGACCCACGGTTGGTGCGGCCGTTCCCTCCCCGGGGTCACATGGGCCTCACACCTGCCCCTCGGTGTAGACGTGAGTGAACTGGCTTTGAACTTGAGGACCGATGTTGCGGGGCTGTGCTGTCCGTTTTGGGTTTCCTTGCCCCGAGGCTGGATGTGTGAGCCCCCCGCCTCCCGGGAGCGCAGGTGGGGGGTCCATCCACCTTGTTTCTCGAGAGTGTTTTACCTTGTGACGATGCCCCTATCCACACACGGCCTTCTGACTGTGGGTGCGGGTCGCCTCTGGTCTGGGAGCGTGGTCAGCGGTGGCCAGAGTCCCTGTCCCTGCCAGGTGTCTTCTACAAAGTCTGCCTGGGAATCCCCTCTCCAGGACAGTTGTCCATTAGTGGTTGACAACCTTTTTGCTTGATTTGTGTTTTGTTTTGCTTTTGGTGTTTTTGGCATCTGCGTCCTCTCGCGTGGCATAGATTCTTTTTTTTTTTTCTTTAATTCAAGTGAATTCAGTTGGTGGACGTGATGCTGTTGGAGAACCTGGCGGAGCGACTTCCTCCCGCAGCCGGGGTGCTGGGGTGCTGCTTGGAGCCAGGCTCCATGGACTCCCCGTCTCCCCTCCTCATCCTGCAGATAGCCACTCTGCTCCCCCCACTCCCGGCTTCTGGGGGACCCGCTATTTTGTCGTGTCTGTGCGCGGGAGGGGGGGCCGGGTCCTGGGCCTGGGCCTGCTTCCACACTTCCCCGCT
The DNA here is from genome assembly GCF_053574225.1 of Canis aureus. NCBI lineage: Eukaryota > Metazoa > Chordata > Mammalia > Carnivora > Canidae > Canis > Canis aureus. The sequence continues at coordinate 56,301,231 of NC_135615.1, forward strand.
CTCTATGCCCTCTTCTCTTCGTGTGGCCAAGCCCCAACCTCCTCCAAGACTCCACTCTCAAAACATGAGAACATTCGTTTCTTTCCTCCTTTTTAGGGTTTTTTTTTCCAGCATGCAAAAGTGATATGAAGAATTTAAGTTATTAAAGTCTTTTTATATGGATCTAGTTTCCTCACTTAACAAGGGGGAATAATAACATCATAACACAATACCCAGTTTTCATAGCTTTAGGAATACAGAAGAATAGTCCATGTCTTTCGCATCCTTCGCAGGCACCAGGCACCACCCTAAACATGCGACAGGTCGTAACTCGGTTGTCGCAGTGTCCCAGGCAGTAGGGACGTAGGGACTCCTATTGTGGTTTCCCTCTTTTTTTTTTTTTTTTTTGTGCAGTTAAGGAAACAGACATGGAGAAGTTCTCCTGCTCCCCCAACATCACATTAGTGAAGAGCTTCAGACCCAGGGCATGCTGGCCTAGAACCTCCCATTCTCTCTGCCACCAAGCTAACCCACCCTGCCCTCTAAACAGACACTTCCTGTCACATGGTCAAAGCCTAGCGAAGGCCCCTTCCAATTGGAGAGTACCATGCTTTATAACAGAAAAGGTAAAAACGTGTTGCGCAGAGGCTCCTTCTGTGATCACATCGTGAGCGTGTCCTTCCCTTCACAGGGAAGACCCTGGGCTAGATGCACTCCGTGGGCATCTTAATTGGACTCATCCAACAGGCTGAGCGGATTGTACCTGCGTGTAGGTAACGACAGCTGGGGCAGCGCCCCGCAAAGGACATCTAGGAGTTAGGCGAGCCTGCGGTCGGTGCTAGATCCGGACGAAAGGTCAGGGGAAGCCCCCCTTGGAAAATGACGCATAAAAGGCAGGCTGGGCCGGCAAGTGTCCGGCCAGGGTGGGGAGGTGGCGGCTTATGCGGGGAGCAGCCTGGTAGGCCTGAGTTCAGATTCTCACCTTGATGCTGAGATGGTTGGGAAACCATGGAGGATTGCGCAAAGGGGGATGATCTAACCAGATTTGCATTTCAGAAAGCCTTGTTTGGCCACTGTGCACAGAATGGATTTCAGAGGAGCAGGAGCAAAGTCTAGTCTATGCTTGATCACACCATAAAGAGCTTATTGGGAGATGCAGGTGGGCACGTTCATACCGAGAGAGGCCCCGGGATGGTAACAGGCGAGAGCTGTGCTGATTTGTTGTGGGACAGGAGCGGGCTGGAAAATCAATATCGATGGTGCCTGGCACACAATCAGGCTTATAGAAGGCTCATGTCTCTGAACAGCAACACCTTCTATCACATCCCCACCCTCATGCTCAACCTGCAGGACCCCCAAAGCCGAGTCCCTACCTGCCTCGCTGCATCCCAGCCTCCTGGTGTGCCTGTCTTGCTGTCACCGTCCTGCCTCAGTTCCTTAACACTCACCCAGCACTTGGCCTCTAGCGCACACCCAGGGCTGTCGCTGAAAAGGCATCAGACCTGGCCCCAGAGTGGAGAGTTGGACGGATGGGAGTCGGACTCAGGGTTCGAACTGGTGTTGGGGGAAAATGTGCTCTCGGTATTCCACGTTAGAGCCCAGGCTGAAGTTCTCTATGGAAAAATCTGTTATATGTGATAGATTGGCAGCATTGTGAGTTAGCTCCGGCGTGTAATGGGTCTTATGGACTGGCCTGTGGACTTAATCCCCACGGACCATGTGCTTTCTATGGGGAAGTGCTTTCTGGGCTCCAAAAATCTGATACAACGCAAATGGGCATTTTTAATTTAAGGAATGGCAGTAGTTGTGTTAAATAGCAAGTGGGCTCCTTGTTTTGCTGGAGGTGGGCAAGCATTCTCCTCCAGGACTCATTTCCACAATTCAGTAGAGCTCATCCTTTCAGTCTTCCTCCAGAAGGGTTACAAAGGCCTCCCCTTCACCCCCACCTACGTATTCTCTCCTAAAATTGTATATGGCTGTGACACACAAGGGACAAGAAATAACTTTCTTTATAATTATAAATTGAATATGATAAAGCTGGCTTAACAGTTCTATATCATTTTTCGTGGCTCTCGGGCTCTTCCTTAGTTTGTAACTCTTAACAGTTCTAGGAAAAACACTGAGACTTGATATATGTGGGCTGATTCGTGGTCCCCTCAGTGGCTGGTCGTGCTCATGGCTCAAGGTCCTCAGTGCCAAATTCTGCATGGGAACATCTGGCAAATATTCCAAGAGCACAGTGACTGATGCCCAGATCTCTGGTTATCCTTGTCGTCTCTACAGCCCTACAAAGGTAAAAACCCAAGGTTGCTGCTCCTCTAAGAAAACCTACAACCTTTCTCATTTCCTGATCTTCTGGGGTCTGAATCACACTGGTGGCCAGGCTCTTCCCTCCCTTGACCCTGTTGCCACACATTTCAGCCTCCTTGAACCTAGGCCAGTGATAAACCCAAATATTAAATGAACCGCAAACCAGTGCCCCCATGCGTTACACAAGAGGGTGTGGTGGGGAGCATGGCAAATTGAAGGGTCTGTATCTCATCTAAAGTGTTTTGTGACCATATGAGAACATAGGCCTAATGTGACCAGGTCATCTTATTTTTTTAAAACTTTAAGTCTGAATTTTAATGTGCCAATCTCTTGATTTTAAGATTTTAGAACTCAAAAGATTGTTTTTAAAAGATATCAAGGAATTATTAATTTGGGGGAGAGGCAATAATAGTATGGCGGTTTTACCTTTTAAACTTATAGGGAAGTATTAGCAGGTGACATGTGATTGGTTTTAAGATTCTACCAAAAAAAAAAAATAGATTTTATGGGAGAAAGGAACCTAAATTTGATGCATTCAAAATATGTCTACAAGGTCTTTGGTATTCCTTGCTTTAAGAGAAGATGGGGCCCAATTTTCTATCCTTTGAGGTGTAATCACTTAGACTTAGTAATTTATTTCTAAAAATAGAATAAGGCAGATGTGCCAGGGAGGAACTTAGGAGACCGGTCACAAAGGCATTACGGTGTCCTCATTCGCTCTCTCTTAGATTGCTTGCTCTGGAGGAAGCGGTGCAGCTTCCATGTCATAAGGACACTTAGGTAACCTGTGGAAAGGGCCACATGAAGAGAAACCGAGGCCTTCTCTAGCAGCCCTGTGAGTGTACCATTGTCACAGTGCATCACCCAGCCCAGGCAAGGCTTCTGAGCCAAATTCTGGTGATAGTCTCTTGAGAGCTCCTGAGCCAAATTACCCAGCTAAGCTCTTCCTGAATGGCTGACCCAAAGAATCTATGAAGTAATAAATATCCGTCCTTCCAAGCCGCTAGGTTTGGGGGAAATTTGTTACACCCTGAAAAATAATCAATACATTAGCACCGGAGAGGCTGCTGGTTTACTTTTGGCCTTAACTTTTCAAACCCAAAACCCCATGTGGGAATATTTGCTGGTGGCAGTCACAGTTTGAGTCAAAGTCAACAAGGCTACTAACTGCTACACCCACATCCACCCCACCACCAGACAAAGGGGGGCAACTTTAATGTAGTCACATACTGACTGCACTTGGCCTGGAATAGCTGAGAAGAGAATCTCCTAGTGACCCCTGGTGTGGATGTAACAGACTCTAAGAGCTCAGCTCACCATCTGTACCATTGATTCATTTCCTTATTTCTCTCCTACATCTGTCACTGAGTGGAGATGATGCTGTCTGGGGCAAGTTCTCCTTTTAGGTGTCTTTTTTGGGGATTGATTTCAAATTGTCAGTAGTTGGAAGACCAGCAGCTAATTTGTCACATGTAGCAGCAAAATCTCCACTTGATGTTGCAAGTGTTTGATGAATATCAGTTGATGCTTTGAAACCTAGATACGGGAAATAGTTTTTTAAAGAAAAAAAAGAATTAACCACTTTACTAAAAAAATCTTAACTCAGAGACTAGTACAGACAACAGATAACCAATTTCATGGGAACCCAGACTTTGTGAGTTCATTCTTACATCTCCAGCGTCTAGAAGTTGCCTGGCACACAGAAATTGCTCGGTAGACATTGGTTCAATGAATGAATGGGTGAACGAATGAATGAGACCAAAGAAAAGAAGCTCCATTAGAAGGGAGAGTGGCATACCACCCATTAGGAGGCATTCTCCTTCGCCCTTCCTTCCCCTATCCCCTCTTGAGGGTCATCATCGCTGAGGTGCCTTCGAGGAGGCTAAGACTCCTTGAGAAACATGGTTTTAAATGCAAGGACCAAGAAGAACCCCTTGGGACAAGACATGAGGAGACCTGGCTCACCATCCTTCCACTTTCTGGCCACAAGGCCTGGCAAGTAGGCTTCACTGCTCTCCTTTGGTCCTCATTTCTTCTCTCTCTCTCTCTTTAAAGATTTTATTTATTTGAGAGAGAAGCACAAACCAGGGTGAGGAACAGGAAGAGAGAGCATCTCTCAAGTGACTCCAGCTCCGTACTGAGTGTACTGAGTGCGAAGCCCAGTGTGGGGCTCGATTCCACGACCCCAAGATCGTGACCAGAGCAGAAACCAAGAGTCCAATACTCAACTGACTGACCCACCCAGGCAGTCCTGATTTCTTCTTCTGCAAAATGAGATAGAAGCTTCCAGCCTTAATTCCAGAGGTGTCACGAGGTTTTTCCAGGCTTCCCCTTCTTTTAACACTCATCCACGAAGGAGGCAAGTCACCCACTTGTGAGGCGCTTTGAAGCTGACAACCCAGAGACCTCCGAGCGATGTGACCAGAGGCGCACAGCTTGGCAGATGACCTGATACGACTGATGTTCAAAGCAGCTGTCAGTGAATAGAAGGCAGCCTGCACAAAGGAGCCAGCCAAAAATAATGAGGGAGGTGAAAAGAAAAAAATAAAAGAAAGAAAGAAAACACAGGCAGGGCAGGGCTTGAGGTCACTGGTGTTTCCTCTGGTCTCACCTCCTCCACCCAGTCCTCAAACAACCCCCTTCTGCCTCCCCCAAAAGAAAAGTTAAAAGCTTTCTTTTGGAAAAAGGGTAGTTTGCTTAGACTGCTGCTGTTTACCTTTGGTAGGACAGCCATTGGTGGTGAGTTCAAACACAGGAAAAGGCCTCTGCTTACAGGAAGAGCTGCAGACAGGCCTGGAAGACTTGCTGCGATGCTGTGATGTTGCACCTTTCCCATCGGTGTGCAGCCCTGGCACCTGACCCTGGCCCGTTGCCTCCACACCGGGCAACCAAACTTCACTTGTTGCTTTGACTGCTCGACTCCTCCCTTCCCTCAGGAATATTGACCCTAAAGCATAAAGATGGTGAGGGAATGACGGGTGGGAGGGAAGGGAAGGGGAAACAAAAAGAGGAAAAGAGGTTTACATCACAAACAAACCATAACCTTATTTCAAGTCTAGCATGGAAAACATAATTACAGGCAACAAAATCTGGGTTTACATTGAGGAGTTTTATTTATTTGTTTTCAGTCATTAAAATCTTCCTCTATGAACTTAAGAACTTTTCCCTGGAAAACTGATCTCTCTATAGCTACCTCTAGAACTCAGTGATGTACTGATGAAAGGGAAGGGAAAGAGCAATCTGCCTTCTTACTTTTCAAAGCACTTGCTCAGGAGACCTACCCACCCTGAGAAGGGCTAGGCTACAGTGGAAGGGAAGAAAATCACACCGAGGAAACAAAGGCTGGCCAATAATCAAAAACTTCTGGGTCTTCCCTAATTCTAATTCTAATTAATTCTAATTCTAAAATTCTAATTCCAAATCAAATTCCAATTCTAATTCTACTTCAGAAATTCTTTCCTCTAATTCTACTTCAGAAATTCCCCTGGCTCAAGAAGCTCTAGACTTTCTGGTCAGGCCATTCTCAGGCTTACCATAAGGATCTCACTTCTCTCTTCCCCGATTTTAGAATTATTTATGTCAAAATCTCTCTTCCTTCAGCGAGCCTGTATCATCCTGTTTCCCCTGGGAGACTTACCCAACCAAAAGGGAAAAAAAGGGGCTGTTGGTGTCCTCTCCAGCCACCCATCTCTATTTTTTCTGACTCTCACTGTCAGTGAGCTCCTGACATACCTGATATGCTAAGTACTGAAAAGCAGCAATGTCTCCAGTGAAAAATTTCTCCAGTACTCCAATTTCATTAAACTTTGGTTGCAATATTTTACTTGGTGTGAAATGAGTTTGTAAAAGTCCTTTGGTTCTTCCAAGATTTTTCTCTTCAAATTTCATTTTTAGCAATTTGACACTGATAAACGTATGCTCATGTGTGTGCATGTGCTTAAATCCATTCTGTGTGGGTTTGCTCTCCTTTCTAAATTTGTAAATTTGAATCTTTCTCCTAATTGGGAGATTCTTCATCTATTACTTTCAAATATTCTTTGCTGCCTTTTTTTTTTCTTCTCTTTTCTCCTTCAATGACTCCAATTGCACATATATTAGACCTTTTGATATTGTCCACAGGTCTCTCTCATTTAAAAAAAATCTCTCTTCTCTCTGTTCTTCATTTCTACCATTTTTTGAACTATTTTAAAGTTCACTTATTTTTGTTCTGTTCTCTTTTATTTTACTGTTAAGCCCAACCAGTAAAGTCTTTTTTAATGTTGTAGTTTTCAGTTCTAGAATTTTCATTTGGTTCTTTTTTTAAAAAAATCATCTTTTAGAATCTCTTCCTGAGCTAGTACTGCACTCATCTGTGAAAGAGTTATATGGAATGGTCCTATTTTATAACCAAGGAATTGAGAGGTTAAATAGATTTATCAATATTAGAGAGGCAGCCACAAATAGAGTCAAGATATATAATATATTCTATATAAAATAGTGGAAGAAGATAAAGGAAAGAAAAAAACAGGGGAGATTAAGAAGTATGGGAATGAGGTAGAGTTTACAGTTTCAAATAGGATGTTTAGGGAAGGCCTCAGTGAGAAGAGGCACTTCTTGCCTCTCTGAAAGAGGCAAGGGAATGGGTAGTACCTTTTATTCAGTGGAAGAGTGGGAAGAGCAAGTGCCCTTAGTAGGATATATTAGGTATATATGTTATATATAATGGATCTTCCATTATATTTTTACAAGTTGGTGGGGCATAAGTTTATCATACTAAAGTCCAAAGGCCAGAAGTAGTCATGACTTAAAGATGTCTTATAAACTATTTTGTATCATACCAGATAGGGTTCTTTGAAAGGATGGATTTAGTGAGTTCTCTACAATAATTTTGGTTCTGTAGAATACATTCTTGAAATATGAAAAGTGCTTTATAGGGACTAACAAAGTGATAAACATAAAGTCAAAATAAAGAACAATGAAAATTTTCCTTTCCTCTGATGACTGAATTATAACTTGTACTCCCAGTAACTGATGGCTGGGAAATTTGGACCAACTCTCCCACTAAAAAAGCCTAAAGAATGAGATGACATGTGAAAAACATCTTCTTAAAAGCCTCAAAATGTCTACAATGTAGTGAGGAATTTAAAAACCAAAATCTAGAAAAGGAGAACACAGAGACTAGGACGGATATTCAAATCTGATTTTGCCCTCTGGGCATTTGCCAATCCTAAAGAAATAGCTGCAAAACTGAACTGTACTTCTGACAAATTCCTGGGGCCAGGGGCAAAAGGAAAGACCTGCAATCTGCCACAGGTAGGGATTCTCGTCAACCACCTTCACTTTAAACTGAGATCCCAAAGAGTTGCAGGTAAGGTGAATCACAAGGAAGCCAATCCTTGCACACAGTTTCCTTCTGCCTTTCAGTGGAAAGGCAGAAGTGGATGGTCCAGGCAACCTTTAACCTTGAACTTGATTTGAGTTGGATCCAGACTGATAGCACCTCAGGAGTCTGGCTGAAACAAATGAAAATCCTTTTTTGGAAGAAGATATTATCTTGCTAAGCCTCAAATTATTCTCGCAAATAATTTTTAAAATACAGGGCCCAGGGATCCCTGTGTGGCTCAGCAGTTTAGCGCCTGCCTTTGGCCCAGGGTTTGATCCTTGAGTCCTGGAATGGAGTCCCGCATCAGGCTTCCTGTATGGAGCCTGCTTCTCCCTCTGCCTATGTCTCTGCCTCTCTGTGTATGTGTGTCTCTCATGAATAAATAAATAAAAATCTAAAAAAAAATACAGGGCCCAACACACTGTCAAAAATTGCCAGTCATTATGGGGAAATAAAACACATTGAGCAGGAACCAGCCGAAACAATGGACAACTCAAATAGGCCTGTAAGGACTGGAGATAATGTCTGTTGGCATTATCAACCATAAACTGTAAAACCACCTTGCATTGTCTAAAGAATAAACATGTGAAGACTCTCATATGAAGACTATGTTGAAGAAGACAGAGGGGAAAAGGTAGTATCTAAAGATATAATAGCTGAGAGTATTCAGAACTAATGAAAGACATCTTTCCATAGATTCAAGAAGCCTAATACTGTCTGCCCAGTATGTTTACACAGCACTCTCACACACATTATAGTAAAACCTTGCGATGCAAAAAAAACCCCAAAACCAAAAACCAAAAAGCCCTGAATTGTCTATATGCCATGTATTTAAAACAGCCATAGAAGGAAGGATGTATTGTCTTCCAAGTTAAATTAACAGCTGACTTCTAAAATCAATAATGGAAGTCAGAAGACAGCAAAATGATAGTCAACATGCTGAAAGAAAATGATTGCCTGCTTAGACTTCTATTCCCAGTGTTTTTACATACATAAAAAACATATATATGTATGTGTGTGTATATATATATATATATATATATATATATATATATATATATCAAAGATGAATGAAGACTTACTTTAAATGAGAGAGTTTGGGAAATTCTAAAAAAAAATGTATTCAGGATAAAGTAAAATGATCCAGATGGCAAACCTGAGATGCAAACGAAACAAAACAAAACAAAAAAACCCAAACCAATAGAAGTATCTTGTGGAATTTAAAAATTAGATGAAATTTAAAATATTGTCAACAACAGCAAGAGTTGGGATGTGGGTTAAAGTGGTCTTAGGTTTCTGAATTGTATAGGCCAATAATAAAGGTCAGCATTTATATTAGATTTGAATAAGTTCAACAACGCAAGGTTAAAGATATCATAAATAGCAAAAAATAAATAAATTTAAGCTAACCACTAAAAGAAGAGATAATTAATGTAAATAGTAAAAGGGAAAAAATTCCAAAATAGTAAAAGGGAAAAATTAATCATAAACAAATCTTAGTCAATCCAAAAGAAGTTAGAAAACAACAACAAAAAAAGTATTGAAGAGGTAGGATATGTTTGAAATCATGAAATAAGAGGATAGCTTAAAACTCAACTATGTCAGTAATTACATCAAATGAGATGGACCAGAGTCACTGTGGCTTAGCAAGTGCACCTGGGAAGGCTGTGAGGCTTGGGGAGGGGGGGAGAGGGGGTGGGCACTGGGCGGAGGGTGGAAGGCCCGACTCAGGTGCCCGTTTAGCCATCCCCTACCCAGGGAGCCCTGAGCAGCTCTCTGGACCTGAGCACCCGCAGGAAATGAAGATGTTCGGTTGGATAAAGAGCTTCATTCAGCCCTTATAGACCGAGGCACTGCTCTCACCACCTTCTTTCTGAGAGGTCCCAGGTCCCAAGATAGCCTCCGGTTGCTAAGGGCTTGTCACATTCCTGGAAGGAAGCGACGCCCTCTGCTGAGATAAAACTGAATTCTTTTAAGCCTCTCTGTCAGCTGCAGGGCAAGATAGCTGAGCCTGCACACGGGGAAGGCCTATGTCACAGGTAGAGAGGCCTTAGTCGAAGGTACCATACATGCCCCTTCAAGTGACTGTTCGTACCCTTACCAGGAGCTACGCTGGTCGTCTACCTGCGATAGCGAATGGAGAATGCACCCCACTGGTCTCTAACAAGGAAGGCACAGAATTTCCAGAGCTATTTATATTCATCCTCCACATAAGAAATTTAGATATACCAACACTTGGTAGACCTCATGGCACTGACACCCTCGCTCAGTCCATATGCAGGATGGTCGCCGCTCACCAACAGGGCCCAGGTTACCCTGGGGGAACCTGGAAAGTCCAGGCTGTGAGACGGGGGACCCTTACAACATCATTCCTTCGTTTGGATTTTGGTGTACTGCCACCGAACACAGCTTGTACGTCGCCAACTCATCATTTGGACATTTGGCTTAAAAGGATTCCTGCCCCCACCCAATATATATATATATATATATATATATATATATATATATATATATATATATATATATATATATAAACTGAGAGGAATATTAATAGTGCAAACTGAAGCAAAGAACAAGAAAACAGTGCAGCTGACATGTTCTCTATTCCTCCAACCATATTACAAAGTAAAAACAATGATAATGTAATCAGATCCTTCAAAGAAGCCTGCCAGAAATACTAAACACTATCAAGGCGGCTTTTTGAAATACAGATTTATACCCTGTGTCATTAGTGAAAACCGCAAGCGATAGCAGCCCATAGCAGCTCATGATAAAAAGGGACCATCATAATTAGTAGGAAACCTTGACGTAGGTTTTACTACATTTTTTCCATCCTTTTAAAATTTCTTTTGTGTATATTTTAGGATAACGAATATTGTTTGTGTGTATAATTAGTAAACAGACATTTAGGATTATATGCTCAAATAGTGGGGCAGGGGTAGGGGAAGCGGGGGCAGGAGAGGAGACTATAGACACGAAGAAATCTAGAGGCCACAGCCCTCATTAAAAACCAGATCCCTGGAATGGACCTTGAGAGAGACATGAATCCTAGGGCTCCTGGGAACCGAGCAGCCTTGGGTCATGGGCTGAGAGGGTTGAGCCGTGCAGTGCTGCGGCCCTGAAGGCAGACAGAGACCCCAGCTCCGGTCTGGGAACCCCATTGCCATTGCTGGGAGGTCCGACACGATGATTTCAGCCCTGGTCCCCGGGCTGGAGGTATTGTCCCAGCGCCCTGCTTCACTCAGAGAACCTGGCCCACCGAGGTGGAGAGCTCAGGTGCCCCATTTCCACAGGGACTCTGACGGGACCTAGTTTCCACAGGCCCCCTAGCTCCAACCTTCCAAACATTTGCCGTTTTGTATTTGAAGATGAGATTTTTCCTTTTGTTTCTGAATATATGTGATTTTGTTATTTACAATAAGAAATACGTATATTTGTTCTTCCTCTATTGTTCCTGACAGTTTCTAAAACCCCTGGAATTTTCTACATGATGAGAGTTGGAAAGGTGTCCTTTGTTATGTTCACGAGGTGGCTTTGGGACAGCACCTAGAGATAGGAGACTCTGGAGCTGACCCTAGGACTAGAGCCTTAGAATTTCCAGCCTCACTCCCACCCCCAGAGAGGGGAGAGGGGCTGGAGTTTGGATCAATAGCTGATGGCCAATGATTTAATTAACCATGAAAAGCCAGAAGGCTTCCAGGTTAGTGACCACGAGACTCGGGGAGAGCGATGCACCTGGAGAGGGCATGATCGCTCTACCCCTTTGCCCTACGCACTACCCTGGGCTGCCTTTCCACCTGGCTGTTCCCGAGCTGTATCCTTTTATACTAAATTGGTCACCCAGTGAGGGAACTAGTTTCTTGAGTTCTGTGAGCCACTGTAGGAAATTACCTGGACCTGAGGCTCCCCTGGGGAGTCCCAGGAACCTCTGATCTACAGCAGCTCGCTCAGAAAGATAGGTGACGAGCTGGACTTGTGACTGGTGTCTGACATGGAGGAGGGGTGGCAGTGGCAGGCGTGCCGGGCCTGGTCCTTACCCTCTGGGAACTATCTTCAGGTCAGAGCTGAGTTGAACGGAAGCACAGCCTGCTAGCTGATATCCCAAGAATTGCTTGGGGGTATATTATGGAAACACCCCCCTATGCACACACAGTAACACACTGGAATTGGGTCTTGAACTCTTCAGTATGATATCTATTTTTTAATATTTTATATTCCATTTGTGTCGCCATTTCTGTGTTTGTATGAGAGTAGAGAGAGATACTCGTGTGATTGCTTTGCTGTCTCATCTCAAAATCTTTGCATGTTCATTTGAAAGACCGACCACCTGAAGCCCAGACGGGTTAGTGGAACTTTCACAGGTGCCAGAGCAAGGTATTATTAACGCCAAGTCTCTTGGCTAAGATACAGTATTCTCTCCACTTCACCACATCGAGCTGTGGGATTTTATTTGCTTTGTCTTTTTTTTTTTTTTTGCTTTGTCTTTTGATGGAAAATGATTTATTAAGCTTCAGTAGCCTGAGGATGCACACAGAATAGCATCCCTCTTGTATTTCCGACTAAAGCAGCTCGGTCGGGGTAGTAAGTGTTCAGTGGCCCTGGGCCCTCTCCCTGATTGTCCAAGAATGTTGGGGTTGTTTGGTCCATAAGAGCCATTCCTGTGGGCCTGGTGCTGGCTCTTCTCTCCCCGGCAGATACTCACTACAGATCATTCCCCGCCATTCAGTATCCAGTTATGTAGCCAGTGAGTGGTTCAGCATGGACGTTGTGACCCAATTCTGGGCAGTTAAATATGAGAGGAAGGGGAGGCGTGGGATAGGAGAGACTTCTGGGAAAGATTTTCTCACTCCTAATAAGAAAGATAAGACAAGAGTCCTCCTCTTTGTTTCCTCTGGACATTGAAAAAGTCTGGATGGGACTTTTGGGACTTCCACAAATATACATTGATCTTAAACCGAGCCAGATAACAGTAGAGAGGGAAGGTGAGAAGAATGAACCCTGACGACACCATTAAGCATCATTAGCAACCCTAGCACTTCCCTGCCTCTGTGTTATCTCTCCAAGATAATACATTTCTTTACTACTTATTCCACTTTGGGCTGAGGTTTCTGTTACCTGAACACTAAGGCATCCTAACTGATAATACCTGCTTTCCAGTGGCTCCAGCGGTGAGAATGGGATTATCTAGACTGGTGTTGTCCAATAGAAATACAATGCAAGCCACAAATGTGGGCCACATATATCATTTAACAATTTTTAGTTGCTGCATTAAAAGGAAATTAATGTTAATAATGTATTTTTAACCTACTTGATGCAAGATACTATCATTTTGACAGGTAGCCAGCATAGAAATTGAGATGTTTTATAATATCCTAACAGAAAATATAACACAAACTGTAAGAGAAAAAGGTTTTAAATCGGACTTCATCAAAATTAAAATTTTATGTTCTTTGGAACCATTAAAAAAATGAAAAGACAAGTCACAGTCTGGGAGAAAAATCCCAGAAAATATCTGGGAGATATTCATATACATATATCATGAATATACACCAGATATATGTATCTGATGAAGGACCAGATAGGGCAGCCCAGGTGGCTCAGTGGTTAAGTGCCTGCCTTCAGCTTAGGGTGTGATCCTGGAGTCCTGGAATCGAGTCCCACTTCAGGCTCCCTATATGGAGCCCGCTTCTCCCTCTGCCTCTGTCTCTCGGTAATAAATAAACAAAATCTTAAAAAAAAAATGAAGAAAGTGAAGCCCACTGAGGTTATAACAAAGCTTAAAAAAAAAACAGAATATATAAAGAACTTCTATGACTCAATAATAAAACAAGCAATCAATTAAAAATAGTCAGATTTGAGCATTCACTTCACAGAAGAAGACCTATGAATGGCAAATAGCACATGAGAAGATTCTCAAAAATGCAAATTAAAACCATAAAGAGATACAACCAGCCTCTAGAACGGCTAAAATGAAGAATACTGAAAATACTACATATTGGTAAGATTATGGAGCAACCAAACTTCTCACCCATTGTCAGTGGGCATATTTTATTATATGTAACTTATACCCCAGGAAGGCCTTAAAAAAAAAAAAAAAGAGTTAAGCCAATGAAGTTTCAAAGTAATGGCAAATGATTTATAAGAAAAGCAAAAAAAAATTACAAATAAGTAATGGAGCCATTGATAATATTTCAAGAGGGGCTATTTAAATCTTTGCTATATTTATCTCTTGAAAAGAGCCCATGAGGTGGGTATAATTATCATAATTATCTCCATTTTAGAGATTGAAGCTTATAGAGGGCAAACCAGAGCTTCCAGGGATTTAGTGCTCAGGCTGCAGCTAATGACAGTACTAAACTCTTAAACATTAAGCCAAAGAAACTAAAATTAAAATGAAAACTAGATTAAATGTGGTAAAAGAAGATGGCAAGGATGTGGCTTGACAAAACCAGTACAACAGTGGCTTCCAAGTGTGGGTGACCATTCTGGTTTTGTCTCTATAGCTGCAGTGTATCCTCTTCATGTTTTTTCATTTGTAAAAGGGAATAAAATATGTCCTTACAGATTTATGGTCAGGACCAAATAAATTAACGTATGTAGAGTACCTAGCACACAGCATACACTAAGATAAATTTATTTTCTTCTTCCTAATGGAAAGCAATATATTTCGTATTCTGAGAGAAAGTTAACCCTCAGGTCATACTGCAGTCTTGAGTGCAGAACAGACTTGAGATCCCATTTGGTTTGGATTTTGAGCGTGACTGTAGATGTTCCCATTCATGTTCGTGGCCTACTCCCAAACAAAACCCCATCTCCATGTAAATTGTTCCAAAAGTGAGAAATATTTATTCCAAGTAATCCCTGATGTTTGAGAATAATCAAAACATGCTCATCATTTCAGGGTCTAGGTACAAACAGGAGGAATCTGGGTCCAGTTGACCCGACGACTCTCCCTTGGAGCACAGAGGTTGGTGGAAGTTACAAAGAACAGAGCAGAAAGCAGGTTGATTGGATTCTGCAAAAATTCAGACCAAACCCAGGGCCGTTTCCTGGTGCACCTCTAGCTCCGGGAGCTCTGCGCCCTCTGATGGGCGATGCGTGTCCCCCCAGACCTGGCTATCGCGCCCTTCATGCGCCCACGGAGGAGGGCAAAGCCCTTTTCCACTAAGAGGACCGGCGGCTGGTGCACATATGTGATGGCAAAAGAAAACCAGCCGTCAGCTAGTGTCTCTATTTCTCCAAATTTTGAAAAATAAAATGGGGTGTGGAGTTACACCTGACAGCAAGGAACTACTAAAGTGAGCCAGGAGGAAACTTTCTGATCCCGCCTCTAGGGGTGTGTGTGTGTGTGTGTGTGTGTGAGAGAGAGAGAGAGAGAGAGCATGAGGCCCGGAGAGACCGTTATCACAAGCGGGCAAAAGCCGGGACTTCCTTGTGTCCCTGTGGCACCACATCTGGCACATTTGGGTTTCTGGGGGGTCATCCAGCCCCATGTGCAGATGAGGAAATTCGCACCCAGGGATAAGTCTGTCCCACCTGCCCGGGTCACACGCCTCCCTGGGGAAACCCAACCTGCTACCCTCTGCCCCCTGCTGGCCTTCCCCTCTCCCCGGATCTGTGGGCCTGGGGAGGAGCACCCCAGTGGGAGTCTAAGGAGCAGGAGAAGGGTGGGAGAGAGTGGAGCCCAGGAGGAATAGGAATGAGGGTGTCCTGGGGAGCCGCAGTACCAGGGACCAGGGATGACCGTCGAGTGCTCCTGAGGGTCAGGACACTGCCTGTGGGGATATGCACGAGATGGTGGGGGTGGGGGTGAGTGGGGAGGAGGGGGCTGAGTGGGGAGGAAGGAGCACGGAGGAGGGGGAGTGGGGTGGAGAAGGAGGGGCAGGGGGAGCGGGGGTAAGTGGGGAGGAAGGGGGACGAGAGGAGGGGGGAGCCGGGAGGAGAGGGGAGCAGAGAGGAGGGGGAGCAGGGAGGAGGGGGTGGAGAGGAGGGGTGAGCGGGGAGGAGGCGGCAGAGAGGAGGGGAGCCCGCGGAGGAGGGGAAGGGGGGAGGAAGGGGAGGGGTGGCGGCTGGAGCAGAGGGGCCAGGGGCTAAGGGAGCAAGGGCGTCCATTCTGAGGGCCCTGCACCACCACCCCCACCCCACCCCCCAACATTTGTGGTTTCCTGCCTTGTTAATTTGCCCCATTCTCACTGGTGTGAGGTGGGATCTCAATGTGGTTTTGATGTGTATTTCCCTGATTCCAGGTGATGCGGAGCATCTTCTGTGCTTGTTGGCCATGTCTATGTCTTCCTCTGTGAGATTTCTGTTCATGTCTTTTGCCCATTTCATGATTGGATTGTCTGTTTCTTTGCTGTTGAGTTTGATAAGTTCTTTATAGATCTTGGATACTGGCCCTTTATCTGATACGTCATTTTGTTTTGCTGAACCTTCTTAAAAAATACAATCGCATGGGACATACTCTTTTTTGTTTTTTAAGATTTTTTTTTAAATTTTTATTTATGATAGTCACACAGAGAGAGAGAGAGAGAGAAAGACGCAGAGACATAGGCAGAGGGAGAAGCAGGCTCCATGCACTGGGAGCCCGACGTGGGACTCAATCCCGGGTCTCCAGGATCGCGCCCTGGGCCAAAGGCAGGCTCCAAACCGCCGCGCCACCCAGGGATCCCGGGACATACTCTTTTACGTCATTTTTGTTACTCAAACTTGAGTTTGTGATAGCCAACCTGTGATAGCCAACCATGTTGTTGGTAGTTATGGTTTGCTGACTTGCACTCATTCTTGTAAAGTATTCTGTTGCTTAAACATGCAGGATTTACGTATTCCTTCTACCAAACAGGGCATTTGGGTGGTCCGGCCTGCGACCATGTGCATAGTGTTGCCATGAACATTCTAGCACATACCATATCATATTTTATTTTTTTAAATATTTTTGTTTATTTGAGAGAGAGAGAGAAAGAGAGAGAGAAAAAGAGCACAAGTGAAGGGAGGGACAGAGGGAGAGGTAAAGGGTGAGAGGCAGACTCCCCACTGAGCATGGAGCCCAAGGTGAGGCTCAATCGCAGGACCCCAAGATCATGACCTGAGTCAAAGTCAGATGCTTAGCTAAGCCCCCAATTATATCATATTTTAAAATGTTGGTGCAGGACTGCCCACGGTTGCTCTGATCCTTATTATCAGGAAGGTGGTTTGAGTTACCCTATTTTTATTTCATTAGGCACCTACTTCCTCCCAAAATGATTGTATGACATAGATATTTTTTTAAATAAAATTAACCTGGTTTAAAGACACGGCAGTTGTCATCAGCATGTTCTCCCTTCTGTGAGCCCTTAGCAGCTTGTTCTGCACAAAGTAAATAATTACAACATTTATTCGGTTGCAATGAATTGTTTGAGAACCACCTCCTCCATATACACCCTCCACGATTTCTACCTCTCTTCATCTTCTCAAAACAAAACGCCATCACTCTCTTAACTATAGCAACTATATTCTGTTATTTTGCTTTGCTGCCCAGGGTAAAATATTTCTTGAAAACACATACAGAGATCCCTGGGTGGCGCAGCGGTTTGGCGCCTGCCTTTGGCCCAGGGCGCGATCCTGGAGACCCGGGATCGAATCCCACGTCGGGCTCCCGGTGCATGGAGCCTGCTTCTCCCTCTGCCTGTGTCTCTGCCTCTCTCTCTCTCCCTCTGTGACTGTCATAAATAAATAAAAAAAATATATTAAAAAAAAAAACACATACATAGTCACACAGGCTGGCATCTAAAATCTTTATCATCAGTTTAAATAAATCAAAAACTGGAATTTCTGGAATATTTCTAATATTTTAAAAATATTATTTAAATATTTTAAATTGTTTAATACTTTAAATTTTTTTTTAGACTTTGAAACTATAAGCTTAGCTCATAAAGTTTACAGAAAATGTCTACCACCTTACGTGTTTCACAAAGCTGTCCTCGTGAAAATCGATTAGCAAATTCAGACTTACTTTCATTCAGATGTGGCTTTCTGCTTCTTATTTCTATCATCTCAAATAAACCTGTTCATACTTATTCCCCGGCAAACATTACATCCAAATCTAAATGCTAAGCTACATGGATGGATGGGTGGGTGACTGGGTGGGTGGAACCTCACCGTGACCTTTTTCCCTTGGATGAAACAAAGAGCCACACTTTGATATTTCCTCCCAGTACTTTCTTGGCTTTGCTTTAATGTGACTCCCAGAAGGGATGCATTCTTGGGTTGTTTGTTTGGTGCCCAGATGTCTTTTACACTCCAGATTAATAGTGCTCCACGGTAAGACCCAGGCTGGGTGACAGGTCTGCTTTTCTACTTTGTTCAAGTGATAGAAGGGAAAGGGGAGATGGACAGCTATGCTGTGAGTTTGCTCCACACTTTCTTTCTAAAACCATATGGAGGAGAAAGTGGCGTGTTAAAGATGTTGGGTCACTTTATTTCCTCATGCTATTCAATAGGCCAACCAACCTGTGATGCTTAGCATCACCTTTATGTCAGGTATAAAAGATCCATGGGAATCTGGAATCTAGACAAAGGATAGGTTTTCCAGTCTCTCAAGAAAATGGACTTTACGAGATTTCCTGATAGAATATTTGCTTTCCTGGCATTTGGAATGTTTAAAATTCTGCCTCTGAATTATTCTATTTTGCTTGTTTAGACTGTGTTCAGGTGTTTTCTAGGTGGTTTTTAGAATCAGCACTATCATCAGTTCTTAATTATCTAACAATATGTATTCTGTTTATTACTTGAGGTCAGTTTTTAATTTGGGTTGAGTCTTTCCTGAAATTCAGCACAACAAACCTCTTGGGTCATTTGCCCCCCCCCCCCCACCACAGCTCAACTAGTCTTTGAGCTCATAGAATGCAAACTAATCTTAAAATAAACAGGGGGACTCCAAAGGCAAGATTTTTGCTGCCAAATAATAATAATGATGAAGATAATAATAATGCATTAAGAGCCAAATGATATTACTCTGACATCTGGCACCTCCTATTTTCCTCAACATATGTAAACCTGAAAACATCCCCTAAAAGCCTCTGGGAGTGAACACTCTGGAAAGATTCAAACCTTGAAGTTGCAGAAAACACAAGGCAACCCGCTCTTCCCCCAGACACCAGAGCATGCCCAGGAGAGCAGGACCTCGAAAGGTTATAAAAGCCAGCCTTGGAGAATCAGGTGCGAGAAAAACAGGAGCAGAAAAAAGTGATGAAAAATAAGAAGCAAGTGGCAAAAAAAGAGAAGCCAGAGTGAAGCCTAAAACTGCAAATGATTCAGGAAGAAATAGACTCCCCACAGAAGAGCAAGAGGGTCCTAAGGAAACCCAAAAGACAACCAAGGGAAAGTAGCAGCAGCCTGAAGAGCAGAGCAGACGGGAGGCTTCAGTGTCAGTGCCCCCAACCCCAAACACCTCAGTTTTCTGTGGGCCTCTACACAATATTCAGTAAGAGTCTCTGTTTCGCTTCTGTCTTTTGCACTTTAAGGACCAAAGGCCCACTGAGGACCCTAGGGAAAAAAAGGAACTTTCTGAAAAAAATCTGTTATCAAAACACAATTTAGAACCGGAAAGCTATCGGGAAGTAAGATGCCTTAAGCAATTAGCTATTCCCTCCTCTTTCTGGTCGCAGGATCCCCTAGACCCTGCTGCTCTCTGCATATGGGCTTGTTCCCCATCTCTCAGCCCTTTATCGGTTTCGTCACACTTGCTGCTTCCTCCTGGCCGTGTTTACTTACAGACCGTCGGGGGGGTCTTCAGTTCCAGCTTTCATGGCCCTCAGCTTGCCAAGGATCAGCCATGTGTTTCCATAACCCTTTACAGCTGGGGTGCTTTTATCATCATTTTATAATTTAATTCATAGGTAAACTCAAAGCATATGAATAGAAAAAAGTTAATGTTTCCATAAAAGCTAATTTGGATGTTTTGAAAAGACTCATAAAGTTGAATTTCCACACATGCAGAAACCTCACTATCAAATTAGGTGTGATAAAGACCATTCTAAAAGACTCGGGGGGAAAACACCTGAAAAATCTAGAAATATTCGGCACCCAGCCCACTTACAAATTGTCTTTAAGATGTTGATTCACTTGAAAGAAATCAAAACTGGAAATGGTAGTGGATTCTCTACGAGTGTGATCTATTCCAGAAAGACTATACAGAACTTGAGGGAGCCAGTCCATGATCAAGGCAAAGGTCTTTGATTAGCCTTATATGAAAAGATTGCAAGCAAACTGACACGTACACGTATTTATATGAACTCGGGTTTATTTACTAATCTACATATATGTGTACAATTAAAATAAAACTTTTCAGGTGATAGAGTTTAAAAAATTTTTTTCCCTCAGTGACTACCAGGCATCAGTGCAGTCAGATTGGGTAGGAGGACTTCTGCGGCCGATTTCATCCATTCTGGCTCTCCCCACTCAGCACCTTGCCTGGCATGGGCTGCATAATAGGCATTAAGAGACCCTTGTTCCTGGACAATCTCAAAGGAGGTGAGCGGGCCAAGCAGCGATAACCTAGACCCTGCCCCCAAATTATCTTTCTGGCCCAATACTCCCCAAGCACTGAGCCAACTATAAGCAATAATGAACTAAACCCAGTTCCAGGAAATAAAATAATGTGATCTCTTGTTTTGAATTCATTGTTAAAGGACTTGGCATGCCTTTAACATCCCCCCATAGAGCAAGGAACCTACCCTAAACCGTGCCCTATCCCTGGAGGTGTGAGCAGGAAAATGGGAGCAATACAAAATAGAAATCATGTTTGTTTGTTTGTTTTTTTTGCAACATCAGCCTGTGCAGTGCGTAAAGGCACAGCTCTAGAGTCTGAAGTTCCTTGGTATTGATTTGCCAGCAATGCCTCGGCAACTCCCTAATCTTTCTAAATCTGTTTTCTCTTTTGTAAAATAGGTTTTCATAAGAACTAAACGACGTAATGCATGAATAGCGAGATAAGGTTTTCTTTCCACTCCTCTTTCCTTCTCTTCCTCTACCCACTTATCCACCATGGGGTAGGGGAATGTGGCAAACACGGGGAAGAGAAGAAACACCAACCTTAATGAGGCCTAGAGTCATACACAGAGTGGTTAACAATAAGAGGAAAGAGGAATATTATTCTGGCTGCACTCTGAAAAATTACAAAAGACCTGAAACCTCCTCAGCACCTTGCTGTAAGGCCCACATAGGAGCACCTTGAAACTCTTCTCCATACAATCATTCATCCGTTCAATGAGTACTATTTAAGTAACAGGAATTGCTTCAGGCACAACAGTGACTAAGAGCCAAGTTCTCTCTCTCGTGGAGGTTATATGGCATTCTACTTGAGGAGAAACCAGAGACTAAGAGGTTACCTATTAAAGCCATGCAAAAAGCCTGTTACAAAGTAAGCACTCAGTAAACACGAGCAATGTTAATTTTTGTTATCAACCCAGCTGAAAAATCTAATTTAGGGTTTAAAAATGTCTTCTTGACTTCACACCAAATAGAGGTTTTATATTCCCTAAAGCTGGACCCACCATCTGACGCTAGCTTCCTCACAAACCAACCTCAGGACCCCAGCCCCTGTGTCTATCTCAGCACAGAGCTCCTTGTATTTTATGATCTTTCCCCTCTCCTACCTTTCTACCTCTTTTCAGAAATAACAACCTTTTCCCAGCTCTTCAGAGGTTAGGCATGGAAGCTGGGGAAGTCAGAGCTATAATGTTCTATTAAAAAAATGAGGAATTGGTATTTTGATAGGGATTGCATTGAATCTGTAGATTGCTTTGGATAATACAGACATTTTACATCTTCCAATCCATGAGCATGGTATATCTACATTTGTTTGTGTGATCTTCAGCTGTTTTCATCATTGTCTTATAATTATCAGAGTGTAAGTCTTTCATCTCCTTGGTTAAATTTATTTCTAGGTATTTTATCTTTTTCGGTGCCATTGTAAACAGGATTGTTTTCTTAATTTCTGTTCCCCCCAAACCCACTTTGTTGATGGTTTTATCACCAATAGATGTTGTATTTTGTCAAATTCTTTTTCTGTATCTGTTGATCATATGGTTTTTACCTTTCCCCTTGTTAATATGCTATATCACATTAACTGATATGCATTTATTGAACCACCCTTGCATCCTGGAATAAATCCCACTTGATCGTGGTGAATCATTTCTTTAATGTATTGTTGTATGCTAATATTTTGTTTATGATTTACAAATACTTTATTTAGGATTTTGCTATTATTTTGTTGAGGATTTTGGCATCTTTGTTCATCATGGATATTGGCCTATGGTTCTCTCTTTTTTTGTAGTGCCTTTGTCTGGTTTTGGTATCAGGATAATGTTGGCCTATAGAGTGAATTTGGAAATTTCCTTCCCCATGTATTTTTTAGAATAGTTTAAATAAAACAGGTATTAGATCTTCTTTAAATGTTTGGTAGAATTCATCTGTGAAGCCATCTGGCCTTAGATTTTGTCTGTTGGGGGTTTATTGATTACTGATTCAATTTCAATTTTAGTAATTAGTCAAGATATGGAAGCTCAAAAGTCCATCAATAAAGAATTGATAAAGAAGATATGATATATAGATACATACACACACACACACACACACACACACACACACACACCTAGAGAGTATTATGTGAGGTGAAATAAGTTAGAGAAAGATAAATACCATATGATTTCACTTCTATATGGAGTCTAAGAAACAAATGAACAAACAAGAAAACCAAACTCTTTTTTTCTTTCTTCAAGTAATCTCCACACCCATCATGGGGCTCAAATCCATGACCCTGAGAGCAAGAGTTACATGCTCTGCTGACTGAGCCAGCCAAAAATCACACTCTTGAGTACAGAGAACAAACTGATGGTTGCCAGAGGAGAGGTAGGAGGAGGGGTGGGTGAAATAAATGAAGGGGACAAAGAAGTACATACTTGCAACTATAAATTTTATAAATGTTTAAATATGAATAATTTATGGTCTACCTCACATCCTATTCTAGAAGTAAAAGCCTCTCTGCAAAGATCTCTAACTCTGTGCAAATCTGTGAACACAAAGAAGTGCTCCTGAGAGGCTGCCCTGGGTCGGAAGCACTGATCTGCACGTGGCCTAATTTCCACCTGGCAGATTTCCATTGTGGGTCCTCGGGGGTGCTGCCTGAAACCCACCACACTTTGATGGACCTCATCCACTTATCTACATGGTTATATCACCTTCTAACATGTGATTCCCTTATTAATAAGGTTCTTTATTTTCTCTTTCCTCCATGAGAATGCAGATTTTTAGGAGGGCAAATAGGTTTGTTCATTAGAACAATGCCTGGCACATATTAGTCACTCAGTAAGTATTTGTGGGATGAATGAATGAATGAATGAAAGCTTCAGAGGAAAAAGCTCTTTCAATCCCAGACCGGCCTTGGGGCCCTTTTGGGAGGCCACTGAAATGTGAAACCAAGCAAAACTTGGACAACTGAGACTGTATTTTCTCTCACAAACTGGAAAGCAAGGGGAGTGGAGGCGGCAGCTCCAGCCCTTCGGCCCCGCCCCAGCGAGGAGGAGGCCAAGGCACAGAGCCCGTAACCGCCCCTGCGGCCTCCCACATGCTGCGGCCTCCCACATGCCCGGGCCGGGCCTCCTCCTTCCCATCCCTCGATGGCTCTATTCTGGGGTGTGCCCTCATGGCCTGTTCTCCCCACAGCATGGCTGCTGTGAATAACTACATGGGGCAGGGATGAGTGCATGCCCGCTCCAGCTTCAATAGCAGGTCCTGGGGACCCAAGACGTCGGAGACTGGGCCCGGGGAGCGCCACCTGCGGCTGCCAGGGGAGCGCCCAGGGGAGCCCCGCAGGGAGGCCCAGGTACTGCGTGGGCCCAGGGGGGAAGGGGGAGGGGGAGAGAGAGGGGGAGGGGGGTGGAGGGAGGGAGAGGGGTGCTGGGAGCCTGCTCAGCCGCCTTCCCTCCTTGGGATCTGCACCTTTCAGGTGCTGCAGTGCCTGGAACACGTCCCACCTTCATCTTGGGACCACGTCTCCGGGTCGCGTTGTGAGACCTGTGAGGAGCCACGGGCACCCTCCCTGCAGCCTGCTCCTCCGCCACACTACGGGC
The DNA here is from genome assembly GCF_053574225.1 of Canis aureus. Lineage (NCBI taxonomy): Eukaryota > Metazoa > Chordata > Mammalia > Carnivora > Canidae > Canis > Canis aureus. Next base: position 56,324,988 of record NC_135615.1, read on the forward strand.
TGCTGTAGCCGCCGTGGCCCTGGGCCCGTGGCCAGAACTCCCCACCCCGCGGCGAGGACCCCCACCCAGGGCAAGGACCACCTGCATGGGCATCAGCTCGGCCAGGCCAAGCGCAGGAGCACCCAGCGGACGGCACGCGCAGCCCTCGTCGGTTGAATGGCTTCAGAAACACGTGGAGGTCATCGGGGCACCGGGGGGCTCAGTGGTGGGCTTCTGCCTCTGGCCCAGAGCATCACCCCGGGGGCCTGGGATCGAGTCCCGCATCTGGTCCCCGCAGGGAGCCTGCGTCTCCCTCTGCCTGGGTCTCTGCCGCTCTCTCTGGGTGTCTCATGAATACATAAATAGAATCTTTTTTTAAAAAGGCGTCAGGTAGCACGTTAGGCCACCGTGAGCCCGGGTCCTTTCCCACGGCTGAACCCTGCAGGAGGAGGAAGCCGAGTGGAAGATACTCAACTTCGACGTCTCCCGGCAGCTCAGTCTTCCACGCGGCCGACTCTTGGTTTCAGCTCAAGTCATGACCCCAGGGTCGTGGGGTAGAGCCCCGGGCCCCCTCTGCCTCTTCCTCTGCCCCTGCTCCCTGCCCTCAAATAATAAATGAACAAATCTTTAAAAAAAAAGAGTCGCAGACTCTCCCTGGGCAGCGCGGGGCCCTTCCCCAGGGGCATCCGGAGCACCGGAGCTCAGGGGTCGCGGGGGCAGGCGGACTTCAGTCGTGCCCTTTAATGGCCGGCCTGGGACAAGCTTCAGTCCTCTGATTCTCACTGTCAAACAGGAGGAAGACCTTGAGGTGGTTGAGGAGGAAACTGCGTGTGTCGTCCAGACTGCGCTGGCCGGGCCCTTGCCCCTGTGCGCGGGCTGTTCACGACCGAGGAGGAGCGAGGGCGACCGCAGTGTCTAGGAAAGCTGCGCACAGGGCTTGGAGGCCGCCACCGGGGAGGCCGCCACCTGGGGAGGCCACCACCCAGGAGGACCGCCCAGGTTACAGCGGCAGGTGCTCCCAGGAGGTCCTCCTGCCTCCGCAGCTTTCCCGGGGCCTGCACCGCTGCCCAGAGCAGCACTTCTCAGGGCTCCCCTTGCACGGCCGCGTTGCCTCCCCAAGCTCAGCCTTGCACAACCTCATGGATAGTTCCCTCTGTGGTCGTCTGGTGGGGGGGTCACCTGGCAGCCCCCCAAAGCCCACCCTCTCTGACCCATTTTCCTCCTCTTGTTTGATTTATTCAACACAGTCGTAGGCCTGTGTCTTAGGCCGATTCTACTCCCGGGCGCAACTCAGCTTCCCAGGCCTTCTCCGGCAGGAGAGCAGCGCAGCCGTGGAGGGGACCCCAGCTCTCCCTGCAGCCTCCCGCTTCACCCCCTCGCGCCTCACCCCTTCCTGTCCTAAAGCCTTCCGCTGTCTTCGTACCTGGGTCATCCCTGTGTCTAGTCCGAGTCCAGTCCAGTCAGCAGCCGAGCCACCACTTGGATGTCCTTTGAGTCAATAGCCAAACGCCTCCAAGGCCTCAGCCGAGGTCTGTGAGCCCTGGATGCGTGTCAGGACACCGAGGGTGCAGGGGAGCTGGTCCTGGAAGAGCCAACATACTTGGGTCGCAGTGAGCCCAGCTGTAGACCCTTTCTTAGCGGCTCCCCAGTCTACGGGGGAAGTGTCTTCCGGAATCCCCTCTGGGTTTGGCTTACAACACGGACAGCTGTAAGCAAGGGTACGAATTGAAAGCTCATATCAAACAACAGTGGAAGAGAGAAAAACATCCCCAATCTCTGATGACTGTTGGCCAATGGTAATTGTTGCGTTACTGTTACGAGGAAGGGAGGCCAGCTGGGCCTCGGGGCCATGTCCGCTTCCGCTGAAAGCCCTGCAGAGCCCCGAGCTCCCAGGGTGCCTACTAATGACTACGGAAACCCAAAACGGCTGCAGGGGAGGGAGGGCTCCTCAGGGAACGTGACACCACCACGCCTGGTGGCCCGTCTCCCTGGGCCGAGGGAGGAGCAGCAGGTTCTAGACTCTGCTCCTCCTTCACAAGTTTGACTCGTTCAATGCCGCGAGTCACCTGATGGCAAAGTGATTGAGGTCAAAATATCAGCAGCCGTGACAATGCCGTGGTGCGTGATCCTGCTCCCCGATTGCACATGCCTCCCCTCGGTTTCTCCATCGAGGCACCCTTCCGGGCCGTCGGAGCAGAGAGAGGAGCAGCGGGGGAAGCACAGGCCTTCCCCGGAGGAGTAGGTAAAATGCGATGGAGTGATGGCGAAGTGTGGAGGGACCGGCGGTGTGACTGCCATTGCGTGGCTGGGTCGCGAGCATGGGGAGGGCGCCGTGAGCATCAGTAGGAGAGCGCCGACATCGCCGCCACCGCCTCGGTGGAAAAAGCCGAGAAGACTCACCCCAAACTGCCCCTTGGGGTACGATCCTGCAGAAGCACCAGGACTAAGGAAGGGACAGAAGGAACCCCCCGTGGTGGACACTCATCTTTCCTTTTGGGCCAACTGTTCGGAGCCCCTGGAGTATGCGTGGGGACCACCCACCTCCCGCCGGAGAAGCTCAGCGTGTCAGACACTCGCTGCTGCCCTTGCACGGGATCCGGGCGAAGCACGTGTGCGGGGGGCCCCCAGTCACCTCCAGACCCAATCAGAGGCCCAGTGGCCGAGGCCCCGACGCTGGAGGTGCCCGGCGGGCCGTGGAGGGGCACCGCAGAGCCACTTCTGCACTGGCCCTCAGGCCGATCAGAGGTTTGATGAGCCGCCCGGGATCTGTTGAACAAAAACGTTCCTTCCTCTCAGAGGACCTGCACCGCCACAGCAGTCGGATGATTGCTGTCCGCCCGTGCCTTGTCCTACTCACCCCTACTGAGTCTGCTCTCAGGGAGGGAGCTAAGATGTGTTTCTGTGAAAATATCCATCACGGCGTAGGGTTTCTCAGCCCGGAACCCCCAGTTGTGTCCCTTCTCACTCAGAGTAAAGGCCAAGGGTGTCCAGCGGCCTGAAAGGCCCTCGGGGGCCCCCTAACCACACGGCCACCACCCTCCCTCCTCACTCAACCTGTGACAGCCACTCAGACACTCCTGCTTTGAGGACTGTTCAGCTGCTGAAATTCTCCCTGGAAGGTACTTCCCCCAGAAACCCACATGATCCACTCCCTCACTTCCTTCAAGCCTTGACTGAAATAGTCCCCTACCGGGGCAGGCTTCCCTGACAATGCCATTTAAAACTGCATCCCTTTGTGCCCGGGGACTCCTTACACCTCTTCCCTAGTCTCCTCTGTAGAACTTCTCACGAATCTGACATGTTTTATACTTGACCTGCTTGGTTGTGTCAGCCCCTCGGCCACACTGGAGCGTAAGCTCCAAAAGGGCAGGGACCTTTGCTGGGTTCGCTGCTGCCTCTCCACCGCCTGGAAGAGTGAGCACCTGACCCAGAACAGGTTCTTAGTGAACATCTGCTGAAAGCACAGATGGAAGGATGGCTGGAGAGGACGTTAGTGATCGGTGGCAAGTGTAAGCTCACCTGACCCGGGGACAGTGGCCGGAATGGGAAGGTGAGGCTTCGGGACGCATGCCTCGTGGCCTGGCTGCCCTTAGGGCTCCTAGCTGAAAAGTAGTGGGCCGTGAATGCCTCCTCGCAAGGGACAGTCAATAGCAATAAAGAGTCCTCTTTATTATTATTATTATTATTATTTTACTTTTTTTCTTTTTTTTTTATTTTTAGGAAGATTTTTTTCTGATAGCTTAACTAAATCTCACAGAGGAATGCCCCAGGTATATCAGTGTGTTGGGAGGAGGACACACATCCGTTGCCGCGTCCTCTGGGGCACTGGAGGACTCTTTTTTTTTTTTTTTTTTTTTAGGAATTAGGCTGAATTTTGTGAGTTGAGGAGGGCCACAAGGAAGCCAGAACTCAGTCTTGATTGTCAGAAATTCTGACCTGGGACAGTAGTGCCAATTAACCTGAGCAAGAGTCGGGACAGAACGACAGCAATGACAGCGATAGCAGCTACAGTTAGGGAGTGTTTACCAAGCGCCGGGTACTTCTGTAGAGACTTTACGTGGACTCTCTCATGTTATGTCTGCAGCAGATTTATGAGGTAGGCACTGCTGGCTTTTCCATTTTGCAGATAAGAAAATGAGAGGCTAAACCATTCACCCAAGGCCATACAGCTAGGAAGATTTCATCTAATTGTTTGGTTATGTTTTGAGACGAGACAAGAAAAAAACGTTCAGAGTGATCTGGCTCTCCTGTGTCCCACAGATGACCCCGCCTCAGCGTGGAGGCCGAGTAGGATGGAATAGGACATGGTCAGGCAGGTGGATCCTGAACATTGGTTCTTCCACTTGATGTGCACGATGTTAGACAAGTTACAGTCTCTCTGAGTTGATTCCCTCCTGTGTAAGGTGTGAAATCATGTGCTTCTCTCAGGGTTCTCAAGATGACGTAAAACCGCACATGCAAACACCCGATATAATGTCTGTCCCGTAGAGATCACTCAATACTAGTTGTTGTTACTGTTTTGCCGAGTCTGCCCTCTTGGCTCCATACCGCGAGGGTCCACAGCTGTGATTTTCAATCATTAGTGGGTAGCGTTTAGAATTAATTAGACTGCAATCTGAAAATGCAAACTTCTGAGCTCCACCTTTCAAAATTCCAATTTAGTATACATGATGGGGCCCAGAAGTCTCACTCGTGGACGGCAAATTGGCCTTCTCTTAAAGAACTCCAGAAGGAGAGAACCTCTCCGCCCTCACACACACTTTCTAAGGTGTCAGCCGAAATCCTTATATGCCCCAACCTCTCGGGCGGGTGTGGTCTGATGGTTAAGACACCGAGTCCTGGAGTCCCACAGCTGCGGGACCCTGGGTAAGCGTTTGCACCTCTGTGCAAGTCCGTATGTATCAAGCTGGGATAACAGTGATTCTTTCTTCTTAGAGATGAAGCAAGGCTTAACCCAAACATGTAGGGTGATTAGAAAGAGCCTGGCCCAGATTAGGTTCAATAAAGGTTAACTATTATTGTTCGAATCTACTTCCAATCTTTGGACTTATATTGGTGGAAGGATTTAAAAATAATAATAAAACAAACAAACAAAAAAAAGCAAGTGGATGGGAATCCCTAGGTGGCTCAGTGGTTTAGTGCCTGCCTTGGGCCCGGGGCATGATCCTGGGGTCCTGGGATCGAGTCATGCGTCGGGCTCCCTGCATGGAGCCTGCTTCTCCCTCTGCCTGTGTCTCTGCCTCTCTCTCTCTCCCTCTCTCTCTGTGTGTCTTTCATGAATAAATAAATAAAATTAAAAAAAAAAAAAAAAAGCAAGTGGTGATTTTTCCAGTCCCAAACTCTGCAACCTGGTCTCCCTGGTTGGTCTTCACACTGAAGACCTTAGCACCTGTACTGGGAGGTCAGGCCTGCCCAGGGCACCAGACTCACCCGACAGAGCCCTTGGTGGTGCTTGATGTTTGTGAACTTAGTAAGATTTTTTTTTTTCAATTTTTAGGAAGATTTTTTTTTTTCCAATAGCTCAACTAAATCTCACAGAGGAACACTCCAGGTATATCAGTGTGTTGGGAGACAGACGTGCATCCGTCGCCCCGACCAATGCAGTGGGGGGGACTCCATCGATTCCTGCCATGAGTCCCTCTCACCTGCCAGAGGCCGCAGCTCTTTTCCTCCACCTGGGATCACATCCGCCCCCTTGCCCCAGCTGCATCCCCTTGCCACATGGCATATGCACGTGTACCTGTGCCAAGGAACCTTGTCTCTCAGCCCCCGGTCTGCTCACAGCTCTTATCAAAGACATCATTGCATAACCCATTTCCTGCTGTCCTGTTTCTGGGCTGTGCACCCCCTCACACACACGCACACGTGTCCACAGAAACGCAGGGGTCACTTCTGTCTCGTCCCTCCTTTGTCACTGACATCTACCTCAATGCTAGTTCTCAGCACATCGCAGCCCTTAACAAATATTCAATAAACCCTGAATGAATCTAACATCTCGAATATAAAGAGGCATTCGTTCTGGGCTCTTCTATCTGAAAGAACAGGCAAGTGGCTGGAGCCGAATAAATAGTAAAGGAAAAAAGCATTAGGCACAACCCTTGTAATTCCCCAGAGTGTGGCCATTAGCAAGCTTCATACCCACACTTTTAAGAACATTAAATGACAATTTCTGACCTTCGATGTGAAAACCAGTAGCTACACAGAGGCTGGGAAACTATTGAAGTCATTGGAAAGGATTACGAGTGAAATAAAAAGTTCAGTTCTCTCTCTCGCTCTCTCTCTTTTTTTTTTCCTGAGAAAAGAGAAAAAAACTTTGATGAGATCTAAAATCTCCTGATCTTTCTGAGAGGAGAGAAGTCAGATCCTTTCTTCTCTTTTTGGACCATTTTTGTCGTTTTGGTTTTGAAACTTAAATTGTTCCCTCGGCTTCCAGTCGGACCACTGTCTGTACCCTGGGTATCCTCATCCCTTCCCCCTCGCTATATGAATAAGGTTTGGAGTTGGAGGGACTTAAAAAACCCTGTTAAGTCCTTCCCATTTGTTAAAGAGGCAGAAGTCCAGGCCCTACTGCGGGAGGGTCTCAGGACCCAGGACTCCTGACTCCCCAGCTAACCGCCCACTCATCCACGTGAAGGTCAGTTCACTCTGACCTGTCCCCTCTGACACGAGACCCGGTCCACTTTCCAGCCCCAGTACAGAGGTTCAGGAGGCAGCTCATCATATCCCGCCTGCTGAAGATGAGAACAACCCCACAGATGTCAGCCAAGACCTTTCTTTTCCGGCAGCACTGAATGAGCCTTCCTCCTCCGACCAGCAGACCCAGCCAGAATATTGCCAGCCAGGGAGTGGCCCACCCCTGAAGATAGCTTCTTCTCTCCTGAATCTGGCTGGGTTTGCTGCATCAGCCTGGTGGGCAGTGGGAAAGAAAGCGGGACTACAGGACGTCCGCAGTGCACACCCTAATCCCCAGAGAGCCTTGCTTTTCCGCCCTCGAGGCCGCCAAAACCAGAGCATCTGCAGCCCTCTTTTGTCTTATTCCTCCTCCAGAAGGAAAGAGGGCTCCCCAAATACTTGGGTGAAGGAACCACAGGTGTGAGTCTTGACAGGCCATGTGAGGGTTGAGGAAAGACGATGTCCTCCATCACAGCCGGGTAGGGGCACTGCTCTGGACTCCAAAGGGGTGGGCGACAGAGCTGAGTCATTTATTCTGCCTCCCCCACTCCTACCTACCTCTACTGTGGAAATTGCAATGTTCCAAGAAATCCTTTGCTATGGTCCTTTTCTCCCCAGAAACTGTTCACTCAGCAATAAATCCCATGGGCAGTTCATCTCTTCACATATTTGTTTTTTTATTTTATTTATTTATTTATTTATTTATTTATTTATTGATTGGTTGGTTGGTTTTGGCCAAACTTTTTATTTAGCATTCTGTAGTTGCTTAACACACACTTGAATGGTCCTATTGGGGGAGAGGAAAGGGGAGGTTCCTGTAGATTCGCAGGGAAATGTCAGAAAGGTATATTTGGCCAGCATTATCCATTTGCTTTTTTGGATTTACGGGGTGCATAGCGCTTTCCTTCCATAAACATCTGATGTCAGGTTTTTCATTGCTGAGAACATGGAGGTTTCAGTCTGAAGACACTCTGAATGCGGGGCCGGGGGCGGGGGGCAAGTAGGATTTTGATGATTTTACAACAAAGTTACTCACCTCCCTCTCAGAGAGGCCAGGGCTGGGCGGGGGCGCTGGGAACCTCAAGGCAGGTTGATGATGCCCAAACCGCCCACCCAACGTCTTACCCAAAGGCTCCTAGGAGGTGAACGAAATGAAAAGTCCTACCAAATGAATAGAGGTGGCCCCTCTAAAATTCTTATTTCAATAAAATGAAATTGGGAGACGCGTGGGGAGGTAGACAGTGGTCAGTGGGGGTGAACGATGCTGAGCCCAAGAGCGGGCCAAAGGGCCCGTAACTCTGATCATGAGGAAGCCAAGCCCGTGGATGGCGACACTGCCCGGCTTAGCAGGAGTGGGGGTGCGGGTGAAGGAGGACAGGGAGCCCAGCGGAGCCAAGAGGCTGCGGCCTGTAGACACCAAGCAGCCGGACGCCCCGCTGCTGCCCGTTAGCGGCCTTCTCCTGCTGGCCCCCCGCTTCGGGCCCGGCCCCCCGCTTTGGCGCATCTCTGGTGGGGACCACATCCCCTTCAGCTCCAGGTCCCGGGAGAGCACCTGCCTTCAGGTTCCCAGCGCCCCCGCCCAGCCTCGGCCTCTCTTCCACCCAATGCAAGTCCTCCAAGTGACAGCAGCTTCCCCCTCTGCTGATCTTCGAGAGGAGGGGAGCCTCACTGTCCCTTGGTTAGCTTGTCTTTTTTTTTTTTAAGGTTTTATTTATTTATTCACAAGAGACACAGAGAGAGGGGCAGAGATCCAGGCAGAGGGAAAAGCAGGCTCCATGCAGGGAGCCCGATGCGGGACTCGATCCCAGGACCCCGGGGTCACACCCTGGGCCGCAGGCAGGTGCTCACCCGCTGAGCCCCCCAGGCATCCCCCGTGTAGCTTTTCATCCCTTTAATTCCATTTGTAATGAGTTCGCTGTATCCCATTCCTCCCCTCCACCGGCAGGGCCCTGCTGTCCTGCAGGGATCCCGACTCGCGCAGCAGGGGCTGCATAGCTGAGTCAGACGGGAAAGTCAGTCTGATTCCTGCACCCACGCCCTGAAGACTGTACTGTGTGGACAGTGGAATCTCAGATTTCTCAGGTCTTCACCTGCAAACTGAGTGACGTTTCCCCCAGAGTGAGGCTCCCGCTCCGCGTTCTCAGGGCTCCCTGTCATGAGGTAGCTTTGTATTGCCACCAAGCCGGAGACAAGGTCAAGCCAGGAGAGATCATTTCTAAGGCCTTATCTGGCACCACAACGCTTCGCCCTGTTCTGACTCTGCTCCCTGAGCCCTCGGGGCCAATCTAGCCGGAGTGGATTTGCTACTAGCCAAGGGGGTCTCACGGCACTGAACACTCTCCAGTAAGGCAGTTTGAAATCTCAGGCTGCTCATTAGGCCTGCCACTGCGTGAGAGCAGTACAGTCCCCTCCTAGTGCTCTTGATTCTGGCCCCTCCCTAGACTTCAACCCTGGAAGACCCTATCCTTTCATGATAATGTATCCTACTTGCACTCTCACGTGCTTTGCTTGTGCCCCCGAACCCTGTCCCCGACTCCTGGATTTCTGACCATCTGACCTGCCAGGCTTGGAGATGCCCGGGAAGGTAAATCATGTATAAACAGCCCTCTGTTGGCCAATCACCAAGATTCGGGTCACTCCTGATGAGGTCCTGTTACCTGTTTCATGTTGCACTAAGTAGTCTGGCTTGCTGTGCTGTATTGCATTTAGAGAGGAGCCTAGAAACGGTTGAATGTAAGATTTCTCAAAACTAGATGCTCTGACGGAGCAAAACATTCAGATCATCTTCCCTGAAAAATCAAAAAAAAAAAAAAAAAGAAAGAGAAAAAGAAAAGATCAAAGAAAGAAGCCTCAACTTTCAGGTCTTTAAATAAACACATAATTGCTTCCCTAATTGTAAATGCCTCCTGCACCTGGTGTCAATCCCTTAAATACTAAGTTTAGTCCATTCATGGGTGAAGGTGGATAATTTCAGCAATTAACGAGTGTATGATGCGAAATAGGCTGAGCTCTTGAGGGTTGTACTACACAATATCCTGTAACTACTGACAAGTGACAGTCTATGGTTTATAGACCACAGTTGAACAATCTGTACAATCATGTGTAAAAATAACCCAAGTCCTGTTATAAAAATCGGTGTTATCTTTGGCATCTCCCTCCTCACTCCCTCTAGCCACCACCTCCCACATCCCAGCTGTCTCCTAATTCTGTGAGGGTTTTTGCCCCCCCCAAAAAAAAAGCTTTAGTGGCTTTTCGGTCCTTTCTTTTCTCTGTCTAAGGAAATCTCAGTGTTACCAAAGACTCAACTGCATGGCCATATGCCACAAAGCATGAAATATCTCTTCCCAGTCCCTATCCTTTGAGCCGACCTAGGCGCCTTTCCAGTAAGACAGAAGGACGAATGACGTGCCCTGAGGAAGGCTCCTCACCCCACCGGGAGGTGGCCAGCTCCTGTTCACCATTTAGATCTCAGCCAAAGAGTAACATCGTTGGGAAAATACTCTTCAACTCCCAGCCTAAGTCAAGGTCTTAAGACTAATTATCTCAATTTATAAATAGATCTTCATCTACATCATCTGGATAATAACTGTCTACCCCAGGAGTCTGCAAGCCCCATGCGTGTTTCCGTCCCAAACTATATTTCATGAAAGCAGTGACGGGGTTTGGAGGGTAGCACTATGGCACATACTTTTGGGAAATGCCGGCTTCATCCAGATTAGGCAAATTTATTTACTGTAGGACTTCTTTAAAACACTGATGCATGTAATAACCGCTTTGCAAGCTCTATTAACCATGAAGTCTTCGCTCGTGGCATGTGTCAACGTTTGGAGGAACCACGTCTGCTGTGGAATGTGGTTTGAGAAGGGCCAGTGTAAAATGAATTACTGTTTCTGCCTTGAACATGGCAGCAGAGTAGTAATTGTCACAAGCAGGCGGGTTTTAAGTGCCTTGGAAGCTGCAGCGGAAAACTGACAAAAACTTGAGAATGAAATAATCATATAGAAAGAGATAGTTGGGATAAAGATGGGTTTGAGGAAGGCTACCCCTCAAAAAATGGGAGGGGACAAGGAAGATAGCTGGTTTGTAGAGCGTGCAACGGTGGAGTTCCTATTAACGTACAATACATGCCAACCAGCTGGGGCAAAGCATAGCTGAGAAGAGTCTCCTCAGTACTTGGTACTGATGACTGAGAACCAGCGTGACACCTCCTGGCACGTGAGACAGTACGGAAAGGGGTGGTGACCTGGGGTTTCCTGGCTGGCTTGTATATGTCACAGAGCCACATGGTCTGCTTGCCTGTGATGATGTGAAGTTCAAAACTGGTGGATTTCAACTCAAGTCCCACCTGGTTACGTTATTCAGGAACATGGCAATATGCAAACGTGTACATAATGTATTCACGAGAGACGCAGAGAGCAAGGCCGAGACCCAGACAGAGGGAGAAGCAGGCTCCCTGCGAGGAGCCCGATGTGGGACTCGATCCGGGGACCTCAGGGTCACGCCCTGGGCCAAAGGCAGACGCCCAACCACTAAGCCACCCAGGCGTCCCAAAAAGATACATAATCATACAAAATTAATAATAATATCATTATTTTTGGAAAATATAAATATAAAAAATATAGCATTTCCTTTAGCTTTTGGTAAAATCATTTAAATGATTTTAAATAAAAACGTTTCAGTACTACCGTGTGAGCTACTTTTGTGTGTGTGAGGTGACGGTAGGTATTTCTTGATATTCCAAAGGGCTGCCCCAGATCCTTTATGGAAATCAGGGTGTAGACTTCATGAATGAAAGTAGAGACAATTATTCCAAGTTGTGTGGCTAATCAAGTGACATCTAGGAGACGATGGCTACAGATCACCATTTGGAGCTAATCCAGTGAGTACCGATTTTCTTTTTGGGTTTAATTTCTCAAGGCACGTGATCACACATGAACAATGGGAGCTCAGAGTGGAAACCGTGTTTTGGAAATCAACTGACATTGGCTTTTCCAGTTTTGTCGCTCAACTGAGATGACAGTTTCGTGATTAAAATTCAGACCAGCACAGAGTAAAATTTGTCTTCGTGGAAAGAAAATAGAAGTTAGTTGTTTGAGACTCTGAAGGTTTTTAGCTATTTGCATTATTGCTGAAAACAAAATCCGTAATTTAATGTAGGCTACTTCTGCATGACACATAAACAGGGGTATACATAGTACAGAGGCAAAAAGGGGAGAGATCTTCGGAAAATGCTAAAAAGTAAGGCTTCGGCTTTGCTGGGGATGTCTCTCGTATCAACCCTGGAATCTATCTTCAATTTAAAAGTTTCATATTAAAACTGGGTTAATTCCAAAGAATGGCTCCTCTTTAAAAAGGTTCTGCATCGATTCATCGAGACCCAAGAAATAGCACTTGCACAGTCAGGACATAAGACTCGGTTGTAATAATGTTCTAGGCCTCTGTGTTCCTGAGATCATGCTATTTTACTAAGTTCTAGATTGAGGAATCTGGACTTCCCCGGGTGGGAAGTGAGAGAAGGAGTTAGCGTGGAACGTGGACACGTCCCTGAGGGAAGGAACATTGGCTGAGTGTGATGACTGGGTCCAAGTCGGCTCTGCTCTCTCACGCCACAGCCCCGCGTCCTCTCCTCCGTCTCCCCAGACTCGGGGGATTCCCTTAGCGGGAACGTTTGGGTCGGGCCACTTCTACCTCACTGACTCGGAGTCTACCCTCTGTCCCCCCTTAACCTCCTCCCAGAGGGACGACTCATGTCACACTTCCTCAAAGGTCTTAAAAACATGGAAGCTCCTTACAGCCCCTTCCAGAGGGGTGTGTGTGTGTGTGTGTGTGTAAGGGGTGGTTGTACCAGGACTTCTCAGACTTCTGAGGAATGGTGGGGCTCCCTTTCCTGAGGGGGGTGTAGAGACGGGGAAGTCTCCTTCTGAACACCTCCCCCTACGGCGTAAAGAACAAGAGCCCACCGTTGGGTCCCCAGCCTCTGGGCAGACCCCCCACCCTACCCCGTGCACTTATTGGGGATTCTGGGAGCCTGCAAGGCCCAGCGCCCGGCCCACCTGCTGCTTCCTCCACCTTCGGCCCTCCCCAGCCGCTCCCATCCCCTCTGTAAGGGGGGGAGGCCTGCTGACTTCTTGGCTCCACCTTTGGGATCCCAGCTCTAACAGAGCCAGAAGCTCCGGGAGCCCCAGGAACCACAGCTGCCTTGCTTGGGACGTTCTAGCTCCTTCTAGCAGGAACAGACCAGACACCTTGCAACATACAGGCCCTGAGGCCCCTCCCTGAGCCCCGGAGCCTGTGATTTGTCCCAGGCGAGCAATAGCCTTGGGCCGACACCCACGGACCCCTACCCAGCTCCTCTGCTTTACTGGGAAGGCGCAGGGCTTCGCAGACTTGGCCGGGCTCGGGGTTCTCTGGCCTCGTCCGCACCCACGGATGAGGAGGAGCTGTCCCGGCCACGGGGGCCGCAGATGCCGGCACTCACATGTGTGGGAGGCAGAGCGGGGCCCTGGCGCCGGGGAAGCAGCACCAGCCCCGGGCCGCCCCCACGTGCTGTGCCTGCGACGGCGAGGCTGGACCTCAGGGTCCCAACCCTCTTCAGGTCTTCCCCATCCTTCAAGACTTCAAGCTCCAAGGCATATTGGGGGTGACTTTGGGAATCATAGGCAGGCGTCGGGGCCATCTGGAGTCGGAGCCCAGCCTGGGCCCCCCTGTTCTGTAGGAGGCCTCCCCCATTTGAGAGCCACAAAGACAATGTGGCTTTGTCCCACTGTGTCCCCAGAGACCCTACTGTGCATGAAAGGAAGAGGCTGGGTGAGGTCAGTGAATGAATGAGTCCTCCAGAGTCCTAGAGGTTATCTTACTTTTCCACTTATGATAATCCTTAAGCTATCGTAATAAGTTTTCCCACATTTCAATTCATTTCATTTATCTTCTTAAGATAAGATGGAAAAGAGTCTTAAAATTACCTCCAGCATCAGCGGGATAAATGGGGAGGTCGGGGCGGGGGGCGGGGGGGGTTAAAACCTTGCAGCCTAATCTCTCTGTGGTAGCCCACCGGGCGGGTGTGACCTGTTGGGTATCAGCCCGGTGACTACAGGCCTCTTGGAAGGAGTTATCGACTAATTTCACACTAGAGATAAAAACCTGTGAAATATGCAAATGATTATTTCTAATTAAATAATCTACTCAACAAATTTTGTTCGAATTTACTTTCCCCATTTAGAGCAAGCTCTTCCTGGTGCCCCGAGGAGAGATGGCAAGATGGGTGATGAGTAAGTCTTTAGTGATCAGATTTGGGGACGATCTGCTCAGAGACGGTGTGGCGACAGTCTGCAGGATTATTAAGAGAGGGCTTTAATGAATTTTTTTTTTAAGTCGTGTTTTGGTTTCCATCCCATTCCAGAAATCCTGTACAAAGAGTTGACTCTAGACCAGATGGAATAGTAGGAGGCTCCTGTAGCTCCCACTCTGGTCCAGGCTGTGGGGTTTTCAGCAGTTTTTGTGGCAGTCGGGATTTGGAGGACAATGCCGTGACAGCTTGCCTACGTGAGGCTTCCAACTATACGGAAGAGTTCCAGCAAAAGAGGTCAAGCTGGAAAATAGTATTATAAAAAGGGTTCCACAGAGGGGCCGTACCTCTTGGTCTGGGAGTTTGAACTGAGGCCAGTACAAATTTAATTACATTAAAAGATGAGATATTTTTCCTCTGATTTGGGGGGTCAAGTGTGTTCCAGTTCTTAAAAATACGGCCCAAGGGTGAGTCTGAAGAAAAAGGGAGGTTTGGCCCATAGGGGGAGAGACTGGCTGCCAGTTCCCAAAGGGACAACCCACCAAAGGGAACGGAGCTCCACAGAGCTCGTCATTGCAGTTTCAGTCAGGGCATCCCCCTGACCCGCGAAAGGACTTGACCTTAGGTGGGGTGAGGGACTCTTGGGGCATCCCTCCAAGGACAGGGTCACAGCAACAGCAACAGCAACCCCTGCTGGGGCATCCCTGCAAAAGAGAAAGCCAGACACTGGGTGGCCACCCGGGGTCAGGAAAGGGAGGGGAGGGGACTCACCACTCAGATGCCCATAGATCAGGGCAGATCTGGATCCACAGGAACAAAGGAAAAAGGGGATGGAGCCCAAAGCAGCAAGGTGCTGAGAGTCAGCCAGCATCAGGAAGGGCCCCAACCGAGTCCTCGGTATGAGCAGAATTGCCCTGGACAAGCTGCAGGTGGAGTGGGAGGTAGAGGAAGGGAGGCCTTCACCCTCATGGCCATGGCCGGTCCACCTCGTTGGTCCTCAGACCTTCAAACCGCACCAAGGAGCCAGGCCGGCCACAGATCTTCAGTCGTCTGAGGAGTTCCAGGGTTCAGGGCCCGAGAGAGAGAGAGAGAGAGAGAGAGAGAGAGAGAGAGAGAGGGAGAGGAGGATCCTTCTGAAGGTGGAGAAGGGAAATCCTTCACCTTTTTTGGGGAAGGGGTGGTCTGGCTGGCTCCCCCTTCTGATCCCGATGGAGGAGTAACCCCAGCCCTCAGCCGAAGGTGGTCGGTTCCCTGAGTGCTGGAGTCGGCCCGCCAGGGAAAGGTCCCAGAAATTCTTGGAGAATCCAGGGAGAGTCTCAGAGCAACAGAGGGTCCCCATATAGGCCGCATGTGTGGGGTGTCCCCGCCGAACTGGGGACATCACTTGGGTGATGAAGGCCTTCACTCAAGGCCGGACAGACTTCAAGGAGCAGCGTACAGGACAGTAAAGGCGAGGCTGTGGCAGGCGGTGGTGAGAGCCACAGTGACAGAGTGCTCCCTGTTTCGGGGCCTACGGTCTGCTGTCTGGAGGGGAGTCCTTTAATGCGCCCGTTTGCGTTGCCTGCTTCTGCTCAGGGGGTGGTCGCTGTGAGCCCTGCGCCCTGCCCGACACACCTCTGCCCCTTCCCCGGCCCTTGTCTTCCTGCCGTCTGTTCTCAGCACGGCAGCCCCCACGATTCTGTTAAACTGTGAGTCGGATCATGAAATTCCTCTGCTTAGAAGCCACCAATGACTTTGCATCTCACCCCGAGTAAAGGCCGAGGCCCTCCTGGCCGCCGGGCCCGTCCTCGCCTGCCGCCCACCCTCAGCCACCTGGCCCCCTCTCGCCGTCCCCAGCCACCCGCTCTGCGCGCCACCTTCCTTCCTGCAGGGCCACCTGGAAATGTTCACCTTGTTTTATTTTGTTTTTCCTCTTACCCCCGCCCCCTGGCCCACCCCAAAGCAGACCGTGAGCTTTGGGAAACCCCATTCTTCATCCACAGGGCCTAGGTCGGCGCCTGCCACACGATAGGCAGCCACTTAGTACTTGCTGGTGCTGGATGACGTGGGGCCTGAGTCAGCCGTTTGGAGGCCATGTGGAGGAGGAGTAAGCCCAGGAGAGTAAAGGAAAGAGAGCGCCCGAGGGGTGGGGAGTAGACCCCGAGAGAAAGGAGAGCGTGCGCCCCCTGAGAGGCCCAAAGAGGAGCCTCCAGTTTCAGCCTACAGAGCTCCCAGTGCTGACTCCCGTTGGGCCTCTGACGTGCAGTTTATTTCCTGCCTCCGGATGGTCCACACAGGTCTGTGGTATTACCTGCTTTATCTTTATAGCGACGCTCTTCAACTTGATCCGGCTTGAAAGGGAGCGCAGAGAGAGAAGAATGAGCAGCCCAGATCACCTGGGGCCTTACGGGCCGTTGTAGATACTTTGGCTTCTGCTCTGTTGGAAATGGGAGGCCACCGCCACGTGGTTTTGATCAGAGGAGCAACATGCTGGTTTTTTTGCAAGGGGCTGCCCCTGAGTGCCCTCCGTGGATAACTGAGGAGGTGTATGAGGGTTCTCCAGAAAATGGGATGAATAGGATAAGAGAGAGAGGGAGATGTCGTTTAAAGAATTGTCCCACACTATTGTTAGGCCTGGGGAGTTGAGAACCCATATCACTGGACGGCACCATTTCACACCCATCAGGATGACCACCATCCAAAAACAAACCCCAGAAAACAACAAGTATTGGCAAGAGTGGGAGCCTTTGTACGTCGGTGCTGGGAATGTAAAATGGTGTAGCTACTGCGGAAAGCACTATAGTGATTCCTCAAACAATTAAAAATAGAACTGTTAAACGGCCTAGAATTCTACTTCCAGGTCTATTCCTAAAAGAATAGAGAGCAGAGGCTCAAAGAGGTATTTGTTGTTGTTGTTTTTCTCACGGATTTTATTTATTCATGAGAGACACAGAGAGAGAGAGAGGCAGAGACTCAGGCAGAGGGAGAAGCAGGCTCCACGGCGGGGAGCCCGATGTGGGACTCGATCCCGGGACCCTGGGGTCATGCCCTGGGCTGAAGGCGGACGCCCAACCACTGAGCCACCCAGGGGTCCCTCAAAGAGGCATTTGTATACTCTTGTTCATAGTGTTATTCACAGTAGTTAAAATGTGGAAACAACCCAAGTGTCCATCAGCCGGTGAATAGATAAGCAAGATGTGGTGTATCCGTACAATGGAATGTTATTCCCCCTTTACAAGGAAAGTTCTGACTATGCTGTAACATGGATGAACCTTGGGGGCATTATACTAAATGAAATAAGCCTGTCACAAAGGGACAAATACTGTATGATTCCACTTACATGAGTTACTTAGAATAGTCAAAAAACAGAGAGAAAGCATAATGATGTTTTCCAGGGACCAGAGGAAGTGAGGAATGGGGAATTCTCATTTAATGAATTGTAGCAGTTCAATTTCACAAGAGGGAAAGATAGCTGGGGATGTTATGGTGGCAATAACTGTGCAGCCTTGTGGATCTATTCAATACCACCAAACTGCACACTTAAAAATTGTTAAGATGGTGAATTTTTATGTTATATGCGAAAAGAAATGGGGAGAAGAAGTCTTGAATCCAAAGGTGGAAATGTAGGTAAAATTTCTGCGTTATAGTCTGGAGGCAAAATTCTTCATACTTTAGGAAGCTTCTGTCTTTGCCCTTAAGACCTTCAACTGATTGAATAAGGCCCACTCACATTATGGAGGATAATCTGCTTTACTTAAAGTCTGCTGATTTAAATGTTAATCACATCTTAAAAAAAAAATATGCCTTCACAGCAATATCCAGACTGGTATTTGATCAAACAATTGGGAACCATAGCCCAGCCGAGTTGACACATCAAAGTAACCATCACAGGAGGATAGGGTGGAGTCAGGGAGACCAATAAGGAGATAATAGGATGATCCAGATGGGCCAGAGTGCTAAGCAGTGGAGATGATGAGAAGTAGTAAATTCTGGATATATTTTGTCAAACTGATGGCATTTGCTAATAAATTGGATGTGGGATGTGAAAGAAAATAGAGAGTCCAGGATGGTTCTAAAGCTCTCGGCCTGAGCAACCAGAAGACGCTGTTCCCATCAACTAACATGGGGAGGCCACAGAGGAAGCAGTCTGCAGGGAGAATGAGGAGGAAAGCGGGAGTCTGTTTTCAGACCTCTTCTGTTGGGGTGCTCAGTAAACATCCAAGTAAAGATGCCAAACAGCCAGTTAGATAGATGTGCCTGGAGTTTAGAGGAAGGGTCTGGATGAGAGATGGAAATGCAGAAGTTTCAGAATGTCGACCTAATGGTAAGATCATGAGACTAGTGACCTCAACTATAATGATTTTGGTGGAGTGATGGGGTCCAAAGCTTGACTGGGGGGGCTTCAAGAGAGAATAGAAGAGATGGTGATGAGTCTATAAACAATTCTTTTCGAGAGTTTCTCTGTAAAAAGAAAGAGAACAATCTGATAGTGGGGTTCACAATTTTTTTTTAAATTAAATATATACTGGCGTATTTATATGCTTTTGGAAGCGGTCTAGGAGAGAGGAAAAATGGATTTTAATGACTGCTGTGTGCAGGAGCTGTGCTAAGTACAGATGCCTGGTCTCTCTTGATCATCACAGCAAGCCTATAAGGTTAGAGCTGTTGTTGTCCCTACTTCACAGCTGAGAAGACTGTGGGACAGACCGTCAAAGCCATACAACTAGTAAGAGGCCGAGTGAGGGCCCAAGTCAGGAGCGTCTGATCCCAGAGCTATGAAGCTTCACAGACCCTATGTTCTAGCCTCCCATTAATAAAATCTACTAAAGAGATATAGAGATAGCTCAGACACTTTGTATAAAACTTTAGTGAATTTTTGGAGAAAATTCTGTCGTATTAGGATGTTTGCTAGATTAAGGATTCTCAAAGGAAATGTCCCTCTTGGACATCAGAGGCTGATGTTTTGGGGTCTCCAGAACACAGACTGCTCTCTCTTACTTACTTACCTTCATCACTTTGCATGGTGGGTTCTGGGCTACCCCTCAATTCTTCCCGTTGGGTGAAGTCCAGCCAAATTCAGTCACCTTTTTGAGGTTCTCCTTGGGTAGAGTGACGCTGTAGCATAATCTTCATGTTCGGACACTTCTAGGCAAGGATCTAAACTCGGGCTGTGTGCTAGGGCCTGCCCCCTGAAAACGTCTTTGTCAAATGATTAATTGACCCAGTTGGATAAGGTTGACAATCCCTTGTTCTTATATATGAGAGATTCTCAGTGAAGTGAGGGGACCTCCCCCGCCCCCATGCCTGGGGATGTCTGGCAGTGTCTCCAGCATTTTTTGGTTATCACAACTGGGATTGAAGGGTCATAAGTGGTGTCAACTGAGTAGAAGTCAGACATACTGTTAAACAGCCTACGGTGCAGAGAAGTTCACCACAACAAAGAACTATGTAGCCCAAATAACTCAGAACTCAGTTTCTCAAGCTCTTTCATCTCCGTCATAGATTAAAACAGAAAATGGAGTTCTGAGATACATATCAACAAGCATTTTTCCTACTTTTTTTTTCTCGTTCTGATTATTCCTAGGCTAGGGTGAGATACTTATTTCATCAGATCATGGGTTCCTTCTCCAACAGCTGCAGCCTAGACATCTTGTCCCAAAACTGAGCTAGTTCCCTAAAGCAAAGAGGCACTCCCCTGTTACCCTTAGAATCAGATGACAACTCACCAAATCAAGTGCTGAAAACAGTCCTTAATTTCTTGTCTTTCCACCTTTCCAGATTCTCTTAGGGATTTTCAGAATATTTAACAATAAATACATCAACACTAAATCCATAGCCATTCTGGAATACAATGAGGCCACTACTGCTGATAATCTATGCACCAATTCCCTCTAAAGCCACCAGATTCTAAAAAAATCTATAGACAGATGCTTTTCCCATACTTGTTCCCATCTCCAAGTACAGAAATGGGAAGCATTTGGATTCAGCTCCCTCCCCAGCAAATACACAGAAACAATGGGTAAGTGTTTTAACAATGTATGTCAAGTTTTGAAACCAAGAGAACGGTCTAGGTGCCAAAAAATGCAAAGGGGCTCCTTGGTGCTGACGAGAATTGGGATTTTGTGACCCACAGGAGTAAGCAAATTTGACATTGGGTGTTATTACAGTTTAGGGATTGGGGTGTGCAGGAGAGGGGGACAGGAGCTGAGTCCATAGGTCTTGCACAGGTGGGGAAATTGAATTGACTCCCTGGACAAAGCTGGGAGTTGGGAAAATCTTTGTCTGCAGTTGAGGGCTTGTTTTGGACCCAAGTGCCAACCCCTCTTATTGGAAAAAGAGTCATTCTTGAAAAATCAGAACCTCCAGGCTGCTCTGCATGAAGCAATGTGGCCAGACTTTTGCCCTGCATAGAGAGACAGACAGACACAGAGCAACACAGAGTTGAGAAATTGGTAGGCCTCTTAGCACCCTGTCGGAGGTGATCTCAAAACTGAGCTGAAGGTCTGTCTCCACAACTCAGAAGTGCATAGGATACTTGAAGAAGGTAATTTCCACTGCAGAGGAGCTGAAAGCAAATAAAGGGATGCGGTTTGTTCAGAGATAATCAACTGGTGCAAAAATAGGAGAAATTAAACTCAAAGAACTGCAAATACTGGGTTAATCTGAAAACGATTTCAAAATAAATGTTTAAAATGTTCGTCAGGTTGGGGAAAGAAATAGAGCTCATTAGGCAAGATGGGGCATTTTGAAAGAAAAGAGGAGAGAGACAGGAAAGACAAACAACTAATGAAAAAATACTTTTAAAAAGAGGATCTTGCAACGGTGGAGAAAGCAGCGGATAGAGTTTAAAAGCCACTAAAACAATAAACTACCAATTATTCGTATAACCAGGTCCTGAGGAGCAGTCTCAGCTCACTGGGGTATAAACATTTGAAATTTTAAAATTTTCCTAATTACTTCTAAATAGGCTCCCTTGACACCCTCCTTTCCCAGGGGATAGCTGGCCCATCACTCCCTGTTCTACAACACTCTTATCAGGTTCTATAGGTTCTAGAACACTCTTATCACTTATGATTGTTGGGACCCTCTCATTTTGATATTTAAGATGAATCTTACTTTAAAACTTCATTCTGGTCTCATCTCTCCTCCTGCCCTCAGCTGTGGGACAAGAGTAAATTCTCTTCATACCGTTTTTTTCTGTCCTTGAGCTTTCTCCTTCCCCACTCTTCAGAGAGTGGGACAGTTTTGCCTGCTTCTGGTGGCCCCTGCCGACGGTGTCCTCCTGACAGACATGGTGTCCAGCTTCACTCCCGCTCCTCTGCTGTTGAACCCTCCCTCCCGAGGGCCAGCAACATCCACCGTGGACCCCATGCGTGCCTGAGGTTCTTGTGCTGGGTTGGTATCCCACAGGGTAACCCAAGGGTTGCTTGGCAGCCGCACAGCTCCTAACTCACCGCCACCCTCCCAGCTCCTTTAGGTTCACATGGATCCACTCCCACATCCTTTCAAGTCCGTGGATGGGGTGGGGTGTCCCTCCCCTCTTTTCCTCCCAAGCATGCTGGCTGTCCACGGAGTGGAGGGTGCCCAGTGCCTGCGGTGCTCACTTTTGGGTTAGCCGCATTTCTGGGACAGAGGAACAGTCCCGCTCAGCATCTGGAGCTTCCGAACTATGCCACATCTGCACTGACTGAAACACCAGAGCTCAGGGAGGTTAAATAACTTGCCCAACCAGTCATCTGAGGAGCTTGGATACAAATATAAATTGTTTTGACACCAACGCTTCCCACCATGCTTTGTTATAAAGGGAGATATCCTAAGTCTAGAGAAGATTTGGAGGAAAGTAGACAACTTCTTACCCCGGGAGAGTCAGCACAAAACTGCAGCAGAAGAGCAGCGGTGGGGAAAGCAGAGGGCTTGCAAGCCGTGGTCACCGTGGGGCCCAGCTTCGTGCTTGGGAGCCCTCTGACCTAAGGAACGTGGGGCAGCATAGTGATCGGAGGCAGGGGCACTGGGCCTCTTGAGGGATCAGGAGCAAGAGGAGAGAGGAAAGGTCTGTCTTCTGTGCTCTGGAAGGTGGGCCCCAGAGGAGGGGAAGCAGAGAACTCTGTCCTCCTGTTGTCTATAGGAGTAAAGAAGCCTCCGGATTTTCTCCAGGCTGTCCACAGAGCTCAGAGTACCAGGATTTGGGAGGAGGAAAGGCAACTGGGATAGTAGCTCTTTCCCGGGGTCAACACTGTATCGTTAACTGGCATTTCCTTTAAACTGTCCTCCAGGAAGTATGGATAGAGTGGGCATTCGTATCCACAATTTTCAGATGAGGAAATCCAGGCCCAAGGAATAGGCATGGCTTGAATCAGGACTTAACCCAGGGTACACTCTAGTGCTTCCCTCAGTCTTGGGCCTGGTCTCCTATTCTGCCGGGCCTTCCTTCTTGTGTCCCTTCTGGGTTCTGTTTCCTAGCAAAGGAGATACAAGGATGTAAGAAACACAAGTGACACTTAAAGAAAACATCTGTAAAAGCACCTTTAAGACTATAAAGCTATCTAGATGCGAGGAAGACTATTAAGTGTGGAAGTGTTTTATGACATTTTTCTTCCTCATGATGACTAATAATTTTAATTTTTCATCTTCCCTGAGAATTGAACACTAGGTTAGGGCAAACAGGACTTAGACGAGATGAGGGAATGCCTAAATTGTAATGTTATAAAGAAAGATTGCAGAGACTTTCTGGCAAAGAAATTGGGGAAGGAGCCCATCTCTCTAGGGGACTTCGCCTAAAAGCAGAAGAGACATGTGAAAACCAGCGTGGAAGACATTCTGACCATTCAAAGAGGAGCTATCAGAAATTATTTTTCATGAAAGCAACGGATTTTTTTTTAAGTGGTCTGGTTGGGGGTACCATGTATCTAGCCAAGAAGGATAGGAAAAATATGAAAGCTTTGGGAAAAATGTACGTGCCTGAGAGTGAATGGCTGGCCTCATTTGGGGTTGTATGTGAGAGAAAGAAAGTATAATGAACAAAAAGGGAGATTTCTGAGTCCTAGGAGCCTATGTTTCTCACTCCCCCCACCCCAAATCCTTAGCTGGCCAGAAGGGGAAGCAACGCAATCCCCTTTAAAGACCTTTTTTAGTGAGAGACGAGGCCAGTCATCATCAGCTGCTGCGTGCCATCTACTGAGGGAAATGGGACAGGTTTACCAGTCTCCGACAGATGTGTTTATGAGTGATAATCTAAATGCGACCCCTCATGTCCAGCTTGCATGGCACTCACAAGGGAAAATCCAGGTCATGTGATGGGCTAGAAAGCACAGAAGCATGAAATGGTGGAGCCGGAGGCAGTAGAGAGCATCCAATCCAGTTTCCTATTTTACAAGTGAGTGATAAGGGCCCCGGAGTGATTAAGGGACTTGCTCAGTGTCACATAGATAGTGCAGAGCTGCACGAACCCAGATCTTCGAATCCCCGGGCCCCTGCTGTTTCTTGACACCATTTCCCATAACATGCCACTGGTCTTACGTAGTTGGCTCGAAGACCCATCTGTGCAAGATCACGAAAACCGCGGCTCTATCTGCTGTGGGCCGAGTTAGTGTAAAGAGGATAGTGACACCATTTACTTGACAGGAAGCAGAGCTGATCAGGACCCGAATCTTAAATCATCCATGTTAAGAATCATTAAAAAGCTTTAAAACTCTTCCCATGTTTCCCCCGTCACACACCACACGTTTCTGTGAGAGGTCACACCATTTCTCCTCAGCTCCAGGTTCACAGGGGGAGGACCGGCACCCCAGACCCGGACGACTGACCCCCGAAGCTCGGCCGCCTCCTCCCCACCAGCCCCGAGACCCGGGTCACTCCCTCTCGAATTCTTCCGACGGCTCTTTTACCTTCCTGTGTTCTCAAGCTCCCATTCTGCTTGGTCCCCTCAGTCCAGAGAGTGCTCTTGCCCCAATTTTACTGAAAAACAAAGTCATTCAACGCGACATAACAGAACTTACCTTTTCTTGACTCAAAAGTGTCTCTTGATCTTCTGACCTTTTTCAAAAGAAGAAAGATTCCTTTTCTCTTCAAAGTCTAATCCTCTGTCTGTGCTTGGGAATCCCTCCTAGGACATTGCTCCATCAATGACCAACATTTTTTTCTTCAGTTCTATTTTCTCTCTTTGCTTTCTGAGTCCTTTCTTGCCTAGAAAAACACTCACATTTTAATTAAATTTGGAAAGAACCTTTTGGCCGGTTCCTCTCCAGCTAAACCTCATCTTTACCCTTCCTTTTATTGCCAAACTTGATCCACTCTCCCTACCTCCTTAACACCTTGTAGTCTCGATTTTATTCCAATTGTCTCCTGAAATCATTTCGTGGGAAATGAAAATAACTGAAATTGAATCATTAGTCTCAATGGCCTATTCCTACTTTTCAGTCTTTCTCAAGATTGATGCAGGGTTTTGTTTGCTCAGAAGATATTTACTAAACACCTACATTGGCAAGGGCCTGAGCACAGACCTGTGGGGATTAAAGATGAGTGATGTCCTGCCAGGAGCTTATAAACTAGTAGAAGAAATAAATACAGAAATGCATCAAGTGAGTGCTTTTTCCTTTCCCAGCAATTTGGTTCTATAACTAATGATATTTTTCACATTATTTGTGTATGTGTCTGATCACCCAAGTTCTAGTCTAAGTTCCTTGAGGACTAGGATTCTTTTCTTCTGTCCCCACTTGTGCCCTGCACAGACCCTTGGCCTTGGTAAGTGTGTGGCAGTCAGTCTCTGAGATGGCCACAATGATCCTCATCCTTCGGTGTTCGTGTCCTTTCTATATTGAATAGGGCTGACTTATACAGTAGGGTTTTGAAGAAATTACAGTTTGTGACCTTTGAGGCTAGTTCATTACAGCTTTGTCCTTGCTCTCTCTTGGATCACTCGCTTTAGCGAAGACTGTCATGAGTCTGTCATGAGTCTTGACTGTCATGACACTCAAGCAGTCCTATGACTGAGGACACTGCCAATGGCCACATGAGCCATCTTGGAAGTGGATCCTCTGGCCTCAGTCAAGCCTTCCAGTGATGGAAGCCCCGGATGACATCTTGACTGCAGTATCAGGAGAGAATGAGCCAGAACCTCCCAACTAAGCCATTACCAAATTCCTAGCCCACAGAAGCTGTGTGTGATAATGAATGTTTCCAGTGTTAAGATGTTGCATTTTTTGAGTAATTTGTTATATAAGAGGAGTTAATTCAGATTTGGGTGCCTGAAAACAACAGTGCTACTATAATACAAATCTAAAACATGGAAATGGCTTTTGAGTTTGGGAAGCAGGAAGAAGTTGGAAGGACATAGAAGACATTGGGAAAGAAGGCTGAGAGCCTTGAAGGACCTGATAGTAGAAGTTGGATAGCCTTTGAGGAGGTGGCAAGGGAGGCTTAAAGGAAATAAGGAAAAAGTTATTGGAAATGAGAAGAAAATGGATTCTTCTTATGAATTGGCAAAATGATTAGCAACAAAGTGGAAAGTAGAATATAGAGCTGGTGAACTGGTTGATCTGTCTAAGGAGATTTCTTTCTTTCTTTCTTTCTTTCTTTCTTTCTTTTTTTTTTTTTTTTTTGTCTGAGGATATTTCCAGTCAGAGTGTTGGTGCCACCTGGTTTCTTGCTGCTAATAATAAAAAATGTAAGAGGGGAAAAAAAGAGCTAAAGGAAGGACTGATAAACAAAAATGACCCCAGAAGTATTATATTTAAAGTTTCCCAGTTTTCCCTTCTAGCAAACTCTTCTGAGCACTCTCAGAAAAACATGATCTAAAGATGGAACCAAAGAATTGACTATAAAATCCTTAATGTCCCAGAAAGATCCCAGGTTGTGCTTCAAGCATGATTCGTTCAAATATTAGGGCTTCAAAGATGTGTAAGGATGGTGTCCCTTAGAAGGCCCAGAGAAGCTCAGGAAGAGGGGGGCTTACCTTGAAGCAATTTGTGGATATGAGTTTTACCTAATAGGGTGAACCCCAATAAGAGTACAGATCCTTGAAGTTTTGTGAAGCCTGTACATTGTATTGTCCTAAATATGGCCAACCTGTGTTATAAAGGGCAGAGATAACAGAAAAGGAAAAGTCACCTCTAGATCTCCAAACTTCTACAGGAAGAAACAAGCTGAGAAAGCTATGTGACTGCCCACACAGGTTACCTATGATGGAAAAGGAAAGATGACTCTGAGGGTGGAGGCAAGAGCCATTGTGAATCATTCTAGAAAGGGTTAGTGCTGACTAATGAGCAGAATAGTCTGTGAAGAACTAAGACCTCTTAGCAATAGCTGGGTGAGTGAGCAGTACTGGAGGTGGATCCTCCAGCCTCAGTCCAGCCTTCAGATGACTGCAGCCCACCCTGCTGATACCTTGATCCCAGCCAGAATCACCAGGCTAAATGGCTCCCAAATTCTTGGCTCTCAAACACTGTGTAAAATAATAAATTATTATTTTTGTTTTAGGCCACCACGTTTGGGAGCACTGTGTTATGTAGAAATAGATAACTAGTATTGTGTCTAATAAATATTTGTCAACAAAATAAAATAAATCCTATTTCAAGAAGGAATACAACTGGGCAGCCCTGGTGGCGCAGCAGTTTAGCACTGCCTGCAGCCCAGGATGTGATCCTGGAGACCCAGGATTGAGTCCCGCATCGGTCTCCCTGCATGGAGACTGCTTCTCCCACTGCCTGTGACTCTGTCTCTCTCTCTCTCTCTCTCTCTCTCTTTCTCTCTGAATAAATAAATAAAATCTTAAAAAAAAAGAAGGAATACAACTAAATCCCCATAATTAAGTACATATGCCCCATAATTAAGTACAAGAAATCTTGAAATGTATACAACTAGGCCATTGGCAGGGAGAAAAGTTGACTCTTCATCATGACTCTTCTCTGTAGAAACATAATACAAAGAGGAAGCATGTGGAGGTATTACAATCCACTCCGCGACCTGACCACTGTTGGACTCTTACTTGAGTGCTGCGGAGCATCCTGAGTAGATGTGGAATGGTATGGCAAACCAACTGTGACCTAGAAGATCATATTCCACAGGAGTTACAGTTCATCATTCTCCCATTTGCCCTTTGCTCCTCTTGTTTAGGTCTGAATTTATCTTTGTTGTCATTGCTTCATTTGCCAGAAATGTATGAGAGAACCAAAATATGGCAGGTAAAAGCAATATAGCCAGGAACCTCCATCTTATTTTTATACTCGTCCAAAGACCTCAGAACAGGAAGGGTTTAAATACTCGATCCCCAAAGAGCAAACACAGATGAACCATTTCAAGAAGCCAATAAGGAAGGTATGATCCTGCTCTTTAAATAGGTCCTTGGGAAGAGAATTGCCGGTCCTCAGTCTCAAGAAGAGAACTGTCACAGATTGGGAGGTTGGAGGGCCCGACAGGCACAGCTTTTATACTGGGTCTGTATGCATGGGTCTTGTGCTGAGTTCTTCAAAGATGTCTATGTCACTGTCTGAAAATTCCTGACGTAAATGGTTACCACGAAGGATACAAGACTGTTGTTGTTTTACGTCTCCTAAATGCAACAGCACTGCTGAGGAATTATCTGAGCTGAAAAATCCTAGAATTAGCCTTATATTTGATTGCAAACAACAGAAACCCTGCTGAAAATAGCTTAAACAGATGGGAGTTCTTCTCTCAAGTGAGAAGGCCCCCGAGGAGTAGACACCCAAGCCCCCTTAGGCTCCCTGTCCCACTGTCCTTCAAATGTAGCTGCTGCACCTCCAGGGGGGCGTCTTGGTCTCATTCCACGCAGGAAGAAGGGAGGAGGATGAGGGGGCAAAAGGCAGATGATCATGCCGGTCACAACGACCCCTTTGGGAAAGCTTCCCCAGCACCTGTATCCGGTGAGTCCCATTCACATCCCAGTGGTCAGGATGGTCACTTGACCTGGGAGGGAGTCTAAAATGGTGAGGTTCTTAGTTCTCTTGCCTCTTCCACAGAGGAGAGCAGGGTGAGGGGAACTGTGAGGGCCATGCTGGGGGATGTAAGAGAGCTTGGGTGATTCTGCTAATCCGCCCTTCTGCCTCAAATTCTAATTCTCTGTATTAGACTATGTAGTGAATATTGGAATAAAGAAAGAGATCTCTTGCCCCACTCCCCTGTTTACAGCAGAACAAAACAACAAGATTTATCTTTTAGAAAACAGATGCCTTGGGAGTCACATCACTGGGGGGTCAGACCTGTCCTCTCAGCAGCACAGGTGATTATTTTTCTTGATTACCATTGCCTCACATCTTGTTATGTGAGCTGTCAGCGTCTTAATTTAGCTAAAGACTTTCCACAATCATATTAGATTTATTTGGTACCTAATTTACTTAACATAGCTTTTGCTGTGAAAGTTAATCAGAGGCCCCAAAACTCTTAATAAGCTCAATATTTTATGGTGAGCACTACCCTAAGGAATGCTTTATGAAAACGATGACAAGGCACAGGGTCTGTAGCTTTCAGAATCAATAAGTGACCGACTAATGAATTAAGAAGGTCTTGAACTTAGACTTCACTCCCGCCTTCATGTAGCAGATGCACAAATGAGCTTTTGTAAACACAGCTGGTTCTTAGCAGAAAATTTCTCTTAACCCCGGAGCTGGGTGTAGGAGAATCCCTGTAGTCTTATAAACGATGACCAACGAACATTTACCATTCAATGATTTAAATGGTCTTGTTTTTGTCACTATTTAACTATTTATTGTATGATAAACCTTTGTGGTTTTTTTCTATGTTTTGACAAGTGCAGACTTTTTTTTAAAGATCTATTTATTTATTTTAGAAAGAGAAAGAGGCAGTGGGGGAGGGGTAGAAGGAGAGGGAGAGAGAATCCCCAAGCAGACTCTGCACTGAGCGCAAAGCCCTACGTGGAGCTCAATCCCAGGACCCTGAGACAAGGACCCCAGCAGCCAGGAGGAGTCAGCCATCCAACCACCTGCACCACCTAGGCACCCCCTGACTTTTAGTATCAGAGGAGATCTCTGAGACAGTAAAAACGCCCCATTGAGCTATCTCTCTCCATATATCAACAAGGGATGTGTTCCAAATATAGGGACCCGACCTTGTATAATTTATAACCTAAGACCGAAGATACAAATGTAGAAGAATGCAAGACTTTTAGGCAGATGTACTGCCTAAAAAATACAAATAGCTGCCCCCAACCGTAAGTACCTCGTGTGTACCTGCCACCCTCCCCACTAAAGATCTGAATGGTGCCCTGCAAAATGTAGTGGCTCAAGGAATATTTGCTGAGTAAATTATTTTTGTAGTGATGGAGAGTGGAAGGAAGGGAAGAAGGACAGAAATAGAACATCTGGCCTGGAGTAGATGGCAATTGATGCTTGGGGAAAGGCTGGGATTTTTCTTTTTCTCCCAGATAAAGAATCACCTAGAAAACCTCAGATTAAAAGGAAGAACAAGGGATGCCTGGGTGGCCCAGCGGTTTAGGGCCTGCCTTTAGCCCAGGGTGTGATCCTGGAGTCTGGGCATTGAGTCCCACGTCGGGCTCCCTGCATGGAGCCTGCTTCTCCCTCTGCCTGTGTCTCTGCCTGTCTCTTCCTCTCTCTCTCTCTCTCTAATGAATAAATAAATAAAATCTTTTAAATAAATAAATAAATAAATAAAAGGAAGAACAAGAGAGGACACTCGTGTTTATGGCCAGGTGGGAAGACCAACCCAAGTATCTAGACTCTAACCTGGAAAGCACGGAAAAACAGACACGTGGCCTTTGGGGAAACAAAGAGAAGCTGGGGAGTTGAGAGGGGACAAAAGAAGTGAAGTGCTCCTGGATGCTGAACCAGGGATTCAGTTCCCTCACCCCTTAAGTAAAAATAACCCTCCCTCTGCCTATGTCAGAGGTATTGTGAGGATTGAATGAAATAGTGTCGTGAAAGTATTTCCAAAACTTGAAGATACTGTGTTGATACAATTGGCCCTTTTACAACCTAATTTTGGCAATGGAACAAGTGAGCAGGTGCTCACATTATGGTAAACTCTGCACTGAGGCGAGTCACGAAGGGATTACTGGCCCTGGGTATAAATAGCCCAGGGGAGCTTTAAAAGGTTGCAGTAGGAATCTCAGATACCCTACATTTTTTAGGGCCCCAAACTTCCTGATGTATTTTCATTTTAAAAATGTGTTTATTGCCGGCAGGGCTTTATAAGGAGCCTGAGACTCCAGAAGCTAAGAGCTTTAGCAGGCACAGGCCGGCGGCTGGCAGTGGGGCCGGGCCTAGGGCTCAAGCTTCCTGGCTCCTGGTCTAAAGCTCGGGCCGCTCCAGAGAAACCCTCCAGCAGGATATAAATCCTTTAGCGCCGGTTTCCTTTGTCTCAAGCCCATACAAGTTAATGAGCAAGAACAAGAAGAGACGGTATCCTTTCCAGGGCCTTCCGATACCTCACCTATGAACAGTTTTCACAGGGAAAGTAATGGGCGCCATGTTTCATCTAAATTGGTTTCCTTTCTGCAAGAGCCAAATCCATCTATTTTCAGGAGAGAAGAGCTGGGTGCTTACAGCCTCCCTGTGGAGTTCTGCGTGGGGGTTGGACAAGATGGGAGCTTCAGAGCGGGCCAGCCTGCCCGGGCTTCGTGATGAGACGGCCAGACCACTATTAGCCTGTGGAGGGGACCCCTCTGTTTTTGAGGTTCTCTGTTTTGAGCTCGATTTCTTTATTTCGAAACGGGCCAGCAGGTGAATTTAGGTTGCTATGTGAAAGAGTTTGTCTTAATCACTTCAGGGTGCTACAACAAAAATACCACATATTGGGGGGTGGGGGGCTTAACCGACAACCACCTATTCCCCACAGTCCTGGAGACTGAGAAGTCCAGGGTCAAGGCGCCAGTAGATCTCTTCTCTCCTGAGGACCTGCTCTTGACTTGTAGATGTGTTACCTTCTCCTTTATACCCATGTGGTTCAGAGAGAGATGTTCCCTTCTTACAAGGGCACTAATCCCATAAGTGTGGGCTCCACCCTCATGACCTAATCACCCCACCTCCAGATACCATCACATTGGGGCTTCAACATGTGAATTTTTGGGGGAAAAAAGCATGCCGTCCAGAGCCTGGTGATGAGCAGTTTTCTTCCTCACCTTGCCTGTCGGACCTGATGTTGACTCTGTCTGATTTACGTCCTTCTAAGAGGTGTAAGCAATAGCCCGTTTTTGGTTTCAATTACACAGACCATTTTCCTTCCTGCTGAAATGAGAATAGGAT
This sequence comes from Canis aureus, assembly GCF_053574225.1. Classification (NCBI taxonomy): domain Eukaryota; kingdom Metazoa; phylum Chordata; class Mammalia; order Carnivora; family Canidae; genus Canis; species Canis aureus. The sequence continues at coordinate 56,356,134 of NC_135615.1, forward strand.
GAATATTGCAATAAAATAAGCAGTTTTGTGAAGTTAGCACTCAAACTAATGAAGGCTTGCTGCCTAACAGAGGTGACCTCCTTCCCCTTTCACAGTTTAAGTAACTAGTGTTACCAAGCCGAATTTGCATTATAAACTTTCAATCAGGGAAGCACGCATGCATAATTTATGTGTGTGCACACGTATTGGTAGATATTTCTGAACCTTAGAAAACCTGGAAATACACTGCTTTTGGCGTCTATACCACCCAATGAAGTGCTTATTTATGCAGTAATTCTTTTCATGTGTCAGTTTTGAAAGCCCTTAGAAGTTGAAGATAGTGTGCTACTAAACTTCCTTTACATCCTCCACCAGACCTAGCACAGTCGTAAGTCCAGTGGACAAAGCCCTACAAGGGCCATGTCAAAGAAGATGTGATAACATTTGCAGCTTAGGAAGGTGACTCTGATGCCCCCATGGAGGATTGGAGAGAAGGGGAGAAAAGGTGACAGACAATGACAGCAAGGAGGTCTTTTGGAAGTTGTTGAATGGCCCAGGTGGGAAAATGTCTAAATGATGGCAATGATGAGACATGGAAAAGATAAGACAGTTGCAAGAGATAGGTAGTAAATACAATCAGTTGGATCTCACCAGAGTGGTAAAGGGCATCTCCAATGACCCCTTAAGTTTCAGGCTTGGATAGTAGTGTCAATTCCCCAAATAGGAGATGCAGCATGATGAATACATTGGGAGTGGGAAGAGATAAAGAATTTCATGTTGGACCTTTTGAGTTTGGGGACCAACCAAAAATCTAGATTAAAAATTAGCAAGTTAGGAATTGTGAATGTGTGGGCCCACTTCTTGGAGAAGAGGTAAGTTGGAAGCACAGGTTTAGATTTGGGGGTGGTCAGAGCATGGATGGTAGTGGAAGGCAGGGGTCAGTGAGAGGAGTGTGTGCAGCTTTAGGGCAGACCCAGGAAGGAACTTAAGAGGGAGCTACTGGCAGCATGGAGACGGGGTGTGCCCTGAGGCCATGTGGGAGTGGGCACACAAGAGGTGATGGCAGTCAGGAAAAACAAAGGCCCAAGGCCTGTGAGAGATGGAACAGCTGGAGCAAGGCGACTGGTGATTAGGACTCCGGGAAAGCAAATGTCCAATGAAGGCAGTGTGCGGGATGCAGCTGGAGGAGACGCTCGTGTGGGTGCAGTCCTGACACCTCATCCCTTCACCAGACTCTCAAACTTCCCCTTTTTCCTTTGTATTCACACCTCCCTCCTCTCCCCAGAGCTCACAGATCAACTGTAGTCTCACTCTCACATGCAATCTCTGTCCATCCCTGACATAGTTCTGTTGTTTGTTTTGAAGCTATGCCAGTGGAGCTGTATTTGCTGGACCAAAAAAAAAAAAAAAGACAAAAGTGGGTTTCTGTAGATGTAGAAGAAACCAGTGAGCAATTAGGAGGGAAATTATGGCTTGATATAGAAAGACCTGTCTAACTGGCAAAGCTACATAACAATGAGAACGCCAACCCAGTTAGGTGCTGAGTCACCCATGCCCAGAAACATCCAGGAATAGAGGTGGTAATAATATCTCTTATTCATACACACTTTATGATTTCCAAGGTGTGATACGGGGAGACTGCCCTTCTTGGTTTTGTATTTGATGACCTTAGTGATTATTCTGCATCTACTCTGGTCAAGGACTTCAAACTGAAAGCAGATATCTTGATCTGCCCACCGCTAACCCCTGTCAGTGACATTTGAGTCGGTTTCAGAAAGTCCCCAATGGGTTTTGACAACTGAGCAGCATTTCCTGAAATATATTTGTGCACATGTGTTACTCATTCATTCATTCACCTGTTTACCCAACTAACATTTACTGAGCGTCTGTGAAGTGCCAGGCACTGTCCAGATGCCAGGGGTGCAGGCAGGAGGAAGCCACCTGCAGCAGAGGATGTTCATGCCCCAGTTATAGTCACAACCCTCTGTAAGGCCACCTAGTATCCCCCAGTCAGGCACAGTGTGTGTCAAGAGGATCCGCGTGAGCTTTAGGGTCTGCTCCTCATTGCATTTCCGTTAACTTTAAGGATGTCTACAGACTATTGGAAAAGCTTCAAGACCAGTCATATCATAAGCTGATTTGCAGGAGGGCTTTTCTCATTATAGGGAGGGGGCCATGAGCTCTGCTTTCTGGGGCCAAGAAAGCAGACATGAGAGGTGTGTTCCCTGCCAGGCCCCAAGAGATGGGTCCTTCAGGCCAGGTGGAGTGGACTTGAGCGAGAAGCAGAAGGAGTTCTCGTCCTGAAGCACCGTGTGGCTTGTGAAGGCCCACGCAGGGCAGCTTTGGGCCTGTGTTTGCAGTGGGTCAGAGTTCAGAAAGGGGATCCTCTCCATTTCCCTCCGGACACAGCAGGGCACTAAGGCCAGAGGAGATGCAAGACCATAAGATCCCATCATGAGGGACCCCTGGGGGGCTCAGAGGTTGAGCGTCTACCTTTGGCTCAGGGCGTGATCCCCAGGTCCTGGGATCGAGTCCCGATCGGGCTCCCTGCAGGGAGCCTGTCTTTCTCTCTGTGTTTCTCATGAACACATACATAAAATCTTAAAAAAAAAGATTTGCCGAAAATCTGACTTTAAAGACATCCAACGCATCTTCAGGGTTTTAAACAATTATTATAAGCTTGTTTTAATCTCGCAGGTTTTTCCTTAGCTATGCTACGCATAGGTGCGAAAGCAAGTTGCATCGCTCTAGCATCTTTACCACCCTGAATCTGCCAGATGTAGCTGATGAAATACCGGACATCAAGTTAAATTTGAATTTCAGATAAAAGACAAATAATTTTTATTATAAAAAATCAGCATGCAATAGTTGGGACATATTCATCCTAAAAATTATTCGTTATTTATATAAAATTCCAATTTAACTGTGCCTCTCGTGTTTTATCCGACAACCCTACCCTGAATGGATCTTTTCCTAGGGAGCAAAGCAGCAAGACATTTGGAATAAAAGGAAGAGTCCGGTGACCCTTCTTCCTATTGGGGAAGAGCGCAACTGCTGATTGATCCTCTTTGCCCAAGTGCGTTCCCCATTGACGGCCCGCGGGTATCGCAGCGGCATAAACGGAAGCCCCAACAGGGAGGCCGCGAACCTAGAGATGGAAAACCAGGAGAAAGGGAAAGAGATGGAGAAGGCAGGTTCCAGAAGCCCGCACCCATGCGCTGTGACGGGGCTTTGCCTTCGCTTGGCAGCTACTCGAGGCTGGGTGCTCGGCGTCGCCCCAGCCCTGGGCCCCTCGCTGCCCAGGTGAGGCCTGGAAGGGGGACATTGGCGGCCACCGGCTGCGTCCTGGGCGCCCCGCGCCCCAGCTGCCTGCGCCGCCGCCTCTTGGTCCATGGTCTCTGGGCCTCGGAACCAACCCCGACCGGACGCCCCGCCGGGCCTGTGCCTCCCTCCCCTCCTCGGCTTCTGTCTCCCTCTGCTCCTCCTGGCGCGCTCTCCTCGCACTCCCAAAAATAACCAAATAAACAAAATCTTTAAATAATAATCATAATAATAACGTGTGCTGCGAGGGTTTCATGGAAGGCACGTGAGCACTCCTCGGGCAGCGGTCAGTCAGCGCCGAGCCCTCATCTCAGTGGCCTGGGCCGCGGCCTTCAGATGCCATCGTCAGACGCTGGTCTCACAGGGCAGGTCACACAGCCCTGTCCCTCGGGGCCCACCGGGCCCGCCGAGTCCTCCAGGCCCACCAGGCCCACCGAGTCCTGTCCCTCCGGGCCTACCCAGGCTCACCAGGCCCTGTCCCTCTGGGTTCACCAGGCCCTGTCCCTCCAGGCCCACCAGGCCCTGGCCCTCCAGGCATACCCGGGCCCACTGAGCCCTGTGGACACGTCGGGGCTGCACAACCAGCAGGGCACATCTGGGCCCAAGGCGGGGCTGCGGGTGGACTTCTCTCGAGGAGCTGGCGACGCTGGGCCACGGTGCCGAGAGCAGCAAGCACAGGTGTGTCCGGGGAGCGCTGAGGGTGAGGACGGGCTGTGGGACATGGGCGCTGGTCTTCGAGGGACGGCTGCCAGCGGCCCACGGGATGTCGGGGGGCTGCCCGGGCCCCTCTGCCGCAGCCTCCGTGGTGTGTCACCGCCCTCTTCTCTTTCCAAGGGGCGGCCCGGGGCTCAGGTGTTGCTCACCGAGCTCCTAGGGAAAGCAGGTTCACCTTGGACGGTGTGATGGTGGCGACCGCGGCGGTAGACACCGTGCTGCAGTGTCATGGGCCCAACGGCGCTAAGTCCTGTAACTGGGGCCCACCATTGCTCCCTTTTCACTATGAAAAGATAGATTTGGAAATGAGCCTTTCCACCCAGTGAAGAGGGGGAAGAAAGACCCCTGAGACTCGGGCAAGGGGACTACGGGATGGTCTGCATTCGCGAGCCTCACCTGCTTCGACGGGGATGCTAAGACATGAGGGCCAATAATTCACCAACGTCCATCACGGTGAAGTCCTTACTACGAGGGTGGCATCCACGTCATCTCCGAGAAATGTGCAGGTGGCCACGGTCCCCACTCGTGGTTTTGAGGTTCACCAAGCTAGAATATTCCACTGGAAGGGAGCCTGTGGAACTGCTGGCACCCCCACGTCTGCTCTGCGCCACAGCCTTGCAGGTGCTGGATTTGACCCTCAAAGGCAACCAGAGATGCCCGATAAAGGGCCCTTGCTTTGCCCCTGCCTGCCCCCCAGCCCTGGGGGGTTTCAAGGCCACGGGGAACTCAGGGCCTCGTGCGCTGTTGCCCCACTGCAGGCCTCCCCCGGTGCCTCCGAACCAGGGCCCTGATTTCTCCGACATTCTGCAGGCCCTTCAGGCTTGGGGGGTTCAGAGGGCCATCATCCTATTGGGGACACTGGCTCGCCTTATTTTTTTTTTGTCAAAAACGGTGATGATCACCCCTTGGGTGGAGGCCGGAGCACTGTGACTTGTTCTAACGTGGGCAGCAGTGGCCGGCGAGGGTGACGGTGGCCGGCCAGGGGCGGGTGTGGGTGTGCCCCGCTCCGAGGGAAGGCTGGAGCCAGGCGACACAGCCAGGGGCAGCCACTGAGAGCCAGCGCCCTGAAGGAGGGACAGGCCAGCCGGCCCCGGGGGCCCCGGACCCCCCTGCCCCCCGTTTTCCAGGCCAGTAGCCTGCGCCGCGGACCATTCCTCCTTGGCGCTGTGTACGTGCCTCTTGCATTTTTAAACAGCAGTTTCTCAGCACAGATGCTCCCTTCCCTCCTTCCTGGTGGCCTTGCTGCACAAACAGCAGATTGCCCGCCCCTGTCGTCTTAATCGAGGGAAGGAGAGAACATGTTAATCGTGTTATTTTTCTCTTCCTTGTGCCCACAATTAGTCGTGTGAGCCAGGGGCCCTCTCCTCCTTGGCCTCTCCCTGCGCTGACGCCCCAAGCGGGTGACTTGCCCGGGCCTGGCTCGCCCAACCTGCCTCCCCGTGGCTGGAGGCCTCCTTTTAAGACAGACACCTTTCTTTCTTTCTTTCTTTCTTTCTTTCTTTCTTTCTTTCTTTCTTTCTTTCTTTCTTTCTTTCTTTCTAGATACTGCTTCCTCTGACCTCCTCGGGAGTCAGGCTGCCTCGCAAGGCCTGGTTATGTCTTGGTGTCTTGGTGTCTGCACCCCCTGCGCACTAAAGGGCCAGGAGCGGGCTGCAGCCTGTGAATGGCATCCCACAGGTGCACCCCAGGCCCAGGGCATCGTTCGCACAGGTGGGCCCAGCGGGCGGGCTCCGTGGTGCACAGATGTTGGTGCGAAACAAACACCACACAGAGCCGTTAGACAAACGGAATGAGGTGCAGTGTGTGTGTGTGGGGGGGGTTCTCGCGCCAACTGCTCTCACATTTGTTTCGAAATATCACCGATTGCTTCCCCTCCAACGCTCTCAGCCCACCCACGGAGTCGTCCATCCAGCACCAAGCAAAACCACCCGGAGGCTCCCTGCGCCTCCCCGCTTGGGCAGGTGCCCCCAGGGACCAGGGAGCTGGATGGAATTGGCACATTTCATCATGAGAAAGAAAAGTGTAAGATGAGCATTAAGACGTGCCTTCCAGAGGAGTCTTGACTTCCAGCGTCTAGAATCCATCCAAGCAGGCCAGGCTCGAACGCCTTCCATCAGCTTTGCGGAGGTGTTCAGCGATGTCCTGCGCAGAGATGATGGGGACTGTCTGCCTCTCATGGGCTCTTATTCACCCACCTTACTGCAGACTTCCTTCTGGGGCCTTCCTCTGAGATGCAGTGACCTGGTGGGTCTCCTCCCCGTTCCCAGCGCCGTGGAAAGGCAGCCTATGGCGGGGTCCGCGTCAGAGCAGGTGTGCCCGTTGGCGCCTCACCAGGAAAACAGGAAACACAAAAGGACTCAAAACAGAAGGGACCTCATGCAGGACCTGGGTGACACAGGTTCCTTGCTTGGGGGCCCTGGGAGACCCAGAGGAGGATTCAGATGCATCTAGTTTCAGTAGGAGGTGATTCCAGGACGCACGAGAGGGGAAGGACAGCTGGTTGCCAAACAGCCATTATTAAAAATCATGTCACACGAACTTATCATTGAATATATTTTAGTAAAAGCAGGTAGTTAAATATTTAGAACATATCACTAGGTAATCATTTTATGTCATCTATGTCCTCTGGGTAGTTATGTCCGTTGTGCAGCATAGTAGAAGCCCTGACAACGATGGGCCGCCGGCGTCTCTTACCAGCTCCGTGTGCACCGTCGTGTTACATTGGTAGTCTGAGATCAGTCATGATTGGGGTATTTACCCTGCGGACATAAAAAAATGCCATTACCTCAGGGTGCCATCGATTACGCTATGGTTTGTGTAGACATAGGAGAAAGAGAAAATGTGGAGGAGGTAGATTGAGCTCAGAAGTTGTCATTCCAGGGGCACCTGGGTGCTCAGCGGTGGAGCGTCTGCCTTGGGCCCAGGGCATGACCCCGGGGTCCCGGGATCCAGTCCCGCGTTGGGCTCCCTGCATGGAGCCTGCTTCTCCCCCTGCCTGTGTCTCTGCCTCTCTCTCTGTGTCTTTCATGAATAAATACATAAAATCTTTTTCAAAAAAAGTTGTCATCTCAAAGACCTTGCCCTGTGCACACACAGAAACTGAGGGAATATTCAAGAGCCATTGTCCAGTTGGGCGAAGGATGGGGGAAGCTCTGGCGTGTGTAGTGCCAAGCCTCAGGGAGGGTTTGGTGTGACGCCTACAGCCTCTGCAAAGGTGAGCACTAGTTTAACGACACGTTGCATATCAGAGTAATGAGGTTAAATGTTCGGGGGCAGAAGTTAGAAGGCTGGACGGCAGCTCCACGTGTCAAATCACAGCTCAGCTGCAAGATCTCTGGGCTGCAGGTGCAAGAGTTCAGCAGGATCTGTTCAATCCTTCTGTGAGAATCGACCGGCTAGATAGAATTTACAGTAAGGAGTATCGTGTATTTTATTATTACTATCTGTAAACTGTGTGCTGCACATCCTTTCTATTAGTAGAATTCGTGATAAACCTGCATACGCACAGCGTGTTGGATATTTTATTTTTCCCCCAGAAAGCTAACCAGCTGGTGAAGTGTGTTCTTTGAAAGGCGGTCCTGCTGCACAAGGTCTACTACGGTAAGGCCCCAAACATCTGACCCAGACATATGTCAACCTAGGAAAGTATTTTCTCTCGTAGAGAGATTCACACTCCACTGTTGCAATTTCACTCACTAAGTATTTATTGAACATCTATTGGACAGGAGGACAGTTTCATGGACTCTTAGGGGCTTAAGAAACCTTTGAGACACTTGAATTTAACCTCACTTTTTTTGAATCATTTTTTATTTGTCACCGAAGTACAGTTGACACACAACTGTGTGATGTGACAGTTGTGTGCATCGCCACCGTAAGCGTCTCACCACCTGTCACCAGACAACACTGTCACAATATCATTGACTCTGTTCCCTGTGCCGTACTTGCATCTCTCTAACTTCTTTATCTTATAACTGGACATTTGTACCCCTAAATCCCCCCCCCCACCTATTTCAGCCATCCTTCAGCCCCTCCTCTCCTCTGGCAACTGCAAGTTTATTCGCTGAATTTAAGAGTCTGTAGATTTGTTTGTTAGATTCTACGTGTAAGTAAAATCATACGGCCCTTGCCTTTCTCTGACTTATTTCATTTAGCAGAAGACCCTCTGGGTCCATCACCCGTGGTCAATTCACCCCACAAATGGAAGCCTGTATCTGCCTCTCCCCTCCCGCCGTGTTGCCCAGCCCCCCATTGGTGTGTGTCCCCTGTGACACACACCAGTTTGTTCTCTATACTACTAAGTCTGAGTCTGCTTTTTTGCTTCTGTTTTCATTTTTTTTTAGATTCAACTTCCTAGTGGAATTACATGATATTTGTCTTTCTCAGTTTGATTTACTTCACTTAAGGATCCGTGAGGCCCATCTCTGTTGTCTAAATGGCATGATCTCACCCTTTTTTATGGCTGTGTGATGTTACACCGTGTGTGCCTATACCACACCTTTCTTATCTATTCATTGGACTACGGGGGTTTTTTGGTTTTGAGCTGCACCCGTTCTTTTCATATTTTGGACACTAACGCCTCATCAGATATGTCATTTACAAATATTTTCTTCCGGGGGATCCCTGGGTGGCGCAGAGGTTTGGCGCCTGCCTTTGGCCCAGGGCGCGATCCTGGAGACCCGGGATCGAATCCCACGTAGGGCTCCCGGTGCATGGAGCCTGCTTCTCCCTCTGCCTGTGTCTCTGCCTCTCTCTCTCTCACTGTGTGCCTATCATAAATAAAAAAAAAAAAATTTTTCTTCCATTCAATGATCAAAAATCCACACTTTGCCAGCATGATTCCACTTCTCAAAGTCCTGCTGTACTAAAGCAAGCTCTTCTGATAACACACCAGCCTTTCCATAAAAACTCAGAACAATATGATCACTGTTAAAGCCCATTTTTATGGTACTTTTCTGAGAGATAAGCCTTGACTCTTTTTCTTTATTTCTAGTTCTTATTCTAACTCAGTCCTTCTTTCCCCAGGCTTTTACGACAGCAGCTGTTTAAGTCTCGGTGCTTCCTGTTTTCCCCCTGCCCTGACACCTGTGTCCTACCTGGCCCTTGCCACCTATCCAAACAATGAGTTCTCCTGCTATAAAGAACATCAGGGTTTTTTCTTTTTTCAGAGTTCAAGATCTCTCAACACACCCAGCATGTTCATGCCTTCAAGAGTTTTCCAAACTACATGCTTAATCTAAAAAACAATGCAGGAGGCTTCTCCGTGCCAGTCCTGGGATCCTAATTAACACATTTCCTACCTTCAAAGAATAAACTCACAGCTACCGTCGTAGGTGAAGCTTCCATTTAGCAAATAATAACAATAGAACCTGACATATAAAAATAATAGATTTGCAAAGCACAGAAGTAGAGCAAAGAAATTATTGCCTCTCTCTAGTAGTTCATAAAAGGCCTCACAGAGGATTGTAATGCCAGGGAAAGTCTTTGAAGGATGGAGAGGAGTTCACCAAATAAACATGGAGGAAAAGCAGTCCAGGCAGAAAGGGAACAGCCACTAAAAAGGTGGAGTGGCAAAATCAGAAAGGTGTGAGGAAATTCCTGGCAGTTCTGGAGGGCTGGGCAGGAGGCAGGCTGGAGAATGGCAGGAGTTGGCCCCAGAGAGGTGTGGTTGTGCGCCAGACAGAAGGTTCGTATGCCAATTAGGGGGTGTGTACTTTGCTTTAAACAGAGGAGGGATAATTTGTGCTTAGCTAGATGATTCAGGGACCAGTTTAGGAAGTGGAGTGGTGGGGCCCCAAAGACTAGAGGCAAGGAGACTTTTGAGGCAGTCCAAGTAGCAGACAACGAAGGCCTAGCCTGAGGCAGTGGGGTGGCAGTGATGGAGCAAAGACCCAACACCTCCTAGAGCTTCTATCACCACTGGTGGCATTAACCACTGCCTCTTCTGATATCTTAGACTTTGTACGAACCTCTACCACAGCCTCCCTCTTGTAGAATGAGTTCTCTTACCACATCAAACCTCCACCCACCTCCCACTATGGTTCTGGAAAGGCAGTGGCCAGGATACCTTGTACTACCATCATTCAGTACCCTCTTCTCTTCCTACAATGCTTCTCAAACTTTCATTAAGACACAAATTTTGGTTGAATAGGTCTTGGGTAGAGATAAGGATCTGCATTTCTAGCAAGTTCTAAGGACTCATGCCATACACTACAGATTGAGTGGCAAGGACTTAGCACACAGACTTATTGACTGGACAAGAACTTCTAAAACCTAGCCCTGCAGAGCACAGTCCTCCTCTGTTTCCCGGTTCTCAAAAAAAGGATTTCGCACCATGTGACACTGTGTCTTCTTCAGTCAAGAGGAGAATAATTCTGGTAGAAATTCTTGTTGACTAAACCACTGTCTTCCATGCAAAGGCCTACGACTGTTGAGTCAGAATAGTAAGCAAGTCCAGATCCTTTGGATGGACATTAAGTAGGAGGGGGGAAAAAAAAAAGAACCCAATCCGTCCTTAGTACATTAATAAATGTCCTTGGTAGGCATAGGGCCCTTGAATAATTGATGAGTGGGACCGTTCAGTGTTCGCTGCAGTTCTAGCCAACAACTGCTCATTATGGGAGATGATTCACTCTGTTCTATGGAACAAATTGTTCCAAGGTCTAACTCCACTTCTCTTGCCATCTTTTTTTAATAAAAAGCATCCACCTGTGGATTTCATATTCATGCAGTTGTTTCCAGAATAGAAATGAGAGAATTAACTTATGTCTCATGGCCCATTATGGGGCAACCTCAGAGGACCCTGTCAGGGGGCTTGGTGTTAGGAACACCTTCTTTCCTCAGAGAGGAGGAAAGATCTAGATACATTAAGTCTTCACTCACTGCCAAGATTTCAAGGGCAGGATGATTTGCAGTGAGACCATCTTCCCCAGTAAGGCGTGCTAGTTCCTAGGTTTGGTATTCAAATTGTATGCCTATATTTTAGACTGCGCATCTGGGAGATAATTTAGTGTGTCCAGTTTCTGTTAGCCATGTGTTTCTAAGTGCTTAGAGTTGCCTTGTGAATTGGGTGCAGAAGACAGTTTAATTTTGATCTCAAAGTCTGGTGGTTTAACAAAGCACATATCAAACTGCCATGGCTTGTCTATATCCCTTCTCTGGGCCCCAAGTTCAGAAATTTCTCATTTTTCTGATTTATCATTTTGATGAAAGACACCTATTTATTCGGTAAAGTGAAGTAAAACCAGCCATTCTGCGGGACACATTCCCGTAGTGGCTGCCATGTGTGCAGAGTCAGCCTGATGGAACGAACCCCAGGTAAGAGAAGAAAGTAATGGCCAGGGCACAAGGGTTTCCTTATACAACAAGAGAGACTTCAATATTTAGAGAGTTGGGTAGTCCAGCAAAGCCTGGTGGTGCTGAGTCCAAGCATGAGGCTTGGAAAATATCATCCACCCATTTCTGGCCCACTTTGCAGATGCTAATACGACTTGGCCTACTCCTCAGAATATGATCTAGATTGGGTTGGACTCAAAAGCTGGACCTAGCCATGGCTCTCTTCTGTCTCCAGCAAGGCCTTGGACTGACCTAGGCTCTGGACCCACTACACAAAAGACTAACTTCCCCACTAGATTGGAACAAACCAACCCCTGAGGAATCCCAGGAACTTAGAATGACCAGCCCGCCATGAAAGAAAGCAACCTTCTTTCTCCTCACTTTGATTCTGACCAGATTCTTAGGACCTAATGAGTCAGTGATCCTTTGCAAGTAAGAGATCTTTGCTTTAGGATATTTGTTCTCCTACTTCCAAGGAGATTTTCAGCAGTCGGCTGAACATAGGAGGTAGAATGTGGAAAGGCAAAGATCTTTCATCTCTTCTTTCTTGTTCTTGGGTGGCGGTGGCATCTACTTCCTGTTGTTGAAATTTGGTTAGACTGGCAAGCTCTCTTGTCACCCTTTGTGGTACTCACTTGGAAGGAGCAGTGTATGGACATCATACCTTTGTCTTCTGGTTGATTCTAGAGCAACTGAGGATATTTGTCCAGATTCTCATATGCATGGGGTCTTCCTTGGTTCCCACCTCCAATGTTGCATTCAAGTCCAGAGACTCCCTTTCATGCCCAGATATGTCAGAGTATCACAGAGATGGCATGGGCCAGAAAGAGATGACAGCAAGTACTTGGTAAGGATGTCATGCCAGGCAGTGCTCCTTTCACAGTTCCCCCTCTGCTGGAGCAGCAGCCAAGACTGGTGCGGAGGAGGAGAATCTTTTCTTTGGCCAAAGACAGGGAAGGTGCTTCACCACAATGGCTGCCAAAGGAGTCCCATGGTTCCCTGAAATGGGTCTCCTGTAGCCTCCATGCCACGAGTGGTCACTGGCAGGGAACAACCGGGGAGGGGGGGAACATGTCCTCAGTGCAGATGCAACAATAATATTTATCCTCCCGCACATACCCACTGGCTCTCCGTAGGCTCAGCAGTCTATGCTGGCCCATCTCGGCCTAGCACCCTGCCAGATGGGGGAGAAAGGACAACCAGACATCTGAGTGGAGTTACATCAGAGCAGAGTGAAGTGGCCAGGCCTGGGGAGCAGGAACTGTAGAAACTCAAGCCTGCCTTCTGTGGGTGCTTAGAACAGGCATTTGACAAGTGCTCAAAGTCCCCAGATCACAGGCTAGTCCTGGTTGGAAGGGGATGGCGATGTGCTGGGTCTACAAAACTCGATTTAACCCAAAAGTTTAGCTATGCTTATTAAATTATTATTTTATTATTAAATTACTATTAAAGAAAAAAACCTAGTCAATACAAGTATTCGGAAATTCTTTCCTGAAATCCATGCTCAATTGTCATCTAACCCCAAGTGACACGTTTAGATAAATGCTGATCAGAACTTAGGAAGGTGTGTTCCCAATGGAAACAGATTATTTAAAATGTGCACTGGTTCAAGATCCCATTATTTGCCTTCTTTGTAAAATCAGTAGCAGTTCTGGAGCAGTTGGAAATGGCTCTTTTGGAACCCCTTGCATAAATGACTTGAAAACACCATGAAATGTCCGAGTCTCATACCGATTCTTAGTGACAGTATACAGCATCGTGGCCACCGGACATCAGTTTACCTGAAGGGCTCCTGTATTCAGGCCCTAGAGCCTCAGACCTTCATCTCTAGCCTCTGGCTTCTAATGTCTTTGTGATGAGTCTGGGGTGTTGCCATGGAAAACATTCCCAGCTGGTGCACCAAATCCAGGCTGTTTTTAGGTTTGAGTCTGGCTGGTGCATACTCTCTTGTGGCCAGGCTTTGCTGTGACCATATTCAGAGATTCACAACACACACACACACACACACACACACACACACACACACACCACCATGAATAGAAACCAAATGGAGAACAGCTTCTGGTGATATTCCATGATTTTTCCCCCACTCAATTCCTATTTTCATAAAATATGAGATCTGAAATTTAGGAATAATACGAGTCAAAGAATCCCCTCTTTCTCTTATATCCTGTGTTTTATGTGGCCAACATCACATTCCAAGCAGCGAGAGGAAGCAAATAAGAAAGAGGAGTTCCAAAGGAGGAGAACTATGATTCAAAGCGTAGATTCTATCCCAGTCATGGACCAAAGACTCTGATCTGGATGAGCTTCAAACTCTAAATATGCTCTAACTGGAACCCTTCGAGCCGTAGCCCAAACAATCTCATATGAAGTAACACTAGCAATTTTTCTCCTCTCAGTGCTACTAATAAATGGATCATTCACACTATCTACACTCATTATTACTCAAGAACATATATGACTAATTTTTCCTGCCTGACCCCTAGCCATCATATGATTTATCTCAATCTACAAGGACATAGGTGATATAGTGATAGGAAAACACAATGATTTTAATATAATGTCTTCTGCGACAACATGGATGAATATATCAAGACTATTCAGTTGAGCAAAAGAAGCCACAAACAGAAGCATACTCTATGTCGTACCGTTTATATGGAGCTTGAAACTAATTTATGGCAATAAAAGTCAGACTTGTGGTAGATTAACTGGAAGGACCATGAGGGGATCTTCTGGAGGGACCAAGTGCTCTGGATATGGGTAGTGGCTGGACATCAGCAGTGGGCTGAGTCTGGCTCTGGTGTTCCTGAGAGGCAATTCCTAAATGATCAGGATAATTTTGTGAGCCCGTTGTTAAACCATTGCTAGCTTGACATTGACCATGGTGGGTGTATCTAAACCGTGAAAATCAATAACTCTTACAGATCAGACTTTGCTTTTTGTCCAGAGAGCCCGCTGACCCGTACGTCCTGGGTGCATTTATCAAGTTCCATCAGAGCATACACCTAAGATTTGTGACATTTCCTGCATATAAATTATGCTGCAATAAGCCACTAGCAGGAAAAAAAAAAGAGAAAAGGATAGAAAAGCTAACCGTGTTTTCAATAAGTAATCTAGTCCAGTTGTTCATTCATGACTTTCATACCCTCGAGTGCCTTTTTAAGCCCTCACGGAAAGCCCTCTGCTTTCTAAACTTGAGGATCACAGTGACGAGTGGCAAATAGTTTGGAACTGGGTATTCTTGAAGCTGTTGAACTTCTTTAATTTCACATATAACTACTTTTTATCACAGTGTTTACCCTAATTGTTACCCCCCACTCTGAAAGGAATACTGACCCATACATAGGGGTGCATCCCACTTTTTTAAGGAGTTTAATATGGATGAATCTTAACATGCCAAACAGCAAATACTATGTTGCTGAATATTAACTTAGTTCACTCAGTATTGCTTTTAATCAGGTAAATCCCTCATAGCTTTTATGTGTTATTTTCATGCTCTTCTGTGGGTTTCTTAAGCCATGAAAAGGGCACTCTGGCTACTGTCAAATTCAAACAATACAAAGAAGGCAAAAGAAGACGCTTCTCCCCAGACTCTATTCCACTCTCTAGAGTGGCCACGGTGAAACATTAGGATTTATCCGTCCAGTCTTCCTCTGTGCCTATATTGTACGCAAAGCAAAATATATAATATATGCACACAGGCACCTTTTAAGAAAAATGGGATTATGCCTGATATCACATGACTTGGTCTGTTTATTTAATAGTCTGTGGTCACCTTTCCTTTTCAGTTACATTGGCTCCACCTCTTGCTTTTTAAAAGCCTCATAAGACATGTACTGCTCTTTATTTAATCAGTCTCTTTTGCTAAACATTTAGGCTTTTTCCAGACTGTCATCATTACAAGATGCTCCAGTGAATACCCTTGTATTATGTTGACTCATTCGAAATTACTGTTTTTGTGTATCAGAAGGGTTGAGCGCAGTAATTTCATGTGATTCATGCTATACATTTGTATTTCTATAGGATACACTTCCTGAAGTAGGGTTGGTGAGTCAAACCATATGTGCATTTTTTAAAATTTTGTATCCACTATTACCCTGCCCACCTAAAAGGTTATGCCAGTTTACACGATGCGCATTTCCCTTTGCCCTTGACAATAATAAAAGCTTTGAATCTTTTTAGTTTTTTGCTGGAAAAAATACACCTCAGCGTTTCGATTTGCTTTTCTTTTATTATGATTGAGAAGGCTGGGCATCTTTTTGTACGCATATTGCTCCCATGGCGTTTAAGATATTGTTTGATTCTCCTGCAATTCTCCAGACACACCTCGACTTAATTTTTTTAAGCCTTTCTCCTCTTTACACACCTCTATTTTTAAGAAAGAGAATCAAACCTTTTTTTTTTTTTAAAGAATTAAAGAGTGCCCATCATTAAAATAATCATTGAAGAAGCTGAAATGGATTATTTGTGTGCCTTCACATGCTCATGGATTCTCTTATGGACACGCAGACATGTATTGTTTTTTACCCAGCGTGAACTCCTTTGACCTGTTTTTTGAATTTGAATCACTTGGAAAATCCTCTGGGCTTTGCTGGAGGGAGGACCCCCCGGCTCGCAGCAAGGCAAGGGCCCCGCAGCCTGGCCTGCCCGCCAGCAGAGGGCCTGTGCTCCGCCTGCCTCCCGGCCCAGCTCCATTTCCTCCCCAACAGGCTTCATCTCCGGCCCCAGCGCCGAGGCAATTGCTGATTCCTGCTTAGGCAGACTCATTTACTGAATTAAAGTCGTTCGGCTTCCACCACGGCAATTAGTATGCAAATTACCGGTATATTACCTGCCGAGTCATAAATTACATTGACAAACTTAATATTCACAGATTCAACATTCCAGTGTGGGTAATTTTTCTATTTTTCAGTGGTTGTAGACCATCGCCTTATTGAACCGTTACACATTAAATCAACAGTTGAAAAATTAAGCATTTTTCAAAGCATTTTGTTATGCATTTATTTCTTTCAGCAAGCGGTAAAGTGGAACATTAAATATGCAATGTGTCTAAGTGTACTAAATGGCTGGTGAATACATTTATACCTAAAACAGTTTTTTTTTTTTGTAACTTTAAAAAAGAGACACAACAAAGGAAAATCTATACCATAATACAACCTTTTGAATCTTCTGTCATTAGAACCAAATATTTCCTAGTACAGGTTCCCATAAATGTAAAGAATCACTAATCCCCAACATGGGGTTTCAAGCTAATGCTGCTCACAACTGGAAAATGGGTGGTCAATAGGATTTAAGTCTCATAAATTTTCACCAGGGTGTTTAGCCATGACATAACATTTGCACACTGGTCGTTAACACTAAATTAATTATACCAACTTTTTTTGTTGTTTTGAGCAAATATGTAATCGAGCCTTAAAATTGGGAGAGGGGTGGAGTGAGTCGTAGTGGGGTTCGGTCCGCAGGCCAAGCGCAGGAGCACCTGGGTCCCGGTGTCCCAGACAGACCCGGGGTGGCCCCTGGCTGGTGACAAAACCCAAAGGCAGAGAGAGACACAAGCAGTGGTGAAACCAGGAAGGAATTAAAGTAGGGAGGCCACCACCAGGAAGACTGTGGCCCGAGTGCCTGAAAGGCCAGCCCCAGAGTCGAAAAGTGCCTCCCAGTTACACAGGGCGAAAGCGGGACAGGGTCCCTGGGCAGTGGGGGGTCAGGCCACCACTGACTTGGGGTCAGCTGGGGGCAGGGACCTGTGGGCTCAGGGGGCCCCCCGTTGCTCCAGGGACTGGTTTGGGAGGCTTTGGCCTGCCGGCCTTTGGCTTGAGTTAAGAGCTAAGCTGGAAAGAACTTACCCAATTAGAAAGCACAGACTGAGGTCAAAATCGAGGGACATGAAGTCCTCTCAGGTGGGTCAAGTCCAAGCACACAGACGGTCCTTTCCTCAGTCACCCAAGAAGCAAACTGAGGCCACCTGTGCTCTGTGCCAGGTCAGTGGGATGAATCCTTTCCCCAGGGAGACTCCAGATTGTTAGGGTCAAAGTCCCCCAGCTTTGGCCCAGCTGATGGAAGACACCAGGAGCTCTCATCACCCAGGAGTCTGGGGGACCCTTCTGGCGCCGAATTCCTCCCCCCAGTTCCTCTCCGCACACTCCCGCAACACAAAACCACCTGGGCTGTAGTGTTCTTGCGGTGCCGCTAAAGCGATCAAAAGACATATTTATTGATCAGTGAAGCAAGGATATCTGAGAAAGGTCACCAGTAACAGGAATACACTGAGAGAGAGAATATGCTGAGATGCATGGATGATGCCAAATTGTTCATAAACCATGTGACCTGTATCTCCTATTTAGTGCTTGATTGTGAAAAAGGATTTGGTTCATACAGAGAATATTTTCTTTCAAAGCAAACAAAAATGCGTGGAAACAGTGCGAGGGTTAATCTTCAATGTCTACTTGAGTCCATCACGGGATGCAGAAATAGCTGGTTAAACATTATTTCTGGGTGTGTCTGGTGAGGGTATTTTCAGAGGAGATTAGCATTTGAATTGGTGGACTGAGTGAAGCAGATGGCCCTCCCTGGGGTGGGGGGCCTCTTCCAAAGGCCTGACTAGAACAAAGGGAGGAGGAAAGACAAGTCACTCTCGCCTCACTGCCTTAGCTGGGACATTTCCCTCTTGCCCTCCAAGCTCCTGGTTCTCAAGATTTCTCACCCAGAACAGAATCTCTACCACTGGCCTTCCTGGGTCTGGAGCCTACAGCTGGAAATAAGTGGAAAAGACCATCCTGGATGAGCAGGGAAAAGCGAGGACAATTAAATGAGCAAAAGGAAAATATATGATGTGTGCATCCACATATAAAGCAGTCCATAACTACAGAGGCTGGAGAGAGACATATAAAGAACAGGCTAGCACTACTGCTACTGTCCCTGTGCATAGGTTGGGAGCTGAGGATGTTTGCCCTCTTGCCAGGTCAAACCCCACCATGAGCTGTGGTTTGTGGCCTGGCCTCATCTAAAAGTGAAAGGTGGGATGATCCCCTCTCTCTTTAGAGGAAGGAAATATCTTTGCTACCTACACGGGCTCCCAAGATTTTGTCTCAGCCTAATGTAACCTGGGGACATTATCAGTGTTTAAAATTTTATTTCAAGAGAAACAGTCCATGTCCTTGTGGTGCGGGCAGGCTGGGTCCAAAGACCCAGAGAGGGGCTCCAACAGGACTAGCCAAGAAGGTCCTTGGCTTTAAACAGGATGGAAATCCAACGAGAGCCAGCAGAATTGAAACCAGAGTTGACTGAAGATACATGTAGAGAAAGAGATATGGACAGAGAGGCCAGTAGACTCGGCAAGAAGAGGAGCATGAGTCTTGTCTTTGCTGGGGGTCTGGGGTTTTTATTGATGATTGTGGTCTGATGCACATGTCCTCCTCGGCATCTGGGAACCAGTCAGAGCAAGGACGGGATGCAGGTGTCCTTCATAAGTCATTTGTTCCTTAAAGTCAAGGGACTTGGCCTCAACGTGTTTGGAGTCAGTGGTCTTGGAGAACGTTTATGACCACCCTGCCCAGTGGCTCCTTAGAGGTTGTCTGTTGTATTGGAGGACTCCAAAAATACCGTTATCTCTGTGTCCCTTACAAGGAGGACTTATGCTGCTTCCATTATGTGGCACGTAGAGTGGGCTAGGGGTGCAGGCCCTAAGAGGAATAGAAGCCCAAGAGGTTGCCGTACCCCAGGATGGAGTACAGCATAGTTTTTTACTCGCTCTCAGCTATATGTCGGATCCCAGCCTCATAAGGTGTAGATGGGTCCAGGGGCTACAAATGACCCTACATCACCGTGACCCAGACTGCTGGAAGGAGGCAGTGATGCAGCAGACACAAAGGGTTGATAATACTTTGTAAATAATAGGGAAAGAATCTCCCATTTCTCTACCTGTACATAGACTGAACAAAAATTTTTTTTATTTGAAAGAAATAAATGGGATATATATGTTGTAAACAAATATATAGACACACAAATCTAATATATAAAATTTATAATATATGTAAACATATAAATATATAATTATCTAAACATATAATAATATATTTTATATATATATGTCTACACACAAATTGTCCTACTGTGTTGTGGAGATAAATTGATTTTATCATGTAGGAGCGTCTGCCTCTTAATCTTAGCCTTGCTTATCTGCTGTGTCATTGATGAGAGGGCAGGAGAGTGAGAGGAATATTTTCACTTTCTCTGCTTGGTCCAGGAGTTGGATTACAGTCACATGGTTCTAGAACTGTGGAACCAGCGGATTTTTATTTTTAGAGGCAACTGGCAAAGTATATATGGAAAAGAGGTCAAAAGTGATAGGGCAAACCGTAGGCAACTTGTAGTCACTTCCCTTCCTGGTGTCATCTTACTCCGCAAGCCTGAACGGTGTAGGCATCTCTGGTCTCCCTTTAGACACAGGAGAACAAGGCAGACAGGGACGGAGCAACTCAAGTCCCCCCAGGACACTTCTCCTGATGGTGGAGAGTTCCACCTAACTAGCCTCAAACCTGTCCTCTTGCCTTGACCCATGTGGCCTCTTCAATGAAATAAACCTTGTGGGGGCTAACGGGAGGGAACTCTCAGAATCCAAAGTACGTCGCCCAAGAGCAGATGGTCTCTCACTGCAAATTGTTTCTGAGAGCAAAATACATTTGTTTATCAACCGAAGAAAAGATCCTGGGTCTTCCCGCTTCCTTGTTTAATAGTAATGATCTCTGTCTACCCCTAAATGAATGAAGGCAATTTTCCAGAAAGGTGGAGGGATGCAACCCAAGCATCCCACTCATGGAGTGCCAGCTACTGCATCAAAGAGGCAGATAGAGTCGCAGTGAGGAAGCTTTGTATATTGACCCAGCGGAGAAGACCTTTAAGCCGGCTGCATACACGCGTGCCTGCATACAGTGTACGTATAGTGTTACATATAAAGTGCGTATATATGTTGTACACATATGATAGGTATATGTGTATTATATTATATATAAAATGTCTCCTAAGAATAAGCAGCAGGAATAGGAAGATAGCCTCGAAAGTCTGTCGATTCGTGCATCGCCATGAGATGAAAACGTTCAAATTTTTGTCTTCCCCTCAGCCTATCAACAGCTGAACTCTGTGGATCCAGCTCAGAGAGGAAGAATTACTGCAACACAGAGGAGATACAGCCACCCTCCTGGCTTAGCTGGAGCTAGAGAGAAGTAGGTCAGCGTGTTGGCGAAACCAAAGCAATGTCAGCTCGGTCCCTGCCTTCAAGAAGAAACTGGACAGGGAGCAGAGGGGAAGTGAGAGAAGTCAGGTTATTAAACAGACCTGTTCCTGACTTCCCTCTGCGCCTTAGCCTACAGGAGTGAGAGTGCCAAATCCATTGAGAGGAGCATCCGGGTCAAGGTTATATTCCCTTAGTTGCCAGGTTGGATTCAAAACACGGGGTCACGCAGAGGGCAGGCCTGTTCGGCGCTCCCAAGCTAGCCCCCCGTTCTCCCGGGGGAGGACTATGGTAGTACGAGCTAGGCCGCGGTCATGGGACAGACTGAATTGGAGCAGAGGCTGGGACAAAACACTGGCCAGAGGGACTTGATGGAGAAGCCGTAGAAACCCTGTGGTCTGCCTCTTGCCACAAAGAAAGTGGAGTCATGTACAGAGACATGACTTATCTTTCCCATGTGCACGTGTAAGTGGAAAGAATAGATTACGACTTCAATGGTCTTGTGTAACAATTTTGGAGGCCACCAGAGCATTCAAAAAAGCCTAAAGTCAACTGGAGAAGCCATTAAAGAGTGAGCTATTGCACACAGAGAACTAGCATGAGGCCCATCGTCCCATCCTTGCATTAAGCCACCATGACATATAAGTTCCTCTCCCAAAAAAAAAAAAAAAGTTCCTCTCCCAACTTGGATGCCATCTTCGGAAAGGAAGCAGAAGGAGAAAGCAACCTTCAGAGACTGACTGTTTATATTCAAATGACGTTATTTCCTAGACAAATAGTTTAAATTATTATATCAGGTTCAAGTTAGTATAAAGGCTTGGTGGAAAAATCAAATTAGCTATTATCTGTTGAGCACTTAATTAAAAAAAAATTAAAGAAGTTCTATTCTCTCCATTCAGCTGAGCTGTACTGCATACGAAAGCTTGCAAGCATCCGGGGTAGTGTGAGGCCTGACTGTTCTCGGCTCTGTTGTTTTCTTAAGATACTGGTTCATAGGTCCCGTAGTATTATCTTCATCCTACCCCAGAAGGATCTATACATACCCTGGAACACCAATTTTAAGAGCAGATCCGAAACGGAGAGGTAACAGTGTAGTATTGCTTTACTTATGGCACGAATGCACCTCAATAGCTTCAAAGGAATAAAATGCAGATCTTGAACTGGAAGGCCTTACAAAATGACTTCATAGCATTTTACTCTGTTTTCTTTATAAAATAAAATTGTATTGAGCCTGTGAAACGTTCAACAAATATGGTTGTATGTCCTGAATGTGGTCAGATCTCCTTGTCAAGAGAAAAAAATAAAACGCCTTCTGAGATATGCCAAGAGCTTGTATAGGACGGCACCCAACTACTGTCACTAAGGCTTCTTTTGAGAAATAGGAAAGCTAAATAGTCACATGTAAAACAGATGTTCAAGGAGGCAAAGGTGAATGCTGCAAATCAGAAAGTGGTGACCTTGATATTAGTCCTAGACCAGAGTCTAGAATGGAGATTTAGGGCTGGCCCATGCTCCCTTAGCATAGGGAATCCTGCTCAGGAAATTTTAAAAACAATGTGAGTTCACAGCGAAGAAATCTTGCCAGAACTCTCCTCCTTGCTTTCTGTGGCAGTAATGCTAGACTCGTAGAAGCATGCCTTAGAAATTCTGCACTTGAATTTTAGCAAAGGATTTGGCAAAGGTCTTCGTGATGGACAAGAGGAAAAACATGTGAGCTGAATCACAGTACCGTGGCTTTGTAACTTGATCAGAGTGGCGATCAATGCCAATACGATAGAGGCTCTGATGCGGATGGGGGGGCTCTGTCTTTGGTCTGGTTCTAGTTTTTGAAGCAATGACTTGAATGAGAATCGTGATGGTAGCTGATGAATCCACGGGTGGCATAAAGCTTTAAGGGAATGGTTAATATATTTGGGGAAAGACCAGGATCCAAAAGATCTCAGCAGGCTGAAAGGATGAGCAGGTCTAACGTGATTCATATCTCATGATTCTGCTCTTTGATGTCGTCCTCTGCAGCCCCCTTCTAAGAGAAGTCAGAAACAAAAGCTTCATACCAGTACAGAAGGCAGAGTGGCACAAGGTCAAGAGCACCGCCTTGGGAGTCAGACGTATTTAGTCAAGTCTCTACTCGTGTGAGCCTCCACCTATCTGCAGCGTGGGCTAGGGGTACATACTAATAGTGTCATTGGGTTGATGTGAGGATTAAATGAGATGCAGAAGATGCAAAGCATTTAGCACATTGCCTTGCCTGTAATAAGCATCAACAGATAGCAACTATATATAGCTGCGCGCACACACAGTGGCTTAGCAGGGGCATGTGTGAAAATGACTCGTGGTTTTAATTGAGTCCAGGTCCGACAAGAGCCAATGATCTGATGTGGCCCCCAAAAATAACTGGGCTGTCTTTAAAGAGCCATGGGAGGCTAAGCACATGAAGCAGGGACGCTTGCCCGATTCCACGTGGACAGACCACAACATGAGCCCCGTTTTCTGTTCCCAATATCCCAACATTAGAAAAGACTTTTGTAGCTAGGGGAGCCGAAGATAATGAGAGCACTTAAAACCATGGCCTACAAAGAACCGGGCTTGTTTAGCCTGGAGAGAAGAATCCTTCAGGGCGTCATGACAGCTGTTTCAAATATTTTTAGGATGGTCACAAGGGAAAGGAATTAGCATTGCTCAGTGTGGAGCCAAACCGGCATAAGAAATGTTTCTACAAAGGAAATGCCAGGGGTTTGGTCAGAGAGGCACTAATTGATTGAAAATATGAACAGTAATAATGAAATAAGAGGTTTTGCTCTACTTTGAAGAAAGTCTAGTTCAGATTTGAGCCATTTTTGTTGTTGGTTTGTTTGATCATTAAGCCTGGGGGGGCCATCTCTCTGAAAAAAAAAAAAAATCCCTGTCTAGAGATTTTGATCAGCCTTGTGATGATGATACACACCATCACCATTGCATTTTCATTTTCAGGGGGTGAAAATTAAAGAAAGAAAAGACACCTCGGTGATTTTCCCAGTTCCGCAGGGAGGTTAGAATCCACCATCCATTTCTCTCACTCTTCACACCTCTACCTGCTGAAATCCGTGGGCTTGGAGGCCTCTGATCTCAGCCATCTCCTTGGAGTTATGCCCACGACAGTGGTCCGGGATGACATCCCTCTCCACTGCTTTACCTTTGTTTAGGCCACATTTATTTTTACACACCTAATTTTTCAAATTTAACACCCAAGAAGAGGGTTAGGAAAGCATTTCAGTGGAGAGGTGTGCAGCCAGCGATCATGAAGCCCAGAGTAACACAGTGCACAGCATACGTGGACATGGTTTCTCAAATTCTCATTTGTGCACTGCCCTCCTAGCTTCTCTGTTTTAAAATAAGCTGTGTCTCTTACCCGGAATCAAGTGATTTGTATTCTGGTCACAGTATGGGTCTTTGCTGGAATAGGCTCAGATCTCTCTTACCTGATCACTGCATCCAGATGAGAAAAAAAAAAAAAAAATGGAATTCCATTCACAATGCAAATATCACTGAGAACCAGAAATCATTCTGCCTTATAATCAAAACCAGAAAGCTGTTATTGTAGTTCTGTACCATTTCTAAAGACTATTAATTTGCTGCAGAAATACTGTCCTAAAATGAAAGTCTGGACAAAACGACATCGTTCCTGCTAAAAAAAAAAAAAAAAAAAAAAAAAAAGACTTTGTCGGGGTAGCATCATTTCCAAATTCATGGATGAAACTGATAATAGCTGATTAATTTGTGTCCTTTGTTCCGCTCACACATTTGTTTGGAAATAAGTTAACTTCAGTCAGAGCCAGACAGAAATTAAGTAATTAGGACAATGACTGCCCTGGTGACATTTATTAGAGATGGAGGAATTAGGGTGCTTTCTTGTGTTAATATTATATTTTATAATCGCTGTGAAAACCTCCTAAGGTAAATCTAACAACATGACTGTTGATTGTGAATATTTAAAGTATTGTTTGAAATTTCCTTCAGGATTTTTCTACTTCTTTTCTTTTTTTTTACATTTTTTTCACAAAACGTTATTTGGCAGCAAACTTCAAAGGATCCAACAGTGATTTTCAATTATATTTATTATTAGCTCCATAATCAGCCAACATATTAAAAAGAGCAAAGGCAGTAACTTGGACCACTTGGGAACTGGCATCAAGTTTCAAAGTTGCATTTGACTCTTACAGAGGGTGACAGATTCGGTGGAGATTTTATCCCAGTTCTATTTTGTTTTTGTTTCGTTTCATCTCAATTCTTCGCCGGTAGTTTGCCAAGTTTCAGATAACCTCTGTTGCCTCCAGGTAAAAGTATTCTACGTGTGTGTCTTTAAAAAAAAAAAGTGCCATGGGTCCTTATTCTCCGAATCCATTTCTCTATTTCCCTTGAACTTTTTTCTTTGGGGGCGGGGAGGAGTTTAGGATTCGTTTGGACATATTAGTAGATTATTTCTAAAGCTTCGTGAAATCACATTGTCATGAATCTCAGTGATGCTGATTGCGCAGGACGTGGGAAGACACAACAAATGTTTTAATAGCCGTAGGTAAATGAGGCCACCCGGGACGGAGAGTGCTAAGGAAATAGGATCAGTGGGTCCGTGGAGGTAACAGCCTCTCTTTTCAGGGCTTCAAATAATGATCTCTAAGTGTCATCTCCAACTTGGCCTAGAGGCGCCACTTTTCACATCTGGTCCGCTGGCCTGGGTGCCAGAGCCCTGCCACGAGCCAGTTTCCCAAAGGGAGGCTGGGATTCATTACCCGGAGGAGAGGCCGCGGCCTACACCACCCGCCACATCAATCGCGCTCTGGGATTGGACATAACCATAAAGACTTCAGTCGTGACAGGAGGCTGTGTTCTCTAAAACTCAAGGCGGTATTGTCAGGGGCAGGAAAAGTAGACGTAATGAAAAGAAGGAAGGGAGACAGGGACCAGAGGGGCTGGGCTGGCGACGGGGGTGGCGAGGAGAGGTCTGAGGCTGGCACCCTACACCCTACTATTCTGAGCAGGACCGCTTTGGCTCTTGGGGTCTTTTTCTCCATGGTTTCAGGCAGAAAAGGGCTCCCAGCAGCCAGCCGCCAGCGGCTCGTACCGAGGTGCCCAGCTTCTATCCCTGCACCGGGCCCAACCGCAGCTCTCCAAGGTGACCGGGTGGCAGCAGCCGACCCCGCGGCCGCTGCAACACTGGGCTGCGCTGTCCCCCCCACTCCCTGGGGCTCGGTGGGAGTCGACTCCAGGGAGAACCACAGCCCGTGTCCCATTCTCATTCACCCCACGCGAGGCTCAGGGTCGGCCCCACGGTCGAGGGCGCCTTCCTCCCGGGGAGCTCGGGATCCTGGGCCCCGGTGGCGGGGCTGCGGCGCAGGTGGCCCGTCGGGCCCAGGTCCCCCAGCCTCTTTACCGGCCACCTCGAGGCCTCAGCGCCCATCTGACTTAATTCTTGGAACGTGCGGCTCACTGTACACAAACCTGGAAATGAGAACATTTTGAACATTCTCCACTAGAAGATGGTGGGGACGAGGCCCTCGCCAGCAGGGGACCAGCGCCCTGTGTCCCCTGCTCAGAGCACAGACCCGGCAGCACGCAGCCAGCCAGTCCCGCTCTCTGGATGCTGGGCCACGTTGGCCAAGTGACTTTGCCTGCTTTATGGGTTGTCACAGACGAGAATTGTATTTAGTAGCAGCAGGTGCGGAGAAAGAGAGCAAAAGGCTGTTATAAAGGGGGACACTGAGGCTCGATCAGCCAGGAGGCCCCGCACCCGGCCCCGCACACGCCCCGCAGAGCTCCCGCAGGAGCCCAGCTCTTCCCTCTCCGTGCTGGTGGCCCCAAGAGAGCTCCCTCCGCTCAAGAGAGGGGCAGAGAACTGCTCCCCTGCCTCAAGTACTTTATTAGCACATGGAAATAGCCTTTTGAAAAGACCATCCAGAGTTTAGAGCAACCAACGTAGAGGTTGTTGCCGACAGACATCTAGTCTTTGTTCAAAAATTTAGAAAACGTCAGCATGGCCCTGCAGAAAGCAGGATACTTTCTTTAAAAAAAAAAAAAAAAAAAGATTTATTTATTTATTAGTGAGGGACACAGAAAGAGAGAGAGGCAGAGGGAGAAGCAGGCTCCCTGCAGGAAGCCTGACGTGGGACTCGATCCCGGGACTCCGGGGTCACGCCCTGAGCCAAAGGCAGATGCTCCACCGCGGAGCCCCCAGGGCGCCCCAGATAGAAGGATTCTGGATCTGAGTTCATCTCAACTAATAAGCAGGTCCCTCTGCTCATGGCAACATAATGCCCCCTCACCACGACCACCACCACCGTGGAGGCCCAACAGCCAATAGAAAACTATGTAAAGTCTATGAATAACATAAATTGAAAAGATATAAGGACTAAGAAATCAGTGAGTGCTTAAATATTTGTGGTTCATTGAGTTTTCTGGACAGAAGGTATAATATAAAAGTGCAAATTTATACTGTTACCATGAACTGTCACAAAATTTACATGCTCTCCAAGTCTCTCTCTCTCTCTCTCTCTCTCTCTCTTAAGGATGATGTTCTTGGGAAACATTTCTCTTTTTTTAACATTTCTTTTTTTAATTGATGAATAAAGAACATACAGTGTTGTTACAGGTGTCAGGTTATAACATATCGACGCCACAGTTCTATACATTACTCAGTGCTCATCTCAGTGACTATAGTCACCATCTGTCTCCCTATGTCATTATTACGATATTTTTTATTACATACCCTATGTTGTAATTCTTATCCCTGTGACTTATTTATTTTATAATTAGAAGTTTGTACCTTTAATCTCCTTTATCTATTTCATCCATCCTTCACACCCCTTTCTTCTGGCAACTACCAGTTTGTTCTCTGTATTTGAGTCTGGGGTTTTTTATTTGTTTGTTTGTTTTGGGGATTCACCATATAACGGAAACCACTGTGGTATTCATCACTACTTCACTTAGCATAATACCCTCTAGGTCCATCCATGTTGTGGCAAATGGCACGATCTCATCCTTTTTTATGGCTGAGCAATTCTCCATTGCGTGTGTGTGTGCGTGTGTGTGTATCTTCTTGATCTACTCATCTATCTGTGGACACTTGGCAGCTTCCATGTCTTCGCTATCGTAAATAATATCGCAATAAACGTATGGTGCACGTACCATTTTGAACTAGTGTTTTCATTTCCTTTGGATAAGTGCACAGTAGTGAAATCACTGGATCCTACGGTAGATCTATTTTTAATTCTTCGATATTGTTTTCCACGGTGACTGCACAAATTCACATTCTCGCCAACACAAGTTCCATTTTGCCCACATCCTCTTCAACACTTGTTATTTCTCGTCTTTTTGAGTCTAGCCGTTCTGAGTGGTGTGAGGTGGTATCTCATTGCGGTTTTGATTTCCATTTCCCTGGTGAATAGTGATGGTGAGCATCTATTCATGTGTCTGTGAGCCGCCTGGGTGTCTTCTTTGGAAGTATGTCTAGTCAGATCCTCTGCCCATTTTTAATCAGATTGTGTGGTTTGGTGTTGAGTTCTGCATGTTCTTTATTTATTTTGAATATTAACCACGTGTCGGATAGATCATTTACAAATATTTTCTCCCACTCACTAGGTTACCTTTTTCTTTTCTTGATGGTTTCGTTTGCTGTGCAAAAGCTTTCTACTTTGATGTAGCCCCAATTATTTATTTGTGCTTTTGTTTCCCTTGCCTGTAGAGACATAGCCATAAATACGTTGTTAAAAGTGATGTTCAAGGGCACCCAAGTGGCTCAGCGGTTGAGCATCTGCCTTCGGCTTAGGTCATGATCCCGGGATCCCGGGATCGAGCCCTGCATCTGGCTCCCTGCAGGAAGCCTGCTTCTCCCTCTGCCTCTGTCTCTGCCTCTCTCTCTGTATCTCTCATAAATAAATAAATAAGATCTTAAAAAAAAAAAAAAGAAGATGCTATTGGTATTTTGATAGGGATTGCATTAAATCTGTACACTGTTCATGGCAGTTTAGACATTTTAACAACATTAATTCTTCCAATCCATGAGTAAGGTATACCTTTCCATTTGCTTGTGTTGTCTTCAATTTCTTTCATCAGTGTATTATAGTTTTTCACCTCCTCAGTTAAATCTATTCCTAGCCATTTTATTCTTTTTAGTGCAATTATAAGTGGAATTGTTTTCTTAATATATTTTTCTACTGCTTTGTTACTAGTGTATAGAAGCACAACAGATTTCTGTATATTAATTTTGTATCCTGCAGCTTTACTGCATTCGTTTATTATTTCTAAAAGCTTTTTGGTGGAGTCTGTAGGGTTTTCTATGTATAGTACCATGTCATATGCAAATAGTGATCATTTTATTTTTTTCCATGTCAATTTGGATGCCTTTTATTTCTTTTT
Source organism: Canis aureus (assembly GCF_053574225.1). Lineage (NCBI taxonomy): Eukaryota > Metazoa > Chordata > Mammalia > Carnivora > Canidae > Canis > Canis aureus. The sequence goes on from NC_135615.1 coordinate 56,385,100, forward strand.
TTTTTTTTTTTTTTTTTTTTTTTTTGTCTGATAGCTGTGGCTAGGACTTCCAGTACTATGGTGAGAGTGGACATCCTTGTCTTGTTCCTGACCTTAGAGAAAAAGTTTGCAGCTTTTCCCTAATGAGTATGATGTTAGCTATGGGTTTGTTTGTTTTTTTAAGATTTTATTTATTCACTCATGAGATACACAGAGAGAGGGAGAGAGAGGCAGAGACACAGGCAGAGGGAGAAGCAGGCTCCATGCAGGGAGCCTGACGTGGGACTTGATCCCGGGACTCCAGGATCACGCCCTGGGCCGAAGGCGGCGCTAAACCACTGAGCCACCCAGGGATCCCCAGGGGGGCGGGAGGGAGGGGAGGGGGTTATATCACTTTATTATGTTGAGGTATGTTCCCTCTAAACACACTTTGTTGAGAGTTTCTATCATGAATGGATATTATATTTTGTCAAATGCTCTTTCTTCATTTTTTTTGGATGGTCGTGTGGTTTTTTATCCTTCCTCTTGTTACTGTGATGTATTACATTGATTGATTTACAAATATTGAACCATATTTGTACCCCTGGAATAAATCTCACTTGGTCATGATGAATGATTTTTTAAATGTATTGTTGAAATCAGTTTGCTAATATTTTGTCGAGGATTTTTGCATCTATGTTTATCAGAGATATTGCTGGATGGTTTTTCTTGTGTAGTGTCTTTCTCTGGTTTTGGTGTCAGGGTTATGCTGGCCTCATAAAATGGACTTGGAAGTTTTCCTTCTTCATCTGTTTTTTTAGAACAGTTTGAGAAGAATTGGTATTAACTCTTCTTTAAATGTTTGGTACAATCAAATTTTGCATAAGCCATTGATTAAAACTTGAATGCACATCAGTTGTCCTATGCTAATGAGTTATCTGGTGAATGACAAAGAGTTTCAAGCAGGTCCATGTTCCTTTCTAGCCACCAATCTTGGGTCAGTAAAAGAAAAGAATTATTCTTTCTGATTCCTTGCTATTCAGAGTCCTGTGCCATTGTTACAGATTAGAGCTTGGTGCCTTAGATTTAAAAATTATTTTCATACACTAGCTCTTTTATATAGGAGGCAGAGACAATTGCCCTAACAAATGAGTTTCTGGTATTTTTCTGCAAAAATGTCACATGTTGGAACACTCTGTTGCACCTCCATTTATATGGGGCTCTGTGAAATAAACTTTGCAGATAATAAATAAATAAATAAATAAATAAATAAATAAATAAATAAATAAATAATAGAATTAACCTTGAAGCCATCTGGTCCTGGGTTTTTGTTTATTGGGATGTTTTTTTTATTACTGATTCAATTTCATTACTGGTAATTGGTCTGCTCAAATTTTCTGTTTCTTCTCGATTCAGTTTTAGAAAATTGTGTTTCTAGGAATTTATCCATTTACTATACATGGTTGTCCAGTTTGTCAATATATAATTTTTCGTAACATTTCCTTCCAATCCTTTGTATTTCTGTGGTGTCCATTATTATTTCACCTCCTTCATTTCTGATTTTATTTATTTGAGTATTCTCTTCTTTTTCTTGATCAGTCCAGCTAAAGTTTTTTCAATTTTGTTTGTCTTTTCAAAGATCCAGTTCTTGGTTTTAGTAATCTTTTCAATTTTTTTAAATCTTTATTTCACTTATTTTTATTGTAATCTATATTATTTCACTTATTTTTATTGTAATCTTTATTATTTCCTTCCTTCTGGTAGCTTGGGGCTTTGTTCTTTTCTAGCTCTTTTAGATGTAAGTTAGGTTGTTTATTTGAGATTATCCTTGTTTCTTGAAGTAGGCCTGTATCACTCTAAATGTCCCCCTTAGAACTGCTTTTGCTGCATCCCAGAGATTTTGGACCGTTGTGTTTTCATTTTCATTTGTCTCCATGTATTTTTTGATGTCCTCTTTGGGGTTTTTATTTGTTTGTTTTCATTTTAATTCCAGTGTAGTTAACGTAGAGTGTTGTATTAGTTTCCGGTGCACGATATAGTGATTTGCCAATTCTATGCATTACTCAGTGCTCATCATGATAAGTGTATTCTTAATCCCCTTCACCTATTTCACCCATTCCCCTACCTGTCTCCCCTCTGATAGCCATCAGTTTGTTCTCTGTATTTAAGCCTGTGTTTTAGTTTGTCTCTTTTTTTCCTTTGTTCATTTGTTTTGTTTCTTAAATTCCACACATAAATGAAATCATATGGGATTTGTTTTTCTCTGACTGACTTATTTCACTTAGCATTACACCCTCTAGGTCCATCCATGTTGCTACAAATGCCAAGATGACATTTTTTTTTATGGCTGAGTAATTTTCCATTATATAAGTATACTGCATCTTTTTTTTTAATCTATCACCTATTTTTTTTTCTAGAATCCATCACCTATTGATGATGCTGTCCTCTTTGATTTCTTGGTTGACCCATTTATTTAGTAGCATTTTGTTTAGCTTCCATGTGTTCATACTTTTGGGCGGGGGGAATGGAGAAGGTGGTGTAGTGGTTGTTGTTTTTGTTGCTTTGTAACTGATTTCTAGTTTCATACTGTGTCTTTGCAAAAGACGTTTTATATGATTTCAGTCTTTCTGAATTTATTGAGACTTGTATTATGGCCTAACACATGATCTATCCTGGAGAATGTTCACTGTGCACTTGAATAGAAGGTGTATTCCTTGGGATGGAATGTTCTGTATATACCTATTAGATCTATCTGGTCCAATGTGTCTTTCAAAGCCACTGTTTCCTTATTGATTTTCTGTCTGGATGATCTATCCACTGATGCAGTGGGGTATTAAAGTCCCCTATTATTATTGTATTGCTGTCAATTTCTCCCTTTATGTCTGTTAATATTTGCTTTATGTGTTTAGGTGTTCCTATGTTAGGTACATAGATATTTACAACTGTTATATCCTCTTGTTGGATCGATCTTTTTATCATTATATAGTGTCATTCTTTGTTTCTTGCTACAGTTTTTGTTTTAAAGTCTATTTTGTCTGATATAAGTATTGCTACCCCAGGGTTGTATTTTTCTCCCCCACTTCCATTTTCATGGTATATGTTTTTCCATTTGGGAAACATTCCTAAGCCTTTCCTAATTTTGAACTTCACAAGAAAACCTGAGGGCACATTATTTTATGGAAACCCAATAGGTTGTCTTTACATTTGGCTTGTTGTTTAATTTCAACTGGTTTAGCTTCTAAGGTTAGGAGGAATTTTAGGACAATGCCAGTGGGAAGGTTATTCAATGCTTTAATCGAATGTTGCCCCTGAGAGCCATACTGAATGAACTTGGCCTAATACTATGGTGTTGGAATCTGATAGTTTCCTTGCAGTAGAAGGGAAAACCATTTTTTTTTATTATGTACGTAGGCTGTGACTAGTTCCATAATTACCATGACAGAGCACAGTTTTCTTTCCCTATTTAAAGACCATCCTTTTCATTAAAGAGGATTTTCCTATAAAACCACCTATGTTAAAAAATAAACTAAAAAACTAATGATTTCAAAAAAAAAACTAAAAAAAAAAAAAAAAAAAAAAAACTAATGATTTTTTTCTCCCTAAGAATCTCATCCAAATACAAATCAAAACAAAACATTAAAATAGTTCTTAGGCTAAATTTTTTTTTCAAGATCAGATAAGGCTTTCTCAGGCCAGGGATATGTGAAAGAAACTATTTTAGACTATCATGGGAGTTTCTAAAAATAGAAAAGCAATATAGTCCCCACTGTATGCCTTTAACACTCTTCTCTTGCAGTAGGCCTTTGACCCTTGGGGTTTTGACACAGGCCCATATGTCTCTCCTAAGGCTAATGTGATACCCATGTCAGGATAATTTCTGCAGTTGTCGACTTCCAATACACAGGAGAGTGCAGATTGGCTCATGTATCTGTCTACCATAAACATCACAAGCGATGACCCTTCCCTGACGTGCTTACATCTAATTTACCCCATTAGCAAAGAAAATAGAAAATGAAAAGAGAACTCTCAAACTCATACATAAATAAAGTGCTTGCCTGGTATGCACTTATACATACTCACATGCACATACATGAGCAAGATGTCTCCGATCTTGAAGTATTTTGCTTTATTGCTTGCAAAAGAACTATCATGCTCATTCTAACAATTATGAGATAAATGGAGTGTTGGTGGAAGAGGCAGCCACAGTTATCTCCATTGTTTTCAGGTAAACCGAAGACCAGACAAGTAATGGTGATTTTTCCCCCCAGGGTCTCTGAGCTAAAAAATAGTGGGAGTCAGGCCTTTATTGGATCATCAGGCCCTTACCTTACTATAACTGCCTTATATCTACAATTCACTTTTCCTCTAATTTTTACTTCTGCTACAGCCTTTAATCCTTCTGGAGTTTTCTCCCTATTGAACTAATTAAATAGACAGATTTGAAGGAACCCAAGCTCCTAGAATCTGAGAGATCCCACAGCACAAAGTGATGTGAATCAAAAAAGATCTGCATTCCCCTCTGTGGGTCTAACTCCAGGCCAAGGTCATGGAATTCCCTCTTCTCTCCAAGTTCAGCTTAGCTCTGCCTCTTATGAGTCACAAACTCCATTTTCTTCCTCCGGAATGAAAATTAAAGCAATTCTGCTGGGTAATGAAACACTTAGGGAAAGAACCTCTTAGCCACCACATGTCAAGAGAAACCCCAACCCAACTCTGGTGTGTTGGCGTATTCCGTAGCCAGGAGTTCTTGAACCCACATGCTGAATTTCTAATGTATAGAGCAGCATGACTCTCCCCTACGAGAAGAATTTGGAGGATGGAGAAAATATTAAGGTGTAAGAACAGAACCATTTCTGAAAAAGTCCAATCCATTCTGAGGGTAGAGAGCACCATGCTGGTCATGCAGTGGCGTATCCGAGAGCAGTAGCTCTTGCAGGAATTTCTGAGTATTGGACTCAGCCAAGAGCTAGTATCTAACTCCTTCTTCAGTTTTAAATGCCACACACAGAAAATTGCTAATAAGGATGTGGGTGCCGTGCCCCCCTCCTTCATCACCACCTGTTCCTCAAGGCAACAGCTTATTTGTGGGAGCCACCCCTGCCAGCCTGACTGTCTGTAGAGACCCCTCTGTAGCAGAAGGCAGAGAATGGCCATCCCTAGGGCATTTTTCACACTGTGTTTTCCAAGCTGGCATTTCTGGGAGAAGATGAAAAATTGATTAGCTTTGCTAAGTGTAGCTGTAGATGAGGGTTGCCAAAGGGCCACCGTGTGGCACCTTCTGGGAAGTGACGCCTTGCCGTGCAGAACCTCCCGGCCTAGTAAGCATGACGGCCCCGGACGCCCGTGTCCAGTGGCAGTGCACCCCAAGGCCGTACCTTGAAAGCTTCCATGGGGCTCGCTTGTCAGAGTTACCCCTTAGATGACTTCCTTCCTAATAAAGAAAAGCCGGCCGGCAACACTGCCGCCGTGAGCACTCAGAGGCCACGGAAGCCATGCAGACCCCCGTTCAAGCTATCCGCTTGCCTATCAGAGGGACTGTATTGAAATCAGGGATATAATTCACCGTTAGGATATAAAATACATGGACACTTGAATAAACGTCACATCCCCAACCACCTTCACATGCGAGGGCACATTTCACTGCAGACAGACTGAGGTTTCCTGATACCCGTCAGACGTGCACGTGTGGCCTCTGTAATTGTCTCTTCATATTCAGCTTACACATGTTTATTATCCTGCTGAAGGAATCGTTCTCGTCTCTGTTCTCTCACCAGCCGCGTTGTCCAGACTCCCACACATGAAGCAAAGAGCAAAACACTCCTGGAGGTGGGAGGCGGGTGGCAACCAGATGCTGGCGCCTCTTCTGCCCCCTACCTTGGGGTGACCCTGCTGGGCCTTCTGTCCCCTTTCATGTTGGCAGGTCCTCAACATACCAGATGAAGAGGGGTGGCCTTTTCTGAGCGTTCTCCTTCTGCCCCCGGAGCATGTTGGGTGTTTTAAATGGATTGCATGGGAGTGAATGACTCACATGTGGGATGGTAATGAAATTTTGGAAATGAATACCTACAGAAAAGCAGAAAAGCTGCAGGACTCCGAGGATGCTGAGAGCGTAGCCCCTGATGCAAAATAATGACAAGAACGCTCAATTTAGATGTATTCAATAGGAGGAATAGGAAATAATGTAAAATACATGGTACAGTAATTTGCTTTTTCAAGAGGCTCTCTTTCCCTCTCCCCGTCTTTGCCTGTCTCCCTCTCTGACTAGCTACGTACACACACACACACACACACACACACACACACGCACACACACGAATGGATCTGCACGCTCAGTAATTCTATTACCAATACAAGATGAGCTCCTCTCCTCTTTACTGTGGCCCAACGGGGATTTTAGCATAATGACTAAGGTAACAATTTTTGAATAATGGTCCTTCTGAAGAGTGTCGTGTTTCCAGAGTCTAGACTCAAAGCTTTGGGCAAACATTATGCTGTTCTGAAATCTCCGCGAGGCTTGTCTGGAGGCAGGTGGCCCAGGCCGCGGCCCGAGCTGCAGCAGGAGGGCTGCGGGGCCGAGGCTGCAGGGACAACGGGGAGACGCGCTGGCCGGGGGTCAGGGGACGGGGTGCCCGGCGGGCTCCGGGAGGTCCTGGGCGAGCCCTAGGGCCCCCCTGGGACTCAGCGGCCGCCGCGCCCCTCTGGTCTAACACGGGGAGCCGAGGCCTGAGCTGTGGGTCCCAGGTCATGAGGCTCTTGCACAGCCGTCAACTCAGACTCCGCACAGCTGCTCTCACAGTGAGGGCACGGGCGGGGCCCGAGGTGACCAGGGCTTTGCCTGGGGACTGCAGAGCCAACAGCCAGGAGGGCGACGGGCGGGAAGGGCTCCTGGCTCTGGCGCCCCTGTCATGCCCCCAGGCTGCATGGGAAGGGCAGGCCCTCTGTGTGCTGCCCCCCTCCGTAGGAAGGTGAGAGCTTCCGCAGGAATTAAACCCCAAGAAATGAGTTTTCAGGTCCACCGAGCCAAATGTCAGTCAGTCAAGAGCAGTCACTTTCCCAGGGCCACAGCGCCAGGCGCTGTTGGGGAAGGGTGGGCCTCGGCCTGGCTGGAAGCCCAAGTCCCGGGAAGAGCGCAGCCATCCGCGACCGGGGGCCCTGCGTTCACCCCGGGGAGCCGGGCGACCCTGGAATGCTCTGCTCATGAGGTCACGTTGGGTGCGCGAGGTATGTGTTTTGCACACGCAAAGCTTACGTGCACTGCAGAGTGGTCGTCTTAGGAAACTCCTGCAGAGCCTAAGAAGGAGATGGTTCCTGCATCCACCGGGTCTCCACCTGGTCATGGTGCTGCCCGAGAAACAGCAAGCAGCCGAGTGGATTAGGGAGACCAAAGGGGGGGGGCGCCCAGCAGGTGCCCCTCACCTGGGGCGCCCTCGGGACGGAAGCCTGGCCCCGCAGCTGCAGCTGCTCACGCCAGCCCCATGGGGTGCCCAGCGCAAGGCCGCCCAGTTGCCCTGGGGCAGCCTGGTAACCGCGGCGGGGAGGGTGCAAAGGCCTGGGCCGGGCGTGCAAGGCCAGTGCAGCTCGGGGCCCCGCAGGGGAGAGCTGGGCCCCCATCCTGTCTGCCCTGCGGCTGCTCACCCCTCCTCCACTCACCCCTCCTCTGCTCACCCCTCCTCTGCTCACCCCTCCTCCGATCCTGCCTCCTCACTCCCCGTCCCCTTCCTGCCTCCCAGCCTCCACCTCGGAACCGGCTTCTCAGGAACCCAACCTGCCGCACACACCTTCCTGTCCCTCAATCCCGAGCCAAGAGACTTTCTGAAACCTCCATTTCTTTTTAATTGTTAAGAGGAGCCACCTGGCAAGGACTCTGGAGGCGGAACCCGGACTGAGGAGGACAGGGCACAGCTGTTGGGGAGTACGGATTGGTGGGTGCACAGGACTTTGGGAATAGAGGACGGCCTTTCAGTGCAACAAATAGGTGATTCGGCACGAGAGATAGCATGGAAAGACAATGATGTCACACCCGAAGGTGAGGGGCCCCGCGGCACACCCAGGAGCCTCGAGCAAGGCCCCGATGCTTTCCCGAGGGCCCACCGTCTCATCCAGGCCACGCGTGCTGCCGCGCGATCGCAGTCGTACCTTCCATCTCTCGTGAGCAACACATCAGTGGTGACTTCAACGATGGTGTCTTTTCTGCGTGAATTCTCCACCCTAAATATGAAGCCATTTGTGCTGCTCATTCGATTGGCCTACTATGCTCTGACTTGTTCCCCCAAACCGCGAGAGCAAATCACCCGGTTTCAGAATCTGAATAAGTCAATGTAAGCTAGCTAGCTCCTAATTCATGGTCAGCCCGTGACAAGCAGCTCCCGTCACCAGTAGCATCTCTTGGGACCTCGTGTTCATAGATACCCAAATCATCCACATGCTGGGCAGCACAACTCAATTCAAAAATAGCTGCTGTGCCCAGGAAGTTACAACTGGATGGTGTTGTGTAACCTTTTGAGCCTCTCCATTTCTAACTATTAAAAAAAAAAAAAAAAACTAGAAGAAAAAAATGTGCCAGACTCTAATGATGAGGTCACTTCTAATTTAATTGTGAGAATGTTAGGTACAAATTGTGACATGTAACTTGGAGATAGCTCTGAGACGGAAGTCGGATTTTGCCTGTTGGATAGCAGGCTTAACTGTTGCATTAAATGTCTGGACACTTCCATAGAGTACTGACCACGGACGGTGCAGCAGGTTTGCACATCAGTGAAAATGAAGGACGAGAGGACACAAGCCCCCACCTCCTTCCTCTCTCTAATCTGCTACTTCTTCTCTCTCATTAGCCACGATCAAATAGAGCCCCTTTTACGTGGTCCAAGCAGATTAGCCTACTGGCCAGAAAGCAGGTGGAGAAACAAATTCTGGAGGGATGGAAAATGGAAACCACTCAGGATGCAACAATGCATCGAGATTTGAGCATAAGCATCTTTTCCCCCCCTTTCATTCCAACTTATGTTAAAAAAAAAAAAATGAAATCAGTTAAGGAAATCTTCCTGGAAGGAAGCTATATTTTAAGAAAGAAGGGGACTCGACTAGGGGTTGTCAGGAAGACTGTAGAAAGGGATTATCGATGTTGCTGTCACCTTCATTTGGTGTTTCAAACACAGCAAGAATAGATCACCTGGTATATCAAATACCACAAAACTAATGTGCTGTCATCTTCCACATAGTTTGTGCTCTATTTGAAGGCACGTGTTCCACTGACAGGCCAAAAAAAAAAAAAAAGACAAGATGAGGTAGGTGTACATTTTGAGGAGCTGCTTTACCCGTGCTTTATAATGCGGTTCCCAGAACCGCAGCCGTGTGAAGGCAGTTTGTCCATCTTCTGGAAGACAAAGGGTGGGCAAGTCCTGATTCACCACATCGGAGACCAAACATCTGCTTGAGGTCCTGGCTCTCGATTTACTTAGGCCTAGCTTGGTCCGCATCCTGGCCTGCCACCTAACGGCTATGTGACCTTGAGTCAAATTCTGTAAGCTCCCTACGCCTTAACTTACGTATCTCACAACTGGGGACACAGAAGCACCCCTTAGTACTGCAGTGAAGATTAGAGAAAATAATGTGTCTGTATTAGTGAAAGCCATTTTGTTGCAACTAATAGTATCTGATTCTGGAGAGTTTAAGCCCCCTCCCCCCCCAAAAAAAAGAGGAAGAGAGGCAAGAAAAAGAGAGGGAGAGAAATGGAGGAAGGAAAAGGGGGAAGAAGAAACAGAAGTATTTGTGACCACTGGAGTTATCTTACTGTTCAAGGAAAAAGTGATTTGAGAAAGAGTAGATTAAAATGTTCCTCTCACATACAGACCTCGCCATAGTTCTTAATGAATTCAAGCTTGACAAATCTCTCAGAGGGCAGAAGCTAGGACCACTCTGGGATCCCGGCAGCAGCTGTTGTGTCCCTTCTTTCTGGAACAGATGGCGATGTGGCTCAGTTTCAGTGGCCACAGTCCACGGCCTCTTCATTCCCAAGGTAAATTCCAGGGAGAGAGAATTTCATTGGCTCAGCTTGGATCAGGTCAATCAACTGGGTCACCCAACCAGGGTCAGGATGAGGAGAGGCCCAGTGGTCACAGGGGACACAAGTCCACCTTTGTGTGTCTAGAGAGCAGTCCAGGGGGAGGAGGAAGCTAAAGAGCCATGCAGCCCCCATACCTACAGAAAAGCCACGGCATATAGACCCCAACACACAGAGGTCATCATGAAATGCTAGCTATTTTTATTATTATTTCAATGGCCATGACAGAAATACCATTTAAAAATTCAAGTTTCTTATCCCTGAAGATCTTTTGCAAACCATTAGCTGTTACTGTTGACATCTATACATTCAACATTTTGGATTTATCCTGTATCTCTCATTAGATTATAAATCCATGAGAAAAGGAGCCATTTTATTTCCCACTATCTCCATCCTCACTATTTATTGAACAGTGGGTGCCCAATAGATGTGGCCTATTCCCTAAACTCATCAATCTGTACTGATATCAGAGCTCCTGTAAGCAAACTGTGCTCCCATTTGCCCTTTCTTAAAACCTAAGACACAAATCAGCGTCCGTTCAATGACGTTTACTTGGTTTATATTACGTTAAAAATACACTCAATATTTCAATTTGAAGAAAAAATATATAATTTCAACCCCACTCAACATTTTAAAAATTATTGAAAGTGGCTTACAATAAATGCATGTCTGCTACCAATTGTGATCAAATGGTAGGAGCTGCCTGGCACTACGTTGCAAGGGTTTATAAGAAAGAGGCTGAGACCACGAGAATGGCATCATCAGTTAATAATGTCTGGCATGGACACAGGATTGGGAAGTGTCGGCATGTATGTTAAGTAGTTCTTACACCATATTCAGAAGTTAAAATAAATATGAAAATCAGAATCTACATAGAGAAAACTAAGAGCAATTTGAAGCAGGGATGACAGACATTACTGTAACTGCGTCCTCAGTTTAGAGATGATGTGAAGATTGACTTAAGGTAGATTATGTCAAGGCAAGATTTATTTATTTACATAAATATAATATTAGACATTCTCACAACCATTGTGATTATTTAAATGATAATAAAACTAGCAATGATTATCAAGATTATAGTTAGGTGATTTTTAATTTATTAATTTTTTTTACCATTTAAAGTCATGAGTTTCCAAATCTGGCATTTAAGTGGTGATTGTGCACTAAAGGAGGTTTAAGTTCAACTACACAAAACAGAAAACTCAACTCAAGAGAATTTGAATGAGTACACTCAATTGAGCGTCCAACTCTTGATCTCAATTCAGGTCTTGATCTCAGGTCATGACCTGAGATCCATACCCAGTGTGGAGCCCACTTAAAAAAACAAAAACAAGGGCAGCCCATGTGGCTCAGCAGTTTAGCATCACCTTCAGCCAAGGTGTGATCCTGGAGACCCAGGATCGAGTACTGCATTGGGCTCCCTGCATGGAGCCTGCTTCTCCCTCTGCCTGTGTCTCTGTCTCTCTGTGTCTCTCATGAATAAATAAAATCTAAAAAATAACAAAACAAAACAAAAAACACTTGAATGAAATAGAGGCTCCCTGTATTTTTCTCTCCCATAAAAGTCCTAAGACAGGCACCCCAAGGCTGGTTTGGAGGCTCCATAGTCATCTGTTAAACTGGTTGTCTTCTATCTTCGTTCATCTTCCCGATGAAGCAAAATGTTTCCATCTTCAAAGCTGCCTCATTGCCCAAGATAGCTGTCCATCTTATCTGCAGTCTAGCCAGGAAGAGAAATGAAGGAGAAAATGGCAAATGGATGAGTTGTTCCACTGAGTCACTGTGTCTTAAATAGTTTTCCCAGAAGCTCCACTCAGTGACTTTCAGTTGGATCCCACTGATCATCTCAAGCAATAAGGAAATTTGAGAACTGTGCTCTCTCAGCAGAACACATTGCCATCCAGGAGGAGAGGAGCATGGATACTTGGTGGGCAACTAATGGTGGCTGGCACAATTTGCCTATTAGAAACATGCTACCAGGGATCCCTGGGTGGCGCAGCGGTTTGGCGCCTGCCTTTGGCCCAGGGCGCGATCCTGGAGACCCGGGATCGAATCCCACGTCGGGCTCCCGGTGCATGGAACCTGCTTCTCCCTCTGCCTATGTCTCTGCCTCTCTCTCTCTCTCTCTGTGACTATCATAAATAAATAAAATAAAAATAAAAAAAAATAAAAAAAAAAAGAAACATGCTACCACTGAGTGTTTAGTGGTCCCACTAAACATAACCTTGGGGCAGGGACTTCATCTGCTTTGTTCACTCTAGAACCCCAAGCCAGTCCCCAGCACCCAAACACTGCATGAAATACAAATAACTGACCCAACATTACTCAGCAAGTAAGAAGCTGAGTCAAAGTTAAGACCTTGGGCTGCCCCAAATTCCTGCGATACTCCTCCAAGCTTTGAGGATGTACGAAAAGGTAAACGGTTGAGGTATGGGGCAAGCTGGAGGGGCAATTGGAGGCCAAGTAATGACAGTCCTGAATATCTTTCCAGCAGAGCTTTCAAACACAGATCCCACAGGGAAAGTGCAAGGAGAGAGGAACCAGAAGAGAGTCTGTAGAGGAGAGCACAAACCCAGGTCATTGCTGATTGGCTTGAACCAGGACATTGTCAGCGGGAACAGAGGCACGGGGAGGAAGCTGAGACACTTTTCAGGGTCTATAGGATGAGAGCCATTGGCTGTGGGAAGAGGGAGATAGCAGAGATCACAGCCTTCCAGTTTATGAGGCAGTGTAGATGAAGATGACAACCATAGTAGCTCACGGGTGCAACAGGTTTTTAAGTGGAAAAGCAAAGAGTATTTTTTCCCCCAGAAGAACCACCAAAGGATAGTCAAGGAGCCCAACAAAACAGCCTAATCCAGCCAGAAGGAGGGGCAATTGGAGGCCAAGAGATCCATTCTTCTTAAATCAGAAGAATGCGCTTGTTCCTAATGTCTTCTGGTTATCACATGTGTATTCCTCAGTCTTTTTGTGAAGTTGCTTCTACTACAGGCTGAGCAACTAGAAAAGAAGAACTGAGGAGCACAAACTGTCTAGGAACAAGCTCACTGTTCCAAGTTCCCACTGAGGCAGGGAGGGGAAGCTGCATTTGTAGCAGCTTTATGACAACTATTCCCAGCTGAGAATCACAGTAGAATAGGTCCTCTTTGATGACAGAAGTCAATATAACGTGCGTAAATGTAGCTTTTTAAAAGCTGAGAACTTTGAAAGTTTCTACTCTTTCCTTCTGGTGATAATTATCAGGATGGATTTTTTATCTTTTTCCCTTGAGTGCCCCAAAGGTGTGGAGAACCACCTTATTTAGCATGGTAAAACACGCTGGGAACCACCTTATTTAGCATAGTAAAACACGCTGGTGGCCCGTCTGATCCAGAAGTCATGCAAAGTTAAAATTGGACAGAGCATTTGGAAATATGAGAGGCCCAAATTGTTCCCCTTACCTCTGATGTCCTTGTGGCCAAGCGCTGGCTCCCTGTTCTCTGAGATCATCTGAACGACTCCATATTCACCAAATTTTATTTGGTAACAGTTATGTGGCCTGTATTTTCTTTCTAATTATTGCTGTATAGTCATTTCACAAGGTTCTTGAAATAGGAACAAACTTGACTTGTACTAGTGGAATCTCACATCAACAATTGATTTAATTATGGGGTAAAAATGCATATGGAAATGTTTAAAGAAATTTCCATTGTCAATTAGTTCTTGAAAACAAAGAAAATTCACAATTTTAAATATAAAGAGATGGATAGTAAACTATGAAATGATATTTTAGGACCAATAATATGTAATTTATTTCCTTTGTTTATTACTGCTCCCTCCCCTGCCAAAAAAAATAAATAAATAAAAAACACAAAGAGAAAATCCTGTTATTAAAATGTTTCAAAAAATTTTATTGTCTATTTATATCCCAAACTGAATTACAACCTGATGGATTAGTTTCATTAAAATGCTACAAAGAACTGAGAAAAAAAAATCCAGTAATAATAAAGATATAAATAGTAAATAGCAAACTACACCAACCCAAATAAACTAATAAAGACAAGTAGAAAAGGAAGCAAAATACTCAAGAGACCATAATCTATATGACTTCTTGATATCCGTGATTTGAGTGATTCATAAACATTTCTAGAATACTGCTTGGGCGTCCAATGAATTCATTACCAATTTAATTTTGTTTTCTAGCAGTTCCCTTAGAATTTGTGGGTCAAATATTCAAACATAGCAATCCCTGGCTTCTGTCTTTACAACTTAAAATAGCCATTATTTAGCCTTGTTTTCTCTAAAGACTGCTTTCAGACTTGATATAACTGTTCCCACTTGATTAATTTCCTAAAGAGCAAAGTATTATTCTAAATATATTGAGATTTCTGGACACTTTTTTGTTTAAGCATTTCCACTTAGGCCTTGCATACTTCTCTCTGCCCATTCCCAGCCCACCTCCCAGGACCTGAGAATTCAGGCAGAAATGGTCTTAGATGCCATTATTAGTATTTGTCAGGTCATGTGATCCATGCTCTTTAGTACTTGAAGGAAACCAATAGGCCTGAAGGTGTCTGTGGCATCGTGAGATCCGTGGTCTGACTCTCTTTGATGTTTCTCTGGGTGTCGTCGAATACTTAATCCTATTCATTGCCTGGACCATATCATCTCATAAACTTCCCAAACGGATAATCCCTGATCCACCCCATGTGCCCTTTCACTCTACCTTTTCAGAGGTGGATTTATGAGAGAGAAAGTGACACCGTTTTCAAAAAAATGTGTCCAAATTTCCCAGCACATTTTTAAGCACTTCAAGAGCATCCTCCAAATGTGACCAAATACCTTTTTTGTCCATGAAACTCTAGAAGCATCCAGGATTCTATTGCTGTACTGATGAACTCCCTCCAGCCTGCATCCAGGGAACCTAATCTAGATCATCACAGCTCGGAGGCTGATGGAAAATGACGTGTAAGTCAATATCGCTAAAGGACTTCTGCTTGCCTACCGCTTATGGACTTATTTTCAAAACATAGCAGTAAGCTCTAACCCACTCCGAGCTCCCGCTGAAAGCGTAGACATCATTTTCAGCCAATACATCACTTAGCCCGACAGCCAACTTTGTCACAATAGTGCTATTCTGATTCAAACCGCAAATCCTCTTCTAAAATAAAATCTCTTGTATCTGCAGGAGGAGATAAGTACATTCTGGGCACATGTAAAACCCATTGGTCTCTGAGCATCAGCCAACTCTGTTTTCTTTCAAACACCCACCCCAAAACCCCAGCCCCTCCGCAAAAGCTCCCCTATCTTGACAGCTTTGAAACCCAATGCTGTGGCCACCGATCCAGAGAAGCCAGCACCGCGCAGCCCATAATAATCCATTGAGAGAAAAAAACGATCATCATACACGCTTAGTCATTTATCTTAACTTATTTTTGTTCTGTGAGAATTTATCTTGATTCTGTAGCACATCGCATGGAAAGATGCTGGGGTTTTTTTGTTTGTTTGTTTTTACTGTCTCCAGCCTGGGTTCTGTGCTACCTGCTAACAGCAGTGCTTCTAAGCCTTGAAGGACCCCAAGTGCTACTCTAGGAGATTCCTCACGTAAGAAGTGGTTCGTAAAGACTGAATTTGAATCTCCTCATTTCTTAACTGGAGAAAATCAAAGCAAATGGATACACACACATAAATAACCACTGCTTTCTAGCTCCCGGCTCCCGGGCCCTCCGTCGTCCTCTAGTTGAGCTAATGTAACTGATAGAGGAAGGGTCGGGGCTTTTATTTCGTGGGGGCAGACTGCTTTTAGATTATTCCAATAACCTGAGTGATCAAGGAACACAAGACTCTTACCTGGCTGCTCCCCTAGAAGGATCTATTTATTGATGTATTTTGGTGAAAGAGTCCTGATGCGTGTGTCTAGCTCCCGGCACAGAGCCCTGGAATCTAACTGCATGAACTCAGATCTCAGCTCGACCACGAGGGATGATTAGCTCCACTGATCAGTGTTCTGATGGTGAAACAGGCACCATCCTCGTAATAACACACCTTACAGGCTACGGTTAGGATGAAATGAGAGGAGAAGGCAATTTGGGCAGGGGAGGTGAGTGAGGAGGAGAGACAGAGACCTCTGGAGATCCCTGTCCCACGTTGTGCTTTTTCTGCTGCTCGCCTAATCCAGGGACTAATTGCAGATGTCAGAGCGAAGAGTTGCTCTGTCGTCTGAGCATTTCCTCCAAGTGCAGTCAGCGGGTCGTGCAGTGAACTCGCGTGATTTGGCAAAAGTCTCATCTATTTCATCCACAGCTTGAGACGTCCTTATAAAATATAGCATTCTGCACAGGCCAGGGGTCTTTACTGGGCCAGGCCCCCCAAGGCTCTGTGGCGCGTCTTCCCTATTTCTACATGTCTCCCTCAAGGCCGTGGACAGTCCCAGTGTCTGTGCAATGACCCATTGTTAAGGGCCCACTATGTGCCACACACTGGATTTGTCTTATTTACCTTACGTGAAACTGCAAGGTGGACATTGTTTTGTTTTGTTTTTTTCCTTTTAACTTATGGAGAAAATGGGATCCAGAAACATAGGTAACTTGCCGAAGACCACACAGGCAGGGAGGGGCCAGGCTGGTACTCACCGTTAGGTCTGAGTCCACTATTCCACGGAAGGCAAATACGTGTTCCCTCCTGTGCCCAACGGGGTGCACTGGTGGTTTGTGAGTTCTGTATTAAGAAGCATTTTGAGGCTGGACCTGAGGTCAGGAGAGAGAGTCTTGTTAACAGCGAATGCCGTCTGTGGTGAGCTCCGGTGGGGAGAGGGCCGGGGGCAGTAGAGGCCAAGCTGCCTCCTGACTATCATGTGCCTAGTTTCTGCTCACCAGAAAGAAGGGGTTAATTTGCCTCGTTGGAATGCTCTCTATACCTTCTTGCATTCTTCTGTCCCTTTTTCATCAAAGGAAAGCCTCCCTTTTTGGAAGCTTTCAACCCCCACAAGTTAGTCTTTCCTGCAATTCCTTTTGTTTAATGCCGATTCTTTATCTCCTGGGTTGCAGAGAGACCAGAGGCAACTTGATTTCACACATCTCTCCAGCAGCGCCTCTTCCCTTCTCCTGACCGTCTTGCTTGTCTAATTTTCTGACATGGGAGCCTACTCAGCACGCAGCAACTCAATTCTTGGCCTGGACGAGTTGTTTAATCCCTCTGCACTACAGTTCCTTCCCTTATCCTTTTTTAAAGTGTATGTGGGGACGCCTGGGTGGCTCAGTGGTTAAGTGCCTGCCTTTGGCTCAGGGCATGATCCTGGGGTCCTGGGATCGAGTCCCCACATCAGGCTCCCTGCATGGAGCCTGCTTCTCCCTCTGCCTGTGTCTGCCTCTCTCTGTGTCTCTCATGAATAAATAAATAAAAATTAAAAATAAATAAATAAATAAAGTGTACGTGGATGTCTGCATGTCTGTGGAGAGAGTGAGGATGGATACAGCAGGTGGGCAGTGCCCCTTAGCCCTGCCTACACATCAGAACCACCGAGCAGCTTTGCGAGCTTGCCCATACCTGTTGGGCACAGTCCACATCCGCTGAGTCGATCTCTGGAGCTGGGCCCCAGGGATGAGTTTATCGAAAGCTCCCACATGATTCTAATGCGCATCCATCCGGGGTAGAGAACCACTGGACAACCACTAAATACACATGGAATTGATTGATGTCACTTAGTAAATAAACCACGCTTGGGGTGGGGGGCAGGGGTCACTTCCAGGCCTCATCCAAGGGCTTATTGGCCCTTTTAAACACTTATACCTGCAAGTTTTTAAAAACACAGACCTTAGACGACTTTTAAATATATTGGCTTTCCCATCCTTACAGAATGATACCGTCGGATTTACTCCTCTTCCTCATTTTGCAACGTACAGTGTTCCGATTTGGTTTATGATTTCCATGTTTGCTCAATCAAGTTCTCAAAGGGCGGTCTGTGAACTGTCTGTCTCAGAACGACCTGATGTGCTTCCGCAAGAGAAAAATGAAGATTCCCAGATGGACCTGGGGCCTCCTGGATAAGAGCCTGGGGTCTGGTGTTTTCAGGCAGCACCTGTGGCACCTGTAAACACTCCACAGTGTAAGAACCCTTTTTGGTACAGACTGGTTTGTGTGGCAAGTACCCTAGCACCATAGTCTTAGGCACACCTGGGAGTGTGACCGACACTACCTGATGGAAGTCACCTTGCAGTGTACAAAATACGGACTGTAACGTTTATGCGTAGTCCTTATATTGCTATTTAAAAAAAAGGCACACTCTTCCACTTCCATTTAACAGCCTCTCCTAAGCAAAGATCTCTGTAATCGAGGAGAGCTGCTGAGTTTGTGCTTTTGTTTGGTTTTGGGTGATGCCCCTCCTTTTTAATCGTTTCGACTGAATCCATATAGATCTTGAGGTCAAGAGCAATGGCCCTTCTCTGGTGGGCTTCATGAACAGGCTTAACCTTGAGGACTGCTTCCCGGCTGCAGAGAGTAAGCAACCAAGACTTGGGTGGGGGAAATAATGTGGCCCCAAGGTCTAGGTTTGAATACAGAAACCCCACTCTGGTGTGTAATTAACTTTCCACCCATGAGCTCAGTGCTAAACAACGGTCCCTAGATTCCTGGGTACATGATTTTGCTTTAAAAACCTGGCTGGTCCCTGGTCCATAAAACCAAGTCATCATTAGTAAGTGAATAGATACAAAATCTTTTTAATATCCGATATGAAAGACCATTTCATGCACCGAGCAACTCTCATACTGGGTTCGTACTTAAGCGATTTCTTCTGGCAAAACTAGAATTCAATTATGATGTTTTCTTTTTTTTTTTTTATTTATGATAGTAACAGAGAGACAGAGAGAGAGAGAGAGAGGCAGAGACACAGGCAGAGGGAGAAGCAGGCTCCATGCACCGGGAGCCTGACGTGGGATTCGATCCCGGGTCTCCAGGATCGCGCCCTGGGCCAAAGGCAGGCGCCAAACCGCTGCGCCACCCAGGGATCCCAATTATGATGTTTTCTAATGGGTAGATTTTACTACAGAGATTTTCAGGAAATCAGAACTTGTGTGTCCGTGATTTAAGGGAGGGCGAAGTTTAGTTTTCAAAAAGCATGCTTCCTTCAAGGAGAAAGTTTTCCTCCTTGAGCCTTCTGGTCATTTTAAACTTAATGACGTCAAAAGCTGGCTTTCTCTAGAAGATGACCAGCCCCCCCAGCTGGGTCAGGAGGTCATATGTTCCTGTTCCTGGCCATTCCTGGGATGACTCAGTCACTTATGTAGTCTTGAACAAAATGTAATTTTTTTAAAGGATTCTCACTTTTACTTTATATCATATGAAGCAAAGAAACGACATCATTACATTAGGATCCACTCACACATCCGAACACGTTGCCATTGGCCCCCAGACTCGGTCATTGAGACACCCCTTGGTTTCAGTTCACGTGTATTCAAGACGAAGAGAATCTGATTTAGGATAAAATGAGCTCATTCTCCTGGACAGAGGGAAAAACCAAGCTTGCCAATTCTGGTCCTAATCTCACTTTTATATTGTCAGGATTCTTCAGCACAACCACGAAGTCTTGATCTACTTTAGAATTCAAATGTCAAAAAAAAATAAAAAAAAAAAAAAAAAAAGGATTCAAATGTCAACTCTGGAATGCTATAGAGATAATGACAATAATCTTCACAATGGTCATTTCATAGCCATCCTTCTTAGGAAAAGCTGGTGAGACCGTCCATAGTACGCAGCGCAGACAGTAGCAGACATCGGACAGTGCTATGTGTCAGGCATTTGGCAAGTGCTCCACGTACATCCCTTCAGTCAGTCCTGCTGCAAGCCCTGGAGTCACGACTATTCATTATCCCATTTTGTAGAAGGAACTGAAGCGCACAGGTATGCTGCAGGTAGCCACGGTCAGAGGAGCAGGTTACACGGGTCTTTCGCCCTCTGGAGCCCATGCTCTTCCTA
The DNA here is from genome assembly GCF_053574225.1 of Canis aureus. Lineage (NCBI taxonomy): Eukaryota > Metazoa > Chordata > Mammalia > Carnivora > Canidae > Canis > Canis aureus. The sequence continues at coordinate 56,405,069 of NC_135615.1, forward strand.
CGTGATAGGTTAGGTAGTTTTATGATAAAGTAAAAATATTGGTGCACCTGGGGGGCTCAGCGGTTGAGTGTCTGCCTCCAGCTCAGGCCATGATCCCCGGGGTCCCAGGATCGAGTCCCGTATAGGGCTCCCTGCATGGAGCCTGCTTCTCCCTCTGCCTGGGTCTCTGCCTGTCTCTGTGTGTGTCTCATGAATAAATAAATGCAACTTTAAAAAAAATAAAAATTTTATAACAACTCATATTAACAGGGTGCTGGCTATGTGCCAGCCAACACAGATGCACTTTACATTCAATGACTTACCATAGCAGAAAACTACGATAATCATTGCTGTGCCGATGAGGGATTGAGACTGAGGGAGAGTCAGTCACTTGCCCAAAGTCTCCCCGCAAGGGTGTAGCAGACCCAGGGGCACCAGGTAGGCCTGCCCCGACCCATCAGCATCCATCTCCCAGCCTTCGGGGCTTTTCTTGCGGCCTTCGAACGATTGTCAAACATAACCGCACCACAAGGATACAAAATCAATGCCCAGAAGTCAGTGGCATTTCTAGACACTAACAATGAGACTGAAGAAAGAGTAATTAAGGAGTCCATCCCACTTACAATCGCACCCAAAAGCATAAGATACCTAGGAATAAACCTAACCAAAGAGGTAAAGGATCTCTACCCTAAACACTACAGAACACTTCTGAAAGACATTGAGGAAGACACAAAAAGATGGAAAAATATTCCATGCTCATGGATTAGAGGAATTCATATTGTGAAAATGTCAATGCCGCCCAGGGCAATGTATATGTTCAGTGCAATCCTTATCAAAATACTATGGACTTTCTTCAGAGAGTTGGAACAAATCATCTTAAGATTTGTGTAGAATCAGAAAAGACCCTGAATAGCCAGGGGAATATTGAAAAACAAAACCAGAGCCGGGGGCGTCACAATGCCAGATTTCAGGTTGTACTACAAAGCTGTGGTCATCAAGACAGTGTGGTCCTGGCACAAACACAGACACATAGATCAGTGGAACAGAAGAGAGAATCCAGAAGTGGACCCTGAACTCTATGGTCAACTGATATTCGACAAAGGAAGAAAGACTATCCACTGGAAAAAGGAGTCTCTTCAATAAATGGTGCTGGGGAAATTGGACATCCACATGCAGAAGAATGAAACTAGACCACTCTCTTGCACCAGACACAAAGATACACTCAAAATGGATAAAAGATCTAAATGTGAGACGAGAATCCATCAAAATCCTAGAGGAGAACACAGGCAACACCCTTTTTGAACTTGGCCACAGCAACTCCTTGCAAGATACATCCATGAAGGCAAGAGAAACAAAAGCAAAAATGAAGTATCGGGACTTCATCAGGATCAAAAGCTTCTGCACAGCAAAAGAAACAGTCAACAAAACTAAAAGACAACCTACAGATGGGAGAGGATATTTGCAAATGACCTATCAGATCAAGGGCTAGTTTCCAAGATCTATAAAGAACTTATCAAACTCAACAGCCAAGAAACAAACAATCCAATCATGAAATGGGCAGAAAACATGAAGAGAAATCTCACAGAGGAAGACATAGACATGGCCAACATGCACATGAGAAAATGCTCTGCACCACTTGCCATCAGGGAAATACAAATCAAAACCATAATGAGATCCCACCTCACCCCAGTGAGAATGGGGAACATTAACAAGGCAGGATACCACAAATGTAGGAGAGGATGTGGAGAAAGGGGAGCCCTCCTGCACTGTGGGTGTGAATGTGAACTGGTGCAGCCACTCTGGAAAACTGTGGAGGTTCCTCAAGAGCTAAAAATAGATCTGCCCTACGACCCAGTAATTGTACTGCTCGAGATTTACCCCAAAGATACAGATGCAGTGAAATGCTGGGACACCTGCACCCCGATGTTTATAGCAGCAATGTCCACAATAGCCAGACTGTGGAAGGAGCCTCGGGGTCCATCGAGAGATGATGGATAGGGAAGACGTGGTCTGTGTATACAGTGGGATATTCCCCGGCCAGTAGAAACGGCAAATACCCACCATTTGCTTCGACGTGGATGGACCTGGAGGGGATGATGCTGAGTGAAGTAAGTCAGTCGGAGAAGGACAAACATTATATGGTCTCACTCATACGGAGAATATAAGAAATAGTGAAAGGGATTATAGGGGAAAGGAGGGGAACTGGGTGGGAAATATCAGAGAGGGAGACAGAACATGAGAGATCCTAACTCTGGGAAATAAACAAGGGGTAGTGGAAGGGGAGATGGGCGGGGTGTGGGTGACGGGCACTGAGGGGGGCACTAGACGGGATGAGCACTGGTGGTTATGCTATATGTTGGCAAATGGAACTCCAATAAAAAATATGCCCCCCCCCAAAAAAAAAGAAAGAAAAATGGGAAAAAAAAGAAGAACTGCGCCACAAAGACTCTGGGGTGTGACCTGGAGAACGTTCGCACGGTCGGGGGTGTGCGGGCCCTGTCCCGGGTACACGAGGGGCACAGGGCGCCCGCCTGGGGCTGTCATAGCTGAGACCAGACAGGAAGAGAAGCAAGGCTAGCTTCACGAAGCTTCAGGGAAGGGCCCCGGGGCACAGGCTAAGGGTCCAATGAGACGAAGACGCGCGGGCACGCCGGAGGGAGGCCCGACGGCTGCAGCTTGCCAGACCCCGACTGAGCCAGGCCACCCGACTGAGCGCAGATGCCATCATCCTCTGGACCTGGCTTGTCACGTCCTCCGGTGACCGTGGACTCCAAGCCTGTGGTCCTGCCTCGGCCACCGCGCTGCTGGCCGGCTCTGCGCTCTGCTCGGGGTCCTCCAGGACACATGTCTCGCTTCGCTGTCCCCCAGCCCGTGCCCCTGGGCGCCCCCAGAACCTCCTTCTGCTGGGGGGGCTCCCCGGTGCAGGCCAGACGCCCCGAGGTCGCTCAGAAGCTTCGCTGCCCTCCCTGATTTCCCGGTGGTCGGCGAGCTTTGTAGAAAATACCCCAAAGCATCAAGAAGAAGAGAAAAACAGACAAAAACAGACCTATTCCGCAACAGAGGGAGGCCAGCTGGGCATCGGGCTTAGAGCCTGGGGCGGGGGGGTCAGCACCACACCCGTGCCCTTTACGGCCTGTGCCGTAGGTGCCCCGAGTCTCCCCACTCACATCAGTCCTCACTCTCAGCATTTTTACTGACCCTATTACGTTCCGTGCATGTCACCAAGCCGGGAGTGTCTGCTGCTTTACCCTCAAGGGCTTCTTCCGCTTTGTTTCTTTTACCCTCTGTATAGCGCGGCTGTGCTGGCCCCGCGGGACGTATGCACACCCTGCGGCCCGTTTCCCGGGCGTTCTGGGACTGCGGCCCCCACGGCCCCGCTCACGGAGCGCAGGACGGTCCCCACTGGCTTCGGGCCTTCGGTCGTGCCTCCGCTTCCCCCGCAGCTGCAGCCACGTCGCGCTTCCCCAGGGGTCACGTCCAGGCCCCACCGCACTCATATGTCCAGCAGGCAGTGCAGCAGCAGGTGACAGGTGACAGGTTCCAGGCGTGGGCGGTGGGAGGGCCGGGTGTCCCGTAGGCGCAAGGTGGTGCGGGGGGAGCACCTGCTACCCACAGTCCACGCAGGGGGAGCACCTGTTACCCGCGGATGTGCGGGGGGGAGCACCCGTTACCCACAGGCCGTTTGGGGGGACCCTGTTACCTGCAGCTGTGCAGGGGGAACACCCATTACCCACAGCCATGCAGGAGAGCTCCCGTTACCCACACGCCGTGCAGGGGGAGCTCCCATTACCCACAGGCCATGGTGGGGAGCACCTGTTACCTGCAGCCATGCAGGGGGAGCATCTGTTACCCACAGTCCATGCAGGGGAAGCTCCCATTACCCACAGTCCATACAGGGGGGAGCACCTGTTACCCGCGGCCGTGCAGAGAGAGCACCCATTACCTACAGGCCCTGCAGGGGGAGCACCCTTTACCCACAGCTGTGCCGGGGGAGCACCAGTTACCCACAGGCCGTAGAGGCAGCTGAGGCTGGGAGAGACACAGGCCTGGCAAGTGACGACAGGGGTCCACACACAGCCTGTGTGCCCAGCACCCAGTCGTGGTTGTGGCTGGAGCTTCTCTTGGGGCAAAGCACTCTGCCCCCAAAGACTTGGGGCTCCAGGGGTGTCCCACGAGACCCTGGGGGCCAGCTGCTCTTCCTGGATGGTAGGCTGCCCCCTGGTCACAAACCGGGCAGGGTGGGGGGTCCAGGGCACAGGCACCACCTTAGCAATGGCGGAACCAGGTCAGAAGCCCCAAAAACAGATGTGTGACTCTGGAGGAGAACTGCGGCCCTTCAGAAAACGCGCTGGAGAACTGGGACAACTCTGGGATCCGGTTTTGGTTTTGGTTTTTTAATTAATTAATTAATTAATTAATTAGAATTTTAAGATTTTATTTATTTATTTATTCATGAGAGACACAGAGGGAGGCAGAGACACAGGCAGAGGGAGAAGCAGGCTCCACGCAGGGAGCCCGATGCAGGACTCGATCCCTGGACCCTGGGGTCACGCCCTGGGCCCAAGGCAGACACTCAACCATGGAGCCCCTGGGCGTCCCGAGGATCCAATTTTTACAAGAGCCCCAGATCCTGACATCTGTGAGGGCCGGGTCGTCCTCATCTTCCTGAGTGCTTGGGTCGTAAGAGCACGTAGGTCTGTAGCCTGTCCGTGGCCTGCTTGTCCTCCGTGCGGGGAAGCAGTGTTCTGAGCGTCTCTAACCAGCCCACAGACACGGGTCTATTTTTGTGGATCCAGACGCATCCCTTTGTTCTACCTCCCAGGCCCCTCCCAGTGGCAGTGCCCCCGCCACCCCCACCCAGGAAAGCCCCAGGGAGGCTGCAGCAGGGAGCACACAGCCCACCGGCCCCCAGCCTCCCTGCCTCCGCCCTGACTCCCACGGGCCACAGAGCCTCCTGGGGAGACCACCGCAGGGCCAGCGGCTGCCGGCCTCCTTGCACCGCCGCTCATCCCCGCCGTTGGCTACTGACTCTCCACCGAGCTCGCTACTATCTCTGCTCAGCATCCCGGTGACACCCCCATCTCCCCAGGAGGGGAAGACAACGCGGAGAGGCAGAGGACAGCTTTGGCCTGCTGGCAACCACTAGCCCCATGCGGTGGGGGGCACGCGAAAGGTGGCTGGTCCAGAAGATGTGCTGTGGCTCTATGATACTCGGCAGAGGACAAGGGTTATACATCAAGAAAAGACAGTAAAATACCTCGGGAATAATTTTTTTTAACTGTAGATGTGCTGAAATGATCATGTGTTGGGTATGTTGGGTTCAATAAAATCTATTATTAAAATCAGGCCCACCCATTGCTTTTTTACTCGTGTGATCTGGCAACTGAAAAATGTAAACTGTGTATATGGCTGACATTACACCTCTATTGTACGTGTCTTGGGCCACACTGCGTTCTTAGCACTTCCGACACCTCAAGTGGCTAAGACGAGCCTTGAGGGTGGTGCCTCTGCCTTGGCAGCCATGGGGCCCATCAGGTCTCACCTCAACCCAGTTCCCCTCTTAGGGGGTCAGTCTTTAGGTACATCTGGATGTGTTTGAAAGGAACCTGTCTCAGCACATAGCAGTCCTGGGGCATTTGGTCCTTTTCGGGTCTCTAAAGCCCACCCCCTCCCTGAGGTGAGGAGTTAGAAGGTGAAGGACACTCTAGTTCCAGAAACTTCCTTCGTCAGGGTGGACAAGTCACTCCCACATGGCCCACACCCTAGCTCTGGGTCCTTCCACTGCATTCTCTCTTCCTTTCCCCTCCCGAAGACAGAAGGCCACCTCTCAGGGGAGGATCTGCGGGGGAAAGAGGCCTCCCGTCCAGGGGCTTGGAGGTCGACCCTTAATGCCATAGCCCTGGGCTGCCACGTTGTGTCCTGTGGCCACGGCTGCCATCTCCTGATCTGCAGGGAGAGCACAGGGGACAGTAATACCCAGGAAAACAAGCAGGATGGACTTCTCTCTGGCCACGTCCCCCAGAGTCCTCAAAGCAGCCTGCCTCCGGGGCACTTCTTCTCTAGAAGCTTCAGCAACAGTTCAAGAAACTTCATGGTCCCCGAGGACCATAGGACCAGGTGCCGGCACCAGCAGCATCAGCACTCTTAGAAATGCAGATTCGTGGGCCCCACTCCAAATTTCCTGAATTAGAACCTGTACTGTAAGCCCCAGGAATCCGTGTAGAACGGGGCCCGGGTGACTTGTGTGCACATTGAAGTAGGAGTGATACACCCAGAGGTGACTGCTGTGGCTTCGGCGTCCTGCTCATCCACTTACTGTTCTTCCTGTCACACCCTCTGATGTGCTTAGGAAGACACCCATCTCCCCGCTCCCTTCTTTCCCAAAAGTGCACGTGACCTGGGCCTTGGGTGCTTCCGGAACCGGGTGCAGGTGAACCCTGGGGTGGGCTGCAGGGACATAGCAGGGTAGCCCTAGAATCTGCTACAGTCTCCCTATGAGACTTCGTGTGGATAAAGTTTCTTCTGCTAGAGATCCACTGGAGCATCGCTGGTCCAGACGACCTCCCAGGTCCCTCACAGGCATGAGGCTCTGTGGTCCGGCGCCTCTCCAGCTCCTGGTGGACACGCCTGTAGGAGACACTGCTGTGTCCTTGGAGAGGGAGTGTCGTTCCCTGGGAAGGCAGTGTCCTCTCCAGACTCCATCTGCCCAGTGCGGGAAGGTTTTGGGCGCACCTCTAATCTCTGCAGACGCCGCAGGGTGAGCACAGCTGGGATCAACCTTTCTGTGGCTCTTCATCCTGGAGTCCGGGCCTTAGAACAAGCCTCCAATGATGCCAGGGGGCTAAGGGATGCCCGCTTTCTGGGCCTCCCTTTATAAATAGTGTGAATCCTGAAGCCTTGCACTTCACTGAGTTGGCCCCCCAGGCTTCTCTCCTCAGGCAGCGTGGGGGCAAGATGGGGTGTGGTGGGAGGAACAATCCTGCACCGTCAGGCCTGAATGCAAATTCCCTTCAGTTTTCCCCCTCCCGCTCCCTCTCCCCATCCTGCTTGTCCCCCGTCTCAGAGCTCCAAGCACAGCAGAGCCTCCCAGCCTCAGGTCCTGCAGTGTCACTGCGGCGGTCACTCCAGACTATCCTCAAGATGAGGGTAGTATATGGAACAGTGCTGGCACACACACAATGCCCCGGTTGGCAACAGCTGCGACCTGGAGCATCTGGGCCGGGTGTGGACCACTCCAGATTCCTGGGGGAGGTACCGTCCTGGCTTCTGCAGATGAGTCAAAACCACGCAGGTCTGGAGAAGCCAGTCTAGCAGAAAACAGAAGACAGATCAACAAAGAGAAAAAAATCGTTTGGGTTTATAGATTTGAAGTCTGGGAGGAGAACTATTATCCGGGTGACCAGAAGAGAGGATTTTTGCTCAGCTCAAGACAGTAAGTAAATGGATCTCTCTCTCTGAAGAGGGAATCTTTCGAGAACTTGATTAGCAGCAGACAGATCTCAGGAAAAGCCATCCCCTAAACTGACCGAAGCCAGAGTTTTCCATCCGCTGCGCGCGCCCACATGGCCCCAGCCTCCTGGTGGCCTCATTCCTGGTGGCAGCTGTGTTGATCGGCTTGAGACAACTAGCCTGTGATACTGTCTCTAACTTCAGACAAGGTCCCGCAGGGCGGAGGAAAGAAACTTCGCGGGGCAAGTCACTTGACGTGTCTGACTAGACTCAAGCCCCTGTAAGCTGGCTGGCCTGAAGCAGATGACCTCCAGGGCCCCCTCCAGCGCTAACAGGGCTCCCAGGCAGACCCTGAGAGCGGCCAGTGTGCAGATCAACGCTGCAGCCCCGCGCGGCCCTTGCCCTCTGGAGCCTGGTCCCGGCAGCTCCACCCAGGGAGTGAGGCTTCCTCACTGGGGCTGAGGCCCATCCTGCTTCCCCCAGAACCAGGCCTTTACAGGGGACACGGGGACCTCCAACCAGCCCTGCCCTCTCTCCCGGCAGAGAGCGGGGTACACATGGACCCTGTAAGGGGCATCCGCCGCCGCGCAGCTAGCCCCGATCTGCGAGGCTGGAGCGAGCCACACTTCCATCCACCGTCCTCCGAGAGCCCCGACGGTGTGCACGTGTGCCCCGGTGATAGGCCAAGACCACCACTAGCTAAGGAGAAGGACAGCTGAAGACTAAGCAGCAGGCTTCAAGCCTCTCACCTCCTGCCTAGAGCCTCCAGAGCAGAGTTGGTGGCTCGTTGTGATGGCTCAAATCTCGAGCTGACTGTTTAGACGTGGCTCTTCATGAGAACAAATCCCGAATAATGCCCAGCTACACGCGGGAGCCAAAGCAAGGATTTAACTGTGGTACCACGGAGGGGCCCCCGAGGGAACTGGACGTGGCTGCTCCAGAGTCTTTTGTAGCTCCCCAAGGATCGGCAGCTGCCCAACATCAGGGGCTTCGAAATTTCTGAGTGGTGTGGCTGCAGGTTTCTCTCCTCTCCTGGCTGCACTGTTGCACCGCCTCAATGGGTTCTTACGCAGCCATCTGCAAGCTCTTGGTGAAGTTCTAATTTTGGGGGGCAGTTCCCCTTCTTTTCTCTCTACTGTGGCCATTGAACACAAGAAAAAACGGTCTATAGGCCTCAGAAGAATTGAAAACAAGCAGTGCCTCAAAGACGTACTTGCACAGCCTCGTTCATAGCAGCATTATTCACAGTAGCCAAGAGGTAGAAGCAGCCCAGGTGTCCACGAACAGATGAAGGGACAAGCAAAATGTTGTACGCCCATCCCGGGACTGCTACTCAGCCTTAAAAAGGAAGGAAATTCTGACAAACACTACAACATAGCTGAAACTTGAGGACATTATGCTCAGAGAGATAAGCCAGCCAGAAAAAGATAAATGCAGTGCCATTACACTTACACAAGACACCGAAAATATCCAGATCCGCAGAGGTGGAAAGCAGAGCAGTGGTCACCAGGGGCCAGGGCGAGTGGGGATGAGGAATTGTTTGATGGGTATAGAGTTTCAGTTTTGCAAAATGAAAAGAGCTCCGAGCTTGGTTGCACAACCACGTGAATGTGCTCAGCCCTACTGCACAGTGTGCGCAAAGTGGTTTGAATGTCCGCTCTGTGTTATGTGTCATTTACCACCAGTAACAATTTTTTTTTTTTTTCACCAGTAACAATTTTAAAAAGAAAGAAAAACCAGCGGCCGTCGACGCGGTACATGAAAAATCAAGTCCTGGTGGGGGTGGTTTCCACTTTTATGGAAGGTAAGGCAAGGCCATGGGTCAAGAGTACTTGATGTTCAAGTGCATCTCGAGCTGAGCCCTTGCAGAGGGGAGCTCCGCAGCCCATGGCTGCACCCAACGTCCACCAGAATTTACCCTGTTCCCACTTAGGTCCCACCTTCTCTCCCTGAGACCACTGAACACATGCCTGATGACCCACTGTCAGCACGGAGCTATGAGTACCTAGGGGTGTGTTACGCACTGTACGAGAGATCACAGGCAGCCCCTCTGTGCACTCCGACTGGTTCAGACCTGCAAGGAAGGTCACCAAGGGAGCAGCAGATGGAATCTCGTCCTGACACTCAAGGCCGTGATCCATACAGAAGCTCTTTCTCCTCCTCCTCCTTCTCCTCCTTCTTCTTCCTCCCATCTCTACCTTCCCTGCCAGCCCCCAGGAACTAGCCCAGCAACAGAGAGGCTTGAAACGGCTGCTAAAGGGACAGGCTCAGAAGCAGTGGCACTGCCCTTTGGTCATTGTTTGGGTATGAGCACATTATGTAACTCTTCCCATCTTAGGTGGGGATCATGGCTTAGATACCCGTGTGGGATTAGGGAGGGCTCGATGAGCTTCTGCTCGAGAGCCCTCACCCCAGAGCCTGCGCACTGGACGTTCTTGATAAATGAGGACTAACGCTATTCTCTCCACCCAGCTGAGGCCGACCCAGGTCCTGGGTACCAGCCCCGCCCGTTCCGCTCCATACAGTCCTCCAGGAGCCCACCGGGAACCTCTGCGGCACCAGTAATCTGCATCCTTCATCATTTTTGGTGACTCCTCGGGGCTCGGGCGTCGTCAGGCACCTCCCTACGGCAGGGTGCAGAGGAGTCAGAGCTGTCGTTCTTAAAACTCCCAAATACGCAGGACTCATAGGCAATAGCTTGTGGGTCACACATAACAGCTGATCGTGCAGGGGCTCAGAACATGGCACTTGATGGGATGAGCACTGGGTGTTATGCTACATGTTGGCAAATCGAACTCCAATAAAAAAATTTTTTTTATTTAAAAAAAAAAAAAAAAAGCATGGCTGGGTTCCTTCCTGCAGCGGGGACTAACCTCCTCGTACTCTGTGATTTGAGGTATCCCAGAAAAGGCTGCCACCCCCAAATCCCTTCACACCTGCGCAGAGGTCTTCCTTTGGGTTCATCTGTCTCCCTGCTCCCTCTTCTTTTAAATGTAAAAATCTTTGTAAAATGTAATGTGAAATCCTTGCTGGGAGAGATCTCACACCCACCTTACCTGAATGCATTTCCTGATTTTTCTGAGATAGTATTTTTAATTGCAAATTAAAGCAAGGGAGATGAATCCCAGAGAAAACCTAATCTACTTTATAATTAATCCATCTGTTCGTGCTGCCCATTTGTACACTCATCCAGTGAGCATTTCTTGAATAGCTCCTGTGTGCCAGGCACTGTTTGGCCCTGCAGGGATGGCTCTGCTGGGAAAGCCCTCTTCAAGATTCTGAACAGGGGAATTCTCCAATCTTTCCAACACTTCCTTGGCAGCCAGTGCATCAAATATCTCTGACTGGTTGTAAGGGGAATACAAAGTCATTCGACTGAGCAACTTTAGTTCAAGGGTAGTGATTTATTTATATCTTATCCTGGGTACCTTTTCTGGCATATGGCGGGTTGGTAGGTTTTGGTGGGTGGTTGGATGGATGGATGGCTGGATGTTGCAGAAAATATGAGTGTTAATTTGAGTTCCCCAGAAGCAGATCCTGGAGTAAGGATTTGAATGTAGGACATTTATTTGGGAGGTGATCCCAGGAAGTGCTGATAAGGGAGATAGGTAAAAGAAGGAAATCAATGAATGGTGTGTTATCAGGCCGGTTATCATTCTGATAAGCATCTGGGTGCTTGCCAGGCATTGAACACTGACTGTCTCCCTGAAGTGAATGGTCATGGGATGCAGATGTTCTAAATCAGGACGCGAATGCACAAATATTGTCCATGTCGGTTGCCTTCAAATAAGGGAGCATCTTCTTTACCATCCCTTAAGGTCAGGGGCTTCCTGGAGATGGCCCAAGATCTTGGGTTAAATTCAGTATGTTCTTGGGCAGATTTAAGTAAAGTTTCTAGAAGAGGTATCTTTTTTATATGTAAGGAAATAGGTTTGTTCAAAGTTACCTATTTCAGGACAGGAGTTACTTTTAACACTCCTTGAGTTTATATCCAATCATCACTTCTTGGCTGTGGGGACCTGGAGCAGGCCACTTAAAAATCCCTTTGCCTCAGTTTCCCCATCTGCAAAGCGGCAGTAATAATATCATGTATCTCAATAGGAATGTTGAAGTGATCAAGTGAGGCTACGTTACTTAGTATCTATGAGTCACTGGCAAAGAGTAAGTGCCCGATAAATGCAAACTATTCTTATTATTGCTTGGAATGAGTAAAGATGTATGCTAGGTGAACGCAACGATTCTAATTCCTTTAACATTATTATAAATACAACCGTAACAGGGACATGCAGATGGATAAACAATCTGGGATTCTAATAAACATTTTGAGAATTTGTAAGCGCTCTACGAAGAAAAAAAGATGATGCAGGCTCATCATCTAATGTCGACAAAGCTGAAATAAGAAACCTAATTCTGTTCATTTGATTCTCCGGTATTAAACCTCAGAGAAACCAGGATTTAAGGCTATTTCAAACTCAGCTTTCCTGGGGGCAGCATACAAAGAAAAGGCAGGTTTGGGGCACCTGGGCGGCTCAGTCGGTTGAGCGTTGGCCTCCTGATTTCAGCTCATGTCGTGAGCCCAGGGTCGTGAGATTGAGCCGCACATCAGGCTCTGCCCTCAGCAGGGGGTCTGCTGCTTGAGATTCTCCTTCCCTCTCCCTCTGCGCCTTCCCCCCTCTAATAACAAATAAATTGTCCAAGAAAAAGCAGGTTTAGTATGCCAGCTTCTGTTGCCACACCCTGGGAAAGACTAACAGGTATCTTGTGTTTTAACACTAAGCTCCCTTTTGTTAGATTTCCATGACCTTCACATCTTGACATTTAGGGGGGAAAATTAGATCTTTCTCTGCACTCTGCTCCACATCTATTAGATAGATCAACTAGAAATTGGGTTCATCTACGAGTAACTGCAACTTGAAATATTGTTTTAAATCAAAAAAGAGGGTTTTTTCCCCCCACTTATAAAATAAGTGTGGAGTTAAACCATCCAAAGCAGATATGGTGACTCCAAAATGTCATGAAGGACCTCAGCTCCTTCCAGCTCCTAGGGTGTGATCTGAGTCCTTATGCTCATAAGATGGATACTGGAGCTCCAGCCCTCACTTCGTGCTCCAGGTAAAGAGGAGGAAGATGCAGGGAAAAGACAAGTGGGACCTTGTGGCTGAGCCATCCCCCTTTAAAAAGCTTTCCCTGTAAGCCTCCATTCAATGGCTTCCAATTATATTTCATTGCCTGACCCCCCCGCCACCACATACACACCTCTAGAAAGAAGAGTGAGGTGTTTTAGTGGGCACCTTGACACACCCAACGATATAGGGATTCTGTTAGTAAAAAGAAAGGGAAGGATTATACTGCTCAGAGGTCCAGCAATCTTCGTCAATGTGAGCTTTTTAATAGATTGTCTTTCAAAAAAAAGACAAAATGAGGGGTGCCTGGGTGGCAGAGGGAGGAGTGCACGTCTCCGCAGAAACACCGGGCCAGCCCCGGGGATCCCAAGGCCACCAAAGCCCCTAACCTGCTGTGCATCAGAGCTGGGGTGTCTGCTGGAAAATCCTAACATGTGCCCTGATCCAGCAGAGAACACTGAGGCTCACAGGTAATGATGATGGCGATTAGAAACAATAATCATGGGGCGCCCGGGGGCTCAGAGGCTGAGCGTCTGCCTTGGGCCCAGGAGGTGACCCCGGGGCCCGGGATCAAGGCCCGCGTCGGGGTCCCTGCAGGGAGCCTGCTTCTCCCTCTGCCTGGGTCTCCACCTCTCTCTCTCTCTCTGTCTCTCTGGAATAAATAAACATTAAAAAAATTAAAATAATAAATATAATCATCATGATTTACCACGTGCCGGGCGCTGACCTGATTACTTCATGTCTGTGACGACCCCACGAGGTAGGTTTGGAGGAGGTCATGTCCATTTTACAGATGTGGGAAGTAAGGCCCAGAGGGGCCACTCCAGCCTGCTTACTGCAGACCACACAGCTGGAAAGCGGCAGAGCTGGAATTTGGAGCTGGGAGGCCCGGGGAAAGCTATGGGGTGCCTGCGGGGTACGGGGGAAAGCTGCACAGTGTGGCAGGGGCTCTGGGCACCTGCTAGCCCACTGCAGAATCCGAGGGCCGGTTTGCCTGCCTGGTAACAAAGGTGCCTTCTGGGCCCATCCACAGGGAGCCAGAGGCCCAAGGCCGGCTCAACGGAGAGGCTTCCCCAACCAGGAGCTGGAGCAAGAAAACCGTGTCACCTCCGACGTAAGGGCTCTGGCCCCAGGCTCCCTGCCAGACCCTGTGCTGCCGTCCCTTGTGCCCTGGATGAAGCACAGGTGCCTCCCGTCTGCCCAGACCACAGGTTTTCTCCGGCCGCTGAGTAGGTGTTAGAGCAGGAGCGCCCTGGCCCCGAGGCTGAAGGGCTCGGGTTGGGCCTCCCAGGGACGGGCCTGCCCTCCCCCGGCCTGCGCTCCCCCGCGGCCCAGAGCAGCGGCCCCGGATGGCCCGGCATCTGCAGAGAGCAGCCGCTGCTCCCGGGGGGCCGCCCCGCTCCCGCCCTGCTCCCTCCCCGCTCCTGCCCTGCTCGCCGTCGAGCCACACCACGTTCGCTTGAAGAAGGGGCCCCAGGGTCCGACGCAACCCCGAGGACAGACCTCCAGCTCCCAAAACCAGGTGGCAGAGGACGACACGAGTTGCGGAGGGTCCTGGGAGACTGGGTAACGATGCGGTTGACGTTGGCGGAGTGCCCGCTGCGGGCCGGCCCGGAGCTGCCCCTTCCGTTAACCTCTGGAGCCGCACGCGGGTGCAGGCCTGGCTCAGGGTGGCCCAGAGGCTCAGGTGGAGGAAATGCTCCACCGGAGGCGGAGGCCCCAGGGTCCGGGATGCAACCCTGGCCGACTGACCGCACCTGTTGGCGTCTCCATCTTCAGTCTCCCTAGTCACCGTCCTTTCAAGAACATTTGTGGGATAAAAAGCTTCAGGATATAGAACCAGTTTCCCCCTCAGAGCGAAGGGCAGGCTCGCCACTGGCCCTTGGAAAGGATCTGCATTTCCTGAGCTCAGCTTTCTCTGGAGAGCAACCCGCTGGCTGGGCAGGTGTCCCTGGCCCTAGAGGTATCACACCGTGAGACGTGGGCGCCCCCATGGCTGTCACTCCAGCTGCTGTGGCCGCCGGGAGTAGTAATCCAGCTGCTGTGGCCGCTGGGAGTAATAATCTATCCTCGGTCTCTAACGCAGGAGTCTCGTGTCTTCCCCCAGCATCCGTGAAACTCATGGCCTAACTCATTGCATCATAGGGAAGGAGGTCCCTGAGACACCTCACGTTTAGCCAGTGGTTCTAAACATGATACACCCCACTCTGCTCCCCCAGAGGGGCACGGCCCATTTTATTCCCTCAGCCAAGGCCTCTCATCCAGTCATTATTTTCTTTTCTTGTGGGTGAGCTTGATGAATAATGAGCGGGAAAAAAAGAGGGGAGGAGTATACAAGTGACCGTGCTCCACCTGTTGAAAGTAAATTAAGGGATAGTCCCTTGGAAGGCAAGAATCATGGTAGCTCAAGGCTCCATCATGAAAATGGTTAGGAATCAAAGTACAGATCAACAGGAAATAAGGGATGGGCTGAAATTCTCTGACATAAAAAGAGCATTAAAACACCATTGTGCTAGGAAGCATTGGTCAAAAGTTGCAGAAAGAACTAAAGAAAATAGAACAATAGGCCACATATGCCACCGAGGATGCAACCTCCCTGCAGATGCACCAGGAAGACCAGCTATCGCTGGTTCCGCACGGAGCGTCTATCCCCAGGAATGCATTTCCTGCCTAGGATATGCTTTCGTTCCATCATAGGGCACAGACAGGTACCACAGAACTTGTAAACTGGAGTCTACCTCTGGCCCCAGCCCTGCAGTAGGACAAAATAACATGGATAAACGTGGCCATATTGAGATTTTTGTCCTAAAATATTGCTGGAGAAAAAAAATTAATTATAAGGTTTAGTCAAAAACATTTCACACAGTGGTAGCCTTTAATTTTTTTTCCAGCTATGGGAAGTCATGACCACATTACAAAGAATAAGCTCCGAAAATAGAGCCTTCAAGGAAAGCATTTAGTAATCAGAACGCATGATAAAATGAATCTGACTCAAATTTTCCGATACAAACAGTCATTGTGCTACCTGGTAACCAAGCATGAGCAAATCATGTAAATGAATGTAATTACTATTATTAACTTTGATGTCAAAGCTAAGAGTTTGTAATTCTTTTCTTTTCTCTCATTTTTAAGACCCTTTACTCTACCCTCATGCGTGGGCACTGAAGAACACGGAGGGGCACACAGCAGGGCTTCCATATTAGAGTACCTAGATTTATTGGCTGCGTAGAGGGGCCCAAATTAAATCCCTTCTCTTATCTGCTTCACCTTGGAATGGAGAACTGGTGATGCGCTCCTGGAAGAGCTGAGATGCCCTCAGGCAGCCCAGAGTGTTCGAAGGAGCTCAATCCTGGGACAGAGTGGCAGTGAGAGTCACACAGACTCAGCCCAATTTTGCAAAATCAAAGAGCAGAAGCCGAAACAGAGTGAAGAGTGTGCATAACAATCGGCCTTGATGGTCTTAGATGAACTCTTGGCAGAGGCAGATCCTTGAAAGATAGAAGTCGGGGGCAGAAAAGGCAGGACAGTCTCAGTCTCCAGCTTGATAGGGACTAATTGGTTACCCATTTACTATCTACAATCAGTTTAATATTACCTACCTACCAATCTCCCCCCTCCCCCCACCCCTCCCTATTACATACTCATTTTTTCATCCTTATTAAAACACATCAGCCCTGGATGTCTCTGGCCCCAGTCCCATACGCAAACATCGTGACTGTCCACACCCTCCTCAGACAGGTAGGTTGGTAAACACTTTTCAGGAGGACTTTCTATTTTACACAAACCTCTCAGTTCCCTGAGAACTCAGAAGCCCTGACTCACTAGACTCGAACATAACTATTCACACAATGACTTTCTGAGGACCTACTGTCAAATCCCTATTCCTCCCATTGGAGGACTTCCCTCCTGGCCTTCTCTCTCTCTCTTTCTCTCTCTCTCTCTTTCTAATAGTTTTATTGAGAGGTGATTCACATACCCATTAAAGGTACAATTCCGTAGGTTTTAGTATATTCAAAGCACTGTGCAATGATCGCTCCACTTTTAGAACATTTTCATCACCTTGCAAAGGTGACGCAACTCCCAATTGTCCCCCAGCCGTCCATCCGTCCATTCCCATCCCAGTCCTTGGCAATCACGGGTTCACTCTCTTTCTTTATGGATTTGCCTATCCTGGACATTTGCATAAGTGGACTCATACAATATGTGATGTTTTGTGACTGGCCTCCTCCACTCAGCGTGTTTTCAGAGTCTGTCCTTGTTGCTGCACATATCAGTACTTCATTTCCTTTTATCGATGAGTAATAGTCCATTGTATGGATAGACCACATTTTATTTGCCATTTATTTTATTTATGGCATCTGGATTATTTCCACCTTTGAGCTCTTATGAACAATGCTGCTAAGAATATTCATGTGCAAGGTTTTGTGCGGACATATGTTTTCATTTCTCTTCAGTATATCTAGGAGTGGAACTGCTGGGTCATGTGATAAGATCGTGTTTGACCTTTTGAGGAACTGCTAGACTGTTCTTCCAAGAAGCTAGCTTGGAAGACGCCTTATAGTCCCACTAGCAGCGTATGAGGGTTCCAGTTTCTGCACATCTTCATCAACACTTGTTACTATTTGGTTTTGATTATAGCTATCTGAATGGATATGAAGTGGTATTGCAATGTGATTTTCATCTGTATTTCCCTGATGGCAAAGAATGTTGAACATCTTTGTAGGTACTCATTCTTTTTTTTTTTTTTTTTTTGAGATTTTATTTATTTGACAGGGAGAGGGAGAGCACAAGAGCAGGGGGAGGGAGAAGCAGGCTCCCCGCTGAGCAGGGAGCCAAATACGGGGCTCCATCCCAGGACCCCGGAATCATGACCTGAGTTGAAGGCAGACACTTAACTGACTGAGCCACCAGGCGCCCCTCATTCATCCTTTTTATATCTTCTTTGGAGAAATGTTATCAACATATTTTGCCCATTTTTAATCAAGTTATATATCTTTAACCACAGAGTTGTGAGAGTGCCTTCTTCTATGTTCTAGATACAAATCCCTTATCAGATATAAGCTTCCTCCCTTTCTATGGGTTATCTTTTCACTTTCTTGATGGTGTGTCATTTGGAGCAAAAAAAATAAAGAAAGGAAAAGAAAAAACTTTTTAATTTGGATGAAGTCCACATTATCTATTCTCCTTGGCTTTGTTTGGATGCGTAGTATCATATCTAAAAAACATTGTGGGGATCCCTGGGTGGCGCAGCTGTTTGGCGCCTGCCTTTGGCCCAGGGCGCGATCCTGGAGACCCTGGATCGAATCCCACATCGGGCTCCCGGTGCATGGAGCCTGCTTCTCCCTCTGCCTGTGTCTCTGCCTCTCTCTCTCTCTGTAACTATCATAAATAAATAAAAATTTAAAAAAATAAAATAAAATAAAATAAAAAAATAAATAACTCCTAACATTCTCAATTTAAAAAAAATAAAAAACATTGTGTGATCCAAGGCCATGAAGATTTGCACCTGTTTCCTTCTAACTTGTTTATAGTTTTAGCTCATATTTTTTAGGGCTTTGATTTATTTTGAGTTAATTTTTGTGTATTTTATAAATTTTATGTGTAAGTAGTTGCTTACCTGGGTTTTCAGGTAACCAAAATTACCTAATGAAATTGAAACCACTTTAATTTGGGTGGAGAAGTTATAAGGTGGAATATAAGAACCCTGTGACTGTAGCACTTTCTCTTACAAAAGTTATAGAAAGTGTTCGTGGACCGAGCCCAGCAATCACTATTTTCCTTCAGAGCTCTGGCTTGGTCATCAGCATCCTCCATGCAAAGCTGCTGTTCTAGAAGGCCTAAGTCAAGCCACAGGAAGCAGTAGTGCAGCAAGCTGAAAAAGGGATATTCACCTCAAAAACCCTAAAAGATCTATTCTTCCAGGTATCATTTTCGAGTTAGATGATAAGAATATTCCATTGGATAAGAAGTTGTTACCTAGGCAAGTTTCCCTGGGCCCTTTGCTTGCCCCAGCTAAGCGTTTGGAGTTATCTCCAGTTATTCTCCATCACTCGTGCCTTACTTTTCAACTTTACTCAGGATCTTTACTCATCTGGGGTGCTTATTAAAATCTATCTTCCTTGGTCCTGCCCCAGATTGGAAACTGTACGTCTAACAAGTAGCCCAATGATTCCGATGTAGGCCATTCCTACACCCACCTTGGCGACACTGTGCTGAAGATTATCTAAGGACTCTGAGTTGTGTTTAACTCTAGCCTTGAGTGTGGTTTTCTTGTGGCCAGGGCATCACCCAAGCCTGAGGAAAAGGGTGAGGGTGCTAGGGCCTGGGGAAGAGAAGAGTAGAGTGCCAGGACAAGTGAAATGGGGAAAAAAGTTTGGCAAAGAACATCTGGAAGCCTTTTGAAAATGGTGGAGAAGGTGGAGAAATTTTGCCTTATCCGAATATCACCTGTATTATTATTTAACTGTTATCTTTCTTTATATCAATGCATGTCATACTGCCCCCTCCTTTAGACTTGTCCTGAGAAGTAGGATCCAGGTTAGATAATGTTTTGCAAAAATGCATTACAAAAAATATGATGCAATTATTGACATTTTTAAAAATCATCTGTGTGCTACTAAAGTCTTTACAGAACTACTAGTGATCAGAACATCATCCTTAGGAAAACAGCCTTTTACTCTGTGAGCTTCCGAAGGGCAGAGATTATGTTCATTCCCTTGGCAATTCCTTGTGATTACCATTCTTCCTCTAGGACAAAGAAAGTTTTTAAAGAAACACCTGTTTTCCAGAATGAAGATTTACCTCTTGCCCACCTTCTAAACAAGGCATAGTTCATCAGAGGTTGAGGGTCCTGAACAGTTTGATCACCATACTGTGCACATACATGATTGCCACTGTACAATGCAAATGTGCCATGAATTAAAAGTCAGTGCAACTTCCCCAGAGGGTATCAGAATTACCATCAGAGCTCTACTTTTTATTTCTTTACTTTAAAAGTTCAGTTTTTTAAGAAGGGCTTTAGAGTCAACAAAATGTATATAATATCCTAAAGAGTGCAAATTCAAAATATTTAGAGGAAATTTTCTTGAAATAGGAAAAAAAGAAAAAAAATAGGAAAAAAAGTGCAAGTGTAACTTTTTTGCAGGTTTAGGTTTTGTTAAACACATATAAAAGAATGTGTTCAGATGAATTTCAAGTATGTCTTTATCAGTGACTATTTCTCCTCCTTCAACATTCCTTAATAGGGGAGGTTGTAAGGAAGCTGCCTGCATATGCAACAGTAAACTCATATCCCAGTCTTCCAGGAACATAATGCAATCATAGTTTGCAAATACAAATTTGGGGGAGACACTAGGTTCAGTAAATAGAGATTTATGAGGTTGTCTCATTAATATTTCTTGGTAAGCACGTATTACACAAAAGGGGTGAAGTGAAATCCTCTATAGCATTTTGAGCATCCTACTCATAATGAGATATGTAAATGTTGCAAATCAGGAGAGTATAATAATGTTTTCCATGCTAATAGGCTAAGTTCAGTCCTATTTATTATACATTTGGTTCTATTTGTTGCGTGAGTGCTGTATTCATGCCAATCACCATTTGGGGGGACTTAAAATGGAAGCATACATTGATGTTTCTTTTCCTGGCTTAATGTTTTCATAGTGCCAATTGAGTAAACATCTGCAGGGAAGACGCATATGCTTTAGGCAGAACAGAAATCTTGTATTTTTATCAAAGTGCTAGACCCCTTCTGTTTGCATAGCCAAACAAACAAAAAACCGTATCTCTATGTACTAAAAACACACTGGGTTGTAAAGCCCAGAAGAGTATGCTTTCTTTTCTTTTAAAGGATTTTATTATGTTTTCCAATATACTATGTATAATGAGCATGGTTTTGGAAAGCAAAATACTTCACCAAACTAGGCTAATTGCCTAGAGAATAATGCAAATGCATATAAGATTCAACTTTCTATACTTTTCTTGGTAGAACAATCATTCCTATCCCGAGGACATTGGTGTTTTCTTTAAAATATGCTTACCCTGGATACTTCAGGGTATGTGTGCCCAAGCAAACAAAATATTCACATCTAGGGCTTTATTTGTCATTTCTCTCGTATCTTTCAGGAAAAGTCCTAACTAGTATATAGTTTCATCAGATCCTAAAAAATAGCTAACTCAACTTGGATGGACAGTTCAGAAGAATCAGAATCAGAGTAAGATCCTTATTTGTATAGTGACTTGTGTGGCCGAATAGTTTCACTGAGAAACTCCACTGGGCTGTCTGTGCTCAGCAGTAGGCTTGAGAAGAAAGAGAGCGAGCGGCATTAGACTCTCCCCTTCTAAAGATCGCAAGGGCTTCCCTTTCTCCAAAGCAGAAGCACAGAGCCTTTGGATTTAGTCTCCCATGTATTAAATTCTACATCTGAAAAGATGTGAGGAAGGGTAGAGAGGCAGGCAGTTAGGGAGGGTTAGTGATATGTCATGTCTCTTCCACACAGCCTTTCCAGGGTGGCGAGACCTCCAATGAAGACCTACATGGAGCCACATACTGAACACCATGCGCTCTAGACTTGTGGTCCTCAATCAAGACACTACTGGCCAAGCTTGAGCCAGCTTGGCCAGACCACAGCTGTCGGGGCCTTTATAGGGACTCTTAGGAGCCTTCCAATATGAGAGGCTTTCAACAGGATCCTCTACAAAATGGGAAAGGCAGGTGCACTGGCTTAAATTATCAAGCTTGAGTTTTTATACCTTACTCATGCCAGCACTATGGCTCTTGTCATATCTTTCCCAACCACCAAGATATTTTAAATACAACTAATATTGCTCATTAAAAATGATTTCTAATATCTCTTTTGTTACCATGCCAGCTTCAAGATAATGATTCAGACTAATTACACCTACACCACACTCCTCAAACCCAAATATTTCCAAGTACCATAAATCCAATATAACAATGTGGCTTCAAGAGAGTGGGTGCCAATCACAGCAGCATCTCCTGTCTTCAAGTAAACACCACAGGTTTGGACAGGGATGGTCAATGGACTGATGACCAAAAGCCTTTCCCCCAAATTTCTTAGATTTCTTAAATCCCTAGATTTCGTTATCGCCTAGATATTGCAAGCCCCAAGGAAGGGCGACAGGCCACTCAAAAATTATATTTGTATTTCTTGACCCAACTAATTATGTATCCAAGTTCAAATTAATATGGCTTTTAAAAAAAAGTAATGTGACATTTCTTGTGCTCAAGTGTTAGGACCCAAATTCACATGTCTTACATTGGTTTAATGTCTGTCTCCCTCACCAGACCATAAGCTTCTTAAAGGCTGGGGCCAAATCTGTTCTGTTCACCACTGTATTCCACACCACATTACATATACTCAGTAAATATTTATGGAAAGATGGGGACAGGGAAGGAAGTAGACGAAGGGAAAGGTGGGGGAGAGAATGTGTAGAATAGTGTTAAAACAGAACTGCCAAAACCAAGCCCTCCGCCTCTAGTGTACCTCATTGTTCACTATGAGGATTTCAACTCCAGGGCTCTATGCAGTCTTTCTCCAATATGTCACAGGCCCAGTGACATCTCTAAGACTAGACAAGGCACCAGAATAGAGTAACTACACAATAGTCCTGTCTTCTCAAGCTAAAATAGATCTCTATGTTTAAAAATACTCCAGAAGGACAAATAGTGTGCTATACCATAAATCAAGAGCTGACAGCCACAGGTGCCAGGCTCATGAAGGAATCAGTGCTCTTTATCAAATGTCCAGGCTAGGAGGTGGCTGCAAGATCTCCAGGAGCAACCCTGCCCCTTACGGATGAGAAGAACTGAGGCTGATGATTCTCTACTGGCACAGCCAGGATGGCAACCGATGATTCTTTTTAACTGATGATTTTTTTAACACATAATCTCATTCCTTTGATCTAGTCCACGCTCTTCTCACCATATGAAGTTCTTGAGATGGGTTTCTTCAGAAGAAAGGCAGAAAGGAAAAGGTTAGGAGATGGAGGTTTTAAACATCCAGGGTGGCAAATACAATGAAATGTAAAAACCGAGGGAAGGGTATGTGGCATAGCAGAGGTCCTGAAATCCCTGCTTCGTAACATCAAACACTGAATAAAATATAATTAAATAACAGGTCATGGAGAGATAGACAACTTTAATTGAATGTCTCAGGCTTCCAGAAGCTAAGAGCATATTCTACTGAAGTCTGGAACAAGAGTCTAGAAGGTAAGTGAGTTTGGAAGCCACTGGTGTTCAATCTGTGGGGTGGTGATGGTAGCGGAGGCTCAGGGTGAGTGCAGTGAGAGGGTATATGGAAACTCTGCATACTTTCCCACTTAATTGTGCTGTGAACCTAAAACTTCTCTAAAACAAAATAAGTTCCAGTATTTTTTTTAAAAAGATCATGAGGAAAAAAGCTCAGTAGATGACTGAAACAGCAGGTTAAACACAGATGAGGAGTGGATTAACTGAAAAAAAATTACATATAACGTAGCATAGAAACCAAAATACACACATGTACACTTCACATGTAGAAATAAATTTTATTTATTTAGAAATAAAGTTCACATTTACAGAGGGTATGGCGAGAAAGACCAACATATGTTTACTAGGAGTTCCACAAGGAACAGAGGAGATTGTAGGAAGAATAAAGGAGAGGCAACATTTGAAGAGACTGTGGGAAGAATAGTCCAAGCCTTCTCAAATCGAAAAGCACCATGAATCCCAAGCAGGATAAATAAATGTAAAGACACACCTAAACACATCATATTAAAATGAGGGGAAAATACCTGAGTTAGAGACACTATCTTAAGAGCAAGTACGAACAAAATAAATTACCTACAGAGGAGAGGCAAGAGGATCCATAGCTGACTTTTCAACACCAGCAGTGGACTAATTTTTTCTATGTGCTGAGAGAAAATGAGGAAAAGTGAACCTAGACCTTCGGGCTCCGAAAAACTACCCTTGAGGAATAAAGGTGAAATAAAAATATTTTCAGAAGAACAAAACCTCAAATTCTCCACAATTTCTAATGTACTTCAAGAAAAAGGAGAATTTTCCAGAAGGCAATCTGAGATAAAAGAAGAAATGTTGATAAAAATAGATCATATGATGATGTAGGCAACTCTAAACAAATGTTGACAAATTATAACAATATCAATAATACTGGGTAATTTGTAGTCTAAAAAAGATGAAGCTAAAATATCAGTAGAAGCCAAAATGTCTTGAATTCAGAAAGTAGGGATTGCAGCTTTCAAAATTTTAAGGTTCTTGTATTTTTGAAAGAAGAAAAGCAGGTTCAGTAACATAAAGGTTATTTTACTAAAAATTCAAGGGTAAATATAATATTATACAGGATCACCAAAGCCAGAGTTGTTTTTAAAACCCTCGAGCAAGAAATTATCAAAAAGTGAAAATAAAAACAATATTAGGAATGAAGCCAGGTATAATTCCAGACAAGGAAAAAACTTAAAAAACAGAATGATAACACTTCTATTAGAATAAATTTGAGAACAAGCAAAATGAAAAACTCTGTAGAAAAATATCTTGCCTGAATAGATAAAGAAGATGCAGTCTAAACACAGTGGAATATTCCTCAGCCATCAGAAAGGATGAATACCCACCATTTACATCGACATGGATGGAACTGAAGGGTATGATGCTGATTGAAGTAAGTAAGTCGGAGAAGGACAGTCATCATATGGTTTCACTCATATGTGGAATATAAGAAATAGTGAAAGGGACCATAAGGGAAGGAGGGGAACTGAGTGGGAAAAATTAGAGAGGGAGACAAACCATGAGAGACTCTTATCTCTGAGAAACAAAGGGTTGTGGAAGTGGGGGAAGGATGGGGTGATGTTATACTATATGTTGGCAAACTGAATGTAAATAAAATTTTAAAAATAAAAATTAAAAAAGCATGTCACAAAATCTAGAAAAAAATATAGTAAAATAAAATAAAATACACACTTAAAAAAATATATCTTGCCAAAATGGAAACATTGATAGATCTGTCCTTTAACACTAAAGAATTCAAATCAGAAATTAAAATCTTACCCCCAAGAAAAGATTAGACACATACGATATTTTCAAATATTCCAGAATCAGATCTTTCCAATTTTATGCAAAACTTTCCATAGTGTAGGAGGTGGGGAATGGAAATAGTCATCAAGTTTTTCTAAAAAGCTAGTATAATCTTAATACAAAATTTAGATAAGGCTGGTTAAGTGAAGGAAAACTATAGATCGATAGCATTTACAAATATAGATGCGAAAATCTTGAACAAAATATTAACAAACAAAATCCAAAGTAAATAAGAAAAATAATCTGTTTACCAAGTTGTTTTTTCCTAGAAATGCAACCATATTTTAACACAAGAAAATTTACCACATTAACAGATTAACATAGAAAAACTATACAAGCATCACAATAGATACAGAAAAGTATTTGATACAAAACACTACATCCATTCTCACTAAAAACCTTTAAGCAAACTTGGCATAGAAAATAAATTCTTTAATCTAATAAATGATAACCACTAAAAAGTCTCCACAGTGAAGAGTTCTCTTGTAGAGACAACTTCCTAAAAATCAGGAATGATTTTGACAAAATAATATTCTGAAATATTCCTGATTCCTTTGTAATCAGGAATAAGAAATAGATGTGTGCTGGTTCACTCCTTCTCTTTTATACTGTCCTGACTCGTGTAGGAAGATGAGATAACAAAATATAAAGTATAAGAATTGGAAGAAACAAAACTGTAATCACTTGCCAGTGTTATGATCTCTTACATGGGAAAAACTACAGTAATTTTCAGGATTAATGGAGAGTTCCACAAGGAAGTTATGTAAAAAGTCAACATACAATACTAATTGCACTTTTGTACATTAATAATAGACACTCAGAAAATGGAAATTGTTTAAAGCTGTCCCTGTTCACTTTACTTTTAATTCTATTTTTCTATACATTTCACACTTGTGACAATAAAAGGGAAATACTGAGAAGATAATCAAAACACAGATGTAACATCCCCGGCCACAAAAACAAGAAGATACCTAGCACTAAATCTAACAAAAGTAGAAAATAACCTTAATGAAGGAAATTACAGAATTTTACTTGGGAAATCATTAAGGAATACCGAAATAAAACAGAATGTCGTGTTCATGGATGGAGAGATTCAATATCATGGAGATGCCAGTCATCCTCCAGTTGATCTAATTGGTCACCAACCAGAATCACCCTTTCCGATGACCCAGGCTCCAGGTACAGCAGAGTAATCAAGACCAGCTCAGTGCACAGAAGACAAGGATCACGGGTAGGAGCTTCGTCCCTCCAGGCACAGGTCATCGCATCTCTCCAGGCGCAGTCATCGTGCCTGCTTCCATCAGAGCAGCAGTAGCTGGTCTTTGGGACCTAAATCTCAGGCACGGTATTTAGTGCAGGATTTCTCTACCCTGGCAGCATTGACATTTTGGACCGGATGATTCTTTGTTGTAGGGGACTATTCTGTGCATATGGGAGGATGTTTAGCGGCATCTCTGGCCTCTACTCACTAGATTCTAACAGCATCCAAGCGCATGTGCCACTTGTGACCATCATGAATGTTCCCAGACTTCGCCAAACAATGGAGCACGTGCCCTATGGACTTTTCTCCTTTATTCACATGTCTTTCTGCTGGACTTTGTTTTATAGTGCTGGGCTGAGTCAGTCACCAAAAGACACATCCCAGGTGCAGAGAATCGGGAAACAGCAACATGGAAAGCCAGAACACCAAAGAGGAATGCCTTTTATTCATTTATTTTTAAAGATTTTACTTGTTTATTCATTAGAGACACACAGAGAGAGGCAGAGACCCAGGCAGAGGGAGAAGCAGGCTCCTCGCAGTGAGCCCGACATGGGACTCGATCCTGGGTCCCCAGGATCATACCCCGGGATGAAGGCAGAGGCTCAACCACTGAGCCCCCCAGGCGTCCCGAGGAATATGTTTTTTGGTTTTTTTTGTTTTTTTTTGTTTTTTGTTTTTTGTTTTTTTTTTCCGAGGAATATGTTTTAAAACTATAAGAGGAAATGATTTCGTCCCGAGGAATATGTTTTAAAACTATAAGAGGAAATGATTTCGTCCCGAGGAATATGTTTTAAAACTATAAGAGGAAATGATTTCCAACTGTGGCTAGAATATTAGAATTCGCAATATTCCTGTTTCTCCTCTTCCTCCTGGACATGCAAGTAGACTACACTTCCCAGCCTTCTTTCACTTAGTCCATGTGACTGAGTTTTGACCAGTGATATGTGGGTGAAAGTGAAAGCTACTTCCAGGCCAGACCTCTAAAACCTTCCAGAAGATCCTCCACGTTCTCTCCTTGAGGGAGAGAGAAGGGATGCACAAGTCCCAGGGGAAGATTCCAAGCCCCTGGTGGGGTCTCCAGATGGAAGAAACCTAGGTCCCTAAATCATGTAAAAAAACTCCCCCATAAATAACTACACTTAACTATGAACAGAGCAAAACTTGGTGTTACTTCCCTGACGCGTGAGAGCTGTCCGATACCGCGGTTAGCTTGTTCCAACTAATGCAGCCCCTTGGAATCCTGCACCCACACCAACCCTCAAACAAATGGGCAAATAGGAAGGACGGGGGGTGGAGGTGGAGAAAGTAAATTTCAGAAACTTATCTCCTCTGAAATTTTTTCTCAGAAAAGCCAGTAGAGGACATACCCCATCAAAATAAGGGAGTAAATCAAAGAAAGAAGCCATAGACTCCAGACAGCGCAATCCGATGCGGGAGCCAGGCAAAGAGAATCCTTAGAGCAGTGGCGAGAGGCCTTGGTGGGATGGCTGGGCAGCAGCTAAGACAGCAGCCAACAAAGATGAGAGCAGGAGGGCAGAGGCTTCAGAAGGGACCTTCAAAAAAAATAGAAGCAATAGATTATCTGGATTCTTTGTTTTATAGTGCTGGGCTTCGTGCCCTTCTACCAGAGTCTGGGGTTACATCAGTGATGAAACATGGAAACTGAGGCAACCGGGGGCACCTGGCTGGGTCAGTCAGTTAGGCATCCAACTCTTGATTGCGGCTCAGGTCATGATCTTAGGATCGTGGGGTTGAACCCATAGTTGAGCTGCTTAGGATCTTCTTGCTCCCCCTCGGCCCTCCCTGCCTAGCTCACACACACACACATGCTCTCTCAAAAAAAAAAAAAAAGACTGAGGTAATCAACTCCAAGGAAAACAAAAGGAAATATAATTCTGACACACTCTGACATTTAGCTATCACAGTGTCTATGTAGACACAGCACTGTATATCTTGAATATTGACTTACGGCCCAATTATTACACATTTGTATTGGGAGAATGGGAGGTAGGACACTCTCCAGGGGAGCGTGAGGGCATAGGAGGGGGAATTCATAAGACGAGTAAGTTCTTGGGGTGCCTGCATGGCTCAGTCAGTTTGCCTTTGGCTCGGGTCATGATCCCAGGGTCCTGGGATCGCCTCCTGCTGAGCCAGGAGCCTGCTTCTTCCTTTTCCTCTGCTGTTCTCTCTTGCCCTTATGCGTGTGCTTTCTCTCTCTCTCAAATAAATAAATAAAATCTTTTTAAAAGATTTTAATCTTTTAAAAAAATCATTTAAAAAGACAAGTTCTTATCTTCTATAATGGGAAGTTCATGGATAATGTCTACAATTTAAAAATCAAGAAATAGCAGTATAAGCATATTATTTAAAAATATTGAGGCAAATTGCTCCCTGAACCCCCAAAAAGAAATAACAGCTAAAAGAAGTGAAAGTGGTTGCTTATTGGGAGAGAAATCAGGGGCAGAAAGGTTGGGAAAGGGCTGGTGTCCTTTGTGATTAGCCACTTAGTATTATTTGACTTTTAAATGACATATGTCAAAATTACTTTGTTTAAAAATTAGATTTAATATTTAGGAGATGAAAGGAGGAAAGAAAGAAAGAAAAAGAAGAAAGAAGAAAGAAAGAAAGAAAGAAAAGAAAGAAAGAAAGAAAGAAAGAAAGAAAGAAAGAAAGAAAGAAGAAAGAAAGAAAGAAGAAAGAAAAGAAAGAAAGAAAGAAAGAAAGAAAGAAAGAAAGAAAGAAAGAAAGAAAGAAAAGAGAAAAAAAAGGAAGAAAAGAAAAGAAAAAAGAAAGAGAAAGACAGCCAAGCTGGGGCAACTCATGTAAGAAACAATAATGATGCAGAAAAAATTATTTACTTTCAAATCAAAGAAATAGAAATTAAACTCAGATACAATTTATTTTAACCCATAAACTAGAAAAGGTTAACAAAAGAAAAAAGAAAGATGGCTTACACGGTTGGGGTGGGAAGCCCCCCGCCCTCGAGAGCAGCGGCCTAGCCTCCCGGGAGGTGGCTCCTGCCCTGCCAGGCCTGCTCCAGATGACACCGCGGAGATTGTCTAGACTCCATGACTCTTCCCAGCTGAGCTGGAACTAGGGCTTCAGAGTCTTACTCAATACAACCCTCAAGACAGTCATTACCAATTGATCAGAATTAAGATGTAAGCTCAAACAAAACTATTTGCCCTCCTGGGATAAAAAATACAGAAATAATATCGTCTTAGCCCAAATCCTCTAGAACCCAAAGCTAAAGCTTTTGTGCTCATGCTTTGTTGGAGGCGCAGTCTTAGTGAAGCATTAATGAAGGAAAAAGGCAAATGAGTCCCAGAAGGAGGGACAGCAAATACATTGCAGGATGTTATCAAGCAATACAGTTGCTTGCTCAAAGAAGACTTTTCCAGAGAAGGGACCTGTAACCCTGCTCCTCAGAACACTCTTCCTCCTCCAGTGGAGGAAGGATGAACAATTTTCTGCTCATCCCTTCCTTTCTCTCGCTCATCGGAGTCCACCCCACAGGCCATTAGCCTTCACCCCCTTTCTAGACTGCATCCCCTGACCTCTCCAGACAGCCCCTGGACGTGCAGTGGCCCCTGTGGGTACAGTCCAGCTGGAGGCCAGGAACAGCTTCCCTCCTTCCAGGCAGTGGGGACAATAGCAACCGTGAGACTCGCAGGGGAGCAAGGCAACCAGGGCCAAAAAGAATTAGGTGGTGTATAAACTAGGTGTGATACAAATATGATCCCATTTTTGCAAAAATGTTTAAAATCTGTAAAATATAAATATTTACATGTATACATTTGCATAGGAAAGTCTGGAGGAATATGTACAAAAACATTTTTAGAGGTTATACCCAAGTGGTTTCTTTTTTGTTTACCTATATTTTTTAGATTTGCTCAAATAAACATTTATTTCTTGTATAAAATGAAGAAAGGGAGATAAATCCTTTAAATTTTAAAGCATAATATCATGTAGTAAGTCTAGTAAAATTTAAAAGATGGTACTCGTTAATGAAATTTAAAATTAAAAAAGACTTTTAAGGAATTTTTGTAATATGCCCAAATACATATTGAATAATGAATATCAAACAGAAAAATGGACAAAAGCAATAAACAAGAAATCCATTTTTTAAAGAATGTATATGTATGAAAAAATTATTACTATAATTTTTGTACCGCAAAAGACCATTTTTAACCCATCAAATCGACAAATATGTTTAAATGATAATACCCAGCATGGCAAGGGTATAGGGCAAAACTTTTCATGCACTGAGAACAATTTAGGATACGTAGTGCTATGGACTAAATTGTGTGTTTCCACTCTCTCCTCCCCCAAAATCCGGATGTTGAAGCCCTCGCACCTGATGTGGCCATATTTGGAGACAGGGCCTTTAAGCAGGTAATTAAGGTTAAATGAGGACATAAGGATGGGCCCCTAATCCAATGCAATTAGTGTCCTTATAAGAAGAAGAAGAAAGGGGGATCCCTGGGTGGCGCAGCGGTTTAGCGCCTGCCTTTGGCCCAGGGCGCGATCCTGGAGACCTGGGATCGAATCCCACGTCGGGCTCCCGGTGCATGGAGCCTGCTTCTCCCTCTGCCTATGTCTCTGCCTCTCTCTCTCTCTCTCTCTCTCTCTCTCTGTGACTATCATAAATAAATAAAATTAAAAAAAAAAAAAAAGAAGAAGAAGAAAGAGCTGAACTCACTCTGTCTCCTTGTGCACAGAAGAAGGGCCAGTGTGAGGACACAGCAAGATGGCGGTCGTCTGAAGCTGCCTCGCAGGACTGCTGTGACTATTAAGGCAGATAATCGGGTCATTATAATTAAGGGTTTCTCTAAGTGGTAGCCACAGAGTGGGTACTAGGGACTCAGAGAGTCAAAGGATTCCAGACAGGGTCCAGCCTGCTCCGTCGTGGACCTTGGGCAAGTCATTCTACCTCTCCCACCTTCAGTTCTTCATTTTTAAGATGAGAGCTCTGTCTCACTGAGCTTGAAGGATCCTTGTGGCCCAAAACCCCTAGGAGGCAAGTCCACATCACATCAATAATGGGGGATATTACGGCTTTAAGCAGTCAACTGCATGCTGATGCCGGGCTCCTCTGTGGTCATTGCCAGCCTTCTTGTCAGAGGAGATTTTCACATTAGACGATGCCAGTGCCCATGTGATAGTTTTCATAACCACTGGTTCTAAACATACATCATGACAAGAGCCACTAAGCACTCGGCATTGCTCTTAAATTAATTTTTATTTTAATTAAGCCCAATAGCAACCTCATTCGCTTGAAAAATAGCAACACTTACATGGGAGACACTTCCTTTATCTCGCTCACAGGCCTTGCCTGGTGCCCTTTGTCCTCTTGCAGACCCCTCTAGACTATGCCAAGACCCTCAACTTAAGAACCACTCGGAGGCCCACTTGGGAAACCACTAACAAAGAGGACGTCTTCTCAAGGCTTTACCAGGAAAGTGAAGGAGAAAGATCTTTTCTTTCGGTGTCTGTCTACAGTTTGACACTGAGCCAAAAGGTACAGTGTGCTTGTAGCCTCTGGGAAGACTTCTCCTGGTTGGAGTGTCAGGAGGTGTTAGACACCTGTGTAGCCCCTGGGCATCTGTGGGGACTGCCTTTGAGGTGAATAATCCACCCTGGATCTAAGAGTCATTGCCCTCCTAGAGCCAGAAGCATGAGGAGGTGACAGATAGAATGGTTTCCTCCTTGGAGAATCTTCACCATCAAAGAGAGACATTACCCTTGATTCCTACCCTTGAACTGAAATCATATTGTTAGTTGTGATTTTTGTTACAGAAAATGCTGGAACCTGTGCTTGAAATACGCAGTTTCCAAGTCAGTGTCTCTTGATCTCCATTCCCTCATCTATAAAAGGAGTGAAGATAATGCCAATTCAATGAGTTATTGTCAATCAGATAATGAAAAGCTCTCGATAAACTCCAAAGCACTATGGAAATGCCAATTATCACTAGTAGTATCATGTAATTTTTCAAGGTAAAAGAAAAAAAGTGCTAGTTCTCTCTCTCCACGGAAATCTGGCAACCCAGATAGAAAGTCTTTTAACAGCATGCAAAAATGACCAATTTAATCCCTAGCAAAACCCATGCCCGGCCGTCAGCCTGTCAAAGGTGCCTTCTGTGCATAAGAATGATCTATAGAAGCCTGAAGGTTGATTATAAAATCTCAAGTGTCTGCTTGCCTCGAGCCATTTTAGATGAGCTATTCAAAACGCATCCGAGTAATCAGTTTGCTCTGATGGACAGGAATAACAAGGAGGAGGGCTTGATTTCCCCAGCTGAAGACGAGGCGCATCCATTGTTGTCTACCTTTCCATAGATCACATAGCCAGCTCTTTGTTCTTACTTAACAATATGGCTTGAGGCTTAAAATTTGTGTTCAAGTTTCCCTGCTAGGGAAGACCATGTTACTTACTTCACAAAGAACTCCAAAGACTCACAGGCAGAGATGAAACCAACCAACTCGCTTGGCCTGCAGCCTCTTCTAGAATTTAAGGGCGTATTTATATTTTTGGAAGGGAATAATTATTTTATATATGCATATGTGATATTAAGGTCCCAAAGAAGAATCTTACTAAATGCATCATCAAATATTTACGTCGGTCTTGTTGCCTCTGTCTTAATGAGGGAATACTTCCAATACAAATTATTAATTAATATCCAATTAAAATCCCAAAGCATCTTGTTAGCTGGAACTTGGGGGCACTGGGCTTGTCCTCGTGGTCAGAAGTCACCATGATACGCTGACAGAGCACAGAATTCAGACCTGGATTGACTGTGTGTATGTCAACTCGAGGAAGTCTGTGTCATTTCTTGAGTCTCCATTTTTTTTTCATCTAGAAAATATGAGTACTAATGCTTCCGAGCAGAATGAAATGAAAAAGTGGGAATGAGGACATTGTCATCATGACATAAACGTTTGTGATTGTTGTTACTATTAGTGGCAAGCTATGAGGACAACAGTTGGCCCAATTATTCTTGGTGGCCCAAATGCGGGGATTGGTACTACCATCATTGTTACCGCCCTCACCACCTCTGCAGCGTGAACAACCTTAGGGAAAAGATAGGTGTATTCTGAAATATTTACAGACGAAACGACACAATTCCTGGGGTTTGCTTCACAAATGAAAAAGCAAGTTGTAGAACAATATAAACTATATGCTTCCTTGGAGAGAGACATAAATAGGAAAGCTGGTATGAATATAGATACACAGAGCGACCACAGAGGCGTAGATGCCGAGATGAATGCAGGTATGATGCCTCATAATACGTGGTGATTATATCTGGCTGTTCTCATAGGAGGGTTTCTTTTTCCCCTTCTTTGTGACATATCTGTATCTTTCCAACTCCTTTACGATGAACACTTAGATTTCTATCATTTTTAAATGTGTATTTTTTTTCATTTTTTTATTTGGTTTTTCAAAAAGATATTAGGAAAAAGAAAAGCCACAAAACTCATGATGAGAACGCAGAGCGTTAACTCTGTACTCTGTCGTACAACTAACACGACCTCCTGGTGATTTTAGCTTCACAAAGGCTCATCTCTCTACTTGGACCATTCCCACGGCTCCGTAATCAATGGTCTCTACTTCACATAAGCATCTAAATGCATCTCCTCAGCAATGTCCTAGCTGGTCTCTCAGGTGAAGCCCACTGACTTTGTTCATAGTGCCCGGAATAATATTATAATTTTATTCTTTTGTTTCCTTGTTACTTGTTGGTCTCACTTGCCCACGAGCAAGACTATGCCTACTTGCTTTATCACTGTATCCCCAGTGCCTAGCACAGCGCTTGGTGCATAAACACGCATTGGAAGGATGGATGAATGAATGAATGAACGAACCAGGCTCCACGCAGGAAGGCAGATGTCTTCACCCAGATAGATCCAGGTGAATCAGACTCTGAAGGTGAGGGTGGGGATTAAGTCGACAGGCACCCGAGGGCTGGCATATCAATAAATATTTCCCTGCTATACTGGAAATGAAACCTGAAGTGGTAATGAGCAACTTCTATTTAAACTCAAAGGACTCCTCAGGGCAACGCTTACTGGAAAATTCTAGAGCTAAAAAAACAGAACTTTAAAATCAAACTCTGTGTGTGTGTGTGTGTGTGTGTGTGTATCTCATGAATAAATAAATAAAATCTTTTTTAAAAAAAATAAAATAAGGGGATCCCTGGGTGGCTCAGCGGTTTCGCGCCTGCCTTTGGCCCAGGGCGTGATCCTGGAGTCCCAGGATCGAGTTCTGCGTCCGGCTCCCGGCATGGAGCCTGTCTCTCCCTCTGCCTGTGTCTCTGCCTCTCTCTCTCTCTCTCTCTATGTCTATCATAAATAAATAAAAATAAATCTTTAAAAAAAATAAAAATAAAAAAATAAAATAAAATAAAATAAAATAAAATAAAATAAAATAAAATAAAATAAAATAAAATTGAACTCTCTTCTGCAGATGGGGAAAGTAAAACCAGAGAAATCTCACTAGGCCGGGAGCCCTGGTCCCTGGCCCCTGGTCGCACCTGCCAGGCCAGCAACCTCTCAAGTGCCCCTCGCTGACCCCAGTGTGACAGCGACATAAGCCAGGCATTCACACAGATTGATAACCCCAGAGGCTCCTCTTGGCATCTGCTAGCACGAGGAGTCCGAGAGTAAATGAATAGACTTCCTACCCCGATGTCCTTTTTCATAGGTTGTTTATTACATAAAATACGGATTCATATCTAGCTTGACATCAACAGTCCTTTTATTGTAGAGCTATCTCAAATCCCCAACCAGCATGGAGTGCACTCTCTCCCTAGGCTTCCCTACCTCGCCAGCTCGCCTAGCGTCCCCCAGAGCTGGGTCTAGATTTAATTATCACTCGCCTTCATTTTGGCATTTAACAAAGATATTTAAATATGTGTATTTCCTACCCATTTCTTCTCCCTTCCCTTCTATTCCCTTTCACTATCAGAAAGGGAGACAGAACATAAAGACTCCTAACTCTGGGAAATGAACTAGGGGTGGTGGTGAATGGGTGACGGGCACTGAGGGGGGCACTTGACGGGATGAGCACTGGGTGTTATTCTGTATGTTGGCAAATTGAACACCAATAAAAAAATAAATTTATTATTAAAAAATAAAAAAATAAACACTTATTGCTTTCTAGTTAAATAAATAAATAAATAAATAAATAAATAAATAAATAAATAAATAAATAAATAATTGTAGCCACAATTATATTTGTTGAGGGCTTAACGTAAGCCAGGCACGACTTTGCGACACTTCGCATGTTGGGATCACAACAACCCTGTGAGAAAGGTGGTATTACGTCCTTTGTAAATGCGTAAAATGAGACACAGAGAGCGCTTTAAATAACTTGCCTCATTAGCAAGCAAGTGGCCCTAGAACTGGACCCAGGCAATCTGGCTCCAGAAAGCACGTTCATAACTACACATGCTTTTGGGGAGTTTCTGTGTTGTTTACTCTTTGTATAGATCAGATACACATTTGTTCCTGTGTTGTGTATTCTGGCACAGGTGTGTGTGCTCCAGGACTGTAGGGGAGAATAGTTTTCCCTCCACATGTGGCTTTTATCTCTAAATGCAAGGCTGTCCATCAACTCGTGGCCACTTCCCAGGCTGGGGAGGTGGGAAGAGGAAGAGGAAGGCAAATCGCTTCCCTCTCTCCCGGCAACTTTTCATTTTGAAAAATGTCAAACCTACAGAACAAAATCTAAAGATTTTTTTTTAAGATTTTATTTATTTATTCATGACAGACACAGAGAGAGAGGCAGAGACACAGGCAGAGGGAGAAGCAGGCTCCAATGCAGGGAGCCCGACGCAGGACTCGATCCCGGGATTCCAGGATCACACCCTGGGCCAAAGGCAGGCACTAAACCACTGAGCGACCCAGGGATCTTCCTCTTTTTTTTAATGGAACCAAGAAACTTTCGGCTAGATTTATCAATTGTGGACATTCTGCAGTTGGTTTTCTCTCCCTTTGTCTGATGAGGGTGATGCTGACAGTGACACAAAGGAGTGTTGCTCCCAATAGAAGCAGAAGATCAACCAGCCACGTTAAAGACATTCTGAATGGAAACAGTGGGTTTGATGAAATGAAATGCGGTGGATGATTTTCCTCTTTTTATTCCTTTCATGATTGGAATGCTTGCCCCGCAAACAAAAACACAAACGAGAGAGAAGATTTTTAAAAAGATAAAAGCATCAAAGCCACAACACCGCGAACGTCGCTGGCCTGGCCTCTCCTTACAATCTAGGGACTGACCTCGTAAGACGATCGGCACCTCCAGCGGAGCGGACGCAGAACGGATTTTGAGAACCGGGTACAAACCCTGACTGATCCCTTGCTGAACTGTGTGATAATCAGGCAAGTTTGTTTTTGTTTTTTTTTTCCTATCCTTTCTGAGCCTGTTTCCTCATAGGTAAAATATGTGAGGACTCACTACAAATCTCTATTTCCAATGATTCTAGGATAGAACCTACAAGAGTTGCCCTTTTTAACAAATGCAGCATAGGTGGGCTACAGAGCCCTTTCTGTGGGGCAGTGGGTCGGATCGGGAATGGAGGAAGAGGCCCCAAAGCTTGGACACTGTCTCCTGAGCTCCCTCCTCCCCCGGCCCTGCTGCCTGGACCCTTATGCTCTCCCACACGGGAGGCCGCACAGAACTTTGCTTCTCTGGTTCCAGTTTGTTGTTCTCCAGTTGAAGTCCTCTTCTGGCCTCTTCTCTACCCTGTGCCCTACCCCAGCTCAGCTGAGTTTTCCCACCAGTGTCCAAGAAAAAGCTTCCACTGTGGCCAGCCTGATCTCCGGGGACACCATGAGGACCTAGCACCTCCCACTTGGCCTCCCCTCTGCCTCCTGTTCAGGGCCCAGCCTAGGTTGTCTTCTTCCAAGAAACTCTCTGCTTCCGCCACCCAGAGTTCTCCCATCCACCTTGCATTTCATTCTACCCCCATCATTCTCTTCCCAGCCCCTTGTCCTATGCTGGGCATTGCTAAATGAGCCCTGAGCTCTGTCGGGACAGAAGCAGTTCTTCTCCTTCCTCTTTCTCTCTGTGACCCTTGGCGGAGTACCAGACACACAGTAGGTGCTCAGCTCAGCCCATGGCGACAGCCCGCTCATTGCCATGACTTGCTGGGGAAGACGAGAGGAGGTCAGCGGTGAGCACAAACATAGAGCCTCCTGTAGGGGCCCTTGAGGATGGCCGAGCCGGTCTTCAAGGGTGGTTTAAATAATGAGCTCTGTGTGACTGAATAAAAGTAGAGCTCAAGATAAAATCTGAAATAAATGAAAAGCAATTGGTAAACAGCTGCTGTCACATGCTCTGTTGTGTCTTTGATGAGTTTCAATTAAAAATAGCCCTAATACATCCAAAAAAAAAAAAAAAACCCATGGCGAATTCCCTTTATTGTCCCTTTAATGTGTTACTAAGGAGTTATTGGTATCATTTCATGGCTCCAGCACAAATGCCTCTAGGATTTATTGCTGGGTTCACATCTCTGCTCTTTTATGGATTCCTTCCAAGAGGGGCTTGAATCCGGGGCTCCCATTATATGTCCCTTGTGGTTGGTTGGCTGGAGCAAGCTGCATCAGCAAATGGCAATAAAGCTCACCAAGGCAACAACTGTTCTTCACCAGTGTAGTTTGATTTAGAGCAGAATGTTTCCAGATGGGTTCTGATGTAACCCTTTTCCTTCCATCTCCCGATGACACTGAAACTGAAAAATCAGTCGCAGCACCCAGGTTTTGTACATCGCTGAGTTTTGTGTGGGTGGGAGGAGAAGGGGTGGTAAAAAAATATATATCCGCCTACGCATATATATGCATAGACCAGACATACTCATTTCTCTGTGGGCAGAAGCGCATTTTCTAAATGACTCAATAACAATGAGAGAAGGTCCAGGAAGGTGATAGGTGTGCTCAATAGGGCCGATTACAAATAAGTACTATTAGAAAAGACCTTATTTATTTTCGGGTTTCGAGGCCGCTCAAATCACAAACTCTCAGTTTGTTATGTCAACAGGCTGTCCGTGAACATGGGGTTCCTGGGGTCAGCAGCGTGGCTAGTGCCTTCCTCAGTCCCGCTTCTTTAACCAGAGGCGGTGGCCAGACCTCATGAGCCATCATCTAGCAGTTACATTACTGCGTGACAAACCGTCGGAGAGAAAGCTTAGATCTGCCAGGCTCTACCCCCAGGAAGGAGAGGCCGACCGTCGGTGGTACCAGCTCTAACAGAAAGCCAGTCTTCGGCCGCCGGTGGCCTGCGTGGGCTGGGCTGGGCAGCCGGTGCCTGCAGACTTCTCGAACCTGCCCCCGGGGGTGCTCCCTGGCTCAGCCTCTGTGGAGGAGGCACGATCAGCGCCATGAAAGGAGCTTGAGTTCGGGGACACTAATTAGAGGACTGTCTCCCATGGAAGTGCAACCCCTGAGCCACCAAGCAGGGAAGACGGGCTGTCCGGCGTGCATCTGGCTTGGCAAGCAGGCCCGGACACAATACTCTCTCGTCCTGTACGTGCCAGGCCAAGGAAGGACCGCAATCAGACTTCCTGTCTTCATTGCCACACCCTCAGGTGATTTTCTCTTGGTTAAACCAACGTGCCCTGCGAGCAACACCTTATTCCCACCACGTCCAACTCATATTTGTCTAAACGACAACCTGTCAAATTGTGTCGTAAATTGTCTCCACCTACCAGATGCTCAGGAGGAGTCTCGGTTCATTTGATTGCCCACGTCATAGAGTGGGGCTTCTGAAGCACCCGGGGGTCTGGGTACAATGCGGACTCTGACGCAGGGAGCCTGGGGTGGGACGCTCAGAGTCTGCATCTCCAACCCGCTCTCAGGTGGTGCGGATGCTGCAGGTCGGAGATTCGCATGCTGGGCCCAGAG
Source organism: Canis aureus (assembly GCF_053574225.1). Classification (NCBI taxonomy): domain Eukaryota; kingdom Metazoa; phylum Chordata; class Mammalia; order Carnivora; family Canidae; genus Canis; species Canis aureus. The sequence goes on from NC_135615.1 coordinate 56,443,869, forward strand.
CGCCTTAATGATGTTCTCTGAAATTTCCAACAGGAAACATAAACACAGTCACATAATTTTATGCAATTTGCTTCCTGAAAGATAAGAATGATGATGTTTAAAGAGAAGTCGATATTGGACATGAATGTTGAAACACAGTTAGAGTCTCCCCGGACGCTACCTCCACGGATAAACATCTTTGGAGAGCTCGAAGAGGTCCTTTAAGGTCGATGAATATTGACTTCAGGAAGTGATCCAAAACAGAACACAAACTGATTCATTTAAAGCAAAGCTTGAATCCAATACTTCTCCCCAGCTGCTCTATTGATGACTGCTTGGCTTTTTCTTTGCAGTAAATGTACATAAACAAATCGAAATATGCTCTCCTTATTTTTTAAAACCTCTTCCTGAGAATAGGATTCGAATTCATTTGCTCACCTGCAACATCCACTGTACAACATTTATTTAAACGAGACATAAATAAGATTTCTGTTATATAAACTAATTCCCTTTGAAATTGATTAGCTAATACATCTTCAGCTGTGGATATAAATGTCAAAGATCAGAGCATTCTGGTTCACCGTTAATAATATTAGGGCCCTGTGCTTAATAACTACTTTCTTCTGAGGAGCTCATAATACCTCATATTTATCCTCCCACTAACCTTTCCTGAGCTTGGTAAAGAAATGTGTTCTTTTTATAGATCTGGATTTGCAAAGCTAATACCCAAGGACTATTTAATTTTTGTGTCTCTGGGTAAATAGATATTAAGCAGAACATAGTAATACCTTAGAGGTGATTCTCTTACTGAGCCTAACTCAGTTTTCCAAAAGCAGGGTTAATGGATTCACGGGTACTAGCACGATTTCCTATGCCCAAGAAGAACATTGTAATAACACAGCTAAATGTGCTCACTGCACAGATATTTATTTAGCATCTATAATAGTAATACTAATGATAATTAATAATAAGCGCTTATAATAAACTAGAGACTATTTTAAGCACTTTACATATAAATCAGTCTTCCTTACAACAACTTACAGAGTAGATACTGATGTTAATCCCCATTTCACAGATAAAGACAGTGAAACACTGAAAGGTCAAAACTTTACCCAAAGTTATAAAGCTCGTAAGTGGCTGCTATGGTCTGAATGTTTGTGCCCTCCCAGAATTCATGTGTTGAAATCCTAACCCCCAAAGATGATGGTGTTAGGAGGCGGGGCCCTTGGAAGATGCTCAGGTCATGAGGATAGACCTCATGAATGAGATTAGTGTTTTGTAGAAATGGCCCCATGTTTGCAAGAGGTGAGGGTAAGAGGGCTCTTCTAGAACTTGCCATGCTGTTCTCCTTGATCTTGGACTTCCCGGCCTCCAGAACTGTGAGGAATGAATTTCTCTTGCTTAAAACTCACACAGTCTATGTTATTTTGTTATACCAGCCCCAAACAGATTAATCCAGCTAATCTTGGTCAAGCCAGAATTAAAACTCAGATAACTTAGCCCCTGTGTCCAAGCTCTGTCATGTGTAGACACCATGATAGGTAATGATGGTCACAACAAAAGTGCTTATGGGAGTAGCGGACATGCTGCATTCACAATACCTCCACCCCACCCCACTTCCAACCGACGGTAGTCATCACATCCTATAAAGTTAGATTCCTATCTTCCAAAATATAATTACGCCCAGGTTTTTAAATTTTTTTTTATTATTTCAGAAAATCGTACTGAGGAAAATGTGAGATTTCCGTTTTAACAGTGATGGGGAGAGGACGTCTTTCTCAAGCACGACCCAAGTCCATAAAACATAAAAACAGATTTCACTGTATAAAATCGCAACACTTCCATACTGCAAGGATACTATAAGCAAAATTAGAAGATAAATGACATTTCCAAAGAGCGGAGATAATGGTGGCCACCTAAATCTGAATCTCCCTGCACACCCTCCAAACAACTGTACAGGTCAACAAAAAGAAACACACACACACACACACACACACACACATCTCATACTTTCATCTTAACTAGAAATCCCAATAACACTACAAACTTCATATTATCTGTAATTCAGAAAAAACACATCAATTTACAGCAGCACGAGACCTGGACCTGCCACCACAAGTTTTGCAGAGACCTGGGAGGGCATCTCCGGAAAATCTACGTGGAAGAGCAGAGAGGGAAGGAAGTGAAGACAGCTCTCAGAAAGATAAAGGCCATCTTGGGTGTGAAGATATTGAATGCGTTCTGGTATCTAGGAGCACTGACTGTGGTACAGAAACTGCAGAGTGATGTGAGATTCGAAAAAGCAGTTCTGGAAAGGCTGGGGAAGAAACGGATGGAAAAGTCGAGGCAATCTTCGGATACTTCCTAGAGAAGGCAAAAAGAAACATGGGAGAAAGATTCAAAGACTCGGGATCTGTCAAGACAAAGAAAACCAAAATTAAAATAAAATAAAATGTAAAATATAAAATAAAATAAACACAAACACTATTTGGGCCAAATATTTTTTTCCTTACTGAAGTATAGTGGGGTCTCTTCCGAACATTGCAGGGTATTTGGCAGGACCCTGTACCTCGTAGATGCGATTAGCATGTCAACTCCCCCACTAGCAGCTGTGACAACCAAATATGTCTCTAGACGTTTCCAAGTGTCCAATGACCTAAAGCAATCAACTGTCGCATTGCCGATTGGCTCGTTTGTTGTTTGAAGACTCATCTTTAAATGTTGGCCTTTTTGGCGTTAACCAATAAGAGAAAAAAATAAAGACCATTAAAGGAAAGGAAAGCAGCTCTCCTTCCTCACGCCCTCATTCTTTGCCCAGGTCCCCGTCGCACGCCCGTGAAGTCATGGGCCGGGTAGCAGGCTCTCGGCCCCGCAGGTACGCCCCCCGGGTCATTGCTCTCATGTCACTGTGGCTTGACTCGCTGGGCGGTGGCTCTGCTCCTTCCACCTGCCTGACATGTGCACACAGCCCAGGACGTGGCCGAGGGACGGTTCAAGAATCAGGGCCTAGGTTACAATTTACCACAGTGGAGGAAAAAAGCCTTGTTTTATGATTTCTAAGTTAAGATTTCTTTTTTTTCAAGTTTTCATGTCAATTCCAGTTAACGTCCAGGGTTGGATCAGTGTCGGGCCCACAGGAGAGCCAGGGCACAGGCCCCTACCCCCCGAGCTCCTCATGCCAGGGCCCCTCCTTCACCCACCACCTGCTTCAGCCGTCCCTGCCCTGCGGCCGGTGACCCTCGGTCCCCATAACTGTGTTTCTTGGTTTGTCTCTCTCTCGGATCTTTGGCTCATCTGTTTTGTTTCTTACATCCCACATAGGAGGGAAGTCACAGGATACTCGTCTTTCTCCGACTGACTTCCTTCGCTGAGCACAATACCCTCTAGCTCCATCCACATCGTTGCAAATGGCGAGATTTCATTGTTTTATGGCTGAATAATTATTCGTTCCTTTTTACAGCTGAGGAACTCTTCAGCTGTACATATGTGCAAATACACCTTGTTTATCCACTTGTCCACTGACGGCCGCTGGGGCTGCCTCCCTGTCTTGGCTGTTGTAAATAATGCTGCTTTAAACACAGGGGTGCAGGCATCCCTCTGAATTAGCGTTCTTGTATTTTTGGAGCAAATCCCCAGTAATGCAATTGCTGGATCATAGGGTAGCTCTATTTTTAACTTTTTGAGGAACCTCCACACTTTTCCACAGCAGCTGCACCAGTGTGCACTGCCACCAGCAGGGTTCCTTTTTTTCCATATCCTCCCCGGGGCCTTTTTTTTTTTTTTCCGGTGTTGTTGATTTTAGCCATTCTAATAAGTGTGAGGTGATCTCTCATTGCAGTTTTGATTTGCATTTCCCTGATAAGAGATGATGAGCCTCTTTTCACATGTCTGTCAGCCATCTGGATATCTTCTTTGGAGAAATATCTATATAGTATCATGTCATCTATAAATAGTAGAACAGAATAGAAAACCCAGAAGGAAAAAAAAAAAAAACGTGAAACTATATGGTCAATTTATCTTTGACAAAATAGGATAGAATGTCCAATGGAAAGAGGACAGTCTTTTCAACAAAAGGTGTTGGGAAAACTGGACAGCAATACACAAAAGAAAGAAACTGGACAATTTATTAAACCATACACAAAAATAAATTCAAAATGTTTAAAGATCTAACTGTGAGACCTGAAACCATATAAATCCTAGAAGAAAACACAGCCAGTAGCCTCTTTGACATTGGCCATACCCACTTGAGACAAGGGAAACCAAAGAAAAAATAAACAACTGGAACTACATCAAAATAAAATCTTCCACACAGTGAAGGAAATAGTCAACAAAACTAGAAGGCCACCTATAGAATGGGAGAAGATATTCGCAAATCATGTGCCCGATAAAAGGTTAGTATCCAAAATACAGAAAGAACTTATAAAACTCAACACTCAAAAGGGAAAAAGCCCTCACTTTGTTGAGGTGCTTTTTTTTTTTTTTAATCATGAGCAGATGTTGTACTTTGTCAAATGCTTTTTCTGAATCTACTGAAATGATCATATGGTTCTTGTCCTTTCTCTTATTGATGTGATGTACACACTGATTGATTTGTGAATGTTAAACCAAACGTGCAACTCGGGAATAAATCCCACTTAATCCTGATGAATGATTTTTTTAATGTATTGTTGAATCCAGTTTGCTAGTATTTTAGTGAGGATTTTGCATCTATGTTCATCAAGGACATTGGCCTGTAGTTCTTTTTTTTTTAGTGGGATCTCTGTCCGATTTTCATATCAGGATAATGCTGGTCTCTTAGAATGAATTTGGAAGATTTCCTTCCTTTTCTACTTTTTGAAATAATTTGAGAAGAATAGGTATTAATTAACTCTTATTTATTTATTTATTTATTTATTTATTTATTTATTTATTTATTTATTTTGGATATCTGTGTGTCTCTCTTGTTATTAACTCTTCTTTAAATGTTTGGTAGAATTTACTGGCCAAGCCATCTGGTCCTGGACTTTTGTTTGTTGGGAGTTTTTTTATTTCTGATTCAATTTCTTTGCTGGTTATTGGTCGGTTCCAATTTTTTCTTTCTTCCTGTCTCAGTTTCGGTAGTTTATATGTTTCTAGGAACTTACCCATTTCTTCTAGATACGTCTAACTTTTGGTGTACGGTTTTCACAATATTTTATTCTAATTGATTATATTTCTGTGGTGTTGGTTGTTATTTCTACCCTTTCATTTGTGATTTTATTTATTTGAGTCCTTTCTCTTTTTTTCTTGGTAAACCTGGCTAGAAGTTAATCAATGTTATTGATTTTTTTTTTCTCAAGGAAACAGCTCCTGGTTTTATTGATCTATTCTGTTGAGATTTTTTTTAAGTTTCTATATCATTTAGTTCTTCTCTAATGTTTATTATTTCCTTCTTCTACTGGTTTTAGATTTTCTTTATTGTTCTTTTTCTTGCTCCTTTAGTTGTAAGTTTAGGTTATTTATTTGAGATTTTTCATGCTTCTTGAGGTAGGCCTGTATTGCTATAAACTTTCCTCTTAGAGTCACTTTCGCTGTATCCCACAGGTTTGGGACCATTGTGCTTTCATGTTCAATTAATTCTATGTACTTTTATTTCTTCTCTTATTTCCTGGTTGATCCATTCATTATTTAGTAGTCTGTTATTTAACCTTCTTGTATTTGTGGGTTTTTTCCAGGTTTTTTTTCTTGTGATTGACTTCTAGTTTCATAGTGTAGTGATCAGAAAAAAATGCATGGTATGACTTCAGTCTCATCTTGCAACTCAGGAATAATTCCCACTTGATCCTGGTGAATGATTTTTTTTTTAATGTATTGTTGAGTTCAGTTTGCTAGTATCATAGTGAGGATTTTTGCATCTATGTTCATCAAGGATACAGGCCTGCAGTTCTCTTTTTTAGTGGTGTCTTTATCCAGTTTTATCCAGTTTTCATATCACAATAATGTTGGTCTTTTAGAATGAATTTGGAAGTTTTCCTTCTTTTTCTATTCTTTGGAATAGTTTGAGAAGAATAGATATTAACTCTTCTTTAAATGTTTGGTAGAATTTACCTGCCAACCTATCTGGTCCTGGACTTTTGTTTGTTGGGAGTTTTTTGATTTCTGATTCAATTTATTTGCTGGTTATTGGTCTGTTCCAGTTTTCTCTTTCTTTTCTTCCTGGCTCAATTTTGGTAGTTTACATGTTTCTAAGGGACTTTAACAGATCTTTAACTTTTGGAAAAAATTTTATGGGCTATTAGGTGATGATTCTGCAGACAGTTCCATGTGCATTCTGCTATTTTAAGATGGAACATTCCCGGGATCCCTGGGTGGCTCAGCAGTTTAGTGCCTGCCTTTGGCCCAGGGCCAATCCTGGAGTCCCGGGATCGAGTCCCACATCGGGCTCCCTACATGGAGCCTGCTTCTCCCTCTGCCTGTGTCTCTGCCTCTCTCTCTCTCTCTCTCTCTATCTCTGTGTGTGTGTGTGTGTGTATGTGTGTGTGTGTGTCTCAGAAATAAATAAATAAAATCTTTTAAAAAATAAGATGGAACATTCTGAATATATGTTTAATCCTTCTGGTCAAGTGTGTCATTCAAAATACTTATTTCCTTGTGGGTTTTCTGCTTAGGTGATCTGTCATTTGATGTAAGTGGGCTGTTAAAATCCCCTGCTGTTATCACATCATTCTCAATAAGTTCGTTTGTGTTTCTTATTAACTGTTTTATGAATTAGGGTGTTCCCATGTTGGGTGCGTAAATACTTAAAATTGTTATAACTACTTGTTGGATTGTCCCCCTTATTGTTATATAGCATCCTTCTTTGTCTCTTGTTATAGTCTTTGTCCTAAAGTCTATTTTGTCTGATATAAGTATTGCTACTCTGGCTTTCTTTTGTCATCCATTTGCATGGTAGATATTTTTCCAGCTCCTCACTTTCAAAGGGGACTGTAGGTGTCTTTGGGTCTAAAATGAGTCTCTTGTAGACAGCATATAGATGGTTCTTGGTTTTTATTTTTTTATCCATTCTATTACCCTATGTCTTTTAATCAGAGCACTTAGTCCATTTACATTCAAAGTAATTATTGATAGATATGTATGTATTGCCATTTTATTACTTGTTTTGTGGTTGTTTCTGAAGATTTTGTCTGATTCTTTCTCGTCTTTCTCACATGTTTTATTGATTCTCTTTAGTGATATATTTGGATTTCTTGCTTTTTATTCTTTGCATATTTATTAATGGTTTTTGATATATGGTTACCAATATGTTTGTATATAACCTCTTCCACATAGAGCAGCCTATGGTTGATGGTTGTTTAAGTTTGAACCTATCCTTTCCTCTCCCCCTCACATTTTAGGTATATGTTATTATATTTCATATCCTTTTTGTGTGTGTGAGTTCCTTGACTGATTTTTTTAAGAAAAATACTCATTTTTACTGCTTTTGTGTGTGCTACCTTTATATTGTCACTTTTGGCCTCTCCTTTCTACTCAAAGAGTCTCCTTTAATATTTCTTGCAGGGCTGGTTTAGTGGTCATGAACTCATTTAGTTTTTGTTTGTCTGGGAAACTCTTTATCTCTCCTTCTATTCTGAATGACAGCCTTGCTGGCTAGAGTGTTCTTGGCTGCAGATTTTTCCCATTTAGCACTTGGAATATATCATGCCACTCTCTACTGGCTTGCAAAGTTTCTTTTGAAAAAGCTCCTGCTAGCCTTATGGTTTTCCCTTGTAAGTTACTTGCTTCTTTGATCTTATTCCTTTAAATAAAATTGTATCACTATATTTTGCAAATTTGATTACAATGCGTCTTAGTGTGGGTCAGCTTTTGTTGATTTTAATGGAAGTTCTCTGTGCCTCCTGGATCTCATTTTCTCTTTCTTTCCTCAGATTAGTGAAATTTGCAGCTATTATTTCTTGGGTTTTTTTTAAGATTTTATTATTTATTTGACAGAGAGAGAGAGAGAGAGAGAAAGGGAGCACAAGTAGGGGGAGGAGCAGGCAGAGGGAGAGGGAGAAGCAGCTCTACACTAAGCAGGGAGCCCCCTGTGGGACTTAGTTGCAGGACCCTGGGATCATGACCTGAGCCAAAGGCAGACACTTAACTGACTAAGCCACCCAGGTGCCCCTTCAGCTCTTATTTCTTCAAATAAATTTTCTGCCCTCTTTTCTCTCTCTACTTCTTCTGAGACTCCTATAATACGAATGTTATTGCATTTGATGGAGTCATTGAGCTCCCTAAGTGTATTCTTATTTTGCATAATTCTTTGTTCTTTTTGTTCAGTTTGATTATTTTCCATTACTCTGTCTTCTACATCACTAATTCATTCTCTGTGTCTTTCATCCTGCTATTCATTCCAGCAAGCACATTTCTCATTTTGGTTTTTTAAGTCCTTTATCTCTGCTATGTCATTCCTTGTCTCTGGGTTGAGGCTCTCATTCATATCTTCCAATCTTTTCTCAAGTCCAGAAAGTATCCTTTTAATCATTGCTTGAAATTCTTACCAGGCATGTTACTTACATCTGTTTTGTCATGATCTCATCCTGTTATTTCATTTAGGATAGAGGTCTCTGTCTCCTCATTTGTTTACCTCCCTGTATCTGTTTCTATGTATTAAGAAAGTCAGCTATGTCTTCTGTTCTTGAAAGTAGTGACTATGAAAGAGAGGTCCTAGAGTGCCCAGCAGTGCAGTGTCCCTTGTTCACTAGAACCCGGCACTTCAGAAGAGTATTCAGTGTGTGCTGCTTACGCCCTGCTGTTATCACTGAGTCACGTTTCCTTTCAGTGCAGTGTCTACACTGACTCTCTGCCTGTTATGGACTGTTTGCTCTCTACGGTGTTAGAGGGATGTAGGCAGGCCAACTCTGAGGGCGCAGGCCCACCAGGGAAGTTGGGGGCAGGGTTAGAGTTATAACAAGATTTGTGCTGGGCCACTAGTCCTATGCTAGATTCCCTGAACCATTGCAATGGATGGGATTTGTGAGCTGGGGTGGCTGTAGGTGCAAAGCTGGGCATGACACACAAGGTAACAAAATTTGCCTTCAGCTCAGTACCAAAGCTACACGTATGGAGTGGGCAGGTCCACAGGAGAACTCATGGGACCAACATCCTGCTGGCTGGTTAGGTAGCAAGTGCCTATACAGTGCCACCTCCCACAAGTGTGTCTGTGTTTATGCTGGTGGGCACGGGAGGAAAATAATGACTGCCAGCTCCCTTGTGGAGAAGTCCCCCAACATGCTCCAAAATCAGGAAGAACAGATCTGTCTCCCACTTCTCCTAGCATTGTGTAAACTGTCATTTTGATGTTGCCTCTTTGCACAGGTTGCTGTCTCTTTGAGGGCAGTGGCCCAACTATCTTCTCCCCTCCTGGCTCACCCAATGCTGAGTTAGCTGAATTTTAAAGCTCTAGGCTCCAAGTCCCACTGGTTTTACTAACTTACAGAATTTAGGGGCGCCTGGGTGGCTCACTCAGTTAAACACCCAACTCTTGATCTCAGCCCAGGTCTTGATCTCAAGGTCGTGAGTTCAAGTCCCATGTTGGGCTCAGCCCCTGTGGTTTTTAAAGCCAAATGTTAAGGGTATTAGTCTTCCCCCTGTGAGCTCCCTGGTGTAAGGACCTATTTCTTTGCCCTCTCCATGTGTACAGCTCCCTCCCTCCTCCAGGCAGCCTCCCTCCACCTTTCTGAACCTTCCAATCTTTCAGATGCAACTTCTCCTCCCTAGTTAGTTGCATAATTTGTTCTGCCAATTTTCCAATTGCTCTTAGTTCATTGAGTTGGATGTGGATGATATCTAGTTGTAAACGTGAGCTCAGGGTCCTCCTACTCCACCATCTTCCCAAGCTACTCCACAAATTAAGATTTCTGAACACAGATCTTCAAGTTAAATGAATGACTATAATAGAATCATAATTTTCAACGATGCAGAAAAAGATTAAATAAGCCATCAACCTCAGAGGATTTATTATTTCAGTGTATTTTTATTAAACAGGCAGCAATACCAAATTTACCTATATTAAAGCAATTCATTTCTAGAGACCAACATTTCAATGATGAATGCCAATAAATGACTTTTACTATCATATATGTTACACCTTTTATAGCTGTTTTAGTAAGAAACGTTTCAGATGCCTTCATTTATATTCTCTATTTGTTCTTAAAAGGAATTTTCCTGAAACATAACACTTCTTAAAATCAAGTCCTGATCCAATAGATTTAAATGTCTACATTCTGTGTACTCCAGGGGAAAAAATAATTGGATTATGCTTTCTCATTCATGACTATTTAAATATTCTGTTTCTGAGGTTACATTTTAGTGTGTTTTTATGTTTTATTCAGGACACAGTGTTCCAGCAAATATCACAAACCCAAATCAATGGCTTATACTGACATTAAATATGCCATTAACATGCTTGCTCTCAGGAAAGTTCAATGAGAAGCTGTCAACAAACCTGCAGAGAAAGCCTTACTGCATTCAAAATAAATGATAAAAGAGGAGCCAGAAATAACTTAAAACTTTTAGGATAATAAAGAGAAGAAAAAGTAATCTGAAAATATCTAGCTCTCTGCTAGGCAAACAAAAATTATTTCAATTTTCATATGCCTAGAGCTGTCATTTTCCACAGCAATCATGAGGCTGTTCCTTTCATCCCTGTGACTTAGGTGCTTAGGATGTAATGTGACTAACACCTTAAAGCCCTGGTCTTTAATGTCCCCATCACCATGAGCAACAGTGAGGTCCCACACAGCAGCACTCTAAAAAATAGCATCAAAAGATCAGCCACTCAAATAGAGGGACAAAAAAAGAAGATAGTGTGTCTGAGGTTTTAGAACTATTTCATCATTATTTCATTCATTCATTTACTAAACTGAGGATGCTTACTGGCCAAGTCTTTGAAAGGGAATACATGGCCCACCAGCTGGGATTCACCTTGAAGATAAAGGAGAAGGCTGAGTGAAGCCAAGGAAGTTGAGTGAGTGAGGGCTCATTAGTGCTGGAAAGGGAAAAATGAGAGCCTCTGCAGAGATGGCCTGTGAGCTCTTTCCTGTAGAAGAGTTTGGCAAAACACCTGAGGCCAATGGTGCATCAAAGAAGGTTTCAGAGCAGAGGAGGATATGCTGTTGACAGGAGGCCATGGAAGCTGATAGCAGAAAGGGGCCAGAACAACTTGAAGAACAGACCAAATCCCAGGTCCAGACTCAATCATTTATATTTGTCTGAGTTCATTTTTGAGCCTGTCTAATAATAATTCACATTCATAATGGTGACCCCAGAGTCACTCATAAAGTATTAATCATATTCATTTAGCTCTTTAAAGAAATGCAAGACAAAGGAGCTTCTTTCTTGAAAGATTTTCATGAAAAAACTGTTACAAATTTTTAAAAACTTTATTGAGGTATGTAATTTATATGTAATAAAATATACTTATTTAAAATGTACACTTTGGGGAGTTTTGATTTAACTATATATCTGTGAAACCATTACAATTAAGGTAGTGAAAATACTCATTAACTATGAAAGATTAAGAATGCCCCTTTAGAATGCCACCTTCCTGTATCTCTGTCTCCACAACCAATTCCTAGACAACTACAGATCTGCTTTCTATTACAGTAGATTAGTTTGCATTTTCTATGATTTTATATAAATGAAATCATACATTATACACCCTTTTTTGTTTGATTTCTTTTACTCAGCATAAATATTTTGAAATTCATATATATTATGTGTATCAATAGTTCATTCTTTTGAAATTGCTAAATTAAATAAATAATAATAATAAATAAAATAAAATTACTGAATAGGATTCCATCATATGAATATACCACAATTTGTTTCTCTTTTCACTTGTTGATGAATACTTAAGTTGTTTCCAATTGGGGCTACTAAAAATAAAAATATGTATTTGTGTATAAGTCTTTGTATGAACATATGATTTTACTTCTCTTGTGTTAGTACCTAACATTGGAATGACTGGATCATACAGTAGGTGTATGTTTAACATTTCAAGAAACTACCAAACTGGTTTTTTTAAGTACTTGTACCATCTTGCTTTTCTACCAGCAGCGCCTGAGAGTTATGATTGTTCCACATTCATACCAACACAAGGTAGAATCAGTCATTTTAAATGTAGAAATTCTAATAAAGTGTGTAGCGCTATCTCAATGTAATTTTAATTTGTATTTTCCTAATAACTTATGGTGTTGAGCATATTGTCAGGTGCTTGTATGTCATCCATGTATCTTTTTTTGGTGAAACATCTGTCCAAATCTTTTACTCATTTTTTAATTGGGTTGTTTGTTTTCTTAATAAGTTTTTCTTATCACTAAGTTAGAGGAGTTTTTTAAACAGATCTTCCTCAACCTACAATGCGGTTATGGTCTCATAAACCCATCCTGAATTGAAAATACTGTTGAGAAGTGTTCAGTTGAGCAAAATCATCAAACACAAAGACTATTTTATAATAAAGTGTTTAATCTCCTATAATTCATTAAATACTGTACTGAAAGTGAAAAGTAGAGTTGTTGTATGGATGCAGAATGGTTGTACATGTATCAGTTGTTGACCCTCCTAATCTGGTGGCTGACAGAGCTGCGGCTCACTGCACTGCCCAGCATCAGGAGTGAGTATCATTGCTAGCCAGGAAAAGGTCAGAACTCAAAATTTGAAGTACAACCTCTACTAAATGTATATCTCTCTCATACCATTGTAAAGTCGAAAAATTGAAATTCAAAACCATCCTAAGTTTGGGGCCATCTGTACATTCATGATACGTATGAATGCTTTATCAGATATTTAATTTGCAAATATTTTCTCCCAATATGTAGTTTATCTTTTCATTCTCTTAACATTATCTTCTGTAGAGCAGAAGTTCTTACTTGTAATGGAATTCATTTTAATTTGCTCTTTTATGAATCATATTTTTAATGGCATATCTAAGAAGTTTTTCTTTGCCTACCTAATTTAAAGCCAGAAAGATTTTTCTCCCATATTTTCTTCCAGAAATTTTTTAGTTTTAGGTTTTATGTTAATGTCTGCTGTCCATATTGACCCAAGTAATTAAATTAATTTTTTGTATATGATGCGAGGGACTTTTTTTTATATCCTGTTGTAACAACATTATTTGTTAAAAGGAGTCCCTTTCTCCATTGAATTGTCTTTGCTCCCTTGTCGAAAATCAGTAGACTATATGTATAGGTCTCTATTCTGTTCCATTGATTATTTGTCCATTTTTATGCCAATACCACACTGATCTGATTACTGTAGTTGTGTAGTAAGTCTTAAAATGAAGTAGCATTAGCCTCCAACTTTGTTCTTTTGGAAGTTGCTCTAGTCCCTTTGCATTTTCATATGAATTTCAGAATCAGTTTATCAATTTCTATTTTAAAACCTCAGGAATTTGGATTTGGATTTCATTGAATCTATGAGTCAATTTGGGGAGAATTGAAGTCTTTACATTTTTGAGTTTTCCATCCCACGAAGACAGTATATCTCTCCATTGTTCAGGTCATCTTTAATCTCCCTCACAGTATTTTGTAGTTTTCAATGCAGAGGGCTCACTCATCTTTTGTCAGATTTATCCCTAAATGTTGAATACTTTTGATGCTATTGTAAGTGATATTTTTTAAGTTCAATTTCACATTGCTTATTGCTGGTATATAGAAATACAGTTCTATTTGTATGTTGATCCTATTACCTGCAACCTTGCAAACTCACTAGTTTTAGCAGCTTTTTTTGTACGGTCCATAGGATTTTTCATAAGACATAGATCTGGGAATAAAGACAGTTTTACTTCCCCTTTTGTAATCTAGATGCTTTTTCTTTCTTTCTCTTCCCTTCTTGCACTGACTGGAACATCTAGTTAAACAGAAGTGTGATTTAAATTAAAAAAAAAAAAAAGCTTTGTTTTGTTCCTGATCTTAGAAAAAAATAATTTTTTCTTTAAGTATGATGTTAGCTCCATGTTGTTCATAAATACCCTTAACTGGGTTGAGGAAGTTCCCTTTTAATTCCTAGTTTGCTAACAGGTTTGTTGTTGTTGTTGTTGCTATAGTTGTTTAAATCAGGAATGGACATTGAACTTTATCAAAGATTTTTCTGCATCTTTTGAAACGATCATTGGGTTATTTTTACGTTTGTTACTATAATGAAATCTATTTTATTATATTGATGTTCACATATTAAGCTTGCTTTGCACTCCTGGGATAAACCTCACTTGATATCATATATCATCTTTTTTTTATATTGTAGGGTTTGATTTGCTAAAATTCTGTTAAGCATTTGCATCTATGTTCACGAAGGATATTAGTTTAAGAGCTGAGCTGAACTGGAGGGAGCTTAGCTGCCAGGTGTCAACTAAGAAAAGCCAGAATGAAAGTCATAGTCAAGCTTGTAATCAATTACTGTGAGAAAATGCCAGCTCCTTCAATGCTCCACGTTTTTTTCCCAGGAACAAGGCAAGTGAGGGTCAGATATAGCAGCATGAGTTGGGGTACCTGTCTCACTGCTGAGGGAGCCCCATACAAAAGACTCCTGCCATTTTATGGACCCAGCGAGTAGAGCTGAGGGAGAAGGAAAGAACCAGGAATGGAAAAGTACTGAGTATTAAGTCAGAGTGGAGAAAAACGTCTTTAAGTCATCCCCCTTCCTCTTTCCATTCCAGTAAAAAGAGAGATGTTGGCAGAGATGCCTGAAGAAGGCCTTGGCCAAAGGCTTCCAATAAAGAGGCCCTAAGAGGAGGCACCTGGGCTAGGAATGCATCTATGCACAAGAGCTTGGCCAGCCGGGGAGCCTGAGCTCTTGACTGCAACTTCCTCCAGGCAAGTCTGCTGTGGAAGGGGCAGCTTGTTCCTAGGACACCCAGTAGGGTAAGCCTTTGTAACTATCTGTGTTCAGGCCTGGAAGATCACACATCGAAATTTGGCCAGGAGCCAGACCTTAAGTTGGGGGGGAGGGGTTCTTGTAATACTTTTGTTAGATTTTGGTGTCAGAGTAATGCTGGCCCCACGAAATGATGGAAATGTTCTCTCTCCTTTTCAATTTTCTGGAATAGTTTGTGTAGATTTGGATTGTTTCTTAATGTTTATTTGCTGGAATTTACCAGTAAAGTTATCTGGGCCTGGATTTTTCTTTGTGAGAGGTACTACAAACCTGAATTTAGTTAATTTATGAGGATATTTAGATTATCTATTTTTCCTGAGGGGGGGCTTTGGTAATTTGTGTCTTTCCAGAAATTTGTCCATTTAATCTATGTTGTGGACTTTATTGTCAAAAAGCTGTTCGAGCTTCTCATTTATCCTTTTACTGTTTCTATAATCTGTAGTGATATTACCTCTCTCAGTCCTGATCACTCTGGCTAGGCAGTTATCAATTCTATTGATCTCAATCAGTTTTTTAACTCATTAATTTTTCTCTACTGTTTTTCTCTTTTCTGCGTCATTGAGTTGTAATCTGATCAGTATTATTTCCTTATTCTATCTATTTGGGTTTCATTTACTCTTCTTTTACAAGTCTCTTGAGGTAAAAACTAAAGTCATTGATTTGAGACCTTTCTTCTGCTCTTACGTAGTTCGTTAGTACTTCCCTTCTAAATCCTGCTTAAATTTAATCCCACAAATTTTGATATGTTGTGCTTTCATTTTCTTCAGCTTAAAATACTCTGTAGTTTCTTTTTAAATTTCTTCTCGGACCTATAGGTTGGAATTATGCTTCTTTATTTTCTAAAAATTTGGGGGTTTTAAGAGATATGATTCTCTTGATTGCTAGTTTAAATCACTTGTGGTCAGACACCATATTTTATGTGACTCAAATTATTTTAGATATATTGAGATTTGTTATATGGTCTGTCTTGGCAAGTGTTTTCTGTGCTCTTAAAAAGAATGGATTATTTAACTGGAGTGTTCTATAAATATTAATAGGCCAAGCTGGTTGATAGTGTTGTTCAGGTCTTCTATATTTTTACTGAATTGTGGTCTACTTATTCTAGCAATTTTTGAGAGATAGCTATTGCAACCTCTAATTATACTGTGGATTTTTCTATTTATTCTTTTTTTCTCTCCATGTCTGGATAGTTTTTATTGTTGTGCCTTCAAATTCACTACTTTTCTGTAATATCTAATCTGCTATTAATATGATCTCTGTGTTTTTCAACTTATTGTTGGTTTCATCTTAATTTGGATCTTTTTAAATATATTTCATGTCTCTCCTCAATATGTTCAATCTTTCATTTAGCCTTTTCAAAATATACCATCTAGCCATTACTGTTTTAATGTCCTTTTTTACTAATTCCATCATTTGTGTCATTTTTATTTCTATTGATAATTTTTTCAACCTATTATGGGTTTTATTTCCCTGTTTCTTTGCTGGTTTTGTTACCAGATGCTAAGTATTTACCATGTTGTTTCGCTTTGTTCTGGAGTGTAGTCAAGTTGTGTATACACTCCAGGTCTTACTTTGAGGCTTTGTTAGACAGGACCAGACCAGCATTAAAATAAAACTAATTTTGTTCTGCTACTGAGAGAAAATGCTCCTGAGTACTTCACCTCATGACCCAGGAATTACATTTTCTACCCCTCCTGGTGAAAACAGGCACTTTTCCCTGTGTGCGTGAGCCAGAGAGATTACTCCCTCTGCCTATTTTGAATGATTCTTCCCTCCTTTGTAATTGGTTTGTATATCTGCATAAGTGGATCAGTACCCAGCTGAATCCTCAAGGGGACCCTAAGCAGACCTCTGAATTTCTGTGTGCATCTCTCTCCTTTCTGGTACTCTGTCCCATGAATTCTTAACCATCTGGCCTTCCTAGACTTCTGGCTTCACCCCCTTATACTCAGGAGAATGCTGAGCTCTAGCCTGGGTTCTCCTCCCTGCACCATAATCTAGAAACCATCTCAAGACAGTAAATTTGGGGCAATTACAAGACTCATGTTGCTTGTGTATCATCTCTCAAAGATCACTGTTTTTCATTACCTAATGTCCAGGATCTTGATAATCATTATTTCTTATATTTTGTCCTGCTTTTCATTTATTTCAGACAAGAAGGCAAATCTTTTCATTATTACTCCATTATGGCCAGAAACAAAGGTCTGAAAAATAGTTAAGCATTGTAATATCAGCCAAATAGTTTTTTTTTTAGTTAAGGTATTTAAAAATAAACTTAAATTACCTAAACATCTACTTTTTCCTCACTGATAGCAAATAAACAAGATTTCAATATAAGTTGTCATTCATCATGAAATTGTTCAGCTGTAAACACTGGGAAATAATGGACTTTGCACTAAGAGTTTTATAGATCTTGATGCACATTTTCAAGGAGCAACAAGAAGAGATCAATAAACAATTAACTTATTTGAGAAGTCAACCTTTTAGATGTTACCAGACTGTTGAGCTTTGAACATCTTCACTAGAGTGGGACCCAACAAACAGGAAGGAAGCCTCTGCGTGTGGCCATACACCCCTTGTGGGGAGCCTTTCAGTTTAATTCACCTATTCAAAGTATATTTACTGAGTTCCTGCTGTCTGCCAGCAACTTTTCAAGTCCATGAAGATACAGTAGTGAACAAAACAAAGGCCTAAACCTTTGTGGAACTTAGTAGATGAAACAGACAATAAACCAACATAAAATGGTTCTACTGAGAAAAAAATGTAATCAGAAAAAGGGGCTAGCGAACTTCAATTTTAGACTGAGCTGTCAGGGAAGACCTCTCTGAGAAGGTCACATTGACTTTGAATGAAGTGAGAGAGGACACCATGCAAAACTCTAGAAAATATTCTGGAGAAAGGGGACAAATGCAAATACTCTGAGGTCCAAATGAGGTGAGCTGATTGAAGGATTCTGGTAGGAGTCTGATCCGAAATTAGCACTAACAAGGAACCATTTGGTTTTGTTGAACTACGTCCATTCATTCACTTATATATGTAAACTACATATCAACTGCGTATGCATTCGCTGTATGCGTGAATGCAAGGATGAGCTGCATAAAATAAAACATAAACACTACTTAATGGGAGAGAATCTGGTACATAAACAAGAATGGTCATAATAATGGGTATAGTGAGGCTTCAAGTTTAACAGCTGGAAGGGTATACTAATTGTAAGAGATTGGCCTACTTGGCCATGTGCGATTGGCCCGCTGGGCCCTATATTCATGAAGGGATCGGAGATTTGGGGGACATGCTCTGTGTAAAGATGAGAAGCAACTATTCAAAGGGAAGTGCTATGTTAATCAGAGCAAAGGGCCTACTTGTCAGAGCCCTTTGGCCCTGCCTCTCTGGGTCCATGCTCAAGTTCTTTAGAAGAGAGGTAAAGGGCTTCATTGTCGAAATCTGTATAAGAAACCAGAGCACCAAGCCATGCTGCTTGAGGAATAGTTCATATTGAACCCCCTTCACTGGAGTAGCTGCTGGAGAAACAGGGACAGGGATGAAGCAGCCAGAACACCATGGACAGAGACCCACACCAGCCAAGGCCAAGAGTCAGAGCAGCCCCATGGGGCCACCAGTGGTAGAGGAAATGCCTTGGTAGCCAGTAGGGCTGTGCTTAAAAGCACAAGAGAAAACTCCTGAGGATTCCTTAAATTAGTCCCTGGATTTTTTTCTGATGCAAATGTGTGACCTTGGGGTTATAAATACTTTAGTTATAATCTTAAAACAGCCAATTATTAGCTGTGTTTTCTTGGGCAAATTACTAAACATCTCTGGACCTCATTTTTTCATTGTTAAATAGGGATAATAATATCACTGTTAGGTGTTAGGATTGCTATGAGGTTTTAAGAGCATGTGGTTGGAGTGTCTGACTGGCTCAGTCAGTAGAGCAGATGATTCTTGAGCTCAGGGTCATAAGTTCAAGCCCCATGTTGGTTGTAGAGATGACTTAAACGTAATTTTTAAAATCTTAAAAAATAAAAGTAAGTGAAAAGCATGTGGTGTTTGAACAATGGCAACTGTTTTTATTATAATTACTATTAGTATTATTATTATTAAATTTTAGGAAACCTGAAATACCCAAAAGCTGGTTAGTATAGATTAAATTAATACTACTTAAAAACTATTATTAGGATCCAGCTCTCCCCTCAAGCTCTTGTGCTCTGGGAAGCATGAGATAACATTACAAGTAAGTACACAGCTTGGGCAATTTATTTAAGTCCCTTGAGCTCACTTTCTGTGTAACGGGGTATTAGTAATACCTGCCCCTTGTCCTCATGGGGTGGTTGTGGGGTCCCCTTCCAGCAATGGGCACAGAAAACCTTTTGTAAAGAGCTGTTCAAATATCACTGATGTCCAGCTGTCGTCTTTCCCACCAGCTCTGCTTTATGAAGCTCCTGGGACAGAGAAAACTCATTTTCGGGCTATTTTCAGGTCTGTAAGATGCAGCTGCTCAGAATCAATCGCTGTACAGCCAGAAGATTCTACAAGCCACCTGTTAAGGCTGCTGGATGCAGAAGCCCTGGGACAATCTTCCCCAAGCTCCTGACTTGCATTGCTCAAGGGACCAAAGGTAAATATCTTTTTCCTACTGTTTTGCTGTATTTACTTCCTGTTGCCTGACTACTTGCCTCCAGCATCAGTAATAGCCTCCAAACCCTTGAGTATATTTCTTTTCCATCCGCTCTTTCCCTGTTAGCAACAGCATTTACGGTGCCTCTAAAGAGCCAAGTCCTGGAAATTACCGCCCAAAAAAGCACTCAAAGTAGTAGAGGGATAATTTTCTCCCTTGTGTTCTCACACACTGAACGGTGTGACTCCAGTCCTCAGAGCCCAGGAAAAACTACCTTAAACCACTGGGCAAACTTTTCTTGCTCAGGTGCATATGTGCAAAAGGGGGATAATACTGATTCTCTGAGAAGAAAGTTAAATCCAACTCAAAGGTTTAAAAAAAAAAGTTCAGACTTGAAATAAAATTTAAATTTAGGATTTAGGGATCCCTGGGTGGCGCAGCGGTTTGGCGCCTGCCTTTGGCTCAGGGCGTGATCCTGGAGACCCAGGATCGAATCCCACGTCGGGCTCCCGGTGCATGGAGCCTGCTTCTCCCTCTGCCTGTGTCTCTGCCTCTCTCTCTCTTTCTCTGTGTGACTATCATAAATAAATAAAAATTAAAATAAATAATAAAAATAAATTTAGGATTTAAAGGAAGGAAGATTTGAAAAAACAAAAAAAAAAATACAAGAAAGGAGATGTAAGACCTTAGAAATGTGAAATATGAGAGAAGGGACAATGAACCGAAAGAGATATATGTTTACATACTAGAAGGAAACTGAAGATGATGGGTAGCTGTTTGGGAGCTTAAAAAAAATATACAACCTGGAAGAATGAGGATGATAGAAATCATAGCTCAAGGTGCTGAGAATAGCAGGATTTTACAGATTTAGGGATGGGAAGGGCAGCCTCAAAAGAAATTCTTTCCAATCGTTTGTGATATTGAAGGAAACAGCAGACAGCTGTTCTCCAGGAGAGGATGGGCTTAACCTTCAATAGGAGAGATTTAGGATAGACATTAGAAAATACCCAGGTATAAGTGTTGTGAGAAAAATGTGGAAACTCCAGCTCTGAGGATGTTAGGCATTAATAAGAGTGGCCACTGTCTTGTAGTCGTGGCTTCAGGACAAAACTGAGCTTTCAAAGGTCCCTCCATCCATATGCAACTATGACTCTCCATGAAGTTTTCTCCAGTCCAATTCCTTCTTTACCGTGTGTGGTAGAACATAGGAGATTCCTTCAGAAGTCTTTGCTGTTTTCTGAGTGTATCTGAGTCAGCTTCTAAATCTGGTCCACCTCTCTGACCTGCACCTTGAATTTTCCTTTAAAATGTTTCCCAGGGACGCTTGGGTGGCTCAGTGGTTGAGCACCTGCCTTGGGCCCAGGGCGTGACCCAGGGGTCCCAGGATCGAGTCCCGTGTCAGGCTCCCTGCATGGAGCCCGCTGCTCCCTCTGCCTCTGCCTCTGCCTCTGTGTCTCTCATGAATAAATAAATAAAATCTTAAAAAAAAAAAAAAAAAGGTTCCCATGGAACTCCAAGAGCAAGAGCCCGTATTTCTCTCTGTATCCCTGGCCCACCCTGTGCCCAGCACAGATTGTACTTGACAAAGAGCCTCAGAACAGCCTTCAACTCTGAGAAGTAAAGAAAACCACTGCAATAAAATAAAATA
This sequence comes from Canis aureus, assembly GCF_053574225.1. Taxonomy (NCBI): domain Eukaryota; kingdom Metazoa; phylum Chordata; class Mammalia; order Carnivora; family Canidae; genus Canis; species Canis aureus. The sequence goes on from NC_135615.1 coordinate 56,464,982, forward strand.
TGGTTTGTGGAAACATCAGCGATACCAGAGAGAAATGGGTTGAGCTCCGGCCTCCGCCAGAGCAAGTTGGCTGCAGAGCCCTGACGTCCCGCTGAGGAGGGATGCCTGCGGGCCCTGAGCTCGGAGAACTGACCAGGGCCCTATTGTCCGGTTCAGGTTGAACTTTCACCCCTGAGCAGTGCAACCCACAGGAGCTACAGGGGCAGGGAGACTGCGAGGGTCGGCGAGGGCCTGAGTGCGGGTCCAGCCACCCCGGTCCCCGGTCCCCAGTCCCCGGTCCCCGGCCAGCACTCAGCCCTGCTCTCAGCCGCCCAGCCCAGGCCCCACGGGGACCCTGTCTCTCTCCAAAGCCAGTTGCTCACGCATCATCTTCAAGGTTTTGTCTTATCTTTATAACCCCGATTCCTCTTCTTAAGATTCATATTCATTTGCTTAACATTTGTCTTTACGTTGTCTTTAAGTAAACCTCTGAATTTCACTTATACTACTCATATGTAATGAGAAATTAGGGCTTTATATGCTGGTCACGTTTTTTTCTTTTTTAAATTAAATCCGTAATTTTAAAAATAAAAAAGATATATGAACGTGCTCCCCAGGATTTCCCCCAGTAGTGGAAATTCTACCCAGGGTTAAAATTCAAGCTATAGCCTAGCTACTCTTCATTTTTTTCCTCCACCAAGATGTCCATGGGTGCTATTCACAAGGCCACCATCCTCCTGCATGAGCGCCTGAACTTCTAACAGAAAATCTGGAGCAACACTGTATTATTTTCTCATTCAAGGTGGTATATGAGAACACAAGAGAATGATCACAATTATAGGGATAACCATGAAATCACTAATACTTTCCTCATAGAGCTGTTGAGGGGCTAAAACGGAACAATGAGCCTTTAGCATGGTGCTTGGCACACAGTCGGTACTCAATAATTTGTTCCTGTTTTGTTAACATGAATTATTCATCAATTTTGGTGATTTCTCTTCTTTTTTCATAAAAGAAGAGTGACATGACCTCACTACTCATGGTCACTGTGTCTGAGGACCCTGGCCACCACTCACACCAGTGGGAGCTGCTCCAAGAAGATGGTGGATGCTCCACACAGAGCACTTTCTCCCAGTCTCCAGGAAATTATTTTTCTATTTTTCTATTAATTCTATTAATTCATGGACTATGGACTATGAGTCCGTATCTATTTTCTGTTTATATTACAGCTGAGAAAACTTAGGTCCTTATAGAATCTTTTCCATTTAGAACTTTATCTTATTTCTCCATGTAGCATTACTCTGGCTCTGACATACTCCTGGTTTCTAAAGAAACCCACAACCACATTATGAAGAAAAATGTGAACTTCTGTTGGAGATTTACATGGGATAAAATAGTTACCTACGTTTCTATGAACACTTATACGAAATACGGAAAGATAAACCCCAAAACTTTTATTGTAAATGAAGTCGCTAGGAGACACAAGCAAACCGTGACCAGGTATAAAATAGTCATTGTATTCCAAAGAATATCCATCTATTCTTTTGTTTATTCATTCTATTCTATACATATTTTTGGACCAGTATTTATTTATTTATTCATTCTATTTAAAATACTTTTTTCAGACCACTGTGATAAGAGATTCTTTTTGATCAAGTCACCTACAGTTCAGTAAAGAAGACAATACATGTGTAATATTTTTTTTAAGATTTTATTTTTTTATTCATGAGAGACCCAGAGAGAGGCAGAGACCCAGGCAGAGGGAGAAGCAGGCTCCATGCAGGGAGCCCGATGCGGGACTCGATCCCGGGACCCTGGGGTCACGCCTTGGGCCAAAGGCAGACGCTCAACTGCTGAGCCCCAGGGGTCCCAATACATGTGTAATATTAAGCAACATTAGGTAAATATCTCACCATTTAGCTTCTAACCTTCCATCGTGGGGGTACCCTGCGTTTGTGTACCCCCTTGGAATTTTTACTGACTACTCTATAGCACACGCAGTTAAGTCATAGTGAGCGCCACTTAAATTTTGTCTTGGCACAAGGCATCTTCAGACATAAAGCCAACACAACTCATCTGAGATTTTTTTTTTATTATTAAATACCAAAAAGAAAAAAATTAAAGAAAACAATACAACAGGAGCACCTGGGTGGCTCAGTTGGTTGGGCGGCTGACTCTTGATTTCTACGCAGGTCATGATCTCAGGGTCATGAGATCGGGCTCCACTCTCAGTGGGGAGTCCGCTTGGGATTCTCTCCCTCCTACCCCTGACCTCCCCCCGCCCACATGCTCACTCTCTCTAGAAAATAAATACATTTTTTAAAAAGAAAATAATATTTTAAAGAAAAGAAAAAAGAATGTAATGGACATCTGTAACATTTTTTTGTCATATTTGCAATAGATTTCTTTTTATTTTTTTAAGATTTTATTTATTTATTCATGAGAGACACAGAGACAGAGGCAGAGACACAAGCAGAGGGAGAAGCAGGCTCCATGCAGGGAGCTCCATGTGGGACTCGATCCCGGGACTCCAGGATCACTGCCCTGGGCCAAAGGGAGGTGCTAAACCACTGAGCCACCCGAGCGTCCCCTATTTCTCTTTTTAAAAACAATTAAATAAAACATTACAGATACCATGAAAGCCCCACTCTGATCCTTCTCCATCCCTCCCTTTCTCCCCACAAGAGGTAACCAGCCTACCGCTGGGCAATAGGAATGCTTCCCATGTGTTTTTCATAGTCATGCTGCACATGTCTAAGTCTATAAACGGTCTATGCTATTGTTTTATGCTTCACTTTTTACATAAGGGATATCATACCTTACATATCATTTTGCAACTGGCTTTTTTCTCACCAGGATCTAAGTTTTGTGCATAGACCCCGGTTCATTTGTTACAATTGCTTCAGATTATTCCACCATATGAAAAATCATAGTTTATTCAGCCATTTCCCTACTGAGGGACAGCTTGTTCCACCTCCTTTTCTGTCCAAGCGTCACTCCAGGGGACATCCGTGCACTTGCCTCTGCACGCACATGTGCATGCATTCTTCTAGAGCAGCCCTGGATCACGGGTGCTGAGCTGTAGGACGTAAGCGTCTTTATATATATATATATATATGTATATATATATATATATATATACATATATATATATAATTTATTTATTCACGAGGGACAGAGAGAGAGAGAGGAGAGGCAGAGACACAGGCAGAGGGAAAAGCAGGCTCCATGCAGGGAGCCCGATGTGGGACTCGATCCCAGGACCCCGGGGTCACGCCCTGGGCCAAGGCAGACACTCAACCGCTGAGCCCCCCGGGATCCCCGGGCTGAGCATCTTTACCGGCTGGGCCGTGGCCAGAGTCGCCGCCAGGTGACCTAGCACCTGACACTCTGCTCACGGTGTGACCGCCAATAACTGTCAGCTGCTCCCGCCGTCTCCCGTGTCCACCGTTAGCGCGGGAATTCACTGCTGTGCGTCAGTGGGTGTGAAGTACACTCTGTGGCTTTAGTTTGCCCCCCTGCTTCCTCCTGCACGTCCCTTGTGGAGCAGGCCCAGCTGGCAGCTGTGAGGCAGGAGGCCCCCCTGTCTCCCCCAAGGTGTGGGGATGCCGCAGCAGGTGCGGTGGGACCCGCAGCAGGTGGCGCAGCAGCAGCGCCCCAGGGCGCCCGCACCCCGATGGGAGGTTCAGGTCCCATTGCGCTGCCACCTGCTCTACAGTCTGAGGCAAATCACCTCTGTGCCCCCCCGCACCCCCCAAAAGAACGGCTGCCGTGGGCAGGACCCGTGTCACCTGGTTGCTGCACGACCCCACCGGGTTGACGCTGGGAAGCACTTGGACAGCGTCTACACCCCGAGTCCGCGCTCAGTAAAGGTCAGCGTCAAACCAGAGGCGTCCTGTGCCTCTTGGCCAGGCCCCAAATCCATCGTGGGATCTGGCCCATTCTCTCGAAGACAGTTCCTCCCCCCACAGCCCCCCTGCCCGGGTCAGACCTGTCGTGGGTCACTTGGGGGCCACTGGGCAATGACAGTGCCACCCTGTTCTAATCCCCCTTGGGCCCAGCCCGAGACCACCTCTCTCCAGCGTCACTTGGAGCCCATTAGTCCATGCTTCGAGTTCTCGTGACTCTCGAGTAGAGTAACTCACCGCAGGCTACGACCCAGGACACCGTGGCCACCCAGCCACCCCCTGCCCCCGGGGATACAACCCTCCAGCGGAGCTGTGGGTCCGCCGGTGCTGCCGCTCACCCCCTTTCTCCTGCATGGAACAGCCCCCCCGCCCCGGGCCCACTAACGAGGGACCGGGTGCCTGGGTGTCTAACCGGCCTCCACTAACCTCCTGGCCCCCAGCCTCCTGGCCAGGGGCCCGCGAGCAGCTGTTAGTCCCACCCCGTGTTTGGCAAGCTCTCCCCCTTATTACCCAACCTTAGAGGAAAACCCGTTTAACGATGCTCCTCGATTGATTCGGGCGGCGTTTCATGACCGTTGGGCGAAGCGGTCCTACCACAGGGCCTACCATAGTGTGTGAACCAGAACTCAAGACAGAAGTGACATTTTTCTTATGCCTGTTGTCCCAACACACGTTCTGTGTTGTCGTTGTTGACGACCTCAGACTCACGGGGAACTTCCTCGGGGGCTGACCACCTGCTCTTCACTCCCAAGCTAATTCCTTCAGGTTCTTACTCTGCACAAAGCTAATCTCATTACTCCTTCTGGGGTCACCTGAGAACAATGACCCAGCTTTGAGATTAGCCAAAGCAGGATGCAGGCAGCTCCACTACCGAAGGCCAGGCCTCCGCCTGCAGAGCTTAGCAGTGTCGGCCTCAGGAACCCAGCAGGAAAGCGAGGATAAAGTCGAAGAGAAACGACCCAGGCCAGAGCCAGAGCGTTGCCAGCACGGCAGCCAAGGGGAGCGTGGGAAGCGCGCTTTACCCACCCACCCCCACCCCCGGAACCACGAGGCGGGTAAGACACCAAAGCACAGTGGGCCCAGCCTCGTTCCCCCGTCTCCTCCGTACCCCCCGTCTGCTCCTCGGAAGCACTGAAAAAGCTTTTTGGCAAAGTTAGCCTCAGTTTAAATGCACAGAAACACGTTTACACCAAAGTCTGCATCTCTTCATGTCCTTGAACCTGGGGTCCCCTTGGCCAGAGAGCACGGTCCACCCTCTCTCTGCCACTCCCCCCGCTACTCACCTGTCCCCCTCCAGCCTCTTCCTCCCACCTGCTCCACCTTTCCTTCCAGTTGGTATACGGTTGTTAGGTTCCGGCTACAACACAGCGACCTGGCAATCCTCCGCATTATCAAATACTCACCACAGCACGTGTCGTCACACACAGCACGTGTCGCCACACCATGTGTGTCCACACAACGTTATCACGATGCTGTGTCCCCTGTGCCTCTCCATGGATGGAACCGGAGCTTCGTATCTCTGAGCCGCCCTCATCCACTTGACCCCTCTCCCACCCGCTTCCCTTCTGGGAACCACCAGTCCTCTGCATTTACGAGCCTGTTTCTGTTTTGTGTTTGTTCATTCATTTTGTTTTCTACATTCCACATATAAGCGAAACCATATTTTTGTCTTTCTCTGACTTAGTTCACTTATCATAATATACTCTAGTCCATCCATGTTGTTGCGAATGGCAAGATCTCATTTTCTATGGCTGAATAATATCCCCTATATCTGTGTGGGTGTGTGTGTGAGAGAGAGATATGTATATATCCCACATACATAATATCTCATGTCTCTCTCTCACATCTTCTTTATCCACGCATCTATCACTGGACACTTGAGTTCCTTCCATAACTCGGCTATTATAAACAATGTTGTGCTTAAAAATAGGGATGCATATATCCTTTTGAATTAGTATTTTTGTTTTCCCCAGGTAAATACCTAGAAGTGAAATTGCTGGATCATGTGGTACTTTTTAGTTTTCTGAGGAACCTCCATACTGCATTCTACTGTGGCTGTAGAATTCCCACAAACAGTGCACAAGGATTGACCCTTCTCCTCATCTTCCCCCACACTTGTTATTCCTTACCTTTTTTGATACTGACAGGTGGGAGGTCTCACCTCATTTTGGTTTTGATTTGCATTTCCCTGGTCATCGTTGATGATGAGCGTCTTTGCACATGTCTGGTGGCCATCTGGATATCTTCTTTGGAAAAATGTCTTTCCAGGTCCTCTACCCATTTTTTATTGTGATTGTTTCAGGGGTAGGGGGGTGTTGAATTGTATGAGTTTCAACCCTGGCCGTACATTAAAAGAACTTAAAAAAAAAAATGTCTGAGCTTCACCCCTGTAGAAGCTGCTTCATTTGGACTGGGGTCTAGACCTGGAATGTTTGGCTCGTTGGTTATAATCTCCCCAGGTGACTTCAGTGTGCATCCAAGCTTGAAAACAACAGCCTTACCTGAAACCTGGTTCTCCCCTGACCAACAAGTTTCCTTTGCCTCTTGCTGGAGAATACACATCCTCCCATGCCTGAAAACCATCAGCCAAGCCAAGCTAATCAAGCTCAGGCTCTTCGAGACCATAGTCTCCCATTCTCATGTAAGAACAAAGCAAAACCAAAAAAATCATATCTTTACTCACCCAGGCATCCCAACAGTATTTTTAATATATTTCTCATGGGGATTCCTGGGGGGCTCAGCAGTTGAGTGCCTGCCTTCGGCTCCAGGTGTGACCCCAGGGTCCTGGGATTGAATCCCACATTGGGCTCCCCACAGGGAGTCTGCTTCTCCCTCTGCCTGGGTCTCTGCCTCTCTCTCTGTGACTCTCAGGAAGGAAGAAATAAAATCTTTAAAAATATATGTTTGGTCCATCTCCTAAGGGCAATATTATTCGTCTCTAATATCTGTATGATCAGCGACCCAGAGCTTCCCTGACAATGTCATCCTATTGATGGTGGCCCTCAAAGTTGTGCATTTCCCAGATTCCTTACCTAGCGACATGGGATGTGCAGATGAAACTAAGGATATTGAGATGTGGAGAAGAGCCTGGATTATCCAGGTGGACCCAACGTAATCACAAGGGTCCCTATAAGTGGAGAGGGAGGCAGGACTCTGTGTTAGTGATACACCATGAGTTAACTTGATCATCTATTGCTGGCTTCCAAGGTAGAGGAGAAGCCAAGAAACACAGGTAGCCTCCAGGAGATGGAAGAGGTAAGGAAACAGATTTTCCCCTAGAGCCTTCAGAAGGAATCCAGCCCTGCTGACTCTCGATGTTAGCCCAGTGAAACCCACTCAGACTGATTCCACCACTAGAATTGTAAGGTCGTTTGTGTTGTTTGAAGCCATTCAATTTATGGTAATTTGTTACAGCCGCAGCAGAAAACTAACACAGTGGCGGTAAAAATGTTCCAGAGTACACTCATACCTGCCAGGGCGTGCTTTTGGCTTCGAGTTAGTGTCACCTCTGCTACAGCTCCTGTGGAATAATCACTGAGAGTCTTGGTGATGACCTTGAGTCATGACTAGGCCTTCAGCCATAAAGGGAAGAATAAGCAATTGTAACACAGTATACGTACTTGCAGACCTACCAGGAGTGCGCGTGTTTGTTCATGGGAGACACACAATCCATGCCCCAGATGGACAATGTGATCAAGCACAAAACAAGAGCTGGGAAAAATTCATGAAATGGTTGTTAACTTTTTTTTTTAAGATTTATTTATGATAAACATAGAGAGAGAGAGAGAGAAGCAGAGACACAGGAGGAGGGAAAAGCAGGCTCCATGCAGGGAGCCCGACGCGGGACTCGATCCTGGGACTCGATCCTGGGACTCGATCCTGGGACTCCAGGATCACGCCCTGGGCCAAAGGCAGGCGCTAAACCACTGAGCCACCCAGGGATCCCCGGTTGTTAACTTTCAATTCCAGCTACACTAGAGCAGGTCAGAGACCACAGACCTCAGGCCTCTGGCACATTGGTCCTCACTCCTTTCAATCTCCTGTGTCCCCTGCTAAGGACATCAGGTTTTGTTCTAAGGCAACGACCTTGAGGGGCAGGGCAGAGGAGAAGAGAGGACAGATGGAGGACTTCCCAGTGCTCATTCCCAGGGTAGATGGATGCAAAATAATCAGATTTGCTCCATTGTCCAAACTGATAATCCAACAGGCATCTCCTGAAGGTCATTATGCTAAACAGTGTCTGTCCCTTGTTCCAGACTGTCTGGAGGAGGAGGGAGGGGGAAGGAAGAGAAAAACCCACATATCAGCGGTGAGCTCATGCATATTTTAGAATGAATCATTAAATTTTAAAAGGGGAATTTGGGTTAACCCAAAAGTAGCCAGAAATTTTGTAGAATCAGTATTCCTCATTTTCCCAACTTCCTGACCATCAGTATCTTAGCATACAGCTTATTTTGTCTTGAAAGCCTTTTGCTTTTAACTTCTGTAATGTATCATCACACCCTCCCTTTTCCCCCATGCAGTCTCAACCGATCAAGAGTCATAGGGATTAGAAAGACAAGGATCGAAATGTCGAAATGTCGGCTTTATGACCGCTGAGCTTTTGGAGGAGAGCCCTACGTGTGGGGCAACAACAGGCTTTCTTTTAGAGCACCTCTGAGGTAAGCAAAATGACCTCCTCCGTTAAGGCCGGCTAGTGAGGGTGGCCCGACCCCAGGAGCAGAGCTGCCCACGGCCAAGGTCTCAACAAGAGTCCAGAAGGGGCTGCCACAGGCTTACCTACCTTCTCCCTACCTCAGCGACCCCAGGGAGGGTTGTCCCAGGAGCACAGGCCAAGAACACTACACTCCTCAGCTTGGGTACGTGAAGAACAGGGAGTGAACCTTCTCCACCTGATAGCTTCTGCTAAATGATCACAAATAAAACTATGCTGTAATTAAGCTAACCAAGTAATTATATCCGGAGAAATCCTGAAAGCAAAATTAGCAAGGGCTGACTGAAGATCCATCACCACAAAGCGTGCTTAGAAGCAGCAGCCTCCAACTCAGGATGACGCAGAGTTTGAGGCGTGTGGCTAGGAATAAATAAAGTCCGGACATTCACCAATGATGCCTGTGCTCTTTAGAAATCAGAACCTGTTCAAAGTTTTCCCTGTAATAGCATTTTTCCTACTCACCTTATTTCAGATCTACTTTCTGGAGTGACGGAAAAGGGGGAGGAATTACATGTAGCATTCCAGAAATGACCATCTTATCTGTGAAGCCACCTGCAGGGAAGAATTTTTCCCCGTAGCATTCATAGCTGTGGCAGTTGTGCACTATTGAAATACCTGGGACTTGGGATTTTTCTAGTTACTCCTGTTTATTTTTATTTTTATCGAGGGACAGAATTTGATTAAGAAGATAATGGAGTTAATTTTTTGTTTTTTTGTTTTTTTTCAGCATGAATATCAACACATGAGCAAGAGTGACCCCACGTTTCTGGTTAATAGTGAGATGAGCTATGGTATCACGTAAAAAGCAAACCATGTATTGAAATACGTGAAATTTTCAAGAATGGTATTAATATCGTCTTAAAAACTTAATGCACGTGACTCACATATATTAATTTAGACAGCAAAGTTGGACAGTTTTTGTTTTACTCTCCTTTTGTACATAGTTGCTTATATGGAGTTGGGGGTTCAGATTTATTTTAAATAGGATTCATTTCTAAATTAATTTGTAGGGATCCCTGGGTGGCACAGTGGTTTGGCGCCTGCCTTTGGCCCAGGGAGCGATCCTGGAGACCCGGGATCGAATCCCACGTCCGGCTCCCGGCGCATGGAGCCTGCTTCTCCTTCTGCCTGTGTCTCTGCCTCTCTGTCTCTCTCTGTGTGACTATCATGAATAAATAAATAAAATATTAAAAAATTAATTAATTAATTTGTAAAAGCCGATGAACTATATTTACTTGTATTATAAAATAATCACTGCAAGTTTTTTAATGGCTTATTGCTCCTAAGCTTATAAAATGACTTCATGAAAACTTTTAGAGACAGAGGTTCCCCCATAAAAGGCTCATGGTACATTTTCCTTTGTGTTCCTGCCACCAACTCGCCAATTTGATGAGATCTGTCCAATTCTGAAAATATCGTATGTTATGCTTACAAAAACTGCCAAGAGATAGAGTAGGAGAAATGAGCACTCTCTTCTGCCCTGAAGCCAACTCGATCCTTCTACAACACTCTATCCTCTTAGGAAAGCTTTAGGTTGGCCAAGAACCAGATTTTCCCTTGACAACAAATGAGTCCTGTTGCTAGGTGATTGTGACATAGGAAAGGTAACCTCCAATCAAAGAGAAGCCCTAAAAGGCTGATTGTGGCATGCCAATATAAATATGAGAGCTCCCTGCCACCACTGTTAGGCCCTTCTCCTCTCCACTCGTAACTGCCAAGGGGAACAACATCTGCAATGGCCAGATCCATCACCAGAAAAACCAGACGACATCAAAGCCCAATCTCCAGAAAGAAATCACATTCCAGCACCGATTTTGGCCATAGAAATTATTCACTCTATGTAAACAGGGTCCTAAAGGAAGTGGTTCCCCAGAGGGGCATATCATCTCGCACCTTGGACATCATGAACACCCTGATCAATGACATCTTTGAGCTCATTTCTATGGAAGCCTGCAGCCTGATGTGCTTCAGAAATCGCTGTACCCTCACCCCGGAAGATCTAGAGAAGGCAGTGTACTTGGTGTTGCCCACGAAACTAGCTAAGTATGCGGTGGCTTTTGGAAGTGAAGCTGTCCAAAGATATGTCCACTCCTAAACTCCATATACCAGCTTAATTAAATCTTGGGGAAAGTAAATCGAACTTACTACCCAAATAATCACTCCACTCCAGAATTCATTCTTCTTTTTTTTATATCATAGCGGTATTTCCTGGTATAACGCCCCCTACCTGTCCCCGACCCTTGTCTCTAGAGAAGAATTATTCTCTTGTGATTTTACCTTGTAACGATTTGGCTAATTAGGTTTTTCTGACACCTGCTCCCTGCCCAAGTTCTACCCAGAACGCTTGTTTTTCCTGGGAGTGTGTAAATCTCATATAAATTCAGTGCTTGTTGTATTGGTATCGTTAACCATGTACAGGATGGCTCAAGCTGGTTATTCCAATCCCCGGGTCACACTGACTTTGAGCTTATGGGTTTATGAAGACATTTTAATCAGGAGTATACCGGCACTGAAGATTTTTTTAATCAACAAACTGTTTTCTAAAGCAAACTATATTCAACCAATTCAGTTCCTTAACGAATCTCTCTACAGTGTGTCAGTGATTTCCTTCGTTTTGTTTCTTAGTTCCTGATTTTCAACAAGTTCTGTCCATATCCATGTACATTTTATCTTTACATTTATTTTTTTAAGATTTTATTTATTTATTCATGAGAGAGAGAGAGGCAGAGACACAGGCAGAGAGAGAAGCAGGCTCCCTCTGGGGAGCCTGATGTGGGACTCGATCCTAGGACCCCAGGATCATGACCTGTGCCAAAGGCAGATGCTCAACCACTGAGCCACCCAGGGGCCCCTTATCTTTACATTTAAAACTGATCTTCACATTTGTTCACATCTTCACATTTGTTGCTCTCCACTTGTAGCATAATAAGACCAATACCCAGGACCCTACTACTCAATTGATAAACCTTTTTTTTTTCCCACAAATGTCACTGTTTTGTCTACGAAATACTGGAGGTGTTTCCAAGTCCCGTTTCCCTATCCACTGTCTTAAGTCTCATTTCTTTCCCATTCCCTTGCTTCTCTGTGTATTTTTTTGCAAATATCTCTACATAGTAAGTTGAATTTTGCTTATTTTGTAACATGAGGGTATGCGATTAGTGCTCTTCTGTGCCTGCCTCTTTCTCTTAAAGCTGTTATACCTGTTGAGATACATATATATATATATATATGGCTCTGGTTCATTCTTTTCACTCCTAGGCTGTATAATATTCCTTAGTGCGAATATACCAGAGTTTGTTTATCCATCCTCTCTGGATGGACATGTTTTTGTTTGTTTTCAATTTTTCCTATTACAAACAATGAATTCCAACAACAGCTAAGACTAGCAGAGCATTTGCTATACTTATGCCCAGCATTTCACATAAATTAACTTGCTGAATCCCTACAACCTTGTGATAATTAAATAATTTTCCCCTCCTACAGATGAGGACAATGAGGCACAGAGAACTAAGCTCTCCGTCTGTGGTCACACACCTGTGTAAGTGGCAGAGCTGAGATCTGACCAGGTCCATAGCACCCGCCGGGGCACAGCTGTGAGCATTCTTCTATGTGTAGCTTCCGGTACAAACACACAAGAATTTCTCTAGATAAAATAGCACACCATGGAATTGCCAGGTCATTGATGTGCTCGTATTCAACTTTGTAGATATTACCAGACTGTCTTCCAAAGTGTTTGTACCAATTTACATTTGCAGTAAGTGAGAGCGATGTAGATTCTTTTGGTTACGAGGAACATATCACTTACAGTTCTTTGAGAAAAGAGGGTTCCTTGTACATAAATACTAGGATAGGAACCGAGATTATTCTAGGTGTCTCGCTCTTAGGACCCACTGTGTTTCTCCTCAGTTGCTCCCTTCTAAATGCTTCCTTCTCAGAGTTGCCAACAGGAATCCAATGCCAACATCGGATCCCACCTAAATGAGTGCCACAGTAAGATTTTACCACAGCAGAAAATGGTTTAAACATTTTTAAGTGAGTATTTCATACACATGCATTTATATGATCAGGCTCGAAATTAGCTTATTTGATTTGAGCCCACACAGAGGTTGCCAGCCGTGCCAAAGATTGGTCGACCGTGATTACATAGTTGCCCACAACTGCCCCCCTGCTGGGGGTTGGCCCCAGAAGGACTTCAAAGGTCTACTAAGGGTCAGGAAACTACAGCCACTGGGCCAAGTCTAGAAACAGCTCTTTTTTGTATGGCCCCACAAGCTAAGAAGGTTTTTAAATTTTTATGGGGATATTTGAAGAAAAAAGTAATTATTCAACAATGTGACCCCACAAAGCCTAAAATATTTATTGTCTGGCTCTTAACAGAAAAAGTCTCCGCCTGTGGTCTATACAGTTGCTGCTGCTTTTGCAGAGATTGTGATGAGGCAGGTTTTCTAAGGCTTTTCTTGGGACACGCATGTTGGTATAAAAAGCTTACCGATGTGAAAAGTTCATCGTTGGCTCTGCAAATCCTTGCAATAAGGGCAGTACCTACAAATGGTGCTCAACAATAGGGGCAGTGGAATAACCATTCACAAAAACAGTCTTATTATAAATTGAGGTGTTAAAGACGGGTTAAGGGAAGTGGAATGTTCTTTACACGTTATTCTCTCTATTTCTGTATATGTTTTTGAGATATTTTAATAGCATTTCAAAATAGGGGGCACCTCAGTGGCTCACTGGTTGAGCGTCTGCCTTCGGCCCAGGGCATGACCCCCGGGGTCCCAGGATCGAGTCCCAGGATCGGGCATGGAGCCTGCTCCTCCCTCTGCCTGGGTCTCTGCCTCTCTCTGTGTGTCTCTCATGAATAAATAACATCTTTAAAAAAAAAAAAAAAGAATTTCTTTCAAAATAGGATCAAGATTCTTGGCCAAAACCCTCTGGCAATGGATTCAAGTCTGATTCTATAAGCGCATGTATGTAAAACTATCCACATTTTCAAAGAATTTTAACCTTTCTTTTACCGTGGTCCAAGATAAATAACATAAACCCTGCTATTTTAGCCACTTTAAAGCGCCCAGGCACAGTAAGAGCATTCACCCTGTTACGTGACCAGCGCCACCAAGCATCTCTAGTACTTTTTCATCTTCCCAAACTTCACCCCACCCGCCCCCAGCCCCTTACAAGTACCATCTGCCCTCTCCAGGAATCTGCTGACTCCAGGGACTCGGTATAAGGGGAGCACACGGGCATTTGTCCTTTTGTGACCGGTGTCTCACTTGCACGTCTTCGAGGTTCATCCATTGTAACACACGTCAGAATTATCTTTCTTTTAAGAGCGAATACTATTCCAGTGTGTGTGTTTATCAGATTCCGTTTATCCATTCATCCATTTATGGTCACTTGGGTTGCTTCTACCTTTTAGCTACTGAAAATACCACCACTCTGAACAGGGGTGTACCAACATCTCTTGGAGTCCCTGCTTTCAGTTCTTTCAGGTATATACCCAGGTGGGAAATTGCTGGATCATGTGCTAATTCTATTTTTACTTTTTTGAGAAACCACCGTGTCATTTTCCCAGAGTCTCACAAGCAATGCACAAGAGCTCCAACGTCTCCACATCCTCACCAACACTTGCTAGTTTCGGTCTTCTGTTTTATATATTGTATATTCGAGTCATCCTAATGGAGAGAAAGTGGTTTTGATTTGCATTTCCCTAATGATGAATGATGTTGAGCATCTTTTCGCATGCTCACTGGCCATTTGTACTTTATCTTTTTCTTTTTTTTAGGGTTTTATTTATTTGAGAGAGACACAGCACAAGCAGGGCAGAGGCTGAGGGAGAACAAGAAGCAGACTCCCCACTGAGCCAGGAGCCTGATGACATGGGGCTCGATCCCAGGCTCCAGGATCATGACCCGACCAAAAAGCAGACACTTAACCAACCAAGCTACTCAGTTGTCCTGTACTTTTCTTTAAATGAATGTCCTTTGCTCATTTTTAAATTGGCTTTTGTTATTGCTGAGTTGAAGGAGTTCTTTTTATATTCTATATTAATTTATTCCTCGATATAAGATTTATAAATAATTTTCTCCTGTTCCATGGGTTGTCTCTTCAGCCTGTTGATAGTATCCTTTGATACACAGAAGTTCTTAATTTTTATAAAATCCAATTTGTCTACTTTTTCATTTTGTGTCCTATGCCAATTAATATTTTTATTGCTCCTTTATGAGTAAATTATTTGCAACATTAATATATTTTTTTAATTTGGGAATCAATTCCCAAAGACAACATAGCTTCTAAAATTTGCAAATAGTCTCACACTAGCCAATGCATTATCAAAATATCTCAGTGCATAATTTTGACATCAGTAGGGCCATGTAACCATTTTTTCAGTCTTGGATCCTAGTTACCTGAGACAGTTAAATGACAGGAAGACAAAAAAATAGTACACACTGCTCGTAGTCGTCTCAAATGTATTTACTCCTTCTTCTCAGAAATAGGACCCCAATTTTTAGCTGAGCTCATGGCCACCCAGGTCAAAGGCTCTCTTCCAACCCTTCCCTTGACTGGTTGTTCCACATGGCCAAGGGCCGATGAATGGGAAGGTGTTTACACCTTCTTTTTTTTTTTTTTTTTTTTTTTTTAAATAAATCCCACTCTGTGGTGGCTGTGATCCAAACTGATCCCTGTGATCACTACCTCCTGATACTTTTTTTTTTTTATTTTTTTATTTATTTATGATAGTCATACAGAGAGAGAGAGAGAAGCAGAGACAGAGGCCGAGGGAGAAGCAGGCTCCATGCACAGGGAGCCCAACGTGGGATTCGATCCTGGGTCTCCAGGATCGCGCCTTGGGCCAAAGGCAGGCGCCAAACCGCTGCGCCACCCAGGGATCCCCGGTGTTTACACCTTCTGAAAAGTTTCCTTAAATACCAGCAAAGTGCTCTTTTCCTTTTTCCTCTTTCTTACTGACTGGACTGAGGATGTGAAAGCTGGGGCTGAAGCTGGAGCAGCCACCTTCACCCAGGAGTTGAAACCTGTACACCGAGGCTGATAGAGCAGCAAAGTCAAAGGGCTCTGGTCTCTGATGACTAAACTGCCATGCGGCCCAGGACTGCCGACGTGTACGTGAGAGGGAAATAAATTTCTGACTTGTTTCAGCCAGTATTATTTTGAGTTTCTCTCATTCATAGTCAAACCTAATTCTAATGTAGCCTTACAGAAGATTACTGATGGCTAAACAATGTGGTTAGTCTCAAAAATGATTGCACACTTATTAAATAAAAACATAATAATCTATAAATAGAGGATGATGAACGTTCTGTGTATTTACCAGGAGATACTTTTGTGAAATGAAATCTCGTACTACTTAGCAGCCCTTTCTCAGAGATGCATAATGCAGGAGCTTAACTGTTGTTAGTCTACCGGACACACGGCGGCTCTGGAGACACTACTTAAAATATAGAAATAGTAAGAGATTCAAAGAAGATAGGAGAGAGAACTTCCAACTAAGCCAATGTGACCAACATGCCAATTCTATGGTAATTGGAAGCTAGTGATACACAGTATCATAAACGAGGTCCTGCACCACTGAGAAAGAATAGGGCCGATTTCGTAATACAAATGATCCCAAGTTAAAAAAAAAAATCTAACAAATTTAGATTCTCTTTCTAGATTATCCTTAGATACCCTTGTCCTTAGGTGAGATATCTGAACTTATTTCTGAGTTTAGAAACCTTGTTTTGGAATTGACTAATGTAACCTCACATAAACCTATGCTGTCACCAGGACCCGTTAAGGTCTTGGTGTGCACCCTGGAGCGTGTTCCTCTACGGACTAAGTATGTTGGGAGCTGCTGGAGAACAGAAAAGTATCCCATTAAGTGTGATACCTTGCACGTGGCGTTTATAGGTCACGGAAACGCTGCCTTCGTGATAGATGCTGAGCAAAGGCAAGGTCTTGAAACGCTTAGAACCGCGTGAAGAAACGGAAAGTGGAGTAAGCTGTTGAGAGCCACGGAGAGCCTTGAATGCCGCTGCCAGCCGGGCACTGCCCGCGCGCTCCACCGGTGCCGGCGTGACCCCAAGGCCCGGGGCGGCCACACGAGGCACTGTTCCCGTTTCACAGTCGGGCAAACCGAGGCCTCCAAGAGCAGGGAAGCCGGCCGCAGCTGGCACAGCTGGTAACGGGTTGTGCGAAGGCCGGGAGGGCGCCCAGGCCGAGCCAGGGGTCCTGCAGGGGCGACGGCCCCCCGGGTCCGGGGAGGACGAGCAAAGGCGGCGGGGGCGGAGGCGTGGCTGCTCCGGAGCGGCTCGAGCCCCGGGCGGGACCCCGAGGGCACCTTCCGCGGCAGAAGCACGTGCTGTCGTTTGGCTCCAGGAAGGTCGTCTCACGGCGGGGACAGGTGCACGGGCTGGCCCGGCGACCACGGGGGACGCGCGGGCCCCACCACCCCCACCCGGGGCCGCGGGCTGGAGGAGCGGCGGCAGTGAGCGGGCGGCGCCGGGAGGCCGGTCCCCGCGCTGGGAGGGGCTCCCCGGGGCGGCGGCCCCACACCTGGCCAAGCCCGCGCGGACCGGCCGTGGCTGTGGGGCAGTGGCTGTGGCTGTGGCTGCGGCCGAGCGGCCGAGCGGGGCTGCCCCGGGGCTGGCAGCGGTCCACCCCCCGCCGGGTGCGCGCGCATGTGACTCCGCCGGGGCGGGGGACTCCCGGCATGGGGGGGCGGGACCCCGGGGATGGGGGGGACCCTGGGGGGCGGGGATCCCGGGGATGGGGGGCGGGGACCCCCGGGGAGGCGGAGATCTCGGGGATGGGAGGGCAGGGATCGCCGGGATGGAGGGTCGGGAATCCCAAGGGGGCAGGGACCCCGGGGGGGGGGGCCTGGAATCCGGGGGATGGGGGCGGGACCCCGGGGGGGCGGGGACCCGGAGATGGGGGGCGGGTACCCCCGGGGAGGCGGAGATCTCGGGGATGGGAGGGCGGGGATCGCGGGGATGGAGGGTCGGGGATCCCAGGGGAGCAGGGACCCCGGGGGGTGCCTGGCATCCCAGGGGTGGGGAGGTGGGGACCCCGGGGGCGGGGAACCCTGGGCGGGGCGGTGGAAGACCACCTGAGCGCCAGTGACAGGGTCCGGGACCCAGAGGTGGGCCTGGGCCGCCCCTCCTTCCCCTGCCCTGCGCCTGCAGGCCCGAGCCCAGGCCGCCAAGGACCCGAGCTCCCGGGCCGCTCTGGGGGCCCTGTGAAGCCAGGCCTCTTGGGACCACCGGGGATACTGCTGCGGGGAGCTTTGGGTGAATCCCAGCTAAGATTTTATTTTATTTTTTTTAAGATTTTATTTATTCATGAGACACAGAGAGAGAGAGAGAAGAGAGATGCAGAAACCCAGGCAGGGAGAAGCCCGACGTGGAGCCCGACGTGGAGCCCGACGTGGGACTCGATCCCGGGTCTCCAGGACCCCGCCCTGGGCTGAAGGCGGCGCTAAACCGCCGAGCCCCCCGGGATCCCCCACAGCTAAGTCTTTAACTGAAGAGGACTTCGGGGTTGGCCCCACACCATCCGTCCCCCAACGAGCCGGGGCTCCTGCAGCCCGAGGGCGCGAGCATCACCTGCTGTCGGGTCCCGCTCCGCCTAGGCGCACGCAGGCCCCGCTCCAGGGACCGTTTCAGGACACGGTCGCCGAAGCACGTAGTCCTGGGCCCAGTAGGACGCATTTTCATCAGGGCGACGGTATAGTTAACAGCTTTCCAGAAAAATGAACAGGACCGTGTAACCCGCAGGCTGCCTACAGGAGGGCTTCCGGCTGGCCTACTCCCGGCCCTGCACCCGGTCTGGCCCCTCCAGGGTACATGGGGGGCGCGCTGGGTCACCACACAGGACGACGGACAGCGTGTGGCTTTCAAGCCTGCCCCATTTAGGAAAAAAAAGCAATGCCACTTCTGTATTTCCTCTTGGATGACTCGTTCTGGGGAAACCAGCCACCGGGTCGTGAGGACATCAAAGCCACCCCACGGAAAGGTGCAAGAGATGAGGAACTCAGGTCTGCTGCCAGCAGCCAGCAGCCGCTTGCCAGCCGCCTTGGAAGTGACTCTTCCAGCTGCAGTCGGGCCTGCCGAGGGCCGCAAGCCGGGCCAACATCTTAACCAAAAACGTCCAAGAGACTCTGGGTTACAACCACTCAACTGAGCTGCTCTGAATTCCTGATGCTCAAAAAATGTTATGAAATAAAAATTAGTGGGGCACCCGGGTGGCTAGGCAGTTGGGGGCTGCCTGTGGCTCAGGCCATGACCTGGGGTCCTGGGACTGAGTCCTGCATCGCGGTCCCTGCAGGAGCCTGCTTCTCCCTCTGCCTGTGTCTCTGCCTCTCTCTGTGTGTCTCTCATGAATAAATAAATAAAAATGTCTAAAAACAATAAGAGTACTATTGCTTCAAGTTCAGGATAATTTGTTAAGTGGCAATATTTAATGAACTCATATACTTAGTTTATATCCACATGAACAAGACCACGGACCAATGTAATCCCCCCAAAACACAGAGATCGCCCCATAACAGGTTTTATCTTCTACTTCTAGTCAACGAAAGTGTATTTCTGGCACTTTTCAAATTCAATCATGTTTTTGTCCTCACTTAGAGATAATAATGTTCAGAAATATTAAAGCCTAAATCCAAAACAACCATGTAGGTAGCAAGCTAGGCTCCAGAGTCTGCTAAATTAATTTCAAAAAAGCAGGCAAAAAATTAGTCTAGACAGTCTCTATGGGTAAACAACATCATTACATTCAATTATCGGACCAGAGAGAGAAGGCAAAAAATAAAATTCTGACAGTAATTTGATTTTAGGAAAAGGGAACTATGATAAAATGCTATTGTTAAGGAAAAACCAAGTGGTATATTTTCCAAAGCAAAATGCCTAGGGCAGCATGAACACATTCAAAATCTGTTATTGAGGGCAGCCCGGGTGGCTCAGCGGTTTAGTGCCACCTCAGCCCAGGGCCAGATTCTGGAGACCCAGGATTGAGTCCCACATCGGGCTCTCTGCATGGAGCCTGCTTCTCCCTTGGCCTCTCTCTCTTTCTTTCTCTCCCTCTCTCTCATCTCTCATGAATAAATAAATAAAATCTTTTTTAAAAATCTTTAAAAGAAATCTTTTAAAAAACAATCTGTTATTGACATTCCAAGGAAAATGCTGGCCTCTGCATGAGGGGAGGGGCTTGAAGAGGTCTCAGACTAGGAGCAACATTGTGAATAAATTCAAGCCAAAAAAAAAAAAAAATCAAGATGTTTCAGTTGGCACAAAAAATAATAATAAGCAGAACTAGAGACAACTACTCAAGTTTGGAAGGATCTCAAAAATGAGATTGTCGGTTGTCCTAGTGCATGGCTTTGCACCGTGGCTCATGCTTTACGTATCTGTCACTTGGCCTAAAAGCACAAGCTCCTAGAACATAGGGACTCGGCATCTGTCTCAAGTCACTACCTGTAGTTAGTGTGTTAGTCTGGGTTCCCTAGAAAAGATGATTCCGAAGCAAGACTTTCTTGGCAGGTGCAATCACAGGACAGCCAGAGTGAAAGTAAAGGCAGACAAGTCAGGAGGGTGGGAAGAAGACGTGCACTGATGCACTGACCACGCTGGAGACTGGTCTATAACAAGCAGCTGCTTGGCTGGTGTTGCCATTTGGCCCTGCGGGGCACGCCTGGACAGATGCAGTGGAAAACCATGACTCAGAACAGTCTATGGTCGGGGGGAAAAAATAGAGAAAGAATTTATCTGCAAGCTCCATCCTGACTTCTACTTTTCACTAATCAAAGTTCATTCCACGAAGAGCTTATTTCCGTGAACACCCAGGTTGCGGCCCCTTCAGCCACCAGTAGGGCAACAACCAATCTGGAAAGGTCAGAGCGACCAGAGGTCCTAGGCATTCCTCTCAGGTCAGAGAAGTGCAGGGACCCACAGAGAGTCCTTCCCCACAGCGGCTACAGGGAAGATCCACAGCCCTGAGGCATTGGGGGTCAGGTGAGCTGCACAAATGCATACGGGATAGCCAATGTTAGCCAATGGTAGTGGATAGAAGCTTCTTGAATGCACAGCAATCACAACCACAAGAATACTAATATTTATCATTTTCTGAGTACCAGCTACTGTCTCAGAGTCTTCATTTACATTATTTCCTATAATTCTCACTGCCTGCAAAGGCAGTGTTATTTTTTTCCCCATTTTACAGATAAGAAAACTTCGAGGCTCAGATATTAACTAATTTGGCCAAAATTACACAGCTAGCAAGTGCACCCTTCATTCTGGACCCAGATTTCTTTCCACTGACCCAAACTCCTTGTATTGCCAAAGTACATTAAAGCTGACAAAAACAAAAAAATAAAAACAAGACAAAACCATGTTTTTTTCACACACGCACTAGCTCTTTTCATCCTAATCATGACTTACTTTCTGGATAAGGAAATTGAGGCTCAAGACGTCAGGATACCTTTTCCAGGTTCACACAGCTATGAACTGTCAGCGCTAGGAGTTGAAGCTTAGCTGGATAGTTGGTTTTTGGTTTTGTTTTTCAATCTCTGCCTCTCCCCAGAAACTACCAAATGCTTGGTTGAAACCCCGACTGTCTGTGTTCCACTCAGTGTTTGTTGATCTATCATCATGGACACGCTACCTAAATATTTGTTTCCACAAAATCCTGTTAAATTAAAAAAAAAATCACTTAAAGCAATTGGCTTCACAAGTTCCTACTCTGAATTGATGAGAAACCTCCATGTTCATTGAAATAAGTGGGATTTTATGTGCGGCCCTCGTGAGGATTGGAGAGAAGAGGGCGATGAGAGTGGAGGAAATGATGGGACCCATCCAGAGACGCTGAACGTGGGGGGATGGCAGCCCGGATCCCCAGAGCGGCTGCCGGCTTAGCAGGAGACCTGGGCGACTGTGGGAGGAGGGGAGATAGAACTCGGATGCTGGAGATGAGCAGCGACGAAACCACGCCATCCAAGCACTTGAATGGACTGAGAGGCACACGGAGAAAGTTTTCGTGAAAAGTTTGTTACTTTCTTCGAATATTTATTAGAACTGGGCTTGGCCGCATCAAACAGATCCAAACAACACTGGAAATAAGATAAAAAGTTTGCATCTCTCACGCAGCGACTAGAAATTGGCCATTCGAGGCTGGTATGGAGTCTACACGGTGTTAGAGACCCGGTACCCTCCCCGGCAGCGGCTCGGTGACTCGAGGCTTCCGTGTGCACAGGAAACTCGTGGCCCGGGCTGGCTGCTGGGGTTCCAGCCTGACACTTCAGGCCACAGGAGGAAAGAGGGGGAAGAGAAGGGTCTCCTCCCCCCCCTTCTAATGACATTTTCCAGAAATAACTCCCCACTTCCTCTCATATATCACTGAGCACAGTGGACACCTCATTGCAAAGAAGGCTGTCCTTGTGCTGAGTATATTGTCCCCACCGAAATGCAGGTTAAAAGGGCGCCTGGGGCTCAGCGGTGGAGCGTCTGCCTTCCGCTCAGGGCGTGACCCCGGGGTCCCGGGATCGAGTCCCCCATCCATCGGGTTCCCCACAGGGAGCCTGCTTCTCCCTCTGCCTGGGTCTCTGCCTCTCTCTCTCTGTGTCCCTCATGAATAAATAAATTAAATCTTTAAAAATAAATAAATAAATAAATGCAGGGTCATGTTACTGAGGAGAGAGAAGGGATCTTGAGGTGTGCAACTAGCGGATTCTGCTACAAATGAGTTAAAGGATTAGTAATAATAATAATAGTAACAACAAAAATAATAAAACTCAGCCCACCTCCCGGCCTCCTCAGACACGTCCACGACAGGACACTCCAATGCCAAACGTAAACTGGCACCACGGTACCATTTTCTATTTACAAAACCTTTAAAGTGAAATCAATTTAGATCCGTCTGAAGCAAGCTTGGTGGGGATGGATTGATTATAAAGCCAAAAGTGAGAAAACTTGAGTTTTGCATTATTCTAAAATCACAGTTTTCCTCTAATCTGGCAGTTGGCTTTTGTTCTCGGGCTGTGGTGGCTGGCAGCCTGTGATAAGAAGCCTTTTATGGTCAATGTCATCTGTATGCGTGCGTTGTTGTGCTGCCGATTGCTCGAGTCGAACTTGCAGCCGCCTTCTTTTCTACTTAACTGTATTCATATTTCAAGCCAACACAGCTCACATTTCAGGGGAAAACTCTATCAGAAATGATATTCCACCCTTCTGCATTCAAAACACTGCGGAGAAGCTGAATGCTCACCTCTTTCTAAAATGGTATAGAAATAAGCCATCAACGGGAAGGAAATTGTGGGAAAAACAAGACGTCTGATGCGTTCCTGTGCAAAATTGAATGTTCTTTTAATTTCTAATAAATGATAATAGTAGCGAGCATTTATTGAGTGGTTACTATGTGTGGAGAGCAAAGGAGAGCATGTTGCTCTATTCATTCATAAACTGTAAGAAGAGCCTCAAGTCTGTCTTCTTAAATTTTTGCTCCACAGGCTCTGCTGTTCGTTCATCCTTCCATAAACATTTGCCAGACGTTTATTATGCACCTAGCACTACGCTGGAAGATAGAGACAGAGATTTTTAAAAAACAGAATTTTTTAATTAATCTAAGGACATCTGCTTTTTTTTTCTTTTTCCAAATGAACAAAAGGAGAAATAAAAGGAATACATTTCAATCCCTGCCCGCTTGGCTTTCCCGAACAGGCCTTCGGGTTCACATCCTGACTCTGAACGCCTAGCCGAGGGGCTCGCGGCAAATCTCCTGACTTCCCCAAGTTCCCATTTCCCCATCTGAAAAATGGGACTAGCAGAGGACCCCACGAGACCAGCCGCAGCAGCCCTAACTCCCTGCTGGGCGCGGTAGGCACCCAGTAGGTGTCCGTGGTGATGGCTCCTTAGGGTCACAGCACCCAGGGTGCTAACGGAAGGCGCGAGGCTGAGCTCGGCCACCGGGCCGCGAGGCCTAACGACAACACCCAAGGCGAGGGTCTAAGACGCACACCCCAGACATCGTCCTAAATTCTCAGCCCTCGGGGGGCAGCCCTGTCTCTCATGCCCAAGTCGTCCTGACGCCCGCACCCCTAAAAGCACAAAGTCTCCTCTCTCCACGGGCCGCCCCCCAGGATCGCAGCCAAAACCCGAGGCCTGGAGCTGTTTCAGAGGCCCCTGGGCCCCGCCAGACGCCCCCTCTACACGATGGCTCCACTCTGCGCAGGCCGGTCCCCTGTCCCCCGGCTGTCTCTGCTCCCCTGGCCCCGCTCCCGGCCCCAAGCAGGCACAGAGCCTCCTCCGTCGAGGCTTCAGGGCTCACCCAGGAGACGCCGTCCCTTTGAACAAGGCTCTGCTGCAACAGTGGGGAGGACCCACAGGCCGGGGCTCTGGTCTTTCCCAGTGGGGGTAGCAGCCGCTGCACCCCGTGCACAGGACCTCTCAGCACCTCTATATTCCAGCATCCAAGCTCCGTCTCCCTTTTGGTGCCAGGGAAGATGGAAAGCCTCTCTCCCCTGAGGCTGAGGCCCTTCTGTCTCCCACCTCAGGGTGGCAGGTGCATGGGCATCCAATTTCTTCAGGGTGCGTGGCCGTCCACTCAGGGTCACAGCTGCACAGTCAGGTGAACCCACAAACATTGCCCCCAAATCGACATTATCCATCTTCGCTCCTAGACAGGAGATCAGCGGTTCAGTCCATCCGGTGCTGCCTCGAGGTGATCTGGGTCCACATCACAGAGGTGGCCTCGAGACGAAAGGAGGCCCAGGCCTGCATGAACTTGGTAGCTCCTTGCCTTGTACACACGCGGCTTGGACAACACTACACCCAACTCTACCAACACATCCCTCCAGGCAAAAAGGACACTGTAAATCCAGATTTAGGAAAATCCGCTTTCATTAATTTGCTTTACATTATTAAACAGAACATAATAGGAGCATGTGGGTGGCTCAGTCGGTTGAGCTGTCTGCCTTGTTCTTTGGGCTCAAGTCATGATCTCAGGGTTCTGGGATCGGGCCCCACGTGGGCTCCAGGCTCAACGGGGAGTCTGCTTCTCCCTCTGCCTCTCCCGCCCTCCATCCTTGTGCTCTCTCTCACTCTGTCAAATGAATAAATAAAATCTAAAAAAAAAAAAAAAAAAGAAAGAAAGAAAAAACACAAGAGGTTACTCTGAAGGTTTTTGCATTTGGGGTTATTATCCTACTTTCTGGGCTTCCCTAAGATAAATGGATCAGTGTTTGCCTTACAGATGCATTTACTAAAAAGAATTCATTCAAGTGGTCCATCCTCAAACAAATGGAAGTCTCACCCCAAAGACAAATGTTTACCTGTCAAATGTCTCATTTCCTCAGAGCTCTGCTCACAGACAGATTTTATGTTAGGTATATTTTGCTTTTCCATAAGTGTATGCTTCAGTCGTTTAGAACAGAAATAGCCCAGAGCACTTTACAAGCAATAAAGAACTTTCTTGTTAAAAGGCATTTTAGTATTCTATTACTAGGGAACACAATATTACTTCTTGGCCAGAAACTCTTTCAGGGACATTAGGCGTATAAGGTAAAGTCCCCATCTGGAAACCAAGGAGAACCACTTTTTAAATAGTCGAGAATCATTCAGCATTTGGACACGGACCCAAAACGATTTGTATTAATATTACTCAAGCGATCGTTTAAGAGTTAGTGACTTTTACATTCCTAGAATCATTAGCTGGAGTGTATTGTGCTAGGCAAAACAGTCAGAGAAAGACAAGTACCAAATGATTTCACTCCGACATAGAAACAAAACAGATGGACATTGGGGAATGGGGGGGAGAGAGAGAGAGAGAGAGAGAGAGAGAGAGGTAAATCATGAGACACTCTTAAACGATAGAGAACAAAAGGAGGGTTGATGGAGGGAAGTGGGCGGGGATGGGCTAGATGGGGGATGGGAATTGAGGGGAGCGCTTGTGATGAGCCCTGGGTGTTGTACACAAGTGATGAATCACTGAATTCTACCCCAGAAACCAATATTACACTATATGCTAACTAGAATTTATTTTTTTAAGATTTTATTTATTTATTCATGAGACACACAGAGAGAGGCAGAAACACAAGCAGAGGGAGAAGCAGGCTCCCTGTGGGGAGCCCGATGAGGGACTCTATCCCAGGACCCCGGGGGTCACGACCTGAGCGGAAGGCTGATGTTCAACCACTGAGCCACCCAGCTGTCCCAATTAACTAGGATTTAAATAAAGACTTGAACTCAACCATCCAACCAACCAACCAACCAACACATCTCTCCTCTGCTTTACATGGGCAAGTTTAGACAAGTTCAGACTTTCCCACCAATAAGTCAAGTTTCCTCTCTGTGGTAGGGAATTTCAGAAAATACTTTTGTTACTATTGTTACTAAATAACTGAAATGTTAAAAATAGTTTTTGCCAGGTACTTCAATGGATTGTTGGAAAAACCAGCTGGGGTAATAGGGTGACGCGTAGAACAACTTTTAGGAAACTGTAGACCATGTATGAATTATTATCATCATTGCTTTGTTAAAATCAGAGGAAGGTGGATAAGTGTTTATTGTACACATGGCTTTAATACCCGGCCTGGGGCGCTGGAAGCAAGAGGGGCTAACTCATACGAGACCAATTCTGTAATCGCTTAGTCTGCCTTAATCCTTCATTTCTAACCTATGAATTAGATATTTCTATTTTACTAAAAAAGGAAACAGAGGACAGGAGGGGTTAAGGGACTTGTCCTATGGCCCCATGACTCATAAGAGCCTGAATGGGACTCAGACTCAAAGGGGAGGGCTCACAAAGTGTTAGCAGAAGAATAGCAAGAATGGGACTGTCTAACGTGCATCTCACTGTTGCCCGGCCCAGCCTCACCTGGTTCCCCTTGCCAGTGAGGAATGTGACCACCCTCTTCCTCCATCCCTTCCTGCTCAGCCTCAGCCCCCAAGATCACCCAACCAGGCTGGACCCTGGCCAGCCAACAGCGAGAAGAGGACACGCACATGGAGTTGCTGTGTAGAGCGGCTGGTGAACCTGCCCGGAAGCCCTGCGCATCCAGAGACCCACGGAGCTCTAGCTCTCTCCTGCCTCCACCATATTGCCCAGGTTGTAGAACTGGGATTCTTCGGGGCTTTCCACCCTTCCCATTTCCATGCTGGGGTTGCAGGCCTATCCTGAGTTTCAGGACACTAACTTCTCCCAGGGGGTTGAACTTGCCCCTTGGACTCTAAGACAAGCAGATAGGCCATCTTGAACCCATGCATTGTCCCTCATCAGATTTTTAGTATTACAACCAGGAACTCCTGTTATGCTGTCCCATCCATGAGACGATCTCCTCGGGCCAGGATTCCTGGCTACGTCACTTCTGCATTATTTGCTTTGGCTTTTGAGATGTTGCATGTTGGCTAACAGCTAACGCCTTTGGATCCAGACTAACCCCCTGCCCTTCCTTTACTCTCTGCCCAAGCTTGTGACGTCTTGGTGTGCCTCATGGCTAAGCCATCTGAGTTAGGGCAGAGCGAGGCTTTGCCTCATCACGAACGGTTTGCCGTTAAGTGAAAAATGCCTGAGCTGAAAATGGGCAACATGCCGCAACCACCCAAGAGTGTCACAATCCACCAAGACATGGCCTGACTGGAGAGTCACAGATTAAGAACAGAAGTTTGAGAAGACGTAGGCATGAGGAGTTTGCTCCACTTACTAGCTCTGCGATCTTTGGCCTCCGTCCATAGTGTCACTGTGCCTCACTTTGCTCATCTATAACATAAGGGCAAGGATACCTGTGTCACTAGGTTTTTATAAGAAT
This sequence comes from Canis aureus, assembly GCF_053574225.1. Classification (NCBI taxonomy): domain Eukaryota; kingdom Metazoa; phylum Chordata; class Mammalia; order Carnivora; family Canidae; genus Canis; species Canis aureus. The sequence continues at coordinate 56,492,373 of NC_135615.1, forward strand.
TAGTTGAGATGATGTTTGTCAAGGATCAGGAACAGAGCCTGGTAATAGTAGACATGTAGCAAATGCTGTATATAATTGATCCTAAGATGCACGTTTGTTTTCACATTTTAACACTCTGAAATTGGAAGGAATCTTATATTGTGTCACAGTTTCATCAACAGATATTTTTTTTCTTCTTTTTTAATGGACATAAAATAACAGTACATCTTAGAATCGGTGGCGACTTAAGTTCAATGAAATGCGGTCCAGATGGTCCCCAACTTACCACGGCTCAACTTACAATTTTTTTTTTTTTTTTTTACTTCATCGTGGTGTGAGAGTGACATGCGCCCAGTAGAAGCTCTACTTCACATTCTGAATTTGGATCTTTTCTCCAGCTGGCAATGCGCAGTAGATACTCTCCATGATACTGGGCAGCGGATCCATCAGCCACGTGTGCATGACCATGAACAACCCATACACCGACAAGCACTCTGTTTCTCACTTCCAGCACAGTATTCAATAAGTTACATCGGAGCCAAACTTAAATACGAAATAGGCTTGGGAAGCCTGGGTGGCTCAGTCAGTTGAGTGCCAGACGCTTGGTTTCCGCTCAAGTCATGACCTCATGGGTCATGGGATGGAGCCTCAAGTGGAGCTCCGTGCTCAGCGGGGAGTCTCCTTGGGGTTCTCTCTCCTTCCGCCCCTTGTCCCACTATTGTGCACGCTCACTCTTGCTCTCTCTCTCAAATATAAATAAATATTTAAAATAAACAAATAAATAAAATGCACTTTGTGTTGGATGACTTGCCTAACTGTAGGCTAGCGTAAGTGTTCTGAGCACGTTTACGGCAGGCCGGGTTAAACTATGATGTTCCACCGGATACGTGTATTCAATGCATTTTCAACTTAGGATATTTTCAACTTACGTTGGGTGTATCAGGATATAACCCCATCTTAAGTCAAGGAAGATCCGTACTATCTTTCTCTTGCCACTGTGGTCTCCAAGACCTTACTTTATTCCTTCCCAAACCTGACAAGTCACACAGCACTGTAATGGATGATGCCTTATAACCATTTAGAACAATTGAGAACAATTTTCCCTATTTCCCCTGACAATTCCACGCATAGGGCTGTGAAAGGAGCACTGAGATCTTTGTGAAATAACAGGATCTTTAAAGAGGGCTCTTCATTTTTGCATTTTCCATGGACAGGCCTTGTTTTTCCAAAAAACAATAATTGCTAACTCTAGATAATGCAGCTCTGTCAGAGGAAATATGTTCTTCTTGTTTAAAAATGTTGCACTGAAAAAAAAAAAATGTTGCACTGAGACCCTACTGGTTGGATCCGCCAAATCACCAAACATTTCTAAACAGATTGAATTGTTTGGGTCCAAGTCCTGGTTCTAAAACTGATTCATATGAAGACAGCCATGAGTGAATGAGCCCCACAAACACACCTACTCTCTCATCGGTCACTGGTCCCTTTCTTCCTGGAATGCCCTTTCTCCTTGCCTCTCCATCTGCTGAATTCTTATCCAAGAGCCAACTAATGAAGCAAGAAACCATAGATCCTTCGAGCTTAACTGAAGCATTCCCAGATACCCCCAACTCAGAATCAACTGCTCCTCTGTTGGGTTTCCATAATCCTTCAGCCTTATTTCCATTCTAGTACTTATCTGCCACAATTATGGTTTTAGGGAGTCTCTGTCTCTTTTCACTTCTCCTCATTGGCTTTCAGAGTCCTGAAGGACAGGGCCTTATCTTTGGCTTATCTGCATCCCCACAGCACCTTACAAAGTACCTGAAATACAGTCATTGTTCTAGCTTAGCTGAAATGTACTGAATTAAGCGAGACTTATGTATAAGTGCTTTTCACCAAATACAATGGACTCTGTCAGTACTGTTATAATATGGATAACATCAGAGAACCCACATAATCACAAATGAATATGGGTCCTGATTAAGGAACTGGACCTTCCCTGAAACTCGGTTGGTCTTACATGCAAGACTATTCCCAGAAAACCCTAGATCCTCCATAAATATTGAATGAAGGAACATCTACTCTGCCTTGCTTCTCACAATCATCCTATTTTTCCAAATATTCTTCTAGGGAGTTATAACATTTTCCTTTTGTCTACTCAAGCAGAAAACAGCTGCCTTTCTTTAATCTCCACATCATGACCACTGTCGCTGTGACTGTCAGAGCCTGACACCTGTCCACAGTCCTCTTTTTGTTCCCTCTCGCCCTCCAGTGCTACAGCTCCAGGCTGACACAGCTGCTTATAAATTTTGCTAATGACCCTAACCAAGCCATGTATAGATGGATGATAGATGATAGATCGATAGAGATATATGGAAAAAAGACATATATCTTTTAAAAATATTATAATAGGGATCCCTGGGTGGCTCAGCAGTTTAGCACCTCTCCTTGGCCCAGAGCATGATCCTGGGGTCCCGGGATCAAGTCCTGCAATGGGCTCCCCACAGGGAGCCTGCTTCTCCCTCTGCCTGTGTCTCTGCTTCTGTGTCTCTCATGAGTGGATAAATAAAATCTTTAAAAATAAATAAATAAATAAAAAATAAATAATTATAAGTAAATAAAATATTATAATAACTAGAAAAATGGAATAATAAACCCAAAAGTACAATTTTTTAAAATTATCTGTGGGAAAGGGAGAAAATGGCCTGAGACAGAGAAAAAAGTTACGTTACTCCAAATATATTTTATTTTGTATATTGGAATTTGAGGCCACATAAATATTTTATGTAACTATAAGACAAAATTAAATTTAAGGGTGCCTGGATGGCTCAGTCAATTAAACATCTGACTCTTGGTTTAGGCTCAGGTCATGATCTCAGGGTCCTGGGATTGAACCCCGTGTTGGGCTCCACGCTCAGCATGGAGTCTGCTTGAGATTCCCTCTCACCCTCTACCCCCCCTCAACTCTCACACACATGTGCGCTCTCTCTTTTTCTCTCTCTCTCTCAAATAAATAAATCTTTAAAAAATTACATTTAAAATTCCTAAAAACAAAGACAGAATCGAAAAGTTAATTAAAAAGTATTCCAAGTGATTTCACAACAAATAATTAGACTGTACAATTCTAGTAGGATTAAATGACACAGACAACTGTAAAATCGTTTTCAGTAACTATAATGTCGGTATGATGTTGATACTGTTATTGTGCTGGGCATGTTTTGTGGGACAGAGCAAATGAGTAATGATGCTGATGTCATTGGGAAGTCATCAACTCTGGCAAGGGAGAAAAGAGATGAAGGTGATGTAAGACTGATAATGGTAAATAACAACTCTGTAATCCTGAGTTTGAATGGGAAGTTATCAGTGTGAATTCGTCATGCATTTTATCTTAAAACTTTTTTCCTGGCTCTGGCCCCTGAAAAAGACAGGAAACCCGATTGTAGTTTCAACGTGACATTTTTACTTGAAAATGCAGAGCTTCTTGGAGAAATGGTTGACTCCAGGTCTGGGGCAGAAAATGCATCAGATGAGGCTGGACGATCACATCATACCACGAGCGAGGAGGTTATAAAAGAGTAACAGGTTGTTGTCCAAAGATGCGGGACCAACTTCAAGGTTCTCCCACTGGCCAGAGAGGGGACGATTTGGGCATCAGTAAGTAATTTGATGGAAACCCATCAAATAAGTTTGAATCCAGAAATTCATAATACTTAAAAAAAAATCCTTGCTGGTCACATTTGAAGGATGCTGGCTAAACGATTCATTATTTTGAAAACAGACAAATACAGGGAAAGAAGCATCCATTTGATCTATTTTATGCAGATCATACCTCAGACTACAACAATCATCTTTTAAATAAAGAAGTTTCTTCTTCTAGAAATAGTCCAGGTAATAAGTAAAGAATGATATAATTTAAATATAACCATTTCATAAAACGTCATGAAATAATGGGTCTAGAAAAAAGAGTATTAATAACTGCTAACATCACACAAAAAAGAGACATTACTCTATCCAGATGGAAGTACCTAAGAGCACTTACGAAGTAGCCACATACCCAATAATCAAACATAAATCTCTCCAGCCTTGATGTTTAAATACCAAGTTACAGGAATAGGAGGAACAGTAGAACATGTTGAACAAAGCCTAGGGATGCAAGTAGCAAAATCCAGACCATGGATAATTCTACAGGACGTAAAGACCCAATTTCTCCAACAAGTCAATTGTTAAGGAAAAAAAGGGAGGTGGGGCAATTATACATTAAAAGAGACTTGCCATACTAGCAAGCAGTATGGAGACCTTGCTTGGATGGGGATTCAAACAAATTCTAAAAAAAAAAAAAAAAAAAAAAAAAAGGAAAGAAGAAAGAAAGAAAGAAAAAAGAAAGAAAGAAAGAAAGAAAGAAAGAAAGAAAGAAAGAAAGAAAGAAAAATTGAGACAGAGAAGTTGAAATAACTATTTTATAATGTTAAGAATTGTTGCTAAATTTTTAGGTAAAAGAATGGTACCTAATGTTTTAAAGATTCATATTGAAATATTTGCAGATAAAATGACATTGGTCTGGGATTTGTTTTAAAAGAATGTATGACAGAGGAACATTGAGTGGAGATACAGATAAAACTCAGTAGTGAAATTATTGAAGCTGAGTAATGGGTCCATAAGGAGAGGTTCCTTAGACCATTCTCTCCACTTTCAAATAGGTCTGAAATGTTCCATAACGAGAAAAGGTTTTAATGTACCACCATAAAAAGTCATTTCACACCTCAGGTGAATGAATCCTGTAGAATTGTCAAGAAGTACTAGAGATGGCACATGTCCATATACGTAAAGTCCTGTTTCTTCGAGGTGGTCAGATATTTCGAGACACAGGACACCATAGTCTGAACGAAGTCCACGTTTAGATCCACATAAACTCATTCAGCTCTACTTTTTATCCAAGAAAGGCATCTTTGGATGGATTTGGCTCCAAACCCACCAAATTTTTGTGCATCGTCACTTCCAGAAGATTCTATGATAAACTAACCATGTCTGGAACATCTCAGAAACCATCATGGGTCTCCTGGCACTACTAAGGTTTTTTCTGGGCATCGGTAGCCCTGTCTGGGCCTCTCAAGTTTAAACATACCCAGGTCCCTCCCAGTTGAGGCCACAAATATCCCTTACATGATCTTATAAAGAAGATAAACATCCCCGGATCCTCTTCGCCAGGATTTTGCTCATTTTTTCAAGGCTGTAGGCAAACAAAATTACTGTATTTACCTGATGGAGGCTGTTTGGCCAGCACATTGGCCCAAATTGGCAGCAGCGACGGGGACACAGCGCAGAAGCAGGGGAGCAGCCCCAGGGGTGGCCCGGGCTGAAAGGGGGGCTGTGCAGGAGGCCCCATGGGGCCCCGGGGAGGCTGGCTTGCCCCTGGCCCCTGGAGCCTGGCCGCGGTTCTGCACAAATACCAACTCTGGCCAGAGGATGGGAAGGAACTACCGGAACAGAGGCAGTACACTTGGTCAGTAAATTATTACAAAATAAGGGTTTACACATTGACACTGCAAGAAAACATGTCAAGGAGTCTTCACAATCCTTTGGAGAGTTTAGAATCTCCGTTTTAAAAACTGCTTCCACATTGCCAAGCACATAGCCACAGACTCAGACACAGAAAAGACATGTAAAGACTCAGAAATTTTAGGACATTTGACCATAAAGCATACTGCACTCATCTTACCAATTATTAATGAAGCATGATCATTTTAAAATAACTTTTTCCTGGTAGCTGAAAATGCACTGACAGAGTGCAGAAACCAGAGTTTTGAATTCTATATAAATCGTGAAGCCACATTTGATTTCTTGTACAACCTCCACAAGTTACGGAAAATGTCAGAGGAAACATTAAAATACTATTGCATAAATTTACATGTAAAATTAAAGTTTAACTTACACGAAACGATTTGTATGAAGAATTAAGTATTTTGAGAAAAAAAAATTGTTCCATGGGAATTATGTGCTCTACATGTATTACAATTTTTATTTCAAAATAATTTATCAGAAATATATCTGAAATGTTGCCACAACTGGTAAAATGCTCTTAACAGCTTCCAACGACAATTGCCTCAGCAGAAGAATCCTTGTCAGAATTTAAAATGACCAAAAATTATTTGCAATCCTTCATGCCTCAAGAGCAACTGTCTCCTTCAACTGTATCAACTAAAAATAAAGTTGCTAACCATGCCTACTTTAATGATCCAGTGCGTAAATTCACAGAAAAACAAGCCACAGAATGGTGTTGACTAATCAAGATATCACATTAATAATGTTACTTATTGTATTGCATAAAGTCTTGACACCAAAAATATTTTTTTACTTTGTGAGTTATAGTGTAACTCATAGGTTAGATTTATAGGTAAATCACTATTACCTCTGCTGTATTTTACAAGCAAAATATTTTTATCTCTTCTTTTTGGTTGTTACAAGTAAAATACTTTTAAAGGAGAAGCTTCATATCTAATACTTTTAATGGCACTTCTTTCCTGCTTTTGCATTCGGCACCGCGCTCCTCCAACTATGAAGCTGCCCTGTTCATAAAAAGGCCTGATCTTAAAAAAAAAAAAAAAAAAAAAAAAACCTGATCTTACAGGTCTCCTCTGGGGGAGCAGCTGTCAGCAGCAGGTGCCCCCGGGGCCAACGCTCGCCCAGCCCCGGGGGACAGAAGCTTCTAGGTCGGGCGGGGCCTTAGCCATCAGCAGTTCCCCTGCATGCAACCACGGCTGCAGGAGGTCCCAGGTGCGGTAGAAGCAGACCTGGAAGTCTCCAGCGCCCCCAGCGCTTCCGAAGTGTCCCCAGGGCCCGGGAATCCGCCGGCGACCGCGTCCCGAAGCTCAAAGGGAGCGGTACTAGGCAGACCCCGACCGGGACCCCCAGACCCCAGGACCCTCAACCCCAGGACCCCAGGACCTCAGGACCCCCAGACCCCAGGACCCCAGGACCCCCAACCCCAGGACCCCCAGGACCCCCAGGACCCCAGAACCCCCGGACCCCAGGACCTCAGGACCCCAGAACCTCAGGACCCCAAGACCCCTGGACCCCCAGGACCTCAGGACCCCAGGACCCCAGAACCCCAGGATCCCAGGACCCCCAGGCCTCCCCATCCTCGTCTTCCTCCTCCTCTCCGTCCTCCTCCCTGTCCCCCTCCTCCCGTCCCCCTCCTCGTCCCTGTCCGCCTCCTGTCCCCGTCCCCTTCCTCCTCCCCCTACCATCCCCATCCCCCTCCCGGTCCCCATCCCCCTCCCGGTCCCCGCCCCCCTCCCATCCCCCTCCCTGTCCCCCTTCACTTCCCCCTCCCGTCCCCATCCTCCTCCTCCTGCCCCCTATCTCCGTCCCCCTCCTTCTCCTCCTCCCCATCCCTGTCCCCCTCCCCCTTCTCCTCCCCATCCCCATCCCCCTCCTCCTTCCCCCATCCCCGTCCCCCTCCTCCTCCCCATCTCCGTCCTCAGTCCTCGTCCTCCTCCTCCCCCATCCTCGTCCTCCTCCTCCCCGTCCCCATCCCCCTCCTCCTCTCCATCCCCTTTGTCCTCTTCCTCGCCCATCTCTGTCCTCCTCCTCCTCCCCCCATCCCCCATGATGCAAATAGCATCATTCCTGATAAAGTCTTTGCCAGATCTTATTTTCATGGATCCCATAGCAGATTGCTAAAAGAAACATATGTTTCTTTTAAGGAACAAATTTTAAGAATTTGAGGATACAGGTTTTTCTGATCCATCGCAGAATTCTTGAACTTCCTCACGGAATTATTATTATTTTGTTGTTGTTATTGTTTACGTGAGGTCCCTGTATAAGGACTTTAGTTAACCTGTTAAGTGGGCATTTTATTAAAATATTTCAGTAGTATCTGGAAAGCATTTATGTAGTATCTGTGGCACGATGTACAAGTCTCTGTGGTACCTCTTTTACCATGAGGCCCTACTTTTATTACAGCAGTTATTTTAGATATCACGAAGGCATCTCATAATTAATGTATTTATTGCTTATTTGTTGTTTATTTTTAAAGAGTACCTAAGATCTTAAAACCTCTTTTTATAGCAATATTTCAAAGTAAACTATTTTAAAAGAATACTATTCTATTACTTACTATTATATTTTAGTTATTTGAAATGCCCTAGAAAAGACCATACTTTAATCGTTTGCATAATTTGAACAACTGGTAAGGAATGGTCTTTATAAGAGAGAGTGGTCTACTTGTTGTAAAGGAAGCCTGGTCTTTTTCTTTGTGGAAAAGAAAGGAAAGGAAAGGAAAGGAAAGGAAAGGAAGGGAAGGGAAGGGAAGGGAAGGGAAGGGAAGGGAAGGGAAGGGAAGGGAAGGGAAGGGAAGGGAAGGGAAGGGAAGGGAAGGGAAGGGAAGGGAAGGGAAGGGAGAAAAGAAACATAACTTACCATCGTAACCTTCTTTAAATGGATAGTTGACTAGTCTTATGTGTATTCCCATTGTTGTGAAACAGATGCTAGAACCTTCTCATGTTGCACATCTGAGACTCTATCCCATTAAACAACAATTCCCCTTGCCCTGTCCCCCAGGGTCTGGTAGCCACCATCCCACTTTCTGTTTCTGTGAACCTGGCTACTTTAGATCTCATACGAGGGGAATCATGCGTCTTTGTCTCTTGGTGTCCGGCTTATTTCATTTAACGTAAGGTCCTCAACGTTCGTCCATGTCGTAGCATCTGATAGGATCTACTTCCCCTCAAGACTGAATAATATTCCATTGTGCGTACACACCACAGTGTGTTTATTCATTCATCCATCAGTGGACACTCGGGTTGTTTCCACCTTTTGGCTCTTGTGATTAACACAGCCATGAACATGAGGATGCAAATACCTCTCTGTGCTCCTGCTTGCAGCGCTTTGGGATATGTACCCAGAGCGGGACTGCAGGATCATATGGTAGGTCTAGTTTTGATTTTCTGAGAAATCTCCATACTGTTTTCCTTAGCAATTGTACCATTTTACAATCCCACCAACAATGCACAAGGGTTTCACTTTCTACGCATTCTCACCGACACTGGTTTTTATATATACATCATTTACATATATTCTATTTTTAAATATCATATTATATATTAACTCATCAGATATACAATTTGCAAATCTTTTATCCCTTTTCACTCTGTGTTCTTTGGTGCATAGAAGTTTTTAAGTTTGATATAGGTCATTTGTCTATGTTTTCTTTTGTTTCCTGTGCTTTTTTCCTTGTGTCAGACCCAAGAAACCATTGCCAGATCCAATGTCATGAAGTTTCTCCCTGTGTTTTCTTCCAAGAGTTTTATAGTCTTAGGTCTTACAATGAAATCATTAATCCATTTTGTGTTAATTTTTGTGTATGGTTTTAGGCTTCATTCTTTTGCATGTGGATATTCAGTTTTCCCATCACCATTTGTTGAAGAGACTGTGCTTTCCCTATCGAGTGGTCTGGGCACCCTTGTTGAGTATCATTTGACCATATACATGAAGGTCTATTTCTGGCGTCTCTATTCTAGTCCATTGGTCTGCTTGCAGGTCTTCTTTTTTAGACCCATGAACAAACAGTATGGTAAGCATTTAGTATTACTTTTTATAAAGATTTTATTTATTTATTTATTCATGAGAGACACACAGAGAGAGACACACACAGGTGGAGGGAGAAGCAGGCTCTTGCAGGGAGCCTGATGTGGTACTTGATCCCAGGACTCCAGCATCACGCCCTGGGCTGAAGGCAGACGCTAAACCACTGAGCCACCCAGGGATCCTCTAGCATTTAGTTTTAGAGCAACAAAGAATATTAAGTCAGCAGTTAGTACTGGAGGGTCCAAATATTCTATTCTAAGCATGAAATTAATTATCCTCTATTGGAAAAGGGTAAGAGAGGTACCAAAATAAGAGTATGCCATTGGTGGATGACAACAGGAGAAAAAGGAAGCATCCATATTTTATAATTAGTTAATTGGCCAGCATAAAAATGCTGTTTTTCACTAGCAATATTTACTATGTATAATATGAGATTTAAAGATGATCACAGTATATGATCTGAAGGATTTTATAATAAATTTATTTTTTATTGCTGTTCAATTTACCAACATACAGAATAACACCCAGTGCTCATCCATCAAGTGCCCCCCTCAGTGCCCGTCATGAAGGTTTTTTTTTTTAAGATTTATTTGTTTCTTTCTGTCTGTTGTCTTTATTTGAGAAGAGATAGAAAGGAGAGAGAAAGAGAGAGAGCACACGTGCATGAGAGGGGTGGAAGGAGAGAGATAGGCAGATGCTTTGCTGGCGAGCCCTGCACAGGGCCTCATCTCACCAGCCCAAGATCATGACCTGAGCCAAACTCAAGAGTTAAACCCTTTACCAACTGAGTCACCCAGGCGTCCCTCTCTGAGGATATTTTAACTTATTTAGTTGATACCCATAATTGTTTGAGGAACTAAGCTAAGCTTTGGCTACTGAATTAAGGGATCAGCTTTTTTAAAATACTTTATTTAAACTCAATTTGCCAGCATACAGTATAACCCCCAGTACTCATCCCATCAAGTGCCCTCCTCAGGGCCCATCACCCAGTCCCCCATCTGCTCACCCTCCTCCCCTTCTGCAACCCTTGGTGTGTTTCCCAGAGTCAGGAGTCTCTGATGGTTTGTCTCCCTCCCTAATTTTTCCCCACTCAGTTCCCCCCTCTTCCCTTATATTCCTACTCCTTATATTGCACATATGAGTGAAACTATATGGTGATTGTCTTTCTCGGACTGACTTACTTCACTCAGCATGATCCCCCCCAGTTCCATCCACGTCAAAGCAAACGGTGGGGATTCATCTTTTCTGATGCTGAGGAATATCCCATTGTCCATATAGACCACGTCTTCTTGATCCAGTCATCTGTCGAAGGACATCGTGGCTCCTTAAGGGATCAGCTTTAATACACAATAAGTCTTAACAGTGCCAGGTAAGTGAGTGAAGACCTTTAGAGCATGGCCTAACTTTCTCATATTTGTACAGAAAATGAAGAGCTTATATAATCCAGAAATACGTTTAAGGACTCTGTTCTAATTATTCTACCTATGTTCAGGGAACGTTTTGCCCAGCGGAATTCTAGAACACAGTTATTTCTTGAGTGATTTTTCAAATCATGCATAGTGTAGATCTATTATGAGCCACATCAGCTATACTTTTATTGTGTGTGAGAAAATGTATGAGAGTTTAAAAAGTCCTCTTTTTGCAGTTCCATTTGCAAAGTAAATTCCTAGCCATTAAATTTGTAGGAATTGTTTCACAGAAATGAAAAGAATGTCCTGATAATGATTTTGAAGTGTCAATTACAGGTCGGGACCTCAGAAACAATTGGGATTTTTAGAAATTTTCATTATTTTAGTACTTCCAGGAAACAAGGCGACTTGTTTTTCCTGACGCCTTACGCAACGCACTGTATATCCTCAAATCTGTCTTTTGTTATCTTCTTTTACCATCTGGCACAACCAGTCAGTTTTACTTAGGATAAAATTTCTGTTTCTTTCTTATTGAAAATCTTTCTCAGTTTTTAAACAACTTTAAAATTTTACTCTGACAGATCTGATGTTCCATAGTAAAGAGATTAATGGTAGATGAGTGACTCCCGTAGTGGCGATTAAACTGCATTTGTCCCTCTGAAAGTGTAGAAGGAGAAAAAGGAAGTATTTGGGCTTAATGTCACCATTGGAGCAGCATCAATAGACACATGTGGATAACTGTCCTGTTTCTTAGCCGGTATGGAACATTGGTTCTTTCGATGATCATTGTATTTACAATATCTACATGTATCCTTATCCGTAGTCTCCCAATTTTTAGAGGACAGTCTTTTTTAGTGATTTTTTAAACCAGTTGCCAAACACTCTATTGAGTTTCAGCTTATTTACTTCCAAAGTCTCTGGAAATGTCTAGCCACAAGTTGGATATTTTTTAGATTGGTAATTTTACATTTCAGTTTCTTTTTTATTATCAAATTTTCTATCTCTGATTTGATCCTGTTTGCAAGAGTGTAAAACACATCTCTACTTTAGCTGTGGGTTTATTCCAGGCTCTAGAATATTTCCTGAGCTCAATTTCTCATCTTTTACCTATAATCTGAAACTTTTCACCATCTTTCCATTCAAAAAATCACCTCTGAAATTATCTTACCATAGTAAATTTATTTTTATTGCTCCCTTAGGTCAGTTTTTTTAAGAGTTCATTTAACTGAATGATTTAAATCTTTTCTTTCCTATCTTTCTGCTTATTAATGATTTTTCCTATATGAGAAGCTAAGTGTTAGCCGAACAGATCTGCAGTAGAGGAAATGAAATATACAACAAAATATTAAATTCTGCAACAAACTTCTGCCTGAATTCTGAAAGTTTAAGAAAATCTTTAATTATGTTCCTTAACTTGGCTCTAGACAAAAATTCTAATTCAACTTTCTGGTCTAGAAATTTTACAATATAATTGTTCTCTCAAGAAAACCCTGAAAAATGAATAGCTCATTTAGAAGGTCAAGCTCTGCACTTTTTTAAAAAATGCAGAGTTTTCAAAAGATTAAAAAGTCTTCGAGAGAAACTGTCTTGAGTTAAAGGGGTTTTTTTGGTTTCTGTTTTGTTTTGTTTTTGCTTTCTTAAGCCTTAACATATCAGTGGAAGGAATTGACTACTGATTATTTAGTTTGGCTCCTATAATTTTTAGAGTTTCTCTTAACAATATTAATTTAGAGATTTGGACGTTTCCTGAGAAAAGTGCAAAAGTTAGATTTGCAACACTTGTTAAAGGAAATGGAATCCTTCCAGGAAGAGGATGAGACATTGGCAAGGATAAACCCATAACCCACAAGAAAGACAAGCCTTTTGGATGGTACTTTTGGACTTTTGAAGGGTTTTGGGCTCCGTAGGCAGGCAGAGGCGAGCGAGAGGCTGTATAGTGGATAATCGGACAACCCCTGATGCTTGAGTATGGGCAAAACAAAGTGAGCCGCTTTCACAAACCAACAAGAAAGGGGATAACCTCATGAAGTTTTTGTGGGGGACCCTAGAAAATGTTTGACAAACCCTTTTTTCACACCTTGATGCTGACCCAACAGACCTTTCCAATCATGAGCCCTCAACACTGACCTGCCTGAGCGGAAACTTAGCAGGCTTATGTTTCAGCTGTTCCCTTATACATTCGAAAGAAATAAACCAAGACAGAACAAAACAAAAACAAGACTTTGCACGTATAGATGAGCAGCAGCAAAAAAACAAGGCAATCAGCAGGAGAATACACAGGTTAATGGCAAAAACATTTCTCAAATGGCACACCTCCAAAGCAAAGGTCTAAGACTCTTGTACAAAGACATGGGTCTAATCATTTACCAAAGGGTGTACCTCTAAACCATGAGGTCTAATTGCCGCACACAAAGATCCAGGCCTACACAAAGACCCATCTGGTTACAAATCCTAGACTAACAAAATAAGGTTAGCAGGATGAACTCACTGAAGCTGGGAGAGACCAGATTGTTATGGAAACTGACTTACTTGAAAACATATCTGAAAAGTAAAGAGAAACTTGGCACAAGATGCCAGTGAATGCATGGGAAGGCTAGAATCCGGGATTGCCTAGAATGCCACCAAGTGAGAGTCTTCAGGATGATTGTGGTGGAACCTCCAAAAATCTCCGATGAGACCATCATGCAACACCTGAAATATAAAGGCAAAACTACCTCACTGCATGTTATGGTAAGAGGTGCCCGTCAGACACATGTACTCAAGTGGGACAAATTGCCAGTCTCAGGCAAGGTGTAGGGGGAAGCATGACGTTCGGGAGTCGGTGGAGTCCCAGCGGCATAAGTGGGTAGACGTCATCTGTAGAAGCTCGGTTATGCAAGTGAGACTATTGCGGGTTAGGTACCACTCAGAGGTGAGCCGCTGGAGTGAGTCTGTCCTTGACCGGCTGAGTTTCAGGAGACATGGACGGAGTGGTTGGCTTCTGGAACTGTGTTAACCAAGGTGAGTTGTTGTTGTTTGACCTAACAGGTTAAAAGGAGTACGGTGGTCACTTGTTACATGACTTATTGTTGTTGTTGTTGTTACATGACTTTAGAATAAGCGATCTTTTCCAACATTTGTAAGAAATTTTTTATCCTCAAGTTCAAAGATGAGATAAAAGAAGGAAGAAAAAGTAAGAGCTATATTGGAAGCTACTCATGATATCAAAAATGGTGCAATTTTCCACTGTGGAACAGGTGCTTGAGTTCAATAGTGCAGTCTGGTATGAGTGATACTTCTGTGCGTATGGTTACACTTTATATGATTGACCAGCAGAAGAAGGGAAAAAGGGATGATTCTGGAAAAAAGAGTTGTGATTTCAGTCAGTACATATTAACATGATTTCAAATTTTAATTCCCTACTGTCATCAATCCTTATTGTACACAATAGTCTTCTTAATTAAATATATTTGTTAAACATACATGTAAATTTGTTGAGAGGATGTTCTGTATTTTGCTTTTGGATTCTCTTACTTGGTTTTTCTTCTTTATTTCAACATTATGGCAAGATTCTCTTCAGAGAACTTCGTAACTTCACATTTTTTTTAATATTCAATATTAATATCGTAAGCCACTTCTAGTTTTAATTTATGATACCCTCTTCATTTCCCAGGCAACCGGTTATAATGTTATCTGTAATCAGAGAGAACTTGATCATAGAGGTAAACAACAGAGAAGGAAACTCTACATTTATTTTTGGAAAAGAAGAGGAAGAAAAGGCAAAATCAGTATGATTAGCAGCTTAATCTCTAGTTTCAGACAGAACTGATATAAGTCCCGACGCTTCTATTTATGAATCGTATGACCTGGGGCATGTTACTCAACTTCTGCAAGCTTTGTGTTCTCATCTGTAAAATGGTGATAATAAATAACACCTACTTTGTATGGCTATTGAGAGGATTAAAAGCAGTAAATTATGTAGAGAGTTTAGCATAGTTCCTGGCACATGGTAAACATCTAACAGGTGGGATATATTAGTTTTGTAATTAATAGGGAAACACATGAAGAACCGTGCTAAAATAGATCATTTTTGTGTTTTTCTCTTCTTGTTTCAATGTTGTGTGTTTTTACAAGTAAAAATACCTTGTAGTATTTTGAAACTCTTTTTCTAACATGTACAACACAAAACCCTACTTAGATCTCCACAGCCCTTTAAGGTAAGAAATATGTTGATGACTATGTTAAGATATTGATAGTAGGAAAGAGCTTTACTCGGGTAAGGTAACAAGGGTTAGAGTATGAGGCCAAAGAAATGCATGAGTTCATTAAATCTGGCTGGCGTGTCCAGGGAAGATGGTAATTTATCCTCCTAAAGAACTTTCACTCCAGCCACACTCGGCCCATATAATGATATAATAAATGGAGCCATGGGCAGCTGCAGGAGAAAATCACAGAGCGCCGGATTAGGACAGGGCCTCTGGATCCTTAGGAATGGCTCAAAGATACAGGGACAGAGAGAAGGTTTGCAAAGGCCAAGAAGAGCTCTTGTGATGTTGGTGGCTCATTCCATTGCACCCTAGGAAAACCAAAGTTCTGACCAGCTCTGGTTGAATAAGTATCCATTGAAGGAATGTACTATAACACGTTTAACCATTTCCCTCGTGGAACGTGTAGTTTTCCCTCACTTTTTTTTATAATGTGAAAGAGGATGCCACAAACATCTTTATATATAGAACTTTTTTTCTTCCGCTGAAGCATCATGGTGCAGCCATTATGAGTCCAAACCTGGGAGCTTCAAATCTCAAGCTCTGCCAGTAGCCAACCATGTGATCTTAAGCAATTTGGGCATCTCTTGGTTTCCTCATCTGTAAAATAGGGAATAATAGAAGTAGCTACTCCATGGGGCTACTATGAGGACTAAGTGAGTTAATTTATGTGAAGCACTTAGAAACGTCCCTGGCACAAAATAACATTCTAGATGGTAATTACTATTCATGGTGAGATTTTGTCTTAGGATGAATCTTTGATTGTAAAGGCATTTATATTTTTATGCTCTCACTATTTAATGCTATGTCACTTTTCAAGAATTATGGTTATTCCATCAGTTTATACTGACAATAGGAATGTCTGCATTGGGATCCCTGGGTGGCGCAGCAGTTTGGCGCCTGCCTTTGGCCCAGGGCGTGATCCTGGAAACCCAGGATCGAATCCCACATCGGGCTCCCGGTGCATGGAGCCTGCTTCTCCCTTTGCCTGTGTCTCTGCCCCTCTCTCTCTCTCTCTCTCTCTCTCTGTGACTATCATAAATAAATAAAAAAAAAAGGAATGTCTGCATTATTATTTTTCTACAGTCTGTTCATAGTTTTATAATTACTTCTTATACTTTAAAGTTCATTAATTGTGAGATATTACCTTATTGTTGTTTTTAATGCAAATGTATTTGCTACTGAAGGTACTTTTTTAAGTTTCTCTTGTTTGAATGTGTCAGTGCCCTTTTGTACTATTAGGGATTCAGTGTTAGGCTTTAGCTTTGACTAAAGCCTGATCTATATAACATTTTATTAGCTTATCTGTCATATTTAGCACAAGCAATTCCCTGTTTTCTTTTTTGGCTTCCTTTACAAATTTTCATTCTATAGAGATCTAAAATATTTATATAGTCATATAGATCCATCTTCTATTTTTTCATTTCTGTTTCCTCTCCTGTTTTTCTTATTTTCTTACACTTTGATTTGTTAATATTTAACTTCTTGAGTTTTCTCCCAAAAGGTAGAGACTCAGTTAGTCATCATGGTATCTACATGCCGAGCCCAGTCCCAGCACATGGTGCACAACCCTTAAATATTTGTGGACTGAATGAAGAAATGAAGGGTCATGTAAATTGGCCATAGTAGTTCACAGAACACATAAATCTAGGACTACATACTAAGGTCACATTTCCTTTAGTAGCCAAATGACAATAACCATGAACCATTTCATAGTCTGTCAGAAACCCATTCTTCTTTGGGATTTCTCTCCCACAGATCTATTACATGGTCCCCTAAATCAGTCCTCGGGATCATTTATCACCACTGTTGAAGTCCAGAGTGTCCAACCATCTGATGACCAACTTCTCCAGAATGCCCTTCTCCCCAACCAGTTTCTCTCCCAGGATGAGCTCTTATTTCTCCCTTTATTCACCAAGGGATGGCCAGGACAAGAGTCAAACAGTTAAAAAATATATATATGTTATGGATTCAGGTAAGCTATAATGATGTAAAGGATAGATTATAGGCACTGCTAGAAGATGTTACTTTTAGAACACCCAGTGTGGCAGTAGCCACTCACCTCCACCCCCAACAGAAAATCTCCAGCCATTGCCACATACTGGAATACGGCACTGAGAACCCCTATGGTGGGAATGGGTGTGACTGTGTTTGTGTTCATCCATGTGTGTGTGTGCACGTGGGTATATGCACACATAAGAGAAAGAGAGATAGAGACAGAGATATTCAGTGAGAGAGAGGTCTCCGCTTCAAATCCATGCCCTGCCTTCTATGGCTGTTGTGAAGATGGAGTTAAACAAATTAAACAGTTGAAAGTGGGAATACCCACACATTCAGAGTGGGATCTGGCTCCCATGGCTCCTTCAAGGCAGTGATAAAAGTCAGTAGTGCATTTCTCAGGTCAGAGATATTCTGTTTTAAATAATACTCTGTGAAAGGCACCAGTGGTCCAAACCAAGTATTCTTGTTGACCAACTCCAGTCTGGCTGATTTCCCCTTTCATACTTTTTATCTCTAGCATAAAAAGACCAGGCCTACCCAACCTTCTTTGAATGGTCCAGTATGACAATCTCCTGTAAGGAATTAAGTGAATGAAACACCTACGCCCTATCTATTTATTTATCCATCTGCCTCTTCTAAAAAAATAAACAGTACTTTGCAAAGACAGTTCAGCCTAAACTCATATTCTGGAGCACTCTAATTTGAATGTTTGCATCTGCCCAAAATTCACATGTTGAATTCCTAATACCCAACACAATGGTATAGAGCAGGTGGGGCCTTTGGGAAAGGGCATAAATGAGAAGGTGGAGCCCTCGTGAGTGGGATTAGTACCTTATAAACAGAGGCTGCAGCGGCCTTGCAGTTGTGTAAAGATACAATGGGAGGTCTGCCCCCAGGAGGAGGGCCCTCATCAGACAAGGCTGGCACCCTGGTCTGGGACTTTCAGCCCCCAAAACCGTGAGAAATAAACTGTTATTGTTTATAAACTACCCAGTCTGGTAGTTTGTTATGGCAACCTGAACAGCCTAAGTCACCCGGCTATCATGTTTTTCCCCCCTCTGATTTCAAAAGGACATACACCAGTCAATAAAAACAATTTATGCTTCGAATTCAAACTTGTCAGCTTAGTGGTGACTTCAGTCTCCTCCAAAAGCAACAATTGAGTACTTGTTCTACATTCATGTAATTACAAGGGTCTATTTTGGTGCTTTTCTCAAAACTAAAGGAGTGTTCTCCAAGGATGAATTGATGACTCCATTTGTACAAGAAGAAAACTGGAAGCTTTTAAATAATGCCAGCTTTCAGAAACAGTAAAATCCTGATGGGCAGCCTCTTGAGGAAGGGATAAAAAGGCAGGGTGAGGTGAAGGCCTAAGATGACTTTTCTTTATATATTAATATCTGGTATTCTTACTAGCTCTTAAATCATCTCCATCATTTGGGTAGACTGAATTTGTATGTTAAACATTTATATAAACTAGGTTTTCTCTTCCTTTTGATTACCCTTTCCTTCATTTTTGAACTAATACCATTTCCATTCATTTCCTTTAGAAGTTTAGTATCTACCAAATATGGTTCCTCCTTATTGTTCCTTTTTTTTTTTTTTTTCTTCTAGAGAGTGCTACAGTTGACCCTTGAGGGATTAGGGTCACTGACTCCCTGCACAGTTGAAAATTCACCTGTAACTTTTGGATTCCCAAAAACTCAACCACTGGTATCCTATGGTTGACTGGAAGCCTTACCCATAACATAAACAGTTGATTAACACATATTTTGTATGTTATATGTATTTTGTACTGCATTCTTACAATAAAGTAGGCTAGAGAAAAGAAAATGCTTTTAAGAAAATCGTAAGGGAGAGAGAATACATTTGCAGAACTGTACTATATTTATTTTTTAAGTTTTTATTTAAATTCTAGTTAATTAACATATAGTATAATATTAGTTTCAGGGGTACAATATGTGTACTGTATTTGCTTATTTATTTTTTAAAAAAATCCATGTGTAAGTGGACCCATCCAGTTCAAATCTGTGTTGCTCAAAAGTTAAGGGTATTTAATAATTCTGTCCATTCATTTTACCAAAACAGTTTTGGAGTCATTTTATTGAGCTCTATAAAGTATTCTTTAGTTTTTAATGAGAATATGTTGAATATATATATTAATTTGGGAAATATCATCTCTGCTATCTCCAGTCATGGTATGTCTCTACATTCATTTGGTTTTTTGAATTCTTTCATTAAAATCTTTTTAGAGTTTACTTTTTTGTGCCTTACACTTTCCACATTAATAGCCATGTATTTTATAATTTACTGACATTCTTTATATGATCTTTCTAGTTATCTTTTCTAGTTGGTTTTTACTGATATATAACAAAGATATGTGCATTTATAAATTTATCTTCTCTTTGTCCATGTCACTGAACACTTTTAACATCTCAAATAGTTTTTTGTTTAGGGTGGGAATGGCTTAATTTAGGTCTTCTATTTATTCAAGTAATATTTGTTGCCCCTCCCCCACCCCAACAATATTTAGTTCTCATTTCTTTTGAAGATCCTATAAAAATAATTTTCAGGAGTCCATGGCTGGGTCAGTCGGTGGAGCCACTCTTGATCTCGGGGTTATGAGTTCAAGCCCCACGTTGGGCATAGAGATTACAAAAAAAAATATAGGTGTATATATATATGTATATAATTTTTAACATTATATTGGAAAATACTGGTGACACAGAGCACCTTTGCTTTGTTCATTTTTTAAGGGAAATATTGCTGGATTTGCTCTATCATTTGTAAAATCAACACCATTTTAAATTCTTAGTTTTTCCTTTTTTATGTAAAGAAAGAACAAGGTTTTATTTCACTTTTAAGGTGTTTAAGACTGGATATTGAAATTTATCAAATACCGTTTGGGGCTTTTATTGATAGGACTTTATGGTTTTATTATTGAAATTATTGATATGTGCCTTTTGTTTTGATAATTTCCCTTTGATTGAATCATTTATTGATTCAAACAGAGTTCCTTTGATTCCTCAGTCTTGAGTAGGCTTCCATCTCTCTGTCACATTTCTCATTTTATTCTCTTCATGGCAGTTACTTCTATCTGAAATTATCTTGTTTATTTGTTTATGTATTTATCATCTGTCCCCTATGCATTGGGCCCTTACTTGTATTGTTACTTTGAAATCCCTACTGGTCACATCATCATTGCCATATTACATTGTCATATACCCTGATTTAGCATTGCAGTGAGATCATGGAGCTGATGAAATCCAAAGCTGTTTCATAAATCCTAGCTTTTCCGACAGATCTGTTTGCAAGTCATCTCTGTGTAGAAGTGGCCTTTCACTGAGCAGAGAGCGCTGCATGGAACTGATGGTTTTCCATTTCTGAGCTCAAGTTCTAAGCTGCTGTTAAGTCTTGCTGCCACTGGACACAGCAACATCAGGGATTTATATATACTTTTATTCAGAGATTGTACAAATAAGAACACATCATCCTTAAAATTTTTTAGCAAAATAAAAACCATTTCCGAGCAAGTAATAAGATCAAGATATCAACACTGGATAAGAAATAACACTTGGACTCCAGCCCAGATATTTTCATTTATTTACCATGTGACCTTGGTCAAGTTATTCATCCCCTTATATTTCTCCTCTGTAGAATGAGGGAACTGCATTAGATTTATCAATGCCTTCCAGCTGCAATTGAAAATGAATAATTTATTAGAGGTAATTTATAAAATTAATATTAATACACTACTCTTTTTATATCTAAGTAGTTAAAATAAACCTTGGTGAGACTTCAGGTACTGTCGTTCTACCAGAATATGATGGTAGCTTAGTGGGATTATTTTCCCCAAACATCAAATTACCTCTTCAAATTAAATCACATGAATCAAATAATTTAGAGAGAGACTTCTGCAGTGGAAAACTCTGAGGTACTCTCCTGGGCCCCACTGCTTCATCTAGAAACTGCTCCTCCCTCTCTTTTTCCCCCTCTCATTGCAGTGGACCCACAGCAGGGCAGCCCTTACTGTAACTCAACTCTTCTGGCCACAGTTAATTACCCATGGTCCAAGTTAGACACCTCATTCCTTAAGGACCAGTAAGCCCATCCTAATGAATTTGGGTCTTAGGGAGGAGAGAAATGGAGAGCTGGTCCCTAATGTTTGAAGGCATAAAAAGTAAAGGTTGGGTATACCAGGCAGCCGTGTTCCCCATGAAAAAAGATGATTTACAGAAACGGGAGGCAAGCGGAGGATCTGACATTGCTGGTCCAAGGACAAACTATATTACTGTCCCTAGAGGAGAGGAGAGATTTAACTCTTCTTGAGAAATACCTCAGTATACATTCAATAAGTTATTTTTGCCTTCATTAGCCAAAATCTGGTTTTGAAGCCTCCCCCACCCCTCAGAAATGTAAAATAACACAATTTCTATCAGTCTCTTGTCTTCAGATAATCTCCCTGCCAAGGTTGACTACTCTTCTCATAGCCCTGTTTATCTCTGTGACTTCTATACCGTCTTGAGTGATCTGTTCATATTACTTCTTTTAAATTGAAAATCTCCATTAGCTTAACTAGTAAAAGATGTGCTTTCTAAAGTGCAGCTAAAATGACCTGTATGACTTAGAGATATTTTCACCCTGTTTCTTTCACTTCTGAGCCCTTCTCCTTCAGATTCTGTTGCACAGAGCACTACAGCTTCCTGTAAAAGACAATATGATACACACAGATCAGTAGGTGACCTCTATATCTGTCAATCTATATACTTCCCTTGCACCTTTAAGAAGCGCCTTAATTTTATTTGCTCAGATCTTGATGTGAAAGAAAAAACTAAAAGACACGTGAGAAATAATCATTTGAGGCAAAACAACTCAAGATGTATTAGAATCGTGATAAATCATCCAAATGGCAGTGAGATGGCATCCTGCCTCAGCAACCCAAATTCCAGCATTACATACATTTTTAACGGCGTAATTATGCACTCCGTATACTGGAACACAGTTCTGAGGAAGGAACACAAAGTATTTGAGCAGAATTATTACTAACAGGCATAGAAAAAAAATGGTTAATGAGGAAATAGGAAAGGTGTTAAGGGATATAAATTAACGGCTTATCCACAACTATTATTGAAATTTTCCTTTGTTTTGATTTTTAAATGTCTTATCAGCTTATATGTTCCTCAAGATAAAATTCCTGAATGGTTTTTCTTTCTAATTTCTGTAAATATGCATCCCCTCAGAAAAATCTGATTCTAAGTTAGAAAGCTTTCCTTCTGTTTCGTCCTTAGAGACCATGAGATAGATTTTCCCCCACAGGCAACACAAGTCCTGTGAGATGGAAGCGGAGCTTTTATATCTTGAAATTCGCGTATCTGAATGTACAATCATGACCAGTGTAGGCAAAGCAAATCCAAATTACTACTTCCACTTTAGGCCAACTAGAGAAGAGATAGCCTTCATTTTAGATTTCTTTAAATTTTCCCTGACAGGAGTACGAGGAAAAGCATAACATATGGAATCACAAATTGGTCTTTTGACAAACTGCCAATCTAGTGAGTCTTAAAGGAAGGCCAACAGTGAGCACCAAGGACAAGACAAGAGTAGTAGCTGAGAGATGCAGCTGAAAATTGAACTAAAAATGCAGAGAAGGGTCGGAGCAGAAAGAAGCCAGTCCAGCCTATAAGTAACTTCAGAGCCCCAAAGGAAAACTTCATAAGGAAATCTTTTATTGCTTTAAGATTTATGAATAAATATAGCATAAAGTCCCTGTGGTTTGGTAGAATGCTTCAATATTATAACCCCAGAATTTCTGGTGCAGAAATTAAAAGTTAAAAAAAAGATTTTCCTATTTTCTGTCTCCAGGGATGATTTATTTGAAAAGATGTGCATATATATTTAGTTTGTAAGTTGTGCTATGACATTCTACATCTAAAAACATAAATCTTGGGATGCCTGGGTGGCTCAGTGGTTGAGCATCTGCCTTTGGCTCAGGGAGTGTTCCTAGGGTCCAGGATCGAGTCCCCCATCGGGCTTCCTGTGTGGAGCCTGCTTCTCCCTCTGCCTATGTCTCTGCCTCTCTCTCTCTCTCTCTCTCTCTCTCTCTGTCTCTCATGAATAAATAAAATAAAATCTTAAAAATAAAATAAAATAAAATATAAAAACATAAATCTTTCTGGACAGAATATCTTCCTTATATGAAAGGTAAGGATTCACTTGTAAATTGATTTTGTAAGGAATTTTCATGACACACAAAACATGAAAATTATAAGGTAGTTTATTTGGAATGATTTAACGTTATCCCCTGTGGGCTATAATAGAATCATAACAGGACTCCTAAGGTATCTGGAATTCAGCCTAATTTTTTTTAATACTTAATTTCTAGTTGCTAACCTAATCTACCGACTCAAATTACATGCATTGAAAATTTTAATTTCTTACTCAAAATTTAAAGTGAAACCATGTCCGGTGTATTATCTAACATTTATTTTTTAAAAGCAGGATCAGAAATTCTGGCTTAACCTGTTAGATGTATTTTTCTCTCCTCTCTTGTATGAAATCCCCTGAAAATGGCAGTAAAGGAAATTTTCTAAAAGGTGTAAATCCACGAGCACAAAGAGGGCTGCAAAGACACCACTGGCAGACAAGGAATGTTAACAAATCCGTGAAGATGGAAAGCAGATGAAGAAGTGGAAACTGGCTTAGAAGAACAGATAAAACTGAAATCTAAGTGCCTAATGCGGAACTGAAGCCTGCTGATTCTCTCCCTGGAACCAAGCAAGGGCTCGGGAAGTGCAGGGACTGAAACGGGGAGACGCAGAATCCGACAACAGGAGACGGCGCTGAAGTGAACCCTGGAGCCCTGCCTGTACCTGTGAAGCCAGGTAACGACTCTTGGCTTGCCTTAGAAAAATGGGAAGTCTAGTCTCTCTACTAATTGAACTAGAGAGGCCCTAGGGCAGGGATGAGGCACCAAAATGAAAATTAATCAGAGTTAGGCATAAGGACCAATGCGAGCTCCCCCTGCATCCCTGGAGCCCTTTCCAAACCGCGGAACCCCAGAAGGCCGCTTGGCCCTCCCAGTCAAGACATCAGAACTCTTGCCCACTTGAAAGTTGTCTCAATACCCATCACACAATGAAGACGCCCACTTGTCCATAATTTCTCCATCACAACAGAGCCTCCAGTGTGCTTTTCAGTGCCCTACTCTTAAACATGCTTGAAGGGTGAACAAAGTCTCACCAGACATTTAAGGAAAGCTCCAAAATGAAAAGATGAAAAGAGACAAAAATAAAAAGAATTTGGGGGCAAAGGGGAGAATGCAGGCAGTAGAAGAAAACTTAATTTTAACCTTTGATCAAAATCCTCCAAGACAGAAGACTAGCCCAGAAGGTCTCCTGCCATGCTCTCCAAAAAGAGCTGGATTTGGGATTCCTGTAGGTGCCACTCTCCCTAAGTTCTGCCACTGTTTGCCACTATTTCTGCTTTGTTGGGACGAGGCAACCTCCCCAACTCATCTTTATCTTTAGTAGAGTATAACACAATTCCTCAAAGCATTTATCAAGACAGAGACATTTTCACAGGGAAAAAAAGTTTGCATCGCTCCATTATATGGTTAATAATATTAGAGCAATGAGGATTATTTTCAGTTCACTTAGCAAAAATCATTCCCTGTTCCAAGCAGTAATAATAATAATAATGAGGAGGAGGAGGAAGAGAGCTGGCACGTGTTGAGTGCTGGGCCTACTATGTGCTGTTCACAGCCCTAGGAGGTGGGCCCTGCTATTATTCTCATCCTACAGGTGCAGAAACCAAGGATCCTAAAGGTCACTCAACATCTCCAAGATGGCAAAGGATTTGAATCTACCTGCACTCGGCACTAAAGCTTTGCCTTGAACCTCCACATTCACTGCTTCTTAAAGAAGGAAGAGGAAATCAAAGTTGTATCATGAGGGTGCAAAAGGAAGGGGATTACATGGTCAGTTGGTGATATATGTCATCTGATAGACGTATTCCTCAAAAGTCTTACAAGTTGGGGGCACCTGGGTGGCTCAGTCGGCTAAGTGTCTGACTTCTGCTCACGTCATGATCTCAGGGCTCTGGGAGCAAACCCTGTGTCGGCCTCCACACTCAGTAGGAAATCTGCTTCTGAATAAGCCTAAAAATGTTACAGAGGAAGCAGAGCTGTTCTCCTAGACAGGGCCTCACACAGGCCCTTTATCTTGACCGGGTATTGATAGGGTTACCATGGCCCAAAGTTAGGAGTTGTGACTGCTCTTCTAAGAAAAGGTGCCCAGCAAGGTCAGGGGTCACCTGGCAAAACTCTCAATCCAGCGGTAGGTCTGCTTCTCAGGAGCAAGCTCCCATTAACCAAATGCAGGGAGACATATGCATTAAGAATCAGAATGTCAGTGAATGTCCCAACATGCCCAGAATGGTTTTTTTTTTTCTCCATTAATCAAATTTGTGTGGAAAGCTAATTTATGATCAGAAAGTTGCTTAGGGAGCATGGAAATAAAGCCAGGGAGTTGGAGTCTCTTCACAGCTAGCTAGCTTCGGCAGGCGTTAGAAGGTAGAGGAGGTACAGCAAAGATGAGAAGGCACCTTGAGGTGGAGAAATGAAGCAAGCCCCTCCATACATCGCGTAGAGTCCTGCTCAAGGAAATTTACTCCTGGAGAGCATGATCTGCTGCTACACAGCTATTCTCTGCCAAGTTCTGACCTTAATCCACAAATTTATAGAGCAAAAGGATGTGGTTCTCTAAGGTGGCATCATCCATGTGCCAGAGGAGAGGGAGGGGAGGCTAGCTCTCCAAGTTATCCAAACAACATTAGGGAAGGTGGGAGCAAGCCGCCCTGCGTTCTGCTTGGGGCAGGCATTAACCTCCAAGGGCCTGGAACGTGCAGCCCCTCGCAGGAGGTCGTGGCAAGGACATGAGTAAGACGGAGGGCCAACGCCGGAGATGGTACTGCCAGCGCTCCTGGGCCGAGCTAGTCATCCCTTCATCCACTCGCTTAATACTGTTTATTTAGTACTTGATTTTAATGCTGAGGATGTGCTTGTTGATACGAGAGACGTCGACGTTCCTGTTCTAATGAAGTCTGCATTTTAGTGCAGAGATGGACCTCCTCGAGCAAATGCGGGGCCTGACGTTAGATACCGGTAAGCGCAATGGATGAGATTTCATGGCCAGCAGATAGAGCGCTGATGGGTTGGTTAAGAAATCTCCAGCCAGATGTTTGCGAACTGAATAGGTGAGAGAGAGACCACTGGTAGGTCCTGGGGGACAGCGAAATCCAGCGGAGAACGCAGCAGGGTGGAGAGCCAGAGGCGGGGGCAGCGTGGCTGCAGTCAGGTTGGCGGGAGCGAGCCGTGGGAGCTGTGATCAATCGGGAAGCAGGCCAAGGCCAGATGGTGTAGGGTGTCGGAGCTATGGTAAGGATTCCATCCCGGGAGCTATGGAGGCCATTGGGAGGTTCCCAGTAAAAATGACAGAAGGCAGTTTCTGAGAGATGCGCCTTGGAGCGGAGTGAGGGGCAAACTTGGACTTTCCTTTGGGAGTGGTGTGAGGCCTAGCCGCTAAGTTAGGCGAGTGACATGGGACGAGTGACAAAATTCTAGCTGATGATAATTGAAAGTGGTGTGTGCAGCTTTCCCTAAAGAAGGCCCTTGCACCACACC
This sequence comes from Canis aureus, assembly GCF_053574225.1. NCBI lineage: Eukaryota > Metazoa > Chordata > Mammalia > Carnivora > Canidae > Canis > Canis aureus. The sequence continues at coordinate 56,519,252 of NC_135615.1, forward strand.
TTATTTTTTCCCTCCTTCCCAGTGGCCGGGATGTGACTGTAAATCCCTAAGGCAAAACCTGGGAGCTCACGCTGGACCACGAGAAGAGAGCTTCATGCCGAGGATGGAAAAGCAGTGGGACGCAAGAGCCTCCGTCCCTGATCCTTCTGAACCTTCCAGACCAGCGGCGAACTGCTGGCGGTTTACTCCAGAGACGCATTTCTACCTTGTTGCGAGTTTTCTGTCGCTGGCTACTGACTCGAATCCGAACACACTTGGTCATCGCTTGCGTAAGACTGCAGAATGACCAGAAATCTGGGGTCAGGACACTTACAGGCGCCTTCCCAGCAACACGATGCGACACCCTGAACCCTACTCCTAGTTTATCATAGGGAGGTCGGAGCTGGACAGTGGCGCCCTGCGGCACCCAGCTGTACGGAGGGAGCACCCGGTCTGTCCAGCGTCTGCGTCTCCTTTCCGGGACCACCCGACCGAAGGCTGTGTTTCTCTGACGAAAGATAGGCAAATGCACTCTCTCTCCAACCCTAGAATTACTTTTGAATTGATGGAATTTTGCATTTTCTCTTAATGTAGGACCCCACCACGCTGACACCTAGGAAAACCATCGCCCATTTAAATTAGGAAACGTTTTGGATCCAATGGAGGAGAGAGAGAGAGAGAAGGCTTGAGTGGCCTTTGCCGAAGACACCCGGGGTGTAGGCCTGCTTCACTCAGTGTTCTCTGGAAATCCATCCAGGTTGGTGTGTGTGTCAATGGTCTGTTTCTTTTTATTGCTGAGAGGTATCCCGTGGTAACCGTTTGTCCACTGAAGAACATCTGCGTTGGTTCTAGTTTGGGGCTGTTACAAATAAAGCTGAAGTAAACATATAGGCTTTGTGTCAAAATAGGGTTTCATTTTTCTGGAAGAAATACTCAAAAGTGCAATTGCTGGATTGTATGGTAATTGCATGTTTAGTTTTTTTAGGAAAGTGCAAAACTATTTTCCAGGGTGGCTATTCCACTTTACATTCCCAGCAGCAACGGGTGAGTGAGTTTCTTTGAATCTTCACCAAATTTGGGTAGTGTTGCCTTCTTTTTCTTTTTTCACTGGCCATTCAGATAGGTGGATAGGGATAGCTCATCTCTTGTGGTTTAATTTGCGTTTCTCTGGTGGCTGATGATGTTGACTAGTTTTTAATTTTTGTATGTATGTTTTTAAAGATTTTATTTTTTTATTTGAGAGAGAGAGGGAGCGCGTACTCTTTGTGTCTTTTTTCTTTTCTCTCAGTCTTGCTAGAGTTTTATCAGTTTTACTGATTTTTCCCCCAAGAAGCGTTTTATTTCATTGATTTTTCTGTCGTTTTTGTTTTCAATTTCAGTGACTTCTGCTCTTTATTATTTCCAGCTACTTTCAGCCTGTTCTTATTGATATATTTGAAATGAGTCTCTTGTAGACAACATATACGTGGCTCAAATTTTGATCCATTCTGTCAACCAAAATACAATGACATTTATACACCATTTATGTTTAATGTAATTATTGCTGTGTAAGGGCTTTAAGTATGTTCCTTTACCTTCTGTTTTCTGCTTGTTCTATTTTTTATTTTTGTTCTTCTGCCTTTCTATGGGTTATTTGCACAGTTTTTGAACTCCATATTGATTTATCTATGTTTTTTAGTGTATCTCTACATCACTTTTTTGACTAGTTGCCCTAGATAAGACATTATATATATGTACATATATAGTTAAAGTTATATATACTCTATGTGTTATACATAATAAATATTATGAATGTATGTTATCCCAATATACTGGTAGTGTCATTTTACCAGTTCAAGTAAAGTGTAGGACCCTCAACTCCTTTTACGTCTCTTTACCTTCTCCACTTAATACTATAATTGTATTAAATATTTCCTCTTCATACATTTAGAATCACATTAGACATTATTTTTGCTTTAACTTGCATTTCCCTAAAAGCTACTTATTTTGAGCATCTTTTACCATATTTATCATACATAATTTGGAAAACTCAAGAGGAAAAGGAAGGGGTGCCTGGGTGGCACAGTCAGTTAAGTGCTGGACTCTTGATTTACACTCAGGTCATGATCTCAGGTCTGGGAGACTGAGCCTTGCATCCAGCCCCACATGGAACTCCGAGCTCGGTAGGGAGTCTGCTTTTCTCCCTCTCCCTCCCCTGACTCGCATGCTCTTTTTCTTTCTATAAAATAAAAATAAGTCTTTAAAAAAACAGAGAAGGGAAACCTGTAATATTTACTCATATTTTTGTTTACCTTAGTCTTCCTTCCTAGTGTCCCTGTATTCTTTATTTTATAATTTCCCTTTTGTTTAGAGACCTTCCTTTAGCCATTCTTTTATGAAAAGTCAGCTAGGTACAAAAATCTTTTACTTTTCCTTCTTCTGAATATGTTATGATTTCCTTTTCAATCCCAAAGGATATTTTTGCCAGATATAGGATTCTGGGTTGATAGTTCCTTCATCTCCACACTTGAAAAACATATTGTTATTTCCTTTTGGACTCCATGATTTTTTTTTTTTACAGATTTTATTTATATGAGAGAGAGAGTGTGAGCATGAATGGGGGGGGAGCTGAGGAAGAGAGAGAAGCAGACTCCCCAGTGAGGGTGGAGCCCACATGGGGCTCTAATCACAGTACCCTGAGGTCATGACCTGAATTAAAGGCAGATGCTTAACCAACTGAGCCACCCAGGTGCCCCAGGACCCCATGATTTCTGTTGTGAAATCATTGTCATTCAAATGGCTTTTCCCTTATAGGTAAAATGTCATTTCTTATTCCTTGTCTTTAAAGCTTTTTTCCTTTATTTTTAGTTTTCAGAAGTTGAACAGTGGGTCTTGCCATGGATTTCATTTGTTTATTTTTTAAAATAATAATTGCATTGAGATATAATTTATGTACTATAAAATTTGCCCATTTAAAATGTACCAGAAAGTGGTCTTCAGTATATTCACAAGCTAGAACAACCTCCACTATCTAATTTTAAACTGCTTTCATCGACTATCCACTGGAAAAAAGACAGTCTCTTCAATAAATGGTGCTGGGAAAATTGGACATCCACATGCAGAAGAATGAAACTGGACCACTCTCTTGCACCAGACACAAAGATAAACTCAAAATGGATGAAAGATCTAAATGTGAGACAAGATTCCATCAAAATCCTAGAGGAGAACACAGGTAACACCCTTTTTGAACTTGGCCACAGTAACTTCTTACAAGATACATCCATGAAGGCAAGAGAAACAAAAGCAAAAATGAACTATTGGGACTTCATCAAGATAAGAAGCTTTTGCACAGCAAAGGATACAGTCAACAAAACTAAAAGACAACCTACAGATGGGAGAGGATATTTGCAAATGACATATCAGATCAAGGGCTAGTTTCCAAAATCTATAAAGAACTTATTAAACTCAACAGCAAAGAAACAAACTATCCAGTCATGAAATGGGCAAAAGACATGAACAGAAATCTCACAGAGGAAGACATAGACATGGCCAACAAGCACATGAGAAAATGCTTCACATCACCGGCCATCAGGGAAATACACATCAAAACCACGATGAGATCCCACCTCACCCCAGTGAGAATGGGGAAAATTAACAAGGCAGGAAACCACAAATGTTGGAGAGGATGTGGAGAAAGGGGAACCCTCTGCACTGTGGGTGGGATTGTGAATTGGTGCAGCCACTCTGGAAAACTGTGTGGAGGTTCCTAAAGAGTTAAAAATAGACCTGCCCTACTACCCAGCAATTGCACTGCTGGGGATTTACCCCAAAGATACAGATGCAGGGAAACGCCGGGACACCCCACTGTTCATAGCAGCAATGTCCACAACAGCCACACTGTGGAAGGAGCCTCGGTTCCATCGACAGATGAATGGATAAAGAAGACGTGGTCTATGTATACAATGGAATATTCCTCAGCCATTAGAAACGACAAATGCCCACCATTTGTTTCGACGTGGATGGAACTGGAGGGTATTATGTGGAGTGAAATAAGTCAATCGGAGAAGGACAAACATTATATGGTCTCATTCATTTGGGGTATATAAAAAATAGTGAAAGGGAATAAAGGGGAAAGGAGAAAAATGAGTGGGAAATATCAGAAAGGGAGACAGAACATGAAAGACTCCTAACTCTGGGAAACGAACTAGGGGTGGTGGAAGGGGAGGTGGGCAGGGGGTGGGGGTGACTGGGTGACGGACACTGAGGGGGGCACTTGACGGGATGAGCACTGGGTGTTATGCTATATGTTGGCAAATTGAACACCAATAAAAAATAAATTTATTAAATAAATAAATAAATAAATAAATAAACTGCTTTCATCACCCCTAACAGAAATTCTATATCTATTGGTAGTCGCTATTTTCTCTCTTCTATTATTTGGAAACCACACATCTACTTTCTGTCTCTGTAGATTTGCCTATTCTAGATAGATGATAGATAAATAGATAGATAGATAGATAGATAGATAGATAGATAGATGATAGATAGATAGATATGGTCTTTTGTATGGATCTTTTCACTAGACATGTTTTCAAGGTAGCATGTATTGTATTAGTACTTTATTCCTTTTCAGTACCAATTGATATTCCATATATGGATATATTTCATCTATTCATTCATCCATTGATGGACATTTGAGTTGTTTCCACTTTTTGGCTCCTATAAATAATGCTACTGTGAATATTTGTGCACAAGTTTTGTGTAGATATCTGTTTTCATTTCCATTAGGAGTGGAATTGCTATGTTTAATTGTTTGAAGAAATGCCGAACTGTTTTCCATAGCAGCTGGAACATTTACATCCCCACCAGCAATGTGTGAGACTTCCAATTTCTCCACAGTTTTGGCAATACGTGGTATAAGCTGTCCCTCTTATTATAGCTACCGTAGTGGGTGTGAAGTGGTACCTCATTATTTTAACTTGCATATCCCTAAAAGCTACTTATTTTGAGCATCTTTTCCCATATTTATCAGCCATTTGTATATCTTCTTTGGAGAAATACAGATCCTTTGCCCATTTTTTAATTTGGTTATTAATCTTTTTTATTACTGAGATGTAAAAATTCTTTACTCCAGACACAAGTCCCTTATCTGATAGATTATTTGCAAATATTTTTTTCTCATTCCGTGGATAGCCTTTTTACTTCCTTTCTTGATGGTATCCTTTGAAGCACAAACATTTTAAATTTTGACAAAGTCCAATTATCTAGTTTTTTCTTTTGTTGTATGTGCTCTCGGTGTTATATCTAACTTGTCTTTGGTTTTCCTAACTAAAGGAAATACTTACTTTCATGTTTTCTTCTAAGAATTTTACAGTTTTAGCTCTTACATTTAGTTCTATAATTCACTGTGAGTTCATTTTTGTGTATTATATGAGGTAGAGAGCCAACTTTATCCTTTTGCATGTGGATACTCACTTGTCTTAGGACTATTTGTTGAAAACTATCTTTCGGGAGGAGGGGCAAGATGGCAGAGAGTAGGGTCCCCAAATCACCTGTCTCCACCAAATTACCTAGAAAACCTTTAAATTATCCTGAAAATCTATGAATTCGGCCTGAGAATTAAAGAGAGAACACCTGAAAAAAAAAAAAAAAATAAAGAGAGAACACCTGGAATGCTACAGTGAGAAGAGTTTGCGCTTCTATCAAGGTAGGAAGACGGGGGAAAAAGAAATAAAGAAACAAAAGGCCTCCAAGGGGGAGGGGCCCGCGAGGAGCCGGGCTGAGGCCGGGGCGAGTGTCCCCAGGACAGGAGAGCCCCGTCCCGGAGGAGCAGGAGCTGCACCGACCTTCCCGGGCAGAAAGGGGCTCGCAGGGAGTTGGAGCAGGACCCAGGAGGGCGGGGATGCCCTCGGGCTCCCTGGGACACTAACAGACACCTGCGCCCCGGGAGAGTGCGCCGAGCTCCCTAAGGGCTGCAGCGCGCACGGCGGGTCCCAGAGCAGCTCGGAGGGGCTCGGGCAGAGGAAGAGGCTCCGCGGAGGCGGCTGCGTGGCCGGGAGCGCGAATCCAACAGCGCAGGCTGGGAGCACAGGGCGCCGGGACACAGCCCAGGATCCGGCCTCCCCCCGGGACAGGCAGAGGCCGGGAGGGCCCAGGACAGCAAGGACGCTCCTGCCCCAAGCTGAGCAGATCAGCGGCCCCGCCCCGGAGCCTCCAGGCCCTGCAGACGGAGAGCTCTGGAGTTCCTGCGGGGGCTGAATCCAGGTTTACAGAGCTGGCTCCACCACTGGGTTTGTTCCTCCTGGGGCCTCACGGGGTAAACAACCCCCACTGAGCCCTGCACCAGGCAGGGGGCAGAGCAGCTCTCCCAAGTGCTAACGCCTGAAAATCAGCACAACAAACCCCTCCCCCAGAAGACCAGCTAGACGGACAATTTCCAGGGGAAGCCAAGGGACTTAAAGTATATACAGAATCAGAAGATACTCCCCCATGGTTCTTTTTTTTTCTTTTCTTTTTTTTTTTTTTTTTTTTGTTGTTTTGTTTTGTTTTGTTTTGCTTTGCTTTTTGATTTGTTTCCTTCCCCCACCCCTTTTTTCCTTTCTTTTTTTTCTTCCTTTTTTTTTCTCTTTCTCTTTTTCTTTCCTTCTTTCTCTCCTCTCTTTTTCTCCTTTTCCCAATACAACTTGCTTTTGGCCACTCTGAACTGAGCAAAATGACTAGAAGGAAAACCTCACCTCAAAAGAAAGAATCAGAAACACTCCTCTCTCCCACAGAGTTACAAAATCTGGATTACAATTCAATGTCAGAAAGCCAATTCAGAAGCACTATTATACAGCTACTGGTGGCTCTAGAAAAAAGCATAAAGGACTCAAGAGACTTCATGACTGCAGAATTTAGAGCTAATCAGGCAGAAATTAAAAATCAATTGAATGAGATGCAATCCAAACTAGAAGTCCTAACGACGAGGGTTAACGAGGTGGAAGAACGAGTGAGTGACATAGAAGTCAAGTTGATAGCAAAGAGGGAAACTGAGGAAAAAAAGAGACAAACAATTAAAAGACCATGAAGATAGATTAAGGGAAATAAACGACAGCCTGAGGAAGAAAAACTTACCTTTAATTGGTGTTCCCGAGGGTGCCGAAAGGGACAGAGGGCCAGAATATGTATTTGAACAAATTCTAGCTGAAAACTTTCCTAATCTGGGAAGGGAAACAAGCATTCAGATCCAGGAAATAGAGAGATCCCACCCTAAAATCAATAAAAACCGTTCAACACCTCGACATTTAATAGTGAAGCTTGCAAATTCCAAAGATAAAGAGAAGATCCTTAAAGCAGCAAGAGACAAGAAATCCCTGACTTTTATGGGGAGGAGTATTAGGGTAACAGCAGACCTCTCCACAGAGACCTGGCAGGCCAGAAAGGGCTGGCAGGATATATTCAGGGTCCTAAAGGAGAAGAACATGCAACCAAGAATACTTTATCCAGCAAGGCTCTCATTCAAAATGGAAGGAGAGATAAAGAGCTTCCAAGACAGGGAGCAACTAAAAGAATATGTGACCTCCAAACCAGCTCTGCAAGAAATTTTAAGGGAGACTCTTAACATTCCCCTTTAAGAAGAAGTTCAGTGGAACATTCAACAAAAACAAGGACTGAATAGATATCATGATGACACTAAACTCATATCTCTCAATAGTAACTCTGAATGTGAACGGGCTTAATGACCCCATCAAAAGGCGCAGGGTTTCAGACTGGATAAAAAAGCAGGACCCATCTATTTGCTGTCTACAAGAGACTCATTTTAGACAGAAGGACACCTACAGCCTGAAAATAAAAGGTTGGAGAACCATTTACCATTCGAATGGTCCTCAAAAGAAAGCAGGGGTAGCCATCCTTATATCAGATAAACTAAAATTTACCCCGAAGACTGTAGTGAGAGATGAAGAGGGACACTATATCATACTTAAAGGATCTATTCAACAAGAAGACTTAACAATCCTCAATATATATGCCCCGAATGTGGGAGCTGCCAAATATATAAATCAATTATTAACCAAAATGAAGAAATACTTAGATAATAATACACTTATACTTGGTGACTTCAATCTAGCTCTTTCTATACTCGATAGGTCTTCTAAGCACAACATCCCCAAAGAAACGAGAGCTTTAAATGATACACTGGACCAGATGGATTTCACAGATATCTACAGAACTTTACATCCAAACTCAACTGAATACACATTCTTCTCAAGTGCACATGAAACTTTCTCCAGAATAGACCACATATTGGGTCACAAATCGGGTCTGAACCGATACCAAAAGATTGGGATCGTCCCCTGCATATTCTCAGACCATAATGCCTTGAAATTAGAACTAAATCACAACAAGAAGTTTGGAAGGACCTCAAACACGTGGAGGTTAAGGACCATCCTGCTAAAAGATGAAAGGGTCAACCAGGAAATTAAGGAAGAATTAAAAAGATTCATGGAAACTAATGAGAATGAAGATACAACCGTTCAAAATCTTTGGGATGCATCAAAAGCAGTCCTAAGGGGGAAATACATCGCAATACAAGCATCCATTCAAAAACTGGAAAGAACTCAAATACAAAAGCTAACCTTACACATAAAGGAGCTAGAGAAAAAACAGCAAATAGATCCTACACCCAAGAGAAGAAGGGAGTTAATAAAGATTCGAGCAGAACTCAACGAAATCAAGACCAGAAGAACTGTGGATCAACAGAACCAGGAGTTGGTTCTTTGAAAGAATTAATAAGATAGATAAACCATTAGCCAGCCTTATTAAAAAGAAGAGAGAGAAGACTCAAATTAATAAAATCATGAATGAGAAAGGAGAGATCACTACCAACACCAAGGAAATACAAACGATTTTAAAAACATATTATGAACAGCTATACGCCAATAAATTAGGCAATCTAGAAGAAATGGACGCATTCCTGGAAAGCCACAAACTACCAAAACTGGAACAGGAAGAAATAGAAAACCTTAACAGGCCAATAACCAGGGAGGAAATTGAAGCAGTCATCAAAAACCTCCCAAGACACAAGAGTCCAGGGCCAGATGGCTTCCCAGGGGAATTTTATCAGATGTTTAAAGAAGAAACCATACCTATTCTCCTAAAGCTGTTTGGAAAGATAGAAAGAGATGGAGTACTTCCAAATTCGTTCTATGAGGCCAGCATCACCTTAATTCCAAAACCAGACAAAGACCCCACCAAAAAGGAGAATTACAGACCAATATCCCTGATGAACATGGATGCAAAAATTCTCAACAAGATACTGGCCAATAGGATCCAACAGTACATTAAGAAAAGTATTCACTATGACCAAGTAGGATTTATCCCCTGGACACAAGGCTGGTTCAACACCCGTAAAACAATCAATGTGATTCATCATATCAGCAAGAGAAAAACCAAGAACCATATGATCCTCTCATTGGATGCAGAGAAAGCATTTGACAAAATACAGCATCCATTCCTGATCAAAACTCTTCAGAGTGTAGGGATAGAGGGAACATTCCTCAACATCTTAAAAGCCATTTATGAAAAGCCCACAGCAAATATCATTCTCAATGGGGAAGCACTGGGAGCCTTTCCCCTGAGATCAGGAACAAGACAGGGATGTCCACTCTCACCACTGCTATTCAACATAGTACTGGAAGTCCTAGCCTCAGGAATCAGACAACCAAAAGACATTAAAGGCATTCAAATTGGCAAAGAAGAAGTCAAACTCTCCCTCTTCGCCGATGACATGATACTCTACATAGAAAACCCAAAAGCCTCCACCCCCAGATTGCTAGAACTCATACAGCAATTCGGTAGCGTGGCAGGATACAAAATCAATGCCCAGAAATCAGTGGCATTTCTATACACTAACAATGAGACTGAAGAAAGAGAAATTAAGGAGTCAATCCCATTTACAATTGCACCCAAAAGCATAAGATACCTAGGAATAAACCTAACCAAAGATGTAAAGGATCTATACCCTCAAAACTATAGAACACTTCTGAAAGAAATTGAGGAAGACACAAAGAGATGGAAAAATATTCCATGCTCATGGATTGGCAGAATTAATATTGTGAAAATGTCAATGTTACCCAGGGCAATATACACGTTTAATGCAATCCCTATCAAAATACCATGGACTTTCTTCAGAGAGTTAGAACAAATTATTTTAAGATTTGTGTGGAATCAGAAAAGACCCCGAATAGCCAGGGGAATTTTTAAAAAGAAATCCATATCTGGGGGCATCACAATGCCAGATTTCAGGTTGTACTACAAAGCTGTGGTCATCAAGACAGTGTGGTCCTGGCACAAAAACAGACACATAGATCAATGGAACAGAATAGAGAACCCAGAAGTGGACCCTCAACTTTATGGTCAACTAATATTCGATAAAGGAGGAAAGACTATCCATTGGAAGAAAGACAGTCTCTTCAATAAATGGTGCTGGGAAAATTGGACATCCACATGCAGAAGAATGAAACTAGACCACTCTCTTTCACCATACACAAAGATAAACTCAAAATGGATGAAAGATCTAAATGTGAGACAAGATTCCATCAAAATCCTAGAGAAGAACACAGGCAACACCCTTTTTGAACTCGGCCACAGTAACTTCTTGCAAGATACATCCACGAAGGCAAAAGAAACAAAAGCAAAAATGAACTATTGGGACTTCATCAAGATAAGAAGCTTTTGCACAGCAAAGGATACAGTCAACAAAACTAAAAGACAACCTACAGAATGGGAGAAGATATTTGCAAATGACCTATCAGATAAAGGGCTAGTTTCCAAGATCTATAAAGAACTTCTTAAACTCAACACCAAAGAAACAATCCAATCATGAAATGGGGAAAAGACATGAACAGAAATCTCACAGAGGAAGACATAGACATGGCCAACATGCATATGAGAAAATGCTCCGCATCACTTGCCATCAGGGAAATACAAATCAAAACCACAATGAGATACCACCTCACACCAGTGAGAATGGGGAAAATTAACAAGGCAGGAAACAACAAATGTTGGAGGGGATGCGGAGAAAAGGGAACCCTCTTACACTGTTGGTGGGAATGTGAACTGGTGCAGCCACTCTGGAAAACTGTGTGGAGGTTCCTCAAAGAGTTAAAAATAGACCTGCCCTACGACCCAGCAATTGCACTGTTGGGGATTTACCCCAAAGATTCAGATGCAGTGAAACGCCGGGACACCTGCACCCCGATGTTTATAGCAGCAATGGCCACGATAGCCAAACTGTGGAAGGAGCCTCGGTGTCCAACGAAAGATGAATGGATAAAGAAGATGTGGTTTATGTATACAATGGAATATTACTCAGCTATTAGAAATGACAAATACCCACCATTTGCTTCAACGTGGATGGAACTGGAGGGTATTATGCTGAGTGAAGTAAGTCAGTCGGAGAAGGACAAACATTATATGTTCTCATTCATTTGGGGAATATAAATAATAGTGAAAGGGAATATAAGGAAAGGGAGAAGAAATGTGTGGGAAATATCAGAAAGGGAGACAGAACGTAAAGACTGCTAACTCTGGGAAACGAACTAGGGGTGGTAGAAGGGGAGGAGGGCGGGGGGTGGGAGTGAATGGGTGACGGGCACTGGGGGTTATTCTGTATGTTAGTAAATTGAACACCAATAAAAAATAAATAAAAAAAAAAGAAAACTATCTTTCCCCATTTATTGTTTTGGCATCGTTGTTGGAACTCTGTTTAACTTCTCAAGTCTGTAGGTTTACGTCTTTTGTCAAATTTCTGAAGTTTTCAGCTATCATTTCTTTATTTTTTAGTGTCACCCTCTTTCTTTTCTCCTTCCAGGACTCTGAGGACATGTTTGACCTTTTGTTAATTCCATAAGACTCTATTCATTTATTTTTTCAATTTATTTTCTCTCCATTGTTAAATTGGGTCATTTCTAATGGCTCTATCTACAGTTTCACTGACTCTTTCCTATCTTCTCCATTGTGTTGTTGAACCCATCCACTCTGTTTTTTTATTTTGATTATTGTTTTAGTTCTAAAATTGATTCAGCTATTCTTTACATCTTCTATATATTTGCTGAGACTTTCTATTTTTAACCTTTGTTTTAAGCGTTTTATTTTTGCTTTAAAGAAATGTCAGATAATTCTAACATCTCTGTTGTCTTGTTGTTTGTCATCTATCAGTTGTTTTTGTGCAGTTTGAGATCTTTTTGGTTTTTGATATGATGAGCAATTTTCAACTGAAACCTCAACATTTGGGATATTATGTTACAAGACTGGATCTTATTTAAATATTCTGTTTTGGCTGTTAGAGGAAGTCGGGGTTGGGAACAGACACCACCTCATTACTGCCAGGTTGGAGAGTAGTCTAAGTTCCTCACTTGGCCTCCATTGACACGGAAGATGAAAGTCTCTCTTTCTCTCATCATTGGCCAGTGGGGATGAAAGTTTTGGCTCCCCACTTAACTTCTCTGACCCTTATAGGATGGGAGATGGGGTTGGGCACCTTGTTACAGTCTGCTGAGGGTGGAGGTCTAGGCCTTCCACTAGGCCTTTGCTGACTTGAGTGGGGGATGAGGAGAAGCAGTTACAATTTTTTCCTGTGGTTTCTGCTTTTCTTTAGTTTTATCAGTTTTGTCTAAATGGTTTGTTGCTGTTGTTGTCGGTGGTGGTTTCTGTCTGTTATACTGCCTCTTTTCTGATTCTTCAACTTAACAGAGCGGTATTTTGTTGGGGATTATTTTTTTGTCTGAACCATTGGCATTTTCAGGTTACTAGATCCTTTAGTTTCAAGTTTGGGATATAGGAGGCAAAAAAAGAAACAAAAACAAAGAACAAACAAAAACCCAGGGAACTAACTATCCTGTCATTCCTTGGATCTTGAGATCCTTGCTGGTCTGTCTTCTCTATATTTCAGGGTCTTCTTATGTTTGTTTTATATGTAATGTTTAGGGGCTTGTAATTGTACTTACTGGGAGAATAGGGAAAAGTAGGTCTACTCTATCTTCCCAGAAGTAGAAGTCTAAGTAGACTTTTTTTATAAATAGAATCATGTTTAAAAAAAAATCATGTTTTAATCACAGAGACATTAATAGTTAAAGGAACTTAGAAGTTAATCCTTTCCCAGATGATAATAACTCTCTAATTTATCCTTTTTGTATATTCAAACAGTGTGGTTTGCTTTAAATGAAAAGTATCTCTAGATTATTTACACGCTTTTAAGTATAGACAATAACTGTCCTCTTTCAAAATTTGAATTAAATTCTCCTAAATAATTACTTTTAGAAATTTTTTTCCTTAATGCCAATCTGAAGATATTTCAATGGAAGGCAATTCCTTAAATTGTTTGGTATTGAAAGTTATAATGAGAATTCCCACATCTTTCCAGAAGTATACAGTGGGACAATTTCTCAGAGGTACTCTATTTTAGAAGATTGCCTGTATTATTTCACTTCTTTTACTGTGTTTCTATATATTCACAAACAACTGCCTATTAAAAATATTTAACAATTTTTAGGTTTCCAAACCTATAATTTTTTTCAATCGCCATTTCTCCTTCTTAAACATCTGTTCTTTTATATGTATTAATACCTAGTAATACTATATTTTATTGCCCTCTGTCTGCCAGGCACTCTGCTAATGAGCTCTTAATATACTTTATCTTATTTAATCCCGTTTAAGACAAGTGAAGCTTAGAAAGGCTGAACGGGAAGCATTCATAAGAGGTAAAGCTAGCATCTGCATACAGATGCCTCCCAGTTTCATGTTTGTTTTGACAATGCTACATCTGAGCAAGTAAGCATCTTTTTCTTCCAAGGGTAAGGCTTAGAGGTATGTTTCTCTCTTAATGCTATTTTGTAATTTCTACCATTCTTTCATTTTTATCTTCTTCAATTTTTTCACCTAAGAATTAATACAGAAATTTTAAATATAGGGTATCTGTAATAGGTTTGGGGGGTTAAAATCTAAGTTATTTGCTATTTTTAACTTAGCTCTATGACATTAAAAATACTGACAAAGTTTTATTACAGGAGCTCTGCTGTTTTGTGTTTGGGTATAAAGAGAAAATATGACTGGATAGCTACTATGTCATGTGCAAACTGTGTAAAGGGTAAACAAAAACAGAAAAAGTAAAAACCAGCCATGTTAATAAATCCTTGCTAATGGTAAGAAGATCTACTGTTTAAAACATGTATTTTTAATTTAACCTAGAAGGTAGAAACAAAAAGGCTATATGTATAAGCATCTCTTCATTCAAAGCCGAACTGTTTCATACTAAATTTTTAATTCACTTTCATTTAAATTGCACAGAAGTATGGATATTAATTTGCTTAGTCTCAAATTCACAACATTTGAGAATCAATACTTTTTTATTCAAAAGATTTTGGTCAATAAATCTTCTTACATACACCAAGCAATACTTCACTTTTTAAAGTTAATTTCAATTACTATATATAATAAAATATTATTCAGGTGAATTCCTATTTGCTTTGTCAGGAGTTCTTTACATCCATCATTATTTGCTGAGCTTTTACATTTAGAAGGTATTCCTATTATTTTTCTTTAGCAAAGTAAAATACAGATACCACACATCTCCTGATTTGTACAGATCCAGGCTCCCCCGATGTCCTCAAAATGTCCCACAATGGGACTTTTCACATGCAGAAATAAGCCCTTTTTGTTATTTGGGTAAATATACAGATTCTGAACAAATGTTCTTGCAGATACACTAAACTACCATTTCAGAAGGTTTACATTAAGTGTTTTTTTTTCTTGTAATCTCTTCCTATTGGGAGACCTCGTCTTGCTGTGTGCTCCCGTATCCAAGTGCTATCAAATTAACAGTAGGAAACACCTACCAAACAGTAGTAGGTGGGTTCATAATGATGAGAATTCTAGTTATTTAAAATATTTTTCTTATTATGTTCCATTTCCTAATGATATAGTACTATACTCAAATATAAGTGAAATCAATTGTTTTGTAAAATAACTTGTTGCAAATGAACATCACTAGCAAGTTTGTTAACAGTGAAGCTATATCAATATAAATTTTCAAAACTTTGTAGTATTGGTACTATAATCTTGCTTAGAATAAGCCTGGAAGGCAACAACTGCTACACATTTTTGAAACATAATATATACAGCACCGGCCAGTAGGATAGATGAAACTGCAGGCATTTTACACCCGCTGATCTTATGGGGAAGAGAATTCTAAGCGGCATCATCACCATAGGCTGTGATGATTACCCAGCTATGCAAATTTAAAATATTCATCGATGGTAAACTTATGGGTAAGAATAATCCGGAGAGGGGAACTGTTATTTATGATTCCTCACCATTACTATACCTGAGTATAAAAATACCTACCTCTCCCGTTGTGAATTATGTTGTTTAGAAAACAGAAGGCGTTTTAATTTGCCGCGATGGCAGCTAACGGAGAGGAGGGCCTGTTACTTCTAAGAGCAAGCAGCTGGTTCTCTGTGCCTGTACACCGGGACAGGTGCAAGGCAGCCTGAGCGGGGCTGCAGTTTTCCCAACACAGCGGATGGCGCCAGACAGGGCCCAGCTCCAGGCGGCCTCAGCGGGCGGCGTGGGAACCTGCTCCGGGGGCGCGCGGCCTGCTCGGTTTGCAGGCTCCCGGGCCGGGCTGTCACCTGGGGAACAGAGGTTCGGGAGGTAGGGGCGTCACCCCAGCAGGCCCTGCACGGCCCCGAAGCGCCCGCACTCGCAGGGCCATTTGCGGGAGGCCCCCGGGGGCAGTGCGGGGCAGCGGGGCTCGAGCCACCGAGGTTGCGTGCTGCTGGGCGCAGGTACGCAGGCCCCGCAGGTGCGCAGGCCCGGCAAGGTCAGCAGGCCCTGGCCCTGCAGGCCCTGGCCCCGCAGGTACGCAGGCCCGGCAGGTCCAGGCCCGCAGGTCAGCAGGCCCAGCAGGTCAGCAGGCTCCGCAGGTACGCAGGCCCGGCAGGTACGCAGGCCGGGCAGGTCAGCAGGCCCTGCAGGTCCAGGCTTCGCAGGTCCGCAGATTGGCAGGTCAGCAGATCTGCAGGTCCCGCGGGTCCGCAGGTCCGCAGGTCTAGGCCCCGCAGGTGGGCAGGCCCCGCAGGCCCCGCAGGTCCCGCAGGTCCGCAGGTGGGCAGGTCCCCAGGCCCCGCAGGTCGGGAGGTCAGGAGGTCAGCAGGTGGGCAGGTCCGCAGGTCTAGGCCCCGCAGGTGGGCAGGTGGGCAGGCCCCGCAGGCCCCGCAGGTCTCGCAGGTCCGCAGGTGGGCAGGTGGGCAGGTGGGCAGGTGGGCAGGTCCCCAGGCCCCGCAGGTCGGGAGGTCAGGAGGTCCGCAGGTGGGCAGGTCCGCCGGTCTAGGCCCCGCAGGTGGGCAGGCCCCGCAGGTCCCACAGGTCCGCAGGTGGGCAGGTGGGCAGGTCCCCAGGCCCGCGGCCGTCCGCGCCGCGCCGCCGTTGCTAGGCGACCTCCGCCGTCCCCGAGGCGGCCCCGCCCCCCGGCCCATCGGCCCCGCGCTCGCCGGCGCCCACCTTCCCTTTGTTCCGCAGCCATCTCGGGCCGGACGGGAGGCGGCGGCTTCGGCAGAGGGCCCGAGCGCCGGAGGCCTCTGGGATGGTGTGGGACCGGGTAGGTGGCGACGCGGAGGCGGCCCCGCGGGAGCGCGGCGGCGGCGGAGGCCCGGGCGGAGCCCCGGGGGAGACGCGCCCGACCCGCCGCCCTCCCGGCCGTTTGGAGCCCGGCGGCGGCGCGCTTCCTCGGCCAACAGCTGCGGGCGGGCCTGCGGGGCGCGGGGGGCGGGGCCGGGGCCGGGGCGGGGGGCCTGGGGGCGGGGGGCCCCGGGGTCGGGGCCGGGTCGCGGGGGGCGGTCAACTGGGGGGGGGGGAGGCTGGGGCGCAGGGGCCCGGGGTCAGGGTTGGGGCCCAGGGGGCCCGAGGTCGGGGCTGGGGCGCAGGGGGTCCGAGGTCGGGGCTGGGGCGCAGGGGGCCCGGGGTCGGGTCGCGGGGGGCCCGGGGTCGGGGTCGGGTCGCGGGGGGCCCGGGGTCGGGGCTGGGGCGCAGGGGGTCCGAGGTCGGGGCTGGGGCGCAGGGGGCCCGGGGGGCCCGGGGTCGGGACTGGGGCGCGGGGGTCCGAGGTCGGGGCTGGGGCGCTGGGGGCCCGGGGTCGGGGCTGGGGCGCGGGGGCCCGAGGTCGGGGCTGGGGCGCGGGGGTCCGAGGTCGGGGCTGGGGCGCGGGGGGCCCGGGGTCGGGGTCGGGTCGCGGGGGGCCCGGGGTCGGGGCTGGGGCGCAGGGGGCCCGGGGTCGGGGTCGGGTCGCGGGGGGCCCGGGGTCGGGGCTGGGGCGCAGGGGCCCGGGGTCAGGGTTGGGGCCCAGGGGGCCCGAGGTCGGGGCTGGGGCGCAGGGGGTCCGAGGTCGGGGCTGGGGCGCAGGGGGCCCGGGGTCGGGTCGCGGGGGGCCCGGGGTCGGGGCTGGGGCGCGGGGGGCGGCGGGGGCTCCCCGCTAGGTGAGCGGCCAGGGCCAGCACGCACCTGTTGGGCCCAGGTGCGGGCCTCCCCGGGGACCGGGCGGCGGCTCCCCACGCGCAGTTGCACGGCCGGCGCGCTCCCGGCTGCACCGCCTCCCACGCGAGCTTCCCGGGGCCGCGGCTGCGAGCCGACCGGCCAGCCCGCACTCACGCGGAAACGGCTTCCTTCCCTTAGGAGTGACCGCCTCTTGGCCTCCTGCCGGTCAGAAGCCCGCCTGGGCCGGGAGCGCTCGCAGCCTAAGTCCGTTACCCTAACCAAGCCGCGCACCGGTTGGCTCCATCAGCAGACGTAGGAATTTAAACTTGGCAGCTTGTCCACACATTGATTGTGACAGTTGTGTCATTAAGAAGCTTAACCACAATCCTGCCTAGAAACAATGATGAGTTTATAAATGGGACTTTATTTTTCAGCCTAAAAAGAAAGAAAGAAAGAAACATGCTGGTTGTTTTGTTTTGTTTCGTTTTGGGGTTTTTTCGTTTTTGCTTTTTAAAGAGGTTGTATGGTCCAACAGCTCTTTGGAAATCTGAGGTTGTAAGACGGCTGTCCTGACCTCCTCATTTTTTTAGGATAGCAGGAGTTCCTTTTGGATTCCAAGTTTCCCTGCTACATGAGACCTTTCCTATTAGAGTGGCAAATAGGTTATGCTTAGTGAAACAGAAGTGTTTCGGTTTTGGGGGGAAGCAGTTTTGTTTTCTACTTTCACCCTCTGTCTGCGCACCGTCTTAGAGGACGGCTTCACCAGGTTGAAAACTTGCAGCGGCAAAAGGGGGAATATTACTTGGAAGGCACAGATTTTCTTTTTTACTCTTACTGCATATGTAGTAATAAATGCCTCACAGTTCAACAATCCAGTTCTTACTTCACCTAATTTAATGTTAGCCTGATGAACTATTAGTACTCCAGTTTTCTTTTTCCTAAAAGGGGCCCCCACCGTGATCATCAGCCTTGATGTGGTTATAGTTCTGCCCTAGGTTTTCAGGGACTTATTAAAATTCCTCCCACTGAACTACCTATAAAAATCTTGTAAAGTAATCGAGCTTACTACCATTGTATATTATGAGCAGGATAAGATTTTGGTAAAGATACAGATGATTCCAGTTGTAAATATTTTCATTATCAACAAGTGACACTGTATTCATTGTTTTTATGACTAGTTTTTCTTTTTTATACATAATGTTTAAAGCCTGCACATGAACTCAGTTTTCCTAAATACTGTAAATGAACTGCATTGAAATGTAAATGTACTATCTTTAGAAGAATCACTTTTATCTGTGTTGGATTCTGCAAATACTGTTTTTAAGAAACCTGGTTAATAAAGGAAGGCAAAACAAGTGACACATGTCATGAAGTTTATCAAGTGTGAACCGCAGAGAGGAGCGGACCAATAAGTGGGAGTTACTTTTATTGCTCAGGGCCTAAGTTGTGAATATTCCTTCCTGGGATTAATAAGTCGAATATATATTGGTGCCAAAAAGGTCTTGTTCCAGAGAAACCAATTTGGTTTACCAGCAAAAGGTTGAGAAAGCTGAAACAATCAAAGTGATTGATTAACTGATTATTGTTTTCAAAAACAATTGAGAATAATGCCATCTTCAAAAATAGGGATCAGAGGCGAAAAAAAATTCCCCAAATGTTGGGAAGTCTTTCTTAGTTGGCCCCATTCACCCAGTGCCATGGTAGATAGCCATTGAGAGTTGGCAGGTGAGAGGGGTCTCCTGGGTTGCAGGGTGGACTTGATGATGGAGGATGGATGTTTGTGAGGGTGGTAACTAGACTTGTAGTCATGTGGATGGGTGTCGGTGTAGGAGAGTTTCCAGAAGCCACCTTTGGTTACCTCTGGACCTCCTCACTAGAATTCTTTGAACTATTGAAAGTAGGTGTAATGACTAAGAATAGTTAAATGAGATACTGGAACTGGAAATAGGGATGCAGATTTGTCTTGGAATTTTCTAGAGTAGATACAACCCATAGAGGAATGGTGGCCATGTCTTATTCCAAAATGGCCCCTGATGGCAAAGCAAATTCTTGAATTCAGCACTGAAAGAATGCCTAAAGCTAAAAGAAAGCTGGTAGCAAGATTTGAGTTGACATATGTCTTGTTAATGGTTAAAATTGTAAAGCAAAGCAAATCATTGAATGTTGCAGTTGGGAATAGGAGCTCTCGAGCCAGACTTCTTGGATTCAAATTATGGTACCTTCTGAAATAGTGTGTGAACTTGGGCAAGTTACTTAATCTCACTGTGCCTCAGATTTTCTCATCTCATAATTCTTTGAGTTAAATGAGTTAATTGATATTAAATGATATTAAATTGATATTAAATATCAGTTTTTTGATATTGATATTAAATATATTAAATGAGTTAATATAGTATGTTTAGAATGGAGCCTGATGTAGTAAACACTCCATAAATAATAAATGCGATCATCATCATCATGATCATTGATGTTTTAGAAAACAACTCATAAAATTATAATCACTAATATCGACACTATGAGGTAACTACTGTAAACCCATTGATACATTTCCTTACGATACTTTTTCTCAGTTTATTTGATTTTTACATAGTTGAGATTTTGCTATACAAACAACTTTACATTCTGCTTTTTTCACTTAACATCATAAGCATTTTCTCATGCTATTAATTATTTGGTCAGCATCTTTTAAAATGACCACATAATGTGGCTTTCTCATAATTAAACATTTTCCTATTGGACAGTTAGCAAGTTCCTTTCTTTCTTTCTTTCTCTCTCTCTCTCTCTCTTTCTTTCTTTCTTTCTTTCTTTCTTTCTTTTTCTTTCTTTCTTTCTTTCTTTCTTTCTTTCTTTCTTTCTTTCTTTCTTTCTCTTTCTTTCTTTCTTTTTTCTTTCTTTTCAGTTCTAAGAAACACTATAGTGAACATCCTTGTAGATGAAACAACTTCTGTGTTTTGGATTATTAGGATAGATTCTCCAAAGTGGAAATATTAGGTTGGAGTATCAAAGCTCATGGTACATGTTGCCATATTGCTTTTACTTAAGGGAATTTAATAATGGGTGTAAAATAAATTGAGGAACACAGCATTTATTGCCCTTATTATTGCTCAAGATGGGAAGGAAGAAGGAGTGAATTAACATTTTTTCTGCATGATATACAAGGCATGATTTCTGGTATTTTCGTACATTGTTACTTTTACATGCATTGTGCTTTTTATCATAGCCCTGTGTTCTGCATGAACCTAGATTGCCTGATAGCAAAGCTTACATCCTTATTTGTAAAATTTCATGTAATATACATGTCAGAATCTTATAATGAATGCGTATACGTCTAATAAATACAGAACCTTATAATGAATCTTATAGTTTACTGTAATTTAGTGGATCTACTAATTGTAGATCATAGACCACATTATGAAGACAGTAAAACTTGACCAGGAAGTAATGAGTGAGTAAGTTACAGAGTTAAACCAGACAGGGCTTAAGTATCTGCATATATTTTACAAAAGGATACAATATCCTTACCTGAATGAGAGGTGATTAGTAATGAATATATAAAACTGGTTTCTAAAATGAATGCAAAAAGTATTTGTGGTAAAACCCTCTTAGTAACTACCTCAGCACAGATAGGGTAGAAAAAAAAATCCATCAAATTTGGGGGATCTGTATAAGAAGTGACAATGGCCTATTACAGAACCAAATTGAAAAGTACATTTAGTAAAACCCCTGCCAAAGTTAGCTAAGGTCTTAATAGAGAAATAACCAAAACAAACAAACAAAAAAATTAACAGATATACCAGTTAAGGAGAATAAGACTACCCACAAGCTATGGGAAATTAATTATATACTGAAAACTAAAGGAGAAAAGATTCAATTGGATTTTTTAGTTGACTTTGAAGCACTCTGAAGCCACTAGTAAAATAGTACTCGGCGGAGCCCCTTAATCCTCAGATGCAGAAGTTGCTGCCATAGATAAAAAGGGTCATCTCAGAAAGACCAAGATTTCATTGCTTTTGTCTTTACTAAGGAAGAAATTAAAGCAGAGAAATACTTCATCAAATTGTGAACATCCTAAATAGATGCAAATGAATGATTAGAAATAGATGGTATCCTACCCAAACTGTAAATAGTAAAAAAATAATATGCTGCCATTAAAAACAATGTATTTTGTATGTAAGTATTTTGAAATAAATTGTTTCATTGTTCCTCAATTTATTTAAAACAATGAAACAATGTAAGTATTTTGAAAAATACTTAAGTAAAAATAACAATAGTTTTGGCTGGAGCATAGGAAAACAGGAAAATGATGAGAAAGATGGCAAATTATGAAGAATTTATTTTAGGTGCCATTTGTTCATTCACTAAACATTAGTGCTGGAACTGACCCTTTTCATTAGGAAATGTATATACTACTGGAGAGAGAAGTAAACAAAACAGTACAACAAAGTGTAGTTACAGCTTTTACGATCTGCATCTGTGGAGCATCCAGCGGGGCTAGTAGTAGGTTCCACACAAAGAATGGGAGAAATGGCTCCAGCATTTCAGGGGATTAGGAGCAGCACTTCAGAGCTATGTCAGCAAAGATAAGGACCTACTGTGGTCCCTAATCTCCCAATAATTCAGGGGCCCTAAAAGGTACAGAGTACGGGTCCACAGAGTTTTTCTGTAAAGGATTAAGGTAGTAAACATTTTCTGCTTTGTGAGCCATACATCTCAAATGCAGTCAAAAGTAGTCCTGGACAGTATCGAAATTAAGGGGTTTGACCAATGGGACGGGTGGGCCTTAATTATCTCTAGTAGATAGTAGAGATTTGCGGGAGAGGTAACCTGCCGGGCCTAGCACGAGCCATTGGAAGATCTGGAAACAAGAAATTTACGACATTGATTTGTGTGAATCATTACGAGTGGAATAAAATAGAAAAACAGTTTCTTTCTAAGTGCTATAAACCATTAAGAAAAGACAACTCAATTTCTTAAATGGCCAACCAATTTCACAGAAGAGGAAAGCCGACATGAAATAGTGCACTGCCCCGCCAGTAGGGAAGTGCAGAGTAAAACAGTGAAATATTGTTTCCCATCATCCTGGCAAAAGTGGAAAAGTTTTGCTAGCAAGTGTTGGCAAGGTTGTACCGAAATTCATACATTGAATAAATCAGTGGAGCCATTTTCATTTTAAAGCAAGAACCTTTTGACCCACGATTTCCATTTCTTGGAGAAGCGTGTGGGTGTACAAGGATCCCTATGGGTCCGGGGGTGGCTGTCGGCAGACTTCCAGGTCGCCTTTCATCGCCTACACTCCAGTTCATAAAAGGGTCCATATTTGTCTTAAAAAAAAAAAAAAGCAAAACCAAAAAACAGAGGCTCCTGGGTGGCTCAGTCAGGTAAGCGTCTGACTCTTGGTTACGACTCAGGTCGTGATCTCAGGGTCCTGAGATCGAGCCCTGTGTTGGGCTCCGCACTCAGCAGTGAGTCGGCTGGCTTGAGGATTCTTTATGTCCCTCGCCGCTGTCCCCCCTCAAATAAATAAATGAATCTTAGGCAACCAAAACCCTTCTAACTCTTCATAGCCTTCCACTGTGCCCGCTGGAATTGGCATCATCTGCAGAGT
The DNA here is from genome assembly GCF_053574225.1 of Canis aureus. Classification (NCBI taxonomy): domain Eukaryota; kingdom Metazoa; phylum Chordata; class Mammalia; order Carnivora; family Canidae; genus Canis; species Canis aureus. Next base: position 56,542,323 of record NC_135615.1, read on the forward strand.
CCGACCTCGGCCTATTCGTAAACATCCCTTCACTTGCTTGCTCTCCTGGAAACCTGCCTTTTGCGCTCTTGTTTTTTTCTGTAGCTCTCCTTGTCACTCTTCCTGGAGGTGGGAAAAGCGTCTGTTGTCACCTCCTGGATGCTCTTGGACTGTTCTCCCACCGCTCCCCACCCCGCCACCCCCCACTGCCCCAAAAATCCTCAGCGTCTGTGATCCATTTGTTACCAACTAGTCACAGCATAATTGCTACCAGGGACTTCCAGGTCATTCCTCTTCGTTCCCCGTGCTTACTTTAGCTCCAGGCCCATTGCCCCTGTCTCCAGTACTACCCCAGTCTTTATAACAGAAGGGAAGGAGGACACTAACTGATGTGTTCAGTGCCCTGGCCTCCTCGACCTTGCCTCCGGCATCCGTCTACTCCGTCTCAGGCCCTCACTCCCACAGTCCTGCCCTCTTGCAGTCCTGCTGTAGTTACAGTTTTGTGTGTTCTACTCTGTGATCTCGTTTTCTATTTTCGTAGTTCACTCCTTCCAGGATCTCAGCACCAACCATCTTTTGACCCCAGTGGAATCTCCGATGCATTGATCCTGCTCTGGTTTCCCTGCCACTGACCTTGATATTTTCACTCCCTTTCCTAACTCAGCTGAGATTTCATGGTTAATCATTTTCATCAACTCCTTTGGATCCACTTCCTTGCCCTTTGCTTGTTTGATAGAAGCACAGCCCTAGTTAAAACCAATTCTCTGCTTCATACTTGCTTTTCTGTAACTTGGTATAGCCGGGCAAACACACCCCCGTGCCTGACCACACTCCTCAAGGGGGCCTTAAGTGCTGCCTGTTGTTGTACTGTATTAATCTGTTCATCCTCCCGTTCCTGCGTGACTACTTCCTATCTTCTCTTCTTCAAACCTCTGGTATCTCTTTTCCCATCCTCACTTTTAGCTCCTGACCTTGCTGAGAAAATGGAAGCAATCAGAGAACTTCCACAGATTCCCAGCATCTTGTGTATCTCCCAGCCTCTGTGTCAACACATGCTGTCGTCCTGCTTGCTTAGGTTCACTGTTCATGTTCTTGTGTCTGCTTTTGTACTAGATCCCATCCTCTCCTGGGCTCAAGGGCATTGATTCAGCTTCTCTCCTTCCACATCATTTTTTTCCTTTATTGAATTATCTCCATCAGCAAACAGACGTGCTATTATTTTTCCCATTATTTAAAACAAAAAACTCAAATCACTTCTCATCAACTTTTCCCTGTTTTTTTGTTTTGTTTTGTTTTGTTTTTGTTTGTTTTTTTAGGTTTCCTTTTGCAGCATTATTCCTCAAAAGACTTGTCTGTACTTGGTAATGCCAAATTTTTTTTCCTCCCATGTAGTGTGCTAAACCCACTGCAATCAGGCTTTTCTCTGCACCAATCCCACCAAAGCAACTCATGTTCTCCAGTAACTTCCATCCCATCAAATGCCATATGCCATTGATTCTGTTCATCTTACTGGCCTATCAGCAGCATTTGACAGAGCTGCTTATTCCCTTATCCTTGAACCACGTCTTTGCTTTCCAGTACACCACACACCCTTGCTTATCTTCTACCTCTGTCCTGGCCTCTTGTAATTCTGTGTTCCTTTTCTCACAGTCCTTGCTTTTTGTTTTCTGTTCTTTGTTTTTCCTAACAGTACTCACTTGATAGGTAATTTTATTCAGTCTCGTGGCTTTAAATACCATCTAAATGCCAGCAGTGCCCAAATTTAGATCTTCAGCTCTTCTCCCTAATTCCAGTCTCATATGTTCAAGTGTCCACTCAACCTCTCTGCCTGAATGTCTAGTGATTTACATAAAAGTCAGCATGACCAAAACTAAACTCCTAAACTTCCTCCCCAATACCTACTCTACACATAGACTTACCCCATTTCTGTCAGTGGCAACTCCATTCTCCTAGTGGCACAGGCTAAAATCTTAAGAGTTATCCCTAACTTTGCTTTTTCTTAACAATTCCTCAAATCCGTGCTTTCAGGACAACCTATTTTTTCTACACATCAAAATACATCCAGAATTATAGGGTGCCTCACCTTCTCCACTACTACCATCTTGATCCAAGCTACTACTGTCATGAATACTGTTTAAATAGGTTACTGTCTGGTCTCCTCATTCTACCCTAGTCCTTCCCAACAGTCTTTTCTCCATGTAGTAGTGAGAACTAGCCTTTTACAAATTAAGACAGTCCCTGCCACTTCTTTGTTCAGAGCACTGCATTGGCTCTCCTTTTGATTCAGGGAAAATCTAGTCCTTACAATGAGTGGCCCATTAGGCTCTATATAATGTGCCAGCCCCACTCCCCTTTCTCCTTACCTCCTTGACCTTATTTCCTACTACCATATGGAACCTCTGCTTCCCTACTACCGCCTCCCTCCTTGCTCACTGTCCTCCTTGTATCAGAAACATCAGTCATGCTCCTACTTTAGGATCTTTGCTTCAGCTAGTTCAGCTGTCTGGAATCTACTTTCCAAATATCTAGTTGGCTCACTGGCCTTACCTTCTGATCTTTGTTCAGATCTTACCTCCTCTAACCACCCTTCTTAATACTGCATCCTACCCTCTCCCATCCCCCTTATCCTGGATTCTTTTTTAATTTTTTGCATAGTGCATACCACCTTCTACAGTGCTATATCAGGGTCAGCAAGCTAGAGCCCCCACTGCCTTCTGGCCTGTTTTTGTACAGCCTGTGAGCTAAGAGCAGTTCTTACCTTTTAAAGGATTGTAAAACAAAAAGAGACAATATATAGGAGACATGTGGTCTGCAAAACATAGAATACTTACTATTTGGCTGTTTGCAGACACAGTTTGCATTGTATATTCTGTTTATTGTCTTTCTCATCCCACACAAATATAAGCTCCAAGAGGGCAGAGATCTTTGTTTTGTTTACTGCTCTATCTGCAGCAACTAGAACTAGAATGTAGTAGGCATTCAGCAAATATTTGTTAAATGAGTGAATTGCTTGTAATGGTATAAAATTATAAATAAGTATTCAATAACTCATACTGCAATAAATAATGAAATAGAACTATATATAATGAATAGGAAAGCTAAGGCATATTTTGAAAGAAGTTTTTTAAAAAAAATTATTTTAAGTAATCTCTGTACCCAATGCAGGGCTCGAACTCATGACCCCAAGATCAAGAGTCCTATGCGCTTACCTAGTAAACCAGCCAGCCAGCCAGGCACACCTGAAAAGAGTTTTTATAAAACATTGTTTCTACAGAAACATACTATTTAAATGTAGACAAAAAAAAAAAAAACTGCTCTATCAACTTATATATCCAATCAGTATTAGAGTACCTTTGGGGAGGAGACCAGGATTACGAGAGATACTTGAAGGGAGCTAGAATTTCATCCATATTGTTTCCTTTTTTTATACAGTGAGAAGCAGCCACATGTCACTTTTTCATTTGGGGAAAAGAAATAGGCACTAACTAAAGCAGTAAGAGGAAGTAGTAGTGGGATGTAGGGAAAGGGAAGAAAACATTGCCTTTCTTAAATACCGTATTTGGCAAGCAATCTGAATGAAGAAAAGGAGTGAGCAATATGAATATTTGAGGAAAGCAAAAGTAAAGAGTCTTAGGTGGGAATAAGCATAACATCAAGGAGCTGTGAGAAAATCAGCATGGAACACAGTGAAAAAGGATTTGAAACTGCTAGGAGATTAGTTCAGAGAGAGATGGGAGCTAAGATTAGGTACAATTTTGTAGGCTGTGCTAAGGATATGAGGTTTTATTTTAAGTGCGATGAGAAACTATTGGAAAATTTTGATGGTCAGAAGACTTGATTTAATTGCAGCTTCAATATTATCATTTTTGCTACTTCATCTCAGAGAATAGGCTGTTAGGGGAATGAAACAGAAAGGCAAGGGAACCCATTGTAGTAGACCATTGCCATGCTAGCATGTTTTATATACCTGGACTAGGGTAGGCTGGAAGGGATGAGAATTGGTCAGATTCAGAGTATGTTTTAGGATATGTTTTGATAGCACTGGCTGGTGTTTTGGATGTAGAACATAAAGGAGGTCAAGGGTGACCCCTTAGCATTTTGCCCTGAACAACTACGTGAACCTTAGTGGCCTAGGCAATTGGAAGAGAAGCGGATAAAATGGGATGAGGAAAAGTATCAAGGGTTGTGGTTTAGCCAGCAAAGTTTAAGATGCCCATTTCACAAACAAATGAATATGTCTTATAAAATGTTGGTGCCTGAGTCTGGAGTTCAGAGTGCTATTCAATGGCACAGACTAGATGAGATTATATAGACCGAGAAAAGAAAGGGAGCTAGGATATATAGGGGCAGGAGAGCCAGCAGAGGAGACTGACGCAGAGCAGCCAGCGAAATAAAAAGAAAACCAGGAAGATGTGAGGCTAGAAAGGAAAAGAGTGGTTGCCTGTGTTCAGCACTCTGGAGGAATTGTGGTAAGGCCAAGAAGAAATCATTCGGTTTGGCAGCAAGGAAATCTCAGTCTCACTGGAGTGCAGTAAAGATGGGGACGTGGTGACTGTATACAACTTTCAAGATGTTTCTGTGAACGGAAGGAAGTACAGAAATTGAGTAGGGAATGGAGTCAAAGCTTTTTTTTTAAGATAATATTTTAAAATAATTTTAAACTTAGGAAGATGGTGAGAATAATTCAGACAATTCCCATATATACCTTACTTGGATTCACCAATTGTTTACATTTTGCCACATTCTTTCCACCTACTCCTACACACAGTTATATTTTTGATCATTTGAGAGTAGGTTTCCTAAGTCTTGTCTCTTTACCCCTTAAATACTTTAACATGTGTATCTTAAGAGCGAGGATATTATCTTCTGAAACCACATATAGTTATCAAATTCAGAAATTTTCTATTTTTTACAGTCAATATTATAGTTTTGTCACTCATTCAGTAACATTCTTTTTGTTAAAGATTTATTTTTTTTAATTATTTTAGAACAAAAGAGCATGCATGAGCAGTGGGAGGAACAAAGGGAGAAGCAGGCTCCATGCAGGAACCCCGATGTGGGACTCAATCCTGTGTCTCCAGGATCAGGCCCTTGGCTGAAGGCGATGCTAAACCGCTGCGCCACCCGGGCTGCCCAGCAATGATCCATATAACGAAAGGATGATTGTAACTTTCTAGGCTCTGTCTTTCAAAAAAGAGTTTATTTAAGCTCCTAAAATGCTGCATGTCAGACCTTTATTAGAAAATCTTATGAGACTTAATTTTGGAAAAAAAAAAAAAGCATTAAACAGTGAATCATTGAAACCAGAATAGGAAAAATCCATTGGATTTTTCTTTTTTTATTTTTATTTATTTATTTGTTTGTTTGTTTGTTTATTTGAAAGAGAGCACAAGCATGAAGAGGCAAGGGGGTAGGAGGAGGTGCAGAGGAGGATGGAGGAGGAGGGGGAAAGAATCCCAGGCAGACCCTACTCTGAGTGCGGAGCCCAGCCATCACAGGGCCATCTCATGACCCTGAGATCAGGACGTGAGCCAAAACCAAGAGTTGGAAGCCCAGCTGACTGAGCCACCTAGGCAGCCCCACTCCGTTGGATTTTTAGTTGAATAATGCTTTACATAGTTTCTCCTACACCATTCTTTAAAAAATATTTTTTATTTATTCATTTGAGACAGAGATGGGGGGGGGGTACGAGCTGAGGGAGGGGCAGAAGGAGAGGGAGAAACAGACCCCCCACTGAGCAGGAAGCCCTACATGAGGCTCGATCCCAGGACTCTAGGCTCATGACCTGAGCCTAAGGCAGACACACAACCATCTGAGCCCCCAGGTGCTCCTCTCTTACATAATTTTAAAGGGATAATGGGTAAAGACTTTTGTTGGATAGAAATCCAACTTATGATAAATAACGTTTTCAACTAAAGATTGTTCTTGCTCGGGATGCCTGGGCGGCTCAGCGGTTGGGTGTCTGGTTTTTGCTCAGGGCATAATCCTCGGGTCCTGGGATCAAGTCCTGCATCGGGCACCCTGCATGGAGGCCTGCTTCTCCCTCTGCCTGTGTCTCTGCCTCTCTCTCTCTGTCTCTCTCATGAATAAATAAACTCTTTAAAAAAAAAAAAAAAAAAAAAAGATTGTTCTTGCTATTGAATGCGACTTCTGTAAGAAGTGACCTAAGCCCGGCACAAGAGCTCTGCATTTGCAGAAAGAATCAAATGACGTGCAACTTAGTAGGTCCTGTAACTACATTAGAACAGTTGAATTGAATCCAAGTCACTGGAGGCTTGGAGAACTCCAGTACCAAGTGTAAAGAGGAAAGGCTGGCTTTTGTGTGTGGAATATGACCAGACTGTTTATAATCAGCAAAATGGTTCACTTCTGGAAGCTGAGAAGACCAGGGTCGTTGGTTGCTTTATAGCTAAGGGAATGAGCCAAATGACTTAAGCAATTTGTGCAGGATTGTCAGCCGGCCAGTCTTCCTGTAGAGGAGAACTGGGACAAGCACCCCAGGTCTCTGACACTCCTTTTGTCCTGGTGCTATTTTGGCTCTTCACAACACCGAAGACTTAAAGACCCATGGTTGGAAGCAGTTTGTCCAAAAGTTCCATGAAGTTACCCGGAGTTGGTGGCACCAGAGAGGCTGTGGCCGTGGTTCAAGTGTCAGGCCGCCCATCCTCCCGGATGGGGATGGATGACACTTCATCCTTCCTAAAGTCAAGGATCAAACTGGAAAAACTGTGAAGGGAAGAGGTTTTTCAGGAGTCTTGTTTTAGAGCAAATATAAGCTCAGATTCAAGAGCATGGTAGGGTGGTTGAAGAGTAAGTGTAGGAATTTGATGGGGAAGCGACCAAGCCAGTAGAGGAGTACAAGGCTGAAGCATGAAGAGGAAAAAGCTCTAATGAAAATGCCAGCTTTACTTTCCCCTTTCATCCTAGACGGCTAGAGGCTTGTGTTTCGGTGTTGGGACTTGCGGATCGTACACAGCAGGCAATTTTAAAATTATTTGTAAAACAGGACTGATAACATTCATACTCCCATGAGATCCTAGTAGAGTTTCAATTGCTTGGCAGTCAGAGCAAAATTGTGATTTCAGGTGAAATGAACATTTTCTGAATCTTGGAAATACAAACTCCTAGACATCTCAGATGTTTTCAGTCATGTTCCTCAAATGCCTCATAACACATTGAATTGTTGGCCTAAATAACATAAAGAAATCTTAGGAATTTGTGTTTGCAGTTTCCAGCTCTAAAATCCTGCATGTATCAGTGCTTAATGAATGTTTGCTTATGGATTTAATTTTTGGAGTTCCTTCCTTCTAGAGTATGTGTACTATTCCTGTAAGAAAGCATAATGAAGAGTTGACTGGAGATATGTCTTTTATGAACTGTAAACAATATGGATTAGTTGCTGTATGAAATTTTTTTAATTGAAATATTTCATGTGACTTAAAGATTTGCTTTCTTTGCATCCAACCAGACTCTAAGAAAAAAAGGTAGGAAAAGCTTTTTTTTATAATAAATGAATTTATTTATTTTTCTAAGAATCAGTTTAGTATAATAGAAATAATGGGTGCTTTTGAGAGATTTCATTAGACTCCTGTGACTACCAACTACAAGTGTTATGTTCGTGGACGATGTCTCTCTCATAAACCACATAGGTGCATAGAACTATACCATTGACTTCAAGTTAAGATGATTTATAAACATATTTGTTTTCCATCCCTTCTTAGTTATTACACTGACTTCCTTAGGCAGAACAATATATTAAGAAGATTCCACTGATGATTCTAACAATGTTTTTTTATCTTAGTTTTTATTTACTATTTTCTAAATGTTTTCATTTTAAATGATTTATGAATTATTTTCTTAAAGAGTAAAATAGTTTATGTGTCATGATTGATTAGCAAAATGAAAAGAACCAGAACTCTAACATTTATCTGTTTAGTATATATTAAATAGCAAATTTAAATTATTTGTAGTATGTGCTCATTTATTTCTGCAGTTGAAATTTTCTTAACATACATTAGTAAGTTTTGCTTTAATATTTGTACTTATGATTACTGAGAAAATCTGTAGAATGTATTGCCACAAGTCTTAACAACTATTGTAGAAGAATTATATACCCTCTTTTCTAAGCTAAAATTTATTTTAATTTGCTTTTGGCTTTTACATTTTCATGGAATTTTTTTCTTCTCATTCTGCATAGGGTTTAATCAAGCTATTTATTGATTTTTTTTTTCTTAAACGATACTTCTGGAATTATGTGCCAGTGTTTTGGAAAATTATGAACTTAATGAGAGGTGATTGAATTTTTTTTTTAAGTAGTCTCCAGGCCCAACATGAGGTTTGAACTCATGACCCTGAGATCAAGCATCGCATGCTCTACTGAATGAGCCAGCCAGGAGCCCTGAATTTTTTTTTTAAGATTTTATTTATTTATTCCTGAGAGACACAGAACGAGAGGCAGAGACACAGGCAGAGGAGGAAGCAGGCTCCATGCAGGGAGCCTGATGTGGGACTTGATCCTGAGACTCCAGGATCACGCCCTGATCCAAAGGCAGGCGCTAAACCGCTGAGCCACCCAGGCATTCCCTTTATTTTAAACAAAATTTTGGTATTCTTGTTTTAAATTTTGTAGTAGTCTAACTTTTCTGTATATCTTTACTTAGTATTTCATTTAAACATTAAATAAATCCTAATATTAATTTGTCATCATAGCATTAATTTTTCCATGCTTATGGTAAACTATAATCTAAAAAACTAATCAAATATAGAAACTATAGTAATTCCCATTATCTAAGTAAAAGTAAAACTTCCATTCTTTCTCTGAGACTAGGTCTCTGGGAGTATAAAACACCTTCTTTGGTATGATTCTTTTGCTTTGCAGAAACTGAGTTTTTTTCCATTGCTATAAAGATTTTTTATTTCCAGTATCCTCTTTTATATCATTGTGTTTACTCATGGCATAATCTGGGAAAAAGTTCTGCAAGTACTCCAATTTTCTATAACTAAAATTTAACCCTTTAAGTGCCATAACCTTTAAGCATTTTCACATAAAACTTTCTAACCTATATTTCACACCTTTTTAACAAGTAAAAAGGGTGTAATTTAAACTTTTTAATGATTCTGTCATTATTATGAACATTCTCAGGTATTTTTCCCTGTCCCATTTATGACTTCAAACAATTACACTTTTGGAGATTTTTATTACTTATTTTTATTTTCAGGGTAATATAACTGCAGTATTGAAAATTTTTTAAAAACCAAAATGTCCCATAATCTTAACACTAATCCAGTGCTAGCTTTTCATTGTTTCCTTCTAGTCTCTTTCATTTAACAATTCTGTCTTTATTTTATACATATGTTTTACTTCTTTGTAATTGTTCTCTACATGCAACTTTTTATCATTTTTTTCACTTTCTAACCATAAACATTTTCCATGTCATTACAGAAATTAACCATCTTTTTGAATGACTGCATAGTAACCCAGTAGTTGAATGTTTATCCATATAGTTATTGCTGTATTAGAAATAATCCCAGGTTAAAATCTTTGAGAATAACAGTTTTTTCCCCTTTACTTCGGATTCTTAGGATACAGTCTAAGAAGTGTAATCATGAGGACAAAGGGTATAAAAATGCTTATGGCTCTTGATACAGTTGCTGAGTTGGTTTCCGATGGGTTGTATTAGTTTACCTTCAGCAATTTGTTGTAGTTGATTCAAAGATATATCTTCAGCCGCATAGGGTATTATTGTTATAAAATTATCTTTGCTAATTAGTCTAAAAATATTACTTCATTGTTATATTTTTTGATTACTAATAAGGTTCAGTATTTTCCCATGTTTGCTCTTGTATTTTGTGAATTTCATTTCATGTGTTATCAATTGGTTCTAAAATAGCTTTCTAGATAATTAATATATTGCTCTCTTGTTGCATCATCTAACTTTCTATTGTTGTGATATGCTAGGAGCTCCCTTTTATATTTGTTCAAATAAGTCATGTGTTTATCACATATTTATACATTGTGATGCCTCCTGGAAATGTGTAAGGGATATTGTAGGTTCTTTGACATGTGGACTGCCCTAGTCTGGGGAAGCCGGTATCACTTGAAAGCTAACATCATAGTAAGGGTACATCTCTCACAGGCATGAGGTGTTAGCGAAACATATTATGAGGCTTTTTTTTTCCCCTTGATGGCAGCAGAGACAGTGATTGCCAGTGTTCAAAATCAAAATGGTATAATTCGGAAAAGGCAGGGGAAAGGTAGAAGTAGGTGAGTAAAGAGGATGTACACCTGAACTGGCAGCTGGCTTTATTCTTGGTTTTCTCTCTTGTTCTACTCCATTTATTCTGTACCCATTTGGGTATATTCATTATACTCCATATCCCTCAGAGACCTCCGTGTCAGTGTTCAGGTTTACTCTCGTTGTTCAGGCTAATAAGGAAGTTGATTTCCACAAAAGTCATCAGCTTCATTGTACCAGTCCTTACTGTTCCTAGAGAACTCCCTAAAAAGTTTACTTCTTGCTGCTTAAAAACAATTTGGGAATAGTTTGTTATGATATAACACTTAACATATGTAATCTCATGATTATATGAGTCACTTAATATTTCTTTTATAATTAAGTTCTTTTGGTTCCAAGGAAGAGGAACACATTCAGATTGTCTTAAGAGAAAGGGACAGGTTTATCTTAAGTCATTTGTGGAAGTAGAAGGCCATCAGGAAGCAAGGCGGCTCCCAGGAGTAGTTGCCCTCCATCTCGTGGACCATGTAATCTTGCTCTGTGCTTCCCTGCTTCTCTCGGTGCCGTCCATTCTCCTCTCTGCTCCCTTATAATCTCTACGCCTTTGTCTTGCATGGACAATCTAATGATGACCCCCCTGCCTGCCACATCATCACATTCTAGCATCTTCTTTGAGAAATGGCAAATGGTAAATGATCCTAGTACTTTCTTTTTTTATTTTTTTTAATTGTTTTTTCTTTTTTTTTTTAAGATTTATTTATTTATTTATTTATTTATTTATTTATTTATTTATTTATGATAGACATAGAGAGAGAGAGAGGCAGAGACACAGGAGGAAGGAGAAGCAGGCTCCATGCCGGGAGCCCCACGTGGGACTTGATCCCGGGACTCCAGGATCGCGCCGTGGGCCAAAGGCAGGCACTAAACCGCTGAGCCACCCAGGGATCCCCGGTCCTAGTACTTTCTATTCATATTTCTGAGAAAGGAAATCCAGTTGATTTAGCTCATTTTTTTCTTTTTTTTTTAATTTTTATTTATTTATGATAGTCACAGAGAGAGAGAGAGAGGCAGAGACATAGGCAGAGGGAGAAGCAGGCTCCATGCACTGGGAGCCCGACGTGGGATTCGATCCCGGGTCTCCAGGATCGCGCCCTGGGCCAAAGGCAGGCGCTAAACCACTGCGCCACCCAGGGATCCCAGCTCATTTTTTTCATGCCAGGATTCATCATATGGAGGGTCAGGTCACCCAAGCTTGGTGTCATCAGTTAGGAGATGCACTCACAAAGTATCGGCCTTGCCATTAGACCGAACACTGAGGCATAGGCTCTGAACTACCCAGTTCCCTGTAGAAAAAGCTTTTGGGTTTATTAGTAGAAAATTTCAGAAAATTAGTGTACTATGAAAAAACGAAAGGGGTAAAGAATTTAATAATATAGAACTGAATCTTCTGTGTTTTAAAAGTTGAAGTCAGATTCTTCCACTTAATTCATTTGTAATGTTTCTGAGTCTTGATCCCCCCCCCCCCTTCTTTTTTTAAATAGAAGGATTGGATAGATGTTGTCTAATGTTTTCATTCTGAAGATAAGATGTTACAATTGCCATTCTCTAAGTTCAGTTAAAGTTGATGAATTCCAGTTTCATGGGCTGAAAGGGTTGAAATGGTGATAAGGACATGATAAATCAGTTGGCTAATAATTCAGTATCTCTATTTGGAAGAGGACAATGAACTTTTTGAGCCAAGATTCCATTTTAAGTGTATATTTCTTACAAGCTGAACACTTGGTACGTATAGTAGATTAGCATTATTCTTTTTGTCCAGGGAGTTCCTTACCATCTCATATTTCATTCTAGGTTTTATAGTCATTAATGTTTTTTAAAGGATATATTTTTTAAGATTTTATTTATTCATGAGCTACACACACAGAGAGAAAGAGAGGCAGAGATACAGGCAGAGGGAGAAGCAGGCTCCGTGCGGGGAGCCCGACGCGGAACTCGATCTCGGGACCCCAGGACCACACCCTGGGCTGAAGGCAGGTGCTAAACCACTGAGCCACCCAGGGATCCCCATAGTCATTAATGTTTTTATGCCTCAATCTTATGCCTTGAGTCTCTTTGTCATAGTAAGAGAAAAACAGACTTGAACACTCACAAAATATATGCTGTTGTTTTTTATGCTAAATGGTTAGTTGTATTGTACCATCTGTCGTACATTATTTCTTGATATTTTTTTCCATTTGTGGACTACCTCTACAGAATTTGTTTTGTGATGTTCTTTTCCCATCTCTACATACTGTGAAGACTACTCTCAGTCAACTACTTAATTTTTGCCCTTAGAAAATTTTCAGATTGATTACATTCATATCTAATTTAATTATTTAACATTTGATTTCTGATACTTTGTTCTTATTCCTTCAATATTTCTGTTTTGATTTTTATTTCTTTAGACTATCACCTCATTTAAATGGCAAGTCACGCAGCCTATTTCATTGCATATCCTTTGATCACGCAAAAATAATCTCATCTTTGGGTGCCTGGCTGGCTCAGTCAGTGGAACATGCAACTCTTGATGTCAGAGTTGTGAGTTTGGGCTCTGAGTTGGGTGTGAAGATTACTTAAAAATAAAATCTTAAAAAAATAATAATAATTTCATCCTCGTCTTAATGGTGTCTGGTGGCACTAACTGCTATCGGTAAATCTGTTTTAATGATAATTTTAATGGGAGGTGAAGTGCAAAAGGAATGAACATTACTCAGTGTTCATACTTAAGTACCTACTATTGCAGCATTTTGCATTCTCATTTAATCTTCTCTTCAGCCCGTTTCACAGACAACTAAACTGTGGCTTAGAAAGTTCAGCTACTTCTCTCAGAAAGACTATTAAGAGAACTGAGGTTTGAACTCTTGTACGTATGATTCTGGAACCCATGCTTCCTTTATCTTCCAGCCTACTAACAATAAATAGCATAGAACAGTATTCATCTTAGGAACTAAAATTGCACAAATTGATTTCCTTTCATAAATTATTTCTCCTGTCTCTGCCTTAAATAATTGAAATCTGAATGATATGTGCCCGTTATGTATGAGAAAGATTTCAATGAACAAAGATTAGATAAAAACTAATGATTAGATCAGCCTACTAACCGCTTACCATTTATTACTTTTCTAAATTTTATTGTTGAAGGCACTCTAACCCTTTTCCAGTTAAGCCCTGGCCAGTGAGCACAGTGCTCTGTTCCTTTTTCTCTTTACACTTGGAAATGTGAAATAGTGAGCCAGTTCATTCACCATAACAATCAAGGATATAGACATGAATGAGAAAATCTTAGGGCCCTGTCACTTCAGAAGCAGTCTAACCACAGTGAAACGGTATACTTGTAGTTACCAAAATGATCTGTAATGGTTGTCCTAAGGTGCTAATTTTCCTAAAAATTATCAACTTAGATTTCTATCAATTGTACAATCAGTGTCTTACTTTATAAATACATAGATTCTAAAATACTCACACCTTGTATCGACTTTATAATTTCAGATGTGTTACACAGAAGAATGTTTGTTTGCATCATAGCCCCCCTTTTTTTTTTATCAGTTCCTTAAATATAATAAATGTAGTTACAACCAGTAACTTGCCTGGTGCTAATATATTTTAAATTGTTCAATACCAGGATTTTACTGAGAGCTATCATATAGCCTTGCTAAAGTGCGTACAGGTTTTTTCCATCTTGCATATATGTTCACACTGTTATTTAAAAACAAGCTACTCTTTTAATTATACATACTTATATTATGAGCCATGAATTAAAAGGAACAGTTTAGAGTAGAAGAAACATTGGAACAAGAATAGAAAGGCCTAGGGCAGCCCCCGGACCGGTTTAGTGCCGCCTGCAGCCCAAGGTGGGATTTTGGAGACCTGGGATCGAGTCCCACTTCGGCTCCCTGCATGGAGCCTGCCTCTCCCTCTGCCTGTGTCTCTGCCTGTCTCCCTCTCTCTCTGTGTGTCGCTCATGAATAAATAAATAAATAAATAAATAAATAAATAAATAAATAAATAAGAATAGGAAGGCCTCCATTCCAAACCCAGGTCTTTCTTGGGGGGCCGGGGGGGAGGAAATAGTAGTAAAATTTTCTTATCCACTTAGGTATTTAAAAAAATTTTTTAACCTATTGAGATATAATTGACGTATAGGACATTGTGGAAATTTAAGATGTACAACATAATGATTTTATATAATGTATAGATAGTAAAATGATTACCACAGTGAAGTTAGTTAACATATCCATAATCTCACATATAGTTTTTTTAAATTATTACTATTTTATGAGAATTTTTAAGATTTACTCTTTTAGTAAAACTTTCTCTTATACTCTTTTAGCAACTTTCAAATATACAATACAATATTGTAGCTATAGTCACCATTCTATACATTACATCCCAGAACTTAATCAGCTTATAACTGGAAGTTTGTTATCCTTTGACTGTCTTCATCCATTTCCCCTCCCAATTTTTACCCCAGCAACCACCAATCTCCTTTCTATGACTTTGGAATTCTCTTTATTTCTCAAATATGTGGTTCATAAAGCTTTTGTCTTTCTAATTTATTTCACTTTACATAAAGCCCCAAAGTTTTATCCATATTGTCACAAATGTCAGGATTTCCTTTTTTTTTAATAGTAAATAATATTCCATTTTATATATATATATAAATACAGTTAACATGGAGGTTAATCGTACTGACCACTGTGCAGTTCCAATTCCATATATAATTTTAAATCCCCTAAAACTTAATTACCAATTGCCTACTGTTGACCAGAAGCCTTACCAATTACAGAAAAAAAAATTAATACGTATTTTATATCTTATATATTACATACTTTATCCTCAAATCTAGAGAAAAGAAAGTGTTACTAAGAAAATACATTTTTAGTATTTGCATCAAAAAAAAATTTTTGCATCTAAGTGAACCCATTCAGTTCAGACCCAATGTGTTGTTTAAGGGTCAACTGTGTATCACATTTTCTTTATCCATATATCTGTTGATGGACATAAATGTATTTCCATGTGTTGGCTATTCTAAGTCATGCTGCAGTGAACATGAGGCCCCAGTTATCTATTCAACATAGTGATTTAATTTCATTCTGATAAATATGCAGGAGTGGAATTGCTGGATCACATAGTAGTTCTATTTTTAAACTTTTGAGGAACTTCCATCCTGTTTTTCCATAGTGGCTGCGCCAATTTACGTTCCCATCAGTATTAGTTCCCTCTTCTCCACATCCTTGCCAGCACTTATTATCTCTGTTCTTTTTGATAATAGCCATTCTAACAGGTTTGAGGCATTATGTTATTGTGATTTTGGTTTGCGTTAGTGATGTTGGCATCTTTTTATTGGCCATTTGAATATCTTCTTTGGAAAAATGTATATTCAGGTACTTTGCCCATTTTTTGATCAAATCATTTGGGTTCTTTGCTGTTAAGATGTTATGAATTTCTTTTATCTTTTGGATATTAACTGCTTGGTAGATAATGGTTTGTAAAACGTTCTCCCATTCTGTAGCTTGCTTTTTCATTTTGATGGCAATCTCCTTTGCTGTATGGAAGTTGTGCAGTTTGATGTAGTCCCACTGTTTATATTTGTTTTTGGTGCTTGTGCTTTTGTTGTCATACCCATGAGATCATTGCCAAGACCAATGTCAAGAAGCTTTTTCCCTGTTTTTTCTTCTAGGAGTTCCTTGGTTTCAGGTCTTACGTCCAAGTCTTTCTTTGATCCTTAATGAGTTAATTTTTTAGTAGTGTAAGATAGGGGGCCAATATCAGTCTTTTGCTTGTAAATACCCAGTTATCCCAACACCATTTATTAAAGAGACTGTCTTTTACCTATTGAGTATTCTTGACCTCCTTGTCAAATATTAGTTGACTGTACATGGGTAGGTTTGTTCCTAGGCTCTCAGTTCTGTTCCAAAAGTCTGTGTTTCTGCCAGCTCCATACTGTTTGGATTGCTATAGCTTGGTAGTATAGTTTGAAATCAGGAAGCATGATACTTCTAGCTTGTTCTTTTTTCTTAGGATTGCTTTGACTATTCAAAGTCTTTTTGATTCCATACAAATTTTAGGATTCATTTTTCTATTTCTGTAAAAAAATGCCATTAGAATCTTGATAGGGATTGCATC
This sequence comes from Canis aureus, assembly GCF_053574225.1. Taxonomy (NCBI): domain Eukaryota; kingdom Metazoa; phylum Chordata; class Mammalia; order Carnivora; family Canidae; genus Canis; species Canis aureus. The sequence goes on from NC_135615.1 coordinate 56,558,702, forward strand.
ATCTCTGGATTGCTTTGGGTGGCATAACACCTTAGTAATATCAATTCTCCCAATCCATAAACTTAGGATATCTTCCCATTTGTTTATGTCTTCTTCAGTTTTGTTCATCAGTGTCTTCGGGCGCATCAGGGTTCTTTTCAGAGTACAGATTTTTCACTTAATTAAGTTTATTCCTAATTTTATTCTTTTTGATGTTGTAAAAGGAATTGTTAATTTCTTTTTCAGATGATTTAGTGTTCTTGTATAGAAATACAGCTGTTTTTTGTATTTTGATTTTATATCCTGCAACTTTCCTGAATTCATTTATTAGTTTTTTTAACAAAGTTTTTAGGATTTTTTTTAAGTATAAGATTATGTCTTCTGTGAATAGAGACTATTTTACTTCTTCCACTCTGACTTGGATGTATTTTATTTTATTTTATTTTATTTTATTTTATTTTATTTTATTTTATTTATTTTATTTTATTTATTTTATTTCCCGATTGCTTTAGCTAAGACTTCCAGTACTGTGTTTAATAGGAATGGTGAGAATGATTGCCCCGATTTTGTTCCTGATTTTTTTTTAATCTTTTTGTTTTGTTTTGTATTCATTCATAGAGACACAGAGAGAGAGGGAGGCAGAGGCACAGGCAGAGGGAGACGCAGGCTCCATGCAGGGAGCCTGACGTGGGACTCATCCAGGGTCCCCAGGATCACACCCTAGGCTGCAGGCGGCGCTAAACCACTACGCCACCGGGGCTGCCCTTGTTCCTGATTTTCTTTTTAATTTTTTTTTTAATTTTTATTTATTTATGATAGTCACAGAGAGAGAGAGAGAGAGAGAGAGAGAGGCAGAGACACAGACAGAGGGAGAAGCAGGCTCCATGCACCAGGAACCCGATGTGGGACTCGATCCCAGGTCTCCAGGATCGCGCCCTGGGCCAAAGGCAGGCGCCAAACTGCTGCGCCACCCAGGGATCCCCTGTTCCTGATTTTTTAAAGGAAAAGCTTTCAACCATTCACCATTCAGTGTGATGTTACATGTAGGTTTGTCATAGATGTTCTTTATTATATTGAGGTATGTTCCTTCTTTTTTTTTTTTTTTTTTTTTTGGTATGTTCCTTCTAACACCAAATTTGTTGAGAGTTATCATGAATGGAAATTGAATTTTGTCAAATGGTTTTTCTGCATGTCTTGAGATCATATGACTTGTATCTTTCACTCTATTAATATGTTATATCACACTGACTCATTTGTGTGTGTTGAATTGTCCTTGCATCACAGGGATTAATGCCTCTTGATAATAGTGTCAGATTTTTTAATATGCTGTTGAATTCATTGTGCTAGTAATTGGTTGAGAATGTTTACATCTATAGCATCAGTGGTAAAGGCCTGTGGTTTTCTTCTAGTGTCCTTATGTGACTTCACTATCAGAATTGCTGGCCTTGTAAAATGGGTTTGAAAGTGTTCCCTTCTCTTCAATTTTTTGTTAAGATTTTGAGAAGAATTGATGTTAATTTTTCTTTAAATGTCTGATAGACTTCACTAGTGAAACCATCTGGTCCTAAGCTTTTCTTTATTGGAATTTAACTTGATTTCATCCTTACTCACTATTAAGTCTGTGTAGATTTTCTTTCTTCATGATTCAATTTGGTAGGTTTATATTTTCTAGGGATTTATCCATTACTTCCAGCTTGTCCAGCTTGTTGGTATAGAATGTTCATGGTAGTCTCTTATGATGCTTTGAATTTCTGGAGTATTGGTTGTAATACCTCCTCTTTCATTTATAGTTTTATTTATTTGGTTCCTCTATTTTTTTTCCTTACTCTAGTTAAGGGTTTGTCAGTTTTCTCTTTCCAAAGAATCCACTCTTAGTTTTGTTGGTTTTTCTATTGTTTTCTTAATCTCTATTTCATTTATTTCTGCTTTCCTCTTTATTATTTCCTTCCTTTTTCTAACTTTGGCCTTACTTTGTTCTTTTTCTACTTCTTTGAAGTATAAAGTTACGTTGTTTGTATATTTTCTTGATAGATGAGTGTGCTTATGGCTATAAACTTTCCTCTTAGAACTGCTTTTGCTGCATTCTGTAACTTTTGAGATATTATATTTCCCTTTTCATTTGTCTTAAGATATTTTTTATTTCTCTTTTGCTTTCTTCTTTGATCCATTGGTTATTCAGGTGTGTGTTGCTTTAATTTCCATGGACTTGTGAATTTTCCATCTTTCTTCCTATTACTAATTTCTAGTTTCACCATTGTGGTCAGAAAAGGTACTTGATAAAATTTCTATCTTGAATTTGTTGAGACATTTCATTTCACTAACACATTATCTGTCATAGAAAGTTTTCAGTGTGTTCTTGAGAAAATGTGTATTCTGTTCTGTTGGATGAAATGTGTGTTGGGTCCATTTGCTTTATCGTATTGTTCAAGTCCACTGCTTCCTTATTGATTTTCTGTCTGGATGATCTATCCATTGTTGAGAATGGGATGTTAACAGTCCCCAACTATTTTTGTATTGCTGTTCATTTCTCCTTCTACTTCTGTTAGTATTTACATTATATATTTAAGTGCTTTTGATGTTGGATGCATAAATATTTACAGTAAATATGTAACTTCTTAATGGATTGGCCTTTTTATATTAATATAGTGAACTTCTTGGTCTGTTTAGACCATTTTTAGTTTAAAGTCTATTTTGTCTGATCTAAGTATTGCTACCCTGCTTTGTTTTTGTTACCGTTTACTTGAAATACCCTTTGCGGTCTCCCTTCGATCTCAATCTGTGTGTGTCCTTAAAGCTAAAGTGAATCTCTAATAGGCACCGTATTGTTGGATCTTGTTTCTTACTCTCTTCTCCCATTGTCTTTTGATTAGAGAATGTAATCCATTTATATTTAAATTAATTACTGATAGGTAAGGACATATTATTGCCATTTCAATATTTTTTTGACTGGTTTAAGGTTGTTTTTTTCTTCTCATCTTGCTATCTTCCTTTATGATTTGATGGCTTTTTGTATTGGTATGCTTTAATTCCTTTCTCATAATCTTATCAGATTTTTCCTCTGTGGTTACCATGAGTCTCACATAAAATATAACATCCTATCTTAAGCTGATGAAAATAATGTGACCAAAAGTTAAGGGAATGTATGGAAAGTATTACTGCTGTCTTTTATTTGATTGAAATGAAAAGTTTAAACTCTCTGGGGTGACTCACTGGCTCATTTGGAAGAGTGTCTAACTTGGTCTCATATGATTATGAGTTCAAGCCCCATGCTGGGTTTAGAGACTACTTAAATAAATGAAACTTTAAAAAATAAGAAAAGTTTAAACTCTGAAAAGCAAGGTGCAGTTATCACACCAGAACTGAAGAAAGCAGATACTCATCAAGAGAGCTTTTGAAATTTTGGTCATGCATGGAATAGAGAGGAAAAGAAGTCTACTCAAGAAGTCTACCCAAGAGTTCTGTTAATGGTTAGTCACATGTTCATGAAAGTGGCACAATGAGAATAATACAACAGCATGGTTCAGTGGACAGGCTCTGAAGTCAGGTACATCTGGGCTTAGGTCCTGCCTTTGTTCATTATGACCTCTGTGACTTTGGACACACTACTTGTTTTAAGGCTGTTTCTCTTCTATAAAATAATAATAGTCCCTACTCATGGAATTCAGTGATCTCATGCATTTAAAGCACTTAGTGTAGTAACTGGCACATAGAAGTACTCCGTAAATGATAACAGGGTTGCTGTTATTACTAGGCACAGTCCAGACTCTGAAATCACACAGATTTGGTTTTGAGTGCCCCATCTGCCCCCACACTGGCCAGGAAAGTACTTAACCTCTCTCAACCTCAGTTAATATAAAATAGAGTTAATATCTACCTCATACTGCTGCACTGAATATTAAATGAGCTGTAGTATATGGGAAGTACCTGGTTGTAGTTGGATTGGGTTGTGAAATCAACTTTTCCTTCTTAAAACCTGCTCACTTTGGGGCACCTGGGTGGCTCAGTGGTTGAGCATCTGCCTTCAGTTCAGATCATGATCCTGGGGTCCTGGCATCACATCCCACGTCAGGTCTCCTACAGGGAACCTGCTTCTCCTTCTGCCTATGTTTCTGCCTCTCTCTCTGTGTCTCTCATGAATAAATAAGTAAAATCTTTTTAAAAAGACAAAACTGCTCACTTTGATACTAGACTCTCTTTTTTAAAAATTTTTTTGAATATTTCTATACTTGAGTATTTGAGTCACATAGGCCTAGTCATCTTTGAAGGTCCTCCTGGAAGAGCACTGAAAGAATATATTTATTTAAATTTTCCTTAGTCCCTTTTTCCATTTTCTTTTTGTTGTTGTTGTTAATCTTTTTTGCTTTTAGATATTAATAAATTGTAATGCCTAAGGATTATAATTTTAACCTCTTAGCATAATTCTTCCAAGTGGTGAACTAAATCATTCACCCTAATCAATCAATCAGAGATTGATTGATCACCTATCATGTGCCTCGCACCTTGTAACAGCAGAGGGTTCATATTCTGTGATCCCTCCCCTTTAATCTATTTGAGCTCTGTTCAAGTAGGTTGAGCTGAACAGTTGGGTTTTGCTTTTCCTACTTTTTGTTCTTGAGCCTTAATCTCTGATTACTTTATAGAATCTCTTAAAGGACTTTCCAGTTTCACTGATAGCTATAATTTAACAAGCCTGTTGACATTTTGATTCTTTGACATTAAAATACCTCATTTTTGGGATCCCTGGGTGGCGCAGCAGTTTGGCGCCTGCCTTTGGCCCAGGGCGCGATCCTGGAGACCCCGGATCGAATCCCACATCGGGCTCCCGGTGCATGGAGCCTGCTTCTCCCTCTGCCTGTGTCTCTGCCTCTCTCTCTCTCTCTCTATCATAAATAAATAAAAATTAAAAAAAGAAAAAAAAAATAATAAAATACCTCATTTTTTTAAGTTCTTAATAATCAGCTACCTTTAAACCTTGCCTTTTTTCTTTTCATTCTATTTCTCATCAAACTGAACTTTGATTCAATTTCTCCTAAAAGTTTTATTAAGTAACTTTAAAAGACATAAGAATCTCTTTTTAGCCCTTCGTGTAGCTCTGATTTTTTTTCTTCCCTGTTCATCATAGCATCTTTTTGTAAAAAGCCAGTATAAGAGACATTGACTTTGAGAGTCTACAAATCTGATTCACATTCAGCAAATGACAAAAGCCGTATTTTGTTTTATCTGTTTGTCAAATGAAGATAATACTTGCCACCTAGTTTCAACAAGGAATGCTATAAAGATTCAATTTTGAATGTCTTGAATGCATGTACTCAGAGCTATTGAAATATCTCATTTTTATATGTTCCCAGTATACATACTGCTTTATTTTACAATAGTGAAATTTGATTTTTACTTTGTTACCTCACTATAAAGGTAACAAATACTTGTTATTTCTTTAAAATACAAATGGTCTTATTTATGATTAGTTTCCCAGTTTACAGACATTGATATTTCTGTGAAAAAAGCAGTATATCAGAGGCTTAGAGGTTGGACTCTGGAGCCATATTAGTTGGATTTGAATCAGGGCTTTGTTTATTATGTTATGTAAGTAAACTTGTGCAAGCAACTTCACTGCCTGGTGCCTCAATATACTTATCTGCAAAATATAGATTATTTTATTATTTATTTGTTTATTTGAGAGAGAGAGAGAGAGAGATAGGGAGAGAAAGAGATAGAGCATGAGCCGGAGGGCGAGGGAGAAACAGGCTCCCCGTTGAGACAGGCAGGAGCCTGATGCGGGGCTCCATCCCAGGACTCTGGGATCATGACCTGAGATGAAGGCAGACACTTAACTGACTGACTGAGCCACCCAGGTGCCCCAATATAGGTAATCTTAATACATCATAGAGTTTTGAGGAATAAATTAGTTAGCCTGTGTAAGTGCTTAGGACACTGCCTGGGACTCAAAAACATTAGCTATTGTTACTATTGACAAATAATAGATGTGTTTATCCCTTTAATATTTAAGTACCAGATGTTTTTTATAGTATTTTGGCTGTCTGTGAAAGACGACAGGCTTTCCCCTAACTGGAACTCCATTTTATTTTAAGTTTATTTATTAAAGTAGTCTCTGCACCCAATGTGGGGCTCTAACTCACAACTCTGAAATTTTAACTCCATTTTATCTATCTATAGAGAGGGAGAGAGCTCGACTGGGGAGGAGGAGGGGCAGAAGGAGGGGATAGAGAGAATCTTAAGCAGGCTCCACACCTAGCATGGGGCCTGATGCAGGGCTTGATCTCTTGACCCGAGCCAAAATCAAGAGTCAGCTGAGCCACCCAGGCTTCTAGAACTCCATTTTAAATTCAGAATGCACAGTTAGGTCTTCTGTGCCCTCCTGCCCCTCCACTGATTTCCCACATTGCAGTCTGATGGGTTTTATGTATAAATCATTTTTTTGTTATGAAAATATTATGCTTGTTGTGAAAATTAACATAATACTGAACAGCACAATATTCTCTCCTTTCTCATTTCTGCTTCCTAGGAAGAGTAAGTCTCTTCCATACTTTTATTTGATCATGTCCTCTATTAGTTTATAACCCCTTCCACAAGCTTTCTGTGACCCTCAGGATGCATTCCAACAGGGTCTGCGGGGTCCTCCTAGCCGCTGCACTCCTCTCGCTTCCGCTTTTTGGTAATTGCTGTTAGATTCTCAGGTAAAGAGTCACTTCTTCAAGGAGGTTCTTTCCTGACCTCCTAGATGGGTAAGTTTAATGTCCCCCCAGCCCTTGTACTTGTTCTACCATAGTGCTGCTATCTGGACCCGGGTGGGGGGGCGCTAGAATTGGCGAAGTGCTCTTGGCATTTAGTGGGCGGGGCTGAGGGGTTCTGGGTGGTCACCGGTAAGAATCATCTTAAGCCCTGAGTGACTTTTGATGGTCACATGGGTGAAAAAATGTCAGCTAGAGCCTAACATGATTTTACACATGCACATGGAATTTTTTGCAGGATTTTAATTAAATGTTGAGTTTTCCAGGAATAAAACTGCTATTGAAGGAAGAGTATGCCTTGTTTTGTTTGGAGTGGTTCACCATTTGGGGAAACCCTGTCAAGCAAGGCAACATTTTTCACATCAAAGTAACTTACTTTTATAGGTGGAAACAGCTGACTGCTCAGTAAATTTTTTTTTTAATGTAATTGAAATTAGAAGGGGAAGAAAAAGCTCTGAACCAAAGAGGGATAAAGCACTTTTCTCTTTCCTGGCAGAGTATATTCGTGTTCCTCTCCCCTCCTATCGCACCTTTTTCATATTCTTCATTCATAGACCGCGCATCTGTCTCTCTCATTAAAGGAGAGCTTAGTGGGGGCAAGAACAATATTTTACTTATCTTTGAATCTTTGTTGCTCATTGAGCACATGGTAGTTGCTCAGTTCAATATTCAGTTGAATTAATGGCAGCAGCAATAATATTTATTCAACAAATATTTATTGAATCAGACTCTGCTAGGCAAAGAAGGCAGAAAGACACTGTCTTCTCAGGGAACACGATATATTGCTAAGAGCTGGAAATAATTATAATATGATAGTTTCCGAAATGAAAATATCTATAAACTTTAGATTTGTAATGAAAAAAAAAAACATTTAAGTCTTGTAGGGATAAAAAAAAAAAAAAGTCTTGTGGGGATATCATGGAAGAAAAATAGTATCCAGTATCAAAAATGATGCCAAAGAAGACTCTCAATAAATATTTAGAAATTGAATCTATGAGCGTAGCTCTGAAGAGTGAGGAGTTTGCCAAAGGGTCACATGTAGAGAACCTTCCAGTCAGGAAATCCTATTCAGAGGCTCAGTCGGTATTGGTGGAGCATAAAGTTTGAGGTTAAATCACAAGAGCTGTTTCTAGAGGTGATGGACCAGGTCGTGAATGGCCTCTTCCTTGAAAAAGAAGTTAGATTGTATCTTGCAGGCAGTAGGAAACCAATAATGTGACAATTAAAACTACTACATTTCCAACCATACCATATGCCAGGCAGGTACAGCAGCTCTCCTACCACAGAGCTGATACGGTCTCATTTTATAGTCGAGAAACTGAAGCTCAGTGAGATGAATTAACTTGTCCAGGTTTTCATAGCTACCAAGTGGAAGAATTAGGACTTAAACTTAGGTTGGTTGAGTCCAGACCTCCCATCTGCTTTTTAAACAATATTACAACCCCTCCAACAGGGAAGAAACTAGATTTATTTTTACTTTTTTCAACTAGTGTCTTTACCTCACACGATTTTTAACTCTGGCAAATTCGAACTTTTTATGGACATGCAAAATCTTAACAGTTTGGAACTCTTCAGTTTGCTGAAGGCCCCAAATGGTACCGTACGGTAACTTAGCAGGCAACTTTTTATCCTGGTGTCATCTTCTATTCAGCGAGTTCACATTAACTGTCTTGGCTGATGAAATGCCTTTGGTTGAGGGGTGTTCACCATGGAATGCCATGGACCAACCAGCATGATTTGCATACTCTAAAAGAGAAAAACTTGAAGTACTACTTTCCTTTTTTGAAACATTTAGATCTGAGTCTTCCACATGTAAAAAGAATAGTAATTACTTCAAGAACATCCAGTGTCAATCTTGATATTCTATTTATTATAGATGTAGTTTACTATTTAAATAATGAGTCCCGCCTCGGAATTCTGGTGTTTTTGGTTAGCTTGCAGTACTTCAGATGTTATCTAAATAACCCTGTGGTCCCTCTGGCTACCCTAGCAGAAGATTCCTCCTAATTTTAATGGCTGTTAAAATGTGGTAAGTTCTGGAGAAGTGGGATGGTGCTGATTGCACAATGAGGATGTACTGAAATGCCATTAAACTGTACACTTGAAATGGTTAAAATGCTAAATTTTATATTATGTATATTTTACCACAGTAAGAAAAAAACGGCATTTAGAAGTTCAGAATGACCTGACATCTCTTAGCTAGCAGTTACCAAATATTTTTGAGAATCTGTTCCCAACAACCTGAGTGAGGTCTAAGGGAATGGTTTATCTTTGTTCTATCTATCCCATCATCATAGGCTAATCAAATTAAATGTTCTTAATACTAAACTTTGGGGAAAAAAATTCTACTTACTTGGGTCCAGGGATAGAAGTGTGATAATGATATTATGGGGCACTCCTCATCAGGACAGGTGTGTTGAAGATGTCTTTGGGACTGACCGCTATTGGCACCAACTTCACTTTATTCAAGAGGGCAGCTAAGGAGTTAAGTAGGTTATCCAGATGGCACTTCCACTGGTGTGATGTGCATGGTAGCAGCTCCAACTCGTAACTAAAGTTCAGATTTTTGGGTTCTCTCCTGTTAACCACCCATGTCCCCTACTCTTGTATTAGGAGCAATTAAATTTTTACCCATTAGAGTCACAAAAATTAAAAGAATATGCTGGCAAAGGAAACATTCATATTGTTGGTGAGTGTGAATTGCGTAACTGTTTTTAGAAAGTAATTTGGTAATAACTGTTAGAAAGTTTTAAGCGCGCATACTTTTGGCCTAATAATCCCACTGGGTTGCTACTACTTTGTAGACACATTAGTCACATTAGTGCAAGAATGTTTTTCTGTGACCTGTTCGTTGTGGTAAAAAAAAAAAAAAAAAAGAAAAGTGGAAGCATCCCAGAAGCCCATCAAGAAGTGGTTGAACAAACTATGTTTTATCCATTCTAATGATGGATATGCGACTATTGAAAAGTGATTTAAATACATATGTTAGCTGGGAATGATGGTCTATTATGTGTTTACAGGTTGTAGCATTAACAGAGTGTAGCTTATAGTATGATCTTAAACAAAACCAAACCAGAACTATATGTATGTTTGAGAATAGAGAAAGGTGTAGCAAGATTCTTATCAAATTTAAAACATTCTGTGATGGACATAAGCTTGGAGGTAGGATTGAATTAACTCTATGTGTACAACCATGTTGTTTGGTTTGTTACAACTTTTGTAATTTTAGACAAGTTTCCGAAGTACTAAGAGGGAATGAGAGATCTGTAATGATAGATATTAATAAGAGGGATTACTTTGGATAACTGAGAAGTGGTTACAGTGGAAACCTTGGTGTACTGGTAATGATTTGTATTTTGGTGCGGGCACTGGTTACAGAGGCATCTTCGGTTTGTGAAAATCCATTTAGTCGCATGCATATGATTTGTACAGGTTGTGTATATGTCAAGGTGTATTTAAATTCTGTCACAGCAGTACAAGAGAAGATTATCCTGTTTTTAAAAAACACTTTCAATAAATAATGATACCTGAAGTTGGGCAAAAAAACAGGACAATCCCATTATTATAAAATATAGTGTACATATGAGCACACAGAACGAAGAGTGGAATAAAAACGCTACAATATTAACAGATACGTCTAGCTAATTATTGGTGGGGGGGGGTGGTATTCACTTTGGGTCATTTAGGAAGTAAGAGGTGGTGAGCAAAGCTGCGTTACAGGGTATTACCCAGAAAACAAGGTGGAAGAAGGAGAGAGGAAAGGTTTAAAAATAAGGAAAGAAAGAAAAACAGTGCTAACTAGAGACATGCGGTAAGGTCAGGTAATTTTAACCCCTGCTAGGAAGTGCCTCCTACTAGGAAGGGACTAATTTCATCTGTCAAACCATCAGGTAGGAATAAAGCCATGTGTAATATCCTGTCTTTCATCATACTCAATTTGGTCTTTACAAATAATTCATGCTTGATACTGAAGTTGTGTTTTCAGCCACTAGTTCTATTGAAACTGTGTCATTGGTAGAATAGTTTGAACTGATTGTAGCCGACGCAGCTCTTCGTAGCCTGAGAAACCTGTGCTGGGCCCAGCCTTGGCTAATTAACGGTGGTAATTTGCTCCGATCTTTCTGAGCCCTGGTTGGCACATGGGGGCCGGTAACACCTGCCCAGGTTGGGGGCCTGGAGGGAAATCAGGAGAGGTCTGTGACAGCGCTTTAATAGAATTCAGCACGATCCACTTACAAAATCACGTTTTTCTTGCTTTTCCTTCACCCCAAAGTCTTCAGTTGTGAGATGTGGTATTTCAGACGGAATCTATTTCACTTACAAGTTCAGGAGTCAGGAGTGTATACGAGAACGCAGGTTTTTTTTTTCAGTCCCGTTGTGCAGACGTAAATGCAACCTTTCGTGTTTATTGCGGTGTGGACTGTGATTGAAATACATTTAAGATAGTGGAGACTAAATATTGGAGCTATGCATCTAAAACTGAAAAGTAAACTTTATGATTTTTTTCCCCCTAGTATGGAGCTGTCAGGGAATGATCAGGCTTTCCCCCTCCCCATGTCAGTGGTTCTATCTAAAACTGAAATGTAAACTTTATCATTTTTTTTCTCCCTAGTATGGAGCTGGGGGGGGGGGAGTGATCAGGCCTCCCCCACCCCCCATGTCAGTGGTTCTATCTAAAACTGAAATGTATACTTTATGATTTTTTTCCCCCTAGTCTGGAGCTGTCGGGGAATGATCAGGCTTTCCCCCTCCCCATGTCAGTGGTTCTATCTAAAACTGAAATGTAAACTTTATGATTTTTTTTTCCCCCTAGTATGGAGCTGTCGGGGGTAGTGATCAGGCCTTCCCCCCCCCCCCCCATGTCAGTGGTTCTCCACTGCTCGCCCTGGGGACTCGGAGTGACTAGTGCCCCGAGTCCGACCTCTGCAGGTGTCCCGCGGGGGGGGGCCGGGGGGAGGCAGGGGGGGCGGAGCAGCCGGGCCTGGCCCCGCGCCCTTGCGTCGCTGGGCGGCGGGCGGGGGGAAGCCGCGCGGCACTAGGACCCAGGGGGCTCCCGGGAGCGGATCTAGGGGCCAGATTGCAAATTCGCGGTGACTCAGTCTGGTCGGCTCCTGCTCGGCGGCCGCGGCGGCAGCGGACGCGGACGTTGGCGGCCGAGCTGCGAGGGCCCGTCCCCGGCCTTCGCCGTCCGAGGCTCCCCGGGCGCCCCCGGCAGGTGCGCGGCGGCGGGGCGCGGCGGGGTCGCGGCGGGGCGGGGGCGCGGGGGGGCGCGGGGCCTGCGCGCGGGACTCACGGCCGCCGGCGCTTCCTGTCTGGCTTTCTTTGCAGCAAACCAAGATGGAGTACGAGTGGAAGCCCGACGAGCAGGGGCTGCAGCAGATCCTGCAGCTGCTCAAGGAGTCGCAGTCCCCGGACACCACCATCCAGAGGACCGTGCAACAAGTATCCTTCGCGAGGCCTCCCCGCCGCCGCCGCCGCCCCGCGCGGGCCCCGCCGCCCGGCCGCCGCCCCTCCCCCCGCCCTCCCGCCGCCGCCGCGCCCGGATCCCTCCGCCCTCCGCCCTCCGCGCACGCGGCCCGCCCGCGCCCCGCGCCCCCGCCGGCCCGCCCGCGCCCCCGCGCCCCCGCCCGCGCCCCCGCGCCCCCGCCGGCCCGCCCGCGCCCCCGCCGCCCCCGCGCCCCCAGCCGCACGTGCGCCCGCCGGCCTGCCCCGGGGCGGGGGGGGGGGCGGCCTGGGGCTCCCGGGGTGGAGCCGGCCCCGCGCCGCCCCCGCCCGGTCCCGGAGGCCCCCGAGGTCCCCGGGGCCCCGGCGGCGCGGAGGCGGGGGGCCCGGCCTCGCACCTGTTGCGGCGCGGGCGGCAGGACACGCGCCCTCCCGGCCCCCGCGCCTCGGCTACAGAAATTTAAGACAAAAACAAGACACTTAACGTCTGCGGTTTTTCGCAGAGACCCCTGTGGTCTCTATTGTTAGCCCCCAGCGACCCCGCGGAGCCGGTAGGTAGGAGCCGGGCAGCCCGCGGAGCCGCCGAGGAAGAGGAGGAGGGGGGGGGCGGGGAGCGCGGCCCGGCCCTGCTGCACCCCGGCCCGGGGCGGAGGCACGTGGCCGCTCGGCTCGCCCCGCGCGGGCAATTCCGGGGGGCAGGACCCCGGGGGCAAGACCTGGGGGGGGGCAGGACCTCGGGAGCAGGACCCCGGGGGCAAGACCTGGGGGGGCAGGACCCCGGGGGCAAGACCTGGGGGGGTAGCAGGACCCCGGGGGCAAGACCTGGGGGGGCAGGACCTCGGCGTGCAGGACCTGAGGGTGCAAGACCTCGGGGGCAGGCAGGACCACGGGGTGCAGAACTTCGGGGGGCAGCACCCTGGGGGCAGGACCTCGGAGCGGGGGCGAGGAGCTCCGAGCGTCCTCCGAGCCCGCGGGGTGCAGGCCCCAGCGCCCGGCTGCGACCCGGCCTCGCCCGCGGTGGCTGTGGCCGAGGGGATGAGACCAGTTGATGGTACTTAGTGGACTCGCAGGTGATCGTACGGCACAGTTAATTCTCCACTTAGCCAAGCCCGTGACCAACCTTGCAGTCCCATCCGTAGCGCTATAGAGGATTATTCCCTGTTTCGGTACGTGTTTATTAAATACCTTTTACACGCCTCGTACTGCGCTGGGGCAGACCATCCATGTTTGCAGTCCGTTCTGTGTGCCTGGAGCATAAGGAACAAATTAAACTTCAGTAGGCAAACCGTATTTAAAAAAAAATAATAAGCATTGCTTTATATTCTCAAAGTGCCTGGTGATGGATGACCTTGTTCTTTTGTGTGTCCTAAGGAAAGCGTTTATTGCATTGTCGTTTTTGTATGGGCTTGAGACTTAATAATAAGGGTAGATCCAGCCCAAGTTGCAAGAAGGTAAATCTTACGAGGAGATGTTGATGAAAAATTAGCGCATCGGCTTTTCGATCTTGGCCATTCACTAAAGAAAGAGACCGCTGGGTTTTACTTGAGCAAGGAAAGACTTCGGAAATTTTTTAGAGACCACCTTTTAACTAGTTAATTTACCTTCTCACCACTAACTATTGAGGGTATTCTAGTGAGCAATAGCTGATACCTAAGAGTTTTGCACCATGGTTTTAATTTCAGAACAAAACAACTTAGATCTGAGTAAAGACATTTGAATACTTCTGTCTAGTAAAACCCAATTACGAGTATTATTAAGAAGAGTATTAGAGGTTAAGAGGCCGTGAAGAAAGATATGATACAACATCTACGTCACTGTTGACTGCCAACAGAATGAAATACCTGCAGACTTAAGTCCCTAGAAATGTTAGATCTTGGGGAGGGGGGACAATTGTAGAACTATTGCAGTTCAGTAATTTCATACTGACCTTATGTAATAGGACTTGATACACAGACTTGTGTATAAGTGACATTTTATATTCAGTTTAAGTTTAAAAAGCCATTTTATAAAGTTGATTTCCCTAAGTAATTTTTAAAGACCTGTTTTCATTTCTTTGGAATGCTTTTCATTTTTGTCATCATTTTTGTATCTAAGCACCTTTCTGATTAAGGTTTTTAAAGTTCAAATCACAAATTCTGTTTTGATAATTTTTTTGCTATGTTGAGCCTTCTGAAGGTGAAACATGTTTTATTGAATATAATTATATTTATATTATATTTATATCAATATAAATATTGATATATTGATCAATATAATTATTGATACTAAGTTTACTCTTTCAGTCATAAAGCACCTAAGAGATTTAACATAACCATTAGTGTGTTCTTGGAATAATGTATTGATGGTTTTAATAACTTTATTCTTCTGAAGAAGAAAGTGCAAGGTTAAAAATGACACAAAAGAAGATTCTTGATTTTACATTAAAAACGCTTGATTTTTTTTCCTTAGATTACAATGAGAAGTTTCCTTAACTACTGTTTGTTTTAGAAACTGGAACAACTCAATCAATATCCAGATTTTAACAACTACTTGATTTTTGTTCTTACAAAATTAAAGTCTGAAGGTAAGTAAGGTTTGTATTGATTAAAAACTACTTGGAAAGATCTTCAAGACCTGTTAAAATAGGCTGAGTGATACTCATATCAAAGGCTTGCATTTTGTAGTAACCACTGCTTTACATTGTGGAATGAGCAAAGTATTCAGATGTTTAATAAGCATTAGGTTGTTAGGTGGGTGTTTTTATAATAAGTTCCCTCGTATTTTGTGAATGAAAAGGGTGTTGCAAAGTTGGCTTTGGTATTTTAGCTTGAATTCTTGTACATGAATGTCATAAATTTAATATACCAATTGAACGTAGGATTTGCTAAATAACCGAATGTATGTGGATTCGTAGAAAACCATCGAAAGTTCATATAACCAAAATGACTTACAGTCCTATCACCCAGAGAGATTTATTATATTACTCTTGATTAATCCTACAGTCTTCTATGGCTGTATACTATTTTTAAAATCTAACTAAAACTGGAGTCATTCTCTTCATAAACTTTTGTGACTTAACTTTCTAACCGTATACTGAACAATATAATGAAAACAACAGAGTCAAGTTTAAATTACTTTTATGGCAATTCAGAGCCTGAAAACTAGTTTTATTTTATTTATTTTTAAATCAGTTTTATTTTTTTAAATGATAATGGTCATTTGATTGTTTCTGATACAGGTCATGTGTCCCAGTAGACTTTATTCGTTTCACAAATACCATTGAGTACCACTTCGTGTCCAGGCTTAGGGACAATAAAAGTAAACAAAATAAGAGTCTTTGCCCTCATGGAACTTATATTGTAGTGAGAGGTGTTCTTCATAGTATTATTTGAGTATTGAAGATTCCCTTCCTGGAACATTGTCAAACACCCAAAAGGCACAAAAATACGATTGAGCAATTGATTGGACTCTAAATGAAAACACTATACCCTGTTCAGTGATGGGTGTTTTAGAAGCCATGGAGCAATTAGTTTTGTTTGTTTGTTTGTTTGGTTTTTTGTTTGGTTTTTTTTTTTTTAGAAGAAGAAAAAAAAATCAGGGCACTTGGGAGTTGGGAAGTAAGTCTTAGACACAGATGCTGATTCAACTGTCTTGCTTTTTTTCAGCTACATAATGCCTGCATTAGACTACCAGACCATCGTAAGGGTTCAACTCCAAGGCTCTAGGGGGTTAATGGCCTTCATGTGTAGTAAAATCACACTAATTTTTTTTTAAGATTATTTTGTTTATTTTAGAGACTGTAGGCGCATGAGTGGAGGGAGGGGCAAATGGGAGGGGGAAAGAGAATCCTTAAGGAGGCTCTCAGCTGACCACCCAGGGCTCTATTCCAGGACCCTGAGATAATGACCCGAGCCAAAATCAAGAGTCAGCAGCTCAACTGAGTGAACCACCCAGGCGCCCCTCACTGATCTTGTATTTATTCAGATTTTGGTGATTTATACAGTACTGTGATTTGTTTTTAATTTTTAAAATTCTAGTTAATTTTAGGGATTTTAATTTTTGATGACGGGATTAAACCTAAATCTAGGTTTTAAGAAACGAGGAGTTTCTTCGGTATATATTTAAATTGAGCAATTAATATTCCTTGTTTGTTAAATATACTTGATACTTTGTTTCTTAATACGGAGATTATTTTTCCTACATACTAGTTTATAATCAAATTAGTGTTTACTCCTTTTTTTAAAAATTTTGATATTTAGTAAATGAGTTTTTCTAACCTAATTGTTTGACTTGGAAATTTTAAACTTACTTCCACCAAACCATCTATTCTGTGGTCAGTGTGCACATCCTAAGTTCCAAATGTTAAAGATTGTTAAACTGCTTTATTCTTTCTTAAAGCGTTTTGGGAATGTCAGAGTAAGTCAGAAGTATTTTTGAATTCAAATAGCAAGAGGTTGGGTGTAACTACCTCTAAGGCATTAGTCATTATTTCTCAAAGGACATAGTAGGAGCTTAGCATTAGTATGAGAGTTAATATTTATTCTTGTGTCTTATTTGGAACACAAATTTACTGTGTCTAGTTTTCTATTAAAACTGGCATTGGGGTCATCATATTAGTGTGGGAACATAAAGGACATCTTTAGATGGAAATGCTTATTTAGTAATATCTTCGCCATCCCCTCTTATGAATTTGTTTACACTGAATCATGGAATAAAATTTTAGATCTGGAAGAGATCTCAGAGATAAGCTCATCTAATAGCAAATTGAGGTCCAATAAAGTAAATTAGCCTTAACCTTTTTTTAAAAAAAGAAATGGTGGACTGGTGGCTTCTTGGATTTACGGCAGGATATTTCTTAACTACAACAAATATTTTAATATAAAATAATTGATATTTTTTATTTTAAGCCACTTTTGTATTGTGACTTATTAAAAGTCTTCATCTCATAGCATTTATCGTAAAAAGTGTGTATCTTTTAAACACGTACCATTTAAAATAAAATTGTATGAGTGAATTAGTAAAGGCTAACTTAAGAAAATAGGATTATTACTTAAATAACTGGTTACTTATTTTATGGTAGTTTTAAACTTGCAAGAGAACTTAGAACTGTTTTTGTTTCATTTTAAGTTACTCATTGGGATGGGTTGTAATTGAAACCGTTTTTAGACAGTGACAAAAGATTTTAGGGTATGTTGTTGTGGTGGCCCCAGTAGGGTTTATGTACAGAGAAACTTTGGTATCCTCTTGTGTCTCTGTATGTTTCACCCTTAAATGATTCAGTACCAATCAGATTCTGGGAACATACTGCAAACTACAGCAGGCTGGTAGTATCCTTTTTTTTTTTTTTTTTTTTTTTTTAATAGGGTTTGTAAAACCAGTAGTGCTATAAAGCCTATTCCATTCACCACTCCAGCTCTTCATGTCTTCTAGTCCTTTGTGGAAGGTGGCAATACTATAGAATGCACCAAGTGTAGGCTTGAGCCAGACTCCTGAGGTTCATATTTTGGCTTCCCCACTTAATAGCCTTGTGTGACTTTGGCAGACCCGTTGGTTTGTTCATTTGTGCAGTGGGGATAATAACTCCTGTCTCAAGAGGTTGTGAAGATTAAAAGCACACTAGTTAGAATGCACTTAGCAGTGTTCAGTACCTAATAAACATTCAGAAGATATTAACTGTTGTTATATTGGTGGTGATATCAATCGGTAAAGCATCAGTTACATTCTACTGGTATTAAAGTTCTTCTTAAAAATTTGTTAACACCCGTCTGTGGACTGAATTTTTTTATGTAAATTCTGTTTTTCTGGAAATTTAAAAATTGTTTTACCCTTTTTTTTTTTTTTAGCTCAGAGTCAAGTGAAAAACATGATATAAATGAACGCCATTTATTTTTATATGAAGGTGATCCCGTATATTCTTTGTCCACCTAATTTTTTAATAGGATACTTTTAGTCACTAATACTTTCAGATCTGTAATTTGATGTATATATCAGGTTCCAATAAAGCTTGAGTACAGTGGCCATATATAAACTAAATTAACTCTTAAACTAAGTCAGTGGTTCTCAACCAGGTGCAATTTGGCCCCCCTCCCCTTGCCAGCCGCCCCACCCCTCCAGCAATCCGGACACTATCTAGAAACATTTTTGTTGTCACAACTTGGGAAGGTGATACTGGCATCTATGGCCAGGGGTACTACTAAACATCTTAGGGCGCGCACAGAACAATACCCACCAGAATTATCTGATCTAAAATGTCAGTAAAGCCAAGGTTGAGAAACCCTGAACTACAAATCATGGAGCTAATCTTTTGATAATCATTTGTGATACTTTTTTTTTTCCTGGTTATCGCAAAATTACTGGAATGTTGCAATCAATTTTTTGATAGAAGTATTTGAAACATTAACTACACTTTGAAATGAAAACTACTTTAAAACTCAGTAGTATTATTTTATTACAGATGAACCCACAAGATCATTGAGTGGTCTCATATTGAAGAATAACGTGAAAGCACATTTTCAGAACTTCCCAAATGGTGTAACAGACTTCATTAAGAGTGAATGTTTAAACAATATTGGCGACTCCTCTCCTCTGATTAGAGCCACTGTAGGTAAGTTACAGTGTTAGAGTGGTATGGCTTATCCTGTTTTTAACTGGGTGGTTTTTTGAGATGATAGATTATTCTCCTAGGAACTTTTGTCATCCCTTTCATGTTGGATTTTGAAGGGGGGACTTTTTCATTGCCACTTTTAAATAAATGCTTTGGAAATAACACTCGTTATTGTAGTGAAATCCCTTAATTAGTGAGTCTAGAGTCACTGATAGTAGCTTAATCAAAGTTTATTAAAGTGGGGCATTAACAGATGATATTAATTTAGGACTACTGCCTTTTCTTTGAGTTCCTCATTATCTGACTTCCTTGTGTAATGCATGGGATATAATTTTCCAGTTTCACTTTCTTTACGTGGAAAGAAAACTTTGTAAAACAACTGGAGAATAGGATCTTAGGTTTCACTATCTCCTACCCTTGTTTTTAATATTTGCCTTGTCTATATCTAATTACAGCAAGTTTTGAGACTTTTCAGTGTTCAACTTGAGTAAAAACTACTATTGGTTTATGTAATATTGAATTAAAATGGTTAATTATGATAGCTGGTATAAATAGCTTTGGGAGTCAACACAACTGACTGTTGCTAATTTCTCTTTGTGGAAGCAGAGATAGGCAGTTGGAATCAAGTGGCCTACGAATGGACAGCCTTCAGTACACCATGGGACTTTATGCAGCTAAATTTTATGGAGACCCAGAACACTTGTGTTAATCTGGCAGGCTGGTTGAGTGGAAGTCAGTTAAGAACATCCATAAGGATTCAGTCATTTTCATTGAGAGTTCCTCACTTCTATATTTTTCTGTCTCATGGTGGGCATGTAAAGGCTCTATGACATCTCTCAAAATACACAGGTCTTAAACTGCCGTTACTAACACTGATTTATTTTTTTTTTAAGATTTTATTTACTTACTCCTGAGAGATACACAGAGAGAGTCAAAGACACAGGTGGAGGGAGAAGCAGGCTCGATGCAGGAAACCCAACATGGGACTCGGTCCCGGGTCCCCAGGATCACGCCCCAGGCTGAAGGCGGCGCTAAACCACTGAGCCACCCGCGCTGCCCACTAACATCAATTTTAAATGGGATGAACGGAGGGGAGGTCATTTGTGATTTAAGGAAAGGGAATTATTCCTGGTTCATTCTGATGAACCTGCACATACCTTCCTAATGCGCTGCCAATCTTGACAGTGGGGAGAAAGAATGGTGAATGTGTGCCAGACACATCGATATAAATTTTTAATCTTACCTGTACATATTAGGGAGTTTATTTGAAAAGACTACATTTCCTTGACTGTGTGGTAAGCCATTAGACAAATTCTCCTGTTGAAGAATATATGGTCGGTTTGTAATTTTACTATTTGTGACTATCCTTTATGTGTGTTTATATAATAAGGGAAAGCTGCTGTGGAATTCCTAGAAGTGACATTACTGGGTCAGAGTGTTATGTTTAAATATTTAAAATTTTAGTGGGTATTGCTGAGCACACTGATTTTTCACTCTCATCTTTGTTGTGTACACAGAATTACAATTTTTCACTTTTTGCAGGTGTATTAGGTAGTCGAAAGTCTTTGGGGAGGGGCACCTGGGAGGCTCAGTTGGTTAAGCATCTGACTCTTGATTTCAGTTCAGATTTTGATCTCAGGGTTGTGAGCTCCCTGGACATGGAGCCTACCTTTTAAAAAAAAAGAAAAAAAGGGATCCCTGGGTGGCTCAGCGGTTTAGCGCCTGCCTTTGGCCCAGGGCGTGATCCTGGAGTCCCAGGATCCAGTCCCACATCGGGCTCCTCTGCCTGTGTTTCTGCCTCTCTCTCTGTCTCTCTCCCTCTCTCTTCTGTCTCTCGAATAAATAAAATCTTAAATTTTTTTGGAGTGGATGAAATTATATGGGACAGTTACATTTGAATTTGTTGGTCTATTAACATTCTCTAGTGCTCTTCGGAAGAATATCAGTCTGTTAGTGACAAATTATAGCTTGGCATTTAATTTTTATTACTGCTTATTTTAAGACATTCTTTGTTTTCTTTAGGTAGTCCAGACCTTTCTTCCCCGCCCCCACCCCCAATTCTTAGAAATTTTAACTTTAGGAAAGAATAATTGGCAGGAAGGAGTAGCTCTACCTTTAGCATCAGTGCTTTTTTATCTTACTAGAAGACTGTTTTAAGTGGTATATCTTAAAAATGCTATCAGTCCATTGACCCTTACCATATAGTTAAGATTTTTTTCTAGTGCATAGTACACATTGGCCAACAACTTTACATTTTTTTAGTTCTTTGCCACTGGGAGCAACTTTCTCAAAACTAACTATGGAAAATTCTAAGGTAATTTATACATAAGCAGGATTCGCTGCTTAGTAATAATCATTGATTATTTACTGTATAGTATATGCCAAGCATTGTGTTTGGATATCTCACAATTCTCAAAATAAGAGAACACTTTTTTTTCCCGCTTTTACAAATTAGTATTTTAGAGTACATATAATTTGCCTACTATATAAGAGTTTATATAGATCTTAATTACGGTACTAAATGATCTGTCATCATCAAACTGTTTTATCTTACTCATGTTGAATTTGCTAAGGCAGAGGAAAATATTAACACAAACCCTTTGCGTTATTACTGTTTGTATAAACGCAAAACTTTTGTGTTATGTATTCATACATTAGCAAATTCATTAACTGCCACAACTCAGCTACACAACACACTTGAAACAATCCAGTGGGAGTGTGACATGATCAGTGAGCATGTGCCCCTCAGCCTCTTGGATCCAAGATCACCTTGCCAGTGATTCATCCTTGATCCTGTCAGTGGGAACTGGTGGAGGAGTTGTGTGGGTCTTTCCACCACTACCACCACCTCCAGAAGGATTGTTGCACACGGAATTATCATCAGATAATGGCTCATTTGCTTTCACTCTCCCTGCCATGGTTTTGGCGGTGATCCTAGCTTAGGTCAGACAGCTGATTTTAGCTTTATGTATTTTTGTTAGCAACTGACAGACTCCTACTCATCCCCCAGTGGTAAGCACTGTTAATGTTTTGGTCCATTTTCTTTCTTCTCTTCTGTATACGACACTTCTGACCCTTGAACCGTGTGGGTCTGCTTATATAACATTTTCTTTAGCTTTACTGTAAAAACCATATAAATATAATACATAAAGTATACGTTAATCGAAAATATGTTCATCGGCCATGTTATCCCTAAGATTTCCAGTCAGCTATTAAGTTTTGAGGAGTCGGGGTCCCTGGGTGGCGCAGTGGTTTGGCGCCTGTCTTTGGCCCAGGGCGCGATCCTGGAGACCCGGGATCGAATCCCACATCGGGCTCCCGGTGCATGGAGCCTGCTTCTCCCTCTGCCTATGTCTCTGCCTCTCTCTCTCTCTCTCTCTTTCTCTCTCTCTCTCTCTCATTAAAAAAAAAAAAAAAAAAAAAGTTTTGAGGAGTCAACAGTTAACATGTGGATTTTCAACTGAGGTGGGGCCAGCCTCTATATGCCCCCTCCCCATTATTCAAGGGTCAGCTATAATTTTAATGAATGGGACTATTGTTATTATTGTTGTTGGGAAAGAGCAAGTTGTAGTCTTTGTAAACAGATAATTGTTAAAAATACAACATTTCTAAAATGTTGGAAAACAAGATTAGAAACCTGATTTATGCTGTGGTTTTTTCAACAAATGTGCTATGGCCAAAAGGGGGTCCTTGGTGAATGTTTTTATTTACATGTTTTGGAGGTCTTGGGCTGATTTGTTGGACCATTTAAATGAATGTGTGTGCACGCACGTGTGTGCATTCCTGTGATAGTTTCTAACATAAGATTTCCTAAAGATAACGTGTTTTCTTTCAAGGTATTTTGATTACAACCATAGCCTCCAAGGGAGAATTGCAGAATTGGCCTGACCTCCTACCAAAACTCTGTAGCCTATTGGATTCTGAAGATTACAACACTTGTGAGGTAAAGAAATTTGCTTCTTTAACATACTTCCTCTTCTCTATTTTTCTCATCATGTTGTATATTTGTAACCTTCCAAAATATAATTCCTCTGAGACCTACAACTTAAAAACTTAGAAGCAGAAGCCTCAAGTCCTTCTTATTTACATTAGTGACCATTTTTCTTCCCTGTTTTCTATAAGGATTGTTAATTCATAAAACCTCTTTACTATAATTGCTACAAAGAATTATAATCAGTTAATCCATTAATGTGGTATTTTTCGAAGATAGGCTTAAATTTACCAACGATGAGTACTTTTTTGCCTTCCCTAAATTGTTTTTGTTCCTCATACTTTATGACATGGCTAAAGTATATGTAATCTAGTTTTAATCATGTAGTAATTATGATCTTCTGTTTGCCACTGATAAGTGGTGACCTTTCCATGTGGAAAAGGGAGTCTGTATGGAGTTCTCACTTGTTACTGAGTATTTTTAAGAATCTCTTTGATTAGCAGGCCTCTAGTTTGTTTAGAAATCTGTTTTGAATGGAAACCATTTTAATATTTTTTGCCTCTTTAAAGAAATAACCTAACAAAAAAAATCAGATGGGTCTTTTTCTTTTATTTTCTTTTCTTTTTTTTTTAAGATTTTATTTATTTATTCATGAGAGAGACAGAGAGGGTCAGAGACACAGGCAGAGGGAGAAGCAGGCTCCATGCAGGGAGCCTGATGTGGGACTTGATCCCGGGTCTCCAGGATCAGGACCCGGGCCGAAGGCAGCACTAAACCACTGGGCCACCCAGGCTGCCCCAAAAGTAGTCTTTAAAATCGCACTTCTCGGGCAGCCCCGGTGGCGCAGCGGTTTAGCGCCGCCTGCAGCCCAGGGCGTGATCCTGGAGACCCTGGATCAAGTCCCACCCTTCCTGCATGGAGCCTGCTTCTCCCTCTGCCTTGTCTCTCTGCCTCTCTCTCTCTCTCTCTCTCTCTCTCTCTCTCTCTGTGTCTCTATGAATAAATAAATAATCTTTAAAAAAAAAAACAAAAATAAATAAAAAAATAAAATCACACTTCTCCTTCCCTAAAAAAAAAATCTTATTTTCTCATATATACATTTTCCAATAATGCCTTTAGAAATACACTAAGATTACAGAAAAACTAAAATAATGTGATCGGCCATCAAGTAAGAATTGAATAAAATTTAAATTGTGCTTTGGTATAGTGGTAATAACATGAAAGGAGGTCAAAATTTTTTTAAAAAAACAAGCATTTATCAAGAATTACAAAAAATTAAAACTGCAGTAAACATGAAATTATGGAGCTTCTAATAAGTTATATCTTAAAGTATTCTTCAGCTAACTGTACCATGAAAATAAGCCCTAGGTTTCTGCTGCTGATGGAATTATAAACAGTAAATTAGATGTTTGAGGTAATTAGTAGGTTGCATATTATATATAGGAGCTCTGGGTTGGCCCCTTTGGTGTAAAAATGGTTGTAGGGAAGTAGTTGGTAATTTGAATTTTCTGCCCTTCTTACGGATTTTGTCACCATTATCCAGCTAATGTTTTACATATAAGGAATTTTTTTTTCTATTTTTTAAAGATTTTATTTATTTATTCATGAGAGACACAGGGAGAGAGAGAGAGAGGCAGAGACACAGGCAGAGGGAGAAGCAGGCTCCACTCAGGGAGCCCGATGTGGGACTCGATCCTGGGTCTCCAGGATCAGGCCCTGGGTTGAAGGTGGCGCTAAACCACTGGGCCACCCGGGCTGCCCTATAAGGAATTTTTTAAATGATTTTAAGATTTCTTTCTGACTTAAAATTGATAAGAATATTTCAGGAGAAGTTAACTTTTTGAATTAGATAATATTTATTGCAGTCTCTGCCAACCAGAATATTCTCTAATTTTAAGCCATTAAATGCTAAAAATGTACTAATATATATAAACTGAGATTTTAGATAACTCAGTGGCATGATTTCTGTCTTAAAATTGATGACTAAATTTATGGACTTTATGAGGCAGTATTTTATGTGGGCTGGGAACATTAATTCATACAAATGAGTCAATATTCCTCAATTTCCTTTTAAAATGGTTTCTTTTTTAATTAATCCTAATAATATAAATGTCTTCCACAGGGAGCGTTTGGTGCCCTTCAGAAGATCTGTGAAGATTCTGCTGAGATTTTAGATAGTGATGTGTTAGATCGTCCTCTCAACATCATGATCCCCAAATTTTTGCAGTTCTTCAAGCACAGTAGTCCAAAAATAAGGTATCTATGTAGCCAATATTAAATTAATTTGTAAACTCTAAGCCTGACCACTTTAGTTTGCATTACCTAATACATTTGTGATTGGCAAAAGATACTGATATTCTACAAAGGTGAACTTCAGTAGTTGAAATTTATTCTTTTCATAGCAAAACCATGAAACATTAACTTTTTCTGATGAAATTTTCATTGTATACAGTAGTTCTCTACCTTCTAGATGGTTAATGACATTTGTTAATGATTAACAGGCATGCGTTTCAGGTCCTTTATGTAACAAGGCTGAAATTCATAGTGTTTTGTGGTGGTTGTGTTGTTTTTAATTTATGGATCTTGCCATGTACAGGTACCTTCATTTGCAACTGTGTTAAAAATTGCTCCAGTATGACATCTGGATTATTTAGTAATTGTAGATGAAGAGGTTTTTGTTTTTGTTTAAGATTTTATTTATTAAAAAAAAAAGATTTTATTTATTTATGCCTGAGAGAGAGAGAGAGGCAGAAGCAGAGACACAGGCAGAGGGAGAAGCAGGCTCCATGCAGGGAGCCCAATGCGGGACCTGATCCCGGGACCCCAGGATCACGCCATGGGCTGAAGGCAGTGCTAAACTGCTGAGCCACCAGGGCTGCCCTAGATTAAGAGTCTTACATCTAGTTAATGTTTTGAGCATGAAGGTGGACGATTTTTGAATACACTCTGAAACCAGTAGGCCTGCTTGGCCAGAAATTAACCATGGCCTGTTTTGTTTTCCTCTATATTTATAGTTTATTGCATAGTGCCTAGCATATAGTTGTTAAAATATTTAAATATTAACCTTTGGCCAATTTGATTATCATCTATTATCCTATCAAGCTATAATTACGATGATGCTTTCGCACTATCAAAGTATGTAAGACTCCTGTTACTTCACCAGAGGTTCCCCCAACTGTGCCGTATGTTTTTTCCCTCCTCTCCAATTAACATATTTTAATCTAACTTGTCTTTTTTGTTTGTTATTGTGTAAGAGTCATTGCTCTTTTGTTTTTTTTGAGTCATTGCTCTTGATTGTTGCTTTGATTTTGTTGTTTCCAGTTGTCAGTGCTTCGTGCTTTTGTGTAGAATAATCAAAAACCATATTACTATTTAAAATAGAAGTTGTGCAGAATCCTAGAGGCAGTTATTTAAGGATAGCCAACAGCAGGAACCTAAATGCATACGCCATTAACTGTTAGTTTAGATGTCCTTTGGAGCTTACTCCCAGATTCCAAGCTGTATTCAAAGGATTATGTTTTCAAAAGTGTGAACAGAGGGTAATCAAGAATCTTTTTCTTGCTTAAATCCTCTTTAGTTCTTTTTTTTTTTTTTCTCAATTTTATTTCAGTTACTTTTTATCTTAGGTGGTACTTAATACAGCGTGGTTCTCAGAGAAGGAACTTAATAGCTGGTCATTTATGGTAGTGTCATTGAAGTAAATAGTAACATTCCCAAAATAAAATGTTACTCTTTCCAAAATAGTTAACTAGATAGAGTTCATGTTCCCTAGGAAGTTGTTATTTAATCTTTGAATTAAGGTGATGAAAGAAAGTGTAATTTGCATACTTCTAAGAAACTCAATTTTTGGTGACCAGTTCTTAGCATTAAAAGTAAACATGTTCTTTCATCTCAAAATCACTACTGAACTTTTTTTTTTTTATTGGAGTTCAATTTGCCAACATTTAGCATGACACCCAGTGCTTATCCCGCCAAGTGCCCCCCTCAGTGCCCATCACCCAGTCACCCCAACCCCCCTGCCCGCCTCCCCTTTCACTACCCCTTGTTCATTTCCCAGAGTTAGGAGTCTCTCATGTTTTGTCACCCTCACTGATATTTTCACTCATTTTTCTCTCCTTTCCCTTTAATCCCTTTCACTAATTTTTATATTCCCCAAATGAATGAGACATATGATGTTTGTCTCTTTCCGATTGACTTATTTCACTCCACATAATACCCTCCAAGTCCATCAACGTCGAAGCAAATGGTGGGGATTTGTCGTTTCTAATGGCTGGGGAATATTTCATTGTATACATAGACCACAGCTTCTTTACCCATCATCTGTCAATGGGCACCGAGGCTCCTTCCACAGTTTGGCTATTGTGGACATTGCTGCTATAAACATCGGGGTGCAGGTGTCCCGGCGTTTCCCTGCTTCTGTATCTTTGGGGTAAATCCCCAGCAGTGCAATTGCTGGGTCGTAGGGCAGATCTATTTTTAACTCTTTGAGGAACCTCCACACAGTTTTCCAGAGTGGCTGCACCACTTCACATTCCCACCAACAGTGCAAGGGGTTCTCCTTTCTCCGCATCCTCTCCAACATTTGTGGTTTCCTGCCTTGTTAATTTTCCCCATTCTCACTGGGGTGAGGTGGTATCTCATTGTGGTTTTGATGTGTATTTCCCTGATGGCCAGTGATGCGAAGCATGTTCTCCTGTGCTTGTTGGCCATGTCTCTGTCTTCCTCTGAGATTTCTGTTCATGTCTTCTGCCCCATTTCATGATTGGGTTGTTTGTTTCTTTGCTGTTGAGTTTAATAAGTTCTTTATAGATCTTGGAAACTAGCCGTTTATCTGATACGTCATTTGCAAATATCATCTCCCATCTGTAGGTTGTCTTTTAGTTTTGTTGACTGTTTCTTTTGCTGTCCAGAAGCTTTTGATCCTGATGAAGTCCCAGTAGTTCATTTTTGCTTTTGTTTCGCTTGCCTTCCTGGATGTATCTTGCAAGAAATTGCTGTGGCCAAGTTCAAAAAGGGTGTTGCCTGTGTTCTCCTCTAGGATTTTGATGGAATCTTGTCTCACATTTAGATCTTTCATCCATTTTGAGTGTATCTTTGTGTCTGGTGTAAGAGAATGGTCTAGTTTCATTCTTCTGCATGTGGATGTCCATTTTTCCCAGCACCATTTATTGAAGAGACTGTCCTTTTTCCAGTGGATAGTCTTTCCTGCTTTGTCAAATATTAGTTGACCATAGAGTTGAGGGCCCATTTCTGGATTCTCTGTTCTGTTCCATTGATCTCTGTGTCTGTTTCTGTGCCAGGACCACACTGTCTTGATGACCACAGCTTTGTAGTACAACCTGAAATCTGGCATTGTGATGCCCCCTGATATGGTTTTCTTTTTTAATATTCCCCTGGCTATTCAGGGTCTTTTCTGATTCCACACAAATCTTAAGATGATTTGTTCCAACTCTCTGAAGAAAGTCCATGGTATTTTGATAGGGATTGCATTAAACGTGTAAATTGCCCTGGGTAGCATTGACATTTTCACAATATTAATTCTTCCAATCCATGAGCATGGAATATTTTTCCATCTCTTTGTGTCTTCCTCCATTTCTTTCACAAGTGTTCTGTAGTTTTTAGGGTATAGATCCTTTACCTCTTTGGTTAGGTTTATTCCTGGGTATCTTATGCTTTTGGGTCCAATTGTAAATGGGATTGACTCCTTAATTTCTCTTTCTTGTTAGTGTATAGAAATGCCCCTGATTTCTGGGCATTGATTTTGTATCCTGCCACACGGCTGAATTGCTGTATGAGTTCTAGCAATCTTGGGGTGGAGTCTTTTGGGTTTTCTATGTACAGTGTCATGTCATCTGCAAAGAGGGAGTTCGACTTCTTCTTTGCCAATTTGAATGCCTTTTATTTCTTTTTGTTGCCTGATTGCTGAGGCTAGGACTTCTAATACTATGTTGAATAGCTCACTACTGAATTTTAAGAATATAGAATGAGGCAAAGGAATGAGCTATTGAAAAATCAGAACTATTTTATTTTTTAAATCGTACCACAGGTACACAAAGTTGGGTTATGATTTTTATTTTTTATTTTTTTAAAGATTTTATTATTTATTCATGAGAGTACACAGAGAGGAGACAGACAGAGGCACAGGTGGAGGGAGAAGCAGGCTGCATGCAGGGAGCCCGGCGTAAGACTTGATCCGGGGTTACCAGGGTCATGCCCTGGGATGAAGGCAGGCGCTAAACCGTTGAGCCACCCAGGCTGCCTGGGTTATGATTTTTAGCTCATAACATTGTCATCATGGCCCACTTCCATTTAGTCTTCAATTACTTATTATTTTTAACAATAAGCACTCAAATCTGCCACCCTGAACAAGAGCTGAGGTCTTGAGGACCATAACCCACATCTAATCCCAACTTTTTCCTTCTCTTACATTGCTAAAAAATAAGTTTACTGCGTATAGATATAAAGGGTATGTAGGTCTTTGTTTTTAACTTTATAAAAATATTGTACTGAATTTGATCTGACTTCTTAAATTTAATATTATGTTGCTAAGATTCATCCATATTTTGTCGTTATAGCTCATTTGTTTTGACTATGGTATACTACTAGGCATGACGATTACACTATTTACTCATGCTCTTTCCTCAACCCTCCTCTCCGCTTCTGACCTTTGGGTGGCTTCCAAGTATTTGCTGTTGTGGATAGTGGTGCTGAAAGCATTTATTTGGTTGTCTCCTTTGGTCTATTTGCAAGAGTTTCTCTAGGAAGACATAAAATTTTGGGGGAGGAGCTTCTGGGACATAAGGCAAATAACAAGGAGAGAACCACCAGAATTGTCCAGAGCGGTTGCATCAAATAGTACTATTAACAAAGCACAAGATTCTCGGGATGCACACATTCAGCCTTTAGTATTGTCATATATTTTAGTTTTTGCCAGTCAAATAGATTAAAAATTGTGTTTTGTTATTAAGTCAGTGGTTTACTTCTCTGTCATTAGTCATGTTGAACATCTTGTCATAGGTTTATTGGCTGGCTGTGGTACCTTTTTGTCTTTTTCTCTTGGGTTATCAGAAGAGGCAAACAGGACAGACGATAAAATTCCATGATGAATACTGTGGAAAAGTAACGAGACTAAGGGGTTAGACTGTGATTCACAGGTATCGTACATACGTTTTCTGTAAAGGTAGCATGTGCAGAGACTCTGAACAAAGTAAAGTAGCAAATCTTCGAAAGGTCAAGGAGAAGGACATTTAAAACAGGGAACAGCAAGTGTAAAGGCTCTGGAGTTGGGGACAAGCCTTTTACAGTGACAAAAGAAGAAAGCTTTGTGTAGTACAGTAAGAAATGAAGTTTAGGAGAGCAGAGTAACCACATTATAATGGAATGTCTAGGTCTGTAGTCCGCAAACTGTGACCCATGGGGCCAAATTCAGCCCATAATAGGAGCTAAGAGTGATTTTATATTTTAAAAGGTTGTGTTTGGGGAATGGGGGATGAAGTGCCACAGAGGTCTTAGAATATTTGCCATCTGAGTTTCTGTAGGAAAAGTAGATTATGGTGGGGTTTTTTTATTTGTTTTTTGGAGTAATCTGAACAACGGTGTGATGTGATATTCATGTGTATCTAAAAGGTTGTGGTAGGGTTTGGTATAGCAGAAGTTAGCCAGTTAGAGCCCGTTGGAGTAATCCTGGTAGGAAATTATGGCTTGGACTAGGGAAGAAGTGAGGTTGGTAAGAAGTGATTGGATTATGGGTGTGTTTTTAAAGGTGGTGCCATTAGGAATTGCTGTGGAGTTGAATTGGCTAGATCTAAACATAAAGATCGGAGAGTTTTTCTCATTTTTAGTTTTAAAAGGAATAAATATAAACCCACTATTTTAAAATCTGTACGTATATAAAATAAATTTCCATTATGTTTCCATCCGCCTTCCCACTCTTCAGAGGTATCCACTATTAAAAATGTGCAGTGTCCTTTCTGACACATTGTACTTTCAGAGAAGTACTAACAATGTTCTAGAACCTGTGTTTTTCACTTAATATTCATATTCTGTGTTGAATATACAAAGTTTATTCTTTTAAGAGTATGTATTTGTGTATATATGTACATATGTATGAATACATATATTTATAGCTATATGTACACCATAATTATTTTATGGAGGAATATTTTAAGTTTCTGTCAGTCTTCTGTAAATAGAAAAAAGCTGCAGTGTGCATGTGTTAAATTTTAAATTTTGTTTCTAGGTCTCATGCTGTTGCATGTGTCAATCAGTTTATCATCAGTAGGACTCAAGCTCTGATGTTGCACATTGATTCTTTTATTGAGGTAAGATTTGTCTCCCTCTCCCCCCCACCCCCTTTGGTTTTAGCAAAGTTAGATGTTAAATTATTTCTGGTAGTATTAAAATTGGAAAAAAAAAAATTAAATTGGATATAGTGTAGACTTTGTGACTTTTGTTGACTTATATTAAAGCATTTTCCTTCTGTTAAACTTTTTAATGTACAATACAAACATTGATTATGGTATGTGGGTGTTTAATATCTTGACTAGAGATTTTTTTATTTGAATATACTATTCAAATTCCAAATATAAATTGAATCTCCCAGTTCACTTTAGTATTTGAAATATAAAACATCAGTGAATCTGAATAATCTTAAGAATCTGAAGGCACAGACTAAACCATTGTAGAATTAGAGGTGTCAGGAAAAAATTGACTCTTAAATCTCAGCAAGTGTTTCTAAAGACCCTTTTATACCTTATACTTTATACCTAAAAGCAGAAAGACAACGTAAGCATGTTTTTCTGGCCATAAACCCTAAGCAGTAGAATTCTTCAGAACTACTACTACTTGGTAACAGCAATCGTAAACAGGTTGGTTTTGTTGTTGTTGTTGTTGTTGTTTAAGATTTTATTTATTCATGAGAGAGACAGAGAGGCAGAGCCATAGGCAGAGGGAGAGCAGTCTCTATGCAGGGAGCCTGATGTGGGACTCGATCACAGGACCCCGGGGTCACGCCCTGAACTGAAGGCAGACGCTCAACCACTGAGCCACCCAGGCGTCCTGTGAACAAGTCATTAAAATTCTCTAAGCACTTCACTTATATTTTCATTAAATGAAAGTCTATTCCTTCAGCTTTTTTTTTTTTTCTTTTAAGACTTATCTATTTATTTATTTTTAGAGAGCCAGCTTGGGTTGGAGGAGGGGGCAAGAATCTCAAGCAAACTTCCTCTGAGTTGCTTTGGTTGTCTCCTTTGGTCTATTTGCAAGAGTTTCTCTAGGAAGACATAAAATTTTGGGGGAGGAGCTTCTGGGACATAAGGCAAATAACAAGGAGAGAACCACCAGAATTGTCCAGAGCGGTTGCATCAAATAGTACTATTAACAAAGCACAAGATTCTCGGGATGCACACATTCAGCCTTTAGTATTGTCATATATTTTAGTTTTTGCCAGTCAAATAGATTAAAAATTGTGTTTTGTTATTAAGTCAGTGGTTTACTTCTCTGTCATTAGTCATGTTGAACATCTTGTCATAGGTTTAGAGAGCCAGCTTGGGTTGGAGGAGGGAGCAAACTTCTCAAGCAAACTTCCTCTGAGTGTGGAGCCCAATGTAGGGCTTGATCTTACACCCATGAGATGATGACATGAGCCAGAATCAATAGTCTCACTGACTAAGCCATCCTAGGCACACACTCCCCACTCCCCAGCCCCAGTTCTTAAAAATTTTGGAGGCCATCCTGCTAGTATTCTTGTTGGGACAATTAAGAGAAAAGGGGGGGAATACTGTCATAATTTTTCCTCAAAACTTAAATTGACCAGCTTCTTTCTGATCATTTCTTACTGGTAGACTAGGAGTAGTAGCCATAAAGATCCTCTCGCCATTTAAAAGCTGAAACTAAAACATGAGTCTTCAGTATATTTACTGAGTCATACTCTGAATCAGACTCTGTGCTTGGTGCTAGGGATACATAAATTTTATGCCTACACTTTGGTGTAGAGGGTAGTGGATAATGTTAGAG
This sequence comes from Canis aureus, assembly GCF_053574225.1. Lineage (NCBI taxonomy): Eukaryota > Metazoa > Chordata > Mammalia > Carnivora > Canidae > Canis > Canis aureus. Next base: position 56,591,400 of record NC_135615.1, read on the forward strand.
GTCTTAGAATAAGACTACCTGAGTTCAAATAAAGCTCAGCCCTACAGCCGTTAACCTTGGGCACATAATTTAACTGATGTTTTCAGTTTCATCATCTGTAAAATGAGGCTAATAATAGATCTACCTCTTGGATTGTTAAAAAGATATTTGCTGTAACTAAATTAGAACAATGCCTGCTACAGAATAAGCAAGCGTACAGGTTAGCTACAGCTATTATTATTTTTAGAATTCGTAATTTTAGTAGTAGCTCTTCTTAGTATTTCACAGCTTAAAAGGGGAACAAGGATAGATATACCAAAATCTTACACAGAAATATAATTTAGAATAAAAGAAATAAAATTCTCTTCTGAAAGCTTTTGCATTCCACATGAACTTTAGCACTTAGCAAGTGGAGCAGAAACGTTTACCAACATTTTAAAATATTCCCATTGGTGTTAAATACCATGTTAACATTTCTTTGCTTCTTGGTAATCCTAAAAGATTCGAGCAGTTTTCCATCCTATAGGAGGAGTAAACCACCAGACACATCGTAGGCCCTCAAACCATTTGCTAAAAGAATCGTTTATTTCTTATTTTTTTTTCCTCAGGGGCAAATATTAAGTCTGCTGAGTCTGACAATATTGAATGAAAAGTGTATTGGTTACTAACAGTGGCTAAGACCTACCTTGGCAAAGATAGATATTGTACTTAAGACAAAGATATCAGATTAAATAAAGAATGTGCATGTAAAACATTTAAAAAGGAAGTACAGAGTGTCAAATGCAGAGGCAGGACTTGGGGAAGTGAAGTTTTTAAAATTTTGCCACAATACTTCACATGCTGTCACATTTGATACTTGAATTTCTCCATTGTCTTACCCCCCTTGTAATAAGATTTCAGGTTCATCTATTTGGAGATGTGTCTGTGATTTTTGAGAAAAGATGGGACACATTGGATTTTTCCTGTCTTTTTAATGATCTTTTTACTACTTTGAAGTCTGTGCAGTTAAAGAAAAATTCAGGAATGAGAGGAGGAAGGCTGTTTTTTCTTCTCACATGTCCATTTTGCAACCCGTACAAAAGACAACTTGTTCTCCTAGTGGAGGCTGGTTGGTACAGTGAAATGAGTGTGGACCTAAAATTCCATGAAAACCATATTCAGATTCCCCCTGCCTAGCAAGTTACATAACTTCTAAACTTTTACTTTATCTGTAAAATTGAATAATAATGTCTTGAAGATGAAATGAAATAGCCTGTTGTTTATTCAGGCTTTTTTCCCCCATAACCTTGGTGACAAGCTTGTTAAGAACAGCTTGAGACCAGTGGCTGCTTTTGCTATTTCCTCAGTAGTTGACTTGGTGAGCAGCAGCAGTTTGGGGTTAAGGCTATTTCTCCATTGTTGATGCTTGTTAAGAACTTATACCTGTTACTACCTTAAGACTCAGGATTGGTAGAAATAATCTCTTGACAGACAGTACCTCTGAAGGAAAATCAAATTGTGTCTTAAAGATTATCCTCTGGGTGAGCTAGATGAATGCCCCGTGTCCTAATGACACGATTTTATTCTCACAAACTAAAAGTTAACTTAAAACACAGCCAATCATTGTTTCCAAAAGAATGGCGTTAGATCATTTTATCAAAATCACAGTTTCTGGCAATTACCATCCTACATTTAATTAATTGTTTTTACAACTTAATATTGCAGTTCAGTTGATTCAGTCTTTATTTGTACCTTACCTTAGAGTTTCTTTAAATGTTACTTACAGATGACTGGTTGTTATGTATAAACCTTTCTAATATATTGGATGCTTAACTAGAAAACGATGTTTCTTATGCAATAGAATCTCTTTGCTTTGGCTGGTGATGAAGAACCAGAGGTACGGAAAAATGTGTGCCGGGCACTTGTGATGTTGCTTGAAGTTCGAATGGATCGCCTGCTTCCTCACATGCATAACATAGTTGAGGTAATACAGGGGACTTAAAAGCTCATTCCTCCATTTCCCCCCCCCCAGAAAAACCTTGGGAACAAAATGTATAATGTTAGATTTATTTAAGACATTTGCTGGCGAATAACTGAAAAACACTTCATGATGGTCTTAAAAATATCTTATGGTGATTTTCGTGAGATTAAAGAGGTTTATAAAGAGAGAAATTTACTTAAAGGAAAAGAGCTGTTAACCAGAAGAACACAAAATAATTTAAATATTTCTATGTTAATTAGATATGTGTTAGACCAAATGATCACTAAAACTGTTAAATTAAGTGGCACATTCTTATGTCTTTGGAGTTTGGAATTAAAGTTAAGTGTTTGCTTTCCATCCATTGCTGGTAGTATTGATCTGACCCACTTAACGATTTATGGTAAAAGTGAAATTTCTGAGACGAAAATACATAATTGTTAGTTGCAGCAAACCATTTAGATATTAAAAGACTATTTCAATCCCTCTGCAATTAAAATAATTTTACTAGGAAATTCTGAGTATACGTTGATCAAGAGTTAACCATATTTAAAGGAAGTAATACATAGTAACAAAATAAAATTATTATTAGAACAAAACTTGTTTGGACAATAGTCCTGCTAGAATCAAATTGTATGACCTAATTTTTATATTACTGGCTATAGTTGTACATTAGTATATAGCTTGCAAGTGTATTAAATAATATGGTGTTTGTTTTTTTTAAGATTTTATTTATGAGAGAGAGAGCACGAGCAGGGTGAGAGGCAGAGGGAGAAGCAAGCTCCCCACTAAGCGGGGAGCCCAATGTGGGGCTTGATCCTGGGACTCGGGATCATGACCTGAGCTGAAGGGAGACACTTAACCAACTGAGACACCCAGGAGCCCCTAAATAAGGTGTAGATCCTCTTTTCACTTCCAGAGATATGGTATGCAGAAGGAAGATCTTTTTTTAAAGAATGGGGGTCTAACAGTTGTAAGAAAAAGGCCAGCATCTACAGCGTACAGCAACTCCTTTTCCAAAACCTAAGGAAAGATCATTGTAGAGGTAAAGATAGGCAGCAGGATTAGGTGGGAATAAGTGATGAACCTGTTCTCCCTGAAGTGCTTAGAAAGAATCAGGTTGAATTGGTTGAAAGTTCAGTGTAAGTCGGAGCTAACCAGAAAGTTTTAGCATTTGCTGGGGTCGAGTCACAGCTGGGAGCCTAACTTACAGGGCCACAGTTAGTTAGCAATACTCAGCTAGGTAGTAGGACACCATGTGGAATGTAATAGCGGCTGGCCTATCACGACTGTTGTGTTGCCACGTTTTGCCACATGAGATGTTCTAATCAGGCAAAGGATAAATACAAAGACTTCATGCAACACTTGACCTCATTTCCAGGCTTGGGTACATTGGAAAAACATATGTGTGCCTTTGATTAGATTTATTTTGTTTTAACACGTAAAGTTTGTTTTTGTTTTTTTTTTTAAGAGGGGTAGGCGCTGCCTTTGGGTAAATTTAAGATCAGTTATTCCTACAATTAAGAGTGAATTTGGTTTGGCGTGTTGGAAACTACAGTTGCACTAGGAAATGTCCCTACTTCTTTCTAAATATTAAAAAATTTACTTTTGTATTTGTATAGTATATCACTTTACATATGTGAAAATATATACAAGAGACAGCTTGAGTTATGATGTTATTAAAAGATTTTTCATTTTAAAGAAAGATACAATGGAGTTTTTTATTTTGATCTAAGAAGACAATTTTTAATACAGGTTTAAAATCTCAAGGGTTTCATAAAATACACCTGTATAGAAGCAGATACACCATTCGTGATTTGAACACTTTTCATTAGGCAGCATTCTAAAGCGGTGGTTAAGTTTGGCTGCATTTTCGAGTTGACTCGGAAACTTTTTGAAAAATCCAAACCCTGGGTTGAGAATCACTGTAAAGTTAAGGCAGTAGCAGAGGACCTTTAATTTGCTAAAAAAATAATTAGGTTTATTTTAGTTTTATAACTTAAATTGATTAACATTAATGCTTTGTTTTCAGTACATGCTACAGAGGACGCAAGATCAAGATGAAAATGTGGCTTTAGAAGCTTGTGAATTCTGGCTCACTTTGGCTGAGCAACCCATATGCAAAGATGTACTTGTCAGGCATCTTCCTAAGTAAGTGTTCCTTCTTTTGCATGCTACCTTGTTCTTAAAATTAACAGTAATTCGGGGATCCCTGGGTGGCGCAGCGGTTTGGCGCCTGCCTTTGGCCCAGGGCGCGATCCCGGAGACCCGGGATGGAATCCCACATCGGGCTCCCGATGCATGGAGCCTGCTTCTCCCTCTGCCTCTCTCTCTCTCTGTAGCTATCATAAATAAATAAAAATTAAAAAAATATATTAAAAAAAATTAACAGTAATTCCTCATTTTTACATTTTTTAGATGACATTCTTCTGCCATCAGGGAATGAAGTTCTAAAAAGTCAGACTTAATTTTACTTGGCATAACTTGGTTATAACTAAAGAGATTTTTCAGGAAGCCATTGTTTTTTGTTTTCAGTGTTTTTTTTTTTTTTTTTAACTACATGGTTTATTCTAAATCATAATTTTGGATAATTCATGGCACAGTTCTTTTTTAATTATTTCAATTTGACTGGACTCTGATGGGGTTTTTTTTTTTCCCCTCAAAAACTGATTTTCCAATAGTTATAGATGCTTTCTAGTTTTTTTATTAGCCTGTTATTAAGCCCATTTGTAATGCTGTTACATCAGGTTTTTAAAAATACTTTTTTCCAATTTTATTGAGATATAATTGACATAAAATATTGTGTTGGTTTTAGGTGTACAACATAATGATTTGATACATATATTAAAATTACTTCTAAAAGTAATGCTTTTTTCTTTTTAAAATAAATACAGCCTCGTAGAAAAACATTAAAATTGGAAATTTTCAGGAGTACCCAGGTGGCTGAGTTGTTTCAGTGTCTGCTTTTAGCTCACTCAGGTCATGACCCTGGGATTGAGCCCCATGGCAGCCTGTTCAGTGGGCAGTCTGCTTCTCCCTCTGTCCCCACTGTGCTCTCTCTCAAATAAATAAAATCTTTAAAAAATAATAATAATAATTTTCACCACCCTGAGTAATCAGTAAGAGTAGTTTTGATATGTTGTCTTTGATTTTTTTTTTTCTGTGTTAGTACCATACACCAAATACTATTTATTCAGAGTATTGGGGAGGGAATTAAATGTATTAGTCTGTAAAAAGTACTTCATGTGGTGTCTAGCTATATTTAGTGCTTAAAATTTTGATTATACTATTTTTTTTATTCTTTTCAGTTCTGTTTTATGCAATTTTCTCTGTATCATCATTTTTAAATTTTGAGTACTTTTCCCTCATGGTGTGTATACTATGTATGTATATTTAATTGACTCTTCTGTTATTGAATATTTAAATTGTTTGCCCTTTTTTTAAAATCATAAATAATGGCCGAGTCAGCATCTTTCCTTGTCCATAAGTGGTTACTTCTTCCAGGTAGAAATCTTTTATTAGAGAGGAAGAGGGATCCCTGGGTGGCGCAGCGGTTTAGCGCCTGCCTTTGGCCTAGGGTGCGATCCTGGAGACCCGGGATCGAATCCCACATCGGGCTCCCGGTGTATGGAGCCTGCTTCTCCCTCTGCCTATGTCTCTGCCTCTCTCTCTCTGTGACTATCATAAATAAATAAAAAATTAAAAAAAAAAAATAGAGAGGAAGAAAGAGAAAGACAGTGGGGAAGGGCAGAGGGAGAGGGAGAGACTCTGAGGCTGACTTCATGGCCCACGTGGAGCCTGACCCGGGGCTCAACCTCACAACCCTGAGACCATGACCACCCAGGTGCCCCTCAGGTAGAAAGCTTTACAAGTGAATTTTACCAAGGTCATAGGGGCATAAATACTTCAAACTGTTGTGTGGTAAAGTCAGCACCAGTGTCCCAGCCTATTGCATGCAGTCTTAGCAATCTGGATGAGCAAAAACCAAAGCCACTTGTTTAGTTTGTTACAATATTGGTGGGGTCACATTTTTCCAGATGTTTACATTGCTTGGATGATCTCATTTTCATGTCCATAAAGTTCTTTTTCAGTAAATCCTTTTTCCACCCAGAAAGCAGCAGTTGCACCTCTATTTTGTTCTACTCTCTGGAGTTTATTTGGGAATAAAGTGCCAGGTGTTGTGCTAAATGGATTTTCTCTCTTTAGGAAATCCATATATTAATGTTTTTTCTCCCTACTTATGATGCCACTTTTATAATATGCTGGATATCTATCCACAAGAGAGCACAGTGGTGGAGAGGGAGAAGCAGGCTTGCCCATCGAGCAGGGAGCCCAATGCAGGACTCGACCCCAGGACCCTGGGATCATGCATGACCTGAGCTAAGGGCAGCCGCTTAACTGACTGAGCCATCCAGGCACCCCTATATGCTGGATTCTTACTATAGGACTGTATGACTCCAAAAGTCATATAAACATTGATTCACATAAACTGAAGAAATTCTGTTAATTTAAACCCAAGCTATAACATTAGGAAGTACTTGATAATGTGCAATTTTAGCTTCATGCTCCTACTCGGTCATTATACTAATAAAACCTAAATATCTTTAAAGCAGGCAAGAACTTGGTAGCAGGTTATAAGAGCAGAACTCAATCATTTTGCTGTGCTAATTACTGCTGATATTAAATAACCCAAGTCTGTGATAACTGGCTTTTATTTATACATCTTCCAAACCATTGGTTTGGGATCCATTTTTATATTAAACAAGGCTTTTATTTTTCATTTGAATAATATATTTTGAGAACTGGAGAATATCAACATTGATCTGATGCGGAGATAGAAAATATAATAAAAGATACTAGTTTTTCCTAGCATTGTTAACTAGACTCGTTTTTATTATGAGCAAAAACTATTTGCTTAGGAGTAAAAATTGTATATGTAGTGAGAACTCTCTTATTAGTGTGAACTCACAAAGCACCAAAGTGACAAGGGATGACGGTAAGTTTTATCTGGGGGCACCTCGGTGGCACAGCAGTTGAGTGTCTGCCTTCGGCTCAGGGCACAATCCTGGCATCCCAGCATTGGGCTCCCTGCAGGGAGCCTGCTTGCTTCTCCCTCTGCCTGTGTCTCTGCCTCTCTCTCTGTCTCATAAATAAATGAATAAAATCTTTTAAAAAAAATTTTTTTTACTTGTTTCTGGGCTCTTGGTCTTTTCTTTTTTTTTTCTTTTTTAGCCACTATTCTCTTTTGATTATTAAATATTTAATCATATATATTTTCCTATCTGGTAGAGCAAGTCTTCATTTCTTTTTTTATCCCAGTTATTTTGGCTTTTCCTCGCCTTTATTCTTATGCAGTAATATCTCCTGACACTGTTAAATGGATTAATCCACATAAAACAAGTAACCTAATGCCTAGTCCATATTTTAGGTCTCAGGATACATTCATGGTTGCAGTTAACATTATTGCCTTCCCATGATGTTGCATTAAAAGTTCTCTTTCTGTTGGGACTCCTACCTGGCTCATTTGGTAAAACATGCGACCCTTGATCTCAGGGTTGTGAGTTCAAGCCCCATGTTGGGCATAGAGCTTACTTTTATTTATTTATTTTTTTAAGATTTATCTATTTATTCATGAGAGGCACACAGAGAGAGGCAGAGACACAGGCAGAGGGAGAAGCAGGCTCCATGCAGGGAGCCCGCCATGGGACTCAATCCCAGGACTCCAGGATCACACCCTGGGCTGAAGGTGGCGCTAAACCGCTGAGCCACCTGGGCTGCCCTAGAGCTTACTTTTAAAAAGAAAGGGAAAAAATTTCTTTTTTTCCCATTGGTTACATGAGGCAATTAGACCTAAAAATAATAAACTGCCATACAAGATTGGAATTCATCAGACACGTGGCACATTGCCGCATGGTCAGAGTTAATTTCCATATCTCAGTTTCCAGCTTCATTTTCTTGACCAGCTTAGCATTCCCTTATTTCCTGCACATTTTTTCGTTCTTTCTTTCTCTGGCACAGACATCATAATCCACATGTCAACTCTACTGACCATAAACCTCCAGCTACCCTGCATCTCCCCTGCTCTGCTCTAAAAACTGTCTTTGCTTCTTGTCTTGTGTTTTTGGGAAAATTACACCACCAGGAGAATTGATGGCTATAGAAATCCATGGTTTTTACTGTCACGTGGACTCTTCATGCTGCCAACTTTTCTTTTTTCAGATCCTCTTTTATCTTCCATTCACTAGAACAACTGTTCAAACCTTCATTGTTCTTCTGAATTCTCTTCTTTCATCCTGAGCACTTCTGCTTTATAGGGAAAATAAATGACCCTTCATCTTGCCCCACAACTTAAAGATAGATTTTCACATAGGTTGTCTTCACCTAACCAGTCTTTCTCCTGATGGTCTTGGATAGCATAATCTTTTCTTCAGGGACCTCACTCTATCAAATATAGATACATTCTCTCTTTGAACGTGATCTTTTACTTCTTTCTCCATAACTTTACCATTTTTTCCATCTTAAAAAGAATAAAGGGTGAGGCGCCTGGGTGGCTCAGTGTTAAGTGTCTGCCTTTGTCTCAGGGTATGACCCCGGGGTCCCGGGATCAAGTCTCACATCAGGCTCCCTGCATGGAGCCTGCTTCTCCCTCTGCCTGTGTCTCTGCCTCTCTCTGTGTGTCTCTTGTGAATAAATAAAAATCTTAAAAAGGGGCGGGGGGGCCTCACTGTCTTTATAGTCTGCCATCTGTCCTCCCTATTTCCCCGAAGTTCCAAAGATGATTTTTTCTTTAAAGATTTTAGGTAGGTATTCATGAGAAACAGGCAGAGGGAGAAGCAGGCTCCCTGCAGGGAGGCCGATGCAGGACTCCATCCCAGGACCCCGGGGCCACTTCCTGAGCTGAAGGCAGACGCTCAACCGCTGAGCCACCCAGGCGTCCCAAAGATGAATGATTTTTTTGTATTGGTGATGGAAATGAATCTGACTCAGCTGCAAAATGCCTATAGCTTATGAAATTGGGTTTTATTATAAATTTTATATAGTCATGTTATATTAGCTATAATGTTAAATTACTATTAATCTGTATTTTAGAATTTAGAAGGACTTTAAACAAAGTGTGGCTGTCCCCCCTCCCCCTTTTTTATGTATATATCTCTAGGGAATTTTAAACCCCACTGCTTTCTTTTCCCTATTACTATTCCTTTAGTTAACAAGGGTTTATAATATTCTCTCCTTGATGACAGAGTTGTACTCACAGTTGGTATTGCACATATATTTATTTAATTGACATTAAAGGAGTTAATTCTTTGAATAAAGCCTCTACAAAGGCCTAACACATGAATGTAGAGAGTGAGCGTTTCTTATGTCTGGTATGGGGGAAGAAAATTACTTTTGGTGTTAGGCCAGCCTGATTTTGAATTCTGACTTTCCCATTATTTAAAATTAATGACCTTGTGAAAATAACCTCTCTAAGCATTAGTTGACTCCTCTGTAAAATGGTGATCATAATACCTTTCTCAATAGGTTTTAAGGGAAGTGCTTATTAATAAGCCCACTGCTGGTGGTCATGAGTATGAACTTCTTTTATCTATTCACACTTCGCAAGCCACCACGAACAGTGAAAGGTAGAATTCAGAAGCCAGAGAACTGTGGACTTTGTTTTTTAAGATTTTATTTATTTTGAGAGAGCGCACATGTGAGCACATATGTACCCTCGGAGGCAGGGTGTAGAAGCGTGGGAGAGAAAAGAATCCCAAGCATACTCAGGTTGAGCACTGAGCACAGAGGTGTACATGGACTTGATCTCCTGGCCCTGAGATCATAAACTGAGCCTGAACCAAGAATTGGACGTTCAACTGACTGAGCCACCCAAGCGTCCCTAGAACTGTGAACTTTTTAAATGCTTCCCAAGGGTTTTCATAACTTTTTATCCCCAGTAGACCCCTTTTTTTTTTTTTTTTTTTTTTTAAATTTTTATTTATTCATGATAGGCACACAGTGAGAGAGAGAGAGGCAGAGACACAGGCAGAGGGAGAAGCAGGCTCCATGCACCGGGAGCCTGACGTGGGATTTGATCCCGGATCTCCAGGATCGCGCCCTGGGCCAAAGGCAGGCGCCAAACCGCTGCGCCACCCAGGGATCCCCCCAGTAGACTCTTAAGTGTGTGACGGGCCAGTGAGAAAGAAAATCATCAAAACTTAAGAAACTAGTCAGGGGCAGCCCCGGTGGCACAGCGGTTTAGCGCCGCCTTCGGCCCAGGACGTATGATCCTGGAGACCCAGGATCGAGTCCCACGTCAGGCTCCCTGCATGGAGTCTGCTTCTCCCTCTGCCTCTCTCTGTGTGTCTTCCATGAATAAATAAATAAAATCTTTAAAAAAGAAAAAAAAAAAAAAACTAGTCAAAGCTTAAAATTCTCATAGCTACAAAAGGAATCGAAGTTAGTATTTTGACCTTTTCTTACATGAACTGGTAAATTTTTTTAACTATCCCAGATACCTGGGATCCCACGTTTACAGACATCTTGATTGTGTCTTAATCACTACATTAATACTTCAGACTGGATATGATATCCCAATTTCAATAATTTTTTATTGGAAATTTAAGTTCTTCATTTCTTAATGTATTAAAATTTCCTATGTTCTTTAGTGAAGACTATAATAACCTTTGTTGATAAAGCTCTTTCATTTTTGCATTATTATTTAGGATAAATTACTTTAGACCTAATATATTTTGCATTTTAAACACTATCATCTCTCATTAAAAGGAGTGCAAATACTGAATGTAGGCTCATTGTAAAAATGTCACAATATTTAGAAATACATGATTAATTTTATCCCTTTTTTGCCTATTCAGTTCTCTCCCCAAAAATACCTTTTTTTGTGTGCATTTTTTGTGTATCATTCCTATATAGTCTGTTTATACAAGTAATGACATGGGTAATCTCATGTTTAACTCCAATTGAACCGTGCTATATGTGTTTCATTTTTAACCTATTTCTAACGAAGCCCTAAATGATGGATATTCATATTGTTTCCAGTTTTGTTACAAGGAACATTATTAATCTTTAAGAATTGGGAATGTGTGTTAGCATATTCAGGATAAATTCTTAGAGGAGAAATTGTAAATTTTTTGCTACTGGTTTTATTTCTAAGTGTTGACAAGCTACTAAGATTCCAACAGTAGATCCCATGCATGAGCATGTAAAAGGCCTCAGCTTTGTATTAGGAATACTCGTCATTTGAGAAGGGCAGACATTACACGGTATGGTCTAAGACCAGATTAGCAGTGGTGGTTGTCTCTTTGGTGTTAGTAGTATACGTAAGGTCATTAAGACTTTTTAATAATTCTTAGGAGATCTTTAAATATATATTTCATGGTTTTATTTTTTTTATAGATTGATTCCTGTATTAGTGAATGGCATGAAGTACTCAGATATAGATATTATCCTACTTAAGGTAAGGAAACTATATTCTGGTGAATAGGCAAGGTTGTTTTTTAGACTTTAGAGAATCTTTGATTAACAGAATATTCATTTAAAATAGACCCTGTGTAAGTAAGGTTTTTATTTATATGTGTGTGTGTGTATAAAAAATATGCTACAGAGTTCAAAGATAGAAGTACACAATGAATTTGGGTGCTAGTGTATTCTAACTTCATTGGAACCAGCTGGTGACACTGGCAGAGTTAGCATCAATTTCCTGTTGATTCAAATAATTTATAGTTTATTTTAAAATTTATTAAATATAGTCTGAATTTTATTCAGGTACTCTGGGTTATACTAGCTGATGGGAGGCCATATAACACAGTCAAAAGGCCTGATACCTACCATGGGTTACAGAATAGTTTCTTCTCCTCTTAATAAAGAACTGTTTTCTGCAGAGGGGAGTGGTTCTTAATGAAGAGGTGTATATACCTTCATCTGCATGGCATCATCTCTCAGTATTTGGATTCTTTTATTCATGTATATATTATTATAACATTTTAATACCATCAAAACTTTTCTTTAAAAAAAAAAAAACACAATAGGGTGATGTTGAAGAAGATGAAACAATTCCTGATAGCGAACAGGATATAAGGCCACGTTTTCATCGATCAAGGACAGTGGCTCAGCAGCATGATGAAGATGGAATTGAAGAGGAAGATGATGACGACGATGAAATTGATGATGATGATACAATTTCTGACTGGAATCTAAGTAAGTCAAAAGGAAAAATACGGTTGCCTGCTTTATTGAGAGCTAACTCACATATCATGTAGTACCCTCGTGAAACGGCACAAATCAGTAGTTTTTCATATATTCATAGTTACACGCAACCATCACCACAATAAAATTTGGAACATTTCATCACCTTAAGAAGAAATCCTGTTTTTATTAGCGGTCACTCCCCATTTTCTTCCGATCCCTCAGCCCAAAGCAACTACCAATATCTGTTCTGTCTCTCTGGATTTGCCTATTCTGGACATTACCTGTACATGGAGTCCTTCAATATCTGGTCCTTCATGACTCTGTTGTTTCACTTAGGTTTTCAGTGTTTGTCCAGGTTACGGTATATTATCAATATTTCATTTCTTTGTAGTGTGGAAAAATTATCCATTATATGGGTATCCCACACGTTTTTTATCCGTTCATCAGTTGGTGAACAATTTGTTTCTCTCTTTTGGCTGTTGTGAGTGATGATGCTTTGAACATTTATGTAACGTTTGTGTGTGGACATAGGTTTCACTTCTCTTGGAGATAAAACAGGAGTAGGATATGATAAGTCTTTGTTTAAACTTTTGAGGAACTGTTTAGGCTGTTTTCCAAAGTGGCCCCACCATTTACGTTCTTACGACACTGTCTTAGGGTTCCAGTTTCTCCATATGCCTGCCAACTTCTGTTATCTTATTATAGCAGTTCTAGTAGATACAATTATCTTTTTGTGGTTTTGGTTTGCATTTTCCTGGTGGACCTGTTCTTATATTTAATGTTCATTCTATTGCTTAAAGAATTCTTACCTCAAACTGCCATTTCTCAAAAGGCCATACATTTTATTTGGCATTATGAAACAGGAACACTGGACACAGGCTACCCCTGTTTTCTTAACATAAACTTATTTTTCATGATAATTTGCATGAGTGTTAGTTGATCATCAAGGATAAATATAAAATAACATAAATTGTTTTGTCATACTCAAAAGCTTTTAGAAATGTCTTGTTTTCAACCTTAGCTGCAAATCATATCTGTTGAACTGGCATTCTAGGCCACAGTCTAACGAGATGAGGAACTGAGACGCGTGTTTTGTTTTTGTTTGTGTGCTGATTTTTAAAGCTTTGCTGCTCTATTTAGGGTTTCTCAACCTTCAACAGTTGACCTTTTGCTACATAATTCTATGTTGTGGTGGCTGTCATGTACATTGTAGGATGTTGAGCAGCACCCATGACTCTATAGTAGATGCCAGCAGCACCATACACACACACACACACACACACACACACACACACAGTTGTGACAACCAGCAGTGTTTTCAGACATGGCCTGTTGTCCCCTGGGAAACAGAATTCCCCTAGTTAACTGATAAAGCAGTTAGGGACATGAATCATCAGGCCGGACTGTGTAATTCATTTGGTTAAACGTTAATTCCTCTTGCCCCTTTAGTTTCCTGTAACAGTTCCTTAGAGTGCCCAGTGTGCCTAGCACTAAGCCAAGGACTTGGCATGCACCTCCCATTTAATCTTTACAACAGCCTTAGGTTGGTAAGGAAGCTGCAGAAAGAGAAACTTGCCCAAGGTTGGTTACCATGGCTAGTACTGATGGCACACTTAACTTTGGATCCCAGCTCTCTCACAGTAAGAGAACCCTAGTTCTTCACTGCTATCACAGAGCCAGAGCCAGCCCCCTGTTATCTGCAGACAGTGGGTACCTGAAATCACACACAGTACCAAACCCCGTATATATGGTTTTTTTCTTACACATACATACCTATGATAAAATTTAATGTATAAACTAGGTACCGTAAGAGATTAACAATAACTAATAATAAAGTAGAGCATTGAACATACCATAATAAACATTATGTAATGTGGTCTCTCAGGATTTCTTCCTGTGCAACATTCACCCTTCTTGTGGTGCTATGAGATAATAAATGTCTGCATGATGAGCTGGGGGGCGGTATGAGATAGACATGATGAGAACATTAGGCTACTATTAGCCTTCGGGTGGTGTATCAGGAGGATCATCCATTCCAGACTGCACTTAACCAAAGGTAACTAAAGCCATCAAAAGCAAAACTGCGCTGTGTGGGGCTACTGGACCTTCTCCCAGGGTGTCCCTACTTTGAGGCTGGAGACAGGATGGGTTAAGATTACAGTACAGGGAGCGCCCAGACGGCCCCGTGGTTTAGTGTCTGCCTTGGGCTCAGGTCATGATCCTGCGGTCCTGGGATCAAGCCTCTGTGTCATTGGGCTCCCTGCTGGACGGGGAGTCTGGTTCTCCCTCTGCCTCTCCCCTCCCCCTCCTGCTCTGTCTCTCTCTCTCTCTCAAATATATCTTTTTTTAAAAAAAGATAATAACATATAGTTAACTTTACACAAGCTATATAACATATGTTGAATTGGGGAAGGGAACTACTACTTCACATCCCATTTTTATATCTTTCCAGAAGTTTCTCTATGAACATGCAGGGGGGAAAAAAAAACCCTTGTTTTTATTTTATTGGAGAAAAGACTGACTTTCTAGAGATTAAATGTACTTATTGGTTGTTTTCCATATATCATGTAACTCATTTCTGTATTAGTACATAAAGATTTCTTTCTCTTGGGGATCCTTGTGTGGCGCAGCGGTTTAGCGCCTGCCTTTGGCCCAGGGCACAATCCTGGAGACCCAGGATCGAATCCCACATCAGGCTCCCGGTGCATGGAGCCTGCTTCTCCCTCTGCCTCTCTCTCTCCCTCTGTGACTATCATAAATAAATTAATTAATTTTTTAAAAAATTTAAAAATTAAAAAAAAAAAGATTTCTTTCTCTTTTGTGGTGATGTAATACTCATTTGTATGGATTTACCATGCAGTACAACAAAGACCCTTCTTTGAGTAAGGTGTCACTTCTAGTTTAACAGCCTTTTTTCAAAAAGGATTTTTTTAAATATGAATTTTAATACTGTGGAACAATTCATGACCAACTATTTAGTATGCCTAATCACATTGGGGAAAATTTTTATACTTAACTATATTTTTTGTTTTATTTATTTATTTATTTTATTAAATGCAATCTGAATTGATACCTAGTTCCATGGCTAATAGGTTCCTTTGTCTGGAAAGAATATTTTCTGGCATATTTTATGCTTCACGTGTTGGTGACTTGGTGAGATTTATTTGCTTAACTTCCTCCTGAATCATTATGTATTTGATCCTGAATGATCTACCACTAAGAAATATTAAGTAGAAATAATAAATGTACACATTTTGCTGCAGATTTGTAGAATTGGACATCATATTGTAGAAGCATGAAATTGAGTGGAACAGTATTTGTTTTGGTTTTTCTGGATAGATAAATCCTGTGTGGCAGTCATATACAGAATAGAAGATCTTCGTAATTAGTTTGCTAATTCTTGGTCATAAAAAAGTATTTCTTGTTAATAGAGACAGACTACCTGCTATTTAATTATTTTAAACTTTAGATGTATGATTAAGGCGGTACACATATAATAAATACTCATGATAATAGAGTTTAATCTAATATTCCTGAATTAAATGTTTCTTTAGGAAAATGTTCTGCTGCTGCCCTAGACGTTCTTGCAAATGTGTATCGTGATGAGCTTTTGCCACATATTTTGCCCCTTTTGAAAGAGTTGCTTTTTCATCACGAATGGGTTGTTAAAGAATCCGGCATCTTGGTTTTAGGAGCAATTGCTGAAGGTAAGTCTTAAGTCAAAATTAAACTGTGAACTCCTTGATGGACCCTAATGCAGATGGGCCGCTTTGAGGAGTAGTTATTCTGATAAGCAAAGACCATTCAGTCTGGAATTCACATACTTTTTTTGCTCTCTTGGTGTTGCTGATGTGGAATAAAGGACACCATGATCTACACTAACCTTAAAAAAAGATATTTGAATCCAAAAGCTATCTTAGGATAAGCTTTTACCTTCAACCAGTTAACTCTTATTAAACAGCTATAGGCTTAACTTATAACCCCTCCCAGATATTTTACAAATGCTCCTGTTACAATAAAGGGAACAGAATGAGAGGACTGATGTCAGAAGCATCCCCATTGCTAGAAAAATAATTTTCTCCCTTGCTAAGTATAAAAGCCTGGTAGGAGAGTCTCATCATCCTCTATAGAGGGTTAATGTGTCTTGACTGTTAGGCTTGTATACACAAGAAATCGAAGTATTTGGTAGGTACTTTTGAAAGCCATTATTTGTGTAACAGATGTAAAGTGAACTTTGTTAACCCTACTAGAAGATACTTAGGAGCAGTTAGCTTGTTTTGTTTTGTTTTGTTTTTAACTTGGAGCAGATTATTGTACTATATTGCAGTGGAGATGACTGGATATTTTTTATGGATATGTTTATTTAGTATTCAGCTGAAATAATTTTGTTTTAACCGAATTTTAGTACTTTCTGAGAGATTTGTTACCTTTTTTCCAGGTTGTATGCAAGGCATGATTCCATACCTGCCTGAGCTCATTCCTCACCTTATTCAGTGCCTCTCTGATAAAAAGGCTCTTGTGCGTTCCATAACGTGCTGGACTCTTAGCCGCTATGCACACTGGGTAGTCAGCCAGCCCCCCGATACGTACCTGAAGCCATTAATGACAGAGTTGCTAAAGCGAATCCTGGACAGCAACAAGAGAGTACAAGAAGCTGCCTGCAGGTGGGACAAATCCATAACATTGTTAATTGTGGCGGGGAAGGGAGGGGACATTTTCCGTGAGAAATTAATTTTCAGCTTTGTGGAGGAATGTTGGTATTAAACCATTAATGGAGCTTTTATTACCTGTATTTTTTAATCTGATGATTCTGTAAATCAAAATGTGAGTCAACTATGCATCAGTGTTTGCTGTTCCTTCAACTCATTTCTTTTTTTCTCAGTGGCTATGGTAACAATAGAATTCTCTTCCACCCTAATTCTTGCAGACATCGGGAGTGGTGACGTGACGGTGGACGTCTCGCTTTTGAAGGGATAACAAAGTTTGAGCAGATTCACATCATTAGTGTAAAAACCAGCTACCACAACTCCATTAGAAAGCCCTACAGTGACTTGTCCTCCGTCACTTAGTGAATCTGCTCCAGCAGCTGTTCTGTCATTTGGGTTTGCTGCTGTGTTTTTGTATCAGATCAGCAGTTAGTTTCATTACTATAAATATTCCAGTTTTCTGGAACAAACCTTTCTGTTCTGAAAAGTCCTGACACACTTACAGCTCTTAACTTTCTAACGAGAATTGCTTTATGGTTGACTTTGTTAATAAGAAAT
Source organism: Canis aureus (assembly GCF_053574225.1). Classification (NCBI taxonomy): domain Eukaryota; kingdom Metazoa; phylum Chordata; class Mammalia; order Carnivora; family Canidae; genus Canis; species Canis aureus. Next base: position 56,608,785 of record NC_135615.1, read on the forward strand.
AGTTGAAAAAGAGGAGAATAAATTTAAGTGGAATTGTACTTTACCAGATGTGAAGCAAAAATACCTAGATGCATTCTCATTCTTAATAAAAGAAAGTTGAACTAAAGGGGCTCTGGTGATTAATAGTACTACCTTTTGTTGTTGTTGTTTTTTTTTTAACGAGAGAAGGATACAGACTATGTTTGGTTTCCTGCAAATTTGTTGTTGGTTTTTGTTTTTGTTTTTCTAAACTCTCTATTAGCTGTTAGGGATATATTAAGTGCTGAGTTTACAGTCCCTGCCATCTTTAAACTTTGAGGCTAGTATAGAATACCAAACATCCATATAATTATAATTCATGGCAAGTGCTGTAAAGGAAATAGTTTATAATTTAAGGTAGGGTTTTCACTAACAAATAGCTTAAGCCTATCATTTTAGAAAATTCCTGAGTGGTTAGAATAGAAAATAATACAAACCTTAATTTTAGAAATGAAGAGCCAGGTACACCTTAGAGTCCGGATAAATTTAGGTCTAGATTGAAGTTAACTCCTCAGACCCGGGAGTGTTTGCCTTTCATATATATTTGTCTTAATAGATAAGCCATAAATGAGGCAGATTTGTCCTCACAAACACACTGTGCATTCTAATGTATAGTGTAGGACTCAGACCAACATTTTTTAACCTTTACCAAGGAAAAACTGACAAAAATAATCCATATATTTAAAGTGTACTACGCGATGACTTGCTAAACATGCACATTATGGAACAATTGGCAAGATCAGGATAACACATCCATTACCTCACAGAGTTGACATAAGTCTTCTTTGTGTGGTGAAAATGGTTAAGGTCTACTCTCAGCAACTTTCAAGTATACAACACTATTATTATTTATAATCACCGTGCTGTACATTAGATCCTCAGAATTTATTCTTGTAACTGAAAACTTGTGCCCTTTGACCACCTGCATCATCCCATTCCCCCCTCCTGCTAACAAACATTTAGGAGGTCATGATACTGTGTTTGATACACAATTAAACACAATTAAAACGCAATTAAATTGTGTTTAAACACAATTAAAAATGTTTCTGTGTCCTTTTGTGACCCTTAGAGTGTAATCTGAATGGTGATTAGAAGTTAAAGTTTTAATTCTGTTTTCATTAATTTGGAACAGCCACTAGAATTTAAGCTCCCTTTAAGCTTGTTTCACTCATTGCTATAGCCCCAGCACTAAGTGACTAAATAAAAAGTAAATACCAAGTAAATGAATTGAATGACTGACATAAGAACCAACAGCACTTTCAGATTTTACTTTTGCCGTGAAGCAAATGCCCATAGGTTCCAGCATTTTTTAAAGAAGTGTTAGGAAATGGGGAAGAAATAATAAAAATAAGCCTCTGGTATGGTGAAGTAAAGTGATAGGCATGGAAAGTGTAAATAAATGTTCTATAAACTATAGACTTAGTTTTCTATCTCTATTATATAAACTACAACAGTAATAATCTCTTTCTCTCTCTCTATCTCTTTTTTTTTTTTTTTAACTGTAGTGCCTTTGCTACCTTAGAAGAGGAGGCTTGTACGGAACTTGTTCCTTACCTTGCTTATATACTTGATACCTTGGTCTTCGCATTTAGTAAATACCAGCATAAGAACTTGCTCATTCTTTATGATGCCATAGGAACTTTAGCAGATTCAGTAGGACATCATTTAAACAAACCAGTGAGTATCTGTGATTATTTAAAAAAAAGTAAATATGTACCACAGTTAAAATCAATACATTAACATATATCTGGAAATGAAATTGGGGAGATGTGAACAGTTAGTGTTGTACTTTAAGAATGTATCTGAAGAAGGCAGCAAGTATATTTACTTTCTAGATGGTATTAAAAGTAAATAGGTGGGCAGCCCAGGTGGCCCAGTGGTTTAGCGCCGCCTTCAGCCCGGGATGTGATCCTGGAGACCTGGGATCGAGTCCCACGTTGGGCTCCCTGCATGGAGCCTGCTTCTCTCCCTCTGCCTGTGTCTCTGCCTCTCTCTCTCTCTCTCTCTCTCATGAATAAATAAATAAAATCTTAAAAAATAAATAAATAATAAAAGTAAATACGTTCTTGGTGTGAAAATCCTATCATATCACATGAGTGCACCAACACTATCTAGGAAAGGATTGAGGTCTTACACTGTGGCTTTCAGCTTTTACTTAATTCCAAGTATTTTTATATCTACCACTTCATAAATATTGAAGCTTTAGAATACCACATCTAGACATACTTGTTTTCTCACTGGAATGTACAGGCATGGGGAACATATACTAAGATAAAACAATTAGAAATCGGGATAATAAGTTAAAAATGCTAAATAGTGGTATGGAAGAAGTATGTATGGCTAAAGATTCAAATTCTGTTTCCTGTAGGGTTAAGAGGAGGATAGAATTGCATTTGTCTAAATAGGACTTAAATAATAGAATTTCAGTATAGTTCGAAATTCCCAACAGAAGAATAGATACATATTTGTGATTGCTATATGAAAATTCTTAAGAAATTGTGTTTATAAGTTATACTTAAAACTTGGTACAGGACATTTGGTTTGTGGGTTTGCTTTGATGTTAGTTGGTTTTGTATTGTGTGCAGGGGAGTGAGGAGTGTTTCTGAATGTCTTAGACCCTTTGGAATCTGTGCCTCTTGTTTACACAACTATTATTTAGTATATTGTGGATTTTAAAATTTAAATAAAAACACTTAAATGATTGTGAATCTTCTGTAAATGTCTCTTTAAATTTATCTGTCATTTATAACATTCTAGAGCAAGGGCCATGCTACATGTTATAAGCCCCAGGACAGAAAAAAATCAGAGTAAAACTTAAGCAAATTATCCCTGATTATGACCAAATAATTTTTGTGTAGTGGTACATTTGTATACATTTTATTTCAAAAAAGGGTATAAGATGACTTAAAAATAGAACAAGGTTATATAAATGAAAAGCAGAAAAAAAATTTTTTAAGGTGTTAAGTGGAGCAGACTGAGACTTAAAATGCATTCCATAATGATTTTACACAATTACTTTAAACGGATTTTAATTTTCATAGACCCAAAATGGAATTATTTACATATGATAGTGGAGCTTTATGTGTTTTTTCATCATTATAAATAGGAATATATTCAGATGCTAATGCCTCCGCTGATCCAGAAATGGAACATGTTAAAGGATGAAGATAAAGATCTCTTCCCTTTACTTGAGGTATGCTAATCTGGTAACCTTTAATTAATCTAATAGTGTGTTTAATCAGAAACACCTGTGTAAGTATAAAATGTGGGTATATGTGATAAGTAAAATATTAATAGATGTACATTTTGAACCATTCCTGTTAAAATGCTGAATAAGTATGTTAACTGCCCTTCCTTATTAATTGGACATGCAGGGATGCCTGGGTGGCTCAGCAGTTGGGCATCCGCCTTTGACTCAGGTTGTGACCCCGGAGTCCTGGGATCTAGTCCCACATCAGGCTCCCCACAGGGAGCCTGCTTCTCCCTCTGCCTGTGTCTCTGCCTCTCTCTCTGTGTCTCTCATGAATAAATAAATAAAATCTTTTTTAAAAATATAATTATGGTACATCCATACTAAGAAATACTGTAAAATAGAAAAACCATAATGGATGTGTTAGGTTGGGTTTGTATTTTTAAGGTCATCAAAGGATTATATTACATGTTTTCTTGATTGCTTTGCTTCACTGGTAATCAAATATCTTGGAGATCTTTCTGTATTAGCCTATTAATATCCTATATTTAATTGCATTTCTTTATATGGAAACATAACTACGCCACAATAATTAATATAGTTCAAATTATTTTATGTGTTATATACCTATTGTGTAGATACACACATATAGTCAAATGTGAAGTAGCATCAAGCCTTGGTGCTAATAAAGAGGGACTTACCCTTTTTTGTCCAGGTTGAGGCTTGATATTTGATAAGTTATTCAAATAACTGAACGTAATTCAGTTACGTTATTACGTAATCAAATGTAATAACTTAAATGAATTGGTGTTGGTAGAGCCATTTCAGTCATTATCATTCTTCTTTCCCCTGTCATTTCAGTGGTCACCACTTATGCCATGGTTTGTCCGTAGCCAAAGTAAAAACTTCCATAACTAAGAGCTTTGGCTAATTCTGGGCCCAACAAAACAAGGATCATTCTGATTAAATAGATTTACTTTCAGGCAGGGCTCAGAAGGTGCCCATTAAAGTCCGCCTACATCATTGAGCAGGTTGAGAGTATAAACAAATACCTCTTATATTTGAGGGAAAAAAATAGGAATACATAATACTTAGTCTGGTTCTCTAAGGATAATATTCATTACAGAAACTTTTTTTTTCTTGGAGGAAATCTCCCCTTACCAGCAGCAAACTAAACAACAGTGAGTCGCATCCAAAGAGGAGAGGTTTGCAAAGATGACCTATTATAGAATAGTAGAATGAACTCATAAATGACCAGAATTTTACTGAGTACGCTCTTAAGCATTTATCATCATTTTAAGTATAACCAGAAATTTACATTTGTACCTGATTTTTTTTTCTAGTGCCTATCTTCAGTTGCCACAGCCCTGCAGTCTGGTTTCCTTCCATACTGTGAACCTGTGTACCAGCGCTGCGTAAACCTAGTACAGAAGACTCTTGCACAAGCCATGGTATTTTTAAAGACTATTTATACCTGCCCTCCTTGGCATCATAAACATTTTTCTAAGGATAGACATAATGTATACAAATCTTTTCACTCAACTGATCAAAGTAAGTTTTTTTAAACCCTTTGTCTAATTTCAGCTGAACAATGCTCAACCAGATCAATATGAGGCTCCTGATAAAGATTTTATGATAGTGGCTCTTGATTTACTGAGTGGCCTGGCTGAAGGACTTGGAGGCAACATCGAACAGCTAGTAGCCCGAAGTAACATTCTAACACTAATGTATCAGTGCATGCAGGTGAGACTTGTTAAATTAAAATGTATTAAAACGGGATTCTCTGTGTCACATTGGGTTAATTTCTTCTTATTCCTTGTAGGATAAAATGCCAGAAGTTCGACAGAGTTCCTTCGCCCTGTTAGGTGACCTGACGAAAGCTTGCTTTCAGCATGTTAAGCCTTGTATAGGTATGAGTATTTACTACTGCCATGATGCGCTTTTTTAAATTAGTTTTACATCCATTATATTTCTGTATCCTTAGACTGAAATGTCCTGGAACCCAACATTTATAAATGTACATTTTACTACTTAAAGCTGCTCCGAGTGAAGCAGGTAGGACGGGAACCCCCTTGCTCTGCTGAATTCATTATCACTCCAGCAGCTCATTAGGCACTCACTCATGTCACTGGAGAAAAGCTGGAAAAGTAGTACTTTAGTGTGAAGGACAAGCCACCTATCAAACCTTGGTACCTTTATGCTAGTTTCCTGGTAATTTTTGAGTAGCCTCTTTTTGGGGGGTTAGAGGTACCCAGAAGTAATAATAGTCTTTCTAATGATAAACCAGTGTGCTTCTTCAGCCATCATAGGAAACTCTTCAAGCAGTTTAATGATTTGTTTTTGTTCTAATAGTATAGCATTTGTCTTAGCCTTTTGTGACGATACTAAGGGATTCCTTGAATAACATAAACTGTGAATTGCTATCAGAATCATGGATTTAAATGGGTTTTTGTTTTCTTTCACTTCTATATCCCAATGTTTTGGATGATAGTTTCTTACAATACACAGTTTAGCGGACCATGGTTTAAAACACGGACCTGAAATGGTTTTTTCATTTGATAGAGGTATACTCTGGGTGTTTTAGCTTTCCCTCCCTGCCCCCAGTTTTATTGAGATATGATTGACATACAACATTGTGTAAGTTTTGGGTGTATGACATAATAATTTTATATAGGTATCTATTGCAAAATGACAGTAAGTTTAGTTAACATTCATCAATTCATGTACTTAAAAGAATTTTTTTTCCTTATTAAGAGAACTTTTAAGATCTCTCTTAGCAACTTTCAAACATAAAATGTCGTTAACTACAATCATCATGTCGTACAGTGCATCTCCAAAACTTATAATTGGAAGTTTGTACCCTTTGACCAACTTTGACCAACTTCACCCAGTTCTCAGTTAACAAGTGTATTTCTGAACTTTGGATAATAACATTAATTATGCTATATTAAACCCTCATGTTTAAATGTACTACTATGAGTGAAACTAATGAATTCTTATGAATAGCTACTTTACAAATATTTACCACATGATTTAGTTTTTATGAATTTAAACTTGTATGAAGGGATTTTTTTTTTTTTTAAGACTTCATAAACCATGTGTATCTTTTTCAGGAGGTACACTGTCTAGTTACCTCTCTCTCTCTCTCTCTCTCTCTTTCTTTCTTTGTTATCAACCATGGTTATTATTTTCTAGATCAGAGTTTCTCAACCAGGGACAATTTTGATACCTTCAACCCCAAACAATTGGTAGTGTCTGGAGACATTTTACTTAACCCTGGGGATGTGTTACTCATATTTAGTAGGTGGAGGCAAAGAATGTTGCTAAACATCAGACAATGAGTGATAAAGTACCCTCCCCTCTCTATATGCCCCCCTTTCCCCATGGCAGAACGATCTAGACCAAATTATTAGTATTGCTGAGATATAGAAACCCTGGCTTAAGTCTATTAACATTGGGGGTTTTTTAAAAACGATAATTCTTGACTTAACAGTGAGAATACATACATAAAGACTTTTCTCATACCAGTGTTATTACCGTGAGGTACAAACCATATAGGGGAGGCAGGATAATTACTTGATTCTTTCTCTTTGTTTACCAGTTTTCAAAATAATGAAATGATACCCAGCATCTTCCACAGGTATCTATATTTTGTTTCAGAGTTTAGTTTTTTTGTGTGTTTGGTTCTTTTTGAGTGTCAGTATGAATTCATGATGCTCAAATTGTCCTACCACTGGCAGTGGGAGCTTACTTAAGCCAATTGGCTCCTTGGTCCTTCCTGGTATGACAAAATAGTCCAGGCTTGTTTTGTACATTTCCTGCTTTGAGCCTGCAATGAGACATTTCTCTGAAAGCCCTCATTCCTTTTAAGTGGAAAATGATATTTAGAGACCACCATCTGAGCACTAAGGTAAAAGTCACTTTAAAAGCCAAAATCATGGATTTTTTTTTTTTTTTAAGAAATTTGTGTGTGTGAAAAACTAGCTTTGAAGAAAGTTGTATCATGTTTTCCTCATTTTTAATTTAAATTTTCTCCATCTGATAAACAAGAGTAATTACTCTGACCAACTCGTTTTAATGATACCTAAAATAGACCAAAGCTGATGTTTCCTGGTCTACTTCATAAAAAGTTCAGTGGCCAGATATTGGCCTCTTTCACTTTCTTAAATATTATGAAAACCTTTTAAAAATTGCTATTTCTTGCCTAGATTTCAGTTTCTACCTAGTAGATTTCCTTTAAAGCACAATACACTGCTGTTGAAAAGTTTACTACATAGTTGTTAAAAAATTTTTTTTCTAGCTGATTTCATGCCTATATTGGGAACCAACCTAAATCCAGAGTTCATTTCAGTCTGCAATAATGCCACATGGGCAATTGGAGAAATCTCCATTCAAATGGGTAAGATCTTTTTCCCCTTTATAAATGCACTGTAGTTTTTTAGACTCCTTAGTATTTTTGTAATTGCTTTTTCTTTTTAATTTAAATGAGTTATTTACATATGTTTATAAACTTATATCACAGTTAATAAAGGCAACAAAAGTATTTTATGTTGATATATTTTAACATTGAAATTTTTCTTTCTTTGTTTTCTCTTTTGGGGGTGATTTAGGTATAGAGATGCAGCCTTATATTCCTATGGTGTTGCACCAGCTTGTAGAAATCATTAACAGACCCAACACACCAAAGACGTTGTTAGAGAATACAGGTACCACATGACTGAACTGTTATGGTGAAGAGAAAACTATTTGCCTTTTAAGTTTAAGATGCGTAGAGAAACCAAAGCAAAGCTAGCTATAGAAACACAGCTTATTATTAACGGCTGTTTGAGATTCTCAGTAATGATATGTACTGTTTTAACTGTATTGCATTACCAATTGTCAGAGACTTTCAAAAAACACTGTTCCTCTATTCTATGTGTTTTAATACTCCCTAGAATGGACCCCAGCTAAAATAACTATTGAGCAATATGAATTTTAATTTTATGTTAATTCAGAGAGTAACTGGCAGCTGGGAAGTAATTTTTTTAATCTATAAAAATGTGACCAAAAATAGACATCAGTATAGGGGCTATAATTGGTTAACAATGCATGTGTATTTCATATTTTACTGTATATTTTCCTTCAAATTGAGAACTTAGGCAGTATTTTGTGGGATTTTTATTCAGGAGGCTTGTTTCTCTTTTGCATTTATAGAGAGCATGTTGATATTAAAGAGTACCTTCCATACTATAGAACACATTTCAGGGTGATTTCTTCCCACCCTCCCTGAATTTTGTTAATAAGGGTAAAAGATGTGAATTTTGTTTTCAAATCAGGCACATCCTTTTCTTTATGTAACTAAGAGAATTCCAGTAAATATAGTCAGGGATTTACTGAAATACTGGATAAAGTTTAAAATAAGATTTCTTAAATAAGAAAATTTGTTTTCAAAGCCATTTTAATTTTATATTTTTTGAATATAGAAAGTTTTTTAATGTGATTAAAGTTGATATGTTTATTGGTATGGAAGGAAATCTTTGAATTAAAAAACAGTTTTATAGCTGTTTGGCTGTATGGGTACTGTTTATATCATAAAGTGAATTAGATTGTCTTGCTGAAAAGTACAAAAATTTGTGTATTAGGATGGTTATGAAATCTTGTCAGGTTTTTATCTCTTTAGAATGCAGTACCTATACATGACATTCAGATTTGGAACACTTGCCATTATAAAATTACTGTTGAACCTAAAGAAACTTCCTATTTATTTTTAAATGTGAATGCATAACTGCAAATAAATGTTGAATGTAATGTATATTAAAGTTTCTTGTGGGATATCAGCTTGTGAATTTGTTATAGTTCCTTTAACAAATTGGCTTTATTTATAAGTTTATATTCTAAGTATGATTTTACTCTAAATCAAAAGTAGTTGATAACGCCCATCAGGTTGACAGATTAAATTGATATGATTGAAAAAACACTTGGGATTCACTGGATTAATCTTATCACAAGTGGCTGCAGAAAATGTTTCCATTTTTCCTTATCCAAAAGGCGGGGTGGGTGTTAATTACTAAAATAAGATCATTGTCAGAGGCTAATGTCTGTAGATTTTAGCAGCTCTACATTTTCTTAATATTTCATAAAGCCAATTCCTTAGTGTATGCGGTTATTTGCTCTTTTTCCAATTAGTATATCCTACACTGAACTTTCTCAATGGACCATCATCTGCTTTATCGCATGTTTCATTGGATTGTTCATACTTGCCTGTTTAATGAGAATGTTGCATAGTTTGTGTCTTTTGAACATAGGTTTTCTTTCTCTTGCTTCATATGAATCTGCTGGATTTTAGTATTATCTGTGTAGTTTGCTTCAAGTAATCCTTAAAACATTTTTCTTTACCCCTCCCCCCCACCCTTTTTTTATGAAAGGTTAACCTGTAAGTTTTTGAGAGAACACCATTAAAGCACCTTATGGTTTGTTTTCTGTTTGTATTTTTTTTCCCGTTGTGTATAAATGTATTTATATGTATGTACCTTTGAATTGCAGAATGCAGTTCTGAGTTGCAACTTCTTTTAGCTCTTCGTAAGTTTAAAAACTTCCTGAATTTTGATGGTGAATATGTTTTAAGTAATTCCCACTTCGAAATTCTTTTTAAGTAAAGTACTAGCATGTGATCAGTATAATGTCTTATTATCTATTTTGTGCTATGCCTTTTATAGCAAAGACAGATTATTTGTTCCGTCCACATATCACGTCATTACAGTGGACTGTAAATTTCCTTCATGTCAAATACGGTTTGAAATTAGTGGGCTATTTGAGTTGTTACCATTGGTCATCACCATCAGAGGTTTATTGGAACGGAATTTGACACAGCATCAAATGATTGACCAATTGATTTATTCAGTGTATACTGCAACACCTAAAATTTGATGGTTGATTCTTCTATCAGGCAACAAATAGTCCACTGGTTTGTTTTAGAAATGTTAACAAACAAACAAAACAACCTAAATTGGGATTAAATTCCTAGATGATTTTAAAAGATTGAAAATCACTTATTTAAAAAGACATAGAGAAGCAAAGAAATTTTAACTTTTAACTTCTGAGAATTGTGTTTGAGTAAACAATTCAGAAATGTAATCATTCACATTTACTAATATTTCTTGGGGGAAAAACATAGATTTCATTATTAAATTCTGAAAATTCAACTGGTTCTGAATGGAAAATCTCTAAATCCATGCATTTAATCGCTCATCTTTTTAATAACAGAGTATCTTCATATTAGATTGAGCGAGAAAAGCAATTCATCATGGTTTTTGGTGTTCTCTCAATCTTTAAAGTTTTTTTAATTCCTTTTGTTTTCCTTTTTCCAAGAGTATGCCATATATGTTGCTGCCCCTTATTTTAGGGGGTGGTAATAAACAGCACTGGTGAAATCTTATGTTTATTATCATACACAAATTCTGTTGGTTTCTGTTTCTGAGTTATTTGTTGTTTTTTCTTTATTTTTTCTCCTTCCCCCTCATTTGCTCATGTCTTGGTTGGCGTTTGGTGGTGTATAACCGTGATTGCGTTACCTTAGCAATAACAATTGGTCGTCTTGGTTACGTTTGTCCTCAAGAGGTGGCCCCCATGCTACAGCAGTTTATAAGACCCTGGTGTGTATTATTCAATCTTTTTTTTTTAATTCATTTTTCTTCACTCTTTCTTTCTCTTTCTATCTCACTTTTAGATATATTTTCAGTTGGTTACAAAAATCACAATCCTTAATCATTGCCAACCATGTGACTAATCTTGTCCTATCAGGTTTGTGAGGTTTTTCAGTAGCATCGTCATGTATATTTATTTTATGTTGTGGCTAACGACTAATTGATGCATGGGATAAGATTGTCACATGCTTGCTGTGTTAAAAAGCTTGATTATACATGAAAAGCATTTAAATATCCACCAGTAAAATAAAGATGCATGCAAATTCTATAAATTTAGGTTTTTGCATTGTTTCTTTTTTAGAATTAATTTGAAAACTTGGATTGCATTAAGAAATACATGTTTAAATTACGTTATGTATAAAAACCTTATTTGCTTGTTAATGTAAAGTTAAACATCTACACCATAAGTTGTATAACAGTAGTTTATATTGTGGCAGTATATCCTATGTTTTGCTTCTTTCAATTGATAATCTTTCAATTCAAGTCATTTTTAGTAGTGTTTAATGGAATACAAGTCATAATACAGTTTTAAAAATTCATAATTTACTCTTGGCTCAGCCTCATTAACAGTTTAAATAGATTAAAATCAGCTGTCCATTTTATAGATGCAATCTTTCTATAATAAGAAAATGTGAATTTCAAGGCTTCCACTACATTGAGATTAGATGGGCCAGACATGCAGGAAGAATGAGAAATGTGAACTTGATGAAAAATTCCTTGACTCTAAACATTATCTATACTGTGGTGCTTATTCCATTAAATACTGTCCATTAGTATTGTGATTGAACCTGCTTTTTACTTAAATGCTAAACTCAGTTCTATAATTTAATAGGTGCACCTCTCTCAGAAACATAAGGGACAATGAGGAAAAGGATTCAGCATTTCGTGGGATTTGTACCATGATCAGTGTGAATCCCAGTGGAGTAATCCAAGTAAGATGTCACAAAGATTTTCTAACTTTTAATGTTATAATTAATGAAATTTTAAAGTGTGAACTTTTAAACACTTTAATTAGGAAAATGTCACATATATTACATATTTTTTCAAAGATACCAAAAACATTAAGTTCTTAAAAAGTTGTATATTTTCTAATAGTTTGAGATGATAATGCTTGTTTATGATTTCCTGAAACTTTTTGTCATGAAATAAATAGCACTGGGATACTAAAGTTATTATTCTTGTCTCAAATTAAACCAGAGCATATTTCATCCCCATTATCTTTGCACACGCCTCCTTCCATTGAATATTAGTTTGTTGAATTTGCAGATATCTACACTAAAGAGAGTGACCCAAGTAGTTAGGTTACTTTCTGTTACTTAGAAATTCATTAGTGCACAAAATAGAATACTGAATTAGCCATTGAAACTGTTTTAACTTGGAGAGCTTACGATTTATTCCTCGTTTCTTAGTTCATATAATATCTAGACATTTTTAGCGTTTCAAAAAATTATTTGGCAAAAGTATCAGATACGAAATTTGCAAGACACACAAAACAGAGGAACATTTGATTGGCGCCATGTGTACGAGATCAACAAAATAAAATGCAGGCCGTGGAACTCTAGGTTAAAGTATCCCAGGTTGCTCAGCAGATGAATTGCAAGGAAAAGAAAGTATGGGAGGTGTTTCCAGCAAAATAGCCTTTAATTTCCAAGACAAACATCTTTTAATTAATACCTTTGATACCTTCCCTCTTCTGTTAATGTGACTGTGTTGTTTGTTAATTCAGGTTTAGAAACATTATTAATTACTGGCTTGTAAGATTCAAATTAATGTGGTGTTAGGCATTGAAAACTTATAAATCAGAAGTGGAAAAAAATCTTTTGACTGATTTCACATTTGTAAAACAATAACTTAGTATTAAACCGGAACTATCTTTGGAAATAGTCCCTAGTTGCAAAAATCCCGTTCCTGGCATTAAGTTTTCTGGTTTTTTTCAATACTCAAGAACTTTTTGTCATCTTAAATGTTTTTTTTTAGAGTTGTCCGATACAATGTATACTATATTAAGAAGAATCCTTTTCCCATCAGGATTTTATTATTTTGTTTGTTTTTGAATTAACATTAAGACTGTGAAAGGAGGGATCCCTGGGTGGCGCAGCGGTTTGGCGCCTGCCTTTGGCCCAGGGCGCGATCTTGGAGACCCGGGATCGAATCCCACGTCGGGCTCTCAGTGCATGGAGCCTGCTTCTCCCTCTGCCTATGTCTCTGCCTCTCTCTCTCTCTCTCTCTGTGACTATCATAAATAAAAAAAAAAAGTGCGAAAGGAACACATAATAGGTGTGGTCATTAAATCACTACCAACTTAAAGAGTTGGTTAGAAATCCCTGCTTTTTATATATTTTTATTTGAATGTGGTTAAAAGAAAATATCTTGGGATCCCTGGGTGGCGCAGCAGTTTAGCGCCTGCCTTTGGCCCAGGGTGCGATCCTGGAGACCCAGGATCGAATCCCACGTTGGGCTCCCGGTGCATGGAGCCTGCTTCTCCCTCTGCCTGTGTCTCTGCCTCTCTCTCTCTGTGACTATCATAAATAAAAATTTAAAAAATATATATATCTTCAGTTTTATTAGTTACGTTTTTAATCACAAATTATAGATGTATGTGTACACATGTTAAATTTTTAACATCAGACTTTGATGTTTGAAAGACAATCATAATTCAAATGAACCATGAACTTCAGGCACATGAAATTTTATTTGCTTCAATATTTTATGCACATACTTCAGTCACTAAATTTCAAAATTAAGAAAGCGCTTTGACATTTGTAAAATCTTAAGTAGTTGACATCAGAACATAAGCGATGTCTTCAATGCTCTATTGATCTGTTTCAGTATGATAGTCAAGATTGAAAAATACTGGGATCCCTGGGTGGCGCAGCGGTTTGGCGCCTGCCTTTGGCCCAGGGCGCGATCCTGGAGACCCGGGATCGAGTCCCACATCGGGCTCCCGGTGCCTGGAGCCTGCTTCTCCCTCTGCCTGTGTCTCTGCCTCTCTCTCTCTCACTGTGTGCCTATCATAAAAAAAAAAAAAAAAAAAAAAAAAAAAAGATTGAAAAATACTTAAACGAAACATTTAAAGCATATACCTGTTGTCTCCTTGTTCTTGTAGTGAGAATAACCCAATTTATTCTACTAATTGAACATTGGATTTTTTGTTCCTGTTTGCACTGGGTTGGGTTGAATTAGGTATTATTTATAACTACATAATTAATCTTTCTTCTAAGTTTTTTTCCTTTTAAGTTTCCATTTGAAATTTAGATCTTTTCATTCCCATAGTTCAGATCAAGCTTATTTGGAATATACTTAGGTAGCTTTAAATTATTTCTAGGCCAGTCAGAACTGTGAGATTATTGAATTTATGTGTTCAATATATGAAGGGTTTTTAAGTTGGTTGCTCATTTGATAGTTTCAGTCCGTTGCTGGTGTGCTACATGCTTACGAGATGGGCATTTTGTGATGTAAAAAGAAATACAAAAGGGCATTAAATTCCAATATAAACTGAATGAGTAGAGGTTCCTTGATGGTGGAACAATGAAGACAACCGTTATTTTAAAATTCCTTAAGCATAGTTGATTTTTTTTTTTTTTTTTAAGTTTGTTTGAGGCAGGATTCGGTCATGAATTCATTCGTTTTGCTGTGTTTGACAAATAACAACCTAAGGTGTGTTTCCTGCTTGTTACAGGATTTTATATTTTTTTGTGATGCTGTTGCATCGTGGATTAACCCAAAAGATGATCTGAGAGACATGTTCTGTAAGGTAAGGTAACTAGAAAGTCTTTATGATGAACATATTGGGACTATTACAATCCTAGTTGGAAAGTGTAAATTATTTTTAAAGCTCATATGAAACTTAGACTCTCCAAATCAATATTGGTAGATTATATAACCTTTGTTTTTGGCAAAGAAGTTGGCTTGATCTTAAGGTACGGCAGTGACTCAGTATCGGCAGCACACACACCTCAAAAATCTTTTCTCGGGCAATACCACGGATTCGTGTGGTCCCATTATCACACCTTAGACAAAATAGCACATATTTTCAATGACAGCTGACTCAGATTTGGAGTATAATGTAAACTGTTGAACAAAGTAAATCTGAAGTGGTTTCCACAGGGATTAAATCTGTTTAGTTCTTTGTTTTAGTCACGTCCCTTTGGATTAACTCCAACCAGGACTCAGCTATCACAAAATAAGAAATCAAGTGAATCACTTGAATGCTCTGATACTGAAGTTAGTCAGCTGTGGTTGCAGACATGCACCTAAAGCTTTGTATATTTCTAATTTGAAAAAACTTAATGTGGCATGGAAGTTTTATGCCTTGGATGAATTCTGTAGTGTTTTATTCATTGTTCATTACTATTAGGTCAGAGTTTGCTTAGCATACATCTGTTAGTGGGACCCTTGCTGAATTCTAAACTTTTCAAAGCAAAGCTTAGAATATATTATGAGGTGCTTTTAGGCAAGACACGGACAGAATGTTATAGAATCCAACAAAGTTTGAGAATCATTGTTTCAAAAGGGATAAACTTTAGAAAAAGAAAGTCAATAAGTAGTGTTTTACTTAAGCAATGCAAATTGTTGTTTTTCTCTTGTTACTGATAAATTAACGATTTTTTCTTTTTACTTTTTGCAGATCCTTCATGGATTTAAAAATCAAGTTGGGGATGAAAATTGGAGGCGTTTCTCTGACCAGTTTCCGCTTCCCTTAAAAGAGCGTCTTGCAGCTTTTTATGGTGTTTAATGTCATACACTTAAGCTGCAGTCCCATAATTAGGGGTAAGTTGCAAGAAGTTTGTGGAGTTTTTCAGGGTGAAGAGATTTAGGTCTACAATCTAAAATCACTGAGCAGCATAAAAGCTATGTGTTTTCCACAGATATTAAATATATCTCATGCTATATTAGACTTGAAATTTGAAATTACTTAAGGCTAGAGAATTTTTTTTTTTAGAAACTAAACAAACTAGTCCTTTTTTTTTTTTTTTTTTTTTTTTTCCTCCTGTAAGATTTCACCCAAACTCACTGGCGGGATAAAAATTATTTTGAAGCATGAAAAATTTATAGTCCCTGATATATCAAGGACTTCTGTGTTGTGAGCTTTAGGGAAGAGCCCACTAGTATTGTTACACTTTGGGGCTCAGTAGATAGGAATATTTAATACTCATTTTTTTTTTCAGTTTTTCTGTTATTGAGCACCTACCATGCGGCCAGCACAGTATTTTAAAATTGGACAGTGGATGAGTCTTTTTGGATTTGGGGTGGTAGAGGGGTAAGTCCGTATGGACTCTTGTTCCTTCAGTTCTTCTGTACTGAAGTCGAACTAACAGTCCTGATCTCTTAGCTTCACTTCCTTCTTTGAGCTATTTTGTAAATAGTGAACTATATGTGATGCCAGAATTTAGCATATTGCTAAATTTATTTTACTAAATTGAGCTTAGTAAAGTAAGCTCAATAAACGTTAGTTAGGAATACGGATCAGTACAGTGAACAGGGATACACTTCTGTAGGTCCTGAACATGAGCTGAGACATACTTGACTGGAGGGCCAGAGAGTATACTCGGTGTGCATCCAGAAGATGTCCCCCAAACTTAATTATCTTCTCAGTTGGAATTTTTGTTGGCTCTGCCTTGCTTGTTTACTTAGAGCTAGTTTTTAACCCTGGAAAGAGTTCCCCATCCAGGCTGTGTAACCTACAAGGCCGTGGGAATGGACTTGCAGCCTCTGGACTATCTCAGAGCCCTGAATGTGTTTTTTTCCCTGTAGTTTTGAGTCTTTGTGGCTTTGGCGTTTGGGAATAGTGCTTCATTGTCTTTATGTTAAATCATGAAAGTGGAATAGATGAGAATGACTCAACATCAAGGCCTGAAAGATAGAACAGTGAGTGGAATCTTCAATTAGCACTTTCAGATTTATTATCTTCTGTGATCTGTACCAAGTTGATCATGTTCTAAGACAAAGTATAAAATAATTACCAGTTTGCTAATTAGAGATAAAAGTGGATCAGTATCTTCTCTTCCTTTTTTTATACTCTTTTTTTCAGAGGCAGAGAAAAGTTGCTGCTTGCACTTTTCCACAGATGGGCTAATCGTCCTCTGTGAATTCATATCAGTCTTCATAAATGTCCATTGTTTGGCATGAGTGGTTAGTAGATTTTTGTTGTGAAAGGACCACTATCGGGCACTGATTACAATATCCTAGTAATCTTATTTCTTAATGTGTTTCTTACCATTAAAACTGCTAGTGTTGAAAAAGTCCTCAACAGGAAAATCGGGTCTGAGAGCATAGGAAATGGCTGACTAGGATAGGATCCGAAGAATTATTAATAAATATCAAGAAGGCAGGTGTTAAAATTCACTTTTTGCTGAATGTAGTGACCTTAGTGCAGTGTGAACACCTTTAGTGCCTCCTAAGCTAGAACTCAGACAGCCAACACACAGTAATGCTCCTTTATTTTTTGATGAATTAGATTCTTTGTTTGCTTAATATTGGGCATATTGTGAACCCCCCCCCCAAAAGGTAATGTTTTCATTCTCACCAAGTAAAGGATTATTTTAAAAAAGAAAACATTCTTTGATTTTGATAAAAGTACGGCAACTTGTTAAATAAGTGAGGAATAACCAATTCTATTCAGGGCTCCTCATGCAAAGGGGGAAAAAAAACGAGATGGATAGCATCCTACAAGGCATCCACTGGAATTGCATCTATATGATGTAGAGCTCCACACCTCTCTCTGCATGTCCCTAGCGTGGTGTCACTTTTCATATCTGATGCCATGGCCATTGAAAACCATAGGGGAGGGCAGCCCGGGTGGCTCAGTGGTTTGGTGCCACCTTCGACCCAGGGCATGATCCTGGAGACCCGGGATCAAGTCCCATGTCGGGCTCCCTGCATGGAGCCTGCTTCTCCCTCTGCCTGTGTCTCTGCCTCTCTCTCTTTCTCTGTGTTTCTCATGAATAAATAAATAAAATATTTTTTTAAAAAAGGGGGGAAGAAAAGAAAACCATAGGGGAAGGTACCAAATGGGTTATCAGTGACTGCCAGCATGATCTTAGGCAGTTTGTCCCGTTTCTCATTTTCTTTAGAGATAGCATTCTTAATTAGTCTTCTGTTTCACTGGCTTTAAGAGAAACAAATGTTAAAATATAAAATTGTTTTGTTTTCTTACAGGTCCTTCAGTCTTGGAGACTATGAGGGAGCCTCTGCACCCAGGGAAAATGTTACCCTTTACAGGGGGGAAGGGTAAACCAGTAGGGAATACAGTACAATCCCAACCCTACTGGGAGGGGCGGGAGGGAGGTGTTGCCGTCACTGTATTAAGTCGATGTTGGGAAATGTTTTAACATCTGGAGCCTTTGTGGGTGGAAATCTGTCTCCAATTACAACTCCACACTGGATGTGAAGAAGCAAAAAACAAAACAAAAACAAAAAAAAACAAAAAAAAAACAAAACCTATTCAGTCTACTCACAAAACAGTACATCCTGCAATATTATGGGGAATTGTACCAAAACAAGAACCACATAAATGATGCATAGGGATGAGAAAGAGGAAAAATTCTATAGCGCACAATAAAGGAAACCTAAGAATGGGGGTTACAAACAGTAAAGAAGCTTTTTTTATTATTATTATTTAAAAATTTTTATAAATTTTCCCACATGTTGGGGCCTTGTTTTTGCATGCTGATGAAGAACTACACAAATGAAGCTAATAGAATTAAAATCAGCTTGCCTACCCATAGCAGAAGCAGGTTCTTGGAAGTTACAATTTAAGGTACCCCAAAAAAGTTGGAAATAAAACAAAACAAATTGAAACAATGAAGCACCCTGTGAAATGCCAAATGAGTCACTCCTTTTACCTTTGTGGGGTGGGCAGGGAGGAGGGAATAAATGGGGTTGGGCGTATCAGACTAAAGATTGACATCTTGATTTTGCATTAAAACATTAATGTAGTGGATATAATTTGATGGTTGTACTTCATTAGATTTAATTTCTAGGCCAAGATGTTCTTTTTTAAAGTGCAGTTTAAGGTTCAGGCATGCATTCTGGCTCATAGTGATTGAAAGTACTTTAAATTAGTGGGAAAGTAGCATGCTTGCATCACATAGAGTGAGATTGGTATTCATTTACCTCTGTTGCGCCAGTTTGTGTTGCGGTTTACCAATTCAATATAGCCCTGCATTTAAAATTCCTTTTTAAGATTTGTGGATTTTTTATTTTTATTAAGAATATAGATATAAAGTACTGTAGTTTACAGCTAGGCCTTGAAATATCTTTTTAGGATCTTGTTAGGAGTAAGATTGATATTGTATTGTGTGTAACCCGCACAATGTGGAAAGCTGATATACCTGTGCAAAATCCTTGCCTCTGTGCTGTCAGTGTGATGTGCTTTCTGCATGGTTATATACTAGTGATTTTATCGAAACTTCTAAACCTTAAAATACATGGTAAAAGATCTGTAAGAGGCTGCATAAATGTTAGTTGGCACATAAAGACAATTGTAGAAGTTGAAGACATGATTGCTCTATTTCAATGTTTATTCCCACTCAACATATTGCCTTCTAAGCTTTCTTTTTTTTGTTCAAAGCATGATCTTAAAGATATGTTTAAGTTAATGGATGTAATGCAGGGTTCCTACACTGTATTGGCGCATGTTGGTGGCCCTCTGTGCCCTAGATATATATGCACACAGGGTGCAAGTAAAAAGCTACAGAGTGAAAGTTGGTTTGGATCCTCTTCATTTCATTTGTTTAGCTTTTCTGTTATTTTTCTCTACTTACATGTATTCCTGTGAATAAATCCTTGTTAAGTTAACCCTTTACTTTTCCTTCCATGTGTATTTTCTTATATACTGTGAATGTGAAAACCTAACTGGTACACTTGATCTTGTGTCCATATGAAAGTGCAAGTCTTTATTAATTTGGATTGCCTGAACAGTGTATCCCATGATGATGAAGGAAAATGGAGAGATTTTTCTTTTTAACTCTGCTGGTCAGAGATGAAGCCACACCTTTCCATTTTTCAATGCTGCATATTTAATCTGCAACAAAAATGTTAAGCCATAACAACCTTTTTATATTTTAGTTTGTCACCTTTGCATTGCAGAATAAATCCTGAATAACCATTTTTATAAGCAGTTGCTCCTCTTTGCATGGTTCTGTTCTTCTAAAGGTGTTGAATGATACAGCCATTGCACCGAAGTTTGAGCTGTATGCGTGTGAATTTTAAAATACCGTTTCAAAAAAATTTCAGATGCATGGTAGCATGCAGAAAAGGTTTTTGTTATTGTGTGTGTGTGTGTGTATATATGTGTGTGTATTTTTTTAAACATGTTCTTTCACTTTTTTTCCTCTACTTTGGCTTTGCAAATTTCAGTCTGTAGAGCCTGAAATCAAATCCTATTTTATAATGTCCAATTTTTTTTTTAATTATAAGTTGGATCCAAAGGGTATGTAGCATTTTGCTTTCTAGTACCTTGCTTCACTGGGAGCTCAAAATTTGCTTCATAGTCTTGAAAACCTGATGAGAGTAGCTGTTTTATCCTTAAATCCTAGTGATATGCTGTAGTTTTTCAAATATTTTTTAGAATTTAACATGAGAGATATCTTAGTATTCTGGAATAAGTAAAATTTAAGTTGAAAGAAATGGCAAAAGTCTTCTCTAAACACTTGACTAAGACAAACATAAAAACAACCTTCAATAAAGGTATCTGGACCTGTGATTGACCATTTTATATTGACAAAAGCAATTTGTCACCTATTCGGTTAAGAATTGGTTTCCAATTAAGCAGATATGTAACACAAGAATGTGCCCATTTTTGTCCCTTAACCTGTTTTTAAATTAAAAGGAATTTAATTTAAAAATAGACGGTAAAACTAATAAGTAAATACGACTGGCAACCTAATTGGGGTTGGATGTTTTGTGTTTCTCCCCTCACCCTCCCCCCAGGTTATTGTTTCTTCCTAATTTATATTTCAGATGCATAGTATAGCATAGGAATTTGCAGAAGCCATTTGAGTTATCTTTTGAGGTAAGCTCTGATTTAGCGTTTATTATTCTGATAAAACTAAATACATCATGGGATATATATATAAAGCAACTTAATTCTTGTGGTGTAGTCTTACTAGTTTTGAATGTTGACTGAATGTCTATGAACTTGTGTTTGTCTTTGTTACATTCCAGTGTTTTCTGCCTCTTGGCATGCTTAAAGCACGGCTTACTTCATCTGCTCCTTACACACTAAAGTGCTGTTAGTGTGCTCAACTACAGAAATAGCCGCTGCTAAGTGATGTAGATTTTCTACTTGAATATTTTTATGTTGTAGGAACCTCAGGAGGTCAGTGTTTACTGTTTTATATATGCCTTCTTTTTCCTGTTCGAGCTTCTCTCTTTGAAGGATTCTAACAGAACAAAAGCTGCTGATCAACCTAAGTTGGAAACAGAAAGTGTATTTAATATAATTTAAATGCATGTTTGGCAGTTCAGTGTTGTAGTCAGTCCATTAGCACGTGACACAGAATTCATTTATTCAGGAAAGAATTTTGCTTTTTGTATTGTCTAATCTCTTTAATAACTTCATACTGTGTAAAAAAAAAATCACTTTTTTATATTTTTAAGTTGGTTATTTCCCAAATAATCAACATGTAAATAATCTTTAAGAGCCAGTTCTGATGCTTTACATTATTGCTACTTGATTTTGTGACGCAAGTTAGGTTTCAGAAGAATAGATTTTAAGACACTTAACCAAGCCATTACATCTTAAAAATGAAATAAGTAGCATACATTTTGTAATTAACATATTGATAAACACTGTGATTTTTTTGTTAAGACTTTTTCATTGATCTGAATTGCTTAAATTGCATATATTGTAAAATAGGATCAGATGTATATTTTAAAATAATTTCAACTGACTTTCCTCTATTGAAATGCTTTGTCTACTCAGTTATGGAATATTCAGATACAAGTTTTATCTCAGGTGAATACTCTTGTATCCTTTTTGCTTTGGTGACATGCTTATAAGGGGTCGTCATCCTTTGTTTCTTAGTGTATTTCATGAAGAATCTTTGCATTTAGTCAGATTTTCCAGTTCTTATCTAGCAGACTAGGGTGATACAGACCCCTCCTGGCAAGCCTTTTGCATGCAGGTTTACCTTGAAAGTGAGCTCAATTTGGTCCTCCTTTTCTCCAAACCTTTAAGATAGGGAAATGGATTTTTTTTTGTCCTGTATTAAATCACCCTGCATAGCTGAAATGCCAGAATTAAACTAATTATCTCTTAAGCCCTTTAGTCTAAATTTAACTTAAGCCCTTTGCCATAAGAAAAAAAAGTGGGTTTTTTGCTTCATATAATTAATCTATATTATTCATATTGAATGTATTAACAGATAACGGTGCAAAAGACACTCTTCCCAAGAGAAGAGTGTGCCATGCATAACTGCAACTTAAATCCTTCTTTAGTAGTACTTTAAATAAAACACACAGCTTTGCTTATTGAGTTTTTGTTTTTGTCTTTTGCAAATATTACAAGGGGGAAAACACTAACTTGCTACTAGTACTGTTACTGAAGTGTAGGCATTGGAATCTTAAAACTGTGGTCTTCAGATTAAGGGATAATCTAGATGAAAAATCAGATCAGTAAAGCGCTGTGTAACAATATCATCTAGTAATTATGCCGTGCAAGAGCATTGTATACCCGCTTAGTACATTTCATACTGTATTAAATACGGAGATATTTCTAATGCCTCTGAAATTTTGCATAAAAGTTTCATTCACTTGTACACTTTCCAGGTGACTTGTGACTAATTTTTTCAGTCTAAAGTAGACCTTTCCCCCATTGGTATTACTTATATGTAGAGGATTCTTTATCTTTATGCCTAATTATTATACATGTTAATTTTAAGATATACATTTAAATTATAGCAACTGTTTATTGTGATTTGTATCCCAGAATGTATTGTGTTAAAAAAAAAAACAAAAAACCTGTATGCATGATTTTGAGGGAAGTTAAAATGGTGATTTTTTTTTCACCTCTTGTACATTTTAAAACCATACCAAATCTATTTGCCAAGCATTGTATCGCTAATTAGGAAAATAGTATTTTCCCTCTCATTACAATTTTTGTTCATCTACCTTAGAGTCCCCTTTTACTATGGCTTGGTATTACGCAGAATTATCTACTTTGCAAATCTAATTATCTTCCTCAAAGCCTACTATAACATGGTTAGCCTATAAGGCAGTGTTTGTCCCCTCCTAATAATACCAGCCTCCTGAAGGGGTTTTGCTCTACTTTCCCCGTATTACCTTATTGATGTTTTCCTATGTGGATATATAACCAAATTAAGATTGGATGATTTTTATGGAGATAATAATTAGACAATACTGTGTAATTAATTTTACTTAATAGATTATCATCTGTGAGAAGAGATGTTTAAACGTGGTTAATGACTTCACTTCATATTATTAAAGCAGTTTTACAATTAATATTCATGTTAACATTGGGTGCAATAATTTAGTAGTTTTAGCTTTAGTTATAAATAACTGGATCTTTCTGCTGACAACTTAGGTTGTATGAGTTATGCTTAAAAGCTTTAAATCTGATGTTTCCTGTACCAGCCACACTATGTTAGAATGTGTCCTTCAAATATATCCTCCTGCAACTTCTCAAACTGTACTAAATTGATATTTCTTGAAGTCTAACTCTGTGCTAACAGATCTTCATTTTAAATAGAATATGGTTTTAATTTTTGATAAGCTGCTGAATTTTAAAGAGAGTTTTTTGGGGCCACCAAATATTTTGGATCATGCAGAGAATATATATTGTACTGTAGTAATTTTGTATTTACATTTGTATGATGTGACATAATAGATGTGAATGTTAATCACTGCTTGACTATGTTAATAAAGTTGTTTAACTATAGATGTTTCACTCTGATTTTTAATGAAAGGAAATGAGCTTTCTTTTCCTCCCCCCACTTTGGGTCCTGATAAGTCTTTTTGTGTTGTTCTTGGGGTTTGGGGTTTTTGTTTGAGGGGTTTTTTTTCTTTTCCTTAGCTTACACATAGAACGCTCTTGTTTGACAACCATTTTTAAATTATTTTTTTATTTGTATAATTTAGTAAAAAAAGAAAAAAAAGAAGGAACATTTGCCCATGTTTTACTTTAACTGCTTTTGGTGGTGTGTTTCCTAAACAGCTGATTGTAGGTTCATTTCTTGGTGGGCAAGGAGGGAAAAATACTGCTCTGTAAAAGGAATTGAAAGACGAAGTCCTGAATAAATAAAACCACGTACGGATAGATTGCATGAATGTGTATGAATGTGTGTCCTATTAAGGCTCCCTATTTATCCTTCAAAAAAATTCAGGCTTGTGAATTTGGAAGTTAATATGACCGTCTTCTCTTCAGGTTGTAATCCAGTTATTACGGTTGCATGTGACTAATTCAAATTAAACATATTAATACATTTCAGGGGAAATGTGTGCACAGCTGTTGAGTGGTCTTTTTTGAGATTTTAGGACATCTCAGAACAAGGGAGGAACCTGAAATTAGATGAGTGCAACAACAACAACAAAAAAAAACGTTAAGGGAAATGAGGCTCCTCCGATTTCTTTCCTTTTGTTACCTGCTCATGGAATATTAGAATCTCCGTCGTGTTGCAGAGAAGAAGAAAAAAGAAAAACAGCTTTGCAATTTGGGTGGTATCTTACTCTAAAATACAAACCACATCTTCAAGAAAGATTCCGGAATCTAGGACGTGGGTTGTGGGCGAAGATGCCCCGAAGCCGCCGAATTATTTCTCAGGATCCCCATTTTTGCGGCAATCAATCGCAAAAGAAGTACCCGAAGCTAAAAAAAAAAAAAGCAAAACCTTTTTTTGGTAAGTCTCTAACATTTTAGGGAAACTGAAATACAGTCGATGTTTTCACTCTGTGCACAGGTCGTGGGCCGCGGGCGCGCCCCCCCCCCCCCCCGGGTTCGCGTCGCCTCCTGGGAGCCGCTGGCCTGGGCGCCAGGAGGACGCACACCGGGCGCGGCCGGGCAGCCACCTGCTGCGGGACATCGGGTCCCCGGGGCTTCCGGGGCACCTGCGGGGCCGGGGGGCCGAGGGCCGCGCCCTCTGTGCGCTGGGGGCTGCGGGGTGACGCGAGGGCCACAGGGTGACGCGGGGCTGAGGTGTGACGCGGGGCCGCGGGGTGACGTGGGACTGAGGTGTGACGTGGGGGCCGAGGTGTGACGTGGGGGCCGAGGTGTGACGCGGGGCTGAGGTGTGACGCGGGGCCGAGGTGTGACGCGGGGCCGAGGTGTGACGCGGGACTGAGGTGTGACGTGGGGGCCGAGGTGTGACGCGGGGCCGCGGTGTGACGCGGGGTGACGCGGGGCCGCGGGGTGACGTGTGGGCGCCGAGGTGTGACGCGGGGCTGAGGTGTGACACGGGGCCGCGGGGTGACACGGGGCCGCGGGGTGACGCGGGGCTGAGGTGTGACGCGGGGCCGCGGGGTGACGCGGGGCTGAGGTGTGACGCGGGGCCGCGGGGTGAGGCGGGGCTGAGGTGTGACGCGGGGCCGAGGTGTGACGCGGGGCCGCGGGGTGACGCGGGACTGAGGTGTGACGCGGGGCCGCGGGGTGATGCGGGGCTGAGGTGTGACGCGGGGCCGCGGGGTGACGCGGGACTGAGGTGTGACGTGGGGGCCGAGGTGTGACGCGAGGCTGAGGTGTGACGCGGGGCCGCGGGGTGACGCGAGGCTGAGGTGTGACGCGGGGCTGAGGTGTGACGCGGGGTCACGCGGGGCTGAGGTGTGACGCGGGGCCGCGGGGTGAGGCGGGGCTGAGGTGTGACGCGGGGCCGCGGGGTGTCGCGGGGACCGAGGTGTGACGCGGGGGCCGGGGGGTGACACGGGGCCGGGGTGTGACGCGGGGGCCGCGGGGTGACGCGGGGCCGAGGTGTGACGCGGGGGCCGCGGGGTGACGCGGGGCCGAGGTGTGACGCGGGGGCCGGGAGGTGACGCGGGGCCGAGGTGTGACGCGGGGCCGTGGTGTGACGCGGGGCTGAGGTGTGACGCGGGGGCCGCGGGGTGACGCGGGGGCCGGGGGGATGATGCGGAGTCCGAGGTGTGACGCGGGGCTGAGGTGTGACGCGGGGGCCGCGGGGTGACGCGGGGCCGAGGTGTGACGCGGGGGCCGGGAGGTGACGCGGGGCCGAGGTGTGACGCGGGGGCCGCGGGGTGACGCGGGGCCGAGGTGTGACGCGGGGGCCGGGAGGTGACGCGGGGCCGAGGTGTGACGCGGGGCCGTGGTGTGACGCGGGGCTGAGGTGTGACGCGGGGGCCGCGGGGTGACGCGGGGGCCGGGGGGATGATGCGGAGTCCGAGGTGTGACGCGGGGCCGAGGTGTGACGCGGGGGCCGCGGGGTGTCGCAGGGACCGAGGTGTGACGCGGGGGCCGGGGGGTGACACGGGGCCGCGGGGTGACGCGGGGACTGAGGTGTGACGCGGTGACGCGGGGCGGCGGGGTGACTCAGGACCACGGGGTGACGCCCGCTCCCTCGCTCGGTGTCCAGCCCGCCCTGCCGTGTGTCCCGCGCCCCGGCTGCCGAGGGCGCCGCAGGCTCCTTCCGTGCAGGTGCCCGTGGGGGGCGGCCGGGGGGCGGCCGTGGCGGCAGGGAGGACAGTGCAGACGGTGGCTGTGGAGCCCGAGCCTGGAGGAGGAGCCCGTGGCGCTCCGCCGAGCGCAAGCCAAGGGAAGCGGCAGCCGGGCCTCGGCGGTCGGGGCACGTGGAGGGCGACTGTCCCCGCGACGTCGCCAGGCCGGGCACAGGCCCCAGGGACCGCCGGGGCTCCTAGAGGTGCCTTAGGGGAGGGGTCGGACCGGCCGCGGACGGGGGCGGGCGGGGGGAGCTCCTCCACCGGGTTGGGTTTGGGGAACTCAGGCCTGTGGACGCGAGGCTGGGGGCGGGAGTGGAGGGCAGGCCCCTGGGGTCCGGGAGGCGACCTGGCCGCAGGCGCAGAGCTGGCAGCGATGACCCCAGACCCCCACGCCGAGGTCCTCCGTGGTGGAGCGGGAGCGCCCTGGGCCGCCCTGGTCCCCGAGCAGCTGCGCTTCTTGGAACCTGATGTCGTTCACGGATCGTGGGAGCTTTCCAAGAGCAGAGGTAACAGGGCTTCCCCGACGATGAAACTGGCCCAAAAGACGAGCAGCGGGTGTTTGTCTCAAGGCAGGAGCGTCCCAGGGCTGCTGTGAAGGAGCAGGAGGTGCCAGCAAGGCCAGGCCGTGCCAGGAGGCTGGGCCGTCCCAAGCCGCTCACTTCTTTTTTTTAATGACACCTGCAGAGGTGGAACTTCAAGGACGGCGGCTCAGGCCTCGCTGCCGAGTGGCTCAGGGGTTAAGCGTCTGCCTTCACCTTCAGGTCAGGATCCTAGGGTCCCGGGATCAAGTCCTGCGTCAGGCTCCAGGCTCAGGGGGAGCCTGCTTCTCCCTCTGCCGCAGCTCGTGCGCTCTCTCACTCTCTCAAATAAGACCTTTAAAAAATAGCTCAAAAGAACCAAATCTGGAAACCTCTAAATACACATGAAACTAGTATATGACACTTAAGTGAAAAAAAAAAAAAAAAAAGATGGATTATTTGACAACTGTTGAGCAAAACTGGGTAGACATTTGCAAAAAAAAAAATCCTTCCTCAAATTGAGTAAAAAATTCTAGATAGCTCTACATTAAAAACACTAATAAGAAAACGGAGACTAACAACTATATATAGTCTTAGTGTGGGAAGGCGTTTGTAGGTCGGACTCCCTAAAAGTCTCAAAGATTAGTTTAAAAAGCCTTAAAGTCTCTACATGACAAAGGAAAAACTTGGAAGAAACTTTGCAGCTCCTTCCACAGAAAAAAAAGGTTTTCTTAAATTCTAAAGACCCATCAGGCAGTGCCAGCGGGGAAGCAGGCGGAGGGCGGTAGGCGTCCACGGGATGAACCAGCTGCAGACGGGCTCCACACGGCACCTGGCGCTCACCGTGCAGGTGCGCTCACGTGGGTGAGTGTGGGGCCACGGCTGCCCCGCGCCCTCCCTGGGGATGCGAGCCCAGCTCCGGACACCGCC
Organism: Canis aureus; assembly: GCF_053574225.1. Taxonomy (NCBI): domain Eukaryota; kingdom Metazoa; phylum Chordata; class Mammalia; order Carnivora; family Canidae; genus Canis; species Canis aureus. Next base: position 56,636,747 of record NC_135615.1, read on the forward strand.
AGTGGGAAGGGCAACCTGGGAATGTCAGAAAAGGGGATCCCGGGGGGCTCAGCAGTGGAGCACCTGCCTTCGGCCCAGGGCGTGACCCTGGGGTCCCGGGATGGAGTCCCATGTTGGGCTCCCTGCGTGGAGCCTGCTTCTCCCTCTGCCTGTGTCTCTGCCTCTCTTTCTCTCTCTGTGTCTGTCATGAATAAATAAATAAAATCTTTTTTTAAAAAATAAAAACATAAAAAAGAGGGCACCTGGGTAGCTCACTGCTTAAGCATCTGCTTTTGGCTCAGGCCGTGACCCCGGGGTCCCGGGATCGAGTTCCGCATCGGGCTCCCTGCATGGAATGTGCTTCTCCATCTGCCTGTGTCTTTGCCTCTGTCTCTGTCTCTCATGAATAAATAAATAAAATCTTTAATAAATAATAAAATAAAACCTAAAAAAAAAAAAAAAGTCCTGAACACAGGAAGCCAGTTGCAGTAGGACACCTGCAGAAAAACCATCTCCATACAACTCAGAAACAGCCAACATTTGTTACAGGAGCACAGGAACACAGGTGCACAGGAGCACAGATGCACAGGAGCACAGGAGCACAGGAGCACAGGTGCACAGGAGCACAGGAGCACAGGTGCACAGGAGCACAGGAGCACAGGAGCACAGGAGCACGGGTGCACAGGAGCACAGGAGCACGGGTGCACAGGAGCACAGGTGCACAGGAGCACAGGAGCACAGGTGCACAGGAGCACGGGTCCCAGAGAGCCACGGCAGGTGCCAGGAGGCCAGGTCGGGGGCTGCTCTCCAGGGGGCCCGGGGATGCGGCTCAGGGACACGTCCCAGGCCACCCACCGCACGTCCTCCTCTTAGAGCAGAAACAGACCGGCACTGAGGAAGCAGCCACGTGTCCGGCAGCGCTTCAGGGGCACTTGGAGCCGTGGCCTTAGGGACCGAAGAGCTGTGAGGACTGGCGGCCTGGCCCCGGTGCCCTCACATCTTCTACGAGGCCGGGTCAGCATCCCCCGGCCCGGACACGGGGCCCGCTAGTTGGCGGTCTCCTACCACGACCCCCTTGCTGCAGCCGGACCCCACGCAAACCCTGCCCCCCCTTCCAAGGCCCACTGTGGACACGAGGGGCGGAAGGAGTTAATGTGGTTCTTTTTTTTTTTTTTTTTCTTGAACTTTAGGATTTTAGGAGAATTTCTTTTTGTTAGGCCTCCTCCTCCTTTGGTCAATCCTTGTGCATTCTCTTGAAGGTTCTGGACACACACTTCGATGCTCTTGAGGTCCCTTTAGGCCTGAAGTGCGTCGGAAGAGGCTTGAGGCTGAGGTTGCCAGCAGGTGGGGCTGCGCCTGGCCGTGCTAGGCCGGTGGCGCAGGAGCAGCTTTCCGCCCCTGCGGTTCACCCCCAGTGCTCCTCCAGGGAGAGAATCTGGAAGGCTGCCTGCGCTTCCTGAGCGCGAGCTTGTGAGCGGCAGCATTCCCATGTCGGGCCACACGGAGCCGCCCGACGGGGCCTGGGTGCAGAGTCCACAAGCCAGGGAACCCACCTCACGGCCCAGAGGCTGCGGAGCCCCCTGTGCTCCGGGAAGGCCCCCACGCAAGGCGTGCTCCCCCCTCGCTCGGCCGTGTGCTGCTACCCGCACGGACCCCCAGACGCTCATCCATTCTCCGGGGCCCAGCCCAATGCCACCGTCGCTTGTTGCTCAGATTGTTCCAGCTTTGACGTCCGGGAACTCTGCCAGCTTGGTGTCTGTACGCTTTGACAGGTGTCCCCCATCCTTTCTTGTTTCTGTCCTTAGCCCTTGCTCCCGTCTGGCCCTAAGTGATGCTCCGGGCTCACCTTGTGTTTTCCTGCTCCCGCCAGGCTCAGCTGGTTCCCCAAGGAGCCCCCCCCCTTTTATTGGCGATTGGGACTTCAGCCCCCAGGTCCGGGTGCGGGGCGTGCTGAGTGCCCTGCGTCCTCTCCCTGGGCAGGGCAAGGAACCCACGGATACGCACTAGCCCACGCATACGCGCCTACCTGCATTTATTTCCGTGCCAGTATGTAAAAATCAACAATTTTTTTTAAAGATTATATTTATTTATTCCTGAGAAACACACAGAGAGAGAGAACCAGAGACCGAGGCAGAGGAAGATGCAGGCTCCTGCGGGGGGCCCAACACGGGACTCGATCCCGGGGCCCCGGGGTCACGGCCTGGGCCCAAGGCGCACGCTCCCCTCAGCCCCCCAGGGGCCCCTAAACCAACACAGGTGTATAGGGGTCCCTCCAACTCTAATCCGATCCAGCCCCCGCCTGCGCTTGCACCCCTGCCTCGCTCACCTCGCACCTGCTGCCCTGAGAGCCCGAACCTCACGGCCCACGCAGGCCGCACTCACTGGCTCCCTCACCTCCAGTGACCCCGTAAAGTGGTTCCAGGATCCGTAACCCGAACTGCTGACCACGGCGAGAAACCAGCTCGCACTCCCTGCCCCGCTCTCGGGGCTCAGCCTTGGGCTCGGCGGGAGCCCATGTCCTCACCCCACCCGAGCTTGCCTGGTGCTCACCCTACTGCTTAGACATGGAGGCCCACGTGTGTCCGTCTGCACCTGGGAGCCCATCTGCGTCCCCCCAACTTCTTGGTTGATTTCTTTTTTAAAAAACCTGCCTCCAGGGGGGCGTCTGGGGGGCTCAGTGGTTGAGCATCTGCCTTGGGCCCAGGCCGTGACCCCGGGGTCCTGGGATCGAGTCCCGCATCGGGCTCCCCGCAGGGAACCTGCTTCTCCCTCTACCTGGGTCTCTGCCTCTCTCTCTCTCTCATGAATAAATAAGTAAATGTCTTAAAAAAAAAAAAAAAACTGCCTCCAGTAAACATCCTATGGATTTTGACAAATGTAGCACATCATTTCTCTGCTACCCTGTACTATGCGGGACAGGACAGTTCAATACCCCAAAAACTGTCCCTGTGAACAGCCACGCTCTGTCGCTTCAGGCCTTGGCCGCCTCCGGTGTTTTCCATCCTTACAGTCTTGCCTCTTCAGCACCATCCTATAAATGAGTCATGCAGTGGAGAGCTCTTGAGTCTGGCTTCTTTTACTTTGGATAAATGCTTCTAGGATTTATCCACACTGCATGAATCAGGGGCTCATTTCTTGTTGTTTTAGGGGTTATTCCGCTGTATGAATGTGCGACAGCTTACTTTTTCCTTCCCTTGTCGAGGAACATCTTGGTCATTTCCAATTTTTGGAAATGACGAATGAGGCTGCTCTAAACCTGCACATACAGGTTTTTGTGTGAACATAAGGTACTCCGTTGGGGAAATATTGTTGTTTGGGGTCTTTAGGTGCAGGGGTAATTGGTTACACAGCGATGGTAACTGGTACTTTCTTTCTCCCCTGAACCACTTGAGAGTAAGTTGCAGGTGTCGCCTTATCTGTCCATACTTCAGCAGGTATTCCATAAAATACGCTCTTGCCTGAGCGTACTTTTACACAAAAGTAACCAAAATTAGATTCTAATTTGCATGCTGATTCCAGTTTTACCCATGGTCCCAATAATGTCATTTATAACAAAATAAAATGTCTGTATCCCTCCTTATAGTCAGGCAGGTGTGTGTCTCTTTTTAATCGAGAACCACTCCACAGTCATGGTCTTTCATGATATTGACATTTTTGAAGAGGATAAACCAATTATTTTATAAAATGTCCCACAATTTGGGTTTATTTACTGCTTCCTTACTACTGGACTCAGAAATATGCATTTTTGGCAGATGCCAGTTTGTGCTGCTATTAGTGATGTCAACTTTGATCTCTCTCTCTCTCTCTCTCTTTTTAGAGAACACACAAACTCATTCAAGGAAACTTACAGATTTGCTTAAACGATGCTTTCAGATTTGGGACTTTTAGCATTAGGGTGCTTTTATATATATCACTGGTGGCCGACAAAATTGTACTATCTATATCTATCTATCTATCTATCTATCTATCTATCTATCTATCTATCTATTTATATTTTAGAGAGAGAGAGGGAGTGGAGACAGGGGGTGGGTGGGGTGGGGCAGAGGGAGAGAGAGACTCTGAAGCCGGCTCCATGCTAGGGGACCAGGGGCTCGACCCCACAACCCTGAGGCCATGGCCTGAGGTGAAATCAAGAGTCCCATGGTTAATCGACTGAGCCACCCAGGGGCACCAACTTTGATCTCTTAATTAAGGTGATGTTTGCTCTATTTCTCAACCATCAAGTCACTATTTTTCCCTTTGTAACTGATAAATATCTTGTGGGCCGATAGCCCGAAATTATGCACATATTCTGTTTTAATGAGAATTCACTCCTTCATCTCAGCATTTATTGATTATTCTTTTTTTTTTTAAGACTTTATTTATTCACGAGAGACACACAGAGGCAGAGGCAGAGACACAGGCAGAGGGAGAAGCAGATGCCCCGGGCCGAAGGCAGACGCCTACTGCTGAGCCACCCAGGTGTCCCATTTTATTGATTTTTTAAAAAATATTTTATTTATTTATTTATTTGAGATAGTGAGAGGGAGCCAGTGGGGAGAGAAGGGGAGAAGCAGGCTGTCCCCTGAGCAGGAGGCCCAATGTGGGACTTGATTCTGGGACTCCGGGGTCACCCCCTGGGCTGAAGGCAGATGCCCAACAGCTGAGCCCCCCAGGCGTCTCCCGAGTGGATTTCTGAACAGATTTTTTTCTCTTACCCCCAGTGTCATCCATACCCGCTGTCTTGCATCCTGAGGTCGGAAGTAACCGCTGCTACTGTGTCCTGGGTCCACGAGCCGCAGAAGAGGGGGGCAGGTGGGGCCCTACACTCGGCACATCAATAAGGAGACCAGGAGGAGCCGGGCCGCCCCGTCCGTCCCCCTTCAGCGACCTGGTGCCCTCCTCATGGAGTGAAGTCCCCCCAGCTCCACCCTCCTGTTCCCCTTGGGGACAGTCCCGCAGCCCCACACTCCTGTGCCCGTGGCGACGGTCCCCCAGCCCCGCTCGCCTGTGCCCGTGGGGACGGTCCCCCATCCCTGCCTGTCTGTGCCCGTGGGGACGGTCCCCCAGCCCCGCCTTCCTGTACCTGCAGCGGCGGTCCACCAGCCCCACTCGCCTGTGCCCGCGGGGACAGTCCCCCAGCAGCCGGGTGCCCCCAGGGCAGCGCTCCTGGTTCCCAGGTTCCGGGCTCCGTGGACCTGGATGTCCCCTCCCCAGACGCTGTCGCACGGATGGCGGCGGATCGCGCCCGGCTCAGAAGCTGCTGTCACCCCGACCTCCTCCTCCTAGGCCCGCAGGCAAAGGAGGGACACGATGTCCCCAGTAGGCCCGACGGTCCGAAGCAGCGCCCCGGGAGCAGGGAGCGACCCCGGCCCAGGCCCCCTGAGTGCTGCTGCCGCCCTCCGGTGCGCGTCTGGGAGCTTGCCCGGGTCACAGCCCAGGGGACCGTGGCTCCTGCGATGGCCGCTGGCCTCCTGGGGCTCCTACGGCTCAGCCGGCGGTGCTGCCCCACGTCGGAGAAAGGCCCTTAGGTCCTTAGGTCCTGTCAATCATACACCGTCAGGATTGCCCGGGGCATTAAAATGTTATGATTTTAACGAATTAATAAATTACGATTGACTTAATTGTTAAATAAACAAGTAAATACACTTACTTATTAATTACATTTCTTTTGGCTTGTATGGCTTGATGTATATTTTCCATCTTTTTTCTTCTTATGTTTCTTTTTTGTTTATTTTATTTATTTTTTTAAAGATTTTATTTATTTATTCATGAGAGACACACAGAGACAAAGACCCAGGCAGAGGATCACACCCTGAGCCAAAGGCAGACGCTCAATCGCTGAGCCACGAAGGCATCCCACTTCTTTTGTTTATCTTTTCTTTATCTTTATATGAACCACTTGAAAATGGCAATTGAGGGACGCCTGGTGGCTCAGTGGTTGAGCGTCAGCCCAGGTTGTGACCCCGGGTCCTGGGATCGAGCATGGAACCTGCTTCTCCCTCTGCCTGGGTCTCTGTCTCTCTCTCTGTCTCTCTCTCTCATGAATAAATAAATAAAACCTTAAAAAAAAGGGGGGGGGGGAAGAAAATGGCAATCTGAAAGCATATTGGATTTGCTTTTAAAATCCAGTCTGACAGTTTTCGTCTCATGAGAGTTTAATCCTTTTGCATATATTATGATTACTGCTGTGTGTGGATTTATCTCTATATCTGTCTCAACTCTTTCTCTCCTTGACTTTTTTTTTTGGGGGGGGGGGGAATGATTAGACATTTTTCTTCTTTCTTTAATCCCTTTTTTCCCTATTAGTTTGAAAGTTGCATTCTTTTACGGTGATTTCAGCTATTTTAATGTGCATACCTAATATGTCATCCAAGGCTGTCTATAATTAACTAGTATTTTTGAGGTGGAGGGGAACAGTGCCAGGATCTTAGGATCTTGCCCACTCTGGCCCTCACCATCTCCCACTTATGTGCAATTATTGAATATTACTTAAGCTCTTGCTCTTTTAAAAAAAAAACTCTATAAAGTATACATTATATTTACTTTTATATTTTACTTTTCTTTGGGTTTATCATCTTTCCTTATCATTTCCAATCTTTTGCCTAAAGTCAGTTTTTACATGCCTGAAGTATATATTTTAGAATTTCCTTTAGTTGTAGTAGCTCTATTTTTGCTTGTCTGAAAAAAAAAAAAAAAGACAAAAAACCTCTTAATTTTGTTTTTTTTTCTTGAAGGATATTTTGGCCTGGTAGATAATTATAGACTGACATTTATTTCCTCTTCGTACATTGAAGGTATTTTTTCACCCTCTTGAGCCTTACATTGTTGCTGTTAAAACATCAATCTTCAGTATAAATTGCCTTTGAGGCAAAGGGGTGGTGGGCTAGGTGATCTATTCCTGTTTTTAAGGTCTTTTTTTGTCTTTGGTGCCTCCTTTCACCATGATGAATCTGCACATGGAAATATTTTTAATGAATCCTGCTCGTAATGCACTGGACTTGCTAGGTCTGAAGATAAATATCTACTAATAATTTTTATCCATTCTCTTTGTTAAAACGAATGACTTTATTATATTTTTATTGAAGTAGAGCTGGCACACAATGTGCAACATGGTGGTTCAGATTCCCTATATGCTATGCCGTGCTCTCCCCACGTGCAGCGGCCATCCGTCCCCACACAACACTATTCTCCTACCTTCGACTCTCTTCCCTATGCTGAGGATTTCACCCTCCTGACTTAGTCATTCCATAACTGGAAATGTAGGTCTCCCAGTCCCCTTCACCCACGTTGCCCATTCACCCACCTCCAATCCATTCTCTTAAAATTATTGAAACTTCACTTTCATTTTTTAAAGCTCTTATTCACTTCTGGAACTGCCATTAAATGTTTGTCAGAGGGAACCCTGGGTGGCACAGCAGTTTAGCGCCTGCCTTTGGCCCAGGGCGCAATCCTGGAGACCCGGGATCAAATCCCACGTCAGGCTCCCGGTGCATGGAGCCTGCTTCTCCCTCTGCCTGTGTCTCTGCCTCTCTCTCTCTGTGTGTGTGACTATCATAAATAAATAAAAATTTAAATTAAAAAAAATAAATAAATGTTTGTCAGAACGTACTCCATCATCTATATCGTTTAATATTCTTTTACGATTTTAGCTCTTTCTCAATGTCTTCAGAGCTTTAGCTTTCAATTCACTAATTCTACCTTTGGTTCTGTCTAATTGGCCATTTAATTCTCCCACTGATATTTTTCTAAAATATTTTTAAAGGTTTAATTTATTTATTTTAGAGAGAGAGAAACAGAGAGAAAGAGCACATACATGAAGATGGGAGGGGGCAAGACTCCAGGCTGAGCGTGGAACCCGAAGTGAGGCTCCACCTCATGACCCTGACACCATGACCTCAGCCAAAACCAAGAGTTGGATGCTCAGCTGAGTGAGCCACCAGGCGCCCGCCCCAGCCTCCAATTGAGTTTTAAGCTTTAATAATTATAGCATTGACCAAAATTCTACTTGACTCTTTTTCAAATCTGGTCATTTCACATAGTCTCTAATTCCTTGCTCATTATTTTCAATCATTTTTTGTTGTTGTTTTTGCCTTTCAACATACTCATTTCACTGTCCGATCATTTCGATATCTGAATGTATTGTGTGTCTGACTCTGGTATCTCTGATATCTCTCACTGCGGGTGCCTGGTTGGCTTGTGTTCTGTGATGTTCACCCTTGCTCTCATATTCCTTGAAATTTTATTCACAGAAATTCTTGAGCTGGGGTTTAAAGGACTGTCCTCCAGAGAGGATTTTTATTTCCCTCCACTACTTACTTGCCATATGAGTAGCCCAGGGTCCCTGAAATAAGTGTTCTGCTGGAGGTGTTTGTTTGCTTGCTTTTTCAAGTAGCATGAATCCAGAGGACAAGTTCATGTAAGTGCTAGCTTGTGTTTATTTTAGCAGATTTACCTTCTCCATCCAGTGTGAAGTTCAGGATTAGCAAGTTTCTTCATTCTTCCCTTCTTCACAGTAGGTTTGTTTCTAGTTCACCTTCACCTTGATGGCATTGCCTTTGATGTCTTAAATTATGACAAAGGTGACATTGTAAATCAATAACAGAATGACTCTACGCTTTTTTTTTTTTAAATAAGTAGGCTCCATGCCCAGCTTGGAGCCCAACTCGAGGCTTGAACTCAGGACCCTGACATGGAGAACTCAGCGGAGATCAAGAGCCCCACGCTTAACCGACTGAGCCACTCAGGCATCCCTCAATAACAGAATGAAAAGTTGGTAAACACTTGTGTGATAACCTGAAGAAAATTCAGTTAGATCCCTGTATCGTGCCTTAAGATGTATTCTTGAGAGATTAAAGACTTCAAGGTGAAAAGTGAAATCGGGGAAAGATTATAAATATACTCTTTATATTCTTTTTCTTCTGACGCAACTCAAGGATTTGGCGGAAATGGGACAAACTTGGTCACTCTAGGGCTCTTGGGGCAAGTCCCACTGATGAGCCTGTTGTTTTGGATTTTATGGAGTCAAGCAGGTGGCATCCAGGAGTGTAGCTACTGCTGCAAAACAAACCACTTCAGAAACCTGGTGGCTTAAAACAACAGCCCTTTATTATGCTCATCAATCTGCCGTTTGGGTGGGTCTAAGAAGGGAAGCCCATCTCTACTCAACATTTCATTGGCTGGTGGGACCTGCCTGAGGACTGGAGGATCCACTTTCAAGATGTGTCATCATAGGACTGGCAAGTTGGTCCTGGCTGTCGGCTGGCCTCTCAGCTGAGGATGTGTTCCCTGGGTTTCAGTTTCTGGCTGTACGGACCTCCCCACAGGCTGTGGGCTTCCTCACAGTGTGATGGTTTGGTTTCAAGGTGTGGTGTCCCAAGATAACCAGATGGACATTGTGTTGCTTTTTTATGAACTAGCATCCAAAGTCACATGGTATGATGACACCGAGGTCACAATCCTGCCCAGGTTCAAGGAAAGAAAACATAGGCCGCTCCCTGCCACACCTTTAAATTGCAAGAGTGTCAGAGGCACATTATAGCAGAGCATATGGGATGGGAGATGCTGTTTTGCCCATTTTTGGAAAATACATTCTCTCACAAGGAGATAAGCTGGCTGTAAACCTGCCTCTGTAACGTGACCCGGGAGGTAGCCGCTGAGCTCATGGATGAGCCTGTGCACCCGAGGACCTGAAACTACTGCTACCCGATTATTTGATGGGGCTTTGGGAGTTTGCCATTGACAGGAAGCGACTGCGTACCTTAGGCACACACCCACCTGGAATCTACCACCAGCACTGACTCACGACAACCCTCACAATACTTCCCAGTTTGGAATACTGCCTCAACCACTTAAAGACCGTGTGACCTTTCTGTGTCTCAGTTGCTCCATCTGTAGACTTGGGATAATAATGATGCCTGCTTTAGAAGGTTGTCATGATGATTAAGTTAATTGACTCGTGTAAAGGCTTAGAATAGTGTCTGCCATATAGTTAACCTGAAGGAGAGTCTACTCCAGGGACAAACTCACTGGGTCCTGTGCTCCCGCCCCCCCATGTTTCCAGGATGGAGTAAATTTCCTCCTGGCTGGAGAGGCTCTTCCAAGTGTCATGGTCCCAGTTGTGTCAACCAAAGAATTGCATGTAGGGGATCTGGGGTTGACCGCCTTCTACTAGTTTCTGAAAAAATCTGAGTAGTTATCTCATTTGGTCTGTGAGGGTGGAAAATGCTGGTCTGTGAGCGTGGAAGAGACTCACCTGGATCCTTCTGCTTTGGCCATCGTGGGCCGCTCACCGTGTCCACCCCGTAGGGGGGCACCTGCTGGGCTGCTGCCCTCTGGCCAGTGAGGCTCTGGAGCGCAGCAGGTGTCCCCATCGGGAGCCCACGGGGAGAGGCAGAGAGCCCGTCAGCCACCAGGCTTCCCAGCAACCTCCCAGCGGCCAGCTCGAGCCTCCGGGCCTGGGCAGGACAATGAGCCCACAGGAAGGCCAGCGGTCACAGGAGGACAATCAGCCTTTGAGAAATAAGAGGAAGTGACTTCTAATGAAAACAAGTCAAGACATGAAACAGGAGAACTTCTGCTTTGCCGCCCCTTCTCCAAATCCCCATAAACAGCAAAGAAATAGAAAAACAAATTCAAGGCGGCGCAGGAAAGCCAGAAAGGCCATGTTGTAAGGAAAGCGATAAAGGAAATGAGGATCGGCCGCCAGACCAACCTAGCGGAGCAGAACCTGAACCCCTTCCCGAGCCGGGGCCCCGGAGCAGTTAACGAAACAAGGCAGCGGTTGAGCCCAGCTGCTCCGGCCTGGAGGCCTCCGCCGCGCCCAGCGGGGTGCGCTCCACAAGGCCAAGGGCCTGGTCCCGGGAAGTCTGCTCTGTCGGCTGGCCGCTCTCCCAGGCTTGGGGGCTGGCGTGCACGTCTTTCCGACGCACCCCCCAAGTGAGGTGCTGCTGGCCTGACAGGGCCCGGGGAGGCCTGATATGGGCCCAGGGAGGCACCAGGACACAGCGATCAGCAGCTGCTGCAAACCCAGGCGGGCTCCCCTCCTCCCAGAGCCGCGGTTAAACATTTACCAGCAGATGACAGTGTGTGTGTGTGGGGGGGGACTAAGGTCACAGAGAAAGGACAATGCCCCGGCGGTCAGGGAGACTGAGGGAAAAAGAGAACTTACCTACTTAGCCTCTCCCATGAGGCCGATTCCTGTAACCAAACATGCATTCGCTGCCATGTAAACAGTTCTTCTTTTTCTTTTTATTCTTCTTTTTTAAGATTTTATTTATTTATTCATGAGAAACAGAGAGAGAGAGGCAGAGACACAGGCAGAGGGAGAAGCAGGCTCCTTCAGGGAACCCAATGTTGGACTTGATCCCGGGACTCCAAGATCACGCCCTGGGCCAGAGGCAGGTGCTAAACCGCTGAGCCACCCAGGGATCCCCTGAAGAAAATTTTAAAATGATTGCTAAACCTAATAATTGCAGCGAATATGCAACAAATGAGTTGGAAAACTGAGTTGAGAAAATTCTCCTGGGATGCCTGGTTGGCTCAGTGGTTGGGTGTCTGCCTTCGGCTCGGGTCCTGATCCTGTGGTCCGGGATTGAGTCCCACATCAGGGCTCCTTGTGGGGACCCTGCTTCTCCTTCTGCCTGTGTCTCTGCCTCTCTCTGTGTGTGTCTCTCATGAATAAATAAATAAAATCTTTATTAAAAAGAGAGAAAATTCTTCCAAAATGGTATGGTAAGAAAAGACAAAGGAGAAGGAGAAAAAAAAGAAGAAAAAAGAAGAAAGAGAGAGGGAGAAAAGGAGGGAAGGATGGGATGGAGAGAAAGGAAAAGAAAGAAAGAAAGAAAGAAAGAAAGAAAGAAAGAAAGAAAGAAAGAAAGAAAGAAAGAAAGAAAAGAAGAAAGAAAGAAGAAAGAAAGAAAGAAAGAAAGAAAGAAAGAAAGAAAGAAAGAGAAAGAAAGGAAGAAAGAAAGAAAGAAAGAAAGAAAGAAAGAAAGAAAGAAAGAAAGAGAGGGAGAAAGAAAGAAGAGAGGGAGAAAGAAAGAAGAGAGGGAGAAAGAAGGAGAAAAGAAAAAAATAATGTTAAAAGACATGGAAGATAAATACAACAAAAACTATAGGTATAGGACTGTGAGAATTAAAAGGAAGAAATTATCAAAGAAATAAGAAAAGAACATTTCCTGGAACTAAAGAGGGACATGGACAGAAGGGGCCTATTCAATGCCAGGCAGAGTAAAAGCAATATTATCTTCTGAAGGTATCTGCGTATTAACCTGACAAAGAAAAGTTAAGTCATTCCCTGTCTCTGATTTTAGAAACCACCCATGAGTAATGCAAAGAATGAGAAGCAGTAACGCCAACTCCATATCTGATGAAACTAGAAGGCATCTGTAGCTAAAATAGGAAGGAATCCTGCCAGCCTGGCAAAGGTCAGACGGACGCAGGGGAGCATGGGGCCCAGAGCTGCAGAGCTGAGCACAGGCCGGTGGGGACCATCCCTCCAAAGTAGAGAGCTTGGCTTAAGGGGACAATTGGTAGTCCCTCCTTTGCAACAATGTAATGAAGAGGTGGGAACTTCTCTGGCATCAGTTTGTTCCTGAGAAAAAGCTAAGGAAGTTGACTTAAGCAAAAAATATCATAGAGTAATCATATTTTCCAGGAAGCCGTCTGTTGTTGAGGGAGGGGGGAGAGGGAGAGAGACTGCCTTGGGTCACCCCTTTGAGGCCACGCTGGTGGGCTACGGAGGAGCAAAATCTAAAGGAACTGATACACACGCATCACCATGTGCTGTGAGGAGAGTTTCTTCTGACCTTGAATGGCGTCTTGGCCTTTGTCACACGGAATTCCAGTAAATGGCTATCCAAATAGCTTATTTAAAGCTGAATAAGTAAAAAAAAAAAAAAAAAAAAAAAAATAAGAGAGAGAGAGAGAAAGAAAGAAAGAAAAGGAAAATAAAAAAGCTAAATAAGTAAAAAAAGAAAAAAGTGCTATCATAGGAGCAATAGAAAGAGAGAAGAAAGAATGCTGATGGGGGGGTGGGGGGGCAGGCAAACCAAATGACAGATGAAGAAGTCTCACCGTGGAGCAGATAAAAACTGAGACAAAACAAGTTGTCATTAAGTTTTAAATTTTTATCTCTATTAAATTGATCTGTGTAAAATAAGAGCACAAAGCAGAAATATTTAAAGGAATGTAATAACATGTAATAACATGAAGACGTGTTTCTTTGTGTTGTGACACAAGATAGTTGGGCTCAGGGAGAAATGGAAAGAAAAGAAAAAAATTGTTGAGGGGCACCTGGCTGGCTCGGTCGGTAGAGCATGTGACGGTTAATCTCGGAGTCCTGAGTTTGAGCTCCAGGTTGGGCGTAGAGATCACATTTTAAAAAGCTTTCTAGAAAAGGGCAGCCCAGGTGGCTTCAACCCGGGGCATAACCCTGGGGTCCTGGGACCGAGTCCCGCATTGGGGTCCCTGCATGGAGCCTGCTCCTCCCTCTGCCTGGGTCTCTGCCTCTCTCTCTCCTCTGTGTTTCTCATGAATGAATAAGTAAATAAAATCTTTCAAAAAAAAAAAAAAGCTAGAAAAAACATTTGCAGATAGGAACCTGACATGAGAGGCAGCACAATGGAAAATAGGTGTTGCTGAAAGCACAATGAGGTAGGCACACAAAGGAGAGGAGGACTTAAAAAAAAAAAGAAACAGAACAAAATGAAAAAACAAAATTATCATTTTTGGAAAACAAGGAAAAGAAAACCTATATATGTACGATTGGTATCTGTCAGTTTACACACTGAAATAAACTAGTGAAGGTATCATTCAAATGAACATTTAGGAAGTATTTAAGATATAATTCAAAAGAATATTCCAGTAACAAAAGACTTATCCTAACGGATTGAAGAGACACAACGTATCGTTGGCCAAATCTACTTGCCAGCTACCAAAATTTGTTTTCCCCTTCTTCCAAAGAGCCAGGCATCAGGCTGGACTCCCTGCATCCCTATGTGAAGAAGAGCCGTCCTATGATCTACTTCCCCTCTTCGGACATAATCACAAAGGCTTCTGGGTCTTTTGGCTCAGACTAAATGCAAAGACAAGCCTAGGTACCAGTTTCTTATATATGCTTCCCAAGATAGGATGTAAACGCGTAAGAAAATACTCACACTATACATAAATTGTGTGTGTGTGTATATATGTATAAAATGTCTATGTGTATATATATATACATGTGAGCATATACGTTTGCATATGTGTACACATATACAGTATCCTTTTTTTAAGATCTTATTTTTAAGCAATCTGTACACCCAATGTGGGGCCTGAACTTATAACCCCGAGATCAAGAGTCGCTTGCTCTGCTGACTGAGTCAGCCTGGTGCTCCCACAGTTTTCTTCTTTTCATGCAAATGGGACATGCCATACGTTTTGCTGTGCACCTTGCTTGCTTCTGTTTATTCACACACCTTGAACACCATGGTAGTATATCTGGAGAGGTGTGGTGGTGAACAGTTAGCACCACATTGTCTTGCCCCTGTGTAGCTTGTTCTAGCAGCCAGCGTGCTCTTGCTGGGTCGTGATCCTCCTCTGCTGAAGGCCCTGTGATGGCCTCTTAGGATTCTCCCAACAACACCTGAAGTTGTTCTGTGGCCTACGAGGCTCTGGGTGACCTGGTCTCTGGTTTTTCCTCGTTTTCTACGGCTCCTACCTGCTTGTTCTGCTTAAGCCACACCACCTTCATTGCTTTATGCACCCCCTTTTTCTTCTTCCCGGAGGGACTATGCCCCCAGACAGCCGGTGACTCCACTCACCTTCTCAGAGAGGCCTTCCTCCAACATTCTCCCTGAAATAGTGCCCCCGTCACCCCTGGGCCTCTTAATAACATGCACAGCTTGCATTTATCACGTTTCCTATATGCCGGACACTATTCTAAGTACTTTCCATGTTTTAAAGAATTAAGTCCTTACAGCAACTCTCTGGGGCAGGTGCTAGTATTATCTGCACTTTACAGACGTGCGGTTGGGTCGCACAAGTAGTTGAGTAGCTTCCCCGAGATCAGAGAGCTCACGAGTATCAGCGTCAGGATTAAAATCTTAGTTCCAGAGCCATATTTTATTTAGTCGCTCAATTGCTTTTTTTTTTTTTTTTTTTTAAGATTTTATCTATTTATTTGAGAGAGAGAGCAAAGGGCACAAGCAGGGGGAGCAGCAGGGGGAGAAGGAGAAGCAGGCTCCCTTCGGGGAGCCTCGATCCCAGGACCTTGGCTCACAACCTGAGCTGAAGGCAGACGCTCAACCCACGGAGCCACCCAGGTCCCTCTCTCATCTGCTATTTTAAAATAAAATATTAGGGCAGCCTGGGTGCTCGGCGGTTTAGCAAAATCTTCAGCCCAGGGCCTGACCCTAGAGACCTGGGATCGAGTCCCACATTGGGCTCCCTGCATGGAGCCTGCTTCTCCCTCTGCCTGTGTCTCTGCCTCTCTCTCCCTCTCTCTGTGTCTCTCATGAATAAATAAATAAATAAATAAATAAATAAATAAATAAATAAATAAAATCTTTTTTTTTTAATAAATAAAATCTTTAAAAAATATATAAAACATAAAATACTTTATGGCCCTTGATCTCTCTTATTTCTTTTTGTCTTATTTTTTTAATGTAATACTATCACTAGACTATGTGTCTCCTAACATAGTGCAGACATTATACTCTATATTTACTTACATATTTTATTTTATTTTTGCCTGGCATTCCTACTGTGCTGTAAGATTTCTGAGAGCAGGATTTACCTGTTCTCTTCATTACCGTGTGTCATACACGTAAAACAGTACCAACACGCAACACACAATTGTTGAATGAGTGAATGGGGATGTGTACTTGTAGATATATCCACACCCCCAATATGGGAGCCCATATGGAAACATCGAGAAATAGGAGATGATGTGTTTTCAAGAGTGAACAAAGAAGGACGAATCCCCACAACCACCAATACAAGCACATGCACCTGCAAAAAAAAAAGAGAAAAAGAAAAAGAAAGAAAAGAAAAACAATAATTATGCCACATAGAACAGCATAGAGCTGTTTGTGTCAAGATAAAAACTACTTAATAATCTAGAGACACCCGGGTGGCTCAGCGGTTGCGCGTCTGCCTTTGACTCAGGTTGTGACCCTGGGGTCCTGGGATCGAGACCTGCATCAGGCTCCCCACATGGAGCCTGCTTCTCCCTCTGCTTGTGTCTCTCCCTCTTTCTCTCTCATGAATAAATAAATAAAAATCTTAAAAATAAATAAATAAACAAATAAAATCTTAAAAAAAAACCTTAATCTAAAGGCTATATGTGTAAATACATGGGGAAAACAAGAAATATAAGTGAGATTACCCAGAAGGTAATGGCTTGGCAGTTTCTTTTTTTGGAGGAGTTATCCTTGAAGACAGCTTGAAGAAAGAAGTGGTTTTAGCTAGTATGTGGGAAGTGGGAAGAAAAAAATTAACATACATCTTCTGGACCTAAATGAAAAGAAAAATAACTAATTGGTGACAGTTTGTTCTTGAAACAATATTAAAAAAGCATATGAAGGCAGATGTCATCCAGTGGACTTGTAAAACTAGACATGAAGCTTTATTGGGTCATCTTTGGATCTGGCCAGTTTGGCCCAGACCAGCTGCCTCCCTGCAAGCTCATCAGAATTCCCGGGTCTTAAGGATTTGATAGGGAACATCGCAGTCCTGCCTACAGATGGACTTGGTTGTTTGTTCCCTCTGCTTGTCAGAAGTGACTGGTTTCTAGTACAATGACCAGACATCCTGTTTAGGGTGGGACAGCCCTAGATTTTGATTGGAATCTGAGTTTTGGACAATTACATTTTTTGCGTGTTTCAGAATTGACGGTGTGGAGAGAAAAGACTTAATTATTTATTTTAAGATTTAATTTAATTTATTTATTTGAGAGGGCGAGAGCTGAGTAAGAGAGAGCATGAGCACAGGGAGGAGGAGGCGCACAGGGAGAGAAAGAAGCAGCCTCCCCACCCAGCAGGGAACCAGACACGGGGCTCAATCCCAAGACCCCGGGATCAGGACCTGAGCTGAACGCAGACGCTTAACCCCCTGAGCCACCCAGGAGCCCTGAGGAAAGACTTAGTAAAATAGAAAGATGTTGGGATCCCTGGGTGGCTCAGCGGTTTGGCGCCTGGCTTCAGGTCATGATCCTGGTGTCCTGGGATCGAGTCCCGCATTGGGCTCCCTGCAGGGAGCCTGCTTCTCCCTCTGCCTTTGTCTCTGCCTCTCTCTCTCTGTGTCTTTCATGCTTTCATGGATAAATAAATAAAATCTTTAAAAAAAAAAGAGTAAGATGTAAATACATTTGTTGGAAATTTTTTTTTTTTTAAAGATTTTATTTATTTATTCATGATAGTCACAGAGAGAGAGAGAGAGAGGCAGAGACACAGGCAGAGAGAGAAGCAGGCTCCATGCACCGGGAGCCCGATGTGGGATTCGATCCCGGGTCTCCAGGATCGCGCCCTGGGCCAAAGGCAGGCGCCAAACCGCTGCGCCACCCAGGGATCCCTTGTTGGAAATTTTTATGGGATCCTCATTAGTTCACATTCACGTTCACTCAGAGCACCTAGGTTCGAAGGAGCTGTCGAATGAACACCAGGCCATGAGTTAAAAAGAAAAAAAAAACAAACATAAATAAAAGCCCTGGGTGGATGAATTTAACGTTCACCCTTGATCCGTTATATATATATATATATATATTTTTTTTTTTTTAAACCTGTTTCTTGAGGACTTGCCCATCTTTCTTCATAGTACTTGGGTCATGCGTTTACCACTGTTAGTAAGTCTACCACAAGCCAGCAGTAGTTTGCCATCCGTTAGTCGTTTGACCTTGGCAACTTATTTAATCTTCTGGAGCATCGGTAAGCCTGGGATCCTAACAGTGTGGCCTCAAAGGGTCAGTGTGGGGACTCGGGGAGGTCACACACGGAGAGGACGCTGCCCGTGCAGAAGTACAATTGCGCGATGCAATTAGGACGACTTTTTCCAACTATGTGATCACAATCCTTATTGGCCATAAAGCTAGAAGCACCCTCCTGAAGCTCCAACTTTGCTCTGGATTCCACGTCCTTTCTTCTGACTCAAGGACCCCGTTTCTACAATTATCTCCCCCTTCCATCTCTGGCTCATCCCCTCTGGCGTCCAAGCTCATCTTCAGGCTCTCCCCCTTCCGTCCCTGCTCCTTTCAGGAGCCGCCTACCTCGCCCTCCCCTTTCACAGCAAAACTTTTCGAACAAGTTGGCTTTCCTGGTGGTCTTTGCTTCCCCTTCCCTCTTCCACCCACTGGAATCACAGTCACACAGCCGCGGAGAAGGCGGCGTGTGCAGACCCGTCCCTCGCTCCGGCTGACTGCGGTGGGCATTTCCCCGTGTTTGTCACCCACTGACCAGTCCTACAACCTTCTCTTGGCTTCAGCGTTACCCCTTGGTCCTGACCCTTCTACTTTGCTACTCTTCCTTAATCTCTTTGCTGGCTCAGCTCCTCCCTTTTTATTCAGGTCCCCCCTCCTCTCCTGTCTCTCTCTGTGGTCTCATCTGTATTTGTCCATGACCCTGAAAGGTGCGGCATCTGTCCAGCCTCTGTCCTGAGCTCCAGAACCACACGCCCAGTTGCTTGGTAGACGTTGCCACTTGGACTTCCAGCGGGCAGGCACCTGGAACCCAACCCGGCCAATCAGAGGCCTTGGGTCTTCCTCCCTTTCTCCGGAACAGCTGCTTTTTGAGTCTTTTCCATCGGTACCATCTTACCTCTGGTATCATCCTGGATTTCTTGCTTCCCCGCGTGCCCCATGCCCCGCCAGCAGCACATCCCGTCCGCTTCACAATCCAAGCGCATCTGGGGGTGGCTGCTGCGTCCCTATCCCCTCCATTGCCCGCAGGAGCCTGCTGCTCCTCTCCCGCCCTGACTGTTGCATCCCTCCTGCAGGTGCCTCCGAGTCACCAGCCACCACCCTCCCTCCTCATCCCTTGGCACGGAGCGGTCCATGCGATCTTTCACAGCATAAAGCAGGCATCTCTGAGGCCGTAAGCCCTCCCTGGCTTCCTAGGCCCCTTGGGCTACGCGCTGGCCTCTCTACCCTCGGGTCTGCTTTCCTCTCCGGCTTCATCTCCCGTCTTCCCCCGTTGGCCTGCTGCTCCTGCCCTGCGGCCTCCTTTCCACTCCTTTGGACGCAGGGAGCTCACTGCTAACTCTGGGCCTTCACGTGGTTGGATCCTTGGAGGGGCCTCTGGGCAGATGTTGGCATGGCTGTTGCCTTTGGTTCACTCAGGTCCTGGCTCAAACGTCACTTCCTTAGAGATGCTACGGTGGGTGAAGAGGTCACCCTCCCTCCCACAGTCCATCCCAAGTGAATCACTATGCTAGAGGATCTCATCCTTAGGGACTGTCTTCCCACACTTAGTGGGAAGGAGTGAATTATGTGGACCTCCCAGTGTGTAGAAGAGGGTCTAGCTTAATATAGGTGTTCGCGAAACGTCTGTTACACAAACGGAGGGGTGCGGCGCCCTACTTCCCCTCCCTGGACGCAGAGCCCACCCTTCTTCCGGGCGCACTGCTGCCCCTGAAATCCAGTGCCACGGGGCGTGTACAACGGGCTCCGGCTCTCTGCTCAGGCTGCAGCAAATCTTCAAGGGAGACCAGGCCCACTCCTTCTATTCGGAGCTGATCAAAGATGCCTCTTCCCGTGGGTTCCTATGGTTATAATCCCTAGGGCTCTGTCCTTCCAGGCCCCATATACCGTTAGCCCCTAGGAGGCTAGCCCAACCCAGAAGCGCAGAGTTTTAAAAGTTGCTCTGGATCCCACTGCCCCAGGGACTAGAGACCTCTGGGCTAATGGAAGAAAGCCCCTGTGAATCCAGGGCAATTTCCTGTCACTTTCTTAAAAAGAGGGAGAGGGATCCCTGGGTGGCTCAGCGGTTTAGCACCTGCCCTTGGTCCAGGGTGCGATCCTGGAGTCCCAGGATCGAGTCCCACGTTGGGTCCCCAGAATGGAGCCTGCTTCTCCCTCTGACTGTGTCTCTGTCTCTCTCTCTCTCTATGTCTATCATGAATAAATAAATAAATCTTAAAAAAAAAAAGAAAGAAAAGAAGGAGAGAGAGAAAGAGAGAGAGGTGGGGAGGGAGAAAAACAAAAGGGGACAAATTGAATTTCTTTGAGGTTATCCTTCTGAACAAACAGTGACTTGTTCATTTTGTTCATTTTTCATTTAATAAATGTTTATTGCCAACTGTACACCAGGCACTCTTCTGGGCACATTGTTTTGGATTGTCATTGTCTCCATTGTCTTATTTCTTATGAGTCTATGTCAGATTGTGAATTTTTTTTAAGATTTTATTTATTTATTCATGAAAGACACAGAGAGAGAGAGGCAGAGACACAGGCAGAGGGAGAAGCAGGCTCCATGCAGGGAGCCCAACGTGGGACTCGATCCCGGGTCTCCAGGATCACACCCTGGGCTGAAGGCGGTGCTAAACCGCTGAGCCACCTGGGCTGCCCAGATTGTGAATTTTGTAAGAGCAGAGAGTCTTTTCATTGTGTTAAGTGCCCAATAATTGTTCATTGTTTGAATGACTGAGAGGAGAGAGTTAATGAAAGACCTAGGAAGATATGGCCCAGTGACATTTATTTTTATTTATTTTTTATTTTTTTTGGCCCAGTGACATTTATACTCAAATCAAAACAAAGGACAGTGATTGCTCTTTATATCCTACTTTAGAATACATTTTAGGTGTTTAGTAATTGTCACAATCTCAACACCGGAACGCATACATTTTCCATTTTCTTTTGATTTTGTCCATTTATATGCATATTTGTACACTCATCATTTTAATGTATCTTCCTTATCATCTTCTCTTTCCACTTAACATTTTTGTATGTGTCTACAGTATTGTACCTTTTTGACTTTCTGTAATTCGTACATTTTTGACTTTCTGTAATTGAGCAAATTCTCCTTTCTTACCTGTTTTTTAAAGATTGTATTTATTTATTCTGAGAGACACACACACACACACACAGAGGCAGAGACACAGGCAGAAGGAGAAGCAGGCTCCATGCAGGGAGCCCCCGATGCAGGACTCGATCCCAGAACCCCGAGGTCATGCCCTGAGCCGAAAGCAGGTGCTCAACCATTGAGCCACCCAGGTGTCTCTCCTTTCTTACTTTTTAAAAATAAAAAAAAAATTTAGGTCATCTCAGTGCCCCTCATAACGTGGGGCTGGAACTCATGATCTTTTTTTTTTTTTTTTTTTTTTTTTTTTGGAACTCATGATCTTGAGATCAAGAGTTGCGTGCTCCGCCGGCCAAATCAGGCAGGTGCCCCTATCTTTTTCTTTTTTTTTTTTCCACTTTTGAAACTTGTGTTGGGTTTCCTGTGGTCAGCAGCACTGTAAACCCCTGAACAACCTGTCAGGTGTTCTGTGTTTGTTTCACAGCATGATGATAGAGTCCATCAGAAAGCACATCTCGGGATCCCTGGGTGGCGCAGCGGTTTGGCGCCTGCCTTTGGCCCAGGGCGCGATCTTGGAGACCCGGGATCGAATCCCACGTCGGGCTCCCGGTGCATGGAGCCTGCTTCTCCCTCTGCCTGTGTCTCTGCCTCTCTCTCTCTCTCTGTGACTATCATGAATAAATAAATAAAATCTTTAAAAAAAAAAAAAAAAAGAAAGCACATCTCATTCTGGATTTAGAGAGGACGCCACACCGAAGAACAGCCAGTGAACCCCGGGTGCACTCAGGACAGAAGCCGGGTGTGCCCAGAAGCTGCTCTGACATAGACCAGCGCGTGGAGGATGATATTTAGCTCTAGTCTGCACTTTGATGAGCGTGTCTGTGTCTCCCCGCCCTTGCAGAGCAGTCTGGCTGCACACCATCTGCTAAGCTTTTGCTTTTCTCTCTGTTTTGTGTAAAGCTCTGGCTTTCGATATGCTGCTGTTGAGTGGGGACAAACAGGAGAGCGCCAGACTCCAGGGATCTGCCTCTTTCTCTTCTTTCAATGGAGCTTAGTTCTTCTGCCCCCTGTTCTCGCCCAGTACGAGATGCGGGTTGCATACAGGGTCTACTGCATCCCGCACCGGATGCTGCCCTTGAAGAGATCAGCAGGATGTAGGAGAGGGTTAGCACAGCTTCTCCTCTTCCACTCTCATCTTGGAAACACATAGAAGCACCTTTGCAAAATTGTATTGAAAATAAATGGGAAAAAATGTGTTTTATTTTGTAGCCTACTCTCCGGGAACAGAACTGGTTTCGAATGAAGTAATGAGGAAATGGCCTTTGTAACTGAATGTTGATTAAGGAGGTGTGAGCTGTGACCTCAAGATGGGAAGTACAAGATCAAACTAAGGAATGAAAAGGGATATCTTGTCCTCAAATCTGGGAGACAAGCCATATTTTGTAAAACCAGAGAATGTAGATTTAGGTAATTTTGCGTTAATTTCTCCTCTCTTATTTGCTACCACTTGTCAAGTCGTGGGTGTTTTGTTACCACGTTAGTAGTAACGCACATGCTTGGGGCAGAGTTTAGTGGGGACCAGCAGCAACCCCTGGAAGCCAGTTTTTGAATATTATTATCTCAATTTTTATTACAAAAGGCAGCTTATCCTTTAAGGAGCGTACTCAAGCTGGGGTGCCTGGGTGGCTCTGTAGGTTAGGTGGCTGACTCTTGATTTTGGTTCGGGTCATCATGATCTCAGGCTTCTGGGGTCAGGCTCTGTGCTCAGTGGGGAGTCTGCTTGAGAATTCTCTCTCTGTACCTCCATCTTCTCTCTCTCTCTCTCTCTCTCTCTCTCACTCTCTCGCAAATAAATAACCCTTAAAAAAAGTATATTCAAGGGATGCCTGGGTGGCTCAGTGGTTGAGTGTCTGCCTTTGACTTAGGGCATGATCCCAGGGTCTGGGATCTAGTCCCCTATCAGGCTCCTGCAGAGAACCTGCCTCTCCCTCTGCCTATGTCTCTGCCTCTCTCTCTTTCTCTCTCTCTGTATCTCATGAATAAATAAATAAAATTTAAGGATTTAAAAAAAAGTATATTCAATCCCCAAAGAATTCTTTCGAAAAAATCAATGTGAGAAAATTATATCAAGTAGAATGTAAATAATGCCATTTTTTTATAAAGCTCTAAGACCTAGCACCAAGGGTATGAGTAAAAGAATGGAGTCACTGCATAATCAAAATCTCATCCACCGTGACATTTCTATGATAGGTGCAGTCATTCATCCACTGTCTCACCGCATGTTTATTGAGTGACTATTAAGTACCAGGTGTTATAGGCAGTGAGTGGAACAGTGTTGTTATGTGTGTCAGTTCTTAGTAATTTCAAAATGTGTTTGGATAAGCAAGGGCTAAGTGTGTGGGTCACAAATACTTAATGGCACAAAAGTGAGCTACCCTCTGGTGGCCTTATCTATGCTCTGCCAGCATGTCTGTGCACCCCAGCAAACCTCACTTGAGAGAACAGAATGCGCTGGACACAACCCACATTCTTCTTCTACTTGGCTGAAATTTACACCTTAATCAGTGTTTACCCTAAATTCCCACAATTTAAATATCAGGCAATTACAGAATATGGGGTTTCAGCCCTACTGAGTCTTGTAAATCCCCAAAGTACGCGGAATACTGGTCTTTCTGGTAACCCCGCCTCTGATATATTGATGAGACCACAGGTATGAGTACAAGTGGAGTGCTCCCTGTGCAGTTATTTGAGTGCCAGGCTAAACTGTCAGTGTTAGAACACTAAAAAAAGGAGAGTCTGAGCTTGACACCACTTTGTTATGCAAAACAGCACTTTGTTATGCAAGAATCTATTGCATTCCTGCTGGGGGGAAAAATTGGACGAGTTAACTTGCTTAAGCACTTCTGCTGCTCAGACACTGCTGACCCTCAAGGAGGCTGTCTCTGATGTGGGCAGCTCTCCCACCCACCGCTCTCTCTGCACTTGGAGTTACACCTTTTGTTCTGAAGACAGAGGTCAAGAGCTATGAAGAAGTCTTTCCCAGGGGCCTGACTGGGGTTGGTCATGGGAGAGGGTACATACAGTTATGGGCCAGAGTTCAGCATCAGATCCGGATCTACCTGAGACATCTACCTGTCTTTTTTTTTTTTTTTTAATAAATTAATGTGTTTGCAACATGTGAGGTCCTGTTAAGCGTGAGTCTAGGATAAGGCTTCTCCTCCCTACGTCTCAGCTGGGTGATACTAGGATTTTAATGCCAACCTTATTTGCAGAGAGATCTAGATGGCTGTATTTTTTTAAGTTTTTTTTTTTTTTTTCAGGATGAAGAAAGTGCTAGACTAATGGTTCAGAGAACTGTAGCAGATTGAGCCTTCCCCCGACACTTGGTGTAAATGACAGTGTTATGAAGACTTTTTAGAGAAAAGGAAGTATCAAGCATACACAAAGGGAGTGTAGTACTGTACCCAGGTTTCCATAACCCAGCTCCCAACAATCACTAGCTCATAGTCAGTCCTACCATGCCCCTACTCATTGTTCCTCTGCCCGGGGGGGTTATTTTAAAGCAAATTGTTACAGCCTATATATTTCTAAAATACATTCTTTTTTTTTTTTTTTCTAAAAGATATTAAGGACGGCCCTGGTGGCTCAGAGGTTTAGCATGTGCCTTCAGCCCAGGGCCTGATCTTGGAATCCCAGGATCGAGTCCCACATCAGGCTCCCTACATGGAATCTGCTTCTCCCTCTGCCTCTCTTTTTCTGTGTCTCATGAATACATAAATAAAATCTTAAAAAAAAAAAAAGATATTTTTAAGAAAAGGAAAAAAATCACACCACCAGTATCCACTTACTCCCCATTCAACAAACCCTTTACAGCCCCATGCACGTGCGAGGCACTGTGTGGTTTTTGCTTTTGAGGACCAAAATCATTTTCCCCAAGAAGCAAACGCTCATTCCGTTTGGAGTCACGAGACCTGAGCAGGCGCGACGCGCGTGTCGGGGGAGCGGCCCGGAGGCTCGGGGCTCGGTTGCAAGCGCTGCAGACTGCGCATGGAGCTGAGCTGCTGGCCGCGACCTTGAGGCGGGTCTCTACGGGGACTGAACATTGTTCCCCCCTCCCAACCTCTGGAAAAGTGGGCGGGGGGTTTCCTTTACGTTGTGCCAGGATGTGTCTGTTTTTCCAAAATGTACAAGTCGCCACGAGAGCTAGGGGCTTCAACGAACAAGCCCTGGAAAAAACTATTTTATTATTTTATTTATTTTTAATTTAATTTTATTTTGTTTTAATTTAATTTTTATTTTCATTTATTTTATTTTTATTTATTTATATTTATTTTATTAATTTATTTTAGTTAATTTATATTTATTTATATATTATTTAATTATTCTATTTATTTTTATTTTTGTTTTTCTTATTTTTATTTTATTTTTATTTTATAATTTTTATATTTTAATTTTAATTTTAATTTTGTTTCCCAAGGCGCCGGGTCCGGGAGGGCGGTCCCGGGGTGGGTCCCGCCGCGCGGCCGGGCCTGGGCCTGGGCCTGCGCGTGCCCGGGGCGCGGGGCTGGGGCCGGGGGCCCTGGGGGCGCGCCCCTCGTCGTCCGGAGCGTCGCCCCGAGCTGAGCCGGGTTCCCCGGGCCCCCCCGCGCCGCCCGGCCCTCCCGCGGCAGCCGGGGGCCTGCGCGCGCCGCCGTGACCCCCGGGGCGACCCCGCCCGGGCGCGGCCGCGGGGCGCATGCGCAGCGCGGCCCGGCCCCGGCGCGCCCGCCGCGGCCGCTAGGTGGCGCATGCGCCCTGGAGGGTGCGGGTGCGGGCCGGCGTCCGGGAGGCCGGCGGCGGCGGGGGAGGCGGGGGCGCCCGGGGGCCGGGCCCGTGTTTACCCGGCGGCGGGCGGGCGCGGACGCGGAGCCTGGCGCGGCGGCGGGATGGTCATGGCGCGTTTCGTCGAGGATTTCTGGGTAAGGCCGGGGGTTGGGGGCGCCGAGCCTCCCGCGCCGGGCGGCGGCCTGCGGGCGGCGGGGGGGCTCCGCGGGCGGGCGGGTCCTCGCGCCGCCGCCGCCGCCCCGGGCCCCGCGGACCCCCTCCCCCCCCCGGGCGGCGGCTGTCAGCGCGGCCCCGAGCCCGCCCGCGGCCAGGACGCCGGGACAAAGCGGGGGGCGGGGGCTCGGGGGGCTCCGGGGGGGCGCGGGGGCGGGGCGGGGGCTCCGCGGGCTCCCCTCCCCCCTCCCCCCTCCCCGCCCCCCGCCCGGCCCGCGCTTCCTCCCCGCCTCGCCGCCCGGGACTTGGCCTCCGGGCCTGTTGACAAAGCGCAGGACGCGGCGGGCCGGGCTGGGCTCCGGGCTCCGGGCTCCGGGCTCCTGCGCGGGCGGCCCCGACCCCCCGTGACCCCCCGCGACCCCGCCCCCGCCCCCCGCGCCCGCCGCTCGTCGCGGGGGTGAAGGGCCCTTCGGGGACCGGGCCGCGCACTCCCCGCCGACCCCCGTCCGCGCGCGGTCGGCCGCTGGTCCACAATCTTTTATTTTCTCCCCGCCCCCTCCCCCCCCCCCCCCCCGCAAGGGGCACAAATAGGAGACACGAGTTTTGTTTTGTTTTGTTTTGTTTTTTGAAAAAAAAACAAAAAAAACAAAACAGCTCTGTGGGGCCGCCCCGGGGCTCAGCGGGGGAGCGCCTGCCTTCGGCCCAGGGTGGGACCCCGGGGTCCCGGGTTCGAGTTCCGCTTCAGGACCCCGCGGGGAGCCTGCTTCTCCCTCTGCCCCTGCTTCTCTCTCTCTGTGACTCTCATGAATAAATAAATACAATCTTTTTTTTTAAAAATCATACAAATTTGGACGCCTGCGGGGCTCAACGTTGGGCACCTGCCTTTGGCTCAGGTCGTGACCGCGGGGTCCTGGGATCGAGTTCCGCGTCGGGCTCCCCGCTTGGAGCCTGCTTCTCCCTCGGCCTCTCTCTCCCTCTCGTGTCTCATGAATAAATAAATACAATATATTTTTTAAAAAAATCATACAAACTTGGACACCTGCGGGGCTCACCGTTGGGCACCTGCCTTGGGCCCAGGGCGTGATCCTGGAGACCCCGGATCGAGTCCCCTCTCGGGCTCCCTGCAGGGAGCCTGCTCCTCCCTCTGCCTGGGTCTCTGCCTCTCTCTGTGTCTCTCGTGAATAAATAAAATCTTAAATAAAAATGAACAGCTTTGTTAAGCCACGGTTCACGCACTATATAGTACACACTCATTTAAGCATACAGCTTAGGGGTCTTTCTGCGTTCCTTTGCATGCATCCCTGCGGCCGTTGTAGAACAGGGTCATCAGCAAAGAATCCCTGTACCACCAGCAGCTGTGACCCCTGTCGCTCCTAGGTCAGCCTAGGCCGGTGAGGCATCTGCAGGCTCCCGCCCCTATAGTTCTGTGTCTTGAGGTCTTGCGGCCTCAGTGGGATCGTCTGCGTTGCGCTTTGCATGGGCTTCCTTCCCTTCGCATGTTTCCTCGGTTAATCCCTGAGGTGCGTGCATCAGCGCTTAATTACATTTTATGGCCGAACCTGCCACTGTCCTATCTACTCATGAGTGACGGACGGTTTGGTGGGTCCCACTTTTTGGCTATCGTGAGTAATACCGCTGTGAACATTTTTTGTACAAATCGTTGTGGGGAAGTATGTTTTCATTCCTTTTGGGAATGGAATTCCCGGGTTATATTGTTACTCTTTAACGTTTTGAAAAACTGCCGAACTTTCCCAAAGTGACTGTCTGGTGTACCGTCCCACTGGCAATGTCTGATGTTCCAAGTTTTCTACATCCTGGTCAATCCTTGTTATCGGTCTTTTTTATTACAGTGGATGGGTGTGAAGTATTATCTCATTGTGCGTTTTTTTTTTTTTTTAAGATTTTATTTATTTATTCATGAGAGACACAGACAGAGAGGTAGAGACACAGCAGAGGGAGAAGCAGGCTCCATGCAGGGAGCCGGATGTGGGACTCGATCCCAGGACCCGGGTCACGACCTGGGCTGAAGGCAGGTGCCCAACCACTGAGCCACCCAGGCGTTCCTCATTGCGGGTTTGATTTCCATTTCTCTGATGGCTGATGCACCTGTTCATGTGCTTATTTATATATTTTCTTTGGAGAAATACCTTTTTAGATTCACTGCCCATTTTTAGATTAGGTTATTTGTTTTTATTACTGAATTGTAACAGGGTTTTTTTTTTTTTTTTTAATTCTGGGTAGTCTTTTACCAGATATATAATTTTGTAACATTCTCTCCTGTTTTGTGGGCTGTTGTTTTCATTCTCTTGATGGTGTCCGTATAAAAAATATATTTCTTATATTCTGTTTTTAAAAATTATTTTTAATTGAAGTATACTTGACACACAGTGTAGTCTCAGGTGAATGATATTCCACAATTACATATATTATGAAATGTTCACCAGTGTGCCATTACTGTCTTACATTATTATAGTATTAGTGACTCTTTCTATGCTTGTACTTTTCATCTTCATGACTTACTTATAATAGTATGTTTGAACCTCTTAAGCGCCTATTTCACCTATCTCCATCCCCTCCTCCCCTGGCAGCCACTACTTTTTTCTCTATATTTGTGAGTGTTTCTGTTTTTCTTTGTTGTTGTTCATTTGTTTTTTTAGATTCCATATATAAGTGAAATAATGGTATTTGTCTTTCTCTGACTTGTCTTACCATAATACACTCTAGGTCCATCCATGTCAGATGGCAAGATTTCATTCTTCTTTATGGCTGAGTAATAGTCCATTGTGTATGTATACATCTCCTTTATTCATCTATGGATGGACACTTAGGTTGCTTTCACATCTTGGGTATTGTAAATAATGCTGCAGTGAACACAGGGGTTCATAAATCTTTTTGAATTCATGTTTTCGTTTTCTTCAAGCACATACCCAGAGGGGGAATTACTGGATTGTATGATACTTCTATTTTTGATTTTTTGAGGAACCTTCATGTTATTTTCCATAGTGGTCGCATGAATTTACATTCCCACCAACAGTGTGCGACTGTTCCCTCTTCTCCACAACCTTGCGGACACTTGTTACTTCTTTTTGATAGTAGCCATTCCAACTGGTGTGACGTAATTTGATATTCTCCTTTGATGCGTCAGTTTTTAATTTTGATGAAGTCTAGTTTATTACTTATGCTTTTGTTTTATTAAGAAGTTTGTCCTAACCCATGGCCACAGAGATTTACTTGTTTTCTTCTATGGGTTTTATAGTTTTAGCTCTTCTGTTTAGGCCTAGAATCCATTTGAAGTCAGTATTTGTGTGTGGTGCCAGAAGGAGGTTCAGCTTCATTCTTTTGCGTGGATATCTGGTCTCAGTACCTTTGTTGAAAGGCTCTTCCTTTCTCTGTTAAAAAATCTTGGCACTCTTGTCAAAAATCAGTTGGCCATATGTTTATGGGTTTACTCCTTAATTTTCAGTTGTATTTCATTGTCTATCCTTAACACTGTTTTGATTACCATGGCTTTGCAGTAAGTTTGGAATCAGGAAGTGAGAGTCTTCCAGGTTTGGTTGTCTTTTTCAAGATTGTTTTTGCCTATTCTTGGATTCCTTTCGTTTCTGTGTGAATTTTAGGTTTAGTCTGTCAATCTAATTAATTATTAATATATAACCTATCAACTTCAGACTTTAGGTTTTAGGCAACTTATAAGACTATTATGAGGATTTAAAATTGGCATCCCAAAATGTTTTCTTTTTAAAAAAAGTTGATTTAAGTAGTCTCTATACCACCCCCCCCCCCCGAACCAGCATGCTCTTGTGACTAAGGCAGCCAGCTGCCTCTTGCACGTTTTTTGATGAAAGTGTTTTTGAAGCTTGCTAATAACTTAATTCCAAAATGTATATTAAGATTTTTTTTTAAAAATTGAAGTATAGTTTACTACAAATTGTACAGTAACATTTTAAAGTTCTCTTTTGTCTCAGTTAATTGAGCTTTGAACATAGCCTCGTCTATTGTTTTTGGCTATTATGACTAATGCTTTCTATGAACATTCTTTGTACTAGTTTTTGGGTGCCCCTTGTTTGTCCCTCTTAAGGGACAGACAGGACTAAATTTGGATATCTGAAATCTGGAGAGAATTCCCAGTCTAATTTGTTTTTGTCTTTGCCTTCACTTTCTCACTATTGAATACAGTTAAAATAGATTGCATTTTATTTACTTCCAAGCCTGGAATTGGGACTGAAAGCTCTAAATTGGAGCTTTATAAAAAGTTCCAAAGGAGGACTAAATGAACTAGGAAAGACCAGAAACAGGAACTAAATAACTTCTGAGAATCTGATAGTTGTCTAAGACAACTTAAAAATTTACATATTTTAGGATCATTTATAACTTCTTGAAACAGAGAAATTACAATATTAATTTCACTTTTCTCCCCTAATATTTAAAGTGGCACTGCCAAAACAAATAAAGCTTGTCAAAGTGAGGTAATGGGAAACTTTTAAGTTTCTAACCAAACAACCTATTAATTGTTGTTTTCCCCACGTATAGAAAGACAAACTTTTGTTGTGGCGTTTGTTAGAGGAAAGTTTGAATCATGCAAACTATTTTCAAGTCCTTTTGAAAGTAGCACATCCTGCCTTTTTCTTTAAAGTGTAGTTTTTCTTAACTAAAACAGTATGCTGTGTTACAAATTACTTAATATTATACTTTGAAGAGAAAAATGTATTTAAAACTTCCTACAGAACAGGTGTTTTGTTGCTGATAAGTCATTTTTTGCCACAAAGTATAGTGCCTTTGATAATCGAGTTGAAAATGTTCTTCTTTTCCATTAACATTGGTTAGCAAAATTAATTTTGATAGCAGAAATCCACACCATTGCCTTAATATTTAAAAACAGTTGTTAGTCCTCCAAAAGATAATGTAACTTTAAAAAGATATTTACAGGTACAGCAAGGAAGTGTCTCTGTATACTGGTTCTTTCTCAGAGTAGGATACTAATTTATAATGTTCTTGATTGTGTCAACATTGCACTATACTAATTAGAATGGCTTTATATATGTATATTTTTAAAGATGTTGTTTATTTTTTCATGACAGACACACAGAGAGAGGCAGAGACACAGGCAGAGGGAGAAGCAGGCTCCCTGCGGGGAACCCGATGCGGGACTCGATCCTGGGACCCCAGGATCACATCTGGAGCCGAATGCAGATGCTCAACTGCTGAGCTGCCCAGGCATCCCTAAGATGGCTTTATATTTTTATATAAACCCAGATTATTTAATTGAAGAGTTAAATTTTTAAAAAATTTTCTTTTTAGATTCCAGTATAATTAAGATACAATGTTATATTAGTTCCAGGTGTACAATATAGTGATTCAGTAATTCTGTACATTACTCAATGCTTACCATGGTTAAGTATGCTCTTTATCCCCAATCACCTATTTCCCCCATTCCCAAACTCAACTCCCCTCTGGTAACCATCAGTTTATTCTTTATAATTCAGAGTCTGTTTTTTGGTTTGTCTCTTTTTTTCTTTGTCTTGTTTCTTAAATTCCAGATATAAGTGAAATCATATCGTATTTGTCTTTGAGTTATTTTGCTTGGCATTAGCCTCTGTAGATCCCTCCACGTTGTTATACGTGGCAAGGTTTCATTCTTTTTTTATGGCTGAGTAATATTCCATTGTGTGTGTGTGTGTGTGTGTGTGTGTGTGTATACACACTACATTTTTTATATATTCATCTGTATAGATGGACCTTTGAGTTCCTTATGTATTTTAGCTATTATAAATAATGCTGCAGTAAACATATGGCTGCATATATCTTTTTGAATTAGTGTTTTTGTATTCTTTGGGTAAATACCCAGTAGTGGAATTGTTGGACCATACAGTAATTCCTTTTTTGTTTTTTTGAGGAATCTCTGTACAGTTTTCCACAGTGGCTGCACCAGATTGCATTCCCATCAACAATGCATGAGGGTTCCTTTCTCTCCACATGTTTGCCAACACTTATTTCTTGTGTTTTTGATTTTAGCCATTCAGAAGGGTGTGAGGTGATAACTCATTGTGTGTGTGTTTTTTTAAGATTTTATTTATTTGAGCGAGAGAGGGCGAGCATGAGCAGGGGGAGGGGCAGAAGGTGAGGGTGCCCAAGCACTGCCTAAGCACCTGGAGCCTTACGGAGGGCTCGATCCCAGGACACTGAGACCATGACCTGAGCGGAAATCAGGAGTCAGATGCTCAACTGACTGAGCCACCCAGGCGCCTCTCTCTTGGTTTTGATCTTCATTTCCCTTATGATGAGTGATGTTGAGCATTTTTTCGTGTGTCTGTGGCCGTCTGTATATTTCTCTGGAGAACTATGTCTTCTGGTTTTTTAATTGGATTATTTGTGTTTTTGGTGTGAAGTTCTAGAAGTTCTTTATGTATTTTGGATACTATAAATTTTTTTTTTTTTTTAAGGAATGGATTTCATTGGTGATAATTTTTTTTTAAAGATTTTATTTATTTATTCATGAGGGACACACAGAGAGGCAGAGACACAGGCAGAGGGAGAAGCAGGCTCCCTGCAGGGAGCCCGCTGCGGGACTCGATCCCGGGACCCCGGGGTCACGCCCTGGGTCGAAGGCAGACGCTCAACTGCTGAGCCACCCAGATGCCCTAGTGATAATTATTTGAAGGGAAAAAAATACAATGTAGCTGATTTAAATACCTTATAAATCTCATTTTGCGTAGTAGTCCTGATCTCTATAAAATATGAAGCATTCTCCCAAAGACTTCAAGTATTCTTTTTTTTTTTTTTTTTTGACTTCAAGTATTCTTTAGCATATATAACATTGTATTGAACTGACATTTTTAGTTTAGGTGACCTTTTCCAAAGATTATTTCCAGTCAGCACATCAAGAATGAAATAATTAGGGGCACTTGGGCTTAGTGGTTGAGTGTCTGCCTTCAGCTCAGGGCGTGACCCCAGGGTCCAGGGATCTAGTCCCGCGTTGGGCTCCCTGCAGGAAGCCTGCTTCTCCCTCTGCCTGTGTCTCTGTGTCTCTCAGGAATAAATAAATACAATCTTTAAAAAATAGAATGAAATAATTATCTTGGGTGTTTTTTATCCTGAAGTACTTCTGTGTTTCTTGTCCTTATTTTTTTAATTGTTTAACCAGTACAGAAGTCTCTTTCCAGTCTGTTGATTTCACTGGTATTGTCATGTTTTACTTCTTAAATTTTTTAAAAATATTTTTAATTTATTTATGATAGTCACACAGAGAGAGAGAGAGGCAGAGACACAGGCAGAGGGAGAAGCAGGCTCCATGCACCGGGAGCCCGATGTGGGATTCGATCCCTGGTCTCCAGGATCGCGCCCTGGGCCAAAGGCAGGCGCCAAACCGCTGCGCCACCCAGGGATCCCTGTCATGTTTTACTTCTAAATAAATTTGGAGCACTTGGTTATATACCCAAAAGTTGATCTATTATTTACATGGATAAATTGAGAGGATTAAAATTTTTTTAAAGTGTGGAATTGCTAGTAATAGGACTTTGGAATGTGGAACATTATATTTCTGCTTGATTTTTTTTTTTTTAAGATTTTTATTTTTTTGAGAGAGAGAGAGAGACACAAGCAACAGGGAAGGGCAGAGGGAGAAGCAGGCTTCCCACTAAGCAGAAAGCCCTATGCAGGACTGTATCCCAGGGCCCTGGGATTATGACCAGAGCAGAAGGTAGAGGGTTAATGGACTGAGCCACCAGGTGTACCCTTTGCTTGATTTTCTCAATCTAAATTTAGTATTCTAGATGAGAGACTTAAATGCATACACACAAATATTCTTGGGGATATATCCATATGCAAATTTAAATATATATATTTTTAGAAAATTAGTTGAGGTGATTATAGAAACCCAGAATATAGACTTTTTTTTTATTACTTGAAAATTTCTTTTTTTTTGTTATCTTTTTTTAATTTTTTAAAAAATTTTTATTTATTTATGATAGTCACACACAGAGAGAGAGAGAGGCAGAGACATAGGCAGAGGGAGAAGCAGGCTCCATGCACCGGGAGCCTGACGTGGGATTCAATCCCGGGTCTCCAGGATCACACCCCGGGGCAAAGGCAGGCGCTAAATCACTGCGCCACCCAGGGATCCCTACTTGAAAATTTCAAATACTGCTTATATATCCCATTGGGTGGTCTGCTGAAATTTAAAGTCTATGTGTATGTATATTTACATATACATTAATTAACAGATTTGCAAAATTTACATGGTTCAGTATTCAAAAAGTGCCTAGGGAATACAGTATAAAATCCTTTTTTATTTTTATTTTTTTGTACCCCAGCCATTAAGATCTCCATCAAGGCCATAACTGTTACCAATTTCTTATATAGCTTTCCAGAGATGATCTCTGCATACACAAGCAAATTATATAAACTAAATGAAAATGTGATCTTGTATAATTGTTAGCCAGTTAGCCATGCCCAAATTATTTTCAGCTGCAACAAGCTAGGAACGTGCAAACTACCACATTCATCTAAGTTGGTTCAAGTAGACTTGACAGGTAGACATTATAAATCATAGTCTTTTAGATGGCAATAAATTTTATTGTGAGGTCCTTAAAATTTTCAGGGAGTGGAATGGTGATTTGTTTTGTATTTTTGCACCTGTAGGAGAAATTTGAAAGTGAGAAATTGATACCGATTGAGTCTGCTTAAGTTCAACTTGGGGGAAAGACTTTAACATTGACATGGAACGGATAAAAATTTGCTGTCTGGATTCTTTTCTACCCTACACACTAAATCCTGAATGCTCTAATCCTTTCAGAACTACTTAAATTATTTAGGCAAAGGCATAGGAGAAGGTATTCTTCATATTGTCCTGTACATTTGGTTAGCATAACTCTTTGGAAGTACTTTTTTTAGTCCATTTTTTTTTTAGATTATCCTTCCTGGTTTTACAATTCTAAAACATTTAACAGAAGCACCCTAAGAAATCCATATAGAAATATGGTGCCATGGAGATGTAGAGGGAATGAGTTTGGTTTTTCCAGTTTATCTAGTGTGGAAAAATGAAAGAATACTAGAGTGGGAAGAATGTAGCAATTGGTCCACAGAGATGAGCATAAACTGGTCAGATGTGGGTGATAAACGAAAACAGTACAACAGCAACTGAGACCTAAAATGGTAACTGTTGGTGAAGTTGCTAGAGGATTTTGCTGGTGGTCGGATTCAGAGGATTAAATTGAGAAGTGATTGGTGGACCGTGTGATGAAGGTAAGACACCCGAGTCCATCAGTTCTATCAGGGACAAGCTCCTTGATGGAACAGCAGAAATAAAGGTCACAGAAGATGTGACAAGCATGTTCGGTTGCCTGTAGGGAAAAGATAGGAAGGTGTGGTGTAAGTACAGCAAATTGGTGATGCTGGACCTTAATCCTAAGAAGTATTAGTTTTTAATTGTTTGAAATGAGCCAGTGAAGATGGTTTTCCTATTTAATTATAACCATTGTTATGTGATAGGTAGAGCATAGAAGAGTACAGAAGAAAATTAAAATTATATATAGCTTTTCCATGTGTCCTCTAAGATCTTTAGAAATACAAGATTCACAGTGTGTTCTGCTGATTTTTCTAAAGCTTGGTATTTTCAAATGATATTACCATCAAGCATTTTTGTCATATGATTAAGTATTCTTTGAAAATATTTTGCAGTGACTTGCATTGGTTTCCATGGAATGAAGAGGTAATTTTTAAAACTATGCCCTGTTTGAATATTTAGGTTATTTTCAGTTTTTTTTTAAATTTATGAATTAGGAGATTTAACTATTATGAACAAGATGTCAGTTTAAGAAGGTAGTCTTTGACTTTAAATGCACAGATTGAAGAGTTTTGGAGAAAGCTGATGTTGTATTTATTTTTTTTCCATTTTGAGATTAATGAACATTCATTATAGAATATTACAGAAAATTTAAAAGTTATGAAACAAATTATCTCCTAACTCTTTGCTTCTGCTATTTTTGTTGAATCCATATCACTCTATTTGATGGCTTAAAGGATTTAACTAACTGAAGAGATTAGAGAATATATCTGAGAGGTTAGAAAATATAGTAAGATTTCTTCCCATTAGTCAACCGACAAATGTGTTTGAGTGACTTTTGTACCTGTATCAAGTAGTTCTGACTGCTGAGCAGTGCTCATTTTACATCTTTAATTATTGTTTTCTGCTTTAAAAACATCTTGCCAATGGTTCTGTAGTATAGTTTTGATGATCATGTATGAAAATTTCAATGTATAAATAGAAGGTTGACAAGAAGAGATTGTAACTTGTGGTTAGGTTAAATGTGCTATTCACTTATAGAAAAACTGCTTACATAAGAGCTAGAGCAAAAGGAAAATGTAGAGTGGTAGGAAGTGATGATATTTATTTATTACCTTTGAGGCGGTTTGAGGTTGAGAGGAAGGTTAGGCATGTTATTTGCTGTTCACATGATACCACCTTCTGACTCTTTGATCCCCTTCCAAAAATTCTTTTAAAATTTTTAAAAGGAGGGGCGCCTGGGTGGCTCAGTCAGGTAAGCGTCTGACTTCAGCTCCGGTCCTGGGATGGAGCCCTGCATTGGGCTCCCTGCTCAGCAGAGAGTCTGCTTCTCCCTCTGCCCCTCTCTCTTTGATCTTTCTTGTTCTTACTGTCTCTCAAATAAAATCTTTAAAAATTTTTTTTAAAAAGAACAAGGTAAAAATCAACTTTTCAGTTTTGGTCTGATTGTATAGTCTACCCTATCCTCTGCCTGTTTTTCAGATCTTGGAATCATCAAAAGTGAACGATATCTAGGCTTTTTTTTATTTTTTTAAGAATTTATTATTTATTCATGAGAGAGACAGAGAAGCAGAGACACAGGCAGAGGGAGAAGCAGGCTCCCTGCAGGGATCCCAACGTGGGGACTCGATCCCAGAACTCCGGGATCACGCCCTGAGCCAAAGGGAGATGCTCAACCACTGAGTCACCCAAGTGCACCTCAGGCTTTTTGTTTTTAGTATTTAGTTTACTGTTGCTCTTAAAAAGTTCTTTGAAGGAGAAGTTCCAGGCCATTAGCCAAACTTGCTGGGATTTATAGCTTTGTGCTTTTCCACTATTACTATTCATGGATCTTAAAAACCGAGGTATGTTATATCTAGATTTTTTTCACAGCTTTGTTGATAGAGGTGCATTTTTTCTTCAAGTGAAAAGATATTGGGTTGTATTTTATATTTATTTAAAAAAGATTTAAGTATAAAGGGATGTTATAAAATCAACCAGAAGAAGATACCTTTGAGTTTCCAAAATAGGTATGATGTATTCAGACTTTTTAACTTGAAATTTCAAGTATGTCTTACTTGTGGATTCTAAATTACAGTAGAAAAAAAATCTGAATGTTTCCAATGACTTTGTGACCTTACTTATAACTTAATTATCTTTTTAGCTAAATTTCAGTTTAATTGATAATTATAATGCAAAACTATGCATAGTGTGATCTCATTTTCATAATAAAAAATTAACATGTTACTATATGTATGGGAAAAGGAATCTGGATTGATAAACATCAAATTGTTAAGTGTAGTCAAATTAGAGTGGTAAGTATGGGAAACCATACATCCTGAGAAGTTTGTGGTTTTTCTTTTTTTTTTTTTTAATATTTTATTTATTTGAGGGAACGGGAGACTGAGAGAGAGTGAGTACAGCAGCAGCGGGAGGGGCGAAGGGAGAAGGAAAAGTAGACTCCTGGTTGAGCAGGGAGCCCCAGGTGGGGCTCAGTCCCAGGACCCTGGGTTCATGACGTGAGCTGAAGGCAGACGCTTAATCGACTGAGCCACCCAGGCGCCTGAAGTTAGTGTTTTCTTAAAGGACTTGTACAGTTCTGTACTGAACATCTTCAAAGGATGATAAGATTTTTTTTCCTACTTCATATTAGGAATTATTTCAAAGATTTTTAAGACTTGTTTATATCAGATTATAACAAGATTTTGTTTGCCCCAGGCCACAGTCATTGGACTTTTATGTAAGTGTCAATGCTCTTTGCAAAGTGCATTGAGACCAGCCCATAAAAAATCCTATCTTAGTGTAAATCTTCAAAATAATTGTCTTCCTTGTATCAGCAATGGTGTTAATAGCTGCTTTTGTCAGTTAATACTGCATATTTCTCTGCAAAAGTTTATTGATTGAAATGGATAAAAATATCTGCTTACACCTTTGACAAATTTATTGTGATAGATTTTACATATTATGCAGTTCACGTAAAGTGTACAGTTCAGTGGTTTTGCATAATAGCGATATTTGCATCCATCATCATAGTCAGTTTTAAAACTTTTTCATTATCTCAAAAAGAAAACCTGTACCTTTTGTCACAACCCCTCTCCCTAGCAACCCACTCATCTACTTTCTATCTCAGCATATTTGCTTATTCTGGACATTTCATATAAATGGAATTCTACAGAATGTGGTCTCTTGTGTCTGACTTCTTTAACTTCGTGAAATGTTTATGATGTTAAGTCTCATGCATCAGTGTTCGTTTATATTGCTGAATTATATTCCATTTTATGGGTATACCCCGTTTTGTCTTTTTAGTTACTGGTTGATGGACATTTAAATTGTTCCTAACAGGGACAGCCTGGGTGGCTCAGCAGTTTAGCACCGCCTTTTTAATCAATGGAAAAAAGCAAGACACAATTACCATGACAGCCAAAAATAATCTAATGTTAGGAACAATTTTTTTTAAAGATTTTTTTTGTATTTATTTATTCATGAGAGACAGAGAGGCAGAGACACAGGCAGAGGGAGAAGCAGGCTCCAGGCAGGGAAGCCCGACGTGGTACTCGATCCCTGGGTCTCCAGGATCACACCCTGGCCGAAGGCGGCGCTAAATTGCTGAGCCACCTGGGCTGCCCTGTTAGTGCCTTTGGAGGCAGGCTTCTTCTGTATCACATCCTTATTAGAATGAGTTTTCCTTGTCTTTCCAAATGAAGACCTGAAAGATGGAATAGCTAGTACTGTTTCCTAGGGTGTATTATTGCTGCTGTAGTACTGTTGTTGTATTGTACTAAATAAATAATCCTCATTTCCTTATTGTATTGTATGAAATAAATAATCCTCCAGAACTAATGTGTTCTTTGGATATCTGAAGTTCTCTAATAAAGAGCTTACTCCTGCAAAGACTTCTTAATTTCTGAATATAATTTAACCTTTTCTTACTTGTTTAATGTTTCTGATACTGTAACAGTGAAGCAGAAACACTTAGGACTTTATTGCCCGAATTACTAGATGGTCTCAAAGTTCTTACCTCCTTTAAAAAAAAATATTTTTTTTCTTTCTCTTGTAAGCCTGGTAAATAGTATTTTTAATAGTCCCTGTGCCTGTTTGAATAGTCCTTTACTCCCACCTTATTTCTAATTTGAATATGCATAATGCATATTGGGAACCCAGGTAGCCTGACTTGTTAGATTTTTTTTTTAAGAAGATTTTTATTTATTTATTTGAGAGAGCACAAGAGCATGAGTGGGTGGTGGAGAAGCAGACTCCCTGCTGAGTAGGGAGCCGGGATGTGGGGCTTTATCCCAGGACCCTGAGATCAGAACCTGAGCTGAAGGCAGATACTTGAACAACTCAGCCACCCAGGTGCCCCCCTGATTGTTAGATTTATGTGCAAATGAGAACTAGTAGATGTCCAGTAAGAATTTTGGGGTGTGAGAGCTTCAGACTTTGATTTTATGGTTTTAGTATTTAGATTAGATTTTTTTTTTTTTTTTTAGGGTTCAGGGCTATACTGGGAATTGGTGGATAGTCTAATTATGTGTAAATTTATGTATTATATTCAAGTAATAAAATTCATCCCTTTGAGGATTCAGGCCCTTTATTATTTTGTCTGCAGCTTTACATACTAATCTGCATGATCATGTATTTTTGCTTGCTTATATAAACTAGTAATAATGGTTACCTCAGAGAATAGTCTTCTTTTGGCTAGGATAAATTTCCATGAAAAACCTACAGATAGAAGAAAAGCAAAGTTAGATAATAAGTTTTTGATCTTAAAAATGAAAAATAGTAGGAGCCAAATGGATATGTTTGGATTCATTAGTCTGTGTTTTTATGTTGTATTCTTATTGGTAAATAGAAATGGATGTTCAAAATGCTGAGTATATTGTCTATATTATCTCATTACAAATACCACATTTTAATTTATTGTATATATGGCAAAATAATTACTATTTCTATATTAGTTTACAAGTTTGTTAAGGAGTTCTTAAAATAGGTTTCCTGTTTTTGGTGAACTATAAAAAAATTAGGTTTCATATTGTGTAATTCTTGCCTATTGTATTGCTATTTCCAACAAATACATTGAATTCATTATTTTATTTTCATGGAAGAAAAACTACTAATTGTAAAGAGAGTTTAGTTTAGCTTAGTTTATTAATAGTCTTATTTCATTTATAAAATTGATATTTCTGTCTTCTTCCCTATGACTTACTAATTTAGCATTTATTGGAAAAAATGGCAGTAAAGGTTTTCTAGGATTGTGTAGTGGTCTTGTTCTGTTAATTTCTCATTAGTTGAGGACTAACCAATGACTGTTACTGCTCTTTTGTTAAAATTTTATCTCCTTTCTCACTTCTCAAGTTGTTTAAGTTTACTAAAAGATTTATGTTAGCTATTATAAAGCATTTTGTGGTATTGAATGCTTAAGTGACTAATAATAGGCTCTTGTGACTCAGAAGTCAATAATCAGGAATCCCTTAATGTGTATTAAAGGAATTGAAATGGGCTTTGGTCATGTATTTAAAAAGATCTATGGTTCTCTTTTCTAAATTATACTGCATGTTATTTTTTTAAAATTTCAGACCTAATTCCATTACTATAGTCATAAGTGATTATAGAATGTGTTCATGTATGTTTAATGTGTGTATATGTATATATAGTAAATTGTAAACTTTGTCAAACTGTGTAGTATTTCTTTGATACAGTTTAAAGTCATACAATGAGCAACAGTGGTTCAATTAAAGAGAAGTAGCTCACCTGCATATTAGAATTGCATATTGGTTAGTGTAGGGTTATTCTTAAGTCATTTTAATCTTTTTTTGTTGTCATTAAACTAAAAATCTTTTTCAATTTTAGGGGGAAAAAAATAGTGGCTTTGATGTCCTGTACCATAATATGAAACATGGACAGATATCAACAAAAGAACTAGCAGATTTTGTGAGAGAAAGGTATGTATTTTTTAAATAAGTAATTTAACAATTCATCTAGTTAAATTTTAGAATATAAATGAGAAAAAACATTTTTTTTGAGAGAGACAGGGGTGCTCTAGTGGGCACGGGGTTAGGGAGAGAATCTTAAGCAGGCTCCCAGCATGGAGCCAGAGGTGGAACTCAATCCCAAGACCCTGGGATCACAACCTGAGCTAAAATCAAGAATCAGACACTTAGCCAACTGAGCTGTCCAGGATATTTTAGTTAGATCTGGCTTAAAATTATCAAGTACACTCTTGAAAAGTACATTATTATAGTTACATTTTAAAGTAGTGTGGTTATCTGGTGTCTATACATTTACGTGATAGTTCCAAGTAGCATTGCTGAACTCCTGGTTTGTATTCACTGTTTGAAAATTTCTACATATTTTTCATTGAATTTATTATTACTAGCAAGGTGATACAATAGAAAAATGGAGGAATTTTGTAGGATAAAATACTCCATTTTATTTTATTTTTTTCAAGTTTTGGGATACATCTATAATTTTATTACAAAAGCATCCTTTTGGCATTAGTTGGTTACAGTGAAAGCAAGATACTGTAAGTGTGGCATAGCAGCTCTAATGTAACAGTTGCGTTCCCTGCTTCCTGAACCCAAATTTAAGTTGCCTTATATCTGTTATATACAAGTTACCTGCATTCATTAATGCTGCAAATAGGGAGGAGCTGATGCTAAGGGATTAGAGTAAATGTTGATAAGACTTTTTTTTTTTTTAAAGATTTTATTTATTTATTCATGAGAGACAGA
This sequence comes from Canis aureus, assembly GCF_053574225.1. Classification (NCBI taxonomy): domain Eukaryota; kingdom Metazoa; phylum Chordata; class Mammalia; order Carnivora; family Canidae; genus Canis; species Canis aureus. The sequence goes on from NC_135615.1 coordinate 56,678,659, forward strand.
GAGAGAGAGAGAAAGAGAGAGAGAGAGGCAGAGACACAGGCAGAGGGAGAAGCAGGCTCCATGCAGGGAGCCTGATGTGGGACTCCATCCCGGGTCTCCAGGATCAGGCCCTGGGCTAATGGCGTCGCTAAACCGCTGAGCCCCCTGGGCTGCCCCTTGATAAGACTTTAAAAGTTTCTTCATGGGAAGGAACTTCCCTCCGTCCCCACCATTTACCTTACTTTAAAATAATCAGTTGCTAGTCTGAATAGCAGCAGCACCCAGGGAGCATCACGCTTAGTTCTTGTTAAACAGCAATACCTGTGCAATGCACGTTTTACAGCACAGGCAAAGGGAATGATCGCTTTTTTTTTTTAATTTTAATTTTTATTTATTTATGATAGTCACAGAGAGAGAGAGAGAGAGAGGCAGAGACACAGGCAGAGGGAGAAGCAGGCTCCATGCACCGGGAATCCGACGTGGGATTCGATCCCGGGTCTCCAGGATCACGCCCTGGGCCAAAGGCAGGCGCCAAACCGCTGCGCCACTCGGGGATCCCGGGAATGATCGCTTTAAACTCCTGCATTAGAGTCTCTTAAAAAAATAAAAGCATTCCATTGAGTTCTTCCAGATGGTGTTATTGCTGTACATTTGTTGGTGGGTTACTCTGTTCTGTGTTTGCTTTGAAGGGATCTTCCAGTATATCTCCAATATTCCTTTCTTATAGAGTCCTTTTCTTTAGCTAGAATTTCACACAACTCTAATGCTTTATTGAGATTGTTCTCCTTGTCACATTAGTTTTCTAGCATGTCTTCATAGATGTCCATGAGAAAGGCAATCAGGTAGGGGAAACTATGACTTGGTTGCAAATCAAATCACTGGTTTAACGATTGGGATATTTGGAAAGACCAGGATCCTGTACAATCCCTTTCAAATAGTTGTGTGCAGTCTCATTATGTGGTACTGGTTTGATCATTTCCAGAGTGTACTGGACTTCCCTCTCCAGCATAGCACTATCATTGTAGCCAGTGGTGTTAGAAATTGTGACGTAGGGGATCCCTGGGTGGCTCAACGGTTTGGCACCTGCGTTTGGCCCAGGGTGTGATCCTGGAGTCCCGGGATCGAGTCCCACGTCGGGCTCCCTGCGTGGAACCTGCTTCTCTCTCTGCCTCTCTCTCCCTCTCTCTGTATCTCATGAATAAATAAATAAAATCTTTAAAAAAAATTATGAAATATATTTGGTTCCAGACAGAGTTATTACATCCTCTTTAAGAACCTGGTCTACAGGGGTGCCTCGGTGGCTCAGCAGTTGAGCGTCTGCCTTCAGCTCAGGCCGTGACCCCGGGGTCCTGGGATTGAGTCCCACATCAGGCTCCCCACAGGGAGCCTGCTTCTCCCTCTGCCTGTGTCTTTGCCTCTCTCTCTCTGTGTCTCTCATGAATAAGTAAATAAAATCTTAAAAAAAAAAAAAAAAAAAGGAACCTGGTCTATGTACTGCAGCTTATTATCCCAAAGTTTAAATTCCTGGATAACCCATTGTCGATGTTGCCAGGCTTGGTAATTCTTTGCATTCTGATAAGAATATCAGCAATAAACTCAAGCTCCTGAGATGGATCTTGTAGCCATTCCATTAATACTCGCCTCTGATGCCAAACTTGATAGTTTTGGGGCTGTTTCTCAATTACTGCAGTGATGTAGTTCATTTCTTCATTTAGATGATTTTGAAGTGACTTCAAGAGAACTTTCCGAAAATGCCACACTGTATAATTGGCTGCATTTAACTCAGTAGCATCTCTGCTGACTTTAAAAGCTCGTTCACTTCTTTCATCACCCTGCAGAATGATCCGGAAATAATCATACACTTCTCTAAATTTTTCACTATAAATGATCCGGACCCCTGGATTGGGGCCATCGTTCTGCGGCACTGTATCTCTATCAGCCCATTCTGTTCTGGGCCTGTACAGGACATAGGTGGGCGAGTCCAGGCTCAGGAACGCGTCATCCATGGGGGACGCCACCGCTTCTCCCAGCTCAGCTGCATGGCTTCTTCCTGCGGCTGGGGCTCCAGCTCTGGCTCCCGGCAGGACTTGCTGCCCTGCACAGCCTCCCCCACCCTCTCCGTGGCCACCATCTGCAAAATATTACCATTTTAAACAAACATCATGAAACATGCTAAAATAATTTGAAAAGCCTAAGGTTTTTGAATTTGTAGTTTAATTATGATTGATTGATTGATTTAGATTTTAAGTGGGCTCCACACCCAATGTGGGGCTTGAACTCACAACCTTGAGATCAACAGTTGCATGCTCTATCAGCTGAGCCAGGCATGTGCCCCTCTGAGTTTTATTTTAAAGAAGTATAAGTATGTATTTTGAAAATCTGCAAATTTCTAAAATGTGTTGTCTTTAAGACTGAGAATATGGGATGCCTGGATGGCTCAGCAGTTAAGCGCCTGCCTTCGGTTCAGGGCATGATCCTGGAGTCCCGGGATCGAGTCCCACATCGGGCTCCCTGCATGGAGCCTGATTCTCCCTCTGCCTGTGTCTCTGCCTCTCTCTCTCTCTCCCTCTCTGTGTGTCTCATGAATAAATAAAATCTTTAAAAAAAAAATCTTTAAAAAAAAAATCAAGGTAATTTGATTTGGATAAAGCTATTTTGTGGCTAGGCCTGCTTGGTAATTTGGGTTATTTCTAGTTTTTGCTATTACAAGTAACTTTGCTTTGAATATTCTTGCACATGGGTCTTGCCACACATATTTATATTAGGTATATGCCCTAGAGTGGAATTGCCAGGTCATAGAGTTATGTATGTGTAACTGTTGTAGGTAATGCCAAAGAATTTTCCAGGGTGGTTGTACCAGTTTACACCAGCAGCAACCTTGTTTCAGAGTTCTAGTCATTCCATGTCCTCATTGCCACTTGGTATGGCTTGTCTTTTTTTTTTTTTTTTTTTTGGCTCGTCTTTTAATTTGAATCATTCTGATAAGTAGTACTACATGTTTCCCTCACTTTTCAGAGGTTTGTGTTATGTCATTTTGCTCTTAGGAAATATCGACATTAGTGCCTTTTTTTGCTAACCGGGAAAAATCTGAAGAGGATTTGGGTTTTTGCAAAATATCGAAATGAGAAAATAGCATTTGGCGTTTGTTTTGCAGTGAGCCCTTCTGGAGGCAGTGCACACAGTGAAAGTGCCACTGCCAGGCTTCTTCCTTTCGAACTGTGCTCAGCATCTCAGCATCAAGCTGCTGTAGTTTTGAACTGTGTGAGCATCTGTGCCTTACCTCAGTTTATTTTGTGTATCTGTTAGCAAGATGTGTCCTGCGGTATCAGAAAAGCCTAAGAGGGGTATTTTTTGGGTCCAGTAAAGCTCAGAAATTTTTCCATATAAATTAATGGTAATTGCTTCTTTGCTTTATGCCATTTGGCTTTTGAAAGGTTTCATGGGAAGGCTGAACTTCTAGATGGTGAGGGATACCTGTATCTCATTATGATTTTATTTTATTTAATTAATTTTTTAAAAGATTTTATTTATTCATAGAGACACAGGAAGAGAGAGAGGCAGAGACACAGGCAGAGGGAGAAGTAGGCTCCATGTAGGGACCCTGCTCATTGTGATTTTAATTTGCATTTTCTTGATCGATAATGAGCTTGAGCATCCTTTCATATGTTTATTGGTCATTTGCATTTCCTGTTTTATGAAGTACCTCTTTATCTCTTTTTTTAATAAAGTATTTATTTGAGAGAGGGAGAGAGAGTGGGCACACACACGCATGCAGTGTGGGAAAGAGCAAGAGGGATAGACTCCTCAAGCAGACTCCCTGCTGAGTGTGGATCCAGTGCAGGGCTGGATCCCAGGATCCATGAGATCATGACCTGAGCTGGAAGCAAGAGTGGGACATTCAACCAACTGAGTCACCCGGACGCCCCCGTTCATTTCTGGTGTTTTTTTTTTTCTTGTTCTCCTCCCCCTCTTTAAAGAATAAATTGAAGGAGCTCTTTAGATATTTTGGATGAAAGCATTTTGTTGGTACGGTGTTGCAAATTCATTTTTTTTTTTTTTAAAGATCTTATTTATTCATGAGAGACACAGAGAAAGAGAGGGAAAGACTCAGAGGGAGAAGCAGTTTCCATATAGGGAGCCCAATGTGGGACTCGATCCCAGGTCTCCAGGGTCCCGTCCTGGGCCAAAGGTGGTGCCAAACCACTGAGCCACCTGGGCTGCCCGGTGTTGCAAATTTATATATAAATGTACTTGATTTTTATATATTGACTTTGTGCCCAGCAATCTGTTAGTCTTTGCTTATTCTGACAATTTATCTGTAGATTGTTTGGGATTTTCTGTATGTATAATCATCTTGTACAAAATGACAGTTTTGTATATCCCTTTGCAGTCCTCATACCTTTTGGTTTTTCTTGACTTACCATACTGGCTAATACCTCAGGTATAATGCTGAATAGAAATGATGATGGCAGGCGTCTGGTCCTGTTCCTAGTCTCATATTTATTTCACTATTTTTTTTTTAAGGATTTTATTTGTTTATTTGAGAGAAACAGAGCATGAGCAGGAAGAGGGGCAGAGGAGGAGGAAGAAGCAGACTCCCCTCTGAGCAGGGAGCCCAATATGGAGCTCAATCCCAGGACCCTGAGATCATGACCCGAGCCAAAGGGAGATCCCCAACCAACTGAGCCACCCAGTTGCCCCCACTCCTTTTTTTTTTTTTTTTTTTTTAAATAGGCTTCATGTGGAGCCCAACACGGGGCTTAAACTCATAACCCTGAGATCAAGACCTGAGCTGAGATCAAGAGTCAAACACTTAACCGACTGAGCCACCCAGGTGCCCCTTACGTTTCACTCTTAAATATGATATATTTATTCTAGTTTTTTCCTTACTGTTAATCAGATAATGGAAATTCCCATTTGTTTACTGTTTTCTACTTTTTTTTAAAAATTATGAATGGTTGTTGACTTTGATCAAATGCTTTTCATGTATCTATTAAGATTTTTTTCTTTTTTTCCTCCTTGTTAAAAGCTGAATTTTTTTTTTTTTAAGATTTTATTTATTCATAAGAAACAGAGAGAGGTAGAGACACAGGCAGAGGGAGAAATAGGCTCCATGTAGGGAGCCGGACGTGGGACTCGATCCTGGGACCGTGGGATCATGCCCTAAGCCAAAGGCAGACGCTCAACCACTGAGCCACCCAGGCATCTCGTTAAGAACTGAATTACACTGAAGTTTGAATGTTAGACTGACTTCTTATTCCTGATATAAACTCAACTTGGTGGAGCTATATTATCATTTTTAAAGATTTTACTTATTCATTAATGAGACACACAGAGAGAGAGAGAGAGACAGAGACAGAGACACAGGCAGAGGGAGAAGCAGGCTCCATGCAAGGAGCCTGATGCGGGACTCGATCCCGGGACTCCAGGATCAGGCCATGAGCCGAAGGCGGTGCGAAACTGCTGAGCTACCCGGGCTGCCCTTATATATTATCATTTTTGTATATTAGTGGGTCACTTTGATGTTTTATTTAGGATTTTAGCATCTATATTTGTGATAGATAGTGGCCTGAAAAATTCCTTTATCTAACTCTTATTAGGTTTTGGTATCCAGATTAGTTGGTCTTATACAATGAATTGGGAGTATACCTCATTTTTTTATTCTTTGAAAATATTTGTGGAATATTATAGTTTCTTCTTTATGTATTTCATAGATTTTGCTGGTAGAATCATCTTTCTAGGAATGTTTCAAATTACATACTTAATTTCTTCAGTTCTTACAGGATTACTCAGATATTCCAGTTTTTCAATGAGTTTGATAAGTTTTACATATATACACTTAAAGATTTATTTATTTTAGGGAAAATGTGTGCACGCATGAATGAGGGGAGGGATGGAGGGAGAAGGAGCAAAGTGGACTCTCTGCTGAGTGTGTATGTAGGGTGGCTGGCTCCATCCTATAATCCTGAGACCATGACCTGAGCCAAAATCAAGAGTCTGCTGTTCAACTGACTGAGCCACCTGGGCACCCTGATAAGTTATATTTTTAAGGAATTATTTCATCTACATTTTCTTTCTTTTTTTTAAGATTTTATTTATTTATTCATGAGAGAGACAGAGAGAGAGAGAGGCAGAGACAGAGGCAGAGGGAGAAGCAGGCTCCACGGAGGGAGCCCGATGTGGGACTCGATCCCGGGTCTCCAGGATCACGCCCTGGGCTGAAGGCAGGCACTAAAACACTGAGCCACCCAGACTGCCCTCATCTACATTAAAAAAAAATTTTTTTTTTCATTTTTATTTTAAATAGGCTACATGCCCAAAATGGGTCTTGAACCCATGACCCTGAGATCAAGAGTTGCATGATCTACTGACTGAGCCAGCCAGGTATCCCTCATCTACATTTTCAGATTTGTTAGAAAAAACTTACTCTTAATGTCCTCTTATGGACTTTTATTTTTATTTATTTTATTTTATTTTTATTTTTTAAAGATTTTATTTATTTATTCATGAGAGACACAGAGAGAGCGAGAGGCAGAGACATAGGCAGAGGGAGAAGCAGGCACCATGCAGGGAGCCTGATGTGGGACTCGATCCCGGGACTCCAGGATCACATCCTGGGCCAAAGGCAGGCTCCAAACCGCTGAACCACCCAGGGATCCCCGGACTTTTATTTTTATTTATTTATTTGTCTATTTATTTTTTATTTTATTTTATTTTTTTTTTTTGTCTATTTATTTTTAAGTAGGTTCTGTGCCCAACATGAGGCTTGAAACTCATGACCTTGAGATAGAGAGTTGCGCGCGCTGACTGAACCAGCCAGGTGCTCCCTTTTATGAACTTTTTAAATGTGCGCTGGATCTGTACTAGATGTCCCCTTTTCATTCCTGATTTTGGTTATTTGTGCCTTCTCTATATTTTATGATCAGTTTCATTTGTTGCTTGTTGGTTTAATAATTTGTATAAAAAAGTAACTTTTGGCTTTGCTGACCCTTTTTGTATATTTATTTTCTATTTCATTAACTTTCTGTTCCTTATTTCCTTTTACTTTGTGTTCAATTTGCTGTTTTTCTAATTTTGAGATGGATGTTTGACAATGATTTTAAGCCTTTTTTCATCTTTCTTTTTTTTAAGATTTTATTTTTTAAAAGATTTTATTTATTCATGAGAGACACACAGAGAGGCAGAGACATAGGTAGAGGGAGAAATAGGCTCCACGCAGGGAGCCCAGTGCAGGACTCGATCCCGGGACTCCAGGATCATGCCCTGGGCCAAAGGCTCAACTGCTGAGCCATCCAGATATCCCAAAGATTTTATTGTTTTAAGTAATCTCTATACCCAACGTGGGACTCAAACTCACAACCCCGAGATCAAGAGTTGCACACTTCACCAACTGAGCCAGTCAGGCATCCCAACCTTTTTTCATTTCTTTTTTTTAAAAGATCTTATCTATTTATTCATGAGAGACACAGAGAGAGAGAGAGGCGGAGACACAGGCAGAGGGAGAAGCAGGCTCCATGCAGGGAGCCCGACACCGGACTCGATCCCGGGTCTCCAGGATCACACTCTGCAGGCGGCGCCAAACCGCTGTGCCACCGGGGCTGCCCCCTGTTTTCATTTTTGATATATTCATTAAAGTCTGTAAATCTCCCTCAAACATTGCTTTGTTGTGCCTCACTAGTTTTAGATATTCTAAGTTTCCTTGTGCTTTTTTCCTTGCCTCTCTGGGTTATTTCGAAGTATATTTCTAAAATTCCAAATATGTGATTTTTAAAGGTATATATTTGTTTATGCTTAATTACATGTAGTTAGAGAACATACTCTGTATGATTTCAGTGTTTTGAAATTTGTTGACACTTAGGTTACAGACCAGGATAGAGTCAATTTTGGCAAATACCTGCATGTACCTGAAAAGGCTATATTTTGCATTTGTTGCCTATATGTATTTAAGTTTGTGCATTCTGTTGTTCAGTTCTAATCTATCTCTACTGGTTTTTGTTTTATTTTAATCCCACCCATTTTATTGGTTCCCAAGAGAGTTATATTGAAAATCTTTCATTTTGATTGTGATTTTTCTACTTATCCATGTACTTCTGTCAATTTTTGCTTTATATATTCGAACCCATGTTAGTAGGTGGATACAGATTCTTTTTTTAAATTGAAGTGTGGTTCACACATATGTTTACATTAGTTTCAGGTGTACAACATAGTGATTGGACAGCTGTACATGCTGTGCTCACCACAGTGTAGCTACTGTCTTTTACCATACGGTGCTCTCACAGTACTTTTGACCCTATTCCCTCTGTATGCTTCATTCATATGACTTACTCATTCCATAAGTGGAAGCCTATGTACCCTTTCCCCTCTCCTTAACCCATATTGTCCCTGCCCCCTCATCCCTTCTCTTACCTCTCCTTCGACAATCACCAGTTTGTTCTCTGTATCTATAGGTCTGTTTATGTTTTTTTGTGTTGTTTGATCATTTGTTTTTTAGATTTCACATAAGTGGAATACTTTATGGTATTTGTCAGACTTATTTCACTTAGTGTAATGGGCCATATTTGGCTGATGGTGCTGTAGGTTGCCAGACTCTATGTTATTTTAGTATTTGTTATCTATGTATCCTATTTATGTTTTATTTTTTCCTCTTCTTTCTTGCTTTTTGGCCTTTTAAAAAATTATCTTTTCTTCTATTAGCTTAGAAGTAATACCCTCTTTTACTTTTTCTTTTAGTGGTTATCCTAGGTTTACAACAAAATTGAGAGGAAGATATGGAGATTTCCCATTTATCTCTGCTCCTACACATGCATAGCCTCCCCTATTTTGAACATCCTTCACCAGAATGGTATATTTAAAACATTTTTTAAAAAATTTCTTATCTAAAAAAATTTTTATTTAAAAATTTTTTAATTGATGTATAGTTGACATACAAATTTATATTAGTTTCAGGCATACAATATAGGGAATATGCAATTATGTACATTAGAGAAGGCTTACCAGTGTAAGTGTGGTTACCTCTGTCACTATCCAAAGTTACTCCAATATTGTTGACTCTGTTCGCAATGTTGTACTTTTTCTTTTTTTTTTTTTGAAGATTTTATTTATTCATGAGAGGGAAGCCTAATGTGTGGGCCTCAATCCTAGGATTGAGATCTGGGATCACGCCCTGAGCCAAAGGCAGACACTCAAGCACTGAGCTACCCAGGTGCCCCCCCCCCCCCAATTCTGTACTTTTCATACCTATAATTTATTTATTGTGTACTGGAAGTTTTTTTTTTTTTAATTTTTTTAAATTTTTATTTATGATAGTCACAGAGAGAGAGAGAGAGAGAGAGAGAGAGAGGCAGAGACATAGGCAGAGGGAGGAGCAGGCTCCATGCACTGGGAGCCTGACGTGGGATTTGATCCCGGGTCTCCAGGATCGTGCCCTGGGCCAAAGGCAGGCGCTAAACTGCTGCGCCACCCAGGGATCCCCTGTACTGGAAGTTTGTATCTCTTAATCCCCTTCACCTATTTTGTCCATCTTCCCACCCCTCTGGAGTATGGTACATTTTTTTTTTTTTTTTTTTTTTTTTTTACCAAGGATGAACCTACATTGGCACATTATAATCACCCAAAGTCCATTGTTTTCCCTTGGGATTCACCCTTAGTATTGTACATTATGTGGTTTGGACAAATAATGGTATGTATCCATTGTTCCAGTATTACGTAGAGTATTTTCACTGTCTTAGGAATTGTTTGTGTTATTTTTCACTGTTTTCATAGTTTTGCCTTTTCCAAATGTCATATAGTTGAAATTATACAGTATGTAATAGACTTTTCAGATTGGTTTCTTTCACTTAGTAATATGCATTTAAGGTGCCTTAATATCTTTTCATGCCTTGGTGACCCATTTCTTTTAGTATTGAATAATATTCTATTGTTTGTATGTACCAGTTTATCCATTTACCTATCGAACAGTATGTTGGCTGCTTCCAAGTTTTGGTAGCAATGAATAAAGGTGTCCTAAGTATTTGTGGATTTTTGTGTGGACATAACTTTCCAACTCTTTTGGGTAGATACCAAAGAATTCCTTTGCTGGATTATACAGTAAGAATATGTTTAGTTTTGTAAGTAACTGCCAAAATGACTGTATCATTTTGCATTTCTATCAGCCATGAATGAGAATTTCTTTGCTCCACATCCTTGATAGTATTTGATTTTCTCAGTGGTTTAGACTTTGGTCCTTCTAATGGGTATGTAGTTGTATCTTGTTTTAATTTACATTTCCTTGATGACATATAATGTGTAGCATCTTTTCATATGCTTATTTGCCACCTGTATATCTTTTTTTAATTTTTTTTTTTGTGAGCTATCTTTTGAGGTCATTGGCCCATTTTTTAATCAGGTTGTTGTCTTATTCAATTTAAAGAGTTCTTTGTATATTTGGAGGTAATAATACTTTTTCAGATGTATCATTTGTAGTAGTTTCTCCCAGTCTATGGCTTTTCATTTTCTTGACATTGTTTTTCACAGAGCAGAAATTTTTAATTATAATGAAGTCCAACTTATATTGATTTCTGTCATAGATTTTTACCTTTGTTGTTCATCTGAAAAGACATCACCATACCCAGGGTCTTCTGGGTCTTCTCTCTTACGTTATCTTCTAGGATTTTCACAGTTTTGCATTTCACTGCATTTTAAAAAAATTAATTCTAGCATCTACTGTTGGGATGTTAGCTATGAGTAATTTTTGCTTCTTTAAAGGTAACATTTGGTGGTAGGAAGGGTTTAGCTGCTTTTAATATTTTCTTTTAGCCTTTCATTTTCAGCAGTTTTCACCTGTGTGTAAACATATGTTACCTAGGAATAGACATAGCTTTACTATTTGATGAAGTATAGATTTCTTTTTATTTATCCTCTTAGGGTTTGTTGGGCTACTTGGATCTGTTGTTTGATATCTTTTGTCAGCTTTGGAAAATGGTCCGTCATTATCTCTGGAAATGTTTTTTCCCTTTACACATTAGATTTTTTTACTTTGTCCTTTCTGTGTTTTCCATTCTTCCATTTCTCTTCTCTCTTTTCCACTCTTTGTCTTTTTTTTTTTTTTTTAAGATTTTTATCTATTTATTCATGAAAGACACAGAGAGAGAGAGGCAGAGACACAGGCAGAGGGAGAAGCAGGCTCCATGCCGGGAGCCCGATGTGGGTTTCAATCCCGGGACTCCAGGATCACACCCTGGGCCAAAGGCAGATGCCAAACTGCTCAGCCACCCAGGGATCCCTCTTTTGTCACTCTGAGCTTTATACCAGGATAGAGTCTTCTCACTTCTCTTCCTGTTTATTAATTCTTACCATAGTGTATTGAATCTGCTATTTAACTCTATGAGTTGAGATAATTTTTTTTTTAAGATTTTATTTATTTGAGAGACAATGTAAGAGAGAGATCACGAGCAGGAGGGAGGGAGTAGAGGAAGAAGCAGACTCCCTGCTAAACAGGGAGCCCAATACAGGGCTTTTATCCCAGGACCCTGGGATCCTGACCTGAGCTGAAGAGCTGAAGGTAGATGCTTAACTGACTGAGCCACCCAGGTGCCCAAGATAATAATTTTTGATATTGTATTTTTCAGATACAGAATTTGTGTCTCTTTTCAAATTTGCTCTGCTTTTACTTCACTTTTGAAAAATGACTTCCATTTCTTGACTGAAATTCTTTATTTATATTTTATTCATTATTTATATTTTATATCTATCTATCTATACACCTGTACACTCTGCACCCAATGTGGGGCTTGAATTCAGGATCCTGAGATCCAGAGTCACATGTTCTACTGACTGAGCCAGCTAGGTTCCCCTGAAATTCTTGATTTAATGTACTGTCTCCTTAAAGATAATATGTAAACTCATAAAATCTCAGCTTTACATTCTCAGCATTTGGAACGTTGCTAATTTGTTCCTCCTGGGTTTTGTTCATTTGTCTTATTTGCTTATGTCTGAAGGTTTTATGAGTGTGTATATGACATCCATACAGGATCCAGTATCAGGGTTTGAAAAGGTACTGTTGGTAGTCCCTTTGAGAGCTTGCCTACTTATGTTTTTTACTCCTTGAGTCTCAGAGGACATGAGATTTCCCATGCTTCTCATCTTTGGTAAGTCTGAATCTAGTTTTGTCTCCCTTACCCTGTGAAGCATTGAAAAACTCTGCTCCCTTCTTAGTCTCAGCTGCTGCTTCGAGATGCCCCCCAGGGAAAAGCTAATCAGCTGATATCTGACTTCTCTAGATATCCTTCCTGTAGATCTATCCTTCTCATTCTTACTTGCTTCCTGAGCTCTCTGATGCCTTATAGTTTAGTCCCTTTTTCTCCATAGTTTTCTGTTTTTCCTCATCAGAAAAAAAAACCACCAGGTTTTTTTTGTTTTGTTTTTGTTTTTTTGTTTTTTGTTTTTTGTTTTTTTTTTTTTAAAGATTTAAATTTTTTTTTTTAATTTTTATTTATTTATGATAGTCACAGAGAGAGAGAGAGAGAGGCAGAGACACAGGCAGAGGGAGAAGCAGGCTCCATGCACCGGGAGCCTGATGTGGGATTCGATCCTGGGTCTCCAGGATCGCGCCCTGGGCCAAAGGCAGGCGCCAAACCGCTGCGCCACCCAGGGATCCCTTGTTTTTGTTTTAAATCAGTTTACTGTTATAGATTAAGCCACTTTTTTTGCTGTTAAACTTACCCATTGAGATACTAATTTTTTTCTGTATTAACTTTTTTTTAGCTGATCAAAGTACCACCTTTGTGATACGATATATTAAAAAGCCATCAGAGGTTTAAAGGTGCAAAAAAAGGCACAGTTCCATCAGAGAGAGGCAGTTACTGTTAATAGTTCATTTTTGTTAGAGCTGGGTTTTGTGGGCATGGGATTGCGGATGAGTTTGAAGATAAGTGTGGTTTGAATATTCTGAGTTTGAGGGGCTTAAGATCCCTACCGAGTTACGTTTGAGGCATTTAGATACTAAACTGATGATTTGATGTAAGAACAGTGTAGAGATCTGGATTTGGATGTTTAAAGCAAAAAGGTAGTTGGACCTACCAAAGTAGATGGAAGGGCCATGGTGGTTTGTAGACCATTTCTGTTATGGGTAGCCCATATTGAGAAGGGACAGGGTAGTTATGGTAGAATTACGACAGAACCTAACTTTTCTTGTATTAAGAGGTTCAGAAAAAATCTCATGTTTTGTATTTGAGATTATGTGTCTATGGGAAAAATTTTTTTCTTGCATATTTAATTGTTTTGGTTGATTTTTTTTAAGCTTAAAATCCTACGTGCTAAATAGTAGCTATATAAAACACAGTATTCTAGTGTGAAATATTTGTATTTTCAGTCTAATCACAAAATAGGTTAAACCTTGAATTCAGGACCTGAGACTTGCTAATAATTTTATTTGGTTTTGGCCAAATGACAATCCTCAGTTTTTTTGTTCTCTTAAATATGCATAATAAGTGAAATCACAGTATTAAAGAATAATAAAACTATTAAGTACACTAAGAAGTATTAAATGCAAATGACATTCGCACTGAATTAGTTTACAGAGAAACGGAATATAAGAAGCGGTGTTCTCGTACTTGTTCACATAACCACTGGTATATTAAAAATAGAGTAATGATTTTAAGTATTTTTGTTGGTACAAATTTTTTTTAGTTCTATACCAGATTAGTTCTTTAAATAGATGTGCACAATGGGCATTTAAGGATAGGCCAGGGATCCCTGGGTGGCGCAGCGGTTTGGTGCCTGCCTTTGGCCCAGGGCGCGATCCTGGAGACCCGGGATCGAATCCCACGTCGGGCTCCTGGTGCATGGAGCCTGCTTCTCCCTCTGCCTGTGTTTCTGCCCCTCTCTCTCTCTGTGACTATCATAAATAAATAAAAATTAAAAAAAAAAAAGATAGGCCAGAAATTCATGACCACATACCTACTTTTTTTTAAAAAAAGTAAGCTCTATACCCAACATAGGGCTTGAACTCATGACCCTGAGATGAAGAGTTGAATGATCTACTGACTGAGTTAACTGGGCACCCCAGTAACTGCTTGTGTTTAATACATAATTTGGATTTTTTGTTTCTATAGTTTTAATTATATTTTGATAATTTTTCTATGTGTTTAAGAGCTCTTATCATATGGAAATTTGATTTAACAGAGCTACAATAGAAGAGGCATACTCCAGGTCAATGACAAAACTAGCAAAATCCGCAAGCAATTATTCACAACTTGGGTGAGTTAATTTCTTTGAAAAACTCTTTTTTAATGTTGACATAGGCATAGTTCTTGAGAATATTAGGTTCTTGCTGAAGACATAATGGTTCATAAGTATAATTATATGTAATTTACTTATTTAAAATGTATCTACATATGAATTCTTGATAGAAAATATAACTGAACTTGGTGAATATCAGTTAATGCAGTCAAAGTAAATGAAACCTATTTTTTCCCCATTATTAAGCTAGATAGTCATTCGATAGTATAACTTTGAGGTTATAAATGTGTGTTATGCATGGTATTGTAGTTTTCTATAAGTTCACTTAAAATCTGTTGAACAATGATCTTTAGAAACTCAAACTTTATTGAAATGATTACAGTGCATTAAAAATGTCTCCTATGATTTTATAGATTTACTAAATCCTTCTCTTGAAAATTTGCAGTGAGAAAATGTGTTCTTTGAAAAATGAATATTAAAATAAGATATACTTAAAGTAAGATAGCTACATGCATGGCTTTAATAATTTGGGAAGAAATATTGTATGATTTAAACCACAACAGCTCTAGGAGGAATATTTAATATTTTTTAATTATCTAAAATTTGGGGAAAGGATATGTTTTAAATAACATGCTAAAATAATTTAATGTTTATAAAGATTTTTATAGTGATAGTAACACATTTCTTTGTATCTGGGATTCTGATGAATCTTTGAATCCCCTGAATTTTTACATTCATATTCATGTTTCTGACAATGAGGGTTTATACTGATTATTAGATTCACATATGGTTCTGTGAACTAAAATACTGGTTAAGAATGCCTTTTATGAAAGTATTCTCTGGTGTGGTTGGATGAATTTAAATAAAAATCTCACTAAGAGCAGCCCGGGTGGCTCAGGGGTTTAGTGCCTGCCTTCGGCCCGGGGCATGATCCTGGAGACCTGGGATTGAGCCCCGTATCAGGCTCCCTGCATGGAGTCTGCCCCCCCCTTCTCTTTCTGTCTCTCTCATGAATAAATAAAAATAAAATCTTTAAAAAAATAAACTCACTAAATTGTGGCCCAGATAAAGAGGAGTCCATTATAAAACACACTGTCCATTATATTAAGTGCTGACAATTGCAGCTGAGAGGACCTTCTATCGCTCTGTATTATGGCTAGGAACGTTGGGAGCTTCCACCGTTTTTACCTAGAGGGCAGTGGGGACTGTTATATGATGGCCATCTATTGCTGTTTTTTTTTTTTTTTCCAGTTGTCTTCTCATTCTTTCTGTCCTTCTGCTCCTTCAATATAATCTCATTCTTCATTCTTTTTCCATCTCTCCCCTTTTTTCTGGCAATTTCCTTTTTCTGAAGCCTCTATGTATATACACCTCTTCTAAAACATAATTTCTTGTTTATTTATTACCACAGTAGGAGGGCCAGAAGGTAACTGGAATAGCAGAAGCTGGCTTTAAACAATCGACTGTGGTTTTATTATAGGAAATTCTCATTATTTTTAGTTATCAGGTGGGAGATAGAAAAAACATGGATTGACTTCAACTGTATTTCCTGATAATAAAGATGTTGGCAATGTTTCTCTTTGGAATGCATGTTTCTCATAAATATTTTATGTGTTACTGTCGTCACTTAAGACAAAGATTTTAAATATTAATGTTTTACTGATGTATATTTAGTTAAATTGAATTTCCTCTTTCTGTATTTTTTTGTTTAAACATAACTTCAGACTTGTCAATTTTCTTTCTTATTACTTAGTATACATTAATGTGTATTGCTTGACCAGAAAAAAGTTGTGTATATCAAACTTTTAAAAATGTAATGATTTTTGACCTTCCTTCAAGAAACCTGTGCTTAGGGCAGCCCAGGTTGCTCAGTGGTTTAGCGCCGCCTTCAGCCTAGGGCGTGATCTTGGAGGCCCAAGATCGAATCCCACATCGGGCTTCCAGCATGGAGCCTGCTTCTCCCTCTCCCTCTGCCTGTGTCTCTGCCTCTCTCTCTGTGTCTCTCATGAATAAATAAATAAAATCTTTTTAAAAAAGAAAGAAACCTGTCCTTAAAGAAGTCTCATGTTGAATCTCTTTATGGTGTAAAGAATCTTTTGGTAAAGAGACACTCCCATCTTCCTGCTTTGTGAAACCCACACTATCATGTATCAGGCTTACATGAAGTAATGTATTTTGGTGCTATAGTGAGTGGATATTTTGTAGTTATCTTTTTTTTTTACTCCCAAAGTTTTCCGTGTAACTCCTTGCCAGATTTGATGCTGATTAGATTTTAAAGTGCGAGGTGAGATCTAATCAGAACAGCTCTAAGTATCTTAACTTTCTTCTTTAAACTTTTTACTTTTGCTTAAAATGATCACTGTGACTTAGCATTCTTACTGGAAAGGAAATGTAGTAATTGGGACAGACTGCATATTAGGATAAATAATTTTCTCCACCTTTTGCTTCATGCTATTTGGTTTTTAGTGGGAGTCTGGTCCTGGAGCGAAACAGGTGCTTTGAAATTATCTTAGGTAGTACCCCAGGAAAACACAGGATAAAATTACCCTAAGATTATTCCCTGTTGACCAGATTGAGTTCATTGACATCCTAAGTATTATCCAGGAGATAATCATGTAGCAATTCTTGGATATACTTGCACCTGCTGAAAATACTAAATTCTCAATATTGAGAAAAAGTGGTAGGAAAGTATGCCATGCATTATGCACCATGTACTAAGAATTGTCTTAGTGTTAAAGTACACAGATAAAGTGACCTGAAACAAGATTTCAAATAACAGTTTTAAAATAATTCTCAAATGATTATTAATAATGAAGATTCTTATAAAATCATGTGTGCATTTGACTTTTGTATGTTTGAATTCAGGGGAACTTTTATTTTGTGATGAAGTGTTTTAAATGAGCACTAAATAGTCAAAAATTAAAATTGGTAACGAGTTAATTTTTAACAATAGACAGTGATCAGAAAGGCTTCTGATACAAGTCTAAATAACCAAATCAGGGCAGCCCGGATGGCTCAGCAGCAGTTCAGCGCCGCCTTCAGCCCAGGGCCTGATCCTGGGGTCCCGGGATTGAGTCCCACATCGGGCTCCCTGCATGGAGCCTGCTTCTCCCTCTGCCTGTGTCTCTGCCTCGCTCTCTTTTTCTCTCTCTCTGTTTCTCATTAATAAATAAAATTAAAAAAAAAAAAAACCCAAAAAACCCAACCAAATCAACTCAGAAAATAGTATGATAAAATTAAGACAGGGCCATAGCCAAATCTTTGGTAAATATTTAACTGGATTTCTGTGTACTTAAGGTTCAAAAATATTTTAATTAACCAAGGATTAAAAATCAATGTCAACCTGTCAGTCATTTCATTTGTGATTTATTTTAATTTCTTATTTTGTCTAATTAAAATTGCTGAATATCACATTGTTTCTGTTGATTTTATTTTAGAGTCTTCAACTTTTCTTTTATTAAATAATTCCTGCATTTTCTTTCCCTCAGAACATTTGCACCAGTGTGGGATGTGTTCAAAACATCTACAGAGAAATTAGCAAATTGTCACTTGGATCTTGTTAGAAAATTACAAGAATTAATAAAGGAAGTTCAGAAGTATGGAGAAGAACAAGTAAAATCTCATAAAAAGGTATCTGTTTTTTCCTGCTAAAGGATTAGTTGATCAGAGATTTGAGTGTTTTGCAGTTCAGTCATTTTGATGAATCATTTTGTACCATTCAGACTAAAGAAGAAGTTGCAGGAACTCTGGAAGCTGTTCAAACCATTCAAAGCATAACTCAGGCCCTCCAGAAATCCAAGGAAAATTACAATGCCAAGTGTGTAGAGCAGGAACGTTTGAAAAAGGAAGGAGCTACACAAAGAGAAATAGAAAAGGTAATTGTAATAAAAGTAGTATCTCTGGAGTTTCAAAGCACTTTCAAACATAAGACTGTATTTAATATTCACACACTCCAGAATGATCTGATATTAAAGATGAAGACGCTGTGCCTCTGAGTATTCATGGTTTACCTAAGTGAAACGGAACTAGGTTTGTGGAATATGTTTTGTGTGTGGTAAAAACATTGATTAGCAAATACCTAAAAAGAAGTAATTTCTTCATGCTGTTGACATTTTTTTTTTTTAAATTTTTTATTTATTTATGATAGTCACAGAGAGAGAGAGAGAGAGAGAGAGGCAGAGACATAGGCAGAGGGGAGAAGCAGGCTCCATGCACCGAGAGCCTGACGTGGGACTCGATCCCGGGTCTCCAGGATCGCGCCCTGGGCCAAAGGCAGGCGCTAAACCGCTGCGCCACCCAGGGATCCCCATGCTGTTGACATTTGCAGGCTATTTTTATAGTAAGATACTTGATAGGGATACTGGTTGGTGTCAGGTTTAACGTGAGATAAAAATTTTTTGAGGCAAGATTGGTATATTTAGGAAGGCATAGATACGTGAAGATAAGCTTTAAAATATGTGTTGTGGGTGATTTATTGCTGACTTTGAAGACATTTATGTAGTATTGCGGTAAACCACAGCCCTTTCCCCTAGTCGCGTTTCAATTGAAAGTAGATTTTTCCCCCTTTCAAAACAGTTTAACCATTCACTTGTTTGATGTGTTATATCTCTTTTAGGAATGAGGCATAGGGAGTGATAATTTCGAAAGCTTTCTAAATTATGTGAAATATCCTGTAAAAAAAAGGAAAACCAAATTATAACTGCATTATAGCAATTACAATAATTATAGAAGTATATATACATGGGAAGAAACTAGAAGAGAATATTGAAAAATCAAAACAGTTGATGGATTTTGGCATAATAGATTTCCTTCAATGTTTATACAATAAATAAAAATTGGAAGGGAGAAAAAGATAAGGCACAATAAGTTTATTATTTTAAAACACCATTCCAGACACAGCATTTGTGAATAAAATAGAAGAAGGGAAAACAAAACAAAATAAAAGCGTCCAAAAAAATAGAATATTAGCTTGATGAATCAGAAACAGAACAGAAACCCAAAGTAGTGTGTCGAGATTGATTTTGCAGGTTTGTTGGCTCAAAGTCCAAAATTAGGCTGTGGAATTTAAGCTCTTGTGTGGTAAAAGGGACTAAGTGTTTCCTACTTGAGATAAAGCACAAGAAGCCCCACCCACCATGTGAAGCAAGATAGGTAGGAAAAAAGACTGGGGTGCTGACTAGGGCTAAAGCTTTATTGGAAGATGGGGGCTTACTGACACAGTTTTGACATGAATCAAGCTAAGGAACCATTTAATGACTATTTTGGCCATATCCCCAATATTCTTCTAGGGACACAATTAAAAACTACCTTTATAAGATTGATACTAAATTGAGGACTTTGGGGGCTGGCAGGAGATAACCTGAAAACTGCTAGGTGGGGATAGGTGACCACAAAGGATAGAACATAACAAGTTCTAGGTAATAACACTTACTTTGCCTTCAGTGGAGCTATCCCAAAGCACTGATGGAGGGACAAAGAAGAAAAGGCGAAAAGATAAGAAGCCTCCCGTTTGAAATGAGTGAACAACCAAAATTGTAGAGTACCTCTAAGAAATCTAAGATACAGTAAATTTAATAATGGAAAAAGAATTAATTCCAGATAAAATTTAAATTTATAAAACAGATGAACAAAAAATTTTGTGTGAGGATGGTCAAAGAGATAAATGAAAATATAAACTATAAATAAAGAAGATTAAGAAATTAAAAGAGGCATAATGAAGTAAGATCTACTAGATAGGAAAACAGCTAATTAGAAAACTTGAAAAATATGGCTATTGAGAAAAAAGAAATAGAGAATACAAATTTTAGACTTGATGTGGTCAAAGGCTGAGTTTGGAAGGGAAGTCACCCAGAACATAGTACAAAGAAATAAAAGTTACTGGGGTGCCTGAGTATCTCAGTCGGTTAAGCATCTGCCTTTGGCTCAGGTCATGGTCCCAGGGTCCTGGGATTCAGCACGCATTGGGCTCCCTGCTCAGTGGGGAGTCTGCTTCTCCCTCTCCCTCTGCCCCTCCCTCCACTCATGCACTTAGTCTCTCTTTCCCTCTCACAAATAAATAAAATCTTTTTTTAAAAAAATAAAGGTTCACAACATTCCAGAAGAACATGGAGAGAGTGGTGGTCTCCTAATATTTAAAGAGTTAATAGTTCAGAAGTTTTCAGACCTGAAGAAATTCAGTAGTGCGCAAATTAATTTGTATTTTAACTGGAATTAACATAAAAACTTTAAATATGCATTTGTAAATAGAATAGAATCTCCAGATTGAAAGTACATTCTTGATTATTAATCAGGTTACATAAAGATAAATTCAGACCTAGATGCCAGAGAAAAAAAGAATATTAAAAGCTACCAGATAATTCTTTTTTTCTCACATTTTTGAAATCAGAATGCATCTTCAGCTGATGATACTATATAATCACTGTTGGTTAGGTAGCTGTTGTGTGTAGTTTTAGTGTCTGTGAACTTGGTGATTCTATCTGGTGATGTGATTGGACAACTGCAGCACTTTGACGTATTAGATAACAGACCATCTTAAGACCGTTTGAGGAAGGAATTGTTCTGATACTCGTCTGGAAACCTTTTTTTCGGTAAGATCAAGAAAATGTGAGCACTGGTGTTTAGAAGAAAACTGGGAAATAATAATAGAGCATTTTTAAGAAGTACTGTATTAGTAATGGTCTTGATGACATTGAGGATAATATTGTGTGAGGAAAAAACAGACCTTAGCAATCTTTGTTTTTTTTTAATATTTTATTTATTTATTCATGAGAGACAGAGAGAGAGAGAGAGAGAGAGAGGCAGAGACACAGGCAGAGGGAGAAGCAGGCTCCATGCACGAAGCCCGATGTGGGACTCGATCCCAGGACTCCAGGATCACACCCTGGGCCAAAGGCAGGCACTAAACCGCTGAGCTACCCAGGGATCCTGCAGTCTTTGAATTGGAAAGAATTGAGAAGGGTCAAATCTGAATATAAGGAAGATACAGGAAGGAGTATGTCAAATCATTTTGCTTTCCTTTTTATTCTGTATCACATAGAAATGGTAATAGAATAAAAATCTACTTCTAAGTAAGTCCAAAAGAGATCTTTTTAAAGTACTAAATTAGAATTTTAAGGATAAGGCATTATTTTATACTTCAGGTGCTAGCATTATTCTATTTTAATGGTACACAAGATAATGGTGTCCTTTATAAATTAATGGTATGTCAGAATTAGTAATCAAGTATGTTCATTAAGCATAACTTCTAAAAGAATAGAAATCTATTCTAAGTCTTTTAAATAAGCAAAAAGAAAATAAGATATTAAAATTTATTGATAAGAGAGGAAGGAGAAAGTAGAGAAAAAAAGAATGGTAGACAGAAGGCTCAAAGTAAGCTGGAAGAAGTAAGTTCAAAGATACCAAAGCCATAATAAGTATAAGTGAATTAGACTCCCCAAATAATAAGTTGGTTGCCAAATGGAAAAAAATCTTACTATCTAAAACATCCTTAATGTTTAGCAACAGAAGATTGTTTCATATAATGGTACCATTCAGGAGTTCAAATAAATTTTATAGGGTAAAATGTTAGATCTGAGATTTAAAATACCAGAGCAAAAAAAAAAATATTGGAGGAGGAGGCATGGAAGGAATCTTGAAGTTACATGATGAGTTAATGGAGTTTTTATTATACTTTTTTCGTGTGCTCTAAAATGTTTTCTATAAAAGCAAAAAAAAAAAAAACTAGAATGACATGAATTATTATTTTTTAAAGATTTTATTTATTTATTCATCATAGACACACACACACACACACACACAGAGAGAGAGAGAGAGAGAGAGAGAGAGAGAGGCAGAGACACACAGGCAGAGGGAGAAGCAGGCTCCATGCAGGGAACCCGACATGGGACTTGATCCTGGGACTCCAGGATCATGCCCTGGGCCAAAGGCAGGCACTAAACCACTGAGCCACCCAGGAATCCCCAGAATGACATGAATTAAAATTGACATGGATAAATATGAAAAGCATAACGTTGAGCACGAAAAGCAAAGTTCCAGAAGAATGTGTAGATTTTGATGCCTTTCACATAATCTTTAATTTTCTGCAAAAAAAAAAACAAAAAAAACTTTTAAAGTATACTAACTGTATTAGGGACAATAAACACCAAGTTACATAATGGGAGTTATCTTTGCAGATCAAGAGGGGAATGGCACTGGTAAGGACCTGGGCCTTCCCCACTTTGCCTATATAATAGTTAAATTTTTTCCAAAAAATGGAAAAGCTAGGAACAAATATAGATAAGGCCAACTATATTTCAGAATAAGAGATTTTTTATGTGTGAGCTCTAGGAACAGTTCCTATAGGTCAGTAAGCTATAGGTCAATAAATTAGTATGAATTCCATATCATTAAGGCAAAAGTGTTAAAGTATTCCTAGGCTAAATATTGCTCTTTTTTTTTTTTTTTTTTGTGAAACACAATCGGTTTGATTTAGTACCTAGTATGTAGTAACTACTTGAAAAATACATGATAACTAGAGATTATGCTTAAAGAAATGATTGAGTCTTTTGATATAAACCAAGAAAAATTTAATATAAGGTATAATGATTTAGATGAAATTAAAGAATTTCCTTTTGATTAACATAGTAGACAGAGCTATAGCATATGGTTGTGTCTGAGGGTTATGAGTTGATCTGTGCTTCACTTACCTTGTGGTGCTGTGGACAGCTTAGAGAAAGGGGTGCTTTTTTTGTCTTTTTTTAAAAGATTAAAAAGAATTATATGGGAAAGAGAAAGCACAAGGCAAGGAGAGGCAATGGAGAGGGAGAGAGAAACTTAAGCAGACTCATGATGCGGGCTCCATCTCATGACCCTGAGATCATGACCTGAGATGAAACCAAGTGTAGGACGCCTCACTAATAAGTGAGCCACTCAGGCAATTATAAGCTCTTTTTTTTTTTTTTTAAAGATTTATTTATTTATTCATTCAGAGAGAGCGAAGAGAGAGGCAGAGACACAGGCAGAGGGAGAAGCAGGCTCCGTGCAGGAAGCCTGATGTGGGACTCGATCCTGGGTCTCCAGGATCACACCCCGGGCTGCAGGCGGTGCTAAACCGCTGCGCCACCGGGGCTACCCTCTTTTTTTTTTTTTTTTTAATTATAAGCACTTAAACAGAAATATTTTTCATAGTATATTAGTAAATTTATTTAAAATGCTAAAGAAATGAGTAAAATGTGGGATTTATATTTATTGTCAATAGGTAATCTGTTAAAGCCAATCTTTTTTTTTTTGTGAGAAGAAATGTAGCTGTTTTTTTTAAAAGCATAATTTCCTCATTTAAGAACAAATGCTCCAAGCTTCCCTTTTTAATAATGACTTTATGAAAGTAGTCAAATTCATTACTACTAGGATATTCAGTTTTTATAATCACACCCTAGAATTTACAGTATCTGTAAATACATGTATTATTTAGAAAGTTGTTTTGACTTAATTGAGTATTGCCATTCCGTTGTTTCCTCTGAGGGCTCTTTCCTGCTTTAAAAAAAACACAGATGTTCCAATACAATTACATTCTAAAGTTGCTTGTACATTTTTTTATATGATATACTATTTTCCTTCAAATTTGTTTTTCTCATTACTCAAAATACTTTGTGAGTTAATAATATTTTTTCATTTTATTTCTTTATGATTAAGTACTCCTTTTATTAGTTTTCCAAGATACCACTTTAAGTTGGTATGTAATTTCCTTAAGATTCTGGCCTATAATTTTTACCTTTGAAGAGTAAGGGCTGATGTAAAAAATGTAAGTTAGAACTTTAAATGGTATTTTCTTTCTTCCTTTACGCTTCCAAATAAGAGAAGTGAAATTTTACCCAGCTTCCTGGTATCAGAAAGTACGCTCCAAAAAACCTAACCCGTTTATCTTCTGAGTTAGAGCCTACTCTGAACTTTTGAGATGAAGACAATTTTATGGTTAGAAATAGTGGACAGATAAGTTTGTGCAGAGTTGCATAGCCAGACCAAGTTCTACAGTGGGAATATTCTGGGAGGAAAAAGGAAAGTTAAGAAAAGTATGCTGTTTTACTTTTATTTTTTAAGATTTTATTTATTTATTCATAAGGGACCCAGAGAGAGAGGAAGAGACACAGGCAGAGGGAGGAACCAGGCTCCATACAGGGAGCCCAATGTGGGACTCTATCCCGGGACCCCAGGATCATGCCCTGGGCTTGAATGCAGGTGCTAAACCGCTGAGCCACCCAGGGAATCCCCAAGTATGCTGTTTTAAATTTTAAAATTAATTAATTCTAACCCTGTTGATTCAGCAAAAATTTGAGTACCAAAACTAGTTTGAATTCTAGAGACTGAGTATAGGAAGAAGAAATGATACTTCAGGAACTTCTTTGCAGGGACGCCTGGGTGGTTCAGTGGTTGAGCAACTGTCTTGGGCCCAGGGCGTGATCCTGGGGTCCTGGGTTCAAGTTCCACATTGGGCTCCCTGCGTGGAGCCTGCTTCCCTCTCTGCCTGTGTGTCTGCCTCTGTGTGTGTGTGTCTCATGAATAAATAAATAAAATATTAAAAAAAAACCAAACTTCTTTGCATCTCTTGAAGTCCCATAACTTTAAAATGTAATGAATAATGTAAAATAATTGCTTTGTTTACATTATAGAAATATATCATAGGTCTTCTAAAATGAGTAATGGCCCTCCAGGCAGTTATCTGTTAATTCCTATTAGATTGTAAATTCCTTGTGAGTGAGAAACTGTCATTGTATTGTCTACAACACAGCATATATGTTTACTTGGAAAAATAGTCATTAGCAAAATGTTATTTGAATTTTTCCTGTTTGTTAATATAATAAAAATTAAGAGTTTATTTTACTTTAAATATAGGCTACAGACTAGATTCTTGGTTTTTTAAATGTCTTATTCATGTATTTTTCTGATCACTGGATTATGAAGTGATAATTTATATGAAGTAGAAAGCTTTAATTCCTACCATGTGCTTGTCATTATATGCTGGATGTTATGAAGGTTATTACAGGCTAAAATACATATTCTCCCCTAATGTATTTATGAAGTTTCCTTCTTTTTGGGGAGCAGAACAAGAGTTTAGAGAGAGGTTTTAATGGTAAGTTCACAAGGGAGGTATCCTATTTTGCACAGAACCTGTAAAAAGAATACAGGGAAGATCTCATAAAATAATTTACTTTAAAAAGTATAGATACGGGATCCCTGGGTGGCGCAGCGGTTTGGCGCCTGCCTTTGGCCCAGGGCGCGATCCTGGAGACCCGGGATCGAATCCCACATCGGGCTCCCGGTGCATGGAGCCTGCTTCTCCCTCTGCCTGTGTCTCTGCACCTCTCTCTCTCTCTCTCTGTGACTATCATAAATAAATTAAAAAAAAAAAAAAGTATAGATACAATCATTATAGTTCTATTTGGGGAGAATTTTCCATTTTTATGAAATTTTTTCAAGTTACAAATATCTCTAGGAGTGAACACAACTCAAGTCTTCATTAATAGCTAACATATAGGCACCCTGGGTGGCTCGGCGGTTTAGTGCCGCCTTCAGCCCAGGGCATGATCCTGGAGACCCAGGATCGAGTCCCACATCAGGCTCCCTGCATGGAGCCTGCTTCTCCCTCTGCCTGTCTCTCTCTTTCTCTCTCTCTTTCTCTCGCTCGCTCGCTCTGTGTCTCTCATGAATAAATAAATAAAATCTTTAAAAAAAATAGCTAACATATAAATTATTGGGCAGCAGTAAAAAAAAGAGTGGGTGTTAGGATAAGGACCAAGCAAAGAGGAAGGGGCTCCTAGTGAGACTATGTTATTTTGCTAGGGTCTGTCATTGAAAATCACTCCATGGACTGTGAGTTGCTGATCATTCTTGCACAGACTGAAAATAACAGGGAGTTGGAAGAAGAAACTGAAGTCTCTTGGTGTTAAAAAAAAAACAAAACCAAAAACCCCAGATAACCAAAGGGAACCAATAACCAAACCATTAATTTTTTTTCCTCACATCTGTATATTTGTTATCTGGGTTTCCTGTGAATTTACTTAGTAATTGTTACGTGTTTGAACAAGGCCAGGATATCAGAGGAAGGTATACTAACAGTAGTAGAAATAATGTCAAAAGGCCAGAAACAATGGGAAAAGAGTTTAAAAAAAATCTATAGGAGTAAATTTCAAAATTATTATGTTTTAACCACTTACGTTAGTGATGGAGAACTCAGTACAACTTTAGATATAATAGCAAAATACAAGTATATATCTTCCTGATGGTGTTACTTTTAGAAACCATAGTAATAGCAGATACCATTTATTTTGTAGATTTAACTATATGACAGATCCTGTCCCAATCATTTTACCTAAGTTACATTTCATCTCTGCTAAGGCTTTAAATAATAAGTGGTATTCTTCCCATTTTAAGAATGAGAGAACTATGTAAAGCTAAAGCTCCAAGACCCAGTTTTCTTTACATTACAAGATAAAGTCGCATCCTGTATTACTTAAGAATGCCAGGAAGGACCCTTGGGTGGCTCAGCAGTTGGGCGTCTGCCTTTGGCTCAGGTCATGATCCAGGAATCCAAGATTGAGTCCCACATTGGGCTCCTCCTGGGGAACCTAGTTCTCCCTCTGCCTGTGTCTCTGCCTCTCTGTGTGTGTGTGTGCGTGTGATGAATAAATAAATAAAAGCTTTAAGAAAAAGAATTCCAGGAAAACATGGAGCATATATGTTTAATATACTGTATGTCATTATATTTTAAGCAGCATTCAGAGGGACCTTTTTAGAGAGTAGGACTGTCTACATCTCTTGCCAATCCCAAACTTCCAGGTAAACCCAACTTTCTATTTCTAATTCTTATTTTTAGACTCCTGAACATACCTGGAGATAATTATATTTTGTTTCCGATTGGGTCTCCACAATTTTCATGTTTTCCAGCTTTATTTAGCCCTCATTGGCTCTTAGTAGTACTTTTATTCATCTAGCTGTTACCTGTTGTATCTTTTACAACCTGGCTTGAAATGTTTTTCATTCCTGTGAAACTCCTAGCTCTACCCTACTCTTCTTCACTCTTAGCAGACTAACTCATCAAGAAAATGGAGATACTTGTATCTTGAAATTTGTATCTTCTCTTTTTTGATCTTCTTTAAACTCTTTTTTTTTTTTAAGATTTTATTTATTTGAGACAAAGAGGGAGCACATGAAACGGGGGAAGGGCAGAAGAGAAGGGAGAAGCAGATTCTCCGCAGAACGGGATGCTGGATATGAGGCTTGATCCCAGAACCCTGAGATTATGACCTGAGCCAAAGGCAGACGCTTAACCAACTGAGCCACCCAGGCACCTCAATCTTTAAACTCTTATTTACATCAGCACTCTTTACCCCCAAGCCTCCCATGTCCAAATTGATCAGTCCTTTGAGAATTGATCAGTCAGTCCTTTGAGAATTGATTAGTCCTTTGAGAATAGTCAAGTTTCTTGATAACCATTATGTCTGCTTCAACCTCCACGTTACATGTAATCTTTCTTCTGAATGTCTGTCTTCCTTAGAATTTATCTTTACTTCTGTGGCTTTGTTGCTTTTTACTGATTTCTAGGTAAAAATAGGAAAAGATTCCTGTATAATTTATTTTCATATTCCTCACTGCCTAATATTTATTTATTTATTTATTTATTTATTTATTTATTTATAAAATTTTATTTATTCATGAGAGAGACAGAGAAAGATATAGGCAGAGGGAGAAGCAGGCTCCATGCAGGGAGCCTGATGCGGCACTCGATCCCAGGACTCCAGGATCACTGCCCTGGGGTGAAGGCAGGCGCCAAAACTACTGAGCCATCCAGGAATCCTCACTGCCTAATATTTAATATATTGTTTTTTTTCGCTTTTTTTAAAGATTTTATTTATTCATGAGAGATCGAGAGAGAGAGAGAGAGAGAGAGAGAGAGAGGCAGAGACACAGGCAGAGGGAGAAGCAGGCTCCATACAGGGAGCCTGATGTGGGACTTGATCCCGGGACTCCAGGATCATGCCCTGGGCCCAAAGGCAGGCGCTAAACCACTGAGCCACCCAGGGATCCCCTAATATATTGTTTTAATTGAATAAGTAACTTTGATAAAACTAGAGCTGTAACATGGCAATAACAATTTTTAAGTAATAGTAATCTTGAAAAAAATAGGCAATAATAAAAACAAATTTATAGGTTTATTGGAGCATATGGAAACAGAAACATCAAAGAAAATGATTTTCTCAACTTTTGAGCTACCTTTATATTTATTAGTCAGACATTAAACGGAACATGTATATGTTGTAGGAGGAAGGAAGACTTGTAGGTGTGGAGTTTCAAGCATATTTTGATGGTATTACATTTTTGTTGATTGAATTCTTAGTAACACCAAGTAACTTTTCAAAGCACATTCCATCAGACAGAAATGAGACTTGACATTTAGTTTCTGCATTATTCTGTGACTATAACAAAAAATCTTACTAATGAAGACTTTAAAAAGGATATTAAAGTTAGTTTATGTCATATTGAACTCCCCATGGGCCTCATCCTTTATAATGCACTTAAGTAGTTATTTCAAGTGAACTTATATCAGGAAAGAAAACAGATCATTATATACTTAAAATGTTTTTGTTTTTTAAAAAAATGTTTTTGTTTTGCAACAGGCAGCTGTTAAATCTAAGAAAGCTACAGATACCTATAAACTTTATGTGGAGAAGTATGCATTAGCAAAAGCTGATTTTGAACAGAAGATGACAGAAACAGCTCAGGTTGGTATTTTTAAGCTTTAAATCTAAAACAGGATATTTGTTTTACTGATAAAAAGAATATAATTCTTGTATCAAATAATTTTTTAGTATTAAAAATGTTAAAATACACAATCTGTGTTTTATTGATGCTGTTTTAAAGATACACATCTTATTTTGGAGATTGAGGACCAAGATGCAATAACTGACAATATAAGGGACTAAAGAGAATTGGGGAAAGTGAGGATGTTGATAGATGGTGAACAGAGCTAATTGTTAAAATTGACTTCTGCTTTAGAAGAAAACTGAAAATGATGCACTGCTAAGAATATAGCCATTAACAAATAATCAAGAACTGCCTTCATAGAACTTCTATTTGAGTTAGGGAAGACATAATAAAGTCTGTCTTCCATAAACTTGGGATAATTTATATCCCATTCAATGTTTTTAGAGCCTTATTTAAAGGCCTAGGTTTAAGATAGGTGTCTTTTATGGATCATGCCTAAAACTTCTACCCCCACCTTCTTACACATTTTTCTTGTTTTTTTCCTTAGCACCTATTATCATCTAATATGCCATGAATTGTATTCACTGTATCAGTTAGAATAGGCTGGGTTTGCTGAGGTGACAAAGAAACCCCCAGATCTCAGTGGCTTACAATAGTAGGGGTTTATTTGTTATGTTCCTATTTATCATGGCTTGGCTGTAACTGTCCTTCATCTTCACTCTGGTATTGAGGCTGGTGAAGGAACCTTTTCCTAGAATATTATTCTTAGTCATTATATTTGAATGTACTAAAGCACAGTGGTTCTTCTACCCATAATTCTTTATTGTCTGTCTTCCTCCACCAAAATATAAGTTGTGTTATAAGAGGGATTGATTTATTATTTCCCCAGCACTTTTAAAATAACTCCCAGCACATGGTAGGCATTCAATAAGTTTGAAGAAGGACTTTATATATCTGCCTTTTTGGATTCTAGAGTGTTCCTGTGAATCGTTCACATCTCAGAAATGAAAAGGCTTTCATGCTTCCTTGCAGGCATATATGGCATCCGTCTTTACTTGCCATGTTGCAAACACTGTCAGAAAATGTTTGTCCTTCAGTCATTTAATTTGGAAAAATTAGAATTTACTAGAGTCAGAGTTTTTCATTAATTTATATTATTTCATCAAAGTGTTCTTTTTTTAAAAATTTTTAAAAAATTTTTATTTATTTATGATAGTCACAGAGAGAGAGAGAGAGAGGCAGAGACATAGGCAGAGGGAGAAGCAGGCTCCATGCACCGGGAGCCCGACGTGGGATTCGATCCCTGGTCTCCAGGATCGCGCCCTGGGCCAAAGGCAGGCGCTAAACCGCTGCGCCACCCAGGGATCCCAAGTGTTCTTTTTAAAAAAGATTTTATTTATTTATTCATGAGAGAGACAGAGAGAGAGGCAGAGACCCAGGTAGAGGGAGAAGCAGGCTCCATGCGGGGAGCCCGATGTGAGACTCTATCCCAGGACCCCGAGATCACGACCTGAGCTGAAGGCAGATGCTCAACCACTGAGCCACCCAAGCATCCCTCATCAAAGTGTTCTGAAGGAATTTTCAGCACTCATCTTTCTCTCATTATTTTTCCTTTTTTTCCAAATTGACATTTTGTTTATCCTGCTACTTCCAAGATGAGAATATTAATATATTTGAGCAGTTGTATAACCATGCTGCTTTTAAGTAAAGGTGATAGTATACAGTGCTAGTGTGTGTGTGTGTGTGTGTGTATTCTCTCACATGCCCTCTTTGAGTAAGTAAATAAAATCTTAAAAAAAAAAAAATTGTCTACCCACCATTTGCTTCGACGTGGATGGAACTGGAGGGTATTATGCTGAGTGAAATAAGTCAATTGGAGAAAGACAAACATTATATGGTCTCATTCATTTGGGGAATATAAAAAATAATGACAGGGAATAAAGGGGAAAGGAGAAAAAATGAATGGGAAATATCAGGGAGGGAGACAGAACATGAGAGACTCCTAACTCTGGGAAATGAACTAGGGGTGGGGGAAGGGGAGGTGGACAGGGGGTGGGGGTGATTGGGTGACGGGCACTGAGGGGGGCACTTGATGGTATGAGCACTGGGTGTTATTCTATATGTTGGCAAATTGAACACCAATAAAAAATAAATTTACAAAAAAAATTTGTCAACTGGAGGGTATTATGCTGAGTGAAGTAAGTCAGTCGGAGAAGGACAAACATATGTTCTCATTCATTTGGGGAATGTAAATAATAGTGAAAGGGAATATAAGGGAAGGGAGAAGAAATGTGCGGGAAATATCAGAAAGGGAGACAGAACGTAAAGACTGCTAACTCTGGGAAACGAACTAGGGGTGGTAGAAGGGGAGGAGGGCGGGGGGTGGGAGTGAATGGGTGACGGGCACTGGGGGTTATTCTGTATGTTAGTAAACTGAACACCAATAAAAAATAAATTAAAAAAAATTTGTCAAGACAAGACATTTTAACTCCACTATTTCTCTTGAATAAAATTGATTTAAGTTTTTGGACCATTGTTGCATTATTGCCAAAACCATAATTTCACCATTTTTGATTGTTTTAAAAAAGTTCAGACCCTTTGCATAAATATGAATATAATCATTTAGCTTAGTGATTTTCTGATCATGTAACTCAGTGTTGAAGAAAATTGTATATTAAATATGAGGTGAAGGAAATTAATTTTGATAAACTAGCCAGAAAAGATAACAAGGCATTTAGGCTTATTCCTTAGGACTGATTTAATTTGGGGAAAAACATGGGTAATCAGGTTTGTGCAGTTGAAATGACAAATGTATTTTGTTTGAAAATAGCTAATTCAGCATTTCCCAAATCCTGTTTTGAGGAATATCATTGTTGTGTGAAATATTAATAGGTACTTAGAGAAGAAGAAAAACAAAAAGGGTTTCATGATCAAAGAAATTTGGAAAATACTGGGTTAAGCAAAATGAAACATGTTTTATTTCAGTATTTCTCAGGGTTCTTATTTTGTTTATTGGAAGCCAACTCAACAGTGGTTTTCTTCTTGGAGAATAAATACCAGAATGACCTGGGAATTTTTCAAACAACATTCTCATCTTTTTCCACTCCCATCTCCAGGGAATAGTAGAGGATCTATGTGTTCTATAGTTTGAAAACATTTTCTAAGTGATTGGATATATCCCCACCTTAGGTTGAGAACTGCTGAGATCGAGTTTACAGGCATTTCCTCATTTCTTTGACCATAGATTACCTCTTTGAAGGCTGTGTATGTATTAACATTTCAAGGATTAGAAAGACACTTTGAGAGTCCTCGGGCTAGATTATAAAGTCTTCAGAAGTAAACAGTAGTTTCTGCTCTGTCAACTAATTGCTCTTCAATTTGAAACACTTCTACCTTAAGTTTTGTGACACTTCTCATTTGGGTCTCGTTCCAATTTTCTGAATGTGATTATAGATTTTAATATATGGCGTTTTCAAACTCTGAACAAGTTCATATATGCCTAAAAAATGGCATAACAAAAAGTTAACATAATACAAAGTTAAACATTTCAGTATTTTTACTGGACCCATTTGTCTAGAAGTATTATTAAACATTACATAATAATGTTAACTCACTAAATTTGGTTAGATGTATTGAAATGATTTAAAAGGTCTTTTGATTGCAGGGACACCTCTCTGGCCCAGTTGGTAGAGGATGTGGCTCTTGATCTCAAGGTCGAGTTTAAGTCCCATGTTGGTTGTAGAGATTACCTAAAAAAAAATACATAATAATAAAAAAGTTTTGATTTCAGAGTGTATTTCTTTTATGTATATATGTAACTTTTCATTTTTGTTATCCAGAAGTTTCAAGATATTGAAGAAGCCCATCTCATTCACATAAAGGAAATTATAGAATCCTTGTCAAATGCTATAAAGGAAATTCATTTGCAAATAGGCCAGGTAAGTTTTTCTTTTGTTGAACTGATTCATGAAAATTTTATGTTGATTTATGACTTTTTAAAAATCCGGAACTCCATATGATACCAGATTATTTCAGATAAAGAATATATATTTACATGTATTAAGTATAAAATAAACTGAGTGTTTTGATTGGCCACCAAGGATGATAATTCAAACCAGTTGTTAAAAAGTAACCATAGCTCATTCCTTTTACTTTAAAATTCTGAAGTTCATCAATTTTTTAATATTTAAAAATTTTTTTTGCTGTTTTATAATTTATAACAGCAGTAAGTTATAGAACTTGTGCTTAGAGGGGAGCCTGGGTGGCTCGGTCAGTTAAGTGTCTAATTTCGGCTCAGGTTATGATCTTAGAGTCCTGGGATTGAGTCCCGTATTGGGCTCCCCACTTGGCGGGGAATCTGCTTCTCTCTCTCCCTTTGTTCCTCCCTGCTTGTGCTTGCTCACTCTCTCAAATAAATAAATAAAATGTTTTAAAAAATTGAGAGAAGAAAAGAACTTGTGCTTAGAAATTTCCAAAAATAGGAATTCATGGCAGGCTTAGTTGGTGGAACATGTGATTCTTGATCTTGGCATTTAGAGTTCAAGCCCCACATTGGGTATAGAAATTACTTAAAAAAAAAAAACCTTTAAGAAAACATTTTTCCCCAAAAAATATAAAAGCAGTTTGTTTATTAAGATTTTATTTATTTATTCATAAGAGACACAGAGGCAGAGACATAGGCAGAGGGAGAAGCAGGCTCCACGCAGGGAACCCGACATGGGACTCGATCCCGCCCTGAGCCAAAGGCAGATGCTCAACTGCTGAGCCCCCCAGGCGTCCCTAAAAGCAGTTTAATTATGACAATTGGAGTGCATTGAGATAGAGTAGAGAAAGATGAGGTCTATTGTTTTTTATTATTAAGGATCCAAAGATTGTTAGAGATCTGTGTAAGTTTTAATTTATATAAGAATTATGTGTCTAAAACATTCAAAGATGAGGACAGGAAACTGCCTTGACTTCTAAGGCTGAGGGGCTGTATCTTCATGTAAAACAGTGGTTGGTACCCACAGAGTAACAGCATGTTAGGTAAATGAAAGTTCTCAAAGGTTTTGGGTCAAAGCCACATATTTTGGTGTAACAAATTTTAATTGCTTTGTCCAAGTTATGTCTGAAATATAGTAAGAATTTTTAATGGAAAAAGAAAAAATATCTTTATTTCATTTTAATAGGTCCATGAAGAATTTATAAATAACATGGCTAATACTACAGTTGAAAGCTTAATACAGAAATTTGCTGAGTCAAAAGGCACTGGGAAGGAAAGACCTGGTAAGATGATAAACTGTCAGGAAATGTATACAAATTTCTCATCCAGCAACAAATATATTTGCTTTTAAATTCCCAAACTGCAAAATGGAGCCTGGGAGATATGTAAAAATCTGTGTAAAATATCAAATATCATTTACTTTGTATCTGATAATATGTTAAATTAATATTTTTATTTTGGCCTTTAGTGGTTAATAATTTAATATTAAAGTAGTTATAACCTTTAGTAAATTAATATGTTGCTTATTTACATTTTTCAAAGAGTTAACAAAAGTGCAGTTTATTTTTATTTTTATTTTTAAATTTTTAACTAAGAAATTTTTTTTTTTTTTTATTTTAAAATTTTTTTATTTTTAAAGAGAGGGAGAGCTCACACAAGCAGGGGTGGGGGATTGGGGTGGGGACAGAGGGAGAGGAAGAGAGAATCCTAAGTAGGCTCCATGCCCAGCACAGAGCCCTATGTGGAGCTCTAACTAAGAAATTTTTTGAGTATATGGACACACTGACACAATGTTACATTAGTTTCACATGTGTATCATGGTGATTCATCTTTCTAAGGGTTATGCTATGCTCACCAGAAGTGTAGCTACTATCTATCACCATACAACGTGATTGCAGTATCATTATCTATATTCATTTATCTATATTCACTATGAACAGAAGGAAAGGTGGGAGAGAATATTGAGCCCTCAGAGCATTGAGGCCAACAGAGAACCTTTCATAAAACTGAACAACTTTTTAAATTTTCGTATTGACATATGTATTCAACAAATATATTTGTTGCATGCTAAAAAGTATTTCAGATGGTGTTTGAGACACTGGAGATATATAGGAATCCTGGTTCCTGTTTTATGAACAAACAATGACAATATTCTGAATCTTACGTTTAATAAGCATATTATGATATATCACATATACTAAGTAGCCTATTCTTTTGCCCTGCTCAGCATAGAGTCTTCCAGATTTCTTGATTTTGTATATTGGTTACTATACCATATTCTTGTAAGATACTTGTTTCATTCTACAGGTAAAAATAATTCAGTCTAGTAAAGAAATTAAAATATCCAATTCAAATAAAAATTTGAAATTCAGGAAAATGGGTAAGTGATTTTTGGGAAGTTGGGGAGCCATTTTTCTTTAGTGCAGTTCCCAGAACTAAGACTTGTAACCTAAATCTTCACTTTTTCTTTTCAGATTTTATTGACTTTCAGATCATTGGTTCACTTATGTTAGTATTTTTCCCTTCAGATCTTCTTTTCATGCTTTCTCTACCTACCTGATCAATTGCAGCGGTAGGTTTCTGAGTATTGGCACTTCTCTAACCTATTTTACATGTTACAGCACATTCATATTTTGAGTATACAGTTGTGAACTTATCATTGCAGTACTCATAAATCTTTGACTTCTCATTATAGACAGAATGATTAGGCTCTGGATTTGGATTTAAAGCTTCTCAGTCTCTGACTAGTCTTTAGTCTTACCCTCACTGTCGCCGACTGGAACTGCTTACTATTTCCTATACCTGCCCCCTTTACCCTGGGGTACCTTGGGTGCCCTTATGTTCTTATTCTAGGAAATGCTGTATTGTACTTCATTTCTGCCTCATGTCTCTTCCCGTTTATTTGTTACGCACATAAACTCTTAAATACCTGGGTCATTTGCTACTTCCTCCATTGAAAGTGCCAGAGAACTTTAACTTTTTTTTTCTCCTTTATTATTAGTGCTGTCTACCTTAGATTTTAATAATTGTGCAGATATGAAGGAAAGTTCTGTATTTGATTCATCTGTTTATGTGTAAAGAGTACATTTTTGTTGAGTGAATGAACAAATGGACGTATAATAGTAAAGTTAGAATGTTAGAGAGGTTGCAGTGGATGGATTTGCTATTCAAAGAGTCTTGGTGAGGAATAGTAATTCTGGTTAAAGTTTAGTGAGACACTCTCTGCCATGTACTGTGCCAACCATTTTGCAGGCAAACTTTGATCTTCAGCAACTGTTTGAAATAGGTACTGTTACTCTCATAATAAAGATGAGGGAAATGGTGAGAGGTTAAATGATTGGCCTAAGGTAGTAGATGGCAGAGCAGATAGTAAAATGCCAGGGTTCTTGACCCCAGGGCCTATGCTTTGGAGAAATTAGAATAGAACTGAGTAAGTTTACATATGAATAAGTAAGTTTACAAGAGAATGAGATATGTAACTACAGAAAAGTATGAAACCCTAAAATACCCTGTAAAGAGATTAAATTATGGGGTGCCTGGGCGGTGTGCAGTTGGTTAAACGTCTGACTCTCCTTTTTGGCTCAGGTCATGGTCTCAGGGTCATGAGAGCAAGCTCCATGTTGGACTTCTTGCTGGGCGTGGAGCCTGCTTAGGATTCTCTTTTTACCCCCTCTGTCCCTCACCCCCTGCGCTTGCTGTCTCTTTCTCAAAAAAAGATTAAATTATAAGTGAAGACCAGTTAAGAGAGATGAAAACAGTTGGAGAACAAATACAGATTTTATATAGAGTAGTTAGAAGGGTTGATCAATAAAAGCAAGGACGTATTGGCTGGAAAAAGTGACTTAGAACACTAAACAAGATCTGCAGATTATATTATTATCGGTATCCTGTTTGTGACATTATATTGTAGTTTTGCAAAATGTTATCATATCAGGAAGTTGGGCAAAATGTACAAGGAATCTCCCTGTATTTTTTTCTTTACAGCTGTATGTGAATTAGCTCGATAAAAATTTCAGTTATTTTAGGGGTGCCTGGGTGGTGCCAACTCGGTTGAGTGTCCAGCTGGTGATTTCGCCTAGGCTCGTGATCTCATGGGGCCTGGGATTGAGCCCCATGTCCAGCTCCATGCTCAGCATGGAGTTTGCTTGGGATTTTCTGCTTCTCCTTCTGCCCCTCCCTTAGCCCGGGCTCAAGCTCTCTCTCTAAAATAAATAAAATCTTTAAAAAAAATTTAAGTTATTTTCTTATCTGTTGTAATACTTAGCCCTATAGTTCGTAGTGTTATTTACTAGCTGTGAAGTTTTTAAGCTTCATTACCTTTATCTGTAGAGTGGGGATAATAATAGTATTTGCTTCATGGAGTTATTATGAGGGTTATATGAGATAATTTAACATTTATTGAGTATTTAATAAGTGTTATGTTAAAAAAGTAATACATTTCTGATTAATGGGCAGCTACTGATAGATATTGTTTCTTTATAAATTTAAACTTACTGGCCTCAAGATAAACTGTGACATGTAGAAAATCCCTGTAGCTAAATGGTAAGCTGTAGGACAGAGGCCAGGAGTGGTGATGACATGGGCTTTCCTAGAATAATCACTAAATCCAGAATCAGGTGACTGTTCTAGGGTGACTGTTGACACTGTGAGTATAAATGACTGATTTCCAAAAAAAGTGGTCCTAGAACTAACTTTAAAAAGAAAGAATGGTGCCAGAGTGGAGGAGGTAGAATATTACTTCTCTAGTTGGCTTGTGGTGGATAATGAGTTATAGCTCCGTGTTTGTTTGGCTTATGGGCACCTGAACAGATGAGTCTGGGGGCCTATTTCAGTGATGAAAATTTTGTGTTTCTTGTAAAAGTAATATAATCAAAATTTTGCATTTGATTATATAATGGAATTCACAGACTTAAAGTATTTTGTTTTGTGAAATGTAGTCTAACCTTTAATTGTATATACTGCTGATTGCTGTTAACATTTTATTTCTCCTGTTTTGTAAGGGCCCCCTCTGGTGGATGAATTCCTTCTTAAACTAATTTTTGTCCTTTGGGATTTATATTTTAAAAATAAAACAAGAGGCCCAGTTCGTTAAAAAATTGGTATATCTTAAAATCTATTTTTCGTTAGTTATCTGTTCAAAGCTACCACCTCTAATTTTATGTCCAATTTTCTTGTGTAAATCAAACACTTTGAGAGCATTAAAACTTTTTTTCCTATTCATTGAGACTATTTTATACAACTTATTATATGAAGTGGCTTTTTTGTCATTACTTTTTAAAGAATAAGATGGGGTACCTGTGTGGCTAGGTCAGTTAAGTGTCTAACTCTTGGTTTCGGCTTGGGTCGTGATCTCAGGGTTGTGAGATTGAGCCTCGTATTGGGCTCCACTTAGAGTATCCTTGTCCCTCTCCCTCTGCCCCTCTCTCCACTCGTGAACACGTGTGTGCGTGCACTCTCTTCAAATAAAGGGATAGATAATAAAAATCTTTTAAAAATTAGGATATCATTGACATATAGTGTTGTGTTTGTTTTAGATGTACAACGTAATGATTTGATGTATGCATATGAGAAATGATTACCAAAGTAAGTTTGGGTACTTGGGCCTACATGGTTACAGTTTTTTTTTCTTGTGATGAGAACTTTTAAGAATTAGTTTCTTAGCTTTCAAGTACAAGTACAGTATTATAAACTATAGTCACCATGCTGTATATTCTATCTCCAGGACTGACTTATCTCATAATAGAAGTTTGTACCTTTTGACCATCTTTAACCATCTCACCACCCCTCACCCCCCCCAACCCCACTCTTGATAACAACCAGTCTCTTGACTATCTTTGAGTTTGGTTTTCTTTAGATTCCACATAGAAGTGAGATCATACAGTATTTGTCTTTTTCTGACTTAATTCACTTAGCATAATGTCTTCAAGATCCATTCATATTGTTGCAAATGTCAGGATCTCTTTCTTTTTTTAATGGCTGCATGATATTCCATTGTATACTCACAGCACATTTCCTTTACCCAGTCAGTGGATGCTTATGTGGCTTATAAGGCTGCAGTGAACATGGGAGTGTACATATCTTTTTGAGAGAATGATAAATAGCTACAAGAGGAGTTGCTGGATCATATGGTAGTTTTGTTCTTAAGTTTTTGAGGAACCTCCATACTCTTCTTGTCATTATTTTTTAAGTACTGCCTGGCTCTTCTGGAATTTGAGTCAGTATAAGTAGATGCTTTGAATATCAAAGTGCCTGTGGTCTGAAGGGTTATGAATAAACAAGTGTTTTCTAATTGTGAATATCCTTCTGTGTTCTAAGGACATTCTAATATTCCTGCCCATTCTCAGGTATTTTAATTGTCAGAGGGGATTAAAACCATATTTTGGGGAGTTTTCTATTTTATAGTCATTCTGGTAATTTTGCTGTATGCTTTTTATAATTCAGAAAGTTAAGCAAGTTTCCATTTATCAGAAACAAAAGGATAAATAACCTAAAAAGTTGGTAGACCAGTGTATATAAATATGGTTAATTGGAAGATTTTGCTGAAAAACTTACCTGTATTTTCATTATATGATGATATAGGTTTATAGCTCTCATTTGAGAACTTCCAGGGATTAAACTGTGTTCAAGATAAAAATATGAAAATCCTGTGAAAGTTACACATGAGAAACAATCAGCCACAAAGGAAAAAGGAGAAATTATATTTCTGTGGTCATACTACCTAAATGAAATTGATTGATTGAGGTATTTGGAGAATTTTAGCTTCTACATTATGTTTATTATTTTATTTACTTTTTAAAAAGGTTTATTTTATTTTTTTTTAAAAGATTTTATATTAAAAAAAAAGATTTTATATTTTATTTGAGAGAGAGAGGGAGCACACCCAAGTTGGGGGGAGGAACAGACGAAGAGGGAGAAGCAGATTCCTTGCTGAGCCGGGAGCCTGATGCAGGGCTCCATCTCAGGACTCCAGAATCATGACTCCTGCTGAAGGCAGATGCTTATTAACCAACTGAGCTAGCTACTCAGGTGCCCCAGACTTATTTATTTTAGAGAGAGAGCATGTGTGTGTGTGTGAGTGAACAAGCAGTGTGGGGAGGGGCAGAGAGAGAGGGAGTGAGAGAATCTTAAGCAGACTCCCTGCTGAGCGTGGAGCTGAAGGTGGTGGGGCAGGGCTATATCCCAGGACCCTGAGCTGAAATTGAGAGCCAGACACTTGACCAACTAAGCCACCCAGGCACCCGCTATGTTTATTATTTTAACGTATAGGGTAAAGCAAATATTTTTTTAAAAGTCTAAGATCATCTTTCTAGAGCTCTCAGGATTTGCAAGAATGTCAAATGTACAAATAACTTCTAAGTCAGAGAAGCAGAAACCCTTATGTAGAAAGCAAAATTAAAAATAGCTAAGAAGAGGGGCATCTGGGTGGCTCAGTGGTTGAGCATCTGCCTTTGGCTCAGGTTGTGATCTCAGGGTCCTGGGATCAAGTCCTGAGTCAGGCTCCCTGCATGGAGCCTGCTTCTCCCTCTGCCTGTGTCTTTGCCTCTCTCTCTCTGTCTCTCTCTCTCTGTGTCTCTCATGAATAAACAAATAAAATCTTAAAAAAATTAATATAAGTTAAAAAAAAAGAAAATATACTTTTTTAAAAATTTTTATTTATGATAAATAAATATGATATTTATTTATTTATGATAGTCACAGAGAGAGAGAGAGAGAGAGAGGCAGAGACACAGGCAGAGGGAGAAGCAGGCTCCATGCACCGGGAGCCCGACGTGGGATTCGATCCTGGGTCTCGAGGATCGTGCCCTGGGCCAAAGGCAGGCGCTAAACCGCTGCGCCACCCAGGGATCCCGAAAATATACTTTTTAAGTAGCATAGTAGCAGGAATGATCTCATTAGAATTGTGTACCTCACAGTAGTACATAATTCTTTTTCCTTTTTTTAAAGCTTTTAAAAAATTTTTAAAAAAGATTTTATTAAAAAAAAAAGATTTTATTTATTTATTCATGAGAGACAGAGACAGAGAGAGAGGCAGAGACACAGGCAGAGGGAGAAGCAGGCTCCATGCAGGGAGCCCGATAGGGGACTGGATCCCGGGCCTTCAGGATCACGCTCTGGGCTGAAGGCAGACGCTGAACTGCTGAGCCACCCAGGATCCTCATAATCTTTTTTCAAAAGCTGATTCTGCTCTTCTTTTTGGGATCAGAAATACTTTATTCTGACACCTTGTACTAACTACATCTGCAGTTATAGCATAGTAATTGATTCTTATAATAATGATAATCCTGAATTGTGAATAAAGATTAAAATGTTTTGAGCAGACTTTGTTTAATAAAAGCTTATTTCATTAATTTGAAGTAGCCACTAAAAACGTTAAATGTATAAACACTGGCAACAACATAGAAGTAAAAAGTAAGGTAAGCTGATTACAATTTTTACATGTGCATAATAACAAGGACAGAGTTTTCATTCTTTTTGCAGTATGTTAAAGAAGCTAGCTTAAACACTTTGAATTTAAAAGAAAATTTACTGGAAAGAGAGATATCCTAAGGATCCAAAGTCAGGAATATAGCCAGGCTGCAAAAGGAAACCCAAACCTGTAGGAACACGGGGTATCATATTTCATTCATTCAACCTCTGTATTTCTACTGCTTTATTTTTTTCTTTGCACAGTGGCTTTCTTTGTTTTTCCAGGCACGTGACATAAGGTGACCTCTCTGTAATTTCTAGGTATTTCTACTTGTTCTTTAATTGCAGCCACAGCTCAGAATTAACCCAGGTTTTAGTCCCTTTACAGATTTCTGGGAGAAAGAAACTGGTCCAGGTAATCTTGGATCAAGTAATTCTTCTATGTTAGTTCATTCTGACTAGGTCATGTAGTATAGACGTGGCTTCTGCACCACTTGTGTGTAGAAGGGGTAAGTTCTGGGGGGAGGGGTGGAGAGATTTAGTGAGCTCAGTATAATCACCCAAGGTTTTATCAGTATCACAGAGGATGGAGACATGACTCAGTCTAGGAGTATGGAGGTATTGTCAGACTTTGAACGTAGGAGATTATATTTTACGTTAAGATTCTGTGTTTGGAGAACTAGATGAAATTTTCCTTTTCATTTTTCTCTTCTTTACATCTTTACTTCCATCTATCCTTCCTTTCTCTTTCTTTTTCTCTTTCCCCTTTCCTTTCCCTCTCCCTCCCTCCCCCATCTCTTTTTTAAAAAAATGCACAGACAGTTCACTGCCCTGGAAATTCTGATTTCAGGGGTCTAGGGCAGGACCTTGATACTATTACATTTTAAAATTCCTCATTTGGGGCTCCCGGGTGGCTCAGTGGCTGAGCATCTGCTTTGGGCTCAGGGCGTGACCCCAGGGTCTTGGGATCGAATCCCACATCAGGCTCCCCACAGGGAGCCTGCTTCTCCCTCTGCCTATGTGTCTCTCTCTGTGTGTCTCTCATGAATAAATAAATAAAATCTTTAAAGTAAGAAAAAAGTCTGTATGTGTGTATGGGTATATGTAGAGAATGGGAAAACAAATATGGTAGAAGGTTATATTCTTCAGTAGCATTTGTAAAATTGATACGACCTAGGGGGGGTTGCCCGGGTGGCTCAGTTAAGCGTCCGACTCTTGATTTTGGCTCAGGTCATGATCTCTGGGTCGAGGGATCAAGCCCTATGTTGGGCTCGGGCTCAGTGCTCAGCAGGAAGTCTGCCTGGGATTCTCTTTTCCTCTGCCTCTCCCCGGCTCATGCTCTCAATCTCTCTTGCTCTCTTAAAAAAAAAAGAAATGATACGACCTAGGTTCAAGTAGAGTAACTAGTTTAAGGTAATTAGCCGGCAGGCAGGTGGCAGAACCAGAACTTGAGCTCCATGCCCTTTGTACTTCTCCACAAGCTGGAGTTTGATGTTGTTTTCGTGCCTGAGTTCGCCCTCCCGGCATCTAGGAATGTGGCTGTGCTGGGTTCCACAGGCCCAGGAGGAAGCTTGAAAATTTAGGCGTGGACTTCCATTGTTATGACTCATGATCCCACCCCCATCCCCTCCCCTCTTTCCCTCCCTCTCTCCTGTGTCTTGGTTCCCTCCTCACCCCCTATTATCATCATTCTTATTATTAGACTTTGGGATCTGGGCATGTTCATATACATTGTTTTGACTTCTAGTTAGAACCAAGTGTTTTGTGGTTTGAGTTGGGCCTATGCAGAAGTATGCTTGACTTGCATAGACCAGACTTACTATTTCAGTTTTCGGGCCAGTTATTAACTAGACAGACTTGTAAATTTGTCCTGTTGGTGGCCTGAGATTTAGAATTGATTTCAAAACAATGGGAACTAGTAAATGTTTTACTTTTTAAAATACTGTACCTCATCCACAAAATGTTTGTGTTGATTAAAGATTGCTGTTAAATTGTCTTTTCTCCTGTAACATTTCTTAAAAATTTCAATTCAAATTAGAATTAGATGAAGTCTTTAGGTGGTTGACTCCCTCCCTCCTTTCTCTCTCTCCTTCCTTCCTTCCTTCCTTCCTTCCTTCCTTCCTTCCTTCCTTCCTTCCTTCCTTCCTTCCTTCCTTCCCTTTTTAGCAATAATTTATTGCTATCTGATGATTAAAGAAAAATCCTCTCTAAGAATTGTTTTACTTTATTGTCGACCTTTTGGAGGTCTGCCTTTAATTGAACTCATGATGGCATTTTTATATAATGTGTAAAAGAGCATCAGGAGATAGAGCCAAAATGGTCTTACTTGCTTTTATACAAATTAAATTGCCCTTGTGGCCCAGTATAAAATCTAAGCACTAGGAGCAGTTATTTATTTTGACAACAGAATTAATTGACCCTAAAACAGTTGAAATTCCAGTTGTAGCAAACTATTCTTTCTGACTCTCACTCTGGCTTTGGGACTGTCAAAAAAAGTAACTCGTCTTATGATTAAATAGCAGAATGATGGGCAGTGGACTGCATTTGAGGGAGATGCTGAATAAACTTTCTACTTGTGAAACATTTCAGAAGTGACATGCTACAAGGGGGGTCAGAATGTGCACTGATATCCAGCTGAGCTGTCAACTGGCACAGAGCCAGGCACGCAAAGCTTTGCCGTGTGAAGCAGCATGTGGAGCATATGCCACTTAAAAAAGAAAATCTTTTTCATGCACGAGTTGACGTTTTTTTTTAAAGGTATATTTAGTTTTATTATACCAGAAACCGTTCGTGTTTCTGTCTTTAATAGAAAAGTTTATGTGCTGAAGGTACTCAGTTTAGAATTTTTATATATATTTTACAATTCGAAAGGATCTGGCACTTTATATTTCAAAAATGTTTGTGATTCTGAATAGTTTATTTTTATTGAACATTTCCCTATTCCAAATGGATTTTAAAGGGATATTTAGAAAAGATAAAGGGAAAAGCAATCAGGATATGTCTGGTATAGGAAAAAGGTTTCATGAGGAAAAAAATGTAAAATTTTGTTGGAGGGAATTTTGGTAGAGTTAAGGGATGCCTTTGCTATTTTCACATATATGAAGGCATCTAAAGATGTTAAAAGAATATATATATCTTATTTGCTAAGGTAATGTCATAGAAGTCTTTTTAGGTTCTCTTTTAAAATATTTGTAAATAACGCAATTTGTTTGGCATTGACGTTTTGTTTTTCCTC
Source organism: Canis aureus (assembly GCF_053574225.1). Taxonomy (NCBI): domain Eukaryota; kingdom Metazoa; phylum Chordata; class Mammalia; order Carnivora; family Canidae; genus Canis; species Canis aureus. The sequence goes on from NC_135615.1 coordinate 56,723,214, forward strand.
TCAGGCATAAGCCCATAGCCTGAATATTTGAGATTTTGTAAATTGTTAAGGGCACAGATTATGTGATGTGTAACTGTAGGAGCCCTCAGATTTATTTGACAGGTGAACATAGTCTCTTAAGGTTTATTAGTAAGTGATAAAGCTAATCATACATAATAAACTGTTGATAATTTAGGTAGAGATTTTTCATAATTTTTACATCAACTAGTTGCCAATTATCAGATGGACATACTACGGTTCTTTACTTTTATTGATCTTTCAGTTTCATCTGTTTGTAAACTGTTAACTTAGCTCTTAATGGATTCTAACAGTAAGCTCATTACCCTTTCATTTAATGAATTCTTAGCTTTCAGATTTGCAGAGTGAACTTGGAGCCTTTAAATTTTTAATTGGACCATGTTCTGATTGTAAGGCTTTTTTTTGGGGGGGGGATGGAAGTAGTGAATGTATTTCTAATATTAGTCACATGATATATATGATAAGAATACTTTAGTAAGAAAGGTATATCTAATTATTTGATTAGGACGTTGTTTATCAACTCACTTTTATGAGTTTTTAAAAGTTATTTTGCTTATCCCTAAATGCTAATGTTTGATGATCCCTAAATGCTTCTATTTGAATAGAAACCAGAAGCAAAGAAGTGGATCTCAGATTTGGGGTTAAGAAGGACATTTTAGCCAATATGTTTAGATGTTCCTACTTGTAGAGAAATCTTTCTTGTTAATCAGTGGCTTTCTTTTATAATGGAGTGATTAGTGAGAACTCTGATTATGAACTTATACATATAGTTTTACAGTTAAGCTTAACATCTCAGAAGAACCAGTAATGAAGTCTTCCATTTTCCACTCCTCATGCTCTGTTTTTAAATTTTTTGAAATAATATGTTGAATCTATTACCATTAATAAGTTATTTCAAAAAAAATAAGTTATTTCACAAAAATACTAGACTTACATGAATTTAGTATTAAAAAATAGGGCTAAAATGACAGTTTAATAGAAGATAATTTTTTAGTCTGATACTTAGAGCTTTGCAGATATTTCAGTAGAACAGTGATACAAGCTTTTGCTAACTTTCTGTACTACCTAAATAATTTAGTATTCCACATATATGAAATTATATGGCACTTATGGCTAGTCTTAGTAGATCTATCTATCATTTGAAGGCTATTTAAATTGTTTTTCAACTGGTTTCTATTTTATCATCTTCCTCTCTCTCTACTCTATCCCTGATAACCAGTGCTAAATTAATTTTCTTATAAGACCACTTTGCAGGGGCATTTGTGTATCTCCTCACATGAAAAGTCTCCACCTGCAAACTACAAGTTCACATTCTTGACCCCACTGTACAGTTAGAACATCGCCACTTTGCTACTATGTAATTAGTGCATTTACTTGGTCAGCAGATATTTGTTAAAGACCTATTATTTGCCAGTTCACAGTGGTCTGTGAGACAAATTCCCAAGCTTGCATTCTAGTAGTATTTACTATGTTGGCCCCCTTGTCCTCCCCATGAACACAATGAAAGATTCAGCAACTGCCTTTTATTCTTGTTTTCTCTCAAGTATCCTGCAAGCTCCTTGAAAGCGGAAATGACAGATTAGGTTTGTGTCTCCAGTTCTATAGTATTATATATAAAAGCTTTTCAGTAAATTGTGATCATAATAATAGGCTAGTCTCAATTTTTGTCACTGTTAGGATTATTTGAATTTTAAAATTATTACTGATATTTCAATTAATGCTATCAGATAACATGAGAACACATCACGTCAGTTAAAAAGATGTAAAGGGGTGTGAGCTGATTGTTTTCCATCAGCTTTTTTTTTTTTTTTTTTTAACTTTTACTAACTTTGTTCATCTTTTGTTTCTTTGCTTGTTTAGGCCTTATTGAATTTGAAGAATGTGACCCTGCTAGTGCAGTTGAAGGTAAGCTGACTACTTGTAATACATGGTAACTAGCTAATATCTTCTGTTTATTGAATAAATCAAGACTATTATTTAGTGTTGTCAACATGTCTGTGGAGTGATACAAAAAATCTGAAGAACCCATAATGAAATTTGGTTTGAAGCCCTACAGATACTATTCTTCACTTAATAAATAAACAATAGGCTTGCCCAAAGGAATATTGAGTGTGTTAGAATATAAATCTTAAAAGATTAAATATAACATGTATTTATTTTCAAATCTACATTGAGATTGTTTTTTTATTGACATCCATTTTTAAACATTCTCATGTCACTAATGTGAAAAATCATTAAAACACATTAATGTATAAGACTTTTTTTACATTGATTTTTTATTTAAATTCAATTAATTAACATATAGTGTATTATTAGTTTCCAAGGTAGAGTTCAGTGATTCATCAGTCTTAAATAATACCCGGTGCTCATTACATCATGTTCCCTTTATAATGCCCGTCATCCAGTTACCCCATTGCCTCACTCCACTCCCCTCCAGCAACCCTCAGTTTGTTTCCTATGATTAAGAGTCTCTATGGTTTGTCTCCCTCTCAGATTTCATCTTGTTTTATTTTTCCCTCCCTTCCTCTATGATCCTCTGTTTTGTTTCTTAAATTCTATATATGAGTGAGATTAAAGGATAATTGTTTTTCTCTGATTGACTTTTTTCACTTAGCATAATACCTTCTAGTTCCATCCACATTGTTGCAAATGGCAAGATTTTGTTTTTTTTTTTTTTTTGATGGCTGAGTAGTATTCTGTTATATACATATATATTATACATCCTATTATACATATATATGTATATGTGTGTATATATATAAATATATACACACACACCACGTCTTTATCCATTCATCTGTCAATGGACATCTGGGCTCTTTATTCATAGTTTGGTTATTGGGGACATAGCTGCTATAAATATTGGAGTGTAGGTGCCCCTTTGGATCACTATATTTCATCTTTGGGATAAATACCCAGTGGTGCAGTTGATGGGTCATAGGGTAGCTCTACTTTCAACTTCTTGAGGACCCTCCACACTGTTTTCCAGAGTGTCCGCACCAGCCTGCATTCTCACCTACAGTATAAGAGGGTTTCTCTTTAAAGGGCTTATTCTAAAGTGAGAAACATTTCAGTAATTAATGAGGTTATATATTAATGTTATTATTACTTTCATTCAAAATGAGTGATAATATGACTTGGAGGAAGGGTTCACAACCCTTCCTGTCTGTTTAAAGATTTTATATCCATAGTGGAGCTTGAATTTACAACCCCAAGATCAAGAGTTGGCATGCTTCTCTGACTGAGCCAGCCAGGTGCCCCCTTCCTGTTTATATGGATTATTTTCATAGTATGAAACCAATAAATGTCTGCTAATTTTGTCATATTTTACATATCTCACTTTGTAAGCTACTAGAAATAATTTGAAAAGAATTTTGTATTTTTCTTTCTCCCAACATTTCTGTAAGAATTTGGAGAAAATTGATGTGTGTAAGGTTTTCATTGGAGGAGTCAGGGACTCCAGTGCCTAGGCTTTTTTTTTTTTTTTTTAATTTTTTTTTTAAATTTTTTTTTTTTTTTTTTTAGAGCTGGGGTGGGGCAAAGCGGGTCAGAGGAAGAAAGAATCTATCTTTCAAGATTTAAAAATTTAAAAATATTTTAATTTTTATTTTTAAAAAATATTTTATTTATTTATTCATTAGAGACACAGAGAGAGAGAGAGAGAGAGAGGCACAGGCAGAGGGAGAAACAGGCTCCATGTAGGGAGCCACCCTGATGTGGGACTAGATCCCAGGACTCCAGGATCATGCCCTGGGCCGGAGGCAGGTGCTAAACCACTGAGCCACCCAGGGACCCCCCAGGATTTTATTTAAATTGAAGTTCACGTATAGTGTAATATTAGTTTCAGGGGTAGAATTTAGTAATTCACCATTTGCATATAATACCCAGTGCTTATTCCATCATGTGCCCTCCTTAATGCCCATCGCCGAGTTACCCTATCCCCCCACCCACCTCCCCTCCAGCAACCCTCAGTTTGTTCCCTGTATTTTAGAGTCTTATGGTTTGCTTCCCTGTCTTTATTTTCCTTCCCTTCCCCTACGTTCATCTGTTTTGTTTATAAAATTCCACATATGAGTGAAATCATAGGTATTTATCTTTCTGTGACCGACCTGTTTCACTTAGCATAATACACTAGTTTTGGAAGAGAGAGAATCTTAAGCAGGCCAGTGCAGAGCCTATGCTGGGCTAGATCTCATGACTGCGATCATGACCTGGGCTGAAGTCAAGAGTTGAACACTTAACCAACTGAGCCACTCAGGTGTCTACACTTCTTTTTTTTTAAAGTTTTTTTGTTTTTTATTTATTTATGATAGTCACACAGAGAGAGAGAGAGAGAGAGGCAGAGACATAGGCAGAGGGAGAAGCAGGCTCCATGCACCGGGAGCCCGACGTGGGACTCAATCCCGGGTCTCCAGGATCGCGCCCTGGGCCAAAGGCAGGCGCTAAACCGCTGCGCCACCCAGGGATCCCGGTGTCTACACTTCTTATAGTTACTAGCTGTTTGAGAGCAATTAATTAAGTTCTTTGTACTTCAGCTTTTAGTATGAGTGCCTGGGTGGCACCTCAGGTCATGATCTCAGGGTCTTGAGTTGGAGCTCTGCTTAGGCTCCGTGCTCAGGTTGACATTCCCTCCCGCTCCATCCCCTGGTTTGCATTTTTAGTCTTTCTTGCTCTTTCTCTCAGATAAGTAAATAAATATACTCTTTTAAAAAATATGGATAGTAAATAATACTTGTGAGAATAAAAATGTATTTGTTCTTTAAAATATTACAACATACTATACATTTGTATGGTTTAAGGAGTTCATTTTGCATGAAAGCAAGTACCCTGTTCTAAAACATCTGGATTCTAATCCTGGCTGTGCTATTTAGTAGCTGTATAACACTGAGTTAAAAAATAAAAATAAAAAAAAAAACTACTCTTGAGTTTTCTCATCTATATGGTGAGGAGTTGTCTTAGATATACTGTGGTTGTCAGAGTAAACAGCTAAACGTTAAATGTTGAATTCTGTCGATGATTAATAGCATGACTGATCTCTAACAAATAAATTTGTCATGCAAGAGAGGAAGGAAGAACTTCTATATTAGGCAAACAAAGATGACCTTTGTTTTTCATTCCTGGTAGGATCAACTTACAACATTGTTTATATTAAAGATAATATATGGGCAAAAGAATGCTATGTTTTCTGTTTATACTATTAATGGGTCTGTTGTGTCATCTTTTTAAAAAACAACATATTTATATATTTTGCGACCTTTCAGACAGGAAACATGACTTGACCTGCATTTATAACAGAATCTAATGTGGTAAATAATGTACTTTCTTTGAAGTTTTAAGATATCTCCAAATGCTTATTTTGTCTGAGGTAATTTAGGGGAGACTTAGAAGAAAAGAGAATTATATTGATCAAGTGAATATTCTAGAATCTTTTGGTGCATAATAGGCTATATTAAGAAAATTCTAAATGGATTGCAACTCTGATTTAAATATTAGCATTTAGCAGGTGATACTTTTGATTTTTTTCATAAAAATTTAGTATTGATATGAGCAAATTAGGTGTCAAGATACAAGAGATTCATAAGTTTAACATATTTATCAACTAACAACTATATTTTTGTAACAATATGCATTTTTTTAAAGGTATAAAACCAAGGAAAAGAAAGACTTTTGGCTTGCCAGGGATAATTAAAAAGGAAAAGGATGCAGAGTCTGTGTAAGTATATTTCATATTGTCAAAATCCTTTGTTATTAAGTAATTAAGAATAAGACTGGTGTTTTGAATTTGGGAAGAAAAAATTTCTTAAGAAACAACTCTGTATGTCCAAAGTGTGAAAACTACACTTTTCTAAGTACATTTGCTAGCTCATCTGGCTTTAGATAAAAGTATTAACTTTTCTTATTTTAAAATTTTAAGGTCTTTAAGGTGAAAATTTTAGTGTCTTAAAATTGAAACTTTAAAGATACTCTTTTTATAAATGATACATACATATTTTAGAAAACAAAAGTCCAGAGGAAACTAAAAATTCCTCTAAGTCTTCTTAACGCCTAAGAAAAAAACCCACGGTCAACTATTTGATGACAATCCTTCTAGACAACTCTATAAACATTTAGGCACACAGCAATATATGTACACATAAATAGAAAATGGAGGAGAACAAAAGCCCTAACATGTTTTAAACATTTATACTAGGTCATCAATTTTAGATGGGAGATGGAGTATAAATATACTTTTTTTTTTTTTAATTAAGTTAAGTTACAAGGAATATATAATTTGCATATAATAAATTCAATGAGTAAGTGAAGTTTTCTTTTTCTTACATTGGCTACACATTAGAGTACATGGAAAATTAAAATACATGTATCTGCCAGGCTCTGCCTCAGACCAGCTAAACCAGATTCTCAGGATGTGAGGTTGAGCATAATTTTTGTTTGGTTTGCTTTTAAGCAGCCTGTATGATTCCTAACATATACCTGGGGTTGAGAATCTCTAAGATCTGTGGCTTACCAGAGACAAACTGGAATTAAATGAATCCTTTTTTCTGTAATTACCTCAACGTTAAATAGATTGATAAGATGGTAATCAAATCTTAAATGCTTTGCTGACTCAGTAACACTGGCTAAAAATGTGTTTAAAATCCCTACTTCTCTAGCAGAGCTCTGCTGGGCACTCATATTTTCAGGGTAAGAGAACAGTTTGTGCTTTGGGTATTATTACCTCCTAACTAGTTAGATTCTTTTTATCTGAGTTTCTCAGAGTGCCTACCATTTTATTATTTTTTTTATTATTTTTATTTTTTTTTTGTGCCTACCATTTTAAATGTCTGTTTCTTCCTCGCCCCCAAGTTTTTTTTTTTCCCCCAAGTTTTATTTGCTTTAACAAATAAAGACCAATTGCAAAGTGGTTTATATCTGTAGTTAACCATCTCATCTGCGAATGTTTTTTCAGCATTTATGAAAGCTGTCTTTTGCTAAGGAGATGGAATACAATTGGTTTCTATAACATTGTAAATACTTACAGAAGTCTAAACAATGGATTTGTAAGTGAAATTATAAAAGTAGTCAGGTCGTCTGTTAATATATTATAAAGAGTAAAGTAAAGAGTAAAGTATAAGAGTTAATATATTATAAAGAGTAAAGTATATTATTATATAATATAATACATGGTTTTCTCAGCTGTCCATTCAGGGAGCTTAGAATATTTTTGTATAATTTGTGTTTTTAAAATAGTTTTTCGGGGATCCCTGGGTGGCGCAGCGGTTTAGCGCCTGCCTTTGGCCCAGGGCGCAATCCTGGAGACCCGGGATCGAATCCCACGTCGGGCTCCCGGTGCATGGAGCCTGCTTCTCCCTCTGCCTATGTCTCTGCCTCTCTCTCTCTCTCTCTCTGTGTGTGACTATCATTCATAAATAAAAATTTTAAAAAAATAAAATAGTTTTTCATGGTCAGTAACTTCCTAGTACCATCATTAGGCCACTTGGATATTGGAATATTTTTTTACCACTGAGAAGACCAGGGCTGAAAACCAGTCCTTAAACAACTGCATCATGATTGCCTTCTTTCAACACTTGCAGGCAGGAAAGATGTTAGAAACTGCTTTGTTTGAAATGCCGGAGGCTCTTGGCATGCTTCTGTGCATAGCCTGAAGGCTTTGAAATGCCAGTATTGTAGAAGAGGGGTCCTGCTCAGAGCTTGCTCTCTGCCTGGGGCTTCATCTGCAGGGCTCATTACGGCCCACTGTGAAAGCAAACAGATGAGTGCTTCACCACAAGGACTGGAGAGCTCTGGCTGAAAGCCAGAGAATAAACTGTTTGGAACTTTGACACTTACATTTAAACTGTATCTTCTAAAAAAAAAAAAAAAAAAGGAAGAAGAAAGTAGGAGTGCTCTAATATCTTAAATGATTTGATTCTGTAGAAGAATTGAATTTATTATTATTACAGTACCTTTTCTGGAACATTTCCTCAGAGTATGCATAGGAATATACCAGTAATAAGAAAGCTGTTTTTCAAAATTTTCGATTTTAAGTGATGATTAACTGGCTAGAAAGACATAAGAGGCTTGCATTTATTCTCTTTGGTGCTTCTATTTGGATTAAGAGCAGGGTAGTCATCTCCCTCTTTTTTCATTATTTTTATTATTTTTTCATTATCTGTTCTATCCTCTCTTCCTTTAACAAAATTCTTCAATTTGTAGATTTTTTGGTTTGTGCTTAGTCTTTGGGTAGAGATGACCCATTTATCCTATATATTAATTTAATACATTTTCATTATTGCTCATTGGGCTCTCAAGGTATACCTAATACATATGTTTTCATTCTGTTATTTAAGTGGCAGATTCTGATATTACATGCATTAACTGTCTCAAGCCACTGAATATGTAACTAATCCAAATGCCTTTTAAATGTGCACTCTAGAGGCACCTGGGTGGCTCAATCAGTTAAGCATCTGCCTTTGGCTCAGGTCAATATCCCGGGGTCCTAGGTTGGAGCCCCATGTTGGGCTCCCTGCTCAGTGGGGAGTCTGCTTTTCCCTCTTCCTCCCCCTGCTCATTACTTTCTCTCGCTCACTCTCTCTCAAATAATAAATACATAAAATCTTTTAAAAAATGAAGTGCATTCTGATTTTTGTTAGTGAAATTCTTCTAGAATATATTCATAGAAATTCTTCTAACTTTATTCCTCGTGGTCTCAATGTCTTTATGGATTTAAGTGTTTGAGAATGTTGGTCTTTATTGTTTTAGTTTTACGTTTAAAATACTTTCTTGCTGGTTTATATCTGAATTACTATTTATCAGTTAAATGATAAAATACCAATTTTCAACAGCTTATTGTATTAAACCAGAAAGCTTTTTCAAGCAGAATTCTAACTACACATTTAACATATTTAGAGAAAAATGCTTTTGACTTCTATGTATGTGCTAGTTATGGAAAGTACTTCAAATGAAACTGAAGTTTTAATAAGAATATATTGTAAAATGTTATTTATAATTTATCAATTAATGTAGACTTTTTTTTTTTAAGCCAAGCTTTCTTCTCAAAGAGAATTTCTTTGAGAGAACTTTCTCAACCAGAAGAATTAAAAGCCACTAGAAATCCTTCTAGGACTGACAGCTTCCTTTATGTGATTCATGTGTATATTCATGGAAAAGAAGTACTTTTGAAGTACAAGTTTTTATTATTTATTTGTTTTTCTTAAAGATTTTATTTATTCATGAGAGACAGGCAGGGACATAGGCAGAGGGAGAAGCAGGCTCCCTGCGGGGAACTCATGCAAGACTGGATCCAGGGACTCCAGGATCACACCCTGAGCCAAAGGCAACTGCTCAACCACTGAGCCACCCAGGCATCCCTCTTTTGAATTTTAAGATCATTTGGTGTATTTTAATCTTCATGATTTGATTTTTCTAAATGTTTTTGTAAAGTTTAAGTTATGTTTAACAAGTAAACACTTTCAATATACTATATTTATCATATAGTTCTAATAGTTGACTATTTTTTAATATTTTGTTTATTTTAATAGGGAATGTCCTGATGCAGATTCACTTGTAAGTAGTTTTACTTTGATATAAGCCATGTAAATTAGCTGTTTCCATTAGGAAATAATCAGCATATTTGGGTTGAGTTCATAAGAAAAATAGTAACCAGCTTATTGTAAATTCACTGTTAAAATTATTTTAGAGATGCAGTTTTGGCTTTATTTTACTAGATGCTTTTGTATTGAATAGAAGGTAGCTCTACCTATCTTTGAAAAGTGGACATTTTACTTTGAAAATTTGAATGGTACCATACCATATTGCTTTTTCTTGGGAAATATGCCAGATCTCAGATCTGCTTACTTTATTTTAAAATGTGATGCTCTTACTAAAGTATTCCTGATTATTAAGATATTATTTTATCTCTTCAGGTGTTTGAATTTTAAGAGCTTATCAGTACAGAAAAGATAGCAATAATAATCATTGTCAGTATTTTTCTCTGCTTTTTGTTTTGAAGAGTTTGTTTATATTTCTTATTTAAATATATTTCTTTGTCTATAATTGAAGAAGACAATAAGTGGAGTTCCCCGTGGTTACAGTGGGAGAGTATTACCAAATGGTGTAAGTAATGTGTAGACAGACATATTTTTCAAATTGTTCATTAGACACTGGTCATGTTGCTAAGTGTAGTAGAATCAAACTGTCTGTCTCCTTTGCTTATTGTTCTTGCTTGCATAATTACTGTATCTTTTGGCCCCAAGTCATTTTGATCTTTTACAGCATAATGGTGTACCAAGATAAGGATACTTTTGGAACACTATGTTTTATGTAACTTAAAATAAAAACTTTTTATGTTTCATCTTTAAAATAAGAAAGTTATGATTTGTTAGTAAATGTATAGTAAAAATAAATAGATTTCTAGTGAGCTCTAAGGTTAAAATCCTCAGAGTGTTTTAGAACTATATTTATTTACTTTACCAGTTGTTTGTTTTGATACGCTTGGTTTACTAATTAATGAAAAAGTTAGCAGATGTGTTGACATTAACCTGAAGATTCATCAGGCATTTCATGTTGGAATTATTTATGTGTAGCATTTATTTCATGATTGCAACATTGAATTAAATACTTTAATAACTTCGTGTTTTATATAAACTCCCTTAAAACATTTCTAATCCTCTCAGCTCATTGATACTGTTCTATAATGATCAGTATTAACCACTTTTGAACTTCAATCAGTACTTGTCTGGAATTAGGAAAGGGCTTTTAAAGAGGACGCATAAGTATAATACCATAAAGGAAAGGATTGATAAATTTGTATAGAAAGAAAACATCTAAAATTACAAAAAATACGTCATAGAAGAATTTGAATCTGCAAAGTTGGCAGAGTATACTTGTAAGACGTAACAAGGGCTACTTTCCTTTGTAAAGCTTATACAAATCATTGTTAAAGGTGAGCAGTGTCCCAACAGGAAAAGGGCATTATGAGAAAAACAGGCTATTTTCATAAAAAGAAACAAGGTGGTAAATGACCATTATAATGTTCAGAATAGTAGTCTCATTCTGATGCAAATTAGAATGAAATTCCTGTATTTATATATGATATTGGCAAAGTTTTGGTTAATTCATATAACTGGTAGGAGTATAAATTGGTACAATCTGTCTTATGGATAGTTTGGCAGTGTCTTCTCAAATAAGAAATGCATGTTTTTTTGACTGTCCAGTCCTGCTTGAGGTTTATTGTTCTGGCTGTATTCACAAACTCCATGTACTTGCTTCATCAAGATACATACATACAGTAGTTCCCCCCCCCCCCGCCCCACCCACTTCCCCTCACCTTCTCTGAGGTTTTGCTTTCCACGGTTGAAGTTACGCATGGTTGATCAGTTGCTGTGCCTGCTGATAGGGAAAGAGCTTACTAAAGGGAAGCAAGTATGATTTTTAAGTAATTGCTGTTTAAAAAATATAAATGGGTAGATATTTTTGTTCTTTTTGTTTGTGTTACCCAACACTTAATTGTGGTTACCTTTAGGGAGCATGATTACAGTGGTGGTCAGCAGGGAGAAAAGGCTTTCATTTTTTTGTTTTATTTATGGCCTATTATTATTATAGCCTATTTATGACTTTTCTATGGCTTTTTTTAAAGTAGGCCCCACACGCAACATGGTGCTTGAATTCACAACCCTGAGATCAAGAGTTGCATGCTCTACTCACTGAGTTAGCCAGGCTCCCCCTATAGCTAGTTTTAATAACCATTTAAACATCCATAACCTGCCTTGTTAAGGAAATTATCGTTTAATTTCTGTTCCTTTTTTAAATGGTCTGTGTAATTAAAAAATTATTTTGAGGGACTATATTTTTTAAAGGTTGCCCAAGTAAGTGTGAATTGTCTTTTTCTTTTGGTTTCAGCCAGTCTCCCTATCTAAACAGATTGAGGAATATTTCATTGACTGAAGAGTTCTGTCCCAGTATATATTTTTAAATCACTACCACAACTACTATCCAAACCTGCCTTTAAGATTATTGAGTGAAGTTACCTGCTCTTTTCTTCACAGTGCTTTGGCCTAATGTTTTACTCCAGCAGTGTAGGGCCTTTAAATAGAAATCATGGACTGAGTGGACAAAGGTATAAACTGGTATTGGGCAAGTTTTTATTAATATCAAGTTTCTATGAACAGTTTAGCATTCCAAACCTGATATACCGAGAATTATTATTTATTTTGAAGTAATCAATTTACAGCAAGTTGCAAAGATAGTACAGAGCAGTCCCGTATACCTTTCATCCACTTTCTCCTGATAATTTTTAAAAAATATTTTATTTATTCATAGAGACGAGAGAGAGAGAGAGAGAGACAGAGACAGAGACAGAGACACAGGCAGAGGGAGAAGCAGGCTCCATGCAGGGAGCCCGATGAGGAACTCCATCCCGGGTCTCCAGGATCAGGCCCTGGGCTGCAGGCGGCGCTAAAGCCCTGCGCCCCCGGGGCTGCCCTCCTGGTAATTTCTTGCAGAAATACAGTATCACAGCTAGGATACTGACACCTAAAACAGTCAAAGCAGAACATTTCCATTACCACAAAGGTCTTTTTTGTTGGTTGCCTTTTACTGCCACTTCTCTTCCATCACCACCCTCCTTGGCTTCTTGCAATCACTAATCTTTTCTCTATTTCTCTAATTTTGTCATTTTAAGAATGTTATTTAAATGGAGTCCTATTATAACCTTTCAGATGGGCTTTTTTCTTCCAGCATAATTCTCTGGAGTTTCTTCTAGGTTTTTGCATATATGGTATATGAATAGTTTTTTGTTGGTTGAATAGTATTCCATGATATAGAAGCACTAAAGTTTGTTCTGACCATTCACCTATCATAGGGCATTTAGTTGTTTCTGGTTTTCAGCTATTAGAAAAAAGTTGCTTTGAACAATTGTATATAGATTCTTGTGGGTACCATGTCCCACTCTGACCCTGGTTATTTGCTTTCTGAAATCTGTTTTACCTAACAAGAAGTCCTTCATTTGCCCCTCCCTCCCTTTTTAATGTTTACATGGTATTTTTCCATTCTTTTACCTTCAACCTACATATGTTGTTATACATGAAGTAAGTTTCTTACAGATAGCCTCTAGTTGGGGCATGTATTTTAATCTCTTCTGCCAATCTGCCTTTTATTACATTTGGACACTTTATATTTAACATAATTATAGACGTATCAGAGCTAAGTATGTCATTTTTTTGTTTGTTTGTTTTCTGTTTCTGGTTTTTTGGTTTTCACTTTGTTTCTTTTCCTGCCTTCCTTGTGGGTTATTTGAACCTTTTTTACGACTCCATTATGATCTATTTATAGTTTTTGAGCATATAATTTTGTAGACTTCTTAAATGGTTGCTCTAGTTCACTCTCCAGTACCTTCAGATAGTTTTTTTTTGACCAGAGTTTATAGTTGTAATCTTCAAGAGGTTGGTCTTACCCTATAAAAAACAGCTCAGTATTATTTTAAATTATTACATCATACTGTATTATAGCAAATTCTTAGAACTTCTAGGAGATTAAATATCTGGTATGTTTCTAGGATACTAGGAATAAGAATAAAGTATTTTATAAAAACTTTATCTTTTACTTTTTTAAAGATTTTATTTATTCATGAGAGAGACACACAGAGAGAGAGAGGCAGAGACACAGGCAGAGGGAGAAGCAGGCTTCATGCAAAGAGCCTGATGTGGGTCTTGATCGTGGGACTCCAGGATCACGGCCTGAGCCAAAGGCAGACGCTCAACCACTGAGCCACCCAGGTGTCCCTATAAAAACTTTAATTCTGATTTCTAATCAACCTCAACCTACATTTGGTAAAGTTTATTTTTAAAAGTATTTTAAAATATTATTTGCATATTAGCAAGCAATATGTAGAATTCAAAGTGCTCTACTTCTAGGGTTATATCACTTGACATCTTTTTTGTATATGTAATCTGCTCTTTACTCTGTATTAGATTTTTCATTTCTAGATTTTAATCCAGTCTCTTAACTCACTGCTGGGTACAGTAAACTTTTTATTCAAATTGGAAGCTATAGCTATGTAAATTTTGCTCTTAGTTCTCCTTGATCTTGTGCTATGCCTGTGAGATTACCCTTCATATTCCTTTTGCTGAGCTTTAGCAAGTGAATGGAGGAAGAAAAGAAACTTTACCAGTAGAAGAATTTTAGCTCTCCAACTGATCACTTGACATTTCTTGATTATCTTTTTTTTTTCTTCTAAAAAAGTTTTTGGAATTGTTTTATTCTTGTATTTTTTGTAAGTTAGAACTTATTTCCAAATAAAAGCACTTTGAGTACCCCTAACTTCTTATTATTATTATTATTATTATTATTATTATTATTATTATTATTTTAAGATTTTATTTATTCATAGAGACACAGAGAGAGAGAGGCAGAGACACAGGCAGAGGGAGAAGCAGGCTCCATGCAGAGAGCCCAACATGGGACTCCATCCAGGGTCTCCAGGATCATGCCCTGGGCTGCAGGCAGCGCTAAACTGCTGCGCCACCGGGGCTGCTCCCTAACTTTTTATTATATTTTCCTTAACAGTTGTATTCCTACATGCATGTGTTTATGTGTGTGTATATAATTTTTTTTGATCCATTTTAGCATAAATTCTATACATGGTGGCCCTCATCCCTAAACTGCTTAAATGTATATTTCCTAAAAATAGGAATATTCTCTCCACATAGCATACATAGAGAAGTGGTCCTCCATCCTTTATCCCTTCTATTCATCACTTTCCCTTGGAGGTAACCAACTTTATTCTGATTTCTCCTTACAGGGGTTTTTTTCCCTGTAAAGATAAGCAGATATCTGTGTTTTAAAATTTTCCCATCTTTCTTACAGGCTTTTTTTTTTTTTTTTTTTCTCATTTAGCAGTATTTCCTCAAAGTCATTCCATATGAGTTCATAGAAACTTCCCATTTTTAAAAAATAATTGTAGACTACTCTGTTTACTATGTGTACTATAGTTTATTAAACTATGCTTGGACAT
This sequence comes from Canis aureus, assembly GCF_053574225.1. NCBI lineage: Eukaryota > Metazoa > Chordata > Mammalia > Carnivora > Canidae > Canis > Canis aureus. Next base: position 56,738,221 of record NC_135615.1, read on the forward strand.
TTAGGTGCTTTCCATCAGTTTTGAGTTACAGATAATCTTTGATGAATACACTTGTTGTATATGTATTTTTAAATTGTTGAGGGTGTATTTTCAGGGTAAATTCCTAGAAATTCAATTCCTGGGTGGAAGAGTAAATACTTAACTATTTTTGTTAGATAACGCTAAATTTCTCTCTATAGGGATTTACTAGTTTGTATTTATACCAGCAGAATATAAGAGTACCTTTTCCCACAGTTTTGCCAACAGAGTGTATTTTCAAGCTTTTGGATTTTTGCCTGTCTCATGTATAAGAGATGCTATTTTAATGTAGTTTTAATTTTCTTGGTTATCTTTCATTTGTTTTCTTTTGTTAAATATTTTTGATAAGTATTTCCATTTATTTAACTTGTCAGCCCTCTGATTTCATCATGTCTCATTCCAGACACATAGAGTCTTGTGCTTTTACTTCTTCCCTTTCAAGATTTGGGTGAACATTTGCTTATTACAGAACTGCTGGTATTCCTGCCTGAACCCCTGTTCTCTTCCTTATAGAGTGTTTCTCCTATTTCATTTTTCAGTGCCTTTCCGTTTCAGATGCTAAAGCATAGAATGTGATCTGGAGCTAACTTAACCAAAATGATAGAACTTTGCCAGTGTTGATAATTTTATGAACCTACATCATTGATAAATGATGTAGCCACTGCAATAGGTAAAGCTGTTTTGCTAATCTTTTGTATCTATGTAGTTGGAGCCATCATTACAATGAAGTTTTTTTCTTCTTCTTCCCATAGAACATTCCTGATGTAGATGAAGAAGGTTATAGTATAAAACCAGAAGCAAATCAGAATGATATCCTTTCATCATCTAGATATTTCTATGGATTGTGTTGGCATCTAAGTAGACAGTTAAAACAGAATAATCTGTTGTTTAATAAAGACTTCAGTTTTTAATTATAATAAAATGTGATTCCATAGTCTTCACTTAACATGTTTTTATTAATGAAAGTTAGTACTATTTCTGTTAAAGTCTATCTCATCTCTTAAAGGTTTATATCCTTTTTATAAATGTATGAAAAACTGTTTATATGTTAAGATAGTTTAAAAACTAAATTCTTTAACTGATACTCACATACCAAAGAGAACCATTTCTACTCGTCTAGTGATTCTGATTCTGAAGATGAAGAACCAAAGAAGTATCGGATAGAGATCAAACCCATGCACCCAAATAACTCCCATCACACAATGGCTTCCTTGGATGAATTAAAAGTATCTATAGGAAATATCACACTCTCCCCAGCAATATCTGTAAGTAAGAAATGAGCAAGTTCATACTCTATATAGAAGCCTTTGGTTGTTTTTTTTACCTTGTCTACTTGCATCTGGTTAATTTTAGCAATAGTTAATTAAGCACATCGAATAAGGGAACATTTAGTAATTTTTCTTCTGTTTTATTGAGGCATACAGTTTATGATTGTTATATAGGCACATAAACCCGAGTTTGGCTTAGTTTTGCTTCCTTTTGAGGTGTTTTATAAAGAAACAAAAACGTAGAAAATCTATTTCTGCCGTGTATTTTATTTTATAAACAGTTTCTATGTTTCAGAAGTTTGAAATGGCAGTATTAATCGTTTCCTCATCCAGTTTTAAATATTTTGTCCATATTTTATGAACCTTATGTGAAAGGGAATTCTTTCTTTAACAAGGGATTTAAAGATTAAGTTCTATGTCTGCATGTTTTTGTAACTACAGCATTTGTTATTTCATACTTTTTATATAAAAAAGACACATAGAAGAATTCATAGTGTTAGTGGATAATTCCTCAATTCTCAGATACCATAAACAGCTTTTGAGGGAAGAAAAAAATAAAAAGTAATTGCCATAACTAATCTTTCTGTTGATGTCAAACTCTAATTTCAGGAATGTTAAACTATGGGGAAAAAAGCATGTCTTAGAATGACAATTTAGTTATCTGTACATACTTAACATAATTGATATTAAATCAGTTCTCCTTGATAATGGAGAATAAAAGTTCTTCCCACTTCATATTGTCATTTAATTATGTATTTTAAATAGTCTCTGTGTATTTGGGAATAAATGTTTTTCAGTCATGTGCTTATAGCGTTTAATTTTTTTCTACCAAAAAGACTGATTTCTTAAGTGAGGTTTTATCCTACCATTGCTATTTAACATTAAGATTAATGCCCAGATTAAATTATATACATATATATTATGATAGATATATGTAATATATACGTATGAAGTTAGAAGTTATGAAACCATTAAATATTTTTATTGTGAAAGAGCCTGACTAATTAAAAAAATATATTTATGTAAAGAAAATCCTAGGGAAATATATACCAAAACATTAAGCACCTAATTCTGAGTAGTGAGATCATTAATGATTTAAAATTTTCTCCTTTGTACTTTCCTCTTCAATTTTTTAAAAAAGGTGAGCATATTAATTTCATACTGAGAAAATAAATAATGAGAACATTTTAATAGTTAATATTGGATCTGAAAAGATGTGTTGAATATATTTGGCTGGCCACTTTGCTTATCTAGCCTATGTCCCCTACCCCAACGATGTTCTGCATGTGTTCTAAGGTGAGTAGATTTTAGGTATGATTCAGAAGTGAATAGACAAATTATGAGACCAAGAAAATAAGATATTTTAAATTCTAAATTGTACACTATACCTTTCTTTTTCTTTCCATGCACTACTAGAGACACAGCCCAGTAAGTGCAAAATTTTATATTCTTACCTACTAACTTAAAATCCTTTTAATATTTGAACATTGATCTTCAAAATACTTGTGTTAAGCTTTTTAAATTTGCAGATCATAGTATCTTGCTGTAGGTACTAACATTTTGATATTTTAAAAACATTTTATTGAGTTAAAGGTATGTGTATTATCTTTTACTATAAGAACTGAAAGTTTGTTTTTTTGTTTGTAGTTTATAATTGAGTAAATATACTAAGAACAACTTAAAATTAGGTCCCCATTAATATCTCACGAAGTAGAGATGCCTGGCTGGCTCAGTTGGCATTCAGCTCTTGATCTCAGTATCATAAGAGTTCAAGCACTGTGTTGCGCATGGAACCTACTTAAAAAATATACCAAAATTTTTTTTTACTAAATATTTCATTACCAAATTATTTGTTTAATGACTCTTAGTGTTTGCATTTCTGTTTTAGGTGCAGATGAATCGGAATTCATCAAGTAAGTGTGACACTTAAAGTGGTTATTTTGTGTCTATTAAAATTTATCAGGTAGTTTGCTCAGCTTATTGTAGCCTTTCATATGTAGTTAGAAGAATAAATGGTTTGTTTTCATCATAACTGTTAACAACAGACTAGAAGGATACTTTAAACAGAAGACAATTTTATGTATATTATTTCTTTTAGCGTTTATACACACCTTCAAGTTTAATACTTGGCTACAGCATTTTTCAGAAGTCAAAAAACCAAAGAGTACCTTCTTTTTTTTTTTTTTTAATTTTTATTTATTTATGATAGTCACACAGAGAGAGAGAGGCAGAGACACAGGCAGAGGGAGAAGCAGGCTCCATGCCGGGAGCCTGACGCGGGACTCGATCCCCGGACTCCAGGATCGTGCCCTGGGCCAAAGGCAGGCGCCAAACCGCTGAGCCACCCAGGGATCCCAAAGAGTAGCTTCTTTTTAACAATGTTAAATTACTTAACTGGCGTAACTCTGCCTTATGAGCCAGAAGGCTTTATGAAAGGTGAGTAAGCTTTAGCTTTTCTGATTTTTAAGTCCTATCACAATTGCAATTTTGTAATCTATAGTTTTAGTATAGTAACTTAGTTATACTAAAAAAATGGGGGGGAGGAGTGTTAACATCTGCAGAATTCATGCATTAAAAATAACAAAGTTGGGAAAAAATAGAGTTGAGGCAGCCAACTCAAGTTGTGCATTTTTGTAAACACAAGGCTTAATAAAAACCATAAGTAAGTAACATTAATCCTATTAAAAATTCTAGCACAATTACAAAGACCTATTAAATGCATAATAAATATCAAACTAAAAGTAAGATTTTACTTTTAAAAAAGAGTGAGTAGCTTGAATGATAGGGGATACAAGGAAAGTGAGGATAAAAGTGGGTTGTTTTTATGGAGTTAATAGGCATAAGGGCAAATTGCAGGAAGATGGAGGAGAACACCACAGTGAGTACTTTGAGGTCAAACAGGGCCAGACTGAGCCAAATGGAACAGTGTGGTATGAAGGGGCATCACATACACTGTGGTATTCCTCGGACTTTGCTGCAGTTACCCATGTTGGTGTATTCTGCATTCATCTGGTGTTGGGTGGTGATCTAAGACATTAAGATACAGGGAAATTTTCTTATGAACTGACATGACTTCTGCATGTTACTTATACTATTTTCTTTGTGTACCAGTTGCTAATGAAATGATTAATGTTACTAATGGAAAAGGTAGCAAAACAGCCTGTCTTATAAAGACTGTTATTCTAGGTTGCTCTAAAAATTTTAGTTTTTCAAGATACAACATCCTTCAAGAATAACTATTTTTGGTCAATGTAATAATATTCTTAGAACCTGAAAGATGCTTTCATGATTCATCAGTTATAATTCTTGACTGATAGATACTTAAGTCTTTCAACATATGTGTTCTAATTTTTAAAGTTCTAGCCCATATTTTTCTTGTCTGAACAGTTTTATTTTCATGAATAGGATAGTTCATTGACTTAAGCAATTTCTTATCAAAGATGTTAGAAGAAGAAGACAGCAGAAATTCAGCTATTATTTTGATATTCTTAAATGATAGTCTTAGCATGTTAGAAAACTTGACTTTTTTCCTTCATAATTAAAAAAATTCTATTTATGTTATCAGTTCCACAATTTTTTTAAATTTTTATTTATTTATGATAGTCACACACACAGAGAGAGAGAGAGGCAGAGACACAGGCAGAGGGAGAAGCAGGCTCCATGCCCTGGGAGCCTGACGTGGGATTCGATCCCGGGTCTCCAGGATTGTGCCCTGGGCTGAAGGCAGGCGCTAAACCGCTGCGCCACCCAGGGATCCCCACAATTTTTTTTTTTATTCATGGGAGACACACACAGAGAGGCAGAGACCTAGGCAGAGGGAGAAGCAGGCTCTGTGCAGGGACCCCAATTCAGGACTCTATCTAGGACCCCGGGATCACGACCTGAGCCAAAGGCAGACGCTCAACTGCTAAGCTACCCAGGCGTCCCAGTTCCACAATTTTTAAATTGTTCGTAGTATTGAGTTATATGTCCAGTGTTTCTCTTACCATTTAAATATTTCATTACTCAGATTATGAATTTCTTGATGTTTCAATTTTTTAATTAGGTGAGGAGCTGACAAAATCAAAGCCATGTGCTGCATCCAATGAGTAAGTTTCACAGTTAAGTTTTATTTATTTATTTTATTTTATTTATTTATTTTTTTTTAATTTTTTATTGGTGTTCAATTTACTAACATACAGAATAACCCCCAGTGCCCGTCACCCATTCACTCCCACCCCCCGCCCACCTCCCCTTCTACCACCCCTAGTTCGTTTCCCAGAGTTAGCAGTCTTTACGTTCTGTCTCCCTTTCTGATATTTCCCACACATTTCTTCTCCCTTCCCTTATATTCCCTTTCACTATTATTTATATTCCCCAAATGAATGAGAACATATAATGTTTGTCCTTCTCCGACTGACTTACTTCACTCAGCATAATACCCTCCAGTTCCATCCACGTTGAAGCAAATGGTGGGTATTTGTCATTTCTAATAGCTGAGTAATATTCCATTGTATACATAAACCACATCTTCTTTATCCATTCATCTTTCGTTGGACACCGAGGCTCCTTCCACAGTTTGGCTATCGTGGCCATTGCTGCTATAAACATCGGGGTGCAGGTGTCCCGGCGTTTCACTGCATCTGAATCTTTGGGGTAAATCCCCAACAGTGCAATTGCTGGGTCGTAGGGCAGGTCTATTTTTAACTGTTTGAGGAACCTCCACACAGTTTTCCAGAGTGGCTGCACCAGTTCACATTCCCACCAACAGTGTAAGAGGGTTCCCTTTTCTCCGCATCCCCTCCAACATTTGTTGTTTCCTGCCTTGTTAATTTGCCCCATTCTCACTGGTGTGAGGTGGTATCTCATTGTGGTTTTGATTTGTATTTCCCTGATGGCAAGTGATGCGGAGCATTTTCTCATATGCATGTTGGCCATGTCTATGTCTTCCTCTGTGAGATTTCTGTTCATGTCTTTTCCCCATTTCATGATTGGATTGTTTCTTTGGTGTTGAGTTTAAGAAGTTCTTTATAGATCTTGGAAACTAGCCCTTTATCTGATAGGTCATTTGCAAATATCTTCTCCCATTCTGTAGGTTGTCTTTTAGTTTTGTTGACTGTATCCTTTGCTGTGCAAAAGCTTCTTATCTTGATGAAGTCCCAATAGTTCATTTTTGCTTTTGTTTCTTTTGCCTTCGTGGATGTATCTTGCAAGAAGTTACTGTGGCCGAGTTCAAAAAGGGTGTTGCCTGTGTTCTTCTCTAGGATTTTGATGGAATCTTGTCTCACATTTAGATCTTTCATCCATTTTGAGTTTATCTTTGTGTATGGTGAAAGAGAGTGGTCTAGTTTCATTCTTCTGCATGTGGATGTCCAATTTTCCCAGCACCATTTATTGAAGAGACTGTCTTTCTTCCAATGGATAGTCTTTCCTCCTTTATCGAATATTAGTTGACCATAAAGTTGAGGGTCCACTTCTGGGTTCTCTATTCTGTTCCATTGATCTATGTGTCTGTTTTTGTGCCAGTACCACACTGTCTTGATGACCACAGCTTTGTAGTACAACCTGAAATCTGGCATTGTGATGCCCCCAGATATGGATTTCTTTTTAAAAATTCCCCTGGCTATTCGGGGTCTTTTCTGATTCCACACAAATCTTAAAATAATTTGTTCTAACTCTCTGAAGAAAGTCCATGGTATTTTGATAGGGATTGCATTAAACGTGTATATTGCCCTGGGTAACATTGACATTTTCACAATATTAATTCTGCCAATCCATGAGCATGGAATATTTTTCCATCTCTTTGTGTCTTCCTCAATTTCTTTCAGAAGTGTTCTATAGTTTTGAGGGTATATAAGTTTTATTTTTAAGTAAGAGTCTTTTTAGAGCAGTTTTAGGTTCATAGCAAAATTGAGGGGAGGATATAGAGATTTTGCATATATTTTCTCTGCCCCCACATATGCCCAGCCTCCTTCATGATCAGAACCCCCTACTAGGATAACACACTTCTTGGAATTGATGAACCTACACTAACATTATTGTCACCCAAAGTCTGTGGTTTACATGAGAATTCGCTCATTCTTGTATAGCCTATGAGTTTTGACAAATGGGTAAGGACATGTAACTCTACTATTATGGTATATAGAATAGTTTATACTGAAAATCCTGGGTCCTCCACCTGTTCATCCTTCCCTCTTTACTATGTTTAAATTTTCTTTTGTCCTTTTTTTTCTAGACAGTTTTATTATCTTTGCAGTTTCAGTTCCAGTAGAGTGTTAGCAATCATCCTCTTTTCTAAGCTGTGAAACGCTCTGTGGAGTTTCTGGTTGTTTTCAATTCTTATTTGACACTATAATTTTTAAAAGAATCCTTATTCAACTATATTTGGCCTTGGTGACTTCACTACTTCTAAATAAATGCTAGTGTCCGAAGTTCATATATGTATTTCATCTAGTCATTCTCATTGACATATTCTCACTTTTTTCCTTCAGTTTGGGCTGTGACTGTTTAAGATAGACTGTACTTTTCATGAACTTTGAAACAAGGAAATGTCGCAAGTTAAAAAGGCTAGAAACCATGTTGCTAGATTGATTGATTGATTGATTTGTAAAGATTTTATTTATTTATTCGTGAGAGACACAGAGAGAGAGGCAGAGACATAGGCAGAGGGAGAAGCAGACGCCCTGGGGGGGAGCCCGATGCAGGACTTGATCCCAGGATCCCTAGGTCACGTCCTGAGCCAAAGGCAGATGCTCAACCGCTGAGCCACCCAGGCACCTGCTAGCTCTTTTTATTTTTTTATGTATTTTTTTAAAAGATTTTATTTATTCATGAGAGACACAGAGAGAGAGAGGCAGAGACACAGGCAGAGGGAGAAGCAGGCTCCATGCAGGGAGCCCAATGTGGGACTCGATCCCGGGGCCTCCAGGATCACACCCTGAGCTGAAGGTGGTGGCGCTAAACCGCTGAGCCACCAGGGCTGCCCTGCTAGCTCTTTTTAAAAAGAAAGAAATATTTGAAGCCAGTGTTTCATGGGTCCTTTTTCATTTCCATATCTGTCAATAAGAATACAGTCTTATAATGTTTTTTTTTTGCATAAGTAAAAGTGTAGGCTTCATTAAATGGATAGCTTAAAATAACTTGATCGCATTTTTTTTAAAGATTTATTTATTTATTTATTTATGATAGACATAGAGTGAGAGAGAGGAAGAGACACAGAGGGAAGGAGAAACAGGTTCCATGCCAGGAACCTGACGCGGGACTCGATCCCAGGACTCCAGGATCGCGCCCTGGGCCAAAGGCAGGCGCTAAACCACTGAGCCATCCAGGGATCCCCTAACTTGATCCTATTAAAGCTAGGCACTAATCTAATTGAGCACAGTGGTGGTATTCATTTATCATTTTTAAAGATAAGTTCAGTGTTTTAAAATTTTGCTTTTAGTAATTTATGCAATTGTGATTCTAGGTTTTATATACAAAATTTAGTTTGCTTCCATGTAGGTGCATGTTGTGATACTAGATACATGCTTATAGATAATTGAACCATTTTCATTGTAATGAGCCTGTTTTCTAAGATTTAAAAATATTGTATTAAATAGTGGCAATTTGATACATTAAAGTATTGTTTTAATGGGGTTGATTTTTATTTTGCACCTTAACTATATATAAGGTGTCACTTTTCATAGCTCACTAAAGCTGGAAACATCTTTTAAAAAGAGGTGGTGGCAAAATTTAGGTACTTCAGGATCTTAGAGATTAGACATCTTAAAAGACATGTGACTAAAATGAAAAAGAACCATTCATTTAAAAGTTTTTATTAAAGAGCTGGAAGTTGAACCTAAAAATAACTAGTCCAGTGGATTCCAAGGGGTCAGTGAAGGGTTATATGGTCTGTTGAGATTTTTGAAACTTGAAAGTTGATGCTCTTGATGATTTTGTCCATAGTTTTGGTTACCTCTCCTAAGACATGACGGGTCCATACATTTCTCTAGACTACCTCAGTGGCTCGGACTATCGGTTGCCCAGGGAGAAGTCCTGCGCTTGTATGATCTACTACAGTAATCAGAACTTTGAAATTTATATCAACCTGTTGGGCTTACTTCTGTACATGACAATTTCAAAGATGAAGAAAAAAGATAAAATAATATTTTGAGTACTTAAGTATGACCTTATAAAATTTCTGCCTGATTTCTTATCACTTGAAGAAATTTCCTGTGCATGACTTGGTTCTAGGTGTGAATCAGCAAACCTGATTTCTTCATTTGTAAAGCTGAAATGATTTCTGTTCTTGGAGCCCCAAAGATTGTTAGAGTATAACAAGGTGTGATTGGTGTGCATTAATCTCCTCTACTGCCCCCTACCAACTTTATGTACTGTTACTGGACGTTCTGCTTAGAACAGTTAACAAATACTGGTTTAAATTAAAAATTTTGGTTCAGTTTTTTCACACATTCCATCGGCAGAATACCCAGCTTTTAAATCATATATTTAGCTATTCCAATTCTAGGAAATAAAAATAAGTGACTAGGTTTTATACGAATGAAGTGTTCCTTGGTTAAAATATTTATTTTTAAATATTATGGCAGGAAAGGGACCAGCGACTTACTTGCTTGGGATCCCCTGTTTGGACCATCTCTTGATTCATCATCTTCAGCTTCACTGAATTCGTCATCATCATCAGGTAGTGTGTGTATGTGTGTGTGTATTTATTATTTAAAAGATTTTATTTATTTATTCATGAGAGACACACAGAGAGAGGCAGAGACACAGGCAGAGAAAGAAGCAGGCTTCATGCAGGGAGCCCGACGCGGGACTCGATCCGGGACTCCATCATGCCTTGGGCCAAATTCAGGCGCTAAACTGCTGAGCCTCCCAGGTGTCCCAATATGCGTGCGTATTTAAACTGAGGAATTCATGAGTTACTTTTTTCCTGATTTATTCATCACTTTTGTGTTATACTTAATGGTCAAAAATATTTTTAACTTATCCTCTCATATTGCCAGATAAAGTGATTTTATACTGATTTTGTTAACTTGGCTGAAAGACCCTATGCCTTAAACAAAAATTTATCAAAAACCAATTTTTTTCATTGATGTATTCATTTCAATATATCATTCCCTTATCAATGCCCAGATAATTCTGTTTTTAGATCATTCCACTACATAGATGTGCATTAATGTAACCAGTCCATTGTTACCAGACATTTGAGCTGCAGCTAGCTTTCTTGTTTTATGAACATCCACAGATAAATTATTACAAAGATATTATGAAAATTCTATCAGTACAACATGTGAGTTTCAAGATATACCCATTGATATTTATTGCCAAACTGCTTTCCAGAAAGGCTTTAGCACTTCCCAAGCAATGTATGAAACAGCTTGGTGAATGCTTTTTAGTTGTTTTGGCAAGAATGCGTTTTCTTTTATTCAAAATAGTAAATTCCACTAGCCAACAGTCAAAGTAGGCCTCAAAATGCTTGTTTAATAGAACGCTGCTTGTTCAAAATAAGAAACTAAAATCCACTGTAAATTGATCTTCAGCCTTCTTTGGGATTTCGGGATTGCTGTTCAGTATTTGGGGTTAGGAGAGTGGTGGGGAGAGAACTTGAACTGATTGAGTTCCTGCCATGCTGCTCTGTTAGAAGCTACACTGTTTAATTTCACTTCATTAACTGCTCCATGAAGTCCATTTTATTGTCCCAATTTTGTAGATGAAAAAAAGTAAAGCTCAGAGATGATTTGGAACTTCTCTGAGATCATTTCATAGGAAATGAAGCAACGATTCAAACCTGGATCTTACTAATTCTAAAGTTCTGTTCATTGTACTCTAACATACCTACCAAACGTAAGACATTCTGAAACATAAATGGATTTTAGGCAACCTTAACTCCAATTTGCAATTTTGAAGGGATGATGATCTATATTTAATACTTATAAAACAGCAAGAAACAATGAAAGATAGTTGAACATATTCTGAAGTAGCATTATAGCCTTCCTCAGTGGACATGTTATTATTTACTTTTATAAAACTAAATAGATTATATAAGGAAAGTAATTGTACAGGAAAAACTGAAGTTATCATTAAGGTCTCCTTTTTGTTCAGTGAAAATGTAAGAATGGTATTTTATGAATTATTTTTCAAAATACCACATAAAATTTTTCACATTGGTATCACACAGGATTTAGTTACATAGAAATTTTTTCCTAGCCCTACCCTTAGTCTCTTACTCTTTTTTTCAGCACAGTCTCTTCCTTTTCAAAAAAGTCCTCATTTTTCAAAACTCTTGCTGTCTCAAGTATGTTTCACCCCTGTCACTTTTAACTTCAGATAAAAAATGATTCATTTTTGTTCAGTGGCCATTTGATGTGTAGTAGCCAGGAAATAAAACATTTATTAACCCTTTGTTACTTTTTAAGTTCACTTTTGTATGCATTTTTTTGTATGCATTTTTAAACTTTCCTATATAGTCTGAAAAATGATGTCAAATTATTTTACCTTTCAAAGAATGTTAGTCATGATGAAAAGAGATGATGTTAAAAACCTAAAAATATTTGAGAAGGTATAAAGGGGCGGGGGGGGGGGGGGAACGCCTGGGTGGCTCAGTGGTTGAGCATTGGCCTTTAGCTCAGGGCGTGATCCTAGTCCTGGATCGAGTCCCACGTCGGGCTCCCTGTGAGGAGCCTGCTTCTCTCTCTGCCTGTGTCTCTCATGAATAAATAAATAAAATCTTAAAAAAAAAAAAAAAAGAAAGCACAAAGGTGATAGTGCTACGTTACTCAGCAGTGTGCCTGACTGGCTAGTGATGGGAGCAATGTTGGAGTTAAAAACCAGCCTAGTATTTTTGAAAAGATAATTTTAAGGAATTTTTATAGATCTGATGTGCTCAGTTAATTCATGAAGAGAAAAGAAATGCTCTACATTAAGACTTCTGGGAGGGTTTTGCTTGTATATCAGTGTTTACACTTTTACCAACTGTTAGAGTTACATGTTGCTCCTCTGAAAAAACAGAATAATTATGGCTTCAGTTTTACCCCTATGTTTTTTAAATCTCGTATGCTCTCATACCTATTTTCCTTAATAGAAAGTTTGGACTTATGCTTTTGTTTGAAAATGTATTACTATATTTTTCTAGTTTTGAATGATTAACATAACATTAACCTGAACCAAGAAAACTATTTGGCTATGTAGATTCATATATTTTTTTTTAAGATTCATATTTTATTCGAGAATTTCCCTGTTGCTTCTGGTTTTTCAACTGCTTTCCCCTCGTTCAGCTTAAGGAACTTAAGGACTACAGCAGAAACTCTTTGTCTCCCATGGATTTGTTTGAGTGTTTAGTAATTGAGTCTTTTCATGAAAGCAGCCTGTATTTTGAATTGGAAAAAGTGACTTGTGATTATTTGAAAGAGCTGAACCTTAACACTTCTACCAGGCTTGGTTTGTTTTGAGTTGGACAGGCTGTTTGTCTGGCAGTAATGAAGCTCAGGGGTACGTCTCTGTGACGTGAAGCTCTCACAAGCTTGAAATAACTTGTCAGTGTTGGTTTCATTGATAATGGGCTTCTCTTGCAAGTCACTACGTCGTAGCACAGGGAAATGTTATGGTTCTCAGGCTGGTACATATTTCTTCCAGTGCACAGCTTCAAGTAGGGGTGCAACGTGACAGAAGTGGGGCTCGCTGGGAGAAGGCAGTGGCCTTAGAATCTGCACAGAGTTTCTTAGCAGGGTTTTACGGTTTTCTTCAAGCATCGGAGATCTTTCTCAATGATTCCATACCCCTCGTGCATTGACTTTCACTCCTCTGTGACTCCCTTTTGCTTTAGGTCCTTTCCTGTCACCTGCATTCCCCTTCCTTTCATATATGTGTTCCCTTATCAATGACCACCAGTCCTCAGCCTTACTGTTTGTTTCTCCATAGATGTACTTAGGCCTATTCATATGTTTTTTTTTTTCCCAAAGATTTTACTTATTTATTCATGAGAGACACAGAGAAGAGAGAGAGAGAGGCAGAGACACAGGCAGAGGGAGAAGCGGGCTCCATGCAGGAGGCCTGACGCGGGACCCGATCCCGGGTGCCCAGGGTCAGGCCCTGGGCTGAAGGTGGCGCTAAACCGATGAGTCACCTGGGCTGCCCAACTATTCATATGTTTTTAACCCGCACATCTGCAAACTTAAAGAACGTAATGATTTCTATTTCCTCCCATCCATATTCTTCAGTCTGAATTATAGCCCCACCTTTTACAATAAACTAAAGGGATTTGAAAATACTTTAGAATACTATAAAGATGATTTAAACATATTTGCTCTCATTCTTCAATCTTGTTTAGATTTTGCTAATATATTTATGACTTTTGATGATTTACACTTGGATTTCATTAATTTCTACCAGAATTGAGTAATTTTTAGTGAGGAATACTTAGGTTAGTATCTCTGATTTATAAAGTAGCAAAATTTGTAAATGGTGTTGAAAAACAACATTAAATTTATGTAGGATTCTATCATAAAAAAAAAAAAAAAAAGGTATCCCTGGGTGGCACAGGGGCTTGGCACCTGCCTTTGGCCCAGGGCACGATCCTGGAGACCCGGGATCGAATCCCACGTCGGGCTCCCGGTGCATGGAGCCTGCTTCTCCCTCTGCCTATGTCTCTGCCTCTCTCTCTCTCTCTCTCTCTCTCTGCGTGACTATCATAAATTAAAAAAAAAAAAAAATTATGTAGGATTTAGGAACAGTGAACTCTATAGGATTTCTGTAAGTATTTTCTTACCAAAAATTAATTATAGTGATTTGGGGGAATTTTTTCCATAAATAATGTATTTTTTTTTAATAATGTATTTTTGATACTTTTAATTATCAGAAACTTTACAATGTAATTCAACTTGTAATTTGACTTTTAATTAAGGTAAGTGTTTTATTTAGAGTTCAGGTGACTACTAAAAAGGCGTTGCTTCAAAGGCTTGGTCTTGCATTACTGTCTGTAAGTAGATGTACTGGCAATAAATTAAAGACCTTCAGCCTTTAACTGGTTTATTTTCACTAGCCAGTTTGTCAGAATTTGTTTTTTTTTAATATGTATAAAGAATTGAGGGGCAGCCCGGGAGGCTCAGTGGTTTAGCGCCGCCTTCAGCCCAGGGCCTGATCCTGGAGACCCAGGATCCAGTCCCACGTCGGGCTCCCTGCATGGAGCCTGCTTCTCTCTCTGCCTGTGTCTCTGCCTCTCTCTCTCCCTCTCTCTCTCTCTCTCTCTCTCTCTGGTCTCTCATGAATAAATAAATAAAATCTTTAAAAAAAAAAAAAAGAATTGAAATGGGAATATAGTTGTGTGTGTTAGTTCTACTGAGCAGTTAACTTTTTTTTATTTTCAGGAATATTGTTAGCTTCAAGAAAAGCCCATTTGATAGATTCCCAGTATTTCAACAATTATGGATAATTTTATACATATATATGTATATATATAATTTTACACATACAAATATATATATCAAAAACTGGAAAATGAGCTTTGAGTACTGAGAGTTCTTCTATAATAGAATGTTTTTATGTAAGAATTACTACATACTACTAATGATTTTCTTCAAATTCTCTTTTTCCCCCCTACCAGCCAGGCCCACAACTCCTCTTTCTGTAGGCACCATTGTCCCACCTCCAAGGCCTGCTTCCAGACCAAAGCTTACTTCAGGCAAACTCAGTGGGATTAATGAAATAGTATGTACTCAGGTTTTTTTTTTTTTTTTAATTATAATTGTTTGATTTAAGATGCAAATGTATTTTTCCTATATGCACCTTTAACAGTTAATTGCTTGGAATTATCTAATTGAATCTTCAAATTATAGAAGAGCTTTTCCAGCCAACATATCCTTTACTCCCTCATGTTATTTCAGTGATCATACCTATGGAACAAGACATTGTTCAGGAGGAAAAGAGATGCCTGCGAAAGTTGGCACATCATAAAAATACCATTCAGTACCTATTCTTTCACAATTAAGAAACAGTATTCATGTAATTCTGCTTTAAGTAAAATATTAAGGAAGAAATGGTGGCCTGTTCTTAGGGCTTAGAAGTTTACTGCCAGGAGAATCCTGGAGGGCATCTAGTCCAGCTTTTAAAACATAAACTGGAGTTCAGGTCGCTTAACTGACTTGTCAAAGTACCATGTTGCTTAAGGAAAAAAAAAACCATTGGCCTACAAAAGTTGTCAGGTAACTAAAGAAAATCTACAAGGTATATCCAGAGTGAGGTTCTCCCAAACCAGTCTTCTTGCCTCTCATCTCTTCTACTTTGCTTCACGTTTTAGACTAATTGCCAGTATTAAATTTCTAATAGTCAAACTTAATCATCTTATTCTCCATATAGACGTCTCCAGTGGTTCCCCATAATCCACGTGTTTGAATGTTTTAACTGAATGTATGAGGCTCTTTATAAAGTTGCCTCAACAGCCTATGTTATTACCATACTAACTGTCCAGCTTTCTCCTCTTTGCAACCTGTGTTCAGCCCTTTCAACTCTCTGCCATTCGCCAACCACATCATGCTCTTTTATGCATCCATGTCTTATTTTGCTCCCATTACTGAAGTGCCCCTCAATTGTCTGTGTAGGAAAATGATCTCTTTTTTAAGATGCAGCTAAATATCATCTAGCTATTTGATCATTTCTCCTCCCCAAGTGGATTTAATCACTCTTCCTTATAACCATATACTTTACCCTTATTTCTTATAGTGCACAAATTATATTGTGTATACTTCCTTGTGTGTTCCCTTCACGGGACTGTGCCTTAGCCAGTTTCATACTTTGCATAATGCCTGTTACATAGTAGATATTTCATGAATAAATGAAAAGGCTTGAGCACCAAGTATTGAAATGGTGACATCTTTCTCTTCTTATTCTAATGAACAGAGTTAAGGAAGTGCACTCAAAGACTAGGTACAGGCTGCCAAGGAGATGATGTTATTTGAGTAATATAAAAATGACTGCCTCTAAATAACATAAGATTTCTTCCTGATTACAAAAGCATTGTAAGATCATGTAAAATTTGGGAAATAAAACAGAAAAATTAAAATCCCTTCCATATTTTATGACCCAGAGATAGCCAGTATATATATGTGTGTGTGTTTGTGTGTGTATCTCCTTTCATTAATTTTTGAGTGCTTATTTATTCAGATGCAGTAAAACATAGTTGTTAAAGGCACAAGCTTATTAGTCACTAATTAGTCACTGAGCAGCATTAGATAAGTTATGTGTTTGGAGTCTGTTTCCTTAGGTGTAAATGAGTATAAAGAGAATGGCTGGTGTGAGACTGAAATGAGTTACTATGTGTAAAATACTTGCAACATTACCCAGTGCAAGTAAATATGCAAAAAAAAAAAAAGTTACTGTGCATGATAAATCAAAGGTCATAGTTTACATATTTTTTATTCTTCACTTGAAAATATTTTGGGGATATCTTTCTATTTCATGAATTATTCCATGGGCTTTAAGCTCCTTCCAAGCAGTAGAATTCTTTGTCAAATGATCTGAAGTTCCAAGTCTGTTATTAAATAACTAAAAGTTGGACTTTTATACTTGAATCTTGGACCTTTTACTCCCTGTCCCAGCCTTGAGAACCTTCTAGAAACCACCCTCTGAGGGCTTCTAGGAGCACCTTTGGAAATGGTTCTAGAGCATAAATGCTCTGTCTTGTAAGACCACCATCAACATTAAATTTCCCAGAGGTTTTTAGAAATGTGATTAGTTTAAACATTTAGTTTATTTCTAAGTTTTCATTATTCAAAACTGGCTTAATTATTTCTTTATGAACAATTTCTTAATATCCTTTTGTTTACTTCTTAGCAGACATTATTTCCTTACTAAAAAATTTTAAGGTGAAATTCATGAACTAAAGGGTATGCATGTTTTTAAGACTCTTGATGATTATTATTGCTGTATTGCCCACCAGAAATTTGTATTTGAATTTTCTCCAGCTGTACATCTGAGTGTTCTTTTCCTTGTATGCTTATATGTGCACTTTTCCGGGGAGAAGGGCTCTCTACCTTTCACCAGATGCCCAAAAGAGTCACTAATCACACCCTTCTCACATTCCTATAGTAAATGCCTCATTGTTCTAGAACAGTGGTTTTCAAAGTTTGGTCCCCAGATCAGCAGCAGCATTACCATCACCAAAGATCTTGATAGAAATGCGGTTTCTCTGGGTCTGCACCAGACAAATCAAAAATTCTTCTGAGAAGTGGCCCTCTGAGTGATTCTAATGCATGTTTATATTTAAGAACTGCTGTTTTGAAGTAGTGCTGTTCAATAGAAATATCATGTAGCAACAAATATTAAAGTATTCTAGTAGCCACAGTAAAAAAAGTAAAAACACTGAAATTGACATTTTATTTTACTCATTATATGAAAAAAATCATTTTACAATGTAATCAGTATAAAGATTGAGAGGTTATTTTTTTGTTTGTGTCTGCTAAGTCTTCAAAATCTGTGTATTTTATACTTAATTTGAACCAGCCACATTTAAAGTGCTAGTGGCTACTGTACTGGACAGTGCCATTCTAAAATAAGACAAAAACCACTTGAGAAAATAGATATTGTGTTTTTCTTTTTTTTTTTTTAAAGATTTTATTTATTTATTCATGATAGTCACAGAGAGAGAGAGAGAGAGGCAGAGACACAGGCAGAGGGAGAAGCAGGCTCCATGCACCGGGAGCCCGACGTGGGATTCGATCCCGGGTCTCCAGGATCATGCCCTGGGCCAAAGGCAGGCGCCAAACCGCTGCGCCACCCAGGGATCCCTGATATTGTGTTTTTCTAAAAAATTATAAAATACACATTCTAAATTGTAAATTATAAAAATGTAGCCATGTGATATTGGTCATGAAGCCATGTTGCTATAGGAGAAATTTCTCCCATGGTTGGTTGATCAAGACTTTTTTCTGAGTTTGCAAGTTTCAGATTAGCTGCTGAATTGAATGTTTGGCCTCATACCCTGCACTATTTCCATCTGTGTACATAGGGAGTTGCAGTTTTATACTTTGCTGCATTTTTTTTAATCTGTCTTCATTATCAGTCATCAAAAAGCCATTCTCTGGAACTAATAAATTGAATACTATTTAATTGTGGAAGTGAGGGTTTACTTAGTGTAAAACACTTGGATGGTATCTAATTTTCATGTAAGTGTGTATCTGTAAATGTATATTCATGGAATCAAGAGTTGACTAATTTTAGTTGTATGAATGCTTATAAAGGGTTTTGTTTTTGCCATTTGTTTTCATGTCCCTCAAATAATTGAGGACAGAAACAATGTCTTTGTTATTCACTGCTTGGTTTCTAGTACCCAACCCATGGCCTGACGCATAGTAGGCACTAAATGAGTATTGTTTTCAGTTTATATTTTTATAAGCAGGAAAAGGTTATTTTTAATTAAGCTAATAAATATGCCTTATGTTAAAAAATGAAATTTCTCAGCAAGTGTTGATCATCTCTTATTGGGACTCTTAGGAATGTGGAAGGAAAAAAATCCATTCACCCAGGTAAAAGATATGAAATATTTTTCGTATTTTTTTTGTTTAGAAAAGTGGGAAGGCAGTAGAATTGATTTTCTCAAACCTCCTTTAGGGGTTAAACTGTCTCAAACAGGAAGCATTACAAGGAATTATAAAAGGAAAACGGACACATTTGTAAACAGTGAAAATAAAGCCAAGCAACATATAGGGACAAAGTGTTTGCAGCATGTAAAGCAGAGGGGTTAGTGAAAGCTCAGGTAATACTAAGCCCTCCTGAAACTAAATCAGAGAAAGCTAACAAAGAAAATTCATAAAAGGCAAAATGCCAACTTTATTTTTATCAATTTAAAAATTATTTTTCCTTCTTCTGAGTCTCATCCATTCATTGCTGACAAGGGTACAGAGAAATATTCTCTTATATTTATAGGCAGTAAAGTGAATAATCCTTTTGGGAAGCAGTTTGGCAGTATGTTTGAAAAACCTTCATACAGTTTGAACTAATAGTTTAACTTCTGAGAATCTGTCTTAAACATACTTTTTGAAATAGAGAAAATGTCGTATGAATAAAGGTTCTCTTGACAGCATTATTTTGAAATAGCCTTCCTAGCCTTTAATCTACACTTGAAAATTATTCGACCTGTGGCATCTCTATTTTTGGTTATAAGAAAATCAATTTATATTAAAATTAATCTTACCTGGTAACTAAAAATCTGTTCTTATAAGGAGCAGTTGTTTTAGCACTTTGGTAAATAACTTTTTGTTTTTAAGCCCAGGCCATTCAGCCCACCTGTAACTTCCAATACCAGCCCACCTCCTGCAGCTCCATTAGCACGGGCAGAAAGTTCTTCTTCTATCTCATCTTCAGCTTCATTGAGTGCTGCCAATACTCCAACAGTAGGTAAGTGATTATTATAGATGACATGTGATAGTTAGCATCCCCAGTATGGCCAGGCTGAATTTTGTTTTTTAATGAGCTCACGAATTTAACATTAGAAATTTTGGTTTTCTGGAAATACAGTTGGCATTATCAAATGTGCCGCATTTTCCTTTTCTGTTACACAGTTTATATTATCTGAATAGGAGAAATTTTTAGCACTGTTGAGAGTGCATCAAATTTATCAACTACTGACTAATATAAATAGTTGAAGGCAAAATACAACACAGTCCTTTCTAATGTGAAATGATACTTAGATTCCTTAGAGTTTTTATTTCAATAATGATTCAACTTAAGAAAGTTTTGTGCTTACAATGAAGTACTCCTACAAGAATTTAAAAAATAAAGATCTAAAAGTAAATATAGGCATATAAGCCTAAACCCCACCAAATACAGTATTTTATTACATCTAGTTTTTTTTTTTTTTTTTTTAAGATTTCATTTATTTATTCATGAGAATACACAGAGGAGAGAGAGAGAGGCAGAGACACAGGCAGAGGGAGAAGCAGGCTCCATGCAGGGAGCCTGACATGGGACTCGATCCAGGGTCTCCAGGATCAGGCCCTGGGCTGAAGGTGGCGCTAAACCGCTGAGCCACCCGGGCTGCCCTACATCTAGGTTTTAAGACATTTTTCTATCTTCACTTATAACTAATTTTTTTCTACAAATTCTTACTACGTTTCTTGCCAGCTGTTGATATAATAAAGCACAAAGCCACTTTAAAGCTGTTGTGTTGCAGGAGTGGCAGCTTTTCATTAAAATTAGAACTGTCCTTGTTGCTGCTTCTAAGCAGTAAGAGTTCATCTTTGACAGTCCCATTCACTGATGCACACTAACTGAACATAATTCAGTAGTGCTCTTTTTTTTTTTAAATTTTTAAAAAATTTTTATTTATTTATGATAGTCACACAGAGAGAGAGTGAGAGAGGCAGAGACACACACAGGCAGAGGGAGACGCAGGCTCCATGCACCAGGAGCCCGACGTAGGATTCAGTCCCGGGTCTCCAGGATCGCTCCCTGGGCCAAAGGCGGGCGCCAAACCACTGTGCCACCCAGGGATCCCCAGTAGTGCTCTTTTTTTTTTTTTTTTTTTTTTAAAGATTTTATTTATTTATTCATGAAAGACACACATACACACAGAGGCAAAGAGAGAAGCAGGCTCCGTGCAGAGAGCCGACATGGGACTCGATCCCGGGACTCCAGGATCATGCCCCGGGCCAAAGGCAGGCGCTAAGCCGCTGAGCCACCCAAGGATTTCCCCCAGTAGTGCTCTTAAGTGTGATCCTGTACCATCTGTCTGCATCACCTGAGAACTTACTAGAAACAGAGACCTTTTAAATCCCAAGCTCAGTATGGGGTTAGCAATTTTGAACAGGCCTTCCAGGTGATTGTGAAGCATGGTAAGTTTGAGAATGACAGCCCTATTTAATTACATCCGATTTGTGAAAACTCAGAAAAGAGAAATGCATTTTCTAAGTTTGGACATTATAAAATGACATAATAAGAGGCTAATATAAGATTAAAAGTAATTTCATATTTACATGTCCGAACATGATGTTATCATCTTATTTTATACACCTTTACGAACATACCGCTTTTCCAGTCTTTTAATTTCAGGTAAACTATATTTAATAAGTTTTTCTATTTGTTGTATCAGCACTTTATTCTTACCTTTTCTTTTTTTGTATATGTGATTTTGTTAATTTTGGTTTTTACAGACTGTTTTTGTCATAAAAAACATAGATGGGTCCTTTAAGAAGTCAGATGGGTGGGCTAGGTGCCAAAATTAGCTTTACTTCTCTATTTTCCCTTGATTATTTAGAAGGATTTCAGTTTGTGATGAAACTATTTTTGATTGAGTAGGTACGTATTTGCTTTTAGTTTGGGTCAGTGTTGGCAGTAGAAGAACCACAGGGTAGATGATAGCGATGATCTAGGCAGGCAGGATATAATGTGGATTTTGTACAACAAAGGTACTTTAAATCTACCATAAAAGTTCACTTTTAGAAATTATAATGCTTATTCAGCTAAGTTTTTGATTCTTCTTGAAAATATTTTATTTTCCTGCAATATTTTGTTTTATTTAAATATGATAGAAGATGATAATTTGATTGGGACACTCTCTGAAATTGAAAAGCAGTGTGAGACTTCACAAGGTATTGTATCAAAAGCAATGTATGTGTTGACTAATGATCCTAAAATGTATCTAAAATACTTTGTTACCTCATTTTTCCTTTTTCAGCAATCTATGGTGTCTCAGAAGTCAAGAATAACTCTAAGGTTTTACATTTGTACTAATTATGTCCAGTTGCTATATATAGGATCTATTGATCTCAAATCCCCAATTATAAAAACATACAGAATTTTTGCATTGTCTTCCATCTCTCTGCTTTTCTTTCCTCTTCCACATTAAGAAATGTCCATAAATCTTACTGCTAATGTTGTCAGTCAGAGAAAAAGTCAGAAAAGAAGCAGCAGTACGATGTCAGTTAAAAAAAAAAAAAAGTAATACCTCAACTACCAGAGCAAAGGCTGTCCTAGGAGGACTGTCCATCTAGTGAGGTGAGGTCAGAGGTATAAAGTTAGCAAATAGTTGGGAGTGGTTTTTACTCCTGAGTGGAAAGAAATTCCACAAAAATATCCATTGATTGTTACAGGAAAATACTTCATACTTCAACTTTATAAGTTTTCTGCATTTTTGAAGCATATAGTTTAAAAGTAGAACAATGAAACCAAGATTAGAACACATAATATTCTTCTAAAGAATACAGGGGATTTTTTATTTCTAAGAAATTATTTATTCTGAATAGTGTATTATAAATTTACACTTTTATACTATTTTAAGAACTTGATTACTTATTTCCTATGTCAATTTTTTTAACTATGCATGTGCAATATGATCTTGAAAGGAAAACAAGAATAGAAAATACTAAAGCGGATATACCAAAATGTTAAGTAGATTTTGAGTTTTCCCCCTACTGCTCAGTGCTAGACACATTATAAGTTAGTAAATAGTAGCTGTTTTGATTTTTTCAGATTTTTATATTATTGGATTTTTAATTTTCATATGAAATTTTAAGTTTTTTTACAGTCAGGAGATGGAGGGAGTTACTTTTTCCATTGGCCTAGAAGCAGTTCTTGTATTGATTTTTAATCCCTGAGCTATTTTTCTAACTATGAAAAACCTTCTGAGTCAAAATTCTTTCAAAATTTTAAATACCACAAAGTCTTCGTGGCCATTAAAGCTAACAAAACATCTTTCTAATTGTAGAATCTCAGGGTCACTTGTGAGACAGAGCATTAGTACTGATTTTTGTCAGAATTAGTATTTTAGGTATTTCAAAAGAACTCCACCTTTCACTATGGTACACTGTACTCTTCTCTGAAATAAAAATACCTGGTGGCTATGAACATTGACATTTATAGAACAAAAATATATATTCAAATTTCAGAGATACATGTTGACCCAGATTATTCATTCTTAGAAAAACTGAATATATTATTGGCTTATTTTTCATAAAATTTCATCATTTATTGTATTACATAAAATGCTCCACTTTCCAATCAGTAGCAATAGTGGTAAGGTGTAAAGAGGAAGGGTGCATTTGTCAAGAAAGGTAGTCAACTATTTTTTTTTTTGAAAGATTTTATTTATTTATTCATGAAAGACACAGAGGAGAGAGGCAGAGACACAGGCAGAGGGAGAAGCAGGCTCCATGCAGGGAGCCCAATGCGGGACTCGATCATGGGACCCTGGGGTCATGCCCTGGGCCGAAGGCAGGCACTAAATCACTGAGCCACCCAGAGATTCCCGGTAGTCAACTATTTTGAGGAATTTTCCTTTATGAAATAAGCCAAAAATTTTGTTTAGGTTAAAAAAAAAACACACAAAAACCCTGAACATACGCATATATTAAATTTCTTTACATTTTATTATTTAAAAAAACTGATCTTTAGGTGTATTATGTAAGTGAACTTTATGTCAGGAATGTTATAAAAAATAACAATATAGTTCTATCAAGGTAAGGAAATGTAATGTAAGGACCAAAAAAGTAAAAAAATTATAATGAGTAGCGCGTGTAACATTATATTGTTCATTTAGAAGTAGCTGAAATACAAAAATCCAGTTTAGTGCCCTGAAGTGTGTGATTGGTAGAACCTGAAACAGTTTAGTATCTGAAGGGTTATGAAGAAATGTTTTGGAAATTTCAGTTCTTTAGGGGAGGGTCTTTTTCCTTCTGATATTCCTTAACCCATGCGTTCAATGTCATTTCATATAAAAGAAAAGTCAGTGTGACATATTTTTCTGATTCTTTTTCTTGTCTTCTGTATTATGTTCCAGTTGGTTTTATGCTGTTTCTTAACCTCCAGATTTATACATCGGCCAACAGTGGAACCGGTAGTAGTCATTTGTGATAAGCTAATAACATTGTGAATTTACCTGTCTTGATATCTTATAAATGTCTTTTCTGTATGATTTGACAAATGAATTACATGTATTCTAGGTGTGTCACGAGGTCCCAGCCCTGTCAGCCTTGGAAACCAGGACACCTTACCTGTGGCAGTTGCCCTTACAGAATCTGTTAATGCCTATTTTAAAGGAGCAGATCCCACCAAGTTAGTTTTAAAAAGATGTGTGTGTGTGTGTGGGGGGGGGGGTGTTCATGTGCACACACATGCATGTTTGGTGGGGAGAAAGCTTAGTGGTAAATTTTAAGAGTTATATTTTGATTCTGTTATAGGTGAGAGTTTTCTGTTATTTATTTATCTGCCTTTTTTGTTATCAAATATAGCCATTTAGCAATTACCTTTCTTAAAAAATCACTATAATCAGCAATGGTAATGGCTTTTTCCCCCCACTTTATTTATATTCTTGACCAGGCTGTAGGACCATTATGACCCATCTGTTTAACATATCTGTAGAGCAGGATGATGGCAGCTGACCTAGAAGGGAATAGAACTCTGAACCTTGGCTAAGTGTGTATCATTGGTGAAAGTGTTCTGTTTGAAAGAGAGACCTAGAATATAGGTTTCGTTCGTGAGACGCTGGTCAAGGAATTGTTTTAACCTTCTTTTAAGAAATGTTTTGGTGAATGACCACTCCTACTTTCCATGTACTCATTCAACATACATTGACCAAATATTTGAGCGTTTACTGTGTGTAAGACATGGTTATAAGCTTGTATTATCATGCAAGAAGCAGCTTTTTAGTTTTCTTAATTTATGATAAAAAACAAATAAAAGGTTTGTATTATTTTTTAAAAGATTTTATTTATTTATTCATGAGAGAGGCAGAGACACAGGCAGAGGGAGAAGCAGGCTCCATGCAGGGAGCCTGATGTGGGACTCGATCCTGGGACTTGATCCCAGGACTCTTTAAGATCACGCTCTGGGCTGAAGGCAGGCGCTAAACCGCTGAGCCACCCAGGGATCCCCAAAGCAAACCTTTGAGAGAAGAACTTTGTTTAGTCTATTAACGTATCCTCCACACTTGAGTATTTGATGGATGATTGTATGCTGAATAACATGAAAGGGAGTGGAATTGATATATGCTATGAAGAAAAATAAACTAGGGTAAGAGGAGATAGAATTACATAGAGGGCTTTTTTTTTTTTTTTTTTTTTTTTAGATGATCAGAAAACCTTTTTGATG
Organism: Canis aureus; assembly: GCF_053574225.1. Taxonomy (NCBI): domain Eukaryota; kingdom Metazoa; phylum Chordata; class Mammalia; order Carnivora; family Canidae; genus Canis; species Canis aureus. The sequence continues at coordinate 56,763,558 of NC_135615.1, forward strand.
TTAAATTTGAGCAGATGTTTCAAAGACATTGAGGAACAAACCATGCAGATGTCTGAGAAAAGAGCATTCCAGTGAGTGTAAAAGACTGAGGTAGAAGCATACGTGGCCTGTTTAATGAACAGGAAAGAGAACTATGTCACTAAGTTAGAGTTAGGTTGGAGAGGAGTCGTCCCTCCTTAGGGGGAGCAGATCATGTTGGGAATTGTAGACCATGGTAAGTAGTTTAGAGTTTATTTTGAGCAAGATGGGAAGCCAGCGAAGGCTTTTGAACAGAGAAATGAAACATAGGTTTCGTTTGTTTTGAACAGAGAAAAGAAACAGAGGTTTCTTATGTTTTTGAGGGAGCACTCTGGTTGCCACATGGAGAATAAACTAGAAGGAGCCAGAGTACAAGCAGAGAGAGGAGGTTAACTGCAGCAGTCCAGGTGAGAGATGATGGTGGCTTATATAAGGGTATTAGCTGAGGAAATCATGAGTAATAGATACTGAATTCATTTTGAAAACAGAGTTGTCAAGATTTGTAAGAGAGTAGACTGGTTAAGTTTTGAAGTACTTACTAAGACAACTGGATACATGATTCTGGAGTTCAGGGAGTAGGTCATAGGCTAAGATAACATATTCAGTAGTCAATACTGAAAGCCACCAGCCTCAGGGACTAGAGATCTGTTGAGAACTGTGGCTCCCTTCCATGTTTTAAAAACAGGAAGACAGCAATGATTTGGTAATGGAGTTTGATACAGCACGTGGCAAGAAAGGTGAGGAGAGAACCAGTAGAACAGTGTCCCAGAAATGAAGTGAATAAAACTCTTCTGTGAAGGATAGTGTGAAGCTGTATCTGATAGGTCAGGAAAAATTGACTTTTGACATTACAGAGATGATTGGTGATGATTTTAGTTGAGTTTTGGATGAAAGCATGCTTGGAGGATGTTCAAGAGCAAGAGATGATGCAGATACAACTATATTTGAATAAAGCAAGTATAGAAAACTTTCAGGTTGTTTGCTCTAAGTGGAAGCAGAGAGGTGGAGTGGTAGCAGCAGAGAAATGATAGAAGCAAAGAGTTTTATTAATTTCAGTTTATGTTTTTTAGAGATGATAAACATTTTAGCATGTCTGTACACTAATGGGAAAGTTCCAATATTTTTGGAAAAAATTGAACTTGTAGGAAAGGATACGATTGCATGAGTTAAGTACTTTGATGTGTAAGAGGAAATGACTTTCGTGCAGAAGCAGTGAGATTGGCATTAGGGGTATAGACTGATCATCTGTTGAAAAAGGAGGCAAGGTATGGATACAGAGTCAAGCAGGAGTTCAGTTGTGAGCCTGTGAGGAAGTTTTTCCCTGATTTCATTTCTTCAGTAAAATTTAAAGTCAAGTCAATGACTGTGAGTAGAGGGGAAGGAATATTGTAGGTTGGAGGAAAAAGAAGGCATGAGAAGAGGTAGTGTTGCATAATGATGGACTAGGAAATCCCAAGAGAGGAGGAAATAAGGATCTGAAGAAACGAATGTAAAGGTAGTAGGAACAATAGATTGTGGAGGCTTTGGTGGGGTTGGAGACTGATTGGAGATGTGGTACTAGACAGAATGAGGCGGGCAAAGAGGAAGTGACCATTAGAGGAATGAGGAGGCTGAAATTGAGATGATGGAGGGGCTGCAATGTGGCTGAAGTAGGCTGGAAGACAGGACCACTGGAGGTAAGGGGTGAGATCTAGGTGACCAGAATATTAGTAGGGTTATCTGTGTGGATATTAAAGTCACTAAAAATTATGGTAGGAGTAGTGGTACACAGAAAGACTGACAGTGGGCCAAGAACTAAAATTGTCAGGAAAATGAAAGGGATGGAATAGCAAGTAGTATAGTCTAATGGTTTGGGTTATAAGACACTGGAGGTTTTTAGGAAGGAAGTAGTAATATAGAGTTGGAAGAGGCAGTGAAGAGCAAGGAAGACATCTCCCACTGCCACTGTCAGGCCCAGGACTTTGGGCGGGGGCAGGGGTGGGAGGGTCAGGGAAAAATAGCTACAACTGGAGATGCTGTTACAGGAAAGCATTGTCCCCTGTAGGACAGCCAGAGGATGGTCTCCGCAAACAAGCAAAGGAATATGATCTTTATGCTTGCATTTGTGTTTGAGTTTAATTCTAAGCAAAGATGATGATACATGCTTCATGCACATTTTTTAATTGAAAAAATAATTCATCTGTAATTATGATGAAAGATTTTTTGTGTCCTTTTTAAACCAAGTATGTTTTAAATGGATATTAAAATGCCTTATTTGTACCACTTAAAATTTTCAAAATCTCTAATTTCAGGTGTATTGTGAAGATCACTGGTGACATGACAATATCATTCCCGAGTGGAGTTATTAAAGTCTTCACTAGCAATCCATCTCCAGCTGTGCTGTGCTTCAGGGTGAAAAATATCAGCAGACTAGAGCAAATTCTTCCAAATGCACAACTTGTGTTCAGGTTTGTGTACTTTTGTTTTGAAGGTGAAATTTCTTTAAGAAACTTTTCCTTCTTCAATGGAGCAATAATAATTGAGTTGAATGACAATACCAAAATTTATCATTATTAAACAGCCTTCTCCAGCCTGTGTTTTTGGTGGTGGTGGTGGTAGTTGTTAAATCTTCTGTTCTGTTCATTATCTCATTGTTCAAGTTTCTGCTATGTTCTATTTTTTATCTGCCTAACTTTAGTTATTCCTACTAGTCTTCCCCAGGTCACCAAATGATGATACAGAGGCAAAGATAAAGCTAAGTCAAAATAACAAAAATATTTCTTGTGCTTACAGTGATCCATCACAGTGTGATTCTAACACAAAAGATTTTTGGATGAACATGCAAGCTGTTACTGTCTACCTCAAGAAGCTATCAGAGCAAAATCCAGCTGCTTCTTACTATAATGTAGATGTATTAAAGTATCAGGTGAGTGTCTTATCCTTGTAAACATCTTAAAATATTAACAGATAGAATCCCACAGATTAAACGAGTAATAAGTTATGGCCAAGAGAGGTTTATTCCAGGAATTCAAGGATATGTCAAAATAAGACTATCTGGGGGTGCCTCAGTGGCTCAGTCGGTTAAGCATCTGTCAGGTCATGATCTCAGGGTCCTGGGATTGAGCCCTATATTGGGCTCCTTGCTCAGCTTGGAGTCTGCCTCTCTCCCCCATGCTTTTTCTCTCTCCCTCTCTGTATCAAATAAATGAAACCTTAAAAAATTAAGCCAAAGGAAACTGATGATCAAACTCACCATGTACTCTTGATTAAAAAGCTGAGTAAATTTAAATACATGAATTTGTCCTTAAGCTGAAAAGATCAGCAACATCAGTCTTAATAATGAAACACATAAAGCACTTAAATTCTGGAATGGCAAAGACACCTATTCTTGTTAATAGTATCAGAATTTTCTGGATGTATTAGTACAGCTAGACAAGAAAATTAAGTAAGCAGTAATACTGGAAGGAGGAACCCAAATATTATTACTTATAAGTGATGTTCCATTCCTGGAAAACTCAAAGTAATCAACTGAGAAAAGCTATTTGCTAATAGGAGCTTCTAGTAAAGTGGTGAGTTTAATGAAAAATTAGTAGCTTTCTAAATAACCAGTTAGGAATTCTAATGTAGAAAAAATATTGATGATAAAAAAAACTAGAGTTAGAGAGGTAGTAGAAGATGGCAATATAGGAAGATCTTGAGTGTTCCTCCTTTAATGGACACACCAAATCTGCAGCTGTGTCTGGAACAATTTCCTCTTAAAAAAAAAAAAAAAAAAAGATCTGAAAACTACCTGAACAACTCCTTCACATTAGTAAATAAGACAAGGGTCACATGGAAGCATGCAGGAGAGGCTAAGACCCAGACTCCCCCCAAACCCCCCTCCTACGGCACTGCAGCCAACAATCAAAGGGAACTCATAAACCTAGAGCCCCTTCCTGAATGAAAGGTTCATACCCCATCATTAGGCATCTAACTTTTCCTGAGAGAAGAGTCCCCAAAATATCTGGCTTTGGAAAGCAACAGAGCTCATACTCGTGATAACCAGAGCTATAGTGATCTGAGAAACACCTTTTGGAGGGCTCTCACACATACTCACCCTAGGTTACCACGGCAGAAGCAGTCATTCAAAAGGTACCCAGACTTTGGGTGAAAGAGATTCATTTGCTAATCATGAAACATGAGCCAGTGAGGCAGGGGCCTATTGGGATACTTACCAGGGATAGATGGGCTAATGGGCAGGATTTTAGTGCTGACTAGTGAAAGCTAGCAGGTGCCGTATATATACATTCTTTTATTTCAAACTGTTTTTTTTTTTTTTTTTTTTTTCCTTTTTACCTGTTGCCATCTTTACCATCCAGGGAACATAGGCAGAACAATGTCATTTTTGCCCTCTCCCTCTGCCTTACTACAGCTTGTTGATATCTCCCACAAAAGAGCTTATACCCTTGTCTGGAGACCCAGGTTTTTCAACTGTTGCCTAGCAGACTCCTGTAGATTGCATGGTCTGGTGGTCATCGGGTCTTAGGCTTGTGGTCTTACAAAACTGTGTATATTTGTTTTTTTAAAAAGCTGCTGCCTAATGGTTTGGCTTCCTTCCAGTCAGTCTCAGTGTAGGTGCTGAGATTACTTCCTTTAGGACACTGACAGGTCTTGGCACATCCTCAACAATTGGGAGCTATTAAAATAGGAAATAGGCTGCTTGGATAATCACCAAGTTTCAAGAGACAAGTAACAGCTAGGGTGAGGTTGAATGTTAAGGATAATCTACGTGAGGCTACTCTGTCAAGACTGGGAGAGGTGGCTATTTCAGCTCATAACACAGAAACAAAGAGCCAAGCAAAATAAAGAAACAAGAGAATATGTTCCTAATAAAAGAACAAAATAAAACCTCAGAAAAAAAGCCTTACTGAAATGGAGGTAGGTAATTTGCGTGATAAAAATTCAAAGTAATGGTGATAAAGATGCTCATTGAACTTGGGATAAGAATGGATGGACACAGTGAGAACTTAAAATATAAGAAAGTATCAAGTACTAAATGTAAGTCACAGTACTGAAAAATATTTGACAGCAGACCAGATGAAGCAGAAGGGAACAATAAACTTGAAGACAAGACAGTGCAACTTACCCAATTAGAGCAGCAAAAAGAATGAAAAACGTGAGGATAGTTCAAGGGTCTTAAAGGGGCAATATCAAGCAGACTAACATTGACATTATAGGTGTCCCAGAAGGAGGAGATAGTAGTACAGTAGGGGAATTTAATGCCCCATTTACATCACCTAGACGAATTATTAGTTTTTTTTTTTAATTTTTTCACTTCAATTTTTAATTTTTATTTTTTTTACATATTTTTTTTAATTGGAGTTCAATTTGCCAACATATAGCATAACACCCAGTGCTCATCCCATCAAGTGCCCCCCTCAGTGCCTGTCACCCAGTCACCCCCATCCTCCTCCCACCTCCCTTTCCCCCACCCCGTTGTTCGTTTCCCAGAGTTAGGAGTCTCTCATGGTCTGTCTTCCTTTCTGATATTTCCCACTCATTTTTTCTCCTTTCCCCTTTATTCCCTTTCACTATTTTTTATATTCCCCAAATGAATGTTTTATATTCCCCATATAATGTTTGTCCTTCTCCGATTGACTCATTTCACTCAGCATAATACCCTCCAGTTCCATCCACGTTGAAGCAAATGGTGGGTATTTGTCGTTTCTAATGGCTGAGGAATATTCCATTGTATACATAAACCACATCTTCTTTATCCATTCATCTTTCGATGGACACCGAGGCTCCTTCCATAGTTTGGCTATTGTGGTCAACTAATATTCGACAAAGGAGGAAAGACTATCCACTGGAAAAAAGACAGTCTCTTCAATAAATGGCGCTGGGAACATTGGACATCCGCATGCAGAAGAATGAAACTGGACCATTCTCTTACACCATACACAAACTCAAAATGGATGAAAGATCTAAATGTGAGACACGATTCCATCAAAATCCTAGAGGAGAACACAGGCAACACCCTTTTTGAACTTGGCCACAGCAACTTCTTGTAAGATACATCCAGGAAGGCAAGGGAAACAAAAGCAAAAATGAACTATTGGGACTTCATCAGGATCAAAAGCTTCTGCACAGCAAAAGAAACAGTCAACAAAACTATAAGACAACCTACAGATGGAAGAAGATATTTGCAAATGACCTGTCAGATAAAGGGCTGGTATCCAAGATCTATAAAGAACTTATCAAACACAACAGCAAAGAAACAATCCAATCATGAAATGGGCCAAAGACATGAACAGAAATCTCATAGAGGAAGACATAGACATGGCCAACAAGCACATGAGAAAATGTTCTGCGTCACTTGCCATCAGGGAAATACAAATCAAAACCGCAATGAGATACCACCTCACCCCAGTGAGAATGGGGAAAATTAACTAGACGAATTATTAGTAAGGAAACACTGTTCTTAAAAGATAGGTTAGGCCAGATAGACTTAAAAGCTATATATAGAACATTCCATCCAAAAGCCATAATATACATTTTTCTCAAGTGCACATGGAACATTCTCCAGGGTAGATCATATATTACACCACAAACAAGTCAATAAATTTTAAAAGACTGAAGTCATATCAAGCATCTTTTCTGACCATAATGATATGAAACTAGAAATCAATTACAGGAAGAAGACTGGAAAATTCACAAATACATAGAGTTTAAACAATATGCTTTGGAACAACCATTGGGTTGATGAATAAATCAAGATAGAAATTACAACTTCTCTTGAGACCAATGAAAATGGAAATACAATACAAAAATTTATTGAAATGCAGCCAAAGCAGTTCTAAGAAGGAAGTTCCTATCAATAAATGCCTACCTGAGAAACAAAAAATCTCTAACTTTACACCTCAGAGAACTAGAAAATGAAGCCCAAAGTTGTTGGAACAACAGAAGTAACAAAGAGCAGAAATGAAATACAGATTAAAAATACAGCAGAGAAAACTAAGCTGGTTCTTTTAAAAGATAAACAAAATGGATAAACTTTTAGTTTGACTCACCAGAAAGGAAAGTGGGCTCAAAATCAGAAATAAAAGAGGAGACCTTACAGCTGATACCACAGAAATATAAAGGGTCATGAGAGATCACCATCAACAATTTTATGCCAAGAAGTTGGACAACCTGGAAGCAATAGATAAATTTTTAGAAACATACAGCCTTCTAAAGCTAGATCCTGATGAAGTAGAAAACTGAACAAACCAGTTTCTAGTAAAGACACTATATCAGTAATCAAAAACCTCTGGCACCAAAAGTCCAGGAGTACACTGCCCCACTGGTGAATTCTACCAAACATTCAAAGAAGAATTAATACCAGTCCTTCCCTAACTGTTCACCACCACCCCCCGCCAAAAAAAAGAAAAGGCAGCTGTTCCATTTTATGAAGCCAGCATTGAAACCAAAGCCAGACAGGGACATCACAAGAAAAGAAAATTATAGGCCAATTTTGCCAAAAATTTAGGACTAAACTACAATCAAGTGGGATTTATTCTAGAGGTATAAGGATGATGGTTTAACTTCCACAAATCAACATGGTACACCACTAACAAAATGAAGTGTAAAAATTATGTGATCTCAGTAGATGCAAAAACCATTTGACAGAATTCAACATCCATTTATGATAACTCCAAACAAACTGAATGCAGAGTAAATGTATCTCAGGAGAATAAAGGCCATATATGGCAAACCCAAAGTAACATCATACTCAAGATCAGAAATAAGAAAAGGATGCCTACTGCCACCACTTTAATTCAACATAGTATTTTAAGTCCTAACTAGAGCCTAGGCAAGAAAAAGAAAACACTTCCAAATCGGAAAAGAAGAAGTAAAATTGTCACTACAGATGGTGTGATAAATAGAAAACCCCGAAGATTCCACCAAAAAAACCTGAGAATAAACAAATTCAGTAGAGTTGCAGGATATAAAATCCATATCCAAAAGCCTTGTTCGTTACTGCTGTACAAAAATGAAGACAATCCCATTTACAAATACATCAAAAGAATGAAATGCGTAGTAATAAATTTAACCAAGGAGGTGAAAGACCTTTACACTGAAAACTGTAAGACAATGGTGAAAGAATTTGAAGATGACACAAATAAATGGAAAGATATTACATGCTCATGGATTGAAGAATTAATATTGTTAAAATATCCAAAATACCTAGAGCTATCTAGAGATTCAGTGCAGTCCCTGAAGTTCCAAAGCCATTTTTCACAGAAATAGAACAGACAGTACTAAAATTTGTGTGGAACCACAAAAGATCCTGAATAGCTAAAGAAATCTTGAGAAAAAAAGAACAAAGCTGGAGGTATCACCCTCCTGGATTTCAAACTGTATTGTAAAACTCTACTAGTCAAAACAGTATGATGTGGTCACAAAAATAGACACATAGATCAATAGAATTGAATAGAGTCCAGAAATGAATCAGTGCGTACATGTTCAATTAATTTGCAACAAAGATGCCAAGAGTATACTATGGGGAAAGGATAGCTCTGCAATAAGTGTGCCAGAAAAATTGGACAGCTACTAGACCCCTGTCTTATGCCATACTCAAACTCAAAATGTACTTTAAGATCTGGAGCCATAAAACTCCTAGAAGAATAAAAAAGTAGCTAAGTTCCTTGACAGTGGCCTTGGCAGTGATTTTTTGAGTCAGACTCACAACAGCAAAGGCAACAAGAGGAAAAATAAGTGACAGTATCTCAAGTTAGAAAGCTGCTGCACAGCAAAGGAAATGATCAGAAAAAGTTAAAGGCAACCTACATAATGGAAGCAGGTATTTACAAATCAACCTGATAGGGGTTAACATTCAAAATATATAAAGAATTCGTACAACTCAATAGCCAACGATCTGATATAAATTGGATAGAAGATATGCATAGACATTTTTCCAAAGAAAACACAGATGGCCAGCAGATACGTGAAAAGATGGTCAACATCACTAGTCAAGAAAATGCAAGTCAAAACCACAATGAGGTATCACTTCACATGTGTTAGAATTGCTATTATCAAAAAGACAAGAATTTACAAGTTTTGGAGAGGATATGGAGAAAAAGGAATTTTTATGTACTGTTGGTGGGGATGTACATTAGTGCAGCCACGATGGAAAACAGTATGGAATTTTTAAAAAAAAAATTCAAAAAGAACTATCATATGATTTAGCAGTTGGACTTCTAGATATCTGTCTAAAGAAAACAAAAACACTAACTCCTAAGTTTATTTTCACTCCCATGTTTACTGCAGCATTATTTACAGTAGTCTAGATATGGAGAGAACCCAAGTGTCCACCAATAGACAAAAGCATAAATAAGATGTGTGTGTATATATATATATATATATATATATATATATATATACACACACACACACACACACACACACACACACACACAGTGGAATATTACTTGTTCATAATAAAGAATGAAATCTTGCCAGTTGCAGCGTCATGGGTGGACCTTGAGGGCGTTATGCTAAGTGAAGTAAGTCCGACCAACAAAGACAAATACCATATAATCCCACTTATATAGGGAACTTAAAAAAAAAAAAGCCAAGCTCAGAGATGACAGAGTACAGATTGTTGGCTGCCAGACAGAGGGTTTGGATGAGGGTGGGGAGGTAGGCAAAATGGGTGAAGAGATTCAGAAGTACAAACTTCCAGTTATAAAATAAGTCATACAGATGGAAAATACAGTGTCCTGACCAAGGCCAGTAAAACTGTATTGCATATTTCAAAGCTGCTATGAGAGTAGATTTTTTTTTTTTTTTTTTTTTAGGATTTTATTTATTCATGAGAGACACAGAGACACAGGCTGAGGGAGAAGTAGGCTCCATGCAGGGAGCCTGACCTGGGACTTGATCCCAGGTCTCCAGGATCAGGCGCCGGGCTGAAGGTGGCACTTAAACCGATGAGTCACCCGGGCTGCCCAAGAGTAGGTCTTAATCATCCTAAGAAAAAATAATTGCTGTGATTATTTTGTGGTGTATACACAAATATTGAGTCTTTATGTTGTCCACTGGAAATTCATGTCAGTATTCCACAATAAAAATTCTTTAAAAAAAAATTTAACACCATCCTTTGCTGTAGGCACAGTGGACACACAACAGTAAAAACTAATTAGGAAGAAACCTAACACAGTCTCTACTGAGTTGAATTATAAAGGAATACTCTGTTCATCTGAAGAGTCCAGTTGTAAAAAGCTTAGATGTTTCTGGATTAATTTATAAATTTAATGTAATTCTCATCCAAAACCCAGTAGAAGTGTGTATGTATTGGTGTTTGGAAGCTTGACAGTCATTTTCTTTTTTTTTAAAGATTTTATTTATTTATTCATGAGACACACAGAGACACAGGCAGAGGGAGAAGCAGGCTCCATGCAGGGAGCCTGATGTGGGACTCAATTCTGGGTCTCCAGGATCAGGCCCTGGGCTGAAGGTGGTGCTAAACCACTGGGCCACCCGGGACTCCCTGACAGCATTTTCAAATTCTCTGGGAGAAAAAATGTGGAGTAATCAGTTAAATGTTTTAAATGGTAATGTGGAGTAATGTTTGAGTTTTAATGGGAAAACTTTTTGTAAGGGTATTTACAGTAGTTTGGAACTAGCAGATGGCCAGATCAAAGGAACAGTATATTCAGAAATGGGTCTAAGAATAAATCAAAAACTAATTATTTGACAAATTAGCATTTCAAGGCAATGAGGACATAGTGAATTTTTCAGTAAATGGTACTGGAGCATCAAGCTGGAGATTTAGGGAAAAATTTGCTGACTCCCTAACTCCTACCTTAACCAAAATTCAGTCTGCATGTATCAAAGATATAATAATAGTAACAGATGAAACCATAAAGTTATTAAAATAAATCACTTAAATATAAGTCTTTTGGTATATGTGCAGGTGTGTGTATAAATTATCTATATTTTACATATTTTGATCTTGAAATATCAAGACCTAAGTATAATAAAAAGCTCAGAAGCCATGAAATAAGAGAGTGAGATCTTTGACAACTGTGTATAAACTCTTTTTGTTAAATTCTTAATCTGTATTTAATTTGAGGGAAGAGTATTCATAATATATAAAATAGACTGAAAGAACTACTGCAAACCTTATAAATTATAAAGTAGAAGGTGATTAACTCAACAGATAGGTAAATTATGGAAGATGTTCCATCCATAGCAGTAGTAATCAGAGCAATGAATATTAAGACAACAGTGGATATCAGTCTTAGCCCATTAACTGACAAAAATGGGCAAGATTGCTCTATTAAGAGAGGTGTGATTGCTTGTTAGTAGGTATACAAGTTAATCAAGCTGATTAGAAAGCAGTTCTGTTAGATTGTCAGATTGCTGAGTAGTTGAATCTTTAAAACTTTTTTATTAGAGAGAGAGAGAACACGAGCACACAAGCAGGAGGGGCAGAGGGAAAGGAAGAGAAAATCTCAAGCCGACTGTGCCCTGAGCACAGAGCCCAACACAGGACTCGCTCTCAAGACCGTGAGGTCACGACCTGAGCTGAAACCAAGAGTCCAACACCTAACTGACTTTGCCACCCAGGTGCCCCTAAGTAGTTGTACCTTTAATTCCACAATTCCACCTCAAGAAAGCAGTTCTTCAAGTATCACACAAACGGGCAAAAAAAGAAGATAAGGTACAAAGGGTACTCACTGCAGCACTGTACACAGAGCACTGCGGTACGCATCCACAGAAGAGATTCATTAAATGAATTACTACAGTCGTTAAAAAGAGTGAGATCCGTGTGTGCGTGCCTGCAAGGTGGGTAAGGCTGTGTCCCACAGTGTTAACAACTGGGAGTAAGAATGTCAAGTATATTTCTTACACTTACTGTATACTTTCTTATTAATATACTTATTTCATATACTTCTCTACTACCTGAATTTTTAAAAGATTTATTTATTTGAGAAAGAGAATGCGTGCACAAGTGGGGGTGAGGGGGTGGGACAGAGGGAGAGGGAGAAGCAGGCGCCCCGTTGAGCAGGGAGCACAACTCGGGGGCTCGATCCCTGGGGTCATGACCTGAGCAGAGGCTTAACCCACTGAGCCACCCAGGCACCCCCATACTATCTGATTTTTTAATAGAGTAATTGTATTAAAACGGCTTGTGTTTCTAGGAAACACTTTAAAAAGTACTGCCACTTAAGTAGGCTCAAAATTTATACCAAGTACTCATTATTCTTGTGTACTTTTTTATTATTTAGTGCTTGCTATTTACCAGGAATAGCATGAGAGACAGTATATATACATAGTACGTAGATAGTAACTTGTAATCAAGAAAGGGCAAAGTGCAGAATAAGGAAGAATGAAAATGTGTAAATTTAGACAGGGTGATCAGGGTAGGTTTCATTAAAAAGGAGTTACTTGAGCAAAGAACTGAAGAATGGTAAAGAATTGCACCATTTACTGTGGGTCATGTGATTAATATTGAACCCTGGAAGTTGGAAGTATTCTATTTCTAGGCTTGCAGTATTATAGGATGATTTTTTTTTTTAAATTTGAATTCTTTTAGTTCATAAGGAATCTAGTTCTGTGTTGGATGTTGAGAGGTACTCACAAGTTACATGCATAAATGAGAATCACCTGATAATATACTTATTTCTGGATCTTGCACCTAACCTGCTGAGTCAGATTTTCTGCATTTGAACCTACAACAATGTGTATTTTACCCAAGTGTCTCGGACATTATGACGTATGTAGTCCTAGACCCACACTTTGAGGGTGATTCTTACTTTGAGATGAGCTTGCTTTATTTTGCCTAGCAATATTGCCATCATTATTTTTGATTCCAAGACCTCTTGTGTTCATGTAAACATCGTTAGCATGACTTGTTTACTTTTTGGGCAAAAAAAAAAAAAAAAAAAAAAAAAATCACTTTTTTTTCCCCCCCGCTTTAAAGGTATCATCAAATGGCATTCAGTCCACTCCTCTAAACCTTGCAACATACTGGAAATGTAGTGCTGGCACCACAGATCTTAGAGTGGATTACAAGTATAACCCAGAAGCTATGGTGGCACCCAGTGTGCTTTCCAACATACAGGTGGTGGTACCAGTGGATGGAGGAGTCACCAACATGCAGTCCCTTCCCCCTGCTATATGGTAAATTTTCGGTTTCTGAATTCTTGCTAAATTTTTGCTTCAAGTCCCAACTTTTAGAACCTAAGTTCTCAAAATTGTCTTGTAAATTTGAAAAGATACAGTGCATTTTACCATGGAAACCATGGCCATGGTATGTATGAAAGACGCTGTTTATCCTATTAGTCAAATCACAGTAGCCTCAATCCAAAATGTAGGTTTGCTGTCACCGCCCAGACTTGAATAATTCAGTACAACCTCACCCTGAGGCAAATTGGCCTCTGTAAACTTCTTCTTAAATAAAGATAACTCTTTTGCAGGGTTAAATATAGCATCTAGCAAATCTTTAAGAATACTTGTCTTAGTAACTCTTGTCTCTTCCTCTTTTGTTCCCATTATTAATGATGAGTGGAGATTCTAACACTCTTCCTATTTGCTTCACTCTTTAATAAAATTTTGTTCTCCTTTAGTAATGAAGGTACTCAACCACCTACCTATACAGTTTTCTTTGACCAGTTTATGTAATTTAGTAAATTTCCATTAATTAAGATGTAGCATTCTATTATATCATAAATACATCTTCACCAGGTGATACTGAAAGTAAATTTAGCCATGTAGTTCTGGTGAAATATGTAAAAGGTTTGCCCATCCATTTATAAGGAACTATATTAGACATTTTGTTCTTCTAGGAATGCAGAACAAATGAAAGCCTTTTGGAAACTGTCTGGTATTTCAGAAAAATCAGAAAATGGAGGTAAGCATGCATATGCTTTTTTGTTTGTAATGCAGTGTCCTTGAAAATGGATTTTAGGCATTTTTATGGAAAGCGTTCTCTTGGATTTTCATGCCTTCAGTTCTAGAATTGACCACTAGGTGGAAGTTAATACCTTAAGTAAGAGTGGACCTGTTGAGATCAGAATGCATTTTTCCCCCTCTAGGTTGAATATGCTTGCTCTTTAAGAAAATCATTTGGTTTGCTGGAACTTTATAAATAGTGTGTAGATGCTTATGTATTTTGAAGTAGAACTATCCAGTTGAGCAACCTAATAACTAATTAAAATTCATGGGCAAAAAATAAAAATAAAAATAAAAAAAATAAAAAAATTCATGGGCAGCCCGGGTGGCTCAGCGGTTTAGCGCCGCCTTCAGCCCAGGGCGTGATCCTGGAGACCGGGGATCGAGTCCCATGTCGGGCTCCCTGCATGGAGCCTGCTTCTCCCTCTGCCTGTGTCTCTGCCTCTCTCTCTCTCTCTGTCTCTCATGAATAAATAAATAAAATCTTAAAATAAAATAAAATAAAATTCATTTAACACACCCTTTAGCTCATTCTGTTATTACCGTCCTTCTGGCCTCCCAGAAATCCTGTAGAAGCTTCCAGGCTTTAAAAACCCCCTTTCTTTGCCAACCCCCCCTTCCTAAGAGAACTTGTCCTAGTCATATCACTATAGTAAAACTAACCATCAACAGCTTTTACTTCTCTGCTTTTCATTTTAAGGAGAAACAAGTTAATTGTCTACTCCCACCAAATCTGCGTCTGTGTTCATAATGCAAAGGAAAAGTGTCTGCTAGCTGCTCACTAGTGTCTTCCCTGACTCAATTTAAAGTATAATTTCCAGGACCATCAGGTCTCTAATTATTATCATTTTCTCTTAATCAAAGAATTCTCCTGCTGTCTTTTGAATGCCTGATTAACCTTCAGTAAATTTTCTTAAGTTGTTGGTTTTTGTTTTGTTTTGTTTTAGCTTTTCCAGTTTTGCTTAGCTTTTTCTCTTTGAGCGTTTTAAGCATAATGTGATTAAAAAAATCATACCAGTTTTTCTCACTTATTTCTGTATCAAGGACGAGGAACATACCCATAGTGGCTGTTTATTTATACATGCCATGCTGAATCAGACTTTTACTAGAGAATCACCTATTTGGTGAAATAACCAAGCTGGTCTATGATTCCTCCTTTTTTGTTTGGTACTTGAAAGTTGCCTATTTTCAGGTGCAATGGTGCTTTTATTCAAGTTGTGTGGCTTCTGGGAGGACAAATTTGAAATTCCTAGTTAAAACTAGAAGTAAACCAAAAATCCTGTTTGAATTGAGGGCTTACAACAAATTAGCAGGCAAGAAAGGACATACAGTTTTCCCCTATTTAATGAAACTATACTATTTTAAGTACTAACAAAAGAAATTGTTCCTCAAAAATAAGATACAAATTTTTTTTTCAAAGATTTATTTATTCATGAGACACACACACACACAGAGAGAGAGGCGACGCACAGGCAGAGGGAGAAGCAGGCTCCATGCAGGGAGCCGGACGTGGGACTCGATCCCGGGACCCTGGGGTCTCGCCCTGGGCCGAAGGTGGTGCTAAACTGCTGAGCCACCTGGGCTGCCAAGATACAAATTTTCTAACCAGATATTTTAATAGTTTCCCCCGGCTCTCCAGGTATCAGAGTGTGTGAGGAAACGGAAAAATGTGTTAAATGTGCTTCTATTGGGTTAGTCAGCCTTTAGAAAGAAATACCCCAATTAGAATACTGTAAAGTAGGAATATGTTTCTATTCTGGCTCTAGGCCCAGAAGAGGGACAGGAAGTAATTCTCCAGCTTAAAGATTGCCAAGGTGGCTGCTCTTGGCCTGCTGTAGAACTTCTACAGTTCTCTTGATAGTTCAATTCTGTGCAAGCATACGGCGGGCTTAAGGCGTTAGCAGGCAGGCAGCAGCACACCCCCAGCCGCTCTGTGCCATCAGGCCCGTGCGGTGGACAGAGCGGCGGGACCGTTCTCGTCCTCCAGACTTCCCTCTGTGCTGGGAGCCTCTGCGTAGGGAATCCAGGAATGTCGCTCCAGCTACCAGCAGTTGCACCTGTTCTCCTTGACCAGAAGCCTAGGCACACTCTAGACTCCCCCTCCTTTCCCCTTTCTTGATTCCAACTCTGAAATACTTCCAAATGCGTTCACTTCTCTCCCTTCCCTCAGCCTAGTTGAGATCCTTTATTTAATAAGCTGTCACCCAGAGTCCTGCACTATTTTAGTGACTCAGTTGGTTTCCCTGCCTTGCATCTTGTACGTCTTTCCCCTTTTGAGATACTAACCTGAAATTGTTTTGTCTTCCTTATTTTTAGTGTTCCTTATTTCTTATCATGGCTTATAACGAGCTTTGGGACTTTTCTTTCCTACCTCCCTAGTCTTTTGCACACTCATATCCTGTTCTCTGGCTCTTCTGTTATGTATGCAGGTCCTTTAACGGCATTGTGCTCGCAGGTCTCCCCTCCCTGTCCCTGTAGTGACCTCTGCCTGCAATTTGCATTGTCCTCTTCACCATCATTTTTTGTGCTTTTTGCTCATAGTTCTTGAGAGCTTTTTGTAGCATTTATCATATTCATCATAATTATGTGGTTTACAGTTTCTGGCATACTATTAGACTGAGGTATGTTGAATAAGTGTTTTTTGTTTTGTTTTGTTTTTTTTAAAGAAAGCATCTCAGAACTACCTAGTTTGACCCTTGACCAATGCAGGGGTTAGGAGTGCTGAACCCTCCACACCCCACCCGTATAGTCATAAATCCACAAAGAACTTTGAATTCCCCCCCACCCCAAAACTTAGTTCATAAGAGTCTACTGTTGACCAGAAGCTCTACTGGCAACAAGCAGCTGATGAACAGTTGTATGTTCCGTTTTGATAGCGCTTTCCCAGTCCTTGCTGCCTCTCCCTCTTTCCCTCTCCCAGCCCCGTAATATGGCAGTTGGCTGTCATTTCCTGCTCCTGCTCCTCAGGCCTCCCTCTGAACTGTCCTCATTGACTTCCTTTTTTTCTTTTGACTTACTTCAGCATGTGTCTGTAGCACGGTGAAGCTCCATACACAACTACAGGGGTGTTTACTATTGAATAAAGTCTGATTTGGAAACAGGACAATGATTTGTTTACTGTATACATTTTATGAATTTGACATAGGACATAGTTTATCTTATTCATTTGTTTCTGTGTGTGTGTGAATTTTATGTTGCCCTGTTTAAAGTTCTGCATTCTTTGCCTTGTAGGTTCTGGGTCCCTCAGAGCAAAATTTGATCTTTCGGAAGGACCTAGTAAACCCACAACACTTGCCGTGCAATTCCTCAGCGAGGGGAATACCCTCTCAGGAGTAGATATTGAACTTGTAGGCACTGGCTATAGGCTTTCCTTAGTGAAGAAGCGGTTTGCCACTGGTAAGTTGGGAGATTTTAAGTTTGTATATTACCTGGGAAACATTTCTATTCGACAGTAAGTTACTAAGCAACTGTTTATTAAACTGTCAAGCAGTTTATAATCTAAAGTCATGGAAAATTTCTTCTTTGACCTTTGTACCAAAATGCCAGATAGAGACACACCTTGGAGAGAGTAATAATGGTCCGTATAGCTGGACACCTGGGATCGGATGCAGTGTATTGTAAACAGCAGGTGGGAACTGGGGTTGTGTATCTGTCCTCACAGTGAAAATGTCCTCCTTTGAGTTCATTTGAAAGTGTAATCGCAAGGGTCTGCTTGGTGTTTTTCAGGACGATACCTGGCAGATTATTGATGGACCTGGGAAACTGGTTGGCTTGAGAGAGAAGTACAGGCCTGCCCTCCTGTGTTGTCTATTCTTTCCAACACTATTTTAGCTTGTATTATGTCTTTGAACTTACACATATTTGAGAATGTTAATTACAAACATTAAATTGCACTTTTGAAGTGAGTCATCAAAAGCAATAGCACTGAAATGATTTTTCAACACTGTTAATGATCAACTGCCATGTTCTGGAAGCACATTTGCTGAAATTCTCAGTATAATGAAGTTTTCTTAGGCTGAAATTTTACATTACTTTCAGTGTCTATGTTGAGTTATAGTGTATTATCAGGCCTAAAATTTCAGGAGAGCAAGCACAAAATAATTCAGCTTTCCATAAATTTTTAGAGTCAGAGATAGCCTTGAAATTTCCTAAGTTTAATATTGAACAGAGACACACACAACACGAGTTCTAAGTTTTGGATAATGTTAATTTAGAATACTCAATCAAATTGAGTTATGTGCCATAAAATAATCAGACCAGAGTCCCAAGGTGTGCACAAAACAATGTATAATTTGATTCTCATATAAACATTATTAAAGTGTAAATGGTGTTTTGTATGATTTTTCTAATTCTCAAGTGCAATGTGTTTTAAAATAAGCTTGCAAAAGACAGCAGAGAAATTTACTTCTGCAGTTAGTTAACTTTATAGAATTTGTGATTGTTTTTAAGAATTAATGCTGTAGATTTAATTTATTTTTATATGGATTACAGAATGTGTGCCTTTTAAAACAATAACAAAAGCCAGAAATGTGCCTGTCCAGTCTGTGTTCATTAATGTGCCTCACTGTTGTCCCCTCACAGTCTGGATCTTCTCTTCATCCTAGGGTGGTCAAGCATTTTTACAAGATAATAGCCATTTCTGTAAATACCTTTGGCCTCAGTTGGGAAGGGAATTCAGAGTAACTCAAGGATAATTTGTACTTCAAAACCCTGGCTCACTTCTTTAGTGATACACTGTAGCCACTAGAAAAAGAAATACACCTAATGGCCTATGTTTACAGAGGGAAAACAGTTGACCTTCACTTGTTCCACCTAAGTATGTAAATCGTAAAACAAACATTGAAAACCTCCTCGTCAATTGGTAACTGCTAGTTTATTTCTCCACTTGGCCCTTCCCTTCTTTCTGTTCATCTTTGGAAATTTATATACACTGAATGAATGTGTCGGAAGCATGAGTTTTGTGTTTTGTGAGGAACACATTTAAGCAATATTATTGGCATTGGAGACGTACTGCCAGTTGTTTTCATTTCAACGATTGGAAAAATTACCAATTATTTAATTGCCACCTGCTAGAAATGGGGAGATTATCTGAAGTGATGGATTGGGCTAAGCATTTCTTGAGCTACTAATATTAAATAGTAAAAAAAAACCTAACTTTATAGCAAATCCTAATTGAAGGACTTAAAATATTTTGGACAGTTTCATAATTAAAAATGGGAATTTTATTTATAAGGATAAATGACAGTGTCCTGCATTTTACGTAGAAGTGATAAATTGTGTTATATATGATAATTTATATAAAACCACTAATTATTCTGTTAAGCTTTACAGAACATAAAACCCCTATTACTAGACATTTATGTAACGTCTTGCTCTACTAAATGCAGCAGAAAATCTACTTATTAGCAATACATATAACACAGTACGTGCTTTTTAAATATATTCAGTGTTAGCCCAATTCTAAATTTAGATTTGACTAAAGCAACACATTAAAACAATACACTGAAATATTCATCTTTACTAAATAGTGAGCGAAATGAGAATTTCTAACTCTTGTGCTCTTTTAAATGCCAATTACAGTCCCTTACTGGAATCTTAAATGTAACTGTTTTGCGATTGGTGTGCTTTTAAATGGGCAGTTAATACTTTATTCTTGGACTTCAGACACCATTACACTCACCATGTTTATTTTTAATCAAGTATTACCTGAAAATGTACAAATTAGTGAAATGGTTAAACTTCTGCACTTTCTTCATTACCACAGTCTTCATACCAAGTGTTGATACCTACATTTGTATTAGGTGCAGGTTACAATTTTGAAGCCATATGAGTTTATATTGATTTTGTTTTTCATTTAAAAATCCACTAATGGTGTAAAAAAGACCAGTAGATTTTTCAATGGGAGATGTATTTAGCAAGCTGGTTCTTGCTTATGTATAGTGATAAACTCTGTAGCTGCCTCTTTAACCCAGATTTGTAAACACAGAACTCTAACAAATGTGAGTTTTTAAGAAATGTTATTTACTACTTTGAGTTGTAATTAGAACAATGCAAATCTATCTTACACAATTTTGTAAATATTTTTGATTTTTTCATAAAATGTAAATTTTACATAAAAGTTTTCCCTTAATAAACATGTAATATATAATTTATCTGTTGGTTTATGTGTCTTTGTACCCCTACTGATAGGACAAGGCAAGCTAGGTAAAGAGTAATTGGTTTTGAACTTGGTATAACCATTTACACATACAGATTGATCTGTTAATTTTAATTGGTTATATAGGAAAACTTGATTTACACTATAACCCAAAAATGGAGAAATGGCTTAAGAAGAGATTTTTAAATATACTTAAGCATATTTTCCAATGTATATTTAAATGATGTTAAGCTCTAGCAAAGACTCTGCTCCTGACCAGTTGCTTAGAAATGTTGTCTTAACACAATTTAAGATCCTACTCTATCTGTTGCCGGTATGGGTCAGAACAGGGATTTCTTGGCCTTTTCCTCTGGTTGCCATATGGCTGCCACAGGTCGAGTGTATGTTTACACTGAAAGCTGGGAGAAGGAGCAGTGCCTGGTGTATCTGTCCTTCCTGTTAGGAGAGTAGAAACTTTTCCAGAACCTTCCACCACATTTGTCCTTATATCCTATTGCCCATTATTGTGTAAGAGAAGCAGAGTAAGCAAGTAGCCTTTATAATGAAAATGGCCAAAGGAGAAGAGGCTGGCAGTGGCCCAAGGCGAGCTGGCCAATAGGTCAGCCACAGAATTCCTGGCTGGTATAGGGGTATTTCCTTACAGCCTATTGCCAATTGAATCTTTGCATTATTTCAATCAAATTAAAAAAAAAAAATTTTAAGATAAACTCAGCAATGGGCAGAGCAAACTTGAAAATCTGTTTTTATTTTTAGGAAGAGTCTACGAGCATGACCTTTGTATAGGGTAATTTGAAACCAAAGCCTTTAACACTGGTAACTATACTGGAAAAAAATAAAAAGGAAGAGAAACCAAAGCCTTTAAAAAAGTTTCTGTATGAGGTTTAAACTAGTAATTCACCACTTTGGGGAGTGTATCCTAACAAAATAATCAGGGAAATAACCAAAGATGCATATGCAAAGATGTTTATTGGTACGTTGTTCATAATACAAAAAACTGGGGGGACTGGTTAAATGGATTACTCACGTATAGTGAAATACTAGGTAAGTATTAAAAACAATCTTGAAGATTTACAGTTATTGATATGAAAATACCATTGATATGAAAATAATGCCACTATTAGGTAATAAAAGGCAATATAGTCTTTTTACAATGCATTCATCTATAGCAAGTCTTACAAAAATACGTGACCCATTGTAATCTCTGGGGGATGGGATTTTTACTTTCCATAAAATGTTTGATGTCTAAGTTTGTTTTCTTTTTTTAAGATTTTATTTATTTATTTATTTATTATTTTATTTATTTATTTATTTTTAAAGATTTTATTTATTTATTCATGAGAGACACACAGAGAGAGAGGCAGAGACACAGGAGGAGGGAGAAGCAGGCTCCATGCGGAGAGCCCGACGTGGGACTCGATCCCGGGTCTCCAGGATCACGCCCTGGACCAAAGACAGGCGCCAAACCCCTGAGCCACCCAGGGTTCCCAAGATTTTATTTATTTATTCATGAGAGACAGAGGCAGGCTCCATGGAGGCAGCCCAATGTGGGACTCGATTCTGGGACCCAGGATCACGCCCTGGGCCGAAGGCGGCGCTAAACCGCTGGGCCACCCAGGGATCCCCATGTCTAAATTTCATCTCTGTGCTCATCAGTAGATGTTAATTATACTTGTACCCCAAACTTTATTTCAAAAAAAGAGTTTTAGAAATCAAATTCAAGTTGAACTTGATGTCAGTGTAAACAGTGCACAGGATTTCTGCAGTAGGGCTTTCCTCCTTTTACCCCTGCCTGAGCCTCCCGCTGGGTCCTGCAGTGTAGTCACTGCATTTGTCTTGCACTGCTTGTTCCCACATGGAGGTGAATCTCTGCTCTTTTGCGCAGGGGTGGCGGTCGGGGGGGGGGGGGGGGGAGTGTCTTCAAACCTAAGTGCCCTGATTTACCTAAGTGACTATGAGATCAATTTCTTTTCCGACCAAATTAATCTCTAAGAAAAGTTATTATCCAGAGAAAGGACAGAGGAAATATTTATTACTTTCATGAGAAAGGTTGCCTTCTGGGGAGCTTTCGGCAAAATTAAGGACATGTTTAAGGTTAGAAACCTGTTGTTATTACTTGTTTCACCCCCAATAAGTCAGCTCTAATCTTTTAGCACATTCACTCTAATCTTTCCTCTCTTCGTTCTAGCAATATCCCAACACTTCATACATAAAAGCAGTGAAGTGTATCAGGACCCCTCAGCCAGGGCTTTTTCTGCCTGGTAGTAGCAGATCTGTCAGTACCAACCGGACGACGACCCGTTCAGCACTCATTCATTGCTGGCCACCTACTAGGCCTTTGTCTTGTTTTTCTTGTACTTAGGCCGCTCACCAGCTTAATGGAAAATAGTCTTCTAAAATAAACAGTCTCTGTGATCTAGTACTTCGGTCTTCTAAACCAGAAAAGTAGAAAAACCTTTCCCTAGGACATTAAGAAAAAAGTTCCAACTGTACCATCAGTACCCAAAGCAGAAATTCTGAACTCCTCCCTGAAAGTTGCGAGTGAAGAGTGAAACGCTGTCATGTGCGTGTTGAATTCTAGACTAATCCGCTGCTTTGTGCATTAAACAGCCTCCCTCATTAAGACGTTAGGATATCATATGTGATACAAAGTACGTGTGATCATACATGATACAAAGTAGAGCTGTTATTTGCCCGATACATAAAATTCTCTTTTGTAAACTACTAGATACGATTGATCTTCTGTTGGATATTACTGATGGCACACGTCCCCATCAAGTCAAGTGAACCCTAGTTCCCCACGTGTATCAGAACCAACCATTTTCCTTAGTCACCAAACTGAGAAAGCAGTGACCCCTTCACAAACGTGCCCCTCTTCTTGCTCTGGGCCCATAACATGAAGGTTTGGGGACATGACCCCTACCTGGCATCTGGCTCTTACTTCAGGACCTTCCTACCTAGAAGTACCCACTCCACCCCCTCTTGTAGTTGAGATTGTATTAAATACTATTTACTATCTCAACCACCGTAAGGTATTATTTAGTCCATGCTCTCAGGATATAGAGAATTTTACACATTTTATCAAATAAAATTTGAGGAAACACCCCTTCCCCCACCGAAGACAAACTGTATTTATTAACAATCTTGCCAACTTCCCCAAAACAAGGTTGAAATAAAACGAATAACCCTACTTTCCCGCATCCTATAATAAACATGTAAATCACAAATTAAACATTAGACATATTTTAGCCAAGATCCTTAATTAAATGAAAACTTCGGGCAGCCCGGGTGGCTCAGCAGTTTAACGCTGACTTCGGCCCAGGGCGTGATCCTGGAGACCCAGGATCGAGTCCCATGTCGGGCTCCCCGCTTGGAGCCTGCTTCTCCCTCTGCCTGTGTCTCTGCCTCTCTCTGTGTCTCTCTCATGAATAAATAAAATCTTTAAAAAAAAATTAAATGAAAACTTCAAACTTTTTAAGTCTATGGACCAGAAAAATTTACCCCCAGTAGTTTAATACCAACATACCTGTTTAATTCAGAGTGTCAGTGGACAGTGATCCCCAGGTCTAATTCGCTAGTGCAGCCTAGTAAAGCAGAGACTGCAAACGCCTAAGCCTACTAACTCCATAAACACATGCATTTGGTCCTATTCTATTAATTCTTAATAAAGTTCTGCAAGTATCCACATCCCTCATCCACATCCACTAATGATCGCAAGGAACAGGCATAACGCCAACCAAAAAGTAGTTTATGATGCCTTGCTTAACCACACACACCCTCAGGGCAAACAGCAGTGATAAACAGCCAGAAACCTAAGTTTGTCTAAATTGTATTAACTTACTAGGGCGGGTGAGCTTTGAGCCAGCTGCTGAAGTCCTACAATTAACCCCAAATAAATGAAATTTTCGGTGTGATGTTAAAGATACCCTCACAATAAAGATTAAATTAAGAGAGAGAGTGGGGGAAGCCGGGGCAGGAGGGGAGGGAGAGGGAGAGGCTCACGCTGACCATCGAGGGCACAGTCAGCTGCAGGCTCCCTCCCACAAGCCTGAGATCCTGACCTGAGCAGAAATCATTCTGCTGCTTAGCCGACTGAGCCACCCAGGTGCCCCAAAATATTTTAGGTTCTTTTTTTTTAAGATTTTATTTTATTTATTCATGAGGGACACAGAGAGAGAGAGAGACAGAGACACAGGCAGAGGGAGCAGCAGGCTCCATGCAGGGAGCCCCACATGGGACTCGATCCCGGGACCCCGAGGCCACAACGTGAGCTGAAGGCAGGCACCCAACCGCTGGGCCACCGAGGCATCCCTAGTTTTTTAAGTGCTCTCTAACCCAGCGCGGGACTCAAACTCAAGACCCCAAGATCAAGAGTCAAATGCTCTATCAACTGAGCCGGCCAGGCACCCCTCTCGCCAGAAACTTAAATTTTAATTAGGCTATAAAATGCCATAGCTGAAATAAAAGTAAACCATGAAAGTGACTTTAACATTCCCAATTACGTGATGGCTAAGACTCCGCCTAGGGTTCAGTACCCCACTATGCTTAGCGCTAAACCCAAATGATTATTAGAGCCGAATTCTTAACTAAAGTACAGAAAGAATAACCTCCAACTTAACCAGGTTGGCATTTTATTGGCCTTCTCTGGAGCCTACATCGTCCTAGAGAAGCCCAGTCCGTCAGCGACAAGCCCCAGGGAACCTTACCGACCCTGCAAACCCTAAGAAGCAAGTGCAGCGCCGCAAACCTGAAAGCATTAGGTTGAAGTGTGGCTTATGGGGTAGAAATAAAAAAGATTGCCTTTTCTATTTGAAGATTTCATTGCACATAAACATATGAAATTGAAAACAAAAGGAGGACCTAGTAGTGAATTAGGAACACCGAGCTGCGCTGCGTTGGGCTGAGAAGCCGCGCACACAGCTCGCCCGCCCTCAGAGCCAGGCCCAGGTGAACGGCGCTCCCCGTGGCCGCGGCCGCGCAACGTCTAGGAGACCAGCCGAGTGGGAAGGGGGCTCGCGTGGATCTCCGTGTGGCTTCCCTAGGGCTCCTAGTGGACACCCAGCGGATGTCATCTTAAGTGACTGTGTGCAACTGAAGCTAGCCCAGGCCGCAGCCTCAGCCCACCAGTTAGAGACCCAGAGGGCAGCACGGACGGCCCCGAACTCACTTCCCTGATGCCAGAGAGCAACCCCCCAAGGCCAGCGGCTGCCCAACAGCTTCCGCCCAGCAGAGGGGACAGCCCGCCTGGAGAAGGGCAGGCCAAACGGACATGGCAGACGGAGATGCCCAATGACGCCAACCCCCCCCAACACCATGACCTGCAGTAGGTGTGGGTGGCACCCAGGGGCCCGTGTGCAGATTCAGGACCCGAGGCTTAGTCACAAGGCAGGGTTCTCCGGGGTGAGCAGGCTGGGGATGAAGGAATCTAAGCCTGGAGCATCCGAACAGCAGGGCAGCTGGGGGGCTCTGGGCAAGACTCTATGGGAGCAGCAGCCAATTCTAAGAAATAAACCACCTCCACATGCTACTAAACAGTGAATATGTCAAACAAGACATCAGAGAGAGGAAATAAAAAAAAATACCCAGAAACCAATGAGAAAACAATGGTCCAAAAATCTTCGGGATGCAGCAAAAACAGCTCTAAGAGGGACATTTGTAGCAATACAGGGTGACCTCCAGAAACAAGGAAAACCTCAAGTAAACATCTGACCTTATAACTAAGGGAACTAGATAAAGAACAAAGCCCCAAATTAGAAGAAGGAAAGAAATCATAAAGATCGGAGTGGAAATAAATAAAAAGGAGACTCTTAAAAAAAAAAAAAAAAGCAGGAGACAAGATCAGCAAGACTAGGAGCTGACTCTTGGGGAAGGTAAAAATGATAAACCTCGGGGCATGTGGCTGCCTCAGTCAGAGGAGCGTGGGACTCTCAGTCTTGGGATCCTGAGCTCAAGCCCCTTGTTGGGTACAGAGACTACTTAAATAAAGATTAAAAAAAAAAAAAAAAAAAAACATCTTTACCCAGACTAATTAAGAAAAACAGAGAAGGCCCAGATAAGTAGTATCCGAAATTAAAGAGAAGTTGCAATGATACTCCAAAGAAATACAAAATATTTTTTTAAGTCATTCCAAAAAAAAAAAAAAGGTCTACTAACAGGTTGGACACCTTAGAAGACATGGATAAATTTCTAGCAATAAACAATCTTGCAAGACTGAATCAAGAAGAAATAGGAATCTGAACAGACTGATAACCAGTAAATGAAATGACTTATCAAAAAACTCCCAGTAAACCGAAGTCCAGGACCAAACAGCTTCACAGTTAAATTCTATCAATAAAGAAGAGTTGATACTTGTTCTTGTCAAACTCTTCCAAAGAACTGAAGAGGGGACGCCCGGGTGGCTCAGTGGTTTAGCACCTGCCTTTGGCCCAGGGCGTGACCCTGGAGTCCCGGGATCAAGTCCCGCGTCGGGCTCTCCGCATGGAGCCTGCTTCTCCCTCTGCCTGGGTATCTGCCTCTCTCTCTGTGTCTCTCATGAATAAATAAATAAAATCTTTAAAAAAAAAAATCAAAAACAAAAACAAAAAAAACCCCAAAGAACTGAAGAGGAAGGAATGTCTCAAATTCATCCTATGAGACTAGGATTACTCTAATACCAAAACCAGACAAAGACATCACAGAGAGAGAGAGAGAGAGAGAGAGAAAATCACACCCGGTATCTGTGAACACAGATGCCACAATCCTCAACAAAATACAGCACACCACATTCACCAACCCACTGCAATGACCATTCCCGACAATCAGGCAGGCTCTACTCCAGGGATGCCAGGATGGTTTAACAGACACGAAATCAACTCAATATAGCACATGAGCAAAATGAGAACTAAAAATCATATGCTCATCGCAAAAGATGTGGAGGAAGCCCCTGACTAAATTCAACCACCACATTCATGACAAAAACTCAACAAAGTGGGCAGAGAACAAGTATCCTTCATATAATAAAGGCCATAAATGGCGGAAGCTCTGGTCAGCAGGAGAAAGGCGGAAAGCTTTCTGCCAAGACCATGGACGAGATAAGGATGTGCACCCTCACCGGAGAGCTCTGAGCCCTAGTCACAGCAGTCACAAGGGAAAGGAAGCGAAAGGCACCCAAATTCGTACTGCACTTGATCTTAGCAAAAGGCCGAGAAGCCAGCTGGCATCCAAAGTGGTAAGGAAGAAAGAAAACTCACCAGTTGCAGATTACAGGATACGGAATATGGGAAACCCTAAACACTCCACCAAAAAAACCTATCAGGACTAAAAAAAATTTCAGTAAGGTAGTAGGATACAAAAATACACAGAAATCAGTTGCATTTCTATATACTAATAGGAAAATAACAAAGAGGGAAATTAAGGAAACCGAATCCCATTTACAATTACGTCAAACAGCGTAAAATGCAGCCACGGAGATAAAAGGCTTGTGCTCTGAAGATTGTCAGACATCGAGGAGACCAGTAGATGACGACACGAGCAAATGGAAACATATACATGCTCGTGAGTTAGAAGAATATTGTTCAAACGTCCGTTCAACCCACAGCAGTGTGCAGTCGACGCGATCGCCATCAAAATGCCACTAGTACTTTCCCGTGTATTAGAACAACAACAACAAAAATCTCTAAAGTTTGAGGGGTTTTGTTTTGTTTTATTTTTAGATTTTTTTTGAGTAAGTAACCTCTGCACCCAATGTGGGATTTGAACTCATAACCCTGAGATCAAGAGTCACATGTGCTACCAATGGAGCCAGCCAGGTGCCCCCTTAAAAACCTCAAATTCTTAGGGGACGACAAACGACCCCACTAGCCCAAGCAATCTTGAGAAAGGAGGACGAAGCTGGCGCTGTTGAAACCCGGGCTTCACCACAAAGCCGTCGTCACCAAAACCAGTACAGAGTTGGCACAAAAACAGAAAGGACCAACGACATAGAAACCCAGGACCCAGAAATAGGTCGGCGCCTGTGTGGCCAATTGGTCTGCGGCAAGGGAGGCAGGACCGTGCGGCGGGGAGACGGGCTCGTCCCTGAAGGTGTGGGGAAGGCCCACGGCCACGCGCGGGGCGATGCGACCGCTGCCTGCTCGTCCCCGACGGGGAAGCTCCAAGCGGGTTAAAGAGCCGAGCGCATTAAACTCCTTGCAGCCCCCGGGGCGGCCAGCTCCTGCCCGCGGCCTCCGCAGTCTCCCGACGGGCTTCCCCGGGGAGAGGAGCCAAAGCCAAAGTGCCCAACGGCCACTGCGTGAGAGTGAAGCGTCTGCACAGCAAGAGGGCAGCGGGGATGAGCCACTGACGGCGACACAGCTGCGAAGGACCCCGCGTCGAAAGCAGCTACGGGGCCTTTTCGACTTGACGCCAAGAAGGCAGAGTGTTGCTGAGAAAGTGGGGCTTTTCCTAAAGAAGACGTGCACACGGCTGACACACAAGGCAGTGCTCGTGTTCCCCGCGGTCGCCGAGACGCCGTCGGGACCCAACGAGGGGCCACCCGGGCTCGTGGGAGCGGCCAGATGAAGAACCACGGGACCCAGTGGGCGGAATGTAGAGAAGGGGACCCTCATCGCTGTTGGCTGGGGCGCGGCCCGTGCAGCCGCTGCAGATGACCACGCGGAGGTTCCCAAAAAATAAAAATAAAAATGAAAAGCCCTTGAGATAGAAGCACCACTCGACTCAGTAACTCCACGTCTGGATATTTCCCCGAGGACGAGGAGAGCCGCGATGTGAAAAGACACAGGCCCCTGTGCTGGCCGCTCCCGAGGGCCGGGAGGGAGAGCAGGCCGCAGGCCTGCAGAGAGGCGAGTGGGGCGCAATGCTCGGGTTAGGGGTGGGGGGCGGGGGTGAAATCTTGTTATTTGGAACAATTTGGATGGGCCTGGAGGGTAGGCCTACGAGAAGCAAGTCAGAGAGCAAGACAAATAGTGGATTATTTCACTTCTACCTGGATTCCAAGAGACAGAAACAATGAAATGAGCACCAGACACAGAGCCCCAAGGACAGGGAGAAGCCGGTGGCCACCGGTGCAGAGGGGCGCAGGAAGGGCACAGGAAGGTGTTGGAGGTAAAGGGCGCCGAGGGGTCGCCGCTGGCACCTTGGACGTCAGGAGGCCGCGGAGATGAAGGTGCAGCAGAGGGGACGTGGTGCAGACCCTGGGGGGGGGGCTCCACAAGCAGCGGCGTGGCCAGCAAGGGACGGGGCTCTCCAGCCCCACATCACATGGCCGCCGGGCCTAGCAGCAGCCGTACCTAAAACCTGGGGGGACGCCTGGGGGGCTCAGCGGTTGGGCTTCTGCCTTCAGCCCAGGGCGTGACCCCAGGGTCCTGGGATCGAGTCCCGAGTCGGGCTCCCTGCGTGGAGCCTGCTTCTCCCTCTGCCTGGGTCTCTGCCTCTGTCTGTGTCACGTGAATAAATAATAAAACCTTTAAAAAATAATAATTTTAAAGATGCGAATGCAAAACCAAAAAAAAAAAAAACCAGGGAAAAATATTGGCATATATATAAATATATATATATTTATAAGTCAAATAAAATATTTACAAATAAAAGTATAGGAGCAAGAAATTCTAACTGGTGCTGTAGAGAAAGTCCCGCAAGGGAATGATGAACACGACTCACCCCACCTGTGGCATTAATGATTTAACTCCAACAATCCCACAGGGGAATTTAAGTTAAACACCCTGAAACCAGAGGCGTTTCTGTCCGTCATCAGTTTCCGAAAACAAGCTTGTCGGTCTAAGTGAAATAATGAGGTTTGTAGGTGCAAGTGAGACGCCTTGGGAGCCCGGTAGCAGCTGGAACAGAGTCAGAGTTAAAGCAAAACTCGGAGTTTACCTAAAAAAACAATAACTCTAACATGGATTTAAATATGACTCCTGAGCGTTAGCAGAAGATGCGGGACATGAGCTTCCCGGGAGAACGGGGCGCAGGCAGGACGAGAAGCAGCGTGGAAGCGTCCACGCCGCCCAACAGGGCTTGGTGGCAAAGTGAGTGGCCACCTAGCGCTGGACCCACTGACGGGGCGGCGCTGCCCCTGAGTCACGGGGGGCATCCCCCACACACGCTTGTGTCAGGGCCGGGCGATCACCCACAGTTAACCATAAAGAAAAAAAAACAAGGGCAGCCTGGGGAGCTCAGCGGCTGAGCATCTGCCCTCAGCCCAGGGCGTGACCCCGGGGTCCCGGGATCGAGTCCCGAGTTGGGGTCCTCGCAGGGAGCCTGCTTCTCTCTCTGCCTGTGTCTCTGCCTCTCTGTGTGTCTCATGAATAAATAAATAAATTAAAAAAAAAAAAACCCAAACCTTAATTGTTTCCGAGCCTGCGTGTTAAGGGCTGTGCTGGGGGATGCAGGAGGGGCAGGGGCCTGGTGAGTATGAGCCCCCGTCCTGGTTGCCAAGGCCACAGCATTGGTCCCCTCCCAACGGGGACTCAGCGCCCGGCCAGGGGGACCTCCTGTCTCTTCCTTTTTGTCAGCGAGATGGACGCTCCCGTGAAGACGGGGGTGACAGATGGGAACGCAGCGCAGCGGGGGGTTAATCGGCCCCCAAGCCCCGGACCTCAGCAGCACAGCGCGGGGACTAAGGACCTCGGTCAGTACAAGCCCCTGAAACCCAGACGGGTGGGTCCGGCTGTGGGTCCTCTACCCCCCCAAGAACCTGTCCACAGACCTGGGTGCGCCGGGCCCGGGCCCGATCCCATTGTAGAGTTCACCCGCACAAGGGGGGGGCGGCCCTGGCTCCACTGGTGGTTCCTTGGGGTTGCGGCCC
Organism: Canis aureus; assembly: GCF_053574225.1. Classification (NCBI taxonomy): domain Eukaryota; kingdom Metazoa; phylum Chordata; class Mammalia; order Carnivora; family Canidae; genus Canis; species Canis aureus. The sequence continues at coordinate 56,794,412 of NC_135615.1, forward strand.
CACGTGAGCTGAGCTCGGACCGAGCATCCCGGCCGCCTTCCACCTGCTTCTCCCAGCGCCGAAGGGCCGGAGGCCTTGGCCCCTTCACATCAAGCCCCTGCGAGCTGCTGGAGGACACGGTCCCCCCTGCCACCCACCCTGCTCCAGGACACAGCGTGTAGGGAGCCACAGGCCCCAGAACACGTTCCCTTTGCTGGCTGGAGGGCCCATTCCTCTCCTTCACCATATTTAGCACTGACCTGTCCCATCAGTCCCCTCTGCACGGCCCGGCCCTGCTCATACTATGTGAGTCAGAAGTACAGGGCTATGTCCCACCCCACGCGGGCGGGCCGGCATTAGACCTCGGGGACCGCTCCACACCGTGGCCAAGGCCATCACTACAGGTGTTCAAGACCCGTCACCCCCCAATATCATCATTAACAGGTTAGTGGCACATTGCGCCTATCTCAGCCCTCGCTTTGGCCCCAACATGAGTCCTGTCACCCAAACCGTATCCGTCGATGGATGGAAACCGGGGTGCACTGTTCCTATCAGCCGTTTGGAGCCCAGCCACGCGTCCTATCTTCTGGTGGGGATGAACCTCACGTTCAAAATACGCATGTGTCGCGGGGAGAAGCCCCAGTGCACGAGCAGCTGCTGTTCCCGCCCGCGCTTCCCTAGGGCTTCGCAGAACAGGGCCCTCTTTGGGTGGGCAGCCGGTGGCTTGCTCCGCGTCTCACCCATAGTCACAAACCGCTGATCACTGTCAACAGACCTGAAAAGTGTCGTCGCTGGCACTGCAGCTGGACTTTAGGTGCTGGCCGGAGCCTTTCTACTCAAACCAGGTCAACCTGGCGCGACACCGGGGTGACCAGATCTACCGTGCATGCAGTTGACTGCCTGGACACGCTTAGTGACCCCCGGCCCCGAGTCAGACCTAGTAGAACTGGAGGGTTGAAAACAGGCTAGTCCTACTAGTACTCGGAGCCCCAATTTTGCATCCCCCCCGCACCGATACGTAAGTTTGGGAGGTCTTCCCCCATCGTTTCCACTGCTACAAACACCATGGACCCCTTTCTCCTGGCCATCCAGCTCCCATGGGAGCTTCTGTTGACTGAACCCACTTTTTCCTCCTCCACGCAGCAGGTGGGAACCCAATTTTAGGCGCTATTGACTTTTCTACTCCAATGATCACTGTACGACCTCCGGCTAGATCTCAGCCGCAAACAGCACTATTTGTTGGACGTATCCTAGTAACCACCCGCCTCGTACTACCACCCAGGACAGTCCCCATAGTCGGGATCCTCAACACCCCACCATCTCAACACCGCTTCCTCTGGTCCCGCAGGGGGGCAGCAGTCCAACTTAGCGTCCACCTTGTTGGGAGGCCTTGGCCACATGGAAGCTTCTGTCTTCTTTATTACCTGGCTTTGGGATACATTTTTATATCCTCATGTATTATTTAGGGGGAAAAACCCCAATCTCTTGGGTATATAGGAATAGTCTGAGCCGTAGTAGCTATCCGCTTCCTGTGCTGTGTCACTCATGATCCTCCCCACGCGTGCACAGGAGGGAAGGACTTAAGCTATGCTCAAGTATCTACACCAGCTGCTCCAACAACCGCCATCCCCATGGGAATAGAGGGATTTCGTCGACCAGCAACCCTCCGTGGCGGCAACATTGTGTGATCACCACATTAGGAGACTCAGCTTTTCTTTTCTTATTTACGCTGAGGGGCTCACCAGAGACGCCCCCGCTAAATCTGCCTCTGTCGTGCTCCATGTTGTGCACCGCGTGGCTGCACATTTTCACCGGGTCCGATCGACAGGAGCAAGTGCTCACCATCGTTCCCGAGATGCCTCATTACGTGCGTCACTGCTCAGCACAGACAACCCCCCCCCACCCCAGGGCAAAAGTCTGTTGTACAACTATGTCGGTGTGAGTAGAACTCTCTCTACACAGCACTTCCTCGGCCTTCCGGCGATACCGGGACTTCTACTGTGACTCACCCAGGTGCGCACACACCACGAACACCGTCCCTTCGATAGGTTCGGGCATTAATGGCAACGCAGTTGCTGTAATTTGAGAAGCCCTTGCAGGCCCACAAGGTGCGTCCGTGGAGTGAACAGCTGCCAACCTAGCAGGGCTGCACGGCTGCCCTCCACCTTATCAAACTTTCGAAAGATCTACTTCTGTCGATGTGGAATAAGGAACTGAACCAGCTCGCACTGGGTCTTTCTCAGTAAGTTAAGACGTTAGTATCAATCCTGCGACGTCGTCAAAGTTAAATTATAGGTCCGGAAACCCCTTGCATCTTCCTGGCACATTCATTCCCTCCAAGCAGCAGCAGCTGCTAGGGAACTTTTACATTGTCAGGACCACACACTAGAGATCGTTTCCCTAATTAGTTCTTTTTTTTCTTTTCTTTTTTTTTTTTTTTTTAACATTTTTTTTATTCATGAGAGACGCACAGAAAGAAGCAGAGACCCAGGCAGAGGAGAAGCAGGCTCCATGCAGGGAGCCCGACGTGGGACTCGATCCTGGGTCTCCAGGATCACGCCCTGGCTGAAGGCAGACGCTCAACTACTGAGCCACCCAGGCGTCCCCCCTAATTCGTTCTTTAGTCCTTCACGTCATTTCATGAGCAACTAACTCACGTAAGTGCAACAGACACACATAAAGTACATTCACCTGCTACTATCCTAATTCTAATTGCTCACCATTATCACAAATTCTTTCTAACAAAGGGTAGTATCCTTTCCTGACTATGAAAACTACAGGTCACCAATGATGATGAAGCTACGAATGCACAGGTGACAAAGATGAGGCGCCGATTCTATCTAATTCCTTCCACGGAGCTGCCGCAGCAGCCCGTCACGCTGTCCCACCTGTGGAAATAACAATCCGGAGCCTCATTTCCTCTGAAGACATCTTACAGTCATGAGCCATCGTCCCCTCCTTTGGGCTAAAGACAGATGCCACTCCAGGGGACCTGAATCAAATAACCCAACGTCCACATGACCAGACAGGCACTATGGACAAGGTTTGGAAATTTGTGGTTCAGAGGATGGCTTCCTTCTTGACACCCTTGAGTTAGTTTCATCAGTTATCTCAAAACAATGACGCGCGTCTCTATTATGAAATCATTAAGAAGTTAAGTAGCGTTAAGCCTTCCAGGTTCAAGACAAAGTTTCGCCTTTTCCCGGACGGTCAGCCACAACTGGAGGAGTCAACATGATGGCTATACTGCGGTAGCTCTGGTCCTATTCACTGTGTTTCAGTTAAAAATTCCAGCACATTCTTATCCTTCCTTTCGGAGCTAAAAACATGAAAACCCTGTACCCCTTAGGAAACAAAAGGAACAGAGACTTATTCACAACCTTGACATGTGATTATCTGCTATTATTCCAATTATTTTATTTCCAGGTATTTGGAAGCTCCCTAACTGCTTAATTTCTATCCGAAAATGATGAATTCAGCTTATGCCAAAACAAAATCACAGCCATTCAAAATCATAAATGACAGAACCGACGCCCAGAACGGAGCCTGTTGTACCTACCGGCTGCGGGGCCTCTGCCCCTGCTACACGGCTCCCAGTCCATGTAAGGATGCTCGTTCCACAAGTGGGGACGATGATTTTCCTGGTTTCCTCCACAAAACAGCATTTTGGCCCCTTTCCTGCCCAAAGGGACACCACCCCACTTCTCCTCTGTTAGCAACATTGCCACCATTAGCCTATTCAAGAGCCCAGTAGTCTCGGGATAGACGGGGAGCCACACACGGGTCTCCAGCTGCCAGTGCCCTCCTGGGGGGCCAGGGTGGGCTGGTGGCGGCGGGGGGGGGGGCGGCGTGGTCCTCAGGCTCCCAAAGGCTTGAATTCAGGCATCCTGTTCAGGCCACTCGCAGGTGCTTATTCACAGCAACAGCATAATGACCCCTGCTGTTCCTGGTCCTCCCTTTCCCTGCGGACCCCACTTTCCCTGTCGCTGGGGTCAGGCCCACTGCCTCTTGCTGACCACCTTCCCGGTCCCCTCTTTCCCTGTGGACCCCACTTTTTCCATCACTGGGGGTCGGGCCCACTGCCTCTTGCTGACCACCTGCGCCTCCTCCTACCTCTCTGCTCACACGGCTCACCTCTGTTCCGGCCCGACTCGGCCCCAAGTCCGGCACCTTCATGTCAGGGAGCCCTCTGGGCGCTTCTAACTTATCTTGTTTTGGCTTCATGGTGCCCCAGACGGGGGGGGGGGGGGGGGGGGGGGGGGGGAGGGCGCCCTCGGGCCCTGTGGGGCCTGACCCCGGGGCAGGTGGATCCCGCCCACTGGTGCTCTGGAGTCCACGCGGGATGCCTGCGGGGGCCGGGGTTAGGGTTCCCAGAGCCCCTCCGTCGCCCCCGTGACCTGCACGGCTGGTGCCTGCGGTCCCTCCTTCGCACAGGTGCCCGGGCTCCGGGTGCAACGGTGGTCCCTGCGGAAAAGGCCGGCGACCTCCGGTGACCTGGCCAGTGGCCCGCGCTCGCAGGCTCCCGTCGCCCTTGGCACCCCCAACCTTCTCGTCTTCGGTTCCCTCCCGGGGGAGCAGACAGGGGAGCCGCGCACCGTCACCCCCCTTGTAGGAGAGGAAACTGAGGCACGGAGCGAGGAAAGTGCTCAGCTCTGCTCGGAGCCAGGCCCCGGCCTGCCGCCCCCGCCCAGCTGGTAGCCCTCACGGGGCTTCCGCACGCCCCGGACTGGGGTGGGGGCTGGAGAGACCTGAGGGGGGGGGGAGGGGGGAGAGGGGGGGCAGGCCGGGGCGTGCGGGGAGGTGGGGGTAGGTGGGGGGAGAAGGGGGGCGGAGAAGGGGGGGAGAAAGGGGGACATCCCCAGCGGGGTGGGGGGGCTGCTTCGGGCCAGGGGGGAGGGGCCACACGGGGGAGGGGCCACGCGGGGAGGGGCCACATGGGGGAGGGGCCACGTGGGGGAGGGGCCACGTGGGGGAGGGGCCACACGGGAAGGGGCCACGAGGGGGAGGGGCCACATGGGGAGGGCCCACACGGGGAGGGTCCACACGGGAAGGGGCCACGCGGGGAGGGGCCACGCGGGGGAGGGGCCACGCGGGGGAGGGGCCACACGGGAAGGGGCCACGCGGGGCAGGGGCCACGCGGGGGAGGGTCCACACGGGAAGGGGCCACGCGGGGCAGGGGCCACGCGGGGGAGGGTCCACACGGGAAGGGGCCACGCGGGGCAGGGGCCACGCGGGGGAGGGTCCACACGGGAAGGGGCCACGAGGGGGAGGGTCCACATGGGGAGGGGCCACGCGGGGGAGAGGCCACGCGGGGAGGGGCCACGCGGGGGAGGGTCCACACGGGAAGGGGCCACGCGGGGCAGGGGCCACGCGGGGGAGGGTCCACACGGGAAGGGGCCACGAGGGGGAGGGCCCACATGGGGAGGGGCCACGCGGGGGAGGGGCCACACGGGAAGGGGCCACGCGGGGGAGGGTCCACATGGGGAGGGGCCACGCGGGGGAGAGGCCACGCGGGGAGGGGCCACGCGGGGGAGGGTCCACACGGGAAGGGGCCACGCGGGGCAGGGGCCACGCGGGGGAGGGTCCACACGGGAAGGGGCCACGCGGGGGAGGGCCCACATGGGGAGGGGCCACGCGGGGGAGGGGCCACACGGGAAGGGGCCACGCGGGGGAGGGGCCACACGGGGAGGGGCCACGAGGGGGAGGGTCCACATGGGGAGGGGCCACGCGGGGGAGAGGCCACGCGGGGAGGGGCCACGCGGGGGAGGGTCCACACGGGAAGGGGCCACGCGGGGCAGGGGCCACGCGGGGGAGGGTCCACACGGGAAGGGGCCACGAGGGGGAGGGTCCACATGGGGAGGGGCCACGCGGGGGAGAGGCCACGCGGGGAGGGGCCACGCGGGGGAGGGTCCACACGGGAAGGGGCTACGCGGGGCAGGGGCCACGCGGGGGAGGGTCCACACGGGAAGGGGCCACGAGGGGGAGGGCCCACATGGGGAGGGGCCACGCGGGGGAGGGGCCACACGGGGAGGGGCCACGAGGGGGAGGGGCCACGCGGGAAGGGGCCACGCGGGGGAGGGGCCACACGGGGAGGGGCTACGAGGGGGAGGGGCCACACGGGGAGCGGCCACGCGGGGGAGGGGCCACGCGGGGGAGGGTCCACACGGGAAGGGGCCACGAGGGGGAGGGTCCACGCGGGGGAGAGGCCACGCGGGGAGGGGCCACGCGGGGGTGGCCACACGGGAAGGGGCCACGCGGGGGAGGGGCCACGCGGGGAGGGGCCACGAGGGGGAGGGGCCACACGAGGAAGGGTCACCCATCAGCTCTGGTCACCCGGGAGGGCTCACGCGGGTGCGGCTCGTGCCGCCGTCCTGCCAGGGGCCGTGCTCCCCACCGGCATCACACCTTCGCTCCTCCTCGCCCTCAGAGCCGGCTCCTGGGCCACCGACACCCGCACGCACACCCGCACAGCCCCGCACACGCAGTTCCCCACGTGCCGCTGTCGGCTGGCCTCCTGCTCACGGTGCAGGGCCTCTGGGCTCCCCCCTCGGCCTCACGTGGTCCCGTGGTCACACTACACTTGGTCGCGACGCCTGCAGCCTCTCCACGGTCTCAGTGGGGTTAGAGGTCTCATCCCGCCCTCCGGCCACCCTTTCTGTCCTTCCAGATCATTCCGTCTGCGGCCCGCGGGTCTCACCAGCACTTACTGAGCCCTGCTCCCCGCCCCACTGCCTGGTTGCCCCCGAGCCGGGGTCTCCCCCGTAACCACACCTGGCGCCCCTACCGGGTGGGGGACCCGGAGGTCTCGTGGGGACCCTGCCCTCCCGCCGCCCTGACCTGCCCCCGCCGCCCCGCAGACGCCACTGCCCGCCCTCCGCAGCCCCTGCTCGCTCTCCGGAATGACCGCTCCGCACCGCCGCCTCCCCTCCTCCCCTGCCCTGGGTGCCCGGCCTCCCCCTCCGCGGCTCGTCCTGGGCCTGTTCCCCCTCTCCTCCCCCCTCCTCCCCCTCCCCCTCCCCCCCCTCCCCCCTCCCCGGCTGGTCCTGGACCCCATCCCCCCCCACCCCCCAGGCTCTGTGCGCCTCGCTCGCTCCCTGCACGTGGACGTCTGTCCAAGCGACCTCCCCAGGGAATCCTGTGCAGCCCACGGCCTGAAAGAGCGCAGCCAGCGACCTGTGGGCCCTAAGGGCTCGGTTGTTCCCCAGCACCCCTCTGCCAGAAACTGCCTCCTTACCTGTTGGCTTGTTGGTGCTCTGTCCCCCAATCTAGAACCTTTGCGGCCTAAGGGCAGGACTGGTCTCCGGCACCTTGGCATCCTAAGCGCCTAGAAAGGGCCCCACAGGCAGTGACCAAAAGTATTCATCAACAGTGAGGGCGTTAAAAACCGCTCAATGGGAAAAGCGTCTTTCTTGTTCATGTAACCTTTTTTTATTCCTTTAAAAAATTTTTGTATTCCTTTTTAAAAATTTTTATGTATTTATTCCTGAGAGACAGAGAGAGAGAGAGAGGCAGAGACCCAGGCAGAGGAAGAAGCAGGCTCCACGCAGGGAGGCCAACACAGGACTCGATCCCGGGACCCCGGGTCAGGCCTGGGCCGTAGGCAGGTGCTCCACCGCCGAGCCCCCCGGGGAACCCCATACCCTGAGACCTTCCGTCCCAGGTGCTAGGAGCCACGGCCGGGACTCCAAAGCGCCAAAGGACCTGAGAGCGGATCTTCCATTGGAGTAACGGCCGAAGGCTGGGTGAGAACCCAAGTCCTGCCACTGCTCTGGGGGGTCACAGGAGGTCGGGCTTGCTCGTGGTCGGGATGTCTGCAGTCATTTCCCAGGGGCTTTCCCCTCTCTGTCCTCCTGGCTGGGGGCCGCAGCCTGGGAGGCGGGTCAGCAAGCAGGTGCCTCCCGCAGCCCTCTTACTCTCCACCTGACCAGGTGTCCTCGCTGAGCCAGCTGCTGCCCAGGCCGCCAGAGCCGTGGGGCCTCGGGGAGCTTGTCGCCATGGCCCAGGCCCCGGCCCCTGGGCCTGGTGCCCCGGCCCCCTGGTTCCCTGGCCCCCCAGCCCCCAGGCCTTGAGGGACCACGCGGATTGCCGCGTGGGGCTGACTGCCTGGGAGGCTGCAAAGGCTGCAGCTGCTACGTTCCCCGATGTTCTGGAGCGGAGAAACGCACAGGCTTCCCGACAGCTCCCCGGCCAAGCCCTGAGCACCGAGGACAACCGATGGCCACGTGGCTGGTGGCTGAAGCTGTAGCTCAGCATCCCAGGACGAGCAGGAAGGGAGGGCTGGCAGCTTCCCCGGACCTGTCCCTTCCCTCTGTGCCCTCCTGGGCACTCTCCTCTGTAAGGGATGAGAAAGACGACAAAACCCACCGTTTGGGCCTGCTGGGACCTGGAATCGGGTAGAGGAGGGAGGCCGGGCTCCAGGCCAGCTTGGTATTTGTGACGTCACTTTATCTAGTTCCCTATCCGTACTCCGTTCCCCAGCTGAAATGTTCTGGGCCACATAGTGTGTGGCTACATCGGTGGCAGCGAGACAGCGAGCACGGGGGAGTCGGTTCGCAGCAGCTCCCTTCTAAAGGGAGACAGCCGTGCTCTGTGCTGCGCGGCGCCCGCTCCCCCCACTCGCCCATGAGCTGTGCCTTCGAGGATTCCCTGTGTGAGAACTTGCAATGGGTCCCCTTGGACCATAGAATTGGGTAAAAAACCCCTCAGTCTGACACTGAAGAATCCCAAAAGCATCATCCCTCTGACTATTCCAGGTGTATTTCTCTCCTATTTCTTCAGGCCTCGTTCAATATCTTAGCCAAACCAGTCTGATCATTGGCCCCAAAGCACTCTTCAAACCTCTGACCTTTGCCCACCATGGAGTCCAATGCATCCTGGAACGTCCGCCTCTCTGCCTTGACTCCATCTTTGACATTCAACATCTGACCAAGGAACTCCCACTTTATTTCCTAAATTTCTATTTAAATCCCAGTTAGTTAACCTACAGCACAATGTTAGTCTCAGGTGTACGGGATGGCGCTCCAACGCTTCCAGACACCACCTACTGCTCCTCACATGTGCACTCCTTCCTCCCCACCATCCATTTCACCCGTCTCTCCACCCGCTAGGAGACCCTCCCTTTAAAACAGAGTAAAAATAATGCTGCTCTATTCCCACCTTCAAAATTCTCTGGGAAACGAACAAGGGGTGGTAGAAAGGGAAGTGGGCAGGAGGTGGGGGTGACTGGGTGACGGGCACTGAGGGGGCACTTGATGGATGAGCACTGGGTGTTATTCTATATGTTGGCAAATTGAACACCAATAAAAAATAAAAAATAAAAAAAATTAGTAAAAAAAAACAAACAAAAAAGCCCAAAATTGTCCCCAAACAGTGACAATGGGAAACAGAAATGCAAATTCCCCTTTGACAAAGGGGACTTCTACATCTCAAAATCACAGACCATGATGCTGATGCCCGATGCTGAGCTGTTGGGGCAATGGCACTCCAACAGACTAGATGGCAGGAGGACCCGAGGCTGGAGTGAGTGAAGGCTTGCTGCCTCATTAACGGGGGACAGCAAGCACCTCAAATGGAAAGGGTACCCGTGGGAATGGAGGAGCGAGTCCTGAACAAAACTGATATTACATGGTTCTCCAAAAGTTGGTGACCATTCTGAGGGATAAAACCAAAAACCTGTTTAGCAAGGAAAAGAAGCAAGTGCCCTGGTAGCAGGTGATGCGCAGGAGATGCCTGACGTGTCTCTGAGATAATGCAGGAGATGAAGGCCCATATGCAGAAGTGCGTGTTTAACCACCATGTGGTCCATCTGAGGAGCCCTAGAGCTGCAATCCTGGTTGGCCTGGGAGAAGAAAGATCTAAAAGAACTAACTCACACACCTAACCTCGTGTCATAGAAGGATTCCTGTAGTGGCTGGGATGCAGGCCTGGCCTCTCCCCACACGTAACTCCTAAAAATATCTTGACCATGAAGCACTGACCTTATCCAAAGAAGGATCATAATTTAAAAAATATATATATTGTATATGTATGTACATACAGATTATATATAAGCATATATAATGTCATATGTATACACATAATCATACAAAATCTATCTATACTGTATAATAATAGTTAAACAAAAAGGAGAAAGAACAAACCATTGAGAAACGTGACAGGAAAGGCAAGTGGCCGATGAAGTATACCCACCAGAAATCTCTTTCCATGGAGCAGATGCAAAATGAGACCAAATACAAAAGCATAGATTTTTAAATTCCGTGAAGTAATTACCTCCAGAAGACAAGAGCGTACTGGAGACAGTCAAAAGCTCGTGGTAAGTCTAGGAAGAAAGTAGGAACTGAAAGATGAGCTGGCCAAGCTAAAGAGAGAATCCGAACGAGTCATCGTGGAGAATGTTGAGGCCCTGCAGCAGCCCCGAGGGGCAAATGGAATTACTGGCACGCCTGGGGGGGCTCTGCGGTTGCGCGTCTGCCTTTGGCCCAGGCCGTGACCCCGGGGACCCAGGATCGAGTCCCACGTCGGGCTCCCTGCATGGAGGGAGCCTGCTTCCCCCTCTGCCTGTGACTCTGCCTCTCTCTCATGGATAAATAAATAAAACCTTTAAACAAATAAAAATAAAACAAAATTATTATTTATGTCATAGGTCAGTCACCTAAATTCCTACGTCGTGAGCCCCCAGGACGCGCTTCCCTGGGGTCCTGCTCGGCTGTTCTGTGTCTTGTGTCCTCAGACACTTGGGTCCCGTCTCACTCCCTCTCCTGTCGCTGACCGTCGGCCGAGTGCCTTTTGGGTTTTGATGGCGAGTATCTTCGGGTTCGGCTTGGTTTCCATCGCTCAGCTTTTCACGTCACCTCGTCGTTCAGCAAATATGCAGTGAGCCCCTTCCCGGCCGGCTCCCGCGGCCCCGCTGCCCTGGCGCAGACCCAGAGCAGGTGCAGAGCGGGCGCAGAGCTCGGCAGGACAGACGCGGCTGGAGGCGGCGCTGATGAAGTGAGGCCTCATTTCGGTTCAGAGAAGCTGCTACGGTACCAGGGCTTCCACGAGTCAGGGGATAAAGCGCATCCCGAGGGCAGAGCGCCTTCATTTTGGAAGAACCTCCTGAGGGACCTCGCCCGGGTCCTCACCAAAGGCCAGGAGCACCCTGTGCCCGGGAAGGTGTCGCGGGCTCCTGGCTGGGGCGTGAAGGCCGTTCCCCCAGCCTGCGGGGTGCAGAGCCCGGGGTCCTGGGGCAACCCAGGGCTGTCCCACCGCAGTGAGCTCCGTCGAGAGTCTCCTCCGAGGGGACTTAGAAAAACTACCCTCCTGCTCGTTTGGAAGTCAGCGTGAACAATACATGAAAAAACAAAGAAAGTTGACATTTAAAACTTTCCGCATACGTTTCAGCAGAGAGGACATGTGTTTACGGCGTGTTATAAATATTGACATCTTAAAATAAAATGGCTGTCACTTCTTTTTTTAAGATTTTATTTATTTATTCGTGATAGACACAGAGAGAGAGGCAGAGACCCAGGCAGAGGGAGAAGCAGGCTCCATGCAGGGAGCCCAACGCGGGACTCGATCCCAGGACTCCGGGGTCACTGCCTGGGCCAAAGGTGGATGCCCAACCGCTGAGCTGCCCGGGTGTCCCTCATGTGTCATTTCTAAAGCTGCCTAATGGGGAATGAACAGTTCCGCGCACTGACACTCACCGCGAGACGTGTGTACTTGACTTTGAAATGCCACAGCTGAAGTGGGGGATCGTGCTGCTTAGGCTACGCTGGCCCCAGTCTGGAGGCGGGAGACCAGCTGCTGGGCCTTCCCGGCCACCCCCAGCTGCTGCTCAGCCCCCGGGGCCGGGGACGCAGCACCCTGGAGCCGCCCAGCTGCAGGCTACCTCTGCGCCAGGGGTGCTACTTAAGGCCCCACGGGGTGGGGGTGGGGGTGGGTGCTACCCCTTGCCCTCCTAGGAACTCAGAGCAGCGCCAGCCGCCCCCCCCTCGGAGGGCACCCTTGGCTCACCTCATCCCCTCACAGGCCAGCCCGCGGCTGTGCACCTGTAGCCCGTCGAGCACCTACAGCCCGTCGAGCACCTGGACCCCGTCGAGTCCCTGGGGAGCCCGGCTCTGGATGTCACGGTGCTGATGCCAGCACAGTCGTCAAGCTTGTGCAGCCGCATGAACTGCTTCGTGCCTGTTAGTAAGTGTTTAATAACTGTCTGCACGTCTAGTAGAGTTGATCTGAGACCCTAGGACGTTTGCCTTCACCTGCCGGCGGGGCTGTGTGGGGGCAGCTCACCTTCGGTTCATCCCGACCCCTTTGGTAGCTGCCGAGAACGGCCTGGGCAGTGGGGAGGGATTAAGTGGCCTCAGCTCAGTTCATGACATAACCACAGCCTTTTTTTTTTTTTTTTTAATTAGCCAGCTTTAAAAAATGGGAATACATCTTACACATTTTTATTATAAATGTTTATTTCCACATCCTTCCTCCCCGGAGAATTTTACCCTGATGTCATGTTTTTAGGCAAGAGCATTTCCTATGAACCACCTCATCCCAGTGCTTTGAGGCACCTGTGCTTCGCTTTGCAAGGAAACACACACACACACACACACACACACACACACACACACACACACACAGCTTGTTTTAGCCTCCTTCCACCATAAGCGTTAAGATGATTTGGGGCTGGGTTATCGGTACAGGTATCATTAGCGCTAATTGATCAGCTATGCATATATTAGACATATTGGTGATCGTTAAATATAAGAGCAAACTATTACCAGAAATAGCAGCTGCACCTTGAATCTGACAGTTTGGGGAAGGGGTTCATCCTGCAAAAAAAGTGAGAGAAAGAATCTGAACTATCCAAAAAAGGGCTGCTTGTGGCCCCCAAGGGCTGTGGACTGGGGCGGGGTGAGCTCAGTGCCGGGGGTCACCGTCAGCGTGCCCCGGTCCAGGCTCACCGGGTGAACCCAGGGAGAGTAGGACACGGTCAACGCCTATGGGACCCATCTGGCTGCCCCCTAGTTTTGTGTGGCTCACGAACTAAGCATGATGCTAATACTTCACATGGTTGAACAGAATTTTAAAGGCCACTCTGTGACACTTGGAAGCCCCGAGACGGTCATGTTTCAGGGTGCGTCAGCGCAGTGCTGTGAGAATGCGGGTGCGCCCCTTTGGTTCCGTGCCGCCCGTGTCCCAGGCTGCCCTCCCTCCCTGCAGAGCTGGGCACCTGCCATGGAGACCCAACGTCCTGCAAGCCCGAAAGTGCTTGCTCCCCGGCACTGCACAGAAGCCGTTCAGCAGCCTTGGAAGGTGGCGGGATGTGAGCCCCCAGCTCCTGCCACGTTGCACAGCGACCGCGGTGAGCTGTGGGCTCCAAGAACAGCAAACGCAGAGGTTTTCTGTGAGCTCGCCTTGCCCGCCTGGAGTCAGGTTCTCCCAAAGGATCTCAGTTGTCGTAAGTCCCCTGGCTGGGGTGGGGGTGGGGTGGGGTGGGGTGGGGTGGGGTGTTCCCTGAACCAGGGAGCAACACCTCTCACCACAGGACAGCAGGCTGGAAGTTGACCCAGAAGTCGATGCCATGCCCAGACTTTGTTGCACAGTATCGTACTTTCCATCTGTTCTTCTAAGGAAAAGAGAACAATCCTTTCCTAAAAATCACTTACCCTTCCTAAGAGGCCACCATCCTTCAGCTCGTTTCCCTAGTAAGACGGTGTTAGGCCTGAATTCTAGGCCACCTTGGGGAGCCGCTCATTTTCCCGCGGGTATCTCGCAGGGGCGGGGGGGGGTGCATATCTGCATCAGTAAGTTCTGTCCCTTATTAAAAGGTCTCATTTGAGAATCCAGAAGGGTAGAAGACAATTCTCTTCTGTCTCCTACATCTTGCGCGTGGACGGCGGTGGTTCTGACTTAGGCCCTTGGCGAGAAGTAGTGGAGAAACCTCTAGAAAGAGGGAGCCTGCAATGGTGCCTTGGGTCCAAGGTCGGGGCAAAGCCAAGGTGAGAGGGAAACGGGCTTCGGCTCGGCGGGAGGCCCAGGCGTGAAGCCGCCTGACGAGGCTTAGGAGCCACGGTGCTTTGGGAGTAAAGCTCCCGAGAGAGAAATTAGAGAGCTGTCGGCCCGGGACCCGAGCCAGGGGCGTGAGGGGCGAGGCACGCCTGGCCAAGGGCTGATTTCCCTCCCAGAACCGCGGGGGCCATGCAGGGAAGGGCCCACCCATGGGTCAGGCAGGGAAGGGGCCACCCGTGGGCCAGGCAGGGAAGGGGCCACCCGCCAGGTGACAGGGCTCACCAGGCTCCGGGCCACCTGCCAAGACAGTCGTAGGGAAGTGAGCCCGGGAGCCAAGCAGGGTTGGGCTGCCGGCAGGATGGAGGCCCCGTCAGAGCGGGGACCCTGATGCACGCAGGCCGAGGTTGACCCCGAGGTCACGTGTTTTACCAGCAGCGCCCATGGCCAGAGAGGGCCCCGCTGAGCCAGAGGAGCAAAGCCGGCTGGCCAGGTGGGTTGATGGGAAGACGTGGGTGTGGACATGCTGGGAACCGGCCCGTGTGGAACCGGAGCCCTGGAATCCACACTGCACAAGAGACGTGAAGAGGGCGGGTGCCCGGGTGGCTCAGGCCGTGACCCTGGGGTCCCAGGATCGAGTCCCGCATCAGGCTCCCGGCACGGAGCCTGCTGCTCCCTCTGCCTGTGTCTCTGCCTCTCATGAATAAACAGATTATAAAAAAAAAAAAAAAGGTAAGAAAGACGTGAAGAGAGGGGAGGGGAAGGTGTGGGCCGCAGTCAGCCGAGGGCCTGGGGGTAGGGACAGCGCAGCAGCAGGACGTGGGAGGGGAGGAGCGGGGGGCCTGTGAGCCCCGGGTCACCTCTGGGAGCTGGGGCGCCCAGGATTAAGGCAGAATCTAAAAGGGAAGGGGCCTGAGCAGCAGGTGGCTTTACCTGAGCTGGCTGGGGGCGGGGGTCAGGAAGAGCAGAGGTGACAGGGCGGGGCAGCGAGGGGCGGAGGGGCATTCCCAGGGGGACTGTCACTTCCCTTTGAGGCAGGTGCCTGGGATGGAAACCACTCGGGACTGTGCAGAAACACCCGAGGTGTCGCGCAGCAGGCAGATGCGGACTGGGGGTCTCTCCGGGAAAAGGACTTTTTTTTTTTTTTTTTTTATGATGTTTTAATTTATTCATTCATGAGAAACAGAGAGAGAGAGAGGCAGAGACAGAGGCAGAGACAGAGGCAGAGGGAGATGCAGGCTCCCTATGGGGAGCCCGACGCAGGACTCGATCCCAAGATCCAGGATTATGCCCCGAGCCAAAGACAGATGCTCAACCGCTGACCCCCCAGGCGTCCCGGAAAAGGGCTTTTGAATGGGAGTTGGTGAGCTGCCCTTGGCGGGAAAGGACGCTGGGCCAGGGCGGCCGCCCCCGGGGAGGGACCCGCCCCGACGCAGCCGGGCAGCCGCAGGCACAGCGGTCATTCCCCGAGAGGACGGGCTTCCTGGGCGGCAGCCTGCGCTGTCCCTGTGTCCGCGGAGTCCTTGCAGTAACCCCGAGATAAGGGAAGAAATAACCCAGAGGCCAGTTCCCTTTCCTGGTCTCTGATCAGTGCTGCCTCCGGCCCCGCCTGCGTTCTGGGGCTGCGAGGGGCCTTCTGTGGAACTCTGGGGCGCTGGGGAGGCGGCTTCCCGCCAGGCCGCCCTCTGAGTGCCCGGTGCCCGCTCTCAGGCGCTCACGCTCCTGCCGCCAGCATGCTGCTGGGGGCCGCGCCCACGGGCAGGGGTGCGACGGCGGGGGCACCGCCTGGGAGGGCTGCGCCGTGCGGGTCAGGTGGCCACGGGGTCTGGGCCGTTCTGAGGGGCACCGCCACGTGCCATGTGGGGTCCTAAAACAGCTGGGTCGGCTGCGAGCAACGGGCTGTCCGAATGGGGCTCGGGGCCCGGCTAACCTTTGCTTCTTCCGTCCCTCACTGGCTCTCACGGCCGCTTCACGTGGCCTCGTCCCCGGCGCCGCGGTCCGGCCTGACTCTCTTTCGGGGTCACGGTAACCAGCAGGAAGTGGAGGGCCAGACCCCGGCGGGGGGTAGAGGGGCTGAGACGCGCAGGTGGATCGGGGCGGGGGGGGCTGGCAGGGAGGGCCCGGCGCCCACTGGGTCCCCATGTACCCCTCCAGGGCCGCCTGCAGCCCCAGGCCCCTTCCGGAAGCGCTGGGCGGGGGCCAGGGAGGAGCAGGGACAAAAGGACGGGCAGACAGGGTGACCCTGGACGGCTGGGGGTGGAGACCACGTGCCACACACGCCCCGAGGGCTCCTGGAAACAACTGGGACAATGTGCTGCGGTCGGGTGACGCCGGGACTCATTGTGCTGCCGGGGAGCACCCCGATCTCCCTCGTCGTCCATCGTCTACCTTCCCCAGGGCCCGGTCAGCTCGGCCCGCGGCAGAGGGCGGCCGGGAGGAGCCGCGGCGGCGAGGAGGCATCGGGCTGGACGGGCCTCGACTGCCGGCCCGTCACGTGCCAGGAATCTGTTCTCCAAGACGGACTCGGAGGTAGGCGCGCTCGTTCCCACATCACAGAGGAGGATGCGGAGGCACGGAAAGCTCGTTGACCGCCCCACGGTCCCGCAGGTGGCAAAGCCAGCCTCCAGATGAGGTCCACTCATGCCCCTTTTATCCTCGCTGCGGGGACAGGCTTTGTGCTTTGCAGCCCGGGCAGCGCCAGGTGTGTGACGGCAGCCGTGCAAGCTGCCAGGAGCCCAGACACGACACGTCGGGCGACTCCTGCCGCCTCCCCCAGCCAGCTCCACCCCGTGCTCTGGAGCCTCCGCCCAGGCCGCCGCCAGTCCAACGCCTCTGAAACAACAGCTCGCATCCCGTTCCCCGCCCCCCCCCCCAGTGGAATCCGCAGTCCTGTTCCCTCAAGAAAGTGACCCTGCAGGAGTCCGCGCTTGCACCAGCGGCTAAGGGGCCTGACACGAAGCCCCCGCCCCAGCCCCAGCCCGCCCAGGCGGCGAGGCCCAGCCATCAGGCCCGGCCTGAGTCCCACCCGGGGCTGTGACCGAGTGACCAGCCCTGGACCCTGAGCTGCTTGGGCCGCCGCAGCTTCCTGGAGGTCAGAGGCGTCTCGGGGGCACCCGGGGCCCGCGATCGAGCCCTGCACGGCCAATCCCTGCACGCCGGCCTCAGCAGAGTGGTGGGAAACATCAGGAACCCGAGACAGGAATGCACACTCCTGGGGGCAGAACCAGAGGAGGCCAAAAAGGGACAGGGGAACGGGAGGGTGGCACGCTGGGTGGCTAAGCTGTCTTCCTGCCTTCCGGGCCCCACAGGCCAACCTGCAGCGCCCCAAGCCACTGCTCAGCCTGGCAGGTGCGCCAGGGAGTGTCCGGCAGGTGTCATCCTGGTCCTGTGGGAGTGGAGGACACACGGGTGCTCCTGAGGCCCCTGCACCAGCAGGAACTCACCCCCCTCAACGCCCCCGCCCCAGCCACCCGCAGACATCAGAAATCCTGCATTCCTGAACGTGGGCCTGGACGGAGCGCAGGATGCGGTTCCCCCACAGCCCCCTCAGCTCCCCCACCGGCCGTCTCACACCACCAGTCCAAGCTTCTTGTCCTGCCCCCTCCCCGTCCTGAATAATACTGGGATCATCCTCCTGGCTCCTCGGGCCCAAAACCCACATGCGGCCCAAGGGCTCCCTCTTGGAGATGTAGGAGGTCAGCTGCACTCTCACCTCCAGACACAAGCGCAGCCGTGTCCCTCCTGGGTCACCCTGGTCACCCCAACAGCCTCCTACATGCCTCCTGCCACCCTCGCCCCTCCTCACACCATTCTCACCTGGAGGCCACTGTTGCCTTAAAAAAAAAATAAGTCAGACCATATTTAGCTAAAAAAACAAACACAAAAAAACAAACAACCCTCCAAAGACTCCTCCTCGCACCCAGTACTTACGATGGCCCACGAACCTCCAGGCCATCTGGTGCACAGAGCCACACACAGGCGCCTTTCCTCTCTGACCTCCTCCCCATCCCTCCTCCCCTGCTCACCCAGTCATTCTGGCCGCTTAGTCTCCCTTGAAGAGGCCCTCCCTGCTTCTGCCTGAGGGCCTTTGCACTTGCTTTCTCCTGTGTCTGAGCCCTTCCTTTCTTCAACCGAACTGTCACTGTGATAGTTTTACGATACGATCCATACGATCATCGATCGCCGGTTCTTGGAGAGCTGCCCGGCCGCGGCCTCCTAGATAACCAGCAGGCTGGCTTTCCCACCCCTCAGCTCCGAGTGGCCTGGGGGACACGGAGCGGGACCTCCCCGACGCCTCCCACGATTCCCCACGGCGCCCGCTGCCTTCTCCACGTTTCCTTCACGGCCTCTCTCCTCCTCCTCGGACTTGAAGTTCCGCGAGGGCAGAGGATGCCGGGGCCCGCTGGTTGGCACAGGGCCGGCCTCCGTGAACGTCTGCCCACGAATCAATGAACGCACGCCGCGGCTCCGTCCGTGTTCCCGCCTCAGTTCACACCCGCCCGTTTTTCAGAGCTTGTTCTGATGCTCTTTCTCTCAGCTACACGGGCTAGGAGAGGCCACTCGGTTTTCCATACTGAGGGGTCCCTCGGCCTCGCGCCTGGAGGGAGGTGTGCCCCCGGGATGAGCGCCGGGAAGGCGCCGGCTATGCCTTCCACACCTGGCCCACGACCGGGTTCCAGGGATTTTAACTTAGTCAAACAGGCCCCGCAAGGCCACCCGTCCAGGCCACAGATATGCCAAGCGGAGGCTAATCTGATCGTCCTTGGTGCCAGCACATTCAAGTCCGTCACGTGTGGCCAGCCTGCAGTCATGTGGCACCACGGGGGCAGCTGTATCAACAGGCCCCTGGGGGACCCGCGCGCGTGACGCGGCCGAGAGATTGAGTTTCAAACTTGGGAGAAGGAAAGCGTGAGTGTGAAGGGAGACGGGAGCCCTCTGGTACAAGAGTTGTTAGCAGGCCTGTGTGGGGAGCACACGTCCTCTACTCAGGGCCTGTGTTCTTAGAAAGCTCGCTGTCCCCTGCTGTTGTGCAATCACTGCTGCTGGTGACCCGTGCGTCAGCCAGGTGTACCTTGAGGTCCACCCTCATCTCACTGACACTTGACCAGGGTATCTCCACGTAGATGCACAACATCCTCGGGATGCAGTATCTATATTGTTATAATGATGAAAAAGCCCCCTAATAGGGGCGCCTGGGTGGCTCCGTGGGTGCCGTATCCGACTCTTGGTCTCGGCCCAGGTCGTGAGGATCCCAGGGTCACGGGGATCTCAGGGTGCCACGCGGTGCCTGCTTCAGATTCTCTCTCCTTGTCCCTCTGCCCCTGCCCTGTTCTTACACAATTACTCTCTCTGTCTCTTTAAAAAAAAAAAAAAAAAAAAAGCCATATGATTAAAAAGTCGTTTTCTGAGTTTGTGGCAGCACGTGTCCTCTGGGTGACAGGTGTATCTGGGCAGAGCGATGGGTTCAGGCCCCTGCTCCACGGTAATCAGCTGTGAGGTCAATTTTTGCCTTTGGGCCTCAGTTTCCTCTCCTGAAAACTGCCTGGTTTTGAGCCTCCCCCTTCTCCCATCTTCTTCTGTCTCCCGCCTTCTCTGGGCTGCTGGGAACACGCAGAAGAACCAAGGGTGTAGGGAACATGGTACCACAGAGGCCGGCACAGAGTGAGGGTGTCAGTGTGGTCCACTAGGGCGACAATCAGCAGCAGCGAGGGCAGAGGTGGTCAGAGCCTGGGCTGTGGCTGGTGGGAAAGTCCACATGCGGCCTCTGGGACCAGCGCCCCACTAAGTCCCATGCAGGACACCCCCCCCAAGCCCAGGCTCGACCCCCGCCCCCCCCCCCCCCCCCAGTGCTCAGAGCCCCGGGGACGTCCCTGTCGCCTCCCTGACCCGGAGAGCGGCTCCTCTCCCCCTGGGGAGAATGAGCAGCTCGTTCTTTACCTGTAGTGAGGCCCACGGGAGCACCTGCTGAATGAACGGGGTGGGGGGGGGGCGCAAGGTGCTCGCACTTCATGACGCTCAAAGTGATGGGCGTTAAGTGGTGAGCGGTGCGCGGAGCTGCCGGGAGGCGCGGGAGGCCGGCGGCAAGTGGGCGGGCACGTCCCCGGGGCCCGCACAGGTGCACCCGGGCTGGGCCTGACTCACCTCCAGTGCGCCCCGACCTCTGCTGCGGCGGGCACGTCCCCGGCACCCCCCCCCCCCGCCGCGCAGGTGCACCTGGGCTGGGCCCCGACTCACCTCCAGTGCGCCCCGACCTCTGCTGCGGGCCGGCAGGTTCCTGGCTCACCGCGCCCCCCCCCACCCCGCGCAGGTGCACCGGGCTGGGCCCCGACTCCCCGCCACGGCGCTCCGACCTCTGCTGCGGCGGGCACGTCCCCGGCACCCCCCCCCCCCCCCGCCGCGCAGGTGCACCTGGGCTGGGCCCCGACTCACCTCCAGTGCGCCCCGACCTCTGCTGCGGGCCGGCAGGTTCCCGGTTCACCGCGCCCCCCCCCCCCCGCCCCCGCAGGTGCACCGGGCTGGGCCCCGACTCCCCGCCACGGCGCCCCGACCTCTGCTGCGGGCCGGCAGGTTCCAGGTAACGCGGCGCCAGGTGAGCCCATCCCAAGGCTTCGGGCTCTGGGAAGGGGAGCCGCGGCCGGCTGGGCTGTGCGGGCACCCGGGGGCCGCAGGGGGGCCCGGCGCGGAGAGGGGGGCGGCCCCGCGAGGGCCTGCGGCGGCGCTGGAGCCGGCCTGCCCCGGGCTCGGCCGCGGGGTCCCCGGGGCCGCAGGAGGGCCCCACCCGCCCGGTCGCCGGGCCCCAGAGGGACCCGGCTGAGCGCCCAGAGGGACCGGCTGAGCCCTCGCGCGCACCCCGGAGCCCCTCGCCGCCGCCCCCCACGTCCCAAGGCTGCGCGCCCAGGAGGGCGGGCGCTCCTTCTCCCCGGATTCCGGGCGCGCTCGGTCCCCGAGGCGGCCAGGTCGGGCTCCCTCCCCGTCCTTCCCTCCCTCCCTCCCCGCTCCCTCCCTCCCCGCTCCCCCCTCCCCGCTCCCTCCCGCTCCCTCCCTCCCGGCTCCCCCCTCCCCGCTCCCTCTCTCCCCGCTCCCTCCCTCCCGCTTCCTCCCTCCCCGCTCCCTCCTCCCCGCTCCCTCTCTCCCGCTCCCTCTCTCCCCGCTCCCCCCTCCCCGCTCCCTCTCTCCCCGCTCCCCCCTCCCCGCTCCCTCTCTCCCCGCTCCCTCTCTCCCGCTCCCTCTCTCCCCGCTCCCCCCTCCCCGCTCCCTCTCTCCCCGCTCCCCCCTCCCCGCTCCCTCTCTCCCCGCTCCCTCCCTCCCGCTTTCTCCCTCCCCGCTCCCTCCTCCCCGCTCCCTCTCTCCCGCTCCCTCTCTCCCGCTCCCTCCCTCCCCGCTTCCCCCTTCCCATCCCTTCCTTCCCCCCTCCCGCCCCTTCCCTCCCTCCCCGCTCCCCCTCCCCATTCCTTCCCTCCTCCCTCCCGCCCCTTCCCTCCCTCCCCGCTTTCCCCTCCCCATCCCTTCCTTCCCCCCTCCCGCCCCTTCCCTCCCTCCCCGCTCCCCCTCCACATTCCTTCCCTCCCCCCTCCCGCCCCTTCCCTCCCTCCCTGCTCCCCCCTCCACTCCTTCCCTCCCTACCTCTCCGCTCCCTCCCTCCTCCTCCCCACTCCTTCCTTTTCCCCCTCCCGCCCTTTCCCTCCCTCCCCGCTCCCCCCTCCCTGCCCCCCCTCCCCGCTCCTTCCCTCCCCGCTCCCCCCTCCTTCCCTCCCCGCTCCTTCCCTCCCTCCGGCCCCGCCCTGCCCTCCCGGCGCCGCCTCCGCCGGCCAGTCCGGGGCCCGCCCTCCGCGGCCCGACGCGCAGGTGGGAGCGTGCGGTGAGGGCCGCCGCCCCGAGGCCGCCCCGCCCGGGGCCCAGGTCGCGCAGGCCGCAGCCCAGGTGAGCGCTGGGTCCCCGCGGGCCGGGCTGCGGGCGGGGGCCGGGCGGGGAGCCCCGCGGAGGACCGAGCCGAACCTGCGGAGCCGGCGCGCCGAGCCCGGTCCGGGGAGACTTCTGGGCCCCCCTGTACCCCAAGGCAGCAGAGCCTCGGGCAGGTGAGCTGTGCGGGTTCGGGACACGGTGCTGCGGAGCGGGCCCTGGCCTGGGGAGAGCAAACGTAGGTCGGTATTCGGCAAAGCCTGGACTTGGCACCTGTGGAGGGTGCGCCCTGGGACACGGACACACGGACAGACCCACAGGCCACTTGGACGAGGGAGCCGCACGTGTGGCCACCGTCCAGGCCGCTTGTCCATGGAAAAGAGCTCCAGGTCCAGTTTTAGGCTTCTTCTTACTTTACCATTATTTGGGGAATTTGCCTTAAGATACTGGAAGCCAGGCAGCCCCGGTGGCTCAGTGGTTTGGTACTGCCTTTGGCTCAGGGCGTGACCCTGGGGTCCTGGGATCCAGTCCCACCAGCGCCGGGCTCCCTGCGTGGAGCCTGCTGCTCCCTCTGCCTGGGTCTCTGCCTCTCTCTGTCTCCTCTCTGTGTGTTCTCATGAATTCTCCTCTCATAAATAACCTCTCAGAAATAAAATCTTAAAAAAAATAAAGACATTGGAACTCGCTTCAGAGTTGAAGGTACCAGGAATTCAATGAATTCCTGATAGGACTTTGTAGTGGAGAATCACCCTTATCTGTGGAACCAGTAACAGAGATTACAGGACTCAGATTTCTGGTTTTTAAATTAGTGCAGTATTTTAAGTGTCTGTCTCAGCTTTATCCCATCTTTTTTTTTTTTAAGATTTTTATTTATTCATAAGAGGCAGAGACACAGGCAGAGGGAGAAGCAGGTTCCCTGCAGAGAGCCTGATGCAGGACTTGATCCCTGGATCCCGGGATCACGCCCTGAGCCGAAGGCAGAGGCTCCACCACCTACCCCCAGGCACTCTTATCCCATCTTACACACAGTCTGTCCAGGTTTAACCTGGAAGCTCATTTCCCTCCTATATTTCCTTCTTCTCCAACTTCCTTCTGATACCATTACACTTTTTCCTGGAAAAGTACTTCCTGGTCTACAACCAGCCATTTGTTCTCTTTACTTAAACCAACCCTCCTCGGACATGGTCGGGGTTTGCTGGGGGGGCCTTGGCTTTACAGCCTCAACCTTGAGCTCCTGCATATGATGACGGATACAAAAGACGGAATATTATAAGTTTTCTTCCCTTGAGCAAGTCAAATGGTCTTCACACACGAGTTGTCTTTTCCAGTGCCCCAACTTGAAGGGTCCTGGTGAAATATCCCACCATCAGGGTAAGACAGGTTACCTAAGGTGATAAAGGCAACCTGCAGAAACTAGACAACTGGTAACCACCGATTTGGGTTCCTGTGATTATATGGTGACAGCAGCGGGGCCTTGGGTGATCTCATGGGAGGGGCCTCCCCACTGGATTTCACTTATACTCTGCCTTCAAAGTCAAGTTCTGTTGTGTTTAGTGCTTTTAACTGGTGATTTGATCGGCTGCTTACTTTTAACTGAGCCTAAATGTTTTTGTGGAAGTGCGAGGCCCCGTTGCAGGAGGGTACGTGAGAGGTGACCCACACACAGAGGCTGCGCCTGACCCGCGGTGCCAGGCTCCCCAGGGTCCCCCCGGGCCAGTCAGATTTCAGACCCCGGGCAGCCCCAGCACCTGCGTGAGAACTCAAGAGTCACATTTTGACAGAGTTAACTTAAAACCCACCAAGCCCACTGTGTCGTGTTCCCGAACCGCCCTCCCCTTCCGTGGAAAGGGCTGGACTTGGGCCTCCGGCGGGTGTCCCAGCCTTAGAAGAAAACAGGGAATGGAAAGCTGCCACAGCCTGAAGCAGGAAACGGGAAGTTAGCTACTGAACCGAGATTTATCGATTTGGAAATAGAGCAGCTGTGATGAAACATGGGACGTCCGTAAATCAGAAATAATCCCTGCAGTTCTTCCCTCACACTCTCCATTGCTTTGTGGGGTTTTTTGTTTTGTTTTGTTTGCCCAGGGAAGTGAGTTTGTAAGACTCATAACAGGAAAAGCCACACCCAGCTACTTTTGTTGTATGGGCTTTGTTGTCATTGCTTTTTTTTTTTTTTAAAAGACACTCTTAGGTCCCTGGTAATTGCATTTCCTCTTCTTAAATATCTTCGTAAAATGGCATATTCAGGAGTTTCTGAATGCCAGTGCTTCTGACTCATGGACCAACTCATTGTATCATTTGCATGGAGTTCTGCTCCCTGTGATTTCATCCCAGTGTGATTTCTGAAATGGCCAGGGCGGGTCAGGACACCTGTGCCCACCTTAATTTGGTGTCTGGTTATATTTTCAGAGCTGGTGAGACCCCCGGAGGGAAGGCAGTCTGTCCCGCCTGTTCTGGGCAAGGGGCCGTCTGGCCATGTCACCCGTGGCTGCTGCTGAGCCGGACGGGGCCCAGCGCAACAGGTGCGTCAGCAAGCTCATCTTCTTCCTTTTTGTCTTTGGTGCCATGCTGCTGTGTGTGGGGGTGCTGCTGTCCATCTTTGGGTTCCAGGCATGCCAGTACAGAATCTTCCAGGACTGCAGCGTGGTGCTGAAGGTCGCTGGGCCGGCCTGTGCCGCGGTAGGGCTGGGGGCTGTGATCCTGGCCCGCTCCCGGGCCCGGCTTCAGCTCCGGGAGAGCCGCCTGCGGGGCAGTCCGGCGGACCCCGACCGAGACTTCCTCTGTGGGGAGAGCCGCCAGTTTGTCCAGTGCCTCATCTTCGGGTTTCTGTTCCTGACAAGTGGCATGCTCATCAGCATCCTGGGCATTTGGGTCCCCGGCTGTGGCTCAGACTGGGCGCAGGAAGCGCTGAACGAGACGGACTCTGCCGACACAGAGCCGCAGATGTGTGGATTCCTGTCCCTGCAGATCATGGGGCCCCTGATTGTACTCATGGGGTTGTGTTTCTTTGTGGTGGCCCACGTGAAGAGAAACAACCTGCACGAGGGCCAGGATGCCTCCGAAAATGAGGACCCGCAGATCCGGAGCTTGGAGCCTGTCCAGGTCACCGTAGGTACGTGGCTGTTGGTCCTGTGCTCGCATGTATCACGGTGTCGGTTGCATCAGGGCTTCACTGGGTGGCCCTCGCTCTGGCCTACTTTCTCTCTTCTCTCCGTCCCTCTCACACACACATGCACGCAGGCACACACATGTGTGCGTGCGCAGCGCTGCCGCCGTGAGAAGCCGCAGGAGAACCCTAGTGCGTGCTCATCATCTCCTTCTAGCACTTCCTTTTTTTTTTTTAATTTTTTTTTATTTTTATTTTTATTTTTTTTTTTCTTCTAGCACTTCCTTATTAATTACTTGAGCAAGAGCTTTGGGACATGAAGTCATGACCTTGACTGAGGTCACAGAGCAAATGAAGAGGAACATGAGAGAAAGTACTAGGATAGCCTGGGAGCCTTCGGCCACCTAGGAGGCCTGCCAAGTGCCGTTGGTACCTAGGGTGCGTCGTATTGGACGTGTGGGGTCCCGTCCCAGGATGTCCCTGGCTGGCTGTCCTTCCTAAGTCTGTAACCTCTTATGGCTTTGGTTTCTGTGGCTGTAAGATGAGCGTTGCAACGATTCCTGGCAGCGCTAGCGTTCTAGGATTCTGTATCCCCAAGTCGGCCCATCTTCTGTGTTTTGGGGGCGAGGGCTATCTGCACCGTTTCCCTCAATGTATATTTTCTATGACGTTATCCTTGGCCTCGGGGTGGAGGCGAAGCTTGGAAACGGTGGCACAGAGAAAGAGGAAATGTGATCGCACCTGTCTCTTCTTTTGCCCACGGAATGTCGAAAATTGACTTCTGTGTTCTCTGGGTTCTGCAGAAGAGTGGGTCACTGTTGCCCCGGCGGCCTTGGCCTCAGTTTCACACAAAGGAGAAACCCCATTGCTGCTCATTTTTGAAAAATCACTCCCCCGCCCCCCCATCTCCTACTTCTGCAAGGGAAGAGCTCTGAAGCCATAGCCTTGGCCTTTAAAGGGCTAGGCCGGGAGCTCTAGGGGCAGAGGCCACGCAGGCACCAGAGGAGCGTGGTGAGCGAGACGTCTGGTCCGGGCTGCCTGCTGCAGGAAGTGGGGCTCACGTGGGAGCTCCTGGCCTGCCAGCCTCACGTGGCACCGGCCTTGGACCTTGGAGCACGAGGGCAGATGGATTCACAGACAAATCCTGGGGCCGGGGTTGAATCTCCCAGCCGACTGTGTATTTATATATTTGTGGTGACCACAGCAATATTGGTTATACATTAATAACGGCTAACACAGACCGAGGGGTCCCTCTGGGACCAAATACCCATCCAAGTGCTCCTCGAGGGCTGCTGCTTCCCAGTTTTTCACACCCACGGCAACCCAGTGAGGCAGGTACCCTCAGTACGTCCATGTTAGAGATGAAGGGACCCAGGCGCAGGGATGTCACGTAACTTGCCAGGGTCACAGACCAGCAAGTGGCAGAGCCAGGATCCAAACCCAGGCAGGTGGGCACACAGGTACTATGGCCCCGCGTAGCACTGGCCAGGGCCCCCGGGCCCCGGGCTGTAACTCTGTTTCCACTGGTTTCATCCTTCGCCCGGTGTTGCGGGGAGCTGTTACGTGACTTAAGGGCTCACCCCATGGTGTAGATGTGCTCAGTCCTCTTTGGGGAACACGGGGGGGTGGAGGGGACAAGTAAATATGCTCACTGATGCTCACGGTGTTCTGAGTTGGGAGCATTTCGATGTGTGCCCTTTGGGGTGGCGATCAGGGGATCGTGGGGTCCAGCCTCCCTCCTGATGGCTGGAATTGGGGGCAGCAGAAAGCAGGGACACAGTGACTCCCGGGGGGTTTCCTCCCGAGGTTGGCGCTCCATCACGCAAAATCTTTTCCGTTTAACCCTGTAAGTTCCATCAAACCTGGCAGCCTAACTCCTCGTCTTGGTCTCCTTTGATATAGTTCGGGGTAGGCTTTACATTTTCAGAAGTCCTGCCTCTAGCCTAATGGATAAGAATCTAGGCGTTGTCCCTCGACGGTCGGCCCTCCCTTGCGAGGGACTGGAGGATAGAGGCGATTCTGGGCTCAGTCCCAGGGTCCAGCTGCTCCCAGAGGGGGTGCGCCTCCTCCGCAGACACAGGATCCACCCACTGTGGGCGCGCTGGGCGCTGAGTCCCGGGTCCAGGTGCAGGGGTGTGAGGTGGCCCTTCCTGGAGGACGTCTGCTGTCAACCCAGGGGGCCTCCAGTACTGCAGGACGTAGTGAAGGGGCGCCCCAGGGGATGGGACTGCTTTCAGGGAGAGCGGGCTGCAGGGCCTGGCGGCGGGAGCTGATGGGCAGAGGCTCCGACGGGCCTCCTGGACTGCGGGCAAGGGGCGGGGGGCCTGGGGCTTGGGTGTTGGCGGGGGAGGTGACCGGCCTGCTCCGGAGGTTCACTGCCAGCCTGGGCCTGTGAACAGAATGAACCCCCACAACCACTGAAGACAGCTGGCTTTAGGTTGGCGTGTGCATTGGAGACTCTAGTTGGCCGTTCAGGGGTGCCGGGGGTGCCGGGGTGCCGGTGTATGGGGGTGCCAGGGTGCAGGGGTGTCAGTGGTAAGGGGGTGTGGGAGTGCCTGTGTTCAGGTGGGTGGGGGTGGGAGGGGGTGCCAGGGTGCAGGTTTGTTGGTGTGGGGCATGAGTGTGGTGCAGGGGTGCGGGGATGCGGGCGTTCAGGGAGTGCAGGGGTGTAGGTTTGTCGGTGCACAGGGGCGCAGGTGGTGGTGCAGGGGTGCGGGGATGTGGGCGTGCAGCGGGGGGTGCAGGGGTGCCTTTGTTTGGGTGGGCAGGGGTGCCGGGGTGCGGGGTGGGCAGGGAGCAGGGGTGCCCCGACGTCTGCAGGAGCCCCTCCTCGAGCAGCACCGTCCCCAGCAGCACCCGAGTCTCCGCTTCTGCGGCAGGTGCACTTAGGGATGGCGGGCAGGGCAGGTGCGGCAGGTGGGGCCCGGGGATGGGGGGGTCACGGTGCCTGCTCGGGCGGGAACCCGGGAGCAGTAAAGCGGCCTGTGCGCCCCTGTGCAGACGCTTCCCCCGGCGCTGATGACCGTCGTCTGTCCCTCATGTTTCCTGAGCTGTCCTGTGGTGCCGCCGGCCGAAGAGAGGTACCCTCAAACCTCCGCGTACTGGGGCTGCCACACGTCTAGAATGTTCTGGGCAGCCCCCGTGGCGGGGTCTGTATGGGGACCTGAGTGCAAGTTAGAGCTTGCACGTGGAGTCTGTGTCTCCTGTGCAAAGGGTGTCTTATGTCTGGAGGGAACCGTGGCCACAGAAAGGCCGAGGGCCCAGCCCACCCGCCAAAGGCAAACAAGCTTCCCTTGAGAGCGCCTGTTGCCTGTACCGCGTGGTGACCCGGGTGGGAAGAGCCCCGGAGGCGCACCTGCTGGGCGGCAGTGACCCGGGGGCCTCAGCTCCTCCCCGGGGGGCTCCCACCGCCCGGAGAACCGCACTTCCTCCAACTGCCGAGCGGTGATGACTTAAAATCTTAAGTTGAGGATGAGGAAAGCTTTGGAGCAGGAGGCGCCCGGAGGACGCGGGCACTTCACCGAGGGGTCTAGCTCAGGCCCATCAGGAAATACTGGTTTGGGATCCCTGGGTGGCGCAGCGGTTTGGCCCCTGCCTTTGGCCCAGGGCGCAATCCTGGAGACCCGGGATCAAATCCTACGTCGGGCTCCCGGTGCATGGAGCCTGCTTCTCCCTCTGCCTGTGTCTCTGCCTCTCTCTCTCTCTCTGTGTGACTATCATAAATAAATAAAAAATTAAAAAAATATTAAAAATATCTTCATCATAACAACATAATTATTAAAAAAGAAAAAGGAAATACTAGTTTGCTGCTGGAAGGAACTGTGGTGCCGTCAACGTAACATAAAATTCACCATTTTAAGCATTTTTCAGTGTACAGTGACATTAAGCACCTTCCCAGTGTTTGCAACCATCACCACTATCAAGTTCTAGAAGCTTCTTTTTTCTTTTTATTTATTTTTTAAATATTGTTTTTATTTATTCATGAGAGACACAGAGAGAGAGGCAGAGACCCAGGCAGAGGGAGAAGCAGGCTCCATGCAGGGACCTGATGCGGGACTCGATCCCGGGACCCTGGGGTCACGCACTGGGCCAGAGGCAGACGCTCACCACTGAGCCCCCGGGTGCCCCTAGAAGCTTCTCTTCGCCAGG
Source organism: Canis aureus (assembly GCF_053574225.1). Classification (NCBI taxonomy): domain Eukaryota; kingdom Metazoa; phylum Chordata; class Mammalia; order Carnivora; family Canidae; genus Canis; species Canis aureus. The sequence goes on from NC_135615.1 coordinate 56,823,528, forward strand.
GAGGAAGTGCCCCATTGAACACTCACTCCAGTGCCCCCATCGCCCCGCCCCGGGCCACCTTCACTTTCCGCCCCTGCGCATTCGATGGGCGCACATTTAAATTCCGGAGGTAGCCTAGGTGTTTTGACCTTTTATATTCACGGGCCCAATGCATCATTCACCCGCTTGCTCCTGCTGCTGTGCACCTGCTCCTCGGCCGTGCTCACTGGAATGCTGTTTCCCTAGGTGACGCCGTGATCCTATTCCCGCCGCCGCCACCGCCCTACTTTCCCGAGTCCTCGGCTCCTGCGGCGACTCGAAGTCCTGGGGCTGACGGTTTGCGTCTAGATGAAAATCCACCTTCGTATTACAGTATTTTTAACTATGGGTAAGACTTCTGCATTTGAACTTCACGAGTAGGCGCGTTTCACGTGTTCAGGCCTGAGCCCAGGCCAGGTGAGGTCTGTAAGGCTGCAGGCGCAGACATCAGAGGCCGGGGGCTCTGTCGGAGGACGGCCTTCGCAGAAGAGCGCCCTTCAGGAAACTCTGGGGCAGCGCATACATTAAAAATGACAACAGCGATTGCACCGGGTGGAGCGTGAAGCCCTGTGCGGGCATCTTGAGGTCCTCCTGGCTGCGCTGATCCTCCACGTGTTGAGCCCCCGAGCCGGGCCTTGGGGCGCCCCGGGCCATGTTGGGCTTTGCCACGTTAGGTCACGGGGAGACGTACATGGGGGTCATGGGAAGAAGCAGGCTCCATGCAGGGAGCCCGACGCGGGACTCAATCCTGGGACCCCGGGGTCACGGCCTGGGTCCAAGGCAGAGGCTCCACCGCGGACCCCCCCGGCCCCGGGTGCCCTGGGAGTAGGACCCGGGCAGGGCTGGGGTGGCAGCCACCTCACCCTCCCCTCCACATCTGAAGGCCCGCATTCCTCTTGCACGACAAATGGGGGGTTGGGCTGCAGGGGCACAGATGGGATCGTCCTGCCTGGACGGTGGACGGAGGCTCTGCACGGCTGCGTGATCCTCTTGGGGGATTTTTATGTTCTTTTCTCCGACCATGAGCTTCCCCCAAGCCCTCGGTAAAGGCCTGTTAGCCTACCCACGGCCCTGGTCCCCGCCGCCGTGTGATTTCTGTCACTGCAGTAGGGGGAGCGGGGCCCACCGCAGGTGCACAAGGGGCTCGGGGGCTAGGACCTTGGTCCAGGTGGTGTGTTCTGGAAGCTCCCGCCCGGACCTGGCCTCCTGACCCATTTGCCTTGGCCTCCGTCTGCCTCCCGCGGCCCCACAGTAGCCTGCGGAGACCAGGCCTGAACCCAGGCCAGACGAGGCTCCCCGCAGACTCCCCCATGACAAGGGCAGCAGTGGGGTGAGGTCTCTAATGTGACCCGAAGGGCGGGGGGGGGGAGGGCACCCAGGTGTGCGTGTCACCGTGGCCCCAGAGGCGCACAAGCCGCCGCTGGCCGAGAGCGCCGCTCTCAGGTGCGTCCTGGGGCCCGACCTGTCCCCCCTTCTCCCTCCTTTTCAGTCGGACCCCAGCTCCTGGGCGCCAGGGCGCGGCCCCCGAGGCGCATGGCGAATCCATATACACCATTTCCGGGGCTGCTGCGGCCCCCGACACCCTCCCACCCCCCGAGCTGCCTCCCAGGTACGAGGAGAAGGAAACGGCGGCCGCCTCGACGCCGACCCTGGGCTCCGGGCCTGCCGCGCCGTGAGCCGTGCACTCCGCTTCCGTTTTCTGGAAAACTGATGGCTATTTTATTTAATTTGTTTTTTAATAAAAAGAAAAAAAAATACCACGGCACTGGCTCCATCCTGATTTCCCTGGGACTGTGGCATCAGCCCCAAGGGAAGGTTCTGGAAGAGGCTGTGCTCAGGCCGTGGCCTGGCCCACCCGCAGCCTGTTCCCTCGTTTGAGTCGGTGGATGAAGAAGCCACGGCTCTGACGCTGCATAACTCGTGTCCCAAGGGCACTGCCGCCAAACTGTGGGACCGGCTTTTGAAACCCTCTGGCTGGTGCTGTCCCCCCGCCGTCCTCCCGCTGTCCCCTGCTGTCCTCCCACTGTCCTCTTGCCGTCCCCCCGCTGTCCCCCCACCATCCTCCTGCCACCTCCCGCTGCCCCTGCTGTCCCCCTCCGACCCCACCGTCACCCCCGCCGCCCCACGCTGTGCTCCCAGGCCCCGTCTGGCCTTCCCCACCCTCTCTTTTGTCCTCCCCCCATCCCCTTTCTTTCTTCCGTCGTGCATGTGCAGTGACACTTTCAGAAGATGAATTTCTTCTTTTTTGTATTTAAAATTGTATTTCTTTTTGACACAGAGAGAGCGAGCAGGAGCAGGGGAGGGGCACAGAGAGGGGGAGAAGCAGCCCCCCTGCTGAGCAGGGGACCCCAATAGGACGTGGGGCTGGAACCCAGGAGCCCGGGGTCATGACCTGAGCCAAGGGCAGCCGGTAACCATCGCGGGGCGGCGGGCAGGCGCCCCCAGGGTGGGATGTGTGGGCCCCTGGGATAACTGGACTCCCGGGAGGGGGTGCGGGAAGGACGCGCCTCTGCTGCAGTGTCCTGGGCCCGGCTGCCCAACTGCCACCCACCCACCGGCAGAGGCCTGGGTGCCGGTGGGCGCCGGCCAGGGCTTAGGTCCCACCCGCAGCAGAGGGAGCTGCGCTGGCGGTTCTGCGGGACAAGCTGACTTGCAGGAAATGCGCACTGGTAGCGGGCACGTGGGGGTGGCCCTGCCAGGGCAGCGCAGGTGGCACCTCCGGACGCCTCTCCGTGGCCCAGCGGGCAGGGGCCTGAGGGCGGGACCCGGGCGCGAACGCTCCAGTCTGGCCTCCGGTGACCACGTCCCTGGGAATCGCCCGCGGTAAGTGGGGGGCGGCCTCTGCTGCTGCCGTCCGCCCCTGGATGGCAACACTTACTGGGTTCAACTGCTCTTAAGGTTCGGCTGCTTTTTTTTTTTTTTTTTTTTCCTTTCCTGGAAGGTTAATTATTCACATTTTAAAATTAGAACCCCGGGTAGATGATTACCACTTCCTTCTGCTGTTATTTGTTTGAAATGATTAAGCTGAAATTTCTAGGTAGACTGACTCCGTTTTGGACCAAGACCTTCCAGAGGCTCGGGCGGGGCGGGGGAGGGGGGGCCTGTAACCGAGGGCTTTTACCTTACAAGCCCATGAAATGAAAATGCAACCAGAAGTCCGTGGGCGCCGGTCTGCCCTTGGGGAAAGGACGGCTGTTGGGCCAGGGAGCAGGGTGGTGGGGGCAGCAGGGTGGTGGGTGCAGGAGGGTGGTGGGCGCAGGAGGGTGGTGGAGGCAGCAGGGTGGTGGGTGCAGGAGGGTGGTGGGTGCAGGAGGGTGGTGGGCACAGGAGGGTGGTGGAGGCAGCAGGGTGGTGGGTGCAGGAGGGTGGTGGGCGCAAGAGGGTGGTGGAGGCAGCAGGGTGGTGGGCGCAGGAGGGTGGTGGGCGACGGAGGGTGGTGGGCGTAGGAGGGTGGTGGGCGCAGGAGGGTGGTGGCCGCAGCAGGGTGGTGGGCACAGGAGGGTGGTGGAGACAGCAGGGTGGTGGGTGCAGGAGGGTGGTGGGCGCAGGAGGGTGGTGGGCACAGGAGGGTGGTGGGCGAAGGAGGGTGGTGGGCACAGGAGGGTGGTGGGCGCAGGAGGGTGGTGGCCGCAGCAGGGTGGTGGGCACAGGAGGGTGGTGGAGGCAGCAGGGTGGTGGGTGCAGGAGGGTGGTGGGCGCAGGATGAGGCCACGTTACGCCCGACGGCACGACAAGTTATCGCAGCCCTGGGTGCCCTCGGCAGAGCCCAACATCACCACCCCCCCGCCCCAAGGTCTGTGTCCTGGGAAGGGGCCGGTGTGCCCTCACACGTGCCTGGGGCAGCCCCCCACTCCGTCCCCCTGGCCTGTTTCTGGGGTGCCCCCTTCAGCCCCGGAAAGGACCTAGGACCACGCTCCAGCGCCGAGAGGTGGCCTCTCCTCCCGCAGCAGATTGCTGGCTGGGGCTCCTTCTTCCTTCCAACTGCACTTCAGTTCTACTACCGCTATCAAAATGACGGAACGAAGTAAAAGAGTTTTTGGAGCCTTTTAAATCCTTAAAAAATGTGTATTTCATTAAGCCCAAACGTAAACTTAGGGTCATGCATCAGAGGTCACTGAAACAATTATTTTTCTTCCTGTTGCTAATCTGATACACGATTGGGGTCATTTATCCCCATTTATATTTAATATTAAAATTAATTTTGCTTCTGGATTTAATTTATTTTTTTTTAATATTTACCATGACCTGAACCAAGATCAAAAGTAGGATGCCCAACCAGCTGAGCCACCCAGGCACCCCAATTTAATTTTATTTCTGAACACATAAAACATATACTATATTAAAAGGTGGACATGGAGAGACCCTGGTTCCATCCGTGACTCGTCTCCTCCGTCCCACCTACCCCTCCAACTCATCATGCCTTTTATTAGTTTCTGTTTTGATGCACATGCTCTTTTTCGATATGCATATATTTCACAATACTTATATATAATGCATAATGTCCTATGTATGAAAAGTAATATACGTTGCAATGTGGGTGCAGTATAGAGGATAGGATATAGTACTTTATGGGCGCATGTACATGCACGCACACATGCAAATACACGCTGCCCTGCCCTTTGCTTTTCTCACCTAATGATCCTTCTCCATAACGACCCTGGGGACGGAGATCTGCCTAATTTGGCGGTATCGCTATGTAGTACCCCATTGTGCGAATACTCCCTAGTTTCTTCAACTATTCTTCTAATTCTGCACATTTACGTTGTTTCTGGTCTTTTAATATTGTAAGTAATGTCATAGCAAAGACCCTTGAATTCCATGGGCTTTGAGACGACTACCGAAAGGCGACACTTCAGGATTAGGGTGACCGCGCTAACTCTAGACCTGTCTCAACAACGCTTAAAAGTAGGTCTTCGGGATCCCTGGGTGGCGCAGCGGTTTCGCGCCTGCCTTTGGCCCGGGGCGCGATCCTGGAGACCCGGGATCGAATCCCACATCGGGCTCCCGGTGCATGGAGCCTGCTTCTCCCTCTGCCTGTGTCTCTGCCTCTCTCTCTCTCTCTCTCTCTCTCTATCATAAAAAAAAAAAAAAAAAAAAAGTAGGTCTTCAAAGATTCAGGTTGATCCACATACAAACTCACTCAAAACTCAACAATCTTTGAAACAAGGATAAATGCCTTTGACTTTTTAGACCAAGTTTATCAAGACCTTCACTCATGAATGGATTTTGAGATTTGTAAAATGCTTTTTTCTGAATCCTTTTCTACATCATACTTTTTGGTAAATGACTGAATATTCCCCCCCGCCCCCCGACACACACACAAGCTCAGACTCAAGGCAGAGAGTTCTCTGTCACCGTTTCTAGCCAACGTTCTGCAGTGGTCCTAACCATTGCCAAGAGTCAGGGGGAAAAGGGCGCATGCATTGGAAAGGAAGAACTAAATCATGGTTGCAAACATAGAAAATCCTCAGGAAAAAAAAAAAAAAAGAAAATCCTCAGGATTCCACAGAAAAGCTAGTGACACCCAAAAGGGAGACCTAGTAAGGATGGAGGACACAAGGTCAACATACAGTGATCACTTATATGTACCATATTTCAGCACAAACAATTATTTTATTATTTGTTTTTTTAGCACAATTATGAGATGAAATATTATTTACAAGGTCAAAAGATTAATGTTTCAGATAAGTGTATATATAGGTATCTGTGTATATGTGAAAATGATAAAACTGTTGAAATTAAACATGCTCCAAGTGAATGGACATATTTTCCATGTTCATGCATTGAAAGAATCAATATTGTCAAAATGGCAGTTTTCCCCGTGGATTTATTGATTCAAAGCAGTCCCAATCCCAATCTCAACAGGCATTTAAAAAAATAAAAATTGGGAAGCTTATTACAAAATTCACGTGAAAATGTGAAGGACCAGAAGACTCAAAAGAATTCTGGAAAAGAAGAACCAATGTGGAGGACTTACACACTGATTTCAAGAGCTACTATGATATCTTGGTAATCTTTGTGATCTTAGCAGAGGATACACCATGGACTAGATAGAATAGAGTCCAGAAGTAGACCCACGTATCTATCTATGGTCTATTTTTTTAAGGTAATCCAATGGGAGGCAAACAGTTTTCAACAAATGATGCTACAACAACTGGATATATGTATGAAAAAAACCTTAACTCCCATTTGACACTATATATAAAAATGAACTGTAAACGGACTAGGGATCTAGATATAAAAGCTAAAACTACAACACTTCTAAAAAAAACATAAAAGAAAATCTATCTTAGGGTAGGCAAAGATTTCTTAGGATACAAAAAAACACCAATCTTGAAAGAAAATATTGATAAATTGGATTTTATTGGAATTAAAAATTTCTCCTCAAAAGATACCGCTAAGAAAGTGAGAAGTCAAGTCACTGGAGGGAATTATAATGCATAAATCTGGCAAAAAGATTCATAGGTGCAAGTCAACAACAAATAATAACCCAAGTTTTAAAAGGGCAAATATTTGAAGAGACAGGTCACGAAAAGAATATATAGTTGATCCTTGTTTATTTTTTTTAGATTATTTATTTATTTATTCATGAGAAACACAGAGAGGAGAGAGAGAGAGGCAGGGACACAGGTAGAGGGAGAAGCAGGCTCCATGCAGGGAGCCTGACGCGGGACTTGATCCCGGGTCTCCAGGATCACGCCCTGGGTTGAAGGCGGCGCTAAACCGCTGAGCCACCCGGGGCTGCCATATATTTGATCTTTGAACGGGATGGGCTGGGCTCCCAATCCCCAGTGCAGTCAAAAATCTGTGTATAACTTTTGACTCCCCCACAATTTAAACTACTAACAGTTTACTGTTGACTAGAAGCCTTAACCAATAACATAAGCAGTCCATTCACACATATTTTGTATATTATATGTAGTATGTATTCTTATAATACAGTAATCTAGAGAAAGGAAAATGTTAGGAAAATTATAAGGAAGGGAAAATATCTTTACCGTGCTGTAAAAAAATCCGCATATAAGTGGACCTGCACGATTCAAATCCATGTTGTTCAAGGGCCACCTGCATGTAAGTCGGCAATGAACACGTGCAAGGACGTATAACTTCTCTGGTTATTTGGGACATACAAATTAAAACCACACTGAGATACCACTACACACCCAGTAAAATGGCAAGAAGCAAAACGATTTTTATTTTTATTTATTTATTTTTTAAAAAGATTTTATTTATTTATTTATTTATTTATTTATTTATTTATTTATTTATTTATGATAGAGAAAGGGAGAGAGACAGGCAGAGACACAGGCAGAGGGAGAAGCAGGCCCCATGCTGGGAGCCCGACGCGGGACTCGATCCCGGGACTCCAGGATCGTGCCCTGGGCCAAAGGCAGGCACCAAACCGCTGAGCCACCCAGGGATCCCCACGATTTTTAAATATTAAGCATTGGTGAGGCTGTGGAGAAACTAGAACTCTCAAATATTCCTGGTAAGAGGGTGACATGTCCTAAAACCACTTTGGGAAACCATCTGGCGGCTTCTTACAAAGTTAAACATACACTAACTATATGATCCACCAATGCTAATTCTAGATTTTCACCAAAGAGAAATGAAAACATATGTCTACACAATGACTTGTACATGAATTTTCATAGTAGCCTTAATCATAATAGCTTAAGATGGAAAATAATCCAGATGTTCACCAATGAGTGAATGGATAAACACACTGGTGCATTCCTACAACGGCATGTTACTCTGCGACACAAAGGAACAAGCTGCTTGTATACACAACAACATGGATGAATCTCAAAAATATTATGCTGAGCAAAGGAAACCAGACACCGAAGAATATAAGCTATATTACTGGATTTCTGAATTTCTTGCCCAGGTAGAGCTGTCTATGGTGATAAAAATCAGGATCAGTGGTTGCCTGGGGAAGGGGGTGGTGAATGGGTGATTGGTTGCAAAAGTGGCCCGAGGGAACGCTTTCTATATTTTGATGGGAGTGGTTGCTGTAAAGGTATATATATATATATATATATATATATATATATATATATATATATATAAAATATTTCGTTTTTTAAAGATTTTATTTATTCATGAAAGACACAGAGGAGATAGAGAGAGGCAGAGAGACACAGGCAGAGGGAGAAGCAGGCTCCATGCAGGGAGCCTGATGTGGGACTTGATCCCGGGTCTCCAGGATCATGCTCTGGGCCAAAGGCAGATGCCCAACTGCTGAGCCACCCAGAGATTCCCTATATATATATTTCAAAACCCAAACTGTACACTTTAAATGGATGCATTAAAATTATGTTAATTTTACATCAGTAAACAAAAATTTTTAAATAGGCTCAAAAGAGGGGCACCCGGGTGGCTCAGTCGGTTAGGCATCTGCCTTCGGCTCAGGTGATAATCCCGGGGTCCTGGGATGGAATCCCACATGGTGCGCTCCCTGCTTCTCCCTCTGCCTCTCCCCCTGCTTGTGCTTTCTTGCTGTCTCCCTCTCTCAAATACATAAATAAAATCTTAAACAAATAAAATAAATAGACCCTAAAGAAATAATAACAAAACATAATGCGTGACTCTCAGCTGAATCTTGATTTGGTGAAAACAAAGTTATAAGAGATTCTTAGATTGATTGAGAAAGTTTGAATAGGGCCTGGCTCTTATATCATATTGCAGAATGATTGTTCGTCTTCTTAGGGGTGCTAATGCTTTTGTGGTTGGAGAGAAGCAGGTCCTTACTCTCAGATGTATGCTGAAGTGTTTAGGATTGAAATATCGGGATGTCTACAACTTATTTTCCAGGGGTTCAAAAAGAATAAAAATATGTACCACTTTCTTACATCGTGCACAAAAATAATCTCTAAATGCATTCAAGACTCAAATGTAAGGCCTGAAACCATAAAACCCCTAAAGGGAAACCCAGGTACTAATCTCTTGGATATCCCCCGGGGCAATATATTATAGGACGTGTGTCCTCAGGCAGGGGAAACAAAAGCGAGCTATTAAGACTGCACCAAAATAAAACACATCTGCACAGGGAAGGAAACCATCAACAAAGTGAAGAGGCGATCTACCTACCGAATGGAAGAAGATACTTGCAAATGCTGTATCTGGTCAGGCATCAACATCCAAAATAAGTGAAGAACGTACACAACTCAAGACCAAAAAAACCCCAAACAATCCAATTAAGAAATAGGCAGAGGATTTCAACATCTTTCCAAAGACGGCCTGCAGACGGCCAACAGACAACACGAAGAGGTGCTCAATGTTGCTCATCATGACGGGAATGCAAAGCAAAACCACATGACATATCACCTCAACCAGTCAGAATAGTATCAGAAAGAAAAATGTCAAGCGTTGGTTGGCAAGAAAGGGATTCTCATGCACTGCTGTTGGCAACTGATGCCACCACTCTGGAAAACTCTATAGAGGTTCCTCAAAAAATTAAAAATAGAACTACCGTAGGATCCAGTAAATTCTACTACTGGGTATTTGCCCAAAGAAAAACGAAAACACTAATTTGAAAAGACCTACACACCCCGATGCCTATCACAGCACTATTTACAACGGCCAAGATAGGGAGGAAGTTCAATGTCCATCGACACACGAACGCATGAAGACGATGTAGCAAATACACAACGGAATACGGCTCAGTCACGTAAAGGAACAACTCTTGCCATTTGAGCACGGACGGACCTAGAGGGCATCCTGCTAAGTGAAACAGTCAGACAAATGCAAATACCGCAGGATTTCACTTACATGTGGACCCAACAGAATAAAATAAAACAAAAGCAAACAAAGAAAAGGGGGCAGAGGACGCAGAGAACAACCCGGTGGTCCCTAGCAGCTGGGGTAGGTGAAGGGGGGACCAAGAGGTACAATTCCAGTTATAAATAGGTCGCGGAGATGACAGGTACGCATAGGGAACCGAGCCGGTAACATCGTAATGGGGCTGTGTGGTGACAGATGGTGGCGACCCCGACCACGGCGAGCACCGAGCGATACACACACACGCACACAAATACAGAGATGGGACAGCTGGCAGGGCTTAAAAATTATTGAAGAATTTGGAGGGTATATAGATTTTCAATGTTCTTTCAACTTGCCTGACTTTGCGACATTTCCCGACACCTCATAATAATAATAATAATAATAATGACAATAACAACAACAACAACAACAACAACGACCGTAATTGGGGGAAGAAGGGCTAATGTGGAGGCTTACTCTCACATCTACAGGTTTTTCTTAGACCAAGACACTCGTGACTATAGGACTAGAGTCGCGATTTCCCCTGAATTCTGCTGTGTGCTTGTTTTTAAACAGAATCCCAGCAACAACGCACGTGAAGAAGCCCCAGGTGCCGCTCTGCTGGCCTCCTGGCTTCCTTGGCTGCTCGCAGGTGCAGGGAGGGCCTCAAAACCTGTGCCGGGAGCACCGGGCCCCGGTAGGAGGGAGGTGAACGGCAAACCAGCCCCCCGCCCCCCGGCACTGTGCTCCCTGGCCCGTCCTGCCTGAACCCCAAAGCCTCGAGCCAACGCATGGGCGGGAACGAGGCCCAGGTGCCCCTGTTTGCTCAACGGGGAGAACCAGGGTTGCAGGACACCTTCTAGGAGGCGACACGCACCTTGCACAAGGTTGCAGCTGTGCACGAGAACTTGGGCTCATGGAGACCCCGAGACACTGCCCGGGGCCCTGGGGACGGGTGGGCGGGGGTCGGAAATGAGGAAGCACTTCCTTGGGGCAGCAGGTGTTTCACAAGTAGGGGAGGGCCAGGGACCCAGAGAGCAGAGCGTGGGGGGGGGCGTGCCTTCCCAGGTGGGCAGGTGCCCCTCGGGTGTGCATGTTTCACAGGCCCCCCACTGAAGTTGCAGGCTGTGGACGGGGCGCTGGATCAGGCCGCTCTGTCAGCTGGGGTTCAGAGCCAGGGGGTCTCCCCGAGTGGGGTGAGGGGTTGCACAGGACAACAGGGGCGTGGGCGCTAGCAAAATTTCAAGAGCTTGGATGCAGTCGCATGACGGCTGTTGGGCAGGAGGAGAGGGCGCCAGCGTCTGGAGACCAGAGCGGAGAGGCGAGGGAGGGCAGACGGACCATTGGGGGTGGGCAGGATCCTAGCCCCGGAGCGGAGGGGGAGCAGGAGAGCATCCCTGGATGCAGGGCAGCCCGGCCGCCGCTTTAGGACCGACTAACAGCAGTGCCTGTTGGCCCCCCGCGCTCTGCCGAGCAAGGATGCGGCCTCAGCTGGAGACAGCGGCGATGCCACCAGGGCTGGAACAGGAATTGTGCCCCTGGAGAGGTCTCTGCGGAGCCAGGAGGCTGACCTGCTGTAGCCCTGCGCCCTCATGGCCTTGGCTGGAGGGTCTCCTTCCGGGGGTGGAGGCTCCCCCTGGGGGCGTGCGGGGCCGGGCTGGGGTCGGCCGCGAGCCTCTAGCAGCAACAGTCACGATAGCTGCGTGGCGTCTGAGCGAAATGTAGGAACAGGCTGTCCCAGCTCCCCTGGGAGAGACCATCTACCCCGGCCTTGGCTGACCAAGAGCTTCATGGGCTCCAGGAGGTGAGAGGTGGGAGTCACCAGGGTCGCTCTGGGGCTCTCCCACTTGGGAATGTCTAACTGCACCGGGGTCTGCTCATTTCTTTTTGATTTGGAAGATAAAGCGCACGACTTGGGGAGAACTAGCTGGAATGCAGAGAAGTGTGTGCCGCAGCCCTTTCCTTGGCACGGGGAGCAGAAGCGGCAGCAACAGCAAACAGAAGCATCTGGAAAGAGTCTCCACGAGGATCTGCAATTGGCCACGGTGGTTTTTAAGGCAGAAGCTACTGAAAGTCAGCCTTCCTGAAGTATAACCGTGTCCTCTCCTTGCTCATGGCGTCGACTTGTAAATTTTGTCCGCACGGGATCAACCGGGCAGCTCTCAAGGTCTCCTTGCCCTCCTTCCATACAGGGCACCCCAATCTTAGCCTCCCCGTCTCTGAGAACATGATGGCCTATTCTGTGAGCCTGAGCACACGGGCCGGGGGTCCCTTCCTGCCGCAGTGACCCACTTGCTCTGGCCTCCCGGGGGCCCCTCCGTGGGGAGGCTGCCCCAGTCGGATGCCCGCCTGGGGGCGTGCTGGGGGCGCTGGGGGCCAGCAGGGCAGCTGCATCTCTACGAGGCTGTGAGCCGGGCCAGCAGTGATCAACGTCTCCAGTTACAACTACAACCAGCGGGATCAGTGGTGAGAAAGGCAGGAGTCAGGCTGCGGCAGATACGGTGGGGGGTGGGGGGGACACGCGACATACCTGGTTCCCACCACTGACCGGTGAGACCTCGGGGCCAAACGAGTAATCGAGTAATCGCTCTGAGCCTTGGCTTCCCCGACCCTGAAGTGAAAGGACTAGATGGAGCTGGCTCCCTCTTTACCTTTTGTTTTGGAACTTCATTCTGCGGGACAGCGCCTCACACTCCTTGACCACTTGCTCTCCTCACCCTTATGAGGTTTCCACTCTTCCCCCTCCCAACCCTCCCCCTGCCCTGCACCCCCACCCTTGCTTTCCCCATTCTCAGCACTAATCTCTTTTCTCCCAATAGGCAACCACATCAATGTGAAATACATTTACTGTTAATTAAGATGTAGTATTTGCTTATTTATTTATTTATTTATTTATTTATTTATTTTTAAGATTTTATTTATTTATTCATGAGAGTCACACAGAGAGGCAGAGACCCAGGCAGAGGGAGAAGCAGGATCCATGCGGGGAGCCCGACGTGGGACTCGATCCGGGGACCCCGGGGTCACGCCCTGGGCTGAAGGCAGACGCTCGACCGCTGAGCCCCCCTGGGGCCCCTCATGTATGGATTTTCAATTTGCATGCGTTGTATTGCACGACAGGCTTTATTTTACTCCCAGCACTTTTTGACTCTGAGCCCCACTTCCCAGTACCCTCAGGATGTCGGGTGTCGGTCTGCACGGTCCCTCCGCGGTGCCACCAGAAGCACAGTATTGCAGGACGTCCCGTTGGCCCGCGTTCCAGCCAAGTGGAGGCCAGTTATTGATGGGCTTTCTGGAGCAACAGGGAGGAGGAGCATGTACCTTTAATGCCCCCCAAACTGTGGGGTCTGGGTCGGCAGGAGGGGACTGCGGGGAGTCAACGCAGTGTCGGAGCACCCTGGGCCCTGGGCCCCGTAGCCCGGCAGGTATGCAGCCTGGGGGCTCCCCTCCTCCAGACTTCAGGCCCCACGGCAGTGCCCGCGTGCCCGGCCAGAGACCGGCCTCGGACGGGCCACCGACCTGAGCTCAGCCCCCTTCCCGGGCCACCAGCTGGGCCGCTGTGTCGACGGCAGGGTGGGGGCAGGGGGCAGCCGCGGGACCCACATTGCTCCTCCTCCGCAGTGGCCCTGGATGGCCTGTGCCTGCCCCCAGGTCAGCCCCCCTCCCCCTGCCCCAGGAGGCAGACCCAGCTGGAGGGCCTGTCCCCTCCCGGGTGCGGCTCGGGGCAGGCCTCTCTGTGAAGTCCGGGGACAAGGGCAGCACAGGTGCCTCACGTGCCCCCGCGGGACCCCCTCACCTAAGCTTTGCACAGAGGCGCCTCCGACTCTATTCCAGGCCTCAACCATTTCTGCTCCTTTGATGATGCAAAAAACGAACAAAAGCCACAAGAAAATGTACACAACGAAAACGGACAAAGATGTAAACAGACACACATGACGACAGAGGCCTGCGGTCTCCAGCCGCCGTCAGTCTCCCCATCTCAGCTGTGTCTCTGCTGGTGCCTAATTTTCTCTTTCGCATTTTTCAAGCTTCCGGAGAGGCTGACGCCCTGGCAGGACAACGTCCACGCTCTACCTCTGTGACGCCTTCGCCGCCGCAAGAGGCGCACTGAGCCTAACAAGCAGGAAGGTCGGCCCTCAGGCCTGGGAGCAGCTGAGCCTTAGTCCCCAGGCTACGGTTTCGGGGTCTCCTGACACGGAGAGCCTGGGCGCCCAACCCTACTAGGGACCAGCTCCCTGAGTACCCGAGGGGGAGCTTCAAGAAATGTAGCAATGGGGCACCCGGGTGGCTCAGCGGTGCAGTGTCTGCCTTCATCCTAGGTCGTGACCCCGGGGTCCTGGGATCGAGTCCCACATCGGGCTCCCTGCATGGAGCCTGCTTCTCCCTCTGCCTGTGTCTCTGCCTCTCTCTGTGTCTCTCATGAATAAATAAATAAAATCTTTAAAAAAAAAAAAGATGTAGCAAAATAAGATCATCACTGCTGACGGTCACCGAGCCTCCTAGGCCACGTGCTCCTGCGTAGTCATCTCACCTGACCCTCGGACCGGCCAGGCTACTACCTTTTATAAACGAGGACACTCAGCTTCAGTCTAAGCAGCTGACCCAGCGACACAGCGAGTCATTAGCGGCGCCAGGCTTTGGATGCAGAGGAGCCTCCGGTTGCGCTGTGCGTGGGTGGGCTGGTTCACGAGCACACGCGCACGATGATGCACACGCGGGCCTTCTGGTTGATGCACGGTCGTCATTTTAAGAACAGTCTCAGAATCATAGGTTATTAGAAGTGACAGGCAACCCAGAGATGGCCTGACTTACCCCCCAACACGCACACGCACACAGAGAAATGCAAAGAAAGAAAAAGGAAACGGGGGACTTGACTTAGGGAAATAATCCTCCATTGAGTAGCATCAGAATCACCGGGTTAGAACACAGATCTCAGGACCACAACCACGGTGGGTCGGGGTAGGGGGGCAGATCTGCACTTCTGACAAGGTCTCGGCTGAGGCTGTCTGGCGGTGGCACCGTGAGCACCCTGCAGCCGCGGGGCTGCGTCGGCCGCACTGAGGACCGCGACCCGCTGCCCTTGTCATGTAAACGTGCTTAGTGATGCCAACGAAGCTCAGCTGGCATCCCTGGGGGCATGCTTACCGGAGTCCCTTGTTCTGGGGCGCCCCTCCCGCCGGGAGTCCTGGCCCTGTGCCCTGACCCTGAGGATCCGCGCGGCACCTGCTGTTATATGGCACAGCTGCCCTAAAACAGAGAGTATCTGGGTGTCAGTCACTCCCTGGGTCCTTCAAGGCGCACGCCCTCGCACTGCGGTTCACGCGTACACGGATGCTGCGTGAGTCTGGGAGGCGCCCGGCCGATGCACACCTGCCCCCCAGGTCCTCGCCGCGAGCCGCCCCCGGGGCTGCCTCGCTGCCTCTCGGTGTCGGTGTCCGTGTCGGTGTTGGGCCACCCACGTTCCCGCCCTTCCACGCCCGCGCAGCTCAGCCCCCGGGAGGTCCCCCTGCCACCGCGTGCCCTCTGCCGAAGAGCGGTTACATGACAGTTGAGGAAAACAGGCCCCGCACGGCTGCTTGGCCGGATAACACACTTCCCTGCGGCGGGGCATGATGGTCAGGCAGGGGATGGGGGGGCGCAGGGTCCCCGCCTGGCCCCCGCACCCCGTCTTGGCGTTCTCCGGACCCACTGACGCCCTTTTCTGCGTGACCGCAACCCAGCAGCCGCCGAGCACCGAGGCTTCGTTCTGTAAAAGAGCAACGCGGCCACCTGCTGCCAGAGAGAAGTTCAAGTAAGTAAAACACGTTAGCCGTGGACAATTCTCAAGATTGAGATCCCCCCACTATTCACCGTCCACGGCCTCGTAGACACCGGACACTGACTTAGGTGCAGATCCATCTCTCAGGGGTGAGCTTCCAGGCACTTGACATCATGCACGTGCGTGTGCACACACACAGGCTCCCACAAAGCAATTTCCTTCCCACCCACAGTGTGTTCAATCTAATGTTTTGCTAACAAATGCATGACCATGCTTGGTTTCACTTCCCACCAGAGTTCTTTGATAACCTCTGAAAGCTAGTTTTTGTGGTTTTCTGTGTCACTTTTCATTGATTTCTTTGAGCTATAATCCTTCCAAAGTGATAATTTTTAACTGAGACTGTGGGTTGGTGGTTAAAAACAGGAAGCGTGATGGGCACATCTGACGAACAGTGAAAATATGCAAGAAACTCCAGGGAAGTTCAGGACTTGATATTATTTTTTTTTTTTTAAGATTTTATTTTATTTATTCATGAGAGACACAGAGCTAGAGAGAGAGGCAGAGACCCAGGCAGAGGGAGAAGCAGGCTCCATGCAGGGAGCCCGATGTGGGACTCGATCCCGGGGCTCCAGGATCAGGCCCTGGGCTGCAGGCAGCGCTAAGCCACTGGGCCACGGGGGCTTGATATTATTGATAATGGTGACAGTGCGCCCCGTGAGTCCCCCGGAGAGCTTGCCTGGAAAGAAGGATGAGGTTACCACCCAATATAAGTGAACGAGGAGACACATGTGGTTCATCTAAAATCTTGAAACGCGCCTGGAGGCCCATGTGGACCCAAGTTCGAGCAGGATCACAGATGACACGGTGAAAAAGTCAGTGTCTGGAAGGTTGTACTCGCGCAGGAAGGCAGGACCCTCTGTCCCACGCGCTCCTGGATGCTGGGGCCTTGAGCTCTGTCCTGTACGGAGGGAGAACCTAATTCCATTCCTCTGTGTCTGGGTTGGCTTAGGAGTCCGCTCGAGCAATACAATGACAGAAAAGTGATAATCTGGGACTTTCGGAGCTAGATCGTGAGCTCCTTGCAGCTTCCACCTGACACCCAGGGAGTGCTTACTCTCAGGACACCCCTCCTGAAAGCCAGGGCCACGAGGGGTGGGGCCATGAGGGAAGAGCACAGGTCGGAGCTCTGGTGAACACCCCTCACTGAGCTCCTAGCAACAGCCAGCACACCTCCCTGGGCCGTGGGAGTGAAGCGGCTCGTCGGCCGACTCGGCCCGTAAATCCAGGGCTTACAGGCTGCATCCCTGGCAGGTTGCCCCGCAGAACTCAATCAAGCAACAGGATTATGTTTTAAGCCACAAAATTTGGGGGTGTTTTGTTATCTGGCAAAGGATAACTGGAACCCTCTGCCGCTTTTTCCCCCTGTTTGTTGTGCATCCAAGTGCACACATAGCTCCAGTGACAAGCGTACAGACCCCTCTCCCTTTGCAAATGATAGATGGAAATAACGCTGTGTTCAGCCAACAGCATGCCTTAGAGATCACCCCGTACCTGTCCCTATAGACCTGCTCGCTCTTCAATGGTGACAGACACCCATTGTCATCACCATGACCTACTTATCCAGTCCAAGGCTCAGGGACACTTAAGGGTTTGTGTGTATGTGTTACTACGGACAATGATTCATTGTCTAGGCTGCGGACGCTCTGGTGTAAAGTCTATGTAGAGGCTACATCCCTAGGAGATATTTGTGTCTCTTCTGCTTGCATTGTATGTGCATTTTAAATTTAATAGATATTGCCAAATTGTCCTCCTCCAAAATAAGAAGTTGGACCAATCAATTGAGAGATCTTATTTGAGAGAGACAGAGACAGAGAGAGGGTGCAAGTGGGGAGGGGGCAGAGGGAGAGGGAGAGTCTCAAGTAGAGTCAGTGAGCACAGAGCCCAACACGGGGCTTGATCTCACCACCCCGAGGTCACGACCTGAGCTGAAATCAAGAGCCAGACCCTTAACTGACTGAGCCCCCAGGCGCCCCTTCACCAGTCAACTTAGAGGTGTCTGTTTTCTGACACTCCTGCCACAACAGGGCCTCTCAGCAAAGTCCAAAAACTTGTTCACCTGGATTCTTATTCAGATTATGGATTTTATTATTGTGGCAAAAAATGAGCTTGATCCTTGATCTCTACTTGCTCTCTTGATATATCGTGTTTGAGAAACTCCCATCTATAATTGCCCCAAGCAGTCATTTTTGTCGGAATATTAAAAATAAATGGTATGGATATGGGAAGGATGCCTCATGGGACAAGAGGCAAAAAAAACAAGTTTAAAGACTAACAAAGGTTAATGTGATTCCATTCCCACACAATGTGTGAGCTTGTTGTAAGGGGAGGAAATCTGGAAGTATATATGCAAAGTGTTAGGAAAAAGCAAAGCCCATCATAATTATAAACCATAATCAGGGACGCCTGGTTGAGTGTCTGCCTTCGGCCCAGGGCGTGACCCCAGGGTCCTGGGATCGAGTCCCGCTTCAGGCGCCCCGCATGGAGCCTGCTTCTCCCTCTGCCTCTCTCTCTGTGTGTGTCTCTCATGAATGAAAAAAAAACAAAATCCTTTAAAAAAATTAAAAATAAATCACAATTGAACCAGCAAATAAAACACTGCCTGAAATTTCCCGCAAGGTCCGTGTCCCGGCTGCTTGGGAAGGCGGGCGCTCTGTTCTCTAAGTGGCTGGACGAGGTGCGGGTGGAAGGGGTCAGCCAGACGGAAGAGCGTGCTCTCACCCAAGGCTCATGCAGGCCCCGGGTCTGGCTCGATTCCCCCAGTGACCAACCTGCTGAACAGCCTGTTCAGTAGCCTTAGTTGGGCCTTTCGGTTGACGAGTTTTCATTTGTCGTTCGAACTGCATCTTAAGGGAGGTCACCGTGTGTCGGCCTCCTCTGGCCCTGTGTGTGCCGTAAGCGACGGCAGAGCCAGCAGCTCCCGTTGCGGGGTTGGCTGCAAGGACATGCCCAGGTGGCCAGTGCCGCCTGCCCCAACGTCCCAAGCCGCAGCTTAGGCAGCCACTGAGCTCACTCAGATCACCACCCCCACCCCCAGGGTCCTGCCTCTGCATTTTCTTTCCTTTTTTTTTTTTTTTTTAAGATTTTATTTATTTAATTTATTTATTCAGGAGAGATACAGAGAGAGGCAGAGACCCAGGCAGAGGGAGAAGCAGGCTCCATGCAGGGAGCCCAACGCGGGACTCGATCCGGGGACCCCGGGGTCATGCCCTGGACCGAAGGCAGGTGCTCAACCACTGAGCCTGCATTTTCTTAAACAGAAGTAAATTTTGTAGGAAGAGGCACATTGAACATACCTACTCCCAACAGATTTCAAATGAACAATTAATAACCGCGGAAGCCTACCAGCCAGCTCTTTGGCCTCGGAGCGGAATCATCATTATTAATACATGTCCACACCAACAGCCTGACCCGCCAGTCCCTTTGATGGCCCTTGGATAGAGGCGTGGCCAGCAAGGCCCTGGTGGCAGTGGGCTGCGCTGGTCTCCGCGCCAGCCCCCGCCCCCCACATCGCAGGCTGCCAGCCTCCCCTCCGGCCGTGGCCACCAACCTCTAAGCTTCCCTCGGGCACTGTCCCCTTGCCGCCACCGCCGGGCCCTGCCCCTCCTGCCACTGCCCTCCCAGGCTGAGCCCGATGCGCTGTGGGGCCTTTGGGGATGGGGCTGTTCCCGCTCTGCACCCGCATCCCCGAGCAGGGGAACACCGACTTCTGACCTTGACTTGTTAGGAAGGCGCCAACGCGGTAAGAAAGTGCGGTTCCAAGGTCCTGCCACCTTTGATTTTATAATGAATAAAAACCTAAGTTGCATCACAGGCCTCTCGGCCGAGCAGTAGACACGGAGCTCACGGGCCAAGGTCGCTCCGTCCTCCAGGCCTGGATGTCTGTGCAGCGCAGGCTCACTGTACTCCCCTCCACCGTCTGGCCCTAACAGGAATTTTTTTATATAAATGCTGAAAGCTACTTCCTATTAGGTGCCCAGAGGATGATACTAAGAAAAACTATGGGCCTGAGGCTTGTTTCATGAAGCATAACCTGAAATATGTTTTTGGGTTAAACGTACTGGAAATCATCACCTCTAAGACGGTCATGGCACCGTCATTTTTAGTTCAATGTATTTCATTACTGTGGTGGCTCCTAAACTTCAGCAGGCATCGGGTTCATCCGAAGGGCTGGATCTCAGTCGCAGAGTTTCTGATTCTCTAGGTTTGGGGAGGGGCCGAGAATTGGCGTTTCTAACAAGTTGCCTGATGCTCCTGATGCTGCTGATCCAGAGCCTGTGCTTGGAGAGCCACTGCTCCATGAGTCGTTATTATTTTTATTCATTAATGAAAATATCCTACAGTACAAAGGGTCAAATTTTGGACCAAACGAGTGCCTGGATCGCTCACCTCAAAGACAAAGGGCTCACAAAGTTGGCTTGGTCAACAAATATTTCTCAAGTTTCAGTGCTAAGCATTCTTGAAGAGCAACTGCAAGGGGAAATTGGGAGGCTTTTATTGTACCTGGTGGCACGGAGTTTAAAACTTGAAGGAAGAGACTTACTTGATCACAGAGACTATACACCATTTGAGACAGTTCATTTACGCTGATAAAAATTTGGAAGAGAGTAGAGAAAGAATTGGTTCTTAATAATTTGGTGTAGAAAAAAACCCCATCATTTGCCAGAATGATCACTGCATTCCCGGTGCCAGGGGCTATGATGATTTGCTCCAGCTGAGATCTACCTCTGGAACACCAGCTACAACCCCGAGAGTCACCCTTGGATTAAACTGATACGCAATCATTCTTCAAGACTTGCCTGCCTTCCTGACAGGCCACGTAGTTGAGTTCAACAGGGATGTCACCACCTCTGTGTCTTTCACCCCTGTGTCTTTGAGGGGGACATTCATTTCTGCAATTCCTCTAGGAAAGTGGCATTACTTTTGTATTTCCATCTTAGTAAGGAGGGGTTTCTACTAGGTCCTTCCTCCTAGAGCAGCCGTCACTCCACAGGGTAGAGAGCCAATCGGGGATTTGCCAGTTGCCAAATATTTTACATTCAAGGACTGGACAAATAGACACATGGTGGACTCATAGACCTACTGGCCCCCTTTGTCATTTAAAGAAAACAAAACTCCATGGGTCACCTGACCATCATAAGCTCCCCACTTTGACTTTTGGACCACAGTGGCATTTTGGGTCCCCAGAAAGGAGCGTCAGTTCAGAGTTGATGTACGTCAATTCCCAAGAAGCATGGGCGGATGGCTGTCAGCGCTCGAAGGAATAGTCGGAGGAAGACTCAAAGAATACCGTGGGGCAGTGCTGCTGAGCTCTTTCTCAAGGGGAGGGAACCCAGTCTCCTCTCCAGTCACAGAGCTCTGGGTCTCTGGGCAGCTTAGGTCTGCAGGCCTGGTAAGAGGCCCCGACTCTCCGTGGTGATAACACAAGTCAGGTTTTTAGACTTCGGATCTGAAGTTATCCCTGTTATACAAACCCAGTAACATTTTTGTGGGAGGCTCATGCATTTTGTTCCTAGAGACACTATGATCAGCTTGCCGTGAGCACAGATTCTTGTGGGTCAAGATATCCTGGTAATCCTTTATCCCTTATTGCACATTAAACACTTTCATCTTGTCTCTGTTTATTAAGTGCTTTCACTTTTCACTTTCCCCCGCTGTAATGAGGCTGCCGTAATCACACCTACATGGGACTCTGGGCCCTGGAGCTGACTATAACCTGATTGTTAAAAAGATGGAATAATACTAAATACCTATAATCATACCTGGTCCATAATAAGTATTTAATAATCCTTCACAGTTTTGAGGCACCTGGGTGGCTCAGTTGGTTGAGCATCTGATTTGTGATTTCAGCTCAGGTTGTGATCTCATGGGTGGTGGGATGAAGCCTTGAGACAGGCTCTGTGCTCCGCGGGGGCTCTGCTTGGGACTCTCTCCTTCTGCCCCTCCCCCAATTTGTGTGCACTTTCTCTCAAATAAATACATAAATCTAAACATAATAATCCTTAGCACTTTTTTTCCTGATGTCAGTTGAGATAAGTACCTAAGGCTTTTTTTCTCCCTGCTTCATTCTGTTGATATGATGTATTACATTGATTGACGCTTGAATGTTGAACCATCTTTGCATTCCAAGAATAAATCCCACTTGGTCATAGCACAGGATTCTTTTAATATGCTGTTGAATTTGGTTCATTAGGTTTTTAAAAAATTGCTATTTACCGCATAGACAGAGTTTGAACTTTTGGAGTGAGAAGCTAAATCAAGGTGACTTTGGAAATTTAACTAAATTCCCTGACCTCTCTGCTCTGAGAGTCATTTCGATTTTGCATTCATGGACTATTTTCACAAAAGTGACCTCTCTGCCCTGCTCTTTGAGTGTTCCCTTAACTGCAGGTGGATATAGCTAGATAAATGAGAAACACAAACTGAGTGACTTAAAAGAAGAATTTTGAAAGCCTAGCTTTTTCTAAATGCCAGGCACTGTTTCAGCTGTTAACTCAGGGATTAAGAGCATGAAAAGAATTTCAGCCTAGTTGACCAGAATTTTTATGATTAAAGAGAAAAGCTGGCTTCCCTGGATCTTTGATCTAGCTCAGTGGGAAAAGGGGCAGACCACTCCGATTGCACCACCACTCCATCCTGGCTGCTCAGGGACACACCTGGGAAGGCACCTGAGGGGGTCACCTGCTTGCTTTCCCATCTGGAAATGAGGTTGGAGATTACAGGCCTTATCCCATAGCAGGAGGGAGGCATTTTCGGTGGGAAAAAGTCCCCTTGTCAACGAGGAGCATTTGGGGTTAAGTTGGAGTAGGGTTTACAAAGATTCCCGATGAGGAAAGCCACTTGGGGCACTTACACTTCCTTTGGAGATTTGGGTTCTGTTGGTCTGAGTAAGGAACTCAGATTTTGCCTTTTAGAAAAAGTGGCCCTGGTGATTTTTATCATCAAGTAAGTTTGGGAAGCCCTACCTGGAGCAAGAGGGCAACTGTTTTCCTGGACCTTCTGCTCAATATTGGGAAAGGGAGCTAATATAATATTTAAGCACCGGGCAGCCCCAGTGGCGCAACAGTTTAGCACCACCTTCGGTCCAGGGTGTGATCCTGGAGACCCAGGATCAAGTCCCATGTCGGGCTCTGCATGGAGCCTGCTCCTCCCTCTGCTTGGGTCTCTGCCGTGCTCTCTCTCTCTCTCTCTGTGTGTGTGTGTCTCTCATGAATAAATAAATAAAATCTTTAAAAAATCTATTTAAGCATGGAAGAGAGACATCCATCTGAATAAGACCTGTCCAGGAAAGGCAGAGAGCTGTAGTCACTATTTTGCAGAGGAAGAAGTTCATGGGGCCGCTTTGCATTGCTATAGTCATGGATGACAGAGGACATTGTTGAGGACCAACCTTTCTTCTATAAATTGGCTTGGGTTTGGTTGCAAAACACAGCAGTTTAAAGATGTAGCTGTTGTCTTCACCTGGGGCACAGGGGCTGTGCTGCCGCCAGGGAGGAAGGGTCTGAGGCTGTGACCCCTGGACGCCAGGTCGTACCCGCTGCTTGTGCACCTTTGCCCGTGGTGTGATGCGTGGGTAGGTTTCTAACCAGCCCCCACACGCTCAAAACAAAAGGCACGTGGGTGGGAGAGAAGTCCACAGCGCCTTGAGCTCAGTGAGTTATGGGAGGTTGTGCGTCCTCACGGCTCGGGCTCCCTCCTGCGGGAAGGATGCACACTCAGCCAAGAAAGGCGTCTGTTTACTCCCGTGGAGCTAAGCCGTCAGGGACGTGGTGGGGCATCTGACACGGGGCAGGTACAGCCAGGGCCCCCGGCCAGAGGCCCCGAGGTCACTCCTGCCATTTCCACAGCCTTGGTTTTGGGGGGATGCCAGCGGGGCCCGGCGCAGCGGGAGCACACGAGGATGGGCTCGCGGACTCCGGGTGAGCGAGCGAAGGGGATGGGAGAGCCTGTCAGCGAATTCCAGTGCGGAGACCTCCCATCGTGCCACCGCGCCACCGCGCCACCGCAGGAGAAGCGTCAGGCTCCGCTTCCCAGCCCTTTATTCTTCTACTCAAGGTTCAGCCTCTGCCGCCACACTCTGTTAACTCCGGGGGCCCAAAGTCCTTCCATGAGTAACCGGGCGGCCCTCCCGGCTCTTAGGGGCGCTCCCAGTCCCCGGCCCTCCAGGGAGCGCGGTGGTCGCGGCGGGCGATGGAGCAGGCCGGCGGCCACGTGGAAGACTTGCCCCTCAACGTGTTCTCCGTGACCCCCTACACGCCCAGCACGGCCGACCTCCAGGTGTCGGATGACGACAAGGCGGGGGCCACCCTGCTCTTCTCAGGCATCTTCCTGGGGCTGGTGGGGATCACGTTCACCGTCATGGGCTGGATCAAATACCAGGGGGTCTCCCACTTTGAATGGACCCAGCTCCTCGGGCCCATCCTGCTGTCAGTGGGGGTCACGTTTATCCTGATCGCTGTGTGCAAGTTCAAAATGCTGTCCTGCCAGGTGTGCAGAGAAGGTGAGGAAAGGGCCCCGGACGCGGAGCAGACGGCAGGAGGACAGTCGTTTGTTTTCACGGGGATCAACCAACCCATCACGTTCCACGGGGCCACGGTGGTGCAGTACATCCCTCCTCCGTACGGTTCCCAAGAGCCCCTTGGGGTGAACGCCACCTTCCTGCAGCCAGGGAGCCCCTGCGGCCCTGCGCCCGGCCCTCCCCACTACTACACCATCTACCCGGCGGACAACGCGGTGTTCGTGGGCGACCAAGGCGGCCCGTCGACCGCGGGGGGCCGCGACAGGTAGGTGGGGCCCGTGGCCAGGCCGGCGGCCCTGCTTCGGACTCGGTGGGCGCTAACGGTGCGTGTGCTCTGCTCCGTTCCAGATCCGGCCCCGCGGCCCACCTGCTGGAAGCCACCCCGCCGGGGATTGAGGTCTTCTCTCCTCCCCCGTATGAGGAGCTGTACTCCCCTCCTCGCCAGCCCACCATGCTGACCCAGGTGCTCCCTCCATGACCCCCAGCTCAGCCCGCGGCCCAGGAGCCTGACCCCCGACCCCTGGGGGCGCTCAGATTGGTGAAAATGCGGCCGGAGAGGGGCAGCTGCCTTCCGGTCCAGCTGGACCTGCCCTGCACAGGGCTCAGGGGCAGGAACCTCCCTCGGGCCACCACCCACCCCTGGCCTACAGGAACGCACTGGTGTCTCAATTTAACGCCAGCAGCCAAGGGAAAAATCACTGCTTCTGTGACTCTGGGAGTTTCCACGGCAGCTGGGGGTTGGGGGGCGGGGGGATGGTTGGGCAGAGAGCGGGGAAGCTCTCCAGGCTCAACTGGAGGTGTCCTTGGACCTCTTCTCAGCCCCCTCCTACAGGGCGGGGTGGTGGTGGTACAGATTCCCAAACACTTGGTTGCCATCCAGTGTCCCTTTAGGACTCTGGGTATCTTAAAGGCTGCACAGCATTTTATTAGAATAAAATAAAACAATATATCCTGTTTTAAAAAAAAGGATTAGATAGCTGGCAACAGAATAAAATAATAACTGTACAAAATAAATATGATGGGCAATGACATAAATATATTCTTAAGTTATCAATGGGTCACGGTGACTCTTGGCAAGGTGAGAGCTCGCTGTGCGCCCCCAGGCCAGGATCTGTGCTACACACGGCTACCCCAGCCCAGTGACCAAGAACCTGGAGCCTTCTCTAAGCACCTGTGGATGAGTTCCGTGAAATGAGACAAAATAGAGATTCAGGGCAATACCTGGAAAACCACAAATCATGGAAACGATTTTTAAGGTCAAGACAAACTCACCTTCTTTATAAAAGAAGTTGGTGCTGTTAATCTTCCAGAATCTGAACTGTGTAATGAACAACCACAACCCATCAAAGACTTAAGAAGAGACAGTTACAACTATCGGGTTTTAAAAGAAAATATTTTCCTTATTTTCCTACCACTTGAGATAACGGAGGCTCATCCCAAAGGAGGATAGGATTCAGCAAGCAATTCCTAAAGATTTTGGTACCATATTTATATATGGAGTGATTTTTACTGATTTTTATCAAAAACATCTAGTTTTCCAAGGATATGATTAAAATATGGTTGGTACATTATTGGCATGGTTTGTATTATATCTTAGGAACAGAACATTTTTATATGAGAATTCATTTTGATGTTTGATGATAGGAGGTGATGGAAAAAAAAAACAAGATTCTGCATGCAGAAAGAATATTCATGAAATAGTGGATTCCTAGCCATCGGTTCTGGGGAGGAAATGGGGTGACAGGGACACAGTGGGGCATCACTGGCTGTGCCATCCCGGCAATGACACCCTGCAGGATTGCCTCCCTGGCCCCTTCCCTGCTCATCCTCACTCACCCCACAGCTTTATATTCCTGGATTTGGGTTATAATGAGCATCAAGGGAGGCTCATGTAGGAAAAAGATGTTAGGGAAGGGCGTCCGTGTGTGGGAGCAGGGCAGGTAGGACCGCGATCCATCCCGCTGATGCCGGGAGTCCCATGTGCAGCCAAGTGGCCTTGGGGAGTTTTATCTCCAGGCAGCAGAACTGCTCAGCGCCAACTGCCCCTGTTCTAAGAGGGGAGAAGTGCTAACAGACAGATAACTGATGCATCGAGCTCAGGAGCTCAAGGTGGGCGGCTGGCCTGCAACGGCGGGGGGTAGGGAATTTGTTCATTCAGTCAACGTTAGTTATGGAGTCTCTGCTCTGCGGCAGGATATGGGCCATCCAGTGGGGCTCCAACAGTGACAAGCTCACCCAACTTGTGCTCACCAGAGCTTGTGCTGTGTGCTCACAGGGCGTGCGGCTGGGGTAGGGGTGGTAGGCGGGTCTGTGGGTTACTCTGACACCGTGAGAGGTGCTGTGGCTGGAAGAGGGATCTGGGCGACGTAGGAGGGCCATGGGGGCCTGCTGGAGGAAGTGAAGTCCGGGCCCTGGACTTGCGTGAGCCCAGGGAGCACTGCTCACGCCGGACAGCGTGCAACTGGTGTCTCTTGAGCCCCGAGGGCTGTGCTGGGAGCTGAGGGAACAGTGGCCGGTACCTAATCAAAGAGAAGGAGGGACATGCCTGGGACGCCCTCGAGTGGCCGAGTGGCCGGCAGCCCCGGGAGGCTCCCGCAGGCTGTGTAAACTGTACTGCCGGCTGCTGCAGCCTCACACAGCCCTTCCGCCACCTGACAAGCACCTCCACCTGCTGTCTGGCTTCTAGATCCCTGCTCTGTCTTTATATGGGGGCTGCAGGCACCAGCATGACGGGAAGCCCACCGCATGGCTTTAGGATTCCAACGTCAGGCCCTTCCTTGGCCTCTGACCAGCAACGTCAGTCAACCAGACACTTGCCCTCTCTCATTCTTTCTCCCAGTATCTGATCGGGGAGGAACGGAGGACTGTGATCTGGGGACAGTGGATTAGAGTCTGTCCGGTCCTGCCTAGGAGGTCCACCCTGGGGCTACCGGTGTGAGAAGTGGCCCTGGCAGCCCACGGGGCCGTGTCAGCCTTGTCAGACATCTCAGTGTGTGTCTGCAGAGCAACTGGAAAGCCAGTGAGCGGCCTTAACGAGGGGGGCCCTGGGCTCTGGGTCTAGACACTCACCGGTCAGGGCAAGGCCTAGAGCCACGCAGGGTGGAACAGTGCCCTTGCCAGTGAAGCTCAGGTCTAAGTGACCACAACACCAGGAAACATGCTTCTCGTTCACCCTCAGCCGTCAGTGGGGCGCTGTGTGTGGGCATGATCTGGCCATGCATACGGAATCCTAAAGAAAGCTAAGAGGTCTTGTTAATCAAAAGAGACAGGCTTCCTAAGAATGTAATGTTGTCTGGAAACATGTCCCAGGAGCTGACTGGGGCTGGGCCTTTGGGCTGGAGAGAATGACGACAGCGGATGATCCAGACAGGGTAGGACAGGGATTATCTGGGCCTGTGAGGTGAGGCCCGCCACCCCGCACCCTGGGGAAGGCATTACACAGAGCACTTAGGGCTTCCTCTTTCTGCCATGGGCCAACTGCAGGATGGCCCTCCCTGCAGGTGGCTCTGCGTCTGCTCCCTCCTGCAGAGCTCTGGGAGTATCTTACACGGGGCAGGGGCGGGGGGCCCTTCCCGGAGATGCAGTCTTTCCCCCTCTTGCTCTGCTGTGCCAGGCATGGGTCTTGGTTTCAATTGCACTGAGTGGCTCTCTACTACAAAATCAGCCTTTTTAATGCCCTCCCCACTTTCTTGGCAGAGGGTGCGGCAACCGCATAAAAATAAGGCCTCTTGTTCGTGAAGAGCTGGCTGTGGGTGTCTGTTCCCAGCTTCTGACCTCTGGGCGCTCACCGGCCTTGTTTACACTGGATCCCGGGAGCAGGGCTGGCCGAGGCCCCACGTCCCCAGACAGAAGCTCCGCAGAGTGACCGTGAGGTAGGCCTCTTACCAACAGAGGGCTTCCTGCTGGGTCCTGAGCAACGGTCAACGTGCCAGGCGCCGTCTGCCGCTCGCAGCACTTGGCCCTCACCAAAGGCCTCATGCAGGGCCCTGCACACAACCGGCACCCAGCTCCTGGTGAACGACAGGATGAGAGAGAGAAATGAAGAACTTTTCAAACAGATAATTCAGGACCACTCTGGTTCAACTTAGCTGTTCTGGTGTTTTCTACATTATAAACAATTTCAAACAAATACAAGAGTCAAGAAAATAGTACATAGAACCCTGTGTGACCATCACCAACCTCAACCCGTGGCCAATCCTGCTGCATTTACAGCCCCACGCACAATCCCCCAACTGGATTTTTATTTTTTAAAGATTTTATTTATTTATTCATGAGAGACAGAGAGAGAGGCAGAGACCCAGGCAGAGGGAGAAGCAGGCTCCATGCAGGGAGCCCGACGTGGGACTAGATCCCTGAACTCCAGGATCACGCCCTGAGACAAAAGCAGAGCTTAACCGCTGAGCCATCCAGGTGTCCCAACCCCACCTGGATTTTTATGATCTTTTTTTAGGGTTTTTCATCTTTTTATTTTTTTAAAGATTTTTTCTTCTTTTTTTTTTTTAAATGGGGGTATAACTGTCATACAACATTATGAGTTTCAGGTGTACCATAAGATGCTTTGATATTTGTATCACCCAACTGGATTTTTATATGGAAATCACATCATCCTAAAATATGTCATTGTATATCTTTAAAAAGTAAAGACTCAAAAAAAATCACACCTTTAGTATGTCTAAAAAATTTACACTTAATGTCTTCAAATATCTAGCCAGTGTTCAATTTACCGCGATTTTCTCTATTTTATTTTTATGTCTTCATTTTGCTTGAATCGGGATCCAAGTGATATCAGCTTTTTGCTTAAATGCATCCTAAATTTCTAGTTATACAGTATTTTGGGAAGCAAATTATTCATGGTAGCAGATTTATATTTACTAAATTTCACTTTCCAAATGAAAATGTTTTTTAAGATTTTGCACTTTGTATCTCCTTCTCTGTCAGTTTTCCTGGACGTCTAGGACTTTTTGGGAATTAGAAACTTATTTTTTTCTGACTTCAGCATATTACCAGAGATTTTTCTAAACACGGGGCTAGAAATACTAGATACATGAAAACAAAAAGAGATCTTTAAGTGACTGTTTACACGTTGAGAAATATCCGTTACAGAATAGTTTCAAGAGTATCTGAAGACTCTGACAACCTTTAGCATTTTTGACTTGGTAGGAAAAAAAACTTCTCGGGAAGGTTTCATCATTTTCGGGGTAAGGTCTCGATGAAAACTCCTCCAAACATTTCAGAAGTGGGAACCAGAGTCTCCTCTTTTAGAAATAGCAGGCAGAGGCGTCTGGGTGGCTCAGGTGGTTGAGCCTCCAACTCTTGAATTTGGCCCGGGGGGTCATGATCTCTGGGTCCAGGAATCCTGCCCCATGCTGGGCTCCTTGCTGAGTGGGGACCCTGCTTGAGATGCTCTCTCTCCCTCTCCCTCTGCCCCTTCCCTTACTCACCCCCTCTCTCTCTCACAAATAAATCAATCTCATAAATTAAATAAATCTCTTAAATAAATAAATAAAGGGCAGAGCCTCTTGCTGAACATTAAAATATTACCAGGTACAATTAAATTCACGGGGGCTGTTGATTATGGACCTCTCACCAATGAATTCCCAATTCTCCTCAAATTAGAAATATATGCATTTTCTGGACATGCCTACCACTCTTCCTTTGAAGGTGGTTGTGTGTGTGTGTGTGTGTGTGTGTGTGTTCACCTATACCCTCTCATAGAATGTGATTTATGGATTTCTTGCCCATTTACTACCTGTAAATCATCAAGAGTTTTATGTCCCAAGCAGTCAGCAGTTGGTTATAAAATCAACAGAGAGTTGTACTAAATAAACCTTTACTGGATGGCTCTTAAGAATTGATGACAAATCAGAACGTGAAGACAACTCCACGGGAATGATTCTCACCTGCCTCTGGGATACCACAAAGGTCTCAGATATGGGAATTTTATTTGTCTTGAGCTTTTAAGAAGATTAATAACCAGATGAACTGGGAAGGAAATCAGTGCTCTGGGTTCCAGAAATTTTCTTCTGAAACAAAGAATTTGTCCTCCGGCACAAAACTTACACATGTGTAAATCATAGACACAAATATGTGTGCTGGAGTCTGCTGACACACAAGGGGCTGAAAATGAAGCTTATGTAAGAAGTCCGAGATCTTCCTGTTTGAATCCTTACATTTATTACTTTAATAAATTCTTAAAAAAGGAATGTGTGTGTGTGCGTACACTTTTTAAATATATATATTTTGGTGAGTAATGTAAGAACTGGTAATAATCATTTCTGAGGCAGAGGATGGGAGACTCATTTTTCACTTTAGTCCAGGCTAATTAATGATTTTAAAAATTTTATTGTTCATTTCCTACCTGCTCATAAAATTATTTTTGGGGCATCCCGGGTGGCTCAGAGGTTTAGCACCTGCCTTTGGCCCAGGGCGTGACCCTGGAGACCCGGGATCGAGTCCCGCATCGGGCTCCCTGCATGGAGCCTGCTTCTCCCTCTGCCTGTGTCTCTGCCTCTCTCTCTCTGTGTGTGTCTCTTATGAATAAATAAATAAAATCTTTAAAAAAATTATTTTTTGAATAGAGGAAGAAGAGAAGCAAATGATCTCTCTCCATGTGCTGTTACTGTTAATGTCACCTTCTTGAGGCCCCGGCGAAATGGTTTCCATTGTCACTGCTGCTTACACGTCGACAGACAAGCACACAGGCGCGCAGATGTAGACGTGGTGTGTTTACGTGCCCGTGGGCACAAGCGCGCTGTGCTATGAGCAGCACCTTTACGCGGACACACACGTAAGGTCCCGGGAGAGAGGACAGAGTGCTCATCATCTGTCGCTCCCCCCGTGCGTGGATTCTTCACACGTACACGCTGTTGCTGCAGCCCCCTGTGGCTCATGCTCGGTGTGAGGCCAACCCGGGTCGGTGTCAGTGGCAGAGCCACGAGTCAGACTCCGGGGGTTCGCCGATCACTCCCTCATCCAGCCCCCCCGCACATCTTGGGAAAACTGCTCACCGCAGCAGCAGCTCGTTTTCCTCCGTACCTTCAGAGGTGGACCCAAGGGTGCACTGGCTGGCTCCTCCCCAGAAGAGCTACAGGATGAGCGATGCAGCATTTGCCACCCTTCATACCCTTCGGCCCTCTGGGTGCTGTGCAAGGATGTCGGCGCCCGCTGCGGCCCCCGGGGCTCTGGCTCTGGTCCCTCCGAGACCCTCCCACTGTCCCCCCGGGGCTCTTCCTCCTGGGCCTCTGGGACTGGCCTGACCCCACATGAGCCAGGAAGGATGCCACCACCCCCCAACAGTCTGAACAGGAGCCACAAAAACATGTGCAGATTTTTCCAGAAGGCAGAAAGACGGCGAAGGGCTCCATCTACCAAGCTCCAAAGAGAACAGATTTAGACTAGCGTGTGTCTGTGTCTCGTTCGGCCCCTTGGAGGCCGTAGCGACTCACCGGTGGGGTCCCCTTTCTGGTCCCTGGGCTCAAGTGACGCCCTGACTGACCTCCCGGCTCACTCCATGGTTCTCAAAGCCTTCGACTCGCGTACTTGGCCGGCATTCCCTCCACACTGAACAGAGTGAGTCTGTCACTTCAAGGGAAGTCACTGACGCTGTGTTGCCCACGATGACATCCAACCTGTGAAGTGAAAATTGGAATTTCCTGAAAACTTGTATTTGTCATCACAAGCTTGACAACTCCCCCAAAAGTGGGCTTTATTTTTGAGATCGAAGTGGCACTTAAAAATGTGATTTTTAAAAAAATGTTATATAATGAAATGTGTCAACATTTGAAAGGTCTGTATAAGTCCGTGAACAAATATTTTCCACATGAGCACTAGGTGATTTTACGAAACCGCACGCACATAAAACACGTGTTCAATGTGCTAGATGGACCAATGGATTTTAATGGAACAGAGTACAAAATAGTCACGGATGCAATTTCAGATTCCACACTGCAACTAGCCGTTAAGAAACTGCCACGTGAGTTTCGGGGTGGTATCAAAGAACAGTATCTATGATTATCTAAAAAGGTTTAAAAACATTTCTCCATTTTCCAACTCACACATCTGTGTGAAACCAGATTCTCTTCATATAATTCAACCAGAACAACACACTGCAACAGAGTCAATGCAGAAGCAGATATGAGAATTTGGCTGTCTTCTGTTAGATTTGGTTTTTTTTTTTTTAATTTGCAAAATTGGAAAGAAATATCACTCTTCTCATCCTTTTTCTCCACATTGGAAAAAAATATGTTATTAACACATAAAAGGGATATAATTGCAATTTTATTTATATTTTATTTTCTCTATTTTTTAAAAGTTTGTTGTTTGTTTATTTAAGTAATCGCTACACCCAACTTGGGACTTGACCTTGTGATCCCAAGATCAATCAAGAGTTGCATGCTTTTCCAACTGAGCCAGCCAAGTGCCCCTGAAATTTTTATCTTTATGTTTTAATTTTTTTTGAAGGTCTTGGATCTATTTTAATTCTTTTCCAGGTTTATTGAGGTATAACTAACATGTAAAATTAGAAGATTTTAAACTGTACAATGTGATGGTTTGATATAGATACTATAATTTTTTAATGAATAAACAAATGAATATTTAATCTTTGTTTTAGTTTCTAATAAGGTAAGTCTTAATAGATACCACATAAACAAAAATTCTTTGGGTTTCTTAATATATTTCAAGAGCATAAACAATCTCCAAGAGCTAATGTGTTGAGAACGGCCAGCCTGTATTATTAGAGGCAAAAAAGCCCCAGTGGCAGTGAGCCCACCTAGGAGGTCCTAGCCTCCTTTGCAGTGAAGTTTGAGCATGCAGTTCTGGCCAACTGGATACAAGTGCAAGTTTTGGCACAGGGGTTCCAGAAAGACCACCTGGAACATACATAGGTAGGGGAATTCCTTTTTTGACTCCCTGCTTTTTGTCATTCTGAAGGACCACACCTTGTACGTAGTCACAGGACACCCAGCAGCCAGCTCGGACCACGAGAGGACTCTGGGAATAGAAGCCACAAAAATGGAGCAGGAAGACAGGATAGGTTGGGTCCTCGATGATGTGATGCTGCCTGCTTGTGCAGACTTCTTTCAAATCAAAGAGAAGAAAAGTTTTAAATCTTGTTTAAGCCACCATGATTTTGATTTTTCTGTTACATGTAGGGAAACCTAATTTGTTTCCTCCAAGTGTGACCGTGTGTTAACATTAGGCACAAAGGACCCGTCTTTAGGTGTTTATATAACTATGTCTTACGTACTTTTATGATTGGTTTCACTCCCACGTCAACCACTATGTTAAGGTATGACACTGGGACACCCGGGGGGCTCAGCGGTTGAGCGTCTGCCTTTGGCCCAGAGCGTGATCCTGGAGCTCCGGGATCGAGTCCCATGTCGGGCTCCCTGCAGGGAGCCTGCTTCTCCCTCTGCCTGTGTCTCTGCCTCTCTCTCTCTGTCTCTCATGACTAAATAAGTAAAATTTTAAAAAAAGGTATGACACTGAGAAAACATTATTCAGGGTCAGCATTACAGGCACTCAGAAATTTGTTCAACTCTTTAAACAACAAACCGTCAACTCAGGAGGCTCATCCTACTGGCAGGCGGTGAGCTGGGCCCTGGGTACACCTGCCCTCGGAGCCACCTTGCTCCAGGAACCAGCATGACCCTTGTAGCTCTGCTGCGGGCTCCACGTTAAGGTAACAGACTATCCTCAGTGTAGAGACAGGAGCACACAGCTTGTCACTTCGTTGGTATTTCTGGGGCAGAACTTAAATTTCATTGTCACCCTCACTCATTGAACCAGAATGGCCCAAATAAACAAAGAGGCTTCTCTCTCCCTTCTTCTTAATGTTGATGGGTTGACAAATCTCATTTCCATGATCAGCCACGTCAGTTATCCAGCGCTCTCTCAATACAGTAACTGACCTGATGGGAACGCACAGCTGGAGAAGGCCAATGAACCCCATCCACAGAACCACCTGTTACTAAAATCTTCTAAGCAAAAGTAACTTCTCATGAACCTCCTCCTTCCTGTTATGCAGAGTCTATAAGCATTGACTGGGAGCATCACAGGTGGGGACTAGGTGAAGGAGAGATGGACAAAAGCCTTACTCGTAAAGGCTGGCAGATTCCAGAAGGGGCAATGTGTCTGGAGTAACCAAGTTTCTCCCAGGCTCCTCGGGTCTGGGGTGGATTCAGGCCAGAACTGACCGCTACACAGCCTGCCGAGGATTAAACGTGATGATAATGTTGATCAAAAACACAAAGTCAAAAAATAAAAAAATAAAAATAAAAATAAAAAAACACAAAGTCTGGGGGCACCTGGGTGGCTCAGTCAGTGAAGCGTCTGCCTTTGGCTCAGGTCATGATCCTGGGGTCCTGGGATGGAGCCCCACATGGAGCTCCCTGCTTGGTGGGGAGCCTGCTTCTCCCTCTCCTGTTCCCCCTGCTTGTGCTTTATCTATTAAATAAATAAATAAATAAATAAATAAATAAATAAATAAACAAATAAACAAATAAACAAATAAACAAATAAACAAATAAACAAACAAATATCTTGATAGGGAGAGAAAGAAGCAGACTCCCTGCCGAGCAGGAGTCATCCCAGGACCTTGAGATCATGACCCGAGTGGAAGGTAGATGTTCAGTCGACTGGGCCACCCAGGCGCCCATGAATAAAATCTTTTAAAAAAAGCCCTCCAAAGTCTGCAGACTTGAGATTAGTAAGTCATGCTCCCGCGACAGGGCAAGCGGGGTCAAGTACGAGCACAGGTGGGATATCAGTGCTGGCGCTGGCGCTGTTAGCTAGGTGACGTCGGGCAAGCTGCTTAACCTCACCGAGCATAAGACGTAGTTACGTACATTTTCTCCAGGGATGCCGTTCGCTCTAGCAGGGGGACACCCATAGACCAAATGTGCTAACACAGACTGAGAGACAACTTTTCCGTTAATTTTGCCCTACCAGAGTCTATCACTCAGAAGTAGATTTGTTTTCATGTAACTAAAACCCCCAAATGACATTAACTCAAACAAGAGAAGTTTCTTCCTCTCTTCCCTATAAAAAGCTCAGACGTCAGTCGTACAGGGCTGATCCCGATGCTCAGGGACCTGGACTCCTGTCTTTGTGGCATCTTTAGTTGGCACCCTGCTTCCCTCCTCGAAGTCCTCTCATGGTCCACGGTGGCTGCGGACGCGTGGCGTTATGGCCACACGCCAGGAGGCGGAAGGAAGGAGGAGAAGACGGAGAGAAGGACACAAATCGCACCCGATTCGATCCTGGTAGACAGAGCCTTCCTGGAAGTTCCGTGCTGTACTTCCACTTCCTCCTCGCTGGCCAGATGTGGTCCATGGCTTTACCGAGCTGCAAGGGGATCCTGGGACACAGAGTTGTTTTTTGTTCCTGCTGCTTCATTACCGGGGACGGGGTGGCATCGATCCCGGGGCGTCCCCAGCAGCCTCTCCCATCCTTGGTTCTCTCCCTCTTGCTCAGTCTACATTCAACTGTCTGCTCAAGAATGTGGAACTTTTCAGAAAATGTGTGTTTTGAATCCCTCTGCTGAACCAGAAATACTAACTTTGGAATGTCAAGTCCGAGTCCACGGGCCAGAGGCAAGGTTTCAGCCAAAGACGCCGGCCTGGCAGTTCCCCGGCGGCAGGTGCAGTCGGCGGCGGCAGCTCCAGCGGTTCCCGAGCGCCCAGCGGGCGAGGCAGGCCAGCCTCCCACTGGGCCGCCGAACCCGGACCTCGGGGCGCCACACGCGGGTCTCATTTCTCTGCGTTTTTGTCGAGTTGTCATGTCCCCCATCCTCACATTTGAAGGGCGTTAACGGTGACATGACCATCACAGGGCAGGATTTAATGATAGCGACATACTCAAAACCAAGTGCATTCATTCCAGAAGCTGGGATTTAATAACTTGAAGCGTTCAGAGGTTAACTTGTTCTCTGAGTTTTGGGGGGAAGGGGCGGTGGGGGGAGAAGGGGGAGGAACAGAGGAAGCCAGACGCCGCTGGGAGCTGCCATAACTTTTTGGGGGCATTAGTGCTATATTTAGTGCAATTAAGTTGCTAATTCAGTAAAAACTACTACAGTTCCCTTGTGGCCCGAAAGAGTAAAACGCAGCTGCTAACAGTGGCTGATTTATAACCTAGGCACCAGGGGAAATAAGCCAGATTCTTCTGAGGGCCTAAATCACTCAGCCAGGAGATCAAAACAGCATGCTTCCCCTGGGCAGAGCACCAGAGTTATGCAGCCTCCGAAGCCGGGCTTGACGAACCCCGTGTTTGCAGCCGGCCTAGACGCCTGCCTCTCCCTCGGAAGCCGGCCTAGACGCCTGCCTCTCCCTCAGCCCTCGGAAGGATGCAGGAAGTAAGAGGGAGTCTTCAAAGGCTCAGAGGTCAGTACCTACGCTCTCCTCAGCCCCAATCCCAACCCAAGGGAAACCATGACTCAAAAGGCAGAGAAGCATGTGGTTAGTCTGTGATCTCCCCTGCTGGCACGTTCAGGTCACTGAAGATGACACGCGTATGGGCAGGGCCCATCGGAGGGGCTGAGAGACCACGCCACACTCCCCCCCGCTCCCCCCCCCCCCCCCCCCCCCCCCCCGTGGCTGCCACTTACAGCAGAGCCTAATCCTGTGGCTCTCACGCTGGGCTGCATGTTAGAGCCACCTGAGCAGCCTGACGAGTCCCGATGCCCAGGCTGCCTCCCAGACCCGGTGAACCAGACTCTCTAGAGGAGGGCCCGAGATGTCAATGATGTTTAAAGTTCCCAGGTGACTCCAGCGTGCACCCAAGTTCAAGAACCAACGGTCCGACTCACAGAGACTTTGCTGTGAACAGTGTCCCCTGCAGCTACCTGGGGCAGAAGCTGCACAGACTTATGTCACAGCCCTTGGGGGGTGGGGTGCGGGGGGGCGCGGAGAAGTCCAGAGACGCAGAGGACAGTAAACACATGAGTGTGCCTTAAGGCTCCCCGCCCACCCCCCGACAAAAGAACTGAAAAGGGAATCTGGAAACCACCAATCTGCCCAGGGAGCAAAAATGAAGGCACTGTATCATGTGGGATTCCTGGTTGGCTTACAGAACCCCCAATGTTACTTCTAATCTGCCCCAGTTCCTGAACTTCCTTTCTTGGCTATTTTTTAAAAAAAGATTTTATTTATTTATTCATGAGAAAGACACACACACATGGGGGGAGGGGCAGAGACACAGGCAGAGGGAGAAGCAGGCTCCCTGCAGGAAGCCCGACACAGGATTCGATCCCAGGACTCTGGAATCATGACCTGAGCCAAAGGTAGATGCTCAACCACTGAGCCCCCAGGTGCCCCCTCTTGGCTGTTTTCTAAGACTCGTATTTTCTGTAATTAAAACAGCAGCTCACACTCAGGTATGACGTCAGAGTCACAAAGCCCTTTTTCAATACCCATCACTCTTACCAGGGCACACAGCTCATCCAGACTCGGCCTCGGACCGCGGGGGCTGAACCCCTTCCTCTCAGACCCAGATGCCATTAGAAGCAGAGGACCGGTTGTCCTTGAGCTTCTAGACAGAGGGCTTTCATCTTTGTTTTCTGCTTTGAGCCTTCAATCCGTACGCAAAGACTTAGAAGAGGGAGTCTGCGGGTGAAATCAGCACCTGTGACATCGCAGCCTCCTCCTTGACAAATGTCTCCCTCAGGCAGGGGCCTCAGGCGGATGGCCCGCTGACCCCTCCCTGCCACCCAAACGCCCCACGTTTGGCACAAGGGGAACACTTGGTGTACTCAGGTGTGTGCAGAGGTGACTAACTCAGGGGCAAACTGTGCGAGGAGAAGGCTCTGGGAGCTGAGAGGAGGAGTGTGTGCAACGCTAAGTGGCTGCGAATCCGGTGGAGGCCCGGCCTCCATCTCCCCCCAGCTTGCAGCCCCCCCACCACGGGTGCCCTCGGGCTCACGCAGTCACCAGGTCCCTGGGCGGCATGCGGAGGAGCAGAGCCATCAGGGGCTGACGCCTGTAGCCGCAGCATTGGCTCCTCACTGGCTGAGCGACTTGGAATATAGCCCTGGAAAGTCCCCCTCGCCTGCTGAGCGCTGCTTAGCACACGCCCGAGGCCTTGACGGGAGCTTTGTCATATCAGGCGATGGTAATCCCGCACAGACCCCGGCCTGAGATGTCACCGCCTTCACCAGGGCAACCGGCAGAGGGACCTGGTCCCCTCCAGCTCCCACCCCCCCATCTGATGGGTGCTCTGTCGACAGACCACAGTGTGTGTTTCATGGATCCAGTGATAACAGAACACTTTTAGTAGAATACAGGAAACTCTGAGATTTCATCTTTTTCTTTAAGGACATAGGACGGTGTCTAATAAGGTAGGTTCTGGAGTCAGAATGGGTTCCTTTTGCTCCATCATTCCGTTATGACCTTTGGCAAGTTCTTGCCTTCCGTAAGCCTCAGTTTCCACACTTGTGAGATGGAAGCGACACTACCACACAGCTCACAGAGACAGCTTATTGAGAGAGTCAGAGGATGTAATGTCCGGAACATCACTCACACCTGCTGACAACAGCTGATACCATTGGGCAGGCTTGGTGGCATCCCATCCCCATGAGCTGGGCCTGTGGCCCTGTGGCTCCCCATGGCACTTGCTGCCAACCTCAGTCCTGCTCAACCCCAGGGACTCCCGGAGAGCCCCATTTTCCAGGAGTTCCCATTCCAAAGCGTCCCCACCTGATGGAAAGTCCTTATGTCACTTCCTAGGGCAATCATCGCTCAAGAACATCGTCCAACAGTGGATCAACCTATCTCAACGTGCCCCATTAAATCACCTCTCCTTTCCAGTCGCTCCTGTGGGCAGACCGTGTCCGGTTTCAGCAGGGCTCACCTGCTTGTGCCAGGCCACGCATGCCATTCAAAATACCCAATATGGACACTTTCTCGAAACCAAGCGTGCCACCCCACAGCCTGTCAGACTGCGCCACGCAAACCTGGAGGGGCGCCTGCACAAACTGGCAGCTCCTAGGCCTGATGGTAACTTGTACCCTGTGTGATGAACTATTTTGTGTTGACTCATGGCCTGATCCCCACCCACACCAATGTGACATCACCGTTTCCATAGTAAATAATAATCTTCAAATGGAATACAGCAGGAGCTGAACACAGAATACAGCCAAATGAGACAAACATGTTCCTCGAACAATGGATACAATGGTGCGGTATGGCCACAAGCCTATGCATTCATGTTCCAGATGACTTCCATATCTCAGCCTCTGGTGCTTCCATTCAACAAGGAGTGGGGAGGACTTGCGACTATGAAAACAATACCCCACAACCTCACATATCCTATGGGAGCATATATTTATATAGAGAGACATGACTCCCATTAGCTGTTAAGACTTATTCATGCGATCCTGCATCTGGAGCATGTGTTAATCCTCAACGTTTCAAAGTAAGCATGTGGACGTGAGTTCTCTACAGAATTTAAAATAGACCTTGGGATCTTGCTCTCGTTCACTGCCTGGAGCCCTCACGTAGCACCCGGGGTACGTTCTCTTCACAGCTGCCTACATTTTTACGCTGATGAATGCAAGCTCCTTAAGGGTAGGGGCCCTGCCGTGTAACAGAGAGCGTGATTTCCCGGAACTCAGCACGGGGCCTCATGGACAGGAGCAAGCGTGTACGTTTACTGCTAGAATGACAGAGCTGCCCAAGGGAGCAGAGAATCCATGTGATAGGTAATATCTGGGTACCTTTGAGGGCATTTTGTTCCTGGACTTTGTAAAAAGACGTTAACGCATCCCTCCGTTCTTGTCTCAGCAGCATGACATCACCTAGAGGTGATGGAAATGGAGAATCTCAGGCCCAGACCTCCTGAGTCAGAATTCCCATTTAAACAAGATCTAAACAAACAAACAAACAAACAAAGATCTCCTGGTCATTCACAAGCATGTGACGTTGTGAGAGGCCCTAGCGGGTCTACACCACCTTCACGTCCAAGCTTGAGAGGGCTACGCACCTAAGATTCTGGTGTGTGTGGAGGGGCGGGGGAGAGAAGCCAATAATAACATTTATCGAGTTCGGGAGGAACCTAGGAGGGAGGTACTATCGTGATTCCATTTCACCAGCTGGCACCGTGTGGAGACGGACTCAAACGTACAGAGGGTACGTTCAGAAGGCATCATGTTACGAGCCCCAGGAACCGGGGAAATCTGCTATTCCAGTAACACCTTGGAAGATTTCCAACTTACACCAGATAGCAGCTTCTGACATGAAGCATTTACATACGGACAGGACTTAGGGCGGCCCATATTCCCTACCTCACATGAGTAATATGTGCTTATTGGGAAACAATTGGAAAATACAGATAAGCAAAAAGAAGTAAAAACCACCCAATGATGACAACATAGCTAATATTTTAATAAATATTGTTCCATATGTCACTAATATTTGAGCATTTATATGCATATGTATATACAGTCATACTTTTAAAAAATATTAATTTACTTGAGAGAGAGACAGAGAGCATGCGTATATGCGTGAGCAGGGGAAGGGCCGGAGGGAGAGAGGCTGACTCCCCACTGAGCAATGGAGCCCAACGTGGGGCTTGATCCCAGGGCCCTGAGGTCATGACCTGAACTGAAACTGAGCTGTATTCTTAACTGACCAGTCCACCCGGGTGCCCCTATTTGTACATGTTTTTAAGAAAAAAAGGAATCATAGTATCCACACTATTGGCGACTATCCCTATTTTATTTTATTTCATTTTATTTTATTTTATTTTATTTATTTGTTTGTTTATTTTAAAATATTTTTTAAAAGATTTTACTTATTTATTCATGAGAGGCAGAGAGAGAGAGAGAGAGAGAGAGGCAGAGACACAGGCAGAGGGAGAAGCAGGCTCCATGCAGAGAGCCCGACATGGGACTTGATCCCGGGACTCCAGGGTCACACCCTGAGCTGAAGGCGGCGCTAAACCGCTGAGCCCCCCAGGCTGCCCTATCCCTATTTTAAAATACATTTAGAAGTTCAGATCTCTCCATCTCTCACCATCGCCCCTTGTCTGCATGTGTTTTTAATTCCCCCCATTCTTGAAGGATTAGCTCAAGGTTCCCGTCCTCCAAAAAGCCCCCCTAGACCACCCAGACCATGGTGGCAGTGATGCTCAGGGACGCTGCCAGCCGGGCCCCGGCTGCCTACGTGTCAGTGTAACGCGCATTCCTGGG
Organism: Canis aureus; assembly: GCF_053574225.1. Classification (NCBI taxonomy): domain Eukaryota; kingdom Metazoa; phylum Chordata; class Mammalia; order Carnivora; family Canidae; genus Canis; species Canis aureus. The sequence goes on from NC_135615.1 coordinate 56,864,823, forward strand.
CCACCGCAGCCCAGAGCAGGGTCTGGATGTACTCAGGGGACACTGACATCCAGCTTCTGCTCCTGGAAACGCTGCGGCCGCAGCACGCCTCTTCCTGTAGGTTCGAGGGCTCCCTTGAATGCCCCACACTTGCGTCCTGTGTGTCCCGTCCTCGCCATGCGGGCTGCTCCCTGCACTAACTTGTCTGCTGCGTTCCCCTCCTCGCCGGCCGCAGCGGACGTCAGCTCGCAGCGGAGCCGGACCAGAATCAACACGTGCCATCGCCAACATTGTGTTTCTGATCCCCTCTGTGGCATCTCCAGAGCCTTGCCCAAATGCTGCCGCGCTTGCACTGGATGTGGCCGCCCGCCTGCCTGGCTCGGATGGCTGTCCCAAGCACCCGGAGCAGGCCCTTTGCACCTGCCTCTTACTCCATCGTTAGGGCACAAGACAGAGCAAGCCCTCCGCTGGGATCCCCTCAAGTCTCTGCTGGACTGGGTAGAGGCTGCCCCATGCCTTTGGGGAGCTGCACCCCAAGTCCGGCCGAGTGACCTGCACCTGGCCGTGCCCAGGTGGTCTCTGTCCACTCATTGCGCACCTGTTTCTGGCACCTCCTGTGGTGCCCAGCCCTGGTCACTGCCTGGGAAGTTCAGGGTGCCCGGCTCCCCCTGCGGCTTGGCATCGCCATCTCCCCACGAGGCTGCTGCCTCCTGGCCTCTCTCACGCCTGGGTGTCAGCCTGCACCTGCGCTCTGGGGTCCTTGCTGTAATTAGCCTCCCCTTTCTACCAACCTGCAGGGTAGATAAGCAAGCGTGGGACCAACTGGCTGTCCCAGCTGGGCTTTGAATTTGGGCTCCAGCACTTGCCAGCCTGCGTCAGTGTCTCTGCCTCTCGGTGATTTTTTCTTGTCGTTTGAAAGAAACCCTCAAAACTCCACTGGACAGCTGAGAGTTGAACAGAGTCGCCCACGGGAGAGGCATAGAGCAGCGCCCAGAAGCCCCGAGTATGTAATGAACTCGAGCGTGGAGACCTCCCGTCCCCTGAGCACTTGGCCTGTGCCAGATACACCGGGGCCGGGGGAGGGGGGTGCGGGGGGGTGATTAAGGCCACTGGTAAGAAACGAGGCAGCTGTCCCGTGCCGCCTACAGAGAACGTGGGCTGCCGTGGGCGCACGGAGGGGTCTGCGACTCAGGGGCACTGCACCCTGGTCTCCTGGGCCCTGGCCACCCCCGTCACACCAGGTCCTCATCTGGGGGACATCTCTGTCCAGCACCACAGACACCCAGCTACTTGCAGGGTGAGCTTCCGGCCAGCACAAGGTGAATCTTGGAACCTTGGAAAAAAGTGTCTTTTTTCCATAAAGCAGTCATTTAAGCTCCAAGAACCTGGGAACCAACTGAGAAACATTATAAACATTATGATCCAACGGCCTCAGAAGCAGATGATCCAGTTCCAGACGTACAGACTCCAGTCTGACGTATGGCTCCTGCAGACCTGTGCACATTCCAGGCCAGAAACCAAGAGGGGAGCCCGCGGGGAGGAAGGCCCACTCGGGGGAGCAGCCTGGGCCCCCCGGGGCACGTGGGACTGGTCGGGGCTCCCTGGCACTCATGAGCCTTCTCCACCGGAGCCCACCGAAGTGCCCGCGGCTGCCAGCCCCGCCGCTCCGCTCTCACCTTGGCCACCCATCTACGTACCGCCAAGGGTCTCATGTCATGTCATAACCATACGTGTTAGGTGGACATTTCGGCCCATTTTCAAGGGACAGATGTATGTAACCAACGCCCCGCTGGAGGAGCCCAGGTACAGAAACGGAGCAGCAGGGGCGGTGTGGGGCCTGCGGGCGATGGGTGACAGCGGCTCGCACTCCCCCTGGGCGCCCGGCCTTCAGGGAGGGCTGCTCCTAGAGCCCCAAGGCTTCGGGAACAGCAGCTGCACAGGAGGCAGGGATGCAGAGATGCAGAGATGCAGGGAGGCAGGGATGCAGGGATGCAGGGATGCAGGAAGGCAGGGATGCAGCCGGCAAGCATTTTCACGGGCCAGCTACGTAATCTGCACGAGAGCAGAATGAGAACGTGCGGCTCCTTACCCAACAATTACGGAGACATTCAAGATGGTGATGGCAGCGCAGCAGACCACAGGCCGGGCTCCTCCTAGTAGGAGCCCCAGTGGGGCATGAGGCCCTGGGGCACCGCACATGTCACACACCTGTGTCAGCAGCCCTGCGTTTTAGGTCGCAACATCAAATCCAAGGAATGGCACATTCCTTATTTCTCCAAAATAAAACTTTACATCCATAAAATTTGGGTGTTTCCTCCCCCAAGCCTGGGAGCCTATGAGAAACCTGGACTTGTGTGGTGCTTCCCAATGGCAGGGTGGGAAGGGAGGCCGCCGTGTCCTCGGGCCCGGACGGCTTTCCTCTTTGCCACTGCTCCTTTGGCTACGTGAAGCCACGCTGACCCAGCTCCTCACCATCTGTCTTCTGGGCACTCCTGGTGGCTCAGAGAGGCACCTACTACAGACGGGCGACCACCTGCTACCCACGCTCTGCCTCCCCTTCCCTGGCCCTCCTACCCCTGCCAGTCTGGGATTGCATAGAGCCCTTTCTCAGGGTCTAGCTGCTTCCACCTGGTTGAGGCATGGCCCTTGACCCTCTCCTCTGAGATGTTTCCAGATTAAGGCCCCTCAGAGGGTCTTCAGGAATACACTGCTGCCACCTTGCCCGAGGTGGGAAGAGGGGAAGCAGACACCTACCTCCATGAGGCAAGTGTTTTATATTCTCACCCTGTTGGCTTCAGAAAGGTTGTGATGAGATGTGGGCCTCCTAGCTTCTGAGTCTCCACGTCCCTTCACCCTTTGCATCCATAGAGGACTGAGGGCGCCCGATGGGAGGTGAGGAGGGGTGAGCGGGGGAGTAGATGCAGCGGGACGAGGGGGAGACCTTACTGAATTCTGAGTCCCTTGCTTCTGTTGCTCTGACCTTAATTTTGCCATTGGTAGGATGGGTGGTGGTGCCTGCCTCCCGGGACGGTGGGGATGAGGAGATTCAATGGAGCATGGACCAAGCCCCTCTCCACTGTTAGCTCTCTCTCCTCCCGTCTTCTAACCTCAAAGCAACCCCAAGCCAGAGGAAATCAAGGAGTTCTGTAGATTTGGAAAACTATCTCAAGGTGTTCAAAGCAACCTGTTGAGTGAAAAGGCAGGGGACAAACCAGCCTGCCTGATTCCATTCATGTAACGCTGCACACATATCCATTTGCACCAGAAATGTTTGGAAGGATATTCATCAAAATGTTAATAGTGGTTTTCTTTGGGTGCTAGGACAGCAAGTGATTATTACCTTGTTCTTCACGCGTGTATGAATTGTCTTAATTTTTTGCAATGAATATGTCTTTTTTTTGGGGGGGGAAGACTTTCAAGTGTCACAACACAGCTATCTAGGATCAGAGGAGTTAGTCTAGAAGATTTCTAAAGGTGAATGCATGACATTGTCTACATGAAGTCCCAGGGCAAAGATATGAGCATAAAACGTAAGCTCCAAAAATTGCTGCCCTCAGTATGACCTTGTCCGGCCTCTTTGAGAATCGCTTGGCAATATCAAGCCATACCGACAATCGCTATCCTCTGTGAGCCAATAATTCCACTTCTTGCTGGGTCCCCTGCAGAAACTCTCACGCACGAGCACGAAGAGATACTGGAGGGGTATCAACCACAGCCTTGGAAGCAAGAGTGGAAACTAGAAAGAATGCAAACATCCGTGGTCTGAGTCCATGTTGGCTGCTATAACAAAATTCCCTTAAACTTGGTGGCTTACGAACAGCAGACATTTGTTTCTTACAGTGAAAGCCAACAGGCCCAAGGTCGTGGCTCCGGCAGATTTGGGATCTGGTGAGAGAAGGCATTTCACAGTTTTTATTTTTTTATTTTATTTTTATTTTTTTTCATTTCACAATTTAGTGGCTAAAACTAGTCACGTGTCCCTGCAAGGAGTCCTCTTAAATGAGAATGGAGTGAAGTGTGTCTTTATGTTGCCATTATTCTTTAAAAGGGGTCACATGGAGCTTTGTCTAAACATGGGAAATCAGATTCCCCGCATGTTTTCAATCATTTTAAAAAATGGGTCAGAAAAGATCTTGTAATGATTTCTGGGTGACTTCAGTAAGCGCACTGCACTCAGAAGCAGCAAACTACTTGCCTGAGACGCCATTTCACCGTCCCAGACAGTGGCACCGTGCACTTCTGAAACTCACGTGGCAGAGCCGAGCCACCGTGGGAAATGGGTCTGGCTCCAAGTGTCTAATGCTTTCTCATGAGCTTGTGTCACTGTTCCTTCCCGCTATTGCCAAAAAGTAAAAGTCCACCTCCGCCTGCCCGTCTACCTCTGCCTCTGCCTAATCGTGCAGATTCACTCTTGGCTTTGTTTTTCATCACTCATTTGCATATGTTCAATTGTCACTAAGACATTCTGCAAATATCTGCAAGGCATTTTGCCCTGGAGGTGCTGAAATCCCTTGTCTCACAAATGTCACCTTCTGGCCTCATGCTCTGAGCGCAGCAGCAGGGAGCTCCCTGTCCTGGGCATGTGGGCACCGCTCAGGGGCACGGGTCAGGCCAGCAGGTGAGCCCCTATGGGGACACTGGTGGGGAGGAGGCATACTGGAGGTCACCCAGCCAGTGAGCCTCCCCGCCTAGAGCCACAGGTCACTGTCACACTTCAGACCCCAAGTTCCAGGTCTGTCTGCAGAGCCACCACTGCAAACCCAGAGCTCCTCCTCCCTCTCCCCCAGGCCCCAAGGGGACATGATCCGCCCCGCTGGAATCTGCCCCTCCCTGGCCCACGTCCAGGCTCTGCTCTTTGCATCTGCCTCTCGGCACTTGCTTCTTGGCTAGTGTCCCAGGCTCCAGTTCCTCCCACACCCAGTGCCCTCTGCCCTGGGCCTGCGGGGACCCGGCTGACTTCCCTCAGAACGGCAGCAGCTCCCCCTCCAGGACAAAGCAGGAAACGCGGTGGGCCCTGAACCTTCTCCAGTGGGATCCAGACACGCGTGCCCCCACTCTGCCCTGCACAGACCTTCAATTCAAGCACGCCGGGACCGCGGGATCCGGGCTCCCAAACCCCAGCCGGGGAGCTTTAAGATCCAGGCTCCGTCCCAAGCCCGAGGGGAGACTCTACCGGGGAGCACCCAGAGATCCGCATCTGTGTCCGCGTCTAACCGGAGAGTCCGATCGTCGACAAGATCGGGAGGTCGTCTCTCCCCGCTCTGAGGACACGCACCCTGCCCCCCATGAGGCCTCCCCACCCCGGCCTTTCCTCGTTCTGAGAAGTACACACGTTTAAGGAAACGGCCAGAGCCTCTGCGAGAACAGCGGGCTGCAAAAGTCTTTCAGAACAAAGAATTAAGTATCTTTATAATTATATCCAGGCCTATATTTAGGCCGTGGCTCACATGGCCTCTTGAACTTCAAATAAATACCTAGTTTGTTCCTTGTTTAAACAGGTGTGGCAATATCGGGGGATACTAGACTTATCCAGGCAGGAAGGCAGCTCCCACAGCTGTCAGAAAGCACGCTGCCCTTTCATTCCTCACAAGAGGAAAAGCTAATTATACTGTCATAGAGCAAAATAAATGTACGATTTCTAGCTCCGAGCTCACTGAACCACTCAGGGCAAGTTTTTTCTGGGCTGCTCCCGGGCAGGACTCCGGGCCCCGGCTTGGCCCCTGCCCCCCGAGGCGGAGAAGCCAGGGGCGGGCGAGGCCTCAGTCGCCAGCACGGCTGCTCTCTTGCTGGAACACAAGGCATCCAGAGGGTTCTCCAGCCCCCGAGGCGACATGGAGGCAGTGGGGACCGCGACACCAAGCAGGCAAGGTGCCCAGCGGCCGCGGCCCTGCCTGGGCCCTGCTTGCCCTCGAGCTCGTGCAGGGCAACCTGGCAGGTGGCGTGGGGACAGAGCGGCCCCAACCTCTGCACCCTGGGACTTCTGAATACGCGGGCATCCCGCCCAGCGGCGCCCCCGGCACAGCCCCCACTTTGTCTGCAGCCCAAGGGCGCTTCCTAGGCAGCAGCTTGCTCACCGCCTGCACCGCAGCGCCGGCCCACCGACGGGGCTCCTGGCACGGCGGCCCCGGGACCCAGGGCAGTGCTTGCGAGCTCCTCCCGACGACGGGCACCGAACGGCCGGAGGCACCAGCCGGGACTTCTGTCCCTTTCTGTCCCGGCAGCAGGGCGGCGCGGGGCCCGCAGGGACGGCCCTGGGCCGGCCTGAGCCTCAGTGTGGCTGAGCGCCCACGGCACCCACTGCAGAAAGTTCTCGCTGGTGCATCAGTGGCCAAGCACCGACCCGACCTAGTGTCGGCGGCGAGGGAGTGACGGCCGACGGCTCAAGAAACGAGTGGAATAAGTCAATCAGAGAAGGACAAACATTGTATGGTCTCATTCATTTGGGGGATATAAAATTTGTGAAAGGAAATAAAGGGAAAGGAGAGAAAATGAGTGAAAATATCAGTGAGGGTGACGGAACATGAGAGACTCCTAACTCTGGGAAACGAACTAGGGGTGGGGGAAGGGGAAGTGGGCAGGGGGTGGGGGCGACTGGGTGACGGGCACTGAGGGGGGCACTTGGCGGGATGAGCACTGGGTGTGATGCTATGTGTTGGCAAATCGAACTCCAATAAAAATAAATAAATAAATAAATAAATAAATAAATAAATAAATAAATAAAACGAGTGAACAGGGTGTTGTTGTGTTTTAATTCTTCACATTGTACCCAAGCGCTCCCGTCAAATCCAAGTCCCATAAACAGTTAAGGGAGAATACCGATTTCCTGTTGTCATTGTAACAAATTACCACAAACTTCGTGACTTAAAATCATGCAAATTTATTGTCCCACAGTTCTAGAAGTCAGAAGTCTGAACTGGGGCTCGCTGGGCTAAAATCAACATGTGGGCGGGTTGCATTTCTTCTGGAGGCTCTGGAGGAGGATCCATTCCCTTTCCTTCTCCATCTTCTAGAGGCTTCCTGCATTCTTTTGGTCTCTTTCTCCATCTTCGAAGCCAGCAGTCCAGCATCTCTCTGACTCTGCTGCTGCCGCCTCCTCCTTTCACTTATAAAGACACTTGTGATCCCACTGCCTCTCCCCCCCCTCCCCCGCCCCGGGCCATCTTCCCATCTCAGGACCAGGACCATCAGTGTAATCCCATCTGCAAAGTCCCTTTTGCCGGGTAAGGCTACACCTTCACGGGTTCTGTGGATGAGGAGGTAACTCCTGGAGGGCCACCATTCTGTCTACCACGCGGGGACAGCTTTGTCACTTCTAAGCTTTTTATCTTCCAAAAGTTTTCCTCCAGGCCGTGGCACCTGCTCCCACTTAGCTGGTAGCAAATGCTGGCAGAAAGCTAAAAACATCATTGAACAAATTAGCATCACCAGAACTTTCGGAAACTGCCAGTCAGGAACTTCAAGTTTCCTCCATGTGTGTCTGTGCATCTGTTTACCCCTGGTCGACATTTCATAGCACAGGGCACGGCACCGGCATGGTTTTTGCCCGTGAAATTGTTTCTAGAACATTTGAGGGGACTAATCAGTGACGTGGGGCCCTGCAGAGATGACCTTGACAAGTCTGAGGACATCCCCCCGCGCCCCCACCCAGGGGCTGCCAGACTTAGGACTTTACAAGACGGCTCTTGCCCTGACAGTGGACCACTGGCAACCCCTTCCCCCCGCCCCCCTGTATTTCTGCCCCAGGAAGGAGAGGACTGAATAGGCAGCAGGCTCTTCTGTTCTTCAACTGACTCGACTTAAATCTGGAGTTTGCACAGGAAACTGGAACTCAGTGGGAGGTCTGAGAGGGTGGAGGATGGGGGTGCTTCCAGGCAGGCTTTCAAAACACAAAACAGGTGGTTTTCAGCGGTGCTGGCTGGCTGGGGAGAGGTGGGGAGGGGAGGGGTGGGTACCAAGTAGGCAGGTCTGGATGGGTGCGGCAGGGCCTGCTGCCTGGGCTGGCTGCCTGGGAACGGAGAGTGACAGGTGAGGGCCCCAACTTCCCGCCTGCCACTCCGGAAAATCCCGGGGCTGCCAAAAGGCGCAGGGAGGGATCTCGACTCTGCACTGGGACATGCTCCGAAGTGGGAGTCCAGCCAAGTTGGAGGCCCCTGAAGACGACCAGGGAGCAGAGTGGCAGGAACTCCCTCCTCGGATGAATCAGCAGTGATGTGGGCGACAAGGAATCCGAAGCCGTGAGCCCAGCCAGAGCCAGCCAGCATCAGCCAAGTCTGACAGGCTTTAATTAATTTAGGGTAAGAAATCTGCGCTTTGTAAACCTGCCAGATGTCTATGCTTTTGTGTATTTTGATTTCTTGTTTGTTTTTCTTTTTTGTTGTTGTCGATGATGTTGTTTTAGTAAAATTCTAAATAAGAAGAGGGTCACAGAGTCCTTGTCCTTTTCCTGGGAAGGCCCAGCTGGAGAATCAAGGACTCCCTGTGCAGCTGAGGCCCCTGGTGAGGTGAATCGTAGGAATGTGACCTATCTCAACTCCAGCGGTGGCTGCTCCTGAGTCTCCTGGGAAGTCTTTAATTATCTCTTGAGCACATTGTGCAAATGAGAAGAATGGTGATTTTAGTGGCCTGTTAGGCACAGGGAGCATAAGGGCAGACCCCTGAAAGCACACCTTCGCCACATCCCGTCTGGAGCATCCAGAAGGCCGGGTGACCATGCTTTTTTAAGTAGCTTGGCAGATGATGCAAAATGCCTCCTGGCTCCCGAAAGGCCCTTAGCTGCCCGTTTTCTCTTTACCCTCTCTAGCCCTAACCAAACAAAAAATAAATAAAAGTCTACAGTCTTTGCAACAGACCTGCCTGACATCAATTAACACTAACCTCTGGCAAGTGGCAATCCTCACAGAAGCCCCAAGATGTTTTCAACACGAGGATTTTAATGTGTTCTCTAACGTATGAGTAAAGTATGAGTGTGCTAATGGCCATTTTCCTGACAAGGCGACCGACCAGGCTTGATACTAAATGGTGACACTAGTTAAGCGATCCTGTGAGAAAGGGATAAATCTGTGCACAGCATAAGGTCCAAGGGCCCCAATTCCCTGCACGATCCGTTAGACATCTGAAATCTCTCTTTCAAGCATGCAGCACATGGGTGTCCCAGGCCTGGCAACAGACTCCGTGTCCCGGAGCTCTCATTCCAAGCGATCGTCCGGGGAACGTCTCCACTGTTCCCACTCAAGGGGGACAGGGGGAGTGGCAGCAGAGAGAAGGGCGGGTAATTTATCCAGGAGCTGGAAGCTGAGAAGCAGATTTGGTGAGCAAATACTTCAAAGCTCAGTAGACAAGTCCCATAAAACACAGACCCTCTGCAGCAACCAGGGAGTGATTTAAATCCACTTGGAATTTCTAGGAGGAAGGGGTAAGACTTACCAACTCTGCTCGGAGCCTCATGAATAATTTCACCTGACACAGGACGCTGAACCAGCACGGAGCTGGGCTGTATGAAGGAAAAGCAGGCTTCCGGCTAAGCTTTTTACTCAGGTCTTACTCCTTGGACGAGGACCGGGTGGTAAGGGAAGCCCCGGCATGAAGTTCAGCGTTCTTAGGCGCATTACTGTCCCCTGGAGAAACCTTGGATGGGACACAGCAGCACGGCTGGGGAGGAAGGACTGCGAAGGCGGGGGCTGCAAGGTACCCGCAGGCGCCCCCTCCTCCATGCTGCACACCCCCCATCCACACTGCACCCCCTGTCCACACTGCACACCCCCACGTCCACACTGCACACCCCATGTCCACACTGCACACACACTCCCTCCACACTGCACACCCCCACGTCCACACTGCACCCCCACATCCACACTGCACCTCCTGTCCACACTGCATACCCCCTGTCCACACTGCACACTCCCTGTCCACATTGCACACCCCCGTCCATACTACACACCCCGTCCACACTGCACACCCCACCTCCACACTGCACACCCCACCTCCACCCTGCACACCCCCGTCCACACCGCACCCCCCTCCACTCTGCACACCCGCTGCCCTGCCCTCCACGGCTCCCCGTTACTGTCCGGGGCGGCCTCCTGGCCGGTGACCAGCTGTCCCCGCGGTCCTCAGCACTCCTAGCCGGGCGGGGGCGGAGCGGAGCGGCCTGGATGCCTCCAAGGTCCCAGGGGTGGCTTGGGCAGCGGGAACCCTCTGTTCCTTCCTCGAGCGCGAGCATGACGGATCCCTGCGACCCGGGTGCCCGGGGTCCAGGGGGCGCCCCGACCCGGGGTGGGGGTGGGGGTGTCACTGCTCCCCCCGACGGCCGCGGGGGGCAGGAAAGGAGGCCCGGGGTGGCCCGCGAGGAGCCGGCGGGGCGCGGGGGGGGGGGGGGGGGGCGTCGGGGGAGGGTCTGGGGGAGGGCGCGGGGAGGGCGCGGGGAGCCCCGGAGCGCAGGCGGGCAGGGGGGCAGGGCCCCCAAGGGCATCAGCCGTGCTCCCCTTTCCCAGGCCCACCGCCTGGCCCAGCTCGGCCTGCAGATGCGGCCCTGCAGGCGCTGGAGCCTAGTCCTGAGCACTGTGGCTCAGGGTTTAAATGCAGGAGCCAGCTTTTAACATCACCTCGACCGAACCAGTGCTTGTTCTGTGTTCTCCAACCGTAGCTCCTCCACGCCAGCTCTTCTATGTCCCAGCACGACTTCCACATATCCCCATCATTCCACCCCAGGACGCATCAGTAAACTGCTCTCTTCCCTTCATCAAATCATCTCCCCTTCTCTTCTTCCCGCTTCCAAATTTAATTCTGGACGCATCTGAACCAAAACTCCCCAAAAGTTCTTCTAGGCTACAGAGCCCGACACAAATGGAAATGGCCCAGGAAAGGGGGACGAGGATGAGGCTGTGAAAAGTCAAACTGCATTTCTATAGTGGGTTGTTTTTTTTATATACATCATAGACATTAAATTGCTTCATAAGATATTTCATCTGTTAAAAAAAAACTATTCTACAGCGACTCGTGCTAATTTGTTTCACTGATGATATTTGAGATTTCAAATAATCTTTGCAGACCATGTACAATTTTTATATTCATTAAAACTATGGGGGGTGGTAGGGGCACCTGGGTGGCTCAGTCCGCTGAGGGGCTGACCTTGGCTCAGGCCGTGGTCTCAGGGTCCTGGGATGGAGCCCCTCCTCGGGCTCTGCATTCAGTGGGGAGTCTGCTTATCTCCCTCCCACCCCCCACCTGCTCATGCTTTCTCAAATAAATACATAAAATCCTAAAAAACAATCTAAACCCAGGTTCAAAAGGATTGTGAGCCATTGCTCTCATGACCTTAATAAACCGTTAGAAAAACCAGAAAGCTCCAAGAGGGGGAAACCAATGAGATGTTAGCCAGGGGGACTAACAAAGTGGTCCTAAAAACAAAGTCTTGGTCTTCCTCTTCCTTTCCTCATCCTGTTAGCAAATTGTGTTCAAGTGAGGAGAGAGCACTTGGGTTAGTCTGCTGCCGGGTCTTTCCTACTATGAGCCAGGAAACCCGGCTCCTGATTAAAGCTTGGTCTTTGTTCACCCTGGGTGAACACACACGCTGGTCACACTGGGCAGAGAGCGTGATCTGAGTGTGGCAGCACCAAATAGGACGGCCCTAGTCCTTCTGGAAACCGCAGCCCAGTCCTCCCAAGGCCTGGGTCTGCCGGCTGCTCCTTCATGCTAGGTCTCCAGTGCCTTCCAGTTGCTCAGTGTCTGCTTTTCTAGCTTGGCGGTGGCCCAAGCTCATGGTTTTTCGGTTTCCTTTCTCCTGGCTACTCTTCCGTTCTTCGTTTGGCTGAGTCATTAGCATCTCCATCGGAGGGTGGGCAGAAGAACGGGGAGCTTGGAACTCCACTCAGCTCTTCTTAATGTTCTCTCTAGTGCTGGGCTTGGTGGGAAAACAGCCACGCTGTTGGCTAAAATGAGATTTTGGGATTATCTGTGGATTTAATCTGGTCTTCTCACATCTACCATTTCCACAAATAATTAGAGATTACTAGATACATTCAGAATGTTGCATTAGCCTTAAAGAATTTGGAGAAAATCTAAATAGGCTTAAATACCATCTTGGAATCCAGAATGTTAAGCTCTATGCTCCAGATAATTAACATTTTTATGGACTTTCCCCCCTGCCCCCAGGACCCCGAGGCTAAAATCACTACTAGGTAACAATTTACTGAACACATTTTAAATATATTTTGCAGGAAGGGTGAGCAGAGTAGAGAAGCAGTAAGTGTACTATTGTTGCATGAAGAGAGAATAGGCCAGGCAGTATTGGCCTTTTGAAACATCTCTATCATCCGAACATATATTCTGATGTGGGAAGTTTGAGAGGATTTTTGTTATTAACATTTGTGGGAGATGGACAAGTGGAGGAGGATTTGCAGAGCCATGCCCTCTCTGTGAGCATGAGAACACCCTGGACACAGAGTGTCCCTCCGGAGCAGGGGATGATGCTTCCCCCATGCTCAGAGGGCTCCTTCGGGAGGGCAGGAGTACAGGCAATGGCATTCTCTTGGTTTTTCTTCTCCCAGTGGGAGACCTACATTAGCACTGACATGCAAATGGCATCCTATTATTGCAGGATAGTGGAGAATATGGCAATAATAGTATGTTGTGCTTCCAAGTGTTTGACAGTTTTCAAAGCAATCTTGTATTTGTTCTATTATTTGATCTTCATCACTGTGAGGTAAGGGCAGGTATAATTATCTCCATTTCTTTATGATGAGGGACTTAGCCACATCAGAAAGCTCCTAAAGAGCAGAGCAGAATTAGAATCCAGCCTTTCTGACATGTCTCTGTGATGGACCTTTAAAGGTCTGTACTAAAACATCCTAGTTTCCTATGTGACTGCATGAACACGCCTGCTGTATGTTCATTAAATGCACTGTACTCAAGCATTCACATTTTACACTGATTTAATTATACAAACTATACTCATGAAAAAATTGTGACATTCTAACACTCTTGTCTCCTTTGGCTTACCACTATTGCAACTCTGCCCTTTAGTTGTATTTCTCCTCTTTAATAAACAGGGAGGTGTTAATCTAGCCATGGGCAACAATTTCCCAAAGTCACTTAATTTGAATTATAAAATATCACCCAGTATTCACTTTCTCCCTTGGCTCTTCTTTTCTGTTACTGGAATCTGAATGCATACTAAGATATTCCCCAAAGGAATGGGTCAAGATCTCACCTTGCCAGAAACAAAAAAACAAGTAAAACAACTCCAGCACGAATAAAATATTTCATATGCATAATGACGATGAATTTTACATCCATAGATATTTTTAGAAAGATTAATAAAAAACTCTCTGACATACCCACATGGCGATAGTCCGATTCATGCTCAAAAAAGCACTTCAGCTTTTTCCATCAACACCATTCATATTTTAGAAGAGTGACTTTGCAGGGGCCTCCCCAAAGAATTTCCTTAAACCTCTGCCAACCTGTGGGGAGAAGGAGTGAAGATATTACATAAATATCTGCATCGAGTTCTTGGATAGAGTTGCACAATGGCCATATATGGTGAAAGGTAGATTTTCCCTTGTGACTCTGCTCTTGGAGTATGTTAAATGCATATGTCTCCATTTCTGCTCTCAAGAAGCTGGTGCACAGATGTTTAGTATTGGGGTGGTAGAAACGCTGCTGTCTACAGTTTACATGATGTCTAATAGGTCTCTAGAATGTGCTTAAAAGGCAGTGTTCAGAATTAGGCCTCTAACCTTCTTTGACGTAATTGTCTTTCTTTGGAGGCACATCTTGACGGAAAGGATGAAGATTTAGAAAGGGAATTAATTTTCTCCACCAGGCTTACTATTTTCCTTCTGTACTCTATAGTAATCCTTTAAACTCAAAAAAAATTCAGCTAATTATGGATTTCTACCTGAATAATGTTGCCATTTGAGGGCTGCATGTCAGTGTTTCTGGTTTCTGACTCCCTGTCAGGCCAATTCTGGCTGATTTCACTCATGTGCTGCTGCTTTTTATAATCTGAACATTATTTCCACTCAAATGTTTCCAGCTTTGCAGAAAACCTAAAAATTTGAAAGAGGGAAAAAAACCCTCTCATAACTATTACTTGGATAATTATCATTTGGAGTTATTCTGATTTTTTTCTGCAAAAAGGATATTATGGGAAGAACATTTGAAAAAAGTGAAAGGTCTTAGTTTGAAAGCTAAAGTTTACATTTTAAAAATAGAGCTTAGGCCGTCTCTCTGATAATTAAAATATGATTTCCCCTCTATTTTCTATGCTCAATGAACTCAACTGTTACATTTTGAAGTGTACAACATTGAGCCGGGCATTATACAAAGATGTTAAAAAGCTTTGAGGGGATTTTTAAAGATCCAGTTTCCTAGTACGTAAAATGGGCCCTGGAAAGACTTCCTGGTGTTTAATATGTTTTTTCCCTATCTTCTAAATGCAATAATCTCTAACCGCCACTTGATCATTAGAGATTTATATTCACTATAATTTATGTCAACTTATATCTGGGATTCCTTTTTTTTTTTTTTTTCCTACAACGTTTGGCAGCAAACTGCTGGTGGAAACTAGAATGTTTCACATTAGCAGCCCTCTTAAATTATTTCTATGAAATAATTTACTGTGGATTACAAATTCTTATATGGCATTTCAAGTTAATGATTAGACAGAGAGATATATCAAAAATATGATTAGTCACACATGTACCTGACTTGCATGGTTTTAACTCTATGTGTGTTTCACAAGAATTGTTTTTCAAAAAGATACTTCAGGGCTTATATATTTTTCCAAGTGAAGCCAACATATTTTCAAAGGAAAAGAAAAAGAGATATACACGTCCTTATAAACTATCTCCTCTAATTAAATGTCTACACAATTATTTTCTGTTCAGATGGCCACTGACAGCATAGGTACTGTTGCGTACTCTGAAACTACAGGAACACACAGTGGTGAACACTTCTCGCAGCATGACTTAAAGTCAAGATGTAAAAGTTCTAAGAAAACGTGAGACTTTTAATGAAAATTGTAATGTCTCTCCTCTAGTGCAAGGAACTAGTCGAAGTGCTGTAGCCTACCCCCACCAGAACACAAAATGAAACGAAAGAAAGAAACCGGGAGCTCCTCATTCAAAACTCAGAAAGAGCGACTTCCTAACTCATTTTCACTTCTCTACATAATTCTTGTTAAAGCTTTTAGAGATTTCTTTGTTCAATTTCTTTGTTCACCCAGGAAAGGAAGACTTAGGAGGGTGGCCCTGAGAATTGGGTTAAAATTCTATTTGCATGGAAGGAGCTCCCAGAGCACCTCTTTTGCATCTCAGACTTATATTTCTTTTTCTCTTCCCTTCCTCTTTTTTCCTATTTAACAGTGGTTCTCTTGACTCAACTATTTATGATTCATTTCGTGAAAGTCTAGGTTTTCTCTGAGGGTACTATAATGTCCTACAGTGGTTTTAGAGACTAGCAGCAACAAGGAACTATTTTCTTTGGGGCTGTAAAAATAAAGTCATTGTTAATAGCTTACAACCTGCAATAAACTATTTAAAAAGGAATTTATGACGGCTGGTTATTATCCTCCTGAAATAATGTTGTTGCAAGTCTGTCCTTGTCTGTCATCTGCAGGAATCACGTGCTGGATCTCAAACAAAGGGAGGGTCTGGATCCACACAGAGGCTCATGGCAAATTACCCCGGGATGGCCTGGCCTGATAGTCCCTTATGCCCTTCGTCACCTTTTCAAAGCCAGAGAATAATAGCCACATGTGTATTTTATCCTGATTGCACTAAAAGGCACCTGTTTGTGAGGCTGAGTTTGCCCTGGGAATTAGAAAAATATTTGCATGGCTGGTAATAGCAAATTATGTGGGAGTGCCTCGGGGACACTGGGGCAGCAGCAGGCGAGGCTTTAGAAAGACAAGTGGATGCGTCCTGCACACACTGGAAACTACACCTCAACTCTTTTCCTTCTTTTTAACGTTAATTTAAGTCCCGAGAAGAACTGCTTCTTCCTCTACTAGCACTTTCTTTTGCTAAAGCTAGGTCTACCTGGCAAGCTCCTTGTGAGTCCTCTTTGGGATCCACAAGGAAGAGAGGAAGAGAGAGCATCCTATCAGGCAACCCAGCCCAGCCGACCAGCCGAGTGGGGTGGGGGTGTGGGGAGCTGGAGGAAGGAGCATGATTATTCACTGGAGGCCCGATTAGTCTAAGGTTCAGGAACGGGAACGGAACGGGATTGTGATGTTGCACAATCACCAAAGGTGGAGGGTCTGCCTCGGAGAGAGGGCCACGAGAATGAAGAATAACAAGATCATGGGTGGCTGGGGAAGGACTGAGACGGTCTAGGAGGTGGAGGAGGAGGAGGAGGCCTGAAGAGGAGGCAAAGGCCTGCAAACAGTTTGATTGGTTTCTAAGAGCTGAAGATATAAAATCCCAGGTACTAAACTTTTATAATATAAATCACCATTGCCTGAAGAAAGTAATAGAATTTCACTGGTAAAGTACTAGCTTTCTTTATGAAAAAAAAAAAATTATGTTGTGCCTGCAAATGTGAAAAAAAAAAATAAAGCTCTCCAAGAGCTGGGTGAATGTTGCTTAATACTGAATGCTGAAGCACAGAAAACTGGTTTTTAAATGAGAATAAAAATGAAAAAAAACCAAGAACCATCCTTCTTAGATCTTCATTTAAATATGCATACTCTAAAATACTGTGCTGTTCATTACTTGTTTCAGAAAGTTATCAGAAGCATCTGTTCAGTATATTTTGAAAGCCAACTTGCTTAGTTCTGTGAAGAAATGTCTGGGTTATTGCCTATGGAAAACAGAACAGCACACACACGATTTTAATCCCGTTATTTTGAAAACTTGGAAAAGCTTTGGTATCATCTGAAATGGCTGGTTTTCTTATTTTGTGTACTTAGATGAACATTAACAGTTTTTAGGAAAAAATGATGTAGATTTAGAAAACTGAAAATAAAAAACTAGAATTGAAATAATCACTTAATAAAAAGCTCTGATTTGTACTTGTCTCAATATAAGGGACATCACATCACCATTCCCTCATGGGATTAAAATTAGTCTCTAAAGGAAAATCTAAAATCCATGAAAGTAGTGTTATAAAAAATTGGAAATTAAAGACCTAATAGAAATAAACATAATAAAACAATACATGTCATCTGCCAAAGTAATACTAATTAATGCTATCAACCTGTTCAGCTTTCTTATACAAAATTTCAGAGCAGCCACTATCCACTAATATTTATGGAATGATGGCCTGAGAAGCAGTCCCTTGTCCTTCACTTAATCAACCAATGAAGCCAAAGCTGGAATATTTTCAACACCCTCCATCAAGGATTACCTTTAAGTGATTGAAACTGTCAATGAGAGCCTTTTGAAAGACTATCTACTTTTAGTCAAAATGCTACTAGAGGAATCATCCCTCTTTGAAGTGCTATGTATTAATTATATCCGCAATCATGCTGTCAAAATAAAATGCATTTAAGACACACAAAGAGAAGGGCTCCTGGGTGGCTCAGTCGGTTAAGCATCTGCCTTGAGCTCAGGTCACGATCCCAGGGGTCCTGGGATCGAGCCTCACATCAGACTCCCAGCTCAGGGAGGAGCCTGCTTCTCCCTCTCCCACTCCTGTTGCTTATGCTCTGTCTCTCTCAAATGAATAAATAAAAGCTTTTAAAAAAAAGGCACAGGAAGAGAATTTCTTGATTAAATATAGAAGAAAAACAGAAGATGGTGTTCATTTTGTACCACACTCTTATTCCATGATTATCTGTAAAGAGCTGGAGTAAAAGAGACTCAGATGAGTGGCCGTCTGGTCAAAAGATGGAAACTGATATGTTTAGCCATTGAAAATTTATAAGATCTTGTCACTGTTCTGGAAAAATAAAATCCAATAAAAAATACAGTTTTCTAAAATGTTTTTCTAATTATCACCTTGGCTCTCTGTGGTTCTGCAAATACAAATAAATAGAAAGCTAAGTTCTTCATTTCTTCCCAACTCCCAGCTTGGCTACAAAACTCCTAAATGAAAACACAGTTTTCTGGTGTTGTCAAAGTCAGGCGTGGTGAAGAACAGGGATGTAAGGATTCCAGGGAGGCTGGGGAGGAGCGCAGGGGACAGAAGGAGCCATCAGGGGCGCACTGGAGCACGCTCCTTTGTTGCTCCACTTGCCACACTCTTCACTATTTTGGAGAAGTGGAGCTGCTAATGTTGGTTCGACACAGCGACACAGCGAGAAGCACTGAGCTTGGCTATCGCCAGCGTCACCAATGCTCCTTGGTAGCAAGAAAACGCTGAAGTGAGCAGTTGTTGAATCATAAAATATTAGAGCTGGAGAGCACATTAAAGTGGTCTGAGTACCGTTTCCAGCGATGTAGGGGTGAAAATGGAACTGAAGTGACTCTTGACTCTCAATCCACAGTTGTTTAGAAAGGAAATATCACAAATTGTTCTAGCCAAAGATTATAGATTTTAACACATTTTGTAAGATCTACACCTAAATATTTCATGGTTTTCTGTATCATAAATTAGAGTGCAACTCCCTAGAGTCCCAAATTAAGCATGGAGCGCTCGTGGCACTCTGAGCCACAGAGACCAGTGTTGTCCAATACAATCACAATGGGAGGCACACACGCCATTTAAAACTTTATGGTAGCTACACTGCTTTTTAAAAAAAAAAAAAGAGAGAGAGCGAGCACTGGTGGTGGTGAGGGGGCGGGCAGACGGAGAGGGAGAGAGACTCCTCAGCAGGCCCCACGCCCAGCATGGAGCCTTATGTGGGATCAATCTCAGGGTCGTGAGGATCATGACCTGAGCCAAAATCAAAAGTCAGATGCTCAACTGATGAAGCCACTCAGGCGCTCCCTGGTAGCCATTGTCAAAAGTAAAAAAAAAAAAACTGACATTAATATTTATAATTGTGTATTGGCTATTTATTGCTGTGTAACAAATTACCCCCAAACCTCGCCTGACCCACACATTTATTATCTTATAGTTGCTGTGGATGTGTGGTTTAGCTGGATCATTTCTGGCTCAGGGCTTCTCCTCGGTTTGCAGTCAAGCTCTTGGCTGGTCTACACTGACTGAGGCAGGAGAGTCGCTTCCAAAAAGTGTTACTCACATGGCTGACACTTGGTGCTGGCTGTTGGCTGGTGTGCCTCTGTTCTCCACATGACTCCTCTCCTCCGGGGCCTCGCATCCACATATGGCATCCTCAGCATGACAGTCTGTCCTTCACTGGGGACAGGGCTCTAAAAGAGAGGAGAGGAGGCAAGCTAATGTGGGGGAGAAGGAGCACCCAAGACGGAGCTGCATTTTGTAGATTTTGTAATCTAATCTCAGAAGTTCTAGTCTATCACTCCTGCCATATTTTTTTGGTTAGAACTGACCTAGTCCAGCCTACATTCTCTGGGAGGGAATTACACATATGGGTGATTGAGAGTCATCTTAAAGATAGTGTACCACAAATCTATTTTAATTACACCAATATACCTAAAGCATTATTTATAATATTGCTGTATAATTAACATACAAACTATTGAGATATCTTATATTTTTTCATAAAAAGCCTTCAAAATCTAGCATGTATCTTATACTTACACTACATATCAATTGGACTGTGGCTCGTGGATACAAGAGCACAGCACGTGTCCAGATCTCTGTAGCCACCTAAAGACCCAAAGACCCTAACAAAGGGCTTCTTCACCAGGAACTGAAAAATGTATGTGATTTATCATATCTGTATCGAGTACTTATCATGTTCCAGGTGTGGTGCTAAGTATAGGGAACCCCAAATCAGTAAATCATCGTGCCTGCCCTAAGGGAACTCAGCCAGGCAGATGAGAAGCTAAATACTAAATACTCATCAACCATTCTGGGTCCACTTTAGGGAGCTCTAACCTGTGATGGGTCTTAGAATGAAGCAGAACTCGGTCTCTCTCCATTCCTTGTGAAGGTGGATGACGCTGAGTCTTTCTGGGCCAGCAAAAACTTCTGACAACGACCATACCCATCATTCACCCCCGGGGCCCAACCTGAGGCTATGTCTCCAGGCCTAAGCTGGAGCCCATATGTTGGCCTAAAATCTGATTTGCCTTGGACATGGAGCAAATTAAATATTTGTTTAACTCAGAACATTGTAATTTCCACTATTCTCCATAAGCAAGGGGAAGGGAGATGTAGGGAGCACCTTAACTTTTTCAGGTTTCTCAGCTGCTTTGGAGATACGTGGCATAGTCGCACCAAGCTTCGTATAAATGCAACTAAATTTATATGGAAAAAAGTCCTTAATTATCTTATCAGCTATGAATGGATTTGGCAACAGGGAACATTATTTTTAGTACTATTCTCTGTCCTAACCCTGACCATGCAAATTTCTTTGCTTTTGCAGAATGAGCATATGTATTTGACTTGAATCTTTTCTCACAGTTTATGTCCTAGTCTATTTGTGTTTTTATAAGCATAACATTGTGCAGCCAGGATCTATCAAAGGAGCTTCCCATCTCCCCAAACAGCTTTCTATTAATGGTCATATACCTGGCAGTCCAGTTAAAGACTTCTGGGTTGCATATGGGGGAAATGCAATATAATTTTCATTAGTGGAGGGGAAGGCAGTTTTCTGAGTGGTTTTTCTACCAATGTAAATAGCAGTCAGTTATTTTCAAGTTAGAGGAAAATTCATGCCTATCCCAGTTTCATTCAGATGGGGTCTGGGAAAATGGTCTTGTATCCTTTCTTTCTTTTCTTCATAAAAATATTGTTTAGAGGAAAAAAACTGTGTGAAGACAGTTTCAAATAAAGGACTACATGTCTTTCTTACACATAAAACTTATTTCCAAGTTTTTATCATATATATATATGCATATATATATGCACTATTTCATAGCTCTAGTAGCTATATCTTTATAGGTTATAGTAACTGTATCTTTAAAATGTCTTTGTTCCATATTCAAACACCTGATGACACATCTCATTTCTGTGCCTAATAATGTCATGATTTTAGGTGAGCTGCCATAGGCTGAGGCTCAACCATTCACCCTGGAAAAACATTCAGGAGGTCTGGGACATAGAAAAACCCCTAAAGCTGTTCAGCTGGAATTTGAGGGGTGAGAGTAAAGCTTCTGTTCTGTGTAAATCTGTCCAGATTTAGTGTTTTACAGTATCAGGCACTCCTCTAGGAGCCAAGAACTGACTCCGCCTAAAGACCCTTGCAGGAAGAGAAATTCCCTATACCCTGAAGTCAGCTTACATTAGAGAAATACACGAATTTTAAACATTCCATTGTAGATACAACATATGCGCATCTTTTTTTTTTTTTTTCACATGTAGAGTAGCTTCATCTAAAAGCAACAGTTTGCTCCTGTTTTGGAGATTCTAAATAAAGGAAAATAGTATTTTAATTAGCCTTTGGGGGAAAGTCCGCAGGACTCTGCTGAGTTTCAGAATGCAAACTTAAGTCCACAGCATCCACTGCAGCAAACACATGTGCATCCATCCGCGTCCAGACGATACAGCAGGCAAGTGCATAAGGTGCATAGGGACAGTGGCAAAAATACCCCTATTTTTCTTTTTTTTCCCCTTTTTTTCTCGATTATAGCTTTGGTTGAGATTTATTCTAACACTATCCCAGAAAAGAAAACTTTCACTGCCGTAGCAGCCCGGGCACTATAAAGGATGGGGTGTGTGCAGCTCTCTGAAGACTACTTTAGCCTTCTCCATCCCAATTTTGATTTTGCCTCTTAGAAGGAGAAGCTGAGTTCCTCGGCTAAACCGCTAAGCTTGAGATCTGATTTAAAACTGGAGCTTAGGGTGTTTGGGGGTGCGGGCGGCTGCCAGCAGGGTCCCAGGGCCTCCGGGTCCCTGGAAGGGTTGTGTGGCCAGTTCATGTGGGGGGGGATTCCCATCCCAAGGAAGATCTTGTCCAGCCCCGCAGGCCCACCGCGAGGCCACCTCAGAAGTGCGCCCCCGGGGAGAGGGGGACATGGGTGCGGCTCCAGTGCGATGCCCACAGTGCGGCCTCCTCCCGAGACCCGGGGGCGCGGGGTCAGGAGGGGCGGGAGCCGGTCAGGCCCCCGCTCCTGGCGGGGCTGCTCACACCCGGCCCTCCCCGCTCAGGCCGATGAGACTGACTTTCTTAAAAAAAAAAAAAAAAAAAGTCCCAACCTGGAGGACATTTGTGCAGCGCAGCCTGTCCCCCTGCTCACGTAGCGCGTCCACACGGGCCTCGGGGGCAGCCGGTGTCCACGGGGCCGGGCGTGGGGCAGGGGCGGCAGGGACATGTGGGCAACACGAGGACCACCCGGAGCCCAGGGCGCACTGAGCGTCAGACTCCGGGGGCAGGCTCCGGGTCCCTGCCGTCCCCCCGGCCCTGCGGTCCTCAGGGCGGCGGGCGCCGGTCATCCTGGGCTGGGGCTGCGCTCCTCCAGGTGCTCTTCCCTGAGGCGGCGGCGGCGGCCAGGCTCGCACTCCCCGCGGCGGCCCGAAACCCGCACTGCTGGACCCGCACCTGCTGGACCCGGACCGCTGGCCCGCATCGCTGGACCCGCACCAGGACCGCTGGGTCCGGACCTGTTGGACCCGGACCACTGACCTGCACCGCTGGACCCGGACCGCTGGGCCTGCACCACTGGACCCACACTGCTGGGCCTGGACCGCTGGGCCCGGACCTGCTGGACCCGGACTGCTGAACCCGCACCACTGGACCCACACTGCTGGGCCCGGACAGCTGGACGCGGACTGCTGGGCCCGCACCGCTGGACCCGCACCGCTGGGCCCGCATCGCTGGGCCCGCATCGCTGGACCTGGACCACTGGGTCCGGACCTGCTGGACCCGGACCACTGACCTGCACCGCTGGACCCAGACCGCTGGGCCCAGACCGCTGGACCCGCACCGCTGGGCATGGACCGCTGGGCCCGGACCTGCTGGACCCGGACCACTGACCTGTACCGCTGGACCTGGACCGCTGGACCCGCACAGCTGGGCCTGCACCGCTGGACCCGCACTGCTGGGCCCACACTGCTGGACCTGGACCGCTGGGTTCGGACCTGCTGGACCTGGACCACTGACCTGCACCGCTGGACCCGGACCTGCTGGACCCGGACCACTGACCCGCACCGCTGGACCTGCACCGCTGGACCTGGACCTCTGGACCCGCACCGCTGGACCCGCACCTCTGGACCCGGAATGCTGGACCCGGACTGCTGGACCCGCACCACCGGACCACTGGACCTGCACCACTGGACCCGGACTGCTGGACCCAGACTGCTGGGCCTGCACCACTGGACCCAGACCTGCTAGACCCGGACTGTTGGACCCAGACCGCTGGGCCCACACCACTGGACCCAGAACCTCTGGACCCTGCACTGCTGCAGCTGAGAGCAACTCCAGGACATGGGGGGCCTGAAAGCTGGGCGTATGACATCACTTTCACACCTCCTTTCTCCCACTGTCTCACGAACTCTGAGCCCCCCCACCCCCAACCAGGTTGCTCCGCAGCTTGAGCAAAAGTGTCAGGATTCCGGGGAAGGGTAGATTCGAAGGAAGTCTTTCTCTTCCTGAGCATAATTTTTTTTTTCTTTTCTTCATCTAATCTCATCTTTTTGGCCAAGATCCTGGAATTGAGTGATTAAATATCATAGCTTTTATATATTCTTGAAACCACACACCATCACCAGTGTGATGAGGTATCTGCAGTATTAAATCTCAAAAACAAGACAATATCCCCCAACCCCCACCCACCAAAGGCTTCCCTTTAGGGCTGTCTGTTAAAGCAGCCCAGAGAGAGAAGGAGAGAGAAGAGGGAGGATTTCAGAATCACCAGAGAAGGAGCAGGAACGTCTCCCTTGCTGTCATCAGAATATTACACACACCGACTTCTAGAACAAATAAATAAGCAATGATTGCCTTGAAACCTGAGGCCTCGCCTGGAAAAAAAAATTTTTTGATGGCAGTCTGCAAACTCCGAGAGCTTTACCCATTTCTGTGCAGGGAAACGGCTCAGTACTTGGCAAAGCAGGTCTTTAAATTCCCTAACTTTCTACTCCCAGGAGGAGGGAGAAGAGGGGAGAGGGGAGAGGGATAGGTCATCCTTATAAGGCAAAGAAACACAATACTAGCCCTCATTTGGAATTTTCCCAGCTAATTCTCTAGCCAAGGAAATTATCAGAAACCCACGAGTACAAAGATTTATCAACCTACCTACACTGTTAAACTGTATTTTGTTTGTTTTTTTTTTTTTTTTTTAAACTGTATTTTGTGCTTCATCCTCAACAGGCTGAGGGTATTTTAATACAAAATGAAAATATATATTCAGCAAATAGCATTCTTTCTCTATTTGTTAGAGAAACCTTGCTTTCATCGGATTTTTCCAAAACCATAGGAGTGGAATAAGAGAGAGAAACATGTGAGCAAGTGTGCATTTTGTTAGGGTCTGAAAGTTTCTGATCGTAAGTGTCTGTTTCCTTTGTAGTCCTGTCTGGAGTCGAAGCCGGCTGTGCTTGGCTCGCTAACCTGGGTTTCTGCTGCATAGACTCGGAGCCACGAGTGACCTAGCTGACCTCTGCGGGGTGGGTGCCATATCCAGTGCCCCTGGGGAGGACCCAGTGGCCACAGCCAGCCAGTGGGAAGCCCAGGGATGGCCCCAGCCACTGCCCTCAGTCTCAGGCCTAACCCAGAAAACATTTAACCCCGAGCTTTATTTAAAGCAGGGTTTTCACAAGACGGGTCCTCCCTGCTTAGACCGGCAGGCCCCAGCGCGTGTCCTCTGCTGCGTGGGGCGGGCCTGGCAGCTGGTGGTTCCGTCTGGACCACAGCTGTAGGGTCGGGAGCTCCTCGCAGACTCGGCTTCTTTCAGAAAAGTCTTTTCTTGTCGGATGTGGTTTCCCTTTAATTAATCACTCATGCCCGCGTGTCCGCTGCGCAGCTTCCCCGTTCTTCCTCCAGTCCCCGCAGATGATCCGGATTGGGAAGTGGGAGCACAGGCTGAGCAGCTAGGGGGCGGCGTGGGTGTGGACTCCGCCGGCAGGGCTGCCAGCTGCCCTCAGAGACCCCAGTCCGCGGTACCCCTAAGACAGGCTTTCTGGGAGATCCACACCGGCTCCCGGCCTTTCCAGCGGCTGGCCACGCAGCTCCAAGCTGCGGCCTGGGTGGTCCAGGTGCTCCGGGTGGTCTAGGAGACCGGGTTTCCGTCAGGTCCTCTCCTCTCTCCACCCCGCTCCCTCTCCTCCCTCCCTCCGGCCCCCTCCTCTCCCTTCCCTCCCTCCCCCTCCCCTCCATCCCCTCCCCTCCCCTCCCTCTCTTCCCCTCCCCTCCCAGCTGGCATCCCACTGGCAGGAACCACCCCTTGCCTTCCGAGGGTCCCTGCAGGCCTGGCTTGGCCTTCTCCCGCTCTGTGGTTTGCTGGCCTTTGCAGGGGAAGCTGGCCAAGCTTCCAGAAAGTGCGGCCCCTGGAGGTTGTCCACCGAGGCCTCTGCAGGCTCCTCTCCGGACCGGGCGCCCTGAGCGGCTTCCCTCCCAGTGTTTCCCTCAGCTACCTCCAGCCACGGAGGGAGGCAGCATTAAGGGTGCAGCCACGTGCCGCAGGGACCCCTCCCTCCCTGGGCCTCGGGGGCCTTCTAACAGGGCTCCCGTCACCCCATGTTGAGCAAGGTGGGGTTGGTGTCCCCGCAAGGGACCACGCGGGGCTCGGGTGCCTGCTGCAGTCGGGCGCCCACCTGGGTGCTGCAGGGTGCAGACCGGGGTACGGACTGGGGCGCCCACTGGGGTGCTGCAGGGTACGGACTGGAGCGCCCACTGGGGTGCTGCAGGGTGCCGCAGGGTGTGGACCAGGGCGTCCACTGGGGTGCTGCAGGGTACGGACTGGGGTGCCCACCGGGGTGCTGCAGGGTGCTGCAGGGTACAGACTGGGGTGCCCACTGGGGTGCTGCAAGGTGTGGACCGGGGCGCCCACCGGGGTGCTGCAGGGTATGGACTGGGGTGCCCACTGGGGTGCTGCAGGGTACGGACTGGGGCGCCCACCGGGGTGCTGCAGAGTGCTGCAGGGTACAGACTGGGGCGCCCACTGGGGTGCTGCAGGGTATGGACTGGGGTGCCCACTGGGGTGCTGCAGTGTGCGGACTGGGGCGCCCACCGGGGTGCTGCAGGGTAAGGACCGGGGTGCCCACCGGGGTGCTGCAGGGTGCAGACCGACCGGGGCACCCGCCCGGGAGCCGCGGGGAGCCGCAGGGTGCGTCGCGGCCTTGCCCAGAGCTCTGGCGCCCGGTTCCGCAGCGGGTCCCGGGGCGGGGTCGGGGGACACAGCCGGCTTTCCCGAGGCCCCGGCGGCGAGCGGACCGACTGCGGCCCCGCGCGTGGGTGGACGCCCCCGCCCCCCTCCTCCCCGCCCCGCCCCGCCCCTCCCCGCCCTCCCCGCGTTCCCAGCGGCCGGTAGCGCCTCCCGCGCGGTCACGGATCCAGGCCGCCGGCCCAGCTGTCAAAACAGGGGGTGTCTCTTTCATTCTGGCTCACAAAGTCCCAAAGGGGAACAGGGGGCCTTAATGCTTGTGTTTGGACACAAGCAATTATCCCTAATTATTCTTTTTCTTTTGAGCCTGCCCGTCCCGCCGGCGAGCTGGGGCGCAGCGGGCCCCGTAATCCTCCCCGGTCGGCGGATCGCAGTGGGGTCCGCGCGGCCCCGAGCCCGGGCGCTTTCATGTCCCTGCGGGTTTAGGGCTGATTCAAACTCATTGCGATGGGGGAATTAACCCCAGGGCCCGGGCTTTCAGGGGCCTCTGATAAGAGATTATACGTGTTGATGGCAAGCTTTTCTTGGCAAAATGTTTTCAAAGGGCTTGGAGTTGTTAAATCAAAGCGCCATTGAATTGCTGGGGAGCGCCCCCTCCCCGCCCCATCCCTCCCCTCCCGCCCCCTCGGGCCCTGCATCCCCCTGCATCCCTGCCCTCCTAGCCGGGACCTGGGGGAGCCCAGCAGCCTTCCAGGGACGCTCCCCTCCCCGCAGCAGGGTTTTCCCCTGTGAGGGTTGTTTTTGTAGGTGCTCCTGCTGCTGGGCACGTTGGTACCCCCAGCCCCCTCCATCCCTCCTCCCCCTCCTCCCCCCACCCCACTTGCTCTAGTAAAGAAAACACATCCCAGATGAAAGACTTCTTTCTTTTTTTCTTTTTTTTCTTTTCTTTTCTTTTCTTTTCTTTTCTTTTCTTTTCTTTTCTTTTTTTCTTTTCTTTTCTTTCTCTTTTTTTTCTTTTTTCTTTTTTTCTTTTCTTTTCTTTTTTCTTTTCTTTTTTCTTTTTTTCTCTCTTTTCTTTCCTTTCTTTCCTTCTTTCCTTCTTTCTTTCTTTCTTTCTTTCTTTCTTTCTTTCTTTCTTTCTTTCTTTCTTTCTTTCTTTTTTTCTTTCTCTCTTTCTCAAACCTACATGTGTTCCGTAGGAAACGGAGATGACAAGGCTGGGATAACGAGGAGTAAAGGAAGGGTGGTTTTCTTGCCCCCCCCCCCCCCACCTTCCACCCCCAAAGGTCAGCGCAGTCAGAGCGGTAGCCATGGGGTTAAACAGTGTTTGGGCAGAGTTCAGATGTCCCGTGAATCTCACGGTCCTGCCCTGGGGGCGATCCCTGGGGCTGCCAGAAAGGAAGAAAGCCAGCGTGGGGAGGACTTTGTGGATGTAAATTCTGCGCTGGGGAAAGTCTCTTTATTCAAGGGAATGGGGCCCAATTATAAATTACAAAGGCTTATTGGGTATTCTGAGGGGCCCTGCTAGAGTGCAGCGGGGAAGGCACAACTTAGGTAGAGGCTGTAAAAGTCCAACGGGAGATAGGTAGACCTCTTCCCCTGAAGAAAAAAAAAAAAAAAAACAGATCCTAAAACACAAGTGCCAGTTATGCAAAGCTGTCCTCTCCCTCCCACCTTTGGTATGTTCCATATGCCACACTATATTGGTCCCTTTCCACAGCTACGCTTCTAAGCCATCCCAACCTTCATCCTCCCTCATCCACCGCCCCTTCCACCCCTGTGGTTGGTCAGACCCCCTGCCTGCTTCCTGCCAGGAACCCTGGGAACAGGATCCTGTTCTTCATACCTTGGCCAGTGGCTGGGGCCCTGCTTGGGAATAAGCTGGCGACTGGGAGAGCTGATATGCCTGACTCTGTCGGCACCCCACACTGGATTGGACCCCATGGCAGACCAGCTGCTGCCTGGAGTTTACTAGAATTGCATCAAGCCTCTAGGCTAATAGTTCCCCACCCTGGCCTCCCCTTCCTGTTTACTTTTCCTTCCCACTCTAGCTTTGCTAAGACCCTGTGCAGAAGCCTGCCCATGAGTCTGCCTAAGTTATAACAAAATTTGGTGCCAAGTTGGCACCCATTTGGTCTGCTGGCTTCCTGAAGGATAAACTGGTCCCTTGATTTGTTTTTCTGCTTCTTTCATAGTTAATGAGTTATGGGCCCTGTAGTATGCACAATTCAGTTATGACTTTTTGATTACACTGCCATGGAATCTTTGGCCCTGTGTCTTTAGTAGCTGGCTAATCTGTAGCTAGCTTTGTCTGGGGTTTTTTTGGTTGTTGTTGTTGTTGTTGTTTTTTGCTTATATTGTCTATATAAGGTACACATGGTTCTTGTCATCTTAATCTACTTCATTGTTAAAATTTTATTTAAATTTTTTTATTCTGTTGGGACTCACTCATATTTCCCCTTTTCACTCTGTTGTCTAGTTTTGGTGTTAGTTATACTAAACACATTCCATTCCAGTCCACAATTATTTACTCAGTGGGGGTGGCTGGCTGGCTCAATTGGTAGAGCATGTGACTCTTGATCTCGGGGTTGTAAGTTCCACCCCCATGTCGGGTGTAGAGGTTACTTACAAAAAATAAAATCTTTCAAATATACATATTTACTGAGTGCTTCCTATGTTTCAGGCAACTCTTAACAGGAAACAAAACAAATGAAAAATGGCAAAAATCCCTGCCTTCATGGAGGTCACATTGCGGTGGAGAGACGATTAGAAACAAATAAATAAAAATGTAAGAAATGAATAAATGAGATAGTATGTTGGAAAGTGAGGTGTGGGGACTGTGTGTGGGTCGTGGGTGTTGTAAGCCTTCTACCTTGTGGGCCTGTGGAGGTTTGAGTGTAGGAAACACAAAAGTGTAGGAAACACGCTTTTTTTTCTTTAAAAAGCCTTACTTTTTAAAGAATTTCTGGACTGCAGAAGAGTAAGGATGATGCAGGGACACCAGGCAGGAGGCTATTATAGGAGTCTAAGTGAGAGACAGAAACTCAGAGCAGGGTGGTAGCAGTACAGGGTGTGATAAGTGGTCAGATTTTAGAGATATTTTGGGTACAGCCAATAGAATTTCCTGATCAACTGGATGCGGAACATAGGAGAAAAGAGATTCAGATGACAAGGTTTTAGCGTTGAGCTACCAAAAGATGACATTGCCCACAATT
Source organism: Canis aureus (assembly GCF_053574225.1). Lineage (NCBI taxonomy): Eukaryota > Metazoa > Chordata > Mammalia > Carnivora > Canidae > Canis > Canis aureus. The sequence goes on from NC_135615.1 coordinate 56,894,245, forward strand.
GAGATGGGGAAGACTGACTAGGAATAAGTTGGTTGCAGAAGGTCAGAATTTTCAGTTTTGACATGTTAACTTTGAGGTTCCTATTGGATACCCAAGTGGAGATCACGTATCAGGCAGTTTGGTATGTGAATCTGGGGCACAGGGGAGATACATGGTCAGGAGATAGAAATCTGTTGGATTTGATGGCATGTAAAGCCATGTGACTAAGTGAGAACAATAAAGCAATAAGTATAAATAGAGAAGAAAGAGGATGAAGAGCTGAGCACTGGTGGTCTCCAATATGGAGATTCAGAGAGAATAGTAAGGACCAGCTAAGGAGACTGAGGAATGAATAGTGACGTTGGAGGGGACCAAGGGAGTGAAGCATCCCAGAAGCCAAGGAAAGAAAGGGTATCAGGCTGGAGGGAGTAATCAACTGTGTTTAAATGCTACAGAGAGATGGAATACAAATATGTTTAAATTAGTAATTTGAAAGATTTGAAGAGGGCATTTTCAGTGGAGTGGTGCCGATGAAAACTTGATGAAAATCTGCATTTCCAAGAGACTAGAAGGAATGGAGCCGAAGTGAATGTAGACAATGCATTTAAGGCATTTTACCATAGAGATGAGCAAAGAAACTGGCTGCGGCTGATGGAGGAAGTGGGGTTGAGAGAAAGCTTCTTTCAAGATGGAAGGTATAACCACATGTTTATATGCTAATGAAAATGATCCACTAGTGAGAGAGACAAAAAGTGGTCGCTGGAGAGATGTCCTTTACTAGCCTTAGGAAAGCAAGCAAGAAGAAAAAATACCTAGTTCTGAACTGGAGAGATTGACTTTGCGTGGCAGCAAGACTAGGCCATGAATAGTAACAGGTTAAGACTAGAGAATATGTGGACCCATAGGGCAACAGTAATGTTGGGAATCTAGAAATTCTCTGACTGTGTCACTTTTTTCAGTGAAGTGGAAAGCAAGATTTTCAGTGAGTATGTGGGAAGAAATGTTGGGAATTTGAGAACAAAGGAAAAAGATATAAAATGGTCAAGTATGACAACAGAGATACATGGATTGAGAAATATAGTATGTCTGCCAGGGAACATCCAGGGTTCACTTGAGGTTTATGGTCTTGAATTTAAAATGGGGCGGTCAGAGTGGTTGTGTCTCCCTTCTGTAGGCTCTGAGTAGGTAGAAAGTTGGATTGAACTAGGATCGTGGTTTTGCCAAGTGAGTCGTACTGAGGAGAAAGCGACAATGACATAGAGGAATTTCAACTGGGTAAGGTGGAAAGAGAGGAGAAAACAGGGTATGAGAGATGGGGGAAAAGGTGCCAGGATGAACAGAATGAGGTCCTGTTAGGACAAAGGGTTTGCTGAATTCAGAGCGCTACAGTGAATGATGGAAAGGTAAGAGAGGATAAGAAGGTCTTGATTAGGACAGCCCGGTGGCTCAGCGCTGCCTTCAGCCCAGGGTGTGATCCTGGGATCAAGTCCCACATCAGGCTCCCTGCATGGAGCCTGCTTCTCCCTCTGCATGTGTCTCTGCCTCTCTTTCTCTCTCTCTCTCCCTTTCTGTGTCTCTCATGAATAAATAACTAAAATCTTAAAAAAAAAAAAATAGAAGAAGATCTTTATTTCACCTTGACTTTTGGCCTAGTAGCTTAGACTTCTAGGTATAGACTTCTAGTTGTCAGCACTTAGCAGGTATTCTTCTATTGTCTTCTGGCTACTGTTGAGAAGTCTACTAACCTAACTGTCATTCTTTTTTGAGATTATCTGTCGTTCTTTCTGGTAGCTTTTAAAATCTTTTCTATATCTTAAGGGTTTCTTTCTTTCACTATGCTATGCCTGGGGGTGCCTCCATGTTGATTTATTCTGTAATTTCTGAAACTATTAGTGACTTCCATTACTTGTGAAGAATTTTCAGCCATTATATTTTTAAAAGCCATCTTCATTGAGATATGATTTGCATACCACAAAATTCACACATTTAAAGTCTACACTTCACTGGTTTTCATATATTCACAGAATTGTGCAACCATCACTACCCATTATCTTCCAAATATTGTTTTTTCCCCCCATTCATTTTAGAATTTCTTTGAAACATATGTTGGAGTACTGAGATTTGAACGAGCCCGATCTACAATGCTCTTTTCCCACTAAAAGTCAGAATTGAGAGATAGGCAAGGAAACTAAACACATGGAAATCAAAATTACAGCATTTATTAGCAATAACTGCTATTCCATGGCTGTATTGAAGGATGTGGCTTAAATCTTTCGGAACTAAACCTTAGAATTAAAATGATCCACACCCTTTCCACATGCAGCACTGGATTCCCACATGCTCCCTCATGGAACTTGCCCCATATAATGTGTGACCAAGAGTTGTAGATCAGAAAGCTTGTTCTCCGTGGGCAAGCTGGCTCCCAAGAGGAGAGCAGGAGCCAGGGTCCTGTTCTACCCCAAACTCACCAGTAAGATAAGTCACTCTGGCAGAAGGAAGCCACCCTGTCACACTGACTCATGTCCCTCCACGTGAGTGCAAGGCTACCCAGATTATTTGATGAAGCAAACACAATCCTGATACCAACCCAATAAATAGAAACAAGCAAAAACTACAGATATTTTTAAAATGCAAAAATTTGGGAAACAGAATTGAACATTATATGTTGAATACAAAAGGGGTACATAAAATATATTTCTCCCAAAATTCAAGGGCATTACAGTTTAGAGAAATATATTAAATATAGTGATATAAATATATGTTAATAAGAGTCATCAAGAAAGAACATGGTCATCTTAATCGAGGTTCTTATAAAAGCATCAAAGAACACAGAAGAGAAGGATAGATTCTTTGGTCAGTATTCAATTCATGCAAAGATGTATCTGATGAGTTTACAGGAAAATCCAGAACAAAACTGTCTTCAATATCATTAATATCATTTTGGAAAATTTGGCTAATAAAGGATGATTATAAGCAAGATGAATAAGTATTTTCATGAGTCAAAATGTCATTTTTGATAGACTAAGTAGAAAAAACAAAGGAACTAACTGGAAACTGCTTTGGAGTAAAGAGTAAGACAGAGGAAATGTCACTTGTCCCAAAATTAATGGTTAGTTTTAACCCAATCGCAGTGAAAACAATCCAACACAGTTTTCCTGGAAACTCTATGATATTTTGATAAAATTGATAGGAAATATAAAAGGGTAGGAATATCAAAGACTGTTTTGAAAAAGGGAAGCAATAAGGTCTGTCAGCTCTGAAAATATATTTTAAAACATTAATAATAAAATAACATCCGAATACTGAAGTAACACTAAACACAGATATCAATTAAACAGAATAGAATGTCCCAAAATAAATCCTATTATACATAAAAATGTAATATGTGATAAAAGAAGTTATAACTCTATAACTTTTATAACTGTAGAATTTAATAAACCCCATGGGCACAATGGGTTACTATATTGGGGAGAATTCATGTATGTGTTCCCACCAAACCTCTCCCCCTAGTTCTAAGTGTAACCAGAGAATTAAACGAAAAGGAGTGAGAAAAGTCACAGAAAAAGTACGAGAAAATATGAATACTTCTTAGCTCTTTGGAAGACTAAACACACTGTACACTTTGAAGCAACAGAAGAAATTAGAAAAACAAATCAATATATTTAACTCAAGAAAGTTTACACTTCTGAATAAAAACAGTTAAAATAAGGAGATGCTGAAATACACACACCCCAACCAGAAATAGGGTTCATATATATCATCATATAAAGAGTTCCTCAGATGAAAAAAAAACATGGTTTGTGGTATATTCGTACAGTGGAATTTAGTTTGGTCATTAAAATGAATGAATTGCATCTCACGGTTGGTCCCAAAATGGATAAATCTAGCAATATAACATTGAGTTTAAAAGGAGCCATTTGCAGAATGCTAACTTTAGTATATCATCACTCATAAAATATAAAAACTTATAATATCGACACTGTTGTGTGTGTATATGACGACCAAAGACTAAAAATATTAAAATGTGGAAAGGAAAGATCTACAGCAACTCTAAGTGGTTACCTCTGGAAGAGGGGGTAGGAGGTAGGATCTGAGCAGTTTGTAAACGAGCTCTGAGTCTGTTATTTTCCTTATGTCTGAAATATTCCATGATTTTTAAAAAGGGGATTTATGGATTGCTAAGAGGAAAAAACCCCTCAAAACTCCAAAATCTGTATGTGAGAAACAACATGGAAAAAAACATGTCACAGGATAGGAAACGCACACCCAAAAAGATGGATAGCCCCTTCGCAAGCTGAGGAGTTAAGATGAAAATGGGATGCCCATCGCGTTTATTAAATTAAAAAAATTTTTCTATTTATTTATTTATTTATTTATTTATTTATTTATTTATTTATTTATGATAGTCACAGAGAGAGAGAGAGAGAGGCAGAGACACAGGCAGAGGGAGAAGCAGGCTCCATGCACCGGGAGCCCGATGTGGGATTCGATCCCGGGTCTCCAGGATCACGCCCTGGGCCAAAGGCAGGCGTCAAACCGCTGCGCCACCCAGGGATCCCTAAAAAAATTTTTCAAAGAAAATTGTCCCACATAGTCCAAGGTCAGTATGATGTTCTAAAATATGTATGCAACATTCAGAATCTTCGGGTTTCGGAGGCAGTGATATGGTCACCTCGTTCAAGAATTTTGAGCGGCATCTGTGTGTTTCACTTGTGTGTTTCGGTACAGTTAAGACCACACTCCCCACCGCTCAGGAGTCTCGGGAGCCAATTTTGAAGAACTTCAGACTCCTCTAGAGACAGGGGGGCCTCATGAATGCCGCTAGGGACAGAGGGCTGCCCCATGTGTTTCCCCAATAACCAACCCTTAATCCCAACGTGTCTCTTAAATAAAACTTGTAATTTTTAAAACCCACCAAATCTTCAGACTTTTCTCAAAACATCTGAGATAATTCATAATCCTGCAAATCAAATGCAGACTCTTGTGGAGCCCCCCTCCCACCTCTCTACGAGGACACGCACGCACCCCAGAGTTAACTTGTGCTTTTTGTTTGCAAGGGCCTGTCAGTCAAGACAAAGCTCATCTTTTGTGGAAGAGCAGGCCCCTTCTTTCCTGGGGACGGACTCATCCCCCCCAGCGACTGTCATCAACACTTGGCTTTTTCCATTTGTTTTTAAAGAGAACTGGGGTGGGGGGGGGCGTCAGAGGACTGGGATGTTGAAGCGGTGGGAGGCATTTTTATTTTTGTTTCTGTGTTTTCACAAGGGAGCCCTAAATATATTGAATTTCTGGCTCATCTCAGCTCCTTAAGTTGTTTCTTTGGGATCCCTTTCTTCTCCAAGGTTCTTTATCCTCCTGCTCCTCCAAGGTGGCCAGAAAGAGAGACAGCAAGGAAAAGTCACACGTCCTTTAGAATCTAAATATTTGGGTTCATGAGTAAACGGAGGCATGTTTGTGTGACACTTGTCACCAGTGTGGGCCGCCGAGTGATTCCACCCCGGGGTAGAGGGAGGTGGGCCGCTGGCAGGTTCCGAGGAGCCGGGAGAGGCCCAGAGCCCGGGGTCACTGGCCGGGGCCGAGTCAGGGCGCCGGGTAGCGACCCGAGGATGGGCTCCAGCAAGGCTGCGCAAGGCGAGCCAGGGGCTCTCGGCGGTTGTTCCTCGGGCACCAGGTCACCAGGGGGTCGGGGCGCGGGGCGCAGTGGGTGGCAGCAGAGCCCGGCTCTCCACGTGGGTCCCCAAGCCCAGCCTACGGCTGCGGGATGGAGGCCCCACGGCCACTCACTCTGGGAGCGCAGCCAAGGCCGCAGGGCCGCAGCTGGACCGGGAAGGGCTGCAGAGCCCAGTACTGGGCCGCCGGGGGGACGCGGACGGGCTGGATTCTGGGGGGCTCCCTCCCGGGCCTCAGCTTAGACATCGGCCCTTGGGGCGCTGGCTGCGGGCCCCCCGCTGGAAGGGGCCCTGGGCCACGTGGCCGAGGCGGCCTGCGCTCTGCTCCAGCAACAGGCAAGCCTTGGGTGATCTTGGGACACACTGGACCCCTGGCCTCGGAGACACAACCGTTAAAATGACTTAGGAATGTCTTAAAGTTGGCTTTTTTTTTTTTTTTAAAGATTGTACTTATTTATCTGTGAGAGAGGCAGAGACCCAGGCAGAGGGAGAAGCAGGTCCGTGCAGGGAGCCTGATGTGGGACTCGATCCCGGGACCCTGGGGTCACGGCCTGGGCCCAATGCAGGTGCTCAAGCACTGAGCCACCGAGGGGTCCCTAAAATCAACTTTTTATTTGAGAATAGTTTTAGCTTTACCCCCCAAAATGCAAAGCTAGTGCAGAGCTCCCATACACTCTGCATTCATTTTTCCCTATTACCAGGTCTCACATGAATATGATACGTTTGTTAAAACCAATGAACCAACATTGATCCGTCATTACCAACTAACGGTCTGTACTTTATTCTGATTCCTTTACATTTTCCTTAATGTCCTTTTTCAAATCCAAGATCCTGTCCAGGATACGACATTACATTTTGTTGCCCTTTCTATGGAAGTGCCTCTTTTTTTTTTTTTTTTAAGATTTTATTTATTTATTCATGAGAGACACAGAGAGAGAGGCAGAGACACAGGCAGAGGGAGAAGCAGGCTCCATGCAGGGAGCCCGACGTGGGACGCGATCCCGGGTCTCCAGGATCACGCCCTGGGCCGAAGGTGGCACTAAACTGCTGAGCCACCCGGGCTGCCCTGGAAGTGCCTCTTGACTCCAACAGCTGCTTAGATTTTGCTTGATTTCGATGACCTTGACAATTTGGAGGAATACTGATCACGTATAGTGTAGACTGTCCCTCAACTGAGAAGTATATGAGCTTTTTCTCATGATTAGAGTGGAGCTTTACTTCTTTTTTTTTTTTGGAAGAAGACCACAAAGTGCCATTTTCATCTCATTTTACCAAGGGTCCATACGGCCAGCATCTTGCGGATTCTTATCACTGTTGGTGTTGATCTTGGTCACCTTGTTGAGACGGTGTTTGTGAGACTTGCCCGCTGTAAAGTTACTCTTTCTCCCCTCTTTCCCTACTTTCTTCTTTGGCAGGAAGTCATCATGCACATTTAAGAGAATATTCAGGAATGCTGTTAGCCAGCTGTTGAATCTTTGGTAGCTTAAAATAAGCCTGGGTGCGAGTACACCAGAGAAGTCAGCAAACTCCATAAGGCCGGGCTCTCTTTGGAGGGCTGGGTACTGGCTCTCACACCGTCGCATGTGTGGCTTGGGCCGAGCCTCACAAGATGGTGCGCAGGCGGGTGAGCATTTGGATGAAGGGGCTCACGGGGTGACTCGGAGGCAGGAGGGCTGCTGTGCTCTTAAGACATGGACTGGGATGAAGGAGATTTGGCTCAGGCATAGAGCCACCTGGCCACCTGACAGAAACATTATCCAGAGGGTTTTACCATAAACGAGGCTGGGACCCTGATGGGCCTACCTCTGTGTCGGCCTCTTCTTGCAGAAATGATCACTGCTTACTGAGCACCTCCTTAGGAGGAGGTGTTTTCCAAAAACACAGGCAGCAAGCAGCAAAACCGAGATCCAGCCTCCCTCTGGAACCCCACCAGCCATGCTCTTCTCTGTTTTGATGGCTGCACGCTTCCCTGAGCGTTGGTTGACTCATCAGATCAGCGTCGGGGGGTGGAGGTGGTGGGACGGTGATTGATGGTGAGTTTCCAGGAGTTGATTCATGGTGAGAGTGTGCTGCCAAGCGCTGTTCAGGACATTGTGTCACAGTTCGAGCTCCTAGACGTGCGTGAGAGCTGGGACAGTCCCCCCGCTGGAGGCCCTGGGGGTCTCGTTTCAAGTCAGGCAAAGCACACTGGCATTTTACCGTGTAATCATCCAGACCAAAGTCCTCCTTCTACGGAACTTTCTTTATTTTGCCTGGGAATGTATCATTAGGGAATGTATCATGCAGCAACCATGACACCGTCCAGCCTCGGATCTCCACTGAACTCCGCGTCTGAACTGTCTTTCTGGTTTAACTTGACGCACGACTTCATTCTTTTTGAAGGTGTTTTTAAGGAACAGATGTACAAAAAAGTCATCGCCTGACTCAACCATGAGGGCTCTGGTTAACTCTATAAAGCCATACAACCTGCATAGATGCTGAACAAATATTTTTAAAAATGCAATATATTTCATGTTAACATTCAAACATTAAAAAAAAATCACTTAGAGTTCACGTTAATATTTAAGGCGAATGAAATGTTACTTGGCCTGTTTCCATTTGAGTCATTCCGGGAGTTTAAAGATATTTTAAAGAAGTTTTAGAAGGTTAAAATAGGACTTGCTTGGATTAGAGGTGGTTGAATCATAAATTTCAGTTACTATTTTAAACTAAGACTCTACTGGATTTATTAAATCTGAGCAATATTTGGGAACTGTTCTCAAATGATGGTAATGCTATTTTTACTTTCTTCTCACATCACTGAGGCTGTTTTTTTTTTAACAGCACAACCAGAGGTGAGGTGGTACAAGACTCACATTCAAGAGAACTTTGTTTTCTTTGGTCCATTTCCCTCTCCCCACTGCCGCCGCCCCACCCGCACCCCTGGCCCCGGCTGTCTCTTTTACTCAGGGATCTGGCCTGAGATGATGGGACCCAGGACGGACACCTGACCCAACGGGGAGTCAGCTTACGCACCAGCTGAGTCAATCCTCCTCCCAAGAGCATTTGCATTTGGCGACAAAGGCTGAGTCGGCCTGTTGATGGATGGTGATGGACCGAAGGTCATAGGGAGTCGGAGCTGGAGTCCTTCCAGATGCCATTTGAAGTCCCGAGGTGGTCGACCACAGGAAGCAGTAGGAGCTGCTCCGTGCAGGGAAGACGGAGAGCAGGGCCAAGGCGCGAGAGAAGGACGGCGGGGCCCCGTTCCCATTTCCTGGCTCGGACCCCCAGGGCCAGATGACATTGGTTCTCCGGTTCTGAATGCCTGTGAGGTTGCTCGCTCATTTTCCTGGAGTTCCTTAGGTAGGTTTCTCTCACCCACAACCCAACGGATTCCAGGCGAAGATAAATCCACATACCGAATGTCAAGTCCAGCCTACAACCCAGTTGCCACCCGTCCAGCATCACAGCCAATCGCCCAGACTTCAGACGTCTGTGGGGCAACACAGGGAGGACTACGGGAGACGGGCAGGATACGGGAAATGCGTACATAAGGCCATGGGTTATGGCTTATAAACGCCCGATGTCCAGGTGATGTTTCTGATACGTTTCCCATTAGTCTTTTTCACTTGCAACCTCAGAGGGCCGACGAGCATGCTCTGCGGACATCGGGGCTCCGCACCCTCCGCGTGGTCTCTGCCCACCAGGAGGGCATCCTTCTGACACAGCAGCCTCCTCTTCTGGTCCTCATAGGATGCTCCAGACAGAGTTTCGCTTATTCAAGAAATATTTATTGACTGCCAGCTCTGGCTCAGGCACTGTGCCAGGGGCTAGGGGTCCGGCAAGGAGCTGAACGGTAAACCTCTCACCTGCATGGAATCGGGCCCCGGGGGCGGCAGGGGGCATGTGCCATAAAGACTAAGAGGGGCCTGAGTAGGGCCGCCTTAGAGAGTGACCTGAGATGGGAGGACTGCATGAGGAGCCTAACTAGGTGGGCTGGTCAATGAAAGCGTGCACAGAGGCCCTACTGTGGGACAAAACTTGGGGAGGTCACGCAACTAAAAGAAGGTAGGGTGGTTGTGCCACAGTGACAGGGAAGGAGCACAAGTTTTAAGGGGACGCGGGGGCTGTAGGCCACAGGCCGCGGTGGGAAGTGTGTTTCCTGAGGGCCTCGTGTGTTGATGAATGTTTGTCCACCTGAATGAATCAGACTTGAGTGCTGGGGTTGTCTTCTGCTTCTAGAACCCAGACTGCAGCTTAGGACAGTATAATCCCAGCTTTTACAGGCGAAGACGCCACCGGTTTTCACCAATGTGTTGGATTGAAGATGAGCACAAATCCTCCGATGACCTCATCTCCCCGCCCGTCGTCGGGGCTGGCCCATGACTGCTGTGACCTACAGGATGCAGCACAGGGATGGCACGCAAGTGCTCGGCTGAACCTTGAAGAGAACCAGCAGCTTCTGCGTGGAGGCCTTTTGGAACTATAAGCTGCCACGGAAGAGGTCCAGTTACCCTCCAGGGAGATAGCTTGGAACGGGAGAGAGGCCCGTGGGGCCCGGCCTCCAGCTGTCCTCGCCAGCGTGCCAGGCACGTGAATGAAGTAGTCCGGGAGGCTCCGGAGCCGGCTGGCCGCGGGCTGACCACTGCCTCGTGACCGCAGCTAGAGCCACGTGGAGCCGAAGACTCGGCCTGCTGTGCCCAGCCTCCACCCCACATGATGGGAGACACGGTCTCAGGCTTGTGGGTCTGGGTCGGTGGTAGCTGCCCACGTTTTGGGGGCAGTCAGCATCTGCATTCTCGATACAGGTGATTTAGTCTGTATTGAAATCAGCTTTTTAGATAACCAAAAACCGTTCACAGGCCCTCCTTACCTGTGAGAGCCTTGGACTGGGAACCGCTGATCTTGGGCTCCCATGTGCACCCCTCAGTGCCACGCCATCCCATAGTCGCCCTCTTCTGCTGAGTTAGTCTTGTGTCTGGATTACTTCTCCCCCCGCCCCCAGGAAAAAATAGTTGCCCCTGTCAAGTGTCCCCACCACTGGACTATGGCCGCCACCTTCTAGCCGGGGGGGGTGGGGGCAATGACTCTGTCTGCTGCTGGAGACCAGCATCTAGTATTTGGCATCAGTAGGCACTCAAAGATGATCGCTGAACGAATTGATAAAACTTTGACCTCAGATGTCACCCTGACCGCCCTGCTCCCCGAGGTGCCTCATCCCGTGTACCCCTCAGGATTATGCTTCTAAAACAGAGGGCCGGTTACACCACTTATCAAACCCGAATCCTCCAGTGATCAGTCCCGTTGACGATTTGATCCCAGTCCACCTTTTAAGCTCATGTCCTGGACACTAAGCGTAGCCACTGAGACGTCATCTGCTGAGATGCCCTGCACGCCCTCTGCTCATGGTTTGCTCTCTCCACTGGGATTGCCTATCTGCCACCTTCTCAGCCAAGCTAGATCATCCCCATTCCTCAACTGTCACCTCCCTGTGTGGGCTCCCAATACCGCGTTCCTCAGCTAGAGGATCTCACCATCGCCCCTGAGCTCAGCATGCTTTGTTCCCATTGTTCCTGTGGCATCTGTCTTTCCCGAGAGACAGCAAACTCCCCTAGGGCGCAGGGGTCACATCTTATCCGTCTTTGTGTCCCCACTTCTTTTTTTTTTTTTTTTTGCCTTTTTAAAGATTACTTATTTTAGAGGAGAGGGTGGGGCGGAGGGGGAGGGAGAGACACTCAAGCAGACTCCGTGCTGACCATGAGCTGGGTGCGGGCTCACACTCGCCACCCTGAGATCATGACCTCAGCCAAACCAAGCGTCGGCTGCTTAAACGGCTGTGTCACCCAGGCCCCCCTGTGTCCTCAGTTCTTAATAATTAAAGCTAAAAATCTACTGAGTGCTTTTGCAATGGGCCAGATGCGATGCAGAATTACCGACATGACCCCAGGGGATCATCTTACGGTGGCTCTGACATTAGAGTTGAGGGGATGGAGGCTTGGGAGAGTTCAGGGAATCCCCTGTGGCTGCACAAGTAGCAAGCTCCCGCAGGCCCAGAGTCGCGCAGGCAGCCTGGCTCCGCAGCCCGCAGGCACAGCCAAGGCTCAGGCCGTGCCCAGAGTGACCCTTGGCCGCTGACCGCATCACCACTGGGCCACTGCAGCACTGAACTTAGGCAGAGGCATTTTTCAAAAACTCCTCCTGGTTGATAGCCCCGATGATGAATGTCACCTGGGGCATTTGTTAATATACGTCGAACATCATGTCTCTTTTCCAGAAAATTCTGTTTCCCTAGATTGGGGTTGGAGCCTAGCAAACTCCTGGCTTACGGAGCAGCGTGGGGCACTTTCATCTTCGAGGACATTTGGGAAATACTGCTAGAGACATTTCAATAGGTCTTTAAATGCCAATCCATCGATGATGATATGTAGACCCTGGAGGGTTTCGTGCTCTCTCTCCTGGGGGGAGCCTCAAACCTTCACCGGCCCTGCTAGTGACGGGGCCTGGGCTGGAGTACTCGACGGCGCTGCATGAGCACACATCCCTAAAAATGTCCACTGGTAGTGCCTGACCTCAAGCCCCAATATTTTGGCAGTGCTCATTCATCTTGAATGTTCTATATACACTTTAGCCAAAAACTGGAAGAAAGGCCTCCTGCCTTCTGAATAAGGTAGAGGGGGATCATGCAAGCACCGGGGAAGCAGTGCTTGAGGCCAGGGACTTCTCTGCCTCCACTTCCCCTTCTGGGGCCTCCTGAACTGTCTGCTAGAGCATGCTCTCACACACACACACACACGGGCTGGCACAGTAGGTAATATGGTGAGACGCCCGTCATTGCCTCGATTTCCCAGGACGTAGACCCATATGGTGCCCCGTGTCAGGCAGCCACCTTGCCTGTCGCTGCCTCCTGAGAGCACGCTCATGTTCCCTTCCAATTGTCCTTCGTCTTAGCAATGACTCCCTGGAGCCTTGGTCAGCTTGCCTCTGAGCTGTTCCGTGAGGACTGACTGTTGCGTTCACTGACCTTTCTCTAGATTCTGAAGGAAATGCCTCATATTTCACACTCAACGCACACAATTTCACTCCTGCGACCAAGGAAAACCTCCCCTTTGCAGCTTCCTTCTCTTTCCCCCTTCCTCCACCCAAGAAAAGTTGCGAGTCTATTTGTGGACAATGTTCCAACTCTAGGGCTTATGCTGCCAGAATAATCTTCCTAATGGGAAATCTAATGGGGCCTCCCACTGCCAGAGGAGACCACCCCATCTGCAGCTGGGGACAAGAGACACTCCCAGCCCAGATGTCAAGAGACGCAGCAGATCAGGGCTTGATGTATATTCATTGCTTATTTAATATTCGAGCATCTTTTTCTAAAGATACTTCTATTGAACTCACTTGTGGTGTCACCATCTGGAAAATATCAAGCCTCACCCCACTGAGGTAAACCCCTATTGCGTATTTTTTCCCTTTTATGTGAGCCCAGTGGGCATGGAGTGTGTATCTCTATGTTTAGCAGAGTTCCTTGCCAAGGCAGCTCTCAAACACATGATATTCTCTAAATAAATCAGTGTTGTAGAGACGCATTAACAACCCCTCCTAATTGATGCTAACAGAGAGTTTAAATGGGGCTCTAAGGAGCTCCCATGACTTCTCAATGTGAGGTCCTTTTACAGTTTAAAGCGGTAGATTAGGGTTTTAAGAGAGAATAAGCTGTCTGAAAACTCATTTATTTCATTACAATCAGTTTTTTAATTGGGCCAAATCTTCTCCCGAAGTCTAGAATAAGATCTGTGTCTAAACCTAGGAAAAAAGGGTTCAGTCAACTCTCAAGGATACAGACCGAGAGGCAAGCAGTGTGCTACAGGCCATTCTACCAAAGGGAGTTGAAAAACCACAGTTGTTAGACAATAGGGATGATTAAGATGAAATTATATTTGGGTGGGGAGCGTAATCATATTTTCTCAGCAGGTTTATTGTCTGTGTTTTGAAATAAAATCAATTCTCATCCTCTGGGTGTTCATAAACTACTGGTATGGGGAAGTAGCTCAGATATAATGTAGTTGGCAAGTGAAAAATGAGTCTTTCTTTTCTTTTTTAAAAATAAGCTCAAGGTCCAACATAGGGTTTGAACTCACGACCCTGAGATCAAGGGTCTCATGCCACACAGGCTGAGCCAGCCAGGCACCTCAAAAATGAGTCTTAATTTTCAAGTTTGTTGCAGATAAGGTGAAAGTGAATAAAATTTATCCACTCAAAAATTCATGAAACACTTGCTGTGTGCCAGTGGTTCCTAGCGAGAATGAGACACCCCACAGGACCTACTCCCCAGTACACTGAGTTCACCCCAGGGAGACATGACGCGGGCAATGTATTAAGTCTTACAACTACGTGTTTTAGGCTGTGGCTCTGAAAAAGTATCCATTCATTTGGTGACAAGTCCGTTTTCCTGTACGCCTAATAAGTACTGCGTGGAGCTAGTTTTTTTTTTTTTTTAAAAGCAATTCTAGGTAAAAAGGACAAAAGTGAGTCATTTAGGAAGGAAGAGACAAACTTGTCCTTCTTGTATTTTTTAAGTAGGGCGTGGAGCCCAACGCAGGACTTGAACTCACGACCCTGAGATCAGGACTCTGAGATCAAGACCTGAGCGGAGCTCAAGAGTCAGGCGCTTTACTGACCGAGCCACCCGGGCGCTCCCAAATCTGTCCTACTCTTGACCCGAATCACCACGGGGAAGAAATTGGGAAGTCGTTATCCAGCGTCTTCCTCTGCCGAGGATGATCCCCACGCAAGCGCCCTGTTTCCTGCCGCCAGCGCGGCCTTGGATTGCAAAGGTAACCCTGCGGGTGAGGGTAGCAGACGCATCTGTGGGTGGCAGCCCGGGCAGCTCGGTGCCCTTGCACTCGCACTACCCCGTGCCCCCCGCTCCCACGGACTGCCCTGCTGCACCTCAGCGGCTCCCCTCGCGAGGCTCCCTCCACGTCAACACACGCGGACTCCTGATTCCTGGCGCATCCCGCTTCTTGAGGCCGCGGGCAGTTCACCTGGTATGGCGCTTGGCCGCAGTTTTCCATACAGCATGAAATCATATCGAAAACCATTTTGCTGACGTTAGGACGGAGACGATGCTAGAACCCAGATGTGATGTGATGTCATCTATTCGTCATACATACACTTGGGGGCTGAGTTCTAATTGTTTGCGGCCACCTCTAAGATTATTAGACGTATCGAATAGAAAAGCGCTGTCCTGGCGCAGCCGGTTCCTGCATAGACTGTGACGTTTCTGAACAGTGAGACGAAATAATGTTTCTCAGAAGAGAAGGGACCATCCTGAGACTGTCGTATGCATGTCTCCTTTCCTTTAGCAAAAGGAGCTTTTGTTGGAAAATGGCAGGTGAAGTGAGATTTTCACCAGGAGGCTTTTGGGAAGAGTAGCCCGCTCTACATTCGTGAGCACTCAACACCGACCAGCAATTCCGGGTTCGTAGGCCCTGGCATCCGGACGGAGAGGGGTCGGAGCCACACTGGTTCCTGCATGCAAGGGCCTGGCAGGCCAGGGCGGCCGCTCCCAGCTCAGCAAGTCATGACCTCACGGTGTGGAAAGTGCTAGAGCACAGGCCTGTACTGGTAGACTGAAGGGCGAGAGGAGGAGGCAGTAAGATCGCCTGGGAGCGCACAAGGAAGAATCAGAAAGAGGCTGTGTCTGTTCACCTTGTGCGCTGCAGCCTGCCTGGAGTCGTGTGTTTGTTTCGGGGGGTTCATCTGTTTTTATCCATCTTTCGGGGTTTCCCACATAGACGGTTCCGTGATCGGCAAAGATGGGCAGTTTCACTTTGTAGTGCGGTGTCCGAAAGATGCATTTTCAAGGCTACGTCTCCGAGTTCCAACAGAAGGAGGGAAGGAAGGGGAAAAAAAAGTAAAAAATAGTTTAAAAATTAAAAAAAAATAAAAAAAGAAGAAGAAGGAGAGAAGGAGGCAGACATGCGCACACACGCACACACGCGCCCGGAGCACAGAGAAGCTCAGTGCACCTGCCCGACGTCAGCAGCCCTGCAGCCGGGGATCGGGCTAAGCAGTAGGAAGCATGGGGTCAGTAGTGTGGGGCGGCCTCAGGTGGCCAACGTGGGCCAGGGCCTGCGGGTGCCCCTCGTGGGCCATGGAGAGATTCTGGCTCAAGAGCTAGTGAGGGGCGTGAGCAGGGGAGCAACAAAGGTCAGAGGAGAGCAGGTGTGAGAGGATTCTGGGCAGCGTGGACGAGGGCGTGAGGGCGGGTGGAGCTTGGGAGACAAGAGAGAGGGCTCGGCTTTGGTCCGATGACAGACGATGAGAGCTGGAGCCACGCAGGGGGCGACCCAGGGTGACGGGATTCCGGAGTCCTTCAGGAGGAGGAGTCACATGGCTCAGGCCCCGGACATTTGGTTTGGGGACCCGGGGCAGGGGAGGGCTTAGCAGGGTTCTCTGACCTTCCCCCATCTTGTGCTCTCTCTCTCTTTCTCTCAAATAAATAAATACAATCTTAAAAAAAAAAAGAAAAGAAACAAACAAGAGAGGAGGAAGTACAGAGGAGGAAATCAAGAATTTGGTCAATTTTGGGCGGGTGGCTTCTGAGGTTTCTTTATCTCACTGACATTTGGATACATGGACCTGGGACCCAGAACCATCACCTGGACTAACCTCACGTAGAGGTTCAGGTGCGTTTTTGAGGCCGTAAGTTCACCCAGCCGTAGGATGTGGCTTTAGAGGAGGAGAAGGCCAAATCCCGAACTCCAGGGGAGTCCATGGTCAGATGCGGGAAGAAGAGGGGCCAGGAGAGAGGGCTGGGCAGTGCTCATGTCAGCGGGCTGGGAAGTGTGGGGCTCGGAGAGTCAGGGGCCAGGGGCAGGATTCTGAGCCGAGTGTGGGCAGGCGCTGCCACAGGGGAGCCAGCACGACGAGAGCTGGGGGGCATCCGTGGCCTCCTTTGCATGGGTCACAGGTGGGATGGTGCTCCCAAGAAGCTGGGTGGAAGTCTTCCCCCGGAACCTCAGCTCGTGACCTTATCTGGAAGCAGGGCGGCTGCAGATACAGGTAAGAGTCATGCTGGAGTCCGGTGAGCCCTTCGTGCAAGAGGAGCCGTGTCCTCATCACAGGAGAAGAGGCCACGTGCTGCTGAGCAGAGGCAGCGCCAGTGCGCTGCAGGCTGAGAGGCACAGCACGCACCGCTGGCGACATGCCGGCCCTGCCCCTCCGGAGACGCGACGGCCCCACGACCGTCTGGCCTCCGGACTGCCGGCCTCCAGCACGACAGAGGAGCAAACGCCCAGTGTTCCAGGCCACCGCGGGTGCAGTGATGGGAGCCTGGGGACAACTTCATCCGTGGCGGGGTCACTGGGTCCTCGTGAAGCCAGGAGGCGAGTCGGCAGGGTGCAGAGCCACTGTGCTGGGGGCAGACGGTCACAGCCCGTTGGCGCCATGGGTCGCCTGCAGAGCAGGAAGGGCGTGAGGGAGGCCACAGCCCCAGGTGCCGCTGTCCTAGTCCTCTGTCCCCTGAGTCTGACGGCTCCAGCAGGGAACAGTATGAGCTCACGTGGCTGCTGCCCAAGAGTCAGGAGTGCGGCTGGCTCCCCCGCTGCTCTGGCTCCGCACCTCCCCGGGCTGGCCCGAGGTCGGGGTCTTCCGGGGCCCCCGGGGCCACCTGGTGCCCTTGCCTGGACCCCGAGGCGTAAACCTGCACCCATTATGCCCGTCACACCCCATCGCTTTGCCTGGGCTCTGCTGGTGACACCGGCAGTTCTGATACGACGGAGGGCCAGGCACCCAGAGGACAGACGCTAGAGGTGGGATTCTCCCACCTCCGAGGCCTCCTGGCACTTGCTCCTGGGCGCCAGGCACACACCTCGCGGTGGCCTCTGACCATTGTCCCCCCGTTTTTTTTTTAAAGTCCTATCTATTTATCTTTTATTTTATTTAAATTCAATTAATTAACGTGTATGGTCGTTTTCCGAGGTGGAGTGGAGCGACTCCTCAGGGTCAGGTGCGCGCCCTGTCCCGGGCCCTCCGTAACGCCCGTCCCTGCGGCGGACTCCTGTTCGTTTCCTGTAGTTAAGAGTCTCTAACGGTTTGTCTCCCTCTCTGGTTGCATCTTGTCCTACTTCCCCCTCTCCTCCCCTGTGATCCTCTGTTCTGTTTCTCGGATGTCACATACGGGTGAGACCGTGTGGCATTTGCCTGCCTCTGACTTATCTCACGGGGCATCGCCCCCTCTGGTCCCGTGTCTGTCGTGGCCAATGGCGAGACTCCACTGTGCCGCTCGGCTGGCCTTCACCCCGTTGACTGTCCTGCGAGCACCTCAGCGCAACCAGCCTAGAGGCGAACCTTCCCGCTGCTTTGGGAGAAGAAGCCGGATTCCTTCCCTCAGGCTCCTTGGAGGCTCCAACAGTGACCCGGTCACCTGGAAGCTGACATCGTCCACGGCCGTTCTCCTTCACCAGCTCCTCCGGTCCCAAAAGTCACAGTCCTACCACTTTTACTTTCTAGAAACTTCTGGAATCTATTGCCTCCTACCCATACTTCCTTGCACGGCTCTCGTTAAAGAGCTGACCCCTCACCCGGTCACTGCGGCGGCCTCCAGACTACGGGGCCAGCACGCAGCTGTCAAGAACCACGAAGGTTCGAGGGTGGACCCCGCTTGTGAGCTACGCGAGAGCTTGGATTCCAGCAGTCCCGAGAACGTGCCCCGACACGCGTGGTTCCCGGGGCCGATGCACAGGCCTTCACAGCTCCCAGCAGAGCAAGCGGCTTGCACCCCGCGTTCACTCCAGGTGCCCTGCCTCCCTGAGGCCCACAGGGGCAGATGCCGCGTGGGACTCGGGCCCAGCTGAGACGCCCAAAGCTTGGGGACGCAGAAGATTTCTAGCAGGCTGCAAGCGAGGCTGCCGGCTCTCTCCTCCAAAGAGCCCCGACCTCCATCTTCCAAGGATGCTCTGGGAGCTGGGGTCCTTGGAACAGACATCCCGTGAAGGAATAATCTGGAACAAAAGGCTTCAGTCGCAAGACAGGCAGAGAAGTGAGAAGCTCGGGGGGCAGTGAGGGGGGATTGTCTTGCAACCACAGCCAAACCCAAATGGGAACCGCTGATTTCCCACCTCTACAGGAGGAAGTCGAGTTTCTCCAAGAGACACCGTCCGCCTTTGCCAGCCACATCCCTCACGCTCCCTACCTTTGCGTGCGAGCGGATGACCGTGCGCGGGGGTCCCCCGAACCACCTGTGCTCCCTCCTGTCTCCAGGTCTCTGCTCAGGGATCCCCTTTGCCCGAATGCCCCCTTCCCTGCCCCGGAGGTCATTCATCCTTCTCCCTGAGAAGTAACTTCCGAGGCCCACATGCACCCCATGGAGCAGATGTAAGGTTTGGGGCCCACGCACCATCTCTTTCTCCTTCTGGCAAACAAAGCCGCCGAGGATGCGTCACAGGAACTGCGTTGCTTTGACACAGCTTCGAGAGACGCTGTGACAAGCCCATGAACCCATGCCAGAACTGAACCCTGCTGGTCACTGGACCATGTTTCAGGAATCCACTGGTTTCCAGAGAATTCTTAGGAGTGGCACCCGAGCAACACTGACTTCATCTAACTCCTTTCTTTTATGCCCCCGTTTGTTTTGTTTGCTTGCTTTTGGCCTTTTCGTTTTTCCTGCGCAATGAAGTCGACAGCACGCATCACCAGCCTGGCTGTGAGTAATAAGAGAAGGAACAAGGAGCAAGAGCGTGAGGCTGGTAATGCGCTGGAATGCGAGTGAAAAAGGCATGAGGTCGTGCCCATGTGCGCGAACTAAAAAAGTACAATTTCCCCATTTGGCATTTTGGTGTTGGTTGTGCAAGTGTCACCGTCTGGGCTGTTGCCCGCCCGGCCGACGATGACTCTTCTTCCTGAGGCCTCTCTGAGCTCTGTAGAGTTGGGCCCCCGACAAGCATATTTCTAGGACGTGAATCAGACCCCGTCTCCCACCCCACAGGCATCTTCCTCATTCCCCCACGTACCCCACGCACCTACAGCAGTGACTGGAACACAGGACGTGTTCTGTAAGTGCGTGCTGAGCGGGTGATCCTGGGAGTCGAGGCTACACGGAAAGATCCTTCCTGTGCGTGTGGGCTCCGGAGCTGGAGGCAGCCTCACCCCAACACAGGGCTGAGGACCAGGGGCGGTGGAGACTGCAGACACCTGGAGAGAGAACCTGGGCCGGTCCCGCTGCTCCTCTAGTTCCTGCCACCAGGCCTCATCTAAGGCCAAGCTGCGAACCACCACCTTCGAATAAACTCCTTTGTCGCTGCTTAAACTGGCCCCGGGGTGTTAGGCCAACACTTAGAGAATCTCCAAGCTGACGCAGTAAAGCCCAGATGTGATTAGCAATAGAGGTAGGTCCCTCCCAACCAGAAGCCCTGGAGCTAAGACGGGCTGTGACATCTGGGAACACCCCTGTCTCCCACCCCGTGGAGCTCACAGGTGTGTTCCAACAATGCCGTGAGGACACTGGCTTGACGCGGTGGGCACGTGCACTGGCCAGGCGGTGGAACCCCGGTTTGCAAGGCGATACTTGACGTTATACGGGGAATATTGCGAAGCCTACGTTGGAGCTCCAAGAGCACCGTCTCAAGTGGGGAAAAAATTTTTTTTTCCCCGTTACACAAAGTGAAGGCAAGTGAGCACCGTTTCTCGTGGTCGCAGCTCCACGGAGACACGGAAATGGACATGTTTGGCGCAGGCAGCGGACGGGGCTGCAGGGCCTACATGCACTTTGCCGCCCTGCTCTTCAGGAATGGGTGGCAGGCCGCTAGGCCAAGCATCAGGAAGCCGGGGCCTGGGCGTTAGGGACTGCCCGACAGGGGTCTAGCTGGGGAAGCCTCGGTGACTCAACTCTGAACTTGGAGCGTCTACAAGGCGCCTCACAATTTCCCGCAGCTGATATCAGATGCGCCCAGGGAAGGAAGCGCACGCAGGTGTGCAACACAAAGGACTCGGGTGACCGGAGAAAATTCCGGACGGACTCAGGATGGAGACCCCCCCCTCCGAGCCACCGCCAGCGTAGCGTTCCGCCAGTAGCAAGGAGGGGGTTCCGGGGCCCCACGCGGCTTGGGGTTACTCCTCCCTCCGGATCCTTGGCCCAGGCGGGGCTGTGGCTCCCTGACTCCTTCCTGCTCAGATACCGACTAAAGGAGCGATCCGCGTGTGGACGTGCTGCTCGGTGGCAAGGGGAGGACGAGGAGCCCCACCGTGGCTCTCGGGCCTCTGCTCCCCGTGACCTCCACCCACACCTCACTGGTGCACCGTCCCAGGGCAAAGCTGCCTGCAGCGGGCGGGAGGTGCCCCCCGGGAGGCCGGGGTCCGCGGGGCCAGGACAGCACAGCGCCACAGGGACCAGGGTTCTTTCCAGAGCCATGCTCCCCACGCACGGCAGCTCCGACCCCAGCGTGCCAGTGACCCCGCGAGCTGTGGTCCAGTGGGCAGGCTGAGAGGAGGAGGTGCTTCCCGTGTCCTGTCCTGTCACCAGGGCCTCCGCCCTTCCTTCAGTTTATACAGTTCACTCCTCTTTTTTCTCATAAGTCAGCATCTGTGAATCATTTTGTTATTTGTCTATTTTTAGAAATGAAATGTGACTATATTGAATGATGTTCTCATTAAAAAAAAAAAAAAGATCCTCTTCTAGTAGTAACAGTTGTTGGAAAACCTGTATCAGAGCTGCTTTTCCTCGACAGTGCACGTTCCGAGCAAAATCTGTGACGAGGGCTTAACTGTTAAGTGTCCAAGCCTGATTTTGGCGAGGTCTGTGTGTGGTTAGATATTTCAGTTCTCGAGCCCCGAAATGAAAATGACAGTTTTAAAGTTTATACTCCAGCTCTGCCGATGATCTTCCAGGGCTTTTGAAAGGGGAGGGACAGCGGTGCTCCCTGAGGGATGATGTCGTGTTGGATGGAGTTCTGTGCCAGTGACCTCTGCCCCGGCCTGGGTCACTACATTTAATACACTCCCTCCAACGAAGAGTTCCCCGGCCTTGCTGTGCCTTGAAGGCCCGGCTGAGCAGGGTAGTGACACCAGCCGCCCCAGAGCCGCGAGCTCCTTTTGGGACAGTTGGGCTCGTCAGGGCTTTGGCTCGGCTCGTCTGCTTCCTTGCGGACCCCCAGGTCATCGCCGGGCTCTGGGAGGGGGGGCACCTGGGCACGGGGCCCCTCAAGGTCCAGTCTGCTCTCCAACACCCACCTCAGGCACGAGTGACTTCCCAGACGTGGTCGAGCAAGAGAGTCCATGACATGAGGCTCTCAAGAGTTATTTTCACGTCATATCTGCCTTTTGGGGGGGCACCTGGGTCGGGGTGGGCTCCATGGTTGAGCATCTGCCTTCAGCCCAGGGCGTGATCCTGGGGTCCTGGGACCACTTGCTTCTCTGTCTGCCTCTGTCTCTGCCTCTCTCTCTGTATCTCTCATGAATAAATACATAAAATATATATTTTTAAAATCTGCCTTTTTGAAGCCATGAGTATGGTCAAAGTAAGGAGGAGACAATTTATTACAAAGTTCAGTTGAGAAGGAAAGAGAAAAAAAGAAGGAAGGGAAGGAAAGTCGCTTTTTTTTTTTTTAACGAATTAACTTTTTTTTTTTGAACAAACACAATACCAAACAAAGGTACTCAAATACTTCTTAAAATGTCAATTTAGGGGCAGCCCTGGTGGCCCAGCAGTTTAGCACCGCCTTCAGCCCAGGGCCTGATCCTGGAGACCGGGGATCGAGTCCCACGTCAGGCTCCCTGTGTGGAGCCTGCTTCTCCCTCCACCTGTGTCTGCCTCCCCCTCTGTGTCTCTCATGAATAAATAAATAAGGTCTTTACAAAAAAAAAAAAGAAAATGTCAATTTTAAAGTCCCTTCTCTCCAGGCTAATGACAGGCACAACACAGGCAGACATGCTGGTTGAGCATAACTGGCTGAGTTCCCACAGCGCTTGCATCTTTCAGCTCACAAGTGCCTTGGTAAATGGTGGAGTGTCTAGTGCAGCCGTTTCTACAGAACTAGGGAACAGATGTCTAAGAAAGAAAGATTTTCAGAATCCCATGTTTTATACTCAATCCCATGAAGGGAAGGGGAAGGGAGGAAGGAAAGAAGAAGAAAGAAAAGGAGGAAGGAAGGAGGAAGGTTGGAAGGAAGGAGAGAGGGAAGGAGGGAGGGAAGGGGAAGCCGCCGTGTCCACCCCGCCCCAGGTCCTTCGTGTTGACCCCAGGGCACCCCTCACCTGAACCCAGACGTTCACATTTGTGTCTCCCCAGTGACGGGCTGTCTCTGCTGTGGCTCCTGAGTCCTGCAGGTTGAGCACAGCCAGACACTCAGCACAGGGTGAAGGCATCCGGCCCAGGGAACTCGGGGAGCCCCGCGAGGCTGGCCCTGGACCCCAGATGGGACGAGGGCTGTGCGGACTCGAGCATCGCCGGCTCCTCACCTCGGGCAGGTGAGGCTCCCTTCACAGCGGGTGGCAGCGGTGGCCCTTCCCTCCTGAGCACCGGCCTCCCCCCTCCCCCGAGAGGTGTGGGCCGCGGCCTGAGGCAAGCGCTCCCTTGGGATCTCCCGGAGTCGCAGCCCAGGAGGTGGTGGCACTGCCAGTGTGTCCTGCTGCCCCGTCCCGTCGGCGGCTTCTAAGGCCCACGCGGCGGCCCGCAAGTACCCGGCAACCCGGGCCTGGCCTTCGGTTGGGAAAACACAACCCAAATGAAGATAATCCGAGCAGAGGCGGTCACAGATGGTTAGGGTTTCGGGGCAGGACCCTGGCCCTGGCAACACCAAGCTGCGGGCATTCCCGGTTTTTGTTTTTGTTTTTGTTTTGAGATGGGAGTGACTGGAGGGGAAAGGGGGCTGTCCCGGCTGGAGGTCTGCTCCCCGTTTCATCCACACACGGGTTCGCGGTCTCGGGAGGTCACTTGATTCAGAAGCCAAGTTGTTGGGGCGCCTGGGGGGCTCAGCTGGTTGGGCGGCCGCCTTTGGCTCAGGTCGGGGTCCTTGGATGGAGCCCGCATCGGGCTCCTGGCTCAGCGGGGAGCCTGCTTCTCCCTCTTCCCCTCCCCACCGTGTGTGCTCTCTCTCTGTCAAATAAATAAATAAAATCTTAAAAAAAAAAGCCAAGTTGTTCAAACTGATTCCCCCCACACCGCCCCAAAGAAACAGCTTTCTGTGGCACACAACTCCTTTTTTTTTTCCTCCGAGGGCTTTGTGGCTGACCTCAGCTCCCCAGACAAGCAAAGGCTTAAAAAGATCCTCTCTTTCCATGGCATTACACGGCTCTCTCGTAGAAAATCTTCTTGAACCAAGGAATGTGGAACGCACCTCGGTGGGGAGGAGACCACACCTGAAGTCACGGCCCTAAAGGCCCTAACGGCCCTAACGGGGTGTTTGGTTTGCCTTCATCAGAAAGCTCGACCGACCGCATCAGCCAGAGGCAGGCGCGTTTCACTTCCTAAAACCAGCCAGCTCGCTGGCGCTGTGGCAGCAGCGTCACTTAATCCAAGACACATTTTCATGCAAACCTCGAGTTATAACCCACATATGGCAGCAGATCATTATCCTAAGACTCTAAATTGCACTGGTTATACAGTTGGAGAGGGATCTATCATAATCTGGAAAACTTTTCTTTTTACGGGTCTATTTTAACAAGTGTAGGGAGGAAATAAAACTCAAAAAGCATAAACTGTTTTACATTTTGAATTGGACTCTGATTTTAAAAAAAAAAATGGAGACACTCCAAAATAAAGAAACGCTGGCAAAGACGGAGGGAAAGATACGGACAGAAATCAGGGAGAAAACGGGGGAAATAAAGAGGTTCTGTGACGGCTTCCACATTTCCTGATTTGGTGAACTGAGAGGCCGGACACCCCACTAGCTAGAGGTACGGCTGCTTCTGAAGGAGGGAGACGCCGAGCCACGAAGGACAGATGGACAGAAAGAACCAAAAGACTAAACTGAAATGGAGCCAAACGACTCCGGCGACGCGCCCTGGGAAGGGGAGTAGAGACCACTTTCATTTCGTCTTCAGCCCTTTTGTGTGTGTGTTTCCCAAGCACATTTTCCTTAACGTCTAAAACAGATCAACAGAAAGTTTTAAGAACGGCCCCCGACTCGGGATGTGAGGATGTTTTTAACTCCACGTGTGAGCACCGAAGCTGGCAGGCGGCAGGGCTGTTAAAGTGGAGTTTCTGGATAGACTGCGGCACCCCTGGGTCCCAAAGGAACAGGGAGCGCACCCCCAGCCCATCTCGTATCCAGCTTGCAGACAAGCATGGCTCTTGCCTGACGTCTTACTAGTCCCAACGCCCTGGGCCGCAGGAATGAAATCAAGGGCTCCCGAGTGCTGCCCTACTGCAAGGACGCTCGCTGGGCACATTGCTTCATACCCGATGTGGGCCCGACAGGCGCAAGCCGGGGTGCCATGTGCAAGCCGGGAGTCATGTACAAGCCAGGGTGTGTGCAAGCCGGGGTACCATGTGCAAGCCGGGGTGTCATGTGCAAGCCAGGGTGCCGTGTGCAAGCTGGGGTGTCATGTGCAAGCCGGGGTGCTGTGTGCAAGCTGGGGTGTCGTGTGCAAGCCAGGGTGCCGTGTGCAAGCCGGGGTGCCGTGTGCAAGTCAGGGTGCTGTGTGCAAGCCGGGGTGCTGTGTGCAAGCTGGGGTGTCATGTGCAAGCTGGGGTGCCGTGTGCAAGCAGGGGTGTCATGTGCAAGTCAGGGTGCTGTGTGCAAGCCGGGGTGCTGTGTGCAAGCTGGGGTGTCATGTGCAAGCTGGGGTGCCGTGTGCAAGCCAGTTTTCGTGGTATCAGTTGTTTCTGGAGCCAGGATCTCTAGATTCCGGGTCACCCCTGCGCCTGGAAGAGGCAAAGCCGGGACAGCAAGCAGAAATGTGCTCGGGCATCTCGATCCGTCCCCACCGGGAAGCTGGCTGCACCAAGTCCCCTGCGCAGACTTCTCTCGCTCGTCCTGCGGATTTGCCCTGTGGATAAACGGCAGCCTCGGGACAGTTATCCTGCCTCGCTGCCTAAAACTATCTGCGGCGTTTGTTCGTCGACTCGCAGACCCTTGAATGTGAGGTTTCCGTAGGCGAACAGAATCCTTTCCTGGGGAATGCAGTGCCTCAGGTAGGGCCACCAGCCCTCCGTCGCTCTGACCTGAGCATAAATCTCTTGGGTCGCAGTGCTTCCCTTCTGACACCTTGCCGGCTAGACCGAGAAGTGGGGGTTTTGACCATCCGTAGCGGGAGTGAGTGGCAGGTGGGGATGGAAGGACCCCACTTGAAGAGTGAGGCAGCAGGTGGGCAGCCTGACCCTGGGGGCCTGGGGAAGGAGACACGCAGAGGGACTGGAGGGGCGGCCCCCCCCTCCTCCCACATTGCACCCTCCTTCCCCCGCCGCCTGCCCAGCCCCAACTGCCCACATCTTCCCCGTCCTTCCATCTGGGGCGAAGTCCTCTGCCTGCTGGATCCCACCTCCACTGCCTTCCCGAGGACCTCGCTCTTCTCTTGCCGTCTAAACAAATAAAAACTACTCTCCTGGAACCCCCCTCCCACTCCAGCGTTGCGCTCTGTCTCAGGCTTCTGGGAAGAGCTGCTGGCACTCCTTGCTTCCATGCCCTTACCTCCTACTCTTTGCTCTCCCCTTCGCTGCCCTTCTGTTCACCTCCCCACGATGAAACTGTTTTCACCCAAATCACCAGGGGTATCATGACGAAAGGCAATGGAAACTTTGGCTCTAAAGCCCTTGACCCTGGTGACCTCTTTCTGCTTCCTTGGCTCCTTTGCTTGGCTTCTTTGGCCCTATTCCCCCTGGGGAACTGCCCCCCCCCCCCCCCGTCTTATGATGCACACGCAGATGACTCCCCTGTCTGTACTTTCAGCCCAGGCTGCCCTCCCGAACTCACGCTCCTCCCCAACTGCCTATGGGACAATCTACATCTGACAGGCCTGTCACTCAACATTTCCAAAATGGAACCCATCACATTCTTCCCCTAGTCCCCCCTCTCCCCCCGCCCCAGATCCCTCTGGTTGGAGAGCCCTCCTTCGCCCCTGATCCTCTGAGGGACCCTCACTTGGCTAACTGTTTTTTATCCTTTAGGGCCCGTGTTAGACGTCACTTCTCTGGGAAGCCTTCCTTCACACGTCAAGGTCAAAGCAGGTGCTCCTATGATTTCAGAAGCTACCATTGTAATGCTCTATTAAATAATCTATTCCTCCCATTAAAATATCTGCTCCCCAGCGCAGAAATCTTTCAGTCTTGTTCATTATGTCCCTTCACCCAGCATGATGTCTGGCACACAGGATACTCAACAAAAATGCATTTATTTGAAGAAGTAAAACGTCCCATTTTCAACGCTCAGGCATCCAGTAGAGGGGGAAGTGTCACTTTTCTCTGCTTAGTCTCCTGTCCCCATAGTCCCCGTTATAAGGTCAGGCTCCATATCCCAAGTGAGCATCCTTCGGCCCGCTCTTCAGCTTAATCACCGCCTGTCTAGCCTTGTATGTGTCCATCCCGGCATTTTTCCCACTATGCATGACAATTTTTTTCTATGGGAAAATGTATTCTTAGGTCCTAACATTGACTTTCAATGACTTTTGTGCTATTTTTTAAAATCGAGTACTATCTCTATCATATGTAAATATGGATCACCCAGTGCAAATACATTCTATGTTGGTTCTTCCAAGTAAAATAAATAGACTTGCCACAGGATAATTCTTAAAAGCAATTTGGTTTATGTCTTAGTCTTTGTTTTCCTTTGTGGATTCCAACTTAGCTAAAAAAAAAAAAAAAAGTCAATTCCAATAGGGTCATTTCAAAAATGCATTTTTAAGGTTGCATTTTTTTTCTTTTGTTTTGGCTGGCTATGAAGATTTTATAGGTCCAAATACATAGACTTTGATGCTCTAATTAATGCTATGGCTACATTATGAGAGAGACAGAAAATACTCTAATAAGTTTACACAAGTGAGTCATTTGATTTCCCCAACTGGAGCCACAACATACAGCACCCTGCACTGTAGGACATCTGTCTGTCTCTTTCAAAAAATTGAGAATGGGATTTTAGCAGCTCTGTCATTTTCAAATTTGCTGCTAAAATCCCGTTCTCAACTAAATGACAGAGCTACACTCCCCACCACGTTGGTGAAAGATCTGTGCTGAGCCCTTTCCTCCTCGGCTGCTATATCCAAGGACAGCAGCTGCCTACGGGATCCCTCCCATTAAGCCACATCATACCTCTGAAAACCAACGATAGGGGGCACGGGGGACACCACAGCACAACTCTTTGGCCAAAGAAAGGTATTCACTGTGGGAATAATAAGAGAAGTATAACGAAAACGGGGGCCACCAGTGATCTGCGAAAGACAACTTCTGGCTCTCTCTGCAGCCAGAGGGTAAGATTTGCTCTTGGCATCACATGAATGCTCCTCCTCTCGACAGAACTTTGAATAAAGTGCCTCTCACCACGCTGCTCAGATAGCCATGGCCTATTAGCCTCAACTTTGAGAACGCTTTACGGGCACTTTTGCTTTCTCGCCTGCTTTTCATGCTCATTTTGCAAGAGTTTGCTCTTGCTTTTCATCTCCTTGCTTTTCATCTTCACTTTGCTCTCTGGGGTAGACAACCATATGGAATACAGGTCAAAGGCCAGACCCTGTCCTATCTCTCCATGTCCCCGCGGTTTCTCTCCTCCATCCTCTGTGGATCCTAATTGAGGACTTCTCTTTAAGGCTCCAGCTGATCATGATGATGAAAGGAGGCTTCCTATACCCTTCATTCCATTGAAGAGTTGCTTTTTTTTTTTGTCTCCCGTGGTCCCCTGAACCATACTGAGGATGTGGTGGGTGTCTCGTCCATACTTAAATCAGTGCTACTCGGTGTTGCTCAGGGATCAGCAGCATTCGTTTTACTTGAGAGCTTGTGAGATATGAAAATCCTCAGGCCTCCTGCTTGACCTACCAAATCAGGATCTCAGAGTGAGGGCGAGGGTGGAAATCTGGAGGCTGACAAGCTCTCCAGGTGATTCCTACACAGTGTGAGAACCACTGCCTCAGCCGCCAGCTTCTGTGAGTGGGATTATCCGTGCTCTCTGCAGTTCCCTAAGCAGGTGACCGGGTCTTCCTGGCCAAACACACATCAACCTAAAGACCTACACAGACCCATCAGCAGCGAGGATGAAGGACCACGCTTTATCCACTGGGAAGTTTCTCTTGAAGGTCCCAAAGTTGCTGTCCTTTTCACCCACTGCACCCCTGCCCCATAACCACTTTGCAGCAACCCGTCTGCATGCTCCCTGCCCATGTAGGCCGCAGCCTCATCTTCGCCTGTGCCCATTTGTGGGCTCCTGAGTCTCCAGCAACCGAGAATTGACCCACAGCCCCTTCCAAGGCGTGGCTCTGCTGGTAAACAAGTAGTGACTGAGCACTTGATATGTGCAAGTTTCCATTACCCACCAGCCCCCCAGCCTCTTCTGGCCACTGCTGCCCATGTCCTTTGGAGTCCTCTCTTGGGGACTGCCTGGTCCACGGCGGGGCACACAGCCACCAAAACGCAGGAAGCAATAGGCTTCTTCTGCAGCGTCTGCTCCAGTGACTTTCAGATTTTTTTTTTTTTTTTTTTTTTAGTAAAATAGCCATATTACGACACCTACACAGAAAGTAAGGGCAGCGTTTCATTCACATGAATGCATTTTGAAGTTAAATCTTCGATTATCCACCGAGTATGATAAGGCTATCTGACCCCTTGAGATGAAGTCAGGTGGAGAGTCAGGTCTGCCTCTCCATGCAGACTAGCTGGTTGCACCATATTGAGAAGGAAAAAAAATCTTTATTCTGATAAGTAGTTACACATGGTAACAGTTGGGTTTGGGGTTCTTTTTTTAAGGTGACTTTCCTTGCAACCCCAGGGTACTCTGCCGTGAGACTGATGGCAAGGCAGCCTCATTCCAAGGTTTACCCACAAACGGGTGTTTATGTGGCATTATAGCGAACGCGTTGGCAGTCTTCAGTGGGTTAAAACTTGGCACATGTCATACTTGATTGTGTCTCTTTTTTTAAAAATACAACTGGAAAAAAACCTTAACAATTTAAATCAAGTGTCTGGAAACCCTAGCAACCTTGCAGGCCTGCAGGACTCTATGAAGCGCGAGTCACTTCCCAGATGAGGAAGCATGACGGACTCACTTGCTCAGGCCCCATGCATGCTGGTGTCGCAGCTGCTGCACCTGCCGCCTGACTCCTGGTCCTTCCTCTGGCTTCCTTCCCGTGGACGTCTGAGACCTCACGTGGATTTTCAGCACCTTGTGCTCTGGGCCGAATCTTCCAGAGCGGATGCTCTGTTTATCCTGCTCAAATGAATCACAGGGTGGAATTTCCCCCGGAGCCGTGGCTCCTCTTCAGCTGCAGGGCGATGGGCAGGGGCAGGGAGGGCCGTGCGGGAAGGGGAGCCCTGCTGAGGACTGGGGTCCCCCTGGGAGCTGGCCCACATGGTTCTCTAACGGACGATCTGGTCCTGCTCTGGACCTGGCACCTGGGAAGTCTGTTGCTCGGCCTGCGGGAGGCTTGGCGTGGGGGCGGGGAGCAGGGCGGGAAAGTGGGGGGAGAGCGGAGCCCTACTGGCACCTGCACCGGCCCCCCGGGGACAGAGCCGCCGCAGGGTGAGGGCAGAGGTTTCCGGGAGACGACGGAGCCCCTAAGGGAGGTGGGAAAGCTGCCTCCCTGCTGCAGCTCGTTGGTTCTCACCGCTGCCCCTGGAGGGCTCCCCTCAGCTCTGAGCGGGCCCAGCCCCACGCGGCTTTGGACACAAACAGCGATCAGGCGTGTCTGTCATCGGGACAGGACACCTGAGCCTCGCAGACCACAGACGGCTCCCCCCACTGAGCCCTCAGGTCCCCAGCCACTCGCCGTGCTGGGCCTTTTCCGACTGCCCTTCTAAGGTGGCATTGCATTTTGACATGAGGACCCTGTCAGTGAAACCCAAAGGGCTGGAACCCAGAGGTGGAGGGGATGTGGGTCCCCCAACTGTGCCGCCCTGGGGGGATCCTCACCCGCAGCTGTTGGTGGGCTCTTTACTTTCCATTGGAATTAGAATCAAAGGATTGCTGTAATATTTTTGTCTCTCACCAAAAAAAGTAGCAGACCTAAGAAGGCTGCATGCTGTTTCGCTAAAGCCCAACCCTCTTCGCAGCAGCGCCCCGCAGCACATAGCGCTGGTTGCTTGCCCAGTACCCTTCTCTCCTTCCTTTGCCAGAAGACCTGGCTGGCGATGTGCTCGGGGAAAACTCCCGCTTCTGCAGCTTCCTCTTCGCACGGCAGCTGCCAGGCCGCCAGTTCTGGCCTGTGATCTGCAAGCAAGGTGTAGGGAAGGAGCTTCTGATCAAAGTGGGCAGACGCAGATCATATGGGGGGGGGGCGTGTCTTTTTCTCTGTCTTCTTCTTGGTCCAAATGATGGCCGGAGGCACAGCAGCCACCTTGCAACCGTGAGGATGAAACCCCCACAGGACGACGGGTGGAATAAGCAGCCAAAGTCTGTGGGTCCTTGTGGGTCCTTGACCACCTGTGACAGTTCTTGACTGCTTGCCTCAACAATTTCTCAGCTAAGCAAAATAAAATCCATTTGGTTAAGACTTTGTATTTTGATTTCTCTCAAATGCGACAAAAAGCAATTCTAAGCAACACTCTCTCAGAGCATCGACCTCACGCCGTCACGAACGCTCGCTCTCGTCCAGCTCCTAGAACAGGAATCTCCTCCTTCCTTTCTAAACATGAAAGAACTGGGCCAGCGGGAAAGTATAAAGTGAGTAACTTCCTTTTTGCTGAATCAGATTCCACTTCTCTGCCCTTGACCTCTGAGTCCTCTCCGCCCTTTGACCTCTCTGCCCTCGACCTCTGAATCCTCTCCACCCTTGACCTCCGAGTTCTCTCTGCCCTTGACCCCCGAGTCCTCTCCACTCTTGACCTCCAAAACTTCTCCGCCCTTGACCTCCGAATTCTCTCAGCAGCATTTTTGGGCCACTGGCTCCTTCCTCTCCTTGAAATTTTCTCCTTCTTTGCTTCTGTTTCCTCACTGCTCTGACTCCCTCCCCAGGGTCTCGCACGTCCTACTCCTGCCTTTTGCCCCAGAAGTGCACGTGTCTCCCAGCGTTCCCTTCTCTTAGCATCTCATGCTCACTTGTGTAGTGGTCTTACGCCTTCCATGTCATCCACTACCACTACCTGGAATTGAAAACAGAAAAATCAAACCCAACCCAACCCACTGACATTGGGAAAGGATGTCTACTGTGCACTGTCAAGGGAAAAACAGCAGCTCACAGGACACAACCTACTGTTTGATTCCATTCCTCTGCGTAGAAAACAAAACCCAAAAACCAACCACCTGGAAGGCTCTGTAAGCAGGATGTTAGCAGGGCCTGGGGGTGCAGTGAAGAATTTAAAGTCCTTAATTCAAAAGTAAAATTAACCCTTTAATCCCTAAGGGTTGACTCAACGGATCTGTAGTCCTTTCCAGATATTGTCCCATGTCTTACTCTGCAGGTACGTGTTAGCTGGGCTTTGGGCGGTCTTTTGTTCATTTGTGGGCGGTTTCTCACTGCGGCTCTGCTCCGGGCCGGTCTGTGAGACGCGCTGTAAGAACAGACCCCAAGTGCAAGGAGCCCTCATGTGAAGCCAACCGGGTATAGATGGCTTCATTTATAAACTGGCAGAGGAAGGGCGTCATCCATGCCCACCCGTACGGAGTGCTTGTGGGTGGAACGCAGTCCACGTGGGGCGCAGCTGCCCCGGCCTCTCTCCTGACTGAGCGGGAGCCCCCTGCTCGCCGGGCCCGGCTGGTCGCTGCTCGCGGCCCCTGGACACAATGCTACCCCGGGGGCCTCTGCCTGCCACGTCTTTGCTGGCTGATCCGTGAAATGACGGGCCCGGAACATCTGCCTGCTTCTCCGATGAACTCTAAGCACCCCAAAGTGAAAAGTTTAGAAAATTAAAAAAAAAAAAAAAAAAAAGAGCTCAGCATACAAGGTAGTTTGTCCTAGAGCCTTGCTCCTTCCAGGCCCCTGACCCCGCACCATGGTCCCTGCCCCGGCCAGCCCCGGCTTGCACTTGCGGAGCCCTTCAGGGGACGTGGGAGCGTCTGGCCCACGCACAGAGTGAAGGTGACGCTGCACCGCCTCAAAGTCCCTCATTCTACACGATGCTACGGACCCGCGGCCACCGCTCTCTGGCTCCCCTTGCGGGACCGTGGACACAGTTGTCTTCGCCCTTCGCCATCCAGCCCTCGGGCTTCCTCTGGATCCAGCCTCCTGCCCTTCGTGACTCTTTCTCCGTGGAGCACCCTCCTTCCCAAATCTTCGATCCCTCTCTCTTTCCTGTGTCTATCTCTTTCTCCTCTGCCCGAAGCACCTATAAGTCTCTTCCTGGCGCCGAAGGCCGTGGAACGGGCTGGTCAGGTGGGAGGCCTGAGTGAGGACGGCGGCCCGCGCATCCAGAGGGGACCTGGGTGCTCAGGGCCTTGGAGGCTGCCGGCGGGCCCTCGCGCACTGAGCCTGCAGCCACACGGCCAGGCCCAGGGCTCCTTTCAGTTGGGGGCACGGGTCACGGCGTGGGTGGAGAAGCCCTGACCTCCCGGAAAGGCTGCTGCTCCCCCGTGGGAAGGCTGCTCCTTCCTCCCCACCGAGCGGCCCTGGGCGCCAGGACGAATGGCCACACGGGCCTGGCAGCCTGGCCGCCTCCTCCCCGGACACTGCCTGAACAGGTGGAAACCGGGCTCCGAGGGGCGGCAGGGGCCGAGCTAGCGGGGCTGTCGGGGGGCATGCGGGGCGCTGGCCACTGCCCCCCCGGGACAGAGGGAGGCCTGGCCGGCTGGCTGGGGAGCCCGCGAGCGCCGCTTCTGTTTTCTGAATGCAAGCGTCCTTACCATCTGCTGAAGACCAGCCTCGGAACAAAAAGACTAACGTTTTCTCGTGGATCAGGACTAGGGACATCGGTACCGCTCCCAAAACTCTCGTTTATTTCCCCAGAGGACAGTGGCGTCGTGGCTGGAATTCCTCAGCCGCCGAGCAAGGCAAAGCCTCTGTGTTGCAGGTGGCCTTGCTCCCGGATGCGGGGGCTCAGGGGGCTCGGGGAGCTCGGGGCGGGAGCGAGCCTCGGCCTAGGGGCCAGCTGGGCCCGAGCAGCCTGGCCTGACCGCATTCCCAGGGGCCTGTAGTCATGTCCCACCCGAAAGCCAGGAACTCTCGGGAGCCGAGCTCCCCGTCCAACGTTGCCGCCAGCGCTGGGGCCCGGGAAGCCACCCCTGGGGGTCAATTCACGGCTCCTTCGGCAGGGGCTCCTGGGCTGGGCCTGGCGCTCACGAGGCACAGAGACTCACAGTGTCGGGGTGGCCTGGTCCCCAACGCCGCCCCACTGGCCAGCTCTCCCGCCCACCGCCCTTCTCCCCCCGAGGGCGGCCGCCCCGCAGCCGGCAACCAGCGCTTTGAAAGTCGTGGGGAGAGCGTGAGGAAGAGCCCTGCAGTGGTCACACATGGAGAGACACCTGCGGCAGGTGACGGGTGCCCGGGCGCCTACCTGTGACCTCTCTGCCCTGTGCCCGCTGACTACGGGCTTGGTGGTTCCAAATGGCTCAACCCTTGCCTCTCCCCTCCCTCCTCCCAGCCCCTCTCCATCCTCTCCTAAACCATCTGCATCTTCATCAATCCATCTCACTGTATTCTGGGCCGTACCCCCTCCCCCGCCCCTTTGCAAATTCCCCTTTCTGGGTCAAGGTGCCAAAATCCACTTTTCTTTTGATGCCAGTGGTGGGACCGACTTGCTTTAGGTTTTTATAATAGGAAAACCTGTTGGTTCTCGCATTTCTTGGTGCCCCATTTCCCACATGAAACTTTCTTGGGGTAGAAAAAAAAAAGAATTAGACTCCGATGGCTACATGAATACGTGTGACACTCTCAGAGCTAAATAGAATTTCTTGTGTAATGACCTATGAAGTCAAGGCCACTAACGCATTCTGATTAATTACTTGCGTGCAGCACTTTTAATGCCCTAAAAAAAGAAAAAAAAGAAAGAAAGAAAGAAGAAAGAAAGAAACAAAGAAATGAAATACTTTGCCATCCCAGCTGCCTACTGAGATTTACTGGGGACTCTGGTGAGGATGACTTGCCTTTGGTGACACCAAGGACCTCTCTTTGTGAAGAACTGCTGGCGACTGAGGGTTTTGCAAATGGAATTCAGAAGGAAGGAGACTATCTTGTGGTGGCGAGACTCCGAGCACGCACAGCGTTCACTAAGCGGCTGCCTGTAGGGTCCGCATGGAGACAACATCGGGCGGCCTGTATCAAATCTGTAAACCGAGGGCAAGGCTTCCAGGGCAGAGGACACTGACCCCGTCTCCAGTCGACCTGAGTGACCAGCACTGCGAATATCAGAGCCTGAGGTAGTAGGAACATGAGGGAATGTGAGGGTGGGGCTGAGCCCGTGGGACATTCCTCAACAGGGTTGGGGAGGGAAGGGTTTTGGCAGAAACACCAGTCATAACCCAGTCCTGCTGGTTGGGACCAGAAGTGGGTTTTCTAGATACACTGACCCCCAGGGCTGGGAGAGAAGAGCGAGAACAGAAACCTCAGCTAGACAGGGTTTCCGACCCAGGTGGCACGGTCCGGGGGCGCTGCAGAGCCGGGAAGGGTGGTGCTCCCCGAAGTGTGGGGCCTGGAGGGTGCAGCCAGGTGGGCCCAGGGAGTCAGCAGACCGTGGATCAGTCCTTCCTGCCCACCAAGCTGAGGGCAGTGCCACCCTAGGCAGCCAGTCGGTCCCCCGAAACCCCAGGACACGGGTAAGAACTTGGCCCTGGTGAGCAAAGGCTGGCTTCACGCCCCCCTGCATCACCCCTTGTCCATCCAGGATGGCCCGGCCACTCCCCTGCCGGGCTCAGGAGCCGAGCCCAGAAGGAAGAAACGGGGCCGAGTCGTGTTTGTGATTAGCTTCTCATCTAAGGCTGTAACCCCATAGAGCTCTGGCCCAGCTGTCGGGGGGCTTGGCTGGGAACGCGGCTCTCCGGGGAGGGCCGGGGTGCAGGGGGCAGGTTCTGGACCCCCCACCTGCCGCCACCCTCTGACGGCCGGGTCTCAGGAGTCTCCTTCCCTGTCCACTGCCGGAGCATCTTCCCTCCAGATAACCATCACGGCCTTCGCCCTCACTCCAGGGTGACAGCCCCGTGTGGGTGAGCCTCCTGCGGCGCCCGGCCTGACCCCCACCCCGGGTTAGGACCCAGTCAGCCACTGTGAGCGGACAGCCAGGGTGGCCTCCCCGACAGACCGCGCTGGACGGAAGGGGAGCCCAGAGCAAATTCCAGCCTCTCTCGCCTGCGACTCCGCTGGCCTGAGCAGCCCTGCAGATGTGACCTCCCTCTGCTTTTCTCAACAATAATCCCAGCCCCTTGTTATGATAAACTACTTGCTCCTTGCTCGGCAGTACATTCAGGAACTGGACTGCTGCCAAGGAAAACTCAGGAGCGATGGTAGGGACTATTGAAATAAATTAATGGCTTATGATAAATACAGGGAGAGCAGCACTAGGTAATAAGCTCATACGCTAACAAAAATCACATGGCTGTTGCAGAGGAGGAGTTTTTACATAAATGTGGATGATGTTAAGGAGCAAGACTGATTTTTTTTTTTTAAATAACTCATTTACCATCTATTTAGCCAAGCAAGCAAGGGCCCTCCAAAGTCACCATCGATAACATGGGGTGGGGGGGGCTATGATTGCCTACAACGGCCCTCTTCTTCTTTTGGGGGGTCTTCAGGGCTAGTCCAACAAGGATGTTAGGTACATGACTTCATAATTATGCTTTTTTAGCTTCGAGTATCAGATGGTATCACTCACCTGGATTGCTGGCCTGGCTCGCCAGACTTGGCTCTGAATTATTTTTGACATTTCCCAACATGTAAACCCACCTCCAGAAAAACAAGCCCCTGCTACTTCTCAGGCACGCAAAAGGGTGGCTCCGCACATGCCGGCGTTGTGGAGAAAAGAGTCCAACACCGTTCTGAGCAGGAAAAATGTCAGCACGGACCTCACAGGTGACCGCTGCACACACACGCAAGTCCTAATTTCTTTGTTTGAAGATCTGTCATGTTATTTTAGAATCAGGGTCCATACTTGCTCATTCCCAGAGACTGTCATCAGGTTTGGTTTGCACAAGAGAGTTGACCCGAAGCAAGGAATTTCGACTCCGAAATTCCAGACCAGCTCTGACATTTGGATCAGTGGGAGCCTTTGCAAACCAATACGAAAACCTGAGCAGCCCACACGGGCGTTTCACCAGCTGGCCACCCTGCAGGAGGCTCACAGAGTGATCACTAAAAGCAGCCTCTTTGCTTCAACCTGGCATAAATCACCCTGACTCCCCTCCAAGGGGGCGCCTGGGCCAGCCCCAGCATCGGGTGGCCAAGCGAGGACCTCCGTGTTCCCCGCGTAGCGTGTAGGGCCGGTTTTTGCCTTCGTGACCCACTTGCAGATGGGAGTCCAAACACTCCCAGCACCAGCTCTGAGCTTCGTACAGATCAAACCCCAAAGGCCCAGCCTGCAAGGAAAAGCTCTGCTGGTTCACACCCTGGGGGAAATGGCTGGGCAGAGGTTCCCATTACTCGAGGTCTCATTCACGCCGCCTCAGGAGGTCCACCTCTTGTTTGGCCTCTCTCTCCCCTCCTCTCCTTCCTAAGAAACTAGAAGCGAGTGAAAGGGCAGTAATTTTCTGTGTAAATCCCCGTGCGTTTGTGAAGCTGAATTCCTGCTCTCCTCCCCCCGCCCCCCAGCCTGAGGCTGCGGGAATAGTGCTTCCCGTTCCCCAGCACGCCCGGGACATGGGGCCTGGGGCAACCTGGCCGCTGTGTCACCCGCCGGGCGGTCCGCTTCCAGACCGCACAGCTCCGACCACATCTTTGTCGAGGAGCAAGCAGTCGCGCCAACAGGCCCCCTGAGAAAGGGCCCGCTGCTCTCCTTGCCACCCTGCAGGAGGCCAATCCGCCTACGTGGCACAAAGGGGTAGGTGGAGAGAAGACGGTCGTGGTTTGCGCCCAGGAGTGCGCTGGCCATGGAACCCTGACGGGGTCCTAACACTTGTTTGAAGTCCGAGTGGCGCCTGACCTAAACTACAGCAGGGCCAGACCAGAGGCGGTCCCAGCGGCAGTCCTACTGACCTCTGTTCTGTGGGGCCAGTCGGGCTGGGGCCCAGGGGTCGTGGGGAGCAGACAGGAGCGTGGCCTGTAAGGGGCTTCCATCCCGCTTAGAATGGTGTTTCAAAAACATCGATGCTGAAGCCAAGGTGTCTGGGTTTGATTCTGGGCCCTCCCACTGTGTGATTTGAGCAACTTCCTTGACCATTTTGTGCCTCGATTCCTCTTCATAGAAAGGATATAAAAATAGCACCTTTAATTTTTTATTTTTTTTAAAGATAGTATTAATTTATTCATGAGAGACACAGAAAGAGAGGCAGAGACACAGGCAGAGGGAGAAGCCCGATGCGGGACTTGATCCCAGGACCTCGGGATCATGCCCTGAGCTAATGGCAGACGTTCAACCTCTGAGTGACCCAGGAGCCCCTAAAATAGCCCCTTTTACATAGGATCACTGTGAAGATTAAATCATTGAATATATGTCCAGGCTTAGGAGAGTGTTGGACACAGAAGCTGCACTAGTTACTTGGAAGATAGGATCTAAGTCAGACGTCATCTCCCGGACATGCAAGGCCATCTGTGAGGACTTCAGGGAGAGTACGTGGGTTGGAGAAAAACCAGGGGTCTATGGGGTTAAAGTAGGCGGCATGGACTTGTAGGGAAAGGAGGGGCCTGAGTTATGACCTTGAGGCATGGCCTCCCCTGACCACCCATGAATATGGGACGACTCCTACATTTCCCTCCCCTACACCCTGCTGCTCACCTCCTGACCCGGTCTTGAGGTTTCATCTTTGATTCCCAGGCTTGTTTACCCGCTGTTGGGTCATGTGTACCATCTCAGTTCAGGTGTCTTCTGGGTGATGAGCCGGCGCGGCCAAGGTAGGTATCAAACAATGTCAAATATCACCTCCACTAGTTCCCGCATCTGTTGACAGACAAGGAAACAGCTAGGTTGACATGACCTGAGGAGGGTGGCTGCCCAAGGAGGACAGAGGAGGAGGGACAGTCCAGGGGTGGAGAGAGGAGAGGACTCTTCCAAGCTGACTAGGAGGAGCCAGGGCCAGGGAGCTGGGGGCTGGGGGTGTTGGGGGATGTCAGTCCAGGTGGGAGGAAGTGCTTGAGTTGAGTTTGGACCCTCGAGGCTCTCTGTGAACACCGGGTGGGACGATCCTTTTTCTGCCTCTTTCTCCAGCTGCTCCAAAGCTCCCTGAGATCTGCCTGGGCCTGGAGAAGACTGCCCACAAGGGGCCTGAGCGACGCTGGGCCTGCTGCCCCCACAGTGGGGTGCAGTGGAGCGGGGCCTGGGAACACAGCATTTGCGGAGACCCCAATGGGAGGGTACGGCTCACACTTTAAAACCAGACCCCTCCTCTCGAGTAGCTCTGTCCTCTGGAACAAGTGGCTTCACCTCTCTTGAGTTCTCACAGCAGGCTCGACAGAATGATAATCGCCAGCAGGGTGGTGGGGCTGAGTGAGACACCCGGGAATGCCTGAGAAGCTCCTGCTGTGTGCAGCGCTGGGAGGGCCTGCCCAAGTCCGAGTGCACGTCTCTCACCCAGCAGCGCACGTCTACGGCAGTACCAGGGCCATGCTCAATGACAGGCGCACGTGCGTGTGTGTTCTTGCCACGTAGGCAATGTTCTTTCAGAAATGTTGTCAAGTCAAAACAGTAAGCTGCAGACAGCGCAGTCAGCCTGCTACCACTTGCCCAGTGCATGCATAAACAAGGCAGGTTGGCATTGGTGGCTTTTGAGGAAAGGAGCTATAGGTGGTGGCGAGGGGTGCCCTCGCCAAAAGAGAGATGCCCACCATTTACTTTTTTATACAGTTTGGGTTGTGAACCATGTGAATATGTAAGCTACACCAAACACTGAAAAAAAAAACCAGTTGCCTTACAAAGAAACAAATGAATGCTCGTTGTCCATTGGTGGTTGAATGAATAAACAAAATATGGCAGATACAGACAAAAGAATATTACTCAGCCTTAAAAATGACATTGTGGCACATGCTACACTCCTCAGGATGGAACTTGAGGACATGATGCTGAGTGACATACGCCAGCCACAAAAAGACTAAAACCAAGTTGAGTACCTGTGTGAAGGATACCTAGAGGAGTCAAATTCACAGAAGCAAAAAGTTGAATTCTGGTTGCCAGGGGCCACAGGGAGGAAGCAATGGGGAGTTGTGGGTTAACTGGGGACAGAGTTTCAATCTCACCAGATCAAAAGAATTGTGGAGATTGCTTGTACAATGCAAATGCACAGATGTGCCAAACTGTGCCACTAGAAACGGTTAGCATGGCACATTTTCTGTTGTACGTGTTTTTACCACAACTTGATGAGACTGATGTC
Source organism: Canis aureus (assembly GCF_053574225.1). NCBI lineage: Eukaryota > Metazoa > Chordata > Mammalia > Carnivora > Canidae > Canis > Canis aureus. The sequence continues at coordinate 56,934,383 of NC_135615.1, forward strand.
ATAATCCCACCCGTGACTGCTCGGATGGTAGCTGGGTGGCATGATGCTGTTGGAGAATTTCAGGGACTTTGCTTCTCTGCCTTGCCTCTCCCTGGGCCAGATTTTCTGATTATCTGATTGCAAATCCACATTATCTGATTGCTCTCTGCATTCTTTTTTTTTTTTCTTAAATCTGGGAAGTAGGAGCAAGATATCCCAACCCTGAGACCTTAATTGGATTATGATATATTGATGCGTTGCCACTCAGCTTCCCAGCCATTGTGACAAAAACCAATCCTCTCAGACGGTCTAACCTCATTGGTAGCCCACTCCCTTCCCAGGCTTAGAAGGAGGCTGCTGAGTTAGTGTGTGTGAAGTGCTCTGAGCCTCCTTGATTTAAACAAGGCTAAGGAGACAGGGTCCTCCTGACTACTGGGTGCGCCCTGTTGTATGTCTTGGGAATGCTGTTTATGATGGTTATTCCTACACAAAGGAAGGAGTAGCAAGCACAGGGTGAAGAGTCCTGTGGCCAAACCATGAAGTTGGCCCTAAAGTACAGAAGCGGTGTCAGCCTCCTAAGCACTCCCCCTCCCCCCGCCATCAGCTCCCTGAGGAAGGTAGCAGAGAGGTGGGAAAGATGCATAGAAGGCTGTATTTGTTCTCTGGATGTTCCTGCCAATACTGCTATAACACCCTGTCCCTGACTGGCCAACTGACGAGGATATGCCTCCCTCCTGGGTTAAAACGTATGGGTTAGCTAAAACAAAACAAAACAAAACAAAAAAACAAAAACGTGTGGGTTATGTGATACCCCGGAATCAACAGTAGACACCAAATTCCAGAGGTGCCTGGTGGCTTAGTCGGTTGAGCGCCTGACTCTCAATATCGGTTCAGGTCTCAATCTCGTGGGTTCAAGCCCCTCTCTGGGCTCCGCGCTGGGCGTGGAGCCGACTTAGAACGGCAACAACAACAATACATTGCTTATTGGTGCACCAGCCCTAATGAAGAGCCGCCTGTCACCCCCACCCCACCCCCCCAATCGGCCCTCCCTCCCCAGGGTGAGGACTCAGATGGAGAGGAACATTCATTCTCCTCTCCTCCCTTGACCTACGTTGACCTGAGTGGGCTTTCTAAGGCTGGTCCCTATTCTCTCTTCACACATCAAGCTTAAATTCCATTGCCCGCCCCTCCATGCCGCTTGTGACTGGATTCTACTTGCCCATCCCGCCAACGCCTTGGTCTCTCCTGCCTCGTCCTCGGGACTGGGGGCTTGGGGACCCTGAGAACCCTTCCTTCGACCTCCCCTGCAAAGCCAGGCATTAGTCTAACCCTCTACCAGCCCAAATCCATCTCTTCCTCCTCTGAATTCCTGTGGCATTTACAGATAACACCCTACAATTTGCTAAACCATTTAATTATATCCTCTTGGGTACTGCTCATGATTAGTTCTTGCATTTTGGTCTGGCCTCCTGAGTAGATATGGAACCCCAGTGGGGCAGAAACCATACTTTATACATATTTATTGTGTCTAGAGAGCACATAATAATAATAATAATAATAATTAATAATAATAATGGTGGCCATGTATTAAGCACTCAGTGTATACCCAACAGTGTTATATGTGTGCAATTTGTCTAATGTTCACAACGTCTTTAATGAGGCATTATTATGTCTATTTTTTCAGATGAGGAAACCAGCGCTGGATGAAAGTAGTAAGAACAGGTGGCTGGAAAGGGCTGAGTCTGGAGTCAGATCAGTAGTTTCCAAAGGCCTTCATCAAACTTTTTGACAGATAAGAAAAATGAAGTAAGGAAGATGCTTCCCTAGGATCATCCCCTTATGAAGGAAGAAACTAGATCTACTCCCCGTGGTCCTAAAACACGTAAGCTCCGCTATGAAGGCAGCTCCTGAGAACAGGGACTTTTGTCTGTTCCATGTGCATCTCCCACCTTTGGAGCAGCACCTGGCTCACACACAGTAGGTGCTCAATAAAGTATTTACTGAATGAACAAGAGAAATCTAACTGGCAAACCTCCACCCGGTGCCCACCAAGTGTAAAGAATTGCTAATAGCATGAGAAAAATAATGTAAAAAAAAAAACCCAAAATGCTCTAATTTGCTTGACCTAAATTCACTTGCTGCAGAATCCTTGTAGAGAACCATCTAGAAAGAGAAAGGGGATGCGAACCTAGGTTCCCAACTTGATGCCAAATTAGTCCTTTTCACCTTCCGAGGGCTTGGGGTCGTCCGCCCCCTGTCCCTTCTTCTCCTCCAATCCTCCCTCTGTTAGAACACTCTGCCACCAAACAAAACACGCAAAGGCCCAAAACGATTATTTGAGATTATTTCGGTTTTTGTTTCGCGTTGTTTCGCCCAAGTCATAACCATGTAAAAGCGGAGAAAGCAGAGCTAGGCCTTCCGGGCCTAATTGCCTGCACGTAGTCATTCCCTCTGGTCGCTTCAGTGGCTTCTTCCTTTTTCTGAGCCGGGTCCCCTCCCGGGGTCTGAGGCGGTGGCGGCGGGCACTGTGGCGGCCAACAGGAAGGATGAGCTTCGGACACCCCCGAAACACAGGGCTCAAGTCGGCGGGCGAGGTGAGGAATTCGACTTCCCGACCCGCTCATTAGGCCCCAGCCAGACCGGCTTCAGTTTCTTTTTCTAAACCACATCGCCCTCCTCGCATCTATTCACAGGAGAGAATATTCTTTCTGAAATATTCTTCTCCCTGACTCTCCCCCGCCCCCCGCCCCCAGGGCTGGCTCAGTTTTGGCATCACCTCTTCACCTGCCGCCACATCCTTCTCGGGGGCCGTTTCCAAGCTCGCTGGCTTGAGCGTCCCCGTTGCTCTGCGCTTGGGGTCTCTTTAGGGTCTCGGTCTCCTGCGCCCCCGGAGTCCGGGAGGGCAGCCACCCCGCAGCCCAGAGCCCAAGGTGCCCCAGAGGACCTGCCAGGTGCCGACCTTCAGCTCACGGGGCAAATAGCAGTCTTGAGCTTGGGAGGTGGGGCCGTTTGGGGAACTGAGTCAGGAGTGTAACCGGGAGGCCAAAAGCAGACCCAAAACGCTCCGTTTTACGACTGATTGTGGGTAATCAGCTCCAGCAAGCCAGTGTAAGAAAATGCTCCCCCAAAAATGCATTTTTCTGGGTCAAAGTAATAAGAAACGGAGGTGCCTGGGTGGCTCAGCCGGTTAAGCATCCGCCTTCAGCCTAGGACATGATCCTGGGGTCCTGGGATCGAGCCCGGCATTGGACTCCCTGCTCAGCAGAGCCTGCTTCTCCTCTCCTCCCTGTCCCAGCTCTCTCGCTCTCTCTCTCTAAAATAAATAAATAGAATCTTAATAAAAAAAAAAAAAAAACCAAGGTCAGAAGAAACAGCTAAAGTAGCTAAAGCGAGCCTTTTTCCTTTCTTTGAGGAAGGCTGGCAAGCGCCTTTTGCTTCCAGTAAGACCATGTACACGTGAAAACTAGAAAAGCACGAACGAAAACTACAAGTAGCGAGTGTGCGCTCAGATGTCCTCCCCGCCCACCGGGCGGTCGCTGTCTGAGGTCTCCCTGACATGGCAGTCCGTCCTGTTGCACCCTGCGTCGTGGGGCCTGAATGCAGGGTCAGGCCTGGGGGCCAGGCGTGGGGCAGCGCGAATCACACGCTACCTCTCGTGGGGAGGATCGGAGGAGAGCACCCCCAGCTTTGCGGGGACGCTGGAGAGGAACAGAGTAAGTCAACAGAAGAGGGTGCATAGTGAGGCAGGTGCACTGGGGTCGTCACAGCCCCGCACGAGACAGAGCCGGACCTTTCACGGCGTACTTTTCCGTGTTGTTGTGATTCTCAAACCACGCGAATGAATTAACTATCATAAAAAAAATAAAAGATTTTTGAATCGCCTATCACCGATAGAAACGGGTTGTGCAGTTCAACAACTGCCTCGGTGAGGCCTGGCACAGGTGCTGTTGGCACAGGTACCGTGGGAGGTTCGGCTGGAGGGCCGCCGTCAGCAGCTCGGGGTAAGGAGCGTGAGTGGGAGAGGCATTCACGGCCCTGTCTTCGCAGATGGACGGGACCAGCGGCCGAGGCGATGTTTCTGATTCTGCAGGTGGACTCCTCACCTGGCTTTCTTCTTCATAATTATGAGAATTACCGCACTGAGAACGACGAGGGCTAATTACTCTTTCTTGCACGAACAATGTCACGACAGGTGAAAAAAATCACGCAAGCTACACAGACGGGTGGGACTGAGCCCTGATGTAAGCAGGGAGCGAGCACTTAACCTCTCAGCCTCCCGAGGATTCAGTCCCCTTATTGTTTGTGACAGAAGAACTTGTAGAAAGAGTAAGTGCCCACCAACGCGAGCCTGGTTGCACAAATATGAGTGATGGGTGAACGCAACAAAATCCCATGTGGCTTTGGCATTAAAAAAGGGTAGCACGTCGGGCAGTGCCTGCCGAAGCTGAACATGCCTACACCCTGCAACCCAGCACCCCCACCTCTGCGTGGACGTCCAACAGCAACGTGCGTGTGCCTCCATCACAGACCATGCAGGAGGACATCCACAGCAGCCCTGCTCACCTTGGCCCCAGGCGGGGACACTGCCCAAATGTCCATCAAAAGTAGACTGGTTGGGGGGGTGGGCATCTGGGTAGTTCAGTCGGTTACTGTGCTCAGGTCACCATCTGGGGGGTCCTGGGATCAAGCTGGGCCTTGGGCTCCCTGCTCTGAGGGGAGCCTGCTTCCCCTGCCCCCGGTTCCCCTGGTTGTGAGCTCGGTCTCTCTTTCTCTGTCAAGTAAATAAATAAATTTATGAATTTCATTTAAATAAAATAAAATATTTCATTAAATATTAAATTAATATTATTTATTATTTATTATATTATTAATTAATATTAAATTAATATTTAATAAAATATTATTTAAATATAAATAAATGTATTTATAAATTCTATCTAAATAAAAAATTTTATTTTTATTTTTATTTATTTATTTTTTTAAATAAAATTTTAAAGTAGATGGGTGGGGGCGCCTGGGTGGCTCAGGTAGTTACGTGGCCTCACTCTTGGCTTCCTCTCAGGGTCATGACTCTGAGCCCCCCCTGCGAGGCTCAGGCTCTAGGCTCTGGGCTCAAGTCTGCTCGGCCCTCCCTCTCCCTCTCTCTCTCTCCCTCCCTCCCTCTCCGCCTCTTGCCCCCTTTCTCACATGCTCCAGAGTGCCCCCTTCTCCCTCTAAAATAAATTAATACAATTGTTTTTAAAGCACAGGGCTCAGCAACGTGTGGTCGCTGGCCTTCTCTGGAAGCACAGAGCCCCTAGGGGAGGTGAATGGTGAGAGCACGACACACGTGGGTCTCGCAAACAGAATGCTGAGTCCCGGCTCAAAGAGAGTCGCAGTATGGGGCAGCGCTTACCTGAAGCTCAAAGGAGGCAGATCGGGCCCCAGGCAGTTGTCCAGGCGTCGCCTTGGGAAGGACTGGGGCCTGGGATGGGGCCCAGGAGGCTGCAGGTGCTCCACCGGAGACCTTCGGTCCCTCCATCGGGCCACCAGTTTAGGCGTGTTCACTTTGTGAGCAGTTGGGGTCCCAACAGACGTCGGATCTGTGCACTTTTCTGTGTTTATGTTAAACATCAAAAAGGAAGAAAAACAGAGGTGATACTGTCTACACTCACCAACGTAGGATACAAAAGCCGCGCAGGCCCCGTGGTAGGCAGCAGCTCACCGCTCTGCCTCTCGGACATGAGGTTGCAGACATCAACCTACAAGTGCCTGCATGCACGGAGACTGACTTCCGGAGATGGTCCTCGCTTGCCTTTGGGTCACATCTGGAGTCTCTCTGTTTTACTTCTTTATGCTTTTCTGTGTGGGTTTGTGTTTTCGCACAGCGTATATCGGAGCATGGCTGTTATTTTTTTTTTTTTAATCTTCCTTAATTAAAAACAAAGTTAAGGGCAGCCTGGGTGCCTCAGAGGTTTAGCATTGCCTTCGGCCCAGGGCGTGACCCTGGGGTCCCAAGATCGAGTCCCACATCGGGCTCCCGGTGCATGGAGTCTGCTTCTCCCTCTGCCTGTGTCTCTGCCTCTCTCTTTCTCTCTCTCATGAATAAATAAATAAAATCTTTAAAATAAATAAATAAAAATAAAGTTAAAGCCTGCTTTTTATTTTTCCCTAAAAGCAAACCAGTGCTTTGCTCAACCGGGGACGTGATGTACACGGTGTGCACCTACCGTGCTCTGCAGTTGCCTCGGTTTGTATGCATCTCCGAGGCTGGTTCTGCACAGAGCAGCCACCGCCAGCCTTCGTGTGATGGCTGCACAGGGCAAACCTATGGTAAAATCCAGGGCGGACACAAGGGGAGAGGTCAGAGCATCGGAGAGTCCTGGGTAAATGCTCTAGAAATTGCAGGCGGTCTCTTCTTCCTCCCTTTGAAGCACAGAGCACCTGGGTCTGCTAATGAAAGGAAAGGAAGTGCTCTGCCCTTCACCCCCCCTACACATGCTTTCTACGTCTCTTTGGCTGGGATGGAACTGATTCTGCCAAGTTTTCTTATTTCTTCCTCAACTTCCCTCCTTCACACATTCACATACTCGAAATCCTTTAAACGGGCACAACTTACTTTTTCCTTCAATCAAAGCCCACGCTGGGAACGTCCATGGCCCTAGGTGTGTTAGCACATGACCTTAATAGTCGCGCTAAAAGATGAGTGTCTAATACAATTTCTAATGGGTCAGATTTGGCTCGAAGACGGGGATTAGGGCGAGAGAGGCCCTACTCTTGCACAGAGCTGGCCAGGTGGCTGATGGTACCTGTGTGTCCCCCTGCGGCAGCCGCCCTGCCTCCTCCCGGGCCTGCGCAGAAGACCCCAAGCCACCCAGGAGCAGAAGGCGGCTGCCATCACCCAGTCCAGACTGATATCCATTCCAGACTCAAGATTACAATAATTTGGGAGAGGGTCAACCCCCAGATGCAGAAGAGCTGCTTTAGCTTAAGACTCTTAGGTCTTTTTCCCCAGGGCAGGAAAGGTTTGAGACAATGAAGGATGGATGAGGCTTTCCAGGCCTGGGACACAACCTTGATCCAAAGCCTTAGTCATGGCTTTAATTTTTGCAAATCAAAGCCTCAAGTTTTTCTTCACTCTCTCAGCTGAAGACATGTTTCCCAGGATGAATGGAAACAAAACAAAAGGTACCAAATTAGAGGCTGTGTGATGACGTCCTGTGCCACCTACACTCTTTGCAGGCAGGCAGAAATCACTGCTTTACTAAAATCCCCTTTCCTGAGCTTTTCCCTCCTCCCCACCATGGTCTTCACAAGACCATCCCATACTTGGAAAACGTTTGTCTAATTATCATCACACACGATGGGCCTGTTGCCAGCTGCTTTTTATTTTAACTTCAGATTCTTTCCAGGGTGTTTGTTTTTTTTCGTGGGGGGCGGGGAATGGGAGAGAGGAGTGTGTGTCTGTTTTTGCTATTACACAGAACCGATCAGATTTCCCTTTATAATCACAATTAAACTTCCAGATCCCGATCACATGCATACTTTGCGTCTAGAGGATTTGAATGTCTATCGATTTGGTCACTTGCACAAAGCCTTCCCGGCTGAGGGGATGAGAAACCGACCCACGAGGTTCAACTTGTCATTCTAGGGACACGGAGAGCACAGATGGGCTCAAGGAACCTGAGGCTGACTCCGTGTTCTCTCCATCAGCTGAGACTGGATGCCACAGGGCTAAGCCCCAAACCATTTGCTAGAGTCTCTCCAACCGGAAAGTAAGCCCCACAAGAGCGGGGCCTTTGACTCCCTTGTTCACCCCGGTAGCCCCAGCACCTGCTTGGTTGGTATAATGAGGAGTGGGCAGCAGAAAGGTCTTGAATAAGGAATCACCCTGTGCCGTGGCCCCTCCCAGGGTGGGGGTGGGGGTGGAGGAAGGGCATACGTCCCAGATCTCTGTACAAAGCGGGACCTTCAGGCATTAAAACCACCCAGACAAGTGGCGGCTCTGAAAGGAGCTTAAGGACGTCGATCAGCCCAAGGGGCAAGATGCTGGGCTCAGGGATGCTGGGTACAGCCCACACGGTTCTCCTATTGCATCTGATTTCGGGGTTCCTGATGGAGTCTACGGGGAGGGGAGAAGCAGAGACTCTCCTTGGCACCCTACCGGCTCAGACCAGACAACAGCTAATGGGAATCTGAGGTCAAGTGGCCAAGAAAGATGCAGGAGACTCGGGAGAGATTTCCTTTCTGCTTCCAGAAGTTGGCTTTCCTGTCCCTGAAGCACAGAGAGCCCGACGAGGAGCATCCAGTGAGCCGTCCCAACCCAGAAGTTCAGCTCCAGTATTTACACATTCTTAGGGGAGAGCATCCTCACCAGGCATCCACGGCCCTTCAGAAGTGCAGCCTTCGGTTATCATTCACTGTTCGGGACAAGCCACAGCCCGGCTGCCCCAGTGTCGCCCACCCGACCTCCTCCCACCTCCCTCACTGACTAATTCAGAGAGTCACTGCAGTAACCTGCTCTCTTAAAGGGCACACGCGGTCTGGCGGGCTTAATTTTGTCCATTAGTCATATCTCAGGGAAACGGACTTCAATAAGACAATCTTAACATCTAACATTAACTGGCATTTAAGAAAGAGATTTTAATGCTTATCTCAGTTCCCTTCCTTTCTTCTCTTTTGAGGGGGAGAGAAAGGAGGAAGAGTGGGGGAGCTATTATTAACTAAAAGAAGAAAAGGAAAATCATTGCTTTGTACGTGCTAGGAATTAACAGTCTGTATAATCCAGAAGAGGAAATAGGACAAACATCCAAATGACTACTGAACACATCTGCGTAAGAGGGGCACTGGGTGGCTCAGTCGGTTAAGCCTCCGACTCTTGGTTTCAGCTCAGGTCACGATCTCAGGGGCATGGGATGGAGCCCTGAGTCAGGTTCAGCTCAGTGCAAGCCTGCCTGTCCCTCTCCCTCTGCTCCTCCCTGTGCTCGTTCTCTCTCTCTCTCTCTCTCTCTGTGTGTGTGTGTCTCTCTCAACTAAATAAATCAACTTAAAAAAAAACCACATCTACAAAAGTTGCATCAAAGCAAATTACCTTGAGGGTCAGGGGAGGGAATGATGCAAACGGCCGGAAGGTGAGCAGTTTCTGAGCAAGGCTTAGAGGGATGCTGATCAGCGGAGATGGGACAAGGGTCTGCCAGTTAGAAGGTTTGAGAAAAGGCCTGGGACAAGTGAGCTGGAGGGCTCTGGTGGCCCGGAAAGGGTGAGACAAATGCCCTCAGGAGGAGAGGACAGGAGGGGAGCTGGGGTGTGCGTGGTGGGCCCAGCTGCGGAGGGGACTGTCTGTGGCCGATCCGTGGGCTCCCGCTCCAGCCCCGTGGTCTGCAGCCTGTGCCTGGGAGGCAGGGACTGAGGAGGCTGGTCCTCAGATTAGGGGCCACGAGGCTGGCCTCAGGACTGGTGCAGCATCGGGGAGTGAGGGGGGTTGGAGGGGGTTAGAGAAAAGGCGTGGGAGGACAGGAGGCTGGCGGCAGGCTGTCCCTGGGCCCAACTTAGGAGGAGTAAGGGGTTGTCCCTGAGGAATGGAAAGCCAAGGCCAAGCTCCTGCTGCAGGAGGCATAAAGCAAGTCTCGAGAACAGCACAGAGGGACCACCAGGCTTCTCCTCTGTGTGCAGGACAGAGAAGCAAATCTCGAGCACGACAGACAGTAGAACACAAGGCAGATGCGCAGTAGGGCCTAGGAAAGGCCAAGTGGCAAGCGATACCTTGTAAGGTGGAGAGGCCTTCTTTGAAATGGAGCATCCGAGTCCCAGGGAGTGCCAGGGAGGGGAAGGAGAGTGAGGAAGGAAGCGAGTGCGTGTTTCCAAAACCGGGGTGATTCACAAGAATCCACTAACACTCGGTTGCCTCTAGGGATGAGACCCTTTGCCTGTCACACCCTTTGCTATCTTTTGAATTTCGAACCCTGTGCAGTACCTCCTATCATAACTCAATTTGAAAATGTTGGGATCCAAAAAAAAAAAAAAAGAAAATGTTAGGATCTGGGTCCTGGTGGTGGCTGTATGCTGCGGTAAAACAAACCCTGCCTTTCATGGGTTTTTTGTTTTGCTTTGTTTTGCTTGCTTTTACACCAGCCTGGGGTGCCAGTTCCAGAATCTCAGTGTTTCATCCCTTGCCACCCTTCATCCCATCTCCCCCAGACTAGGTGAAGGTCTTTTTTCCTTCTTTTTTTCTGGGTCTGGGCTTCCACTTCAGGACCTCCACCAAACAAAGTGAAGGTCTCAATTCCATCTCAGAAGTGTAGGGGTCAGGGGCGCTTGGGCACGGCCCCCCCAACTCTGGCAGAGGGCTAGAGCGTGAGGGGCGGGGGAGGTGGCCTATTAGGAAGACCTGCAGGCTGGCCAGGGCCCTGCCCTCTCGGGGGTTTGGAGCTGCTCCTGTCCGCTTAGGCCGAGGATGCTGCGGGAAAGGCTCGGCCCCAGGCTGCGGCTGCACGGAGCACAGAGCACAGTCGCCGCTCCCGACGCATGCAGCTCCCCCGAAGCCCCCAAGGCTTCCTGAGCTTGGAACCAAACCCCCAGTCTCCGTGTGGCCTGCGGGGGTGCACCCTGACCCGCCGAGAGCTGCGCCCCTGCTCCGCGCCCGAGGGTCTCAGTACTTCTGGCAGAGTCCGCCACGACCTCCCTTCCCCTTGACCTTCAGCAAGGGGGCTGCAGAGCTCACCTGCGGGGAGAGCCCGGGAGGCGCGGGGATGCGTGCGCCCTCGCAGGTCGCAGGTCGGGTCCCCGCGCCCTCGGGGCCACACGCAGGGGAGGGGAGAGGGGTGCTCAGAGGGTCCGGGTGCGGGAAGGAGGCTGGGAGGGTCCGGGGCCCCGTGCGCGCGCCCCGACCGTCCCTGCAGCGTTCGCGCCACTGCAGCCCCGACCCCGGGGGCTCGCGAGCAGCTTCCGCCCAGTGGGTACGAACGCGGGCTGTCCTAAATTCTTTTTTTTCCCCTCCTCCCTTATAGTCTGTTAAATTGACTAATAAACTCAACACAGCGTTCTCTGTGCGGCTTCAAAAAACTCGGTAATTTCGTTAGAAAACGTTGAAATTCTACCCCGAAGTATTCGGTCCAAATGTTTAGTTAAAAGTAACCCCGTGGGTTAATAAACTAAACAAAGGCAACCCATGCAAAACTGGAGCAATGAAAACCAGGCTAAATAAACGAAGGGAAGTTTATAAGAACCCTTTCGGAGGAAGAAAAAAAAAAGAGAGAGAGAGAGAGAGAAAAGGCACCGGGCACGGAGGTTTAATGCGAAGCATGTGAGCGGGGCTCAGCTTACAGGTACGCGGGCCGCCGCCGAAGGGCGCCGACGGGCGGCCTCCAGGGTTCGGGGAGCTTCGCGCCGCAGGAGAGTCTACGCGGGCGAGCCGCAGAGCCGGCCCCGGAGCGGTGCGCGCTCCTGCACCTCTCCCCGCTCCCGCGCTCCTGCACCCCCACCTCCCCAGTGCAGTGCGCACTCCTGACCCCCGAGATCCGCGGTGCGCGCTCCTGCTCCCTCATACCCGGACCCGCGCGCGCGCTCCTGCCTCTCGGGCCCCGGTGCAGTGCGCGCTCCTGACCCCACCCGGGACCCGCGGTGCGCGCTCCTGCACACACACACCTCCACCCGCGGCGCGCGCTCCTGCCTCCCGGGCCCTGGTGCAGGGCACGCTCCTGACCCCGGGATCCGCGGTGCGCGCTCCTGCAACCCCCCTCCGCGGACCCGCGGCGCGCGCTCCTCAGATCAGCCCCAGGCAGGAGCCCTGCGCGATTGGAGGTGCGGGGACCCCGGCTCCGTCCCTCCTCCCCGGCGGCCGAGCCACAGAGAAGCTGCCGCGCCGCGTCCCCGGAGCAGCCCTGCAGGAAGCCGGGGGTGGGGGTGGGGGGGCAGGCTGCGGGGTAGACGTTCCTAACAATTTTTGTCTTTTGCCCTCACGTTCCCCCAAAGCAGCCGAGGACGCAGAAGGGAGCGGGTTCCGGGCAAGGCAAAGCCGGGAAACCAGGAGCCATCATTGTTCCCGGTTTGGGAGAAACGCGGTAAAAGCGCTGGGGCCCTCGTGCGCCTCGCCCGCGGCGCAGGTTCGCCAGGCAGAGGAAAAAGGCGGGCGGCGGAGGTTTGGTCTTCAGGCCGCGGGACCTGCCCTCTCCGGGCTCCTGCGCCCCCCCCGACCCCCGCCCCTGCCCCCGCTCCGGGATCCAGGAGAGGCGGCCCCGTCCTCGGAGCCCCGACCGGGGAGCTCGGCCGGGACATCAGAGGCAACACAGGTTCGATGCTAAATGAACCTCCGGGCGGCGGGACAATGGCCCGGACCTCACACGGGGCCCCGCGCCTTCCCCCAGCGCGTCTTTATTGCACGTGGTGAACCCGGGGCGTCCCCGCGGCCGCCTGCCCAATGCGCCGACCCGGGAAGGGACGCGCGGGAGACGGCCTGAAAGGAGGTGTGGGTTTTAATTTTTAAAGAGCATAATTGGGGCTGAGGAGGGTTATTTTTTTTCCTTGACCAAGGTAGGGGGGAGAGAAAAGAGGAAGGAGGGGGAAAAAAGGCGAAATACAACACATTTATCTATCAGCCGCTGGACAAGACAAAGAGGTTTTAACAACAGTTTGAAAAGAGCGGCCTGTGAATGGTTACTATTCAATTTGTATTTTATTCCCCGCTGGTCATGGAATTGAGATCAGAAGAAAAAGTGAAAACACATGGCTGAGGTCAGGGGATCAGAGAACCACCACATACAGCAAAGGGAAGGGAAAGCAATGGGAACTCGTGTGAAGAAATGGATTATATAAACAGAGCTTACCATCGCCTGCGCCCCATTATCCTATAATTTACCCTGCATGGGAGCATAGAAATATATTAAACTAGTGATAGGTTTTACCATTTCTTTACAACCCAGCCTCGTGCCAATCAAGCCTACTATATACTTTGAGACATGTTTAGAATTCTTGAACTAATGTGTTTATTTTAAATATCACAGGGAAATTATTACATCACCAGAAAATAATGCCAGAGCGGGGGTCTTGCCGCCCTTTTGAAGTCCTGCTGCAACGAAACATGATTTTAATTACATAATCACTTTGAAACTATAATTATACAATAAACGATGAGGATTAAGCGGGAAGTATAGAGTACATTAAAAATTGCTTAGGTCTTGAGAAAACAAACTGAACATGCAGGGGGAGAAGAAAGAGATGAAATCCGAGGTCCTGGGGAGGGGGTTGATAAATCCTGCAATCGCCTTCCCCTGAGCTTCGGTGGTGACCGGGGCCTGGTGTTGGCTGTGCCCGGTCCCAGGGAGGGAGGGAGGGAAGGAGTGGGGGGCGGGCGGGTGGCCCGGCTGTGTCGCCGAGTAAAAACCCAACCCGTAAATCTGAGCCAGAATCAAAGCGAAGCCGGAAGGAAGGTTCTGGTGCTTTTGCTAACCTGCCTACGCCAAAACGCACCGACAGAGTCGTTGCTGTGGCATTTAAGAAATTCATTTACCCTGAAAACCGGCACGTTTGGGAATGGCAGGGTGAGGCTGAGGGTTGCCAAGGGTCGATTTGCCCTTCTGCTCCAGCGGGAAGAGCGTCCAACACGGCCGGGTCCTCGCCCGCAACCGGTTTATGAGCAGCAGCGCGTTGGTGGCGGTGCGAACCCCTGGAGCTGCGCGGCTTCCCGGACTGGCGCTCCGGCCCCCACCGGCTTTCTGGCCCTGGGGGATGGCGCTTAATTTTGCCTTTGAGGTTGTCTTTCCGGTGAGGCCCAAGGCATGCCGCTGGGTCTTCATTTAAAAGGTAGAAACGTGGCTCTGCCTAGAGCTCCCCAAAGTGCGGCTCTCTGTCCTCAGCTTTCCTGGGTCCCCAGAACTCCCACACAGCCCAGGGTCCAGGGCCCCGGCCCTGGACTCTGATCCTTCTCGGGCTCAGATCCTGGTGGGGGGCAATTAACTGAAGGCCCAGGGAGGAGGGTGCTGGGCCCGGGCACGAAGTCCCCAGTGAATTCGGAAGCATGTGAGGGACCGAAAGCTCCCAGAGAGGCTGGTGATTATCTGTTTTCAGTGGCACCTACTTCACGGACGGTCCAGCCAGCAGCCGTTGGCGCCCGCCTTCTCTCTTTCCCAGCAGGTGCCCTTGGGGGAGGGAACGGAGCCGTGGTTGGAATGCGGGCGGCGCCTGGGCCAGTCGGCCTTCCCACAAAGGGTTAAACACTCGCCACCCAGGCTGAGAGGCACTCCGGCTCGAGGGCAGGCCCGCTTTCCGGTTGGGCAGAAAATTAGGATCACAGCGTCAGAGATGTTTAAACTCACTCCCAATCCTGAAGATGGTTCCCCAGGAACCTAAAGATGTGGGGTCCTGGGCGACAAAAAGGGAGAGAGAGAAAGCAACAAAAAGAACCATGCGGGGTCCCAGCCTGGGCCTCCTGGTGGCTCCCACCCCGTGGGGGCTGCCGCGACAGTGGCGTGAGGAGAACGGCGGTCTCCAGCTCCAAACCATTAATATTAAGACACATCAGCATCGCATTAGTCTGCAGCAGACCATCAACGAGTGAGAACAAACACAAAAGAGAAATAAAATAGTTCACCCGAAGAGTCCTACTGTGGAGCTGTTTATTTCTTGCTTTACTAAGCCGGGGCTCTAGCTGCCCCCTGCCCTCTTGCCAACCAAAGGCGGTGCTGGCCTGGCAACCTTGACAAGCCCTTTTCAAAACACCCAAGGAAATTACCACCGGGCCCGATTTCAGTGGCCATTTTATCTGGAGCCCGTGGGGCCAATGTGCAGGGTCCCTAACCCCCATGAACATGTGAGCAGGGCACGATATTTAAATTTTAAGAAGTAGAAGAAAAATCTGATTCCCTGGGAGTAACAGCAGCACCTACACGTGTTATTTACCTGCCACTTAACACCTGCGACCTACCCCGTTCTCCCCTTTATAGAGCATGCAGTGGACTGGACTGGACAGAAGAGCGACCTTGACCATGGTCCCCACTTTATTAATAAGGTCAGATACTCACCGGGGCTTATTACGTGCCCAGCACTGTGGTGTTTTGCACTCGTTCCTCTTACAGCCCCGTGGGGCGGGAGCGCCATCCCCGTGTTACACCTGAGGGAGGGGCACACGGGAGCACGCCCCGGTGGCCATGCGGAGACCCGAGCGCAGACTGCAGCCCTGGCCCACCTGCGGCACCTACAGAGGTGCCGGGCTCGGGGAAACTGAGGCAGTCAGAGGTTCCCACCGGGAGCCGAGGCTGGAACCCCCGTGGCAGCGAGCAGGGACCGCGCACCCCCCCCCCCCACGGTCGGTGCCCTCCGCCGCGGGCGGTGAATGGCGCTGGGACCCCCGCCCCGCCTCGGGGCGAGAACCCAGAGCTGCTGAGCCGGGTCGGGCGCCGCCGCCCCTCCGCGCTGGTTTCCGCAGAGACGCGGCCCAGGAACCTCGAGGAGGGGCCGCGCCCTGCATCCCGCGCCGCCCGGGCCCCAGCTCCACTGGACACGAGCCCAGGGGCCGCGGACAGCAGGCGGGGCGCCCGGGGGCCCTCGCTCGGGCGGGGGGGGGGGGCTGTCCCTGCTCGCCCTGGACCCCGCCCGCCGGCCCCGCCGGCCCCGCCTGCCAGCCCGAGACCCCCAGCGACCCCCCATCCCGCTGGCGACCCCCAGCGACCCCTCCCGGACTCCGCTGGCGACCACCCCCACCCCCCGACCCGCCCGCGACCCCCAGCGACCCCTCACGGACTCCGCTGGCGACCTCCACCCGGACCCGCCCGCGACCCCCAGCGACCCCCTCCCGGACCCGCCCGCGACCCCCAGCGACCCCTCCTGGACCCTCCAGCGCTCCCGCCCCAGGGCGCAGCCAGACCCGCACTTGGTGGCGTCGGCTTCCCAGCTTCCCACCCGCGGGTTCCATCTCGAGCGGGGGCGCGGCCCAGGGGCTGGAGGCCCGGAGCGGGCGGTTAGACTTCGTCTGCGACCCGGGGAAGCCCGCGGGGAGGGTCGCGCCCGCCTGCCCGGCCTCCCGCGCGTCAGCGAGCTGCCGGCCGCTCCACCCACGCCCCTGACCACGACTCCCTGGCCTCGGGCTCTGCGGCCCGGCGTTGGGTCATTTCCTCCTCACAGCTAATAATTTTCAAGACAGAAGTTATGCTGCTTGGAGAAGACCTGTCCTTAGCCGCTGAGCGGATGCCCGGGTCCTCCGGGGACGCTCTACAGGGGGTCCCCTGGTTATAGGAGGAAGGCACTGAGGGGTCCAACAGCCTTTCTGGGTGGACACCGGGAGGTGCCTGGAACGCGTCTGTGCACAGTCACCTGAGGTCACAGTGCCTTTCCCTTCCCCAGTGACCTCTCAGGGCCACAGGTCACCAGCCCAGTGTTTCAGGTAAGCTCAGGATGGGGTTTCTGGGCAGAACTGGGGATGGGGGAGGGAGGAAGATCCTTCCTGGAAAATGCAGAAGAAAGTAGGTCCTCCCTCAAGGCTGCTCCGAGGGTTGAGTGGGGAAGGGAGATTTGAATTCCTGCCATTCTGGAACTCCTATGAAAAGCCAACCATCTCCTGCTCGGTGCCGTGCTGAGCCCTTTACAGCCAGCCTCGTTTCCCATCTTGGCTGCACAGTTGGCACTGTTTGGCGGGATTCTAAAAATCCAGATACCTGGAGCAATTCATTCACAATTACCAGGAGTAGGGCCCGGCCACCAATGTCTGCGTGGGTTCTAAGCTCCCCAGGGAGTTCCACGGCGCAGTCACATCCGAGAGCTGCCGCTTTAGGGAAAGTGCCTCATCTAATTCTCACAACAACCCTGCAAGGTACACACGTGATGCTTCCCACTTCGTAGGTAGGAAAGCTGAGGCTTAAAAAGAATCTATCTGGTCCAAGGTCAGCGCAGAGTCAAGCACAAGTTACTCTGCCGCCGGACAGCAGGGATCCAGCCTCTTTGGGGTGAGTCCCTCCTGACTTTAACCCCTCCTCCGCACCCCCAAACTTTACCCCACTGGGAGATACCCTAGATCATAGCTCCTAGAGGAAGGCAGGCCATGGACATTTCCGAAGCCTCAGGCAGACCGCCTATATTTAGGACTTCGAGCTGAGAGGGAAGTAGGGTGGGGAGAAAGGGCCAAGAATAGCTTTGGTGTTCTTCAGGAAATGGAGGTTCCCAAAGGACCCTGGGCCACCGAGTGCTCTGTGTGGAAAGATGATATGTGAAGGGTCAACCCCAGGCACCTGAGTGCCGCGGGGGCTCCTAGGGAAGCCTGGAGGGAAACGGGCACTGAAATATAAAACCTGACACCTGGCTGGCAGTGTTACCTCGGGCAAACCCCTTAACTGCTGGACCTCCATTTCCTCTCCTGCAAAATGCAGTGGTTGGACACATTTAGCTCTAAAGCTGCTTCCAGGGGCACCTGGGGGCTCAGTGGTTGAGCGTCTGCCTTTGGCTCAGACCGTGACCCCGGGGTCCTGGGATGGAGTCTGGAGCCTGCTTCTCCCTGTGTCTGTGTCTCTGCTGTCTCCCTCTGTGTCTCATGAATAAATTGTAAAAATCTTGAAAAAAAAAGATAATAAAGTTGCTTCTTGCACATACACTTTCATTCTGGGTTGCATTAGAAGCCAAATGACCATATTTTAGCATCCTCACTCTCTCTCATTTGCTTTCACACCTTCTCCAACAGTAAGAGTTGCTACCCCCATTATGATTAGGGAAACCAAAAGAGGCTCAGGGTGTTTCTGACTCCTCTAGTGGTTACTGGTACTAGTCCTGGAAACATGTCTCCTGGGAGCCCCTCTGCTCTCGTCTTCTTGGTCATTCTGCAGTCAGAGAACCTCAGGGCATTGGCAGGACGGCACACTGAGCTTGAGGCCTCAAAAACACCAAAATCTGCCCCAGAATTCGAGCAGGGTCACAGAGGTTTTGTGCGGAGAAAGGGGTAGAGGAGTGGAGAACCAGTCTTCCGAATAAGTCCTTTCTCTCAGCCTCAGTTTTATTTTTTACCTAGAGCCCAAGGATCACTTCTAATTCTCGGTGGGGCCACAGATTCATCGGTCAATGCCTATAAAGATCTTTGAGAAGTCTGAAGGCCAGAGATGTAATCTATGTTCCCGGAGGAAGGCCCAGGATGGAGACACCAAAGGATTCTTGTCCCTAGCACTCCAGCTATCTACACACGTGTGCCTTGCACCTCAGTGTCCTAGTTCCTGGCGGCTCGTCAGACTCACCTGGGGAGGTTTTAGAACAAGCACGTCCAGATCTCAGTCAGATCAACTAAATCAATAGCTAAAGTGGTTAAGTTCATACACGGATACATTTTTAAAAAGCAACCATGATTCTAATGTGCAGCCAGGGCATTTGCTATGGATGTTTATAGAGCGTCCATGGGGAGGCCAACAGTCAGCCTGGAGCTCTAAGGAATCAAGTCTGGGGGCACCTGGGTGGCTCAGCCGTTGAGCACCTGCCTTTGACCCAGGGCGTGACCCTGGGGTACCAGGATCGAGTCCCACGTCGGGCTCCCTGCATGGATCCTGCTTCTCCCTCTGCCTGTGTCTCTGCCTCTCTCTCTCTGTGTCTCTCATGGATAAATAAATACAATCTTAAAAAAAAAAAAAAAAAAAAAAAGGAAACAAACCTAGCTGGAGATCTGGAGCTAAAGCTGAAGCCACAGGTGTGCGGGATTGCTCAGGAAAAGGGTGCAGAGTCTGAAAGAGCTGAGGACAACACCTCAGGAAGTCAGAGTAGTAACGAGAGATGTGGGAGAGGATATAGTATCAGAGAGAGTAAACTGGAGGAAGGTGCGAAGCAGGAGAAAAACCTGGAGGCCTGAAGAGAGAAGAGAAGGTCATGGTGGACAGAGAGGTCAACAGCACACTGAGCTCATCTAAGATCAGGACCAGAAAGTCTTCGTTGGACTTGACCTCTGAGAAGGCCCCAGTGGCCTGAGCAAGAAGAGGTAAGGGCGGGGGAAGCTGGCCTGCAGAGCACCTAGAAGATTCTGGGGCTGAGCCGAGAGAGACCAGGCAACTTCTTGTCCCCAAGCCAAGGGCGCGGTGAGCGCGGCAGCAGATCTCCTTGGCGGTGGAAGGGGAGCCTCACTCTCCACTGAGAACAGCGGAGAGAACCGAGCTGTTAATCTTGATGCCCAGGTCGAAATGTCTCACGGGTGGGAAGCCTGACAGCAGCACCCCAAGCACCGTGTGCCGGGCAGGCTGCACACACGCTCCGGGCCGAGGGCACAACCCACTTCAGATGGGCTTGGTTCTCCTCAGAAACAGTGTCTAAGTAGAGTCGGCCACCGCCAGGTGGCAAATGCAGCAGTTCCAGCCGTGACTCGTGACTCGAGGCCACAGGAATCAGTGTGGAAGCCGCAACCGGCTGTGGAGGCCCGACTCCGCCGCCTGACACTCCCCAGCACGGTCCACCACCGTAAGGCAACTGGGAGAGCCTCCTGGGAGAGAAACCCCACAAAGACACAAGCAGAGCGGCAGCAGCAGAAGCGCAGTGTGAGGGGCCGACGCCATCCAGGGCCACCAGGACGCTGCCACCTCACCTTCGTAGCGGCAGAGCCCGGCCGGCCGGTGGGGAAGGGGGAGTGGGGGGGCAGCCTGCATTCTCTTCTCCTCCTTGCCGCCCCTTGGAGTCTTCGGGTCTCCTCTTGTCCAGGCCCTGCCCTCCTTCCTCTCCTGGTCTGACCCCGTCGAGACCCAGGGGGCTGCCGAGCTCGCATGGACCTGGGCCTGTGGCAACGGGGCCGTGGCAGGAATCTGGACCCCCTCTACCACGTGGTGTTTTCCTCAGTTGCCACTTGGTTTACACTTAAGAGACAAGGCCGGATGGGAAGAGCAGCTCCCCTTGGGGCAGCGTGGGGGGGGGCGGTGGAAGGGGACGGAAGGGGGTGTTCTCTGTCTTGGCTAGGATGCAGGCCACCCGCCAGGGTTACAAGAGTTCACCGAGCTTCATGATCTGTGCACTTTCCTGTGTGTACATTGTACGTCAATAAAAACTTGTTGTTGTTGTTGTTAGGGGTGTGTTTAAGGGCAATGAGGAGCATGCCCAGCGGCCACGGTTGCCAGGCCCCGAAATACCGCCCTGCTATTCCTCTCTCTCTCCAGGCAGCGGCCAGCAATCTTCCTCTTGCCCTGCAGCCAGCACCATGCAATTTGCACCTCACTAATTCCCTGGCTGAAGCTCAATGCTGTCTGGTCACTGCTCTCCCCTCCCCCACAACAGTGACCCGAGTCTGTCCTGCCCTGCAGTTTGCTGTTTGGGGCTGTTTGGCCACCTGGGATGGGGATGATCCTTTGTAGAAATTCTGCGTTAAGGAATCACGCGGACGGGTAGATGCTCTGGTGACATAACGTTACCGGGAACCAAACACACTGCAGCTTCCTCCAACCCCCGGCGTGGATGGAGCTGAGATGGTTTTGGAGTTGTTCGGAGCAAGCAAAATATCACATTTCGCTTAGGTTTGAGGGGGTGTCGCTTGGCAGGACCCAGTGATTGACGCTCTTACTCTCCAATTTTCTGCTCGTTGAAGCGTTAAAGCGGCAACCCTAGAGTCAAGAGAAAGCCAACAGTCTGGGCACGGAGTACTTAATTCCAATCTACAAATAAAAAGCTTTTATTAGACCTTCCTTCCTTCTCATTTCGCCTTAGATCTCAAATTAGCGTTCACAGGGGCTGGCCAGAAAGCAACTGCAGGGAACGGTGACGTTCCCTCGCAGGCAGCAATTAAAACCCTTGAGCTCTTGTCCTCCATAATGACGGGTTGCAAGACTATATATAAGTGCTGAGTAAACACCTGAGGCTCTTTATTTACGCTTCCCGATTCTTAAGGCAGAGTGGGTTAGTGGAAAAAATTTGCTTGGGTTAGATGCCAGAAGAGCGAGGTTCTGGTCCAGGTTCACTGTATGACCTCAGATAACCTAGGGAGACCCACAGTGCTTCAGTAGGACTTTACACCTGGGAGGTCTGCTGGCCTCTAGCTGAGAGGCTGGGCCAGGTGACAGTCACGGCCTTGACCCACCGAACCACGATGCCTTCACGGGGCTAAATATACGTTCCTCCACCTTCACTGAATGGGTTTCAGGAAGTAAGAAAATAATCCTGTTCACTTGGAGATGAGGATTCTTTCATTAAGCAGGGGTTTATTCACCAGATTCTCCACGGGCACAGTGCTAGGCTCTGTGCAAGGCACAGAGATGAGTACGACCCCGTTCTTGCTCTCCGGGACCCGTGAGCATCCAAATAACGCATGTGGCACGTGTCTCCTTATCGAAGACCTGGAAACTCTCTGATCTGAGCATGAACAAGACACAGCCTGCTGCGCAAGGGACGGTCCCGAACCAGGTTTATGGAAGAACTGGATTCCTCTACCATACGGTGTTTAAAAGTCACTTTGGTAAAGTTTCCAAACTCCACATGTTTATTTTTATTTTATTTTTTATTTTATTTATTTTATTATTATTATTTTTTTATATTTTATTATTTTATATTTTATTTAAAAAATTTTTTTCAACCTCTACAGGTTTCACAAGGGCTTTGGATGAGTTGACTTGGAAATCTGCTCATGCAGAAGCACATGCAAGCGGACATTGGATTCACTGTTGACCTTAAGTTGTTCAAGGTTGCTCGGGCCGTTGTAAGATTTGGTGTGTACATATGTGTGCATGTATGTGTGAGTTTATACATATATCCACACGAGACATGGATATTTGTCTGTGCTTTGTGTTAAAGAAAAAACAAGCTCCCTTGATAAGAGTTGCAAGTATACTTGCACTATTATGTGCTTGCACATCTGTGTACTTAGCAATGCCCACACACCCTGTGGAACTCTTGCCACCCAGTCTGTGGATCTGGCACCCATGGCAAGGACGCCCTGTTGGACTTATCCCCACTAGCATCCATTCCGGGAAGCTGCGCACTGGCGAGCCCCCTCCCTGCCCCTGGGGGGGACTGGCTCACAATTCGTGGTGTCTGTTGCAAAAGAGCAAAGCAAGGCCCATTGCTAAAAAATCATTAGAACTTTCAAGATGGTGACACCAGAGCATTCCACCAAGTGTGGGGTCCTTCCAAGCCCACACACATTGATCAGATCAGACCTGGCCTCCCCTTTGCCTCTCTGGGCGTCTGGGGAAGGACTCGCATTAGGCAAGGACTGCTGTGCTTTTAGGCGGCTTCCGGAAGGGCAGAAGATCACGGTCACTGGCATGAGCTCGGGCTCCCGCCAGCCCTGTGCTGCACGTTGGCCACAATGGAAAAACTGGAGTGGATGGCAGAGTGTGGTGCACCCAAGATGGCTCACGCTCACGCCAGCAAATGTCTGCAGGGACCATCGGAGATCACGTCACTCAGCCAGCCATTCCCTTCTGTTCTTGTTATTTAATAGTTAGAGGTGGCTGTTGGGGTGGGGTGGGGTGGAGTGGGGTTGGAAGAGATCGATGCTCACATTTGGGGTATCTGCCCTTTCTCTTCCTCCTCCTGGGCCTGGACCCGGAGTTCCTTATCAAGGCACAGCTTGGCTCAGACCACCTTTGACTCCAGGTAAAAGGAGCCACCCATGCATCTGTGAGGCCTTTTGAGTAAGTGTTTGTAGTTCTTCTGGATGTCCTTGCTTTCCAGATGATGAAGCTGAGGCCTGAAGAGGTCTCTCTGATTCCACCAAGGCTACAAAAGTAGTCGGAGCCAGAGCCGAGGCCAAACCCAGGCTCGCATGTCACCAGGCACTTCTCACCAACAGCTACGCTCACACCTACGTTATCAAGGCTCCGGAACGCGGCCCACTTAAAAAGAAGTCCTTAACGAATATCCTTAAATCCTGAGAACACCTTCCACTTTCCCTCTCCCTGCCAAAGGGAACTGAAGGGGACCAGGGAACAAAGCTGCAAAGTCCTCGAAGCCGCCTGCAGCGTGCCCAGACTCCCCTCCTGGGGCCCTCGCAGGCCGCAGCTTCCCTCCCCAGCTTTCAGAGCCCTGCAGGTCTCCAAGCCACCTTCCTTCACCTTCGTCTGGTTTGAGGGCCTGAGACTTCTGGTGTGAGTCGTCTCGGTCACAGAGTGGGGCCGGCTTCCCAGCTGGGGCGACCTTGGAGGTTCCTGAGGGTGGTCCTAGACCCTGATGACACGGAGAAGGAGCAGGCAGGTAAGAAAACCCCCTTCTTTGGACCTGGGAGGCCAAGCTCGGGGGATGTGAGGGCGCCAGGCAGAGAAGGGACGGCAAGTGCGGCCCCACCCCTTTCACTCTACCTGCATCAGACCCAAAGCCAGCCCCGGGAACATCGGGGTCACAGGCTAAAATCTATGACACCTGGCTCCCACCCTGGCCTCTTTCCATGTTCTGGAATCGCCACTCTGTCAAAGATCTATTCACTCCTTGACTTTACAACCTTTATCTTGGGGCAGCCCGGGTGGCTCAGCGGTTTAGCGCCGCCTGCAGCCCAGGGGGTGATCCTGGAGACCTGGGATCGAGTCCCCCGTTGGGCTCCCTGAATGGAGCCTGCTTCTCCCTCTGCCTGTGTCTCTGCCCCCCTCTCTCTCTCTCTCTCTCTCTCTGTGTGTCTCTCATGAATAAATAAATAAAATCTAAAAAAAATAAAAATAAAACCTTTATCGTGGGGCTTCTTATCCCTCCCGTGCATCTTCTTGCAGCCCATGCCCACCCCGGCCCCGCCTGGTTCCAGAGGGAGGCTGCTGCGCTCTGGGAGCCTTCCCAGCACCTGCTGGGCCCGGAGGACCCCAGACGCAGCAGACTGAGCCCCTGTCCCACCTGCCCGATCCCCAAGGCTCCCCTCGGTCTGCTTCCATGGGCCCGGTGCTCCCAGACACGTCATTCCCCGTTCCGGGTGGCCTGAGGTCAGCTCCGTTGGTGTGCAGGGGCTCACCCGGTCATCACGCCCCGTTCCCGCCACCCCCGTGCCTGCTGTGACTTTTCCTCCTGCTGCGGGGCCCCTGGGACATGTGCGGAGCCGGGAAGTATCCGCGGCCAGTGGGGTGAGCGAGGCCCGCGAGCGCCTGCCAGCCCCCGGCAGGGACCATGGGACTTCTATTGTGCCCCACGGTGGTCTCTTTCCCACTCTCTTCCTTGACTGAACTTTGGTTTAAAGTTCCCTTTTTGGGATCAGGTCGGTGTTTCCTTTCTCCTGCCACCGGGGAAGTTTCTGTTTCCGAGGCAGGCGGTAGACAGGCCGGCCACCCCCGGGCCCGCGGACCCCGGGTGTTGCGGCTCCGGGGCCTCCGCAAGCCTCCCCGGGCCCGGGGCCAAGCCAGCCCACCCCTCGTGGCGCGGCGCCAGCTGACTCTACATCAGGGTGCTCTTCGTAAGCCGCCCCTTCCCAGCGCACCCCGAGGTGCTCACAGCCTGAAGGGGGCTGCGCGGCCCTGCCCTGCGCCCCTCGTGTCTACACCAACCGTCTCCACGGAGTCTGGCTGTCACGGATACCTGGACCTCCTTTGCGCCGAAATTCAATGGGAAAAAAAAAACAGGGATCCCTGGGTGGCGCAGCGGTTTGGCGCCTGCCTTTGGCCCAGGGCGCGATCCTGGAGACCCGGGATCGAGTCCCACGTCGGGCTCCCAGAGCATGGAGCCTGCTTCTCCCTCTGCCTGTGTCTCTGCCTCTCTCTCTCTCAATCTGTGTGACTATCATAAATAAATAAAAATTAAAAAAAAAAAAACAAAGGAAACGACAAACATAGTGTTTCTGTGCCTCCTCATCCAGCTGAGACACGCCACCATTTTTTAAAGAAATCCTAAAAACCAGGACATAGGGGTGGAGGTGGAGGCTCAGAACACAGTCTCTGTAAAAGCAGCGAAACTCTTTAGGAAGCACCAAGGCCTGCATCGTAGGCTTGGACCCGGCTGTCCCGTGGGCCCGGCAACCCTGCCCCCGGCTCTTCCCATGTCTAGGCGGCTGGTGCCCCGGAACCTTCTGCTGGGGGAAACTGTGGCCCCCCCAAGTCCCCCAACCTGGAGGATGGGCCTGCAGCTGGGCGGTCCCACGGAAGCTGTCCCCAAGCAAGGCTGCAGCGCAACGTTAGTGCCGGCACACGACAATCGCACACGGCAGGAGCAGCTCATTAAGAGCAAGGGGAGGCTGGGGAGCCTCGGGGTGCAGCGGTTCAGCGTCTGCCCGGGTCCCGGGATCGAGTCCTGCATCAGGCTCCCCACAGGAGGCCTGCTTCTCCCTCTGTCTGGGTCTCTGCCTCTCTCTTTCTCTGTGTCTCTTGTGAATAAATAAATAAAATCTTAAAAAAAAAAAAAAAAGAGCCAGGGTGGCGTCCCTCAGGGCACCAAATCTTCGACGGGACTTTACCTTTCTTTTCTCTCTTCTTCTTAGTACAGTGCCTACTGACAGAAGGGCACAGAGTAAACGGAACCTAACGCGTTCCTCTCATTTCTCTTCCCCAGGTCCTCCTCCCGGGAGCGGCTGCGACTGGCAGTTTGGTGTTTACCCTTTCAGATCACAGACACCTCCAGTGATCCAAGTAAATCCTCCGGGACCAAGGTTTTCTTGCTGAGGTTTTCAGCTCTCGTTTTAGATCCAACGTCATTGAGATTCATTTACATCTGGTAAATTCAGTATAGCTGAGTCCTTTTGCTCTGTTGGGGCCTCTTTCTAAGAGAACTGGCTTTCCCAAAACCTCACATGGCCAACGTGAACGTTCATCTGAACGTCGCCCATCCCAGGGCCCATCCCAGGCCACGCACTACCCATTTTTCAACTCTAGGTTTCACAAGACACCTGTAGACACATATCCTTTTCTTTTCTTTTCTTTTCTTTTCTTTTCTTTTCTTTTCTTTTCTTTTCTTTTCTTTTCTTTTTCTTTTCTTTTTTTCTTTTCTTTTCTTCTTCTCTTTAAAATTTTATTTATTCATTCCTGAGAGACACAGAGAGAGGCAGAGACCCAGGCAGAGGGAGAAGCAGGCTCCATGCAGAGAGCCTGATGCAGGACTCGATCCCAAGACCCCGGGGTCACGCCCTGGGCCGAAGGCGCTGAGCCACCCGGGTGCCCCACATTTCCTTTCTTTATTTCATTCATTAGGTAATCAAGAAGGAAGAGCCCAAAGGACTCCCCTGTGGAGAGGAGGGCACCTACTGCAGAGCAGCGTTCACGGCTCCCCTCCGCGTGCCGACCACAGTGGCCCTGGGCTGGCGGGGGCCTTTTCTCTCCAGCACTTTCAAGAAACAAACACCAAAAAAATTCCATGATCAAAGTCTGTTTTCTAGTGATTGCTTGGATCACAGTACGATCTATTTACTATTACTCCCAACGCAGATCTTGATAGCCCAGACACACTAGGAACTGTTCATTCCGTAGGGAGACAATATTGCTGTGATTCTAGTGTATTCGAACGCCTTTTCTCCCTTGCCCCACCCCCCCTTTTTTTGTTAAAAGCACAAAGAGAGAGAAAGAAAGCAAAAAGCTATGCGACAGCCAGACACGGCCATGTGCGAGACAGTGGCTAGGGACACCGGGCCGGGGGACCTGGCCATCTCTGTGAGTTGTCAGATTCCCTTTGATTTACATGTGAGTCGCCTGCTCAAAGTCACGTTGGTCAGTGACACGTAACAGAGAGAGCACCGCAGACCGTGCAGCTCCGCCCTCTGACTCTGCTCCACTTGTCCAGGCCTGGCCTTCTTGGGTAAGTCCTGTCCCTCTCGAGTTGGCCCCGAGGACATGAAGGGACCACGTCCTGAGAATGACCTGCCCAGCCCACTCCTCCTGCACAGCCCTCAGTGAGACACTAGGCTGGTTCCGCTGGTCCTTAGGAAACATGAGACATTCTACTAATGGTTCTGCCCACGAAACACTGACCTGCGCCTGTTCACATCGATTATTTAATTCCTGACTTAGATCAAGTTTTAGGGAATTTAATAAGAACTATTTCCAGGGACCCGTCAGAGACAGTTCTGCTATATACACACATCCATTAATTAAAAAGAATGCATTAAACTTGGGGGGGGGGAAAAAGCGTAAAGTAGATAGCAGCAAAACATGGTTTGACTTACTTTACTGACTTCATGAGGTCATTTGGATGATGGAAGACATGCCACCCAAAAGGCGAAACCATCTAGTGAAGTAGTAGAATAAACCCATACATTCAGGCAATGACGTCCATGCTTCTAGCCAGGAATGCAATTTTCCCCTCTTTTGAATTATTCATTTCCTTTTTAATAGGTCACGTCTCATTTACCTTGATTTAGCATCAGACCAAGTACAGTTATGTATTTAGGGTGGGGAGGGAGGAGAAGGAAAAAGAATAAGAAAGAACTTTATGTGAGATGCGGTGACCCTGTCCGTAAAACCAGAGTCCACGCGGGTGACAAACTGTATCACGTCTTCGATTCTTTTTACGCCGGGCAAAGGGTACAGGGCTTCTTTAGGTCAGAATGCTTGCAAGAATAATGAAACGTGTGCTCGAGAATACTGGGTGATGAATAACGCTTTTGCATGTGTCACTACGAGGAAGTATCACAACGCGCATTTCACCACAAGGCCAAAGAGAATATTTAAAAAGAAAACTCCACCGTAAGGTGAAAAATAGACCGATCCCTACATCTGTCTACAGGACGAATAAATCACTAACTAAATATTTTAATGGCCTTGAAGTACAATCCAAAAAAAAAAAAAAAAAAAAGCAATTCCCTGAAGGGGTTAGCTTGAGTCCTCATTAGAGGGTTTATTTTCCTTGAGTGTGTAGATTGTTCTACGTCTACTGTCACAATTATGATACATTCACGGGACAAACTCCACAAGACCACCTTAGGTTAGGTGGGCATTCCACGCATGACAAGAAATAGGAATAAAGTGTGGAGATGAATAGGCAATAACCATCCTCCGCAAAGGAAATGCCACAGTCTGAGGTCCCACTTCTGCAGGGACTTTCGGTGACTTTAAAAAAAAAAAAAAAATCCTTTTAGAACTCTGATTCTTTCCACCAGATTATTCTTTGTACCACAGCTCCTGTTAAACTTGCTGGCCCATAAAGTAAGCATAGCACTCAATAAATACTCGTTGAATAAATAAATGTTGAACCTGATGCAGCTCATAATATTCGACTAACTTTTTTTTTTTTATAGCACTCTTTAAACAAAAGAAAACAAAACTTAACCACCGTCCTGGTGGTTAGAGATCATTCGATGAAAAGCAAGGAAATTATCATGACCTTTGGAGGTGATGAATCTTCCTAAATTCTAGTTCCTCCAAAAAGTTGACTTTTTCCATTGAGTCACAGATTAGAGTGCTTTAAACATTTTTAAGTGAGGTCCTTTAAAAGTCCTTATTTTTTAACCAAAAAAAAAAAAAAGTCACACAAATACAGAAATACATAAATGATGTAAAATGTGATAGCATTCATTTTTCCCAGAGTTCCTCTTGTCCTCGGAGGTAACCATCAACAGTGCAAGGTATAATCTCTCAGTGGTTTTTTTTCTATGCTCCTCTAGGAAGATTTTTTTTTCTTTTAAGACTTTACTTATTTATTTGAGAAATTGAGAGAGCAAGAGCAATCACAGAGGCAGAGGGAGAAGCAGAGTCCTTGCTGAGCAGGGAGCCCTACACGGGGACTCGATCCCAAGACCCTGAGGTCAAGACCTGAGCCGAAGGCAGACACTTAACCGAC
The DNA here is from genome assembly GCF_053574225.1 of Canis aureus. Lineage (NCBI taxonomy): Eukaryota > Metazoa > Chordata > Mammalia > Carnivora > Canidae > Canis > Canis aureus. Next base: position 56,962,937 of record NC_135615.1, read on the forward strand.
TGGGCCAACTAGGCACCTGGAGGTCTTTATTTTTTTATTTTTTATTTTTTTAAGATTTTATTTTTAAGTAATCTCTACAACAAAGTAGGGCTCGAACTCATGACTCCAAGATCAAGAGTCGCATGCTTTTCCGACTGAGCCAGTCAGGCGCCCCGACCAGGCTCTTCTAAATGCATACTGTGTTTTTCTTTAATTTGAAGTTAAAAAATGTATCAGGTTATAAATATTATTTGCAAAAAAATAAAAATAAATAAATAAATATTATTTGCTGATGTCGCTTTATCTTAGTGAGATTTTTTTTTCTAAGTTCATGTGATAGAACAGGGTCAAGGTCAGCCTTCAAAGAAAAAAAATCTCAAAAAAAAATAAAAAAATAAAATAAAAAATAAAATAAATAAAATAAATAAAATAAAAGAAAAAGAAAAAAATATCTCTTTCAGTCATTGGTTCATCCAACAAATATTTACTGAGGCTTCACTGTGTGCCTGGCCCTGTTCTGGGTCCCTGGCCTGTGGCTGACTCCCCTGGGTCACTACTCAAGCATCGCAATGTGAATATTTTGTCACCTACTTCTTGAGCCTTTGGGAACATGCATTTTAGTGACTGGCTGAAACATCTGATTGCAAACCTTCTTTGGATATACTATAGATTAAATTATAAAATTTAATCAAACCAATTACATTAGCTAATAGGATTTTATTACATATATTTTTGTATGATTTCAATGAAACTAAGCAATATCTTTTATCTTTGCATTTAGACTGGAATATATTTTGTCTTCCTGTGATTTCATCTGGGGATTGGATGTTGACACGCAATACAGTGTAGCTCGGTTTTGCAAGGGGGGTTGGGATCCCCTCCTACCACCAAGTTATGCCCAGATCATACCACCAACCACAAGAAAAAACATTCCTCAGCGGGGAGCAAGCCTGTTCTCATATACTGAAGAGAACTGCAGTCCTGGCTTCGATAACATTCTGAAATGGGAATGTTTGAGTGCAACGTTTTAGAGAAAAAAAAGAAATGTCTTCCGGATTTCCTTGTTTTGTGTGTTTCCATAACAAAAGGGGAAAACTGGAGCGGGGGGGGGGGGGGGGCGCGTACATGCAATCACATGCATGTGCACTTAAATGCACACACCTAAACCTTGTTTGTGGAGTCTAAACTCTGGGAGTCCTCAGAGTTAGTTAGTTCTGTCCAGGCCCTAGAAGCTTCCTCCGAGGAGGAACTGCAAATCCTGTAGTAAGAGCAATATTTTGGAGGCCATTTCTGAGTGTGATCCGTGCCCCTCCCCACCCCCAGATGCCTGTCTAGCGCCAGTCCCTCCCCGCAGGCTGCTGGCCCCTTAATCCATCTTCCAGGTCCTCACGGGCCCCAGAATCGCAGAAGCGGCCCCTGCACAGAGGTCCTATTGAAACAGCCCTGGAGGCTTGGCGGCCTGGCCGGGGTGGTATTCGTAAGGCCCTCCGTGGACTGCGGGGGCACTCGAGTGGCCCCAGGTGGGAACTTCCCTGCCCAACCCGCAGCCTTGGGCAGGGGCTCCCGGACCGGGCAGCCAAAGGGAGCTGCCTGGAGGACAAAGAGGCATTTTTCTGGGGCCGAATGTGAACGTCCCCAGGGTAAATCGATTTCTCAGCCCCGGCAGGGCTGGGCTGAGGTGGGGAGAGCTGTCTGTGGGGAGACGGGGGTGCTCCGTGCTGGGCCCCGCGTCCCTGCCTGTCCTTGCAAGTGCACCAAACTGCAAGGCTACCGTCCTCTGCCCTGAGCCACTTCTGTAGCTGGAGTTCGTGGTGTAGACAGCTACGTTGGTTGGGGCGACCGCAGGGTGACTAGCATATTGTGCGCTCGCTCCCTGGTGGAGGGGAGGTGGCTTGCTTGCCACCTGATGTTCGCAGTGCCTGCTCCTGGCGCTGGTGCCCTCACGGCGGCCCGACGCACTGCATGCACAGCCACCGTCTGGCCCCACCACACCTCCCGCGGGGCTCAGGGACAGAATCTGCTCCGTGACAGTGGCGCCGTGTAGATCTTGCTGTTGGTTGCGTGGTGAGTCCCACGTTGATTTGAGCCTCCCTGTCGGCTTGCGGTACCCCAGAGCTGTGCCCGCCAACCTACTTGCTGGCTGTGTCGGTTTGCTGCTGCTGCTGCTGCAACTAATTACCAAGCGTAGGGCAAACCGCACAGATTCACTGCCTTGGGGCGCTAGAGATCAGAAACCTGACAGGAATCTCATGAGGCTCCGCTGGGGTCGGTAAGTCTACCTTGTTTCTGGGGTCTCCAAGGAGAATCTGTTCCCTTGTTCTTCACTTTCCGGAAGCCACCTGCCTTCCTTAGCTCAAGGCCCCTTCCTTCCTCCTCAAAGTACATCACTCCGACCTCTGCTTCTATCATCCCTTCTTCGGCCACCTTGACCTTGCCTCCATTGTAGAGGGACCCTTGTGATTATATTAAGCCCATCCAGGTAATACAGGGTAATGGCACCATTTCGAGATCCTTCATCACATCTGCAAAGTCCCTTTTGCCACGGAAGGTACCACAGTCACAAGTTTCAAGGATGAGGATGTGGAAATCTATTGAGGGCCCCTAGTCAGCCCTCTACAAGTGCCTGGTCATCTCCCATGGGAGCTTGTTACTTCCTGCCATTCTTTAGGATGCTACTCCCTGCCTGATGCTCCAGAACCCAGTGCCGACAGCAGCAGGCTCTCTAGCTCACAGCAACACAAAGAGGGGAAATCATGCCCCCTTGGCTTTACTCGATGCTCTAGCAAGAGGGGACAGCTGAGCCTAACTCAGAGACCTGGTGCCTGTAGAATGAACATCCCATGAGGGTAGAGAGCCTCATCTGGTTTATTTATCCATCAGCCCCCATGCCTAGCACCATATCTTCTGGAATATGGTAAGTTCTTAATAAATATTTGTTGAATGAATGCATTTATTTAGCTTGCTTGTTGCCAGTTGCTCAGGTCTACTACTCATATATAAAGTTTTAAAATTACTCACCACAGAAAACCCCTTATCTATATGACAAAGCCTCTGCTTTCCCAGTCTTAGGTCTCAAGGGTGGTGTCTGGTGGTGCCTTGATCAAAATAGACAACAGGGAAGAAGGAACAAAATTTGGAGGAAAATAAATTCTGTTAAGTTCTGTTTTGCACCAAGTTTGAAGTGCTGATAGGTCAACCTGGTTGAAATGTCAAGTGGGAAGTTGGAAATGTGCTAGAGAAACATGGCAAGGTTGAAAATATACATCTAGGAGTACACCATGCAAAAACGTAGATGAAGTCGTGGCATCTGAGTGTCTTCATTGGTTGAGCATCCAGCTCTTAATTGCAACTCAGGTCATGATCTCAGGGTCATGAGATTGAGCCCCACATCAGGCTCCACACTCAGTGCAGAGTCTGCTCGAGATTCTCTCTCTCCTCTCCCTCTCCCTCCCCCTGCTCATGCATGAGTGCATGCTCTCTCTCTCTCTCTCTCAAATAAATAAATAAAATCTTTTTTTTAAAAAAAGAAGTAGATGAAAAAAAAAAAAAGTAGATGAAGTTATAAGGTTGATGAAACTGCCAGAGGAAAGAGTGTGGGGAGAAAAGAGAAGAGCTTATTTGGTAAGTTCCTCAGCATCTTAATTTTAGATTGATGTCAAAAACATTTTGGGGTAATATTCATACAGTTTAATGATCACACCCACTGAGATATATATTTTTAGATTCTAAGGTCCTAGTAGGGTCCTTATTTCTTACCCATGGCACCTTATTTCTTGTCTCCTTTTAGCCCCAAACCCCTCTCCCAGGGCTGAGATTACCCACTCCCGTTTTAAAAATCTTTCCTGTGATTCTCATCCCATCAGTGGGAGACTTGAGCTTTTGTCCCCTTCTCTCTATGGCCCCTGTGTCTCTGCCACCACTCACACCACTGGGCTTTGAGCTACAGAACACCAGATTGCCAGGCTCAGACAGCTTTTGCCTGGCAGTGCCTGCTTGGATTTACTATGACCGCCACCCCCAACCAGACACCAGGCTCGAGGGGCACGGGTCACCCAGTCCAGATTTCTATCTGTAACTATAAGCACAGAGTTTTTTCATTATAGGTTTTATGGAGACAAAATGAATTGGCAAATACCAGCCTCATAATGAGAATAGAACTATGTGTGGTTAACATGAGCACACTGTGAACAATCGTAAAGAAGTCTTCTGCTGCTGATTCTCTCTTTTCCTCCAACAAGGAACTAGTGAAGCCCCTTGGCCAATGTGGCAGCCGTCGTTCAAGGCGGCCTCCAGTGATCCCAGCCTCCCAGTCTTCATACTCTTGTACTGTTCGCTTCCACATTATAGTGGTGTGAGCCTAAATGACCAACAGAAATGGCAGAAGAGATGGTTTATCACTTTTACTACCAGGTTCTAAAAGATGCAGAGGCTTTCACTTTAATCTATCTCTTAAGTCATTCATTCTGGGGGAAGCTATGGCCATGTCCTGAGGACACTCTGTGGAGAAGCCTGTGTGATGAGGAACTGAGGCCACTGGGAGTGAGCCTGCTGCAACCACCTCCTCCATTCCCAGTCAATGACTTGATTGCAACCTCAGGAAAGACCCCAAGGCAGAGGCACCAACGAAACTGCCCACAACTTTCTGACCTACAGAAACTGTGAGATAATAACTGTTAAGCCATTAAGTTTTGAGGGCAATTTGTTAAGCAGCAATAGATAACTGATACAACCCGGAATGGGGACCGCTCCTGACTCATTCCTCCTCTGGAGGTCGTAGTCCGCTAACCCTCTTCTCGGCCTCACTGCTCCGATGGTCTGCATTGAGATGGGAGTATCTTTGCATCAGGAAGCTCACAATTATCCTAAGCCCCAGTCTCTGGGCTTCAACAATATCTACTTTCAGATGGGATAAAAATGCAAATTGCTTAAAAAAGATTTGAAAAAAGTAACCATTTTAATTAGTAACCAAAGAAGAATAAATTAATGCAAACATGAGACTCTGCTTTTTTACTTATCGAAATAGTAAGGTTTAAAAAAATGTCCATATATCCTGGTGAAAGGTGGCTCAATTTTTCTGAAATGTAATAAGAACTTCCAAAAACGTTCAGCGTCTGGGGCACCCAGGTGGCTCAGTTAGGTGTCCCACTCTTGGTTGCAGCTTAGGTCATGATCTCAGGGTCTTGGAGTCGAGTTCCACATCAGGCTCCATGCTCAGCACAGAGTCTGCTTAAGATTCTCTCCCTTTCCCTCTTCCTCCCTTTCTGCCTCTCCTCCGATCATGCTTGCACTTTGTCTCTGTCTCTCATAAATAAATAAATAAATAAATAAATAAATAAATAAATAAAATCTTCGAATTAGATCTTATGAAAGCAATCAGCAAGGCAGATAGAAATTTATAGCTAAAGATGCTTCCCAAAGCATGTATAGTAGCAGAAAAGTAGACACTACCTTCGTTCTACGAAGGGAATTTGTTGTCTTCATTCTACGTAGGGAATTTGTTGTCTTATTTTGTTTTTTTCTTATGGTACATCCATTTCACTTGAAATTGTGTTGCTATTGAAAAAGTAAGGTTTTTTTTTTATCATGTGGGCCAATGTTTAAGTAGAAATGCAGGAGACAGAATTATAAATGCAATATTCTTTCAATGCTAAAATTATAAACATAAATGAAAGAAAGATTGGAAAACATTGTGCTAAAATATCAGCATCACTTACTCTTGGAATATTGCACTCAGGCAAGGATTTGGGGTCATTATTTTCTTCTTTATATTTTTTGGAATTATCACATTGATAGGTATTAGTTTTATAATGAGAAAAGAAAATGCTTAAAACTGCAGGTGAGTGGAAAATATAGTCTTAAAGTATCTAGCATTTTTCATCGCCCTCTATCCATGAACAATTCTTTGGGTGGCTTATGAATGACTCAGTCAAAAGCCCTGGCCGACTTACACTTCACACTTCCTCTTCTTTCAGGGAGGGGCCTACTGGACATTCTCTAATAAGACCATAGAGTAGGAAGCAAGTGTGTCATGGGCCGGGAGGATGCTGGGAAATCGAAGAGCCCGTTGTAACAACCCAACAACAAAGGACGCAGGGTGAGGTGCTCTGAAGGGAGCCCTGTGAATTCAGGATTCGGTTTCCTTTATTTAGGGATGGAAGTGGGAAGCTATAATGCAATTACAAAAAGTTGGTCATTCACTCTGGAAAAGACTCAAATTACTGACAGCTTAAAGTAATCAACGCCATGAAAGCCATAATTATCCCAATACTGTAAAGGTTTGGGTTTAAAAAAAAAAAAGTTCTTGCAATCTGTGTCTTTCTGTCTGGATCTCTCTGGTTACATAACTAGAAAAGGGCCTGCACAGGAATGAATCACAGATGGCTCTGCTCAGTGTTTGCTTTGAAGTCAGTTCAACTCGATTTATCTGGTCCGGGGTTTGAGGATGGGTGGAAGGATCCAACGACACAACAGTGTCCGGGCCCCAAATTAGGGACAGAGCAACAATTTCTTGGACCGAGTGTGTGAGGAAAGGATTTCCCTCGCGGGGTGTTGATTCGCCTCCTGCTACTTGATGGAGAGCAAGGGGTGTCGCTTCCCTGGCGGGTCCCCGAACATGACCCAGGCGTGGCTGGGCTGCCCCCTTCCAACCGGGGGCCAGCACACACCCTGAGCCGGGAGACCCCGGGGTGGCCCCGGGGCTCAGGCTCCACGTGCTCCCGTGCTCACAGCTCGCTGCTCTGGCCGTGCTCTCTCGGGTAGCTAATTCTAGCATCTCTCTCCAGTTTTCTGGAAGGAGTAATGGACTCGAGAAGCTGGAGTGTCAAATATTCGTGGCGAGCCGCGTGGGGTGACTGTGGGGGGCGACGAGAGGAGAAAGCCCGTGGACGGCGAGAGGACCACCGACGGCCAGTGCCGGGAAGGCCCGAGAAGTCCAGCTCGGCGCCGGAGCCGCTCCCGGAGCCGCAGGAGCCCAGCACGTCTACACGGCCCGGAGCAGAGGGCCCGCGCCTTACAGGACACACGCCCTTCCTGATGGCGCCCAAAGTAAACCGTCTTCATAAATAAATTACAGGCCAAAGAACACACAAGTGTAGGTTGGACTTGTCCCAAGGGTCAGCGATTTGCCCTTCCTGGGTGGTCCCACCCCTGCCAAACGCAGATAATAAACAGATCCGGGGAGAGCGCGCGCTCACTCAGGGAGCAGCTGGGCCCCGAACCCAGGTTTCTGGCTCCCTGGCCAGGCCTCCGGTCTGGAGTTGCTGGGACAAGGGCCTGAGTGGCTCCCCGGGCCCCCCACGGGCCGTGATGCCGACGTGACTGCCACAGAGCGCCCCGCAGCCCGGCCTTGTTCCAGGCAGCGGCCTGCCCGCTCCGACGGGAAGCGGCCCCTGGAGACCAGGTAGATGGGCCCCGGCCCCCGCCCCAGCGACACTGGCCCATCAGAGGCGGCTCGGTTCCTCCCCTTGCCCCCGTCAAGCAGCCTCCTGCCTCGTGCCTTCAGCCCCCGCCAAACAAAGGTGGCCCATCGCTCAAGTTCATGAGTTAGAGACCCGTGTCCCTTCTGTGCTGGACTCGCATTGGAGCCATGTGACCGCCCAGAGCCTGGATGTCCTGGTCCCCGCAGAGTCCGTGAACCGTGTCCCTGCTGTCAGCGAGCTCCGGCTCCCACGCGTGGCCTGCAGGTGCGGCCCTTGCCCCGGCCTCCCGGGGAGCCTCCTGAGGGAGCCCCGCCACTGCCTGGGCCGACGTGACCAGCCCCACGCCCTCCCCTCCTGCTGGGTCTTGGCCCCCGCGACGGCAGGAATGCGCCACTCAGCGCCCACCCACCAAGTGCCCCCCAGGCTGCTCGAGCCAAGCACAGAGCCCATGGGACGGCGCCACCCTCGGGGCCAGGCTCTCGGGCGCCCGCTGTCCACAGGCAGGCTCCCTTGCCTCCTCGGCCCGGGCCGGGCTTGAGACCCAGGGCCAGGTTGCAAGTGGCCCGGGCAGGGCCCAGGGTGGAACCGAGGTTCCAGCCGGACCTTGACCCCTGTCCTGTGCAGTGTGCGGGCCCTGGGACCCTGCGCCTCGCACCTGGGGACAGGCCCTGTGCCCCGTGTCCTCTGACCCCAGGTCCTGAGGGGTGGGGACATGCCACAGCTGGTATGAGCCCTTCGCAGCCAAAGGCTTGTAACTCGTGCCTGGACCCTTCCGTGACTGAGCCATCCGAAACCCTTTGCACACCCTATCTTAAGTGTAAGTGCCATTAAAAACACCTTGGGGGGCACCCGCCGACAGCTCAGGGCACGATCCCGGGGGGGGGGGGTGGGCATCGAGTCTCGCTCAGGCTGCCCGTGGAGCAGGGCCGTCTGCTCCTCCCTCTGCCCCTGCCCCACACGCTCTCTCTGTCCCTCTCACTCTCTCAAATATAATCTCAAAAAAAAAATGTTGAAAGGTCATTTTATGACCTTGCTTTTGAAATTATTCTTTATTTTTGCTTGGCCATTTTACTGTCTTATGTTGACATTAATTTAAGTTTGCATTCTGCGACACCACGTAGACCCTTGGGAGGCCCTACACCCTGGGCCAACGGGTGCTGATCCATGGGGTTGCAGCATGGGAGGCTTTGATTCCACTGCCAGAGCATGGTGTTGCACAGCAAAACGCCAAGGCCGGGTGGCACAGACACCGCCTGGTCCACGGTTCTGGAGGCCCAGTCGTGGATCAAGTGGCTTCTCCGAGGCCCCTGAGGGAGGGCCCCGTTCCAGGCCTCTCTCGCAGCTTGTGGACGGCTCTGCTGTCCTCTCGCCTCTTCCCGAAGTTATCTCTCTGCTCCTGACGTCTCCAGGGTTGCTCTGCTTGTCCCAGTCTCCTCTTCTAAGTACAATGCCAGACTGGATCAGGGCCCATCCTAATGGCTTCATTCTGATCACCTCTTTTTTTTAAAAAAGATTTTATTTATTTGTTTGAGAGAGAGAGAGAGAGCATGAGCTGGGGAGAAGAGGGGAGAAGCAGGCTCTCAGAGAGGGAGCCTGACACGGGGCTCGATCCCAGGACCCCAGGATCAGGACCTGAGCCAGGGGCGGGGGCAGATGCTTAGCCCACTGAGCCACCCAGGTGTCCATGGGCACCTTTTTATTTTTTTATTTCTTATTTTTTTTCATGGGCACCTTTTTAAAGGCCCTATTTCCAAATACGGGCACATTCTAAAGTACTGCAAGTTAGGTTTAACATATGAATTAGGGGTGAGGCACAATTCGGCCTAGAACACAGAGGTTTTGGTTTCAAATGCCTGGATCGCACTCAGAAGTATCCCCTTGGTCCGGGCCTAGAGCCTAGACGTCAGGAGAAGGCCGCACTGCACTCACCACAGAGCTGGAACAAGGGGTGCTGAGCGCTCGTGCCTCCGCCTGGCGGGTGCTTGTCAAGTACTGTGCTGAATAAATGCCTCAACTCAGTGTCTTGTGATACAGTTATGACCCCCAGTTTGCACATCAGAAAACAGAGGTTAAGCAATTTGCCCAAAATTAATCAGCCAATAAAGGACAGGGCCGGGGGAAATGACGCAGGCCATGCCTTTAGCCACTGGTTTGTAAAAGCACCTTATACAGGGCGAACAGCCTTTCATTTGCAAAGATTCGGTTTGCTCACCCTGCGTGTGTGTATGTGTGTGTGTGTGTGTGTGTGTGTGTGTGTAATGGAGGCCGATGATAAACAACTTCTTGCTTTGTGTTTCCTTTTATTTTGTTCTGTGTAGGGTGCTTCAGAGAATTGCCTGGGAGATCACCCATAAGCCTTTGGTTTCTTTTTTTTTTAAGATTTTATTTATTTATTCATGAGAGACACAGAGAGGCAGAGACACAGGCAGAGGGAGAAGCAGGCCCCATGCAAGGAGCCCAACGTGGGACTCAATCCTGGGACTCCAGGGTCACGCTCTGGGCCAAAGGCAGGTGCTCAACCACTGAGCCACCCAAAGGCCCCACAGGCTTTTGTTTTCAAAGACAAAGGCCAGGAAGGGAATTTGGCCCTGGACCAAGGAAGGGTGATGGGCTAGCAATAGGGAGGGAGCAGGGACCGTGAGCTTGAGGTTAAGAGGAGAGGATTGTCTCCCAAGATCTGGAAGGCGTCTATACCCACAGCATTCCAAGAGAGGGAGAGGTTGAACCCACTCACATGTGTGGACCCCCAGGTGGAAAAGTCTGGATGCCCCATGCCTGTGGAACCAGACACGGATTCCTGGGACTCTGGGACTCTACGCGACAGTGCCTGATGGCCAGGCTTGGCCACCCTCCTTCAAATGGCGACTGACAGATGAGAACACATCCCACTGCCTCACAAGCCCAAGGGTTCTTCTCCAAGGTGGGGCTGACGAACCCCAACAACTGGTCCTGGGATTCTCAACATCTGGGCGAGTTGGTATCCACCAAGATGCATGGATACCAGGTTTATTTTGATTTAGAAAAACAAATGAGACATTTCTTATACTTTGAGCATTCTTTTGTTTTTTTTACGATTTTACTAATTTATTTGATGGAGAGAGAGAGAAAGCACAAGCAGGGGGAATGGCAGAGGGAGAGGGATACAGGCTCCCCACCAAGCAGTGCGGGACTCGATCCCAGGACCCCGGGATCATGACCTGAGCTGAAGGTAGATGCTTCACGGACTGAGCCCCCCAGGCCCCCTAGACTCTGCTGACCTCCACCTGAGAGCCACGTAGGTGAAAGGCAGCTAAACATTGCAGGCTCACCTGGGGGTGGCAAGGTGGGATGGGTAAGATCCCAGACCCAAGTTTAAATCCTCACTCTGCCACTTACTACTCATGACCTTGGATGTGTCGCATAACTGATCCGAGCTTATTTTATTCCCTGAAAACTGAATTGTATGAAGCACTCAGCATGGTGCCTGCACACAGTCAGCTCTCAGAGGCATTATGGAATTATAATGTGCTGGTTAAGAGCTTGCACTTAGAAGCCTGGCTCTGCCCCTCACAAACTTACTAACTGTGGTCAAGTAACCAACCTCTCAGTGCCTCAGTTTCTTTCTTTCCTTCCTTTCACTCCTCTCCTTTATTTTTTATTTTTTTGCAAAATTGGGGTAGTGATACTACCTAATACTCTTAGTTTGGGTGTCTCCAGAAGCTCTAAGACAAGGACTTGAGAGCAACGAGTTTATTTGGAAGATGCTCCTAGGAAGCAGTGTCCACAAGGTAGGCAACTGGAGCTTCTTTGCACTTGGGGAACTGGGAGAGTGTAGCACACACCCCAGATATTCTCAACCAAAGGTCAAGGAAGCTAGGGTTTTTATCCACCAAGTGCACATCTGTCTTTGGTTGAAAGTTATTTCTGAAGATCTTAACTCTCGGCATCCCCAGTGTCTTGCATGGGAGTTACGTGTGCTCCCTAAGCCAGGAAAAAAAAAAAAAAGATTATTTAAGCAGAGAATTTCCGGCACTTGCAGGAGTAGCCTACAGTGTAAGGGGAAGTGAGAACGAATATGGACAGGGCACCAATAGCACCTACTACACTACCTCATAGGATTGTTATCATAATTTAAATAAAATAAATCATGTGATGAAATAAATATGGAAAGTTCTCTTTTTAAAGATTTTATTTATTTATTCATGAGAGATAGAGAGAGAGAGAAGCACAGACACAGGCAGAGGGAAAAGCAGGCTCCATGCAGGGAGCCCGACACAGGTCTCAATCCCGGGTCTCCAGGATCACATCCTGGGCTGAAAGCAGCGCTAAACTGCTGAGCCACCGGGGCTGCCCAAGTATGGAAAGTTCCTAGAACAATGTTTGGCATGGAGTAATCACTCTCCCAAATGACAGTCACACTAAACAGGTTTAAATAATCTTTCACTTAGAAATATTTCAAAGTACTTGTGATGTTCTTAATTGTTTCTTATTCAATGGAAGGGAGGAGTTAGAAAAAAAATAATTCGATTCAATAAATTTTTATGCACAGTCCACCATGCCTGTGTTCCCATAATAATCAGTAGAAATAAAGATTTTGTATATTGACGGCAAGGTTCTATTCCCATCACCTCTTTCTAAGCATATCCTTTTGCTTGATTATCCTTTAAAAAAATGTTTGCTTTATTCTCGACCTCTTCCTTACTTCACTGTGTAATTTGCATGTGGGTCTGTCAGTGATCTTTGGACAATCACAGGTAGTATAGGAATTGCCAGAATCATGGGAATAGGCAAATCCCACTTTTCAACTCTTGGAACTATCAACCAATAAAGATTTCAAAGAAAAAATGGTCACAAAGAGTTCTCCGTAAGCCCACTCATCAGCAGAAAAGGCTCACGTCATTCTCCTATATTATTAACCTAGTCCTTCATTCTTAAATATGAATGGGCCATTGAGAACCAAGAGACGTTTGGGGAAAAAAAATCAACCACACAAAAGAGGAACAGAAGGAACAAATAGAAAGAATAATCTACAACAAGGGCAACAAACATAAAGCAGGAATTAACACAATCTTTAAAATTGCATATTCATAGAGAAACTTGAGAGGTAATTGGAACCACAAAACAAGAACAAGCTGCTATGGAAAAGGAAGCAAAAAAATGAACGGTAACAAGAGTTCTTGGATGTTAAAAAATACTTAAATGGAAATCTGGCAAAGCATGTGCAACACCTGTAGGCTAAGATGCAGAGGGGTCTATGAAGGGGTCTATATTTAAGGAGTCTTGGGCATCGCCACACTGTTGTTAGAAAAAACGTAGATCTAAGGCTGAGACTTTGTGTGTTGATTGCTATAAGGTTTTGGCAAGTCAATCTCAAATATCTACCACGGAAGCATTCTTATCACGGCTGCTTTAATGTTGTTGCCAGATAATTCGAACCTCCCTGTCATCTCAGTGATGGCATCTATCGTTTGCCTTTCTTCATTCAGCCTGAGATCTTCTAGGCTCTGGGATGACAAACGATTTTCAATGGAAACTCGGATGTTTTTGTATTATCGTATCAGGCTGGGTCTTATTTACACCTTTTGTTTTATCTGCCGCTGCCTCCTCCCCTCCTTTTTTTAAGGTGCATCCCCTCGTTACTTCGGTGGAGGTAGAAGTCCAGGTTCCTCATTTGGACTCTGTTGACAGAGAGGAATGAGGATTCTGGGTCCCCATGAAGTCTCCACACTGAAGTGGGGGTGGCCTCCCTACCTCTGGCAATTGTGAAAACCCTGAACCCCTAGTCTCTAGTAGGCCTCTTCTGACACCACCTCAGGGGGACAGACAGGGGTGCCCCCTTACTGCTGGGTGGGATAAAAGTCCAAGCTCTCCATGTGGTCTCCGCCAACACCACAGGGGTGGAGGGTAGGGTCCTAGATCCCTATTTGACCTCCTCTGACTCCATCGTAGGTGGGCCAAGGGGGAGTCCAATGCAGTCTCATACGGGTGGGAATCTAGGCCTTTGGGTGGAGTAGGGCCCCAGTTTTTTCTGTGTTGTTTGGCTGGAGCAGTGATCATTATCTAGGCTCTCTGTTTTGCTAAGCTGCACCTTTCCTGGTCCTTTGGCTAGAGAGAGCAGGCGTTTGTTGGGGTCTTTTATGTTTGTATCTGCTGGTATTTCTTGGGTGCCAGCATCTTCAGCCCCAATTCTAGGACATATGAGGCAACAAGAAAACCCACTTTTGTGTCATTCCTTGAGTCCTCATGTCCTTAGCTACTCTGCCTTCTTTTTTCCATCTTCCATTATCTCCTTGTGCTTGTTTCATGTATAATGTCAGGGTTTTAGTTGCATTTGGTATCAGGAATAGGGAAAAATATGGCTGTTCTGTCATCCCTGATGTCAAAGTCACTCATTTTTCATTTTAAAGTAACTAGTGTAATTAAGAATTTCATTTCAAGGCTTGTAAAATCCAACTGCTAAGAAGTAGTCATGACTTTGTAAGAACCCATAAAAGCCGGTGTTTGAAGGCCAAAACTAACTTTTCTCACAGGGAGAGACCCTATGCAAGTTTTCACTCAATGGTATTGTTTTGTTTGGGAACCCCTTTTGACGTATGATAGATATGACATGTCATAAAAAGAATACTAAAAGTGCCATGTTGTCACTGTGCTCTAAATGATTTTATGGTCAGTAAAGGGGGTTTTACTTCATATATTATGGAGCACCTTGAGGTTTTAGGAGGATTCAATTGCCTAGATGCTTTAAGTTGGAAGATAAATTATTCTAGGCCAGGCACTTCATCTGAGTGGTCCACTTAGTATCCCTAATCAATTAGATCATTGATATGGGTGCATGTCAGGAATATACACTGCCAATCTCAAATAGCATGGGGGGGTGGTATAAAGTTCCCTAGGCCACCCCCACATGGAATGGCTTACATCTGGTTCAGGTTAGAGACCAACTGCTGACTAGATAGCCTAATGAACCCCCAAGATAGTTCCATAAAGGGAAAGTGATGATCAGAAGGCTCAGTTTACATTCTGGGACTCCAACAAGTATTTCAGAAAGGATCCTATTACTTTGTGAATGTTGCAGAAATTAAACTATCTCTTTTGGAAAGGCCCTCTCCCCATCTTTAAAAAAAAAAAAGTCCTCAGGGACTGCTGGGGTGAGACTCAGACTTGGATGATGACGATGAAGAGATCTCACCGCACCAGTCAATCTTTTACTGGTGCTGTTCTGGTCCAAGGGCGGTGTGCTCTTGAGCAATGGGTGTGAGTCTTGGGACAGAAGAAGGATAAGGAGAGTGAAAAAGCAACCGAAAATGTTCTCCACCAGAGTTGAAAGCAACTCTCCTCAACACACATCAATTTTGTTCCCCAAACAGTCCTGACAGAGCCTTTCAGTATCAACTAGATATTCCCAGAGAGTGCTTACAACCCTTCAGAGGTCATTGTTCTCTTATGTCAGTATGTATATTACCAGCAAAGACTTCACCTATTCAGGAGAAAAAATGAAATAGTGTTCAGCCTCCACACAGTTGACCCTGATTTTATTTCGTAAGGTTCTACTTTCCAAATCTTATGCAGTGCTGCATCTTGGCAATGCATGAAATGCCAGTGTACGGATTCTCAGTTCCCAGAGACACCTACACGGTGGCACATGCAACGGAGTTAAAGATATGCACACCAAGCAGACCGTCTTGCTAGCAAGATCCTTCCCTTCAAGATCTCACAATTCGCTCCCTGGCCAAGACCAAGTCGTCAAGCCAAAGGAGAACACTTGACATTTCGAGAGACTTGAAGGGCAGCTCATTTAGCAACTCTCCAATCCTTGCCAAATGGGTCTCTAGAAAAGGGACAGGACCACATCTAGAGGATATTTGCAAAATGTGACTTCATGTGTTGCTTTAGCTTCTCAAAGGGAAGCCAGTGTCCTTCAAGTGTCTGAAGAGAATGAAAAAATTTGCGGTATGAAAAATAACATACTTCTCGTTCTCAGAGAGCCAGACTCCCCATGTGAGTGATGATATAAGGAAGGGGCATCCAGTAGGGCTTGGAGGAAGAGAACGGTCAATGGGCAAACACAACAGCATGTGCCGTTTTGGAGCAAGGTGCCGAGAAGCGTGGAGAAAGAGGCAAAAGTGAGCCAGATGGTAATCTATGCACGGGGAAGCCACCACGCATGATAGCTGGCTGGTCCCTCCATGGCCTAAAACATGTACAGCTTACCAAGAGATGGAGGGGGAAGTAGTGGGAAAAGCAGAGCTTCAAAGGCAGGCTGGCTGGGTTTCACTACTTCCTAGCTATGTCACCTAGTCCTGGTTCCCTAACCTTTCAGGATCTCCGTTTTCTTATCTATCATATGGGCATTCATTCATTCATTTAGCATTTATTCAGTGTTTATTATGTGTCAAGAAAGGATTGCACTCGATCCTACGTAATACAGCAATGAAGAACATTTCTTGTGTGTTCTGATTTAAAGGAAATAATGCATGTAAAGCATCTGTTACCAAGACCTATACCTGGGAGGTGCTGAATAACTATTATTTCCTTTCTCTTTCTTAATTCTTTAAGGAATATAGACGTAGTCTAATTCCAAATAATCACTTGTTCATGAAAAAATGAATTATAGAGATATCTGTGTCCAATACGCAAGAAGCTGCAATCCATGGACTCTTCTTAGGGAAACTTGACATCTCAAATGTTAGGGCCTTTCAGTAGGGCTTGAAATGAAGGGATGGAGGGAATTCCAAAGGCTTCCCATCATCCGCCTGCTCTGACCACTCCCCCCAACTTTAAATCTAACTGTGTCGTGGCATAGGGGACAGAGTACAGAAAGTGGACGATATGCTGGGTCACTTCCCTAACCTGTGACAGAAGGTGAGTCATTTAAGTCAATCATAGCCGCAGCCATCACCTGCTGCATTCCTCAAAAGTGCTCCCACTAGATGAAAAACCCCTTGAGATAAGGACTTACTGATTTGTGACCCTCCTTCAGTGCCTCCCAAAGTACAAATAGTTGGCACTCAGACAACACTGGTCGAATGTAAAATGGGATCATTCTGCCTTTGGCCATGTTGCAGGGTTTTTATGAAGATCAAATAAGGCCATTTCTATAAAAACTCTTTGAGGTTGTAAAATACCATGCAGATGTAAGGAATTAATATCGGCCTGTCTCGGGGCCTAGAAGGAAATAGCAAAAAGGGAGAAGAAATGGGAAGGATGAAAGGGAGCTGAGGGTGGGGTAGGCGCTTGGATATGAGAGCAAGCTGAAGCCACTCTGAGATGGAGGAAAGGCGTTTATATTGTAGCAGGAATGAGGGTCAATCCCCACACAGCCTGACAGTCTTTCAGTGACTATGGCTTAAGACCAATTCAAAGATAATCTATCCCATGACCAGCTTCGGGGTACTAGGAGAAGGAATTATGACAGTCGTAGAAATGATGGAATACCACGTTCCAAAGGTCATGCTTCAGGGAGACTGTTAATGACATGGGGAGATGCTTAAGGACAAATTAAATCATTCTAAAAATTAAGGCAATTAGAGTCTTAATTTTGCAAAAATAAACGAATGAATAAAAGCATATGGAAGCAAGGGGAAAAAACACTGAGAGGAGGTATACCAGCCAACAGTACTACGTGAAATAGTTATGATTACAAAAATATTTTTCTTATTTATACTTGTATATGTTTTATACAAGGTTCAATAAATAAGTCTGACTTTTACAATTGGAAATACATCCGTGTGTGTGTGTGTGTGTGTGTATGTGTGTGCACAGATAGTCTCTGCTTCGCCGATTCTCACAGATGCGTTCCAGGAATGGATTTAGATCCACATCTCTTGTTCCAGGAACCAAATCGTCAGGAACCGAATCGGATGTTCCATCCAAGTCCCACTTGGCAGAAATGAACCCCATTCATTTTGTCAGCCGTGGGCTGGGCTGGACGCTTTCTCTGTTCCCCTGGGTCCCAGTCCCAGCCCCCTCCAACAGCCGTGGGTCCTTAGATGCAGCACCGCCCCTCTCTGGGCTTTCCTCCTGGGACATAAAGTGAAGAAGCTGGACTCCAAAGATCTGGGACCAGCCTAGGCAGTTTCTGTACCATCCCCACCTTCTCCTGGTCCTTCTTCCGCGTCTATGTGTTCCATTTCGCCCTCCCTCACAATTCTGCCCCAGAAATTGAAGCAAAGCGCAGATGGGACTTTTATGAGTCTTGCTGACACTTCTCATTGTGGGTGGGAAGACCCGGGTGGCTAGAGCATTGGGCAGGTCAGTGGGCTGGGGCGAGCCGGCCCAGTTCCCACTCTTGCCCCCTGATCGTAGCCCTGGCACCAGAGTAGCAGCCCACGTTTGGCTGTCATGGGACATATACTTAACCAGGGAAAGGCAACGCTGAACACAAGAAGCCTCTGTCTTCTCCAAGCAAGTCTGAGCATCTGTACTTGGGTTTGTGTGTGTCCGTATTTGGCAGAGCTGGTCTTGGAGGGCCCGGCATTGGTGACCAAAGGGTCAGAATCCTTCCCTGTGCAGGTTGGAGGCAGCACAAATTGTTCTGACCAAGGAACAACAACAAGCCACGACCCCGGAGCCCCCCAACAGCCTGAGGGGCACCCGGTCCCCCTCGGCCCCCTTCGCCACAGCCTGCGGCCACTCGGCCTCCACAGCCGCATGCCTCACATCTCCCGGCTCCAGCCTCCTTTCAAAGGCCCTTTATTAAACCACCAACTATTTGCTGTCGAGACATTTAGGATGAAATCATTGTGTTAAACAAATAAACGTAGCTTCGTCCAGATTTCTGCTCTGGGAGCAGAGTAAGAAAATAATTTCTGTCTGCTTGCCACAAAAGCGGCTGGAAAGGCCCAAAGAAAAATATTATTTTTACTCCATTGTGTGAAATATTGTCCTGGAGGATCTGACGCACTGAGCGTTTGAAGAGTTTGTGCTGGCAGGTTTCAAGGGTCCCCTGGGTCGGCCCCCTGGGATTGTTTTCTGCATTAATAAACTTAGCATGATGTGTGTTAAAAGGAATACTCTGTTTGCTTTGTAAATAAGGGATGTCAAACAAGAAGCAGAAGCCTTACAGACATTAGGTGATGTGTTCTCGGAGCGGGAGAGGGAGGCGGGAGGGAGAGGCACCCTGGAAAAAAAACGGGCGTTACTGGAGCTCCCTGAACTGAGCTGAGGCCACGTTGAGAAAACAAATCAGCCTGTTTGAGTCCAAACCAGGCCATTTCCTCACTGATCCTGGTGGGAAAGCTGCACACTTTGCCCCGAACCAGCAGGATACGGGCTTGGGAAGGAGAGTTCTCAAGTGTCTGTCAGCTGCGCGGTGGAGGGGAGCCCATGGCGCCTGCAGAGGCCCCCCACCCCACCCCCCCGCCACCCAGAGGTTCCTGGGCTCGTCGCAGGCGGGGGCTGAGGTTCAGGCCACCCTGGGGATGACGGGCTCCCTGTCCCCCCTGCCCCGGGCGGCCTGGAGCAGCAGGGCCTCAGGGATGCTGCCTCCGCGGGCCCCTGGGCAGGCCGTGCTGGGCTCCGGGCTCCAGGACTGGCTATTTGCACAGGTGCCTCGGCCCAGGCCCCCGCTGGCCTGCTGGGGCTCCCGGACCTCCCAGGCGGCTGCACCCTGCCGCCCCTCCTCCCTGGCCGCCCGCACCGGGCCCCGACGGGCACGCCTGGCCTGCGGGTCCTGCTGTTCCCCGCCCGGGCCGGCACACGGCTCTGCAGACCTGGGGAGGCTGAGGGCCACGGGGTCTGCGCCCAGGCCCCGCTCCCCTCACCGTGGCTCTCTTGCGAGCCTGCACCCACGTAGCTCTACCCTGGTTACTTTGGGGGAACGCTCAGCCCCAAACCACCCCTGGGTCTCGGGGAGTCGGACGGAGGCGATTCCAGGGCAGCGATGAGGCCCAGCCGGAGGAGGCCCCGCCGTGGAGGCTCCCGGACAGGTTGCTGCGGCAAAGGCCACGACGGCTGACTCGAGCAACGGGAATTTATTCTCTTGGATTTTGGCCCAAAGTCTAAAATCAAGGTGACGGCGGAGCCATGCTCCCTCTGGAGGCTCCAGGGAAGAACCTTCCCTGCCTCTTGCAGCTTCTGGGGGCTTTGGGCACCCCTGGGCGGCGGCCACACCGTCCCGGCTCTGCCTCCACCGTGGTCTCTTCTGTGTTCTCCTCCCCGTCTGTCTTTCCTGCTTTGTCTCTTTCGTACAAGGACGTGTGTGACAGCCGGGTTCACCAGGAGGAGCTCCTCCTCCCAACCCACTAACCACATCTTTGTTTCTATAAGCTAATAGTCATTCTTCTACCACAGGAGGTAATTTTCACAGGCTATGAGGATTAGGACACAACATATCTTTTGGGGGCCAGCCCACTATGGCCCCTTGGCCCATGGCACACTCGAAACTAGAAGGTTTAGTTGTTTTAGAGATAGAGAGAGAGAGAGAACACAAGCAAGAGGGGCAGAGGGAGAGGGAGAGGGAGAGAGAACCTCAAGCAGACCCCTCATTGAGCGCTTAGCCAAGATGCAGACCCAAGACACAGGGCTTGATCTCACGACCCTGAGATCATGACCTGAACCCAAACCAAGAGTCGGATGCTCAACGAGCTGCACCACCTGGGAGCCCCAAGATAATGTAAGTAAAGCACTTAGCAGGATCAGCCACACAGTAAAGTCTAATGTTAGTTATCTACAGTATTATTGTTCTGGCAGGGGTTATGTGTTTTATCATTAAAATTCATGAGGAAGAAAATATTTGCAGATCACATATTTGATAAGGGATTAGTATCCAGAGTATATAGAGAACTCCAAAAATTTAACAATAAAAATAAACAACCTAATTCAAAATAGGCGGCAGACTTGAACAGGCTTTTTTTCTAAAGAAGATATACAGATGCCCAACAAGCACAGGAAAAGATGCTCAACATTAATAATCATTAGGGTAATGTTACAATGAGACACCACTTGGTAGGATAGCCACTACCAAGGAATACATGTTGACACGGATGTGGGGAAACTGTAGCGCTTGCATATTGTTTTGGGGAATGTAAAATGGGATAGCCTGGAGTTTTTGAAGAGGTCTGGAGTTTTCTCCAAATATTAAAAACGGAACTATAGGGGATCCCTGGGTGGCTCAGCAGTTTAGTGACTGCCTTCGGCCCAGGGCGTGATCCTGGAGTCCCAGGATTGAGTCCCGCATCAGGCTCCCTGTACAGAGCCTGCTTCTCCCTCTGCCTGTGTCTCTGTTTCTCTCTCTGTGTGTCTCTCATGAATAAATAAATAAAATATTTAAAATTTTTTTAAAAAATAAAAATAAAATAAAGATGGAGCTACCATATGATCCAGGAGCCGCATTTCTGGGTATATTCTCAAAAGAATTGAAAGCAGGGTCTCGAAATTTGGAATATTTGAAAACCCATGTTCGCAACCGCATTACTCACAATAACCAAACCATAGAAGCCACCCAAGCGTCCACTGATGGGTAAAATGGATAAGCAAATCGCGGTGTATATATACAGTGGAGTATCATTCAGCCTTAAAAAGGAAGGAAATTCTGACCTATGCTATAGTGTGGGCAAACTTTGAGAACACGCTGGGTTCACGAAAAGATACATACAATATGATTTCACTTACAGGAGATACTTGGAATCCTCAAAATTACAGGAACAAAAAAAATAGAATGGTGGTTGCCAGGGACTGAGGGAGAGAGGAATGGAGAATTATTGTTTAATGGGTATATGCAGAGTTCAGTCTTGCAAGATGAAGAAAGTTCTGGAGATGGACAGAGGTGACAGATGCCCAACAATGAGGAAAAAACAAACTACGGTGTGCAACAAGTGTATTGCTAATGCAACGTGAGCAACCTGTGAGCTTGACTGGGATTGAACAAGGGGCACCAAGGTCCTAGAAGCCTCACTCGGAAGATCGGGAGATAAGCCACCCTGGGGCAGTTCCTCTCTTAGTTAAGTAGTCTCCAAGAAGGCAGGGCCACCACCTGCAGCATCCCTGTGACCCTAGCAGTGGCCACGCCAGCCGGCTCTTCTGTGTTAGGATCTGCTGGTCTGTTTTAGGATCATCCACCTGGCTGAGTGGGATGAGCCAAAGGAAAGCAGAGAGACCTGAACAGCACCTTGGGAACAGTCAGAAGCGAGAGTCTGCGTCGTCTTAGGGGCCTTGGAAAAATCTGTCCCCCGCCCCCCCTACCCCGCCAGTACTAAAGGGAGAGTTCCTCAAGGCCAGAGTTCAGAACAACTCTCTCGGCATCGGGGGTGGGGACCTTCCCAGCATGCTGTCGCTGGCAGGCAGCACAGTCATACTGAAAGATCTGGGCTGACAGGTGACCCACTCGGGTCCGGTCCGCCCCCCCCCCCCCCCGGCGCTCCCCTGGCAGCCTCCTCCCCCGATGCACAGACTGCCCAGGAGTGTCTCACTGAGGCCCTCGCTCTTCAGCAGGCAACACCCACAGCTGTTTGCTCTGGCGGCGCCCTCGCGTGGGCCCACCCATGTCTGCAGCTCGCCCGGCAGCAGCCCGGATGGGACACGAAGATGCAGAATGGCCTGGAAAGCCCCGAAGTGCGGCTTCCCTGAAGCCCACGGAGTAGGAGCAGGCTTCCCACGTCTTCCACGTCCGCACAGCAGCCTCGGCCCGGGCGGCGGCCCCACCGCAGGATAAACCACGCGAGAAGTAGACGTGGTTGTGGGAGGCCCAGGGGTCTGCCCGCAACTGCCTCCCAGGGATTTCTCCTCGTGATCGTGCCCCACGGGCAGTGGGCTGCGGGAAACCCGATCTGGCGCTGGACGGAGGTCCAGGGTAGTGGGCTACGGGTGAAGCCTGCGTGTTGGGATCACTCCACCTCCCACGGCGGGAGGGAGCCAGGCCGCCCCCCACGCCCCCCCGGGCTTCATGCCAGGAGGTGGCCTGTCTGTGCCAAACCCATGCCAGAGAGAGCACGTCCCGTGTGCGCAGTATGTGATCAAAACAGAAAAAAACCTTCTCCCGCCAGCGTGTTGACTATATGCCCACTTTCCTCTGCTGGTTAGTGCCACTTGTTTTCTTTCCCTGACCTCCCTTCAACTGGTTGTCTTTTCATATAAATTTCAAACTCGTAGCCAAACAGGCTTGGACATCATACCAGAAGGGGCTCTTTAAGATATTATAGGAAAAACAGATCACGCAGCGGCTTCCGCCCGTGTCCTCCCGCCTCCTTGCAGCCACCTCGCGCGGCGCCCTGCTAGCTTCTGGCCTTGGCCCCACTGCAGGCCCCACTGCAGGCCCCACTGCAGGCCCCCGGTGCTCAGCCGCAGAGCAGCACAGCTCGGGCAGCTCGAGCCCTGGACGTTGTCAGAACCGCGATGCCCCACGGTGCTCCCTGGCTGCTGCAAAATCACGCTGGCGCAGCCTTCGAGGTCTCCAGACTGCCACAACCTTCCCCGGGCCTCCTGCCTTCAGCTCACGCTGGAGGATGCAATCTCTAGCCATAGAACGTTCTCTGGTGAGTGTGCTCATGGCACTGAGACGTGGCTCAAGCTGGACCAGTTCTAAGACACCTCTCAACTCGTGTACCTGGTGGCTCAGGGATCTTCAGTTTAAGTGGAGGGAAGGCCGGGGTCAGCCTCCAGCCAGGAAGACACCCAAGGGACGACCCAATTTCCTGTTTGCAGAGAGCCGTAGAACTTCTTTTTTTTTTTCTTTTGGTACCTATCTAGCTTTGTTTTTTCGTTTCGTTTTCTTTAGAAAAGGAAGCGGAGCCACCAAGACTGTGTGACTTACCTAGCTGACCAAATAGCCGGGCCAGAATCTGAACGCAGAACCGTAGACAGTCCTGAGCTAGGGTAGCCCAGTATGTTGACTTGCTTTAATCACGTGCTCGCTTCGGCAGCACATATACTAAAATTGTAACTTGCTTTAATGTCATCTCCTATGTGACTCCCTGGTAGCCAAATAACTCAATAAGAAAAGGGAAGTAGCCCGACTAAAAAAAAAATGGGTACAGAATTTGAACAGACATTTCTTCAAAGAAGGTATACACATGGAAAGATGCTCAAAATCGTCAGTCATCAGAGGTGCAAACCAAAACCAGGCAGAGGTCTTATTTTGTGTCTGCCAGGATAGCTATAATAATAATAATAATAATAATAATAATAATAATAATAATAAAATAACTCAGAAACTAACAAGTATTGATAAGGATACAGAGAAATTCCACGCTTTGTACATTGCTGGTGGGAACGTAAAATGGGGCAGTCACCTTGGAAAACAATACGGAAGTCCCTCAAAATGTTAAACATCAACTTCCCAGCTAACTCTGTAATTCCACTCCTAGCTATGTACCCGAGAGAACTGAAAACAGATCTTCACACAAAAACCTGTTTACCAGCGTTCATAGCCGCACTGCCCATAAGAGCCAAAAAGTGGGAACAACCCAAGGGTTCCTAACAGATGAATGGCCCCACACCCTGCAGTCTACCCATGCAAGGGAGCATTGTTCCGCCATGAAAAGGAAGTGAGTTCTGACACATTCTAGACTTGAATGAACCTTGAGGACAGTATGCGAAGTGAAGCAAGCCAGGTGCAAAAGGCCATACGTTACCCGATTCTGTTTATATGAAATGTTCAGAAGACGCAAACATACAGGGACAGAAATTTAAGTAGTGGTTGTAAGGCGCTGGGGCAGGAGAAATAGAGAAGGAGAGACTGCTAAGGGACATAGGGTTTCTTTCGGGGTGATGGAAAAACCTTTTGGAACCATATAGAGATGATGATGGCTCAGCTTTGTGGATATACAAAAAACCACTGAGACATATATGTCAAATCATACCTTTGATATATGTGAATTACATCTTAATAAAGCTTAATAAACCCCTTTAATAACTTAAAGGGAAAAAAGGGCCTATTTGTCAATATCCCAACAATGGGAGAAAGGGGGTATGATGAGGCAAGAAGCAGACTTGGGGATGAAAGACTCAATGTGACCTCTTGTTTGCTCTATGGCCCTTGTCAAAGTCCCCTTAACTTTTTGGATACATGGTTTCCTATTTTGAAATACAGGAAAAATGAATCCGCCTCAGGGTGCTTTGTGTGGGTCAGATGAGATGGTATCTACGAAAGCATCTTTTAACCTACAGATTGCTACTTCGATGTTAGCTCTAGTGCTAAGTAAGGTCTTGAATTTTTCTCCAGAGTGGCAATTCTCTTTATGTATGATTTGAGCTGCTTAAGAGTAGCCTGGTTGGTTTCGTAGACTCTGTTCCTTTTCCCTGGCCTCAGCGCTTAACAGTAATAGTAAATACTCCGTCAACGTATTGAGCACTTGAGCAGCGGTGCCAGCCCGGAGCTAAAAATGTAAACAAGATTTAATTGTCCACTGAGGAAGCTCAGTCGAGTGGGGTGGAGCTAGGAGACAGATATCTAAGCGCGTGGGTATAAGCATGGACACGTAATCGTAGTCAGATGAGCAGATGATCATGTGCACCAACCTTTCCAACGTTATGTGTCCTGGAGGTAAAAGATGAGGACGGGATGGGTTGGGGAATCTGTGTCTCCTGTCATTGAATCCTGTAGGCTTCCAAGAGAAGGAAATGGTTGAACGAGGCGCCAAAAGATTTCTAAAAATTTATGATGTTAGTTAGCTACGTAAGGAAACACCAACATCACTGATGTATGATTGCTAATAGAATGGGAACTTGAAAAATATCATATTTCTGCAGCAAGGGGCCATTCTTAGCTCACCCTCTTTCCTGGTAGCCTCTCCATTATTTTGTCTTAAAAACCCTAATAAAAACATCATGTAATTCCCTCCAATACTGTGTTCAAAGCAAAGCAGCAGAGTGGATCAGCCATGTATTTTCTCAGTTATTCATAGGGCTAAAGCACCACGAGGGAGGCATTAGATGGACCTACTTCTATTAGGTCATATGTTGTTTATAATGGGTTTCTGAAAATCCAGTTGTCTTTTCTTAGGACCCCAGGATGTTATGACCAAAAACATACATTTCAGAACCTCTCCACCTCCAGAGCCCTGCTCAAAAGGAGTTTTGCTGCACCTTTGGATTCTCAATATTGAAATATTTCCATTGATGATTATTTGGCATAGCAAGTTTCAAAACCTTGCTGTTTGGAATAGCTTGCTAATGTTTTCTTAAATTACATCCTCTTGTGGGTCCATAAAATCCTGTAGTTATTACAAATAAATAAATGGAGTTTCTCTTCATGATGTAAACCAGCTTTCAGTGAAGTCATTGAGGGGAAGTTTGGTTTGGATGAGAGGAGCGCCTACCCGGGGCAAGCTCTGCTTTCCGCTCGCTGGGGGCTGGGGACGCTGCTCAGCAGCTGCTCTCAGGCGACCAAGTAGAACAAACTCCTGCTGTTTCACTTCTTGTTGTAACTTCCAGCAGGAAACTCAATGTTTTAAAATGCTCCTTCTTCCTAAAGTCCTCTGCATGTGGTGAGCAGGGCCCAGCCACCTTGGAGCTGCTTGAAGAGAGAGGGGGTGTTGGTGCTCACCACCCACAAGCCCACCCCAGTGTGGGCCAAGCTTGAAGTCCTAGGGCAGTCATGCAGCCTGCTGGCACACACCACCCACCCCAACAATGCCAACGTGCCTGGCCCTAGGTCAAGGTCCCAGCCTCCCCCAAGCATCACAGGAGATCCATTGTTCTGGAGGAAAGGGAGGTGGGAGGGAAAGGCTGGTCCCAGAAGAGCAGCAGACCCTCAAGGCCGTGGCCTGGGTGCACTCCCGGGACACAACCTGGGAAGCACAGCTGGGGAGTGTTACACACGCCGCGTCCTAGATCCCTACAAGGAATCCTCCACTGTGGCAGGAAGCCGAGCGGATCCCAACGTCAGTGTGGAAGTAATCCCCACTCACATGCCTGGTTCAGGTGCAGGGAGCTGTCCCACAGCACTCCTCGGCCCGACAATTTCTGGCTTGCTTCCTTTAATACAAGGCGGGGTCTCCTCTGTGCAGGGGGTGTCTCCAGCTCTCCCCCACAGAGGCTTCTCCTGGGCCCAGAGTGATATGGGAATATAGTCCTTAAATAATAGCATAGGAGTGTTGTCTAAGATTTGGGGCATAATTTAGAAACAGAAATATAAGGGCGCTGTTGCTTCCGCGACACGTGTAGATTGTTGAGCTTCTTCAGTCTTTTCCTCACTCATATGGTGGAAACTGCTATGTTACAAGGATGTCGAAAAGCTCCTGCACTCGGAGCCCTAACTTTAGGCTATTTTACAAATTTGCAATCTTTGGCTAAATGGAAGTTCACCACAGCCTGATAATTTAAGGCCATCAAGCGGCTTCAGAGTCCAAGGCTGATTTCAAGTGAGGCCTTCTCTCTCATGTTGGCCCATAACCGGGAGAGGGAAAGAAAAATGAAGACGTCAGATTCACCCGTGCCGCTACCCTCTCAACATACATGCACCTTTCTGGACTCCGTAGAAAGTGAGAGGCAGTGCGGTGTGGTGGTTAGGACCATGGGCTTGACATCAGGGAGACTTGTGCTCAAATTCCTGCTCTGCACGTATGACACTGTTATCTCCGGAAACTCAGCACGTTGAGCCTCGGATTGGCCATCTCCAAGACAGGGATCAACACTACCTACCCCACACTGGTGGGTGGCAATTGATGGTTCATGTCAAACAACCGGCACAGACAGCCCTCAGCGACCAGTCACTAAGGTGCACCCTGGGGTTCAGCTTTGCCACCCACACCGGGCCTGTGGCTTCCTGCCATAATACACGTTGCCTTCCCGCCTCTAGAATGTAAGACCCGCAAGGAAGAGACTTTCGTTTCTTTCATTTACAGCCAATTCCTCAGCACCTACAGCCATGTTTGCAACCTCTGAGGTGTTCCAGAAATAAAGTCACTCATTCATTGGGTTTTCACGCAACACATTTTTCATTGAATGCCTACCTGTGGCCAGCAATGTGCGAGACTCAAAATAATAGGTCCCTTGAGCGACCATGAGATACCACCTTGTGCAGAGATGTGAAGCTCAGGCAAAAGAACCAAAGGTTGCTTTTGGGGGGAGCCCAAGAGCAACAGTGGGGGTGTGAGGGCCAAGAGAGAACTTCCCACAGCGAGGAGTTTATGGGAGGAATGGGTCAGGGCGGGCTTTGCATAGAAGCAGGTGTGGAGCTTGGCCTCCAGCCCCCTCCCGAGGAGGCACCACAGGGCACACCACAGAAGGCTCAGGTACACGGGTCTCTTTACAACCTCAGTGAGATTAGGTCTGTTAACAGGCTCACAAATTTTTGAGAAATTATTCAAAAGCAATTAATAATTCTGGTTTTTATTTTGATGGCTGAGAAAAGAAAAAGCTCCATGTCTTCACGGATACTGATGAGCAAACCCATGAACCAGTAAAGAAGAAAACTCGATCACGTGTGACAAGTTCTCTGCCCCTGGAACATCTACAGAATGACCAAAGGAGAAGGTAGACTGACCTGGAATGTCACGGGCTTGTGACCCCCTGGCAAACATTTGGCATTTTTATGGCCCTAAGCCCCTCTGCCCCTTATTGGTTCTCAGAATGTTCCTGCCTTTGCCTTACCATGGTTGAGAGCTGAAGGGGCCTCTTTCTACTTTTCCCTAACATGAAACTCTTGCCTTTTTCCTTGGTTCTTTGATTTCTTCCTCTTCCTGACGAGAACACCACTGGGTCCCAAACTCCACAGGTCGAGCCATGGGGTGTTGGGACATAGAGGAGAGGAGGCCCTCCTTCAGAGGCC